>NC_090931.1:1150174959-1155174959 GCF_040938575.1 Ambystoma mexicanum
ATCATTTATAAATGCCTGCATGGCATGGCTCCTCCCGTCTTTCTTGCCTGATTTCTTTCTATTCACTGGTCCATTCTCTTCATCCTCAGTCTTAATGTCTCCTATCTGTCCCTCATCCTCCATGTTCCCAATCCTGTTTCTGCACCTCCTCCCTCCAAGGACCTCAATTCTGGAACAAACTCACACTTGATCTTCGATCACTGTCTTCTTTTCTCTTGTTCATACTCATCTCAAAGTCTATGATATGACAAGGAGGGGAAAACAAAAGGAAGACAAGGTAACAATCTTACTAGGCCTTGTGTCATTCATATCGTGCAAGTGCAGGCAAGAAGGAAGGGGAGAAGTGCCAGGGGGAAGTGCAGTTAGCTCACATGTGCAGCCAAATGATCTATTATCTATGTGATATTTGTGTAACTGTTTGATTACTAACTTTCGACCGACTTTTTATGATTGTTAAAATGCTTTGTCATACACTGTCATACACATACAATAAAATACTCATACAAATACTAATGTGGATCCATTGTTGCCTACAGGATGATCCTGAGTGGACGGCAGCCACTGATGTAGAAACTTGGTATCCTGAGTTTTTCAAGAATGAGAAAGGGCTTCAAAAAGGATATTTGCATCTGATCAGACTGAACAAGGATGCTCTCCCTGTTGCAGGCAGTGTCAGAACAGTGCACTATTTATCTCGCCACATTCACCACACCAATTGTGCCTTACTGGTACTAGCATATGCTGTTTGGGCTTATCTCAACTATGCATTTGCATTAAAAGTATATTATAAATGAAAATTCATTAACAGTGAATGCAACATATATGTAAAAATCAGAAAACAAAATGTACATATAGTGTTTACATTATCATGATCATTGATTCCGCAATAATAATATCCCTTTCTTTTTACATGTACCACAATTGTGATGCCTACTTTGGATGCAACTTTCAGTCAGTCACATTCCTTATGGGATGATGATATTGGTTCTCGGCCACCTAGATCTCGGTATCAGTTTTTGATGTACATAAATATATGTTTATTGATTCTACCAAGCAGAATTCTTGCCTAACATGCTCTGTTCCCTAAGTGAGCTGGGTGAACCTCTTCAAGAGGAAATCAGAAGAATAGGAAGAGACATCTAAAAGGGGAAAATATATGTGCGTAAGTAAGATGAAGAAATCAGACAACAGATCAATAAATAAGAGGAGGTGATATTCATGCCAGCAAATGTGTGTAAATGGCTAAATGTGTCAAAATACATTATCCCACTCAGTTTTTTTGCTATTTAATTCATTACTAAATGAAAATAGATTAAATCATAGCTATTCTGGACTGGAAATATTGGGGACCTTGAAACAAGTTCCTGTCATTACATACAGAGTTATTACTATTCACACTATTCAAATGTGCTCAGTCGTGCACAACGAATGATTGCTATAGTGTAAAACCTACAAAGAACATGTTTTATTACGTCTCATATTTAATGTCTTAACTGTTTACTCATCTATGGAGCTCACGTTCATCAGAACCGTAGTGGAAATGGAAGGCATAACAGCCTTGAAAAGGCTTTAAATGTCTTCATCCACATGACGGCTCATTTCCAATAATTGGTATGGTGGAGAGGAGGGGTAGAACACAAGTTACGTTTACTCCACCTCCTTCCTCTAAGCCATGGATTCTCATGCTGATGCAAATACTGGAGATTTCAATTGGGCCCGCCTGTATTATGCACCTGTATAGGGATCCATTGTACATGCTGCCTGCCATGTAAGCATGGTAGGTGGCATTTATAATTAAAATTAAAGCCGGAGTTGAATTGCAATTGTGAGCACCACTTGCAATGCAGACATAGAAAGCAGCACGATCAAATTCAAACGCTTGCTGATATGCAAGCCACATTGTTCTCATGCCATTTTCTTGTGACCCATTATCTCTAAACACTTCATTCTAAATGTCACTGTCTCAGTCCTTCACTCACTTACCCCTGGATCTTTATCCAAGTTTACAGACCAGAAACAAACCTGTCACTATGGACCTCCTAGTAAAAGCAGTATTTATGTTAAAGATCTCTCTCAAACGTGTGGTTACTGCACTGAGTTTGCATGTATTAAGTTCATGTCTGATGCCCCATAAACATGAATCCTTCTTCACTTCCTCTCATCTATACCCTCAATCATGCTTTTCACCAATCAGCCGACTGGTGAAAACATCTCTGGACTCACCAAGTATAACTTACACTACCCACATCTCCACTCTCTGCTCATATCCATGTGGGCTAGGCTTGTCCTGCAGTCAATGCTTCCCCCCCCTTACAATTTTCCATCTCAAACTCAGTTGATGACTTTACTAGCTACTTCTCTTTTGAAATCCCTAAGTGTGCTCTTGTATTTCCCTCCATTTTTTTTCTCTCTCCTACAGCACACTTTCACCTTTTCCTGATCATTTTAATTTCCATCAACTGTTCTAGCAGAGCTGCAAGCAATCTTTCCGGATGCCAAACCTTTGTTTGCTCTTGCTGATCCTTTTGCACCAAAATCAGTTAGACGGCACCCATCACACATGTGTGATGTCTTGACCCACTTTTTGCTCTGCCATGCGGCATCCCTGTGTTCTGATGGTGCCAGAAATATCAACCTGGCTGCAAAACACTTGTGCAGACCAAAACCTATGGAAATCGCGCTTTCCAACACAAAAAGATGGCTGCCCAATCTGCCATGCATGTTGTCAGTGGTGGAACAGAGATCTCACTCCTGAAACATGTCACTGGGCTGCCCAACAAGGGAAAATGGAGCACAGAGGGAAAAGCGGTGCTTCGCTGAAAGAAATCCAAAATCTTGCTTTTAAATCTTTTTTCTTGGTTGCTGAAACTGCAGAATGCCAGTACAAACATCCAATGTTCTTGCTGGGTGCTACAATTCACTTAGTTCAAGAAATCATTGAGAACTTAGAATGTCCTGGAAAGCTGAATTTGTCATAAAAACATCCACAGCAAAAGTTGCCTGCCTGTGGAATCTGTCAAAAACTGGCTGCAGGACCCTTGACCACCTGAATGATAGCTGTTAGAAGCCTGCATTAAAACGGTAAACTTGTACAACTGAAATCTAATGTCTGAAATCTAAGTGGCCTGTTACTGAGAGTAACTGATGTTGTAAAACTTTAATCCCATGGTTTAGAATCTAGATTCAGTGTTCTAGCTGCGTGTTTGAAATTGCAAGTTTATTTTAAGCACATTTTAAGCAAAGAAACTATGCAACAGAATAACATTTGAATTTAAGCTGGACTAAAACCAACCAAACCAGTACAACAGCTTCCCCCCACAGAGGCCAGGCCTCTCCCTCCTGCTTCCCTCCACCAGGAAATCAGACCTAAGTGATGAGTATAGGGTGGGAGGAGAATGAGGGCTGCTGTTGGAAGGAGACAATGGACATCCTCCAGATACAGGAACTGTCAAGTGTGAAGGGTCGTAAAATGGCCTGGGTCCAGGGCCCAGGAGAAACTGGGAGGAGACTGCTTCTGAGCTGCAGGGAGATAGAAGGAGGTGGAGACAAACAACCATGTGTTGCTTAACAAGGACCAAAGACACCTTTTTAAAAAAGACTGATAACTTACTGTGTAAAATTGTTAAAACAGCATTGTGAATGTAAATATTGGCTGCACATTTTAAAAGGCGCCGGAACTCTGTGACATGTTCTAGGAAGAAACGGCGGAAAATGTGATATTACACAAAATGTAGTTTTGACAGAAGCATGAAACTTCATACACTTATGCGCATGTTCAATGTGCACATTTGTTGAAATTTGCTCTGAAATTGAACATTGTGTTCCGGACCAAAAGGGTAAAATTCTGTAAAAAGCAGACACAAGATTTTACCGCAAGGGTGTTTGGCAGAGTAGCTGCTACACAAAATATGTAATCTGAATATATGATTGTTATAGAGGTTGCACATGTGGAAATATCTATTGTACCAAAAGTAGATTTGATTTTGTGTTCAAGAGGCTAGGGGTAGACTCTAGGCCTCGTAAACCCACATCATAAAGGTGGCACCCTATTTTTCTGCTCCTATCAAGGAAGAGAGGAGACTCTAGCCAATCACCTGCCAAAGGTGCGCGCTTAGGATAAACCAGCACACCCATCCCTTTATCATAAGCATACATAGAGACAGCTCAGCAGTGAAAAAAAGACAGACAAATTCACCCACTACCCGATTGCTGGCAGAGCACCCTGGATCAGAACCATCCATCTTCCTTGCTCCAGACTCCAGAAACTTGGAAAAGCAGAAAGGCCCATTCCATAGCTGAACCATTCTCAGCTAGGCCTTAAAATTCCAGAACCAGAACCCCAGAAACCTAAGGGGAAGTAGACAGCCAGACTGTGCTTTACTGCTTTCCTGCTGAAAATAATTATCATCAGAGCCAAGAGATCCAACCAGTCCTGTGCCGAGCTGTGAACAGAACCATTGCAGACCTGATCCAGTTCTGTGCCATGCTGTGAACAGACCCAGTCCAATCCGGTGTGCCCAGCAGTCTGTCCTGACCAGAATCCCTGACCAGAATCCCTGATGGTTCCGTTTGAAACCCATATAGTGAGTATCTATAGAATAGAACTGTGTCACTAGCTTATGTACCTGGCTTAGTCCAATCCCTATCTGAAATCCATCCTATCTTGTATTCAGAACCGGTAGTGTTAGGAGTATTTTTGAATTGTCCAAACTTTTCTTGCGCTAAGTTTCTCTTATTTGTATTCTAAAATCATAAGTCATTAGTGTTTTGAGTAACTAAAGTGAATCCCAGAACGAAATTGAGTATCCACCACGTGAAGGGTTCCCTGGCCAGGAACTGATGGAGATTCATGTGTGGCATTCTCTTTTTCCATAGTCATAATCTAATGTAAGAAATCCCATTTGTCTTCTAAACGTGCATTACTGTTTCCCATTCTTGCGCCTATCTGAGAAAAACGACCTCCACTAAAACATCCATAACTTCTTCAGTTTTTGGGCTAGAAACAGAATTCCAACTTCTGCTTGTAGCTAACATCCACAGCTTTAATTCGTATCTACAACCGCATTCCAAATCCAAATATGTCTCCCGTAATCGCGATTTCGTTTTAGGGAAATTCTGACACGTGTAAAACAGCTTTTGATTGCTTCCGACCTCAGTTTTAAGATTTAACATTGCTTCTTAGTAGTAAATCATTGCAAGTGTTTGTCTGTAACTATCCAAAGCAGCTCCCATAAGAATTTAGACAATTTCAGCAATTTAAAACATATTTACTGTTTTACCCAATCCATTCTCAAGATAACTTTAAAAACCATTTTTAACAGCTTGTCAATCAATTCTGTTTTCTCTTGTGTTGCTGGGGGAAATTGGGATTGATATTTTGTTTGAATTCTGCGATTCCTGAATACCTGCTCTCTCTCCTCCTATCTCTTTACATTGCCTGTTGAGGGTTTAAGGGGTGTGCAGGGAGAACTACTAACCACACTGCTATTTGATCTGAACACACACCCAAAAGTATCATTTCTGTGAGGAATTATTTTGCTCACTATTACTCCTTCTATATTAAAGAGATTATTTTCTGTTACATCACCCCATTGGTGATCATTGTGTACCTATTAAACATATTATGATAAATAGGTAAATACATAAATAAATATTTTAACTTTGCAAACCAGCCTGATTCCTCATTCAGTGACCGGGGGGGGGGTGGTTCCAGGAGGGGAGTGTGATATGAGTGGTACATCGTTCAGAATAAAATAACTTTTAGACACAAATAAATACGGATTTCAGTTGTGCATTACACACTAGGCATTGACTTAGGTGAAGTGCCGAATTGAAATCACTTACAGATTGGGGGCTCGTCACGAGATCCTGAATTAGACATACCACTTGTGACAGTCTAACACAGCATGCTAACTGATGGGGTACATACACCTTGTTGGGCTACCACACTGTGCTACACTGTAAAAACACCCTTCAATAGAAATACTCAAAGGAGTTTGGCCTGTTTTGCAAAGGTAAAAGTAACCCTGAGATAAGTCAGAAGGAAATTAATATTTCCGGAATGGCGACCCCGGTGGAAAATATTATTGCAAAAGAACACCTACTGAACACATTGTTTGTCAGGGGTGGACAGAGCAGGATGAAAATGTTTGTCTGCAGGAAATCAAACAACAAATCACCGCCATATAATTAGATACATGGCAGGCCCAGGGTCCGTTACACGTGGCACTTAGTGAGCTGTATATGGCACCAGGGGTAAAAGAAGAGCAATGTAAAATTGCCAAAATAGCGGCGTACCTGTACCTCCACATTGGAGAAATACAGGAAAAATATGCTGAAAACCTAGATCTGGCAAAAAGGCAAGTACAATCAATAGAGAAGGCCTGAACTGATCTGGGCTCTGCAGAGAAAAGGCTACAAAAGAGCCAAGAATCAGAGAGTGAAACCAGACAGTACCTGATGAAAGTAAAGGAAGATCTAGATCTCCTGCAGCAAGAGAAGGTAGAGCAAGACACCAAATTACTCACACTGCAAAAAGAGTGTCAAGAAAGGTTGGACTCTCTACTACAGAGCCAACAAAAGCTTGAACAGCAATTAACCTTTAACAGAGCATGCACAGAACAGGTGGTCACTTTAGAGAACCGCATAGACAAATTTAAAGAGGAAAATAATAAATTAATTCTCAAAGACCTTGAATCCCAAACAGAATTTGATGATGAGCGCCAGAAAGCTGGTGCATTCAAAAAACAAAGGGACAACCTGGCTGCACAGAGGCGTACTCTAATTCAGGAAAGGGGCACCTTAGGCCAGGAGGTCAGTTATTTAAAAACCAAGATGGAAGAAAATCACCTGGCCCTTCAGGGACTGGGTGAACTCAAAATGGAATGTGAAAAGCTGTTAGAGCACACCAGGAGGGTGGAAGATGCCCTTGCAAAGAAGGACCAGGCCAGTAAGGATCAGACTCAGGAGGTGACCCTCCTGCAGAAAAAATTGGCCCAATACTCCAAAATTAGGCAAGAAGCACAGAGAGACAATGAGGCTCTCTGTGAGAAAAATGACAGGCTCAATAGACAAGTAGGCATGCAGGAATAATTAATAGAAACCAGTCAGGCCTTTGTAGAAGAACAAAAGGGTCAGGTTCTTGCATATCACCAGGGAGTAGGGCCTGAAAGAGATGAGCTCAGATGGGAGAGGGAAACCCCTGATCATAACCTCTGGACCCCTGGCACCGGAGACCTCAATCTCTTCAATTCCATGGACTCTGCCATCCCCATGTCCACTGGCTCACATGAGCCAAGGGCCATGGGGATGGTAGACTTCAACCCAAGGGGAAATATGGGGATAACAGGTCAGCACCTCCCAGAAATGGATGGGCGGGCGTCTATATATAGGTCCCAAGTACTAGGGCCGTCTTCTCTGATCAGGGAGACTCCAATCAGGGGAGGATCAGAGAAATGGATCCTCAGAAATATAACTTACCCAGAGATCAGGAAGTGAAATCTGGTGGGGTACTCCATGAGATAGGCCCACTAAGAGCATACTAAAACTCTCTTGCCAGCTAGGACACTGGGGGGTACTCAGCCAATCCTTGGAGCAAGGCAGAGTCAGAGACTCTTTGAGTGCCACAGGTCCCTAGAAACTAGGCCCCACCATTCTTCCAGCCATTCCCAAGTTCGCAGAATCCGGGAGAGCATAGAAGACCAGACAGCCACATCTGGTAGCAGTGCCTCTGAGTCAGAGGATGAGTGGACCAGGGTGACCCTAACTAAAAAAGCCAACAAAGTCAAGAGGGCTTTACTCAAGGATCCCCTGAAACAAATAAATGCTATTAGGAGTGTCATCACGCCCTACCACAAGAATGCAAAATATTCGGTTTGTGAGCACCTTCAGTTATTCGAACAGATGATGGAAACTTTCTGAAGCCAAAGCTGTATTCAGTTTGTAAAGTGGACATTTTCTCCTGTGTACTCCAGCTTCTTTTCGGGCTGGAGGATCAGAACAACTCCAGATGGTTCACCTATAGGGCGGCCATCCTGAAACATTTTATCATTCATAGGAACCCTCAAGAGGCTTGCAAGTCAGCCTATAACTTACAATGGGGGGAAGAGCAGGCCCCACAAGAATCTGTTCCGGGTTTGAAATGCACCTTTGCACGGACCACTAGAAGGGTGTGCACTGACATTAAAGAATTTGTGAACACCTTCTTTTATGCTAGTGAGGGACTTTCACGAGAAAAGATCATCAGACTGGGTCATTGAACAAGCAACGCACATCTATGAAGTGCAGAAGCTGTTGGAAAATAAAAATAGTAGCAAATAGTAGCAAAAGCCCTAATACAACCAACACCTCTGCTGCTGCTAAGGTGACAGAGGTGAAGGTTGCCCCAATTTTAGATCTGGAGATGCGGGGGCCTAAAAACCTTCCCACACAGAATCCAAACAACCCCAAACCCAGAAGGCCCTTGGGCCAATCCCAAACAGGGAGCCAGGTGGGCATCTTCACAAATGGGACCCCTAACTCCCCTGACTACAACAGCCCATGCTACAAGGGAAATAGACCCATCCTGGGTTATGTGTGGACTCCTCCAGCCCAAGGGGGGGGGGTCCAACCAGACAGCAGGAAACCCAGGGAACTTCCCTCCTCACTTTCCCCAGGAGGTCAGTAATCCCCCAATGGACCAAATTTCTTTCCCAGGTACTCGCTAAATTTCATCCTCCAAAACAACCCATCCTTCTTTCCCCAGAGAGCCCAATCCAGGAGAGGGGAAGCCAAGGGTGGAGGGGTACCCAAACTTCCCTAACCAGGTGTATTTTGTGAGAAGGGATAGCTACCCTCCCTGGGACCAACCCAGGGTAGACATGAGGACCCCGTACCAGCCAGAGCGGGTGTCCCAACTAGAGCATCAGGTCCAGAAATATGGCACAGGATCTGGGTCGCATGCTGAGGGCTCAACAGAACCCTCAGATGAGCATGGCGGCTCAGAATGCCTCAAATCCAGGGTCTGGTGCTCCAGAACAATGACAGGGGAATAACCCGACAATCCTCCGGGTCCCAGGGAGGAGGTACAAGGGGAAGGGGGGTGTAAAACCTTGGAGGAAGCTTCCTTCCCCACTTGTGGAAAGCCCCTGCAAACCCAGGAACCGGAACCCACATCTCCTGCCCCCGGAAGTCTGCAACCCAAAGAGCAGAGGGGGATGGGGGGGTAGGAGAAATAAAGAGCCTAAAAGGACCTATTTTATGGAGGAGGTACAAATCTTCCAGTTTGAAGGAGAGGGGTCCTCAGAGGATCCTGGGAAAAGGATCTTCTCCTTCAGTGATGGGCGAACTCATCCCAAAGAAAAATGGGTCCCAAAGGATCCAAATCCAGACTGGGTAGATGTGGGGACCGAGTTAAAACCGCCCATCATCAGTACCCAGAATGACCATCACGGAAATCCCCTGGTTCAAATCCGTCCTGGTGACTGCCTCCAAAAAGGATGGGTGGGGCACCCCAGAATCAGAACCAGGGGAACCCAAAACTTCCTCCATATCTAGCTGTCACCTTTTTCTTACCGATTCCCAAGATCCCAAACAAACTCCTGCCCAAGTCACCTCTCTGTCAGTATCCAAAGCAAGGAAATTAACCAACCAGTTGGCCAAAAATGTGCATTATCTTTGCCCCCTTGAGGAAAAGGAGGGAAGATTTTATGCCCCGGTCCAAATAAAGGGGCAATGTACAATTTTGGCACTGGTTGACACTGCATCCCAAGCCACCCTTCTGTCAAAAAGGGCCTTTGATCGACTGAATTTGGGAAGGGGGGAGAAATACCAAATTCCTCTCACCCCTCTTCCTGGACAACTTCAAAACCTCGACGGGAAGGAAATTCCTGTCGAGGGGACTGCGGATTTGGACATTAAAATTGGGCAACACAAGGTGAAGCACCCAGTCATAGTTGTGACTCCAGAGGGCACACCTTGTTTACTAGGGAATGACATCCTACGTAGATTGTCTCCCCTCATAGATTGTGTAAACAATGTCCTCTGGACCCAGATTAACCGACCAATAAAATTAAAACAGAGTTTCAACCATGTTAGTTTAAACAGCACATGCCACATGGTTGAACAAAAACCTGACCAAATAGATTTTCACTTCCAGAATAATCAAATCCCAGACATGACAGTAATTGCAGTAAGACAACAATCTGGTGATGGTGAGTCCTATCTATTTATGAAAATCAACCATCCTTCCAGTTTAAGGTGGCATTCCATACTGGAAGGAAACACTCTGAAATTCTATACCAATTCAGAATCAAAAATTCAACTCCTATACTCCAAAATGATGAGAAATCATCTCAAAGCTTGGCTGATATTCAGAAAATTGGAGAGCAGTTGTTCATCCCTATTCAGTTAAATGAAGGCAAGGATTCTGTTCTCGCCCGAGTATGTGTGAGCAATGGTAAGAGCTTCATCAACGAGGCCATGTTCCGTAAACTCCCAAAAGATCCAGCCATTCCCACATTTAAACTGTTAGACAAATGGGAAATGGACCTGGAAACACCCAATTCCAAACATCTGTTGCCTAGCAGGTGTATGCTCAGAATTTCCATAGGCAACAAGAGCATAGTCCATAATTGTTGGGTCATGTGAGATGTCCCTGCTGAATTGTATTTAAGCATTTACATTCTCAATCGCTTTGCCATTAGTTTGGACCTAATAAACTTCAAAGCTTGGTCCCAATTAGCGGGTAATCCCATGGACTTTGATGACCCAGAGAAAGCATTTCGGTCAGCACAACTGCTGCCATATGCAGTTGAAATTCAGATTGGAGAGGAAGTCACCATCCCAGAACGTACCCAACAATTCTCACTGAAAGTAAAAATTAAAAGAGGACAGAAACTGAAAAACCCTGACACCTATGTCCATCTCAATGCTCACTTCCAACAGAAAGGGTTGGGGGTACATCCAACAAAACTAGTCAACATAGAACACAACACCATTCCAATAGAGGTGGATAACAGTGACCTAAAGAATATCACTCTAGCCACAGGCACCATTATTGGAATGGCGGTTGATGACCAACATTTTTCCATAGATTTAGGTAATGAACTATTAGGACCAATCCTCAAGGACTGTTTAGACAGTGACGATGACACAACACCAGACAGGATCTTCACCCGGCATGGGGGGAATTTCCTTGTGTACTCTGACTGCCCTTATGGTAAGGAATATGTGACCCGTGACTTCAGGAGTGAGGAGGTGATCTTTCAGGTCCATGAGGACTGTCTTCCCACCGGAAACCATCAGTCTAAATCAGCACTTTGACCAGGGACTTCTCCACCCAGTTGGAGGAGGCTGCTGAGATAGCCAAACCGGAAGTCTTGAATGGTTGAAGAGAGAGTCAACCTAGCTGATGCCTGTGAGACTCCGGAGCAAAAGCAAAAATTGAAACAAGTTTTCTTAGATTTTTAAGATCTCTTTGTGGTGGACTCATGTGACTGCGATCGCACTGACATCCACACAACAACAATTCCCATGCACCCTGGCATGACTCTAGTGTTTCTGAAGCAATATCACTTGCCTCTCACATCAATGAAGTCCCTTACTGAAATAATTAAGAACCTTGGGTCCCGTGGGATAATTCGTCCGGTCCACAGCACCTTCAATAATCGGGTGCTGGGGATTTTGAAACCAAACAGCCTGTGGAGACTCTGTGCTGACCTAAGACCTAAGGGAGATCAACAAAAGGGTCCATACATCCCGATGGCCTCTTCCCTACATTGACCAAGGGCTAGGCCAGTTCCAGGGGTCACAGGTATTCACTGAAAATGACCTGACCAATGGGTACTGGACTGTACCTGTCAGTAGGGAAGACCAATACAAGCTGACCTTTACCTTTGGGGGCCGCAGTACACTTGGACCCGGACTCCCTTCGGATACATCAACTCCGGCAATGAATTTAACATTTTTCTACACAAGGCGATGCCTGACTTGGATGAAAGGGGTAACCTGGCCTATGTAGATGATGTTCTAGTAAAAAGCTCAACTGTGGAGGGACACATAGCAGAGATTATGTCCTGACACAGTTGAGGGCTGCCGGAGCAAAACTCTCCTTTCAAAAGGGACAGTGGTGCAGAACCCGTGTCAATTTCTTGGGGCATGAGATAACTCCTCAGGGTCTCTGTCCCCAGGAAAAGAAAGTAGAAGCCCTCCAGAAACTAAAAGACCCCACAACTCTGCGGGAAAAGTTCATTGAGGACTACGCAGAGATCACAAGACCCCTGTTCCATCCTTTGAAGGGGGGGTCAAGTGGGACTGGGGTCCAGAACAAGCCGAGGCAGTAAGACAACTCAAAATAAGCCTCTCACGAGCACCTTGCCTAGCTTACCCTGTCAAAAACAAGGAGTTCTTCTTGGAGACAGGGTTCTCAAATACATGCTTGACTACAGTATTATTTCAAAAGCATGACATGGTCAATAAAGTAATCTCCTATGCGAGTAAGACTTTATCCTCTGTGGAGGAAAAATTAAATGATTGTGAGAAGGCACTCCTGGCAACGGTATGGGCATTGAAGAATTACCGCCCGTTTATCCAGGGGGAACACGTCATAGTGGAGACTCCACACCATCCTTTGCAATATTTTCAGAGTGACAGAATCCGGGCCAGAAATGTGAGTAATTCCCAAATTATCTCCTGGATTCTGTCAATGCAAGGCTTTCCTGTGGAGGTCAGATATGGCCAAAACAAGAAGAGTCCCCTCACGCAAGCTCTGGCTGACTTGCATGATTGTGCCAGAGAAAACTGTCTCGAGGACGAAAGTCTTAAACTCAAGGACAACATGGAGGTATACCTTAATTCCCCACACAAAGTCTATGAAGAAGACCAGTGTGAGGGAATGCCCACTGCCTATGTGGATGGGTGCTCCTACCATGTGACAACAGGGAAAAGTAACTTGTGACCGGCGTAGGGAATGCATGGGTGAATGATGCCCCAGAACCCTCTGCTGGGTACAAAATCAGTCCCCGAAGTAGTCAAGTGGCAGAGATGATGGCTGTGCATCACTGCTGTCCAACACCAAATCCACGAACTGGTCATAATCACTGATTCGGATTATGTACGGAACGGGTTTGCGGAGCACCTAGTAAACTGGAAAACCAGAGGCATGCTATATGCTTATAATAAACCATTTAAACATGGAAAATTAATCCAAAATATTGATGATCTGGTCACCTCGAATGGGATGACCATCTACTGGAAAAAGATCAAGGGTCATTCTAAAGTAGAGGGACCATACAAAACTGGAAATGACCTATCAGCTGGCCAAAACCGGAGCCATCCAAGGGGATCTACTTGAGATCGAGTCCCTGTTGGGGGAAATCCATGTCACTGCTATCACTAGTCCCAGACAAATGCTCACAATGAACTCTCAACTGCACAATGGAGTAAGGAGCCCCACCCCAGATACTGATTTGATTATGGCTCAAAAAGGCGATGCAATAATTGGTAAGTTTTATCAACACGTTGAGGACCCTGAGAACTTTCCCCTGAAGGTTACCAATTACATAGTGAAAAAGGACCTCAAAGTGTTGACGAAATGTACAAAAATGTTCCGAATCCAAGATGGTTTGTTGGTAAGGAGATCCGTAGCTGGCCATGACCAGTGGGTGGTCCCCACCTCATTCCGAAGCCTGATGCTAAGTCATGCCCATGATGCGGCCACAGCCGGTCATCGGGTGTTTCATACGACATTTGAAATCTTGCAAGGGGTTGCATACTGGCCACACATGGGGCAGGACCTCATCCAATACTTGAAGGGGTGTCTTGTTTGAGCACAATTTCAGCCGACATCACTCACACACCGTGCTCCTCTCCAGAAGAGGGTATGACAGTGCCTTGGTCAGATTTACAAGTCAATTTCATCAGGCCCGTGATTCGCTCCTCTATGGGGGAACAAATACATGTTGACCGTAACATGCTTGTTCACTAAATGGGTGGAATGTCTCCCGGCCCCAAATTGCAAGGTAGAAACAGCAGCTGCCCTGATGATCAATCACATCTTCTGACGTTTTGGACTACCCCAAAGGTTTGAGTCAGACCGAGGTAGCCACTTCACTAGCGAAGTGATGACCAAGATGTGGGAGATACTTGGGGTCAAAAGGATACATTGCCTACTGGCGAGCTGCTAGTGGTGGAGTTTAGAGATACTACAAGACAATTGTGAGCATATTAAAAAAGTTTGTGGCAGATTCTGTTCAAGTTGGGACATTTGATTACCTCTTGTCCTGATGGCCATCAGATCTACCCCTTCTTCTGCAACAAAAATGTCTCAGTTTGAGCTGATGACTGGACGATGGATGGTGCTCACCACCATCTGCTCTACAGAACCCAAGAGCAGACCTTGATAAATGCCTCCACAACTCATGAGTATGTTGAGAATCTGAGAAAACACCTTCAACATGCTTTTGGCTATGCTCAGCGGAATCTAGAAAGATCTGCAGACAGTATGAAGACCCACTATGACCTTAAGACAACTAAAAAAGAATACCAAGTAGGAGACCAGGTCATACTTGTACAATTTCCAAAGGAATCAAGCCAAACAGTGCAAATTCCTACCTAGCAGGAGGGGTCCTCTCAAAATTATAGACAGAATCTCACCAGTCGCCTACAAAACGTGGGTCCACATCAACCAGCTGAAGAGTTGCTATCCCAGGCATACTCTGCGGCAAATAGAGGAACCAACCGGAAACCCCGAGGGGGACATTAAGGCCTCCTAGAAAATGTCAATTGTTAAAACCATTACACCTGTTAAAATCAGTAGTAATTACAGGCGGGAAATATTGTCACTTATATGTCAAATGTATGCATCTGCCCCACTACATGAATAGTAGTGGTGAAAATTCCATAACCATGCTCTGTTTGTTCTGTCTTATAGCACTGAAACCAAGGATTCTAAGCACCAAAGAGGACCACTCGGGGACATGGGAGGAAAGACCCAAGGGGCCCGGAGTATCGCTCCATACTGCCATCCGGAACCAGCGAGGAGAACCTTTCGATCGAGCACTGATGGGAGAAGCAGACAACCTTTTCCATCTGGACCAAAAAGAAAGAAAGAACATCCCAATCTCCCGACTTCCCCTTGACGGGCGTTACAACTTACGTCGGCAGAGGGCTCTGTGGGATGTCTTGACCCACTTTTTGCTCTGCCATGTGGCATCCCTGTGTTCTGATGGTGCCAGAAATATCAAAATGGCCGCAAAACCCGTGTGCACTCCAAAACCTATGGAAATCGCAATTGCCACACAAAAAGATGGCTGCCCAAACTGCCATGCATGTTGTCAGTGGTGCAACAGAGTTCTCACTCCTGAAACATGTCACTGGGCTGCCTAACAAGGAAAAATGGAGCACAGAGGGAAAAGCAGTGCTTTGCTGAAAGAAATCCAAAATCTTGCTTTTAAATCCTTTTTCTTGGTTGCTGAAACTGCAGAATGCCGGTACAAAACACCCTCAAACATCCAATATTCTTGCTGGGTGCTACAATTCACTTAGTTCAAGAAATCATTATGAATTTACAATGTCCTGGAAAGCTGAATTTGTCATAAAAACATCCACAGCAAAAGTTGCCTGCCTGTGGAATCTGTCAAAATCTGGGTGCAGTACGCTTGGCAACCTGAATGACAGCTGCCAGAAGCCTGCATTAAAACTGAAACTTGTACAACTGAAATCTAATGTCTGAAATCTAAGTGTCCTGTTACTGAGAGTAACCTATGTTGTAACTGTTTAATCCCATGGTTTAGAATCTGGAATCAGTGTTCTAGCTGCTTGTTTGAAATTGCAAGTTTATTTTAAGCAAAGAAAAAATGCAACAGAATAACATTTTGAATTTAAGCCTGACTAAAAGCAACTGAACCAGTATAACAGCTTCCCCCACAGAGGCCAGGCCTATCCCTTCTGCTTCCCTCCACCAGGAAATCACACCTAATTGATGTGTATAGGGTGGGAAGAGAATTTGGGCTGATGTGGGAAGGAGACAATGGACATCTTCCAGCCACAGGAACTGTCAAGTGTGAAGGGTCTGGGAGGAGACTGCTTCTGAGCTGCAGGGAGATAGAAGGTGGCGGAGACAAAGAACCATGTGTTGCTTAACAAGGACCAACGACACATTTTAAAAAAGACTGATAACTTACTGTGTAAAATTATTAAAAACACAAAAAAACAGCATTGTGATTGTAAATATTGGCTGCACATTTTAACAGGCGCCGGAACTCTGTGACATGTTCTAGGAAGAAATGGCAGAAAATGTGATATTACACAAAATGTATTTTTGACAGAAGCATGAAACTTCATACACTTATGCCCATGTTCAATGCGCACATTTGTTGAAATTTGCTCCCCCGAAATTGGACATTGTGTTCCGCACAAAAAGGGTAAAATTCTGTAAAAAGCAGACACAGGATCTTACAGCAACGGAGTTTGGAGGAGTAGCTGCTACACAAAATATGTAATCTGTATATATGATTGTTATAGAGGTTGCACATGTGGAAATATGTATTGTACGAAAAGTAGATTTCGTTTTCAAGAGGCTAGGGGTGGACTCTAGGCCTCGTAAACCCACATCATAAAGGTGACACCCTGTTTTCTCCTCCTATCAAGGAAGAGATGAGACTCTAGCCAATTCTCTGCCAAAGGTGCACGCTTAGGATAAACCTGCACACCCACCCCTTTATCATAAGCATAAATAGAGACAGCTCAGCACTGAAAAAAGACAGAAAAATTCACCCACTACCCGATTGCTGGCGGAGCACCCTGGATCAGAACCATTCATCTTCCTTGCTCCAGACTCCAGAAACTTGGAAAAGCAGAAAGGCCCATTCCATAGCTGAACCTTAAAATTCCAGAACCAGAACCCCAGAAAGGAGAAATAGACATCCGGGCTGTGCTTTACTGCTTTCCTGCTGAAAATAATTATCATCAGAGCCAAGAGATCCAACCAGTCCTGTGCCGAGCTGTGAACAGAACCATTGCAGAACTGATCCAGTTCTGTGCCATGCTGTGAACAGACCCAGTCCAATCTGGTGTGCCCAGCCGTCTGTCCTGACCAGAATCCCTGACCAGAATCCCTGATGGTTCCGTTTGAAACACATATAGTGAGTGTCTATAGAATAGAACTGTGTCACTAGCCTATGTACCTGGCTTAGTCCAATCCCTATCTGAAATCCATCCTATCTTGTATTCAGAACCGGTAATGTTAGGAGTATTTTTGAATTGTCCAAACTTTTCTTGCGCTAAGTTTCGCTTATTTGTATTCTAAAATCATAAGTCATTAGTGTTTTGATTAACTAAAGTGAATCCCAGAACGAAATTGAGTATCCACCACGTGAAGGGTTCCCTGGCCAGGAACTGATGGAGATTCATGTGTGGCATTCTCTTTTTCCATAGTCATAATCTAATTTAAGAAATCCCATTTGTCTTCTAAACGTGCATTACTGTTTCCCTTTCTTGCGCCTATCTGAGAAAATCGACCTCCACTAAAACATCCATAACTGCTTCAGTTTTTGGGCTAGAAACAGAATTCCAACTTCTGCTTGTATTCCGCATTCCAAATCCAAATATTTCTCCCGTAATCGCGATTTCGTTTTAGGGAAATTCTGACACGTTTAAAACAGCTTTTGATTGCTCCCGACCTCAGTTTTAAGATTTCACATTGCTTCTCAGTAGTAAATCATTGCTAGTGTTTGTCTGTAACTATCCAAAGCGGCTCCCATAAGAATTTAAACAATTTCAGCAATTTAAAACATATTTACTGTTTTACCCAATCCAATCCAAAGATAACTTTAAAAACCATTTTGACAGCTTGCCAATCAATTCTCTTTTCTCTTGTGTTGCTGGGGGAAATTGGGATTGATATTTTGTTTGAATTCTGCCATTCCTGAATAGCTGCTCTCTCTCCCCCTATCTCTTTACATTGCCTGTTGAGGGTTTAAGGGGTGTGCAGGGGGAACTACTAACCACACTGCTATTTGATCTGAACACGCACCCAAAAGTATCATTTCTGTGCTGAATTGTTTTTGCTCACTATTACTCCTTCTATATTAAAGAGATTATTTTGTGTTACATCACCCCATTGGTGATCATTGTGTACCTATTAAACATGTGATTGGTAAATACATAAATAAATATTTTAAATTTGCAAACCAGCCTGATTCCTGGTTCAGTGTGACCGAGGGGGTTCCAGGAGGGGGGCATGATATGAGTGGTACATCGTTCAGAATAAAAGAACTTTTAGACACAAATAAATAAGGATTTCAGTTGTGCATTACACGCTAGACGTTGACTTAGGTGAAGTGCCTGTTTGAAATCACTTACACACACTTGTACACTCTTCAACATGTCACTTCCCTGTGGAATCTTTCCAGCCTTTACGATTTGGCAAATCTCACTCTTTCCTCACTATTCAAAAGTTCTTGAATGAAAAGTATTCAACTACATCACTGACCACTGTGAACATATGGACTCAGTAATGCCATTCAGTCTTAGTTCCTCAGCTGTCATTCCATAGAGACTTTGCTTTACTATATTTCCAAGTAGTTTACTATGGACTACCTTGTTAATATATTGCCTATCCACATTCAAGTCGGGCCGCAATTGTCAATTGTCAATTGTGGGACTGTATATGATATCTATAAATAATGAAGATGTTTTTAAAGTCATGCTTGTGTTGTCGCCATATACATGTTTAGAAAACATTAAAATAGATGCTGCTGCATCCATCAATATGCCCTTATTTGAATGCTTCTTGCTAAAGTAACTTTCATTTAGAAAAAGATAAATTGTGCAAATAAATGAAATGCGAACGTGCATCTCAATTATGCACAGCAAGATATCCTCTACAGCCTCTACCTTCTTCCCATTATGGAATGTTGCTGTCTGGAGAGCCGCCTGTACACTGGTACACTGGTATGAACTTTCCAAAATCTACTTGCAAGCAGCATAATTGTTACCCCATCATGTACTACTGGCTCCCACTGCATATGTGAGGGTCGGAAGGATAGCTCAGGTGTAATGCGCTCACCTTGGAAGGAAGACCACGCGGTGCAAGACAGGTTCAATCCCCGGGTCCACGCTTAGAAAGCGCATTATAAATAACCAATTGCAATTACAAAGTGCTGGCTTAAGGAAGTGTCTGCCACGGATCCACATGACGATACTAGGTTCCATCAATATTTCAGATTTTACTTATAGGATATCTTCTAACATGTTATAAGTGCTAGCCCACTATCTACCAGTGGCATAATAGGTAACATCTTCACTGGTGCCACCACCTTTGCTGCTGCATTCACACTCTCTATTGGTGGTGGATGTGGTGGTTGTGCCCAGCTACAAGCCATAACTTCAGTATAATTTCATCCACATTCAGCTTTCAGCTTTTCAACCTGTTGGCAAAAACTGTAAAGAACAGTAGCAGCTGCAAAGCCTCTAATGAATTTCCACGCCACTGTTCGATGATACACCCCTAACCCATCCTCTGGTGAACTCTCCGAGCTCTTCTAGCTAACACCAGGCCCTGTGATGTTGTTTAGCACAACTGCCATTTTCTCTCAAGTCTTCTCTATGGCCAATCCACTTCACCAGAATGAGAACACTGGGCTAATTTTTGATGTCCCCCTAGTTACAACATTTGCACAGCAGAGTACAAAGGTGATGCATGAAAAGCTGGCCTACACGGTTGCAAACCACACGTTTGCAGTCCATCTTACAAAATGAGAAAATACCAGCACATGGCAGGCAGCATTTGCATTGGATTCCTAAGCAATCCACCTGCGTTTTGCAGGTGTTAAAAGCGAGTGTATTCCAGAGAAATCCAGAGCATGTGCACATGCATGAAAATGCATGCTGGCACGAATGCTGAGGTTTTTGCATCGCGGAGAGGAAGGGCGAATCCGAATTCTAACTTAAGATCTGCCTCCCATGCAAATTGTTGAAATTGAGCTGTAACTTAAAGACAATACTAAAAGCCTACAAAGTGCTTGACCCTTGCATTTATGTTGCAGCTCAACAAAAATATACCACAATGTCTGCAGTATTTAGAACAATAAAAAGAAATTACCAGATCAGATTTTTCATTAACATACTTGCTACATTATGTGAACGATGAAAAACAAAACCCTTCTGTTTTTGCTGCACAGTGGGAAATACTTACAACTCAAAAAACAAACAATCGAAATCACTTAATCAGACATCTTGGATGCGCAATTGAAATGATGCTCGCTTTTTTTGTTAGCTAGTACATGGTCGTGAACAATATCAATGTCCACGATAGACCAAACGATGTTTCTCGTGTCCCTGGACTATTGCGACATCCTCATTTGTGAGCACCTGGATATTTGAGTCATGATTGAAGGCAGGTGGGAATTTCGCAGATTGTGTGCTTCATCACATCAAATATGTCCAGTCACAATGAGCCAATCAGCAGCAGACACATTTCCTAGGGATTTAAGGTCTGCATTTCACTGTATTTACATGTTGTCACCAGTTAAAATAATGTACTTAAAGGAAGCACAATATTAAAACGAAATTTCTGAAATGTCTGTTTTTTCACCCAAATAGATATCTTGACATCTCGCCCCATTTGTTGATCAATGGACATTAATCAGTGCTCAGTCCTGTTACATATTTGTAGTGAAGATTAGAAGAAAACCAAAAGAGAACATACGACACAACACACAAGCCAGCCATAATCCACAATACTATTATTTCTTTCTCTATATTGCCACTTGTGCACATGCATGACTGACGTATGTTGAGTATGTCTAATATATGAACGCTTTCCCCCACATATTTTTTTGCTTTTATTTATGAGATGTTTCTCTGCCTAGTGCGCCAGCTGAACCTGAAGTAATGTTTTCTCTAGTTTTCCTTAATGTGTGAAAGGATTATCACAGCTTTTCTGGGAAGGTTACACTTGTTCAGGTGGTAGATTGATGTATGCACCTGGAAAAAAATGCAAAATGCTCACACTATTAGAAAGTGCCTCTGGGTGATCATTGAAAGGTTATATCCTGCTAGTTGGATTTTAATTGTTTAATTGTGTTAAATGCCTTCATGACTGGCAAACACATGTTACAATTAACCAGAAATACGGTGCATGGTTCATTATACCTTGTTCAGTGAGCACATGGGAAAACATATGCATCAGAATCATGTTATGCTTCCAATGGCACTTATATAAAATGCAGCTTTTACTATTATAGGCAATGGGAAACCTTTTGCACGCCAGTAGCAGCAGTTACAATTCAATGCAACATTGTTTACATCGCTGTTTTTTCTTCATAATGTGAAATTGTGCAATCATTGATAGAATTAACCTCATAAACAACTTCAAGGTGTATGAGGGAGATGATTTGACTTCGTCTACGGGACCAAAACATAGTTGATAGACAGGAGTTGGTCAGTGGTGGGTTACATCTCTGTCATTAAAGTGGCATTGGTGAAATTCACTGCCAATTTCTCTTCCGCTCACAATACGGAAAGAGTATGTTCTCATCTGTTTCGACAATTTCGCTTCATTGGAAAATGACATAGCTCCAACGCACCCCTCCTTGGAAATTGCATGGACATTTAATTTACGTTTCGTTCAATGTGCATGCTGAATGGTTCCGTGTACACCAGACGTGACACTTTTCCCGTCTGTTGTCTGGGACCTAATGGTTCTGACATTAGCAGCCAATACGTGGCGGTTTTCATTTGACTTGATAAACTTGAGTCAATCAGTTGAGGGGCAGAGACCTGCTGACTCACAATTCTTAGTATAAATATGTGTGTTTGATATGGCGTTAAGTCAGAGTTGGCAGCCTCGGTCACCGACATCTACTGGTTGGCTTGGAAACCGAATGCCTGAAATGATGGCTATGCCTAATACCACATCTACTACTATTGGTCTGTGCTATATCTGCTCTGTTGTGCTACACTGCTACTGTTGCTGTAACTCATTCCAGTCATACGTCTGGGTAACTATATTGTTTCTGCTCCGACTGCTGGTATAGTTTCTTGTACTTTTTTGTGCTTATTTGGCTGGATAGTGTCTGGTGAGGCCGCCAGCTTAGTATTTGCTTAATAGCTGCATCATATTTATTTAGGCCTGATTGTGCTGTATTGCTGTTCTTCTGTTCCTCCACGTGGTCCTTGCCCTATCGGTCCCTTCAAATGTGTGTAGTTTGGCAGGGAAAAATGTGTGCCTCACCTTTTATGGGGGCACCTTGTTGTGTTGTGTCATGCTTCCACATGGACCTCCCCCTAGCTTCCCTTGAAATGTCGGTAGGGTGTAGCTCATGCATTTGAGGGTCTGCTTATGTTGCATTTGTTTTATACTTATCTTACCGAATGAAGAGAAGACCCTACTCAAGGAAGGACTGGGAAATCAATTTCATACATAGGGTTGTCCTTCTTGGGAACATAGTCAATTAGAGTACTTTATAAATATTCTCAGTTAAAGACAGTACATGTGAAAATGCAGGCAACAACATAATAATCCGATGTTATAGCTATTATTAATTAATGATGTACACTAGTAACTGATACTAGATATTTAATTTATTAAGGCACTATTCATGCTTGTTTTTCATTGTTTTGAAATATTGAACTCATACAACTTTACATAAAAACACATGACAGACATCAATTGAAAATTCCACAAAACAGACAGCAAACAATGCGTTCATTATTTCTGAGATATTGAACTCGTACAATCTTACTTAAAAGCACATGACAGACATTAATTGCAAATTCCAGAAGATGGACAATATCAAAAAAATACAATAATCTTTTATAGGGGGAAAGTATCGAAGAAAGAGTTAAATCTGAAACGTACATGGTTAGAAGAAATGAACAATCGATCACTGAATATGATGAATGGGAATATCAGTGGGGATATCCATCATGTCGAAACTTGGGAGAGAGGTAACCAAAGGTCGATATTGGATTACTTCTTTATATCTGAAGTTATGGCAGCAGAGATCACAAACCTAAAAGTCATTAAGACCCCACAAAGTGATCATAATTGGGTGACTCTGACTTGGAAATAATCAAACCTTCTACAAAAAAAAACAATGGAGACAAGAGCTTGCCCTTGAGTCTGGGCGGAATCGCCTGCGAATGGATACCAACGACATATCGACCTTAGCTGAAGTGATTAGACCCCAGCCTGGTTTAAGCAAAGAACATTTGACAGAATATCTAGAATTTATGGAAATCTACAGAGTCAAATCAACAGGTCCGTGGAAACTCCAATATAGGAAACACAAATTCAATGAAAACCAGAACCAGAGAAGAAGGTCCCTAAAGAATAAATATAGGAACTGGGTCAAAACATGTCGAGCGTCGTTGGAGCAAAATGATGCAGAAGCTATGCTCAAAGCTCTAGCACAAAGAAATTTTAGAGGATTCTGGTTGCTGGTCAATGAATCTGAAAATCCGCAGAAGGTGCTGATGAAGAACATGGTCAATGACAGCCAATGAGAAGTCCACTACAACCACTTGTTTGAAAAAAAATGACCTCTAAGTGCCCACAGCTCCCAACGTTATAACCATGGGAATTAAGATTAGAACGAGAAGACATCAAGAGATGCATTCAAAAATGTAGTGCATCGCAGGCAGCGGGGCCGGATGGCCTTTCCAATCATATGCTGAAAAAGAACATCGAAGAGTGGACTGAGTTCTGTGACACTCTATTCAAAAATATAATACAGGAAGCCTGAATACCCTCAACGTGGAAAGAGGGTATAATAGTACCCATCTTCAAAAAAGGGTGCCGAATGGATCCAACAAATTATGTTTGATGGACAGATGGACAGAAAGAGAGTGAGAGCAAGCAAGAGAGTGACACAGGGGGCGAGAGAGAGTCAGGACAAGATAAATTTCTCTTCCAAAAGTACAGCTCTGGCAAATCATCCTTATTATCTTCTTGTGGGGCCCCAACATCACCCCTCAACCTGCTACCACAACCATGTTTCCCAGTGGACATTATTGTGGGATAAAAATAGAAAGATGTTAGTCAGTGTCTGCGAGTGCGGGAGAGGGAAACAGATGAACAAGTTACTTACCAACTGTAACGTTTTTTCAAATGGATATTCCTCCCACGTATTCCTCATGTTATGTTATCCGTATCTCACCAGCTTTGCTGCTTCAGAAAAAATGTTCACGGCAGAGGGCGCTGTGCATGAGGTCATGGTGTCGATGTCCCTCGACAGGCTCCGTACCGTGTCGACGTCACCAGTATAAGTAGCTTGTGCCGCACCCGTTGGCTTCAGTTCTGTTTTTTTGAGGAAATATTCGAGGAACACCCAGATGTGCCTCATGACTGAAACACTGTTTGTGAGAGAGAAGTGTAACTAACGCAAACTGTACTGCGGGATAGGATGGGAGGGGTGATGAGGAATACATGGGAGGAACATCCAGTCGAAAGAATGTTACAGTTGGTAAGTAACTTGTTCCTCGAATGGATTGTGTCCTCCCACATATTCCTCATCTTATGATAGACTCCCATAGCAGTGGTACTTTTGGAAGTGGGAGTACTAACTATTTTTCTCATGGACGGAATGGAGTACCGCTATAGCAAATAATCCTTCAGAAGAAGCATCTAAGCCGTAATGCTTGATGAAGGTATGCATTTATGCCAATGTTGCAGCTGAACAAATATCCGTTGCAGGGACTCCCCTCTTCAGAGCCGCAAAAGTAGCCATACCACTAGTGGAATGGGCACGAAGCCCATCCAGTGGGTCCTTTCCCACCAATCTGTAGCACTCAACTATGGCCAAAATGATCCAGCGGGATATGGTCTCCGCTAATCCCAATTTATGGCCAGTATAACCTACAAAAAGTAGATCATCCTGAAGTAATTATGACATTCTTGAAATATAAAAACTGAGAGCCCTTTTTGGCTCCAGCCTCTCTTTTTCTTTGCCCAAATGAGGAGGAGGGTAGAACGCTGGTAATATACATTTTGTGACAAGTGAAAGTCAGAAACTACTTTTGGTAAGAAAGAAGGTTTAACCTTAAGTACCACCTTGTCCTTGTGAAAAGTAATGTACAGAGGTTTGCATGAGAGAGCCTGCAACTCACTAACCCTGCAGGCTGATGTTAAGGCCACAAGAAGGACAGTTTTTAATGTTGAAAGCCTCAAGGGACAGGAATGCAGAGGCTCAAAAGGTTTACAAGTTAGGAACTTAAGTACAAGATTTAAATCCCAAGTCGGGACATGAAAAGGGACTGGAGGGTACACATTAGTGAGCCTTTTCAGGAATTGAATGATTAATGGAATTTTGAAGTAGGAAACCTCTTCTGAGGAGAGCTTGAAAATGGACAGCGCAGCCAGATATCCTTTAATCGTTCCGATCTGGAGCCCCAACATGACTAGATGCAATAGAAAAGAAAGCACCAGTGGGGTGCCACATTGAAAAGGGTCCACATCCTTATCCCTGCACCAGATACTGAATTTATTCCAATGACACCAGTACAGGGATTTAGTTGCTGGCCTTCTGGCCGAAAGCAACATTTCCATTATGTCATCCAGAAGATCCCAATCCTTGTATCTCAACCTCTCAGAAAACATGCGTGAAGGTTGAGTGTCTTGACCTCTGGATGGAGAACCCAACCTTCCTCTTGTGAGAGAAGATCCTCTCTTTGCGGAAGACATATTGGCGGGCAGTTGGACATGTCCAGAAGGTCCGGGTACCACATCCTCCTGGCCCAATCAGGGGCAATTAGGATCACGGTTCTCCTGAACTTTCTCAACCTCCCAATTACATGAGGAATCACACGGACTGGCGGATACGCATACAGAAGTGGAAACTCCCAGTACTCCACAAACGTGTCTCCTAGAGCTCCTCTCGGAGGAAATTCCCTTGAGCAGTACTGTTTGCACTTCCGATTGACCCTGGTCATGAACAGATTGACTTGAGGGGTTCCCCAAAGGGTGAAGATCTCTTGAAGGACTTCCTGAGCTAGTTCCCACTCGCGGAACACTGTGTTCTGCCTGCTCAGAGCATCTGCCACTGTGTTGTGCTCTCCGGCTATGTGAACTGCCGATTGAGAGATTCCTTCTCGTATTGCCCAGAACCAGAGCTGCATTGCCTTTACGCACAGTGGTAGTGACCCTACTCCTCCTCTCCTGTTGAGGTAGTACATGGCCACCATGTTGTCTGTCATTATCAAGACATTCTTTCCCCTTACAGAGGGCAGGAAGGCCTTCAGCGCTAGTCTGATTGCCCTCAGCTCTAACAGGTTGATGTATAGTTTGGACTCCGATGGAGACCAGTGACCGCTTATAGTCAGATCGTTGGTGTGGGCTCTCCACCCCGTGAGTGTGGCATCCGTCACTACAGTTATCTCCGGCCATGGTTGCCAAAAAGATTCTCCCTTGAGAATGTTGTTGTTTCTAGCCCACCCAAGGAGGTCTTGAGCAACTGTGCTTGGAACTTGCAGAAGTTCCGACATATTCCCTAAGAAGTGGGACCACTGAGTCCTGAGAGCCCATTGAAGGGCTCTCACTAGAGAGATGCAGGATGCCATGAGACCGAGCAACCTCAGAAAATCGAAGGCCGGAAGATGTTGGGCATTTTGGAACTTTGTTACCATCTGCAGAATGTGGAGATCTCTCACCTCAGGAGGTGACTTTTTGCCCGAGGAAGTATCCAGGACTGCTCCGATAAACTGGAGCTTTTGGGATAGTATCATGTGGGACTTCTTGAAATTGAGGGGGAAGCTCAGTCTGTGAAGGGAGTGGCAGGTGATTGACATATGTTCCTGAGCTTGTTTGGGAGAATGCACTCTGATCAACCAATCATACAGGTAGGGGTTGGATGTGAATCCCCCTCTCCTGCGTCTCGCTGCCACAACCGCCATCAGTTTGGTGAAAACCCTTGAGGCGGAGGTCAGCCTGAATGGCAGAACTCGAAACTGATGGGTCTCAATCCTCCATCGTTCTTTGGGATGAGAAAGTAAGGGGAGTACCAACCCTTGTTCCTCTCTACTACAGGTACCTGTTTTATTGCACCTTTCTCTAGTAGGGTTAAAATATCCTGCACAAGAAGCGGATCTGGAATTTTGACAGAGTTGGTTTCCGGTGGATGGTCCAGAGGCTTTTTTAGAAAGGGAAGGCACTAACCCTGAGCTACTGTCTCCAGTGCCCATGCATTTGAGGTAATGCCCACCATTCTTTCAGATACTGTGAGATTCTGCCTCCCACCAGGGTATTGTGTGATAAGGCATCAAATTGACTTGGAGGTGGCTGCAGGAGCGGCTGAGGGCAAAGTTGCCGTTCCTGATGCTGGTTTCACGCCTCTTCCTCGTTCACCTCGAGTGACATTTCTTTTACCTCTTTGAATGGCCTGTCCTCTTCCTCTATCAAAAGAGGAGTAGTATCGAAAAGAACGACCTCTCCAGAAAGATGAGCCCAAATAAGGTTTCTGAGGCTGTCACATAGAGGCGCTAAGAGATTTAGCTGCCACTTTTGAGGTCTGCAGTTTTTCTAAGCTTTCATCAGCTTTATTGCCAAACAGCCTCAAGCCATCCAAAGGCATGGTGAGTAGCCTGGCCTACACATCTGGTGCATACCCTGACTTCCTCAACCACGCAAATCTGCGTAGCACTGTGCTTGCAGCCATGAACCACAACAATGAACATTACTCACTTACTATGATCCCAGTTTTCACATATTAACAGATACTGTCCCTGTTTATTGTTGCTAAATTGTAAAGCATGTCTTCAAAAGACTTTTGACCTTCATGCTTCAATATCGGAAAACACGATTGTTGTAGCCTTCTTTGAAGTTTTATTTCCTGCATTCTGAAACTATGTATTATGTTGTTGCTCAGGAGATGTGTGGCTAAAGAAGAGAACCTTATTTCAGAGCCTTTTTGGAACAGATTGATAGCTGGCCATGAAATCATGCTAACTGCAATAATAGTAGAAGTTCTGAAACATTGCTCTATTCTATTGTGAAAGGAAGTCATTTGCTCTCTGATAGTAGGCTGCCTAGTTTTGCTAGGTCCTCTTAGTAGCCCCACTGCTTTTTTTTCGTTTCCCTTGTCTTCTTGCCTGTCTCTTTTAAACAGAGTTCCTTTTTTAATGAAATTAATCTGTAAAAAAGTTTGTTCTTTTCTTCTCTGTTTTTGTAAAGGTTTTTCTTTTCTTTTTAAAACCAAAACAAATAAATAATTAAAAAAAATAAACGATTTATTTCCCAATATTTAAAATTCTTTCTTCTTCTGCCCTATTTTATGAATGCATTTTCCCTTTTGAATTCGAAGAAAGCAGGGTAACTAGTGCACTGTGTGATGAGCGTGTTTAGTGTGTGCTTGCATTGCTGATGAGATGCAAGCTTATAGAATGTTGGTGGTGGTGGTGGAACACTCTCTGCCCTCAGTGTTCCAGATATGTCTGTTAGGAAATTCAGGATGGGAGTTGATAGCTTGAAGATGCATCCATCTGACCTCTCTCCCTACTGAAACTGTAATACAGCGTATTATACTTTTTTACTTGATGGCTCCAGCGTGGATCCTGAAACGTACATGTGAATCATGTGATGATAGACACCACTAATTGATTATTGCAGTATAAGCACTGTTTTCTGCAATGTTCTTTAAAATGTGTACTTTAATAATGGGGCCATGGTGATTTCCCCGTCCGCATTCGACATGCAAGGTTATGGAGAATATTTTATTTAGTGCTGTGCGCTCCTGTTTTGGCCTGCGCTGTCTTTGACGAGATGTAATACTGGCTGTTGCGCTGTTGGTAAGCAGGAGCTCTGATGTCCTGGTTTGCTGTACAGCAAATGGAGTTACTGGGGTAGCCTGGGGGCATGGTGATCATATCGCATTCTGTCATCCAGAACGCTAAGAAGTTCCAAAGTAGAAGTGTTCACGTAGATGCGCCCTTAGAGGATTGGCCTCAGAGTGTCCTGTTCATGTGAGGACGTCAGTGAGTAAGTAATTGCAGGACGTCGGTTATTGTATTGGAGAAAGGAGTTGCCTTACATTTCCGTTGCAAGTGTTTTCCATTGCATCCTGAAGAATTATCATTCATGATGGTGTCGAAGTAGGTTTTCATGCATCCTAAGGAACATGTATTTAATGTATTGCAGCAACAGCGACAGAGCAGAGCTATTATTTTTGTCAGCGGAATGAGAGTGACATGCCACTGTTTACATTGTGATGCGTAGTGATGTCATTGGAGATTAAGGCTGTTACCAGCGGTAGCTAATGTCTTTGTTTGGGTGAATGTAGGACTGCATCTAAGGAATGGATTCGGTTTGGCAACTTGCCACATGTTTTCTTTTCTCTCTCCCTTGCGCCTGGCCTGGCAGGCGTTGTGGGAGTGAAGAATGCTCATACAGTAGTAGGATGAAAATGTATATTTATTCAATATAAATATATAACTTGTGAACATTTCATTAGTAATAATTAAGTAATAGTTATGTGCTAATGTAAAAGGGGACATGAACAGGGAGAGTTCGTTTCTTCTATCCTCCGTCTCGTCAACTGTCATTCTCCACCCGTGTTCTAAATTCTTACTTTCACGTCATCCCTCTTTGCAGCTCGTGCCTTCATCTTGCGCAGGGTGTACGAACTGTATGCACAAGCTGCGTTCTGCTAAGACACTACACATCCCCCTTCTTTACAGAACAAAGTCTTGAGTCTATTTAGATTATCTAGTCCACATAGTCAGAGAGATATTTCGGTGGTCTGTAATTCCTTCCTGTTCTAGATCGCATCTTTTCTCCTCCATCTCCTTCTTCCGGCTGATTATCTGTGCAAGTTGGCAAAGAAGACACACTCAAAGAAATTCTGCTTCTACCACCATTCTCTCCCCATACACACTCATCATCTCTGTTTTTGACTTCACCTCCTCTCTTTCTTTCTCTCTTTCTCTCTCTGCTCACTTCTACCATATCATCATTTTTATTCTTCACACTCTCATCTCTTAATATCATTACTCTTTCGTTATTCCAGACTCTGCCATCCTGCGTTTTAACTGCATGTGAATACACATCTACTACTCTAACTGGTTTGGACCATTGACATCCATTTTGGCTCAGATTTGCTGGAAGATTTATTCTGACCCAACTTCCCACTTGAAACTCAGGCCTTTTTCTGCAACACTTTCTGTCATGTTATCTTTTATTATTCATTTGTCTCTGCATAATACTCTCTTTTACTTCTTCTACATTAACTAGTTTCTTCACAAGCTCACCCATCTATCCTGGGTACATTTTAGAGTGGCCTTTTCTGCCCCTACTCAGTTCAAAAGGAGTAACTCCTGTGGAGCTGTGAGGAGTAAATCTGTGGGCTATTAAGGTCTCCCTAACAACTTCCTTCCACTCTGTCCCATTTGCCCACGCTAACTTGATAGCATTCTTTATCACTCTGTTAAAGCGCTCCACAATCCCGTTGGTCTGTGGGTGGTAGATAGCACAAAACTTATGATCAATGGCTCTGTCACTCAAATATTTTTCCATTTACCTGGATTTAAACTGGGATCCATTATCTGTGAGTACTTCTTTTGGATAACCCACTCTTTCACACAGCTCTTCCATGAATTCAATAACATTATGTGTAGTAACCTGTGGCAAGAAAGTAATCTCAACCCATCTGGTTAGCATATCAATTACCACTAAACAATAAGTTGAACAACCATCGCTCCAAATTGGGCCAATCACATCCATAGCAATTTTACTCCAGGGACTTTCAGGGATCTCTCTCAACACCATCGGATAACTAGCACCCATGCATACTTTAGCAATTTTGAAACAAAGGATACATTTTTTGACTTGGTCTTCAATTTCACGATCACATCCAGGCCACCAATAGGTATTCCTAATTCTCCTCTTTGTTTTTACGATCCCTTGATGTCCTTCATGGCCCATCTCCATAATCTTCTTTCTCAAGTTGGTAGGAGGAATTATTTTGTCACCTTTCATTAAAAACCCACTTTGCAGGTATAATTCTTCTCTTACATCCCAGAATGCTTTGACGCTTGTGTATATTATCTCATTTTTTCTCCATCTTCCTTCTTTGACTTTTTTCACTACTTTTAGTAAAGTTTCATCTTTCTCCATCTCATCATTCCATTCTTTTTCAGACACGGCTTGACTTTCCACTACACACACTAAATCTTGTTCTTCAAACATATCTTCAGCAGCTTCAACATCATCTAAGTTAGTCAGTCGTGACAGACAATCTGCTGTGACATTTTTTGTACCAGGAATATGTTCAATTTTGAAGTTGGATTCTTGTAATCTCGAAACCCAGCTCCTGATTCTGCTAGACACTTTATCTAGACCTTTGGTACTGAAAATCTCTACTAAAGGCTTGTGGTCTGTGTAAATAGTAAATTGTACTCCCCAGACAAAAGTCTGAAATTTCTCAGTGGCCCATTTAATTGCTAAAGCCTCCTTCTCTATGGTGGCATAGTTCTTCTCTGCTCCTTTTAACAATCTGGATGCGAATGCAACTACTACTTCTTGTCCATTGTGATGTTGTGACAAGGATGCACCCAGACCTACTTCACTTGCATCTGTCGTTATTATAGTCTTCCTACCTCTAACGTAACTTTGAAGTGCTGGAGCTCGGGTTAAGGCTTCTTTAATGAAAAGGAATTCCTTCTCACATTTCTTGTTCCACACAAATTTCTTGTTCATTTTTAATAGGTTTCTCAATTCAACTGTATGATCTGAAAAGTTTTCTATGAATTTAGCATAATATTCTGCCATCCCAAGGAATGTCCTTGTTGTCTGGTACATTCATAGATTTGATGAAATCTGTCAGATCTTTCTTTGGTCTGATACCTTCTCCCGATATCACATGTCCTAAATATTCTATTTCCTTCCTGTTTATCTTAGATTTGGTTTTACTCAACACCATCCCAGCTTTGTAAAATTCTCGTAGAACTCTATTTAGTCTCTTAGTGTGTCTTCTTGATCCTTGGCATATATCAACACATCGTCTTGAAAAAACACTACTCCTTCCATGTCACCAAGAATCCTTTGCATAACTCTTTGAAAAACAGAAGCTGCTGAAATTAACCCAAACAGCATTCTCCAAAACTGGTAGAGTCCTTCTGGCATGATAAAAGCAGTTAGGCACTTGGAGGCTTCATGTAACCTGATTTGGTGATATGCTGCCGTGAGGTCTAAAGTGGAAAACACTTTCGCCGGTCCTAGAGTGGATATCATTTCCTGTATATTGGGCAACGGATGTCTGTCTGGGATCACGCACTTGTTCAATTCCCTCATATCGACGCACAACCTTACTTTTCCAGTTGTTTTCCTTACTATAAGCAACGACGAAACCCATTCTGCAGCATCAACCTTCTCAATTATGCCTTGCATTTCCAATTTGTTCAGTTCTTCTTTGACTTCTATCTTGAGAGCCAGAGGTACATTTCTGAGTTTCTGGGCAATGGGTCTTGAACCATCCTTGAGTAATATGCAGTGTGAAAAACCTTTTAAACACCCAATCACATCATCTCTGAATATTTCATCATTGATTTTCCTAATATCTTCAACATTTGTTCCGTCAACTTGATAAACTGCTTCATCAGCATTTGGATCCAGTCGCACTCTGAGCAGTTTTTGATGGGTCCAGCTAAGTAATGCAGTTTCCCCTCTTTTTGAGACATAAATGCGACCACTCGCTTGTCTGCCTTTAAACTCTAACTTAGCAATAAACCATCCAATTAAATCTATTCTGGCTCCACCATACGCTTTAAGTCTTACATCTGCTTCATGTAGGTATTCTGGATCACATTTCTTCCACATTTCTTCTGGTATAAGTGTGTACTTGGCTCCTGAGTCTGCCATCATAATAACCGGTAAACCATTCACAGCAATTTCCGTCTTTGGACTTTCAACATGTTCATCTTCATCTGTGACCATGAACACACACTCCTCTTCTTCATCATCATTTCCAATCCAATTTGAATTTTGTTCTTCACTCAGGTTGCTCCTGCCATGTTGACCTGAGTGTTTGATGATTTGTATAGTTACTGAATATTGAAATCACTGTGAGGAGGAAGAGCAGTAAGAGTCTATGAAGATTGTCAGTTGAAAAGAGCTACTGCGAGGAGGAAGAGTGGATTAATGCGGATTACCTATCTCACTTAAGATTAGAAATGATAGTAATGATCCTTATGAACTGTTATTATTATGCTCCCATATGCTTGTGACAACCTTTAATTATAAAGTATGTGTCTCTGATGAGAAACTGCAGAAACTCAAATAGCACAGGTGCTTCAATGCGTACGAATGCGTGTCAGTTCAGCCTTTTTCTTTTTTAGACAGACATTTTCTCTTTCCTTGAGTTTGCAAACCCCTCCCCTTCAGCTTTCCTTCACTTGATGGCTCAATGTCAATCGCACAGCTGGTATGGCTTAGACAGCATGTGCGAAATTCCTTAATGATGACCGTCCCCGCCTCTCCAGACCCTTCTTCGATTACGATCCGCCTTCTTTCTAACCGGCGGTATCGAGGTGAGGAGGGAGTGCAGCCGGATGTGGGCAGCTGTCAGGGAAATAAACAGCTGAGCGGCGGGGAGTGATTAATTACGGAGGAGGTGTGGTTTCCTCACAGGACTGCCGTCGGAAAGACTAAATTAAACGGCACAGTTCATAACAGTGGCAACTCTCGGATAAGGGATGAGAGCTGCTCCTACCTGATGCGCAGCCAGAGATCCTTCTCAACGGCCGCAAAAGGTTTGCCTCGTCGCCACTGAAGAATGCTCATACAGTAGTAGGATGAAAATGTATATTTATTCAATATAAATATATATATAACTTGTGAACGTTTCATTTGTAATAATTAAGTAATAGTTATGTACATAGCAATGGTTTTGGTAAGTCAAGGAAGCATTAACATGAGTATCAGTATATGCACACATGCATGTACACATATGTATATGCAACATTGTGTGTTGTGTTTCCTGATAAGTGAATAGTAGAACTGTATGACATTACATGACTTGCCATTAACGTTGCAGGATTTACATGTTAGTTTGTATTAATCACCACAGCTTTTACAATAATGGAAGACACGTGTGCTAATAGGTTTAGGATGTGTGGTGTTTACTTTTCAGATGGATTATTGGAGCAGTTACAAATGTTTTTATTTTCAGATGGACTTTTTTAATGCCTTCATTGGCAGAATTATAAATAAATAAAAAAGCATGATGTGTTATTTATCTACTCTGACATGTTTTTTTTCTTTTCTCAGTAGGGCCATTTTTCAATGGCACCTTTTATCTTGGTGAGAAACCTTTGAAAGGTGCAGAATGGTAATGGATAATACAAATGCTATTATTAATGCAGTACATTAACATAGTTGTATGGAATGTTGGTGACTACATTTGCAAATAGTGTGATTATTATTGAAATGCTTATGATATTTATGTCATCTACAGTTAAATATGCAGCAGTTTTCAACAAAATGTAAAATTGATGTGCTTGTGTGCCCTGAGCATATGTGAGTGGCCCCTTTTAGCCACTGCTTTGTTGCTTTGCTTAACATGAGTGGGCTTTTGTGTGGCTATGCATGCTTTGCGAGCCATTTTAGTGACATATATTATACACAGTTGTGTATTGCATTGAGTATAGTTGAATGAATTTATGTTAGCACTTATGATTGAAGGAAGGTATTTTAACGCTAGGTAGCACCCGACTCAAATGATGATCTGTATGTGTTTATATAAGGCCTAAAGTTTTGTGCACATTAACCATTCATCACATGCATGCATTTTCGTGATCTTCCACACTTGGATATAGGTCTGACCAACCTTTTATCTTTGTGTCACTTTGACGTGCGGTTTCTTCAGCAGCCACATTTTTTTCATTGGTTCTCTGCTTTGTTTGTGGCTTTCCTTTCTGTTTTCTTTGTTTTGGCTGGTTTTCTTGGGGAGATGTGGTACTGTCATCTGTGGTGTGTCAGGTGTGAGCTGTTCTGTTCGGTGAAGGATTGATTGTGCAGTTAGTTCTGCTGGTGACGTGATCTTTGTGTGAGAATGGGTAGCGTGTGTGTTAGGTTATGGTTCTATTGTGGTACAGATACAGATAGTTTGTTTTGATTATTATTTGGATGGTTGTGATAGCGATTTGGGCATGGCAGGCCCGTGACCTCATGTGGCAGGTGGGGTGGAAGGTGAGTATGCTGTGATGGTTGTGGATGTGGTTGTGAATGGTTTGTGGTCAAAGGTGGAAGCTTTGAGATTCGGGAGTGGCAGTCCTGGATACGTGGTGGTATGTTCCATTGGTTGGTTTTGAATGTTAGTTACACAGTGTGTTGAATACGCTTGAATGGTTGTGATTGTGGTATGGCTCTGAAGTGTTTGATTGGGTTGCTTTGATGTATGGGATCCTGCCTGGTGTGATGTGTGTGTGTGTTTCCCTTTCCTGCAGTTTGATAAGTGAGGGGGATATGTAGTGTGTGCAAGTATTGCTAATGCAATGCAAACTTGTAGCATGTTGGTGGCAGTGGAACACTGTGTGTCCTCAGTGTTCCACGTATGTCAGGTAGGGAATTCAGGATAGGAGTTGAAAGCTTGAGGATGTATCCACCTGATCTCTCTCCCCCTTTCCTTACCCAATACCCTGAAACAGTAATAACGCTTATTCTACTTTCTTTCCTGAAGGCTCCAGAGTGGTTCCTGACACTTACATGTGAATCCTGTGATGATAATAGACACTACATTGTAGAAAAGAGTTATACAGAATTCTGATATCGTAAAGCAAAGCCTTAAAGCATGGTGTAATTATGTAACACCTTGGTTCGCCTCTCAGCCTCTTCCTCCTCCATGTACAGAAACTAAGCATTAAGGGTAAAGCAAGCATACGTGTTATTACGTGTCTACATTAAAAAGGTCTGGGAGCCCCTCTACCGAAAACAAACACAGCCAAATAACTTGCTCTCTGGGTAGGTTCCCATTCAGGAGGGTATACAATCAAGCTTTAGCACACTGTATCTTTTGTAGAGGAGAAATATCAACTAGAGTACCAACCACAACCATAGACAAAGGTTGGGCCTAGTTGAGCCTCATCAGTGAGGTGAAGCAATGCCGCAAGCAGTGAGCAAGGGGTCCACATCTGGATTACCCCGGGTAACTTGGGGTGAAACCCAAAGCCCCTATACATAAATGCAAAAGGTCTGGTAACCCCTCTACGGAGAACTAACACAGCAAAATAACTTGTTCCCTTGGTAACTTCCCACTCAGGAGGGGCTACAATCACATTTTAGCTAACTGTACCTTTCAAAGAGGAAACATCTTTATTTGCATATCAGCCTTGTCCCACCCACTAGGAGAGCCCAGTACCGAAATGCTAGGCAATTCGCCTTTGAACAAGAGTACCAACAGCAACACTAGACACGTGTTTGGGCTTTACTGGGACTCATCAGTGAGGTGAAGCTGCGGCTCTCTAAGCACAGTGAGAAAGGGGTCCATATCTGAATTACCCTGGGTACTTGGGGTGAAACCCAAATTCCCTAAATGTATATGCAAAAGCTCTGGAGGTCCCCTCTACCGAGTATGAACATGGACAAATGACCTGTTTTCTGGGTAGGTTCCCATTCAAGAGGGTCTACAACCACCTTTTAGCTCACTGCACCTTTCACAGAGGAGAAATATCCGTTTGCAAATCCGTCTGGTACCACCCACTAGGGCAGTCCAGCACCGAAATGCCAGGCAATTCTCCTCTGAACAGGAGTACCAAAAGCAACTCTAGACATGTGTTTCGGCATAGTTGAGCACCATCAGTGAGTTGAAGCTGTGCCTCTTTAAACACGGTGAACAAGGGGTCCACATCTGGATTACCCTGGGTAACTTGGGGTGAAACCCCAAGTCCCTAAACATATATACAACTGGTCTGAGATCCCTCTACTGAGAATGAACACAGCCAAATGACCTGTTCTCTGGGTAGGTTCCCACTCGGGAGGGCCTACAACCATTTTTTTTAGCTCACTGTACCTTTCATAGAGGAGAGATATCCATTTCATATCAGTCCTATCCCACCACTGAGCTACTAGTCCTTTTTCAAATCACACAAATGAAAACCATTTAATGTAATCTGTTGCCTCCAAACAGATCTCTGAGATTTACGTCTGGCATTTTGTTTGATCACACATTTTTTTAACTATATTTTCTCTCGTAAATCACAAACATGTCTGACACTCATTTATAGCCACAGAATGTAATTGCATACGTCTAAATAATTATGAGATTTTTAATTAGAACTCATGCATGCTTGACAGGTTTGTACACTTCATGACAGTCAATTACTGGAATTTTCTGAATCGTATGGTTTTTCTTTTCAAAACGAGTATATTGTCTTGTTTCAAATCCTCACAATTCGTTTCTTTTCCCCTGTCCAAAACAAAACATTGGCACACTAAGTTAAAGCCACTGTATGCCATCTCCTGCCTCCATTCACTTATTTGTTTTTCTTGTAAGAACTAGTATTGTGTCTAGTCACAAAGGTTGAAACACTCCATTGCAACCACTGACTGTATTCTCCTTTCTCTATTCTCCTTCCTCTACACATTTATTTATTAGGTTATTTTCTTTGCAATCAGCTTCTCGTATTGTGCCATATCGTTAAAAGATGTATCTTTTCCTGTCCATCGGAGAAAGTGGGAAACCTGAGTAACCTGAATATAATTTCCTATATGCTATATGCCAACAGTTTTATGGCGTTCTCTTTGTAACTGATATGTTGTCTTGTCACAAAACCTGGCCACACTCGGTTAGAAGCTTCAAATGTAATTTCCTCCATTGAAAGTCTACACAAAAATATCTTCCCAGCTAGGATTTTGTCTAGTTGCAAATCTGAGCACTTTAGTTTATGACTGCATCATCACAAACCAATTACACACTCAGTAACACTAACAACTACTGAATGCTATCTCCTGCCTTAAAACGAGTCTTTTATCTCACACATCACAAAAGGTTGAATGGTGTAAAAAAATGTATGTTTTTCTCTTCACAATTAGCATTTTAAATCATCACATTTGGCAGATTCAGTCGCAGTCACTGAATGGATTTTACGGCCTCCGAACAAGTTTTAGTATTATTTGTTCACAACTAATATGTTACCTTGACTATCACAAACAGTTGGCACATTCATTTGAGATAGTGAATGACATTTTCTGCTGTCAAACTATTGTATTATGTTCTCTTTGAGAAAATAGAATTCATTATGTCTCACCACATATTATTTTCTTCATTAATGTAGTGTTATGTCTAATCACTAAAAGTTGCTACACGACACGCTTTTACAGTGAATGAATTAAATCACCTGCCTCTCTGTCATTCTAAGAAAGTTCCTTTGCAGCAAGTAAATTGTCTGTCCGCAAATCTGTACAATTAGTATTCTGCCATGACCAGCAACTGGTCAGTTACAGTCAATAAAAATGTTCTTATACGATGCAATAAACCTTTCAATGTTACTTATTTTTTAACATGTTGTTCATTTTGTGATATGCAGTACAACATTGAAAATCAGAATGTTTCATATACATGAATACATATGAAGTACACACTTGTTCAACAGTTAACTAAAACCATTGCATTAATTGGACCATTTTTAATAGTAACAGATGCCATCAATTAAAAATGCACATACTTCAACAAAATATCCCATCATTTACAAGCCTTGGTATTTTACCTGGTTTAGTCAAAATATTCTGTTCTCTAAAATAAAAGTTAAATAAAGTGCTGTACCAGCAATCACACAATAGGGCACCCGAGTCCTTCCAACAAACCTCATCATCGTATCTTGACTGCATTTATGGCTTAAAGCTACACCTTATTATGGCCGCTGGATCCATGTGTGAATGCCAGTCAAACAAGATCAGCTGCTGTGGATTTTGGGAAGTTCAATCAATTATGTTAACACTAAAGAATGAATACCCTTTATGTGGACAGAGGTAAACCAGCTTATGAGGGGTATAATAAAAAAACAAACAGCAGATTGTGATGATGCCATTTTAGTCTCGGAGTAATGCAACTCCTCAAACACTGCAATCAACAATTTCTGCCTGCATGTACACGTTTGGTTTTACACAAGGCATTCACTGAGTTTATAACTGAGGTGCCCTTAACCTCATTGATAGTATTATGTAGATGATTTGAATATGTGTTAATAGTATTGTTTTCCAGAAAAAAACGTCAAATAGATTATTTATACAGTAAGAACCATTAGGATCGGCATCCAGAGAGGAAAAACATTTGAACGGTGAGTGAAAAAGACTGAATGCTTTGGCAAAGAGTAAGGGAAGGTAACGGAGGAAGGTGGGACAAAAGTAACATTAGATATATATATATATATAGGGAAGAAATATGGTTCCATGTGATATTTTCGCCGCAAAAATATTGCGATGCAAAAATATCGGCATATTTTTGCGGCGAAAATAATACATGGACCCTGCGGGGTACACCCCCGCAACCTCCGCATAATTTTTTTATGTGGGGGGGACACCCCCGCAACCCCTGCACCTAATATTTTCACCATCAAAAATATTGCCTATGGCCGTTCCCGACGACCATATGTTCGGCGATATTTTTGCTGGCAAAAATATTACCTGATTACCTGATACCAGAAATATTGACTCAAGGGTGACCGAGCAATAGATAGAGATACTGGGAGGATACCCAAGCATAGAGATACCGGGATGATACCCGAGCACAGAGGATACACCCAGATACCTACGCTTTAATATAGCGCTAGAAGAAGCCTGCATTTAAAGTTCTGAATGAATAGGGCGCAGTAGGAGACCAGAATCGATGAAAGAAGCGATCTAAAAGAAATGGGCTTACATTCCATGTCAGAATAGATGATAAGGGCAGGAGATTTGTGTAGCAAGCTGGAGTCCCTCTAGTCTGTTACGTCTGTCTTGTGTTTTTTCTTTTTTCTGACGTCACAAGGTAAGAACATTTTTTGGGGAAATAGCATGAAAATTGTCCGATTGTATAGCCAGGATGTTGTATGATATGAATTGATGGTTGTTGTTTGAAAAAATAAAAGTAAACATTTTTTGGTGAAAAAACAGGATTGGAGCTTGTGACGATTGGTACTTGCTCATATTGTTGATTTTGTTTAGGAAACGTAAAACGTAACACAGTGTTGTATGAGGAGAAGATGAATACATTTAAGCATGGAAGACATTACACCATTAGTACACTTGTGCAAACAGTTGCCAAAACATGCACCTAAGCTGAAGAAGTACAGTGCAGAATGGGTCAAAGGAACTGCCCACAAAATGTTTATGCCATGGTCCCAGGGCAGATCGCTATCTAAAATGGTCCTGCAACACATGGCGACATATTTGCACGCCACATATATATTGGCAAAGAGTTAGATACATGCCTAGCTAGTTTAGAGTTAATTTGCATATCTCTCCATCTTCATCCTTTTCTATTCACAGATAGTATTTTGTGGTGCCTCAAAAGGCTACCACATTGAGATCTAACTAGTGACGATATAATCCCATGCTTTCAAATTATTCTAAACGTGTTTCTTCAAAATTACCATTGTATCTCAACACAAAACATCCCAAATATTATTTTATCTCTTCTGTTATGGAAACATGTTATACTGATTCATTGACTAACTGTAATCTGTGGCCTGAACCCAAAAACATTCTGTCTCCTCACTCACTAATTACTGACATGAACTGTCATACAAGGTGGTCATTGGGGTTCTATCACCTACTAGTCAAAGAAAGAACATGCCTATCTCGGTTCAAAAATTCTCCTCTCCCTCAACTAAATTCACTCCCTCAGGTAAGCAAATATTCACTTTAATGGGATATATATTTATAGGAAATTCAGCTTAAGTTATCAACTGAGCACAAGCATGTTTAAAGATGGCTGCAGGCCACTTACTCAGGTACAGTCTTATTTTATGTCTTTACACATACATACAAACCATGTGGTTGATGGTGTCCTGTTCAGATACTAACAGCATATTGAAATGTTGGTTGAAAAATGCAAAAGTGCTAGAAAATAGTGTAGAGGAGGTACCAAGCACAATTTGCACTACAACTGCCCATTTTGAAGTACCAGGAATGTTCATGCCGACATATGTGACGTATGATGAGCAAATAAACCAGCAGAGAGCTGCAGCGGGGCTCTGTCCAGTACCTATCAGATTAACATCACCTGTTGAAGTACCAACACCTAAGACAACCTGGACAGTGAGGTACCCATTGAGAAAACCATATCAACACATGAGACAAAATGATGATTGTCAAAATGCAACACCTGAAGAAGCCAAGGAGATACTAAAAGAAGACGAATGGTGACATCACAAGAACCTGGACTGACTCACATATAGAAGATATGACAACCTAAGAATGATGTAAAGAGACGAAACACTATGTATAAGTGACATCCCGAGCCTAAAGTAAAATAAGTGATGTCAAAATGTCAGAAATTATGCCATGAGCGTGATGAAGATATTCAGACAGTTTAAATGTGTACATATGCACAGTAACTGCAAGAAGCACAGAAAATTGTGATGCTTGCTTATCCTTAGTAGTAAGATAGATTGCGGCAAGTGCCACCTATACATATCTACCTCAAAAGGAGCACTTTATATAAGTATACATCCACCAATGCACAACATCATAATCCACCAAAGGTTACTAAAGGTCTCAAGAGGAGAGTTATGCAGCAAGCAAATCGAGAATTAAAGACAGAGAGAAACTCAGACGAAGACAACCATGCCAAGAAGCCAAGGTCATATCGGCTGAAATAGACCCACAGAGAATACAATTAATGAGAAGAAGAACAGTGTATACTGTGCAGAAAGGTCAAGGTAAGCCACAGATGGCAGACGACTGGCAAAATTAAATCTAATACACAAAATTGCATGGAGAATAAGACAATTTCACGGTGTTGAAATCACGTGACAAAGCAAGCAGAAGGGATGAAACTTTCACACCTATGCATGGACTCCTGCCATGCACAAACGCCTTAACTTTCCCAGACCAAGATGCAGACTAACATATAAAGAAATAATTGACACATGACCACTGAAGTGATGATTGATTGTTGCAATAATTGGAGGGAGGCTGGGGGTGCAGACGTACTCCCTGCACTTGGCCGGCCATTCTGCATGCTGCTAAGCAAGTGGAAAAGTATGAGTGGGGTTGATGTCAGCCCAATCATAGTGGTCTAAGTAATCTAGGGTCCTATAGTTTAGTAGAACCAATGGGACGTCGTACTTTTAGTGACGTCTACGTAGCCATTTTGAAGTAGGAGCTTAGATGCCCCTCCTGACACTGTTTATCCAATCCTCTCACTTCGTTACCATATACAGATAAAGTGCCTATATTAAAGTTACCTTCCTAGAACCAATCAAGTTGCATTCTAAGTTTTGAGCAAATTACACGTCAATGATGACAAGTTTTTTGGTATAAATAATGTGTTTTTCTGAAATTCATCGGAGTTAAAGCGAGAAGGAAAATCGAGCAACTGCTGATATTCATAAACTCCCTGTTTTTTGTACTTGTCATTAAACGGACTCCCTTTGCCAAACTATTGAGTTGTCATTATTGATTTGATGCAAGAGTATTAATCTGCATCCCCATCCATCTCGGGGGTGCTGCTACTCATTTTAAAGTGCTGTTTGGGAAACCCCCAGTCTTATGGGCCGGCTGGGGTCCCTACTGCACAATATTATTTTAATTTTTTTATTATTATGTATAAATCGTGTGCATTCACAAAGCTTGATTGTTAGTGCATATATGGGACACATATTTATAGAGATGATAGTAAAGTTTGTCACCTTAATTTGAGCATGTTTATAGATGGTGGCACGTCAGTTAGTCAGGAATTGTTGGTCCTCTATGTTTAGTCACATGCACTAATGCTGCACTGATGAAGTGGTACTATTCAGATTGTTGTGAATCCTCCCCCTCACCCTGTGGTTTAAAGACAGCAAGTAGTTTGCAACTTTGATCATCTTGCAGCTACCCAATATGAATCCCTGGTTGGAGTGGTATCATCATGGCATAGAACCCTCAGAGAGATGCAGTACTTTATTAACCCTGCCAAAATGTTACATATGGAATGAAAAATACAGACTAAAAGTACCAGGACTTCTCCAGCAGGGAGATGTAACTGTTTAAAGTGTGGCTTGGATGAGCAGCATGCAAGCCCTAGATTGGTTTCCTATTGTTGTTAGTGGGACCCTTTTTCATTACAATATCCCTTACCCAAAGACTGTGCCAGCTGTTTAAAAAGAATTGCTTTAGTATTCCTGACCTACCAACATCTTCTATCACTTTACGACACCCCGCCCAAATGTTTTGCCCACCTTCATTTTGGTTCGCATGCACACTGAATATCCAGAGGGTGCAAGCCTGATATCATCTACTTTCATTTCTGGGCTACTTCTAGAAGAAGATTGTAGACCCTATAATCATTAAGTTAGCACTCAAGATGTATTGTTCACTTGGTTCAGCCCTTTGGTCATTGCTTGCAGTCCACATATCCCCAGGGCTCACATATTCTGAAGTTCTGTCACCAGTGAATGTTTGACCACTGCGGGCACCAGCTCCACACGAACACCCTGATCACTGGCATTGCTACCTTGGCCAAACTCCAGCTGAGATTCTGCCAGATCAATCACCCATATACAGGTGATAAGCGAGTGCCCAGACAACACAGGGGTAATTCACTCCTCAGGGTTAGATGCCATGTTGCACCAGTCAGGGCAGGAACCTGAAGGTGGATAGTCTCTGCAGGCATCTTCTCTTTACTGCCTACAGCTAGATCATGGTCCTGGCTAAGTATTCTTTGTAGGCCAGCTTACCTGGGCTGAAAAAACACTGATGAATTTGGTGAAAGGCAAAGGTGTGGGACTGAAAAAGCAATGCAAAGAAATGAAACTCTATGATTGAACAAAATATCTTTATTTTGCTTGTCCAGCATGGTAGTGGTAGTGGGATGATTTGGCTGCCTGTTTTTTCCTCATGACCTGGCTAGCTAGCAAACATTGACACAGTTGTGAAATATCAGAGGACATATCAGGCTATTCATATTGGCTATTCCTATTGGGCTAAAAGTTAAATCAATGTGGGCCCTTCAGCAAGATGATCCAAAACATGCAAGTAGAATAACAAAAGTATGCCTGAAGATAAATGAAATGATGCAATTCTTAATGGCTAATACATGTCTGGATCTAAACCCAATACAAATATTATGGCGAGATAGGAATGAGCTGCCCATGCAAGATAGCCCTCATGTATCGCGGTTCTGGAGAAATAACCCTAATTACTCAAAACTGAAGTGATAGACTGACCTATGTGTTTAAAAAGGGTTGTTAGTTGAAGTCTTTGCTGAATTAAGGGGTGCTAAAATACAATGGAACTCATTTCGAGTCTGGCAATAAAATCTGTAGTAATACCAGCAAACGGAATTATCATTATCATCAATGTGATCATCAGAATTAGTGCCATAATACGAGTCAATCAACAACTCCAAACATATTTATCAGAATTACCATTACCACATGGTGGGCCAGATGGAGTTACTGAATGGCAATTTTTCCAAAAATGGGTAGACTTTCTTCTAAGTAGTACAACAATCAGAACAGGAAGCTGCTATTCAAAGTGTGTCATCTTAGGCTGAAAGGGGGATACATAATGTTTGGGTGAAAATCAAAAGTCAGGGAGCTTGTTCTGCAGCTGGGAATACCCAGGTTTATCAAGGCTGAGCTCACTCTGCTGTCAGAGAAAGTAGTGGCCAATGCTGGTGAGATATTTGGAACCATGAACAAAGAGGCCACACACCAGAGAAGGGCCACCACAGGGGACACAATGTATGCCAGGGTGGGGCTATCGGGATGATATCCTGGGACTCTGAAGACCTATGTAAAAGATGGAAAGACCTCCAGAACTCGGTCCAAACCCTCATGGCTCACCACCATATGTGGACAGCGGCCATGGAAGGAGGTAAGCGTAGCCCCTGCAATTAACACCAGGTGAGGAGAAAGCAAAGAGCAAACACAACACAGAGGCAGGAGTGTGTTTTGAGCAACAGAGTCAAGATTACCAAGCCAGGATTACCACATTAAGCAGACATTTAGCCCTTAGGTTACACTAAAACATGACTGTGTGCCAAGCCATAAACATGCAGAGAGCAGTGGACTGAGGGTGCAGTGTAATGGAACAGCTTGTTCACTTCCTTTGCTTTGTGGCTGTGTTCTTGAAGGGTCACCTCGTTACAGATGCTATTTAATTACAGACACAACATGGAGCATGGTGAAAATGGAGAGCAGAGGACTGAGAGTGCAGTTAGCATCAGTTTGTGGCATGTGGGGCCAGTAACCCAGTAAGACTGATCTTACTGTCATGTCTCGCATGCACTGCTGGTCCCTGTGGCGCAGGTGACGCTGTGTTGCCTCTTTGATCCACAGTTCTCCCAACATGGTGGCTGGAATGACAGAGGGCATTGCAGCTGTTCATCTGGTTTCCCCAGACCTGACTCTGACCCTGGCTCCTGTGAGTATTCATCTTGCAGCAGGAGCAGAGCAGCAGCGCATTGCTACTCTCCCCAAAGCTACGCTCGTAAGTTCGCCTTTCTCCAGATTGCCTCCAAGCAAACACACTGTATTCTTCTCCTTCCTTACTCCTGCCTTGACCATCAGTCAAACTCTAAATCCATGTTTCTTTATCAGCTTCACTCTACCCATTACCGTGGCTTGTTTGGCTCCCGCTCCCAATTTCTACAGTCAGTGTTCATCTCAGAAGCCACTCCCCCTCAGGTACGGTTCATATCCATTTCTCCCTATTCCTTTGTGCTACCCGATAAAGGACTTGTCTAATTCCCTTTTCTCCCTTAGGTTCAACCATCACCTAGACACACTTGCAGAACCCTGGAAAGTAGTACATTGCTGCTTGTTACACACGGGCCATACATTCTTTCAGAAACTGCAGTTTCTTCTCTAAACCCCCATATTGCCTCTGGAATGGTAGGAATTCTTTGGCTCACATTCTAATCTTACTTATGTGACCTCTCATTGTTTTGGCGTTCACTCTCTTATTCTCTCTACATTAGAGAAACCCCATAACTGCTACAATATCTTCAGAACTCTTTACAACAAGCCTATCTCTTCCTGCATTGGGTACCGTAATACTCAGTATAGAGCCGCGTGCACATCCATGTTTCTAATCTGTTCCTTTATGTTGCAGTCCCTCCTGAGAAAAACAGAGCTGGGCCACATTGGGATCCCTCAGTATTCATCAATGAAGACTGCATCCTATCCAGAGGGATGACTACCAACCACAAGGACATGGTATTCTTCCCCATGAGGGTTTCCCTGGAAATCCTCTCCAGCCCTGTCTTTCTAGTCCTGGGGCTGGGTAGGGTGACTTGCCAGGCTCTCCATTCTTCTAGTTGCGGCTCCTGATCCAGGTTGGTGCCTTTTCCTATGCCTGTGCATGCCAGCCCATATTTGAGTAGTAATTATTACACTTACTCAAGTGGTGCCTTTAATATTAATTGAATATCAATGGGAAGTATTTCAACAACCTTCCTGGTCATATTTAGTCGAACATAAGTGTAACAGCTGGAAAACTCAGACATTGGGAGAAAATAAAATGTCTGAGTTTATGCATTGGTGGGTCGTTAGAATCCACTGAAAAGTCTTTGTCTATGCAAGTAATGCAAGTAACGTGTTCATCCACACTACTCTATAGACTAACCTATGGGTTAGTATATCATCACAGACTATTTTACACCCTTGTTACCCCGCATGTAAAATATATGAAGCAAGGACAAAATTTGCAACATGCCTGAAACTATGACTATGTTCCTAAATTTGGTAATTGCATTAACTCTCCCTCTTTCTCTAGGGGAGAGTACATCTGACAATACAAATCAAAATCTAAATATTCAAGAATTGCAGAAAGAGCGTATGGCATGTGCAAAGGATGGTAAAACAAATACCTCAAAGATGACTTTATTTAGATTGAATGAAGCTAAGACTTGTGTCAGACTATAAGGGATCATTGTCTGAGGACAACATCCAGAAAAACTCCCCCATCCCCTGAAGATGATAGAACACAACTCTTAATCGTATATCACCTCATTTACTTCCACCTCGGATTCAGCACCACCGAGACACATGCCCACCCTGATTAAATGGGTGGACACGAAAATGTGTGAAAATGTAACCGAACGACAGAGGGCCTATTAACTACGATCAATCAAGTCCTATATGCATTGGTGTCCTTATGTGAGGGGTTGAAAATGGATTCACATATTCACTGTTCCCTATTCAAGTCATTATTATACATATTGAAGCACATGGGATACAAAATAAATATAAATAGTTTTTTGGAAGGAAAAACAACCCCTGTGCAAGAAGACTTGCGAATGTACAGGGCCCAAACATATGCTCATAAAATGTCCAATAGACAATAAGAGAGAATGAGCCACCTGGGTAGAGCCCCTGTTGGAGTATCCCCAGGGAACCAGACTAATAGCCCTCCAACTTACGATGACCTTGATAACCAGGATAGAGACTTGGGACCTATCACAATGGTAATCAATAGCTCGTCTCCAAGTGCGCTTTGTCTAACCAATGGTTGGAGTGTGGCAATTGTTGAAACTGCAGAGATTAACAGAGCAGGACCAGTAATTGTGTTGGAAGATTAAATAGACAAAGAGGACACAATTAGTGTGAATCAGGACGTATCTGGGTCAATAACTATTAAGGAATCAAGACCTTTAAATAACAACACAAAAAAAACAGCTCTAACTAAAAAATAAAAAGTAAACCAAGCCTATAAGAAATCCTCACGTAAATTTGTGAGGAATTTTGTGAACCAACCTTCAGTCGTGGACATCTTAGAGAATCAACCAAAGGTAAAATGTGCAATGACCACCTGTGGTTTACAGTTTAAGTATCTAATGACACAGCAACTAAAAAAACAGTTAGATCCATACTTAAGATAATGGCGACTCATGCAGTGCAAACAGACTTTGGCACCATGGCATCGGGCAATGTGGGAGCATAGACCAAACCATTGGAAATAAGTTCAGATCCTGATCTCCAATTTAAAAGTGGGACACATTGTCCCCCAACAAATTCATAAATCCTAGTTGACATATCTACGAAGCATAATTAAGATAGAGCTACACAACACCCAGAAATAACATCAATCTTTCATCAACTTGATTGATTACCTGCAAGGGTAGGAAACAATGAAAACCAAAATGGCCCTTTTTCAATTACCACAGGTTTTTTGAGAGCATCAACCTCCAGAGTCCAAGCTGGAGATTTGTCTTGTGACCCTGTAGTATCAACTGAGCATGGGTTTCTTTCAATTAACTTGAAACAATGCATGATTTGGAACCCCTTATGCAGACAGAAAAAACAGGTTTTGATGGACAAATCACTAGGAGCATGGGCAGCTCCTTTGTGATGGCGAGGGGTCCTTCCTAATCCTGGTGGAATGTCTATTGCCAGAGAATCATATAATCTTCTGGAATAGATACACAATTATGAGACTTATGGGTGAGACTTTAAGTCTTCGGGTTCAGTCATCACTGGACATCAATACAATGGATGTTATTGATCGGCAACAAACTGATCGAGCGGTCATATATATTAACTCTCAAGTAGCCACAGAAATCATTATAAATGAATGTCATGCACTGCAACAACTAGATTTTGATGTCTCTATGTACGTGGAAAATGGCAACAGGCAAACAGAATCGAATAATGCAGTGACCCCCATGCTGAGTAAAATTTTGGTTTCAGCAGACTCCAGTAAAGCGTAAAACACCAAAGATGTTAATGAATGACCTCACATGCTTTTCTGGGAATACGTAGGGTCAACAATATTGGTTAACTAATTGCAAATTGGGTAAACTGTTTAAAACATGCCACTTAATGTTCTTGCAGGATATATGGCTTAATGAAAAACCTTTGTTTGATGGTTATGTCACCCATTTTCAAGCTGGCCAGAAGGTTTTATGGGGACGTCCCTCGGGAGGCCTACTCACAATGAATAAAGCCTATTTAGGGTTCGAAATTGTCAGTGTGATTTGTGTGACAAGAGTTATTTTGGCTTCCCATATTATTATAAATGAAGGAGTAAATAAGTATGATCTCCTATTCATAAATGTGTATTGGCATAAGGAGATTTCTGAGCTAGATTCAGCATTAGACAAGCTAACTACATTTGTAAATGACGGGTGTAATGGCGCAAGAGGTGGTTCACCAATTGTATAAAGTTTAATTCAGAGACAGCCGTTATGCCCAGGCTGGGTAAATCTAATATGGGCGCTGTTAATGGTCCCAAATTGTTAGGAGCAATTTGTGCCCTAGTGCTACAAATGTTCAATGGCTCAAGTCCCTGGGGATATTCTGCCTTAATATACGTGGCACACAGTTCTACAGTATAGATTTAATATTTTTGCCAGAATGGATGATCAATAGATGTAAATTGGTGAGCATTCGACCCACCACTGAAAGTGACCACTGCATGTTGATCACAGAGATTGACCTTCGGGTAGTTTGTGATCGTCTTGATGGGCCTACAGAGATCTCACTTAACTCTACGAACAATAAAATCTTGTGGAACCCAGAAGAAATCAAAAAGGTTAATGACGCAGCTGGTCGCTGCCTGGGTAATTCTTCCTTAGATTGGAAAATAGACACATTCTGTTGATGTTTTTGACCCATTTCTTGACAAATTCATTGGTTCTATTTTGGGACAGTATTGTAGCAATAATGAAGAATACACATAAGTAAACTAAAGATCTGAATGACAGAAAACGCCATATGAGAAAACATATGAACATTTTTCCAAGATTTTATTTTGGATTGAGATTCATTTGTCTTGGGTGCTGGAAACTCTGCATACATTGGAGGGTAATTATTGGTGTTACGTTCCTGGTATCCACAATTATGTGTCATTAGTGGCAATCCAATATGAAAAGGGTATCAACTCATTAACTAGTAGAGCTAACTGAAGGCTCTTTAATCTGTATAGGAAGATTATTAGTTGTGCCTCTGAGCCTCCATATACCCTGCTGATCTCCTGTCTGATACTGCACTGACCCCTGGCTATCCTCTCAACTTGGGCCTGGGTCCCTGCCCATCCAGTTGCACACCCTCACTGCCTTCTGGCATCCCCTGCACTGTGGTATGTACCTATAACACTACAGTTCCTTTCCTGCACTTATTGACACTGGTTGTCTGCACTTTTAACACTTGCACTTGCCACCTGTTGGCTGCACTACTTGTATTGATTCCATGACCTGCACTTGCCTATTGCTCCTCCCCTGTTGGCACTTCTCCCCACCCCATTCACTTGCACTTGCGCGATCTCATTGTCACCAGGCCTAGTAAGATTGCTGTTTTATGTCTTCCCTCTATCCCCCCTCTCTTGCCTCGTCATGCATTGAAACACTTGTGTGTAGGCGCATTATAAATGCCATATCATATCATATAATCACAAAGTCTTCCTCTAAATATTATAATAATCTAAAAGACACTATAAATACTAACATTCAACTTAATATGGGTCTCTTTATTAACAACATTTCACATACTGCCAATAAGGTTAAAGCATTTGATTTTCTCCGGCATAGAGACAAGAATGGTCTGGAGAAATCGACATCAATTACATTAAAAATATGTATGCATCAGATTCACTGTGTATATGGAAGCTAGTGAATACATTACGTATGTAGAGGCCACTTGACATATATAGGTATGGACCAGCTAACATATGGCTAAGTGTTAAGTCAATTATATGCACTTTGTTGAATTGGCTCATGTAGGTTTACACTCTCAAATAATGTTCTCGGGAATCTATATGTTCTATTTTGAACTCCAATGCACACTATGTTTCCTGAATTTGTGTGTGTAGCTTTTACTATTTATACCTGTGTGACTTTAGCTAAACAGGAATATGTGATTTATAATGTATACATATTTGTGTGTGGGTGCTTGTGTGCATGTGTGTGTGTGTGTGTTTTACATTAGCTAGCGCTCACATCTTTCAATGTGTGTGAGCCTTCATAACATGAATGTACATGTGTTTGAGGTTTTCACTAAACATCAATATATTCCATTCTATCTAGATGCACACACTGTTTTAAAAGGGCCTGCATATTATGTTTTCAGTCTCTTTATATTTCTGGGCTAGAGATACACTCTTCTCCAGTTACAGATATTTAGTTGGACAATCTCTTCCCTCCCACACTACACATTCACATAGTCCTTTATTAATATAACTCATTCACCCAGCCTGCATTTTGTCATGCAAACACACAGGCCCTGATTCATGGATTATTTGCGCTGAAAAAAACGGGATTTGTGCACCATTCTGCCCGCAAATCGATGTTTAACAAATTGGGATTTGCAGGCAGAATGGCACACAAATCCCGTTTTTTGGGCGCAAATAATCCATGAATCAGGCCCACAGTCTCAGTTATGGCTCTCCTCAGTAGCATTAATGGTGTGATGTTACTCCAGGCAATAGTACTATGCATTTATACTATGACCCGTGACTGTGAATGTGGCTCTGCACTGGTCCAAAGTAAGAAAAACACAGGTTTGGCAGAAAAAGTCACAAAACCACAGTGCTTGTATGAATAAATATTAAGAGTGACAATAGGCTGCAGCTGCCTGAGAGGTGTGGGAGTACTGCCAAGTACAATCCACTGTTGTGGAAACAATTAGAGCACGGGCAATTCTCAGTCGCACTGCGCCTAAGAGTGCAATATAGGCATGTGTTGCAAGTAATTGAAGAGAGATGTGGTTATAAGTCCGATGGATTTATTTGCAAAGTAGCCTGACACGTGTTTCGAGTCTAAACCGACTCTTCATCCGAGGCTAAACATAATCATAGACAATTATGCACCAATAAAAAAATAATGTTTGTATAAAAAACATGCATTGTGTAAATTCAAAAACAAGGCAACAGGCATAAAACGCAGAGGCAAACAAAAGGTATAGGTAGATAATTTTGTCATATGGCATAATAAACCATTTTTTAAAAAAAATAAAAGAAAAGAAGGATTGAAGGGTCACATTATATGAAAGGTCATGATAAAAATTAGGGAAACCACAGCACCAGTGGTAGGTAATAAAAAAGACACAGTACCACATATTGGATGATGTTGAAATGAATGGAGAATCCATGGTGCCGGGATGCAAGAAATACACAGGAAGCAAGACAAACAAAAAGGTACAACAAATTAACATGCATCCACTGGAGTCACTGTAAAAGCGCATTCAAAGAGGCAAGGTTGACCAAAAAGCCCAATAATGGGTACTTCTTATGTAAGTTAAATTACAAGCAGAGATATATGCCAGACTTATTTCCAAGAAGGTGCCAATTACAACAATACCTGCAAATGGGAAATGGGACCTAAGATAAATTGAATGAAGGACAGTGCCAGAAAACTCTCTGAAATCGTAAAGAAAAGAGAGATTATGAAAGGATGTAACCACATTGAGTGAAAAGATGTGATGTGGACTAAAAAGCTATTTAAAAAGGAAAGTTGTACCTCACGGCTTCGCAATTGCAGTAATTTCTGTAGGAAACACAACATTTCTAAGCGTCAGGAATTGCAAAAGCAATTGTAACGTACCAACTAAGTTATGTAATGACAATGTGATTAGGAAGCAAACACACCAACCATTATGCGATCTAAATCCAGAGAGTAATTGACTGGTACTAGAGAGAATCAAGTATTGCTGAATTAAGACATGCAAGTGCACTAATTGCAAGTGTCAGTGGGGCCATGAAGAACCATCTTACCAGCACAGCAGGAAAAGCCAAAGTGTTGTGAAAGGAAGCAGCCTGGGCTGCGAAGATAGAAACAGGACTAAAATAGAAAGCTGCAGCTAGGCAGGGAAAGGCTGAGGGATTCAAACATGACCATGTTGCATTGAAAATAAATCTGCCATATTCGAGTTGCTTAATTCAATGGAAACAATACTAGGAAAACTAACCCCGACTTCATAAACAGATTGATTGCGTGTCAAGGAGGCAATTAAAACATATTGGATTTCTAATTAGAAAAAATAAGTGTATCTGGTGAGAAAAATAAGTAAGTAAATAAATAAATAAATAAACAATCATATTACAAAAACAAAATTGAAAGGGAGCCATATCGCGCTAAACCGCGTGCGCCTCGTGCTATTGTGTGAATCATTCCCACGAGTGAATAGAATGTGACAGCTAATGATCTTATTTCCAAATGGCACAAAAAAGGCCTTCTCACGGATGTAGAAAGGCAATTTCTCACCGTAGATGGCCCTATTATAACCACCATCTATTTCCGCCCGCAAATTCACAAATAATTCACAAATGTACCCGAAGGGAGACCAATAGTCAGTGGTAGTGGTGGTATATTGGAACCAATCTCTATCTATATAAATGAATACTTTCTTTACATAGCTCTGGTCAATTTCTACACACAGGAATCTCTTCACAAACAAGGGTTATTTGAAACTGACATAAGCAAAGGGAGAGAGAGAGAGAGCTTCTTGTGAGGAATTTTTTTGCAAGAGTAAACACATGCCGTATGGCCTGGAGTGAATTTCTCTGCTATTTTACAGTTTTTACTTGACACACATGACATTCAGTGGGGAATGTCCTCCTTTGCTGGTGTGCTGGTGTACAACCTGAAGATAGGTAGGCATGAATGTGTCTCATCAGCAACCAAACTGTGTAATGTTGAAAAGATGGAAATAGCATCAGTGCACAGTCATTTTAAACACAGAACATTTTCTCTTTCAGTTAGAAATCTTGAGCTTTCAACATAGCAGTGCTGCACCAGGCTGCTTTTTAATTCTTCTTTTGGGTGCATATGAAGAAAATAACTGCAGCAATTCTCGGGGTGTTCTATGTTTCATCTTGCCACATATGTGCTCAACAGAACCAGTACAGCGATTATTTTTGGTAACTGCCAAATGCAGTTTTGATGCAAGGGAATATTTGCTCAGCAGAGCCAGCCCGCCATTCTTCATGTAACTGCTGAAAATGCAGTTTGGTGATGTAGGTAGGGGAAGTTCTGCTGGGCTGGTAAATGTACACCACAGGAGTATACCATGCACTTAAGGAAGAAGGCACTTCAACATGACAAAATGACAAGTGTTAGGGCTTGTGAGTTGGGGTTGAGGGTGATGTGTGGCTATATGTGTATAACTGTAGAAATCCAGTGGTCACTTAGAGTCTATCATAGATGTGATTTTAGTGAGCGATAAATGTACAATGACAGTTGCATATGCCTGCAAATAAAGAAAATAAATGCTGTAGATGAGGGTCTTACATTCATGCATACCTAGCTGTCAAATTATGGAGTTTACCCAGGTCACAGTGTGCCTGGGGGAGCGGGAGATATTGACTCGCCTATTTCAGACTTCGTGTATTAGGCATTATGGAAAATGTTTTTCCATCATGTATTTTGTATGCATGGGCCTATGAAGCATCCCAGGTATTCCAACACTCTTGTGGGTTAAAGGGTTTATGCCATATTTTCTAAAAAAAACATCTTTTAATGCTGGACTCTAACCATAATACTGGGGTTAGAACCTGTCCTTCTCAGTGTAATGGTCAACTCGAACCACAATACTGGGTATCAAACCGGTCCTTCGCAGTGTAGTATTGTTACTAGTACTAGAGTGTTACTCCTGAGGAATACTCCTGTTTCATAATCTGCAGTTATTACAACCATGTGTGTCATGATGAGGAGTAGGTGTGGGTATGCATGCATGATGGGATATTTCACTGCTCATGTGCTGCACACCTGTTTCTCATGCACATATTTTTCCTTTTTTGCCATGCACACTACACTCAATTGCGATATGATTTCCTCTATGGAAGTCCATGTACCCTGGCAGGGTGCTGCTCTGTAGAACCACAGTGCCATGGGGGAACTTGTAAAAGAGTACATCGGTGACTGATGGTCAGATCCGCATCACAACACATCTCATTGTTCCTGGGATGGTACTGATTAGATTAGTGTTTTGGTACACCTTCTCCAGTGGCTGTGGGGCACAACTCATACATGTGCAGTCCAATACTTCTATCATGTTGTGGAAGTGGATGTTGTGCACTTTTGCTGTATACACCTGGTTGTGTGTGCTCGGATGGACTATGTGCTGGTGCAACTTCAAAGATTGCATCCAACACTTGGGACAGCACCTTGTAAAGTTTTGGCTGGAATATGACATGGCACATTCTTATAGTGTGCAGACATTTCCCAATTCATGGAAGTGAAGAACATCCACAAGCTTCTGAAAGGGTGGGTTGATAGTCATGATGTTGATCTTGCTGTTGATGGCTGCCTGAATCATGTTTAGTGAGCATGCACTGATGCCACAGGCCAGGTGGTAGAGTGTGGTATTGTGTTCATCACATAAGGTATTGGTGGATTCCAAAACACACACATCCTCTGCCTCTGTGTTGCTTGTATCATTGCCTACTGTGCAACTGCATGCCTCTTTAGGTTGATATACTGCAGCAAGATGTGCATGCCAAAATTCATGTGTGCTGAATGCTGCTTGGAAGTGTGTTTCAGGAGGGTGTGGGCCTCGAATATCCTTTTGGTATATATTTGATGCACCTTTAGCTTATTTTTCATCACCTAGGTGTGCTTTCCTCCATCTTTTATCTGGTGGTAACTGCATGGGGCTTTTGGCGGAATTGTTGAGTATTTTTGTAACCTGTTGGTGGTATTTCACCTCACAATAATGTGGATTGAATATTTTCTTTTTTGGGTCTGACTCCACCAGAAGAAATAGCAATGGAGACATTACTGTCGGTCCTCGTGCTAATTCCCTCGTTGCTAATTCCTCCAGCTGAAACTGCGCCTGGGGAATTACTCTTTGAGTTCTGTTACTTGTATCTTGGTGAAATGGTAAATGTGGAGGTAATTACTGCAGAACCTGTAATGATTCCCACTGAATTTAAAGGTCCACATACATTAGTGAACATGAAAATGTAGCATGTTGATATGCATTTTTATTTTTTAATTTTTTATTTATTTATTGGCTTAACATGGTTACTTAGCCAAGTGAAAAAGAACAAGTAAAAGATAAAAAGAGTATAAAGAATCCTAAATAGTGTCCATCAGCAGTAAGGGTTCAGTCAGATGGATCCAATGAGTGTGTTTCAGAGGCTGCAATCCTATTAAATATTGGTGATTGGGAGCTTGTCCAATGCCAGCGTTATAGGGACCTTCTCTCCTGCCAGAAGAATTCTCCGCCATTCATTCAATGACCTGCGGCCGTATTTGATGGTTATCTCAGTCATATGTTTGACTCTTGGTCGTTAATGGCTGGGCAGATCATTACCAGATGTTTCAAGGTTTTAATTGCATTGTACTCTTGACATAGTCTACTTGTTATCAGTCCCCCTTCAGGTTTCCTTGGCCTAAGTTTATCCCTGGTAGGGAATAGATTTAGTCAGAATCTCAGGAACTGGTCTCTAAAGAACCAGTTTGGAAAGAGTTACAGGTATTTCGGCAAGGTGTTTAAATGTTGTGGTTCCTCAAATGATTTCCGATAGAGTTTGTCCTTTGATCTTTCCTCCTGCGTGAGGATCGAGTCATGCCTGTACACATTTTTTTTATCTTATCCGGATTTGAGAGGAGGTTTTGCTCTCATCCCATTCCGTCATAGTTGTCTCTGTCCTTTCGTATAGGGCCTTTTTCAACATTGCAAAGCCACGCTTTGGTTGTTCTTCAATACATTTTCTGAATAAAGGGTCTTCCAGCACACTATCGCTTTTAGTGAGGTAAGGCCCATTTCCATGCAGATCACCTGAATTGGAGTGCTCCTCTGTAAACTCAATACTTTCTTCCAGAAAATGCCTTCGATTTTAGGCCAATTTTCAGCTTTGAAGGTAAATTAAGTTTCAGCCCCATAAGTTAAGATGGGCATCACTTTCGATTTGTAAAATGAAATCAGTGGAATCATAGCAAAACCACAGTATCCTTTGAGGAGTATTCTCCTTTGTCCAGCCAAATTTGGCTCCTTCATTCTTAAAGACTCCAGTCTTGGGGCGTCACAGTGCTGGTGTTTAGCCAGATGCCAAGGTATGTGAAAGAATTTACTACTGGGATTGTCTCTCCCAGTAGGTGCCACTCTGTGTTTTTTTTTTCCTTCCTTGTCGCTTAACATCTACCATGGGCATAATCCTTGATTTTTCTTAAATTGATTAGAAGACCATTTGACTCGATATAGGCTTGCAATGCTACAAGTAGTCGCTGGAGGACCACGGGTGACTGGTCCACCAGAACCACGTCATCAGCATAGAGGAATCTCCCAACCACTGTCTCCGATATTATTGGTGGGAAGAATCTAGTTTCCTTAAAAGCTACTTCAATATCAGAGATAAAGAGGTTGAACAGCTCTGGGGCCAATGGGCAGCCTTGCTGTAAGCCTTTGTTTGTATGTACTTCCTTGGTTAGGAGACCAGCGTTGTTCAATCTAACCTTCATGGTAATCTCTGAATACATGTCTATTAATGGTGTTAACAGCTTATGGGGGCAACCCCACTGATCTAACCTTTTCCACAATTTTTGGCTAGGCATAGTGTCAAAAGCCTGAGTTCGATTGATAAATGCTAGGTACATCTTCTTATCTCTGTTCCTAGTAGTTTGGGACTTCATCAAATTTATGATTAAGATGTTCAGAGCGGTACTTATGCCCTTCACGAACCCAGCTTGCCAGCTTGCCAGACATCCCTGTGACCAGATGTTATAGTCCATTTGACCAGTGTCTTCAAGGTCAGTGAGGCAGAAATCTTCCCCGGGATGTCAGACAACGCAATAGGGTGATAATTAGTCAGGTTGGATCTGATTCCTTTTTTATAAATCGGGATAATAATAAATGTTTTCCATAAACTAGGAATCCTTTGAGGATTGACAATATATTTGAACATGATGGAAAATAACTGAGCCCATTGAATCTTATCCTGCTTTAAGATAGCGTTGCTCAAACCATCAGGCCCCGGGGCTTGTGAGCTGCTTGAGTTTTTGATGATCTCGAGGATAGCGGCTGGATGGATTTCAATGCAGTTCCACTCCCTTCCTCTAACAAAGTGACTAGGGCGAAATCCTTTGATCTACATTGTAAAATTTCTCAAAGTAGGCTACCCAGGTAATTGCTGCTATGGGATTCAATGTTAAAGCCCCCTGGGGCATATCAGAATAATTTATTATTGCCCACATCTCGGCCGTATTATTTGGCTTAATTTTGGATAGCACCTCATCCGCTTCCTTTTTGCTTGTGCAGTTCCGATATTGTTGACGAGCCTTGTGCATTAATACCCGTGCCTTGAATGAGTGAACTTTTTTAAGCCTTAGGAATTTCTGTTTCAAGAGCATCTTTTTGTCAGCTACCGTCTGATCGTAGATGTGACAATGGCTTAACTATAGTCGATTCACCATCCACTTTTTCAGCTCAAATGTGCTAAACAGACATAGGTAATCTAGTCTCTGGGCTTCACCTTGAAGCTCACACTGTGTTACAATAGAGTTTAGTTGGTCTGTCAGGCCTGGAATGTTCTGTGTGGTGATTCTCAATCTGTTTCTCCCCTAGGTAACTTCAAGCTCACTCAAGTATGTTTCACCATCGTACCGAATAACAGGTGGCAGGGACAAATTTAACAAATGATGGTCGCTGGCCAACATTGGCTCTACTGTCATGATGTGTGCTGCAGACCCCATGGTCCTGGAAATACACATGTAATTGAGGGTCTGTCCCCCCGTCCTTCCTTTCCTTGTAATTTTCCCTGGTATGTACCCACGGAAGCTGCCATTTAGGATGATGAAATCTCTCTGGGCTAAGCTCTTCTTCCCGATTAATCTTCTTCTTTCAGCAGGTGTTGTTATTTTTGTCCAGACAAATGCAATTCAGGTAACCACATAAAACAAACCAAGGATCACTTCATTTAATTATACAACTGTCGATTCAAATCTGTCATGTAAGCGACTTCAATTGAACACTACAGCTAAGTCAATGCCTAGTCTGGGATGCTGATGGAAGCCCTTACTGATGTATTTTTATGTTCAGTTGGTTTACTCTGGATGACAACCCTTATATAACACCCCTCTCTCAGAATCCCCCGACCCCGCTGAGCCAAGAAGTAGGTTTGTTTTGCAAATTTAAAAGGTTTATTTGAAAATTAAACAATATATATCTATTACACTTTTATTGTAAATTAATATTTGATAGCACACTTGTGAGGATGATAGTGATCAACAATGGATAATGTTACAGTGGTACACTCTTTTTGATGGCTTGGAAGTGATATAGAGAGGATAAAGTAGCTGAGAATGTTTTTATGGCTTCAAGGACAATGCAATGATGAATGAAAATGCAGTACAGGAAATAAACTTGATATGACTTCAACAAAAGATAATGTAGTCACTTTTCTTTGACAATTCACCCCCCCTTTATGCAAGGTAAAGAGATGGAAGGAAAGCACACAGTTCTCAGGAATGCAATCAAATATAATTCAGTTCCCCCCTAGCAAGCTTAGAAGAAAACAGGTAGGAGTTTGAAACACAGGCAATATACTTTGATGTGCTATGCAAAGAAGTGAAAAATATGCTAAAATGATTTTAATTCCCTCTAGAGGTTCAGGGTGGGTGACAGCTACTTTGTATTAGTTCAGGATCACTTTAGCAATGCTCTATGAATGATTGTCAGGTTGCAAACAAATTTTAGCAAAGGAAAGCAAGGACAAATATTTTTACATGTGGCTGAAATTAAGCAAAATGTCAAATCGCGGCAAATTTAGCCGCGTGCGTCAAGCGCAATTATGGAGGGAGTTTTAGAGCTTGTTGGAAAGCTTAGAATCTCAGCTCCAAAAATAAAAGTTAAATCTCACGTCTATCACAAACGGTTCCGGAGATACGGCCGATTTAGTAAAGGTAGTTTTTCGGATTTGAAATTTGAAAGCTCAGAATGACAGATGACAGTTTTTAGGTTTAAAGATGACAGAATGACACGATTCTAGGAGGCCGTTCTAAATAGGTTAAAATAGTTTGGATTAGATTATTTTAAACTAAGAGATTGGTTTTGGCACAGTGAGTACTCACACTATATTTTTTAAATAAGCCGTCAAGGTCCGGTCAGGTTCGACGGGACTTCCGGCGGGTGGTTCTAAAGTCCCGGCTATCTGAGTCAGCTCTGCTCTCTGGGTCTGTCAGGCACCGGTTCTGCTCACAACGGTCTGATCTGTGGTTCTCTCTGGTTCCGGATACAGCACTGCTTTCTGGATACTGTGACAGGTTCTTGCAAAAGTTCTTGGCAAAGATTTCAAACAGCTCGCACGGATGTTGAATAGTTTGGTTGGTTTTGAGGCCTGCTGAAGAGTACTCAGCTTGTGGTTTAGGCCTTTGCTTTAAATTGTGGAGTCAGAGTTCTAAGTTCTGGTCTCTGTCTAGCTGGAGTCAGTCTAGGTATCTGGAGTTCTGGATGTGAATTCGCCTGTCAGCGTGCTCCGCAGAAAATGGGAATTGATTGTCTCTACCTGTCCCAGCAGTCTCTTTTTATGTGTTCTACAAGTGGGTGTGTGCATGGACATAACTGAGCCGGCCCGTCGCAATCTATCATTGGCCACGTCCTCCTCTCTCCCTTGATAGGGGGAACTGGGTTGTGAGTCAGAGTGATGAGGTAGGTTTATGGTCAGAGGATCCTCCCCTTGTCAAATTGCACACAAATCTATTTGTGATCCAAATACATATTTATCTATGCACCATTTTTCTAATATTAAACGTCCAGTTAACATATTTTCTGTAGCACCAAACCATTCGATCCCTGTCTTTGTAAGATGTTGTGTCCACTTATGACAGAATTCTGCCCTTTTCATCCAGATAACGACCTCTAAACCTTTCCAGATTTTACACAAATGTGCACCAGGGATATGGGTTTCAGATGATAAAGTGTCAGATTTTTAACATGCATACATTTTTTTCCGCTACTATCCCCAAGAACATACCACAGGGTCCTAACACCTCTTAAAAGGTGCACAGAAAAATCACAAGAATGATGATGTTATTTAAATCATTTTTACAAGTCCGCACTATGAATTATCCATCTTTTTAAAATTATGCTCTGGCCCCAAAGGGGTGTGGTTTTCCAAAGCACATGGTGGAATTTCTGGTTTATCCACTTCCCCCAAGCTCAGCTTGCTCACAGATGCAGTGCCCCTCCCAGTTTCTCCCAAGAGGAAGCCATTTTACGACCCCCCCAATATAACATTTGCCTGAGTCCAGGACAGGGCTTTGTTCAATTTCCTGCAGTCTGCAGGCACCACTCCCCTAATTAAGTCAGAGAGGTGTCATCTCCTTTTGGCAGGGGCAGCAGGATGCAGCCAGGCCTGGGAACACAGCTACTGAATTCCCTCTCTTGTTGGGGGTAGTTGTCAGGCAGAATCCAGTTTCATTAAGCCAGGCTTCAGCTAAATGTCACTTTTGTTCCCAGTTTTTCTTCATTCAAATCAAACTCACAATTTTTACACTTGCAGCTAGAATGCTGATTCTAAGTTCAAAACTATGACATTTAACAGTTGCAAACTATGTGACACTCAAAGGTAGGTCACTCATTTAAATTAAACATTTCGATTTTAGTGGTTTTAAATTCAATTTCAGTTAAGCTGCTGACATCCAGAGCTCAGCCAGTTTTGTTATAAACATTGTTTTGGGCTCTTCATCTTTCCAGATTTTGTATGCACACAAAACTTCATTCTGCCAGATGTCTGCTGGTGTTCAGTAAGATTTTTGAATATCCTGCAATGTTTGAAATAGGCATTTTGAGCTTGCATTCAGGGAAACAAAGCTGATTTTTAAAGTGCTTTTTTAGCCAACCGGCACTGCTGTTTTTCCTTTGGCACACATTTCACTCATGGCACTCCTGGCCCATCATGCTTGCACTGGTGGGTGGCAGGTTAGGCAACAATTTTGGTGTGCGCACAAACTGCGTGGTTTTCCCGGATTCTCGCGCAAATGTGGGCTTTTCCGCCATCTTGGATTTTCTAAGCCCACAGCACCAAATGTTGCAGCTTAATAGTCCAAACGTGGGTCAGGACACCCAACAGTTACCTGATCTGGAGAATGTTGACTATCCATACTTGCTAGGTTCCAGTAAAGGTTTTTCAGGACCAATATGTTCTCGTTCTTAAAGCAGTCTACACTTATCTTTCCCACAAGTAGTTGAATAATTGGGTTAGGTGTTAAATCTTCCAATAGTGTAAATTGTAATTGATCCTTGATGAGTGTCACGAGGCCAGACATGGGTCTGCCCTTTGATCCCTTAATAGCTGGATTCAAATAAACTAAGTATACATTCAAAATAGGTGGTTGCCTCAGCCATGTCTCTTGGAGACATATTAAGTCATGCTCTTTGATGTTGTTGCCACCTTTGACAACAAGTGGGAAAATACCCTGGTGTTCCAGCTTGCCACTGTCAGGGCTTTGGTTCCAACGGGTCAGTGGCTCTATGTCATCTTAATTCTTTCTGCCACCAATCCCATCAACCACTTTTAGTTTTCCTCCATTCCTTTATTCTCGACCCTTTTGTCCTCATTCCGATGGTTGGTTGCACTCCGCTCCTCTCTCATAGAGTTCGAGCTCTGTACTCTACTTCTCTGGGTTCCTCCTCGTGTTGGCATCCGTTCCTCAAGGTGCAAGAGTGTTGGCAGTTCCCTCTAAGTCTTGGTGATGTGTTTTTAAGAATTCTTGTTGGAAACCTTTGTTTGCTCAAGTCGAACCCCAAGGGTCTTAGACGGTTTGCCTCTTCTTTTAGAAGTTGAGGGATCAGGGGTGTAGTCAGATAAATGATCACTCTGTCTGATCTCAAAAATCTCACTATTGCCACATCGTCTGATGTCAAAAGCCTTGTGCTTGGGACAAGGTGGAATAATCTGATCACATTTAAGATCAGACCATCCTCTGCTGATATCACTCTTTCTAATAATAACCCATTCTGATGGTTGGTATTATGTTCTCTATAGGATCCTGATCGGTTGCTTCTCTCCCTGAGGTCTCTTGAACAATGGTCAGCTCTATCCTTCCTTTCCCGACTTTTTCTTGTTGTTAGCCGTGATAATGTCTTCAGGGAGATTCCATAGGTTTCTTCTCTCTCTTACCAGGCGTTATCCTCAATTTCATAAAAGATCAAGGGCAGTACATCCTTTGTTGACCTTTGGTTTGATACACCTTCTTGATTCTCCTCTGACATTATCTTATTTGGTACTGTTGTTTGCCTTTAATTTGCCTTGATTGGATTGGCTTGGTCTTTTGCCGGCTGAAATATCTCATCTGCCTGCCAGTTTATGGAGGGTTCTTCAATTGACCTGTGGACTCTACTGTATTTCCTGTTGTGGGAATCTCTCGGGTGCTCATCATTTTAGATCCAGCCGGGCACACTGGTCTTTTGCCCCATTCAGGTATTTGATTTAAGTCTGCTTGCCCTTCAAAATGACCACTATCTAATTCCTTGGTGTACAAGCCGGAGGACACATGGGTGTGTTCGCCATCTGTATTTTGATTTGAGATTGAGTATATTGATAGATCCATCAAATCTACAGATGCACTTTTGTTCTGATAGTCCTCCTGCTGTGCTGGTTCTTGTACCGTCGGTATGTGAGGGTTATTTGATTTGGTTACATTAATTTTTCCGGCTAACATTTGTCCTTCCCCACCGCTCTAGGTTGGATATCCTTCCTTGGTACCGTGATATTTTTATAAACGCACAAGTTCCAGTTTATCTCTGTTTACAGGGTAGTCTCAAGTTCATGTTTTCTGTAGAGAATGGGACTTATCCCCCTTGGCCTTGCTTGAGAGCCCCTCTGATTTAGACCGATTTTGTCTTTATCAGTATTTTTAGTCCCGTTTACTTTTTGGTTTGTTTTTGTAGTTGTAAGGATTGAGCATACCGGCTGGAAGCATTTGGGGCTCTTTTCAGTACCTCAGCTTGGTCTATGTCAATTTCGGGCTCACACATTTTTGAAGTCCTAATTTCTTCTGGTAGTTCCTCGATGTTAAGGGCTTCAAGATCCAGTGGGCCCTTTTTTGAGGTACTCCCTGCTTTCCCGGGTGTCCTTGGCGGAGGGGCGGCCAGGGGAGCCACTGAGATAATGTCAGCAGGGTTGGTTTATGTAGGCTCGCCATTATCAAAGACAGAGTCTGGGATTTTCCTGTCCCTCCCAGGGTGTTCACCATTCTTGATTTAATCCCTGCTGGTAACAGGTGGTTAGGAGTCAGAAGACTGGGGGATTGTGGGTCAGGCTGATTAAACAATCTGGACAATCGACGATTGTGCTTTTCCTTGATAAGTGCTTCCAGTATTATATGCAGCAAAGCAGTTACTTTGGCTGTGCTGTTATCTATGTTGTTCTGAATTGTGGTGACAAAGCCCTCAACGAACACCATCTTGGAATGTAGCATTGCCAACATTATCGTTTGATCTTTTAGCTGATCCCCCATCTCCTCATACAGCTTCATAAACAGGGGCATTATGTATGTCAAAGTTGTAATACTTGCAAAATCTGAGGCTCCCCGAGTATCCCACAGATCTTTTTTGGGGGGCATATTCCAACATCAATATTCGTTTGTGTGAAAGCTTTGCCGACCGCTATCAGGTCTTTGTGGGAGACAATTCTTCCTCTTTTTTATGACAGCCCCTTAGATTTCTCCTATTTGGTGGTGACGGAGGATCATCAAGTACCCTTGCCTCATGGGGCACTTGACAATTACAATTCAAGGTTTGGCATGTTCATCGAGGGACCCGGTGTCCAAGGTTCCACAGTATTCCTCTTTGCAGAGAGGCCACCCCCGCTCTCCACCAAAGAAGCGCTTTCTAATAACAGTTGGTCAGGAATTTTGTTTCCTTGGTTTCCTGTAAAATTTGTACTTTCGTTGCACAATGGCATTGCGTCTCGATAGGAGAAGCCCATACCGTCAGAAAGGTCTCTCCTTGTCAACCCCATAGGTTTCCAAATATTCCATTCTGGTTTTTGTCCAAACACATATTGAGTTTGCAGATGGGTTGACCCTGTTGTGGCAAAACCTTTTGCCAAGCCTCCAAACCTTTTGCGGCCCCCGCGGTCTTCTGCGAGCAGTCGTGACCCCTCCCCTCATCTCTGTTAGGCCACCAGCAGACTTCTTTATATGATTCAATTACATTAGGTAACATTCTCAGGGCAGGCGCCAGGGCCAATGCACTGTTCAATGCCACAGTTTGATGTTTTTGTGGGGTCATGGGAAATCTAAAGTGTCTTTTCACTCAGCAGAAGGTGCTGCCGAGGTGATATGCTCCTCAGGGTGCAACAGACCAAGTTTGTTTCACTTTGGTTGTCTTTTAAAGGTAAGGTTTCAATGGAAAGCGAGAGCCCTGTTCTTCCCAAAAACATTGTTTTAGTGGTTAGGGCTTTCCCCCATCTTCAAACTGATTGCTGCTCACCAGGGAACTTAGCACTAGTACCGGAGGCTAGTGCTAAGTAAATGCAGGCGATAAATTCCTTCGCCTGCATTTTCTTTCATCAGGTTGTCTTTCTTTGTAATTAGAATTCTGTAATTAGAATTTTGATTGAAACCTATCAGAATGTTAGGTTTGCAATATGTCAACATTGTAATGGTTTGGTTTCAAGCCACAGTGTACCTGAGGAAGTATCACTTGAGACCGTGAAGCAGGTATTAATAAATTGAAAACAATATACTCTACTGTTAAAACATAAATATTGAAAAACATTACCTGTCACTGAGATCAATGGAAACTTGCAGAACACTAGGCTCAAGTGCACAATGCTGTGCTACAATACAATGTATGTATTCTCCATACCTCACACATAATATGCTACATAGAATTGCTTCTATACTTGTCTTTGGATAACGGATAATGGTCAAAGTATAACAACCTTTCCTCGCTTTATTATAAGAGACTGTAGTGGTATTAGTCCATTAATTGACCATAACCTGCAGATATTGCTTCCAGCATTTCATTCTCTTGTACTCTTTTAAATACCTGCAGTATTCTAGAGAAGTACTTGCTGTACCTTTGAGTTGTACTAAATTCCCCTTGGTATATGTTTATCATTGCAGAATAGATGTAAGTCAGTCAGTCTTGCCCCAATGATGATTCTATCTACGTCATAAATGTTTTTTGTGTCTTTCTTATTAAGGTTGATATCTGCTTGGAATTGATTTTTCATGAATTGATGTTTCATGACAACGGCAAAGGACATGTGAATGGTGTCTTGCAATTCCTTTGTGTCGAAGAGAAAAATAGGATACATGTTTCATTTTGTCCATTGTCATACCATGGAAGTGGCCTACACAATGTTCCATGGGCGGCTTTTTAATTAAGCATTCCCACATTGTCTTTTTACCATTTACAATCATTGTGTCATTTCGATAAACGATTTACAAAGAGGTGTACTTTAATTTACTTGATGCATCCCAGGGGAATTATCTCCTAACCTTGTGGATATGATTCATCAAATGGGGCACGGGCAACTGATATCCTTTACTTGTAACATCTTTCACCAACCTCACCCTAATTACATCACCTTGTGTTTTACTTGTGTCTTCCTCTGGCACAAATCCATTGAACTGCATCTTCTTAAACAATATCACATTTACTACCTTTTTATTTGCTTGGAGTGCCATAAGTCTTATGCTGCCATTTGTACGATACATGGCTTTTTTATTTCCATTACTTTCCTTCTGCATGTATTACACCTATTAACAGCCTCACTCATTTCATCATTGTATTGCCTGCTCCAACTTCATTCCACCCCTTGTATCCATTGTATAATATTCCCAATATTTGTTGAGTTTTCCACCTTGTCATAGTGTCTATTTCACTTCTCTGAGTCTTTCACTTACTCTTTCTTTTGTGCATGTGTGTTCATTTCATACCTGTTTAACTCACTTTAATTCTTGAAGAGATCAATCTTCTGTTTGCTTAACATCAAAATGTATTATTCTCTGAACTTACATTGTTCCACTCAGCAGTATAATGGATAGCATAAGTAACACATGTTATTTTATGTTATAATATTTGGCATATATATATAGCGCTCTATATATCATTGGTATGATCTCGAAGCACTGGTAGGTTGAACGCCCTCAAGGACCGTAGTTATGCGTGCAGCTGATGTAATTGCTTCATGGTAGCTGCATCCTAGCATTAGGTGTGGTGGTATTGATATCGGTTGAATGTGTGCAGTCTACAGGTGGACACCAAGACTGGGTTCTGGCTGTGTTAGGCCTGTGGGACGCTTATGTTTGCAGCTAAGGCGGTTTGTTGTGGGATATAGCTGTTAGAATGATGAGGTGTTCATGGAGTAATGTTTGTATGTGAGCAGCTTGGCCAAATTGATCGAGGGGTGTAGATGCACTCTAATTGTGTGATGGTGTAGAGTAGAGAGTAAGCATAGTGATATGGGAGGAGAGTGTTTACGTGGAGTTAAGATTTAAGGAGATCAAATTCAGCATTTCAGGCATATGGTTGCTTAATAGTGAATTAATAAGCATATTCAATGATGACATGGTTCAGATCTCATTGAGCATTAGTCATCGGGTTGCTAGGGTTGAATCGCTTCAGAAGGTCGTGGTTGGTATTACGGAAAGAGCCACATTTTTAGAGATTTGCGGAAAGTCATATAGTCTTGGGTGTGTCGAATATGAGGTGGAAACGAGTTCCACAGAGTTGGGGCCAAGGTTGAGAAGGCTGATCCTCTGATCCTGACAGAGTTTTTATTTATTTATTTTATTTTATTTTGTATATTTGTTACACGCCCAGACCCTCGGGTGTCACGGCGAGGTTATAAGATAGCTTAGAAATTAGTCACAATCAAACATTACAAAGGGTGCAATACAAGATAAAGGTATAGTTAGAGGTTGGAATCACTAGAAGGAGGGCAGTGCTTGATCCCTTGGTGCAGGATGGGAGGTATGGCTTTATCTTTTCTTGTAGGTATAGTGGGCCAGTCTTGTGCACTTCTTGGTGAGTGATGCAAAGGGCCTGGAAGGTGGCCTTTCATTCAACTGGGAGCCAGTGGAGGGTTCAGAGAGCTGGCGAGATGTGGTCTTGTTGACCCAGGGCAAGGAGCAGTTTTACAGCAGCATTTTTGGTAGTTGGAGTTTGTTGAGTTGGTATGTCAGAGCTCCTAGGTATGGGGAGTTGGCATAATCCAGTCACGTCATCACAATAGACATAACTCAGCAAGTCTGTTCGGGTATGAGAGGTAGGGAAACATGTGTCTTAAAAGTTTGAGGTGGTAGTGACAGCATTTTGACACGTTGATCTGACGGGAAAGCGTCAGGCCCGAATAGCAAAAATAAAGTCCTTGTGCTCTCATTAAACATATGCAACGCCTGCTATCATTTGATAACTGTGTCAAAAACAATTAAAACACTTGTTATATATGTATTTTTTCACAACTGCAGCATCAAGAAATTCAAAGTATGAGTGTTCTGAACAAACAACAAACAAGTCAATTAACTTTAAATACATTAAGAGAAAATTAAAAAAAGAATGGAACATGCTAGGGAAGAGAAAAATACAGAAGGAGTAGTCCCTCCAATAGAACATATTTAAACATAATGCTATAACCGTATGCATTCACAAACATCTCACTCGTTTTCGTACATTTTCTTTCAAAGGATCCCAATCTTTACAAATATCTTACTTGTTTGGAAGAGCTGTTCTCTTACTTGTTTGGAAGAGCTGTTTGGAAGAGCTGTTCTCTTCTGTAAACATACAATCCATTATAATCATCTTTTAGGACATTTCAGTCGGGAGATTTTCAATCTTTCAATTTTCTTTCGATTATCAGACTCGCCATGGTCTGAGACATTCGGCGTTGTTGCATGTGTGAAAACTGTAGCCACCTATAAAGTGAAGAAAGCCAATCCATCGTATGGCTGCTCAGCCAGAACTTTGCAGTCTGCAAGGATATGATTAATTGGTACGTTTGTGGTCAGCCAGAATAACACTTGCGAGGATCTCGCACCAGTAAATGGTGGTAGCAAGTTTTGAATTAGTCTTAACCATGGCATTGCGCTGGGCAGCTTGCAGGCCATGACTCTTTGCCCATCTGTGTCACTGCAAAAGAGGAACAGGTGTAAGTGAATATGTATTCGTACTGAAGGGAGCACCCCATTCGGAGCTGCTAGGCCACATCCCCTTTCTCACAAAAAACGCAAGTAACCCCAGACGTATTTCAGTTGTGTTGGGCCTCATCAGTGAGGACCCATGCCTGGGCATACCCACTGTCACTTAAACTTAAATCAAAAATGTGATGGGTGGAAATTGTTTATTAATCTTAAGCTCTGACATTACTCTGGGAAACCTTGCACACCATAGTGTTTGCCTGTCTGCACCACTGCATAAAGGGAAACGACATATGCAAATCAGTATTAGTACTGCAGCCAATGGGAGTCCACCACAAACTAGGCTATAGCCCCTGGAAACACAACCAAAACCACAGATGTTTCACTGTGGTTGGTCCTCATCACTGAGTTGAGGCTTGGCTACAAACATCTACTGAAACTAGGACATAATAACAACAAATAGACCACCACATTCTCAATCCACATCATTAATTCACATGAACACAAGGAAAGAAACTCAACTGTTGCATTCCTCTCCTCAACAAGATCTGATACTGCTTGTGTCTGTTCACAGTGCAACACACCTTTCTCTGGCACCATAGGATGGCACCCACGAAACATAATTATATCAGGCATGATGGGAATACATGTCCCTTCTGGTCAAACCACTAGCCATTCTTTTTTTAATCCAAAAGAATACCACAGTGTAGAAAATCCTAACAGTCAGTTCTTGGATGAGGAATATATGTGTCCAAAAGACCCCTTTATTATGGCCACGCTGGCCCTTGAGCTCCCTTTCACTTCAACATTGCCTATTCTCTATCTGGGCTCTGTCATATTATAGGACACTGGACCTGCCCACCAACCTGCTGCTCCATCTGTTGGTCCATGGAGAAGCAGCAAATGAGGTGCTGTCGTACCGTACCGCCACAGATTCATTTTCTCTGGCCTTCCCCTTCTTCCCCCGGTGTAGGTGTTGTCCGCTTCACAGGACCTGTCACGTGATATCACCAGGAATTGTTGTCTTCCATCTGCTGCCTTTCTGACCTTGTGGGCTCCATCTACTGGTCACTGGAGGAGTGCTGCATGAGCTGCCACCATACCATCACGGCCTCTGACTCTGTGGCACTTCGCTGCTCGTCTGTTGTCCATGTTGCCCGGATTGCTTGACTCGTCACATGATATAACAGGAAATGTTGTCTTCCATCTGCTACCTGCCTGACACTGGGAGCACTGAAGTGCTGTCACTGCACACCTGACCACCCATCTGCCCACCCACCTGCTGTTCCATTTGCATGGCCAATTGAAGAGCGCTGCCTGAGGTGCCTCTTTAACACCTCAGCCTCTGTGCCGCGTGACCTCCCCTGCCTATTTCAGGGTCAGTGTTGCTCTGATCGCATGAATTGTCATGTGACATAACCAGGAAGCATTGTTTGTTAATGTAATTCCTCCCCCCATTTCTCTGTCCCCCTTTAGACCTCTTCCTTCAACTTAATTTCCAGTTTCTCTGCCTCACTATATCTCATCGTACCCCTTTCCCTTTCCTTTCTGTCCTTCCACCATTCACAGCTTCCCTTTTTTCATCTGTTCGGAACCTCATTGTACTCTTCGAATCTTCTCTTTCTTTCTCCCATATCTCTCTTACTGCACGCAACTGTCGCTTTCTTCTTTCCAATCTTCATTGTGCTCATCTTTGTCTTTCCTTCCATGATTCTAAACTTCTTATATCTGCCCTAATCTTGTCTAGGATTGACTATTGTTCTGCTCTCTTAATTGGTCTCCTCAGCAGCCTGTATTCTTCCCCATCAATACTTTTTACAACTCTGCCATTTGTGTGTCTTCTGTCTTCCTCCTCGGGCCTTGATTGCTTAATCATTACCATCTGCTTCAATTCTACCCTTTGAATCTCAGCTTTTGTTTCATTTTCTATCTACTGTCTTTAAATGCCTTCATGGCTCCCTCTTATCGTTCTTCCTAAATCTCCTTTTATTCCCCTTCTCGCTCTCCCCACTCACAATCCACTTTCCGTCTTGTTGTCCCCAGACCTCCATGTGCTTACTCCTGCTTCTGTTCTTTCTGTAAATGTGGCCCCTTTCACTGGAATTCTTTGCCTCTAAATACATTTAGTACTGTGCCAAACCTGTTGGAATTGGATTTCAGCTCGGGCATCTAGCGCCTCAATTCTTTACATCCTAATTGACTTTCTATACAGGCATCCCGACTGGGTTATAATGCAGTGTTGCCATCAACAATGTTAGACTGTACCAGTATGCCAATTGCCCATGTTAATGGCTTGCTAGAAATATCTTCTCCATGTTTTGTCAGTTTGACCGGTGAGTGCTCCATGACTATTATGGAACGCAATTAAGAATGTGCAGAAATAAGAAACACTCAAGAAACGAATGTAAAGATACTTGTGAGCATTGTTGGTGCCAACTTTAAATAAAGCTATGCATAGACTCACAGTTATGTCCCTACGCCAATGAGTTCTTTAAACTCATTAGGCTATAAAATTATGAAGTACGTATGACGTTATTTTTGACAGCCTCTTTTCAAACTGATGGTCTATAGGGATATTTCAGGGAATGGCTGGAACCACATTTATAATTACATATAAGTGAACTAATTGTACCAGTCAGTTCAGTTTTAGGCGACCCCTTTGAGAAAGAAAGGTGCCATTATAAGGACTGGCTGAGGCGAACTTTTCTCATTGCCAAACCACATTTGCTCACGTTCTTCCAAACTAATAAAAACCCTTCAGGAGACGGGCCCTGGTGTCAGGCAACTTCGCGAGGATGTTTTGCTTTTTTTTTCAATGTTATGATGCAATTTAATGTGGCTTGATATTCACATCAATCAGCCATTGATCCATAACAGTGAACTAATGACATGTTTATTGTGGACTACATTTTGGACTGGTGAAACATGCCTGACAGAGCAGCGTCAGTGCAAAAACAAGCTGTTAGTTCACTACCGTGTTCGGCGCTCTATTGAGGAAGTCATTAATTTAAAACTCAATTCCTGAATTTTAGATGCGTTTTGAAGCCTAATGTGTGTTTTTAAAACTATTTTTAGTAGGGCTTTTAAATTCCTTATTGTACGCGTATTATCTGATAGGGACGTTGGGAAATGACCATTGTGTGACCGTCGGGATCCTTATCTGAGTGCCTGATCTCCGTTCGGAACAGGGACTTAGTTTCCCAGCTTTCCCCACATATTGCTCACCTTTCGCCATGTCATCTGGGAGTGGTGCAGGCCTAAACAGACCAGTGTCAATGCGAAGAGCTGACGTGAAGCCTGTTGAGGCCTGTTTGTGGCCTGGTACGGCAGTCGGCAGGAAGTGCTGACTGTTTAGATCACAGAAGGGATGGTTGGGCTGGTGCCCATAGTTTTATGTCTTCAGGTTAGTTTGATAGTGGTTGTGGGGTATTGTGAGAAGCTTGTGGTGAAGATGGGGGCTTTTGAATATGATGGGTCTACCCTGAGCATGTTTGATAACAGTAAGTGCAATTTTACACTTAGAACACTAGATTCAATTCTAAATCGGGGAATACTTAAACTTAATTTCAATGCACAGAGAACAAGTATTGTAGAAGGTAACTCAGTAATGTCTGCAGCATTGATTAATGCCCACTCTGCCATTGCCCACACAGTGGAAGTGGCTGAGTTGATTACCTCATAAAATTTAGATATGCCCTTATTGACTAAAGCATGTTTTTTGGAGGGGTCACAGGCGTCATTTCACTACTTAGTACCTGACGACAAGTTCATACAGTTTGTTAATCGGGTTGGCAAGGGGGGGGTATAGTTATTATTTATAGATCTTCATAGAATATCTCCCACCTTGAGGCCCTAGAGTGGGCCGATGGGTCTCAGTTGGGTCAGGTGTCAATTGGGTTATCACATACTCTGTCGCTTTAGGTCATTCTGGGTCACAGATCTCCAGGCCCAGCTGGTAGATTTCTGGAGAATTTAGATACCTTTGTAACTCTTTCCGGGAGCAGATACACTGTTGTGTTTGGGTGACTGGAATATCTGGTTGGATAACTCCAATTGCCCAGATTCGAAAGAACTATTTGAAATTATGGGGAATCATGGACTTTCACCACTGGCGACAGCCCCAGCTCATGTAACAGGTCATTGGTTAGACATGTTACTGACTAGGGTCAACTGTGCTTTGACAAAGGAGAATAATCATTTTCAGTGGTCCGATCATTTTGCGCAATTCTTCTCCCTGACTATTCCGGGGGGAGGGAAAGTGGAAATAAAAGATTGACCATTAGTGCTAGCTTGAAAAGCCAGAGATCTGGCCAACATCCCAGGAGATGTAGTGACGAGTATAGATGCTGCATTAACAAGCGATTAATTGTTCACCGCTAGCACTTCGATTCTGTTCCAAATTCGCCCATTTCAAAGCTAAGATGTATTGCGTCGTCTCTTGAGCCTTCACAAGCATAGGACAATATTTTCAATGTATTTTTTAAAAGAAATAATAGAAGCAATCCAAGAGTACTATATCTACATCTCAGGAGGGACCTTTGTGTCCCTGTTGGTAGGAGGCTTTGGCTCGGGATCGAGTCCTCTGTTAGGCTTACCAGAAATCGAGAGTAGAGAGGATTGTGAGTTGTTTGATTTTCAACCAGTAACAGAGGACCTAATACAAGAACTTATTCTAAATCCCAAACCTACCAACGATTCCATGTTTACTCTACCTACCTGCACAGCCAGACATTTAGCTCAACACATTACTCCTTTTATGACCACTTTTATAAACAAATTGTTAGCCGTGAGGATTGTTCCTAGTGAGATGAAAAATCCTATTATTACACCTTTATCCAAAAAATCTAATATGGACAGGACTAGCCTGAAGAAGTTTGTCCGGTTGCAGGTCTGCCGTAGCCCGGAAAAATATTGGAAATAGTGGTCAGTTCTCAGCTGCAAACATTTGTAGAAAAGGAGTCATTGCTGGACAGTTTTCAATCAAGATTTCGGCCCAGGTATGGGACTGAGTCAGCATTGCTATCAGTGTACAATGAGTTGTTGGAGGTTGCAGATAAATGGGGGGCTCTCACTATTAGTGATGCTGGACCTATCTGCTGCCTTCAACCCGGTCAATCAAGATATTCTGCTTGATCGCCCGAGAGTGTCAGGGAATATTTCTGAAAAGGCCAATAAAAGTTTTGGATCATTCTTGGATAATAGATATCAGCAGGTGACATTTGGGGGGGTAAATTTCTGATCCCATTGCAATGAGATGTGGAGTCCTGCAAGGATCATCACTGTCACCCCTGCTGTTTAATCTATTTATGCAGCCTTTGATGAATATTGTGAAGAGTCATGGTCTGAGCTATCATTCTTAGGCTGATGATATGCAGATTCCTTAAGATAAATGAATGCTTAAGACATACATATGTGGATGGCTAAAAACCAGCTCCAGCTGACTGCATTGAAAACCAAGCTTATCTTGATTGGGCCTAAACAGCTTGTTGGAGCTGCAAAAGAATCCTCCCTCCCAAGCATTCTTGGTTAAAAGCTTCAATTTGCCTCTAAAATCAAGAATCTAGGGTGCCATTGGCAGGATAAACTGGGTAGTGAGGCGCATGTTAGTGCTAAGGTTCAAGCTGTTTTTTATTCCTTGCGCATGCTTCATCAGGTTCTATCATTTATTCCGGATGAGGATCATACAATAGTTGTGGGGGCCCTAACAAATGCCCACCTGGACTACTCTAATAGTCTTTTGATGGACATTCCTGCTAAACAAATGTAAAGGCTCCAGAAAGCCATAATGCGGCTGTCAGACTGGTTTTTTGGCCGGCTTGGTAAATTGGCTCAAGTTTCTGCTTTTTTTCTCAAAACACTGCATTAGTTGGATGAGGAAGACTGCATCAAATTTAAGATGGCGCGTCTGATTTTTAAATGTTTAAACGGTTTGGCACTGGACTATCTGTGTGGCAAAATGTTAATTTTATGAGGACCTGCCTACTATTCTCTCTAGTGAGTAAAGCTATATATTCATCCTCTTTGTTTCATTGCAGTGCCATATGCTTGTTGTGTTCCAGCTGAGCCTTTACACAGTTAAGTCAGTCCTGGGTGAGTTATAAATATTCAAAATCAAAAAAATCAAAATCAAATCTGACACTTGCCTCTCTGGTAGATGATTTCTGTAGAAAATGAGAATCTGGGCACAATGATAAAATGGATATTTAGAAAATGTAATTCACCAAACAGTCAACCCATGTCATCACAATGGATAACATAGAGCGAAGGGATACTCTTAAAATTGTGAGGTAGACTGCAGTACTCCTACCAACAAAGATGTCCTCACAGATTAAAGCAGCAGTTTATTATTTGCATATGTGGTGCCATTTCTTTCAAGGTTCCAAAATATTTTCTCAAAATATACACACACTACCAGCTGCACCTCCTCAGAGGTATTCTTCCCTTCCTCTCCTTCCCCCAGAAGCTCACTGTCTCCCGAGCCCTGGTTCTCTCAAAGCTGGACTACTGTAACAGCCTCTATCTTAATCTGCCTGCCTCCACTCTCCGCCCTCTGCAACTTATCCAGAACAGAACTGCGAGACTTGTCCTTGGCCTCAAGCCAAGGGACCGTATCTCTCCAGGACTGAAATCTCTTCACTGGCTCCCAGTGGCTGCGAGGATTAAGTTCAAAACCCTCTGCATTGTCCACAAGGCCTTCTGGGGCCTGGGACCTAAATACCTTCAACTCTCTCTTCCTAAATATCTTCCTTCACGAGCCCTTCGCTCATCCGTCTCCAACTCCCTCATGGTCAGCCGCTTCTCGAAGCAACGAGCTGGGGGTAGATCTCTCTCCGCAGCAGGGGCCTCCCTCTGGAACAGCCTTCCTGCCTCCCTGAAACTTGAGGAGAACCATCTCCGGTTCCGGAAGCACCTCAAAACCTTCCTCTTCGCTTCTGCCTTCTCTCTCCCTCTCCCCTGCTAAACCTGCTTAACTCCCCACTGAATTCAGCACTAAACCTGCATCTGGGCCACTCTCAGCAACCTCGGTCCAGGGCCCAGCCACTCTCCACTTGCACTGCCTCCCTGGCTCCCCCTGCACTGTGGGACTGTCACTGTATCCCTACAGCCCCCTTCCCAGCACTTGCTCTGCACTTACCTCGCACTTGCCACCAGCTGGCCCTTTTTATTTATTATTTATTATTTATTATTTTTTACGCTACTTACCTTGTACTGCACTTTCCCCCCCACCTCCTCCCCCTGCACTTCCTCCTTTTCCCCTTACCTCTGCACTTGTGCGATCTGAATGACACCTGGCCTAGTAGGATCGTTTGTCTGTCTTCCCCTTGTTTCCCTCCCTCCCTGCCTCGTCGCGCCTTGAAACACTTGTGTATAGGCGCGTTACAAATACCATATCATATCATATCATACCTATTCCCTCTTGGAAAATCCTGTGATCAATTCTCATTCAAACTGCCTTTATGCAACTGCACACAATATTGGCATATATAACAATTATATCATGTGTAGATGCACTTCTGTAGCAACATTGCTTAACTATGGGGGATATTCGATTCATTACCAGAAGCAGGTGTTCAGATCGTGCCTCAATTCTAGCCACATCGCTCATAGACTCCACCCCCTTTCATAAGCTGCTAACCCCACATGCAAAGTTATGTATTTCAACATTGTGTATCTAGTTGTCTTGATGCATAGACATATCAGTGGAAGGATGGCTGCATTATAACAATTATTTAACAATAACCTACTGCTGTAGGCTCAGTAGGCGTGTGCACCAGCCCACTGCAGATGCTTGCCACATATGTTTTAATTGCTGATACACATGTGTGCTCATGTATGGCTCTGTAGAGTTGGAGTAATTCTCTGTTTTAGGGATAATTTGAAAAATGCAGAAGTCCCATTATTAAACAGACATGACAAATAAATAAATCTGTATCTTAAGCAAATAGAGAATGAGTGTAGCTTTCTATTATTAAGCCGTGTTTTAGATCCTGTGATTCAAACGGGTTCAAACTATTTTGAAGAGAACTAATCATTTTAAGGCGTGATTCAAATCTCTCTTATTAGAGTTTAATTCCAAACAGCATTCCAGTTGAACAGGATAATTCTTGGCCACACCAGAAAATGTCCACTTTGTCATGTTCATCATGGCACGTTTCAGTCATGTCTATTCTGTTAACCCTGCATCCTTTGTTTCTATTAATTATTACTACATTATGTTGGAATGTGTAATGTTCTAGTTTATGATGACTGCATAAATATATATGATAACTGTCACTGCAGTCGTGTGAACAGACACATTGCAAGTGACTCGAAGGGGGTGGACCCCCCACCAATCAAAGTGGACCATGGCGGGCAGTGGTGGCGGAGGTGAAACCCTCTATAAATACTGAGGACCCCAATGTATATGTTGTATATTTAGTTAGTCCCTGAATATATTGCAGTATATACATCTGTGATTTTGAGACCTACTTACATCAGCATACACGTATCCACAGTGGCATCATATGTCTGTCACTTGTGGATATCGAGTGGGCACGAAGTGACAGGTAGCAATGTGTTTTCTTTGGGTGTATAATATCCTCATTTACAGAATGTGTGGCTTGGAGCATTCAATGGGAGCAGCTGTCATGCCCCCGAGTGTATCTCTTTTTCATGGTGGGTCCACAGGGACTAGTAGTGCACCTAGAACCCTGTTTATTTATTGACGACCCGGAATATAAACAGGCTCTTTCCGGCGTGGCTATCAAATGCAGCCGTGATTTAATGCTCTTAACAATTAATACAGCGCTGAAAAAGAGCACTATTGTCGGTGACGAGATCCAAAAAGCGGAGACTGCTTTCAAACTAGATTTTTCTATTGCTAATCTAAAGGAAAAACTGGACCTTATTGAAAAGCAAACAAACAAATTTATCAAATTAACAACCAATAAAAAAATGGATAAACTTAGGAAAGACATTTTGGCCTTTACAAAGGAAGGCATTTTCCCTTACTTGAATGCTGACTACAAAGGCCCGGGTCATTGGCAGAATTCTAATACTTCCCAAGGGGGTTTGACACCTTATACAAAGAAGGTTACTTTCTCAGATACATCTTCGGACGGTAGTACGTCATATCCCAACAGAGGTTCACATAATAGGAGAAACCGACGGAATAGAGGACAGAACCAGGGTAGAGGAGGTAGACCCTACTGGCAATATCCACAATATGGTCCTCCTCCGCCTTTTCCGCAGTACGGTCAGAATCCCCCTTTCCCGGTCCCCAACCTCCCTTTTCCTCCTCCCGAACTAGGACCACCACCTTTAGACAACCTGTTTCAAACTAGCAGACGGTCCTACCGGAGGTGATTCCTCAATCAGCTGTCTATAACATTTTGAAAAAAAACCTTAAGTCCTCCGAAATCTCCATGCTTGAGCGAGGTTTCTCGTTTGTACCTATGCAAAACCCCTCCAAAATGGAGACGGAAATCGAATTACGCAGTCTGTTCAGTAAAATCAGACTTAGAGACTATTTTGGGATGAATGAAAGAGAACAAATTGACGAGGAGTCTAATACTCCGTTTAAATGCAAATCCACCTTTACGCCTATCCTCAATATGGTCTCTGAAGAGACGGACATTTTTGAGAAGGCAGTAATTTCAATCTATTATATAAACGCTCCGACAGTCACCCACGTACGCCTAGCTTTAATTTTTCTAAAAATGAATGGGACTGCCTCAAAAAACTTAAAGCAGACCCAACCATTATAATTAAGCAGGCCGATAAGGGGGGTGGTATTGTTGTACTTGATACTGCCCAATATGATCAAGAGGTTATGCGTCAACTTGATAACCCTTCATTTTATGAAAAATTGAGTGGAGATCTGACTGAAGGGATCAGTAAAGAAATCAATGTCATCTGTATGGCGGCACGTGAGGCTGAAATTATTAGTGAAAAGGAATTTTTATTCCTGATGGCTAAAGGGACCAGGGTCCCGCTGTTTTATGTATTACCCAAAATACATGAAGATCTCCTCAATCCTCAGGGCCGTCCTATAGTTTCTTTATGCAGTTCCTTATTAGAACCATTGGGTCAATTTTTGGATTATTTTCTAAAACCTTTGGCAGCTAATACTGACACATATATATCGGACACGACCAATGCCATCAAACATCTTGAAAATTTACCATTTAATCCGGAATATGAGATACTGATGACTCTGGATGTAGAGTTTTTGTACTCGAATATACCCCAATCTGAGTCTCTACATATAATCAAAAGCTTCTTAGACAGCCGACCAGACATTCAACATATTCCTAGTGAATTCTTGATTCAATTATTGGCGATAGCTCTTACCAAGAACTATTTCTGTTTTATGAATGCATACTATTTACAGGTTAAAGGCACGGTGTTGGGGGCGGCTTTCGCCCCCCCCATTATGCGATCTTGTATATGTGGCAGTTTGAGAAGTCTCTCATTCTACGTGATTCAACCCCTTCCTCTCGGCCATGCGTTTCTGTAAGAGGTATATAAATGAAATAATTATCGTCTGGGATACAACAAAGGGCAACTATATTGCCTTTCTCCCATGGATTAACACCTTGAATCCACATATAAAGTTTACTAGTCAACCAGCAACATTTCACTTCCATTTCTGGACCTGTCCATTAAGATTGACACAGATCACATTTTTGTGGATTTGTTTCGTAAAGAAACAGATCAAAATACTATCTTATGATTTGATAGCTTTCACCCTCAGGCCATGAGGGAGAGTATCCCCTATGGGCAGTTTCTGAGAGCCAGGTGAAATTACACTAGAACCAGTGACTATTCTATACAAGCTAGCATTATCTCCAAGAGATTGACGGCTAGAGGGTACCCTCCATACCTATTGAAACAGCCTTGTAAAAGAGCCAGATACCAACCCCGTGATATCCTACTCACCAAGCAGAATAGGCCAGATATCACCAATCAACACATTGTATGCGCTACTTCCTTTAACTCTTATCACAAAGAGTTGAAAAATATGATAAACGAACACTGGCATCTTCTCCAATTTAACAATCCTGATCTAGAGCACCCGCTGTTTGCTTTTAAAAAGGGCAGAAACCTCAAGGGCTGGCTCTCACAAGCAGATCGTATGAAAACTGTCCCCCAGCAAGCAACCATTCGTTCACAATGGGGTTTTCAACCAATACTAGGACACTTTCCATGCGGGTTCTGCAATGCATGCAAATCAACTTTGGCCTGCTCCACAGTCATCATTAATGAGAGATCATGGTCCCTCAAGCAACACACTACGTGCAACTCCACCAATGTGATTTATGTTATTATATGCCCATGTAAGAAATCATATATAGGAAAAACAGCAAGACCTATAAAAACAAGGATTTCACAGCATAAGTCGAGAATCCGCCTTAACACCTGTAATGCCCCACTAGTATCACACTTTTTGGAGTGTGGACACAATTGTGATGATTTTAAGTGGTGCGCACTGGAACCTGTTGTAGGGACGGATCGACTCAATACTGCAGCAAGACTCTCCCGACAGGAACAGTGGTGGATGTACCAGACTGATAGCTATCACAATGGTCTGAATCACCAAGAAGAATGGCTCCACTGCATCACTTGAGGGTACATAGATGTCACTCTGCCCTTTTTTAATGTGGGTGCCCCGGTTGGGGCACGACCTGGGGCCTTGCTTGAATACAAAAGGGGTCGGCTTAGGGGTAAGGACATCACATACCTTTAAAGGAACAGTGCTCTGATGGTCACATCTTGATTGAGATTGAACACACAATGCCTTGCTTAGGTTTATACTGTGTGGGGTCCAAGCTTATGCCCTCCTGTACTCATAAGTGCTTCATGACACATATGGTCAACTTTTGTTATCCTTCCCAGGATAAAAGCATCATAACACGGTGGTAGTTATCTTATAGCCAGATATATAAGGACCGCGACAGTAGGATCAGTTTGAGTGTTCCAAACCCCCCCTTTGGAGGGAGAGTTGATTTTTCTTCCTTTCCCCTTCTCCCCCCCTCTCTTTTTTCCTTCTTCCCTCTTTTATTGTACTATCAGGGTCCCATTGCTGGACACTCATGGAGTAACATACTAGGTTTACTATCTCTTTAAGAAACCACTCGTTGGATCCTATGTCACGTGACCGCCAGTAGAGATCACATGACTTTCAGGTTTCTACTATTTCAGGAAGCGATAGCAGCTGGGAGGCCGGCTTCCAAACATTCGGGATACACGCGAGGGCCGTCGGAACCAACTACACACAGACTCGTACATGGTATCGTATTCCGGTGCTTGCGACTGAGCGAGCAAGTGCCCCGTGGAGCAGATATAATTTTCTACCGTGAACAAGGAAGGAAACGTTTGCCCTTTTCCATTTTCTCCTTCTTTCTTCCTCCATCTCTCGTCTCCATTTTGGTGGCCACCGATACTTTATGGGGTTCAGGAAGTGAACGCCACGTCTGGTGCACACATAACACGCCAGCCCCAGCGGCTGCACTGACTGTCGTGGTAACACATCGAATGCATCCACGAGGACATGCGGCTTCTGACTCTGGAAACGTTTTTTTTCAAATAGCGGCTAACGCCATTTGGCCGTTTTATGGCTAGGGGGCCAGTTGATGACACGGTTTACCAACTAGCATCACCCCATAGGGGGTAATCGGTATTGACACAAGCCAAGTCTGGCTTAAAGGTGAGCCTGTTCCAACGTGCTCCATAATTCATGATGAGGCCGTAACTCTATTCGAATGGAAGAATGCAGGAATATATTCCGGCATGGCACGGATAACCCCTGCCCTGATTTTTATGTGATTACAGTAGTACACAATGGCTGCTCAACACTGCTACTCACTGATTCTAACATATTAGATCAGAGCAGTTCAGCGGATGGGACACATGTGTTTAGGCAGCAAGTCGGCAATAACATAGATCTATGACTCATAGATGTTTCTTGTGTTCAAAGACTATGTACTCTTTGTGGCTGCTTTGCTATACACTTTCTCTCTTTTTCTTCTTTTCAGCTGGCAGCTATCTAGCTGGTGGAAGCAAGATTGAATTTTTTTCTTCAATGAAGTGAATTTCACTCCATCAAGACACCATAATACCCCATCACTGAGGGGCTCTCTCTTTCCTATGTTTGTACCCTGGAGGTTTTGTTTTTTTTTCCATTTCCAAAATGTTTGGATTTCCACGTTGTATGGATGATTGGTTGGGTGTGCTGTCCTGTTTTTTGTATGTATATACCACAGGGATTGTAGTGAGGCTCCTTATTAATTTAGGCCCTCCTCTCCCGACCACCTGGTGGGTTGGATTTATTTAATTGAAGATCCACGCTGGGTCTAGTGGGGTGGAATACATTTCTACATCCCAAATCTTATTATAGATCCTGCAGTATGACTCTATGGAGGTATTTATTGCATTAATTGGATTCTTGAGGAGAACCATATTGTAACGTTTTATGTGGCGCATTTGTGGGGCTGCTAGGCTAGGTCAAGGATTTTTTTTAATATGCAGTTTTTAATTATGGTATATTTCTGTTTTTCTTTTTTCCTTTGTTCTTTTCTTTCTATTCTCTGATATAGTTTAGTGAAGAACTGGATAAAGAAGGAACGCAAGGACTATATACATACATAAAAGAAGAATCTGGTCATGGAAGGACACAAGGCTCAATTTCAAGATGCCTTTCCGTTGGCCATATAAATCCATTGCTGTTCCTATATTTTACAACCATTTTCATCCTGTCCCGAGGAAGACGACTGTCAAGCCATGCCTCTCTCTTTTTTCGAAAAGAGACGGATGCCTTAGACAATTTTTGAGGTCGTCGAAACCACCCAATCGTGACACCAATGTGACACATGAGAATGGTGGAAGTCACACGAGGTTGACTGTTTAGGTCGAAATGGTGACAAGCGTTACAAATATTGCACTGCACGCTTGTCCATTAAGTTGTATAAATAATTTCTGTCACTTTAGAATATGATACTGGAGAGGTGTCGTAATTTTTTAATTTTTGCATTTCTCAAATCTTTCTTATTTTCTATTCCTAATTGTTGGAATAGTTGCAGCTAGACTCAGAATTGTTTTTTGGACTGTGCATGCATTTCGAGATTGGGGTTAGTATTAGGACCTTACTAAGGTATCCCTTTTTTTATTCTTATGCTCCCCTTCTCACTCTTTGCACCTTTTCAATCTGCTCTAATCCTCCCCGCTAGATTGGTTTCCCCCTTCCTTTCTCCCTGGGGGGCTATTGCATTTTGCACTTTGTATTCATCCTGCATTGCAGGGAGCTTAGGTGGTTGTCATGCACTTTATCTGTATATATTCTATATTGATTGTCTGTTTTTATGCTGTTTTATGATGGATTCAGTACCATATGTTATGTGATTTGATATGTAAACAATAAAGATTAATTGATTTTATTATCCTTGACCTGGCCTATCCCCTCATTTGGGCTCCCATACGATGGTTACTTATTTTGTTTTAGTATCTCAGCAATTTGTCCCGCGTTACCCACATCTTCTTGTTTATTTGTTCTAGTTACTCCCCAGAGGTTACGCGGTAGGGGATGCCTATCCATGATCAAATAGGGTTACCCTCTATGTCATGGCAATTACTATGAAAATACAGTGTAAACAGAGATCTTAACAGTTGCCTGCTCACATTTTGCAGTCTGTTCACTGAATTGCATACATGACGCCAGATAGATGATGCTCACTGTAGTGCAACCCTGACATTAGGTGACGTGTGCTCGTAGTACATACCGGGCTTTCGGAGATGGACACTAACAGTGCCACATACTTGGTATCTGGTGTTAAGAGCTAACTAAAGAGGATAAGGCTATTAGGTGAATGGCATGTTAATGTAGTGAGAACCAGGCAGGAAGTGAGTGGTTGGTGACGAGGACACACTGTACATCCCTGGCCTTAAGTGGCGTATACTCTCTGCACATACATTTCGTTTGGTGAATTATACTGGTTTGGTGTTAAGTGAAAGGCGTGCCACCCATGCTTCATCCCAGGCATTAGGTGAAACATGTGTTGCTGTAATGGGACTTGTATTAATGGTTTGGTTAATGTGCACAGGCAGCAATTTGAGCAACAACATTGGTGGCAGAGTAAGCCTTCTGTGTGAAGCAATAAGAACAACATAAGATCTGTTTTTTAACCAATGCTTCTTTTCATTGGGAGTCAGCCCTAAACAACTATAACTGTCAGCCATCTATGGGTTGTCGCTCAGCTTTTGCAATATAGAGACAGATGTCTCGTTCTCCCATCTACAAGAAAAGAACATTTTAGTGCAATAATTGATAAAAATGCTTTTGGCACCTTTAGTTATTTGGAGGAAATAGCACCTGGGTATGTAGAGGTAATTCCAACTTGCTTTGCCTTCGCAATTTTAAATGTGAGAATATGGCTCTATTTGAGAGATATTCCAAAGCACAGATATCTCACTGATTACGTGCGCTTTAAATTTACTTTCAAAATTCCCATTCTGTGGTTGTGTGTCCTCTAGTCTTGAGGAGCAGCACAGATGCAAGCTCAACCACATTTGGTTTATGGAGGAGACTAGCAGAACATGTCCTGGAAGAAACAGGGACGCTTCCTCTTTTGCTTCAGGGAATACAATATGGGTTTGAACAATGGCACCTGGTGAATTTTTCAACTTAGAGGAGAGTAAATATTTGTTTGAGATATGCCAGAGTGAGCGAGCGTTGCGAGGGAGTCCGCATCGCTCAATGTGTGTTCAGGCAGGGTCGGTGGTAGGTGTGAGAATATTTAAAAAATAATGGGTGAAAATGGTGCATTTTAGAAAGTCAAAACAGCTTGCAATTGGGTTTTGTAGGATAGTTTATGAAGTAAGATCCAATAGATGCAAGTCCCCAACAGTACACAGGAGCATTTCTCCAACACATTTTCATGATGCCTTTTCCCACAATATGTGCTAGTATAAAACATTTTCACACTGGCTGTGCCCATACATTTCCATGCTGATTGCACCGTTATATCCTATCATTCCGATGTAAGAACATACTCATGTTTGCTTTGTGCATAATGCCAGTAATGATACTATAGGAAACATGTCCATGTGTGTCCTGCCAGTATATGGCAGTATCCCCAAGTAAGAACATACTCCAGTTGGCTTTGCCATTAAATATGCATGACAAAGTATGAAAACATGTCCAAACTGGCTGCACTAAAATGCCAGTTGAGCTACATAATAACACTCATCTTGCTTGATTATCAAAGATTCCCTTTTCTTTATTAAAATGTTTTCTTTGGTTTTACAAACTTTTCATTTATGATTTTCTGTCAAATTTGTACACCGAAATTACGTTAAAAACAAGAAAGAATTATTTCTTTTTGCTCATTTCTTTCTTTTGTCCAATTAAGTCTCTTTTGTAATCTCCATCCAGAATGTAATTACTGTAATAATGAGCAATTGATCTTTTCCTTGTAGCAATGCAATTCTCTTTTTTCCCTCAGTGCTGGGCAAACCATGATCAGATGAAATAAGGTTTCTATTGCTTTCGGTTCTTCACAAAATCGACATACTGGGGACACATTGGCTGTTTTGTCTATCATTGATAGATATTCACGTGTTGGTAAGATGTTGAATCGAAAACGCAGGAAAAGATCACAGATCTTGCTATCCGGAAATTGAATTAAGTATTGCAGTAATTCATTACGGACTCTTACCTCATTCTCACATTTAAGGTAGCGTTTATAGCTTGTTTGGAGATCTATCGTTTTTATCCAGTCATTAGTTGTAAATTTTCTCTTAGCCTGCTGTGGTCTTTTTATCAACATTTCATCTGTGATTTCTTCGATTTGCATTTTTCTTTTAATCTCAGTCGTCCATTTCGAAAGAGCTGACATTTGCAAGGCTTGTTCTTTTTCTTTTAATATTTCCAGTGACGGTATCTTATCATCCGAAATTATTTGTTTGTGAAGATCCATCTGTTTCCATAAAACTATGGATTGTATGGACTGTAATCCCAGTTCAAATCGAATTCTTGCTATAGGAAATGATTTTGGAAGAGCCAGCGTCTTCCGCCAATATATTCCTTCGAGGTAGGACCAGTTGATTGCCTTCTGATTGACTAAGGTTTGCTGGCGTTGGTTAATATCGGAATTACCTTTTGCTTATATAACAGGGTTGTTGCTTTTGCCGAGTATGTTCCGTATTTTAAATGAAAAAAACACCCTTGTCTTGCCAAGGATCTTGGTTTCCCTTCAATGTGTTCATTCCATTCTCCCATTCTTTTTCGTTCTTTGAGGGGTTAATCAGAGCACCCAAGTATTTTATTGTCTTTGTTGTAGTAATTCTTTGGCTTTCTAGCAGAATGTTTGTGGTGTGTTGAATTTTACTCTTGTGCGTAAAGAGTTTCATAACTTTTGTTTTGCAGGTGTTAATTTGCAGATCATTTTCCAACATGTATTCTTGGGCTTTGTCCAGTGTTTCTTGTAAGCCTTTCACAGTTTTATCAAGTATGATGATATCGTCAGCATATATTAGCATTTGAATTGGCTCGCTGTTAATCTTAGGTGGATTCTCTTTAGTGTTTTGTATTTTTTCTTCAAAATCATTGGTATACAGATTGTATAAGCAAGCAGCTAAAGGACATCCTTGTTTCAACCCATTCCAAGTAGGAATGGAATCTGTGACCATACCATCATTTGTTAAACGCACCCAATTCAAAATGTTGTACAACAATAAAAAAAAATGGCATACTGGCTTCATTGAAATGTCAGTCTAGCTACATAATAACACTTATTATTATTTTACCAAAGATGCCCAATACAAACTGTCATGCCTCAGTAAGAAATGGCTAGACTGGTTGCATGAATAATGCCAGATTTGCTTCATAATAACACTTATAATGCTTGTTTTAGCAAAGATGCCCAATACAACATGTCATACCACACTAAGAAATGGCTAGACTGGTCGCATAAAAAATGTCAGTCTTGCTTAGTAATAACACTTATCATGCTTGCTTTACCACAGATGCCCAATACAAAAAGTCATACCAGAATAGGAAATGACTATACTGGCTGCATTGGAATGGCAGTCTAGCTACATAATAACACTTATGCTTCTTTTACTAAAGTTGCTGAATACAAAATGCCATGCCACAGTAAGAATAATACCACTGATCATGCTTTCTTTAGCAGAGATGCCCAATTCAAAATGGCATGCCTCAGTAAGAAATGGCTAGACTAATTGCATAAAAAATGCCAGTCTTGATTTGTAATAACACTTACCATGCTTGCTTTACCAAAGATTTCCATTACAGAATGTCAACCACAATAGGAAATCGCTAGACTGGATGCTTTGAAATGCCAGTTTAGCTACATATCAACACTTATCATGCTTGCTTTATGGAAGATACCCAATACAAAATGTTATGCCACAGAATGAATAATACCACTGATCATTCTTGCATTATCACATCTGCCCAATATAAATGGTCATACCACAATAAGAAATGTCTCGACTGGCTGCATTAAAATGAAAGTCTAGCTACATAATAACGCTTATCATGCTTGCTTTATCAACCATGCACAGTAAAAAAAAAAGCCATGCCTGTTCCATGGTGTGCCAGCGCTTTGCAGCCAGACATATTCACATTAGTGATGAATGTGATTATGTGTGATTGTGAGGCACTGGGGAGAAACGGGGGGAAGATGCATGTCAGGAGCTGGGGTCCCTGCATATAGTCATGGCATTTTTATTCGGCATAGGTGCCTAACTCCTGAGGCCCCAAGCACCTCACAGGTACACATTAATGGCATGCATGTGAGATTCCGGGGGGCCCAGTCATGGTATTTTCAACTGGGAATCAATCACATGCCCAGTAATAAATGTCATTCCTTCCCTCATTGCCCTCCAGCACCTCACATGACATGTAAGGCACTGGGAGGCTTAGGGATCAGGCTTACTGCATACCCAGTAAAAAAAGCCATGTCTGCCATGGGTACCAGTGCCTCACACGCACTCAATTAATGTTATTGTGTGTATGTAAGGCGCTGGGAGGCACTGGGGTAAGGCATGTTTAATTTGACTAGACATCTATCATCGATGCCCAGAAAAGAAAATTACACGCCTGTCCTCTGAGTCCCGTACTACCCACACATGCACACAATCAATGTGGTTATGTGTGTATTCCAGGCACTGTGGGTCCGGCGGGCAGGGATTGTATTTTTTAATGGATATCTATCATAGATGTCTAGTAGAAAAATGCCATGCCTGCCTTTGTTGTACAAACCTCCTATCCCCACTCACCAAAATCACCTCGGACCAGCACAAACACACACTCACACATGCAACATACACAGAGCAAGCACTTCACATGAGCACCCATCGTGCACTCACAAATAACAAAAGCCTACATGCACCCATACACATATTTAAATAATAAATACATGAACATACAAACACACACATTTACAAAACATACACACAGCAAACACTCTCTGTCTCCTTCACTTGAGCACCCATCACCCATCATGCACTCACTCTTAACGCAAGCATACACACAACCATACACATATTTAAAAAATAAATAAACATGCAAACACACACATTTACAAATAAAACACCCAGTAAACATTTGTTTCATTCACACAAACATCTGTCATGCACTCACTCATAACACAAGCATAGATGCATCCATACACATATTTAAATAATAAATGAACATACAAACAACCATTTACACAACATGCACACAGCAATCACACTCTCATGCACACAAGCATCCATCATCATACTTTAATTCACCTAACAACACAAGCATGCACGCTCCATACACATCATGTAAATAAAATTTAAAAAAACAACAACAAAAACGTACCTTCTGCTGCAGGTCCTTCCTCACCAGGGTTCAGGCCACAGCTAGCATGAACAGGAATCAGGAAGCTTCCTGGTTTTCTGCTCATGGGTAGAGGGGCCTGAGCATAGGTGCCTAGAATCCCCACTCCTGCCTGCTCCATCTGTATGTGCGAGGAGGTGCATGAACACCCCCTTGCACATACAGACATGCAATTCCCCTGCCAGCATTTCCAATGAGCCATGCGTGGCTGGGAAAGCAAATGAGCCATGACAGGCTGGGTAAGCCTTGCATGGTTCATTGAGCTTGCAGGGCTAGGGAACTTTGACTTTTAAAGAGGAACAGTGTTTTCCTTTCACTGTTAAGAGCACTCCCTCATCTGACAAAAACAGCTGAGGAAGTGCTTGTATTTCACTGGGATGGTTCCTTCATAATGGATGCGAGGGGGCTAGGACCTGGTGGGTCGATGCCCTGCCCCCATTATGGACGAGCCTCCTCTGAGTGAGAAGGTGGCATCAACACTTGGAGGCCAGGCTGGTGCTGCAATGGATTTTAGCATTTAACAGCTTTTCCCAATAACAAGAACAATGCAACCCATCAAGCTTATTCACAAGGGGTCTGTAACAATATACATATATATATATATATATATTATTTTACTTTTTGTATGCACGTGAGCATGCACAAATGAAAAAAAAGCCCAAAACACAAAATTGTCAATACTAGAATAGGCTTCTATACTGTTCATTACAGATGCTCTTTGTGAGGAATTGCCATCTGGCAAGGGTGTGGAATCCCTGTATTTTTTATTTCTATTAATTAATAAAATGATGCAGTTAAGTCCATATCAGAAAGGGTTCCATGTTAACCAAATCTCCCATTTTAGTAAGCCCCATACCAACACCATTTTGTACACCAGCGCCATGCTGAATCTGTAGCCTGATCTGCAGCACCCTGTGCACCACAGCATATAGCACTTTCAGGTCACAGCTGCACCCTTGACAGATGCAGTGACAGTCAAGTCATTGTAGCACATGGTCTGCATTCAGGAAATGTACCTCTGTTCACAAACTACATAACTATGAGAGTTACTATCCTGGTGGCACTTGTAAACATTAAATATTAGCCATTAATGGGTCAGGGTACAGTGGCTACCATCTCTCATTTACATTAAAGTCACATCCATTTGATAATATATATTTGTCAGCTCTGTGTGCTCAGTTGTGGAATAGTTATATGTGCTCTGGTCTGAAAGCATGACAGGTCAGGATTTGCAGTCAGTACCAGTCCTGGAGGATTGAAGCATGTTGGTCTGTCTTCTCTTACAGTGATTGAACTTAAGCCAGTGCTGGTCAATGGGCCAGCTCTTTCCGGGTCCGAGATCTGGCATCAGATGTCTATCCGAATCTCAGACCCAGCCTGCTTCAGACCTGACAAGGCTTTACCGAACCCCCAGCTTCACTCAGGGAAGCTAGGGGCTCAGTGATCTAATCTGTGTTGTGCCCCTTTCCTCAGCCGTCATTCCAGCATTTGCAAATACTATTTGCTTGGCCTGTTTTTTTTTTCCTTCTGGTCTGAAAGGGACACCATGGGAATCAATGGGCCATGATGATCACTGGGGTGGGGATCATCACTTTTAAAAACAGGCGTTCTACATTTTAGGCACAATATTGTTTTCCAAACGTGGATCTTTCACAGTCATCAAAAAAAAGGTCATTTCCAAACTCAAAATGGTGCTTGAAGTAGCATGCACTAGTTTTCTTTGAAATGTGTTTCTTTTTTTGTCGGATTACCACACAAATGACCTGTAACTTTGGTGCCCTTTCCTTTTTGTTTTATCACAGGTTATATTTATAAAGATGTTATATGCTTGTCAAACTGCCCAATCAGCAATAAATATGTTTCTGTTGTGTTGTAAAATTAATTTAATTAATTAAACTGTCGTTAATGGTGGCAACTTTTGATTTTCTAGAATAGCCCCACCTCTGCCCGGAATGTAAGCAAGCAACCACCCCAACCAATTCCCTGGCCAAGCACATGTTATAGCATTGTTTTTTTATAAGAAATTGCAAAAATGTACCCGATTAACACGCAGTTTTTAATATATCGCAGCAATGGTCTCTCAACCTGCTGAGCTAACCTGGTAGCCTTCTACTGTTGAGTGTTTCTATGGATTCCTTAATGTACTAAAAATCACTGTATTAGCAACAGTATTTCGGGTGCACCACTGCCATGGATGTAATTTAAAATGAAATTGATGTACAGTGTGGAGTTTAGAAAGATTCAGCGTGAAAGAAATTGCTCCATTTAAAACTATTATTTTGAGCATTTCCTTTGAGCAGAGTTCAACTGCCAGCTCTCCCCCCCCTTGGAACTCTGTCCTGAAACATTGACTGAAGCTGCAAGGAAGAGTTGCAGCAGTGTTGCAGTGGCAGTCTGTAGCCGCTGGGGAACCTGGAAGTCACTGGAGTTGTATCATATCCCGCGGAAGAGGTGGTTTAATGCTCGTGAGTAACCAATTTGTCCAATTACATTAGTGATCTGTGGCTTTTGGAGTTTTCTCACAATATACAAACTACAAAGTAAATCTGTACCAGACTTTACCCTAACTGAGGGAGCACTATCTAATCAGGTCTTGCTTCTGTTGCCACCTGAACAACGAGCCCTGGGTTCTATTCCTGACCAACTCTTGGAGGAAGTCAGAGTGGTGGAAACTCATCAGCCCCTAGCAGAGCTTCCCTCGCCAGTCGGTCAGCCATTGCCCCACTGTGTTACCCAGAGGGTGGTAATGGAAATCGAGTTAGTGGGGTCAATGTCCAAACCAATGCTGATATGATTGATCTCCCCTGCCAGAAAATGGAGACATTAGCAGAAATGGGTTTGATGGTCCGATGTAGTGTTCAAGATAATATAAGCCTGGGTGCTGTAGGAGTGGAGCCTGGAGGGGCCATTGCGGATTTAGACAAATTGCCTTCATTCATCACAGAGCATTTAGTTTCATCAATTAGTAGTTCATCACCTGCATCTGAACAATGGCAGGAGCAGGGTTTACATCTCACCCTCCAGTATTTGGATGAAAATGTTAATCGAACAGCTCTGTCAATCTCTGCTCTAACTTAGTATATAGTTAATTTATGAGAACATAAAATTAAAGCTATCGCCACATACATTGCAGTTCAGTTAAATTAAGATCACGCTGCAAATACTGGAAGAGCTGATAGAGGGAAACCCAGGGCCTATAGCTATATACTTGTCAGATGTCTCAGTCGAATTTGAGCCATCCTATCAAACACCATGCTTTGAACCAACCTTTAATCATGGGGAAAAACTTTCAGCTAATCTCAACACAAAAGGGGTAGCTTGTAGTGTTGGGGTCAAGGTGGAGAGCTTAGATCATGGTTTGGTCCTCCTAGTAGGGAAGAAGCTGTCTTGTTGGATGCCTCTCTGGTGGGACACAAAATAACAAAACTAGCTGTTCCAAATTATTCTCTGTTGGAAACTGGGACCCAAAGACCACTGGGGGTTTCCACATTTGACAGTTTGTTGCAACTCCAACCCCAGTTCTCTTCTCATCCACCGAGTGCCTGCAGAGTTTTGAGCTCAGGATGGGAGTCTAAACCCGATAAGCAATTTTGTGAAGTACCTACTTGAAATAAGGACCTGCTTGAACTTCTTGTTCGAACTGGTTCATATATAGTGCTGGACAGGTCAACTGTACTGCAGCTCCTACATATAATCCCTGCACTTACCTTGCTTTCATCTAGTGATATAGAATATGTTTACTTTCCTGATGATGGGGGACACACTTGGTTGAACTGTGTCTTAAGTCATCACTTGTGATGAAACTATTGTTGAGACAAGCAGATGAAATTCATAGATGTGGTCATGATTTGTTTAAAGATGTGTCAGAACTACCTTTTAGTGGGTCTGATTTAAATGAGGGGATGCTTTTCATGGGTGGTCCAGGCTTCCGATACTTGTTGAAAATAACATGCAGTAACACCCTGAGTATTGGGAGAGGGGATTGTTTTGATAAACCTATGTGTAATTCTGGATATGATCATAATGGGGACTGGTCTTGGTGGCCCAGTACCTTGCACCAAGATTTTAGAAAAAACATTTGATGCAAAAATATAAGAGGTGGTTAAGGACATACCAATTTTTAATGGCCCAGAAGGATGGAGACCAAATGCCAAATGTGCTGAATATGAACGACACACGTAACCTCTGGTCATTGATAAATCAGGAAGAGCGATCCCAAGCTGTGCTGTAAAATAATACTTTGGCTGAAGTGAGTTGGAGAGTGACTTTTGAGGATCTTAATACAATCTTGGAGAGAAAGGAATTGGTTTATGAAGAATGTTTAGAATGGAAGTTGCAATTCGATATATTTTATATCAAGTGAATGATCACTAAATCCTCTACTTCCAGGGCTGCTGGGCTGAATGGCCTCACTAATCATAATCTAAAGGCAGTCAAAGTGCTTTGCTCCCATATTTTGTCCCTCCTTTTTATGAACATATTAAACACTAGACAACTGCCACCTTCATGGAAGGTTTCCATAATTGTTCTAATTTTTAAGAAGGGTGATTGTGCCGATCTTTGCAACTACATGCTGATCACCCTTTTAAATGTGGAGGAACTGGAGGTATGGGCACATAGTTTCAGGAGTGGTGCAGAAATTCCAGGCAGGCTTCAGAAACGTGATGGCCACCAATCTTAGTGGCTTGGTTATGAATATTATACGGGCCAGAGCCTGGACCAGGGAAATCCTGTTCTTTATGCTGCATTAATAGACTTTTCTAAGGCCTTTGACAACATCAACCAAGGCAGGCTATGGCAAAAATGTAAACCATGGGGTTTGCCTTCATCGCTTCTGACCTTCATTGAATAAATGCATAACAACACAAGAGTGCAGGTTAGATTAGACGGACAGGGAAACCTTACAAGCCCTATTAACATCAGTAGAGAGCTTTTTCAGCAGTGCATCTTGGGTCCCTACCCGTTCAATCTTTACTTACTGGGTATTGGTGAGGTCTAATAGAAGGCAGCATTTACTAGCGCCCAGGTTGGTGAGCAGAGGAATTGCTGGAGGGCCTATGCGGATTACCTTGTCTTAGTTTACCAAACACTGATAGGCCTTGAGCATCTTCCTGATGCCCTGACATCATATGCTGCTGTAAATGATTTTGAGATAAATGATATGATATGATATGACATTTGTAACGCGCCTATACACAGGTGTTTCAAGGCGCGAATGCCAAAAAGTCCTGAAATGTGTGCTTTACTAAAACAGCAAAGGGGCAAATTGTGACTTGGGTTGAAATGGTATTTGGTCTCAGATGAAATGTGGGACTCACAGCATCCTGGAAGGCAAGACAGCTGGTATCCCTGTGTTTCAATTCCTCAAGCCAATCAAACTGCTTTTAAACTGGGTCTGCCACATTTGGATCCTCAGGACTCCTTGTTGCTGCTTTTGGCACTCAACCAACCCTTCAAACCAATGTGCTTGCAACTTTGAACTAGCTCAATGGTGCAACATGTCCTTGCAGAGCCCATCACCTGCTCAGATGGAATCAACAGCTCATTGCCAGATTCAACTGAAAGTGCTGGAGTGTCACTCATAAACTCGAAACCAGCGGTTCTTGAACAACTCAACCTAGACAGAGCACAATGAGCTGCTTTGCCGACCCGCACACAGGAACCATTGCCGACCTTTGACTCAAAAAGCTGGAGCATAACATATTGACTCTACATATCTCGAACCAGCTGGACTCTAAACCAATCTTGATGAGCACCCCAACTTGCATCGCTGACTGACACCCTCAACCCACTCTGACCACACGCCTGCTTTCTGCTTGGGCCAACATGATTTGCAGCAGACAGAGTTCAAACTGCTTATACAACAGCTCAAATCCAGACTTGATTTCCTCAAATGGCAGAGAAAGTACTATTAACCCATGTTTCCCCTCTGGTCCATTGTGGTCTCAAGAGACTGGTTAGGACACATGTGTACCTTTTTCATCCAAAGACATATCCATCTAAAAGAACATTGTGATTGTTGAATTGCCTCTCAATGCTGTATTCTTGCCAGAAAGCTGCATTTCTCTCTTTCTTTGCACTTTCCTTGTTCTTTCCAGAAGGGTTTCTTTTGTACAGTGTTTTTCTATTTAGTTATTCTTGCAGATGGTGTTTGTTTGTTTTGTTTGTTTATTGTTTTTTATATGGCGCACTAAACCCGAAGGTAACTGGGCGCAAGCAGTACAAGGACACTTTAGGCTTGATGATGCATAGAGTTACAGAGATAGTATTAACAATACAGTGTGGCGGTACTTACAGGTCCCAAGTTATGGTTCACAAGTTACAGGTGAGCAATTACCTATGTACAGTTACATTACAATATATACAGTTATATTCAGAGATCAACATAGGGTGTAATTTCAATTGCAACTTATATGATGGCATTGTTTGACACTAAGTTATGGGGTGAGCGTCATTGGTTCTAATCCATTTCGGTATGTTTTGTCTGAAACTAGGGTAGGTTTGATCAGCCCGGAGTGAGTTCCATGTTTGGGCTGCCATGACTGGGAAGCTTCTGCTACCAGATTTGGCTAGTTTGAAACATGGTACGCTAAGTTAGCATGAGTTGGAGGACCTAGTTAGGCGATTGGTAGTTTTCTTAGCTATCCGGTTAGAGAGGTACCATGGTGCGGCATTGTTGAGGCATTTGTGGGCCAAGGAAGTCGTTTTTAGCATAATTCTGTCTTTGATTAACAGCCAGTGGTTTGCCTTCTTATCACAGATATGTGATCTTTATTTGGGATAGTTAGTGCCGTTCTTAAGGCGTTATTTTGTAACGTTTGGATTTTGCTTAAGATGTACTTGCTTGCTCCGATGCAGAGAGCACTACGATAGTCCAATCTTGAGAGTATGAGGGCATTCACAATGTAGCTAGTTGGGGATAGGTAGGGTCTGCAGGCCCTGATTAATTTGCATGTGCATGCTGATGTGGACGCTAAGGAGTTGACATGTTTGCTCATGGTTAGGGTGGAGTCAAGGTAGAATCCAAGCATTTTTACTTCCTTTACAATCTTGATGGAGTTTCCATCAATGTTGAAGGAGGAGTATTCATTATTACGTTTTTTAAGGTTAACTGGCTTACCTAGTATTAAGAGATCGGTCTTGTCGTCATTCAGGCATAGGCCATGTGTGTCCATCCATGCCTGAATGAGGAGGTAGATTTTGTTCACAGGAGCTGTGTCGGTGATGTAATTCCCCGAAAGGGGTATGAGGATCTGGGTGTCATCTGCATAGTTAGTGTAGGTGAAACCCAGATGGTTCAATTTGTCAAACAACGGCTTCATGAGGATATTGTACATAGTGGGTGAAACGTATGAGCCTTGTGGAAGGTTATGGAGATGGGATCTGCTGAGTCTGAAGGGGAGAAGACTCGCATAGTTCCATTATTGAGGAATGATTGAACACATGCTACTGCGTCCTTAGAAAAGTGAGCCGCTGAGGCAAGGTGTTTGCAAAGGACTTCATGGTCCACCAAGTAAAAAGCAGCTGAAAAATCAAGGAGGAGCAGCATGGCAGTTTTCCCTTTGTCTGTGAGTACCTCAATTTTTGTTTTTAAGTCAATCAGTGCAGTTTCAGTGCCGTGTTCTGGCCTGAAGCCTGATTGGCGGGTGCCGAGGAGGTGATTTGTTTCCAGGTATTGTTGTATGTGAATGTACGCTACTCTGTCAAGTATCTTCAGAAGGAAGGGAACCGTCGTGATAGGCCTGTAGTTGGTTGGAATGGCTGGATCTAATGTTTGTTTTTTCAGCAAAGGTAGGACCCAGGATTCTTTCAAGTTACTTGGGACAGTATTGGTTGAAAAGGATGTATTGATGAGTTTAGTGTTAAATTGAAGTACATATTTGATATAACCTTGATTTGACATTCCCTTTATTTTGGACCGTGAAACTTTGCTGTTTGGGTTGCCACTGAATCACATTCACATCTCACTTAAGAGTATAGCACTGAATCACATTCACATCTCACTTAAGAGTATAGCCTTCCCTCAGCCCACATTTACACAAAAGCCAAACAAAATATGTCTCTTAACTGTGTCCGTTTTACCTTTATGACTGGGATCACTGTTGGTTTGTAGAAGTGTGAGGGCTAAATAAGTGGGTTTGCCACTATTCAACCATGTACCTCTGCAGAGTAGACGTAATTTCATCACACTCATATTCAAATAAATCTGCTTGCTCATGAATGCAAACAGAATTCCTATTGTTTCTGTGTCTGATTGGAGTACATTCTGGTGCATGCAGTATGAATACACAGTCTGAACATTTCTTCTGTTTACTGCAAATAGCTTTTACAAGTAGCAGCCTAGGAAACTGCTCCTCCACATATTTCTACTATCTCATTACAATACACTTCATTAATTGGTACGAGAGGAGGGCCTTTTGTACTATTCCATTTCTTCTACTTTAGCAGATGTACATACAACTTTGATTCATTTTGAAAATATACAGTTAAGCTTTTTTTTGTTAAATGTGTTATTTCATTTTTTTCAAACCCAGGTTTTAGAAAGGTATGGGTATAATGTTTGTAACATATTTGTGTGAGTGTTTGTGTGCTTAATACATTAACCTACATCTAAACCAAACAAAAAGTTTAGAGATTGCAATTAGAGGTAAACGAGAAAACAGAAAGGAGCTCATGTTGGTATTCCTTATTAATTATATGGAGAGGACCTGTTACATTTACACCTTGCATAAACAGGACTACTCCCTCTAATGCACTTTGAAACACTTGTGTATAAGCACATGATAAATAAATAAACAATCAATCAATCAATAGTCTATTTTGGAAAGCAGAGTGCATATACAGAGTGGGATAAGTTGGCATACTTGCCATTTGCCTTCCGCCATTAAAAATGAATAAACATTGCCTTCCATTTATGCATGGCAGAAGGTTTTTACAACGTATTTGAATGGAATCTGCCTGCTTTTTGCATAGGAATCCACATTTGTGCCAGCATGAGAGTACATGCTGGCGCAAATGCTGGAGTATTTGTATGGTGAGAAGAGGTTATCGGCCAAGGGTGGTTAAAATTTACACTTGGTGGGCTGTTGTGCATGGCCATTGTCTCTCAAACCCCCCCCAACATTTGAAAATGTAATGTAAAGAAACTATAGCTGCCAGCATGTAATATATGCCATATGATAGTTCACTTTAATTGTTATCACTGACAAAAAAACCTTGTTAAAGGGACGTTACAGTTAAGTTTTCCAAGGGCAACTGAAACATAGTGTCCTTTTAAGAAGGTGTTTTCTCAGTGAATTGCATAGGGTTTTAGTAGTGGAACTTACACATAACATCCCTTTAACAATTTTTTTGTGCGTGAATTGCAAAGGTGTGTACTACTGCAACTTAACCATAACGTCCCTTTAACACGGTTTGTTGTTAGTGAATTTCATAGGTTTTTGTTAGTGCTACTTAAGCATAATGTTCCTTAAGCAACATTTTTTTCAGTGAATTGCATAGGTGTTAAGCAGGATCCCCTTACTTTTTGATGATGTACTGTACAACATACTGAACCTGTGGGCACCATGTTAATGCACACAGCAGTCTCAGAGTATGGACATCGGTTGGCATCCAACCTGCTCAGAAAGGCAGGACCTCTCTTACATAGTGGTACAATTCAGCAAACACAAGTAACATATGGAAGCAGCAGCATGTACATGCATTGAAAGGTAAAATAGAGTAGGACTGCAAACTGTGTACTTATGAAGCAAACAGCACATAGGTATAGGGACTGCACCATAACGGATTACACCAACAACAGAAGTGACGTCTCAACAATCTTACCTCACTGCTACTGTGCATGGGAACAAAGAACGAACAGCCAAAGTAAGGATGGGAAACTACTAAGACCAGAACATCACTGCAACGTAGCAAGCACAGTAGATTCTGTCTGATAATTGTACAGGGGGTGCAGTATACAGTTGCACAGAGCCAGAACGTTTTGTTTTTTCTATGTAGCAATGGCAAGCACCTTACAGGAAGGAAATGTCCCTCATTGCGCAGTGACTTGTGATTGTAACCCCATTGGGACGCACAGTAGTGTGAAATGTAATGTATGTACTACATATTGCTTCATGTACACCTAACACATTATCTTTTCTGTAAGAGAACATATTTGAAAGGAAAGTGAGGCAGCACAAGTGGCACCCCTTCCACAACAGCGTACAGGTATAGGAAAGGAAAGAAAAACTGCAAATAGAAAAAGGAAAGCCTGGAAGCAAAAGTGGAAACATTGGGGAACAATTGTGCTGCCTAAAAAGATTGTGTACAAGGGTATATTATGGACAAAATAAAAATGCACTGGAAGACCTGCATGTGTACCCCTTCCCCATGTCACAGCCTGCCATCCCCTCAAAATCTGTGTGATGGGAGATGTTACGGTGATACCTCCATCTTTTCCTCCCCTCACAACCAACCTGTGCAAATCCCCTTCCCCACAATAAGTATCCATGTGTGCTACCCCTTCCCTTTCCTAATGGTGTGTATGAATGTGTGCAAGTAAATGTTGATAATTAATTTGTTGTTGAGTGCATATGTGGTATTTTTTTAAAATACTGTTATGACTCAGCGGCGCACAACCCTAGTAGGAATGGCCGCAAGTAAGCAAAAGGGAGCTGTCCTATGCACACCGCACCTGCCCGGCCTATCCACAATGACAATAAAGGCATCTGTACGATGCCACTATGACCCACAAGTCGGTATCTTGTGCACCACCTATAATTACGTGTGGGAGCGGACATTTCGCATGTGTATCTGTGCCTCTGTGTTCTGGTAACACAGCCACTGTGCAGCATATGCGTATAAACTTTAATGAGTTTGAGCTACCCACCCACATCCTAAAGATAGCTATACACATAAACATCCCACCTTCTACATCCTGTAAACATCCAGCATGTCCCAAAATGGTCGGCGCATGTGTGTCCCACTATTAGTCAGTACAGAAGTGGCAACGGTGTGCATCGGACACCTATGCACATGCGCACAACGTATACCACCCAAAACCCCCAAGGGAGAACAGTGGCGACGTCATGTGTCAACCTCACCCACGCTGCGCGTGGGCCCTTATTTCGGGAACACGATCCTGGCCCTCGGACAGTGGAATAGTACAGTGTTGTGCAATGGACTGTGTATTTTTTCAGAAAGTACACGCTTAAAAACACACCACAATGTGCGATTGCACATGTACATATGTTTTTGAACAATGTAGGCCTGTTTTCCGGATGCAAGGTCTCCACAGCAGCCCTACAAAAGGCTGCACCCCAGAGCTGCACTGCAATCTGTTTGCAGCTTTTCAGAACAAAGTAGCAGGCCACATATGTTTGACCTGTAATTGATGTTGGACCGAATCTGCTGTGCTACATTGCCTTTGCAAGTAATGGCAGCCATGTCAGCCCGGCTCACTACTGGAGAAACATATTAATGGGCCTTCCTGTGAACCACACCCTCAGTTGCAATAGTGCCCACTGTCCCATTCCCATGGGTAGCATGCTGAAAACGGTACTATGTGGCACGTGTGTTTCCCCAAGTATGGCGAGGGCCGTGCCACAATAAAGCCGAAACATTCCTTCTTCCCTTTCCACGTCCTTCTTTCCAGCACACCGTCATTGGGTACTGTTAAAATGTTCCACACGCATCCACCAATCACATTGAAGCGCTCTCCATGTAACAGTATCAGTTCTGAACACCAGTCCTCTGCGTACACACCACACCCAGAAATGGTATTGCGCAATACCTCAGCCTGCACAGTCCCATTTCCATGGCCATCCTCAAAATCCCCGGATGTGGATTTCGTGCTGCGTGCGGGCATGGGGGAATAATTTGAAACCAGGGTAGGGGAGTTCATTTTTAGGGGCGGCTCTGAAAAGAGCCTGATTATTATTTATTTTTTGTAGGTGCCTCTAGTGAAACACCTTCTTTTCAGTTTTTCATTTATTTTGTGTTTTCGTGTGCTCACAATGTTACAGTAAACTCTTCACCACATCCTGTAGACGGGCAAACAAAACAGCATTACCAATGGGTGACAACCAAATACCATTTGCTTGGAAAAACTCTGCATTTCCACAACTAATGAGGTCATTTTTGCAGAAGAACATCCCACGAGCAGACAAACAAGTATACATGCTTCTGTTGATGAAACACCTTCCAACCTCTGGGTAGGAAAAAAAAATCCAGGAGCATTGTCGTCCCATAATCTTCTTGGTGTTATGGATGAGAAAAGGAACTTGGCAGTGGGAAAAAGCCTCTTCACTACATTCAGCAACCTCTTCAGCTGACGGAACAAACCTAAACAAGGCACATTACCCATATGCATACCGCCGTAGTGCATGACGATAATATCGACAGTAGCAAAAGTGACCAGATCTCTGCAAAGTTCATGCATATCAGCAAAACTGTGGTCATAGATAGCGCACCACAATGCATCCACTCCTTCCAAACCGATATTGCCATAAAAGTGTCTTTCCTGTGCATACTTGTGCAGATCTAGCACAAACGCATTACCCAAAGTCAACACAATGTGTTTCTCCACGTCAGCCAGCCTCACTACACAGAGCAATGTACAACAGTATGACCACCCCTTCCTGTGAACACACACATTACCTGATTTGATAATCCCCACAGTCCCATTTCCATCGGCCAGCATGGAAAGAAGCGCAGAATGTGGCACGTGCGCTTCCAAAAGTACCGTGCAGGCTGTGCGCCACTAAAGCAGGAGCAGTCCTTGTTCCCTTTCCACTATTTTTTCTCCACCACTACCTCATTGGGTTCGGGTAAATAGTCACACACGCATCCACCAATTCCATCCAAGACGTTGGAATCTTACACTGGCAGTTCTGCACAACACTTCAGATGTACAGTTACAAATTCAGCCTGCAAATGTCCTGTCATTTGAAAGCACGTCCAGTAGAAAGTTCAGTAAAAGACTTGTGCATCCACATTCATCCACATGAGCACCCATCACCACAAAATGAAGGTATGAAAACATTTTTCTGCAGTATGTTTACAACTGCGCATGGTATCTGGCACTGAGCGTCCATTACGTTCTTTAAAAGCATACTGGTTTTTTTTCCCATCCCCTACCATCAAGTGGCACTTCAATGGTATGTGCTTGCAACGTTTTCATTTACCCATATCATACATTGTAATATCAAAACAGGAACTGTCTGCTTTCCTTCCTACAATGCTATCAATTGTTTTCCCCACTAACTCATCTTCTACATAAATCGTAAAAATATGCCACCAAAAGCAGCACTGAATCTATCTTACCAACCTAAAGCAAGGTCCCAAAAGGTCACTGTCTTCATAGCTGCGCTTCTGTCTAGCCTGGACTATTAAAACAGGCCCTTTTTAAATCTGTCCGCTTCTACTCATCCAGAAGAAGACAACGTGACCTGGACTTGGCCTCAAGCCCAGGGATGGCATCTCTCCTACACTGAATTGTCTGCAATAGCTCCGGTGGCTGCGAGGAATAAGGTGAAACCCCTCTGCATTATCCACAAGGCCTTCTGGGCCCTGAGACCTCAATACTTTCAACTGCCACTTCCTATATATCTCCCTGCTCAAGCGCTTCCCTCATCCGCCTACAACTCCCTCAGGGTCAGTAGCTTCTACAAGCAACCAGTTGGTTGTAGATATCTTTTTTCGGCTGGAGTCAGGAAGCACCTCAAAGCCTTTCTCTTTGCATCTGCCTTTCCTCGGTGTGGTGCAGGCCTTGTCTTTTAGATGTATGACCCAATAGTCATGCACCCAATAGTCTAGGTCTTGGCCACACCCACCAAAGCAATGCAGTTTTGACTGCATCCAAAATCATCCAGACGGTCACCCGTCATGCCTTTTACCATGCACACAAGAATGTGCGGCCTATGGCCTTTGGCCATGCACCCATTAGTCTAGGCCTTTCCCACACCCACTGCAACATAATGCAGCCATGCATGGCAACATGTGACCAAGTACCGCACTCCACACATGTACCACAGCCACCGCCAATGCTACCCAACCTCTGCACAATAATACAGCTATGCATGGAAACATGTAACAGTTAGCAGAATCTACAAACATAACACAGCCTCTGGCACCCATACCCACTGTCATACACATAGCATAGCTCCCAGCACTCTATTCAGTACACAAAAGCAATACCTGATATGGCAGTACAGTAGTCAGCACTCCGCACAATGGACACTACGCAATCCTATGCGATATGCAGTTTAACCCACATCCACTTCTATGCACACACTATTGAAGAATTGCGCCCATTTAAACACTTCAGTATAGATGCACGTAGAAGATGCACTTCAACCCTACTCTCTTCTATTCTGACAGTATTCCAACACTGCACTCAGTGCACACACTGCAGATCTGTTCACTCCATAAGCTGCAGCCATTGAGTAAACAGAGTTGGATGTGCTAAGAAGCACCACACCCATGGAATCAACAATGTAGCCAATGATGAGGAACCACAGAAGGCAACAAAGGAGAACCTAATTGCAACCAATTGGCTTGCCTTTGGCCTACGGGCTTACCACATGCAACACACCGGAATACACAATATCTTACAATGTGCATATCATGTGCGATGCACTCTCCTGCTACAATTGAGCACCCACCAGTCACCATGGAAAGAGATGTCTGCAGCAGCTATCGTGTAGTAACAAAGTCTGCCTGCTTTCAGCACACACGGTAGTCACCTGTGCAGAGACCTGCAATTGGTGCACATCAATGTCTTCGTTCACCTATTGACATATCTCATATGCACCACTTCTCAGTCTCCCACCTTTCCATCCCTTCTTCCCACCACCACATGCCATACTCTATTCAGTGCACAAAAGAAGTAGCACATAGTGGAGTACAGTAGGCAGCACTCCATGGAATAGACAGTAAGCAATCCTGTGGAATAAATATGCAGTTCACCCCTATCCACTTCTATGCACACACTATTTGAATATGGCACCAACTGCACAAACGGCAGTATCCATGTACATAGAAGATGCACTTCAACCCTACTGTCTTCTATGCTAACAGTATGACAACACTGCACTCAGTGCACTCACTGCAGACCTGTTCACTCCAGTAGCTGCAGCCATTGAGTAAACACTTTAGGATATGCTAATAAGCACCACACTCATGGAACTGGAATGAACAATATATGCAATGCTGACGAACCACACACAGAAGGCAACAATGTGAAACCTAACTGCAACCACGGCACATAGTTGTCGGTGCAAGGCCTCCAACCGTGCATGGAATGGGCTACGGGCTTACCACACACAACACACCGGAGTACACAATATCTTACAATGTGCATGTCTTTTGCAATACATTCACCTTCAGCCAATGAGCTCCCGCCAGTCACCATGGAAAGAGGTCCCTGCACCAGCTATCATGCAGTAACGAAGCCTGCCTGCATGCAGCACACATGGTAGTTGGCTATGCAAATACCCATGCATTGACGGTGTATACACAGATAATGCAGCCACATCAACGTCTTCATCCACCTATTGCCATATCTCAGCTGAATCACTTCTCACTCCCCAACCCGTTCCATCCTTTCTTTCCACCACCACATGGCGTAATATATGTTTTGCAATGCACTTCCCGTCTGCTATTCAGCTACCCCCAGTCAGCACGGTAAGAGTGTGGCATGACATATCATGCCCTAACGAAGGCTTCCTGCATTCACCACACATGGTAAAAGCCTGTGCAGAGACCGGCATGCACGGATACTGCAGGCACACAACCGTCTTTGTCCACCTAATAATCACACATCTCAGATGAACTACTTCTCTCTCCCCGACACTTTCCATCCCCTCTTCCCACCGCCACATGGCGTACATTCTGGTTGTCAGTACCTTTTGGCGATGCACTATCCTCCGATACACCATGGTGACATTTCCCAAAAACTTTGACGCACAGCACGCTTCCCTTCAGCCAACCACTGGCCGCATCCAAAGTTTCCCGACATCACGGCATACTGCAAGACAATGAGCCTTCTGTCCGCAGAGCGAACAGGGAAATGGGTCAGCGGAGCGGAGCCAGATCACTCATTTTTGGAGAGGTACATTTCAGTTCTTTGCAACGAAAGTACTGGTCGGATTTCCACCAAACAGACAAAAGCATGCTTTCTGACCCAGTCCCCTGCTCCTGCCGCAAATTTGGTGCAAATCCATCCAGGCGTTCAGCCTCTAGCCGTGCGTACATTTTTCGCCCATTCAGTCTATGGAAAAAAAAAATAATAAGGGACCCACCCTATAAGTTTTCCACCCCTCCACGAAACCTCACAAAACTTGCCGAAAAAAATCAAAGTGGGCCATATACTTTTTTGCAATGTTTAGTGATGATTCATCCAGGGGGAGTAAAGTGGTGTCCGTATGGGTTTAGCAACTTAACCAAAACTAAAGGCATGCTACCGCAAGCTGTGTAATATAACATCACATTCCTAAAACAATGATCTCAGCATGCGTAACATACTGTAAAATTAACGTTGGTAAAACCACTGAAAGTGGTTTTGCTTTGCCCTTTCAGCCCATGTTCACTAGTTGAACCAGTTTTGCTCCAGCACAACAGCAGCAACGTTAGGAAAAAGTACACATTCTCATGTTTGTTTTTATACTGATGATCTTTTGAAATGAGAACATATTTGCATGTTTTATTTGAAGCTTAAATATTGTTAGCAGAGATCAGCTTTCATTAAATAAACATGGACCTAGGGAAACAGCGTTACTTGCACTGCTTAGCATAGTGCAGTGTGATATTATTTGGCGTTCATTTAGAAGAATTTCCAAATGCATTGCAAAGGTTGCACAGTTGGAATGCCATCCTGGGTGACCATGGTAGGCACTTTTCTAATGGAGATTCAGCATGGTAGAAACAGCTCCCCAGAGATGTGGATCCCAGCTAATAATGTCCATTTGGACAGACGCCAAGATTTCACCTAATAGGCCGGGGTTTGGAGAAATACAAATCAAACAAACCTGCTGTGACCCTAAGTGCAGGACTCCAGAGAAGATGGAAAAGGCTTCCTTGTTGTGCACAATCAATGAAACGATATCATATTTAAAAGTAATATTTATATATTTACAGAGGAAAGAAAATGTTAAGATTAGCATGGGATACAGCTCCACGTGTAAATAAAGAATCATTCATGAGAATTTGATTTGCTAAATCTTAGACTGGATGGTTTGTATTTAATAATAACGGGGAGAATATGGTATAGCCAACGGTGTGAACTGAATAAGTATGATTTGTCATGCTTTTATCTCTTCCCTTACAAAGAGAAAGTACTAAAACCAGCGCTCATTCAATATCACAAATTGGAAAAGGTCATTTTCAGAACTTCAGAAAGGCTTCAATAAATGTTCAGGAATCTTCACCATTGAAAGTCCAAGACTTTCAACGCAAACGCGACATAGAATCATTCCTGAGTGTTTCCTGTTGTTTGTGAACTCATTGCTAACATAAAATGTAATGTATACATTTAGTACCCCTACGGAGGTCTTTTTCTACAGGGGCCGAACATGACTGAACGATTAAAACCTTGCGGAAGGCTTTTACGCCTTCGTTTTACATCATTCCCCTTTTTCCTTAATTTGCATGTTGGGGAGGAGTGGTGGGAAACGTACGTTTCTGCCGCTACAATCCTCTCCGATATACAAAATGCACAGCATTTGCTCTGCCAGTTCAAATGCAGTTGATTCCTATGGAGTCCTCCATCTTTTTGCACTAGCAAAAAACAGTCGGACACCATAGGAATCCATTGTAAAACACTACCTGTTATACATACATGGCAGGCAGAGTAAACATAATTTATGCAGCAGAGTGCCAAACGGTGGCGCACAAGCAAGCAGGCCGCCTTTTTCTCACCTTTTGCATGCCACCGTGCAAATTAGGCAAATTTGTCCGAGGAGACATGCTCATGCAAATGTCCACATGATTTGGAAATTAACCCATACATGTATTACTCCCCGTATTTCCCTATAATAGGAGATAACTGACACCCTGCAGGACACCAAGGTAGCTGAATTTGTGGGTCAAGCTGTGAGGAACTGCCAGCTGGCAAGCTCTGGCTTTTCGATTTGTATTAATCAATAAAACTATGCAGGTAATTTTATACTCTGCTTTCATGAGCTCCATGTTAAACACATAGTATAAACCTTGTGGCCTGCTTAATTAGTAGCCTGATCTGTAGCACCTATTCTCCAGTAGCACAGAGAAGGCTCATGGGTGAAAGGCAGCCATCTGACAGCTGGACTGACAGCCAAGTATCTGCCATGAAGGAGCTGCATTTAAGACATGCACCTTTATTCCAAAACCCCATAATTATTATGACTACTGTCCTGGTAGCACATTAAACTTTATATATAAGTCATATCTGTATTTAAGGTATGGCAATGGTATTTCACATGATTAATAACCAGCACATCAAATTGGTATGAAACATGTGTCCGCCTTGTGAGCCCACTCAGCTGTGGAAAGGATTATGTGTATTCCCCACAGCCACACTGCCCTTGTTGCTGCTAGCAAGACTGTAGCCATGGGATTTCCTCTCTTGTTTCCTTTGTGGGGGTAGATAACACCCACACCCGAAGAGAGATGCACCACAGGAAGCATTCCTGGGAACAGTAATTAAAGGGCACACAAATACACAAAATGAGTAGCCTCACACCAGGGTTCAGCACAACAATGGGGGCTTTAATTCTATTGTCTCTGCCTCTATTTTTCCTTCCTGCCCTCCACCTCCTGTTGAAAGAAGCAGTTTGGGTGTTGTCGGGGGGAAATTCTGCCGGGGTCGGCCGGACTGTCCGCAGACCTCCGGGCAGGGAGGCCCCAACTCCTCCCGTATATCCCAAAAGAGATAGAGTATGAGACACACGCAAGAAGCAAGGTGACTCTGCTGTTTATTAGACAAAACGGCAGGGATGGGTCAAGGAGCGTACGCGTCCGTCCTGACACACACACAATCGTGGGGCTCGCAGGCCCTTTTTACCTTAGTATGACGCGCTACTTGCGTCACTTGGAAAGTTTAGCAAAAAACCTATCTCCACTCTGGATTGGTTACTCGAGTGGTAGGATTAGTATAGCGCACATATAGAGAACGGTGTTAGTGGCTGAGGTTTAGTCAGGTGGTATACCTGGGCTGTCCCTTCAATTTGATACATGAAAATTGTTACATGAAGACCTCTGAGGATTGGTCAATGTGAATGGCGTCAGTGATAAGAACCCCATGTTCTAATTGGTCCGCTCGCGAGCCTCCCAGTCTGGGACTATCGCTGTTCCCAGCTCACGGTGCACCTGTCATCTGCAACAATGTTTTAATATGGGTAGGTGTAAACAATGTGAGGATTTATTCATATGTTGGGACGTCGAATACTCCCACTGCTGCAGATGTCCAATGAGTCTTTTAATTGTATCTGCCGGTGTCTTGAAACGTGGGATTCAGGCGTCTCCTTCCTCCTGGGCTTGGCATCTTGTCAGGTTTGACTTTGTCACGTGAGGTGGGACCGTGTTTGAGGCAAAATTCAACACAATTAATATTGTTTTTCCTACTGTGTGCCTGGTTTATCTTGCAGGTGCGACCTTGGCGTTTGGCTTGCAGCGTGCGAGATTGCAACATCGTGCCCTTGGCGGTGTGCTTTCGCCGGGCTCATTTTGCAGGGTCAGCAACCCAGTTCTTGCTCATTCAATGTTCATGGAAGCTTTTGCCTGCGGCCTACTTGGGCCTAGTGCATAGGTGGAACCGTTTGATACAGGGCGCTTTAGGTTGCGGTATCATATTGCTTTATCCTCAGTATCGTGTCCCCGTTATATTCTTCATTATGGTACATGGCTCTTAGAAGAAGCGTGAGCAAGCCTTTTTTATATAAGTTCATGATGCGTCTTGCGTTTCTGCATTTTGAGAGCCTATGTGGAAAATAATAAAGATGTACGTCCGTGAGTATGTCTGTCGCCTACGTCATAGCACTGAGTATATTCTTCGTGTAGATTGGTGCGGGAGTGTCCGGTGTGTATATTTGCACAGGTGTGCTGACCGTTGGCTAGGTCATCATGGCATCTCTAACGACGTGTAGGTTTAGTCGAGTTGGTCCGTGCCGCAGGTGTCGGCATGGACAGGGCGGGCTGCTGGGCAGGTAGATGGGCACATCCGTATGTTCCTGTACCAGGGTATTTGGTCTTCCGGTAGATAGGCAAACTCCTCTCGTGGCGGGTGTCTGGGCCGTGATCCTCTAGGCCAAGCGCGAGAGGGGAAGGGCGGGAGCCTGTTCTTCCATTCTCCCACTTCAGTGTGATGTCAGAAGAAAAAGTCCACTTGTTCCAAGGTCAGGGATAGGACCATTAAATCAGGCTTGCTTTTGCCCAGTCACCTGTCGACTTCTGCCTTTTAAAGAAGAGGTCTACCACTCCTTATTTGGTTCACGTTTGGACAATCACTTACAAAATAATTCATTAGACCTCTGTTGGGAGAGTTGTTCTTTCCAATGTCCCCTGCCAGTGAGGTAAAGACTGAATCTCCAAAGTCAAGGGACATGGACCAGTGGGAGTGAACTGCTGTTGGAACAAGACATGCCTCTCCATGGGCCACAATGGTATCCATGATCTCAACATGGTGTAGGATGCCTGCAGTTGTGTGCCAGCCCGTCTCCCTGTGTCTGCGAGCCCAAGAACAATGACCATTCTGCCCCTTGAATCCCTGGATAAGGGATTCACAGAAACCTAAGACGCAAGACAGCCAGAATCCCTGTGTTTTCCACAGATTAAAACTGTGATTTGAGCTTGTTTGACCCCATCAAACCAAAGGACCCTCTGGTACTACCAATGGCACTTGACCAAGCTTCAAAAGAGTTCACTGTTGCACTGCCCCATCTGAGAGAGTGGCTGCCATGGATGAAAAGGTCATGTTTGGATCCACCGCATTGGAATCACCTCTTTGAACCACCAGAATTTGCATTGTCTATCTTCATCGACAGCCAAACAAATCCTTTGAGCCATACCTTTGAACACTTCATTGGAGCAACCCGACTCGAACTGCGTATCCCATCACCAGCCTCTTTGCCATTATGCCACCGTCAAGCGAACCCTGGTGGCCCTCACGATCCGCACTTCACTGAATGCCAATTTGCGCTGCCCTGCGAACCACCAGCATCTTCATTGCGGTTCTTCAGTGCCAAACTGTCCATGTTGGACTCATCGAGCCATGACCCTGGACACTGCATCTGACCACTCATCTAAAACTGCACATCCAGTCACCTGCATCTAGACCTTTTAACCGACCGTCAAACCAACCCTGTTGGCCCTCACAATGCACACTTCTTTGATATGCAAAAAACTTCATCTCAGCCCTGTCTAGACACCTGCTCCCATCTAGATCAACACGCATGACGTATTCGAGCCTGCTTCAAAGTGCACAAACAGTACTGAGAAGGATGATTTGACACCGTTGAACAGTCAAGAACTGCAGAAAGGTATTATTAACTACTAACTGTCCCCTGTGTTCACCTTTAGGCCCTAAAGAATGGTTTGGTCACTTTGAATCCCTTTTTGCACAAAGACAAATATCCTTTTAAGAATATTTATTTTGCTTTATTTTATTGTTTAAAGTGCAGACCTAGTTTTAGAGCAGCTGAGCACTGTACAGGGTGTGGGTACCAAGTGTTTGGACTGGCATCTTTTAACAGTAGTACTAAACAAGAAAATGAGTTCCCACCAGGAATGATTCTTAATGTCTTAATATATATGAATTAAAACTGTTATTTTTAAACAACCACAAACCCTAATAGGCTATGTATGGGCAATCTTAATTAGTGAAGAACTCCATAATGTCGAGCATCACGATTCATTTTAGCTATAACATGCTGATCAAATCTGTGCTAATCACAATAAATGAGAAGAATTAATTTATTAGAATCATAATAATAACAACAATGTTGGAATTTGGCTTCCTTTTATGTTGCCCTATGCAGGCTATTTGTTTGGTGCTGCATTGTATTTTTCTGTGCCTAATTTCAGAATGACGCATATTTGGCCACTTTGGTAGGTTAATTTACAACCTGGTAAGGCCATGTGAAGCGTATTTGTTGTGTGCAGCCTAGCTGGCTCCTCTGTATAAGGCATACAGTCCTCAATTATGTGTGGTACCACCACAACCCATGTCTTGCCAATGGCTGAGCATTTTTTTTATTAATCGTGAGTGGTCTTCCCTTTCACCATGGGGTTGGAGATTAGCAATCTGAGCTACCAAATGTTAAAGGGGTTTGTTTTCTATGTTTTTATGTTTGTTTTGTTTTCGTTTTCTGGGTATGATTTTTTTGTTCCTGATGAAGGCTGCCAAATAAACCATTATGCCAAAACATATGGTATATATCAGGTGTTTAACTAACCTAGTCCGCCGATATCCACACTATACGTTGTAAACGTTCATACGTTGACCCTGATATTATATGGACTGTATTTTTGATTGCGGCTGACCGGTCGAGTGGCCTTATGAAGAAGATGTGTAGGTGGTCTCTGTTAATTAAATGCAGGGTTTCTTTACTGTGCTGTGAGTGTATTTTTCATGTATGGCCTTGTTGTCACTGATCTATTTTGATTCCGCACCTGTGTTGTGTCTCAGTGTTTATGCTGTCTGATTTGATTTCAGTTCACTTTCTGTTGTTATTTGTATTATTGTTATTTGTGTGATTCTAATAAATTAATGGTTTTCATGCATTGTGATTGATTAGTGCAGATTTGATCAGCATGTTATAGATAAATGAATATGAAATTGCAGGATGTTTGGATGCTTATGTGTGGAAGAAGACACAGGTAGCAGGATGATTAAAACACTCATCCAAAATGTTCTTGCTGACAAGTTTTCTTTCATGGAAGATAAACTGCTGATAGTTCTTACAGACGTTTTTCTGCCTAGGTCTCTAATTCCTGTCCACTTGTGATAAAAACGGTTTACTTGTACCCCATGCCTGTTCCCTAGATCTGGTCACCTAATTGGTAATGTATACTAATACTACGCCGTTCTTTAATACCCTGTATAATTATAGTGGGCCCTGTGAGTTGCAGTGAGTTCTCTGATCAAATTATTTTACTGCTTCTTCCGTATTCCACTTACATTGGTTTGAATGGGATGAAAGAGTTGTCCCCAGTGCACCTTGCATACACACTTTAATAGAAGTACTGGAATCAGAGGAAATGAGAAAGATTGCTATTAAGAGGCATTTCACTTCCATCTACAAAAATAATTCTACTTGTATGAGGGGAGACATCATGACCAGAACCACATAATCCCGCAATGTCATAGTACAATAACTGAACATGTGATGTAGAAGCCGCCACGTGTACATAAGGGTCAAATGGACTAGACATGGTGCTACTTAAATGCACTCATAGATTCCTAACAGATTGCTGCCTATTTATACATTCCACAGGTAAGACTACCCCTTTTGACTATTGTTTGTACCTTGTTCCAACGAAAGCCAAATTTGATGATGGATGAAAAGTCAACTTCTGTAGATTCAGTAAAACAATCAACGTTGCAGAAGAGTCTTGGCAACCAGCTGAGCATCTTTTTTTACTTGGGTCTAGAAGGCGCAGAAATGTGGCTATCCTCTAATTGTGGAAACACAAGTGCCCCCAAACTGTAAAATAAACCACCAGTGGAGCCAAGGGGTGAATCCCTAACTAGAGGAAGTAACACAAAAACCCATCGTAATTCTAAATGGGTCAGATGCTCACTACATAAATGAATATATCCTGTAGGGGAAGGCTTTAAGAAATGGCCTGGGCAAATGAGTATGATATATTTGTATGACATATTCTTGTGATTGATGAATTTGTCACACCTTTTACATTGTGGAAGGGCCTGACAACTCCTTAGGGTTCTTTACCAGAAATAATATTGGGTACATCCCAACCTCTTCTTCCTAGGGTTGAACAGCAGAGATTTTACTTTTATTAGCAGTTTTTATACACATTGGCTGAGAGATTGTTGCTTTAATGAGCACCACGGAAGGAGAGTTTTGATAATTATCAGGCTTAGTAGTAGGTGTATTAAGTCTGCATAATAACCCGCCTTTGTCATATTATGCACCTCATTGTTCATTATTAACAGCTACCATTGCTTGAGGAAATACTTTAGGCAACCTCTCAATGTTAGGTGAAGTATCTTCCATTGACTAAAGGAATAGTCATATTATGGGAGGAGTCACAAACAACTGGTCATGTTTTTTAAGAGTGTGCACCCCTACCATAGGTCAATCAATAAATGAGCATAGGAATCTAGCTCCAGATTTTGTGGTAAATGGTCATCACTTTATGTATACAAAGAAAGGACCACTGGATAATGAAGCTTTTAAGGATCAGGCATCTTTCTGTTGAGGTTTGAATGGCGATATGTTCTGAATAAAGTTAAATAGCCAGAATCATTTGGGTGGGATCAATCTTCTAACACCTAATCCACACCTGGAATCTGAAGGCTACGGCAGCTACTGGAGCTACTGCTGTTGCAAGTAGGGAATCAGACGTTACATTTGATCAAAAAGGCAGATTGTATCTCGATTGTGTCTAATAGTGCTGAACAGTTCTTTACCTTTGGGGCACATGAAACAATTGTGTACAATTCTTTACAAGATAAATGCTGCACGTGAGCTTGGAAAAAGAAAGCAGAGGAAGCGCTGAGAAAAACACAAAGCGTGTGGGGCTGTGCTTGCATGCAAGTAATTTGATATTCCGTAAGGACGAAAGACCAATAATGAGAAAGAAAAACTGACAATTGAAACAAACATAGGCAGACATTGTACTCAGCTTCTCGTCCCACAACAAGGAAATCACAAAGAATAAGATGAATTTAAACGCCACAAAATGGATTGCAAAAATATTGAAGACATGAATGAAAAAAAAGTACGTAATTAAACTCACTCATTGGCCCACTACGCGGGCATTGTGCCTACAAAGGGCTCCCACACCCCACGCAAGAAATATAAGTTGCTTTTGCTCCAAAACAAGACGGATGTGAGGCAACAGTTTATTGTTACATGAATGAGTGTACAAGAAAACAAAACGTCCTGAAGACGGGCCCACTAAGCCACGTGATTAGAAGTCATCTGAACATGCTGTGTTGCTAAGCGGACCTAGAAACACTAATAAGTGTTGACACATAAAAGGATAAAATTAATTCCTTGTTTGGAAGTAGGCTTGGGGTTAACAAAGTAATACACCACCGGACTATCCAATACAAACCTCACTAAAAAAATCTAAAGAAGGGTCTCTTTGATGAAGTATGTGTTGTTTCAATTTACTTTTCATTGGTACACAATAGTGAATGAATTTTATTGTGTTTTTTATTATGAATCATGTGTTTATTTTGTACACAATAATAATTAAAATATGTATTTGATCATGGCATAAGGCGTAGTTAAAACTCATTTTCCCTATTTCAATATATGGTATGAAACTCTCATAGATATTACTAATTATTTATAAAGCAATGCAAGCCATATGAAGCATGAGTCTGACTCTGATGATAATGTTAACTGCTAAGTAACAGGTTTTTTAGAACACCTCACATCCTCTAATTCTGCCACCACAGGATAATACGATGAAGTAGAGCGTTGAGCCATCAAGCATACCATTAGTGAGTAACAGTTTCTCTACCTGTGAAAGTTGTTCCTCAGAGACCTGAAATACATTTTTACTTGGTATGAATTTTGAAAAGGCAGGTTCATCCACCTAATTTTGTTCCTTTGAAAATACCTTCCTAAATGTTCCCTAGATCTTGTATTCCCCATGTGTATATGATTGTGAAATCTGCAAATGTTTACCTTTGAGACCTACAGTCTGTGAAACCCTTCTTTTCTGATGGTCATTTTGGACTTTTAGAACAGTCATTGGTTTTATCAAGAACTGATTTCAGAAATGCACTTTTTATTGGTCTTCCTCAATCTACCTTGTCACCTCTAAAAGCAAAATGGTGTGCTGCTGCTCGGTTGGTGTCCGGTGCATGGACGTTCAATCACAACACTCCCATTTTACATCTCTACACTGGCTTCCTTGTGATGCTGGTTTGTATTTAAATGTCTGTATATTACACATTAAAAGCAATTCATTTTAATACTCCTATGTACTTGGCTGAATAATTCAAAATTATGGGCAGCTCAAGAGGGAGTGGCAGTTGCGAGTCATTGCGACTTTAGGTTTCACCACACTCCCTCTGCCAAACATTCTTTTTCAGGTGCAGCTGTACTTCTTTGGAATAGTTTACCTTCCAATTTATGAGTGACACTGGATTATCTTAAATGTGGGAAACCTGAAAGCTTGGCTATGGACTTCATCATTTTAATGCTTTCTCCTACTTTTAATGTGTTGGTCTGATTTGTATGCTCCTGTCTTGTTTTATAGATGGTATTTATTTTCAATATGTATTATATTTTATCCTGTGCATAATTTTTTTGTATCTATGATTGTTCTATTGCATTATTTATCTTACTGTTTTACAGCACCAAGACACACTGTTACCTTGTCTGCACTATATACAAATGTGTAATAAATAAATAAACACATAAACTGCAATATTTAGGATAGGGATACAGACTCTGAGCCATGATGCTGATTAAACATTTACTATGAAGGGGGTTTAGCTGGAAAAGAACAACTCAGAAGTTTGTTAAAGACATGTAACACTTATGAATATGTTTAACCTTGAATAAATGTCCCCTTGACTAACCTCTTGAGATATTTATTGGCAGCCTACTCTGTGTCAAACCTACTTTCCTGGCGTGAGAAGCACTTCATATTCAAACTATGGAAAAACAACTACTTGCGTAATATCCTGCAATTGAAAATATAGGAGTTGGTGGAAAAAGGTGCTTTCTGTATGATTGGCAAGTTTTGCTTCTCTACTGTCTCGTGTACAATACGTATTTTTACAGTGTGCATTCTCAGCTGTTCTTACATAGATGGGAGTTGTTGCTGTCTTGCTTCTGCTAACATGCTCCACTCTCCACCATGTATCCAATGAATTAACCTACATTTCCATGCTTGAATAATAAATCCATAATGATTCATTATTCTTGACAAATATGTTGCAATTAAACCAAAGGGGGCCAAATCCAACTGGTCGTTATAGGCCTTAAGGTCACATTTGACAGTATAGCAAGGTCAATATTGTGTCAAGCACTCTTGAATAAAGGAATCCCACTACCCCTGATCAAAGCCATTAAGAATGTTTATGAAAACTCAAGAGCAAGGTTCAGGTGGGGCTTCGGTAGAGAAGTTTCTGAAATGTGCCCATGAAGAAGGGGGTGTAGCAAGGGTGTAAACTCGTCCCTACCCTTTCTAATCTATTTTTTTTTCATGAGGTTCTAGTTTGTTATACTATGAATCGGTCCGATGTCGCATCTTTGGGACGGGGATGTTGCATCTTTGGGACGGGAGCCTCTTAATACACATTTTGCTAATTTCTGTGATACCTACTGTCTAGAAATTAATAAAGGAAAAACGAAGTATATGAGCTTTGGAAAACTCCTGGGTCCACGTTCAAGAGTCAACCTCAGAATTGGCAATGCAAGTATCCAAGAAGTGTCGTATTTTGAGTAGTTGGGGGTTAGATTCTCACATGATGGAAAAGGGGCTGAACATATTGAAAAAGCGAATACATCATTACCATCATCAGTTGGCTTTTATTTGACATTTTTTTCATTTGCCACAAAATAAAACTGTTTAAAAGCATTATGCAGTACAATTGGGCCAGATAATCGCAATGTCACATACTGTTAATTCATCAATTTGAGTCCCTGCTATTTATAATCCACCTAAACAGGTTTCAACGGTTAGATAGTCCTCAGACAAATGTGCAAAAAGCAAAAATGCATTTTTAAACTCAGCAGCAGCATCAGTGCACACAAGGTGCTTTTTTCCATTAGCCCATAGGCTCCTGCAAAAGAGCAATAAAGTACATGTGTAGAGTAGCAGCATCATTGAGAGGGAGGTTACATTTTATAACAACCACATTGCGAAGCTGGATAACATGTTCACCACATTACAACACAGATTCTACTTACATGTCCACTATCTTTAAAAGTTATTAAGAGTACACAAGAAACAGGTGGGTTAATACATTGGTAGCAACATCATTGCGAGTAGGTCACAATTCCCTTGACCCATCAAAATGTGCAAACGGACAATAAGGTACATTTGTAAGTTAGTGGCAGCAGTAGGAGAAAAGTTGCATTCATGGCAATAAACCACATTATGCTACAGATTGATAAACTCCCTGGTGTTAATCTCTGCTCTGAATCATATTTTCCCCAACTTTCAATATTCTCACATTCATCATTACAGAGTTTCTCTAAACCATTGGGAAATAACCTCCTCATAGCGTGCCCGAGCCATTAGCGCCACCATATATGGAGCAGAAATGTGGGACCATAGTAAGGGAGCAGCTATGGCTTTTACATAATCTACCTTTTTAAAGAGACTACAATGGGTACCAAATAATACCCTGAATATTCCTTTATACATGTGCCTCACAAGTATTCATGACCAGATACTACTCAATACTTACTACATTGGGAAATAATCTGGACAGGAGATGTTCTAGATAAGTGCAGAGCAGCGCTAATAGATGTATTAAGCTTCCATAGTGCCCTTTCCCTCTCATGATTCAAACATGGAAACATTTATTTGAAGCTGTTAAACCTAGAATATGTTTGAAAAAACCCTGAGTATATTACTTGCGATAGTAAACAAATACTTACTGATGCATATGCTGACTTTATAATAGGAAAAATGTGACCATGTGTATTAATCTTTGCATGGGTTATAATTGCTTGTATATAAAGACTAGCTACCAAATGGAAACACGTTTACGCATCATTGGCGGATCTTTGCACAGAGCATTCTACCATAAAGCAAGAATGGGTTTTTTGCCCCTTGTTACCTTTATTTATTTATTAGGTATGTATAATGTGCTTATACACCAAATGGTGTTTCAAGGCGCAACAAGACAAGGAGGGGGGACAGGGAAGAAGAGGAACAAAAACTGTCCTACTAGGCCTTGTGTCATTCGGATCGTGCAAGTGCAAGATGGGGAGTGGGGAGGAGGGGGCAAGTGCTGGTCAGAGCGGAATGTTCCTTGTCACACCCGCAACATATCAAGATGGACCCAATCCAGGACAATTACTACAGAATTCATGACCAACGCACCAACTACAAATAAAGCATTCTGCCTTCCCCCATTGTGAGGGTCATGAAAGGTGAAACACTTACACCACTTCTCAACATAACACATCCCTCACCGAAGTCACCTTTGCAGATGCAATGAAAATGATAGACCTTCTTGCTGCTAAAGAAAAACATATTCAACACTGATGTCCTGGCCAACTATTGCCCCATTAAACATCTACTCTTCCTCTGCAAAGTAATTGCAAAAGACAGTTGTCACCCGTTGCGCAAAAGGATGACTCAGCACATCTCCTACAGGACTACTAATCCAGTGTTCAACCATGATGCAATACATTGGCTGCCACCATGTAAGTTATCAATGATGGTCTACACATCCTGGATACACGGGAACCCAGTTATCCTGTCCTACTTCACTTCTCTGCTGCCTTCAATGCATTTACCATGACACACTCCTCAGTAGGCTAGCCATGCACATGTGCTTTGATGGATCAGTCCTTCATTGGTTTGCCTCATACCTCTCCAACATAAAGCAACTCTTCCAGATGGGCCTAAACAGATCCCAACATTACCCCCCATGCAGTGCAGATTTCCACAAGGCTCCATTCTATCCCCTCTCATCTTCAACCTGTACCTTATTGGTGAAAACCTCACCAACAGTAACATCTAAATACAATGATACACAAATGAAACACAGCTACACCCAAAGATCACTTGCATTGACATCCACCAACTCAATCACTGTCTGTCCCTTATGCACTCCTGGATGTGAAGTGCCTACCTGAAGCTCAACTCTGCAAGAACGATATTAATTCTTCTAGAAAGTCCCACAAAGCATTTGCAAGTCCAGAATTTTCTGACTGACATGAAGTTCTATGGATTCACATCTCAACTCCCACTGAGTGCAACATTTCTCAACTTTACTATTGAGGAAGACCTCTCATTCAAAACGCACATCACCAAGAAGACCCGAGCAGCATGGTATCATCTTGCTCTCATCCACAAAGCCAAGCCTGTCATCCCTGTCTTCTTTCACCTGATGGTGTCAATGATCTACTTGCAGAAGTATCAGAGGCCACTATGGCACTTCTAAAAGCCATTCTGCGCGCTGTAACGTGCCTCATCACAGGCCTAAGAAAATTCGACCTGACTTTATTTCCTACAGGAAGAAATGCAAGTAAATCAGCTGTTGTAAACATTTCAATATATATTCATATTTTACTGTATTGCACTGCATTGGGGGCCGCACATTGAACTGTATTTGACTATTGCATGTATTCCGTTCAGCATATATTTTATCGTATGAAATATATTTGGTGAAATGTTTATTGATGAACCAACAGACCAAACAAAACATTAAAAAACAAAAATTCAAACAAAACACCTCCATCTCACACCATGTTCATGACTACCTGCATCACACATAAAGCAGCCAAAACCAAAACACCACACTGAGAAACTAATCTGCAAACCACCACAAGCCATAAGATTGAAAGTTGCAACAAAAACCAGAAAGACATATTCACCAGGCCTTTTCCTGCTATGCACTCGGTTTCAGGAACAAGTTATCAACACAGATACGACTGGCCTCCTTCACAGGAAGTATTTGAAGACCCTTCTCTTCTAAGCTCATACCACCAATCCCTGAGCACTCCACCCACCCTATTTCTCCCTGTCTGGAGTTGTTTGCTTTCCTGATCTCCCATCTCAGCTCCTCACCTATCCATACACCTTACTTCTAACCCCCTGGGTGGATCCCCTTTCTGCAGAATTCCTTTGCTTCCAAGCTCGGTTTCCATTTTACAAATCCCATACGTACATTACATCTACAAAGAAGAGTTTTGTATCCTTCATTTACTATGTGGCTGAAATGGGCCCAATTCACAAAGTTTGAAATGTAGCAAAAGAGGCGATATCTTAATCATCACTGAGTTGGTCCTGCAAACGTATACCCTATTTACAAACGCTTGAACTAGAGAAAATCTGGGGCTCTTTGCAGTATCTTTGAGATGCTCACATGGAAATGTGGTTGAAATGTTTAGCTGAAGGGAATCTCAGAGTTGCCCCAGGCAAAGTCATATTTGCTGTACTTTTATTCTTTGTGACACAGCTATGCGGTAGCAAGAGTAAATGTTGAGGGTCTCTCCCAATGTACTCACATCATTTCCTGGGAAGGAATAGCTACTGTGAATTTAATTTTGCAGCATTTTTCTCTTTTTAACTTTTTTTCTTTCTCATTAGTATTCTATGCAGTTATAATTTTCCTCCTTTATGGATTGCATTTACCGGAAAGCCGCAATTATTTGTGTTTCTAATAGTAAGGATTCCTAAGGAATTCAGAAATGCCTAGCTAATACGTTTATACGATTAAGATTCAAGCAATGTTCCTTTCAAAACGTGTTGAGTGCTGCATATGTAGTGCTTTCTCTTTCAGGACTATACAAAGCGTGCATTGCAACTGACATGACGAATACCAACTCTTTCATTCTGGCACTATTTCAACCGACCCTTAGCAAAGCCAATGTGAAATTGCCAGGGTGTCCCCACTTACTTAGGGAACCCCACCTTTGCTGCTATTGACGTGTAATATCGTCCTCTTCTGTTTTGCAGTTCCATTGGAACCAACGAATTTGTGATGAGAAATGTGAGGGCCAGCGACATGAATTACAAATGCACTTGCCATTAAGATGTAATCTAATAATGAGGAAAAACACACGCACAGAGTTCTTTAAAGTGTTTGCATTCCCTTGTTGAGTTCCAAGGGGATATGTTGAGAGAAATACAAAATTGAACGAGTTTTTGAAAGGAATCTTCAAAAGAACTTGGTAGTTCAGGATAGAATATGGAGCTGGCATTATCATTATAAGGTCATCACAAGTTAAACGGCTGCACTTGGAAAATAAAAGGGCTTTCTCCCATCACTTGCAAATAGCTTTTTTCTTTTCTCCAGATGTGGAAACGGGACTTGCTTTATCAAAAAATGCAAATCTGCAGTTCTGAATGCATTTTGCTTTAAAAGGTAATTTCCTCTCGAAAATGAAAAATGGAAAAGAAGTAGGTAATGACTTAATTTGTTATTAAGAGTAATTACTGTCAGGCCTCGAGGGGTTGTTTCTGCATTGGTATTAACACGGAAACCATTTAACATATATTTATCTTTGTAAATTGTCCCAACAGATCACCAAATACCTAATCATCTTCAAAAGAGATATTTAAATTGTGTGTGCCTTGATAACAAGATATTACAACATATGTGACAAAATAAGGCGACAGGTTTGGTTAATTCAGGGTCAGAACTAACAAAGAAAGGACAAGATATGTATGTTCCTTTGCAGGCTCTTCATGAAGTTATTTTGTCTTGAAAAATGGTATCCATGGTTATCTAACAATATGCAAATGCAGCATTGGTGGTGCTGAGATTAATACATCTTCTCTATATGTAGCACTATAATTACCACAAATCATTTGATATGTTATTTTAGTAGCCCTTTCTCAAATGCCAAGTGCATAGGACAAGAGGCATGACGGCCTGAGGCCAGATTACAGAAACGTTGCTCCGTTGCAAGTGCAAAGTTGCACGGTATTAGCAATAGGGCAATGTTTGCCCTAAAAAAAATAAAAAGCATTTGTCGATGCTGGAAACCTTTCTGCCATGACAAGTTGATTTATTTAATGATATAAGCACTAGGGCAAACATTGCCTGAGTGCAAGAAATGGGCACTTTCAATGCATTTTAGCACTAGGGCAAACTTTGCCTGCTGCAAAAATGTACTGGCAGTGCATGTTTTTGCACTAGGGCAGTTTTTGCCCAAGTGATTATACCATTAATTATTGTACTTGACACGGTACAAATGTTTTCTTATATGGCCCATTGTTGTTTACACTATACAGTGCAATTATGCACTTGCATCCATGCAATGTTTCTGTAAGGCCAGATTATCAAAGCTTTGCACTTGTGCAAAAAAGCTGAACAAATTTAGTGACACTTTTGCTGTTTCGATTGAATTTAATTTTTATTGAATTTATAGAACGACTTTCACCAAAGGCACTGAACAAAATATATCAAAAGCAGTACAAACCTCATGATAAAAGATCAACACAAGTAAAATCAGAAAAGGGGGGAAGCCAGGGAATTAAGAGACAAGAGAAGATAAGAGATGGGTTATGAAGTTTGATTGAAAGATATGAAGAGATGGGGCAGAACAAAGTGAAAGGGGAAGGGAGTTCCAGTGTTTTGGAGTGAGGAGAGCAAAAGAACGGAAATGAGAACAAGTACAGAGGAACCGTTTGAAGAAATACATTCTGTGAATATAGGGGGCGAGAGGGCACATAGAGCTAGTGTAAAGTGGAAAGATAAAGTGGGGCAAGACCATGAATATGTTTGAAAACAATTGAGAGAAAGTGATAAAGAAGACAACATTAAAGAAGGGAGTAATGACATCGAAAGTATGGAGGAATGGAAGACCACAGGGGTAAAGAGAAAAGGAGAGAAATTAAGGAATTATAAACAGAACCAAGAGGAAGATGTATTTATTTCTTTATTTATAACACGTCTAATACCGTACCAGAGTTTGGTTTCTAAGCGTGGATCTGGGATTTGAACCTCTGTTGCTCTGCATGGTCTCGTTGACCCAGTTGCTATACTACATTCAAGATGGGACGCAGGGAGAGGAAGCAATATTGATGAGCAACTGTCAATACGGGAAAAGACAAGAGAGAAAAGAAGAAGTTTCACGGCATGAAAAGAAAGATGGAGGTGAGCATGACTGATGCTGAAAAGTGCATAATGAGAAGAGTGGGCAATAATGAAAATATGAAGAGAAAATGAGAGAGAAGGATCAAGGATAAGGCCCAGGTTGTGTGCAGATGGTGAGAAAGGAAGAGAAAATGGAGGAAGGGAGAGAGAACGAGGGTAAGATTAGCAAAAATAGCAGCGGCAGGAAAGAACAGGACCTCAGTTTTAAAGGGTTCGAGGTGCAGAAAATGAGATGACACACAGTTTTGAACAGCAGAACAGTTTGAAACATTAGAGTGGAGAGCAGAATCAAAGGATGAAAAAGAGAAAAAGATCTGGGTGTCATTGGCGTATAAATGAAAAGAGCCATGGAAGGAGGAGATAAGAGGAGAAAGAGGAGCAGTATTAAGAGAGAAAAGAAGAGGACCAAGTACCGAGCTTTGAGGGATATAATATAAAAGAGTGAAGGGAGGAGTACCCAGCTCAAGTTATGGATTAGGACATAGGGAAATATGGGAACAGAACCATTCAAGAGCAGGCCCTGAGATACCCAAGGTAGAAACAGAGGAAATAAGAAGAGGGGGATCAACAGTGTCAAACGCTGCATAATAGTTGAGAAGAATAGGAATAGAGGAAAGTTTAGAGTTTAGGTCTGTGAGGAGAGAGTGTGAGCCGTGTAGAAGAGCAGTATCTGTAGAGTGAGAAGGGTGAAAGACAGACTGAAGAGGGGTAGGAGAGTATGGAGATTCAGATAGCGAGTAACCTGAGCATAGACAGCCTGTTCAAGAATGTTTGAAAGGAAAGGGAGTAGAGAATTAGGGTGGAGGTTAGCAGGAATAGATGAGTAAAGAGAGGTTATTTTCAAAATGGGAAGAATAAGTGCATGCTTAAAGGTGTTGGGAAAGCAAGAATTTGCAAATGAGGACTTTATAAGAGAGGTAAGATAGGGAAGTAGGTGAGGATATACTTGAGGGATTAGAGAAGAGGGAAGAGGATCAGATGGTGAAGCACTAGGGTGAGCACAAGCTAAAAGAGCAGAAGTATCTGAGTCAGCAAGAGGAGAGAATGATAAAAAAGAATGAGCAGTAGAACAGGACAGGGAGTAGGGGAAGGAGTAGTAGAAAGAATTAAATCTGAGCAGAGGTTTTCTACTTTAGATGTGAAATAGTTTGCAAAGTCAGAAGAAGAAAGAGATGCCAAAACATATGGATCATGTCCTTTTGGAGACAGAATATTGTGAAGAAGCTGATAGAGGTCGATGAGGGTGGTAAGATACGGAGAGTGTGAGTTACAAACATAAGATTTTTTAGCAATAAGTAAAGAAGAGTCAAAAGAGGAGTTCAACATTTAAAAACCATAAAGAGATCAAGGGGGGGAACGAAAATCTTTTCCATTGGTGTTCGACTTAACACACAGAAGGGGCAGTAAGACACAGGCGAGGGATGAGGAAGTGAGGAAAAAATGAAGTCTAGGCAGAAACTAGACTGTGATGAGAAGAGGGGAACAAAAGAAATGCAAATGATAAGTGTCAGCGAGTGAAAGCAGTGGAGGGGAGGTTGAAATCCCCAAGGAGAAAGAGATGGGGAGAAGATGGGAGAAAGTGGGATAAAAGAAGATCAAGATGTTCAAAGAAGTCAACGAGTGGACTAGTAGGTTGATAGACGACAAGAAGAGAGACAGGGAAAGGATTAGAAAAGGAGTAAAAGTGATATTCAAAAGAAGGGAAACTTGGGGGACTTTGAGCGGGAGGTAGAAAGTCCAGGAGGAATTATAGAGAATTTCTGTAACCACTCCCACGCCTGTGTGGGCAGGCAGTATGAGAGAAAAAGGTGGACAGAACGACATGGAAGCAGTCTGAAGGGAGGCAGATAATACAGAATGACACAAATTGGTTGAACATCACTGAGGCACACACCTCACCTTGCATGGGACAATCCACTATGCATGCCCCCAATTCACTTGCCCCTACTCATGCACACTCACATGACACACCTTCTGTGTCTGCTGCTGACAAGGCTACCCCTCTCCACCTGCACCAGATGCAAACTATTGTTATGTGTTTCCCATACAAAATGGAACTACCCCTGATACCATAAGGCCTTCAAACACTAATGCAAAACTCAGGAGGCAACCCAACAATCTGCCCACCCAACACAAGATCACTAGAAACAAGCCCTCTAAGGCCTCCACCTCCATGACACCGCTCCCCACCAAACCTGGCAGAGCACAGACCCCTCCAAACAGCTTGCCCTCATTAATGCGTGGTCGCTCCCAGCCCACGACCTGGACATACATGTTCTCATTACCAGCCACAATTAGACCTCCTTATAATCAGCAAAACTTGGCTCCACAAAGCTTCCAGCCCGGCACTAACCCTTGCTATTCCTCCCGGCTACACAATATTCAGGCAAGGCCGCCCACACCTTAAAGGAGGTGGGGTGGCAAGAGAATCCATTCCAATCAGAAAGGTGGACAGTGAAATAGGCAAACAAAGTGACCATCTGCTCCTCAAGCTAATCCCCTCCTTCAACTGCAAAATTTCCTTTCACATTTTCTACTGTCCTCCAGGACCTACCACCGACTTCCAGGCCTCCTCACTGCAGCTCATAACCGACAACTTGAAAAGAACTACAGAAGCCATTCTCTTAGGAGACCTCAATCTTGGCCTAAATGACCCAAACGACTCCTCAGCTAAACCTCTAGATAAGGCTTTGGCACCTCTAGAGTTTAAACAAGCCACCACAAATCCCCCCCATACTAAAGGTTACACCCTTGACTGGATAGCACACAATAACTGCCACCTCACTATCAACCCTAACTCCTCCCTACCTTGGACAGACCACCTCATCATTCTCTTCGATCTGTTCACTACTAAGGCTACTCCCCAGCCAGAGTCTCCCCTTCCCCCAGCACTCACAAGGAGCTCCTGCCAACATACCAAAGAAAGGCTCTTACCCCACCTATCAGTGCCTGCCCTCAAGCCCCCTTTCTCTAATGACCCTGAATCTCTAGCTCACACATTCAGTGTCATCATCACCCAAGCAGTAGACCCCATCTTTCCTCTCACTGCAAGGAAAGTTAAACATACTAAGCACACCAACACCTGGTACACCCCCAAACTCCTAGCACTACACATCATGAAAAAGGAAGCTCTCACCATTTTGAAAGCCAAACCGAGTGACGCCACAAAACTAGAGTTCAATAAAATAGCCAAAGACCATCATTAAAGCCAAAGCCACCTCCTTTAATACTAGAATAGCCAACACCAAGGCTGACACCAAAGAGAACTTCTCTATATTCAGAGAGTTAGAATCCCCCTTAAACCTCCCCTCAATCCTTTTCCAAAGATTAACCCTGGTGCAACAGCATCCAATCGGCCATGCTGGGCTAACTAGAAACCCTTCAGAATAAAAACGGAGCTCACTTACAATCTTTAAACCACCAACCCTCTGACCCACAAAACCCCATAAACCCCAAGGGGAGTGAATCTCCCCTCTTCTCCTTTCAGGACGTCACTGAAAAGGAAGTCATTGATCTTCGTCATTTCATCAAACCATCCAACTGCAAAGGGGGCATCTGCCCCATCCATCTCAACAAAGAATGTGCATTTACTCTTGACCCCTTTCTCACTGCATTCATCAATGCCTGTTTCACCACGAGGCATGTTCCCACCAGTCTTAAGGAAGCCGGGCTAAGCCCACTCCTAAAGAAACTCTCGCTTGACCCAACTAACCCAGGAAATTACAGACCCATCACCACAGTTCCATTCCTACCAAATATCTTGGACAAAGCAGCATATCTCCAAGTACAAAAGTTCTTAGAAGCTAATAACCTTCTCGGTCTCTGCCAGTCTGGCTTCTGCCCAGGCCAGGGGATCAAAACAGCCTTGTTAGACCTCAAGAATCAAATGGGTGCCATTAGAGACGTGTGCAAACCAGCCCTCCTCCTCCTCCTACTAGATTTGTTGGCATCATTTGACCTCATTGTCCACAACACCCTCTGCCATCACTTATCCTCTGCTGCTAACTTCTCCCCTAATGCCACACTGTGTATCGCCTCATTCCTCAAAGATAGAGCCATGACGGTATTTTTGGACCAAGCTTACGCACACCCAACATCATCAACAGCGGTGTCCAGCAGGGTTCCTGCATTTCCCCCACACTGTACAATATATCCAGTAGGCCATTATTCCTCATCCTTGACACACTATGCTTCACCTACACAAATTACGCTGATGACACGCAGGTCCTCATCCCACTCTCACGCAAATACAAATCTGACAGCAAAACCTTCAACTCAATCTACGCCACCATCCAGACATGGATGGCAGAAAACTGGCTTTGTCTAAATGGGGACAAAACTGAACTCCTAACTGGCTCCCCTGAAATCCTAAGGAAATTCAATGACCTATATAACGCCTTCACCATTGAAAATTTTCAAATCTCTGTCTCCCAAGCCATCAAAACACTTGGAGTCTACTTGGACTCCAACCTATCCATGTCAAGATAGGTCAACGCCATAGCATCTGCAGCAGCCTACCACTCCAAACATTTAACCGCAGCTAGACCCTTCCTCTCTGTGCAAAATTGAAGCAGCCTGTTGTATTCACTACCATTGCTACAACAAAGGAAAATAATTATAGTGAACACCATGCATTTTATGCTGGGCTGCACAAATAGTTCAAAAAAGAGTCTGATACATTTTTGCCCCAGTGCAAACGTTTTTAGATCATATAGATAGCGGCAAAACCGGGTTGCTCTATTTTGTATAATCAAAGCATTTGCTAAATTTCTTGCACTGGTGCAAATGTTAGATACTCTGGCCCCTGGTTGTTTTATGTGCAGGCAAACAGATACTGAGGTTATAATTTGGGACAGAGGTCCAGTGGGGTACTGGGAGGAGGGCAGTCTTGTGGGTGGTGGTTGGGGCAGAGGTCACTGGGGGTACTGGGAGGAAGGCTGACTTTTTGGTGGTGGTTTGGTTTAGGGATTTAGTGGGACATGGAGCAGTTTTGCTGGGTTCTCGTATGCTGCTTTAAATTAGGGGAAGAGGTGCAGTTTTGCTGGGGTACGCGGGTGTTGCCTTGAGTTAGGGGGACTAGGCACAGATTTGCCAGCAGGTGCGATATTGGTTTAGTGAGATGTGGCGCAGTTTCACTGGGGTTCTCTTGTTCTGCTTTAAATTAGGGGGACAAGGTGCAGTATCAACAGGGTAGAGGGTTGTGCTTTACGATAGGGCACAAGGTGCATTTTCGCCAGGGTAAGCGGGTGCTGCTTTGAGTTAGCGGGATGAGGTGCAGTTTCGCCGGGGTATCGTTTGTCCAGCAATCTCTGCACTATCACTGTGTGGCGCAAATGTACCTTACATTTTGCATATTCAGAATTTTGAGAATCTACCCATTTGTGTCACAATTCCTTTTGGAATATGAACCTTATGCAATTTCACTTTCTCAGAATATAACTATCCTCTATGCCATGCGTCTGGTGTACAGTAATGGAATATGGACAAACAATTAAAATGAAATAAATAAAAACGTTATTTTACCCACTCTCTTACATATGTGAATTATACATTGACACTTTGGTTCCTCCAAATTCTTTAACACAATTTAACATATAAGTTAGATGTTTCACATGGTTTACATTTGACACTTTAACCACAAAAGTGATGGGTGGAAGGTTTTGAATGAATGTTAACCACTGGCATTGCTCTGGTCAACCTTCCACAACACTGTTTTTTAGCTTGTCTGCGCCATTGCAAAAGGGGTCCAGTCATATGCAGATCAGTCAGGCACTGCCACCAATGGTAGCAGCCCACCTCGAACTGCTGAACCAGGTCCCCTTTGTATGGAAACACAAGCAATCCCAGACCTGTTTCGGCCTTGTTTGTCCTCCTCAGTGATGTACAGCTTGGTTCCCTATGGTGCAGCGAGCAAAGGACCTGTGTCTGGGCACACTCTCTCTCACATAGTGAGACAAACTATAACCACAAAACTGATGGGTGGAAAGTTTTGAATGAATCTGAACCACTAGCATTGCTCTGGGCAACCTTCCACACCACAGTTTTTTCGCCTCTCTGCGCCATTGAAAAAGGGGTCCAGCCATATTCAAATCGGTCAGGCACTCCCACCAATGGTAGCAGCCTGGCCCAAACTGCTAGGCCAGGTCTGCTCTGCATGGAAACACAAGCAACCCCAGACATGGTGGGACCTTGTTGAGCCTCCTAATAAATGTGCAGCTTGGTTCCCTATGGTGCAGCGAGCAAAGGACCTACGTCTGGGCACACTCTCTCTCACATATTGAGACAAACTATGACCACAAAACTGATGGGTGGAAGGTTTTGAATTAATCTGAACCACTTTAATTGCTCTGGGCACACTTCCACACCACTGTTTTTGTAGCCCATCTACGCCATTGCAAAAGGGGTCCTGCCATATGCAAATCAGTCATGTACTGCCAACAATGGTAACGGCCCAGCCCAAACTGCTAGGCACAGAAACACAAGCAACCACAGACATATTTCAACCTACAATTTTACACTTGGCATGCAGAAAACTATTCACAAATAAGCTTGTCTTTGATCCATAAATACACAATATCAGCAATTTTTATTTACATTTTTTTTTAAACTTGATTTATTGTTGCTTGACAAGGCAACAGGGGCAACCAAATATGAGTTCACACAGTCACAGTATCCATAGGTACACCACAGTACATAATCGTATACTGGAGCATAACAGTGTTTTACAAGTTTCTAGTTGCCATCCGCCACATCCAGAGAGCTAGGGGAGCCGGGGAAATCAGGCAGATCTGTGTCATCCCCACTCATAGCAGCCAGCTTCTGCAGGTAAATCCGTAAAGGTGGCCATATTTCCCTGGGCATGCAGCTAGTTGGCTGCGATGAGATCCAACGCTCATCTGTGTTTGATGCACAGGTAACATCACAGAGCCCTTGTTCCACGGTGGGGGCAATCGGACTGAGCCATGACAACAATATACAACATACTGCCAGGAGCATACAGAGAGCAGCGAGTTTACGGCTGTCACCCTGGAGCAAGGGGAACTCTTGGAATAAACAGTTCAAGCATTCTAGATACAGCCGCACAGACCCCCTCCCAGTATTCAGAGATTTTAGGGCAGGCCCAGATCATGTGGAGGTAGCCTGCACTGCCAGTCTGGTATCTGGGACAGAGGGGCGAGTAGTCCCGGGACATAATGTGAAGCCTAGCAGGGGTGTAGTGAAACCTTTGTAGAACCTTGAATGGAATCAGGCGAAACCTAGCATTTAGGGACACCTCGCGGGTGCGCCTGCAAATGGCCTCCCATCTCCAATCAGTTATGTTGGTACCGAGGTCCCTTCCCCAAACCTCCCGGAGCCTAGTGAGCAGTTTATAAATGCTATTATGGAGCTGCCTATACAGAGTGGACACCACACCTGGGAGTACCACGCTTCCAGCCACAAGCGTCAGTAGAGGTCCATCCGGGGGTTGTGAGGGAAATGTGGGCAATGCTTTCCTAACTGCATGCCGTAGCCTGTCATATTGTAACCACCTGGAGGGATGTCCACTAAGATGCCGACACAGATTGGACCAGCTCAGAAACAAACCCTGTTTGTAACCCTGTTTGTATATATCGCCTAGAGTGGAGTAGCTGTTGCCGGCCCAGTCGGTCACAGCAGCAGCTGTGGGCAATGCTTTCCTAACTGCATGCCGTAGCCTGTCATATTGTAACCACCTGGAGGGATGTCCACTAAGATGCCGACACAGATTGGACCAGCTCAGAAACAAACCCTGTTTGTAACCCTGTTTGTATATATCGCCTAGAGTGGAGTAGCTGTTGCCGGCCCAGTCAGTCACAGCAGCAGCGCTTATCCTAGGGAACCCAGGAAGATGGTTCCACAGTGGAAGGTCAATGTGGAGCATCCTTTTTTTGTTCCATGCCAGTGCAGTGGTGGATGCAGGGTTGGGCACACCTGTGTCCTTCCACAAAGAGGGAAGAATCAGAGAGCGGAGTTCCCTGGGTCAAGTGGCAAGCCGTTCCATTTTTGCATGTGGTAGCAGCAGGCCCTCTGGGGTCCAGTAAGACGCATAATGGGCTTGGGCAGCCAGCCAATAAAGCTCAAAATCAGGGGCCGCGAGGCCATCCTGACTCTGTGATCTCACCAGTGTGGACCATGTTAGTCGTAGCACTCCCGCGTGCCATAGGAAACTATTTATTACGATTCTGAGCTCAGTTAAGAGCACTGCCCCAGGCCATAGAGGAATATTTAAGAAACGCTACAGTATTTGTGGTAACAGTACCATCTTAAGGAGAGACACCTTACCAGCAAGGGTGATGGGTAGTTTATGCCAAGTCTGAAGTTTCGGTCTGAGTTGTTGTAAATAGGCCCCAAAGTTACACTCATAAAGCGAGCAATGGTGCCTCGTGACCAATATAGCGAGGTATTTTATCTCTGTTGGAGTCCAGGCAAACCCCAGGAGATCCGTCGTGGCTGGAGTAGCATCAGTCGGGGGAAAAGCTCATATTTGGCCCGGTTAACCCAAAGGCCAGAGAGGGAACCAAAGTGGAGGTTGTCACGCAAAATGGGGTTGAGATTGCATTCAGGGGTCCCTAATGTAAAGTAATGCATCATTCGCATAGAGCAAGATGATCTCGGTTGAGCCAGCCAGCCGTATCATCCTGTGTGAGTGTTTTTGTCACAACAGATCGGCTAGGAGTTCCATCACTGCTACAAAGATAAGTGAGGAAAGAGGGCATCCTTGTCTGGTCCCCCCGAGGATCTCAACTGGTCTAGAGAGTTGGCCATTAGTGCACACACTGGCAACCGGCTTGGCATAAAGGAGCTGTGTCCATGAGACAAAACGGGGACCAAAGTTACACTTTCTGAGTACTGCCCATAGGAAGCGCCAGGAGACAGAATCCAAGGCTTTCTGAACATTCAGCCGAGCAGCCACTGCTTGTGCCGTAGGGTCTATTTGGGCCAAAATGTTAAATAATCGCTGCACGTTAAGGGCTGTGGAATGGCAGGGGACCAATCCGGACTGGTCAGCATGTATTAGGTGTACCATGTATGGAGCAAGACGAAGGGTGAGCACCTTCGCAAATACCTTAACATCAAAGTTGATCAGAGACAGGGGGCAGTATGATCCACAGTGTGAGGCAGGCTTAACAGGCTTAAGAAGGACCATTATCACTGCCTCTCTGGGCATCAGAGGAAGCTCTTTTTTGGTACAGGATTCCTTCCATAAGGCGGCAAGTAGGGCGCAAGGTGGGATTTATAACATGTATAAAATTCTATGGTGAGCCTGTCCAAGAATGTGTCAATGTCAGCGCTCAGGACCTCAGCCATGTTGGCGTAGAGTGATGCATAAAAGGAGCTGAAAACCCCAGTCACTTCAGTGTCGGTGTGAACTAGTGTCCATCAGTGTTCTCAATGTATGTGATGTGTTGCCCATCCTCTGCCTGGTGTGCCACCCTGGCCAATAGTCTGCCCGGCCTTTCCCCCTAACCATATTGCGGCGCTGCTATCAGGTTATGTAGGAATTTCCACTCCTTCTCTGCTGCATCTCTGAAACTATCAAGTGATTCTTCAATTACACCTACGGTTGTGGATGTCGGGTCCGTGGCACATGTTGTTTCAAGTTGCTGCAGAGAGGCCTCACACCTCAGGATATTCCTTTGAATTGCGTTAAGTATAACCACCTCTTTTGCCAAAGCAATGCCCCAAATATACGCCTTTAAGGCATCCCAAAGGGTTGCGAGGGAGCCCACAGACCCTGTGTTGCTGTCAAAGTAATCACTCATACATATCTCCAGTTCATCCCAGAATAAAGAATCCAGAAGTGCCTGAGGCTTAATCCTCCAATGGCGTCTGGGGGTCTGTCGTTCATCCGGGGCTAGGGTCAAAGTGATATGGGAATTCTCTGAGTCTGTTCTAGGGAGTACATCTGTTTCACCTATATGGATATTAGCCACAGGTCTATTCTAAAATGGGATCCATTTGCAGTTGAATAAAATGTGGACCCTGCAACATAGCGTTGTGGTACCTTAGTCAGATCCCCAGAACACCACAAAGAGCCTATCCCTGTCCCCTTTCACTTCTCCTTTCATGGACAATGTACCCTCAGTGTGATGGTGATATTGCTCCATTACACTGTATTGTACTTGTTATAGCACCTTTTACCATTATTATAGTCTCAATACACTATTAGTGGAAACGCCCTCGGAGAACCAGAGTGTTGGAGGTCATGGAGTATGTGGAGGAGTGTGTGCTTTTTGCAAAAAATAAGGCTTAGGAGGGCTAGCCCGGCTCCGGTAGAGAATTAGCCCAGGCGGTCAGGTATGTAGATAGGTGCTGAGAGGAGTCAGGAGATAGCTTGAGTGCTAGAGACTCTCTAGGTGTTCAGCGTACCCAAATGTGTCAAAGATCTGTGCTGAATTCTGCTGTCAGAGGTGTTGAGGCATAGTCTGAAGGATGTAGGCAGAGAATTATGTGAACAGCACAACCAAATGTTGGCATAGTACTTGCTGTGTACTGATATGTGTAGGTAGCCATGCCTTCAGCCAGTGGTGTCTTATACATACCTTGCCGAGTTTGAGGGTGCTTTGCTTTTTGGGTGCCGCTCTGGTACATGGCTTCTTCTTTCAGTTCTTGTGGCTGTGACAAAATGGTTAGCAACAGCGACAGTCTATGTTCTGGCCATTTATCATAAGAGGTGCATGGGTTGTACTTACATATTTTTCTAGGTGGATAGGGTGGTGAGTGTACCTAGATATCAAACCTTATGGACATTTTAAGAAGTTACCTTTACCATGGGTGACCCATCCTATGGTTCATACGTGTGCAATACCTGCACATCCACCCATTATTTCCAGATCGATGCTGAGCTGGTTCTTGATTGCCCCCCTGTAGTGTTGCACAGGAAACCTCCACCTGGCCTTCTGGTTAGGGATAGAGTGATGGCAACACAACCTCTCATGAGATGCATGGCAATGGTGGTTGTTCTATAACACAACTGCTGTGCTTCTACCGCTATGTTTGCGATTTGCCTATTTTCCTGTACATGTCAGGTCAGTCATTCATCAATCCTGTGACACTACATACATGAGGGATGGGATTCAGTGGGTGATGTATGGAGGAACAGCGTCATGAAAGATGTATTATAGTGTGTGTGATCTGGGCCGCTGCGAAAACACAGTCGATGCCGTCAGGTGCTTGGAGGTCGGTGACACCTTGAACGCAGCTGGCACCGCCTCAGGTGAATGTTCATAAGCTCAGAGTGGAGGTATGAAATTGTAGGCATGTTTTCAGGACAATGTGGTAAGTAGCCAGGTTTGAGGGCTTTTGTAGCTTTTGGTGCAGTGGATGTGCAGAAGAAGAGTTTTCCAGATGGTGGGAGCTAGGATAGAGAAAGCTGAGCTGCCAACTCTGATGGAGTGGTGAGGTGGAATAGCCAGGAGGAGAGCTGAGCCCAATCAGAGGTTTCTGGGGAGGGAGCTTAAGACCTCAGAAGACCCTCCAGACACTCCAGAACCAGTACCCAGCCAGCACACAGCATGCCCTGATAGGCTGTGCAGCAAGCTTCCTAGGTAGCACGCGCCAGAAGGTCTCTGAACCTATTACAAAGGACAAGGTAGATGCCTGCAACACACTCCACAGCTGTGGGCCGTCCACCTTAAAGGATGACACAAGATCACTGAACAATCTGGGAGAAGTGCCTTCACAAGTATCTGCCGACGTCCGCCTTAAAGGACATTTTCAAGCCAGTCGAGTTCCTTGAGCTGCAACCTACTGCTACGTTGACAGTTTACAATCCACAGTTGCTTAAAGGCATCTGAGACATCTTGGCCACTGCTTCAGACCCTCTGATCACCACTGAGCCTATCATTCTTGACCGGCTGACCGATTCTTGACCAGTAAGCTTACCGGTACCATTGTTTCTGGACCGACAAAGTACAAGTCTGGTGGACGGGTGCCCTCCTGCCCGACAGGACTGACTTGCCGGGTGGACCGGCACCCGCTCACTGACTTTCATGGAAGCACTGGCACCGTTGTTACCAGTGCCAGTGTTTCCATGGTCACCATTCCAATAGAGTTCTATGGGTTTTACTGGCATGCTTACCGCCGGAATTGTAATGAGGGCCATAGTCTTTTTTTTTTTATATTCACATAGTTATTGAATATCGATACAAATTGACAAACCTAGAGAGTAAATACATTTTACCCCCTCCCTCCTTCCCCCTTAATCAGTTGGTGAACAGAACAATCATTCCAACCCCAAAACCTCCCCCAAATCAAGTGCAAGGGTAAGTGCATACATCAGGTGTCAAGGGCTGGTAGGGGGACTTTAGGGATACAGAACAGTCCCAAGTGCGGGGGTTGCCAGGTGGGCAGTGCAGGTGTGTGACGCTGGTGGGGGAGGGACCTGGGCCTGAGATTAGAGGGTGTCCAGGTAGCTGGTGCAGTTCCGGTTACAGCCAGGAGGTCAGCAGAGGAGAGGAGGAGAAAAGGCAGAAACAAAGAGAAAGGTTTTGAGGTGCTTCCGGAACCGGTGATGGTTATCCTCAAGTTTAAGAGAGGCAGGGAGGCTGTTCCAGAAGGAGGCACCAGCTGAAGAAAGAGATCTACCACCAACTCGTTGCTTGGAGAAGCGACTGACCCTGAGGGAGTTGGAGGCGGATGAGCGAAGAGCTCGAGAAGGAAGATATTTAGGAAGAGAGAGTTGAATGTTTTGAGGCCCCTGGCCCCAGAAGGCCTTGTGGACGATGCAGAGGGTTTTGAACTTAATCCTCGCAGCCACTGGGAGCCAGTGCAGAGATTTCATTCCTGGAGAGATACGATTCCTGGGCTTGAGGCAAAGGACAAGTCTTGAAGTCCTATTCTGGATAAGTTGCAGAGGGCGGAGAGTAGAAGCAGGCAGATTTAGAAAGAGACTGTTGCAATAGTCCAGCCTAGAGACAACCAGAGCTCTGGAGACAGTGAGCTTCTGGGGGAAGAAGAGGAAAGGCAGAATACCTCTGAGGAGGTGCAGTTGGTAGTGTGACTTCTTAGAGATGTCAGAGATGTGAGGAGAGAAGGAGAGTGTGGAGTCGAAGATGACCCCGAGGTTTTTAGCCTTGCAGGTGGGAGCAGGAAAAGGGCCAAGAGAGGCCGGCCAAAGAGCTACAGGGAAGGAGGGAGCAGGTGTGCTGATGAGGATAATCTCAGTCTTATTGGCATTAAGGCAGAGGTCATTGGTGGCACACCGTTCCTGGATAGCAGGCAGACAGTCAGAGAAGAGGGAAGGAGAGGAGGAGGCCGAGGGTAACCTGAAAATGAGCTGGGTGTCATCTGCATAGCACTGAAATTTGGGGCAGAGAGTGGCGATGCGGAGGCAAGGAGTGCCAGGTATTGGTTGAACAGCCAGGGAGAGAGGTTAGACCCCTGGTAGACACCACCGGCAGAGAAAAAGATAGTGGAGAGGAAGGACCCAAGTTGGATCTGGGGGGGGTCGGTCAGAGAGGAAAGAAGTCAGCCATGCCAGAGCCTGACCAGTGATACCCAGGTTATCACAGAGACGGTTGAGCAGGATGGCATGGTTGACAGTGTCAAAGGCAGAAGAGAGATCAAGCAGGATGAGGACACAAGGGGTGTTAGAGTCAAGGTTGGAGAGCAGGTCTTCACGGATATTCAGGAGAGCAGTTTCTGTGCTTCTGGCAGCTCTGAAGCCAGACTGATGGTCATGAAGACAACCAACAGATTCAGTGTGGAGATTAAGCTGGGAGATGGCCAGTTTCTCCACGAGCTTGCCCAGGAAGGGAGTGATAGTGATTGGCCATAGTTAGCCGGGCAGGAGGGGTCAGCAGAGGGTTACATAAGAAGAGGGTGCACAAGGGAGTGCTTCAGGGTGGACAGGAAGACTCCAGTGGCGAAGGAGTGATTGCAGATTTCGGCCAGGGCAGGAGCCAGGGAGTCAATGTGGTCCTTGATAGTTTTGGAGGAACAGTGGTGAACCTGTTTCACGAGACTTTCATAGATCAGACTTGCCTAGAATCTTTGTCAGCGGAGAACAGGGGGATATATGTCCATTTCGGATCCAATCGCTTCTGACCATTTATCAAGCAGATTTTCATTATCCATTTTGTATTTTGCCAGATGTCTTTACACTTTTGACGCTATATTGCCATCTGTTTTGAATGTGCAATCCTGCAAACCCTGTTCGCTGTCAAATAATTGTAAGTGATCCATTTTCCATCAGCAAACAGATCACCAAGCCACTGGATCCCATATAGGAACCAATTCAGCCAAAACAGCGTCTTCCTCTCTAGCATGATCTCAGGATTCAGCCATATTAATGTAATCGACGAGTTAAAAACATCTTCTGTCATTAACACTCCAAGATCGTGCCAGCATTGCCTTAAGAACTTGGTAGGCGGAAAAGATTGACTTCCTCTTGCATCCTCTGATGCCAGGATTGCTCTTGGCGACAGAGGTGTACATCTACTTGTCTCAGCATGTGTCCACACATCCGTTGCATCCTCAATAAAAGAAATAAAGTGTCTCGCAGTGAAGGCTAGTTGATATCTCATAACGTCTGGCACTTCCAATGCCCCTTTCTCACATGGGAGCTGCATCTTCCATAACTTTAAACATGGTTGTTTTTCATCCCACAGAAAAGTTTCTATCATGCCGTCGATTTTCCTCATGTCCTTTTTCTTAGCCTTTAGTGGGATCATGCTCAAGATGTAAGTGATGCATGGTGCAGAAGTCATCTTAATTGCATTTACCTTTCCTCAGAGGCTCATCTTCAGTTCAGTCCCTCTATCGAGATCTTTCTTCAACTTCTCTTAAACATTTTACAAAATAATTTCCATAATGTGATTCACATCTCTAGACAACCAAATGCCCAAATAGTTCATGCTCTCCGGGCACCAACGGAATAGATATTTGCTCAAATGTTGATTTGTACATGATTCAAATGCTCCTGTTGCTTCTGATTTCAACCAGTTATTTTGTATCCAGAGAAGTCCTGGAAGGTGACAATTTATTTCATTGCCACTGGAATTGACGTGTTCACATCTTGAACCACCAGTAACATATCATCAGCCTATAGTCATAGTTTTTGTGATGCCTTTCCAAACTGTACTCCACGAATCAATGGATCCTTTCTAATCTTTTTGGTGAAAGGTTCCATCGCAAGCACGAATGGCAATGGGGAAAGTGGACAACCTTTCATGTACCCCTCCCCAACTCGAAATCCTCTGTTGAAAAGTCATTTGTGTTCACAGAAGCAGTCAGTTTTGAGTATAGTAATTGTATCCACTGTATTATATTGTCTCCAAAGCCGTCGACCCTCAAAGCTGATAAGGAAATTCCATTCTATTTGATTGAATGTGTTCTCTGCATCTAATGACAGAATTGCCACATCTGAAGACAATTTCTTGCTTTCATGGAGGGTCAGGATCATCTTGCGCATGTTTACTAAAGCATGTCTTCCCGTAGAAAACCTACTTGACCTGGGTCCATAACCTGATGCAGAAGGTTTTCAATCGTATAGCAAGTGCCGTTGCCAATATTTTGTTGTCAGTTTTTATCAGGCTTATTGGTCTATAGCTACTTAAGGTTCTTCCAGTCCTGCCCTTCTTTACAGAAAGCAAAATGAGGCATGTCTAGTAGTAGACAGGAGTATCCTTTTGTTCCTTGAAGAAAGTATCATTGCAAGCATCGGTTCATAGACTGCATCCGGCATAACTTTGTACAATTCAGTTGGTAAACCACCCGGACTGGGACATTTGCCAACATTGAGGTGATAAGCGGCCATCTTCAGCTCTTCCACACTCAATTCCTTATCCATACTTACTCTCGATACCTGATTGATTTTCTTTAGATTGCACACCTCTATGTAATCCTTTAGATTCTCCATATCCATCTTCTCCTCAGGAGTATACATCTTTGAGTAATAATCTTTGAATTTGTTATATATTTTTCTTGGCTCATATTTCAGAACACCTGTCAAGCCTTCAATTACACTAATCAATTTCTCACTTTCCATGACCTTAAGTCGATGAGCCAAAAGCCAATCACATTTATCTCCCTTTTCATAGCAAGAGCACCTTGTTTTGAAGACTAGCCTATCCACTCTTTCTGTTAGCTTTTTTTCTAATGTATATATTTTTTCTGTTTCAGTTCAGAACTTTCTACAGTAGAATCCATCATTGACTGTCTTTCCATCTTATTAATTTGTTCCTCTTCCAACCTTACATCCCCTTCCCTCATCTTGCACCTCTAAATTGAGAGGCCAATCAGCATACCCCTCATGTAGCAATTAAATGCCCCCGTGTAGACTCTACAGATACATCATTTGTCCTGTTTTCTTTAACACAAAACTCTGCTTCTTTCACAATTGTATCCAGCACTTCCACATAATCAAGTAAACTAACGTTCATTTTCCAGAAACTGGTTTTCGATAGTAGAATTGACATCGACATCTCAATTGTTATAGGGGCATGGTCTGAAATCAAAATGTAATTTATGCCACCCGCTTTAAAGTTTTGTGAACATAGACCAGTTGTCAACAGCAGATCAATGCAGGAATACATGTTATGATGACCTGAGTAGAATGTATATTGCCTGTCTTGAGAGTCTCCAAATGTCTGCAAACTGGAACTCCTCCATGAGATCTAATAATGCCCCACAATTAACTACAGTGTCAGACATGGAGGAAGCAAATCTTTTATCCAGTAATGTGTCCAATATAATGTAAGAGGATTCAATTCAACACTACAGCTAAGTCAACGCCTAGTCTATAATACTGAATGAAAACCCTTATTGATATATCTTTAGGTCCAGTTCATGCGTTCTGGATGACTACCCCTATATAACACCCCTCTCTTGGAATCCCCCTGACCCCACTGAGCCAAGAAGTAGTTCTGTTTTGCAAGTTTAAAAGGTTTATTTGATAATTTAAAATAGATATATCACACTTTATAATAAATTAATACTTGAATATCACCCTTAATCTGATATGTTAAAGATTAACAATGGAGAATCTGGCACTAGCACACTTCTTTATAATCACTAATGAGTTGACATGAAATGGATAAGATAGCACACTGGTAAATAGGAACAAAAGTATAATGTGGTAGAGGATGCTTTATGTAAGCTCAGGTGGATGCAATATTCAATGAATGCAGTACAGAAAATACTCAATATGATTTCAACCAAACAATGTAATCACTTTTCTCTGGCTATTCACTCCCCCCCTCTTTATGCAATGCAAGGAAATGGGAGGAAAGCACACAGTTCTCAGAAATGCAATCAATGTAATCAGTTCAATCCAGCAAGCTTAGACAACAGAAAACAGATAGGAGTTTTGAAATCACAGGCCCAAATTGCTTTGATATGTGCTGGCAATGAATGAGAAATATGCTGGAAACGCTTTTAATTCCCTTTCAGAGGTTCAGGGTGAGTGGTATCTAGTTAATATTAGTCCAGGCTCACACTAGCAATGATGCAGGGATAGTTAGCAGGTTAAACGAATTTCTGGCAAATGGAAAGCAAACAGCAGCAGTTTTTACATGTGAAGAAATTGCAAATCCCGGTAAAATTCGCGGATGCGTGTTCCGCGATTGCGGTAAAACTATAAGGGTTAGGAATGCGGTTCTTGGTGCGATTCAAAGCTACGATTCTAAGCTATCAGAGGAAAGTTACTGCAAGTCTCTAGCCCAAGCGGTTGCGGAGATATGAGCGATGTTGTGAAGGTCGTTTTTCAGATTTGAAATTTTAAAGTTCAAAAAGGCAAGTACAGCTTGCGACTAGAAAATGACAAGTGACAGCTTTACAAATGACAGGTGACAGTTAGGAGGCAGTTCTACTTAGATTAAATAGATTGAATTATATTATTTTAACTAAGAGATTGGTTCTGCACAGTTTTCTAGGTACTCACACTATATTCTTGAGTGAAATGGGCCTCGCCACGGATCTGGTCAGGGTTTTAAATTCGCCTCTGGTCTGGTCTGGTCTGGCCTCTGCACTTCACAGTGATCTGGGTCAGCTCTCTCTGCTGGTCTGGGTCTCTCTGGGTACAGCACTGCTTTCTCTCTGGTTCTCTTAGTTCTGGATAGATTGAAGTCTCTAGTTTGGCTTTCTGGAGGTTGATGGAGGTAAGTATGGATTTTTCTGGCAGAGCGTCCCGCTGCAGATGGATTTGGAAAGTCCCTATCTGTCCTGTCTGTCTGCTTTTATGTGTTTAGAATGTGGGTGTGTTCTAGCATCACTGACCCTACCTCTCTCTCAGCTTCTAATTGGTCAAACTTCCATTTATCATTTGATTGGGGAATGAACTGTGAGTCAGAGTGATGTCATTTTACAGCCTGCAGAAAGTCCACTCCTCCTGTCAACTTACACACAAATCTAGATTTGAAACAAATACATATTTGCAGAGGTACATATTGTTTTAAAATCATATGCACCCATCATGCATTACAGGAGGTATACCCTGTTCAAACTCTGCTCTTCCTGGGAGCTTGCATTCAGAAATGGCACATATTTCACTTTTTAACTGATTTTGCAATTTCTGACATTGACCCAACTTTACATACATGTGTGCAGGGAGTAGGGACATTAACTGATGAAGTTTCAGATTTTTAACATGCATACATTTAGAGTAATATCCACTTTTCCGCTGACACCCCCCTGAACATGCCACTGGGTCGAAAAACCTCTTAAAATGTGGGCAGAAAAATCACAAGAATTATGGTATCATTTATAAAATTTTCACATGTCCGTTCTATGAGTTATTCATCTTTTTAAAGTTATGTTCTGGCTCCAAAGGGGTGTGGTTTCCCAGGTCACATGGTATAGAAACCAGTCTTTCCAGTTTCTGCCAAGCCAGCTTGCTCTCCCAGGCAGTGCTCCTCCCAGCTCCTGCCAAGAGGAAGCTACAATTTACGACTGCGGTAATAAAAACCTTTGCCTGAGTGAAGAGGGCTTTGTTCACTCTCTTGCAGAGCACAGATAATTCAATTATTAGATAGATGGCATATCCTTAGTGTGGGCAGCAAAAGGAAGGTTGGCCTGGGAACACAGTGGTGACTCAAATTTCCCTCCTGATGGGGGTAGTTGCCAGGCAGAATTCAGTTCCTTAAGCCGGGTTTCAGATAAAATGTCACTTTTTGTTCCCCAGTTTCTGCATTCAAATAAAACTAAACATTTTTACATATGCAGCTAGAAGGCTGATTCTAAGTTTAAAACTATGACATTTAAACAGTTACAAAGGCATGTGACACCAAACATAGCTCACTCATTTAATCTAAACATTTTCGATTTTAGTGTCTTTAAATCCAGTGCAACTTAAACTGCTGACTCCATAGCAGTTTTGTTATAAGCATTGTTTTGGGCTCTTCATTTCCCAGATTTTGTAGGCACACAACACTCCATTCTACCAAATGTCTGCTGGTGTCCAGTGAGTTTTTAGATGTGTTGCAATGTTTAAAATAGACAGTTTGAGCCTGCCTTCAGAGAAACACAGGGTGGTTTTAAACTGCCGGCTTTTGGATAGTGGTGAGTACTGGTACTGCACCCATTTTTGGGATTTAAGAAAATGAATTCCCAACAGTTATGGGTTTGCATTTGGCAATCAGCATTGCCATTCCCAATGGTTTCAGACTACTGTGCGGGTAGTCCAATGGTGGTTTTAGGCAGCGTCCTTCTGTGCCCATAACATCGGCAAAAATGGGTGGCAGCCTATTCTTCCTGCATTTCCCTGTGCATTTTCGGGGAAGCTCTGGCCATCATGATGTTTTCATGTCAGTACTGCACAGTTTTGAGGTACGGCTCGGATGCATGGGTAAATACATCCCACAAGCCCCCCTCTTGCGATGGCCATTCTATTTCACGAATGGGACTCGCAAGACCTGGGATGTTTCCTCATCTTCTTCCAATAGATGGCACAGTTCAGCATCTTTTCCTCCATCCGGTCGGATCGATCGGTTCTCCTCGCCAGTCCTGATGGGAGTATTGGGCGGTCCACTGGGCCCATTGGATCTTCGTTCCCGGTCTCTGGATCGTCCTCCTTGGCCAGTCTCAAGGTCTTCTTTCTCCTAGGACGACAAAGGAAGAGCGGCAATACCTACTCATAGACGTTTTTCCACCACTGTTGAGATAGTGGGGCAGCATATGCATTTCATCATAACGAAACATTACATTCTTATTTTGAAAAAAAACAGTATCACTAGAGACAGTTTCATGTAAATCACAATATTTTAGAGACTAGATGTGGTATGTTTTATGATTGGAACTGAATTAGTCTGATACAGTACCCGCTAGGATTCCAGAGGATTCCTCCAGTTGTTGCAGAGTGTGCCTGGGATGGCAACATTTCAACTGGTTTATGTGGACCCACTTGTCTTCCCCCTCTGCCGAACCGCCTTTGGGGATGCGGATCTTGTAGGCCACAGGGGAGATCTTATCGACGATCTCAAAGGGTCCCTTCCATGTAGGCAAAAATTTGCGCTGCTTGGCCTGGTTCCTTTGGAAGTTGTATAGATAGACCCGGTCTCCCACCTGATATTCCTTCCTGGAAGTTTTCAGGTCATAATGGGTCTTCATGCTATCAGCTGATCTTTCTAGATTCCGCTGAGCATAAGCAAAAGCATGTTGGAGGTGTTTCCTTAAATTCTCTACATACTCATGAGTAGTGGAGGCATTTATCAGTGTCTGCTCTTGGGTCCTGTAGAGCAAATGCTGAGGAAGCACCATCTTGCGCCCAGTCATCAACTCAAATGGTGACATTTTGGTTGCAGATGAAGGGGTAGATCTGATGGCCATTAGGACCAGAGGTAATCGGATATCCCAACTTGGCCCAGAATCTGCCACAAACTTCTTTAATATGCTCACAATTGTCCGGTTATATCTCTCTACTGCCCCAGAAGAAGCTGGCCGATAAGCAATATGCAACTTCCTTTTGACCCCCAGTATCTCCCACATCTTTGTCATGACTTCACTGGTGAAGTGGCTACCTCTGTCTGACTCAATCCTTTGAGGTAGACCAAAACGGGAAAAGATGTGGTTAATCATCAAGGCAGCTGCAGTTTCTGCCTTGCAATTTGGGGCTGGGAGACATTCCACCCACTTGGTAAACAAGCATGTCACAGTCAACATGTACTTATTCCCCCTAGCCGAGCGAATCACAGGGCCTACAAAGTCGATTTGTAAATCTGACCATGGCAGTGTCATTCCCCTCTTTTGTAAAGGCGCCCGGTGTGTGAGGGATGTCGGCTGAAATTGTGCACACACAAGACAACCCTTCAAATATTGGTTGAGGTCCTGGCCCATGTGTGGCCAGTATGCAACCTCTCTTAAGATTTCCAGTGTTGTGTGAAACCCCCTATGACCGGCAGTGGCCGCATCATGGGCGTGACTTAACATCAGGCTTCGGAATGAGGTAGGAACCACCCACTGATCGTGGCCAGCTTTGGATTTCCTTACCAACAACCCGTCTTGGATTCTGAACATTTTTGGACATTTCATCAACACTCTTAGGTCCTCTTTCCCAGTGTAATCGGTATCCGTCAGGGGAAAGTTCTCAGGGTCCTCAAGGTGCTGGTAAAATTTACCAATTATTGGATCCCCTTCTGAGCGGTAATCAAATCAGCATCAGGGGTCTCCTTACTCCATTGTGCAATTGAAAGGTCGTTGTGAGCATTTGTCTGGGACCTAGTGATGGCAGTGACCTGGATTTCCCCCAACAGGGACTCAATCTCAATTAGATCCCCTTGGATGGCTCCGGTTTTGGCCAGCTGATCAGCTAAGTCGTTTCCAGTTTTGTCTGGTCCCTCTACTTTGGAATGACCCTTGATCTTTTTCCAATAGATGGTCATCTCATTCGAGGTGACCAGATCATCAATGTTTTGGATCAACTTCCCATGTTTCAAGGGTTTGTTGTTAGCACATAACATGCCTCTGGTTTTCCAATTAACCAGGTGCTCCACGAACCCGTTCCGTACATAATCCGAATCTGTGATTATGACCAGTTCGTGGAGTTGATGCTGGACAGCAGTGAGGATGGCCTGATGCACAGCCATCAATTCTGCCACCTGACTACTTCGGGGACCAATTTTGTATCCAGCGGAGGGTTCTGGGGACTCATTCACCCATGCATTCCCTACGCCAGCCACCAGTTCTTTCTCCCCGTTGTTGTCAACATGGTAAGAGCATCCATCCACGTACACAGTGGGCATTCCCTCACACTAGTCTTCTTCAAAGACTTTGTGGGGGGAATTAAGGTATGCCTCCATGTTGTCCTTTATTTTTAGACTTTCGTCCTCGAGACAGTTTTCTCTGGCACAATCATGCAAGTCAGCCAGACCTTGCGCGAGGGGACTCTTCTTGTTTTGGCCATATCTGACCTCCACAGGAAAGCCTTGCATTGACAGAATCCAGGAAGTAATTCGGGAATTACTCACATTTCCGGCCCGGATTCTATCACTTTGGAGATATTGCAGAGGCTGGTGTGGAGTCTCCACTATGATGTGTTCCCCCTGGATAAACGGGCGGTAATTCTTCAATGCCCACACCGTTGCCAGGAGTGCCTTCTCACAATCGTTGAATTTTTCCTCCACAGAGGATAAAGTTTTGCTCGCATAGGAGATTACTTTATTGACCTTGTCATGCTTTTGGTATAATACTGCCGTCAAGCACGTATTAGAGAACCCCGTCTCCAGGAAGAACTCCTTGTTTCTGACAGGGTAAGCTAGGCAAGGTGCTTGTGAGAGGCTTCTTTTGAGTTGTTTTACTGCCTCGGATTGTTCTGGACCCCATTCCCACTTGACCCCCCCCTTCAGGAGATGAATCAGGGGTCTGGTGATCCCTGCGTAGCCCTCAATGAACTTTCTGCTGTAATTAGTCAGTCCAAGGAGGCTCCTTAGTTCCCGCAGAGTTGTGGGGTCTTTCAGTTTCTGAAGTGCTTCCACTTTCTTTTCCTGGGGACAGAGACCCTGAGGAGTAATCTCATGCCCCAAGAAATTAACACGGGTTCTACACCACTGTGCTTTCTGAAAGGAAAGTTTTGCTCCGGCGGCCCTCAACTGCGTCAGAACATAACGGATCTCCGCTATGTGTTCCTCCACAGATGAACTTTTGATGAGGACATCATCTACATAAGCCAGGTTACCCCTCGCACCCAGGTCGGGCATGGCCTTATGTAGGAAAATGTTGAATTCATTGCCGGAGTTGAGGTATCCGAAGGGAGTCCGGGTCCATGTGTACTGCTGGCCCCCAAAGGTAAAAGCCATCTTGTATTGGTCCTCCCTACTGACAGGCACAGTCCAGTATCCATTGGTCAGGTCTATTGCAGTGAATACCTGTGACCCCTGGATCTGGGCCAGCCCTTGGTCAATGTAGGGCAGAGGCCATCGGGAAGTATGGACCCGTTTGTTGAGCTCCCTGAGGTCGGCGCAGAGTCTCCACTGGCCGTTTGGCTTCAATATTCCCAGCACCGGATTATTGAAGGTGCTGTGGACTGGACGGATTATTCCCCGGGACTCAAGGTTCTTAATTATTTCAGTAAGGGACTCCATTGATGCGAGAGGCAAGCGATATTGCTTCACAAACACAGGAGTCATGCCAGGGTCCGTGGGGATTGTGGTTGTGTGGATGTCAGTGCGACCACAGTCATATGAGTCTACCGCAAAGAGATCTTGGAAATCCAAGAAAACTTGTTTCAACTTTTGCTTTTGTTCCAGAGTCACACAGGCATCAGCTAGGTTGACTCTCTCTTCCACCATCTGCCTGAAGCCTGGAAAGACTTCTGGTTTGGCTATCTCCGCGGCCTCCTCCAGCTGGGTGGAGAAGTCCCTGGTCAGAGTGCTGATTTGGACTGGAGGCTTCAGGTGGGCAAGGCTGCCTTCATGAACCTGGAAAATCACCTCCTCCCTCCTGAAGTCACAAGTCACATCTTCCTTACCATAGGGGCAGGAAGTGTGCACCAGGAAGTTCCCCCCATGCCGGGTAAAAATCCTGTCTGGTGTTGTATTGTCATCACTGTCACTGTCAAAACAGTCCTTGGGGATTGGTCCTAGCAGTTCATTTACTAAGTCGATGGAAAAATGTCGGTCATCAACCGCCATTCCAATAATGGTGCCTGCGGCTAGAGTAATACTCTTTAAGTCGCTGTTATCCACCTCTATTGGAATGGTGTCATGTTCTATGTTGACTAATGGTGTTGGGTTTACCCCCAACCCTTGCTGTTGGAGAGAAGCATTTAGATGTATGTAAGCATCAGGGTTTTGCAAATATTGTCCTCTTTTAACTTTCACTTCCAGGGAGAATTGTCGGGTCCTTTCTGGGATGGTGACTTCCTCTTTTACCTGAATTTCAACTGCATAAGGTAGCAATTGAGCTGACCTAAATGCTTTTTCTGGATCATCAAAGCCCATGGGATTATCCGCTAATCGGGACCAAGCTTTGAAGTTTATTAGGTCCAAACTAATGGCAAAGCGATTGAGAATGTCACTGCCTAAGTAAAAGGCGGCAGGGACGTCTCGCACGACCCAACAATTGTGGACTATGCTCTTGTTGCCAATGGAGATTTTGAGCATACACCTGCTTGGCAGGAGATGTTTGGAATTAGGTGCTTCCAGGTCCATTTCCCATTTGTCTATCAGTTTGAAGGTGGGAATGGCTGGATCTTTTGGGAGTTGGCGGAACATGGCTTCGCTGATGAAGCTCTTACCGTTGTTCACACACACTCGAGCGAGAACAGAGTCCTTCCCATCATTTAACTGAACAGGGATGAACAACTGCTCTCCAATTTGCTGAATATCAGCCAGGCTTTGAGCTGATTTCACATCTTTCTGGACTATAGGAGTGGGAGTTTCAGATTGTGGATTGGTATAGAATTTCAGAGTGTTTCCTTCCAGCGTGGAATACCACCTTAAACTGGAAGGAAGGTTGATTTTCAGAAATAGAGAGGACCCCTCGTCACTAGTCTGTTGTCCTACTGCTATTACTGTCACGTCTGGAATCTGGTTGTTCTGGAAGTGAAATTCTACTTGGTCAGATTTTTGTTCAACCATGTGGCATGTGCCGTTTAAACTAACATGGTTGACACTCTGTTTTAATTTTATTGGTCGGCTAGTCTGGGTCCAGAGGACCTTGTTTACGCAATCTATTAGGGGTGACAACCTTCTCAGGAGGTCATTCCCTAGTAAACAAGGGGTGCCCTCTGGGGTCACAACTATGACCGGGTGTTTCAACTTATGTCGCCCGATCTTAATGTCCAAGTCTGCAGTCCCCTCAACGGGAATTTCCTTCCCGTCAAAGTTCTGCAGTTGTCCAGGAAGAGAGGTGAGAGGAATTTGGTAATTCTCTCCCCTTCCTGCATTCAGTTCGTCAAAGGCCCTTCTGGACAGAAGGGTAGCTTGAGATCCAGTGTCCACCAGTGCCGAGATTGTACCCTGCCACTGTACTTGTACCGGGGCATAATATCTTCCCTCCTTCTCCTCAAGGGAGCACAGATAATGTACATTTTTGGACAACTGGTGGGCTAACTTTCTGGTTTTGGACATTGCTAGCGAAGGGATTTGGGCAGAATCTTGTGGAGAGCCTTGGGAATCTGAAAGAAAAATTTTGCAACTGGAGATCAGAGCCATTGTGGGTTCCCCTGGCTCCGGTTCTGGGCCGCCCCCCCCTTTTTGGAGGCAGTCCCCAGGATGGGTTGGAACCAGGGGATGTTCTTGCTGTTGGTTCTGGGATGAGATGGTGGGCGGCGGTAGCTCAGTCTCCACATCTCCCCAGTCTGGATTTGCATCCCTAGGGACCCATTTTTCTTTGGGAGGAGTTCCCCCCTCTCTGAAGGAGAAGATCCTTTTCCCAGGATCCTCTGAGGATCCCTCTCCCTCAAATTGGAAGATCTGTACCTCCTCCTCAAACTGAGTCTGTTTGGGTCTTTTGTTTCTCCTACCCCCCCTCTGCTCCTTAGGAGGCAGACTTTCAGGGGCAAGAGATTTTGTTTCCGGTTCCTGGGTTTCCAGGGGCTGTTTACAAGTGAGGAAGGAAGCTTCCTCCAAGGCTTTACACCCCCCTTCCCCTTGTGCCTCCTCCCTGGGAACCGGTGAGTTATCGGGGTGCTGCCCCCGTCATTGTTCTGGAGCACCAGGTCCAGAGTTGGGTGCGTTCTGCGCCGGCACGCCCATCTGAGGGTTCTGCTGAGCCCTCAGTATATGACCCATATCCCGCGCCATGTTTTGAACCTGGCGCTCTAACTGGGAAACCCGCTCAGGCTGATACGGGGCCCTGTTTTCTCCCCTGGGCTGATCCCGGGAAGGGTAGCTGTCCCTCCTCTGGTAATACCCCGGGTTGGGAAGATTTGGGTACCCCTCCACCCTTGGCCTCCCCTCTCCCGGATTCAGTGGTCTGGGCTCAGGGAATTGGGGAAAGAAGGATGGATGGTTTTGGGGCTGAAAGTCGGGAGGATATCTGGGGAAAAAGTTCTGCCCAGGGTTTGGTAAATTTCTGCCCTCCTGTGGGAAGTTTGGAGGGAAGTTCCCTGGGTTAGGTGCTTGGCTGGATCCCCCCCCTTGGGCTGGAGGAGTCCACACATAACCCAGGATGGGTCGATTTCCCTTGTAACGTGGACTTACATAGTCAGGAGAGCGAGGGACCCCATTTGTGGGGCTGCCTCCCTGGCTCCCTGTCTGTGACTGGCCCGAGGACCTTCTGGGCCTAGCATTATTAGGTGCAGGTAGGTTTTTAGGCCCCCCCATCTCCAGATCCAAAACGGGGGTGACCTTTACCTCTGCCACCTTGACAGCAGCAGGGGTGCTGTTGGCTTTGGGGTTTTTCTGGGCATTGCTTTTATTTTCTATGGGCTTCTGCACCTCATAGATCCGGGTAGCCTGTTCAATGACCCAGTCTAAAGATCTTTTCTCATGAAAATCTCTCACGAGCTGGGTCATTATATATTTGGGCAAGGCATGGAAAAATGTATTGACAAACTCTCTACTATCTGTGCGCACCCTTCTGGTGGTTTGCGCAAAAGCACGCTTTAACTCCTGCACAAATTCTCGTGGGGCCTGATCCTCCTCACATTGCAAATTGTAGGCCGCCTTGCGAGCCTCTTGAGGATTTCTGTGAACAGAAAAATGTTTCAGGATGGCCGCCTTATATGTGGACCATCTTAAATGATTTTGGTCCTCCAGCCCCGCAAAGAAACTGGAGTATTCCGGGGAGAATGTCCACTTTACATATTGAATACAGCTTTGGCTGTCCTTCAAATGGAAAGTCTCCATCATTTGTTCAAACAACTCTAAGTGCTCCCAAACAGAATACTTAGCGTTCTTATGGTAAGGCGTGATGATGCTCCTGATCGCCTTAATCTGCTTTAAGGGGTCCTTAAGCAAGGCCCTTTTTGCCTTATTGGCCTTTTTGGTTCGGGTAACCCTTGTCCATTCTTCCTCGGACTCAGAGGCACTGCTCCCAGAGGTTCCCGTCTGTTCTTCCAGGTTTTCCCGGATTCTGCGAGCCTGGGAATGGCTGGCAGAATGTGGGGACCTGGTCTCCTGTGTCCTGCGCAGTTCAGAGGAGTCTTCAGATTCCTCCTTGCTGCCAGGATTTGATGGGTACCCCCTCCACTGACCTAACTGGGCAGAGGTTTTCAGGATGCCCTTAATGGGCCTACTCTCCTGGGGTTCCCCATTGAACTGTACTGTACTTGGGTGCCCATACCCGGATGCCCACCCCTCCATTCCTGAGTGGTTCTGGCCTATGAGCCCCATACTCTTAGCTGGATAGTAATCTGCCATCCCTGTGGCCCTGTGCTCATGTGCGCCAGGGAACATGGGGGTGGCAGAGTCCAGGGACTGAGAGGTATGAGGGCCTCTGGTACTAGGGCTCCTGAGGTTATGCTCCGGAGTTTCCCTTTCCCAGCGAACCTCATCTCTATCCGCCCCTGCTCCCTGTTGCAATGCAAGAGCCTGCATTTGTGCCTTCAGTTCTTCAGTTAAGGCCTTACTGGACTCTATCAGTCTCTCCTGCATCGCTACCTGTTGTTGGAGCCTATCATTGTGTTCACAGAGGGCCTCGTTTTCCCTCTGTGCTTCCTGGTTGGTCCTGGAGAACTGGGCCAGTCTTTGCTGCAGGAGGGTTACCTCCTGAGCTGTGTCCCTATTGGCCTGCTCCTTTCTTGCTAGAGCATCCTCCACCCTCCTGGTGTGCTCTAACAAGTTCTGGTGTTCTTTTTGGAGATCACCCAGTCCCTGGTGGGCCAGGTGATTTTCTTCCATTTTTCTTTTTAAATGGCAGACTTCCTGGCCTAAGGCGTCTCTTTCCTGACTAAGAGCCTGCATTTGTGCCGCCAGGTCGTCCCTTTGCCGTTGAAGGGCACCAGCTTTTTGGCGCTCCTCATCAAACTCTGCCTGGGTATCCAGGTCTTTCAAGATCAGCTTGTTGCTCTCTACCTTCACTCTATCTAGATGACTTTGCAGGGTGGCTACCTGCTCCGTGCATGCCCTGTTAAAGTCTAATTGTTGCTCCAGCTATTTCTGGCTCTGCAGTAAGGAGTCCAAACTGTCTTGGTGCTCCTTCTGCAGGGCCAGAAATCTGGTATCCTGTTCTGACTTTTCCTTTTGCAGCACATCCATATCCTCCTTCATTTTAGTGATGTACAGTCTGCTGTCATTTTCTGACTCCTGGCTCCTCTGCAGCCTCTGCTCAGAAGAGACCAGGTCAGATTGGACCTTCTGTAATGCCAGCAGTTGCCTACTCGCCAGATCTTGGCCTTCAGCACATTTGTCCTGCACGGCTCCCATATGTAAATATAAATACGCCGCTACCCTGGCAATCTTATTGTGTTCATCTTTGGCTTTAGGAGCCATATATAGTTCACTCAGGGCCACATGTAAGGGACCCTGATCTCTATATATATCTGACCCTGTTTCAGTGACCTGTTGTGTGATGGCCTGCAACCACGCATCCTGGCCCTGTTCGGTCCATTCACCTCTCACAAATAGCTTATGCAAGAGGTGCTCTCTGGCTATTTTCATGTCTACTAAGGTCGTCATTCTAGAGATTGGTCTCTGTCCTGACTTACAGAAGTTTGTATTTTATTTTTGCAGAACAGAACTTTTCTTGGAGTGTCCCTTTTGAGGAATGCTTCACAGCGTAATGCAGCGTGGTGATCCGACCGGATGTATGTATCCCGTCAGTTAGCACACTGTATTAAGCTGCACAAGTGGTAAATCTAACCCAACGTCTCGGCTCGAGCCCCCAATTTGTAAGAGGATTCAATTCAACACTACAGCTAAGTCAACGCCTAGTCTATAATACTGAATGAAAACCCTTATTGATATATCTTTAGGTCCAGTTCATGCGTTCTGGATGACTACCCCTATATAACACCCCTCTCTTGGAATCCCCCTGACCCCACTGAGCCAAGAAGTAGTTCTGTTTTGCAAGTTTAAAAGGTTTATTTGATAATTTAAAATAGATATATCACACTTTATAATAAATTAATACTTGAATATCACCCTTAATCTGATATGTTAAAGATTAACAATGGAGAATCTGGCACTAGCACACTTCTTTATAATCACTAATGAGTTGACATGAAATGGATAAGATAGCACACTGGTAAATAGAAACAAAAGTATAATGTGGTAGAGGATGCTTTATGTAAGCTCAGGTGGATGCAATATTCAATGAATGCAGTACAGAAAATACTCAATATGATTTCAACCGAACAATGTAATCACTTTTCTCTGGCTATTCACTCCCCCCCTCTTTATGCAATGCAAGGAAATGGGAGGAAAGCACACAGTTCTCAGAAATGCAATCAATGTAATCAGTTCAATCCAGCAAGCTTAGACAACAGAAAACAGATAGGAGTTTTGAAATCACAGGCCCAAATTGCTTTGATATGTGCTGGCAATGAATGAGAAATATGCTGGAAACGCTTTTAATTCCCTTTCAGAGGTTCAGGGTGAGTGGTATCTAGTTAATATTAGTCCAGCCTCACACTAGCAATGATGCAGGGATAGTTAGCAGGTTAAACGAATTTCTGGCAAATGGAAAGCAAACAGCAGCAGTTTTTACATGTGAAGAAATTGCAAATCGCGGTAAAATTCGCGGATGCGTGTTCCGCGATTGCGGTAAAACTATAAGGGGTAGGAATGCGGTTCTTGGTGCGATTCAAAGCTACGATTCTAAGCTATCAGAAGCGGTTGCGGAGATATGAGCGATGTTGTGAAGGTCGTTTTTCAGATTTGAAATTTTAAAGTTCAAAAAGGCAAGTGCAGCTTGCGACTAGAAAATGACAAGTGACAGCTTTACAAATGACAGGTGACAGTTAGGAGGCAGTTCTACTTAGATTAAATAGATTGAATTATATTATTTTAACTAAGAGATTGGTTCTGCACAGTTTTCTAGGTACTCACACTATATTCTTGAGTGAAATGGGCCTCGCCACGGATCTGGTCAGGGTTTTAAATTCGCCTCTGGTCTGGTCTGGCCTCTGCACTTCACAGTGATCTGGGTCAGCTCTCTCTGCTGGTCTGGGTCTCTCTGGGTACAGCACTGCTTTCTCTCTGGTTCTCTTAGTTCTGGATAGATTGAAGTCTCTAGTTTGGCTTTCTGGAGGTTGATGGAGGTAAGTATGGATTTTTCCGGCAGAGCGTCCCGCTGCAGATGGATTTGGAAAGTCCCTATCTGTCCTGTCTGTCTGCTTTTATGTGTTTAGAATGTGGGTGTGTTCTAGCATCACTGACCCTACCTCTCTCTCAGCTTCTAATTGGTCAAACTTCCATTTATCATTTGATTGGGGAATGAACTGTGAGTCAGAGTGATGTCATTTTACAGCCTGCAGAAAGTCCACTCCTCCTGTCAACTTACACACAAATCTAGATTTGAAACAAATACATATTTGCAGAGGTACATATTGTTTTAAAATCATATGCACCCATCATGCATTACAGGAGGTATACCCTGTTCAAACTCTGCTCTTCCTGGGAGCTTGCATTCAGAAATGGCACATATTTCACTTTTTAACTGATTTTGCAATTTCTGACATTGACCCAACTTTACATACATGTGTGCAGGGAGTAGGGACATTAACTGATGAAGTTTCAGATTTTTAACATGCATACATTTAGAGTAATATCCACTTTTCCGCTGACACCCCCCTGAACATGCCACTGGGTCGAAAAACCTCTTAAAATGTGGGCAGAAAAATCACAAGAATTATGGTATCATTTATAAAATTTTCACATGTCCGTTCTATGAGTTATTCATCTTTTTAAAGTTATGTTCTGGCTCCAAAGGGGTGTGGTTTCCCAGGTCACATGGTATAGAAACCAGTCTTTCCAGTTTCTGCCAAGCCAGCTTGCTCTCCCAGGCAGTGCTCCTCCCAGCTCCTGCCAAGAGGAAGCTACAATTTACGACTGCGGTAATAAAAACCTTTGCCTGAGTGAAGAGGGCTTTGTTCACTCTCTTGCAGAGCACAGATAATTCAATTATTAGATAGATGGCATATCCTTAGTGTGGGCAGCAAAAGGAAGGTTGGCCTGGGAACACAGTGGTGACTCAAATTTCCCTCCTGATGGGGGTAGTTGCCAGGCAGAATTCAGTTCCTTAAGCCGGGTTTCAGATAAAATGTCACTTTTTGTTCCCCAGTTTCTGCATTCAAATAAAACTAAACATTTTTACATATGCAGCTAGAAGGCTGATTCTAAGTTTAAAACTATGACATTTAAACAGTTACAAAGGCATGTGACACCAAACATAGCTCACTCATTTAATCTAAACATTTTCGATTTTAGTGTCTTTAAATCCAGTGCAACTTAAACTGCTGACTCCATAGCAGTTTTGTTATAAGCATTGTTTTGGGCTCTTCATTTCCCAGATTTTGTAGGCACACAACACTCCATTCTACCAAATGTCTGCTGGTGTCCAGTGAGTTTTTAGATGTGTTGCAATGTTTAAAATAGACAGTTTGAGCCTGCCTTCAGAGAAACACAGGGTGGTTTTAAACTGCCGGCTTTTGGATAGTGGTGAGTACTGGTACTGCACCCATTTTTGGGATTTAAGAAAATGAATTCCCAACAGTTATGGGTTTGCATTTGGCAATCAGCATTGCCATTCCCAATGGTTTCAGACTACTGTGCGGGTAGTCCAATGGTGGTTTTAGGCAGCATCCTTCTGTGCCCATAACATCGGCAAAAATGGGTGGCAGCCTATTCTTCCTGCATTTCCCTGTGCATTTTCGGGGAAGCTCTGGCCATCATGATGTTTTCATGTCAGTACTGCACAGTTTTGAGGTACGGCTCGGATGCATGGGTAAATACATCCCACAATAACATTAAAATCACCCCCCCAAGATGAGGTTTTCTTGGCCTACATTCTGTATAATCTATGCCAAGGAAGGAAAGAATTAACCATCGCCTATGTTTGGAGCATAAACATTGCAAATCCTGCACATTTAATTTTGTACATTAACATTAACGCACACTATTCTTCCGTCTTTGTCTTTCTTACATGAAATCACAGACAACGGTATGTTTTTCCGAATCAAAGTGCAAATCCCTCTGGAGCTTGAAGTAAATAAAGATCAAAAAACATTCACTACCCAACCCAGTTTAATTTTTTTTGCATCAGCTTTCACTAAGTTTTTCTCTTGTAACAGAGCAATGTCTGCCCCCATTTCGGTTAAACAATCCAATATCCTCTTTCTTTTGTTCACACAGTTAGCACCTTTTGCATTCCCAGAGTCTGTGGAAAGATCCAACCCACTTGTTGCTCTGCCATGCAGCATCACTGTGTTCTGATGGTGCCAGAAACATCAAAATGGCCGCAAAACCTTTGTGCATGCCAAAACCTATGACAATCGCGCTCTGCAAAGTACAAAAAGATGGCTGCCCAATCCGCCATGCATGTTGTCAGTGGTGGAACATAGATCTCACTCCTGAAACATGTCACTGGGCTCCACAACAAGTGAAAATGGAGTACAGAGGGAAAAGCAGTGCTCTGCTAAAACAAATCCCAAATCTTGCCTTAAATCCCTTTTTCTTGGTTGCTGAAACTGCAGAATGCCGTACAAAACACCCTCAAACATCCAAAATTCTTACTGGGTGCTACAATTCACTTAGTTCAAGAAATCATTATGAACATACAATGTCCTGAAAAGCTGAAAGTTTCAAAGAAATATCCCCAGCAAAACCTGCCTGTGAAATCTGTCAAAATCTGGGTGCAGTACCCTCAGCCGCCTGAACGGCAGCTGTCAGAAGCCTGCATGATAAACTTTAAAAACCTGTATACACTGAAATCAAATGTTTGGAAATCTAAGAGGCCTGTTCCTGAGAGTAACCTATGTTGTAATTGTTAATCCCATGCTTTAGAATCTGAAATAAGTGTTCTAGCTGCTAGTTTGAAATCACAAGTTTGTTTTTAAGCCAAGAAAAAATGCAACAGAATTAACATTTAAATATAAGCCTGGCTAAAAGCCACCCAAAGTGGAATAACAGCTCTCCTACCAGCTTCTCTCCACCAGGAAATCACACCCATGTGATGATTATAGGGTGGGGGAAGAATTTGGTCTGCAGTGGGGAAGGAGACAATGGACGTCCTCCACCTAAAGGAAATGCGAAGTGTGAAGGGTCGTAAATGGCCTCTGCCCAGGAGAAACAGAGAGAAGATGCTCCTGGGTCCCAAGGACAGACCAAAGGGGTGGAGCTAAACAACCATTTGTTGCTTAACAAGGACAAAAGACACATTTTAAAAAGACTGATAACTTACTATGTAAAATTGTGCAAAATATAGAAATAACGGCATTTTTAATGTAATTTCTGGATACACGGGTGAAAAGGCTCCAGAACTCTGTGACATGTTCTGGGAAGAAACGGCAGAAAATATGATATTACACAAAATGTATTGCTGATAGAAAATTAAACTTTATACACGTATGCCCATATGCAACATGCACCTTTGTAGACATTTGCTCCTAAATTGGACATTGTGTTGAGGATGAAAAGGGCAAAATTCTGTGAAAAGCAGACACAAGATCCCACAGAGATGGGGCTTGGAGGAGTAGCTGCTACACAAAATATGTGATCTGTATATATGATTGTTATAGAGGTTGCACATGTGGAAATATGTATTGTACCAAAAGTAGATTTTGTTTTCAAGGAGCTAGGGGTAGACTCTAAGCCTCATAAACCCACACCATAAAGGTGACACCCTGTTTCTCTGCTCCTATAAAGGAAGAGAGGAGACCCTGACCAATCCCTGTTAAAGGGGCAAGCTTAGGATAAACCAGCACACACACCCCATTTATCATAAGCATAAATAGAGACAGCAGAGGGCAGAAAAAGACAGACAGATTCACCCACTATCCGAATGCTGGCGGTGCACCCTGCTGCAGAAATATCCATCTTACTTGCTCTAGACTCCAGAAACTTGGCAAAGCAGAAAGGCCCATTGCATAGCTGAACCGCCTTAAATTTCCAGAACCAGAACCAACCCCAGAAACCTAAAGGGGAACCAAAAGACAGCCAGGCTGTGCTGTACTGCTTGCCTGCTGAAATAATTATCATCAGAACCAAAAGATCCAATCCAGTCCTGTGCCGTGCTGTGACCAGAGCCATTGCAGATCCGATCCAGTCCTATGCCGTGCTGTGAACAGACCCAGTCCAATCCGATCTGCCCAGCTGTCTGTCCCAGAACCAGATTCCCTTCCCTGACCAGAAATCTTGACGGACCAGAATACTGATGGTTCCCTGTAAAAACATATCTAGTGAGTATCTATAGATAGAACTGTGTCAGGAGCATATGTACTGGCCATAGTTAATCCCTATCTTAAACACACCTTATATTGTCTTCCAAACCTGATATTGTTAGGAGTATTTTTGAATTGTATGACTTTTCTTGCGCTGAGTTTCTCTTATTTGTTTTCTAAAATCATAGGTCCTTAGTGTTGTGAGTAAATAAAGTGAATCCCAGAAAGAATTTGAGTATCCACCACGTGAAGGGTTCCTTGGCCAGGAAATGTGGAGATTCATGTGTGGCATTCTCTTTTTCTATAGTCATATTCTAGTGTAAGAAATCCCATTTGTCTTTTAAAAGTGCATTCCTGTTTCCCATTCTTGTGCCTGTCTCGAAAAACGACCTCCACTAAAACGTCCATAACTCACTCAATTTTTTTGCTAGAAACAATATTTCAACGTCTGCTTGTAGCACAGCTTTAATTTGGATCTAAAAGTGCATCCCAAATCCATATGGTTCTCCCGTGACCGCGATTACCGCACACTGAAAATGTTGCCATGAATTTCGTTTTAGGGAAATCCTGACACGTGTAAAATGCTTTTGATTGCTTCCGACCTTAATTTTAAGATTTCACATTGTTTCTTAGTATCAAATCATTGCTAGTGTTTGCGTGCAACTATCCAAAGTGGCTTCCATAAGAATTTAAACAATATCAGCAATTTAAACTATATTTAGTATTTTTGCCCAATCCATTCTCAAGATAACTTTAAAACCATTTTGCCCGCTTGCCAGTCAATTCTGTTTTTCTCTTGTGTTGCTGGGGCGAAATTGGGATTGATATTTTGTTTTAATTCTGCCATTCCTGAATACCTGCTCTCTCTCCTCCTACCTCTTCCCATTGCCTGTTTGGGGGTTGAGGGGTGTGCAGGGGGAAATAGTAACCACACTGCTATTTGATCTGAACACACACACAAAAGTATTATTTCTGTGCTGAATTGTTTTGCTCACTATTACTCCTTGTGTATTAAAGAGATTATTTAGTGTTACATCACCCCATTGGTGATTATTGTGTATCCATTAAAACATAGTGTGATTGAATTGTAACTAAATAAATAAATATTTTAACTTTGCAAACCAGCCTGATTCCTAGTTCAGTGTGACCAGGGGGGTTCCAGGAGAGGGGCATGATATGCGTGGTACATCGTTCAGAATAAAAGAACTTTTAGACACAAATAAATAAGGATTTCAGTTGTGAATTACACGCTAGGCGTTGACTTAGGTGAGTGCCGGATTGAAATCACTTACAAGACCACCTTCAAGGTAACTTTGGATTTGTTCAACATTATTAAAAGGATTGTTTTCGTCATGCTCTGAAACACTTGTGTATGAGCGCTATGGAAATAAAATATCGATATCAATATCAATACCCACCTTGTGAAAAAATACACAAACAACCCAGACAAAAAGACAAACACACAGCTAATGAACAAACATAAGAACACACACACTAACATGGTGTTGCCTAACCTAACCCAAAAGCAGCTCACAACTGTTCATTTTGAAATCAGAACTCAGTTCGTCCCCTCCCCAAATATCCTCAATCTTGGAATCACATTTTATCACATTCAAAAAAAGCTTAGTGTTAACTCTAATAAGTAAACGTCTCCTACTAAATGCCTATGTTACGCATGTAAGCCCCTGACTAGCTTCTAGTACTATTGACTAATAGTAATATTATACTTCACAGACCAGTGCATATGTTACTGAACACATCACGTAAGCATCCATATCCAATCCATCTAAACAGCTCAACTCCTTATATTGGTTGTTTAGACGATCACATAGTCCAAGTAATTCTCAACCAACTAGGAAATAGCCTGCCTAGGTGAAGGGGTAGCCTATCCATTTCAATCAATTCTTCCTCAACGTGGATAACATGTGCATATTGAATAGCATCACACAATTGCAGAGAATAAATCAGATATAACGTTAGGTTCCAGTCCTTGTTTCCAGTCCTTGACCCTTGATGAATGGTTTTCTAAGTCCAATTTCTACACGCACCTTTTGACTACCCAGCTACTGCCCTCTATTGAGTACATGCTGAGTAAGACTGTTAGAGGTTGCTTTAGTGCTGCTTCTTCTGACCCAATAAGACCACAGAAGCTCGTATTAGTAGTTCAACCACTGGTGTGACACTAATTCTGGAACAGAGCCCATTACCCTACAGTGAGCGACATAATAATAATAATAATAATAATAATAATAATAATAATAATAATAATAATAATAATAATAAGTGCTTCTGGGCTTTGCAGCACTTGTCAAATACTCAAACTAGGCTGCATCCATGTAAGACAGCCATTAATTAACCTCTGTTATTCTTTTTAATCCAATGCTTGTTTGCTGGAGTACCGGACTGTGCATATGCCAAACAGAGGATAGCACATGGATAAATGCGCTGTTCTTGGAAGCAAAACCATGCAGAGCAACAGAGATTGGATCCCGGATCAGCGCTTAGAAATTGAACTCAGGTATGGTATTAGAGGCGTTATAAAAAAAAAATTAAATAAATAAACTAATTCCTAGCATATCAAATGTGCGATATAGCTTATCGGTGTCAATTAATACGTGAGCCTAACATTGTTTTATCATCTTGCTGACCTTTCATTTTAGAATGTATTTAATTTCTAGAAACCTTGCTTGCAATAAGTTGGCAGTCTATTGATTCCAGTCCCATGCCTCACTTTGAAAAAACCCTTTGCTGTATCACCGGTGTCAATGCACATTAGTTTGCTCAATGAGTACTAATGCAAGCATATTCTAGAAAATATGCAGCAGAGATCTGTCTGACGAAATGACAAACACTAATTATTAAAACTCCACGAAACAGCACCTCTGGTTTTAGGCACATTTCAAGGAAAATGCATTATCCTTTACGAAGACTGCCCCGATCTCCTAGAACGAGAGACACCTCCAACAGTTACATTAATATGAAAGACAGCCTTCCACATGCTACAAATTCTATGCTCCTGTATTGTCTGAACTGTATGGGCCTCATTACGAGGTGGGCGCAAAGGGACACCGGGCACCGTTAAGGCCACCGGTGCCGGTAATCCCTTTGCACCCTATTCCGAGTTCCCTTAGCGGGTCCCTTCCTTAACGCCTGGTTTTACCCGGCAGTAAGGGCGGGACCCATTAAGGGACTTCAGAGCTAATAACGGTGCTAATAACGGTAGCGCAATTTGTGGTACCGTTATTAGCGCCTTCCCATTGAGCCCTATGGGGGCTCAAATGGGAATGGGGAATGGCTTTTTCAATGGGGACTTACCGGTCCTGCCAAGGTCGGACTGGACCGGTAAGTCCCCATTGAACGGGACCGGACACAGTCCCGTCATTGGTGGTAGTCATGGCGCTAATAGTGCCATGACTACCACCAACCTTGGAATGAGGGCCTATGTGGTTAACCATATACACTGGAGCCTATTGTGCGATGCACTCCAGCCCAGGTAAACTTTACTTTCATTTCAGGCCAGCAACCAACACACCATCATGTTTGTTGACCCAGTCTATTATACTTCTGCTCCTTTACCCTTTAGTAGGAACGCTGCGCTACCGAACGCCCCACATCCCCAGCTACCCGAGCACCTGCTGCAGTGATCTGTGCGGAACGTGCAGTGCGCGAGTGTAGCAGGACAGGCTGCGTCTCTGTACATTAGCAACAGTGCAATGACAAGCGCTGCTTGTTAAACACCACCTGTATTGGTTCGGTTTCAGCGAAATAAATAGTCATTGTGATGATTGCCCCAGCCTGCGGAAGGATTGCCAGCCCCAACAGCTACATTAAACAATAAAGGCAAGCCTTTAACCTCTACGCTGCCGTATGGTCTGGTCTGGATGTATGTAACCATACAGACGGGAGCCGATTGCGCGATGCGCCCCATCCTAGGTCCATTTTACGTCCACGACGGGTCGTCACATCATCTATGTCAGCGCCGCCCTTTATGTTTCCCCTCCATGATCCTATTGCGGGCCTAAAGCCCCTCACAAGGGGGGCATTACCGCTTCAGGTAATGCCCCGGGGCGTTTGATAAGGCCCTCATTTCGTTCAGGGCTGTAACTATGCGCCCCTGGGGCTACCTGAAGTGGAAATGACCCCCTCCCCCCCCGCTCGGGGCTTCTTGCTTAATCAGATGCTTAGTGAGCTGCTGGATAAAGCTGCTGCCAGGTTGATCGACATTCCAGAATCCAGCAGAGTCATAGTCACAGGTATTGCAGGAAGATATAAGCTGTATGCTAGTCTTCTGCTAACATGACAAACGACATGTGGGAATAATAGTTAGTCCAGAAAGCACTTTGCAGGTATAACTGTTAATGGCATGAACTGAAAATCAGAAATCTTGATCTGAGTACAAATAATTCTATATTGACGTGTCCCAAATGTGCGTGAGGACGTGCATTCCACCAAGGTTAAAGACCATGAGACAGACTCGGTGACACCCCGTTGTATGTGAAAATGATGCCTACGTGCCTGCACACCTTGACCTCTCTTATCTCACCCTCACACAGTTTCAATTGGCCTTCTAGAAGGATATGTTTAAAAACCGGCTGAATGATGCTCTTTTCCAACGCTGGACACAAGCAGAACAACCCTCTTCTCACATGGTTGGTATCCTCTTTGTGCTGCATACAAAAGGATTCATAAGAAATGATGGCTCTCACTAAGAAGTACCGCAGTATGAGCTGGCTCCGGGCCTCACTTCCATGGCCAGGAGAGACAACACTCACTTCTGATAGCAGCCACCAACCCACCTCTTAGACTCCCAGGCACTGGTGGCATCCTAACTAAACATGCAAGGAAGGTTCCTAATAGCGGCAAGCAGCACACCATTGAGCCTCTGGCTTCATGACATTCAAGACTGGCATGTGTACTCTACAGGCATGACAACATATCTACGCCCATTAGCCTGTGAGCCCAACGCCTGACCCTCTTTAGAGAAACATACTGGGCCTCATTACACGGAAGGCGGTAAGGGTTAACGGTCATTGGTAATGGTACCGGTGACCGTTAACCCTTACCGCCTTATTATGAGGTCCCTTTGCGGGTTGGTACTTTAACGCCTGCTTTTTGCAGGCGTTAAAAACCAACCCGCAAAGGGACCTCAGTGCTAATTACGGCACCGCAAATTTGCGGTACCGTAATTAGCACCTTCCCCATTCCCATTATGCCCTATGGGGCAAAAATGGGAATGTGGAAGGGCAATGGTGGAAGGGGGAATTACCGCTCTGCCAACCTTGGAATAGGGTGGTAATTCCCCTTTCCACCAAGGCGGTGCCGGTATTTTACCGGCATGAACCATTGTGCTAATAGCGCCATGGTTAACCGCCTACCGTGTAATGAGGCCCACTGTCTCATGCAGGACAAGTACTTTTCAGAAGCGGCAAACTTCAGGCTTCGAAATAGGAATATTCTGCTTGGAAGAGTGTCATTGGACACCAGAGGATTGGGTGACTGACCATGCAGTAAATGCAGGTTGCAGAGTAGCCTTTAGAATGTTTCAAACGAACGAACTACACCCAAACTAGAGAATGAGAGGGCCCAGGAGATGATATGTATAGGGAGTGCTCAAGAAGTACTATTGTTAAAGAGAACGATTTTCAGAAAGCATGTTGTGTGCTACAGCAGGGTCACACAAGCCGTGAAATGTCTCTGTCATTACATGTGTCTCTTAATTCGATGTTTAATTTCAAATTCAACTTTCGGAAAGCCTTTAAATGCGGCCACTACATCATTAAGCATTTGACATTTATCGAGTTAAAACTATTGACTCAGGCTTTCATTCCTCCCCCCACAAATTACTGCAGTGCCACATCGGATGTGACTATATTTTCCATTTCTTATAAATAGCCACAAGAAAAGTATTAATTATCCTTCTGCGATTTAATGCAGCGACTGCCTTAACCTTTCAGGTTTCCAGAAAGGCCAGCATAACAAGGCATATTCATAGCAGAGCACGTGATTTATGACAGCATTCTTTAATTTCTGTTTTTAAGTATGTTACCCGCCGATCTGCATACATTTAAATTTCGCTGCCACGCGTCTTTCTATCTGGAGGCAATTGTTTAATATGCAGGGATGATTTTTGTCCACGTACATTTTGGTCTGTGTCACCTCGCATTAAATTATTACTGTTTGCAGCCTTTTCAGAGCAGGCCTCAGGCCCTTATTTACAAGAATCAATGAAACTGTAATGAAAATCCATTTTTCATACTATCAGCTCCGGCCTGCTTTTATTTAGTTAGCTGTGTCTAAGCAATCAATTCATTTTGGGCAAATGTCATTTTGAGAGAAAGAGAATGCACAGTGAAAGGGTTAATTATGAAATAAAGCTCGCTGCTTCTCTACGGTGAAGTGGCATGGTTAATGGTGTTTTTTAAGCGTTCCTAATATATGCAAAGTAATGTATATTGACACCTAACCAAGCTTTTCCATGATGAATATTGAAATATATATGCAAAGCACAGGCCAAGGGAAACATGTTATATAGATCTTGCAGTGTACATTTAAAGGAAATGAGCCATTTATATTCGACAATTTAGCGAATATCTAGTGCCTATTGGAAGAGAGCTATTAGAAGTGTATGTGTCTTTGTAATTTATTTAGGTAAATATACGTATTCATCTTCTGCTTATTTTGCACTCTTGGCTCAACGGACCGAGATATACATATTTAATAATGCATTGTATCAAGCATTATTCATTCAATCTATCGGGGCTACACTTGAGAGGAAATCGCTTCCAAAACTCCAAGAACATAGAAAAGCTGAAGGATGTTTCCTGCTCCAGTCCGAGGCACAGGTTTAACAGGAAAGTGTAAACACCTGGGACTTTAGAGAAGCAGTGTGTGACAGAAAGCAGGACATGACTGTCACACATCAGCAGAGCAACATTCATGTCATTGATACCAATGTGTAATATTACTCCTCTTCCAATGCGGCAGGGGTCCCCCAGGGATGCCTCGCTCACGGGTCCAATAAGAGTCCCCACCCCACGCCAGGGAGTGAATACACCTGGGCACACAGACAATCAAGCATAGTCCTCAGAGAGCCATAGACATCTTAACATGGCACTTGAGATGACCGCATCTTGTATTATTCGCCTCTCTCCAAGCTACATCATGCTGTTATGCTATGCTATGCCACTGGGATCGATAGTAGACACTCGTGCCATTTGAGAGGGGCTCAGGCGCTGCGGCAGATGGGAAAAGGAGAGTGTGGGCGAGGTTAGTGAGAAGAGAGGGAACTCACAAAATAGCGTGCCTATTGTGTTGTTGTATTCAGACCAGAATCACACACAGCTCTGCACTTCAGGTCGGCCTCTTTGTTTTCTGTGTCATTTGCATTGAGCATTTTTCTCCAGATGGGTACTCCTGTACTCTCGATGATGCCAGGGTGCATTTGCTTGCACTGTGATTTGTAAAATGATTGTAGAGGCGTAGGGATTTTTTTACGGTCGCTTTTTAGTAGTAAACTCCTAATGAAACACTGTTTGTAAATCACGCCCATAGCGTTCTTTTTTTATGTCTATTAGGAGAGTTATTCAATTGCTGTGTGCGAGAGGCTCGGTAGGTATGCATATAGGTTGTTTAAGCATAGGGCCTAATTCAAGGAACATTTAGCACCGTGAAAACACGTCAAACCGGGTCTAATTTACAGAGCAGTGCAAAGTGTATTTTTGCGGTACAAAGTGACTTTGTCCTGGAAAAGAAAACTTTGCTCCACGCTAAATGAGCCTAATTCACAAAAAAGCACTGGAAATGTGCACAGAAATCCTGCAAGGGCCGCACGCCGAGAAGGACACTGAGCGAGCCTGCGCATAGAATAAAAAATGTGTGCCCCACCCATCCATGGTATTTGCTGTGCCAAGTAACCGTAATCGCAAATTGAGGTCGGCATGCCCCCAACACGCCCACACGCAATGCATGAACAGCCAGAACAGCTACTTTTGTGCGCTCCCCCAGCATGAATACATGCACCCTTCAAACAGTGCGTGGGGACCCCTGCATCTCAGGGACTATGCACAGGGTCCCACGTAACTGTTTCTGGCACCCTGACAACATTTGTATGAAAAATTATAATTTGGTTGAAATCTCCAAACATCTGCTTGTGAATCCCCGTAAACCGTTCCTGCACCCTGCTACAATGCGTACGCGCACCCCTACGTTGGATCGGAACCCCGGTTGCATACATGCACCCCAAAATCTGACATGCAAACTGATCTCTGCACTGTGATTCCTATGCCCAGGTGTACTTACACCTGCCTTTGCGTGGAGAATAGTATGAAGGACTTGCGTGGCCATTTTCCTGGCCAAGATGTTGCACGATCGAATCCATGAATACGTCTCATGCCGCGCAATTGTGGGCTTGCAAGAGACTGCCTGCAGGCCATCCAGGGGAATGCCTGCATTTTGTAAGTTCTTCCCCATTTTTGTTGTACAGCCCCCTTCCCAGCCCTCTGCGCAAGCCACGCCCAAGCTCTGCTTTGCACTTCTGCCAGGTGCTCGACTGCTTCCAGTGACATGCTGAACTTGCGCGAACTCCATGCAAGTTTAGGAGAAGTCACGCGCATTCGATTCAATGAATCGCCGAACAGGGACTTCCGCACGGTTTGGCGTGCAAGTCCCCGATTTCCCCAGTCTGCACTACTTAGTGTTTCTTTTTTATTTAGGCCCATTTAGCGCAGTGCAATTAGTCCAGTTCAACGTGTTTGTTGGCAGTGCAAAGTTACTAAATGTTCAATGAATAAGGCTTTTAAAATGGTAATGCAAGAAGCTTATTGGTGGCCTGCTGGGCAACTTGGTGCACAACCAAGGCAAATTCTTGGTCGGAGTGGCCCTGCGGAAGGTCTCAGTAGCAATGCCTTTCCAGTAAACTACGTTTTAAGAGATGTCCTGATGCACTGTTGGGTGGGCTGGTATCTTTGCCAGTGGCTAGTGTGGAGCAACTGAGGAACATTGGGGAGCACTGGGTGGACTTGGAGACATAGGGAGCATACAGAAGTGAGTACTATTTAGGCATTGCTGTATTTAATTGACAAATGTATTAATTGCTACCACTCTTTCATGTCTCCTCGCACACAAAACCTGCTTGCATAGCCCCTCCACCCTAAATCTCGTGAATGCAGAAGGCTCTTTGCATGCCACCCAAATTTCCTTCGGTGAATGTGGCAGCAAACTGCCGCTCCCAATTCCCTTTCTTGGAATACTGTCAATGTCCATACTTGATTCTTTATTGCATACTGTGGATCTCAGTTTACAATGATATTTTCCATTTCTCATCATTCCACTTTTTGACGTTCCTTATCTCCTGCTTCTTCAATCCTTTTGAAGTTCTGATACAAAAGGTGGCTTGGAACCTCCTTGAATCTTGTTACCTTGCCTGCTTGCAGTTATGTTGCTGGCCACAAACAATTTATTAAAATTCATATTTGTTTAGTTATTCTCTGAATACGGGTAGCTTATGGCTTATATTCACAACATCATATGGAATTCTACTGCCCATCACCTCCTCTTCATTATGCTTCATTATGTCCTAGAGTCTTATATACAAGCTAGTGCCTTTTGGCCTCCGATTTGATTTTGGTACTTTAGCATTACATTGTTTTATTGCATTTGGCTATGCAAAAAATTCCATGGGAGTTCACAAAATAGTTAAAGCCATTGGAGTCAAGGAATAACAACAACAAGCATTGGCAATGCCAACAGTGTGGGCTTCTCTGTAGGCATAGCAAAGGCACTGACCAGGAACTGCCATAGTGGAATTAACTAGTCATTGATGGTAGTAGGTGCAAAATGGTGTGAGTACCTGGGGCCAGATTACAGAAACTTTGCGGCAAGGCAAGGGCCAAGTTGCCCAGTATTAGCAATAGGGCAAAGTTTGCCCTATTTTTAAAAACAATGGCACACACTAGAAAACTACTGCCCCATGACAAGGGCAGTTTGGCATATTAAAAGCACCAGGGAAAAAATTGCCCTAGTACATAAAAGATGCATTTCTACTGCATTTTTGCACCAGGGCAAAGTGTGCCCTAGTTCTAATACAGAATGGTATTTAGCACTAGGGCAAACTTTGCCCTGATGCAAAAATGCATCAAAAATGTATCTATTTTGCACTAGGGCAATTTTTGCCCTGCTGCTTTTAATATGCCAAACTGCCCTTGTCATGGGGCAGTAGTTTTCTAGTGTGTGCCACTGTTTTTAAAAATAGAGCAAACTTTGCCCTAGTGCTAATACCGGGCAACTTTGCACTTGCACTGGTGCAAAGTTTCTGTAATCTGGCCCCTGGACATCTAATAGCAGTTCCTGTCAAATGCCTAATACGATAATACAATACAAAACCGTTGGCTTTGCCAATGCTTGATTTTTAACAGGACTTCATTGAAGAAAACACACAGCCCACCTGACACTAATGTGTGCCTAGGGGCTGAACATCGCACGTTTGATCTATTGTTCAGCCCCCACCTGGAATGCGCAGGTCACCTTTGAGGGTAATGTGACCTGAGCATATCAGCAATGAGTGCAAATGAAATGAGTCTATTCTCTGTGCTCCTTTCACTTGGACACATTTGTGAGAATCTGGGCCAGTGGATGGAAAGCATGCAAATACACCAAATTAAGCATGTAAATAAGGAGCAATCACGGAAAGATGCACCAGAATCCTGATTCACAAATCCTGACCACTGTATTTGCTCCAAAAAATGCCCGTCAACATTTGTTCCTTTGTTGGTGTGGATCCAGTGGCCCAGAAAAGATCACAACCAACAGCGGAGAGAGACATGTCCATATTCCTGAAATGGCCTACAGAGTAGGCATCATTTCACTTAATTGACTGATGAATAGGGAAATTATATATAGGGGAGGATCACCATATTTCATATGGCTGATGAAGAGGCCACCAAGAGATACCACTTCCTACCCGATATAATATTGGAGCCGGTGAATCAGTGAGAGGTGGCCCTTACTTCACCCAAAATGCAAGCCCATGCCATACTAGCACTAGTCAAGGCACTATCATCACAGCATTATTTCTAGCCCACCAGTGGCGTCACAGTGGTGTTATGGTAATCCTCACAGTTTAAGGCATGGCACAAGGTCTTCAACATGATCCTTATATCTGCCAGAGTTTATATAGGCATTCCGCATTCATTATACATGTACCAGTGCAGAAATATTGAGGGCATGTTATGACATAGCTGGGTGCTGTGCGTTTGTGTTGTCATTGATTGCACCCATGTGGCTCTTTTACCCCTGAGGCTATAGAACACTTGTATAGTAATGAGCAGTCAGTAGGAAGTATAGCACTTTCAATGTGGCTGTCTAGAAATCAAACTGCCAGTTATTTACACGTATATGAATTTAATGCATAATCCTACTCCACATAAACACAATTATAGCCATTTCTCTGTGACATTCTTGAATGACATGGTGAAACTAGCACCTGAGACATTTTAATGGTGTACACGTACATTTATTGTGCTCCATTTTACAAAGTAAATACACCACACAGCTAAAGTTAAAATCCATTTCGAAGAGTGGTGAAGTACATTACACTCACAATCTCTAGTCATTATATGCTGATTGTACCGGAACGTTTAAGAAGACTGTCCTGATGACAGTGGCTCATTGACACCAGTCCCAATCAAACTGATTGACGGTGGTTGCTACATACGGGAGGACAACACTTTGCCTGATCCTTTTTAGAAACCTTTTATTGTTCCACAATCCCTGTCAAGATAAATGACTCATTAAAAGAGAGTTAGGACCTGTTGTTTCTCTTCTACCTGTTTTCTAACAGGTGTTGTCCTCTCATGAGACACACTGTTGAAATCAGTTTGTTTTTTAACCCAAGGGTTATTCAGATAGTCTAAGGGCTATTAAATTACTATGTACCCATACTAGACTACTGATCACATGCCTTAGGTCTTCATTTTTAACATTTCTTGTCTCTCCAAGCATTTTTTAGCTTGGAAGAGTGTGGTAAATGATGGACAAGGTTGAATGAGCTACAATTTCATAGAAACATCCCTTGATTTTCTTATACTATCCTTATTAGATAAGCGGTACATCAGTGAGATTTAGTATTAGACCCGGATGAGGCAGGGGTAGTGAGAAAATCGCTCTATCCCTCCTGTCTTTCCTACAACCTAGTTCATCTAGGCCACTTGTGTGCTGTAGAGATAAACATTATATACAGATGTGTTCTGCCCCCGTGTTGTGTTAAACTGACTACAAGTTAGTGCATTACACTGTTCACTTGAAATCTAGTGCCCCCTGGTCTTTGTGAATATCTCATATATGGTGACCTGGTGAACCTAATCAACACCCGGACAGCCACCCCCCCCTTGCTGAAGGTAGTGTCTGTGCTACACTTCCTTGCCACAGGCACTTATCAGCACACAGTGGGGCAGCGGCATGCTATCTCCCAACCCTGTTTTTCCTGTGTGCTCACTAAGGTGCTAGCAGCACTCCTTTCCCACATACGCGACCACATCAGTCTACTACAGACTGTGGAGGAGGTGAATGCTACCAAAATGCAGGCATGCCTAATGTGATAGGTGTGCTCCTCTGCACACATGTGGACCTGGTTGTCCAGCATGCAGTTGAGATAGTGTACCACAACAGGAAGCTGTACCATTCCCTGAATGTCCAGATGGTGTGCGATGCACGCAAAATAATCATGCACTGCTGTGTAAGACTCCCAGGCTCCACACATGAGGCCATAGTGCCCCGCAACTCCACGCTGCCCCGCTACATGGCATGACACACTGGATAACGTACATGGCTGTTGGGTGAGTCCAACCACAGAGGCACAATGGGTTGAAATGGGGAGGGGTGACCAACAACATAGGCAAGTTGTCTGCTGGGTGGGCCATGAGAGAAATGAATTGGGGGGGTACCAACAGCATAGACAACCTGTCTGTTTGGTGAGTCTAACAACAGGGCCATGATGGGTGATGGAACATAGCATTGTAGTGCATGCATGAGGAGCATAAGTGCACACTACATGCATTAATCCATCATCACTCCTGCTAAAACCTTTCAACATCACAAGGTATGAATTTAAGAGCTGTGAGACTGGGTATGGCAATGAAAGGCTAAGTCAGATGAGGAATCAGAGCAACCAACTGCATCATTCGCAACCTAAAACCACATGAAACCTCCCACATTAAATGGCATGAGACCACACACAGTTTACTGTGTCTACATGCAATCAACAGACACAGTGCTGGCACCAGCACATGTATCAGGAACAACTAAAACATAAACCACATGTACCACAATGCACCACTCTTCAGTGGCAATATAAGTAATACATGATCTCAGTAAAGCAATTGACGAGACATGAACCTCTGCCAGGGAGAAGAACATCTGCCACACTGAAGGAGCGTAGTCACTGCACTCAGTCCACAGGTACACCGCACATCATACTAGTATGTGCCATGCTATTCAACATGTGCATTCGGCGCAACATCCCCCTGACCCCTGACATGGACATGATGCCACCTGAGGATGAGGATAAAGATGAAGGAGATGCTGGAATCCCTCAGCGGCACGATGGCATTGATGGATGTGCAATATGTCAGGAATTGATTGACCGTTACTTTTGATGGACTGGAGTGAACACGGCACTGGGCATGGCTCACAATGGGCACTGTACACTGTACATGATTAAATTGACACACACTCAAGAAGCGATGTCCAATAATATTTTTTTCAGACACCAAGTGATAGTCGTATAGCATCACAAAAAATGTGCTTCCTGATTGTAATGAATGGCTTGATAGTCAATGAAGTTATTCCATTATATGAATGTGGGCCTTCAAATAAGAGTTCTGTGGGTGCATAGGGGCAATGAAAAAGTCTTGCCCAAGGCCAAATGTCCTCTTATACTGTTTATCTCACCACTGCATGCCATATATGTAATTCATTGTCTTCCCCTTTTCCCACCTTGTTGCCCGGTGGGCGCTTTGAAACAGTTTTGCTAATTGTTTAACCGCCTAATAAATGACCAATAAATACATTAATAAATAAATATATGGGCACTCAACACCTCAATCAATTTCTTTTCCTCGCGCTTTTACTCTTACCTCTTAATGTGACCTTGAGAGGTAACAACTCTACTTCAAATGCAGAAAAACTAGTATAAAAACCTCAACCACAGGCCTATAACAGGCAGTGCGCCGAATTATAAGTTTGGCTGTAACCCTTAAATGCGGCGGTAAAGCTATTACATTTAAGGGTCTGCCAAATTACGGGTTTGGCGGATTTTCCGCCAGCTCTGAGCTGGGGCAAATCCGCAGAGATTTTGCTGATTCTCTGCACTATTACCACCGGTGGTAATACTGCCGGCGGTAATAGCGCCAAACATTCCTCATTGGGCCCAAGGAGGAATGGGAAATTCCCAAATGGGCCCAATGGGGAAAGGGGATTTACCATTCTGCCAAACCCGTGATCCGGCACTGAGAGTGCCGGAGGGTTTGGCAATAGATCTAATAGCCACAGGGGTAATACCGCCGGGGTTAGCGCCCAACTCGTGATAAGGCCATCTTTTCCAGTCCAGTCTCTTACTAAGACACTCTAACAGGAGACCTCACTAATACCAAGCCTCTTTCTCTCAACATCTTACAGAAACGCAGCTCATAGTACAGATGGAAACGTCATGCCTACCACTGCCACATCAACCAAAGCTCACTTCTTTAGCTCTATAATAATACCAGCCTACACCTACCTCTCAAAGACTTGGGTATAAATGATCAGGTCTTGGGTTCTCCTCTCTGTTATATAAGTGTAACGCCACACCAGCGTGAATCATACAAGCATTTGGGTATTGGGCATTTCTACACTTTACTTTATTGACACTGCAAGATTCTCACCTGCCCCCTATCCCAATAAAAGCCCCAACCCCACTGTTTCCCTTTTAAAGCCAGTCAAAAGGGATCCACCAGCATGACAGCAGTGTGCTATACCATTTTACACTTTGTTACATCAAGTATATTTGTGAAGTGGACACTTTATTGAAATAGTTATTGCCAAATAGAAGGCTCACTTTAATCGGGAGACCCCCAATTCCTCGAACCTCCAGTTCAAAAGGATCAGGACTGAATCTTTTCAGAGTTAACACATTTTTATTTGGCAACAACTATTTCAATGCTTCATCAGATTGAGACAATGGGCCTCATTATGAGTTTGGAGGCAGCCATGTCCGTAATAAGGGCATGGCTGCCTCCAAACTCGGGTCCGGGTCCGGGTTCCTTGAATGAGAAATTACCGGGCCATTCCAACCTTGGAGGACCCAGTAATTCCTCATTCAAAAAACCCATTCCCATTTGAGCACATGGGAATGGGGAGGGAGGTAATAACGGGCCCATTAATAACAGGCCTGTTATTAGCTCCCTGGTCCCCTTGGGTATCCCGCAAAGGACATCTGGTCTGACTAGATGTTCAGAGCGGGTCCCGCAAGGGAACCTCGTAATAGGGTGGAATGGGTTTACCGGCACCATTACCGGTGCCGTTAAACCCATTCTGCCCACCTCGTAATCAGGCCCACTGTGTGCAACAAGCCCAGCCTTGACAAAGACTGTTAACAAGGTGAAACACGTGTTGGCACTTGGGCATGTGTAATTTTGTAATTCACATATGGATTTTGGAATGTGGAATAAATTGATCAACTCAACTCAGAGTTTGACCTACGCTCATCAGTGGTCGAAGTGTACAAAAAGAAGTAGTAGACCAGTGTTTCCTGCTGGCCTTCCTCCACTCGCCACAAACCCTATCACCATGCCCCCCCATACACACAATACAAACCCCCAAACACATACATCTGCTGTTTGAGGAGAAGCACGTTCAGTGCAGTGCACTGAAAGTGCAAGTTTCAACTGCTTTCTATGCTTTTATTTTAAAACAAAACCATTCCTGAATGGTTTCTTTTTTTAAAAAAGGTATAGTAACAGCCAAACTTAATTTTGAAAAGTAGAGGAGCACTGCACCCAACCGCTCCCGCTCACTTCGACCACTGACGCTCATTGAGTATTTAGGAAACTTAACTACCAGGGCTCACAACTCACATCTACATCAGAACATAATTTGCAGCTAACAAGCCATTACTAAATAGGGACATGCACATGGATTGTGGTGTTACATCTTCTCTCCATTAATTATTTGGCCCTGTACACCATCGCAGGGCTGTACATGCCAGCAAAATGAAGCTTCCCAGGTCTTCAAAACCTAGGACACTGCTACAAATAGCCATCATAGCACTGTGGTTGGCTCCCAGAAAGACATTCGACACTCAAGAGGTGTGTTTCATATATATTTTTCTCTTGGCCACATCCTGCTTTGCCTGAGGACCATGTGCACATTCTGAGGGTCCTGCCTGTAAAATGAAGCTCCCTGGGCCTACAACACCCAGGACTCAGCCTACATATCTGCAATCCATCTGGAGCACTGTGATTAGCTGCCACAGGAACGTGTGGCACACTGCCTCCCCTATTAAGTATCCCCTGGTCATCCAGCCTGGGCATTTGCACCTAACGGCTAAAAGCAGCAAACGGTAAATCCCTGTTTCAGCCTGTTGGGGTCAGAAAGGTCCTGGGGTCAGAACATTGCTCAAGTCAGAACTTCACTAAGCTCACCCTTTACTGGAATTCTACTTCCATGCATAGGGTGGATTGTTCCATTCATTGGCTATCCTTTCAATTTCTTCATCTGTTAACTCACAGGACCAAGGAATATTGCTGCTTCAGGCCTGTTAACTGTCTCTTGGCCACGTATAGACCGATTTTAGGACAACTGAGAACTTACACCTTCTTCATCACAACCAAACATTAACCCCTTTTCTTGCTTCTCATCTACTTACCTACCTTCTCTCTTGGGTTGCACACTTTCTTTTTTGTCTCCATTTTTCTTTATCTTCTACCCTTCATTATGCATCTTGTCTAAGCACCATTCCTCCTTCTGCTCACTCTTCTCCTTCCCTTATCGCATAGCCTTCATCATCAACTTAGTCTAACTTCTGCAGCACTATTGAGCAACCCCATCTTTGACCTTCCCCCTGCACCGGCTCCCCTCAAATAATATCCTCCTGTTTTTCCAGGATATCCAACATCGTCAATCCCCCTCATCTACCACACAACACCTGCTCCTCTCCCCCCTCCTATCACTCGTTCACTTGTACTCTGGAATGCACACTCCCTGTGCAACAAGTCATCCTACATAATTGATCACTTTGACTCTTATCAACCCTAACTTTCACTTTTTACTATCACAGAAACCTGCATCTCCCCTCAAGACGTCTGATAAACTAGCAACTCTTCACACTTATACTGCTACTTTCCCCCATTCACCCTGACCTGTTGGGAAGGGAAGCAGTGTGGGGTTCTTTATCAATAAGGCCTTCAACACTGTCGTTCTACCACATCTGACTTTACTTCTTCCTCCTTTTCATATTGTCAGTCTAGAAAAATGGATACCTCTCATGATTGACGGCAAACGTATTTTGGTGGCTGTGGGCCAACCGTCTCATGCACGATACGATAGAAATACAGGTTTCCGAGTTTACCAATGAACGGCCATTTTGATGTAACAAGGATCGCCATTTTGTTTTCTAACAATTGCTCATTGCTTTCTGTTCAAATTGCTTCACAGCACATTTTCTGCTTACACTGCTCGACTGTTAATATTGTTGTCTGAACATGAAAGCACAAGGCCGCAGGGCCGCGAGGCTAATAAGAGCTTGTTGAAACACAACGTAGGCAGCGATGGGAAGGAATGTCCGGCTCCCTCCCGAATGTAGCCTTGAAGCAGAGCTGCAGGGCATTTAATTATTTCACAGCTGCCAGCCAGTCTCGTTATATGGTAGAATATGTTAGAATAAAGCAGCTAAAGGCTTGAATTATGCTCTTCTTACGGCCCCCCTTTACCGAGCCCTGTAGAGCGTGTCGGCTCCCAGGACACGAATAGCACCTCATAGATAGCAAGGTCTGGAATGTAACTCTTCCCCCGTATGTAGCCTGCTTTCAAGAACAGAAGCTCTGTGTTCTGTTCAACAAGTAAAAGATGTCTCCGCACTTGCAAAATTGCATATTGTTACTAGAATAGATATTGAAGGTGTCATATTCGTCAAAAGTGTCCATCATCACACTGAGTTCAAAGAAACCCAATAAAGGGGGGTGTTAAACATGTCACAGCTGATTGTATGATATGCATTTTGTGTATATGTAAGTGATGTACGTAATTCGTGCTCTTGCGTCCCTTGAGGTCTAGAGATACACGTCGCGTGGCATGAGACCGAGTTGGCCAACTGAGACTATTTGCTTTGCAATAAACCCTAGCTTTGGGAATACAAACTTGTGTCTGGCGTATCTATCATGTGTGGTGACTCGCCTTGTTTCCATAGACGTGAGGGACCCCTAGGGGCCCCTTTCAATATGCCACTATTCAACTCTTCTCACAGTTCTGGATCTATCAACACCCTGTTCCTTACAACTAGTTCTTCCTTGAGCAGACCCTTCTGTTTAAATCCCTTCCTACTGACCATTGTCAAGCTTGGAGAATTTACCCTCCCCACACATTCTGCAGCTTTGAACTTAACTCCCTCTGATCTAACTATTGCCTTCATGACCAGCCAACCTACTTTGGTGGGAACCTCTTGATCTTGTATTTTTGTTTATGTTTTTTCTACTTGGATTTCTTCCTCTGAACTCTCCTTTGACACCACTTCCTCTTCCTCTGATCACTTCATTGTTCATGTTGCCATCACCTTCTACTGCTCATCTCCCCTCTTCAATGACTAAGTGGTAATGCAGACATTACTCTCTTGCCCTTACCTTGATAATGTGAGGATGTCTCTTCTGTCTCTTTACCCTATTCATGCCTCTTCCACTGAGCATGCTTTCTCTGACTTAGACTATGCCCTTATGACTCTGATTGACCAACACAATCCTTATAGCACATTCACACCTTCCCATCTCCATCCTCAGCCTTGGATCACTTTTGAAATTCAGACCCTCAAAACAAACATGCACTGTGACCTATGATGCTGTCATAAATTACACACACCTACACTATTGCTAGCTTACAAACATTCCAATTCTTAAACTTTCATCTACCCTCCAATCTCTGCTCACCTCTCACAAGCCAATATAGATTGCCTCCTTCATTTATGCTAATGACTTTGATCACCATTTGTATTATAAAAACTCTCAAATGTGTGAAACCTTCACAACCCATCTACCTCCCCCCCCAATCCTTCTTCTGTCCACCACATCTCCCTGTACGTCTTTAATTCTCAACAGTTTTTCTTAATTCCTCTCCTACTGAAATTTCACTTGCCTAAACAGGAGTGCAAGACTTGTCCTTGGCCTCAAGACCAGGGATTGTATGTCTCCAGCACTGACATCTCTGCATTGGCTCCCAGTGGCTGTAAGGATTAAGTTCAAGACCCTCTGCATTGCTCACAAGGCCTTCTGGGGCCTGGGTCCTCAATACCTCCAACTCTCTCTTTGTAAAAATACCTTCCTATTTGAGCACTTTCCTCCTCCACCTCCAACTCCTTCGGGGTCAGTCGCTTCTCCAAATAATGAATTGGTGGTAGATCTCATTCTTTGGCTGGGGTTTCCCTCTGGAACAGCCTCCCTGCCTCTCTGAAACTTGAGGAGAACCATCTCCAGTTCTGGAAGCACCTCAAAACCTTCCTCTTAGCTTCTGCGTTCTCTCCTCTCTCCCCTGCTGAACTCTTGGCTGAAACTGTAACTGCACTGGTCACCTGGCCACCTCTGACCTCGGGCCAAGGTCCCCTCCCCTGCCAGATGCACACTTGCACTGCCTCCCTGGCAACCCCCGCATGTGGGGACTGTTTTTCTGTATCCCTACAGTCTCTTACCAGCACTTGACACCTGATGTTATAAATGCCATATTGTATAATATCATGTCTGCACTTACACCTGCAATTGCCACCAGCTGACCGCACTTTACTTATTGCTTTTATTTATTCTATTTATTTTTGACTCTCGGTCCCATGTACTGCACTGCCCCACCCAGCCCCCCAGGAACTTTTCCCATTAACCCTTCCTCTGCACTTCCCCCTGGAACATTTCCCATTCCCCCTTCCCCTGCACTTGCACAATCTCAATGTCACCTAGCGTAGTAAGATCGTTGTCTCCATCTTCCTTGCCTTGTCACGCCTTGAAACACTTGTGTATAGGTACGGTATAAATGCCATATCATATCTTGTCATATCATTATTTTGGTCCTTTTTGACACTTCTAACAATTTTGTCCACTCCTATCTCCTCCTCATTCTCCAGGAATTTTAGATTTACAATTCGCTCTTGCCTGTATCACTTCCTACCTGGAAAGTTGATTATTTAAAATCTCTTGAATCTCACAAACCTCTGACCCCACCCGCTCCCTGTCAGTTCCCACCAATGACCAGTTCTTTGACCTCTTCTCTTCACCCACTATACCTCTGCCTTTGGAAGACATATCCTATCCGTTGGCCTTCACTATCACCTTTTAATGATGAAACCAACATACTTTTATCATTTTCCTCTTTAACCCCAACCATCTGTGAATGGATATTTAATTATCTAACTGAAACGTGCCTCTCTCTGCTGCCTTATGTTGAAATCTTCAAGTATGCAAGTCATCATTCTCCTGGGTTTCAGTGAGTGTGCAGTGATTTTAATTAATCCAAAACAACAAATTGAATTCTTAACAAACCCAACATGTTTATAAAAGAAAATAACACATTTTTCAAAACTACATATATATATGTAGTTGGGAATGGGAATAGTCATGTTGGGAGTGGGGGAAAGTATGAATAAGAAAGAGGAGCGGTTGGGGGGGGGACCGAATTAAAAGAAAGAAAAAAATGAGCTGTTTTCTTTTTAGATATTTTGGGTTTGTTAAAAAATGTATTTGTTGTTTGTGATTTACCTCCCCTCTACTAAAGTGTACCCACCTGCCATTCCTGCTGCCCTGCCCAAGGTTCACAGTCTTGATGTCCTTTTTGATAGTGACATTAGAGTGTAACAATTCATCACTACCACTTTCTTTGCTGCTCACTATATCCTCCTCAACATTCACAAAATACATCCTTTTCTTACTAACGCTACAAAAAATGTAATCTCCACTCTCGAACTAAGCACATTTTGCTTAAGTCTTCTCCTTGGCCTTCCTCTCTACTCCTCCCCTAGACAAAGTCTTCACCTTTGCTACCTGTACTCTCCACAACCTACCCAGACCCTACCACACTTCTACCTACCATAACATGCTGGTTTGCTCTCCATGCACAACAGCTCACTTTTCAAGTTCCTTCTCCTATAAATGGTCTTGATCCTCACTATCTGTCTGGTTGCATCTCAGTTCACTCACCCTCTTATACCCATAAATCCTCCTATGCACTCAATCTCACTCAACCTCAAAGTCCTATACCCACCCTGTGCTTCTTACACTCTCTCTCCGTACTTGCTCTGCTACATTGGAACCCACAGACCATAATAATCAAAGCCATCCCAACTGAGGATCTCTTCAAAGCTCAGCTTAAAACTGAACAGGGAACTCTTTCCAGCCTTTTCCCCCATCCTCCCTACCTGACCCACTGCTGCCTCCTATCATTTTGTATAATTATACACTACCCCTCTTGCTGGGCATGCCAAGTGATGTCATCATCACTGATGACATCACATATCTGGCCCAATCCTGCTTGTTCACTGAAATATCTAGGCCGGGTGGTTTTGTTCACGGACAGCCAGAATATTAAAATTCAAAAGGTGCTGTATCTCTAGACGTTAAACTTGTCATATGTTCTTAAAGTATTTTTCTTAGGGTTTGGTCTCAGCTCATGGTGCACATACCTGGGGCAATAGGCAGGCCTCAAATACACAATTCATTTGTATACATGAAGACAAACTATAATCCTATTAACATTTTCTGATGATGCTGTTTCTTTCTTCCTTACTTTAGTTTCCCTGTATGTGCCTCTGATGTGTATGAATTGTGTGTCTTCATATGCATTGTTTGTACTGGCACAAGTGTGTAGTATGTTCTGAATTGTTAGCTAGTTATTACATTTTAAACATTACACAATCACCCCTGACATCATGTCACCAACATTACAAACACAACCCCTTGTAGGGACTTTTCATCAAAATTAATTTCACATGTGATGTCATCAGTGACATTTGTGATGTTGTCTTTGATGTCCTGGGTGTTAGTCTTAGCAGTGCACTGTGGTGACGCGAGTTATGGTTGTTTAGCTTAACCTAACTGGGGAATTTCAGAGGTTTTTCGGTTTTACTTGTACCCATAATGTCCCTTTATTGTTCAACCTTGTTCGTAGAACACCCGCGCAACTGTCTGCTGCATGTGTGTTGCACTTTTGATTAGTTCGGGGACCCGAACACTGTCCGTTGAACACCCGCGCGCATGCGCACAACCGGCACTGCACATTTGGTGTCCTGCGGACAGCCATCCCATTTGCGAATGTGTCCGTAACGTCATCATGTGACCGCACCCATGCTGAGCATCTGTCCTTATTTCTGGACAGTGTCCGAGACCGCGGACATTTCAAAAAGTGATTTCTGAGCAATCCAAGTTATTTCACAGTAAAAGTTCACCATTGCACATGTCCCAGATAATGGAGGTCATTCCAAGTATGGCGGTAGGTGGTTAGCGGCACCGGTAAGGATGCTGGTGCCGTTAACCCCCTACCGCCGCATTCTGAGGTCCCTTAGCAGGTCCCACTAGGGCTAGCTGGTTTTACCAGCCGCCCTTAGCGGGACCCGTTAAGGGACCATGGAGCTAATAACGGGCCCACAATTTGCGGGCCCGTTATTATCTCCTTCCCCATTCCCATTGAGCCCTATGGGGGCTCAAATGGGAATGGTTTTCAAAATGGGGATTAACCGGGTCCGCATAGGTCGGAATGTCCTGGTAAGTCCCCATTCCAACTACCCAGACCAGGACCCGAGTTTGGAGGCAGCCATGGTGCTAATAGAACCATGGCTGCCTCCAAACTCAGAATGACCCCCAATTTCCCAACCGATCTACATACTTTTTGGAACTTTTTGAGCCTGTTCTTAGTGTTCAAAGTGTTTGGGGATGGCATGAACATCTGGGAAGCGCACCCCGCAACCCTATAAAAGGCCACACCCCAGATCTGATCCTCATTCTGCTTTTGGATTTCCAAGATTTACAACAGGACAATGGGCAAGTTGCTGTTCTTTGTTCCTAGTTCCTGGTTATTAACCTTCCAGATGGCATCCCAAATTGCTTCTGCTGCTACTGCCTCCACATCAACACCCCCACCCCCTCTACCACCACCACGTCCCCAAGGGCCTGCAGAGGGGAACAGGTGTGAGGATGCAGAGGAGACGGATGAAGAGGATAAAGAGGATGAGGTAGTGGAAGTCCCTACTACTAGCACTCATTGTGAGTCTTGGGTGTGGCGGTTATTTACCACTCTTGATGGAGTACCAAAAGCTTGTGCGAACAAGGTGATCTGCACTCAATGCAAGATGGCGCTGAGTCATGAAAAGTCTGGTTCGTATAGCTATGGTACGACATCAATGATGTGACACCTAAAGTTGTTCCACGAAGGGGTTATTCATAAGGTTGTACCTTGCTATAAATGTAGTAGGTTGAGTTCCTCTACAGCATCCACTGTTTCCGCTCCTGCCACCACAAGAGACACTCCTCTGGGACAGCGCATCCTTCCAACTGCCTCACAGGCCATTTGTGATGCTGTTGACCCTTACCTTTTGAGGGTCACAATATTGTGCATGTACTGCGACGCAGCACTTTGCAGGGGGGAGAACCTTCGGAGTGCTTTCAATACTACAGTCAAGGAGCACCAGAAGAACTGCTACCTACCTGAGTAAGGCCCACCCTACATCTTCAACTCTCCACCTGCCCTCTCTTATCCCGGTGGTTAGTGTCCCTTCCTTACCCTCCTTTCCCCTCCTTTCCTTCTGTGTCATGTTTAAAAGAAAACAGAAAATATAAAACAAAAAAAAAACAAAGGCTTTTTTCAGAGCCGCCTTTCACAGTTTAAAAATAGAAATGACAAATAAATAGTGCAGGGCCCTGTGCATTTCTAGATGTCCGCGGACAGTCCGCGGACATCTAAAATCTGTGCAGTGCTGCCCTGTCACAACCATTGCACTTTTCTCTGGGAGGAAGTGGTGGCTCTGAAAAGAGCCATTTTGTGGTATTTTTTTGTGTTTCAAAAACTTCAAATGGTCAACACCTACTGCAAAATGGATTGCTCTAATTCCAAAAAAGGTCTCAATGTATTTTGTATATTTCACAGAAAAATCTGATTCCTGGCTTAAGTAAGATGTACTCCATCTCTGCAAAAAATGTGTGTGCTACAAAACATAATGTTTTCCTTCTGAAAAGAGGACATACCAACATCTCTCAAAAAGGCACAAACAGCCTTGTTAACATTGCGCCTTGCTTTCTCCATTTGTGGACCAAATGAAAAAGAACGCAGCCAAATTTGTCTCTGCGCAATACGGGAAAACATTACTCTGGAGTTTGGAAAGAGATTCCAGACACATGTCCTAAACTGTTGCCTCCACAATGAATAATAATAATGTCTGGATGACGCTGTGTCACCAAGAAGCACAGAGAGGTGCCAAATCCACCCACTTCATTCTGCGCACTCCATGCCAGTGCACTTCCACATGCGAGAATTCAAGATGTGCAGCCACTCCACAGCGATCTGCATGCACCTCCAACCAATTTATCCACGAATCTCCCAAAATCCAAACAATCTTCTTTCTGAAACACACAGCCATAGCTATCTGCTCTTCTATCAGGAAAAATAAACCTACTGACTGACTCTATACTTACACAACACACGCAGTAGACCTTATTGACCAACTCCTTGCTCTGCTCAGTTTCATTTGAATGCCACTCAACCCCAAAATCCCCATATGTAATATGCGCTGTCCGTGGACAACAGTGCTGTCTGCGGACAAATCGAAAAATCTGAGCGTGAGGGATGAAAAATTAAATAGTGTACCCCATTTCCCCTTTGAAGTTGGCTCTGAAAAGAGCCTTTTTTTGTTTTTTTGCAGATGATTCAGAAACACCTTTTATGTTTATTTTTTATTTTCTTTTCTTATTTCCCACCAAAAATATTCACATTAGCTTCTCCAAAGCAACCCTTACGTTCCAAAACACCATGGCATTTCCCATAAAAGATAAAGAAATACCATCTTCCTTACAGTAATCAACATTACCAGAGACAATGTTATCATTGTTGCAAAACAACATGCATAAACCAAACATGCCTCGGTTGCATAAGCATCTAGCAACATTTTGCTGAGGGCAAAAAACAGAACTGTTGTCCCATATTGCTCTAGGTGTCAACTCAGAAAAAATAACCTTGGCATTTAGAAGGACTTTCATGATTGCCTGAACCAAATTTTGCACACCATGCAACAAAGTAGGGCCACTAACATAGCCCAAATGCACAGCACCACAGTGTAGGACAGCTACATGTGGACTATGAAACCTAGCCACATCCTGAGAAACTACTAGAATTGCCTGCAAATTCAAATCAGGCACAGTGCTCCACACCACATCCACTCATTTTGTGTTAAAATGGTTTGCCACATTCCTAGATTTTGCATACTGCTCCAAACCATTCACAAACGTATCTCCAACCACCAACACCCTGACTTTCTGCAGCTCCGCCATCTTCACCACAAACAGCCTCTCACAATACAAAGCATAACCTCAACACCTGATTGGCTAATCCTCAAAATACACTCCCACTTCATGCTCATAAACCCCGGATGTAGCATGTCCTGTCTGCGAAGAGCCGCGCTGTCCGCGGAGTGCGTAAGTAACACGGACGGCAGCCCTTCTACCCTTCCACTTCAGTCTCTGCACCATTTCCTCATTGGCTACTGCTAAGCAGTCACACAATCATCCACCAATCACATCCAAGAACTCTACATCTAACTCTGTTATCACAGATCAGCACTTTAGAGGTACTATTGATCACTCTCAGTACAATTCGGCTTTCACTGCAAAGGACCTACAGCAACAACTACTATAAAACTTCCCAAGATTTCCACTTGCATATTCAAGCACATCCACATGCCTGAACACAGACTACAGGTATGAATATTTTCTACACAGTACATGTACAAGACAATATATCCTGGGAGAATAGCTCAGCGGCAACGTGCACGCCTTGAAAGCAAGATGACACGAAGCAACACAGATTCGATCCCCGGGTCCACCCTTAGAAACCTCTGGGTGTTTAAGCGCGTTATAAATACGCAACTAAGACAAAATAATTACGCAACTAAAAAACAAACAATTCCTGTATCAGCACCTCGATGTTCGCGGGCTGTGTAGTCACTTTAAAAATGTAAAACAAAATAAGTAAAAATATGAACAGAGTAAATGCCACTGACCCTGTATAAACTGTAAAATGTATTTACTGTCATTTCTCCCATCTGCTATGATGAAGTGTCACTTGCAAAGCTTTCAGCTCTCCAAATGTTTGTTTACACACGCACACCTATCTAAAAAAATATTGTTTCATATTATAAGATGTGAATAATAACAGGATAATTATGAAAAAGACTGTCCAGTGTGTTATAAAATTACACGCAGCCAGGATGAGTACATATTTATTTATTTATTTTATTTATTTATTTAGATTTATATAGCGCGCAAGCAGCCCACGGGCATTGAGGCGCTGTTACTTGTGAGAGCTTAGTTACAGAGGTACAGGAATGGTAGCAGTTGTTGGTACATTATAAGTATTACAGACATAATACAATACTTACAGCTTCTGCGATTGGTCATTACATTCCAGCTTATGCAGTGGGTCAAAATGTATAGTATTCATGCTGATGTGAGGGACCTTATGTGAAGAGGATGGTTTTCATAGCTTTACGGAAGGCGATGAGGGAGGCCTCACCTCGGATAGTGGGGGGTAGGGCATTCCAGTGTGTGGGTGCAAGATATGGGAAGCTGGAACCCCCCGCTCTGGCTCTTTTTACTAGTGGCACATAGAGCATGTTGGTATAGGGTGATCTGGTTGGCCTTGTGGAGGAGACAGGGTGGATCCTTTCGGAGAGGTAAGCGGGAGCAGTGAGGTGAATGCACTTGTGGGTCAGTGTAAGAGCTTTGAAGACGATTCTTTCCTTAATTGGGAGCCAGTGGGCTAGTTTTCTGGCCTCCGAGATGTGTTCTCTTTTAGCAATGCCTTGGGCTGCACGGAGAGCACTGTTCTGTATGACTTGTAACCTTTCCAGATTTTTGTTGGAGGTTCCTAGGAAGAGTACGTTGCAGTAGTCTAGCCTGGAGCCAGTGATGGCTCTGGCTATGTTTGTGCAGTTCTCTTTGGAGAGAAAGGGCCTGACTGCGTTGATTAGTTTAGCGTGATATGCAGCTGAGGAGGCTATTGCATTGACTTGTCTCTCCATGGATAGGTTGGAATCCAAATAGACTCCAAGGGTTTTGACTCAGTCAGAGACAGGTATTTTGATGGTGTCGATGGTGAAGTGACTGAATTGGGAGTCTAGATTTCTTAGTGTGTCGGTGGAGCCTACCAGGAGGAGTTCAGTCTTATCGGAATTGAGGCATAGTCCATTGTCTGCCACCCAGGCTTGAATGGTGTTGTAGAGGTTGTTAAGGGTCAAGGAGTCAGTGTCGTAGTTGCCAGTGAGGGTAAGGAGGATCTTCGTTCAAGCACACACAGAGACAATATCATTAGAAAGGCTCCCAGATCAAACAACACCACTGCCTCTATATCACATCCTTCTCTTTTATTACCCACACCTTCACAAAGGCATACATTCTATGCTTTTATGTACAATCTCTACCATTTACCCTGTAAAAATAGCACAAAATACATATGATTATTTCTTCTATCTCTTAACATCCATTAACATAACATTTAAAAAACAAGTGTGTTCTATACATTTACTATTATACTCATTTGAAAAGCATATTCAACTAAGAGATACTAAATAAAATATACAGGATGCACATAGGCAAAGAAAAGTGCAAAACAATGTAAGTACAAAACTAACATAATGGTCTAACTGTTACTCAAACACACTAGCATTTTAGTGTTGTAGAAGAAACAAATATATTAACCCTTTACAATTAGATGTAGTATTAGTGCTTCCCCTTGCCAGCTACATACTTTATATTGTCATCTGAAGCCCAGCATAGTAACACACAAATACAAGAATAGCTGTCCCAACTTGATGTAGCTGCCCATTGCACAACACACACCTCCACAATCATATTTACCATCATAATCAGACACTCATGCACAAAGCATGCATAAACTGCACAACAGCCCAACCCACACTTTCTTTTTTTTCTCCAACAGACCCCAAAGAATGCCTACCAAAAAGCAACTCCGTAGAAAGCAACGCAGAAGTAGAGCAAATCAAAATAAAATTGTCCAAAATAAGCATCCATCTCTAGCAGATTTTGTACAAAAAGTTCAAACAAAACAGCTAATACAGTTATTAAGCGAAACAAAACAAGCTTCCAGTACAGAAACTTTCCCTCCTCTATCAAAATGTAAAACCAAACAGAAAGTGATTAACAAAACCTCAACTACCACTACTGCTAACACTGGACCTATACATCTTGATATAGTGGCAAGTAAGCATACCAAAAAGAACTGTTTTACAAAAAATGTTCCGCCACAGAGCCCTTCAGAACATTTTAAAAACAGGAGAGAAATCATCAGAACGCTTAAAACCTACCGTAGAAAATTAATCCTAGAAGCCCTCGTAGACAGTGCAATCCTTCTTAAAAGGAAGATATTTATTTTAGTTTTAAACAGGATGAAACCACTAACAGAACTAACTACTAAACTACAAAAAAGACTTCTCGATAAATGGAATATCACAAAAAATTGCTTCTTAAACATCTGTGGGGTGAATGGAGTCACACCACGACCACAGAACCATATTTTAATGAAGAAGCGTTTAAACAAAAACAAACAAGCCCAACTGCCATACATAGCAGAGAACGAGGGCATGAAACACTTAATAACACCATTATGGAACTAGAAACTCTGCTCACAAAAATATCCCCAGAAAACTCACTATCACCTCCCCAATCTACTGAACCAAAACATCCAGTCTACAAATGGCTGTGCACATCAATGTGTAACATTGCCAAAAAATCTTTCAAATCTTTACGCAAGTTCCTCAATCAGTATGTAAAAAGCAAAGACAAATTAAAATGAAGCTACTATAAAATATGGATGCCTGTCCAGTGCACAAATACACAGGACTACAAGGACATTCATTAGCCTGCATTTCAGGACCTATTTGCAAAAGAACCTTCCATCATATCAAAATGATATCAACACATCATTCATCTATAAGAATTCTAGTCCAAAAACTCTATTATGCTAAAAGTCCTGCTTTAGCACTAGCCATATTAAATAACAATCTTCTACATGGTACAGCCAAACAACTACTCAAAGAAATAGACCATATCCAGAGAAAATATGTTGAAATTGAAAGCCACTTACAAATGAAATAGATGTACAACAAACTAGCAACTGCTGTACAAATAGGAACCTTCTATTAAACACATACAAAAAAGAAATACTAAAGTTTAAAAGTACCTCCGCTGAAGTACCAAACCATGTGTGCGTGTGTTGCTGCAGGACTTCTTATAAAAGTACCACAAAAACTATACACATAACATACAAAATAGAAGACAATGAAGATTCGAAATGGTTCCAATTAGCTCTCTACCTTATAGCAGAAAACAAATATGACATTACTGACCCCTTAATACTTTGCAATTACTGCACTGCAAAACTTGACAACAACCAAACACTTTCACGTGCTGTCACAAATTAGTTTATTTACCATTAGATCTCACAGAAAATGTACACACTCTAGGAGTGCAACGGCCAATAGATCAATCTTTAATTGTCTTAGTAAATGGCGTAGGTACAAAAGACAAAAAACTTTGGCATCAACTCGTGGACTTACATAAAGTTAGACAAGTCCTACAATATCTAAAAAACAGCAATGAATACTACAAAGAAATTAATATTGAAGAAAACCCGAGAAAAACCATTGAAATAATTCAAGAGTCACGAGAAACTGGTCAATTTGAACTTCTAAATCCTACTACAGAATCCAATATTTTAGATCATTATACAATTCATCCTTTACAATCTAAAGACACCATAGATGATGTACTTGAAACATACCAAATGCGACAAGCCAAAGGATCTCCATTCAGCATATGGGAAAAAAGTATAGAAGCACGGGCCTTTCTGCTACTCTTTCCTACTGGAAAAGGAGGAAGGTACGATGATAGACCCACACAAATAACAGCATTAGAATATCGCTCTCTACGAATTTATTCTGACGACCCGAGATTCAGACAAAACTTGGAATACATATTCCACCTTCTCTTTGAAAGAGAACTAGCAACCCTATGTTACGGAATTGCACACACATTAAAATCAGGTACCCATTTTCAAAATATGTCAGCTACGAAATTATTGCAAAAAGTGCAAAAAAAATATGAGGTTTTACAGTCAAGTATTACAAATCTTTTAGCAAACATGCATGGTACAAAAGAATACTGGTTCCGACGTCACAGAGATGTACGCTATATGATAAGAAACCTTGGCCAACCCACTTGGTTTGTAACATTAAGTTGTGCAGAATATGCATGGGAAGATTTACACGATTTCCTACGCATAGCAAACAAAAACAAAACAAACATAGATATAAAAACATAGATATAAAAACACAAGGAGAATTCTGCTCTCTAGATGCTGTCAATGTGTCAAGACATTTCCATCATCGCTTCATTGCTATGCTACACTTTATTTGTAATAAGACTGTTTCTCCCCTCTGAGAAGTTCAACACTTCTTTTGGAGAAAAGAATACCAAGCCAGAGGAGCACCACACATCCACATGCTATTATGGATTACAGATGCTCCTAAATTTGGTCAGGACAGCGATGCCACTGTTTTGCAGTTCATCCAAAAAAATGTCACTTGTGAAATCCCTTCACAAACAATACATAGTGACCTTCATGCACACATTTTACAGTTTCAAAGACACAAATGTGGGAAATATTGTTGTCACAAATATTTAAAAAAAGGGAAATAGTACACCAAATGCCGCTTTGGTTTCCCTAGACTAGTTTCAACAATAGGTCAAGTAAACAACTTGTAGTCTTCAGTCAGACATAGTGTCAAAGGTAAATCTCCTAAGAATACATATTGCATAAAAAGAACAGAAGAATCAAAATACATCAATGATTACAATGCAATCATTGCCCTCCGATGGAATGCAAACATAGATGTGCAGTACATTGCAGACAATTCCACTGCAGTTGCACGATATGTCACAGCCTACTTAACCATAGCAGAGAAAACAGAGCTTCGGGACCTCTGGGATGACATATCATCTGACAAAACACTATCACAGAAATTGTACAGCTTAGGCATAAAAATGCTCTCTCATAGAGAATGTGGCTCCTATGAAGTTGCAGACCGTTTAACCGGTACTGCCTTGTATGGAAAATCTGACAATATGGTATGACTAAGTCTTGGTCCTGCTAAATCTAGAAAAATAGTTCTCAAATCATATGAGGACATAGAAACAGTAGCCAAAAATGATCCCAACATCCAAGACATTTTGAAAAACAATTTACTAGACACATACTACCCAACAGGAGTACCACTTTGGAAACCATGTGTCTCTATCATGTAGCCCAAAACATTACAAACAAAAATAATGTTAAACCAATTAAAAAGAAAGGTAGATACAGAGTAGTAAATTGTAAAGGCAGCTTAGTGAAACTTACCAAACACAGCTTAATTAATCATATCAAACTCCTCAACATAAAAGAACTGTATTACATGTCACTGTTACAACTTTTTAAACCATGGAGAAAAGAAGAAGAGTTACCGGATACATATGACTCCTATGAAGACACTTTCAAAGCAAATGAAAGCACTATAACAGACGTAAACTTTATACCAAACAGTGTTGCACAATGAACAGCAACATGAAGAAGAACTCCAGGCCCAACTACAAGTGGACACTCCCGACAGTAGTCAACCTTCTGTAACAGGAAGCCAAGAACCACTTGGACAGCCACTAATAGCAAATGAGGCAGAATTAGACATGACAGAAGTAGAAAACACCATGGCCCTCATTACGACCCTGGTGTTGGACCATGGTGCTATTAGCAACATGATCCATGCCGGTCTCCGCCATGGTGGATGGCGGAATTAATGCCCCCATCACAAGGTTGGCGGGGGCGGTAATTCCCCATTCACCATTTGCCCTTCCCCATTCCCATTTTGCCCCATAGGGCATAATGGGAATGGGGAAGGCGATAATTACGGCACTGCTAATAGCGGTTGCTGTAATTATCGCCAAGGTCCCTTTGCGGCACCCGCATTAAAGGCTGGTCTACACCAGCCGTTAAGTACGGGTCACGCAAAGGGACCTTGTAATCAGGCGGTAATGGTTTAACGGTGCCGCCGCCTTTTACGGCACCGTTAAACCATTACCGCCTGGGTCATAATGAGGGCCCATGTGTCAGTATGAACAAGCTACAGAAGACTTTGCTGTACTAAAATCACAACTGAACAATGAGCAGCGTAGCATTTTCCAAGAAATAACAAAACAAATTGAACATTGTGTGGAACATGAAAATAAATACTGTACCCGCCAAGACTACAAACCTATACTGCTATATGTGAGTGGTGAAGCTGGTTCAGGCAAAACATTCTTAATCAAAATCATCAGCAAGTTCCTTCAACAACTGACAAACAACAAACTGTTAGCTGTTGTAACTGCCCCAACAGGTTTAGCTGCCTACAACATAGACTGTGTCACTTTATACCGATTACTACTACTTCCATTAGAACACCAAAACAAATGAGACTATTACAAACTTTCCACAGAAGCTGCAATGGAACTACACAAAGTTTTCAAACAAATGGAAATGGTGCTAATAGATGAGGTGAGCATAGTCTCCAACCTAATGTTGGCTTTGATTCACCTCAGATTACAAGAGGTCCACAAAACAGACTACAACCAGCTCTTTGGAGGAAAACACATTATTGTTTTCGGAGATCTTCTTCGATTGGCACCAGTGAAAGGTGAACCTATTTTTTAAAACCTAGGGCACAAACTGTGCCGTAAAACTCTTGGCAGCATAGGAAATGTCAACCTTTGGCAACATTTCCAATACAGAGAATTAACTGAAAACATGCGTCAGTCTGCAGACCTCACATACGCCAACACTTTAAGCAAGAAGCACAATCAATATTAAAATCCAGGCACATCCATACACTCTATGGTCATAACTCTGATGTTATGCAACAATTAGCACAAAAAAATGTCAAATGTATGTCCTTGATGCCAACTCTTACAAGCTGTTCAAATTCAATGAAACAATGTTGAAAAAAGAACTGTAACCAATAATTGAATTTTGTTCCACAGATAAACTGGACGTACATGGTATGACACTACCCATGTGTCAACAAGCCACAACAAGAATAAATACCCTAGAAAACTCCAATACAGCTGGTTTGGAAAAAATATTAAAATTATCTTTAAACTGTAGAGTCATTATTAAATGTAACCTTGATGTGGAGCATGGACTAGTTAATGGAGCACTTGGTACAGTTATTGGCTTTCAAACATACCCACGTGACAACAACAGTCAATATTCTCTTTGACAAACTATCAGAAGTTAAAAGGACAGGACGCTCAACAGCCCGTTCAGCAGCTGCTTCCTTCTTTTCAAAGACATGTATGTATGCAGAGAACAATTTTCACTAACTCTAGCATACACAGTGACCATTCACAAATCACAAGGTCTTACCCTATATAAAGCATTAATAGATATTGGTAGCACAGTCTTTAAAGAAGGCTATCACGCTTAGGTATACTTGACGGGCTATTTCTGATCAACTTTGATGCAAGTAAAGGAAATGCTGATATTCCTTGCATTCTAGAATATAATAGGCTGCGTTGACTCCACCACCCTCATCTGAAAACCTATCCTGTTGCACAACAAGCAAAACGTTGTAAAAGAAAACGTCTATAAACTGAAATGATACAGGATATCACTACAATTCCTCCAAAGGAAAAAAAAAAGAAACTAAATCCTTCATCAAGTACCTTAATCACACAAGAATCTAGTGGTCAAAGTATCTCAACTACTTCTTCAAAGAAGCAACACACGCTCCAAACAAATGACTTCCACACAGAACTATCAGGTCCATTCAAATTTTCAAATATAACTGCTTTAAATTGCTACGCAAATGTAGCAATAAATGTTCAATTCCTTCGGCCATGCACCCAAGACTCTAGGCCCTGGCCACAACCACTGCAGCATAAAACACCTATAGCATCAAACATTTTGACTGTGATATGTGGGCTGCTTATAGATCATATTAAATATAATCAATTCTGTACTAACAACCCAAAACCAACATCATACTAAACTAAAATAGAGAGTAGTGCATTCATTATCTCCGCAAAAAGCCGTTACGACCACGGACATGGCAAACACATCAAGGGCACTTGCAACCTAAACAAATATAATGTTTGACCAATCTCTTACTCCTCAACCCTCCCCAAGCACTCCTGCACACCACCCAAAAATTGTATTTTGCCTCTGATCGACGCCGCACTGTCGGCGGATCCAAGATGGCGGGCGCATCGAAACAATGCGATGCGCCTCATGCCTCTCTCCAGCCAATCGACAAACACGTTGCATGTCCGTGGACATGACGCAAGCCGACTAACCAATCGATGTCCTGTCCGCGAAGCAAACAGGGAAGTGTGCCCGTGGAGCGGACATAGGTATCACACATTTTTTTTGCTTTATGATTTGGCCATTTGAAAAAAAACTACTGGACAGATGCATACCAAAAAAACACGCTTTCGGGAATAAGCCACCCCCCTGCCACAAATTTGGTGGAAATCCATCCAGCGGTTTGAGTTGTAGGTGTGCACACATATTTTTCCCATTATGTCTATGGGAAAAAAAAAATTGGGACCCCCCCTATAACTTTGCCCCCGCTGAACCAAACCTCACTAAAATTTGCAATACAATTCAGTGTGCGTCATATACATGTTTCGCAAAGTCTGGTGAGGATTCGTCCAGGGTGAGCGAAGTTATAAGCTGCCCAAAAAGTGCTCTTCCTATGGCATATATATATATATATATATATATACCGTCTATATCTTTTGTTTTACTATTAAGGAAATGATACACAACTTTAAGCGGTGTGCTTTCTGTTCTTAAAAAGTTTGAACCCATAGATTTTGGGGTGACACTCACTCACTCATTGATAATTGGAAACAGGAGAGAAAGGAGAAATGATACCAACAGAAAGGGGAGTGGAATAAAACACCTGTTTTTGGCCCATTTTTGGATTGCAATCAGTATACTGCAAGAAAGTCCTCCCTGGAGTTAAATCCCCAAGGTTTCTTCAGTGGGGAAGACAGCAGACAAGACAACATTGTTAGGCAGAATTGTATGCAGTACCCTTTGGGAACACCACACACAATTAAGACTACAAGTGACAGTACAAATTCACCTTTGGTACAAGCCTGTACTACACAGTAAAAGTGGTAGCAATGGCTGAGAAGCCAGACTTATCTCAAGAGCAAGGGAGAAGTATCAATAGATACACAAAGGACAGCAATTACTATGATTCAAACAAACACTGACTCAAGGTTTCTGAGTAAAAGAATATACCTTTATTTACACATCAAGTTGTTTAACATTTCACTAAAGTAAAGGAGTTTAAAAAATCACACTCTTAATACACCACACCACTCCAAATAGGTTCCAGACAAGTTAAGCTCACAAAATGAAGTGGGAGCAAAATGGCACTCCAGAAATTTAAAAGGGAGGGAAAGACAAGTTAGGTAGAAATTGAACAGCACCAACGGGTAAGTAAGCAGGGCAATCTAGAAAGAGGAACTACAGTGATGGAATCAAATCAAAAAGGCTTAGGGCCAAAGTCAAAAGGACAAAAGTCTTTTGCTGAAGATCACACAGTTCAGGGTAGTTTGCGGTTAAGTCTTTGCCAAGAGTTCCGGACGAAGTTGATCAGCAGGAAATTTAGGTTAAAGAGTCGAGAAGGACAAGCCCTCAGACTGGAGAAAGATTTCACACACTTTCACTGTGGCTGAACGAAACTAACAACCGGATTTGAACAGTACCTTTCAATGGAGAAGAAGAAGCTGTAGCTGAGGCGGACGTTCCTGCTAGTTCCTGCAGGCTCATGGTTCCTGAAGTGACTGTCAGACTGACACTGACTGGAGGGTCCTGCACTACCCAGGGAAGAAACCAGCAGCAGAGCAAAACAACAAATAAAAGGTGCACTCCTTAAAACCCAAGCAGAGTCCGACCTTCCTGGATATCGGGCCCACTGTAGCTCTGTAAAACAAATTTGACCAGAGGAGGGAGTCCTGGCTTGCAGTTTGGGCAAACTGGTTGGTCCCACCAGCTCAGGGGAAGACGATTCCTGGAGAATCTTCTCTGTCGTTGGAGTTTGAGGATTCGTACCTGCAGCAGGGCTTCACCAGGCAGTTCAGTCGTGGTAGGGGTCCTCTTCTGTCAGCTCCTCCTCGGTTTTTTTGTTCCAGTGGCGAGTCTGTTTTCCAGTCCCAGCGACCTGCTTTTTATGCAGTTTTCCCCCATTCACACAGCCTGACTGTCAATCACAGAGCAGGGTGGCTGTCCTGCCAGGATAGTCACCACAGCCAATCATTTCAGAGTGCAACATGGGTCTCCAAGGATACCCTGTGCAGGGAGTCCTAAATCCCTCCCTCACATCCTGTCCCCCCAGACAAGCCAAGGAGGGCTTCTGCGTAGAAGCCCGCGAAAAGACGCTGAACAAAGGATTCAAACCTGGTTTGAACACGCAGAGTAAAACATGAGAAAGACTTTTACAAAAAGAAATGGCGAATAAACCCGGCCAGAACTGTAATAGAACATATATGGTCTAGCGGGTTTAAGTTTGAAGCTACCAAAATAGCCTAAAACAATCCCAAGGTTATTTAATATAACCGCGGTAGGAAAAATAGGGTTGTTACCACTGCCACCAGCCAAGTCTTGATGTAAAGGAAGTGAAACAATGCTCCAAGAAGAACAGAGAAAAAGGGATAAGTATTAACCCTTTCCAGTAATCCATGTAAGATGGGTTGTACTTGGTCTGTTGTTTTACAGAGGCTAATAAAGTTAATGGCAACTTTATGTGTTCTGGGAGACAGTAGACAGTCCCAGAAAATGGAGTCTGAGTTGGGAAGTCTAAAAGACAACCCTGTGTCACTGAACAGAAGGAGCTGTGTAACACACAGTAAAAAGATAATGCATGTGGAGTAGGTGAGGCTCCACAGTCTATTAACACAAAAGGTTAAACACACACAGCAAAACACATGTAAGAGTGGGAAGAGTGAGAAAAAAGGCTACAAACTCTTACTAGGTGAAAAAAATAAATCATAGAAATCCAGCAAAACTGTTGGGGGACTCAGTAGGTAAGGGAAATTAGCCATTATAGAGAAATCTCCCTAACCAACACCAAATACAGAAGGAAGGGAAACCGTACTGTTGAGTGCATCCGACCCCATCTTGCTGACTGATGCACACCTGTTTCTAGAGGTGGAGAAATAAACCGGCACCAAGGAAGTGCCCAGACGTGCCTGTTAGCCGGAAGGAAACGCTGCAGCAGCCGCTACGTGGTGAAAGGTTTGAGTATATTGGACTTTGGACTAAGGATAACCGCGCCCGCCATCTCCCAGAATCTCTGAAAAAGGCCGGCCGCGCGCATACCAAGGAAGTGCTTGTTAGCCTGAAGGAAATGCTGCAGCAGCCGCTACGTGGTGAAACCACTTTGGACTAAGGATAAACCCACCCACTAGCTCCCAGAATCTCTGAAAAAGGCTGGGCCATGCGCACCTGCGCACCTGCGTGTGTGCACCAAGGAAGTGCCCAGAAGTGCCTGTTAGCCTGTTTGCCTGGGGCCGGGGGTCGGGAGTTTAATGAGGGCGTAAAACTTTTGAAGTAACTTCGTGTCTGGGTTTATCTACTGCAGTCCCTCCCAGATTGCAAGCGTCGCATGCACAAAGAAATCAGCTTGAGCGGGACGCACTCGCAAGATATGGGAAATGTGAACACGGCGAGTCGATTAATGGAGAAGTATGACTCAGCAACGTAAGCTGTGAAAGTTTTAGAAGGACTTGTTGCAAGAGGGAGGTAATTTGAAACTTGCTCAATGTTTCATGTACTGGGTTGAGTTAAGCGTAGAAACGTGCAAAAATGTTGTGGACATTTGCAGTGCGGCGCATGTGTGACAGAAAACTGTTGAAGCTTAGTGAACTAGGCATCTAATTGAGTAGAGCTGACACTGTGTGCTTGCGCAGGCAAAAATAATACTGCCGCCTGTCTCTACATTTAGAGATAAACATTAAATAAGCGCTGCAATAACATCTATACATAACCAATCAATCGGGCTGAAATGGTTAAAACAGGAAGTAATGAGTGGAAGATGTGGTCTTTTTTCCGTAATTGTAATTTGGTATTAAGTGTAACGTTTACGTGATGTGTATACAGCAGCAGCAAACTAAACGCATTGTTATTTGAAAGCTTTTTGAAAACATTTGAAAACATTGTCCTCGTCAATTTTAGGGTTAGACAAACCATGCTATTAAATAGCCATACATAATAACTGCTGCTTAATCTCTCGTGAATGTCCCATAACTGGCCAAACGAGGTATAGAGTACATAATTTGACACGTGGTTTGTTTAAAATATATTTGCTTGGTGGGGAACAGCAGGTAGGAAAGTAAAGTAAAATCACATGCGATTCTCTAGCAAACGACTCAGGTAATGTATGGAATTTTCGCCAAGTGGCGAACGATCTAGTGTTTTTTCCTGTGCTTTATACTTCTCTACTGTGAAACACTACAAGGTGAAATGTGCTGGTATTATATGAGAGTGGAAAAAAAACAAGTGGAAAGTGTAAATAAAGCCGGAATGAAGAAAAAAGTTATATGAAATAGAAAGGAAGTAGCATTAGGGCAGACAGTGTTTACAACTAGGAGAAGCACAATGTTGAAGGCACTGGCTATGCCTCTACCACCTTCCCCATGTTTTAGAAGCAACTCTGATGAGAATGATCTGATAGAAATTGAACCCCTTCACTGCACAGATGTTGAATTGGCAAAAATGACTGATGAAATTGAGGGAGGAAATGATGAGAGAGAGGGAACTGAAGTGGCCCAATCCCAATTACTGTTCGAGGATGATGGGGAGGGGGGAGAACACTTTAAGGGATCTTTGGAAGGGAGAGGAACTGGGACATCGCAAATAGAACCACAAACTAGCCCGATGGCAGATACCCCACTTATATTTACAAAAGGAAGAATAACACAACTAGCAATGATGGGGGATGTAATGGAGGGCTCACAAAGAGATCAACGTGAGACTGAATGGCCTAATGATATAAATTCAAATACTGCAAGCAGGGAAAGGACCTTTATTATAGTTGCCCTATGTGAATTAAAAGAGTGGTTACATAGGGAACTAACCAAACAAACAGTTAGTTTGGAGTTGATGTCTGAGAGAATAAAGACATTGGAATCTCGAAGTGAGAATGTGTTGGACGTTGTTGTGGATGACATCACAGTAATTCTTGGTGGAGAAGAGAACATAGGAATAGGTTTACAACACGGAAAGGATGATTGTAATGAGCACAAGCAGAGAGATCAGCATATAAGCGAGGTAATAGATACTATTGAAGAACAGGGGGAAAAAAGTAGGAACAAGGATGGAGTGGAAGGTGTTTTAAAGGTGGTTACATCAAAAAATGCAAAAAAACGAGAGAAAAAAAAACAGAAAGTGCTAAAAGCTGCAGAGATGAAAATTGGGAAGGCTTCATCACTAAAATTCATTCGAATTATCGGACTTAGTGGAGAAGAAGCTATAATTGGAAATCAGGAGGAGGGAAGCAAAGGTGGGACTGACGAAGGGAATGTCATAGTGAATGAATATAACTATGAAAAATCTGACATAAGATTGAGCGATGTACTCTAGGGGAAAAAGTTTGAAAAAAAACAAAGCAATGCCCTTGAAGGGAGGTCTTGGCAAACACAGCCAATAATAACACTAAAGGATGCATGCAATGAGAATAATTCAAACAAAATATTTAATAAAGTGAAGGAAGGAATGTCCACGTATGATATATTTAAACACCCGAGACGAAACCTCGAGGGAAGAATGGAATTAGATCCTAGACCACTATCCCCGAAACAACAGCAGAAGACCCTTAATAGCACTGGGAGGGAAAGTATATGGGAAATTAGTGGGGAAGTGGAAAAAGAAGATGAATATAGATACCCGAAAGGTAGAGAAAGAAAAATGAAAGAAAGTGTTTGTAAAACACAAGAGGTTGAAAAAATGAGAAACGAATCAGGAAAAAAGACAGTGGAAGAAAATGTCAGGAACATTGTAATGGAGATTTTGAAGGAAAAGAACTGTATTGAATCGGAACAACAGAGAAGTATGGAGAGTAAGCAAGAAATGGAGAAAAGAGTAGAGGTGGAAATAGAGTCTAAAGGAGGAGGTAGAAGAGAAGAAGAAAGGGAGGAGAACTTGAAGGAGGGGTACACACAGTATAATAATGAATTATACAAAGGGGGGTGGAGGAAATCGTGGTTTAAGCATTTGGAAGTTATGCAAACCCAAATATCCTGATGCACCAGGCTTGATACTACAATACCTTTTTGAGGAAGGAGGGCCGGGTGCATTGAATAGGAGGAAAATATTGGAGTTATTCGAAGAAATCCCTGAATTAAGATTAATTACATCTGCAGATGTACAACTTGTTGACTTTCTTCACGGGTGGAGGTACGATTATGTTAGATTGGTTATATATTTACCACTTGTGAGAAACATCATAATGAAGGAGGCGGAGAACCTGCATACATTTGGCTATGACGTAGGCCCCTGGGAAAAAGAAAAAGAAGATTTGTTAGAAAAAAAGGAAACAAGGTGGCATTGGGAAACATCACAAAGACTGGAGGGAAACCAAATCGATAGAAGCGAAAATGGGAAACTGATGCAAGTAGCTTAGGTTTTACAAGAAACCATTGCGCAATTAAGAGCATTAAGCCAGCCACTTTAGAGCTGAAGGGAGCTTAAAAATCATAAGCTGGAACTCAAGGGGAAATAAACATTTAATATGCAACAGTAAGATGTGTGCTGTACTCATATTGTCTGATGTTTTGCTTATACAGGAAACATGGCTTACTGAAAAGCCTATATGGGATGGCTTTGAATCTGCATGCATACTGGCAAAGAAAGGAAAGATGGGTAGACCCAAGGGAAGGATAACAACTCTATTTATAAAAGAAAAGGGTATGCAGAAGTTTGAAGTGTGGAATATAGAGGGGGAAATACTAGGAACGTGATGGAGGAGTACAGTTGGTTATAAGAAAGAGGTAATATTGTTGCTGAATGTTTATGGATCTATGGATTCCAATCTTAGTGAAATATTGGCTAAATTAGATCTACATTTATATGAATGACTCAGGAAATATGGTCATGCGAGCATAGTACTCGCCGGGGTCTTAAATGCGAGTTGTAATCTGGAGGAAGTGGAAGTAAAGGATTGTTTCTTGACCAATTATAACAACATAGGAAAGAGTAAAAGAAAGAAAGTAGGAGGAATGTGGATGAGTTGGGCTGCGGGATGGGGATTTAAACGGCTCGAAAATGAGAGAGCAACCTGGTCTGCAAGAGGTTCAAAATTTTTGTCAACTAATGTCATTGGGAAATTCAAAAATTTCCAAGTGAATGTTACAAAAGCGAGCGATCACGCAATGCTATTGCTCGAACTAGATTGGCACAATATGAATTTCAATAGGAGAAATAATAACTTGGGGAATCTAAGTGTGACTGCTAGAGGCAATCGAGTACTGTGGTCTGAAAAAAAAGTGAATGATTTCAATATGTGTATGCTAACTGAATTCAACTGCAAATTAGAAGACAAGATTAAGAGATTTTCAGTAAAGGGTTTCCATACATACTTGCAAACAGTAGTTGAGGATAATCAAACTTTACAGGAGACTCTACACAAAAAACATAAGCACGAATACTCTATTGAAATAAGAATAAAAAAAATAATTAAGAAGGGAGATAAGGAAAACTGTGAATAGTACTGAAACAGTAAGTAATAGAGTAGAAAAAATCAGGAAATTGAAGTAAAAATACAATAACTGGTTAAAACTGGAACGTGTCCGAATTATTCAGATATACGGAGAAAAGATGTTAGAAAGTTTACAGGGGAAAAACACTAGGGCATTCTGGGATCTGAAAAATAAAAAAGATGAAAACAACCAGATGAAAATGACTAATCCTATACCGGAGGACGTTTGGATAAAATATATCAAACAAATGTTTACACCTGAAAATGCGGTAGTACATGTACAGAAAATAGTAAAATAACAACTGATCAGATTGAGGAAAAGATAAAGAAATTGAATCCCTCCAGACCCCCGGGACCTAATAAACTAACAAATAATATTTTGAAGAAATCCTTTTGTCTCTGGGCTAAGATTTTATATATGCAATACCAGGACATAATGGAATCCCAAATAATCCCAGATTCATGGAAACTGTCATATATGGTACCTATCTTTAAGAGGGGATCAAGGATAGAACCAGAAAATTACAGAACCCTAAGTATAATGGATGCAGATTCAAAAATATTTGCTTCCCTTATACTGGAAAGAATTAATGACTGGATAGAAGAAAATAATATTCTAAATCCCAGAATAATAGGATTCCGGAAAAATATGGGGACAGATTATGGAGGTCTTTTGATAAAATGTTTACAGACCTTGGCTTGGAAATCCATGGATGCACCAATGTATGTTGCGTGCATGGATTTAAGCAAAGCTTTTGACTGAGTCAATAGAAATGTATTGTGGCAGATGATGGATAGCTGCGGAATACCTAAGGGTCTACTGAGTATCATCATATTTTTACACAATCAATCAAAAATACAAGTAAGGTTGGACTCAGAAGGACTCCTTTGAAGAGAATGTATCATTGAGAACGGAATCGGACAAGGATGCATACTGGGCCCTACTCTGTATATCTTGCATGTTGCAGGTATAGGCAAAGTGTTGGAATCATCAAGATTAGTGTCCCCTAAAATCGGTAATTTGAAAATTAATTGGATAAGTTATGCAGATGATTTCCTCCTTAAAGACACTACACCGGTGGGGCTGCAAAGATTTATCACAACATTTGGTAAATACATGCTGGGAATTTCCTCTAAAGATTAATCAGAGTAAGTCAGTGGTAATTAAACTAACAAAAGGAGGGGGAAAATCTGGAAAGACCAATTTTGTGTGGAACTGGGAAGATAACAAATTGCTGGTAAAGGAAAATGTACAATTCCTTGGATACCCAGTAGTGGGGAAGGATAGCAAAATCTTTCTGGTTAATTAACTTAACTCTAAAGTGAACTCTAGGTTAAATCAAATGAAGAGAGTTGACAATAAATATGGGAAATTCTCGTTAGAGCCATGCAGAGAATTCTCCAAAAGTAAGGTAATCCCAACAATTACGTATGGAAGTGAGTTTTGGCCGAAAGCAATGGACATAGAATACAGAATTGTTGAAAGTAGAATTTGGAGATCGATACTTTACTTTTTGCCCAAATGTATCCCCATAGAAGTGATAAGATATGAATAGGAAATACAATCACGTTTAAGTATGATACAGTGGAAGAAATTCCTCTTGTGTAAATGTGATTTTTCTAAAGAAGGAACATTGTATCATCAGCTGAGGGTGAATAACAAAGATGGTTTCATTACAAATTTACGATTCGAATGTGAAATTGTTTTACATGAAGTAGGCATGACAATGGAACAAATGGGAAAAAACCCAGACTCAGTAAAGGAAAATCATATGGTGAATGATTGGGAAAAAATCTTTTCATAATTTGCAATTTAAAATTATATTCGCAAGTATTGACAGCAGGAAAAGGAGTCACTGAACTGGAACATTGCTTAAAGAAATTCCCAGGTAAAAAAATGAAAATAGGTTTTATGAGATTTCGAAAGAATGTTTTGTCTACCAATCAATTAAAAAGTGTAAGGTCTGGACACCTGGGAGTCTCTGGGACATGTAGATTCTGTAAAGATAAGAAAGAGATGGAAACTCTATGTCATTTAATGTCGGAATGTCCAGAGTTACTAATCGAAAGAGAAAAATATTTTAAAGAATTCGTCGGAAATGTATGGTTATTAAGCGATCTTTTATGGACAAAAATGTTACATGGTGAAGTAACGTCAATGAGAGTATTAGCTTTTATAGAACATGTGTGTAAAATAGATTAAAACTTGGTATACAGACACTAATATATAAGATATTAAAGTATTAAGTAAATGTATATCTTATTTTATATTGTATAAATATGAATTCCAAATTATGAAATTGTAAGTTTTAATAGTTATCTATGAATTTTGTAAAACTTTGTAAAAACAAAACACAAATAAAGACATTTAAAATAAAATGGTCTTTAGGTGGGTGCCCACCTGTCAATTATGCAGCCAAAAGAAATGCATATGTAAATATAATATCAAGGGGAAATAATTTGTGGGGAGCGATACTATAAAGTGAAATAGATTATAACCTGGCCCTGTCATTTGTGAAAGTATGGGGGCTATATAAATTGACTGTACATTCAGAGAAATTAGCCTCTATTTCAGAAGTCCCTCTGTTTCTGGAATTATAGATTTGCTAAAACAGTTCTGATGGTGTGAATAAGAGTAGATCCCCTCACTCTTTCTCTGTGTATGGTTCTTGGAACAGACGTATTTTGGGTGTAGAAGGGATTTCTCACTGTATCAATTCATAGAAGGGTAATGTAACTGATGTCATTTCCTGGTTACATCCCCAAGCAGAATCATGTATTAGTGCTGAATCGCAGAAGACAAAAGGAAGAGGGTTATTGGGCCTCATTATGAGTGATCCGGAATGGAAATGAAGGTGCTGGCAACAACACTGGCACCTCTATATGTGGACGACTCAGTACGACTCTGCCGGTAGGGGCACTGAACATCCAGCAGTCCTGATATTCTGGTAGATCAGGCCTTTACCGGCAGGTTTTTCACAGAAGCACTGGCGCCGTTACGGGATTCCATTGGAATGGGAACTTACTGTATCACTGCTGCCTGTGATATCATGGTAAAACCGGCATGTCAGGTAACCAAAACGGTAGTGCGAGGTTGGCAGTAAAACACTGGTAGCACAGGCAACCCTGTAATGAGGCCCATTATGTGCTATCCATTTTCCCACCTCAAGTTGCCCATTGAAAATAAGAAATGCGCACTTTTATTCATTAATGTAAGAGAACACCACTGAAAGGAATTTAGCAAACATACATGTTGAATATACATTTTCCTTTTTACAGGCTATTTACATGTAGGAATGACAAGTAGCTGGTATTCCAATTGAGTTTTCTAGAACACTGTTTGAAAGAGACATGTGTATTGAGTAAGGGGGAGATATCAATTTTCAATACTAGAGATAATTAGATAGACAAGGATATTCTTATTTATACTTCATCCTGAGCATGCATATGTTTTTTCAATCCATGGTGAATGCGCGCTCAGAGTAAACAAAAGGTATGTATGGTGATGTGTTTTTGCAAAGTTCTCTTTTCCAATAAATGTAACACTGAAAAATTACGTGGCTTGTGCGTCGATCATTCTTCACCATTGACATTAGAAGTTCATAAATAACGGGTTTACATTTAAATTGATTCAATTATTTATACTGCATTCATACATAGAACGTCTGTGCAACCCTGTGTGTTTCTTCTCCCAAAAAGGGGAGGGAGGCTGTAGGGAATCCATATTGTTAAATTCGTGGTCCTAGGTTCATAAGAAGAATGCCTGATTTGGGATGGATGGAAAATCCTGAGTTAAATGTTGCCTGATTAAAACATTCTACAGAAAGGAAGATCATGACATGTCTAACAGAGGCATTACAAATGGCCACAAACGTACAAGGACGTTCTCTTCCCTGCAGAACCTTACATATACTTTTTAAAGTATTATTGCATGTTATTGTAATATTTCCACTGAAGCATAAACTTGAACAAAAACATATTTTGTGGGTCTAAGCTAATTCTTGAATATATATTACTGGGCTTGTGGTAGCAGCCTTGTAGTGTGGTTAAGTTGCTCAACTCATAGAAAAATAACTTTTTGGGTGGCGAATATCTTTGTCCCTTGGATGGATCCTCAATAAACTATGCAATTCTGTGAAGTTTGGTGAGGTTTCGTCCAGGGGGGTGGGGGGTTAAAAGAGGAGTTCCAAAATGTGTGGAAATCCTCATAGACACAATGGAAAAAATGTTTTGCTCATGCCTAGAGCCAAACCGCTGGACAGATTTTCACCAAATTTGCACCAGGCATGGTGGCTTGGTCCCATATGCGTGCTTTTCTAAATTGTATGTACATTCAGACAACCCTTCTCTAGAATTCTTGCCTACATGCATTGTATCAACAACCTCTCTTCTTTAAAAAAAAGCCTTTAAAACACACCTCTTCAACTTTAGTCCAGACTAATGCTTGACTGCTTTTCTTCAGCTGATCTTTTGGCAGGACCATTTTTCTGCCACTGTGGTACTGTCTTTTCTTGTATTTGTGTGCCCTGAGGCCCACAGGCATGTGGCGCTTTACAATACTTAAAATATGTAAATAAAATAAATATTTGTGGCATTTCTATGAAGGAGGAACATTTGCAAACACAACTGGTCTGACCCGTTTAAGTAAATGTTGTGAACCAGGGGTGGCAATAGAAAGAAAAGATTGATTGTTAAGTTTGCATAACAATTTACTCCAGATGTGTTGCTGAATTTAAATGGTCCAGAAAGTTGTTTCTCTGCATCCTTTGATGGGCCTTCAGTTCTTTTTTGAAAAGAGATATTTGTCTCTTTGTCTTCTGATGTACGTGTAGTTGAGATTGTAATAGAGAGTTTTGTGGTTGTTTTATTTGATGAAGAAGCAGTTTGTCATTGTGTCCTTAGCTGTATTGTCGGGGGATCTGTTTGTATTAGTTTTCTTTTTAAAGGTTGTCTTTTTTTATGTAGAGGGTACATATCTAGAAATCTAGATGGGTTTACAGTGCACATAGCATGTTGTAGTCTAGGATGCAAGGAATGTTACCGTAGGCTTTGTACCAAAGTTGACTAGGAATAGACCATTGAGTGTACGCAGATGTGAAAGTACTACATAACTCATTCCTTCTTTAAAGATTGTGCTGCCAATGTCAATCAATGCGTGATATAGGGTTAGACCTTGCAATTTATGAATAGGGACAGTACATGAAAGAGATATAGAGAATTGTTTTCTGCCTACATACATGTCTTTGAAAAGAATGAAACATGCTATTTTGCAGCCAATTCTTTTTACTTCTGCAAGTTTCTCAAATTGGATTTTGACAAACTGAATGTTGTTGTCATGTGGATATTTTGGGAAGCCAACAACTGTACCAATTGCTCCATTGACTAAATTGTTTTCAATGTCAAGGTTACATTTTATAATTACTTTGCAGATTAGACACAGAGTTAATACTTTTTCTAATCCAGCTGTGTTGGAGATACATTTTTCTAAGCTGTTTAGTTGTGATGTTGCTTGTTGACACATAGGGAGTGTCATGCCATGCACTTCAAGTTTGTTTGTGGAGCTGTAATGCAGTATGGTTTGCATTTCTTTTTTTACCATTGTCTAGTTGAATTGACTACAGCTTGTAAGGGTTGGCTTTAAGGACATGCATTTTATATTTTGTTGATTTCATTATTCTATGAGATCAGGAGCAGAAGTGTTTCACCCATATAGCTCACAGATTAGTCGAATATCTAAGATGGATTATGCATCTTTAGTAAGCAGACCAGTCAGTTCTAATACTTTTTAAATGTTAGCATAGGTCAGGTCTTCAGACTGGCCCATGTTTTAAGTTAGTTCTTCGCAGTGAAAAATGACCAGATATTTACATTTCTAATGCTGCCGAGGTTATTGCACCATTGTTTGTGTGCTCCTTTTTTGAAAATTAGGTTGACCTTTCCCTGGTGTTAACTGTTGGAGGTCTCCGAAAACAATGTGTTTTCCTCCAAACAATTCTGTATAGTCATTTTCAAGGACTTTTTTGCATTCTGAGGTGAATTAAAACCAACATGAGTTTGGAAACCATGCTTACTTCATCTATAACGATCATTTTCATTTGTTTCAAAATTCTGCGTACTTCAATAGCAGCTTCGGCTGATAATTTGTAGTATTCTAATTTGTTTTGGTGTTCTACTGGGAGGAGCAGTAGTTTGTGTAAAGTTACAACTTCTATGTTGTAGGCAGCTAAATCTGTGGGGGCTGTTATAAGAGCCGAACGTTGCTGTTTGTTATGTTTTGTAGACATTTGCTGATTATTTTAATTAAGAACATTTTACCAGAACGAGCTTCACCACTTACTTACAGGAGCAGAGGTTTATAGTTTTTAGAGCAACACGTTTAGTTTAATGCTTAAAAACATGTTCACTTTCTTCAGTGACTTCCAGATAAATGGTGAGTTGTTCATCATTTTCCTTAGATTTGAGCACTGACAATCATGGCTATGTCTGCTGCATTTAGAATGAGTGGTTCTCTGTGTGGTTCTTGACTTCCTGTAAGGGAAGGTAGACTGCCATCAGGAGTGTCTTTATCTAGTTATGCTTCAATTTCATCCTCTTGTTGACATTCATTGTCCAACATTTCTTTGTGTTGTTTGAAATTTACATTTGCTATACTGCTTTCATTTGCATTGAATGCAGCTTCAAAACAGTTATAGTTACCTAATAATTCTTCTTCTTTTCACCAAGGTTTAAAAGGTTGCAGTAGGGCCATGTAATAAAGTTCTCTATCTTGCAGAGATTTAAAAGATCATTAAAGTTTCACTAGGCTTCCTTCACAAGTTAAGACTGAATATTTGCCAGTTGTCTCATCTAGTATGACATTGGGGGTCATTCCAAGTTGGGCTATTAGCACCATGGCTGCACCCCAAACCAGGTCCGGTCTGGTTGAATGGGGACTTACCGGGTCATTCCGACCCTGGAGGACCCAGTAAGTCCCCATTCAACCAACCATTCCCCATTCCCATTTGAGCCCCCATAGGGCTCAATTGGAATGGGGAAGGTGCTAATAATGGGCCCGCGAATAGCAGGCCCGTTATTAGCGACCTGGTCCCTTAGAGGGACCTGTAAAGGACCTGTGGTCTGACCACACGTTCTTTGCGGCTCCCGCTAAGGGACCTCGGAATTGGGCGGCAAGGGTTTAACGGAACCGGTCTCCTTACCGATGACCGTTAACCCTTACCACCCAACTTGGAATGAGGCCCATTGTTTTTGTAGGATTAGTTTTGGGCTTTGTCATACATGCACATGTTTTCTAAAGCAGTACTTCTGTTTGGGCAGTATGTGTCAATGATATTGTTTTTTAAAATGGCCTGGCTGTTGGGATCATTGTGGATATCGTTTCTATCTCTTGGTTGGACTTTTGTACTCTTTTTTGGGATGAAGCTGGACTAAGTTTTAGCCATACAATGGGCGTCATCATGAGTGTGGCAGTCCGGAAACAATGGTGATGGTAAACTCACCAACCAGCACCCGTGTTTCCGGACCGCCACACTAAGAGTTTGCCTGCTTGGGACACTGCGCCCGACAGGTCTGACCCTGCTGGATGCAGACTCATCATGGAAGCATCATCAACTTTAGTAACAGTGCTGATGCTTGAGTAAACCAATTCCCATGGAGTACTACTATGGTACTCCATGGGAATGGGCACTAACATTTACCGGTATCCAGCTTGCCGGAAGCACTGGCAGGGTTACCGCCAGATTTGTAATGAGGCCCAATGTGTTCAGATTTGCCAAATAAGGCTGTTCCTGTTAAACAATCTGCAGCTTCTTAGCACCCACATTCTATATGAGAGAACATTTTTATTCCGAAGCCATACCATTTTTGTGACAGTGTTTTGTCAGATGACATGTCATCCCAGAGGAGATTTAGCTCTATTTTTTCAGCTTTGGTAAGATAGCCTGTGGCATATCTTGCAACTGCAGTGGAATCGTCTGCAATGTATTGTATGTCTATGTTTGCATTTTACAATAGGGCAATAATTGCATTCTAATCATTGATGTACTTGGATGCGAAGTCCCTTTTAATGTTCTTTGTGTTTTTAGGTGATTTGCCTTTCACATTGTGTCTAAGAAAATATATCAAGCTCTTTACTTGTCCCTTTTTGCAAACTGGTCTAGGGAAGCCAAAGCCACATTTGTTGTAGTATGTACCCTTGTTTTCATATCTACGTCAGCAGGATTTGCCACACTAATGTTTTTCGGAAGTGTAACATTTGTGTACGTAGGACATTATGTGTGGTTTCCAAAGGGATGTTACAGGTAAGGTACTTTTCAATAAACTGTAAAACAGTCTTATCACTGTCATGGCCCAATCTGGGAGCATATTTTATCCACAAAAGCATTGATATTCGTTTCTCAAAAGAAGTGTTGCACTTCTCTCAGTGGAGGGGTCGTTTTATTGCAGATGAAGTGCAGTATGGCAATAAAGCGATGGTTAAAACACCTTGATAGATTGACAGGGGCAAGAGAATAGAGTTCTGGTGATTTTATGTCTATTCCATTTATATTTTGGTTTGCAGTGCATAAGAAGTTGTGCAAGTCATCCCATGCATACTCTGCACAACTTAAAGTAACAAACCATGTGGGTGGGCCTAGGATCCTTACTATACAATGTACATCAGTACGAGATCAGAACCAGTATTTCTTTGTACCACACATGTTTTCCAAGAAGTTTGTGATACTTGACTGAAAAAGTCATCTTTGTCTTTTATCTTTTGACTTGGGTAGCGGACATATTTAAAACATTTCAGTCTGTTTTTAATGTGTGTCCAACTCCATACCATAGAGTTGCTAGTTCACTTTCGAATAGGAGGTGGACAATGTATTCTACATTTTGTCTGAATCTAGTGGCTTTAGAATATATTCATAAAGAGCGATATTCTGATGCACTAATTTGGCTGGATCTTTCATCAAATCTTCTTCCTTTTCCTGGAGTAAAGCGTAGGGGAAAAGAACGTGCTTCTATACTTTTTCCCCATATGCTCAGTGGGGATCCTTTGGATTAACACATTTGATATGTTTCTAATACATCTTCAATGGTGTCTTTAGAGTGAAGTGGGTGAATTGCATACTGGTCTAAATTGTTGACTGCAGCAACAGGATCTACATGTTAAAATTGGCTAGTTGCTGCTGAATCTTGAATTATTTGGGTGGTTTCTCCGAAGCTTTCCTCTATGTGTATAACTGTGTAGTTTTAATTGTTTTTTGTTCAGATATCGAAGGGCATGTTGTTTCCAATTTATTTTGTATTTTGTTGGTACACCATTATCTAATCAAATCAAAGATTGATCTCCATTGTACTCCACGAGGTTCTAATGGCAAATATACTACTTTGCCACAGATGCCTTCTAGCAACTCAGATGGAGGCAATTTGCTGCTTTCAGCCGAAGGTGTATTATAGCTTAAAATGGGTGTATTGTTTAGATTATGATGCTCTCATGCATGTAAGTGGTTGGAGAGATTTTGGAAGTGGGAATATTTAGTGATTAATATTGAATATGAAGATATTAGTGATAGCATATGATAGAATTTGGTTATTGTCAATCTTTATTTTGCAGTCGGTGCAAACTATTGAGGGTTCAGTTATTTTGTGTTTATTTTCTGCTGTTAGGTATAAAGCTAATAGGAACCATTCGGATTCTTTATTGTCCTCTATTTTGTATGCCATATCTACTGGTTGTGTGCTCTTTTTATTAAATAATTCCTGCAACAACAGACACATACTTGTTCTGGTATTTCAGCAGATGTGTTTTGAAATGTAACTATTTCTTTTTTGTATGTGTTTGTTGGGAGGTTGGTGTTTGTGAGGTTTCAGCTAATGTTTTCTGAAGTTACTCCAGAACGTCTTATACATAAATTAGAACGTCTAATTAGACGTGAAATATCACAAAAACTTCATGCCACAACTCTTGCACAATATTATAGAGCCAAACACTTTCCAAGGGGCCTCAGAATATACCTCAGGCCAACTCCCTGTAAAGACTTCATCATCAGATGGGAACACATCCTGAACAAGTGTTCACTAGACCTGATTCGTCTCACCATTGAAGAGCTCTCGAAATCAGTCACCACCCTACAACAGGACATTGACGAAATCTCAACTCAATCATCCAAATTTAAAATCGAAGCATAACTAACTCAGATTCTAGAAGATACCAACAAGAAACTGGAATCCTACAAACAGGACATAGAACAGAGTAAGATTAGGAAATTCCGCAGAGATACTCTTGATTACGCTTGAGACATTGTCTACTCATGGCAAGAATTTTATGCGAATAGTCGACCTCCTAGGCAACCAACTGGAGCAGATAACAACACTGAGAGTAGCGAAGTAACCAGTGGAGAACTTGAAGAGACACCTACCACCGCACCCATTCCCAATCGAGTTGAGATTCCAACTCCGGGTAAACCGGAAGGTGCTACAAGCAGGCCAACAGCCACAACTTAACAAATTCCTTTTTTAGGAAACGGAAAGCAAGACGAGGAAAAAAGAAAACTACGCCAGGAAAAGAAATAAAACAAAACTTAGTTATTAACATATCATCAAAACCTCTTACCTTGGCACAAATGGATACTCTTAATCTAGGAATTTCATTCATACCGACCAACTCCACCTCCTTCTTTGAAGAAGAAGTTAACCTATTTAAGTTCATAAGGAAAATGGAGCTTAAGGTATTCTTCCACAACATCGAGGACAATATACAACCAAAGACCAAATCAAAATACCTTGAGATGAAAAACAAAAGTAATTTTTGCCCCCAAGTTAACCACCCATTGATAAACCTGTTTAAACAAAGAACCACCAAGGACCTGAAAAGGCTTAAATACTCTCCACCTAAAAAATGTAACATTCGTAAACACCAATTGAAATTCATCAAGCAATTGGTGGAGGACAACAGCCTTACCTTAAAACAACATCGAGGACAATATACAACCAAAGACCAAATCAAAATACCTTGAGATGAAAAACAAAAGTAATGTTTACCACCAGGTTAACCACCCATTGGTAAACCTGTTTAAACAAAGAACCACCAAGGACCTGAAAAGGCTTAAATACTCTCCACCTAAAAAATTTAACATTTGTAAACACCAATTAAAACTCATCAAACAATTGGCAGAGGACAACAGTCTTACCTTAAAACATGCGGACAAAGGCGGCGCCCTGGTTTTGATGGATACCACTCTTTATGATTTGGGTTGTTCTAAACTTTTGGAAGACACTCAGACTGATACATCACTGGAAAGTGACCCGATCCTTGGTATTTCTAATATTATCAAGACTACTGTAGATGAAGCACTAACAATGGACTGGATTTCTGAAAAAAATAGCAGACTTTCTAATCCAAAAATATCCAGTGACCCTGGTATTTTACGGTCTTCCGAAGATACACAAAAACCTCAATGATCTACCGTTTCGCCCCATAGTTGCTGGGACTGATTTTCCAACCTCTTGCGATCTATCTTGATACAGCACTCCAACCATTGGTACAAGCTATAACAACCTACCTAAAGGACACAACCCACTTTTTGAAAATGTTACAGACTTTACAACTCACAGAGGACAATTTGATACTTTTCACTATGGACGTCAACAGTCTATATACTTCCATCCCTCATTCTGAAGGTATCTAGGCTTTAGAATGGTTCTTATTAACACACAGACAAGTTAACATTCAAAAAATCTTTGCTCTGGAATGACTCAACATTATATTATACAATAACTACTTCAGGCACAATGGACGATTCTACCTTTTAATCTCTGGAACATCGATGGGGTCCTCAGTGGCCCCAGCTTATGCAAACATTTTTATGTACCACTGTGAAAAGACCCACGTACTTGACAATCCCCTTTAAAATGTTGGCATAGATATATCGACGACATTTTTGGAATATGGATGGGCACAAAACACTGTAACAACTTGATACAAGGAGACCACATCAGACATCCTCATAATGGCAAGAAGATCATGCTAAGAAGTTTTGCAACATGTGACACTAAAAACGTCATTTATGCTATACGCTGCCCTTGCAGCAAATATTATGTTGGCAAGACCAACAGAAAAGTCAAGGACAGGTGGACAGAACACAAATCCTGTATCAGGACACAAAACTGTAAATCCCCAGTCCACAGACACTTTCGGGATATGAAGCACAAGGTATCACAAATGAGGTTTGTGGTATTGGAAGTCCTATGTCCCTAAAGCAGAGGAGGTAATTTACCTAAACTTCTGGCCCAAAGGGAACTCTTTTGGATTAATAAACTGGACGCTATGACCCCACTTGGGATCAACGAGGACTACTATTTAGGTACATTTCTCTAACTGAGTTACACTGTTCATGAAATAATCATATACATGATAACCAATATGAGTGAGCTATACACACAGAAGAGTGGCCTGTGTCAATATTCTCTTTTGTCCTGAACGGGCTAGACTATTTGCACTGAATCTTGTGACAAGGAGGTTAGCTCACTTTAATATCTTCTATGGGTTTACATTTGTCTAGATTTACATTTGTATATGTATGTCATGCATTTAAGCTTGAGTCCAACATCATTCTAGTTGTTCTGTACTTCCATCTTTAAGGTACTAGATTGTACACCCATTCTCTCTTTTGGGATAGAAATGATATAAATCGTCTGTACATTGTCAGTACCCAGATTTCATCTGGTGTCCCTGTTTGTAACATGTGGGACTGTTTGATATATTGCAATATGTAAGTAGACTATATCACAATTTTTATTACCAGGCAACGTATTGTTCCACCTTTTCAGTCTGCAATACACTTGTGACCATTTAACCCAAGTTGCTTTTATGCTCTTGATACTTCCATATATACTTCCACTCACATTGCTTCTTTTTGACACACTGCCTATACTTTGACACTCCTTTTGACCATAGAGAGCTTTTGTAGCTCCTCCACATACTAAACCACAAACTCCATGAGTCTTCAATATCCCATACATACAAGTACCACATGTCTTTTTCTTTCCTATCTAGCTACATAGCTCTATACTCGATCATTTACATTGTGTCACCTTTATTCCCTTAGAGTAGGGCCATACATTACCTATTTCTTTCTACAAATCTGTCTTTTAGACTAGTGATGAGATCATTTAATTTCAATTCATCCAGGCTTTGCTTACATCCTTCCACGCATGTGAGAGTGACGTCACAGATAAATCCGGCACCGCTGACGCATGCACGGATGACGTCATAGCCCTTCGATGGATATGTATAAACTATAAAACTGTCCGTTTCTTGGTTGACCTTATCTTTACATGTTTTCTTGAACATATGACACCTATAGTGTCACCCTTATTCCCTGCTAGTAGGGCCATTCACAACCTTCTACAAATCTGTCTTTTAGACTAGTTATGAGATCCTCTATTCTTGATTGATTTAGGCTTTGTTTACGTCGTACCGCGCATGCGCGAGTGACGTCACGGACACATCCGGCGCCGCTGACGCATGCGCAGATGATGTCATAGCCCTTCAAAAGATATATATATATATAAACCGGTACGGTGACAGCTGCATTCAGTAGCAGTTCCTGACCGCATCTTGACGTTCTCCATTGGGCCGGATCTCCTCTTCACAAGTAAGTACTAATAGAACAGATCTCTATGATACATTAGTTCAAGCTCCCCTGATGGTCCTCCTACTATTCTTTTGCAGATTGGGCGAACCATTTCTTACCAAGGTTTTTCCTTGAAGAGACTTGCATCTCTCCAGCTGAGTCCATTTTTTGATCAACAATACCTAGCCATATTCAGCTTTTGCAATTTTCCAAGATCTTGGGTAAGACTATTACCTGATTTCCTCTTCTATCTTTCCATTTTCTTATATTCCCGCTTTCCACTTTTTAAAGACCCACCTAATTCCATCATTTTGAATATTTTTATCTATCTCTCCAGGTTGCACGGAGCTTGGAATTAGTCATTTGCTATTGAATAATGTGGATGATCATTATTTATCCTTCATATGAATATATCTACCGTTTAGGTAAGATTTATACCTTTGTGGAGCCATCTACAAATACATATTTAGATTTTTTCTTCACAATATGTATTAGTCAGATTGGAGTTATTTACATACACATACCTCTCTTTACTATATGTGTTGGACACACTGGGTTATATCAGTGATCATGTAAACCAATAATAGTTCAACATTACGTTGTACATGGAAACACTTTAATGCTTTAAATAGTCTGAGCTCTTCTTTTCTTGAGTAAACATTCGGTTCTGACGAATATAAATGACAGGATGCCATTTTTAAATAAAGGAATTGTTGTAAACATTGTTTATTGTATATGATATCCTCTTGATTTTGTACAAAAAGAATATATGACTCTAAAATATTGCATTTCATTTTCTGTTCTAGACTATATTTGTTGAATATGCTGCTCCTGATGAAGAGTGTATATAACTCGAAACGTGTTGGGCCAACCAAGAAACAAATAAAAAGAAAAGATTGTTTCTTCTAACTCAAATGTATTACTGAATCTTTTTGTGAAACTATTTACAAATAGGCTTTGAAGTGGAAATAATTCCTTTAGATCTTCATTTAATTTAATCTATCTCCATTAGGCTAACTTAGCCTTACAGAAAGTGTGCAGGGGATGCAGTTATCCACATTGGATTTCCTTTTGTTCTTTGTATAGATCCAGCCTAGATACCAAGGCTGTGTTGTTTCTCCGCTGCACCTTAAACAATTCAACAATTAATGTCAATTTTCCTTTTAAGCCTTAACTAAAGTGTATTTACCTTGGTGTGCAAGTGTGATCACCCGTGTTGGTTTCTGAAGTTACTGTTCCAGTTCCAAAGTATTTACTTTTAATGTGATCTATTGCTTGAAGAAGTTCTTTGGCTGTACCATGTAGGAGAATGTTATTTGCATTTTGTATTTCTAGAGCAGGACCTTTTGCATAGTGTAGTCTATGCACAAGAGTCTGTATATCAGAATGGTGCTGGTTACATTTGGATGTGGTGGAAGCTGTTTTGGCAAGCAGTTCCTGAAATGCAGGCTAATTAATATCCTCAAAGTCCAGTGTGGCTGTGCTCTGGATAAGGGTCCATGGTTTGTAAAGTTTTCATTCTAGTTTTGTCTTTTATTTTCATGTAGTGATTGAGGAATTGTCGTAAAAATGTAATGGATTTTTGGCCAACATTACACATTGAGATGAGTGTCCATTTATACACTGAACAGTTTGTTTGGGCAAAAGGAATATTTGGTCAAAGGTGTTTTGGGGATGTTTTTTCTATAAGGGTTTCTTTTTCCACAATGCTATTTCCTACCATTTCATACCCTCTGCCATTACCTTCTATGCCAGTTGGGTTGTTTTGTTCTTGTTTATAAGCCCCATTCACCTTCACAGACGTTTGAAAAGGTATCTATATTGACATCGCACATGTTTAGAAGTACTTTTTGTAATTTATTGATTAATTTAGTTAGTGTTTTCATTCTGTTTAAAATCAATGTAAACAACTTTCTCTTTAGTACAAATGCACTGTCACTTAGAGCTTCGAGAATTACTCTTCTGCAGTACTTTTTAAGGGTTGATTGGGACTTTTCAGCCGTCTTTATATGATTGTGAAGAACTGTACGGTAGAACATTTTTTGTGAAATTAATTTTTTGGTATGCTTTACTGTGGCTACGTTAACATTGGCAGATATAGGGCCTCATTACGGGTTTGGCCTTAGCCGTGCCTGTAAGACAGGCACGGCTGCCGCCAAACCTGTGATTTTACTGGCACCTGCGAATGGACGATTGCCGAGTTTGGCGGACCCGGTAATTGCCCATTCGTGGGTGCCGGTAATAAGGGACTTCCCATCCCCATTCGGCCCCATAGGGCTGAATGGGAATGGGAAGCTTGGATGCACCAGCACCAGTCAAAACGATGCCGGTGCATCCATGAGTTGTGATCGTGGGTGCTGCACTGCCTGCCAGGTCGGTCTGGTGGGCAGAGTAAGACCCGTGAGCGCAACTCATAGTATGGCGGTATGGTGACAACGGCAACGGTAAGCTTACCGGCACCGTTGTCACTGTACCACTAGGGTTGTAATGAAGCCCATAGTGTTAGGTTTATTAGTGGGTCTGCTTTTGTTTGTACATCTTGTTTTACATTTAGTTTTTGGAAGAGGGGACATCGTTTTTTTGTGGTTGCTGGTTTAGTTTTGTTGAGTGAGGTTACTAGCTGTTTTGTTTTAATGTTTTCTATAGATTGTTTTAGAGGTGGATTACTATATGGCTTGAATTTATTATTAGCATCTGCTCTATCTATTTCTTGTTTTCTATGGAATTGCTTTTTAATAGGCATTCTGTTCTGTCTGATGGGGAAAAAAGAAAGTATGTTCATGAAAGTTGTGGAATGTATGTGCATATATTGTGGATGCATGTGTGGGTGTGATTGTAGAGATGAATAGAGTATTTTGTGATTGTGTAGTGGGATGATAGGTGTAGTTGGGAAAACTGTAAAAGTAAGAGTGTGTGTAGGTGTGATTGGCTTGGGTTAGAGAGTAATGGAGTGGTGTTGTGATCGAATAAGTAGGGACATTATGATGTTTTGAGGAAAACAGTGGTTATTGTAATGGTTTTGTTTAGGTGAGAATAGAAAGAGTGCGAATGTTGCAATACAATGAGTAAGATTGAAATAAATGTTGATTCGAAAAGAATACTGTACGCTAATATATGGTGAAAGTACATTATTGCAATTAGAAAAGCATACATGCTATATTGATGTACTTACTTTGCAGGATGTGAAGAGTGTACTTTTTTCGGTAGCTGTCTTTGGCAATCTTCTTTCCTGTAATTGTAAAATAAAGTTAGTGGCTATATGTCTTAACGATGAAGTACTTTTAGTAATCAAGGTTGTTATTTATGAAGGTAGGAGGCGTTGTTGGGAAAATAATTAATAAAGTTGTGTTATGGCTGGTGTGTGAAAGTGTGTTAACTATGTTGTAAAAACAATTGGAGTATGAGTAGTGCTGTTTGGCATATTAGAAGGAACAGGGCAGAAATGTGTGCACATCTAGGTAATTTTTGTGTTGGTGATTTTAAAAGAAGAAGTGCTGTGTCTGTGATGTAATGTATTTGTATATGTTACAGTGTTTTTAAAGAACACGAAACTGTGGCCTGGTGGTAATGCAATGGCGGATAGTTGTTGCAGCACTGCTCGGTGTCTTGTAGAAGAGGTTTGTAAAGAAGAGTACTCTATATGTAAGCTTAAGTGTAGTATATATATACTTTGGGGGGGTATACACATATGTGTGAGCACGTGGAGAATGGTGACAGTGTAAGGGATTTAATGAGTGAGGTTGGAAAGTGTGAGACTTATATGGAATGAAAAATACTGTCTGTGAAATATGTTGCTTTTTAGGAGCATTTTCATGAAAGTTAAAACATGCATTTAAAGCAGCACTGTGTGTACCTTTTTTTGCACAGGAAAAGAAAAGCAGATGGAAAGGATTTGTAGCACATTTTTAAGTGGCACTTGGTGTGTGGAAATGTAATATGTTGGCAGTACATGCATATTTCCAAAATGATCAATTGCAATATGTAGGGTGCTTATGAAGTTTTCTTTTTTTTATTTGTATTGTGGGAGTTGCATTTGCACTTTTTCCATTAGAAAACGAGGACTACAAGTCCCAGAATGCATAGAAGAAAGAAGGACTGGATAAGCACCTGCAGATTGAAATTGGTCATGTTAGCAAGTATGCATCTACTGTCAAGCTATTCAACTTCCACACACTAAGTGGCACTTAAAAATGTTGCACACATATTTTGCACCTGCTTTTTCTTTGTTTTACAAAGAAGTTACAGAAAGTGTTGCTGTAAATGTACATATGCATTTCTGAACTTTTGTGAAAATGCTCCCAAAAAGAAATATTTCTAAACATGCAGCATTTTCAATTTTTCATAATATATAAATGTGACACCTTTGAATCTTGCAGTCCAGGCATGACTATTTTCTGGAGCATTCGGGGACTTGTAGTCTGAGTAGTGTAATTGGAGAAGTGTTATTACAAGTCACAGAATGCAAAGAAAGAAAACAAGTCTATAGTTTGGAATGGGTCATGTTGGCAAATATGTATGTACTGCCAGCATATTAAACTGCCCCACACTAAGTGCCACTTAAAAATGGTTTCCAAATCCTTTCTTTGGGATTTTCCTTTATTTTATAGAAATGTTACACACAGTGCTGCACATAGACATATGTATTTTTAAATTACATGAAAATGCTGCTAAAACACATTTTTAAATGCACAACATTGTACATAACTGCCACTTGATCTGAGCAGGTGCTGAATGCTGCAATATATGGCATTTGCTAGGGTGGGTAAAAAAGAGAATATGCTTATTGAGAAGCTTATTACAGGGTAAGAGGCAGGTACCCTGTTTAATGCATTCGTAAAAGAACTGAAAAAATACATATAAATATAAAGACATAGATGTCCTATGTCTTGTTAGATGCAGATGCTGTTGAATCTGCTAATAGAAATCTTGATGAATTTTAAAGATGTTTTTGATGCAGGTGGCTGTGAGCAACCAGAGGCATGTACTCTAAGAGTTCAAGAGTACATCTGAAGTGTTGAACTGAGATGACAGGGTTACATGTAGAGTTTTTGGATGTGGTTGGTGGATGGATGTGTGACTGTTTGAAAGCAGCCAATGAGGGGAAGTGTTACAAACATGAAAGTAGAAAGGTCAGAAGGGCTGCCCAGTGCTACTGTGGCCGCATACACGGCGGCAGTCCGCAGATGGCACGTGCCACATCTGGGTCTTTTAAGAATGCCCAGCATGGAAAGGGGACTGTGGGGATTAGCCAATGAGGTGATCTGGTTGTGGTTTACAGGAAGACAAGTTTGCAGGTGTGTTGTTTGTTGTGTGCAGGGAAGATGGCTGGGGCTATTGCTAGGAAGAAGATGAATGAGTGGATGGTGGGAGATTGCTGGATTAATTGTTTGAAAGGTTATACTGAATCTTGTGGAATCTCTCCTAATATTAGATCGCAGGGAGTGGAAGTTTGGTGGTATACAATTTCTGGACTAAACTGGGCCAGTTTATTATCTTTTTGTCAGAGTATGGCTTTATTCCAATGTCCAGATGTTCTTATTGTGCATTGCAGAGGAAATAGTTTGGGCTGTGTTACTCCGAAGTCTTTGCAGGTTGTATTAAAGGATATGTTTCCGAAGCTTAATGGAACTATTTCTTATGCAAAGATCATTTTTTCTTAAATAAATTCAAGGGAAATATGGAGATGTCCAAATGTGTTTTGTGTAAAAATGGAAGAGACTAGGCACCATGTGAATGAGGATGTATGTGCTTTTTAAAATGGCTTAAGCATGGCATCTCTTACAAATGAAAATATCATGTTGGATGGTGTAAATACTTTTTGGAGCAATGGAATGGATTTAAATAATGTTGGGAATGAAAAAGTTAATGTAATCAACTTAAATGGGAAATTGTGGAGTGCATAGGAAAGCATGTGTTAGTAGGTGTGGAATATAAAAATGAGAAATAATAAATACATTATTTGAAAACCAAAAAAACACATAGAAAATATTTTTTTAAGTATCTATTGTAGAATAAATGTTTAAATTGAGTATAAACCTCCCCACTTCAATTGGAAATGATGTCCGCGGACACCGCATGTGCCATCCGGGTCTTCTGAAATGGCTGGCATGGAAAGGGAATGGCAGAGACAGCAGACAGTCGTGGATGTCCGCGGGCATCAGGGGATGAGCCAATTAGGTTTTCCTGGGTGGGGTGTTCAGGAAGACTAGGTAGCAAGAGTTATGTTTGTTGTGTGCAGTGAAGATGGCTATGGCTTTCAGGAAGCAGACTGTCTGGATTGTGGGAGACTTTTGGACCAATTGGTTTAAGGTGTATTCTGAGCACTGTGGATTGTCTGACAATCTTGGATTTGATGGATTTCAAGTCTCATGGTATGGAGTTCGAGAAATGGAGTGGGCAGAATTCCTCCCGTTTTGTAAGAATAAGGTTAACTCGAAGCATCCAGACATCATTTTAGTTCACTGTGGAGGAAAGAGTTTGGGCTATATTACCGGAATTTCATTACAATTTGCAATGAAGAATACATTTGGAAAATTGATGGAACTGTTTCCACATTCAACAATTATTTTTTTCACGGATAGCTCAGAAACAAATGTATATGCGTTTGAATTTATTTTGTCCACACATTGAGAAAGCAAGGTGCAATCTGAATAAAGTTGTATGTGCTTTTTCTGCGGGTTGTTAGGATGACATCTTTCCATAATTAAAATATTTGCTTTGATATTGTCAGCATTTTTCGAAGAGAGGGAGTTCATCTAACTGATGTGGGCCATCAGATTTTTCTTGAAAATGCTCAAAATGCATTGAAGCAGTTTCTGTGAACAAATACAATATGGATTCATGTATTTTTTGTTTTAAAAAAAAGAGAAAAAGAGAAGAAAACATTAGAAGCACTTTTTGTGAAAGTTAGAAAAAAATGTCAAGTTCTGCATGATATGTGTTAGTTTAGTATATAAAATGAAATAATCAAAACATATAGAAAAGTCAAAAAGAAAAAAAGGTTCTTTTAAGAGCCATCATTTTGAATGAAAAACAATTCAAATGATTGTCATTCCCCCACCTCATGCCTGGAATTTTCCAGATGTCTGCAAACTACCACACTGTCTGCAGACTATGTATGCTGCAAAGGGTCCTGTGTTTTTTTTCAGCTCTATTTTTTACCACGAAAGGCAGCACCTAGAGCAACCAGGTGTATAGTGAGGAAGATGTTGGACAGGCCTTAAATTTAAGGCCGGGGCAGTGCTTCTTGTGCTCCTTGACTGTGGCCTCGAAAGCACTATGAAACTGCTCCCTCATGCAGATTGGTGCAGATTGGTGTGTTGCCACTGGCAACAACCATCACAAAAGAAGTAAACCATATAACAAATACGTACAAAACACCTTCAAATAAGAAAACTGCCCCTGAACCCCTGAAATTGGACACAAAAATTTACCATGGACTCTGCAGCACCTGCATGAACTTTTTTCACCTATAAAAGCCAGTCCATATCATCTTTATTCCAGTCCCCCACTCTTTCTAGTCCCTCTTTCAGCCACCAAATAACATCAAATGTGTTTTCCAGACTTTTTCCCCACCAAGCTACCCATGGACAACCACGGCTGTCCGTGGATCCAACATGGCGACCGTTTAAAAAAATATGATGCACATAATGCTTTTGAGCATCCAATCAGCGGGCGCGTATGGCTTTGGGAAGTGAGTCCACAGACCAGGCCCAGATATCACTATTTAATTATTTACTTGCTTTTTGACAGTTTTGAATAAAACTACTGGATGGATTTACACCAAATTTACAAGAGCATGGTTTGGGGACCAAGCCACCACCCCTAGCACATATTTGGTGAAAATATGTCCAGGGATTTGGGCTATAGGCACAAGCAACATTTTTTTTCCATTGCGTCCATGCGGATTTTCACACATTTTTGGGTGTCCGTACAATAGATGAAGATAGTTGCATCTTTTTTTAGGAGGATTCACAACAGAAAGCATCTATCACACGGACATGAATTGTCATTACTTTACCCCTGTAGAATGTCAAGCAAATCACCCATATCGACAGAAACATGTTGGGTTTGATGTATACATTTTGTATACATTAACAATAGGGTTGAACATACAATTTTGCATTTTCTCTTGTTTGTTGTCTATTCATTATCCCTTTGGACACTTTTTGTTGGGTCATCTAATTCATGTATTGTCTAAATTGTGTATTGTGTTTGCATTGTTAATTTGCAAAAACATTTTTTTGTAATTTCTGCATTCATATTTGAATAAATATTGCAATTTGACCCCTGGCTGTTCAGATATCATGAACAGCATTTTGTTTTTTATAAAACTTTCATGGAGCAATCCAGTACGATGGTTTCACTCTTCTTGAGTTGGCACAGTGTCCCCTTGATTTGTCCATATATTTTAATACACTACCAGTCTATTAGCCATGTCCTTTGGCCATGGCCTTCAGTCATGCCCACTGCACATGTTCCCCCAATATGTTTCTTTTGGATGCCCTAGGTGGCACAGCCTTTGGCCACATCCTCTATACATGTTTTTCGGGCCAACTAGCCAGGGCCTTCATTCCTGGCCAGTGAGCACAGCTTTTGGCCTACTGCAGTGTTATTATAGGCACACCCTTTGGGAGTTTAAGAAGAGAATCATGCAGGAGAAGTGTGCTCATAAAAACATGAAGCTGCCCCATTGTAAGGTAGGCCTTTTTCACTACTGTACACGGAATCCCTTGTATGCAATTATTATGCAGATTAGGCACAAGGCTATTACTTTGTTTGTCCAGGATCATACACAAGTTGTGAGGCAGATATTTTGCTACTCTGTAATTTAGGCACTTGCGAACATAACTTTGCACAAATCACAAGTTAAATCAGACAAAACCAAAACTATGAATCAATCCCAATATGCAAAGTAATATGAAACTGAGCAATCTCCTGATGTATGACAATAGACTCTGCACTAAAATGCAGACAACAAAAGAAATTGTTTGACAATATTTGCTGTGTATAGTACTTGTTTGGCATATATATGTTGAGAAAGAAGAAAGTGTGAACATCCACATGAGCTCAGACCTTGTTTTGCGTTTCAAATTATTTTTTGCATTTAGAATTTAAACATTCGCTATTGGTTGCTAAATGATGTTACGCCAAATTCCGTCAAATAAAATTGTGATGTATGTATAGGTAAAATTAGAACATTTCATGGACACAAATTGAGTTTCGTAAACCATTTTTATTTTGTGATCACTTCGATGAATGCAATCATACTAAGTAACAGCAGTTAAATGTGGGCTTGTATTTGCAAATGTGCCATTACATTTTTAATTACCTAAACGTGCACGTAAGCAAAGGTGCTGCTGCTAACAAAGAAATGTCCTATACAAGTAATTGCCACATTTGCAGATACTGCTTATCAATGGCATCTTGTCCCCCTTAAGGGTGCCCTGAGAACCAGTGGAGTCTCATGAGCAATGATCGAGAATTTTGGAGTGGGCTAAAATCCAATGGTCCCAATGGCGTTTAACGCCTGTGTGGGAAGAGGATGATAACATTTGAGAGAAATATGTCTTGCACCTTCCGCCAATTCTATTTTATTTCAGCCTAGAAAGTCCACCTTTTTCACGGTAAATGTGGGATTTTAGTATCTAAAAAAATCAAAACACTCTGTGTCAGGTTTAGCTCTGAGAAGACCACGTTTACTTCAAAAATAGCAAAAGAGAAAAATAAGGCAACTTTTGCAAATGTTCTCAGCTGGCAGTAATTCACACCACACCTCCCTCCATACAGTAGTGCAAGGGTTTTAAGAACACAAGCTGTCTTTCAATGTTTTATCTGATGGTTCAATATTGAGCCATGCGTCAATTGGAATATGCATGTGGATATTGCCATCTGAGGATACACGGGTCAATCAAAGGTTACATTATATTAAAGCAGAGTATATCATTGACTTGTAAGTTCTACACAATACTTGGAGCAGTGTATGGATATCATACAGACGTTTGCTTACGACCCGAGAAATTATTTTGAAACCTAATGCTGGGTTTTCTGCTTAATACCGTAAAGAGTCAAAGGAAAAGCAGTGGTTTTAAAAATATGCTCACAGCTCCATTTGCAGACTTCCTGATTGGATCATAAATGCAGACTAACGGGTGCAAGGAAAGGAATAAAGCGTAATAACTGAATGAAAATGTAAATACAGATTTGCCTAAAATTACTTGTCCACGGAGTAACTCCCCCTCCCGCCTAAAGCTAATACTTTGATAAGCTCTGCACGCGAATCCTGATTTGGAGCGTGACCTTTGAAAACGCTCTCTAGCTTGATTAAAGATGTATTAAATGTGTTTAAATAAACCTTGTTGTAATGGCACATCATTTTTAAAAAGCTATTAGGGGCTGGAATCGGTAGTGTTTTATTTGCATGAAAATGTGCCGTGCTCGAATTGAGAATCTCTCCTGAATTAACAGCAAAGAGGAAGTGACACTTTCATAATTTTTCCGTGACAATGGGATGACACCGGTAATGCTAAGCTCTTGGAAGTGGGAGGAGATTGCATGCCAATCATTTACAGTAGAGGCCTAGCAAGCCAAACATCTGGCGGGGTTGCTGCTTCGCATTTATCCACCATGAAATGCCTATTTTTGGAATCTACAACTGTCCTTCTTTTGATGTAGTTATTGGTTGGTTGCACTTGCTTAAATGTTGAGAACATGACTATAACTGAAGGACGACAGTGACACACAACTGAATCCTCATTCAGAAAGGAATGCTACTTGTTAATGTCCATTATTTTGCAACATATGTGACATATTTCATCCTGTGCATCGATACATTGGAGTATATTGCCGTTTGTTAAGCAGTTAAGTGTTTGATATTCATGCACTGCCCTTCATGTGCATCTTTTTATGGACTCCACAATCAATGCCACAGACACAGGCTTTGACTGGTTCCAATGCGCGGGGGTTGGGTGGTGCAGCTTTGGCGGCAGGAGGAGAGAGTGCCATCCTCCAGACACGTATTTGGATTGGCATTCAATGGGGCATAGTGTTTCGACCAGGGGTGTTGCTAGGTCTGGAAAAGATCTGGGGCTATACTAATGTCAGGACTGTCGAGATTCGGGGCTAGCTAGTCTTTTGGTTGTAGCTCCTGAGATTCTATCCGGGGCTAACACCAAAAGATCCGGGGATATAGCCCCGTCAGCCGCCCCCCCTCCAGAAACGCCTCTGGTTTTGATAGAGAAACACAGGGTGGACGAGACAATCCCACAAGCAGCTGCCTTACATTAGAAATAGTTGAACAATGGGCCAAAAGTCAGGTAATGTTAAATGAATATAGCATGTAATGGAGATGAAAAAGACAGACCAGAAGGAGGAGATGATTAATTACAGTGAGATGGCAGGACATTTACAGTGAGGTAGAGGTTGTGTGATTGAAGTGCAGTTAGAAAGGTCCTTTCATGTAATCGGAGGAATGGATCCCTGCAACGTTAATGGCCTGAGTGTCCAGCAGCAGACAAAATTGGTAGGCTACCATAGAGTGCTGCCTGGCGAAACCTTTGCTGTCCTCTCTTCCGGCAGTTAACCTGCTACTTCCTTCCAAGCAATGTTGATGAGGTAGTTTTCTCTAATGAATTTTCATACGAGGAAATACATTCATCAGCACCTTTTGTCTCAACTGACAAGAACCACAGCATGAGTTAGATAATGTGGAGGTGACCAAAATGTCAAAGATATTTATCTGTGCGTGGTAGGGAGAGGCGCTTTTTGAAACCTGAAGTAGCAGAAGCTCAGAGAGTGTAGCATCTCTGAGTGACTACCATGAGGTCTGCTGGAGGGTGTAGAGGGGATCTGCTGTGTAGGGGTACCCACCATGCTGGGTGGCCACAATGGAGGCAGTGCCCATAAAGGAGGCCACTCTGTCACAGGGCTGGAAGACCAATGCCATAGTGTGACACTGGAAATGGCGTAGAGGACAGTGATGGAAAAAGGAAATATGGCCAGTGTTTAGATTGCAGAGGATTGTGGTAGATGTACCGGCTGGCAGGATGCCATCATCCGGTCGCTCGTGCACATGGATGTTGGGTAGCAGCAGTGGTGCGACTCTGTAATGTCAAGTATTATTGTTGATTTAAGTATTCAATTTGCTAATGTACACCCCCTGATGTAATACCCCTTGTTGTACAATCCCACCAGAGACTTCAGGGACAAGAAAGAGGCTGAATCTGAATTTCTGCTGCACTTTATTTTGATGAAACCTGGACAAAAAGGTGGTCTCCTTAATTTATGCTGAGATAGGCACCAAAGTATAATTTACACACAGATACAGTTTATCTACAGATGCATGCACAGTATTCACTAATTTTGTAACCTACAATAATTCCCAGTAATCAAATAGTATATTCCTGAAAGTTAATACTAAATTATACAATACAACTTCTAAGCAGCACAATATAGTGCCATCTATACCTAACATATGCCAGCTAATATTAGATACTCCTTTGCTACACATCTACACCATACACCATGCAACTTCTTAGCAATGCTGGATGTTCTACAACATGAATAACGAGTATTGGTAGCACAGCAGCAATTACTAGATGTGTCCCATTAGCAGTGTGTTCCTGTGTGCAATGTGATGTGGTTGGTTTCTAGCATAGGCATGCACATTACATGCAAACAATGGCAAGTTGCATCATCATCTGCAAACTTGAATATAGGGAATCTGTGCTCTCGATTTAGACCACACAGGTTATTGGTTATCTAGACAACCCTACATTTTCTGAAAGCACAACTATCCCCACCAATTCCATTGGATGATTCGGGTGTATCTAACTTCAACAGAATCGCGTTTGCCTTCTTTTACTGTTTATTTAAACATGCCTCATTCTCTACAGGAATTGAAGTGGTTCAGCTAAAATCTCTTGTTTTCCCAATATCTCTGTTTAGCTCTACACATGTTAGGATGTATAAATCCTCTCTTAGGCTACGGAGCAGTGGCCACTGGTCTACAGCACCAGTTATTGATTATACCTATGAAAACACAGGTTTCAACTTACTTGGTTTTGGTTGCAAGAGCTGTAAGCCCTGCACAGAAATGCTATTGAGTTCCAGTTAAATGAATCTTCCCTTGGCTTTAAATATGCTCTGAAAACAGGATATGAGTCATACATGCAACAGCATTCTTCTTGGATTTAATTGGCTACAATGTATTAGGCACTGTGCAATATCAGAAGGAAAATGCTATTTGTCCTACATTCAACCAGATCTGTTCTGGGTTTGAATAGAGTGGAAAAGCAAGGTGCATTTCACTTACAATTGCTGAAGTGTTCAATTTGGAATTAGTCCCTCAGTATTGTGCCCCCTCCCGGTTCTACTGATTCTAGGAACTTAGCATGGAAAGGATTCTGAAGGGCATACGTCTGATTGCTTTCGGGAATGGTTTTACATTTTCCTTGATTATGATTTAAAACTACTGCACATGCTGTAGAGAAATGCCATTTGTTCTACTGTGAATAAGATCACACTTGGATTTAAATATAGTCAAAAAGCAATGCGCATATCAGATTAAATTGCTACATTATTCTATTTGGAATCAGTCTCCCAGTTCCATTTATCCCAGGGACTCGCAGAGAGATACATGTAGAAGACATACATGTAATTGCATTGTGGTTTTTCATACCAATTTTTAGATAATTGTTTTAAGGAACAGAGCCAGGATGTACCCTGACAGCCTACAGGTCCTCTCTCCAGTCACCCAGGCCTCATTTCACTCCATTTTATCCACCTCTGGTAATCAGGTCTGCCTCAGGTAAAATCTGCATCAGACATCCTCATGGATGGGGCCCTTGGTCTCTCTCCTCCCTCAAGATATCATTCCACCAGAGCTATTATCCAATTGGACAAAGGTTCCCCTCTCTACAGCCTGCAAAATCCCAGAGATCTCTAAACGTCTGGTGGGTTTGAATGTAAGTAGACTCTTATTTTCCCATATATTTCATATATACATCACAATTCTTGATTTATGAAATGTTCTCATTGGCTGGTTTAACAGGTTGACACTCCCAGAGAATAAAACTCTTAATTTCACAGGTTGATCATGTGTATGTCTGAACAATTTGGACTCATAACCATATATTCTTTAATATCTTCCAGAAGGATATGTTTCTCTACATGAAGTATTATAGATTGTTCATTCATATGCTGTATCAATGTGTGGGTTTAAATGTCATCAATCTATTAATATTCATATCATTTATGAATTGTTATAACTATTGGTATTTATTGTTTAGTCTCATTTTGTATGGGAGACTCTCACAGTTCCAGAAAAAAAATGTCATTTTTGTTCTTTACCGCATTGGAAATTTATGGATACATTTGTTTTTAATGCACCTAACAAATGTTATTTAAATAGTCAAATATATTCCTGTTGAACTCTAAAAGTTAAGGCCTACATTCAGTTAGTGATTAAAATGAGTGGCTGACAGGTCGCCTTGTATGATTTTCCATTAGCTCCAGGCCGATGGGTTTAAATGGCAAGTTAATGTCAAATATGTAGCCTATGGAGTTTCAGTCCTAAAACCCATGTCTGATTAGCATGTGACCATCCCAGGTTTGTATCAGCTCAGACTACCTCTTTCTGGATGTATATCAATGTATGTGTGGGAGTATTTCTCTGAAAATGACCACATACAAGTGAGTGCAGCCCATTAATCAGAGGTCTTGTGCATGAGATTAGTTTGTTGTGCCGGCCCCAATGTATTTCGGAAAGAAAGATAAAGGGGTTTGTTTTTCTACAGATGGCCAAACTAGTTGCCTGGTGATGTCATATATCTCCCGCTTTTCTTGTGCTCCCCATGTTAGTTGAACTAAAGCAGAGCTTGTATTAGGTTCACGGAAGAACAGGTGAGAACAAGTCTTGGCCAACCCAGAATTTAAGAAACTGTTATTTGCAATTTAATATCTAATGTGATTTGACATGTAGCTCTCGATATTTAATTACATCCCAGTAATTTTGCTTCCATACATTGCACAGAAAATTATATTGTTATGTTATGTTATGTTACTTTGCATTTATATAGCGCCTTATGTACCATTGGTATGATCTCAAGGCGCTAGTAGGTTGAACGCCGTCGGGAACCGTAGTTCGAGTCAGTATAGCGAGAGAGAGAGCCATAAGTTGCATGTGTGCACCAGCTATGTGTGCAACAGGGTGGAATTCGTATGATAGCTGCTTCTTAGCGGTAGGTGTGGTGGTTGGGAGATCAAGAGTTTGTGTTCATCTGGCAGGATGATACTAGACTTATTCTGGCTGCGTTTGGCTTGAAGAGAACGCATAGGCTGGTGGGTGTGAAGCCCGCTGTGTTTAGTTAGGATGATGGGCAGTATGTGGCAGGTGTTGGTATGAGAACAGCTATACTGAATGTGTCATAGTATCACTGTGATCTAGTTGATTGGTGGTGTATAGAAGAGAGTAAGCGTGTTGATGTGATATGGAGGGTTTCATTAGGTGCTTGGGATCGAGCGTCTTCATGCTCTGGTCCATGCTCCATGCACTCTAACTGTTCCATGCGCTCCGAACGATCCATGCGCTCCGACCGATCCATGCGCTCCAACCGATCCATGCGCTCCAACCAATCCATGCGCTTCAACCGATCCATGCGTTCCAACCGATCAATGCGCTCCAACTGATCCATGTGCTCCAACCGATCCACGCGCTCCAACCGATCCATGCGCTTCATCTGCTCCACACTCTTCATTCGCTTCACCCTCTCCATCCGCTCCTCCCTCTCCACCTTCTTCATCCACTCCACCCTCTAAATCTGCTCCACCCTCTCCACCTTCTTCATCCGCCCTGCATTCTCCATCTGATCTGCACTCTCCATCCGCTCGGCACTCTCCATCCACTCCGCACTCTCCATCCGCTCCGCCCTCTCCATCCGCTCCAACCTCTCCATCCACTCTGCCCTCTCCATCCGCTCCACCCTCTCCATCCGCTCCATGCTCTTCATCCGCTCCACACTCTTCATCTGCTCCATACTCTTCATCCGCTCCACACTCTTCATCCGTAGGACGCAATCCACCCCACAACTCCTTATCTGCTCCACAACTCTTTATTCAATCCGCCCACTTCATTCGTTCCACCCACGTAATCCGTCACACGCACCCCACCCGTCCCATGCACTCCATCTGTCCCATGCACCCCATCCGTCCCATGCAACCCATCCGTCCCATGCACCCCATCTGTCCCATGAACCCCATCCGTCCCATGCACTCCATCAATGTCATGTACTTGTTTTATCTATTCTGTTTGTTGCGTTCATTCCAGGCACTCTGTAATTCCATGATCTCTATCTGTTCCGTGCATGCCATCCGTATTATATACTCATCTATTCCATCCTCACGTCCACTTTATTCCTCTCATCCTCTTCGATCCTCCCCTCTATTTCATTGATATTATCCATTCCCTTTATTTCATCCACATCACTGCTTTCATCGAGTTTATTCCTTTATCCACTTTAATAATTTGGTCCAGTTCACTGGTGCTATTCAGTTTATCCGTTTCATTTTACATTTGTGCTCGGAGGTTATTAGTTTTCGATTTCTCGCTCGGATCATGATGCTGGACTGTTATTTATGATAAGGCAGCTTTTGGGCTAAGGTCATTGATTGCTGTTATCCAGTTTGGGTTAGGAGTCGATTTTAGGGGAAGAGCCATGTTTTCAGTAATTTGCGGAAAGACATGAGGTCCTCAGTGAGTCGGATGTGGGGTGGAAGTGCGTTCCACAGAGTGGGGGCAAGGGCTGAGAAAGATGATCCACCAAACCTGACTGAGTTGGTTTTAGGTATGATCGGAGGCTGGCAGAGCTTGATCTAAGAGTGCGTGGAGGATGGTAGGGTTTTAGTTTGTCTTGAAGATATTGAAGTCCGGTTTTATGCATTGCTCGGGGTGATATGTATAAGGCTTTGAAGGTCATCCTTCGGGCAATCGGAAGCCAGTGCAGAGTTTTGAGGGCTGGGGAGGTGTGGTCTCAGGCCAAGAGCTAGTAGCAGTTTGGCTGCAGCGTTTTGTGCTTTTTGTAGTTTAATCAGTTGGTACGCGTGGATTCCGAGGTAGAGAGGGTTGGCATAGTCCAGTCTTGACATAACAATCGATTGCACTGCAGAGAGTCTGTTAGGAAATGAGAGGTATGGAAAAATGCACCTAATATTTTTAAGGTGGTAATGGGGCACTTGAATAAAATACATTAAACAATAAAAACCAACATTGTAACAGGCAAGTTCTTTGGTATGCAAGTTTAGGGAATATTACCGGCATCAGAAGCGGCTGCTGCAGTGAAGTGGTTAGGCAGTGCGGCTTCACGCTCTATTGTGCTTTTCTCTAGTCGTGTCTGTACTGTACTGCTAAGACTAGCAGGCACCGAGCCGGAGCTGGTGCCAAAGTCATGCCATGAGGTGGCTATGTACAGGAGCACCTTGCAGCAACTCAGTGCTGGTCATCCAGTGGGCAGCTTAGCTGGCTGAATGTCACTTTTTCACTGCTTTTTGGTGGTCCTCCATGGCAACTTCGGGGCCTGAGGCTTAATTCCTAGGTAAGCCGCCCAGGGCACCCAGCCAGATGCCTCAGCTAGGGTGGATATGCGGTAGTGATTGCAGGCAATTGTCCACAGAGTGGAGCAGAGCAGAGGATTTCTGTATAGTCTTTGTATAGTTGCCCTAAGTGCTCCATTATTTTCATAGCACCTGGCAGCCTGCTGTCAGAAGGGTTCCTCTGCAATCAGACAAACGGGTAATAACCTAATATAGCAGTAGATTTCACTTACCTTATGTTGGACACTTGAAATTCTTTGACTATCCCATGGACATTCTGGTCATAAAGAGCAAGTGTGCTGCTGCCCATCACAAAACAGTTTGTTTGTTACAACTCATTGGGTGATGTATGACCGGCCTAGCAAGTCAGTGGAGGGTGGGGTTGCAGGTTCCTCCATAGTCCCTCCCTGGTGAATAAGTCAGTCACCACCAATGTGATCACTAGTGTATCTCTGGATAGTCTGTATAGTCTGTATAGTCTGTAGAGTCTGGACCTTTGGATTTCTGTATAGTCTATGTATAGTTGCCCTACGTGCTGTGTTACTTGCATAGCACCCGGCAGCCTGCTGTCAGAAGGGTTCCTCTGCAATCATATGGATGGGTAATAGCCTAATATAGCAGTAGACTTCACTTATTTTTCATTGTACATGTTGGGAAATTCTTCGACTTTCCCATGGGCATTCTGGCTTTAAAGAGAAAGTGTGCCGCTGCCCATCACAACACAGTTTATTTATTATATCTCATTGGGTGATGTATGACCTGCGCAGCAAGTCAGTGGAGGGTGGGGTTGCAGGTTCCCCCATAGCCCTCCCCTGGTGAAAAAGTCAGTCACCACCAATGTGACAACTAATGTGTCAACTCCTGCTGTTCTAGTGAATACCTTGGATCCCTCTGCTACTACTGTGCCTACAATCATTGAGAGCAGTGCGTCATCTAATAAGCAATGGAGGACAGTACACCTGCCACAAATAAAAAGATGGTCCAGTGCCGAAATACCATAACCCAATATTTTCCTGTGATCACTGCAGGAGGAACACTGTGTGAACCAGAAAGTCTGAGTTTACTAGAACAAGATGCAGATTTGACTATAGGAATTTCACAACATTCATTGGGCCTCATTACGAGTTTTGTGGAATGTGTTTAACGGTGCCTGTAATGGTGCCGGCTCCGTTAAATGCATTCCGCACTATTATGAGGTTCCCTCGCAGGTCCCGATGTGGACGTCTGATTTATCCAGACGTCCATAGCGGGTCCCGCGAGGGAACCAGGGAGCTAACAACAGGCCCTTTTGTAATGGGCCCGTTGTTAGCTCCCTCCCCATTCCCATTGAGCACTATGGGGGCTCGAATTGGAATGGTGAAGGTCCGGGTTCTCTGAATGGGGAAATACCGGGCCCTCCATACTTGGAATGGCCCTGTATTTCCCCATTCAGGGAACCCAGACTCGGACACAGTTTTGGAGGCAGCCATGGCGCCAGTAGCGCCATGTCTACCTCCAATGTCGTAATGAGGCCCATTGTCTTATTCACCTAGAATGCTTGATGATAGTACTTTGTTTTCTACAAATGATTCCTCAGGCCCGGTGCTTTCCCCAGTGGCTACAATTTCAATGAAATTCCAGGGGCTGGATGGAGCTAACTTGAGCATGAGACCAACTTCTATCTCAGCATTCTACTTGCTGCCCGTCATGTATGGCAACGTCAGGGAAGAAGCATGACATGACATAGCCTTATTAACCATCCATTAGCCTGATGCTGGATACATTATGCTCAGTGTCCCCCCTTGTTAATGGTAATAACTCTAAGCCTTCTACAGCGCCAACTCAAGTCCTGGGTAATCAAAGTAGGGCTGGTTCAGAAAATCTGTCACTGTTGATCAAAGAAACCAATGTGGTTGATAATGTGAAGCTTAACTCAAGGACAAGGCTATCTCTGGTGCAGGGACATGACTGTGTTCCTCATATTATCGTTAAGCCTCTGTAGCAGAAAAAAAAACAAAATCCCAAGAAAACCAGAGTGAATAGGATTTCATCTAGCAAATGTTTACTTTCACAGCAGCCGCTAGAACCAGTGGTGGAATCCTTGCCATAGAAATAATTGAAACAACTTAAGATCATTGACTGTGCAGTTCCTAAGTCTCCTAACGTACAGAAAAGAAATAATTTGTGTCAAAACTACTCTGAATTCTGGATGCATATTTCTTCTTTATGAAATGTTAAGGATTTCAAAGGCATGGTACACTCCAGACCCTTTATACTGGCCGGGGATGCAGCGCACAATCAAAATACTTTTAATTTATTTATTATGAATTCAATTTTGGAAGGCACCCAACCTGTTTCACACCCATCTTTACAAACACCCCGGTCACAATGGACCATGAACCAGGCTGGTGTGTAATAATACAATAGTTATTTATTTAAAACTTCAATGAAAATCACGCAAATTGAATATGGAGCATCAATCACCACTGTGTTGATAATTACACTGTAAAATTATAGAACACACTTAGTACGACCTTCTAACATCAGATATATAATGCAGAAGTGAATACAGGCAAGATTATTTTTGGGAGGTGTTTTCTGATAGCACCACAGTTAGTATTTCCCCTTGCAACGCTCCCTCAAACCCCTATTAAATGAATGTTGTGTGTGTAGAATAGAGTAGCAAGGAGTCAGGTATACTAGGCAACAAACAGAATGCAAATCCGACCTTTCCCCTCTGAATTGGAGGCAAAATCGGATTGAAAACCTTTGGAAATTGAGCAAAATAGCTCTCGGAATTGCTAAATACTTATTTTACATGTGCAGTTGAATGAATGAGGTAAAAATGAGTAGAGCAGTATCAAAGATGTAAGAACACTAGCAAACTACAAGGCAATGTACTAACACAGGTTTAAAATGACAAAACCGCTTGAAAAATGGGTTAAACAGAAAAAATCGGAATGCGGTATTGATGCGAAGGGACAAATGCGCATCACAGGTATAACATGGAAATGAAAGGGTAACTGAATGGCTAACAGTATGAAATTCTTAACGGGAAAGGAAAAATCAGTTTTAAAATGCAAGCAGTTGCACAGGGAAAATCAGTTTGAAAAGGAAATGACAAGTTTTACTGAGACTATATTTTAGTGGCCAGAAAAGAGGGCCGCCGCCCGTGAAAAGGGGTTAAACTGCAGTTTCAACCCCCTCATGCCATGTGCCTCTTTATAGTGGGAATGTATTAATGTATTCAAATTAGTACTAAGGACTTACACAAGGACTGAAATGAGTTGGAAAGAATGGCGCTAACACTTGGAGATCACTACAGATTTCCTAAAAACTAGGTGCACAGGGGATTCTGACAGTTTTAAGGATTTTTGCTAGGGCAGTTATAGTATCTCTATGGGATTGGACCTAATACAAGGTAACAAAGCAAGGGATGCAGTTTGTGGTTACTGAGGAAGGGAAATACTCACAACAAGCACTTAAATGGGGTAGCATGGACAGTGGACCAGGTTTCTGGACAGCGAGGCAAGTCTGATCACTGCACACAGCAGCTGGCTCATCTGGAAGGGGACGGCTGGGCTTAGTCTGGTCACTGGACAGCCAGGTGGATCAGCTGGGTAAGTAGGTAGCGTGGCAAAAGCAGGTCTGGTCACAGGATACTCCTAAAAGGGTACCACAGATTTCCCTCCATTCTCCCTGAATTATTGGGATTTTAGCAGGGTTTCTCTGGACCAGTGGTTCTGCCTGGATAGGGTCAGCTAGCTCTGGCCTGGCAGTGGAATCTGGATTCTTGCAGGGTGAATCTGGAATGTCTGGATCTCTGGATGCGCTGTAGCTGGAAATATCAGAAGAGAGTGTCCACAGCTCTGCATGCCTCCCCTTTAAATAAGGATCATGACATCACAGGATTTTACTATTGGGCTGACTCAAACTAGACACACCTCTTAACATTGGATAGGTCAGCCTATGTATGTCGCTTCATCCCTGGAGGCAGGTTGCACTGAAGGGGGTGACTCAGTTTTATGGTGGGTGTTTTTACAATGCACTTTGTTCTACCAAAGTTACTTTTGCCAAAATCAGTTATGGAACAAAACACTCATATTTACAAATGTCATCATCAGGAAAATTATACGGGCATACTACATATCTTACAAGACACATTCTGATCCAAATACGGTACAATGCTGTTTAGTCATTTTGTCAATAATTCGCCATTTCCATGGAAAATATTTCACCTAAAATTCTACAATTTTATATATGTATACATATTATCACCGGCCATGTTCTCATTCAAATTTAAGTTTACTGGGGTTAGCATCTCTAACATGCTAGAAAAACCTACAACGTATTATTTTGATGGCGCAAACATGACATTTCAATGGTCATAATTTCACATTAATATGTCTTTTGGTTACTGAAAAAACTGACATAAGCTGCGTAGTCTCTAAAATCAACTAGGCTGGCTTTGTGTTCCAAATATGGGCATTCCTTTCCAGGCCACAGCCAAATGTCAGGCTCTGGTCAGTTTAGCCCAGTGTTGTCATGGATTAAGCTTTGAAGCCCTTCAGCTTGAGTTGAGGGGAGGTGTCACCAGGAATTCACACCTATGAGTCCTGGCAGTCCATTCTTTCTTGCTGGAGCAGTGCCGCTTCACCTGACCAGGGTGCGAGATGCTTCCTCTTGGCCCATTTATAGTTTCCATGGGGCTGGTCCACTTGGGGGAAGATGATCCTATTCCCAGGAAGGGCAGGGCCCTTTTAAGCCAGGGCCTGTCAAACCTATTCTGCTGGTTTCACAATAATTGTATTTATTCATTTATTTTTCTTTCCCTTAACCAAAAAGCAAGTTTTCAGAAATAAATATCATCAATATGTTTAAAGCAAGCCCCATCACATTTCTATGCAAGCAGAGGACCTTAGTTTAACATTTCACTTTTTAAAAGGCATTGAGCCTCATAAAGAGTTTGTTGTTCCGGATATAACGTACTGGTAAGCTTATCGGTACCGTTGTATCTGGACCGCCAAACTCTGAGTTGTGCTTGCGGGTGCCTTTCCTTCCACCAGGTCTGACCTGGCGGAATGAAAGGCACCTGCAAGCACAGCATGCCTGTAGCACCGTCACTGTAATGAACCGTACTGGTGCTACATACATCCCCAATCACACTGAGCCCTATGGGGCTCAAATGGGAATGGGGATCTACCGGCTCCGGCACCCGTAAAAGGGCAATTACCATGTCCGGCGGGGCCGGAATACCCCGGCAATTGCCCATTCGTGGGTGCCGGACCCGTGTCCAACCTTGTAAGGAGGCCCATTTTCTTGTTTGTCAAAAGCACAATTGTCAAAAGCACAATTTTACACATGGGATAATATTCCTTGTATGTGCATTTCCAAATGTGTTTTTTCCTCGCATCTGTATTCTGAGCATTTCAATGGCCCTAGTCAATTTCTAAAACACAGAACTTGTACAAGGCCAGGGTACATTGAAACTGACATAATCAAAGAGAGAGAGGGCTTCTTGTGAAGGGTTTGTCTGTGTGATTTTCTTTCAAAAAGTAAAGTGTTTTCCGTAAAAGCTTGGAGTGAAGTTCTCTGCTCTTTCACAGATTTTGCCTGACACAACATGCCATTCAGTGAGGAATGCCCCCATTTGGCGATGTACAACCTGAATATGGGTGTACATGAATGTGTCTTACTGGAAACAAACTGGGTAATGCTGAAAAGATGAAAAGAACATCAGTGTGCTGTCATTTTAAATGCCAAACATTTTCTTTTTCATTGGGAAGTTTTGAGCTAGCAGCATAGCAGCGCTGCCTTTGAATTCTTTTCTTTGGTGCACAAAAGGAAAACACTGACAGCCATTCTCGGGGTGTTCCAGGTTCCATCTTGTCCCATATGTGCTTGGAAAAAACATTGCACTCATTATTTTGGTGACTTCAAAATGCAGTTTTGGTGTAAGGCAATGGTGCTTCACAGAGCCAGCACAGCCATTCTGCTGGTAACTGCTGAGATGCAGTTTGGTGATGTTGGGGAGTTCTGCTGGGCTGATAAATGTACCCCACAGATCCCCCCTGTTTCCCTGAGGCTTCTTGTTGAGGGAAAGTAGGGTAAAGTGGGGTTCGTCGAGTTCTTCTTCCATCAGGGAGCACTACGCTCCTATTCTCCCTTCGTCTTTCATTGGAGTGTAAAGCCACACTTCCTTTCCTTTGTTCCCTTTCTGGGTCCCGGAGAGGTCCTCCTCGGTCTAAGAGGGAATGGAATTAGTACTAATTGGAGATATATAAAGAACACAGGTTTTAGAATCTTGCACTGACAGTTTTCCCAGAAGATTGACATCAGTGGGACAAAAATACATTACATTTACAATTAGCAGCAGACAAATGACTTAACAATGCAAATACAGGAAACTGTTTACACCACATTGTCATTACATATTTTTTTTCATTAACACTGAAGAAAAGTACTCCCTGTTAGATAGATATACCTATGAACCTACTTATTCCCTTCTGCTTTTTCTTATTCTTGCTTCTTATTCTCTATGGGACTCCTGTATTTGATTTTCCTTGGGCTCCTCAATCAGTTGCAAAGTTCGCCTGGGATGACAATTCTTTAACTGATTAATGTGGACCCATTTCTCTTCTGACAGCTCTCCTTTGGTGATGCGGATTTTGTAGGGCGAGGCCTGGTATGGTGACCTCGTCTCCATTTTTGAACTTCAACTGCCACGGTAGCATTGGGCCTGACTGGAAGGCTTTCTTAGGATTGCCAGGGTCCTGTGGGTTACCATCCAGTTGGGACTGGGCTTGGCAATTACTAGTATCCAAATTAATTTCGAGTCAGTTGAGGATATGACTGCCCATGTAAAAGGCGGAGTGAACACCTTGCATTACCCAACAATTATGCTTTATGCTTTTACCAGGGTTAGGAATGTTTAGCATACAACTGCTAAGCAGGAGATGTTGGAACACGGAATTTCCAGACCCCATACCCACTGATAAACTGACTCAACAGCGGAAAGGGTCTGGTCTTTTGGGAGTTTCCTGAATAATGCTTCGCTGATGAAGCTTTCTTCGCTCTTCAAGCCAACTCTGGTGAGAACAGACTCCCTCCCCTCATTTAACTGAATGGGGAGGAAGAACTGTTTGCCCTTCTTCTGAATCTCAGTAAGGCTTTGGACTGGTTTTTCATCACTTTTGACTATATAATTTGGATTTTCAGATTTTGAATTGGTATAAGATTTCAAAGTATTTCCTTCCAGTGTGGAATGCCACTTGAAACTGGAAGGAGGGTTGATTTCAGGAATGGATAGGAGTTCCCATCACCTGTTTGTTGTCCTACAGCAATAACCGTAATGTCAGGTATTAAGATGAAACTCAATTTGATCAGATTTTTGTTCAACCATGTGGCATGTGCCATTTAAACTGACATAGTTGCTGCTTTGTTTTAATTGTATTGGCCAGTTAGTCTGAGTCCAGAGGACCTTGTGCACAAAGTCTATTAGGGGAGACAACCTGCAAAGGATATCATTCCCTAATAGACAGGGGGTCCCCTCTGGGGTCGCAACTATAACCGGGTGTCAGGTCTCTCTCCCCCCTTCCTCAATTTAGCTGCTCAAAGGTCTTTTTAGAAAGAATAGTGGCTTGGGATCTGGTGTCCACCAGTGCTGAAAATAGACATTGCCCTTGCACTTGGACGGGGGTGTAGAATCTACCTCCTTTCTCCTCCAAGGTTATGGGCATTTTGGGTATGCTGAGCGGTCAATTCCTTTATTTTGGACTCTGACATTGTGGGATTTTGGGCAGTTTCCTGTGCCGGAGTCTGGGAATCTGTAACAAAAATGTGGCATCTTGAAATATGTGGGATTTTGAAATCCCCTTTTTCCTTTAGCTCTGTGCTGTCGCCCTTTACCTGGTGGCAGTCAAAAGAACCAGTTTGTGGGGAGGATCCCTCCCTTAATATTTTGTTTTCAGGATGACAATTCTGGGGTTCAGGGATGGGTGACTGTGAATCAGTGCCCACACCCACCCAGTCTTCATTCAGGTCTCTTGGGACCCATTTTTTTTGGGAGGAATTCCCCCGTCCCTGAAGGAAAAGATTTTCTTCCCAGAATCCTCCAAGGATTCTTCCCCTTCAAACTGGAGGACACTGACTTCCTCCACAAAATGGGTCTTTTTGATGTCTTTGTTTCTCCTACCCACCCTGTGTTCCCTGCGTTGCAGTTTTTCGGGGGCAAGAGATTTTAGTTCCGGTTCCAGGATATCCAGGGGCTTTTCACAGGTGAGGAAAGAAGCTTCCTCTTGGGCTTTACACCCCCCTTCCTCCTGTGCCTCCTCCTCTGGAACCGGTGAGTTGTCGGAGTTCTCTCCCTGTCATTGTTCTGGGGTGCCAGATGTTGGTTTTGAGGGGTTCTGAGTCGCCATGTTCATCTGAGGGTTCTGCTGAGCCCTCAACATGCGATTCCGATCCTGTGTGAGGTTCTGGACCTGGCGCTCCAGTTGAGACACCCGCTCCGGCTGGTACAGGGGTATTTCTTCAAACCTAGGTGGTTCTCAGGAAGGGTAACTATCCCTTCTCCAAGAGTACCCTGGGTATTGGGGATTCCTTTGGTAACTCTCCACCCTTGGCCTCCCCTCTCCCAGATTGGGTGGGCTGGACTCCTGAAAGCGGGGAAAGAAAGGAGGGTTGTCCTGCAGGTTGGGGTTTGGTAGATACCGGGGAAAGAAACTTAACCCAGGATTTGAGGGATTCCTGCCCTCCTGAGGGAAGTTAGGAGGGAGGTTTCCTGGGGCAGTACTTAACTGGTTGGATCCCCCTTGGGCAGGGGAAGTCCATACATACCCCAAGATAGGTTTGTGGCCCTTATATATTGGACTGATGTAATCAGCAGAGCTAGGGGTCCCATAGGTGGAATTACCTACCTGACTGCCACCTGCTGCTGTTTGATCAGATGGCCTTCTTTGCCTCTGATTTGGCTGGTTTTGGGAAGGTTCGATTTGAGGCCCCCCATTTCTAAGTCTAAAACGGGGGCAACCTTCACATCTGCCACCTTAGCAGCAGGGGGGTGTTGGTTGGTTTGGGGTTTTCTGTCTGGTTTTTGTTTTCTGCAGGTTTTTGGACCTCATAGATCCAGGTAGCCTGCTCTACTACCCAGTCCAGTTTCCTGTTGTCATGAAAATCCCTCACCAACTAGGTCATTATATATTTTGGGAGCGCATGAAAATAGGTGGTTATGAATTCTCGACTCTTTGTGCGCACTCAACAAGTAGTTTGTGCAAAGGCAGGTTTTAGCTCCTGCACATATTCTCTTGGGGCCTGATCCTCTACGCATTGCAGATTGTATGCCGCATTGCGATTCTCCTGGGGGCTCCTGTGGGTGGAAAAGTGCTGCAAGATGTCCACCTTATAGGTGGACCACCTTGGAAGGTTCTGGTCTTCCAGTCCCGAAAAGAAGCTGGAGTACTACAGAGAGAACGTCCATTTGACATAATCTATGCAGTTCTGGCTATTTTTGATTTGAAAAGAGTCCATCATTTGTTCATATAGTTCCAGATGCTCCCAGACAGAATATTTTTCATTTTTGTGATACAGGGTTATAAAATTCCTAATAGCCTTAATCTGCCTAAGGCGGTCTTTCACCAGAGTTCTCTTTTGTTTATTGGCCTTCTTTTGCCGCATTACCTGAGTCCACTCTCCCTCAGACTCAGAGCTGCTACCGTTTGAGGTCCCCTCTTTATCTTCTAGGTGCTCCCTTATTCTTTGAGCTTGTGATTTTCTCTCAGAATGGTGGGGCCTAGTTCTTTTCCCCTTTTGTACCTAGGGCTCTCTAGGTCACTCCCCTTGGACTCCCTCTTTCGAACAGGAGAGTGGTCTTCTGACTCCTCTCTGCTTCCAGGGTCAGGGTCAGTGGAGGGTCCCCCCCACTGCCCTGTTTGGATGGAAGTTTTTAGAATGTTCTTTTGGGGCTAATTTTGTGCAATTTTTCTGCAAAGTTAACCAAATGGTTCCTTTGTAAGTGATGCTTCTGTATGTCTAGCTCCCTGAGCTTCTCCTCATAGGAGTCTTCCTGATCAGATATTTCAGCCAAAACATTCTGGAATCTGTGCAGAGGTGCCTGTCCATCAATCTCTGATGGGCAGTGGCCTACCTGCTCAATCAGGCTAGGCCTATTTAAGACTGGATCTCTCATACTCCCAGTTCTTGTGAACCAGCGGACATGAAGTCAGCAGTACATTGTGCATACAAATTAGTAAATGGGTTTGAGGCCCTTAGTACAGAGGGCATCCTACTGTGATCAGGGGTTGCCCTGTCCCTCTCTACTTGTTCGGGGTCCCTCAAGTTTGGATTCAGCCTAGCATACTCTTTCTCTAATAACTACAGTTTCTCCTTTTCCACCCCTATTTCCTGATGGTATTCAAAGGCCTGAGCCTTCTGCTCTGCTATCAGGGATTGGCTTAATTATTTGACCTTTCCTTGAGCTGCTACCTGACTCTGGAGACCACTGTTATCCTCCCAGAGTGTCTCATTATCTTTTTGCGCTGCCTGTATGGTCTGGGAATACTGAAACCATTTTTGTTGCAGGAGATTCATCTCCTGATTTAGCACATGTTTAGCTTGGGTGTTCTTTTCTAGAGCACCTTCCACTCGTCTGGTGTGCCCCAATATATATTATACTTGCAGTTCATTTAGTTTTTTGAGGTCTAGCTCTCTTTTCTGTAGATCTGTTTTTAGGTTGCTCACTTCCTGACATAGGGCATCTTTTTCTTGATACAGGGCGCCACTCTGTTCAGCCAGGTTATTCTGCTGTTGTTTGATAGTATATACTGTCTGGCGTTCTTGGAAAAATTCTGTCTGGAGGTGGAGTTCTTTATTGATTAATTTCTTATCCTCCTCTTCCAACTCTTGGATCTGATTTTATAACATGACTATTTGTTCAGAGAAGGCCCTATTTTATTTTAGTTGTTGATTAAGTTTCTGTTGTTGTAGAGCCAAGTCCTCTTTTAGCTGTTTGATGTAGTTTTCAAATTCTACCTTAGAATCTTGGCTCTTTTGCAATTTCTCTTCTACTAGTTTTAGTTCTGCCTGGGTTTGGTTTAAGCGCTCAGACGGTTTTGCGCAAGGGTTCTATCTTCTTCATATGTTTCCTCCATAATCCCCCTTTGGAGATATAGTTAGGCTGTGAATCGGACCATTTTAATCTGTTCCTCTTTAATGATTGGAGAAATATACAATTTGCCAAGGCTTCATGTAATAGGATAGCGTCTTGCTACACATCCACGTTCATGGCAGTGACCTGTTGCATCATTTCTCCTAGCCAAACCTCCTCATCTTGCTGTGCCCATTCCCCTCTGACAAATAATTTGTTCAGAAGGTGCTGCCTAGCCATGTTTATCTCTACCGTGGTCATTACGGCGAGTGTTCTTTCTTTAAAAATGTATTTATATAAGAGTAAACCTGTATTCTGTTGCTTCTTGTCTTGTTCAGGGTTGATTTTACTTTATTTTTACACACAGGCCTGATACTTAGGGTCTATGTTTTGGAAAGTTGCTTCTACAGTTTAACACAGTTTTCTAACCTCAGACAGCATTACTACCTTTTCTAGGTTAGCCTGCTGTGTTAAGATGTCATGGTGGCAAAACTTATCTCAAATCCTGGCACGAGCCCCCAATCTGTTAAGGATTTCAAAGGCACGGTACACTCCAGACCAGGACCTTTTCTACTGGGGATACAGGCACAATCAAAATACTTTTATTTTGTTTATTACATATTCAATTTGAGAAGGAACTCAACCCATCTCACACTCACCTTTACAAACACCCCTGGTCACAATGGACCATGAACCAGGCTGGTGTGTAATAACACAATATTTATTTATTTAAAATTTCAATGAAAATCACGCACATTTAATATGGGGCAGCAATCACCAGTGTGGTCATAATTACACTGTAAAATGATAGAACACACTTAGTACGACCTTCTAACATCAGATATATAATGCACAAGTGAATACAGACAAGATTATTTTTGGGAGGTGTTTTCTAATAGCACCACAGTTAGTATTTCCCCCTGCAATGCTCCATCAAATGACTATTAACCAAATGATGTGTGGGTAGAAAGGAGTAGCAAGGAGTCAGGTATACTAGGCAACAAGCAGAATGCAAATCCAACCTTTATCCTCTGAATAGGAGGCAAAATCGGATTGAAAACCATTGAAAATTGAGCAAAATAGCACTCAGAATTGCCAAATACTTGTTTTACATGTGCGGTTGAATGACTGAATTTGAAATAAGTAGAGCAGTATCAAAGATGTAATAACACTAGCAAACTACAATGTACTAACAATGGGCATACAGTTCAGAAAATCAACTTGGGAATCAAAAATACAGTGCACGCAAACCACATGTGGAGAAATTACATTTGCTTATTTTCACGGGTTTAAAATGACAAAACCGCTTGACAAATGGCTTAAACAGACAAAAACGGACTGCGGATTTGATGCTAAGGGACAAATGCACATCACAGGTATAACATGGAAATGAAAGGGTAATTCTGAATTGATAACAGTATGAGATTCTTAATGGGAAAGGAAAAATCGGTTTTAAAATGCAAGCAGTTGCAAAGGGAAAATTGGTTTGAAAAGGCAATGACAAGTTTTACTGAGACCATATTTTAGTGGCTAGAAAAGAGGGACGCCGCCCGTGAAAAAGGGTTAAGCTGCAGTTTCAATCCCCTCACGCTGTGTGCCTCTTTATGGGATGAATTAATTAATGTATTCAAAATAGTACCAAGGACTTACACAAGGACTGAAATGAGTTGGAAAGAATGGCGCTAACACTTGGAGATCACTACAGAATTTACAAAAAACAAGGTACAGAGAGGATTCTGACAGTTTTAAGGATGTCTGCTATGGCAGTTATAGTATCTCTATGGGATTGGTCCTAATACAAGGTAACAAAGCAAGTGATGCAGCTTGTGGTTACTGGGGAAGGGACATACTCACAACAAGCACTTTAATGGAGTAGCTTGGACAGTGGACTGGATTTCTGGACAGCAAGGCAAGGTCTGGTCACTGCACACAGCAGCGGGCTCTCCTAGAAGGGGACGGCTGGGCCTTTTCTGGTCACTGGACAGCGAGGTGGATCAGCTGGGCAAACAGGTAGCAGGGCAAAAGCTGGTATACTCCCAAATGTGTACCCCAGCTTTTCCCCAATCTCTCTGAATGGTTGGGATTTTAGTAGCATTTTTCTGTATCAGTGCTTCTTCCTGGATAGGGTCAGCTAGCTCTGGCCTGGCAGTGGAATCTGGAATCTTGCAGGGTGAATCTGGTATGTCTGGATATCTGGAAGCGCTGTAGCTGGAAAAATCAGAAAAGAGTGTCTAGAGCTCCCCATGTCTGCCCTTTATATTAGGAGCATGACATCACAGGATTTTACTATGGAGCTGACTCAAGCTAGACACAACTCTTAACATATCGGATATGTCAGCCTATGTATGTCGCATCCTCCCTGGAAGCAGATTGGACTGAAGTAGGTGTCTCAGTATTATGGTGGGTGTTTTTACAATGCGCTTTGTTCTACAAAACTTACTGTTGCCAAAATCAGTTATGGAACAAAACATTCATATTTACAAATGTCATCATCAGGAAACTTATATGGTCAGACTACATATCTTACAAGACATACGCTGATCCAAATCCCAAGACGGTACAATGCTGCTTAGTCATTCTGTCAATCTTTCACCATTTCCATGGAAAATAGTTCACCTGAAATTCTACAATTTTATATATGTATACATATTATCACTGGCCATGTTCTCATTAATTTTTACCAAAGTTGTACCATGTATGTTTTCCCCAAAATTTACATTTCCCTGGGGTTTGCATCTCCAACATCCTAGAAGAACCTACAAAGTCTTATCTTAATCGCGCAAATATGACATTTAAATGTTCATAATTTCACATTAATATGTCTTTTGGTTACTGAAATAACTGACATAAGCTGCCTAGTCTCTGAAATCAACTGGGCTGGCTTTGTGTTCCAAATAAGGGCATTCCTTTCCAGGCCACAGCCAAATGACAGGCTCTGGTCAGTTTAGCCCAGTGTTGTCATGGATTAAGCTTTGAAGCCCTTCAGCTTGAGTTGAGGGGAGGTGTCACTAGAAATTCACAACTATGAGTCCTGGTAGTCCATTCTTTACTGCTGGAGCAGTGCCGCTTCATCTGACGAGGGTGCGAGATGCTTTCTCTTGGCCCATTTATAGTTTCCATGGGGCTGGTCCACTTGGGGGAAGATGATCCTATTCCCAGGAAAGGCAGGGCCCTTTTAAGCCAGGGCCTGTCAAACCTATTCTTTTTGTTTCACAATAATTGTATTTATTCATTTATTTTTCTTTCCCTTAACCAAAAAGCAAGTTTTCAGAAATAAATATCATCAATATGTTTAAAGCAAGCCCCCATCACATTTCTATGCAAGCACAGGACCTTAGTTTAACATTTCACTTTTTAAAAGGCATTTTCTTGTTTGTCAAAGGCACAATTTTTTTACGTGGGTTGATATTCCTTGAATGTCCCTTTCCAAATGTGATTTTTCAATGTCCCAAGTCAATTTCTAATACACAGAATCGGTCCAAGGCAAGGGTCCATTGAAAATGACATACGCAAACAGAGAGAGGGCTTCTTGTGAAGGGTTTGTCTGTGTTATTTTGTTGCAAGAAGCAAAGTGTTTTCTGTACGGCTTGGAGTGAATTTCTCTGCTCTTTCACTGATTTTGCCTGGCACAACATGCCATTCAGTGAGTAATGCCCCATTTGCTGGTGTATACCCTGAGTATGGGTTTACATGAAGTATTTTACTGGAATCAAACTGGGTAATGCTGAAAAGATGAAAAGAGCATCAGTGTGCAGACATGTCAGAAGCCAAACCTTTTCTTTTTCAGTGGGAAGTTTGTTTTGAACTGACAGCATAGCAGTGCTGCCTTTGAAATCTTCTGTTTGGTTCATATGAGGAAAACACTGGCAGCCATTCTCGGGTTGTTCCAGGTTCCATCTCACCCCATATGTGCTTGGTAAAAACAGTGTAGCCATTATTTTCGTGACTGCAAAATGCAGTTTTGGTGCAAGGCAATGGTGCTCCACAGAGCCAGCACAGCCATTCTGCTGGTAACTGCTGAAATGCAGTTTGGTGATGTAGGGAAGTTCTGCTGGGCTGATAAATGTACCCCACAGAGCCCCCCTCCTTCCCAAGGGGAAAGTGGGGTTCATCAGGCAGAGTTTTTCTTCCATCAGGGAACGCTACGCCCTGATCCTCCCTTTGTGATGTAGGTGAGTTCTGCGGGGCTGATAAATGTACCCCAAAGAAAGGCCCCCTGGAAATCATATTTTCAATGGCTCTGAGGCTAACGAAGTTCTGTATGCCAGATGCAAGGAGGATGGCACTCATATGAAATCCCTGCAGGTAAATACAGGGGATATTTTCCCTGAAAGTGTTCATAGGGCACTGAATCTGAGGCCAGGAGTGAGTTCCCTGGTGGAAAATGTGGACAAAATGTCAAATAACCATCGATACAGGTCTGACATGGCTCCGCCTTCAAGCATTACAATTTACGTTCCTAAATTCCAACTGATAACCTCCTTGGACTTTGACCAGGTTGACTTTATCGACATGCATAGACTGGACATAGTTCCCCTTAACATTTCATCCTGTTTTTGTAGGGACTTAATCCAATCAGAAGTAGAACATTTTAGGCTGATGGACTATGATGTTATGCCAGATGCAGAATGGGAATTACAACAATACAAGAGTCTGAGTAGTCCAGGGTGAAATAGCCGGGATCTCTACCCACTCGTAGGCTTATTGATGTAAATGTAATGGTGCACATGCACGCCAAGTGGAAAACTCTGTTAATATGCTTAAGGGATGTGGGGCACGGGACTGATGGTGGCTACCAGTGGCCTTGAACAAAAACCCTTGCAAGCTGCACGGTACGTTGCAGCATTGTTAACCATAGTACCACTATAGAAGACTTTCCTTGAATGTTTGAGGTATTACCCAATTAAGTAATAATGTTAAGTTTGGTTGCACATTAAGACAATTCTCAGTTGTTGCTGTGCAGGAAATCTGGCAACCCTCAAATGTGTTCTTGGATGGATATTGTATCTCTCAGTATTTCGTAGCAAAGTGCCTACTGGGTCATCCTTCTGGGGTCAGGAACTCCCTGGGTTGGAATTTGCAGCAGTTTTACGATAATATGTAGGGACTCCTGGCTAATTGGTTTGCTATTGAGGTAGGATCTAGGACAAACTACCTTTTTATTTTTAATGTTTACTGGACTCCAAAGAGAAATCCCTTGGAGCAATTTCTTAATCATATGTCATTGCTTCTGGAGGAATGGTTCTTAAAATCCAGAGAGGGGATATTACTACTGATGGACAATCTAGACTAAAATGTGCTTCCTGTGGGTGGCTTAGATACTTTGAGTGATGACCAACATTTCCAAATTGCAACCTCTAATGTTGATGGCCAATGATGGATACAATTAAGAGAAGAATGGGAATTGTTGAGCCTCAATGGTAATGTGGAAGGGGGTTTGGGTGCCAGGGATACCTGGTTTAATGGTATCTACTCTTCCAGAATTGACTATGATTTGGTCAATCGGACACTGTTCTTACTCTGCAAAAACTCTGTATAGTAAATACAAAGTTGAGTGATCACAGAATGCTGAATAGTTTACATTTATTGCATTTTCATTTATTCGTTATTTGTAATGTGCACTTTACAGCAAATATTGTGTTTCAAGGCGTATCAAGACAGGGGGTAAAACAAAAATGGAAACAAGATTAAAAGGTATTGAATCATTTGGAACATTCAACAGCTATCATATGAAAGCAGAGTAAAAAGGGAGGAGGGGAAATGCAGGAAGGGGTCAATTTTAATTCTTTTTTGTTGCAAGTAGTTTAATACCTCAGTGCATGTTTCACCATTTTTAAATGGCCCATCAGAAGTATTTGTTAGAGGTACCAATTGGGCTGTTGATAAAAAAAAACATAAACATTTACATTGCATCTAATTAGTTATATTGCAGTTGCTACCAACACTATTCTTTCTACGTATACAGCAATTTTAGATTCAAACATAAATGTTAACATTTTACCAAACCATAATGTTAAAATGTCTTGTCAGAATGCTTCAATGAATCGAATCTGAAAGGAATATATGAAAAACAGCTTCCAATTTCTACAGTGCTCACATGCCAAATAGTATTTGTAAACCAAGATGCCTGAATTGCAAATGGTTCTGCTTAAGATATACCACAAAAGATGTTTTCTTCAATACGTTATTAAACTGCTGGAATCAATCACGTGCCAAGACAACTATAGATTTCTCTTGCCGTGTGATATACAACATGACAAACGACTGCTTATAACAGAAGTCCTGGTTACCTTGCAGTAAGTTATGAAGTAGTTTTTTTTTACCCTTATAGATAAGAAGGATCTCACACAGGTTTCCGTGTCTTCACATGTGGTTTTTATAGTCCAAAGTGTGGACATATGGTAACAGGAGGGTGTTCAGCCGACACGTGTTTCAACCGAAAAGAGTCTTTATCAAGGCATAGTAGTATATCTTGGGGAATTATAACCCATCTTGTTTAGACTGCCGGTTGGCACTGTTCCTTATCAGAGTCCCTATGGCTGTTGCTTTCTGAATGCGGATAACTCTTCTGCAGATATACTACTATGCCTTGGTAAAGACCCTTTGGGTTGAAACACGTGTCGGATGAACATCCTCATAAACTTCATAAGTTACTGCAAGGTAACCAGGACTTTTTTGTACGAAATTTCCACAAGGGGCATTGGGTTTGGCCCTTCCACCCTGTGACCTTGAAAAGAAATATCAGAGAAAGAACTATGACCACATAAAGCTCAGCACAGGAGCGCTTAGTTTCTAGAACCCAGTCTTACTACCTGCTTATAACAGAATGTGTGTTTGAAATCAAGATCAATCTTCTATTATGGACACAATCAAATTATTCTAACCATGTTCAAATGTACACTCAACAACTACATTTTATGTTTTGATGGACAAATATATCAGCAACGGCAGGGAACATCCATGGGAGCAAAGCATGTACCTCTATGCTAATTTGTTCAGAAGACATTTTGAGTTTCAACATACATGGACACATTCAACATTCACAACTGACAACGATATTATATAATATGTTGGGATCATTTTACAGACGGTACCTCACACCATGCCATTGCGAAGACATTACCATCACACTTATAGGAGGATATGCAGAAAGTACCCAGTCACCTACGGACGAATAAACCCTACGATGTAGGATTATTGAAGAGCCTAGGGGTTAGAGGTTGTAATCCCCTGGTGTTGCCGGGAAGTGAGGTGGTGGTTAATATTTCATGAAGTAGTTCATGATAGGTCTTCCGATCACCCCTGACATCTTGTTACCAACATTATAAACACAACCCCTTGTAGAGATTTTTCATGGAAATTAATTTCACATGTGATGTCGTCAGTGATGTCATCAATGCCATTTGTGATGTCATCTTTGATGCCCTGGGTGTTAGTCTTAGCAGTGCAGTGTGGCGGGGTGAGTTATTTTTCTGTGTGTGTGTGTGTGTGTATGTATACATGTGTGCAGTCAGTACTCCTTGTAACTTGTATTTTGAGATATATACTGAATATGAGATTCTGGCAGTATGGTGCAGGCGGTGCAGAAACATTAATAGATTCTGTAGTGGAAGAGTGGGTCGGTAGGGGTCCTTGGTGTTAGTGTTAGCAGTGCATGGTGGTGGTACTAGTTATGGTTGCATAGATTACCATAACTGGCACATTTCTTGGGTTTTTCGACTTTACTTGTAACCATTACGTCCATGTAACAATGTTTTTTCACTGAATTTGTAGATTTTTGTTATTGCAACTTAACCATAAAGTCCCTTTAACAATGTTTTTTCAATGAATTTCAATGGCTTTTATAAGTCAAAATATTTCATATTGTTACATCACTGTATAGGAGTTATTAATAATTCCACCTTTAACAGATGTGAAAGGATTATAAACCTCCTTTACATAAAACAGATATACTACCCACCATGCATCAGTTCCAAAGTACACAGACCGTATTGTGCTTCTGCCAACATACCTGGAAGCATGTGGCATCAACCCAACCCAAAAACACAGTGGACAGCAAAATGTTCATCTTTCCTTTTAACAGAAACAATATACATACACCAACATTACAAGCAATGAATACAACCCAAACATACATTTATACATACTTGTATGTCTCCAAATCTAAAAGAAAATATGTGTTTTACACGTTATACAATATTATGGATTTTAAAACTCTATTTCGATGCCCACGGACTACAATATTGTCGGGGTCTGCATATTTACATACCAACGATGTATCACCTAGTCCGTGGAGTGAACTAGGAATGTATTAATTTGTTTGCGGACTTCATTTGTCTGTTTACACTGTATACATATATATTAATATGTAAAGGAGATCATTACACCATATATGATCTTGTGCATATGTGTTGGTATGTACCCCACAGTACTGGTACCTTCAGTCCTGAAAAAATAGACCCGGTACTTGTTATTTCTGTTATAAAAAAGTTTTTAGTTTTTAATCATTAATTCACAAGCATAAAAACACTTATAAAAGTGTTTGGTATGAGTCAAACCCAACCTCACACAGCATGGTTATAAAAAACAATACAAATCACAAAATACACATCCATATATCCACATACAACAATAAAAAGAATTACAGAAGACCACAATGAATGGTTTTAACAATTTTCCAAACCCTGAGTATAATGACTCAGCTATAAACAGCTCCCAACATGTTTCAGTTCTTAGTTGCTCAGATGCATGAACTTTCTTCAGGGGAATATTTCAATTTTCAGTTTTCCACCATGCAATCCAAGGTCACAATTAAGGGTTCTCACACACTTCCTAAACCAGGAAACAAACAAAGGGGGCAGTCACCAACCATATACAACAGTCAGATAAGCTCAGAAACAAATTCCATGCATCAGTGCAGTTTATCTAGTGAATCACAAAGCACTGATGAAATTAGGACATGATTGCACTCAACCTGTCCCCAATAGCAAGCTACATACCTCTTGAATCGGTACCCGTAGCGCCGGTGTATCTACACCAAAATTAGGCTGTTGACTCCAACAAGTCGAGTCTTGATTATTCAATAGCTCTCTAGTAGCTGTAGGTCAACTTCAATGCTGCAAACCAGTCAAGACATGCATTTCATCACAATCAGACCACAAAGCGTTTCTCTCTTCACCAGAGACACACCAAAATGTCACCAAAACAGCCCTTTTAGCTGCACCAAAGTGTATCAACACCAACACCTTGATAGTATTCCATGGCCGACCTGTGCCCAACACCCCTACTCGTTTCACCTAGGTATGACCAATGCCATCCCCTGACCGTGTGAGAACGTTTGAAAAGGGGCTTGTTGTGCCTTATATAAAGTGGTACACTGTATACACAACACATCATAGGTCACATGGTAGTTTGCAGATGGACATCGTGCTGTGGTCGCAGATATTTTAAAAAGAATTAGAACTGGTCTGCTTTGTAAAGATGTAAAATCCACCTTAATAATGGGAGTAATCTGTTTGGATAAAAGACATTCACCCCTGATGTCATGAAAAAATTAACTCAACCAAATCTAAAATGCATGTGCTTAATGTCAATGCTTGCAAGCAATAGCCAATTCGACAATACAATGTTGAATACACCAATGAAACCCATAGTGCATATCAACTCCAAAGACAAACAAGAAATGCATGGCATGACAATCTCTATGTGTGTCAATGAGCACCAGCACGACTAAATAGCTTAGAAAAATGTAACTCCAACACAGCTGGATTAGACAATTCTTGCATCCAAGAATACAACAGGGTATGGACACTATACATCCCCATCTAGATATTTACCCTGTGTGTCAAAAAAAGAAAACCTTAAAAAAAATCTAATAAAAACAGATAGCTATCACACATCTCCCTGTGATACCACCCAAAAAGCAAAGAAAAAATGCAGGTACTTCAAATGATACAAACACAAAACACTCTGGTCCGAAAGCACCTTCAGGTACATCAAAAGACACCGAGACCCATTTCTCTCATCTAAAAAACAACTGCAGGCCCACTAAGGATCCAGAGGCAAAACTCCCTGGTCCGCTTAAATTCCACAACACAAATGGAGTAGATTGCTATGTAAATGTAGCAATCAATTGTCTCTTCCATTTCCCACCAAATGTTTAGAACATTTACTTAAACAGCTCAGACCAGTTGTATTTGCAAATGTGTGTCCCTCATAGAAATGCCACAAATAATCCTGACATCAGCTCCAGTGTCTCTGGTGCAAGAATTGGAACACTGCATAGGAATGATTACATTCACCATGAACACACTGGAGCATCCACAAGAATTCCTTATGTACTTACTACTAGTACTAGAAACAAAAACATCCCTACCAATTAAATCTTTCAGATTTCATACACATGATATGATATGATACCCATGCTTAATACCCAGAGGTTTCTAAACACAGACCCGGGGATCAAACCTGTGTTGCTCTGTGTCGTCTTGCTACCAAGGCAAGCACGTTGCCCCTAAGCTATCCTCCCGTGAATGGAAACATACATGCACTCTTTGCAACCATGTTTCACAAGAGCACATGCCTAATGAACAATATGTGGATGTATCAATAGCAAACTGTGAATCCATTCCATTTCACCAGCTTCTGCAAAATCCAAATCATATCCTATCATGCTCTTTTTGCAATTCAATACATTCACATGGAAAATATATGATACTAATGCTTTTAAGCTACCATGCAGATTGTCCCAAAAATAAATGTACTCTCAATAGCTTTACACCCGACCAAGGGCCTCATCACGAGTTGGGCGGTAACGCCGGCGCTATTAGCGCCGGCGCTAATAGCCCTACTGCCAAACACCCCGGCGCTATTCGCGCCGGATCACGGGTTTGGCGGAAGGGTTATTGCCCATTCCCCATTGGGCCCATTCGGGAATTCCTCATTCCCCATTGGCCCAATGGGGAAAAATCACGCTATTACCGCTGGTGGATTTCCCGCCAGAGGTAATCGTGCCGAAAATCGGCAATTTTGCCACAGATTTCTCCCCAGCTCAGAGCTGGGGGGAAATCCGCCAAAGCCATGATCTGGCGGACCCATAAATGCGGCGGTAATAGCACTACCGCTGCATTTAAGGGTTACTGCCAGACTCGTGATGAGGCCCCAAGTATCTCTTGGCAAGAAAACCTTCACAACAGTAGTCATAATATACTACACTGGTGCCACAATCACTTCAGGCCACTATACTGCATATGTGAAAAAAAGAAGTGGTTGTTTTGAATGTAACAAAACTTCCATTATTCAAAACATAGATTACCAGCAAATCTAATAAAGGCCTACTCAACTTTGCTTCAACCAAAATGTACTCATTAAAGTACACTAAGAAATCTTAATGACTACAATACACAGTTAGAATATAACAATGGATATCTAACTACTTTAAACATATCTTTCATTACAATACACTTGAAGCATATCATCACATTTCTACTTACATAATACATCCATAGTAGTAAAATCCAATACCATTAGAATATGCCAATGGGTATCTAACTAGTTAAAACACACACATATATTCTGTAACAAGTACACTTTAGAACCATGTAAATGGCAGAAACTGTAACTGTATACAATGTGTGTTTTCAATCCACCATGGATTTTTTCCGAATGAAACAATGATTTTTACATGTTAATACAACAACAGTGTACCACACACAAATGGTGTACCACACATAGTGCATACAATGTACTATTTATGAGGGTCAAAAAAGTAACTATATATGTACAACAGTAAATAATTACAAGTATGCTGTATAACAAATTAAAAAATGTTTTTCTTTACAGAGAAACAACTATAGATTACAACCTTGTTACCATATTCAACTAAATGTACATGCTCAGTGTCAATTACTCTGGGCATATTAATGTATCCCTAATCACTGAGGAGACATTTTTATGGTTTTCAACAGTGCCCAACATTTTACATTGCAGCCTTCTTACAATAGTCAGATAAGCATCCATGCCCACTATCAATTACTATGAGCGTATTACTGTAGCCATAATCACTAAGGACAAACCTTTGTACCCATGGACATTGTGCGCAATTCTGGGAGGATTATAAATACTGTATACACTTCAATAATACCCTTCAACCTCAGCATCTTACTGTGGTTATAATGACTGACCACAAATTGTTGTAGACATCCCCAGTGTCCGGATTCTTGGAATCATATTCTGCAACCATCCCCCAAAGAATGTGGACAAAAACCATTGCCACAATAATACCCATGAACCAATTTATAATACTGCGTACACTTCAATAATACCCTTCCACCACATTACATATACTGTATACCCCCTATAATGGCAATAAGTACTAAGCCAGTGTCCAGATTCTTGGGGGCATGGCCTGTGGCCACTGGAAATGGCCACAACAATAGAAACCATGTCATAACCACTGATATTACACCATAATAAAACATGACTCTCCCCTTTTGTTGTTACTATTGTCCACGAACGTTAAAAATGTCAGCGGACACAGGGCTTGGTCAAAAGATGCGGATGGTATGTGCTGCCTGTGGACTACCGCAGCATCCATGGGCGTAACCGCACAGGGCAGTGCTTCTCCTCTTTTGACTTTCCTCTCAGTTAACACTCACTGATTGGCTATTTTACAACAGTCACACATCCATCTACAAGCCAAATCCAAAAACACTACATGGAACTCTCCTACTCTCTTCACCAGATCAGGTGTACCTTTCAACTCTCACAGTGCAGTTCTCCTGTGATTCAACTACTAATCTGATTCCATTTTCCAGATTCAGGAACATCTGCATCTAATAAATTATAAACAATCTCCATACAACAACCTCTTTTCTAACTTCTCTATCAGATGCCATATATTGCCACCATATCCCACCTGCTCACATCAAGTGCAAATTAACTACCATACAAGTATTACAAACATTTTACTTCTGCTCATATGCCTATGTATTGTCAGTGTTTTACTCAGATACTATCAAAAACAGATATCCCATCTCATACACATATGCATTCTCAGTGTTTCACTAAGATGCTATTAAGAATAGCCATCCCTAAAATGCAGCACATTTTCCTACATGTAAATCTGCACTATTTTACAAGCACTGCTACCACATTACATGTACTGCCAACATATTACATATCACACCAAGTTCCACTTACCACTTACCAATAGTATAGTAATGTTTTGCAAACGCATTGTCCTTACTTGTAAAAAAGATACAAATGGTGGGGCGCCTAATTCACCTATGTATAATTTAAAATGCTGCTAACAACCTTTTTAAAACATCATTCATATTTAACTATTTCCCTTTTTGTACACAGGTTCCTATTCAATAATATCACACAACCATCAAGAAGTGTAAAGGATCAGACGTACAAAAGAAAAGCAACACCCCCTTCAACTGGACCACTGAAATAACTTGGTATTTTTATTCATTTTATTTCTATGGAAATAAAAAGCTACTGCTGTTTCTTTGAAGAAAAGGGCGCTCATCACCTTGGTACTGTCTACACAGTTCAAAGTAGTTAATTGTAACTTTGAACAACATTATAAGTGTAAGTGGAGGTTCAAGCTGTACATATATTCAATGGGTTTTTTCAATCCAGATAGTATTGTTTCCCAGTGACCCAATGACTTCTACATGTGAATACAACAACAGTGTACTTCAAACATATGTTCTTACCAAACTTACTACATACACTGTACTACTTATGAGGGTCAAATAAAATAAACATGTACAACCTACATTTTGCAACATATGTCCTATAACTAATTATTTTCTTTTCTTTACAGACACAACAGTACACGTGATATGCTTCTCATCATATCCAACTAAATGTCCATGCAGTCTTTGAAGTTTACTGCAATATTACTATTAATTACATAACCACTATGCACATATGGCAAGTGTCCAGATGATTGGGGGCATGGCTAAGAATCTGGACACAGCCATAGCCACAACTGCACAACTATACAACACTACCCCCAACAATCTAAACACTGGCCATGGTCACAACTATATTCTTCAGGCATAGTATAACCTCACCATGCCCACAACTATACACTTTAACCAAGGTATAACCACTTTACACACTTCAGTAACAATTAACATATGTATTTTTATTCCAAACACATACATATTACTCACACTCACAACTATCATGGAATATGTATAAATAAACCAACACACAAAACACCTCCCGATCCGAATGATGTCTGCAAACACATGTCAGATTCTGCAGCTCAGAATATGGCCACGGACAGTAAAATTGAACACAGACCATTTTTCATCTATACAAATGGCTCCATCTTAACTTTCTTCTACTCCCCCACCCTTCTCAGGCACTCCTTCAACCAGAGAATAACCCCAAATATATTTATCAGAGTGATTCCCCACCGCAATGTCCACAGACAAAGGTTGTGGTCTGCAGATCCAACATGGTGACTGTTTCAAAAAGTTTGACGCAGCTCATGTTTTTAAATAACCAATCTACTTGCACATTTGTTGTCTGTGACCACCACGCTTCCTTCTGATTGGCCCAGAGGTGTTCTCAGACACTGAATCAGGAAATTAATCTTCAGGCCGCATGCAGATATCACAATTATTTTACCTACATTTTGGCTATTTAAAAAAAAATCTACTGAATGGATTTACAAAGCATGCTTTTGGGGCATGCTTTTGGGGCCAGGCAGTCACTCGTCTCGTAAATTTGGTTGAAATCAGTCCAGTGTTTTGGCCTATAGTCATGAGCAAAACCTTTTTATATGGAGCTCTATCCGGATTTCAAAGGTTTTGGGATCCCCCTATAACTTTGACCACCCCTTGGTGAAACCACACCAACTCTACAGAACCATTATATATTATATATGGTGACCATATATTTTGCATAGTTTAGTGAGGATTCATCGACACAGGTGGAATGATGGTTGCTACAAACTTTTGCTCTAACATAAATCAAAAAGAAAACCCAATCTTGCCCTATTTCTAAGAGAGTATTCCCTGCCTGCCTCAAATATCAAACTAAGTAGTGTGCCAGAATGTCCCAAATATAACGTATCCACCGTTGTGCCACATCCTATTCCTTTCCCTAACATTTGTAGACAACTAAGGATAAAATCTATGTTTGTTGGGTCCAGAAAAATTCCTCCCTTCTTCTGGACAGTGTCTTAAATACGATACAGGTGGAGTACCTCCCTTTCACTGGTTTCTCTCACAGTTTCAGTGTCCCACATTCCCAGGGGGAACGACTCCCTTCCTATGGTTTCTCTACTTTGCAATGCCAGGAGGAAATGCCTCTCTTATACCTGGCTGTCTTCTTAAAGTCTAACCACACCAGAAGCGATGACTCCCTCCCCCTAGTTCCTCTGCTTTGCAATGCCAGAAGGAAATGACTCCCTTTCCCCTGACATTCTTTGCAGGTTTCTTTAAGCATTGGTCGCAGACTCTGGTTATCAGACCTGGTTCTCTTCTTCACCAGGTACTGCGATGAAGAAGAGGGATGGATTGTCTCTTATTTATTGAGCTACCTGTTTCACTATCCTGCCAGGTAGTTTTATAGTTCCCTTGCTCTTCTTGCTGCTTGCAGGATAGACCTGGCACACTATCTTGCCATGTACTATATATCACTTCAGTTTGTGACTTGCGATTTCTATGGCTCGTTGGGACCCATACATTTCTTTCTTGGTTTTCTTTAAACCCTTCTGCTTATGGCCTTATTCCTGGCACCCCTTTGCCTGTTTTGTCACCAGCATACCTTTTGTCTTGGTTCATGTGGGTCTCAACCTCTCTGGGGTGTCTCAGTTGAGCAAGAGCTTTTTCCAGCCTTCTGGGTGACGTTTTATGTGCAGCGGTTCCTCACTGTCTCAGTTCCTCTGGGCAGCATGGTTCTTTCTCCATGCCATTCTCCTGCTTCAAGGAGCCCGGGTGCCATCCTGAGCTTTACCAGTGAGTGGTCTTTTTTCCACTCTAGGTCAGCTTCTGAGTGTCCTGCTCCTAGCTCAGCTTCCAGGTCTCTGCATCTCCTTTGTGCCTCCTTCAGCCTCTTGTGGTTCCTCCTGGTAGGGCACACTGGCATCTTTGGTAGTTCTTCCCTATTTGTATCGCTCATAAGGACAGATTGTTCATTTGACTAGTATGTGCTTGTTGGTTCCGAAGGGTGCTCTTCAGCACGCTGCAATTCTTCTTCATCTCAGTCATATCATGTTCGTTCTCTACTGGGTAACTGAGGCTCAGCATACTCCCAGTTTTAAGATATGATTCACCTGGGTAGTCCTTACTCTTCCTCGTCTTAGTGTAAGGTAATGAAATGGAATGATCTACTTTACAGTTGGAGATGGAAACTTGTGGGAATAAGTAACCCTGTCTGTGGTAGGAAAGTGAGGGAAGTTGTAAGGGGTGGCTGGATATTGTGTTCACCCTGACAAGTCATCCCTCTTCTCATAAGGGGTTCCCCTCCTCATTTTATCATCCCACAAAGTAACACACCCAGGGGGAACATTGGACTGAGGCTGCAAAGTGCTGGTCCCATGAGAACTCCCCCCCCATACGAGTGTAGGGACGATGTCCAAGGCTTTATCACACATATAGCGGCCGTGTAGTTAGGGTTAAGTTGCTAAACTCATAGGAAGAGCACTTTTTCTGTGGCTGCTATCTTTGCTTATAACTTCGCTCCCCCTGGAAGAATCCTCACCAAATATGGCCGGCTCTGATTTTTTTCACCAAGTTGGGTGAGGTTTCGTGCAGGGGGGGCAAAGTTATAGGGGTGTCCCAAAACATAATTTGTTTTCCATAGACTGAATGGGCAAAAACTTTGCCCACGACTACAGGCCAAATGGCTGGATGGATTTTCACCAATTTTGCAGCAGGAGCGGGGGCTTGGTTGAGAAAGCGTGCTTTTGTGTGTTTGGTGGAAAACCGACCAGTACTATTGTTGCAAAGAACTGAAATGTACATCACAAAAAATGTGTGATATCTGGGTCTGCTCTGCTGACCCATTTCCCTGTTCACGCAGCGGACCGAAGTCTCATTGGCCTGCGGTACAAAGTGTTGTCGGAGAACATTGGATGCGGCCAGTGGTTGACTGGAGGGAAGCGTGCTGTGCGTCAAAGGTTTTGGGGAACGCCACCATGGTGTATCGGAGGACAATTTAGCAACAGGGACTGACAAACATACTTTACACCCAGCTGTGGACTGGGAACTAAAAGAGGCCCTGGAAATAATGACTGGGGACTAAAAGAGGCCCTGGAAATAATGTCCAAAGTGGCCCCATATGACACATTTTCAGCAAACCCAATGCTTTTCCTATGAGAACATTTGGAAATCACCACACAAAAGAGGCCCAGGGTGCAAAGGCCCACTGGGAAATATCCAGAGTTCCCTATAGGCCAGTCCACCCCTGTTTACACCATGTGGTGGTGGGAAGTAGGGAAGGAGAGGTTGGGGGAATGAGAAGTGGTTTGTGTGATATATGTCAGTAGGTGGTCATGTGTCTGCAGTATCTGCGCATATTGTGCCAATTTGCTGCTGCCTCCACAGGGACTGCAGACAGTCTGTGTTACAGCACTGCAGCTGGTGAGGCGACCTGCTTCTGTGGTCACTGATGACACAGCAATGTATATAATGTTGGTTACATGGGTATGGGGATTGGTAGCACATCATAGAGTGTCTACTGCATGCCTGGACCTCATGGAGTGACCCATCATGTAGTGTGTCCACTGGGTGCAGTGGTGAAGTACTGGGTGCTTAGAAGTGGTAGGGTTGCACAGTATGTACCTGGCTACTTGTTCAGCTGCATGACTCTGTATGTTCTGCTGGGTGTGGGCAAGACCTACACTGGTGGGAGCATGGCAACAGGCCATAGTGCAGGCATTGAAGAGCCTAGGCCTGCACCATAGCCATGGCACCAGAATGCAGGCATGCGGTTTAAAGTATGCATGTCTCTGAGGGAGCAGGCATGCAGTTTAATGTATGCATGTATCTGAGGGAGGTGACATTTAAAGAATACTAGGGCAGGAAATTGTAAATGTGGTAGAGGAGCACAAGTAAACTGATATGCATGCAGTACTATATGGTGTACATTATTGCACATATTGCACAGTAGGTAGCCACATGTCGCCATGTGCCTTTGCTATGGGTTGCCCTTTATACCACCCACCATATGATACTTTTGTGGATTGCGGCATGCAGCAAATGTTCCCATTCCTGGTGCCAATATGTTGTGCTGGGTCTGGGCAAGGCGTACACTTTTGGGTACATGGCCAATGGCCGTAGACCTTTGGCCATGCTCCCAAGAGAGTAGGCCCTGGGCACACCCAGCACCACATAAAGCCATCATACAGGGTTAACTCTGCATCTCTCCGAGGATTGTGACCTTTGAAGAATTGTTGTCAAGAACATTTTACACTTGGTGGAAAAAGCAGAGGGAGGTAATATGAGTTCACTGGCACATAGTGTAGGTCAGTATATTAGGGACCATTTTCTTAATATTTCCGTTTGCTATGGGTTGCCCTATACAGGACACTTGCTTGAAAAAGTTTCTTAACACATTGTGCCATGAGAAGTACTTATCAGCATCACTAAGTACACGTGTGCTGTGAGTGTGTAACGGTACGTCTAGAGTGCTGTACAGAAATTATAGTGTTCAATGCAGTGGTCTTGCATGTGATTGCTACATGCTTGTGTACCTATTTCATTCGACACAATGAGGGAGTTTTGCAAATGTAATAGTGGAAATGGAAGAAGGACTGTGGCTGTTTTTGTGGGGTGCAGCCCTCGCTGTAGTTCGGAAGAGGCACGTAGACCATTCTGCCCTTCTGAGCATGGTGGCCTTGCAAATGGAACTGTGGGGATTATACAATCAGTTGTGGAGGATATAGATGGTGACCTTTGAAGAGTGGTTGTCGAGAACATTTTACACTTGGTGGAAAAAGCAAAGGGAGGTAATATGCGTTCACTAACACATGGTGTAGATTAGTGAACATGTTGTACATTAGGGACCAATCTCTTAATATTTCTGTTTCCTACGGGTTGCCCTGTACAGGACACTTGCTTGAAGAAGTGTCTTAACACATTGCGCCATGAGAAGAACTCATCAGCATCAATAAGTGCATGTGTACAGTGAGTGTTTAACGGTACGTCTGGAGTGCTGAACAGAAATTAAAGTTTTCAATGCAGTGGTCTTGCATGTGATAGCAACATGCTTGTGTGCCTATTGCATGCTGTCTAATGAGGGAGTGTTGCAAATGTAATAGTGGAAACAGAAGATGGTTTGTGTCTACTTTTATGGGGTGTGACCCTCTGTAGCTGGGAAGAGGCACATGGTGCAATCTGCCCTTCTGAGCATGGTGGCCTTGCAAATGGAACTGTGGGGATTATCCAATGAGGTGTAGAGGGTGTGGTTCACAGGAAGGGGCGCTAACAGTATTCACCCAAAACGTGATGCAGTGACATTGGCAGAGATGGCGAGACACAGAGTGCTAAGCATGGGTGATACCTTTGTGCAAGATTGCACATGTATGCCGTGGAAAGAGGCTGTGCTGCTAACTTTCAGATGGAAGGAGTGAAGGCTTTTTGGGGCACAGTCTATGAGTGGGGTTTCGGGTGCATGGATCTCCTTTGCACATGTGTGGCCTCTGTCGATACTGTTGATATGGTGGTCGTGCATTTTAGAGCACTACATTTGGGGTACATGTCGTGCTCATGTTTGCTCCCTCGCCTAAAGAAGTTGATGACAGCAGTGATGCAGATGTTTCCAACTGCCAAGGGGATTTTCTCATCGATAACACAAAGTGGAGCATGGGCCCATGCCGGTGTACTTTGTCCACAGCCAGAGGTCGGGAGGTGTGGGATAAACAGAAGCATGTGTGACTTTATGTGCACTGCTGGGATGTTCTACACCTACCATGAAAGCATTAATAACCAGCAAGATTTCCACTGGTTCCAAGGAAATGGCATTTTTTTTTACCTCCATTGGCAATGCTGTTTTGTTTGCCTCTCCACACGTAGCGTTGCAAAGAATCCTGAAGAAATGTAAGAGACGAGAGAAATGTCAAGAGGAGAAGCAAATAGGCAGTCAGCGAAAGAGGGAAAACACAAAAAAATGTATGCACGCACGTACATAACAAAAACATGACAACAAAGTGTTTTCCGAGACAGTACTAAAGACACACTCCCCTACCCTGTTTTACATCCCCCTCCCCCTCCTGTTCATAGCATGGTAATTCCGCGGATTCCGCTGTACTTTTAGGATTAGACATGCTACAACCGGCTCTTTTCAGGATAGCAGCTATGGCATTGGCACTGTGGAGGTTAAAGCATTGCGCAATGTGGTTGCTGGTTGTGGTATGTACACAAAGACGGCGGCAGAAGGTCTGTTTGTACTGAGAAATGTAGGAGGCTATGGCGAAAGTGTGCAAGGGAAGTGGCAGGCATCCTGTTTGTATGCATGCACTGCACGCAGTTGCTTAACGTTGCTAACATACATTCCGTGCTGCTTTTGTGGCAGCGCTTTTCAAACATTTTTAGTACATCGATTACAGTGGAAAGACCATTTTGTGAAGTCTACAAGGTTTGTGGGAGGCATCTTGTTGTTATGAATGCAGTGTGTCTATGATATGATATGTTGTGATATGGTATGCTGTGACATTTGTACCGTGCCTACACACAAGTGTGTGAAGGTGTGACGAGGAAAGGGAGGTGTAACAGAGGCCACACAGAGACATTGATCCCACTAGGCCAGGTGACACTGAGAGCACGCAAGTGAATGGGAAGTGGGAGGGCACAGTGGAGTACATGGGAACAACAAAAAATAGCAATAAATTCCACTACGGCCGGTTCTGGCAAGTGCAAGGATAAGTGTAGACATAAAGTGGTAGTTGGACTGTTAGGGTAACAGAAAACAGTCCCCAAGTGCGGGGGTTGGCAGAAAGCCAGTGCTGGGGTGTAACTATCGAAAGGGAGGTTGGCTGGGGCACAGATTAAAGGGTGGGTAGGAAACCAGTGCACAAACAGTTTTTTCCAGGAAGTGAGCAGGAGAGAGGAGGGAAAAAAGAAGAAGGACATGGAAAGGTTTTGAGGTGCTTCCAGATGGTTATCCACAATTTCCAGGGAGGCAGAGAGCCTGTTCCAGAGGGAGGCCCCAGCACAAGAAAGACATCTACCTCCAACTGCTTGAGTGCAGAAGCAACTGACCCTGATGGAGTAGGAGGCGGATGAGGGAAGAGCTTGAGCAAGGAGACATTTAGAAAGTGAGAGTGGAAGGTATTGAGGTCCCGTGGACCAGAAGGCCTTATGCATAATGTACAAGGTTTTTATTTTATTCTTTGCAGCCACTGGGAGCTGTTGCAGACATTTTAGTACAGTAGAGATACAATCTCAGGTCTTCAGACCAACGACAAGTCACACAGTCCTCTTATGGTTGCTGAGGGCGGAGAGTAGAAGCTGGCAGATTTAAAAAGAGTCTGTGGCAATAGTGCAGCGTACAAAGAACCATAGCTGTGCACACACTAACCTTTTGGGAACTGCCTTTAGGTTGGTAAGCCACATTCAGTGGTGGCTTTGGTGCCATATTTTTACGATTTATGTAGGAGATGGGTTAGTGGCAAACACAATTCGTAGCATTGTAGGAAAGAAAGAAGAGAGTTCCTGTTTCGCTAGTACACTGTATGATATGCCTAAATGAAAATGTTGCAAGCTAACACCATTGAAGTGCCACTTCATGGTAGGAGATGGGGGAAAAACCACTATGCTTTTCAAAAACATAATGGACGCTTAGAGGCAGATATCCTGCGCAGAGGCACTCATAACATAACAGAGTTGTAAATATACTGCCAAAAGAAATCTTCATACATTTATATTCTGGTGATGGGTGCTCATGTTGATGAATGTGCATGCACAAATCCTGCAATGTTTCACTGAACTTTCCACTGGATGTGCTTTCCAATAACAGCACACTTGCAGGCTGAATTTGTAACGGTCCATATGACGTTCATATGTTAGGTGATGACGTCTTGGATGGCATTGGTGGATGCATGTGTGACTACTTAACATTCCTAATGAGGGTGTGGTGGGAAGAGGATATGGGAAAGGGAAGGAGAACTGTTAGTGCTTTACTGGGGTGCGGCCCTCACAGTATTTTGGCAAGTGCCTGTGCCACAATCTGTGATTTTCACAATGCTGGCCAATGGAAATGGCAGTGTGTGGGTTATCTAATCAGGTACTGAGTGTGTGGGACACAGGAAGGGGCGGTAATACTGGTATTCATTACTGCGCGTAGTGACACTGGCGGACATGGAGAAACGCATTCCGTTCACTTTGGGTGATGCCTTTGTGATAGATCTGCAGAAGTATGCCCAGGAAAGACATATGGCAATTTCGGTTTGGAAGCAGTGGACGCATTGTGGTGCACTGTCGATGACCTCAGTTTAGCTGATATGCATGCACTTTGCAGAAACCTGGCCAGTTCCACTACTGTGCATGTTGTCGTTATGCATTATGGCGGCTTGCATCTGGGTTACGTGTCTTGTTTACGTTTGCTCCGTCGACAAAAGAGGCTGATGAATGTAGTAAAGAGGATTTTTCCCACTGGCCAGGTGGTTTTGTCTGCCATACCACCAAGGAGAGTATGGACCACTATATTGTCTGTTCTACCCAGTCAGAGGCTGGAAGGTGTCTGAGTTAAAGAAGATTGTCTGAATTTCTGTGCGCTTGTGGCATGTTTTTAGGTAACAATGACATCATTAGTTCTGCAAATGCGGAGGTCTTGCTATCAAATGGCATTTCGTTGTTGTCCAGTGGTAATGGTGTTTTGTTTGCTCATCTTCAAGATACATTCAAAAGTTTCCTATAAAAATCTGAGGACGAACAGAAAACAAACTACTCTATGAAACTGAAAACAAGCTCTTTGTGTGGAAGCAGATAATAAAAAAAATAATTAATAAAAAAAACACAATGGCTCTTTTCAGAGCCACCCCTACAGCCGAAAGCCCTTACCCTTGTTGACATTTCTTCCCCATGCACGCACACAGCACGAAAGCCGCATCTGGGGATTTTTAGAACGGTGGCCATGGAAATGGGACTGTGGAGGCTGAGGGATTGCGCAACAATGTTTCTTGGTGTGGTACGTATGTAGGGGACTGTTGTAAAGAACTGCTAGTGTTACATAGAGAGCGCACGCGCCACAATCTGCGCTTCTCACCATGTTGGCCAATGAAAATGTGTCTCTGGAAATTGTCCAATTAGGTGGTCATAGTGTGCGTCACAGCAAAGGGCGGCCATATTTTGCTTCATTACTCTGTGTAGTGAGGCTGGCAGAGATGGCGAGATGCACAGTTTTCATAGTGGGCTTTGTGCTAGATCTGCTCCATTATGCTGTGGAAAGAGGCTTTAAAGGCAATTTGAATTTTGGAGGAAGTGGACGCTTTGTGGTGCAGTGTCAATGTGCGTAGTTTCAGAGACTTGCTTGCAGAATGGCGACGAGTGGCCACTTGCACACTGTACACATTGTGGTTGTGCACTATGGAGGCTTGCTTTTGGGATCCATGGCTTGTTCACGTGTGTACTGTCAACTCAAAAAGATGATGAAATAAGTGATGCACATTTTTCCAACTGCAAAGGTGCTTTTCTCATATATGAAATCAAGTCCAGTTTATAAATATTCCAATGAATGTTGTCGTCAGCCAGAGGCTTATCAACAGAATCATGTGTACCTTCTTGCGTGCTTCTGGGGTGTACTCCTGTGAGAATTACAACATTGGTTATCAATATGTGCACCTTCTCAATGGAAATGGCATTTCTTTGTCACCCAGTGGCAATTAAATTTTGTTTTCGAATCTACAGGCTGCACTGAAGGCGCTATTGTAAGAATGTGAGGTGAAGTACAACAAACAAAAACACTTATAAAAACCGGAAAAAACATGTTTTTCTGGCAGCAACTTAAAAAAAAATACAAAACGGGTCTTTTGAGAGCCACCACTGCAAACGAAATCCCCTAGCCTGGTTGACACGTTTTACCCCACTCCCGTGCACACAACACGATAAGTCCATGGACATCGCGATAGATACAAGGTTGCACGTGCTACATCTGTCCCTTTTGCAGATGGCCGCCATAACAATGGCCCTGTGCACGTTACGGCATTGCTGAATAAGGATTCTGGGTGTGGTTTTTATGCACAAACTGTGATAGATTGTGTATTTGTTAATACAAATGCGGAAGTTGCGGTTATGGCTGTGTGTTTCATGCACCACAGTGTATGGGTTTTGGGGGAGTGCGGAATACATCGATTGAAAGTGAATGGAATACACTGTGCATTGGTTGATAAGATTGGATTCTGCTATCTGGATTTGAACTGGTATGGAGTACCTGCAATGCAGTGACTGCTTGTAGTTTGTGTTTGTGAGATTTTGGTGATGTGTGATCATGCCACCATTATTGTTCTTAATTGCGGAGGGAAAAGTGCAGAATATGTTACCAGAGTTTCCATACTGTTTGCAATGAAGGAGGCATTTGCCTAGGTCATGCGTATGTTTCCAATTTAATGCATACATTTTTATCGCATTACGCAGATACGGATGTGACTGCATTACTTTTCATTTTGTCCAGGAATGGAGAAAGCGTGATATATTGTGAAGATGTCTATTTGTGCCTTTCCAACGCTAAAAGCAGCTTTTTCCATTGAACGTTTTTCCTCTTCCAGTTGCTTTCCATTTATTTTGATCTTGTAACACACCACACAGAAGGAAAGGAAGGCAAGGCCCCGTACGGGAGGGGCACCACCTACAGGTATTTCATAAGGGAAGTTTTCAAAGAGAGGGAAATGTTGGGTGGCCCTCACTTAAATAGCCATCAGTCATTGTTATGCTCCCGGACCGACCCTTCCCAAGCACTTCCAAGTACTTTCCCTTTTTAGAGTTGTGCATTGCAGTACATGCACAATACAATGCCCTGTGTCAGGTAAGGGTCTGCAGCACAGCCTATTGTGTGCAAGGATGTTTTAAGGATCCGCTGCTATACTCTTCCTGTTGGTGGCCGGAGCAACTGTGCAGAATGCTGTACATGAAATTATCCTCACGCACCATTGGAAGGGCAGTACCCTGCCCACTTGTGCCTTGTGCTTCGATTTCAGTTCTCTTCACATGCAGTACAGACACTTCATGATACACCGTTAGCCGTAGGACCAGTATTCACGGACATGAATACATTCTGAAATAAAAGAATGCTCACAAGGTGAAACGCAGCTTCATTATGTGGAGAAGGAAGAGAAGTATTCAGCGAGACCAATGTGGCTAGACTACTTTTCTAATGACCACTGATATTCTCCGAAGAACGTGCTGTTTGTTTAATTCTCTTTACATGCACGTGTATGTGAGTGACCAAGGCGCACCAGCTTTGCCATTTTTCAGACTCACTGCAGACTGTTACACCTGCAATTAAATGTTTACTCCAACTGTTCGACCTGGCGGCACACCCATGACACTTTCCATCACAGTGCTCACAACAGAGACTGTGTGTCTGTTTTAATGGAAAGGCAAGCAGCACATCAATCAAATGAATGCAACATTTAACATGCCCACCGTACATTGGAGGTTGCTGTTTCTTGTTTTCCAGTGGGTCTCACAGAGCGAGGCAAGCTGCATCCATACATTGGTAGGTCTGCACAGCAAACCACGCAGTTATCATGACTGCTTGAAATTCCATAGCCTACTGTATGAAACCGTAGGTCTGGCGACAGGGGCGGTGTTACCAGCACAAAGAGGATGCCCTACACATGTGAATAGCTGTGCAACAGACATGTGCTCACACAACTACTGAAATGTGCATTGGAAGATGTAGCCAGTATTGTAGCCTTACAGAAACTTGCACTGTGATTGCACATACGCCAGCCAGGTGTGGTCTTCCTAGGAAACCTCCATATTATTCCTCTGCAGCCGTCTGATACAGTACTGTGCACCACAGACTCACCATGCATTGTTAACAGAAAAAGAAAACCGCTCACACACTCCCAAACATTTCACATGTACACCTTCAATTTCTAAGATACACAGACACTGTTAGCAAAGGAAAGGCATAGCAAAAATGGATACACAATGGATACAAACACAGAGGGATTTGCCCTTTCAACAAGTTCATCATGAGGGTAGCCAAGGATTTCATGCACAAATGTTGTTAATGGTCCGTTGCTCATTTGCTCTACCACAAACCTTTCACCTTCACAGAAAACTCTATGCTAAAGCAACGTTCTGGTTACAGTGCCCTACTAAAACCTTCACTAACAATAAAAACTGCTAACGGGATGTTATAGTTATGTTGCGCTACTAGAAACATATCCCCTTCACTGAAAAAACTATGCTACAAGAACCTTTTGGATCCACTGCCCTACTAAAAACCTGTGAAATAAACCAACAAAAAACATTGTTAATGGGACGTTATGGTTAAGTTGCACTACTAAAAAACCTACCATCTTCACTGCAAAATGTATACTGAAGGAACTTTCTGGTTCCACTGCCCTACTAAAAACCTATGAAATAAAACAACAAAAGAAATTGGTAAAGGAATGCTATGGTTAAGTTGCACTACTAAAAAACCTATGAAATTCAATGGAAAAACATTGCTACAGGGATGTTATGGTTACAGGTAAAACTGAAACCCCCCAGAAATTCTCCAGTTATGATAAGGTGTGCAACCATAACTCGTGCTACCACTGTGCACTGCAAGGACTAACACCCATGACCTCAACGATGACATCACAAATGTCATTGATGAGGGTCTTTTCTCCATCAGCCTCAGCAGAATCCTCACCAATAACAATTGATGTCCCCCAGGGTTCTTGTATCTCCCCAACCCTTTATAACATTTTTACAAAGCTTTGTTCGACCTCTTAGATTGTGGGATGTATTGACCCACTTCTGCTCGGCTATGCTGCATCACTCTGTTATGATGGTGCCAGAAACAGCAATATGGCTGTAAAACCTTTGTGCACGCCAAAACCTTTGAAAACCGTGCTTTTTAACCCACAAAAAGATGACTGCCCAATCTGCTGTGCATGTCGTCAGTGGTGGAACCGAGCTCTCACTTCTGAAATGTGTCACTGGGCTCCACAGCAATTGATAGTGGAGTGCAGAAGGAAAAAGCAGTGCTTGGCTAAATGAAACTCCAAATCTTGCTTTAAATCATGTTTTCTTTGTTGCTGAAACTTCAGAATGGCAGTACAGAACACTTTTAAATATTCAAAATTCTTGCTGTGTGCTACAATTCACTTAGATTAAGAAAACATTGGGAACGCACACGGTCCTGAGAAGCTGTGAGCATAAAGAGATTTCCACAGCAAAAGTGGCCTGCCTGTGGATCTGTCAAAAATCTCTGTGCAGCAGAGGGCTGCTGTGATGACAGCTGTCAGGGGCCTGCCTGATTAAACTTTAAAATGTATTAACTGAAAATCAAATGTTTGTAATCCATTGTGAAACTTTATACACTCATTCCCATGTTAAACATGCACACTTGTAGAAATTAATTTAAAAATTGGACATTGTGTTCCTAGTGAAAAGGGCAAAATTCTGTGAAAAGCGGAGACAAGATCCTTTCAAGGCAGAGAGTAGACTCTGACCCAATCACCTTTCAAAGGGGCAAGCTTAGGCTAAATAAGCCCACACACCCCCTTTATGATGTCATTTTATAGCATAAATAGGGATAGCTTACCCCACATAACGACAGACAGATTCACTCACTATCCTGATGCTGGCGGAGCACCCTGCTGCTGAACTCTACATCTTCCTTGCTACAGACTCCAGAAACTTGGCAAAGCAAAAGGCCTATTGCATAGCTGAACCATTCTCAGCTAGGCCTCAAATTCCAGAACAGAAACCCCACAAGCCTAAAGGAGAAGCATCATAATACAGCCGGGCTGTGCTGTTGCTGCTTGTCTGCTGAAAATCAATATCCCCAGAACCAAGAAGGGCAGATCCAGTCCAGTCCTGTGTCGTGCTGTGACCAGAGTGCATTGCAGATCCAGTCCAGTCCTGTGCTGTGCCGTGACCAGAGCAACTTGCTGACGCTGCTCAGTCCAATGTGTCCAGCCGTCTACCTAAATCAGATCCACTTCCCTGACCAGAACTGACGGTCCCATTTAAAAACATATCCAGTGAGTATAAATAGGAAGAATTGTGTCACTAGCATATGTACTTTGAATAGTCTTATCCCTATCATAGACCCATCTATCTTGCATTCAGAACCTGTATTGTTAGGAGTATCTTTGCATTGTCTGAACCCGCTTTTCCCAACCATGCTATCTTTCTTCCATAATATTATTGTTAAAATTATCTCTGCGCTGATCTTTTCTCATCTGAAGAAGACGAGTTTCCATAGCAGGCATCACCCTGATCAAGTGACTGTGTTCCTGTGTGGTATTCGTTTTGTTCATAGTCATCCTCTAGTGTAAGCAATCCATTTGCCATTTTTAAAAGTGCATTCCTGTTTTCCATTCTTGCACCTATCTCGAAAAACAATCTCTACTAAAACGTCTGTAACTCCCTCAGTATTTGTGATAGAAACAACATTTCAACTTCTGCTTGTATCTAACATTCATATCTATCCATCACACCCCAAATCAATGCAATTCTCCCGTTATCATGAATATCGCATAGTGAAACATTTGCCGCATATTTTCATTTTGGGAACTTTCTACATGTGTTAAACAGCTTTTAATTGCTTCTGACTTAATTTTTAAGATTTCACATGTTTTATTTGTATTAAATCATTGCTTGTGTTTGTGTGCAACTATCCAAAGCGGCTCCCATAAGAATGTATAACAATTTCAGCAATTTTGACTATATTTGGTGTTTTTGCCCAGTCCATTCAAAAGATAACTTTAAAAGCCATTTTGACAGTTTGATAGTCAACTCCTTTTTTCTCGTGTGTTTGCTGGGAGAAAGTGGGAGTGATATTCTGTTGAATTGTGCCATTCCTGAATGCCTGGTCTCTCCTCCTATCTCTTTACATTGTCTATTGGGGTTTGAGGGGTGTGCAGGGGAACCTCTAACCACTCTGCTATTTGATCTGAACCAACACAAAAGTGTTATATTCTGTGCTGAATTGTTTTGCTCACTACCTACTCCTCATGTACTAAAGTGATTATTCAGTGTTACCTCACCCCACTGATGATTGTTGTGTACCTATTACAACATATTGTGATTAGATTTTAAATCCACAATAAATATTTACCTTTGCAAACCAGCCTGATTCCTGGTTCAGTGTGACCGGGGGGCCGGGGTGGGGGAGTTTCCAGGAGAAGGGCGGGATATGAGTGGTATATCGTTCAGAATAAAAAACTTTTAGACAAAAATAAATAAGGATTTCAGTTGTGCACTACATGCTAGGCGTTGACTTGGGTGTGTTCCGGATTGAAATCACTTACAAGATGATTTGGGCATCCCCTACACAAACTACGCGGACGACACTCAAATTCTCATCACTCTCTCAGGTTCAACAAAACAAAATTTACCTCAGAATACAAGCATGGATGGCCGAGCACGGTCTTTGTCTTAATGATGATAAGACCGAGCTACTGCTTATTGGTTTTAGGCAACGCCTCAACAAGTTACATGCCAAATACACCTCATTCAATATTAATGGGAATAATATCAAAGTGTCAAAGGATGCCAAAACACTCAGAGTCTATTTGGACCCCACCCTCTCCCTCTCCAGACAAGTCAACGCAACAACTTCAGCAACTGCCTACACTTCCAAATTAATAAACACATGCAGACCCTTCCTGTCCGCTATCAGTTATATTACGCTTGCAAGAGCACTTGTAGTCTCTAAATTGGATTATTGTAACACTGTATACTTAGGCACCAGCAAACAAAACCTAAATATGTTACAACTGCTCCGAAACAATGCCCTCAGGTCAACTTTAAATATTCCCCACTCCAACCACATCTCTCAAGTAAGACGTAACACTAACTGGCTTCTGATACAAGATAGGATTACATTCAGAACCTTAATGATCACGCACAAATGTTAATCAAACTCAACCCCTAAATACTTGATACTTGATAAATACATTTTCTAGGAAGAAATCCACTAGACCTACCAGAGCTAACTACCTTCACTGCCTCAACATGCCAAAATTCAAACTGTTGAAGGCAGGTGGGTCTAGCTTTCCAGTGCTGGCAGCTAAGACTTGGAACTCTCTGCCCCCTGCCTTCAGAGTTGAACCATCCTTCCCGACCTTCAGAAACAAGGCAAAATCTTGGCTATTCTCCCTGCTGATTTAAGGACGTTACCACTTCTGACTTCACAACTATGTGTACACTATGTATCTATGTCTTACACTTCTTATCTGTAAATGAGCCACGCCTAGATATGTAACAGCAGGCTTTGTAGTTCTCATCCTAGAATCATACTTGTATAGTACCCTATATAGAACCCTGTATATAACTGTAAATTACTTTCCAAGCCATATTATTTAGCCTGTAACACAATTCAACTGTCTACACTGTATATTATTGTATCTTATTGTCTATCTACCATTATGTAACAACTCTTGTAAATGCAAGCAAAGTGCCTAGATACCTTCGGGTTTGGTGCGCTATACAAGCAAATAAACTAAACTAAACTAAACTAAATCAATGTTCACTGAGTACAATAAGTTCATCTTTATTTAAAACTAAAACTGCTGTTTTATTTTTGGTTTCAATGACATTAAATAAGCATTCTTAAGAAATGTAGGGAATCGAGGCTTAAAATCACTGCAGAAAAGCCACTTTGTTTCTCCTCACCATCAACTATTATAATGGCCACTGTGAATGTTTACTCCATCATATAATGTCTTTCCAGCTGTTTCAAATGTATGTAGTACTAGAGAACCCTGCCCATGAACAAACTACAAAATAGGAACAAACTACAAAATAGTGGTATTAATTTGCGTGAGATCATCTCTGTATCACAACAAAAGTATAAAATACTTTTAAAACTATGCATTTCTTAAATTAGAAAGGTAGTAAGAACCATTTTGACCTCAGACCATGACCTGAGAAGCATTTGTAACCAGGTTACAGAATGAACACTATCTGAGTCTGATATAGAATATTACACAAACTGCTCAAAAGGTTCACAGTGCGCAATTTAATTATTGCAACTAGAACAGATGTGTAACAATGAATATGAAAAACCTACAAAGATTCAACAGGAATATGTTCAAAGATTGACATGAGAAACTCTGGGCATCTTGGTAAAAGATTTCAGAAAAAAGTTGACTTGCAGCTGCAAACACATGATTAACTGAAGATGCACAATGAAAATCCTCTGGATCTGCCTTAATGAATATATATAGAGTATTTAATTAATCACAGAGGAAACTGTCTGGATTTGTGTTTACACTTTTCATTAACATTGTCATCTGAAACAGCAAAGTAAAAGTTTTTTCCACAAAACCATTCAACTCTTGTTTGGTTACTGAAAACAATTGAGTGACTTCATGAAAATAAACACTATTGCTCTCTTCCTTCAGCAATATTTGCATTTTAATAAAGATCATTGCATCCCTTTACCTCTCAGTAACTGCATCTGTCCTCTTTTTTTTAATGCTAGGCCTCACAGGAACTGGTAGCGAGCCTAGTTGAGGAGCATACTGTAAATGTAGACAGCTATATTCTACAACACATTCCATATCACCAGCAACTTTAGACTCCTCAAATGATATTAAATATAATTCTTACAAACTTCTTACACAAGACATCCTTAAAGACAGTCCACCCAACATCCACCAGTGCAACATCTAAACTCAATTTAGGGATGTATGCACTGTAATTACATAGGCCGAGCACAAAGAAACTATGCCTTTTGGACATACATGTCTTTGAAAAGTTGAAACCATGCAGAGGTTCTATCTAACAACTGAGCTTGTTTAATGTGGTCAAACATCAAGAGAAGGAACTGTATTGAAGTAATCTGGTAATAAGGCATAAAACCAAATACTCCTCCCATTGCTTCATCAATGAGTCCTAACAAGTCCAATATCCACATTCAAATTTACATCTCAACATAATTTAGGATATAACACACAAATTTAAATGTGACTCCAATCCTGCTATTCGTGAAATTCACTTTTCCAATTCAATAGAGGTGCCTTTGTTTTCCTACTTAATTCTAATGGCATTACTTAGCCTTCTAAATCATTGACAGATTCATTTCTACAATGTCTTCCTGCTCGCTTGCCATTATTAAATAATTGAATCAATCACATTATGCAATAGTAGACAACAAGCAAACACAGTTTATTTTCCTTTCTCGCAAATCTAACATAACCTCAGAAGCAGTGCATCTTTTAAGGTATATGTTAGAAATGAGTTTCCTTTGTAAGGCCTTGGGTGCACCATTGCTCAACACTCCCAAACAGACATCTTTTAAACTACCTGAATTCTCAAAATCTGCAGATTGCCTGATGTTGACACTAAATTCATGATATTGGAAATACGTCCAGAAGTTCATATTTCACACAGCACCAACAGCTGGTATTTCCTGGACAAATCCTATCAGGGCACAAATTAAAAAAATGTTTTCTGTGTTCCAGCTTGTCCACTTACGAACAGCAACCAAGGACACACATCTGAGCAGAAACACACCTTTCTTTCATGCTCAAGGCCTTGACAAATACGCTCAGTAACTTGTATGAAAATGTCTTCCTGCTCATTGTTTAGATTCACTACTAAACCAGAAAGATGTAGTTCAGAATCCTTATCTTATTGCATAACATTTTCCACTTCTACCATTGCATTGATTGGGGTAGCAAAATGCCCTTTTTACGTGCATTTATGTCTCTCAATGTCAGCTAAATGAGTGAAATGTTCTCTCTAATGGATCACACACTTTATTTTGTGTTCCTGATACTAATTTTAATATTTTAATTGACTAAGTGTCTATTTGGGGTTGTTTTTATTGCCACCCCTATCCACTACTGACATACTGAGTGTGCCACTCCCCTTTCCTCTGACATGAACTTCTCTATTTTCCTCTGTATTTGACAGGGAAGTAAAATGTTCCTGTGTATTCGGGTGAGTTTGGGAAGAGGAAATTGTGTGTCTGGCACCCTCTGTATCCTGCCTATGTTTAGCTGTGCCAAAACACCTTTATGTGTTTAGGAATTTCTCGGTATTGGAGAAGTATTCTCAGGGATTGTGGTTTATCTTCCTTCTTTTATAAAACGTATCTGTCTGCGAATTTTTTATTGTGATTCTGAAATCAACTGAATATCTTTGATGTCTTGCCTCAATCTAGCATTGCGATGCATTAAAATGATCATCTGCTGTTTGGTGTGTACTAGCTGTTCCCTGGATTCATTCAAAATTGTCTGGCTAGTGTAAAATACTCTAGATTTGGAGTACAGTTTGTATTTCACTTTTAGTAACTCTTACTGTAAAAAATAATTTTCTGTTTGATTAGTATTCGTTTCTTCCATTGATTCTTGCCTGATAGTCTTCCAGCTAGTTAACTTTATCTTCAGGTGCTCAAACTCTGATATTGATTCAACAAGATCTATCATTACTTATTGTGATTTCTCATGCAATATTACATTCTTTTCTATGCTTTGCATTCATTCATGTTTAGCACCCTACATGTGGTCACACTGGGCTTGTGACTGCATCAGGTGTAAGGTCAGCTGATATATTTCCTGAACTGCTGCATCTTTCGCCTGTGCTGAGCCCTTTGCTTCTTACTGATTTCAATATCATTATATCGCTGATCAAATTCAGCTTTGGAGTCTATATCCTTCAAAATAGGTTTTGCATTTGACTATTTGCTCTATTTCATGCATGTTTTTTTTTCATTCATCATGTTCCATAGTAAGCTATCAATTTAAGTGGCATGATTAGGTGTTTTGGACGTTAGCTTGTCTTGTGTCTTTAGACAATGACTGTGTATGCCATTAACACTTAAAAGTTCGATCTCTAAGTATTATGTTGCTTATCTGCACACTTTCAGTTCATCCTACTGTGTTTTTTATACAGTGACAATTGTTGTCTCCCAGAGATTAATTCAACTGTCTGACCTCCTGTTCATACTGATTATTAGCTTTGTGCATGACTATCAATTCTGCTGAGGTGTTTTAGGTATCTTCTGTAAATTGTGTAAAGCAGGATTGTCCAACTCCAGTCCGTGAGGGCTTTAATATTCATGAGAGAAAATGTGCAAATATTTAGAATCATTGTATGGAAATTTATCTCATGAATGTCAATGAGGGATATCCTGAAAATCCAACATGCCTGTATTCACTTATTGATATTGATGGAGCATTACTGCCCCAGGACATGCCAAGTGCACAGAGGTGGCACTGTCAGGAGGTCTGCAGGCATTGTTCAGGATGGGAAAGAGTCAGCAGCGCCTCCTCCAGCTCGAGCCCAAGAGTGGGCCAGACGGATATCACAGCGCAGAATAGGGACCGGATGAGAGGAGTATAATGGCGCTCCTCTGTGCCTCAGCATTCAGCAGCACAAGGCCCAAACAGCAACCCACGGTGGCTCTCAGGATTCTTACCCAGCCGGACACCTCTAGGGCTGGAGGTGATCACACTGTGGACCACAATGTGTGCACCAGCATCAACTAGCAAACCCTCAGCGTTCTTCCATCGGGTAGAAATGTCATCCTCAGATACGCGGTGGGCCAGGTCGGCCACTCACATCGGCTCTGTGTGGCATCCCTCACCGCACACTGAAACCTCCCCTCTTGGGATGCCGATCGTTGTTAATATCTGAGGCAATCAAGGATCCAGGTCAGGTTGCACCCTGATTGCAGGTGTATCTATACTATCAGTGAAACAGATAGGGAGCTAAGCGATTAAACGAGGGACCCAGTGACTGAATATCTAATAACAGGCAACCATCTTAGTCGATGCTCCAGTGTGCCCCCCCACCCTGTTGGACCTCACTTGTTGTACTACTGAATCCTGTAGATCCCTCCTACCAAAGCTTGCAAATAGTCAAAGGGTGAAACTGAGGCTGACTAACAAGGCTGATTTTTCTAATCTCGCATATCTGAGCTGGCCAGATTTGTTTAAAGACTGTCCCAGCAACAACCCTATCTAAGAGGCCGTGCCAATCCCCAAATCAGGCGTCTCTTTGCTCTGGCCAGAGCTGATAATATGGCACTGGAGCATGAAGAGATGGAATTGCCTACCCAACTCACTATGTAGACTGAGGAGAAGACATTACTTCATGTCTTTTTCATTGGCCTGGCATATGAACATCTAAGGTGACACACATTACCCCATTTTTACGTAAAAAAATCCTGTGGAAAATTGAAATGCTGCAATGTCTTTTCTTGTTGGGGAATTTGATAGGAGTATCAATAAGTCAACCACATGTTCATTTTATTTACAGGGAGTGGAGATGAAGAACTATCAGGAGCTCTGGATGTTGAGCTTTCATGGCTTTATGGGTTCTCTGATCTATAGAGGCAGCAAGGTACTGTTTTCATCATTTTCAATGCTCTGTTGGATCTCAAAGGGCTATTTTTGCATGTGTCACACATTTTTCTCTTATTTTTGGGTTTGTTAATTGCCAGCGGTTTTATAATTTGTTTTGATATATTGTGTCCTTTGTTTTTATTTCTCTATTTATGAAATTGTATTTGTTGTTTGCACTTGACGTCATACTTGAACACAGCCCTTGACAATCACACACACAATTGTACTTTACCTGCTGTCAAGTAACTTTGCAGGAAGAGCTGATAGGGATGTGTATATCTCAGAATGCTTTTACCTTTTCAAGAAGAAATACGGAGCATTACCATGTGTATGCACTGCACATATTAAAGTATATATTTCTTTACAGTATTTAAAAAATGACAATGTAATGTCCAAATGACATGAAACCCTTTGCAGTTGTGTGTTAGCCACCGCCATTTCATTGAACCGTATCTTGCAAAACATATTTAGTTACCTGGTTGTTAGCAATAGCAGAACATATTATGATGGAATCTTTATAAATGTAGGTATACTATAAAATTATTCTGCATGTGCTACATGGAATGCAATTTTGCCAAATGCCGTAATCTACTCGCATGATGATTTATTAGGATTATGTTTTGGACCTTTGAGTGTATTTCATTGTAAGATTCAAATCCAAATGTTAAAACAAATGAAATGGACTTGAATTGATATTCAACTAATAAATGACTCTTTATAATATAGCCACCAGCTCACGTATTCAATAAATATCCGTACAATTAAACCACACCGCTTGTTTTCATCCTCATCCGACTGTCTGGCTATGTTTTTTTTTTCTTCAAATAATCCCACATTTGTCTTAAATCTGTATTCGACAAATACTTTAAATGTGAATGCAAAAGGCATAGAATTACGAATTAATGTGCTTCCAATAGCATTGCGTGTTGCTACTGGAATAAGTTGTACAGATTGCCCCCTAGTATTAAACGCACATGTAAAATTGTTTCCCATGCTGCAACTTCTTTTTTTGTGAACAGCACAGCTGACAAGTATAACTATGCAAAAACACAACAATGCACTCGGCTGCATAGTCGACAGAAGAGCAACTTAAGACGTGGGAAGGAAAACAGTGACTTCCGTACCACTGGAAACATGAAAGGTATGTTTTCTTCCACTTCACCCCAGCGAATCCTCGCGGGAATAGTCCTGACTCATAGTATTTCCAGCTGATTCTAGAGTGGTTCTCTCGTTTGAAAAAAAAGAAAAAAAAAACCTCATCTTCTTCCACCTCTAGTAAAACCTCGCCAAGAAGCAAAATGGATTGAAAAATTCAACCATGACTAAAAAGTACATTCCCCACTAGTCAGTCGACTCTGGTCCCTATTTGTCACTGCCAGCTTGGAGAGCGGCGGGCATTAATAATGCATGGGTGCCAGGAATGTATTAGCAACTAACCTTGCGAAGAAAATCAGCTGGGGACCCAGAAGAGCTGTAAAAAAAGACTCGGAGCTCTGTAGTACCTTCTTATTTATTGAAGAGATTTTGGGTAAAGTGTCAGGTGTAGCGGCAACCATGCATCACTGTAAACTAAGGTTGAGAGTGCCTGGAATGGAGCCATAATTGACTTCATTGATCAAATTCAGGAGGATCTGTGCCCCCTTTAAGCTATCTTATCCTACTGTTTTCCAGCCTAGACGCAGTTCCTGGGGGAGATGAGAGGATATTCATGCACTTTGATAAAAACAGCAATCAAGAATAAGTAATGTTCCACGCTGGAGAGAGGAGCACTGCAAAGCGGAAAACACCAACCGCTGTGCTGAATGGGCACCTCTTGCATATTTAACTCAGGTGTGGCGATTGTAGCTATTAGTCCATGCACGCGTTCCAATGCAGACAGTTTGCTCGCTTAATGAATCCCCACAATGGTATGCCTTGCTCTAAAATCTCAAAGTCACTGATTAAAGCATGGTGATTCAAGTAAAACGTCTTGTATTATTAGATGAAAGCACCCATATTAAGAATGTGTGATGAGTGCACCCTGATACATTTTCTCTGCAGCTCAGGAGGTAGATAGATAAAATACTTCAAGATACAGTCAAACATTTGCTAGCAAAATGTTTCAGCCTTTGTAAAGGGATTTGTGACTTGAGGGTAACGTTCCTTTTAGACCACTCGTAAGACATTTTCATAAGTGTAATGGCAGTGGCGGCTGCTATCGTAGGGCGGCCGGGCGCCGCCCCCCCAGAAAAAAAAAGAAGCTAAAAGAGATTCAATCAGAGGTTCTCTGATTGAATCTCTTTTAGCTTCTAGTCGTGCTGCATTTCCTTTGCCAACAGCGCGGGGGCGCTGTGGCAAGGAAACAAATATACTATAGGACGGACGGCCTGGCTTTCACAGCGGGGCGCGTCCCAATTTAGTATAAATTGTTCTATAGTAGAGTGCGTGGAGCTCGTAGCTCCACGCACTCTACGTAGCCCTCAGAATTAGAAGCCTGGCGGGGCGCTTGAGGGGTGGCCCCGCCAGTAGAAAATGTGCGCAAACAGTGCACTTTGGTTTCCCAATCCCTCCCCTGCCATGGATACAGTAATGCCATTGGCTGGCAAACAGCCAATGACATTACTGTATCTATGACTGGCGGCGCAGGGTGCGTACGTGCGCCTGCGCCGCCTTCACACGTCTGGGTCTGTTTCTCTTTCTAAATCTTCCGACGACGCGACGTTGGACACGAGTGCTGCTGCTCTGCACCAGGCCAGCCGCCACGCCGGCCTAGAGCCCAGCGGCGCCGCAGATCTGGTAAGTACCCCCCCATTCCCCCATGTTTGTTTGTTCTGTTTGGGCCCGGGGAGTCGGGGAGTGTGTTTTACACTTACGCTGTCTGTCCCCCCCCCCCCGGGCCCAAACTATCGTGACCGTCCACCACGGGCAGGCCAGGCCCAGTCAACACTGAACGACGTGTAGGCCATGGCCTACACGCCGTTCAGTGTTGGCTGCCAGTGCTGAGCTGCAGTGGCGGCTGCTATCGTAGGGCGGCCGGGCGCCGCCCCCCCAGAAAAAAAAAGAAGCTAAAAGAGATTCAATCAGAGGTTCTCTGATTGAATCTCTTTTAGCTTCTAGTCGTGCTGCATTTCCTTTGCCAACAGCGCGGGGGCGCTGTGGCAAGGAAACAAATATACTATAGGACGGACGGCCTGGCTTTCACAGCGGGGCGCGTCCCAATTTAGTATAAATTGTTCTATAGTAGAGTGCGTGGAGCTCGTAGCTCCACGCACTCTACGTAGCCCTCAGAATTAGAAGCCTGCCGGGGCGCTTGAGGGGTGGCCCCGCCAGTAGAAAATGTGCGCAAACAGCGCACTTTGGTTTCCCAATCCCTCCCCTGCCATGGATACAGTAATGCCATTGGCTGGCAAACAGCCAATGACATTACTGTATCTATGACTGGCGGCGCAGGGTGCGTACGTGCGCCTGCGCCGCCTTCACACGTCTGGGTCTGTTTCTCTTTCTAAATCTTCCGACGACGCAACGTTGGACACGAGTGCTGCTGCTCTGCACCAGGCCAGCCGCCACGCCGGCCTAGAGCCCAGCGGCGCCGCAGATCTGGTAAGTACCCCCCCATTCCCCCATGTTTGTTTGTTCTGTTTGGGCCCGGGGAGTCGGGGAGTGTGTTTTACACTTACGCTGTCTGTCCCCCCCCCCCGGGCCCAAACTATCGTGACCGTCCACCACGGGCAGGCCAGGCCCAGTCAACACTGAACGACGTGTAGGCCATGGCCTACACGCCGTTCAGTGTTGGCTGCCAGTGCTGAGCTGACTGCCCATCAAGTCGAGCCCCCACCAAGGCAGGGGCAGCCCTGGGGCCTTTTACCCCCGGTCCGTGCCGGCACTGCCGTGGGCCGTGGGCCAACTTGCCTTGGGCCACGCAGCCGGACCGGGCAAGGCAGGGCAGGCGTGCGCTGCTGCCTGCTGCGGCCCACATCACATCTGCTAATTGTGCGCCGTTTTATATTTTCGGCATTTTTGGACAAAAAATACCGAAAATATAAAACGAGACATGGCACACGTCACCAGGTAGAGCCCTGCCAGGGCTCTCCCTGGTGGTGACTTGTGCCGTTTCTCGTTTTATATTTTAGGCATTTTTTGTCAAAAAATGCCGAAAATATAAAACGGCGCACAATTAGCAGATGCGGTGGTCGCGCGGGCTCCGTCTCATGTGAGTAGCTTGCTTACATCTGTGCAGACTGCAGTGCAGAGCCTGCTGCCTGACGCAGGTTCGAATGAGTCCCTGCAGGACCAACTCGGCCTTTCATCCTTCCCAGGTCGATAAATGATGCCACTCAGTGAGTCTCCAGTGGGCGATCTACAAGTTGGCAATGGGTCAAAGAGGCAAGTGATCACTGTCTGGCGGTTAGGTGCATATGCAGAGGCTGTTCTGGTCGCTTCAAGCTTCAGCGTGAATGTTGTGATAGAAAATCCAATCAAAGCCAAAACAATGTTGTTCGAAATTGACTGGATGCAGATGATTGCCACTGCCAGTATGAGATCTCATGCACTATATAAGAACCACTGGGAGGTCTGCCGACGTATTTCATATGGTATGATAGGTTATTTATTACGCGCTTAATACCCATAGATTTCTAAGTGTGTTCCCAGGGATCGAACCTGTTTGCTCCGTGGCGTCTTGCTTCCAAGGCGAGCACGTTGGGGATTTAACAAAATATCCCAGTCCATATTGGTGGATGCAATTTCTCAGTTTCAGAATGAATGTTATACAAACTGTGGAAATTGCAAATATCTGTTCTGGCAAGACACTGCCTAGTGTATGCTCTCTGTGCCAGGTGAGGGACAGTGTGCAGACTAGAAAGCACATTGTAATGGAATGCACTGCACTTAATGATGCAAGGGTGACACTGGTCAGCAGATTCGTGCATGATGTGACATCGAGCTCAAGTAAAGACTTCTGGTATGGGGTCATAAGCAGCCACAAAACTTCCCTGTTGATTCCTTTGATAATAATGTTAGGCTCGGATTGATAATCATTAAAGAAAACTGAATGTATGGGAAAGCAGAGGAAAGGGAAATTAAAGAGTAATATGTTTTTATTATGGAAATGTTGAATTACATTTTTAGTATTTTATTGCTTATTTTCTCTTTTTTTCTTTTTACAACGTGATGAAGCAGTATTTATAAGTGGCTAAAAAAGGAGCACCACGCAACTTTGAGAAACTGAAGCAATGGCAACTCGGCGAGGCAGACAGCCATTAAAGGTAGGACAAATGTCGCATTAATTAAGTGGTTAAAAACTAAAGTAATATTTTGGCTTAGTTCCCCCTTTCAGAAAATGCCTAAAATCCCACCTTAGTAAGAGGATGAGCGCATGTGAATGCCAGTAACAGCATGACAAACATATGTTTCCATCATTACTGACTATATAATGAATTTCTTTATGCATACACCATAGTACCAGCTATTCCCAATACAAGCTGCTGTAAAATACACCATCACACTTGCACACGTAAGAATAGTGTACCAACATTAATATGTAAAACCGAATGCTTTTTTCATATTTCGGTGGGTTTTTTGGACAGTAAATTGCACATTTTGTAGGCCATTTTTCCAAAAATTTCGCAGGGGGAGAACCGCCCCGCAACCCCCTTGGGGGGGGGTCTCGCGCGCTCGCTTCTATATTCGCCCGGGGAAATTTACGCCCCACCAGCTCTCAAAATCACCAGCCGCCACTGCTGAGCTGACTGCCCATCAAGTCGAGCCCCCACCAAGGCAGGGGCAGCCCTGGGGCCTTTTACCCCCGGTCCGTGCCGGCACTGCCGTGGGCCGTGGGCCAACTTGCCTTGGGCCACGCAGCCGGACCGGGCAAGGCAGGGCAGGCGTGCGCTGCTGCCTGCTGCGGCCCACATCACATCTGCTAATTGTGCGCCGTTTTATATTTTCGGCATTTTTGGACAAAAAATACCGAAAATATAAAACGAGACATGGCACACGTCACCAGGTAGAGCCCTGCCAGGGCTCTCCCTGGTGGTGACTTGTGCCGTTTCTCGTTTTATATTTTAGGCATTTTTTGTCAAAAAATGCCGAAAATATAAAACGGCGCACAATTAGCAGATGCGGTGGTCGCGCGGGCTCCGTCTCATGTGAGTAGCTTGCTTACATCTGTGCAGACTGCAGTGCAGAGCCTGCTGCCTGACGCAGGTTCGAATGAGTCCCTGCAGGACCAACTCGGCCTTTCATCCTTCCCAGGTCGATAAATGATGCCACTCAGTGAGTCTCCAGTGGGCGATCTACAAGTTGGCAATGGGTCAAAGAGGCAAGTGATCACTGTCTGGCGGTTAGGTGCATATGCAGAGGCTGTTCTGGTCGCTTCAAGCTTCAGCGTGAATGTTGTGATAGAAAATCCAATCAAAGCCAAAACAATGTTGTTCGAAATTGACTGGATGCAGATGATTGCCACTGCCAGTATGAGATCTCATGCACTATATAAGAACCACTGGGAGGTCTGCCGACGTATTTCATATGGTATGATAGGTTATTTATTACGCGCTTAATACCCATAGATTTCTAAGTGTGTTCCCAGGGATCGAACCTGTTTGCTCCGTGGCGTCTTGCTTCCAAGGCGAGCACGTTGGGGATTTAACAAAATATCCCAGTCCATATTGGTGGATGCAATTTCTCAGTTTCAGAATGAATGTTATACAAACTGTGGAAATTGCAAATATCTGTTCTGGCAAGACACTGCCTAGTGTATGCTCTCTGTGCCAGGTGAGGGACAGTGTGCAGACTAGAAAGCACATTGTAATGGAATGCACTGCACTTAATGATGCAAGGGTGACACTGGTCAGCAGATTCGTGCATGATGTGACATCGAGCTCAAGTAAAGACTTCTGGTATGGGGTCATAAGCAGCCACAAAACTTCCCTGTTGATTCCTTTGATAATAATGTTAGGCTCGGATTGATAATCATTAAAGAAAACTGAATGTATGGGAAAGCAGAGGAAAGGGAAATTAAAGAGTAATATGTTTTTATTATGGAAATGTTGAATTACATTTTTAGTATTTTATTGCTTATTTTCTCTTTTTTTCTTTTTACAACGTGATGAAGCAGTATTTATAAGTGGCTAAAAAAGGAGCACCACGCAACTTTGAGAAACTGAAGCAATGGCAACTCGGCGAGGCAGACAGCCATTAAAGGTAGGACAAATGTCGCATTAATTAAGTGGTTAAAAACTAAAGTAATATTTTAGCTTAGTTCCCCCTTTCAGAAAATGCCTAAAATCCCACCTTAGTAAGAGGATGAGCGCATGTGAATGCCAGTAACAGCATGACAAACATATGTTTCCATCATTACTGACTATATAATGAATTTCTTTATGCATACACCATAGTACCAGCTATTCCCAATACAAGCTGCTGTAAAATACACCATCACACTTGCACACGTAAGAATAGTGTACCAACATTAATATGTAAAACCGAATGCTTTTTTCATATTTCGGTGGGTTTTTTGGACAGTAAATTGCACATTTTGTAGGCCATTTTTCCAAAAATTTCGCAGGGGGAGAACCGCCCCGCAACCCCCTTGGGGGGGGGTCTCGCGCGCTCGCTTCTATATTCGCCCGGGGAAATTTACGCCCCACCAGCTCTCAAAATCACCAGCCGCCACTGTGTAATGGTGACATTTTCCTCCAACAATGACATGGATCTAGCACAGTGGTCGAAGTGTGCAAAAAGAAGTAGTGGAACTATTTTCCCTCCTGGCCTGCACCCGCCGCCCACAAACCCCATCACCAAGCCCACTCCCATGCACAATACAGCCCCCAAAACAAGTGGGCCTGCTATTTAAGGGAGCGTTCAGTGCAGTGCACTGAAGTGCACGTTTAACTTCTTCCTACACTTTTACTTTCAAACAAAATCATTGCAGGACGGTTTATTTTTAAAATGAAAGTATAGGAACGGTAAAACTTAATTTTAAAAAGTAGAGGAGCACTGCTCCCAACTGCTACCGCCAACTTCGACCACTGATCTATCCATGGCTCTATCCACGGCTCAAGTCTCCGGCGAGCATTGGGAAGAGACGCCACGGGAGGTCAATGTGAAATAGGCTAATTTCATTCAGGCTTTTCTTTCACGATTTAAAAAAAACCCGCAAGCAACAAAATAGCATTTGCCAAGCAAAAGATTTTCATATTACCTGGCTTCTTAAGTATAAATTGCACGCACCTTTTAAAGCTGAAACCTATATTAAACAAAAGCCTGTAGGTTAGGTCTCATATTTTAGAGATGCAAGGTCAGGGTTCGAATCCCATCAAGGGTTTCGAAAACCCTGCTGCAGCATTGCAGACTGTTGATATTCTTTATTTATTTTTTTAAATTTAATAAACACGCATGGGGGCGGTGTTCATCCTCTCAAAAATGTGGGCAGACGGTGTGCATCCATGTTGTCCCTCGACTTGATCCCTGTATGCATCATTCCAGATTATGAACTGTTTCATGTTGATGCCTTAACAATTTATAACATGTCAGACATAGGTTCTTTAGGTTTTTAGTTAAAATTACACCGAAGTCAGCACCGCGAACACTTGAGCCTGATTCATAAAGCATTATTCAATGGCTGCATCCCATTGAGAAATGCTTCGTGAATCAAGCCGTTAGGGCCTTATTAAGAGTTTGTTCTTGTGGCCAAAAATGATGGCAATGCAGTGGTAACAACGTTACTGCTGCATTACCTCTGCATTACAACACTGCCAAATTATGGGTTTGGAGGTAAGGAGGAGGGGAAAAAAACAGCAAAATGCTGTAGGTAATTATTCCATCTTACTGCCCAAAAACACTCAAATCAGTGGATTTACCACTAGCGTAATTACCGCTGGTGGTAATCCCACTGAAATTCCCATGGAGTCCAATAAATGGGGACTAACACTGCCTACCAACACTTGTAATTCAGCTGTATTTTCACCAGACCAAGTGGTCGTAACAGTAAATCCATTTGCTGGTATTTCATCAGCTTTACGGTTGAAATACCTTCAAACTTGGAATGAGGCATTTAGTCCTCAAATAATTTCTCAAAAGCAGATGCTCCGGAAAATAAAACACTCATTGTCATTGATCCCCCCCCCACCCCGTAGTGTAGGTTCTTTGTGTCGAGGAAAAAATTCCATCACAGTTAACATATATACATACATATCATTTACATCAGTCTCCTAAAGGGGACCTCGAAATCTGAGAAGGGGAACCGGCCACTCAGCAACCTCAAAACACAGGGTTTAGTAATGGTGTAAGCCTGCATGTTGAGGCGATTAGTGCCTCCTCCTGTATCCCATCTCAGCCACTCCCCATTTTCTTGGTTCCAGACTTTCCTGGGTCCCCTTTGCTTCCTGCAGGTAATTTTGTGACAACATGGAAAAAGAGGCTTGTTCACATCTGAATGTGCTTCTTTTCTGTTTACATGGCGCCCATCTTAGTCTCCTTTGTTGGTGAACGGGTTCGCTCTCCTATGATGGGCTAATGGCAGTAACAACCTGCAATGCGGGCCCTCCTGTGCAGCATGCGTTAAGCTCTACGGGTACTGGGAGGGCATTATCGTCAGGGTCATGGGGAACACACCCGGCCGGATATTATTGCTGCAGTGAGATCTTTGCAAGGATTCTGAGCTTCTCTGTTATCATTAAGTGCAGTATGGAAACGGAAAAGTCTAGCCGATGCGTACATGTAAATAACTACACACTCTAAACAGAGCATCTTTCACAAGTTGTAACTGCATATTCTAAAGTCCATAAAATATTACCACATCATCTATCGGTCCACATTCAAGCTCGTGTCTCTGCGGCATCTAACAACTCGGCCGAACTCTTTAAAATCTGCAAGGAGCTGGCCAACCCTGCTGCAGTCTCTACCCCTCCTGTTGCCTCCCAGGCTCTTTGCAATGCCCTTGCCTCTCACTTCATTTAAAAAACCCAGGACATCCTGTCCACCCTTTCCACCCACACTCCTCCTCTTCCCACTCCATCTGTGCTTGCTGACCGTCCTTTAGCCACCCTCCCACCATCCTTCTCGTCCATTCCTCTTTTCCCCCCTGACGAGGTTGCTAGACTAGTCTGATCTATGAAAGCCTCTTCAAAACAGGTTCATCCCTGTTCCTCTAAAACCATCAAGGACCACATTGACACCCTCGTGCCGATCCTTGCTGATTTTTGCAACCACTCCTTTGCCTCTGGATCCTTCCCCTCCCCTCTGAAGCACTCCTTTGTGCATCCCCTTCTCAAGAAACCCACAGCTGATCCTTCTTGTCCAGCTAACTATCGCCCAATTTCCATTACTCCCTTTCTTGGCAAACTCCTGAAAAAGTTGGCCATCTCTCAGCTTAACCTTCATTCCAATTCTGTTGGCTGTCTCCATGACCACCAGTCTGGCCTCAGAGCTGCCAGAAGCACGGAAATCGCTCTCCTAAACATCCGTGAAGATCTGCTCACCAACCTTGACTCTAACATTCCATCTGTCCTCATCCTCCTCGATCTCTCTTCTACCTTCGACACGGTCAACCATACCATCCACCGTCTCTGTGAAAACCTGGGTATCACTGATCAGGCTCTGGCCTAGCTGACCTCTTTCCTCTCAGATCGACCCTCCCAGGTCCAACTTGGGTCCTTCCTTTCATCTATCTTCCTCTCTACCTGTGGTGTTCCCCAGGGGTCTAACCTCTCGCCCTGGCTTTTCAACCAATACCTGGCAACTCTCGCCCACTGCATTGCCATTTTCTGCTCAAATTTCCAGTGCTACGCTGACGACACTGAACTCATTTTCAAGCTGCCCTCTGCCACCTCCTCTCCCTCTCTCATCTCTGATTGCCTAACTGCCATTCAAGATTGCTGTGCCGCCAATGATCTTTGTCTGAATGCCAGCAAGACGGAGATCCTCCTCATAAGCACACCTTCACCATCCTTTCCCCTCACTCTCTGGCCGGCCTCCCTTGGCCCTCCTCCTACCCCCACCTGCGAGGCTAAGAACCTCGGAGTCATCTTTGACTCCACCCTTTCCTTCTCCGCCCACATCTCTGAGGTCTCTAAAAAGTCAAATTTCCGACTGCACCTCCTCAGAGGTACTCTGCCTTTCCTCTCCTTCCCCCAGAAGCTCGCGGTATCTCAAGCTCTGGTTCTCTCTAGCTTGGACTATTGTAACAGCCTCTTTCTAAATCTACCTGCCTCTACTCTCCGCCCCCTGCAACTAATCCAGAACAGGACTGCGAGACTTGTCGTTGGCCTCAAGCCCTGGGATCGTATCTCTCCAGCTCTGAAATCTCTCCACTGTCTCCCAGTGGATGCAAGGATTAAATTCAAAACCCTCTGCATTGTCCACAAGGCTTTCTGGGGCCTGGGTCAAAAATACCTTCAGCTATCCCTCCGCAAATCACTCCCCTCTCGAGCTCTTCGCTCCTCTACCTCCAACTCACTCAGGGTCAGTCGTTTTTCTAAGAAACGAGCTGGGGGTAGATCTCTGTCTTCGGCTGGGGCCTCTCTCTGGAACAGCCTCCCTGTCAATCTAAAACTTGAGGAGAACCATCTCCGGTTCCGGAAGCACCTCAAGACCTTCCTCTTTTCTTCTGCCTTCGCTCCCCCTCTCTCCTGCTGATCTGTTCTCTCTTGGCACTGTGCACCTGGCCACCCTCTGTCTTTTGGGCCCAGGTACCTGCTCATCCTGCCACCCTCCGCACTGCCTCCGGGCCACCCCTTGCACTGGGGTCTGTATCTGTACCCATACAGCCTCCCCTTTTTTTCTTCCTGCACTTATCAGACCTACCCTGTCTGCTGCCTTAAACCGAGCACTTGCAAATTGCTGGCTGCATTACCACTGTTTGTTGCCTTTATTATTTATTTATTGCTATTTATCTGTTTCTCCTCTGCTTCGCACTTTCCACCTCTCCCCCCTTCCATGCACTTTTCCCCTCCCCCCTCTCCCATGCACTTGCGCGTTCTCAATGTCACTGGGCCTAGTAAGAGCGCTGTTTTGTTCTCCCCTGTTCCCCTCCCTTGCCTTGTCGCGCTCTGAAACACTTGTGTACGAGCGCAATAGAAATAAAATATCAATCAATCAATCAATCTATGAGGGGGCACCACCCAATTAGGAAGCCTGGAATGCACGCTGTAGTGTATTCACTGGCATTAGCCAGTATTCTGACAGCCTGAGTACTGTTTGGTCTGCATCCCATTTCTGCACTACTTCCTCGCTCCCTTGACAGCTCCCTTCACACCCCCTAACACCCATCAAGATCACACATAGGTGGTAGGGGCTCGTTTAGTTAAAAACAAAGGAAAAATAAATCATACCAGGTGATCCCTCAAGAAATGCCACAAACCAGAAGACTCTTTTAATTATTCATGACGTCATGGTCGCCAAGAAGGAAAATACTTTATAAACGCATCAGGCACACCGCTTAAGATGTATGTTTTATGTTTTTATCAAATTCAAACATGCAATTAGCTACTGGGTGTGAAGCTACATTTGTGCTAATAGTGATATTACTCTTGGAAATGGACTGAGCAGGTTGGTAATGGCAGCACCACCCATGTTAAGGGACCCTTGCTTCACTCTGCCCCTTAACCTCAGGGTGGGTCATTACTGACATGCTCGGCCAGCTGCCTCAGGAAATATTGCCTCAACATGAAATTAATTAGTTATCCCTGGGACAACGTACATTATCATTTACATTTGTATTTTATTTCATGTTCTGAATTGCATTTGTAAGAGATCCAATAGCATCCTGCTATGGGTCCAGCTTTTTCAATTCCTGTACCCATAATTTAACCCCGCCTAAGTCATAATGTGGCCACTTTGCAGTTAAATAATTAAGTGATCCTTTCCCTAAGTTATTCTCTGCTCATCGACCCCATCCTCGACAAACTACATTGGCTTCCTCTTCAAGCTGGTTTACTGTTTAAAACAGCAAGCATAATCTACAAAGCAGTCGTGAGTAGTGTGACAAATGTACTTCTGCTCTCCAGGAGTACAAAGATGAGTAGAGGTTAAAACGCACACTCAGCCCTCTCACTTCTATAAACCAAGAGCCAACACAATTCTAAAGGTAGAATAGGCACAGTCAAGAGATACATCTCCTTTGCCTTTTATGGTAACGTGGGCCGAGGGAAGGCTATAGTCTAAGAAGGGTGTGAATGTGGTTGAGTAGCAACCCGAGCAGTTCAAAAGTATAGGTTCTCTGAAAACATATACTTTTATCAGACAGACCATTCACAATGCTTACTAACTAGAAAAACACTAGATAAAACCCACCCCTGAGAAAAGAACAAAGGATACGCAATGGTATTAGATGCAGCACTCTGAGCAATGAATCAGGAGTGAAAGGCAAGCAAAACCAACAATGTTCTTAAAAAGGATATGCACTTTCTCCCTCCTCACATGATCCTTCTCTTTCTTCCTCTCTCTCCACCTCCAACTTTGCTAACTTTTTCATCGATAAGGTTGCACTGTTTGGAGCCTCCTACGCATCTACTGATAGCTCATCCTAGATTACTCTTTCTCAGTCACTCTCTTCTTTCTCCTCATTGTCACTTATTTCTGAATCTGAGACTGCCCACGATCTTGCTCGTGCTCATCCTATGCTCCCTCCTCTTGATCCTATTCCTTCTACTCTCATCATAAACCCTTTCCATGTCTACTATCTTATCTAACACTGCTAATCAATCTCTTCGACGTATCTGCCACTTTTACTGCTGATTTCAAGGATGCCACTATTCTCTCACTTAAAAAAAAAACTCTCTAGACACTTCTGCACCTTGTAACTATCATCCTATTTATCTTCTTCCATATCTGTATAACATTTTAGAACAGTAGTTTACACTCAGGTTTAACCCAATCTCAACCATAACCCTTTGCTTCCACCTTCTCAGTCTGCCTTCTGCCCGCTCCATTCTGCATGTCTTACTGCATTTCTTTCTGTCTCTAATTCTTTACTATCTGCTAGATGCTCAATATGTGTCGCTAATGTTATTCCTCTTGATCTCTTGGTGGCCTTTGGCACTGTGGATCAATGCACCTTACTTTCACCTAGTTTTTCTGACACTTCTCTGTCTTGGTTTAGGTTTTATCGCTCTGATTGCTCTTTTGTGTTTCCTGGAGTGGATCTAATTTCATTCTCATTTCCTATTGTTCATAGAGTCTCTCACGGCTAAGTCTTAGATGCCCTTATTTTTCTTTATACCCTGCTCCTTTCTGTGCTATTGTTTCTTCTTTTGGACTATCAGCACATTCCTATGCAGACGACTACCAACTATTAATTTCCTTCTCCCCGTTTTATGATTCTCTAGCACTCTGCCTCTGGTTGCTTATTTGCCATCCAAGCATGGGAACACTCTGGCTATATATAGCTTAACACCTCTACGATGGAAATTCTCTGTTTTCCTGCATCTACTGCACCCCATTTCTCTCCCTTCTTTAAGTTTTCCACCTGTTGTTCTTCTTTTCTCTTCTTCTGCCAGCAGCTTAGGCATCCTCTTTGACTCCTGTCTTTCTTTCACTTCACATATCTCCAATAATGCATGATCTTCCCATTTTCATATTTTTAATACTGGAAAAGCTCTCTCTTTCCTCACTTTCCGTGCTACTAAACTGACGATGACTACACTTGTTTTCTGCTGTCTTGACTATTGCTCCTGTCTTGCACTTGGTCTTTCTGCATGCCATCTTTGTGCTCTATTTTTAACATTGCTGTTTGCACTCTTTGATCTATTCCTCCTTGCTCCTCTATCTGTTCTGGCCTTCGTTCTCTTCGCCGACTATCCCTCAATGCTTGTCTTCAATTAGGTTTCTTCAGTATCACTTTTACATATGTCCATGGGCTTGCACTGGGTTATCTCTGATCCTTAGTTTCTGAGTATATACCCCCCTCTTTCTCGGCTTTCAATCTCAGTTCCTTCTATCTGTTCCTGGTAACCCTTGTGCTCAGTTCTTTTTCTGTTCTTTTGGTCTTCTCGCTCCGAAGTTTTGGAATGCCTAACCACAAACATTTGAGTTCTTCCTCTTATTCTCCCTTTCACAATACCCTTAATACCCATCAACTCTCTATTATGTCCTAATTGCCTTGATTTTAGTTGAAATTGTGTCTGATGAATTTATTGTTTGGACTGCTTTTATATTATATGTTTGGCGCTTTGGTGAAAGCATCTTATGAATTGAAATAAATACACATACAATTACCTTGTGAGCAAAAATTATTCTAAGTAACCTAACCAGTCTCTAGGGGCCAGAAATGCACCCAGGGGGCAGTTAACAGTCAATGTTACCTTCTCTGCAGTTCTTGGTGGTTCAGCAATGCCAAACCAGACTTCCTGGTGCTCTGCAAAGATTGGGAGAGGGTAAAATTCAGCCACAGAGGGTCCTGCTGCTTCATATATGTTGAAAAGTTCTTGAAACAATCTCCAAGCAGTTCAATGATGAAAGACACTAGGATCCCAGCTGTCTTAGCTCTCAAGGTGCTTTGTGTCCCAATCCAGGGGCTCAGTGACAGGATTATTCATTTTCTTGTGCTCCTAAACACAGGGGAGGCTGACACACACCTGCATAAGTCATTAAACACTTTGAAGTTCTGAGTACCACTGTAGCTGGTAGAGAGGAGTTCTTACTCCAGCAGCAGGTCACTTCTTAGGTTGCTGTGAGCCCCGTTCCAGGGACAAAATGGGTCCTTTTTGCTAACTCCCAAGCACGGAGGAGGCAGACACCCAAATGCAGGGTCCCCCGTCAGGGTGAGGTTCTGGGTACCGCTGTGGTTGGCAGAGCAGCATATCCTGTTGCAGCAGCAGATCACCCCCAATGGTTGCTGGTGATTGTTAGGGGACAGAGCTTTCCTTTGCCTTTGGAAAACCTGCCTTCACCTCAAAACTGGAAAACTTTAGAAAGAACTGCTCTCTCAGCAGGGTCCAACAAAATCTTCTCAAGTGATGATTCAAAGATTCTTCAAGATGATTCCAAAATGTGGTAGGAGACCCTTCTTTTATAGGCAAAAGTCCCTATTGGACTAAAGTTAGCCTGCTTTAGTAGTCCAATCCCTGCTCTTTAAATATGTGGACTATGCCCTTCTTATGTTACGCCCAACGTGCTTTGCTCCATATGAAGGGGAGGGGACATGAGAGAGAAAGAGAGGCATAGAGAATCAAGATGGCAGAACCCTCTCAAAACTGAACAAATCCCTCTCTGGCTACACTAACCCTGCCACCTTTCATTCTAATTAAGATCAAAGGACTTTAGAAATGCAGCCACCTTGTGTGAGTCCTGGCTCTTTTAGAATGGTTGTGCCTCTTGGTTTCTGTTCCCAGGACAGGGTCCTGTGGAGGGGCTTCCCTGGGGGAAAGGGTGTTACCTGCCCTTACTGTCACATGTTATATTAAACGATAACTCCCATCTTGTAAGAACTCTGGCCGCGCTCTCATCTCAGCTCAGAGTGATGTCTAGCATTCTTCTAATGTGACAGAGGAAGCTATCAGCCACTGGACTGACCACATAGGACTTCTCTCCATGACCAATTCAGAGTTCATTTTGTGCTCATGCTACAATGATTGATTTATAATTTGTGGGCCACAAAGTTTGTTCTCCTACCCCACTCACTTACAACTATTTACAACTCTCAAAACCTGACAGCATACTCATGGTTCTGGAACCATTACACAGCACTACTTGTGTTGCTTCCTGATGCACACATGGAGAAAGAGAGATTTGACAAAACAGAAAGACTTTATGGAGAGGCAAACTGAAATGCATAATGCTTTGCCGTTGATAAGCGTTTGCTATACCAATATATCTGTGAGACAACGATAGACCACCATTGTATATAAAATAAGAGGTTTTCTTTTTTACATTAAAAATCCCTCTGTTCATCTTGCTAAATCAACACATTGTTCAAAGACATTTGTCATCTTCAAAATCCCTCAGTTCTTTTCACCAGTTCAACATAAGTTTCAAACCCATCTGCTTGGTAGGTTGCAAGTTACTTTTCTTTAACTAATACAATTCACATCAATTCTCTCCTCTTTGGGCTTAATTCACATTTCAATGCAAAACACCCTTTCCATCCTTATTTTTTCTGTAAGGAAAAGGTACAACACTTCTAAAGTCAAATCCAAATGCTCAATTCACTGGAGCAACATTGTGTAAAGGTACAAAAACCTATTCTATTAAATCACATTTAACCTAAACCTTAAATGAATAGGGCTATCAGATGCATCTCAATATATGTATGAAAATATTCAATGCAAAGCACAAAATCACAGTATCAAAGGACTAAAAGATGAGAATTGCACAATGTTCAATCAAGCTAAAACCCATTGGGCCTCATTAGGAGTTTGGCTGTAGCCATGGAGCTATTAGCTCCATGGCTGCCGCCAAACTGGGTTCCTTTACTGGGTTCCCTGAATGGGCAATTACCAGGCCATTCCGAGTTCGGAAGGCCCGGTAATTCCACCCTCTGGGAACCCGGACCTTCCCCATTCCCATTTGAGCCCCCATAGGGCTCAATGGGAATGGGAGAGGGAGCTAACAATGGGCTGATTACGACCGGCCTGTTGTTAGCTCCCTCTTCCCCTCGCGGGACCCGGTAATGACGCCTGGTTTTATCAGGCGTCCTTACCGGGTCCCGCGAGGGGACCTCGTAATCAGGCAGAATTGTGTTAACGGGCCCGCCACCATTAGCGGAGCCCGTTAACCCATTCCGCCCATTGAATCTTAAAGAAAATATCAGAATGCTTTTAATGTGTAGCCTCAGGGCTCACACCCCATGCAACACCAGGCATGGCTTCAACAAAAGCAGCTGACCTGGCTTTTGGGCAAGCAGCATATACATAGGGTCCCTCACTTGGAAATGCCACTTACCATAAATGCTCTCACTCGGTGGGCAAATCCCCCTGTATTCAACTCTGTCTTAGAAGCACCTCCCTAGTCCTTTTAGGATTAGGGTAAACAATATGATTGGTGCCTCCCCTCAGCTTGCTGCCAAATTATCAAGTGTTAGGCTTCTTGCTGTTTTATCTCTAGCAGCTTCAAGCCAAGACATTTACAGGCCCTAAATGTCCCTAATTTAAAGACCCAACATAATGGGTTGTTCTTTCTTTAGTTAGATGGTGTTTATTCCTCTAACATAGAAAATGAAGTGAATTTTATGTAACTGCCTTCTCATTATAACTATTGGTTGTGTGTATGCATACATACATTGGACCGTTCAAAACTACATATGCATGCGTCTCAGTGGGCATATCCAAATCCAACACTGCCTGAACATTGACCTGGAGAGGCTGTTTCTTACTGCCACCCACTCAGTGTCCCAGGTATGTGGCGGTACCCTGTGACATTTGGCACTTGGATGCCTAGATAGTCAAGCCAGCCTTCTGCATGGCTTAAAGCACCTGTTTCAGGTGGGATAGAAGGTCGTCCCAGGTATGGCTGAAGACAGCGACACCATCAAGAAAGGTAATACATACAGAAAAGATGGGGGCCATTCCTGGGTCTGAGCTTTCCTCCATAGTTCAGGTTGTCAGAAAAGCTCAAGGCTGCAAGGATAGTGATGCACAGAAACTCAGGCCAGGGTTCCAAAATGATTCTAAGAAGCAAAGCGTGTTTATTACTCTGAACCTGTGCCAATGTTATTAATGAAAACTTTGTCACTAATATTTATGCTCATCAAAAGGTATTTTCAATCCGTCAGCCAACAGGGGTCTCAACCTGCTGCAGTCTTCTCCAGGGCTAATACATAGTCAAAATATTGAAATGGTACACATATGTGAAATATATAAAGGTAACAAAACACAATTACCAACAGATTAATAGAGAGTGGCTGCATGTAAAACAGTGGGTGGAACATGCAGATCCCATAAAACATTGAGAACTATAGTTAACATACTTTCATTGAGTAATGGTACCAAACAGCGGAACCTGCAATACTAAATTTGGGCCACTACAGTCTTTTCCTGTTTCTTTCCCTGATGTGTTTATTTATTGTTCATATTTATTTGTTCTTCTATTGTCTGCATTCATTTGCTTGCAAGATTTGGATTTCTCTAAAGAATTTTTCCTTTTTTGGTTTCTAAACCTCCTTTTTACCATTCGACACTTGTTTTTCAAGCCTTTTCCACAATAATTGAGTCAAAGTTCTTTTCAAATTTATTTCTGTTTTACAACTTTTCATCATTTATGACTTTGTATTCAAATCTCAATATGTTTCTCTTTAATATGTAGCTTTGTAAAGTGCACAATAAATTGTTTTAAGAAAAAGGAATGTCTTCAGAAAACATAGTGGCATAGAATAATTGTGATATCCGCTGTTTAGGATACACAACAAATTAAGTCAATTGAATTTACCAAAACAACTCTTTACATCAGCATAGTGGATACTGTTGGTTTAACAAAAATATACATACCCTTCTCAAGTCCCAATCCACTTTATGCTTTAAGGGACAACCCCAATTGTAGTTTTTATGTATGAAGTAATGGTAAGTACACAACAAAACAATCGATAAAAAATGCTGAGAAACACACAAAAACCAACATTGCATTGGAAAAAATATAATTAAACAGTACGAAAAGAGATGACAAAAGTCAACCAAAGAGGATTGTAAAATAATGAAACAATCAAGGGAGATAATAGAAGAGGGTAGAGACCTCCTCCCTGATAGTGTCCTTTACCTTGTCGGACATCCAGTGAATTCTGCTATTGACCAGTTTACTGTCTCTAATGTCAATATCGTGAATGCACAAATCAATTTTGCCCAGAGTCAGTGAGAACAGACTTGCGTTCTGGCCCAGCAGCTGCTGGCAGTCCTGCAATTGCTGTTCACTCAGGTCTGGGGAGATTTGAACTCCTTCTAAAGACCCATCAGTGGACTCTGTGCGTAGCAAGTCTGGGAGGGGATCTGTCTCCTCAGTCTCATTGTCCGTCATGAGAGCCATCACCAAGTCATCCTGGCTATCATGAGGCTTTACCCGTTTGACATGGAACACCATGTGCGTCTGCCTAGGGGTCTTTGTGGTAGTTGACCTCACTGATCTTCTCAAGTACCAAATAGCGGCCAGTCCACTTATCATGAAGGGCACTGGATTTGACATGCTCCATAATCCAGACCTTCTGTCAGAGTGTATACTCAGTCACCATGGTCTTCTGTTCAATGCCAGTACTTCATGAGCTCCTGGCTGGCCTTCAGATTTTGAGTGCTCTGTTTTCTGAACTTGACCATCTTGGATCTCAGGCTTGGCACATAATCCACTATGTTGAAGGAAGGATGTTAGGGATTGCCCTCCCATCCGTCCTACACCAGGCTTAGTGGACCCCTAACAAGATGGCGAAACAGGATCTCAAAGAGACTGAATTCAACACTGCTCTGTGGCAGTAGGCAAACAGAAGGCATTGCAGGAGAATAGCCCTGTTCTACTCAGGTGTACTTCCAAGCAACCTATAATGCCCATCAGAGTCCCATTGAATCTCTCAACACACCCATTGGTCTGTGGGTGAAAGCCTGCAGAGAACATGTAAGTAACTTCACATGCATCCCACATTGCCTTCATATACACGGATATGAAGTTCGATCCCCTGTCAGAAATTACTTCTTTGGGTTAATTCATATGAGAGCATATCCCTATCAAAGCTTTTGCCACCACTGGGACTTTCATGCTTCTCAAGGGTACAGCCTCTGTGGACCAGATGGCATGGTCTAAGATGACCAATATTTACTGGTTTCCTGAGGCGGTCTGAGGAGCCAAAGGAGCCACAATGTCTATGCCAGTTCTCTCAAAAGGCCAACCAACCTCTGCTGGGGAAATTAAGGGGGGCTTTGTTGCCCAGCCAGACCTACTGGATACTTGCCAATTCTGTCAGGACCTTACAAGCTCCTTTAATGTACACCCATCAGGGGCAAGTAAAAATCGGTGGACAATCTGTCAGCTGTCTTGGCCCCTCCTAAGTGACCTGCCAAATGAATGTCATGAGCCAAGTCAAGCAGGAGCCTCCTTTGACATTGGGGCATCACCTACCTCTGGTTGGCCTCTGCCATAGGATTCTTGAGCTCAGAATACAGGAGACCATTCTCCCAGTACACCTCGGACACCACGGGGCCTTCCACATGAGCCTGTTTTTCTGCCTGCTCACTCAGATCTGCCAAAGGTGGACAGATGGATTGTGCCTGGCAAATGTCAGGTTGGCTGGGTACTTCGATGCCATATCAGCTCTCTTTTTTTGCTCCTCTAGAGGAGCAGAAGTCCTCTGTTTCTTTCTTTCCAGAGTAGCAGTGTCACTTTGAATCTGGACCTCTAAGGTCCTCTTCTTTTCCTCATGGAAGAGACCCTATCAGTGAAATCCACTGCAGGTTGGCTAAACCAGCTCTTATACGAAAACCTTGACCTTACAGATGTTTGGGACCTATCAAAGACCTGGGACCTGTGAAACCTCTGGGAGAATCTGTGGGGCAGTGGGGGGCAAGCACTATCACTATCACCCTCCACATCCACTTCAAACCCCTAGAGAGAAATGGGATCTTGAATTGGAGGCAGCTCTGCCCTGCTACAGGCCTCCAGGGAAACGTGCAGCCCTCTCGCTATCTCAATAGCTTGGAGGCTTTTCAGCAGTTTTCTTTTCTTGATTTTTTAACTGCCATGGTGGAGACCCCTGGCTTGACAACCGTCTCACAGTTCAGCTACTGACAAGGTGGCTGCATCAGCTATATTAGTTCACATTATACACTTAAAAATATTCCTGGGCAAAGAACCTAACATTAAATGAACACACTTATTTTGGATGACTAGGCTGTAGGCACAGTCTGTTCCAAATACCAAATGCTGACAACCTATTTGTCAAATTGACTTCTGCCCAGCATCAGTACAAGGATAAGTAGAGGCTAAAAAGGCTCACTCAACCCTCACAATTCTACAAACCAAGAGCCAACACAATCATAAAGGTAAAACTGGCACAGTCAAGAGACATTCCTCCTTTCCTTTTTGTGTGAATGTGTTTCAGTAGTACTGATATGTGCTTTGTTGTGTTGTGATGAGGTCTGGAAGAAAGGGAGATGTGTTATATAGTGCTTGAGATAAATGCCAAAGCTGGTGATGCAAGAGAGAATTGTGGGTGTGACTAAGAGAATGTTTATGTGTGAGTGAGAGAATGTGTGGTTGAAAGGTTCTAGGGGCAGGCATTCGCAGTGACCCTGCCTGGGTGATGGGAGCCAGTGGTTGTCTCTATGTTATCTATGTATTATCTTAAAGTAACTTACTGATGCTGTAATAAAGGAACTATACTGGAACCTACCTTTGAGCCTGAGGATCCTACATTATTTCGAGTAGCAACCCAAACAGCGAAGTATAGCCGTCAAAAATCAAGGAATTTTCAAACAAGGTCCTACAACAATATATACTTCAATCAGACACACAATGTACAATACTAACTAAATAGAAATATACTAAACAAATCCCACCCCTGATTGAAGAACACAGAATAAGCAAAGATAGTAGATGCAGCACAGATTGTGTGGTGCATCAATTCCAAAGGCCTTACATTATGCATATGTGGCAGACGTTTGCTAAAGAAGCAATTTTCCTGAAGTTGTGATGACCGACGTATATTACACAAATAAGTAACAAGTGCCCAATGCAGGTCTCACAGAGTGGTGGTGATGTGCTTGAAAGGAAGCACTTGCCACAGCACTTCAACAACTCTGTTCTTCTCTAGCTGGCGCTCCTGTGGTTTATATACAGGCACCCGTGTCCATAGTGTATTTCAAAAGTCAAGGTGCGTTTATGCAAAAACACAAAAACACTGGATACATATTCTTGGTCATTGAACAAGATGAGGGGTTCAAGTCCCTGACTTGTAGAATAACAAGACTTGGCAACATGTGCATGTGCATTGAGCTGCAGACAAACAGGATGTGGAGACTGCACACAGGGTAAGAGGTAGGGGTCACACCCTGATGACAATCATGTTTTAGCCCCATTTAGGAACAGATTGTTTTTATTATTGTAAAACAAGAGATTAATCTACTTTGCACTTCTTCTCTTTTGCTCATTCCGTAAAGTTTTTAGGTCTCAATGGTTGAAGCCGCTCATGTTAAAAACAGGTATACGGAATGTGTATAGCGCACTGGATCTTTGGAAACAATAAAATGACCAGTTGGAAGAAGGTTGGGTTCTCAGTTACATGAGATAAACTTTGAAAAAGAAATCAGCTTTTACATTGCCAAACATGTAATCTATTTTTTATTAGGACCATAAGGAATTTTCCTTTTGTATTTGTTTTGTATGATGTAATTGATCTGATCTAAATGGATGAAATTATCCTATGCCATTTATTTTATTATGAATGTATTGTGTACTATCAAATTGTTCGTGATTGTTTATTGTTCCCTATTATTTTTAATTTCTTTAGCTTTGTATATTGTGGATGTTTACTTTTATCGTTTTGATACCGAAATAAAGTAATTTTTGTGTAATAATCATCTGCTCTCATTCAACAGGGCCATTTCCCAGGTGACATTTATTGCCCATTGTCATTATTTCCATCTTCCTTGTTTTCACCTTGAACCACTTTATCTCCACCCAAGTCATGTACTTGCTCAGGCAGGTTGTCAGGGACTCCAGAGTTGCCTCAGGAATGACTTCTAAGAAGTGATCAATCTCTACCATTATATGAAATATTCCTACACAGCACGTGTCCCAGCACTGATATGGTTGGTACGATCTTGCTGCTCATGGTGAGTTTCAATGTGCTAGGCAGGGCAATAATGGCTCGGAGATCCATGGATCTCATATGCCCTTTACCATTGAGTTCTCTGAAGTTTCGGTTGATGAAGTGTTCCTTCCTAAAACAGATAACAAGCTCAATAATTCTGTTTTGTGACAATACACTTGAATTCCGACAAGCAAGGCCAGCCTACTTTTCAAAGCATTCCACAGCTTCCTAATATAAATGTGCAGATATGCAGTCTTAACCTCGAAACAACCACTGGTAGAGCAAACAAAAACTGTGTTTGTGGACTTTCTTTCATAAATGTTGAGATTCAGTAGGCCACAACTTGGCATTTGAATACTAAAACTTGTCAACCTGATTGGCCACATCTCAAGCCCATGTTCAATAGGGATCATGCTGAAATTGATAACCACTCTTACTTTTCCTACTATTTAACTTAAGGCTAATGCCACACGGCCTATTTTACTTTATGACCAAAGTCCCCACCATCTCCTTAGGAACATGGCTACCTACAGAGTGGATGTTTCTTCAAGATTAGCTCTTCCTGTTGACCTTACCGATGGACAAAGGACATCTGTAATTCCAAAGTGGAGATAGAGTCCTATGAGAGTAGGCACCCTGGGTTAATGTGTTTCTGATAACAGATTCCCTTGGAAATAAGATATTCCTTCTAATGCAAAAATTCAAATAACTCTGTTCTTCACTATGAGCATGTTATGTTATGTTATGTTATGTTATGTTGATTTATACCGCTATCACCCAAGGACAGTGTCCAGCCGCTCACATGTCTATAGTCTAAAACCAAACAAGTCATTGTGAAATCATCTGGAGAGATTTAGAAAATGCTAAGTCATCCTGTTTGCTTGAAACAAAGGTTCCCATTAAATTAAAAAAAACTTGTAGATTAACTGCAAACACATGAACTGATTCTTTTACTTGATCTGATGCACAGCTGTAAACATCCAAAGTCATTGGAGCACATACTACCCCCTACAAAATCAATCCCCAGACCCATCCAACACTGCCTGCACTCACAAACTGCATATTACTAGCCCAACAAAACAACAATGAAGAACATTTGAAAGATAAATATAATTAGAAACTCCAACTTACTTTATCTTAAAGTTAAACATATTAAATGTGTCTCTCGTCAATACCACCTGGAAATATTCACCTTGGGTTTTCAGATAGGGAATGATTGCAGGCTTAAAGTAAAGGTCTACGTATATGCTCCCAATAAGGGAAAGGACCCAAGATCCAGATATCTTATGTCACATTTCAGTCTTTTCCTAAAGAATCCTGAGGCCAAAAATAATAAAATAAAAAGATATGTCCCACTAGAAACTAGATCTTTAATATCTACAAAAAAAACATGCCATTCCTTCTCAATCCTAGCTTGTTGTCAAAGTGTAAGGATTCACACCTGTTCCACATGTCAGGATCTTGTAACAGCATGGTATGATATGATATCGGTTTATAGACATAATTTCGAAATCAAAAATTTCGAAAGTCAAAAAGTCGAAAAAAAAATGTCGAAAAAAATAATGTCGAATTTATTTTTTATGACGTTTTTTTTCGAAATGGGGGGGTTCCCCCCCAACCCCCGTTTTTTCTTTTTTTTTTTGTTTTTACCTATTTTTTTATATAAACTAGAGCCCAAAAAAAATATCGAAAAAAAAAATAATTCGACATTTTTTTTTTCGACATTTTTGATTCAACTTTTTTGACATTCGAAATTTTGTATTTGATATTATGACTGGACACCTATGATATCATATGGCATGTATAACGCGCCTATGCACGTGTTTCAAGGCGCAATGAGGCATGGGAAGGGAAACAGAGGGAGACAAAGACAACGATCCTACTAGGCCAGGTGACAATGAGATCATGCAAGTGCAGGCGAGGGGGAAGGGGAAAAGTGCAGAGGGAAAGGGGAGGGGATAGTGCAGTACATAGGATAACAGTGAGATAATAAATAAAGACAATCTATAAATAAAAGTGCAGCCAGCATGTTGCAAGTGCATGGATAAGTGCAGCCATCAGGTGTCAAGTCCTAGTCGGGGCTGTAGGGGTACAGAACTGTGCCTGAGTGCAAGGGTTGCCAGGGGGGCAGTGCAGGTGAGCAACTGGTGGGGAGGGGCAGTGCAGTTTCAGATTCAGTCAGGAGATCAGCAGGGGATAGGAGGTGAGAAAACAGACTCATGAATAAACTCTCCAAAGGCTAGGAGTGCTGATGAACCCTTCTGTGATATGCAGTGACAACATAAATGCACAAAAATGACTAGTCCAGGTAAAAATTACAACAGTGAAATGAAACATTGAGAACATATATTTAAAATAGATCTGCAAACTTTGTTATTTGGAATTTGCGCTGAGAACTTATGAGAGATTTTTTTTTACAGAAACCTGTTAACACCATAGCAGGTTTATGCTACTTCATATGGGCCTTATTTACAGACATATTTCACAATGGTGTAATTCCATTGCAAAAGGCTTGGTAAATCAAGCCCTAGGAGTTTGTTGTCATTTTCATGGACAGAACAGGCCTGTACATCACTACTCTTATCATTGATTAATGCAAAGGAATTCTGTATTGTGTGCCCTCCCAGTTTGTGGGTAGGTCTGTGCAGTTGCAAAAACAAAGAGGTGATGGTTGCAAGGTTTAGAATTAATCTTAAACCACTCGCAATTACGCTAGGAAACCCTCCAGCCCATCATCCTTGACCTGCCAAGGCATTGCAGAAAGGGGAAAGACCATATGCAAGTCAGGCCTGGTCTCACCCCCAAGGGGGCAGTCCAGCCTGATCTGCTAGGTCATATCCATACTGAAAGTGACCACAAGCATCCCTAGATATGTTTTGGATTCATTGGGCATCATCAGTGAGGTGTAGCCTGTGTCTCTAGGGCCAGCAGGCACAGGACCCACTTCTTAACATACCAGTCCCACTCGTGGTGACAAAGCGAAAACAAAGCAGTGATGTCAGAAGGTTTATAATTAATCTTAAACCTCTAACAATTGCTCTGGACAACACTTGAGACAATTGTTCTTCACCTGTCAAGTCATTATAGAAAGGTGAAAGACCATATGCAAATCAGGCTTGATCCCACCCCAAAGGGGCAGGCCAGCCTTAACTGCTAAGTCGCATCCCTTCTGCACAAGACCACAAGCATCCCCAGAGATGTTTCAGCATCATCTGCAAAGAGCAGCTTATGTCTCTAGGTCCAGCAGGCACCAAACCCATGTCTGGGAATACCCGTCATACTCTGGGTGACAAAGCAAAAACAAAGAGATGATGGCTGGAAGGTTTAGAGTCAATCTTAAACCTCTGAAAGTTGCTCTGGGCAACACTCCAGACAATTGTTATTCACCTGCAAAGCCATTACATCAAGGGGAAAGACCATATGCAAACCAGGCTTGGTCCCACCCCTAAAACAGCTAGTTCAGCCCAAACTGATTTATCACATAACTTCTGCATGAGACCACAAGCATCCCCATACATGTATCAGCCACATTGGGCATCATCAGTGAGGAGTAGCGTGTGTCTCTAGGCCCAGCCAGCACAGGACCCAAGTCTGGGCATACCCATCCCACTCAAGGTCACAAAGCAAAATCAAAGAGGTGATGGCTGGAAGTTTTAAAATGAATATTAAACCTCTGGCAATTGCTCTGGGCTGTACAATTGCTTGATAAAGCATAAAGAATCTGGAAGGTGTGCCTTGCTTCAGAAACAAGATGTAGTAAACAGATATGTTTTTGCTGTAATGTATTAAAAATAACAATACATTACATCCGTGGTTGGGGGGATTACCTGCGTCATCAAAGTATAAAAGCTGATGCAAACTGACTGTGGTAACTGCAGACTTTATTGGAAAAGGTTAAACCTCGAGGGCCCGATTCTGTGAATTATTTTGCATGGTTCAAAGTGACTTTGCACTGCCCACACAAACCCTGATTCATGGAGCTGTGCAAAGTGTAGTTTTAAATCGCAAAGTGCATGCAAAGTCATTTTGCACTGAAAAAAATGACTTTGCACTGACTTTGCACTGCACAAATACACTTTGCACAGCTCCATGAATCATGGTGTGTGACGTCAGTGCAGAATAACATTTCAGCATTGCAAAGTCACTTTGAACCATACAAAAAATTAATTCCATGCATCAAGCACTTCATCTTTGCCAGTGGCACAGCAGCATCTCCTACTGTCAGGGATCATTGGTACAGTTCTTCTAGATGGGGACAGGAATATGATCAACGTTTGTAGCTTTTACTTTAGCAGCAAGTTCCATTCTAAAGCCAGGGTGGCTGGCAGTGAGCATTCACTTTGCAAAGTGCTCTGCGCTTCTTGTCTGCAGTGTTTAAGGTACACCATCTTCAATACTACCTTGTTATAGTCCCTTGCCACCAGTTCAGAGTGTATGTCCTACACTCCATAGAAATAAATAACCTTCTTAGCAGGGGCTTTGCTAGGGGGGGCTAAGGGGGCTATAGCCCCTGATCTTTTGGTTGTAGCCCCGGATAGAATCTCAGGAGCTGCAGCCAAAAGACTAGCTAGCCGCCAGTCCCAACAGTTCCGACATCAGCTTAGCCCCGGGTCTTTTCCAGACCTAGCAACTCCCCTGCTTCTTAGTGCTTAAAACTTTCTCACACAAGATCATGTGCCTGATTTACAAAAGTGTCTTACAATGGTGCAATCTTATTGAAAAAGGCTTTTAAAATCAAGCTCTGTGTATCTTTCAGGGAACAGAAGACCAAAGACACACACTTTCGGGTTCCTTATTACTTTACTAGTCAGGTAAATTGTTTTCCTTCTCCTACTGTCCCTGGGCAGAATGACAAGGAGCACACCATCCAGTATCAAAGATTTGTGATAAACAAAACAAGAACCATTTCTCTCACCAAAGCCTTTTGGACTGATTTACAAAATAATTTTAAAATGTCGCAGTCCAATAAAAAGCTTTTTTTACATCAGGCCATTTGTCTATATTTTGCTTTGGCAGAGATAAAATCCTGGCGATGCTTTATAGAAATTATGAGCAAGAGCCCTTCGCTCTGCACACTTAGCCACCAGGACCGAACTCTATGAAGGAGTACTTCAGCATAGAATGATGTTCTGATCTAGACCTCATGAGAGTATGTATTTCAGTAAAATCCATAAGTTCACTAGGTTCACACTTTTATGGATACAAACACTATAGGGCCTCATTACAACCCGGGTGGTAAGGGATTACCGGTACCGGTAAGGGCACCGGTACCGGTAATCCCTTACCGCCCTATTACGAGTTCCCTTTGCGGGTCCTCCCTTAACGCCTGGTTTTACCAGGCATTAAGGACGGGACCCGCAAAGGGACTTTGGTGCTAATAATGGCACCGCAATGGGAGCTCAAATGGGAATGGGGAAGGGCTCTGGTGAATGGGGAATTACTGCCTCCGCCAACCTTGGAATGGGGCGATAATAGCTCCATTCACCAGGGCGGAGTCAGTAATGATTTGGAGGCAGCCATGGCGCTAATAGCACCATAGTTACCTCCAAACTCCCAATGAGGCCCTATGAGAACAGGCAGAATGTTTTCCCTAAGTGTTTTGGATTTAGCTATATACTTTAGGACTTTGTTGTTTAAATTTGTATTCTGTGGGAGTGAAAATACAGCTCCAGAGCGACAGAGATTGAGAGGCCATGCTAGGCCCCTATTGTGAGAGTAAAGCTTGCTAATGTGGAGTTCCATTGAAATATAAAAGCCTGTAAAAAGCCAGTACAAAAGTTGTTTTCCCGGTATAAGGCTTAGTGAATGAACACAAATGGGCCAACTTAAGTAAATTACTAAAACACTGAGTTGAAGGAGAATGTGCCTTAGAACTGTATTATTTTAACTGTGTCCAATGGAGGCAAACTAAAAGAAACATGTGGTGCAGAAGCTGCTGACTTTGTGTAAACTGGGAAAAAGCACATTTGACAGATGTAAAACTGCAGCAGTGCACATGGAAAGAAAAGATACATTTGAAACACTGCACATTTGGAAGATAAAAAGGAGAAATGATGTGTGACATTTGAGAAATATAGTCAAGTAACAGATTGCCTTTATCAGGAATACAGAGACTTAATTTGCATCATATAAAATGGCAGCCTGTAACGAGAAAGACCAATTTCATACGTATAGAAGTGAACAGTGGTTTTATATGTTAACCGTGGCCTATCTGTGTGCATAAGAATAATAATGAATCTACCTCTGTTCTAATATAGTAGAAAAGAAAGACTATATGTATGTACAGCAGGCGTAGGTGTAATACAAACTGTTACATGTTAAACACATTGTGTCAATGTAAAATGCTATTCTTTTAGAATTATGTATGTAGCTTGTTTTTCTCCATTGAACTGGAAGGTCTGTGCCTCTGAAACTTGGACCTTAAGATTTTGGCTGCAGACCTGGGAAAAGCAGGTCTGGTTTTCAGTTATAAATACAAAAAATTAACAGAAAATTAGATCAAAATGTGGGATTTGCAGATAACAGAGCCAGCAAAAATAACCTTCAAGGTCATGTCTTCCAATTAACTGTACATTAGCTTCGAACAAAAATCTTTGAAGCCCAGGAAGGAAGAACATGATACCATTGGCCAGTCAGATATCCTGATCCGGTCATAGAAGAGAAAAGATACCTAAGAATTGGTGGGGATTGGTATGAAACTCAGGGACACTTACGTTGCCTTGCCATTGACTAACATTGAATACATATTGTTGAATAAAAAGCGCATCATAAGTCCCACTGAGCTCATCCTGGGTTCATATTAAAGGAGATCAGAAGCCTGTCGGGACCATGTTTGTGCGATGGATACAACTTGAGTTACAAGAAAAATTATTATTCCAGCCTTCTCATAATTCCGAGGGAATAGAAAATTGTTGGGATGATAGGTTATGAAAGTAAGGTTTGAATCAGGAAGGGGCAGATTTGTGACTATATTGACACAGTAGCAAATTACAAAATAAGATAGCTCCTCCCAGGAAGGACATGCCGAGATATGATTAGTATTTTACAACACACCATAAAATATAGAACTCAAAAATAAATATGTGCCGGCAATGATCTAAAAAATTTGGATAGACTGCATGTTCTTAGATTTTAAGAACCCAAAATTGTAAAACTACCTACCATTTTGAAATTATGTATATTTCCTCCTCCCTCAGCTTCCATAACCCTGACCTCCCAACTTCTGGTCCTATCAGCATCCAGTGGGCATCCTGTTGGGAAGTGAAGGGAGAGAGCTAGCCAATCTGTATCTTGGGAATTATGATAATATGTAGGTGTCATCAGCATATATCTTGGCAATTGCCAATCTAAGAAGGGACTTGCAAGAAAACAACTAGGGAGAGAAACCAGGAGAGCTGCCTAATCCATCGGGGCACTACCTTGCCAGGGGAACAAAGCTAAACCAAGGCCTACCTAGAAGGAGGAAGAAAATGATACCCTGGGACTTTGTTTGTAAATCTGGGAGCCCTACCCGAGAGAGGCCTCGGGCTGGAGAGACCTATCTGGTGGAGAGAGGCTTTAGGTGTGAGCTGCCTGTCTGAAACAGGCTCCTAGGATCTGGCTGACCTCCTGAACTAAGAACAGAGATCTCCCATGTTAGAAGATATATCCCAAAGCTTTCAATTTTGTAGGGTGCTACCTGCCTTAATACCGTTCCCTTAGTGGGTGAAGGTGGGTACAAAACTGGGTAGACCCTGCCCATGTTGAACTAAACATTTAACTAAATGAGTTCTCTATAGAAGAACACTTTATCCAGTTACATTGATTTGTGTTGGAATCTGTTTAACCCTTACCATTGCATTGGTGGGTTCTCTCTATTAGTGGGAGGCGGGTGAAAATATGTATACTCTTAGCACAACTAACTAAAAATATAATGTAATTATTCCCATAAGGTCATTTATTATGGTGTGATGTTTTTGTCAAAATTTGACATTGAAAAAGTATTATCCCAGTGCACTGCAAATGACTCTAGTCTGTAATATAATTGGGTAACCCTGCTATTCAATTGAATGTGCTAGTGTCCCCAAAACGAACATCCCAACACTTTGCATTCCTTTGAAAATAAATTGTGTAAAACATATTTTCTCTTTCAATCCAAACCAGAATCCCAAAGTCTTGCATTTTCATTGTAGGAGTGGTGCAAAACGAAATTCCCCATCTATTCCCTTGCATCCCGAATCAGAATTCCAAAACATTGCATTTTACCTAAATAAAAAGCCCAAAACGATTTTCCATGGTGTTCCCACTTCCTGTACCTTGCCTTGCAGATGTCATGGGGCAAGACTCCAGATGCTATGAGCAGGATAATGTTGGGACTGTCTATACACATTTATATGCTTGTGAAATGAAAATGCCAACAAAGGTTAAGAAACTACAGCCTTATAAAAGGCTTCTATGCCCTCATTGCAAGAACAGAGCCTACAAAACTACATCTCCCAAGCACCCCTGGGCCAGGAACTACTTAACTAGGCCCACGATGGGCGAGGCACATGCGCGCGTGCACATCAAAGACAAAGCACGGGGCATGTGCTCTAACACGCGACCAGAGAAGACGTGTTTACCGGAGCTCCGGCATCAGGGATCAGCACGAGGGGCCACACCCCGCCAATCTCCTCCACAGGCCCCTCGCCTGACTAAGATAAGTCGCGATGCGCAAGGGGAGGCCCGTAGCAATGGGGAATTGCAGAACTTAGTGGCATTACGGAGCGGAGTGCAGAGACCGCTAGAAGCAGCAGAGGGGCACGCGCAGGGGGTTCAGCCCGGCAACTTAAATCCCCCTGCTCATTTGAAAGCTAAGTTCATGTCGGACTAAATCTCCGTTGCCATAGATGTTAGCGGGGTGCCGCGATAGCGCGCAGACTAAAGGACCACCGCCAAGAAGCAGTGCATATGCTTACCATAGTTAGCATACCTGATTAGCCACACGGGGAACACCGCGTTCACCCTTGGTTTGTGCGACTCATAAGTCACGACTAGCCACATGCGGCAGAAAGCACGTACTGTCGTCTGAGGGGGCGCATCTAACTAAAACCTAGCAATCCATGACATAGGTTCCATGCGGAGCCACGTGCGGCTAGGACCGCACAGCAAGAGCAAAAATCATTGCGTTGCATGCAACTAACACAAAGGCTGGAGACAGAAGGCTAACTCTGAAGGGGGCACTAATCTGGCGCATGGGCTGTGTGTGTTATGTGTGAATGTGAAGAAACACGTGTAGTAATCCCTGCTCTCTTTGCAGCACTGATACTAGTCCAAAACCTGACCTGAGAGTGCGCAGGCAGGAGGCCAGCACTCACCCCAGAGCTAAGTGCCTTTCTACTTCACACTGTGTTGAGTGCATGTTTGTTTGAAATGTAATGTAACTGCATTTGATTGTGTTTTCCTGTGTCCCCTTGTCCTATCCACTTTCCCTCTCCTGGACCTCTTTCCGGTGACCCTCGCAAGCTGAACCCATCCAACCAGCGATTCCCTTACCCTCTTTCCCCACTGGGGTCTCGGAGGCCTGTGTGAGCTTACGCTTGCAGGCACCCAGACCGCACGGGGGATGGTTGGTTCGTGACACTCCTGGACCTGGAAGCCAGACCGCTGACAGTAGCACAAGCCCAAGTGTATCGGGTCCCCGAGTGGTACGAATCGCCTGACCATGGAGAAGCTCACTAAAGTCCTACAAGACTTGCAGGCTGAACTCGCTGCTACAAGGCAGGACTATGCAGTATTAGCAACCCAAGTGCGTAGCCTGACCGCACAACAGTCCCCCCTGCCCCGTGAAAGTTCAGTTGCTACCCCAGTTCAGGTCCATGTTGGACCAGAATCCGTAGTACCTTTGGCCCCATCTGAAAGATATTCAGGGGACCCGCAGAAATTTCAGACCTTCCTAACTCAGTGCCAACTCAATTTTTTGACCAAACCAGTGGCCTTTAAGGTAGCTCAAGCGAGAACGGCCTTTGTTATATCTTACCTCACTGGGGATGCGTCAGCCTGGGTGAATCTGCTAGTACAAAGGGATGACGGGGTATTGTATGACTGGGAGGAGTTCCAGTCGGAATTTGGAAGAATATTTAACCATAAGCCGGCGACCATGTGTAAAGATCGGGAACTCCTGACCCTACGCCAAGGGGGGAAGGAGTTGGTAACCTAAGTCACTCAGTTCACCCGATTGGTTGCTGAGGCAGATTGGCCTAGAGACAAGCAGATGTCCCTCTTTTACCAAGGTCTGAGGGATGATCTGAAAGACCTAATAGCCGAGATAGATCCCCAGCCCCTAGACTGTCCAGCCATGATGGACTTGGCTTTACGCCTCGACCACCGACAGGCCGAACGTCGAGGAGACAAGAGGCGTGGTGATCCGCGTCCAGCAGCACGATTGGATCAAATGCGTGTTCCTCGACCAGTAGGCCCTGCTGACAGAACCTCTGGGGAAGAACCCATGCAGATTGGGTCCATACAGGGGCCGCTTACGAAGGAAGAAAAGGACAGTAGACGTAAGGAGGGGCTCTGTTTGTATTGTGGTGCCACGGGACACTTCGTGATGGAGTGCCCCACGAAACCGAAGATACAGGGAAATGCCTCGGCTCGACAGTAGTAGGGGTAGTACGGTCGAGCCAAGCAATGAAAATTCACCCCACCTTCCATGTTTCCTTGTTAAAGCCAGCCCACTCTACTACTCGTACTGAAAGACAACCGCCCATACTTGTCCAGGGTCATCCGGAATATGAGGTGCAAGCTATTTTGAATTCCCAACAACGAAAAGATGGGCTTTACTATTTCATAGATTGGGTGGGATACGGGCCAGAAGAGCGTTCCTGGGAACCAGCCCTAAATGTCCATGCTCCAAGACTAGTTAAAAGATTCCACCTGAATTATCCAGACAAGCCCAAGCCCAGGTCCTTCTGTGCGGGGGAGAGTACTGTCATGGGGCAAGACTCCAGATCCTATGAGCAGGATAATGTTGGGACTGTCTATACACATTTATATGCTTGTGAAATGAAAATGCCAACAAAGGTTAAGAAACTACAGCCTTATAAAAGGCTTCTATGCCCTCACTGCAGGAACAGAGCCTACAAAACTACATCTCCCAAGCATTCCTGGGCCAGGAACTACTTAACTAGGCCCACGATGGGCGAGGCACAAGCGCGCTTGCACATCAAAGACAAAGCACGGGGCTTGTGCTTTAACACGCGACCAGAGAAGACGTGTTTACCGGAGCTCCGGCATCGGGGATCAGCACGAGGGGCCACACCCAGCCAATCTCCTCCACAGGCCCCTCGCCTGACTAAGATAAGCCGCGCTGCGCAAGGGGAGGCCCGTAGCAACGGGGAATTGCAGAACTTAGTGGCATTACGGAGCGGAGTGCAGAGACCGCTAGAAGCAGCAGAGGGGCAAGCGCAGGGGGTTCAGCCCGGCAACTTAAATCCCCCTGCTCATTTGAAAGCTAAATTCATGTCGGACTAAATCTCCGTTGCCATAGATGTTAGCGGGGGTGCCGCGATAGCGCGCAGACTAAAGGACCACCGCCAAGAAGCAGTGCATATGCTTACCATAGTTAGCATACCTGATTAGCCACGCTGCGAACACCGCGTTCACCCTTGAATTGTGCGACTCATAAGTCGCGACTAGCCACGTGCGGCAGAAAGCACGAACTGTCGTCTGAGGGGGCGCATCTAACTAAAACCTAGCAATCCATGACCTAGGTTCCATGCGGAGCCACGTGTGGCTAGGACCGCACTGCAAGAGCGAAAATCATTGCGTTGCATGCAACTAACACGAAGGCTGGAGACAGAAGACTAACTCTGAAGGGGGCACTAATCTGGCGCATGGGCTGTGTGTGTTATGTGTGAATGTGAAGAAACACATTTAGTAATTCCTGATCTCTTTGCAGCACTGATACTGCTCCAAAACCGGACCTGAGAGTGCGCAGGCAGGAGGCCAGCACTCACCCCAGAGCTAAGTGCCTTTCTACTTCACACTGTGTTGAGTGCATGTTTGTTTGAAATGTAATGTAACTGCATTTGATTGTGTTTTCCTGTGTCCCCTTGTCCTATCCACTTCCCCTCTCCTGTACCTTTTTCCGGTTACCCTCTCAAGCTGAACCCATCCAACCAGCTATTCCCTAACCCTCTTTCCCCACTGGGGTCTCGGAGGCCTGTGTGAGCTTACGCTTGCAGGCACCCAGACCGCACGGGGGATGGTTGGTTCGTGCCACTCCTGGACCTGGAAGCCAGACCGCTGACAGCAGATCAGAGGGGTGATATCTAATTGATGTCTGGAGGGTGGGGGTTGCTGGGAGAAAAGGAGTATTGTGCCAAAATAAGCAATCACTGTGTGTTTTGTATTTTTCCTATTGGTTAATTTGCAAGAAATTGGATGTAAATTGTGACGGCAAACTTCAAAATTGTACTTGTCCCTTATAGTAACTGAAATCATTTAAGCCTATGTTAGTCAATTAGTGCAAGACATTTGAATATGTGATACTGTGTAGTACCACAACATTGGTGGTTGACGTTTTTGTGATTGCCTATAATTTTTTGCAGAAACATAAATAAATACATATTCTTACTATACACTGGCCTGGCTCCTAGCTCATTGATGGTAAAGAGGAATTTTTAAGTAGGGTATGATAGATGTGGAGGGCTCACTCAAGTTGAATTTGTAAAGCATTTTGTTGTGCCCCACCTTGCTTGGGGTGGGGGGTCGGGAACCCCTGAGTTGAGAGTGACCGTATAATAAACTGTGACAATTCTGCCAGTGTGGATTAATCCATGAAATATAATGAGATTGACTGAAAGTTAGTTTCTATTGTGTTTATTGATGAACATTGTTACACTGAATTTAGGACCTACGTTCACATGTGCCTTTCATGAGAGGTCCTTCCAAGTCCCTGACTACATCGTCAGGACCTATTCCTCATTGAAGAAAATATAAATCATGAGGCACATAAGAGTTGTTAGTACAGAGTCAATGTATAGCAAGCTAAGCTGAAATTGTATACTGTTTTCCAGTGTACGACATGTGGCATTGCACACAGCAGACTCTATAATGGATCACATCCACCTCCTTTGGTTCTTGGACCTGAATGAGCATAAGTGATCACAACATTCCTTAGCGCTCCTGTTTTAATCCAAGCTTCCTCATCTCCACACTTTTACCTGTATGTTAGGTGTGTTGCTTCTTAGACTGAGAAAAATACTATGCTGACAATGTCTTCTGCAGTACTGTACGACCTGGTAATGACTAGCCAGACAAGGCAATGGTCTGAATATAGGCAGGGTGACTTCAAGTGTGATGGGTCATAACCAGGATGGTATTCCCCCATGCGGCAGACATTAGTGCTTTAAGAAAGTCAACTGGGGTGCTCATAATCGGTATTGTAAAATGTACCTTTGAAGCATTGTTGTGCGTGACATCACTTCAGAGGAAAAAATGCAAAGAAAATATGGCCACTATAAAACAAGTGAACGGGAGCTGTGCACGGTGAGCCCCTTTTAAGTTTGCCTGGGAAGATAGCTCAGGGGTGATTTGTTTGTCTTGGAAGCATGCTTATAGACTTGTCTTTGGCATTAAGCTTGATATTACATGGCCACAGTCGTGGCCATGTAGTTATGGTTAAGTTGCTGTTTCCATAGGAAGAGCACTTTTTGGGGGGCTTATAACTCTGCTTCCCCTTGACGAATCCTCACCAAACTTTGCAAAAAAAGTATATCGGGCACTCTGAATTGTTTTGTACAATTTGGTGAGAAATCGGCCACGGAGAGGGGAGTTTTAGGGGGGGTCCCAAAACATCTTTTTTTCCTATAGACTGAATGGGGGAAAAAATGTGCGCACGGCTACAGGTGAAACCGCCGGACGGATTTTGACTAAATCTGCGGCAGGTACAGGGGCTTGGTCCAGAAAGCGCGCTTTTGTACATTTTGGCACCATACATGCAGTAAGTTCATTTATAATTAGGAAAAAGTAGGTCTAAAAAATGTGTGATATCTATGTTCGCTCCACGGTCACACTTCCCTGTTCGGTCGATGAACAAGAAACCGATTGACTAAGGGGCTGCCGTCATTACCGCGTACACGCGACCTCTCTGTCCATTGGCTGCTGCGAGATGTCTTCTGCCTCAAATGGTTTGGATGCGCCCGACTTCTTGTATCCGCGGAAAGCTGAGTAACAAACAGCGTACACAGGCTTTTTTCATTACCCTATTTTGCTGTGCCAAAGAGCATTGGGAAAGGTTCACACAGTAAGAAATGGTTGATCTACGCATTTGTTCCTCGGCCGTCATGATGTCATTTCTATGGACAGCTTGTACGTAAAGTAAATGTGGGGGATAATAACGACAGCACTTCAGTCCATATAGCGGGCAGGAAATTTGTAACACTTGACTGCATGTAGTAGATAGGAAATGTGTAACTCTTGAAAGCACACGGGTATAGGTAGGCAACATTGAAATTGACAACATGCCGTGACCATATTATTTTTTGTAATGAGGTAATGGGTGGCACATGCTACGGTGGTAGTGGCCAGGGGCTACAGTCTTCACATATGGGTGATTAATGCACTTGTTCTGGGGATCGGTCGTCATGATCTAATGGGTATGGACATCTTGTACGCACAGTACACTTATACCTACTTACTGACGTATGTTCTACGGCCTCCTTGTACGCACAGAAAAGGAGGAGTCCAATAAGGGCAGTATTTGAGGCCATGTATTGCACAGGGGAGTACGGACATTTCTGGTGTTAGGGAACATTGAAATTACCTACATGCCTGAATACATTACTGTTTCCAATGCCTATTATTATATTTATTAGTATGCTGCCATGGTTGGCACATGCTACGGTGGTTGTGGCCACGGCCTAGAGTGTTGGATGCATGGCCACAACCACTGTAGCATGTGCCAACCATGCATACACCCCTTGTGTTGCATTTTCATTGGCAAGTTGTGGAGAGTGCGTGCAGTGTTGGGTGCATGGCCTAAGGCCATGCACCGAAAAACAAAGAAGTGGTTGTGGCGACATCCTGCACTCTTGGGTGCAATGCCGAAGGCCATGCACCCAATAATACACTTATACATACTTTACCATTTCCAATGCCTATTATTATATTCATTAGTATGCTGCCATGGTTGGCACATGCTAGGGTGGTTGTGGCCAGGGCTTAGAGTCTTGGATGCATGGCCGTCAGCCGAAGGCCGAAGGCCTTACTTCCAAGACTCTAGGCCCTTGCCACAACCACCGCCGCATGTGCCAACCATGCATACACTCCCTGTGTTGCATTTTCATTGGCAAGTTGTGGGGAGTGCGTGCAGTGTTGGGTCCATGGCCGAAGCCCATGCCCCCAACAAGAAAGTGGTAAGTACTACACTTGGAAGACACTGCACATTCATCCCATGTAAAATCTACAGACATACACCTAGGAGGGAAGCCTCTGGGCAGAGGTACAGGAGGATAACACACCTATAGAATAACCCCCACTACCACACATCACAGAGGTGGTTGTGGGGAGACCCTGCAGTCTTGGGTGCATGGTTAAAGCCCATGCATACAATGCTGAAGTCATAAGCAGTGGAGTTCCAAGTTAATATGGGTGTGCTGGATTCTGGTTGTTGTTTTGATTGCCTAGTTTCTTCACTTCATGGCTGCAGACGATGGTCCGAAAAGTACATTTATAAGCAGCTAATTTACAAGGACCATGTTTCAGATATGCAGTGATGGTTGTGGATAGGACCTGTACTCCTTGCAACTTGTTTGTAAGGCGTAGGTGGTAGGTTACTCACCGCAGATGAAAGGCCAGCCTACAGGCACTGCAGCATATTACTACCACACATTAGGCGAGTACATTCCCATGTGTAGAAAATGCCTGCCAATATACTTACTCCTTACTTTGTTTTGAATCCAGAAACATTTTTTTTGTGTTTGGTTTTCGTACTTGGCAGAAGTATCACTTTTTCCATTTCTGTGATGAAAGAAAAAAGTGTGTTAATGTTTGCAGATTTTCCACATTTACCGCATTGCTTAATAGACAGTTCTTTTTTTAGACCCTCATTTTTACTTTACAAACCAGTGTACTGTGCATTGCGCTCAGTTTCTGTGTTTGCTTTTCTAATGTTTGGGCCTGGGGAAAAAAATCCTTGTGGTATTAAAAACACCTTAATTTCCTATGCAACTAAGTACTTCATTGTTTCCTTTCAGTGCGTTCTTCATTTTTCTGATCAATGTTATGTTTGTTGCCTTCCTGCCCATTTTTATCAACAGTGAGATACCTGTAGGCGAATTCAAACTGGGCATTTGTTCCTACAGATTTTTGATACTCATTCATTTGTGTCTTTGACATATCCTGTTTCCTGTATCTTTCCCATTAATGTTTTCTTTGTTGCCTTCCTGCCCATTTTCAACTACATTTGGATACATATAGGCGTATTCTGCCTGTACATTGGTTTCCAACAATCTGTGATAATCATTTATTTGTGTCATTCTTCCATCCTGTTGGGTAGTTAGATACCTGTGGGCGTATTCTAACTGTTTGTAGTCTTTCACTTACTTTGTTCACAATTTTGAAGTGCACATTATTTCGTAAATTTTGGCTTCAGGAACATTAAATATGCATTTGTTAGGTTAGCTGCCAACCTCTGCTTTAGAGTAATGGGGCTATCATTACATTCAAACCATCCACAATTCTTTTTAATGTATGCAGTGTAGTGACCTGCATTGGTTGTAGCTCCTGCATGGTAGATTATTCCTACTGTTGTAAAGGTTTTCTTTCCAAGTGACACTTGACCGTGTGTAAATCCAGTTAGTTTGCAGTTGTTTTTGGTGCCATCTGCTTTATAACGTAGAAGCATAAGTATTATGTAGGAACTATGTGATTGTATTAGTAAGGTAGAGCGATTGTCTGAATTGCAAATACTACATAATCTGCCATGGTTTGTACAAGTTGCTGAAAAGGAATGCTCTCACAATTTGGTATGAAATATACACAAATCGCTCATTTGGGATTTCTTCCTGTATCACTTTGTTACAGAGAGTGCATGTATGTTTCCACATGTATGAAATTTGGAAGATTTTGTTTACAGGTCTAGTTTTGTTTTCCAATACTAATAGCATGTGCATTAGAAATTATTGTGGATCTTCTTGTGGGTTCATAGTGAATCTCACCATTCCAGCACAGTCGTCCAATTGTTGCCATATTCCATAAACACTGTATGTGTTGTCAGGATTGCTTGTTGCATTTCTATGCAGTACTAGCATTTGCAAACACAATTGGTCTGTGCAGGTAAATATTGTTAACAATTGGTGGCATTTGAAATAGAATATTCATTGCAACATTTGCATAGCAACTTACCCCACTTTCATTTGTAAATTTGAATGGGCCACAAAGTTCTGTACCTGAGTCCATTTTTCGGTTTTTCTGTTGCTTCTTTGCCTACGTGCCTGGTTCACATTCCCTAATAGGTTCTTTTATGCTTGCGGCGGCAATTGATGAAACTTTAGCTTCTTTTCTTTTTTTGCAGAATTTCCTGTTGCATTCTGTTGCATTTCTGTTTCATTTACTTTTCTTTTAGCACGTTTCACTTTATCTGGAACAGTGTATTGTTTCAGATGAGGGGTGTACAATGAATGCAATCTATTGTATTCTAGAATGCAAGGAATATCAGCCTTGACTTTACTTGAATCAAAGTTAATTAACAATAGACCGTCAAGTGTACGTAAGCATGATAATGCTACGTAGGTCATGCCTTCCTTAAACACTGTCTTTCCTATGTATATCAATGCTTTATCTAGGGTAAAACCTTGGGATTTATGAATGGTAACTGCATATGCAAGAGTTAGAGAAAATTGCTCTCTACGTACATACATGTCTTTGAAGAGAAGGAATCGAGCCATTGAGCGCCCTATCCTTTTTACTTCTGAAACTTTATCAAAGCAAATATTTACAAACTGAATGCTGTTATCACGTGGATATGATTGAAAGCCAACAACTGTGCCCAGTGCTCCATTAACTAGCCCTTGCTCTGTGTCAAGGGTTAAGCATTACTCTACAATTTAATGATAATTTCAATACTTTTTCCAACCCAGCTGTGTTGGCGATTGAATGTTCTAAATTATTTAGTCTTGTTGTGGATTGCTCACACATGGGTACTGTCAAACCATGTACATCTAGTTTGTCTGTGGCGCTAATTTCTATTATTGCTTGCATTTCTTTCTTTAGCATTGTTTAATTGAATTTGAAACAGCTTGCAAGAGTTGGCATTAAGGCCATACAATTGACATTTTTGTGCGCTATTTGTTCCTTAACATCAGTTGCGCATGCATTATCACCATAAAGTGCATGTATATGCTGCTTTTTCAATACAGCTTGTGCTTCTTGCGATAATATACCAACTCTAATACTTTTTAAGATGTTGGAATAAGTGAGATCTGCAGATTGCCGCATGTTCTCAGTTAATTCTCTGTATTGGAAATGTTGCCAAAGGTTAACATTACCTATGCTACCAACAGTTTTCCGGCAGAGTTTGTGGCCTAAGGTTTTAAAAATCGGTTCACCTTTTACTGGTGTCAATTGTAGAAGATCTCCGAAAACGATAATGTGTTTTCCAGCAAAGAGTTCTTCCTTATTACTTTTAAGTACGTCTTGCAATCTGAGATGAATCAAAGCCAACATTAGATTGGAGACCATGCTCACTTCATCTATTAGTAGCATTTTCATTTGCTTCAATACTCTCTGTAATTCCATTGCAGCTTCTTCAGAAAGTTTGTAGTAGTCTAACTTATTTTGATGCTCTACTGGAAGCAGTAGTAATCGGTGTAAAGTCACACCGCCTATGTTGTAGGCCGCTAAACCTATGGGGGCAGTTACAACAGCTGACAGTTTGTTGTTTGTCAATTGCTGCAGGAACTTGCTAATAATTTTGATTAAGAATGTTTTCCCTGATCCAGCTTCCCCACTGACGTACAGCAGTATAGGTTTGTAATTTTGGCAGGCACATTCTTTATTTTCGTGCTGCATGCCATGCACAATTTGTTTTGTTACCTCTTCAAAAATGGTGTTCTGATCGTTGTTAAGTTTTCCTTGTTGCACAGTTAAGTCCTCTGTATCTTCTTGATAATGATACATGGTGTTCTCTACTTCTGCCATAACAACTTCAGCCTCATTTGCTATCAGTGGTTGTCCTAATGGCTCTTGACTTCCTGTTACAGAAGGTTGACTACTGTCGGAAGAGTCTTTATCTAGTTGGGCCTGAATTTCTTCTTCTTGTTGTTGCTCATTGTGTAACATTGTTTTTGTACTGCGTAAAGTTAGCATCGGTGATAGTGCTTTCATTTGCTTTGAAAGCATCTTCATAGCACTCATAATTATCTAGTATGTCTTCCTCATTTCTCCATGGTTTGAAAAGTTGTAAAAGATATATAGTTCTTTCTGTTTTCGGAGTTTTTAATGACAACTTCACATGATTAATTAAGCTTTGTTTGTTAAGTTTCACTAAGCTCCCTTCACAATCGTTTACTCTATATCTACGTTTACTTTCATCGGGTTTTACATTATTTTTGTATGCAAAGCTTTGAGCTATGTGGTATAGACACATGCTTTCCAGAGTGGTACTCCTGTTCGGATAGTATGTGTCCAGTAAATTGTTTTTCAGAATGTCTTGGCTGTTGGTATTATTCCTGGCAATAGTTTCTATGTCCTCATATGATTTTAGGACTATTTTCCTAGATTTTGCAGGACCAAGACTGAGCCATACTATGTTGTCTGGTTTTCCATACAAAGCAGTGCCGGTTAAACGATTTACTGCTTCATAGGCCCCACATTCTCTATGAGAGAGCATTTTTATGCCTTGGGGCTGTACAATTTCTGTGATAAGGTCATTAATGTTATTTGTGATGTCATCTTTGATGTCCTGGGTGTTAGTCTTAGCAATGCACATAGATGGTGCGAGTTATGGTTGCTTAGCTTACTATAATGGGGGAATGTGCAGTGGTGTTTGGTTGCACTGTGAAGTGTAACATGCCTTTAGTGATTTTTTTTTGCTGAACGGTCATATATATGTATGGCAGGGAAGGTAAAGAAAGGGGCTAAACAAATGATGTTGTCATTGATGTCATCATTGACATTTGAGATGACAGATTTCATGGTCTGGGTGTTAGTATTAGCAGTGCACAGAGGTGGTGGCAGGGTTGGGGGCATAATTTAACTGTCAAATTTCAGGGGGTTTTCGGTTTTAATTTGAAGCATAAAGGGGAGGGGGAAAGTTGTTTTTAGTGAAGTGTAAAGTTTTTTGTTCTGGCAACTTAACCATAACAACCCCTCAACAACGTTTTTTTGTAGTGATAAGAGATTAAATATAGCAGTCAAGGAATCCAGAGATCTGGAGGTGGGAGTCAGTGGACAGGTGGCATGATGCTGGTGAATTAAAAGTGATATCAGGGTAAGTAGGTAAGAGCAGAAGTAAGTTGGGGGGCAATGCTGTTTAAGGACCGAGTCAGTCAGTCATGTGAGAATGTGAATTATACCTTTAAAGAAATCCTGTGTTATCTTAAATTTGATTTGCCCATGACATGTGTCTGGCTCCTAATCTGCAAGCTTGGTTTAAATACTGCATGTAAGGATTTGGAGCCAAATACTTTTTGTACAATTATACTTTATTTATTTTTATTTATTTATTTTTAACATTTGTTACACGCCCAAACCCTTGGGTATCCCGGATAGGTTACAGACAGCTTGTGAAATAATATTCAGTGAAAAATTGCAGCGAAAGTTACAGTCAACAATCATAACATTATTTACATAAAACGAGTAGAGAAATAATCGGTGCAGCATATATACAGATACAATGGTGACAGACATTATTCGTATTGGTTAAATAACCAAGTTGTGAGTGCCATTTTGAAGCCCATAAAGGATTCCTCTTTTTTAATGCTGTGTGGGAGGGAATTCCAGTGGTTTGTTTCTAGGTATTGGAAGCTACTGCCCCCCGCTCTGGAGTTTTTGTAGCGAGGCGTGGTAAGAAGTAGGAGGTTGTTGGATTGTAGAAATCTGGTGTATTCTTTTTTTGATAATGCCTTATTTAGGTAGGTGGGTGCTTTTTCCTGGTGACATTTAAAGGTGATACAAAGGGTTTTCAATATGACTAGCTGCGACAGGCAGCCAGTGGTGGCCTCTTCGGGTCTTGGAGATGTGGTCAGATTTTCTAATTCCTAGTGCGGCCTGTAGGGCTTTATTTTGTATCAATTGGAGTGTTTTCAGATTGGTGATGGACGTACCTAGTAGCAATTCATTGCAATAGTCGAGTCTTGAGAGAATCAGGGCTCTGGCCAGGGTAATGCAGTTGGTGGGGGAGGGGATTTGTCGTCTAAGTGTAATTAGTTTGGCAGTGTATGAGGTGGATGATGAGAAGCTGCTGATGTGTTTGGTCTTTGAAAATTTGCATCCAGGTAAACTCCTAAGGTTTTTACTTGCTTCAGTACAGGTATCATGGTGCCATCAATGTTAATGGATGAAGGGCACATATTTTAGACTTTGACCCCACAATGAGAATCTTTGTCTTCCATTCATTGAGGCAGAAACTTTTAAGTGCCATCCAATTTTGTATGGTGGCATAGATATTATTAATAGTCAAAGTGTCTTGGGTATAGTTCCCTGTCAGTGGGATAAGGATATGGGCGTCATCTGCAAACTTGGTGTAGCTGACACCCATATCATCTAGGGCTGAAAAGTGAAGCTTTGTTTAAGCATTGTAGAGGGTAGGTGATAGGCAGGAGCCTTGGGGTACTCCAATGGGGACTGGGATGGGGTCTGCAGCTTCTTTGCCTATATAGACTCTGGAGGTTCGATCATCTAGGAAAGATTTAATCCACATGGTGGCTTCTGTGGAGAAATGGAAGTCTTTGGCTAGGGTGGAGCAGAGTTTATTATGGTCAACAAGGTTGAACGCTGCAGATAGATTTAACAAGAGGAGGATGCATAGTTTGCCTGAATCCCAAATGGTGTCCATCTGAATTGTGAGGTCCAGTAGGGCTGTTTCGGTGCTATGGTTAGGCCTGAAGCTGGATTGTCTTTAATTCTGGCTGAGACCAGGCTGGCTTTGAATGAGGCATTTACAAAATTGGTTATGATGGGCATGAGTGTGTTGGCACATGATTTGACTACCTGGGCTGGAACGGAATCTCCTTTGCAGTTCGAGGATTGGAGTTTGGAGATGGTATCCAGAACTAGGTCTTGGGAGACTGGGGTGAAAGAGAACAAGGGGCTGGTATTCGCAATGGAATTCACAATGTGGTTGTCGTTGGAAGGTTTGGTAGCTAGTAGTTGTTTTTTAGTTGTAATTTTAGATTGTAGGAGGTTCATTTTAGTGGCTAGGGCATCTTGGATAGTGATGCACCATTCTTTACTGGAGTTCATGGTGTAGGTGGCGGGAGTGGGGTTTTCCAATTCTCAGGATTGAGAAGAGCTCTTTGAAATCAGAAACAGCATTAATGATCCTGGCATTATAGGCGTTAGCTTTGAAGCTGATGATAGCTGTTTTATAGTTTTTGTTTGTCAAATGCAGGGCATTTTCAGACTCTGTGATAGGGTTTTTATGTGTACATGTTCAAGGATGCGTTTATTTCTCCTGAGTACAACTAGGTCATCATTATACCAGAAGAATGACCGTTTGTCTGTGCATTTGGTTTTGGTAGTTAGAGGGGCTACAGCATTGATGGCAGAGGTGAGACAATTTTGGTATGTGTCTGCTAAGAGACAGGGGTTATCACTGACAATCGACAAGGTGTCTAGTGTTTTGCTAAGCATGGGATTGATATATTCAGGTGTGAGCTTATGAGGATTTCTGGCTTCATAGGTATTTGTTAAATAGGTTTGGTGGGAAGAGGTGCATCGGGGATGATGGTGAACTGGATGTTGTGGTGATCCGCCCAGTCTACTGGAGAGATGACATCAATGGTTAGGGTGGTATTGAGAGTGAGGATCCAATCTAGTGTTCTTCCCTTAATGTGGGAGGGGGCATTCACTAGCTGTGTAAAACTCATGTCCTTGAGTGCGGAATGTAAGGCTTCTGCTTTAGAGTCTAAACTGTCATTGAATCCTAGATTCACATCACCGAGTATTACACATTTGGTGTTAGGTTTGATGAGTGGGGCTAGCACTAATGGGATGTCTATTTCCAGGTGGCTGTTGGAGTTGGGTGCTCTGTAGATGACTATGATGTTGATGGTTGTTTTTTCATTAATGGCTAGTTTGGCTAGAAGAAGTTCATAACCTGCGAGGCTTTCAATGGGGCAGGATCTTAGTTGGAGTTTGGTTTTAGCTGTGATGGCTACTCTGCCACCTTGTGAGTGGGGTCTGTCAGTTCTGAGGAGGTGTAGTCTGATGGGATTGCTAGTGTAATGAGAGGGCCTGAGGCTCGATGAAGCCAGGATTCAGTGAGTACTAGTAAGTCAAGTTATAGTTCTGTGATAAGGTCATGTATATCAATGGCGTGAGCTCCTAGCGAGCAGACATTAATGAGGGCACCTTGAAGGTTAGCTATGGGTTTCTGCTTAGGTGTGTCTGTCATAGTGGAGGTCTCTGGACGTAGGGCCACATGGTCAGCTTTGGAGGGGGTTTTGGTCTTGTGGTGGCAACAGGACACCGTAAGTGGGGTGCACTTGGGGAATTTAGGAACAGGTGTGACAGCATGGGCGCGGTATAAGGTTTGTGATCTTAGATGAGAGCCTCTGATCCTGCCTAGGATGGGGTGAGAGAGGTTGTCTCCATTGTTGATGTGCTTCTGAGAGTGCTCTGATGTGTGTGAGATGGTGAATGTTTTGGTGTCATGCTTGATGGCATTTGGGCTGGTGGTGAGTGGGGGATTGGTGTTGGGTGGAAAGGGTGACAGGGATGGTAGGAATGGTGTGGGACAAGGGATGGGGTGGTGCCAGAGGCAGGCCACTTAGAGAGCCAATTTCTGTATCCTAAATAGTGGTTCCCAAGGCATGGTACACTGTCATGGATGATGCAAAAGGGGAACATGAGAAAGGTTAACCAACTTGGCATGGCTGGTGAGGAGCCATGCGTGGTATTATGCAAAGCCGGTGAGGTATGGGAGAGGTGGAGTGGGAATGGTTAGGGTATGCCAAGGGGAGCTAGGGTGGGCTCAGACTGACATCATGACAGACTTGTTATCCGTATACCGTGCTGCTGAAAAAAGGGGTTTCTGACTTAGCATAGATATTGTAAAACATAGATATTGGGCCCGATTCATGGAATTCTTTCCACGGTGCAAAGTGACTTTGCACTGCCGACTTTTTGCATGGTTCAAAGTGACGTTGCACTGCTGGAAAGTGACTTTGCACTGCCGACACAAACCCTGAGTCATGGAACTGTGCAAAGTGTATTTTTGCAGTGCAAAGGCATTGTGTAAATCGTTTTTGCACTATAAAAATGACTTTGCACTGACTTTGAACTGCAAAAATACAATTTTCACAGTTCCGTGAATCATGGTTTGTGTCGGCAGTGCAAAGTCACTTTTCAGCAGTGCAAAGTCACTTTGAACCGTGCAAAAAATGCCATGAATCAGGCCCATTGTATAGTAAAACATGGTCCTTTAACCTGCGAGAGCTGGAAAGGGTTTTCGAGTTTTTGGGCCATGTTTTCGAACTGCACACCTGCTAAAAATAGATTTGTTTTCTTGTCAAGAATTGGTGGGCATAAGCTAGCCCAAGACTTGCCCGCACTAGAACTTTAAAAATACATATACCAGCGGTGGGTTTCTGCCTAGAAATAGTTTTTCTTTCTGTTGTGTAACTTGTGCCCAATTTTGTTTAGTAAGACAATATGATCAGATTAAATAGGACATTCCCATGTACTCTTTCTCTTGAAATACTTTCTAGAAGAAAACAGGTCACTCTGTGTCCTTACTTAATTATGACTATACCAAAACCTATAAAGCGTGTACAATTGTCGGCCTAAGAAACGTTATGCAATAACAAAATATGTGGTGTTCTGGGCAGTTAAATAAAAGAATACACTACATTCTGCTTCCAGGCAAGAGCAATAGATTTATATGCAAATGTTTAACATTTTTGCATTTTAATTACATTGCTGTTTTATTAAATATACATGTGCACAGGTAAACATGACAGCAATAAATAATAGCCATTGCACACTGACAATGAATACGGATCCATGATGCATCACGGCGCCATTGTAATCTTTGCCCAAAGCAAGGCATGTTAATTATAACGTGATATGATTCTCTGCCGTTCTTTTATCTTTTATTTGTTTCCTCCTGCAGTGCATGTCTCAATGTACGCGATTAAACTGTTCCGTATGATTTACAGCCTTACACTGTTATATACACATAGTGCTCGGCTCTTGTAACAGCTGAGACTTTTTTAATTAACCTTTATTAAAAAAAATGTATTTAAAAAAACAGGTATGAGACGAGAAAGGATTCTTTTTCACTTCCACCTTGATTGCTGAATATATTATTCACAGAACCTGCCTGGCTTACCTATTGGTGTTGCCTAACACCACATATTATTAAAGAGCTGCCACCTGCTTCCTGAGATGTTACCTAGTCTCTCCTTTTTAGAAAACAGGTAAAGAGCAAAAAAAAAAGTCGTAGCTGTGTGCAAGTGATAACAGGAAACACGAATAATGAGATAAAGCCTCTTCTTTCAGGTTTTTTTTTTAAAACTGAGAAACAAATTATTTCATAGTTTCTCATTAGTTATTCCCATGGATTCTAATGACAAGGCGCCAACTTTCTCACTTTAAACAGGTTAATTAATCAGGTAGTAATGAAGTTGGGTGATACCTGAGTGTTGGTGTGCCGAATAATCACAGATCTTAATAATGTGCTTAAATGTCTGTAAACCTGAGAGAATTAGAAAAGCAGACATCGTCTCGCTGGTGCACCCTGAACATTCCCTATTGCCTCTGACTTAATAATACGCGCTCTAGTTCAACCTTGTACCAGTGAGTTTCTATTTTCTCTTAACAATGCAGAGACTTACAACACATGCACAGGCACGGCCTGTTGAATCAGAAGACACGTTTTCCATGTGGGATTGTGCAGCACTGGGTAAAGAAGAACTGTCCTCCTTGAAAGCAATTGTTCTAGAACACTTCAGATTGCAACATGCTAACGACTTGTGCTGGTTCTGTATTAGAATGGTGTGTGGCACTGCTGTTCCTAATCTTTTCCATGTCAAGTGTACGTAGTTGGGAACAAGAGGTTGGTACCCTTTAGTAGGAAGGTAATTGTCACCACATGGGGAGATGAGTAGGGTGGTCTGTTTGAAATCATATTATTACATTTCAATTGTGCTTAGTCCAACTTACATGAGTGAGTTATTGAGTGGCGGTTTGGCGGTATGTTGCAAGTGGGTTCTTGATATGTGTATTTAATTTTAAGGGTGTATTTATTTGGGTCAGCTTTCGGTGTGTATTTGTATAATAAGTTGCGATCTTGGACTTCTGTATTACCAGGACTGGTAGCAGCTGGTGGAACGCGGGTAAGCCAAGCAATCAGGTTGCTCAAAACACTTACTTGGATTGTTCGATTTAGCCTCAGTTTGGAGCAACCGGATTGGCTGACGCAACCAGCAAACATGCTAATGTTTTCTTAGAGTCCAAATCTTATTAATAAGGCCCTGTGCTGCATTGTATAATGGATTTCAGAGGTATGTCTCATACAAGCTCAACAGTACAACATGTCTGTGTAGTCCGTTACTCATATGACTGCATCACAACAGTTTATGTCCTGCAACCTATTCATGCGTGCCAAAATTCTCCTGCAGCATGGCAAGAATGCACTCATTTCACATTGGCCTTGAACTTTATCAAACAACTTTCCTCCAGCATGCCAACAGATCATTCCACAGTAATGCCAGGTGACTCAGTTAGTGGCATCAAGGTAATGGTTGCAAGCAGAGCCATCTGCTGACCCAGCTTAGGAGAACTAGTTCTGGGATACCTTGGACCGCTTACATTTCAGAAATTATGTGGGAAAATGTTGAGGTGCACCATTTCCTCACCAAATAGGTCCCTTCAAAATCTAGCAGTTTGTTGCCATGCACAACAGAGCTCAATAAAATGCCAGACTGTGCAGGATACAATTCCACACTGCCCAACTCGGTTCTGCAGACCCCCCTCAGAGCAGCGAGGCATGTTTTACACTGTATTCAAATTATTTGAGTGTCTTGGGTGATGTTATCGATGAGGCTTTAAGGGGGAATGTGGGTGCTCAATGTGGGTGTCCTTGCCTAGGTTTGTCCAACCAAAAGTGACCCACACATATTGCAGGCCAGTTTTGGGGTAGCTGCCTGGAATTAGTGATGATAAGGGCGATTGGGACACAGAGTGGTAAACAAGAGATCACTTGGTTAGGTATTAATAATATCACATGGATAATAACAGATCAGGAGGATAACCTCTGTGCAACATTTGGAATACGTTTGCTGCCTTTCACCATATGTCAACATGTTGGCCTCTCTCTTGCTGCCCCTCAACTGGCTATATAGACCTGGGTAGTTGTAGAATAGAACTATGTAATACGTAGCTCCCCTCAACTCCCCAACGGTAAGTTTGGGAAGCTTCAGACCAATCCCCAAATGATGCTTCAGTAGTGACGAACACCATGTCACTAGTAATCACCAACTAAGGCGAAACATGACTTGAACCCTTACTTACGATCAAGCGTGTCAATATCTACTGATAGACGTTTACATGTGCAGGGCGTTCATTCAACAAAGGGTAGCATTATAACTGTTTATCAAAACATACTCCAAGATCGGTGCAGAGGGACGTTGGTGCATGTACTTCCAACCACCACACACAACCTTTGTTTCTTTTCCCAAACGTCACGCCTGTTTTTCGTTTGATTAACCTCCCATCCGCTAGCACGAGAGAAGGGTTTCAGGGCTGACAACCATGGAAACACTATTTGGGTTATACAAGTCTTCACGAATTTAGATTTTGAATTAGCTAACAGTACTTGGAACCCTGCACACTAATTAAAAATACTGTAAAATATGGGTTAAAAGGCATCTTGTAATGAACATGTGATTGAAACATTACATCCCTATGGTTTACTGTTTGTGGATTATAGCATTATAAGCCTGTGCTTAATATTTTAGCAGTTCCCTTATCTCAATCTACGTGGAATGTTCATACTTGTATTAGAAGCAGATAGCAAAGGTTTGTGAAAGGAACGCTCTGAATTAATTGCAACGACTGGCATTGCTCCGGGCATCCTCAATTGTGATATTTTAGCATTAGGAAGTGTTTTGGTGAATGTGGTAGCTGTGCTTCATTAACCTTTGTCTATATGGGGTGCTTTATCATTACCGTATTTAGCATATTGAAGTTACAAACAATGAAAGGACAGCAGTATATCATGAGATATGTCTTGTAACGTGAGGTTATTCATTGTTTTAATGTTTTAATTGATCAATTCATTATTTGGAGCAGAAAATTACCATTTGGTTACCCGCAAGAAAGACTATATGATAAAGTTTCTAGGCTGTTTTCAGCATTATCAAACGAGCCCAGCCATACGGAAAGCATTCCTGATTCTGCTACCAATGGGAACATACCGGCCCAGACTGTCAGGCCATCTCCCCTCTGCATGGAAAGACAGCAGCTGCGGAATTGTTCTGTGTTACTTGGTGTCTTGAGTGCTTAGGTGCAGTGAGCCAGTGACCCATATCTGTACATAGTCGTCCCAAACGGTATTCTCCCAGCAGGTTTAACGTAATTGCTTGGAGCCCTTCTCTGCCTTTGCAGAAGGGGACCAGCTATATCAATATAGGTTTTGGTGCTGTCACCAATCAATCGGTTCAACAAATAATAGAATGTCAGAGACATATGAAATACAATTAGGATAACATTAAGTCTAATGAATTCCTGGATACGTCTCTGTTTTACACCACCCACATTGGGTATCATGTCTGTTAGCATCAACATCCAATTTGATATGGAATGGTGTCTGAATAAAATGTCTTCTTCAGTTTCATTAGTACCCATAAAATCCATAGTACTACTGATTTAGAGCACACTATACTTCAGGGAGCCTTGCCAAGTGCAATAGCAAGGTGGACGAAAAACAAACATGATTGGGTGTCCCCATCATCACCCTGATACCAGCAGGGATAGAGCTTCATACATTGAAACCAACGGCATTCTCTCTTTAACCTTGTTATTATCGGTCGACTCCTTAACATGTTAGAGACACATGTTGCATGTTATCTGGCTGAATAAACCTTTCCCGGCCCTTTCTAACATACTTGAAGCACACATCAAGAGTGTGAAAGCACCCCTTGCAAGAGTGTGAAAAGTTACAACTACTATTTATCTCCCAAAAGTGGAGATTATTATTTTAGCACAACATGCTGGAAAGGCTTTCCAGGCCCAGTTCAAGAGAACATCATGATTAATTGCCATAGGGCACTCAAATTCTTTATTTAAGCAATCAACCCAGATGGGCAATGGCTGGGCCAGTTAGAAGCCTGATCAAAGCAAGGGGATTAACGTTAGTCTGAACATTACCTTCCCCGATAAAGCCCACACTTGGTGGGATTTATTGCTATTAGTTAGCATCCCAGCACTTTATACAGGATGTTAATTGTTTTTCTTCTTGTTAAGAAACGTCTTCAAGTTAAGAAACGGCATGAACTATAAAAAACTACAAACCAAGATGGCTGCCAACGAGTAAGGAGAAGGGAAGTGCACGCAGTCCCTTGTAGCTTTCCATCTCGCCCATTGCTGCAACAGAGATGTGCCTAGAACACAGAGTGTGGGTGGGGCGGATGTGGAAGTTGGGGCTGGGGGGGTGGAGGGAAGGAAGGGAAGCACAGCACACTTACCTGAATCTGCGACTGGGAAGAGAGCGACCTCCCGCTAAACTCCCATTATGAGCCTCAAGATTGGGTGGGAGGCCATCACCCCCCGCACTCCCTCACCAGGCGCTAATGAACAATATTTGTCTTGCCTCTATCATTTAACAAGCAGTGTACTATGTCTGTCTGACCAAATGAAGTAGTACCATTCCCTTGAAAAATAAACCAGTCGTTATATACGATTTAGGAGAGTTGAACAAGAGTAACATTTCTTCCGAAGTGAACCCCTTGTGATAATCAAGAAAATATGGGAACCACAATCTATCCAAATCCTTCAGTTAGATTCTAGATTCTTAGATACGCCAGCAAGGCCTGAGACATTTTGTTTACCATGATGTTATTGCTGCCCTTAATCTGGTAAGGTAACAGTGGTTTCTAAGACAGAAAGAATTGCACCACAAAAGCATGCACACATGTTCCAAACACACTGTCTATTGCAACATGCTTCGGAGTCTACATACTTGGTAAAATTCTGAAAAAACTGTAGGTTTGCCTTTTCTGCATTTAATTCTGTTACACGCTCCTTTATCAAATAGAATTATAAACCGAGCAAGAGGTCATTATCACTGGATAATGAGCCACTGGATAGAGAGCAAAGCAAATGTGCACATTGAAACACCTTTTGGCTGTATCAGCACCTAATAAATAACCAAAACCTACATTAAATAAATAAATAAATGAATAGAGTAAATGAATGATTAAATTAAATGTGGTTTTATATACACATATTTATAAAAACAAGGTAGTCTTTATAAGGTACACGTTTTAACTGTAAGCTTGATGGACCTGGAAATGTTTACACATGAGCATGCATTAGGAATAATGTACAATGAAATGTTTTTTTTCTTTCTATACAGAAGAATGTTTTGTTGTTGTTGTTTTTTTGCATTTAATTGGTTTGTGCCTGTCATAATAAATGCATTAAGAACAAATATCCTCCCAAAATCTTTGCGAAAAAATCTTGCTGGGAAAATTCATTGCTTATGCTTGCATTGGTGGACTGGCCCAGGGGGAACTCTGGAGATGTCCCGCTGGGCCTCTTGTCCATGGACCTGTTTTCTATCTGCTTGTTTGACCATTTCTCTCTCAGTCTCCGCACCTTCCTCTTTTCATCTAGTTCCATTCGCCACATGCCTTTCAAGCAAGCCGTGTGTTAGAAGGCTTTAAGTATGTTATTTCACACTCATAATTGTATATTGTTTTTATTTGCTCAACTCCTTGGTATTCAGTATATAGGGACAAACGTGTTTAAAAAATGCACTATTTGGACCCTTGTTCCTAAAATGTCTTGAACGGAGAACCCGTGAGTGCTACTCAGAGGATTTGTGCTAGCTTGCAACCATCGCTGGTTTGTTGAAAATTGGGGCTACTTTGAAAACATCTTCAGAGCCACTGTTGGTTCCCAGTCCACACCTTGGTTGGCTGAACGTGGAGAAAGGCTATATCTGGTTCCCTACCTCTTTCTGAAGCCAAACTGTTTGGAATGCAGTCATTACCAATAGTTATTGACAGTATTTTAAGGCTCTAATTGGCTGAAAAGACGTTCACCACTGAAAACTATGTGTAATATTACTAATATTAGATATCTTCAAATCAGGGTGTCTTACTGTAAATTGATGTTCATCGGCAGTGCTCAAAATATTAACGTCTTTAGCATGTTTCAATGGGATACTATGGTTACACCATCATGCAGAGACTCACACTAGCGGAACATTTCCCTGCAAAATGACTTTTGCCTGTATATGTTCTGCTTGTGTGCATTCTGAGCAGAGGTGCATGTAATGCAACTGCACATCTGTACATACACCACACATCTGGCATTGGAGTGATTCCTTTAGTGTGTGTTGCTTTGTCAGTCTGCACCAGTGGTATTCAAACTTTTTTATTCTGAGTCCCCCCTTGTAAATATACTATTATATTTTGTAACGGTTTTAAAACATGGCACACTCCATCTAGGGACTCCTTCCACTGACAATGAATGTGGCGCACAATAAAAATGTTTTTTTTTATCTTTAATCAACAACAGGTTCTTTATTTGAGTAGTCCCCAACCCGTCTCGCACCCACCTTAACAAACACTCAGGAACCAGGCCAGTGTGTAACAATATATTTATTAATTTTATGGTCAAATGAAAAATCAAGCAAAATTAAACAATTAGGCAGCAACCACTGATGTTGTGGCAATATAAATGCAAAAATCCCACAATATAGTTAATTCAAACTCCTAACACAACATACAGAAAACTTTAATAGCAAGCAAAAGAGAAATCATTTTTAAAAGAAACAGATGGCATTCAGGTTAAGCACTCCCCCTGCGGCACTCACCCCCAAACATCTGCTAACTAAGTTCTTTGTGGATGGAAGGCAGTGGCAAGGCGTTAGTATGAAGAGGGAAAATCAGATTTAGGATTGAGCCCACCACGCCAAGATGAGAGGCCAGAAAACAAAATGAAAACCTTATTTACGAACAAAATGGCATAATCAGATTTCACTTGTTACTCGCACAGCAGTTTGCAACCTCGGTGGGATAGCTAGGACAGAGATTTGTGTTGCTACACCTGAGAGATAAGGATGCTACAGACTACTAAGCACGGCACGAAGACAACGTGTACACAAGGTATGAAAATCGATTTTTGAAAAGAAAAACAATGCAAAGGAAAACACACGTGGCAGAATGGAAATGTGTTTCTACATGGGACTTGGGATGACAGGCAGCCACAGAAAGTGCTTCGCTGTCACAATCGAAAATCGGTTTTCAGGACAAGGAACAGAAGCACATAACAGATAGAATTCTGACAGAAAGGGGTTACTCTTAGTGGGACTACAGTTTGGGTTTTTTTCTATGGGACAGATGCACAGTAAACAATTGGAATTCTAGAAAGGCACACAATACACAGGCAAACTCAGATTGTATTTAGACAAGGACTAGTTTTGTTGAGTCTATATTTTAATGGCTATAATTTTAAAGAAAGGCACTTGACATGAGGTGGTTGATTTCGAACGTCAACCAACTCACCATACATTTCTTTATGGGGGAATTCATTGATTTACTTGCAAATAATGCTAAGGATGTATACAGACATTTGAAAGATGTATGAAAAGGGATGCACTAACGTACACAGGCTAATACAGATTTGTCTATGGAAAGTTGAACGGATTATACTGGCAATTTGTTATTTTAATGTGATTTCAATGGGGTACAAGTGTCAAAAGAGCAGGATATGCAGTTTGGGGAACTGAGGTTATGTGCTACTTACAATGTAAGCTTGAGTTGTGGATTCTGGAAAGCCAGTGAGGCCTCTGGACTGCTAGGCTAAGGGATCTGGTCACTCTGGACAGCAGGGCCAAGGAATCTGGTCACTGGGACAGCTGGGCCAAGGGATCTGGTCACTGGACTCTCCTGGATGGGATGCTGGACAGCTAGGCAAGGTCTGGTCACTGCACTCTCTAGGATGGGATAGCTGTCTCCTCTCCTTTTTCCCTGGATCTGGATAAATGGATGGATCAACCTGGATGAATGTATCTGGATTCCTGGATGTTGAATGGATCTTGAGTGAATGAGTTGGTCTTGAGAGTCAGGACCGAGATTGGGCCCTAGGATTGGAACAATCCTTTGATAAGCTCTGTTTATTTTTGCGATGTCCTTTACTAGTGGTGCAAGGTCACGGGATGTTTCTGAGGTGAAGGCCACACCTCCTTTTTTGGTTCAATAGGGGGGATTTTCCTCGCTACCTTGCAGTTTTTTTGTTTTTGAAAAAGTAGATTTTCCACAATGTGTGTGTTTTGTGCAGATTTTATTCATCAATTAGGGGGTGGGATCATGGTTCCAATTGTGGTCAGCCGACACATGTTTTGACCTTGTGAGTCTTTATCAAGGCTAATTGGTAGTTGGCGCTTGCCCCTGTTGGGGTCCTGTATCTGATTTAAGTAAGTCATGTGTGTCACAGCTGGGCTCCTCATGGGCCCTGAAAAAATGTCTTCCTTGGAGCTGTCACGTCCAGACCATTGGAGTTAGTCTTGAGAGTCCCCTGTGTTTCTCTGTCTCTCCCTTATATAGCCAAAATGACATAATCGAATTTACAACCTGGGGGGAAGTACCCTGGAATTATCCCTCTCCCGGGATAAGGCAGCCGAGTAGTGTTATCCCCTCCCCCTGGGCCAATTGGTTAAAGGGAAATTACATCATGTGTGTGTTTGCATCTATGACCTTTCGTTGTCTTTCCAGACTACATTTTACCAAAAATGAGTTATAGACCAAAACTTCAAACTTATACTAGCCAACACCATGAGAAGTAGATATGCAGATTCACTAGGTTACAAGGAATTGGACAATCCGATTGCCAACTCCGTGCGAGGTTGCATCCCCCTTTGGCACATTTTCGCTGTTTTTATGAAATGCATACTATTTAAAATTCTGCCAATGATTACACATATTTACAATAACAATTTGCATCTTCCCACCTAGTTTCATATTTATGCCATTTATAATTCATACCGAAATGCACCTTTCATGGCCATTTCAGTTCAACAAGTGCTAGAAACATGTACTTGGTCTCTTTACATATGCCTAAAAATCACATGGAAAACTGGCATACTACAACATTATTACTTGGTGCTGGGAAAATGTCTTAAAATACAGGAGTTCTTTAAGGTGAATGGATGGATTTGTCAAATGTGTGGGTGGTGCTGCAGTCCCCCACAGCAAACTGTCCCTGCCCGGATCGGCTTATAACAAAGGACTTTTATGATGCCCTTTGAAGTTTGACAGTTCCTCCTTCAGAGTGGGTGCAGGAGGAAATCGCACCTCTTAATTATGCACCAGACATACTGGTGTCCATTGCTCCTTCTCCCAGGGCTGCCTGCTAGTCTAGCAGGGCAGTGAATCCTCACACTCTCTGCCTTTTCATATGTCATTGTGGGCCAGTTCACCTATGGATGCAACTTTTTTTTCAGTGGTTTTCAGTGGTTGGCAGGGCTGGCCATTGAATTCAGTGCCTGGGCCAAAAACCCAGTTTTCCTGGTTTCTGAGTCTTTTCTAAGTAACCAAGTCTTTTGCGGGCAAATATAGTGTACATTACATAACCCAAACCCCACCCACATATTTAATCACATTTCTGTGTGCACAAAAGCTGTCATTTGACATTAACTTTTAAACAACATTTTCCTTATTTTCAACAAAGCAGATTCACACGTGTGTTCATTTCAAGTTTACAAATGCGGTTTCTGCAACACACAGGATTGACTTTTAACTAATGTTCTTGGGGGTTTTGCATATACTGTTGGTTTATGGACACAACAGGATGCTGCACTGGATTTCTTTTATATTGACATGGAAAAAGTAATGCCACTTCATTTCTTTCATTTACTGCAATCTGAGCGCAATGGTTCACAGCAAAAGGAAACAAAAAGCTGTGTTGCGTGAAAAGCAGAACTCTCTGCCCCTCATGTGAATTCTCAGTAGACAATGCCCTTCTTGGGAGATATTGCTTAACTTGTTGGCAATCAGATGAAATAAAGCATGCAGGGGTATGTTTCAATGGGCGCACAACTTTGTGGTGTTTTAAATGATATTACAAATTGCAGGGCCGTTTTGAATGTTGTGCACAACTTTAAGATTTCAGAGGACAGAACAGCAAATGTATAGCCATTGTGAATGCAGGTCTTCTCCTTATGATTCAACTTTAAAATAAAGCAAATGCAGAGCCATTCTTTGGGTGGCAGTGTTCAATGCTCGCCAAACGTGTGCCAGGAAAAGAAATGCACAACTGTTTTTGTGGCCTTATTTCAATGTGGTTTTGTTTGAAGGGATTTCTGCGTAGGGCCGTAAGTGTACCTCATAATATGACCCCCCTGCATGCTGTAGCTGTTTATAGTTTGTATTGAAAGCTTGTTTTCCATTAAAAGCAATCACTGTAATCCCTTTTTAAATAGCATCCCACTCTCTGGACATCCTGCCACGTATGGGTGCCAGCCCCACATTTGAAGACCACTGTTCTGCACTGAGGAGAGGGACAGTAGAAGACTGTCAAAGGTATCTAGCAAGCAGTGCTTAATTTGTGTGGGTGTTTACCAGGGCTCAGCCCTGGCACTTATTTTTGAGCCCTGGCACTTATTTTTTAGCCCTAGCACTTATTGTCTCAGACTCACTTTAATTATGAAGTGCTGATAGTCAGTGCATCCATCAACCACAATGAGCAGGTGTGAGCCGTAGTGTAACCCCAAATATGTCTGCAATGTGGTTAGTAGCTATGGGTGGTGGCAGCAGTGGTGGGGAAATTCCCACACACAGTGTCACAGGAGTGCTGGAAAATATGTGGGCCCTGCCATTTATTTGTGTACAAATTAAGCACTGCTGGCATATTAAAAGTGAAATCCCTGTCGCCCATATACTCAAAGCACCGAGCCAAGTGAAGGAAAATAATAAATTGCAGGTGTGTTTAAAAGGTGCAATCTGGAAAAGGTGCTGCATGCCCGATGTTTGATCTCCTGGTATCTCACCCACACAATGGCACGCTCCAAGAATATGCACTTTATCCTAAGTGGTGCATTTCCACCGGGCCCAGGGGGCACATCAATTATAAACCCATCGCAGGCCTTGGTGATCCTCAGCAGAATCTGTTTTTAAGTTACGCACAGCGTCTTGTAAATCAACAATTCTTATCTTTTGTGGCCTTCATTAACATTACAATGTGCACAATTGCTCCTCGTGAGTGATGTGATCTGAAAGGTCTATACGTAATATGCAAATCTAAATCATGTTTCTAGGATATCTAAAGTAACGGTCGAAGGGGGAAAACACATTTGAAATAAACTGTTCATAACATGGGGTACATTCTCTCGACGGCATAGAACTATGAAAGGTCCCTGTAAGTACCATTAAATGAATTATCCAAGTCCAAGCAATGTCCTTCTTCGCAGCAAATAAAATACAAACCTGGATTACAAATGCGTATTGTACGTGTATGCTATTCTAATTAACGGCAATCATGCAGCTCCACAGGGGGTCAGCCATGTGAAGCGGCCTGTCAAACGTGGCGCACTCTTTGATTCTGCCTCGATCCTGCCATCCATGGATCACATCATGCAAGTTGAACTCATTCATCTTCACATCGGCCGGGAATCCGCCATTTCTCTCTGCGTCAGTGTACTTCAGTAGTCAAACACTGCCTCCCGAAAGAGGCGAACGAGAACAAGGGCTAACTAACATGACCATTGCCCCAAACTCCCTGCACCGACAGGCATTGGCCATTAATCACGCGCTAGAAAGTGTAACGCGGGTCTCATGATGGATTACATATTTTAAAACTCAGAAATGTGGGATATCGTGAAATCTGCAAGAGAGCATTGGTACAGTGAGGCTATGAAAAGTGCAGCTGGTGGCTAGTCGCTGCCAACATAAAATCACCTACGAAAAGAAATATACAGAACATGCTCAAACACATACCTAGCAATAATAATAATGATGATAATAATAATAATAATAATAATAATAAACAGAGGAGGAGGAAGAGAAAGAAGAAAAAGGAGAAGAGCTAGAACAAGAAGAATATTAACCACGGTAGACAAAGTGCAAAACATGAGAATATCAAATACTTAACTACTGTATGTGTGCACTGGGCAGAACACCGTTTTATTAACATTGTCGTTGATAGTTCTGGAATAAAAGTATTATTCTTGAAAAAAATGCATCATTCGCCTCATCAAAATACTAACTTCTCTGTGAGATTTTCGATTAGCAATAGCTATGCAAAGATTAGCCTGATTTTAGGATTGCTAGATGAAATGGCCCTTTCAAAGAATAGAATCGTGCATAGTTTGAGAAATGGGGATTAATACATGTCATTTAACACAACACTGTCACGTAGTAGCTTTGTTTTCAATGTCATCGCAATTATCATCTTGCACAGCAATGGCCTTTAATAATTTAGGATTTGGCCCTCATTACACCGGCACTAAACCATGGCGCTATTAGCACCATGGTTGCTGGCGGTATTGTAACGAGTCCGCCATGGTGAAATGGGGAAGTTCCACCCCATTCCAAGGTTGGCGGGGCGGTACTTCCCCATTTCACCATGGCCCTTCCCCATTCTCATTTTTGCCCCATAGGGCATAATGGGAATGGGGAAGGCAGTAATTACAGTACCGCAAATTGCGGTTCCGTAATTAGCACCAAGGTCCCTTTGTGGGTCCATTCCTTAACGGCTGGTAAAACCCACAAAGGGACCTCATAATCAGGCGCTAAGGGATTACCAGTACCGGTACCGGTACTGGTATCCCTTAGCGCCAGGGTCGTAATGAGGCCCATTGTCTGTGTGGTATTTTACAATCTTCGCATATATGTCCAAGAAAACACTCATTAATGTATTAGTGGAAAATATAAACAGTGAAAAAATTGTAGTATTGTCATAGATTTACCACCCGATGTGTGCTCATAACGTATACAAACATTCATACAAAGAAACAATGCACAGTGAAGTATCAAACTCAACACGTGTTGATGGGGAAAAGAGCAGTGAGGAAACAGGTGGTGGAGAAAAAGGAGTGTAAGGTGTGGTACAGGCAAGAGTCAGATTGCACAGGGGTAAGGCATACATGTGGTGGTTACCAGGGGAAAGAAGGAGCCCATGGAAAAAGGGTGCAGAAGTAGGTGAACATCTCAAAGCAACAGGTGAGGTGGTGCACAGTAAGAGGGAATGCCGAAATGAGAACCTGTTGAAGGGAAGCAGCCCAGGCAGCGAACAGGTGCAGTGTTTTATTGCCAAATGGCAATGGTGTTGAAGCCCTGACTTTTTTTATTTTTCCTAATTCAATACAATGCTGCTGTAAATTCCTCCTCAGAAAGGGCAGCCTGCTAATCAGATTCCCCTTTCATAAACGCAATGACAAAAGCATAGTGTATACCTGTGCCCTGCTGCATCAGTATCTGGTTCTGCAGTGCCTGCTCTGCAAGTGGCACAGAACAGGTTCAGAGGTCAGAGGTGGCCATTTGACAGCTGCAGTGACAGACACATTTCTGCAGCACAGGGACTGCATTTCAGATATTCACTGCAATACCAAAACTACATGGGCCTGATTCATGGAAAAATCTGCGCTGAAAAAACGGGACTTGCGCGTGAAATTGTGCGCAAGTCACCATTTGTCAATTCATGGAGCACAATGCACAGGGCTTACCCGGGACCTGAGAGGAATCTGCGCCGATCCAACACATCACTGCAACCTGATGTACGCCTTGCGCAAAACTCCAAGAGAAGGGCCGGCCGGGCCTGCAGAGCCACCTAAAAAGGGGTTGGAACACGTGGAATGATGAGGAACAAGGGAACATTTGGAAGTTACGAGGGACATTCCACCGTCATACAATCGCAGCGCCCATACACTCGCAAAACAAACATATTCATGGAATTGAACAGGGAACGCTGGCATGAAAAAAACCACGGGCAAATCCAGAAACACCTTTGCCATGCGATAGCAGGCAAAAACATCAACACGCACACAAACAAATGCATAAAAAACATGCAGGACCAAGACACACATGTATAAAGCCACGATGAATGCACCATGTGTTGCAGCAGAAATCCTGGGACACAGCAGGAGGAGGAAGATGGCCAGGGCCCTAATCTTCCACCCAAGGACCAGCCTTTCTGTGATGCCTGACGACCAGGTCTATGGCAGGTATATGTTCCCCCCCATATCATCCTAGACCTGGTCACTGAGTGGAAAGATGATCTCACATCACCTACCATGTGCCCTCAAGCACTGAGCCCCTTGCAAAAGGAGCTCACTGTCCTGTATTATTTGGCCACTGTCTCATTCCAGCGGCCCACCACCATAGTCGGTGGCATCTCCCAGGCCCCGCAGTCATGCTGCCTACACCAGGTGTTGGCAATAATAACCTCATGTCCTTCTGTCCGCTGGCATATGTATATGCCCAGAACACCAGCAGAAAGGCAAGCAGTGGTCCAGGATTTTTATGGGGTGGCGCACTTCCAAAAAGTCACGTTTCCGCTCTCTTGACCACTCTGGTGGTGTGTTGCTGTATGAACCACCAGTAGTCTGCAGGATCATTGTGGCAGCATGTGTCCTGCATATTGTTGCAACAGGGTGTGGGGTCCCGGTGGACATGGTGTTGGCACCTCATCCACACCCACAGGCCCACTGCTTGAGTATTGCTGGCCAAAGGGCACATGGAGAGGCTGCACAGACCCAGCTTGTGCAATCGTATTTCACCTAAAGTCCCTCCCCTGTGCAGTGCACACAGTCCCGCTAAATCCCAGGTACCATTCAATGATGACAATGGGCCAATCGACTGTGCCCACTAAACCACCCTGAGAAAGTTCCCTTGGAAGTGCTAAATTGTGTGCATCCCTTAAAACTAAAAGAGATTTCATTTTGTGTTTCCAAAAGAAACACATTGAAGAGGGAGTACACCACTACCAGCATGCCAACCATTTAATTCAATCACATCTGAGTCACCAAAAACATCCCATATGTAATGTAAAAGGATACTTATACTGCACACTATCCCCACCTTAGTCGTTCCCTTGTGCTCTGGCATATCTGACTAACTAACATACCAGTCAAATGTGTAAGTATCGATAAATCCTGAAACATCATGTCTGAGCTGTAAGCGATAGATGGCCTCAACAATTTACATGGACACAAAATACAACAAGCACAATTGAAAATATCTCGACACATGTCCTAGATTGTGTATGATGTGCACAAACATGTTCCTAGTGTGAGGTGTAGAAAAGCAGTGCAGTATTGTCCCAGAAGTTACTTAACATGGGAACATGACAACAATAAACCCCATCCACAATAAAACTATTCACAAGAGGTCTTAGACAATTGTGACAAACAGTGCAACCCACAAGAATTACCACATCCAGACATGCAGCAAATAAAGTAGACATTCCATAACGATCAAGATAAATGAACATATTACCTGTCCCTTTGGCATAAAGTCAACAGACAAATTTCATCCCATGAAATAGCCATCATTCCCAGGTGGAATGATCTGCAGACAATGAACAAAATGAAACATAGTGCAGCTAACATATCCATGCACCAAAAAATGCAAGACCCACGGGCAACCCTCAGAGACATACAACACATGCAAACAACAACTTACAAGACAAACATCAACATGTGTACCTGTGTACATGCAGAAACAACTGCACACTGCATGCAAATCAAGCACACAAAATACACACACTGACAAACAACAACATCCCACACACTGCTTGTCTCCCTCAATGACATGCAGAAAATGTGCATGTCACACATCCCCATTCACTAGATGATGGCACATACACAACGCACGCACCAGTCAACATGCTGCATGAAAATGAGAAGACATCACATATGCAGCTAATTGAGCCCACAAAAAAGCAGGGACATCCCTGGAAGACTACCAATGACATGACAAGGTATGCCATCACCTGCGTAGTATTGGAACAGTGCACTGAACACAGTCATGGGAGCACATTTATTAATAAAATTATGTATTCGTCACTTGTTAGGCACTTATTCAATTAGCCAAACTGTTTCAAAGTGCACCCAGGGAAACATGGTGGGGACAGGGGAAGGTAGACAATGAATTACAACAGAGATAAATGATGGAATCAATGTTACAAACAAAGCATGTGATTAAATGGGAGGGCAGACAAACCTACTAAGCCTTGTGAGTGTTCAGAACATGTACGTTTAGAGGGGAGGGGTGTAAGGGAAAAGGTGCTGAGGTGTTCATGAAGAAGAGCTGGGGGAAGTGCTTAGAAAAGAAAAGATAAACGTAAGTGCAAACTCCCGTGGTGAGACTGAGCATGAGCAAGTGCAGTATATACAGGGGCTTGTATGATAGATGTGGGGGGTCAGGGCCCCAAGGATATGTAAGAGCCCTGCACATCAGTCACAATACGGTATGATTAGCAGAAAAGAAAGGAGGATAAGGAAGAGGAGAATAGAAAGGACCTTGGGAACTTAAGGCGGTCCTGTTCAAGACACAGAGGGAGAGCGAGGTTATTACACAGAAGAAAGCAGACTGAGGAAACTGACCGACCACCAGCTCTTTGTCTAGCAACCCTCCTCACACACAGGGAGTTGGTGCCAGAGGACCGCAGGAGTCTATAAGGGGAGTATTTGATCAGGATGCGTTGAAGATAGTGTGGCCCTAGCCCCAGATAGCCTTGTGGATGATAAAGGATTCCAATTTAATCTGTGCTGAGCCAGTGAGCCAGTGAAGGCTTTATAGGGCAGGAGAGGTGCGGTCCCTGGGCCTGAGGACATGGATAAGTCTTGCTGCCCTATTCTGGGTAAGCTGGATGGGTTGCAGGGTGGACGAAAGAAGATTAAGGAAGAGGCTGTTGCAGTAGTGTAGCCTAGAGAGAATCAGAGCACGGGTAACATTGAGTCTCTGGGGGACGGTGTGGAAGGGTACAGTTACTTTGAGAAGGAAGAGCTGAAAGTGGGACTTGACAAAGTCCATAATATGATGGATGAAGGATAGGGTGGAGTCAAAGTTGACTCCAAGATTCCTGGCTTTGGAGGAGGGGGCAGGAGGTGAGCCCATGGAGGAAGGCCAGAGTGAGGGGAAGAAGTAGGCTGTAGGGTATCCAATAGGGAGTCCCAGGGTTTTGCTGGTGTAGAAGCTGAGGTCCTTTGCAGTGCACCAGGCCAGGATGGCAGAGAGGCAGTCAGGGATGAAGGAAGGTGTTAGACAAGATTGTATGCAGTACCCTTAGAGTGCACTACAACAACCCTGACCTTTCAGCAGTAGTAACCCAACCTTTGGTATAAGCCTGTACTACAAAGGTTGGAAGTGTGGACGAATAGCCAGGTTTATCTCAAGAATGGTCAATGTGAGATGTAGGGGAGTTACACAGAGGTTCACAGTGACAAGTATTCAAGCAGACACACACAGGGTTCCTTGATAAAGCAATTATTAATTTATTTAACAGTCAGTTAATGTAAGCCTTCTTCAGAAGGGAGCACTTTAAAACACCACACAAATATACTTAAAAATTAATTACAGAATCTCTTAGTTCAGAATCAGTAAATACCCATTTGGGATGGCATACAGCAGATACCTAAACCCACAGGTGACTTCAATTGCTAGGGTGCTGTTGACATTAATGTATTACTGTTGGCATTTAGTTAAGAGCAAGTAAAAAGGGAAAGATTATAAGAGCAAACAAGATACCACAAATATTTCTTAAGCAGCGAAATACTAGCAGATCCAATAAGAGTCATTCAGTTAAAAAAGGCTACGCCAAAGTCAATATGCAAGAGTCTATATGGGCTGAAGCACTTCTTTGAAGATGGGTAAAAAAGTATTTGCACAATGTTTCAGAAGTCTTTGAAAAAAAAGATGAATCAATGTAGGGCCACAAGCTGTGAGACTTGTGAGTGGTCGAAGATGCAAGCAACTCTACAGCTAGAGGTAATTTCTCTTAGACTTTGTACAGTACCTTTAAAATGAAGAAAAGATACAGCAGATGACTCCTGTTCCTGTGCAGCTCTGCAGATCTCACTGTTCCTGGGCCTCAGTCGTGTGGACAAGAGGGAAGATGTTGGAGGACTCCTGCACTGCACTGGGATGGTCAATACTCGCAACTGGCAAACTGCAGTTCAGTGGCTGTTCAGTGTTTCAGCTACTCGCATCTACCGCAAATAGCAACACTGCGGTTCCTGGCTGTTGAGATGGAATTTCCTTGCTTCTGGGGTCCCACACTCTGTTGAGGGGGCTCAGGCTCATTCAGCCCTGCTTCCTGGGAGTCCAGAGGATCAATCTGGAGCTCTTGGCCAACTTAAAAGCAACACACACAAACTGGTGTTCCTCTCCCATGCTCTATGGTTTCAAGCAGCAACTTTATGGAAATTCAACCAGCTCCGAAATGGATGTCCAGGTGGCTTACATTGAAGTTGATTGGTCCCACCAACTCAAGGGGAGAAGTCGTCCTTGCAGGTACTTTTCTGTCGATGCAAACTTGGCATTTGAAAACTGCAGCAGGGCTTCACCGGGCAAACCAACGGTCCATGAGTTGCAGCCAGCATCCTCATCAAGTTCTTCTTCGGTTCCTTTGTCTTGGGATATATGACCCACTCAGCTGTGCTTTACCACATCACTTTGCTGCGTTTGTGCAAGACACAGCAAAATGGCTTTGCTGGCTCCTGTGTGCACCAGTATCTCAAAACTACGTTTTTAACAACCAAAAAGATGGCTGCATCATCCTGCCACCCACATTTCAGGTGGGGTGGAACAGGGGACACACTGCAGGAGCGTGCAAGCATGCTCTGAGGCATTTAACTGAATTAAGTGAAAGAGGCAGCATTGCTTTGCTGAAAAACCAATATTCCCTTTCCAAAAGAAAACTTGTTCACCTTTAAAAATGCTGCTTAATGCTAAATTAATCCATTCCTCATGAAACTACTATGATTGAAAAGGCCCTGCCATGCCCAGACGAAGTCCTTGTGCCTCTGTAAAACCAGGCATAATTTCTGAATGAAAGGACCAGTCAAAGTAGCTTGGAAAGAAATCAACGAGGATCTTTATTTTTACTAACACGACAACGCGCGTTCATTTTCCTTACAATGTAGCAAACATCAGCTGTCTTCAAAAGAACTTTAACTATCTGAGCCTGGTCAGTATCACTGCCTCTCCCGGAGCAGGAGCTCCCAGCCCTGCCTCGTGTTGCAGGAGCCTACCAACAGCATTTAACAACCAGCACAGGGAGGCAGAGGTAAGCCTAGGCACAATAACTGTAGCCAAGTAGCCCCTCTAAAGCCCACTGCCTACCCCACCACCAGCCTACAGATTGGCAAGACTTCTGTGCCCTGCCCTACCTCATCTGCCAACAAGGTAAACTACGGTGCCTTCATGCACTGCAATCGATCAACGACCGAAATACAGAGATGTGCCCCATTACTAAGATGGCCACCGCCGTGGTGTATTGAATTGCCTGACCCTGTCTTGTAGGCACAAGGCACCCAGGAGTCACCCTATTGGTTCAGAATATCAACTTTACTTTCACCCAATCACTAGGAAGAAGGCCAGCAGCTGACTGAGCTGACCAAGCGCAGCCAGCACCGGTCCTCAGCTTGTACACTCCTTCACCGCAATCCTCCTGGTCTGAACATTACTATTACTGGACACAGGCACGAAATGCCCATAGCGCACTATTGAACCCCCTGTACTCCCTACCTGCTATGCCATGATTGCAGCTTCACTGCTTCACTATGTGCACGGCACTCCTCTAGATGGTATACATTGTACTTCTATCATCTGTAATATTTCAATTTACACCTGTTGTTATACCATGTCAGCCAGTACTACCAACCTTTATTAACTTTGCTTGGCCAGACTACCAATGTATCAATGTACGCTTACTGTTATACCTGCCATTCATCCCTGCATATCCTCATCCGTATATAGCAAGTGAAATCCTTACCACACACTGACATGTGATCCTCCGACTCACTGCCGGCCTAGCATGCGTCTCACCTGGCCAATAGCCTACAACTAATCTGTCCTCCCCCATTGCATCAGCTCCAAACTAGCGAAAGCTGATTGTGCTTTATTCCCACTTGTAGCCTGCATACAGCCTTAACTACCTGTTTGCCCACATTGAGCTCTCTGCCTGAGTGACCGACTCTGCCCATTGTTAAATACTTGTTTGCGCATATTGCCTCACTGCCTACCTTTTTCCTGCATACTGCCAGTTGTTTAATAATTGTTTGTGCATATTGCCTCACTACCTACCTTTTTCCTACGTGCTGCCTGTTGTTAAATACTTGTTTAGGCAGATCACCTACCGCCCAACCACTGCCTATTGCCTTAGTCGGCTGCCTGTGCTCACTGCCTGCTGCCACTTGCCTCCTTCTACCACCCACTGCCTTATTGTATCTTGCGCTAATGCATCTACGCTGACAAATTTCTCTGCCTAAGCCAGCCCGCACTACACTACATTAGATTCTACTGATCCACCCTAGATTGTATCATACCACTCCACCTGAGTCACCCCCTACTATTATTCAGAACTGTGCAGCCCATCGGCATGACTATGAACCACCCACAGCTACTTTATCCTTGATCCTTGGTTCCTACTCCTATCCCTGCCCTTATATCTGCCATCACATAGTCATCATACGCCTTAACCATGCATTTGCCCATGACATACACCACTCTATCAAGGATCATCCTAAATCTTATCAGCACACTAAACCCCATTATGGCACACATCCTGCTAGCAGCAGCTCCTACATCATATTACAACATGCCCCGAGTCAGACACCTCTGGCTACAAACCATGCAATCTCCTCCAGAGAAACTGCAAACTCCGGGCCAGACTCCCTAAAATATACAAATCTTCTGCCAAAACAATACGCCCTCTCTCAAATAATAAGACTCGTACCCTGAGTGGCCTTCAGCCCAACACAAAAAACTCCACACAGCACGTACTGCAGCTCAACAGCCGACTCACCCGTGAGTCCAACATGCACCTGAAGTCCCACAATAACACCCAGAAGTCTACCAGTACTTCCAACTGCCAACCCACCAAGTCCAGCATAAAAGGTGCCCTTATAAACGCCCGTTCGATGGTGGCCCATGCTACCAAAATAGCTGACCTACTCCAGACAGAAAAAATTGACTTCCTTGCCATCACTGAATCCTGGTTTCACCCAGCAGCAGGCCCTGCAATCATGCTAGCTATCCCAGAGGAATACATTCTCCTTAGAATAGATCGCACCACTACCTGCGGCGATGGCCTTGCCATAATCGCCAAAACTAGTCTTGCGTTGAGACTTACTACACCTTTTTATGCAGACTCATCCAAAAATCAAAAAGTGTTTCTATTCCCTGGTGTTTTCTATCGGTGTTGTTGAAGGGTTGAATTAGGTGCATTGCCTCCATTCCTATTGTTCTTATCACCCCATTGGTGATTGCTGCCCCTTATTAAAAATTGTATGATTCTTTTAATTTTCAAATAAATAAATATTATATTTTATCAACCAGCCTGGTTCATAGTCCATTGTGACCCGGGGTATTTGAAAAGGGGGTGTGATATGAGTGGTATATCATCTCAATATTGAATCTAATCTATCCCATAAGCATTTCCAGTGCGCGCTGCATTCTGGGCCGAGGCTAAGGTGTGCGTCGCCTGATTGAAATCCTTAACATCGTCCAGTGGTGAACTCTGCCTTCCAAGCCAAAAGACTTGCCTTTTATACAGTTCTCTTCCTTTCATTCCAGCCTAGCTGTCAATCACCCAGCAGAGTGGCTGTCCTTTCTGGACAGTCAGTCAGCCAATCATCACAGAGTGCATTTGGGTCTTCTAGGAGACTAAGTACAGGGAGTTTCGGGCACCTCCCTCACTTCCTGCCTACCCCAGACACCCTGGAGCCAGAGGGGGGCTTCACTTGTGAATCCCGCCAAAGGTAAAATGAACAAAGGGACCAAACTTGGTTTGACGTGCAGAGTAAATCTCAAGAAGGACCTTTCCACAAAGAAATGGTGAAAAGAGAAGACCGGGCCCATTTTGACAAAAATGCCACCCTTGGGTGCTTTACTGCAGCTGCGAACGCAGCCCGCAGTAAATGCACACCACGGTAGAAAAAACAAAACCACTGCCACCAGCCATTCAGTGAGGAAAGGGTAACATAAAAATGTTACATGAGAAGTTAGACAAAAGGGGATACTAAGTAACACCTCCAGCACGCTATTGCAAGATAGTGTGTGCTGGGTCTAGAAAGTTACGATTGTAAGTAAAGTCAATTTCACTATACAGCTCTGCGAAACAGTAGTTCATCCCAGAGAAGGTAGTTAAACCTTGGGAAATCTAAGAGACTTCCCTGTGTCACTACACTAAAGATGCTGTGTGACACAATGTAAAAGATGATTCCTATGGAATTTTTCAGACTCCACAAACCAAAAGAAACACAGAGTACAAATAAATCACACTAAAATACATGAGAGAGTGGGAAAAAGGGGCTCACTCTCTCCAGGTAAAAGTATCAAGCCCTCAAAATCCAGCAAAGTTGCTGGGGGTCTCTAAGGTACAGGGAATTGACACATTTCTGAGAATTCTCCCTAACTGAAGGTGCAAGTGTGTCAGCAGGAACTTTGAAGAAGAGTCGTGTGTCGTCAGCATAGCACTGGAATTTGGGGGAGAATGAGGCAATGAAGCGTTCCAGCAGGGAAATGTACATGTTAAAGAAACAGGCCAAAAGAATGGAGAAATGGGGGACACCACAGCTGGAGAACAAAGTAGGGGAGGAGAAAGGGCCCAGAATGGTTTTGGATGAATGGTTGGTTAGGAATGAGCTAAGCCAGTCCGCTGCCCACTCTGAGATACCAAGTGCATCATGGAGCCTTTTAATGAAGATGGAATGGTTCACTTTGTCAAATGCAGGTGAGCGATCAAGGAGATGAGGACAGCAGGAGAATAGGAATTGAGGGATGCAAGCAGTTCTTCACGAGTGTTCAGGAGAGCAGTGTCCGTGGCTCAGGAAGCTTGGAAACCACACTGGCATACATGTAGACTGCCAACAAGTACGTTATGGGCGTAGAGATGGGGAAGGGGCAACATCTCACGCAGTTTCCCCAGGAAGGGGGTGATTGAAATGGGTCGGTAGTTGGCTCGGCAGGAAGGGTCTGCAGATGGTATTGTAAGGATGGGGCGTCCAAGAATTCTTGAGGGAGGATGGAAAAGAACCAGTATCAAAGGAGTAGTTGTAGAGATCAGCAAGAGCAGGGACGAGAGAGGAGATACTTCCCTCGATAGTTCTGGATAAGCATGGGTCAACCTGTTTGGAAGAGACCTTCATGGAGTTTACAACTCTGGCGACTTCTTCATTGGAGACCTGAGCGAAGGAGGAGAAGGAGGAAAGTGGAGGGTGAGTGGTAGGTGGGGCAGAAGGGGGAGGGATGTGTTGGAAGATTGTGTGATATGGATGTTCAGTATGTCCAGGCTTTTAGAAAAGAAGTGAGAGGCAAACGCATTACAAAGGGACTGTGAAGGAGTAGGGGCAGAAGATACTGTGGATTGGTTGGCAAGTTCCCTGTAGATTTTGTATAGTGCAGCCGTGATGCAAACCACAAGAATGCATGTACACAAATACTCACCTTTTGCACTCCTGGCAGGATCATGCTTGACATCAGTTCACAGAGGCTGTCAGAATGTAAGGCTGGCCAGCGAGGCAACTGTCATAGAGGACATGCGCAGACAACACAAAGCAATGTGATAGAGCAACCAAGATTAAATGCATGCTAATTGTAGGATGGAAACAAAAAGTGCATGGTCAATGCAGACTTCCTTGTCACAGCATACAATTGATCAAACACTGCATTCAATTGAATGCAGCAGTACCATGCACCCAGCTGCGGTCAACATGAAGCTGCAAACACTATGGTGCAGCATGCATGTACATGCATGTGAAAGTACCAACACCACTAAACGTAATGTGCTGGTTCACAACATAGCATCCCAAAAATGTGCATAAATGCTCACATGTTTGAAATGAAATGAAATTATATTTTATTTATATTGCGCTCATACACAAGTGTTTCAGTATTGTGTTTCAAGTGTTTCAGTTGTGACTTGTAACTTGTGCTGCACACATAATTGTTGATCCATGTGGGGATGTCACAGGTGACGAGGGCTTGGGGGTGGTGTCCAGTTCTGGAGGGGGCTGCCTGTGGGGGTTGTCAGAGGTGAGGGGGCTAGGGGTGGTGTCCAGTCTGCAGGGGGTTGCCTGTGGGGGGTATGGAGTCTGGAGGGGCAGCCTGTGGGGGTTGTCACAGGTTAGGAGGACTGGGGGAGGTGTCCAGTCTTGAGGGGTCTGCCTCTGGGGTGTGTCGAGTCTGGGGGGGCTGCCTCTGGGGGTTTTCGCAGGTGAGCGGGCTGGGGGTGGGGTCCAGCCTGGAGGGGGCTGCCTGTGGGGGGTGTCAGAGGTAAGAGGGGATGTGGGGTGGTGTCCAGTCTGGTGTGGGTTAGGGGGTGGTGTCCAGTCTGGAGGGGCTGCCTGTGGGGGTTGATTTTGTTGGTGTGCGGACCGGGCTGTGCGAGGGAGGAGATGCATTTTCTCTGGGGTGCGGCTGTGGATTGCAAGGTGAGGCACGTGATTTTGTTGGGGTGCAGCCTGGGCTTGCGAGGGAGGGCATACGTTTTCTCTGAGGTGTGGTCTGGGATTGCAAGGTGAGGTGCGCAATTTCGCTGGAGTACTGGATGCTGGGCTAGAGGAGGGGCGGAAGCTTGCACCGTGTTAGTCCTTTAGTTTGCTTTTTGGTGTGTGTGGGGGCGTATTGTGGGCATTCCTCACGCAGCTTGTTGTTACTTGCTCGATGGCCAGTAATGCGTCTTGAAATCCATGAACACGTGTGGTGTGCATTATTTTCTCTGCGCCACGGCTCATGCAAGGTCCTTCTTGCTGCATGGCCCTTGCACCATTTCTGCACCAGATTCCATGAATCAGGCCCTATGAGTCTACCCTCCTAGTGGCATAGAAATCTTGAAATATAAACCATACCTGAGTTATGTTATAGTGGATCAAATATCTCATAAGTGTTATAAGCAACAGCAATTTGCTATCACACGTGTAAGCACTATGTGCCCAGCTAATCTGTGGAAGGATTATACATATTCTCCCTGGACAGGCTGGACCTGGGGGAATAGATCTTTGTATCCCTTTGTGAGGGTAGGCAAATCCCACCCCAACGAGACAGCTACTCCACAGGAAACTGGCCTGGGAACAGGAATCGTAGGACACACCCATTCACAAAATGCTCGGCCTCACACCTTGGGCCTGCATATCTCAAAGGCATTAACTCTATTGTTAAGGGAAGAGGGCAGGTATGTGAAGAGAGACCGGAGCTCTTTACATTTGGAGGAAGGATCCACCATCTTCTTACTCTCTGCCTCTATCTTTCCTTCGTGTCCCCTGCACTTCCTTAAGCACAAAGCCTTGTGGGTGTGATGTCAGAAGGCAGAATAAACTTGTTCTTAGAATAGGGATTGGACCCCTAAAGCAAAATAGCTTTAGTCCAACCACCTGTGGCCATTTGCCTTTAAAATAATAAGTCTCCCACTGCTTCTTTGATCCTCTGTGGAACAAACACTTGAGAAGGATTCACTTGGAAGTATTTTTTGCAAGTGTTTCACTCTCTAAAACCCTTTCTAAAGCCCTCAAACAATGAGGTGAAGATGAAGGCCCAGGACCCACTTCCAGGCCACATTGGAGGTGACTCCTTCTTTGCACCAGAACCTGCCACTCTGTACTAGAATCTCCTCGGGATGGGAGAGCTGACCCTGAAAAGACGTGTCCTGTCCTAGAGTCCATGAAATGGTTTCTCAGCATTTGGATGCCCAGATCAGCTAACACTCCCTGTTCTGAAGAATTGGGCCAGTCGAACTGCCATCAAGTCACATCTGCCTCCATTGAATCAGAGTTATCCTTCCAGTGATGCCTTTGGCACTCCTCTGAACATTCAAACTACAGTGCCTGCATCTCAATCCAGCTTGACACTGCATTGTGCTGTCTCTGTTTCTGTCACTTGCAAGGTTCAAATCAACTGCTTGTCACCAGAACCCAACTCAAACAGCTGGAGTGTCACTCATCAGCTTGAATCAAGTGTTACACCACAACTTGTTTCCGACTCACTTATGAACTGCTGCTTTGCTGAACCCAACACCAGAGCAAAAAAGGGCACTGCATTGAACCATCACCCACTGGAACATCACTCATCAACCTTGCCCAGCGGTGAAAACTTGACTCAATCCGACTCAACTTCAAATAGATCCTGGTGAGTGCCCCAACCGGCATCACCGAACTCCACCATCAAACCACAAGGAGCTACTGCATTCAAAACTTCTCAATGCCCAATTGCTTCTTGGGCCTGCAAGATTCAATGTACCTGTAATTAGCTTAATTGTCTTGCACAACTGCTCGAAGCTGGGTTTGACATTCTTGAACCACCAAGACTCAGACTGCTTCATTGTGTTATCTTTGCTTTTTTTTCTGTTCTTTCCTGAGGGTTGGGTTTTTGTAGTGTGTTTTATTATTAGTTATTATTGTATATGGTATGTTTAATTAAAATATATATTTTTATTGAACCTTGATTGGACATTCCTTCATTTTTTCTGTTATACGTCACTGTTTGGGTCTCTACAGAACCACATTCACATCCCTCTTGACAGTGTATATCGTTTTACTGTGCATGTTTTACCTTTATGATTGTGTTGGCTGTTAGTTTGTCAAAGTTTGAGGGCTGAATGGGTGTTTTTGCTTCTACTCATCCGTGTACTCCTGTGGGGCAGAAATAAATCTGTACACCTCCATTTATTACTCTACTCCTCCTACTTCTATCCTCCTCCCACTACTACTCTCCTCCAACTACTACTCTCCATCTCCCACCGCCTACTCAAATGCCCCCTTTCACTGTATACCATCCACTTCACATTCACTCCTTATCCTTACCTCTGTACTCACTCACCATGCATGCACACTGCAGGACCATTTCCATTCCTAAGCCAATACCTCACCTGTTCCACAAATCTCTTCCACAATCTGCTGCTCCCTCCTTCCACCTGCTGGTCTCTTGATCGTCCTCTCACCTCCACTTCGATGACTGACCACACCCAAATAACACACTTCCTGCTTCCTGTCCACTGCTTAAATTCATGACACCCTGAATGAATGGTCTTCTTTTCCTGGCCAATCTGGCCCTAACTTCCCCACCCGGGGTGTGTATGTGTCAGGGAAAATCTTGAAAAGATGGGTAATCCCCCCCTCTTACTCCATGGGGTGTATGACAACCGGTCGCCTGGGAAGGCCAATGCTCATGTCCTTGTTGGTGGGCCGTGCTTCATAGAGTAACCAGGTAAGTTTTCCATGGGTGGGTGGGTCCTACTCAACTTTTCCTTACCTGCTGGTCTAGGGGTCCCTTTTCAGTGCAGCATGGTGGGGCCACAAGGTTGTCAGGTTTTTCAGCTTCCAGCATAGTTGTCTATTGTGGATGTGGTGCTCTCCACCATGGAGCACTGTGGTCTCTGTGTTGTTTTGCACTCTGCAGCTTTCTCTCTGCTAGCAAAAGGCTCTGCAGTCTGTGTTGTTGGTTATCACTGCAAGGTTCTCTCTCTCTTCTGCAGCCATCTGCTAACCATTTTGATCATACTTCTGAAATGTTATGTTATGTTACCTCTTCTTGTAAAGCGCACGGTCACCCGAAGGTATCATGGTACTAATGGAGAAAGTGAGAACTGAAAGCCACGGCAGATTAGAATAAATAGGTTTTCACCAACCTTCTAAAAGCTAAATAGTTAGACGTTTTCTTAATAACACATGGAAGGTTATTCCACAGAGCTGCAGCAGCAACAGAACAAGCCAAACCGTTTGTATCTTGGCACTACAAGTTACTCGACAGTAGCCGAATGAAGGTTACGGGTGGGGCAGTAGCAATTAAATTTGGCTTGGAGATATTATGAACTCTGATTATGAAGAGCCAATGGAGAATCTGAAGCACAGGAGAAATATGAGCTCCAAAGGGTGTGCCAGTGGCTACCCGTGCAGCCAGATTTTGCAACCGCTGCAACTGTTTAATCATGCACTTAGGTTGGGCCAGGTACAGGGAGTTGCAATAGTCTAGCCGCAATATTAACATGGCTGCTACAACCACAGGGCGCAGTGGGGCAGGAATCAGAGGCAGTACCTTCCTCAGTATGTTCAGCTGGAAATGACCAGCCTAGCATACAGCATTGACTTGTTGGTCCATAGAAGGTTATGCAGATAGAACGACACCCAGGTTTTTCACTTTCTTTACCAGGATTGGAAGGGATCCTAGGGAACAGGGCCAGAAAGAGGACACCCAGAGTGTAGGATCAGGGGGCTAGCCCACCACTATCACCTCAGTTTTATCTCCATTTAATTTGAGCCAATTGTAGTTCATCCAGTCTCCAACAGCCGTCAGACACTCCCAGAGGCACAACAACACCTCAGCCTTATCAAGATCTAATCAGATAAGAATCTGGCTGTTGTTGGAATACAAGTAGCATCTGACACCAGAGGAGCGGATAAGACATACAAGAGCCCAAATATAGATGTTAAACAAAATAGGAGATAGGGAGGATCCCTGTGGCACTCCACAACTGAGGTGACAAGGAGCAGAAAGAAAAGAGGGCATCGAGAGGGTCTGGGTGCGATCCACAAGGAACAACGTGAACCAGGCTAGCACCTGCCCTTATATACCAAACTGGGCCAGACGGTATAGCAGGATGGAGTGGTCGACCATGTCAAAAGCCGCTGAAAGATCCAACAAAATCAGGGCACCGACTCCACCTGCATCCACCAGCCTGGTCATTTCATTCAAGACGCCAACCAGAACATTCTCTGTGCCTCAACCAGGACGGAACCCAGACAGAACCGGGTCCAGAAGATTAGTAGATTCCAGAAAAGTAGAGAGCAGACAGTGACTCTAAAGGTTTATCCAAAAAGGGAAGAAGTGAGATAGGCGGAAGTTTGATGGGGTGGTAGGGTGAAGAGTAGGTTTCTTCAGAAGAGAGATTACGCTGGCTGACTTCAATTCCCGTGTGATAGACCCTGTCAGGAGTGAATCATTAATAGCATCAGTAATCTCCGAGAGCAGATCCGGTTCAATATCTTTCATGAGACGTAGAGGGATGGCATCCAAAGGGGAGCATGACTTCATTTTTCCAATAGCCGTCACAACTGTTTCCTCAGAAAATCTAGGGAAAGTAGACCATGTATTAACTACAGTAGGGGCAGGACTAGCGTGAGGAGAGATAGTGTTGCCAGTTAGTGCATCCCTTGTCACTATAGGGGAGATGTTTTGCCAAATAGTATCAATCTTAGTAATAAAGAAGAGCAATAGAGCATCGAATAGCTCTTGAGTGGGCATGACAGTAGGAGTGAGTCTCTCTACTGAGGCAAGAGCCTTGACAGCTGAGAACAGAGCCCTCTGCTGAGATAGAGAGGACTCGATATCAGTGGTAAAATATAACATTTTAGCAGCTTTGATTTTAGCTGAGTATGTGGCAGAACATATTGTATACTGTATTTTAAGAATGGGATTGTATGTTCTACGCCATTTGCGTTCTGACTGACGCAATTTGAGGCGTTCCTCTCTCAAGAGATCAGTAAACCGCGGCTCATGTGGCAGCCTATGTGGTTGGATCAATCAAGGGGACGCAACAGTATTGACAACATCAAGAAATTACTAGAACAGGGAAGATAATGACACTGCTGACTCATTGTAACATTTGGCTCAAATCATGGTTGCCAGGTTTTGAGTGTCTACAGCGCGCCCAGACTTCTACCAGATTTTTTCTACTGGGAATTTAGTGGGCTTGCCCATGTCTTCCCTTCTACAAGAGACCAAGAAGTGGTCTGCCGAAAAAATAGGTTCAACTGACTGCAGTGTTAAAAGAGATTTTTGAGAAAAGATCAGATCCAACATGTTACCAAATTGGTGAGTAGGGCTGTTGACATGTTGATGGAGTTGGAGATCAGCCAGACTATCGGCAAACAGGTCGAGAGCGGAGCATAGCACATTTGCTGAGACTGGTGGGAAGACTAGAGATAAGGGTCTGCAAGCAAATATACCGGCTCAAGCTGTTGGGGGACCAAAATTGGAGCCCTGTCTGCTACTCCTCTCTACCTCAAGAGTAGGTATGGTGCTGGACTTCCCTCTACCCCTCCCATACCCTTTCAAGAGGGGCTCTTGTCCATCATTGACAAGGCCAAATACTGGCCTTGTCACATACTACAATGTATGTTTTATGTTGCTGCCTGTGCAGTACATTTTTAGCAATCTGTGAAATACTAATATTCGCACTTGGATATTAAAGAGTTCTTTGGCAGCAATGAAGTCCTTTCAATTATGGAATAAATAATGAGGTTTTAATACACTATATATTTACCTTATTTGTTTTATTTTATTTAAATATAACATGTTTTATTTCATCAAACGTTTCACTTATATTAATTTAAGAACAATGTATACACATAATAGTTCTTAATTCATATAGCATAACATTCATATGTACACATCCACTCACTCAGTTAAACATAGTTCAACACCAGATAAACATGAGCAACATGCATAAGTCATACAATAATAAACCAAGCCAGTACATAATTTTGGTCAATCGCGTATCTTATTTCAATCTAACATCGACCAAAGGGTTCGCTGCCTCCAAAAGGTGGCATTGCCAATCCAATAGAAAAATCTGTTTTCCCTTTTGGAAGTCAGATGAAGCAGCTCTAAAGCAGAATGTAGACTTTTGAGTGGAGCAGAGCATTAAATATGCTGTTGCAGTTGTGGGAGGTCCTGTTTCTGAGAATGTTGACAACGCCAATCAAAGCTAAGAACACTGATTAGGGTTATGGTACCTAGAAATATACTCCCTAATGCGGCACTCATAGGGCATGTTAGAGGAGAGATGGCAGTCACATAGTTGAATATTCATTAGTGAAACAGTGTATTTTTCTGGATGATACTGTTTGAAGAAATATTGGTTATCACCTTGCACCTCCGAACACTCAGGCATTCATAAACGAGTGTGGGGAAGACCTTGCACCATTCCGATTAATACTGCTGTGTAACCTTAGATGTTGCACCTGTCAGTTTCCCCCATTCGAAATCTATTGTCTGCACATCAGCATTTCACATCCAGGTAGCATACTGAATTCAGGGACAAGTTCATAGATCTGGATCCCACAATCATTCGAAGTCTTATCTTTCAATTGCAGGTACCTTCACAGAAATCTACGGCTTGATCTTTCAGGATCCTTTGGAGTCTGCAGAGTGCAATGGGATACAGCAATCACTTTCAATATCTTCCAAGACTGCATCAGAGGGACAGCCATTAAGGGGCACTGTGGATCCAACCACATAAAAAAAAAAAAGACGAAATTCATATTTCGGATGCCAATTCCAAAGAATTCTTCACAGGCGGCGCAGGCATGGTACAATGGTGAGATGATCTGCAATTCAAAATGTATGTGACCTCTCAGGTTCTGAATTTCAGGTGCTTAAAAATTTAAATTCAATTCAAGTTCTATTCCTGGTTAAACCAATGGGGTTGGTGAGAATGACACTCATGTGGCAGCTATCAGTCTCATTTGCTAGGAAAAACACCTAACAAGGAAGAATGAAAAGAACCACCAGAGTCTGATAAATCCTTGCACTGTTCTCCAGCCCAAGAGTTGAAATAGGATAATGTTCTCCTATTTGTAAGCCTAATCCATGTCACCCCGTATAGTTTGTCACCATTTTAAAGCACACCGAATCCCCCAATGGAACAATTGGGAATTCCTTTAAGAAAAATTTGAAATTATGTAACTAATAATGATTACTAGACTTGTTGTCCACTACTCGAAAGCCTACTTCCTCACCTTTGAGTTATCCTCTTAACCTAGCACACATTTGCCTTCAAGCTAACATTTTCCCTAGCCTCTAACCTGCCTCTTTCCCTGACTTTCCATACCTCCATTCTAGGACTTCATACTTCATCCATCATGGTTACATCCCTAACACAGTTGGCCATACCACCTATTTTGAATTGACAATGTCTTATAATGATTGATATGATAGTTTGATATGATATTTATTTATTTAGCACCTATACACAATGTGTTTCAAAGCGCTTCAAGGTAAGGGATGGAACAAGGGAAAAAACAATGACATTCTTACAGGCCATGAACAGTTAGAATGTGAAATTAACTATTGTACTCGGCGTTATGACATTTCAGATAGTGCAAGAGCTAAGACATAGATAAGGAAGTGAGGGGAAGAGTGGGAAGGGAATGGAAACAGACAGGCGACTACTGTACTAGGCCTGACAAAATTTCTGGTAGAGCCAGATAAAAACAAAAGGTGAGGGAGAAGGGTGCAGAAAGGGAGGGGGGGAAAAACAGCGACTATCGTACTAGGCCTGACAACGTTTCAGATAGTGCTGGAGGGAGGGGGGGAAGAGTAAGGGGATGGGGGAGCGACACATGAGGTTGCTATCATAATCTTAGTCTAAGTAACTCCACCCATGTATTGTCCCCAGTGACTGTTCCATTTATCACCACCACACCAGGTCCGAATGTCAGTTGAACTCATCCCTTTGTAAGAATCATACTGCTTCCCATCAAATCTGATATCTTATCTATTTCGTCTCTGTCTATAAATAAAAATAAAAAAATATGTAAAAATAGTCCATATGAGTAACTAGAGCAGGTTTCAAACTTACAAGTCGAATTCTCGAGATATAGATGTTCTATTGTAAAAGATCGTCAAACCCATGAATGTGAGAAAGGTGGCAAAGACATTCACCATTCAGCTGCATTTAAAGTACTCCTTAGCCATCAGTCATTGTATGGCCCAGACACCCATAATGTCATGAAGAGAGAGCCTCCATGTATACCTGATGATGTTCCCGTTAAAAAAAAGCCATGCTGCACTGTGGAATGAGGCCTGTGTACATAGAAAATGTTTCCATATTTAAACACGTACCATACCCATTGCAGGTTACTCAGGCTATCCACTGCTGCCATGGCTGAGGACACCCATCAGAAGCCCTGTAACACCACATGAACTGGAGTACAATGAGGCACATTCACCGACCAGGATGGACATCGAGCACACATTTGGCTGCTCAAGGGAAGATTCAGGTGCCTCCACTGGGACACTCATGTACAGCCCTGAGAAGGTTCAGAAGATGGTAATGGTCTGCGCAATGCACAACCCTGCATAACATGGCATTTGAAGTAATGTATCTATGCTTCCAGGGGATGAAAATGGATACCCTAATCAGACTCAGATGATAGGGGTAATCAGAGGCCTCCTAGGGGTACAAATAAGGATGCAAGGGAAGGACACATCATCCGTCATGAGCTAATTCAGAACTTTTTTTATTAATGCATATTTCACCGAATCAGTGGGGTACTAGGCAGAGATACCTCTGTGTGCATTGCCAAAATAGAGCTTGCCATTTCACCCCCTCGAATGTGCTGCAGTGAGTGTTGTGGCCCTCTGCATGGTCTTATTGCTGGAGCATATCGATTCTGTAACCCCTTCACTCTTTTGGTCACTACTGTGACAGACAAAGTGGCATCTGTCACTCTCCTGCTCTGCCTCTCAACAGCCGAGACCACCCTCATTGATGCCCCTGAATGCCTGGCCTGAGAGTGCCCCATTTACTCTCTGCCAGATCACATAAAATGTCTGTTGTTGGACTGGTGATGGTGGGCCATGGGGCATTTCCCCCCAGTTTCAAGAGGCAAACCATCTTCAGTGTCATGCAAAACAGAGGGGGTCTGGGAAACTCTCTACCAGCACAAACACAGCCTATTGACCTGTTCTTGGGTGGATGGCCCCTGGGAGAGCCTTAACCAAGTCTTTAGCTCACTGTTCTTTTCACAGAGAATACATTTCCCTGCATATCAGTCTTTGTCCTGCCCAGGGGCAGTCCAGCACCGAAATTCCAGGCGATTATCTTCTGAACAAGAGTATCACAGCAACCCCATACACGTGTTTCAGCCTAGATGGGCATCATCAGTGAGGTGGAGCTGTGCCTCTAAGGGGTCCATGTCTGGATTCCCCTGGTAACTTAGTGTGAGACCCAAAGTTACTTTGTATGCAAAACAGTGTCATCATTGCCAGGAGGGAAATCACAATCCTGTTCCCGATACTACTGAAATGTATGTCCAGGGAGTAAGGATGATGATGTGGTGGCATGAGAGGAGAGGGAGAAAAATGGAGTCCAGCTGATGAGGTGCACCCCTTGTTATTTCAGGAGTGTATGGAATCATGTCCTGAGATTCCACAGACATCCTTGTTTCAGATGTTGCAGTTTGAAAATTGTTGATTGGAGCCTCAAGACACTTGTGGCTGTGGTGATGTTTTCACATATGGCAGAGGTGGGGGTGGCCACAATGTCACAGCAGTCAGAAATGTGGATAGCACTGGTGCTTACTGTGACGATGGCCACGGATGAGGGGCAGAGGGGCCTCTTTTCTTCCCACTGCCGTCTCTCTGTGCTGCATCCCTGGAGGTGTGGCCAAAGGATGGTGCTTTGGTTGATGTCAAGCTGCCACAGGTGCCTGCTGCCCTGGTGTATTCATGTTCTTCCTGGCTGCCCAGGCTACCTATAATGGGATGAATGACATACTATTCAATGCTGTGTGGAAAAGTGGTTGGTTGTGCATTGCTTGTCGGGAAGGATGTGGTTATTTCACATGGGACCTCTGGGACTTGATAGCTTTGTTTCCTGCAACTGATGAATACCTTTTGACTACCTGCAAGCAGTGGGTGCTGTTAGGTTAAAGGGTTTGTGTTCTGGGGCCATGGGGTTATCAGAGTGGTGAGGCTTGATGTGACGTGTCATGGAGTGGACCTTCACTGATGGCTGAAACATCCCCACAGGCTTTTATAGTAGTTGCTGGTGTGCGGATAGGTGGCATGTGCCCCACATATGTCTGTGTGGTCCATTGCATGCCACATTTGTGGATGTCTCTGTGTGTGTTGGTGATGGGTGCTGCTACATGTCTATGTAAATTAACCAACCAGCTTGAATCACAGTTTGGCTGCAAAGAAGAACCAGCAAACAATAAATCTCTTGTCAAGCACCCACCCTCTGAAACTCAATCCCTGTGTCTGCTCTGAATGCGCACACAATTCTCCATTTTTGCAAGTCACTCAAAACCTGGCTTATTCATCAACACCTGGCAAAGGGCCTATTCCAATGGACTCACATACCGACACACAGACCTTAACTCACAGTACTAAGCTAATGTTAAAAATAGCAGCCCAAATGCATGCTAGCCACACTCTGTACAGTGCTTTGCTGCTCTCAAGCAAGCTACATGCAAAATTAATAAAGTAAAATAACATTAAAATACTAATATGGACTGCAGAGTAGGTGGGCCATTCAGGATCAATGAGGCAACTTTCATTTTACATAAATGGCACTTTATAGCGTGTCCTCTCACTGCACATCAGGTGTTCCATGGTGTGACCTGCCAGGTGCTCTGCACATTGTTTTACAGCATTGTGCATGTGTTTTCCCAAACCTGTAGTCAGCTGGTTCATGATTAGTGGAGGCCTTGCAATTCTGTAGTTGTTCTAATGTTACACAATGCACTGTCATGTACTTAACAGGTTCAGGTTTGCTGCCATCATTGCATGCAGTGGATCCAACTCCCTTATGCCCTGCCAGGTGAAGGATTTTGCTGACCGTATGCTCCCAGCGGGCCTGGGTCAGTGACTCCATGGTGCCTCCTACAGCATATGTCTACCTCTGATGGTGTGCCAGAAGACTACACACCCTGGATGTCAAGTAATTCCAGCACTTATTGACATCTTCAATGTCCCTGAGCACTGCCACCACTGTCACCATCTTTTTGCAGACATCTGCCCAGATGGCTGACTTATGCTGTAGTGCAATCTTGTGACTGCTGGCCCCATACATCTGGTCTGTATGTGCCACAAACTCTTCTGCCAGTACACTGAGCTTGGTTTCTGTACATGTAAGCTTCAGCAGCCTAAGTACAGTGGCTTTGTCGTTGGATTTGTCCCACAACATATTTTGTCTTTTATTTGGGCTTGGATGCTGCTAGGGAAGCTAATATCCAATGGATTCAGGATTTTCAAAATGGCCACCCTTTAACTTCCAGCTTTCAGGATGAGGCTATTTCCACCTGGCAGTAAAACTACTGCTCAGTAATTCCTTAAAAAGCAACCAGCGTTAACGATTTTTCAACGGAAAATTGGTGGAATTATCACTCAGTAGTGGATTTTGGCAGTAACTCCACAAGGTGGAATTTCCGTTACCGCCAGGTGGATTTCTGTACAACCATGGGCTTGTAATATGGTGAAAATTCAGCTGACTACATTGATGGTAACTATAATTCCACATGCCACCATATTTCCTGCCAAACTCATAATGAGGCCCATAAATAGGAAAGATGAGAGCATAACTAGTCATAATAAAATCACAGTTTTATAAAGAGTTTCATAATGGACTCTTTCTATGTTAAAGCAATGCTATGATAGGCTGTATCATTCCCCATGGAAGGCTACTTAATTAATTGGCATCATAAGAATAAAGTCAAATCTGCTAGCACACAGGCGTGAAACTGTAGGTTTCAAAACAATCTCTGAGCTTAATGCTAAACAACTCAAAGGGCATAGGAGTATTAGAAGAAATGATGATTAGATGGGATGGGTGTTGAAGACAGACAGATAGATAACTGGAAAGATAGATAGATAGATAGATAGATAGATAGATAGATAGATAGATAGATAGATAGATAGATAGATAGATAGATAGATAGATAGATAGGATCAGAAGATGGATAGAAGATTCAAAGGATTGAAGATGAGATTGGATATACTGGTTGATTGAAGGGTGCATTGATGAATGGATGGATGGATGGATGGATGGATGGATGGATGGATGGATGGATGGAAAGGAAGATTGAATAGATTGCTATGATAAATAAGGGCAGATAGTATAGTGTAACAAATAGGTAGGATCGATATGAAGAAAATGAGGATGGCATAATATACAGGAGATGTAGAAGAGAAGATACATAAGGAGGAGATGTGGTATCCAATCACCATCCATCCTTCTGAAGCAATGAGGAAGACCTCCACCATAAAATAGTGTGGCATTCTCGGAAAAAAAGATCCTACTCATTGGCCTTAAATACCAAGAAGACTGAACTCCTGATTGTGTCTTCTTGCTCTAAGATTAAAACCCTATCAGAAGAATACAAGAGCCTTTCTATTTCAGGCACTACTATTCCAGTGGGCAAAAAGTTAAAAACCTTGGGTGTAACTCTGGATGCTGTATTAAGTATTAGCCAGCATGTTGTTCAGATCCGTTCCTTGTGTGGTTAATAAACTACTTTGCAGCATCCGACTCTGAAAATGCAGCCATTCTTGCCACCACCCTAGTTAACTCCTGCCTAGATTATTGCAATAGTCTTCTGAGTGGCTATTCTCAGTATAACCTGTCATCTCTTCAAGTTTCCCAGAATGGAGCAGTTTGTGCCATCTAAGGACTCTCCAGACAGGCTCATATAACTGCTTCCAGGTGTGATCTCCATTGGATGCCGGTAAAGCATAGAGTTACCCATAAAATCCTGACTTTGATGCACAAGTGTGTACTTACATTGGCCCCAAAGTATCTGGTGGATCGTCTTCTTCTGTACATTCCATCGCGTTTGCTCAGGTCAGAAAATCAACTGAAAATTGTTCAGCCGAGGTGTAAATTGGCCAAAGCTGGTGGACGTAGCTTTGATGTTCAAAGTCCAATTGCTTGGAACGCTCTTCCATACAATCTTAGATCTATTCCTACTACTATGGAATTCAAAAAAAGGCAGATGACGTATCTATTCAACCCACCTACTGAATAAACCTGCTTGATTCGTATTTTAATTCTCTACAATACTGCTCTTCTATGTCTCTCTGTACTGATTGTCTGTTTTTATCCTTGTTCCGTGCACGCTCTGTGGCATGTGGCACGGTTTACAAAAATTTGAATAAATAAATATACTTGCAATTTGATCAGCAGAGGATAACTCCTGATAACAAATCAATATTTGGTACATGTGGGGTAATTCTGTACTTCTAAGAGCATGTCCCAATGTGCAGTATTTTTACGTGGGGTGCTTTGGCTAGGATAATTACAGGCTTAATATTACCTTTTTACATCAGTCATATTGGATGACCACACAACAAACAAATCTGGCGCATTATGTTATATGCAAACCATACCAGGATATGCTATAAATGTACCAACACACTTACTATTTTATCATGGATTTTATATGCAGTTTGATGATCTCAGCTCAGCATAGAACGTCTGCGTGCAAGAGAATACAAGTAATGTATCACTTAGATGTGGTTTTTGTAACCACAGGAAAAAGAAGTAACAAGATAAATACATGTAAATTCAAATTTTAGATTGGGGAGAAAATATTCTATGAAAAGTGCCTTATTAGCCATTTACCATTTCTGTAGAGATGTTAAAGTGAACAAAATATTCACAGACAGCTCTGTTGAGGCAAACACACTTGGATGCCCTACACATGCCGTACCACAACATACATTTCTCTTTTCTTTTAGTGACATTATTTATACTTCAGCATTTGGCAGGAGAGACACAGTTATTTATGTTCTTGGCAGTTACACTAACAACCCTTGCCACTCCTGCAAAATCTATTCCTTCACCTGAGAAACAAAATGCATTGAAAGCATATGCGTATGTGTTTCTTCTTTTTATCCTGATTTAGCACCTCTTGAATCAGCCCAGGGCTTGTCCTAATCACCTATGTTGTTCATTTTTATTGTTTTGACCTAATACTCACCAAGCCCAGAGAGAGGATTCAGCTTGCATGGGAAATGTCTTTGTTCAAAACATCTGCCTTTCTCCCACTGTCAGCTGCTGGTTTGGCCTTGCGCAGGCCTGTCCCTCCTTTCTCCAGACTGGCTCAGCACAGCTATCCTGTCACCCTTCTCCTTTCGATTAATTTTCTCTTCCGTTCTCTGCTCGTCTTCGTTCTCTTGTCTATCCCCTCCTTCCTTCTTTCTCTAGGTTATCCCCTTTGCATATAACTTCATAAAGAAAGCATATGATTTCACACCTAGTTCCCTGCTTCCTCCGTGAGATCATCAATCAATCAAACACCTCCCCTTTTAGCTAACCCCCACTAACTTTCCAGAATCTTTTCTGCTTTCATCTTTATACAGCACTCTTTCTGAAATCTGGATGAATCTGCAACCTTTTCATCCTCTGGTTCCTGCAGTTTCCTGCTCAAGCAAAATGCCAAAAATCAAATTAATCTCAAGCAGGCAAACTCACACATCCGTGCCTAAGCACAGCAGCCCAGGATTCTTTAACCAATAACCCCGTTCACAATATCACTGTTACAATCCCACCCTTAGGTAGTGACCTTTACCTTGACAGGTCTAACAAACTACCTTGTCAAAATCCTTAGCTCACACCGTCTTCCTCTCCACATCCAATCTATTTCCTCCTATCCCACCTTCTGCACTTCCCTAAAATTCTACCTCCTCCACTCACCTCCCTAACTCCTACTCTTCCTTCCTCACACCATTCTCTCCTTACCATCTACTCCTATTGCTTTTCTTGCCTTTGGTCTTCTCCCCTCATGCTTAACTCCATCACTCATGTAAATTGTTCATTACACTGTTTCTGGCACTTGATCCTCAAGTTATTATGTCTTGCTTATTGTAATTCTTGTTATCCTCCTGCCTCTCAACATGGTCCCTCTCCTCACACGTTCTACCTCTTCAAACATGCAAATTGTTCCTTACACTGTTTTCTGGTGCTTGATTCAAATGTTACTATGTTTTGCTAGTTGTTATTCTCATTGTCCTTTTATAAAGCGCTTTGGTGTAAAGCGCTATATAAATGTTAATAAATACAAGCATAAATACACTAATCTAATCTGTAGATCAAATTTGGCCCACTACAGAACTCAACAAACACTGACAAGCGTCCCCTCATCCTGCTCTAAGGAATAAAATGAGCCTTAGTGAAGGTTAGTAAGACAACATCATAACTAGATCTTTCAAATCAGCTAGCGTTGAATGTCAGCTTCCAGAGATTGTGCCCGTTTACAAAAGAATGAACTTTCACATGTTACTACGAACCCTGGGAGGCAAAGCTTAAACAAACACCATTAACATATTCTCACAGTGACAACATTAACATATTCTGACAGTGTATATTCTCAAAGATCCTCCACATTGGCCTCCAATCTCATCCAGTTGCCAGTATTGAGAAAACCTAGATCAGTGCCCCTTAAAGACATCGACTTAGTGTTACCAGGCTTTCTGAAAAGTTAAGAGTAATGGCTTGAAAGTTATGAATTAGTCCAAACCGCGGACATTGCTCCAGGAAACTTGCGAGACCAGTTTGATCTGGATTGCCCCTTTTAGGGTAGGGGTAAGCATGCTTTTGGAACGCTTTTGACATAGTCTTTCCCCTTGTGTAATGGCATTTCAGGCTTGCCAGAGGATATGATTCATCAATAGCCTTCAAGCGATCGCTTACTTGATACTGAAATGGGACAGTTATGCGCTGACGTTGGTCGTGAATGTCCCATGTCTAGAGACCTAAGCTACACCTCGCTGATGATGGCCAGTTAAGCTGACACATGTCTGGGCTTGACTGTAGTGTCAAGTGCACGGGCCCTGCGTGGTAGCGGTGTGCGATGTAAGTCAACCTAACATAACATATGACCTGGCAGTTTTGGTTGGATCGCCCCTTTTTTGAGTGGGACAAAGCCTGATTTGTGTATGGTCTTTTCCATAATGGTAGCCTGAAAGATAGTGGTCTGGGGGTTGTCCAGAGCAATGTCAGAGGTTATCATTCATTCAAAACCATCCAGCCACCAACTTTCTTTTTTTCTGAACTGACTTTGACTGGGATAGGTGTAGCCAGGCATTCCTCCTGAGCTTGTTCTGCCTAGAGTCCCAAGTTACATGCCACTGGCAATCGCAGAAGAGCCTAAACCATGTCTGTGGTTAACTGTTGGCTCTCCTTACAGGTATGGCAGTGCAGGAAAAAAGTGGTAGTAATTACATTACTGCCACTTTTCCTGCACTGCCAAAACTACAGGTTTTGCCGGTGGGGTGGTCTGACTTACCTCCAGCCAAGAGCTGGAAGTAACTCAGGCACCCCACTGGCAAAAAACTGCTGGTATTACCGGCAATGGTATTATTGGTGCCAGTAATACGGGCAAATCCCCCATGGAGTCGTATGGATTCCATGGGCTGAGGAATGACCACCGTTGACAGCACCTGTAATATGCTGGTAATTCTGGCATGTCAGGCACCGGTAACGGTAGGTCCATTTGATGATATTCCACCAGCTTTACCAGGATACCACCAAATCTATAATGAGGGTTGCTAGCCTCATTTCCAGATTATTTTTCCCATCTTTAATAACATTATGGAATGACAAATAATCATCTGGAGGGCTGCCCAGAACAATGCCAGATGTGGCGAGTCAAAAAACATTGGATAGCCTGGGCTTTACAGGACTGAATCTTTTCTTGAAAGCAGGAGTTTTGCAGTTTCTCTTGGTCCTTGTCAATCATCTTATCAATCTTTTCTCGGTGGAGTTCCACAATGCCTGGCCTTTTCAACCAAGCTGTTTAATCCTATATACAGACCTTAATGAAAACTATGACTTATTATCAGCTCCTTTATTTAAATTTCTTTGATGAAACTCAGATGTTGTTAAAAATATCACAAGGACAAGGTACTGAGTTAGAATGCCATAACTTTACGAGCTCTATGTTGGAAATTGATTGCAGGCACTTCATAAATTAAAGCTACATGAATGCAAGAGTGAGATGAGGATAGTTGGGACACCATTGGTAGCATAGCCAAAATACATTTGGCCTGCAGTGTTCGTCTTCCCCCCACCTTTCATGTCAAAGGTCAGAAATGTGGGAGTTGTCACAGACTCTGTATTAACGTTCGAACCAAAAAGGTTCTTAAAGCAGGGAATTTCCAGTTATATAGATTGTGATATATCATTCAACACCTAACTTGTCCAACTTGTCCAGTCCTGGTACATGCCACCATAGCCTTGGAAATGTCCAGGTGGGATTTATTTAATGGTATCTACCATGTACCATGCAGACGCGTATTTAATACTACAGAATGCCAATGTCTACGAAGGGACACATATTCTTCAGTAATCCAGACTTTGGCCGAACTTCATTGGCTTCCAATTCGTTAGAGAAAAATATTTCAATCCCAATTCCATGCACTTAAAGCTTATTACGGCCTTGCATCCACATTTATATCAAAATAAGTAATTCATTAAACACAGGGCAGAGTCCTGCGATCAAGGGATCAGATGTTATTTCAACCAAAAAATGCTCATGACTAAATTCTGGAGGGAGATGCTTTTCCACTATTTCATTCTGGAATAAACTCCCAATCTCTTTAAAGTCTATGCCGAATGTATTCCATTTCTTGTAAATAGTTAACGAGACACCTGCTTACAACCAACATGTAATTCTTCTTTAATTTGCTTTTAAAGGGTGCAATTGTTAATGGTTCTTAAAATGCAGAGACCTTTTTGTGGTGGTTGGCAATCCCTCTATTTAGAACTACTTAAAATAACATAACATAAAATGAGTCATCCAAAAACTGCATCCATCACCTTTCTGTTTTTATAAAAGTGACCCCGACGGGATAGATAAACTCGGTGTTGTTTTGAAAACTTGTTGTGGTTAGAGGCAGAAGAAAACACATCAATGACAATTGCCAGTGAGCATGCATCAAGTCTGGGGTGATTTTGTTAATTTAGAAAGTTTGTGTTGAGAGCAAATAGAATTGCATGAAGTTCTTATGGTTTATGGTAAGGCAGTCTTTTTTTTAATAGGAAGATGCTTCCCTAATATGTTTTCTAAATGGCACTTTTATTTATTTATGTATTTACTTTTTTACATTTGTAAAGCGCCCAAGCCCAAGAGCATCAAGGTGCGGTTGCAACCAGTTACACAGAGAAAAATTACTGAGTGTCAGGAAACAGGGGAGGACCTGTTTAGGTGATTAGCCAAATCCCGAGAGCTTTACAGAAGGGCAGGTAGGTGGGTTCTGCTCTTAGTTTAGGAGGGAGGGAGTTCCAGTGTTTAGCTGCGATTTAAGGGAAACTGCAGCCTGCTTCTCTTGACCTTTTTGTTATGGGCATCTTTAGGCTGTTGGCATAAATTGACCTTATTGGTCTAGTGGAGGTGGATCTTTCAATTTTCTGGCAAACATATTGTGGAGCTCTGTTGGATAGGCATTTGTGCATGATGGAGAGGGTTTGGAGCATGACCCATTCCCGGATAGGTAGCCAATGGACTTTTTTTATATTGGTGATGTAGTCTCTTCTGGAAATGATCAAAGCTGTTTGGAGCGCATTATTTTGGATGAGCTGAAGTTTGTCTATGTTATTTTGTGACATAGCTGCAAGGAGGACATTACAGTTGTCCAGTCTTACTACAATGATAGTTCTAGCGATAGTTAGGCAGCTTGCTGGGGAGCAGAAGTATCTCACTGCATTAATACGTTGAGTTGTTTAAGCAGCCGACGAGGCAATAGCATTCACTTGCTTTGTGAAAGAGAAGGTGGCGTCTAGATGAACCCCTAGATGAGGTGGATGTTGGTATCTGAATGCCATCAATGAGCAAAGAGGTGAAGTCTACTCCAAGTTTGGCAAGCAGGGTGGGTGAGCCCACAAGCAGGATATTGGTCTTCTCATCATTCAGGCAAAGGTGATTGGTTGCCATCCAAGTTTGGATAGTGGAGTACATTGTGTTGATGGTAAGGGAGTCCTTTGGGTGGGGACCAGTTAGGGGAGAAGGATTTGGGTGTCATCCACATAGTTTGCATATGAGACACTCAGCAAGTCAAGGAGGTTGACCAAGGGGTTTGTGAAGATATTGTAAAGTGATGGGAATACACAGGACCCTTGAGGATCCTCGCATGGAATGGGGATGGGGGTGCATTGTCCGTGTCTGAGAAAACTCTCATGGATCTGTTGGAAACAAAGGATCTAATCCACAAAGTGACTTCTAGTGAGAAGTTGGTGGAGGAGGTGAGTTGGTGATACAGAGTGGTGTGGTCAGCCATGTCAAAGGCTACTGAGAGGTCTAAAAGGAGGATGATGGCTGGTTTGTCTTCATATTTTAGAGAGCCAACTTGCATTTTAAGTCCAAAAGGGCAGATTCTGTGCCATGCCTTGGTTGGAAGCCAGATTTTTGGCATCCTAGGATTTGGTGTGCTTCGAGGTACGCTTGAATATATACATATGCTGCCCTATTCAAGATCTTGAGGAGAAATGGTACTGTAGTGATTGGGTGATAGGTGTTCGGGGAGAGTGTGTCGAGTGAGGGTTTCTTTAGTAGCAGGACTACCCATGCTTCTTTTAGAGTGTTTGGGACTAGGCTAGTGGAGAAGGACGCATTGATGAAACTAGTTAAGAAAGGGACTATAGTATCGGAACAATCTTTGATGATCTTGATTGGGCATACATCCCCTTTGCACTTAAATGCTTTGAGGGTTTTGAGCATCTTTGCTGTTTCTTCAGTAGCCACATTTCTGAATTTAAAAGTTGGAATGGAGTGTTAGGATTTGGTGGGGGCAGGTCGGTTGTTGAAGGTGGTTGCATCTTGTTTCATTGCAATTTTGCATTGAAGGGATGTTATTTTGGCACGCATCGCTTCCTGAATACTGCTGCACCAGGCTTCATCCTTGCTGAGAGTATTAGGTGAGGTGGGTTTCTAGTTCACTGAGTATTTTAGAGAGCTGTTATGAGTTGGAGTTGGCATTGGATATCCTTGAGTTATAGGCTGATGCTTTAGCCTGGATGATGGCCTCCTTGTATTCGTTTGCTAGGCTAATGAAGGTGGAGTTGGTGATGGTGGTGTTTTCTTTTTCCAGGTGCTTTCCACTGATATTTTTTTTGATCGTAGGGTCGAGAGGTCTGCAGAGAACCCGGAGTTGAGATCACTTGTGGGTTTAACTTTCCTTAGGAAGAGGGGACAACTGCATTGACTGCGTTGGTGAGGGTCCTAGTGTAGAGGTCAGCCAAGATTTCTGGGTCTGCTGAGTCTGAGTGGTCGGTAGTAAGAGGGGTAAGGAAGGATGTGATGGTGTCTTTGGTAAATTACCAGAGCATCGTGTTAGAACCGGTGGCAGGTTCTTGGTAATAGGGGATGACAATTTCAGTATCGGAAGGGAGAAGAATATGATGTGGTGGTTAGACCAGGGGCATGGGGAGTTGGATGTGATAGATATATGGCAGTTGATGTCAGAGATCCAGTGCAGGGATCACCCTTTGATGTGAGTGAGTTTGAGGACTCAGTGAGTGAAGCCTAAATCAGTTAGATATTTTGCTAAGGAGGCTACAGTTGGGTCATGAGGGTCGAGCCGGCTTAGGTTGACGTCTCCTAGGAGTATGACTCTGGAGTTATGTTTAATGTGAGATCCAATGGAATGTAGTAGTTCTCCTTCAAAGGAAAGGGCCGGGTGGTCTGTAAAATGTGGACAGTGTATCGTCCGATGGGGAGAATATGAGTTTGAGGGAGAGGAATTCACAGTTTTGCACTTCCGGAGAGTGGGTAAATTGCACTTTGAGTGAGTCTTTGGGATGAGGGCAACTCCGCCACCCCTAGATTCTATTCTGTCCTGTCTGAGTATGGTGAATGCTTCTATTAGCGCTAAGGAAAGTGCCGGACCAGAGGCAGGATAGAGCCAGGTTTCAGATAGGGCAAAGAGGTCTAGAATCTGGGAGGTGATGAGATTGTTTATGTCCAGGGCGTGTGCCTGGAGTGATCATGCATTGATGAGGGAGCCTGGAGGAGAAGAGGTTTGGGAGTGTCTATTTGTTGGATGTTGTTGGCTCTGTCAGTCTGGGAGGTGGGTGCTTTCTTGAGAATCGGTTGTGCTGGATTAGGTATGTGAGTCATGGCAAGTGGTTTGTCTATTATGGCTGCTTGAATTTTGGGTGATTCCCTTTGGTTTTGAAGACTTTGTGGGTTGGATGGGGGGGATACATGAGAATTGAGTGGCTAGGGGCCCATGCGCCACATGGGAGTGTTTGAAGTGGGTTGCTTGGCCTCTGTGCAAGAGGATGCGAGGGGCTTTGGTAAGGGTTGATGTTATAGATTTCAATCAGGCAACACACACCTTAGTCTCGGCCTGGTATGCAACGCACAACTGACATGCTTATCTTTTTTTTTATTTTAGATTAGATTCAATATTGAGATGGTACACCACTCATATCACACACCCTTTTCAAATACCCTGGGTCACAATGGACCATGAACCAGGCTGGTTGGTAAAATACAATATTTATTTATTAAAATTCAAGAGAAATCACACACTTTTTACTATGGGGCAGCAATCACCAATGGAGTGATAGATACAAATTAAAATGTGAGCAATGCACTGGGTTTGACTTTAGTGGAGTACATACACAGCACAACAGGACAGGAGCACTTTTGATTTAGGTCAGATAGCACCCACGTTAGAATTTCCCCCTGCAATGTTCCCTCAACCCACAAACAATCAATTCTGAGTGGATAAACAGGAGCAGCAGGTAATCAGGAATGAGAGGCAAGAAGCGGAATCTAAATCTGACCTTCCCTCCCCAAATAAGAGAGAAAAACGGATTTCAAACCCCTTGCAATATGATGAAATGACACTCAGACATGGATGAATAAAACAATGAATGTGTGCAAAAAACTTGAAACAAATACAGTTCTTCAGTGAAGCAACAATGTAAAGGTACTAACAATCAGAAGCAATGAATTAGCAAGAGCATACAGTTTCGAAAAATGAATGGAAGATTTAAAACGGTTTACAATCAAAATGACACGACGGAAACTGCAAATATTTCAGATTTCTGTGTATATTTACTAAAACGGTTACTTTGAAAAACGGGTAAAATGTTGTAAATCGCAATGCAGTATTTGTATTGGGGTGTAGCTATATATCATAGGTACACTATGGAAGTGAAAGTAAGTCTATAGCTGGTAATTTGAATGAACTATTCAAAGGTGCACTTTGAGTAAATGAAGGCACGAAAAAGGAAAGGAAATCAGGTTGTGAGAAGAACAGTTTTACTCTGCACTAGAGTATTCAGGCTGGGCCACCAAGAAGGGACACAGTAAGCTCCAGGGTTGATTCGCAAGTTCAATCCCCTCGCCCCAGTGCCCACCCGGGTGGAAGCAGTCCGATCACTCGAAATAGGACTAATAGTTTAGGATTTCACAAGACAAAATTATTAAAGAGATGGCGCTAGCACTAGAAATCAATAGCAGGGTGGCAAGAATGATTGTGACAGCTTGAGCAAGGTATTCAGGATAAGGATAGGGTGACTTAGAGAGTGGGATGAGAACAAAGACACTTCTTAGTTTTTGGATTTTAGACAGTCAATGGTTCTGGTCACTACACGGCAGGGCTCCTGGCAAAGCAAAACAGCTGGGCAGTTCTGGTCGCCGGGCAGCACTTCTGGACTGGCAATTCTGGTCACTGGATACTACAGGTTAGCTGGATGGCAGGATTGCAGAAAACAGGCAGTTAGTAGGATCAGTATGCTTCCCAAAAACACCACAGCTTTTCCCTTTGGTTATTTGGGAATTTTAGTGGTTTTCAAATTTGAAGCCTTGCTGGAGCAGGATCAGCAATGCTTGGGTTTTGCAGTGGATTCTGGATCAGGAAGATGACGGGTACAGGAACGCAGTGCAGGAAATCAAGAAGAGTGTCCTGTCAGGGTCCCTTTATATAGAACATAGTGACATCATTGACTATATTGCAGGTCCAGCTTAGCTAAGCACGCCTTTAAAAAACTGTATTGGACAATCAATGTTTGTTGCCTCCCCTGGGTTGTACCCAGTTTTTGAGGTTGTATTTTAGTATGGAAAAAGACTTCCACAGACCTTTTTTGCCAAAAATCTGTCATATCAGTATTTACACTTTTGTACAATGGTGGAACCTTAATAAATTGCATAATCATGTCACATATTTCATGTAAAGGACAGCCGTCCAATCCTGCAATCTGTGAGACATTATTTGGACGGTTACTACTTTTTGATCATTTTAAGCATGAAAAGTTGGGCCTAAACTTCCATAACTTTATACATTTGTGGGGTTGATCATAAGGTATGTAAGTATAAAAAATGTACATTTGGGACACGTATACTTTTCTGGTAATCTGCAAGGCCATAAAATTACTTCTAAACAGTGAAATATTTGCATTTTTCCAAACTCCTGATGCAGAGATAAAAGTATTTATATTTGTATTTGTGAAATAGTCTTTAGAAGCAAATGGCTGTCTCTTTGTTCGTGGGTCTATTTTTTTTCTGTCCTTCACTGCTGCCAACTGTCATTTCCTTTAGAGCATGGTGGGGGTTTCTGAGCTTAATTGAACTTTTTATTGCCCCTTCACACTTCACAGGTTAGTGCCCCAGGACTTCTATTGTCCCAGCCTGGAGCACAGACGAATGTCTGATAAGCTTGTGAACTTTCTCTGTCCTGGAAGTTTACGATGTGCCTCTCTTCCTAGGGGAAAGTTTCAAAGCTGGCACTTGAATAACTGTTTTTTTCTTTTTTGGAGCTTGCAAACTCAGCCCATGTGTCTTAATCTTTATTTTCTTATTTTGAGGGTTAAATTAAAACAAACCTGTGGAATAAAAATAGCCTATGTGTGTATTATCACCAGCCACAAACCCCTTCACATTGCTAGGTAATGGCAGGTTTTCCTTCAACATTTTACTTTTTAAATAGGCCATTTCTTTTTCAGTCAGCAAAGTGCATTTTTACACGTGTTGAAAACTGCTAGCATTTCTTCCTTTAAATTTGCGTTGGCATCTGTCTTTCCAATATGGTTTACACAACAGTCTGGACAAGGCAACGTTCTCCATAAAATTAACATGTGGACATACAGCTCTGATTCCTTTTCAAGCAGTGACTTGGACGGTTTTTAGCCAAAGGTAAGTGCTTTTCCGTGTTTGGTGCAGTAAAAGCTTTTGTTGGTTTTCAGGTTTTTGCTTGCACAGCCTGTCATTCAGGAATAAGGCTTGCTTTTGCTGAGGGACAGTGGGGATATTCATGGTCATGGCAGGGCCTTATTAATCACAGTGGTTGGAGGAATAACAGATGGAAATACTGTCAGAGCAGTATTTTTAAAGGTGAAAAAGGGTTTCTTTTCAATGGATATGTTGTGCCCCCTGGTTACATCCTGCCCGATGTGTGCTTGGCAATGTGGGATGTCTTCTTGTCAGTGGTGGAACAGAGATCTCACTCCTTAAACATGTCACTGGGCTTCACAACAAGTATAAATGGAGCACAGAGGGTAAAACCTGGCTTTTATATCCTTTGTTCTTGGTTGCTGAAACTGCAGAATGTTGGTACAAGACACCCTCAAACATCCAATATTCTTGCTGGGTGCTACAATTCATTTAGTTCAAGAAATCATTGTGATATTACAATGTCCTGGAAAGCTGAAACATTCACCGAAAAAGTTGCCTGCCTGTGCAATCTGTCAAAATCTGGTCGCAGTACCCTCTGCCGCCTGAATGACAGCTGTCAGAAGCCTGCCTGATTAACCTTAGAAATATATAAGCTGAAAGCAAATGTTTGCAATGTAAATGGCCTGTTACTGAGAGGAACCTATGTTTTAATTGTTAATCCCATACCTTAGAATAGGAAATAAGTGTTCTAGCTGCTAGTTTGAAATCACAAGTTGTTTTTAAACCAAGAAAAAAAAAAACAGAAATAAAATTTAATTTAAGCCACCCAAACCAGTATAACAGCTTCCCCCAGAGAGGCTAGGCTTCTCCCTTCTGCTTCCCTCCACCAGAAAATCACACCTAAGTGATGATTATGCAGGGGGAAGGAGACAATGGACTTTCTCCAGCTCAAAGGAGTGCCAAGTGTGAAGGGTTGTGAAAGGCCTCGGCCCAGGGGGAACTGGGAGGAGACTGCTTCTGAACTGTAGAGAGAAAATTGTTAAAAACACAAAAACAACAGCATTGCTAATGTAAATATTGACTGCACATTTTAAAAGGCACCAGAACTCTGTGACATGTTCTAGGAAGAAACAGCAGAAAATGTGATATTACAGAAAATGTATTTTTGATAGAAGCATGAAACTTCATACACTTATGCCCATGTTCAACACGCACATTTGTACTCATTTTCTGATGAACTGGACATTGTGTTCCTTATAAAAAGGGTGAAATTCTGTGGAAAGCAGACACAAGATCCTACAGAGACAGGGTTTTGTGGAGTAGCTGCTACTCAAAATATGTGATCTATATAGGTGATTGTAATAGAGGTTGCATATGTGTATATATGTATGGTGTCAAAAGTAGATTTTGTGTTCAAGAGGTTAGGGGTGGACTCTTGGCCTCACAAACCCACACCATTAAGGTGACACCCTGTTTCTCTCCTCCTATCAAGGTAGAAAGGAGACTCTGGCCAATCGCCTGCCCAAGGGGCGAGCTTAGGATGAACCAGCGCCCACACCCCTTTAACGTAAGCATAAATAGAGACAGCTTAGGACTGGAAAGGACACATAGATTCACCCACTAACCGATTGCTGGCGGAGCACCCTGCTAGAGAACCATCCATCTTCCTTGCTCCAGACTCCAGAAACTTGGCTAAGCAGAAAGGCCCATTCCATTGGCTGAACCATTTTCAACTAGGCCTTAAATTTCCAGAACCAGAACCAACCCCAGAAATCTAAGGGGAACACAACAAACAGCCGGGCTGTGCTGTACTGCTTGCCTGCTAAAAGAATTATCATCAGAACCAAAAGATCCAATCCAGTTGTGCCGTGCTATGACCAGAGCCATTGCAGATCAGATCCAGTCGTGCAGTGCAGTGTCCCCAGATCGCCTTGACGCTGCCAGTCTGTCTTGACCTATAATGATTAAGAAAGAGATAGGATACCAAACAAAAATGAACAATTGTAGGTATCAAACTAGAAACACAATTACTTTTCTAAATGGTGTGCCAGTACTTTTATCTTGAAAAAATAGATAAAGTACAACCAGATTATTCAAAAATATATAATTTATTGCACAAATAAAAGTACCATAAAAAACACACAACAGAGAATTGTATTAAATACAATTGCATTACTCAATTTTCATAAAAATATTGCACCTTAGAGAAATACATGGGCACAAATATAGCATCATATCACAACATCACAAAACAAATGTGTCACATAAAACATATATATTCCCGACATGCAGCATGTTTCAGTTCTTCGTGCCTTTATATGACTGAACTTTCTTCGGGGGAAAACACTTCTGTTCATTTAAAATTCCTACAAAATTATGCGATAGGGGGTCCAGAATACATCCTCCAACGGATGTAATGAATAAGCAAAAAAAAAAAAAGAAAAAAGCCTTCAGTTCCCAGTTGTACTCCAAAGTCACCCTTGTAGAAATAAATAATTACAGAAAGGTAATTAAAAGAAGAGCCATTTATCACCACTTCTTGTACCGCTATCCATCCAGTAGTTAGTTCGCACGACCACTAGTATAGAGGTCCTTTTCATAAGTTAGGTGAGTGAATCACCCGGGTTAGAGAGAGGAATGTGGAATCCACCACCGCAAGCACAAACAAATACATATAAAAACATGTTTGAAATACCTGAAAAGTCTCCAACGATGGATACTAAACGGCTCTCAAAAAGTGTATAAATACACCATTAATATCAAAAGCATCAACCTCGACACCCAAAGTGGTGCGTAGTTGACTGAAGAAATCATTATCAATGGGTAGGCCAAGAAATGACTGTCTGAAAAACAACATGCCCCATTTGTTTGTTTGTTTGTTTGTTTTATTATTTATAATGCACAAGCGTACCATAAGGTATCAGGGCGCAGCATTTACAAGAATTTTCGAAGCTTAGGTGCAGTCATCATAAAATATACATAAGGACAATGAGGTAAACCAATGTTATATACAAAGCAGCAGTGAGTCAGATAGGCATTATATACATGTAAACAGGTAGGCACACGTGGTTACAGTGTGTGCGGGTAGCGCAGCATTTAGTAATCCTAGTGGGCCTCTGATTGCAGTCATGAAACTACCTTGGAACGGAAGTTCTGGTAGGGCAAGTCCATTCTGAGATTTGGTGGCAAGGAGTTCCACAGTTTGGCTGCTTTCACCGGGAAGCTGTTTCCTCCTATGGTGGCACGTTTGTATTTGGGGACGGATAGGCAGTCTTTATATGCGGTTCTAACGGGTCTTAAAGAGGACTGTCTGTGGAATCTATTGATCAGGTATGTTAGGGCAGCATTGTTAAGAGATTTTTGGGCGAGTGATGCCGTTTTTAAAAGAATGTTATCTTTAATGGATAGCCAGTTCTTATGTTGGCCGATTCCTGTGATATGTCCTCTTCTAGAGATGCCCAAGACTGCTCTGAGAGCATTGTTCTGGAGGGTTTTTATCTTGCTGGTGGTGGCCTTGGACAATCCCAGGTAGAGGGCGTCACAGAAGTCAAGGCGGGACAATATGAGGGCTCTAGTGAGTGTAAGGCAGCTAGTGTCTGAGAGAAATGGTTTGGCTGTGCAGATTAATTTGCATGTGTATACCGTGGAGGATGCTAGGGAGCTCACTTGTCTTTTGAAGGAAAAATTGGAATCCAAGTAGAATCCCAATGTTTTGACCTCCTGTCCGACTGTGATGTTGTTCCCGTCAATCATAAAAGAATTGTAGGCCGGGCCCAGTTTCCTTAGGCTGGACGTGGTACCTAGGATGATGAGCTCTGTTTTATCATCATTCAGGCATAGTCCATGAGTGGCCATCCATGCCTGGATTATGATGTATACCCTATTTAGCAAGGCCAAATCCTTTCCATAATCTCCAGAAAGCGGAAGGAGGATCTGGGTATCATCTGCATAGTTAGTGTAGGTGATACCGAGATGATCCAAATCATCGAAAAGGGGCTTGGTAAATATGTTATACAATGTGGGGGAGACACAGGAGCCCTGTTGTACCCCACAGGTGATCGGCACAGGGTCTGCTGCAGCAGTGGGAGAGAAGACCCTCATGGTTCTGCCATTAAGGAATGATGTGATCCAGGTGATGGCTTCAGTAGAGAAGTGCGCTGAAGAGTGGAGGTGTGTACATAGGACAGAGTGATCGACCAAATCGAAAGCTGCAGATAAGTCGAGCAGGAGGAGTAGGGCAGCTTGTCCATTGTCTCTGAGCATGTCGATCTGGGTTTTTAAGTCAATGAGTGTGGTTTCAGTCCCGTGTTGAGGACGGAACCCTCATTGTCTGGATCCTAAGAGGTGGTGATCTTCCAAGTGCTTCTGTATTGTACATAGGCAACCTTGTCCAGGATTTTTAGTAGGAAGGGAACGGTCATTATGGGTTGGTTATTTGTGGGTATGGCTGGGTCAAGTGTAGGTTTTTTCAGTAGTGGACGTACCCAAGATTGTTTTAAATTGGTAGGGATGGAGCCAGTGGCGAAGGAGGCGTTGATTAGTTTCGTAATGAAAGGGGAGAGGTCACGGGCAGCGTCTTTGATGAGCTGTGCTGGGCACAGGTCTCCCTGGCAATTGGATGGTTTCAAGGACAGGATGATTTTTTCAACTTCAAGTGTGTTGACTTTGGAGAACTTGAAGCGGGTGATATCTGTGTGCGTGAGCTTGTCTGGAATTTTTCGGAGGGAGAGTGACATTAAGGGAGGCTTTTTTGCTGGAGATTTTACTTTGGAGGGTGTGATCTTATTCGCTAGGGCACTTTGAATTTCTGAGCACCAGTTTTTATCTTTAATACAGGTGTCAGGGGGTACTATGGGGGTTTCTATTTCCTTGAGTATAGAGAAGAGTTATTTCATGTTGGATTTTGCTTGTGATATGCAAGAGTCAAAGGAGGTTCGTTTAGCCATATACATTTCTTTTTTGTATAATGAGGCTAGTTTGGAAAGTTTGAGTTTGTTCGCGACTGATGGGGATTTTTTCCAAGTGGCTTCGCAGTTTCTTTTCTGCTGCCTAAGGTTTTTAAGGAATGGTGTGTACCATTTGTTGAGGTGTGTTTTTGGTTTGCTTGCTCTGAGTTAGAGAGGGGCGATAAGGTCCAGCGAGGTGGACATAATCTTGTTGTATTCTTCGACCAAGGTGTCAGGGTCAAGGTTGTCAGGGAATATGTTGAGTGTGGGGAGTAGGTTCGGGATGAGTCTTTCTACTTCCATATTCTTCTTGTTTCTAGTGAGAGTAGGTGGGGTCATAATGGTAGGCGGAGGTGCAGGTCGGTCAGTAGAAAGCATGAACGATACCAGATGGTGGTCAGTCCAGGCTAGGGGTGAGATATTTGTGATATTCGCTTGGCAGTTGTGATCGGTTACCCAGTCGAGTATTCTACCTTTTGAATGCGTGGGTGCCGTGCATCTTTGCGTGAAGCCTAGTTCAGTGAGAGTGTTAGCTATAGTACTGGCGGTATGGTCTTCCGGGTCATTATAGCCCAGATTGAAGTCTCCCAGGGTAAGAACTTGAGTAGAGCTTTTAAGATTGCTGGATAGAATAGAGTTGAGTTCTTATTAAAAGGTGCCAATGGGGCCTGGTGGGCGGTAGATCAGATAGATGTTGAGAGTTTGGGTATTGGTAAGTGGAAGTTTGACTGATAGTGTTTCGCAAGAGAGGACATTGGAAGAAGTTGCTAGTCTCATGGTAAGACTGCACTTATGGATAATGGCGACACCCCCTCCTCTGGAATTGGGGCGATCTTGTCTCTTGATAGAGTAGTTATCTGGGACTGCCAGCATGAGCATGGGGCCTGCTGCTGGGTGTATCCAGGTCTCAGTAATAGCGAGGAAGTCAAGGTCTTCTTTAAGGATTCAGTCTGCTATTTCTGTAGCATGAGCTACTTGTGATCTGGCGTTGATCAAGGGCCCCTTAGTTTTGGGGCTATCTGTGTTTTTAGGAGTAGTAGTATGACGCTTGTCCTGTGTTGATTCAGGAGTGGCGTAAACGAGGGAGTTGTGAGGTGGTCTAGGGTTGAAGTTTTGGGGTGAATTGGAAGTTTTTGTAGAGGAATTAGGTCTAGGCAGCGGCGCTCTGGAATTCTGTATGGTGGGCAGTGAGCGGGCAAGGGGCTCATAAATTTTGGCTAGTCTGGCTCTGAGTCCTAGGTTCCTATGTATGGTAACACGAGGGAGGCTAGTGGGTGGCAGTGGCTGAAGGATGCTTATGTCCATATGTGGTGCCTGGTTGTTAGGTCCAGTTAGAGATGGTGTGTTGGGTAACTGTGGAGCCATCGTGAGCTGTATTGTAGTGTTTAAAAGGATCAAGAAGCATGCAAGAAGGTTGATAGTGAATGAACACATACTAAGTAGTGGTGGCAGGAGTGTTGGGAGGCCGCGGTATAGGCTTAGTTAACCCCAATTATCTACAATGTAGCTACAAATGCAATGAGTGACACCTAGGTTAAAGGTAAAGGAGTGTGGCTGGGAGGAGATGCGTTACACCTAGTTTTGAAATAAGGCAAAATGGCTAGAGTGCATATAGCAGCAGCTAGATTCAAGGTATAGCAATTTGGCTAATATGCATTGAGTAACAGCATAATTACATTTATACATCTAAATTCGAAGTAGGCAAAAGTGGCTAAGGTGCATGTAGTAGCAGCTAAACTCAGATATAGCAATTTGGCTAATATGCATTGAGTAACAGCTAAATTACATGTATACATCTAAATTCGAAGTAGGCAAAAGTGGCTATGGTGCATGTAGTAGCAGCTAGATTCAGGTATAACAATTTGGCTAATATGTATTGAGTAACAGCTAAATTTGTCAGCTCATACAGGCACTGAACGGACACCGGCAATGCTGGGAAAGAGGCAGTCTTAGTTCAATAGGAGAGGAACTGGGGAGGCATACAGTAGTGGAAGGCAGGATGGAAAGTAAACAAGTGATAGCATGCATTTGCAGTTACACGTGCCTTTATAATCGTTACCATGGTAGGCGAGGTTGATGTTAGAGGCTTCAAGCAATGAAGGCATGCATGTGGAAGAGCGCAGAGTACATTGGTTGGCTGCAAGTGTTGGTTTAGTCCAGGTGCCGTGGGCACACTGTAGTAGGCAGGGATAATGATTGGTGACAAGGGTGGGCAGGAGGCTGTGTTTAAGTGGGTTGGCCACTGGGATTACGGCAGTCTTACGTGGGCGGCGTTTCAGGGGGACGTAGATTAGGAATCTCACCGTAGTGTGCTGATGACGGACAGCGGGCGCACTCGAGCACGACCAAGCTCGGTCAGGCTCAGTCAGGGGAATAGCCTTTGTCTGTTGCCTTTGTCAGGGGCCGGCTTCACCTGCCGGTACACCCCAATTGGTCAAAAGGAAACAGGCAACCAATCACGGGCAGCAGGCTTCTAGGGCTTGGAGACAAGGCAGGGTGATTGAGAAAAAGCGGCGGCGGCCATCTTTAAAAGGCAAAAACCTTGTGTTTTTGCAATTTGGAATTTAGATGCGGTGCACTTCATTTTGTGATCCAGTAGGCGCAGAGTGCTTATGTCGATAGTGAGACTGCACGAACAAAGAGCCTTAATTCTAGAAATAAATTAGGCAATTTTGGCGGTGATGAGATCGAGATGCCTAATAGCACATAAAGTAGCCTCCAGGCTTACCTATGATTTGGCATAGCTTCTGGCTGCATGGAACTGCTCCAGCAGCTGGTGGAAGAGGGAGCTCCTGCTCGCACCTCATGGAGACTAAATGCATCCAGACTCAGTCAGGGGAATAGCCTTTGTCTGTTGCCTTCATCTGGGGCCGGCTTCGCTTGCCGGTGCACCCCAATTGGTCAAAAGGAAACAGGTAACCAACCATGGGCAGCAGGCTTCTAGGGCTTGGAGACAAGGCAGGGTGATTGAGAAAAGGTGGTGGCGGCGATCTTTAAAAGGCAAAAACCTTGTGTTTTTGCAATTTGGAATTTAGATGCGGTGCACTTCATTTTGTGATCCAGTAGGCGCAGAATGCTTATGTCGATAGTGAGACTGCACGAACAAAGAGCCTTAATTCTAGAAATAAATTAGGCAATTTTGGCGGTGATGAGATCGAGCTGCCTAATAGCACATAAGGTAGCCTCCAGACTTACCTATGTTTTGGCAGAGCGTGTGGCTGCATGAAACTGCTCCAGCAGCTGGTGGAAGAGGGAGCTCCTGCTCGCACCTCATGGAGACCAAATGCATCCAGGCTCAGTCAGCGGAATAGCCTTTGTCTGTTGCCTTCATCGAGGGCCGGCTTCGCCTGCCGGTGACCCCAATTGATCAAAAGGAAAGAGGCAACCAATCATGGGCAGCAGGCTTCTAGGGCTTGGAGACAAGGCAGGGTGATTGAGAAAATGTGGCGGCGGCCATCTTTAAAAGGCAAATACCTTGTGTTTTTGCAATTTGGAATTTAAATGCAGTGCACTTCGTTTTGTGATCCAGTAGGCGCAGAGTGCTTATGTCGATAGTGAGACTGCACGAACAAAGAGCCTTAATTCTAGAAATAAATTAGGCAATTTTGGTGGTGATGAGATCGAGATGCCTAATAGCACATAATGTAGCCTCCGGGCTTACCTATGATTTGGCAGAGCTTCTGGCTGCATGGAACTACTCCAGCAGCTGGTGGAAGAGGGAGCTCCTGCTCGCCCCTCATGGAGACCAAATGCATCCATGCTCAGTCAGGGGAATAGCCTTTGTATGTCTGAACTACCATTAAGTGGTAGTTCATTCATGGCATTAGCACTACACAGAGTGTGCACAATACGAGTTCTCCCATGGGTATACATATAAAAACATGTCAGAAATACCTGTAAAAATCTCCAATGGTGGATACTAAGCGGCTCTCAAGCATGTGTATGAATAATCATTAAATTCAAAAGCATCGACCTCAACACTCAAAATCATCCGTAGTCCACTGCAGCACCCTTTATCAATGGGTAAGACAGGAGATGACTGTCAGAAAAACAACGTGCCCCATTAAGTGATAGTACATACATGGCATTAGCAATAAACAGAACGTGCACAGTAGGAGTCCTGCCATGGGTCCCATATTCTATGTCAGTGTAAAAGCATATATCTTACAACTGAAATCACTCGGTAAACAAACTCGGTAAACAAACAGCCGATTAGTGTTAGGAGCGGCTCAAACCTAGTCGACTCCCAGCACACCTAAAGTGTCTAGCTCTGTGCCTATGCGGTCACAACCCGCAAGAGAATGGTAAATAGTACTTACTCTTCAAAATCGTCTTGAGCAGTCGCCGTGGGCAAACACACTCCCCTCCTCAGACGGCACCTTTTTTAAGTTAAGCTAATACACTTCCTACAAATGCAGCAGTATAGAAAGAGGACTCGGCCAGTAAGCTAATTCAGCGCATCGCCATATTGGAAGTAAAAATGGCGATGCGCACCCACATGCCCTGCACTATTGCTAAAAAAGACGCCCTACGATGCACAATGTTGTTGAAATGACTGAAACACAAGGGACACCATCCTATATGGTATTATAATGTTCAAGTAAGAATAGCACCGATGTTACAAGTTACACCAGATGGATTTTAACACAATTGTGAATGTCACTAAACAAAAACATTATTATATATGTGTGGCGCCAGGCTAGCAACAACGCCCCAAATTTCTAGTAAGTAAGTATGGTCTAAAATTCCGTGAGATGCAATTTTTTACACAGGTATATTAAATCTTTTCATCTTTTTTATATATACTGTGACATGGTATATTCGAAAACAAAGCCCTAGCATCGAGATTATACAGATGTATTACACACACTCTGATGTAATAGCTAGCAAACCAGTATCACAGGTGGACTTGGTGCCAATCAACATTCTCATTTGGACCTACAATATGAGTTTGTAATTTAAAAATCAGTTTCTGTTCAAAATTTAACAGCTTCTGGTCAATCTCATTTTTGTTGTTGCCTTCAACTTTCTTAAGGATAACCCAGCTGAAGTTGGTATGATCATGCTTTTTATTTACAAAATGTTTCACCATCGGCGCTGTTAGCACCTTGTTTTTAATGCAACTGCGATGTTCAATCAGTGAGTTCGACACTTTCTGTTAGTTTTGCCAATGTATTGAAGTCCACATGGACATGTGATCATATACACCACATTTTGTGTATTGCAGTTGGTCATGCTACTCATGTTCCATAGCACATCAGGATTGATCTGTAGTGACTTGGTTATTTTAGTGAAGGCACACATGACACATTGGCCACAAGGGAAATGACCCCTCACCGCAGGTAAACCCCACAGTGTGGTTTGTTTGACCGGTGCACTTGGTTTAATGGTCAAATCATTGCTGATAAGTATATTTCTCAGATTCTGACTTTTTCTATATGCTACCAACGGGGGTAATCTCTCTTTGTTGTTATCGACTTTTTTCCATGTCTTGCTGATGATGGTCTTAATTTTGTAGGATAAATTCGAGAAATTATTGACAAAAACAGTCCCTACTTCTCTCCACTCCTTGTTAACTTTCTCAAGTAGAGCCTCTCTGCTGTTGTTATAGGCCCTTTTTGAAGAGGTTTTAACCAGTTTGGCAGGATATCCTTTGCCAACAGTTTCTGAGACAGGATATTGGCACTGGACACAAAGTCCTCATTGAGGCTGCTGTTTCGTGTCAGCCTCAAGAACTGCCCAAAAGGCAAATTGGATTTCAGATGGTTGGCATGATGGCTATTATAATGCAACAGGGCATTCGTGTCGGTCTTCTTGCTATAAGGTTTGACTTTCGGACAAGGAGTATGTCAAGGAATCAATGGTAATGAATCTATCTAATTACACCTTGACCTCTGAAGAAGAGGACATTTTGAACAAGGGGTTGAACTATGTAATCACAAAAAGGCATGACGCATTTGAATTCAGAACTGAATTTCATGCTTTCATGCGGAAAGTTAGATTAAATGAATTCTTTATCGAGGGTAATGAATATGCCAATAAAAATCTTAGTGCTTTACGTAATCCCTTTACTTTTTGTGCCCCTATGCACTCGTTTAGCCCTGAATCCATTGTCTTTGAGAGGCAGGTATTGAAAGAGATACTGAAACTGGAGATTAAGGAGGAATCCCATAACTTGAACTTTAGCAGCACTCAGCGCACACTGATTACCAAATTAGCCAAGGATAAAAATGTAATCATTAGACAGGCCGACAAGGGTAGAGAGATTGTGCTACTTCAGTCAACTATGGACCACTTTGGGTGTCGAGGTTGATGCTTTTGATATTAATGTTGTATTAGACACTTTTTGAGAGCTGTTTAGTATCCATCGTTGGAAACTTTTCAGGTATTTCAAACATGTTTTTATATGTATTTGTTTGTGCTTGTGGTGGTGGATTCCACATTCCTCTCTCTAACCCCGGGTGATTCACTCACCTAACTTATGAAAAGGACCTCTATACTAGTGGTCGTTCGAACTAACTACTGGATGGATCGCGGTACAAGAAGTGGCGATAAATGGATCTTCTTTTAATTACCTTTCTGTAATTATTTATTTCTACAAGGGTGACTTTGGAGACTCTTGTAGAATCTGTCATGGTGACGGGCTTTGACCCCCTATCACTCTTTGGGCTTAGGTCTGACTGTAGTGGTGGAGGGTGTAATTTGTTTTTAGGATGGTACAACTGGGAACTGAAGGCTTTTTTCTATTTTTTCAGCTTATTCATTACATCCGTTGGTGGATGTTTTCTGGACCCCTACCGCACAATGTTGTAGGAATTTTAAATGAACAGAAGTGTTTTCCCTAAAGAAAGTTCAGCCATATAAAGGCACGAAGAACTGAAACATGCTACATGTCGGGAATATATATGTTTTATGTGACATATTTGTTTTGTGATGTTGTGATATGCTGCTATATTTGTGTCCATGTATTTGTCTAAGGTGCAATTTTTTTAATTAAATTTGAGTAATGCAATTGTATTTAATACGATTCTCTGTTGTGTGTTTTTAGGGTCCTTTTATTTGTGCAATAAATTATATATTTTTGAATAATCTGGTTGTACTTTATCTATTTTTTAAGATAAAAGTGCCTGTACACCATTTAGAAAAGTAATTGTGTTCCTAGTTTGATACCATCAATTGTTCAGTTTTGTTTGGTCTTATATCTCTTTGTTAATCATTATATATCTATATATCCCCTGATAGTAGAGATAGTAAAAATGGGGGTTATTTGTTGAAACCTATTTGAATCCCAGTCTGTCCTGACCAGAATCCCTGACCAGAATCCTGACGGGTCCATTTGAAACACATAAAGTGAGTATCTATAGATAGAACTGTGTCACTAGCCTATGTACCTTGCTTAGTCAATCCCTATCTTAAACCCATCATCTCTTTCATTCCGAGCCAGTATTGTTAGAACTATCTTTGCGTGGACTTTTCTCTCATATGTATTCCTAAACCCTAACTTCCTATTGATTGATTATGAAAATAATATCCAACCCGAACAGAAAGTAGAGTATCATGTCTGAACTGTTATGAGCGGCCGTGAATGACCTTCCTGTGTGGCATTATACTTTTTGGTAGTCTTTAATATAGTGTAAGAAATCCTTTTTGTCATTTTAAAACTGCATTCCTGTTTCCCATTCTTGCGCCTGTCTCAGAAAAATGACCTCCTCTAAAATGTCCATAACTCCTTCAATGTTTGTGCTAGAAACACAATTTCAACTTCGCTTCTGCTTGTAGCTAACATCCACAGCTTTAATTTGCATCCAAATCCGCATTCCCAATCCATATAGTTCTCCCGTAATCGCGATTACAGCGCACTGAAAAGTTTGCCACAAATGTTCATTTAGGAAATTTCTGACACGTGTAAAACAGCTTTTGATTGCTCCCAACCTCACTTTTAAGATTTCACATTGCTTCTTAGTATTAAATCATTGCTAGTGTTTGTATGTAACTATCTAAAGCAGCTCCCATAAGAATTTAAACAATTTCAGCAATTTAGCCCATATTTAGTGTTTTGTCCAATCCATTCTCTAGGTAACTTTAAAACCATTTTGACAGCTTGCCAATCAATTCCATTTCTCTCTTGTGTTTGCTGGGGGGAAAGTGGGATTGTTATTTTGTTTGAATTCTGCCATTCCTGAATACCTGCTCTCTCTCCTCCTACCTCTTTCCATTGCCTATTGGGGGTTTGAGGGGTCTGCAGGGGGAAATAGTAACCACACTGCTATTTGATCTGAACACACACAAAAGTATTATTTCTGTGCTGAATTGTTTTGCTCACTATTGCTCCTGGTGCATTAGAGATTGCTTTGTGTTATATCACCCCATTGATGATTATTATGTACCCATTAAACATAGTGTGATTAATTGTAACTACATAAATAAATATTTTAACTTTGCAAACCAGCATGATTCCTGGTTCAATGTGACCGGGGGGGTTTCAGGAGGGGGGCGTGATCTGAGTGGTACATCGTTCAGAATAAAAGAATTTTTAGACACAAATAAATAAGGATTTCAGTTGTGCTTTACATGCTAGTCATTGACTTAGGTGAAGTGCCGGATTGAAATAACTTACAGATTGGGGGCTCGTTGCGGGATCCTGAATTAGACATACCACTCGTGACAGTCTAACACAGCGTGCTAAATGATGGGGTACATACACCTTTTTGGGCTACCACACTGTGCTACATTGTAAAAACACACTTCAATAGAAACACTCAAAGGAGTTGGGCTTGTTTTGCAAAGGTAAAAATAACCCTGATATAAGTCACAAGGAAATTAATATTTCCGGAATGGCGACCCCAGTGGAAATTAATATGGCAAAAGAACACCCACTGCACACATTGTTTTTCAGGGGTGAATGGGCTGAGCAGGATGAGAATGTTTGGCTGCAAGAAATCAAGCAACAAGCCACTGCCACAGAATTAGATATATGGCAGGATCAGGGTCCATTACACAAGGCACTTAGTGAGCTGTATATGGCCCCAAGGGTAAAAGAAGAGCAATGCAAAATTGCCAAAATAGTGGCGTACTTGTACCTCCATATTGGAGTAATACAGGAAAAATATGCTGAAAACCTAAATCTGGCAAAAAAGGCAAGTACAATCAATAGAGAATGCCCAAACTGATCTGGACTCTGCAGAGCAAAGGCTACAAAAGAGCCAATATTCAGAGAGTGAAACCAGACAGGACCTGATAAAAGTAAAGGAAGATCTGGATCTCCTACAGCAAGAGAAGGTAGAGCAAAACACCAAATTACTGACACTGAAAAAAGAGTGTCAGGAGAGATTGGACTCTCTACTACAAAGCCAACAAAAGCTAGAACAGCAATTAACCTTTAACAAAGCATGCACAGAACAGGTGGTCACTTTAGAAAACCGCATAGACAAATAAAAAGAGGAAAATAATAAATTAATTCTCAAAGACCATGAATCCCAAGCAGAATTCGATGAAGAGCGCCAGAAAGCTTGGGCATTCAAAAAACAAAGGGATGACCTGGCTTCACAGAGGGGTACTCTAATTCAGGAAACGGACGCCTTAGGCCAGGAAGTCAAATATTTAAAAACCAAGGTGGAAGAAAATCACTTGGCCCTGCAGGGACTGGGTGAACTCAAAATGGATTATGAAAAGCTGCCAGAGCACACCAGGAGGGTGGAAGATGCTATGGCAAAGAATGACCAGGCCAGTAAGGAGAGAACTCAGGAGGTGAGTCTCCTGCAGAAAAAGACTGGCCCAATACTTTCAAAGCAGGCAGGAAGCAGAGAGAGACAATGAGGCTCTTTGTGAAAAAAATGACATGCTCCATAGACAAATAGCTATGCAGGAACAACTTATAGACCAGTAAGGCCTTAATAGAAGAACAAAATGGTCAGGTTCTTGCATATCAACAGGGAGTAGGGGCTGAAAGAGATGAACTCAGATGGGAGAGGGAAACCCCTGAGCATAACCTCAGGAACCCTGGCACCAGAGACCTCAATCTCCTCAATTCCATGGACTCTGCCAACCCCATGTCCACTGGCTCACATGAGCCAAGGACCATGGGGATGGTAGACTTCAACCCAATGGGAAACATGGGGCTAATAGGTCAGTGCCTCCCAGAAATGGATGGGCGGGCATCTGTGTATGGGTTCCCAAGTCCTAGGGCCATCTTCTCTGATCAGGGAGACTCCAATCAGGGGAGGATCAGAGAAATGGATCCTCAGAAATATAACTTATCCAGAGATCAGACGGTAAAATTTGTTGGGGAATTCCATGAGAGCAGGACCAGTAAGAGCATACTGAAATCCTCTTCCCAGCTAGGACAGTGGCGGGAGGGGTACTCAGCCAATCCTGAGAGCAAGGAAGAGTCAGAAGATTCTTCTTAGCGCCACAGGACCCAAGGAACTAGGCCCCCACATTCTGCCAGCCATTCCAAAGCTTGCAGAATCTGGGAGAGCATAGAAGACCAGACAGCCACCTCCGGTAGCAGTGCCACTGAGTCAGATGATGAGTGGATGAGGGTGACAAGGACTAAAAAAGCCAACAAAGTCAAGAAGGATTTACTCAAGGATCCCCTAAAACAAATAAAAGCTATTAGGAGCGTCATTACGCCCTACCACAAGAATGCAAAATATTTGGTTTGGGAGCACCTTGAGTTATTTGAACAGATGAAGGAAACTTTCCATCTGAAGGACAGCCAAAGCTGTATTCAATATGTAAAATGGACATTTTCTCCTGGGTACTGCAGCTTCTTAGTGGGGCTGGAGGATCACAGCCATTCTAGGTGGTCCACCTATAGGGCGGCCACCCTGAAACATTTTTCCATTCATAGGAACCCTCAAGAGGCTCGCTAGGCAGCCTACAACTTACAATGTGGGGAAGACCAGGTCCCACAAGAATTTGTTCAGGAATTAAAACAGGCCTTTGCGCAGACCACTAGAAGGGTGCGCACTGACAGTAAATAATTTGTGAACACCTTCTTTCATGCTCTCCCTAAGTATATTATGACCCAGCTAGTGAGGGACTTTCACAAGAAAAGATCACTAGGCTGGGCCATTGAACAAGAAACGCAAATCTATGAAGTGCGGAAGCCGTTGGAAAATAAAAATAGTAGCAAAAGCCCCAAAACAACCAACACCCCTGCTCCTGCTAAAGTGGTGAAGGTTGCTTCCACTTTAGATCTGGAGATGGGGGGCCCAAAAACCTTCCCGCACAGAATCCAAACAACCCCAAACCCAGAAGGCCCTCAGGCAAATCCCAAACAGGGAGCCAGGGAGGTAACCACACGGATGGAACCCCTAAATCCCCTGACTACATCAGCCCACGCTACAAGGAAAATAGAGCCATTCTGGGCTATGTGTAGACTAATCCAGTCCAAAGGGGGGGAATCCAACCAGACAGCAGGAAACCCAGGGAACTTCCCTCCTCACTTACCCCAGGAGGGCAGTAATTCCCCAAATGCCAGACAAAATTTCTTTCCTAGGTACCCGCCAAATTTCATCCCCCAAAACAACCCATCCTTCTTTCCCCACTTTCCTGAGTCCAGACAGCCCAATCCGGGAGAGGGGAGGCAAAGGGTGGAGGGGTAACCAAACTTCCCTAACCAGGCGTATTTTGCGAGAAGGGATAGTTACCCTTCCCGGGATCAACCCATGGGAGACCTGAGGACCCCATACCAGCCGGAGCGGGTGTCCCAACTAGAGTGCCAGGTCCAGAACATGGCACAGGATCTGGGTTGCATGCTAAGGTCTCAACAGAACCCTCAGATGAGCATGGCGGCTCAGAATGCCTCAAATCCAGGGTCTGGTGCTTCAGAACAATGACAGGGGAAGAACCCCGAAAAACCACCGGATCCCAGGGAGGAGGCACAAGGGGAAGAGGGGTGTAAAGCATTGGAGGAAGCCTCATTCCCCAGTTGTGGAAAGCCCCTGGAAACCCAGGAACTGGAACCAAAATCTCCTGCCCCTGAAAGTCTTCCACCCAAGGAGCAGAAGGTGGCTAGGAGAAATAAAGAGCCCAAAAAGACCCATTTTGAGGAGGATTTACAAATCTTCCAGATTGAAGGAGAGGGATCCTCAGAGGATACTGGAAAAAGGACCGTCTTCTTCAGTGATGGGGGAACTCCTCCGAAAGAAAAATGGGTCCCCAAGGATCCAAATCCAGACTGGGTACATGTGGGTACCGAGTTGAAACCGCCCATCATCAGTACCCAGAATGACCAGCACAAAATCCCCTGGTTCAAACCCATCCTAGTGACTGCCTCCAAAAAGTGGGGGCAGCCCAGAATCAGAACCAGGGGGCCCAAGACTTCCCCCATATCTAGCTGTTACCTTTTTCTTACAGGTTCCCAAGATCCCAAACAGAATCCTGTCCAAATCACCTCTCTGTTAGTATCCAAAGCAAGGAAATTAACCCACCAGTTGGCCATAAATTTGCATTATCTTTGCCCCCTTGAGGAAAAGGAGGGAAGATTTTATGCCCCGGTCCAAATACAGGGGCAATGTACAATTTTGGCACTGGTGGACACTGGGTCCCAAGCTACCCTTCTGTCAAAAGGGCCTTTCATCAACTGAATTCGGGAAGGGGGGAGAAGTACCAAATTCCTCTCACCCCTCTTCCTGGACAACTTCAGAACTTCGACGGGAAGGAAATTCCTGTCGAGGGGACTGTGAATTTGGACATTAAAATTGGGTGACACAAGGTGAAGCACACTGTCATAGTTGTGACTCCAGAGGGCACACCTTGTTTACTAGGGAATGACATCCTGCGTAGGTTGTCTCCCCTCATAGATTGTGTAAACAAGGTCCTCTGGACCCAGACTAACCGACCAATAAAATTGAAACAGAGTGTCAACCATATTAGTTTAAATGGCACATGCCACATGGTTGAACAAAAACCTGGCCAAATTGAATTTCACTTCCAGAATAATCAAATCCCAGATGTGACAGTAATTGCAGTAGGACAACAAAATGGTGATGGTGAGTCCTCTCTATTTCTCAAAATCAACCTTCCTTCCATTATAAGGTGGCATTCCAAACTGGAAGGAAACACTCTGAAATTCTATACAAATTCACAATCAGAAAATTCCATTCCTATAATCCAAAAAGATGAGAAATCAGCTCAAAGCTTGTCTGATATTCAGAAAATTGGAGAGCAGTTGTTCATCCCTATTCAGTTAAATGAAGGGAAGGACTCTGTTCTCGCCCGAGTGTGTGTGAGCAACGGTAAGAGCTTCATCAGCGAGGCCATGTTCCGCAAACTCCCAAAAGATCCAGCCATTCCCACATTTAAACTGTTAGACAAATGGGAAATGGACCTGGAAACACCCAGTTCCAAACATCTCCTGCCTAGCAGGTATATGCTCAAAATGTCTATAGGCAACAAGAGCATAGTCCATAATTGTTGGGTCGTGCAAGATGTCCCTGCTGCATTTTACTTAGGCAGTGACATTCTCAATCGCTTTGCCATTAGTTTGGACCTAATAAACTTCAAAGCTTGGTCCTGATTACCGGGTAATCTCATGGACTTTGATGATGCAGAGAAAGCACTTTGGTCAGCATAACTGCTGCCATATGCAGTTGAAATTCAGATTGGAGAGGAAGTCACCATCCCAGAATGGACCTGACAATTCTCAATGGAAGTAAAAATTAAAAGAGGATAGAAACTGAAAAACCCTGACGCCTATGTCCATCTTAATGCTCATTTCCAACAGCAAGGGTTGGGGGTAAACCCAACACCACTATCAATAGAACACAACACCATTCCAATAGAGGTGGATAACAGTGACCTAAAGAGTATCACTCTGGCCGCAGGCACCATTATTGGAATGGCGGTTGATGACCGACATTTTTCCATAGATTTAGGTAATGAACTGTAAGGACCAATCCCCAAGGACTGTTTTGACAGTGATAGCGACGATGATACAACACCAGACAGGATCTTCTCCCGGCATAGGGGGAATTTCCTGGTGTACTCTTCCTGCCCTTATGGTAAGGAAGATGTGACCTGTGACTTCAGGAGGGATGAGGTAATCTTTCAAGTCCACGAGGACTGCCCCACCTGGAGCCATCAGTCCAAATCAGCACTTTCACCAGGGACTCCTCCACCCAGCTGGAGGAGGCCACTGAGATAGCCAAACCGGAAGTCTTTGTAGATTTTCAAGATCTCTTTACGGTGGACTCATATGACTGTGGTCACACCGACATCCTCACAACAACCATATCCACGGACCCTGGCATGTCTCCAGTGTTTGTGAAGCAATATTGCTTGCCTCTCGCATCAATGGAGTCCCTTACTGAAATAATTAAGACCCTTGAGTCCGTGGGATCATTTTTCCAGTCCACAGTACCTTCAATAATCCGGTGCTGGGGATTTTGAAACCTAACGGCCAGTGGAGACTCTGTGCTGACCTAAGGGAGCTCAATAAATGGGTCCACACTTCCCAATGGCCTCTTCCCACATTGACCAAGGGCTGGCCCAGATCCATGGGTCAAAGGTATTCACTGCCATTGACCTGACGAATGGGTACTGGACTGTACCTGTCAGTAGGCAGGACCAATACAACCTGGCCTTTACCTTCGGGGGTCAGCAGAACACGTGGACCAGGACTCACTTTGGATACATCAACTCTGGCAATTAATTTAACATTTTTCTACATAAGGCCATGCCCGACCTGGGTGAAAGGGGTAACCTGGCCTATGTAGACGATGTTCTTGTCAAAAGCTGAACTGTGGAGGAATACATAGTGGAGATCCGTTACGTCCTGACACAGTTGAGGGCTGCCAGAGCAAAACTCTCCTTTCAAAAGGCACAGTGGTGCAGAACTCGTGTCAATTTCTTGGGGCATGAGATAACCCCTCAGGGTCTCTGTCCCCAGGAAAAGAAAGTGCAAGCCCTTCCGAAATTAAAAGACCCCACAACTCTGTGGGAACTAAGAAGCCTCCTTGGACTAACTCATTACAGCAGAAAGTTAATTGAGGATTACGCAGAGATCACAAGACCCCTGATCCATCTTTTGAAGGGGGGGACAAGTGTGAGTGGGGTCCAGAACAAGCCGAGGCAGTAAGACAACTCAAAAGAAGCCTCTCACAAGCGCCTTGCCTAGCTTATCCTGTCAAAAACAAGGAGTTCTTCTTGGAGACATGGTTCTCAAATACATTCTTGACTGCAGTATTATATCAAAAGCATGACAAGGTCAATAAAGTAATCTCCTATTCGAGTAAGACTTTATCCTCTATGGAGGAATAAATCAACGATTGTGAGGAGACACTACTGGCAACGGTGTGGGCATTGAAGAATTACCACCCGTTTATCCAGGGGGAACACATCATAGTGGAGACTCCACACCAACCTTTGCAATATCTTCAGAGTGAAAGAAACCGGGCCGGAAATGTGAGTAATTCCCAAATTACTTCCTGGATTCTGTCAATGCAAGGCTTACCTGTGGAGGTCAGATATGGCCAAAACAAGAAGAGTCCCCTTGCGCAAGGGCTGTCTGATTTGCATGATTGTGCCAGAGAAAACTGTCTCGAGGACGAAAGTCTTAAAATCAAAGGCAACATGGAGGCATACCTTAATTCGCCACACAAAGTCTATGATGAAGACCAGTGTGAGGGAATGCCCACTGTCTATGTGGATGGATGCTCCTACCATGTTGTCAACAAAGGGGAAAAGGAACTTGTGGCCCGCGTAGGGACTGCATGGGTGAATGATGCCCCAGAACCCTCCGCTGGGTACAAAACCGGTCCCCGAAGTAGTCAAGTGGCAGAGTTGATGGCTGTGCATCAAGCCATCCTCACTGCTGTCCAACACCAACTCCACGAACTGGTCATAATCACTGATTCGGATTATGTATGGAACGAGTTCATGGAGCACCTGGTTAACTGGGGAACCAGAGGCATGCTATGTGCTAATAACAAACCGTTGAAATATGGGAAATTAATTCAAAATATTGATGATCTGGTCACCTCGAATGGGATGACCATCTACTGGAAAAAGATCAAGGGTCATTCTAAAGTGGTGGGACCAGACAAAACTGGAAACGACCTATCTGATCAGCTGGCCAAAACCAGAGCCATCCAATGGGATCTACTTGAGATCGAGTCCCTTTTGGGGGAAATCCAGGTCACTGCTATCCCTAGGTCCCCGACAAATGCTCACAGTGAACTCTCAACTGCACAATGGAGTAAGGAGACCCCAGATGCTGATTTGATTATGGCTCAAAAAGGGGATCCAAAAATTGGTAACTTTTATCAACACATTGAGGACCCTGAGAACATCCCCCTGACAGATACCGATTGCATAAGGAAAGAAGACCTCAGAGTGTTGATGAAATGTCCAAAAATGTTCCAAATCCAAGATGGTTTGTTGGTAAGGAGATCCATAGCAGGCCATGACCAGTGGGTGATCCCCACCTCATTCCGAAGCCTAATGCTAAGTCACGCCCATGATGCGGCCACAACCGGTCATCAGGGGTTTCATACAACACTAGAAATCTTGCGAGAGGTTGCATACTGGCCACACATAGGGCAGGACCTCGACCAATACTTGAAGGGGTGTCTTGTGTTTGCACAATTTCAGCCATCACTCACACACCATGCTCCCCTCCAAAAGAGGGTGATGACACTGCCTTGGTCAGATTTACAAGTCAACTTTATCGGGCCCGTGATTCGCTTCTCTAGTGGGGACAAGTACATGTTGACCATGACATGCTTGTTCACTAAATGGGTGGAATGTCTCCCTGCCCCAAATTGCAAGGCAGAAACAGTAGCTTCCCTGATGATCAATCACATCTTCTCGCGTTTTGGACTATCCCAAAGGATTGAATCAGACTGAGGTAGCCACTTCACTAGCGAAGTGATGACAAAGATGTGGGAGATACTTGGGGTCATAAGGAAACTACACACTGCCTACCGGACAGCCTCTAGTGGTGGAGTTGAGAGATACAACAAGACTATTGTGAGCATATTAAAAAAAGTTTGAGGCACATTCTTGGCCAAGTTGGGACATTCAATTAGCTCTTGTCCTGATGGCCATCAGATCTATTCCTTCTTCTGCAACAAAAATGTCTCAGTTTGAGCTGATGACTGGACGAAGGATGGTGCTTCCCCAGCATCTGCTCTACAGAACCCAAGAGCAGACCTTGATAAATGCGTCCACAACTCATGAGTATGTTGAGAATCTGAAAAAACACCTTCAACATGCTTTTGCTTATGTTCAGCGGAATCTAGAAAGATCTGCAGACAGTATGAAGACCCACTATGACCTTAAGACAACTAAAAAAGAATACCAAGTAGGAGACTGGGTCTACTTGTACAATTTCCAAAGGAAACAGGCCAAACAGCGCAAATTCCTCCCTAGATGGCGGGGTCCTTTTGAAATTGTAGACAGAATCTCAACAGTCGCCTACAAAATCCGCATTCCCAAGGGCAGTTTGGCAGAAGGGGAAGACAAGTGGGTCCACATCAACCAGCTAAAGTGTTGCCATCCTAGGCATACTCTGTGGCAAGTAGAGGAGCCATCCAGAAAACCAGAGGGGGAGATTCCGGCCCCCTAGAAAATTCCAACTGTTAAAACCATTACACCTGTTAAAATCATTAGGAATTACAGCCTGGAAATATTGTTAATTGTATGTCAAATGTATGCTTCTGGCCCAGTACATAACCATGCTCTGTTCTGTCTCAAAGTACTGAAACCATGTATTTTAAGCACCAAGGAGGACCGGGAGGAGAGACCCAAGGGACCCAGAGTATCGCTCCATACTCCCATCCGGAACCGGCGAGGAGAACCTGTTGATCCAGCACTGACGGGAGAAGCAGACGACTTTCTCCATCTGGACCAAGAAGAAAGAAAGAACATCCCAATCTCCCAACTTCCCCTTGATGGGCGGTCAAACTTAAGTCGGCGGGGGAGCTCTGTGGGATGTCTTCACCCATTTTTGCTCTGCCATGCGGCATCCTTGTGTTCTGATGGTGCCAGAAATAACAAAATGGCCGCAAACCCTTGTGCGTGCCAAAACTTATGAAAATCGTGCTTTGCATCACAAAAAGATGACTGCCCGATCTACCATGCATGTTGTCAGTGGTGAAACAGAGATCTCACTCCTGAAACATGTCACTGGGCTTCACAACAAGTAGAAATGGAGCACAGAGGGAAAAGCAGTGTTTTGTTGAAAGAAATCCAAAATCTGGCTTTTAAATACTTTTTTCTTGGTTGCTGAATCTGCAGAATGCCGGTACAAGACACCCTCAAACATCCAATATTCTTGCTGGGTGCTAGAATTCATTTAGTTCAAGAAATCATTGTGATATTACAATGTCCTGGAAAGCTTAATTTGTCATAAAAACATCCACAGCAAAAGTTGCCTGCCTGTGGAATCTGTCAAAATCTGGTGGCAGTACCCTCGGCCACCTGAATGACAGCTGTCAGAAGCCTGCCTGATTAACCTTAGAAATGTATAAGCTGAAAGCACATGTTTGCAATGTAAATGGCATATTACTGAGAGTAACCTATGTTATAATTGTTAATCCCATGGTTTAGAATCAGAAATAGGTGTTCTAGCTGCTAGTTTGAAATCACAAGTTGTTTTTTAAACCAAGAAAAATGCAACAGAAATAACATTTAATTTAAGTCTGACCAAAGCCACCCAAACCAGTATAACAGCTTCCCCCAGAGAGGCTAGTCCTCTCCCTTCTGCTTCCCTCCACCAGGAAATCACACCTAAGTGATGATTAAGCAGGGGGAAGGAGACAATGGACTTCCTCCAGCTCAAAGGAGTGCCAAGTGTGAAGGGTCGTGAATGGCCTGGACCCAGGAGGAACTCGGAGGAGACTGCTTCTGAACTGCAGAGAGACCGAAGGAGGCAGAGACAAACAATCATTTGTTGCTTAACAAGAACAAAAGATACATTTTAACAAGACTGAAAACTTACTGTGTAAAATTGTTAAAAACACAAAAGCAACAGCATTGTTAATGTAAACATTGGCTGCACATTTTAAAAAGGCGCCAGCACTCTGTGACATGTTCTAGGAAGAAAAAGTGGAAAATGTGATATTACAGCCTCATTACGACCCAGGCGGTAAGTTACCGCCTGGGCCGTGACTTTACCACCATGGCGTAAACTACGTTTACGCCATGGTGGTTGGCGGACTTACCGCCCCATTCCGACCTAGGCGGGGCGGTAAGTCCCCAATCCCCATTTACCCTTCCCCATTCCCATTTTTGCCCCATAGGGCATAATGGGAGTGGGGAAGGCGTTAATTACGCCACCGTAAATTACGGTGGCGTAATTAACTCCATGGTCCCTTAGCGCCATGGATTTTAACACCTGCTAAAAGCAGGTGTTAAAAGCACCATGGCGCTAGGGGACCTCGTTATCAGGCGGTAAGGGTCGGCGCTGTTAACGCTGCCGTTAACCCCTTACCGCCTGAGTTGTAATGAGGCCCAAAATGTATTTTTGATAGAAGCATGAAACTTCATACACTTATGCACATGTTCAACACGTACATTTCTACGCATTTTCTGATAAATTGGACATTCTGTTCCTGATAAAAGGGGCGAAATTTGGTGGATAGCAGACACAAGATCCTACAGCGACAGGGTTTTGTGGAGTAGCTGCTACTCAAAATATGTTATCTATATAGGTGATTTTTAATAGAGGTTGCATATGTGTAAATATGTATTGTGTCAAAATTAGATTTTGTGTTCAAGAGGCTAGAGGTGGACTCTAGGCCTCATAAACTCACACCATTAAGGTGACACCCTGTTTTTCTCCTCCTATCAAGGTAGAGAGGAGACTCTGGCCAATCACCTGCCCAAGGGGCGAGCTTAGGCTGAACCAGCACCCAAACATCTTTATCATAAGCATAAATAGAGACAGCTCAGGACTGGAAAAGGACACACAGATTCACCTACTAACCGATTGTTGGCGGAGCACCCTGCTAGAGAACCATCCATATTCCTTGCTCCAGACTCCAGAAACTTGGCAAAGTAGAAAGGCCCATTCCATTAGCTGAACCATTTTCAGCTAGGCCTTAAATTTCCAGAACCAGAACCAACCCCAGAAATCTAAGGGGAACAAAAGAAACAGCCGGGCTGTGCTGTACTGCTTGCCTGCTAAAAGAATTATCATCAGAACCAAAAGATCCAATCCAGTTGTGTCGTGCTGTGACCAGAGCCATTGCAGATCAGATCCAGTCCAGTCGTGCGGTGTCCAGATCGCCTTGATGCTGCCAGTCTGTCCTGACCAGAATCCCTGACCAGAATCCCTGACGAGAATCCTGACGGGTCCATTTGAAACACATATAGTGAGTATATATAGATAGAACTGTGTCACTAGCCTATGTACCTAGCTTAGTCAATCCCTATCTTAAACCCATCCTCTCTTTCTTTCTGAGCCAGTATTGTTAGAACTATCTTTGCGTGGACTTTTCTCTCATATGTATTCCTAAACCCTAACTTCCTATTGATCGATTAAGAAAATAATACCCAACCCGAACAGAAAGTAGAGTATCACGCCTGAACTGTTATGAGCGGCCGTGAATGACCTTCCTGTGTGGCATTATACTTTTTGGTAGTCTTTAAAATAGTATAAGAAATCCTTTTTGTCATTTTAAAACTGCATACCTGTTTTCCATTCTTGCGCCTGTCTCAGAAAAAACGACCTCCACTAAAATGTCCATAACTCCTTCAATTTTTGTGCTATAAACAAACAAAATTTCTCCCGTAATCGCGATTACCGTGCACTGAAAAGTTTGCCGCAAATTTTCATTTAGGAAATTTCTGACAGATGTAAAACAGCTTTTGATTGCTCACGACCTCAGTTTTAAGATTTCACATTGCTTCTTAGTATTAAATCATTGCTAGCAATTTAGCCTGTATTTAGTGTTTTGTCCAATCCATTCTCAAGATAACTTTAAAACCATTTTGACAGCTTGCCAATCAATTCTGTTTCTCTCTTGTGTTTGCTGGGGGGAAAGTGGGATTGTTATTTGTTTGAATTCTGCCATTCCTGAATACCTGCTCTCTCTCCTCCTACCTCTTTCCATTGCCTATTGGGGGGTTGAGGGGTGTGCAGGGGGAAATAGTAACCACACTGCTATTTGATCTGTACACACACAAAAGTATTATTTCTGTGCTGAATTGCTTTGCTCACTATTGCTCCTGGTGCATTAAAGGGATTGCTTAGTGTTACATCACCCCATTGATGATTGTTGTGTACCCATTAAACATAGTGGCCCTCATTACGACCCTGGCGGAGAACCATGGTGCAATTTGCACCATGGTCCATGGCGCTAAGCTGCCAACTCCGCCATGGTGGTTGGCGGACTTACCGCCCCATCCCGACCTTGGCGGGGCGGTAAATCCCCAATCCCCATTTACCCTTCCCCATTCCCATTTTTGCCCCATAGGGTATAATGGGAGTGGGGAAGGCGTTAATTACGCCACTGTAAATTACGGTGGCGTAATTAACAACAAGTCCCGTAGCGCCATGGATTTTTCCGCCTGCAAAAAGCAGGTGTAAAAATCACCATGGCGCTACGGGAACTCGTACTCTGGCGGAAAGGGGCGCCATGGTTTACGCCGGCGTAAACCCCTTTCCGCCAGGGTCCTAATGAGGGCCAGTGTGATTAATTGTAACTACATAAATAAATATTTTAACTGTGCAAACCAGCCTCATTCCTGGTTCAGTGTGACCGGGGGGTTTCCAGGAGGGGGTCGTGATATGAGTGGTACATCGTTCAGAATAAAATAACTTTTAAGCACAAATAAATAAGGATTTCAGTTGCGCATTACACGCTAGGCGTTGACTTAGGTGAAGTTCCGGATTGAAATCACTTACAGCAGGACGATGCCACCATTTTTGTTGTTGTTGCAATGCAGTTTTGAGCCATGGCGCTCACAGGAGCCAGTGCAACCCTTTTGTGGTTGTTTCTGTGCAAATGCAGCTTAGTGATGTGGGGCAATGCCATTGAGTTGGTCAATGTATCCCAAACGACTAGGCTTTGGTTAATAACCACTGGCTCTGACAGCCCCACCAAACCACAAACTTAATTATACCCAAACCACAGGTAGTTTCTTCCGAGAACAGCTTAATGAAACTCTGTCCACTCTGTTTACAACAAAACACATAGGATGGGACATATCTCCCCAATTGATTATCTCCTGGACATGGGGAAAATGACCACGGATACATGAAAATAATTGTGAGCTGAACCTTAACCCCCCAAAAGAAAGTATACATACAATGGACAGGAACATCAGAAGATAAAGAGAAGTATACATCTGATTATCTTTAGTCAGGTAACATTAATGCCATATCAACCTGTAGCAAGATGAAAACAGTGATGATGTGATTTCAGAACACAGCCTAAACATAGTTGGCATAGAATCTCAAGTGATTGTTCAACTTTATTCACTATACTAAAATCCCAAAGATACAATGTAATAAATAATAGCAGGGATATTTAGTTGCGGCAGAGAGTAACCACTATGATCCCAGACTAATGGATGCTATCAAATGTAGTTCTGACTTGAAGGTTATAGTCATCGTATTCACTGCAGGTAGACTCCTGAGTAAAATAATACTCTCTTCCCAGATCTGTGACTAGAGCTCCTTGGTGACTAATAAATCTACATCTCAGATGTAGTGCTGTGCTAATAAGAGCACTACAAAATGTCTATGATAGTATGGAAGCACTAGGTTTCACCCACAAAGGTAAGACCTCTATCCATAGACATGGCCTCAAACTTGACATACTGGTTACAGTTTTGACCGGGGCACCACTTTCTTAATGGAGACAGCATGACTTACAAACAAAAGAGGCTGGATTATTCAAAACATCCCAATGAAGACCACTTATGCTAGCCAACAAAGAATATATTCAATGAACCATCACAGATATTCCAATGTTCAAATTTACTTCAGGGAGCCCAAATGCTATCCTGAAAGTGATCTCTAGAAAACTGGAAGAGACCATACACACATTATCCACAGCCTCTTGTAAATAAATCTAAACAAGAAAATAAACTGAAAAATAAATTGTACAATCTAGAACTGGTTATACTGACTATCAAAAGAAGAAAACCTGAAAGGAAGCAGGGACACTAATCAAATGAGGACATAAACATGGCCTATCTCTAAAATGCCAGGGTATAGAGACATTGGGCCTCATTACTAGTTTGGAGGCAGCCATGGAGCTACAAGCTCCATGGCTGCCTCCAAACCGGGCTCCATTACCGGGTTCCTGCTATGAGGAATAACCGGGTCATTCCGACATAGGAGGACCTGGTAATTCCTCCTTGCAGGAACCATTCCCCATTCCCATTTGAGCCCCCATAGGGCTCAATGGGAATGGTGATGGAGGTAACAAAAGACACATTACAAGTGTCCCGTTGTTACCTCCCACTTCCCCTCGCGGGACCCAGAAAAGGTGTCTGGTTTTACCAGACGTCTGATCCGGGACCCGCAAAGGGAACCTCGTAATCGGCCCTGATGGAATGAAGGGGGCCGGTCCTGTACCGGCCCCCTTTATTCCGTCTGCGCCAGGGTCGTAATTCGGCCCATCCTGTTTAACGATAAAAGAAATGTACGAATATCTTATCCTTAATTCCCAAAACAAATCTAGAGAATTGCTCACATCGAGAAAACTATCAAACCCTGAACAAATTAAAAAATAAGTACACTTCAATATACATTTTCAAGAGGGTCTTGCCTATTTTTCATTGAGAACATAAAAAATATACACCAGACTATGGAAGGTACCAATGCCTCCCAGGCCCTTTCCATACCCTCCCAAGACAGGTTCCACAACAGTAAACCACATCCAGCCCATATGAGAAGCATTAGACCAGTACAAAATGAAACCTCCAAAATAACTCAGCTCCCCTGACAAACATCTATAAAAAAAAACACATTGTTATCCTATGTGCTGATGGAATGCCCAAGACTTGGTTCACTGTATATGGTGGCTTTGGGAAATCAGGTACATCATTTAGACACCATTAAAAGTGACCATTTGTGGGTGTGCTGTTTAAAAACCACATCAATTTCTGCAGTGTTGGACCTTTTTAGGGCCTGGGGGACTGTGAGGTTATTGCTGGTTTCGTTTATCCAATGTAAGGGGGCCACATTGGACTAATTTTGGCCAGTGGTCTGCCAGTGTATACATAAAAGTAGGGCCTTCACGAGGGTTAGTGGGCAACTGCTGAATAATGACTTTGCTCTTCCTTCCCTTTTTCTTTCTTTAAATGTGATGTGTTTTACTATTTTAAGTTGTATACGGATTTTTAAGTGACAGGAATGTATTATTTAAAATACTTAAGTGTATATGTGTTATTTTTGTTTTAGTCATTGTAAATATTGTAAAAGTTCAGTTTATTTTGAACTATTATACGATAACATTTGTGAACATTTGTGAGTTATCCTATGAAGTAGCCTCACTGACTTTCTGAAAGCGTCAAACTCTTCAGGGATTACATAAAATGAGTACTCTAAGGTCATGGTCAATTAGGGACCTATAACCAACATTTCTTTACTAGCATAAATACTGGAAACAGTATCCAGGTCCCAATTATAACGACAAAGAAAAATCTTGAACCTTCTAAATGACAGAAAATAAGGTTTGCAACCAAATCACAGCTCCAAAACAACCTTCTGGTCATACAAGTATGCATCCTAAAATCCTGGGCAAGAAATAGTACAGGGAAACCATCCAACATGATTTAGCAGAAGCATGGAATACTGTCAACCACCAATTACTCCTCCGCAGACTGCATATTGTCCAAAGCATTGGAACAAGCTTGCACCATTACCTCAACGTATATGTGCTTAGTATTTCAGCACGTATGCAAAAGGCAACGTTCTCTTTAAAACCCAGCTGCTGCTATATGATTTTTAATCGATGTATCGTTTTTGTTGATGAAATACTGTGGGCCTCATTCCGAGTATGGCGGTAAGGGATACCGGTCACCGTTAACGAGACTGGTGCCGGTAATCCCTTACCGCCACATTCCGAGTTCCCTTTGCGCCCTCGTCCTTAACGCCTGCTTTTAGCAGGCGTTACGTACGAGGGCGCAAAGGGGCTTTTAAGCCAATAACGGTGACCGTAAAGTACAGTCACCGTTATTTGCAATTTCCCCATTCCCATTGAGCCCTATGGGGGCTCATTTGGGAATGGGGAAGAGCCCTGGGGAATGGGAAATTACCGCCCTGGTCAACTCGGAATAGGGCGGTAATTTCCCATTCCACCAGGGCGGTGCCGGTACGGGTCCGGCGCCGACCAAGGCGCTAATAGCGCCATTGGTTAGCGCCAGACTCGGAATGAGGCCCAGTGTCCTAACTTCACTCACACCAATCGATCACAAACACACAGTGAAGGGTTAACTCATGAGATGCGTTTATGTTTGAATTTTTTTAGATACAAATGACAAACTGTGGGCCTCATTACGACCCTGGCGGTAAGTTACCGCCAGGGCCGTGACTTTACCGCCATGGTGCTAACTACGTTAACGCCATGGCGGTAAGGGGATTTACCGCCCCATTCCGACCTTGGCGGGGCGGTAAATCCCCAATCCCCATTTACCCTTCCCCATTCCCATTTTTGCCCCATAGGGCATAATGGGAGTGGGGAAGGCGTTAATTACGCCACCGTAAATTACGGTGGCGTAATTAACACCAAGTTCCCTTACCGCCATGGTTTTTTACACCCGCTAAAAGCAGGTGTAAAAACCGCCATGGCGGAAAGGGAACTCGTAATTGGCGGTAAGGGGTCGGCGCAGCTAACGCTGGCGCTAACCCCTTACCGCCAGGGTCGTAATGAGGCCAGTGCATAGAGTTTTTAGCACTATTTCTCAGATGTGAGGTTTGATTCCCAGCTACTGTAATCAGACCACCGAATTCAGCTGCATACGAAAATATGTTTTAATATTTCAAGTTGCTACATTGCTTGTTTTTCAGAAGGACATGATCAAAACTTGGAACGCTACACCAGAAGTGCGTATGTCGCATATCAATCAAAAGGTCTGGTGCAGCTTGGCGCAAACACATCAAATACAATGACATAACTAAATACATGTTATTTTTTCAGTTTCATAGATTGCAAGGTGTTTTAATGTATATTGCTCTGTATCTAAGGCTGCATATACGGTATACATTTGCAGAGGATAGGGAAAACTATTCCTAGTCTACAGACGAGAAGCCATGCAAACCTTCCAGATGTCATCGAAACATCTGGGGATATTCATTTAAAAAAAATTGCACTAATAACGTTTGACAGCAGCCAGCCAGTAAATTAGATACTCCATTAAACTCTAAGGTAATCAGTGGCCCGATACCAGAATAAAGGCACCCTTGCATTTGTCTAGCAACGTTTGTACAACATTGACAATGCACACATTTGCTTTATTAATACATGCGTAATGTGCAAATGGAATACCTTTTCACAGAAGGGCTAAGTCATTTAAAGCTTAAACAGATGATAGACAAGAATACAAATAATGGCGAAAGTGAATGCTAGAGCAACCTGGAAAATGCAACAAAAGAGAATTAAAACATAAGCATTTTTAGTCAAGGAAAAATTAAGGGTGCATGTATCCTGAAATATGCAGAATCTTTGTATGTATTGTAAATACTATGGGCCTCATTACACGGTAGGCGCTAAGGGATTACCGGTAAGGTCACCGGTGCCGGTAATCCCTTAGCGCCCTATTACGAAGTCCCACAGCGGGTCCCGTCCTTAACGCCTGGTATAACCAGGTGTTAAGGACGGGACCCGCTGAGGGACTTCAGAGCTAATAACTGTACCGCAAATTGTGGTAACGTTATTAGCTCCTTCCCCATTCCCATATAGCCCTCATAGGGCTCAATGGGAAGGGGGAAGGCGCAAATAACGGTACCGCAAATGTGGTACTGTTATTGGCTCTGATTTCCCTTAGCGGGTAAAACCAGGCGTTAAGGAAGGGACCGGCTAAGGGAACTCGTAGTAGGGCGCAAAGGGATTACCGGCACCGATGTCTTTAACGGTGCCCGGTATCCCTTTGCCCCCAGCTCGTAATGAGGCCCTATGTGTTTTTTCATGTTTACATATGCAAGGTCACTGACTTCTCCATCAAATACATAGATTCTTTCCAGCAATACTGGTAAATAATGTAGGTTAGGTAGTGTTCCAGGCAATGTCAAGAACAAATAAATCAATGACTGTCTGTCTGTCTGTCTGCAATTAAAAGTTGGGTGACGGGAAGGGAAACACATAATATTCTAACAAAGGAAAAACATTTGAATATATGATGTGATATGATATGATATTTAATTTGTATCCCGCTCATACACAAGTTTTTTAGAGCGCGCCAAGTCAAGGGAGGGGAACAAGGGATGACAAACAGCGATCTTAGTAGGCCCAGTGACATTGAGAATGCACAAGTGCAGGAGAAAGGGAAAGGGGGAAAGTGCAAGGGAGAGGGGAGGAATGGAAAGTGCTGATCAAGGGATAAAACAACAACAACTGGTAGTGCAGCCACCAAGGTGGCAGTGCAAGGTTGAAGCGCAGACAAGGGGAGTTTGATAAGTGCAGGTAGGGGACTGTAGGGTTACAGATGCAGACCCAAATGCAAGGGTTGCCTGGAGGCAGTGCGGATGTGTGGCTGAGTGGGCAGGGACCTGGGCCCGAAAAACAGAGGGTAACCAGGTGTCTGGTGCCAAAGCAGACAGATTGGCAGGGGAGAGGAAGAGCGAAGGCAGAAGCAAAGAGGAAGGTCTTGAGGTGCTTCTGGATCCGAAGATGGTTCTCCTGAAGTGTCAGAGAGGAAGGGAGGCAGGTCCAGAGAGGAAGGGAGGCAGGTCCAGAGGGAGGCACCAGCCGAGGAAAGAGATCTACCACCAACTTGTTGCTTGGAGAAGCGACTGACCCTAAAGGAGTTGGAGGTGGAGGAGCAAAGAGCTTGAGTAGGAAGGTATTTACTGAGGGAGTGTTGAAGGTATTATGGTTCTTAATCTATAACATGTGATGCACAAGATGGGATGCAGAGTAACTCTTACACCAAATAATCAGACTGACTCAGGAAGTTGGAAAAGTCCCATTCAACCGTTTTAATATCAATTGTCTAAAACAGGGAGTTACAACAGACATCGACGGACGTTTGCTTGAGCTCTCAAAACATTTTACAAAAAACACACTTATGTACTAAAAATTAGTCAAGGGATGTCATATTAGATGGCAAATAAGAAAAATCTGTGATGGATTGTGGTTTGCTCAAGGGGAACATCTAAGTATACGTTCTATAAGGGCTGGGATTGTGATTGGATATCTACGGTCAGGTGGACAACGTAAGCCTGCCTCTAGTGCAAGTCATCCTCAACACTTATTAAGTACACAGAATAGTATTGGCTCTTAAACTATAAGGCCCTTCGTTATATGGACCTCTATAACTGGTTGGCTGGAACATTCAGCTCCATAGCAGCACGTAAACTCAGTCCCAGGTGCTGGGTGGTGTACTTGACTTTGCTTTCCTACCCAATTAGCCCAACACCTCTCATCACCCATGCCTTCTGCCATGAAGATTTGCCTTTGAACTTGGCCTTGCAGTGTATTCTCATCTCTGGGAATATAAGGGAGTATGGCACATGCTTATCACAGTTCTGGTCTGCATGCGTTACTCCTATTTTCGTCCACGTGACAGGAGACGGTAATTCTGTCAATTTTTCTGCAAATAATTGTCTTAAATTAATAAACTTGCCACTCGAAGTTTTCTTTCTTTGCCCCCTAACAAGCGATCATTCAGCATCTCACGGTTTCTGTTCTTTAAGGATAGATAACCAGTTCTTGGCTGCTTCAGCTTTGATACCAGGCCAAAGAGCTTCACCCTTCAAGTCTGAGATATCCAGGTAATTCTTTGTTGTGACACACAGCTCTCAATACTTCTTTCTCTGTGGGTTTGAACTTACTAAAATGTGTGACACCAATGTCCAGATACTATACAATGGTGGCATCACCTGCAGTCTATTCACTGCATATCGATAGCTTCTACAATTACATAGGGCCTCATTCCGAGATTGGAGGTAGCATTGGCACTATTTGTGCCATGGCTGCCTCCAATACCGGGTCCGGCACTGGTTTTGTTCAATGGGGACTTACTAGTGCATTCTGACCCTGGAGGGACCTGTAAGTCCCCATTGAACAAACCATTCCCCATTCCCATTTGAGCACCCATATGACTCAATGGGAATGGGGAGGGCGCTAATAATGGGCTCACGACTAGCAGCCCGTTATTAGCGCCCTGGTCCCTTAGCAGGACCCCTAAGGGACGTGTGGTCAGACCACACGCTCCTTACGGTTCCCGCTAAGGGACCTCGGAATTGGGCGGTAAGGGATTACTGGCACCGGTCGCCTTACCGCTGCCGGTAATCCCTTACCGCCCAACTCATAATGACCCCCATAGTCTGCTTGCGTTGCTGCGGCTGTACATTCATTGAACGGCTTGTATTTTCTGCAGTGCGTCGCACATACACATGCAATCGTCTTTTCTGCAAAGGAATGTTCACTCGATTCCTTATTTTGTCATCAGTTTCTATAAGGTCCACACACCTTCTTCTTCTTATCTTCTTAGTGTGTCACTCTCACTTCTTGTGACGTCACCAGCTTTTCTTTCTCATTATTTTATATTCCTTCGGGGACCTCTTCCATGGGATTGTCATCTCTTTGGTGATACATCAGATAGGGTTTTCTTAGTGGATACCTTTTCACGAAGGCTCTTCGCGGAACAGTCATAGTCACTGGTATTAAGCATGGCACAGTTTAGGTTTCCAACATACAGGCTGTAGGGTGGTGGGACTTCCTGCAGAGGCAATCGGCTGCTCCTCTACACAGTCATACTCAATTTGTCACAGAAAGGAAATTCCATTCAAATGGTCCAAAAAACGAGGGTGCTTGTGAGCCCCACCAAGATGGCCGCCATCATGTGAGCTCCCTTTGCCCGCTGTAACTCCATGAAAATCTCTGCACTATGATCCGTGGAATGGCATGGAACAGCAAATAAATGCAATTGGAAGGTCTATAGAACCCTAGAGAACTTACTCCGGTCACTGGAGGTGCCAAATTGGTGCTTTTCACCTTTTGATCTGGCAAAGCAGCCTGGCAAGCACTGTGGGAGCTCTGCCAGCATGGCACGTTGGCACATCTGGCGAGAGCAGCATTTGTGGGATTACATTGTCCTCAGCAGTGGCATGCACACAAGCTGTTGTATTCTGCTTGGAGAAGTGCTGTCAAGAGCAAGGTGAGAGTGGACAGGAATGCCCTGTGGCAGGGTGGCTATCACTGGGGAGGAACACTATCTTGCATCACTCCTGAAGCGGGAAAGGTGGATCCGCCAAATTATATCATGGAGCACAGAGACAGCAGTTGTAGGACTCCAGCACAGGAGCAGCAATTTTATGCCTGGGGGACTAGTATCTGCAATACATGAACACTTGGTCCTTGCCCGCAAGGAACCCATCATTCCAAAGGGCTCCGCAGATCAGCTGACATTTCTCATGAGGAGAGTTGTGCAGCGGGGCTAAGTGCAAGGTTTTTGCTGCTCCAGGGGCCTTGAGATAACACCCTTTAACATTGCTGCATATCTCTTCTTCTGTAAGGGTGTGTGTTTGCTGTTAGGCATACCCACACTGGGGGGCAAGTAGGTTTAACCCCGGAGGAGGTGTATTAGCGTTGCCTGGAGACCTTGCTAGCTGCTTTACGGCCGGCACTCACTGCTATTGAAATTGTTGCTACGCTTCAGATACCTACCATGAACTTTGCACCACAATGGGTAAATCAAACAAGAGTCAATTGAAACTCCCCTTTTTTAACCCTTCCCGGGGCAAACATGCTGCTAGGGGCGAATCAGAAGCAGAGGCTGCTGCCAATCCGCAAACTATTGCCTCCTCTGCAGTGTTTCAGGACATTAAAGTCATGTTGCCACAAATTTATTTGGGCATTCATTCATTGCATAATAAACTGGATACTTTGACCTGTAAGGTTGAGCACATGCAGGTCAGATTAAATAAACACTGCAAAAGGTTAGAGGCGGCCAAAACCCATTTTTCCAATGCCGAGGATGAAACCTCATCGACCTCAAGAGAAGTGGCATAAATGAAAAAAGTGATTACAGAGTTAACGGAGAAACAGTGGGACTTGGAATCATGATCCTGACGGAATCACCTTAGGATTCTGGGGTCCCAGATTCAGTGGACTTGGGCTCTATAGAATTGATGGTGGAAGGTATCCTAGGAGACGTTCTGGGTCATGATGTCTTTTCTTCGGCATTTGTGGTGGAGCAGGCCCACTGAATACTGCCAAGAAACCTTCAGTGCCTGGCCTCCACCCAGACCAATTATTGCCAGAATGCTCAATTATATGGATCATGATTTTGCCTTGCACTGCTCTAGAGAATGAGGCAATGTTGTGTCCGAGGGGGACCAGGTGTGGCTTCTTCCAGACTCTGCTCATAAGGTCCAGGCGTGCAGGAGAACATTAATAGAGGTTAAGAAGAGACTCAGAGCAAAAGGTCTGCTATCCTGTTTCCTGCCAGGCTGCGAGTTGAACACAATGGGAGGGTGTTGTTTTTCAAACAACGGAGGAAGCGTGTGATTTTTTAGATGCGTCGTCTAGTGGCTCCAAGGCTCTGATGACTAAGAATAATATTGGCATTCCTTGAGACAGGAGACTTAGTTGATCCAACCATGATCCTAACTTTAGTGTAATTTTAGCCACTCTAGGGCAAGGTGGGAGCTATTCCGTCTAGCAGGCGGGGTGGCTGGGCCTCGAGTGGTCCTCATGCATATATGCAGAATGCGTTTTGGAGTAATGGGGGTTGTAACTGGTGCATTGTGGTTGCTGGTGGTGCTGGTATTCTGGGAACAGTTGAAGTTGTTTGGTTGGTTACCTTTTGTTATTCCAGACATCACACTTTCAATACTTTCAAGATGGTCACTTACCTGTCTCTGCATCTGAGTTATCTCCACATGGGATTATCTGGATAGTCATTATATGAGGCCTTTGGTATGGCGAGATTACGATGTTCCGGCAGGTCGATTAAGTTGGCAGGGAGTGAATGGCTAATGGGTTGTTAGGCATGATGTTGAATGTCTGTGGCCCTAATTGCCCCTCCAAGACCTGCAGAGTGTTACTTTTATTTGAAATGACATCAGATGGATATAGCATTTTTACAGGAAACACACCTTGCTCCCATGGGTGAATCACTATGTGCTAAGAAATGGGGTTATCGCCGATATTTTTTCTTCAATTCAGGCTACTCTAGAGGGGTGTGCATTATGGTTCAGGGGACAATGGGGTTTCATCTCAAAGAAGTTTCGAAGGATACCGAGGGCAGGGCCTTAGTTGTTAATGAGGTAATAAGTGGGCAGGTCATTACATTGGTTAATTACTATGGTCCCAATTCCGAATCACTAGAGACATTAGAGTGGATTGAGAAGCAATTTCAGAGGTTTTCCCATAGTGTGATTATTTTGGTGGGGGATTTTAATGGTGCGATGGATCCCAAACTGCATAGAACGAGTAGAATGCTTAGACCGTTCTTGAAATCCATACATAAGCTACAACACATGTGCACTACTTGTGAATTAACGCTGCTTCGCGGTTGAATTATTTTCTTGTCTCAGATAGGGGAAACGGTTGGGTCATGGATGGTATAATATTAGCTTCTACACTGTCAGATCATGCTCCAGTGACTATTAAACCAGTATACCTAGCAAGCACGGCATAGAGGCTCCTTCATTTTTAAAATTGAGAGTTTGTCTGATGTGGTGTTTAGAGAGGCCGTCTAGGGAAGTATCACTACCTTTTCTAGGGAAAATGAGGGCTCTGTGACTTCTGACTCGAGTTTGTGGGAAGCATTTAAATGTGTCATCCGAGGAGCATGCATAGCAAAAGAAGCAGGAGTGCTTAAAACCATCAGGGCAGAACTGGGGAACAGTGAAAAGTGGAATTAAATCTATCCCCTGATCCGACTAAGCAGGCTCAGCTGCATAGCAAACTGGAGAACATCTGTGCAGCGGCCCATAGAGAGGTGACATTTTTTAACAGACATAGGTCAGTCCTGCAATATGGGGAGGGTCAGTGCCCAGGCAGGTTACTGGTTAATGTGGCAAGGGGTGAAGCTCTCAAATCCCACATTGCAGCTGTTAGGAGAAAATCAGGGGAGTTAACGCACACCGACAAGGTGATCACTGCATGACCTCTACACATCTCTATTTCTCCCACATAATCGCATCACTGGGGTCACAAGGGGGTTCCTTGATCAGGTGGTGCTTTATTGGTTTGATGAAGGGGAGCAGAAGTGGTTGGGTAGCTCTATCACACTATAGGAGGTTCAAAGTACCATCCGTTCAATGCTTTCAGGTAAAGCCCCTGGCTTGGATGGCTTCTCAGACGATTTTTATAAGGCCTTCTCTGCTAGTCGGGTGCCATACCTTTTATGGGTTCAGCATGTGCTGTTGGATGGTAAGTTGCCAGAAACAAAGAGGGAGGCGGAAGTCACTCTCCTTTTGAAACCACCAAATGAAGCTGAAGAGTGTACCACCTAAAGGCCAACATTGCTTAATAATATAGATACTAACAATCCAGCATGGATTTTGGCTTCGAGATTAGCCCCCCTGATGACTAAATGTGTGAAGGTGGAGCAGACGTGTTTCATACCTGAAGGTCCATGTCTTGTGGCATAGGATATGTGGACCTTCCTCAGCAATTGACCAACAACGACCGATAGTGGCCACCCTATTAGACGCTGTTGAGTGGCCATTTCTTTTCACAGTACTGAGACGAATGGGAGCGGGGGAAAAATGTATGTCACTGTTGTCCCTGTTGTACACTGCTCCCAAGGCACAATTGTGAGTCAACCGGCAACTCTCTGAGCATATCAAGTTGTGGAGGGACATGAAACATGTCTGTCCTCTTTCCCCCCTGTTGTTTGCTTTGGCTATCGAGCACTTAGCCAAATTGATTAGGGAACACACATTCATATGGGGGTTCAATTGTTTCCTCATAAACTGGTGATCTCATTATATGCAGATGACATGGTATTGTACTTTTCGGACCATGTTGTAAAATTGACACCCATCATTTTACATGTTATGGAATTTGGGAAATATTCTGGTTTAAAAATCAATCCTACTAAATCTGTGTTTTTCCCAATGACTGACAGATGGAAGAATATCAGAATGGACTTGGGTTTCAGTGGCATTTGGACAGTTCCCGGTATTTATTACTAAAGCAGTCCCGTGCTGTGACAGACAGATGGCAGCACCTACCGCTTTCCCTACTTGGCAGGAGCACTCTTGTTAAAATGGTGCACTGGCTCAGGTTTGTTTACATCTTTTTTAATGTTCCTTAAGGAGGTGAACTATATAATATCGAGACTTATTTGGGAGGGTAAGCAACCTAGGTTGAGTTGAAACAAACTGATTGCTCTCCTGGATTTGGGTTGACTGGTGCTCCCCAATCTGGAGACCTTCCATGACATGGCACACGCTGCGTTTCTTTCTTATTGGGTTGCCCACAACCAGGACAGTCCACACATACAAATTAAGAAGGCCCTGGCATCACAGGCGCTTTTAAGAGCAGTGGTACCTCCGCCTGTTACAATACTAGGGAGGAGAATTTAGTTGGGAGAGGTGCAGATCCTGGAGGTGTATAGAATGCAAATCACGTCAGGATTTCAGGATTTCCTAAACGGTCCCCTACTACTGGTTGTATACATTCCAGGAATGCCCTTAAACAGTGAGAGCGGATACGTATGATGCATGAGGAGGTAAAGTATTTCTCAATAATCTTCCTGCAGTGGCGATCTCTCTCTGGAGGAGTTTAAACAATTAGGTGTGATGACTGCGCTAGAATGGTTTCTGTACTTTCAACTCAAGACCAGTTTATAAGAATTCTTCCCATCATTTCCAAAAGCTCCTGATTCCGCCCGCTCCTCCACAACATGATAGTAGCGGCAGGCCCGCTCCTCCACAACATGATAGTAGCGGCAGGCCCGCTCCTCCACAACATGATAGTGGCGGCAGGCAATAGGAAGTTAGTCTTGGTTCTATATGTCAGAATCATAGATACGAGGATGGAGTGGGTCACTGTGGTACATGGGAAATGGGAGGCCTCATTGGGTATCCTGCTATCAGACCCTGTTTGGTGGTACAGTTGTGCACAGACCAAGAGGGTGGCTCTCAATAGCAAATTTAAGTTAATACAATTTAAGTTTGTGTGCCAGTTCTATTACACACCTGCTGTTCTGCATAGATTTTTCCCTGAGGCCTCAGATGCATGTTCGAGATGTTCACACTCTCCAATGCCCTTTCTTCATCTGGCCTGGCAGTCCCCACAGGCATTTGAGTTTTGGACGCAGGTGTTTGACAGCCTGAGTGAAATTGCTGGGTAGGTTATAGCTCTTTCTCCACATTTTTGGGGTACACTAAGGGAATTGCTAAGCATAGTAGGAAGCTGGCGAGACTTGTATTACTTTTGGCAAAAAGGAGAGTGGCCATAGTCTGTGGACGGGGCCGGCCTCCTGATCTTCAACAGTCGAAAATGGAAACCCTTTATTGTCATGATATTGAAACCGAATACTGTGCCAACCTGCATAGCCATGCAAGACCCCGGAACATTTAGAAACCTTACAAATCATATCTACCTTCCAAGGCACAGGAGGGGTCAACACCATCTGATGCGGCGTCGGATGACCACACATTGTAGAATCAACTAAGCTTGGACCTGTGTCTCTGTTTATATGCTGTCATGACAGTATGCTGTTTTAGTTTTGTGTTTAGTAAAAGAATATAAAGAGATTTTTTTTTAAAAAACTGCACCATACACATCCTTTGGGAAACACCAACACTCCTGGGGTTTATTTATGACATTAGCTTTTCTGTAAAACAATGAGTGAACAGGATTATCAAAGACACACAAACAGCTTCACAACATGTAGGATACACTACCTCTGTCAGCAATAAACCACATGAGTGAACTAATACAGGCTTTAACATTAAGCAAACTAGGATATCGCAATGCATTGCACCTTGACATCCTGAAAAGCACAAAAAAACAAAAACAAAAACACAAAGCACAGCAACTGGTTCAGAACAGAGTGGCCAGGTGAATTAATGGACTAAACAAACATGATCATATTTCTTGCGCAATTAAAGCACTAAAATGTCTGCCAATGGAAAGATGAATCAAACTCAATAGTCACTATGCTAAACACGCACTACAAACATTGCACTCAATTCCTGTCTAACTGCCTCAAAGGTTATCAATCAATCCAGGACATGGACATCCTCAAAAGCTTTTTATTGGAGAGAATGTAGAAACTGAAAAAGGGAAGGAGAACCAAGAGAAGACGGAATTATTGTGCCCCACCTTTCCAGCCTCAATAAGTCTTTGAGCCACTCTTCTACCATCACATTTTCGAGAAAGGGAAGATTAAACATGTACTGCTTGGCCTGACCAGACTCTACAGTACATGAAAACAACATGGCACAATTGAGTGCTGGCAGTGCTTCGTTTGTGGGGGTATTTGCCTAGCCTATATTTCTGAGCCCCAACCTCCTACTGTCTCAGGCTGAGTTTGATTATGCTGTGGTATTTTAACAACTTCATTATGTTACCATATTGTTATTAAAAATATGAATATATTAGTATGCCATTACTGATAACAATGAAGGTCAGAAGCTGACATTCCTGCACACTGCTCCAGATAGCCTACATGACATTGGTGAAGTTCTGCTGTTGTAATAATCAGCAGCACTGCCTTTGCATGTTGGGTTGACATCAACAGGACAGTCATCAGCCAACAGCAGCACCATCACAGGGAAAGGTTAGGAAATACCACTAGTGAACGGGAATGCCAGTCCTGAGTACTGATCTATGCAAGAAGATTTTGCTGCAGTCTTTGACAGGCAAGGCCATCAGTTCAGTCATATTTTTGCTGGTATTTGTCAATCAGTTGACCACAGGAGGATAGATGTTTGCTCTTTCTGTGGTTAGATGCTCACCATGTTCCACTTGCTACATATAGAATCACAGGACATATCAACAATGAAGATGTGTTTGAAGAAGAAATCAATTCAAGATGTATCTTATCACAAGTTCCAACTAGTATGTTACTGTAGAGGAGGTGCCAAGCTCGATTGGCACTCCAACCGCCATTTGGAAGTACCAGGAACATTGACGCTGAAATATGTGACGTATGATGAACAAATAAACCAGCAGAGAGCCACAGTGGGGCTCTGTCCAGTACCTATCAGAAGAACAGCACCTGTTGAAGTACCAACACCTAAGAAAACCTGGACAGTAGGGTACCTATTGAGAAAACCATATCGACAAGTGAGAGAGAATGACGATTGTCAGAATACAATACCTGAAGAAGCTAAAATGATTCTGAAGTAAGACGAATGATGATGTCATAAGAGCCTGGACTGACTCACCTATAGAAGATATGATGACCTATGAATGATGAAAAAAGATGAAACACCATGGATAAGTGACATCCTGAGCCTAAAGAGAAATAAGTGATGTCAAGACGTCAGAAACTATGCCATATGCACGATGAAGATATTCAGTTAGTTTAAACGTGTACATATGCAAAGTAGCCACAAGAAGCACAGAAATCGTGAGGCTTGTTTATGCTTACTCATAAGATAGACTGTGGCAACCACCACCTATACATATATCTAGCTCAAGGAGCACTTTATATAAGTATACTTCCACTATGCACAGGAGCAGAATCAAGCAAAGAGGAGAGTTTCACAGCAAAAAAATCAAGAATTAAAGATGGGGAGAAACTCAGACGAAGGCAACCATACCAGGAAGTCAAGGTCGTCTCGGCTGAAATAGCCCAACAGTGGATACAATTAATGAGAAGAAGAACAGAGTATCCTGTGCAGCAAGGTGAAGATAAGCGACAGATGGCAGATGACTGGCAGAATTAAATCAAATACACGAAATTGCATGAAGAATAAGACGATTTCACAGTGTTGGAATCACGTGACCAAGCAAGCAGAAGGGATGACACTTTCACACCTACGCATGGTCCTTGGCCATGCACAGATGTCTTAACTTTCCCAGACCAAGAAGCAGACTCGAGGCCAACCACAAAGAAATAATTGACACATGACCACTGAAGTGATGATTGATTATAGCAATAATTGAAGGGAAGCTGGGGGTACAGACAAACTCCCTGCACCTGGCCGGCTATTCTGCATGATGCTAAGCAAGTGGAAAAGTATGAGTGGGGTTGATGCCAACCCAATCATAGTGAAGCATGTTATCTAGTATCCTATAGTTAGTAGAACCAATGAGACATTGTACTTTTAATGACATTTACAGTAGCCATTTTGAAGGAAGGGCTTAGTTGCCCCACCTGACATTGTTTATCCAATTCCCTCTCCCTGTTACCATATACAGATATAGTTCCTATATTAAAGTTACCTTCCTAGAACCAATTAAGTTGCATGCTATGTTTTGAGAGTTACACGTCAATGATGATGAGTTTTTGGTATAAATACTATGTTTTTTTCTGAAATTAATTGGAGTTGAAGCAAGAAGGAAGATCGAGCGATTGCTGATATTCATGAACTCCCCGTTTTTTGTACTTGTCATTAAACGGACTTCCTGTTACCAAAATATTGAGTTGTCATTATTAATTTAATGCAAACGTATTAATCTGTATCCCCATCCATCTCAAGGGTGCTGCTACTCATCGTAAAGTGCTGTTTGGGAAACCACTAGTCCTATGGACCAGCAGGGGTCCCTGCTGCACACTTGGTAGCAGACACTGATGGTTCGATTAGAATCGATTAGATAAGACACCCATTGGCCGTTGACATAAGTACCTCCGGGCCCTCTGCAATATCACAAGTCCTTTGCCACCGGCTACTTAGAATGAGAGGCTCCCCGTAGACAGTGGATAGTCTACAGTAAAAACCCTGCAGGGTGAGGTCTGAAGGAACCTGTGCTTTCCCCCACAAACCCCTTCCCACTTCTATGAGCAGCTAATCGGACGAAAGGCAAGGAGAGGCGGTAAAGAAGGCGGTGATCCTGAGCATCCAGATAGGAAAAAAATGCGAACAGTGAGTGAAAAAGACTAAATGCTTTGGCAAAAAAGTTGCATGCCTTAGAACAAGTAAGGGAAGGTAACGGAGGGAGGTGGGACAAAAATAGCGACACAATAAGAGTATAATATATATATAAAGGGAAAATATTGACTCGAGGGTGGCCGAGCAATAGAAAGATACCGGGAGGATACCCGAGCTAGAGAGAGATACTGGGAGGATACCTGAGCTAGAGGATACACCCAGATACATAGGTTAATATAGGGATAGAAGAAGCCTGCATTTAAAGTCCTGAAAAAAATAGGATGCTATAGCAGACCAAAACAATTAAAGACGTTTTTGAAAGAAGTGGGCTTACATTCCATGTTGTAATAATGATGGGGGCATGAGATTTATGTAGCTGGCTGGAGTCTGTCGTGTCTGTCTTCTTTTTTTTTTCTCTGACATCACGAGGTAAGAACATTTTTAGGGAAATAGCATGAAAATTGTGCGATTTCATGGATAAAATGTCGTATGACATGAATTGATGATTGTTGTTTGAAAACGTAAAAGTACATTCTTTTGTAAAAAACAGGATTGGAGCTTGTGACGATTGGTTCTCGCTCATATTGTTGATTTTGTTTGAGAAACATAAAGCAAAACAAAGTGTTCTATGAGGAGAAGATAAACCGATTTAAGCATGGAAGATGTTACACTTGTGCAAACAGTTGCCAAACCATGAACCTAAGCTGAAAAAGTACAGTGCAGAATGGGTTAAAGGAACCGCCCACAAAATGTTTATGCAATGGCCCCAAGGCGGATCGCTATCTAAAACGGTCCTGCAGCACATGACAACATATTTGCACGCCACATATACTGGCAAAAAGTTAGATAAATGCCTAGCTAGTTTAGAGCTTTGGAAGATGTACCAAGAGGAAAAGGAGGAGGACCCACCATTAGATTGGATAATTAACATATGCACAGAGGGGGGTGAAACGCCTTGTCCGTGCCACGAGCCAAGTCTGAACAAAAAGCGAAGCTAGTAAAGACAAAGGATTATAACCGTTCAGGGAGCTTAAAGCAGCCACGGATATAGCAACCTGTCATAATAGTCACCTATGCAAAGTAGTGACGAAAGCCTGGAGAAAAGCAGAGAAAGAGATATCACCTCCAAAGTCCTGAGGGACAAGGAGAGGTGTGATAAAGAGAAAGGAGATCAAACACAAGCAAGTACATCTCTAGCTATGAGTAGAGAGGGTAAGAGATGGAAAGGAGATGAGGAAAGAACTGGTGAGATGGCATTCACACAGAACAAATGGATGGGAGGTCAGATTTTATTGAAACTCAATGGTAAAGGCATTGAGGATGTGAGACAAAAGGGAGAGTCAGACAATTCAAAAAGGGAAGAGAAGGAAAAGCAAAAAGGTTTGAGAGATGAAAAAATCAGAAAAAAAGATAGACAGAGACGAGAGCAGCTGTATCGCGAAGAGCAAGAAAGGAAACACAATCATAAGCCAAGAGCAGCTAATGATCAGGACAGGCAAGAAAAAAAGAGAATAGAAGAAGAACAACAAAAGATGCGGGAAAAGAGAATAAAAAGAAGAAGGGATGAGAAAATACCAAGGGCAAATGAACATAGAGATGTAAGGAAACAGGAAGAAGATAGGGTCAGAGAGGAAGTGAGGAAGCGCAGAGAATTTGATGACGACATGGAACGAATGCAAAGACAGAGAGCACGAGATCTTGAATATCTGGAAAGGGAGGTTAAAAAACCTGGTCCAGTAGTAGACTGGGAAGATATAGAAGAATTATTTCCTGAGTACGATTCAGTACCAGGTACATCTAGGGCAAATATGGAAGATGACTTCGACACCAGAAGCATTAGTGAGACGATCGATAGAATATATGATGAAATGAGGCTAGAACAGGTACCCCAAGGGAAAGGAGAGTACGAGCGTCTAGAGAGTACTCAGTTGTTTGACAGTGAGGAAACCTCCCAAAGTAGCAGAAATAGAGAACTGTCCCTAGATAGGTTGATGCTAAACAGGAACGAGGAAGATGAGAGGAGCTGCACGAGTTGGGCACAGACAATATCAGACACAATAAGAGAGGACTATGAGGAAAAAGAAGATGAGAGAAGACACAAAAAACGCTTCTCTAGAGGAAAGGGAATAAGATGGTCAGATTCTAGTGAGTCTGCACCTAAGGCATCAGAGTCAGCCACACAATCAGACCGACACGAAGGAGTATCTTACGGTCAGAGGAGGGTGTCTCACCACCCTATGTGAGCCGACTAAGGACATTGCCAGACGGCGATGCAGGAATATTACCCCTGCAGTGGATAGGAAAATGATGAGGGAAGAAAAGGAGTGCCATGTGTTACAATTCCTGTTACTCGAAAAAGGAGGAACGAGGCCACACTATATACCCTGGCCACACATGGATCAAGCAAATCTGAAAAATAAGCTTCCAATGTTGACATCGGTAGCTGGAAAAAGGATACATGAGTTAGAAAAAATTATGGGAGGGAACACGTTAGCTATCAGGGATATTAAGGGTATTTTAATCACCATACTTGGTGATAGTGCTGACGATGTGTGGACACTTGCAGGTTATCCTGGCGTAACTACAGTTAATACTGCGCACGATGGAGCCCAGTTTAACAATTGCAGAGCCGCGGTATGGAAAGCAATACGATTGCTTTACCCCGTTAATTCTGACATGGGAGCTATAATGACACGTACAATGAAGGAGTCAGAGGAACCTTTGCTTTACATCCAGAATTTCCAAGACGCATGGGTGTTGGAAATTCGTGAATCTTGGGGGAAGTCCATGCCCATGTTTTACCATATATTATGCCAAGGGCTGCCAGATCAAGTACAGAAGCAGCTCAAGAAATTGGTAGCAATTGAGGCCAAACCATGGTCTGAAATACAGTTGACCATAACTCACTATTGCAGGCTGCTGCAAGAGAAAAATCACAAAAAAGAGGCTGCACGAAAAGCTGAAGATGCCAAATGAGTGCAAAACAAATTGTCAAAGTATGCCCTTGAGGGGGAAATGATAACTAGCACAGAGAGATTGAACATACAATAGGTCAATAATCAAAGGCAGGTTGATCAAGGCAGTAATGGGTTTTACCCCAGAGGGAGAATCCTTCGAGGAAGAGGTTTCCAGAGTAGTCAGGGAGGTTTCCAGAGTAATCAGGGAGGTTTTCAAAACATGCACAAATGGCAATCAGGATATGTCAAATGAGCAAATAATCAGACCACCTCCAAAATGTTGGACGTGTGGGATGACAGGGCATCTAGCACGCACATACAGAAGCCAAGACATGGTGCAAAATGACCAAGGAACAAGAATAAGGATGGTGAATCCACCTGTGTTTTTACAGCAGGGTGGAAATGGAGTTGCACAAAATCACACGGTGCAACAGCAAGTGCCGGGAGCTCAGCAAAGCTTGCAAACACAGAATATGACAAATTAATTCTACCTGTTTTCACACACGAATGGCAGTGTTATAACAACAGTACTCACACAGAGAAGCACGTTGGGGTACAAGCCCCTTGCATACTACAGTGGGAATTTGGACCCAGTGATGAGAGGTCACTTCCTGTGCGAACAAAGTTTAGCTGCTGCAGCGTTCGCCATAGAGAAGGCTACAACTATTGTGATGGGATGCTCAATGATGTTTTTCATCGAGCATGCATTATTTGCCATTCTAGAGAAACCGAAAGGCACATTGACATCTCAGAGAGCTTCTGCCTATGAAGTGATCATATCAAATCCATTGATTAAGATAACTTGATGTAAGATAGTGAACCCAACCATGTTTATAGCAGAGCCCATCACTGAAGGAGAGCCAATCATGACTGCGCAAACTATGAAGAATTTTATGATGAGATTCCCAGAGTAAAAGAAAATGCATTGGCAGAAGGAGAAATCATCTTTGTTGATGGTTCTTCGAGAATCGATCAAAATGATGGGCAGAGATACACAGGCACCGCTGTGATGAAGCCCACAGCAATTGGAGAATTTCGATTACTCATTGGTGCACGATTACCATCTTATTATTCAGCACAAGCTACAGAATTATTAGCGTTGATACTCGCACTCGAGAATCACGCAGACCAGGAAGTGAAGGTGTACAGTTACTCTGCCTATGTGACATCAACAGGGCATGCAGGCTTAACACGCTGGAAAAGGAGGGGCTACCACCGAGCGGACGGCACACCAGTGCAGCACGCAGCCTTATTGGATAGGCTCATTAAGGCAATACAACTCCCAGTTGGCATAGCAGTCGTGATATGCGCCGCCCACAAGAAAGGGACAGAGTTGATCTCACGAGGAAATCAAGCAGCAGTCACGGAAGCCAAACGTGTGTCGACAAAAGACAAAATAATAATGGATGTGGAAATACCTGATGTGCATGAGAGAATGACTGTTGCACAAAGTGAACCTGAAGGTTATAGTCATATGGAGAAACCCCAATTAATGCAGCTCCAAGGGGAGGCACCACAGGAAGAAATGAACCTCTGAAACGGCTAGGGTGTTCTTTAAGCCCCTCTGAGAGCTTGTGGCGACAAGACAGCACTAGTAAACCAGTGATGCCTATAGCCCTGTTGATAATAGCACTGGAACAGTTACACTATCCAGCACACATGACAAAAGAGAATCTAGCAGCAACAATTGCTGAAGACTGGTTTATGCCGAACTTGGCAGAGCACGTTGCATTTATTATGGTGAACTGTATAGTCTGCCAACAGTTCACAGCTGGGTATACACTACATGTAATTAGAAGAGTCATCCCAAGGCCCAATGGACCTTTTCAGCATTTGCATGTCAATTATGTTGATATGATTCAAGTATGTAACGGGTACAGGTACATAATTGTTGTGGTGTGTCCATTCTCTAGATGGATAGAAGCAGGTCCATGTACACACCCAGACTCTACCCGTGCGGCCAAATTTCTGGTGAGGGAGGTATTTCCCAGATGGGGAGTATGTGAGGTCATGAGGTCAGATAATGGTCCTCACTTTGTTAATGCAGGATTTGAACAGATTAGCTTGTTGCTTGGTATAAAGCACAACATTTTTTCAGCGTATCATCCCCAAGTAATTAGGATATGCGAGAAGCTCAACGGCTTGTTAAAGGAAAGGATAGCTAAGTTGTATCTTACGCTAAAGAAGGGATGGCTTCACTGCATCCACTGGCACTGTATGCACTCAGAAACCAGCCTGGTTCTGACCACCATCTCATGCCACATGAAGTTGTAACAGGCAGAAGGATGCACAGGCCACTAACACCCGAGATGGAGCTAGATGTGATGCTCAGCCAACAGTGAAAGTGTTAGGATCAGAAATGCAAAATTACTTGAATTGCATGACATCTTGTCTTACTGTAACTGGACAGCTGCGGCGACAACAAAAAGGGTGCAGGGCAGCAGAGAACACAGAAGGAGATACTACAACAGACCAAGTTCAGGGTTTACATGTTCCACAACTTTTCCTTTGGGACACGGTCCTGGTGAGAAACCACACAAAAAAAAGTGGGACGAGACAACATTCAACAGTCCCTTCAGAGTGGAGGACATCACTCCCTCTGCAGTCAAGTTACAGGTAAGAAGATTTTGGATCTTCTTGGGGACATCAAGCCATATATTGGAGAAGACCCTCTGCCCGCAACCCAACGCGTAGAGACTACAGACAATGGGGAAGACCCACAGCACGTGCAGACAAGATCCATGACGAGGAAGAAGAATGCATTACCAGCAAAGCAAAGGCAAAGAACTTTTGTGCAAGGTTGTGGCTTAATTTGGACATTTCCTATGAGCAAAACAAGGGGATAAGGACATACACATGGATACTCTGTGCATCCTAGTTGCAGGGTGAAGAAGAAAATTACACGTATAAGCCACAACATAATCTGTTGACTTCGAACTTTGGACTGAGGCATGCTGAAGCCTTGATAAGAAAAGGATATGCCAAATTTTGATCGAGGACACATAAATTGAAAGAAAATACAGTATCCAGATTCTTTCAACACAGAGACTCTATTCAGACTCGCCTATGGTGTCGCACACTAGTGACATCACTAAAGACGTCTTAATCTGTTTTGAATTAGTATTGAGATTGTACCCATCGTTAGTGGGAAGGCTCACTAACATCACCGATTTTCTTCAAGATCCTGAAAACGAAACGATAATAAGGAGGCTGCTCACTATGATTGCCGAGCAGTTCCTTTTGCTTCCGGAATACAGGGAGGACAAGACAAATGTCCCTGTCAAAAGAAAATAGCAGATTAGCAAGCAATGTCTACTTTCGCCTATTTGATGACTTTCCAGAGCTTGTGGGGAGACCTGTCGGTGTTGACGTTCTCACTTTCATCAGAGACCCAGTGAACTCTACACAGATGAGCATGCTCCTGCATGGTATTGTGATGCAGGTCGAACTTTCTAATCATCATCAGAATTTCCAGAGAAGATTGTAAACTTTCCGCCGAGGGATGGATCGAGAAAGTGTTGCCAGAGACTTTACTCTTGATTATGCTGAAAAGGACACGCCATGTCTTCTGGAGTGAAACAGATAAGAGGCATTGACTGGGAGCTTGTTTATTTTGAACACACACGTTAAAGACTTGCTGAACTTATTACCTTATTTGACATTCTCAAAGAAGGACAATCGTTCCAGTATCTGCAACCTACAAGCAGAAACAGCAGAATCCGGAGATAACGACATTACATAGAATGTATTCAAGAGTTAGTTTTATTTCCTAAAATGACCGAGATGGGCAACAAAAACAGAAATCTTGTCATTCCTCAGGAGGAGAGGCGCTCGTATTGTCCCGGAACTAAGTGTTGTAGGTTAACCTATAGAGGAATCATGTACCTATGCATTGTATTCATCATTGTTTTACTGTCATTGACGATTCACATAGAATTTTTTTTTAGGTGCACAAAGCATTCTGATTCCAGTGCACCCACCTAATGATGTAAGCATGAAAACCAAGAAGGCACCCAGACCTTACATAGTCATTCCAGTCCCTCGAAGGTCTGACAGAGGAATCAATGAACTTGAGATGGATGTGATTAGCAATGACACACAGACACTTTTGGTAACAAGCAAGTTGAAAAGCTGGAGACTGGGTCGGCAGTGCAAGCATGAGAAAAGGTTAATGAAAGACACACACATTCAAACTATGAGTGCACATACACCAGGTCTAGTGTGAATAACTGCAGAACCACAGTCCAAAGAATGGGAGAAGTTTGGACAAACTACAATAAGAAGTTCCACGCCAAGTGAAGACAAAGGACACATGGAGAAAACTGAACTTTTAAAGAGACAAGAGGAGTTGGAGAATAAACAGAAACAGCATTGACAAGCACCCCCAATCCAGCAATGAAAGAAAGGGGCAAGTGCAAGTCCTACAAAACTGTCATGTGCAGAGACGATAGCAGAATCAATATGGCTGTTCATAGCCAGAGCTAAGAAAAGACAAGAGGACAAGGAAAGAATTATCAGACTTTATCCTGCTCAAATGGTACAGATGAAAATGTCTGGACCATGGATGGAGATACCTGAGAATCCTCCAGCGAGACAAAGCTATGTGGATGCTATTAAGGATGAAATGATAGCAAACTACATGAAAACCTTGAGAATCAGGAGAAGCACACAAGAAGACAACAGCAAACTAAATGACAACCTGGACAGCACAGCACACTTGGGAAATAACATCTGGTACCAACATATAGAAGTTGGAAGACGGAATTCTGAGGAAGAATGCTTTGTTTGTGCACTCTTACCATACAGCATGGGGAAGTCTAAGATCTTCATAGCTGTGGAAATTGATGTCCAGACAGCCCACTGTCTATCACACATAGCAATGTGCAAGACCAGAGGCCAGTTCATGGGTAGTGATGCTTCACTCAAATGGGCAACTGAAGCAACTGATCCAAATGAAGCCAATTATGTCCAGGACATAAAGACAAGAAACAATGGAAAAACAAAGAACATTGTGATCAGATATGAGAAGCCTGGAGTTAAAGGAGCAGAGATCAGAAGAGAGATAAACCTAAGACTAAACGTTCAAGGGAAAACTCCAGAAGAAGCTAGGAGTTGGAAGAAAAGAGGCCAAATGCAAATTTGGGGAACAGTGCTTTCACCAGACGGATGGGAGAAAGGAGTAGTGATCTGCAGAGCATGGATGGTCATCGACCATTACCAGGGTACTATTGATATAGTACAGAATGGATACCTGCCATTATGGCCAAAGCTTGCGAGACTGCTAACATGGGTCGAGAAGAGAGGAGGACCCTTGCAGATAGTACCATTGGAGAGCCCGAAATTCTGCTTCAGAAATATTGGTACAAGAAAAATCGGAGAGAATCAGAATTGTGGGCGAGTCCTTCACGCTCCAGGAATGGTACATGGTACTGCAGTGATCATGGATCATTATTGGGCATGTGGATCCAAAGCATATATCAGATTGCCAAACAATTGGGGGGGTATATGCACACTGGTGAATGTCCATGTTCCAGCGTTGGTGATTCCAAAAAAGTGATTTGAATATTGTCAGTTTACCGAAAGCAGATGCTCACCTGAGGAAGAAGAGATCTGTGGAACTAATGAGCCAAATGAAGAGAGAGAATAACTTTTCTTCTTAATCAGAAGAGGCCTTTCATGCAATCTCATATGAACACAGGTTTTTCAGCCTAACCTCATCAATGTTCACGACAATTCTGATTACAAGAGTTCAGGTTGGAGCAAATACTAAATGGTTGCAGATAACCAGCAGGGAGTTACTGCAGACCATCAACATTACCATAAAAGGATTCAATGCAATCATCGAAGAGTTAAGGGCCATTTCACTAATGACTCTCCAGAACAGATATGTCCTTGACATGATCACAGCTATGGAGGGAGGTGTTTGTGCAATAAATGGAGAATCATGTTGCACATTTATACCATCTCATGATGACGGTAATGGAACCTTAAGAGAAGCCATAGGTATGCTGACAGCACTACAGAATCAGATGATTAATGAAGCTGACGAAGTTGACGATGACAGCTGGTTTGGATCGCCATTTTCATGGATTCCGCAATGGATGGAAGATGCATTCAAATTCCTAGGAGACCTGCTGGTGATGATATTGCTTTGATTCTGTCTTATCAAGATAATAATATCTCAGTACCAGAAAACTGCAAAAAAGGCCATAGGGATGAACATCATGATTACTGTCGAGTCAGGATGGAAACCTAAGGACCTGACAGATGAAGAAATAAGAGACTTTGTGAAAGCCAGCATTTTTTGCACCAGAAGGAACAATGTTTCGATATCCAAAGATTATTATGAGGGTTTATGGATCTATTGTAGTCCAAGTGGACAATGTCAACTAATGACTTGGAACAAAGATGAGCACATAAGAACAGCAGGAAGCTTGAAGGGAGTAATAAAGATATGGACCCCAAAGAGATATTTCTTTAGACCTCTATGTGTGGACCCAGAGGATGAAGTAAAAGTGGATCCAGAGGATGAACTAAAGGTGGATACGAAGGAAAAAGAGAAAGTGGTCAATGAATCACTCAGAGAGGGCAGTGTAGAGGAGGTGCTATAAGGATATTTGGCGTGTTACAGCACAGAGTACAGCACTACTGCACAGGTAGCAATTTTCTTTTGATGCAGCACCACCACATGGGTGTGGTCCATTGCTATATGTGTTGCCAGATTAACATGGACATATAAGTAAAGACAGGCTATTCAGTCAAAAACGATTTTAACATATAAAATGCAAATCTATTTTTACAGTTAAAAGCACACGTGCACATTCAAAAATGCACACTATTTTTCACCTGAAATGCCTATGGTGCAAGAGACACATTTGAAAATTAATAACTAACCTTATTAATAACTAACCTGAATAATAAAACTGCATTTAACATAACCCACTAATAAAAATGTGTCTCCACTGCAGAATTAGGCCTACTCTGAAAGTGAACTTTTAAACGCACATTCATTTTTTTTCTTTTTCTCTGCTGCTCTGTCCACATAACTACAGGAAGCAAAGGGCTCGAAGGAACAGGAAATCAGTTGGTTACAAATGGTTACTGTAGAAATGAGCCATTGTGTAGTGAGGGAGGAGATGGCATGATTGATTCTGATTGGAGCAGCGTCATAGCAAGTATCATGCTAGAGGCAGTGATTAGAGTTTTTCTGGGGGAGCTTGAGGAGAGGGGGAGGACAATCGAGATTTGGCAGAGCTGGGAGAAGGACCTGTTTCCTGGCTGAAGCATTCCTGCTGCAAAAGCTGAGAATTCCAGGCAATAACCCCGGTTTGAGAACGAAAGACGCTTGTTTTCACTGGGGTTAATCTTCAAGGGAGCCAAATTCAGAAAGAGAACAGCTGAAGAAAACTCATGCTGAACAGATAAGGTAATTACAGAAGTGTGGGGGCTGAGTGTGTACGAGAATATTCAGTCAGTGTAGGAAAGGAGATTCCTGTGCTTTACTCACATGTTTAATGTTGCAAATTGAGTTCTTGTCTCCGCCACTCTCTTTTCAGTATATCACAGACAATGCTGTTACTGTGCTATTTTATTTATTTCTGTAAAGAGTGAGATCGTGTTTAAATGCAACTTTTATAATACACAAAAATATTTGAAAGCAGACGGGTGGTGTGTTTTATATTTACCAATACAGTGCTGATGATGTGGGGAGATGTTTAGACAGTGCAATTGTCATTTTCAAGGTAGCTAAACATCAAATTTGGCTGCAGCCGTGTGCACAATGTAATTCAGTATGAGCAATTATAACTAACTGTGTGTGTTGTAGTTTGTCGGAGGTCTATGAGTCAGCAAAAAGGGAGGCCCGGGACATAGTTCACTACCGTATATAAGATAGTGAAAATACCACATGATAGCTCGCTGCCGTAGATAAGACAGAGAGAAATTGCCCATGGTGGCACACTAAAAATGAAAATGTGGTGTTCCTGCAATGCAAGCCTGAGGTCTCTCTAGTGATTACACGAAAAAATCTAAACAAAAATAAGGGGTTCTGGATATTGGGGCCACAAATAAAACAAGGGAATTATGCTCAACAAATTACCACCAACCACGCATACCAACCACGCATACCAAATACGCATGTCTGTGTGCTGAAATAATGCATGTCCACTGTATTATTGTTGTACATGGCCCAATTTGAATACAAGGAGTGATTGTTGCTAAGTTATTTTTCGGCGGTAAGAAAATACCGTCAGGCCCCAAATCTCCACAAAATACCCTACAGTGCCATGCTCGATTCACACTCCAACCGCCCATTTTGAAGCACCAGGAACATTCACGCCGAAATATGTGACGTATGATGAACAAATAAACAGCAGAGAGCCGCAGTGGGGCTCTGTTCAGTACCTATCAGAAGAATAGCACCTGTTGAAGTACCGACACCTAAGAAAACCGGGACAGTAAGGTACCCATTGAGAAAACCATATCGACAAGTGAGACAGAATGACGATCATCAGAATACAATACCTGAAGGAGCTAGAAAGATGCTGAAGGAAGACGAATGATAACATCATAAGAGCCCGGACTGACTCACATATAGAAGATATGATGACCTATGAATGATGACAAAAAGACAAAACACCATGGATGAGTGACATCCTGAGCCTAAAGAGAAATAAATGATGTCAAGATGTCAGAAATTATGCCATATGCACGATGAAGATATTCATAGGTTTAAACGTGTACATATGCCTGCACAGATGCCTTAATTTTCCCAGACCAAGAAGCAGACTTGAGGCCAACCACAAAGAAATAATTGACACATGACTACTGAAGTGATGATTGATTGTAGCAATAATTGGAGGGAAGCTGGGGTTTCAGACAAACTCCCTGCACCTGGCCTGCTATTCTGCATGCTGCTAAGCAAGTGGAAAGTATGAGTGGTGTTGATGCCAACCCAATCATAGTGGACCATGAAATATAGGGTCTTATAGTTAGTAGAACCAATGAGACTACATACTTTTAGTGATGTTTACAGTAGCCATTTTGAAGGAAGGGCTTAGTTGCCCCACCTGACATTGTTTATCCCATTCCCTCTCCCCGTTACCATATACAGATATAGTGCCTATATTAAAGTTACCTTCCTAGAACCAATTAAGTTGCATGCTAAGTTTTTGCTATAAATACTATGTTTTTTTCTGAAATTAATAGGAGTTGAAGTGATAAGGAAGATCGAGCGATTGCTGATATTCATGAACTCCCCATTGTTTGTACTTGTCATTAAACAGACTCCCTTTGCCAAACTATTGAGTTGTCATTATTGATTTGATGCAAGAGTATTAATATGCATCCCCATCCATCTCAAGGGTGCTTCTACTCATCTTAAATTGCAGTTTGGGAAACCCCCAGTCCTATGGGTCGGCTGCGGTCCCGGCTGCACATTATGCTATTTTATATTATTTTGATCAGTATCTGCAAATCACACATGTGTGATAGTCAGTGCATCCGCCACCTTAAATGAGATGGTGGGGGTTGGAACCTATGTTGACATTGTTGACATTTTGAACATTGTGGGGAGCAGCCGAGGGCAGTGGCAACCCTGAACAGGGTGCTGCCCCTCCCCAATATGTGTCAGGCATGCTAAAAAACATTTAGGCCCTGTCACTTATGTTTTTATAAATTACGCCCTGGTAACACACCAAGAAAAGAGATTATTCTTCTGAAAAATCTGCTTTGCACACTAGCCTTCCCCATACAGTATGCAAAAGCACCTGGGTGGCAAGCATGTATTCTGGAGGTTATATTATCCTACTCTATCTACATTTCTCATTTTTTAGAGCTTTGATATTTTTATTATTGCTTTGCTTTTTCATTTCCTACTTTTATACACTGTTTAATTGCCTGTTAGGTAGGGCAGACTAAGGAACAGGATGTTGCAACATTTTGTGTACTTAGAGTGAAATGCTCACTGGCACAGAGGTAACCCTTAAAAGTTCCATTTGGTAGTTCATTGGAAGGCTTGCCACCTTCAAAGGGACCAGATATTAAAAGGAACGTCTGCTTGTACAATTGGGAATAATGATTTGTTGAAGTGAGGCAGAGGGCAGGGAGGGTAGTCCAGGAGAGAAATTACAACAAAGAAAGGAACCCCACCTTCTTGGAATTACTTTAGCCATTCATACTTCATGCACCCTCCTCCCACTTCTTTTTGCAGACAAATCACTTTGGGTCTGAATTCAGAAGGCAAATACTCCTGTTTCAGCAGCTGGATTGGCCACTTACAAAAGTGTTCAAATAGACCAATCCATTTTGGCAAAATTAGTCTAAATGGCGGTGAGACCTGTTATGTTCTGGCTCCGCATGGAGGCAGAACGTTGAGGGCCTCTGAAGTAGGCCGCAGTGGCGCAGCTCCGGCCGGAGCGAAATGAAACACACCACACGTTGTTAGAGTCTTGGCCCGGAACTGCCTCCCTTGCGCGGGAGCGGGGCTTTTATTGAGACGCCCTGAGTCACCGCGTTGCGGGGCGCAGGGCGGATGTAACATTCCTCCTTTATTATGAATTAACTTAACAATGAAACACACGCACACAACAAATATGCCAATGCTTGAAATCACAACAAACCAGGTACTTTCCGCTTTAACAGTTCTCGTGAGGCAAACTACCACGCATAGTCCTTGAGTCGAGCTGGCGGCTTGGTGGCGGTTCTTAGTCCATATCTCCCACCCCAGGAGCTTTGTCTGGTTCTGAAACATGACCACCTGGTCGCCCACCTGGTGGTTGGATGGTTTCGACCTCCTCTTGGCACTTATGTGGGCATTGGCATCTGTTCTCCTTCTTTCGGCACGCCCATTGTCGAGCTCGTCCGGTCTTCGTCTGGGGTGATGTGGAATGGAAGACTTTATGACGGTGCAGAACATGAGGTCAGCTGGTGGGACACTGGTCGTGCTGTGCGGGGTGACCCTGTAGTTTCGCAGTAAACTATAGTGGTCGACTTTCCACGGACTGGCATTAGCTTTTGATAACCTCAGCACTTTGTTGATTGTTCTCATGAACCGTTCCACATCCCCATTCACTTGGGGCCACCTTGGCATGATGTGGTGATACCGGATGTTCAGTTCTTGCAGGTCTCTTCGGCCACCGAACCTCCTATGGCGTCGCCTCTCGAGGGTGTCTTGAGAGGAAGTCTGCCAGGTTGCCGCTTCCCAGCGGATATGCCAACTCAAAATTGTACAGCTGGAGATGGAGCAGCCATTTGGCTATTCTGGCCGGCGGGCGTGAGGAGGTGCCCAAGAAGATTGGCAGGAGGGGTTTGTGATTCGTGATCGCTGTGAACCTTCGGCCATACAGATAGAGGTGGAAATGGTGACACCCGCACAGTATGGCAATTGCCTCCTTCTCAATGTGAGAGTATTGCTGCTCTGTCATGGTGAGGGCTTGTGACGGATAGGCGATGGGTCTCTTCTCACCCTCTTTTTTGACCTGCATGAGGATGGCCCCCAGGCCGACAGGGCTGGCATCCACAAAATGTTCAGTCGGAAGCCCTGTGTTGTAGTACGCCATTTTCGTGTCCACGGATAGTGATTCTTTGATGCATTCAAATGGTTCCTGGCACGAATTCCCCCATTCCCACTTCGCGTTGAGCTTGGTAAGTTCTCGAAGGGGTTCCGAAAGAGTGGCCAGGTTCCGGATGAATCTCCCACAGTACATGGCCATCCCCAGGAAGCTGCGGACGTCGGTGGGTGTCATGAGCGGACTCGCGGCCTGTATGTCAGCAACCTTCTGAGGGTCCGGTGAAATGCCAGTGTTGCTGAACTTGTAGCCAAAAAACGATATTTCTGTCTTGAAAAACTCACATTTTTCCTTATGGATGGTTAGGCCAGCATCTTCTAATCGGCCCAAAAGCATCCGTAATCTTGTCGAGTGTTCTCCTTTGTCCTGAGAATGGATCAGGATGTCATCACTCACATTTAGGACACCTGGTATGCCCCGGATGACTTCTTGAATTGTCTGTTGGAGGACTTCAGCCTCCGAAGAGAACCCAAAGCTTAGCCACTTGTATCTTCGCAAACCCAAGTGTGTTGAAAAAGTGGTTATGTACCGAGAGTCCCTATGCAGCTTCAGCTGGTGGTAACCTGCTTTCAAATCAACCCTCGAGAAGACTCTTGCTCCCGTGAAGTCAGCCACAATCTCCTTGAGGGTTGGCGTGATGTGGCACTCCCGCTTGATGGCAGTGTTCGGGAGGTACATGTCTATACAGATTTTGACTTTTCCCGGCTGTTTGGGTTTCTTTGTGACCACCATCGGGGACACCCATGGTGTCAGCCCCGTTACCTCTTCTATAATGCCAGCTTCTTCCAACGCTTTGAGTTCTATCTCCACCTGTTCACGCATGTGGAATAGGGTCCTCCGGTGTCTGACGGCCTTTGGCTGGCCCGACTTATCAATATGGAGCTTGATCGTCTTTCCTTTCAAACACCCAATCCCGTTTTGCAGGTTGGGATACTGTGCAAGGATGTTTTCGACCTCTTGGGCTTCCTTGACTTGACTGACAAACTGTACTAGCCCTAGGTCCTCAGCCGCATCACCACTCAGAAGGCATTCAATCCCCGCATTTACTACGTAGATCTTGGACGGTAGCCTGATTTCACCGTGGCTGAGGGTGGTGCAGAATCTACCAACCACCGGTAATGGTTTTCTACAGCCATATGCAAACAGAAGGGTGTCTGTGTTCTTGAGGGCTGGTCGCGGTTGCAGTGTTTGAAATGTGCTTGTGGGCATGACGTTTACAGAGGCTCCCATGTCTATGGTCATCCATACCTGCTGGTTTTGGAGGGTGACCTGGCATTTGCGCCTCCGGAGCCCTTTCTTCTGCGTAGCATGCCCACGATCCAGAGCTGACACCAGGTATACTTTTCTCCCTTTAGTCCGCTGCTCTCTACCAGAATCTTGTTGAGTCCCTGTGACGTCATCCCATTCTTCCTCGGTTGAGGAGCTGGTCGTTTCGACTCACCTTGCGATCGCCTGCTTCTTTTTCTTGGTTCCACTCTTCTCCTGGGGATTCTGTGAAGGCGGTAGTGGAGCGCCCGATGATCGGCACACCTTGGCATAGTGGTCCATTCTGCCACATGCCCCACATGTTGTCCCTTGCGCCGGGCAGTTTCGCCGTCCATGACGCGATCCACCACACCATCCGCACTCCGTAGGTCCCGGGATCTGTGGCTGCCATCTGGCTGGTGCGTAGTTACCGCCAGAGTCATCTCTTGTGGACTGTCTATTGGTGACATGGGCCACCATGGATGATGCAAGGGCAGGCTGTAGTTTTTGAAGAGTTATTCCCATGTTGGCTGCCCTGGCATGTGCCAGCTCCCTTTGACGACCCAACTCCAGAATGCGTGTTAGAGAAATGCCCCTCTCACTCAGCACCATCCTTCTTAGTTTCTCCGATTGGATGCCGTTAATGAGTTGTCTCCGGATTTCTCTCTCGACATTCGTGAACTCACACGAAATCGCCAGCTTCCTGAGTCGGGTGTGTTAGGCATCCAAGGTCTCCTCTTCTGCCTGAAATGTGGTGCAGAACATGAAGGTTTCATAATCCGGGTTGAGTTGTGGGAGAAAATGGGCCATCAAGGCGTCTTCCGATTGTTGGTAAATGTCCTGGCCATCAGCAATGGTTAGCGAGTTGAAGATTCGAAGCACCTCGTCCCCCACATTCAACAATAGGTGCAACCTCATTTTCCTGGCGGAGGTTATGTCCTTGCACTCCATTGCCATTTCGAATTTTTGGATCCATAGCTGCCACCGAGGGCCAACTGATGATGGATCCGTGAACGGGTCAAATGGCTGAATCATTGTGGAGGAGCTTCCTTGTGGGAGAGCTTGCGATGATGACATCGACAGATTCGCCGCGAGTCTAGAGGGCATGCCGGGCCTGGGGGTGGACGTGCCGGTCGCCATAGTGGGGCGTTACCGTCACTTGATGGTGTCTGTCGTCCTCACCTTGGTGCGTGGTTTCAGGTGTGAGTGGTCCCTTTCGAGGCTGACCTTCGAAACAGTAGCCTATAGGACTGCTGCTTCGCTCCAGGTACCTGCTGCCGTGATCGGACGTGTGCACTGCATGTGCAGTGGCTTTACACGTCATGTAGTGGTGCCTATGGCCCCTGGATGCCAGTTGGTCGTGTGTCGCAGTGCCCTGGGACCGCTGTGGAAAGCAAATACGACGATGCAGCCAAAGGGATTGAGCAAAAAAATATATATTTTTTCTTTTTTTTTGGGCGGGGGTTTTGTGTGCCCCTTCCCACCAGGTGTCCAAAAATTGTGCGTGTCACTGCAGGAATAATCAGCTGGTAGGGCGTCGAGCACGTGTGATGGGTCCTGTTTCCCTCGTCGCCAGTGTTATGTTCTGGCTCCGCGCGGAGGCAGAACGTTGAGGGCCTCTGAAGTAGGCCGCAGTGGCGCAGCTCCGGCCGGAGCAAAATGAAACACGCCACACGTTGTTATAGTCTTGGCCCAGAACTGCCTCCCTTGCGCAGGGGCGGGGCTTTTATTGAGACGCCCTGCGTCACCGTGTTGCGGGGCGCAGGGCAGATGTAACAAAACCCTTGCTTAATTGAATCATCTTTGGAATTCAGAAGAAGATGGGCTTCACTGGAACATTTTTGGGGTACTGAGTGTCCAATGGCCCAACCATTGATGTGAAGATATAGATGTCCAAGTGAGAAGCAATATCTTTGCCCCACCCAGTTCACAGGACAATTGGAGTGATATGCTGCATGGAAGGCCAGCCTGCCTGTTGAGGCCCTGAAATCCAAGACTCTGTCAACTGGAAGTGACACACGTGCAAGTATTCTGTGCAATATTTCTCGATGTGAAGGCAGAAGATGGATTGTCTTTCCTTAGAGAACATGTGCAGGGACTCACACCGCACCAAGAACCTGCTGCTTGGAAATCCTGCCTAAGGCTGCAACACTGATAACCATGACTCTGTGTACTCTTGGAAGGACAGAAGATTCTTACGGCGTGACATTTTCATTTTCCTAAAAATGAAAATAAAATCAATTTAGAAAGACTGCTCAGAGACTGCTACAAGAGGTCTTTCCAAAGCGAACTGTCAGCCCATGCAACGCACACAAGTGCATGCAGGGGCTGACAGGTGTGGCCAGGACAAAAGAGGCGATATGTGGGTGCCCCAGGTAAGTGTTTTTGGTGTGTGAGTGTCTGCCTGTGCCTGTAGGGGAAAAGGGGGAATGTTTGTGGTGTGTGGAAGAGAAGGGTAGTGGGAGAGGGTAAACATGAGTGAGCCCCTCTACTGAATAAACATGGACCAAATACCCTGTTCTATGCAATTTCTTCCACTCAGAAGGGTCTACAACCATGTTTCAGTTCACTGCACCCTTCACACAGGAGAAATAAATAATTTGCATATCAGTCTTGTCCCACCTAAAAAGGCAGCCTAGCACCAAAATGCTGGGCAATTCTCTTCGGAACAAGAGTACCTTCAGCAACACCAGACACGTGTTGCAGCATTGTTGGGCCACCTCGGTGAGGTGAAGCTGACCCTTTCTAAGGCACAGTGAGCAAGGGGTCCACATCTGGAGTACCTCATGCTACTTACGGTGAAACCCCAGGTTTTACAAATCAAGCAATGGTGTGAGAGCCCCTCTACTGAGAACAAACATGGGTCAAATACCCTGTTCTATGTAATTTCTTTTACACATGAGGGTGTACAACCATGTTTTACCTCACTGTACCCTTCACAGAGGAGAAATACCCAGTTTCAGCCCAGCACTGAAATCCTAAGCAATTCTCATCTGAACAAGAGTACCATCAGCAACCTCAGACACGTGAATGTGTATTTATGTTTGTGTATATGGGTCAGTGTGTCTGGGGTGGGAGTTGCCAGGGTAGGGTTTCCTGAAGGGGGTTGAAAGCCTCCCAGTAGTGTGTTATTTCCACTTTTAAAGGCTGGACACTAAACAGCTAGAATAAATCAGTCTGATGTGTGACTTTTAAAAAGCGGAACTATCAAAAAGAACCCAGAAGATGCGCTCAACTTTAATCTGGGATCCTGGACAAGGTTTCACAACTCCCTGGGAAGAAATGAAGAAGCATCTCTCTCTCTCTCTCTCTCTCTATCTCTCTGCACTTTTGAACTTCGTTGAGAACTTGTGAGCTACACCAAACCAAACATCATCTGCATGTCTCAAGCGTCTTTGCATAAAGTCCCAAAGTTGCTTGTAGAACCCTACTCAGTGTTTGGCAGTCCACAAGCTGAAGAACTCAATGGCAAATCGATGTCTCAGCAAGTGCCTTCAACTCCCTAATTGTTGTGGTTGAGTGTAAAACACAGGCATGAAAGGTATCTGTAACGTGTTTAAGGACACTAATGACATTTAAGACCCCACTCTTTATGTTTTAAATTCATATATGTGAACTTCAGAATGATGCAAAATCAATTGCCTGCTTATTCCTGTCATGATAACCAGAATGTCCATTTCAACTGAAATGCTGCACATTATGTATATTCCATTACATGGGTGGGTTATTCGTGTTTATATTAGTTTGTCTGTCCGTTTAGTTTGATTAAAATCTTGTATTTGTATAGCACATTAATGGAACATGTATTATATTCTGGTAGCACAGTACTTTTGATGCTTCCTTGCTAAGTCACATCCCTCTTGAAGAATGCCCTCTGCCCCATGCTACCTTAAAAAGCTGAAGGTAACCATTCTGGTTGTGCCTGGTTTACCTATTTGATTAAGATCATGGATGGTTTAGAAGTAGGGTGGGATTGAGTAGGAATTTAGAAACCACTACTCATCCCTGGTTTTCATAGAACCGTACTAATTTTGTGACAGTGTACATGTGTTTCCTATCTGAACAAACACCCCATGAAAGTGTACAAGTCACATGGCACAAATTGACCCAAAGGTGGCTGCACTCAACAGAACGAACAGGCATTACATTTTAGTACATTTTACAGAATAGCCATCCCGGGTGTAGGGTGTGTATTGCAAGGATTTCACAGCTAAATAGCAATTAATATTGTACACCATAAAACAAGCTATTTGCCAAAAAAAGTTATACATAGCGCTGGCAATAAGATAGCTCAGTGTGTTGAGCACTTGCTGCTACGATCTGTGTGTGATCTGCAGGTCGCAGGTTTGTATCCCACCAAGGCCAACTCAGTCTTTCATCCATCCTAGGTCAACAAATAAGTACCGGGTTCGGTTGGGTGATATTGTATGTAAATATGTTCTATGTAAAGCTTGTTGACGAAAGTGCTATATACATAATACACCATTATCTACTGTGAAACATACACAATTTGACCAATATTCTTCCCAGTGAAATTAATGGGTACTTTCATACATGGATTAATACTTTACCAGCTTCTATTAGATGCTGAAATATGGCAGATACTATCAGAATAAATTGCATTTATGCCAGCATCAAAATCAGATGCAGGTATACATGCATTTGTTTTACATTCCGAGTTGATGTGGGAGATGGAAATCTCAATGACATTGTGTGCCCCTTCTCAGCCTGCCAAAAAGGTGTTAATGAATGGATGATATATTGTGTAAAGCTTTCATGCATGTTTTTTCCCATTTGTTTACAGTCCAGGGGGTAGGGGTCATTTTTCAGGTGTGTAAGGAAGGCATGGTATCAAACAGTGAAGATAGGCACAAGTGATCACAGTTCAAGAGTGTTTATTGAACTTCAATGGGTTGGTAGAATGCTTATCTAAACCTAAATCTAAAGATCGGAGCAAGTTACGACCATCAAATAATAACGCAGTCCGAGTGGAGTCTGTAAAAATAATTGAAAAGGCCTATACTAATAAATCTATTCCCAATCCTTACTTCTAAATACAAAATAGTGTGGGATAACAATGTATGCAAAAGAAAAGTGTTCAAGAAATTATATGTTAGGGTAGCTGAGCATTTGGTTTCCCTTCGACATGTTTTCAGCACGGAGCAAGGCAGCATGTGCAGGCTTCACAAACTCTCTGGCTTGTTGACCACAAAGTAACAATTCAACAAATAGGCATTGGGGTCTTCTGCCAAAGTCTCTCTCGCAATGACAGTGTCTTATTGCAGAGGGCCTGATGTAACAAATAAACTGCAAAAGTTCCTTTCCTTTGTCAGCATTTTCACTTTCACAAGTTCAAGACATGGATCCCCTCATTCCAACTTAGATCCCTTTTGATACCAGAATTGAAGACTTTTGAATGTGTGATGAGTTTTGTTAAGCCATTGCAGGACCACTTATATTCACTTCACACAATGTGCACTTTACATTAATCTTCTATTTCCATTTCTTTTGTCAGGATACCATACAGAGACTTTTGACTGAGCACATTCACAGTGCCCAACCACTCTTTCAACAGTTTTGTATCTTTCCTTTAAATGATCAAATATTCACTAGCAATTCAGCTACACTTGCGTCTTTCATCACACCCATTTAACAATGTTTGTTTTCACAATGTTTCTGATTGCAACCTTGACTTCAACACAGACCGGTCTAGCTTCGATCTCCCCAACTCACTGGCAGTTTTGTTCTCTGTCACTTCTTTATTCTTGGAGTCTGCTGATCCTCCCCAGCTTGGTCAGTTACGTGGGAGGACCTTCAGTATCGCCAACACACAATACAAGATTCTCCAGCACGTTTTCCTGGTCTTACGCTTTCTGCCTTGAAGGTTTCTTGAAGGTTTCTTGAGAGTAACGGATTCCTGACAAAAAGGTCTGTGTTAAACTGCTGACTCGAAGGCGCTGAACCTTTGTGTGTTTCGACCTCACTCAGACTGTGCTTTCATGCTCCACCTTATATCCGTGTGAGGAATTGTAATGGAAGTCAGGTGTGAGTGATTGTCGATAATTGCCTGACCTCTCCTGACCATAATATTGGGACATGTCAGGTACACGGCTCGGGTGTGAGTCTGTTTTCTGTCAGAGCGGGCTGGCTGTGTAAAAGTGTTCGTGCAGGAAAGGGGGGGGTTGAGTTACTAAGTATCCCATTGGGTAGGATGGGATAAAGGTGTTACAGGAAAGAGAGGGATACAGTATCCCACCATCTGGTGTCCCACTCCCCGAGAACTCCTCCGCCAGGTGATCCTCCAGCACTGATCCACCCACAAAAACTGAATTCAAAAGTGATGGCCATGTCGTGGCTACCTGAATGACAGATCCCCGGGGAATAACCGTGGTTTCTCACAGGTGACACACTATTTCTGCCACTTTTACCAATCCACTGCATTTTTTTGCATTAGGAAAGTGGAGTTGGGGAGCGTTGAAAACATACTATTTGGCCACCTCCATTTCCCACACTGCCAACAAATGCAAGTGCATAAACATCATGGATTTTCATTTTGGCGTTAAAGCAGTGGATTCCTATATAAACTGCCTGAAATGACCACCTGGTAAAAGCAGGTAGATTCCTATGAATTTTTAAATCCTTTATTTGTTTTGGTTTTTACAAACCTTTACAAAATTTGAATAGTGTATTCAAAAATAAAACCACAAGAAAAAAGATGTCATTTAAAACCATTGTACGAAAATTCGTAGAATGAACATATGTAAATACTTTTAAACTTTTAAACATTTATACAGTTGTCTAAATGCAAGTACTGTAGCAGATTTCTGCAACAGAGAATGAACATTGTACCAGTTCATCATGATGTCAAGAATACATTGTTTGGCCAATTATTCCATTATACATTAATCTTTTGTGTTAAATGTTTAGTATCCCACTTATCTTTCATGAGAGATAATACGCCTTATTCAAGTCCATTTCATTTAGTCAAACTTTATCAGCCCACAAGTGCTAGAGAGATACCGAACCACTGCAATTTTTAATGCCACTGATGAACCATGCCACATGTTCCACTACAGGTATAAATCCTGTATACAAGTTGAAATGAATGCAGTACAGTTTAGTAACAGGTGTCTTAGAGTTTCCTTTTCAGTAGAGTGTTTACAGAATCTGCAAGGTACCGCTCGAATAACCCTTTCTCCTGTTACATTAGAACCTCTGATTTCCAATATCTTGCCAGTAAGCAAGACGTTGAACCTGAACCTCATATATCCGTTACGCAAGTTCTTATTCGGAAATCTTACAAGTTATGACTCCGGGTGGCCCAACAATTTATACTATGATACCAAGTGGAGAAGTAGCTTTGAGGATCCCACTCTTTCCATCGTTTTGTCCCAATCTGCATACTGTAAGAGCTTCTTAAAGCAAAGGGGGTTATTTACAAGAGTTTCCCGAGAAAGGCCCAAATTATCTAGGGTTTTCAGACAAAGCACCTGTAGATATAACAGCAATGGTATAGCTGAATTCCCTGTCTAAGGCCATTTCCCAACAATCTGTACAAGTTTTCCCCAGAGTCTATTTACAACCTTCTGAATAATGATAACTGCCACCATTCAACCTGACTGCTGAAAGATTGAAGACCCAATTCGTATCTTATCGTGATAATTGTTGACTGATTTTGGCAGGATATACACACTTGGTCTCCATATCTGTCCCTTTGTCTTAAGCAGTTCTGAGATCATCCAGTCAGGAAATAATTCCAATCTGTAGAGTACTTTAGGAATAAACTTTGAATTATAAAAACGCAGTAAAGGGCAGATTGAGAATATTCTTAATTGTTTATTTAATTACCTCATCTCAGAAATTTGATGGTGGACCTTCTGCTGGGGATGTTCATGATACTGATGTTTGTTTTGTTTATCAAACATTGTGAAACCTAAACACTTTGTGGAACTTTTGATGTTGAATTTTTCGTGGTTTATAAACCATGATTAGCCAATCCGTGTTTTCCGGTTACTTAGCCGCACTGCAGACTTTTGGGAGTTTGATCAATCAGCAGAAAACGGTCCGCGTATGCGGCCCATGCGGCCCATGATCCCTTCTATTATGGGAGGTGCAAAGGAGGCGTTATCCAAGCAATTCCCGGCATCAGATACTTAATGGTTAAAAAGCGAAGGGGCAAAAACACAGTCTTCTCATAGGCCAATGGCTATTTTAATGGGGTAAGATAGCAGGCCGTCTGTATTTAAACAGACCAGTATATGGGAATCCTCATGTAAGTGAATGATGACAGATAGAATATCTCCTGGCATTCCCAGTTTGTTCAATTTGGATCAAAGTCTTGCCCTGTCAACTAAGTCAAAGGCCATCGAGAAGTCCATTGCTGCAATGCAGATTGGTGTTGCCCCCGCCTTCCAAGCTTTATGTTGTAATACTGTGAGAAGTAAACCTCCCACTTCTGTCCCAACAGAATTCCTAAAGCCGAAATCTTGCAAAGAAAGAATCAAATTGCGGTGGGGCCAATCATTTGATCTGTCCAGATTTATCCCGGCAAAGATTTTAGAATCCACATCCAGTATAGCAATTGGGTGGTAATTATTTGGTCTTCCCTGTGCCCATGCTTAAATATCGGGATGACATATGAAAAATGCCACGTGAAAGGGAAACTTCCCGTGCATAAAATGTCTTCAAACAATATCAATAAGGCCTTCGCCCATAGTTCTGGTTTCCCTTTCAGTTCTGCGTTTGAGAGGTTGATTGGGTCCGCTGCTCTTGACGAGCTAGCCTTCTGTATTTGATGATTTATATCTTCTAATGAGAAATAAAAGTTCCAAGGTAATTGTTTTATATTGTGCCAACTTTCTGCTCTGTCCATGGACGCTTACAGGCTGCCAAAGTGGCCCGTCCAAACTTCCTCTGTTATAGCGTTTGTTTGGAAGCTTGACTGAGACGACTCCATCCTATTTATTAAGAGCCAAAAATGTCTACTTGAGCCATCTTTTAACGCTTCTATCATTGCTTCACTGTCTGCTTGGAGAAGAATACACCAGTGTTCTTTCGGACAATTTTTCAGTTTCTAGCTTGCTTTCCTTATGCCAGCTTTTATGACCTCACTCGTGGAACCCTGGTTCCTCAGCTGACGGACCTCGCTGTTACAAAGGTTTTTGTTAAATTTTACCAAATTATCATAGGAATGCTTATGTCTAGTCGGGTTAATTCTAGATATTTTAGTAGTTATTTGAGCGACGAGTTTCTTTATGGAGTGGGCAAAATTTTCATGCGAAAAGAGAGACCGCTTTTCATCAATGTGGTACCTTCACTGGCCTTTAAAAATACAGTATTTCATTTGAGCACATTGCCCTCATGCCATTTTATTCTTGGTTTAGAATGATTCATTGTGAGATTAGTTAGATACTGTGATTGAGGGTTTTGTTCATTTGCTAATGTCCAAAATGCTTCTAGCATACTATGGTCACTCACTTTAGTCTCTGTAATTTTGAAGGAATAAGCCACTTCAAATAAATATTGGGACAAAAAAATGTAATCTATAGTGGAGGACCTGACCCCGTCAGCCTAGGTCATTTGGTCTATGTTTGCATGACCCATTTTGTTCGCTGAATATAATCCCCAATTTACAAAGATAGCTTTGTGTTATTTTACGACCCACCCATTCGAGCCACCCATTATTGTACACTTGACACCATTGGTTAGCTGGTTGTAGCCCAGTGTATATTATCATCTCTTCTGTGATTACCTTATTTTTTAAATCTAACGTTTCTTCTAGATTTTTTTTCGGAGACCAGTAAACATTTATGATGAGTATGATAATAAGGGTCTGAGTAAGTTTTATTTCCAACACCATTGCCAATCCTCCCTCTGTTACATGGATGCATTTTAATGTCTTCATCTCCTTGCCATTTTTAACAGCGATCAGAAGCCCTTCTGTGGGTCGACCGATCTTACCCTGTGTAGCCAGTTCTGAGTAGACATCAAAGCCATCCAGGATAAATGTGCAAGTCATCCATATTTCCTGGATGCAGATCATTAAGAATTTAATTACATTTGCACACAAGTCTACTGAGTTATTTAAATTATCATGGCCGTGGGAATTACAGGATATGATCGAGATATGTTTTCTATTGTTAAAGGTTAGACTTTAGGTCTTTGACTGGTGGATAGAATCACAAAGTGTTAAAGCCAGCCACCTCCAGCTAGATTCATCTGCACCCGGACTCTGATCTCTGCCCGACTCACATTTCTGTTTCCCTCCGAGATTCCTTTGTCTCCAATCATAAGTGAACTGCTTGTTTGGGGAATCAGGAATCCTACGCTGAAGAATAGAACATCCTAGCCCATTTTGTTGAATAAATGAACCTCCCGGAGCAGGGATTCAAATACTGAGCGGGAGGGAAACACTAATCGTACATGGTTAAATCTCTCAAGATGAATGAAATCCACCAATTTAATATCTGTTGAAGATAGGGTTTTAAAGAGGGGACTTCATTCAAAAGGGCAAGGACTCTTCATCTATTCAGTGACTCCAGGCCACCGTATCCAAACAGGTATTATGATATAATGCTTGCGTCATCGGGGTAGCAGGGTTCTCTCCACTGCACCGTGTTCAGCTCACTCTAATCCACTGTTCTTGAAGCACTCGCCCGTCCTTCTTTTATGTCTTTAAATTCTGGTGTGGGCCTGCTTAGATTTTTGCTATGAGGTTCTATATTTACTTCAGGCCTGGTTTTTGCGTAGACAGGCACGTTCATACTCCTTCTGGGCTTTCTAGCCTCGTCCTCTCTCCCTTTGCACTCCTGTGTATTGGAGAAGCTGGTGGTTACCCGTATAGGCCATGCCCTCTCGCTTGGGTGGGCGGGCATGTGTTGACCCTGCTCCACCGGCTGTATTTGGGACTTTAGGTGATCATCCAAAATCTGTGTCACCCATTTTCTGACGGTAGCTTCCATTGAAAGATCCTGGATTCAGATGTTGTCTCCCCCCTTACTGGGCTGCTGCGCATTCAAAGTTATCATTTCGTTTAATTCTGAATTGGTTAGTATCCCATCCCCACAAAGATCGATCACTGGAAGCACCAATAGACCCTCCTCCTCTTGATCAGTGACTTTGCCACACTTTGAGTATTACAAGTCAAGCGGTTTGATATCTTTGTTAGTCTGCGGGATAGTGACCTCAGGGCTTATATGGACCAGCTTCGTTCCCTCTGCTATTCCCAGAGTTAGGTCTTGGTTACTTTTGCTCTTTGGTACTGTAGGTTCCTCACTAGATTCTCTTGTCTCACTTTTCTTTGCTTGCTCAACTGGACTTGTTGTGGAGCCTCTCGGACCCCTTTCTGATTTTTTGGGGGAAAACTTTAGGAGCCCGGCTCCATTTTTTATCTTGCTTTGCTCTAGATTGAGCCCAATTCCCTTATGTTTTTGCTTCTTTTTTCCCCCTTTTGTTCAATACCTCTGAGAAGGTTTTGCTAGAAACTACACCCCCCCATCCGTTTTACAGTGTGGTACTTCTTCCATTGATTCATCCAAGCCTGGGCTCATGTCACAGGTCGCCAGGTCCTCCTTAATCATATTTCGCCAGGTTTTCCTGGAGGGCTTATTCAGTCCTTTCCTGTGGCCCATTTTTGTTTTTTTAATTTTTCCTCCCCACAATTATAGGAGAGGAGGAGATATCAGGACCAGCACTAGTTAGACCTAACCGTGGCTGATCGCTCCTCCCGCTCTCTCCTACTTCAGTATTAGGTACCGACGGTGCACAACCTTGTGAGATGTCAATGCAAGAGCCTCCAGGATTTCCATCCACCTGGAGGCCAATTGCAATGTGCGCAGCCTGAGGTACACGTTCTAGTTTTAAATCAGAGGAATGACAACATTTTGCATTTATGAATGTTGCAATCAGGTCCAGCAGTAACTTGGTGTGAAGCTGTAGCTCAGGCAGGATGTGTGAGTGAATGGGAGCGTTCCCGCCCCTCTCCCCACCACCCACCTCTTGCTCTGACCTTTGTACTAAGGAGATAGAGTCTTACCACTCCCCCCCCCGTCCCACGGGATATTGGGACAGGGCACAGATGAAGATCTCCCCAGTCGCAAAGACCATGGGGGTATCCGATGGAGAGCCATCTCATGCCAGTTCCACGATTTCCTCCCACCTTGGTAATAGTGAGGCCACGCCATCATCAGCCCCTGCACATGCCGGTGACGTGCCTGACTCTATAAGCAGGCGTGAGTGATCACGCTCGGTCAATGCTAGCAAGGCAGAGTCCGATGGATTCCGCAGGGATATGGGGAGGGGCATCGCAAAGGCCATCCTCATAGTATTCCTGACTGGTGTAAAGATGAGGGCCGCAGATAGTATGTCTTCATATATCCTCACCCCCAACAATTTTTCCTTACGTGTTCTAGGACCTGTGCGCATGTTTAACGAGCAGTGCACTGGTGCAAGTGTCACAGCACAGCTCCACTCTTGTGCTGTACAGAATAATAACAGTGCCTAAATATATCAACTCTCACCAATTAAAGACGATTCCCGCCCCCTTGCCCACGAGCCAGCAAACAGGCAGGCAGGCACTCTCTGGGCACTCCCGGTGGCACGCTGTTAGCCAGAATTATATGCAATACCCTTTGGGAACAGCACACACAATTAAGACTACAAGTGACAGTACAAATTCACCTTTGGTACAAGCCTGGACTACACAGTTAAAGTGGTAGCGATGGCTAGGCAGCCAGACTTATCTCTAGAGAAAGTGAGCAGTATCAACTAGTTACACAAAGGACAACAATTACTATGATTCAAACAAACACTGACTCAAGGTTTTCAAGTAAAAGAATATATATTTTTTTACTCTTCAGTTGTATAAAATTTCACTATTCTTAGCAGTTTTAAAATCACACTCTTAATACACCACACAACTCCCAATAAGTTCCAGACAAGTTAAGCTCACAAAATGAAGTGGGAGCAAAATGGCACTCCAGCAATTTAAAAGGGAGGGAAAGACAAAGTTAATAAAAATTGAACCACACCAACAGGTAAGTACTCTGGGCAATTGAGCAAGAGGAACTACAATGATAGAATCAGGTAAATAAGGTTTAGGGCCAAAGTCACTAGGTCAAATGTCTTTTGCTCAAGATCACATGGTTCAGGGTAGTTCACAGTAAAGTTTGTGCCACGGATTCCGGACGAGGTTGGTTGGTAGAAATGTTAGTTCAAAGAGACGAGAAGGACAAGCCCTCGGATTGGAGTAAGATTTCAAACACTTTCACCGTGGTTGAACGAAACGAACAACCGGATTTGCACAGTACCTTAAAACGGAGAGGAAGCTGTATCTGAGGCGGACGTTCCTGGTAGTTCCTGCAGGCTCACGGTTCCTGAAGCGACTGTCGGACTGACAAGAAGTAGGAAGACTGGAGGGTCCTGCACTACCCAGGGAAGAAACACCAGCAGAGCAAAGCAACGAATACAACATGCGCTCATTAAAACCCAAGCAGGGTCCGACCTTCCTGGCTATCCGGCCCACTGTAGCTCCGTACAGCGACTTCGACCAGAGGAGGGGTCCTAGCTTGCAGTTTAGGTGAACTGGTTAGTCCCACCAGCTCAAGGGAAGAAGTTTCCTGGAGGATCTTCTCTGTCATCGGATTCTGAAGATTAGGACCTGCAGCAGGGCTTCACTGGGCAGTTCAGTCGTTGTAGGGGTCCTCTTCCATCAGCTCCTCGTTGGTTCTTTTGTTCCAGTGGCGACTCTGCTCTTCCAGTCCCAGAGACCTTCTTTTTATGCAGTTTTCCCCCATTCATGCAGCCTGGCTGTCAATCACACAGCAGGGTGGCTGTCCTGGCAAGGACAGTCACCCAGCCAATCAAACAGGAGTGCAACTTGGGTTACCAAGGGAACCCATGGCAGGGATCCTAAAACCCCTCCCTCACATCCTGCCTATGCAGACTTTCAGGCACCTGTAGGAGGGCTTCTGTGCAGAAGCCCGCGAAGAGACGGCGAACAAAGTAAAACACGAGAAAGACATTTACAAAAAGAAATGGCGAATAAACCCAGCCGGAACCGTATTAAAATATATATGGTCAAGCGGCTTTATGTTTGAGGCTAATATAATAGCCTAAAACAATACCAAGGTTAATTAAGATAACTGCGGTAGTTATGACTGCCACCAGCAAAGTCTTGATGTAAAGGGAGCGAAACAATGCTCCAAGAGACACAGACAAAAAGGGATAAGAATTAACCCTTTCCAATACTCCATGTAAGATGGGATGTACTGGGTCTGTGGTTTAAAGTGACTAACATAAAGTTAATGGCAACTTTATCTTTTCTGGGGGACACTAGTTAGCCCCAGAAAATGGAGTCAGTGGGAAGTCTCAAAGACAACCCTGTGTCACTGCACTGAAGGTGCTGTGTAACACACATGTAAAATGATGCTATGGAGTAGGTGAGGCTCCATTGCCCAAGATCACACAAAAAGTAGAAACACACACAGCAAAACACAGGTAATAGTGAGAAAAAGGCTTACACTCTTACCAGGTGAAAGAAAATAAACCCCAGAAATCCAGCAAAGCTGCTGAGGGATTTAGTAGGTAAAGGAAATTAGCCATTCTGGCGAATTCTCACTAACACACGGCCCGCTGATAATATAGTCATGGGTTCGAGAAGGGGGCATGGCTTCACAATTCAAAAGAATTAAAGGGAAATATAAAGCAATTAGAATGTTCTCACTTCCCAAATAAGCACTCTAAGATGTATGCCACCTGTTGTGTACGTAGTACACGAGGTGCGCATGCGCGGCCCTGCAGGCCGGCGCATGCGCGCTGAAATAATAAAGGCGGTGCCCTGGCAGTTCGCGCCGGAGAACCGGAACAACCAGACGTCTCCGGCGTGCGTTCTTGCGCAACCGCCCGCGCGCGCTAGTGCTCAGACCCTGGAGGGCCCGCTCGCCACACAGGGCTTACCCCAGTCACCACACTGGCGACGAGGAGGTAAGGGTGACTTCCCTGCTCCGACAGCCTCGGAGAGACGGAAAGCTCTTCCGTATTACGGACCCGCGGAGTGCCGGCGGCCATTTTGTTTTCGCTCGCTCCTCTCCTCACGCACAGGTGCAGTGGTTGCGGCCCGAGAGGGTGCTCGTGCGCCACCTGCCAGCTGTGTTTTGGGAAAACTACTCAATTTTTGGAACTCCCACAGTCCTGCAGGCGCAGGGCTGTGGCATCAAAGAAGAAAGGAGTGGGTTTCTACACCCCAGCACTACTACAAGCCCAGGACAAGCCACCCATCATTCTAGGAAAAGACAACTGTGAGTACGTGACGCAGAAATGGGCGAAGAGACTGATGATGAGGGTGCCATAGCCCCAATTCCGCGCAGATCTCGCAGCTCCCTGGCCCCCATGCCTGAATTCGATACAACTGGCCCCCCTTCCAAACTGGGCCCGAAGTGGCTGCTGTGGGTCAAGAGGCTAAATAAGTTCTTCAGGGCATCTGGGGTGGATGATGATGACATCAAAATCGCGACTATGATCTACTCGGCAGGCGCGGAAGTCCACAAGATCTACGATTCCCTCGTCATCCCCGTGGTCACGTATGACGCAGTCAAGCAGGCACTCAAAGACCATTTTCTCCCGATGGCAAATGTGGATTTTGATAGATTTGTCATGGGCGCCGAAAGACAACTAGACGACGAGCCTCTAGACAAATTCTGTGCCCGTTTGAGGCACCTGGCGACCTCCTGCAGATGGGTCGATGAGGAAGAAATGGTCCGCAATCAGCTATTGCAGGGGTGCAGCTCCGGCAAACTTAGAAGGCAAGTACTGAGAGAACCTGGTCTGACGCGCCAGCAAATTTTGGACCTGGGAAGGGCACATGAGCTGGCAGAAGCCAGAGGTGCGAGAATGGACGCTGCCACGCGACCGAAGAATGATGAAGACGCATTTGCTGTGGGACGTTCAGCAGCGGGAAGGTCGAAATGGGTGCGAGAAGGCCTGATGCCCCCCCCACACCAGGCAACGTCTCATCTTGCTCCTACTGTGGATATGATCTCCCCCACGGAGGTGAATGCCCAGCTAAGTCGAGGACGTGCGGCCGGTGTGGCACACCGGGGCACTATGCAAGGATGTGCCGGGCTGCCGCCCCTGTAGCGGCAGGAAGAGGACCGGAGAGAGTTGGACGTGGAGGCGCTCGCAGAGTGAGAGGCATCTCATCGATCAATCAGGGTCTGCAGGACCTGGATATCGCAGAAGAGGAGGAGGAGGAGGAAGAGATTTTCTTTATTTCCAGCATTGTGAAAGGTCCTGGCACGAGACGCCAACCCACATGCACTGTTAACATCAATGACGTCCCCACCCCCATTCTCATAGACACTGGGGCGTCGGTCTGTGTGCTGGCCACCAAACATTACGAGGCCCTGCCAGGCCCACCGGAGCTGTCTGCGTCCATGGCGCGAATATATGCTTTCGGAGGGGAAACACCTCTACCCATCCAAGGTGTGTTTGTAGCCCCAGTTTCTCATGGACAGAACACTATCAAAGCAAGGTTCTTTGTCACCAGCGTCAGCCCACATTCCCTGTTGAGCTGTGCGGCATCAGAAGCACTCGACATTGTCCACTTCTCGTTTGGAGTATACCATGCCGATCTGAAAAGCATGCTACACAGATTTGAAACTCTCTTCAAGGGCATTGGAAAACTGAAAGCAGAGCCCATATGCTTACATATCGACAAGTCCGTGAGGCCGACGGCCCTCAAACATCGCCGGATTCCTTTTCACTTAAGAGCCCAAGTGGAGGAGGAATCACAGCAGCTGGTCGACCGAGACATCATTGAAAGAGTGGAAGGCCCCACCCCTTGGGTTTCGCCTAGCGTAGTGACCCCAAAGCCGAAGCAACCGGGGGCAGTACGCATTTGCGTGGACATGAGGCTCCCAAATGCCGCCATCAAAAGGGAGCGTCACCTCACACCCACTCTAGATGACATCGTCAGAGAACTCCAAGGTGCCAAAGTCTTCTCTAAACTGGACCTCAGGTCTGGGTATCACCAGTTAGAGTTACACCCCGAGTCGAGGTACATTACGACATTCACTACTCACGAGGGGCTGTATCAGTACAAAAGACTAAACTTTGGAATCTCGTCCGCAGCGGAGGTTTTCCAAAACGCCATCAGAGGAGCCCTGTCCGGACTGAAAGGAGTCATAAACATGTCCGACGACATCTTGGTCTTTGCCAGGTCAGAAATAGAACATCTTAAACGGCTAGAGAACACTTTTGAGAGACTACAGGCGGTGGGTTTAACCCTGCACCAAGAAAAGTGCGAATTCCTAAAGGACCGACTGGAATTCTTTGGGTTCACCTTCCATGCTGGGGGCATATCCCCGGAACCTGGAAAAGTCAAGGACATTAGAGATGCACCTCCACCCACATCACCGGCCAAAGTACGGAGCTTCTTAGGGATGGTCAACTACTGCGGCCGTTTTATCAAGGACTTGGCCTCTCTGTCGGAACCACTGAGGGCACTCACCAGGAATGACGTAGCCTGGCAGTGGACTGAGAATGAACAACAATCCTTCAGGACCATCAAAGAAGCCCTGTCAGAGCAGGAAACAATGGCCTATTTCAATCCCAGCCGGGAATCGGAGATTGTGGTCGATGACAGCCCGGTGGGACTGGGGGCGGTCCTCATGCAGGCAGACGAACTAGGAGTCATGAGGCCCATAGCATATGCCAGCAAAGCCCTCACGACACGGAGAGGAGATATTCCCAGATAGAAAGGGAGGCCCTTGCCATCTTGTGGGGGTGCAAACACTTCAGAATGTACATCCTCGGCAAACCTGTCGTCGTGATAACGGACCATAAACCCCTGATTCCTATTTTGTCAGGAACATCATCCAAGCCGCCACCCCGCATCGAGAGATGGGTGCTATCCCTCATGGAATACAGCGTCAAGCTAGTATACCGCCCAGGTACACGTAACCCAGCCGATTATCTTTCTCGTCACCCAGGCACGAGGGATACCCAGAGTCCCGTGGAGATGACCGACACTGGGGACGCCGTACACCTCGTCATTGAATCGGCCCTGCCCGTGGCCTTATTGAGACAGGACATTGCGGACGACTCGAACTCAGACGAGGCGTTCCTGAGGGTGAAAAGGGCAGTGGCCACAGGAGAGTGGCGGGACATCCTTTTGAACAACGCCAGGAGGAACCCGGATGTGCAAAGGGACCTGCAACTGCTGTGGAAAGCTCGACACGAGCTCTCAGTGTCCACGGACGGTCTGTTACTGCGAGGGCACCAGATCCTGATTCCCAGGTCACTGGTCATGAGGGTCCTCCATTTGGCCCACACAAGGCACCAAGGCATGGCCAAGATGAAGGCACGCCTCAGGCTGAAGGTCTGGTTTCCCGACCTGGAGCACAGGGTGACCGAGTTTGTGAGGACCTGCATTCCCTGCCAAGCTACGAGTCCTGTGGAAAGGGGCCCACCCGTTCAGGCCATGGAGCGGAGTGACGTACCATGGGGAACGGTGCACGCAGACTTCGGCTCGACCGGAAGGGGCCTATATTTCCTGGTGGTCACGGACCAGTGGTCGAGGTATCCGGAGGTGGAGCTCGTAGAATCCACCGCCAGTGATCACACCATCCTAGCAATGGACAAAATTTTCGCCACCCATGGGTTCCCCTTTGAGATCTGCTCAGACAACAGAGCGCCGTTCCAAGGACAGCGTTTTGCTAGGTATTGCGAAGAACGAGGTATAAAGCACCGGAAGGTAACCCCGCTATGGCCAAGGGCCAATGGAGAGGTTGAGCGATTCATGCGGACACTGAACAAGATTTTTCGAATTTCTGTCAATGGAGGGGAGGACCTACGACACAATCTAATTGACTTTCTTCGTGAATACCCGTCCACCCCACATCGATCCACCGGAGTCGCACCCGCCGAGGCGCTGTTCAGGCGAATACCCAGAGGGCTGATACCCGAAGCGGGAGACAGACACCCAGGAGTGATCGATAGCGCACGGGTGACAGCAGAAAGAGCAGCGAGAAACGAGAGCGAAACAACAAGGCGGAGGCTGCCCGAAAGAGAGATAGCGGTAGGAGACACCGTCCTAGTCCGGAACAGGAAACCGGAAGGTAAACTCTCGATGACTTACGAAACCCAGCCAATGGGAGTCACTCATGTCAAAGGGTCAATGGTCACAGCTGCGAATGCGCGGGGTACAGTAACCAGAAACATATCCTTCTTCAAGCGCATAGGACCTGTGGCAGCGGAAGAAGAAACTAATCCTAACCAAGGACAAACAGCGGAGGCGCCGCATGGAGGCGGTGAACCGCCAGAGGACCCCGGGGGACCAGAGAACCCTGAGGGAGGTTCACCCAGGTACCCGCGCAGGGAAGGACGTCGTCCGCCGCAAAGATTCCAGAATTTCATCATGGACTCAGCGGCATGAGTAACAAGCCCTGTTAAGTACAGTTTGATTTGAGCCACGTTGGCTCCACTTTTCAATGTGTTTGTTGTTTGGGGGGAAAAGGCGGGATGTTGTGTACGTAGTACACGAGGTGCGCATGCGCGGCCCTGCAGGCCGGCGCATGCGCGCTGAAATAATAAAGGCGGTGCCCGGGCAGTTCGCGCCGGAGCACCGGAACAACCAGACGTCTCCGGCGTGCGTTCTTGTGCGCCCGCCCGCGCTAGTGCTCAGACCCTGGGGGGCCCGCACGCCACACAGGGCTTACCCCGGTCACCACACCACCATGCAACAATTGTAAACGCGCACAAAGTCCAGTTTATTAGAAGCACGGAGTAAAAAAGGTCCTTCTGCAACAAGCTTCGAAGAGATTCCTCCCAGGCAAACAGGCACTCTCTCGGCACTCCTGGTGGCACGCGTGCAGTGATGCATGGCCCGCGGATAATATAGTCACGGGTCCGAGAAGGGGCGGCGTGGCTTCACAATTCTAAAGAATTAAACAGAAATGTAAAGCAATCAGAATGTTCTCACTTCCCAAATAAGCACTCTAAGATGTATATAACCATGCAACAATTGCAAACGCACACAAAGTCCAACTTATTACAAGAACAGAGTAGAAAGGTCCTTGTGCAACGAGCTTCAAGGGAGTCCGCCCAGGCAAACAGGCACTCTCTCGGCACTCCTGGTGGCGCGCACGCAGCGGCGCAGCCTGCTGATAATATAGTCACGAGTTCGAGAAGGGGAGCGTGGCTTCACAATTACAAAATCCAGCTTATTAAAAGCTCGGAGTAGAAAGGTCCTTATTCAACGAGCTTCGAGGGGAGTCCTCCCAGGCAAACATGCACTCTCGAAATCCATTTGAAATGCTGCCTGCGAAGCATACGTTACAGCCAGCATTTATATTTTTCCATTAATGTGCTGGGAAAGTAAAGAGTAAACTTATGCCACACTTTTCCACCACGCAGTGAACATCAAGAAAACTGCATGGAGGGGACTTTTTTGCACAAAAGTGTATAGAATTCCGTCACCTCTGTGCTATTAACATGGGGGTCGAACATGACACCGGGGACATACACAATTGGGCATCTTAGTGTTTCATTAATTCAGGTCTACACTTATAAAAAGAGACCTTTGAAACAGATAAAGCTCCTGTCATTGACTAGCTGACATCTTGCACACTGCTTATGGAATACATGCAATTGCATTGCAATGGGACACTTTTTAATGTATTGTGTGTGCAGAAAATTGTTGCAGTTTAACAGAACTCTAAAACTAATCAACTGTACAACGCAAAATGATGATTTGTCCTAAACCGTTCTGGATTTGAGGGGCCTATCTAGTCGAAAGCTCACTGACATAGTGCGTAGACAGGGTAGGGCCTGAGTGAAGACGTCTTTCCCAAAAATCTGCAAATGCCCACTCAGGAGCTAAGCAGCAGTGGTGACGTTGCGATGGAAGTGCTCTGGCTCCACCATAGAAGTCAGGAATCCTACACTCTCTTTGCTTCCTTATTCCTTCCTGTATAGAGCAAAGGAGCTAGAGGCCTGGAGAGCAGCATCAAGTCGAGTTGGTCTGACAGCATGTAGGGGGAAAAAACATAACACTTTTGAATGTGTGTACGCGTTTGAGCAGGCAAGGATGTCAGATGTGTATGTGTGAATATAACTGTGCATGCAAGGTAGTCTGTGAAAGCGTATGTAAGAATGATTGAGAGTTCAGTGTGAATGATGTTGATTAGTGTGACTGCATGTATGAATGAGAATGCAGTGTGGGTGTTCTTGGCACGTTCATTCATTATTGAGCCAGAAGTTATATGGGTTCATAACTGGTGGAGGAAAGGGGAAGGAATGTGTGTACACGTGTGCATTTGAGGCTGGGGCACGCGGTCATTGGAGCACGGATTTTTTTTTTTTTTAAATACCATGGCACTTTATACTGTCATGTTTGGGCAAATACAACTTATTGATTATAATTATGTAGAGGTGGGGCTGGTGTGGGGGGCTTCTATATTACAATGGGGCAGGCAGCCTAGACTTTTTCTGACTATGGTATGGCACGTTTTACTTGAATTAAGAGAAACGCCAACATGATGAGTATTTTTGCATGGAGAAGCGGGGGCGGGGGGGTGCAGGAAAGAAGGACATGCATTCTTACTGTAGTATTACATTTTGTTGCTGGTGTTCATGGGAAAGCCAACATGATTTCTGTTCTTACATGGGGTGAAGACATGTGTTCAGCCAGCAAAGAAATTCTTTCTTGCTGTGGCATTGCATTTGTTACTGTCATTAGGGCCAAGGCCAACATTCTGAGTGCTTTTACATAGTGGGGGTAGGGTGAGGAATTTGCACAGCCAAGAAAGAGATGTTTTCTTACGTGCCATAGCATGTTTCAATGGCGCTAAGGGAAAAGCTAACGTGGTGAGTTTTCTTACATGGGGTGGAGTTTTTGTGAGCTAACAAGTGGCACGTAAGAAAACATGACAAAACAGTGGCATGACTTTTTTTTCTGGAATAAGGGCAAATACAACATGATAAGTGTTCTCACATGGGTGGTGCAATTGGGGAGCCAGAGATGATAGGTTTTCTTACTGTGGCATGGAATTTATACTGGCAAATCCAGCACAGTATTTTATTATTTGTTGATTCTGGCATATATTGGCAGAACCATCAAGAGCATGTTTTAATATAGTATTGTTAGTGGCATTATGGGCAGAGCACACGAGTATATTCTTATGCGGGAATACTGGCATAAAATTGTTGCAGCCAGCATGACATGGATGGGAAAAATCATCATGAAAATGCTTTTATACTGGTATAGTGGGGAAAAGCACAGTGGAAATGTTCCTTAGCACTGTAGGTGACTGGCATATAGCGGGCAAAGGCATTCTGAACATGCTCCTATTCACTGTAACTGACTTGGCATCTAATGGATTTTCCCATGTCTCGGCCTGCAAAACTGATTGTAACCTTTGTGGCTTTTTATCTGATTTTTCACAGCAATGATGTTGTAAAATGCACGATTTTACAAAACTCTTGGATGGTTGGGGTTCTCTTGCTAGGCTCGATCGCTCCCTCATAATGTGTGGAGAACAATCCCCTTCCCTCTGCTGACTTCCCTTGAGGGGGCAGCTATATTTGCTAAGTCCTCATTTGTTAAACATCCTGCCTACACCTCTCCCACTGACACAGGGGGATAGCTGAAGTGCATATATGCTGTGCAACCAAAAATAACTATTACCATATCCTTGCCCCCGTTTAGTGCAATGTTTCATAGTATCTACTCCATGGCAAATATTGCCCTTGTCCAATAATGCATTAACACAATACATACTTGCACAGGACGATGTTTGTAGGGCAATGTTTGTACTGGTAAAATTGCAAAACTTTTTATGTGTCATGACACAAATTCCCCTCTCCCCGCTTCTCCACCGGTCCCCCTATCCCCCAGCCTCCATCCAACACATTCTGCATTATCTCTGTGCCCAGTCTCCTTTCCCCTATGACCCAACTACTTCACACCCACAGCCCGCCACCCTGCATCTGGATTGGTGTTGCTCTGGGTCAGGTGACCCAGGAACACAAACCCTCCTCTTGCTGGAAGAAACCCCGTTCACACCACAACTGGCGACTGTGAGGACCTGGTTTGCTAATCATGCAGTGCGGTAAGTGTTTGCTGGCCAAAACTCTGCTCTGCCTGCTTCTCCATCTGTTCCCTACAAGCCCCCAGGCTCCATTCTACACAATTCACGTTATCTCTGAGGCCTTCCTCCCTTCCCCTATGGCACTCCTCCTTATCACCCACAGACCACCCCCCTGCATCTGGATTGGTGTTCCTCTGTCAGGTGACCTAGGATCACATTTCACTTAATAGCAACTCATAGGGCAGTATTCTCCAGGATGCCAGCTGAGGGCACAGGCTAAGTGCGCCTTCCCTTCCTGTTTGCCTTTTTGCCTGGCACACTAGTCCTGCCTGACCCCCTTGATCTCCATATACTGCTACTTACAGGTAAGAAAGGCCTATTGTGCCCTTGTTGATGCTGTACAGAAGCAGTCAGGCACAATGCCTTGTCTGACCACACAGGCAATTAACACCACAGCTAATGTTTTAATGCTCTTCCTCATACACACTCTGCCAATTTGATACCCCTTCCATCTGCTCCCCCTTCAAGCCAGCTAACCACACCATGTGTTTGCTACACAGTACGCCTCTACACTCTGATAACTGGACAGACAAGCCTACCAGCATCACATGCCTATCTATACTCTCACGTTTTTAAACTTTGCCACTGTGAGAGTGTACGGCTTGGTGCTCCGGTAGCTTGAATTTCTTGCAGCTTTGCCAAACCTTCCAGGATTATGCGGCATGAAATGGCAAATATTGCCGCACAAACCTTTATTTATTGCGGCATTTTTGCAGGATATTTTTTATTAAGTGGAGGGTGTAAAATTGCCACATTGCAGGAAAGAGGCAGAGTGCAAGGCTACAAGAGAGCCAGGGTATCATTATTATGTATATTTTGTATTAATTTAATAGGAAGAGTCCTAGATGTCTCTGGCATGGCAGAACAGTGTTTGATTTGGCTGCATTTTTGGTTTAATGTGCATGCCTATTCAATATTATTAACTAAATTGATCATTATCAGTTGTAATGCTGAAAATATTGCCCCTCTATGTTCTCCAATCCACCAAACACCCACACACCTCTCTCACCAACACACCTCATACATCTCACCAACTCCCCATCACAACATGCATTCCTGAACCTCTCTGTCATACAAATACTCACGTGCGATGTCACACTGTCAAGTCAGAATTTGCTTTCCTCAGCCCCTGCCACACTCCAAATCATACTCCCAACTCACACCTTACACTCTACAAATCCTCCTGCAATATACAGTCCTTCATTCTTTTGTGCTGCTTCTGCATCTTGCATCCTTTCTCCCATTCTATCACACTCTTTCCTCATCCGTTTTCCCAATCTGCAGCTCACTGCCTCTTTCCGGCCAACCACTTCCTCTCTGCTTTCTGGCTCACTGAAGAAATGCTCCCTCTACTTTCTGTACCTCCGCTTGCTCTCAGAATTCTGGCCCACTGCATCACTGCTTCCGCTGCTCTCTTGTGCAACAGTTCCTCCTCTGACCCACTGATCTCCCTATGCATTCTTTCCTATCACTTCACATCTCACCCATCACTCTCCCTCTCTCTCCTTTCCCTCTCATAGTGTGACACATTTTTGGATTTTTTAAAAATGTAGATTTTGACCCAGATCCTCAAAAAATGGGGCATTTAAAAATAGAGCTGAGGAGATGCTATTTTTAGACAACCCATTTTTGGAAATGAACAGGTCACCATATTCTCAAAGGTGACCAGCGCATTTCCACGGGCTTGAGCTGTAGCGCAAATTGTGCGCTGGCCAGCTGCCTTGAATAGGGTTCTGGATTGTTTGACCGAAGTGTAATTATTTGTGGTGGAATTGACTGTAGTCAATTTTGCAGCAAATTGATTTGCACTTCAGTCAAACAACCCAAAATGTACCTTACACCACCACCCCACCCCTCCCCTACTTAACTGCTTGGTCGCTGCCACTTCCCCTGCAACCCTGTGGTGTCAGATCTTTCCCTCTAATGCAGGTCGGATCTGACTCCGCAGGGTCCCTTTTGAGTTATTTTCTTTTTTTTTCAGTCCCCCGCCTCCAATTTTGAGGAAGCGGGGGACACCCCTGCAACCCCCAAGCCCAAAAAGACTGACCATGGGGAGCGGGTGACACCCCCGCAACACATGTTCGCTATTTATAAAAATCTATCGAATGGTACTGGCCAAAATAGGTCAAATTGTACCATTCAATCAATTTTTGTCAGTCAAAATGGGTAGTACCTTGAATAAAAATGCTCTCCCGACAGTGTACTGCAAGCTCCCAGCACCTTTCACAGGGACAGGTCCTTCAGAGGCATGCCACTGTAAAATGCAACCCAAACAATGCATTTTTATCCTGTTTGAAGAACAGAAATGCAAACTACACAGCAGTGGTTCATACCGTAAAAGAAATGCATGACAGGGTCAGGAAAGACCCTGTCATGATGTGGCACCCCCACATCCGTGCGCATAGGTTTGCCTACAATTTCTGCACATTTAAATGTGCATCTTGCTTGGAAATGTGGGATGCGCTTTTAAGGCCATCTGAATGGGCGTGCATATAAAATGTGTCCATTCAGGTGTTCTTTGTGGATTGGGCTGCTCTTTTCTGGGGTGCAAGTGATGCAATCTGTTAGCGCATTTCATTTCTTGTGTAAGAAAAGTTTTGATAACCTGGCACCCTGAGTATTATTTTTTTTGTAAACAGTAGTTTTTGTAGATGTAACTTTTATTAAAACATTTTTTTTTTTAAAAAAGATGCAGTTTTTGGGCAAAACTGCAGTTTTCAGGCACTTTGCGCAAATCTGACGTTGTCGCAGCATTTTGCGGGATCGCTCAATCTCTATAAGCTGGAGGGTCTGTGTAATGCTCTGAGTTCAGCAGCTTTGAATTCTCACCACTGTGAGCTTTGCACTACTTTGAGTTCTGCTGCTTGGGAGTTCTCTCGCTTTGAGTTTGGCCATTGTGAGGTAAATATCACACTTGCTTCTCACATCCCTTAGTTTTGCTAGGTGAGTTTGACAAGTTGAATATTCCCGCAGAGTCACGTAGAGTCACGCAGTACTATGGATTGCGGACCTTCCGGACCTTGCTTCAGTGTTATTTCTATTTCCGTTGCTGAGGCCAGAGTTACCTGCTGTGTTGTCCCATCAAGACTCCAGACTCTCCGCAGAGCAGACGCAGAGTCACGTAGAGTCTTGGAGTACTACAGATTGCGGACCTTGCAGTCCTTGCTTCAGTGTTTTTTCTATCTCTGTTGCTGGGGGCAGAGTTACCTGCTGTGTTGTCCCTTCAAGACTCCAGACTTTCCGCGGAGCGGACGCAGAGTCACATAGAGTCTTGGAGTCTGTGGAGTTCTGTGGAGTCCTGCGGAGACCCGCTGCGCTCTGACTCCACACTAACTATGCCCCCCCTGGAGACTCACCTGCGGCGCGGGCTGCTTTGGCGAGTGTTCGTCGTAAAGAAAGAACTTCATCGCATCCATCAACACGCCTGCAACTGTGCCGTGAGTTTGAAGGAAAAGACCTCTTTCATATGAAATATGACCAGGCACGCTCCATTCATGTAAGGTCTTCCGGCGCAGCTTCTACCTTTGTGCATGCTGAAAACCTGTATGCACACTGTGACTCCTGCAAGATGCCCAGCACCTCTTGTAACATGCGCACAAGCACGAACGATAGGAGAATCTCTCCCTTGCATGTTTTTTCTGCTGAGGTATCCCCCTTGAAAAGCCTTTGGTAAACCAGACACACTTCCCCACAAAGAGCCCACCGTTCTCTTCTGCTGAGACTATAAGTATATTGGCTCGTGCCGCTACAGCTTTTTCTACCGTGTTCGGATCAGCAGCTGGCATCAGTTTTGCCTATCGCTTTACAACAGCCCGCTTGTGACCAAATCAGTTCTGGTCATGAGGCGGCTTCTGAATCTATCCTGCCATTGATTTCTCTTCCTGTGTCTCTTCTGTCTAAATGCGAGCTGGCTGTTGGTCCGAACCTGATCACAGACGGCAGAATTCCTTTTATTTTTCCTTCTGTTGTTTCTACGCCACAGTCTTCTTCTTCCCTCATTGAAGATTTTACAAATCAAATTCCAACAAATGCGGAAGAACTCTTCTTAAACAACACCTTGTTGTCTCCACCCAGGCGAAACTCAATTGAAATTGTGAATAAACTTTTGTTGGATTTGGAGAAAATCAACACTGTCCGTTCAATTTCGAAACAAAATGCGGCTCTAGTTTGGCATCAGCATGTGATTTGACGACTGAGAGTGTCCAAGGCAGACCCGCTTTTGTGTCTGAAAATAATCTCTCTGCTGGGCCTTTTAAACGAAGGCGGCTCGATGACAGCTGTTCACCGGAGTTGTTTTGCTCTCAAGCTAGACATAGACTTTACAACAAACAGGCCACATTCGAAAAACTATTTTCCTTTGTCTTTTCTTCTAATTGTCGGCAACAAATAGCTGAATTAAGTAATAGGAACAGCGTTTTTCCACTTCCAACAATAGTTGACCAGAATTCTCGGACCAAAGTGTCATTCATCAGAATCTTCAATTATGGAACGCAAATTTCCCAAGATCCGGCGAACATACTTGAAAACAGCTATTAGACCATGTGTTGAGCAGGACCCTGAAAAAATTATGAAGAAAACCTCACAAGAATTGCTACTTGTTCTGATGACCTCTATGTCAATGACAATTTTGCCGTTTCTAAAATTATATAAACAAGTTCATGATGGTGTGAAAGACCTGACAATGTTAGTAGCACTTCTAAACACAAAGATGAGTGCATTAGAGCACGTAAGTACTACGTCTAAGCAATCATTGACTAAACTGGTGCAAAAGGTTGTTTGCTGCACCCTCATTTCTAATGAGCAACGGTTAAAAGATTCGGAGGACGAAGAATTATTCGCCGAAGTTGCCAAGCAGGCCTTAGGAATTCTACAACAGCAAACTCAGAAAGCCAGAGCAAACCTGTTCGCAGAAGTTTCCACTACCAGGACATGTAACCATATAAGGGCTCCCTTGATTCCATTGAGCAAACATGGATGCATCTGTGCCTGGCGAGCTGCCAAGGACTGAAGGCACCTTGTTTTCTCCTGCTGCTAAGACTGGTGGTGTTGAAGGTCTAGAAACAGTAAGCAAAATGTGTTTGTTTCTACTGCATTACTTAGTCTCAAACAAAAAGATAATGGTGCCAATCTTGATATGCAAGTGCTCACTTCCTCCAAATCAATCTCTGACATTGCTGATGTACAGGAGCCTGTAAGATCTGGAACTGCTCCCGAGGTCGCTGACACCTTGGGTCTTCAGGAAGAATTGTTTCCTATATTCAACAGCAAGACTAAACTGAACACAATACCACCTAATGTAAAAATCAACCAACAGAAAAAATCAAAGAATTTAACTAAAAGGAAGCCTCGATCTGTGAACGGCTCCCAAAAATTCCTCTGAAACTTGAAAACTATACGTTTCACTGTAAATTCGGACCTTGTGAACAATGGGCAAACTGAGGATTTGACTATGGAGACTAAAAAGATCCCCTGTCCTGTAGCTGAAATGATAAATATTGGATACCCTGAATCCACAGATGATCTTTTGGACCTTTCAACCTATGACCATGAAGAGGAAACAGACCAACTTGTAAGTGACCATGACAACTGCCCGACAGATTCTGCTCCCAGTGTGTTGGGAGAGAGTTTGTCCTCTAACGCTCCTCATAAAGGGCCCCAACAGAGCTCACTCCAGTGTGTCATTGTGTGTGTGAAGGTTTATAAAGGTTTACAGTAAAATGATCGACTACAAAAGGATTGAATGCAATAGTTTCGAATAAAAAGGATCGGAAAAAAAAAATCGAATGGAGTTTTTTTTTTGGGGAGGGGACCCTCTCCAAAAACCCCATTTTTGGGGGAAAAACAAGTATTTTTTCCGAAAGGAAGGCAAAAAAAAAAACATTAAAAAAAAGGCATTCGATTTTTTTTTTCTGTCCTTTTCATTCGAAACCATTGCAGTTCGAAACAATGTATTCAACCCTTTGACTGGACACCGTGTGTGAGAAACCTACTCCTGAGGTAATAAACCTAACACAGGAAAGCCCGAACGTACTCACTTTAGGTGAAAGATGGAAAAACTTGCACACTCCGGATTTTGACACATTCTCTGACCTAAGGCCTACTAACCCTAATAAGAATTCTAAGGCATCTATGAATTCTTTTTTCTTGTGGTCCTCCAATAAGTGGTAATAGGTCAGACTTTGTTTCAAGCCTTCTCACTAAGGAACGCACTGGCAAACACGTGCACTTTGTAAAAAGAAAGACAGTTTCGTCCATACTTAAAAGCAAACCTTAGAATACCAGCTCATACTGGAACGTATTTCGTTTGTCAATGATGGCCTTACACTCAACTGGAATAACGTGTTGCGCCTATTCCATTATGTTCCAACTCTCCGTACAATTGAAACGACGGACATAAGAACTGTGGAATTTTACAAAGAACCTCAAAACAATGTCGTGTGCGATTACACATTGATTCTGATATTGTGCGTAACATCCTTTTGGAATCTGCTTCTGTACTACTGTCAATGGGTTTTGATATACGAGATGAGTCAATGCTAAGTGGAAAGTCTGCCCTTCCACCTGATGTTCCTTTAGTACTAAAGATGGCAACAACATCTGCTTCTCATCAGCGCAGCTGCGTCCCTGTGGAGTCTATTGCTCTGGAAAAACTGCAACCATCATCAGGCCCTATGAAGACAATGCAGCTGGATCCTAAGTTGCTGTTGAGTCCACCGAACACAGCCTTAATGGGTGACCAAATTCAAATTACTTTTTCTTGTGACAGCCTTATCAAAAAAACGGACAACACCTCAAGTAATAATAGTGCGGTCACATCTAAACCTAATGAATGGGACTGGGTCGCTAGATCACTGGCATGGTCGCATCAAAGTTAACGCCCAACCCCTGGAATTCAAACCTCGCTGGCTATAGTTTCATGGAACTCTCGTGGATTTAGTCACTTGTTCCAATATTCTTGGCTTGCTGGGTTGGACATTGTATGTTTACAGGAGACTTGGCTTGTTCAGCCCCCCTGTGTGCGATGAATTTGAAATATCTATAAACCCAGCCATTCTCAAAAAAACAAGAAGACCAATGGCTGGTCTATTGACTATGATCAGAAAAAGTTCTGGATACAAAATCATAGAAGACAGAAATATAACGTCATATATCCAATTGGTCACTGTTAAATCGGAGTTGACTGTCAAACAACCTTTGGATAAAATGTTCATCATCAATGTGTATTGGCAACATAAAGACATCAGTGGAACCAAATTTATTGACCATGTGTCCACGACTATTGATACTATCAACGAAAAGAAACTTTCACCAAATATTTTGTTATTTGGCGACTTAAATATTGATTGCATAAAAGTCCTTAAGTTGTTGGATAATAAATTGCCCAACATAATCGATGCCCAATCTAGGATTGCTGAAAGGTCTGCAAGAGGAATGACTATGCTGAACGGAAGTACAAATGGCGACGTTTCTCCAAAACCTACTTGGAAAAGGCTGAACCAGAAATCCAACCTTGACTACTTCGACATTTCAGACAAATTGCATGTTCGTGTCCAATCTCTTAATGTTATTGATAAAGCCAAAAGCGACCAACACTTAAGATTAACAATCAGCGTGGCTGTTAAAACATGCTCACACTGGGATCACAAAGTCTCAGTTGAATCTAATAGAATTCGTCTGCGTCTTGGAAACAAGGAGGTTAGGTCACTAATTTCAGCCTTTTCAGCAGAATCTGTCCAAATTGAATACCAACTCCTCCTAAAACAATACAAGGAAATTAACCACTCTTCCCGGCATCAAAACATTCAACAAACTCACTCTTTTGACTTGAACATCTTGAAACGTAAACGACAGATGAGAATTAAGATTCGACGCTGCCCAAGACTTCCGAACAGCGTTTAACTCCTGCAAAAGATAAAAAAATAAAACAGTCCTATAAAAACTGGTTAAAGGCTCACAAAGCGCATCTCCTGCAACAAGATGCAGAACACATGCTATCTAAACTGGCAAAGAAAAACACCAGAGATTTCAGAAGCCTTATAGCCTTATAAATAACTCCAGCACTCCTGGGGATGCACTACTAGAAAATATGGTTTCTGAGGAAACATGGATAAATCATTATACACAACTTTATTGCAAAAAAGGTGAAATGGTGAATTACCCTCTCATGATCTAAATCAGTGGGACTTAACCTTTAAGAAATCTGACATCCTAGAAATCATTACTAATCTAAATTCATCTATTGCACCTGGACCCGACGGTTTGACCAATTTCACTCTGAAGCAAAACCCTCTTGAGTGGGCCTTATTTTGTCATCAACTCTTTATAAAGATTGCTTCCACTGCTACAACTCCACCTTCATGGAAAAGCGCAATCATTGTGCCCATCTTTAAAAGGGGTAACTGTGCCGACCCGTCAATACCATCCAATCACTTTACTAGATGTTTTGGGGAATATCTATCCGACCCTTTTGCAACGTGAATTGCAGAGGTGGACTATATCCAGCAAGCATATAGACACCTGACAAACTGGGGTTATAAAAGGTGTGGGATGCAGTCTGAATCTCCTGTTAATCAACTTGTTAAAAATGGACAGCCTGCAGAATGGTGGTAAAATCTACATCGCTTCTGTAGATCTATCAAATGCTTTTGATAGCATCGATCGCCAAATCTTATGGAACAAATTGCTGAAATGGAACTGTCCAGCAAGTTTATTCTTAGCTATCAAGGACCTCCACACCAACACAAATATACGCATTAGACTTGATAAGAGGGGAAGGCTTTCATCCGCCATTCAAACGTTTTGTGGGGTCAAACAAGGCTGCCCCTTGGCTGCCATCATTTTCAATCTTTTTTCTATCTGATGTTGAACTAAGCTTAAAGGAAGCTGTTTCATTTCCTCCTAAAATCAACGGCTTCCATATTGGCCATATGATTTATGCTGATGACCTTATTTCGGTTGACTCTACGCCAACCGGGTTGCAACGCAGTTTGAATGCTCTTGAAAACTATGTGAAAGAAAACTCACTGATTGTAAATACCACCAAATCTCAAATCATAGTGGTACAAAAGCTACAAGGAGCTAATGTGCAAAGAATACACAATGTAGGTGGTACTTGGGTGATATAATGCTGACAATCACATCACAAATCAAATACCTGGGGACCGTCTTCAATTCAAACATAAACAACGCTCCATGGGTTAACAATATTAAAATGAAATGCAAAAAACTGGCAATTCAAGCTGCCTGGCTCAATAAAAAATACGGTAAATTTTCAATCTTGCCAGTATTACTATTCTATAAACAAAAATCTGTTGCAGCCCTCATGTATGGCACAGAATGTGCCTTGGGATGCCATTTTGAGACTTGGAACAACTTGGAAAATATGTTCTGGTCATGTGTCCTTTGTCTTCCAAAAGACACCCCAACAGCCTGCATTAGATATGAGCTTAGCCTGACTTCACTTAATGCAAGAACTTGCTGGCAAACGCTTAACCTAGATCGAAAAATATCAATGGCATCGTCATGCCCACAGTTTGAGATACTGAATCAAGCAAACAAAAAGAAGACTTTATCAGTTCTCTCAATGTGGGTGGAGCGTGCCAAAGAAATGCTACTAGGACTTGGCACAGGTTTGATCACCCTGCAGACTAATCGCAATTATGTCAAGAAAAAACTTTGGACGCAGGATTGGATTCTAACAGGCGAACAGAGTCGTAAACATACACTAATGAAAAATGTGCCAATGTGAAAAAGAGGTCTCAACGAAATCCAAAATTATTTAATAAAATTTCCAGATCAACATCGAAGGAAACTTTACATGAAATTCCGTTTAACCCTTTTTCACACCAAAGAACGTATAAATTTATGGGCAAATGTTGCTGCCTCAACTGCGTTATGTAGATTGTGTAATGGCGTGGAAGAAACATCTTATAATGTCGTGTCCTGCCCTAACCATTGAACAGACAAATCATTTAGGCCCTTTTATTAGAGCAAGACCACCCCTAACTCCAGAAGATTGGTGTCAAGTTCTCTTTGATGAAACTGATCGTAAGCTAACAATAGCTCTAACTTTTTTTCTGGAAAAAATGAATCCATGGGTTTCTCTGATTGAGTCCTGAATTGCGTGAGCTCGATCAAAATAGACAAAGTTTTTTGGACTTGCATTTGTTGACATATAATTTTTGGTATGGTTTTTGTGGATTTCTTTTTCTTTTGTGGTCTTGTGTTATACGAACCTCATGTATTTTATGTACTTTGTACATTTATTCTCTTTTTAAAGGTTTGTAATAAACCAATAAAAAGTAACAATAGAAAAATATATTCCCACTGTTAAATTTTCCTCACTCACACTCTACCACTTTGAGTTACCCAAGGACAGCGTTGCCACTTTGACTATTGTCACTGTGATACGTCGCCTCACTTACAGTTTGCCACTTTGCGTTTCCCAATGTAAGTTTAAGCCACTTTGAATCTTCGCACTGTGATATTTGCCACACCTGCATTTTGCCACATACAGTTTCCCAATTTCAGTTTTTTCCACATTGAAACATGCCACTGTGGTATTTGCCACATTTGCATTTTCCCTCTTATAGTTTCCCAATACTTTGATCATTGCCACTGTGATATTTGCCAGACTTGCATTTGCCTTTTACAGTTTACCAATTTAAGTTTTGCCACTTTGAATATCGCAACTATAATAGTTTGCCTCCCTTGCATTTGACCTGTTTGAGTTTCCCAATGTAAGTTCTTGCCACTTTGAACCTTGCCAGTGTGATATTTGCCACCCTTTCATTTTGCCACCCTTGATTCTTCCCATTGTAAGTTTTGCCAACTTGAAACTCACCACTGTGATATTTTGCCACACTTGCATTTTGCCTCTTTATGTTTTACCAATGTATGTTTTGCCACTTGAATTTTGCCACTATGATATTCTGCCACACTTGCATTCTGTCACTCTTGATTCTTCCCAATGTAAGCTTTTGACACTCTTGAAGTCAACTTTGGGAGTTATCGGCCCCTTCTCATTGAACCTCAGCTGAACACTCTCACTCTCATATTTTGGCACTCTGAGTTCTGCCATATTAATCTCTACCATTGTGAACCTCTGCCATTCTCAATCTTGCCACAGTGAGATTCTGTCCCTCTAAACTTAGCTGCTGAGGGACTCCAAGCTCTCATTTTGCCACAGTGCAACTCAGCACGTCCGATTTCTGTCTCTGTGAGACCCTGTTCATCTTGAAACTAGTAGGTGTTGGGATTTTAACTCTGAATCCTGCCAGTTTGGGAGGCTCCTACCCCTGATTCTCTCCACAAAGCCTCTCTATCCACTGGCACATTGACAAGCAGGCCTGTAAAATATGAATCCCTCTTGGTCAAATTCCTGCTCTCCCCATCATCTACACACAGCTTCTTGTTCATTTACTGACCCCCAGTATACAATAGATGTCTCCATTGCAGCCATCATGTTCTTCTAACCCCCAAAATCACTGTATTAGTGGACTTCAACATCTGGTTTGACATGCCCCGTAACCCAAAGACCTGATCGCTGCTGGACAACCTGGAATCTTTGCAGCGAACACAGCTAGTTCCAGCCCCAACCCACTCTGCTAATCGCACTCTAGATGCCATCTTTGGATCACCTGACCTCACCACACAACCACCACTCTCGTTGGTTTGGTCAGACCACTTCACCATGCTCTTCATCCTATCGTCAGTGGTGCCCCATGCTCTTTTGGCAGCTCTGGGCCACTATTCCAATCTTGCCTCTGGAAGGAAATCAAAGTGACTCTTGACTGGCAGAGATTCTACTCACCTCTCAGACTACCATCTCCCTCTCCCTCCCTGGGCCAGGCCACCATCCCTAACTTCAATCTCTGACTTTCCGAAGCACTTAACTCCATCTCCTCATCAGATTTCTCTCAAACAGAAAATACCATTCAACCAGATGGTTCACTCCAACCCTCAAAAAATGGTAAACCTTGAACCATACCTTGGAGCCGAGATACCATGCAGACCCATTCTCTTCCAGAAGAATTTACTATGCTTCACAGCTCAAACTATATTACACTGAAGTGAATAAAGCTAATAAATCCTACTACTGGAACAAAATATCCAAAGACTCTTTAAGCTCATCTCTGAATTCAACAACCCTGGATGCTCCACCAACACTCCAAGGCACACTCAAGCCCTTAGTGACTCCCTCTCAGACCTCTTCTACAGGAGAAGCACACCTCCATCCTCTCTAAAATGTAAAACCTCCTTCATTCTCCCCCGCCTTATTCCCGACATCAGAACCTCCTTCCACCCTCCCACTTTTCTCCACCTTCTCAATGCTCTCCCCCCAGAATTCCTCTACTACCACAAAGCCGGCTATTAGGCTCCGCAGGAGACCTCTGCCATGACCACTGCTAAAAGAAATATAGACACCCTCCAGTGCTGACAATCTTGCATGATCCACATCAGCTTATCACTCAATTCCGGTATCTTCCCAGCAGAATTTAAGACCTTGTACACAAAGCCCCTGCTTAAAAAGACCTTATGTGACCCTCTAATCCTGAACAACTATAGACCCATCGCAAACAAATGCTATATAGCCAAATTAGATGGCCGAGTGGCATGCTCACACTATGCCTCTTCTCACAACCAAACAAGATCCTCAACTCTGGCCATTCAGACTTCAGACCATTACAAGGAACAGAACCCTTCTTAGTCGCCATCTGGGATGATCTTTAGAGACACACAAGCTCAGATGCCTGTGCTGCCCAAATCCTACTCGACTTCTCGACAGCGGTGTACGCCATATGCAACTCCATCCTCACCAGGAAACTACTGGCTCTAGGCATCCGAGATCCAGCTCTGAATATGATATCCTCCTTTCTTTCCAACTGATTTCAAAGAGTACACATGCCAAAGTTTTCTTGGCTCCACTCCCAGTTACCCATAGAGTGCCACAAGGTGCCTCTCTCTCCCCTCTCCTCTTTAACCTCTACATGAACCCGCTGCCCACACTTATTCAATCTCATGATTTATCATGCTACAATTGTGCCAATAGCACCCAACTCATCTTCCAAATCCCATACATCCCTTCCTCTACCTCACTTGATCTCTCAACTTGCCTCCCTGAGATCGAACGCTGGATGACAGCCAATCACTCAATCCAGGAAAAACCGAGATCATACTATGTGGGACAATCACTCTCTTCCCTCAACCCACCCCCTGGCTGCTCTCCCTAACCCCACAACCTCCAACACAATGAAGAATCTTGGGTGCATTATGGACGCAATCTTAACTCTGCAACATCACATCAACACTGTGGTAAAAAGCCGTTTCCTCCACATACTCATCCTTCACCACCTTTTTCCCTTCCTGACCTTCCCACACAGAGTAACCATGATCGTTACAATCATCCTTTCATGACAAGACTATTCCAACACACTATACATAGCAGCTCTGGCCTTGCAGTGGAGAAAACTCCAACAAATACAAAATGCTGCTGTGAGACTTCTCCTAGCCTTAGGCCCCAGAGAATACATCTCCCTACCCTCTCTGTCCTACACTGGCTTTCGATTGGGCAGCAGTATTCCTTCAAGGTGATGTGAATCACACATCAGGCCTTTTACAACAAAGGACCAAACTACCTGCAGCAAAAATGTACCTGCTACAGGCGTGACAAAAAACCAGACTCAGCACATCTACTTGTCATTCCAGTGACCAAATCCACTTGTATGGGTGGTTTCGCCTTCTCAGTACAAGCACCCAAAATCTGGAACTCCCTCCCAGTAAGCATCCATGCATATTTGACCAGCTGGCCTGCAGGAAGGCACTCAAAACCTGGCTCTTACCCTCTGCACCCTTGCATACATAATCCGGACATTTTTCCCAACACGACTTGTAGGGTAGGCCCAAAACCCAAACAAGCAACTGCAATCCAAGGAGCAATAAGGAGAGCACGAATTGCATGATAACCAAGTTTTATTACAAGCCACTTTTTGGCGAGGAAAAAAAAACAAGCGTCATTCAACACGCCTACATTAAATGGCCCTATTTAAAGGAGGAAACCACAAGCATAACATTTAAACAGTTACAAGACAAGTAAATTTCTACGACCCCATTGGCTAATATCCTTAGTCTTCTAAAGAAAACCATACATTAGTTGGCCCTATTGGCCCAATGTTACCCTCATGACCCAGCAAATACACACCCCTAATGGTGATCTAATGTATTAGTCAGCTATAATTCTTCTCCATCTCCATTGGCTGGTACCTTTGGGTACATTTGTTGCATTCCCCATTGGTCAACCCACCCTCCAGTATCTCATTGGGTGCTTTGCTCCTCAGAATTGACTAATCCCCTGTGAGGTGTAGACAGTGTGACAACAGAAACAGATACCTCATCTGATTCACATGTAACCAGAAAGTTTGACACCCCCCAATGGCTCTCACCCATGTGGCTGGCCAGTGGACTGGCTACAATTCTCGTTTGGAAACCAGTTGCATCTCTGCGACACATCCTTCCCTTCCTCCTTTGAGAATATGTGGCCTTATAAAAAATGCCACTAGGACACCACTCCTTGGAAATTATTTTCTCTAATTCATGGGATTCATTTACCCTGATAACTGCAGTTCCAAATCAGTGGCTATACTTCACTGGGGGAAGAACAATCACAACCTGATCAAATCATTCTGGCCAAAGCTCAACACTACCCTGTTCCCATCGAGATATGCCCTTCACCAGTAAAGTGCTAAGCCAATGCCTGGAACACAAACTGTTGCAATGTAATTTTTGTTTGAAGTCTACAACATCAACCAATCACTACGCTGCATTTCACACCACCTCCAAGGACGTTGACTCCGTCTGTGCACTGGCTGGGGAGAGCAGGAATAAAATCTAACGCAGTAAAAAAAAACAAAGTTACAGCCACAGCCTAGTCATCTTCCTTAATACTTGCACTGACTGACTCCTATTAGCTAAATAAAAAAAAGTGTTCTTCAATACAAGACCTGACACAACTTCTCCTAAGTATACACTTTCTACAATACACGTCTGCTACTGCTCACTAGCAATGCCCATAATGCCACTCGGGCCTACATCCTCAAGAACATTCTACATTGTCTGGAATAGATGCAGTTTAGGCATGTCAAAAATCTTGCACACAATGACCGAAAATGCTGCCACCATAATAGCTATTTCTGCAAGCTATAGAAGCTTTTTTAGTTGGTACTTTCACTCATGTTTGGGGTGTTGGACTTGCATCCCAACAGAATTCTACCATCTTCCCCACCAGCCTCCCTGACAGGGAATCGGACGCCCAGGAAACTAAGGGCACAATTCATGGAAAAGTGTGAATAGATCCTGCAAAGCCTGCGTGTTCCCGCAAACTAAGCCTATATAAAAGTTGCGACTGGAACGGCCCGACACGCCCCCACACAAGGCAAATTCAGCCATATACACCATACACCTACCTCTGCGGGCTCCTTGGACATAAAAACTTGCACCCTGGTAACACTGCGCAGAGTCCTTCATAACCAGGCCAGCACCTTGGCGACAATGCACTGTGTCACCCGTAACTGTTTTCGGCACCCCGACAACATGCATTCCTTTTTACGAAACTCTGGTATAACTCTGTTCAATCTGTGTGCGAACTCCCGTAAACCATTCCTGCACCCTGCTACCCTGCTTACGAGCAACCCTGAGTTAGAACGGAACCCCGTCGGTGTGCACGCACCCCTACATCCAACATGCAATCTCACCTCTGTGCAGTGATTCCTATGCACATGTGTCTGTACGCCTACCTTCAGGTGGTGGATAGATCGAGAGCTTTGCATGGGCATTTCCCTGACAGGTGATTGCCCGGTCGGATCCATGAATACGCTTGGTTGTGCGCATATGTGGGCGTGCAATGGACTGCCTGTGAGCCCTCCCTCGTAACGCCCGCACTTTACCTTATTCTTCCTCATTTTGGGTGTTCCGTCCCCTACTCTGGTCCATGCCCACAGTCTGCGTGGAGTCTCGCGCAAGGCACTCAGCCACTCGTAGAAATGTGCAGAGACTGCACAAAGTCCCTGCAAAGTACAAAAAAGTCCTTTGCAGCCGATTCCATGAATCGAAGGAGGGTGTTTTCTGCACGGTTTGGTCCACAAAGTCCCTATTAACTGCACTGAAAATTCCATGAATCAGGCCCTCAGTTAGTTGGAGCAGAAAAGAAGAGGATAGCTTGCAGTCTATCTCATGAGGTCCGGATACTCCCTTGAGACTAGCAATGACAAGGACAATGAGCTTGATCCTCCACAATTGACTATGCAACATCACCTCCATGCATGAAGCCAACGTAGTAGTTGCTACTCAACACAAAGAAGGTAAAGACAAATGGAAAAATTATGGTGGTATCCATGCTGCACCCTACATTTGTACTTGTAATTGCATGTCTCTACATGTATGCCATTGAGGCAGGCTGTCCTGCACACTAGCACACTACGTGCAGCAAATCCCTCAGCTGTAATCAGTTGCTTCTAGGAATTTATAAGCTTCCTAATTAGCCTGCGCTCCATTGCTCATGCTGCAACCTATAGAATACAGCTAAGTCCCACATATAATTTGGTCCAGTTCTCACATAGCCTCTGACATAGCACTCCTCCCCATGCCTTTGCAATATGTACTGCATGACTAAAACAACTGCTTTAGACCTGCATCACCCTCGTCCCGCACGCACTGCGGCCCAGAGTATACAGCTGAGTCCCATGAAAAATTCGGTCAAGAGGTCATATAGCTTCTGACACAGCACTCTTCCTTATGCCTCTGCAATATGTGGTTCTGCTTGGAACCTAGCCATCCTTTGCCTATCTCGGATTTGGCGACAAATGCACCCACGAATTGTACTGCTCCTTTCATGTACAGGTCTGCTCAGACTACGGTCTTGGAAAAGGTGTTCATTCTGCACAGTGCTTCGAGGCCATGGCAGCAGGTGCTATACACAAATATCACTTAACATACCATAACAATAGGAGTCAGCTGTGTCTTGTAGTGACTGATGCAGTGTCAGCTGCTGTGCACATAGATGATGATTCCATGTCAACATATTTGATTGAGGTATATAACAAATGGAGTTCATGGAGAGAAAATGGTATTAAACACAATTAAAAGATTGAGTATTGGGATCAAGATAATATGTGTACTTTCCTATGATGCTCCCTAAAGTGGGCAATACCCCCAATAAGTACGAATGGACCTCAACAGGTACGCTTGTGTCTGACCTTTCTTGACACCTGCACTGCCCAGATGATGCGCTAGGACGAGGGGCATGAGCACAATGTGTTGTTTTTATTGCAATAGCTTCAGTGAAGGCTGTGATTACAAGGAAATTGGTCTTTTAAAGATGCATTTATGTTTGTGCTTATCCGTAAAGGAGTCCGGAATGTCTACTGCACCTTTACTCCCTTGCAATACATTTATTCTCAAATAACCAAATAAAGGAATAAAACGAACCCAGAGACCTGATGCAGTCCATTATGTACAGTTTCACCTGCATCTTCTCATCACGGTCCTATTCTTCTGAATGATGTACTTTGCTGAATCCACTGTTCATGTAGTTGGCAAAGCTTATGAGAAATACACAGCAATTTGCATTGGTAAGGTTATATAAAGGCCCACAGTGGAAATCAACAGGCGTATAGAACCTGTAACATATGAAACCAAATGTTTAGTCATACCCTTTGCACTCTCTCTTAACGTGTTTTGAAGCCTGACTGGAAACATGTGCTCCGAAAGAAATATGTAAATGTCAGTCGTGCACAGCCAACACCCTCCAAGAGACTTAATTGCAGTGCTTGCCCTGCCACTGGAAAGAGTTCAACAGGGCTTTCAAGGTGGCAGACTCGAGTGAAGAGCAGATCACTGGACTAATGTAAGGATCAAGCCCCGGGGTAAAGAGGACCACACGCGTTCTGCGGCCTAAGTGGCATCTGGAAGAGATTTACACTCCCCTTGCTTATCAAGGATGCTCAAGGTTTCGCCTTAAGAATGAATGAATTATAGGTATGCTGTTCCTGAAACCTGCTAGGCTATGATTTATAGTTTTAAAGCAGTAGCTAATTGAGGGTCGGTAAATCGCGCTAACGCATACAATGCCGTGGATGGAATTTACAGAATTCTGGCTTAAAATAGAAAATGGCATGTTGCTTCTCAAATAAAATAAATAATGTATTCACCTGACAATTACCATTACTTCGCGATATACAATTAGGATGACAAGATGTACTGTATTCTGAGAACTCTGCGGGTAAAATTATCTTCAGCGTGATTTAGTTAAAACACAGTTTAAACTTTAACACATAGATGGGTTGTATGCTGACATTTGTATCAACATCCTGGCTGCTAATATGTTTGAGAACGACATTGTATTACGTTTGACTACAGATGCATTCAAGACTTAGCTATCCGTTCACACGGTGAGGCCTTTTCAAAGTTGCTGGGGAAATGTGCATGCAATGTCATCAGGTTAAACATTGCCTTGCGAAAAATGCATTGGTAGAAGGTACTCCTGCATTAGTGCTATTTTTGATCCTTTGCATCCTTTGCCATGTCTGCTCGCCCTTTGTGGGATATATTTACCCACTGAGCAGTACTTCCCCACATCACCAAGCTGCACTTCAGAAAAACCAGCAACATGGCTGTTGGCTCCTTTGAGCACCAGGTCCATGCCTCAAAACTGCTTTTTGCAGCTACAAAAACGTATTCATGCTTTCAAACAGCATTTACACAGCACATACTTGCTCGTTCACACGGGCATACATGCATGCCTACAACATACCCATACACATTTACATTTTCGTTTGACTTCGAGTCAACGCCAGTCCTGCTGCTGCTTCAGAGGTCCTCTTTGCTCCAGTGCAAAAGAATAGAACCAGGATGCACATAGCACTTCCTGCACTTGTGTGCAGAAGCCCTTCCTCTGCACTCCAGCAGGGGTCACAGAGGCAGTGGCAATGGTTGCAGAGGAGGCAACGGGGGTCGCAGCTGTGAACAAGAACACCTGCGCTTCCTTTGTATTACAAAAAACTTGGATTTGCTCTTCTGACACTGTCTCTCCTCCTTCCTTCTTTGCCTCTTCTACTTCTATTTTTCATTTTCCTTGACTAAACAGGTCTGACTAGGGCACATGCATGTGCTTCTTTTCCTCCTTTGTACCCTGCCGGTCGTCTTCTCTTCTGTACCTCCTCTCCTTTGAATATCACTTGTCTGCCTTCTTTAAACCCTATCCAATTGTATTCAGCTTCATTTATCACACTTCAGGCACTTTATCAACTTTCTGGGATGACCTTTACACTATTCTCTCTACTGTTCTCCCAGCTCCACCCCTTTTTTTTTTTAGTTTTGGGGATTTTAATATTTAATATTCATCTCTCTTGTACTTCTGTACCCTGACTCTTCTCCCTTTGCTCCACTCTTATGATCTTGCTTTTTTTCTCATCTGCCCTGTTATTTAATGCACTCTTCCTCTACTCCTCCCCCTGTTCATACCACTCCATTTTCATCTGTCTCATCATGCCCTTCTCTCTTTTGCCTACTGCCCCCTCCGATTCCTCTTCTTCTTCCCCTCCCATATCTTCTCCGTTCACCCATATCAATCTAGAGAACTTGACCTTCCTTCTGTGATATCGCATTTTTATCTTCCTTGCTCATCTTTACTTCTTATAAACTCCTGATAATTCCTTAGCTCTTCTTACCGCCTCTCGCTTATGAACTTTGAACACCACCTTCACCTCTTCCCATACACTTTCTCAACCCTAGTTCCCCTTCAACATTTATTCTCTCTGACCTTCCTTCCTCGACGGAATGCTGCAGAAAGAAATCTCAATATTTATCTGATCTCTTCTTATATCTTATCTTCACTATTCCTAATACTCTTCTCTAGGCCCAAAAACTTTATTTTTCTAATGTCATACAATTATATTCCCCTTGACCGCTTCATCTGTTGCTTACTTTGTCCCCTTTCCCTGATCCTGTGCTTCAATCCTGTCTCTCGGTACACGATCTTGCCAACTATTTTTCATCTAGCATTCTCCAGTTGCTTTCTCATTTTACATTCCCTGCACCGCCCCTTACTCCTCCCACTTCCCACCTCCCTCGCATTCTTTGTATTCTTCCTCAACCCTCACTGGCTTTGACACTGCTGAATTCCTCAGCAATGCTCATCCGACTGCTTCTCCTGACAATTGTTTGCCATCTTCTCTTATTTGTAAAGTTTTGACTCTTCTTGTTCCTTATCTTACTCTTCCTTTTGCTAACTCCTCTTTCTCCATGTATCTTTCTAATTTCCTGCATGCAATCATTATTCCAATTCGGAACAATCGTTCTCTACACTCGTCTTTCCTATCTAACTACCGCCCTATCTCTCTTCTCCATTCTCTCTCTAAGCCACTTGAGCATGTGCTCCCCTCCCTAATCTTCGTCTACCTTAACCTGCACTCCCTTCTTCCTCTTCACCAGTCTGGCTTCCTTCTTATTCATTCTACTGAGATTGCTCGGCTCTATGCCACTTACTCCATTCTTACTGCTAAACATTGTAAACACTCCTACATCTTGGTCCCTCTTGACGTCTGATTGGCATTTCATACTGTGTATCATCTTACTCTTCTTTCCTCTCTTTCTTTTTGGGCTTTTCTGATTCTGTCTTTCACTGGATTTTGTCCCACCTTTCCAATATCTCCTTCCCCATCCTAGTCCTTTGCACTCCGTAGTCCTCAAAGGCGCTGTTCTTGGCCCTCTCCACTTTTGACGCTACACTTCTTCCCTATCTGAGATCTTTAGTCAATGTGGCTTTTCTTTTCATTCTATGGGGATGAATTGCATGCCTTCATTTCCTTCTGTAATGTTTGATATTCTCTGCATGCCTCTTTCTTCCTGTTTACTCGCTATCCAACACGTGATGAACGTGTGTTTCCTTCACCTTAATCCTTCAAACACGGAAGTCCTCTTCTTCCCACTGACCTCTATGGTGGCCTCCCCTCCTCTTCCTTCTATTGCATTAGCGCATCCTGTTGCCCTCCTTTGATACTGCATGCACATTTGGGATTCTTTTTTACTCTTCTCTGTAATTTTCTTCTCATATTAGTTCCATAGCCTAAAAGAAACTGCTCTTTTCACATATTCATTATTCAGAAGATTCATCAACTTCTGTCTCTCTTGGATGCAAAAACGTGAATATGTGAATGTGTCTTGCCCCACCTCTTTTATTGTCCTTCCTTACTCATTCACCTTCCTGCTTCTCTGTATTCCCATCTAGACTTAAATAGTTCCCAATTTCTTCCCCCTTTTAAATGTGTTCCTTTCAGCCATTGTTTTACATTAGTGTACTGTTTTTATTCTGTTCAGCACCTAGGACTCAGCGCTTTATAAAAAAATAATTACAAATACAAATAAATCACTTCCCAACAGGCTGCTAGTTATCTATCCAAAGATGTTTCAACTTTTACATCCAGGTTAGGCGCGTATTATCAGCATAGCTGAACTGCTTAACAACCCCAACACACGGCTTGCGCTGCAGGGATACAACTGTCCACTCCCAAGGCATCTCTCTCTTAGCAACTCCATTCACTTCACCTCAGAATGAGGAAAACATCTTAAATTCCAGCAACGCCAGAACATGCATATGCTCGCTGCTGCCTACTCCGATTCATGCCATATATCGTCCAACAGTTCTAATAGGGGCATTGGCTGAAATTGTATTTAGTACAGTCAGTGCAAAACACACGTGTTCTTCACTTATCTGAGTGCTTAGAAGTAGATGAAAAGCATCAGGAATACTTTCCAAAAACCGTATGTATACAACTTCAAGAATAGTTACACTTTGTGAAATGTTCAAAATATCGTAATGCGCATTTCATAAAATGGAATGTGTGGGTGTGTATTTGTATGTGTGTGTAATGTTTAAATCATGTATGCATGTATGCTACCAGTTTGTGTCTCGGTCTGCCTACGCGGTATTGGAAAGCCAAAACATGATGTGCATGCGTGCACGTTTGTACATTAATTTCCGAACATTTTGAGCTGTTAAAGTAGTTCTATAAGTTAAACACGCCTGTTGGAGAACTGTGTGGCTCCAGCAATAAGAGGAGTTGCATCATGGAATGGCCAGCGCTGCCTTCATCCTTCATCCTTCTGCGGTCATGTCACAGTTGTTTCAAATCATGCTCCAAGGCTCTGAGATGGTTCAAGGGTTTTGATTAAGATTTCAAAAGGCCTTATGGGAGTCCATATCTCGCTCATCTCAGAAAGCACTACCTCCCTAACCTAGGCATCCTTAGTCCCAGGTTAGTAGATATTGCTTAGCAAACCCTACTGTATAACATCTTCCTTACACTGGAGGTGAGGACCTATAGGCAGTGTGTTGTGTCTATCTAAATCCGTCCTCTATGCTCCCTCTCATCCTGACAATGTATCACGTACCCTGTTCAGTCAGGACATGCCGTCTCTTCCAAATTGTAGAGATATTACATAGAGGGCTATCCCCTCTCCTTTTCCCTCACAAGTGTCCTATGTTTTTGTAATGGTGGTTCTGTTCTCACAATGTCACTGATCTTGTTAGGAGGCTTTATGCGGTTTAACCCGTGGTAAGTGATGGTCTTCTAATGGTTTGTATGCTCGAGTAGTGTCAATGGGGGCGTAGGAGATCAATTGCACATAGGTTGCAGTGAGCATCTGCTCTGGAGAGCAGTGCAGAGCATGCTCTGTGACCATGCGGACTGTGTGGGTCTGATTCCCAGAACGTTTCCCAATGCGTGTCTCTCCCTCTGAGTCTCCGCTCTATGCTTGAGGCTTAGTGAGGCCTGGCATTGCTGTGTGATCACTCTGGAGTGCTAATGGCCTGTTGTTTCTCTTCTTCTTACTCTTTCATGATGAGTGTTTTCTGCTGGGTTCTGAAAATTAAGGAAAATCCTAATGGGCCTTCTGTTTAAAGGCAATTTGGTACGGCTAAGAAACAGACTAGCACTTGGAGCGGGCATGATTTGGGTCTTCCCATCTGCCACTGTCCACATCTGGGCTAGGACTGGCCCTAACTTTCTCCCTGGTAAGCCTCAGACCCTAGGCTTAGAGGATTTCCCATCATCTCCTGACAACGCCAGACTATTGGCCTTACCACAGTCACTACAATGAGTATCATTAAATCATGCAATAACAAAAATAACTATTATTGCAACACTTTGAAGTGGAAGCCATACAGCATGGACTGCTATTTAAAACATCGTATAATACATTTTTGACCGGTATATAATAATACATATATTTGCATACAGCTCTGTATACTCAATTAAGAATTATAGACACTGCTTACAGAAAATGGGCACTCTAATGTTCTAATTTATTTGTAATAACAAAGGAAATGCATAGCCTACAAATCTTTACCCAGTACCAAGCATCACATGTAATGCAAAAATGGTAGGTGAAGTATTATTTTGCGGCTTGACTCACCATCATTGAATGAAGGCCAGCCTATCAACATAATAATCTCTATTTATGCTTCACATATGATAACAGTTACTGTTCATCATGGGTAAAGAAAATGTGATGCGTTTTATTGCATGGCTAGACTGGTCTACATTGAATTGAATTGTATGCAGGCCATTCTAGAGATGCAAAACCAGTTATTTCTGCTTAACCTTGATTCACAGTTGCTGTGCATGAAGGTTAAAGCAAACATGACAAGTTTTATTACCTGGCTAGACTTTCCTACATTAAAAATAGACAAGTGTCACCACATAATAACATGTATGTTTGCTTTACCTTTGATGCACAAGTCCTGTTCCTGTGCATCAAGGGTAAAGAAAACATTGCAAGTGTCACTACCTTTCAAAACTGTTCTACATTTAATGTAGGTCAGTCTAACCAGGTTACAACTATCATTTTTGCATTACCCCTGATTCACAGTTGCTGTGCCACAAGTGTAATGCAAACATGGTGTAACTACTAGGCAAAATTGGCCTACACTGAATGTAAGTCTGTCTAGCCAGTTAATAACACTTACCATGTTTACATTACCATTGATGCCAAGTTAACAATGATATACCACATTAAGAAGACATCAATCTGGCCTACTATTGTCAGTCTGCACATTCTTTCTTATTGTGGTATGGCTTTTATTTTACTGGGCAGCAAGGGAAAAGCAAACAAAGGTGGTATTACATGGCTAAACTGACAGTCTGCATGCACTGTCTTAATGTGCCACAATATTTATTACTTGACATCAAGGGCATAGCAAACATGATGAGTGTTATTAAGCGGCTATACTGGCTTACATTGTTGGCTTCAGTTTAGCCATATATTTGTGTGTGTTTCATGGCATTTATATAATTTTCATCAGGGGTAAAAGCAAGCATAAGTGTGATTGTGATTACTTGCCACACTGACCTACCTTGGTAAAGCCAGTCTGGATATACTTTCTTTCTGTGGCATGCCACGTTTTACTCTATGGGGGGTGCTTATGTGGTAATACTCTCATATATTGTTGCAGCATGCATGGACACGTACAGGTACAGCCAGCATGATAATCTTTATATACTGGCATATGTTGTGGACAAAGCTATAATGACAAGCATTGGAAAACTTTCCTGTGCACTGTTGGTTACTTCCATCTACTGGATTTTCACATGTGCTACCATTCAAAATTGATTGGAAACGGTGTTGCTTTTTAGCAATTTTTTTCACAGAAATGCTGTAAAATGCTCCATTTTAATCCATTATTTAAAAAATATTCTCGGGGGCCAAACTTACTGAATTTCCCTTATTTGGTTTGTGTTGCCTTGCTATACTCGGTCACTGCCGCATTTTAGATACATACATTTACGCCCCACCAATTCAAAAATTCACAATCCACCACTGCTTCTACCACTTGGATAGTTGCAGTCTCAGTGTTGCATTTGGGGCAGAAATGGACTGGTAATCATGGATGAGGCCAAACTGGTCAATTTTGGCAAGTATCTGTGTCGCAAATACTTTCACGATAAGCTTCCCAGTGATCAGGCTTGACTGTATGTGTCATGCACATTAGCAATTACTCATGCAACCAGTGACTACAATGCAGACATAGGCAAAGCCCTCTCTGTGCCAGCATAGAATACATTATTATTACTACTAATGTATAATTCATACAGTCATCTCTGCTAATATAATTCAATATATGATGCAATATCGTTTTCATTAGGCAATGTAATGCAATGTAATGTACCCAGAATGCCTTAGAGCCTCGTGTCCTTGCCAGTGGCAATTCAGCATTTCACAAATGCTACATAACATGACATATTTCCTCAATTGAGTAAATTGCTGATTATATATATTTGTTTGCCTTTAATATCTGCCACACACTTGTTGATGATTCACTGAAACACATTTTCAGATCACTGACAGTGGTGGCTCTTCTTGTTTCAGCCCATACTGGGAATCATTCTTTCGTTGTTTGCTGTTGTTGAAATAATCCACTGTTTCCTTGCTTTTAGTGTGCATGTAGTTGCAGGTAAGAAATCCATGTATCTATGTCCTCCTATATATATATATATATGCAACTGTGTGTGCTGATCTCTGATGGGTAAAATCACTTTTAAATTGAAAATAATGTGTTTTACAACCTGTATGCTACAATTAATATGCCGTATCAAACAAAGGTTTAACCATTTTGAAAAGTTATTTTTTATAATGAAATTTGGTGATTTGATTTCTAATTGATCACGTTATGTTTTCGTGTAATGATTATTGCTGCAATACAGAATGACGATGTTCATAATGTTTGCAGGACCATGCTAAAAGAATCTATTCTAAAAATGTATCTCGACTCTCGACATTTGTAGTTGAAGATATATATATATATATTCACTGATAAAAGTTATTTAAGGTGCAGTTAAGTGTCGCAGATTTATCGCAACAAACCCCTTAATATTCAGCAGATGTAGTAAGTCATGACCAGCTCAACTCGGCGCATCCCGTTGATTCCCCCCATAATACTTTGTCCCCCATAATGACATTGTGTATGTCATTGTAAATCCCTTCTCTTACAATATGTATGTGCTCATGGGCTTTGCAATGGGAACACGCCAAGTTAAGCTAGTCATGACTTCCCACATCTGCTGAGTTTCACGTTTATTTTTCTCGTTAAATATCCGTAACGTAACGGCACCCTAACTACATTTTTTTCAGTTTTCAGTTAATTTCAAGGGTTTTGTTATATCAGGGTTGTTTTTATGGGCCACTAACCATGACTTCCGGCCTAGGCCACTGTACATATTCCCCCACTACGTTTATTTTTAACCTACTAGGAGGCCGCAGCCTTACATGTCTTCCAGGCCCACTAACCAGGGCCTTCAGCCCTGGCCAGTGAGCAAGGTCTTTGGCCGTGCCCACTGTATATTTTAAAACACTACCTGGCCAATAGCCATGGCCTTCGGCCATGTTCACTGTACATCATGCTCCAATATGATTCCTTTAGACCCAGCAGTTGGCTGTGGCCACTATTCATGTCTTTCGGGTGCACTAGCCTTCAGCCCAGGCTATATTTTAAAAAACAGCAAAAACAAAGAGGTGATGGCTGGAAGGTTTAGACTGAATCTTAACCACTGGCATTGCTTGGGGCAACCCTCCAGACCATCGTTCTTCGCCTGCCAAGCCATTACAGAAGGGGAAAGACCATATGCAAATCAGGCTTGTCCCCACCCCAAAAGGGGAAGTCCAGCCCGAGCTGCTAGGTCACATCCCTTCTGCACGAGACCACAAGCATCCCCAAACATGTTTCACCCTTGTTGGGGCTCATCAGTGAGGAGTAGCTTGGGTCTCTAGGCCCAGCAGGCACGGGAATTAGAGAGGTCCCATGCCGCAGACAGTCTTGTGAATGATTAAAAGGGTCATGAATTAGATCCTTGCAGTCACCTGAAGCCAGTGGAGATATTTAGGGCTGTATAGAGCCCGCCCCTGGGCTTGAGGCCAAAGATAAGTCTTACAGCCCTATTGTGGATTAGTTGAAGGGGGCACCGGGAGGAAAGAGGCACATTGCGGAAGAGGCTGTTGCACTAGTTCAGCCTTGAGAGAACCAGAGCTCTGGTGAAGTTGAGCTTCTGGGTGAAGGTGATTAAAGAGAGAATGCCTCTGAGGAGGTGGAGCTGAAAGTTGGACTTCTTGTCAAGGTCTGTGATGTGTGGAGAGAAAGAGAGACAGGAGTCAACGCTGACCGCAAGGTTTTTTGCCTCACAAGTGGGCGAGGGGAGGGGGCCCAAGGAGGGCAGTCAAGAGTGAGGTGGAAACAGGGAGCAGGCATTCGAATGAGGTAGATCTCGGTCTTACTGGCATTAAGGCAGAAATCATTGGCAAGGCAGAGATCATTGGCAGAGCATCGAACGTGAATAGCAGTCAGGCTGTCAGGTATGTGAGAAGAAGGAGAGGAGGTAGAGGATGGCAGCTTAAAGGGCAGCTATGTGTCATCAGCATAGCACTGTGAATGAGGGGAGAAGGTGGAGATCAAGTGGACCAGAGAAGCTAGGTAGATGTTCAAAAGCCATGGTGATAGGATAGAGCCCTGAGGGATGCTAGAGGTAGAGTGTGAGGTGGAGGAGAGGAAAGGACCATTTGGACTTGTATGGTCAGTCTGAAAGGAAGGAGATCAACCACACCAGTGCCCGGTCCGTGATGCCTAGGGTATCACAGAGACACTTTATGAGGATGGAGTGGTTGACTGTGGCAAAGGAAGAAGAAAGATCGAGGAGGATCAGAACAGAGGGGGAGTTAGAGTCGAGGTTCGAGAGCAGGTCTTCACAGATGTTCAGGAGAGCAGTTTCTATGCCTCTGGATGCTCTGAAACTAGACTTGTGGTCATGGAGGCAGCCAGCTATTTCGGTGTGGAGGGTCATTTGGGGGATGACCAGTATCTCCATGAGTTTGCCCAAAAAAGGTGTGATAGTGATAGGGTGATATTTAGCCAGGCAAGAAGGGTCAGCAAATAGCATTTTAGGAGTGGGTGCACATGTGAGTGTTCGAGGGGTTGTGGGAATGAGCCAGTGGCAAAGGAATGGTTGCACAAGTCAGCCAAGGCTGGGACAAGAGAGGCTATGTTATCCTTGATAGTTCTGGAAGAACAGGGGAGCACCTGTTTAAAGGAGACTTTAATAGAGCGGACTGCTCTAGAGCCCTCATCCGGTGCAATGGGAGAGAAGAAGGAAGTATGTGGGGGCAGAAGGGGGCCAAGGTAGGCAAGAGAAGAGGGGGTGGGTATGGGAGTAGATGACAATGAGGGCAGGATGTCCTGAGTTTTGGAGCAGAAATGGGAGGCCAGTGCAGTGCAGAGGGCCTGGGAGGGAGCAGGAGAGGAGAAGACTGCAGTAGGATTGACAAGTTCCTTGCAGATTTGAAAAGGTTCAGCTGTGTTATTGGTGGCCCCTGTGATGCAGACATGGATATGAGCCCTCTTCTTTGAGCAGATGGTGAGACAATATTTCCTTTGGAGCAAGCGGCAGGCCAGTTTATTAGAGGATGAACTTGAGGCCTGCCACCACCGCTCAGCATCTTTGCACTTGCCTTTCAAAGCTGCCAAATCAGAGTCATACCAGGAGTTGCATTTGGAGGTAGGTTTCATGCGGATCCTTATGGCAAGGATATCCATGTTCTTTGAGATAGAGGGATGGAGGTTATCCAGAGCAGAGTAGGAGGGAGTGTTAAAGGCAGGGGAGGGAGGAGGGATGAAGGTAGAAGCAAATGCAGTGACTGACACATACTTCATAGGTCGAATGACGGAGAAGAAGACTGGCAGTGCAGGCAGAGGCATCATCAGGGGACAGGGGAGCTGAAGGTGAGAGGAGAGGAGAGAGTGGTCAAGCCAGGACAGAGGGGTAGTTAGAGGGCTGAGAGAGGGATGTCTGTTGAGAGAAGAGCAACCAAGGTGTGCCTGGCAGAGTCGGCTGGGCCAGAGGAAATGATATTGAGGGAAAAAGAGTCACAGAGGTCATGAAAGAGTACAGTGGCCAAATCCGGAGAGTCAAGATGGATGTTAAAATCCCCAAAGAAGAGAAGTTTTGGAGAGGGGGCAAGGAGAGAGGAGAGGTCTGCCCATTCCAAGAGGAAGAGGGGGGTGGGTTTGGGTGGCGTGTAGATGGTGTCGAGCATAGGGAGAGGGTAAGATAGACAGACAGCCTACAGACAAGGCATTCAAAGGATGAATAGGATTGAGTGGGGATGATGGTGACAGGATCGGACAGAATCTTGTAGCCCACAGAGAGAAGCAATGACAGAGCTGGCCTTGAAGAGCAAGGACGTAAAGGTCAAGGTCTTCAATGGGTAGATGGATGTCAGGGGAGTGTTTGATAGCAGAGCAAGAATTGTGGCTAAATATGTGAAGCTGATAGACCGCTTTAAATGTTTCCAAGGGGGGAACAGTGGTGGGATGCCACCACTGGGGAGAAGGAGGGGTGGCAGATGGAGGGGTGGCAGGAGGGGAGAAGTTGAAAATAGAAGCAATTAGCCTATCAAGAAGGAGGAGGTTGGCTGAGAGTCCTGGGCCATGATAGTGCCATTGCAATAAACATGAATGATGCACCGGGAAGATGCAAAGAGGGCCAAGAGCACTTCCCATCTGGTACCACCATTAATGGGTGAGGAAGGAAAAGGGGAGAGGGTAGAAACCAAGTGGGGTGTCCATATGTCAAATGAAGCAACAGCAAAGAGAATGCTAGTGATAGTCTGTCTGGAGGAAGCATTGATGTAGGTGTCAGTAATGGGCAGACCAGGGTTGAAGGTCAGGAGTGCCTTCTTAAATTTCTTACTTCCATACTTCACAAGAGTGAGGATAGGTGATGGAGATGCAGTTAGAATAGATAGGAGAGACAGAGAGCACCAAAGAGGGATCAGGAGGATAATAGAAGAGGTAGAGAGACAGAAATGTACGGTACACAATAGAACTCACCAGGCGGCCTAGCAGATATGAGGTACAGAGCAGTCAAGAGGAATCAGGGGCAAGGGGGAGCCAAAGTTCAAAAATCATTTAGCACACTAAAATGCACAAATTGAAAAATTATTTAGCACACTAAAATGCACCAAATCAGAAATCACTTGGTACAGTAAAACAGGCCCGAGCCCAAGGGTGAAAATACACTGCGAGATGAGGAGCTACAAGAGTTAGGAGATATAGTGAGCTCTCAAAAGTTTAGCAGTAGTTGTGAGGTAGGGGAGGACTTCAGGAGAGAAATTGCAGTCTAGACAGTGACCATGTGGCCAAAAAGGAGGAAGGCACTAACATCTGGCTTGCTGGTGCATAGAATGCAAATCAGGACATGGAAGGTGACAGGCAGCGCTCACCATGTTGTCAATTATACCAGAGCGCCATAACTTGCATCTGCGAAGAACAGCAGGAAGGTAGGACAGGCACTGTGTGAATCGGCGGTTACAGCAATCTAGGCCGGACAGGCCATTGTTAGGCAGAATTGCATTCAGTACCCTCTGGGACCACCACAAACAATTAGGATGACAGGTGTAAGCAAGACCAACCTTTGGTAAAAGTCTGCACCACAAAGTTTGTTGGTAGTGAGCTGAGCAGCCAGGCGTATCTCAAGAGTGAATGTGAGCAGTACAAGAAGTTACACAGAGGACTTTCAATCTCAGTGGTTCAAGTAGACACTTATACTCAAGATTTCTTGGTAAAACTCTTATTAATTTATTTACACAATCATTTATAAAACATTTCGCTAGAAGAAGACAACTTAATATTATAGAGCAATACACTTCAATACGAAACTCTACGTTTTTGAGACTGTTTGAGCTCCCCTGAAAAAGGAGCAAAATGGCAGTTCAGTTACTTAGCAGTGAGCTAAAAGGAGAAAAGTAAGTAGAATAGATAAAATATACTTTCTAGGCAGTGCAAATAGTTTCAGTTCACCAGAATAATTCAATTCAAGTAAATAGGCCAGGCCAAAGTCAATGCGCTAGTGTTCTGGATAGGAAAGAGCAGTTCTTGTATCAAACGGTAAAGACTTTGCAAAAGTTCTCAGAAGTAGTTTAGGTGAAAAAGAATCATGTGTGGGGTCACAAGCTGATTAGGCCTGCAAGTTGGGAAAGTTCCACGAACGTTCTCCGCGAGAGTGGCGTTCTCTCAATCGGGTTGGCACAGTACCTTTGTATGAAGAAAACAAATGTTGCTGAAGTCGTGGTTCCTGGCAGTTCCTGCAGATCTCGCTGTTCCTGAACCTCAGTCATTGGTACAAGAGGGAGGATGTCGGGGGACTCCTGGACTGCACGGGATCGTTAAAGAAAGCAAACAAAATTGAGTCAGTTCAGTTCCACTAGCTGTAGATTCAAGAACACAAACTTTTGTCCCTCTTCCTGGTTAAACATAACCAGCCTTGAGAATGGTATTGAAGTGTTTTACGAGTTGATTGGTCACACCAACTCAAAGGAAGAAGCCATCCTTGAAGGAGCTTCTGTGTCGAATGGAGTTTGGCAATTAGGACTTGCAGTAGGGCTTCACCAGTCAAACCAACGTTCCAGGAGTTGCAACAGTCGTGCTTTTCCAGCTCGTCTTCGGTTCTTTCGTTCCAGTGGTCGACTCTGCCTTCCAGTCCATGAGACTCGCCTTTTAAACAGTTTTCTCTCTTTCATTCAAGCCTAGCTGTCACTCACCAAGCAGGGTGGCTGTTCTTGCCGGACAGTCAGCCAGCCAATCACACCAGAGTGCATTTGGGTTTCCTAGGAGACTAAGCACAGGGAGCTTCAGGCACCTCCCTCACTTCCTCTCCACCGCAGACACTCAGACGCCAAGGGCAGACTTCAGTCCTGAAGCCCGCCAAAGGCACACAAACAAAGGGACCAAACCTGGTTTGGCGCGCATAGACAAACACTAAAAGGACCTTTCAAAAAAGAAATGGTGAAAAAAGAAGACCGGGACCCGTTTTAACAAAGGAGCTTAATGTGCCATCTTGAATAACATGGCTCCCGTGATTTTTAGCTACCGTTGTTCGCGGTCAGGAAACATCATGGTAGTTTGTTGTAAAACCACTGCCATCAGCCTTTTCAATAGGAAAGGGTAGCCTTGTACTGCTACATGAGTGTTTAGACAAAGGGGATACTATGTAACACCTCCAGCACTCCATTGTAAAATAGTGTGTACTGGGTCTATGAATTTGGAAAAGACAATTAAAGTCAATTTCACTTTACATTCTCTGGGAAACAGTAGTTTATCCCAGAGAAGGTATTTAAACCTTTTGGAAGTCTAAAAATGCATCCCTGTGTCACTGCACTGAGGGTGCTGTGTGACACACATAAAAAAGATGATGCCTATGGAGTTGTCTAAAACCCCATAACAAAAAGACATAAACACAGAAAACAAACAGAATTAAAAGGTTCAAAACCCCACAGTTTAGCAAAAGAGCTGGAAGGCTTTAAGGTAGAGGGAATTAGCAGATTTATGAGAATTTTCCCTAACAGCCAGACAGGGGTCTTAGCGTGTGCCTTGACGGGGGTGGCTCTCGCCTGCCGGCTCCCTGATTGACCCTGAAGAGTAGGGCTCTGGCCAATCACTTGGGAGGCAAAGCGAGCATCAGAGCACTCCGGTTCTCGGAATCATGGCGGCCAAAATGGAGTGTACTTAAGGGCCAAAATACCTCCCAGCCCAACTGGGCTGAACAAACACATGCATGCGCTGTAAATTGGAAATAGAGTTAGGCATGCAATCACAAACATGCACATCAAACGCACATCACATCTGGGCAATGTAAAAAAAATGTAAACGCTCGCTGCTTCCGTAGATGAAAGTGAAGCATTTATTTATTTATGATTTAGTATATATTCCTCCCTTTCTGCTATATATATATATACATGGTTGCCGCCGGTATTTTACAGTGTCTGCCTTGGTGGATGGCGGAATTACCGCCCTACTCCAAGGTGAGCCGGGGTGGTAATTCCCCATTCACCAAGGCTCTTCCCCATTCCCATTTTTGCCCCCATAGGGCATAATGGGAATGGGGAAGGTGCTAATTACGGTACCGCAAACCAGCTGTTAAAGTCGGGTCCCACAAAGGGAACTCGTAGTAAGGTAGTAGGGGTTTACCGGTACCGGTGCCCTTACCTGTACCGGTAAACCCCTACCGCCTACCGTGTAATGAGGTCCATTGAATTTAGTTGCAGAATACATAAAATTTACATGTGAAGGTACAGATTACACGGTACAGACTTAGTTACAGGAAAGGCTAGATGAACAGAGTGGTTTTGAGTGTTTTGCGTAATGCTGTGGGGGAGGTCTCAGCTCTGAGAGCGTTAGGAAGGGAGTTCCAGCTTTTGGGTGCAATGTAAAGCATGGATTAGATATAAGCCCAACATCACTTACCTATATCGGGATAACGTCGAGCAGCTGTTGATGATTGCCTCATGATGGGTGCGAACTGCTGCTTCTGCCATGCTGAATCCTAGTTTCAAAGAGAAGCCCCAATAGTTTACCCCACACTTCACTGTAGCTGTAAAATTCCATTTGTTTTGTATTAATCTCCTTTTTTAACTCTCTCTTTATTATTTGTGGTTATTATTTGTGGTTATTTATTAAATGTGTGACTTTTTTTATTCCCGATTCAGTTTCCTGCCAAACCCTGAATATGTAGAATAGACCAGAATAAGCAAAAACGTTTGTGCTCTGAACTACGCCCCTCCCCAACTCCCAAATTTCACATGGTGTCCTCTTTCCCCCTCCACCTGATGACATTTCAACCTTTTCCCTCTCCAAAAGGCATTTTTTAGCTTTTTGCTTTTGGATAAACCTGAATATTACCCCAAATATTTGTTAATATCTCTTACATTGTACAAAAAAAAAAAAAAACATAGCAGCTTTTACGTCTCTGGAAAGTCTCTCTGCTGCAAAGCACCATGGCAGATATCCTTTTTATTTTGGGAGAATGGAACACCTCATTTTCCGTCAAATATTAAAAGAACAACTTGATGCAATAACCCCAGACCCCCTAGAAATCGAGTCAATGATTCGCACCTAAATTGTTTCGTACTTTGTTCAATTCTGTCCAGCCGTTTGGGCTGTGAGCTTGACTTTTTCACGTATGGGAAAATTAATGGGAACAAGGCCGCAACTGTGTTTTTTTTGTTTGCTTAATAATTTCTTTATTTTTTAACAGATCTATCCCAAAATATCCAGTCAGGGATGGGTGGGGGATGGCGTGGGGCATAAATACAATTGTGTTTGCAAAATTTCAGCCAAATACATAGTACAAGTCAAACGTCATTAGCAATTATTTTTTCGGTTAGCCTATATATATGGTCAATTGCGCAGCAGTGATATATTTACTGTCTCCCCTTTTTATGCTCTTATTTGGGAAGTCACTTCCTTTCCCACAAATAAAAGCACGCCTTTTTTTTCTCAGCAGCACAGAGCTATTTCATCTCCTCTGGCGTGTCAGGCAGAATAAACAACACTTGATGAATGAGACTAAGGTGTTCAGTCACCTGAAGCAGCTGTTTGAAGTAACTCTGCTCACAGCCTGAGGGCTGTGTTTTCACAGCTGTGGGAACTCTTCAAAAGCTTTCCCTCCTGGCCTGGTTCTTTGCTGTGGCTTTAGACTCTTAGCACACTCTCTGGACAATTTCAAACGAACAGAATGAAACCAGACACAGCAGTTTTGAAGATTTTGAGCCAACTGCGATCCAAAGCAAATAAATGAAGTACATTTGAAAGAGATTTACCTAGGTGGCCGACATACATCTGAGAAATATTTGCTCTTTTTTGAAAGCCCTTACACATTTCCTCATTTGTTCGGTGATTCGGTAACCTCATCTATAATGAGGTGCATTGTGATCAATTCGTGTATGCCTTATGCAACAATATTAATTTCTGAAATGTTGACTCCATACGTTAGAATTCATAGTTTCTTGACGTGTCCCACTACATCAATGGTCTTCTCCCGCTTTCCAGATTACCGCAATGCACGTGTGACGAAACACGATAGCATTGCATTACATGTGAGGATTGGGTGATTGAACAGCTGCGTCATTGCGGGGTGAGATATTTCACCTGAAGTTGGGCATATCTGAACCAGACCCGGCGTGAACAGAAACCATTACTGTACCGGGGTTCTTTTTGTACTGTGACAAAGACGGCGGGGTTATGTTTCCGTTTCCCATTGGCTCTCCATGATCACAATGCAACGTAATTACGTTACGTTTTGCAGTCACGACGGAGAAACACATGACCCACAAAGTAAAAGAAGTAAGGTAGGCTTTTTCTTCTCGGAAATTACTTTCTCAGCGATTCAAAGACATTCCACCACAATCATTGTGTGCGTTTTTCTGCCGAATGCTGTTCATGGTTTGTGAATTCCATGATATACTGGTCACCTCTTTCGTGCTAACACCTATGATATCAAAGGTAAAACATATAGGACACGAGTAGGTGGCTGTGAATTCGAAATCCGTCTCAAAACCGACCTTTTTTTTTAATTGAAGTTTATTGCAATTTTGCCATGTAACAAAACAACAGCGTAACAGGAGGCAAGATCACGGCCTGGGTACACCACTCCATATCAACAGAGAAAAACAACTTTGCGCCCTGCCTGCACAACAATGATGGGTACCCTGAAAGTCCTTGTTCCAATTTGGGCAGAAAATGTCAAGAGATTGAACTAGATTCTTAAACCAGACACTCTTTGATAATATTAACGTTCATCAAGCATCCCCCTGCAGGCAGCCGCATCTCAAATAGGAGCCAGCTCTGACATACTTAATCCTTCAACGCCTACATCATTAACATGCAACAATCAGGCAGCCACTAAGGCCGTCAACATAATACACTTTAACCTGAAATAGAACCAAAGTGGCACATTTGTACACAGTCACTGGGAATCGGGAAATCAAGCCTCTAAAAGATATTCAACTGGAGGTTGCATGCAGCATTGAAACAGGAGAAGACCGAAAGGCCTCCTCAAGACCCTTTATCCTGTATGGGCAGCGTCTTAGCTGGTATGGTTGCCAATAACTTTTCAGCCCTCTCTGGGTCAAAAAAGATATATTCCTTCTCACACCATGTCACTCGGAGTTTTGCAGGTCTGAGCAGCCCCACTTTCGCCCTGTGAACCAAAAAGGACTTCTTGATGATGTTAAGCCTGTCTTTTCTTTTCAGTCTCCGGGACCAAGTTAAGGAAGATATGGATCACATTCAGGGAAGATATGGATCAGATTCTCCTAGAACTCCAGCAACTTGTTCAACGCAGCGCCTTTTTAAAATCCTTTCCCTATCTCGAGCGTTGCAAAGCTTACAATGAGGGTCCGGGCAGCAGACTGATTCATGAATTTATTGGAGGAGGAGGATTTGCATCTAGAACATCTTGCTGTTCTTACACCTTGAGATTGAGAAATTCAGGGAGCCAATTAGAAACAAAGGTAACTGGCTCATCTACTTCCGCTTCCATCGGCAGCCCAATTATCTGCAGTTGTTGTGCCCAGACCACCTTCTCGAGATATTCCAACCTGTTTGCTATTGCCAAATTCCCTTTGAGAACCGTGTTCCTCTCCCGCTGTGTCTGCTGAACCACAGGGAGAGTTTGCGCACGTTGCTGACCCATTTCAGAGGTTGCCAACTCCAAGGTGGCTGTCCCCATCTCTAATTGAGTGACTTTTGCATTCAGCGTGTCAAATTTTCCTTTCAACCAAGCTATAGACTGTTTGATCCTTCCCAGCGCAGCTATCACCGGGATACTTGGGAGCCTGTTTTTTTCTGACTCGCTTGCTTGCTATCATTGCTGTTAACTGCGAATAACTCCTATAGAATGCAGACCAGGGGGTCTATCCAGAAAGCCCTCTTTTGAGTCACAGACCCCACCTCCTCAGATCCTAGCAGGTGCCCTTCCACAACTGTGCCCAGATGGTGTTCTTCACCAGGGGTTCCTTCATGCATCAACAGTCCACATGTAGCTGGTCCAGACTCGTTGCCCAGACAGAAAAAGGGACCCCTTAAACCCAGACTGTGACGCTGTAGCACATCTCAGGCATAGCATATCTCTTTCCTACCACTCCTCAATCGGAGCAACACGTCATTGTAAACCTGCCACTCATACTGCTCTGATGCTGCGCTTCGATAAATGCGCCATCTCCTCGCCAACAGGCCTCTGTAGGTCCGGCCTCGCGATGGTCGATTTGCATCTCAGCAGGTGTGCCCCCAGACCGGGCGACATGGGAGTGGGGGATAGCTCACTTCCAGCACCTTTTGGTGTCACTGCAGTGGATGTCCTCTGATAACGAACCCGGGCACCACGGCACACAGCAAGCATACACCCGGCTGGCCCTACGGTCAAGGGGCCGGTATCTCATCCCCCAGATGTCGTGCTGTGCAAAAGCTTCCAATCGTCACCAAGCCGGTCTGCTGCTGCCACCATCAAGAGGAGACGGCCATAAAGTGGGCTGCCTCCTCTCAGGGACCAAGCTTCACAGAAGAGGGGCCATTTTCTTTGGGATCTGGAGTGCCCCATCAAGATCGACTTTTTAATGTGGACAAAAGCTGTGCAACATTTCAAGCATAGCCAACACCTGTGGAAAAATGTTTCAAAATCAGACCGCAAATACAGGAAAGAACAGCGCAACATAGAACATCCCAAAATGCAAACATGCAAACCCGGTGAGTAGGTGCACATTCAATGAAAAGGAAATAGTTGTAGTAACAACTCAAAATGGGTGTAATGAAGATTTGCAGCACATATTGCAGCCATGAAAAGAAGAACAGTTGCACAAAAACTAGAGATGGTGGGTTGACACACAGGTTTACTGGCAGCAGCAACACAGATGCAATGAGGGAAAGGATATTCATTTAGTCAAAAGGTGACTATTCAAAATGAATAAAGGAGATACATATTGGGCAGTAGTTTCCCAAAAGAGTTGTTCTCTGATCTCATCCAGGAATGTGATCTCATAATGGCCTATGGCATAGTGAAGAATCAGCCACCACCTAACCATGTGCAAATGCTAGGTTATTTCCACATGTTACACTTTATGAAGTTTCAGGCCATAGTGGCCATGGCAGGTGTAACTGATGAACCCATATGCATGCATTAGTAATGGCCGAGCCCCAAACCCTCACCCAGAATGATAGGCTCACAACTTGTTTCAAGTGTTGGCTATAAAAAGGCTGTAGGATTTTATTGTACAGGTATGGGTTATAACAATATCACATATCATGATGGTATCATACTTTTGGGCACCGGGTCCTGAGGTTACCCCCTCGGACCTGTGCCGCCTTCTTGTGTCGTACAGTACAGTGCCTTGTACTTCTTTTGTTCTTCTCCCCTTTTGTAGGGTGGGTGGGTTCTGTGGTAAAGAAGCAAGAAGATTTGGAAGACACTGAGTAAAAAGTGAACCTCCTGTTTGCTTGGGTCCCCATTCAGGGTCCACAAACAGATCTGAGCATGCTGCTTTCATTTATAGGACCCAAGGAGGCCCTGGGCCTTTGTTGTGTATGTGGTGGGGGCTGCTGTTGTCGCAGTCCCTGGCTGGATAGCCGACTGTCTGACCCCCTGGTGGGGGCAGATCTTTGAACCTGGGCCCTGCCTGATGGTTGTTTCCTTATGGCGCTTTAGCACCTTGCTGTTTGGAGGAAGGGTGCGATGACTGTTCGCACCTTACCCTTCCGTGGCTTTTGTGCTGCCGAGACTGTGTGTCTCCGTAGCTGGGGGGGAGGAGCAGGCGCGGGGGGTTGGGGCTGCCCCTCTCCCAGCTGCCGATGGTAACAGCAGTTACCCTGCCTCGCTTGTGGGATGCCCATGCAGCATTGCCCAGCCTATCTCTGCTTTTATGCACCCTCCAACTGATCAGTGTTTTACTTTGAAGTAAGGTGGTAAGCACCTGAGTAACAGTCAGAAAGAGCCTTTCATGAAATAATGGCTAAAGAGTTACATATGGTTACATATGTTGAGCTAGGGGATCTCCCGACACAGGTCCAAAAGCAGTAAAAAAGCAATCCACATAACTAAAAATGAGTGCACCACTAGCAAGAGAAAACATACCATTTATCCAGACATCACAGCCATGAAGATGAACTGAACATAGCCAAATCCAACACGCCCGCTGAGGGCTGAACCTTTTATAGCAGCAAACCAAACATTAGTGTATTACAGAAGAAATGTAACAAAAACATCATCCTAGCATTACCATTGGCAGGTCATCACCAGTCCCCTAAGCAACCCCATGCATTGTTCAAAAACTATTGACAGTTACCATCTGGTCACAAAAAGGAACACCACCCACCCAACATGATCTCACTGCCATTGGTCAGCAAAAAATGCACCAATCTCAGGGAAATAGTTAGATAAAGGGCTTCATTCTAATTGGACCATGACATCTCAGACAATTGGGGGCACAACATCCCACCAAGATGGACCAATGAGCAACAAACCAACATGGCAAACACCTCCTCTATTTATTTCCCATTGCCACTGTGCGCACCTGCTCACTATGTAACTTCCCATCTCTATACACAATGCCAATCCTGGTACACCATCTTCTAGTACCCTCCCTTTAACTAAGGGCCTTCTAGGAAAAACGTGACAGGTCCACTGCTGATCACCTCTGCTGGACCACATTTCTGCTAATTTCTCAATATTATTTAGAGAATTTCACTTTGCGGTTGCCTGAGAGCTCATCCTGTCCTTCACTTTGGCCATCGCAACCAGTACGTATTTTTCCCTATCTGATGAGGCAGCATTTGCTGTCTGGGACATGGAGCTCGTCTTTTCGGAAACTCTTTTCTTCCAATTATCAGCTGGCAACTATCCCACACCACTCCCAGCTGCCCTTGGGCACTCAGCCTGTTTTGCAGGGTAGGGTAAAATTCAATCAAGTGCTCCCAACTAACAACTGTGGTCTAATACACTGCAATAGCAGCTTAATACCTCTAACTGAAGCCTACACAAAATGGAAAAGCTCTTGCTCATAATACCTACTATCCATACAGACACAAGACACAATAATGCCATGCTGTGTGTTCCACACTGTATGTCCCAAAACATATAAAAGCAGAAGGTTCACAAGTTTGCCATGAAAGAAAACATAATGCGATGGGCTTTGTTTGCGTGTGCTGCGCCAGATTGTGAAAGTATAATTGTACGTGCTCTGCACCTTCTATTCAGCTGTCATGTAACTTGAATATCTGGTGCCATTGATCGTAGGTAAGTGTGTTACACAATGTGCTGTGTGCTTTCTATGAAGTGTGATGCATGCGGAAAGGACATGCTATGCACCCTGTATTCTCTGCAATCATGTTGTGCATGCAAAGTGTGATGAATGTGGTGCCATGCAGTGTGCTGCTTGCCATTCGCAGACGTGGGGCAATGTGCTACATGCAAAATAATATGCTGTGCCTTCTTCTGTGAGGTGCAGTGCATGCAAGTATTACAATGCCATGTGCTGCAAGGCTGGCAAAAAGTAAATCTACAATGCAACGATTGCCTGTGCCAGTGAAACAAAATAGACTACTGTGTGCCAGTGTTATTTTGTGCCACCTTTCATCTACTAACCTAAAGTTGTCGGCACTGCTACTGTACTCGTGACACGTAACCATTGCGTCACTGCCAAGGTCCTGATTCCCTGTTAGAAGACCTTTCTCGGATGACACTTGTGCGCATGTTGCAGATGGTGCACCTGCATCTGAATACATATTAATAAAAACAAGTAATTAGTAGAGCGCAAGGGACTTAACCACAAACACATCTATGTGTGGCATGGACAAAAAGGAAGAGGTGAGTTATAATCACCCAAACACATGTTCACATGTTGTTTTTTTTTTAACATAACCAAATAAGTTCTAGAATGTTACATGGAGAAGAACAATTCATTATTATGTTATTCCTCTATAGAACAGAGGTGCAAGACACACCAAGAGATAAAGAGCAAAGGGGAGGCGGAAGAGATCGGGGATAGCACATTCCAATATTAATACTGGGCGTAATGATGATGTCATTACTGTATTAGAGTAAGAGTAGAGCGTTGTTAGAATGCCTCGTGATAGTTGTACAAAAACCCAAACAAACCTTGGAGACGTAAGGTGAATTCGCTGTGATATATTTTTAAAAATAGGATGAACCCTGAAAAAAATGTTTTGTGAGCTACATCGAAATATGTTAGATGGCAAAAGCTTACAGAACCAAGGAAATGCCATGTTTAGGTGATGTGTGTACCAGAGTAAAAAAAAAGAAATGAGAAGTCTCGAAAAGCAACTGCAGGTGGCACCCACAAACCTGCAACAGAATGCATAATCTAAACCTACATTCTCAGAGGGCCACAAAGCCACAAAATGCAGAAATAATATGGATATCAATGTGGACATGTCTAAAGCAAGAACAATTGGCTCCCAAAAGAAATAAACATGGATTTATTGGGTATTCCTTAAAGTCCACCATATGAAAGTGTGATCGAAAATGTGATACAACCAGTCTAGAAAAGCCTGGCATTAACTGAAGTCTATAAAGACAAGTTTCCAGGAGAATGACACATCTTTTAACATTGACAGCAGCACCCATCTTGTCCTGATGGCAAAATCATGTATGAATTATTTTTTTGGCAATCTGTTTGGATGTTCTAAGGTTTGGAAGGAGCCATGGACCAGATACCATTCCTATTAAACCTCAAGTGATGTAGCATCACGTGTATTATTAACGGGATGCAACTTGGGACTGTACGCAATGCTTAGGGTTTTTCTCATTTAGATGATGCAGGATCTCAAAGCACAGACAGTTCAGGGCCATCACCAGTGAGTGGTTGATTGAGATGCTAGGCAGAGCCAGCTGACAATGTTCAGTGCCTCATCAAAAAACCTCATCCTCACAGGCGAATACACCACCCATCATTACCGAAGCAACCATCAGTAATACATGCCCTTTTAAAGCCCAAAACACCATTACATCATGATGCTAACAGGCCCTTTTATGCAGCACTAATTCATTTAAGCAACACCAAATTCACGCAATTCTACAATGAATAATAAGATTACGATGAGCACCCTGATGGGAGAAAATCTGAAGCCAATTATGACCCTCCTATGCCGCCCCGCGAAGGACCAGTTTGAGTTGCTATCAAACAGAGACCTTGTTATCATATTTGCTATCCTCAAGATCGCTGTATACTAAAATGGCATCCTGCCATTCACCGTTGGGAAATTGCTATCCATAGAGGAACTCCCAAACATTTTCCACAAAGTGAATGATGCCTTCATACACGGCATTCTGCCTCAAACACACCAAAGAAGACAACTAGTCCACCTACTGAGAAATATATTATAATCCTTGGATATTTTCCATCTACCCATCACAAAACATTTACAAAAAAGATAGAGAAAGCAGGCAAAACAAATCACAAACTCCAATAAACAACAAAACACCTCCTGCATGACAATACTTCTGGTTTCAGACTACAGTGGAGAACCTGCTAACAATCACAAATATTGGGGACAGTGACATCGTCATCACAGACAGTGAAGAGCTCTGCCTATTACACTTTCATTATTGTTTCATTAGAATTTTGTAAAATTGGTCTTTATGCCTACCTTTTCCATTTCAGGGCCATGGAGATTCCGATGGAAGTAGCCATGCATTGTGTGCAGTAGCGTTCACTCATGGTGCAGCTTGTCGCATGGTTAGGTTCCACCTCTCCACTCTGCGTTGATGCTTAACTGTTGGTTGTTCAGCACAGCACACCTGTTAGTCTGTCCGTCCTGGGACTCCAGCGGTCTTTCTGCGGTCCCCTCACTTGCTCCCTCCTGGCATCAGGTGTCTGCAGAGGAAGCTCCAGAGACTCTGCGGGTGTCTGGTCCTGCTGCTGGTCCAGTCACTCAGATGCCAGAATAGGGGCCGTAAGGGAGCTCGAGGCAGTGATGGGGCCCAGAGTAATGATGGTATTCCGCACTTCTAGGCAAATGTCATGCCATTTATCGCATGGCCCTCTTTTACAAAAGTTTTGGTCATGAGGTTGTGCCTGCCTTGAGGGGCAATTTTTCTGTCTTTCAGCTTTCCTTTCCTCTCCTCCCATTCTATTTCCATTAGATTTGCATTTTACCCATTGGGAAGTCTGTGCAAAAATGTTCCACTGCAATTTTTTTAATGGTAGTTTTGGATGAATACATCATTGTATCATTGTAACATTGTTTTCCATTCAGGAGGATGCTATTCACGAGATCCCTAAAGCCAAGAGACTATTCTGCATGTGTAAAACCCCACATGAAAATGTGGGCAAAATGAAGAATATGATCACTGCTCAAGTGTCTTTAGGAGTGCGTAGAGAAGCTAGATCTCAGTTAGCCCTATTCTATGGACTTACTGTGACGTGGCCATCACCCATCATTTTGCAATGCAGTGGGAACACCCCAATCAGAGCCCAGCACCTCACCTATGCCCTGTCCTAATTCTCCCTCACCAAGTGTGAGTCGGCTTTCAGATGTTTGGGCACAGAGCACAAGGAAAAGACATAGATTGAAAGAACAGAGATTGAGCAAACTGGACATAGGTGATGGGGAGCAGTTAGGTAAGGCTATTGAAGACATAAGCACTGGTATAGCCCAAGAGTCTGGAATCTGTCTTAGGCTACATTACCACACAACCAGCGCTGAAATCAAGTCAGTTTCAGCATCATCTTAGTAGTGGTCCCTGCCCTCCTCCACTGAAAAGGGAGTTACCAAGCTCTCCAGGAAAGCAAATATGAAATCTGAGGATTATGCCGGAAAGAATGTGTTTCCTTTGGAAGAAAAGAGAGCTCCACCTGGAGTAATAGTTGCCTCTTCAGCCGCTCTATTTACAACAGAGAAGCCTCAGCAATACATTACTCCACAAAAGCCCTCAATGTTAATGGGAAGACAGGTCCGACAACACGCAATACAAGCAACAGAAAATATTCTGATAGTACCCCAATCGCTGGTGGACAAAAGTCTCACCTCCACCAAGTTAGACCAAGGCGGGGCTTGACAAGTTTTGATCTGAAAGACTACAGTGTGGCAATCTGTAAAAGAGGTCATTATACAAAACCTCAACCAATCTGTCAACCCAATGGTGTTCTGTCAATTGCTCGGGATATCTGAAGTGGGACCAAATCAGTTTGCCCAGAAAACGGCAGACAGTGTCAAACTACTCTAACTGAAGTCAGATGTAAAAACGAGGATGGAGGGAAAAGGGGGGATAAGAAGCAGAGTGAGCATGCACTTCAACATCTGTCTCCCTCATCAGCTCAACCTTTAATTCCATCAAGCCGTCCTGTGGCTCTATGAAACCTCCATTAACTGAAGCTAGTTTTGCAAGCCCAACACAAACATCAGACTCATTGCGAGACCAGCATTTAAGGAAAACACAAATGCCACTGATCACCAACATCAAAATAAGAGCTCTACCTCGGGACAAAAGAGACATCGTCATTACCAATGTGGTGATAAGTGTCAGGAAGTGGGACATGGACTTTTAAGAACATATGACTTGACAACACTTTACAGGTCACAGATTGATGAATGGTGCTCCTCCACCAACAGTGACAGTAGTGTTGAGGGTTGTGGGTTGAGGCCAAAGTATTCTTCAAATGTTCTGAGCATATGGAACAACTTGCCAAATGTGGTACCGGACTATAACATGTTGTGGTTGTCTCTATATAGCTGCTCTGAATTATTTTGCGGTAGGGCAGTTCTTTTTTACTTAACCTGAGTTATCCCCCTTTAAATTAAAATGAGCTACAGGAATATTTGCGTTCTCCAGTGATCTTCAATATGTATAACATCTTGAAAAATAACATGTCAACCAAGAATTCAATCTCCACCAGTAAGCCAGCGATAATTAACTCGTTCCTAATGTCTCCACAATGAAGGACATACACTGTGTAAAGACAGCTTTGCTTTCATCCAAATTTGGTTTTATTACACCCTCGTGTCTGCATTTTTACATCCTCTCTGCATGTTCAGAAGGATTCTCTAGCCAAGTAAGCCTTTGCAAGATGAGCCGTAAACCACTGCATCCCTCCGCTCTGTGGTTTCTGGATTAGCAACACATGTGTATTCATCTGAAATTCTATAACAGTTAACATGTAAGGTCCAATGGGAGGGATCCGACAAGCTAATATAATGTCTCAAGTACATTTTCTAAAAACTATCAGAATGAAAATGTGAGCAACTTGGGCAAAAATCTAGGTAAATGTTTAATACTAAATGAATGCAATTCCTAAGCTATCACACACAGTCAAATTAAGATAACGATCACATATCTGGTGTCCTACAAATGGACTACTACTTTATAATTCTCGTTCTTCATCACAGATGAAAAGAGGTAATTAAATGGTTTTTCATACATCAAGATATGTGTGTTCTAAGACTGCCTCAAAGAGATGTTCTTGTCTCTGTGAATATATAATATATCCATTGCCCCACTAGCCCTCTTTTATTGACACCCAATATGAAGAGTTTGGTTTCTTGAATTTGAGTGGTAGTGTGTGCTTGTGCATATGCCTACTCTAGCTCTGTTTCCATTACATTGAGGAAACACCTGTACATAAGATTGTATTTTGGAGCTAGTGTTTGATTCTCATGTGAGTACAGTTTCAATGGAATACGATATTAACATTTTAACTTTAACCAACGTTACATTTTGTAGATATAATGTCCAATACATGTGCATCCCTAAATACATATACTCTGGACACCAACGACTTGTTCACCAAAGCAACAGGTTGATAGCTAGTAGGTCTAAAAGAGACTTGGTTTGATGAATACTCTGTCACAATATGTGTCAGCCTCTGGCCACTAGATAATACAAGCTCATCAACGAAATTAAGAACAGAGGGAGGGGAAGGAGAGTTGCATGCTCTTCTCTTGATGATGGCATACATTCTTCTGAGTTCGAAAATCCAGCCTACCAAATTATTTGAATGCAAGGACATGCTGCAAGTTTAACCCATACATGTAACTCATAATAGCAGTTATTTATCACCTCCTTCTAATCATAGCTCCATTTTTAAACAGTTACTCAACATTACATTATTTGTGCAATCAGTAATATAAGAAATACCATCTGTTGATGCACTTAAATGTGATGCAGAAATAGCTGAGATTAGACAAGCCTCAGAGTTTATTGAATATGCAACCACTCTGTCATTTAACCAACTTTTAACTGGCTTCACCCTTTGGGCAATAATTACATTCGTTTGGTCTCGACTGATAACATCCGAACGCCATTACTCTCAATCATATTCCAAATATAGTCTAGGCACACCTTGATCTCCGAACCCCTGGACATCTTGGTCTCATCTCCCCTGAGCAATTCCAAGCAGCAAATGATGGCTATAAGGCAGATCAAGCATATTAACAGGAATCACCCCTAACAAAACATAGATTCTCCCAGACTCTTTCATCCCAACATCCACAAAGCGCATGATTCGGTTGCACCTCTGAAACTGAAAAAATGCCAAACCAGTGTAACAATCTCAATAAGTCCAATCACAAAAAGACAATCTATAAGTGGCAATGGAAGCAGTAAAATAAACAAAAAAGGATATAGTACCACTGTGAGAAGAACATAATTTGGTCCTGAACCAATGAGTCTTCCGAGCAAGCACATTATGTTGATATTGATATTTTGTTTCTATCGCGTTCATACACAGGTGTTTCAGAGCGCGACAAAACAATGATCTTACTAGGCCCAGTGACATTGAGAATGCGCAAGTGCATGAGAGAGGGGGAGGGGAAAAGTGCATGGAAGGGGCGAGAAATGGACAGTGCGGAGCAAGAAGAAACAGATAAATAATAATGAATTAATAAATAATAAAGGCAACAAACAGTGATAGTGCAGCCAGCAAGTGGCAAGTGCTGGGTTTAAGGCAGCAGACAGGGTAGGTCTGATAAGTGCAGGAAGAAAAACGGGAGACTGCATGGCTACAGATACAGACCCCAGTGCAAGGGGTGGCCCGGAAGTAGTGCGTGAGCGTGGCAGGGTGAGCAGGTATGGACACGGAGGACAGAGCGTGGCCAGTGCCGAGAGAGAGCAGATCAGCAGTGGGAAGGTGGGTGAAGGCAGAAGCAAAGAGGAAGGTCTTGAGGTACTTCCCGAACCGTAGATGGTTCTCCTCAAGTTTTAGAGTGTGAGGGAGGCTGTTCCAGTGGGAGGCCCCAGCCAAAGACAGAGATCTACCCCCAGCTTTCTTTGAAAAACGACTGACCCTGAGGGAGTTAGAGTTAGAGGAGCGAGGAGCTCAAGAGGGGAGGTATTTGCGGAGGGATAGCTGAAATTATTTTGGACACAGGCCCACAAAAGCCTTGTGGACAATGCAGAGTGTTTTGAATGTAATCCTTGCATCCACTGGGAGCCAATGGAGAGATTTCAGAGCTGGAGAGATACGATCCCAGGGATTGAGGACAAGGACAAGTCTCACAGTCCTGGATTATTTGCAGAGGGCAGAGAGTAGAGGCAGGTAGATTTAAAAAGAGGATGTTACAATAGTGCAAACTAGAGAGAACCAGAGCTTGGGAGACAGTGAGCTTCTGGGGGAAGGAGAGGAAAGGCAGAGTACCTCTGAGGAGGTGCAGTAGGATGTTTGACTTTTTAGAGACATCAGAGATGTGGGCGGAGAAGGAACGTTTGTAATCAAAGATGACCCAGATGTTCTTAGCCTCACAGGTGGGGGTAGGAGGTGGGCCAACGGATGCCGGCCAGAGAGTGAGGGGAAAGAATGGTGATGGTGTGCCGATGAGGAGGAAACAAAAGCCGATGAAACAAAAGTGCAACATCCTACTCCATGTTTCTGAGTCAAAGTTAACACAATTCAAAGGGGACATAGTGAACAATAAACCTAATTGAATTACCTATTTACTATACCGCATAGTACATGTGCACTATTGTACTATTTAAACTCAAGGGAAATAGAAGTAATCAGAAAATTGGCAAAGAAATTCAAGGTTCTCAAACTTCCTTCAAATTCATATTTAGCCCCAGACAGCACCAGCATTCTTAAGGCATGCCTCTACAGCGGCAGAGTCACCACACATATGAAAGAAGTGGTAATTAACCAAATTCTAAAAAAGGCAACATATAATCCTTCTATTCTGGCTAGTTACAGAATGTGGTAGACCTCCCATTCTTCAGCACAATGCTGGATATTGAATTGATACATTAAGTCTGTATTAACTCCAAGATCACTTGGAACCACCTACACTATTACAAGTCTACCAAGTGGCTAGGATTCTGTAGACCCTGGACACTGGTCAGAAAGCGGATGTCATCATGCAGGAGGAGGACCTAAGCCCCTTGGCAGATGAGGCAGGAGTGGAATCATTCCAATGAGTAGAATACCCACCCTCCATCAGTCCACACTCAACCAGAAGTATGGTGGTCAACATAACTGACATTAACAAATATTGTATTGAATCTTCCCACTTTTAGGAAATTATGTATTGTTTTGACAGAGGCAGGATACATGTACCAGAAGGCCTAGGCTGATGTTTTCTCAAACCTTCATGTGTCCATTGACCACATGGCAATAAAGATATTGCGTCTGGATGTTGGGGCATGTTAGATGGATGAGATTCAGGATGGGCAGGATTCTGAGCTTCTTCTCTTTCAAGTCAATAAATAAAGCATCTGTTTGCCATCGATCTAAATGGAAGTGAGGGCATTGTTTTCTGAAAATAGTGAACATGAGAAAAACAATGAGGGAGGGAGGTTTCTGTTGTAGGAGGGATAAAGATGGCCCCATATTAACTGCAACAATGAGCATGTCCTGGCCTTGTGATATCATGCCCCTGTGCCCTTAGTTTTATTTTCAGCTTACATTATTAGTTCTGCCTTTTCCCTCTGTTGGCTAAAGCCAATGCTGGTAAAAGGGCACATTGAAGAGACAGGGAACAGTAAGCTAAATACCCTCTGGGGTAACTGGAGAAGGGATGATGGCATAGGTCCAATCGACCCATCCACCACAAATTGGAACATATTAGTTAAGGACTGTGCCCCCACGCTAGCACCCATCATCACTAAATTCGTCGATGCTTCATTCAATGGCAACACCATCCCAACGAATATCAAAGAAGCTTGCGTTACTCCCCTCCTTAAAAAACCCACCCTAGACCCCATCACCCCCACCAATTACAGACCCATCACCACAGTCATCTTCTTCCTCAAAATCATAGACAAAATTGCCTATACCCAAGTCCAATCCCACCTTGAAAATAATCAACTACTAGGGGAAAGACAATCAGGCTTCCACCCCAAACACAGCACAGTGACAGCCCTACTGGATCTAAAAAAAAACAGATGGATGTCATTAGGGACTCAGAGAAACTATGCATTCTGTTACTTCTTGACGTGTCCGTGGCATTTGACTTCGTAGACCACAATAAACTATGCCTAACACTTGCAAATAACTTTCATTGTTCAAAGGAAGCCACTGCCTCGATCAAATCATTCCTCGCAGACTGCACATCTAGAGTAGCCATAGGCGATGTAGCAGCTGATCCTATACCTTTCCCATTGGGAGTTCCTCAAGGATCCTGCCTCTCCCGACGCTATATAATGCGTACACCAAATTACTTGTTGCAGCGCTAGACGCTATGGGAGTAAGATACACCAACTTCACAAATGATGCACAAATACTTATCCCGATCTCTGGCAAACTTGAACAGGACACTATCTGTGTAAACAAAATCTACTCAATCATCCTGAATTGGTTGGCGGCAAATAGCCTCTGTTGCAACTGAGAAAAAACAGAGATCCTCATAGTAGGCTCCCCCGCCCGACTAAGCAAGCCTCACCCACAATATACAGCTACAGTTATAGACGGCACCCCTATTACCAACTCTAACCAAGTTAAAACTTTAGGGGTCTACCTGGACTCTAGCCGTACCATGTGCAAACACATTCGTGCACTCGCCTCATCCACAGCTTACAATGCCAAACTTATTGCACTGAGTTGACCCTTCCTCATGCCCCAAAACTGCATCACTCTCACCAGAGCTGTCATCCTGGCCAAGATTGACTACTGTAACATGCTCTTACTAGGGACCTAAAAAAACATAAACAAAATCCAACTACTTCAGAAAAAAGCACTAAGAGCAGCATTAGGCATAAAAAAGAGAGATCACATCTCACAGCACAGGAGAAAGGCACACTGGCTGCCAATGCAAGCTAGGATACTTCATAAAACCCTTACCGTCACCCATAAATGTGTTTCATCAGGTAATGTCCCCATCTATCTCAACCAAAGTTTAATCCGCGAAACTAGAACCAGAACACTCAGGTCCAATGCAGACATGCATCTACTCATCCCCTGCTTCAAGAATGCGAGAACAGGTAGCTCCAGCATTCCCGTAGCAGCCCCCAGATTCTGGAACTCACTCCCAGCCAACATCTGCAATGAGCTATTCCTGCCAAAATGCAAGCAACTCCTCAAAACTTGGCTCTTTAACAAATTCTAATCTCACGACAGACATTTAGCATGACGTCAGCTGGCCCTTGACCCTGCCCTGATACTCTGCATATTACTACTATTCACCCATAGTTACACCCATGCCCATCTGTATAATGTGAAACCACTAACAAACATCATACATTTTCTACAATGTAAATAAACCTTGAAATATATGTTTGTGTAGGCCTAAGATTGTAAGCATGTAAACCTGTTACCGCGTAACTATTAAGATTACAAGCATGCATGTCACTTTAATTTGTACCATTGTTAAGCAATTCTACCCTCTAACCAAGAACACAGGGCCTCATTACACGGAAGCGGTAAGGGTTAACGGTCACCGGTTAGGGTACCGGTGACCGTTAACCCTTACCGCCTTACTACGAGGACCCTTTGCGGGAGCCGACCTTAACGGCTGGTGTAGACCAGCCGTTAAAGTTGGGACCCGCAAAGGGACCTTGGTGCTAATTACGGACCGCAATTTGCGGTACTGTAATTAGCTCCTTCCTCATTCCCCAAAAATGGGAATGGGGAAGGGCCATGGAGAAAGGGGGAATTACCGCCCCGCCAACCTTGGAATGGGGTGGTAATTCCCCTTTCCTCCATGGTGGTACAGGTATGGCACCGGCGGCCACCATGGTGCTAATAGCACCATGGTTTACCGCCTACCGTGTAATGAGGCCCATAGTGTGTAAGCAATAAGACTGTAAGCCTGTATATCTGTCAACATGAAACGATTAAGACTCCAAGTATACTTATACATTTACGCTGATAACCCAGGGTTTGGGCGTAGAACCAAATGTAATAAATAAATAAAATGGATAGTTGTTAAAAGCAGATATTGTCAAGAGGGTTGGGGGGCTGTGCCCATCAGCTGATGAGGCAGGACTGCAAGTACTACACTGAGGAGAATCCTCACCCTCCATCAGGTCACGCTCTACCAGAAGTATGGTGGTAACCATCAATTCAATCCATTCACACAGTAGAAGGACATCCTACTTTTATGAAAGAATACATTGTTTGGTGAGAGGTGGGATACATGTGCCGGAAATCCTAGGCAGGTGTTCTCCTGAATCTTTGGAAGTCAGGTGACTATTGGGCTATAAAGGCAATGGGTCTGGAAGGCTTGGCAGGTTAGTCAGATAGGATTCAGGGTGGGCAGGATTCTGCACTCCTTGACTTGCAAGCCAAAGAATAAATCAACTCTGCTTGCCATCAATCTAAATTGAAGTGTGAGTCTGGTCTTCAGCAAAACCAGTTAGCATTAGTGGTGGTCATGGTTTATGGGAGTTTAAAATCAGCACTTCTGGAGGTAACAGTATGACTACGACTGTCCTCTGAATTTGCCTGTTGGAAAATGCTCCCAGGCATTTCATAAGGCTGTTCCATGTATCCCTAATGTTCATCAGATAAGATAAAAAAATACTGATAGGGCATCCACCAGTATAAGAGTGCCACAGAATTTGATCTATGCCTGTCAAACGAGGGTGGAAATAAAATCATAAAATCGATGAAAAACATTCTCCACTGGATGATGCAGAGCTTCAGCTGCTGTAAGTGGACCCAATCAGAGATTTTTGATCTGGAAGATCCATACAACAACAATACCTCATTCAAATGGCCTATTGTATTGGGCAATGAACTACGCAATACCAGAAAGTAACACACGTAAGGTGCCATTGTTGTTGCAGAGCATTATTCATGATGCATGTGCATATTTTAACCACTATAAAGGACTCTAGACAGTAAGGCAATGGGCCTCATTATGATCCTGGCGGTAAGGCAACAACGGTGCCGGTAGTGCTACCGGCGCCGTTGTTGCCTCACCGCCTCGTTACGAGTTTAGCTCGCGGGGCCGCCCTGTACACCTGGTCAGACCAGATGTGCAGAGCGGCACCCGCTAGCAGAGCAGGATGCTAACAATGGTCCCGTCATTAACGAGACCGTTGATAGCATCCTCCCCATTCCATTGGTCCGGGTCCTGAAAATGGGAATTACCGGGCCTGCAAAGGTCGGAATGCCCCGGTAATTCCCATTTTTCGGGACCCGGACCTGAGTTTGGGGGTAGCCATGCCTCTAAAAACGGCATGACTACCTCCAAACTCGTAATGAGGCCCAATGGCATGTTCTACATAACAAACCAATGTAACAATAACAATATAGATAATAAAGAACACAAAAGAAGAAAGAATGGAATAAAAAAGTTCTAAATTGAAGAGGTAATGACAAAATACATGCAGAATGAAAGAAAGGCCTTATTGAATAAATACATTGTCAGAGCTCTTCTGAAATGGATCAGGTCCAGGAATAGAGCAAACTTTGGAAGGCAGAGTATTCCAAACAGCGAGGCAGCATAACAGCATGTTTAGCTGGAAATGTGTGCTCTTTTTTGATGAAAGAATATCAAGGCACCTTACATTTATCCTCTTTGTTTTTCTAACACCATCAGCTACATAAAGCTTTTTCCTCAAATATGATGATTGGCCTAGAAAAACATGTTGTCAATAATGCGACAGAGTGTATGCACTTACAATTTATTGGGGACCTATTTAGTGAAGATGTTTTACCCCCTCGCTCCGTCCCTCCGAACACAATTGAGAATAATTTATTTTAAGTCATCATTTTCACAGCCATGGCTAAACTCAATCTAAAAAGCACACCAAAATGTCACTCCCACCCTCTCTGAAAAAAAAGAAGCTGTGTTGTAACAATGGTTTCTTTTACTTGAAATAGGGCATGGCATATTGTACAGATGGCTTACCATTCTTAATAAAAGGTAAATTGTGAAGGCATCAGGAAGCAAGACACAGACAACAAATTCAAAGTTCAAACCGACATGATATATTAACTTAAATGTCATTTGCCCTATGACCAGGTGGCATTTAGCTACCTAAAGAAACAAAGGTAAGGCAGAGTCAGTAAGTTCAACTTAAAAGTCTGTCTGTGTCTAAAACCTATACTTGTCCTCACAACTAAAGCTAAACAATGTGTAGGGATGTCAACCATAAAAGAATAGTATTCCAAATAACGTTCTGAGCTTCTTCCAGCTCCTGCCTTACTTTCCAGCTTTCCTTCTTCAAGTTCAAGACAATTTAATAGAGTATTGGGGATTCCCTCCCCAAATTCAAGACAGTTCAACAAAGTCTTTAGGCTCTCTTCCTCAAGTAGATAACACTGTTCCAAAAACGAGCCTTGAGTTTCCTGTCCTCAAGATTGCAACAAAGTTCATAAAGTCTCAGACTTCCCTTCCGCAAGACTTCAGCTTGCCACCCTGCACTTAGTCTCAGTCTCTCAATGTTCAAAACCAAACCCAGCTCAACTTTATACTCCTCTTGGTTGCTAAACAATTCATACAGATTGCTGTACTTCTGTTTCGCAATCCCTGTCATACACTTGCATTGATTCTCTGTATATCTCTGTTGCTTTCACAGATAGGGTATGCTCGGCAAGGGCGCAGTTGTCGGACCACACGTTCCACCCATGGCCTGGTTCTCTCTGAATGGTCACCCTTTCCATTTAATTGGCCCCATCTTTGATAAACCTGCAACCATTTGACAGGTTGCAGGTTGCAGGTGTGAGTCCTTAGGCTCAATTGCCTGATCATCATTAGTGGAGCACTTTGGACATGCCTGACCCTTACAACAGTTTGCATGGCTCTTCCTTGTCTCAGTACTAGAGTGGTGAAATAACATGTTAGTCTGCACTACTCCTAGTTGTCTTTTCCTCATCCCAGTACTATAATGGTTTAATTGAGAGGCAATGAGGGAAGATGGTTTACAACAACCTATAAAGGCAGGGGGAGTATGAAGATGGTTCTTACAAGGAAAGGGGAGGTACCATGTCTCATCTGCAGATATCCTCTCCCCAATCCCCAAGAATCCTCCCCCGCATCTCCACCCCCCAGGATAAGGAACCAAAAGTGGCAGCCTTTCCCTGGCCACCTGAGAAGAGGATCCAAGGGGAGTAGGTGTGAAGATACCCTCAGGTTTCTCACAAAATATACCTTGTACATTGTTGACAAAGACCAACAGACCAAAATGCTCATGTGTTAAATTAGAAAACTTGCCACGAAATGTATGACATTTGGGGTTATTCATACATTTCAGCGCAGAGGCAGCGCACGCGAGCAGCGCAGAGAGGGAGCGTGCGCCAGCGTGCGCCAGCCGTGTGCGCTAAACAGCATTCTGGCGCACTGCGTATTCATGGAATTGCCAAACCATTTTGAGCGCTGCCGCAGAGAACATCCCGCAGTGCCAGTTACGCCCCCAACAACACCCCTTGCGCAAGGAAAAACCATTGAAATCCCCAATGCAGCGCAAAGGGCCGCGCTAACCCTGGACCAGCTAACAGGCTGCTACACTGCAATCGCACGAGCGGGGAACGAGTATTCCTGGGGGTCGGGGGAAGTTTCACACGCGATAGGCCTTGTGCGAGCGGGGTATGTGGATTTCTGGGGTGCGCGGGAAGTTTCACATGCGATTTCGCTGTCTGGGCGTGGTACGTGTATTCTAAGGGGTGCGTGGGTACTTTCACACGCGATTCCACTTGTAGAGTGGGGTACGTGTATCCAGTGGGGTGCACGGGGAGTCTCACACGCGATAGGCCTTGGCCGAGCGGGGCACGTGTATTTCTGGGGGGCACGGGGAGTTTCACACGCGATTTCGCTCGCAGAGCGGGGTATGTGTATCCAGTGGGGTGCGCAGGGAGTCTCACACGCTATAGGCCTTGTGCAAGTGGGGTACGTGCATTTCTGCGGCGCACAGGAAGTTTCACGCGCAATTCCGCTTGCAGAGCAGGGTACGTGAATTCAGTGCGGTGCGCGGGGTGTTTCACACGTGATTTGGCAGTGTGGATCCTCCCAGGTGTGCCCTCTACCCCCTCCCCAGCCCCTGCAGGCAGCCCACACCACAGGGGACTACCCTGCACCCCTGGTCATGTTCCGCAGGCAGCCCATCCACCATGGGCATGCCCCCCAGCCAGGCCACAGGTCACCTTGCACTAGTGATCACCAACTCATGTCCCACTGCACCCCCACCCACCCAGCATTGACAGTTATGGCCCGACTCATGTCCCCCTGCAGCCCCACCCACCCAGCATTGACGGGCACCTGCCAGCAGGCCCTGACTCATGTCCCCCTGCACCCCCACCCACCCAGCATTGACGGGCACCTGCCAGCAGGCCCTGACTCATGTCCGCCTGCACCCCCACCCACCCAGCATTGACGGGCACCTGCCAGCAGGCCCTGACTCATGTCTCCCTTTACCCCCACCCACCCAGCATTGATGGTTATGGCCCGACTATGTCCTCCTGCACCCCCCCACCCAGCATTGACGGGCACCTGCCAGCAGGCCCTGACTCATATCCCCCTGCACCCCCACCCACCCAGCACTGATGAGCACCTGCCAGCAGGCCCCGACTCATGTCCCCCTGAACCCCCACCCACCCAGCATTGACAGGCACCTCCCAGCAGGCCCCGACTCATGTCCCCCTGCACCCCCACCCACCCAGCATTGACGGGCACCTGCCAGAAGGCCCCGACTCATGTCCCCCTGCACCCTCACCCACCCAGCATTGACGGTTATGGCCCGACTCATGTCCCCCTGCACCCCCACCCACCCAGCATTGATGGTCACCTGCCAGCAGGCCCCGACTCATGTCCCCCCAACACATCATAAAGATGCACAATCATGGGCCTCATGTCCACCAAAATCCCACAGCACCCCACCCCAGTCTTGAGAGGCAATCAAGTTCTCAATCCACCCCACACTGAAATGCCTATTTCATGACACAAACCAAAAGTCAACTATGCACATCAATACATGTCCCTCACACACACACACACACTGGGTGCCAGTGAATGTGTACATCCACTTTTTCATATGCAGTAACCCAATGAACGAATACCACACATGGAAGTAAGAAATCAAAATGTATTATTAACAAAATGAATGAAATGAAATGAAACATGAAAAATATTTCAAACATGAAATGAAATGTATTTCAAAAACAGAATAAAAAAACATATGAAGAACCAATCCAAAGTGATCAAAAAGAAAATTTGTTCAAACTCTCGGTCCACCAAATCAAATCCAAAGTAAACAAAAATGGTAAAATCCATTGATCCATGGTGAGGAAAAAAATCAAATTTTCTCATAAATCCACTGTTCAATTATGTAGACCGATTTCATCCAGGGTCCATGAGACCAACGAAAAAAAATGAAACCTATCAAAAAAAAACTACCTAAGAAAAAAACTATGTAGTGTGGGGCATAGTCCAATCACCCCAAAATAAAGGAAAATGAAAATGAAACCTGACACTACAAACTATATACAATGGGGGCAGGCTAGTCCGACGGCTCACTTTCCAATTTCCCAGGTCAGGGCATCATCGAACTCCTGGTCTATGTCCTGGAGGCGAGCCTCTTCCATGTCCCCAAGGTTTCGCAGGGACGATGCCATGTTCAACTCCAACTCCCTGCGAATTGCCACGAGGCACTCGGCCCGCCTCAGCGCCCTGCACATGGAGTTCTCTGCCCTGACCATTGTGAGCCGTGCCTCTTCCGCCCGCCCCCGCTCCGCATCTATGGCCTGGCCCAACTGCTGCCATACGGAAGACACTTGCAATCCAGGGTCCTCCTGCCCTCCGGCTGATGCCTGCCCCTCTGATGTTGTTGGCCCCAAGACATTATCACTCCCACCTTGAGCCTGCTGCTGCCGTGCATGTGCCCTGCCCGTTGTTGCCTGCATGTCATCCACCTGCTGGGGTCCAGTTGTTGGGGCGGCCACCCCTGCTGGACCTCTGTCTCCCGACTGTAGCAGGGATGTGTCCTCCACCAGCCTGGCCGCTGGGTCAGGGACAGCTCCACAGGGTGCCCGGGTAACACTACGGCAGGAAGATGGCATGGAGGACGACCGGCGCATAGGGAGTTCAGTTGAGGAGGGGGTTGGCAGAAGCTCCAGGACACGGAGGAACCCAGCACTGGTGACACCACCCAGCAGGTTGACGTGGTCTTCGAGACATTCGAAATGACATGCGCTGTCTTCGCGAGAACCCCGCACGTCATTCCGAATGTCACGAACACGCAACGCCACCCCACCCAGGACAGGCTCAAGCCGGTCCCGGATTGCCTCGTCTGCAGGGAGAGGAAGGCCAGTTGTTGTGCGGCTATCCCCTCCCTGAAAACGGGTCTGGACGAAGGCATCCCTGCTGGTGCCGCGGATGATGCAGTCACAGGATCGGGAACAGGGTTACACACAGGCACCTCCGCGGTGGCCTGTGCTGCCTCCTGTCCCTGCCCCTGGACTGAACCACTGGCACCAGTGGAATCCCCCCTTCCTGGCACCGTGTGTGTGACTTCCATGGCCTCCTCCTCAACCAAACCCCCCACCAACCTGGATGACTCTGTGCCATCTTCCCCCGTAGGCCCCTGTTGGGTCTCAGCAGCCCCTTTTGCTGCTGAGGAGTCCACCTCCGACCTCTGCCTCTTAAACCTACCCACGGCGGCTGCAGAGGCGGCACCAGACTCCTCATTCCCAGACGAGATGGCAACCTGGGAGGGGAGCTGGCCCTTGCCTCTCCGGCTGGCGGTGGGACTCCTGCCGGTGTGCTCCACTGCACCGTCCCCGCCCTCTTCATCAGTTGACGCTACAGACAGGGAGAGACAGAACACAGGCATCAGTACACTGTACAATGGTCTGATACACACATGACAGTTGCAGATGAGTGGCAGTCTCAAACTTCACACATGGCATCACACTCCCCAACTCACATATCATTTCTAGCGACACACACGCGCAAATGAACAGGAATTTTGCAGCAGCCAGCACCCACCAATCACATACAACACCATGACCATCCGAAGGTTAGCCTGACGTCACATGCAGCACGGGTATTGGCAAACACATGCACACATGCCACCAGACGTACATGCATCTGTACATCTACACCACCTGTTGCAGCGAAATCCTCGGCATCCATGCCAATCAGCCTCCTATATGTCAGTGTCACATGCATCCATGGTGTATCACAGTGGCACACATGTAAAATATCCTCACACACACATGTACACCATGCACATACATGAAGGTGGAACCCGCATCCATGTGTCACACCCCAACCATGCCATGGTACATACACAGATATGTAAACATGTGTGCACACCAACATGCATTTGGCCATAATGCTTTTGTACACATACACACGTTGATGTGCCTCACACATGACTGGACTCTGATGCGGCAGGCTAATGTCCCTGTACTTACACATCCATACATGGGCCTTCCAAGACATATGTGCAACCTACACACACCTGCCACACCTCAACATGCACAGCATCCAATCAGTACGCAGGGACACTTACCGCTCGACACCGGACGGGTCTGCCTCCCAAGGACCTGGAGGTGGAGCGCTGGGTGTATGCGTTCCAGGACCCTCATCTGCATGTTGGTAAGGCGGACCCGGCAGCCCTTTGCATGCTTTGCCTTCAGGAGATGCCGGGCCTTGCTGAGGGTGCTGGACCTGTAGTCCTCCCAGCGCTTCCAGACGTGTTGCAAGTCGCGGGCTGCCACCTCCTCCATGTTGATGGCAGCCACGGTGTCCGTCCAGATCCTCTTCCATCCTTCATTGTCGGCGCATGAACTTCCAAAGAGGGCATCATAATGCCCCAGGACTTGCTCCACCAGGAGACCAACTTCTGCAGCACTGAAGCTGGTAGCCCTCTGCCTCTCTGCCCAGGGGATGCCAGTGGTGCCAGATGGTGTTGTGTCCAACATGGCAACCCCCGAGGCAGGTGTGGGTAGGCAACTGGGTCCTGGGGCTGGGCTCTGGAACAAGATGGTACTCCAGTCGGGAGTCTTCTGTTCAGCAGGGGTGGTCACAGTAACTGGACCCCTGCAGATGGCTGACGTGCAGGCACCAAATAGCAGGGCACGTGGCCTGTAGTCAGGGAGTAGCAGTTGGCAGGTGGGAGCGTGCTTGGGGCTCTGGGGGGCAGTTATTCGGCTTTCTGTGCAGGAGCGTGGTCTTCCGTGTGTTGTTGCATGGTCAGCTTGATACGGAGTGATTTGGCACATGAAAAAACAGCACGTTAGCGTGCAATTTGAGGAAAGTCCCTTAGCATGTAAGCGCGCCTGTGACTTTACACGCATGTTTATTGTACATGTGAAAAAAACTGCACGTCCGGGTGTCACTGCATGTGATTGGAGGAAAGGCCCTTAGCGCGTAGGCACCTAAGTGACATTGCACGTGTGGGTTGGCTTAAAAGGCACGTGTAGGACGCCATTTTCTTGTACGTGCTTTTTGTGGAGAGCGAGTGGGTGATTCTTGTACTTCTTGTCGGTTCACATGTGATTACTTCACAACGGTTCCAGTTCGTACTCCCTGTTTCCTCAGACTGCATTAATTTCTTCTTTTGGCGGGGGTGTTGCCAACACGCTCACGCTCGTCTTTTTCACGTTCTTTTTCCAGGCAGACGGTGAGTCGCGCACGTATTTACCAACTGTGGTTGCCCCCGTGTGTCGCGTACCCCTTCAGAGGTCATTGTAGGCTGCGTATAACACGCGTAAACTTATTTTTGTGTTTCTGGGTGCCACAGCGAAGTGCGGGCTCATTTTTCCATGCACATGGTCTACCAGGGGTTACGTGCAGGTTTACTTTTGTTTTTGGGGTGCCTGTGCGTTGCGTGACCCGTCATCTTCCCCCAGGGGTCACAGACAGCCTTGCTAGAGCACTAGGGTACGAATTCCATCTAGTACCCTACCCCTTTGACCCCAATTGCCCAGGACAATTGTTTACTGCAACTCCCATATGCACAACAACATCAGTGCCATGGTTGGGAGGCGAACAAGCAGTAAGGGAGGAAAAGGTGGCTGACCTCCAAAAGGTGGGCGCGGTATGGGACGTGGCCAGGATGTGCAGGGTGCCCCAAGAGGCCAGTGTGCGGAGGACCAATCGGGCCCACCTATGCCCCCCCCAATGGTTGTGGGAAATTTAGCTGACACCATCCCAGCTCAGCCCTTCTTAAACCCGCCCATATTGTCAACTGAACCGGCACAGGATAACTCCCAGGCAGACTTCCAGGTCACCAAGACTAAGCCACGTGTGGCGGTGAAAGTTGCTGTCACCAGGCCACGTGGGTCTGGGGCAGCAATGTCATCTGCTGCCCCAAGTAGCCAATGTGAGGAGGCTGCAGGGGCAGCTGCAGCTCAATCCACCCCAGCTCCGAGTCTCCCAGCCGAGACAGTGTCAGTCCAAGTCCATCACACCGACGTTGGTCCTGCCAACATCACCCTGCAGCCAATGCCTGCCCCGAGATCTTTGGTCATTGTGCCTGCACAAACTTACAGTACCCAGTCCACCTGCGCTTCTGCCCCTACCAACCAGAGCAGCGTAAGTCACTCAGGATCCGCACCACCTTCCAAGAAGAAGAAGGGTGCTCTTGCACTACAGGCTGGGACCCCAGACACGGCTACACACTCCGGCATGTCAAGGAAGCCTAGCTTCAATGATGCCAAACAAGATGAACTTGTGGCCTATGTGTTGGAACATAGCCGCGAAATGGTGGTGACTGCAGGGTGCAAGACTACGCCTGCTCAACGTAGAGCCCACTGGCAGACCATCGTGGACCACATTAGTGCCCTTGATTTTGTGAGGCTCACAGCTGATTGCTACAAGCGGTGGAAAGACCTGAAACACATGGCAAAGAACAAGCTGGCTTCCAATCATGCCTCTACTCTGGTGACTGGTGGTGGGTCTCCACCAGAGGACAACCAACTCGCTGAACATGAGTCTGTTGCTGGAACCTTTGTCACAGAGGAACAGATCCAAGGCGTGGGAGACCTACCAGATCTTGAAGCATTGTCCGGTGAGTGCCCATGCATGTGTGTGTAATCCATGTGTATGTTGCTTGGGTGATGTGTTCTGATTGAGTGACAGGAGAGGGTGTGTAGTCATGACTGGTATGGGTCACCCATGTTGTTCCTCCAAACCATTCCCCGGCCTTGGTTTTGGGTATGACAGTATCCCTTCTGACCACAGTAGCCAATGTGCACCAGATTACTGCAGTTGCCCATCAACTGTCATGTTGCAACAACATTGTTAAAAATGTTTTCCTGTTCAATCAGCCTGATTGTTTTCGATCCTTGCCATTTTTAAGACGCATTTTTCTACCCTACTGCCACATATGTGACATGCTTCTGTCATAGATTACACTCCACAATGGCCCACATGTATTACCTTGTTATGGGAATGATTTAACCATTCAGGCTGATTGAGTAATTGCCTGCACACGATCATTTTTGGGCCCTGTTTGAATGTAGAACATGACTGTTGTCTTCTGTCGTGTTGAAGTGACCAACCATTGATGTATCCATCTGCCTGCCATCACTGTGTAATTGAACACTGGATGTGTTGCAGCGTGTGGCACATGCGTATTTTCTCACACTATTTTGCATGTTTCATCTCATCATCTCCATCTCACATGGATGGGTGACAGTACTCATTCACCACCATATGGCTGTAGTTGTCAAATGTACCATGACAATGCTACGTGACATCTGTGTGATGGCATGTGTCATGTATGTGTATTGGACATGCCACTCACAGGCTAATGTGTGCTGCCAGTGCGATCCAGCATGCTGCACATGTGTTGCTTTTCCATCTTGGAGTCCTCAGTGTGTGCTTTTTGCCTCCCCTTCCAACTCATTGACAGTGCATGTGGGACATGTGCAATTTATGTACTGGATCTCTGTCTCGTCAGGCCTATGTGTGTGCTATGGTGCTCATGCCTGTTTCCATTTGTTGTCTTTCATGTTTTTGCAGGTGATGAGGCACTTGATTCTGTTGAGGAGGAGGGGATGGTGCACACCCAGGAGGGATCTCAGCCACAACCGGACACCAGTGGAGGACATGGGGTGGTGGTGGGTGAAAACCCAATCCTTCTGCAGACCATACTGTCCACGGGTGGCTCTGGGTACACTTCCGGAGACCTCTATGAATCAGGTGCTGAATCAGACAGTGAGACATATGTGCCATCACAGGTGAGTGTTTCTGGCAGGGATGCTGTTCTGTCCAACCCACCTGCACCGGGGGTAGACCCCTCTATGGGGATGTCAGTGTTCGAAAGTCCGCCTGTGGCGGTTACGGATGCAGGGTCACACTCCACAATATTTGCTCGTGTTCCTGGGCCAGGAGACCAAAGGAGGAATGCAGTCCTGCAGCCTCAGGCAGTGTCAGCACAGGAAGGTGCAGATCGCCTTGCCCCAAACAGGTGTGGTGCCCGTCAACGCGGTGGCCGTGCACCACCAGGCAAGACTGCGTGGGAGAACTCCATCTACAGTATTGCAGCACAACAGGGAGCATCGTGTGAAATGATGGTTCAGGCAATGGATAGGATGGCCACTTCCATTCTCCCCCCTGAAAGGCAGGTGGAGCTCCAGAAGCAGGCAGCAGACTCCATTTGCCACTCACACAGGGAGGACATGTTGGCATCCAACATGGACCGACGGGCTGGATTGGAGGCTCTGCATGAAACATATCTGTAGAGTCACAGGCCCACAGGGAAGCCCTGAGGTTAGAACACGGGTTCCACAGAGATACTCTGGGTGAACTTGAGGCTTCCCGGAATTTTAGGTCAGAACAGCAGCTGGAGCAGCTCCCACGTTCACTCTCAGCTGAGCTCCAGGCAACCCATGCGGAGATCCGGGCATCACGCGAGGCCATGCAGGCAGAAATGCAGGCAACCCGTGAGGTGCTGCATGGGGATCTCCGTACCAACATCCTGCAGAACCAAACCTTCCAGACCTGCATGCTTGCTGCCATGGAGGACCATACCAGGGCTTTGCGTGAGCTGCCTCCCATAACACGGCCACCTCCTGATGTAGCAGCAGAGGGTGAAGAGAGCGACGGCAGTTCTCCCACTGTAGCGTAGCTGTGCAGGCCATGAGTCCATGGAGATATTTTTTTTTCCAACATCCACCCTGTACCTCGTGCCTCCTGGGTGGCCTCCCCCCTGCCCCCGGTCCACACATGGCCATTTTTTTTTTCTTTTTAGTTTTTTTTTACAGTGTGTTGCTTTGTGTGGCTCCCGTGGGCATCCACTGTGTATTCCACCTGGGCACATGCAGGCTTGTCCTGTCTTTGGGTTAGATGCTTGGTTTCCAGACACACACACACCTCCTTCTTCCCCTTTCCATGGACTTACAAAGGGTGTGACCAAGTGACAGTAACTTACACAGTGACATTGGGCTCCCATAAATTGTGTGGGCAGTCTGTAGTCAAAACTGTGTGTACATCCCTAGTGGGGATTGTTGTTGGATTCTACAATGCATGGTGTATTGATATGTGCTTGTGCATCCATGTCTTTCTCCTTATAGATATGTAGGTTCTTCATGTCTTCAGAAGGCCGTCTCCTTTGCAGATGCAGTTCATGTTGTCCCGGGAGGATGGCTCAGTGGCAAAGTGCTCGCCTTGGTAGCAAGACAACACAAAGCAACACAGGTTCGATACCCAGGTCCGTGCTTAGAAACCTCTGGGTGTTTAAGCATGTTATAAATATGCAACTAAGACAACAAAAAAAAACAATTACGCAACTAATAAACAAACAATTCCTGTAACAGCGCCTCGATGCCCGAGGGCTGTGTGAGCGCTTTAAAAATGCAAACAAATAAATAAATATAGTACACTGACACATTTGCCTGACAGCAACACTCTGCAGTTGGAAGGGGTCCATGTGCTGCCTTGGTCAGGTTGTGAGAGTTGCACTACTTTAATTTGTTCCTGTCTTACATTGCCACACTTTCTTCCTGTACTGATGTTTTGTGTTGCTGGTAAGTATTTGTTCATGTGTGGTGTTTCTTATTGATTGCTGGGAGCATATTGTCTGTGAAATGTTTAGATTAGGAACATTGCACTTTGTGACACTTGTGCCATGTGTTGTGCATTCATTTAGTTGCTTTCACATTGCATGCCATGCCATGGTGTGTTGAGTAGCTGAGATAGGGAGGGGTTGGGTGACATGGCACTATTTTGATTTGGTATTTTGCAAGGGGGTCATCTTTCCTGCTGCATGAATGTGTGTCTTTTTGTGACACAGCATTGGGTGTCTTTGAGTAGGTAGGGGTGCACACAATGTAACACTTCCAGGTGAACAATCTCAGGCTGGTATGGTTTGACAGTTGACTGTCCCTTTTGCCATCATCATTGATTGTCAGCTGGTATGTGCCAGGGCTGTGTGCACTCCGAAGGGGTGTGATTTTAGGGGAAGTAATTTGCCACAAGCTGGGTACGGGCTGCCTCACCACATGCCCTTTCACCTCCAATGCGCAGCGGGCGTGCATGTGGTTGGCGATGTGGGCGCACCACCATGTCCACCGGCACGCGCCGGCGTTTTGCAACGTTGTGCAGGACACATGCTGCCACTATGATCCTGCACATTACTGCGGGCGCATATAGCAGCTGCCCACCAGAGCGGTCAAGGGAGAGAAAGCGTGACTTGACCACTCCGAATGTGCGCTCCACTAGGCCCCGGGTTGCAATATAGGCTGTGTTGTATCTTACCTCAGGTGGTGTGGTGGGGTTCCGAATTGGCGTCATCATGTAGGTGCTCAGAGGGTAGGCACAGGCCCCTGGGGAGGTGATAATGGTTCTCATTAGTGGGGTTTTCCCATTTCTCAGTTTCTGATGTGCATGCATGTGCAGAGGCATTTATACTCACCAATTAGCCATGTGTCTCCATGCCGCCCAGCTTCCAGGTCCCGGTTTAGGGGTGACATTTGAAAATGAAACTATCATGGCTTGACCCTGGATAGTTGGCATATACTGAAGTGATTATTCCCTTGGCATCACATACAACCTGCACGTTGATTGAATGCCAGTGCTTGCGGTTTCGATATATGTGCTCAGTGGCCCTGGGAGGACGTAGAGCCACATGGTTGCAATCAATGGCACCTAGCACTTTGGGGAAGTGTGCCACCCCGTAAAAGTCCTGGACCATGGCCTGCCTTTCTGCAGGTGTTCTGGGCATGTATATGTACCTGCGCACTGAGGGGCATGTAGTCATGATGGCCAACACCTGGTGTAGGCAGCGTGACTGCGTGGCCTGTGACACACCCCCCACTATGCCACTTATCCGCTGAAATAACCCAATAGCCAAGAAGTGCAGTACATTGAGCACCTTTTCCAAGGGGCTCAGTGCTTTGGAGCACAGGGTGGGTGATGTGAGGTCATCCTCCCACTCCCTGACCAGTTCTAGGATTATGTGTGATGGAAACCTGTACCTCCCATACACCTGGCCATCAGGCATCCCAAAAAGGCTGGTCCTGGGTAATAAAATGAGGGGCCTGGCTATCCTCCTCCTCCTGCGGTGTCCCACGACCACTGCTCCGAGGAACAGTATATCCATCGTAGCGTCTGAGCTTGTTTGTTGTTTGCGCACACTTTTATGCTGCACGGGGCCGCTTACGCCTGCTTCCTGCTGGCGTACGTGTTTCCGGATTAGCATGTCTTTCCCCGTTCGATTCCATGAATACGTGTTGTTGGCGCACTTGTGGGCGTGGCAAGCATTTACCTCCTGTAATTCCCCCGTAACGCCCACATTTTTGCGTGTAGTTCCCCATTCCGTGTGTTACGCCCTGTGTTACGCCCACTTTTGTTGTGTGCGCTGCACTATGTGCGCTTTCCCTGTGCGCATAGCGCTCGCCGTTTAATGACGTGTGTGCTCGCGTGCGCCAACCACGATTTTAGCACACATCCCAGGATTTACACGCGCACTGAATTCCATGAATCGATGTGCGCGGCATTGACACACGTGCGCTGCGATTGTCACGTTTGCGCTGCGATTTTCCCGCTTGCGCTCCCCTTTTCAGCACACATTTATTCCATGAATCAGCCGGCAAGTGTTTAACACACCTCCTCATCCAAATGGGGAATACCCTTTGTCGAAAATCTTAAGGCTTAGAGCAAATATTTCTGATCACAATGTGATGACTAGAAGTAAATAAGGATTAATAACTAACTCATTTAATAAATCAATTTTCTAAATCTTGCAAGGCGCTTTGTTCTGGATCTTTTTGGATGCCTTTGCATTTTTTATCTGCATTTATGACGGGTTTCTTTTGGCTTACCGTCAATCCAGTGACCTGCGACGATACAGGATAATTATGTGGAAATAAGGGATTATTCCTGTCCCCTCAGTTTTTCATTGTCTAGTATGATTTAATTCACATTTTCTTCAACCCGATGGAGTAAGAGTCGCCCGACAGACCAGCTGTAACACCAAGCCTTATCTTTTGTCTTATAATTCTTTATGGATGATATCAAAGATGTTAAAACGCTCTGGGATGATCACTTTTCTGTACATCATCAGTTTGTTCCTTGAGACAATGCCTTGTAGGGATAGAATGCATAGTTCCCTTCTTATTAAAGGTATGGGTGTAGCTGATAAAAAATTCAGTATCTGTCTCCAGAAATGGCTTTCCAACTTAATCCATATTGCTTCTGGTATGTTAAAGAAGGCCTCTGCGCCGTATGTTACTGATGGAATCACTTTTGTTTGATAGAATTGTATAATCGGTTTAAGTGAATATCGGCAACATTTTCTTTCAATGATCTTTGCTTGGGACGTTAAGTTCTTCATTCTTTCCCAGAGGTAGAGCTGCATACTTGTTTCTGTTACATTGTTGCTCAGGATCACTCTCAGATATTTGAATTCTGATAATGTCTGAATCTTTACACCTTCCAAATACCAGGTAAATGGAATGTTAGGGTTAGTAGTTTTTTGGAGCGTCATAGTCTTAGTTTTGCTCTTGTTGATTTCTAAGTTGTTTTTTTCGACATACCTGCTCAAGTTATCTAGTTGTCTTTTTAGTCCTATCGGCGTTTGATCTAATAAAATTAGATTGTCCGTGTACAGCGGGCGAGACAATGTCACCCCACCCACTTCTGGTGGGTGTGATCTTACTTCAGTCTCAGTATCTTTGAAATCCCACAAATGGGCATTAAATAGCGTTGGGGCCATGGGGTAACCATGCTTAACCCCTCTTGCTGTTTGTATGGGGGTTGATAATGTGCCCTGTTGGTTCAGGCAGATGGATAGAGACGTCTCTGTGTAGAGTGCTTGCATTTGTTCCAATATATTACCTGGGCACTCTTTCATTTCTAATTTCTTCCACAGACGTTCCCTATTGACCTGGTCGAAAGCTTAAACCAGGTCAATGAAGGCCATGTATATGCCGGGTTTTCCTTCCTTGGTCCTGCTCTTCAAGATGTTTATCAAAAAGATGTTAGCTAGAGTTCCTGCGTTCTTTACAAAACCCGATTGAAATGGGTCCGTTAAAGCATATTCAGTTGCCCATTTCTGAAACATCTCCAGTAGGGTTGAACCGTAAACTTTACCAATAACGTCTAACAACGCTATTGGTCTGTAGTTTTTTGGATTTTGCCTTGGTCTGTTTTTATAGACTGGGACTATTATAGCCTTTTTCCTGGATCTAGGTATCGATTTTGTTTCTATGATGGTATCGAATACTTTGCTAATAAATAGTGCCCAGTTTTGTGGAGATTCTTTTAGATGGGCATTTGTCAGACCGTCTGGACTGGGTGCCCTAGAGGCGTTCAGCCGCTTAATTTTTGTTATAATTGAAGGTAGGTCATTAGGGAGGACCCATTTTACTTCCGTTCTATAATTTGGAATCTTCGTCTCTTTGTTGGGATTTCTGTAGAGCTTAGTAAAATGATCAATCCACTGGCCTTCTCCTATGTTGATATGGATTACATTTCGAGGAGTATTCGTTGTTAATTTGATCAGTGACCAGAAATCCCTTGATTTGCGCCCGTTCATTAGACTGAACATATGCTCTGCGTCTGCTTGGAGCGTAGCAGCTCTACGCGAACTCAACCAGTTCTTATAGAATTTTTTTGCTTCCAATGCTGCTTTCATATCTTTTTTGACCTTAGTCCTTTTTGATAATCTTTGTGCTTTTCTTAACTTTTTCCGTTCTTCAACTAAGAGCTTGACATTGTTCATAGTCAGCTTCTTTCTCTTTTTCGTTAGTGTTTCTTTCCGTGTATTTTTCGATTAACAAATTTATATCTTGTTTTATTTTTAGTCTCATTCTTCCTCTTGATTCTTCGATCTCCGTTTCCATTGTTTCCCTCATTTCATGTTGGGATTTCCATTCGAACCCCAGCAGATTGTGGTCGCTGTTCTCGGTACGGATGACCCGGAATTTAGTAATATAGGCGAGAAATTCAAGACTGACAAAGATGTGATCTAAGGTGGCTGAGGAGAGGTCCTTTTCCCATGTTGGTATCGGGATTGCATCTTCCTCTATAAGTGAGTGAAGGTTTTGTAGGGACCTTTCTTTCATTAATTTGACCCATTTTGTTCCTCTTTTTTTCCCGGAGTTTTTTTGGATCGATTTTGATTGAGCCGTCGCAGTTTAGGATATTCCAAATTCAGGTCTCCACATATGATCAGATAACTGAGTTGATATTCCGAGTCAATTTTGTCAAAGATGTTGTTTACTTGTTTTAGAAACTGATCATCACTTATTGCTAGAGGATTCCAGTAAGTGTTGATTATTAAGATATCCTCCGATTTCAATGCTGATATTTTCTGGTTTCTTCCTTCCCACTTTAATAGTAACACTTGAAAGTATAGTGATGATTCTATTACTTTTGTTACTTGTAGCTCTTTGTTTGAACGCAACATTGTCAGAAGGCCCGAAGAGCGTCTAACTGAGGATCCTTTTGCTGCTGGGGAAAGGTATATTTCATAACCATCCATTGTTGGGAGGTTTCTCAGCCATGTCTCTTGAAGACAGAAGACATCAAAATCTCCTAGATTTACATCACTTTGTTTTAGCAGATGTGTGAATCCTCTAGTGTTCCAGGAGGCGAATTTCAGCGAGATGATCTTCTTCCTTGTCTCCTTTTTTGGAGCGTCTTCTGATCCTTTGGTCTTGATTTGCTAACTTGAGTCACTCTGATTGAGGACTTTGGAGATCCACCTTCACTTCTGACCTTCTTTCAATTTACTCCATTCTTTTTCCAGGTTTGCCGGCGATAGTTCTTCTTTTTCGTTTTCTTCTGGGTTGAATGTAATCTTCATTTTAGATAAAGGGCCTTTGGGAACGCGGCCCGCCCCCGTGGGATCTTTATAGGTTTCTAATAATTGGTTATGCGATGATACAGGTACCTCCCTGTTTTGCTGTGTAATATAATGTTATGCCTAAATAGACAAATTCATGTACAATGTTTAATGGCTGTGACTTTAGATACCACTCAAAGGTGCCAAAAAGACATATTTTTTGTTTTATTTACATTAATTTGTAGGCTATGATTCTTGCAGTAACCTAGTATGCTGTTAAGTGTATGCTGTAATCCAAGCAGTACTTCTTGTGTAAAAAAAATGAATTGGCACAATAAATGAATGGCCTGTTAGAGATCTTTTTGGACTATCAGCGTGGGATCAACGGTTGGGTGGTAATGGTTATTCCCCATTCCCTATTAGGTCCATTGGGTCCATAATATGGAATTTGTGGCACAATTACCGCTGGTGGTATTACCGTGTGGTAATTTCATTGAAAATCATTTTTCCAGCGCATTTACCCCCCACTTACAGCGGGGGGTAAATGCTTCTAACTCATGTTTGGGCAGACACTTAAATGTGGCAGTAATATTGTTAACGCCACATTTAAAGGCTACCGCCCAATTCGTGATGAGGCCCACTGTGACTAAGTGCCCTTTGTTAATTGTTATTCTTTATCATAAGCGAAAAATATGCAAAATACACAGAATGACATGTGCATCCACTTTACCATTCAAATATAAGCAAAGTCTTTCCTGCAAGAGATTTCAAAATATTATATTTGCGATAATGCCCAGAGTTCTGCCAACATTGGCCTTCAACTTAACAACAAAATTGGCAGAGCACAACTTCTGTCATTCTGAGTTTTATCGCAGCAAAACTTGGAGAAATATGAACACAGTCTTACACGTTTAAAATGTTATTATGCAGTGCCTAAAAATGAAATGACTTATTTACCCTACGTTACCTAGTATCAATCATCCACTGATCATGCTCCTCAGTTACTGCATACTTACCTAGATTCAGCTGGTGACATTTCCCAACTCAGCCTGGAAGTTACCCACAAAGCCCTTCCTCGGTATTTCTGCTTGCAGCGCCACCCAGCGTCAACCACAGATAAGGGTGCTCGAGACTGCAACTCTTCTAACAACTGCCAACCAAGGAGAGAGTTAGACAGCCCACAAGACAGCCAGCCTCCAGCACTGTCAGAAAAAACACAGGAAAGTCAGTCTGCCCAGGAACCAACTCTCTCCCAGTCCTTCTTCTCCACATCCAGTGATTGAGTGAATGAACCCACCCTTTCTGCTTCAAGCCTTTTTCTAAAACCCATTTGTCATTCCAAGAACCTCCCCTTCACAAACCAGCCCATTAAATAGCACGTGATTTCCTTTGTGCATTTGACCAAGATTCAGGCTGCAGCGCTGAATAAAAATGGTACATTTTTCTGGTGCTATTTCCTCCGTCCCCACAAATGAACAATGGAGCCAGTTTAATTAAATCAGCTCACATCTGAACCTGTCACGTTTTCACTGCAAAACAAATCTAATTCTACATTTCCAGTTGACTTTGCACAACTAAAATATCTTTACATTTTCGGAAATGGGCCACTTTACCCCAATGGACCAATGTTTTGCACTCATAAGCAATGGTCTAAGTTGCATTGAATATTAGTAGGGGAGTAGGTTATTTTGTCCTTGGATGTTAGTAGGATTAATATATTAATGTTACTTTCATAGCATTTAGTCCATTGCTGTGGTGTGGTTCGAATGATAAAATCTGTTGTGCAGGGTCAATTCAAATTGGCTGTCATGTGCTTTACGCTTTATAATACTGACATCTATTAAGCACAGCTCGAGCCTCACACATTAGTCTCACACCCTTGGCCCTAGTTAACATTCAAACCTTTGCTACAATGTAGATGTTGAAATGTGGAGCTACCTTATTAAAATTCAGGATAGGAACAAGTATTTCCCTATTACATTTCCATACACACCCTCCTTTTATTCTGCTGGGAAACGACCAAATCCACTGCTTGAAAAAATATTTATGTTGTACAATACATGTGCTTCTCCCAATTGGACGGTCTCTTTTCCCATTGTCATTAAAACAAACATCATCATCTTCATCTTCATTGTAAGTGCAATCAACCATATCAAAATAATCGCCATTGCATTTGCCCTAATCACTAAACCTCTTTCCATCTAAGTCCCCCAATTGAACCTATCTGTCTCTGTCAGGCCTAAACTACTCACAGTAATGTTATCTTTGTTCAGATTCATTCTAATCATGTGTATGCATTTATGTTTTTAGTAAGAATTGAATATCTGGATAACTTTCAATGTTCTCCACTTTCCATTCCCACAAATCGCCATCGGCGTGAAACAGGGTCAATCCACCCTCCTACACCACTTTTAGGGAAAGATATGTAGAACCCACTATGCTGCAATTGTTTGACAATAAAAGAACCATGATTAAGGCAAGTAATTGTGTAATTTGTCATCGAAGTACTTACCTACCACCTATGCTTAATCAATCTAGCATGGGCCAGCTCCTCAAATTTCTTACTACTTATAACCACGTTACACCCCTTAGACACCCTATGGTCTGACCTCAACCCGCAAATAGCACCCGCTGCATCAGGTAAAAATGGTATGCCTGGACATATATAATTTTGCCCCTTGAATTTTATGCAAGTATCTTACTTTGGTATCAGATTTAAATCAGGTTCCCTTGCTTGAAATGCTACCATCTCCAGAGTTACAATCTTAACATATTTGTCATCTTGCCAAACACCTACATTATGTACCAACTTAGTTTGATAAATCAATTCTGCGGTGACAAACAGAATGCATAGGAGAACACCAATTTCCATTCTTTCCATATTAATATATAATGGTATTGCACTCCCCATCTCAAATGGAATTCTTTCTTGGATTATCTCCACCTCCCTTTGTGTAATCCAAGCCATCATTTGACGAATGATATCAGCTCACACAAAATGCAGAGGAATATGCCCTTGAATCGACTGAGGCAAAGCATTTAAAATTTCTTGTAAATACTTTGTCATAATGCTTTCAAATGGAGTTACCACATTTAAAATGTCATGCAGCAGTTTATCATGTTTAACAATGATATTGGTACTATGCTCTAATATTGTAGCTTGCTCATGATGGGCCAGAATTGTTTATTTCACATAACGGACTGCTTCACTATGTCCACCCCTGAGTCCATCTAAAGTTTGTTGCAATTCTTTCGAATCATAACTCAATTCATGTGCCTTGTTACTCAATGGGCCTCATTTTAAGGCTGGCGCTCCCGGAATGAAGGGGGCTGGTACGGCACCGGCCCCCTTCATTCTGGGAGCGCCGATTACACGCTTCCCTTCGCGGGACCAGGATTGCACGCCTGGTAAAACCAGGCATGCTTTCCGGGTCCGTGAGGGGAAGAGGGAGGTAATAACGGGCAAGTTGTACTCTGCCCATTATTACCTCCCTCCCCATTCCCATTGAGCCCTATGGGGGCTCAAATGGGAATGGGGATGGGTTCATGCATGGAGGATTTACCGGGTCCTCCTATCTCAGGTAAGTCCCCATTGCAGGAGCCCGGAACGGAGGCAGCCATGGAGCTTAATAGCTCCATGGCTACCTCCATTCTCATAATGAGGCCCAATGTGTTTACAGATACAGTATTAGCTGTAGATATTGTCATGCCCACCATAGCACCAATTACAGTCATCACTATTGTCATCACCAAAAGACCAGCCACCTTTTTCCCCTCGTTTATTTAATACTAGATGCACTCAAGTCTTTTCTAACTGCAACATTATTTCCTTGGTTGTCCTCAAAGCTTCTTCTTTACGGGGCTGCACCCATTCCTCCACTTGCTCTGAATTTGTTTCTGATCCATTAAGAAGAAATCTTTCAATCACCAGATCAGGACTTAGGCCAATATACATGTTCTGGTACAACAGCCTTCTGTTCCCTAATATAAAACCCAGTGCTTCTTCTACTGCAATTCCTGATGCCTTTCCCGGTTCTATCAGAACTTGTTCTTCTGCTATAACTCTTTACTGATTTTGCACCTTGACACCAATGCCTGTGAAGCTGCTGCAGCCCTCTGGTATGCTGGATGCAGCCGTGCCAGCTAGCGCTGCTTTTGTGACCTTTTTTGCTATTTAATGACTAGCACTTTTTAACCGAAGCAAGAATCTGATACTACTCCCTTCCTACCTGAGGCATGTTTTCTTCATGCAGGTGGTATATCCTTTTGCTCTCTGCAGGAGGGTTGATGGTCACACCTGATTTAATCCTGCATGCAACCGACCAGTAATAACTGTGCTGCCTTGCTGCCACGCAATCCTAATGTATTCAATTTTTTCTGATTATGACCTACGCAACCTTTGCAGCTAATGTAACTCCAATGTAATGTACCTCTACCTGTAACCTGCCTACTATGACAGCGTCACACCTGCTGTATTGAGATCTTAACTGTAACATGCCATTCATGACTTACACAGCCCTGCTGCTTTGGAACCTGATTTGCAACCGGATTTGCCCATGTTTGCTTGCATACCTGATGTCGCAGCCCGTACCATGAGGCGATGCTTTGCCAGAATGTGCACTCATACTTATTTTGTCAACCTTGTTTGCTTACATACCTGATGCAGCTGCCCGTACCATGAGGCGATGCTTTGCCAGAATGTGCACTCATACTTATTTTGTCAACCTTGTTTGCTTGCATACCTGATGTAGCAGCCCGTACCATGAGGCAATTCTTTGTCAGAATGTGCACCTATTCTTATTTTGTCACTCATGTTTGCTTACATACTTTCCCCGTAACATGAGGTGAGGCTCTGTCCAGATGATTGCTTTTAAGAACCACCTGTATGTCATAACCTGCATCCTTGACCTTGAATAATGCAACTAGCGCCGCGATGCCTGACGGTTTGGTGCGCTGCTATAAATGAAAAATAAATAAATAAATAAATGGCACATGGAGTGTTCATAAGTACTGACACCAAAAGTAGCCAAAATATTTCCTTTTTTGTTCTGCCATACGGGAAACAGAGCCAGTCATCCTTCTCTCTGTAATCTGGATTTACATTTGTGCACATCATCTTCACCCCCTTTTACGGTCCAGGTTTTTTTACAGGGGACTCCATTCCAGTGGTATCCTCCACAGATCTGGCACACTCCAAGGATCTGGCACACTGACGGGGAAAACAATTATTTTTCTAGAGTAAAAAGAAAAGACAACTTAAGAATCCTTCTTTTTTATCTTACAGTTTTTGATGGGTGAGATCTGGTGAGTTAGATAAACTTGCTATAATACTTTTACTTTAACTTTTTCTTATTTCCTGAGGAAGGCCGAAACATATTTTACCACGCCATTTTGAATTTCCAACAGCATCTGGGTGGGATGCCTGTGCAAATCCAGACAGGCATCATACATAGATCTTGAGTTGAGTTGTAAGACTAGTGAGACATTGTATGAAAACAAATAGACTATTATTGGATGCTCTCTTATGAGTTGATGTTTTCTGTTGAATATACTTGCAAAAGCAATTGGACACTAATTCCTATGTGTGACTTTTTTGACTCTTGAATTTAAGTACAGTTAAGAACAGTGAGACATTGTTCTAAATGAATAAATTACCATTCTGATGTGATTTGATGTTTCTTTTGCATATAAATAGATTTGCATATATAGAACTCCCCTTGCATGAATATTTGGACTCTTATGTAATCTTCATGTTTATCATTATTTTTCCTTTTTCCTTTTTTATGTTAAACATTATTATTGAACTTTGGGCAATATTATGTTTCTATGTAATATGTTAAAATTTGAGTTTGTGGAAAAATGATATTCTCTGTAATAAATTGTGATTTTTTTCTATTATTAGGTTTCATGTCCAATATAGTTGACAAAATGGCAAATATGGTTAACTAAAATATATGATTGAATCCAACATGTATGTGAAATTGTGTTGAGCAAATAGCCGACAAACAGGACACTACCCGAGATAGCAACTATTAGCATGCAGTTAGTAGTGATCCTCTTTTTTCCATTCTTCTTTTTAGTATTGTTGGAGTAAAATGGGGTATAGCAAATTATTTCACTGCATTTCCTATAGATCGTTTTCCTGTGGGGACAGCTTCTGTTGTTTTCTGATTATTTTTCCCAGTCCCGCACAGGGTAGGAAGTTACCCTCCAGTGGACATAAACTTAAGAATCAAGCACAGCAATCCATCTACTTTTACCTTTTCATTTGAATGTCTGAAATCAAATTTAATTATGCACAGTAATGCAGATCATACACCAAATACCATATAATGCAGTGAGGACATCTCTTTACGACCCTCTAAAAATAACACAAAATGAAACGCACTAATTCTCATGGCACTTTTTCAGGCAACAGTCTCAAACACAACCAGTCATATCTAATAAAAATAATGCAAATTTGTTAAGCCTTTACTTATTTACATTACCCCTTTCTCTTAGTTACTTATTTGTATCTTTGTTCACTAATTTGATATATCCTTCCCCTTTTATCCCTTCTAAACCCATTTTGATATCTTCACACCTATTCATCTGCTATGGTAATTCTTTTTAATAGGTAAATGCATTAATTTCACGCCCTGCTAGTTTCAATTCACTCTAGCCTTTTCACCTCAGGTTTTGGGTAGAAGGGCTTAAACTGATTAATATGGACAAACTGTTCCTCTGTTAATTCTCCCTCCTTCTTAGCAATTCTGTAGACGACAGGTGACAACTTATCTACAATTCTAAATGGCCCTTGCCACACTGCAAGAAATGTAGAGATTTTATGCTTACCTTTCCCAAAGTTGAATTTATATACCTGGTATCCTATCTCATACTCTCTCACACATGTCTCCCTATAGTAATATTACTCTGCACTGTCAGCTGCCTTTTCCAAATTTCGCTGCGTAAATGCAAAAGCATATTGCAAGTGCATTGTCAGTTCTTCCACATATTCATGGAATGTGGACGAATTTACTTGAACCTGTTTATATGATCTGTTGAGGAAGTGTGGTGGCAAAACCATTTTCCTACATGTCAACATTTTGTGGGGGCTGAGATTTGTTGATTTAGAGGGTGTTGACCTGAGAACCATTAGTACCAAAGAAGCCACAAATCCCAGCTACATCCTGCTTCAGCTACAAACTTTTTCAACATGTCAACTATCGATCTGTTACACCGTTCCACTCCCCCTCCAGTCTGGAGCTGGAATTCACTCCACCTATTTAGACATTAGAAAAGTGACTGTCAGCATGTACCTGCTTTCCCTTGCTGATCTCCTCATGGGCCCTACATGATCTAACTGCAAATTAGATAATGGGAGTGTCAAACCCCTTTTCATTAAGGGTCTCTATGATATGATATGGCATTTGTAACGTGCCTATACACAAGTGTTTCAAGGCATGATGAGGCAAGGAAGGGGGAACAAAGGAAGGAGAGAGACAAGGATCTTACTAGGCCAAGTGACATTGAGATTGAGCAAGTGCAGGGGAGATAGAGGGGAAAAGTGCCAGGGGAAAGGGCAGGGGGCAGTGCTGTACATGGGATCAAAACAATAACAAGAAGTGCGGACAGGAGGTGGCAGATGCAAGGGTAAGTGCAGACAGCAGGTGTCCAAAAGTGCAGGTAGGGGTACTGTAGAGTCACAGCTACAGACTCAAGTGCAAAAGTTGCCCAGAGGCAGTGCGGGTGTGCAACTGGGCGGGTAGGGACCTGTGCCCCAAATCATAGGGTAGCCAGGTGACCAGTGCAGTATCAGACAGGAAATCAGCAGGGGAGAGGAAGAGAGAAGGCAGAAGCAAAGAAGAAGGTCTTGAGGTGCTTCCGGAACCAGAGATGGTTCTCGAGTTTCAGAGAGACAGGGAGGCTATTCCAGAGGGAGGCCCTAGTTGAAGAAAGAGATCTACCACCAACTTGTTGCTTAGAGAAGTGACTGACACTGAGGGAGTTGGAGGTGGCGGAGCGAAGAGCTCGAGTAGGAAGGTATTGCAAAGAGAGAGTTGGAGGTATTGAGGAACCAGGCCCCAGAAGGCCTTGTGGAAAATGCAGATGGCCTTGAACTTAATCCGTGCAGCCACTGGGAGCCAATGCAGAAATTTCAGTGCTGGAGAGATACGATCCCTGGGCTTGAGGCCAAGGACAAGTCTCACAGTCCTGTTCTGGATGAGTTGAAGAGGGTGGGGAGTAGAAGCAGGCAGATTTAAAAAGAGGCTGTTGTAGTTGTCCAGCCTAGAGAGAACCAGAGCTCTAGACACAGTGAGCTTCTGGGGAAGGAGAGGAAAGGAAAAACACCTCCGAGGAGGTGCAGTTGGTAGTTTTACTTCTTAGAGATGTCAGAAATGTGAGGATAAAAGGAGAGTGTGGAGTCGAAGATGGCACCAAGGTTCTTAGCCTCACAGGTGGGAGCAGGAAGAGGGTCAAGGGAGGCCGGCCAGAGAATAATAGGAAAGGTGGGTGCAGGTGTGCCGATGAGGAGAATCTCAGTCTTACTGGCTTTAATGCAGAGATCGTTGGTGGCACACCACTCCTGCATAGCAGCCAGACAGTCAGAGATGAGAGAAGCAGAAAAGGTGGCAGATGGGAGCCTGAAAACAAGCTGAGTGTCATCCGCATAGCACTCAAAGCTGGAGCAGAGAGCAGCAATGCGGTGGGTGAGAGGTGCCAGGTATTGGTTGAACAGCCAGGGAGAGAGGTTAGACCCCTGGTGAACATCACAGGTAAAGAGTGAGATAGAGGAAATTTGGACCTGGCAGGGTCGATCAGAGTGGAAAGAGGTCAGCCAGGCCAGGGCCTGATTGGTGATACCCAGGTCAACAGGGAGACTATTGAGCAGGTTGGCATGGTTGACTGTGTCAAAGGCAGAAGAGAGATTGAGTAAGATGAGGACAGAGGAGAGATTAGAATCAAGGTTAGAGAGCAGGACTTCACGGATGTTCAGGAGAGTAGTTTCTGTGCTTCTGGCTGCTCTGAGGCCATGCTGATGGTCATGGAGGCAACAAACAGATTCAGTGTGATGATTAAGCTGTGAGATGGCCAGCTTTTCCAGGAGTTTACTCAGGAAAGGAGTGATGGAGATCGGGCGATAGTTAGCCAGGCAGGAGGGGTCAGTGGAGGGTTTCTTGAGAAGAGGGTGCACAAGAGAGAGCTTCAGGGGGGAAGGGAAGGCTCCCGTGGTGAAGGTGTGGTTGCAGAAGTCATCTAGGGCAGGGGCAAGGGTGTCAATGTGGTCCTCCATGGGTTTGGAAGAACAGGGAAGAACCTGTTTTGATGAAACTTTTATAGATCAGAATTGTCCAGAAACCTTGTCATGGGAGAATAGAGGAAAGGAAGATAAAAAGGGAGGAGAGGTGGCCACAGGGGGGATGGAGGTAGAGGAGAGAGTAGAGGGAGGAGGATGAGAGGGTGGACAGGATGTCCTGGGTTTTAGAGATGAAATGAGAAGCCAGGGCCATGCAGAAGGCCTGGGAGGGGACAGGAGAGGTGTAGAGAATGTAGGAGTGTTGAACAGCTCCTTGCAGAGACATGGGCTTGGATGTGGGCTCTCTTCTTAGTGCGGACAGAGAGCCGGTATTGCCTTTGGAGAAGGCGGCAGGTCAGTTTCTCAGAGGACACACAGGAAGCTAGCCATTTCCTCTCAGCCATCCTGCACTTGCATTTAAGGGTGATGAGGTGATAATCATACCAGGAGTTGCACTTGGCTTTGGGCATCAAGTGGATCCTCATGACATTGGCAAGAACATCAATAGTATCAGGGATAGAAGAGTCGAGCATGGAAAGGGCTGTGTCAGGATGTGAGTCATCCATAGGAGGAGGAGGGGGAGAGAAAGTGGCGGCGAAAGCCTCAACTGCCACATGTTTCATGGGTCGGATGACCGAGATGGTAGGTGGCAGTGCTGGAGTTGGCAGGGCCTGAGGGGTAGAGAGGGAGAGATGGGAGTAAAAGTGAAAGTGATCACTCCAGGAGAGAGGAGTTGTGAGGGGATAGAGAGGGGGAGGTCTGAGGAGATCAGAACATCCAGAGTGTGCCCTGCATAGTGAGTCGGGCCAGAGAGAGTGAGTTGGGCCAGACGGGAGAATAGAAAGCGAGAGAGAGAGAGAGAGAGAGAGAGAGAGAGAGAGAGAGAGAGAGAGAGAGAGAGAGAGAGAGAGAGAGAGAGAGAGAGAAACGAAGAGGTTGCAAAAGAGTCCAGAGGAGAGACAGGAAGCATCCAGGTGGATGTTAAAGTCTCCAAGAAGGAGGAGTTGAGTGGTCAAGGCCAGGAGGGAGGAGGAGAGGTCTGTCCACTCAGCGAGGAAGGAGGTGGTCTGACCAGGTGGTTGATAGATAGCCACGGTAAAAGAGTGGCCAGGAGAGAGAGAGAGCATGCATACAAGGCATTCAAAAGAGGAGTAGGCCTGCATAGGAATAACAGTCGCAGGAATCCACTCTGGGAAGATCAAGACTACACCCCCTCTGGAAAGGTTGGATCTGGGCGTAGAAAGGATCTTGTATCCATCGGGAAGGAGAGTGCCAAAGCTCGTGACAGAGCTGGACGTGAACCATGTCTCAGTGAGACCGAGGACATCAAGATCACGTTCTTCCAGGAGGCGGCAGATGTCAGAGGAGCTAAGAGAGAGTTGAGAGTGGCAATTTGGAGAAGGTTGCCAACCTTGAAAGACATCTGGGGAGGGTTCAAATCAGAGGTACGCCCTGCGGAATTGTAGAAGGAGCCTGAGGGGGTAGAAGAGGAAGGAGGAGAGGGCAAGGTAGCCAAGGAGGAGGCAGAGGGGGGAGGCAAGGGTGCTGAACAAGGGAGAGAAGGAACAGCAGCAGAAGAAAGGAAATTGATGAGGTGCGGGAAGCGTCTATCAAAGAGGAGAAGGTTAGCCCGAGGGCCTTGGACAAGACGGTGGCATTCAGGTAAACATTAATGATGCCCTTAGAGGAGTGAAAGGGGGTCATGAAGACCTCCCACTGGGTGCCACTATTAATGGGAGAAGGAGAGAAAGGAGAGAGCACAGCGACCATATGAACAGTCCATAGGTCTGGAAGGGAACAACAAAGAGGATGTTGGTGAGGGTCTCTCTGGAGGAAGCACTGGTATAGGTGTTAGCAATAGGGAGGCCTGGGTTGGAGACCAGGATATCCTTTTTGATTTTCTTCCTACCAGACTTAGTGAGGAGAGCAGGATAGTCGATAGAGAAGCAGTTTGAAAACATACGAGAAACAGAGAGCACCATAGAGGAGAGAGGAAAAGGGATGGGGGAGGTGGGGTGGGACACTAGGGAAGGACAAAAGGAGGGGTGCAAGCAGACGAGACAGAAAGGGAGAATACAAGAGTGGACAGTTGACTAAGTAGAGAAGTACTCTGTAAGAAAATCAGATTACTAGGACATCAGGAACAGGAAATAGTTGACAAAGGTAAACCTAGAAGAAGGAAGAATGCAACAGAACACAAAGCAATACAATGCAAAACAGCTCAGTCAAAGAGGCAGAGCAAAGGGGGCACGTGGGTGCAGGAGGCTGGAGAAGGGGTGGCATGAGGCACACATGATAGGGAGTTCTGAGGGACCACTCAGTCAGGGAGGCGCCGCTGCGAGCAAACTGCACATACATGCTGCAGCACAAACATATAACTTTTACAAATGTACAACTTACTGTGCTGGGGATGCAGGCTGACACTGTGCACACACTAAACACCCTCTGGTATAGAGCTCAACATTGTGAGACATGTGTGGCCAATAGGCATAATCTTTTAAAATGTCCAAAGTCTTCTGTGAACCTCTTTGGCCTGCAGTTATGACATTGTGGGCATGATGTACCATCAATCTCCGAAATGACAAAGGCACCGCCCATTGGATTTGGCATGTCACAGATTCTCTAATCATCAGTCCATTTGTAACCTAATTATCATTTTGTTATTTAATGACAACCTCAATTCCCCTTTCCCTTTGCAGTCCTCTTCAGCCAGTGGATTTTGTTCTGCATCTAGCAAAGCATGGGCCTGGGATACGATCCTCCTTTTGTGCCTTAATCAAGTCTTGATCTGTAGTTACAAAACTCCATTGTGCCATGGGCTGTTCAACTGTTTTCGGAGCTTTGGTGCGTGTTATCATATCCATCTGTATTTCACCAAGCAGGTGTTCAACAGAAATTAACTCCCCCATTATAGCCCCAAGTTTAGCTAATTGACCTGCCTTATCATTTCCTTCCTTATCCTCACCTGATGTTTTCAAATGACATACCCTAAAGTGGTCCAGGACAATGCATATTGTGATTTGTCAAATGAAAATGCAAATACATTTTGAATGTCTGCAGCTAGTGGCACACATCAGTATTCAGCTGTAAGGTCTAAGGTGCTAAATACCTTTGACCCATGAACCTTTGCAAGGCCATGATCAATAAATGGAAGGGGCCACCTTGAAACAGGTACCTTTTTGTTTAATTCTCGTAGATATGCATACAACCGCTATTGGCCATTAGGTTTTAGCACACCTAATGTAGGATTACTTGATGTACTATGAATAGGCCTAATGATTCCTCTAGATTCTAAATGTTTGATTTAATTCAAAGAACCTGGTAATGTTCCTACTCAGAATGAGAGAACATTCAGCCACTCCCTGGCTTAGTGGGACTTCATAAGATAAGATTCTCACATTAACTATTGTCTCCTCTTCGAGGATTCAAACAGTTACAATTGCCTACTTGGGCTTCACCTGGCAAGCTGGATCTCCCATTCTATTTGTCAAATCTCCAGACAGAAAACAACCTCTGTGTGTTGAGCGCATGGGTGCCTCACTGTTAGGTTAGAGGGGTCTTCACACTTCTTTTCTGTGGGGGCTGACCATCCATGGGACTGGGATTTCCTTCATGTTTTTGGGGGCTTTCTTATAAGAAGAATAAAAACATCTGTAATTTCCCTGTTTGTTATCATCCCCCTTGTCTTCTGACTTAGCCTGAGTGCAGGAACCTTAGTTTTCAATTCAGATGCAAGTGAGGGCATTGATTGGGTGTCAAGGGCTGCATTAGCTACCCCAATAACAAAGTATAATGAAATCTTAAAAGTCTACATGACAAAAATGGCACTTGTTTATTTTGCATTCTGAGTGCAACGTGATTTGGATGTAAATGAAAAATGGAGTGTCAATGGGCAGATCCGTTTCAAACTGAAATTAAACTTCAGAAATGTATACTAAATATACAGGTCAAGTAATTCTTTGAGACAGAGTTTGCAAAATAAAATGTGAACACCAAACTAGAGATTCATACAACTAATATGTTGACAGGGCTAAAACCACATTCTAAGTTCTGCCTCCCAATACATCATCTCTGCACAGATACTCTCTTTGGTAATCAGTGTCATTCCATACAACACGATGGGGGTCATTACAAGGTTGGAGGCAGCCATGCCACTATTAGCGGCATGGCTACCCCCTTAGTGGGTCCCGGGTCTCTTAAATGAGTTATTACTGCGCCATTCCAACCTTGGAGGACCCTGTAATTCTTCATTTAAGGAACTCGGATCCGGTACCTCCCATTCCCATTCGAGCCCCCATGGGGCTCAATGGGAATGGGGAGGGTGCTAACAACGGGTCTGTTAATAACTGGCCCGTTGTTAGCACCCTGGTCTGCTCACGGGACCCGCTAAGGGTGCCTGGAAAAACCAGGCTCCCTTACCGGGTCCCGCGAGCAAACCTCGTAATGCGGCAGTAGGGGTTTAACGGGGCCGACAGCTCTACCGGCCCCGTTAAACCCCTACCGCCAACCTTGTAATGACCCCCAATATATTTAAGAGAGATCATCTTGCTAAATATATTGACAATTATACAAAATATATATAAAATTTGAAAACCAATATAAGCTTGTATAAATGCGATCAGTGATGCCAATTCATTCCCTAGTAACATCTTTCATCAAATGCTCTCTCCTTTTCAGCGTACGTCTCATGTAGGTTAATAGCGTAAAAGCCATACGAGGCATATTTGCTGACAATCAAAAGACCAAAGCAGGTTTGCATTGAGAGAAAACCAAATTCTGGAAGAGGGGAACAATCATGTTTCAACGTATATCCTGATATATTGGATGCATACAAATAAAGTGCATTAAGTGTTCAGTGCATTCAGTACAGGATGGGCAGTTACTAGTGTAGTTCCCAAATTCATCTATGTAGCCATAATATTTCATGAGTGGATTAAATGAAGTCTTGCTCTATTGATTAAAACTTGATCATCTTTGTAGTTAGACCAGCTGAGGGAGCTAGCCAGATCAGTCATAATTCAGGATACGTAATTAGAAAAAGTGGTTTTGACAAGTTACATTGTTTCTCTCACTTATCATATATTCTAGAAACATTTCTTTCATTTCAATTCCACTTTTCATGTGCAAATTAAATGAATTAGTGTAATAAGATCCAATGCTTAGTCCGTCAAAATTAGTTTTCATATAAAGCAACCAGGTGATACTAAATTTGTTTCCTGGTGAGAGTAGGTCATGGCTCAAAATGAGATGTGTTAAGGACGCCTTTGGGTTAGTCCAAACTCTGGACCACAAGTTAATTGGCTCAGTGTGTAACTCATCATTTAGGAAGGGAAGACCGACATCACAATGAACCACATGTAAGCAGAATCAAGTGAGCCGAGTATGTTTTTTAGAAAACGATATTCATGAATTTGAAACAGTGGACCATTAGAAGTCGCCCTTAAGACTGCCCCATATCTTGCAGTGACGTTATCTTTAGCCTTATATACCTTTAATATCATGTCCAATTGGTGGGTTTTTGTGAATAACACTAAATATGCGGATCTTCCCAAAGCCTGCATAATGTGTGTGCTGCTTGTTTTTGAAAATAAATTGCCCCATTAAATTTAGAAGACAAAGAAACACCCAAATATTTAAATCATTTAAAGAAGTATTAATAGAAAGACTGTGATTTGAAAGACATTAACTGCCAATTTGGATGCATTTGCTTTCAAATCAATAATTCAATCAATCAATGAATGAATTAATAATGGAGTCATTAATGATTCATTAATTATGAAGTTTGTACCTTGATAGCAGTGGAAGCGATATGCAAACATTCTAACAATTTGGATGTTTTTTATTTGCTGTATTAAGCTACATTGCGAAAGGATTGGTCAATAAGGAGCAGACTCCTAAAGGCTATGTAATGTCTGAATATTATGTGTATTTCATTTCTGTATCATGTTTGCAGAATGCTTCTAATTGTATTCCTGTTTTAATTGCCATCCCGGTAGTACATGGGATTAATTTAGTGATACAGGTGTATGCCTTTTAAGATTTCAGTGTTTTAGCTAAGTGCATTTTTGATTTTTAACCTTTTAGGTTTTTGCATATTTTTTAGTGTCCTTTTAGTTGCTGTACATGATTTGATCTACCTTTATGGCTCATTGATGCCGAAATAGAGCTGCCTTGATTGATTGATTGATTAATTACGTTCATATTAAGGTCACTCATACTGGCAATTGATACATTGCTCGAGTGATATGGGGGTTATTGCAATTAAAACAATGTTGTCCGAGCACTTGTATGTTCATAACACTGAAGCAAAGGTATCGGCCCAACAAGCTTCCAGAGTATCATGAAAACCATTTACATATAAGGGAAATAGGAAGGGGCAAGGCTACACATCTGTCTAACTCCACTGTTTATGGGATCCATGCTCCTATAGTATCCATCCTTGCCATCTTGGACACAAGCTCTTGTAATAAGGACAAACATTTTATCAATTGAACTGCGCAATTCCGGGAATTCAGGCAATCCCATAGTTTGGCCATAGTTTGGCCCTATGATATGCCATACTAAGGTCCATAAAATTTAAGTCCATTAAATATATGTTTCCTTTTTTAATAACAAGAGAATTTCTCGGATACAGGAACTTCATTCCCTCAGGTGTGAGAATACTTGCTTCTATGTACTTTCTGATTTCTTCATCCATCAGCTCTTTGGGTCCAAACCCTGACTTGACATGGATCTTGATCTTCATTCCTACTGCCTTCTTTGCTGTCTTCTTGCACTGTGTGATTATTATTCTGGCAAGATTGTATATGCTGGGTAGGGACCACGAGCTCACGTTTCCACAATTAGTTTAACAGTAACTAAATATTATGTTAATCAATTTGGAAATTTCCACAAATGCATATCTTCTTGAAGTAACTGAATTTATTCAAGGATTGGACAGCCGACACGTGTTTCGACCTACAGGTCGTTTTCAAGGCAAGATGGCTTATTTCAGTGCGAATACTTGCTGAAAGTGTATTGGTGTCCCTTCATTCAGAGAAATGAAATTCAAACAAATGCTGACAACGAATAATACGTTTCCTTCTATTAAGTCAACCAAGAATCAGTGGCTCGAAAAAGCAAATACTTCCGAAAATCGGCCATGCAACAAAATTAATAGGCCAAATCCCTGCAAATTACATCTGTCGAGGCCACCAGGGGGCGCACAGGCAATGGCCGCCTGATTGCGGAGTTCCTGCTGAGGCCGGGCCTTTTTCTGGGGATTGAGCCCCCCAAACCCCCCCAAACGAGCATACCGCAGGCAGGTGCGTCTAACCCCCCCGTGACGCCCCCGCGCGAAGGAACGGGCTCCCAACTCCACGAGGAACCAGAGTTTGGGAGCCGTAGGAGCGCAACTCCACAGACGCCGTGCTCGGCGGCTACAGAATCGGAGAAGGCCTCCGCAGCGAGAAGGCTGCGGCGACGGATCGCGCCCCCGCTGGCCCCAGGGGAGTGAGGCGAGCGCTGGTGGAGGTACGCTCCCCGGAGGGGGACCGGCGGCGCCCCCCCATTCACACAGAGGGATAGGCTGTCCCTCCGGCCCGGCCCCGAGTCCCCAGACCCCGCCGGAGGAGAGGCACGCACAAGGATCGGAGCCCGGGGGGCGGAGGACCGCGACCCCACAGAGGAGGCCCCCGCACTGGGAGGGCTGCGAGGACGGCCCGTGCCTCCCCCGGTTCCGGGGGTGAAAAGCGAATGCTGGGGGAGAGATGCTCCCCGGAGGGGGTCCGGTGACGGCCCCCCCACCCGACCACAAACAGAAGGATTTGCCTTCCCCCCAACTTCGTGACACCGCAGCGCCTCGAATGAGCGGTGGACCGGCCCTCCCGCCATGGGGGCGGAGGACATCGACGTAGCCACCTCACACATGGCTACCCAGCGCACAGGACTACCCCTGAAGCACACAGGGAGTGCACGGCTCCGGCCAGGATCCCCTCTTGATTCCACACAGTGCTTCGTGGACAAGGCAGAGCTAGGCCCAGCTACGCAGCGGAGGACCCTGGGGGGGACACCCCCTGGGAGACAACAGCAACTTTACGGCCCAGGTGAGAGGCCCCCGCCGGTGGTCGGTGGGGCGTGTGCCCACCTGGGGGGCCTACCCCATCCCCATTGGGAGTTACAGCCTTATCCTGTAAGCCCCACCTGAGCAACACGCATCGGAACGTCCCCGGATAGCAGAACACACCTACATAGACCACCCAAATCTGGATATACCGCACAGCTGGGCGGAGGAATAGGAGGGAGAGTGGGGTCTTACCCATTGCTTCTTCCAGCAGGTGGAGGCCCCCGTGCTAACCCGTGGGGGTGTGCCCGTCTGCAGTCTGCCAAGACCTAACCAAACAAGGAGGCTGACTGGGTGTGTGGCCCCCACTGGGACCCGGTGGGGCGTGTGCCCGCCCGGAGGCCTCCTCCCGCTCATCAGGCCCGATTGGGGGGCTGCCCCAACTTCAATCAGGACCAGAACCCACGCCACGGAGACCCACAACAACTCGACCCCTGGTCAGTGCAGCATAACCCCAGGGGCCCGCTGGGCCACGATCCACCAAGCAGCTGGGGGGCAATAGGCACCCTGGCCCCGAAGGGAGATCCCACGATCATGCCGCCCAAGAGACTAGCACACACCTCCGGCGCCCTTTGCACCATCGCACCCCCGGCCCATCCTGAACTCACAAACTGCCCGCGACCCAGGTGAGAGGCCACCGTTCTCAGTTGGCGGAGCGAGTACCCACCTGGAGGGCCGCCCCCCAGGCGGGGGACAATCCATCAACTACAAACCCCACTGGTGCGACGCACTACGGACTGGTTGTGGGGTGGCGCGGAACTCCCCCCTAGGGACCCCCGGACTGCAGCGGAACCCGCAGCAAGGGATCAACGACACCCCATGAGCTGGAAGAAGGCCCTACAATCGTTTCGCTTCCAAGAAACAGCAAACACGACCGAGGTCCCCACTGTCTCCGGAGCTATGGCCCACATGGAACCCGCAGGCCAACCCGCAATGACGATGGAAAAGGGCTTCGTCTCCATCCTTCAGGAGATCAGAGAAATGAGATCCGACATTGCCCAGAAGTTCGAGAAATTGGACCAAAGGGTAGACAAAATTGAGGATAGAGTCCTACAAGTGGAAAACTATGAATCGTCCTCTACATCTCAGGAAATCCAATTTGGCACACGGCTTGCGGCTTTGGAGAAGTGGGACGAAGAGAGAGCCAGGATTATGGACGACTACGAAAACAGGGAAAGGCGGAACAATCTAAGGTTCTTTGGAATCCCGGAGACGGAGGGTGAGACGGAGAGAGAGCTGACCCGAGCGGTGAGAGACATCATCACCCTCTTGTTTGCCGAAGAAATGATGACGGAACTCACGTTTGACCGGGTGCACAGGGCCGGGGGAAGAGCGGGGGGCCCCAGAACAGTTCTGGCCCCCTTCCACTATTACACGGAGAAAGCCAAAGTTCAGGAGGCTGCGAGGAAGGCAGGGGAGATAACCTATAACGGCGCACAGATCGCCATTTTTCAAGATCTTTCAGCCTACACCCTAGCCAAACGGAGGATGTGCCGCCCTCTGTCTCAACAGCTGAAAGAGAAGGGTGTCCGGTACAGATGGGGATATCCCTTCTCCCTGTCCTTTGAATGTTCAGGCCAACGCACAACGCTGGTAACCGAAGAAGACATTAAGGGCTCAGAGGGAGCACCCCTGGGCAGCTCAACCCCAGAAGGAGAAAAACCGGCGCGAGGAAGTTCAAGAAATCGAACACGCCACCAACACCAATGGAGGAAGACCGGGCCGACTCGGAGGGGTGACTCCAGCGACCCCACAGAGATCATTGGGTCTAGAAAACAGAAAGAAATTGGAGATGCCTGGTTTGCTGCACCCCCTTGAACTGCAAGTATAAGGGGGCATAGGGGGGATCACTATTTTAGGTACCGAGAGATGCATCAACCAAGGCCAGGGAGAGTAACCAAACTGAGAGGGTCGGGGGAGCGACGAGATGGGCGAAGGGGGGGCTCACAGTAGCGAGCTTGGGATCTGACGCCTGGCAGAGAGGAACCGGCTGGTGGTCCAGCCAACAATCCAGGAATGGAAGAACTACATGGCTGGACGCCGGGGAGGGGGTGGGGGTTTGTTTACAAGTTGGGAGCTTTAGGGCGGGGAATGCGTTGGGGGGAATGTTGGGGAAACGTTTCAAAGAGGTCCAAACAAGAAAACACAGTAAGCAGGGAGGGAGCGTCCATGCGACACCGGTGACCAAGGGGAAAGGCGACAGTGACTATGGCTGACGACCGACCGGCCCTAGGGGTGGGAACCCTGAATGTGCGGGGCTTGAACACCCCCACGAAAAGATCCCTAATCAGTAGGGAGTTTAGGAGGGCTAAACTGGACCTACTCTTTGTGCAGGAAACACACTGGGCAAGCGGAGGGAGCCCAGGCTGTGGGGTGGCAGAATTGAGGAGATATTCTACGCATCCCACAAAGGAAAGAAAAGAGGGGTTGCAATTCTGATCGCTAGGGGGACGGGTTTCGAGAGAGACTACATCCTAAGGGACCCCGAAGGCCGCCACCTCTTCGTACGAGGCTCCCTACAGGGATCGCCCATAACCCTGGCGGTTGTATATGCCCTGAATGAAGGCCAGGCCCAATTCTGGAAGGGAGTGGGGGAAAAGCTGAAAACCTTCGTCCAAGGCCCATTGGTGGTGGGAAGCGACTTCAATATGGTCCTAGACCCATCCAGAGATAGACAATGGGTAAGTGCACCAAACCCCAGACTGGCTGGGGACGCCACGTCACGCTGCTTCCAAAGGGTGAATGATGACCTGAACTTGGTGGACACGTTACCCACCCCTCGAGTGGGGATCCCCGCTTTCTCATACTACTCTTCCACCCACAAAGCCTTCTCCAGAATAGATTATATCCTTGTGGATGAGGTAATCCGACCACACATAGCGGGTTACAGGATAGACTCCGTCCCCTGGTCGGACCACGACTTGGTTAGGGTTACATTGGCAGGGTACTGGTGCAGAGAACGGAGGGGACGCTGGAGATGTAACAACACCATTCTGAGAGACGAGGTCCATGCCCAGACTGTACTGGAGGCCATCACAGAGTTCTTTGAGCTCAACAACAACGAGGAGGTGGGCACGCAGACTCTCTGGGACGCCTTCAAGGCGACACTAAGAGGAGTGCTCATAAAAATTGGTTCCCGACAGAAGAGGGAAAGGGAGACCCAGGAGAGGATTCTGAGGGAAAAACTAGCGCGCCTCCAACCGGGGGGCTCCCCGGCACAGACCCTAGAGCAAGACCGCGTGGTCTCCCTGGAGGACTACAGGCTCCAATTGAAAGACCTACTCCTCCATAAAATGGAGAAAAGCCTCCAAATGGTCAAACGGAAATACTATGAGAAGGGGGACAGAGCGGTTAGGATCCTGGCCTGGAAATTGAGGGAGGTCCAGAGGAGTAGAATGGTGAAGGGAGTGAGGGACAGCGGGGGCACATTGGGTTATGGCACCCCCCATATGAGCGAAGCCTTCCGTAAATACTCTAAGACACTATATGCCTCTGAATATGATGGCGGCGATGCCCATATCGAGGAGTTCCTCGACTCCATACAGATACCCTCCCTCTCACGGGATCAGGCAGAGGGGCTGGAGGGCCGGGTGACCGAGGAGGAGGTGGAGAAGGCAATCAGCGGGATGAAGATGGGGACTTCCCCGGGGGAAGATGGCTTCTCGGTGTATTTCTATAAGAGGTTCCGATCCACCGTGTCTCAATACCTGGCGAAAGTTTTCAACTCGGTATTGGAAGGGGGCACTCTCCCCGACACCATGATGGGAGCCATTATAGTGGTCCTTCCCAAGGAAGGTAAAGACCTGAGGGAGTGTTCGTCCTACCGACCCATATCATTGCTTAACATCGATGTCAAAATCTTGGCCAAGGTGGTGGGTAGGCGGATGAAGGGGATAATGCAGAAGCTAGTCCACGGGGTAAAGGTGGGTTTCATTAGGGGCAGACAGGGATCGGATAATATCCACAAAACGATAGACTTGGTTCATTTCGCCCAAAACTCAAATCTCGAGGCATGCATCCTGGCCCTGGACTCGGAAAAATCTTTCGACAGAGTAGAATGGAGATACATGACCCTCCTCCTCCAACAAATGGGCTTTGGGACGCACATCCTGAGCTGGGTTGCCGCCCTCTACAGAACCCCTACCGCTAGGGTCCAGGTGAACGGAGTGCTGTTGGAATCCTTCCATCTTACCCGAGGGACTAGACAGGGCTGCCCTCTTTCCCCCCTTCTGTATATCCTCACGATGGAGGCTTTGGCCATAGCGGTTAGGTCCCACCCAGATATCAGGGGTATTAGAAGGGGAGAAGTGGAATTCAAGCTGTCCCTGTTTGCGGATGATATCCTAGCATACCTAGTGGACCCGGGCTCTTCGATCCCTCCCCTCTTGTCCCTGGTCAGCTCCGTCGGGAGGTTCTCAGGCCTGAAAATAAATACTGCCAAGTCTGTCCTCCTTCCGATGCGCCTGGTGGACCCGATACTAGACCCCCTGACTAGGTTTTATGGGATAGCGGTGGGCAAGAACACCATAAAGTACCTGGGGGTTCTCCTCACTAGGGACTTAACAAAACTAGGGTCTTCCAACTATGAGCCCATGCTAACTGAGATCGCCTCTGACTTGAGGAGATGGGGAGGAATGATCCTCTCATGGTATGGTCGGATGACGGCAGTCAAAATGAACATACTGCCTCGGCTCTTATACCTCTTCACAGCCCTCCCTACACGGGTACCCGCTCAAACATTTATAGACTTACACAAGAGGTCCGGGACTTCATTTGGCAGGGGAAAACCCTGCGGATTGGAAGGGCCACTATGACGCTCCCGAGAGAGGAGGGGGGTTTTGGTTTCCCAGATTTTCAATTGTATTACCACGCAGCACATCTGCGGGTTCTTTTAGAACACATGAAGGAAGGTTTACGGACATATTGGTCATACCTAGAGGACATGGACGCCCACCCCCTAAAAGTCTGTGACCTCCTGTGGGCCCCTGGCAGGTCTATCCCGAAACAAGTACTATTCCACCCGACCCTGGGTGTCCTCTGGGAGATTTGGAGGGAATGCCCCCGGACGGCACATCTTTCTTTGTGGCTGTCCCCCATGTCCTCCTTGTGGGCCCCCCCCTGAAATTGGGCAGCAGAGGGTTTAGACATTCCCAGAGTTGGTCTGATGTGGGACTGGAATGGGCGGGCCAGCTGTTCAGGGAGGGAGAATTCTTGTGTTATGGTGACCTCCGGAAGGGACTGGGAGGTGGGACCCTCTCTATTTTCGAATACCTCCATCTCAAGGGCATCCTCAATGACCCTGCTTGGGGCCCTAACCTGCGGAGACAACTAACTCCCTTCGAGAAACTCCTCGACTCAGCAACCTCTAGAAAGGGAGCGGTCTCCTTTATGTACACTGTCCTAAACACCCATGACCTCCAGGCTAGGCGAGGTTTCCGTGATTTTTGGAACGATCTGGTGGGGGAGGAGATATCAGAGGACACCTGGGCTCGCATTTTCAGGATATCGTTTCATGGCAATCTTTTCACCTCGGATATGGAACACAACTTTAAAATCCTGCAGGGGTGGCACAGGGACCCGGCAAAACTCTCGAAAATGTTCACAGGGGTATCACCCGAATGCCCGAGGGGCTGTGGGCAGAGAGGGACTAGAGGTCACATGTGGTGGCTATGCCTGAAGGTTCAGACCTATTGGGAATCCGTGAGAGATTGGATAGCGGAGGTAACGGAGGACCCTCTACCCCTCAACCCGTTGACTATGTTGCTGGGCCTCCCCCCGGAGGAAGCGGAAATACACTGGTACCCAAGGATGTGGGAAACTATGTTGAGAGCAGGCAGAGTGGCCCTAGCCCAGAGGTGGAAGAGCCCGGAAACACCTTCCAAAGAAGACTGGACAAAAAACTAAAGAACATGTTCCTGATGGACAAACTGACTGCCTTGGTGAACAATGACTCATGCTCATTCCTCGCAGAATGGTATGGGGTCCAGCAGACATGGGGATGGGATGTTCACTAGTTCCGAAATTGTGCCCCCGGATGGTCAGGGCGTGACCACCGTTGTGAAGGACAATACCCAAAGGAGGGGTCCCCTCGACCTGGGGCGACGTCGGCTTCAAGCCAGTAACTGAATGGGTCACATGTTGCGGCACTTCAAAAACCTAGGAAAAGATGTGAAAATTTGGTCTCTTTACTGTTGTTATGTTTGGATTGGACTCGGAGGGGGGAATGAGGGGGAGAGTTATGAAGGGGGGGATGGGGGCTTTAGTTAGGCCCTGTTTTCTGTTTCTATGTTTTGCAAAATGCTAATAAAAACCAAAGTTTAAAAAAAATAATTACATCTGTCTAACTCCACTGTTTATGGGATCCATGCTGCTAGTGTCCATCCTTGCCATCTTGGACACAAGCTCTTGTAATAAGGACAAACATTTTATCAATTGAACTGATCAATTCAGGGTATTCAGGCAATCCCATAGTTTGGTTCTATGATATGCCATACTAAGGTCCATAAAATTTAAATATATGTTTCCTTTTTTAATAATAAGAGAATTTATCGGATACAGGAAATTAATTACCTCAAATGCGAGAATACTTGCCTCTATGTACTTTCTGATTTCTTCATCCGTCAGCTCTTTGGGTCCAAACCCTGACTTGACATCGATCTTGATCTTCATTCCTACTGACTTCTTTGCTGTCTTCTTGCACTGTGTGATTATTATTCTGATCATACAGAATCCAAACATGATCATCAACAACAATGCTCCAAGGAACTTGAAGATGTTCGCCATCCATTGCGGAACCCATGACAAGATCAATGCAAACCAGCTATCATTGGCAATATCTTCTACTTCGTCTTCCATTTTGATGTGCAACTTCATCAGCATTGTTATCCATGGCTGTAATCATATCCAAGACATAATTATTCTGGAGAGTCATCAGTCTTATGGCTCTCAGTTCTTCCTTGATTGTGTTGAATCCCTTTATGGTAGTTTTAATCGTCTGCAGGAGCTCCCACGTGGCAATATGTAACCATTTGGCATTCGCCATCATCTGGATCCTTAGCATGAATATGGTCCGGAATACTACCGAGGTCTGACTGAACAACCGGTGTTCATACGGAATAGAATCAAAGGCCTCAATTGATTTAGCTGAAAAGTAGTTCTTCATCTTGGTTCGATTGAGAAATTCAACTGATCTCTTTTTCAGGTGAGCCTATGCTTTTAGAAACTCTCCAATGTTCAGGTCACTCTTTGGAATCACCAATGCTGCAACATGGACAATCACTATGGAACACAGTCCTCCCCAGTCCTTGAGAAATTTCATATATGCTCTGAATCTGCAGGCCCAGTAGTGGTCCATTACCACTGCTGTTCCATCCTTCATTCCTGGTACATCAGAGATTCGACTGCACTGTTCATTCTCTCCAACTTTTCTTGTGCCATTGTTTCTGAAGCATAGCTGTTCACTGGCCAGAGGCACTATCTGCAACAGGTCTCCTTTATCCTTGACCCATGTCAGCAACTTTGCAAGCATCGGCCAGAGAGGTTTGCATCCCTTTTTCCAAACAGTCTATAACTGGTTCAAATTGTCCTGTTACTGCCACTGCTCTGCACAGAGCCAGGTCTTCCTCCCATCCATCTGGAGAAAGTACTGTTCCCATGATGTGCATCTGGCCTCTCTCCTTGCATCTTCATATTTAATGATTATTTCCTTAACAATTGAGCTTTTTATATATTTCCCATCTGATTCCTGTTCCAGGCTGATCGTATCTTATCACATGATCTCTGGTGTGTGGTCTCTCTCTTGTTTTGAAGTCTTGCACATAATCATCTTCTTCTGGAGCTGTCCATTCAGTCACCTATATCAAGGATGCAGTTCGACCCTGGAACTGACCTCTCCCATGGCTGAGTTCAAGGTGTGTCAGGCAATGAGCTGTCTGAACTGCTACTTCTATAGCTATGAATATCTTGGAATTCCCCATAGCATAAGGTAGGGGAGCACCTCTTTCATGTTCTGATACCACATGTTATTCCCGAAATGTGCTGTACCTCCTAGATAATTAATTAACTCATAATCATCTTTCCTTGTGCTTCTCTTGTGTCTCCCTCTGGCAAGGACGGTGCGTGCCTAATGCACATGAAGTACATCAATAAGGGTCCTTCCTACAGGGGGAATCATAGGAACACTTGTCAGAGAAATAGGTGAAATTACATGTGTCACTGGTGTAGGGATAATCACAAATGGCTTGGCCTTTCTGCAACAGATAATTCTGCATAAGTCACTGGAGTGGGAGGAATCAAAGGGACTTCTACCTTACTTGTGCCAATGAAGTAGACAGTATGGATTAGCATCATCATAAGTAACCTCCTAATTGCAGGGCCATTTTTAGGATCTTGCAGAAACATACATATATTAGTACTACGCCCAACAATAGAAGTATAAGCTCAGAGTATGTATACAAAGATAGCAAGAAGTAGTCTAGGGGCATCAACATCTGACAGAACTATGGGACTAACCAAAGAGAAACTCAGTGAAAAATGAATCTGGAAACTGCTCACGTTACCAGTCGTCAAACTCAAACTCCAGATCTGGTATATCTGTAACACTTTAACACTTTTGAACGTCAAATTCAAAGATTCCTGCGGCTCAAGAACTTGTTTAGCACCCTTGCTAAAATATCTATTAAGAGTGTCCGGGGTGAGCCACAGTCCAGATGCAAACTTGCATTTGTTTAATCAGCTACCTTAACGTCCTTCTTCCTCATCATTGATTGAATCTGCACATGCTGAACTTCTTATTGTCTTGCTTCCGAATCAATGGTTGGGGTGCATTGGTCTCACCAGCATATGGCTTTACGTCATTTAAATGAATCCATGCACGTCTCTCTTAGACCTTTAGTGCTGAGGAAGTAATGTTCTCGATTATAAATGGACCACTAAAATGGGGCTTGCGCCACTTCCTTGTGAAGTTACGCACTAGGACTGAATCTCCCACAAATAATTTAGGTACAAGTAGTAGTTCTTGAAGGCTGGTTGCTGAATGGTCTTCATCTGTGTCCTAAAACCAACACCCCTTGCGCTTGAGTTGATCTGAAATGACAAAGATTTTAGTGGTTATACATGTCAAATAAGCATGGAACTCATTTCCTAACATTTCTGCAGTCTTCTGGGCATCACTTCTGCTCCTCGATGGAGGAGACAAAGGTGTCCCTGTCATTAGCTTGTGGGGCGTGAGGTGGTGGCCCGACCCAGGATGATTCCTTAATGCATTTAATGCAAAAGGCAGGCAATACAGCCTTCCGTTCTTTAATGTCAACTTCAACTTTGCAATTCTCTCTTTAAGGAGACCATTGAGTCTCTCACATGTGCCATTTGCTTGCAGGTGATAAGCAGAAGAAAACTTGTGTTTTATACTAAGCAATAGGGTAATCTGTTCAAATACCTCATTAACAAAATGGGTCCCATTGTCAGATCTCAGCACCTTACATACTCCCCATCTAGGAAAGACGTCTTGGACTAAAGGTTTTGCTTCACAAGTCCCATCAGGGTGTGTACACGGACCCGTTTGATCCACCTAGAAAAGGGACACACCACCACTATCATGTACCTACATGCCCTACCTACTTGCAGCATATCAACATAGTCAATATGTAAATGCTGTAAAGGACCATGTTGTCAAGGAATCACTCCTCTTATTTGCAGCATGTGCCCAGCAGTAAACCTTTGACATACAATGTAATTCACCACATAAAATGCAACATGCTCTAGCAGGTTCTGTACAAACCAGTCCTCCACAATAGCTGCTCCGAGTCTTTCCCTAGTTACATGCGTAGGGTAGTGCAGCTGTTCAAACGCTACCCTTAATAAGGCTACAGGCATCACTGGCTTTTCAGTGCTGTCCTGTCACCACAATGCTTCAGAAGGGGATAAAGAATAACACCTCAGTTTCCACAATTCTTGCTCTTCCTGTGGTGCACTGCCTTGAACCTCCATCAGCATAATCGTGACTACTTTTTCATTTACATCTGGAGTATCAAAACTTGAAATATCTGGTAAATATGAAACTCTTTTGGCCTCTTCGCCTGCAGCTTCATTCCCGGTAGAGATAAAATCAGTTTGCTTAGTATGTGCTGTGCATTTAACTATCACTCTAGCTACTGGGAGTTGTAATGCCTTAATAAGCCTGTTCAATAATTTTGCATGTTGCACTGGAGTGTCATCCGCTCGGAGGTAGCCCCTCCTTTTTCAACGTGCTAGCCCTGCATGCACGGTTGACGTCAAGTAGGCGGAGTCACTGTACACCGTTACTTCCTACCCTGTGTGTTTCTTGAGCACAACAATAAGTCAGGTAGTAGTCTTGCACTTGCTACAACCTCAAATTCCCCATTGGCTCTGTGTCTGATCACAGCTGAACTGAAATGTGGACTTGATATAACTACCTCATATGCAGAAGCACTCTGAGATGTCAATGTATCCGTAGGTTTCTCTAAAATGGCAAACAAAGCATGCTCAACAAACAATGGGCCTCATTACGAGGTAGGCAGTAAAAATCTGTCATTGCCGGCATGCCGTATGAACGTGTCTGTGCAGTACCCACTTCGCAAACAACGTATGATTACGAGTCTGCGTGCACGCGCATCCCTGCATGCCGATAATGGATGCACCAGCTTGCCGTTAAAGTCCCCACACCCCCAATAGCGCCATCAAAGAATGTGTTGAAACCTCCCCCGGAACCGTTGGCACCCTAAATAACGGTACCACTAATAGCGCCACCATTACCGGTACCATCATTACCAACACCGGAAGTAACGTCATTGCGCGGTAACAGGAAATGCACCAGCGGCCATATTAAAAAACACAATCCATTGCAATCCTCCGCAGACAGGACTTGAGCACCCAACTTCCCAATCCCTACTGGGGGACAATGTCGAAAATCACCAAGAAAGGCTCAGTACGTATGTGAAAACCGCGTTTCAGTGATAATGAGGTGAATATGCTTGGTGATACGCTAGTGGAGCAGGCAGATACATTTTCAGTGCAGTCCTGCGCCGTCCAGCACAGCTACAGAAAAAAAGAATATGGGAGGAGACAGCCAGAAAGGTGAATGCAGTTGGAACCACTACATGCTCCGTAAAGGACTGCAGGAAGCGGTGGGACGACCTGCGCCTGCGAGTCCATAACATCTCATCAGCCAACATCAGCCAGGGGCAGGCAACATGTGGCGGTCCAAACTCCTACATAAAGCTGTCGAGGTGGGAAGAAACCTGTAGCTCCACCATCGACATCGAGGCCCTTGAAGAAGTCGGTGGAGCAGAGTATGGAGTCCCATCATCGGCTGATGAAGGTGAGTGACCCTTTGCCCCCATACAAGTCCCCACAAACACCTGACATCCAAAGTACAATGTAGGCCAACAAATGTGATTTTGATGAGAGCAAATACATGGCCCATCATACACACATACACACATCCCTGACAAGATGCTCGACCCACGACTGTCACATGCTGCATGCAGCTCCTATACCCAATACACACCCGATACACAAACAAAAATCACATTTCAAACAGCACGCAAGCCACAACACACCTGTTGGCCTCACAGCAGAAAAAACATGTCACCATGGAAACATGTCTACACCTGAGGGATGCCAATACTACCCCCCCCCCCCAATCTTGCAAGCACCCTGTCTCCACGCCAACAAGCATGCAACGAACCACAAGGCCGAAACTGCACAAACACCAATGCATGCATGATGCAAGTGCTCCCATCACTGATGCCCTGACTTTCTGTCCCCCACAGGCACGGATGCTGACAGTGACGAGGATGATGCAGTGGAGCAGCCCAGGACACCTGCCAAGAGGTCCAGGGGTCAGTACGATGGCACCAGGCCAACCACGTCCAGGGGCACAAGGATGAGCCAAGGGGCTCACAAGGCACACACCAGTGCCCAACCGGCTGCACAGCCCCCAAAACAGGTCCAACAAACACCTGCCCCTGCCCCCCTGGAGACACACATTTCACTGGATGAGCCCACATCTGTGGCAAGCGACCATGACGGCATGCTGTCGGCAGCCACAAGTTCAGTTGGGGAGGTTGCTGCATCCGCCCAACATAGTGCCGATGAGGACGAGGGGCATGAGCAGGTCACCTATGAAGGAAGCAGCATGTTGGGGGGTGGTGGACAAACGCCAAGACCACAGGACACAACACAGGGAACCCATCAGCATGAGCCTGAAGGCAAGGGCAGCCAGGAGGAGTGGTCTCCACCAGAGGACAGCCCAGTCTTGCGCACGTCCACACCAGCCATGTAAACATCCACTTCCCCTGCAATACAGGACCTCGAGGGACGTTTGTCGAGGATGGAGGGACGTCAACAGTCCATGCATGCACTTGATAAGCAATATGTTGCCGATGGGGAAGCAACACGTCGGGCGATGAGAGAGAACACTGAGGCCATTATCAAGGCTGTAAATCAAAATTCAGAGCGGGTCCATGAATTCATGGTCATATGCAGTATATCGTCAGTGGCAGCTATTGACTTCACATCTGCGCAACTATCTGACCTGTACGCAACTTGGCAATCCATGGTGCTGGTCTTGGGTGACGTACATGACTTGGGGGCCTTGACATTGGAATCACTAACCACCCAGATGGAGTGACAAGGTCCATGATGTACTCACATGTGAGGGCTGTATGGCAGGGGTGAGACCAAATGCATGCCCAACATGATACAGCTTGTTTAGACTATCATGCTTTTGGATAATTGTTGATGCCATGCACGTGTCCCTCGACGTCTTCACACCAGTCAAAATGGCACAATGTGATTGTTGGTAGGGTCCGCCAGTATAGGGATGTGTTCCTTGGATGATGCAGGGTGTCGACTTGCATGCTGGTACTCATGATTCCTGCACCAATCGCACCCATGTAGGTGTTGTTCACTATTTGGTGGTTCCAATTTGAGGCATCCTTGTCACATATGTTTTCCCATTTGTATTAATCTGCACATGTTGCATGGTGTTATGCAGTGTTACTGTCGGGGATGGGCAGTGACAGGGGATTTCCCTGAGTGGGTATTCATACTGTGCACTCCTGGATGCATGACCTGCAAGGTGCTTCTATGCAGTCATGTGTATTCAGCTTTGTGACTGCATGATGGTGCATTGTGGTACTGTGGGTACAGTCAGGTGATGTCCAGTGGACAAGTTCAGGGTAATGCGCTGATTGTGAGTCTGACATTTACACATTGGTGTGCGGCCAGAGTATGTCGGCCTCCATTTTCTGTGTCATGCATCTTATTTGAATGATTATGGGCACATTGTTTGCCAGCATGGACAGTGTTCAGACACCCCATTGAGGACACTCCCATGGCCAGAGGGCAGACAGATTGCATATGTATGTACCCCCCCCCCAAAATACACTCCCATGGCCCAGAGGGCAAACAGGTTGCATATGCATGTACCCACCCCCCCAAAATACACTCCCATGGTCCAGAGGGCAGACTCACCCAGCAGCCAGGTACATTGGGCAGCATCTCATTCCATATAGCGGGGTAGCAAGGAGTTCTGCAGCACCTTTGCATCATGCATGGATCCTGGGAATCTGGCACAGCAATTTGTTATCATCTTGCTGGCATCACACACCATCTGCACATTGATGGACTGGTATAGCTTCCGATTGTGGTACACCACCTCCACGGCATGCAGGACTTTCAACTCCATGTGGGTGCAGTCGAGGGCACCAATGACCTTGGGCATGCCTGCCAGTGCATGAAATGAAATGCTATTTTGGTGACATTCACCTCCTGTACTGTCCATGGTAGGGATATGTGGGCCTGTGCATGCTTTCGGAGTGCATCCAGCACTTGGTTTAGCACACCGGAGAAACATGGTTGCGAGAAGCCATGCAGCTGGTCCACTGTGTGCTGGTAGCTGCCTGTGGCCAGTAAGTGGAGCACAGGCACCACCTTCAGCAGAGGGGGGGGGTGTCAGTGTGGATGTTGATCAGGCTGACCAAGTCTTCATGTATTAGATCCACTATGGGGGTGATGGTGTCCTTGTCCAGGCAGTACAGGGTGTGGATCTGTACTGGGGTTAAGTTGAATGGACTGGCCCTTATGCGAGGGATTGTTGGCTGCCTTCGGGGAACCACTCCCTGCACTGGTGGAATTTGCTGGGGCGGTCTCACCCTCCTTCTCCTCCTGCATCTCCTCTGTAAACCCTGGTGTACTGCCTGCTCAAGGAGTAGCAGTGCAGGTATGTCCTCCAACTCCAGTATCACAACTGCAAGTGGAATCATTTTGGTCTTGGAAGGGGTGTGGTGTGTGGGTGTGCTCCTTTTGTGCAGGGCCAGGCTCCATTGCCTCCACCTGTGCTGATTGTGTGTAACTGTGGCATTTGGGAACAAAGCAGTTTACTATTAACGGGTGTTCTGAGAGGTCGGTATTGCCGGCATCATGGTGGCCCTTCTTACTTGGCATCTGGATGCCGGTATGTGCATTTCCATGCGACTCGTAACGTTCTCTTCCTAGCGGCATGCTACTGTTACTGGCACCGCGCCCGTGCGCGCGTGCACATGCTGGTATGGTGGTGCACGGCCACAGCTGGTCTCTATCGATGCCGGTAGCACCGGCATTGCAGGTAATGAGGGGCCAGTCTGGTAAACGATGCCGATAATGCCTTACCGGTATCGTTATTACTGGACCACCAACCTTGTAATGAGGCCCAATGTCCTGGAACACACCATCAAAATACCAGTAGACTTCTCTATCGCGAAGGTGACAGCTACCTGTGGTTCTTTGCAAGGAAAGTGCCCTCCCATAACTGGATCTAGAATCCCACTGTAATTTCCCTGGGATTTGTACCCCAATGTAGTCCTCTGTGTTAGCACCGCTGTCATGACTGTCCTATTCGTATGTGAAAACAAAAAAAATAATTCCTCATCAAAACTGGAGCTGTACAAATTGCTTTCTTTAATTCTTGAAACCCCTTTAATTCTTGAAACCCCCCTTCATTTCCTCAGTCCATTCTATTCTTTCCTTATTCACTTGTGTTTTCTTTAGAGCCTGCAAAAGGGGTCTTGTGTATGAACTATAATCAAATACCCATGCTCTAACATAGTTTCATAATACCAAAAACTGCTGCATTTGTTTTATCGTGTGCGTTTTTGCTCTTTTCATAATTTCCTCAGCTCTTTCAGGTATGACTTTCTTCCCTTCATGTTAGACTAACTGACTTATACACAGCACCTCTTCTTGACAATATTGCAACTTCTCCTTGTCCACTTTATATCCCTTGTCTGCTAGAATAGTCATTAACAGAATGAAATCTTTCCTGCACTCATCTTCTGTTGTGCTACAAACCAAAATATCATATACGTACTGCAGCACAACACTTTGCAAATCAATGTTGCTTAATTCCATCTGCAGGACCATATTAAAGATTGATGGAGACTCACAGTACCCTTGGGGCAAACAAGTTCTCTTCAGCTTGGTTTGGCGAAACATAAATGACGTAAGGTCTTGGGAGTCCTTATGCAACTGGATTGAGAAAAACACATTTTTCAAGTCAATCACTATGAAATATCGAGCCTCTGCTGGGGCACTACATAGTATTGTTGCCGGATTCAGAAAGGAAACTTTGCCTCTACAGTCTGGTTAATCGGTCTCATATCTTGTATAAATCTCAATGACCCCCACCCCCCTTCGATTTCTTCACAGGGTACACTGCGGTGTTACACAGTGACTCTGACATCACTAAAAATCAGGGATGATATAGTCTTAAAAATACCCTCCTCCGCCTCTCGAGACATTGGGTGCTGTCTTGCTAGAGGTAAAATTGTTCCTGGCTTCAGCTTAATCTTAACCTCCCCTATCCGTTTCAATAGGCCTACGTCATAGGGTCCCGTAGTCCATGAAGAATTTGGCACTTTTTGAAATCTTCACCAAAAAATGCTGGGCGCTGCTGCACTATCCCCATTCGCTGTGGGATTTCTCTTTTCTCTATTACGATCCAAAATGTAATACTCATCTCGAATATTACTTCATCTTCTGAATGATCACCTCAAAACATATCCTATTCAGTGACGTCAGTCAATCTTTACCCTTCTCCAATGGCGATCACTGTTCTCCAAGGCCTGCCCTTGTCCCGGGTTCCTTCGAGCATGGCCAATTCCTCTTGCACTATGGCTGCATTCAACTCTAGGGCAATAGTCTGTCCCCCTCTTCATCCATAGGTATCTGTGACCTAAACAAAAACTCATCATGTATTCTCATAATCTTTCCCAATAGGCCGGGTAGCCATGTCAACAAAATGCATACCCCATAAAGAAAGACTTCTAGTTCTAATGGCATTTCTCGCAGAGACATTGGCCCTTTATACATTTTCCCACATTCATATAATGTATCCCTGGAGTAGAAAACACTATGACTTCATTGGTAAAAGAAATCGTGACATTAAGCTTGGTCATTAAATCTCTTCCCAGAATATTAACTGGTGTTTGCCGTGAATACAATAATGGAACAGACATGTCACACTCTCCTATGGAGAACGGTAATTCATCAGTAAAAGGAACTCTACTTGTAGCTCCAGAGAAACCTTGTGCATTCATGGCATTTGCTGACATTGGATATTTGCCCTCTCATATACATGAACAAAAAGCCTCAGTGTATACTAAAAAATAAAAAAGATTTGTCTCCTATCGTCACATCAACCCTTGGTTCCTCTTGAGGGCCTGGTGTCACTGATAGTACTGAACAAATCAAGTCACCCTGTGAGCTGTCCTATTGAGGGTACATACTTATCACTGTACCTGTAAAAGGACTTCCCCCACCACAGTGACACCCCCTACTCTAGGTGTAAATAATTGTCCTGTGTTTGCATTCTGCTGTATCTGCATGGGTGCGTGCTGTGACTTCCCTTGCAGTGGATTCAATGGTGCTTGCTTTGGATGCAATGCCTGTTTCATTTGTGGAGCTTGTGCTTGATACACTGTCTGATCTTGGGCAAACCCATCCCTAACTTGTGAACTATATGCTGGAAGATAAGCTGTCCCCCCTCTTGAGAATTGCCCATTCTGTACATACCCTTGTCTTCCACATGTGTGCATGAAATGCACTGCCATTCCACATGTCCAACATACAAGAGGAGCTCTTCTGACTAGCCCCCTTGGTTGAATCCTCCTTGCACATTCTGATTATCATTCTGCATATTCTGAAAACCACCCCTTCCTCTGTAGCCCATTCCTCTGCCTCGTGGTGTAAACCCATTCCCTCCTTGATCCATTTGGCATTGATTATTCACCTGCAATGCACCCACTGCTTGCTGCATTCCCAATCCTTCTCTGCTTGTCAGTACCAGCCCTTCTATGGCATACTTTGACAATTTCTTCTGAACTAACTTGGCTTCCTCATGTTTTCTAGCATCTTCCTTCTTCTTATTTTTCTCTTGTAGCAACCAACAGTGATGCGCTAGTTAACTGTATTTCTGCCCATGGCTCTGCTTTCATTCCCACTAATTTATTGAGCTGTCTCTGTGATTGCTCCAGTAATCCCTGACATAAAATGTGGTAAAATACGCCACTGATTTCCCCCAAGGCTCCCTCGTTCCAAGAGTCCACCATTAATGAATACCATGAATATAAGCAAGTGGATCTTCATCATCTTTCATCTTATGTTCCATGATTGCACCCATATCTGACGTATCAGGATACTGTACCCTGAGCGCTCTCCAGACATCTGCTCTACAATTATTAAATGGCGCTCCATCATGCGCTGTGTTCTGTGCCATGACAGTTGATTAACTTGCTCTCGTCCAAATTTCATCAGCCCTCTCCCCAAGAATGGCTGATGGAGACCCTTAATGTCCCCTATTGCTAGAGTATTTCCTTCTGTCATCTTTGCTAGCTCATGAATCCATTTCCCGACACCCTGTTAAGCTGGAAAGTTTGCATCTTAAATTATCCTTATCCATTTGTGGCCAGGTGATAAACTGCGGTCTGGCCCCTCCTTTCTGCAATAAAGGGAACTGCGTGAACCCAAATCTGCATTTGGCTCCCATCGTCTGCATATCCATAGTGGGGACAATGGTCCCTGATCCCCGTCTGCCTGGCAATGGCCTCAGCCTGCTTACATATGGTGGCTACTCTCCTTGTTCGGTAAGCGATCATCCTTTAGGTCGATCTGGATATGCCATGTGATCTGGCATCCTATCTTTAGGAATTGGTAGAAATTACCAATAAAAGGCTCAACCTGCACAAAAAGGTCGTAAATGCATGCCATCAAAGGTTGGAACACCAAAAGTTCGAACCATTGGTGGCATGCATTTAAAAAAAGAAAACCACTGCAGGGGCTGCGGGGGTGTCTCCCGCAGCTCGCTCGGAAAAAAAAAACAGGGGCTGCCCGCAACACCCCCTCACCATACTGTACAGTATAGTGGGCAGGGTTTTGCGGGGGAACATCCCTCGCAGCACTCCTGAGAAAAAAATAAATGGGGGCTGTGTGGGTGTCCCCCGCAACACCCTGCTCACTGTACTACAGAATATAGTGAGTGGGTGTTGCGGGGGGAACCTCTGCAGCTGCCCAACAAAAAAAAACAAAAAAAGGACCCTGCAGCACCAGTTCATGATCACGGAAGTGAAAGGGAACTGGCGCCACTGAGACACAGAGCATTTTAAAAGGTAAGTAGGGTGTGTGTGGGGGTGTGCTGTGGGTGTGCTGTGGGTGTAGGTGGGGGTGTGGGTTTTGAAGGTTTTTAAAAATTATGTTCTCATGGGAAATGTACAAATCTTTTGTTGTGCGTACATTTCTCATGCAAACTTTTCCGTCACTGACTTTTCTGCAACGGAAAAATCACATAGATCCTATCTTTAGGCTGCTCTAGATCAGACCGTCTCACTTCTTTGTCTGTCTGCAGACATCCCTCAGGACTGCATGCACTTTCTCCCTCCTCCCCACAGAAGGTTCCTCTCTCTTTGACATATCGAGTCCCCAACTAGTATGGCTCTCGTCCCCATCTCTGTTATTTAAAGTCAGCCTGTCTAAGAAGAGGCTCTATGCTTCAGACTGAAAAGGTCTCTTTCCTCGTTTCATGATTGGAGGACCAGGGATTGTTCTCCCTTCCCTCGGTTTTCTTGTTCGCTCCATTTTTTTAATCTAATTCCCTTCACTTTCTCGCTTCCCATCTAATCCTTTCCTCTTCTTGTCTTTTCTCTTCCCTTCTTTCATTTGCTCTACGCTCTTCTTCTTCCCTTTGTCTTTGTATTCTTTTATCTCAGAATTTCTGTGCTTCTTCCTCTTCTCTCTTCTTTTCTTGCCTATCTCGTTCTTCGATTGCTCTCTGCCTGTTGTCATACATCCTTTGCTCCTCTGCTCTTTCTTCCTTTCTTTGTTGTTCTTCCTGCTACATCTGTTCTCGTTTCTGCCTATTCTTTCTCTTGTACTGCTCTTCTTTCAATATTTACTCTCACTCCCTGTCTTTTTTGTCCTGTTCATCTTGATCTTCCCTTTGCCTAACTTCCTTGATACTTTTCCCATTGAGCTTGAGCAATAGCTGTCCACCCATCCATTCGTTCTGTATGAGCATTACCTCATCAGCTTTATCCTTTTCTCCTTTCCATCTCTTAATCTCTCTTTCTATCTCTGTTTATATATTTGGTTGTTCACTTTTCTCCTATTTGTCTTGTACGATCTTAAAGATTTTCTCCTTTTTTAATTCTCTTTTGGACTATTCTCACTGCTGTAGGCAGGCTGTTCATCTGTCAGATTACTAGATCCTGTTGCCGCTTATATTTCCCTTAACGGATACAATCTTTCATCTCTTGTATTCTCGCCGTTTACTTCGGGCGAGGTAAGGGGAGCAGAAGGCTCAACACCTTCCTCCCTACACTGATTAATTTATTTATATTTTATTTATTTATTTACATTTTTAAGCATCCAATCCTCAGGAGGTGGATCCTCCCGCTCCTCCTGGTACATTTTCCAAAGCTCTAAACTAGCTAGCCTCCTCTCCAATTTCTTCCCTGTTTACGCAGTGTGCACGTATCTAGTCAAGTGTTGCAAAACCACCTTTGACACTGATCCCCCTTGTTATCATGGCATGAACATCTTGTCTGCTTAGCCCTTACCCACTCTGAACTAAACTGTTTAAGTTTAGGCATGCGATTTGGCAGCGTCTTGCACAAATGCATCAGTGGAGTAACATCCCCCATTGTGACAAGTCTCAATTGAATGTCAATACTTACTGTCAGTTACACAGATACATTTCAGAAAAATAACAAATATGAGCGTGCTCCAACCTCACCGCTCAAAGCCTCTACTTCTCACTTATCTCAACCTACATGTTCAGTCGGTGCCGACAATGACTAAAAGATATATGACAACTTTATATATCTTTGCTAATCTCACTTATTGCTCTTGTCGCTATTCCACACCTCTTTTCAATGACAAAATCACACTAATCGATTATTTACATTTACGCCATGGTACTCCTTTTCTCTTAGCCCCTAAAATACCCTGATTGGAGTTTGAGTCATTCCCTATCATAAACCTGTTTATGAGCCACCTATTTACTCCCTTGGGGTTTTGAAATGACTCCTTCTAGACCTGCTTTGAGGTAGGAAACCCTCTTACAAAATGCTTCCTCGTTTATACACTCATCATATACTAAACAAACTCCCTGTTACTTTTCTACATTACCACAATCCCATTCCCTTATTTTTCTAGTCCATTCAATTTACTTATCATTTGCTTTTCAGCTCAAGACCTTCGGGATCGTCCCATCCCCCAATTGACCACCATTGCCTTCAGTCCACTCAGCGCCTGTGATAACCAGGAGGGATTCCATCAAAGAGGGACCTGTGCCCCCTGCATCAATTTTCTTACAAGAAATCTATATCGGCCGCTCTCTACAGGAAACTTTGCGATCCTCTGGCTAGATGGCGGTGGGTGTCCAATTTTCCAAAACACTACTAGACTTACTAGTCTATGGACATAAACCATCCTCCCTCTGCTACCACGTGAACCCGTAGGCCCTTTAAGCGAGGAAGCAATATATGGGATGCATGGGGATGCAGATCTTACTCTGGCACCCATAATCAGACCGACTCAGGAACTTGGCAAAACATAACTGTTTTTTAATTGCAATTGTCTAAAACAGGGAGTGCAACGGGTGTCACCAGAACCCAAAGCATTATCTTTCTCGAGAACTCTCAAAGCATTTCATAAAAATCTACATTCATACTGTGAAAATTCATCATCACTGACGTCATACTACGTGGCAAAATAAGAAAACCTACTTGGAGTCATGATAGGCTTAAGGGGAACATCTAAGTAGAATGTCTATGGGGATAGGATAGTGATTGGGTCTCTAAGGTCAGGTGGACAACTATGACCACCCCTAGTGCAAGTCATCTTCGGTGTCATAAAATACACAATGTTTCATTGGGTCTGAAAGTATAGGGCTCTTTGCTATGTGGCCCTCTATGATTTTTTGGCACGTTTGTACCCTTCTGGAGTATTCGACTTGCCAGCAGCATGCAAGCTGGTACCCAGGTGCTTATGGGTTGGTTTGGTCATGCCTTCCAACCCAAATAGCCCGTCATCCATCATCACTTCTGCTGACTGCCAGTCGAGGTGTCTTTGGACTTGGCCTTGCAAGTTTCACTGTACCTGAGAATAAAAGGAAGTGAGAGCACAGCATTATCTCCAGTCTCGATGTGGTTTGCCCAAAGTATATTTTCAACTTGACCATGTGACAGACGACCGTGTTTTGAGCTCCTTCTTCGCATTTAGAGCTATTAAATGAAGAAAACCTGGCAATTCTAGTGTTTTTCCATTACATCTCAACAGGAGCTTGCTTCTCTTCTCACATTTGTATTGTATCTTCTTAAATAGATAACCAGTTTCTTGGATGCCTCACCCCTTGACACTGGGCTCGACAAGCCTTCTCGAATCTTACCGTCAGCTGTTTTATTTGCTGCACCACACTTTCAGCTCTTCTATTCATGGGGTCCTAGTTTGCTAAAAAGTGTCATGCAACATCCAGATTCTAAACATATATATATATATATATATATATATATATATATATATATATATATATATATATATATATATATATATATATATATATATATATATATATATTGGTGGCACTGCTAGCAGTCTATTCACTGCTTATAGCCAGCCTTATGATTGCTTAGTCTACTTGCGTTACAGCATCTCTACAATTGTAAAACAGCTTGCATTTTCTTCAGTGCTCTCTGCATGTGCAATCTTCATTCCCGCACATGAAATGATACTCAATTCTTCACTTCGCCATCAGATTCTATAAGGCCTATATACTCTCTTTGTTGACATGTCTTCTGGGTGCATGATTTCTGCTTCTTGTGATGTCACCAGACTTCTCTTTCATTCATCTTCACACTTCTTCCGGAACTTCCTTCAGAAGACTCTCATTTCTTCGTTGGTACATCATATAGGGTTTTCTCAACAGATACCTTGTTTCAAGAACTCTTCGCGGTATAGGTACCATCACTGGCATTGCGCATGTTGGAATATCCGGTTTCCAACATATGGGAAGAATTGGGGCGGGACTTCCGGTAGAGAGATTTGGCTCCTCTTCTACAAACCTCGCTTCTGTACTCATACTTTTGAACATTTCTGGCAGTTTTGACACTGGTGACCACTCTCTCTCCTGCTCAATCTCTTGGACCTTGGGTTCTGAAATCTGCTCTTGCCTGGATTGGAAGGTTGATCCTTTAAAATCTGTTGAAACTCACAAACATCTGACCCTATCCCTTTCTGCATCCTCCAAGGATCAGTCCTTGAACCTCTGATCTTCATCCTCTATACCTCTGCCTTATGAAGACTTATTTCATCCTGTGGCTTTCACTACCACTTGTTTGCATATGAAACTCAAATATGTTTTTCCTTTCCCTCCTTCACTGCAGCCGTCTCAGAATGGATTACGAACTGTCTAACAGCAATTTGTTACTGGATGGCTCTTGGTTGCCTCATGCTGAATTCATCAAAAGCAGAAGTCATATTTCTCCTGGTTACCAATACATCCCTAACTTCTCCTATCTCATTCTCACCTTCTTGCTTCCTCACTGAAGGCTCCCAGTCATGGGGTACTCTTTGATAGCGACCTTCGACTGTAACAATTCATCACTACTACTTCCTCTGCTGTGCATATTAGTCCCCCTTTCTTACTAACAATCTACAAAATATCTAATCACCACTCCATACTCAGAAAATAATGCTGCTCTAGCCTGCTCCTTGGCTTCCTCTCTCACACTTTTGCCTTCTAAACAAAGTCCTCAGCTTTGCTAACTTAATCTCTACAACCCACCCTCATTCCCTCTGATGCTACTCTGCACTCAATATCACCATCCCATACACTCCATGTGACTCCTCTCACTTCTGCTCTTTCTCCCTACTGATCCCACCCCACTGGAACAATCTACCCATACAAATCAAAGCCATTCCAACTGTTGATCTCTTCAAAGCTCAGCTTAATTTTCACGTGCTTTCTACATAGGGAGCGTCCACTACCCCCCTCCCATCCTCACTCTCTGACCCCACCACTGCCTTCAATTATACTTAATATTGCAATTGGGTATATTTAAATAGTACTCTTTAGTTTGAAGCTATTGCCCCCTTAGTTTAATGTTACCTTTGTAAGCCAACTGTTAATTTTGTAATTCAACTTTGTTTTGTTTTGTACCTTGTGTATGTTGCACTATTTTACACCCTCATAAACTGGATCATCGATTGCTCTAATCTTTATGTTAATGTACAGGCTCCCTTTGTGGAATGACACTGCCATCTCTAAACGTGATATTGTAAGTCATTTCTTACATCCCAGTTCTTCAAATAAATATACATACACATAGTTGTCTGATAGCCATGTTTCTGTTATGAAGAGAATGCCAGTTTCCCCTTCTCTAATACTTTGTGAATCTCTGTTTTGTGTTTAGAGATGGAGTGGATGATGATCAGGCTTGGTATACTGTCTTCTGCCTCTGGTTCTCATGTTGTGCCATGGAGTGTCCTCTATTGGTCTTGTGTTATGTGTGCATATCAGGGAATGGATGGCCATGTGATGGGTTGGTTGTAGGGGTTGCGGGTGCAGCTGAACTGAGCCTGCTTCTTACTTGATTAGCAGAATCTGTAGGTTACAAGTTGAGTAATTTATTTTGTCAGTTTCCTGACAAATTGTTCACACCCAGTTGGTCTTTGGTGATGAAAGGTGTGTTTACGTTGATGGTTCTTAATGAAGTAATGTGCAAACAAAAATCACACTCTTGCACAATGTTCATTATGTCCAAATTAAATTCCCTTGATTTACCATGTGAATTTCATGAACGTTAGGAATTTCTGGCACTTTGCCCATGTTCCTAAAATAATATCCTGCATTTGTGTGAGCTGGCTGTTACTCCTTTTTTCGTTCTTATACTTAAAGTGCCTAAAAGTAATGTACTCTCCTAGTGTTATGCAGACTGCATTATCAATGTTTGGAGGTTTGATCGTGATTAGCATAGCTTACCAAGTGCAGTGTGGCTGCTGAATATCATTCCCAAGATGGTACTGGGTGCTTAATAACTATCTGGCATGATAATAGGAGGCCAAGGATTGTTTGCAAGAAGGAACATTATTTTCTAAAACCCTGAGGTTTGTTTTTGGAACAACAGAGTTTGTAGAGAACTTGACTGTTTGCACAAAAACTGATGCTCTCCACTTGCATTTGGATACTGGCCACACCCCCAGTTTAATTACAACAGCCTATTCTATACTTTATTGTATGCTGTACAAGGAAAATATATATAGCTTAACTAGCTGTTCCCAGCATAACATATGCCGTTCTAGCATAACTTAAAAGTCAATATCAGTCAGTAATTTATAGGGTCACTTCTGTCCTCCTTCTTAAATATCGGAAGTACCACTGATTGCTTCCAGGAAGGGGGCGTGTGTGCCTGTGACTTATTAATGGTTATTGAAAAGGCTAAATGTATCCGATGGAATAAGAGGTATGTGCGGTATAAGAACAGTATCTAAGTTCCCTCGATCACGCAGGCCTCCATGATGTGTATTTGTAGATATTTAATTGTCAACCTTGTTCCATTGCAGAGTCCCCGAGATGGCATAAGTTTGTGTAGTAGCATAATTACAGCACCTACTTTCAGTTTTAGCTTGTGAGGAGGCATTCATACTAGAGTGTTTCACTCTTTAGAGACTAAAACATTGAGTCAGTAATTAACTGTTCATTGACACTGTAAGCACTGTGCCCTGTGTGGAGGGAAGTCGGGTGGAAAGTAACTTCTGAATATGTGCATTAGTGGAAGTTGAAGGTGAACACGCAGAACAGTGCTCATTCTGTTTGTTGAAAGGATATATATTGTTTAAGTGGGTGCGCTTTGCCATTTGCACAGCAGAGGGCAACCTAACACTGATCAATTGCATCTGTATGTTTAAATGATAGATGTTGTTGAAGTGGGTGCACTTTGCCATTTGGACAACAGGGGGCAACCTAACACTGTTAAATTGAATCAGCTGAGTACAGAAACATACCTACGTGTTATATATATATATATATATATAGATACTCTTCCTGTGCTGTGTGACTTTACACTCTGCTGGTGCTTGTCTTTCAAAGAGAACATTAATTTACCTTATTGTGAGCTCTTGAAAGATGTGGATTTTTACCTTTCAGGCTAGCCTGTATCATCATCTTGAAATACAAAAAACACAACTGTCAATTGGCCACAATGGATGTGCTCATTCTTGTAAATGATGGTAAATTATAGGGAGACTTTCTTAATTTTAAACAAGTAGACTGCAACACAAATGCACCTGCCCTCCACCTCCTACACTACTATACTACAGTTGTCTTTAAGAACCTGTTCTCCTTTTGCATTTATGCCATGCAGTACATGGCACAAAAACGAAACCCGGGCTTAGTCTGCATACTAAAGATACAGAAACAGATTGAATGCATGAGCAAGTCTTCAGTTCTCTAGTCACATTAATACAGCATGATGTATAATTGTATATGCTGCGTTAAGCCCTGGGTTGAAAGACCTTTTTGGAGGCAGTTGTAGCTAGGTGTGTTCTTCGACAAAATGTCAATGTTGTTAAATGCTTGCCAATATGCTATCACTGTTAGCTATCTACTTTCAAATTAGTGGCAAGCTCATCCAGAGAATAGGATTATTAATGATGAGTTCATAATGCACTGTGTTTACGGTCAGGATGTTCTAGGGTATCTTCTGCAAAGTATATATTTCTTCACACTGCCGTCTCACACTTCTCAACAGCCTCCTTCCCCTAAGGAGCCTCCCCTCCCTGTAATCCACTTCAAAGTCTCAACTCCTTGTGTTCTCTCTATATTTCCTTTTTTTCAATGTGCATTCTATATATACAGTGCCTGTATACTAATTCAAACAAAGCCCTACATGGTGTCATCTCATCCATCATACTTTGCCATTTCTGTGTGCTCCTGTGGCGTTATGTACCCATTGCATGGGCAACACAGGGGGTAACGGGCCGCAGCCCCAGTTAATGCCCAGAGCCGTTACCCCCCGGGGTTGCCCATGGAACAGGTACATAAGGCCATTAGCACCCCAGGTTACCCAAATGGCAACATGGGGTGCTAAAAATAAGGATTTTCCTTCCTACAATGGGACAACACGAGCGTCCCGTTGTAGGAAGGAAAATCCTTTACCAACATGGCGCAATGGAAAGGGAAGATGGAATGGAAAGGGAAGGCGGGGCTCCGTACGGAGCTCCTCTTCCCTTTCCATGGCGGCCATGGGAAGCTTAGTGGAAGGTGCGGCTGCAGCGACAGACAAAATAAGATAAGTGGGGGGGGCGGCGGCTTAATAAAAAAAAAAAGGGGAAGGAGGGAGGGGGAAGATGGCGGTGGGGAAAGCTGCTGTCAGGCAGCTTAGAATGCAGACTTGTACCAGCGGCTCAAGCCCACATTAATAGCCACCTGATGGGTTTACTTCCCCGCCCAGGTTGCTAATGCTTATTAGTACCCGGCGAGAGTCAAGCAGAATGCAACATGCATTCTGATTGGCTCTCGCCGGGTCCTTACCCGGCCAAGAATCCTTTGATTCTCGGCCGGGACTCCAGCTGCCTTGTCCTCGGCGGGGGGGGGCGTGGCAGCCTCTCAGCCAATGAGGAGGCTCGAAGCGGGGCCATCCCTGCTCCGAGCCTCCCCACGGCTGAGAGGCTGCCTCCACCCCCCGCTGAGGACTCGGGTAAGCTTTTTTTTTTTCCCCTTCCCTTCCTCCTCCCTACCCCACCCCACTTACCTTCTTGCTCCTGCGTCCCTGGTGCAGGGACGAAGGTACGTTATTTATTTATTTTTTTCTCCCCCCTTAGTCACCCTCCCGCCCTCCCAACCCCACTTACCTTCTGCTTCTTTTTTTTCGGGAGCGGACGCGCTGGGAACACTTGTGTTCGCAGCACGTCCGCTCCCGAAGGCCACCATGGAAAGAGAAAACGGACTCCCGTTTTCCCTTTCCCGGCGGCCATTTTCTTGGTCGTTTTTTTTTTTTGTTTTCTGTCCTGAAACGCTGCGGCTTTTCGGGACAGAAAAAATGCTTTTAGTGCCCTGGTTACGCATATAATGCGGGCCGGGGTACTAATAGCAATATGACCCTCGCGGCAGGGGCATTACCGACTCTGGTAATGCCCCGGGTCCTTCGTTCGTTATGACTATGGGCCCCGGGGCATTACCTGAGTCGGTAATGCCCCCGCCGCTCGGGTCATATTGCTTAATTATGACATGCGCCCAGGCATTCTTTTCTTCCCTTATTGTATCTTAGTTTAAAGCTCTGATGCACAGTTCCCCTAAGTGTGTCTTTGCTGCAGTCTACATCTTGGCTACTGTCAAACCTCACTCGGGCATGTCTGTGAGAAACCACCCTGTGTTTTGTCATTGTTTGACACATGTGGGCAATGTGTTGTTATGGGTGAATGTAATGCTTTTTGGAGACACTTTGTAAACAGCGGTTGTAAAAAAGCAATTGGACAGTGTAGGATTGTATTCTATGTTTGTACTTATATAACTTAAGATACACTCCACTTTTATAGGCCCAAGTAAACCTCTCATGTGAAAAGAGAGAGCTCCCAACCATGATTTGCATTGGGGTTCTCATTGATACTGCAATGGGCCTATATTGCAAAAGGTGATGTGCAATAGCTCTGTGATATTCGCCACCATATTCATGCATAATCCTGTCTTGATGGAACTTTGCTCTGCTTGACATTTAGAAACATTTGTGAGATCATTGACTCTCTTTTGCATGAAAATGATAAAAGAACTGTGAGAGATGAATTCGCTTGTGTCATTTGTTCACAAAGGCTCCAATGGAGTCATTTACCAGGCGTACAAACTCTAGGCTGGAAACGTGCAAGGCAACTTTTCTATGAGTTACATCTGGAACTCACACCAGAACCAAATGTCCTGATATGCAGGAAAAGGCTAACACTCTCCTAATCAAAATGGAATTACTAGACAAGGTATTGATCTAATATATGTCTCTTTGGACCAGTAGGTTGTCCAACTGCACTCAAAACGATCTAGTTAAGCACATGCTAAATAATACGTTTTAGTTTCAAGATGGGCATATGCGGTGTATCCAGCACTGCAACAATATTGAAAACCTGCTTGTAACCTTCTTTTCCCACCTCCAACCACTTTTCATTTCCATACTTTTATATACGCCCCTCTACTTTGCACTCTCAAGTCTGTGGTATGCAATTTTGAGGAAATACAAAACACCTAACACATGTGTTCCGTATTTGAATTCAGATGGCTACAAAACTCAACCATTCAGTGTGTTGCAAGTTGGACATTGTTCCTGTTTAACTATAGTGCTGCGGTTGCCGCACTATAGTTGAGTATCAAGTTATATAGGAAACCCGAAAATGTAATTGCTAATAGCCTTTGACTTGCATAATGGCGTTGGTTCATATATAGCAGTTTGTCACGGACGCCCCCAGACTGGACATTTTGGGAAAGATCTGTTTTAAAATAATAATTAAAACATTATTAAGAAAGCAAAAATAAATAAAAAGCTATTTTCGGTCCACACACAGCAAAAACTACTGGACAGAATTTGCCAGATACGAAACAACCTGATCACAAATCTTTGACTCAATTTACGGGAGAGGTCTGGGGTCATTCCGTCTAGTAGTTGTTAAAATATTTGATGAAAAAGGGGTGTCCCCATCTCCAAAAGTTATACCTATATCTCCCCTGGTGTTTTTCAACAGAGAGGATTTTCAGAAATGAAAAAGCTGCCTTTTTTTTGTTCAATGAGCGAGATAACCAGGGATATAAATGGGAATAACAAGGTTAGACAAAAATGAAAAGTGCAAAAAATTCCATTTGGAGGAGAAAGAAGGATGAAATGGCATCAGGCTAGAGGTGGGAAGGGAGAAGAGGGTACCATGTGAAATAGGGAACGTGGGCGACGGCTGGGGACCAAGTTCAGAGCTCCAACATTTTTGCATACCGGGGTTATAGTAGAAAACTGCATCAAGAATGAAAGTACATCACATGAAAATACCCACGGTTATTTGAGGACATTTATGGATAACTGGGGTTATTTGTAATACATTGGAAATATATCCATGGTTATGGGAAAAAAACATTTTTTAAAAGAGAGCTAAAAATATTAGATCAATCTCCCCAAAAAGAGGAATTTTACTGCTACAGTGAGGTGAGGGTAATGGGTGTGGCAGATGGATATGGGTACTGGGTTACTTGATGGAACCGAATGGTGCAATATGGAATGTGGACACAACCGAAGGCCATGACTAGTGGACCCCAATGAAATCTAATGTAGCAACATGTCAAGGGGTGCAATATGGAAAGTGGACACAGCCGATGCCCGGGCTAGTGGGCCCAAAATACATGTATAGTGGACATGGCCAAAGGCTGTGGCCACTTAGTGGTTCCAAAAGAGGGGGAACATGTACAGTGGACACTGCCAAAGGCAGTGGCCACTGGCCATGGCCAAACGCCATGGCTAATGGCCTCATAGTCTTTTAAAATATACAGTGGGTACGACCAAAGGCAATGTCTAGTGGCCCAGTAGCGTTTTAAAATATACAGTGGGCACGGCCAAAGGCTGTGCCCACTGGCAAGGGCCGAACCCGCTGACTAGTGAGCCCGAAAGACATCATGGCCACCTAGTGGGTCCAAAAGAAACATACTGGGGAAACATGTACAGTGGACATGGCCAAAAGCTTTGGCCTCTGGACATGGCTGAAGGCCAGGCTAGTGGTCCAGTGGTGTTTTAAGTTATACAATGGGCATGGCCAAAGGCCCTGACTATTAGGTCTGAAAGACATGTATAGTCGGTCGTGGCCACCTAGAGGGTCCAAAAGAAACATATTCGGGGAACATGTACAGTGGCCATGGCCAAAATCCCTGGCAAGTGGGCTTGAAAGAAATGTATAGTGACCACTGCCAAAGGACACAGCCTCCTAGAGGGCCAAAAGGAAACATATTGGGAGAACTTGTACAGTGGACACTGCTGAAGATCCATGGCCAGATGCCATGCCCAAAGGCCACCGCTAGTGGCCCGCAAATAAACTGTAGTATAACAAAACCCTTAAAATTCACAGAAAAAACCTAAGTTATGTTGCAGTTAACTTGTCAGATTTAACGCAACAAAAGCCTTGAAGTTCAGCGGATGTGGAAATTCATGACTAGCTTAACTCAGTGCGTTCCTGTTGCAATGCCTGTGTTGTATACATATTATAAGAGAAGGGTTTCGCCATGACAAATAAAATGGCATTATGGGTGACATAGCAGTATGGGGGAACATCAACGAGAGCGAGCCCAGTTAAGCTGGCCATGACATCCCACATTCGCTGAATTACGCCAGTTTTGTTGTGTTAAATCTGCACAACTTAACTGCATCTTAACTAAGGTAGTTTCATTGATGAATGATATGGATGATGGTTCCCTTCCCTTATATGCATTGTTAATATTCAATGATCTATTTAAGGGATTGTTTCTGAAATTCTGTATTTACTCACTGTTCACTCATTATCCAGTGGGCACATAAACAATGTGACATGGTAAACTTGTTTTACAGCTTACCAAGAAATAAGTTATAGGGAGGAACTAACACACTTAAGAAGTGTTCTCTGCTTGAAATATATTTTGAGCATGTTCCTTTGTTTGATTCCATCCTAGTCATGAAATAGAATTCAATTCATGTAATTCATTCACTCAGGATTCACCATTACATATGTTTGTTATTGAAAGTGTGAAGTGCATTATTGGGGCATTTTAACCTCATATAGCATATGACGGCGGTAGGTGTACTTTTTTTTTGTTACCTTGTCATACAGTGATTATGCCTACCACATGATTGGTTTGTTGGGTCATCTGTGGCTACACTTGACATATGAAGGCTGTGACAATTATTTATTTTCTATTATTTAATGTCTACACTCAGCACATATATCAGGTACTTACACCATGGCCCCATCCATAATCCCACCTCCCTTCTCTGTTTAATTGCTTCTTAGCATCTCTTATTCTCAAGGGCAATCCTTCCTTCCTTCCTTCCTTCCTTCCTTCCTTCCTTCCTTCCTTCCTTTCTTTCTTTCTTTCTTTCTTTCTTTCTTTCTTTCTTTCTTTCTTTCTTTCTTTCTTTCTTTCTTTCTTTCTTTCTCTCTTGCCAATAATATCACAAGTTGAAGTTGATGACAGATGTTATTAAATTGACAACAAGTTTTACATAAAGACACAGGGCCTCATTACGACTTTGGGTCTGGGTTCCCTGAATGGGGAAATACCGGGCCATTCCGACTTTGGAAGGCCTGGTATTTCCTCCTTCAGGGAACCCGGGCCCGGTCCTTGCCCATACCCATTGGAGCCCCCATAGGGATCAATGAGAATGGGGAGGGAGCTAACAAAGGGCTTGTCAATTACAGGCCCGTTGTTAGCTCCCTCGTCCCCTCGCGGGACCCGCTATGGACGTCTGGAAAAAGCAGACGTCCAGAGCGGATCCCGCGAGGGGACCTCGTAATAGTGTGGAGTAGGTTTAACGGCACCGGCACCATTACCGGCGCCGTTAAACCCATTGCGCACTAGTTGTAATGAGGCCCACAGTCCATTCATTTTTGAAAAATGTGGTCATCGTGTTTTGATAAAATACATTCATGAGCAAAACGACATTCTCAAATAAACAATTTTTGTGCAAGTATTGTACACCTTAAATGGATATTAGGAGTTGTCGTTCAAATAACTTTGACAGAGACAGTACATGAATCATCAGTACATTAATCAATGTGCAAAATACGCATGGAGACTGACCCCTGTACTCGTGATAACATGGGACCCGATTCATGGAATTTTTTGCGCTGAAAATAGGGAACTTGCATGCCAAACTGCACGCAAATCCGCGTTCGTCGATTCATGGAACCGACTCTGCTCGACTTTCTTGGGACTTGCGTGGAGTTCGTGCAGGCCCGGCACACCTGTGCGAGTCGATGAGCGCCTTGCGTAAGACTCCATGCAGAGTGTGGGCTGGGCGTGCGCATTGACCAAAATAGGGGGCGAACATGCAGAATGAGGAAGAGCACAAGAAAATGTGGACATGATGAGGGACGGTACACAGCCAAGTAATCGCACCACCATTTGAACTGGGAACTTCGGATTGCAAAAAAGTAAAAGCAAACTCTGGAACCCATGCACCACATGATAGCAGGCATAAAAGTCAATGTGCATTCCACACGCATAGGAACAAATGCATATAAAGCACACAATACACACCAAACTAATGTCTACAGCCACAATGAATCCAGCAGCACTCGCAGCCATTGTGCACTGACACCGCAGCAGGAGGAGGATGTACAGGACCCAGATCTTCACAACACGCAGCACACTTTTTGGGATGCCTGAGGATCAAGTCTATGGCAGGTACATGTTCCCCCCATATAATCATATACCTTTTCAGGGTGTGGGGAGATGGCCGAACATCACCCATCATCTGTTCCCAGGCCCTCACCCCACTAGTAAAAGTTCTGACTGCAGTCCATTTCCTTGCCACTGGATCCTTCCAGCGGACCACTGCATTAGTTGGTGGGATATCACTTGCAACCCATTCACGCTATCTACACCAGGTGCTGTCCTGTATAACAGCACATGCATGTGTGCGCAGGCACACATACATGCCCGAACACCAGCGGAAAGGAAGACCGTCATGGTGGATTTCTATGCAGTTGCACACTACCCCCTCATAGTAGGTACAATAGACTGGACACATGCTGTGCTACGGCCACCCTATTGACAGAACACATCTACCAGAACACAAAGAACTGGCACTCCATCAATGTGCAGATAGTGTGTGATGCCAAGGGAATCATCATGGAAGTCTATGCTAATTACTCGGGCAACACACATGACAGCCACATGTTCTGCATGTCACCTGTGCACCGGCGGCTTTTATCTGGAAAACATAGCAATGCATGGCTCATTGGTGAGTATGAACGCACATGCATGAACATCACACACTGAACAATAGACCTAGGCAATAAATGACAATGCCAACTATGCACACATTTACAACAGACAGTGTCTACCTGCTGACTACCTTTATGATGACACCAATCCGGAACCCCGCAACACCAGCTCAGGGGAGGTACAATACTGCACATGTATCCACTAGGGGCATAGTGGAGTGCACATTCAGAGTCCTGAAGTCACAATTCCGTTACCTTGACCACTCTGGTAATGTTTTGCTATATGCACCACCAGTAGTCTGTAGAATCATTGTGACTGTATGTGTCCTGCACAATGTAGACACACGGTGATACAGCACATTCTACTAGCTGACATCCATGTGGAACACTGGCTGCACCCAGAGGCACCAGCCTTGCCCATGGCTGGCCAAAGGGCATGTGGAGAGGCTCCATGCACACAGCTCACACAATCACTCTTCACAAAAATAACAGCCCCTGTGGAGTACACACAGTGAAGCCACCTCCCAGGTGCCATTCAATCATGAATTGGGGCCTATCATCCATGCCCACAACAACACCCTTAGAATGTGCCGCTGGAGTGCAAATATGTGTGTGTCCATAGACATAAAACAACATGCACAAGTAGAGGCTACAGAAAAAACATGTAATTGGGAGAATGCCACTAACACTTTGTAAAGATTGGAGTTAAATCATTATGGAGGCTCAACAACTGTACAAGTGCTAAAAATATAAGAACAATTAAAGATATGTTGAAAATGAAAAATGCAGGAACTAGTCAACAATCAAATATTAGCACCCAGCCATTCATTCTGATTAAAGACCTGTGTGACCATGTGCACTACAGGAACAAACATATCCATGTAGTTGTGAGTGTGAACGCAGGGGTGCAAGATTGCACATGTGACATACATATTGGGAATATGGATATGTTGCCCCCATATCAAAAAGACCACTGAATAAGATACAATTTGTAAGTGACGAAAAGTGGTTTTTACACCCCAATAAGCGTAAAATAATGGTGCAATCACACATGAACACAGCCTGTGATTCATGGCCCAATATGTATGGCAATGCTGAAATGTACACAGGTTAGCAACTTGCACCAACGGTGTCCATGTATTGCAACCAAAAGTACACACCACAAGTAACAAAGTCCCTGATCACCTGGACAACAACTGGACTGCATGAAGACACCAAACCACACACATCAGACCACAACTAGGAAGTCATAGTACAATACAGATGCTAAAAAACTCAGACATTGGCCAACCTAATCCCTGACAAGCAATATGCTCACAATACACAGTCAAATCAAAGCATTCATGTTGAATCTTAAAAAAAGAAATGTTCTTAAAAAAAAGAAGTGTTTACTGCAAGCAACAAGCACAGCTTACATCATCCCATGTGAGATAGCAGCAGCTGGACGGTGCAGTCCTCCTAAATTCTGCCAGACTGTAAACCAACAAACAGTATTGCAGTGTCCTATGTACGCATCAAGCATGAACTTCCTCCACAATTGCTGCATCCATCATTCTGTGAAAACTGGATCTGCAGAGAAATACAAATCAGTGTGAGGGCAGGGAACACATCCATGCACCCAAACATACAGCAACATGTGCCCCGCTGAGTGACCTGTAACAAATGCATATAAATATCTCACCCATAGGGCTCAATGGGAATGGGGAGGATGCTAACAACTGGCCCGTTAATGATGGGCCCGTAGTTAGCATCCTGGACTGCTAGCGGGACCCGCTAAGGACACCTGGTCGGACCAGGGGTTCCTTAGCGGGTCGCACAGCAGTCCTCGTAATAGAGCTGCCCGTAATGACCGGTGCCGGTCCCGTACCAGCACTGTTCATTATGGGACCGCCAGGGTCCAAATGAGGCCCGCGATCTTGCAGAGGCAGCACATCACAGAGGCAGCTGTCAGACTGGAAGTCAGGGTACCAAGTTAACTGGCCTGAAAGACACACGCAGACATGATAGAACAATGACAAACAGAGGCCAAAGACAAACACACACAAAATGGAGCAGGCAACAGGAAAGTGCAAATGAACAATCCAACCCCAAACTTAAACATGTGTCAGAGCACACAACCAGCCGGGCATGTCACCCTCATGACAACTCAACAACAAAGGCTGTACAATGATAGCCACCCCCCAATAGGAACCTGAAACCTGAACCACCATCAATGTATGTCCAAAATGTCATGCATATACAAACCTGCCCAGTAGCACCATATATGACATGCACCCACTATGCTGGACCCCTACCCACAGAAAAAGGAAAATAAAACCAACTGCATCACACCTGAACATACATTTACAAATTGCAAAGACATGCATTGCAACAATCAACATATACTGGACATCCCTGACAACTCATGTAGTGAACAAGAAATGTAACTTGTAAAACCCAGTGTATTTGTATCACAGAGTGCACGAGGTAGACAGGACACAGAGTGATGATTGACTAGCACTGGATTGAAGAGGGAGATACCAAGACGAACAGGAGAAAAGCAATTCAAGGAGGAGACTGTCTGTAGCACAGTGGGTGACAGTTGTTAGGCAGAATCATATGCAGTACCCTTTGGGAACACCACACACAGTTAAGACTACAAGTGCAAGTACAAATTCACCTTTGGTACAAGCCTGTATTACACAGTAAAGTAGTACCGATGGCTGAGCAGCCAGATTTATCTCAAGAGTAAAGTGAGCAGTATCAGAAGTTACACAAAGGACAGAAATGACTTGGGTTCAAGCAAACACTGATTCAAGGTTTCTGAGTAAAAGAATATACATTTATTTACACCATCATTTATAAAACAGTTCACTGATATAAAGCAGCAGAAAAGTACAATTTTAATACAATACACACCATCCAATCAATTCTGGACAAGTTAATTTCAAAATGAAGTGTGAGCAAAATGGCACTCCAGCAATTTAAAAAGGGAGGTAAAGACAAGGTTATTCATAATCAAGCAGCACCAACAAGTAATAGGCAGAGCAATCTAGAAAAAGCTTACTACAACTAGGATTCAAATCAATAGGCCTGGGCCAATGTTAATGGTTCAGAGTCTTTGCAGAGGATAGCACAGTTCATAGTAGCTTGCGGTTAAGTCTTTGCCAAGAGTTTGAGACGAAGTTGAGCGGAAGAAAAGTTATTTGAAAGAGTAGAGAAGGACAAGCCCTTGAATTAGAGAAAGATTTAAAACACTTTCACCATGGTCAGACGGAACGAACGACCGGATTTGAACGGTACCTTAGTAGAAGAAGAATGCTGTAGCTGAGGCAGAGGTTCCTGGCAGGTCCTGCAGGCTCACGGTTCCTGAAGCCACTGTTGGACTGACAAGAAGGAGGAAGACTGGAGGGTTCTGCACTGCCCAGGGAAGAAACCAGCAGCAGAGCAAAGTAACAAATAAAAGGTACGCTCCTTAAAACCCAAATAGGTCCGGTCCTCCTGGCTATCCGGTTTACTGCAGCAATGCACAGCAAATTCGACCAGGAGAGGGAGACCTTGCTTGGTGTTTGGCGAACTGGTTGGTCCCACCAGCTCAAGGGGAGAAGATTCCTTTCAGATCTTCCTTGTCGTTGAAGTTTCAGGCAATTCAGACCCGCAGAGGGCTTCACTGGGAGGTTCAGTAGTTGCAGTAGTCCTCTTCCTTCAGCTTCTCTTCGGTTCTCTCGATCTAGTGGCGACTCTGCCTTCCAAGTCCCAGCGACCTGTTTTTTATGCAGTTTGCCCTCATTCACACAGCCTGGCTGTCAATCACACAGCAGGGTGGTTGTCCTGGTAGGACAGCCACCCAGCCAATCAAACTAGAGTGCAACTTGGGTCTCCAAAGAGACCTGTGCAGGGGGCCTCAAACCCCTCCCTCACATACTGTCCACCCACACACTCAGGTGCCTAAGGAGGGCTTCTGTGCAGAAGCCTGCCAAAGGATGGCAAACAAAGAAACAAACCTGGTTTTGCGCGCAGAGTAAAACACAAGAAAGACCTTTACAAAATGAAATGGCGAATAAACCCAGTCAGAACCAAATAAAATGATAAGGGGTCCAGCAGATTAAAGCTCAAGGCTACCACCATAGCTTCTAACAGTACCAAGGCTATTTTCATAGTCCGCGGTATGAAAAAATGGTGGATACCACTGCCACCAGCCAAATCTTAGATAAAGGGGAACTAAATAATGTTCCATGAGAAACAGACAAAAAGAGATCAATATTAACCCTTCCAGACTCTATGGAAGATACTTTGTACTGGGTCTGTACATTTAAAAAGACTAGTAAAGTCAATGGAAACTTTACATGTTCTGGGAGACAGTAGTCAGTCCCAGAAAATGGAGTTTAAAGTGGGACGTCTAAAAGATAACCCTGTGTCACTGCACTAAGGGGGCTGTGTACACAGTAAAAAGATGATGCCTATGGAGTAGGTGAGACTCCACAGTCTATGAACACAAAAATGTAAAACACTCATCAAAACACATGTAAGACTGGGAAAAAAGGCTCACACTCTTACCAGGTGAATAAAATAAATCATAGAAATCCAGCAAAGCTGCTGAGGGACTCAGCTAAGGGTAATTAGCCATTCTGGAGAATTCTCCTTAACAACAGCATAAATAAGGCAACCTCGGGATGAACATGGAGACATGAACACCTCTGGAAGTAGAATTCTAGTTTGAGAGCACAGAATGTTTAGAGAGGGAATAGAACCACATGTAGAGATCCATGAATGACAAAAGAGGGTGTAGCTCAGACTGCCAAATAATGGGCACATGTGAAAGGTCAATCATCAGCTCTACATCAGAAACAACATGAGCAACACCCAGCATGGCATTCAAATCACAAAAAGGCCCATGTACACCTCATCCCTGCTAAGAAGACACTCCAAACATATACCCAGACCATACAGCAACAAACATACACCCTTGTGCACAACACTGCTAACAAACCTTCCAGACAACATGCAGTCGTTCATTCACCCCCAACGCACCACACACCACGATTGAGATTGTCCCAGTACGTGTGCATGGATTTCAGGGTGCAATTGCAACTCACACAGGGAGAACAGATGAAGACAAGCTGTGGGGAGTGGACAATCTGACAAATGCATGGGTCTCCAATGTGGGCACGCAATGTTCACTCAATGACATTGGCAGATGACATGAAGAAGGAACCCAAAGCAATGAACATGTAACACACCCTCTTGAAGACAACCAACATAATTAAACACTGTAACAAAAGTCTCATCTTTGTGTAACATAGAGGCAGTCAGTTACGGGAACACATGCCCATATTTCACCAACCCGACATGCATCAAGTTTGAAAAACATGTCCTGTGGAGTCAATGCACACAAAAGGGCAGAATGAGTCTCCATAGGCTACGTCATGAAGAGCTGCAGCGGAGGATGAATATACATGAGAATCAGTGTGTGTGGCCCATGTTGAACAGTGGCATGTCTGGGCAGGTCATGTAAGTGGAGAAGGAATTGGATTGTGAAGTGACACAGGTCAAAGAGAAGTGTGCACAAGAGAAATACAACATCAAAGTCGGACAAGAGGTCAAAACATTGGGAATCTACCTAGACTCCAAATTTCCCTCAAAAGACAAGTGAGTTCCCTTGCATCCTCCGCGGCTTATACATGCAAATTAATCCGCGCAGCCAAACCTTTCGTGTCGAACACTAGCTGCCTGACACTTGCCAGAGCCCTCATATTGTCTCGCCTCGACTACTGCAATGCCCTGTACCTGGGATCCACCAAGGCCACCACCAGTAAATTGCAAACCCTTCAGAACAATGCTCTCAGAGCAGCTCTGGGCATTTCCAGAAGAGAGCACATTACAGGACTCAGCCAACAGAAAAACTGGCTCTCCACCAGAGATATAATTCTCTTAAAAACGGCATCACTCACCCACAAGTCCCTTAACAATTCTGCCCCAACCTACCTGATCAACAGATTCCACAGACAGTCCTACTTAAGACCAGTCAGAACTGTATACAAAGATTGTTTATCTGTTCCCCACTACAAACTGGCCACCATAGGGGGCAACAGTTTCCAAGCTGCCAAGCTTTGGAACTCGCTGCCTCCAAACCTTAGAGCAGACCTGCCCTATCAGAACTTCCGCTCCAAGGTAGTCTCCTGGCTGAAACTGGAGACCCACTAAGACAATGAAGTGCCCAGCACTACCAGTACACATTGTAACCACGTGTGCCTTCTTGCTTACTTGTATATAACGACCCTATGACATTACTGCTGATTTGTATATATCATTAGTGTACCTTATTTTTGTATCATGCATATTCTTTGTGTAGGGTAACCAAGCTTCGGAAATTCTTGTAAAGGCTGTGCCCTGATACCCCCGGGTACGCTCGCGCATTATAAATAATAAAACAAACAAACAATACAGATGCGGGGCAGAGTCAGAAACATTGGGACAGGGGAAGTTGAAGGGTGGCACTAAGGACACATCATCACTGTTGGTTATGCAGATACACAGTGAATGCATGGCATCAATCAGTACGTACATTTAGACTGAATGAAACACTGCCAATGGGTAAAGTGTGTATAGTACTGTCTATTCACTTACAATCATGGCGTCATTTATCTAAGCACATCCACCAAAACAATGAACACACATGGAAGTGTAACTGCACATACTCACACATGCATGTGTACAGACACACATCTGCCCAGTCACCCCCCACGACACAGGGTTAACCCACCAGTATCTCAAGATGTCTACTGTATGCAAATACCATGGTGACACAACATGCAAGACAGTTCACATGCTTTCCTGATCTCTGAGCTGCCATGATGGACATGCCCTCCAGTTGACCCAATGCAACCATTCCAGTTGACATCACTGTGCTTGGCTGCTTGTCCAGAACTGCATTCATCATGCCCCTGAGAGTGCAACTGTACATATCAAAGTCCAAAAAAAGGGAGAAAAAAAGTCAAACCTTTGAAAGTGCAAAACAAAAACACATGCCAATATCTGGGCCAGGGGAATACCAAAACAAAAATGTCCATGCCGAATCAAGGAGAACACAATTAAATAAATAATGCTGGCCATGGACAAAAAATAATAACAAAAAAGGTAGTTCATCATGGACTGGGTGAGGGGTAGGGTGCATGTAAACGTACACATGAGTGGACCCAAAAATAAGACAAATGGTAACGGGAACAGTGGACGAGGAGGCTGGTATGTGCTGGCACCCGCAGGTGGCTGCGGTGTTGGACTACTACCATTCAGTGTCATGGCCTGGTATTCAGTGGTCTCGGCCAGCCATGACAGGCTCAAATGCACCAAAACAGTGAGGTTGGTGATGTCTCCATGCATTTCCTCACAGATGGCTGCAGGGTCTGTACGTGCACACATCTGTGATGCATTCAGTTGCTCAGAGAGTGTCTGCCTGAAGGCATCTATCTCCTCATGGATCAGTGTCCTTGTTAATGAGAATTCATCATGGATAGCAGTTCTCATGCCTCAGGGCCTCTCTGTGTGCCTGAGCATCTGCATGCAAGGACTCCAGCAGACACCTCAGATCAGCCCGTCGGCCCTTGATGTTTGTCTCTATGCACAGTCTGTAGGAGCCGCATTAGGACTGCATGACCTGCAGTTGTTGCTGTACCCGGGATGCTGCTGGGGTCATGGACTTGGCCCTCTTATCCATCCCATCTGATAACTTGTCCAACACATTCCCATGTCGTAGGGAGGCATGCAACATCTGCTGCTCCCACTCTTTCTCCCCAGCCTGCACACATCCCCACGTGTGCAGGGCCCATGGCAGCCTGATGCAAAATACCATGCCCGTTGCTGTGGTGTCCCTGTCATTGGCTACAGGTCTGTAACCCTCCCTTCAACATCAGCCCCAGGACCTGATGCCAAATCATGAGAGGCTGTCCTTGCAGCCGTAACCACTGCAGACCGGGGGGGGGGGGCAACCACTGACGGGTTTTGTGAAGCCAGCTGGCCCACCGCAAACCCAGCCCCATCTTATACACCCATTAGGCCACTCACTTTGGCCTCTTTTAATGGATGCACATCAGGTTCAGCATCAAAGACAGCTGAGTCAGAAGAGTCTGAAAAGTATGTTGCACTACTCAGCATGGTCTGAGCGCCAGTTGGTTCTCACAGCCTACCACACCACGTCCCCCGCTGGTTGTCTGACACACCATGAACTCTTCCTCCTCCTCCTCCTCCTCCTCCTCCTCCTCTGCATCTGGTGCATCCTCACCTGCACATGTACAGAGAAAGATATATTGAGACATGTTCAAACTGAGAACAATGTACATATGCCTCAAGGTGCACTCTAACAACAAATGGCCGGACACACACTCATCAGACATTGCGCATTTGCACACTTTGTTCAGTAAGCAACAGATACATAGCATTTGCTGACAAGTGCCCTCCCCCCTACCCATCATGTCTATGCCAGCATTGGGAAAATTGACATTCAACAGTGGTGTAAATGCTCAAAGAGGGGCCATTCGACTGTTAATTCACCACACACAGTAGGCGAAAAGTAATACACATGTGACATTTGAATGTCCAATGACATCACATTTGAACAGCCAGACATCTATATCCACAGACGACACCACGGCCAACACATGATACACTAATAAGGCCTGAGGCAGGGAACTGGATACAATGAGGACCTCCATGAAGGAGTTGAAAGGGAAAAAGTCCATGAGTAGGTACAGCCAAAAGTGTGCCTCACAGTCAAGGTCTGTGAAGTGCAGAGAGATGGAGAGTTGATTAGGTAATATAAACAAGGTCCACTAAGCCACAAGATGGTAAAGAGAGTGGCCCCATGGAGTGGTGCCAGATTGTGGGAATGTAAGAGGGAGCAGGTGTTGCAATGAGTTGGCTTTCTGTGTTACAGGAATTAATTGAGTTCTGTGGATGTTGGCTGTAGACACTTATGCAACTTCAATGGGAACACCACAAGGTGCATTGACAGTCAGCTGTGATATGCATCGTGCCAAGTAAACCCATAGCAGCAGGTGACAAATGGAACATGCAAATTTGCATGACATGGCGTGAAAGTTAAACCTTGTCTCCATGCACCTGTGTGGCAGTGCAGGGGTAAACACAACAAGAATGTAGCACTCAACAGTAAATGTAGAGATCACATGGTGCACATGTACTGGCGGAATGCCCTGTGGGGGATGTGTGTTTCACACAGACATGTGCCAAAAATAGCAGCCACATGGGGTACTCCCAGTATGATAGCCATTTGACATGAGTATGTATATCACAGGACATGCTTTACCCAGGGCTGTCATACAAATTCAGCCAGATGTGCCAATACACAAATGATGTGGGTGATGCATGACTGAAAAAACACAGGAGGCGCAATGACTGACACTCACTTGATCTATGCTCATTGTTCTCCAGGCCTCCCACACCGTGCACCTGCTCAAAGAGGATGAGTTGGCTCGTGGATTCCTCATTCAGTATCAGCTGCTACTCCTCTGCTGGACCATCTCTGGTTGCCAGTGCAGAGGACAGGTTGACACTCAACTTGAGCATTGTGCGCCGGCTAAGATCATTCCATTCCTTCTGAACTGTTCAGCATTGCTCATCTCCACCCCTAAGCCGTTTATCTTTTCTGGGACAAGCTGCCAATGCACCAAATGTTGTGTAGCTGCATATTGTGGGATGTATTTACCCATGCATCCGAGCCCTACCTCAAAACTGTGCAGTACTGACATGAAAACATCATGATGGCCAGAGCTTCCCAGAAAATGCACAGGGAAATGCAGGAAGAATAGGCTACCACCCATTTTTGCCGATGTCATGGGCACAGAAGGACACTGCCTAAAACCACCATTGGACTACCCGCACAGTAGTCTGAAACCATTGGGAATGGCAATGCTGATTGCCAAATGCAACCTAGAATTGTGGGGAATTAATTCTTCAATCCCAAAAATGGGTGCAGTACCAGTACTCACCACTATCCAAAAGCCGGCGTTTTAAAACCACCCTGTGTTCCTCTGAAGGCAAGCCAAAGTGTCTATTTTAAACATTGCAACATGTGCAAAATATTCACTGAACACCAGCAGACATTTGGCAGAATGAGGTTTTGTGTGCTTACAAAATCTGGGAAATGAAGAGCCCAAAACAGTGCTTATAACAAAACTGCTATGGAGTCAGCAGTTTAAGTTGCACTGGATTTAAAGACACTAAAATCGAAAATGTTTAGATGAAATGAGTGACCTATGTTTGGTGTCACATGCCTTTGTAACTGTTGAAATGCCATAGTTTTGCACTTAGAATCAGCATTCTAGCTGCATATGTAAAAATGTTTAGTTTTATTTGAATGCAGGAACTGGGGAACAAAAAGTGACATTTTATCTGAAACTGGCTTAAAGAGATTCCAATTCTGCCTGGCAACTACCCCCATCAGGAGTGAAACTTGAGTCACAGCTGTGTTCCCAGGCCTAGCTGCCCTTTTGCTGCTCACACTAAGGATATGCCATCTATCTGATAATTGAATTACCTGTGCTCTGCAGGAGAGTGAACAATGCAACTCCCTTCACCCAGGCAGAGGGTTTATTGAGAGGATCATAAATGGCTTTCTCTTGAACAATGAGCCTCTCCTGACTCAGGCAAAGGTTTTATTACAGCAGTCGTAAAATGTAGCTTCCTCTTGGCAGAAGCTGGGAGGAGCACTGCCTGTGAGAGCAAGCTGGCTTGGCAGAACTGGATAAACCAGTATTTCTACCTTGTGCTGAGAGGAAACCACACCCCTTTGGAGCCAGAACATAACTTTGAAAAGATGGATCATTCATAGAGCGGACATGTGAACATTTTATAAATGATACCATAATTCTTGTGATTTTTCTGCCCACAGTTTAAGAGGTTTTTAGAACCGGTGGTATGTTCAGGGGGGTGTTAGCGGAAAAGTGGATATTACTCTAAATGTATGCATGTTAAAAGTCTGAAACTTCATCAGTTAATGTCCATACTCCCTGCGCACATGTATGTAAAGTTGGGTCAATGTCAGAAATTGAAAAATCAGTTAAAAAGTCAATTATGTGCCATTTCTGAATGCAAGCTCTTAGAAACAGCAGATTTGGACAGAGACATGGCTAAATTCAGCCACACCATGTATATGTAATTTCAAGCAACTGTGTAACTGTGAAATATGTCTTTTATTATCAAATATAGAATGTGTGCAATCTGACAGAGGAGTGTCCTATCTGCAAGCCATAAAATGACATCACGCTGACACACACTTCTTTCCCCAATCAAATGATAAATGGAAGTTTGACCAATTAGAAGCTGAGAGAGAGGTAGGGTCAGTGATGCTAGAACACACCCACATTCTAAACACATAAAAGCAGACAGACAGGACAGATAGGGACCTTCAATTCCATCTGCAGCGGGACGCTCTGCCGGAAAAATCCATACTTACCTCCATCAATCTTCAAAGAGCCAACACTTAGACTCCAAGATAAACAGAAACTTCAGAACCTTAACCAGAAAGGCCACTGCCAGCAAGAGTATTTGTCAGCAGGCCTCAAAATATTTTTGCAACTGAACTCTTCAGACAGCCGGGCGAGCCGTCTGAATTTTGCCAAGAACTTTTGCAAGAACCCGGTGACAGAAATATCCAAAGAGAAGGCAGGACCCGACCCAGAGAACCGGTGCCTAGCAGAGAAAAGGCCATTGTATCCAGAGTGCTGACCCCGATGCTGTGAGCAGTTCCAGAGACCAGACGCTGTGCCCAGAGACCGTCCGAAGTCCAGACCTGTTGACCAGATCGTGACAAAGCCGCCTTCCTGTTTAAAATCTCTTGTGAGTACCGCCAAACTGTACCAAACCAATCTCCTAGTTAAAATAATATAATTCAATCCTATTTTAATCTAAGTAGAACTGTCTCCTAACTGTCACCTGTCATTTGCAAAGCTGTCACTTGTCATTTCCTAGTTGCAAGCTGCACGTGTCTTTTTGAACTTTAAAATTTCAAATCTGAAAAACGACCTTTATTTAATCGCTCATATCTCCGCGACCGTTTGTCTTAGAGACTTGCAGTAACTTTGATTTGGAAGCTGAGATCCTAGGCTTTCCTAGGACCCCAAAACGATAGTGATAGTCCTTGCGGTTCCTCTGTAATAGCGCTCGGCGCATCCGCGAATTTTACCGCGATTTGCAAATTTCTCCACATGTAAAATCAGCTGCTGCTTGCCTTCCATTTGCCAGAAAATCGTTTGCCTCATAAAAACTATCCCTGAATCATTGCAAGAGTGAGCCTGAGCTAATATTAACTAGATATCACTCACCCTGAACCTCTAGAGGGAATCAAAAGCATTTTAGCATATTTTTTAATTCATTGCCAGCACATATCAAAGCAATTTGGGCCTGTGTTTTCAAACTTCTGTAGTGTAAGCTTGCTGGGGGGAACTGATTTACATTGATTGCATTTCTGAGAACTGTGTGTTTTCCTTCCATTTCCTTGCTTTGCATCAAGGGGGGGAGGGGATTGCCAGAGAAAAGTGATTACATTGTTTTGTTGAAATCATATTGAGTATTTTCTGTACTGCATTCATTGAATATTGCATCCACCTGAGCTTACATAAAGCATCCTCTACCACATTATACTTTTGTTCCTATTTACCAGTGTGCTATCTTATCCATTTCATGTCAACTCATTAGTGATTATAAGAAGTGTGCTAGTGCCAGATTCTCCGTTGTTGATCTTTATCATATCAGATTAAGTGTGCTATTCAATTATTAATTTATTATAAAGTGTGATATATATATATATTTTAAATTATCAAATAAACCTTTTAAACTTGCAAAACAGAACTACTTCTTGGCTCAGTGGGGTCAGGGGGATTCCAAGAGAGGGGTGTTATATAGGGGTAGTCATCCAGAACGCATGAACTGGACATAAAGATATATCAATAAGGGTTTTCTTTCAGTATTACAGACTAGGCGTTGACTTAGCTGTAGTGTTGAATTGAATCCTCTTACAAATTGGGGGCTCGAGCCGGACGTTTGGGTTAGAATACCACTTGTGCAGCTTAATACAGTGTGCTAACTGACGGGATACATACATCCGGTCGGATCACCACGCTGCATTACGCTGTGAAGCATTTCTCAAAAGGGACACTCAAAGAAAAGTTCTGTTCTGCAAAAATAAAACACTAACTTCTGTAAGTCAGGACAGAGACCAATCTCTAGAATGACGACCTTAGTAGACATGAAAATAGCCAGAGAGCACCTCTTGCATAAGCTATTTGTGAGAGGTGAATGGACTGAACAGGGCCAGGATGCCTGGTTGCAGGCCATCACGCGACAGGTCACTGAAACAGGGTCAGATATATATAGAGATCAGGGTCCCTTACATGTGGCCCTGAGTGAACTATATATGGCTCCTAAAGCCAAAGAGGAACACAATAAGATTGCCAGGATAGCAGCATACCTGTACCTATATATGGGAGACATGCAGGATAGATGTGCTGAAAGCCAAAATCTGGCAAATAGGCAACAGATGGTGTTAGAGAAGGTCCACTCTGACCTGGTCTCTTCTGAGCAGAGGCTGCAGAGGAGCCAGGAGTCAGAAAATGACAGCAGACGGTACATCACTAAAATAAAGGAGGATATGGATATACTGCAACAGGAAAAGGTAGAACAGGATACTAGATTTCTGGCCCTGCAGAAGGAGCACCAAGACAGTTTGGACTCCTTACTGCAGAGCCAGAAAAAGCTGGAGCAACAATTAGACTTTAACAGGGCATGCACGGAGCAGGTAGCCACCCTGCAAAGTCATCTAGATAGAGTGAAGGTAGAGAGCAACAAGCTGATCTTGAAAGACCTGGATACCCAGGCAGAGTTTGATGAGGAGCGCCAAAAAGCTGGTGCCCTTCAACGGCAAAGGGACGACCTGGCGGCACAAATGCAGGCTCTTAGTCAGGAAAGAGATGCCATAGGCCAGGAAGTCTGCCACTTAAAAAAGGAAATTGAAGAAAATCACCTGGCCCTCCAGGGGCTGGGTGATCTCCAAAAAGAAAACCAGAACTTGGTAGAGCACGCCAGAAGGGTGGAAGATGCTCTAGCAAGAAAGGAGCAGGCCAATAGGGACATTGCCCAGGAGGTAAACCTCCTGCAGCAAAGACTGGCCCAGTTCTCCAGGACCAACCAGGAAGCACAGAGGGAGAATGAGGCCCTCTGTCAACACAATGATAGGCTCCAGCAACAGGTAGCGATGCAGGAGAAACTGATAGAGTCGAGTAAGGCCTTAACAGAGGAACTGAAGGCACAAATGCAGGCTCTTGCATTGCAACAGGGAGCAGGGGCGGATAGAGATGAGGTTCGCTGGGAAATGGAAACTCCGGAGCATAACCTCAGGAGCCCTAGTACCAGAGGCCCTCATACCTCTCAGTCCCTGGACTCTGCCACCCCCATGTCCCCTGGTGCACATGAGCACAGGGCCACAGGGATGGCAGATTACTATCCAGCTAAAAGTATGGGGCTCATAGGCCAGTACCACTCAGGAATGGAGGGGTGGGCATCCGGGTATGGGCACCCAAGTACAGTACAGTTCAGTGGGGAACCCCAGGAGAGTAGGCCCATTAAGGGCATCCTGAAAACCTCTGCCGAGTTAGGTCAGTGGAGGGGGTACCCATCAAATCCTGGCAGCAAGGAGGAATCTGAAGACTCCTCTGAACTGCGCAGGACACAGGAGACCAGGTCCCCACATTCTGCCAGCCATTCCCAGGCTTGCAGAATCCGGGAAAACCTGGAAGATCAGACGGGAACCTCTGGGAGCAGTGCCTCTGAGTCCGAGGATGAATGGACAAGGGTTACCCGAACCAAAAAGGCCAATAAGGCAAAAAAGGGCCTTGCTTAAGGACCCCTTAAAGCAGATTAAGGCGATCAGGAGCGTCATCACGCCTTACCATAAGAACGCTAAGTATTCTGTTTGGGAGCACTTAGAGTTGTTTGAACAAATGATGGAGACTTTCCATTTGAAGGACAGCCAAAGCTGTATTCAATATGTAAAGTGGACCTTCTCCCCGGAATACTCCAGTTTCTTTGCGGGGCTGGAGGACCAAAATCATTTAAGATGGTCCACCTATAAGGCGGCCATCTTGAAACATTTTTCTGTTCACAGAAATCCTCAAGAGGCTCGCAAGGCAGCCTACAATTTGCAATGTGGGGAGGATCAGGCCCCACAAGAATTTGTGCAGGAGTTAAAGCGTGCTTTTGCACAGACCACAAGAAGGGTGCGCACAGATAGTAGAGAGTTCATAAATACGTTTTTCCATGCCTTGCCCAAATACATCATGACCCAGCTCGTGAGGGATTTTCACGAGAAAAGATCCTTAGATTGGGTCATTGAACAGGCTACCCGGATCTATGAGGTGCAGAAACCGATAGATAGCAAAAGTAATGCCCAGAAAAACCCCAAAGCCAACAGCACCCCTGCTGCTGCCAAGGTGGCAGAGGTAAAGGTCACCCCCGTTTTAGATTTGGAGATGGGGGGGCCTAAAAACCTACCTGCCCCTAATAATGCTAGGCCCAGAAGGTCCTCGGGCCAGTCACAGACAGGGAGCCAGGGAGGCAGCCCCACAAATGGGGTCCCTCGCTCTCCTGATTATGTAAGTCCCCGTTACAAGGGAAACAGACCCATCCTGGGTTATGTGTGAACTCCTCCAGCCCAAGGGGGGGGATCCAGCCAAGCACCTAACCCAGGGAACTTCCCTCCTAACTTCCCACCGGAGGGCAGAAACTCTCCAAATCCTGGGCAGAACTTTTTCCCCAGGTATCCACCCAACTTTCAGCCCCAAAACCATCCATCCTTCTTTCCCCAATTCCCTGAGCCCAGACCACTGAATCCGGGAGAGGGGAGGCCAAGGGTGGAGGGGTACCCAAATCTTCCCAACCCGGGGTATTACCAGAGGAGGGATAGCTACCCTTCCCGGGATCAGCCCAGGGGAGAAAACAGGGCCCCGTATCAGCCTGAGCGGGTTTCCCAGTTAGAGCGCCAGATTCAAAACATGGCGCGGGATATGGGTCATATACTGAGGGCGCAGCAGAACCCTCAGATCAGCATGCCGGCGCAGAACGCACCCAACTCTGGACCTGGTGCTCCAGAACAATGACGGGGGCAGCACCCCGATAACTCACCGGTTCCCAGGGAGGAGGCACAAAGGGAAGGGGGGTGTAAAGCCTTGGAGGAAGCTTCCTTCCTCACTTGTAAACAGCCCCTGGAAACCCAGGAACCGGAAACAAAATCTCTTGCCCCTGAAAGTCTGCCTCCTAAGGAGCAGAGGGGGGGTAGGAGAAACAAAAGACCCAAACAGACTCAGTTTGAGGAGGAGGTACAGATCTTCCAATTTGAGGGAGAGGGATCCTCAGAGGATCCTGAGAAAAGGATCTTCTCCTTCAGAGAGGGGGGAACTCCTCCCAAAGAAAAATGGGTCCCTAGGAATGCAAATCCAGACTGGGGAGATGTGGAGACTGAGCCACCGCCGCCCACCATCTCATCCCAGAACCAACAGCAAGGAAATCCCCGGGTTCAAACCCATACTGGGGACTGCCTCCAAAAAGGGGGGGGTGGCCCAGAACTGGAACCAGGGGAACCCACAATGGCTCTGATCTCCAGTTGCCAAATTTTTCTTTCAGATTCCCAAGACTCTCCACAGAATTCTGCCCAAATCTCTTCACTATCGATGTCCAAAACCAGAAAGTTAGCCCACCAGTTGTCCAAAAATGTGCATTATCTGTGCCCCCTTGAGGAGAAGGAGGGAAGATATTATGCCCCGGTACAAGTACAGGGGCAGGGTACAATCTCGGCACTGGTGGACACGGGATCTCAAGCTACCCTTCTGTCCAGAAGGGCCTTTGACGAACTGAATGCAGGAAGGGGAGAGAATTACCAAATTCCTCTCACCTCTCTTCCTGGACAACTCCAGAACTTTGACGGGAAGGAAATTCCTGTCGAGGGGACGGCAGACTTGGACATTAAGATCGGGCGACACAAGTTGAAACACCCGGTCATAGTTGTGACCCCAGAGGGCACCCCTTGTTTACTAGGGAATGACCTCCTGAGAAGGTTGTCACCCCTAATAGATTGCGTAAACAAGGTCCTCTGGACCCAGACTAGCCGACCAATAAAATTAAAACAGAGTGTCAACCATGTTAGTTTAAACGGCACATGCCACATGGTTGAACAGAAATCTGACCAAGTAGAATTTCACTTCCAGAACAACCAAATTCCAGACGTGACAGTCATAGCAGTAGGACAACAGACTGGTGATGGGGGGCCCTCTCTATTTCTGAAAATCAACCTTCCTTCCAGTCTAAAGTGGTATTCCACGCTGGAAGGAAACACTTTGAAATTCTATACCAATCCACAATCTGAAACTCCCACTCCTATAGTCCAGAAAGATGTGAAATCAGCTCAAAGCCTGGCTGATATTCAGCAAATTGGAGAGCAGTTGTTCATCCCTGTTCAGTTAAATGATGGGAAGGACTCTGTTCTCGCTCGAGTGTGTGTGAACAACGGTAAGAGCTTCATCAGCGAAGCCATGTTTCGCCAACTTCCAAAAGATCCAGCCATTCCCACCTTCAAACTGATAGACAAATGGGAAATGGACCTGGAAGCACCCAATTCAAAACATCTCCTGCCAAGCAGGTGTATGCTCAAAATCTCCATTGGCAACAAGAGCATAGTCCACAATTGTTGGGTCGTGCGAGACGTCCCTGCCGCCTTTTACTTAGGCAGTGACATTCTCAATCGCTTTGCCATTAGTTTGGACCTAATAAACTTCAAAGCTTGGTCCCGATTAGCGGATAATCCCATGGGCTTTGATGATCCAGAAAAAGCATTTAGGTCAGCTCAATTGCTACCTTATGCAGTTGAAATTCAGGTTAAAGAGGAAGTCACCATCCCAGAAAGGACCCGACAATTCTCCCTGGAAGTGAAAGTTAAAAGGGGACAAGAGTTGAAAAACCCTGATGCTTACATACATCTAAACGCTTCTCTCCAACAGCAAGGGTTGGGGGTAAACCCAACACCATTAGTCAACATAGAACATGACACTATTCCAATAGAGGTGGATAACAGCGACTTAAAGAGTATTACTCTAGCCGCAGGCACCATTATTGGAATGGCGGTTGATGACCGACATTTTTCCATCGACTTAGTAAATGAACTGTTAGGACCAATCCCCAAGGACTGCTTTGACAGTGACAGTGATGACAATACAACACCAGACAGGATCTTTACCCGGCATGGGGGGAACTTCCTGGTGTACACTTCTTGCCCCTATGGTAAGGAAGATGTGACTTGTGACTTCAGGAGGGATGAGGTGATTTTCCAGGTTCATGAAGGCTGCCTTTCCCACCTGAAGCCTCCGGTCCAAATCAGCACTCTGACCAGGGACTTCTCCACCCAGCTGGAGGAGGCCGCGGAGATAGCCAGACCAGAAGTCTTTCCAGGCTTCAGGCAGATGGTGGAAGAGAGAGTCAACCTAGCCGATGCCTGTGTGACTCTGGAACAAAAGCAAAAGTTGAAACAAGTTTTCTTGGATTTCCAAGATCTCTTTGCGGTAGACTCATATGACTGTGGTCGCACTGACATCCACACAACAACAATCCCCACGGACCCTGGCATGACTCCTGTGTTTGTGAAGCAATATCGCTTGCCTCTCGCATCAATGGAGTCCCTTACTGAAATAATTAAGAACCTTGAGTCCCGGGGAATAATCCGTCCAGTCCACAGCACCTTCAATAATCCGGTGCTGGGAATATTGAAGCCAAACGGCCAGTGGAGACTCTGCGCCGACCTTAGGGAGCTCAACAAACGGGTCCATACTTCCCGATGGCCTCTGCCCTACATTGACCAAGGTCTGGCCCAGATTCAGGGGTCACAGGTATTCACTGCAATAGACCTGACCAATGGATACTGGACCGTGCCTGTCAGTAGGGAGGACCAATATAAGCTGGCTTTTACCTTTGGGGGCCAGCAGTACACCTGGACCCGGACTCCCTTCGGATACCTCAACTCCGGCAATGAATTCAACATTTTTCTACACAAGGCCATGCCTGACTTGGGTGCAAGGGGTAACCTGGCTTATGTAGATGATGTCCTCATCAAAAGTTCATCTGTGGAGGAACACATAGCGGAGATCCGTTATGTTCTGACACAGTTGAGGGCCGCCGGAGCAAAACTTTCCTTTCAGAAAGCACTGTGGTGTAGAACCCGTGTTAATTTCTTGGGGCATGAGATTACTCCTCAGGGTCTCTGTCCCCAGGAAAAGAAAGTGGAAGCACTTCAGAAACTGAAAGACCCCACAACTCTGCGGGAACTAAGGAGCCTCCTTGGACTGACTAATTACAGCAGAAACTTCATTTAGGGCTACGGCGAGATCACCAGACCCCTGATTCATCTCCTGAAGGGGGGGGTCAAGTGGGAATGGGGTCCAGAACAAGCCGAGGCAGTAAAACAACTCAAAAGAAGCCTCTCACAAGCGCCTTGCCTAGCTTACCCTGTCAGAAACAAGGAGTTCTTCCTGGAGACGGGGTTCTCTGATACGTGCTTGACGGCAGTATTATACCAAAAGCATGACAAGGTCAATAAAGTAATCTCCTATGCGAGCAAAACTTTATCCTCTGTGGAGGAAAAATTCAACGATTGTGAGAAGGCACTCCTGGCAACGGTGTGGGCATTGAAGAATTACCGCCCGTTTATCCAGGGGGAACACATCATAGTGGAGACTCCACACCAGCCTCTGCAATATCTCCAAAGTGACAGAATCCGGGCCGGAAATGTGAGTAATTCCCGAATTACTTCCTGGATTCTGTCAATGCAAGGCTTTCCTGTGGAGGTCAGATATGGCCAAAACAAGAAGAGTCCCCTCGCGCAAGGTCTGGCTGACTTGCATGATTGTGCCAGAGAAAACTGTCTCGAGGACGAAAGTCTGAAAATCAAGGACAACATGGAGGCATACCTTAATTCCCCACACAAAGTCTTTGAAGAAGACAAGTGTGAGGGAATGCCCACTGTGTATGTGGATGGATGCTCTTACCATGTTGACAACAACGGGGAGAAAGAACTGGTGGCCGGCGTAGGGAATGCATGGGTGAATGAGTCCCCAGAACCCTCCGCTGGATACAAAATTGGTCCCCGAAGTAGTCAGGTGGCAGAATTGATGGCTGTGCATCAGGCCATCCTCACTGCTGTCCAGCATCAACTCCGCGAACTGGTCATAATCACAGATTCGGATTATGTACGGAACGGGTTTGTGGAGCACCTGGTTAATTGGAAAACCAGAGGCATGTTATGTGCTAACAACAAACCCTTGAAACATGGGAAGTTGATCCAAAACATTGATGATCTGGTCACATCGAATGAGATGACCATCTATTGGAAAAAGATCAAGGGTCATTCTAAAGTAGAGGGACCAGACAAAACTGGAAATGACTTAGCTGATCAGCTGGCCAAAACCGGGGCCATCCAAGGGGATCTAATTGAGATTGAGTCCCTGTTGGGGGAAATCCAGGTCACTGCCATCACTAGGTCCCAGACAAATGCTCACAACGACCTTTCAATTGTACAATGGAGTAAGGAGACCCCTGATGCTGATTTGATTACCGCTCAGAAGGGGGATCCAATTATTGGTAAATTTTACCAGCACCTTGAGGACCCTGAGAACTTTCCCCTGACGGATACCGATTACATTGGGAAAGAGGACCTAAGAGTGTTGATGAAATGTCCAAAAATGTTCCGAATCCAAGACGGTTTGCTGGTAAGGAAATCCAAAGCTGGCCACGATCAGTGGGTGGTTCCTACCTCATTCCGAAGCCTGATGTTAAGTCACGCCCATGATGCGGCCACCGCCGGTCATAGGGGGTTTCACACAACATTGGAAATCTTAAGAGAGGTTGCATACTGGCCACACATGGGGCAGGACCTCGACCAATATTTGAAGGGTTGTCTTGTGTGTGCACAATTTCAGCCATCATCCCTCACGCACCGCGCGCCTCTCCAAAAGAGGGGAATGACACTGCCATGGTCAGATTTACAAATCGACTTTGTAGGCCCTGTGATTCGCTCGGCTAGGGGGAATAAGTACATGTTGACCGTGACATGCTTGTTTACCAAGTGGGTGGAATGTCTCCCAGCCCCAAATTGCAAGGCAGAAACTGCAGCTGCCTTGATGATTAACCACATCTTTTCCCGTTTTGGTCTACCTCAAAGGATTGAGTCAGACAGAGGTAGCCACTTCACCAGTGAAGTAATGACAAAGATGTGGGAGATACTGGGGGTCAAGAGAAAGCTGCATATTGCTTATAGACCAGCTTCTTCTGGGGCAGTAGAGAGATATAACCGAACCATTGTGAGCATATTAAAGAAGTTTGTGGCAGATTCTGGGCCAAGTTGGGATATCCGATTACCTCTGGTCCTAATGGCTATCAGATCTACCCCTTCATCTGCAACCAAAATGTCACCATTTGAGCTGATGACTGGGCGCAAGATGGTGCTTCCTCAGCATTTGCTCTACAGGACCCAAGAGCAGACACTGATAAATGCCTCCACTACTCATGAGTATGTAGAGAATTTAAGGAAACACCTCCAACATGCTTTTGCTTATGCTCAGCGGAATCTAGAAAGATCAGCTGATAGCATGAAGACCCATTATGACCTGAAAACTTCCAGGAAGGAATATCAGGTGGGAGACCGGGTCTATCTATACAACTTCCAAAGGAACCAGGCCAAGCAGCGCAAATTTTTGCCTACATGGAAGGGACCCTTTGAGATCGTCGATAAGATCTCCCCTGTGGCCTACAAGATCCGCATCCCCAAAGGCGGTTCGGCAGAGGGGGAAGACAAGTGGGTCCACATAAACCAGTTGAAATGTTGCCATCCCAGGCACACTCTGCAACAACTGGAGGAATCCTCTGGAATCCTAGCGGGTACTGTCTCAGACTAATTCTGTTCCAATCATAAAACATACCACATCTAGTCTCTAAAATATTGTGATTTGCATGAAACTGTCTCTTAGTTATACTGTTTTTTTTTTCAAAATAAGAATGTAATGTTTCGTGATGATGAAATGCATATGCTGCCCCACTATCTGAACGGTGGTGGAAAAACGTCTATGAATAGGTATTGCCGCTCTTCCTTTGTCGTCCTAGGAGAAAGAAAACCTTGAGACGGGCCAAGGAGGACGATCCGGAGACCGGGAGCTGAGACGCAACGGGCTCGGGGTACCGCCCAATATTCCCATCAGGACCGGCGAGGAGAACCGATCGATCCGACCGGATGGAGGAAAAGATGCTGAACTGTGCCATCTATTGGAAGAAGATGAGGAAACATCCCAGATCTTGCGAGTCCCATCAGTGAAACCGAATGGCCATCGCAAGAGGGGGGCTTGTGGGATGTATTTACCCATGCATCCGAGCCCTACCTCAAAACTGTGCAGTACTGACATGAAAACATCATGATGGCCAGAGCTTCCCAGAAAATGCACAGGGAAATGCAGGAAGAATAGGCTGCCACCCATTTTTGCCGATGTTATGGGCACAGAAGGACACTGCCTAAAACCACCATTGGACTACCCGCACAGTAGTCTGAAACCATTGGGAATGGCAATGCTGATTGCCAAATGCAACCTAGAATTGTGGGGAATTCATTCTTCAATCCCAAAAATGGGTGCAGTACCAGTACTCACCACTATCCAAAAGCCGGCGTTTTAAAACCACCCTGTGTTCCTCTGAAGGCAAGCCAAAGTGTCTATTTTAAACATTGCAACATGTGCAAAATATTCACTGAACACCAGCAGACATTTGGCAGAATGAGGTTTTGTGTGCTTACAAAATCTGGGAAATGAAGAGCCCAAAACAGTGCTTATAACAAAACTGCTATGGAGTCAGCAGTTTAAATTGCACTGGATTTAAAGACACTAAAATCGAAAATGTTTAGATGAAATGAGTGACCTATGTTTGGTGTCACATGCCTTTGTAACTGTTGAAATGCCATAGTTTTGCACTTGGAATCAGCATTCTAGCTGCATATGTAAAAATGTTTAGTTTTATTTGAATGCAGGAACTGGGGAACAAAAAGTGACATTTTATCTGAAACTGGCTTAAAGAGATTCCAATTCTGCCTGGCAACTACCCCCATCAGGAGTGAAACTTGAGTCACAGCTGTGTTCCCAGGCCTAGCTGCCCTTTTGCTGCTCACACTAAGGATATGCCATCTATCTGATAATTGAATTACCTGTGCTCTGCAGGAGAGTGAACAATGCAACTCCCTTCACCCAGGCAGAGGGTTTATTGAGAGGATCATAAATGGCTTTCTCTTGAACAATGAGCCTCTCCTGACTCAGGCAAAGGTTTTATTACAGCAGTCGTAAAATGTAGCTTCCACTTGGCAGAAGCTGGGAGGAGCACTGCCTGTGAGAGCAAGCTGGCTTGGCAGAACTGGATAAACCAGTATTTCTACCTTGTGCTGAGAGGAAACCACACCCCTTTGGAGCCAGAACATAACTTTAAAAAGATGGATCATTCATAGAGCGGACATGTGAAAATTTTATAAATGATACCATAATTCTTGTGATTTTTCTGCCCACAGTTTAAGAGGTTTTTAGAACCGGTGGTATGTTCAGGGGGGTGTTAGCGGAAAAGTGGATATTACTCTAAATGTATGCATGTTAAAAGTCTGAAACTTCATCAGTTAATGTCCATACTCCCTGCGCACATGTATGTAAAGTTGGGTCAATGTCAGAAATTGAAAAATCAGTTAAAAAGTCAATTACGTGCCATTTCTGAATGCAAGCTCTTAGAAACAGCAGATTTGGACAGAGACATGGCTAAATTCAGCCACACCATGTATATGTAATTTCAAGCAACTGTGTAACTGTGAAATATGTCTTTTATTATCAAATATAGAATGTGTGCAATCTGACAGAGGAGTGTCCTATCTGCAAGCCATAAAATGACATCACGCTGACACACACTTCTTTCCCCAATCAAATGATAAATGGAAGTTTGACCAATTAGAAGCTGAGAGAGAGGTAGGGTCAGTGATGCTAGAACACACCCACATTCTAAACACATAAAAGCAGACAGACAGGACAGATAGGGACCTTCAATTCCATCTGCAGCGGGACGCTCTGCCGGAAAAATCCATACTTACCTCCATCAATCTTCAAAGAGCCAACACTTAGACTCCAAGATAAACAGAGACTTCAGAACCTTAACCAGAAAGGCCACTGCCAGCAAGAGTATTTGTCAGCAGGCCTCAAAATATTTTTGCAACTGAACTCTTCAGACAGCCGGGCGAGCCGTCTGAATTTTGCCAAGAACTTTTGCAAGAACCCGGTGACAGAAATATCCAAAGAGAAGGCAGGACCCGACCCAGAGAACCGGTGCCTAGCAGAGAAAAGGCCATTGTATCCAGAGTGCTGACCCCGATGCTGTGAGCAGTTCCAGAGACCAGACGCTGTGCCCAGAGACCGTCCGAAGTCCAGACCTGTTGACCAGATCGTGACAAAGCCGCCTTCCTGTTTAAAATCTCTTGTGAGTACCGCCAAACTGTACCAAACCAATCTCCTAGTTAAAATAATATAATTCAATCCTATTTTAATCTAAGTAGAACTGTCTCCTAACTGTCACCTGTCATTTGCAAAGCTGTCACTTGTCATTTCCTAGTTGCAAGCTGCACGTGTCTTTTTGAACTTTAAAATTTCAAATCTGAAAAACGACCTTTATTTAATCGCTCATATCTCCGCGACCGTTTGTCTTAGTGACTTGCAGTAACTTTCATTTGGAAGCTGAGATTCTAGGCTTTCCTAGGACCCCAAAACGATAGTGATAGTCCTTGCGGTTCCTCTGTAATAGCGCTCGGCGCATCCGCGAATTTTACCGCGATTTGCAAATTTCTCCACATGTAAAATCAGCTGCTGCTTGCCTTCCATTTGCCAGAAAATCGTTTGCCTCATAAAAACTATCCCTGAATCATTGCAAGAGTGAGCCTGAGCTAATATTAACTAGATATCACTCACCCTGAACCTCTAGAGGGAATCAAAAGCATTTTAGCATATTTTTTAATTCATTGCCAGCACATATCAAAGCAATTTGGGCCTGTGTTTTCAAACTTCTGTAGTGTAAGCTTGCTGGGGGGAACTGATTTACATTGATTGCATTTCTGAGAACTGTGTGTTTTCCTTCCATTTCCTTGCCTTGCATCAAGGGGGGGAGGGGATTGCCAGAGAAAAGTGATTACATTGTTTTGTTGAAATCATTTTGAGTATTTTCTGTACTGCATTCATTGAATATTGCATCCACCTGAGCTTACATAAAGCATCCTCTACCACATTATACTTTTGTTCCTATTTACCAGTGTGCTATCTTATCCATTTCATGTCAACTCATTAGTGATTATAAGAAGTGTGCTAGTGCCAGATTCTCCGTTGTTGATCTTTATCATATCAGATTAAGTGTGCTATTCAATTATTAATTTATTATAAAGTGTGATATATATATATTTTAAATTATCAAATAAACCTTTTAAATTTGCAAAACAGAACTACTTCTTGGCTCAGTGGGGTCAGGGGGATTCCAAGAGAGGGGTGTTATATAGGGGTAGTCATCCAGAACGCATGAACTGGACATAAAGATATATCAATAAGGGTTTTCTTTCAGTATTACAGACTAGGCGTTGACTTAGCTGTAGTGTTGAATTGAATCCTCTTACAATATGTGCTCCCGGCATACAGGTACATGTTGCGATGGTGAACGGTCACTTAGTCAATGAGGACCTGTAGCTCCTCATGAGTGAAGTTCTTCTTCCTCTGTGGGCCTATGTCTGGTGCCGTGCCTTGGGGTTGAGTTTGGTCATGCTGTGCATGGCGTCCCTTCCTGCCGCAAGTGGCATGGTGTGCTGGAGCTGCCCCTGTCTGGCTGATACTATGTTGGCATTGAGATGCTGGGCCATCTTTGGACTGGGGCCTGCCATGTCCTCCTAGGGCTGGGGCAGATGTCTCCACACCATGTCCCTGACCCAATAGGACTGGGGAAGATGTTTCACCACCACGTCCTCAACCATCACCTTGTATCCCACCTTTCCCTCTTGGGGCCTATCCACTCATGTCATAGGTGTAAGCGATGAAGGGAAGGCACACCAAGTTATTGTCCTGTGTAATATGCATCAGGGAACAGTCTAAGTGATGTATGATGCTGATATGTGTTCCAGTAAGGCTCAAATGTAACCCAAAAGGGAAAGAAACGGAGCACGATATAGAGTGGCACCGTAAAAAAAAAAAGAAATAGTACATACGCGATACCCAGAAAGCTTCTGTCAAGTAAAAAGAGTGGTATGTGATACATAGAGGTACCCAGATATACAAAAATTGGGTACGTGACACACTGTATGCCTCAGAAAGTATACAAAAACATGCACATATGCGCAGAGACAAACACCCCCCTAAAGAAAAATGGGTATGCAATATCGGAATGTAATGATTTTGTACAAAAATACATACACCCAGGACTGAGGAAGCCCATACCTGCCTCGGGTACACCATGTCTGCCTCATCCACATCATCTGGAGAAGTCAGCACCCCCACGTTGAGGCACAGGAAGCCAACTTTACCAACACTGAACTTGGCATTCTGGAGGATCAAGTCCTGGCGCCTGTGATGCCCTCTTCAACTCAACTACACAGCTGGCCACCAACGCAAGGCAAACTATCTAGGACGACATCATGGCTGCCATCAATGTGGAGGGGGTGGCAGTTCAGCACAGGGAGACGGTCCGGAAATGCTGGGATGACCTCAAGACCTGTAGCCATACCAAGGCGTTGGCAGCCCTCACCATAGAACCCACCGTGAAGTTGTACTGTGCTGGCTGCCACCTGTTCACCCAGGTACATCTGCAGGTACTAGACCTCCACTCCCAGCCTTGTACCTGGAAAAGTTGTGTGGATGCCGCTGGTGAGTACCTATGTGGGACAATGCTCTAGGGCGTATGTGTGGCATGCATAATTGCGGATGCCACATACCTTTGTGGCGTGTGTGTGTATTGTCAGATGCAGCTGATTGCTGGCTCATGCCAATTCATACGTGGATCAATTCACACAACACACATCTTCCAATTTACTATTGAACCCAGTAAAGAATCCATACAGATTGGTCTCCAAAGTGTATAAAAAAGACTCAGATAGAAATTCCTTTCTTTTGTTCTCCAGCTACCACCCTAGGGCCCTTAGAGACAATCTGCCCTTCAGCAGTTTCTCAGGTATAGACGCCTGTGTACCAACACCACAGACTATGTGGCACAAGCTAAAGAACTTCTAATCCAATCGATCAAGAGAGGATATCCCAAGCAGATTGTCAAGAGCACATATAGAAGGGCGCATAGCATCCCCAGAGCCATTACATTGCAACAGCACCCGAAGCCACCCACTCGAGATAACATCATGGCAGTGTTTAGCTATTCACCCCTCCTGAATCAAATTAACCGAAAAATTAAAACAATGTGGCCTATTCTTAATACAGGCGAACAACCAGTCCAGGAGCCCTCGTTTGCCCTGAAGCGCAGAACCAACATCCGCAACAAACTGGTTAGAACTTTACAAGAACCACAGAAAAGCAATTCCATACAAACCACACTTTGGAATAGCGCTTCTCCAACTAGACACTCCCCATGCAGAAATTGAACAGTATGCGAACAAACATGTCGCAGTACTCAGATTGATATAGGGTTAAAAAACGCCCTGGATTCAAAAGACGCTCACAAACTGTAACACCTTAGTAGTGATCTATCTTATCACATGCCCCTGCAATCTGCGATATGTAGGGATGACTCTCAGGAAGGTAAAAACCAGGATGATCGAGCATAAATCCTGTATCAGGACGAAAAAAATCACAGCCCCTCTTGTCAATCATTTTTTACAAGCTGGACACAGTGCTGAACAGTTCAGATGGACAGTTATAAAAAAAAGACATCTTCCTAGGCGAGGAGGCAATCTTCATGATCTGCTGCTCAAGAGAGAACAAAGTTGGATTTTTAGACTCAAGACCAATACATCAGGCTTGAATGAGCAAATCCAATGGAATGACTTGGCAGTCATGAAGGGCTAGCACCACGTACACCCCTAGGCCATTACACATCTAGTCCAGCCACTGGCACCACCTGATGCACCCCCAGTTGTGGGCCCATGGATGCCACAGTATTGACAACCTTTTCTTTACCAACTACCAGACAGCATGTACTGAGCCATCTTCTGTCTTAGACACATAGGTGTCCCATGACCCGGTGGGTGGTTGCATGTGCAGCCAGCACCATATCACCTTCTGAGCCCCATATACAATTGAGTTGCTCCTTGACTATCTCCACTACCTTTTAGACAGCACAAAACAACAAGAACACCTTTTACCTTGTACCTTTAACCACAAGCTCTCCGCATACCACTCACGTGCGGCAGGTGTTGGATTTCTCCAAACCTTTTAGAATGCCAATCATGTGGCCATAGATGTGCTGACTACACTATGACCACAACACAATATAACAACATTATATATACCTTTGGCACAACATCCTAGGCACACATTTTGGCAACAACATCATCTTCCAGCACACGCACAGTGTGCCCCAGTCGGGTGCAGCCTTTGCCGGCCCGAATCAATTAATTTATTTATATATTTTTCTCGTGGACCATACTTGACCAGTACAATGCAATGCTTTATCATGTTGCATTAGGCCGCACGCTTTTTCGAACCCCTTGGTGATACTGAGTCCCCACTCATCCAATATGGCGGGCCATGACTCAGAACTGCATTCTAGTCTTTGTTAGACCACATGCCGCTCAGTTTGCATGCGCTGGAGTAAATAACTACACGGTGCATTTTCACTCAAGATACGAGCAGGGGGTGCCCATACGGATTTAGACATACAATCGAGGTAAGCTGTAAACTGTGCCGTCGCTCCATCCGGACATCTTGCCGAGACACTAAAACTAGTGATTGACTCCCGGATTTGCTTTCTTCTGTTTCTCAGCCCCGCGATAGGAGCTTCGGCACATGCGCCACTCGAGACGCACTGCTGTTTACACAGCGAAGAGGTGCACCATACCTCCAGGCTCCTTTAATCAAGGTAATTCGATCTACCGAGAGCATTTGTCCAGTGCGTTTAAATGTTTTAGAATTCACGGTTTAGCAAGTCCAGCATTCACTTTCCCTTGCTCTCAGGTTTTAGGGTACAATATTGCTGAACCTCCGCCACCCAAAGATGGTCCTGCATTAAATGCTTCAGCAATGCGGCTTCTGTTGACTGTTGGGTATAATCAGATATAGAGATTTCCACTCTGGGCAGCATGACATGTTTCTTTGGTATCCACTCCAACACAACAATAGAGCCAAGTAGAAGCACAAGGGCCCGCCAGACACTACTGGGCTTTGCGCATTTGTGTGCAATATATCAACTTCTTTGTGGTGTTTTTTCCTCCCCCCCCCCTTTTTCTTTCTTCCAGCCCACTTAAACCTCTCCCCCTGGTGTCTCCGTTTTCTAATGCATTAACATAGTGCCCACAGGAGGTTCCTGTTGGTTCATAGCATGCTTGCTATCTAGTCAGCATTATCAATGGATCACACTATTAGACCCAATAACATCTGTTTTTTTTTTTTCTTTTTTTTTTCCAGAGGGATAGCACCCAGCTCTGAAACACTGTCTCTGTGCCTTCATCCGCAGGTCACAGAAGTGCCCCAGCGACCAGAATCTCTTGAAGGAATCGATCCAACCTAAACCACAGGTCCTGAAGAAGATGACCCAAATCATTAGCATCATCGAAACCGGTCAACCACACTTGGCATGAGCGATATTTGGATATGGATATGTCTCATCATCATATTCTAACATTGTATATTTACAAATAGACCACAGCCTGTTTAGGCATGCTCGCTAACAAGGGCATTTTTATAGCGTCAACCACACCGGAAGGGCCCAGAATGGTAGAATCTGCCTCACCATAAATGGTATATTAAAATTCTAGACCTAAATCCTATATTGAGGACAGTACACTACCATTCGAGTAGAGACATATATAATGTAACTTTTGTCTCTTTGCCATCATTAGTTCATTACCCATTCCGGTAATTTGTCTTTTAACATTTTTTGTATCACAGCATGGTGTAATAGTTGAATTGGGGAATTTTCCAGCATTGGTATGAAATGGAGTGTGAAAGAAGTTTAGATAGGGGCAGTTTCTTTACTATCCTGTTAGACAGGCATTACAACACTCCTAACCTAGGGATACCAGGCACTATAGAGGCAGGGATAGGGTGTTCTTCTAATAGGGAGAGCAGTCTAGTGTGAATGTGCAAGGATGATTATTTCTTTTTCCAAACTGTTGTTTTCACAGTAACCGTTCTTTTGTGTTACAAAGTATACCTATTAACGGTTGGATAATGTTTTTTGGGAAAGTGAGTCCCCCATAGCAAATTGCTCTTGGTGTTTGTGAGTCATGCCAATTCAAGCCATTTGTGACGTCAGATATTTTATGCTGCCATTTGCATGAGGATTTCCAGATTCTGCATTCATGGCTTGTTGTTGTTGTACACGTGAAGCAAGTGGACATGCTATTCTGCGGCCATGTGAGTGACGTGCATGATGTCTGAGTCTATGTGTGGCACAACTGACAGTGCATCCATGCAGGCCTTTCTGATGAGAGTAACACATGTGTTTTGATGACTGTGTGTATGTGGGGTTCATGCATTGACACCTCCGGGACTGGGATGTGACAAATCATTCCACTGGATTCGTATGACAAGTGTATGTGTGTACTTGCAATATTAGTATGGTTGGCCAACTGACGTGCGTTTTGATGTCAGACAAGCCTGGCGGTACATGTTGCTTGCTTGCAGTTCATGCTGTGGCATGTGGACATTGGTGACTGTGTTTGTGTGGGCAGGTGCCCTGGTGCTGTCTCCATGACCATGGCTGCAGGTCGTTCTTGTGTTTGTTGCTGATTGGTATGGTGGCATTGCCTGTTGTACGGGATGTGTTGTTGGGCACTGAACAACTTGCGTAGTTCACATGTGCATGGCTCATGACTGTGATTGTGCCTTCACACTACAATCATGCTACATTGTCAATGTAGTTTTCCCGGGCACATACATGTGTGTGTGTGTGCATTGTGTGTGTCAGTTAATGGGTGTGACATGATGTGTCATTTCTCTTGTTAATTTTGTGTATGCAAGACATCCATTGATGATGTTTACTGATGTCAATAATTTGTTTTTTAATGTTGTACAGTTTAGCTTATGAAGAAGGCAGAGGCATTGTTGTGGAGCAGAAGGGCAGGGACAAAGCCACCAGATGAAAGAGCACACCTTTGCCTAGCCCTACTGGAGTCTACATCATCCAAGGGTGAGTTGGCTGGGGGAGTGCTAGTTCCATCGGGCGCAGCTGCTGAGGTTATGTCCCAGGAGGCTGTTATGGAGGGGGACTCTTCAGTGGTTGTGGGCCAGGGTGCAAGGATGGAGGGGCCATTCAGGGAGGAAGGCTCTCTGGAATCATCCAGGGAGATTGAGGTTGTGGCGGAGGAGTAGGAAGATGAAGGCCAGTGCAAGGAGTGTGTATGGGGACATGTGGAGTGTTTTCAGGATGCACCCCTGGGTCAGGAACAGGAGGATGTGCAGTGCACCATGGAGGGAGCTGACCATCCTCCTGTCCCTGCTCCATCTGATTCAGCTGTTGCCTCTGTTGTGGATGCCTCCACCCTTTCCGGGCCTGCCTTTAGGGCCACAGAGATCATCAGTGAGATGTCACATGCTCTGCTGGCTGGGATTACAAGGCCGACAAGCGGGATTTGTGATAATGTGAAAGACATTTGTGAGCTCCTCTTACTTCATCACCAAACAATGTGTGTCTTGATGTCCCAGCTGTCACGAGCGCTGCGCTCGGGTTGTCTCTGTGCGCTGGCACATTCAACTGCCCCCTCCTCCACTGCCTCCTCTGTTCCCCAGTCATCTTTCGGGGGGCCTCCTTTGCCACTTCCCATCACAGCCCCTTCTCCTCTTGCCACACCCACATCACCCAGTGTGGTGGTCAGCACATCCCTGCCTAAGGTGGAAGTCCAGAGAAGTACAGCAGAGGAGGTTGATGTGCCTGCCCAGACATATGTACAGGAACAGGCATCAGGGGGACAGCAGGCATATCAGGACAGTGCTGGTACTGTACTCCTCCATCATGCAACATACAGATGGTGGAGATGCATGCACATGGTAGAAGTCTCCAGGTGCAAGCAACACAGGACCCAACAAGATCGAGGAGGCAAGCCACACAGCAAGGTTGGGACAACTGGCAGGAGGAGCATCGCTGGTTCTGGCATATGGTGTGAGTCAGGATGGATTTGGGAATGCAGCTGATGGCTGAGAGGCAGCAGGCTATGGCAGCATGGGTTGCCAGGAGCAGGGCAGATGTGGTGGAAAGAAGGACACTTAGGTGGGTAGAGATCCCAGAGGAGGCTTGCAGGGATGCAGGAGAGGAGGAGAGGAGGATGAGAGACTGCCTGCAAGTCATCAAGGACAGACAGTGGGCCGCCTCCACGTGGAGGATGAAGAATGTGACTCTGGCCTGGAGGACATAATGGCACAGTATTGAGCCCACTGCCTATGTAAATAGTTGATTTTATGGTTTATTGTTTTGATTCATTTTTTCCCTTGGACATTTCCATATAGAGATTGTTGATAGTTTATATATTGTTAATACCATTTCATATTGTTCATCACACAGTTCTTGTTGTCTCTTTGTTCATGTGTTTTTGTTTTATTTTGCTATGTATTTGTTATTTGACTCTCATGTGAATTGGGGACCAAACTATGAAGGGGTGGCATGCGCTCAAATATTATGTATGGGGGTGTTGTGGGGGGCTCACAATGCATGGACACCCACCAACACACATCAGCTAACACTGTGTGGTCTCATGTCATGCAGCACTTCTGCCATTGTATTGCTTTTTGATCACATGTGAGTTTGTTTATATGTGGCTGTACACATCATACCTCTGCATGGTTCACACATTCTCAGAATTCCTTTGCATCACCCCAAAACATGCCTGTTCAAATTATGTTAGTTGCAGGGGCTTACAATGCTGTGCTTTCCTACCCCAGTCCCTTGATTTCTTGCATGTTCTTTGCTACTATGCACTGACATCACATGTCACTCTGCCCTGTCAGTGATTTCTTGGACTACTGTCCTCCTAGGTCATTCACCTACAGCAGTTTGATGCAATTACAATGACACATTTTCACAATGATGCATCACATAATATCATGTTGCTTTAGTGTGTGACATGTACATGGTGGTTTCACTGTGTAGCTGCTACTAAATGCAGCTGCCCTGTTGCTGTGCCATTGTTTTTTATGTACCAGGGAGTCCTATGATGTGCTAAGGGACCAGCATTCTGCATCAGTGCACCCAGTTGTTGGGTGTATGGGTGGGTATGTGGCCAGTGTGCTTCATGTTACTGGAACCCCAGGAGAATGGAGGTAAGTATTGTGCAATATTGCATTGTTTGGGGGGGGGGTGATGTGGCAAACCGGGGCTGGGTTGGTGTTGGGTTTAAGGGGGCCGAGTGGGTGGTGTGAGGGCTGCAGAATGGGGTAGTGTCAGAGGTGAGGACTGCTGGTGGGTGGTGTGAGGGTTACCTAGAGTAGTGTCGGAGGTGAATGGGGCTGGTAGGTGGTGTCAGGACCTGAGGGGGCTGCCTAGGGTAGTTGCAGAGGTAGGGGGGATGGTGGGTGGTGTGAGGGCTGCCTGGGGTAGTGGCAGAGGTGAGGTGGGCTGGTGGGTGGTTTCAGGACTTGAGTGGGCTGCATGGGGTAGTGGCAGAGGTAATAATGGCTGGTGTTGGGCTGCATGGGTTAGGGTTGGAGGTGAAGTGGGCTGGTGGGTGGTGTCAGGACTTTAGGGGGCTATCTGGCATAGTGTTGGAGGTGAGGTGGGCTGGTGGGTGGTGTGAGGGCTTCCTGGGGTAGTGGCAGAGGTGAGGAGGGCTGGTGTCAGGACTTGAAGGGGCTGCCTGGGGTAGTGGCAGAGGTGAGGAGGGATGGTGGGTGGTGTAAGGGCTGCCTGGGTAGTGGCAGAGTTGGCGGGGGGGCTGGTGGGTGGTTTGAGGGCTGCCTGGGGTAGTGACTGAGGTGAGGAGGGCTGGTGGGCGGTGTGAGGGCTGCATGGGGTAGTGGCAGAGGTGAGGCGGGCTGGTGGGTGGTTTCAGGACTTCAGGGGGTAGTGGCAGAGGTGCTGGGGGCTGATGTGGGGCTGTCTGGGGTAGTGGTGAAGGTCAGTAGGTATGGTGGGTGGTGTGAGGCCTGCCTGGGGTAGTATCTGAGGTGCGATGGGCTGGTAGATGGTGTGTGGACTGGAGGGCTCTGCCTTGGGTAGTGGCGGAGTTGAGGAGGGCTGATAGGTGGTGTGAGGGCTGCCTGGGGTAGTGGCAGAGGTGAGGGGGCTGGATGTTGTGTTGGAGGTGGACACAGAACTTTGTGGAAATGTTGTTCTTCGGCTATGTTTTGGTTTGCATGGGGGCGTGTTGTGGGCATGCCTCATGCAACTCTATTCCATTTGCATCTCTGGTAGAAATACATGTTTGGATCCATGAATATGCAGAGAACACAGATTTACTTATGTGTGCAGGCTCGCGCAGTGTTGTTCTTGGTGCACGGACCTTTCAGGATTAATCCGCTCTTTTTCATGAATCGGGCCCATGGACTCTACTACCCTTCTACTGCATTCATGATCGTTCCAGACTGCTCAGGGCAAAATCAATACATTGTTACTACGTGCTATGCCTCTATGGGTGAGGGTTCAGGGTGGCCCAAAAACCTGCACCACCTCTATATCTAAGTGGCGCTCCATTGTTCATAAAAGATACGCTGTGCTCCTGAACAAAGTCTGCATAATGCATGATGCGCTAACATTTCTTTTGCCGGAGGGGGGCCGCAGGGGGTGGACATGGCGCCCTCATGCAGCCTCCAAATTCACCTACATGCACCTTACTTATTGAACATGCAAAAAGGCCATTGACACCAATAACCTGTGCTCCATCTTTGGACATGTATCATGAAGCAACTCCACCTCCAATTTAAATAGGGTTTTGTAAAGCATCACATACCCTTGCTGGAAAGTTCTAAAATTAAGGCTTGAGACACTGAGCCACTCTTTTTGAAGCCAAAAATACATGTTAAGGAAATGGGGGAAATATACCTGGGCTCTAAACCGTTCACAAAACTGGCAACAACATAGCCTGTGCTCACTTATTAAGCATGCAAATGAAAAGCCCAAAATAAAACAGCAAAATGTTAGTGCTGCAAAAAAACGGATATTTTCTTGCTGGTCTCCCATCCAAGCACTAACCAAGGTCAAACCTGCTTAGCTTCACTTGGCTGACTCATCGCCCCTCTACGGCCATATGTCCAAATCCCTCTAAACCCCAACAAACTGTGGTTTTGCTGCACCACATAATTCTTAGAAAACACTGATGGAAATATTACAGGGCTCCCATCCTGCCCTAATGTATGGGGACATTGTGTCCCGAACTGTGGCTGCCAGAACCACAGACCAGAGAATACCCCACTGCACCAAACAGCTGTATGCTGGAGACCTGGGTCCATGACCCACAAAACCCAGCCTTCACTCCGGAGATCGGATAGAAATTACGGGGATGGTGTCCACATTTTCCCCACAGCATGTTGACACACACATACAACTCAGAAATGCCTCAGTCAAACCTAACTGCCCGCCATTACGTGCTGAGTGCACAAACTGTGTTACCCATGTGGGCACAAACTTCCACCACTCCCTGATACACCTCTCAATGTAATCTCCACTGAAAACAGTGATGGATCTGTCTGTCAAGACCAACACTGGATATTCGGTGCCACCGGAACGATGGACCAGATAATATGCCATCGTCAATGCATTACCCATGTCAGAGAACACAGCGCAAACCTCCCCAAATATTCTTCTGGGGCAAGAATGGTGGGAAAGTGGATGCAGCCGCAGCTCAGCATCTTTTTATGGGGTGCCCCCACCAGATATAGGTTAGGAGAGACCCTCACCTTCCATCACCGTGCCCCTTCCCATTGTCTGTTGTCCCCTCAGAGGTTTGTCAAATTACATGAGTGGGCTCCCAAAATCTGTGAGTACACGTGAACAGCATCACGTGATTAAGCAACAACTAAAACAAATGCATAAGGAGAACCTATAACCAAAGGGCCATTTCATTTTTTTCAGATTTTCTAAAGAGCACTCCTCTTTGTGGACTACAATACATGGTAGACAAATATATAGGCTTATGTATTCATTGGCCCACCTGGTGCCTTCTTGGTTGCCGCTCTTTTTCCCCACTTAGCACGCCCCGCCCACCTGGTGCCTTCCTAGTTGCTGCTTTTTTTCCCTACTTAAGGAGCCCTCCAGTCTCTTTTTCCTTTGTAGATGGGGAGCAGGTGCCAGTGGATCTAGGTCACCTGGCGTAAGCACCACACACCTTGTTAGCCCTGCCTCTTCCTTCCTGCTCTTAACTCTTAGATCAAGGGTGTCTCATATTCGAGTGTCCAAAGGAAGGGCAGACAAAGAAAAGGGCAATTCCCGTTTGGACATGTTTGGGCAGACAAAGAAAAGGGCAATTCCTATTTGGGCAGACAGAGAAAAGGGCAATTCCTGTTTGGACCTATTCGGACCAGGAGGATCCAGGGCCTGAACCCCTGCTCAGACAGCAGGTAAGTATGCACCAACATGTGTTTACTCCCTCTGTCACACACAGGCCACCCCCACTCCTCTGGTCCCCCTCTGATGTTCCCTTGTGCCCACCCCCTTTCTAGCATACAGGTGTTGCCTGGTTTGCTTGATTCTTCTACCCTGCTCCCCCTTGCCCCAACCAGCCTACTTCTGCAGGAGTCTGTTCACCATCACTGTCTTGTGGCCAATGCTGGATTTGACTTTTGTGGACTTCATTGATTCACAGTGTGTCACTCTTTCTTATGATGACCCTGAATCATGCTGTTCCCATCTTGATGTTGTATCCAGGTTTGCAACATGTGTTACTACTGACTTCTGCAATTGTATTTGTTCTCCCCTCTTGCTTTTCCACTCTTTTTGACTTCTTACTCTCTGTTCTATCCTCTCCCTATTTCCTCCCCTCCCCGCCTTACTTTCTTTTATGCAATTACTCTATCAGAATTGTCCCTGGACATAGTATGATAGCAACCTCGCCTGTCTCCACCCCTCCCATTACTTGTTCCCCCCCACAGCACTATCTGAAATGTCATCGACCTAGTAAAATAGTCGCTTGTTTTATTTCTCCCCTCCCTTTCTGCACCCCTCTCCCTCACCTTTTGTTTTTCTCCGGCTCAACCAGAAATGTCGTCAGGCCTAGTACGGTAGTCGCCTGTCTGTTTCCATTTCCTTCCCACTCTCCCCCTCCCTTCCTTATCTATGTCTTAGCCCTTGCACTGAAATGTCGTCAGGCCAAGTACAATAGTTAATGTCACATCCTTACTGGTAATGGCCTATAAGAATGTCATTGTATTTTCACTTGTTCCCTCCCTTGCCTTGAAGCACTTTGAAACACATTCTGTATAGGCGCTATATAAACTATAATATATCATAGAGCCTTTGTACATCGATTAAATACATAACAAAATGATAATATATAGTAAATGGAAAAACAAATCGATACATAAAAGTCTCATAAGTGCTGCAGTGCAAAGTTGCAGTGCTTCAGAAAAGTGAATAATGGAAAACACGTAAAACTATATACAACAAAACGTCAATGCATCACATTTAATGTCAAGCGAATTTTAGCTTGAATTCTGGTAACCCCAATAATGTCAAAAGAATTCCTCAGGGGTTTCTTACAGCAACCAAGGCGCCCACTATAGCCCACGAGGAAGTCCCCAATGGCGCTGCTCATGTAGGGCCAGAGTGAGGCCTCCATTGTCCTGGCGAACACAATTTTCATTCTTCATAGTTGCACAATATTTTTCATGACTTTCGTCGTGGCCGTATTAAAATTTAAGAGCTAAAAAATATCACCAACTAAAGAACTTTCATTTTCTAATTGGAAGGATGAAACATGGATTGGGGCACATCAGAAAAGTATCTTCTGAGCTGTTTTACACTCTTCATTACTACTTTGGTTCATAAAATGGTCGCAGAATCACTGAGTTGTGTTCCTTGTGCTATACCATGTGCATGCCGAAGACCTCAGCATGCATGTATTCAAGGGTTTATCTATTCACACGACTTTCATCGCTGGAGTGCATGCAGTTGTTTCATGTCAAGAGGGCATATTTAAAAGTATTTATTTCTTTTCATTCACTCTATAAATGTGCTTCAAAAATGAGTTTATTTTCCATTTGTATTTACCTCATTACATTCTTCCTCTAGTTTCAGATCTAAGCCCATAATGCAACTCACATCTATTTAAAGTAATGTGTTTTCCCGTTTGATTGATGTTAGATGCAACAATTGCAATTCCCAATGCTGGCGATAATTCCTTGCAGATGTTGTTAAATTGCAGGTTAAATGGAAAAAAAAAGTTCTTTTCTTCCGGCCACCCACTCTCGTTCCCTTGAAATAGGTGATCAGTACATCCTGTGCTGTAGGTGAAACTATTCCCTATCCAGCTACTCATCTGGTTTAAATGACTTCCATTTGGAGGTTCAAAGGATGACAGAATGTTATTTTCAGATTGTTTTGCAGGTACGAAAATATTGTAACTCTGCTTTTTGTTTTAACTGGCAAAAACTGCAGGGATGGGTCTGCCAAGGTTATGCTGATTTTCCCTTTAATATAAATAACATTTGCCATTCCCAACGCAAACTAATCTTGGAATCCCTTTAACCATTTATAAAGCCGCCTGCAATATGATGCAAGTGCCTTGTAAAGCACATTTCTGCTTTTGAATTTTATTTTAGAAGTTGTGAAATATTACATTCCCACAATACATATAATAGTTTCAATTTCCTATTGTCAAACTATTGTATTTCCCACAGCTCTTTTATGGTTAAAACATATTTTAATCCGTTGAATGGGCCAATGTGCGAACGTGCGTGCGTGCGCATGCATGTGCGTGTGCGCGCCCGCGCGCATGCACAAAACCGCTCGCCTGTGAATGTGTGTACTTTGGTATTAGACATGTACATGTCTGTAGGAAAATAGCATTATGTTTTATTAGCGGCCATGCGTCATACGTTACTTCCAAATATTTGGCTCAAGATATCGCTCTGCTTGATTCTGAGTCCCAAGTACAATTAGAAAGGTGTCATTCTGTGATGACACAACTCTTATCTGTGACAAAATCTGTATCTTTATAAGTTCAGTCACAGACTATGGGCCGAACATGAGTGAACGCGTAGTTCTGTAAGGGAATGACGCTTGTCTTATTTTACATGGAGCTCGGATGCAGGCCCTGGGTTTCTATGCTTACAATCATATCTTTGTTTACCTCTGTCTCATCAGCTACGAGTTGTAGATGGTGTGTGGAATTTCACATTTACGCGGGTTAACTCTCAATTCTCCCTTGCAACACACAAACAAAAATCTATATGGCATCACATGAAACAAACAATTCCCCGTTCCTATCAAAACATGCACGTTTTACACCTGGATACTAGAAGAACTGAAACCAGGAAATGACATGTTGTTTGTTGACATGACCCAAGTTAGGGTGGAATGCTCCAGATGTGTAATCGTTCAAAGAAAAACTGAAGGCTCTTTAACTGACCACAGCTGTTAAATTGTGAAGTGATTAATGTGCAATGTTCTGCAGAGATCCAGCTCGGCTTTGACGCAGATCGACTATGTGTTAGTGGATTGTGCATAATTACGCACAATACGACTCAATACAGCAAGGACACATGCAGGCACGTCTAATTCTTCAGGGTAATTCCACACCCTATGCTATCCATAGTCTATGTCATATATAGGTTAATGTTCAATGTTCAGTGATTCTCGCATTTAAGATATGACATATTTTAATAACAGATGTATTTGTCATGACAATGCCCGGTAAAGCTCCGTCCGAGCTCTGCTTCCTTTTCCATATGTGCTAAGTGACTTATATACAGACAGTGGAACGTAATAAACAGCATTGAAGAAGCAACTACATTAACATTAGAGTGGACATTTACTGCAGAGATACAACCCCTTAAGTGCCAGGCTATTATACAAGTCTATGCAAAAAGGACGAGCATACCCGTCCTTGGCACTTTTATAGACAGCAAAAAGTGCATTCTATACAGCATGAGCATTATAATAATACAATTCTTTTAAATGCAGTGGAGCAGAACACCTAAGCTGCACTGATTATACAGCACCCATCAAGTCACGTTAAAATTAAGAATTGAATTGAGGGAGAATGAGTAGCACATGCTAAATGAATGGTTGGTGATAGCAATTAATTGCCATTCACTTGCAACATACACTTTAGGCACCGGCTACTTATGATGTTTGATGTTTCTTCGTCTGACACCATTTCTACAGACCTCATTGCAAAGCCCAGAGGTGACCACCATCTACTGTATTTAAAGCTCATTGGGCCTCATTACGAGTTACGAGCTGCCTCCAAACTCGGGTCCGGGTCCAGGTTCCCTGAATGGGGAATTATCGGGCCATTCCAACTTTGGAGGACCCAGTATTTCCCCATTCAGGGAACCCGGACCCGGACGATCCCCATTCCCATAGGGCTCAATGGGAATGGGGAGCATGCTAACAACTGGCCCGTTAATGACAGGCCCGTTGTTAGCATGCTAGTTCTGGTCTGACCAGACGTCCAGAGCGGGTCCTGCGAGGGAACCTCGTAATAGGGCAGAATGTGTTTAACAGCACCGGTGACGTTAAACCCATTCCACCAGAGTCGTAATGAGGCCCATTGACTCTTCCAAGGTAGATGAAATGTGATCAATTTCTCCTTCAGCTGGACAATAACATGTTTCGGAAAAATATGACTTTATTTTGGATGACTTCTGCACATGGCCCTACACTCATTGTCCCACCTGTCCTTTAATATGGTTGAGCTAAGTGGAATTCCAGGAAGAGTTTGCCTCTTATAAGATAACCATGATGCAGGGATTCCTGAGGGATGCATCCTCTTTATGGACCTGTTAAGGTTGTGGTGGTTCAGAAGGTTTGAGTATCACTTAAAGATGCAGGTGAGGTCATTAGGTGTAGGGATGATGATGTGGATTATATGCCAAAGGACATGGACACTAGAATTCTGGCAAGGATCCAAAAGTGGAGTGTTCCGGTTCCATAAACGCCCTATCCAGTGGGGTCAGTCCTCATTTATGTTCTTAGAACTGGGTTACAATGATTGCAGAGTCATGGATCCTGCGCTCTTATTGTATATGTTGGGAACGAAAGAGGGTCTTCCCACCCCATAGGCGATTCCCAATGAGAATCAAACAATAAATCGCATTTCAAGAGAGCAGAGGGGAGGGGATGCGCATGAAGCAGAGTGCTCCATTGCGTAATGCATGCATTAGGAGCTACATAGTGGAGGCCAGTGTAAACGCCATTTTAGTTATTGGCAGCAATTCTGGAACATAGGATCAAGCACAGCGGAAGCATCCAAATGTGTTAGCATTAGATTTTTATTATTGGCACAGGCATGATTCACATCATGAGTGAGCTTCAGGGAGTTATAGACCGTTTATTGTCTGAGAGACTGCAGACCTTCGTGCCCCAGGAAGAATGTGCTCTGCAAGGCCATGAGAAGGGGCAGAACGCCTTTTGGCAGTTACCATGCCACGATACAGATAGTATGGCCACTAAGCCCAGTGCAGCACCATTTGCAGCAGAATTGTAGCCCTCCTATGCTATTTATATGAAGGGTGTGTGATCTAAAGAGCAAGTTTTTGTTGATGTATTTACTTTTATTTTTAAACACAAAAGCAAAACGAATTTGTTTAGTACATTCTCTGCTTAACAAACCAAAGAACAAAACAGACTGTTTTAAGTTTATACAATGTGGGGGTACTGCTCAGTACCTTCCTCTAACATTTCCTCACACAAAAACACAATCTCTTAACAAATAGAATATGTTTTAGTGACTAAGGGTGACTGCATAAAGCTATATATATTGCCTAGGCCACACAGCGACAAAGACCGCCCGAAGAGCAACTGATTCACTCAGCTCTCCCCATGTAAGTAGATCCTTGACCCGGGATCGTATCGCAGCATTATTTAACTTCGTACCTCTGCTTACATGGGCCACCCGATGCATGTCTTGAACGCCTCCATACGGCATCACGACTAGATATCGCCATGATTTATTACCATGTGCTGTTACATTCAACTGCGCTTGTAACTTCTATGCTCATTACTCTTTACTCACCCGTGGCAGCCTCACAATCACCACGGACAGTATGAGGTCCGACCATAGTCTCTACTAACGGTCCTTCCCATCCTCACCTAATCACATTAGGGGGACAGGTTGCATGTCTCACCGTCCATTTTTGACAACATGCACAAGATATATAAGTTTTCCATTTAGTATTATCTCAGAATGCATATTCCCCACACAGTCCCTCGCAACTAGGGGACACAATGCATGCCTCACATGTCCAAGGCACTAGATCTACATCAGACAGGAGTTTCTGACCTCTGAAACAACAATTATCCATTCTTATTCTCCTCCATAGATTGGTGACCATAATTCGACATTTATTGACGTCGCCACCTCCTGGCCGCCACCCTGTACCCAGGATACGGAGTGGGAATCTTGCCTTCCCCACTTGTTGAGACTGTGTACTGACCGCACCTCCTCACGGATGATCCCCCACAGAAGTTGAAGGATCAAATACGAAGTCTCACTGCCATAGTCTCTACTAACGGTCCTTCCCATCCTCACCTAATCACATTAGGCGGACAGGTTGCATGTCTCACCATCCATTTTTGACAACATGCACAAGATATATAAGTTTTCCATTTAGTATTATCTCAGAATGCATATTCCCCACACAGTCCCTCGCAACTAGGGGACACAATGCATGCCTCACATATCCAAGGCACTAGATCTTCATCAGACAGGAGTTTCTGACCTCTGAGACAACAATTATCCATTCTTATTCTCCTCCATAGATTGGTGACCATAATTCGACATTTATTGACTTCGACACCTCCTGGCCACAACCCTGTACCCAGGTTACGGAGTGGGAATCTTGCCTTCCCCACTTGTTGGGACTGTGTACTGACCACACCTTCTCAGGGATGATCCCCCACAGAAGTTGAAGGATCAAATATGAGTCTCACCGCCATATATTTTTTGACGGTAAGGCTCACATCGCCGCACCTTCTTAGATGCAATGATATTACATATTAAGCTATTAATCAGCTCTTTGAAATTAAATAACAACCAAACCTCATAACAGCATTTCTCATTTTCATTATATTCTGACAGATACCACACGGACAGAGAGTATACCTCGCCCTCAATCCTGAAGAAGGCCACCTCACCAACTAGCACCAATCAATCGCTATTGTTGGCTGAAACACTACAGTGTCGATTTATGACACAAAGTCATGTTCCACCATTTTGTCCCACATGTTGTGTGTTGTGTTCCGAGACCCTGAGACCAGTAGTTGTCTAGGACTATATGCAGTCATCCTTTGTCACTAAAACATATTCTATTTGTTAAGAGATTGTGTTTTTGTATGAGGAAATTCCCTCGACATTTTCGAGGAAGGTACTGAGCAGTACCCTCACATTGTTTAAACTAAAAATGGTCAGTTTCGTTCTTTGGTTTGTCAAGAAGAGAAGCGTATTAAACAAATTCATTTTGCTATTGTGTTAAAAAGTAAAATTAAATACACCACAAAAAACTTGCTGTTTAGATCTCACACCATGATTTTTTTGCATATAAATAGCTGCCCACCTGGGTAGATCAGGGCTTAGCCAGGTGCCCTTTATTTTGTTTTAGCCCTTCTATGCTTTGAAACCATGGTGCCAGCCAGGCCCAGACCACCGACCCTAACACTGTACGACCCCTGATCGATCAAAGTGATCAGAAAGCAAAGCCATCTTGCCATCACATTTGGGTCACGTGATATGTGCTGCGAGGTGCTAGGGAGGGATGAATGGATTGCCTAAAACGAGGGTGGAAGACCTTGGGAGGTTGCTGGCGCATCTGGGAATGAGTGAAGTATGACTTTGGCTCTCCCCTGGGCACATATCTGTGCCTGCCAGCTGCACCGGTATAGTGATAGAGTAGCATTGCTTTTAGAAGTAACTAATTGCTTATTAGGTTCTGTTTTGCTGCAGATGTTGAGCCCAGCTGCACCCACGTGGACAGAGATTGACAAGAAAGCTGGGACCAATGGCTAAGCATCCCCTATGGAGTGGACCTCCTATGTTCCAGGCATCAAACCCACAGGTCTGCAGGCGCCATTTTTACCGAATTCCTCTCTGCTCTTTGAAGCAGGGCGTGGCCCTGAGGAGAGAGCAGGTCATTGTTGGGACCCCATGACAGAGGAGTACAGGTGAACACGCATATGTGAGTATGTGATAACAAGCAGGGGAATGGTGTATGTTTGTGGAAAGAGGGGATTGTGTGAGTGATGGACAGGTGTGTTTTATTGTAAGGTAAAGGAGATGTTTTTTACTTTTTTAGTTATAAATTGTTTAAGAGGAATAAAAATGAAGGAAGATAAAGGAGTTTAGGCAGCGTTTCCGAGTGAGGGGAGATGATGGTACCATGTATTCTTGTGACAGAGATAAACAAGTAGGAGGTCTGCATATTTAGTGGGCTTGGGTATAGTATTATTTGCTGTTTTTGTTTGCTGGTTTAGTGTATTGTGAGTGGTAGAGGATTAGAGTGGGTTCTTGTTGGCATGGCATTATGAATTGCATTGCATGAGCATAGTCTGAAATGGAGTGTGTGTGAAGGGAAAGGCGAGAGAACTTTCATTGGTGGCAATGGGGAGGAGGGGCCGGAGGCTGTTTTTTTGCTGCAGCGTGCACAGTGCTGCAGCAGCAAAGGGGGACTCCTTTAGAGTACATGTATAGTATGCTGCCATTGTACATGGACAAGATTAAGAAATATCTCAAGCAGTGGGTGGTAGAGACATGATTTGGGATGCCCCGCTCCTGGATAGAACAGGGCCCCCACAATAAGGGAATGCTAGAACATATAAACACATATTTAGCAGTGAACTATAAAGGCAAGCATCTGCTAAAGAGGAAGGAGATCTTAGATCTTTGATAGATGATTGAGGACGTAGAGGACCCAGACGAGAAAGGGGCTTGGTATACCCATTGATGGGCCACAGTGATACAGGAGGGCAGAACCTCAAAAGAACATAAGGGATTATAACCATTAGCTGCCTGCCCAGCCACGGTATACACTAACCAGACCTATGTGCCTACCCCAGCCACTGCTGTGCCACCACCGTATGTTCCCACCAGAATTACTACTCCACCCCAAGATGGTAAAGGGCAGAAGGCATTGTAGGAAGCGCTGGAAGCAGTGCAAGTATAGTTGGCCTGACTGAGAACATCACAGAATGAGGGGAGGGTGAAGGAGAGTGGGCTGGATGAATGGAGGGCAGGAGATGTTTTATATAGATTGGATAGCACAGATATAAAGGATGTGCGCATTGAGACAACAGAGGGTGAGAGCGGGCAAGCAGGACACATGGGTTATGGGACAGTGTGGTCCGATAGAGGAAAGATAGAGAGTTAAGGGAAGATGAATGGGACATAGTAGACGAGGAGGAACAACAGGCACCAGAAATATCAAAGAAACATCCAAACAGCTTGTGGGGAAAATGATTAAGGAATAGCTATGGCTGAGTGGCAGTTGCATGGAAAAAGGGAAGTGTTGGATGGGAGGATGGGAAGGGGACGGGCAAGCAGATACCACTGTTACACAAAGGTCTGGGGAGAGCACATTATATGCCCTGGCCACAAATGGATACAAATAACTTGATCAAAGCACTCCCGCCCCTTAGTGCTGGGGCTGGGAAGTGGATTTACACCTTCGAGAAGCAGACAGCAGGTGTCCCTCTACGTAGTGGCAATTGTTGGTGATCAGGACGGGGACATGTGGGTCAAGGTGGGATATCCATGAGTGAAACTGGATGATGATGCACACGACAGAGAACCCTTTAACAATTTTAGGGCACAAGTGTGGTATGCGCTATGGCAAACATATCCTGACCCCCCATATTTACAGTCTATAATGCAGTACACTATGGGAGAGGAGGAAGACCCAGCGCAGTACATTATTAAACTTCAAGATATGTTGAGGGGTGAGACGGGACACCAGTGGGACCGATCAGTTCCTCTTTTTTATTTTGTTATAAAAAAGGGGCTTACCCAATGATGTGCAGAAGGCACTCGGCAAAATAGTGAGTATTGAAGCGAAAGGGTGGGCAGAGATTCAGACAATCATAATACACCATTGTAAAAGAATAAAGGAGTGCAAAAAGGAAGCAGTGCCGCAGATAACGGCAGAATAAGGAAAACTAGTACAGAGAAAGCTTGCTAAAATAGCTGTAGAAGGCGTGGCACCCACATCTGCATCAACAGAAACTACAAGGAGCACACATGTGCCCGCAGATGTAAGGATAGGTTTGTTTTGGCCAGGAGAGGAGGACAAGGGCAGTGGGGAGGAGGCATCAGCAACCCGGCTCTGAATGGCAGCAAGGCAGTCAACAGAGGGAAAGAGGTAGGTTCAGAGGGGGAAGAAGGGGAGTTGGAGGGTTTGGAGAGATAGGATCCCGAGGTGGTGTCATGGGGCTCTCACAGTGTTGGAGCTGCGCGAAATGGGGACATGTTGCAAGAGAATGTAGGGGCAGACAAGGGATGGGTTATAACCAATAAAGCAACTATTGCCCACAGCCCCAGCCACAAGGACAGCTCCAAATATCAACTTCCACACCATATGAGATCCATCAGGCATATACACAGCTGCCACTTCAACCCCTGGGTGCATATATGCAAAACCCACAACCAGCCCAGCCACAAGGGTCCACGCCCAATGCATTTCACGAAGGACACATGCCCACACCTCATTCTGTACCTAATGGCACTGTGGCACCTTATTGGGGGTTCAGAGTCATGGGCGGCAACCCTTTGTCAGTCCCTGGTACAAATACATTCCCTGAGTAGGACAGCCCACATAGAGCTCTCGCGTGTCCAGTGCTATCCATGACAGTCCACACTGATGAGGAACCCTTGGTGGGCGCTGAGATAGGAAATTAACACTTCATCTTTATGGTTGACACAGTTGTCACTAAACCATGCATCAGTGAGGGAAGCTTCCCGCTATCGAGGTTGGCATTAAAATAGGTAGAAAGGTGGTGCGGAATCCCCTATTATATTCAGAAAGTTCCCCGAAAAACTTGTTGGGCCGTGACCTTCTAAGCAAATTGAACATGACTATCTCCTTTACAGATATCCGGATTGTGTGTGCCACCCCAGGGATGTGCGTGATGAGGGCAATGGTTGTCATATTTGCAAAAAACGAGAAGTAGTGGTTCGCAGATTTCCTGTGGACCCAGACATGTTTTTATACGGGATTAGAGTGCTTCTTGAGGTGGTGACCCAAACTGGCAAAGGTTGCTGGTGAATGCCAGCTCATTTCATTTTTGACCCTGTAGTGACCCCCGAGTTAGTGGCAGGAACACTATTGTTGCTCGATTTGCAGGGTCAGGTGGTTTCCACAAAGCAAATTGTTGTTATAGGAATTGACAATGATGGGTGTGAGTGGCGCACAGTTCTGTGTATTGATCCTACAGTACGTCTTAGGCATGTGACCGATGTGGAATTGTTTAAAGACAAACCTAACAACGGTGAAATTGCATTGGCTGATTGTATCCCCAGTGAAATTATGCTGCAGTACCGGAAAGTTCAATGTCCCCTTGTGGCCCTTGCCGCCCAGCCCCACTTCACTGATGGAGATATGGAGCAGGTACCAGAAAGACTTAGGACTGCCAATGCCCATGATGTAGGGCTGCTCCAAGGAGTGACCCCGGTAAGAAAAACACTGAAGCCCGGAGCCGTTCTGCACCAAGTGAGACAGTATCCTCTATCAAGGGAGGCGGAAGAGTGGTTTAAGGACACCATCACTGTCCTGTTAATACAGGGTATAATAGTGCCATCCACCTCCACGTGTAACACACCTATATATCCTATAAAAAAGGCAAAAGGGGCAGTTGGAGGATGATACAGGACTTATGCCCCCTAAATGACATTGCACAAGCCGAATGTCCTGTGGTTCTAAACCTTACAACAATACTTTCTAACATCCCTAAGACAATGACCCATTTTACTGTGGTGGACCTTAAGAACGCTTCATTTTCCATTTCACTGTACCTTGACTCACAATACCTAACTTCCTTTACACATGGGGGAGCACAATTTGAACACACAAGGCTGACTCCAGGGAACTGTGAGTCCCCAAATATCTTTAACAGAAAACAACATGCAGACTTAGGAAACATCCAGGTATCCAGCACCATCATCCAGTATGTGGATGATCTGCTGGTGTGCAGAGACAACAAACACCAGTGTTGGAAGGACTTGATAATACTCTTACAGCTTTTGGCCCGCAACAAAATTGCAATATTGTCTGCAGGAAGTAATGTACTTGGGACAATTAATATCCGTGAATGGAAAAAGAATAATACCTGATTGCACCACATCTGTGCATGCCACTCCACAGCCCACCACAGTGAAGGAGATGTAACAGTTCTTGGGTTTTTGCAACTATTGTATGGCCTGGATACTTGATTATGCAACCTAGACTAGGCCCATTTTCCAGGGCCTCAAGTAGGCCCAAAAGACTGATAACACGATTGTATGGACAGAAGACATGCTTGTCAATTTTGATGCCTTCAAGGAAGTAATATCTATTGCCCCGGTATTAGCCACCCTAGATTACACTCAGGAGTTTTACCTATTCCCTCCAAAAGTATGATTGGCCACAAACCATTGGCCTACTTCAGCAGCATGGTAGACTCAGTAAAGTAGGAGAAATTCACATGCAATCAGGAATATGCTGCTACAGCATTCACAATTGAAAAGAAATACACTACAGTAGCGGGGTTCTCCATAACTTTGTACTTGAAGCACGCAATGTTTGCTATCCTAAAATGGTCAAGGTCCACGCTAACAACCCAGAGAGTGTATGCCTATGAGATCATACTATCCAGCACAAATATCCACATTGTAAGATGCAAAACAGTAAACCCTGACACGTTTATGACTGAAAGGCACACATACAAAGCCTTGGCCCATCAGGATTGTGTGTCTTGTGAGGGGGAGGAGGACATCATTCCCTAAGCAAGAGAAAGCCCACTTGAGGGGTGTGCTCTTCGTTGATGGGTCAGTGACAATTAACCAAAGCACAGGTGTGAGACACATTGTGGTGATGGTAGTGCGCCTGGTAGATGGTGAGTTTGAAACAAAAATGCAAAAGTGATTGCTAGTCCTCGTTTTGGCTCAGGCGGCAGAATTCATTGCACTCATAAAAGTGCTGCAAGCATCACAGGTGTGCCACGTCACCATCTATTCATATTCGACGTACGTCACTACAACAGTGCATGCTGGTCTTGCACAGTGGTAGAGGAGGGGGTCCAGGATGGCTGATGGACCCCCGGTTCAACATGCCGCTTTATTACATAGTTTTATGTTTGCAGTCTCACAGCCATCCACAGTGGTGGTCATAAAATGCACCGCACACACCAATAACGCTGACAAAATCTCCCTCATAAATGCTGCTGCAGAAGCGGCAGCCAAAGTGTCTGCATACTTTCTAGCACCTCAACCAGAAGACTACCCTGCCTTAACCCCTAACATCGAGCAGCCCACTGTCCCCTATAATGCACTGCCAACAGCCAAGGTTGTTGAATTACAGGGACAAGCACCCGATTAGCAACTGTGGGTAAAATGAGAGTGTAAACAGTCCCCAACTGATTTAATATGATGACAGGAGGTAACAGGGAAAGCCGTTATGCAACATGAGTTATTAATAGTACCATTTGACCAGCTTCATCATCCATCACATGTCTTTAAGCAGCACATTGCTGCAGACATACAGGACGACCAGTTCATTCCAAATCTCGAGGAGCATTTAGAAAATATGCTTATCAACTGTGTCACATGTCAAAGATACAGCACAGGAATGACACTGTGAATGATCAGAGGCACTCTGTCCCGCCCTACTGGGCCATTCTGTAAGTTGAATATAGACTACGCTGCTATGGCGAGAGGTGTAACGACTCCTGATATTTGATCGTTGGCGTGTGCCCCTTCTCCCAATTGGTGGAGGCAGGACTGTGTGCACATCCAGATGCCAAATGTTCAGCTAATTTTTGGCATGCAAGTTATTATCTCTATTGGGTGTGTGCAATGTATTAAGATCAGACAACGGAACACACTTTTTTAAGAAATTGTTTGAGGAGATTACAACATTACTTGGTAATAAGCATCGGATGTGCACCATTTACCTCGCCCAGGCTAATGAAGTTGTGGAGAGGATCAACAGCCTACCGTGTAGAAGCTATCCAAGCTGTGCACCACTTTAAAAAAGAACAGGGTGCATTGCTTGCCATTGACACTTTTCAGTCTGTGTAGACAAGGGCCACCATGCATCACCTTATGAGGTGGTCACTGGTTGTCGCATACACACACCTGCCTCTTGTTCGAAGAAAACATCTGATGCACATAGAGCAGCATCTGCGTTAGGAGAGAAATTTGTCAACTACTTGACCAGACTAACATGTGCCATTAAATTTGTTTCTCGTCAGATTGCACCACCCCTATCAGAGGAACCACTGGGCGCTGCAGCTGCTGCACCACCTGAGTCCGCACTCACTCACCCCTTACTTCCAGGTGAACTGGTCCATGTGCAGAATTTCATCTGCATGTTGAGTGACCCCAGGTATGACTGGCCTTACCTATCAGGTCATCTTTCCCACTCTCCTTGTGGTCAAAGTGAAGGAGGTCTGCTACTGGATTCACTTATTGGATGTCCAAAGAGTACCCCCAGCACCCCACAGTGACTGTAATAGCATATTTCTACACCCAGTGACTCCAAACAATTAAGTAAGGGCACAGATTAACTACCTCTTTTTTCCACCACCTCGTATTAGTACTCTGCATTCCCACTGCTAAACACAGCACTTTACACTTTACACCGAGTGTGTGCTCTTACACCCTCCCAAACTCTTACACTCTACCTCTCTTTCTCTTTCTCTTTCTCTCTCTCTCTCTCTCTCTCTCTCTCTCTCTCTCTCTCTCTCTCTTCTCTCTCTCTCTCTCTCTCTCTCTCTTTCTCTTTCTCTTTCTCGTTAACTCTCTTTTTTTTAACAGCATAATTGCTTTTCAGAGGCAGCACAAGATGGACCCAGCACTTTCAAACAACTCCTTGAATATAAAGAAAAACGTTAGTTATGGTAGCATGTCTAGAATTTTATATTCATACTTGTGTATGATGTATGGTACACACGTATGAATATGAAAATCTAGACACACTACCATAACTAGAATTTGCAGGGTTGTTTGCAATTTCTATGTTAGCATTAGGCATTTGTTTTGGGGCTGCTTTTATATGGGGGTCACATATAAAAAGAGGGGGATGTCTAAGATGCCAATATATCTATTACTAATGCAAATTAAACTATTTCTTTACATTCTCAAATGCACAACACCAGCACCAGGAACGTAACTTTACACGCCAGCATCAACATTTCTGTCTATGTTACAGACACACCCACAGGTTCATGATGTTTCGAATTCATAGCCAGGACTTTATTATTTCACAGTGTTTTCACAATGGCACTAGCAGTTGTAAACATTTTAACGGAGATATACAAGATTCTAGGCACACAAAAAGAAAAATGAAAAAGGCAAAATACGATGCCTAACATGGGCTTGGCTTAGATACTATAGACGCTGTACGCCCCCAAGAATTATCAAATAGTTGGTACACAGACATTTTATTTGTTTTATTTATTTAGTTGTTTTTTTATAACATGCCTAATACCTTACCTCAGTTCGGTTTCTAAGCAAGGAACCAGGATTCCAACCTCTGTTGCTCTGCGTGGTCTTTCTGCCAAGACTTGCAGTTGCTGGTCTTGGAAGTTGATATGTGTGTTTGTTGATACTGCTTGCATCAGAGGCACCCAAGTTCTTAGTGCTGAAGGAAGTAACCATTCTAGAGGCTCAATGCCTATTCCATCTATCGCTGTGCAGGGTACGAGGTACCTTCCAGGCACAAACTGTGAGGTGCAAAGTATCGGATCCAGACAAACTACAATGCAACAACAATCCTAAAAGCACCAAGTGTTTGGTGAGACCGAATTTGGTGTTGAAAGGACTTTAATACGTGGCAAACAGATGGCAATATATGATGCTGCGTTATATGGCGGGTGGCTTGATAGGGATTGAAGACAAGATCCTGGCCCGAGTGAACACAATATGTGCGCCATTCTAGATTGATCATATCACAAAAATAACATGGATAGAGGCAGTGGAAAAAAACGTGAAAGTGTGAAGAGAAGAAATATATGAACTTGGCTTTTAAAGTGATGGAACAGTGTTTGCAGGGGCCAATGAACATTGTAATAAGAGTTTGCTCATGCCAGATCTCAAGAAAGGCACAGCTGAAGTTATGGACTATTACTGGTGTGAGGTCAGCGGGTGTACTTGCTCCTATCAGCATCATGGAGGGGCTACTGTTCACTTGCTACCTTGCACTCAGCACTGCTTATAATACGAGAAGAGCATCTCCAAGGGGGGCCGGTGGACTCATCCCCTCCATGGCAGTTCCCACTCCTGATGTGCCAACCAGAAACCCATTGCAGGCCCCGGAGTTCCACATCCTTCCTGAAAGCAATAGGAAAAAACTGTTGCAGTGAAAGAAACGATCTAACTATCTATCTCGCGATTCATCTGAACTTCTCAGCAAGATACCCAGTGAGCACAGGCTTTTCAGTGGCACAGAAATGTTCTTTGCATCACTGTTACTGCCTGGGGTCGAAGCCGCTGCTAATACCACATGGCTTCAAATAGTACACTGTGAACAAATACAGCTGGCAAATGACACAGAACAAGGGTTCAACTCCATAAACATCGAATTGCTGGCCCTGAGACTTATGATGATGCAGAACCGCTATATTCTTGACCTCCTCATGGCAATGGAAGGAGGCTTATACAAAAAGATCAGAGACTCCTGTTCATGGCACCTAATGATTCAGAGAACGGCTAACTGGTGCAAATAATAGAAGCAGTACACACCCTGCGAGTGTGCATGAAAGAAGAAGCTTAAATACAGAGTGAGGACTGGTTTGAGAACATTTTCTCCTGGGCCCCTTCCTGGCTGTGAGCAATAGTGAAGATGTTGGTAACTGTGATCGGGTTTGTGTTGGTCATTTTCTTCACCTGCCTGATGGGCCTCATGTTCTGGGCCAAAGCAGTACCTAATAGCGCTAGGATGATGGTCTCAATTGGGGTATTAAACACACCCTGTGGTACCATAGAGCATGGTACCCAGACAGATGACCCAAAAAAACTCTGCATGATATAGTTTGAGCATTGCTTACACCCCCACGGCATAGTTACCACACCCCCCACCAGATCCTGAGAACTATACAGAACATTCAGTAGATTTAGCTGGGTTGGGGATGCATATATATGACTTGCACACCTGAGGAGTATGCCCGATCTAGAGCTAGTTTGGATGACCCAAAGATCAGGAGTTTGTTAATGTAGGATTAAAGAAAGGGGGGAATGTTGCGAAGAAAAGATAGTCTTTCCACCCCAAGGCAATTCCAAATGAAAAACAAACAATAAACCACACTAAGAGAGAGCATAGGGGAGGGAGCTGTGCACTCAGGATAGTGCCCAATTGTGTAATGCATGCATTAGGAGCTACATAGTGGAGGCAAGCGTAAATGCCATTTTAATTATTGGCAGCCATTTTAGAACAGTGGCCCAAACGAGGCAAAAGCACCCACCATTTTAGCATTAGATTTGTATTATTGGCACAAACATAACTCACACCACGAGTGATCTTCAAGCAGTTAGAATTGTTTCATTGTCTTAGAGGCTGCAGACTTTGTGCCCTGGGAAGAATGTGCCCTGCAAGGCCACAAGAAGAGAGCAGAGTGCCTCTTTGCAGTTACCATCCCACGATACAGATAGCATGGCCCCTTAGCCTCAACTCCCCATTGGCAGCAGAATTACAGCCCTCCTATGCTCTAATCCTAAGACCACCACATACCACATACCACAGTGTCAGCCATGCCCAGACCAATGACCAGAAAACTGTAAGACCCCTCATCAATCAAAGGTCACGTGATTTGTGCTTCAAGGTGCCAGGAAGGGATGAAATGAAAGCTTAAAATCAGGGTGAAAGACCTTGGCAGGATGCTGGCGCATATGAGAATGAGTGAAGTATGTGAGTAAGTATGACCTCAGCTCTCCCCATGGGCCTATATATGTGTTTGCCAGTCTGCCAAGTGCATCAGTATAGTGATAGAGAAGCACTGTTTTTAGAAGTAACTAATTGCTTATTAGGTTTAGTGCGTCCATTATTGGGTAATGGAGTGCATCCACTTGGCTGGAGATGGACACGAAGGCTGGGTCCAATGGTCTAGCATCCCCTATGGAGGCTGCCTATCTATAGGGTCTCAGCAACCAGCCTCGTAGGTTTTCACTGGATGCATTGACATCACTAATTACCATTTGTACATTCATAAGGTTCTGCCTGTGCAGATTTTGTCTGAAAGTTCAGCAGCAGCGGAGTTCTTTGCTGATGCACTTCCTTTGTGTGCATACAATGTGTTATCCATGCAAGAGGTGACTTGGGCCTTTTTCCCTAGCGGGTTGTATTTTTTCTTGTGTGGTATGTGATTGACAGTAAGCACAATAAGAACATGCACATTTGATATTCATCGGAATGCACATGTACGTACATGTGAAGGTGTGTTATCTTTCACTCTGGCAATCTCTCAAATGTCTGAGTCATTACATGTTAGACTGCACAAAAATAAACACAGATTTGCTTTCATTTGGTGTATATATAACATAATCACACTACTACATGGCATAGTTAAGGTTAAGTCAGAATTCACACAGCACATTTTGGAGGCATACACACTTACATGGAACATTTCTACATTTTTCAAGTACGGCTGCACTCTTTTTTTTAAAATAACATATGATTTTCCTCAAACAACTTTTAACAAGTGGTTTTCCAATAGGGAAATGAAAACATGTATCATTGATTTTGGTGCAGTGAAAAAAAAAGAAACTAGGGCTGCCCAATTCCAAAATATTTCAGTGCTAAGATGTATCTATATATAATCATGTGCAGAATAAATGTGCACCTTTTATGAAAGCTGTAGACCTATGTGTAAGAAGTTAACAGGACCTGAAGCCAATTACCATATCTAGTAAAACTCCATCCAGGAGTTTATTTTTTTAATTTTTATTTCAAACTTTATTTCTTATTTTCAACAAGAAAGAAACATATCAAGTACAAAGCAAATGTTACTAGGCCAACAGGCTATCATCCAGGTAACAACATAAACCTGAATCTAAGAAAACAATAAACTCGAAATGCATATTAACCGCAACACATTTAAAAACGTAGCCATGAGCGGTGGCCTGACATTCCCAAACATAACAGACAACACAAAACAAGAGAACATAACAACACAAGCACCCCCCTCTCCCAAAACGTATCCATTAGACGTGATGCAAACCCATTCTATTACACAATTCCGATCAAGATGGTTTACCCATAAAAATCATTGAAATTCCCCATTGTTCATCATAACGTGCTTCGTTGCATTGCTTATAAAACATAGTCTTCTCATATTTAGATAGAACTTGCACATCTTAAATCTAATCCTCTACTGTTGGTTCCTTTTTTGTCTTCCAGACCTTTAATATCTGTTTAGTAGCTACTAACAGAACTTTGGCTATCCAACACGATATTACCCAATCATATTTGCAACCATTCCTTGGTAATTGCAAAATGATTGCTAATGGATTCCGTGGATAGGTGATGTCCCAAACCTGGTCAATCCTATCAACCACATCTCTCCAGAAATGTGTCACTCTTTCACAACTCCACAACATATGAAGCAAACTACGCCTCTCTTTCCCACAACCCCAACAACTGTCACCATCCACCATTCCTAAAGCATGCATACGGGCCGGGGTCCAATAGGTTCTACTCAATATTCTCTGATGAGTGTAACGCAGTTGTAAATCCGCTTTAGCTTTAACCGAAACTCTCCAGACCCTTTCCCATTCATCTTGTGTCAGTTCTCTACCCAGCTCATCCGTCCATGACAACCTCAATTGTTCCCATGAGTTCAACCACTGTACATCTGTTTGCATAATTTTCAAAATATTTGACACCTTTTGTGATCCACAGGCCAATATTTTGAGGACTTTAGGTTCCTGTGAGAGTGATGCATCCATAATCCGACTCCTTTCAGATATTAAATCCACCAATTCAGTGTACCTTCGTAAATCTCTATTATGCAGTCCACATTTCTCCACTAGTCCCTCAAAGGAAACCACCCCTTCATTGCTCCAAACATCACTAACCTTTAAAATACCTCTGCTCCCAAATAATTTGCTGTATCTCCCATACTGCTTTGCAACAAGGAGGCTGAGAGTCTTTTCAGAAATGAAAAAGCATCCAATTTTTCCCAAAATTCTATTGCTAATAAAGTTTTACTTGCTGAATGGATTTTAATGAAATCTTCAAAACAAAATGTTTGTCAAGGGCATTGACCAACTTTTAAGAGAACCAAAGCTGGAGGTTCCAGTTTCCAACACTTAGCGCCCAAAAATTGGAACACCCAGCCCACAGCCATAAGAAATTAGACTTCTTACCCTGCCTATGTTAACCACACATCACTAAATATAACCTGAACAGCATTATGTCCCAAATTCTCATTGTCTAATTGTTGTCTTGTCAAGCTGAATCCTCTTGTAACAGCGCCACGATGCCCCTGGGCTGCTGCTGTGCATAAAAAAAACGGAGAAAAATATGTTATAAAATGAAAAAGTTATAAAGAAAACAAAACACAACAGTTTTCTGCCTATTCATTTTCATTAAAAAAGTGCAGTTTTTGTACAGACGTAGCACAAAATCCACCAGATTTTGACAAAATAAGAACAAAACTCTGTCACAAAGCACTGACATAATTTCCTTGATTGGTTTGGGGTAAATCTGTGGTAAAAATATTCAGCATGGTAAAAAGGCGTGATCCTACCAGCTGCGGGAGTAGCATGCTGATGTGGGAGGGGGCTTCATTGATAGCCACTCAATTATATTCCATGCACTAGGCTGGAGAATTCTCTAAACATTTGTTTCAATGCAAGTAACATATAGGGCCCAATTAATGGAAATGTGTGCAAAAATCCTGCAAAGGTCGTGTGCCCAGAAGGACACTGCGTGAGCCTGTGCACAGTATAAAAAATGCACGCCCTGTGTATTCATGGAATTTACTGCACAAAATAACCTTATTTTGTGAATCACACCTCTGATGCCCCCAACATGATGCCCCCAACATGCCCCCATGCAAAGCATAAACTGCCAGAACAGCTACCTTTGCGTGCTCCCTTAGGCTATAATACACGCACCTTTCAAATAGTGCATGGGTCCCCCACAAGCAGGCCTGTATCTCGGGGACCCTGCACAGTGTCTCTGTAACTGTTGCCAACACCATGACAACATGCGCATGAAAAAGTGTAACTCAGAAAAAACCTGGAAAATCTGCATGCGGACCCCCGTAAACCATTCCTGCACCCTGCTTCACTGTATATGCATACGCCTAAATTAGATCGGAACCCCGGTTGCGTAAACACACCCCAAATCCTGCATGCAAACCCACCTCCCTGCTGCGAGTCCTACACACACATGTCTTTACGCCTGCCTTCGGGTGGCGTAGAGATTGAGGGAATTGCGTGGCCATTATAATAGCAAGAGACTGCATGGGTGGTTCCATGAATACATGTCATTTGGCACAATTGTGGACATGCGAGGGATGGCCTGCACGCCGTTCCTCGGAGCGCCCACTTTTTCACATGTTCTTCCCCATTTTCTGTGTTCTGCCCCTTCCCAGCCCTCTGCACAAGCCAGGCCCATGCTCTGCATGACCGCGCAAGGCGTTCAACGGCTCGCAGAGACATGCCGAGCTTGTGCGAACTCCACGCAAGTCTGGGAAAAGTCCTGCACATTCGATTCCATGAATCAACAAACGGGATTTCCACACTGTTTGGCGTACAACATCCCTATTTTCCAAGCAAATATTTCCATGAATCGGGCCCATAGGCAATAAAAATAGGCTGCAAGTAAGTATATGTGGCTTAACTTTAGACCGAAGCATTGTAAACAGGCCTCAGAGCATGCTTTTCATTAGAAGTAAATTCACATTTTACTAAAGTGCTTAGTAGCAGCAGAGGCTGACAGCGCATTGCAAATTACACGTTCTCAGGATCATAGGGTGAGAAATGAATAACTCTTGATACTTTCGAGGTCAGGGAGCTAAGCTCATGGATGCCAAAGAAAGGCTGTGGGCACACAATCATTTTATAATTCAGCAAATTAATTTATGAAACTGGTCTACTGGCAGTTTCGAAGTGTCCCATAGTGGTTTCAAATTGCCACTTGGCACATACAAGCCTGAGGAAAGGTTCAAACAGTTCTTATGATGCACATTCAAATGGTAAGTTGTCAGTGGTTCAATGCTCCTCTAGTGTCATGATCGACTATATTCCCATGAGAAGCAGATGGAGATGACCGGTGGCAGATGAATAAAAATCTGCTGGTCATCTCAAATGTCTCAATCTTTTGGCACTATTGATGTGGGAATTGTGGGTTGGACTGTGATGTCAGAGAGGTGGTCGAGGGTGGTATGGTGATGTTCACGGCAGGGTAATGTATGCCTTCCCATAGGGGAAGGATGTAGCGCTAACAATCGGCTCCACATGGAGGACTATCTCAATGTTTCAATGTGTTTTGATGCTAATTAGTTGGTATGGTTATAAAAGCGTTTGTCTGAGGAGCGTATTTCGACAGTGCCTTTCATGCAGTACTGTTGCACCGTCTGTGTGAATTTTGCTTTCCATCTGCACCCATGCCCAGAATGAATTGCTTTACTTCTTGCCTGGTGTACACTCCTTTTTTGGATTAATTTTGTAATTTTATTGGTAAGTTCTAAGGCAACGCGCAGTACAAATCAATGAAGTAGTTTTTAAAATAGTCAACAGAGAATGAGGTGCTCCATAAAACCCTTATATTGGCCTTGGTGCTATGCAACAGAGTGACAGAGCAAGGCTAACAACTTTTGACTTGGTGGATGGATTTGGATGACATTTTCCAAACAAAAAGTTTGTCAAGGGCTTCCCCAAACTAGGGATTTGACGGACAATTCATACACAATAGAAAAATGTATTAAGAAAACATAAAAAACACAGTTTTTACCCTACTCCCTTTCTTTTTCCCATAGAAATAAAGTGCAGTTTTTGAACAGCCATAGCAGAAAAACCACTGGGCTGATTTTGACCAAATAAAAACAATTTGGGAAGAAAGCATTGCCTTAATTTCCTTACTGTTTTGGTGTAAATCCATCCAGTAGTTTTAAAGATATTCAACAGAGACATGGAGGTGCCCCCTGTTCCTTTAAACCTTTATATATAAATATCGGCCTTGGGGCTTTGCAGCAGAGAGGCAGAGATTATTTTCAAAAATGAAAAGACACCATTTTCTTTTTGCTTGTTGCAAGTATTTCCCACAATATCACCTGGAGAAGTAGCAAATCAAAGAACTCAAAACGCTATTTGGAGGAAAAAGGATGCCATCAAACTTTGGAATGAACTCCCCAATGAACTTACAGAGTCTAATAATGTTCCCAATATCAGAAAGAGATTCAAAACCCATATATCTATGTAGTCATTCCTTAGGGAACACTTATTGTTTTGAACGGCAGCACTTAGATGACCTGGCCATAGGCACTAAGTAAATACCTACATGGATAGTAATTGCAATAGCATTAACATCAGGCTAGAGGTCAGGAGTGGAAAGAAGACACAATGGGAAGTTGGAGATTTGAGGGTGGGTTGGGGAGCCAGTTATGGGAAGAACATGTTCAGTTTATCAGGGGAAGACCACGTGAATCTCACGAGATTACAGCAGCAACGCTGCAAGATGTGCTCAGAAAGGAATGTGCCTCACACTAAGCGATGAGTGATAGCGGATAATGGGAGAGGGCTAGGGAGGGAAAAAACAATTGAGTGAAGTGAGGGAACCTGAAAAAAAGAAGTGTTGCATATGTTGAGTGTCCATGAGGACATGGCAGACTTTTTAATCATGAGTCATTTTTTGTCTTATAGCAGGAATCAGTGAACCACCACTCTACCGCAAGAATTTCTGTTATTGTAAATTAATAATGTGAAATTATCTCTGGAATAAGCGTTTGAACAAAAAAAAGGTTTAACATCTGCAGTGACTACATCTTCTGGGTAGGTGGCAATGAGTGTCTAGTAATATATCAATGGTGTGACATGGCCAGTGACCTTGGGTAGTGGGTTAACAAAAAAAGATATTGGTGCAACATGTACAGAGGCCACACCCAAAGGACATATCTAGTGAGACATCAAGAAACTATGCAACATGTTCGGCCGTGGTCACTGGTCATGGCTAAATGCCATGGCTACTGGGCTCAAAAGAAAGTAGTGAAAACGGCAGAAGAGTGGACGTTTAAGAAACTAGGCTATAGCAACACCCTTGAAATTCAGTGAAAAAACACGATTTAAGAGTTTAAGAGAGATTTAAATTAATCAGATTTAACGCAAAAGCAAACCCTGAAATTCAGCACTCACAGTTCAATCAAGTTCACCTCGTACAAGAAAATGTGTCATATGCACCAAACAGTGATCGGGGTCATGGGCAGGAGAGGGTGAATGAGCAAATATGGGTGGAATCCGGTGGGAATGTGTAGTTCAATGCCACTGTGTGTATAGTTTTTGTTTCCATTATTGGGAGAATCCACGGGAAATGGGAAGAAAGTTAAAAAAAAAAGTAATTTTACACCTGCAATGATCACATCATCTAGGCAGGGGGTAATGGGTCTATGTGCCGAAGGTCATGGCTCTTGGGCTCCAAACGGTATGCAGTGATTTTAATGAAAATAAAATAGCAAATGCAATGATAACGAAAATTGAAAATATATATATGGGTAAAGGGTTAAAAGGGTATCTAGTCATTCCATCAAATGTAATTTCATCTAACACCATACCATCGAATTATGTGCAACGAAAAGCCTTACCATAGTAGTACCCTTTAGTTGACTATAATTCGATGGTAGTATCAAATGAATAATATTTGTTTTTTGCAGTAGGGTTACATTAGGTTTAGGGTTAGGGTTGGGACTAGGGTTAGATTAAGGGTTACATTAAGGTTAGGGTTACGGCTAGGGTTAGGGTTAGGGTTGGCGCTAGGGTTAGATTAAGGGTTACATTAGGGTTAGGGTTGGGGCTAGGGTGAGAATAAGGGTTACATTAGGGTTAGGGTTGGGACTAGGGTTAGATTAAGGGTTACATTAGGTTTAGGGTTAGGGTTGGGACTAGGGTTAGATTAAGGGTTACATTAGGGTTAGGGTTGGGGCTAGGGTTAGATTAAGGGTTACATTAGGGTTAGGGTTGGGGCTAGGGTGAGAATAAGGGTTACAATAGGGTTAGGGTTAGGGTTGGGGCTAGGGTGAGATTAAGGGTTACATTAGGGTTAGGGTTAGATTAAGGGTTACATTAGGGTTAGTGTTAGGGTTGTGGCTAGGGTGAGATTAAGGGTTACATTAGGATTAGGGTTAGGGTTAGGGTTGGGGCATGGGTGTGGGGGTTGGGAGTGTTGGGGGGAACCCCACCAATATACAAAAAAAAACATTAAAACGTTACAAGGAGCTGGCCAGTGCCAAAACTTCAGGAATGGACAGCTCCATGTGACGTTTTAACATTACAAAAAATGCATTGAAATGCTATCTTTTACATGTAAAAGTGCATTACCATTTAAACCAGTCCATTTATATTTTCGATGGACTGGTTTAGATGGAAAAGCACTTTTACATGTTATAGATAGCCTGTCAATGCATTGGCAAACAATGCTTTGGTTTCGATTCTGTGGCATTTCGATGCTACAGTTTCAATTAAATGTTAAAATTGTTAAAATGTTGGGGGGTTGGGTTGGGGTTCTAAGTGTGGAGAAATGTGAGCTTTGATGGGCTGGACTTCATAATTAAAAAAAATATATAATTGACATTTGTTTTCTTCGTTATTATTTAATTCCTTATTTTTTATATTAATTTAAATCACAAGTAACCCAAAGAAACCTATTGGTGCAACATGTACAGAGGCCATGGCCAAGGGCCACGGCTAGAAGACCCCAAAGAAACCTATTTCTACAACATGTATAGTCGCCATGGCTAGTGGGCTGCAAAGAAACCTATTGCTCCAACATGTACAGTGTCCACAGCTGAAGGCCATGGCTAGTGGGCTCAGAAGCTACCTGTTGGTGTAAAATGTACAAGGGCCTGGCTGAGGCCATGGCTGGTGGGCCACAAATAAATCTATTGGTGCAACATAGACAAAGGCCTGGCTGAATGCCACAGCTAGTGGGCGCCGATTAAACATATTGGTGCAACATATTTTGAAATGCAAGTGCTGAATTTCAAGGGTTTTGTTGTGTTAAATTTGATCACCTTAACTCTCTCTTAACATTGTGATGTCATCTTTGAGGTCATGGTTGTTAGTTTGTGCAGTGCACAGTGGTAGCATGAGTTATGGTTGCGTACCTTACCAAAACTGGCAAATTTCTGGGGTTTTCGGTTTTTACCTGTAACCATAACGTCCTTGTAACAACGTTTTTCCATTGAATTTCGTAGGTTTTTTAGTAGTGCACTTCAACAATAACGTTGCTTTATCATAGTTTTTTTAAGTAAAGGTTATAGGGTTTTAGTAGCGCAACTGAACCATAACGTCCCTTTAACAATGTTTCTTTCACTGAATTTCATTAGTTTTCAACAGGTTAAACTTAGTTTGTATAGATGTACTGTATGGTGGTCAGTAATTTTTTCGAAAAAATAATGTTGAAAAAAAGAAAGTCGAATGCCTTTTTTTTAATTATATTTTTATTTTGGGGTCCGGGAATAAAAAAAAAAATGGGTAAAACAAAAAAAAATTTAAAAAAGGGGGGTTGGGGGGAACCCCCCATTTGAATAAAACACATTATTTTTTCGAAAAAATGACTTTCGACATTTTTGAATTCAAAAAAATGACTATGAACCGTACTGTACAGCATACTGAAGCTGGTGGCTCAATAATAATAGCCACAATGGTTGGGAACAATACACCTGCGGACATCGAGTGGAGTCCAAAATGCCGAGAAATGGAGGGGTGGTCATAAAAAGTGGTAACATGCTGCAAAGACAAAAACAAATAGAAAGAGCAGAAAGTGTGTGAATGTGAAAGGGAAAATGCAGTAGCTGTACAAAGTCTGCACTTTAGCAACAAAGAGTGCAAAGGCATAGGGTATGCAGCATAATGGAAAGCACCAACAAGAGGAGTGATGTTTGCCTTCATCAATCTTACTGCACACCTGCTTCACAATCCAACAAATGACAAAGAGGCAGAGTTAGGGACGCCAACGACTGAGAGCAGAACGTCACTGTAATGTGGTAAGCACACTAAAGTTTATGTTATAATTGTACAATAGTGTACAATAGTAGAAAAGCATGATGTATTCTGTTTCTGCGCAGCAATGGCTACTACCCTAGAATGGCTGGAAGAGAATTTTCAGCATGAAGAAATGAGTGAGGATGATAGCCCCATTGGTACCCGCTGCACTGTAAAAAGGGATAGAGTTACTTTTTTTTTATACTTTATTTGTTTTAGTTTTTACAAACTTTTGAATTTTTAAAAGACAAATAGAAAATACAATTCATACATTTAAAATCTTATAATTCCAAAATTTACAATTTTCACCTTTACAAGTATAAATTCAAAGTATAAATTCACAGTTACTTATTGTGCATTACTTAACAATTATTTGCAGTATAAATTCATTAGTACTATCCTAATACAAATTAATAGAGTTTAATCTATTTCACACACATGTTCTATAAATGCTAAAACTCTAATCTAATAGAGCACCATGGCACTTAACGCCTGCAAAAAGCAGGCGCTAAGGTGGGAATCAGGCGTTAAGGGTTAACGGTGGCGTTAACCCTTAACGCCTGAGTTGTAATGAGGGCCAAAGTCTTTAAAGTACTTTACCCTTTCTACTGAGAATTCACGGCATTCAGACAAGAGATGGCGTAGGGTTTCCAGCTCACCCTTATCTTTACAAAATCTGCACAATCCGTCAGCAGGGAGTTGGCTAGCTCTTATACTTATTATTTCATTAGTCAACAGCACATTTCATTTATTCCTTTACCTGCTGATAGAATTTGAGTATATAGCTTTGTATCACTGATTTTCAACCAAGTTTTTTCCCAGTCTTATAGTCTGAGTCTTCTCTTCACCAAATTAGGATTTTTACCCAGTAATTCCAGAGCAAAACCTATTTCTTGAAGTAGGGCTTCACATTCTAATCTAAGCTGAAATATAAATCCCTCAGTTTCATTCTCTCTGAGTATGTAATACAATGTTCTTTCCTTGGAGTGTTCACATTTGTTCAAGAGACAAAGTTTCTTCCACTGAACCAGGCTAACGAGTGATTGTATGCCCAGTTCATATCTAATAGCTTCTCTAGGGATACATTTTGGGAGGAAAAATAGTATGGATCTCCAGATTTTGTGTTCAATAGCTTTATATTCTGTCTCCATCGTTATGGGCCAGAATTCTGTACCATACATAATTGTAGGCAAAAGCTTACTTTTATAGAATTCTCTGCATGGTTCGAGGGAGAATTTTCCATACTTATTATCTACTCTCTTCATTTGAGTTAGCATGCCGTTGACTTTTGATTTGAGATAATTTTTCAGAAAGGTTTTACTGTGTTTAGCTACAACGGGATAACCCAGAAATTGAAAGTTATCTTTAACTATAAGTTTGTTGCTATCCCAATTCCACCCAAACTTGATCTCATCACAATTTGCAGATCCTTTTGAGAGCTTGATAACAACGGATTTAGCTGAGTTGATTTTTAGTTCCATTCCCAACATATAATTACCGAAGGTTGTGATGAGTCTTTGTAGTCCAACCGGCGTAGTGTCTATGAGCAGAAAATCATCCGCATAGCTCACCCAGTTAATTTTCAACTTCCCAATCTTAGGTGAGATCAAGCCTGAAGCGTCCAAAACCATTCCTACTCCTGCAACGTAGAGATTATACAAGGTAGGTCCCAAAATGCATCCCTGTCTAATGCCCTTTTCAATAGAACACTCTCTAGACAGAAGGCCCTCAGAATCCAATCTAATCTGTGTTTTCGATTCATTGTGCAGTGATATAATGATACTTAAGAGCCCCTTAGGAATTCCATAGCTATCAAGCCTCTGCCACAAAAGATTTCTGTTCACACAGTCAAACGCTTTACTTAAATCCATGGATGCAACATAAGGGATAGAGGTACTGCAAAGGCTAGCACCCTAGAGTGACTGGAGGAAAATCTCCTGCATGACGAAATGAGTGAGCATAGTAACCCCATAGGTAAGAAACACAGTGTCAAGATTAGAACAATTACAATATAGTGCTTCATGTAAATTAACCACATTAACCATACACTAGAAGCGGCAGCTTTTGCACAGCAACATATGGCCACCGAAACTGACGGATATGTTGTACATATAAAAGTAGACCGCCTAGATGTCAAAATTGATCAATTACTCCTCAAGTTTGCCGCCTTGACATTTTTTTGTAGAAGAACATATTATGGGGAAAATAAGATATAACTGCCCAACTTGCACATGCCCACCTACCCCATTTTCCAGCCCCATTCCCGCAAATTGCGTGTCATGACAGACACTTCAATGAGACCTCAATCCATTCTTCCCCTCTCCAGCAGATTGTTGAAATGGCAAATTCCACAGTATATGTATCTGTTTCTGGTCCCCCTTCCCTTTCTGAATAGTGGCTATGATTGTGTGCTAATACAGACTGATATGTAAATTTTTACTGATTGTAAATGTGCCTTTTCCTTTCTTGTAAAAAGGCCAGTGTAAGTGTGAAGGGCATAGCGCTTCTGGGGATGCTTGCAAGTGAATCAAATGTGCGTGAATCGTACCTCCGCTGCACCTGTCTACCCTATGCACAATCACAATGGAGGCATAATTAGGATGTCACTAAGGGCCGCATGTTTGCATGCACAGAACCGCCTGTAAGTAGTTGCAGGACAGTACGTTTGTCGGTCGCATAACTGCGCACATGCATATCCTGTCTTGTGACGCCTGGCAACAACGTCCCTGAGCAACATCTGTGAAGAAACGTGTGATGCAGTTGTAGTAGGTTTAAGCGCAGTACCTTTGGATGTAAACAATCCACATACTGTATCGTGCGCACATCAACCTTATGTAGGAATGTTCAATGCACGTGTGCCATACATTTAAGTAGTCCGGGAATGGCAAGGGTATCCGTTCGAGAGCTTTGCACGTGGCAACCAAGTATTACTAGCAATATGCGTGCTGCAGATAAGCATAAAAATAGAGAACAATGGTGACATCTCCATGGTAACGGAAGAACGCTGTGCATGGGCCCTTATTTAGTAGACGCAAGCCTGATCCATGCATATAGAAAAAGGACGATTTCCTGAAATGTATGGAGTGTTATAGTGAGAGTAGACCCTTATAGAGATCCTACACTCTTCCTTCTGCATGCAGGTACTGTAGGGAAACACTTAGGCCCACTTTCCGGTGGCATGTGCTCCACAACAGTCCTATAAAAGAGCACACCCCACAAGTGCACTGCAATCCCTGTTTGGCTTTCCAGAAAGGAGCAGTGGCGCATATTGGTTAATGCAAAAAATGCTTTATAACCTATTGTGTGCCTGCAAAGTACCTCTCCAAGTAATGGCCACCAGAGCTTCTGCTTCTCCCTATGACTCAGGAACACCCAAACCCTCAACACCAACACCTCCTTCTGAAGGTCCTGAGCAAGGGAACAGGCATCATAACGTGGAGGGACATTGAAAGGGAAATAAGAATAAAGTAGAAGGAATACCCATTGCCTGCAGCCAGCGTGAGTCGTGGGTGTGGAAACTATTTAGGACCGTTGGAGATGTGCCAAAATCTCATGCAAACCAGGTACAATGCACTGAGTGCAACATAGTACTCCTCAGTTGCTGAAAACCTGGCTTGTACAGCTACGACACCACCTCCATGTGGCGGCACCTGAAAGCGAAACACCTGGCAGCTGTTCGGAGAGTTATCCCTTCCAATCAGGTAGAAGGTTATTTTCCTCTACGGCATCTTCTGCATTTGCTACTGCCACCACTAAGGACACTCCAGTTGGCCAGTGCATCCTGCAAGCAACCTAGGAGAACATACGTACTGCAACAGATCCGTACCTTTCAAAGGTCATTGTATTGTGCATATACTGCGACACTGTACTGTGTAGGGGGGAACATTTTTGAAGTGCTTTTGAGGTTATGGTGCAGAAGCATTGCAAAGAGTGCCCCCTACCACAGTGAGGTGCACCTTTTGCTTTCCACGTACGATTTTCTATCCCTGTGGTTGGTAGCCTTTGGCAAATCTCTGTTCCATTTCTGTCATTTGTGGCCTGTCTTATAACAACAGGAAAAATGGTACACAACAAGAATGGGGGGTGGGGGGGCAAAAAGGCTCTTTTCAGAGCCACCTTTCACTGTTGAAAAATAGAAGTTGAATGAAAGAATGCAGGCGGTGGCGCAGCCTATGAACTCTTCATACAGGGATGGCAACAATGGGCGGTGGGATTCTGTCAAAAGCATTGCACGCATTTGGAAAAGGAAGTGGTGGCTCTGAAAAGATCCTTTTTGTGCTGTTTGTGTTTGCAACGTTGGAGTGGTGAACAACCACAGGGAAAATGCTTCTTAGACTTGCAGGAACTGATGCACTGCATTTTGGATATTACGCAGAAACAGCTCATTGCCAGCATCAGTCAGATGAACTCCAGAAATGTTCCTACTATGAAATGTAATGTTTTCATTGTGGAAGGAGAACATGCCAATGTTGCGCAAAAAAGTGCAAGCAGCCTTGTTCACATTGTGCCGCTCTTTCTCCATTTGTGGGCCACACGAGGAAGAACGCAGCCACATCTGTCTCTGGGCAATGTGAGAAAAAATGATGTGCAACTTTGGAAACATTTTCATGAGTTGCCAACATGTCCCCTTCATTGCAAACTGCAGTGAGATGCCACTAACAAGGCCTAAACTGTTCCCTCCACAATGAACAATAATAATGTCTGGATGAGGTAGCATCACCAAACTAGCACAAAGAGGACCCACATGGAGCCACTTCATCCCACGTATGGCGTACCAGTGCACATTGACATTATGGAACCCAAGGTGTGCTGCCAGTGCACAGTGTTCTGCGTAAACTTGTACCCAATGTATCCAGGAGTCCCTCAAAACCCATATAGTCTGCCTACTGAACGGCACACCCGTCCCCTTAGCCATCTTCACTCCTATTGGCAAACAGACATTCTGACACAATTTGTTGCTACACACCACACCCAGGAAATCATATTGACCAATCCCAACTCCTGCACAATCCCATTTCCATTGCATCCACCCTGCAAAGACCTAGATGTAACAGTGCGCACCTCCAGTGCTTTCGCGAACATATTGCCCAGTGCGGGGGGCTGCACAAACACATTTTAAGCATCATAGAAAATAGGCGTCTTGATGATAGATGTGAAAAGTGCTTTTTTGTAATTTTTGTAAAGCGAAGTGTAAAGAAACACCTTTTTGTGTGGTAGTTGTTAGGGATTGCTCTCTGCTTTTCCTCCTTACATTACTACACAAGTGTCTGCAACGTACATTGTACATACTGCAACAAATGACTACTTTCAATAGTGGGGGAAAAAATATCAACTCCACTGACAGACATTACACTAGAAGCACTAAAGTTGTCATGGGCACAGAAGAACATCCTAGCATAGAACAAAAAAACAGACATACACCTGAATCAATAATCCGTAGTCCCATTTCCATGGCAAGCACATTAAGAAGGATAGCATGTACCACATTCGCCTTCCCCAAATACCGTGAGGGCTGCGCCCTAGTAAAGCAGGGTCAGTCCTTCTTCTATTTCCAGTACTCTTTTATCAGCACTCTGTGATTGGCTACTGTTAAACGATCACACACGCATCCACCAACGCTAACACATCTATTGAACAATCCATACCAACCGTTAAACACGCAGAGGTCAAATGTTCTGTACATCAAAAGCACCTGCACTGGAAAGTACAGTAAAATGATCTACGAGTTCTGCACCCACATACATCGGCATCACTAGCCATCACCACGCCTTGTAGGTATTACTACTTTTTTTACAGTACATTGGCAACTGTGTTATAAATTCGTAGCAACAGGGTACCTCGCAATTAATCTCCATAACATATTGAAAATTCGTACAGTTTTTTTTCCCATCACCTACCATTAAATGGCTCCTACAGTGGTAGGTAGTGGCAAAGTTGCTATTTGCCCATAACAGCCATTTGTATATGGAAATGGTTACCCTTTTATTTTGTTTGTCAATTTAACAATGTTTTCCCCCATTAACGCACATTCAATCAAATTTGTAAAAATCATACCCAAAATCATCAGGCAGCATTTCCCACCAAACTAAGCCAAGTGCATACATTTCAAGCATAAAGACAGTTTCCTGGCACACGTCATAGATAGAAACAGTAGTTAAACAATAAAAAAATGTATGGGCCTCATTACGAGTTTGGAGGTAGCCATGGTGCTATTAGCGCCATGGCTGCCTCCATACCAGGCTCCAAAACCAGTTTCCTTCAATGAGGAATAACTGGGCCATTCCAACATTGGAGGACCCCGTAATTCCTCCTTGAAGGAACCATTCCCCATTCCCATTTGAGCCCCCATAAGGCTCAATGGGAATGGGGAGGGAGCTAATAACGGGTACGTAAATAATGGCCTGTTAATAGCTCCCTGTACCCCTCGCGGGACCCGGAAAGGACGTCTGGTTTTACCAGACGTCTGTTCCGAGTCCCGCAAAGGGAACCTTGTAATAGGCGCTCCCGTAATGAGCCCCTATGTGTGCATGTACAACGTAACATTCATAAATGTGCAGAAGTAAATTAAAGGCCAGAAACAATGCCTGCACTCATGTAGTAGGCATACATATGCAGATAAGTACATGCAAATGCACGCACACAAATATTCTGCTTTGCACTCTGTACATCTTTCGGCACCTTTTTGTCATCCTTGCAGAATGCAAAGTACTGCATTTTGAAAGTAAATAGGCCTACACTAATTCACAAATGTGTCTAATAAACATGTGTATGCTCCCAAGTGCTCATTTACATCGTAAGCCTTCAATTTATACACACACACTTCCTCTTCCTGCCAAGATGTCCCCCTATAGTTTTGAAAAATGCACTTCACAAATGTAAGCACTATGCCATTAGCCAACATATTCTGTTACCATCTTCTTATACAGGTGCCTTACCCACCTCTCTCCGGAAAGCCACTGGCGTGTGCACTTCAAAATACAGCCTGCAATAAACCTACTCTCATCAAGCAACAAAGTAAGTTCAATACCATCATACTATTGTATGTGTTACTAGAAGCGTGCACTATTGTTGTATTGTAGCATATAGATGCATGGCAATCCACCAGTATGTACTTCATTGTTACTGATGACACCTCTACAGGTGCTCAGTCTTTGTTATGTAGCCATCATTAGACTAATCCACACAGTAAGATACTGTCCCCAACCGAAATTTAGAGACCATTGCACAGTGCCTACCCTCCTATTGACCCACTCATGCACATTGCACACATATACATTTGAAAATGTGCACACCCACACTTCCCTTTCTTCGCCAACAGCTACTACACAATGGGCCTCATTAGGAGTGTGGCGGTAAGGCAACAACAGCGCCGGTATCACCACCAGCACCATTGCTACCGTACCGCCATACTAGGACTTCTGCTCACGGGTGCCCTTGCAGCCACCTAGTCTGACCAGGTGGCCATCTCGGCACCCGCGAGCTGATCAGTACCATTATAAACGGTACCGCTGCTACCATCCTCCCCATTCCCATTGAGCCATATGGGGGCTCAAATGGGAATGAAAACGTACCGGCTCCGCCACCCGCGCAAGTGGAATTACCGGGTCCGCCGAGGTCGGAATGGCCCAGTGACTCCCCTTTCATTGGGTGTCCGGAGCCGAATGCAAGTTTAGGGGTAGCCTTGCCAGTAAAACTACCTACCTCCAACCTCGTAATGAGGCCCAATGCCTGCCAAACTGCAAATCTGTAGAAATCAATCCAGAAAGAGAGCCACGCAACCTAAAAACACAGAAAGTAGCCATCCACTGCAAGCTGAACTTGAACAGAAAGTTGAAGTAGAAGAGGTAAATCAGTCATTATGGAAAACGGATGCATCTACCAGTGAAGACAGTGGACCTCATTAGGACCCTGGCTGTCCCGTAATGAACAGTGCCAGTACGGGACTGGCACCGTTCATTACAGGCTTCCCAATTACGAGGACTGCTGCGGGACCCACTAAGGAACGCCTGGTCAGACCAGGCGTCCTTAGCGGCTCCCGCTAGCCTTCCAGGATGCTAACAACGGGCCCATTAAGGGCCCATTGTTAGCATCCTCCCCATTCCCATTGAGCCCTATGGGGCTTGAATGGGAATGGGGAATGTTTTTTTCTGGAGCCCAGAAAAGGGCAATAACCGGGTCCACCAAGGTCGGCATGACCCGGTTCTTGCCCTTTTCTGGGCCCCGGAAAAAAATAATTACCGGTGGCAGCACGGCTCCCGCCAGGGTACTAATGAGGCCCAGTGTAGTTGATCTGTCAACATGTGAGAATGAAAAGAACACTACTAAATACAGTGCAATGCACACTACTGCTAAGAGAGCACGCACAAATGGTAATGTAACCACAAGCAAGCATTCTAAAAAGGTTATTTTACTAAAAAATGTCCACCACAGAGTCCTTCAGAACCTTATAAATAGAGAGCAGAAATCGCACTCAACCATCAAAACCTACAGCACAAAAGTCATCCTAGAAGCTCTTGTAGACAGTGCAATGATCGTGAAACGGAAATTGTTTATAGTAATTTTGAACGGAATGAAACCACTAACAAGATTAATTGGTAAATTGCAAGCACTACTTCGAAACAAACGCAATATCAGCATAGATACCTTTGGCCACATCTATACAGGTGAGTGGATTCACACCGCCAACACAGAGACATACTTCAATGAAGAATCATACAAACAAGAACAAACAAACCAAATTGCCTTACATCGGAGTGGACAAGGGTATGAAAAGATACACAATACCATAATGGAAGAGGAAACTCTGTTTTCAGAACTATCCCCATCAAACTTAGATGTCACTTTCCATTCTACGCCTCACCTACAAATGGCCTTGCACATCAATGTGTAACATTTGCCAATGCTTAATCAAATCTTTGCAGCAAATCCTCAATCAGTATGTCAAGGTAATGACAAAAGAAAAATGTAAATACTACAAACTATGTCCAGTGCGGAACTACACTGGAATACCAGGACATTTGTTAGCCTGTATTTCTGAACCTGCTTGTAAAAGAACCTTCTACTGTATCAAAATGTTAGCAACCCACCATTCAACAGTCAGAAATCTAGTTTACAAACTGTACTATGCAAAAAGTCCAGCTTTAGCACTGCAACATTTAAATGATATTCTCCTACATGGTACAGCCAAACAAGTGCTCGATGAAATAGAGCACAGCTAAAGGAAATATTGTGGAACTCAAGATCACTTATAAACTCCAGCATTTTCAGACCACAGTACTGACAACAGTTCAGCGATCAACTTTTTATATCACACATACAGAAATGAAGCTAAAAAGCACATCTGATGAATTGCCAAACCAAGTATGTGTGTGTTGTCGTAGAACATTCTAAAGAAAGAGCACCAAAACTATAGCTATAATTCAGAAAATAGAAGGCAACGAGGAATCCCAATGATTTCAATTAGCTCTGTACCTTATAGCTGAAAACAAATAAATAAATTACAAACACCTCCATACTGTGCACATACTGCACTGCAAAAATTGACAATTACCAAAGTCCTACACGGACAATAAGTACTAGTTTAGAACTATTTCCACTGTCAAACGCACTGCAGCAGCTTAATTATTATGAAAGCATCATAATACCAAACAGTGCACCCATTTCAAGCAATAATATGACTTCAACCGAAAACTGCAAAATTCCCTCTGACCGAATTACTGAGAGACATTTGTGGTAAAGTAGTTTATTTACCATTAGATCTGAAAGAAATCATAGGCACTCTATGAGGGCAAAGGCCAATACAAGAATCTTTGATTATCCTGGTAAATGGTGTACCTACAAAAGACAAAATACATTTCCAGCAACTAATGGACTTAAGCAAAGTTAGGGAAGCGTTGCAATACCTTAAAGAAAATAATTAATACTACAAGGAAATAAAAGTTCAAGAAAACCTGAGAGAAACAACCGAAATAATTCAGGACTCCTCAACAACTGGGTAATTTGTATGTCTAGATCCTAGTGCAGCCGCCAATATTTTAGAACACTATACAATTCACCCACTGCACTCCAAAGACACCATATACAATGAACTAGAAACATATCAAATGCAGGCAAGCCAAAAGTGCGCCAATCAGTATATGGGAAAAAAGTGTGGGAGCACGAGCCTTCCCTCTACTCTTCCCGACTGGAAAAAGTGGAAGATATGATGAAAGATGCACACAAATAACAGCATCAGAATACTGCTGTTTACGAATGTATTCTGAAGTCCCTCGATTTAGACAGAACGTGGAGTATATATTTCACCTCCTCTTTGAAAGTAAACTGGCAAAGCTATGTTATGGAGTTGCCCACACATTAAAAACAGGTTCCCATTTTCAAAACATGTCTGCTACACAGCTCCATGAAAAGGTGCAAGAGAAGGATGAAGTTTCACAGGCAAGTAATACAAATGTCTTGGCAAACATGCATGGTACGAAAAAGTCCTGGTTCTGATAGCACGCAGATGTTACGGTGTATGCTACGCACCCTTGGGCCACCCACATGGTTTGTTACTTTAAGTTGTGCAAAGTATGCATGAGAAGACTTGCAAACTTTCCTATGCATAGCAAACAAAAACAAAACAGGTCTACACATGAAAACACCAGGAGAGCTTTGTTCTCTTGATCCAGTAAATGTTTCATGCTACTTCCATCATCCTTTCCTTGCCGCACTTCCTCCCCTCTGAGAAGTGGAACACTTCTTTTGGAGAAGAGAATATCAAGCCAGAGGAGCAACACACATCCACATGCTTTTGTGGATTAAAAATGCTCCTAGATTTGGTGAGGAGAGTGATGAAACTTTTTGTAGTTCATTCACAAATATGTCACTTGCAAAATCCCTTTGCAAAGTACACATAGTGAGCTACGAGCAAAGGTTTTGCAATTCCTAAGACACAATTGTGGCAAGTATTGTAGACGCAAATATAAGAACAGAGGCAAATACTACACCAAATGCTGCTTTGGTTTCCGTAGACCAGTTTCAACAACAGGCCAAGTAAACAGCTTCATGTCTTCGGTTTGACACAGTGTGACAGGAAAATCTCCCAAGAATACATACTGCATAAAAAGGAGCGAAGCATCAAAGTGCATCAATGATTACAATGCAATTATTGCCATCCTATGGAATGCCAATGTTGATGTACAGTACATTGCAGACAATTCCACTGCAGTTGCATGAAATGTCACAGTCTACTTAACTCAAGCAGAGAAAACAGGGCTCAAAGACCTCTTGGATGACATATCATCTGACAAAACACTGGCACAAAAATTGTACAGCTTTGGCATTAAAATGCTGTCCCATAGAGAATGTGGCAGCTATGAAGCCACTGACCGTTTAACCGGCACCGCCTTATATCAGAAATCTGAAAACATTGTGTGGCTAAGCTTGGGCCTGATGCACCCAGAAAAAGAGTACTTAAATCATACAAAGACATACAAACAATAGCCAAAAGCGATCCCAACAGCAAGGACATTTTGAAGAACAACTTATTGGACATATACTACCTGAAAAGGAGTATTACTTTAGAGGTTTTGTGCCTGTACCAGATAGCCCCCAACTTTGCATACAAAAACAACATTAAACTAAATGAGGAAAAAGTTAGATACAGAGTGGAAAGTTTTGAAGGCAGCCTGGTGAAACTTACCAAATGCAGCCTAATTAATCATATGAAGTTGTCATTAAAAACTCCTCAACACAAAGAAGTGTACTACAAGGCTCTACAACTCTTCGAACCATGGAGAAAAGAAGATTTATTAGCCACCCACACTTCCTATGAAGATGCTTTCAATGCAGCTAAAAGTACAATTACAGATGAAAACCGTACCCAGTACAAAACCATATTGGACAATGAACGCCAACGCTAATCAAACAGGAGTGTGATTTGGGTTACCAGGGGAACCCATGACAGGGGTCCTAAAACCCCTCCCTCACATCCTGCCTAAACAGACTTTCAGGCACCTAAGGAGGGCTTCTGTGGAGAAGGCCGCGAAAAGACAGTGAACAAAGGAACCAAACCAGGTTTGGCGCAGGGAGTAAAACACGAGAAAGACATTTTCAAAAAGAAATGGCAAATGAATCCAGCCGGAACCGTATAAACACATATAGGGTCAAGCGGGTTTAAGTTTGAGGCTACCAAGAAAGCCTAAAACAATACCAAGGTTATTTAACATAGCCGCAGTAGGAAAAATAGGGTAGTTACCACTGCCACCAGCCAAGTCTTGATGAAAAGAGAGTGAAACAATGCTCCAAGAGAAACAGACAAAAAGGGATAAGTATTAACCCTTTCCAGTACTCTATGTAAGATTGGGTGTACTGGGTCTGTGGATTTTAAAAGACTAATAAAGTTAATGGCAACTTTACATGTTCTGGGAGACAGTAGTCAGTCCCAGAAAATTGAGTCTGAGTTGGGAAGTTTAAAAGACAACCCTGTGTCACTGCACTCAAGGTGCTGTGTAACACACAATAAAATGATGATGCCTATGGAGTAGGTGAGGCTCCAGAGTCTATGAACACAAGAAAATGTTAAACACACACAGCAAAAGACATGTAAGAGTGGGGAAAAAAGGCTCACACTCTCACCAGGTGAAAAAAAAAATCCTAGAAATCCAGCAACGTTGCTGAGGGACTCAGTAGGTAAGGGAAATTAGCCATTCTTGAGAATTCTCCCTAACACTCACCTCCCCCAGACTAAGGGACAGGAGGATTTAATCTACTTCTGGATGAATCTCTACCTCTAGTCAGTTAAAAACATCCTAGGGAGACCATCAGCATTTTGGTGGTGACATCCTGCTCTGTGCTCAATGGTGAAATGAAACCCTTGCAGTCAGATTGACCATCTCAGAAGTTTTGAGATTTCCCCTTTCATTTGCATTAACCATCTCAAAGGTTGGTGGTCTGTCTGAATCACAAAAGTAGATCCATACAAGTATGGTCTAAACTTCTTCAGAGACTACACAATGGCAAAACGTTCACTCTCTATGGTTGCCCACCTTGTTTCTGGTTCCTTCAGTGTCCTACTGATGAAGCAAATGGGGTGCTCCCTACGTTTCTCATCCAGTTGACTAAGGACTGCACCTATACCTGTATTGGAGGCATCTGTCTGCACAATGAAGGGTTGGTGATAATCAGGAGCTCTTAGGACTTGAGGTTGACAAAGGGCTTTCATCAGGTTTTCAAAGGCTTTAGTGCACTCTCTTCCCATCTAAACTTTTTAGGGTATTTTGGAGAGGAGATCGCTTTCAAGGGAGAAGCTATGATCCCATAGTTCTCTATGAAATTCCTGTAGTACCCAGTGAGACCTTTGAAAGGTCTCACTTGGGTTTGAGTATTTGGGGTGGCCCCGTTTTGCACAGCTTGTACTTGCTAGGCAATGACCTTATTTCACCTCCTCTGACCTCAGGACCAAGGTAGACCACTTTGCTCTGTCCAATTTGACATTTGCTTGCCTTTATGGTCAGATGGGCCTGCTCAAGAGCCTGCAAAACATATCCTAAGTGATCAATATGATTTCCATACAGGGCTGAACACTGCAACGTCATCCAAGTATGCCATGCAGAGGTCCTCCATCCCATTCAGAACTTGATTGACCATCCTTTGGAATTTAGCAGGTGCATTCTGTAATCTAAAAGGCATAACCTTGAACTGGTAGAAGCCTGCTGGCATTGAGAATGTATTTTTCTCCTTGGCATGGTCTGTCAGGGCTATTTGCCAATAGCCTGGCGTCAGATCAAATGTACTGAGGTACTTGGCTGAAGCAAGTCTATCCACCAGTTCATCTTTCCTTGGCAAAGGATGGGCATCAGTCAGCATTTAGAGCTCTATAGTCCACACAGCATCTCAACCGTGCCTTTGGTACTAATACTACTGGACTAGACCATGGACTTGTAGAGGGCTCTATAACCCTGAGATCAAGCATCTTGTTGACCTCTCCTTTGATGTGGGATCTCACATGTTCTGACATTCTGTAACCTCTGCTTTTCACAGGTAAACTGTGACCAGTGAGAATATCATGCTGGCCCCAAGGGGTCAAGCCTGGTGATAGTAAGAACAGGGAGGCAAACTGATTTAGCAGAACTTTGCACTCCTCCTGTTGTTCAGAAGTCAGTTGAGAAAAGAGATTGACTCCTTCTATATTCACATACAAAGGTTGGCCTCTGAGGAGGTCAGGTAGAGGTTCACTCTCCTCTTCCTCTTGAGCTGAAGCTAGAAGTAAAGCTCCCACTTCTGGTCTTGAGACATATGCCTTCAAACGTTTGGTGTGAAAGACTCTGGGATCCTCCTTAGGTCTGCCTAAGTCCACCAAATAGTTCACCTCTTCAAGTTTGCCCACAACCTTGAAGGATCCTATTAATTTGTCCTGCAAGGCCTTCTGCCTTGTTGGCACCGTAACTAATACAAGCTGGTCTTGAGTAAACTCAACCATGCTGGCCTTCTGGCCATGCCAATGTTTAACCAGAGCCTGGCCTGATTTAAGTTATCACTAGCTTCTGCCAACATGTGTGACATTCTCCTCCGGAGACCTATCACATAATCAGTCACTCTGACTGGCTTGGGTGAAGGAGCACTCTCCAACCCATCCTTGATCAGGGCCAATGGACCTCTAACTGGATGGCCATAGAGAAGTTCAAAGGGACTGTAACCAACTGCCTCCTGATGTAATGCTTACCTCCGTGGGAGCGATGGAGTTGTCTGGCTCTTCCCTCACTTCCTACTTGCCCATTACGGTTGGAAGGACTATCTGCCAAGAAAGGTGATGTTTTAGAGGAGAGGTGAATAGCCCAAATCCCACCCCTCTGCTCAGTCCTTTTAAAATCTAGAAGCTTAGTTTTCTGATTCTAACCTTTGCCTTTCTCTTTCTCTTACACAGGTCCGCGCCGAGAGGCACTATGGTACTGGACGGATGAAGGAATAAGAAGCTGGACCAGAAGCAGTTCCAAATGAAGACCATGCACCTGAGGTGAGTATCAGTAGGCGGTCTCAGACTGGTACCTTAGCGCGCGGCAGAGAGCGAATGAAGTCCCGATGTAGGGCCGTTGTTAATCACCTGTTCTCTGCCCTTCTTTTCAGGTGCTAGCATGCTGTGGGAGCTGCGGGACGCAGGAGAGAGACTCCAGAGAAGGACCCGCTATCAGCTCTTCAATCTGCCTCGAAGCTGCCGGTTGTGAAATCCACACGGAGATAACAGGTAAGCGGAGGAGTCCGGGTAAGTGTGTGATAGAGAATTCACATGAAGCGCATGTTGATCTCTGGGTGTAGTTTATATAGGCAGCCACGGCCAGAGACTAGACTGTGCTGCTTGCTATGAGCTGGAAACCACTGTCCATGTTGGAGGAAGCAGAAAGTTCTCAGTGATTGGATGATGGGGTTTCCCTGATGACACGTTCCAGGTTCTCAAGGCCTTAACCCATGCCGCTCCTGACTGCCTTCCCCACCTATTCCTATGAATCATACAGAAAGAGAGCCTGCAGGTATGCCCCTGACCCGTAACCATGACACCTGAGGGACTTCTCTATAAGCAAAGAGAAGGCATGGCAGTAGAAGGTCACACTTTCTTTTAAGGGGTTCTTCTAAAGCACCTATCATTCTCTTCATGGTACGATTAAACTTCTCTACCAGTCCATTTGTCTGTGGATGGTAGGCTGGAGAGAACTTGTAAGTGACACCACAGTTTCTCCACGTGGCTTGCATGTAGTGGGACATAAAATTGGATCCCCTGTCGGATATTACTTCCTTAGGAAATACTACTCTGATAAAAATACCAAGTAGAGCCTTAGCCACAGCCTGGGCTGTAACAGTTCTCGTAGGTATGGCTTCTGGATATCTTGTAGCATGGTCTACTACAACCAGGATAAACCTGTTCCCTGAAGATGTGGGAGGGTCAAGGGGACTAACAATGTGGATGCCCACCCTCTCAAACAGAACTCCCACCACTGAGAGAGGCAACAGGGGTGCCACATTCTTGGCTCCACTCTTGCCAGAGGTTTGGCAAGTGTGACAGCTCCTATAGAATTTGTCAACTTCTGAACCCATCTTAGGCCAGTTGAAGTATAAGGAGAGCCTTTCCTTGGTCTTTTTGAAACTCAAAAGACCAGCCAAAGGTATCTCATGGGCCAACTGTAGGAACTGGAGTCTGTTAGCAAGGGGCACTACAATTATTTTGCAGTCCCCAGGGATAGATTCTGTTGGTTCACTGTAGAAGGGCCATCTTCCCAGCTTAACCTCTGCTTTCCAACGTCTTGCCCATCAAGTTGGTTAGCAGCCTGTTGTCGAAGACCATCGAGAGTAGGACACTCTCTTTGTCCTCTACTGAAGTCTGCCCTGTTGGGTCCACCTTCAGCCAGTAAAGACTGCAGCTCAGGATGGTCAACATCTCCAACCAAAACACTGTCTTCTTCCAGATCTGACTATTCAGAAACTGGCTCAACCACACAAGGTTGTACTTCACTTTCTGCCTCAGCAGGTGGAGGGATCACAGTTGTGATCTTGGAAAATCTTGGGGATGTCCTTGTTTGTAGCACAGGGGTGCTGTCTGACTTTTTCCTTGAGGTCTTGGGTTTCCCTTGTGCCTCTTTCTTTCCAGAAATAGCAGTGAGCAACTCCTGTGGAGTGGGAGTGATAGTTTCCTCTATCAACTCCTCTGGAGAGCCTCTTAAGGTCCTCTTCCTTGCAGGCCTAGTGAGCTCCTTTCTCCTCATACTGGGAGAACTGGGGGTACTTGACACAACTTTCAGGTCATTACCCAAATGGATGAGAGCTGGTAACTGGGAAAGTATTTGCAGAGGGCCTCCAGCTAACTCGGTGAGGTGTTTGTGTGCCTTAGCAACAATTCCCTTAGTTGGTTAATATCTTTCATTTCATATCCACATCCCGTATCAAAAATTGTGAGACTGTAAAACAAATTGTCACTATCATCTATACAATTATCGCAGTTTTAATGCAATCTTACCATCTTAAAAATGTACTGTTCCACCACAAGTGCACAAAAAACTGAAAAACTCACTATCCATCCATTCAAACTCTTCTTTGCTCATATTATTTACACTATATGCAATCCTTCACACACTTTCTCCAATCATGCAATGCTAATCTATAAGAAATATATGAGCATATAGTCCAAAAAGTATTCCATCACCGAAGATTTGAAGGAAGGATACATGGGGCTTCATTACAAGTTTGGAGGTAATCCTGCTGGTGCTACCGGTGGGTTGCAGCCGAACTTGTAATAATTTACCGGTGCCTGACTTCCCAGTGCCACTGGGTCATTACGAGTCCAGCAGCTCGGGAAATCAGGCACCGGTAAATTGTAAGTCTCCATTCTCATAGTCCTACAGGACTCTATGGGAGTGGAGACACAGAAGCACTGGCAGAGTTGCTAAGGGTGCAGGTGCTTCTGTGAAGTGTTTGCCTACCAAGGCACCTGTGCTCGGCAGGGTTAAACCTGTTGGGCACAGAAGCCACAGTAGGCAAACACATAGTTTGCCAGTCCTGAAACAAGGGTGCCAGTGAGCTTACCGGCACCCTTGTTTCTGGACCAGCAAACTTAGAATGAGGCCCATGCTCTTCTCTCTTTACATTAATATATCACTTAAAAGTTAACATTCAAAGTGTGCATCTTACTCCTGAACATAATAAACATAGTATAAATTACCATCGCTTTTGGATGTACATATATAAAGGTGTGGGAAGATAATCTATTACATATAGCCTCGTTACGAGTTTGGAGGTAGCCATGGTGCTATCAGCGCCATGGCTGCTTCCAAACTCGTGTCCGGGTTCCTTGAATGAGGAATTACTGGGTCATTCCAACCTTGGAGGACCCGGTAATTCCTCATTCAAAAAACTCATCCCTATTCCCATTTGAGCCCCCATAGGACTCAATGGGAATGGGGATGGAGCTAATAACGGGCCCCTTAGTAACTAGCCTGTTATTAGCTCCCTGGTCACCTTGCGGGACCCGCAAAGGACGTCTGATCTGACCAGACGTTCTGAGTGGGTCCCGCAAAGGGAACCTCGTAATAGGACGGACCCATTCCGCCCACCTCGTAATGAGGCCCAATTGACTTTATTGCAGCAACCTGCCATTCATTAATATCTGGTGTGTCCTCAATTCATGAGATAGGACACCTGGAAAGTAACGCACTGCTACTGGTCCACCCATCTCCAGTTTTCACACCTTACCAACCTCTACTTAAAGACTGTAGGTCAACTCCACGCACAGAGAATTGAGTAGGCTGCTGCTCACATGACCAGAGGCTGCCACTCACTTGCTCCTCCCACCACCTACTTAATCAGTCTTCCTTAAGTATCCTCATCAAACGACATGCAAACCCAATGGCCTCAGCTATTTCTACCTCTTCAGGCCTAATAAGGTGAATGGACTGACCCACTATTCTGCATTTCTCCTAGAAACTAATCGTTACTACTGCTACTCAGCAAAACACATCACCATATACGTCCTCCCTACGCTGCCCATCCACACTCTCACTAGCATTTGAAAGGCCATGTGCCCTGAACAGACCCACAAATATGCTACACTATCAAACCTCATCAATATTGACCTTGCCCCCACCCCAATAAAAATGTTCTTAGTAATACCTGGCATACTGTAGCCATAGGTTCAATTCCCAAACCACTTCTCAAAAGAACAAATGTTCACTGCAACCTTACCAGTACAAACTTACCACAAATAAAAAAAAGAACATTTCCCAACATGACAACATGATAACCAAACTAGGATTCATCAGCAGCATTCTAATATAACACTTGTCAAATTTAAAGCTACATTCAAGCACTTCCACAAATGTGACATAAAGGGAGTTACTAACATGTCCTTCCTACTTTTTCTATATATATGCCTTGGCAAATCCCATAGTTGGTGCATATCCTTCACTTCATATAAGCATCCAATTCTTACTTTGCGAAACAAATGGTCACTATAATCAACACAATTAGCTCAGGTGTCATTCAAGGGTAGCATCTTGAAAATGTACTTTACAAAACACAAATGCATCACAAACTGAGAAATTCAATTACCACCCATTCAAACTATAATTTGCTCACCTTATTTACACTACATGCAATCCTTCACACTCTTTCTCCAATCATATTAGGCTAAACTATAATCAGTACTAAACAAAAGACATTCCTTCACCAGAAATTTGAAAGAAGGGTGCATACTCTTCTCTCTCTACATTTATTGATCACTACAAACTAAAGATGCAAAGTCGGCATCATAGGTCAAAACACAATAAACATGGCATAAATAACCATAATTTCTTATTTCACATTCAGAAAGGTGTTGCCACATAATTTGTTACGCATCTTTGCTTTCATGTACCAACCTACCATCCATACATCTTTGGTGTGTCCTCAATGTTTGGCAGAATCACATGCAGTACCCTTTGGGACCACTACTTGCAAATAGGACTACACGTGTAAGCACAATTTCACCTTTGGTACAAGCCTGTACTAGACAGTAAAGTGGTAGCGATGGCTGAGCAGCCAGACTTATCTCAAGAGTTTAAGTGAGCAGTAGAACAAGTTACAAAAAGGACCAACAAATACAGTGATTCAAATATACACTTACTCAAGGTTTCTTGGTAAAAGAATATACATTTATTTACAGTCAGTTCAAAAACATTACACTAGCAAGAGCAGCTGAATATCACAAACTAATAAACCACAAATACGCAACAGGTAAGTAAATGAGCTCTCCTGTGAAGTGGGAGCAAAATGGCACTTCATATAATTTTAAAACGGGTAAAAAGACAAGGTTATGCGAATCAACAGCACAAATACATTCATAGGCAGGGCAAAGGGTTTCAGTATACTACAACCAGCAATTCATCTCATAGGCCTGGGCCAAAGTCAATGGTTCAGAGTCTTTGAGGGTCATTACGAGTTCAGCGGTAAGGGTTTAATGGCGCCGGTAAGGATGCTGGTGCCGTTGACCCCTTACCACCGCATTACGAGGTCCCTTAGCGGGAGCCGGTAAAGGTCCAGGGAGCTAATAACGGGCCCGTTATTAACGGGCCCGTTATTAGCTCCCTCCCCAGTCCCATCCCTAAGGTTGCTGCAATAAAATCAATTGGGCCTCATTACGAGGTGGGCGGAATGGGTTTAACGGCGCCGGTAATGATGCCGGTGCCGTTAAACCCATTCCGCCCTATTACGAGGTTCCCTTTGCGGGACCCGCTCAGAACCTCTGGTCAGATCAGACGTCCTTTGCGGTTCCTGCAAGGTGACCAGGGAGCTAATAACGGGCCCGTTACTAACGGGCCCGTTATTAGCTCCATCCCCATTGAGCCCTATGGGGGCTCGAATGGGAATAGGGATGAGTTTTTTTAATGAGGAATTACCGGGTTCTCCAAGGTTGGAATGACCCAGTAATTCCTCATTCAAGGAACCCGGACACGAGTTTGGAAGCAGCCATGGTGCTGATAGCACCATGGCTACCTCCAAACTCGTACTGAGGCTATATGTAATAGATTATCTTCCCACACCTTTATATATGTACATCCAAAAGCGATGGTTATTTATACTATGTTTATTGTGTTCAGGAGTAAGATGCGAACTTTGAATGTTAATTTTTAAGTCATATATTAATGTAAAGAGAGAAGACCATGGGCCTCATTCTAAGTTTGCTGGTCCAGAAACAAGGGTGCCGGTAAGCTTACTGGCACCCTTGTTTCAGGACTGGCAAACTATGGGCCTCATTACACGGTAGGCGGTAAACCATGGCACTACAGCGCCATGGTTCATGCCGGTAAAATACCGGAACCGCCTTGGTGGAAAGGGGAATTACCGCCCTATTCCAAGGTTGGTGGGGCGGTAATTCCCCCTTCCACCATTGCTCTTCCCCATTCCCATTTTTGCCCCATAGGGCTCTATGGGAATGGGGAAGGCGCTAGTTACGGTACCGCAAATTGCGGTACCGTAATTAGCTCCACTGGTCCCTTTGCGGGTTGGTTTTTAACGCCTGCAAAAAGCAGGCGTTAAATTCCCCAACCCGCAAAGGGACCTTGTAGTAAGGTGGTAAGGATTTACCGGTACTGGTAAAATACTGGTACCGGTAAACCCTTACCGCCTACCGTGTAATGAGGCCCTATGTGTCTGTGGCCAACAGGTTTAACCCTGCCGAGCACAGGGGCCTTGGTAGGCAAACACTTCACAGAAGCACCTGCACCCTTAGCAACTCTGCCAGTGCTTCTGTGTCTCCACTCCCATAGAGTCCTGTACGACTATGGGAATGGAGACTTACAATTTACCGGTGCCTGATTTCCCGAGCCGCTGGACTCAGGCACTGGTAAATTATTACAAGTTCGGCCACAACCCACCGGTAGCACCTGCAGGATTACCTCCAAACTTGTAATGAAGCCTCATGTATCCTTCCTTCAAATCTTCGGTGATGGAATACTTTTTGGACTATATGCTCATATATTTCTTATAGATTAGCATTGCATGATTGGAGAAAGTGTGTGAAGGATTGCATATAGTGTAAATAAGATGAGCAAAGAAGAGTTTGAATGGATCGATAGTGAGTTTTTCAGTTTGTTGTGCACTTGTGGTGGAACAGTACATTTTTAAGATGGTAAAATTGCATTAAAACCAAGATAATTGTATAGATGATAGTGACAATTTGTTTTACAGTCTCACAATTTTTGATACGGGATGTGGATATGAAATGAAAGATATTCACCAACTAAGGGAATTGACATGTTATACATATAGAAAAAGGACATTTGATACTGGAAATGTATATTTTTTATATATAACCGTAGCATTATATATACTACTGCTTGAACGCTCTTTAGAAAACAGTGAAATTAAATATGGAAAACCTTACTTTCTAAGTAATACCTAGAAAGTGCATTAAATTACAAACCTAAATGTACAAAATATTTTAAATAAAGAACACTATATATTTGCACCCGGGGAAGGGGGCTCAGCTAAACAGGTGGCTGGAACAGTGGGCGAGATTACATATTTATCACCTAATGTCCCAGCCACCCGAGGCCCTTCCCCAGGTGGTGCTTTTTTCTTTTTTTTGTTCTCTAATGTGGGGAGGAAACAGAGGCTCTCCCTGTTGTCTCCCAACATTTGAAAAAGTTAATTCCCCTTCCTAACATCCAAACTTACCTCCAGGGGGAGCATTGGGAACTGGAGCTCAAAGTTCTGGTCTCCGATGCTCCTCTCGTTTGGCTGCTGCCATAGAAAATGAAAATGGACTAGATACTTTTTCAAATCATGGTGGCCATTTTGGAAAAGGTTTTCCATGGTCACCATTATCTGAAAAGGGAGTCCCTTTTTGGATGACGTCAGTCATGGAACAGCTGTTCCAAAATGGCTACCATCATCTGAAAAGGGACCTAGTCCCTTTTCGATCCAGCAAGCTTACTGGTCCCGTTGTTTCTGGACCGGCAAACTCATAATGAGGCCCTATGTGTTTGTAGATGAAACACGTGCAAGAAGTGGAAATGATGATCCTATACTTTCAAAGGATCAGATTTTTCAACAGTATAAAAGAAGTATCACAATGCTTGAGTTTGTCTTCTACTGAAAGACCTGACATTGTTTGCGTATCTTGTCGACACACTTTTTATAAGTTTCAAGTGCAACTAGTGTACAATGAGGAGAATATTAAACACAGTGCAGAACATGTTTGGAAAGCACATTATCCGTATTTGTAGAAGAACGATTTGACACAAGAGAGGTATGTCAAATTTGAAGACACTGTTGGGTTTTTATAATCAAGGTATTATTCCTTCAAGAAGTGTTTTGAATGACATGCTAGTGCCTGAAATCCTGTTTCTGCTTCAAGAATTGAACATGTTTGAAGTGATTGCACTGCAAACTGTTCATCCTTTATTAGTTAGTGTTAGATTGCAAACAAAGATATCAAATCTGCCTAAGAAACTATTAGTGCAAGGTGAGAAAGGCAAAGTTGGGTATTTACCTCTCCATTTGGAAGAAAATGTGAACACTCAAGGAGTGAAGCGTGACATGGCAGATCATTTGTTTGTTTTAGTAAATGATGGTGCGACTAAAGATAAGAGCATTTGGCAATAGCTTATAGATATTGGGAAAGTGAAAAATGCATTGGTGTTTCTATTGGAGCACAATGATTTATACAAAGGCAGTCTAACTGTGAGAAAAACAGTTTCCAAAAAAGCTACCTTATTTGTTGACTTTTAGCTGTAGACAAAACTTGACACAAAGAATGATAATACCATCTTTCTGAACATATGTAAAGAATGGTAGTGGTCAGTCAAATAATAGAATATTACATTTATTCACACAACCATATATAAAAAGACAAAAACCTCTTAGATATACACTAATGTAAAGCAGAAGAATACATTAAAAATGTAAACAACATAAACCCTATTGTTCCTTACACAGTTTCGTGTTTACTGTTCGCAAACACTTTTCTTTCAACAAGCAAAGGTGATGTTAGTAACCAATGAGTGACTTTTCATAATTTTACTTTTAACAGAAAAAGCCCTCTAATAAACAGTGTTGACAGTAAAATGTGTTTCTTGCATGTTAATCTACTATCAACTTTCTTGGATGAATCAGATTTTTGTGATAGTTCAAGGCTGTCTTCAGGACACCTGACCCCTCACTGGAGTAAGCATAATATAGTATGAGGATTCTCGGGTTTTGTCCAGGCTTTGTCACACGTCCCAAGCCTGGAAAAAGCTCATAATCAGGCCAGTATTAGTGATTATTTTTGTTAAAAAAATAATAAGTGTATCACACTAAACACGCACCTGTCTGCACAAGCAGGGTGCGTTGTTAGGCAGAATTATATGCAGTACCCTTTTGGAACACCACACACAATTAAGACTACAAGTGACAGTACAAATTCACCTTTACACCAAGCCTGTAATACATAGTAAAGTGGTAGCGATGGCAGCCAGACTTATCTCAAGAGCAAGTGAGCAGTATCAATAGTTTCACAAAGGACAGCAGTTACTATAATTCAAACAAACACTGATGGAGTTGGGGGAGCTGGATAGGATGGATTATGAGTGTGTGAAGCTAGCTTTAATTGCGAGATTTTGGAAGACCCCTTCCCAGTACCTTAAGAGGTTTAGGATCCTCATGGTACCCCCTGGGCTACCTGGGTATGTGAATGTTTGAAAAACGTAGATGGTTGTGTTCAGGGTTACAGAGTAAACACTCATGAAGGTATGAGAAATCTTGTTATGTTGGAGTCAATTTATGATGCCTGATCTCCTGAGCTCAGACAGCACTTGGCTGATTCTAAGGAGATAGATCCAAAGAGGTTATCTAAGGCTGCTGACTTGTGGGTTGCCAACAGGGCTACTCAGAAGGATTCTGGGGCAACTCAGAAGAAGGATGAGGGAAAGCAGCCAAAGAAAGATAACAAGGAGAATTCTAATACCTCCAATCCAAAAGAGGGCCACAAACAGCAATATAAGGGTAAACCACAATGTAAACCAAATCAGGCTAGTGCACCATCTGGACTCAAACCAGATGGAGGTCAGAACAAACCCACATTCATCAAGACATTTGGGAAATGTTATGGTTGTGGGTCAAATGACCATGTGAAAGGGGATCCCAGATGTAAGGGTAAACCTTCAGGGGTCCACACTGTCTCCTTAGCCTTCTCCCCAGAGGTAGAAGTACCTATGGCAAGTGGAAACTTTCACCTACTTGCTGATTAACCAATGAGAGTCTCAGCTAGTATTTTTTTATTGTCCCTGGGCTTGTGGGAACAACATAATTTAGATGTCTATAATTCCATCCCAGAAAATACTAACGAGTATTACAAAGATAGTGTTCTTGTGAATGGGCAGGAGGTCCCTGCCATCAGAGACACTGGAGCCAGCATAACTGTGGAGGATGAATCATTTTTCAAGGTGGAGGATGTTGCTAAGGCACCTAAACACCTCACTGAGTTAGCTGGAGGCCCTCTGCAAATACTTCCCCAGTTACCAGCTCTCATCCAGTTGGGTAATGACCTGAAAGTTGTGTCAAGTACCCCCAGGTCTCCCAGTATGAGGAAAAAGGAGCTCACTAGGCCTGCAAGGGAGAGGACCTTAAGAGGCTCTCCAGAGGAGTTGATAGAGGAAACTATCACTCCCACTCCACAGGAGTTGCTCACTGCTATTTCTGGAAAGAAAGAGGCACAGGGGAAACCCAAGACCTCAAGGAAAAAGTCAGACAGCACCCTTGTACTACCAACAAGGACATCCCCAAGATTTTCCAAGATCACACCTGTTATCCCTCCACCTGCTGAGGCAGAAAGTGAGGTACAACCTTGTGTGGTCGAGCCATTTTCTGAATAGTCAGATCTGGAAGAAGACAGGGTTTTGGTTGGAGATGTTGACCATCCTGAGCTGCAGCCTTTACTGGCAGAAGGTGGACCCAACAGGGCAGACTTCAGCAGAGGACAAAGAGGGTGTCCTACTCTCGATGGTCTTCGACCACAGGCTGCTAACCAACTTGATGGGCAAGACGTTGGAAAGCAGAGGTTAAGCTGGGAAGACGGCCTCTTCTACAGTGAACCAACATAATATATCCTTGGGGACTGCAAAATAATTGTAGTGCCCCTTGCCAACAGACTCCAGTTCCTACAGTTGGCCCATGAGATACCTTTGGCTGGTCATTTGAGTTTCAAAAAGACCAAGGAAAGGCTCTCCTTATACTTCAACTGGCCTAAAATGGGTTCAGAATTTGACAAATTCTGTAGGAGCTGTCACACTTGCCAAACCTCTGGCAAGAGTGGAGCCAAGAATTTGGCACCCCTGGTGCCTCTCCCAGTGGTGGGCGTTCCGTTTGAGAGGGTGGGCATCGACATTGTTAGTCCCCTTGACCCTCCCACATCTTCAGGGAACAGGTTTATCCTGGTTGTAGTAGACCATGCTACAAGATATCCAGAAGCCATACCTATGAGAACTGTTACAGCCCAGGCTGTGGCTAAGGCTCTACTTGGTATTTTTATCAGAGTAGGATTTCCTAATGAGGTAATATCCAATTTTATGTCCCACTACATGCAAGCCACGTGGAAAAACTTTGGTGTCACTTACAAGTTCTCTCCAGCCTACCATCCACAGACAAATGGACTGGTAGAGTAGTTTAATCGTACCATGAAGAAAATGATAGGTGCTTTAGAAGAACCCCTTAAAAGAAAGTGGGACCTTCTACTGCCATGCCTTCTCTTTGCTTATAGAGAAGTCCCTCAGGTGTCATGGTTACGGGTCAGGGGCATACCTGCAGGCTCTCTTTCTGTATGATTCATAGGAATAGGTGGGGAAGGCAGTCGGGAGCGGCATGGGTTAAGGACTTGAGAACCTGGAACGTGTCATCAGGGAAACCCCATCATCCAATCACTTTCAAGAGAACTTTCTGCTTCCTCCAACATGGACAGTGGTTTCCAGCTCATAGCAAGCAGCACAGTCTAGTCTCTGGCCGTGGCTGCCTATATAAACTACACCCAGAGACCAACATGCGCTTCATGTGAATTCTGTGTCACACGCTTACCCGGACTCCTCCGCTTACCTGTTATCTCCGTCTGGATTTCACAACCGTCAGCTTCGAGGCAGATTGAAGAGCTGATAGCGGGTCCTTCTCTGGAGTCTCTCTCCTGCGTCCCGCAGCTCCTACAGCATACTAGCACCTGAAAAGAAGGGCAGAGAACAGGTGATTAACAACGGCCTTACATTCGCTCTCTGCTGCGTGCTAAGGTACCACTCTGAGACTGCCTACTGATACTCATCTCAGGTGCATGGTCTTCATCTGAAACTGCTTCTGGTCCAGCTTCTTATTCCTTCATCCGTCCAGTACCATAGTGCCTCTCGGCATGGACCTGTGTAAGAGAAAGAGAAAGGCAAAGGTTAGAATCAGAAAACTAAGCTTCTAGATTTTAAAAGGACTGAGCAGAGGGGTGGGATTTGGGCTATTCACCTCTCCTCTAAAACATCACCTTTCTTGGCAGATAGTCCTTCCAACCGTAATGGGCAAGTAGGAAGTGAGAGAAGAGCCAGACAACTCCATCGCTCCCACGGAGGTAAGCATTACATCAGGAGGGAGATTGTTACAGTCCCTTTGAACTTCTCTACGGCCATCCAGTTAGAGGTCCATTGGCCCTGATCAAGGATGGGTTGGAGAGTACTCCTTCCCCCAAGCCAGTCAGAATGACTGATTATGTGATAGGTCTCCGGAGGAGAATGTCACACATGTTGGCAGAACCTAGTGACAACTTAAAAGCAGGCCAGGCTCTGGTTAAACATTGGCATGACCAGAAGGCCAACATGGTTGAGTTTACTCAAGACCAGCTTGTATTAGTTATGGTGCCAACAAGGCAGAGGTCCTTGCAGGACAAATGGATAGGACCCTTCAAGGTTGTGGGAAAAACTTGGAAAGGTGAACTATTTGGTGGACTTAGGCAGACCTAAGGAGGCTTCCAGAGTCTTTCACACCAACCGTTTGAAGGCATATGTCTCAAGACCAGAAGTGGGAGCTTTGCTTCTAGCTTCAGCTCAAGAGGAAGAGGAGAGTGAACCTCTACCTGACCTCCTCAGAGGCCAACCTTTGTATGTGAAAATAGAAGGAGTCAATCTCTCTTCTCAACTGACTTCTGAACAACAGGAGGAGTGCAAAGTTCTGCTAAATCAGTTTGCCTCCCTGTTTTCACTATCACCAGGCTTGACCCCTTGGGGCCAGCATGATATTCTCACTGGTGACAGTTTACCTGTGAAAAGTAGAGGTTACAGAATGTCAGAACATGTGAGATCCCACATCAAAGGAGAGGTCAACAAGATGCTTGATCTCGGGGTTATAGAGCCCTCTACAAGTCCATGGTCTAGTCCAGTAGTATTAGTACCAAAGGCACGATCCAAGGAGTTGAGATTGTGTGTGGACTATAGAGCTCTAAATGCAGTCACTAAGACTGATGCCCATCCTTTGCCAAGGAACGATGAACTGGTGGATAGACTTGCTTCAGCCAAGTACCTCAGTACATTTGATCTGACGTCAGGCTATTGGCAAATAGCCCTGACAGACCATGCCAAGGAGAAAAAATACATTCTCAATGCCAGCAGGCCTCTACCAGTTCAAGGTTATGCCTTTTAGATTACAGAATGCACCTGCTACATTCCAAAGGATGGTCAATCAAGTTCTGAATGGGATGGAGGACTTCTGCATGGCATACTTGGATGACAATGCAGTGTTCAGCCCTATATGGAAATCATATTGATCACTTAGGATATGTTTTGCAGGCTCTTGAGCAGGCCCATCTGACCATAAAGGCAAGCAAATGTCAAATTGGTCAGAGCAAAGTGGTCTACCTTGGTCCTGAGGTCGGAGGAGGTGAAATAAGGTCATTGCCTATCAAGTACAAGCTGTGCAAAACGGGGCCACCCCAACTAGTCAAACCCAAGTGAGAGCTTTCCTAGGTCTCACTGGATACTAAAGGAATTTCATAGAGAACTATGGGATCATAGCTTCTCCCTTGAATGTGATCTCCTCTCCAAAATTCCCTAAAAAAGGTTAGATGGGAAGAGAGGGCACTAAAGCCTTTGAAAACCTGATGAAAGCCCTTTGTCAAGCTCCAGTCCTAAGAGCTCCTGATTATCACCAACCCTTCATTGTGCATACAGATGCCTCCAATACAGGTATAGGTGCAGTCCTTAGTCAACTGGATGAGAAACGTAGGGAGCACCCGATTTGCTTCATCAGTAGGAAACTGGAGGAACCAGAAACAAGGTGGGCAACCATAGAGAGTGAACATTTTGTCAGTGTGTGGTCTCTGAAGAAGTTTAGACCATACTTGTATGGATCTACTTTTGTGATTCAGACAGACCACCAACCTTTAAGATGGTTAATGCAAATGAAAGGGGAAAACCCAAAACTTCTGAGATGGTCAATCTGACTGCAAGGGTTTGATTTCACCATTGAGCACAGAGCAGGATGTCACCACCACAATGCTGATGGTCTCCCTAGAATGTTTCTAACTGACTAGAGGAAGAGATTCATCCAGAAGTAGATTAAATCCTCCTGTCCCTTACTCTGGGGGAGGTGAGTGTTAGGGAGAATTCTCAAGAATGGCTAATTTCCCTTACCTACTGAGTCCCTCAGCAACGTTGCTGGATTTCTAGGATTTTCTTTTTCACCTGGTGAGAGTGTGAGCCTTTTTTCCCCACTCTTACATGTCTTTTGCTGTGTGTGTTTAACATTTTCTTGTGTTCATAGACTCTGGAGCCTCACCTACTCCATAGGCATCATCATTTTATTGTGTGTTACACAGCACCTTGAGTGCAGTGACACAGGGTTGTCTTTTAAACTTCCCTACTCAGACTCCATTTTCTGGGACTGACTACTGTCTCCCAGAACATGTAAAGTTGCCATTAACTTTATTAGTCTTTTAAAATCCACAGACCCAGTACACCCAATCTTACATAGAGTACTGGAAAGGGTTAATACTTATCCCTTTTTGTCTGTTTCTCTTGGAGCATTGTTTCACTCTCTTTTCATCAAGACTTGGCTGGTGGCAGTGGTAACTACCCTATTTTTCCTACTGCGGCTATGTTAAATAACCTTGGTATTGTTTTAGGCTTTCTTGGTAGCCTCAAACTTAAACCCGCTTGACCCTATATGTGTTTATACGGTTCCGGCTGGATTCATTTGCCATTTCTTTTTGAAAATGTCTTTCTCGTGTTTTACTCCCTGCGCCAAACCTGGTTTGGTTCCTTTGTTCACTGTCTTTTCGCGGCCTTCTCCACAGAAGCCCTCCTTAGGTGCCTGAAAGTCTGTTTAGGCAGGATGTGAGGGAGGGGTTTTAGGACCCCTGTCATGGGTTCCCCTGGTAACCCAAATCACACTCCTGTTTGATTAGCGTTGGCGTTCATTGTCCAATATGGTTTTGTACTGGGTACGGTTTTCATCTGTAATTGTACTTTTAGCTGCATTGAAAGCATCTTCATAGGAAGTGTGGGTGGCTAATAAATCTTCTTTTCTCCATGGTTCGAAGAGTTGTAGAGCCTTGTAGTACACTTCTTTGTGTTGAGGAGTTTTTAATGACAACACAACTTCATATGATTAATTAGGCTGCATTTGGTAAGTTTCACCAGGCTGCCTTCAAAACTTTCCACTCTGTATCTAACTTTTTCCTCATTTAGTTTAATGTTGTTTTTGTATGCAAAGTTGGGGGCTATCTGGTACAGGCACAAAACCTCTAAAGTAATACTCCTTTTCAGGTAGTATATGTCCAATAAGTTGTTCTTCAAAATGTCCTTGCTGTTGGGATCGCTTTTGGCTATTGTTTGTATGTCTTTGTATGATTTAAGTACTCTTTTTCTGGGTGCATCAGGCCCAAGCTTAGCCACACTATGTTTTCAGATTTCTGATATAAGGCGGTGCCGGTTAAACGGTCAGTGGCTTCATAGCTGCCACATTCTCTATGGGACAGCATTTTAATGCCAAAGCTGTACAATTTTTGTGCCAGTGTTTTGTCAGATGATATGTCATCCAAGAGGTCTTTGAGCCCTGTTTTCTCTGCTTGAGTCCCTCAGCAACGTTGCTGGATTTCTAGGATTTATTTTTTTCACCTGGTAAGAGTGTGAGCCTTTTTTCCCCACTCTTACATGTCTTTTGCTGTGTGTGTAACATTTTCTTGTGTTCATAGACTCTGGAGCCTCACCTACTCCATAGGCATCATTGTTTTATTGTGTGTTACACAGCTCCTTCAGTGCAGTGACACAGGGTTGTCTTTTAAACTTCCCAACTCAGACTCCATTTTCTGGGACTGACTACTGTCTCCCAGAACATGTAAAGTTGCCATTAACTTTATTAGTCTTTTAAAATCCACAGACCCACTACACCCAATCTTACATAGAGTACTGGAAAGGGTTAATACTTATCCCTTTTTGTCTGTTTCTCTTGGAGCATTGTTTCGCTTTCTTTTCATCAAGACTTGGCTGGTGGCAGTGGTAACTACCCTATTTTTCCTACTGCGGCTATGTTAAATAACCTTGGTATTGTTTTAGGCTTTCTTGGTAGCCTCGAACTTAAACCCGCTGGACCCTATTCGTTTTTATACTGTTCCGGCTGGATTCATTTGCCATTTCTTTTTGAAAATGTCTTTCTCGTGTTTTACTCCGTGCGCCAAACCAGGTTTGGTTCCTTTGTTCACTGTCTTTTCGCGGGCTTCTCCACAGAAGCCCTCCTTAGGTGTCTGAAAGTCTGGGTAGGCAGGATGTGAGGGAGGGGTTTTAGGACCCCTTTCATGGGTTCCCTTGGTAACCCAAATCATACTCCTGTTTGATTAGCTAGGTGACTGTCCCAGCAACACAGCCTCCCTGCTATGTGATTGACAGCCAGGCTGTGTGAATAGGGGAAAGCTGCATAAGAAGCAGGTCTCTGGGATTGGAAAGGCAAAGTTGCCACTGGAACGAAAGAACCAACGAGGAGCTGACAGAAGATGACCCCTACAATGACTGAACCTCCCGGTGAAGCCCTGTTCCAGGTCCGAATAGTCAAACTCCAATGACAGAGAAGATCTACCTTGAATCTTCTTCCCCTGAGCTGGTGGGACCAGCCATTTCACCCAAACTGCAAGCCAGGACTCCCTCCTCTGGTCGAATTTGCTCTACTGAGCTACAGTGAACCGGATAGCCAGGACAGTCAGACCCTGCTTCGAATTTAAGGAACGCACCTTTTAATTTGTTGCTTTTCTCTGCTGCTAGTTTCTTCCCTGGGCAGTGCAGCTCCCTCCAATCTTCCTACTTCATGCCAGTCTGACAGTCGTTTCAAGAACTGTGAGCCTGCTGGAACTGCCAGGAACTTCCGCCTTGGCTACAGCTTCTTCTCCATTTAAGGGCACTGTGCAAATCCGGTTGTTCGCTTCATCCAGCCACAGTGAAGGTGTGTGAAACCTTTCGCCATTCCGAGGGCTTGTCCTTCTCTACTCTTTAAATTAACTTTTCTGTTGACCAACTTCATCCGGAACTCTTGGCAAAGACTTAACCGCGAACTACCCTGAACTGTGTGATCTTGAGCAAAAGACTTTTGTCCTATTGACTTTGGCCCTAAGCCTTTTTTGATTTGATTCCATCACTGTAGTTCCTCGTTCCAGATTGCCCTGCTTACTTACCTGTTGGTGCTACTCAATTTTTACCTATATTTGTCTTTCTCTCCCATTTTAAATTACTGGAGTGCCAATTTACTCATACTTCATTTTGAGTTTAACTTGTCCAGAATCTATTGGGAGTGGTATGGTGTATTAAGAATGTGATTTTTCAACTGCTTTACTTTAGTGAGATGTTATATAACGGATGTGTAAATAAATGTATATCATTTTACTCAGAAACCTTGAGTCAGTGTTTGTTTGAATAATAGTAATTTATGTCCTTTGTGTAACTATTGATACTGCTCACTTGCTCTAGTGATAAGTCTGGCTGCTCAGCCATCGCTACCACTTTACTGTGCACTACAGGCTTGTACCGAAGGTGAATTTGTACTGTCAATTGTAGTCTTAATTGTGTGTGGTGTTCCCAAAGGGTACTGCATATAATTCTGCCTAACATGCGTCAAGAGAGATCTTCTTATTTTCTCTCCTGTGCACACGGTGAAACCGCTACCCTTCTACCCTCGCAGGCGTCTTCGGGAGAGTGATGCTGTAAAAACAAATAAATGGCCAGTTCGTTAGATGGCGGTGTGAGTGGATCTAAAATTAAATGATCTCTTTTTAAAATTAAATAAACAACATGCATGACTGAAATACATTGGGAATATCTGGAGAAAAGAGAGGACAAGAGGCCACCTTCTGATTTCATTGCATAATGTATCCCTCTAGCCCTTACTAAGAACATTTTCATTTACAATGGTTTGTTCTTTCAACAACTGCATGGCTCAAGCATGGGGGCAACATACACATGAAAACATTTTCTGGTGTATTTTGCAGACGCTCAACCCACACCCACGAGGTGGTGACCATGACTTGAGTTTATGAAAGCTCGAACAGAGGTGGATTTATTCACTTGATTCTGTCAATCATGGGTTGAACTTGTATATTGAATGGAATCTCTTTATCTGCAAATTAAGGACAGAATTTAGGAAATCCTGAGTTTTATCCCTAATATAGGGGCTGGCATATGTGGGGCATCTGATAGCCTTGGAAAGTGTGGCACTTTGTAATTATTCATGAGCTGTCATGGTGTCGACTCTGTTTTTTCATCTTTCCACAGGCAGCTTGACAAAGGACAGCTCCCCATTTGTGATACGGATATGACAATATACATCTCCCCGTCCATGGCAGGAAGTTCTTGCACATGTCACTGAATTGGCCATCCTGAGGAATATAATTATGTTGTTTACATTTTTAATTTAATTTATTCTTCTGCATCATATAAGTGTATAACTAAGAGGTTTTTTCGTTTTATATATGCTTATGTGAATACATTTAATAGTGTATTTTTTGACTGACCACTTCTATTCTTTACATATGGTCAGAAAGATGGTATTATCATTCTTTGTGTCAAGTTTTGTCTCCAGCTAAAAGTGCAACAAATAGGGTAGCTTTTTTGGAAACTGTTTTTCTCATGATGTTGTAACGTCTTCATCTGAAAAAGCCCCCTTTATCAAAAAAGAGGACTCATAATGCTCCATTTGTGTGTATGGCAGTCTAACTGTTACAGACTTGTCTATGCTTGATGTTGAGTCAACAAACAAAAGCAGTGAAGATCATTTCCAGTGTCTATCTATTGCAGAAGGGAATCGTTTCTATCAACAATAAAATATTCATCCTCTACACTCACGTGAAGTCATGGGCGACAGTTTAGAATTGTATCAAATGAAAACAATGAAAGGTGCACCAATCAGTGTCTGGAAAAAGACGTTAGAAGCTCATTGTTTCCCTATGCTTTTTCCTACTGGTATAGGTAGGAGATTGGATGATCGGAAGGTGCAAATCTCTGCTTCAGAATATCGTTGTACAAGAATGTATTCTGAAGATTTGCGATTCCGCACCAATGTTGAAATATTGAAGCAAACAATGGCACAAGACGGTTTAAAGTACATGGGTGCAGTGGTTGTCTAGTGATACATGAGAAGCCAAGTCTCATTAACCACATGAAACTGTAATGCCAAACTGCAGGGAGAAAGACATTATTTTATTTTTATCTTTTACATTTATTCTTCACTTCGCGTGCAGAAAGTGATTTGCTTGAAAGTTTTGAAACTTTTGAAGAAACATTTTTTGCAAAAAAAAGATTGATTACATATCCACAATGTGAACAGTACTTGAAGTTACTGGAGAATGTACTACGTCAACAAGAACTTTTGGCAGCTGAATTGGCAATAGATACTCCTTAGGGAAGCCAAGATTCTACAGTAGGAAGTCAACATGTGCTTTGTGAGCCAATTATTCAAACCGATATTGAGCAAAGAAGAAGTATATTATAAAATTAAAGATAGGTTCTTACATGGTTTACTGCATGACAAGCGTGGATGTTATTGTGTGCAATACTGTATTGTTATATGTTAGCGAACAAGTAGGAACAGGTACATCTTTTTTAACACATGCAATAAGAGCTATGATCCAAAACGCAACAGATTCTTCTTTGTCATGTATTGTTACAGGTTTAGCAGCATTTGATGTGGGAGGTGTTACTTTACATTGTCTGTTGATGTTACCAGTGAAGCGTGATATCAAACTAGAGTATCAAAACGTGTGGTGAGTGCAACAAACAAGTAACAAAAGTTGTTAGAACATCAAATACTTTGATTGTTGATGTAGTAAGTAGGGTGTCTAACTTAATGCTAGCTTTCATTCACTTGTGAATGTGAAAGGTTTTGAAGACTGACCACAACATTTTGTTTGGAGGTAACCATGTTTTGGCAGATTTGTTACAAGTAACTCATGTGAAAGGTCAACCAGTTTTGAAAATGCTGCAATATAAGGATCCTTAAAATGTATGGAAAATATTGGTCACTTTAACCTTTGGAATTCTTTGGATTTCCAGGTACTTAGCATTCATGTGAGGCAATCAGCAGACTTAGAGTAGGCAGAAATCTTTAATATGATTTGTATAGTTGTTCTTGAGGAAAATGTGAAAGCAGTCCTAAAAGGAGATTGATTTCAAAAATGTTTCATGCAGATAGCAGGCCATCCGATGTCATGATGACTCTTAAGGAAATAAACATTTCTTGTGTTGCTATGATGGGCACACTTGCAGAGTGTTACATGTTTAACTCTACAATGCTACTGTTAGACAAGCGAAATATTGTGGAGATAAACAATGCAGGGGTAATGCTAATGAGGAACTTGAATATAGGAATTGGTCTATGCAATGGAGTGATGGGAAGAGTGATTGCATTTCACACCTTTCCTTGCAGTACAAATATTTAACATGTTGCAGTTAAGTTTGATCATTTAGAAGGTACTCATTTGATTTCTAGGACCTCTGCATGTTTCATGCTTTTTAAGGATATCTTTGTGAAAAGCGCACAGTTTCCATCGTACTGTGCTTATGCAATATTCATAAATCACAAGGGTTAACTTTAGAAACAGCACTTATTGACCTTGGTCATTCGGTGTTTAAAGAAGGAATGTCATATGTAGCTTTGTCATGTGTGAAAAATATACAAGGTTTATTTTTAATAAACGTTGATGAAAGAAAAGTGGCAGCTGACATTTCTTGCATTGAAGAAAATAATATATTGCGTTTACTGTATGCTCCTCACCTGGACCATATACCTGTATGCTCCAAATCACTCATCCAGGAAACATAAGGAGTCAGTGAAGGCTCATTCAAATGAAATTAGTTGTTGTAAGACTAAAAAAACAACAGAATTTAACATAGTTGGAGAGTTGTTCAAGTATAACACACTGCCATTGCAGATTTAGTACTGAACCTGGAGTTCTATGCTATTGTAATGCAAATTTGCGTGTGTTGTTTCAAATGACTCCATTGATGCAAGAAATAGCTTCCGCAGCAGGTAGGCAGCTATTTGTAGAAATTCGATTTCTTCAAATATCTGTAGATGAAAAATCACACAGTTTACATTCAGCAATGTCAATCCAAAATGTAGTAGCTGTTACGAGTGGAAATTAACAATTTTCCCACAATACACAGGAAGATAATCAAGAATATTTAATGGGCCTCATTACGACCCTGGCGGTAAGGGGTTTACGCCAGCGTTAGCTGCGCCGACCCCTTACCGCCAATTACGAGGTCCCCTAGCGCCATGGCGCTTTTAACACCTGCTTTTAGCAGGTGTTAAAATCCATGGCGCTAAGGGACCATGGAGTTAATTACGCCACCGTAATTTACGGTGGCGTAATTAACGCCTTCCCCACTCCCATTATGCCCTATGGGGCAAAAATGGGAATGGGGAAGGGTAAATGGGGATTGGGGACTTACCGCCCCGCCAAGGTCGGAATGGGGCGGTAAGTAAACATAGTTTACGCCATGGTGGTAAAGTCACGGCCCAGGCGGTAACTTACCGCCTGGGTCGTAATGAGGCCCAATGACTGTCTTTGATGTATTAGTGAATTAAACTGTTAGTGTAGATAGGTATTCAGGAATTGGTTATGCATGGTATCATGTGTGTCCACAATGTAAGAAAGGTTATTCTACTCCAGATCTTTTTGAAAGATTTTTGTATGTGCATCCCCGGGTTCAGAAAAGTGTACACTTTTCAGATCTTGTAACTAAAGCATTCCATGACATGCAACTCAGTGACAGTGGTTGTAATTTACAATCAACATTGCAAAATCTAGTTTGTAATAAATATGGTTTGATTATGTTTCAAAGATACAGTGTAGATGGTAGGAAAAATTAACACGTCAATAATGAATTTTGAATTTGTCGAGTTTCTGTAAGTAAGAAATCTTTTAAAACGTGTGCCATTATTTTTCATGAAGTGGAATCCACTGAATGTGGACATTTCACTACATGGGTGCGTGCAGAAGTAGATTGGCTTGTTTCTAATGACTTTATAGTCACACACCAAGCTAGATTGCAAAAGGGTTTAAAAAATGCTTACTTAATGTTGTTAGAACCAAAGTTCTAAAATATATGGGTACTATTCTTTGTGAATATAAACATGTAAAATAAATGTGTAAAATTTAGGAATTGGGTAATTAGTGTTTTATATAAAGTAGGAAATATATTGTTACTGGGATGTAATTTATAAACAGTATGAAATAAATGTAGAGGTAATATTCTAAAGAGTATATAAATTAGAAGAGAACACAGCATTCTGTAAATTTTACTTCTGTTTTATTGTGTAAACACTGTATATATTAATATATTCAAGTGCTCCCTATAAGTGCTCAGTTAAATAAATTGTTCCATGTACATTATTTTCAGTGTGAGGGAGTGTAGAAAGGCATGACCGTTTACATATGAAACAAGCAAATAGTAGGTTGTAGATTCAAAAACCATATAGTACAATGTTTGTGACTACTAATAAGAGTTTTAGGGAACAATTTAGATATAGTTTGTCTATTTATTATGTATATATGTGGTGAAAATAAGTATGCATAGACTTATTTTTATCAAATGTATTCTAATTGAATATACGTTAGTGAAAGGGTTAGTGTGTTAAATGTATAACCAGCTTTTGTATGCTTTGGGAATTTTTCACAAAAGCTGTCTAATATATTCAGTCATAAAACTGCACATGTTTGTCTATTTTGTATGGTAGGTTTATGAAAATATTAGCTTCTTAGGTGTGTAGATGGCCAGAAAAATGACACACACCAAATAATGAAAGAAGTTATGAAATGGCAATGCAGATAAACCAAAATAATTTTGAATGTATATTCATATAGTAAAAAAGTATTGCACACTGCGAACAACTATCAGTGCCAATAGAAGTTTAAATAACAATTCTTAGTTTTAAAAATAATTATACAATGTCATTAAAAACTTCTTATTTTATTTTTGTAGGTGGCCAAACAAAGGATGCACACACATTTTCTAAGAAGTATGGACATTTCATTTTTTAGGTGATTAGTTTAGTTTCCGCTAAGAATTAATATATTTGCACTCAAACATTGTTATTGTCTATCTATTACTTGAAATATAGGTATGACTATACTTTATAAAGATTAATACTCAAAATAATGTTACTCTGTTGGCATGTCTTCATTTATTTATTTGTAAACAATAATACATAGTTAGGTTATATGTCTTGGTTCAAGGTTAAGTTTGCATAAGTTAATCTGTGAATTTGTTGTCCTTTAATACCAAATGTTTGTACAGTATTTTAACATATTTTCATTGCAGTGAAATGTCTTTATTGGTGAACGAACTGTTGATGTTGTGGGCAAATCTTTATAGAATTTTCTGATGCAAAAGCAAGTAGGTACTTACCTAAATAATTAGTATAGTTGAAGTGAGAATAGCACATGTATTTTCCTATACTGCACTGCACCAGCTCTTAGTTTTTATATTTGTTATTTTGTGAAGGGTGTTTTAATATAATGTCTATTTTATGAAATTGTTTACATTTTTATTTTGAATGTTATTGTATAAATATACTTGTAGCAAGTGAGATAGTGTGTAATTTGTATATGTATATATAATTATTGTTAAATAGTTAAAATAACTGAATAGAGGATCTTTTCTCTCCAAGAAATGTTTTCCTCCATAGTATGATTAGTCAATATAACTTGCCAATGATTGTGTACTAGGAATACAATCAGTGTTCATTTAGTACCGTTATGAAAAAAAACACAAATAATGTTGTTTTATTTTGTTATGAACTACATTTTATTTTGTTTCAGAGTTGATCATATGGAAGAAAAAAGCGAACATGAGAACAGGTATCAAGGTATTTGGTAAGTCATTTTTATTAAAATGAAAACTATATGTGTAAAGCATATTTTTTTTAAATATATTCATTTGTAGCCACAGCTACAGCACCAGTCAATGAATTGCACGATTTTGCTTACATTGGTAAGACAAGCAACAACTGGGGTGCTTTTATTCACAACTAAACTAGTTTCCCTGTTAATAGTATAACAATTGGGCAATTTACATTACTGAAACTGCATAAAATAAATTGAAATACATCGTGTAACATATTTATGCAGTTTGTCTTCAATGTTATCAATGCTATCTATATTTATAACTTAAAAGGGGGCCCTTAAAAGGGCTGTTTTGGGGGATGGAAAGAGGGGGAGTGGAAAAACACATAAGGATGAAACATATAACAAAGTGAATTAAAATAAAAAGCAACATATTTCTTTTTTGTTTCATTTATTTTTAGTAAAAAAGGTATGGGGGAATTTCCACTTTAAAACAAACTAAGCATGACAGGTAATCTGATGTTCAGCGATTTTCATCTGACATTGCTCAATTGTGGCATCTCCATTGACTAGCGATTCAAAGGATTTTTTTACGCATGATGTGCATCATGGAGAGATTGGAAGTCAGTAAGACAAAGGTCTGTGTAAATGACATCGCTGTTGGCATTGAGGCTTAATTTCCAGTTGGTGATGTTGTTGCACTGGTGGATGAAGGTGCTGCAGGTGGTGCTGATCTCTGTCGACACAAGGAAGGGGACCCATGCATTTTTCTTTTATGATGTTTGTGTGCTTTCCAATAGTCATCATCAACATCATCCCATTGGACTTGCACTAGATGATTTATCATTATAGATGTTCCCAGGCTTTCAGAAGGAACATTGTAAGGCCCCCAGCATAGAGTTGTGTTGCAGATTGTGCAAAGTACCTCCTCTGTCTCTTTTCTTGAACATCGTTTTTTGACTTGAAGGTTTTTGACTTGAAAGAGGCATCAGCTGTCTCCAAAAGATGTTATTCCATTTGACTTCTTCCTCGGGGGGATGGATTTGGAACCCAAATTATAATGTCATCATCATTGTTGCTACTCTCGTGGTCGGACATGTTGGAATGTCCAACCGGGGAGAAATATGTAAAATAATAAACTTGACAACACAAAAAAGACAATGCTCTAAAATTGAAAACATTAAAAAAAAAGAAAGTAAAATAAAAAATGAACAAACTGAACAAATCACACGACAAACGAAAATAGGATTAAAGGAAAACTGGGCAAAAAGGATAAAGAATATAAGGGACAAAGTGCCAAAAGTGTTTGCAGTTACTCAAAAACCCTTTCTCTAGCAAATATAGAAAGCAATGATAAATGTAAACTTCTTCATTGTGAGTTTGGTGATTATTCCCCGCTACAAACTGCCGCACCCGCTGAATGGACAGTATGGCATGTGCATATGTTGTGATACACCGTAGCCGCGTCAATACATCTGAGCGTGCGATTGATTGGGCTTTGGGCACGGCTATCAAAGATGCATAGGCGTGAAGCCACAATTCGTAATATGATTGGATTAAGGGTGACCGACGTGGAAGCGTAGCCGTGTCCATGTAATTCAATGTGCTATTAGTTGATTTTGACTCTCAGATGTCGTGCAATTTCATGTCGACGTAGTCGCGTCAATGCTTCTCGAAGTGCCATTGGCTCATTTGTTGATGCGAGCACTCAACATAGGATTTTGCACATGCAAATGTTGCGCGATGGCATGGGCATAGTCACGTCAATGCATCTCGATGCCATTGGCTCATTTGCTGACGTGGCTATGCAAAATAGGGGCTCACAATGCAATTGGCTGGTAGAAAGAGGCGTGAAGTCGCGTAGCAGTATCAACAGAACATTCCAACCGTTTGGGCCTTCCATTGACATGCCTGCTGACATATCATGAGTAAACCACCTCTATAGACAGAGCTGTAAAACATTTTTTTTTAAAACAATCATTTTTACATATGTATGTGGGCAGTTGCATTGTAAACATTTTGTTTTAAGATATATTGGGGGTCATTCAGAGGTTGGAGGTAAGAGAAAAACGATGCCGGTAAAGGATTACCTGCATCGCTGACCGCTACGGGCTATTCCGACCAACCAGACCGCTATTTACAGCACCGTAAAGTACGATGCCGTAATTATCGGTCTTGGGTCGCGCACGCGTCCCACCATGCTGAAATTAGCGGCATGGCGTAAACCGGAGCTGAACACAAGTAAGGAGCACACGTAAATTACGGCCTCCTCAAGCCCGTAAAGTAACTTACTGAAATGGAGTACATGCATGCATCTCAGAGAAGGAGTAAAGAACCCTGAGCAGTGGGTTCCAGAGCCACAGGTGCACACAATCAGCACAGGTGGAGGCAATGGAGTCTGCCACAGCAGAAAAGGAACTGAGCCACACACCACACCCCCTCCCACACCAAGATGACACCAATAGAACCAGCAAGGGCACAACCACAAAAACCCCACCAACAACACCAGCCTACCACGAGATGACCATGCCATTCATTGTACGTGGACCATCTTGTAGACACACACCCCAAAGCATTCCATTGAATTGGACACATATTGGGTCCATGAATGGGCGAAAAGCATCCATGGACATGTGTGTGTGGCCATCAGTGAAACCCTGCCATGTCAGCCAAGTTCAGTTCTCCACCATGACAGTTCAAACACTCACCTCAATTGGCTAGACTGCAGGTGTTGGTGGCTGTCCCTTGACACCATGGTACATGACCCCTGTCAGTAACCCACAGAACAGGCCCAGGGTACACCAAATCACTGGCCATACCCGTGCATGCGTGTAGATGAGGCGGCCACCTGGCTTGCGTAAGGCACATATGAGTTGGCAAAGCTGGACTGGTGTAATGGGCCATACAAAGAGCGGATAAAATGTCCAGAACACAAGTCAGCAGGGGGTGGCATGACATGGCCACACAGGGCACTGGATGTGTGTATACTTGTACACCATGCACTGTCAGTCGTCATCATACACATGCTCAATGATAAATGTCCACAACTGTTCAACTTTGCAACACCAATAGTGTATTGTGAAGAAGGAAATATTGTGAACATTAACTGCAGCCCCCCACCCCCCCAACTGCACAACAAACCATCACCCCCTCCCCCCAACTGCACAACAAACCATCAACCCCCTCGCCCCCAACTGCACAACAAACCATCACCCCCCTCCCCCCAACTGCACAACGAACGCTCAACCCCCTCCCCCCCAACTGCACAACGAACCCTCAACCCCCATCCCCCTCCCCCCCAACTCCACAGCACTGGTCCCATGTAGGACTTAAAGGCCACATGTGGCAGCAATGACTATTGTTCCTTGCTCCCCTGGCCCGGGGGGGGCATGTCCCTGCGCCGCATTGAACGCCGAGTGCGCCTTGCTGGGCTGCCTTGTGTGGCCTCACTGGATGCGGCCGTGTCCGCCTGCTCTGGCTGGGTATTCGAATGGTCTGCCTCAAGGGCATTGGCTATGCGGCCAAGGATGTGGCACAGATGGGTTGTGATGTCAGTTAGAGTGTTACACAACCGGTCGGTGCAGTCGGGGAGTGTCTGCCGCATTTCCCTCAGTCCATCATGCCATTCAACGCGGGCCTGCCGGTTATTCTCCATAAACTCCGTTATGAGGTCTGAGAGCTGATTCACCCGGCGTGTGCCGAATGATGGGAAACCATTGGTGAAACCACTTGCCCCTGCATGCTTGGCTGAGGTCTGCACTGGTGGACTTGGGACATCATCATCATACACCTGCGGGTCGATTGGAGGACTACAGACAGTTGTTGATACATCTCCACAGTAACTACATGAGGCCAGGGGTACGATGCAGGGCTCCTAGGTGTGGACTGTGTGTTGGTCCTCCTCCTTGGACGCCCCACAGATGGGTGACGGGCTGTCTGCATACTCATCAGGGCCAGTGGCAGCAGCCTCCCCAGAGATGCTCAACTGCGCCAATGTTGGGGTTGGCATTGTGGCAGACGCCAATGCTTGAATGGGTTGTGGTGGGGCAGCATCCAGTGGCCTTTCCGGAGCCGGAGGGGCTGTTGTTTTTGCTGCAGGGATTCGCCTGAACCTGCCACTGCCCCTGGAGGTGTTTGGCTGGCTTGATTGTGGGTCGGCGCTGTCATGGTCAGTGCTTGTGGTGGTAGAAGAGAGGGACAACATGAGTGATTGTAAGATGTCCTATTTGCATACATGGCTGCATTCACATTTCAGTCAATCGCAGTTTGTGGACTTGTGGGTGTAGCTACGGCAGTGGTTCATGTGCATGAGTAAGTCATGTATGCATGTTTGGGAGTGACTCATCGTGGCCTGGTTATGTGCAGTTTGGCTGGCACAATGCCGAGCCGGCTGCACAGTGTGCATGATGGGATGTGCAAGTTAATGCACCATGGTTGATGTGTGTGATGTACTCGCACTTGGCCCTTGATTGCGTGGCACTTGCCTCTGCATTAGTTGGATGGGCGGATGGGTTGGATGGGGGGAGGGCAACACGAGAAGGTGCCTTCAATGGCCCTTGGGGCAGTTTGAATCATGCAATGGATATTGGCAGTGTACACTGTGAACACTCACCTCCTTCGGCAGAAGTCGTTGCCCCGCACTCCATGTTCCCCACGCCCTTGATCGATTCTGTGCCAATCAGAGCCGCACACGTCTCCTCCCACTGCTCTAGTTCCACATGGGTACTTGGTCCGTCTCCCGTCTGCATGGCCTGGCTCCGGTTGCTGGAGAGGAGGCCCCGCACCCGCAGGTCATCCCACCGCTTGCGGCAGTCCCTAGGGGTGCGGGGGGTGTTTCATATGGCGCTCACACTCTGTGCGAGTTCAGCTCAGATCTTATTTTTGCGGAGGATAGACTCCCTCCGCATGTTGCTACTGAAAACGACATCCGCATGCTCAGCCAGGTAGACTACCATGGCCTGGAGTTCCTCTGGGCTGAATCTCCTCTTGCGGATGTGGTCCGCTGCCTTCTTTGGTGCTTTTGGCATGTTGGCAGTCGTCTGCTCCTTTTCCAATGTCTGATTTGCTCCAAAGGGTGCTGGCGGATGAGGATGGCAATGGATTGTGTTTTTAAAGATGGCCGTCGCTCTCCTTCCCGTTCCTGTGCGATGACGGAATTTTCCGGTTCCTTTTTTTCGGTGACCGTAATTTACGGTATCCGTAATTTACGGTCACCGTTATGTACTGGCACTAGTCTTCCAAGGCGGTGTTGCTATTTACGTGTCGCAGCATGCCGGTAGGGGGTTTGCTGGTCGTTTAGCGGCAGGCCGTGTGTCTGTGAGGTCGGAATGGGCCGCAATTAGCAGTCTGACGCCAGGGCGGTGTTGTACTTTACGCCATGCCGGAAAATACCGGTACTTACCTCCGATCTCGGGATTGAGGGCCATTGTGTGTGCTCTTTGTACACAGTTATTGTAACACTTTAACAAGTTTCAATTCGTAAAAAGTACATATAATTGCAAACACTTTTAAAAGTTAAATTAATATGGAAAGAAATATTTTTAATAATAGGGTTATTTAGTGGAATATGGGGGCACAATTACTTTTCATTTTACTTTGTACATATGATATATCGTTTTAATTTGGCCCAATTGTATGTATTGTTAATGTTAATTATGTATGGAATAAGAAAACCCTTGAAATCCAAGGAAAAAACTTTAGTTGTAGGGCTGTTAAGATAAGCAATACATTGTAACAAAACCCTTGAAATCCAAGGAAAAAGCTTCAGTTGCAGGGATGTTAAGGTGAGAACCTAACGCAACAAAACCTCACAAATTCAGCTAAAGCCACCTTAACGTTGTGCCCCCTGTTGTGCATCCTATGACCACAATAATGACATCACAGCTCACAACACTGATGACATCACTAATTACATTACAACAGTAACTGGCATTAATCATGGCCTTCAGCTATGGTCAGTGTGAATGGTCAAATATATTTTAACACATGAATGGGTACTAGTCATAGGCTTCAGTTATGGACAGTGGTCACAACCTTCAACCATGCAGACTGAATATTTTAAAGCACTAACAGACTACCAACCATAGCTTGTGGACTTTACCAGTGGATACAGCTTTCAACCATATCCACTGTATTACATGGCCTGCGGTAGTGGCCATGTAGTTATGGTTATGTTGCTCATCTCATAGGAAGAGCACATTTTGGGCGGCTTATAACTTCACTCCCCCTGGACGAATCCTCACCAAACTTTGCACAAATAAAACATATATGGCCCACTCTGAATTCATCTGCAAAGTTTGGTGAGGTTTGGTCCAGGGGGGGCAAAGTTATAGGGGGGAACCCAACATTTCTTTTTTTCCCATAGACATAATGAGAAATACTTTGCTCACGCCTACATCCCAAACCGCTGGACGGATTTCCACCAAATTTGCAGCAGGAGCGGCAGCTTAGTACGGCAAAAAGATTAGTGATATCTATGTCTGCTGTGCGGACACATTTCCCTGTTCACTCCGCGGACAGGACACTGATTGTTTAATCAGATTGCGTCATGTCCGTGGATACGCAACTTGTTTGCTGATTGGCTGAAGTGAGGTGTGAGGTGCGTCACATTCTTTCGATGCGCCTGCTATCTTGGATCCACGGACATCTGCGGACAGCGTGGCAGAGAGGAGAGGCAAAATTCAACTTTGGGGAGTGTGTTTGTGTGTATGAGTGCTTGGGGAGGTTGGAGAGTAAGAGATGGGTCATATAGATTGATAGATTATTAGGTGGCAGGTGTTAAGATGGATTTCTGAACTCTGTCCTGTAGGGGCAGAGGTTCAGAAGGCCAGCCTAGTTTCTTGGAACAGGCTAACCTCTGGACAAGCCAGAATAATCAGGGTTGCAATGGCGCGGTCAAGACTAGTTCTCAAGAGGGGTGAGGGTGACGGAAAGCCTGCAATGAGCACACAAAGCAAGGACGCTTACAAATTACTCCAGACAGGTGTTATATTAAAAATATAGACACATTTATTACAAGGCCTTTGTAACATTGACCATAGTAAAGAATCACGGTAAAACTCCAATAAACCAACACTTCACAAGCAATACAATATATATACAAGACCAAGGGGTCCAAAGAGATAGAAGCACGAAATATGCAGACCACCTAGAAGGGGAGGAAAACAGGCAGTACAAGTAATCGTTAGACCCAGTTCGACATCAGAGGACACCTAACTAGAAGGAAGTCCAAGCTCTACTGAGAGTGTAGCCTTGTGCTCAAAAGTACCTGCACACGCGAGTGCCAACGAGCAAAGGAGAGTCTCTTCAGGGAGATCCGGCAGTTCAGAGAAGTGAACAAAACGATGATGAACAGTTCTCCGCTACTCTAGCACAGCCTCCACTTGTGGGCAGAAGCAGGGCGCGAGTGTGGAAAAGGGTTGCTGTTTACGACAGCGGTGGAGAGCCACAGGCTCCTGCGGGAGGGCAACCGGTTAGGGTATTGACTACTCACCGGTCCCCGATGCAGACCCAGGCTTCTCCGGTTCCGTTTCGGTACTGGCAGGTTCAGATGCAATCAGCAGGATGTCTCAACGCCGTGTAGATTTCACGACAGCAGGAGTCGGGGTCGAGGGTGTCCCAAATGCAGCGAACACGCACAGGTTTGTTATCACAGTAGGGCAACTCGGCAACAGCATGTATTCCGGTCCCAAAGCACACGTCTCACTTCATACCTGGGAATGCCAAGTGTACGAATCGTGTGAGAGTGCCGAGGACACGGGATTAGCAGTAAGCCAGACGGCGGTGACAGAGCAAGGTTCCTGTGTAGGCTGGTAAGTCCACTGGATGGCCCAGGGACGCTTCCGAAGGCTTACGTACAGGAATTTGTGAAGATGCCGAGAATAGTTGTTCCCACTATTCTAAAGGGTCAAAGCGCCAGTACAGGCCTTCTCGTTCGATCAGAGGCAGAGGGGTCTCACAGGACGACTGCAGTGCAGGGTTCCAAACCTTCAGCGGGTCACCAGCGATTCCTCGACTCAGCTTCTTAGTTGCAGGATACTTGGCTCCTTATCCTTTTTCCGTGAGAACTCAGGAGATCGACATGGTAGTGGTGTTTCCAGCCTCCTCTTATCCAGAGTTCCCTTCGCGCCAAAACGGAGAGGACCCAATGGGAGATCTGCTCACAAAACACTCACACCACACGTGGACCTATCTCGGACCACGGTGGTCCCAGGCATTCAAGACACTCTAGACTCTCTGGCACCCAGGATGTGTATTGGGAACAGACATCCCAGCCCACATCCTGGAGGCACACACAAGGCACGCAGAAGCCTGCAAAAGCGTTGTGTTTCGCGGGAAAGTGCATAACCAAATAAGGACTGCCCTGGGTCGGCTCGACCTAGGGGAAGGTGAAGGGGCAAGACGGTCAGCAGACAGGACAAAGAACCTCATGGCATGGCCATTTTGGAGGCCAGGCCACCCATTTGGGCCAAACGCAGGAAGCGCGTTTAACATGACAAAAAGGGGTTCAAAACACAAAGAAATGATAGCTTCCACCAGTCCCGTCCGTGACACACTTGCAAATTTCATGATAAGTCCAGCGAGAGTTTCTAGGGCCATTGGAATGACTAGAGACCCAAGAGCGTGGTAATGTAAGTTACGGTGCACTCTTGTTTCATGTTGCTCAAAAGCTGCAACATGAGGAAAGGACTAAGGGAAACAAAGTCTCCCGGTACTGACTGTCTTAAGGGCATGTCAGTTTCCCCGTAAGAATGGAGCGAAAGCCCAGAGGAGTACGGCTGAAGGCTGCGAGATTGGTATTCCCACAACTGGGAGTGGTACCAATGGAGCTTGGATTGTTGAGCCACTCTTACCAGATAACTGGCAGGAGGCACAACTCCTGCAGTGACTTTCTACTTGCACCCCCATCTTGGGCCAGTAGAAGTGCATGGATAACCTTTGCTTGGTCCTCTTAATACCAAGGTGACCAGCAAGGGGCACTTCATGCGCCAAATGCAGGAGGAAGGGTCTTACAGCAAGAGGAACCAGCAACCTCCTATGGTCTCCTTCTGTAGACTCTGTGGGCTCACTATACAGGAGTCCACCTTCCCAATAAATCTGATGCTTCCCAGGAGGTTCACCCACAAGCTGGGAGCAGGCATGTCTCCCTAGACCTTCCAGTGATGGGCACTCACTTTGGCCTTTACTGAATTCTTCCCTGTCAGGACCACCTTCTACTAACAAGTCATTTAGTTCAGGATGGTCATTAGGGTCAAATACTTCAGGTATCGCTGCCTCCTCGTCAGGTCCGGGCGATTGACCAACTTCCTCCACCGCAGTGGTAGGAGAGTTCAGGGGAATATTTTCTTTCCCTCGTTTTGGTTTTCTGACTCCTTTAGCCTTGGGTTTCGCCTTTGGCTGGGGCAGCTCACTGATCTTGGTCAGTGCTGCCCTGGTTTGAGACCTTGTGCAGGGTCTGCCGGCAGTTTCTCCCACAAGCCCTAACACTCAGAGATCGTTGCCCAACAAGACCTTTCCTGGGACGTTCCTCTGAATGCCCACTGGAATCCTGACTGCTGTGCCATTGATAGTAAGATTTACAGGTTTTACTGGAAACATGCGAGGTGGGCCGTCAGCCAACTTAGTGGGCATTAGAGTAGCTCTGGCAACTTCCTCTGAGTCTACCAAGGTAGAATCCACTACAGTTCGACTGCACCCACTATCCCTAAGAGCTGAAACATCTACCCCACTGATCAGCACACTGTCTTTAAAGTAGTGCTTGGTATTATCTGGAATCCTAGCATAAGCCTCTGCGACTTTCGGCTCCCAGTAACCCAGGGAAACAAAAACTACCTCAGCTTCTATCCCACTTGGGAAGGAGTCTGAGGAGAAGGATGCTCCTGTAATCTCGTCTTCCTCGTAGGAGGAGAAGGCCAGATTATCAGAGTGGACTTCCAAAGGTTTAACCTTACACCGGGGATCCCCCTTCACGTGGTCAGTTGCTCCACAAGCAAAACACGATCCATTGGATCTGTTTACATAGGGAGGCTTATTATAACCAGAGTTCTGTTTCGGAGGTTGACCTCCACCACCCTGTGAGTTCTCTTGTGTCTTACCCTTATTTTTCTTTTTGTGGCCCTTTTGAGAAGAAGATTTATCAGTTTCTCCACCCTCCTTATCTTTGGACTTTTTCCCTTCCTCCTGCTTACCACGCTGAGTCTTGTCCTTATGGGACACCCGATGTGACACCCACAAATCTACTGCAATGGCAAGCTTCTTTGGATCTATCTCCTTAGAATCTGCCAAATGCTGCTTAGGTTCAGGGGAAGAAGATGCAAATATATGTTCCAGCATGACAACACTTATCATACCTTCAAAGGAAGAAACCTTATAACCTTCGACCCAGCCAGTCAAGTTTTTTAAGGATTAGGTTACATAAGATACCCAAGCACCACCTTCTTTTTTTCTTATACTCTCGGAATCATTTTAAATATTGGGCAGGAGTCTTTCCAAACTTTAAAATGAGAGTTTGCTTCAACATTGCAAAATCTGCTCGCTCAGCATTCAACATTTCCATAATGGCACTGCAGCCAGAATGGGGCAGTCTGCTGAGTAACCAGGCAATTTTATCAGCATTGTCAACTTGTTGAACAGCACATGCATACTCAAATGCATTCAGCCAGTCCATAATGTCATTATTTTCCTCATACACACTGAGCAGATCTTTTGGAAACCGTGGATGAGAGGAGGCCCCAGACCCATGTCCAGGACCCTTGGATCCATTGGCAACTTGAAGCTTGGCCAGTTCCAACTGGTGATCCCTGTCTTTCTGTTTTTCTGCCTGTTCGATTTTTAGCCATATTGAAATCAAGCTCCTTCTGCCTAAACAGCAGTTCTTGCTTCTTGAATTCAAGTATGGCCTCCCCATCAGCACTGGCAGAGGAAACATTGGACATTTCATCCTCCCTGTCCTCATGATCGCAGTGGACTAGTGCAGCGACAGAACTATCAGTTCTACCAGTGAGAGCAGCCCCACCTCCTTCTGCACTGTCCTCAAAAGCTATAGCGTCAAGCTGAGCTTCTTGCCACGCCATGATTCTTTGGATCATTTCCATTTTTGTGCCTTGCGAGGAGACACCTCTTTCAGCACACATCTTTTTCAATGTTTTGGATTTAGAAGCATTTAAAGTTAACAAGGTACCTGTTTTCATACTGTTTGATAGGACTATGGCCTTTAAAGAGTTATACTACGACAATTCACAATGCATCCTGTTAGGAATAACTTGAAATGCTAGTGCGCAACACTGGATACCCTCAGTCGTATCCCACCGCTGTACACCAATTTGTTAAAATGGATTTCTGAACTCTGTCCTCGAGGGGCAGAGGTTCAGAAGGCCAGCCTAGTTTCTTGGAACAGGGTAACCTCTGGACAAGTCAGACCAATCAGGGTAGCGATGGCGGTGGTCAAGACTAGGTCTCAAGAGGGGTGAGGGTGACTGAAAGCCTGCAATGAGCACACAAAGCAAGGACGCTTAAAAATTACTCCAGGCAGGTGTTATATTAAAAATATAGACACATTTATTACAAGGACTTTGTAACATCGACCATAGTAAAGAATCACGGTAAAACTCCAATAAACCAACACATCACAAGCAATACAATATATAAACAAGACCAAGGGGTCTAAAGAGTTAGAAGCACGAAATATGCAGACCACCTAGATGGGGAGGAAAACAGGCAGTGCAAGTAATCGTTAGACCCAGTTCGACATCAGAGGCCAACTAACTAGAAGGAAGTCCGAGCCCTACGAAGAGTGGAGCCTTATGCTCAAAAGTACCTGCACACGCGGGTATTGACTACTCATCGGTCCCCGATGCAAGCAGACCCAGGCTTCTCAGGTTCCGTTTCGGTACTGGCAGGTTCAGATGCGATCAGCAGGATGTCTTGACGCCGTGTAGATTCCGTGACAGCAGGAGTCAGGGTCGAGGGTGTCCCAAATGCAGCAAACATGCACAGATTTGTTATCACAGCAGGGCAACTCGGCAACCGCATGTATTCTGGTCCCAAAGCACACGTCTCACTTCAGACCTGGGAATGCCAAGTGTACGAATCGTATGAGAGTGCCGAGGACACGGGATTAGCAGTGAGCAAGACGGCGGTGACAGAGCAAGGTTCCTGTGTAGGCTGGTCAGTCCACTGGATGGCCCAGGGATGCTTCTGAAGGCTTACGTACAGGATTTGGTCAAGATGCCGAGAATAGTTGTTCCCACTATTCTAAAGGGTCGAAGCGCCAGTACAGGTCTTCTCGTTCGATCAGAGGCAGAGGGGTCTCACAGGACGACCGCAGTGCAGGGGGCCAAACCTTCAGCGGGTCACCAGCGATTCCTCAACTCAGCTTCTTAGTTGCAGGATACTTGACTCCTTATCCTTTGTTTGTGAGAACTCAGGAGATCGACATGGTAGTGGTGTTTCCAGCCTCCTCTTATCCAGAGTTCCCTTTGCGTCAAAACGGAGAGGACCCAATGGGAGATCTGCTCACAAAACACTCACACCATACGTGGACCTATCACGGACCACGGTGGTCCCAGGCATTCAAGACACTCTAGACTCTCTGGCACCCAGGATGTGTATTGGGAAAAGACATCCCAACCCACATCCTGGAGGCACACACAAGGCATGCAGAAGCCCACGAAAGCGTTGTGTTTTGTGGGAAAGTGCATGACCAAATAAGGACTGCCCCAGGTCGGCTCGACCTGGGAGAAGGTGAAGGGGCAAGACGGTCACCGAACAGGACAAAGAACCTCGTGGCATGGCCATTTTGGAGGCCAGGCCACCCATTTGGGCCAAACGCGGGAATCGCGGTTAACATGGCAAAAAGGAGTTCAAAACACAAAGAAACGATAGCTGCCACCAGTCCCGTCCGTGACACACTTGCACATTTCATGATAAGTCCAGTGAGAGTTTCTAGGGCCATTGGAATGACTAGAGACCCAAGAGCGCGGTAATGTAAGTTATGGTGCACTCTTGTTTCATGTTGCTCAAAAGCTGCAACATGAGGAAAGGACTAAGGGAAACCAAAGTCTCCCAGTACTGACTATCTTGATGGCATGTCAGTTTCCCCGTAAGAATGGAGAGAAACCCCAGAGGAGTGCGGCGGAAGGCTGCGCTTCTCCAGCAAAGTCGAGATCAGGGTGCAAAACAACAGCAAAAAGTTAGGGGGTTGCCACATGGAAGGAAAATTACCTACAATCATGAAATCTTTCCTAACACTAGGTGCCCCTAATGTGTTCGCCATGTCCGTGGTCATCGCAGCTGTCTACAGACATAATAAATGCACTACTAGCTATTTTACTTTAGTATGATGTTGGTTTTTGGTTGTTAGTAGAACATTGATTGTAATTAATATCCCCTATAAGCAGCCCACATACCACAGTCAAAATGTTTGGTAGCATAGATGTGTTATGCTGCAGTGGTTGTGGCCAGGGCCTAGAGTCTTGGGTGCATGATGGCCTTTGGCCATGCACCCAAGACTCTATGATGGCCTTTGGCCATGCACCCAAGACTTTATGCCCTGGCCACAACCACTGCAGCATAACACACCCATAGAATCAAACACCCATCAAATATCCAATACCCAAATGTTTGTGTACTGTTTCATTTGTAGAGTTTGTATGTGAAGTTTTGGCTAGGCTGTGCAGTTAAGATGGTAGAGTTTGTAACAAGGACTGTGGCATAAGATACCCATGGAAGTTAACATTTTGGATTGTGGTGTATGGTTAGATGTTTGTTTGAATGCGTGTGTTATGCAGTGGTATTTGTGAGTCCATTTATTGTATACTTACTGGTTGAGTGTTTTGTGGTTGTATGCAGTTTTTTCATGACATGGGTAATTGAACCAGACATTATTTTTCGATCTCTGTGATAAAAGAAAAGATCATATGTTAGTGTAGGTAGTTCATAATGAGTTATTGCAGTAAGTAATAGACAATTCTGTATTTTTTTACCCTCATATTTAGTACTTTACAAGTACTATAGTTCAAACCAGTGTACTGCGCAAGTTGCTCAGTTTCTGTGTTTGTTTTCTAAATCATTGGGTCTGTGGGAAAAAAAAAATCCATGCTGGATTAAAAAAAAAAAAACTTCTATGCTGTGGTACAATATATTTCTTTCATTGTTTTACTGTTTATGTCTTCTTTCTTGCTAATCTTCCATCTGTTGGCTTGTTGCAGATTTTTGGGGTACTTAGATGTTGCAGATTTTTTGAGGCAGTGCGATACCTGTTGGCGTATTCTAACTTTCTATATTTCTTGTTTAATTTTAGTGGTATTTATTTATCTGTTTGCTTGTTGCAGAATCTTGGGGCAGTAAGATACCTGTTGGCGTATTCCAACTGTTTTTTTTGTGTTACATTTTAGTGGTATTTATTTATCTGTTTGCTTGTTGCAGAATCTTGGGGCAGTTAGATATGTGTTGGCGTATTCTAACTGTGCATAGTTTTGAAGTTGAAGTTTTGCTTATGTTCATACACAGGTTACGTATTCAATTTTGGGTTTTAAGAATATTAAGTAAGTGTTTACAAGATTTGCTGGTAATCTCTTCTTTAGATTAATGGTACTATCATTACATTCAAACCATCCACAATTCTTTTTTATACATGCAGTGTAGTGACCTGCATTGGTTGTGGCTCCTGCATTGTAGATTATACCTATTGTTGTGAAGGTTTTCTTACCAAGTGATACTTGACCATGTGTGAATCCAGCCAGCTTACAGTTGTGTTTGGTACCATCTGCATTGTAACATAAAAGCATTACTATTACGCATTTACTATGTGTCTGTATTTGTAAGGTTGAGCGATTATCTTAATTTCAGGTAGTACATAATCTGCCATGGTTTGCATTTTGTACAAGTTGCTGAAATGGAATGGATTCACAATTAGGTATGAATGCATACACAAAGTGTTCATTAGGGACTTCTTCCTGTGCCACATGGCTGCAGGGAGTGCATGCATGTTTCCACATGTATGAAATCTGGAAGATTTCATTTATAGGTATGTTTTTGTTTTCCAGTACATTAGAAATTCTTGTGGATCTTCTTGTGAGTTTATAGTGAATTTGACCATTCCAGCACAGTAGTCCAATCCTTGGCTTATTCCATGAACACTGTAAGTGTTGTCAGGATTCTTGGTTGTATTTCTATGAAGGACTAACATTTGCAAACACAATTGGTCAGTACTGTGTAAGTAAATGTTGTCAATAATTTGCGTTGCAATTTACACCATTTGTATTTAAAAATTTGAGTGGACCTGATCGTTCTGTGTTGAAGTCATTTGTTCGCAGAGAGTGTTGCTTCTTTGAAGAAGTAGTTGAGTTACTTTGAGCAGTAGATTCTTCTTTGGTTGTGGTACTTGATGAGGTATTAGCTTCTTTTACTTTCTTTGGAGGAATTGCAGTGAGATCCTGTATCTTTTCAGTTTGAAGTAGTTTTCTTTTACAACGTTTTGCTTTTTGCAGAAAAAGGATAGGTTTTTAGATAGGGGTGTAGAGTGAACACAGTCTATTGTATTCTAGAATGCAAGGAATATCAGCATTTACTTTACTTGCTTCATAGTTGATTAGAATTAACCTATCAAGTGTACATAAGCATGATAGTGCTACATAGCTCATGCCTTCTTTAAAGACTGTGCTACCAATATCAAGCAATGCTTTATCTAGGGTAAGACCTTGTGATTTGTGAATGGTAACTGCATATGCTAGAGTTAGCGAAAACTGTTCTCTGCGTACATACATGTCTTTGAAAAGAAGGACGCAGGTTGTTGAGCATCCTATCCTTTTAACTTCTGATAGTTTGTCAAAGAGAATATTGACAAACTGAATGTAGTTGTCACGTGGGTATGTTTGAAAGCCTACAACTGTACGAAGTGCTCCATTAACTAGTCCTTGCTCCACACCAAGGTTACATTTAAGCATTACTCTACAGTTTAAAGATAATTTTAATATTTTCTCCAAACCAGCTGTGTTGGAGATAGAGTTTTCTAAGGTATTTAGTCTTCTTGTGGCTTGTTGACACATGGGTAGTGTCATACCATGTACGTCCAGTTTATCTGTGGAGCAAATTACAGCAGATGAGTTATGACCATAGAGTGTGTGGATGTGCCTGGTTTTTAATATAGATTGTGCTTCTTGAGATAGTAAATGTTGGCATATGTGAGGTCTGCAGACTTGCGCATGTTTTCTGTTAATTCTCTGTATTGAAAATGTTGCCAAAGTTGACATTTCCTATGCTGCCAAGAGTTTTACGCACAGTTTGTGCCCTAAGGTTTTAAAAATAGGTTCACCTTTCACTTGTGTCAATTGAAGAAGATCTCCGAAAACAATAAAATGTGTTTTCCTCCAAAAAGCTCTTTGTAGTCTGTTTTGAGTACCTCTTGTAATCTGAGATGAATCAAAGCCAACATTAGGTTGGAGACCATGCTCACCCCATCTATTAGTAGCAGTTTCATTTGTTTCAAAACTCTGCGTAGTTCCATTGCAGCTTCTGTAGAAAGTTTGTAATAGTCTAATTTGTTTTGGTGTTCTACTGGAAGGAGTGGTAATGGGTGTAAAGTGACACCACCTACGCTGTAGGCAGCTAAACCTGTGGGGGCAGTTACAACAGCTGACAGTTTGTTGTTTGTGAATTGTTGGAGGAACTTGCTGATGATTTTGATTAAGAATGTTTTTCCTGAACCAGCTTGACTCTTAACTTAGTATAGGTTTGTAGTCTTGGCAGGTACAGTTTTTATGTTCATGTTACACACCATGTTTAATTTGTTTTGTTACTTCTTGGAATATGCTACGCTGTTCATTGTTCAGCTGTGATTTCAGTACAGCAAAGTCTTATGTAGCTTGTTAATATTGACACATGGTATTTTCTACTTTTGTCATGGCTAATTCTGCCTCATTTGCTATTAATGGCTGTCCAAGTGGTTCTTGGCTTCCTGTTAAAGAAGGTTGACTACTGTCGGGAGTGTCCACTTCTAGTTGGGCCTGGAGGTCTTCTTCGTGTTGCCGTTCCTTGTGCAACATTGTTTGGTACTGTGTAAAGGTTACGTCTGTTGTAGTGCTTTCATTTGCTTTGAAAGCATCTTCATAGGAGTCATATGTATCCAGTAACTCTTCTTCTTTTCTCCATGGTTTAAAAAGTTGTAGCAGTTCTTTATGTTGACGAGTTTTTAATGACAATTTTATATGATTAATTAAGCTGCGATTGGTAGATTTCACTAAGCTACCTTCACAATTTACAACTCTGTATCTACCTTTCTTTTCATCTGGTTTAATATTATTTTTGTCTGTGAAGTTTTGGGCTACGTGGTAGAGACACATGGTTTCCAAAATGGTACTCCTGTTTGGGTAGTATGTGTCTAGCAAATAGTTTTTCAAAATGTCTTGGCTGTTGGGATCATTTTTGGCTATTGTTTCTATGTCCTCATATGATTTGAGAACTCTTTTTGGAGATTTAGCAGGACCAAGACTTAGCCATACTATATTGTCAGATTTCCCATACAAGGAAGTACCAGTTAAATGGTCTGCAGCTTTATAGCAGCCACATTCTCTATGAAAAAGCATTTTTATGACTAAGCTGTACAATTTCTGTGATAGGGATTTGTCAGATGATATGTCATCCAAGAGGTCATAAGCTCTGTTTTCTCTGCTTTGGTTAAGTGGGCTGTGACATATCGTGCAACTGCAGTAGACTTGTCTGCAATGTACTGCACATCTATGTATGCATTCCATAGGAGGGCAATGATTGCATTGTAATCATTGATGTATTTTAATTCTTCTGTTCTTTTTATGTAATATGTGTTCTTAGATGATTTACCTTTGACACTATGTCTGACTGAAGACATGAAGTTGTGTACTTGACCTGTTGCTGAAACTGGTCTAAGGAAACCAAAGCAGCATTTGGTGTAGTATTTCCCTTTTTTTATATTTGCGACGACAATATTTCCCACATTTGTGTCTTTGAAATTGTAAAATGTGTGCATGAAGGTCATGTGTTGTTTGTGAAGGGATTTCACAAGGGACATATTTTTGAATGAACTGCAAAACAATGACATCACTGTCCTGACCAAAGTTAGGAGCATCTTTAATCCATAATAGTATGTGGATGTGTGGTGCTCCTCTGGCTTCGTATTCTTTTCTCCAAAAGAAGTGTTGAACTTCTTCGAGGGGAGGAACAGTCTTATTACAAATAAAGTGTAGCATAGCAATGAAGCGATGATGGAAATATCTTGATACATTTACAGGATCTAGCGAGCAGAGTTCTCCTGGTGTTTTATATCTATGTTTGTTTTGTTTTTGTTTGTTATGCATAGGAAATCATGTAAATCTTCCCATGCATATTCTGCACAACTTAATGTAACAAACCAAGTGGGTGGGCCAAGGTTTCTTATCCTTCAGCGTACATCTCCGTCACGTCGGAACCAGTATTCTTTTGTACCACACTTGTTTGCTTAAAGATTTGTAATACTTGACTGTAAAACCTCATCTTTTCTTGCACTTTTTGTAATAATTACATAGCTGTCATGGTTTGAAAATGGGTACCTGATTTTAATGTGTGTGCAACTCTGTAGCATAGAGTTGCTAGTTCACTTTCAAAAAGAAGGTGGAAAATGTATTCCACGTTTTGTCTGAATCTGGGGTCGTCAGAATACATTCGTAAAGAGCGTTATTCTGATGCTGTTATCTGCGTGTTCTATCATCGTACCTTCTTCCTTTTCCAGTAGGAAAGAGTAGAGGAAAGGCCTGTGCTTCTATACTTTTTTCCAATATGCTGATTGGAGATCCTTTGGCTTGTCGCATTTGGTATGTTTCCAGTGCATCATCTACAGTGTCTTTAGAGTGTAAAGGATGAATTGTATAATGGTCTAAAATATTGATTCTGTAGCAGGATTTAGAAGTTGAAATTGACCAGTTTCTTGTGACTCTTGAATTATTTCAATGGTTCTCTCAGGTTTTCTGCAATATTAATTTCTTTGTAGTATTCATTGTTGTTTTTATATCCCAGGGCTTGTCTAACTTTATGTAAGTCCCCAAGTTGTTGCCACATTCTTTTGTCTTTTATAGGTACGCCATTTACTTAGACAAAAAAGATTGATCTATTGGCTGTTGCACTCCTAGAGTGTGTACATTTTCTTTGAGATCGAATGGTAACTAAACTACTTTGAAACGCATGTCTTTCACTAATTCAGAGGGAGGTAATTTTGCTGTTTTTGGTTGAAGGCATATTATTGCTTGACATGGGTGCACTGTCTGAATTATGATGCTCTCGTATACATTTAGTTGTTGCAGGGTTTTGGTAGTGGGAATAATTCCAAGTTATTTGTGATGGCACATGAAGGTCTTTGGTTGTGGTCAAGTTTTGCAGTGCAGTAATTCAGTAATTTCGTATTTGTTTTCTGCTATAAGGTAGAGCGCTAATTGGAACCATTTGGAATCTTCATTGTCTTCTATTTTGTTTGTTATGTCTACAGTTTTTGTGTTACTTTTATAAAAAGTCCAGCGGTAACACACACACATGGTTTGGTACTTCAGCGGAGGTAATTTTAAACTTTAGTATTTCTTTGTTGTATGTGTTTAATATAATGTTGCTATTTGTACAGTAGGTGCTAATTTGGTGTAAAGCTATTGTATTTTGTAAGTGGCTTACACTTCCAAAATATTTTCTCTGGATATGTTATGTTATGTTAGGTTATGTTATTTTGCATTAATATAGTGCCTCATGTACCATTGGTATGGTTTTAAGGCGCTGATAGGTTGAACGCCCTCGGGAACCGAAGTTCAAGTCAGTGGAGAGAATAGAGAGAGTAAAACGGTGCGTGTGAGCACCGGATATGTGTGCAGCGGGTGTGGCATTCGTGTTATAGCTGCTTTCTAGCGGTAGATGTGGTGGTTGAGAGATCAAGAGTATGTGTTCGTTCTGGCAGGTTTCTATCCAGAACGATTTTGGCTGCGTTAGGCCTGAGGAGAACGCCTAGGCTGGAGGGTGTATAACCAGCAGTGTTTAATTAGGGTGATGGGGAGTATGATGCAGGTGTTGGTAAGAGAACAGCTATACCGAATGGTGTCATAGTATCGCTGTGTTCTAGCTGAGTGGTGGTGAAAGAAGAGAGTAAGCGTGGAGATGTGACATGGCCCACTCTAATGGTACCATGAACTCCATCCGTTCCATGGACTCTGGCTGTTCCATGCATGCTCTGCGCTCTACACCCCCTCCACACTCTGCACCCCCTCTGCGCTCTACCGCCGCTCCGCACTCTACCCCCGCTCTGCACTTGCACCATAATCTACATCTTTTCAGCACCTTACAATGGCTCAATACCACCCCATCCTACATCCGCTCAACACCCTACATCTGGTCAGCCCCGGCACGCCATATATAGTTTCAACAGCCTAAATCAGTACAACACTCTACGTCCGCTCCATTCTGTTATCCACTCACACAATCTACATCTGCACCACAACCAGCATCCGCACCACACTCTTATCTGTTCTATGCTCTTATCTGCTCCATGCCTCATTCATTTTGCATTCTCGTCCGCTCTAGGCACTCATCGGCTCCACACGCTCATCAGTGCCATGCGCTCATCCACTCCACGCGCTCATCCACTCCACACACACATCTGCTCCATGCACACATCCGCTCCATGCACTCTCATCCGCTCCACGCACTCTCATCCGCTCCACGCACTCTCATCCGCTCCACGTACTCATCCGCTCCACGTACTCATCTACTCTACCCCCTCCCCCGCTCTAGGCACTCATCCGCTCTAGGCACTCATCTGCTCTAGGCACTCATCTGCTCTAGGCATTCATCCGCTCTATGCACCCATCCCCTCTACGCACTCATCCGCTCTAGGCACTCATCCGCTCTACGCACTCATCCGCTCAATGGGCTCATCCGCTCTGTGCACTCATCTGCTCTGCGCACTCATCCGCTCTGTGCACTCATCTGCTCTGCGCACTCATCCGCTCTGTGCACTCATCTGCTCTATGCACGCATCCGCTCTACGGACCCATCCGCTCTATGCACTCATCCGCTCTATGCACTCATCGCTCTATGCACTCAGCTCTACGCACTCATCCGCTTCTACACACTCGTCCGCTCTACACACTCATTCGCTCTACACACTCGTCCACTCTACACACTTGTCCACTCTACACACTCATCTGCTCAACACACTCATCCGCTCAACGCACTCATCCGCTCTATGCGCTTCATCCACTCGTACGATTTTGTCCGCTCCACTCTCTTCATTCATTCATCCTGCATTATCGGTTCAACTCATCTCACTTGTCGTGCTCACTCGATCCGTTACGTGTTTTCCATTTGTCCCACGCACTATACCCTTCTCATGTACTCACATCGTCTATTTTGCACTTTTGATTTATACTATGCACTCATACATTCCATGTCATCTGTCTGTGTATTCATCCGTCTCCTGTATTCATTTTCCCTCCTCTTCACTTTATTCATTTCGTATTTTGTTTCTTTCGTTGATTGCAGTCATTCCATCCATTCATTAAATTCAACCGCTTTACTGCTTTCGTACAATTTATTCTTTTTCGCTTCCCTCCTTTGATCTACATTACTCATTTTATTCTTATTGTACTTTTAGTTTACACTAGCGGTTATTTAGTTGTCAAATTCTCGCTTGGATCTTCATGTTGTTTTGTTTTTTGTTTTATTGTTATTTAAGATCTAGTATTTTTGTTTAGTCGAATTGTTGTTATCCATTTTATCCTTACGTCCACATTGATCCTCTTGTCTATTACATTTATTTTGGCAATTTTCTTAATTTCAGCCACTTTGCTGTTCTCGTACAACATATTCATTTTATCTACTTCGCAGGCTTGATTCTTTTTACTCATTCTAATTTGTTTAGATGTTAATTAGTTTTCGATTTCTCGTTTGGATCAAGATGCTGCGTTGCTATTTATGATCTAGTATTTGGTAAAGTCATTGAGATGCTGTTATCGAGAATAAGTCAGTCTCAGTTTGGGTCGGTTTTAGGGGAAGAGCCAAGTTTTCAGTAGTTTGCGGAAAGATATGAGGTCTTCCGTGAGTCGGATGTGGAGTGGGAGTGCGTCCCACAGCGTCGGGGCCATGGTTGAGAAAGATGATCCGCCTAACCTGACTGAGTTTGTTTTAGGTATGACTAGGAGGCCGGCTGAGCTTGATCTTAGAGTACACGGAGGGTGATAGGGTTTTAATTTGTCTTGCGGGTATTGTGGTCCGGATTTATGCAGTGCTCGGTTGGAAATGCATAATGTTTTGAAGGTCACCCTTTGGGCAACGGGAAGCCAATGCAGAGTTTTGAGGGCTGGGGAGATGTGGTCTATCGGGCCGAGCGCTAGTAGCAGTTTGACTGCAGCATTTTGTGCTCTTTGTAGTTTGGTCAGTTGGTAAGCGTGGACTCCGAGGTAGAGGGGGTTAGCGTAGTCCAGTCTTAATATAACAATTGATTGGACCGCCGAGAGTCGTTTGGGAAAGGATAGATATGGAAAAATGCGCTTAAGGTTTTAAGGTGGTAGTGGCAGGACTTTGAGACTTTGTTGACTTGGCGTGAGAGTGTTACGTCAGAGTCTAGGGTGCATCCTAGATTTTTTAAAGAATTAGAGGGGTTTGGTGAGTTTCCCATGACAGATGGCCAGGGTAGTGGGTGTGGCAGAAGTTTGCCACATACCATGATTTCGGTTTTGGAGGGGTTTAGCAAGAGGTGGTTTGTGGTCAACCAGAGCTCTATGCGAGGAGCCAGGAGGCGAGGTCTGGTCGGCAGTTAGGTTTTGAGTTCAGGAGTTTTAGAATTGGTTGAGTGTCATCCGTATAGTTGTAACACAGGACGTTGTGTGAACGAATTATTCGTGGGAGGGTGGCCATGTAGAGATTGAACAGGAGGGCTGATAGGCATGCTCCTTGTGGGACTCCCGTGTCGACTGGTCAGGCTTGGAAGGAATAGGTGGAGAGTAGGGTTATTTGGTTCCTATTTTTGAGGAAGGATGCTAACCATTTGGGAGCGGTTCCACAAATTCCTAGGGAGTGGAGGCGGTCACGGAGGATCGCGTGATTGATTGTGTCAAAGGCGGCGGATAGGTCAAGCAGGCATAATGCGGTGCATCCCGCTGAGTCTGCCGTGTTTTTAAGGTCATCCCAGATTGAGGTTAGGGTGGTTTCTGTTCGGTGTCGGGCTCTGAAATCTGATTGCATGGTTTCTAGGAGATTGTTGGCCTTGACAAAGGCATTCAGCTGGGAGTAGGCAGTCCGGTCGATGACTTTGGCAAGGAACCTGGTGTTTGAGATGGGGCAGTAGTTTTTGGGCTCGAGAAGGTCGAGGGAGGGTTTGTTAATGCTCTATTTCTTCGAGTACTTGTTTGGCTGTACCATCTAGAAGATTGTTATTTAAATTGGCTAGTGCTAAAGCAGGATTTTTAGCATAGTAGAGTTTATGGACCAGATTTCTTCTAGTTGAATGATGTGTTGATATCATTTTGATATGGTGGAAGGCGCTTTTGCAAATAGGTCCTGAAATGCAGGCTAATGAATGTCCCTGTAGTCCGGTGTATTTGCACACTGGACAGGCATCCATATTTTGTAGTAGTTTCATTTAGAATTTGTCTTTGCTTTGCTTGAGGAACTGGCGTAAAGTTTTGAAAGCTTTTTTGGCAATGTTACACATGGATGTGCACGGCCATTCGTAGACTGGACATTTTGGTTCAATAGAATGAGAGATGATACTGAGTTTTCTGGGGATATTTTTGTGAGCATAGTTTCTTGTTCCATAATAGTGTTACTAAGTTTTTCATACCCTCATCCACTGCTATGTATAGCAATTGGGTTTGTTTGCTTTTGTTTATATTCTTTGTCATTAAAATATGGTTATGTGCTCATGGTGTGACTCCATTCACCTCCACAGATGTTTAAGAAGCTATTTTTGTTGATATTCCATTTATTGAGAAATCTTTTTTGTAGTTTAGTAGTTAGTTTTGTTAGTGGTTTCATTCTGGTTAAAACTAAAATAGATAACTTCCTTTTGAGAAGGATTGCACTGTCTATGAGAGCTTCTAGGATTTATTTTCTACGATAGGTTTTAAGGGTTGTCCAGAATTTCTCTCCTGTTTTTATAAGGTTCTGAAAGACTTGTGACAGAACATTTTTTGTAAAATATTTTTTTTTGGTATGGTTTCTTGCCACTACATCAAGATTTATAGGTGCAGCGTTAGCAGTAGTGGTAGCTGAAGTCTTGTTAATCACTTTCTGTTTTGTTTTACATTTGGATAGAGGAGGCACAGTTTATGTACTGGAAGCTTGTTTTATTTCGCTTAATGACTGTATTAGCTGTTTTGTTTGAACTTTTTGTACAAAATCTGATACAGATGGATCCTTATTTTGGACACTTTTATTTTGATTTACTCTACTTCTGCGTTGCTTTCTACAGAGTTGCTTTTTGGTACGCATTCTTTGGGGTCTGCTGGAGAAAAAAATAAAGTGTGGGTTGGGCTGTTGTGCAGCGTATGCGTGCTTTGTGCATGAGTGTCTGAGTATGATGGTAAGGATGTTTGTGGAGGTGTGTGATTATGCAATGGGCAGCTACATCAAGTTGGGAAGGCTATTCTTGTATTTGTGTTTTATTATACTGGGCTTCAGATTACAATATAAAGTATGCAGCTGGTAAGGCAAACACTTATACTACATCTAATGGTAGAGGGTTAATATACTTGTTTGTTCTACAATACTAAAATGTTAGTGTTTTTGAGTAACAGCTAGAATATCATGTTAGCATTGTACTTACTTTTTTCTATGGAAAGAGTAGGTTTCTACTTGTTCGTACTTCAGATGCTGCTGCTTTTCATGAGAGTGCTCTTTGAATGGAATTGAAAAAGAAATGTAAAAGAAAGAAGTTAGTGAATATATGTGTTTATAGCACTTTTTTAATGTAGACATGGATTGATTTCTTTTTTGTTTTTTTAGTAGTAGTGCTTTCTTATAACTGAGCATAGTATGCACATGCACTTCCCTTTGCCTATTTGCATCCGGTATATTTTACTTAGAATCTGTTATTTTTATATGTTTTACAAATGAGTATAATAGTAAATTTATAGAGCACACTTGTTTTTTTAAGGCTATGTTTTTGGATGTTTAGAGTTATAAGAAACATTAATATGTATTGTTTGCTAATTTTACAGGGTAAATGGCAGAGATTGTATATAAAAGCATGCAATGTTTGTTTGTTTTTTTGTTTATTTTATTCATTTATAATGCGCACCAGAACCGGGGGTAAGAGGGCGCAGCAATACAGGAGCGAGGCATAGGTTACATAGTTACGTAATTAAACATAATACTAGAAATATATACAGGCTGTATCAGTAATACAGTAAATTATATACAAATATTATGCATTTTGCAGGTACTATATCAGTAGGGTGGGGGGAGGTGGTAATGGCTAGTTGATCAATTGTTTCAGATGGTTGATGTAGTTGGATCTGAATTTAAAGTAGGATTTCTCCTCACGTAGAGTGTGGGGGAGAGAGTTCCATACTTGGGCCGCCTATCAGCGGTTTCATGGAAAAATCGACAAAATCGCGCCAGTAGAATCTTAGCTTGGCCTATTAAGTTTCCGTTATCTTTTTTTAGTTAAATACCATTGAGGTGAGTTTATCTTTTTCTTCTTTTAGGTATTAGTGAACATCAAAATCCTAGATTTTTCTGGATTGATTGTCATTTTGTTTTTGACTACATATGATTCCAGTGCTTTTAGTTGATGTTGACGACTGATAGGAGTCTGATCGAATAAAACAATGTCGTCTGCATAGATTAGTCGTCCAATTGCTATATTAGCAAGTTTTGCTGGAAAGGATCTTATATCTACAAAGGCTTTTTCCATATCTGAGGAATATAGTTTATATAATTCTGGAGCCAAGGGGCAGCCTTGCTTAAGCCCAATGGTCGTAGGAATTGTATCCGATAACAGGCCAGCTTTATTTAATTTCACTTTAATTGAGGTGTTCGAGTGTAATTCCTTTATGTTGTAGAGTAGAATTTCTGGACAATTCCATTTTTTTCTCCACATCCTCTCTCTATCAACTTTATCAAAAGCCTTTGATAGGTCAACAAAAGCTATGTAAAATTCTGCCTCTTTATTGGTCAGGGTTCGAGCTTTCAACAGATTTAGAATAAAGATGTTTAATGGAGTGCCTTGTCCTTTTACAAACCCAGATTGCCATTCATCCTTATGGCCTGTTTGTATTGCCCAATTTGTCAATGATTTTAATAGAATGGAGGCAAAGATTTTTCCAGCCACATCCAGAAGGGCAATTGGCCTATAATTTTCTGGGACTGTTCTTAGGCCCTTTTTAAAGATTGGCACCACAATGCTCGTCTTCCATGAAGTCGGTATTTTCCCTGAAGCCAAGATATATTTAAACAGTTGGTGTAGGATTTTAGCCCATTCCGCTGGGTCCTTTTTCAGACCTTCATTTGTCAGGCCATCTGGCCCCGGTGCTCTAGAGTTCTTTAGCTTTTTAATCATGTCTTCTAATGTCTCACTGTCTTTGGTCAGTAAGCTTTCATCCCTTTTTGGTATAATCCAATCATTTAAAAGAGGTTTTAGAACTGGCTGTTGTTGTTTATAGTATAATTGCCATTGTTTCTCTGTGACTGGATTTGTTATTAGGGCATCTTGCAAAGTCTCTTTATTATTTATTAAGGCCCACGTCTCTGCTGTATTTCTCTCACATATCATTCTTAACATTGTCTGGGAGTCGTGGTTTAACATTGTTTTTTTGTGCAACTGTCTCCAATTTCTGAAGGTTTGTTTTATTTCTCGTACTTGATCCGTTTTATTTCTACAATGATGTTTTCTTTGGTGCTAACTAACCAAAAATAAACAAATGAATGACTATGACCTGACTGGACCATATAATTGACCAAATCGCTCAACAGCGACCATTGGACCACCATACCCTACTAGTGCCCAACTGATCCAGAGTTTGTCATCCCCACAATATATCAGCATAACCCTTTCTTACTGGAGGGATCTTATGAACATTACATGTACTACTGGTGTAGGGTTAGTTACAGAATAGCTCTTCTTTTGTCTTTCCCTAAGAATCTGTATCTGGTGCTCAGTAAGAATTCCCAAGAGGCTCTTTCTTGAATACGGATGTCTAGTGACATTTGCCACAGAACCAGGTGCTTTCACATAGGCTATTGGAGTGGGGAAAATCGCATAAGGCCTAGGATCTTTTACAATTTAGACTTCTCCTTTACCTTCAGAAGTAGGGAGAATAAAAGGAACTCTCCTTTTTAAGGATCCATAAGATATGCAGCATGTATTACCAAGATTAAAATGACAACAAACATTAAGCAGGCGTAAACCATGCACCAGTAAAAGATGCCCCTCCAATGTGAAGATGCTGATCATCATCGTCTCTCTCTTTCAGGAATAGCTAAGTGGTTTATCGACCACATGATCTGCCTGTAATTAACTTTAAGGAAAGTAAAAATGCTTTATTCAGGCAATCTCATAACTGTTCCTATAGCTGCTGTACCATTTCCACAAGTTCCACAAGCAACTGGCGGATTTCTGTACTATTAATAGAGTTCCTTACAAAGATAAACGTGTTGTTCTTTTGCCAAACGAGGTACGGATATGCTTCGAGTAGATAATAGAAGATTAACGCCACTAAGTCATGGATATCTTACTGTGACAACACCATTCACTAGTTCATGAAGAGATGTTGTACAAACAATGAATCTGCTCCATTATGTCATGTAGCAATTGATTAAGGGCAAGCTGATTCCCTGGATATCTCAGAAATGTATGAACATCAGTTTGCCTACCAACAAGATGTGGGCGTTCTTCAATTAGGAAATAGAAAACCATTCTGCATAGTTTATGAGTGTCATCATCGGAAAAGATCATCATTTTGTTCACAAAGATTAACCAGGCAGTGAATGAGCATGTTTGCAAAGTTCGCGTATCAACCAATCTATCCCCCAGAAATACACATGTGCTTGTGCATCGTCCAACAAGATGAGGATGCTTGCAAATCAAAAGGTAAAGAATTAATACAAGTAGTTACTAAAAATCTTTATCAAGCAAAACCATCTGTATGCTCAAAGAAACGTTGCACTCGTCACTACTTTAAACTCCCCATTAGCCTTATGCTTTACTACAGCAGCACCTGTATATGTTTGTCCATCAGTTTGATCGATTCTTGAAGAACCGTCAATAAAAACAATTCCTCCTGCAGCTAGAGCATTTTCTTTCACCCTCGGGATATCATCATAGAACTCTTCATAATTCGAGCAGTCATGTACTTGCTTACCATCTGCCAATGGTTCAGCGACAAACATGGCAAAGTTCACTGTTTCGCATCTGACTATTTTGATCGTCGGGTTTGATATTACTTCATAAGGAGAAGCTCTTTGAGATGACAAGGTACCGTTCGGTTTGTCTAAAACAGTAAATAGAGCATGCTCAACAAATAGCATCATAGAACACCCCATCACTATACTAGCATACTTCTCAATAGCAAACACGGTGGCTGCCAATGACTGTTTGCACGGAAAGTGACCCCTCATAACTGGGTCTGGAATCCCAATGTAATTCGCCAGGGGCTCATACCCTAACGTAGTTCTCTGCATAAGCACTGCTGTCATAAATGTTCCATTTGTGTGTGAAAATAAAAAGAATTCCCCTGCATAATTAGGAATTCCTAAAACTAGAACTGTAAAAATGACTTTTTCAATTCATCAAATGTTTCCTCCATTTCCTCAGTCCATTCTTTTTTAAACTCTGCTGTGCTTTTTTCAAGGCTTTCAGCAATGCATTTGTATATGAACTGTAATCAAATACCCATGCTCTAACATAATTGCACAGTCCTAAAAACTGCTGCATTTGCTTTATCGTTTGTGGTTTTGCTATTTTCAAAATTGCCTCAGCCCTTTCTGGTGTAACTTTCTTTCCGTCATGCACAATTAACTGTCCTATATACAACACTTCCATTTGACAATACTGCAGTTTCTCTTTGTCCACTTTATATCCTTTCTTTGCAGGAATAATCATCAATTGAATTGAGTCTCATCTACACTCTTCGTCAGACGTGCTGCAAACTAAAATTCCATCTACGTACTGCAACACAACACTATGCACATCTACATTGCTTGAGTCCATCTGCAGGACTCTGTTAAAAATTGATGGAGACTCACAATACCCTTGGGGCAACCTCATGTTTTTCAGTTTAGTCTGCCAGAACGTAAATGACATAAGATCTTGGGAGTCCTTATGCAACGGGATTGAGAAAGTCAATCACCGTGAAATATTGTGCTTCAACCGGGATATTACATAGAATTGTTGCTGGATTAGGAACTAGAGGAAAGTCTGCGTCTACGATCCGGTTAATTGTGTGCATGTCTTGAATTAAATGCCATGACTCCCCCTGGCTTTTTTTGATCGGATACAACATAGAATTGCATGGTGACTCTGACGTCATTAGAATGCCTTGATCCAGCATAGTTGATATAGGGCCTCATCACGAGTTGGGCGGTAACGTCGGCGCTAATAGCGCTGGCGCTATCTGCCCTACCGCCAAACTCACCGGCGCTATTAGCGCCGGATCACTGGTTTGGCGGATTTGGAATTTCCCATTTCCCACTGAGCCCATTCGGGAATGCCCCATTCCCCATTGGGCTCAATGGGGAAATTTCGTGCTCATACCACCGGCGGTGGTATGAGCGTGAACTTTCAGCGGATTTCCCCCCAGCTTTCCCCTACCGCCGGATTTAAGGGTTACAGCCAAACTCGTGATGAGGCCCAGTGTATGATGCTACATTTCTGAGTGCTGTGGTCAGGGCATTCCAATTTTTGGGTGCTAGATGTTGAAAGCTGGAGCCTACTGCTTTAGCTCTTTTGAAGGAGGGGACGTAGATCTGGTTGGAATGGTGCGTTCTAATAGGTCTGGCAGATGTGGTAGGGGTAATCTTTTCAGATAGATAGGGGGGCAGTGCGGGAGAGGCACTTGTGTTTGATTGCCATGGTTTTAAATAGAATGCGCTCTTTAACTGGCAGCCAGTGCACATCTCTTCTCGCCTGAGAGATGTGTTCCCTTTTAGGGATGCTCAATGAGGGAATTGTTTTGCATGACAGGTAACCTACTGATGTTTTCAGAGGAAGTTCCCAGGAGAAGGGCATTACAGTAGTTGAGTTTGGCACCAACTGTCGCCCTGGCTATTGCGAGGCAGTTTTTGGTTGACAAGTATGGTTTGATGCGTTGATGATTTTTGTGGTGAGTGCTGCCGGGGATGCAATGGCACTGACATTGCTCGTCATGGACAAGGAGGAGTCAAGGAAAACCCCTAGGGTTTACAGTGCTGGTGATACAGTGATAAGCATATTGTCAATATTGAAGGTCCTGTATTGGGGGTCGAGTTTATTGAGTGTGTCTTTGGTGCCCACCAAGTGGAGCTCTGTTTTTTCTCCATTGAGACATATACCATTTGCTGCCATCCACATCTGGGTGGCTGCGTAAATGTTGGCTAGGGCAGCTGAGTCCTGTTCATAGGAGTCAGTTAGAGGGAGTGGGACTAGGGTGTTGTCGGCATAGTTTGTGTAGGGTATGCCACGATCATCCAAGTCATTGAAGAGCGGTAAGGTGAAAATGGTGTATACAGTGGGTGCACTGCAAGAACCCTGCGAAACTCCACAGTGTATGGTGGTGGGTGCTGTGCATGCAGTGTCCGAGAAGACCCTCAAACTCACCCTTTAAGGAAATACGAGATCCATGCTGTGGCTTAGGTGGAGAAGTGGGAAGTGGGAAGCATTCTTGAGTTGTTTACATAGGGTATCAGGGTTGACAAGATCAAACACAGCCGATAGATGTAGCAGGAGTAGAAGTGCCGGCTTGCTTTTGTCCATAATGTCACTGAGTTGGATCTTGAGATCAAGTAGGGCTGATTCTGTCCCATGGCCCGGGCGGATGCCCGATTGCCTCTTGCCCAGGATGCTGTTTGCTTAAAAAAACTGCTGGATTTGAGTATAAGCAACTTTGTCCAGAATATTCAGCAGGCATGGGACTGTGGTGATAGGTCTGTAGTTGATGGCTATCTCAGGGTCCAGTGCAGGTATTTTTAGAAGTGGCCGAACACATGCCTCTTTTAGGCATGCAGGGACTGTGTTAGAGTTGAAGGAGGCATTAATGAAAATGTTCAGGAATGGGGCTAAGTTGTCTGCACATTCTTTGACAAGCTTGGCTGGGCAGGCATCGCCTTTAGAATTGGACGGTCTGATTTTCCAGATGATGTTCCCTAAAAGGGAAGAGTGTTTTCTCTTTTGTGTCTGTGCTAGTTGTATAGGACGCTGGCATGTTGTATTTGGTCCTTGTGATGAACATTGATCTTCTTCTGTAAGAGTAAAATGTTATTAATCTTGGCTGTTTGTACACTTGTGCACCAGGATTCGTCTTTGATGACTTCCTGTGTGTTGGTGATTAAAGATGGCAAACAGCTCTTTAGATTCTGAGGTAGCGTTAGCGATCCTATCGTTTTAAGATGAGGATTTTAGCTAGGACTATAGCTTTTTTGTATTGTGTAGCTGGAGTTCTGTAGGTGGTTACTGTGGAGTCCTTTGGGAATCCTTGCCATTTGCTCAGGGCTTTGCACTTGAGGACATGTAGTTCTTTATTTTGGTGGAGAACCAGGAATTAGAGATGTTTCTTTTTTTCATTTGCTTGTTCTCTAGTGGTGCAATGGCGGCAACTGCTGTTTTGAGCGTGGTGTTGAAGATTTCAGCCAGCACAGAAGTGTCTGAGGAAAGTGGGTTTTTAAGTGCTGGAGTATATAAGTAAGGACGGATCCTTTCTTTGGTTAGGTTTTGTGAACATCTGGCTAGAGCAGGTGGGACAGGCAGGAATGTTTTAGGTATATAAGTGCTGATCGGGATGAGTAAGTGGATAAGGTGGTGGTTAGTCCATGGGGTCGGAGTATTGGAACTGACGTCCACACTGCAATTATGATCTACTACCCAATCTAAGGTGCACCCTTTGCAGTGGGTGGGATTGAGGATTTTTTGCGGGAAGCCACGTTCCTGTAGAGATTTAGCTAGGGCCTTTGAAGTTTTATCTTTCTGATCATTGAAGCCCAGATTGAAATCCCCCAGAAGAATGGATTTTTCAAATTTTCATCAAGGAGATGGATTAAGTTATCTTGGAAGTCCGCTAGTGGTCCTGGCGGGCGGTAAGCTACATGAATAGCAATGGTGGCATTGGGAGAGATAGAAATCTTGACTGAAAGTGAGTCGAACTTCTCTCCGAGATGTGAAGTGGTTTGTCTTACTGCTAGAGTCTCTTTAACTATGAGGGCTACTCCCCCACCTTTAGCAGCTGGTCTGTCTTGTCAGAAGATGGTGTATCCTGGTGATGCTTATTTCAAACACCACCTCGTCATCTGACGGGTCATTCTTAAACATATCCTCGTCAGTGACATCAGTCAACCTGAGCCCTTCTTCAATAGCAATCACTGTTCTCCATGGCCTGCTCTCATCAGCAAATCCTTTGAGCATGGCCAATGTTCATACTATGGCTGCCTGTAATTCTAAGGGGAATATCTGTCCCCCTTCCTCATTCTTGGGTATGTGTGGCCTGAATAAAAACTAATCAGGCATTCTCATTACTTTGCCCACTAATCTAGGTAGCCATGTTAATAAAATATGCACTCCATAATAAAAAACCTCAGGCTCCAATGGCTTCACTCACAAGGCTAATTTCCCTGTGAATGCCATGATAAACTTGCTTACATTTAAATAATGTATTTGTGGTGTTGAACACACTATAACCTCATCAGTAAAAGAAATCATCATGTTCAGCTTCATCCTTAAATCCCAACCTAGTCTATTAACTGCCATCTGTTTCAAATTCAATAATGGAACAGACATGTCACATTCTCCTATTGAAACTGGCAATTTTTCAGTAAAAGGAACTCTACTTGTAGCTCCTGTGAAACCTTGAGCATTCATGGCATTACCTGATAACATAAATGTTCCCTCTCGTATACATGAGCGAGTTGCTCGGGTGTCTACTAAAAAGAAAAAGGAGTTGCCTCCTATCATGACGTCAACCCTCGGTTCCCCATTAGGATTAGGCATTACAGATAGTACTGAACACATCAAGTCCCCCAGTGAGCTGTCCTATTGTGGGTAGGAGTCAACAATTGTCCCGTGTCTGTGCTCTGTTTTATCTGCATGGGTGCATTCTGCGATTGTCCTTGTGGCGGACTCAATGGTGCTTGCTGAGATTGCAAAGCCTGCTGTGTTTGTGGTGCTTGTGTCTGATATACTGTCTGATCTTCGGCAGACCCATCCCTACTTTGTGGGCTATATGCTGGAGGATAAGCGGTTCCCCCTCTTGAGAATTGCCCATTCTGTACATACCCTTGGCTCCCACATGTTCAGGCTATGTGCCCTGTCCTTCCGCATGTCCAACATACAGGAGGGAATCTCCTAATTTGCCCATCCTGCATGCCTTGATTACTACCTTGATTTTTCTGAAAATATCCTTGGTTATTCAGAAAGCTTCCTCGTCCTCGGAAACCTCCTCTTCCACTCTGCATAAATCCATTTCCTCCTTGATCTGGCTGCCATTGTTTATTCACCTGCGGCATATCTGCAGTCTGTTGCAATCCCGCCCCATCTCCACTAGTTAACATCAACCCTTAAATGGCACATTCAGACAGTTTTTTCTACACTAATCTGGCTTCCTATACCTTTCTAGTATCCTCCTTCTTCTTGTTTTTCTCTTGCAACAATCGGCAATGATGCGCAAAGGTCAGCTGGTATTCTGGCCATGGCTTTGCTTCCATACCCACCAATTTCTTGAGCTGTCTCTGTACTTGCTCTGGCAATCCCTGACATAAAATGTGATAAGACACAGCATAGATTTCCCTCACGGCTCTCGTGTTTCCAAAGACCACTGGTGTTGAAAGTTTTGAATGTAAGCAAGCAGCTCTTCCCCTTCCTGCATCTTTTGTGCCATTATAGCTCCCATATCTGATGTATCAGGATACTGCAGTCTAGGCTCTTTCCAGACCGCTGCTCTACAATTATTAAACGGCGCGCCATTGCGTGCCATGTTCTGCACGGTAACTCCTGCGTATCTTGCTTGAGACCAAATGTCATTGCCTCTTTCCCCAAGAATGGCTGCAAGGAGACATTTAATGTCTCCTATAGCTAACACGTTCCCTCCTGTCATTTTCACTAGCTCATAGATCCATTTTCCGGCATCCGACGTGAAACTGGGCAACTTGCATCTTAAGTTGTAATTATCCATCTGAGGCCATGGAATCGGCTTCCATTGTCTGCCTATCCATAGTAGGGAGTATGGTTCCTGATTGCCTTCTTCCTGGCAATTACCTTAATCTACTAATAATTGGCAGCGATTCGCCCCACACACTCTGGGATCGTCCTTTAGGTCGACCTGGCCGTGCCACTGGGTCTGGCGTCCTCAGTTTAGTTAGGTCTAGGCCTGACCATCTAACCTCCTTATCTGTCAATAAACATTCTCCGAACTCACATGCACCAGTCCTTTCTTCTTCACGGAAGGTTTCCCTTTCTTCATCTGACATCTCCTGTCCCCAACTTGTGTGACTTCCTTCTTTCTCGTCCTTATTCAGAGTCAGCATGTCCAAAGACAGAGCTCAGTGCTCGGAACTAAATGGATTTCCCTTCTTTCCTTGCAATTGGGAAATCTCAAATCAATCATCTTTCCCTATGCTTTTCAATTTACTTTTCATCTTCATTTCATGATATGCTTTTGCAATTCTGTCTCCAATAGTTTCCTCTTCAAAATGCTATTCTAGGTTTACTTTAGAAGGCACTGCCATCGGCTCTTGTGACTGGAAGAACTCCTCTATATCCTCCCATGCTACTACTGGATTCAGTTTCCTTAACTCTTTCTCAATGCGATCAATGTTGCTTGCTCTCTGCCTCCTTTTTTTGTTCCATTTCCTCATCAAATGCCCTTCGATTCTTTGCTTCTCTTCATCTCTCTTCTCTCATTTGCCCTGAGTATTTCATCATTTTTCGCCTTTGTATTCGCTTTTCTCTTACCTTCTTTTCCTCTTCTTCTTTTCTCTTCTTGTCTATTCTATCCCGTTCTTCGATTGTTCACTGCCTATTATCATATTTCCTTTTCTCTTCTGCCTTTTCTTCCCTTCTCAGCTGTTCTTCTTGATACAGCTGTTCTCATCGTTGTCTGTCCTTTCATTTCAGCTCATCCTCTTTCAATCGTTTCTCCCTGTCTTTTTTATCTTGTTCATCCTGATCTTCCTTTTGCTGTACCTCCCCAATGTTCGCTTTGTCGAATTGAGCATTATCTGAACGCCCATCCACTCATTTTGTATGAGTGCTATCTCGTCAGTTTTATCTTTCTCCCCTTTCCATCTCTTTATTTCCCTTTCTATATACAGGGTCATAACTGGTTGTACACTTCTATTTTTGTCCCGTGGGACTTTAGATACCACATCTTTCTCCTGAGCTTTCTCCAAACCTTCATCACTGCTATAAGCAGGTGTTTCATACATTGGGTTACTATACCTTGCTGCTGCTTTAAGCTCTCTGTGTGGATACACTGTGTCATCTTTTGGATTATGGTCATTTACTTCAGGCATGGTGGGAGGAGCAGAAGGCTCATCACTCCTCTCTTTACGCTGACTTAGTATCCAGTCTTCAGGAGGCGGGTCGTCCCGTTCCTCCTGGTACATCTTCCAAAGCTCTAAGCTAGCTAGCCTGTTCTCCAGCTTTTACCCTGTATATGGTGAGTGCAAATATGTGGTCAAGTGTTGCAAAACCACTTTTGACAGCGTTCCCCCTTGTGGCCATGGCATGAACATATTATTCGCTGTTCCCTTAACCCATCCTGCGCTATAATGTTTATGTTTAGGTGTGTGTTTTGGCAACTGCTTGCACATGTGTCCGAGTGGAGTAATATCCTCCATTGTGAAAAGGCTCACTCGCCTGTTGATACTTACCGTGCTTCACACAAACAGCACTTTAATCAAACAGTCACTTCAATATGATTGTGCATCAATCGTCTCAGCTCAAAACCTACATATCTCGTTTCACTTCAACTTCTCTATTTAATCAATATTCTGAACAACAAATAAACAATTCTCTTTTTTAAACACAAAAAATATTCTCTTGTCTTTCTTTGACACTTCACTTTTCTTTCACTTACATACACATAACATACACAACACATAAACACACTTGGCCGGTCCACATATATCTTCTAGCCGATGCTCCTCGCGGCTGTCTCTAATCACCCCTAATTTTACCCCTGAGGGGAGTGTAAGTTATCTTCTTTAACTAACCTGTCTGTTTGTCTTCTATGTATCTACTTAGATTTTAAGATATCTTTTTCTGATGTTCCTGAACTCAGGCTTCTGAACTATCGATGGAACGCTCTTTGTCCATATATCTCTATTCAATACCTTGTATCACTATTCACAATATTCAACCAACCCTCGGCTATCCTTTCCCATTGTTAGTTTCCCCATGCATAGAGTTTGCCACGTTCTCCAATCTACTCACCATGAATTTTTCGACTTCCGAATCTCGGGATCGTCTCCTCCTCAATCAGCCACTTCAGCCTTCTGTCTGATCAGCTTCCTGTAGAAATCAGGAGGGTTTTTTGCGAGGAAACGAGGGACCCGTCCTACCTATACTTACAAGATTTAGCTTTTTTTATCTAAACCGCTATCTAGAGCGATATTCACGTTCTTTCAGCTAAATGGCGGAGCACGTCCGATATTACCTCAACCTTAAAGCTTACTAGATAGATAGGCCTTTTTAGCCATCCTCTCTCTGCTACAATGTGAACTATTACTCCTAAGAGCCCTTCAAGACGAGGTAGCAATATTCAGAGGCGGTTGGAGATGCAAGAGTTACTCAAACACCATCTGTTCTTCAATTGTTAGAGAATACTGTTACGTTTCTTCTCTCCATTCTGCCTCTAGATATGTCAACTCCTATTTCATGTGAAGTCATCAGGCTACTTTCTTTGTTCAAATGCAAATTTCTTCCAGTACTTCATCCAAAAGAATACTATGTCTCCATGCATTTAGGTAGGGTTTCCTTAAAGGATATCTTGTCTCAAAGGTTCTCTGCGGTGTTGGTATACTAACTGGGACTGCACATTTTGTCATCTCTGGTTCCCAGCATATAGGCAACATAGGGGCACATCTTGGAGTGAGGATGTCTAACCGTACCTCTACAATGGAATCAGTGATGTGATTTGTTATGTCATCAGTGTTCCCATACAACATGTAATTAGTGATGTCAGTGATATCATCAGTGATGTGATCTGTGATGTCATCATTGTGGTCATAGGATGCACAACAGGGGGCACTAGGTTAAGGAAGCTTTAGCTGAATTCTCCCCTTACCATCCCTGCAACTAAACTTTTTCCCCTGAATATATATATATATATATATATATATATATATATATATATATATATATATATATATATATATATATATATATATATACACACACATACATTATCTGTGTTTTAATTACTATGCAATTGCCACTTTATCTTGTGAAATCCTGTTTACATTTAGAAGGAATAGACTCCTGGAGACTTGCGCCAAGTTATAGTAACTTAGAGTCTTTATTTTTCAATTAACAAACTGCCCTCACAGATGACACGTGTTTCAGCTGATTGAGGATTTCTCAATACTGGACATAGTAACAATCATCCATGATTGGCTGCAAGTGTAAGTTCATGTATTCATATGAAGGGTTCAATCCCCATTCAGCATATATAAAGGAGTAGATCCCTCGACCGCCTTGTTCCTGGCTCCTGGAGCCAGGAACCAAGTAGATCCCTCGACCAGGAACAATGCGGTCTGGAGAAAAGGGATTGCATGGGAATGTGCAAAGGGGTGGGGGAAGACTGGGAGAGAGGGCCTGAAGCCCTGTAGAACTCAAAGGGAGCCAGGCAGTCAGTCACTAAGACATAAGGGGTGTTAACAGGGGAGGAGGATAGGGCAGAGGAGAAAAGGAGGATTTGAGGTGCATCCGGGATATAATGAGATCTGGCTCAAGCCCGAGAGGGGTAGGGAGACCATACCAGAGGGAAAGTCCTGCAGAGGAAAGATATCTAGCCATCACTCTCTGCTTAGTGAAGCGTCTGATTTACAGGGAGTTGGAACTAGAAGACCGAAGGGCTCTAGCGGGGAGGTATTTAGGAAGGGAGAGTTGGATGTAGCAGGGTCCCAAGCCCCAGAAATCCTTGTGGATGATGCAGAGGTTCTTGAACTTGATCCTAGCAGCAACCAGGGGACAGTGGAGAGATTTTAGGGCTGGAGAGATGTGGTCCCAGGGCTTGAGACGTAGGATAAGTCCTGCAGTCGTATTCTGGATTAGTTGAAGTGGGTGAAGGGAGGATAAAGGAAGATTGAGGAAGAGGCTGTTTCAGTAGTCCGGCCTAGAGAGGAACAGAGCCCTGGAGATATTGATTTTCTGGGGGAAGGTGAGGAAAGGAAGAATGCCTCTGTGGAGGTGCAGCTGATAGTGGGCATTCTTGGCAAGTTCTGCATCATGAGGAGAAAAGGAGAGAGAAGAGTCAAAGATGACACCAATGATTTTTACCTCACCAGAGGATGAGGGGAGGGGACCCATAGAGGGTTGCCAGAGGATAGGAGGGAAGGAAGGAGCTGGAATCCCAATGAAAAGGATCTCTGTCTTATTGGCATTTGGGCAGAGATCATTTGCAGCACATCATGCCTGAATAGCAAACAGACAGTCAGGAATGAGAGTGGAGGAAGAGGAGGAGGTAGAGGGAAGTTTGAAGGAGACCTGCATGTCATCTGCATAACACTGGAAGTGAGGAAAGAAGGAGGAGATCAGATGGGCCAGAGGGGCAAGGTAGATGTTGAAGGACCACAGCGAGAGTACAGAGTTTTGAGGGACGCTGCAGGTGAAGAGTGTGATAGGGGAGACAAAAGGGCCCAGTTGAACCTGGGAAGGGCAGTCAGAGAGGAACGAGGTCAGCCAGTTCATTGTGAGGCCCGTGATACCAAGTGTGTCACAGAGAAAATTAGTCAGGGTGGCATAACTGACTGTGTCAAAGGTAGTGGAAAGATCCAGAAGGATAAGTACAAATGGAGAGCTGAAGTTGCGCTTTGAGAGCAAGTCCTCAAGGGTGTTCAGAAGAACAGAGTCTGTACCTCCGACTACTCTGAAGCGAGACTGCTGGTTGTGGAGACAAACAACCGATTCAGTGTATTGAATTAGTTGGGAGATGCCAGCTTCTCCAGGTGTTTTCCCAGGAAGTGTGAAATGGAGATAGGGTGCTAGTTAGCTGAGCAGAAGGGGTCATCAGAAGGCTTTTTGAGGAGAGGATGCTCAAGGGAGTGCATGAGGAGTAGCAGGAAGGAGCCAGTCACAAAGGAGTGATTACAGAAATTGGCCAAGGCTGGTGCAAGGGAGTCAATGTTGTCATTGATAGTTTTGGAGGAGCAGGGGAGTACCTGTTTGGAGGAGACTTTCACTGAGAGGACTTGTCTACAAACCTCATCCGGTGCTATGGGTGGGAAAGAGGAGAGTAAAAGGGGGAGAATGGGTGCAAGGGACGATTGAGAGATGGAGAGGGAGGAGTGAGGGTAGTAGAGTGGAGCGAGGACAGGATGTTCTGAGTTTTGATTAAAAAGTGAGAGGCCAATGAAGTACAGAGGGTCAGTGAAGGCAGGGGAGCAGTGGAGATTGCAGCAGGTTTGGCAAGCTCCTTGCAGATTTTAAACTGTTCGCCAGCATTGTTAATGGCCTTGGAGATGCAGGCTTGGAAATGGGCTCTCATCTTTGAGTGGATGGCCAGTCTGTAAGAGGATGTGCCTGATACCCGCCACTTCCACTCAGCCACTCTGCACTTGCGTTTCAGAGAGGCTAGGTCAGAATCATACAAGGTGATGTGCTTGGGGGCAGGCTTCATGCGGATCCTCATGACAGGGGTGTAGGGATACTGTATATGGGGGCAGTAGGTTAGCCATGGGCTTACATTCAGAGGAGGCAGTGACCAATGAAAAATGGATTCATGTGGAGAATACAGATAGCAAATGGCTAGTGCACATTGCCAATGGAAATGCACATCCTTGCGTGTTTAAAATACCAATAGTTCAGGATAAACAGGTCATCTGTCCGGTTTGCACTGCATACATACTAATCTAAACTAACCCATTAATACCCTCACCCTATAATTGATAACATGTCTGTAACAAAGCAGTGCAAAGCAGGCGCAATTGACAGGTCAGAATTGAAGTGCTTTTTCTGCAATTTAAAACATGCAAGTATTCTCTTGCTGTGAAATTTCTTGCGGCATCGCACACATTGCTAAAACGGAATTTGCTTTGCTGAGAGACATTATTGTTAAGCCAGGGCCAAAAGGAAGGGAAAAGTAACATTTTCTTGTCCAACAGTAATACCACGTCGGCTTCAGTGTTATGATTCAGAAAGTGGAAGGATTTTGTTTGAATGACAGTAGCAGGCTTTAATTGTGGCTGGGAGAGAGGGTAGAGGCAGATGCTGTTCAGAGAAGAATGGCAGACGTCCCGGCAGATGAGCAGTGGAGAGGGGCAAAGGCCCTTTCCAGGCAGCAGACTGACAGAGGTTTCCAGACAAACGAACAACAGCTGAGCAGAGGGCAGGCGATAGCCGGGTGAGTAGTTATTCTGGCATAGAATTTGCATCCTCCCTGTGTACTGGAGGTCGACTGCATTTGCTGACAAGCTGACATATAGGGAGAATCTTCCGTGTGCAAGGGGAGCACGTCAGTAAAAATGTGAGGGCAAGAATGAATGAATGGATTTTTTCTTAGTCCCCCAGAAGTTTCAATGTGCATTTGCTCAATGTTACATGCAAATATATTTATTAAAGGCACAAGAGTTTGTTATTAGGGTGGCTTATCCCAAGTCCCACAGTCCAAGGTCGGGAAAACTGGTTACAGTTCTTTATCATTGAATGGTGTTTATTTCTGAAACTGTTTTTTTGTAACTGCTCTTTCACATTCGCATGACCGAATATTGTTATGTAATGATTGCTGCATACCAGTGGTAAGTTATCCACCAAGATAAACACACTTTGAAAAAAACATTTTGTGTCTGAAACATTTTTTGTGACATTTGTGTCACTGTGTTTAATCTGCTTATAACGGCAATGGGGGAAAGGCTCTCATGAAAATGATGCTTTGTGGGCAGCAGTTAGATAGAGTGTGTGAGTGTGCAATATGTCAGGTGTGCATGTAGACAGCTGAATAAATCTGCTAGCAAAGCAGTAGCCCAGCATCGTAGATAAGTTGTGGGGGTGACAAGTAGACTGTCAAGATTTCAAATGTACAAAGGCTGATCATATGTGTTTAAAGTTGACCCTAGATGGAATACAGGCAATAGAGGGAAGTTTTGTCAAACCACATAGGGTATTACCATCATAACGCAATACCACTTTACCACCATAAGTGAATACCACGAGATTAGGTATACCCCTTTGACAAAATCCCTAACATATTTTGGTGCATTGCTGGAAAGGAACTTTAAAACAAATGCAATACCACAGCCATTTGGTGCACTTAAAAAGGGAACTAATTCTGTGAGGTGATAGTGGGGCGCTGCATGCAGTGTCATCATGTGCCAAATTGAAGCACATTTTTCTGAGCTGGTGAACAACCTGAAGGCAAATCTATTTGCCCATGGGGTGTGGTCAATAGAAAATGCAGTTTTATGCGGGGCCACCCATCTGGAGAGGTGCAAAAGAAGTCATTGCATGACATTTTTGAAGAAGGCAGCATTGTACAGGTCTGCCTATTAAAGCTTCCTAGGGCTTGAGACAAAAATGCAGAAAAAGATTGTATAATAAGATTATGTTTGGAGCTTTGGTTTCTTTTAAATCGGTCTTTAAGACTGCAGGAGAATGATTCTGAAGTGATTAGTAAATTACAGACTAGCTTGGATGAGGCAAGTAAACAAATAAAGTGTTTAAAATCAGAATTAGAGCAATCTAACACAGAGGTACAGTATACATTTGGCAAAATGGACAAACAGCTGTCTCAGAAAAAAAGGCAGTTTGAAGAGAGTGAACAGGAACTGATGCAACTAAAAGGGGTTATAGATGCAATAAGACATCGACAAGGATGATACTCTTTAGGAGATGCAAACGCTTCAAAAGAATAACATGGAAAGAGAAAACGAATTTCATGCTGTAGAACAAGAAATGGTTAAAATGTTAGAGGAGAATGACAAGAAGGACAGAGAGTGTAATCAGGGCCAAATGCAAATAAATGAAATGCAAGCCGTGATTAATAAGATTAGTGATGAGAACTCTAACCTTTGTCAGGAAGCAGACTGACTTCATAAAAGGTGCAAAGATTTGGAACAGCAAATATTTAGTTTTAAATCTCAAGAAAAACAACAAGGCACTATATTTAATGGAGTTGAAATCAGCACCAGCCCTGCCAGAGGAAACAATCTACCAATAGCTATACATGTGGTTAGATCTGGTTGGAGCCCATTGGGGGGTTTGATTCACCCACTGGTGGTTATCATCAGTTCTACCCACCAGAGAAAGGGAATGAGCGACAGAGTAATATACAGCCGAATACTGCGCCAAGTAGCCTCATCAAAATAGTGAAGTCCATCAAAACTTTGATTCAAAAATTCAAAAAGGGAGGTGACTGTTGAATAGAAGACTATTTAGAAACAGTGCATGATATATTTAAAGCTCTTCACATACCTAGGGAACATTATAGGCTGTACTTACACCTAACCCTTGATTCTGCAACTGCTAGTGTCATTCGGGGCCTTAATGAACAAGAAAACCTGTCATTGGCAGACTTTGAAAAAGAGGTTAGACATAATGTCTCACTGTAGCGGTCGATGCAAGAGGCCAAAAAGGCAGCATACACCATGACAGCAAAGTCATATGTCACCTCGCCGGTTCCACCAAGAATTAAAAAGGGCTTTTTCCCGTTTTTATGTGTTTTTAGACCTAATTCTGCAGAATTTAAGACTGAATACTTTTATGGTCTCCAAAAAGACATTGGGCCTCATCAGTAGTTGGGTGGTAACGCCTGCGCTAATAGCGCCGGCGCTATCAGCCCTACTGCCAAACCCCCCGGCGCTATTAGCGCCAGATCACGGGTTTGACGGTAATGGTATCCCCCATTCCCCACTGAGCTTCGGGAATGTCATATATGGTATTAAATTTCCATGTGGGCTATACTATATTGGATTAACAACCAGGAAAACAAAAATCCATTGGGGTGAACATAAGTCAAATATTCAGAATCATACAACTAAATCTCCAGTAGCCCAACACTTTGATGCTGCAAAACATTCTATAGCACAAATCCAGTTTGTCATCTTGGAGCAGGTTAAATTACCAAAAGAGGAGGCAACATCACCAAATTATTACAACAAAGAGAAATATTCTGGATCGGGAAGCTCGACATAATGAATCCCAGAGGGATGAATTTAGATTGGGACCTTAATTGCTATCTATAGACATCCTCATTAGATAGAGATGCACTTGAGTGTGTGACCAATTGAAATGTGATGAATTTTTTATATTAAGATTTTTGTGTGTCACGCACCATGGATCATTTGAGTATTTAAGAAATATTATTGAGATTGTTGTAAAAACCTACTGACCCACTTGTCTCAAACAAGAATCACAAATGTAAAATATCTTTTTTAATGATTATAAGGTTACGTGATGTATAAGAACTGTAGAACTGTATACTTGCCTGATGAAACATCTAATGAAACAAGATTAATAATGGTTAAAGATTGAACTAGGATCACCAGCCCATAAAATCTAGGGTTTTTAAGTGTTAAATTACCTGATTGTGCAGTACTATTCGACTATTCTATGGCAAATTGATTGTAACCATGATATTTTGCTGAATTGTGCCATAACTTACACAAAAAAATTGTTTTGTGTCACTCCTAGTGGATATACCCACTGTTAGACAGGAGCTTACATTGAGTTATAGTAACACAAGGGTTCCCCCAACATGGCGCCCAAACCGGCACATAACAGCATTGCTTCAACAAAACAAATGACGAGCTCTCGCGGTTGCTAAGCGAGAAGCGCTGCGCTCGGCGTCTGTGAACATCACAGCAAGCCGGAGCTCGTGTAATGCAGATGCACGAATAACAGCTTCGTAAAGGTAAGAATTGCTTTTTGCGTACCATCGCAAATTTAGCAGAATGATTTGATCCATAGCTAAGCCCAGCACCGTAGAATTAACCTAATCCCTGTTATCGTAGGCTATCGCGAAAGGCTACAGTAAAAACAAAAACCATTACGGGTCGATCGGCAACCCTCCACACCTCAAGACCATGGCAGCATGGCAGCAGTGATTTATACCGTGCACACCTATAAGGTAGGAAATATTAAAAGCAAGATATACGGCCAATAGAATGTATTAGCTAAAACATGTTAACTAAATTTAGCGTATTCTAAAATAAACCCGCCTGATTTATTTTCAGGATTATTCCAAAATTGATGCAATAACTTAGATGACAGTGGCAGCTACCGTTCAACTCAACAACTGGTCTAATGGTGAGTTTTATTCTTCCTGGAAACTACGGATTACATTAATATCTCTCACAAATTAGGTGATGTGCAGGGGGACCCAGCGCTCATCATAGCGCCTGTTCCCTCTGCACACCACCGCTCATCATAATCAATGTCACTCATTAGTGAAACAGGATTTATCCTTATTTTACAGCTCTGAAATTTACCCTGTTTGGGCAACAAGCTTTTCTTGAGAGGGAGATATGAATTATAAGGTTAGTTCATTCGAATTTGAGCCACGTTCAAGAATGATCTTCAATAAATATATTACATATGAAGTAATGTAGATAAATTAATGTATGTCTTACAGAGAATATCAAAACAATCAAATACTCTAAAAACCTGAAGAAGGGCATGAGTTGCCTGAAACGCGTAGTTTAAAGATAGGAGATTATATTGGGAAACCTATCAAGATTATTGGATCACGTGAACAAAAAACAGTTGGAAACATATGTGAACGATATGTGAAAGAGATATGTATTGTGAAAAAACATATGAGTAAATGTGTTAATATATTGTTTATGATGCAAACTTTGATTTCTTTCTTATGAAATAATGATTCAATCATAAAAATAAATGCTTTTTTGCATGAAAGATGTTGAACATGAATTAATTTGCACCAATTGAATTGTTGACCATATGAAAGCATTTCTAAAAATTGCGTTGAATTTTAAGCAAAATTTGTTTTGCCGTATGCTGTGCCCCAATTTGTACAACGCGGTTGTCGTTGGACCATTCATTTTCACATTTGTTAAAGTAGAGGTAGCATTCTACTAATTGGGAGCACCTTGAAGATAAACCTAAGAACTGTCTAAGAGTAAAGAACACCATAAGAAGTTCTATGACATTGAGTGCGCCTCTACATATCTAGTATCCAAGAAGTGAAAAAGGGCTGGGAAAGGTGAGTGCTGAAATCAGCAAGAATTCACACTGTTTGTGTGTATTGGAAGAAGTTGACGACAGGTATTATGCTCCTATCACTGTGGAGGAAAAATGCAATGCATTTGCAATGATTGACACAGGTGCAGAGGCCACCATCATGTCCAAATAATTGGTCAAAAGTATCATTGAAGGGAGATCCCCAAAAAATTGCATTAAAGTGAGACACAATGAAGGGCCGGTGCAACATTTTAATGGTGAGGAAATACCTATCAAAGGTGTCCCTGAGGTTGACATAAAGGTAGGGAAACACAGGATGAGACAGGAAGTATTAATTACACCTCTAGCCAAAAAACCCTTGAGGACTAAGAAAGTGGTGTAAAAAAAACAGTATGAAGAATGCCACACAGTGGCTAAATCAGATGATGAGCTGGAAGTGTATCTTCAGAATGGCTGTGTGGCTAGTGTCACTGTCATTGTAATGTGTCAAGTTGAAATGCGAGATGAAAAAGAGAAGCAGTCTCTGCAGATTTATTTAGACCCTAAAATAAAATGGCAAACAGAAATAGATGAAAACACATTGCGCTTTTATTTAAACAAAGAGAGATGCAAGCCAAGTGTTACTCCAGAGGTAAACACAAAAGAACACATTATAACACTTTCTGAAATACGCATGGAAAATGGACAGCCATGAATCCCTATCTGGGTAAATGGACATTTTGAAGTGATAGAGGCCACATTAGCGCTTGAGCAGGAAAGGAGTTTCATTCGTGAGAAAATGCTCCAGCAAATAATCAACAGGGAGGATATCCCAAAGTTCAGAATACAGAACCAACATATTTTTTGGATGGATAATCCAGAGTCAGGAAATAGAGTCATAGGAAGATGCATGCTAAAAATCACAATTGGCCCAATTGTTACAATCGCGCTAAAACACAGAAAGGGACAACAGATGAAAGATTCTGATGCATTTCTGGGCCTAAATGAATCCATGAGGGAGCATGGGCTGGAATGTGAATATACACCGCTGGTAGAGATTGGGGATGGACCTATTCAAATACGGGTGGACAATAAGGGGTGCCAGGATATTCACTTAGAGGAGAATTCAACACTAGGAACGGCAATACAAAATTCTCACTATACGGCAGATTTCAATAATGCAGTGTTTGGGAATATCCCTGAAAGGTGATATTGTCACATTGTGATATTGGAAATATCATCATGTGAATGCACAGGGTGAATTGCCAGAGTCTTTGGATTCCCAACCTAAAGGAATATTTCAAATTTAGTCTGTGTATCCTTATGAATCAAGTGATACGGTGTGCTATCATCAAAATAATGGCATCCTATTTGATGTAAAGGAAAATAAGACAGAGAAACAGCATATTGAAATGGAAGTCAAGATTCGAAAATATTTAAATGTGTCAATTTAGGTAGGATAGGTAGGACTCTTGAGGTTGCTGCGCTACGCCACGGACCATTGTCTTAGTTAACATTATATTTGCTTTGTAAAGTGATTATATTCTGATTTTGCTCTCTGTGTGATTGCTACATCTATCATGTAAATTTAATTGTTGAACATCTTGAAAACTTGAATCTGCATTTTGTCACCTTGCCTGCAGTGCCAGAGTGCTGGAGGAATTATAAACTCCAACACTCTTGATTCCTAATTGGGTCCGCCCACTTCTTCCATCGGACTGCTGGGGAACTACATCACCCAGCAGCCCAGCAGCCACATATAGGGAAACATCAGGCGCTTCAGCGCCGGTGCTTCCGCGGCAAGCGGTCTTCGCCGGTCCCGCCGGCTGTAACATAAAACCCTTCCTCCTCTACCAGACCTAAGGATAGGTAGGACTCTGGAGGTCGCTGCGCTACGCCATGGACCATTGTCTAAGTTAACATTATATTCGCTTTGTAGAGTGATTATATCCTGATTTTGCACTCTTTGTAATTGTTATATCTTGCACGTAAATTTAATTGTTGAACATCTTGAAAACTTGAATCTGTATTTTGTCTGCAGTGCCAGAGTGCTGGAGAAATTATAAACTCCAACACTCTTGATTCCTAATTGGGTCTGCCCTCTTCTTTCATCAGACTGCTGGGAAACTACATCACCCAGCAGCCCGGCAGCCGCATATAGGGAAACATCAGGTGCTTCAGTGCCGACACTTACGCGGCAAGCTGGTCTTCGCGGGTCCTCGCTGTCTCCTAGCGCTCCGGCCAGAGACTCTGCTTCACCCATATACCTCTGGCACAAGTAAGTCATGGGCTACCCCAACATCACACAGCTATTGCAACAGGCAATACAGGCATACCAACTAAACACGGTACAACATCATGTGGACACAAGGTTAGATGAAATAGCCCATAATTCGCGTCCACTCTCTCACCTGCACACCCCCTCAGCGGAGGTCAGGAAAAGGAGAAACCTCCCAAATCTGTCCACCACAGGGAAATGTTTTATTTGTACAAACTGAAGCCAACCAGATGAAACATCCTAGCACGACTCTTCCCAAGACAAACACAAAAAAAAAATGACCAACATCAAAATCGCCCTACTAAATACTAGGTCAATGGGTAAACATGCTCAAAATATTCAACTACATAAATCAAGAGAATCTAGACATACTCTGCCTAACAGAATCCTGGCTGCAAGAGCCTGGTGGCCCAACTATAAACACGGCAGTACCCCAAGGGCACAATATATTCTACAAAAACAGAGAACAAGGAAAGGGCGACGGAGTGGCTGTAATAGCCAGAACCAAGCTACAACTGTTCCCATCTACCATCCTCTGCCAAGGGTGCGAAACCCTACTGTTAAAATTCACACCTACCCATAAGAACTGTATCAACATCATAGTACTTTATCATCCACCCTCCCTGAGTACAGACTTTAACAAGAACTTAATTCAGATACTAAACACCTGAGAAGGACCTAATACAGGTACTGTGGTCCTAGGTGACCTCAATAGATGGAGAGGTAACATCAAAGATAAAGAGGCCATCATGCTTGAAAAAGACCTTAAATCAATAAACTATATTGTGATTAACAATGAGCCCACCACAAAAAATGGACTGGATTATATCCAGAAATACGAATATCACCATACAGCAGACAGTCCCCTGTATCTGGTCTGGCCATTATAAAGTTGAACTTATACTGACACCTAAGACCAGCATAAAAAAAACGGATAACGTGCCAAACACCATTGCCAATAGAAACTTTAAAAACCTTATGCCAAACATCTTAGCCAACATCGTTGCCACCATCCTGTCCTCCACAACTGACGACGATTTATGCGACAGCATTGTTAAAATGTACAACACACACTTTCAGAAAACTGTCGATACTTATGCTCCATTCAAAGAAAAACAAATCAGACCAAATGTCAACCACCAAAATTGGTTCACTGATGAGACAAAAGCCCTAAAAAAAGAAAACGGAAACTAGAGAGAAAATGACAAAAAAAACAGACAGGCGAAAAAAAAAGACATGAAAAGAAATTGACAAAAAATACAAAATTAAATTAACGGAGATTAAAAACGATTTTTATAACCAGCAGATTTCTACAGCCTCAAACTGTTCAGGCAAACTCTTCCAAATCCTTAAGTCAGTAGAAAAACCACCCTCTTTGTCACCCCTTTTCAACCTACCCAAGAAAACTGTGAGATGGTCCAACTTGCTTTCCATGAAAAGATTCTAAAGGCCTGGCAAGCCATCAGCCCCTGCCAGATAGCCACTAAAATACAACCACAGACCCACCCATTACTCATGAAGAAAACTTCAAGTTTAAACCACTCACCTTAGACGACACAAAAAAGCTTCTCACATCACTTAGGCAGACATTGTGCGTAGAAAATATTCTACTGCCAAAAACTGTACTTAAAAACCCAGACATATTTGCACCACATATTCGTTGAATTGTAAACACTTCTTTTAAAGACAAGAAAGTAACCATCTCTATTAAAGCAGTAACAGTTACACCTTTAGTTAAAAAACCAGGACTCGACCAACAAGACCCCACAAACCTTTGGCCAATAACTAACTGCAATTTACTCCTTAATATTCTAGATAAAGCTGCAACGAAACAACTGCAAACATACGTGGATGAACACAATCTACTTCACGCACAACAATCTGGTTTCAGAAGCTCACATAGCACAGAGACCACACTCCTGGATCTACAAACCATGATGCTGAATATCTTGGAAAAGGGAAAGGCAGGCATGCTGATGCTTTTAGACCTATCAGCAGCGTTTGACCTGCTAGACCACCACAAACTTCAGGAAGTGTTGGGCACATCAGGAAATTACTCACAAGAGGCCATAGATTGGATCTCCTCTTTTCTTTCAGATCACAGTTCCAAAATACAATGGGGGGGGGGAATTCTCCAACACCATAAGTATAAACTATGGTGTGCCCCATAGAGCTCGTTTTTCTCCCCTCCTTTTTAACCTTTACCTTCGCTGCCTCTGCACCCTCCTCAATAACCTAGGTGTACTAGTCACCAACTTTAATGATGACACTCAGCTTATCATAGAACTGAGTGGAAGCTACAGCACAGACAGCACCAAAATAGCCACCATCTATAGTATAATCTATAGTGTAATTGAGACATGGATGAAATCTAACTGTCTCTGCCTAAATAGAAATAAGACACAGCTTATGATCTTTGGCTCCAATCAGGCAAGAGCAAAATTGAACTCGTATTACGCCCAATTTAACATAAAGAACTCTAGCATCCTTACTTCAGACAAAGTGAAAACCCTAGGAATCAACTTGGAATTCTCATTTGGAGCTAATGCCCATGTAGAATAATTAATAGCCATATGAGACCCTTCTTAACTGAAGAAAACCCCAGGGATCTAACGTCTCTTCCTGGCTGTTCAACCAATACCTGGCACTCCTTGCCCACCGCATTGCCGCTCTCTGTCCCAACTTTCAGTGCTATGTGGATGATGCCCAGCTCATTTTCAGGGTACCCTCGGCCTCCTCCTCTCCTTCCCTTATCTCTGACTGTCTGTCTGTCTGTCAGGAGTGGTATGCCGCCAACAACCTCTGCCTTAATGCCAGTAAGACTGAGATTCTACTCATCGCCACATCCACTCCCTCCTTCTGTGCAGCTCTCTGGCCTCCCTTGGCCCGCTTCCTACTCCCACCTGCAAGGCTAAAAACCTCGGGGTCATCTTGCACTCTCCTTCACCCCTCACATCTCTGACGTCTCTAGAAGTCACACTACCAGCTGCACCTCCTTAGAGGTATTCTTCCTTTCCTCTCCTTCCCCCAGAAGCTCACGGTCTCCGGTTCCCTGGTTCTCTCTAGGCTGGACTATTGTAATAGCCTCTATCTAAATCTGCCTGCCTCTGCTCTCCACCCTCTGCAACTTATCCAGAACAGGACTGCGAAACTTGTCCTTGGCCTCAAACCCAGGGATCGTATCTCTCCAGGACTGAAATCTCTGCACTGGCTCCCACTGACTGCAAGGATTAAGTTCAAAACCCTCTGCATTGTACACAAGGCCTTCTGGGGTCTGGGGCCGCAATACCTTCAACTCTCTCATCCTAAATATCTTCTGTCTTGAGCTCTTCGCTCATCGCCTCCAACTCCCTCAGGGTCAGTCGCTTCTCCAAGCAATGAATTGGTGGCAGATCACTCCTTTCGGCAGGTGCCTCTCTCTGGAACAGCCTTCCTGCCTCCCTGAAACTTGAGGAGAACCATCTCCAGTTCTGGAAGCACCTCAAAACCTTCCTCTTTGCTTCTGCTTTCTCTCCCCCTCTCCCCTGCTGAATCTGACTGAAACTGCACTGGTTACCTGGCCACTGTTTCTGATCTCTGGCCCAGGCCCCGTCAATTGCCCACTTGCACTGCCTCCCTGGCAACCCCTGCACCTGCAGACCATTTTTCTGTATCCCTAGAGTCCCCCTAACAGCACTTATGTCTGCACTTCCTTTCATTTGCCACCAGCTGGCCGTTTTATTTATCTTATTTATTCCACTTTCCCATGTACTGCACTTTCCCCTCTCCCTTCTCCCCCGCACTTTTCCTTTTCCCCCCTCCCCATAAACTTGCGTGATCTGAATGACACCTGGCCTAGTAGGATCGTTGTCAGTCTTCCCTCTGTTCCCTCCTTGCCTCATCACACCTTGAAACACTTGTGTATAGGCACGTTATAAATGCCATATCATATCATATCATAAACATATCAAACAGCACAACCATCGCTAGAGCCATTATCCTCTCAAGACTGAACTATGGCAATGCCCTGCTATTGGGAACAAGCAAGGGCTGCATAGACAAGTGCCATGTCATTCAGAATGTGGTGGTGAGAGCTATAAAAAAGAAACCCCGACATAATCACATCACAGAAGACCACAAAGCCTTACACTGGCTGGCGCTAGATGACCACATTAAATATAAAACAGCCACAATTGTTCATAACTGCCTCTATGGCTCTGCCCCTACCTGCCTAAAGGAACAAGTATCCTTGTATGTACCAGGACGATCATTGAGATCAAAAAACCAAGGTCTAGTTAAGATCACCCAGACAAAGAAAGCAAATGGAATGGGACACTCTTTCCCAGTTAAAGCATCCCTAAAATGGAATAGCCTGCCTACCACACTCAGACTGGAAACCAGCTTTCAGATTATCAAAAAGAAACTGAAAACATTGCATTTTAAATAAAGTTATCAAAATACCTTGAGCTAAATCTCTTGTTCCCGTCCTGTCTTACTCGTAGTCCTTTGTCATTATGTCTGCGCCCTGATGCCTGAAGGCTTTCGGCGTGTAACAAAAATAAATACAAATACAAATACTTCCGAAAAAGAGATACAGCCACATGGTTAGAGGAGAGCACAGAGGTTCCTCCGTTAAAGGACTTCCTAGAATTTTCAAAAATGGTAGAAGAGCAGGTTCAGACTGCAGATGCATGCACAAATGAAGTTTAAAGAGGTTTTCGTTAAAGACGTGTATGATTGCGATCTAACTGATCTGCATGTTGTCACATTACCAGGAGGACATGGTAGGGAACCAGTATTTGCGTGTCAATATCGGTTGCCCCTGGCATGTTTGGAATCATTAACTGAGATAATTAAGAACCTAGAGTCTAGAGGAATTATTAGGCCCATTCGTAGCATATCAAATGCTCCCATTTTGGGTGTGTTAAAACCTAATGGCCAATGGCGTTTGTGTGTGGACCTACGAGAGTTAAACAAAAGAGTGCCTGTTTCGAGGTGGCCACTTTCATTTATTGATCAGGGTTTCGCACAGGTCCACGGGTCAAAGGTGTTTACCACATTAGATCTCACAGCTGGGTACTGGTGTGTGCCACTGGCTGAAGATACACAAAACGTGTTTGAATTTTCTTTTGACAAATCCCAATATGCATGGTCCCGGATACCTTTCGTATATGTCAATAGTGGGAGTGAGTTTGGAATACTTTTGAGGAAGGAGCTCCCAGATGCAGAAGAAAGGGGGACAATAGTTTATGTAGATGATGTGCTAATTAAAAATGAGAATCTGAAAAGTCATTTCAATGAGATTAGACATGTGCTTGGCCAGTTACAGAAGGCGTGAGCCAAGGTGTCTTTGCAAAAAAGCCCAATGGTGTAAAAAGAAAGTGAACTTCTTAAGTCATGAGGTGACTGAGAATGGGTTGAATCCACAAAAGAAAAAGGTGGAGGCAATACAGAAGTTGAAAGATCATACTAATTTGAAAGGATTGAAGAGTTTATTAGGGATGACATGCTATAACAGGAAATGTATTGAAAACTATGCAGAGATTATACAACATTTAACCAGATTGTTAGAGCAGGGTGCACCCTGGAAGTGGGAAAAGGAGCACTGTAAAGCAGTGGCCAGAATGCCTTATGAAGGCGCCATGTTTGACATATCCCATAAAGAACCAGGCTTTCTTTTTAGAAATAGGGTTCACTGACCAGTGTATGGCAGCAGTGTTATCTCAAAGGCATGATTTGAATAACAAAACTATGCATATGCTAGCAAAGCGTTATCTCAGGTTGAAACGAAGTTCAGTGAATGTGAAAAATCACCCTTAACCACTGTTTGGGCATTGCAGCATTTCCGTCCCACGATTCAAGGGGAAAGAGTAATTATTGAAACAAATCACCAGCCCCTACAGTTTCTGCAAAGTAAAAGAATTAGATCAGGGAATTTGACACAGTCCAGAATTACTTCATTACTTCCTGGACTTTGGCATTACATTGGTTCCCTGTGGAAGTAAAATATGGACAAAACAAAAAGAGCCCAGTAGCCCAAGGGCTAGCAAATCTGCATGCTTGCACAGCTGAATGTGCACCCAATGAAGCAGAGATAGAATCCAATTTAAATGAAATTGAACAAGCTCCCCACAAATAATTCAATGAGGATGTATGTAGGGAGTTACCAATAGTATATGTAGATGGGTGTGTATACCATGTGGAAATAACACAGAAAAAGAGCTTGTGGCAGGAATAGCAAATATCTGGTTTAAATGTGAAAACATCCCAAGAGTGAGCATGAGGATTGGGTCTAAAAGTAGTCAAGTAGCAGAGTTAGCTGCCATTTACAAAGCAGTGCGTACCACAGTTGAAAATAAAATCAAAGAGATAGTTTTAGTGACTGATTCTGATAATGAGTGAAACAGTTTTGTAGAATATTTACCTGGCTGGAAGGCAAAATGTATGCTCACATATAACAAAAAACCTCTTAATCATGGGAGGATGATCCAAGCCATAGACAAACTTGTCTCAGAAAATGATTTAATAATACATTGGAGGAAAATCTGAGGCCATCTAAAGACGCCAGGTGAGGACAAAGAGGGGAATGACAAAGCAGATCAGTTAGCCGAAATTGGAGCTGTAATGGGAGAGTTGTTTCGCCGTGAACACCTGCTTGGTGAAGTACAGGTAGATGTGACAACATGCTCCAAATCTCCAAAAGAAGTTGAACAGCCTGTAGTGCAATGGAGTTCTAATAGCACAGAGCACAAAAAGGAGATCCAATTTTAGGCATATTTTATAATCACTTGGTTGATCCAGAACAAAATCCTCTTACTGAAAATGATTGTAAATGGAAAGAAGAATTGAGAGTATTGCTGAGCAACAAAAAGAAAATTAGGTTACAAGATGGATTAATGATTAGAGGATCTATAACAGGTCAAATCCAATGGGTGGTACCTTTGTCATTTCGGGGACTAATGTTACATCATGCACATGACCCAATAACTGCAGGACACAGGGGTTCACAAAAAACATTGGACATTTTAAAAGATTACGCCTATTGGCCACATATGTCTCAAGATGTTGAACTATACACCAGAGGGTGTCTAGTACGTGGACAATTTCAACCTGCTTCAACTACACATGGAGCACCATTAATGAAAAGAGGTTTGACCATTCCATGGTCTGATTTGCAAATCGACTATGCCGGGCCTGTAAAAAGATCAAAAACTGGAATATACGGAGTAACAGTTAAGAATGTGCTAGTCCCCTGAACTTGTATTACATGGTCACGTGCAGCAGGAACAAAATGCGGGGCCCCCCTAGGACTGCCTCCAGTATAATTAAATAGAAAAGTATGTCATTACACTGTGCAAAGACCCTGTAATTAGACCTTCAAACATAATAACAATAGGTTCATATCGGTTTAACACATCAAGATAATCTTGTTTCCAACAATTTTGTTTTATTGGTACGTGTTTCGACCCATCGGTCGTTTTCAAGGCTGTTGTAGTGTCATCAAAACCACAAAAAATAGTAATTGTAATTATACAACAAATGAATAAAATATATAAAGTTGAAAATTTTACAATTTTCAAAAATGAAACCATATATTGTAACATTTACATACCAATTAAGTCAGTTCATAGCAGGAATGTTGAGTGGATACAGGGGTATTAAAAATAAAAAATGTATACAACGCAAGATTAGAATATTATTGCACACCAATCCAATATTACTATTACTTCCCATACATGATCTCAATACTGCTGAGATTTCATAGTGTGGTAATGACTAAATACTCTCCCATAAAGAGATGTGAGCAAGCATGCAATACCAACTTCACGCATGCCAAAATATTCAACATGTTAAGTGGACATGCTAGTGAATCTCCGTTATTTAAGGTTTCATGCCACCTCTGCCCATGCAATGAATTAAAGTGGGGCTCCGTGATATAGGTAATTTAGTGTGGCCAATTCTAACTGCTATCTGTGTATGCATGCAAAGCCCCATTGATAAGTCATGTCGAAGTCAACTCACCCAATCTGTTTCTGTGGTGTACTCTATATTGTAGACAAAAAGAGATGACATTACAGCATCACTGTAATGTGAGACTAGTTTCTTTCTAGATAACAGAACATACACAAATATGCATACCCTTATTCAATTGGTTTCTCTTCTAATCAACTAATCCTGGTGAATCCTAAGTGGAATCACCTTTCCTTGTGTGGTGCTTTAACGTGCTCTATACTGAGGGTAATCCTCTCTCTTCATAATAATCTGTGAATCCAAATTAATGCAAATCAATATGGCTCATGAGTACGGTGATGAAATACCATTGGCATGGATTTGGTGGCATGCTTCTTACCTGTATGCATAACAAGTGATTCATATTGTTCAGATCTGTAAGTGATCCTCAGATGGAGTAGGCATCCAGGATTGCAGTGGAGGAGACACCAGGATTCATCCTGGGAAACAGGAGACTAATATACCAAAATATGTACATTAGCCTAAATCCTAATATCGTAATTGAATTCTTTTTAAATTAAACAATAATTGGATGGGACCAGGTGAGCAAATGGGTGCAGCTGTGGAAGGAGGAGGCTCGGAGAACAACCAGGGAAATTGCCATGGAGTTCGAAAACCTTGTATAAGTTCATCTGTTAAAAAGAGAAGGAAACCTTGTATAAGTTCATCTGCTAAAAAGAGAAGGAGGGGAAAGCGGGTAGCAGGTTTACCTGTGGCCTCCATTGTAATGACCATTATTGGAGCTGTGGTGGGCACGACGATGTCTACGGCCAATGTCATCTCCGTGGGTAGTTTAAGTGCTAAGGCGCAGGAGTTAACACACAATTTGAACACAATACAGCGAACATCAGATGGAATAAGAGGCGGACAAAGTGAGCAACTCAAATATGTACATGAAACTATTTTGATTTTAAATGAGCAGGCCAAAGTGTTAGAACACAGCACTAATGTCATTTTTAAACCTGATACATTACTGAACGATATCCGTGTATGCATGCAAAGCCCCATTGATAAGTCATGTCGAAGTCGACTCACCCAATCTGTTTCGGTGGTGTACTCTATATTGTAGACGAAAAGAGATGCCATTACAGCATCACTGTAATCTGAGACTAGTTTCTTTCTAGATAACAGAACATACACAAATATGCATACCCTTATTTAATTGGTTTCTCTTCTAATCAACTAATCCTGGTGAATCCTAAAAGTGGAATAACCTTTCCTTGTGTGGTGCTTTAACGTGCTCTATACTGAGGGTAATCCTCTCTCTTCATAATAAACTGTGAATCCGAATTAATGCAAATCAATATGGATCGTGAGTACGGTGATGAAATAGCATTGGCATGGATTTGGTGGCATGCTTCTTACCTCTATGCATAACAAGTGATTCATATTGTTCAGATCTGTAAGTGATCCTCAGATGGTGTAGGCATCCAGGATTGCAGTGGAGGAGACACCAGGATTCATCCTGGGAAACAGGAGACTAATATACCAAAATATGTATATTAGCCTAAATCATAATATCGTAATTGAATTCTTTTTAAATTAAACAATAATTGGATGGGACCAGGTGAGCAAATGGGTGCAGCTGCGGAAAGGAGGAGGCTTGGAGAACAACCAGGGAAATTGCCATGGAGTTAGAAAACCTTGTATAAGTTCATCTGTTAAAAAGAGAAGGAAACCTTGTATAAGTTCATCTGCTAAAAAGAGAAGGAGGGGAAAGCGGGTAGCAGGTTTACCTGTGGCCTCCATTGTAATGACCATTATTGGAGCTGTGGTGGGCACGACGATGTCTACGGCCAATGTCGTCTCCGTGGGTAATTTAAGTGCTAAGGCGCAGGAGTTAACACACAATTTGAACACAATACAGCGAACATTAGATGGAATAAGAGGCAGACAAAGTGAGCAACTCAAATATGCACATGAAACTATTTTGATTTTAAATGAGCAGGCCAAAGTGTTAGAACACAGCACTAATGTCATTTTTAAACATGATACATTACTGAACGATCTTGTAAATGTGATCAACCCAATTGAAAGGATGCTGGGAAAATACCTGCGGGAAGTTCAAAGTGCGATATCTCAGTTAATTCAAGGACTTTTGTACTTTGTGTCATCTGATGTCATCCACCAAATGATAGCACGGATCACACAAAGGGAAGTGGAAATGATGCAGGTGAAGATCGCCTTTGAGATGGGGAGTGGAATGCCTCTATATGTAAACATGGAAAGAATGGAAGTAGGGTTTTTGTTATGCATCCCATATATTCTTCCTGAGTTAATCTACCAGACCAAATTAGTGCACAATGTAGGGTTTAAGCAGATGGGAAGAATATTAAGATAAAGACTCTGGAGATGATAGCGTTTCAATCCTGGGAACCTGATGTTTATCTGATTCCAAATTTGGATGCTTGTGTAAAATTCAAAGAGCAGAACTATATGTGTCCGGGCAAGACATTTGTTTCTGATGCAGCGGATGCTGTTTGTTGGTTAAAATCATATCCCGGGGCACCAGGGGGAAGTGAAGTGGTCATTTGTAATCCTGAGTTTGAGGAACTGGCTCAAGGTAAGTTGATTAAAGATAATGGTTGGTGAGCATATCTGTGAAGAACTATACAGTCAAGCATCTTAATCACTGGTCTTTTATTGTGAAACAATTGAAACATAGTGTGCTCTACATATCTGTTCCAAAGTGTACAGTGATGTCAGTCTGTTTCCTGATGTGATGGTCTATTGGAGGGAAAGGTAGAGAATATTGCTATCTTTCAGTTGAATACATTTCCCATTGATCCAGGGGTAGAATTTCTATTGAATCGTAAAAAGGCACATACCATTAGAATGAATTTAAAAAGGATAATATCCCTGTGAGCAGCCTTGGTTTGATGGAAGGAAAAACATTCAATTGGGGGACCTGGGTCGAGAGAGGATTGGTGATTCTGACGGTTCCAATTGTTTTGATTGTGGATTGGCTGATTATTCTCACCATTATGATGAGGATGTTGATTCTAATTCTGATGAAAATGGGAAAGGAAATATGTCCTGTGGTGCATGCATTTTGAAGAGCTTATTTTTGTTTTCCACTGCTGTGCTGACACAAGGATCACAACAGTAGAAAAAAAGGAGGGACAGTATGTAGGTATACTGTATATGGGGGCAGTAAGTGAGCTATTGCATTACATTCAGAGGAGGCAGTGAACAGTGGAAAATGAATTCATGTGGAGAATACAGACATCAAATGGCTGGTGCACATTGCAAATGGAAATGCACATCCTTACATGTTTAAAATACCAAGAGTTCAGGATAAACAGGTCATCTGTCCGGTTTGCACTGCATACATACTAATCTAAACTAACCTAACCCATTAATATCCTCATCCTAATTCATAACATGTCTGTAACAAAGCAGTTCAAAGCAAGCACAACTGACAGGTCGGAATTGAAGTGCTTTTTCTGCAATTTAAAACATGCAAGTATTCTCTGGCTATGCAATTTCTTGCGTCATGGCACAGATTCTTTAAAAAAATGTGCTTTGCTGAGAGGCATTAGTGTTAAGCCAGGGTCAAAAGGAAGGGAAAAGAATCATTTGTTGTCCAACAGTAATACCACACTGGGTTCACTTGTATGATTCAGAAAGGGGGAGGATTCTGTTTGAATGACAGCAGCCAGCAGGCTTTAAATATGGCTGGGAGAGAAGGAGGAGGCAGATGCTGTTCAGAGAAGAACAGCAGACATCCTGGCAGACGAGCAGTGGAGAGGTGCAACGGTTCTTTCACTGGCAGCAGACGGACAAATGTTTCCAGGCAGACGAACAACAGCTGAGCAGAGGGCAGGCGATAGCCAGAGGAGTGGTTTTTCTGGCATAGAGTTTACATCCTCCCTGTGGGCTGGAGGTCACCTGCATTTGTTGCCAAGCTGACACACAGAGAGAATCCTCCATGTGCAAGGGGAGCATGCCAGTAAGAACGTGAGGGCATGAATGAATGAATGGATTTTTCCTTAGTCAGCCAGAAGTTTCAATGTACATTTGCTCAATGACACATGCAAATATATGTATAAAAGGCACAAGAGTTTGTTATTAGGGTGGCTTATCCCAAGTCTCATGGTCCAAGGTCGGGAAAACTGGTTACAGTTCATTATCATTGAATGGTGTTTATTTCTGAAACCTTTTTTTGTAACTGCTCTTTCACATTCGCATGACTGAATATTGTTATGTAATGATTGCTGCATACCAGTGGTAAGTTATCCACCAAGATAAACACACTTTGAAAAAAACAGTTTCTGTCTGAAACATTTTTTGTGACATTTGAGTCACTGGGCCTCATTACACGGTAGGCGCTAAGGGATTACCGGCACCAGTAAGGTCACCGGTGCCGGTAATCCCTTAGCGCCCTACTACAAGGTCCCTCAGCGGGTCCCGTCCTTAATGCCTGGTCTGATCAGGCGTTAAGGACGGGACCGGCTGAGGGACCTCAGAGCTAATAACAGTACTGCAAATTGCTGCACCGTTATTAGCTCCTTCCCCATTCCCAATGAGCCCTATGGGGGCTCGAATGGGGAATGGTATTTGGAATGGGGACTTACTGGGTCCTCCAGGGTCGGAATGACCCAGTAAATCCCCATACCGCCTACCCGGACCCGGTATGCGGTAAGGGAGTAGCCATGCCGCTAATAGCGGCATGGTTACCTCCTACCGTGTAATGAGGCCCACTGTGTTTAATCCGCTTATAACAGCAAGAGGGGAAAGGCTCTCATAAAAGTGATGCTTTGTGGGCAGTAGTTAGACAAAGTGTGTGAGTGTGAAATATTTTGCTGCGCATGTTGACAGCTGAATAGATCTGCTAGCAAAGCAGTAGCACAGCCTCGTAGATGAGTTGCTGGGGTGACAGGTAGCGCTGTCAAGATTTCAAGTGTACAAAGCCTGATCATCTGTGTTTAAAGCTGACCCTAAATACATTACAGGCAATAGAGGGAAGTTTTGTCACACCACATAGGGCATAACCATCATAACACAATGCCATTTTACCACCATAAGAGAATACTAGGAGATTAGGGATGGCCAGTGAAGGTCGGGGAGAAGTGGAGACTGCAGCAGGATTGGCAAGATTCTTGCAGACTTTAATCTGTTTGTCAGCATTGTTGGTGGCCCCAGAGATGCAGGTTTGGAAATGGGCCCTCATCTTCACACAGATGACCAATCTGTCAAAGGATGTGCCTGATGCCCGACACTTCCACTCAGCCACTCTGCACTTGCGTTTCAGAGAGGCTAGGTCGGAATTATAACAGGTGTTGCGCTTTGAGGCAGGCTTCATGGCTTCATGCGGATCATCATGACTGGGGCAAGGATGTCCATGGGGTTGGTGATAGAGAGGTGAAGATTAGCAAGGGCAGAGTCAGTGTGGGGGTCAATGGCAGGAGTGGGAGGGGGAATGAAAGTGGCAGTAAAGCAGCAACTGACACTCACTTCATTGGTCAAATGACAGAAAAGGAGACTGTCAGGGCAGGCAGGGGCTTAGCCTGATGAACTACGAGATCCAGTTAATAGGACAGGAGAGCATGGTCAGCCAAGGAACGAAGGTCTAGTGAGAGGGTTTGTGAGGAGGAGGTCTGTAGAGATGAGAGCATCCAAGGTATGACCACTGAGTGCGTCAGACCGGAGGGATGAATGGTGAGGGAAAGAAAGTCACAGAGGCTGCGGAAGAGACTGGTGGATGAATCTGGAGAGTCAAAGTGAATATTGAAGTCCCCAAGGAGGAGAAACTTGATGGTGGAGGTAAGCAGAGAAGAGGTGAGCTCAGACCATTCCGAGAGGAGGAGGGGGACCGGACCAGGGTTACTATAGATGGTGCCAAGACTCAATGAGAAGGCTGTGGAGAAACCAAGTCTGCAGATGAGTCATTCGAAGAAAGATTAGGACTGAATGGGGATGACATTAGCAGGGACCCATACAGGGAACATCAAGGCCAATCCGCCTCCAGATTGGTTAGGCCTTGGGTTAGAGAAGATATTTTAGCACCCAGGGAGGAGTGTGTCCAAAGATACTGACAGAGCTAGCAGTGAACCATATCTCAGTGAGAGCCAGAAGGTCAATGCCAAAGCATTCAAGGATGAGACAGGTATCAGAAGAGTCTTTAACAGCAGAGCGAGAGTTGAGAGTAGTTATGTGAAGCTGGTTGCTGTTAGGGAGAATTCTCAAGAATGTGCTAATTTCCCTAACCTTTTGAGACCCCCAGCAACTTTGCTGAATTTCTAGGATTTGATTTTTTACCTGGGAGGTGTGTGAGCCTTTTTTCCCACTCTTCCATGTATTTTGTGTGTGATTTACTTTTGTGTTCTTTTGTTATGGAGTTTTAAGATAACTCCTTAGGCATCATCTTTTTCTGTGTGTCACACAGCACCCTCATTGCAGTGTAACAGGGGTGTCTTTTAGACTTCCCAAGGTTTAAATACCTTCTCTGGGACTGACTACCGTCTCCCAGATCATGCAAAGTTAAATTGACTTTACTAGTCTTTTTAAATTTACAGATCCAGCACACACTATCTTACTATAGAGTGCTGGATGGGTTGCCTAGCTTCTCCTGACTCTAAACACTCATGTAACAGTCAAATGTTACCCTTTCCTACTTTAAATGACTGTTGGCAGTTGTTTAGATCAAACTTCCATGATTTGTACGCACCGCTAACAACAGTAGCTAAAAATCGGGTCAGCCACGTTTTTCAATATTCGGCCCCAGACCTATCTGTAAAAACAGACTCTGGTCGTCTTTCGTTAGCATTTCTTTTAGGAAAGGTCCTTATTGTGTTTGTTTCTGCGCGCCATACCAGGTTTGGTCCCTTTGTTCATTGGCCTTTGACAGGCTTCAGTGCTGAAGCAAGCCCTCCTCTGGCGCCTGAGTGTCTGGGATGGCCAGGATGTGAGGGAGGTGCCCACAACTCCCTGTGCTTAGTCTCCTAGGAGTCCTGAATGCACTCTGGCGTGATTGGCTGGCTGGCTGTCCGGCAAGGACAGCCACCCTGCTGTGTGAATGACAGCTGGCTGGAATGAATGGGGGGAAACTGTTTAAAAGCAGGTCTCTGGGACTTGCAAAGCAGAGTCGACCACTGGATAGAAAGAACCAAAGACGAGCTGAAGGAAGACGACTGCTGCAACTGCTGGACGACCGGTGAAGCCCTGCTGCAGGTCCGAATTGCCTGAAACTCCATCAACAGAGAAGCCCTTCAAGGTTGACTTCTCCCCTTGAGTTTGGTGGGAACAACCAACTCGTAAGCCGCCTGGGAACCATCCCCTCCTGGTCGAATTTTCTGCAGAGTGCTGTGAAAAACCGGATAACCAGTGGGAAGGATACCAGTTTGTGGTCTTTAAAGCACTCACACCTTAAACCGACGTTTTGCCAAGCTTGTGGCCTCATCCCTGGGCAGTGCAGGAACCTCCCGACGTTCTCCTTCTTGTCCCCACAACTGACGCTCAGGAACAGCAAGATCTATTCGAACTGCCAGGAACAACTGTCTCAGCTACAGCTTTTCTTCAACTCTAAGATACTGTGCAAACACGGCCTGGAAATCTTTTCGGCTATGGTGAAAGTTTGTGAAACTTTCCCGACTTCGAAGGCTTGTCGTTCCCTAAACATTCGTCTAACTTTCGTCTGACAAAATTCTTCAAAGATCCGTGGCAAAGACTTAACCATTGATTACCAGACCTGTGCATTCCATACAAAGACTCTGAACCATTGACTTTGGCCCAGGCCTATTAACTGAATTGCTGGTTGTAGTTAACTGAAAGCCTTTGTCCTGAAAGTATTTGTGCTACTGATTCTTATAACCTTTTCTTTTTACTCCTTTTTAAACTATCTATTTTGCTCCGAATTCAGGGGAGCTGAACTTGTTCAGTAACGTATTTAGTGTGTACTTGTAGTTTATTAGTGTATCATATTGAGCTGGTCTTGCTAGTGTAATGTTGTAATGTTGAACAAATGATTGTGTAAATGAATGTATATTCTTTACCAAGAAACCTTGAGTAAGTGTTTGAATCATTGTATTGGTGGGTCCTTTGTGTAACTTGTTCTACCGCTCACTTTACTCTTGAGAGAAGTCTGGCTGATCAGCCATCGATACTACTTTACTGTGTAGTACATGCTAGTTCCAAAGGTGAAATTGTTCTTACACTTGTAGTCTTAATTGTGTGCAGTGTTCCCAAAGGGTACTGCATATGATTCTGCCTAACAGTTGCCACCTTTGAAGGTCTTCCAAGGCGGAGTACAGGGAGGTGGTACACCCGTCGGAGACAGAGAGGGTACATGAGAGGTGGCAGGCAGAGGAGTGACAGGAGAGGGGAGGAAGTTGATGAGAGACAGAAGATGCCTATCATGAAGGAGGAGATTGGGCTGAGAGTCCTGGGTCATGGCAGTGCCATTTCGATACACATTATTGATGCACCGAGAGGACAAGAAACATGCCAATAGAACCTCTCATCTGGTGCCACCATTAATGGGCAAAGAAGAGAATGGAGAGAGGACAGAGACCATGTGGGGAGTTCATAGGTCTGGAGAGGGAACAACAAAGAGAATGTCTGTGAAGAAGCGTTGGCATATGTATGAGGGATGGCAGGCCTGGATTGGAGATCAAGAGATCTTTTCTGAACTTCTTTTTTCAGGTTTCGAGAAAGTGGAAGGATCGGTGATAGAGTAGCAGTTTGAATAAATAGGAGAGATGGAGAGAGCCATTGAGGGAGAAGGCATAGAGAAGGAAGAAGGGAGAGAGAGAGAGACAGAGACATTGCAGAAAAGGAGAAACTGCACAATGCACAACAATCTCACCAGGCAGCCCAGCAGCCAGATGCAAGGAGAGACTCCCCTTGTTGGAGGTTTTGAGGAGCCAAGCCTCCCAAGTCTTTCGGAAGAGTCGTGCACAGTCATGTTCACTCAACCATTAGGGCCAATCCGCTGATTTAGTAGCAACACTTGTTATTTGCTTAGAGCGTTGAGTCCTAATAAATAGTGTCTTTATACTTGGCGCCTATTTTGATTTATTTGTGTGTGTATCTCATTGTACTATTACACCACTCCCAAATCTCCTGATGTCTAAGCATTAAAGTTGTAGGGCTTCATTACAAGTTTGCAGGTATCCTGGCAGTAAATCAACCAGGATACCATCAAATAAAAATATCATTAGTGGCACTCTATCCAGCAGTATTACTGCCTGATTATGAGTGCTGGAAACGGTTATAAATTCCTACTCCATGGGGGATTTACCAGCATGTCTGGCACCAGTGATACCGGTAATACTAGCAATTCTTGCCAGTAAGGTGCCTGACTTACCTCCAGCACTTAGCTGGTGGTAAATCACGTGCCCCACCAGCAAACTTGTACTTTGCCTGTGCGGAAATTAGTTAGTACACAGTAATACTGACATGTTCATTCCGCACCCCCAAAGTTATAATGAGGCCCGTAGTCTTACTGCTCTACCATCTTCCTTTATTGAGTTTGTCTGGATCTCAGTGTCTTTTCCATATTCAATAACATAGGGTGGCCACTCAGAACCATCCCACTGGGCTGTTTTGGAAAGTCCATCTTAACAATTTGTAATGGCACCATTCATGAATTTGACACCATCTCTGATTATCCTAGCAAAAATATGTTTAATTTACAGATCACTAGTTCAACATATTAGGAACATATGTGTTTCTTAGTTTTGCAAATCTCCATAGCTAACAATAAGATCAACACCAAGAATCATTGAAAGCAGGTGTCATGTATCTCTATATTCTTCATGCCAAAAATGAACTTACAAGGAAAATAATCAACAACGCCCCGCGCCCCTTTCAGGCACTGCTGCAGGTATAGAGGAGTTTGAGATAAGGTAGAGAATTCATGATTCAGGCTGATATGAAGATTGGTTGTTTTTGGAAATGTGAATATTGTCAAATTATTTTGTATACAGCACATTACAAAATTATTCAAACCCCTAAATGTGAACATTATTTTGCAGAAACAAAAATAACAATAATAGAAAGAGCTTATCAGATTTTTCACACAGTGTACTAAACAAGTAATCATGTTTATAAAATGTTCAGACATAACTGCACAATACTTTCCTAGCACAAAGAAGCTCTTGAACTAGTGGGATCTGCACAACAAATCACTTAAAAAAAACATATTTAATAAATAGACTATGCCTGAATTACTAATGGCCACTATCAATGGAACAATTTTGGTTACCTTATACGCCATATAGCATCTTTTAATGCGGAAAATGAAACCTTTGTTGTACAACAAACTCAAACTTTCCAAAATGGGCAATAATTATTATCTACCTTAAACAATGTTACACACTGCCAAAACTCATTGAGAGTTTGTATTATTGTCTGAACTTTGGGTAAATATCATATCGACAGTATGATTTACCAACTGAGAACAAGAATCTTGAACTTTTGAAAGCTATACAAAATTGATGTACAATAGTCCATGAATATCCACTGCAAACTAAACACTAAGGGCCTCATTACGAGTTGGGCAGAAAATACGGCACAATTACCGGCATGGCAGGAACTGCGTGTCCGTGCCCTCGAGAACCCGCTACCAGCGGCCGATCACGAGTGCGCGAGCACGCGCGTCCTCCCATGACGGTAGTGGAAAAACCGCCATCCCGGTAACGTCCCACCAACCCCCCTATACCGGCATTGTGGCTTGCGTCCACTCCGTAACCACCTTCAATGAACCCCTAAACACCGGCACGGTAACTCCGGCACGGAATAACCGTGTTCGCAAAACCGGACCCGGAAATTACGTCATCGCGCTGGAACAGGAAATGGGCCGGCGGCCATCTTTAAAAACACAATCCATTGCAATCCTCCACAACCAACACTCCTCCCGTGTCGTAGTGTGTCAGAGGAGCATCATCATGTCCAAGGCCAGCAGGAAATCCACACAGAGGAAGAGGAAGCAGCGTTTCTCGGACGCTGAGCTCACCATACTCGCCAACACCCTGGAAGAGCATGCAGATGTAATAGGCAGCACAGACCTAAAGCATGCGGCCCAAACCCGCAAAAAATAGGTCTGGCTTGAGGTAGCTCAGAGGGTGACAGCAGTGGGGTGCGCCCCAAGGAGTGTGCGCGACTGCTGGAAGCGGTGGGACGACCTCCGCCTCCGTGTCCGGAGGATCATGTCTGAGAACCGGAGAGCCGCAATGGCGACAGGCGGTGGCCCACACTCCCCAGTCCAATTGATGCCATGGGAGGAGACGGCAAGTGGCTTCATTGACCCCGAAACATCACCACAGAGGAAGGTGAGTGTACCATCACAACCACGTATCACGACACATGACGTGGCCCAACTGGGGAAGTTAGAGTGGGCAAGATGATGCATCAACATATCCATAGAATAATCATTGTCACTCCCTGCACCACATGGACGCTGAGTGACGACCCCAATCCCAACAGAGGTTCCACATGACCCAACCATGCCCATGCACCCACCACACAGAGACCAAACTAATGCTACCCCACCAGCCATGCATTGATTCCCCACATACCCCCTCAGTACACCTAAAGCAACAAACCAGAAATGAAACGATGGCTGAATGCATGAACATATCCCACCGCAATTCAACATAGCTGCCATTTGACAACATCACTGATGACCTGCATCTCTTCTATCCCCCAGGCACCGATGATGAAGGTGGACCACTGGACAGGGGTGCGAGCACGTCCAGTGCACGCAAGGGGACCAGGGACATCCCAACACAACCGGCCAAGGAAAAGACACCTGCCAAAGCCAGTGTGCCACGCAAGGCACCAACCCTGCAGGGGACACCTGCACCCACTGCCCAACAACAAAGAACCACAACAGTGGGAGCCCTGCCGCCTGCCAACAGGGACGTTGTGTCCACAGAGGTGGAAGAAGAATCAGACATGATGCCTGGCACACCCACCCCAAGCCACATTGCCAGCCCCCAACCTCTAGCGGAGTCTGAGTGCCTCGATGATCCGTGTCTACATGATTCCGACCTCGAGGTATGAGACAATGCGCTGTTTGAGGTCAGTGCCCCGGAGGATGGCTCTGCACAGGCCCCTTCCTCCACTATGCCTTCCTCCACTCTGCCTTCCTCCACTCTGCTTTCGTCCACTCTGCCTTCCTCCACTCTGCCTTCCTCCACTCTGCCTTCCTCCACCCTGCCAGCAACCTGCAGACCTGCGGACGACACCTCATTTGATGCCCGCCTGACAAGGGTCAAGGCCCAGCAGGAGTACATGCTCCAGATCATGCGCCAGCAGGTGGAAGCAGGCAATGAGGCCATGAGTGCCATCGAAAGGGCAATAGCAGCCAATACTGCAGCAGTGGAGGCATCCACGTGTGCCTTCCGGGAGTGCATGGGGACACTCACGGAGGCCATCCTTGCAGGTAACGCTCCGATGCAACGGCCACACCTTCACACAGACAGTCGATTGACAATAGACTGCTCCGCAACTACTAGCCCTACCACCTCGGCGCAATCCAGTCCAGTGCGTCACATAAGGAGGAGCGCACGACAGTCGGCCATGGCACCACCCGACACTAAAGTCCGAAAGAAGTGAATGCACGGACAATGCCATTGTGGCAAAACACATTGTGGAAGGGAGCACTGTCCGTGGCACTCATTGGGACACTTTGCATCTGTGGGGTGGGAGAGGGAGTTAACAGGGGTGTTTTGAGGGTTTGTGGGGTGGGAGAGGGAGTTAACAGGGGTGTTTTGAGGGTTTGTGGGGTGGGAGAGGGAGTTAACAGGGGTGTTTTGAGGGTTTGTGGGGTGGGAGAGGGAGTTTGTTGGGGGATTGTGGGAGGGGGGAGTGGGCACAGAGTTGCACTTTCATACAATACACAAGTTTTCTGGAGAACAATCCATGGCTGGACATTGTTATTTTTGGTGTTCATCCATTTAATGTGTTACAGTGTTCAATGTCCACATTCCAACATTCCCTTTGTGCATGTTCACATTGGCCCAGTGTCTGACTGACAAAAGTCATTCATGGTCCCTGTATCTTAAAGGTATTTGTCAATTAGTGCTTGGCGTACAGCATGGCCGTCCCGTGCATCACATACTGGCAGGGGGTCTCCTTCACCTCCATCTCCATCCCCTTCATCCTCACCCGGGCCATGCATGTCAATGTCAGGTGGCAGTGGTACATTCCTTCGGAATGCACATGTTGTGCAGCATGACACAGGCCATGGTGATCTTTGCCACCTTCTCAGGCCTATATAGGAGTGCCCCACCAGACCTGCTTAGGCAGCGGAACCGCGCCTTCAACAGGCCAAAGGCCTGCTCAATCACAACACGGGTACGAGTGTGCACATAATTGTACTCCTCTTCATGGCTGTTCTGCGGGATCCGCACAGGGGTAAGTAGCCATGGCCTCAAGGGATATCCTCCATCACCTGCAAGCAGATACAAATAGGTGTGTGTCACTCTGAACTGACTCCTTCAGGGAGCACGGTCATGGCAGCAGCTATTAGGTGTGAGCATGCACATGTCCCTGTACGTGTACCAAATAGTCACCAATATGGAATGTATACTGTAAAGTGGAGTGGAACACTGGATGGGGTTGAATAGATGATGCAGGGTGTGATCATGCATGCTGAGGCAGATGTGCTGTGGCAGTGCGACAATGTTTAGCCTCCAATTCATGCTGTATACTCTTTACTATGCATGGTCACACAGGCCGCATTGGCACAGTTGCCATCCTATTCAGTCATGCATTGCTTGCCATCACCATGGTGCCCCGGTTGTGCCTCTTACTTGTTGTCTCCCATTTGCATTATTTGTGATATGTGGCCCCGTGATGTGTCATTTTCCGTTTGGCTGTGTCAGGTGAGGAGTGTTTAGCTCTGCATTCATTCTCCGCTCACTGGATATTGCCACCCAGGTAAATTACCCCCCCCCCCTTTCCCACCCAGGTGTACTATCCCCCCTTCTGCATCCGCACACATGAGTACCCCGCAGCATGGCCATGGGCCTGTTGTGCAACTCACCGAGCATCCAGGTACGTGGTCCAGCATGTCGCTCCATGTGACGGGGTAGCGTGGAGTTGCGCAGTACCATGGCATCATGTGTGGATCCAGGAAATCGGGCGCAGCAATGGGTGATGATCTTGCTGGAGTGACATACCATTTGCACATTGATGGAGTGGTATTGCTTGGGACTGCGGTACAGGCCAGGAAGTGTAGCACAGACACCACCTTCAGTAGTGGGGGGATGGCAGTGCATATTTGTATGTGGCTGGCAATGTCGTTGTGTATCATGTCCACTATGGTGGTGATGGTGTCACGGTCCAACCGGTACAGGGTGTGGATCTGCTCAGGGGTTAGGTTGAATGGGCTGGGTCTGGTGCGAGGGATTGGTGGCTGCCTATGAGGCGCTGGTGGCTGGGCTGGTGGTAATTGCTGGGCCTGTCTCACCCTCCTTCTCCTCCTGCGTCTCCTCTGTGCTGCCTGTTCTTGCAGCTGTAGTTGTTGTTGTTGTTGCTGTTGTTGCTGTAGTTGTAGCAGTATAGGCATGTCCTCCAGTGCCATGATTGCAAATGCTAGTGGTAGCTTTTTGGTGTAGGAAGGGGTGTGGTGTGTGGGTGTGCTCCTTTTGTACTGGGCCACTCTGCATTGCCTACACCTGTGGGGGGGGTGTTGTGTGTGGGTGTGCTCCTTTTGTACTGGGCCACTCTGCATTGCCTACACCTGTGGGGGGGGTGTGGTGTGTGGGTGTGCTCAGTTCATACTGGCACAGCCTCATTTGACACCACCTGTAGGGATTGTGTGCACCTGTGGCAGCTGCCTTGTAACTTGGCTGCTGTTTGCGGGTGGTCCGCGATGCCTGTTTTTCCGGCATCATGCAGCCCGTTATTTCCGTGTTCGCGATGCCGGTATTTGCCTGTTTGCGTGGGTTGTGATTGCCCCCTATTACCAGCATGCCGGTATTTACTACCCGAAGAGGGGCGTGTATGCGCCTATGCCGCTATTAACGGCACCGTAGATAACGGTGCCGTTAATGCCGGGTTTGTGGGTCAGAATGCTACGGGACGTTAAATGATGCCGGTATTTACATACCGGCATCATTTTTCCCTTACCGGCATGACTCGTAATGAGGCCCTAAGGAAACAATTTGGACACAATTCAATTTATGGAAATTCATCATACTAAGTTCCACCAAGAGGTGTTATCAACTAATTGTCCACAGAGAAGAGCCACACAACACAGATAACTGACTAAAACAAGAGAGTGAATTGTATGTATGTATTGGACAATGATTGAACAATTCCTGCATACCAGCTCCAGTTACTGTCCTTAGCCCCAGACCCCTCTCACTTCCAATTGTATGTTAACAATGTTATAATATGTATGTGTGATATCAGTTGGATTTACAGTTAGATCATGCCTTTGTTTAATGATTATTAATGAATTACACGGCCCACAGTAATCCCATAGGAAGAACACTTTTTGGGCGGCTTATAACTTCGCTCTCCCTGGACGAATCCTCACCAAACTTTGCAAAAGAAGTATATGGTTGGTAAGGTATGGTCCAGGGGCGGGCAAGGTTATAGGAGGGGTCCCAAAATGTATTTTCTCCCATAGACTGAATGGGGAAAAAACTTTGCTCACGCCTACAGCCCAAACTGCTGGACGAGTTTTCACCAAATTTGCGGCAGGAGCAGCGGCGTGCTTTTGTAAATTTGGTGAAAATCCGTCCAGTATTTTTTTTTAACAACCAAAAAGTAGGTCACAAAAAATTTGTGATATCTATGTCCGCTCTGCGGATACACTTCCCTGTTCGCTCCGCGGACAGGGCACCGATTGGTTAATCGGCTTGCGTCATGTCCGCAACATGCAACGTGTTTGCTGATTGGCTGGAATGAAGCGCGAGGTGCGTCGTAATGTTTTGATGTGCCCGCCATCTTGGATCCGCGGACAGCACAGCGACGAACGGGGGAGAAATACAACTTTGTGGAGTGTGTTGGTGTGTAAGAATGCTTGGGGACAGTGGGGGAGTAAGAGATGGGTCAAATGCTGCATTTATTCAGGTGGCAAGCGCCCCTGATGTGTTCGCTATGTCCGCGGTCACCACGGCTGTCCGCGGGCATAAAAAATGCAGCAGCCCATATAGCCAGTTAAAATGTTGGATTCTATGGGTGTTTTCTATGGGTGTGATATGCTGCGGTGGTTGTGGCCAGGGCCTAGAGTCTTGGGTGCATGGCCTATGGCCTACAGATTTTTGGCCATGCACCAAAGACTCTAGGCCCTGGCCACAACCACCGCAGCATATCACACCAATAGATCACACCCATAGAATTCAACATCTATCAAATATTTACAAATCTACAGTTTGTGTACTGTTTGCTTTATATAGTTTGTATGTGAAGTTTTGGCTACGTCATGTAATTAAGATTGTAGAGTTTGGTAACAAGCACTGCAGTATAACATATTTGTATTGTAGTGTACGGTTAGATGTTTGCTTCAATGGTTGTGTTTTGGAGCAGTATTTGTGAGTTGTATCATAATATACTTACAGTTTGATTTTTTGTGATTGGATATTTTTTTTTCATGATTTGGGTAACTGTAGCATATATTCTTTTTCAATTTCAGTGATAAAAGAAAAGATCATGTTAGTATAGGTAGTTTATAAAGACTTATTGCATTGCATGATAGACATTTCTGTTTTATTTCGACCCTCATATTTAGTAGTATACAAACCAGTGTACTGTGCAATTTGCTCAGTTTCTGTGTTTGTTTCTTAAATCATTGGGTCTGTGGGAAAGAAAATCCATGTTGGATTTTAAAAAAAAACTCTTTTTGTTATGTTACAGTACATTTCTTTCATTGTTTTCAGTGTTTACTTGTTGTTTCTGGCTAATGTTCTATCTGTTGGTTTGTTGCAGGTTGTTAGATACCTGTTGTCAAATTGTAACTTGTTATAGTTTTTTATTTATATTCTCAAGTTGCTCATTTATCTGTTGGGTTGTTGCAGATTTCTGGGACAGTTAGATAACTGTTTGCGTATTCTAACTGTTTATTTCTTGTTATATTTTAGTGGTATTGATTTATTTGTTTGGTTGTTTCAAATTCTTGGAGCAGTTAGATACCTGTTGGCGTATTCTAACTGTTTTTAGTTTTCTAATTGAAGATTTATTAATGTTTATGCACAGATTAGTTATTAGTGGTATTGATTTATTTGTTTGGTTGTTGCAAAATCTTGGGGCAGTTAGATACCTGTTGGCGTATTTTAACTGTTTATTTCTTCTTATAATTTAGTGGTATTGATTTATCTGTTTGGTTGTTGCAGAATCTTGGGGAAGTTAGATACCTGTTGGCGTATTCTAACTGTTTATAGTTTTCTAATTGAAGTTTTATTAAGGTTTATGCACAGATTAGTTATTACATTTTGGTTTCAAGAATATTAAATAAGTGTTTACAAGATTTGCTGGTAATCTCTGCTTCATAGTAATGGTACTATCATTACATTCGAACCATCCACAATTTTTTTTATATATGTATTGTAGGGACCTGCATTGGTTGTGGCTCCTGTGTGGTAGATTATACCTATTGTTGTGAAGGTTTTCTTACCATGTGATACTTGACCATGTGTAAATCCAGTCAGCTTGCAGTTGTTTTTGGTACCATCTGCATTGTAACGTAGAAGCATTAGTATTACTTATTTACTATGTGTTTGTATTTGTAAGGTAGAGCGTTTATCTGAATTGCATGTCGTACATATTCTGCCATGGTTTGCATTTTGTACAAGTTGCTGAAATGGAAAAGATTCACAGTTAGGTATGGATACATACACAAAGCGTTCATTAGGGATTTGTTCCTCTGCCACATTGTTGCAGAGAGTGCATGTATGTTTCCACATGTATGAAATATGGAAGATTTCATTCAGGGGTATGTTTTTGTATTCCAGTACTTGTAGTAAGTACATTAGCAATTCTTGTGGATCTTCTTGTGAGTTTATAGAGAATTTCACCATTCCAGCACAGTAGTCCAATTCCTGTCTTATTCCATGAACAATGTATGTGTTGTCAGGATTGTTGCTTGCATTTCTATGAAGAACTAACATTTGCAAACACAATTTGTCTGTATTGTGTAGGTAAATGCTGTCAACAATTGGTGGCAATTGGAATAGAATATTTATTGCTACATTTGCGTAGCAATTTACACCAGTTATACTTCAAAATTTGAATGGAGCAGATAGTTCTGTGTTCAAGTCATTTCTTTGGAATGTGTGTTGCTTCTTTGAAGAAGGACTTGAGTTACTTTGAGTAGTAGATTATTCTTTGGTTGTAGTAATTGATGAAGTATTAACTTATATTACTCTCTTTGGAGGATTTGTAGTGAGATCCTGATGTATTTCTGTTCGAAGTAGTTTTCTTTTACAAAATGTTGTTTTTTGTGGAACAGGATAGGTTTTTAGATGGGGTATACAGTGAACATAGTCTATTGTATTCGAAAATGCAAGGAATATCAATGTTTACTTTAGTTTACTTGCATCAAAGTTGATTAGAAATAGACTGTCAAGTGTACGTAAGTGTGATAGTGCAATGTAGCTCATATCTTTTTTAAAGACTGTGTTCCCAATGTCTATTAATGCTTTATCTAGGGTAAGACCTTGTGGCTTGTGAATAGTAACTGCGTATGCTAGAGTTAGAGAAAATTGCTCTCTGCATACATACTTGTCTTTGAAAGAAGGAATCAAGCTGTTGAGCATCCTATCTTTTTTACTTCTGATAGAGAATATTGACAAACTGAATGTTGTTGTCATGTGGGTATGTTTGAAAGCCAACAACTGTACCAAGTGCTCCATTAACTAGTCCTTGATCCATGTCAAGGTTATGTTTAAGCATTACTCTACAGTGTAAAGAAAATTTTAATATTTTCTCCAAACCAGCTGTGTTGGAGATAGAGTGTTCTAAGGTATTTAAGCTTGTTGTGGCTTGTTGACACATGGGTAGTGTCATACCATGTACGTCCAGTTTGTCTGTGGAGCACATTTCAATTATTGGTTGCATTTCTTTTTTCTACAGTGTTTTATTGAATCATGAACAGCTTGCAAGAGTTGGCATCGAGGACACACAATTGACATTTTTGTGTGCTAATTCTTCCATGCCATCTGTAGCACATGAATTATGGCCATAGAGTGCATGGATGTGCCAGGATTTTAATACTGATTGTGCTTCTTGAGAGTGTACACCAACTCTAATACTTTTTAAAATGTTGGTGTATGTGACATCTGCAGACTGGCACATGTTTTCTGTTAATTCTCTGTATTTCAAACATTAACAAAGGTTGACATTTCCTATGCTGCCAACAGTTTTACGGCAGAGTTTGTGTACTAAGGTTTTAAAAAGAGGTTCACATTTTACTGGTGTCAATTGAAGATCTCCGAAAACAATAATGTGTTTTCCTCCAAAGAGCTCTTCATAGTTTGTTTTGAGTACTTCTTGTAATCTGAGGTGAATCAAGGGCAACATTAGGTTGGAGACCATGCTCACTTAATCTATTAGTAGCATTTTCATTTGTTTTAACACTCTGCGTAGTTAGCAGCTTCTGTAGAAAGTTTGTAATATTCTAATTTGTTTTGGTGTTCTACTGGAAGGAGTAGTAATCGGTGTGAAGTGACACTGCATATGTTGTAGGCAGCTAAACCTGTGGAGGCAGTTACAACAGCTGACAGTTTGTTGTTTGTTAATTGTTGAAGGAACTTACTGATGATTTTGATTAAGATTGTTTTGCCTGAACCAGCTTGACCACTGACATATATTAGTATAGGTTTGTAATTTTGGCAGGTAGATTCTTTATTTTCATGTTGTACACCATGTGCAATTTCTTTTGTTACTTCTTGAAAAATGATACGCTGCTCATTGTTCAATTTTGATTGCAGTACAGTTAAGTCTTCTGTATCTTCTTCATAGTGACATATGGTGTTTTTTACTTCTGCCATAGCTAATTCTGCCTCATGTGCTATTAGTGGCTGTCCCAGTGGTTCTTGGCTTCCTGTTATAGAAGGTTAACTACTGTCAGGAATGTCTTTATCTAGTTGGGCCTGGAGTTCTTCGTGTTGCTGTTCATTGTGCAACAATGTTTTGTACTGTGTAAAGTTTACATTGGTTATAGTGCTTTCATGTGCTTTGAAAGCGTCTTCATAGGAGTCATAGATATCTAGTAACTCTTTTTCTGCAGTGTAGCAGGGACATGTAATATAGTTCTTTATGTTGAGGAGTTTTTAATGACAATTTGATATGATTAATTAAGCTTTGTTTGGTAAGCTGCCTTCACAATTTGTCACTCTGTATCTACCTTTATTTTCATCTGGTTTTGTATTATTTTTGTATGTGAAGTTTTGGGCTATGTGGTATAGACACATAGGGCCTCATTACGAGTGCGGCGGTAAGGGATTAAGGGTACCGGTAAGGATGCCGGTGCCATTAACCCCTTACTGCCACATTCCAAGGTCCCTTAGGGGGTCCCACTAAGGCCAGCTGGTTTTACCAGCCGCCTTTAGCAGGAGCCGCTAAGGGACCAGGGAGCTAATAATGGGCACGCTATTTCTGGGCCCATTATTAGCTCCTTCCCCATTCCCATTGATCCCTATGAGGGCTCAATGGGAATGGGGAATGGTGTTCAGAATGGGGACTTACCGGGTCCCCCAAGGTTGAAATGACCCGCTAAGTCCCCATACCTAGAACCCGGATCCGGTATGCGGTATGGGGGCAGCCATGGCGCTAATAACACCATGGCTACCTCCATACTCGTAATGAGGCCAATGGTTTCTAAAGTGGTACTCCTGTTTGGGTAGTATGTGTCGAGTAAATTGTTTTTCAAAATGTCTTGGCTGTTGGGATCATTTTTGGCTATTGTATAAAGTTGTTTACTTGACCTTTTTCTGTAACTGGCCTAGGGAAACCAAAGCAGTATTTTGTATTGTACTTCCCTTTGTTTTTGTATTTGCGACAACAGTATTTCCCACATGTGAGTCTTTGAAACTGTAAAGGTTGTACATGAAGATCACTATTTGTTGCTTCTGATGAAATTTCACAAGTGACATATTATTCGATAAACTGTAAAACAGTGGCATCACTGTCTTGACAAAATTTAGGAGCATCTTTAATCCATAAAAGCATGTGGATATGTGGTGTTCCTCTTGCTTGGTATTCGTTTCTCCAAAAGAAGTGTTGCACCTCTCCGAGGGGAAGAACAGTTTTATTACAAATAAAGTGTAGCATAGGAATGAAGCGATGATGGAAATATCTTGAAACATTAACATGATCTAGAGAGCAAAGTTCTCCAGGTGTTAGTATATCTATGTTTGTTTTGTTTTTGTTTGCTTTACGTACCAAATCATGTAAATTTTCCCATGCATATTCTGCAAAACTTAATGTAACAAACCAAGTGGGTGGGCCAATCTCCGTGACGTTGGAACCAGTACTCTTTAGTACCACACATGTTTGCTAACAGATTTGTAATGCTTGATTGTAACCTCATCTTTTTCGTATACTTTTTGTAGTAATTGCGTAGCTGACATATTTTGAAAGTGGGTACCTGATTTCAATGTGTATGCAACTCCGTAGCATAGAGTTGCTCGTTGTCACACTTTAACACAACTTGAAAAAGGATACAGACTTATAAAGGATACAGAATCAGCATCCACCTTGGGAGCCCTTCTGCTCTGGGATATCTTGAACGCTATGTTAACAAGACTTTCGCCCCAAGAGCGCAGCCTGTAGAAATAAAATATAACTAACAGGCCAGGGGCTTGAGTGAAAAGGCAGGAGCAGCGATAACAGAGCTAAGGGAACAAAGCAAGAACGATGGTTCAAGATAGCAGCCAGAGTTACCAAAAGTGCAGCAATCACCCTCCCGCAATTATCCTCTCTTACCTGCTGAGCCAAAAGGAAGTCCCGCAACCTATGTGAGTTCAGCAAAGTGATGACAAGGTGAAGAAGGAAGGAAGTCTCAGTTGAAGGAAGTCTGTGCAATAATCCACCTAACCCGAACGGCACGAGGGCGCAACTAGAATCCAAAAATAATCCCCAAGGAATTCAGCAAAGCGTCCCCAAAGTGGAAATATCCAATCCAAGTAGTGACCACCAAATCAGGAGAGCGTTCAATCGGTCACTTCGATGTGTAGAGAACTGTTTGGTGATAAGAGCAGCGTTGATGGTAGATCCAGAAAAAGAGTGTTTTGTGGGCTTGTGACACACGTGAGGTTGAAGGGTTCAGAAAGCCAGTGGGGTTAGCAGCCAGAAGCGGGAAAAGAAACTTGAAAAGAGGTTTTGTTCAGATTTTCCTAGTGTTCTGTATCACGTTAAACTTGAGATTAACAGGTTCCAAGGCGTCACAACAATCAAGGGCAAGAGGGAAGCAGTCCATTAAGAAAAGCCGTGAGTTTGTTTACCAATGGAAAACAGCCGAGGGAAATGGCGCCAGAAATCGTAGGGACAAAACGTTCAAGAGAAATCCTTAAAGCATAAGCAGGGTCCAGGAAACACAGGAATCAGAAAGTCAAGAATTCGGGCACTCGAACTAATTACTTAGTTTAGGAGTACTTGTTGCAGCGATACGCCGTACTAAATACCGGTATCATTTTCAGGACGCAAGGCACGTTGCGTGCGCTTCAGGTGACTGCGGGAAGAAGGAATGCTGGATAATGTAGTGCGGCGTATTCCGCGAACTGAAAACAGTCGCCAGGGCAGCTTCCACCTGGAAATAGATGCCCCCGGACGAGTGTAAGCAGGAATGCGGGGCATGACACTCGTTCACTTTCAAAGAGTAGGTGGAATATGTATTCCACATTTTGTCTAAATCTGGTATCTTCAGAATACATTCGTAATGAGCGGTATTCTGATGCTGTTATCTGAGTGGTTCTATCATCGTACCTTCCTCCTTTCCAGTAGAAAAGAGTAGAGGAAAAGCACATGCTTCTATACTTTTTTCCCATATGCTGATTGGTGATCCTTTGGTTTGTCGCATTTGGTATGTTTCTAGTGCATCATCTATGGTGTCTTTAGCGTGTAATGGATGAATTGTATAATGGTCTAAAATATTGGATACTGTAGCAGGATCTAGAAGTTCAAATTGACCAATTTCTGGGGACTCAAATTATTTCAGTCATTTCCCTCACATTTTCTTCAATATTCATTTCTTTGTAGTATTCATTGTTGTCTTTTAGATATTGCAAGGCTTGTCTAACTTTATGTAAGTCTACGAGTTGTTGCCAAATTTGTTTGTCTTTTGTAGGTACATCATTTACTAAGACAATTAAAGATTGCTCTATTGGACGTTGCCGTCCTAGAGTGTGTACATTTTCTTTCAGATCCAATGGTAAATAAACTACTTTGCCACGAATGCCTTTCACTAATTCTGAGGGAGGTCATTTTGCTGTTTTTGGTTGAAGGCGTATTATTGCTTGAAATGGATGCACTGTTTGAATTAGGATGCTCTCATATAAATTGAGTTGTTGCAAGGGTTTTGATAGTGGGAATAGTTCTAAGTTATTTGTGATAACATGTGAAGGAGTTTGGTTGTTGTCAAGTTTTCTAGTGCAGAAACTGCAGAGTATTAAGGGGTCATTTATTTTATATTTGTTTTCTGCTATAAGGTAGAGAGCTAATTCAAACCATTTGGAATCTTCATTGTCTTCTATTTTGTATGTTATGTCTACAGTTTTTGTACTAAGTTTTATAAAAACTTCTGCGGCAACACACAGACACATGGTTTGGTACTTCAGCGGATGTACTTTTATTATTTCTTTTTTGTATGTGTGTAGTAGAAGGTTGCCATTTGTAGAATTGTTACTAGTCTGTTGTAAAGCTATTACATTTTGTAAGTGGCTTTCACTTCCAAAATATTTTCTCTGGATATGCTCTATTTCTTCGAGTAGGTCTTTGGCTGTAGCATGTAGAAGATTGTCATTTAAATTGTCTAATGCTAAAGTTGGACTTTTAGCATAGTACAGTTTATGGACTAGGTTTCATATAGTTGAATGATGTGTTGATATCATTTTGATATGATGGAAGGTGCTTTTGCAATTAGGTCCTGAAATGCAGGCTAATTAATGTCCTTGTAGTCATGTGTGTTTGTGCACTGGACAGGTATCGATATTTTGTAGAAGTTTCATTTTGAATTTGTCTTTGCCTTTTTCATATTGATTGAGGAACTGGAGTAAAGATTTTAAGAATTTTTTGTCAATGTTACAAACGGCCATTTGTAAACTGGATGTTTTGGTTCAGTTTGATGGAGAGGTGATACTGAGTTTTCTGGGGATATTTTTGTGAGCAGCGTTTCTTGTTCCATAATGGTATTATTCAGTTTTTCATACCCTTGTCCACTGTGAGGTATGGAAATTGTGTTTGTTTGATTTTGTTTGTATGCTTCTTCATTGAAATATGGTTCGGTGCTCGTGGTGTGACTCCATTCAGCTCCACAGATATTTAAGAAGTTGTTTTGGTTGACATTCCGTTTATTGAAAAGTCTTTTTTGTAATTTAGTAGTTAGTTTTGTTAGTGGTTTCATTCTATTTAACACTATAAAAATAGCTTCCTTTTAAGAAGGATTGCACTGTCTATGATAGCTTCTAAGATTCATTTTCTATGGTACGTTTTAAGGGTTGTGCATGATTTCTCTCCTGTTTTTATAAGATTCTGAAGGACTCTGTGGCGGAACATTTTTTGTAAAATACTTTTTTTGGTAGGGTTACTTGCCACTACATCAAGATTTATAGGAGCAATGTTAGCAGTAGTAGTAGCTGAATTATTGTTAATCACTTTATGTTTCGTTTTACATTTTGAAAGAGGAGGCAAAGTTTTTATACTGAAAGCTTGTTTTGTTTTCGCTTAATGACTCTATTAGATCTTTTGTTTGAACTTTTTGTACAAAATCTGCTACAGATGGATGCTTATTTTGGACACTTTTATTTACATTTGCTCTACTTCTGCGTTGCTTTCTACAGACTTGCTTTTTTGTAGGCATTCTTTGGGGTCTGTTAAAAAAGAAGGTATGGGTTGGGCTGTTCTGAAATGTATGTGTGCTGTGTGCATGAATGTCTGAGTATGATGGTAAGAATGTATGTGGTGGCGTGTGATTGTGCATTGGCAGTTACAACTAGTTGGGAAGGCTATTCTTGTATTTGTGTGTTAGTATACTGGGGTTCTGATGACAGTAGAAAGTAAGCTGGTGGTGAGGAGAAGCACTAATACTAAATCTAATGGTATATAATTAAAACAGTTCTTTGTTCTACAATACTAACATTCTAGGGGCTGAGTTATGTGCTTTGTGTGCAGAAAAACATTCTGCCTGCAAATCCTTATTTAACAAATAGGGATTTGTGGGCAGAATGGTGCACAAATCTCTGTTTTTCAGTTTACAAATTTTATGAATCAACCCCACAGTTTGTTTGAGTAACAGTAAGAATATTATGGTATTATTGTACTTACTTATTTTGTTTGGAATGAACAGGTTCCTTCTGAGTTGCTGTCTGTACCTCAGATGCTGCTGCTTTTCAGGAGAGTGGTCTTCACTGCAATTGTAAAAGAAAGAAGTTAGTAATTTTGTTTGTTTATTGCACTGATGTTAATTTAGACATTGATTTTGATGTTTTTGTAGTAGTGTTCTTGTTTGATAACTGAACATAGTGTGTGCATGCAGTTTCCTTTGACTATGCACTCAAGACTCTATGCCCTGGCCACAACCACCACATGGAATGGGGGCTGTAGGGATTACCCAATCAGGTGTTGAGGTTGTGGATTTGTGTTGAAAGAGACTGTGTGTAGTGAAGATGCAGAGGTGGAGAAAGTCAGGCTGTTGGTGCTTGGAGATATGTTTGTGCATGGTTTACAGCAGTATGCTCAATGCAGGCATGTGGCAAAACATTTTGATGTTAAAGGAGTGGCGGGGGTGTGGGGCACTGTGCCTGATTGAAATGTACAGGGAATTGTACAAGTTTGTGAAGATATGGGCAGGATGAACAGTCCCCATGTGGTAGTTTTGCACTGTGGTGCTTTCCATTTGGGCTATGTCAGTGTCCCTACTTTGTTGGCAGATTTGGAACACTTGGTTCAAGCAGTAATGAACATCCTTCCAAATGCCAAACTTATTTTCTCTGGATTAGTACCTAGGGCAATATGGGATCATAGTTCTGTTTTTTGTCAACAGCAAACCATTTCTAGGTGTGCAATCAACCGAGGCATGTGTGCTTTCATGCTTAGAGCTGGTATGTTCTTCTGTAATAATGAGAATATTGATTCCAGTAATGCTGTTTATTTTAAATAAGATTGCATTTCTTTATCTTTTATGGGAAATGCCATCCTGTTCTGGAATGTAAGGGTTGCTTTCAAGAAGGTTATGTGAAGATTTTAGGAGTAAAGTAAGAAAAAAATAAAGAAAAAAATAGACAAAAAAATACAAAATAACAGGTTAACAGGTGTCTGTCAAGCATCTGCAAAAAAAAAGTCTCTTTTCAGAGGAAATGGGGCACACTATTCAAATTCAAATTCACCACGCTCAGATTTTCGATATGTCCGAGGACATGGTGGTAGTCCGCAGACACCGCGTATTACAAACAGGGATTTTGGGGTGGAGAGACATGCAAATGAGAAAGAGTAGAGGAAGGGATTGGTCAATAAAGTTTACTGGGTGTGTTGTGTATGGAGAGAGTTTATCAGAAAATCTTTTTTCCGCAGAGAAGAACAGATAGCTATGGCTGTGTTTTTCAGAAATCAGATTATCTGGATTTTGGGACACTCATGGATACATTGGTTGGAGGTGCATGCAGAACGCTTTGGAGTAGCTGCAGATCTTGGATTCCCTTATAAGGAAGTGAATTGGCGTGGAGGGCGTGGAATGAAGTGGCTGAACTTGGTACCTCTCTGTGCTACTTTGGAGAGACAGCATCATCCAGACATAATTATAATTCGTTGTGGAGGGAACAGTTTAGGACATGTGTCTGGAATTTCTTTGCAATTTGCAATGAAAGAAGGACTTGGGAAGGTCATGGACATGTTTCCAAATTCTCAAGTAATTTTTTCTCTTATTGCACAGAGACAAATGTGCCTGTGTTCTTCTTCATTTGGTCCACAAATGGAGAAAGCGAGGCTCAATGTCAATAAGGCTGTTTGTGCCATTTTAAGAGATGTTGGCTTGTCGTCTTTTCACAATGAAAATCTTATGTTTCGTAGCACATACTTTTTTTTCGCAGAGATGGAGTCCATCTTACTTATGCTGGCAATCAGATTTTTCTGAGAAATGTACAAAATGCATTGTGACCTTTTTTGGAATTACAGCCATCCATTTTGCAGTAGGTATTGACCATTCAAAGTTTTTCAAACACAAACACCACCACCAAAAGGCTCTTTTCAGAGCCACCACTTCCTCCCAGAGAAAAGTGCAATGGTTGTGATAGGGCAGCACCCCAACATTTTATATGTCTGCGAACTCTCCACAGACTTCTAAAAAATGCACAGGGCTCTGCTCCATTTATTTGCTACTTCTATTTTTAAACTGTAGGGGGTTTGTTGTTGTATGTTTTTTTGTTTTTTTTTACACACGACAAACTAGGAGAGGAGGGGAAAGGAGGGTAAGGAAGGGAGACCAACCACGGGGATAAGAAAGGGCAGGTGGAGAGAGGAAGATGTAGGATGGGCCTTATTTAGGTAGGTAGCAGACCTTCTCATGCTCCATGACCGCATTCTCAAAAGCACTCCGAATACTCTCCCCCCCTGCAGAGTACTGTGATGCAGTACACACACAATATTGTAGGTAAGGGTCAACAGCATCATGGATGGCCTGTGAGGCAGCTGGAGGGATGCGCTGTCCAACAGCAGTGTCTCTTGTGGTGACAGGAGCGGAAACAAAAGATGTTGTAGAGTAAGTCAACCTACTACATTTATCACAAGGTACAACTTTGCAAACGGCCGCACCGTGGAACGACCTTAGGTGTCGGTTCATGGATGTCATACCAAAGCTGTATGAACCAGGCCTCCCATGACTCAGCACAATTTTGCACTGGTTGCAGGTGACCTTGTTCGCACATGCTTTTGGTACATCACCATGAATGTTAAACAACCACCACACCCAAGACTCACGACGAGTGCTGGTAGTAGTGACTTCCACTACCTCATCCTCTTCACCCTCCTCCTCTACATCCTCACACCTGTTCCCCTTTGCAAGCCCTTGGGGAGTTGTTGGTGGTGAAGGGGGTGGCGGTGGTGCTGAGGCACCAGTAGCACCAGCTGGAGAAGCAGCAAGCATAGATGCCATCAGGTCTGATGGGAAGCAGCAACAACAGCAAAATCAGCAAGATTAGCAAAAGCTAATATAGACAATGCTCTGTCAGGTAGCCAGAAGCACAATGAGGATGAGCTCTGGGGTGTGGCCTTTTATAGAGGTGCAGGTGCACACTCCGCGGACAGCTGCACTGTCCGCGGACAGATCAAACATCCCACAAAGGCTCAAAAATTTCAAAAAAGTATGTAGAAAGCCAGGGTCATTGTCTGGGACATGTGCAATGGTGAATCTTTACTGCAAAATACTTTGGCTTGTCCATAAAAGTACTTTCAAAATGTTTGGGGACCCGGACAGTGTCCGCAAATCAGGACACATGCTCAGAGTGGGCGCGGTCACATGATGACATCGCAAACACGTCCGCGAATTGGACGGGTGTCTGCAGGACACCAAATGCGTAGGAACGGTCGTGCGCATGCGCACGGGTGTTCTACGGACAGTGTTCGGGTCCTCAAACTAATTAAAAGTGCGACACACGTGAGATGGACAGTTAAAGACAGGCGCGATGTTCGTAGGACTTATGGGTGTGGTGCTCATGTGCGTGGATGTTCTACATACAGTACAGACAGATATAGTGTCCTTAGGACACCGCCATTATGGTTAATTGCGGACATTTCGGACACCTAGTGTTTTCTAAGAACAGTTTCATCTTGGCTGTGGACAGTACAGACAGGTATAGTGTCCTTAGAACACCTCCATTTTGGTTAATTCCGGACATTCCGGACACTGAGTAAGTTCTAAGAACAGTTTCATCTTGACTGCTGATAATACGGACAAGTATAGTGTCCTCAGGACACCCCCATTTTGGTTAATTACAGACATTCCGGACACTGAGTGACTTCTAAGAACAGTTTCATCTTGTCTACGGACAGTACGGACAGGTATAGTGTCCTCAGGACACCCCCATTTTGGTTCATTGCGGAAATTACGGACACCGGCGCTGTTCGCGGACACTTTATCTGCCTTTAAAAAAAAAAAAAAAAACACAAAGGACTGAATTAAACCACACATTATATATTTTTTATAAATTATATATAGATGTAAAATGTATGAAAGAGACGGGGAAGTAGAAAATTGACACAAATACAGGGTAATTAGGGGTTTGGAGAGGATGGATGGGAGGGGATGAAGGGATGGAAGTCTCATCATAAAGTTTTTCTTGGTGGTAAGGGTTTGGGGATAGTTGACTGGGACATGGAGGGGGAACAGGTACATGTGGGACAATGATATATATATTTTTCTTTTATGTGGTCCTCCACAAAATGTTTCAAAAGATTGGAATTTTCCATAAGCATATCCATATTTTGTTTCACGCGCTGCAGAGTATTTTCTAATGTCTCTTTTGCTGTATTATTTTCAATGTTTGTATGGTCTGTTAAAGAAAATATATATGTTAAGTACACATAAAGTAAAGATTATTAATGTGCTTATATAGAGAAGTGTCTACCATTAGTATCACTGTCTTCAGACATTTCCTCATGTGGAAAATGTTCTTCTAGCCATTCCAAAGTACTGGACATTTCTGTGTAAAAAAGAATATATTACTTTTAGTGTACCTAATACAGAAAGCTTAGAAATATATAAGAAAAATGAAGTTTACTTACTAGTTTCTGGTAAATTGTGTTCTTACTGTTGTGTAGGTCTGCTGTTGCTCCTAGCTGTGTAGTTTCTCTGAGGTAATTATGTTGGAAGCATAACTTTTTTGTTTTGGAATATTCCATTTTAGTACATATGCTATTTAAATGGATGGTTGATGTGTTTCATATACAGGTTGCACTTCTTATTTATTATTACATATAATGTGTTTATGTGCTGCTTTTTAAACTTGTTCAGTGTTTATATGGCATGATAGAACAATTTAAGATACCCTTGAGTTTTTGGGTAGTGTTGATGCTGTCCACGTCCGTCCGCGGACATACACACAGTCCGCGGACATCAAAATGACTAGCTGGGGGTTCAGTATGTTCTATGTTACATGTTTATAAAGTAAGGGAATGCTAGTAAAAATCTATCAACTTCATACTGTGAATATGTTTATTTAGTAAAATAAAGTTTGATAAAGGGAGGTTATGGTTAAGATGCGCTATTAAAAAACTATGAAATTCAGTAAAAAAACATTGTTAAAGGGATGTTATGGTTAAGTTGCCCTACTAAAAACCTATGAAATTCAGTAAAAAAAAACGTTGTTAAAGGGACGTTATGGTACAAAGGAAAACCGAAAACCCCCTGAAATTCTCTAGTTATGGTAATCTAAGCAACCATAACTCGCGCCACCACTGTCCATTGCTAAGACTAACATCCAGGACATCAGGGGTTTTTTCGATTTTACTTTGAACCATAATATCCCTTTAACAAAGTTTTTTTACTGAATTACATAGGTTTTTAGTAGCGCAACTTAACCATAATGTCCCTTTAACATTCTGTTCATTCTGGGTTCATTCTGTTTGTATACAGTGGAGATTATTATCAAATCCTGTATTAATGACATGTCTTTTTTCTACACATAAATGATGATTTATGAGGTTTACAGGGTTTATCCTACCAGTTACCTTTACACATTTTGATTTGGTTAAGAAGTCATGTTATTGTCCATTTTAGTAATGGCTTCATCAGATATTGATTTACCCATTCTTATTTCCATGTTTCACATGCCATTAATACATGGCAGTTGAAATTTAGTGAAGCACTCAACTAAATTTTTCTTCAACAGTCCATCTTGAATTTTTATGGCATCTGGTATCCTCTGAAACTCTCTTTCTGAAATAAAACTATATTCCTATAGTGTAGGGAATTGTGTGTTTTTTTGTAAACTATGACCATTCTATGATATATACAGTAAGCACTTATGCAAACACGGTAATGCAAATTATAATCCACACAAGGCTGGTGAGTCATTTTCACCATTTACATTATGTGAAAATAAAACATACACTACACTTTTGGGATTGAACGTTATAGCTGACGTATCATCCTTAGACAGCACTCTTTCTCACACTTCCTTTGTTCCATACCCTTCCATACTCTGTAGCCACCGAAGCTTATATATTTTTATTTATTGGCCATTTTTTAGATGCTGATACAATTAGCAACAACTGTTTCAAAGTGCCCACAGTTCAACAGGATGGGGACAAGGAAAGGTAGACAATTAATTACAACAAAGATAAATAATTAAATTCATAGTACAAACAGATAATGAGTGTTCAGAATGTGCAAGTACAGAGCGAAGGGGGCAAGGGATGGGTGTTGTGGTGCTCATGGAGAAGTGCTTGGGGTGAAGTGCTAATAAGAGAAGAACGTAAGTGCAACCTCCCGTGGGGATGGTGAGCCTACATAGGTGCAGTAAATAGACAGTGGCTGGGATGAGAGATGTGGGGGGTTAGGGCATGTAAGGTTATTTAGCGTGTTACAACACAGAGTACAGCACAGAGTACAGCACTACTTCACAGGATCAATGTGTAGCAGGTTTTTATTTTTTTATGCAGTACCACTGCATGGGTTTGGTGCATTGATGTCATGTTTTGAAAATTTCTTATCAATTTTAATTCTAAGCACTAATAGAGTCCCCTGGATTTCTTTCCAGGGAGACCTATATCAGGCCCAAGAAGAAGGCTTTTTTGCCGAAACGTCCAAGGACCAGCCTCTTGTCCATCTCCTGCTAAGTCCTTACAAACTGTCTTCAAACAACTTACGATTCATCTCAGGACGTCGACCACGTGTTAGGTCACCCCAAGCCTGGCTACGGAAAACCAATAGCTCTTTGTACTGTTTTGAACATTGGTTGTAATATGTTTACTTAAGTTAAACTTTACTATCACTTGTCACTTATAGGTGGTGGTCACTATTTAAATTCCAAAGCACCAAAATGGAACTACATTCGTCAAAAAAACTTTTTTGAATTTTCAAATTTCAAAGCAAAGATAAAAAACTAAATAATTTTTTTTTTACTAATCCCTTTATGTTGAAATGCATAATTAATAAATGCAACTCCACTTTATGTGAAGATGTGAATCTCCAAGTCTATTTGTGTTTAGGTCTCACTTTGACTACACATGATTGAATACGTGTGACATGACTAAATAACTTAATGTGTACTATATACAAAAAGAGTACCCCCCCTTAAACCTAGTTGTCAGAGCGAACCCACCTGTGTATTTCGCATTGATATGATGCAATTGTTTCAAGCTATGTGTTGCCAGTGTAACATGGACATATATGTGAGGGCAGGTTATTCAATCAAAAACGATTTTTACATATAAAATGCAAATCATTTTTTTTTCACAGTTAAAAGCACTCATTTGTACATTCAAAATGCGCACTATTTTTCACCTGAAATGCCTATGTTGCAAGAGACACATTTGAAAATTAATAAACTAACCTCATTTACAACTAACCTGATCAAAACCCACTAATAATAATGTGTTCTCCAATGGAAAATGACAGGCTCTGAAAGTCATTATTTAAAGGCACATTCAGTTTTTTTTTTCTTTTTGCTCTGCTGCTCCGTCCACAGTAACTGCAGGAAGCAAAGACCTCGAATAAGCAGGAAATCAGTTTGGTTACAGTTGCAACTGTATAAGCCAAGCCATTGTGTGCAGAGGGTGGTTAGGGCATGATAGAATGTTATTGGTTAGGATCCTTTGGTAGGAGGTAACCAGAGTTTTCTTGTATAATCTCAAGGAAGAAGCTGGAGAGAGACATCTTGACACAGCTCTGAGAAGGACTGAGTTGATAGCTGGGGATGCCTGATTCCTAAAGCAGATTCAACTTGGTTGCAGAGACTGGGATTCCCAGTCAACAAGTCCCAGTTTGAGTGACAGCAAATGCTTGTCCTTGCTGGGTGAACCCCTCCAGAAGGTGACCAGCCAAAGAAGTTACATGCTGAATAAGCCTGGTAATTATCTCACGGAAGTATGGGGGCTGAGTGTGTGCGAAAATATTCAGTCAGTGTAGGAAAGGAGATTCCTGTGCTTTACCCACATGTTTAATGTTGAAAATTGAATTCTTGTTCCCCGCAACCATCTTCTCAGTGTATCACAAATAATGCTGTTACTGTGCTATTTCATTTATTTCTGTAAAAAGAGTGAGATCGTGTTTAAATGCAACTTTTACAATACACACAAATATCTGAAAGCAGACGGGTGGTGTGTTTTATTTTCTCTTTCCTTTGGGCATTTACCAATACAGTGCTGATGATGTGGGGAGATGTTTAGACAGTGTAATTGTCATTTTTAAGGTAGCTAAAAATAAGATTTGGCTGCAGCTGTGTGCAGAATGTCATTCAGTATGAGCAATTATAACTAACTGTGTGTGTCATAGTCTGCCGGGGGTCTAGGAGTTGGCAGAAAGGGAGGCCCTGGACATAGCTCACCAGATGTAAATAAGTTGGTGATAGATACCGCATGATAGCTTGCTGCCGTAGATAAGACAGCGAGAAATTGCCCATGGTGGCACACTAAAAATGAAAATGTGGTGTTCCTGAAATGCAAGCCTGAGGTCTCTCTAGTGATTACACAAAAAATCTAAACAAAAATAAGGGGTTCTGTATATTGGGGCCACAAATAAAACAAAGGAATTATGCTCACCAAAAATACCACCAACCACGCATACCAACCACGCATGTCTGTGTACTGAAATAATGCATATCCACTGTATTATTATTATACATAACCCAATCTGAATACAAGGAGTGATTGTTGCTAAATTATTTTTCGGCGGTAAGAAAATACTGCCAGGCCCCAAATCTATACAAAATACCCAACATATTTATGGTGCGTTCCAGGCCCGGAAAGTGATCACAGAGCACCTACTGGGCGTCGCATGTGTGTCTCACACTGCCATCTGTATGTTAAAGAAAACCCATTTCATAATAGCAGTGTGTTACTAAAAACGAATTTCAGAATGTCACAAAGGGAAACCACATTCTCAGACCTAGTACAATATTTAGAGGCAAAGTTGTTTGCACATGGGACGTGGTCGTCAAACAGTACCTTAGAATGGCATGACCGCATTCAGGGTGAGGTGCAGAAAGAAAAACTAGACAATATTTTTGCAGAAGGCAGCATATTTCAGGTCTGCCTTACAGGATTATTGAATGCAGCCGATAAAAGTGCAGAGAAAGACTGTTTAATACGGCTATGTGCCAAAATATGGTTTATTTTGAATAGGTCCCTGCAAATGCAGGAAAATGATACCCAGCTAATTAACAGGTTAAAGACTGAATTAGATGGGGCAAGTAAAAACCAGGAAATGTTAAGAGCAGAATTGGATGTATGCCAAAAAGACATGCAATTAAAATGCAGAGATTTTGATGCTCAGTTGTCCAAAAGCAAGAAACAATTTGAGCATAGTGAGCAAGAAGTGGTACACTTAAAAGCCTTAGTGGACCACAGAAAATTTTGAAAAAGAAAGTGATCTCCAAGGTGCAGAGCAAGAAATGGTTAAAATGATTCAAGAAAAAGACAAGAGAAACAAAGAATTCAATGAATGCCAAATGCAAATGTGCGACATGCAGGAGGTAATAAATAAAATGAGTGATGAAAACAACTATCTGCACAATGACACACGCAGGCTCCTTAAAAAGTGCAAAGACTTAGAACAACAAATGTGCATTCCCAGGTCCCAGGAGAGGCGGCAGGGTAGTACATTCAATGGAGTGGAGGTGAATTCTAGTTCTGCTCAAAGAGCTAGTGCTCCAGTGACTGGGCCGGTGACTGAACTTGGTTGCAGCGCCCTTGGGGGATTTGATACTCCCATTGGGGGCAGCCACCAATCCCATACACCTGAAACCAGGATTGAATCACAAAGTAGTGCAATTCCATGCATTGCAACAAGTAGCCCTATAAAAATAATGAAATCCATTAAAGCCCTGATTAAACCATTTAAAAAGGGAGGTGAATGCTGCATTGAGGATCACTTAGAAGCGGTTCATGACATTTTTAAAAGCACTCCAGATACCTAAGGAACAGTACAGACAATATTTTCATTTAACTTTAGATGCCCCGACAGCCAGCATCATAAGGGGATTAAATGAACAGCAGAATATGACATGGGTGGAGTTTGAAAAAGAAATTAGGCATCATTTTTCTCCTTTTCAGTCATTGCAGGAGGCAAAGAAAGTCGCTTACACAATCACTGCTGGGCCTAATACATCCCCTCGCCAATTTTTACAAGACTTAAAAGGAGCATTTTCTCGCTTTGATGTATCTTTTGAGCCAAATTCCAATGAGTTTAAAACTGCATACTTCTATGGGCTACAGAAAGACATCATATCCCAATTGGTCAGTGAATTTGACCGTGACAAGTCCCTTGAATGGATTGTACATCAAAGCACAAAACTATACGAGGTACTCTATTGTCAGGGTAGAGAAAGTGATAAAATGAAAGATACTAGACCTAAATCTAAAGAACCCTCAGCTACAGTAATGGAAATCAGGTCAGCCAAAATGTCCCTTGAATCTGCTCAAAGCCCAGGTAAAAATAATGTGACACCTGAACAAAGGGGTAATCAACAAAGATGCCCTTTCCTGTACCAATGTTCCAATCACATGATCCTAGTAATAGGGAGAGCTACATCAGCCTAGGTATTTAGGGGCAGGATATCGGCCTGATATGTCAGGTATGAACAATAACCAGAGACAAAATCAAGATCAAAGAAATGATGGTCCCTACCAGACATTGGGGACACAGAGCAGATTTGATCCCAACACCATGATATATGGTAATCAGGATAGACCCCGATATGTGGATCGATTTACTGATAATGGGAATCAACATAGGGGCCAGTACCCACAATCTGAGAGACAGGACATGAGGCAGACCATGAACTACAATCCACGTCAGTACATTGATTCCCCACCAGGGGACTATAATCAAAGGATGGGTGCACCCCGCTCACCTCCACAAATGAATCAAGAGTTCAGAAACCATCCCAACAGACATCAATCTCCTGAGAGGTATCAGAATTGATCCAATCAGGGGGAAAACAACCAATATTGACCTAGGCCACAGAAAGAGGATTCTAGAGAGATGGAAAGGTTCCAGTGCCTTGAGGCCCAAGTGAAAATGTTAGCTGAACAAATAGGAAAGCTCTATACAACGCAAAAACAGCCACCAAAGGAGGGGGCTGATGGCCATAGCAATGACCGGGGGGCTTCTGAGAAGTAACTAAGTACTTATGACACCTGCAGTGCCAAAAAGACAGATTGCCCTGATGTAATTTTGCATAATGACTCTGAGATGCCTAATGATTTAAAAGTGAAAGCACCAATGAATGAACATGTAACAGAAAATGCAAATACTTCTAAAAAAGAGGTATGGTTTAACCTATAACTAAATCAAACATTGAAGATTTGTGCAAATAAAAAAGAAACACTGGAAATTCCAAAAGAACAAAGAGACAGATTTAAGAAAAATGACTCATGCATGGGGAATACCAGTGAACAGGGAGTAAGTGGGGATGCTATAGCTCCTTCCCTGGGCAAGCAAAACAATGACCAAACACAGGCAGAAAAAGGAAATACTCAAAAGTAGGGTACAGGTCAATCACCTGAAGAATTCTTTGAGCCACATATTTTTGAAGAGGCTGAAAGGGCTGGTACCACAATAAATGATCACAAATGCACAGAATTAAACAATGACAAATTACTAAATGATGTTGTTACACATGTTCAGTTGGAAGGTTGTAATGTGGACCCTGATGATACCCAGATGGATGGGTGAACAGTGGCCACACTCCAAAAAACCTCTGATCAAGGAGAAATGAATAAAGTCTCTCGCGCAGAAATGGGTAAAAAGGAGGGAAAAATGTCTTTCCATTTACCAATGTGCTTAGCCAAAAGTGAAAAAGGCCTGAGAAAGGTGAGCCCTGAAATCAGTAAGAATTCACACTTCTTATGTGTATTAGAGGAAATTGAGGACAGATATTATGCACCCATGTAGAAGAAAAATGCCAAACATTTGCTATGATTGACACTGGCGCACAGGCCACAATTATGTCCAAGGAGCTGGTAAAGAGTATCAATGAAGGGAGAACCCCACAGAATCAGATCACAGTGAAGGAAAATCAAGGTCCAGTGCATAACTTTAATGGGGAGGAGGTGCCCATCATAGGTGTAACTGAGGTTGACATAAAAATAGGAAATCACAGAATGAAACAAGAGGTATTGATCACATCTATTTGTGAAATTCCATTTCTGATGGGGACAGATTGCCTGAAAAGATTGTCTCCTCTCATATATGGGGTGAATGGAGTGCTGTGGTCCTTAACCAAAAGACCATTGAGACCTAAGAAACTAAAATCACAAAACAGCAACATAAATGAATGTCACACCGTTGCCAAAACAAATGATGCTGTGGCGATATATCTCCAGAATAGTTGCATACCTAGTGTCACTGTTATATTAATGTGTCAAGACAAAATGCAGAGTGACAATGAAAGACTACCTGTACAAATATACTTGGACCCAAGAAAAAATTGGCAGACTGCCATAGATGAGCACACATTACGTTTTTATTTAAAAGAGAAAACAATCAAACAGAATATTGCTCTTAAAACAGATTCAGAAAAACACATTACCACTCTTGCTGAAATACACATGGAAGATGAGCAACCATGGGTACATGTTGGTATAAATGACTGTTTTAAAACAATAAAAGCCACTTTAGCGCTTGAACAGGAGAGGAGCTTCATTAATGAGAAATTGTTGCAAAAAATAATGGAGAGGGAGGAAATCCCGAAATTTAGGATTATAAACCAATATGTTTCTGGGTTGGACAGTCCAGACTTTGAAAACCGAATTGCAGGCAGATGCATGCTTAAAATTAGCATTGGGCAGAAAACAATTTACTATAATGTATGGATAGTGAGTGGAGCACAACATTACTTTTACATGGGCAATGACATCATGCACAGAATGTGTATGGTGTTAGATTTCCTTAATCAAAAAATATGGTCACGCCTAGGTGGCCCGGCACCTGAATTTGAAGACAAAAGAAGGGCTTATCATTGTGCACAACTGGTTCCTTATGCAATCGAATTACAAATGAGGAAAGATACTATTATTCCTGCATTTACAAAACAGTTTGCAATAACACTGAAATGCAAAAATGGACAGCGATGAAAGACTCTGATGCATTTGTATGCCTGAATGAATCCATAAAACAGCAAGGCATCGATTATGAATACATTCCATTGGTAGATATTTGTGAAGGATCTGTAAAAATTAAGGTAAATAATAAGGGTTGTCAGGATATTCATTTAGAGGAAAACTCCCCATTAGGAATGGCCATACAAAAATCACATTATACGGCAGATTTAAATAACATGGTGATTGGATATATCCCTGAAAAGTATGTAGATGCCAAGGGTGAGTTGCCAGAACACCTGGACTCTCAGCCCAAAGGAATATTTAAAATTAATTCTGTGTATCCTTATGATTCAAATGAGACAGTGTGCTGCCATCAAGAGGATTGCATAACATTTAATTTAAATGAAAATGAATCAGAAAATCAGCCCATTGAAGTGGAAGCTGATATGCCAAAATATTTTAAAGTGGCAGCTTTACAAAAAGACACAGCCACACAGTTAGAGGAAAGCGCCGAGAGTCCCTTACCAGAAGATTTTCCAGAATTTTCCAAAATGGTAGAAGAACAGATCTCCTTAGCGGATGCGTGTGACAACGATGAGGATAGGAATGAACTGAGAAAGATATTCATGGAATTTAAAGATGTATTTGCAAAAGATGCTTATGATTGCGGTTTAACTGATTTACATGTGGCCACACTTCCGGAAGGGTGTAGCAGAAGCCCAGTATTTGTTCGCCAGTATAGACTACCGCTGGCATGTTTAGAATCATTAGCAGAGATTATAAAGAATTTGGAAGCTCAGGGAATCATCAGGCCCATTCATAGCACATCCAATACACCTATTTTAGGTGTGTTAAAGCCAAATGGTCAGGGGCGGCTATGTGCAGACTTGAGGGAGTTAAATAAAAGAGTGCCAGTATCCAGATGGCCACTGCCATTCATTGATCAGGGCCTAGCTCAGGTACATGGTTCAAAAGTGTTTACCACATTAGATCTCACCTCTGGATATCGGTCCGTGCCATTGGCAGAGGAGATACAGAATTTATTTTCCTTTACATTTGACAGGACTCAATACGCCTGGCTTAGAGCTCTGTTCGGGTACATTAATAGTGGGAGTGAATTTGGCATATTTTTGAGAAAGGCCATGCCAGATGCAGCGGAAAGAGGAACCATAGTTTATGTGGATGATGTCCTGATAAAGAATGAAAGCCTGAAAAGCCATTTTGATTAAATAAGACATGTGCTTGTCCAATTGCAGAAAGCAGGCGCCAAAGTGTCTTTACAAAAATCACAATGGTGCAAGAAAAAAGTGAACTTTCTAGGCCATGAAGTGACTGAACATGGGCTAAATCCACAAAAGAAAAAAATAGAGGCCATACAAAAACTAAAGGACCCTAAAAATGTGAAAGAGGTACAAATTTTATTAGGGATGACAGGCTATAACAGAAAGTTCATTGGAAATTATGCTGAAATTACTCAACCATTGACTAAACTGATTAAACTGAATACACCCTGGATATGGGAAAAAGAGCAGTCTGGGGCAGTAGCTAAATTGAAGGAATGTCTTGTAATGGCACCATGTTTAGCATATCCCATAAAGGGTAGGGATTTCTTTGTAGAAATAGGGTTCTCTGAACATTGTATGTCAGCAGTGTTATCACAAAAACATGATGTGAATCACAAAACTATTGCATATGCAAGTAAAGCATTTTCCCAAGTTGAAATGAAATTCAATGAATGTGAAAAGGCCCTATTAACCACTGTGTGGGCACTACAACATTTCCGCCCTATTGCTCAGGGAGAAAAGGTGATTATTGAAACAAATCATCAACCTTTGCAGTTTTTAGAGAGTAAAAGAATTAGGTCAGGTAATCTAGCGCAGTCCAGAATCACTTCATGGACGCTGGCATTACAAGGTTTTCCTGTAGAAGTGAGATATGGACAAAATAAAAAGAGCCCAATTGCTCAAGGGTTAGCTGACTTACATGACTGTGCAGCTGAACAAGTATCAAACGAAATGGAAGTGGAACCTAGTTTGCAGGAATTTGAACAATCACCACACAAAGCTTTTGATGAAAAAACATGCAAGGATCTGCCAACTGTATATGTGGATGGTTGTGCTTTTCACATTGAAAATGACAGTAATAAACAATTAGTGTCAGGAATAGGGAATGTCTGGTTGAAATGTGAAGGCGTCCCCAGTGTAGGGATGAGGATTGGAGCTAGAAGCAGTCAAGTAATGGAATTGGCGGCCATTTATAAAGCAATTGCTACTGCAGTTGATAATAAATTCAGTGAAATTGTCCTGGTGACTGATTCTGACTATGCACGAAATAGTTTTGTGGAGTATTTACCTGGCTGGAAAGCGAGAGGCATGGTTACATACAACAAAAAGCCACTTAAGCATGGAAACATGATACAAGCCATAGACAAATTGGTGTCAGAAAATGATTTGACAATATACTGGAGAAAAATTTGTGGGCATTTAAAAACACCCGGAGAGGATAAGGAGGGAAATGATAAGGCAGACCACTTGGCTATGGGAGAATTGCTACCTATAGATGATTTACTGGGTGAAATACAAATTGATGCAGTAACACGTTCTAAAACAACAAAGGAGACAGAGCAACCAGTGGTACAGTGGGGTCATGATATGCCAGACCAGGATTTGATTGAGGCACAAAAGAATGATCGAATTTTGGGAATCTATTATAACCATTTGATAGATCCTGAACAAAACCCTTTAACAGAAAATGATTATATGGGAAAAGAAGAGTTGAGAGTGCTATTAAAGAATAAAAAACGAGTTAGACTGCAGGATGGACTCATGATTAGAGAGTCCATAACAGGACAAATACAGTGGGTGGTACCCCTTTCATTCAGAGGGCTAATGCTACAACATGCACATGATGCAATAACTGCAGGCCACAGAGGTTCACAAAAAACATTGGAAATACTAAAAGATTATGCTTACTGGCCACATATGTCCCAAGATGTGGAATTATATACTAGAGGGTGTCTAGTATGCGCCCAATTTAAACCTGCTTCACCAATGCATAGAGCCCCATTGATGAAAAGAGGCCTAACTCTCCCATGGTCAGATTTGCAAATAGACTATGTAGGCCCTTTAAAAAGGTCGAGCAGAGGAAACCGTTACATTTTAAGTGTGATATGTTTGATGTCGAAGTGGATTGAATGTATTCCTGCACCAGATTGTAGTGCGCAAACAGCAGCCACATTGCTGGTGAACCATGTGTTCTCAAGGTTTGGGTTGCAAAGAATTGAGTCAGACAGAGGAAGTCATTTCACAAGTACTCTAATGAGTAAAGTATGGCAAATACTGGGTGTGAAAAGGAAACTAAATATTGCATATCGGGCAGCCTCTTAAGGTGGAGTTGAATGGAGCAATAGGTCTGTTGTGGATATTTTAAAGAAATTTGTGGGAGAAGCAGGTTCCAGCTGGGATTTTTGTCTACCTTTAGTTTTAATGGCAATCAGATCAACTCCTGCCAAAGCAACAGGTGTTAGCCCCCATGAGGTCTTAACAGGTAGGAAAATGGTGTTACCACAACACCTGCTATACAGAACACATGAGCAGACACTTGTGAGTGCATCCACAGTTCATGAGTACATTGATGAACTGAGGAAGCATTTGCAACATGCATTTGCTTTTGTGCAGAGAAATCTGGAAAGGGCTGCTGACAGTGCTAAGAAATACTATGATAAAAGAACATCAGTGAGAGAATACAGTGTAGGGGATCAGGTGCACAAGTTTCATTTTGGAAAAGTAAACAGAAAAATTCTAAATTTCTAGCAGCCTGGCAGGGTCCATTTCGAATTATAGATAAGATATCTCGTGTCGTTTATAAAATTTTGAAGAATTAAGGTGAAACAGCAATAGAGCAGTTTGTCCATGTAAATCAGATCAAGCCATGCCATCCCAGACACGAGATCAGGCAGCTTGAGCATGTAGAAACAGAAAGCCCTGGGGCTACTGCCCACTGATGCACACAATACAACAGAAAGTCCCTTGAACACAAAAAGATTAAATAAATGGGTACAGTCAGGAGGCAGTGACAGAGAAGTTAAAAAGTTGATTATTATAATGGCACATAAACACTGTAATATATGTAAATATATATAAAATGTAAACAAATATATAATAAAAAACAAATAAATAAATAAATAAATAAATACATAAAAATATATAATGGAAGCTTATGGGATTGGTATGCAGAATGAAAATGCATTGAATTTAAAATGCTGTTTCATGTATGCTTATTTTCTTTTTAACCTGTGTTAAGTTTCAGAAAAAAAAATGTTTTATTTTTGACAAAAGGGTGAAGTTAGTATTGTGCTATATACTTAATCTGTTTCTTTTCTATTTTGATTTAGAACATTAACTATTTATACCGGAGGTCACAGGAGATGATGGAGTCCTGGAGCCCACGTGGACGGATTCCGGGAAGGCCCCGAGGGGGGGCGAAGACCAAGGCTGCAAAGCGATCAGCATTGAAGATGACACCAACAATATGTTTAATGATGATGATATTTGGAGGGATCTTCAAGAATTCAGAAGCACAGGTTGTCATTGAACCTGGACCAGCATCTGGTATCGTGGTGAAAGAGGCAACAGGATTCATTATGAATGATAGAAGGATGATTTTCCAAAATATCTACATACCATTGAATCCTGAGATTTTGTATTGAAAAACATTTGAACAATACCAGCATTAAAATTGAACAGACTAAAGAGTGGATGGAAATAAGAAAAGAGGATGCTAAGGAGTCGATAGGAGATATATTGATGCAATTGGAGAAAACATTTGTGAATTCAGCAGACATTAAGAAGAGGAAAGGAAAGAGAAGTGCGGTGATGCTCGCGATATCATTGGTAATGTCTATAGTTGGAGCCATAATAGGTACCACAATATCAACAGCCAATGCTATTTTGGTAAGAACACTGAGTACTAAAGCGCAACAACTGAGCATTGACCTAGAAATAATACAAAAAACATTAGATGGGATTAGAGGGGGACTGAATGAACAAGTAAGATTCATAAATGAAACTGCAATCATTCTAAATGAACAAGCAGATGTGATGCAATGGGCAATGAAGCTAATTATTAAGCATGACAGAACTTTAAATGAAATATTGAACATAATGAGTCCTGTTGATAGACTATTAAGGAATTATATGAGAGAAGTTCAAACTGCAGTTTCACAATTGATTCAAGGACATATCCCCTTGTATTTTGTTTCGCAGGATATTGTTCATCAAATGATAGAAAGATTGACCAGGAGGGAAATTGATGTAGTACAGGTAAAAATTTCATTTGAAGTGGGTAATGCGATGCCATTATATGTGGACCTGGAAAGGTTGGAAATTGGATTTCTACTATGCATACCATATGTAGCTCCTGAACTTATTTATCAAACGAAGTGGGTACATAATGTGGGATTTTGGCAAGAGGACAAATTTATTAAGATTAAGACTCCAGAAGTGGTGGCATTTCAGTCATGGGAGCCTGAAGTTTATTTAATACCAAATTTGGAAACATGTGTCAAATTTAAAGAACAAAATTATATGTGTCCAGGTTAACCGTTTTTTCCTGATGCCACAGATGCTATTTGTGGTTTGAAATCTGACCCAAGTATATCAGAAGGATGTGAGGTGATTATTAGCAATATGGGGAGTGAAGAACTGACACAGGCTAAGATGGTCAGAGGTAAATGGTTGGTCAGCACCTGCTTAAAGAACATGACAGTAGTACATTTGAACCATGGAACATACGTGGTTAAACAGGTGAAATATAATGTTTTTTATTTACAGGGTCTAAGGGATACAATTGTGTCAATTGGAGGGTTAACATTGTTTCATGTAACAAACGATATTTGGGAAAGCCAAGTGGAAAATATCGATTTTTTTCAAAGGGACACTTTTCCAATAGATCCGGATGTGGAGTTTTTATTGAATCACAAAGAAAAACATGTTATAAAAATGAATCTGAGAAAAAACAAGAAGTGGAAAGATTTAATTGGGGAACCTGGGGGGAACGCTCAATAGTGGGTTTGGCTGTCCTGGTGCTAATCATGGGTGGTTGGTTGATTGTGCTATCAGTAAAAATGAAAATGTTGCTGATTTTGGTAGCTACGCCAGGAAGAGAAAAATATCCCAATACACATGCATTTTAAAAGAAGAATGGGGGCAAACCTTTTTTTTTAAAAAATTGGCTTGGATCGTAGCCAAGTTCTAAAAAATAAGGAGGGTATGTAAGGTTATTTAGCATGTTACAACACAGAGTACAGCACAGAGTACAGCACTACTGCACAGGATCAATGTGTAGCATGTTTTTTTTTTTATGCGGTACCACTGCATGGGTTTGGTGCATTGCTATGATGCAATTGTTTCAAGCTATGTGTTGCCAGTGTAACATGGACATATAAGTGAGGTCGGGTTATTCAGTCAAAAACGATGTTTACATTTAAATGCAAATCATTTTTTTTCACAGTTAAAAGCACATATTTGTACATTCAAAATGCGCACTATTTTTCACGTGAAATGCCTATGTTGCAAGAGACACATTTGAAAATCAATAAACTAACCTCATTAACAACTAACCTGATCATAACCCACTAATAATAATGTGTTCTCCAATGGAAAATGACAGGCTCTGAAAGTCAGTATTTAAACGCACATTCAGTTTTTTTTTTCTTTTTGCTCTGCTGCTCCGTCCACAGTAACTGCAGGAAGCAAAGACCTCGAATAAGCAGGAAATCAGTTTGGTTACAGTTGCAACTGTATAAGCCAAGCCATTGTGTGCAGAGGGTGGTTAGGGCATGATAGAATTTTATTGGTTAGGATCCTTTGGTAGGAGGTAACCAGAGATTTCTTGTATAATCTTGAGGAAGAAGCTGGAGAGAGACATCTTGACACAGCTCGGAGAAGGACTGAGTTGATAGCTGGGGATGCCTGATTCCTAAAGCAGATTCAACTTGGTTGCAGAGACTGGGATTCCCAGTCAACAAGTCCCAGTTTGAGTGACAGCAAATGGTTGTTCTTGCTGGGTGAACCCCTCCAGAAGGCGACCAGCCAAAGAACTTACATGCTGAATAAGCCTGGTAATTATCTCGCTCAAGCGTGGGGGCTGAGTGTGTGTGAAAATATTCAGTCAGTGTAGGAAAGGAGATTCCTGTGCTTTACCCATGTGTTTAATGTTGCAAATTGAATTCTTGTTCCCCGCCACTCTCTTCTCAGTGTATCACAAATGATGCTGTTACTGTGCTATTTCATTTATTTCTGTAAAAAGAGTGAGATCGTGTTTAAATGCAACTTTTATAATACACAAAAATATCTGAAAGCAGACGGGTGGTGTGTTTTATTTTCTCTTTCCTTTGGGCATTTACCAATACAGTGCTGATGATGTGGGGAGATGTTTAGACAGTGCAATTGTCATTTTTAAGGTAGCTAAAAATAAGATTTGGCTGCAGCTTTGTGCACAATGTCATTCAGTATGAGCAATTATACCTAACTGTGTGTGTCATAGTCTGCCGGAGGTCTATGAGTCGGCAGAAAGGGAGGCCCTGGACATAGCTCACCAGACATAAATAAGTTGGTGATAGATACCGCATGATAGCTCGCTGCCGTAGATAAGACAGCGAGAAATTGCCCATGGTGGCATATGATATGATATGATATGGTATTTGTAACGCGCCTATACACAGGTGTTTCAAGGCGCGACGAGGCAGGGAGGGGAGGAACAAGGGGAGACAGACAACGATCCTACTAGGCCAGGTGTCATTCAGATTGCGCAAGTGCAGGGGTGGGGGAGGGGGAAAAGTGCAAGGGGAAGGGGAGGGGGGGAAGTGCAGTACAAGGTAAGTGGCGTAAAGTAATAATTAAATAGGGCCAGCTGGTGGCAAGTGCAAGGTAAGTGCAGAACAAGTGCTGGGGAAGGGCGGGGGGCTGTAGGGATACAGAGACAGTCCCGCAGTGCAGAGGGGTTCCAGGGCATCAGTGCAAGTGGAGAGTGGCTGGGCCCAGGGCCGAGGCCGTTTAGAGAGGTCCAGTTGCAGGATCAGTGCAGTTTCAGTGAAGAATATTAGCTGTTCAGCAGGGGAGAGGGAGAGAGAAAGCAGAAGCAAAGAGTAAGGTTTTGAGGTGCTTCCGGAACCGGAGATGGTTCTCCTTGAGTTTCAGGGAGGCAGGAAGGCTGTTCCAGAGGGAGGCCCCTGCCGCGGAGAGAGATCTACCCCCAGCTCGTTGCTTCGAGAAGCGGCTGACCCTGAGGGAGTTGGAGGCAGATGAGCGAAGGGCTCGGCAAGGAAGATATTTGGGAAGAGAGAGTTGAAGGTATTTAGGACCCAGGCCCCAGAAGGCCTTGTGGACAATGCAGAGGGTTTTTAACTTTATCCTCGCAGCCACTGGGAGCCAGTGTAGAGATTTCAGTCCTGGAGAGATACGATCCCTGGGCTTGAGGCCAAGGACAAGTCTCGCAGTTCTTTTCTGGATGAGTTGCAGAGGGCGGAGAGTGGAGGCAGGCAGATTAAGATAGAGGCTGCTACAGTAATCCAGCTTTGAGAGAACCAGGGCTCGGGAGACAGTGAGCTTCTGGGGGAAGGAGAGGAAGGGAAGAATACCTCTGAGGTGGTGCAGCTGGTAGTGTGACCTCTTGGCGACGTCAGAAATATGAGGAGAGAAGGAGAGTGTGGAGTCGAAGATGACCCCAAGGTTTTTTGCCTTGCAGGTAGGAGCAGGGGGGAGGCCAAGGGAGGCAGGCCAGAGAGCTGCAGGGAAGGAGGGAGTGGGAGTACTTATGAGTAGAATCTCAGTCTTACTGGCATTAAGGCAGAGGTCATTGGCGGCACACCATTCTTGGATAGCAGACAGACAATCAGAGATGAGGGAAGGAGAGGGGGAGGCTGAGGGTAGCCTGAAAATGAGCTGGGTATCGTCCGCATAGCACTGGAAATCAGGGCAGAGAGCGGCGATGCGGTGATAGAGGCTGTTACACACTAAAAATGAAAATGTGGTGTTCCTGAAATGCAAGCCTGAGGTCTCTCTAGTGATTACACGAAAAATCTAAACAAAAATAAGGGGTTCTGGATATTGGGGCCACAAACAAAACAAAGGAATTATGCTCACCAAAAATACCACCAACCACGCATACCAACCACGCATACCAACCACGCATGTCTGTGTACTGAAATAATGCATATCCACTGTATTATTATTATACATAACCCAATCTGAATACAAGGAGTGATTGTTGCTAAATAATTTTTCGGCGGTAAGAAAATACTGCCAGGCCCAAATCTACACAAAATACCCAACAGGCCCCAAAGATACATAAAGGCCCTGCACATCAGTCATGCTACTTTAGGATTCACAGGGAATAGAGGAGGAGAAGGAAGAGGTAAAGAGAAAGGTCTTGAGACTATTTCGGAACTTAAGGAGGTCCTGCTCAAGACACAGAAGGAGCGGGAGGCTATTCCACAGCAGGGAGCCCACTGAGGAAAGGGATCGACCACCAGCTCTCTGTTTAGCGAACCGCTTCACATGCAGGAAGTTGTTGCCAGAGGAACCTAGAAGGGGAGTACCTGGCCAGGAAGCATTGAAGATAGAATGATCCCCGACCCTAGATAGCCTTGTGGTTGATACAGAGGGATTTGATTTTAATCCGTGCTGAGACCAGGAGCCAGTGAAGGCTTTGTAGTGCAGGAGAGATGCGGTGCCTGCGGTTGAGGTCAAGGATAAGTCTTGCTGCCCTATTCTGGGTAGGCTGGAGGGGTTGCAGGGTGGACGAATGAAGGTTAAGGAGGTGAGAATCAGAAAAGGGGAAACGCTCATTACTTTCTGTGGACCCCATAATCTACACCTTTTTTATCAGTTCCCCTTTTCTGATTCTCACATTCTTCTCACAGTGCACCTGCACTTCTTGTCTTTTGGCATGCATTAACATGTAATACGTCTCCATCATATTATCTCACTTTCTCTTCACCTCCTACCTTAGCTTCTATTGATCCGATTCCACACAATGAGATCTCCCCAACCATGAGGGACACTCTGTTGTGTGTGGATTCTTTATTCTCAATACCTCAAATGGTATAAGCACTGTGGTGGCTTATGATGCTAGGCGGTAGGCACACACTCACCTAAGTACTACTTTATTTTTAATGTTTTAATTTTTGTATTTGTATAGCGCACACCAGTCCCTAGGCATCACAGCTCTGCTACATAAGTTAGAAAAGCTTAGTTAAAATGGTACATACAAAATAACCAGGTGACAGCACAATGATACAGTAGATAGTGAGCATGGGTTTAGACAAACAGCCATGTTTTGAGGGCTTTGTGGAAAGCGGGGTCGGATGGTGCAGCTCTCAAGGTGACCAGGAAGGAGTTCCATTGCCTGGTGGCAATGAAGAGGAAGCTGGCACCAACAGCTCTAGGGAGTAGGGTGTTCTGGTGGGTTTGGAGGAGACTGTTCTGAATACTTTCTTGGAGAGGTAGGGTGGGGCCGTGTATGTGATGCACTTGTGGGTGATGGCGTGTGTCTTAAATAGGATCGGCCCTTTTACAGGGAGCCAATGTACTTGCTTTCTTCCTGCAGAGAGGTGTTCTTTTTGGGAATGCCAAGGGCTGCTCGGAGAGCGTTAGTCTGGATTATTTGAAGCTTCAGTAGGTTTTTTGCTGAGGATCCGGCAAAAAGGATGTTACTTCCACCCAATTCTTTCCCACTTAGACAGATATGCATATCACGGCACAGAGGGGTGATTAAATAACTCCATGATACCATTTGTCTCAGGATGGTAGAGAGACATCTTGTGATTCACAACTCCTACTCCTCTCAGAAAGGACACCACCAATTGTTAACTAAACTCCATTGCCTGCAAGTATTTTGGACGAAATTCATCCAAAAAAGTCCCTACTACCCCAAACACCACCTTTGATTGTACCCCCTTCTAATACAGATTAATCAGTACCAGTATACATTTTTGTCTAGCTCTATTACCCCTAAGATGTCCCAGCACCTCAAGCACAACATACTCCCAGTGCAAACTTGAGAAATCCAATGGTCTCAAAGTTTGGGTGTAGTTCCTGACAGGCTTGTGTGACTCCCTAAACAACACACAGGCCCTAACCATCTCCTCCACCTCCTCATACATTTCTGGCAAAAAATCATCTTCCCTCAATCTACCGTTACACTTGGGAAAACCTTTGCTTCTTTGCACAACACATAAACTTCTAGAGTGACATCTGAACGGACCCTTTAAAACTGTTTTAACACCTCATCCGCAGGTCGCTCTCACCACCCATTCTCAACTTTCTCAATAACCCTTCTTGATACACATCCTCATCAGCTGCCTCTCTACACTCTTCCTCAGTTAATGCACACCCCATATTTTGAAGCCATGCTTATTCTCCACCTCCCATTTTTCTGTGAAATCCACCACCCGGCCTTCCATTTCTGTCTGTGACAGAAAATCCACAAAAACATTCTCCCTACCTGAAATGTACTCATCTACAAAATCATGTCCCTGCAGCAATGCTGCCCACTTCATGATACATCTCAAAACACCTTCCAACACCTTGCAGGTGAAAACACCCACAACCGACTTTTGCTGCATCTGCACTGTGTAGTTCCTTAACCAGACAAACACACAGCTTGTGCTAATGGCCCAGATAACACATGGAGCCTTTTTCTCAATCACTGAATACTGGGTTTCTGCATCTCTCAGCTCATGAGATGGAAATGCCACTACCCTATCTACCTCATGCTGCCTTAGAAATAGAACCACACCAAGGCCTGTGCCATTGGCATTAGTCATGATCCAAGTTAGACATTGCACATCACAACTTGCCAGTACCGTGCCTTTATAATGGCATGTTTAATTTCAACAACCTATATTTGACAACCTTCGGACCAGCAAAACTCCACTCCTTTCTTACTCAAATGTCTAATTTGCTTGCACCTGTCTGCAAATTGGACAACAGATATACATAGTGCTCGACAAGTACCAAAAAGGATATGAACCTTTGCCTGTGCTTTGGCCGCTCCAAATTTGCAATGGCCAAGACCATCTCACCATTTGGCTCTACCCCTATGCACTTAATTTGTGTCCTAAGTATAAGATCTCCCTCACTCATATCATGCATTGCTCCTTCTTCAAAGTCATACCGAAATCCCTGATGATCTTAAGCACGGACCCCAGCCTTTGGTCATGTACCTTTTCATCAGCTCTGATCACTGGGATAACATTTTGAAAGCAGAAAGCTCCTTTAATTCCCTTAAACAATTCATTCATAACTCTTTGGGAAACAGCTGTCACAGACACCAGCCCAGAAGGCATTCTCGGAAACCTGTTCGTACCATCTAGCATTATAAAAGTGCAGTAATCCCTACACTTGGGATGTAACTTTATCTGATGATAGGCCGAAGCAAGATCTGGAGTGCTAAACACTTTGGCCCACCGTAACAGGCTAATCATTTCCCCAATGTTCGGAAGAGGGAATTTATCGATTATAACATTTTGATTTAGCCCCCACATGTCTACACATAGCCTAACTTCTCCAGAAGCTTTTCTCACAATGAAAATGGGTGACACCCACTTGGATGCTTCCACCTGTTTGATTACTCTGACCCATTCTACTTTCTCCAAATACATACTCACCTCCTCCCGGAGGCAGATAGAAATATTTCTTACCTTGCATACCACTAGTTCAGCACCTGCCTTAATCAAAATAAAATGTTGATACCCTTTAAGACATCCCATCCTGTGCTCAAAGACATCTTCAAAATTCTCCTCCACCCTACCTGAAACCCTTTTCCCTATAACCAGCACCATTACAGGAATGCTAGGATCAAGTATGAAACTCATTTTGCTCTGTTTATACCATCCGAGTAAACATACCCCACTCTTAAACACATAGGCGTCTGCCATGGTTGAGCGGCCCAAACACTAGAGGTTACTCTCGAACTCCCCTATAATGTCAATGCTCACGTGCCCATAGGTACAGGCACGCACACTCAGCTTGACAATTACAAATCCCTTCAAAACATGCCTTCCAACCTGTAAAGTTGTAATACGACCCTGAGTCCACCAGCATGGGTACTGGTATGCCAATGACTCTTACCTTGACATGTGGTTTCTCTCGCATAACATTTTTCTGCTTCCAACCTGGCTCACCGAGAAAGTCACCCCACCTGCAGGATCCACTACCCCACACCCGTTCATGTTTTCCTCATCAATTGAGACCTTCCACCCTTTCATGACTTGGAGAAATTCTCACAGCAGGGTGAAAATGTCCTTTTGTCCGCACCGTCTCACTCTGAATTTATTCCTGGGCACTTACCAGAGTTTGCAAAGTGGAAAGTGCTCCCAAATCGGAAACACCTCCTTATTTCCTATCCTCCTTCCTTTTAAAATCCTCTTTTGCCCTTTTCCACCACTTGATTCTTCGGCTCTCTTGTGCTCCATATTTCTTCCAAAAAGTGATGCCTTCGTCTCAAATGGGGTCTGCCCTTCTATCCTCAGTCCTTATGGAAGAGTATCCTTTGCCCTCCACATCGTTGTCCTTAGTTTCCAGTTTCCTCACACTTCATCATGTGTGCAATCCTCTTTGCTATCTGACACACCTTATCAAGGCTGGGATCTCATTTGCCCCATATTTCCTCTGTTATTTTATGCTCCCTCACAGGTAGCTAAACTTGATCTCTTATCCGTCCATTATACAATTCAGCAAAGTTTCATGTGTTGGCTAGTTCATGTAACCCGGTCAACAATTCTTCCACCAGTTCCCCTTCCATATAATCTCTCAGGTAAAATTAATTACACTCTAAAATCAGGTTTGCTTTATTCTTATAGTGCAGATCTATTCTTTTTTTTATGACAGTCTTGTATGCATTCAATGCATCACCTCCTGTCATTAAACTCTTCAGCCTGTCAGTTCAGGCAAACTTTTAAGGATTCTCTGTCCCTCAAACCAAGGGAGTGCATTAGACGTGCTCTTTTTGGCTCTCTGCTGGATGTTGGTCCACCGATGCCTAGAACGTAATCCTGGAAATCCTCTTTCCAAATGTCCCATTTGATGACAGGTAACCCGTGTTAGGGAGAAATTGTGGTGATCAAATACTGATTGGGTCTCTATTTAGTTATTATTTTTGTTGATTACCTTTTATTATTGAAAAGAAAACACACACAAAAAATAATAATGTTGATTACATTGTATTCCCTGAAGTAACCCAGTGAATATATCTGCAAAACTGTTACAGTGTATTCATCTTTCCTTTGTTTGCCACTGATGATGGATCCAGTGATGGCCGCTGCCTGAAAAGTATTGATTTCATCTTGAGCCTACCTAACCCCAAAATGGCCGTCGTTGCAGCCTCACATGACAAAGGATGTGAGCACAAACTGGTCTAGAAGGCACATCGTCACTTTAAATGTTGTGCTGGACTCCTTAGCGGTCCATGGCACTTCTGTAGAATAACGGCAAAGCCCCCTTTCTCTACTTACTTTCTTCTTTTGTTATTTTTTTTTAGCTTTGGAGGCAAACAGCACACAAAGGGCCTCATTACGACATTGGAGGTAGCCATGCTGCAATTTGCGGCATGGCCACCCCCATTCCGGTACCGGGTCTGGGTTCCCTGAATGGGGAAATACTGGGCCATTCCGACCTTGGAGGGTCCGGTATTTCCCCATTCATGGAACCCAGACACGGTACATCCCCATTCCCATTTGAGCCCCAATAGGGCTCAATTGGAATGGGGAGCATGCTAACAACTGGCCTGTTAATGACGGGCCCGTTGTTAGAATGCTGGACTGCTCGCGGGACCCACAAAGGACGTCTGGTGAAACCAGGCGTCCTTAGCGGGTCCCGCGGGGCGGACCTTGTAATGAGGCGGTAGGAGGTTGAAGTGGCAGGCAGCTCTACTGGCCTGTTAACCCCCTACCACCTTCCTCATAATGAGGCCCATAATCACGCTTGCAGGTCTGGTCTGACCAGACGTCCAGAGCGGGTCCCAAGAGGGAACCTCGTAATGAGGCGGTACAGGGTTAAAAGCACTGGCACCTTTACCGGCGCCATTAACCCCTTACCGCCTCAGTTGTAATGAGGCCCAATAAATTGCTGTCATCTGAAGCTGTGGTTATAAAGCCCCTTTTGGACTCCTTCCCTCTCTAAGTTATGGACCACCAACTGACTTTGGCCTTAACCCTTTGCACATGCCAGAGTCCTGTTACTGTCCAAGGTTCCACTATCTCCAAACACTTCAGAACCATACAACCAGATATAAGCCGTTTGAAAAATCTGTTAGCTCAATCTACTAGGGGTGCATTTAGTCACAGCATGCACAGAATGCACTTCATTCTTTTGTGATGAAAACAGTCACAACTTGTAAATTCACTTAATGATGAACAATAATCCTTTTGGAAAATGAAAAACACAATAGTATCACAGAGAATGCTAGTTGTTGTGTTATTGTGAGTGTCCAAGCTGCGAGCACGTTCTTTCTATATGAGCTGAGGATATGCATGATCCATTAACAGAGTAAAGCCAAACATACAATAGCTGATTGGCTGACATGTGCATGAGAGCAGAACATGTTTTGAGGTCAGGTATGCCTAGTTTTCCAGTTCAACATCACCATTGAAAGAGTGCTGCACCACCTGAGAACTGGCACAATAATCATGTGGGTATTAGGTGCCACATCATTAAAAGATCCATTAATGGTGGTTGTCTGCAACCAGTGGGTAGGCTGAGTGAAATTGTACAGATCTCAAATGGTGCACTAAATGCAGGCCTTCCAAGGACAGAGCATGTGACATTATGAAGTCTATTAAACTGACTAAATGTATCACTGTATCTTTTCTGTATATGGCTCATTGTGGAAAACCCTATAAAAACCTAAATGCATCTCTGTTTGGGGAACACATGTTGGAGACAGGGATACTATGCCAGTAAGATGGCTCAGCGGGTTACACGCTCGTTGATATGATCTGTGTTTGACCTGCAGGTTGCAGGTTAAAATCCCTGCAAGGTCAACTCAGCCTTTAATCCTTCGGAGATCGATAAATGAGTACCAGTTTCGATTGAGTAACAAAAGTAATGCATGTAAATATGTCCTATGTAAAGTTTTTTTGATTGAAGCACTAAAATAGCTCAACGGGTTGAGCGCTTGCTGCTACTATCTGAATCAGCCAGTCCAGAAAGAACTGTGGCAGCGGATTTACCGCCACCATTGTTTCCGGACCGGGAGGGTCGTAATGAAGCCCTATGTCTTTTCCCCTGCCCATTACTAATCAAATTTACCATGTTTTTGTTACCCTTGATGCACAGTAACTGTGCAGCAAGTGCACAGCAAACGCAAGAGCTATTTTGTGGCTAGACTGACCATTATTCAATGTAGGTCAGTCTAACCATGTAATAAGACGTATCATGTTTTCTTTACACTTGATGCAAACACTTACTGGACCTATATGCACTCTCCACATGCCCCCACACTGCCACAGGGAAGACCGGATAGCCTTCTCGTCCTCTCCGCAATTTACACTTGCCGACTGACAGGAGATGACTCCTCTCCGGTCATGCAGTGTCTCCATGTTGCACAATAATGAGAGGTGGCAGGGTCAGTCTTCTTATTCCCCAATACCTCCCATTGTTATAGTACTATCATTGTTGTGGAGCCAAAAGGGCTGCCAAATGGACCAAAACAAGTGCGGCTCGAATCAGAAGTAGGCAGCAAAGTCCCTCGTGTAAATAAAGCACACAGGGCTAGTGTGGTGCCTGTCACTGAGGCAAGGGGGTGGTCTGCCATTCAGATGGTGGGACTACGCTTCCCTGTCCACAGAGGCAGGCCACCACTGTTCCTTTTCAATTTTAAGGTACAACATTGGTGAGTGGCTTAAAGTATGTTTTTAAATATGGGTAGACCAGAGTACTACTGATTTATAGACACTTTGCTTTATTCGTTCTCTTTTCGGTGATAACATGTGAACGCATGTTCAGTATTGTGTATGAACCTCTTAATTAAAGCTATACAAAGTTGTATCGTTCTTTCCCCCCATCCTGACACTTAGATCAGTGTATTTGACTCAATTTAAAGGTTGTGGCTTCCCTACAGGGAGCTTATAGCAGCCCTTGCAAATGATCAAGCAATCGCAAAGAGAAAACGCATGCTCACATTGCTTTTGCTGCTTGAGGACCAAACCCTCACAGTGAACACCGAAAATGATATTAATCATTTTCAAAGAATGCTCTTTCAAAGCTCGTTCGTGAAAATAATCAGGAGGAATGGGCATGCCTGAGGGATAGCGTGTATGCTTAAGAAGCCAGCTGTAAAATCTGTAACAGCCTGAGGTGTACAGTGCCCGACCTAGACAAGGTCAAATCAGCATGTATTTGTTTCATCGAAAATGAGAGTAATTGGTGACTCAGAATAACGGACATTTTAATTACTTTATAATAAAGTAATGCCGTATACAATAGGCACATTTGCTTGCTTGGGCACTGCATTCTTTTAAGGTTAACATTTAAGAACCATCTATTTGTAGTTAAGAACACGGAGACGTACAATGATGAATAGAGTAATTGATTAGAATTTGCTAAATAACTTCCGGTTGAAAGTGTGAGTGGATTTATAAGAAAACAATGTTATTAAAACATATTTCATAAAGCAATACATGAAAAACAATGTTTAATGATTTCCTGTAATGCAAGGCTTTAGCTGGTAATCTGGCCATATATTCCTAAACATGCAGCAGAACGTGTGACTCAACATTTAAGCGTTGCACACCATATTGTGCTTTTGGAATGTTAAGGTTAATTCACGTTCAAGGTCACTTCATGTGCCCTGCGTCTTATCAGCCAGGCTTCACACGTTCGCCAACTATCTTTTCCACATGTGAAAATGTTAGGGTCTTTGTTCAGGTAGGGTTCTACCGCCCTAAGGGTGGCAAAAGATGCAGATTCGACCAATGTCCCATGCAGATATTCTGCGGAATCGGCACGTGATGCCTTCTCTTTCCATTGCCATCCCTGCTTGGAGACGGTGAATGGATTGGCTGCAGAAACGGAGCACCACGAGCGATTCGTGTCCAATGCGTTCACCTTGTAATCATGCGGTATTTACTGCATGCTGTATTTCCACAGAATAATGTGTGAGATAAATACACAATACCTTTTAATCAACCAGGGAATGCAAACAAACGTTAACATACTGCATGTTTCTAAAGTTACAAACATAATTATTATGTCTAAGGTTTTAGTGTAGACAACCGTATTTTGTAAAAGATATAACCGTGAATCACTTTGTTTTCTATATAGTCGGCTGTGTTGTTTCTCAGTTGATCATTTTGAAGGATCCCATCGAGCCACCTAAAATACTACAGTGCAATAAAATAAACAGCTCCACAAGCCGAGGCAGGGCAAGTAAATGATACCTTTAGAGTCATTTTTGTTTTTACTGAAACAAGCGCTGTTCGGATTTGAAGCACTTCAGCACATTCTGCCCATTTGCTGCCTATGGTATGATATGGCATTTATGAGACGAATGAATTGTCATAATCTTTATACATCTTCACACAATGATCTTTTTGCTTGCTCTGCATTCCAAAGGTCTGGATGGGGTATACCGGTAGAGATCGCTTTTGAAAGAAAAAAATTCCGATGTTATTGAAATGTTGTGCAATATATAATACTGTTCATGTTTGTTGTGTGGATGAAGCTGGGCCGGCGTACCTGTTTAGATCATTTAGCAGATCCGATAAAAGTCAGTATCCTGAAATTGCAGCTAAAGTCTGGCTGTGCAACTTCGTAGCAAGGGTTTTGATGGTTGTACAAGAGAAACACGTGTTACGCCCCGATCATCCTACTAATTGATACATTTAACCCTGGAAAAAAAAATACATACCTTGGAAAAACAAGGACATCTTGCAGAAAGGTAGAAATTATGGGAATGTATTCAGTGGGTATGGAACATCTAGAAAGGTGATCTTTGAGAAACTAAAATATATTTTCAATACGTTTGTACTAGTTTATTTGGTGGTCCAAAAGACAATAGGGCTCATTCCGAGTTTGGAGGTGCGGTAAAAAAGTGATTTGATTCCGTTACTGCTACTCTTAACGTACGGCCAAATCACGATATTATCAACCATTGGAAATTTCATCCGGCGTTAATTCTTCCAGTGGAATCGGACCTGGTGGAATTGCTGCCAAAATAACCGCTGCTAATTCCAACGGTGCTAATTTCATGGCCAGAATTACCACCATAAAAAAGCAATGGTAATTCCACCATATTACAGGGTAAAATACTGCATACATGCCACCAACAAACAGGTAGTAGTAATTCCTCCAAAATGACAATGCAGTTACCTCCACTTCAGAGGTGGAGGATAATGCCTGCAGGTGATAACAATAAGAGCCAGATGCACCCACTTTGAAGCAACATGCAGCCTCGAGCAGAAATGGATTATGGGCTCCACAATTTGCTGCTGTATCTTGAGTTGCTGAGACATGCAGTGTGGCAGCTGCCAAGAGGATTGTCTCTGCAAAGGACGAGGAGAAGTGGCATCAGACCACCCATACCCCAGGTCTCACCCACACCCAGGTCAATGATGGATGACCAGACAGCCACGCTCTACCGGCTGAACAGGGACACCATGGATGAGCTGCTCAGCCTCATACAGCTAGACCTCCAGAGTGGGATCAGAATCGTCCTCTCACCCCTGCTAAAGCTCGTGACTGTCCTGCACTTTCTAGCTACAGACACATTTTAGCACTTATTATTATAATTAAATGTGTTCTTTTATAACGCGCTTAATAGCAAAAGACTGGGATTCGACCTGTGTTTCTATGCACTGTCTTGCTTCCAACAGAAACACGTTGCTGCTGAGCTATCCTATGTTGAGATCCTACATGGCATGTCGCTGCAAACTTTTTCAACATTTTGGAACAGGTGTTTTGCGCCCTAATGCAACATGCACCAAATCACTTCACTATGTCCTCTACCCCAAACCGGTTGCATGACAGCAATGCAAGTTTTTATGCCACAGCCTACTTCTGCAGTGTGACTGGCAAACTTGCCCCAGTTGTCCCTGTGCCATGTCCTCCATTCAGTCATGCCTCTGTTCCTTCTGGCAGAGTTTCTGCCAGAACACTTGGATTGTGTTTGGGAATCTGATGCTGGTGGGTCATGGGGCATTTCCCTCCAGCTACTCATCACCCGCCATGTGCAGTGTCACCATCATCTTGAGTTGTATCACCACACGAAGCCAGTGGCCCCCACTAAAGGCCTACAGTTAAGGCCTGTTCCTGTCTGGCCCTGTCCAGCCCGAAAAGGCCCTTGACACAATGAAAATCCAAGGTACGTTATTCCATACTGTACGTCATACACAGCAACCCCATTTATGTTCTCTCTCGTACTCTATCATGCTGAAATAATGCCCAAGGCTTTCCTATCCAAATTATTTATTCCATGTCACTCCAAGGAGCAGAGCCCCTCGTCTGATTTCCTCCATAGTAATTCCATAATTCATACAAGCTGCAGATTGGGAATTACTACAATGCCTTCTATTGCTGCCAAATGGCTACCGCCTTTCTGAACCACATCCTTACCCCAGGCACTCTCTTCCCCAGCCCACCCTGACCCAGTCAGGCGCACCAACCAATATTCCAACACGGTGCTGCAAGCAGTTGACACCATTGCTCCCTTTGTTCCTCGTAAATCTAAACCCACCACACCCCTCAACTCTTGGTTCACTCCCTGACCTCCTGGCATTCCGTGCTAAGAAATGAGAAGCAGAGGCAAAAATGGAGAAAGTCCCCCTCTGACCTACTCAATTCTACTTGTCCATGGTAGCCAAAACTTACAAGACAGCCATCCTACTAGTGAAATTGGCCACCTACAACACTAGAATCGCCAAAAGGAATTCAAATACTCAAGATATGTTTACCATTCTTAGAGAACTTGAAACGCTCTCCTCCCCCACACTCGACTTTTCCAAAAGATAAGACCTGGTGCACTAAGGCCCCTAAATTCCCTCTTGGACAAAATTGCCTTGTTACACAAAATAATACTACATGAGAAACCCACTACTAACCCCAACAGTCTTCCTCATCAGATGTCGCCTTCTCCACAGTTTCACAAGACCTCCCCCCATTCTGCTTTAACACCATCTATTAGGACAAAGTCACCTCTCTGATGAAAGGTCTGATGCCCTGCAGATGAAAAGGAGACACCTGCCCTGCTGTAACCATTAAGGACTGTGCAGAGACCTAGTGCCCTTCATCACCACCTTTAGCAACTCATCAAATTGCTGAGTCCCCACCAGCTTGAAGGAAGCCTGGGTACTCCCGTTGCTAAAGAAACCTTCACTGGACTCCACTCAGCCCACAAACTACCAACCTACCACAACTGTCCCCTTACTTCTGAAGATCTTGGATAGATCAGCTTATATCCAAATTCAGCATTACCTGGAGTCCAATCACATACTAGGGATCTGGAAATCAGGTTTATGCTGCAGACATGGTATGGAATCTGGCCTACTTGACTTAAAGAACCAGTTAGAAGAAATTAAGGACACAGGAAAACCAGCCTTCATACTAATACTGGACCTCTCCATTGTGTTCCTGATTTTGGTGGCTAATTTCTCACCAGCGGCATCCAGCTTGGTCACCTCACGTTTGAAAGACAGAACAATCTGAATCTTTGCTGACAATGCAAGTATCCTCTTGCACCTATCTTTTGCAGTGATCCCCGAAGGCTCTTCTGTTTCCCCTACACTTCATAACAGTTTTCACAAAACCACTTTTTGACCTCCTAGGCTCAATGGTGTATCTCCTACACTAACTATGCCAACACTGCCCTCTCCTGCAACTACCACCAAGACTCATTGGGACTCATTATGACCCTGGCAGTAGGGTGTTAACGGCGCTGGTAGAGCTGCCGGCGCTGTTAACTCCCTACCACCTCATTATGAGGTCTGCTCACTGGACCTGCTAAGGACGCCTGGGTCCAGCGAGCAGAGAGGATGCTAACAATGGGCTCGTCATTTTCTCTGAAAACTGAACCTTGATGCCTTGATGCCAATTGGTTTAGCATGCAATACAAATAAAAATGTAGATATACATGCAAATATATACTCTGATCATGATGCCACTGCAGAGCCTGGCCAGTGTGCAAGGCAGATGCCATGGTAGTGGCAGAGAAGTTGAGGAGAGTCCAGCTGATGGGGCTCACCCCTTGTGATGGCATGAGTGAGTGGGGTGGTATCCTGGGATTCCACTGCCACGCTTGTCCTGAAGGTTGCAATTTGCAATCCTGTGGTGGTCGGAGCCTCAAAGACATATGCAACTGTGGGGATGGTTGCTACTCTGGCTGTTTTGGTAGCACATATGGCAGAGGTTATGGTGAGGATGATGTGGTTGTGGCCACAGTGCCAAAGCTGCCAGGGACGCTGATGGCACTGGTGTTCTAAGTGCTGACAACTACAGCTGATGTTACTGATTCTGGCTCAGTGCTGGCTGATGAAGACTTTAGTGTGCTTTTTTTTTGTAACCTTTGCCAGCACTCTGCCCTGAATCCCTGGTGGTGTGGACAGAGGGTGGCACTGGGGTTGTAGTGGAGGTGACAGCTATAGTGCTGACTTTCTATTCCTCCTGACTGCCATGGCTACCTGTGATGAGATAAGTTATTAGATCCTATGTTCAAAAGGGGTTGGTTGTGCATTGCATTACATCATTCATTTTTGCCCACCCAGTACAGTTCTTGTTGGGAATCGCTTTGCTTTCCATATAGTGGGTTGTGTTGTTTCTCAGTTAATAATTGTTGATGATAAATCTGGGACTTGATAGCTTGGCACCAAATAACTGATGAATGCCTCTTCACTACCCGAATGCAGTACATGCTTTGGGACTGAAGGGACTGTGTAGTGGCCACAGAGGGTGCTCAGCAGTGAGGTTTGGTTCAGAGTTTCATAAAGTAGACCTTTACTGATGGGTGACATCCCTTTATAGTACTTGTTGGTGCATGGATAGATGGCATTTGCTCCACATGTGTATGTATGGGCCATTGCACTACATGTTTGTGTATGCCTCTGTGTGTGAGGGTGATGGGTGACACTTCATGTCTATGCACTGGAGAGTGGGTGGACCATCCAGGATACATGTGACAACTTATATGTCACACTGATGTTAGTTTGTGCAGTGCCCTCTCACTGCACATCATGCGATCCAGGATGTGACCTGGTGAGTGCCCTACTCATTGATTTACACCATTGTGCATTTAATCACCAGCCCCATAGTCAGCATGTTGATGAAAAGGGGGGCCTGTCTGTATGTGTTGGTTCTCATGCTACACATAGCACTTCCCAGGTAAAGGTAAGTTCAGCTTCTTACTTTATTACGTTGTCAAGGTCCTGGGGTACTGTCCCCACTGCCATCACATTGTGGCGGATCTCTGACCAGATGGTGGACTTGCCTTGTAGTGTGGTCTTCCTGCTACTCACCCCAGACAGCAGATCTGCATTTGACACAAAATCATCTGCCAATGCTGTGAATTTTGCTTTCGCATACTCCTTTCAGGTACTTTAGATTTGGCGTCGTCCAGTGACATGGTTTGGCTCTGTTTCGGTCTTGGAAAGCTGTCTCAGGAGCTGATATTCAATAGATAGTTTTTTTTTCTCCCAAAATGGCCACCTTTCACCTTCCCATTTTCAAGGGGAGGCTATTTCCGCCTGGCACTAAGTCCTCTGATTTTATGTGGAATTACCACTCAGTATCGGATTTTGGCTGTAATTCCACCAGGCCGAATTTACTGTTAATTCAAGGTAGATTTTTTCCACGTGCGTGGTCTCGTAATATGGAAGAAATTACGATGGCTACATTTGCAGCAACAGTTATTCTTTAATGGGAAATCACCATAATTACCTCCAAAATCAGAATGAGCCCTAAATGTCACAATAAAATGTACAGAGGTGCAGCTGGCTAAAGCATGTGAAGGAAAATGTATTCCTATCGGTTTCTAAGCATCCTTATATCAAGTCACGGTTTGGAAATGAATATAGTTAGTTTGTAGTCCCTATGGTAAAAGCTCATTAAAAGCTTTAGTATATTTTATCTTCTATGTTTTAACCTTACATACTATTTTTGTCATCTATCTTCTTTCCAAAATATCAGCTTCTTAGAAATAAACGCATGTGGGTGTGGCATTGCTAACATTCTCTACCCAAAAGCTTTGCTCAAAGACTTAAATATTATCCTGTTCCCATTGTGAGGAGAAAACAGAAATTGAAGTACAATCTATTATGAGTAATTCAGGACTTGGAATAGTGCATGTTTAAGTGAAGAGAGGAGACAAAGGGCTTCGTGGACTGGGAGGCAAAAGATAGAAATTATTTTCAACGTGGCCCCATTTTACACATAGGAACATTTAGATATAAAATTGGTAAGCACACAAAAGAGACCAATGATGCAGAGGTTCACTGGGAAATCTCCAGAGTTCTCTGATGGCCAGTCCAACCCTGGATTCATGGACTTTGCAGTGTATTTTTGCGGTGCATTTCTGCCGTGCAAAATGACTTTGCACCAGTGCAAAGTCGTTTTGCACTGCAAAAATACACTTTGCACCACTCTGTGAATCAGGGGTTTTGTTGGCAGTGCAATTTCACTTTGAGCCACGCTAAGAGTTCCATGAATCGGGCCCCTAATGTATTAATTGAATGTTTTTATATTCTGTCATGTTTGCACAATTAGAATTGTAGACTGCTGTCTGGCATTAACTTAACCCCTTAAGTGCTAAGGACGACTCTGTTAATCCCGATTTGGCTCCACCCACCCCCACACTCCCACACTTAAGTGTTTAAGAAGCACACATAACTGATAATGCCTCCCCGCTTTTGCTGCTTTTGCCAGGACAGTCTTTAAAGACTTTCATGTATGTCCATTGCACAGCTGCCAGCTTTATATCTCAATGTATTGTGTCTGACCTTGGGTACCTTAGCCTGAATGACAATGTACTAATGAACTAGATGAGCTGCGCTTTGATGAAACCATAAACACGTTTACTGACTGTGTATTATAACCTATGTGACCACAAAGGGATGACAGCTTGTTGAATACCGAGGGAGGTGCTTAGTCTTTATTCTATTACAGGGGTCACTCTATTGATTTCGTGAGTTTGGCTCTTGGAGGAAAGTGGAGTAAAGTTTTCTTCTTGAACTAATCTAACTAAAACTGATCCCTGGATTTGATTGGCAGGTCAGTTCTAGTGCCTGTGTCCCTCAGATACCTTGACTCTGCCTGGTGGCCTCAGGATTGCACACATGTCCTCCCGTGACTTCCCCAGGAATCCTCTGAAAGCAGTATGACAAAATATGTCTATTTGGGAAGCTCACTGGGGGAAATGTCTATTAATCGATGGCAGTGCCCGGTCAACTTAGAAACACAATGTTTTAAAGCAAAAAGGGCAGCTCAGAAAAAAAAATCCAAATTATGACGAGTGTATCTCTTTTGTTTTGGCTTTTATGAGATGCTTTTGTTCTGTTCTTGTAGAGCATACTCAAAACACCATCCGAAGAGTAAAGAATAACTGAAGCACTTGCATCCGGACATCACAAGAAATAATTTTTTAGGGTAGAAAATCAAGTATTTAGCCTTGACTGAATGAGCTTTTGTTATATCGATTCATAGTTTTGACAGTATATGATTCATGCACATTTCACAATTCTCTGGAAATTGGAACATTTACCATGCAAGGTGTTTAAACTAAAGACTTGGTTGAGACTCTCCCAGGGGCCATCCACCCAAGAACAAGTCAATGGGTTGTGTTCGTGCTGGTAGAGAATTTCCCAGACCCTCCTCTGTTTTGCATACTAAGTAACTTTTGGGTCTCACCCTAAGTTACCAGGGGAATCCAGACGTGGACCCCTTGCTCACTGTTCTTAGAGGGGCGCAGCTTCACCTCACTGATGATGCCCAACAAGGTTGAAACACGTGTATGGGGTTGCTGTGGTACTCTTGTTCAGATGAGAATTGCCTAGCATTTCGGTGCTGGACTGCCACTGGGCAGGACAAAGACTGATATGTGGGGAAATGTCTTTTCTGTGAAAAGAACAGTGAGCTAAAGACTTGGTTGAGACTCTCCCAGGGGCCATCCACCCAAGGACAAGTCAATGGGCTGTGTTCGTGCTGGTAGAGAGTTTCCCAGACCCCCCTCTGTTTTGTACACTGGTAATAGATTGTTACACAGGACAGACACTAGAGAATATTGCTGAGTGCCAGAAAGTGACCCCTATGAAAGCACAGATGTATGTTGTTTGTCAGGCCTTTCATGGATCCAATATATCTGTGCGGCGATAGCTCCGATGTGGGTTGCATATGTGACTGTGGTGAAGTCTTTGACCTTTCACTTCAAGTAGTCCTAGTTATGATGGTCTTCCCAGGGGGATGCTATTGAGTTGACACTACTTCTATCATTCTCTTTCTAGCCTAGTCAATGAATCAGATCAGGCTCAGCTGTCTTCTGCCACCATCTGTTTGTAACACTTTGGGATCGATTCATGGAAAAGTGCGGAGAGATCCCACAAAGGCTATCTGCCAAGAACAACTCTTTGCAAGCCTGCAGGCAGAATTTATTCTGCATGCTCCACGTATTCATGCATTTGTTTGTGCAAAGTAACTGTATACACACGTCACAGCCAGAACACCCTAACATGCCCCCACGCAAATCAAAAACAGCTAGAACAGCTACCTTTACATGCAACCTTCTAACAGAGTGTCTTTTATTTTAGTTTTATTCAGTACGGATTCTTACAATTGTATCACTTGTCAAATGCCCGATCTGCTCAAGTTCCCAAGTTAAAGGTTCTTGAATGTGCCAATGTGATAGTAAAAGCTAAGTCAGCTACTGTTTCCACTGACTCCCACTGTTCCTATGGTGTTTCCCATGATTATGGCATACTATTGAAACATATATTTCAACAAAAGGAAGGAATATACAACAAACTATATAAAACAGTGAACTTATCCCCTCAGAAAGCAGAAATACATAACAGCCGCTAAATCAATATGGGCTGCATTATGTATTCTCAATTAACATAAAACAGTATTATCAGAAAATATCATTTTTAATATATTAATCTCTAATTCAGCACAGGTAATGCAAAAATAGTTTCAAAAACATATACACATAACATAGTCATATACATGTTAAAAACATTCCACCTCGCAGTATAGAAACATTTATGCCGACAATTAGATCAGCATAGCACCAGAATGGCAACTTAATTGATCTCATTTCCCATTGTGTGTCACAGCCCATCTCTAATTCAGCACCGGTAATACAAAAATAGTTTCAAAAACATATACACATAACATAGTCATATACATGTTAAAAACATTCCACCTCGCAGTATAGAAACATTTATGCCGACAATTAGATCAGCATAGCACCAGAATGACAACTTAATTGATCTCATTTCCCATTGTGTGTCACAGCCCAACTTATATAAGTTTCTGTCCTCTGTGTTCTCAATAACCGGACATTCATCAGGGGCAGAGGTAATCCTGTGCTTCAGGTAGATTCTTCCTATTCAACCAACAACTTGCTATTTCTAAGGAAAAAAGAGAGAAACATGTATCACTGACACCTGCATAATCGGTTTAATTATTCACCAAAGCCACGCCCTAATCACCAATAGGGTACCAAGATATAGTAAATCATATACCTGGTCTAAGATCTCAAGAAATATATAACTTGGACCTCAAAAGCCAACCCATTTATGGCTCTTCACTGCAGAAGCAAAAGGGATTCAGCATCAAGTCCTACGAAATACCTACCCCAACGCTAAAATGTAGAGCTCTCTTACTCATAATAGCTGTTTTTTTCCCGAGTAGAAAAAAATCTTAGCATCTCAATCATCGGTTGGATACTGATACAACCCAAAATTTGATGTTCTAATATATAATTTACTCACCATGGGATGTGGAAGCTGACATTTTCTTAGAACCAGCCAAGTCTCAGTAGTGGTAACCACCCATGGACCCTTTCCAATTCCTCTAGACCTCCAAGTGCCTGAAAAACAGGTGGCGGAAGATAGATTACATTAACCCATGATGCTGTTGTGGTAGGGACACTGTGGGCCCTTGGTTGTGTGAGATCCCCTTTTGTTTTGTTTTGTTTTTCCCGTAGCAATGGTTGCGGGGCAACCTCGCTATCACTAGGGATTTTTTTAGCCCGGCCCCATTTTTTACATGAAGGGTGCGTGATGACGTTTTACGTCACCGCGCGATGACTAGCGTGGTGACGTCAGCACGGTACGCCACTTACTTGTTAGGAGGATTTGTGGTCGGTTGGTGGTAGAACTGACGGTGGACGTGGCCGCCGGCCCCTGTTCTCGAACTTCTATTTGTGGCTGCCTACTAGGAGCGGATCCACCTAATTGTGGGTAAGAGCTAGGAGTGATGTCGAATTACTCAAGTCTTACATGGGGATACTCCTTGATATTTTGCTGATTCAGCATTGTATTATTACAGAGCGAGAGGTTCACATCCGTTAAGAGGAAGAGGCCGTATCCAGATAGTACTCCAATCAAAACATATTTGTTGGCTCACAAAAGCCTTAGATAGGTAAGATTATTTTGTTGAGTTGGAGGTGAGGAATAATGGATATTTGGTGGGTTAATGTAATCTATCTTCCTCCACCTGTTTTTCAGGCACTTGGAGGTCTAGAGGAATTGGAAAGGGTCCATGGGTGGTTACCACTACTGAGACTTGGCTGGATCTAAGAAAATTTCAGCTTCCACATCCCATGGTGAGTAAATTATATATTAGAACATCAAATTTTGGGTTGTATCTGTATCCAACCGATGATTGAGATGCTAAGATTTTTTTCTACTCAGGGGAAAAGAACAGCTATTATGAGTAAGAGAGCTCTACATTTTAGCGTTGGGGTAGGTATTTCGTAGGACTTGATGCTGAATCCCTTTTGCTTCTGCAGTGAAGAGCCATAAATGGGTTGGCTTTTGAGGTCCAAGTTATATATTTCTTGAGATCTTAGACCAGGTATATGATTTACTATATCTTGGTACCCTATTGGTGATTAGGGCGTGGCTTTGGTGAATAATTAAACCGATTATGCCGGTGTCAGTGATACATGTTTCTCTCTTTTTTCCTTAGAAATAGCAAGTTGTTGGTTGAATAGGAAGAATCTACCTGAAGCACAGGATTACCTCTGCCCCTGATGAATGTCCGGTTATTGAGAACACAGAGGACAGAAACTTATATAAGTTGGGCTGTGACACACAATGGGAAATGAGATCAATTAAGTTGCCATTCTGGTGCTATGCTGATCTAATTGTCGGCATAAGTGTTTCTATACTGCGAGGTGGAATGTTTTTAACATGTATATGACTATGTTATGTGTATATGTTTTTGAAACTATTTTTGTATTACCTGTGCTGAATTAGAGATGGGCTGTGACACACAATGGGAAATGAGATCAATTAAGTTGCCATTCTGGTGCTATGCTGATCTAATTGTCGGCATAAATGTTTCTATACTGCGAGGTGGAATGTTTTTAACATGTATATGACTATGTTATGTGTATATGTTTTTGAAACTATTTTTGTATTACCTGTGCTGAATTAGAGATTAATATATTAAAAATGATATTTTCTGATAATACTGTTTTATGCTAATTGAGAATACATAATGCAGCCCATATTGATTTAGCGGCTGTTATGTATTTCTGCTTTCTGAGGGGATAAGTTCACTGTTTTATATAGTTTGTTGCATATTCCTTCCTTTTGTTGAAATATATGTTATATATCCTCACTTAGTAGGAGGGATCCTCACCAGAGTGTGGGGTTATCCCTGTAGAAGAGTATCTCTCTCCCCATACTATTGAAACAGCAATGTGTAATAACATCTACCTTTACCCCTATATTTAATGTACCCCATTTAGCTCTTTTAAATATATTCTTTATTGCTTCCATCTGCCCTAGTAATGTTAAATTGTAAGGCAAATTAGTTATACATTTCAGCCAGAACCAAGGCCCTCCATTCCCTGGTCACCAAAATATCTAGTCTTGAATAGTTGCAGGATATATTTTCTGACAACAGAGAAAAATAGAGTGGAGTCCACCCTGTAAAACCAAGTACTCCTCCTTGCTCCTCAGGATATATTTTCTGAACATGATAAAGCATACTGGTCTCATAGAAATTGCAAGTTGGAAAGTGATACCTCATGGCACAGTCCTGATGACTGCCCAGTAGCACAAACATCAATTTTCTCCTACCTGGACTGACATAACCATTTAATGAATCATCCAGGCAAGAAGAGCAATGTTGATCTTATAAACCATGATTGGTTTGGTCATTTTCCACCACAGTAGCTCACCATTATATTCATACTTTTCCCATCTATCTGGCATCCACAAAGGAGTGGGTGGTCAATACTCTGCCCGCTACTCACCTGTCCCCTGAAGTCACCTTCCAGAATCTCCAGTAACTCAGATTTCTATCTTATGATCATTTTCTGGTGACAATGGATGTGTTTTCGGGGTGGGTGGAAGCCTATACATGTAGAAATGAAGATGCAATTTCTTTGCAGAAAAGGTAGCTGAGTTCATTCCTTGATTTGATCTTCAAGTCACAATAGACAGTGGCTGGAGAACTCCCTTCATGGGCCAGGTTATTGGAGATAGATGCAAAGCTCTAAATATCGTCAACATGTGCTTATCACCCCAGTCCAGTGGTATTGTAGAACGAAAAAAAGAGTTGTTGAAAGGATACTGGTCTCAAGTGGCCAGAAACATTGCCCCTTATCATGCTCCATAGTCACAACAATGCCAACCGTAAGCATGGGTTGTCACCTCATGAGATAATCAAAAGGTGACCTATTAGTATGGCTATAACCGATCCATGAGCCCTTTTGAAATTAACTTGCACCTTGATGATGATTTCATTTGGAGCTTCTGCATTCCCCTGCTAAAGGCTGTAAAATATGTCAATGTCGTTGTGCAGTCATAATGTTGAAAAAATAATGTCGAATTACAAAAATGTCTAAAACATAATGTAAAAAAAAATCACATTTTTTATTTTTTTATATATGTTTTTTGGGGGTTCCGGGGGTAAAAAAAAGGCTTAAAACAAAAAAAAATTACAAAAAGGGGGTTTGGGGGGGAACCCCCCGTTTCGAACAAAAAACAACCAAAAACAGAAATTCGACATTTTTTTTTCGACTTCATTTTTTAAACATTTTGACTTTCGACATTATGACATTCGACTTAGTGACTATAAAACGTCAATGTCCAGGTGAGTGAAGCCTTGTTTGAAGTTTCCAATAGATCCTTCCATTCATTCAAGCCAGGTGATTGAGTTTACACTTGAATGCACCAGACACATTGGTAATTCAACATAGGTGGCAGGGGCTACACAATGTTTTCCTCACAACCAAGAGTGCAGTCAAGTGCGAGTGACATTCATTGTGGATGCATGGTTGGCACTGTGTGCAAGAAAATTCTGCCTCTGACTGAATCACCAGTACCGCAGACACCATTTCCCCACCCACTTTACCATCAACCACACCTCATAGAATGGCTACATTAACTCATCTGCACCTGAGCAGACACCTTCACACGCGTCTGTGCATACTGTCAAACTAAAAGCAACAGCTCTGAAATCAACTTTAAATGATGCACCTGCCTCTTCTCGAGTGAGTTTACATACTGCTCAATAAAGCGAACTCATGAACACGCCTGCTGCTCGGAGCATAAAGCAACATGTTTGCACAGGAACAGCCATCACCCTCAATGCAGATATTAATTTACTTGTGTTGGGTGATTTCAACAAAGATGATGACTTCACAGTACAAAAACGTCCTGCTGAAATTGTTTGTTGACGAGGTGAATCCTGTGCTGTAGCTTGGAGTGTTTCTGTTGGTTAGTGGAATTCTCACCACATTGCATTTGCACAGTTTCTTATAATGTAGGCAGATAGCAAGAACCCCCACTCCCTCAAATGTGCAACCTGATGACTTCTACTGTCTGTGGGAAGCTCTGTAATTCTTCATTCTGGTGGAAATGTATGCTGCCTGCCAGATCTTTGAAACTCTGCGAAGCAACTGGTTTTGGTCAACCAACTGCATATGAACATAGTTGCGCACCTAAACTCAGAATGAACAGATTATTCAACATCACTTTTTCATCTTTTTGTTCTGCTGCCAGCAGTGACTCAACGCTACTTTCCATGAACCCACAAACACTGGTGTGCACCCATGGATGAAACCCACACACAGCTATTTACTTGCCTGCATCTAAAAAATACCAGATTGTTGTGCGCACCAACCAAATGACATTGACTCCAGCTTCCCAATGGTCCTTTGATTGGGAGTACTTTTGTGATGATCTGAAACGTGCTTCTGTGTCAGATAGTCCTGCAGCTTAGAAAGTTGATTGCTATTTATTTGGGTTTACTTCTGAGATACGAAAGAAACCTGCTGCTGTCAGCTTTCTATCTCTTGCAAAACATCTCCTCTTTTTATGAAAACCACAGCACGCAATCTGTCTGTATTAGTAAATGTAGATACACTGCATCGCATACTTAGAATGTTACTTGTCATGGTGCCCCTTACTTTTCTGTGTTTCCTTTATTGAGTGAGTTATGCCACGTACCATGGTACTAAATGTATTTGTGAAATGTCTGCTTACAGTAGACTTCTAATGGATAGGTTTGGTTCTATTTACATGGGATATGTCTTACCCACCATCAAATACTATGCTAGATGTGATTCACCTTCATGATGCAAGAGGGAATCAGGGTAGGAGGAGTTCATTGGAGGCATGGGTTATCTAACACCTGCTGCAGGGACCAAGATAAACCTGGATATGATCTGCAGGTTGAGATTCCTTGGTCAATTGAGGATTTGAACGCTTGCATTATCAGTGGTTTTCTGGGTATGTTTTCAATTCTGATTTGGGTCGACTATGTTTTCCTGCTTCTGAAATATGGACTCAGATGCACCTGAAAGAGTGTTCCTAACAGTGCGAGAAGCCAGCAGAAATTATGGTTAATTGTTGTGCCCAAAGAATTCACCAAAGGGCGTTTTGATTATTGCTTTGGAACAAAGGTTCAGCATGTTTGAGCATCTGAAGCTGTTCCAGAGAAGCCTGAAAAGAGGGTAACTGTAAGGGGAAAACAGAATATGAAGGTCAATATAATTTGAGTATAAGACACTTGCCATTAAAAGCACAAGGCCCAACTGAGGTGGACTCCATCTTGAACTGATGCATGTTAAAGTGAAGAGGAAAGAAAAAATCTTTAGTGCAACTACTATATTCTGACACATCTGCACGATTAGAATGTTAGACTGCGTTATGCCATGCACTTAAGAAGGACAGGGAACAGCAAATGCCTACCATTTTGTTTAGTTTTGTAAGGCCAGGTCCCAAGCCATTAATTTCCTTCTATTTCCCAGCATCAAGCTTTTTCAATCCACTAACTGGGTTTCAGACCTTGGGTACCCTTATTCTAAATGAAACACCCAACATACTAATTGAGATGATGAGTGTCCCTATGATAAGACTAAAGAAAGTGCCACTGATGGTGCATTAAAATCTATATAGCTATAAAGGTTTAAACATCTGTTGAATTCTGAGGGAGCGGTCAGTCTTTTTCTGTTACGGGATCTCTGCTTTTTATCTGTTTGTCTCATGCAACGCTGTGGAATAAAGATATCTTCTTGAGCTGTTATAAAAAAATCAGTCTCTGGCCCTCATTACGACCCTGGCGGAGATCGTGGTGCAATATGCACCATGGAGCACGGCGGAAAGCTGCCGATACCGCCATGGGGGTTGGCGGATTTACCGCCCCATTCCGACCTTGGCGGGGCGGTAAATCCCCATTCCCCATTTTACCCTTCCCCATTCCCATTTTTGCCCCATAGGGTATAATGGGAGTGGGGAAGGCGTTAATTACGCCACCGTAAAATACGGTGGCGTAATTAACAACAAGGTCCCGTAGCGCCATGGATTTCTCCGCCCGGAAAAACCAGGCGGAAACCGCTCCATGGCGCTACGGGAACTCGTAGTAGGGCGGAAGGGTCCGCCGCGAATACCGCTGGCGTAAACCCACTCCGCCAGGGTCGTAATGAGGGCCTCTGTGTTTTATTTACGCATCACCATATTCCCACTTTGCACATATCTTTTTCCTGCACATTTATGGCGGAGACCACCACCATCTTCCACTCCATGTCCAAGTTTGCGATCTGTGCTCGCTACATTTGATTCTTTAGAAATGTTATCTGCCGGTATGAGGGGTAGGTCCACAATACCCCTTTTCTGCCCACTCACTCTGACCCATGTCTCCTCAACCCAGGTTTTCCTATATTTGGCTGAGTCCTTCCTGATGTTTACTGCTCCTTTAGGAAACTAGTATACTTTCATCAAATGTGACAAGTCCATGTTCCCACACACACACATGCACGCACGCACGCACGCGCACACACACACCAATCCACATGTTGGAACACTGCTGTCCTCCACCACGAAGCTTATTCCTTTCCATGTTCCCATTTTCCTGTTTTAGGTTTCCCTGTTTGCTTTAACCACGTTCAAAATCGGTATTTTTAGAATGTTCATATTTTTGTATTTATTTTAATCTGTTTAATTTACTTTGATTTCACAATGTGGTATTCTGCACAGAATGTACCAACTGCATTTTGCAAGGCCTGGATTCATTATGATTTTTTGAAGGAACAGTTTATTGGCAGCATTGGTAGGTGATAATGCTTAATTGTGCCATAGATGAAGGACATTATTGATTCACAAACTTTGTATGTATGAGACGAATGTGCCTCTTTCCATGGTATTTTCTGGTCTGCTGTTCAAATCAATGAAGGTATGCATTCCAGAACATTCACAACAGCAGAGTAATTGCAATCACTCATTTCAGCATCTTCAACATGGGCCATGTGGGTTGTCGATGGATAATGGGTGGCTTCATGGTCTGGCGGACCAGTATGACCGGCATAAAGGTGTCAGTGACAACACTCAAAGGTTGTATTACATATCACATTGTTTGACCTGGCCTGGTGTGCCGCTCATTTAGAAGAAAAGAGCAAATGACCCATTCTCTACCCATGCCAATGAACTCTTCCTCACCTCCTGACCCACCACTCCATCTGTAAAAGAAATCATCAACATCTACATGATGGTTAGAAAAGCGGTTATTCTGACATATGGAAAAGTCATATATGGAAAAGACCTGAAGGTGCATTATATTTATTGAGGAGCACATCATGTTTCTCATGTAAGCAATTGCAGAGTGACAGGCAGCAGGCAGGACAGTCCTGCTAGGAAGTGTCTTACAACATCATTTACAAGGTACGAGAGATGGTTAGTCCTGAGTTCCAAATTTTCTCTGCAGGAACCTTCGGCCGCCTGACATCAGATAAGGACAAAAGAAACTAATTGAAAGTCTTTCCAATTAGCACGTTCCAAATAACTCACCAAAAGGACATCTTCAGAGGAGAATTGCTGAATAAACATGGAGAATATTTATTGACATAGGAGGTTTGCATCCAGTGCCAGAAGTATAAACATATCTATACACTAAATTGTGTTAATTACACAACGGTTTTGATTTAGAAAATTGGATTTTTGTGATTTTCTTCTCAATAAGCCCATTATTAAGAAGTAACTTCAGTGGACATGGCTATAATGAGAGTGTGTATTTGCTACAGCGTGTTGGCGAAGACTGGGCAATAGAGAACTGTAAAACAGTGTTAAAACGTTTATACTTTTAGAAATGACATCAGTTGCTTATATTGTTTGGTTGTGGGGAAGGAATAGAAATGCAGTGTTTGAGTTTTCTTAGACGTGACATCATTTGGAAATTCCAGTAGTGCAGCACGCAATATTTTATAAATATGTGTTATTGGTATAGCAAGCCACATCTATTTTCCAAGGTACATAAAGTGATAAAGAAATAGAACGTGTGTACCGTTAAAAAAAGGAAAATAATGTACACGCATTTGCTAGTTGTCACATGACCTGATGGCGAAGTGGATTGGAGCACAACAAAGACAAGGAAAACGCCCAGCATGACAACTGCTCAGTCAACTCGAAAGGTATGTGCACAAGAAGATGACAGTAGGTATATTGATGGTGCATATGGGTAATATTGTAAGAGAGGGCAAGTGCTTCTTAAAAATGAAGTAGGTAGAGATTAACAGCAGATATGAATGCTTTCATGTTGTTGGTGTTTTAAATATCAGGGGAATGGCAATCCAATGTGTGTGGGGGGTGGGGGGGTTGTAGGGAAAAGAACCAGAAGTGAGCGAAAGCACAGGACAGACAACACCGTGGAAGATCGCGGAGCATGCTATATTTTAGGGCATGAGAAGAAGAGTAGCAGTGCTATAGGAAGCAATTACAAGAAAGATATCTGTATGACCGAGTTTGCATGACTAACAAGCAGGTAGGTATGCAGTATGGAGAGGTGAGAGTGGAGGGAGGCGAAAGGCCATTACCTAAGTAGCTAAGTAGCAGGAAGATCCCATATAAGGGCTGTTTGGCACTGCCAAGATGAAAGGATAAGGGAGCCATTGTTTTAGCCTGCGAGAATATGAGAGATGTGATATGAGGTCCATCAGCAGAGGTAAAAAGTGCCTTTAAGTTGCCAGTTCCCAGTGGTAATCGAGAGTTGGGGGTAAGGAGTAGAGGGTATGAAGTGCAGAAAGGTTAGTGGTCATTAAAAGGAAGGATTGGAGCATGGTTGAAGTTGAACTCAGCAAGATAATGGACCGGGGAATCAGGATTGACCTTGCGTTTAAAAATACAGGAGGTGGGAAGAAGGGAGTGAGGACAGGTACAAGAGACGTTGAAGTATTTTAGTAAATTGTGAGGTGTGAGGGATCCAATAGGGAAGGTCTTTTAAGGGTGAACAAAGGAAGACACTTCATGACAGCTACCTTTAATAGAGTGGAAAGGTTGCAGAGGATGGGCAGGAAGTGGTCAGATCTAGTTGTGAGGGTGGTTTAGGGAGGAAGAAGACTCTCTTTTGACCTATGGGGGCTTCATTTTGAAGGAAGCTGAAGAGAAGTTTGAGTTCCAGTACCCTGGTGTTTAGAGGAGATGGTGACATATAGGTAAGGAGGGTAGTTAGGGGGTAGGAGCAAAGAACTGAGCAAGTGAATCTGAAAGGGATACTGAAGAATTCCAATGGCACCAGCAAATACAGGTGTTTGCCCTTTTGATATGATATGATATGATATGGCATTTATAACACACCTATACATAATTGTTTCAAGGCACAACTAGGCAAGGGAGGAGAAACAGAGGGAAAACAGAGACAATAATCTTATTAGGCCAGGTGACATTGAAATTGCGCAAGTGCAGGGGAGAAGGGAGAGGGTAAGGGGGAGGGGGCAGTGCAGTACATGGGATCAACAGAATTAATAATAGAATAAATAGAAAAAATAAATAAGAAGTGCAGCCAGCTGGTGGCAAGTGCAAGGGTAAGTGCAGACAACAAGTGTCGGGTGCTGTTAGGGGACTATAGGGATACAGAAACAGCCCCTGAGTGAAGGGCTGCCAGGGGGGGAGTGCAGGTGTGCAACTGGCGGGGAGAACCTGGGCCTGAGATCAGAGGGTAGCCAGGTGACCAGTGCAGTTTCAGTTTCAGCCAGGTGTTCAGCAGGGGAGAGGCAAAGAGAAATCAGAAGCAAAGAGGAAGGTATTGAGGAGCTTCCTGAACCAGAGATGGTTCTCCTCAGGTTTCAGAGAGGCAGGGAGGTTGTTCCAGAGGGAAACCCCAGCCGAAGAAAGAGATCTACCACCAACTTGTTGCTTGACCCTGAGGTTGTTGGAGGCGGATGAGCAAAGATCTTGAGAAGGAAGATATTTGTGAAGAGAGAGTTGAAGGTATTGAGGCCCCAGGCCCGAGAAGGACTTGTGGACAATGCAGAGGGATTTGAACGCAATCCTTGCAAGCACTGGGAGCCAGTGCAGAGATTTCAGTCCTGTAGAGATATGATCCCTGGGCTTGAGAACAAGGACAAGTCTCGTAGTCTGGTTTTGGATGAATTGCAGAGGGCGGAGAGAAGAGGCAGGCAGATTTAGAAAGAGGCTGTTGCAGTAGTCCAGCCTACAGAGAATGAGAGCTCTGGAGGCAGTGAGCTTCTGGGGGAAGGAGAGGAAAGGAAGAATACCTCTGAGGAGGTGCAGCTGGTCGTGTGACTTCTTAGCGACGTCAGAGATGTGAGGAGAGAAGGAGAGTTTGGAGTCAAAGATGACCCCAAGGTTTTTAGCCTCACAGGTGGGAGCAGGAAGAGGGCCTAAAGAAGCTGGCCAGGGAGAGACAGGAAAGGAGGGATCAGTTGTGCCATTGAGGAGAATCTCAGTCTTAGTCGAATTAAGGCAGGGGCCATTGGCGGCACACCACTCCTGGACAGCAGACAGACAGTCAGAATTGAGAGAAGTAGAAACAGTGGCAGAAGGGAGCCTGAAAATGAGCTGAGTGTCATCCGCACAGCATTGATAGTAACGGCAGAGAGCAGCAATGCGGTGGGCAAGAAGTACCAGGTTTTGGATGAACAGCCAGGGAACAAGGTTAGAGCCCTGGGGAACAGCAAAGGTAGAGATAGCGGAGAGGAAGGACCCAAGTTTGACCTGAAAAGGTTGATCGGAGAGGAAAGAGGTAAGGCAAGCCAGGTCCTGATCAGTGATACTCAGGTTATCCTTGAGACGGTTGAGCAGGATGGCATGGTTGACCTTGTCAAAGGCAGAAGAGAGATCAAGTAAGATGACGACACAAGGGGAATTGGAATCAAGGTTGGAGAGCAAGTCTTCACGCATGTTCAGGAGAGCAGTTTCCATGCTTCTGGCAGCTCTGAAGCCAGACTGATGGTCATGGAGACAACCAACATATTCAGTGTGAAGAGTAATCTGGGATATGGCCAGCTTTTCTAGGAGTTTTCCCAGGAAAGGAGTGATGGAGATTGGGCGATAGTTACCCGGGCTGCAGGCGTAGGATGAGCGTTTCTAAGGAAGAGGGTGCACAAAGGAGTGCTTCACGTGGCAGGGGAAGACTCCAGTGGCAAAAGAGTGCTTGAAGAAGTCAGCCAGAGCAGGTGCCAGGGTGTCAATGTGGTCCTTGATGATTTTGGAGGAACAGGGGAGAACCTGTTTTGATGAGACTTTCAGAGATCGAACTTGTCTTGAAACGTTGTTTCAGGAGAACAGGGGAAAGGCAGAGAAGGAGGGAGGAGAGGTGGCCAATGAGGGGCCAAAGGGAGAGGGGGGTGCAGAGGGAGAAGGGGAGAGTGAGAGAGAGAGGACAGGATGTCCTGAGTATTAAAGATGAAATGAGAAGCCAGAGCCATGCAGATTGCCTGGGAGGGGACAGGAGAAGTAGAGAGTATAGCAGGATTGATGAGCTCCTTGCAGATTTTAAAGAGTTTGGCCGAGTTGTTGGATGCTGCAGAGACGTGGGCTTGGATGTGGTCTCTCTTCTTGGTGTGGACAGAGAGCCAGTATTGCCTTTGGAGCAGCCGGCAGGTGCCAGTTTGTCAGAGGATGTACCGGAAGCATGACATTTCCTCTCAGCCATCCTGCACTTGCATTTAAGGGTGACGAGATCTGAGTCATACCAGGAGTTGCTCTTGGCTTTGGGCTTCAGGCAGATCCTCATGACAGGGGCAAGAACATCAAGAGTATCAGATATAGCAGAGTGGAGCATGGCAAGGGTGTATCAGGGTATGAATCAGCCAAAGGTGGAGAAGGGGTGAGAAAGTGGCGACAAAAGCCATAACTGACAGACACTTCATGGGTCGAAATACTGAGAAGGTAGGTGGCAGTGCTGGAGTTGGGCCTGAGGGTTAGAGAGGGCGTGCTGGGAGGAAAAGAGAAAGTGATCACTCCAGGAGAGAGGAGTGGTGAGAGGGATAGAAAGGGGAAGGTCTGAAGAGATCAGAGTGTCCAGAGTGTGCCCTGCAGAGTGAGTCAGGCCAGAGGGGAAGATAGAGAGTGAGAGAGAATTGGAGAGGTTGCAAAAGAGTCCGGGGGAAGGACAGGAAGCATCCAGGTAGATGTTAAAGTCTCCAAGAAGGAGGAGTTCAATTGTCGAGACCAGGATGGAAGAGGAGAGCTCTGCCCACTCAGAGAGAAAGGAGGAGATTTGACCAGGTGGCTGATAGATGGTAGCCACAGTAAGGGAATGGCCAGGAGAGAGAGAGAGCCTGCAGACGAGGCATTTCAAAGAGGAGTAGGCCTGCATAGGAATGACAGAGGCAGAAATCCACTCTGGGAAAATTAGGGATGCATCCCATCCTGTAGGATTGGATCGGGCTACAGAGAGGATTTTGTAGCCATCAGGGAGGAGAGTGTCAAAGCTTGTGACAGAGCTGGCAGTGAACGATGTCTCAGTGATTCCGAGGACATCGAGGTCAAGTTCTTCCAGGAGGTGGCAGATGTCAGAGTAGTGTTTGACAGCTCAGCAAGAGTTGAGAGTGGCAATATGGAGAAGGTGTCTGTCCTTGAAAGACTTCCGGGGAGGGGTACAAATCAGAGGTACGTAGAAGAAGCCCAAGGGAGGGCAAAAGAGGAAAGAGGAGAGTGCAAGGTAGCCAAGGAGGAGACAGCAGGGGGAGGCAAGGAAGCCATGGAGGGAAGAGAGGGGACAGCAGGAGAAGAAAGGAAGTTGGTGAGGCACAGTAAGCGTCTATCAAAGAGGAGAAGGTTGGCCTGATGACCTTGCACCAAGATGGTACCATTCAGGTAAACATTAATGATGACCTTAGAGGAGTGGAAGGGGGCCAGGAAGGACTCCCACCATGGTGCCACCATTAATGAGAGAAGAAGAGAAAGGAGAAAGCACAGAGACCATATGAAGAGTCCATAGGTCTTGCGAGGGAATAAAAAAAGAAGCTGCCGGTAAGAGTTTACCTGGAGGAAGCACTGGTATAGGTGTCAGCGATAGGGAGGCCTGTGTTGGAGACCATAATGTCCTTTTTAAACTTCTTCCTACCTTATTTAGTGAAGAGAGCAGGATAGTCCATAGACACAAAGCTAGAAAAGATTGGAGAAACAGAGAGCACCATAGAGTAGGTAGGGAGAAGAGAGAAGAAGAAAGAGGGGTGGGGGGAGACACTAGGGAAGGACACGGGGGTGCAAGCAGATGAGACAAAGAGGGATGAGACAATAGTAGACAATTAAACAATACAACAGGAGCTCAGACAATAGTTGAACAGTTTGCTAAATGAACGTTTTGCTAAGAAGACAAAACCAGGAACGGCAAGGACAAAGTAGTTGGCAACCTGGAACCTGGAAGAAGGAGGAGTGCAGTGGAACACACAGCAGTAAAATATAGGACAGGGCAATCAGTGAGGCAAATACAAACACCACAAAAAACCAAAAAAGGAGAAATCGACGAGAGTGGACCCAGATAGGGAGTAATATAAGCAGACACTCCTAACTCTCCTTATCAAATGGGAATGCGGAAAGGTGGAACAATCAGAGTGAAGGGAGGCAAGAGTGGCAGTGTATTGGGGTAATCCATCATGACAGTAATATGGGACCTGGTCACTATCTTTGGGTGATGTGTAGGATGTACAATGGTTTGATTGTGACATTAGGGGAGATCAGAAGGAGGGAAGCTGGTCATTTGCATCCTGGAGGTATTGGAAAAGTAATAGGGAGAGATAGAGAGCAACAGTATGTCTAGGTTTTGATGCACTTTCCAGTGGGTGAAATCAGATACCAGTTGGGTGTTAGTGAACAACGGTACAAATAGACAAGCTTCAGTTATCAAAATCCACTGCAGAACTGATGGTGAGTGAGAGGGGTTAAATAATTCGTAGTCGGTACCTGTTCAATATCTTAGTTACTTGGGCTGGCTAGCCCGAGTTCCTTAAAGGCCTAAACATGGCCAAATAGGAGTGTAACTTAGTCTGTCAACCTTTGCCACAGATGGGTATTTAAACTTACACAAATCCAAAATCTGTAATTGCATGCTGTTAAATTATATGTGAATGATCAAACTTTTCATTAATTAATGTATGTTGTCAAGCTAAGAAATTGACACAAAAACAGGCCATTGCAAATCCAAAATGTCTATCTTTTTACACTGAAAAGAAGTTGCTTTGTGAGTGTGAAGAAGTGTTTTGTGTCAGGCATTAGGCACTTTTGAAAGCTTCTCAAAGGCCTTATAATTCCTCTTGGTATTTCGGACTTCACAGGGCTACTCTTCTGCATTAAGGAATTCCTAAAACATCTTCATGGCCCTCCCAGTTTTGTGAGATCTGTTAAAATAAATTGTTAGTGTCACTCTCAGGCTCTTGATGCTTTTTACATTTTCCCAAGGCTCCTATCAGGATCTAGATCAGGGGTTTGCAACTGTTACCTTTCCAAATGCGTTCACTATAGCACCCATCAAGTCTAGTCAGAACAATCAACAGTGACAGATTATGAGATTAGTTGTACAGAACATCCATACAGTTGCAGGGTGCAGGCACTTGTTTTAAGGGTTTTCCACACATCCTAATACCACTTTCAGGTGTTTGGTGCTTTCTTTAACTTTTCAACAACCACCCCAGCTTCTCGGTGTTTTCCAAACGTCTTCCTCTAAGAATCTATACCTGTTTAAACTTCTAAATACCACACTAGATTTCTATGCACGTTTCAAACTTCTCAGAACCCCTCTCAAACTCTGTATTCTTGGTTAAACTGTAATGCTCATATCAGCTTTGAGTTGCTTTACAAAACCTCTCATTTTCCCTCCCATGTTCTATACACTTTGTCACGTTTCAGAGCCCCCCCCCCGACCCCACGACCTCCCGCCGCTTTTTCTCTATATAGTTTCGGAAACCTAAATGTACCTCTCTGCTGCTAGGCACATTTCAGGTTTCTCAGCACCCTTCATGTCCTATGGGTTTTCAGGATCTCTGCAGGTATTTCAAGCATCACCACTCAATATGGAAACTAGATACTGGAATTCAGAGACTGCAACTAACAGATTGAGTACAGCAGTTCGATGCTTACTCCGAGAGCTCCAGGTGACTACTCACTGCCTTCTAGCAATCTTGTTCTTGCTACACCCCTGCTCTTGAGCCCTGATCATGAGAGTTATTACCTCACATATTTAATTGTTTTCTGTCTGGGAGATTAATAACTGCTCCTTTTACCATCATGCTCTGCTTTCTGGCCTGTGGCATATGACAGGGGATGTCAGATAGGATAAAAGGGCTTGCATGTTGTATTTTGTCTACTATCCATATGCACACTATAAATACAAATAGAGTAAAGTAATAGCCTATTGATGTTTAAGTCTGCAGATGCAGCGGCTACATCTTGGAATGAAAATATTGATAACATTCAGGTTTGTAGGTAACTATTTATTTGCATTTCCGGTGTCATGGGTGTTTTGTCACACCACTGATGCTCTTGATTTGCCAAACCACAAATATAGACATATTAAGTTGGTATTGTTTTATTGCCAGTTAATACTCAAGGCAGGATGCTCATTCATTACAGCAGGCTATATTGTGTAAGCTTTTGATACAAAAGTGCTTACTCTTTACCGGGGGTAGCATCCCTTGTGAAAAGTCATCCACACTAGCCCCTTTAGACCACAGTTCAAAATGAACCCACTATGGGGACACTGGCTGTCTCTTAGGGTGTTTATGCCACTTAACCCAACTCTCTACTTGGCTTGCCATTGGCACAGTATAGACAACATGTATCTAAATCATTCAAGTATCAATTTGCTCCAATTAGCACGTTTCTTAAATCATTTAGTGCATATATCAATATTTATAGCACAGTTCTTTTTAATCCATAATATGAGGCAATATTAATCCATAGGTCTTTGTAGCCAATGCATTTCAGACTATGTCCGCCCTCAGGGCCAAACAGTACTGAAAAACAGCATAATAAATGATGAACAATGGAGAGCAATGAAAACAAAAATTACACAGTGGAAGACAAAACAGAGAAATGGTAGTATTAATGTCATACCTGTATAAATGTCATACTTAAACCAAGTTCGTAACCGCGCATGGCTCACTTTAAAGTCCAGTAATATAATCAGTGCTTAGCTTGCAAATTTGATCAAAAGCGAGGAAATACAAAGAACTGCGAGGCCGTACGTGCAGCACAGCCTCCCCTGTTGTGTAGTAACTGGGTGATTGCATCACCATGTAGAACCCCTTGCAGCTCGGGTTCCAGATGACGTCGTCTGTGTGGCTCGCGATTCGGGCTACACCGAGAGAACAACATCGGAGCCGCCGTAGCTGCAAGGGAACTCTCCGTTATGAATTAAACCTGAGAAATACCTGAACCGATTCAAGTGTGTTACGTGTTGTTTAATACGTGGGACATAAACGTAACAAGTGGCGACGAGGATGGGATGCTCGTTCCATGTCGAGGAGAGTTCCTATTTAAAGAAGACAATGGAACGACAGAGTGAAGCATCGTGGAGAAAGTAAAGTGAGGTACGGTAGCCACATGTATAAAGGCCGTACAAACGCTTGCGAGGAATGTAGATCATAAGGAACTTTAAAATGAAAAGGAAAAACGGATGCTGACTTGCCATATGTTGTGAAGTGGGCGCGAGGTACCGACAAAGACTGCTGCATTATTTAAACACGGCGCGCGGTGCCACAACAGAGAGAGGAACAGCTACTAAGAGCAACGTGATGACGTATGTCACGCTCTTAGAGTAAAGCACCCGAAATAACGTGCTTTGCGTGCCACCATTTTGTTTTGGAAAAAAAAAAAAAAAAACACGATGTTTACAGTACGCGTGCCGTGTATTACGAACAGTGATTTTGAACATTATTAAAGGAACGCTGTTGAGGCATCCGACTCTGGGAATTGGCAACATTGTTACAATAGCGGTATAGTGTTATGCACATGAAGTTATAAGCCCAGAATGTAAACAGTTTCAATGGACATTAAGTGAAAACTGCAGAAGCATAACACAAGTCAGCTGAGTGAACGAAATCAACAGTGGCAATAGGGATAAAGGAAAGAAAGAGACAAGAGGTTTAAAAAAAAAAAAAAATATATAAATAAACGCAAAAGACAATGCAGAGTATACCGGCTCCAGAAAAGTTTTTATCTCATCCAGGAAATCCTGTATTGTCCTGGGAACAATGGTTGGACAATTTTCAAGTCTATATGAGAGCTATAGGTGGTGCAAAGTTCAGTGACGACTTGAAGGAAGCTACGCTGTTGAATTGCATAGGTACAGAAGCATTGAGGATTTTCAGGACATTACCTGGGGATGCTGACTTTGGTGGTAGTTCAAGTGATGCCACGACAAGTTCAAGGAAGTATGAGGTGGCATTATCTAAATTAAGTAGACATTTTGGAAATAAAACTAATGTTGTTCTGGAAAGATATCGATTTTTTACCAGGAAACAACTTAAAAATGAGTCGATTGACGTGTATGTGGCGGCATTGAGAGGCCTCATTGCGACATGTGATTTTTCAGGTATAGCCAATGAATATTTACGAGATCAGATAGTTTTGCATGTGGCTGATCCAAAGATACAACAGAGACTTTGGCAGGCGAAAAACCCGACACTGGAGCAAACATTAGAGATAGCAAGATCCATTGAACTTGGGGATAAATGCATGCGTGAAGTGCAAAATAAACAAGAGACATTTGACAAGTGTACGGTTCAAACTGTGCAGTCTGAGAGCTCAGAGGAAAATGAAGAGTCATTGATTGCTATGGTAAAGAAAATGGTGCGATTGGATAAGGGTATGGGCTCATGGCAAAACAGAGGTAACTTTTCAAGATATCAAACAAATTGTGATAAGTGTGGATGGTTTAAGCATGTGAATCCAGGAAAAGACTGTCCAGCTGTGGGTGCAGAATGTTTTAAGTGTGGTCAAATGGGACACTATGGAAAGATGTGCAGAAGCATCAGAGCAGGAGGAAGGTATTTCATGCGTGGAGGTAATTATAGAGGTCAAAGATTCAATGGTAGGAAAAGTACATCTGGAGTGAGAACAGTGGAAGAGAATCAGCAACAAGATGGAGTAGTTGCAATTTCTGACGAATTTAGCGAAGTGATGCAAATTTTGGCTCTTTCATCCAGTGGAAGGGTTGCAGGCCCGTGGGTGCCAATGAATGTGGATGGAGTGACCATACAAATTATGGTCGATACAGGATCACCGTACACCATAATTGACAAAGACACGTTTGAGAGAATTTAAAAAAAAAAATGGGTGACCTACGTATGACGAGTGTCAAGGCGACAGGGTATGGCAAATCCCCTATTGACATTGTTGGCTATGTTTGGGTACAGTTATCCTTTGAAGGGAGACATACTTATTGCAAGTTATATGTGGCACTAAAAGGATTTGCGATAATTGGTTGGTGGGAGCAAGCGGCACTAAAGATTAGGATTCACCCTGGAGAAGTTAAGCCTATATTGAGTGTTTTGGATAAATGCTGTGATTCCCCCGATGGTTTAGTTCAGAGATTTCCGGAGGTATTCAATGAGAAGATTGGGATTCTCAAAGGATTTAAACATCGCATTGTTTTGAAAAGAGGAGCAAAACCGGTAGTACATAAGGTGAGGAATATACCGGTTGGAACACGGGATTCCTTGAAGAGAGAATTAGAAAAATTGTGTTCTCAAGATATCATTGAACCGATAGAAAGCTCAGAGTGGTTGTCGCCCATTGTGATCGTAAGGAAACAAGGGGGGGACATTAGGATGTGTGTTGATTTAAGAGATTTGAACAACAATATATGGGTAGATAGACATCCCCTGCCAAATATTGGAGAAATGCTCACCACCATGGAGCCAGCCAAATATTTTTCAACACTTGATTTATCATCCGCATATCATCAGGTTGAATTGGATGAGAACTCCAGACATCTCACGTCCTTTATAACACCTTTAGGGGCGTTCCGTTTTAAAAGGATGCCATTTGGCCTAGCGTCGGCGGCTGCTGTATTTCAGAGATTAATGCATCATCTATTTGAAGGGTTACCTGGAGTGTACTATTTTCAAGATGACATTTTAATTTCAGCCATGACTGAAGAGGATCATGATGCTAAACTTCTTGGAGTTCTGCAAGTACTACAACAGAGAGGTCTTACATTGAAGATTGAGAAATGCAAAGTAAAAAAAAATGGAGTGACTTATTTGGGCCATAATATTGATGTGGATGGAATTAAACCTAAAGAAGCTTTGGTGGATACCATATTGAAAATTCCTGAGCCGTCCAACAAAGATCAATTGAGGGGTTTGTTGGGCCTTACAGAGTATTATGCGAAGTTCATTGATCACTATACAGACAAAACGATACATATGAGAAATCTGATGAAGAAGAATGTGAAGTTTGGATGGTCTGTGGAGTGTGCGAGGGAATTAGAAGAAATCAAAGAACTAATTAACAGAGCACCTGCCCTGAAGATGTTTGATTTTAGTGCCAAAACTGTTATATCTGTAGACGCGAGTAATTCAGGCCTGGGAGGTGTACTTGAACAAGTTCAAAATGAAGAAATGGTTCCTATTGCCTTTGCTTCTAGGACACTTAAAGATGCTGAGAAAAATTATTCTACTATAGAAAAAGAAGCTCTGGCTGTAATGTGGATTTTAGAGCATTTTAAAGGGCTGATATGGGGTATCCCCATTGAAGTTAGGACTGACCATAAGCCGTTGATTCATATCCTGAATCCTAGAAATCCGCATTTAACATCTCCCCGCATAAGAAGGTGGATTCTCATCATAATGCAGTACAATCTTTCTATTAAATATACTCCAGGCAGGAGTAATGTGGTTGCAGATTGCTTGTCCCGCTTGCCATGCTCATCAAGTGGTGAAGGTGATGATAAAAATGAAATAGAAATGGACAGTGTCATTGCTCAAATACATCCTGGTTTCACTAAGGAGGATTGGATGGAAGGTGTCAAGGCGGATGAGGAACAGGAACAGTTGAGGCTAGCGATAGCGAGTGGCTGGAAGGAGGTGCCTGAGTGGTTAGTTCCATGGGAAGATAAGAAGGAGGAGATGTCATGCAATGAAGCTTGCATATATCGGGGAGATCGCATTGTGCCGCCTACGAGTTTGAGAGAGAGGATCATGCAAATTGCACATGAAGGACATATAGGGAGGAATCTCACTAAAAGAAGAGTAAGAGAGGTGTATTGGTGGCCCAGGATGTGGAATGAGTTAGAAAACATGGTGAAGGAATGCTCTGCATGTGCGGTGAGCGATAAAGGAAAAGTTGTCAGAGCCACACCTTTGCAACCCATAGAAATACCAGTGTCGGTTTGGACAAAGTTAGCCATCGATATTTCAGGACCATTTGAGATATTGGAGCCACATAAGATTTACATCATAGTATTGGTTGACTACACCTCCAAGTGGGTTGAATGTGGCATTGTAGAAGAGTCTATGTCAGCAATAAAAGTCAAGAGATTTCTGGAAGAATTAATTGACAGGGAAGGAGAGCCTCAGGAGTTGGTGTCAGATAATGGGGCACAATTCATGGCAAATGATGTACAAGATTTTCTCAAGGAAAGAGCAATTAGACATAGAACTACTTCTTTATATCATCCTATTGCTAATGGTTTGGTTGAGAGAATGAATAGATTTATCAAGGACACGATTCAGTTAGCTGTTGCAAACAACATTCCCTGGAGAGAGACTCTTAAAGAAGCATTGCTCACATATAAAGTCACGCCACATTCCACAACAGAAGTTGAACCATTCACTATGATGAGGGGAAGAGTGGCTACCAACAGACTGAGACCAGCTTGGTTAACAGGAAGAAACAATAGAGTTGTGGACATGGAAGCTGTGGTGGAGAGAGTAAAAGTTAAACAAGCAAAGTATAAGAAATACTATGACAGACAGAAGAGTGTGAAGGAGAATTCAGTAAAGGAAGGCGATTGGGTGAGAGTGAAAGAACCTAGGAAAGTGGTGAAAGGAGAATCAAAGTATCGTGACCCACAGATGGTAGTGAGTTGTTCTGGGAAGTCTGTAATATTGGAAGATGGAAATCGATGGTCATGCGATGATGTGGTCAAAACCGATGGAGAGACGAAGGGAGCTCTAGACAATGTTAAAAGAGTGAGGTGGTGTGATGTCAACAGAGGTGAAGAAGAATTGACAAACAAAGATGCCAAGGTTACAGAAGTGGAAAAGAACAATACATGCTTGGCAAAAACCAGGAGCAGAACACCATATTTTAAAAAAGATTTCATGTATTATTAATAAACTGTTACTAGAGGACAGCGTGTACCCCGGGAAGCAGAGAAGATGTGTATCCTTTTTACTTGATGTGTAGTATAATGTTTTGGGTTTCTAATTCATAGTTTAGTTGTTTTTTTTTCTTTCTTTTCTTTCTTTCTTTCTCTTTTTCTTCCATCTCCAGGAATGGTTATTTACTTGTGTTAATTATAAGGGGGGAAGATGTTGTGTAGTAACTGGGTGATTGCATCACCATGTAGAACCCCTTGCAGCTCGGGTTCCAGATGACGTCGTCTGTGTGGCTTGCGATTCGGGCTACACCGAGAGAACGACATCGGAGCCGCCGTAGCTGCAAGGGAACTCTCCGTTATGAATTAAACCTGAGAAATACCTGAACCGATTCAAGTGTGTTACGTGTTGTTAAATACGTGGGACATAAACGTAAAAAGTAAGGAGATGTGATTGAAGTGCTTGAAGGTGGTGTGTTTTGTATTTGTGTGTGTTACCACTGGAAAGGAAGGAGATGGGTTGTAAAGTGCTTGTCACTGTATGGAAGAGTTGGTGATGTCATGTGGAATGTTTGGTGTTGAATGATGTGCGAGTGTTCCAGACAAGGTTGGTTAAGCCTGGTTGATGGGACACTGGTTCTGTTCAAGCTGTCTTACTGTAACTTGAAATAAAGGTGTCTGAAGAAACATAAGACTACAGAAGGTGCTTTTTAACACTGGCGATGAGGATTAAAGAAACAAGAACCTGTGCAAAGTGGATGAAGAAGAAACTGCTGAGGGGGGAGCAGCAGGAGAAGAGAAGGAACCACTGCCCCCCCAGAGACACAGAAGTCCCATCACCCGGTGAAGTAGAAGCTGTAGCAAATGAGTGGGGAAGTGAAGAGATGCCCCAAACAGAGGCCCCAAAAAGGGAGAAGTATTGAGGCTTGAAGTAGAAGCTGCAGCACAGTGCAAGGGAAGGTGAAGTTAATCACCAAAAGCGAATCCCTTTGATATAAAAAGTACCCAGGGGTGCAGCGCGCAAGAGATTGAGAATTAAGGAAAGCCTTAGTGCAGCCCCTGGGTGCCAAAATAGAAGAAAGGGCAGCCCACCCAAAGGTCCAGGGGGTATCAAGATAAGAGAAGCCCCAGGACTGAAGCAGACCCAAAAGTAATAAGTGTGGGACAGTAACAAAGAACAGGGGGAAGTTAAGAGATGCCCCGAGAAGCGGAAGCTTGGCAGCAGAAGCAAAGCAAAAGGGGAACTGCAATGAGTTGATGCATCCCTAGCTATAATGCAAGAAGGCCAGCGCAGGAGATAAGTGGAGGCAGGCTCCTGATATAACCCTAGAAGCGCCAGCGCGGTACCGAGAGAGAAGAGAGCACAGCCCCAGTGCTGTGCAGCGTAAGGGTTAATAATGGCAGAAAAGAAGAAAGGGGCTGGTGTGATATGCGTGCCATACGAAAAGAAAGAACCCAGGAAGCGGGCTGTGACTTTTGAGCATTGTCTTAAGGGCAAATGTCGTGTAGAGCTGAAAGAAAGACGATTGGAAGCAGATGTTTATCCGTGCCAAGGAAGCTGAACACTGGTGATGTCATGTTGTGAGTAGCGAGTGATGGCAAGGGTTGGAATACCATTGTGAGGTCAAGTTCTAGTGTCCTTTGCTGCCGTAATAGCAATGCTGTGCATTGCGGTGCGTAGTAAAGCAACCGACTAGCATGGCTTCACAGGAGGAGATCATGGTGTATTAAAAAAAAAGGGAAGAGGAAAGGACCCTCGTGCGAGACACGCGCTGCACGTTGTAAACAGAAAGAAACGTCGGATTGGTAGGAAGAGGATCCGTAGTAGCTGGGAAAGTTGCGGCACAGTAAGGATTCCGAAGGAAAGGTTCTGAGGTCTCGGGAGAAGGAGAGACTAACTTTGGATCTAACGACCAGTTGCAAATTGAGAAGAAGAAAATACGTTGTGTACCGGCATCATCGGAGTCGGCACCCAGGAGACTAGAGATGTTGATGGGTGAGAGGAAACAATGCTTCATGGTGGCTGGAGACTAGGCAGAATGATATATCCTTTTGTGGTAGTGTAAGAGAAAGTATTATCTGCTTCTGATATTTGTTTATGTGGATATGGTGTTATAGATGATGCAAGATGCAATATAGTAGTGATGAACGTTTGTACCAGTGTAGGAGGCACTCTGAGCGTGGAAGGCATGTATGGCGTGCATTCATGAAAATTCAAAAATGTTTAATAAGATGAAGTCTAACCTATTGAGGAATTTTTAGGCAAAGATGGACTAACAGACAATTTTGAATTGAAGATGATATGAGAGAGTTTGAGTATAAGTGTCCATGAGAGAGTGTGCTAGTATAATGATTTGAGGAATTTCAGTGCTACATTGTTGAAAGCAACAAGGACTCATAGGACCTGAGGATAATTAGGCTGCCAGAAGGCAGCATTGGACTCATAGGGCTGTCCATCTTTGGCAAGTATTTTTACACTGGTATTGTACTGATATTTTATTGCAAATATTTGTTTGCATGAGGAGTGTATGTTGCCAATGTGGTAAAGAGTGGGATAGCGTTCCAGAGAAGTGTGTTTTCTTTAAGGAAAGTGTTAAGCGGGGATAGCGCCTCGTGTGAAGTAGGGATAGCGTCCCACAACAGAACAGTTGGGGTAGTGGCCCACAGTAAAGTAGGGATAGCGTCCCGCCTGAGTAGCGATAGTGTCCCATTTGAGCAGGGATACCGTCCCATTTAAGTGTGGGATAGCGTCCCATTTGAGCAGGGATAGCGCCCCATTTGAGCAGGGATAGCGTCCCATTTTGAGTAGGGATAGAGTCCCAGATGAGTCGGGATAGCGTCCCATTTGAGTAGGGCGGGTGTCCCAGTACTAGGACTTTTAAGCGGTTTAGGGATCCTGTCCCATAGTAGGTATATCGTCCTGTTGTAATGGAAGTAGATTGGGATAGCGTCCCAATGAGGTTAAGTGTTGGGATAGCGTCCCGATGAGCTAAAATGTTGGGATAGCGTCCCAGAAATGTTTTGAGCAGCATCACTCAAACAGATGCACTGATATGGATGTTGTCTGGCATTGAGGCCCAAAACTAATTCTGCCTTCTATGTCATATACACAGAACTGCGAGGCCGTACGTGCAGCACAGCCTCCCCCTACCTCCATTCTAAAAAGTTGCACATTGCGTGATGTCGCTACCGCAATTGCATTGTGCCGTCACAGACGCATCACGTTTGCCACGCGTGTTTTGTTTACATGGTTACTGGTGACAGTAGCTGTTACAAAACAGAGGCTAAAGCAACTAAGGTGTAAATACTTTGTTAAGAGGTTCAAAGACATGTAAGGGGTAAGAAATGTTTTACATCTTGCTGTTTACATTGAGCACAGCATGTCTATGACTATGATACAGCACAGGCCAGTGTTTTTATTTACGATGCACACCAGTCACCCAGTGTGTGGATCTAAGCACTGGCGAGTTCATCTTCACAAGAATTGTGTTCAGTACCAGCACATAAATCAAGGTCTCCTAGAGTGTTCTGTAATGCCACCATGCACTATAGATAAGAAGTGTTATTGTGTATCACATATATCCATAAATATGTGCATATACGATCAATCTCCCAAGGCTCATTAGTATACATACAATTATATATATATATCATGTCCTCAAATAAAAAGGTAAGAGCGCTCAGGAAATAGTGAATCCATTCAAACAACCCGCAGACCTGCTCCTAAGCCAAATTGCTCATTACAAAATACTAAGTAGTTATTTAATTCCTAGTCCTGAAAAGGGTAATTGTCTCTGAAAGTGGGTGTCACAAAAAGCACATGCAAATGACTTCTTCATTGATCCCCTTCGGAGTCATCACATTAAGGGGGTAATTCATGGATTATTTGCGCCGAAAAAAACTTGATTTGTGTGCCATTCTGCCCGCAAATCCCCATTTGTTAAACAGGGATTTGCGGGCAGAATGGCACACAAATCCCGTTTTATTTTTGGCGCAACTAATCCATGAATTACCCGCTAAATCTTTCAATCCAGAAAGTCTCTCTCCGGTCCAGTCTTTTCAGCAGATCGTCGTAGGTATCCCTCTTGTGGCCACTTCCACCAGCTGAAATCTGATCTGCGAGATGTGTCTTTTTTCGATACAGTTCTGGGCTACTGCCAAATTCATATTTCTAGTTTGGATGCATGATCCATGTTTGCACTGTCTCTTGGATTGCCCATCATAATACATTCTACAAGGACATGTTGTAAAACTACGGATCTTATCCTTTTCTCCTGACCTGAGGTGATTCACTATGCTGCCACTGGTTACAAACCTGCAGTTGTTGCAATGCAGGCATGGGAATGTGTCATTTTTTTGGTTATTGTTTCTCAATGGATGTGGTGTTGAATAAAAACCTTTGAAATGTGTGCTCCGCTTATAGGCAAATATGGGATGTTCTTGAACTAGATGTGCAACCATAGCATTGCAAGAAAGAGTCCCCCGATTTGTCTGAATGATGGATTTGATTGGTATACTCTGGATGGAATACTTGGATACATATACCAAAGATGGTATTGTCTTTTCCTTAAACTCTTCTGTCAGCAAATCTGCCTGTGTAATGTCTACCAGCCTTGAAGGCATTGACCTCTGTGGGTTTGTAACCTCCAGCCAGAAACTTGTCTCCCATTTTTCCAATTTGTTCAGTATAGTCTTCCTGGTTGCTCGCAACTCTTCTCACCCTAAGCATCTGATTATAGGGTACATTTTGAATCAGGCTGGGCTGGTGAACGCTGAGACAGTGTAACAAATTGTTCATGTCTGCCTCTTTGTGAAAGATATTCGTGGAATATTTCCCATCTGTAAACTTAATCTCTACATCTAAAAAAATGATGTGACTCTCAGAGCCTTCACTAGTGAACTGTAAACGTGGGTCAATAATGTTTAAGTAGGTGAGGATCCAGCCATGAGCCAATGGGATTCATAGACATAAGGCAGAACAAGGTAGAAAGAACGGGCAAGGGGCACCATTACAAATGTCTCCATTTCCCAAAGACTGTTATCTTCACTGCTTCATCTGATTTGCAGCAAAATCAAGACAATAATATGTAGACACACATACAGATTTAAGCCACTTTTCTGCATTGTGATGCAAACATGCACACATTGTGAAACATTACATTTACCCAATCAGAACTCAAACAGGAAATGTCCTCGTGTGAGAAGGATGACAAGATGGCAATATATTTAATGTCCCAAATATAAGAACAACATATTTTACCCTGCTGCCAAATTACATTGTAGTCTGTCTTCAAAAGAAGTAGAATAGGTCATTGGGAACTTACAGTTCTTAAACACAAACCTAAATGTAGACATGCCTGAAATGCAAAACATGCGGCCTAAATAAACAAACTTTGGTAAAGCAAATAGACTTTTGCTGCTGTTCATTGTCTTTTTATATTAATAGCCACTAATTGTTGAAAATTGTTATCGGCAATGACTTAGAGCACATCCTAGATCCAGAATTTGGCAGCAATTGAAATCACTATTATTAGTCACTAGGCAAAATAATAGTTGCAGATTCTAGAAATTAGTTAATTCCAAACACCTTGATGAAGTCCTTGGCAGGAGACTCTAAATCACATCAGGAGAATTACCATTGAACAGTGTTCTACCACAGAGAAAGGTACACTTGATGTCACTGATAAGTGGGTGTACACCGGGGGTGAAGTCAACATAATTGACATTATTAAGTCACTTAAACACTTGTCTACTCCTGGACCTGATGTCTTTGACAATGCATTGATTAAACTTGACGTTCACTTGTGGGATAGGCTACATCACATTCTCTTTATGATTACGAGTAAAAGTAGAAAGCTACCACTGCCATGAACCAGTAGCATTAATTTTCCAGTTCACATGAAGACCCCACGAAACAACCCAAAACCAAAAAATTACTGCATCTTGGCAGTGTTTGATCCACTTTCTATGATATTCACACACATTTTGCTAAGCAAACTTAACAATTGGGCTTGCAACAACAATATCATCCCCTTGAACAAAGTTGGCTTTGGCACGGGTTCTTGTCCCTTTGTCAACTTAGTGAGTCTAACCTTCACCATTGAATACTTTAAGCGGGTCCAGACCCATAGGGCCTCATTACGACCCTGCCGGTCTGGAAAGAATGGTGGTGGTAAATCCGCCACCACCATTCTTTCCGGAACGGCTGATTAAGAGTCCTGCAGGCCGGCGGTGACCCTCCGGCCAGGTCTGACCTGGCGGGTTTAACACCACCCGCCTGCAGGCAGATGTGAAAACACTGGCACCATTACAGCATGGTGCCAGGCTTTCCACTTCCCCATTCCCTATAGGACTCCATGGGAATGGGGATTAACAGAATTCCGCCTCTGGAATTACCGGGTCACCGGGGTTGTGATGCCAGTGGCGGAATGGTAATTCGAGTCTGGCTGTAACCTGCCGGAATTTCCGGCACAGTTACCGCCGGGCTCGTAATGAGGCCCATAGTGTTTACGTGGCTTTTGTGGATTTCGACATTGTTCAGCATTACATTGTTAGGCTCAAACGTTATAACTGAGGATTTCATTGGGCCTGTAAAGAATGATCATGCTATTGCATAGTCATGCTAGGCTTAAAGTTAAAAATGTAGGTCTATCGTAATCTCGTATTTTAACCTTCAAAATCTTCAATGTCCATGAGAACCTGGTTAAAATGGGGATTTATTTAGGCCTCAGACATTTTAATGTTTTCATATTATTTGTATTGATAGATTAATCATTGATATTATTGTATTTGATGTCTTGTTATAATTCCTTTTCTTTTTTTGTTTGCATTGAAAGCCTTATTGGCTGTTGTATACTAAATATATGCATACAAATGAATAGTCATGAATTTGTGTTGGCACCATAAAAATGGGACAATCTCATAGAACATGCAAGTTGAAATGCCTGTCGTCTCATGACTATTATCCGGTGAGCATTTAACCTCTGCTAGCAGATGAAATACTTCTCGCATTTTAAATTATCAACTGAGGAACAGAGCCTGGATTATACACAGCCTGCCAGGGGTGTCTAGGTCTGGAAAAGATCAGGGGTTAAGCTAATGTCGGGACTGGCGGGATTCAGGGCTAGCTATAGCCTTTTGGTTGTAGTCCTTGAGCTTCAAGACCAGGGGCTATAGCCCCCTCAGCCCACCCCCAGCAACGCCTCTGCAGCCTGCTTTGAACGCCAATAACATGTTTTTTTTTAATTTCTCTATTGTCCAGCATCCCATCACCCATGATTGATTATGTGATTAAGGACGGTTAACCAGGATTTAAAATATCTAAAACAGAATGCTATAACACAAAACAATCCATTAATAACAGGATGAAAACATGAGACTTTACCAATCACAAATAGAATATAGACATGCATCATATATAGTATCATGTTTATGATGGCATTCACTACTTTATGACTGTTGCTTGGAGCGAGATGGCAATGATATGCTGTCTTAAGGACTGTCACCAGCTTACCACTCATGTCCATACAAAAGGGTCCTCAACTTGTATATAAACATGCTAGTTATAACTGATGTAAAGAAATCCAAATAGTGTGACTTCATGACTTACTATTTATCCCCAAAATGGAGAAGCATGCACTCTACTTTTATTTTGTATTTATTTTGATTGTTTTTTTAGAACACGCTTAATGGCTGAGTTTGGTTTCTAAGCGTGGATCTGGGATTCAAACCTCTGTTGCTCTGCGTGGTCTTGCTTCCGACACCAGTCCATACTGCTAGGCCGTAAAGACCCCTCATATGGAAACTAAGGCACAATCACCATATGCTAGTGACACGACAGACACAAGGTTCGCTTTTCCAAGCAAGTCTGGTTTATTTCAAAGTATTCTCAGTCGGCCGACTGGGGTCTAACGTCTCGCAACTTGTGTACCCAGACCTCGTGAGACGCAAGAGAGCGAGCAACGCTCAAACAGCAATATTTATACATGACATGCAATCTTTTAGAAGGCAATACAAACCGCTCATAATTTGTCTTTTAGGCTAGGGTTTGATGATTGACAATCATGACAATTATGACACGTTCTGACAAGTTTTTATTCAGTCTAAATTTACTTATTCAAGTGACAGTAGCAGAGACAATTCTTTGTTATGGAGAGCATAGAGCTCTTAGTACAGCATGGATATCATGTTTCGCAGGAGAGTGACATTCTTTAGCATGTTATCTGTGCGTTTCTATTCATGTACCAGGGGTCAGACAGTTCTGAGGCAGAAAATACTATTCTCCATGAAGGAGTACCGCTAGAAAGAATATAATTCATGCTTTAACTGCCTATTGCTACAGAGTTTGCGAGATAGGTCGGCACCTGAGCCGCTGATTAAATGCAGTTTCTGCTTGCCTCCAAGGACGTTGTGAGGGAGGAAAACAATGTATTTCTATATCGTCTGACATTCATGTCTGTGTTAATCTTTCAGCATTCAGGCTATTGCCTCGCGGCGTGCATGACCTCGAAGTATAGAATACATTTTGCAAAGCTGTTTTACAGAAAAGAAAAAAGCAAATGGTGGATATTTCACAAAATGGACGCCCTCTGGTTATTCTCAATACGTTGACAATTCCACGCTGGCAATGTATCGTGCTTGATGCGATTGGTTTCAGGCCAACATAATATACGTACTATACATACTATAAGGTCGTTTCTGGACTAACAAACCCTCCTTTTGGCCGTAAACCAAGAGCATTATCCATACATTGCATCCTCATCTGACCATGTGTCTAATTCTGAACTACCCATACTACTATAATCATCATCAGAAATATTAATCGCCATGAATTCTTTGATTGTTTCGTTTTCGTGTTGTGCACCTTTATTTACTACCTGCGGAGGTTTCAATTCTATACGGTGAGCACATTCATTTGCAACCTGGGAGCAAAGGATTGGCAGACATTGTATGCAACAACAGCAGAACATAAGGATATCAAGTATCGTGATCAAAATTGCAATTAGTTTCCATCCCTATGATCGCAACAATTCCCAAAACCATAAATCTATGTTCAGATTCCAGCTACCTGTGGGGACATGAATGTCAGAACTTAGGGCATGCAATTTCTTAATTGCTTCGAATATTGTGGGGGAGGAGTCATTTACAAATATGCAGAAAAGCTCAACCATCACAATCGGGTGCTCAGTTATATCATATGTAGAGCACACTGTGTTTGCAATACTGGAATGATCAAAATCCACATTAACCACACAGAGGGCCTCCGCCTAAGAAGCAATTTTGTCTAGCCCATCCATTCACATTGGAAGATGCTGCACAGTGAATCCTGCCATGTTCATTGCTATACCTGTCGAGGAAGGAGAGGAAGTGCATGATTGTGTCACTTATGAATGTCCCGAAGATGATTTGGTGTAGGCACGGGACAACGCATTGGAGGAGGGGGAGGTCCTTTTCATTGATGGCTCGGGAGACTGGCCAGCGACACACAGGGGCATCAGCATTGCGCCTTGGAGATGGAGAATATGAGGTTGTTGTTCAAACAAGATTACCAACACATTTTTCTGCTGAGGTGACCAAACTAATTTCCTTAATTGAAGCATTAGTGCCATATCAGGGATATTTGGTGACCATTTACTTCATTTCAGAGTATGTCACCAACACTGTCCATTCAGGCCTGTCCATGTGGAAAAGGAGGGGGATTTGTAGGTCCAATGGCATGTCTGCACAGCATGCAGCCTTACTGGAAAGTTTGATTTAAGCATTGCCCAACCCCTCCTTAGTAGCAGTGGTTAAATGTGCTATCCACACTCAAAATACACACCCTATTTCATTCGGCAATGATGCAGCAGACAAGTCTGCCAAAGAAGCAGTGTATCACAGGGACCCAGATGTCACAGTGTATCCTGAGGTTGCAGTAACAATGAACTATTCCATACACTGCAGTACCAGTTACACAAATAAATGAGTTGCAGGGACGGGCACAACAAAAGGAGAAGAACATATGGGTGAAGAGGGACTGCTCACAGCCCATAATGGACCTGATATGGAGACAAATTATTAAAAGTAAGGGCAGTAATGCCACAGGAGTTGCGAACAGTTCCTTTTCAGCAGCTGCACTACCCAGCGCATGTCTCCAAACAGCACATTGGTGCAGACATTTCGGAGGACTGGTCTGTCCACAATTAGCAAGAATTTCCTAACACGTTTATGGCAAACTGGGAACTGGGTGCAATGTCTCCCTCTGGATTTGTATGGCCTGAGAGCACAGCCAGCAAAGACCATCTTTTGTCCCTGCACGAGATAATAACAGGGAGAAGGATGCACACACCTCTCTAATCCCACACACACAGCATCAAAGGTACACAGGGCAGCAGGAGATTTGGCAGAGGAGTTTTATTTGTACTTCCATAAATTAACCAAATGCTTAAAGTGCTCTCAAGAGAGATTGCTCCTAGAAGAGAAGAGGTAACAGTAACATCAGCGACTGATAAACTGAATTTGCTGACGCTCTAGTTGTTTCCTGGAGACAAGACCGAAGTGTGCAACTTCGTCCATCATTGAAACCAACAGAGGTACCAGTGATCCTTCACTGTGGTGTTTGCCATGCATTTTGCGGTTAAGTTGAAAGAGTTGTGGTACTGGATCCACTCACCTGACACCCCTACACTTTCTCATGAAGCGGACATAAGTATTGACCCACAGTAAGCTGCATAGTACATTACAGTCCTATTGCCTTATTAAGTATTTTTCTTTTTTTAAAATGTATTTATAAGGCACCAAAGCCTGCAGGCATCAAGATGCAGACATAAACAACAGGGAGGACTGGGGGTCATGGAGAAACATGACAGACAAAAAAGACTTAGAACTACGAGTAAGGAAAGTTTATAAGAACAGCCAAGTCTTCAACGGCTTCCTGAATGCCTGATAGCATTTCTCCAAATGTAGCTTCAGAGGTAAAGTATTCCATGAGAGAGACATAAGGAAGTCAAATTAGACACCCTGGCCGAGGTGCACCACCCTGAACCAGACACCATGTGGTATAATCTCAAGTACAATTATGGAAGGGAGGAGTCAAATCAGAGCTTCTATGTATGCTCTTTGATACCTCATGCGACAGGCACACCAAAGTTTTTTATAGTCCAAGAAATGCTGCCTCTTATAACCCATTGCCTGGTACACTTAGCACTCTGCAGAATACAGGGCCTTTTCCAAGGGCACACTGTCTAAGTGGTAATTATGGACAGGGATGATTAATAATGTGTCAATAATGAATAGGAGGCATGGTGAAAGGTGCGGCCAGTGTTGAAGATGGATGGAGCATTGTTTTTCAACAATAGATAGGGGGCAGGAGTAGTGAGCTGTATAGCGGGGGCTCTACTGGGGTTTCCCATAAAAACTGTGGCAGAATATGGGTTAACTATGTGCCGAAACTTGCATGGATTGAAATAAATGAAACACCAGCCAAAGTAAAAAGGCCAGTAGAGTACTCTTTTGTTTCTGAAGAAATGGCACTGTATCCATAGGAACAAACAGCCATTGCAATAAAACATAATTCATCCCTGCCGCTGGTTCATTAGCACAGACCATGCAATCCTAGGCCAGCATTGAGAGAAGCACACAGATGTTGTTATTTTTTTAGGTCAAATGATTAGAGCATACAGGGTCTGCCAGTGAAAGAGAAATATATGATAATTCAAAATAATTTATGAAATGTGATTTTAAGTGAAGCAGGCAAGAACACGGCAGTTTCACCTTTTCAAATCACCTGCAGACCATTTTCCCTGGGAATAGGGTTAGAGTGTTTCCAATATGCAACACTTATGCAGCAGTATGTCCGTGGTTCAAGGATCTGACAGTGTCATGGTGGGTAGCCCTTCCCATGAGAGTCAGGTAGAGGCAACCAGGGCAACCAGGGCAGAATAATAAAGTTCTGCTGGTCGTCTCAAATGTTTCCATCACATAATTATGTGTTGTGGGAATTCAGGGTTTTTTGTGATGTCACAACTATGTAATTGATGACTGTGTAGGAAGGTTCATGGACCCAATGATCAATCACAATGTATGTATTCCTATATGTATTCCTATATGTGTCCAAAATGCAAGGTGCAATCATTTTTGTGCTAATTATTTTGCTTTCTATAAAGATTTTCATTTTGAGGGTGCTTCTTTGACAGCACCTGTTCATGCAGTTCCATTCCGCGATTTGTTTGAATTTGCTGTCCCAGCTACGTCTGTGGCCCTGAATAAAATTGTGTTACATCTTACATCGGTGTACACTCCTTTTTGATTACCTTTGTCACTTTTGGTGAGTTCTACGAGGTGACCCCGGATACACAGTTATAAAAGTGTCAGCCCCAGAACCAACTAAGCACCCAGCCATTAAGCGGGTTTGTTGCTCACTAAGAGGTCGTTGTCAGAAGAGATCTATTTGCTTGTCAAAAGGCTCCTCTTAGAAACTAAAGGAGATTACAAATCAATACCAGTTATTTACCAAGATAGAAACTTTTTTGCTCCCCTTTTGGTGCCAGGTACCTAGACTGCAGCTAACGCAAAATGGTTGCAGATAATTAGATGGTAAATGATTCAGATGGTGAACCAGACAGATCAGGGCCTTAACTCAATAACGCGTGAATTGAAAGCCATTAGACGTATAACCCTCTGGAACTGATATATTCTGGAACTGCTTGCAGCTATGGAAGGGGGCATATGCAAGAAAATTGGACTGTCTTTCTTTACATACACCCCCCCAAATGATACTGACAACAGATTGTTGTCCAATGCGATAGGGGCCCTTCAAAATTTGAGGATTGCTATGGAAAAAGATGCTGGAGTGAATGCCGATGACTGATTGCTTTCATGGGCCCAATTGCGGTTAGAGACAGCTGTAGAAATACTGGTTCCCATTGTAGAATATTTGTTAGAGATTTGTTGTTCCTGTCAAATAATCCTGAGTTGCTGCACATGGTCTATGCCAAAGACTGCTCTGATAATGATTTCAATAAAGGCGGGTAAAGTTCCTCTTTTCACAAAACATAAGTACACTCACATTGATAGGTGGGATGGGGTTTTCAAACTAAAAATGATAAAAAAATAGAGTGGTGTCGAGGAGGTCTTATGGTAGACAGACAAAAATTCTAGCTAAGACAATACTTCACTCTCCTGTCCAACATTGTAAAAAAAGGACTCTGGTCCGTTTAGGTAAGTTAGGTTGCCCTTATTCAAAGTAAAAGTACATTGGCAATAGAGGTCACTGCACACACTTGTTTGGGGTGGCATGGGATATGGAGGGTGTGCTTACACGTTGTACAAACAAACATAACAACATAACATAAGACATTAGGCTGCACTGTGTTAAAATATGAAGGTTATTCACATTCAGTAGACATGAAGCATTTTAAAATGGACTCCACAGTTGATTTGCAAATAAATAAAGGCTTTAAGTCTGATGGGAGTTTAACAGTATTTAGCAACCACAGGGTAAGTGCTGTGTGCAGAAATGCAAGGCTGACTGAGATCAGCTGAAAAACAGGTGCAGGTAATTCAGTATTTTAAAATCAAGAATGTGTGTTTTTCGGTGGTGTGGTTTCATAAAACAGAATTGGCTTATATTCAGAAAAGATACGATAGAGAGCCAGACAGTCTATATCCTGAACACAATGTGCTAAAAGTTCTGGAACAAAATGTCCTCTCAGAAACCTCTTTGTTTAGTGTGAGAATTGCAACATATTGCACGGTCAATTACCAGATTTGCTCATTTGCATAAGGAGTCATGTGTTTCAGAACTTCCATTTTCTAGTTCTTACAATTGCTTGTCATTCAGGAAGTGGGAAACAGCAAGTCATCCAAGTCAGGAAGTATTTTTTGTCCAATGGAGATTCAATGATAGTTTGACCTCTTAGAAGAAGGACCAATGAAAATTTAAGATAAAGTATGGTCCAGATTTGCATACAAATATTGTGTAATCCTCTATTTTTGACTGACCAACTGCGGCTGGTGTGATGGTGTCCAGCTGACTGAGAATAAACCTTGCTGTGTGTACAGATCCTGTGTCTGATGAGGCTTTTTTTAGGTATGACTGGGCTGCCACAGTGGCGTTTGGAACCCCAGGGAACGGTGACCACACCCCGACTAGACCCAGAGAGTAAAATTGAGCATTGGGTCAATTTAGCAGGAGACAAGGGTGATATTTCATGACTGACACCTTGGAAGAAAATGCCAGAGGGAGGTAGTTTATGTCACATGTGTAGAACATGGGTACCCAAGGACGACAAGTACAGAGGGAAGGAATTAGGCTTATTTAATGGAGAATTAACTAAATGGGTGGGGGGAGGGAGGGGTCAGATGCATGTACATCGACTCAGCCAGGCATAAAGGTTCAGGTTTGGGAACACCTATTAAAATGCAACATCATGGGTGCAGAGTGCAAGTTGTGCCACGAACAGCACAACCATTGTCTTAGGTCTGAAACATATTTAATACTCAAATATAGCAACACAGATCAAGCAACAAATGTACTAATGTTGCGGTTTCAGAGGTCATAGACAGGGCACTATTATAGGCCCGGTTTTAGTTGATGTATTGTTGTGATGTAGGATAGTGTGATGAGCAGGAATTATTTAAATATGAGGAAGATGGAGTCAGCAAGGCAGCCTAGTAGAAGCGAAGCGAGGTTAGTGTATTAACTTGGCAGCAGTGCTACTATTTTTGGTATTAAGGCCTGGTGCATGATGAACAGAAGAGACCCCCTCCTTGGTGTGGAGCTGGAGCTCTGTTAGTTCAGCTCCAAAACCAAATCCCCTTTCCCAACCCCTGAGCCCCCAGGAGGGAATCTGAGGTCAGAACCAACCCTGGTGCACAGATAAGCACTAACTGTATCCAGCTGCAGGGCCTGAACGTAATGGGAATGGAATATTAATTGGTAAAAGAGCAGGAAGGGATGCACCATTTGAAGGACTAGACTATCCAATTCCACTCTTACTATGCAAGTCCAAACATGTCTGGTACAAGTCTCCTAACCCAGGAGATTTCTATCTATGGCTTCAATACCCCTGTCAATAGTAAATGTGTCATTCAAAGTTTGTTTTGTCCTTATGCTTGTCAGCACATGTAACGTAGCCCTGCCGTAGCATGAGGCCAGGCTTTACCAGACTGTGTAAACCCATTGATTAATTCATGAAGCTTGTTTGTGCATCTGACGTAGCCCCTGTACCATGAGGTGAGGCTTTACCAGACTGTGTACACCCACTGATTTTATCCTAATACTTGTTTGCACACCTGACATACCCCCTCTACCATGAGGCAAGGCTTCATTAGACTGTTTACATACACTGTAACTCTTGGGTGTGTTACTGAGCTGTTTTAATTGTACTATGCACTTCCTGTAACAAGCGCTTAGATACCTCTGGGGTTTGTGCACTGAAATAAATGCAAAAATAAGATAAAATAATACAATTAAATAAGGACAAATTCATGAGAATAGGGATCAAGGGTCTGTGATGCCAATGAGCCAGGCAAAGATTTAGAACACTACGACCCTCATCCAGGGGCATACACCCCATATGAACTACACCTAGATATACAACTTAAACAAACAAATCCTTGAAATTCAGACTCAAGAGCGGTGCCCTGGCCACATCATCCTTGGGCACCTGGAGTTAGGAGGGGATAAGGCTGGAGCCATGTCTGGAAAGTCTTGTGATATGGGATAGAAGGAGCAGAGGTGATACCAATAAATTTAGTACAAGGTTGGGGGTGCAGATCGTGTGCACCATGGCGCCTGGCTTAATGTGTATTAGGAGGGTGCACATCACATGTTGGTCTCAAATGTACGAACCTATTGATAAAAACCTACTAATCATAGACCTGGGGTCGGCAATGATGATTTAGGCGACCATGTGTCTAGAAGAATGGGATAGCATAGATAGGGCCAATCGGTCAATGGATTATAGGGGGGATTAGCATGTTTTATGGGTGGTTGCCAAAAAGGATGGTGGGATTATGCTGTACTCATTATTATGCATAGCATGGTTCATTTGTGGGGGGGGTTCGTTATAAAAGATGTAACCTCTTGAGATAAGAGAGCTCCATGTCAGTTTGGTTCTACTGTCTGAGACCCTTTTTGCATGTAATACATCTTGTTTCCCTAGCAAAGAGGTGCAGAGAGTATTTTGTCATTTTGATTGTTTTTATTCTCTGGTTTTTGGGTAACCATCCTTTCACATTCGATTTGGCCTCTTTTGGCTGATTTTAAGAGTGCCTTTGCTAAATTGATTTATTAGTGAATTAGACTGGATGATGATCAAGTGGATACAAACAGGATAATAGAAGTAATATTTGGATGTTGATGATTTTCTCCCCAGGTTAGAGTTCAGGAAATAGGCTGTAACTGAAGGGTTGGAAAAATCACGACTATACATCCACCTTGCACAGATTTCAGTGTGTTTCCAACCCATTGTGTTTTCCTTGACATCAATATAGTCTGGGGGTTAATAGCAGACAACCTCAAATTACAATTAATCCAATGACAGGTTTTATTTATTAGGGAAATAGTTGGCTCTTTCTGACCACATGTTTATGGGGTAACTGCCACAAATGGCTCCACCAGTGGTGATGGCAGAGGCAGAAGGAACAAGGTCGCCAAGGGATTAGATTCCTGAATTAATTGTGCAACCATGTTTGTTCTCAGTCTAGCAACAATCTCGGTATTTCCGAAAATTGAGGCTATTTTGATATTGCCTTCTTTTACATGGTTAAATGACCGTTGGTCAGTAGATATCGTGGGAGATGGATTGGTTGGAAATAGGGTCTTTGAATCCAGCACCCTTTTTACTAACTAAAGAAACTTCAGGGGGCATTAGGATAGGCTGGTCTAGGGCTGCCTTTAAGACCAGAACATTTGATAATTCTTTCTTAATGGATCTGACTAAATCATCAATAATCACAAGAGACTTGAATGCATTACTTTTAAAATGAGCTGTAAAATCCATTATCAATTGCACTTTCCATGTAGGTGTTAAAATAGAAGCACCCATGTCTTTAAATGACATGACCAGTGACTCCTTTGGTAGATATTCCTGGACAATATTAGTGTGAGCTAAGCTACGTTGTGCATTTTGGGGTACGTTGGTTAGTTCTGACTACAAAGGCACAACTACCACAGACGAGGCAATGTCCTTCAAACTGTTAAATGAAAGTGATGGAGAGTCCATATTGTTTTTAGGTAGATGCAGCCCCAATGTTGGGGCAGAAGTAGTGCCCACATGAAGCGAAGATAGTTAAAACCGAGATGGGGCTTAATTTCATTGGAACGTGACATGTGCAGGTGCTGCTGGTGTTAGAAGAACAATTTTAGCCGTGGATATAAGGTGGACACTGTCCTGATTTGACTCCAGGGAAGTCAGGAAGGTCGTGTTGCCTGATCTTCTTGTTAGGCTAATGTGGAGTCTGCACTTTTTTTGTGGCTCAAAGGGCACACTCGTTAGGAAATATTTCATAATTGTATTTCATTTTTCCTCCATGTGTCAACCTCCAAACATGTTGCTGCTGTTTAGACACCATTGACTAACTTTGGCAGAGAAGCACAGCCTTCAGCTGCACTCCTCTGGGCTTTCGCTCACTTTTTATGGTGAAACTGATATACCCTTAAGACAGTCAGTACTGGGAGACTTTGTTTCCCTCAGTCATTTCCTCATGTTGCAGCTTTTGTGAAACATGTAACAAGTGTGCAATGTATCTTACCATACAGTACACTTGGGTAATTTCCAAAGTCCCTAGATACTCTTGCTAGACTTTTTATGAACTATGCAGATGTGTCATGGACAGGACTGGTGGCACATATCTTTATGCATTATTTTTAACCTGTTCCTGCCATGTTAACCGCGTTAACCACGTTTGGCACAAATAGGTGGCTTGGCTCCAAAAAGGCCATGCCACAAGGTTCTTTGTCCTGTCTTTTGGCCATCTTGCCCCTTCACCTTCCCCAGGTTGAGCCGACCTGGGTCAGTCCTTATTTGGTCATACACTTTCCCGCAAATCCCAATGCTTTCGCAGGCTTCTGCATGCCTTGTGTGTGTGCCTCCAGGATGTGGGCTGAAATGTCTGATTCAAATACACATCCTGGGTGCCAGAGATTCTGGAGTGCCATGAATGCCTGGGACCACCATGGTCCGTGATTGGTCCACGTATGGAGTGTGTGTTTGTGAGCAGATCTCCCATTGGGTCCTCTCCGTTTTGGCGCAAAGGAAACTTTGGATAAGAGGAGGCTGAAAACACTGCTACCAGGTGAATCTCCTGAGTTCTCACTGAACGAAGGATAGAATCCAAGTATCCTGCAACTACGAAGCAGAGTCGAGGAACCGCTGGTGACCCACCGGACGGTTTGGCACCCTGAGCCCGCTGTCGTACCGTGGGACCCCTTGGCATCTGCTCGTTCTAGAAGGTCTGCGAAGACGCTTCAACCGATTGGAATAGTGGGATCAACTATACTCGGCACCTTCATCAAAGTCTGCAAGTAAGCTTTCTCGCAATTTGTCCCAGGGCCAACCAGTGGATTGACTAGCTTACCCAGTTGCTTTGCCATGTCAATTCCGTCGTTTGGAGGAGGCCCTCAAAACTTGGTATACTGCTAGTTCTCTGTCCACGGCAACATCACACTGAATTTAGTACACTTGGCATTCCCAGGTCCGAAGTGAGGAGAGTGCGCCAGGACCAGAGAAAATGCAGACGGTGTTGCCCTGCCACAGTAACGTCCTTTGCAAGTCTGTTGCATTTGGGACCCTCTTGCCCCTGAAGCCTGCTGCAGTGAAACTGGTTCGATTCATCCACCCAGAGCAGAGAAATTGCCACTGTACCATTTGGGAATCATCGCTGTATCTCAGGAACTAAAAGGTGCTGAGACACGCTTTTTGCCTCATTCGAACCTGCAAGCGAAGTGGACTGACCTGACGAAGTTTGGATCTGTTTGCATTGGATACTGGTGAGTACTCAATACCCTAACCAGGGGCCCCTAGCCCAAGGACCCATTTTTACCCATGAGTGGCCCTTGAGGGACCCTCTCCTTTCCACAGCTATTGCGAAATAGCGACTCCATCCCGCACTCTCAAACTGCCTCTGCCTTCAAGTGGAGATCAAGTGGAGATCCTCCTTGAATAGTGGGAACTTGTTCTGCATCGCCTCATCCACCTTCCTGAGCTGCTAGAGACACTTGAAGAGACCATATTCCATCCATTGGCACAAGCGCATGCATGTAATATTGAGCACAAGGCTCCTCTCTTCTTAGGGCTTGAACTGCCTCCTAGTTAGGTCTATCGTCGATATCGAACTGTGCCTGAAAGTCTATCTACACTGCCTGTTTCCTTCCAATCTAGGTTGTCGACATATTTCGTGCAGTTCACCCCTTTAGACACGAATGGTCTTGTATATATATTGTATTGATTGTGATGTGTTGGTTTGTCTAGTGATACTGTGATTCTTTTCCTATGGTCTATGTTACAAAGGCCATGTAATAAATGTGGATATATTTTTGATATAACACCTGTCTGGAGTAATTTGTAAGCATCCTCGCTCTGTGTGCTCATTGTGGTCTTTCAGTTACCCTAACCCCTCCTGAGACTTAGACTTGACAACCTGTCATAGCTACCCTGATTGGTCTGACTTGTCCAGAGGTTACCCTGTTCCAAGAAACTAGGCTGGCCTTCTGAACCTCTGCCCCTCCAGGTCAGAGTTCAGAAATCCATCTTAATAAATTGGTGTGCAGCAGTGGGATAGGACTGAAGGTATCTAGTGTTGCATACTAGTGAGGCCATTTCACGCTATTTCTACCAGGACACATAGTGAATTGTTGTAGTATAACTGAAAAAGGCCATAGTCCTATCTAACAATATGGAAACAAGTACCTTGTTAACTTTAAATGCTTCTAAATCTGAAACATTGAGAAAGTTGTGTGCTGAGAGAGATATCTCTGCTCAAGGCACAAAAATGGAAATGATCCAAAGAATCATAGACTGGCAAGAAGCTAAGCTTAGTGCCATAGCTTCTGATGACAGTGGTGGAGCTGCTCCCACTGGCAGAACTGGTAGTCCTGCCGCTGCACTGATTCAAAGAGATCTTTTAGCATTTGGAGGATGTAATGTCTAATGTTTCCTGTGCCAGTGTTGAAGGTGAGGCCATGCTTGAATTCAAGAAACAAGAACTGCTGTTTAGGCAGAAGGAGCTTGTATTTACCATGACCAAACTGAAGATAGAGCAGGCATAAAAATAGAAAGACAGGGATCACCAGTTGGAGCTGGCCAAGCTTCAGGTTGCCAATGGATCCAAGGGTCCTGGTCATGAGTCTGGGGCCTCCTCTCATCCAAGGTTCCCTAAGGATCTGCTCAGTGTGTATGAGGAAAATAATGACCTTATGGACTGACTGAATACATTTGAGTATGCATGTGAGGTTGAACAAGTTGACAATGCTGATAAAATAGCCTGGTTACTTAGCAGACTGCCCCATTCTGGCTGCAGTTCCATTATGGAAATGTCAAAAGCTGAGAGAGCAGATTTTGCAATGTTGAAGCAAACTCTCATCTTAAAGTTTGGAAAGACTCCTGCCCAATACTTAAAAAGATTCAGAGAGTACAAAAAGAATGAAGGTGTTACTTGGGTATCATATGTAACTGAATCCTTAAAGAACCTGACTGGCTGGGTTGAAGGTTATAAGGTCTCTACTTTTGAAGGCATGATATGTCTTGTCATGCTGCAACATATTTTTGCATCTTCTTCCCCTGAGATTAAGCAGCACTTGGCAGATTCAAAAGAGAGAGATCCTAAGAAGCTTGTCATAGCAGCAGATTTGTGGGTGTCTGATAGAGTGTCCCATAAGGGCAAGACTCATCCCGGTAAGCAGGAGGAGGGGAAAAAGTCCAAAGATAAAACTTCCACCCAGAAGGGCCACAAAAGGAAAAATAAGGGTAAGACACAAGAGAACTCACATGGTAGTGGAGCCCAGCCTCCAAAACAGAACTCTGGTTATAGTAAGCCTCCCTATGTAAACAGACCCAGCGAATCTTGTTTTGCTTGTGGAGCAACTGACCATGTGAACAGGGATCCCAGATGTAAGGTCAAAACCTTGGGGGTCCACTCTGCTAATCTGGCCTTCTCCTCCTATGAGGAAGAAGAGATTACAGGGGCATCCTTCTCCTCAGACTCCTTCGCCAGTGGGATAGAAGCTGAGGTAGTTTTCGTTTTCCTGGGTTCCTGGGAGCCTAAAGTCTCAGAGGCTTATGCTAGGATTCCGGATAATACCAAACACTACTTTAAAGACACTTTGCTGATCAATAGAGTATATACTCCAGCTCTTAGGAATAGTGGGTGTAGTTTAACTGTAGTGGATTCTACATTGGTAGACCCAGAGGAAGTTGCCAGAGTTCCTCTGTTACCCACTAAATTGGCTGATGGCCCACCTCTCATGTTCCCAGTAATACCTGTAAATCTTACTATAAATGGTACAGCAGTCAGGATTCCAGTGAGCATACAGAGAAGTGTCCCAGGAAAGGTCTTGCTGGGAAATGATCTCAGAGCTTTAGGGCTTGTGGGAGATACAGCTAAAAGACCCTACACAAGGTCTTAAACAAGGGCAGCACTGGCCAAGACCAATGCCATGCCCCAGCCAAAGGGAAAACCCAAGGCTAAAGGAGTGAGGAAATCAAAAAGAGGGAAAGAGAATATTCCCTTTAACTCACCTACCACTGAGGTGGAGGTAGTTGGTCAATTACCAGGACCTGACAAGGAGGTGGTGATACCTGAAGTATTTGACCCCAATGACCATCCTGAACTAAAAGATGTGTTAGTAAAAGGGGGTCCTGACAGGGAAAGATTTAGTGAGGGACAATGTGAGTGCCAATCTCTGGAGGGCCTAAGGAGACAGGCCTGCTCCCAGCTTGAGGGTGAACCTCCTGGGAAGCACAAGATTTATTGGGAGGGTGGGCTCCTGTATAGTGAGCCTACAGAGTCTATAGAAGGAGACCATAGGAGGTTGGTGGTTCCCCTTGCTGTTAGACCCTTCATCCTGCAGTTGGCAAATGAAGTGCCCCTTGCTGGTCACCTTGGAATCAAGAGAACCAAGTAAAGGTTATCCATGCACTTCTACTGGCCCAAGATGGGGTGCACGTAGAAAGTCACTGCAGGGGATGTGCCTACTGTCAGTTATCTGGTAAGAGTGGCTCAACAATCCAAGCTCCATTGGTACCACTCCCAGTTGTGGGGGTACCATTTGAGAGGGTAGGGATCAACATTGTTGGTCCCCTTGACCCCCAAACATCCTCAGGCAATAGGCTTATCCTGGTGCTGGTCGACCATGCCACCAGGTATCCTGAGGCCATCCCATTAAAAGCTGTGACTGCCAAGTCAGTTGCAAAAGCTTTGCTTGGCATATTTACTAGGGTTGGCTTCCCTAATGAAGTTGTGTCTGATAGAGGCAGCAACTTTATGTCGAAGTATATGCAGGCCATGTGGAATGAATGTGATGTCACCTAGAGGTTTTCATCTGCATACCACCCATAGACCAATGGTCTGATTGAAAGGTTTAACAGGACCTTGAAAAGCATGATTGGGGCTCTGTAAGAACCTCAAAGTAGCAAATGGGATCTTCTTTTATCATGCTTACTGTTTGCCTACAGAGAAGTATCACAAGAGGGTGTTGGCTTCAGTCCCTTTGAACTTCTGTTTGGTCACCCTGTACGGGGACCCTTAGCCATAGTCAAGGAGGGATGGGAGATGCCCACTCCCCCCATTACTACCAACATAGTAGACTATGTGCTAGGGCTCAGAAAAAGGATGGTACTCCCGATGGGTCTGGCTAGTGATACATTGAAGGCAGGACACGCTCTGGTGAAACATTGGTATGACCAGAAGGCTTCCCTCATTAATTTCACACCTGGTCAGCAAGTCCTGATCATGAATCCTATAAGGCCTAGAGCTTCACAGGAAAAATGGTCAGGCCCTTACACAGTGGTGGAGTCACTGTGTGAGGTCAACTATTTAGTGGCCCTTGGAAGGGCTGGACAGGCTCCAAAAGTGTTCCATGTAAATAGGCTGAAGGCTTTCATCCCAAGAGTTGAAATCACTGCACTGCTACTGGCTTCGGATGTTGAGGACGAGGAGTCAGAACCTCTTCCTGGCCTGTTCCAAAGCAGTCCCTCAGACAGCTCCATTGAGTGTGTCCAAGTGGCCCCTCACCTGACTTCTGATCAACTGGCTGAGGTTAAAAGTTTACTGAGGCAATTTCCCCCCTGGTTTTCACAGTCCCCTGGTTTGACACTTTGGTGCAAACATAACATTGACTCAGGAGACAGTGTTCCTACCAAAAGTAGGGGATACAGAATGTTGGACAAAGTAAGGTTTTACATTAAGACAGGGGTCATCACAACAAGATGTTGGATCTCGGGGTGATTGAACACTCCATTAGTCCTTGGTCCAGCCCAGTGATTTTGGTTCCAAAGGCAGGCACTTCTGAATTGAGGTTCTGTGTGGATTACAGGGCTCTGAATGCTGTCACCAAGACAGATGTAGACCCCTTGCCTAGAACAGATGAGCTGGTGGATACCTTGGGTGCCTCCAAGTACCTCAGCACGTTTTACCTCACTACAGGCTATTGGCAAATAGCCCTTGCAGAACATGCCAAAAAGAAGACAGCTTTCTCAACACCGAGGGCCTTTACCAGTTCAGGGTAATGCCTTTTGGGTTGAAGAATGCCCCTGCCACTTTCCAGAGGCTTGTGAATCATGTGCTGAATGGGTTGGATGAATTCTGTCTTCATATCTGGATGATATAGCAGTTTTCAGTGCCACCTGGGAAGACCATGTGAAACACCTTGGGATTGTGTTACAGGCTCTTCAGAAAGCCAGCTTGACCATAAATTCCAGTAAGTGTCAGATTGGACAAGGCTCAGTGGTCTGCTTTGACATGAAGTAGGTGGAGGGAGGATACAGCCTCTACCCAGTAAAGTACAAGCAATACAGGACTGGCCTATCCCCACTACACAGACCCAAGTGAGAGCCTGTTTGGGACTCACTGGGTACTACAGATATTTCAAGGCAGACTATGGTACCATAGCTGCCCCCCTGACTGCTCTCACTACTCCAAAGAAACCCAAGAAGGTAACATGGTCTGAAGAGTGTGTGAAGGCCTTGAATGGCTGAAAAGAATCCTTGTGCCAGGCCCCTGTTCTCAGGGCCCCTGATTACCAAAGAACTTTTATTGTGCATACAGATGCCTCTGACACTGGGATAGGAGCTGTACTATCACAAGTAGATGAGAAGGGTAATGACCACCCTATTGGCTTCATTAGTCGCCATTTTAAGGACAGAGAGCTCAGATGGTCCACAGTAGAGAAAGAATGTTTCTCTGTTGTGTGGGCCCTAAGAAAGCTGAGGCCCTACTTCTATGGGACTCACTTCATTGTGCAAACTGATGATAAGCCCTTAAAGTGGCTAATGAACATGAAGGGAGAGAATCCAAAGTTGCTTAGGTGGTCCATAAGTCTGCAAGGCTTTGACTTCACTATTGAGCATAGGCCAGGTGTCCAAAATAGCAATGCTGATGGGTTGTCCAGAATGTTTAACCGACCAGAACAAGAAACTCATCCAGGGGTGGATTAGTTCCCCCTGTCCTTAGTCTGGGAGGGGCGAGTGTTAGGAAAGATTTCATAAATGTATGTAATTTTCCCTTCATGTGTCAACCCCCAAACTTTTTGCTGCTGTTTAGACACCATTGACTAACTTTGCCAGAGAAGCACAGTATTCAGCTGCACTCCTCTGGGCTTTCACTCACTTTTTATGGGGAAACTGACATGCCCTTAAGACAGTCAGTACTGGGAGACTTTGTTTCCCTTAGTCCTTTCCTCATGTTGCAGCTTTTGTGCAACATGTAACAAGTGTGCAATGTGTCTTACCATACAGCACACTTGGGTCTATCGTCATTTCCAAAGGCCCTAGATACTCTCGCTGGACTTTTTATGAACTGTGCAAATGTGTCATGGACAGGACTGGTGGCAGCTATCTTTTCACATTATTTTTAACCCGTCCCTGCCATGTTAACCGCGTCAACCGCGTTTGGCACAAATAGGTGGTTTGGCCCCAAAATGACCATGCCACGAGGTTCTTTGTCCTGTCCTTTGGCCATCTTGCCGCTTTACCTTCCACAGGTCGAGCTGACCTGAATAAGGTCAGTCCTTATTTGGTTGTGCACTTTACCGCAAATCCCAATGCTTTCACTGGCTTCTGCATGCCTTGCGTGTGTGCCTCCAGGATGTGGGCTGAAATGTCTGATTCCAATACACATCCTGGGTGCCAGAGAGTCTGGAATGCCATGAATGCCTGGGACCACCGTGGTCCGTGATTGGTCCATGCATGGAGTGTGTGTTTGTGAGCAGATCTCCCATTGGGTCCTCTTCGTTTTGGCACAAAGGGAACTTTGCATAAGAGGAGGCTGAAAACATTGCTACCAGGTCGATCTCCTGAGTTCTCACTGAACAGACCAGTGGACAGACCAGTTTACCTAGTTGTTTTGCTCTGTCACCGGCGCCGTTTTGAGGAGATCCTCGAAAATTGGTATACTGCTAGCTCTCTGTCCACGGCACCCTGACACCGAATTTCATACACTTGGCGTTCCCAGGTCTGAAGTGAGACGAGTGCGCCAGGACCAGAGTAAACACGGTTACCGTGTTGCCCTGCCACGGCAACTTCCTTTACAAGTCCTTTGCATTTGGGACCCTCCTGCTCCTGAAGCCTGCTGCAGTGAAGCCACTGTCCCATTTGGGAATCATCACTGTGTCTCAAGAACTAAAAGGTGCTGAGATGTCCTTTTTGCCGCATTCAAACCTGCAAGCAAAATGGACGGACCTGCCGAAGTTTGGGTCTGTTTGCATCAGGGACTGGTGAGTACTCAATACCCTAACCGGTGGCCCCTACCGCAAGGGCCCATTTTTACACATGATTGGCCACTGAGGGCCCCTCTCCTTTCCGCAGCTATTGCAGAAATAGGGACTCCATCCCGCACTCTCAAACTGCCTTTGCCTTCAAGTGGAGGCACTCCTTGAAAGGTGGGAACTTGTTCTGTATCGCCTCATCCACCTTCCTCAACTGCTAGAGACCCTTGAAGAGACCCTATTGCGTCCATTGGCACAAGCGCATGCATGTACTATTGAGCACAAGGCTCCTCTCTTCTTAGGGCTTGGACTGCCTTTTAGTTAGGTGTATTGTCGATATCGAACTGGGCCTAAAAGACTACCTGCACTGCCTTTTTCCTTCCCATCTAGGTTGTCGACATATTTTGTGAAGTTCACCCTTTAGACCGCAATGGTCTTGTATATATATATTGTATTGATTGTGGTGTGTTGGTTTATCTGGTGATACTGTGATTCTTTTGCTAAGGTCTATGTTACAAAGGCCTTGTAATAAATGTGGATATATTTTTGATATAACACCTGTCTGGAGTAATGTACTCGCTCTGTGTGCTCATTGAGGTCTTTCAGTCACCCTCACCCCTCCTGAGACTTAGTCTTGACCGCCTGCCATAGCTACCCTGATTGGTCTGGCTTGTCCAGAGGTTACCCTGTTCCAAAAAACTAGGCTGACCTCCTGAACCTCCAGGTCACAGTTCAGAAATCCATCTTAACAACGCTCTACTACCATAATCTGTGAATCCAACTCGCCTGCTAATTGCCATAAATAAGTGTCTAATGTAGAGTTTTGGCTCATCATTTTAATATTGATGCCCACATTGTTAGCTTTTCTTCTAGTTAGGCTAATCCAGGAAGATCCAGGAAGAACCAAATTGGTACACGCCAGATAAAAATAGGCAGTCTCGAAAGAGGCTCAAAGACTGAAGCTCGAAGTCCTCTCTTGCCCAGGCGCATCCCAAATTTGACATTGTCTACATGTAGGGTGGTTCATGCTGACCACACATTCAGTTAATCAATTGGCCGAATAAGAAAGGAGAAAGGAGGAATAGTACAACTCTGTATTTAGGTGTTATGCATCAGTCAAAGATCAATGGGTGTCCAAAAGCTGATTAGTAATCCACCAGCAATATAAAATCATAGTCAGAGAAAAGACAGGGGAGATGACAAGCATGCACAGACAAACTAATAAGAACCTCTTACATGATGATGATGATGATCGTTTATTTATATAGCGCCTATACACAATGTGTTTCAAAGGGCTTCTAGGCAGGGAGAGAACAAGGGTAAATACAACCACATTCTTAAAGGCCATGAACAGTAAGGATGTGAAATTAACTATCGTACTCGGCCTGACGACATTTCAGATAGTGCAAGAGCTATGACATAGATAAGGAAGGGAGGGGGAGAGTCAGTAGGAAATGGAAACAGACAGGCGACTACCGTACTAGGCCTGACGACATTTCTGGTAGAGCCGGAGAAAAACAAAAGGTGAAGGAGAGGGGTGCAGAAAGGGAAGGGAGGAACAAAACAAGTGACTATCATACTAGGCCTGGCGACATTTCAGATAGTGCTGTAGTGGTGGTGGGGACGAAAAAAAATTAAAGGGTGGAGGAAACAGACGAGGTTGCTATCATTTTAGGACCAGGGACAGTTTCTGATAGAGTAAGTGCATAGAAGAAAGTAAGGGGAGGAGATAGGAAAAGGGAGAAGGGAAAGGAGGAGAGAAAAGAGAGTAAGAAGTCAAAAAGAGTGGAGAAGCAAGAGTGGAGAGCGAATACAATTGCAGAAGTCAGTAGTAACACATAATGTTGCAAGCTAGGATACAAGATGAAGCTCGGAACAGCATGATTCAGGGCCACCATGAGTACAAGATTGCAAAGGAAGTCCAGCATGAGAGTTGAGAAAGAGTGACACACTGTGAATGAATGAAGTCCATAAAAGTCAAATCCAGCATTGGCCACAAGACGGTGATGGTGAAGGAAGGCACCAGGTGGGCGGGGCTTGCTAAGCGGTGAAAAAGAGCAGCAGGCAGGAAGGCACCAGGTGGGCGGGGCTTGCTAAGTGGTGAAAAAGAGCGGCAAGCAGGAAGGCACCAGTTGGGCGGGGCTTGCTAAGTGGTGAAAAAGAGCAGCAGGCAGGAAGGCACCAGGTGGGCGGGGCTTAGGCCAGGTGACCTAGATCCACTTGCACCTGCTCCGCATCTGCAAAGGAAAAGATGCTGGAGGGCTCCTTAGGTAGGGAAACAGAGCAGCAAGCAGGAAGGCACCAGGTGGGCGGGGCTTGCTAAGTGGTGAAAAAGAGCAGCAAGCAGGAAGGCACCACGTGGGAGGGGCTTGCCAAGTGGTGGAAAAGAGCGGCAAGCAGGAAGGCACCAGGTGGGCGGGGCTTACTAAGTGGTGGAAAAGAGCAGCAGGCATGAAGGCACCAGGTGGGCGGGGCTTGCTAAGTAGTGAAAAAGAGCGGGAAGCAGGAAGGCACCAGGTGGGCGGGGCTTGCTAAGTGGTGAAAAAGAGCGGCAGGCAGGAAGGCACCAGGTGGGCGGGGTTTAGGCCAGGTGACCTAGATCCACTTGCACCTACTCCCCATCTGCCTACTCCCATCTGCTCCTACATGGAGTATTCTACTCGTAAAAAAGAACCACTCCTGGTTGGACTCCAAAGCTTCTCAAGTGTGTGTAGGTACGCTGCTCACAGGCAAAAGCATCAATAGGTTGAATGGCACTGCTGGTAACTGCATGGCATCACATGGCTCTGCACAAAGTTGGGCTAGAGTTGGTTTTGGCATGCTATGGCAAGGGGAATCCAGACAACCTCACCAGATCTCACTGCAGCCTTGCTTAAGCTACTGCGATGCGGTCTCACCCAGCTCAAAGGCAAACAGCTCACTCCTGGCCCAGGGCAGGGCTGCCTTCTTTGATGGGGCAAGGAAACACTGCGCCGCACCTCTACAGCAGGAAAATCCTGCTTCCGGCCTCACTCTGATAAACCTTCCCGTGCTGGGTTTTTAAGGTAGCCACCTCCACTCCCTCCTCTGATGTAGCAAGGACACACCATGCCCCACCTCCATAGTGGTAACAGCCCGATTCTTGCCCTGCTTAAGCGCCTTGGCCTGGATTTTTAAGCTAGTAGCCTCCTCTGCCTCCTCTGATGAGGCAAGGAAATACCGCACCACACCTTCACCACTTCATTATGGTTTATTTGCAATGTAAATGTATGCATTCAGATGGAAATGCGTGCAAAGGTGCCAAAGTGTAATTACAGTGCAATATATGGGATGAATTTCATCCAGTGCAGCTTTTCCAGAAATATTTCTATAACTTAACTAATCTTAAAATTGATACAATCATAACTACAATGAGGCTAGCACAACACTAAGCGCACACTTCCAGTGGGAATTAAGTATCACAATTATTGGTATTATCTGTTTCCCACCGCTTTGAAATGGGTCCATGAGCGAGTGCTATAGAAAGTAGCAAATATTGACATTAGTATGAAACTTCAATTACAATTTTTAAAAAAATCGTTCATCATTAGCACAATTTTTTAGCTCGGTTAAAGATGAATACTTAGGGCCTGATTTTCAAAAACAAAAAATGCAATGGGACTTTCCCATGTTAAAAATGTTTTATAAATCAGGCCCTTCGTTTTATTGTATATAGTTAGGAAGCAAAATGGAAAAGAACAATTATAAAAATATCACTAGCATGGAAAGAATACAAATCATCCAAAGATTACTGTACACAACGTGGTACCTAACTTCAAATCATTTAAGCTTTTTCACATACAAAGTCGCAGAAAGTCTGCAAAATGTGGCGGTCAGGGGAGACTTGCTTCGGGAAACGTGTCCGCTCTCCTCGAGCCGAACGTCTGCGCGAGATCAATAGCCCTTCCAAGCATGGGACAGTCAGCCTTTCAACTTGAGAAATTGAAGTTCTACAAATAAGTCAGGGTTGCAACACAAGTCCATCATTGCGTGTCAGAGAAATGGAATGAGTTGTCCACTGTTCGATCGATGGCTCGCCCAGGACTAGGGGGAAAGAGGAAATAATAGAGAAGAGGTTCGGGGAAAAGTTCTTTCCAAGACTTCTGTCAAAGTTTCCATCAAACATCAGTAACGGAGATATGCGCTTTGATATGTAAGCTGAGCCTGAGCGCTGTAGCTCGTCGGCACATCGGGGGATGGGGGCCATGCTCGATGTTAGGAGATCGGGGATAAGTTCTACTGAGATATAGGACCTATGCTTGACTATAAATATGCAATCACGTCTGCCTCGCTTTTACTTGCAAGTAAAAGCTTGAACGGAGAGCTCAAGAGGCCATGGGCGACAGCTGTGAACCCCCAGCATTGATTGATTAGGTGCCCTGGCCCCGGATGACCTGAGAGGTGCAGCCAGTCCAAAGCTTTGCTTCGGGCCATCCGCTCTTTCACAGGGGATTATTCCCACATACATGACCGAATCCCTGGATGTTATTGTGTAATATGGTAGTGAAAGTCATGGCAACAACGCTGGAAAACGCGCATACGCACCTGCAGCATATATGCGAAAGCTACAACAGAAATGGCCTTTCCTATATTATGCGTTACTCTTACACACAAAATGTCCGAGTTCTACAAGCAACACACGTTTATCTCGTTCACGCATTTAATGTGCTTTCATGTATACATCAGCTCCAGAATAGCTTCTGTGCTCAAGAGCTATGAGCTGAAATACACTGACAATAGACATTACTCTTATACTCCCCGATGTAAAAAAAAAAAAGAAAAATGTGTGATATTGCATAACATTGATTAACACATTCTTAGAACACATGGTTGGTGACAAATCAGTTTCGATGAAGGCTACTGTAGGAAGTAGTTTGCGTACATGCTCAAATGTTTAATGCAACTTACATCCTTTCCAACCGTTTTATTTGTTCCTGGTTTCAGTCTGAGCCTAATATACATGCTTTGCTGCCCGCCTTTTAGAGCGAGCACCATTAAGTCGTTGTCAAGATCAAACATGCAATGTACACAAAGAAATTGACGGAAAGGAAGCAACACAGAGTGTAAAAACACAACGGTGGTTAAATCAAGGAAGACAAGGGCAGTCTGTGGGCAGGGACACTAGCGAAATTATGGGGAAATAGAGGCAAACTAATGATAATAATAATATTGATAATAATAATAATAATAATAATAATAATAATAATAATAATGATAATAATGATAATAATAATAATAATACTTTTTGTGTAGCGTTTCATGGCACATTCCTCCCTTTTATAAGCACTGTGATAATATCTGTTATTATTAATCAATATCTGGACCACGGAAGGATGGAGAACAGAATTAGCCCTGCTGCATGGATTCAAATGATATATGTTTGCTGTTACCAGCACACGGTTCGAATGCTGGACATAGACACAGAAAGTGTCAACACATGTGTGTGGTCCTGGAGGCCAAGGAGGCAATGGGATAAGAGGGGAGGGGGCAAAGGGATACTTTGTGGCGGGGTGGAGGGTAGGAAAGCACCCAACAAAGGGACCTGAGAATTCTTTCATCGTCATAGGAATGCCTCCAAGCCTTCCTCCTTACCTGACATTGATCGTGTTTTAGACGGAAAACTGAAAGGAAAAGAGTTGCGTGACTAAGTTAGTCGAGTGTTCTGGGCTGCACACAACAGTGGCAAGGTTCCCTCAGTGTGCCATTGAGCGAGCATAAGATGGTCACTGGAATTCGGAAAGAAAAATAATTGTGAGATACAGTTAAGCATCTCACATATAACACATAGGCCTGTTTTTGCTGGGGAGGGTCTACATATTAAGTGGGCTTGAAGGAAGCTATCCCTCTCAGACGCTTTCGGGCAGAACGTCTAATACCTCTTATCAGGAAAAAAGTCAAAGCCACGGCCATTCCAAGACAAAGTGGGAATTCCAGGGGGAGCCACTGGGCCTCCTAGCAGCACGTTACCATTAGCCAGATTACAGAAACGTTGCAGTAGTGCAAGTGCAAAGTTTCACAGTAATAGCACTAGTGCAAAGTTCACCCTATTTCTAAAAACACTATGATATAATAGAAAACCATTGTGTCTTGAGCAGTGTTGTTTGGAACGTTATAAGCACCATGGCAAACATTGTCCTAGTGAAAAAAACGTAGGGCAGACTTTGCCCTGGTGCAAATATGCAATGACAAAGTTGCATATTCGCACTACTGCAATTTTTGCCCTGGTGCTTAGAACGTTCTAAACTGCACTTGTCATGGTGCAATGGTTTTCTAATATGTCACAGTGTTTTTAGAAATAGGGCAAACCTGGCACTAGTGTTAATTCCGTGCAACGTTGACCTTGCACCAGTGCAAAGTTTCTGCAGTCTGGTGCCAAAGTGCCAGCAAACTGTCAAAGAAGCAGCAAATCTGAACCCATGGCCTGGGGTATGATATAGAAGCTCCTTGGCTGAGGTAGCACAAACCCCTGTCCCTGGCCTGCCACGAGCATTGACAAGGATCAGACTCAATGCGATCGTGTTGCAATAGAGTGCTAAAGATCAGGAAAGTCTAAGGGTCGAATTCACGGCAGTGTTTCCAATGGGATGCTTTGAAAAACGCTTAGTGATTCAGGCCGCTATTTCTTTAGTGGAGAAAAAGAAAAACAGGTTTTCACTCCTCTTCTGAATGCTAGATGGTTACTTTAGTTGAGGATAGGAATGTATGACTCCTGAAGACTCGGTTTATTAAATCAGGTGCTCATATATACTGATCACTAAGATTGTGTGCGCTTGACACGGAGTGAGGGCAAGAGCGAAACACTCAAACAAGAACATTGCACTCCGTGGGTTGGAAGATGTATTTATTTATTTATTTATTTATGTATGTATTTATTTATTATTGATTTAGCTGAAATACATCAACCTTTCAATATTTTTTATACAAACTGTTTTAATTTTTATTGTTTCAAATAAAAATAATTACAATTACAAATTCTTACACATTAATTCATGACATTTCATTCTCCATTTCATTTAACACTTTAACGTGACATCCCATATGCAACGCCCTACCAACCAATAATGCTCATGTAGTGTAACAATGTACAGTTTACAATTTACAATGTAGATAGATATCCATCTGATGATGTAGTGATTACAGTTATAAATTCACTTGTTTTCTCCCTTTTGGCTAGATGGTGGCCTCACATATATACTCCAGGGATTATACAGTTCTCACGCACATTCAATGTAGTTAGATTTTTGACTCTTTTACATCACCAATTTGACACAAATTTAAAGATTTGATAAAATGGTAAGTGGCTATACGGATACTCATTAATGGGGTAGACAAAACAATAGGCCATCTACATTCTGGCAAATTATTGCTGAAATACACCAGATGCTTATGAAAGTGGGTAACTCTTAATTGCGTTAATGCTGTACGTTTCACTATTAGATGTTCCATTGTTTCTTTTTCTGATCGAGTCATGCAGAAACAACAGACATTTTGGGACATGCTAATCATTTTGCGTTCGGCCAATAAGTCACAAGTCGGCCAAAGATTAAGGCGCATTCTCAATATAGATTGCCTTAGTACTGTTGAAGGTGCTCTGCTCAGATAGGGTTCCATGGATCTGTGTCTTTTTTCTCCATAGCAGTTTATACATGCAGTGTTTATACATTAAACATACATTTCGCGTTTTCAATCCAGTCGAGTTGATAGATCTTACGTTTTGCTCTGTCTGGATTGGTAAGAAGACCTTGAATGGAGACTTCTACATTCGCCAAGATTTTCTTTAACTGGGTCGTCCATTCCCGAGCAAAGCTATGTTCAGATGATAACATATACGTTGATATCTTTCTTAAAACATTGTCTAAGTTTGTTGATATTAAACATTTACAAAGTAGGGCACATTGACGCCAATTATACAAGGCTATTACAGATACTAAACCAAGCTCATATCGCAGCCATGGACCTGGCACAGACTGTGGTAAATTAAGGACTTTTCGCCAATATTTGGCCTCAAGTTTATTTAGGGCTACATTTGGAATAGTAGCTCTAGTTTCTAGCCCATATATGAGCGTTGGTATAACTTTTTGGTTCCAAAAGATTACGGCCGCATTGATGGAAAATGTCCCATATCTGTGCAGGATCAGTCTAGTCTGCGATACAGCATTGTTCAATTATGTTGGATTACCTCCCATTGTGGATCCTTATGTGATAAACCACAAAATTCCATGCCTAGGTATGTGTATTCTGTGGTGATTTCTATTTTCATGTTCTTGGTGTTCCAGAACATGTGATGCCTCTTTGAGTTATTAGGTGAGTAACTGACAATTTGTGTTTTCTTAATGTTAATTACCAACTCGTTGGCATCTAGATACATTGAAAGCGCAGACAATAGTTTTTGTAATCCCATGGGCGTTTTCGATATTAGGACCAAGTCATCCGCATACTATAATGCTTGAATGATTGCATTAGCCATTTTGGGTGAATCCGAACAGATATGCTTGAAAATGTGCCTGATGTCTTGTATGAAGAAATTAAATATGGTTGATGCTAGAGTAAAACCTTGTTTGAGTCCGTTGGCGGTCATAATTGGTGCAGAAAGGAGTCCAGCCATATTTAGTCTAACTTGCATTGATGTTTCTGAATGTAGTTCATAGATGATATCGCACAGGGTTGGTGGGCATTCTGCTAATATCAGTTTATTCATAAGTTTGACTTGACTTTGACAGTCAAATGCAGAATGTAGATCGACCATCGCAAAGAACATGGGTTGTCTTGTTTCATGAGCTTGTTCTTTCAGTGCATGGAGTGTCAGCAAGCTGATCGCGTTCCCCATTCCTGCCACAAATCCTGATTGAAATGGATCTCTTTGCTGATGTTGTTGTGTCCAGTTGTTAAACGCCTTCAAGACCACTTTTGTAAATACTTTGCCCACGGTGTCAAGTAGGGCTATGGGACAATAATTGTTTGGTAGTGTTCTGTCGCCCTTTTTAAAATTGGGAACAATTATAGATTTCCGCCACGACGATGGGCGCATGGTGGTCTTTAGTATGTTTTGAAAGATGTCATTTATTATCGCTGCCCATTTTGTTGGGTGTTCTTTTAACATACAATTATTTAGTCCATCAGGTCCTGCGGCTCGCAATGTTGATGCTTTGTGGATTAGGTCAGTGACTAAATCCACATTGCAGTCCAATTCCCAATGCTGTACAGCTTGTTGTTTGTATTTGTAGTTTTCAAAGCTTTTATCCTCATATAACCTGCTGAAATATTCAAGCCATTGGGCTTCTGAGACTCTGTTGGCTGTGCAGATAACTGTTGGTGAGAGTTCACTGTGTTGAGCATGTTCCATATTTGAGCTGAGTTCTTATTTTGAAGAGAGTCAAGCAACTTCTCACTCTCTGATTTAAAGGTGTTTGCTTATTTGCATTTGTCTGTTTGGTATGCTTGTTCTCCTGAATAGGGAGCAATCGGATGTTTTTTCTTTTCTTTCTATAATTTGCTCTGGCGATTCTTATTTCGTGTTCACAAGTATCTTGATGCTTGATTACTAGCGGGCCCATTTTTCTCCCAGGAATTGTGTGCTGTTGTAGTAGTTGAGCATAAGAGAATGCTTGGTTCCGCTTCTGTTGCCTATGTAGATCTTCATGCAGGGAATCTGGGGCTATTTTAGACCAACAGAATCGCATTTTTTGAATTATTAGTGAGTAAAGGCTGGTTTAACCACTCTCGCTGGGCGGGCACAGCTCGTTCATCTTCAAGCCAAGTGAGTGATAGGAGTGGATGATCACTGTTATCTTGATGCATCACTTCAAACTTGACTGCACTTTTGAATAGTTTTTCATTTGTGTAAATGTAGTCAATGATGCTCGCGGATGTTCCTCTCTTCCAGGTGTCTTGTGGCAGAATAGCACGAGGTAGAGCCCCATTTGCCATTCTGAAATTGCAATCTCTCATACAGGTTTCCCATCTTTTCGCATCATCAGTTTGAAGCTTCCCAGGCGGTTTTATGCATTTCAAGTTTAAGCCTCCAACTATGATTGTATGGTGTATGTTAGTTGCTTTTGCTATTAATTCTAATAGACTTGTCAAAGCATTATCTGAATGCCCGCCAGATTTCGGTAGATGTTGATTAGTGCTATCTCTTCCTTGTCAATGGACAATCACACTAGTTGAAGAAAGTTGTTTGGTGAGCTCCATGGCTTAAGCGTGATTCCTGCACTCATTTTCACTGCCACCAAGAGACCAGAGGTGGGTCTACCTAGAGTCAAAGCCTTTGCTGGTACTATCATTACGTCGTGATCATCCCAAAATCAGTGGTTGACAGCCATGTCTCTTGAAGAGCAATTATTTCAAAGTCATTTAGATGGTTATTTGTAGCTAAATGCAAATGCATGTGACCCCTGCAATTCCAACTTGCTAAGGAGGTTCGTCTTAATGCCTTGGTCGATAATGGTTATGTGGGATGATTGCATTGTGGTTGGTTTGATCCTGGACTGCTATTCTTGCAGTAAGAACAATGGCATATCGGTATGTAATTATTTCTTGTCATGTTGGTGTGATTTAGTTGCTCCATTTGTTCTTGCCTGCAACGTTGTCTCTCAGGATCTTGTGCTATTAAGAACCCCAGTCTGAAATTCTCAATGTTTGCTTTACAAATGGTATTAAGTACCAATCCTGACTTAATCCATAGTCTCGCTATCGACAAGTTATGGTCACAAACAAACTCCTCTAATATAGATGGGATGAGGTCCCTCTTTTTTGATATGGGGAGCTTATGTCCTGAGGGTATGTAACAATTTGTAGAAAGTAGGGACATAGGCTACCCTGCCTGTCTGGGACTGACCGGTAGTATTTATAGCACAAAATTGACCGATCATATCATTAGATCTGTACTTAAATTAGAGAGCACCAAATATAGATTTACATATTTAACATATTTTATGATCTGGTGTGGCATAAAAAGGCCAATTGGCGCCGTTATACATACAAGATCATTTTCAAGCCCATCGCTTATGGGATTTTACACAAGATATATCATATTTCATATTCATATAAAATACAATTTGCAATTAGGATTTTTTGCACTGTGGGGGTTAGTACTAGTTGTGACTTAGAATGTGGTTGTTATAACCAAAACATCTGTCTAGTCGACACTTATGGTGTTTCTGGCATGAAGTGGATGTTTTATGTTCTAATGCTGTCTTCAGGACTGTGGAAGTGGACTGGTAATGTCACTGGTGTACCCCATTAGTGGAACATTTAAAAAATAAGGAATAACATCAGTACAGTGGTGTCTCTCAGCAGGGAGTTAAGTGCCTGGGATGTGTGCTATAAAACATCCTACCTGCGCCTTTGATATCAGTGTCACAGGAGTGGAGAAGATATACTGAGTTCTTCTCTGTGAGTGCCTTCTGTGCGCCTCTGGTTGTCGGATCTTGTATAAATCAGGTCTGGTATCTAGATTGTTTAGCTGCAAACATAAAGGATTCTATCAGCCTTATGTTGTCTCAGTTACTGTTCAGAAAAACAGCACAAAAAGACCAGTTGCATCTTTTGGCGTGCAGCCCTTTTAGTGCATTCATGGTGGCATAATCTAATTCTGAAAATGCCAATTCGTGGCGTGTGGATATTACTCACAGCTAAGGATTAGCCTGCTGTTTCTATCAGCGTGTGGTCATTTTGGTGCAATCATAGTGGCCTATTCCAATTCTAAAGTGCCAGTTCTGCTGCCTGAAAACCTGCTTTCACTTTACTAAAAACAAACGTTTATTTATTCTGCATTCTGCAGAAACTGCGAGCCATCCAGGTGCTTTTGCTCGCGTGAGGTCGCTTCCTGGAGGAGGCGGGACCCGGCCAGCACACGTGACTCATCACGTGACCTTACCAGCTACAAAGCACAGAGCCAACCAGCCGAGCGGCGAATACTGCTGCCTGAAAACCTGCTTTCACTTTACTAAAAACGAACGTTTATTTATTCTGCATTCTGCAGAAACTGCGAGCCATCCAGGTGCTTTTGCTCGCGTGAGGTCGCTTCCTGGAGGAGGCGGGACCCGGCCAGCACACGTGACTCATCACGTGACCTTACCAGCTACAAAGCACAGAGCCAACCAGCCGAGCGGCGAATACTGCTGCCTGAAAACCTGCTTTCACTTTACTAAAAACAAACGTTTATTTATTCTGCATTCTGCAGAAACTGCGAGCCATCCAGGTGCTTTTGCTCGCGTGAGGTCGCGGCGTTAAGCCCGGCGGGGTCAAGGGCGCTGGCTGTTGTGCGGCTGTTGCGCGAGGGTGCCGCAGTCTACCAATCTAACATCGGAACTGAGACGGAACCTGGTTTACCTAGCATCATATGAGGTGGTATTGAGGTAAGGTCCCACACCATATAATTTTATTAGTATAATACACCCAAGACCCTACATGAAACTGCGGGATATTACTTCCTTTGATCACGTTAGGATCGCAAAACAGGTTTCGCAACAAAAATACATTTTTGATCCCCGACAAGGTATATCTGATATATTATCAAGATATAAAAATCCTTAGCAGCAAGCGCCTCTGTTCGCAGAAAGTCTCTAATCTATTTAAGTTTTATGAAATATTTTTTGATACACTCTGCTTGAACTCTACTTTGACAAACAATATACACAATACGGACTGTCTATCAACTAAACAATAAGTTGAATGAGACTACGCAGTACAAAAGAAATGGAAGGGGCAGGGGATGGATCTTATTTAAACCAAAACGACGTAGCAAGCACACCAACTATTCAACATGCTCAGGAGAATGTAAATTTAAACACCCCGTTGCAAATCCAAGTACTGGTACATGCTGAAGAAAACCATAGCACACCAGTAAAAAGTCCAACAGAGAAAAATCTACATGTTGCTATAATGCAAAATTGGAAGCGGGGGTTGGAATACACCATCACAACAAAAAGGATGCAAAGTAAAATAGAAACATTTTTTGGGAAAAAGCGACATAAAAGCCATAGTGACATTGAAGGTGAATCACTCATTCTTTGGGAAGACCCAAGGAATCCACAAACCCCCACGTCTAGCACAGAAATACACACGATATCAACAAATCTGGAAAAAGAAGGCCCCGTATGCCAGGAGGAGGATAAGGTGCCTTCTCCAATGCCTGAAAGCTCACAGCCAACAACAAATGTCACACAGCTTTTTCAGGGCCAAAGGGAAACAGACACAAAAAACGAGGAGAAAGCACAAACAAACGAAAATGCAGATACATTGAAAGCCCTGAATTTTGTTCTTAGCTCATTGGTCTCAGTCTTTGAGATGTTAAAAGGAGAGATTCAATCGCAAAATGGGACATTGTTAGAAATAACAAAAGAAATTACACTCTGCGATTCCACATTAGTGGGTTTGGTGAATGCTATTAACACAAAATTAAGCACCCAAATTCAGGCCTTAAACCTCGAGACTATAAAGCAAGGACTCGATATCGCATCCATCCAGCAATCATTGAAAGAAAAAAATGAAACTGGAAAACAAAACAATAGACTGCTACAAGGGGTTCTATTAACTTTGAAAGGACATTCGTTCCCAACCCAAAAAGAAAAAAATCCAGGAATATTCACTTGATGATTCGCCACTTTAAGACTCCATAATGGAAGAATTTCTAAGACTTGCAACGGTACTAGAGGAAGACGCAGATGTTGGAAAAAACACACAAAAAACAAAAGAAGGATGTGAAAATCAAAAAAGCATTCAAACGGGACAAATGCAAGAATGGCAAGAACGAGTAGAACAAACATCAAGAGGGAGAAGAAAAAGGAGGAATCGCCTTGTAAAGAGAGAGAGATCCAAATCTACACAACCTAGAGGAAAAAGGAAACATAATAAAGGAATAAATTATAACAGAAACAGAAAAGAGAAAGGAAACGCACAAGAACAAATGCGATCAACTGGGTACAGTGGAGAACAAGAAAGCACTATAGAAGATCCTAAAGCCCCTTACAACGGCTAAACAAAAAAAAAAATCTAATACGGAAAAAGGGGAATCAGAAATGTAGGACTGAAGTTTCTGCAAAAACCAAAACGATTGAAGAAAAACAATTGGATGACATAGCCTTAATAACAAAAGCAAGTATTGGTTTGCAAACAGAGGAGGAGATAGGGCAAAAGGACAACCTAAAAAAGAAAATCACAGAGGCTGAAAAGGAATTGAAACAGCAACTAAACCTGGAGAAACTACCAGCAAAAAATAACCTAGATGCACAACACCAAAAAGAGACTACAGCAAAAGCAGTCAAATGGGCTCCTATCTTCATTAAAAAAAACCTCCAGCTTGGAAAAAATAAAGCTGGTGGAAAAACTACTGCCATAGATCAATATGAAAATATAAAAATTGCCCCAATTTTCTTATCAAAGAAGCAAGTGGCCATCAAGGATCTTAGGTCAAATCTTTCTAAGTCATCGGCCTTAACAAATACGATGGGAAAAAACATACCCGAAGGAAATGATGTCAAAACTCAAAATGGAGAAGGAAAATTTGTTAGGCTTGACATTCTTACACATCACGAGGAAAATAAAATAGGGTCCCAATACTCCTCGGTAACATGTGATCAACCAATCCAAAATACAACGCTGGAAAACAAAATCCAAAGGGTATGGTTGATACTACGATCAAATCAGGGACGCCACAAAGCCTTGAATCGGGGAGTGATTTTAGACATAATACAAAAAACTGCAAATCTTCACTCCTTCAAATCTAAAGACATCGAGAGCGTGAAATTCCCACTGTCAACTGATCCATTTTTGGTTGAACTTCTCTTGTCCTCTAAGAATGCAAAAAATGATATTCTACAAAACTCAGTTGAACTAGAATCTTACGGGCTAGAGGTCTCATGCAATGACAGGGAAAGCGACGTTATGAGTAAACAACACAACCCTGTACATTCAATCAAAGGAAAAATACCCCAAAATGAGGCGATTCCTACAAAGAAAGGAAATTCAGAAAAAGATTTCAAAGAAAAAGACAACACTCTTTTGCTCCTACCAGAAATACTGACAGAAGTATTACAGAAACTGGGCCTAGGCACACAGCGTCTTTAGAAGGAACAATGTAAATATCTTTAGTTGGAATACAAGGGGCTCAAGTGTCATTAGAGGCAAAGAAACACGATCATATCTATTTAGCCAGGGAGATGTAGTTCCATTGCAAGAAACCTGGCTGGTAAACCCACTAAATATTGAAGGATACACAGTTTACTGTCTATCAGCTGCGCAAAAACCACTAGGACGTCCCTCGGGAGGACTATTGATAGCACTAAAAAATCAAGTTTTTAAAAATGTCACAGAAATATGGAAAAATCCCCAGGGTATCCAAGCATGTAGAGCCGAAGTAAAATTACAAGAAACTATTACAACTTGGGTCTTTGTAAATATTTACTGGAACCCTGCAACATCGAAACTAAATTGCTTCTTAGAAAACCTAGCAGCACTATTCGAACTACTAAAAACAACATTAGCCGCTTGTAAAATCGTGATGGCAGGAGACTTTAATTCAAACTGCCTATATCCTCAAAAAGGAGGCTTAGATCAAATGTCTCATGGGAAAATTAGTCAGGGGAAAAAGTGGCAGGAATTTATGGAAGAATGAGATCTTCACATGGTAATGTGCACACTAGAGGGCGACCAAGAACCATACACAACCTGGAGAAGAGGGAATACATCCTCCGCCATAGACTATATTTTTGTTTCAAAAACCCTACATGCTTTGCCTTCTACTCTAAAAATAAAACAGGAGTTAGGCAGTGATCACAGTAGATTGGAGCTGTCATTTGAAAATATTATAATAACGGAGGCTGAAAGAGAACTTCAGCTGCTAGAAGGTAAAAAAGGAAAACTTAGAGTTGTAAAATATAAAGATGGGGGAATAAAACTAAATGGAAAACTTAAAGGGCTCCCCGAACACTTTTGGAAAACACAATGTGACCCAGAACGATTTACCAATTTTCTATGGACAACTCTAATGCCCAAATATTTAGCGGGAGAAACCAAACAGAAACACCTTCATGCCTTCGATGAACTCACACAAAGAAAAAAAAGAGAGCATAGAAAAGCTCTAAGAGATATAAAAAGAGCAGGATACTCATTTGGAAAAATGAAAACTGAGATAAGAAACCAAAAAGCAAACTATAAATCATGGTCAATTTCGCACAAAGCCCATCAGATGCAAACAGATGGCGAGCATATACTTAGCACCCTTAGAGAAAGAAACAGTAAGAACTTCTGGGAAATATTGAACAAATTCGAAGGGGACCAGACACAATCATTATGTAATCTAGTGTCAGAAGATAATTGGGTGAGATATCTGACAGAAACATTCAAGAGTAAAATCAACTGCGAATTCAAAAACAAAACAGATATCCACTGGCAACTAAACTTTAAGGAGGAGGATATACTCGAAATCATAGCCAACTCATCGACATCTAAAGCTTCGGCACTAAATGGCCTGCCTTACCAGGCATTGAGAAATGAACCAGTGCTGTGGTCAAAACTTGTATCCACTCTTTTCAAGGAAATACTAAAACAACGAACATTTCCAGCATCTTGGAAAACGGCTCTCATAGTACCCTTTTTTAAAACTGGGGATCGGAGAGTAGCAAGTAACTACAGACCAATAGCACTGTTGGACATTGAAAGTAAAATCTTCATGAAACTCCTACTAAATCACATCATGAAATGGGTTGAAGAGTCCAATATTTTGTCACGCTATCAAACAGGATTCCGCAAAGGCCATTCAACATCCATTAATGGCCTGATCCTAAATATCCTAAACGAACAAAAAAGAGGGGGAAAAAAACAAATAATGTACGGAGCCTGGATAGACCTTTCCAAAGCATTTGATCAGGTAGAACGAGTACTACTTTGGGAGAAACTCCGAAAATGGGGAATGCCAGAACCACTATTATCAATTCTAGTGGAGCTATATAAAGATACTAATTTGAGAATACGGCTTGATGCAATGGGACATCTCTCAAGACTGGTTGAAGTGAATAGAGGGGTAAGACAAGGCTGCCTGGGAGCGCCCCTGTTCTTCAATCTGTTCTTGGCAGATATGGGACCTTTTTTACAATCATCTGCTTTGTTAAGCCCAATGTTAAATGGGAGGAAGATCTGTTGGCTTGCGTATGCAGACGATATAGTTCTCCTCGACAGAACACCGATCGGTTTACAGCATCTACTTGATAAAATGAATGAGTATGTGGAACTAAATAAATTGACAGTTAATCCAGCCAAATCAAACATTTTGATCTTCAAACATCCACTATCAAAAACGAAATGCAGAAACTGGAACATGGGAGGAGAACGGATAAGAACCGTTGAAACTATAAAATACCTGGGATATAACATCCATGCCCATCCAGCAATATACAAAGCAGAAAATGAAATCAGGGCGAAAGTCAAACAATTTACATCACAAATGATCAAGCTAAACTATACATTTTGCAAGTTCTCCATTCTCCCATTGGTGAAGTTTTATCTAGCCAAAGTGGCACCAGTCATCCTATATGGCTTAGAAGCAAAGCCGGATCTCTGGTTTACAAACTGGGACAATTTTGAGGGCCATCTATGGAAAAAAGCTCTGGGCCTCGCAAATTGTGCCTCTTTAAAAAGTCTGAGATTTGAATTAGGTCTAAAATCATTGAACTGTATGGCAGACTGGAAGCTCATCTCATTATATCGAGAAATAATAACAAGTAAAGACTCGACAATGTATGGAGATCTTAGACATGAAGCTCTACAAAAGAGATCAACCATCCTTGCCTCATTAGAAGAGAAAACGATGGAAAGACTGGATGCAGTAGATCTAAATGAAGAGATCTTGGCCCTAAACCCACTTAAAGTAAAAAAAAGACTCGAACAATGGGACTGGATTAAAACGGTAGAAAAAGTAAGAGAGGACCCAACACAAAACACCTTCTTGAAAGGAGAAAAGAAACTCGGGTGTCTCTCCCGATATCTCCTGAAGTCCCCTAATAGGAAAATGCGTTCAGACTTCCTTAGAATGAGACTGAACCTTGTCCATTGTGGTGCTGTTCTGGTAAAACGCAACCAAGGGGACATGGCAAAAAAACTATGCTCAGTCTGTGAAAACCCTGCCAAACAAACGCTAAGACATGTTCTAATGGATTGTGAAGGCACATGGCCACTACGATTTAGACTTTTTAGAGATCTCGTGCGGCGGGAGGAAGACATAGTTACAGACTTCCTCTGGGATAGAATCATCTCGGGCACCAACGCTGCATTGATGTTTGCAGCATCCCAGGTCATAATAGAAAGTGGTCTGACAATCTAATATAATAAAATAAAGTAGAAGTATTTGTAAATTTTGATCCAGCAAAAATTAGGAACATTTGGCAGGGTTGGTGGATAATAATGAAATGCACATACAAATGTTATTATTTTGTAAAGGCTTGTGCCAAAACAAATAAAAAAAAAAAAAAGTTGAAAGGCCGGTAGCACTGCTAGCACGGTCTTCTCCGCAGTCTGCGTTGTTAGAGCTTCCCGCCTGTCCAAGTTTTCTACACACAATTCAGAGTCTTCTTTGTTCGATGCACAATCTTTGCTTTCTGTCAGAGTAGCCATCCATATTACTAAGTGCTGAATTTGTGTTGATAGATTTGTAATTTTCTCTTCTATACAGTTTCTTATATTGGCAAATAGTTTATATAGACTGTTGATGGTGGTATTCACTGAGTTCAATCTAATCTCAATCAGTGACGAATGTTCTGTATTGGTAGCAGAGATAGGCCCCTGACCGCCATGCAGTGGTGTTGGATGAGCGTAAGTGAATGATAGTGATTGCATGGAAGAATCTATTGAACAACTCGCTCTAAAATCCAGTGTTCCTGTCTCACTGCATAAGCTCAAATCCCCCACACTGGCGTGAATAGAAATGTCAGAGAGTGTTACACTCACCTCCGTCGTGGGGCTTGGTATATTGCCACACAGTTCTTTGGTTGTGATTGATGTTTCTTTTTTTGTGGAGTTTTTGCCACATTCAGTATTGTGGCGTCCGAAATTATTTGTGTGCTAGGCGCTGTCTCTTTATTTTGTATGCTTCCTGAAGGCCCCATAGAGGTTACCAATGCTGTGCGTGTACCTGTCAGTTCTGATAAACAGGACACACTTCTGGACTTAAGGCGATCTTTATTGGCCTGATTTTCATTTCGCATTGCACAGAATGTGCGAATGTCTCAATTGCGATTGGGCACTCGTACCACAGTGGAAGAGTGATTACCTTTTTTGAGATTTGCTTCACACCCTCAGCCAGGTTGTTATCACCTTTGGCTGGCGTACTTAGAACAGTGGAATTGTTCGGCATATTTGTTTTTAGTGAATAACGTGGTTTAGACATTGCCTCCTATGAGTCGGAGTAAATAGGTTCAATGTCAGCAATATTTTTCAACAACCACATACAATCTAATCTACCAACAAATACACAATCACTTCCTCACCCTCCCAGTGTTCCTCAATCACCCCTATACTTGTGCCGCTGAGCTGCTTTGCCGTGGCGAAGCGGCATATCGGTACTTCCAGTACCTGCTTTGGTGCACGCGCGCTCCTGGTTTAATGGGTACTGCCCAGAAGGGGGGGTGTCCACAGTGCAAACATGCCTAAAACTAACAAAAGACAGTGTAAATATGTTCTTTTCAAGAGTCCACTGAAAGCTGTATAATGCGGTCATGTTAACACACCTTTTAAGAGTCCTTAAAGGTCCTTTCAAATTAAATAGAGCAACAAATCAAAAGTGCAGCTGCAGCAAAGAGAGTAACGCAGCATGCTCCTGGTTATATGGGTACTGCCTGGTTATATGGGTACTGCCAAGAAGGGCGTGTGTCCACAATTCAAACATGCCTCTTAAGAGTCCTTAAAGGTCCTTGCAAACGAAACACAGCAATAAACCAAAAGTCCAGCTGCAGCAAAGAGAGTAACGCGGCAAAGCTGCAGATGTATTAATAGCTGCCACTTCAGATTCCTGCATTCGTTTTCATAGTTTTCCATCCTTACATGCCTTTCTTTAATTGACATATTCTTCAAATATTAACAAGTTTACATTTTTTTGATTCTTGAGTCATCTATATAGTTCAGAAAATTAAAAGTACTATATTGAATCACAGAAACGTTGCATTGAGGCAGGTGCAGTTTTGAAAGGTATAAATACTAGGGCAACGTTTTCCTCATTGCTAATTATGCGCCATTTTAAGACTAGTCAAAACATTGCTCTGATGCAATAATACATTGAATGAATATGTTGTGTTAAGTAGGGACATTATTGGCATAGAGAAAACACTGTACAAAATTACACTTTCACTGGTGACAGTTGTGTGTAATATGGGACCGGTTTGGCTAGTGAAGGCATTTACAGATTTAAATGAATTGGAGATACTGTGAAACCCAGCAATACACTAACCACCTAATTTACTAAAAAAAGCACACAGTCTTAGCAACACTGCTAAGATTGCAGAGCGCATATTACGTGGCGAGTTGACTCACAGAATAAAGTCAGTGCAAAATCCAACCGTGCAATGGAAAATCTGTTGTGCATCTATGCCCACAACACACACCCTGTGAAGAAACGGTACCTTGAGTCAGCGCAGCACTGCAATGGAAAGTGCTAAACCGTCAGATGAGCGCGCAAACAAAAAGAACGAATCAGCACATTGCTTACTGGTAATCTTCATTACTTCCGCTCCTAATTATTGTCATCGCTGTACTTACATTATGATGCTGCTCTGGCACAATCATGCATTGGTAATCCGCATTCCCCCTAAACCTACTCACCCATGTCACAGTACTTGAACTGTGAAAGTGCTTTGTGTGACAAATTGACTTCTGCCCTGCAGGAGTACAAGGAGTAGAGGCTACTCAGCCCTCATACTACTACAAACCAATAGCCAATACAATCATAAAGGTAACACAGGTAGAGTCAAGAGTTATACGTCCTTCACCCTTCGTGGTAACGTGGACCGAGGGAAGGCTATGCTCTTAAGAGGGGTGTGAATGTGGTTTAGTTGCAAATTTAAACAGCAAAGTATTACAGTCCAAAATAAAGGATTGTCCAATCAAAGTTCTTTACAAATATACACACTTTAATTGAACACCCCATGTACACTAATAACTAACTAGAAACATGCTACACAAAACCCAACCCTGAGGAAAGAACACAAAATAAGCAAAGATACTAAATGCAGCACTCTGAGTAATAAATCAGGGGTGAAAGGCAACAATGTTCTTGAAAAAGGATATGTACTTGTGAGAAAAATGGGTTCAAGTTTGCCTAATCAATCTCTAGGGCGCAGAAATAGACCAAGCGTGCAGTCAAAGTACTTTCTTTGCAGTTCCCGGTGGTTCAGCAGCGCAGAAATGGACCAGGCGTGCAAAGTACTTTCTTTGCAGTTCCTGGTGGTTCAGCAGCACCAAACCAGACATCTTGATGATGTATGAAAATCGGGAGAGAGAAAATGGTGGCAACAGCAGATCCTGCGGTTCAAATGTGTTGAACAGTTCATGAAACACGCTCCAAGCAGTTCTGGATCAACAGCTGTTGAAAAGGTTCAACACAAGGCAAACAACACTAGCATCCCAGCTGCCTTGGCTCTGAGGGTGCTGTGAGTCCCAATTCAGGTGCTCAGGGACAAGATGAGTCATTTGCTCATGCTCCCAAAATATGGGGAAGACTGGCACACAACTGCAGGGACCCTTCAAAATGGTGAGGTTCTGGGTACCGCTGTAGCTGTCAGAGAGGCAGGTCCTGTTCTAGCAGCTCCAATGGTCCCTGAGGAAGGTTAGGGGACAGAGTGGGTCTCTGCCTTGGAAAACCTACCTTCACTTCACGGCTGAAGGATTTCAGAGAGTGAACGTTTTCTCAAGTGATGATCCAAATATTCTTCAAGATGATTCCCAAGATGATTCAAAGAAGTGGAGGGAGACCCTGTCTTTTATAGGTAAAAATCTCCATAGCTAGCTTGCTTTTAGGGGTCCAATCCCTGCTCTTGGAATGTGTGTACTTCGCTCTTATGAAGTCACAGCCAAAGTGCTTTGCTCCAGAGGAAGTGGAGGGGACAGGAGAGAGAAAAAGAGACAGAGAGAATGAAGATGTCAGAACACTCCCAAAACTGTACAGATCTCTCTCTGGCTTCCCTAACTCCACCCACGCCCCTTCTCAATAGGATCAAAGGCCTTTCGAAATCAGCTCGCTGGTTTGAGGCCTGGTCCTCTGTGAATGGGTATGCCTCTTGGTTTCTGTTCCCAGGCAAGCATCTGTGCTGTGGTTGTCCTGTGGGAATCTGTGTTACATGCTCTTACAAAGGAACAAAGATAACCAACTGGCTGAGGCATTATTCCTGTTAGTGGACTGGTCTGGGCGTTCGCTGGGACGAATAAACATATTCCTTCAGCAGCTAAACTGGGCATGCAGGGCTGACACATCTGCAAAATCAAATTGGATGTGGCTTTACAAATTATGAGAATACCATCCACCATATCCTAACTCAGGTATTGCTTAAGTTTAAAGATTATTCTGCCATCAGGAGATAAAACCCATAATTATAGGGAGTTTGGAACAGGGGTGCATGTTTTGAATGCAGCCATTGCGCTACCGAGACTTGGATGTCACTACAGCTGTCAAGTGGGCATCTGTGACATCTGAACCTGATCTGTGCCAATGGTAGAGTAGGTGCTGGTAATCATCAGGATACTGATGCAGCAGGGCACAAGCAAACACTATGTTTTTGGCATGGAGCTTATGGCAGGGGAATCTGATTAGCAGATTTCCCTTTCAGAGATGGAGTTACCTGCATCATTTTATTACTTAATACAAAGAAAAAAAGCCAGGGCGTTCACACCTTTGCCAGAATGCAATTCATCACATCGCCCAGTCCAGGGAGGCATTGAAATGCCAGGGCCCCTCCTTATGGGAACCCCCAGATGGATGTGGGGACACATTTGTCTGGACTGCCGTCTTGAGAGCTGGCATTGCCCGTTACTATCTCTGTGATAACTCTTATGGCTAGGAACCCTGAGAATGCAGTTGACACCTGTTTTACTTTACTTCCACCTGCTGCTCTGGCTTCCCTGCCACCTGCTGTGGATCTCAGGTTGCCTTAGCCGGATGGCTCTCTGACCAACCAGGACTGGATGAAGAAGAGAAAGTTAAAGCTTGTAATTCTCAGAGGAAGAAAATTATGTATGAGGTTGCTATTCATCTGCTCCATGATCTGAACCTACGGGATGTTAGTGCACCCCCCACCCCTGAGGGTGTCCCTGATGCCAGCAGCCATTATTTTACAGTCTGTAAGTCTTGCGTGCCCTGCAGAGGGTCTGGGACATCATCCACAGAGACTGGCAGGATTCTGAGAATGCATCATTCCCAAGGTGGTGGTCCAAATTGTACCCCCTACAACAGTTAGGCCAGGAATTCCCCGAAGTGCTTAAGGTTGATTAAATTCTGTCATCCTTTGTTGCCAACAAGTCTGAAACATGTCTGGGGTTGCTTGTGTTTCTGTGCAGATGGGACCTGGCCTAGTAGTTCATGCTGGACGGCTCCCATTGGTGGCAGTACCTGACTGTTTTTCATATGGCTGGACCCATTTTGCAATCAAGAAGACGACTAAAACACAGTGGTGTCAAAGGTTGCCCAGAGCAGTGTCAGTCATTCTGATTTAATCAAAACCTTCCACCCATCACTTTTTTAGCCATACCTCCTCAGTTAATGAAGATACAGCACCATCTGACCTGGTGGATAAACAGGTGGACAACACCCTAAATAGACAAAAGACTGCCAGATTCGCTCTCAGGATGCAGGATTATTCTGGGTTTGTTACAACATCTCTCATGGAGGTTTTTTCAGGCACTAGGATGAGCAGGACTGTGAAGACCTTCTTGCAATTATAGAGAAGGAGATCATGTTGGTTATGGATATTTTCTAGGATATTATTGGAGCAGTTGCAATTAGTGTTGTGTCATCAACTCTGCCAAAGGCAACACTGGAACCATCAGTGGAATGGAGAAGCAGCTCAAAAGCTCATTTTAATGTGTCTACCTTTTTGTGTGAGAAGGTCTTTGGTCCACAGACCAACTAACTGGTCAAACAAGTTAAAGAATATAATGCCCTTTCTGATCCCAAATCAAAACACAGATGTCTCAATGATCCCTAAATGTACCAAGAGAGATCATCCTTTCAGGCTCCAAGGAGATCTATGCCTGCCAGGTTTCATGGTGGTGAACAGGTCCTTCAAATTTCCTCCCACCACTGCCCCTGCCACTTCATGAGCCCGGAAACCCACATGTCATCTCCAATGGTTTCTGCCACCAGCTGTGCAGTGATACCTTAGAAGACAACATCGGCACGCCTGAATATGGCTCAATGTAATCATGGGATTTGCAATAGAGTTCAACTACTACCCCTCGGATTCAGGAGTGGTGATGACTCCTTGGACTAGAGATTTTGTTGAATAGGACGACTCGTCAGTAGGGCATCCAACTGCTTGTACAGAAAACTTGTTACCGTAGATTTCACTGAATACCATTTTATCTAAGTAGATTTCTCCAAATATATTTCACCAAAAATGGTAGGTAAAGTGGTACATGTGTAATGTTTAATAGGTGGGGTGCGGGGTAAGGGTATATGTTAGGATAGGGAGGGGTTATGGGGGCTGCAAGGGGTCTCCCCCTGCGTTATAAAAAAAGTAGAAAAAAGTAAAAAGTTAATTTCGTTTTTCATTGAAATGGATTCAGTGAAATCTCCATTAGGTAAAATATTTTCGAAGAAATCACATACATCCCTGAAAAAATACAATCCAGTCAGTGCACAGGAGAGAATATGGGTGGTTGGATTACACAATTGGATTACACAATTATAGTTGTGTTCCTGAAGATCTCTGGGGAGTGGTGGCCTACTATAGACCTCAAAGGGGTGAAACCTCTTGTCAGGAAGATATCCATTAAGAAGTAGACTCTACAGAGGATCATACCATTAATTTCAAAGTGTTTCTTCCTCTCCACCATAGATCACACAGATGCCTATTTCCACATCCCCATTCAGGTGGGGTACAGGCATTTCCTCAAGATTGTGGCACCGGAGGAACAGTTTCAGTTCTGAGTGCTGCCCTTTTGTAGCATCCCAGCTACATGAGAGGAAGCTTGCCTGACTGAAGAGAGACCTGCCTGACTACATCATGGTTCCACATGTCATACTCCTTTGCTGGTGGAGTAAACACGAGCTTCCAGCTCGAGGTCTGGAATGTGGAACTCTGTTTGAACAACAACTTCTTCCAGCTCCTGCAGGGTTGGGCAGCCTCCCTCCTCTTTCCCTAATCATTAATATATATATATATACTTGTTAATCATAATAAATACTTTATTTCACTTTAATCAACCCCCTTGCAGTGTCCGTTACCCTGCCCCAACACTACACCTTTGCACTCTGCTGGCTCTAAGGGTCTTCAAGAAGGTCCGGCCTCAACTGGTAGGCCAACTGCATTCCCAGTGCTACTATCCTGGCCCCTACGAGAACATTGGGTTACTGCATGCCCCCTTGTCATTCTTTGTCCTCATGAACAAAGCTGTTGAGCAGCCACTGCCAGAGAGCTTTGTTTGGGTAGTGAACACACATAAATCTATGCTGTCCCCCACTCAGGTGCAGGAGTTTATGGCGGGTCATTTTGTTACAATGAAGGGAAAGATTCCTTTAACCCTCAAAGTTCCTTGAAGAAGCCAAACAAGCAAGGGCATTTCTCAGCAGGAAGGCAATGTAGGCCTCACAGTGGTTGCAAGTGCAGATAGACTTTGGATCCAGAGTCTTTGTGGACATACAGTGGGGGTAGGATACAGTGGGGCACAGAGGAGGGAGTACAGCTGTACAGGCTGGCAGGGAGGAGGGGGTGGATGGCATCCAGCAAGTCAGGTGATGCGGGTGCGATGTGATGGCCTAGGTGTTGGGGAGGAGAGACTCCTTGAAGAGGTGGGTCATGAGTTCTTTTTGGAATTGTCGGAGAGTGCGGGTGAGTCTGATGCTGACAGAGAGGAGATTGCACAGTCTAGGGGCATAGGCAGAGACGGTGTGTTTTCTGGTCCTTTCCTTTTTGCAGCAGCAGATTTCAAGTCTGCATGTGTCCTGTCTTCTGGTGCTGCACTGTCCACCAGAGATGCTCCGTTTCTCTGGTAAGTAGCTGAGTGACTTGAAGGTGACTTTCTTACAGATGATGCAGCAAGACCTGAAGGGGATTTGTGCATGCAGTGGAAGCCAGTGAAGGTCCATGAGGGCTGTGGGGATATGGTCCTATCTGTTTAGACCATTAATGAGTTGTGTGGCCGTAAGTGGGACACTTCTCAGGGGCATAAGGGAGGACAACGGGAGGCCTTCAAAGAGGGCATTGTCCCCATCCAGGTGGGATAGGACCTGTGCTTGAACATTGAATCTAAAGCTGTCCGCAGGGAGAAAGAGTTTGACTTTCCGCAGGTGGGAGAGCTGATACCAAGCTGTCTGAGATTTCTTAGCTATGTGTGTCTTGTAGGAGAGTTTTTTTGTTGATGTGGAACCTGAGGGACTTGGTGCAGGAGGTGAGCTCTGGTGTGAAGTTCTCAAGGTTCATGGTTGATAGCAAGGTCTGTATGTCTGTGTGCTCGGTGTTGTTGGTGAGGAGTAGGAATTTGGTCTTGGAGGGGTTGAGCATCAAGTATGCACTGGACATCAAAAACTGAATCAGCAAGAGGCAGGTTTTGAGCCTGTGGATGTCCTTGATATGAGGGTTCCCAGCAGTTCCATGCATAGATTGAACATCACTGGGAAGAGGATGAAAACCTGCGTGACTCCACAGGTGACAGGTAGCATTGGCAATCTAGAGGAGTTCATCTGAACAACCTGCTGGTGGTTGGCGAGGTAGGACTTGAAGAAGCGTAGGACACTGGGCCTCTACAAGTTTGCCGGTCCGGTAACTACGGTACCGGTAAGCTTGCTGCTACCATAGTTACCGGACCAGCGAACTATGAGTTCTGCTCGCAGGTGCCTTTTCACCCGCCCAGTTGGACCTGGCTGGCGGAATGGCACCCATGAGCAGAGCATGTCGGATGCACCGGCACCATTCTGAATGGTGCTGGTGCATCCAGACTCCCCTGGGAATGGGGAGTAGAAGTTTCTGAACCCTGGCAATGGGGAAATACAGGGTCTGCAGGTTGTAATGGCCCTGTATTTCCCCATTGCCAGGGGCTGGAAATTTCTGCCGATTTTATCGGCAAGGCTACCACCAAACTTGCAATGAGGCCCAATGTCTCTGATCCCTATATGCCGATGTAGGGTGTCCATGGGCGCCTTGCGGTCTACTGTGCCGAAGGCGGCCAAGACGTCCAGTAATAACCAGGAGGCAAGAGTGGCCGTCGTCAAGGATGTTGAGGGTTGCTATCTCCATGCTGCATCTGGGTCTGAAACTGGATTGGTAGATTTGGAGGAGGTAGTTGTTGTCAATGTATTGCTGCAGTTGCCTGGCTACCACTTTTACGATGATCTTACCCTTTGGGTGATGGAGCAAGGGTTACCTAGATTATTGGAATCCAGTGTGGGTTTCTTTAATAGAGGGAGTATTTTCCCTGTCTTTAGGGTCGATGGGAAGGTGCCTTGAGTTAGGGGGCTTTTGACGATCTCCATGTAGGGAAGGAGAGCTTCTCGGCAAAGGGTCTTGAGGATGGATGCCAGGAGGATGCTGCCTGGACACGATGGGGCTTCTTTCAGTGAAGCTAGTGTTTCTACCAAGTCCTCTGTTGAGAGTGTCTTGAGTGTTGTCCAAGGTGTGGAGATTTCGCAAGGAAGGATGTGAGGTGCATCTGTGGATGCATAGCTGGCATCTTTGTGCTGGTGAATCTTGCTGATTTTGTCGATGAAGAAGGTGTTGATGGTGGTGGCTATTTCAACAGAGTGTGGTATGGCAGTTTCAGGTAGCGTGTTGATGCGATGCTTGACCGCTTTGAAGATGTCTCTGCTCATGTTGTCGGCATCTGCTATGCTTTTCTGATAGTAGGAGGCCATGACTGTGTTGATTAGTTGTCAGAGGGTTGATCAGAGTTCTTTGAGAAGTGCCAGGTCGGATGTGGTCGTGTGGGTGGCACCAGGTTTTCTCTTGTTACCTAATGACTCTTTTGCTGAGGTTGAGTTCTTGTGTGTACCAAGGTGCAGACAGTTTCACTTTGCAGGTGCATTATTTCAGAGGAGCTTGTCAGTAGATGGAGGCTGAGAGGGTTGTGTTGAGTGCTTGAAGTAGAAAAGTCGCAGTTCATTTGGGGTTGTTCGGTCCATGTGAGGTATAGGTTGGATTGGTGTTCCGTGAGGGCTTCCACTTGAAAGACCTGAAGGTTTGTCTGATGGGTTCCGGCTGGGAGTTCAAGATATTGAAAGGCACTGCCAGGTGGTCAGACCAGCAAGCGGGAGAAGAGAGTTGTAATGGAGGGAAGGCAGTGCAGTGATGACTAGGTCGAGGATGTTACCTTTCTTGTGCATTGGGCCTATTGTGTGCTGTGTGAGGGTGATGTTGCCGAGAAGGCCAAGGAAAGCTTCCTTCATCGTTTTGGTGGCCTAGTTGCCTGGGAGGTTGAAGTCGCCTAGGAAGATGTTGTTGGCATGAGTGAGGGACATAGTGGTGGTCTGGTCGGTGAATTCTCTGATGAAGGCGGTGTTGGGTTTGGTAGTCTGTAGATGAGATGGAAAGTGACTGTGTCTTTAGGGGAGAGCAGGAAGTGGCAGTAGTGGACTTTGAAGGAGCCAATGTTGTTAGCATCAAATCTGGTGCAGGGCCATAAGGTCTTGTGGATGACTGTGAGGCCTCCACCTGTCTAGTTTGGCCGGTCTCTGTGTTGGATGCTGCAACCATCAGGGACAAGGGCGTCTAGGACGTGTGTGTCAGCCAGGTCCCGTGATGAAGGTGGCATCAAGGTCATGTGTAGTGATGAGGTTTGCGATGTTTGCTGCATGGGTGATAACTGAGCGGACATTGGCCCGCATCAACTTCCGTGTTCTGGATGGTGAGGGGGTGCTGATGTGCTTGAGGTTCATATAGATGAGGTTGCTACTTTGCTGAGTCCATGCCTTAGTGGAGCGGTGATGCCATTGGCGTTGCATGGTGTTGGTGGGAATGGCCTGTGGGTGCGGAAGAAAAAAACACATGTCGGTGCATGCTTACCTGTTGTCTGAGCAGGGGTTCACACCCTGGGTCCTCCTGGTCCAAACAGGTCCAAACCGGTCCAACCAGGAATTTCCATTTTCTTTGTCTGCCATTCACTTCAGACACCCATGTGATTGACGCCCTTGATCTAAGAGTTGAGAGCAGAAAGGAAGGCGCAGGGCTAAGAAGGTGGGTGTTGCTCAGACCATGTGACCTATATTCACTTGAACCTGCTCACCAACTGCAACGGAAAAGAGGCTGTAGGGATGCATGAGCAGGAAAATAGGGCGGCAAAACAGGAAGACACCAACTGTTTAGCAGTGATTGGCATGTCGGTTTGGCTTAGGCCACGTGGCCTAAATCCACTTGCACCTGCTCACCAACTGCAAAGGAAAAGAGGCTGGAGGGATACTTAAGTAGGGAAAGAGGGCAGGAAAAAAGGAAGGCACTAATAGTTTAGCATTGATTGACAGTTGGGTGGGGCTTAGGCCCCATGACCTAGATCCACTTGCACTTGCTCACCAACTGCAAAGGAACATAGGTTGGAAAGCTGCTTAAGTAGGGAAAACAGGTGGCAAAACAGGAAGGCACCAACAGTTAATCAAGTGGGCAAGGTATACATACACTAGCAGGGTGCCACCAGATCCCACTCTCTCCAACAGGTTGAGGTCAGGATTATGGAATGGGCAGAGGTCAATCTGCTGTTTCATCAAGCCTCATTTATCTCAGAGGTGGAGAACATCCAGGTATATCCCTTAAACAGGGTTTGTTCCATCCACAGTAGATTATGCCTTACGTGTCCTGGTGTAAAAGTTTATTTGCAAAAGTGTTGGAACCCCCCCATTTGACTTTTTGTCTTCCAGTCACGATGTCCTGCTCCTACACAACATGTCAAGGATTTGGGGTTCTCCAGCTAAAGGCACAGATGTGCTGTCTTTTTCACAGACCTTGTTTCTCCTGTATGCCTTTCCGCCATTCCTGCTGATTCACAGAATCCTGCTGATGGTTAAGAGAGACAGGGCTTGCCTAATCTTGGTGGCCCATGTCTCGCCTCGTAATCTTGGTTTCCTTTTCTGTTGTACCTCTCCACGGAGTCTCCCTGTCCCCTATACCTGGGTATCTCCACTTATTAGGTGGCATACCATTCCTAGAGAAACTCTGTCATGATTGTGCTTGATGGCCTAGCTTCTGAATGGGTTGGTCTGGTGAGGGCAGATATGTCTCCAGGCCTGGCACTGGCACTGGCTGTGCAAGGATTTAGCCAACTCACATGGTGTATGCCAGGCACCTGGTGTCCTCAATATGGAGGTTCCTGCACTTTCATGCAACCCTGTTCTGTATCCTTAGGGCTCAGTTAGCAGCAGTGAGGGCCATTAGGCTGACTCTCATTCTTCAGGGTCTTCAGATCTACCATGCTAGGTTTCCTTCCACTTTTCCTACCTCAGACCTTAATCTGGTCCTAATGGCCCTTTCTGGACCCCCCTTTGAGACTTTCTCATTTGTATCTTGTACTAAAGTGGTGATGGGTGAAAGGTTTAGAATTAATTTTAATCTCTGGCATTGCTCTAGGCAACCATCAGACCATCGCTCTACACCTGCCAAACCATTACCATATGCAAAAGAGGCTTTGTCCCACTGGTGGCTATGACATCAGCCTGTAGAGAGTTGTGGGCATTGGTTGCCTCATTACCTGAACTGAGAATTGTCCCATAGGGGATACTACTGCTTATCCCCTACCTCTTTCTTGGCCACAATTATTTCAGATTATCATCTCCATGAAGATCAGCCTTCCCCACTCTTTTGACCTCTCTGGTGACCCCACAGATGTGGGCAGGCCTCTGAAAGATGTCGGCTTCCAGGCAATGTGACCATGTATTTGTCATGTTTGACCTGGGGTTACGGGTAGACAGACGTCCATGGCTAACTTGAATAGATGAGTGAGGTTGATCATTAGCATGGCTTATGGTGCCTCTGATCTCCCCAGGGGCTGGATGGCCAGGGGAGAATTAATAACAAGGCGGGTAGTGTGTCATATGGTGCTCTGGGAGGTGATCAGAGTGTTCAAGATGGCCTCCAGACTTCCAGGTAGGGTCAAAGTGTTTTAGTGCCTGGGGGCATCATTTTTGAGGCCGGAACTTCGGAAGAGACACAAGATCCGCGGAGAATACAGGATATGCCAAACATGACTTCAAAATGAAAATCCAGATTTTATGATGTAACCCGCTGGATGGCAAGCAGAGTGCTCAAGATGTCTTCCTGACTTCCAGGGAGTGTGCAGGCAGTGTTCAGGGTGTGGATTAACCAGATAGCTTAACTTTTGAGGCAGGGCCCTTTTAGGAGCAGCTGGCCAGGAGGGCAAAGAGTCCCAGAAAGGAGATGAAAGGGACAGTCTGTGGACCTGATATGGGCTTTGACAGCCAGAAAACATGCCAGATGCCATATTTGTGGCCAGTCAATGCGAACAAGAGACTTTGGGAGCCTAAAGTTCTAATGGAAGCCATTAATTGCACAATATGGGAAACACGAGCTGCCCAATGAGTACGCAGATGTGCGCTCAGTGTTCATCTGCATGTTGCTTGTGCTCGAAATTCCTACCTGCCATACAAAACTGCAATTATCCATAGATAGGTGCACACCCTCCTGTTATCAATTTGTGCAATTCATGCGTGAAAGCGCCACATAATTCCTTCCAAAGCAATAACCCTATTTAAAGGGTATATGTTCTAGACAAAAACAGTATGTCAGAGTTCATTTATTTTATTTATTTGATCATACTATAATCATGGAAAACATTTACAAAAAAACACATCAAGTACATTAATATCACATCTATAAAAAACCAATTCTCAAAACACACATATTGTCACACCAACAAAAAACTCACACATCACATGTCATTCCTCACATATTCTTTCACCCCCATTCATACAAAACACCACTCGTACTTGTGCAAAAAACGCAATCCTAATAATTCAGTTCTGTAAATCAGAACATCCCATCTATTTGGGTTAGTACCTTAATTGCTCAAAGGGCCTAGTTAACAATGTTTTAAGAATAAAAAACAAGGTAAATGTTCCAAGGTGGTTGCTCTTGAACACATATAAATTACCACATTTTGCCTGTTTAAACCCAAGTTAGAGCCAACTCTGGGAGGAGTGGGATCTATGGTGTGGTCGACTCGAGTTTCGGGCAACCAGGTTGGCCTATACAATTTCCGTCTGGTGCACCTCATCAGGACATATATATTACAAACAACAAACAATTCTTTATACAAAGAGAATTCAAGTTGGTGTGAATTGACTGTTGTCCAATGTTCAAAGGGTAATTTCATTCACTTTACAGGGTGCCAAGTTTCTGTAGACCAAGTGTGTTTCCTGGAAAGCCACCAAGGTGTGTGGACTTCAAATCTAGTGTCTTCATGCGGTATTAACAGGGCTACGCCAAGGACAAAGTTCCTTCTTGGTTAGGATGTTATTATATCTTGCAGATATATCCCTTTTCACCAAAGTATAGTTTTCTCCCAGCCAGGTTTAATACGGGTCAGTTGGCTCAGGGGGTTAGGGCCATCAACGCATGATCCCTGTGTCCTCCACCAAATGGGCACTCGGTGTAGTTAGTGTCTCACACTGATAGTCTGCAAACATTTGTGCAATTGCTTGCATATTGACCCGCCGCGTGGGATCCAAGTTCCTCTGTGTTCGACTGCCACTAGAGAAATTCCTCCCTGAGCAGTCAAGTCTCATTGGAGTTCACCAAAACCACCGGGCATGCACGTGCGGGGCTGCGCCATCCTTCCTGAACCCGCCAGGGCCTCACTCTATGCCAGAAAAGCACCTGCCTAACCAAAACCTTGGCTGCATAACACTGCACTGAGCTCGCATTGACTTGTAAGCTCTCTGATCCCAACACGCTTAGTTGCATCAAGCCGTTGAAGACTTCAGGGTACCGGGGAGGAAAGCCACTACCTTGAAAGGCCTGACTGTTGCTTTTCTTTTCATAGACTGCATATAACACACATCCTTCATGTGAGGACCCGCTTTGGATATCAGGGCTCATGTGCTTCTGAGATTCCACATGGACCATAGAGAGAAAAGCTGAGTAAAGCTAAGTAACAGTGTACTTGTTACTAACCACATGAAGTACAATTAATGTTTTGTCTTAATTGAATGACATTCAATGCACGGCATTAATCTGAAAGTCGTAATTCATAAGGGAAATGCGTGTACCTAGCTATGGCAACTCAGGAGGCAATGCGTTCGCAGTACAGTGCGCCAGAAGTATTTTGCTATAGTGTTTGACCTTACTGTAGGGTTCAGCTAGTATGTTGATGCATGCTTGAGGGCGAGTGCTAGCTGATCCAATAACCTAATGTTCAACCTGCTCAGATAACCCAATGTGCAACCCAATCTGCTAACCTAATGCACAACCTCATCTGAGAGCGAGCAAGAGCTGAGTGCAGAGTAAGAGCAGGTATCAGCAAAGGAGTCGAGGAGCATTCTTCCCTATTAGCCTTACCTATCCATCAGCACTCCCTAATCCTCTCTCCACTGTACCTAAAACCCTGCTACCCGTGCAATCTACAGACTCCAAAGACTTTCACCTGGGGGTCGTGGCCCACAGCGTATCTAAGAGCACAGGCTCCAAGACCGTGAGTTTAGGTAGGAGTGTGTGCTACTTCAGCACAGTCGATAGAGCTTCCAGCCTCCTCAGGCCCTTAGATAGTGCCGTTGTATTCTGGGAATTACTCCATCACAATAATCTTCCCTTGTTGTAACGGGACCTGCCAGGGGGAGGGTCTCATGGGAGTGGAAGTACCTGGTACAGTGTCTCCATTGACCAATGTCCCAATTTGGATGCATTAGGCAAGATTGTGTGCAGTGCCCTTCGAGTGCACTACAGCAATCTTGACCTCCTGGCAATAGGACCCCAACCTTTGGTATAAGTCTGTATTACACCGGTTGGTAGTGTGCCTGAGAAGTCAGGCTTATCTCAAGAGGGGTCAATGTGAGCAGTAGGGTTGTAAAACAGAGTTCCACAGAGAGTGCTGTTCAAATAAACACGCTCAAGGTTTATTGATTAAACAATTATTAATTTATTTAACAGTCAGTTATACAAGCCTTCTTCAGAAGGAAGCAAAACATGTAACAATTATAATACACTTCAAAACACACTCTTAGTTTCTCTAAATCCCATTGGGGATGGCACACAGACACTTCCTACACCCTCAGGTGACTTAAATAGCTAGGACACTGTAGACATTGATGTATCACTGGTACATTTAGAGCAATACTGAGTTTGGTGCAAAGGTTAGGTATGGGAATAAAACAAAAGTTAACAAATAATTCATAAACAGGTCAGTACTTTTAAAACCTTCCAATGTTAAGTAAATTTACCCTTTCCCGGGGGAAAGGTAAAGGCACGGTCAGAGGAAAGAAGAGTCTCTCAGAGAGCCAGGAGAGCCAATGTTAGTTGGACTAGTCTAGGGGAGCTCAAGTCTTCTTTGCAGGTAATTAAAAGTCTTGCATAATGTTTTTAGAAAGGTTTGTAGAAATAATATTCACTTGAAGGGCCACAAGCTGGGAGGCTTGTGAGGGGCAAATATGTAAGCAACTCTGCAAGGCCAACCAAGACAGGTCTCAACTGAGAGCAAGTAAGGCTACACAACAAAAGATAAGTTCTCTTAGACTTTACAGTATCTTTGGTTAGAAGAAATGGTTCCAGATGACGTCTGTTCCTGTACAGCTCTGCAGATCCTTTTGTTCCTGGGCCTCATTCGTGGGGACAAGAAGGAGGGCGCCTGGGGACTCCTGTACTGCAATGGGAAGGCCACGGCAGCAATGGGCAAACTTCAATACAGCGGCACTTTTGTGTTTCAGCTCCTCGTATCTGACAGCAAATAGCAACAAAGTGGTTCTCGGATACCACTTTAGACTTTCCTCGCATCTGGGGTCAGCACTCTGTTAAGGTGGCTCAGGCTTGGTCAATCCTGTTTCAGGAAAGGCCGGAGGATCTGCTGTCCTTGCCAGGCCGCCAATCACCTTACATTCCTGTAACCAAGGGGATTAAGCACAGGGAGTTTCAGGTACCTCCCTCACTTCATGCCCCTGCCAGTCATACTGGAGCCAGAAATGGGCTTCACTTGTGAATCTCACCAAAGACAAAATGAAAAAAGTGACCAATCCTAGCTTGGCATGCAGAGTAAATCTCGAGAAGGACCTTTCTGACAAGAAATGGTGAAAAAAAGAAGACTAGGGCTGTTTTGACAAAATGGGCACCAATGGGTACCTTACTGCAACTGTGAAAAATTGTGGCACAGGCCCCCCAGTGGGTGGGGCAATAAGGTTTGGGCACCCTGGGGCCAGATTGGCACACTATTTGGCCCTTCTTTGCAAAGGGGAGTTGGGTTATCAAAGGAAAAAAGTGAAAATGGTTGACCGCATTTTAGGGGGGGTGTGGGGCACCACAGACCAATGGGGAATTTTCAAATGGGAAGACATGGTGACCTCCCCCCCACCACCCAAAATTGAGTGGGGGCTATGTCATGCATACCTCCCTTGGGCAGATATCGGCTCCTAGGAAGGGGCACCTGAGGCCAGGGAGGAGTGCAGAACAGCCCCCCCCATATCTTCCCCCAGGGAGGGCTACATGAGATGCGCCACCCTTCCAATAGGATGGGGTGGAGAGGTGCACCCCCATTACATTTGAAACATTTCTGGTGGTTTAGAGTGCCCCGCAGCCCCCCTAAAGTCCAGCCTGCCATTTTCAAATTTTTTCTTTGTTTACCAAACTTGCCTTGGCGCAGAGGGGCACATTGGTGTGCCAATCTGGCCCCAGGGGGCTCAAACCTTACTGCCCCACCCACTGAGGGGCCTGTCCCACCGTTTTTGGTGGCCCTCTCCCCACCCCAAATGGAAGGGGGGTGTACCTCACACAGCCATTTGTAGGAGGCCCAGGGGGGCCTGCATGGCATTCTCCTGCCACCCATTTGGGGTGAGGGCAACCAAAAATTGTGGGACAGGCCCCCCAGTGGGTGGGGCAGTAAGGTTTTGGCACTCTGGGGCCAGATTGGTACACTATTGGGCCCATCTACGCCAAGGGGAGTTGGGTTACCAAAGAAAAAAAGTGAAAATGGTGGACCGCATTTTAGGGGGGCTGTGGGGCACCCCAAACTGACAGGGAATTTTCTAATGGGAAGGGGTGGTGACCCCCCCACCCACAATGTAGTGGGAGCCATGTCATGCAGCCCTCCTGGGGGGCAGATATCTGCTCCTAGGAAGGGACACCTGAGCCAAGGGAAGATTGCAGGACAGCCACCCCCCTTATCTGCCCCCAGGGAGGGCTACATGAGATGCGCCACCCCTCCAATTGGGGTGGGGGTGGAGAGGTGCACCCCCATTACATTTGAAAAATTTCCGGCGGTTTAGAGTGCCCATCAGCCCCCCCTAAACTGCAGCCTGCCTGGGTTTCTGGGTAATACATTCTTGGCCGATTTGCATAAGTCAGACCTCTGTGGATTCCCATGGGTGTCCTCTTTTTGGAAATGCATGGGGTTCCCTGTTTTCCTTGGTGGCTTGGAAGACTGTGCCCGTCTGGAAAAATCGTGAAATTAAGCTGTCTGAAAAGAATTGGGGTTGGGGGTGTTTAGCAGCTTTCCCCTTGGCGCCCAGGTAGGTGCACCCACACATGTGAGGTTACTGTTTTCATCAGGATACCTGTGGGAATGCAGGACGGTTGGCCATGTGTTGTTGGCTGCGTGTTTCCTTGGTGGCTTGGACACCCGAGACCCATATCTGTATGGTGTGCCTGTCTGGAAAAATCGTTAAATTCAGCTGTCTGAAAAGACTTGGGAATGGAGGTGTTTTTGGCATTCCCCTTGGCACCTAGGTAGGTGCACCTACACATGCGAGTTACTATTTTAATCTGGACACCTGTGGGAACGCAGGACCGTAGGCCATGTGTTGTTGGCCGCATGTTTTGGTGGGTGAGCCGAGTGAAATATGCAGAAAATGTTTTTTTGCCACATTTCGGACTTTGCCAGGGTTTCTGGGTAATAGATTCTGGCCCGATTTGCACAAGTCAGACATCTGCGGATTCCCACGGGTGTCCTCTTTTCAGAAATGCATGGGGTTCCCTATTTTCTTTGGTGGCTTGGACACCCGAAGCCCATATCTGTATGGTGTGTCCGTCTGGAAAAATTGTGAAATTCAGCTGTCTGAAAAGACTTGGGGTTGGGGGTGTTTTCGGCTTTCCCCTTGGCACCCAGGTAGGTGCACCCACACATATGAGGTTCCGTCTTCATTGGGACACCTGTGGGAATGCAGGAAGGTAGGCCATGTGTTGTTGGTGGCATGTTTCAGTGGGTGAGCCGAGTGAAATGTGTGGAAAATGTTTTTTTGGCCACATTTTGGAATTTGCCAGGGTTTCTGGGTAATAGATTCTGGCCCGATTTCCACAAGTCAGACCTATGCGGATTCCCACAGGTGTCCTCTTTTCAGAAATGCATGGGGTTCCCTGTTTTCCTTGGTGGCTTGGACACCCGAAGCCCATATCTGTATGGTGTGTCTGTCTGGAAAAATTGTGAAATTCAGCTGTCTGAAAAGACTTGGGGTTGGGGGTGTTTTCGGCTTTCCCCTTGGCACCCAGGTAGGTGCACCCACACATATGAGGTTCCGTCTTCATCGGGACACCTGTGGGAATGCAGGAAGGTAGGCCATGTGTTGTTGGTGGCATGTTTCGATGGGTGAGCCGAGTGAAATGTGTGGAAAATGTTTTTTTTGGCCACATTTTGGAATTTGCCAGGGTTTCTGGGTAATAGATTCTGGCCCGATTTGCACAAGTCAGACCTATGCAGATTCCCACAGGTGTCCTCTTTTCAGAAATGCATGGTGTTCCCTGTTTTCCTTGGTGGCTTGGACACCCGAGGCCCATACCTGCATGGTGTGCCCGTCTGGAAAAATCGTGAAATTCAGCTGTCTGAAAAGATTTGGGGTTTGGGGTGTTTAGCGGCTTTCCCCTTGGCGCCCAGGTAGGTGCACCCACACATGTGAGGTTACTGTTTTCATCAGGATACCTGTGGGAATGCAGGACGGTTGGCCATGTGTTGTTGGCTGCGTGTTTCCTTGGTGGCTTGGACACCCGAGGCCCATATCTGTATGGTGTGCCTGTCTGGAAAAATCGTTAAATTCAGCTGTCTGAAAAGACTTGGGGTTGGAGGTGTTTTTGGCATTCCCCTTGGCACCTAGGTAGGTGTACCCACACATGCAAGTTACTATTTTCATCTGGACACCTGTGGGAACGCAGGATGGTACGCCATGTGTTGTTGGCCGCATGTTTTGGTGGGTGAGCCGAGTGAAATATGCAGAAAATGTTTTTTTTGGCCACATTTCGGACTTTGTCAGGGTTTCTGGGTAATAGATTCTGGCCCGATTTGCACAAGTCAGACATTTGCGGATTCCCACGGGTGTCTTCTTTTCAGAAATGCATGGGGTTCCCTATTTTCTTTGGTGGCTTGGACACCCGAAGCCCATATCTGTATGGTGTGCCTGTCTGGAAAAATCGTGAAATTCAGCTGTCTGAAAAGACTTGGGGTTGGAGGTGTTTTTGGCATTCCCCTTGGCACCTAGGTAGGTGCACCCACACATGCAAGTTACTATTTTCATCTGGACACCTGTGGGAACGCAGGACCGTAGGCCATGTGTTGTTGGCCGCATGTTTTGGTGGGTGAGCCGAGTGAAATATGCAGAAAATGTTTTTTTGCCATATTTCGGACTTTGCCAGGGTTTCTGGGTAATAGATTCTGGCCCGATTTGCACAAGTCAGACATCTGCGGATTCCCACGGGTGTCCTCTTTTCAGAAATGCATGGGGTTCCCTATTTTCTTTGGTGGCTTGGACACCCGAAGCCCATATCTGTATGATGTGTCCGTCTGGAAAAATTGTGAAATTCAGCTGTCTGAAAAGACTTGGGGTTGGGGGTGTTTTCGGCTTTCTCCTTGGCACCCAGGTAGGTGCACCCACACATATGAGGTTCCGTCTTCATTGGGACACCTGTGGGAATGCAGGAAGGTAGGCCATGTTTTGTTGGTGGCATGTTTCGGTGGGTGAGCCGAGTGAAATGTGTGGAAAATGTTTTTTTGGCCACATTTTGGAATTTGCCAGGGTTTCTGGGTAATAGATTCTGGCCCGATTTGCACAAGTCAGACCTATGCGGATTCCCACAGGTGTCCTCTTTTCAGAAATGCATGGGGTTCCCTGTTTTCCTTGGTGGCTTGGACACCCGAAGCCCATATCTGTATGGTGTGTCCGTCTGGAAAAATTGTGAAATTCAGCTGTCTGAAAAGACTTGGGGTTGGGGGTGTTTTCGGCTTTCCCCTTGGCACCCAGGTAGGTGAACCCACACATATGAGGTTCCCTCTTCATCGGGACACCTGTGGGAATGAAGGAAGGTAGGCCATGTGTTGTTGGTGGCATGTTTCGATGGGTGAGCCGAGTGAAATGTGTGGAAAATGTTTTTTTTGGACACATTTTGGAATTTGCCAGGGTTTCTGGGTAATAGATTCTGGCCCGATTTGCACAAGTCAGACCTATGCAGATTCCCACAGGTGTCCTCTTTTCAGAAATGCATGGTGTTCCCTGTTTTCCTTGGTGGCTTGGACACCCGAGGCCCATACCTGCATGGTGTGCCCGTCTGGAAAAATCGTGAAATTCAGCTGTCTGAAAAGATTTGGGGTTTGGGGTGTTTAGCGGCTTTCCCCTTGGCGCCCAGGTAGGTGCACCCACATATGTGAGGTTACTGTTTTCATCAGGATACCTGTGGGAATGCAGGACGGTTGGCCATGTGTTGTTGGCTGCGTGTTTCCTTGGTGGCTTGGACACCCGAGGCCCATATCTGTATGGTGTGCCTGTCTGGAAAAATCGTTAAATTCAGCTGTCTGAAAAGACTTGGGGTTGGAGGTGTTTTTGGCATTCCCCTTGGCACCTAGGTAGGTGTACCCACACATGCAAGTTACTATTTTCATCTGGACACCTGTGGGAACGCAGGATGGTACGCCATGTGTTGTTGGCCGCATGTTTTGGTGGGTGAGCCGAGTGAAATATGCAGAAAATGTTTTTTTTGGCCACATTTCGGACTTTGTCAGGGTTTCTAGGTAATAGATTCTGGCCCGATTTGCACAAGTCAGACATCTGCGGATTCCCACGGGTGTCTTCTTTTCAGAAATGCATGGGGTTCCCTATTTTCTTTGGTGGCTTGGACACCCGAAGCCCATATCTGTATGGTGTGTCCGTCTGGAAAAATTGTGAAATTCAGCTGTCTGAAAAGACTTGGGGATGGGGGTGTTTTCGGCTTTCCCCTTGGCACCCAGGTAGGTGCACCCACACATATGAGGTTCCGTCTTCATTTGGACACCTGTGGGAATGCAGGAAGGTAGGCCATGTGTTGTTGGTGGCCTGTTTCGGTGGGTGAGCCGAGTGAAATGTGTGGAAAATGTTTTTTTTGCCACATTTTGGATTTTGCCAGGGTTTCTGGGTAATAGATTCTGGCCCGATTTGCACAAGTCAGACCTATGCGGATTTCCACAGGTGTCCTCTTTTCAGAAATGCATGGGGTTCCCTGTTTTCCCCGGTGGATTGGACACCCGAAGCCCATATCTGTATGGTGTGTCCGTCTGGAAAAATTGTGAAATTCAGCTGTCTGAAAAGACTTGAGGTTGGGGGTGTTTTCGGCTTTCCCCTTTGCACCCACGTAGGTGCACCCACACATGCGAGTTACTATTTTCATCTGGACACCTGTGGGAACGCAGGACGGTAGGCCATGTGTTGTTGGCCGCATGTTTTGGTGGGTGAGCTGATTGAAATATGCAGAAAATGTTTTTTTTTGCCACATTTCGGAATTTGCCTGGGTTTCTGGGTAATAGATTCTGGCCCGATTTGCACAAGTCAGACATCTGAGGATTCCCACAGGTGTCCTCTTTTCGGAAATCCATGGGGTTCCCTATTTTCTTTGGTCGCTTGGACACCCGAAGCCCATATCTGTATGCTGTGTCCGTCTGGAAAAATTGTGAAATTCAGCTGTCTGAAAAGACTTGGGGTTGGGGGTGTTTTCGGCTTTCCCCTTGGCATCCAGGTAGGTGCACCCACACATATGAGGTTCCGTCTTCATCGGGACACCTGTGGGAATGCAGGAAGGTAGGCCATGTGTTGTTGGTGGCATGTTTCGGTGGGTGAGCCGAGTGAAATGTGTGAAAAATGTTTTTTTTGGCCACATTTTGGAATTTGCCAGGGTTTCTGGGTAATAGATTCTGGCCCGATTTGCACAAGTCAGACCTATGCGGATTCCCACAGGTGTCCTCTTTTCAGAAATGCATGGGGTTCCCTGTTTTCCTTGGTGGCTTGGACACCAGAAGCCCATATCTGTATGGTGTGTCCGTCTGGAAAAATTGTGAAATTCAGCTGTCTGAAAAGACTTGGGGTTGGGAGTGTTTTCGGTTTTCCCCTTGGCGCCCAGGTAGGTGTGCCCCCACATGTGAGGTTCCATTTTCATCGGGACACCTGTGGGAATGCAGGAAGGTAAGCCATGTGTTGTTGGTGGTGTGTTCCGGTGGGTGAGCCGAGTGAAATGTGCGGAAAAAATAATTTTGGCCACATTTTGGATATTGCCGTAGTTTCTGGGTAATACTTTCTAGGCCGATTTGCGCAAGTCAGACCTCTGCGGATTCCCACATGTGTCCTCTTTTCGGAAAATTCATGGGGTTCCCTGTTTTCCTTGGTGGCTTGGACACCCAGGGCCATATCTGTATAGTGTGCCTGTCTGGAAAAATCGTGAAATTAAGCTGTCTGAAAAGACTTGGGGTTGGAGGTGTTTTTGGCATTCGCCTTGGCACCTAGGTAGGTGCACCCACACATGCGAGTTACTATTTTCCTCTGGACACCTGTGGGAACGCAGGACGGTAGGCCATGTGTTGTTGGCTGCATGTTTTGGTGGGTGAGCCGAGTGAAATATGCAGAAAATGTTTTTTTTGGCCACATTTAAGACTTTGCCAGGGTTTCTGGGTAATAGATTCTGGGCCGATATGCACAAGTCAGACATCTGCGGATTCCCACGGGTTTCCTCTTTTGGGAAATGCATGGGGTTCCCTATTTTCTTTGGTCGCTTGGACACCCGAAGTCCATATCTGTATGTTGTGTCCGTCTGGAAAAATCGTGAAATTCAGCTGTCTGAAAAGACTTGGGGTTGGGGGTGTTTTCGGCTTTCCCCTTGGCACCCAGGTAGGTGCACCCACACATATGAGGTTCCGTCTTCATCTGGACACTTGTGGGAATGCAGGAAGGTAGGCCATGTGTTGTTGGTGGCATGTTTCGGTGGGTGAGCCGAGTGAAATGTGTGGAAAATGTTTTTTTTGGCCACATTTTGGAATTTGCCAGGGTTTCTGGGTAATAGATTCTGGCCCGATTTGCACAAGTCAGACCTATGCGGATTCCCACAGGTGTCCTCTTTTCAGAAATGCATGGGGTTCCCTGTTTTCCTTGGTGGCTTGGACACCAGAAGCCCATATCTGTATGGTGTGTCCATCTGGAAAAATTGTGAAATTCAGCTGTCTGAAAAGACTTGGGGTTGGGGGTGTTTTCGGCTTTCCACTTGGCACCCAGGTAGGTGCACCCACACATATGAGGTTCCGTCTTCATCGGGACACCTGTGGGAATGCAGGAAGTTAGGCCATGTGTTGTTATTGGCATGTTTCGGTGGGTGAGCCGAGTGAAATGTGTGGAAAATGTTTTTTTTGGCCACATTTTGGAATTTGCCAGGGTTTCTGGGTAATAGATTCTGGCCTGATTTGCACAAGTCAGACCTATGCAGATTCCCACAGGTGTCCTCTTTTCAGAAATGCATGGGGTTCCCTGTTTTCCTTGGTGGCTTGGACACCCGAGGCCCATATCTGTATGGTGTGTCCGTCTGGAAAAATTGTGAAATTCAGCTGTCTGAAAATACTTGAGGTTGGGGGTGTTTTCGGCTTTCCCCTTGGTGCCCAGGTAGGTGCGCCCCCATATGTGAGGTTCCGTTTTCATCGGGACACCTGTGGGAATGCAGGAAGGTAGGACATGTGTTGTTGGTGGTGTGTTTCGGTGGGTGAGCCGAGTGAAATGTGCGGAAAAAAAAATTTTGGCCACATTTTGGATATTGCCGGAGTTTCTGGGTAATACTTTCTGGGCCGATTTGCGCAAGTCAGACCTCTGCGGATTCCCACATGTGTCCTCTTTTCGGAAAATTCATGGGGTTCCCTGTTTTCCTTGGCGGCTTGGACACCCGAGGCCCATATCTGTATGGTGTGCCTGTGTGGAAAAATCGTGAAATTCAGCTGTCTGAAAAGACTTGGGGTTGGAGGTGTTTTTGGCATTCCCCTTGGCACCTAGGTAGGTGCACCCACACATGCGAGTTACTATTTTCATCTGGACACCTGTGGGAACGCAGGATGGTAGGCCATGTGTTGTTGGCCGCATGTTTTGGTGGGTGAGCCGAGTGAAATATGCAGAAAATGTTTTTTTTGGCCACATTTCGGACTTTGCCAGGGTTTCTGGGTAATAGATTCTGGCCCGATTTGCACAAGTCAGACATCTGCGGATTCCCACGGGTGTCCTCTTTTCGGAAATGCATGGGGTTCCCTATTTTCTTTGGTCGCTTGGACACCCGAAGCCCATATCTGTATGGTGTGTCCGTCTGGAAAAATTGTGAAATTCAGCTGTCTGAAAAGACTTGGGGTTGGGGGTGTTTTCGGCTTTCCCCTTGGCACCCAGGTAGGTGCACCCACACATATGAGGTTCCGTCTTCATCGGGACACCTGTGGGAATGCAGGAAGGTAGGCCATGTGTTGTTGGTGGTGTGTTTCGGTGGGTGAGCCGAGTGAAATGTGCGAGAAAAAAAAAAATTTGGCCACATTTTGGATATTGCCGGAGTTTCTGGGTAATACATTCTGGGCCGATTTGCACAAGTCAGACATCTGCAGAGTCCCACATGTGTCCTCTTTTTGGAAAATTCATGGGGTTCCCTGTTTTCCTTGGTGGCTTGGACACCCGAGGCCCATATCTGTATGGTGTGCCTGTATGGAAAAATCGTGAAATTCAGCTGTCTGAAAAGACTTGGGGTTGGGGGTGTTTTCGGCTTTCCCGTTGGCGCCCAGGTAGGTGCACCCAAACATATGAGGTACTGTTTTCATTGGGACACCTGTGGGAATGCAGGACAGAAGGCCATGTGTTGTTGGCTGCATGTTTCCTTGGTGGCTTGGACACCCGTGGCCCATATCTGTATGATGTGCCCGTCGGGAAAAATTGTGAAATTCCGCTGTCTGAAATGACTTGGGGTTGTGGGTGTTTTCGGCTTTCCCCTTGGGATTCAGGTAGGTGCACCCACACATGTGAGGTACCCTTTTCATTGGGACACCTGTGGGAATGCAGGACAGTAGGCCATGTGTTGTTGGTGGCGTGTTTCGGTCGGTGAGCCGATTGAAATGTGCAGAAAATGGCTTTTTTTGGCCACATTTCAGACTTGGCCAGGGTTTCTGGGTAATACATTCTGGGCTGATTTGTGCAAGTCAGACCTCAGCAGATTTCCAAGGGTTTCCTCTTTTTGGAAATGCATCGGGTTCCCTGTTTTCCTAGGTGCCTTGGACACCCGAGGCCCATATCTGTATGATGTGCCCTTCTGGAAAAATCGTGAAATTCAGCTGTTTGAAAAGACTTGGGGTTGGGGGTGTTTAGCCGCTTTCCCCTTCGCACCCAGGTAGGTGCACCCACACATGTGAGGTACTGTTTTCATCAGGAGACCTGTGGGAACGCAGGACGGTAGGCCATGTGTTGTTGGCTGCGTGTTTCCTTGGTGGCTTGGACACCCGAGGCCCATATCTGTATGGTGTGCCTCTTTGAAAAAATCATGAAATTCAGCTGTCTGAAAAGACTTGGGGTTGGAGGTGTTTTTTGCATTCCCCTTGGCACCCAGGTAGTTGCACCCACACATATGAGGTTCCGTCTTCATCGGGACACCTGTGGGAATGCAGGAAGGTAGGCCATGTGTTGTTGGCGGCATGTTTTGGTGGGTGAGCTGAGTGAAATATGCGGAAAATGTTTTTTTGGCCACATTTCAGACTTTGCCAGGGTTTCTGGGTAATAGATTCTGGCCCGATTTGCGCAAGTCAGACCTCTGCAGATTCCCACAGGTGTCCTCTTTTCGGAAATGCATGGGGTTCCCTGTTTTCCTTGGCGGCTTGGACACCCGAAGCCCAGATCTGTATGGTGTATCCGTCTGGAAAAATTGGGAAATTCAGCTGTCTGAAAAGACTTGGGGTTGGGGGTGTTTTCAGTTTTCCCCTTGGCACCTCGGTAGGTGCACCCACACATGTGAGGTAGCGTGTTCATCGGGACACCTGTGGGAACGCAAGACGGTAGGCCATGTGTTGTTGGCTGCGTGTTTCCTTGGTGGTTTGGACACCCGAGGCCCATATATGTATGGTGTACTTGTCTGGAAAAATCATGAAATTCAGCTGTCTGAAAAGACTTGGGGTTGGGGGTGTTTTTGGTTTTCCCCTTGGCACCCAGGGAGGTGCACCCACACATGTGAGGTAGTGTCTTCATCGGGACACCGGTGGGAACGCAGGAATGTAGGCCATGTGTTGTTGGCAGCGAGTTTCGGTGGGTGAGCCGAGTGAAATATGCAGAAAATGTTTTTTTTGGCCACATTTCGGACTTTGCCAGGGTTTCTGGGTAATAGATTCTGGCCCGATTTGCACAAGTCAGACCTCTGCGGATTCCTACGGGTGTCCTCTCTTTGAGAATTCATGGGGTTCCCTGTTTTCCTTGGTGGCTTGGACACCCGAGGTCCATATCTGTATGGTGTGCCTGTCTAGAAAAATCGTGAAATTCAGCTGTCTAAAAACACTTGGGGTTGGGGGTGTTTTCGGCTTTCCCTTTGGCGCCCAGGTAGGTGCACCCACACATGTGAGGTACCGTTTTCATTGGGACACCTGTGGGAATGCAGGAAGGTAGGCCATGTGTTGTTGGCCATGTGTTTCGGTGGGTGAGCCGAGTGAAATGTGCGGAAAATGTATTTTTTGGCCACATTTCGGACATTGCCGGAGTTTCTGGGTAATACATTCTGGGCCGATTTGTGCCAGTCAGACCTCTGCGGATTCCCACATGTGTCCTCTTTTCGGAAAATTTATGGGGTTCCCTGTTTTCCTTCGTGTCTTGGACACCCGAGGCCCATATCTGTATGGTGTGCCTGCTTGGAAAAATCGTGAAATTCAGCTGTCTGAAAAGACTTGGGGTTGGGGGTGTTTTCGGCTTTCCCCTTGGCACCCAGGTAGGTGCACCCACACATATGAGGTTCTGTCTTCATCGGGACACCTGTGGGAATGCAGGAAGGTAGGCCATGTGTTGTTGGTGGTGTGTTTCGCTGGGTGATCCGAGTGAAATGTGCGAGAAAAAAAAAAGATTTGGCCACATTTTGGATATTGCCGGAGTTTCTAGGTAATACATTCTGGGCCGATTTGCACAAGTCAGACTTCTGCAGAGTCCCACATGTGTCCTCTTTTCAGAAAATTCATGGGGTTCCCTGTTTTCCTTGGTGGCTTGGACACCCGAGGCCCATATCTGTATGGTGTGCCTGTCTGGAAAAATCGTGAAATTCAGCTGTCTGAAAAGACTTGGGGTTGGGGGTGTTTTCGGCTTTCCCATTGGCGCCCAGGTAGGTGCACCCAAACATGTGAGGTACTGTTTTCATTGGGACACCTGTGGGAATGCAGGACAGTAGACCATGTGTTGTTGGCGGTGTATTTCGGTGGGTGATCCGAGTGAAATGTGAGGAAAATTGGTTTTTTTGGCCACATTTTGGACTTTGCCAGGGTTTCTGGGTAATACATTCTGGGCCAATTTGCGCAAGTCAGACCTATGCGGAATTCCCACGGGTGTCCTCTTTTCGGAAATGCATGGGGTTCCCTATTTTCCGTGGTGGCTTGGGCACCCGAGGCCCATATCTGTATGGTGTGCCCTTCGGGAAAAATCGTGAAATTCAGCTGTCTGAAAAGACTTGGGGTTGTCAGTGTTTTCGGCTTTACCCTTGGGATTCAGGTAGGTGCACCCACACATGTGAGGTACTGTTTTCATCAGGATACCTGTGGGAATGCAGGACAGTAGGCCATGTGTTGTTGGCTGCATGTTTCCTTGGTGGCTTGGACACCCGTGGCCCATATCTGTATGGTGTGCCCGTCGGGAAAAATTGTGAAATTCCGCTGTCTGAAAAGACTTGGGGTTGTGGGTGTTTTCAGCTTTCCCCTTGGGATTCAGGTAGGTGCACCCACACATGTGAGGTACCCTTTTCATTGGGACACCTGTTGGAATGCAGGACAGTAGGCCATGTGTTGTTGGTGGCGTGTTTCGGTCGGTGAGCCGATTGAAATGTGCAGAAAATGGCTTTTTTTGGCCACATTTCAGACTTGGCCAGGGTATCTAGGTAATACATTCTGGGCTGATTTGCGCAAGTCAGACCTCAGCAGATTTCCAAGGGTGTCCTCTTTTTGGAAATGCATCGGGTTCCCTGTTTTCCTAGGTGCCTTGAACACCCGAGGCCCATATCTGTATGATGTGCCCTTCTGGAAAAATCGTGAAATTCAGCTGTTTGAAAAGACTTGGGGTTGGGGGTGTTTAGCGGCTTTCCCCTTCGCACCCAGGTAGGTGCACCCACACATGTGAGGTACTGTTTTCATCAGGAGACCTGTGGGAACGCAGGACGGTAGGCCATGTGTTGTTGGCTGCGTGTTTCCTTGGTGGCTTGGACACCCGAGGCCCATATCTGTATGGTGTGCCTCTCTGGAAAAATCATGAAATTCAGCTGTCTGAAAAGACTTGGGGTTGGAGGTGTTTTTGGCATTCCCCTTGGCACCCAGGTAGTTACACCCACACATATGAGGTTTTGTCTTCATCGGGACACCTGTGGGAATGCAGGAAGGTAGGCCATGTGTTGTTGGCGGCATGTTTTGGTGGGTGAGCCGAGTGAAATATGCGGAAAATGTTTTTTTTGCCACATTTCAGACTTTGCCAGGGTTTCTGGGTGATAGATTCTGGCCCGATTTGCGCAAGTCAGACCTCTGCAGATTCCCACTGGTGTCCTCTTTTCAGAAATGCATGGGGTTCCCTGTTTTCCTTGGTGGCTTTGACACCCGAAGCCCATATCTGTATGGTGTATCCGTCTGGAAAAATTGTGAAATTCAGCTGTCTGAAAAGACTTGGGGTTGGGGGTGTTTTCGGTTTTCCCCTTGGCACCCCGTTGGGTGCACCCACACATGTGAGGTAGCGTCTTCATCGGGACACCTGTGGGAACGCAAGACGGTAGGCCATGTGTTGTTGGCTGCGTGTTTCCTTGGTGGCTTGGACACCCGAGGCCCATATATGTATGGTGTACCTGTCTGGAAAAATCATGAAATTCAGCTGTCTGAAAAGACTTGGGGTTGGGGGTGTTTTCGGTTTTCCCCTTGGCACCCAGGTAGGTGCACCCACACATGTGAGGTAGTGTCTTCATCGGGACACCGGTGGGAACGCAGGAATGTAGGCCATGTGTTGTTGGCAGCGTGTTTCGGTGGGTGAGCCGAGTGAAATATGCAGAAAATGTTTTTTTTGGCCACATTTCGGACTTTGCCAGGGTTTCTGGGTAATAGATTCTGGCCCGATTTGCACAAGTCTCACCTCTGCGGATTCCTACGGGTGTCCTCTCTTCGAGAATTCATGGGGTTCCTTGTTTTCCTTGGTGGCTTGGACACCCAAGGTCCATATCTGTATGGTGTGCCTGTCTGGAAAAATCGTGAAATTCAGCTGTCTAAAAACATTTGGGGTTGGGGGTGTTTTCGGCTTTCCCTTTGGCGCCCAGGTAGGTGCACCCACACATATGAGGTACCGTTTTCATTGGGACACCTGTGGGAATGCAGGAAGGTAGGCCATGTGTTGTTGGCCATGTGTTTCGGTGGGTGAGCCGAGTGAAATGTGCGGAAAATGTATTTTTTGGCCACATTTCGGACATTGCCGGAGTTTCTGGGTAATACATTCTGGGCCGATTTGCGCCAGTCAGACCTCTGCGGATTCCCACATGTGTCCTCTTTTCGGAAAATTCATGGGGTTCCCTGTTTTCCTTCGTGTCTTGGACACCCGAGGCCCATATCTGTATGGTGTGCCTGCTTGGAAAAATCGTGAAATTCATCTGTCTGAAAAGACTTGGGGTTGGGGTGTTTTCGGCTTTCCCCTTGCCGTTCAGGTAGGTGCACCCACACATGTGAGGTACCCTTTTCATCGGGACACCTGTTGGAATGCAGGACATTAGGCCATGTGTTGTTGGTGGCGTGTTTCGGTCAGTGAGACGAGTGAAATGTGCAGAAAATTGGTTTTTTTTGGCCACATTTCAGACTTTGCCAGGGTTGCTGGGTAATACATTCTGGGCCGATTTGCACAAGTCAGACTTCTGCAGAGTCCCACATGTGTCCTCTTTTCAGAAAATTCATGGGGTTCCCTGTTTTCCTTGGTGGCTTGGACACCCGAGGCCCATATCTGTATGGTGTGCCTGTCTGGAAAAATCGTGAAATTCAGCTGTCTGAAAAGACTTGGGGTTGGGGGTGTTTTCGGCTTTCCCATTGGCGCCCAGGTAGGTGCACCCAAACATGTGAGGTACTGTTTTCATTGGGACACCTGTGGGAATGCAGGACAGTAGACCATGTGTTGTTGGCGGTGTATTTCGGTGGGTGATCCGAGTGAAATGTGAGGAAAATTGGTTTTTTTGGCCACATTTTGGACTTTGCCAGGGTTTCTGGGTAATACATTCTGGGCCAATTTGCGCAAGTCAGACCTATGCGGAATTCCCACGGGTGTCCTCTTTTCGGAAATGCATGGGGTTCCCTATTTTCCGTGGTGGCTTGGGCACCCGAGGCCCATATCTGTATGGTGTGCCCTTCGGGAAAAATCGTGAAATTCAGCTGTCTGAAAAGACTTGGGGTTGTCAGTGTTTTCGGCTTTACCCTTGGGATTCAGGTAGGTGCACCCACACATGTGAGGTACTGTTTTCATCAGGATACCTGTGGGAATGCAGGACAGTAGGCCATGTGTTGTTGGCTGCATGTTTCCTTGGTGGCTTGGACACCCGTGGCCCATATCTGTATGGTGTGCCCGTCGGGAAAAATTGTGAAATTCCGCTGTCTGAAAAGACTTGGGGTTGTGGGTGTTTTCAGCTTTCCCCTTGGGATTCAGGTAGGTGCACCCACACATGTGAGGTACCCTTTTCATTGGGACACCTGTTGGAATGCAGGACAGTAGGCCATGTGTTGTTGGTGGCGTGTTTCGGTCGGTGAGCCGATTGAAATGTGCAGAAAATGGCTTTTTTTGGCCACATTTCAGACTTGGCCAGGGTATCTAGGTAATACATTCTGGGCTGATTTGCGCAAGTCAGACCTCAGCAGATTTCCAAGGGTGTCCTCTTTTTGGAAATGCATCGGGTTCCCTGTTTTCCTAGGTGCCTTGAACACCCGAGGCCCATATCTGTATGATGTGCCCTTCTGGAAAAATCGTGAAATTCAGCTGTTTGAAAAGACTTGGGGTTGGGGGTGTTTAGCGGCTTTCCCCTTCGCACCCAGGTAGGTGCACCCACACATGTGAGGTACTGTTTTCATCAGGAGACCTGTGGGAACGCAGGACGGTAGGCCATGTGTTGTTGGCTGCGTGTTTCCTTGGTGGCTTGGACACCCGAGGCCCATATCTGTATGGTGTGCCTCTCTGGAAAAATCATGAAATTCAGCTGTCTGAAAAGACTTGGGGTTGGAGGTGTTTTTGGCATTCCCCTTGGCACCCAGGTAGTTACACCCACACATATGAGGTTTTGTCTTCATCGGGACACCTGTGGGAATGCAGGAAGGTAGGCCATGTGTTGTTGGCGGCATGTTTTGGTGGGTGAGCCGAGTGAAATATGCGGAAAATGTTTTTTTTGCCACATTTCAGACTTTGCCAGGGTTTCTGGGTGATAGATTCTGGCCCGATTTGCGCAAGTCAGACCTCTGCAGATTCCCACTGGTGTCCTCTTTTCAGAAATGCATGGGGTTCCCTGTTTTCCTTGGTGGCTTTGACACCCGAAGCCCATATCTGTATGGTGTATCCGTCTGGAAAAATTGTGAAATTCAGCTGTCTGAAAAGACTTGGGGTTGGGGGTGTTTTCGGTTTTCCCCTTGGCACCCCGTTGGGTGCACCCACACATGTGAGGTAGCGTCTTCATCGGGACACCTGTGGGAACGCAAGACGGTAGGCCATGTGTTGTTGGCTGCGTGTTTCCTTGGTGGCTTGGACACCCGAGGCCCATATATGTATGGTGTACCTGTCTGGAAAAATCATGAAATTCAGCTGTCTGAAAAGACTTGGGGTTGGGGGTGTTTTCGGTTTTCCCCTTGGCACCCAGGTAGGTGCACCCACACATGTGAGGTAGTGTCTTCATCGGGACACCGGTGGGAACGCAGGAATGTAGGCCATGTGTTGTTGGCAGCGTGTTTCGGTGGGTGAGCCGAGTGAAATATGCAGAAAATGTTTTTTTTGGCCACATTTCGGACTTTGCCAGGGTTTCTGGGTAATAGATTCTGGCCCGATTTGCACAAGTCTCACCTCTGCGGATTCCTACGGGTGTCCTCTCTTCGAGAATTCATGGGGTTCCTTGTTTTCCTTGGTGGCTTGGACACCCAAGGTCCATATCTGTATGGTGTGCCTGTCTGGAAAAATCGTGAAATTCAGCTGTCCAAAAACATTTGGGGTTGGGGGTGTTTTCGGCTTTCCCTTTGGCGCCCAGGTAGGTGCACCCACACATATGAGGTACCGTTTTCATTGGGACACCTGTGGGAATGCAGGAAGGTAGGCCATGTGTTGTTGGCCATGTGTTTCGGTGGGTGAGCCGAGTGAAATGTGCGGAAAATGTATTTTTTGGCCACATTTCGGACATTGCCGGAGTTTCTGGGTAATACATTCTGGGCCGATTTGCGCCAGTCAGACCTCTGCGGATTCCCACATGTGTCCTCTTTTCGGAAAATTCATGGGGTTCCCTGTTTTCCTTCGTGTCTTGGACACCCGAGGCCCATATCTGTATGGTGTGCCTGCTTGGAAAAATCGTGAAATTCATCTGTCTGAAAAGACTTGGGGTTGGGGTGTTTTCGGCTTTCCCCTTGCCGTTCAGGTAGGTGCACCCACACATGTGAGGTACCCTTTTCATCGGGACACCTGTTGGAATGCAGGACATTAGGCCATGTGTTGTTGGTGGCGTGTTTCGGTCAGTGAGACGAGTGAAATGTGCAGAAAATTGGTTTTTTTTGGCCACATTTCAGACTTTGCCAGGGTTGCTGGGTAATACACTCTGGGCCGATTTGTGCAAGTGAGACCTCAGCAGATTTCCATGGGTGTCCTCTTTTTGGAAATACATGAGGTTCCCTGTTTTCCTATGTGGCTTGGACACCCGAGGCCCATATCTGTATGGTGTGCACGTCTGGAAAAATCATAAAATTCAGCTGTCTGAAAAGACTTGGGATTGGGGGTGTTTTCTGCTTTGCCCTTGGCGCCCAGGTAGGTGCACCCACACATGTGAGGCACCGTTTTCATTGGGACACCAGTGGGAATGCAGGACAGTAGGCCATGTGTTGTTGGTGGCGTGTGTCGGTGGGTGAGCCGAGTGAAATTTGCAGAAACTTGTTTTTTTTGGCCACATTTCAGACTTTGCCAGGGTTTCTGGGTAATACATTCTGTGCCGATTTGCGCAAGTCAGACCTATGCGGATTTGAAAAATCGTGAAATTCAGCTGTCTGAAAAGACTTGGAATTGGGGGTGTTTTCGGCTTTCCCCTTGGCGTTCAGGTAGTTGCGCCCACACATGTGAGGTACCATTTTCATCGGGACACCTGTGTGAACGCGGAAAGGTATGACATTTGTTGTTTTTGTGCGGTTTTCATAACGTTTCAACCGATTTGCTGGTTCCCTTTGTCACACAACCTTTTCATTTCCCAAATGTGCCCTACATTTAGTTGCTGCTTTAGGCACCATACACTGTTTTAACCTGCACAAGTCACCTACCCTTGAAATGGTCTGCCTGTGCTCTTTCGAAAAATGTATTTTTGCCATTCCTCACCACATTGGTGTTCCTGATTTACACATGCCAAGTACATCTGATTAGTCAATAAGCATAAAACTCCTGTATACCATGGCTCAGTTTTTGGCTTGTGGTATTGCTTGTTTTGTGAAACATTACAAAAAAGGTGTGCTTTCCTAACTGCAAGAGTCGGGGGAATGTAGTGGAGCATTGTTTTTCTCAAAATTCATAGCAGCCATTGCCGTACCAAGCCAACCATGTCCACCATATACCTTTCTTTATCGATCATTTTCCTGCTTTCTCCCCAAACTATGGCATTTTCCCCTACCTGCACAAATCACCCCTTCCTAAACTTGTAATGTTGTCTACTTTTCAGAAATAGATGCCTTTCTGTCCTCCAGTTCGGCTTTCTTACCCTTTTCTTCCATTCCGTCCATGCATGTCCAATTGGCAAAAATGGCCAAAATCACCTACCTCTCACAAAACTGTTGATAACCACATCAAAATATTTTTTTTTTCATTTCCACTCAACCTGTTCCTGAAAGCCAGGAAATTGGCAAATTCAACACAGTAAACCATTTGTTCCTACAACTTACAAGGAAAAAACCACAGGCTTCTTTGTACATCATTGTATTGGCATTTTTTGAAAAAACACTAAATTTTTGCGGTTTTTGGTTATTTTCTCTCACCCCCCTACAGCAACCTAGGATTCCTGGGAGGTGTTACGACCGCCTATATGTGGGGAAAAAAGGGGCCAAATTTGGCCAAGATATCTCATGTAACAAAACAGTTACAAGGCATTGAATGGCGACATACCGAAATCACCAAAAAATGCCTTGGCACTGGGGGGAAAAACCCATGGCACTTAAAGGGTTAAACCTTTGGAAAATCTAAGAGCACTAAGCGTGCTGTGTGTCACACAATACAAAGATGATATCTATGGAGTTGGTCAGACTCCAAAGTCAAAAGAAATACAGAGACCAAATCACACAAAAAGTACATGAGAGAGTGGGAAAAACGTGTCACTCTCTCCAGGTTAGAAATTAAAAGTCCTTAAGTCCAGCAAAAGAGCTGTGGGTCCCTAAGGTAAAAGGGAATTACCACATTTCTGAGAAATCTCCCTAACAGGATGCCAGAAACAGTGGAATGTTCCATGAAGGCACGTTATTTTTCCAGACCCTGTCTTCATTAATCTCCCTCCAATAAACATGTTCATACTTCACATCATTGTTCCGATGCGATTGTTTCCAAGTGCTGAAGACATTCATAATAACAGGTGTTTCTAAATATAGAATAAAACAGTTATTTTACTATAATAACTGGTGCTTTCTCATAGCACTTGATTCTTGCAGTATTGCCATTTCACATTACCACAAATAACAGTTATTGACATTAACCAGCAGCGCTAATTTATTCTACCTCGAAATGCCCCATCATGCTGGTAAATTGTGGATTGGTCACTGATCTCAGGTGCTTTAGATTACACGATCAAGCAAAATCTACTAGGCAACAGTTACGTTTGCTGTTATCTTTCCTCTCCAAGATGTCAGGTGCAGTCTACAAGACCCCTTTAACATACAATGTAAAACAAAGCTTATTTTACGATGAAATAACTCTCTTCTCACTTTCTCCATCTTGACTTGGATTTCTAAATGCGTACTGCTTATTATCCTATTTCCAATTGAATGTGTTTAATTATACCAGCAAAAACGTAAAACCCGCCTGCTCCTCAAACGGCAGAAGCAAGAAGCACGATAGCGAGATGCGATTTGACGGGGCATTTATTGCGCTTTACTTTCGTAGCCTTGTCCACCCTTGCAAAAGAATATCCCCAGTGGTTCTGCAGGGTCAGTACCGCACAGGAGTTAAATAAGACCTCAAGTGAAGCTCATTTCTACCTTGGCTACAGCATCTCAAAGCAAATCCCTGGAAAATCTGAATTTTCCACTGAGTTAACCAATCAAGGAGTGAAATGAGTGAGAGAAAAGCAGCTGCCTTTTCAGCTCCATGCATTAGTTCTATGGATGGTGTCCAAAGTGAATTCAAGGGCCTGCAAATTAAATATTTATATGCTACAGTACATTTAAAGATGCATTGTTTGCTTTAAAAAAAGACACATTATTCATTGGGAAGTGTTTTTGTATTCAATAAAATATATAAGTTAATCATTTTAGAATGGCCTGGGAAAAAAGTTGGATCGCCACGTCTTAGTCATTTCCATTCATGTCACTTCATGTGTATGAAAAGACATTTGAATTACTCAAATATTGGCTTCTGCATTTGGAATAAATAGCCAACGAAGGAGGCCAATCAGAACACAAGCTGGGAATTTATATGTACAAGGTAAAACATAAGTACCTTGACATGATGAAAAATGTGTATGTGATATTGAAGGTGTTTCCACTACTGTTCATGTGTTTTTATTTGGGTGTACAATAGTTTAGTGAGATAGAAACAATTTAAGAGAACGACAAAATCTTGTATATACTTAGTTTAAAGGCAAACACGTGAACATATGCACTTCATATGATAAAGCAATTTTTTTTAACGTTTCACAATCTTTACGAACATTGATTTGCATAAAACACAAACATAACACGATTGCTTAAATGATAACATGCAATAGCATAAACGTTACAAGTTTGACAACGCTTTGATGGAATGCAAGGTGTACGCGGAGTGCGGCAGCTAAGTGTGGCAGACATCGCAGACCTGGACTGCTGAGATTCACTGTTGCAGTCTTTCTACCTGCTTTACTGTTGTGGAGGCGAAGTCAGCTGGCAGTGCTTAAAAACACTGGGCGGCCGCGGAGCGGGCCACAGAGTGCGGCAGCTAAGTGTGGCAGATATCGCAGACCTGGACTGCTGAGATTAATTGTTGCAGTCTTTCTACCTGCTTTACTGTTCTGGAGGCGAAGTCAGCTGCCAGTGCTTAAAACACTGGGTGGCCGCGAAGTGCGGCAGCTGATTGTGGTAAAAGTCGCAGACCTGGACTGCTAAGATTCACTGTTGCAATCTTTCTACCTGCTTTACTGTTGTGGAGGTGAAGTCAACTGCCAGTGTTCAAAAACACTGGGCTGTTGCGGAGCGCAGAAGCTGAGTGTGGCAGACATCGCAGACCGCGCAAGACAGTGCGGCATGCAGGAAGGGGAAGCCGCTTGCTGTGCCTCGCCTGATGGTGGAGACTCTACTCCGAGACCAAAAAAAGATGCCTTATATTGTGCCAGTGAAGACCGAGGATCCCCGATAACAGTTCCACCGGAGGAAAATGGCCCTGGTCTCCGCTTGCAATGAGTCAGATGGAAGTGGTGGAAGGTAGGAAATCTTCTGCTTCTCCTTTGCCCGTTCCCTCGCCTCACAACCCTCAAGAACCCCCGGGAAAGAAAACAGACCCCTACAAGCAAGTCTTAAGATCATTAAAGGAGCCGCTCCAAAGTAAATTAAAGTGGGCTGCCACGAAGCGCCCTGTGACGCTGCCGCCCTCTAAGTCGCCTTCAGCTAGACCTGCTACTTCGGACCGGGTGGAAGACCAAGAGGTAGGGGGGGTTGGAAGTGGTTGGGGGAACAAAAGCAGTGCAGTTGCACAACTATAAAAGAGGCAAGAACCAATGAGAACACGCTTGCAGGGTTGCTCGGAGCTAAGAAACATACCCTCTGAGCCACCCGATGTTGGGAAAACAGGGGCTAAAGGAGAGACAGAACAGTTAACGGCTATTTTAACTGACTCACCTCCGGTCCACGATCAGATGGGCACTGCTGGTGGCGGCAAGGATGGAAAGGTTGAATGACCCCTCTGGCGTGGACATTGCCTTGGAGGTGGAGGTGGTCTCGTCCATGTCGTCCTTGGCCGGTGGCTCGGGGGAGTGTGGGCAGTGGGGTCTCGGGAGGAAGAGCCAATGACTGGAAGGGGAGGAGCCACTGGAGCCATGCTCGCCGTACGTGGAGATGGGGAGTGATGGCTGCCAGCGGCAGGACACAGCATGCACCAGGCATACCCCGGGTCAGTATCGATTAAAGACTCGACCAACGAGTGGACACTTTGGAAATCCACACGACCACCAACCAAGACTGTCTACCTAACATGCTGGATAATTCACCCACAATGGATGAACCTGTAGGTGACTTAGTTGCCTCACAAAAAGGTCTAAGCAAAGAAGAAGAAGTTGGAACTCCAAACGCTTTATCGAACGGTCATCTTCAACAATCTTTAAACAACATGTTTAAAGGAGGGACAGGGGAGACGATCCCAGTGCCAATAGAATTGAGTGGCGAGAAGATTATGCAAACAGGAGAAGACAAGAGCAGTTCGAAACACTCCCCACAAACTGTGGACCTCAATGAGATGGAACAAAGTCCCACACATCAGACATCCAAGACAAAGGTTACCCTGAAGGTTAACAAGGGCTATACCACCAAGCCTGGAACCAAAGTAAAAAAATCTTATGTTGGTAAAATTGTTAAAGCGACCACAGGGAAACATAAAGGAACAAAAAAGGCGGTCAATAAAACAACACTGATGAACATGGCAAAGGCCTACTCTTTGAAGAAATTCTTTGGTCTAATCGACACAACCAAGAGGCAAAGAGCGGAAGAAATTTCAGATGCTGAACCACTGGACAGTGCGCTGCAAATCAGGGGCTTGAATACAGCATTGCTCAAAGACAAGGAGACAACTCTGCCTACCCCATCAGTAACGTCAGCAACAATGGAGAAAATCAGCTCAACGCCCATCAGATGGCATTTTAAGAAAGTCTCGAACCAACCTCGGGGGGCCAACGGGAAGCAAGTATCACCCATTGCCCATAGAGAACACCCAATGCTACAGCTCGAGAACTGTAACGATCAGCCCTTTTAACCCCGAAATACAAGGACCAACGCTTTGACAAACAGTTTAAAGGAACAAGAAGACGGAACACCGAAAAGGGCTGAAATAAGCACAGACAACCATCTGGCGAGCAGTAGAAAGACACCCCCACCGCAAACATTCTCAACTGGGACCCAGAACATGCCCCAACAACTTGAGCCATCCGCAACAGAAAGAACGTCAGTGGAGACACAGACAAAAGAAAAAACAACAAACGGCGAAAACAAGGACTTAACTCCTAAAAAAATTAACAAAAGTAACATGACGCCTTTAGTTAAATTGTCATCACTTCTTAACATGCTGGTAACAAACAGAAGAACAAGTGACACTATGCCAGTGGTTCTAAAACAAACACCCCAAAAGAAAACGGACCTAATGTCAATCATCTCTACCATAACCATAGCTTTAGCTCCTTTTAGTAAACTTTATGAAGCATGGTACGACACAACATGAGACCAGACCTTGTTGATTGCCTTGATGCGCACGAAGCTAAACTATTTGGAGGGCTACGTATTAGCAAAAGAAGATAACACCCCGAACTCTAAAGAGAAGTCTATAGAGGATATGGACACAGACCTTCATGTCTAAAGAATAACATAAGTTTGGGCAAAGACACTAACAACCCAAATAACTCCCTACCCATACAGAAGAAAACAGCGACCAAAACATGTGTACACAAACGCAGAGGGAGCAACAGAACGACATACTTAATCCTACTTAAAAAAATGGTGCAAAACTGCCTGTAGATAAATAAAAAGGTGGGGGAAGCAACAACATCTTTACATTTGGCATTTTCGACCATCAGATATCAATTATGAACAAACAATTAAATTCTTTAAAACGCAGAGGTTGTTAGGGACATCCCTGTGCTAAGAAAAAATGTATCTTCAGAGCTAGTGAAGAATCCCAATCCGAAAAAATCACTAACAATAACTGTAGCCAACCAGCGGATGAAACAATAGACTCATCAGGTGACATAATGGAATGGAGAATATACACAGTTGAAGAGTCAGAATCTGAAACCAACCCAACCCCAAGGTATAAAAGAAAAGCAGTGATTTCAGACTTAACCAACCCTGGGATAGAACCGAAGAAGAAGATTCATATCACAGAGCGCGAACATTCGCTTGACCAACTGACCAACTGTAACAAAACAGCCCTAACAAAAATGAAAAGACAAGCACAACGGAATGATTTAAGAAGATGGACGAGAGAAACGCAGCAAGTCAAGGCAAAAAAAAGCCTGCTAAACATGACTCCGCAAATAGAGGAGATTTCGCGAAAGAACATGAACATAAGGAGAACCTGGCCTCTGCTACATCTAGAAACAAGAACAAGAAAGAGACATTTAGAGAATCACTGCTCAGATGTCGCAGAACAATGAAGAACAAAGTGGCAGAACATCCTCCTCCAAGAAGGGAACAAAGAAAGTTTTCAGTACTGAAAATTTAAAGCACATACATCTTCAGATTCAAACATACATATAGGGCAAATGACGACCTGCCCCTAAACAGGAACACCACCATAAACTTATTTAAGCAGATACTGATGCTGCTCTATATACAGAGCAACGATTTATGGATAGTGGAACCCTTGTGACACAGAACGGAAGGACTGTTCCTATCTACATATTAGGTCACAAGTAATAAGAGATATGCTCCTGAAAGAAGTTGAAAGTTTAGCAATTTTGGGCTATGACTTGACAGAACTTCAGCAAATAAAAGAGAAACCTGAAGAAGAAACAAAAGCTAAGTTCAAAAAATTCTGAGAGAACATCTAGAGATGTCAATACTCGAAGACCGGAGACCAACTGGGAAGAAAAAGAAAGGGACAAATAAAGACTGGTAAAATTAAGGAAAATTCATCTAGACAAAGGTCCAGCGAGTAACAAGACAGCAATTAAGTTCACTGGACCCATCACCCACAGAGGAACCCTAGATGCCCCAATACGAATGATCTTACGGATCTAGACGCAGAAAGAACAGAGGGGAAATTTAATTTAGATCGATAACCAAAGGGTTCAGCCCAAAAAATTAAAAAAACAGTCTGGCTCAAGCGCCCCTCTCAGGCAAAGAACAAAACCAGTCTCCAGCACAAAGAAGGGACGACAACAAGAATTTGCCAATGAAGTGGACATGGAAATCCTCGGCACAGCACCTAAGGCAGAAGAACTAGCAACCATAACCGATGGAACGGGACTCAACGGAGGATCCCATCTCAAAATGCTGTGCATTGTCCATAATTCAGAAGAACTATATCGACATGGCCTAATGGAATACAAGAGGTTTTGGTCACTTAACAGTGAAAAGCAACGTCAATTTGGGCAGATGCAATATTCTCTGTCTCCAGGAGACGTAGTTGCTCACCAAACCAGAGATGGATGGATATATGATATGTATCACTGCAGCTAAGAGGGTACTGGCTGGACGTCCCACAGCCGGCCTACTCCCAGCAATACATTCAGGCAGTGGTCTGGAGGTGACAGAACAGATCCACTCATTCTATTTATTCCAGGCCTTCATAATTATCTGGAAGCACTTAGACAGGACATCATCTACGTTAAAAAAGGAAGAGAGGAAACTATTGATCAACACATATTGGAACCCGGAAGCCTCTTCTGACAAAACTTATTTGGAAACAGTGGATAACATCTTAAACAAAGCTAGTGCAAACGATATGTATAACTACATAATAATAACTGGGGACTTCAACGCCATTTGTCCAGACATTGGAAACCAGAGGTCACATCTGGTTAAAACATCGCCAACTCTGGAGCGAGGAAGGATCCCAGAGAAAACACTGTGGCAAGAGATCTGCACAATCTGCACTGGCTCAGAACAAAAGCTAACTCTGAGATTCCTTCATGGCAAAGGGGAGACCAAACAGGACTCCAAATTATATAGGAACTCCGGGGATACACTTCTTAAACAAATGTTGAAGTGTGGCCTCTATCTAGTCCCGGGAAGGGTTAGATATGCAAAACTTAAGGAGCTAGAGGCCTGTCTGAAAGGTTAAGAACAGAAAAGCATTGAAAGGTAGGCTACTTCCAGTAGTTTCAAATCATTTTAATCAAATATCATCAACAGATTCCTATTAGTACAAAACGTTGTTAAAAAACACATAAAAAATGTATCATTGCCTGTCGAATGTACAAACAATACAAGCACTGCCACAACAGTGGCCAGGGGATTGTAATGCTCAAAAGTATTACAGTTCTTAAGTTCCTAGTTTTCCTTCTGACTCACATTCACAATTTTGAATCATTGCATTAATTTCATCTCTCATTGTGTTCACCATTACACAATGTAAACTCTCAACATGTTTCTGTTCAGGGGGGCAAATCCGGAACATTCGTCAGGAGTAAACCCTGTTTTTTAGTATGTGCAGATGTTGCAATTACGTTATGGAATTGGGTGCAGGTATATTGAATTCCTGCCCCTATCAGACAAAACAAACGGGAAACTAGTGTGAGTGATAAATCCTCAAATTAAAGTCAGACTCTTTCACTGGAGTAATACCCTGCAATAGGTTAATGATTATCTTTGCCGGTTTATGTAGAGGGTGAGGACAAACTTGAGTAATGGCGGTCGGCGCTGGATGTGTCCTTCTAGTCCATGTTGGGTGAAAGTACATATGTAAAGTGTGCCTCTCAGTTCGCTAAAAATACCACCATAACATACTGCCAGAGCTTTTATTATTTTTCTCATTCATCAAATGCAGTAGCGTAGAACCGCAAGGCAATAAGAGATCCTGAGCAAGCTTGCAAATGCTATGACAGTACATTTTATGGGAATACAGGAGTATATATGGAGCCTGACAGGACCACATATTATTAACCTATACCAAATATTGTTACGCTTACCTGGACCCTGCAGGGACGCTCCTGGAACTCCTTAATATTCTTGCAGTGTACAATGAATTTCTGTAGAGAAAAATAAAATAATCTTTCTTACTAATGACATCCCTCTAACAATCTCAACTCTAATACAATATTCAGTAGGTCTTTAACTAATAATTCCTTTGGCTCACCTTAAGTTTTATTTTTGTGAGCTCTCCATCCTGTTATAACACAGAGGCGCTAGTCCTGAAGATAACTTGATGTCTTAAAAAGGGAAACTAACTGAATGACTAAATGGTTAATGAGGGAAAAACCATATGAGGGAACAAACCATATGAGAAAAACCACCTGCTATGTTCACTGCTGAGGAAATACTACATGAGGGGGTGAAAATAGTTTCAAAATCCTGAAGAAAAAAAACACTTTAATGACCCTCACTAGTTCCAATGAAAAAAAAAAAATACAGTTCCAGCAGTAACAGTGAAAGCCTATACAAAACTCCCCTATATCAAATAAAGAACACAAATAACGAACTGCTAGATAGCCTGCGTGTATGGATGCATTTACTAAATGGGCAGTGAAGAAAGCTTTTACACCAGCGCCAAAACAAATGAATGTGCACTAGTGCAGCACGGTCCTCACAATAACAGAAGAACAAAATGAAGAGTCCTATGAACAGCCCAGTGCACAGACAATAATTACGCACGAGCTGAGAAAACGTTTCTATTTAACACAAGACAAGTACTCCATGAAGCGGAATGGAAAGCCGCTACAGATAATTACTACAGTCCCAAAACGTCAACAATGGACTGATAATAACTCACTCAACAATCACACACGGTACTTGTGTGAAGTCGGAACAACGCTCTCCGGAGTTCTGAGGAGAAGCCGTCACCGACGAAAATAATTTCTGCAGGGAAAAATCAAGGAATGGGCCAAAACAGAGAGGGACAACAGACTAGAAAGGGAAGGGCAAAACTGAAAGCAAGAAATAAGGGAATGACTGGAATTTAACTGACAATAGCTGTGATGGGATTCCAAGGAACCGCGGTAGGCGTCACAACTGCAGAGCAGTCAAACGACACGAAGCGCGCATCTCCAGGTGGGCTGTCATTATATAGAATGACATTGCCAAAGACTAGACTGGTAAGGCTTAGTCAATAGTGGCACAATAAGGCGGCCATGAAGGAAAGAGGAATTCCCATTGAATATTACAGGAATTAGCTATCTACACTAAGTAACCCCTCTCTTTTTCCATCAAGAGTTAAACCTTACAGGATTTCTATAGAACTAACAACCGAGAACTAGCCTGTGATCATGACAGTACCCCCCCCACAAAGACTTTCTTCCCGGTTTGGTAGGGTGGTTTTGATGGAACTTCTTTAACAATCTAGGGGCATTCATGTTTTCTGAGGGTTCCCAAGACCTGTCTAGCGGACCATAACCCTTCCAATCGACTAGATAAAACAATTTGTGCCGCACCACCTTGGAATCAAAAATGTCCTTCACTTCGAATTCTGGATGTCCACTGGGGTTGGCGCCTGAAGTAAACGGGTCTCTGGGTCAACTGGATTTAATAGGGATACATGAAAAACTGGATGAATTCGCATTTTCTTAGGAAGAGTCAGTCTCATAGCCACTGGGTTAATGACAGCTTCAATGATAAATGGACCCAGATACTTCGGAAGAAACTTCTTGGAACCCTTCAGAGCCAGGTTTCGGGAAGACAACCAGACAGAATTGCGTACTTGGAAACAGGGAGCTTCACTTCGATGTCGATCAGCAAACTTCTTTTGAGTTTCCTTAGCGGCATCTAAGTTAGCTTGAGCCTTACTTGATGCTGTGAGAATATTGTCATGGAGGTTCTTGACTGCCGGCATTTCTAATGGATCTGGAGGTTCGAATACAGATGTTCGAGGATGCCGACCATGCAGGGTATAGAACGGCGTGAGTCCAGTAGATGAGTGAACTGAATTGTTGTAAGCATATTCTGCCACCCACAAAATGTCCAACCAAGAGTCATTGGTCTGATGAAGCATACAAAGCAGATACTGCTCCAGGGTCTGATTTGTGTGCTCCGTTTGACCATCAGTCTGTGGGTGATGACTTGTGGATAGTCGTACATCAATCTTGGCCAACGCACAACATTTCCTCCAAAACTTTGAGACAAATTGACTACCTCTGTCGGAAATTACAATGGAAGGAAAACCGTGCAGTTTTACGATGTTTTCCAAAAAGGTCTTAGCCAAACTGGAAGTGGTTGGAAGACCTCATAATGCCACAAAATGAGCCATCTTGGAAAATAAATGTACTACCAGCAAAATGGTGTCATAACCTTCACAGGGAGGGAGATCGGTAATAAATTCCATGGATAAGGTATGCCACGGGTTTGGCGGAACGTTCAAGGGTTGAAGAAGACATGCCGGCTTTTTCTTGGAGTTCTTGTTTTGTGCACAGTTTCCACAGGACTGAATAAAGCGAATCACATCCTTGCACCAAGTTGGCCACCAATAGGATCTCTTGATTTTTTCCAAGGTTTTGGTCACCTCTGGATGCCCCTCAATGAAGGAGCCGTGGTAGTTAGAAATTACTTGTTTTCTAATCATTTCAGTAGGTAAATACAAACGGTCTTGATAGTAAGGCATTTCCTCTTGGATATTGAATTGAGCTCCTCGACCATCCCATGCTTGCAGTTCATCCGGAGTTAAGGACTCTTTTACTTCCTTCTTCAGTTCTTTCGAAAAATGGGACTACAGTGTGCACCAAACCCAGTACTCTTCCTCCCTCAATGATATTAGTGGGGACTTGAGGAATAAATGCCTCCTCACCCTTGCCGATTCGAGATAGAGCATCATGCTTACCATTACGTACTCCAGGTCGAAAGGTAATGATGAAATTATATTCAGCGAAAAACAAGGCCCATTGCAGTTGTCAAGCAGATTGAGCCTTGACTGGAACGTAGATATTGTAGATTTCGGAGGTCAGTGAGTATGGTAATTGTATGTTGAGCTCCTAATAAGTAGTGTCTCCATTCCTTTAATGCACACTTAATGGCCAATAGCTCCTTGTCGTTGATAGTGTAATTGCGTTCTGCGGTAGAGAATTTCTTGGACCAAAATGCCACCGGGTGTAAGACCTGTGTCTCTGGATTGCGTTGTGACAAGACTGGCCCCATAGCAACATTAGAGGCATCGGTCTCCATGATGAAGGGTAGATTAGGTTGTGGATGTTGTAATACAGGAGCCTCAGTAAATTTAACTTTCAAACTCTGAAAGGCGACATCAGCCTCCTTGGTCCATTCAAATCTTTTGTTCTTTCTAAGCAGTGATGTGATAGGGTGTACCAATTGCGAGAAGTTTTCCACAAATCGTCGATAGAAATGTGCGAACCCTACAAATCTCTGGACCCCTTTCACAGACGTAGGGGCCGGCTAGGTGAGTATTGCATCCACCTTCCGAATGTCCATCTTGACTCCCTGAGAGGATAATACAAACCCCAAAAATTCAACCTCCGAAACATGAAATGAACATTTTTCCAGCTTTACAAAAAGTGAATTTTCTCGCAACTTCTGGAGGACTGCATTAACATGCTTCACATGTTCTTGGGGATCTGCAGAAAAAAATAAAATGACATTGATGTAAACAACTGTGCAAATATCCAGTAGATCTCTTAAAACATCATTCATAAAGCATTGAAAGGCTGCCGGTGTATTACACAATCCAAAGTGCATCACTTGGTACTCAAAAAGGCCATATTTAGTGCGAAAGGCGGTTTTCAATTCGTCGCCCTCTTTAATTCTGATTAGATGGTAGGCCTCTCTGAGATCTAGTTTGGTAAATATCTGGGCCCCTTTAATTTGATCGAACAAATTGGAAATGAGAGGAATGGGATACCGGTTCTTGACAGTAATTTGATTTAAGGTATGATAATCAATACAGGTCCTGAGATCTCCTCCTTTTTTTGGTACAGAAAAAAGAGGAGAGGCAGCGGGGGATTTAGAAGGTCGAATGAAACCATTAGCTAAGTACTGGTCCAAATATTTCTTCAGATGAGCGTCCTGTTTCTCAGTTAACGAATAAATCTGATTACAAGGAATTTGTCCCCCGTGAAGAAGATCAATCTGGCAATCGTAGGGTTGATGTGGAGGAAGGACATCGGCTAGCTTTTCTTCAAAGACCTCCTGGAATTCCTTATACTCAGGAGGCAGGATACCAATTAATCCAAGTGTGGAGTCTGTTAATCTCTTGTTTTGACAGAAATTCTCCAGGTATCTTCATTAGACAGCATGTGTCTTCACATTCTGCAGCAAAGATCAAGGATCTAGACCGCCAATCAATAGCTGGGTTATGTTTTTCGAGCCAGGGCATGCCAAGAATAATCTGAAATTGTGGAGCACTTATAAGGTCAAACGTAATCCCCTTTCTATGTCTCTCCTGACAAAGCATGGTAAGGTTATCAGTGCGTTGTGTGACAGGTCCAGAAGCCAAGGGAGTACCATCGACTGCAGATACATTTTCAGCTTCATTCTTGTCCACAAGGGGAAAACCCATCTTGCATGGCAGTGGTGAATCCATGTAGTTACCTACAGCACCACAATCTATGTAAGCTTGTAAAGCATTCATCCTTGTGGGCTGCTCTTGACTAAATAGGATGATGGGAAATGCAAAGTGTGAGGTCACTAAACCCTTCTCCATGCTCGACAAGCTGACCTCTAAACTTGTCAGGCACTGGAGGTTTCCGGAATCTGGTCTTTCTTTTCCTGATTGACACCTCCAATGGGTCTTCGGGATGGTTTAACAGGACAGTCTTTGAGGAAATGGCCAGGTTTTCCACAGTACAAACTCAATTGCTGTTGACGTCTCCTATCCCTTTCTGCCTGTGAAATAGGTCCTCTGACAACTCCAAGCTGCATTGGTTCTGTGTGACTTTCAGTTCCCGTTCTTATTTGATTGTCCTTTGGTCGAATAAAATAAGCTCTATTTTCAGAACGGGAACGGTCCACCCTTCGGTCTTGTAAACGTTGGTCTAATTGGATAGTTAGGTCAATGAATTCCACAATACCTTCCGGAGGATTGACTATCTGTGCCAAAACATCCTTTAATTCACTGCGCAACCCTCTATGGAATAATGTTGTTCTCTTTTCGGTGGCCAGCTGGTCTCTGCCACTAGTCTATTGAAAGTTGCGACATACGCCAATAATTCTTGGTTACCCTGCCGTAGTGAAAGCAACTTGTTATCCAGGGCTTGCTCTTGGGTATGGCGTGCAAATAGTTTTTACATCTCTTTCTGGAATTCCGTAAGGTTCCTTAAAATTGGGTCATCCCTATTCACTAACGGAATAGACCAGTCTGCAGAATAACCACCCAGATAGGATAATATAAAGGCCACCTTAGACTGATCTGTGGGAAATACTCCTGGGTGGCAAAGAAAGTGTAGCCTGCATTGATTCATAAAAACAGCACATTTTTTAGGATCCCCCAAATAGCGCTCAGGAGGTGCTAAAGGAATGTTTCCCGGAACTATCACTTGGACTGGAGTAGGGTGTGCAACAGGAAAGGATGCTGATGGATTGGTTGCGGGCAGGGGAACTTGTCCAGCCTGTGTCTGCAAGAGTTGGCGTTCTAGTTCTTCAGTACGATCCCTGTTAACAACCAGCTCCCTGCACAGTGCACTAGTCTCAGAGTGAGCGGCATGGACTTCCGCTCTTAACTCTCCTAACAACTGCGCCAACTGATCCACTTCAGGAGTCACCATAGCGCCCAGGCAGAGTAATTTCAAATTATGGCTTTGCGTTCTGTAACGCTTACCTGGACCCTGCGGGGACGCTCCTGGAGCTCCTTAATATTCTTGCAGTGTACAATGAATTTCTGTAGAGACAAATACAATAATCTTTCTTAATAATGACCTCCCTCTAACAATCTCAACTCTAATACGCTATTGAGTAGGTTGTTAACTCATAATTCCTTTGGCTCACCTTAAGTTTTAATTTTGTGAGCTCTCCATCCTGTTATAACACAGGGGCACTAGTCCTGAAGATAAGGTGATGGCTGAAAAAGGGAAACTAACTGAATGACTAAATGGTTAATGAGGGAAAAACCATGAGGGAAAAAAACCATATGAGGAAAACCACCTGCGATGTTCACTGCTGAGGAAATACTACATGAGGGGGTGAAAATAGTTTCAAAATCCTGAAGAAAAAAACAACTTTAATGACCCTCACTAGTTCCAATGAAAAAAAAAATACAGTTCCAGCAGTAACAGTGCCAGCCTATACAAAACTCCCCTATATCAAATAAAGAACACAAATAACTAACTGCTAGTTAGTCTGCGTGTATGAATGCATTTACTAAATGGGCATTGAAGAAAGCTTTTACACCAGCGCCAAAACAAATGAATGCGCACTAGCGCAGCGTGGTCCTCACAATGAGAGAAGAACAAAATGAAGAGTCCTATGAACCGCCCAGTGCACAGACAATAATTACGCACGAGCTGAGAAAACTTTTCTATTTAACAAAAGACAAGTACTCCATGAAGCGGAATGGAAAGCCGCTACAGATAATTACTACAGTCCCGAAACGTCAACAATGGACTGATAATAATACACTCCACAATCACACACGGTACTTGCGTGAAGTCGGAACAATTCTCTCCGGAGTTCTGAGGAGAAGCCGTCGCCGACGAAAATAATTTCTGCAGGGAAAAATCAAGGAATGGGCCAAAACAGACAGGGACTACAGACTAGAAAGGGAAGGGCAAAACTGAAAGCAAGAAATAAGGGAATGACTGGAATTTAACTGACAACAGCTGTGAGCGGATTCCAAGGAACTACGGTAGACGTCACAACTGCAGTGCAGTCAAACGACGCGAAGGGCGCATCTCCAGGTGGGCTGTCATTATATAGAATGACATTGCCAAAGACTAGACCGGTAAGGCTTAGTCAATAGTGGCACAATAAGGCGGCCATGAAGGAAAGAGGAATTCCCATTGAATATTACAGGAATTAGCTATCTACACTAAGTAACCCCTCCCTTTTCCATCAAGAGTTAAACCTTACAGGATTTCTACAGAACTAACACCCAGGAACTAGCCTGTGGTCATGACAAAAATAGCACAGTAAGAGTATGTAGAAATCACATTATAAGTCTAAGTTAAATTACAGAAGGCCACAAGCCACAGGACACAAGACGAGAGAAGCCAGCTCAGGCTGCATTAAGCAAAAACTGAGCTCACAGCCAAGGTTAGAGATACAACGTCACATTCCTATCTCCAAGCGACAAGGGACCAGCTGCAGAGAAATGGAATACATTCTCATAAATGAAGACCCAGAGAGTTTGATTTTGTAGTCTATAACCACGCGATGCAGCCAAACTAGACAATGGGTATCCACCCTTGGTGGGAACACAGGCAGTTCTCAGTGCTCCAGACGAGGACTGAAACAAGTGTTGCAACGTGAAGTCGCACTCTCGCAGGCAAAATGTGGTCTACTACCAGATACAATTCAGATACATAGGGCCTCATTACGACCCTGGCGTTAATGGGTTAACGGCACTGTAAAAGGCTGCAGAGCCGTTAACCCATTAGCGCCTTACTACGAGGTCCCTTTGCGGGACCCGACCTGAATGGCTGGTCTAAACCAGCCGTTAAAGTAGGGACCCGCAAAGGGACCTTGGTGCTAAGTATGGTACCGCAATTTGCGGTACCGTACTTAGCGCCTTCCCCAGTCCCATTGAGCCCTATGGGGCAAATATGGGAATGGGGAAGGGCCAATGTTCCATGGGGAATTACCGCCCCGCCAACCTTGGAATGGGGTGGTAATTCCCCATTGAACATTGGCGGACTTGTTACGATACCGGCACCAACCATGGTGCTAATAGCGCCATGGTTTAGCGCCAGTATCGTAATGAGGGCCATAGTCCTTTCACATCACCTTGAAGCGGTGCAGAGAGAGCTGAGAACTGAGTATGCACACATCCCCTGGGAGATCAGCTCTAGCCAATCAAGAGATAGTAACCCAGGGGTGGACTGCAAGGGGCAAGAACTAATGGTAACCCCTCTACTCTGCAACATTGTAATAGATAGCTTCTTCGGGACGGGGCAGGTCAGCCACCTGACATGGAAGAGCCAGTAGAATAGCATCTATAGGTGGCCAACATAAGTGATACCACTCTCAGCATCCAACCAGCAATGGGGAAATTTTTTTGGGGGAAGGGACCTGAGATGACGCAATTTACCAACAAAACTGGGAAGTGCACCATGGAATATTGAGATGTACTTGAGAATCTTCATTGTCTTGTATGATCCCTGTCGTTTTATTTGCAATAAACAGCAGTCCAACTTGCCCTTATGTGAGACCTCTGTTTATTCTGGGGAAGGGATGTTGGGAACTTGGGAGTCGGGCAGACCCCCAGACGACCTGTGGCATATTTTGGGAATTACCCTAACAGGACTTAAACTGTTTGCAATAATAGCAGTAACATACTGTCCTGTACCTTGGGGTCCCTTCTGTGTAATGTACATATCCTTTTATTGTTGCTTGTGGCTTCACCTTTTATCCATGACATCACTTCCTGTGGTTATCTTGGTTCAGTGACATCACTTCCTGCAGCCATCTTGGATCGGCCCAGTCTCCAGCTGAAAGCCAGAAGACACTCCTCCGGCAACACCAATCAGGAAGTAATCATCTCATTCCAGCAACACCAGGGACAACATCAGAGAGACCAACCACTGATGGACTAGACAATCAGATGACAAGAGCATGTGACATCACCCCTGAACTCCCTGCGGGCAACCAGCCAGGATGTCACAGTTAAGGGCGGTACAGTTCTTGCTTTTTTCTTCCTCCTTGCTTCACCTGTGAGTACACCTAGCTTGCTAATTACTGTGCTGTCTCTCCACATGGTGGAACTCACCCATTCTACATTTGCTCCTGCTCCTCCTGCAGCTCTTCCAACTCGCCTCTCCCTATGCTTTCTCGAAACATGCTACAACGCCCTCCTTTCCAATCCCCATAATAAAACTCACATCTCAAAAGTCCCACTACTCCATCTCTCTTTCAAATACTTCCAACAAACGCAGCTGGCAAATTAATCATACCTCCCCTAACACCTACCCGCCCCACCGTACTTCCTCTCTCTACTCTTCCTTACTACATTAACTGAAAATTGCACTCTGTATTGATTTGTCTGTATTCAACTGCATGTCCTTTTTCACTGACATTTTTCATGACACTATCTCCCCTAGATGTTCTTGCAATCAATGAAACCTGAATTCCCCCACCTGACACTGCTACTCTGGCAGCCCTACATGAATCCAAACTATCTTTCATTCAATCTCCTTCAATCTCATTCAATCTCCTTGTCTGGCAGAGATGGAGGCACCAGACAGCTACACTCTTTCTGCCTAAATGCCTCACAAATCTCCAATGCCACGTCCTCTCCTACCTCTTTTGAATTCGCCAACTCTACTATTGCTCCACCTCACGCAATTCCCATCATATATTGCGCTCCTGGTCCCACTGGACCATTCATTGATGAACTTCGACAACTCCTTGATTCTCTTTCCACTAAACATCACATACCCTTCGAACCACTTCTCAGAAATCGGAACTTCAGTCTTCCTAAAGACCGTGCTCTCTATCTATGCATACCCTACCTATCCACACTGGGGGCAACTCTTTCGATCTCTTATTCATCTCCACTTCCCTCTCAGCCACTATTACTACTGTCACACCATCCCTATCTGATCACTTCATTATTTCCACCACCATCTCCTTTCCATCCTTTGACGTCTTCTCACCACGTTTCTCACCTATTACTAAAAGGAAATGTAAACATTCTGCCATTCCTTTCTTTCTAGCTGACCTACAGTTCTCACTCTCTCCCTTGACATTCAATGCCTCGTCCACTAAGACTGCCTTCTTCAGCTTCCAATCCCTACTGTATGACTCATTCTCATCTCACTTTCCACCGCTAACTTTTACCCCTAAGTATCAGTGTCTTCAACCATGGCTCACCCCAATCATATGCTCTCTCCTCAAAGACATGCATAAGCTGCTGCTGAAAGGGAAGCATACCCACTCACATGAGGACCTGCAACTCTACCTCTCTGCCCTGAACTCTCTCAAGTACTCTCTTGAGCAAAAACCAAACTCTACCTCACCCTCATTGACCCTCAATCCAACCATCCTAAATGGCTGCAGGGTACCCTAAACTCCCTCCTCCTAAACCAATGACAATTATCGCCACTCTCACAGCTAAATTCGTAGCTGAGTACTTTTCTATAAATGTTTCTAAAATTAGATACTCTCTCCTGACATTCCTCACATTCTCTCCTTTCTAAATTCTACACTCCACTTACTCTACCATCATCCTCTTCCTCTATCTCCAACTTTAGTAACACTAATACTAAAGAAGTCATATCTCTATTAATTAATGCTAACCCCTCTTGTGCCCCATAAAACCCTCTTGCTCCTCAGCCAGTGCAGCCTACTGCTCCTTTGGTGTCCACTCACATTGCTGAACTCTTCAACCTGTCCTTCGACCTTACTTGTTTTCTATCCATTTGTAAAACGCCCATGGTCATCCCTCTCTTAGAAAAGCAAGGGTCTGTTCCAGACCTAACATTCACCTTGTGTCTCTCCTTCTTCACTGTTATAAAGTGCTTCACAGGTTTGTGTTCAACCTTCTCACATGCACAAATGTTGTGATCCCCTTCAAGCAGGTTTCCACTCCTGTCACTCTATGGAAACTGCTCTCATGAATGTCTCCAACTTCATGACCTCTGCTAAACACTCCACCCTACCCTCTATCCTTTTTCTCCTTCGCCTATCTGCTGCCTTTGGCACTGTCTATCACTCTAAGTCAACGGTCTGTCTACCATTAAATATTGTATGGCATTTTACTCTCTGATGATAAACTCTACCAAAACAGAGGTGCTCTTCTTTCCTGCCAAATACTCTCTCTCATATATTCCCCTTTCTATCCAGTTCCCAGTTGACACTCTACCCAACTCTTCTTCAGCTAGAAGCCTCAGCATCATCGATGACCCTTCCCACACCTTCTCCTCTTTTATCTCCAAAAACTGCTCACCTCAACCTCCCAAATATTAGAAAAATCAGACACTTCCTTCCTTTCAGCACTGCTATGCATCTCTTAACCATTCTTAGATTTACTAAACTGGAGTACTGTGCCAGTATCATCTTTGGTCTCCTCCACTATGCTTTCTGTCTTCTTGACAAGATTGTTACCTCCGTACCAGGACTCTGTTTAAAATTCCTCACTTCACAGCTACAACATCTTAACATCACAATGCTGGATGGATGACTATGCAAAACAGGGCCAAATTTAAATTTCTTCTCCTGGTTCACAAATCTATCCATGGTAAGGCACCTCCATATCTATCCTCCTCTGTCCAACTCTACAAGCCTTCTTGTAATCTTTTATCTGCCTACTTCGCTACCCTTGTGCCACTTCACGATCCCTGTGGTTCCTCTCGCTTACGTTCTTTCTCTCATCTTGCTCCATTTGCATGGAATTCTCTTCCAGACATCCAAGAAACAGGTTGCTCAAAACCAAACTAAAAGCCTAGCACATAGCCTCTGACTTACGCTCTTAAACTACCTCTGTATATCACAAAAGAGGGTAACCGCCAAAGAATAGTTGAAACATACTCTTGATTTTGTATGACATTATTTGAAAAAAGGTAGTTGTGGTGTTACAGGAATCACCAATGGCCCATACTTGTGACAAAGTCTAAGGGACCCCATGGGGTAGAGGCTACAGGCACATTAATTCATATATGTAAGCATAGTACTCACAAGAGAAGCTTGTGTGAGTGTAAATGTATTACATAAAGCTTGTGGTATCGGGCCAACAACAATCAAGGTATGGCAACTTGATACTTATAAGTACCAACAGATAACATTTGAGTCATGTATCTTAAATGTGTTCTGCAACAGTGAATTTTCATAAGAATAAATTTTTCACATATAATTGTACTTCATCAAACACAATAGTTGTCGAATGAAGGATGAAAAGGCAAACAAAATGGGAGAAAAACAACAACATAGAGATAAATCCATTTACAACAGCTTGGTAAAGTGAAGTACAAGAGTAGTCAGTAATGGAACGTAAGCAAGTCTAGTGGGCACTAATTATTAGTGCAAACACACATGTGAGAAGATAGTGCTTGTCCTCGCAAAGTCAGGGCAAGTCCTGTACATTTAAGTATTTGTCTGTTAACTATAGGTGACCAACTACAGGCTCAGTAGTTCATAGGTAAACTACCTCCGAGCTGCCTTCTTGCATTTTCCCCTCACCCCTAACCTGCCCTTTTCCGTCACTTTCTCTGCCTCTACTGTAATACTTCATCCATCATGGTCACATCCCTAACACAGCTGGCAGTACCACCTACTTGCACTAAGAAATGTCTAATGTTGGTTGTCCTTGATCTATGTAGGTCCACCCATGTATTGTCCCCTGGTGAATGATCCATTTATTCCCCTCCACATCCTGGTCAGAATATCACCAAAACTCATCCAATTGTAAGAAGCTCACTGATTCCTGTAAAATCTGATTTCATATCTATTGCACGTTGTTATGTAATCAAAAGAAAATTGTTTCTCCATTTATGTAAATGCAATTTTTTAAAAATACATATTGAGTTGAGGTCCCAAGCAATTACGTTCATGGGTGCTGGTCATACAAACGAGAGGAATATTGAGAGCAAAAAATACACTTCTGTGCCAAACTGATTTTTTTTTTGTTGCATTCTAGCTCTTCAGTTATTCTTTATTGTGAACTGGGGTAGTGGGTGAGAGAGACACCACTTCAAATTCCAGGGCATGCTAATTGTGACAAATTGAATTCTGCCCAGCAGGAGCATAAGGAAGAGGAAAAGATACAGGGCCTACTCAGCCACATACACAACAGGCACAGTTAAGAGATATCCCTTTTGTGGTAACATTGGCAGAGGGAAGTGTGAGGAGTCTAGAATGATACCGGGACACAAGTTAGACATGATTTTGACTGAAAAGTTTTATTAGAACCCAAAAGGGGTTGGGAAAAGGCCTCGCTGTCCGTGCATTAGCACAGTTTCCCTACCTAAACTTAAAACTAAGGATCTGTCCATGTCAGAATGTCCAAAACAAAACTGTCCTGTGTCCAAAGTTCTATTCTGTCCCTCACACTCTATATAAAGGAATTCTAAGGTGAAAGGGATAATTTCTTTAGCCTTAAGTGTATTGTAAATGTTCAAAAGAAAGGAAAAATGTATAACTCCCACAAAAAAAAGTCTATAAAGGATGAGTATCATTGCTCCAGAGGGTTCTTCCCTCCCCCTGGATTCTGTGTCGCTTTCTTGAGTTAAAAATAACAGTTCTTGATGTTCCCTTAAGACAACCACAAAAATTATCTTCAAACTGATTGTTTTTCTTTTTGTATGTGGTCAGGATATCTGGTATACTCACCTGCCAGGATTTTTATTCCCAAGTCTCTTAAACCAACCTGCTCGCTAGTTCTTGTATCTGATTCACTACCAACTTGCCTGGTGTATTTCCCTACCAGGATTTCGTTTACACATTTGCAACCACCTAGTATAGTATTTACTAGGCTTTAGGAACTCACACTTAAAACATTTCCTGGTGTACTCTCATGCCAGGGTTGTTTGAAAACAGACACTTGTAATTGCCTGGTATACTTTTCTGCTAGGGCTTTCTGTAATCATTTGCTTGTAAATGCCTGGTATACTTTCCTGCTAGGGCTTGTCTGAAATGCACAAACCTATAGCTGCCTGGTGTACTCCTGTACCTGGGCTTTTCATATGTGAGCTCCTGCTCACTCTCCTAACTTTGATGGTTCCGCTTTCCAGCACTATTGGCTAATATAGTTGGTTTCCTATATAATGCCCCTTTAGTGTCTCTCCTATATGCTTGCAACATGCATTGAACATCTTAGAGGTCTCCCCTCTTTGAAAACTGCTCTTTCAGTCTTTCTCTCTCCAGTGGCATAAACCGCTCTGTTTCTCTCTCTCTCTGCGTTTTGCTATGTATCATTATCTCAGTTTGGTGTAGCTGCCAATATGCCCCAGTGCTCCCTCTGTCTCTTTCTGGTCCCACCTTAGTGGTATTTCTTGTTTCTTCTGTGGTCCACTGGTGATGGTGTTCTGCTGCTTTCTGCTTCACAACCGGTTCTCCACTGTTTTCCTGATTTCTGAGACTTCTGTTGCACTTGTCTGCTTTGCATGGGATTTCGGTGAGCAAAGCAATGTTCTCCGATGCCGGCAAACATGCAGGAGCCCTCCACTGGCATGTGGCATTCTTGCTCTGTGTCATCTGATTCCAGCAGTCCTCTCCTTTCAGGTTCCTAGGCTGGTTGGCTCCAACGACTTTCTTCCAGATGTTCCCTTGCACACAGAGGAGCAATTCACTCCTACCAGCAGCTTCCCTGTGTTCCTTGCTTCAGTGATTTAAATGTCCCAGGCACAGGTGTGTGCTCGCTGTCACTAGAGCACTGCGTGCGCTTGTGGATTCTTATGTTATGCATTACTCCGCTCCTCTTCCTCATCCCAGTGTTGTGGGGATTGTGGGAATAGTAGTCCCTTCCCGAAAACACTTTAAGTATGTTTGCAATGGGTTGTAAAGGCAAACTAGGTTTGGAAGAAGAATATGTAAAATTATTGAAAATGTCTTTTCTAATTTTACAAGAATGTTTAGATTTGGAATGTTGGCCTATGGAGTGTAACACAAGATTTGTACTATACGCCATGGATGGAAGAGGGAAGGTGTTACGATAGGCTATTAGGGCATGGGGAATCAAAGGTGAATTTTCAGAGAGGAAAGACGGCTACCATTTCTCACCCAATGATATCACAACTCTCTCCTGTAGGTTGTCTCCCCCCACGTGATCCTCCTTTAGATAAACTGCCTCCCGGGTCCGGATCAGGTACCGGCTGCTGTCCCGTGGCCATATTGGAGGAAGTCACCGCCAGAAAAGGAGTATACCATTTAATTCATCACAGAAGGCTATACTCTCAAGTGGGGTGTGAATGTGAAACAATAACAACCCAAACAGCAAAGTATAACAGTCCAAAATAAAGGAATACCCTATCAAGGTTCTATAAAAATATAAAGTATTTAATTCTATTCTGTTCTATTCTAAAGAATTGTTATTAGGCGCAAACTCACCAGCGGCACATTTATCAGGCATTAATAACTTTGCAGTGTTGGATATGTGCCATAGAGGTACTTGTGAGGTACTTGTGAATAAGGCCACAGAGCATCAGTTGGATTATACCCTCTATTAAACATATGCAATTCTGGCTTCCCCAGAAAACACAATAGATGGGAATTCACCATGATCAGTATGTCTCCTTTTGCCTCTGGCTCCATTGGGTACTGACATGTAATTTCGAAGGTGTCTAAATGTGTGTCACACACCCTCCCAAATATTTGCTGTTGCCTGATAGCAAAAACAGATGGTTATGATTCTTCCATAAGCTGCACTCAGGATTTAGTTCCCTTGGTATTCCTCCATGTTCTCTTCCTTCCACGTGTCATCCAATGGCACATGTCTCATCCATTCACATCAAGAGATAGACACTGACCGGTTTATATGCACCACCCCCACAAATCTATGCGGCTCCATTTTAGAAGTAAGGTGGCTCCACCCGATTCTTCTCCCAGGTGTCAAATGATGGAACATTTTCCATCAATTTACATCAATAGATGGACAATGACTGTTGTGTCAACAAACTCCCCAAGTCCTTGCTGCTCCCTACATGCAAAATGAGGGGAGTGTGACACACCCACACCCTGTCCTCTGTGATTCCCAGCTCCTTCCATTTCTCCTCCCATGTGTCACCAATGGCTTGTATCTCAATAACTTGCTTCGAAAAATATACACTGATTGCTTTGTTACATGATGTATCCCTGAATCTCTGCTGCTCTCTCCTAGAAAAATCAGGTGGCTCTTCTCGCTCCTTCTCCCATGTGTCACATCATGACGTGTATTTTGCGTACTCACTTCAAGAAATGAACACTGATTAGTGTGTTCCCTGCCACCTTCCTAAATCTCGTCTACTCCATCCAAGCAAAATCAGGTGACTGTGTTTCTCCAGCAAGCTGTGTCACCCGATGGCACCTGTCTCCTCCACAAGCTTTGAGAGATGCATCCTGGCTGGTGTGTCAGCTGCCTGCCTTATTCACTTATGATGGCACTTGTGGTGTTTGCCTACTCTAAATCACAGAAAGTGTCACACAGCACTGGGTAAGAGAAAACGACCCTTATTCTCACTCTCTGACTGGATCACAGTCACTCACTACCTTCACCCTTCTTCCTACAACTCCTATAAAAGCACACCTTTTTACCAGGTGTTTCATAACTATCCTGAATGTGCCTTCAACAATGACATCCTGCCTCTCTGAAAGATGCTTGGACTGCATAGGAGTTCCAGAAATGTGTCCCTTCTGAACTTCAAACGAACTTCATGAGACGTTTGTCTACGGTTCATCCAGGACTATTTACCCAAAGTGTGTGCGATTTGGGTTTGTTGCAGGGAAGTTAATCTACTCCTAGTGGCAGGATGGTAGGATTCATGGATTGTTTTCCAGTTCTCTATAATTGGAGACTGTAAACCTCTACTTCTAACTTCGGCAAATATGGGGTATTGAGGGAGGTTGAAAAACAAGCTACATTCAGAGGGAGAAAAATTAGATTGGCGAACTAACAAATGAGGAGATCCCAGCAATATAAAGCAACATTCACATACAGTATATATAGCATTCAGCGTGAATGGTATCTGTGATTTCGAGCAGACATACATAGTGTTATTTGGGTTTCTTTACCAAGCTGTGGAGGACCATGGAGACACAACGCACGTAACACTAAGGGCCTCATCACGAGTTTGGCGGTAACCCTTAAATCTAGCGGTCGCGCTATTACCGCCAGATTTAAGGGTCCGCCAAATCAGGGCTTCGGCGGATTTCTCCCCAGCTCTGAGCTGGCGGGAAATCCGCCAGCGGTAAGAGCGTGAAAATTCCCCATTGAGCCCAATGGGGAATGGGGCATTCCCGAATGGGCTCAGTGGGGAATGGGGAATTCCATTACCGCCAAACCCGTGATCCGGCGCTAATAGCGCCGGGGGTTTGGCGGTAGGGGTAATACCGCTGGCGGTAATACCGCCGCGTTACCGCCCAACTCGTGATGAGGCCGTAAGACACATAAGGACAAAGACAAGATAAAATACACATACTCTGTTAGCTTCCCTATGTTGTTGTGCCTGGAAAACACGTTTCTGTTTTTGTTTCAACTCCTAAACATTGTCATATAGGACGCAGAAGCAACTGGCAAATGAGATTTTGTAAAATTAGTACCCCAGCGGCAGGTTGCGCTCAGGGCTGGGGGCGATTTGCTTCCAGCCATTGAGGAGATTCGTATGTAATTGTGGGTTGCAGGGGCAACAGTCACATTTAGTGAGAAATATCTGTTTTTAGGGGATTGACAGTGACAGCATGATTTGACCTTATTCTTCGACACAGAGTACTTATTTTGGCTGTAGAATGTGTTGGTAGTTGAGAAAATGTATAGTAAGAAGCCACCAGTTTGGATTGTCTTGAGGTTTCATAAACACTTGACAATTGTCTGTTTAAGGGCTAAGTTTAGCTTTTAGTGGAAACACATCCAAGGACATTTAAATAATACACTAGATCTGATATCGTATGTCACATAATGCATACTCTCCAAACCATCTGCAGACAAGATGATGATAGGGTATGAGACAATTTGTGAAACCTTAGTAGGCAGTTCTCAAGAAAGTGATTTCCCATATATTACTGATAAAAACGCAAATTTGATATTTTTGTAAAGTTGACTATTAGGTGGTGCTTCAGCGCCACCTATAAGCCAAAACGATTGCATTGGAGTACATCTAGGAGGGAGATGGTGGTGAGGAGGGACACACAGTTTGAAGGTGTTGTTTATTTACCCACCATTGATTGTCCATGGCCATACTAATTACTATGACCGTTTCATTTTCTATGTTTTTTAAGCAATAACATCGAACTTTGGCTTGACAGTATTATCTCTAAGCTATCTGCTGAGCGTAAATGGCTTAATTGCAGCAGTAAAATTAGCCATTGGTGTAAAAAGAAAGTGTGTGCATTCAGCTCCTTGATTGATATATGTGCCGTGCACCGAAGTCCTGTTCAAAACAAGCATTGATAAAGCCAAACTTTTATCTGGCTTTCTCAGACTACTCACTCCAGTGGCGTAACACAAGCTCTGGGGGCCCCCATGCAAGCCATGCTGAGGGCGCCCCCCCAACTCGGCAACAAATCATGAGTCGCACCACACTCTGGGTGCTCTAGATTACCACGCTTGCGCAATACGCACAAACGTGTTGCTGAAGGAGTATGCCACACACTGCACTAGGAGAAAGATATAAATATGTGTTTTAATGCAATATACAACACACATTCTGAGAAAAATTGACTAAAAAGCCACAGTGTTTGCTATTGTTGTGTAGGGTAACAGCAATCCAAAACATGCAAGTCACCAACAGTGCATAAGAACATTAATGCTTTGCTATTAAAAATGCCATGCCACAATGAAAACAAGTCCAACTGGCTGCACAATGTAGACCAGTGTAGACACATAATAACATTACAGTAAAGCATGCCAGGCCACATTAAGACATACCTAGACTGGTTGCACCAAAATGCCGGTCGAAGCAATAAGACTCATAAAGAAGAGAGCACACATTCAAGCCTGCGTCTCTGCGGCCTCTAACAACACAGCCAAACTCTTTAAAATCTGCAAGGAACTGGCCAATCCTGTTGCAGTTTCTACCTATCCTGTTCCCTCAACAGGCCCTCTGTACGGCTTTGGCCTCTCGCTTCTCCTCTAAAACTCAGAACATCCTCCCACTATCTCCTCTTCCTCTCTCTCTTCCTCTTTTGGCCCTCTTTGGCCATCTCTCCCTCTCCTCCTCCTTTCTCCTCTTTCTCTCCAACACCTGACAATGTTTCTAGACAAGTCCCATCTATGGAGTGTCATCGAAACAGGTGCTCGCCTGCTCCTCCAGAACCATCAAGGACCACATTGACACGAACCAGCCTTGGCCGATTTCTGTAATCATTCTTTTGCCACTGGAACTTTCCCCTCTCCCAAATTCTTGGTAAAGCTGGCCAACTGCCAGCTTACTCTCTACACTCAATGTGTTGGTTGTCTCCATGACCATCAGTCTGGTTTAAGAGCTGCCAGAGGCATGGAAACTGCTCTCCTGAACACCTGTGAAGATCTGATTTCTAACCTTGATTCCAGCATTCCTTCTGTCCTCATCATCCTGGAAATTTCCTCTGCGGCTTTCGACACGGTCAACCACGCCATCCTGATCAATTGACTCAGTGAGAACCTGGGCATCATGGATCAGGCCCTGGATTGGCTGACCTCCTTCCTCTTGGACCGCCCCTCCCTGGTCCAACTTTGTCCCTTTCACTCCGCCACCTCTCTCTACATGTGGCGTTCTCCAGGGCTCTATCCTCTCACCCTGTTTTTCAACCTCTACTTGGCCCCTTTGACCCACCTGATCTCTACCTTCTCCTCTAACTTACAGTGTTATGCAGATGACACTCAGCTTTCCTTCAGGCTCCCCTCTGCCTACTCTCCTCTCTCGCTCATTCCTGGTGTCATCTTCAACTCCACTCTCTCTTTCTCTCCTCACATCTTAGACGTCGCCATGAAGTCCCACTACCAGATGCACCACCTCAAAGGGACTCTTCCATTTCTCACTTTCCCCCAGAAGCTCACTGTCTCCATAGCTCTGGTTCTTTCTAGGCTGGACTACTGCAACAGCCACTTTCTCAATCTGCCTTCTTCTACTCTCCACCCTCTGCAACTAATCCAGAACAGGACTGCAAGACTTATCCTTGGCCTCAAGCCCAGGGATTGTATCTCTCCAGCCATGAAATCTCTCCACTGGCTCTCAGTGGTTGCAAGGATCAAGTTCAAGCCCCTTTTCATTGTCCACAAGGCTGGGATCCGCACTACATCCGACGCTATCTTCCAAAATACCTTCCTTCTCGAGCCCTAAGGGTTAGATGCTTCTCCAGGCATAGAGTGGGGGTGGCAGTAGATCCTTCTCCCCTGCAGGTGCCTCCCTCTGAAATGGCCTCCCTGACCCTCCCAAACTTGAGCCAGACCACCTGAAGTTCCAGAAGCAGCTCAAAACGTTCCTCTTCTCCTCTGCTTTCTCTCTCTCCCTCCTCTGCTAACCTACCTGCCCGCTGTACCAACTGGTTGCTTGGCTACCATCTGTCTCACTGAGTCCAGGCTCTTTCTTGATCAGTCACCCTTGCACTGCCTCCAGGCCTACCACACAGTTAGGGGCTGTAACTGTAACCCTACAGTCCCTTGTTCTCCTTGCACTACCCAGAGCCGCTCTGCCCTGGCAGAGGTTACTCAAAGCATTGATGCCCTGTTTTCCCCTCCCATCTCCCTTGCACTTCCCGCTCCCTTTCCTCTTTCTCTTCTCATTCTCGCACTTACACAATCTGAATGACACAAGACTTAGTAAGATCATTTGTCTTGTCCTCCCTCAGTTTTCCTTCTCTTGTCTTGTCGTGCCTAAAAACACTTGTGTACGGGTGCGTTATATATAACTTATCATATCATAACATCATTTTATCATAGATGCACAGAAAAATATATGCAGCAAAATATACGCAGTGCCGCAGTAAGAAATGGCTAGACTGGCAGAACCCAAATCCCAGTCTAGCCAGGTAATTACACTTAGCAGGACTGCTTTTATCAGAAATGCCAGGTTAAAAAAAGTCATACCAAACTGAGGAATTACTAGACTGGCTGCACCAATATGCCTCTCTTGCCACTAATACCACATATCATGCCTGCTTAGCATGGACATGGACGACCAGTATGATTTATTGCACAACCCCACCCCCCACACATCCCTTCTCCCTCCCATCTCCTACCCCAACCTCCAAAATAAGCTCATTGGCCCAGAATTACCTCCCCGTCCCTCTTCCTTGTCCCAGTTCTTACGTATGAGGCTCCTTGCCTCACTGGTAAGTACTGGAGGAAGAGTGGGACTAGGAGTAATGAAGATTACAGGTAGCTAAACCAGGCATTACCTTCATGTACCTCTACCTTATCCCAGTACTTGTGTATGAGGCATAGTGCCTCATACACAAGTACTGCCCCATACACAAGTACTGGGATGAGGACGAATAGGGCTAGGTGTAAAGAAGATTAACAATAATTAATCAAGGCATTAAACACAAGTAGTGGTGCAACACCATTGAGCTGACTGGGCTTCAGCACTCCCCCCCACTGAAATTGTGGGCTGTGTTGATTTGACCTGGCTGACCTACAGAGCAGTTGCCAGACAGAAAAGGACACAGATGTTAAATGGCACCTGGGTTTTGCTGGTAACAAGGGCCCGGCCCAGCAATTACTAATGTACAGCATTTCACTGTTAGTACCTGCATTCAAATGCAATTGAAATTGTGATGTGGGTTTAGTACTTGCATGCCAGTGGAGTGATTGGAAGGGTAGAGCGGAAACAGGAGACCAGTCATTCTCACAGCAGCCCATAAGTGGGTGCTTTCAGACCTAAAGGAGAGAGTAACTGACTGTATCTTTGAAGCTGCACTAGAATAGTCTCATTAAAATGTGTAAAGAAGTTAGATGCCCCACACAAATAAGTTTGCTCCTCCCCACCACACGTGAAGTTAGCACCTCTCCCAACATTTGAAAAGTTAGCCCCCCTGAAATGTAGGTTTTGTTGCGCCCCTGAACACAAGCACACACAACATTCACCATATATACACACGCACACAAGCCATCCATATATTTAAGAGTGCACCCTTTCACCATACAGGAACACCCAGGCAGACACCCGTACATTTAATTGTGCAACCTTTCACCACACAGGCACACACACCATGACACCTACCCATACATTTAAGTGTGCACCCTTTCACCATACAGGCACACCCAGGCAGCCACCCATACATTTAATTGTGCATCCTTTCACTGTACACGCACACACGCATACCCAGCCACCCATACATTAGTGTGCACTTTTTCACCATACACTCACACCCGCACACGTCATGGGTTAAGGGGATCCATAATACTTCAAAAATACATTGGGCCTCATTAGGACCCTGGCGGTGACGGTATGACCGGTGCCAGTAAGGCACTGGTGCCGTTCATACCGTCCCACCGCATTACGAGTTCTGCTTGCGGGTTCCTGACAGCCCGCCAGGTCTTATAAATCATATGATAGGGAGTGTTGCTGTGCCATGGGTTTTACTTCGGAAGCCAGGATGGGTTAATATTATTCCATAACCTCCCCTTGCCAACCCAACATTATTGCAGTAAATGCATTGATGTATATCACATCTAGTCCTATTGACAAAACAAATGGGACACCAGAAACAAGAACCAGACAAAGTCTATGTGAAAAGTACAAAAAGATTCTGTATTGGGTTGTATACGTACAGGTAGAAAATGGTTGTTAATTGGAGGTTTCCACCCCAGATATATAGGATATGCAACTAGTACTAGTAGTATGAGTCAAAACAAAACAACACAAAACAAAAAAACAGAGAATTGTTTGTTGTCATTAAAAGCATAAAATAAAAAAACACACACACCTTATACATTCATGTTCTTTGATCACAAGAAATGTAAGTTTGAATCTGGGTGGTGGTGTGGGATAGAAGGGGAAGCATGCAGAGAAGGAAGTTGAATGATTAGAAAAAGTTAAAAAGAAGCATAAAGTAGTGATAGCAGCAAGAGTGGGACAGTGTCGTTCCTGTCCTAACAAAGTGCTGAGAACAAATCATTAAGCGAAACACAATTTGTGCAAATTACGCTAGGGAGTGTCACTTTGTTACTCCCAGTTGCGATCTGAATAGAGAATGCCAACAAAAACCATGATGGTACTTCTTCTCGGGTGTAGCTTTGTTTTCCGAGGTCAGGGTTTGCCAACACAGTGGGGGAACTGAGTTCAAAAGAAGGGAAAAGAAAAAGAAGTTTTTTTGTGGGTGAATATGATAACACAATTGGGAGATGGGGTGGGCACTGCTTTAATTTCTGTTAGTTCCTTGTTCTGCAATAAGTTGTGGGGGCTCACCCTTGAGCCTAGGCACCAGGTTCTAAACAATATCCACACAGTAGGGCTGGAAAACTTCCAGCCCTCGGTGAGCTCGCTCTGTCTCCCCTCGACGGGTTTCAATTCACTCTTCAATGCTTTTTATATACTTCATTAAATAATCACCATTCTTAGTATAGTATTACATATACTTCAGGTATGTATTTATTCCTGGCCAATCAGTGTTTCAAAGTTATTGCCAATGCATTTCGGACCTCCGTCCATCATCAGGGCCATTAACACTATTATTTTTCAATCAATGACATTCCCATCACCATGATCCATTCCCAATAATTCACCATTGAGTGAAATTCATAAAGAAATACATGAACATACCGGGTTAAGGTTGTGTTCCATCATGGCGTTCAAATCAATATGACAAATACAAACATACAAAGACATCCATTATAGATCTTTGTTAAGCCTCCTTTCACAATATGATAAATATTAAAACACTTTCTACCTGTTTGGCTTTATGCTTCCAAAGTGTCCATTCACCACTGTTGCCAGAGTCATTATCTGCACGTATTCTGTGAAATAAATATTCATATATATGTGTATGATTATTTCCTACTCAGTGGTCCCCACACTTCTGTGTTTGCAATTAACATTCTCCTGTGCCGCGCTTACCTTATTTCCTGCTCTCCATACGCGTCAGCTATCCAACAAAAGAGAGCTGCCGGAATTCGAAGTAGCGTAAATAAACGCTAGTCGTTCTTGCGCATGCGCGCTGGTGCGCGCAATGCCGTGACGCCTTACACTAATCTCTCTCGCGCATGCGCGCTGGTATCTCCACCGTAATCGAGCACAGAACTGCTCGTATAACTATATATCTATTGCCATATTTACATTTCTACATGGGTATTATTAGGAGTCTTACTATTTTCGCAGTAGACTAGTTTTCACTATGAAATCCCATCATTTGGTGTGCGGGCACGCACATCTTTATTGAAAATCATGGAGGCCCACACATGCGCTCTGGTCCTACTGGTAGTGTCTCTGTATCCCATGTTATGTACAAGTGTTGTATTTATCAAATTTACAGCTGTGTCAAACTGCTGCTACTTCAACCTGAATCCTTATAACCAGAGTGGCCCTTTTCTGGGGGTCATTTCTAATATGTATTGCCAAATAATGGGAGACTGTAAAGGTTAGAGTTCACTGTTGGGCAGTTTTAAGCTGCCTTACGTCCCACAGGGAAATTAACCCCTGCGGGACATACCGTGAACTATATTAAACACATTAGAACATTTCCATCGTAATTAGCTTAAGGGACACTACTCGGCAGTGTTAAGCTGCGTTGTGTCCCTCAGGGCTGATCCACTCTGTGGGGCATGTCGTGAACCCTAATATTTAACATTCCTTGTCTATAATGGTCCTAAAATTCCCCTTATTAACAAATTCTTGTTCATGGAACACACATGTCTTTCTTCATAAAAAACACATAAAGTTCAACTCCTCATTAATGCCCCCTGGTCTCAGGGTGTCAAGCCGGTCAATCCAGAAAGATTCTCGTTGGTTCAATCTTCTTCCCAAGTCCTCATGTGCATTGTTCTGTCTGATGACCTCCAAGATTTGAATCCTCATCTGGCTGATGTTATGCTTCATTGTATTCCAGTGTCTAGCCACTGCCGAGTTCAGATTGTTGTTACGAATACATGATCTATGCTCATTCCAATGAAGCTTACCAGGTCTTTTTGATTGTCCAACATAGTAGATGCAACACGGACATTTAATGCTATATACTATATTCGGAGTATCGCATGTTGCATATCCATTGAGGCATATTTTTTCGCCTGTGCGAGGGTGATCCACTATGTCCCCTTTAGTTATGTAATTACAGTTACTGCAATGAAGGCAGGGATAGGTTCCTTTTCTCAATGTGTCTAATGTTCTCCTTTCGGGTCTTGTTTTGACCAGTCTATCCCTCAAGTTAGCACTCCTCTTGTACGCAAAAGTTGGTGGCTCCCTAAATAAGTGTTCAACTCGCATGTCATTAGTCAATTTGCTCCAGTTTTTCTTTATTACACTCTTTATCTTGTTACTCTGTACTGAGTAACATGACACATATACAATGTTTGGTTCCTTCTAACACCCACACACCCCTCACATTTATTGCGTTTTGGCAGTTAGAGACCAAAAAGGTGTAAAGAGATAAAGTATTCTGCCTTCATCAGGGCAGTGATGATCAAGTTCTGCAAAACAGAAAGAAGAGAAAACATGGTAAGTGGGAACATTTGGGAAAGTGTTGAGAGCGGCAGTGAATGCCAATTTTGTAGATGTCCAAAAAGATAGTCAAAGGTTAGTTGTGATGTTATTTATATTGAGAAGAGAAGAGAGGGAAAAAGGAAAATCTCCACTAAAAAAACATACATAGTGAGTGTGTTATTTGTACAAAGCTTTCTACCGTGGCTGCCTAGTTAACGGTGAAGAGGATAGAAAAGAAGTGCAGATTTTCTATCCAATTATTCGCATGCCCCAGTGCTTGTAGATCTGCATCGTTACACCAGCCGTGTGCCACGTTGCCAACGTGGAGGTGCAGATAAAGCTGCATCTAGTGGGACCTAGGTACCTTGGTAACCAGAGGGCTGGGAAGCATCCTAGGTCACATATGAAAGGATGGCCTTCATCCTCGGGATGTGTGTGAACTGGAGGAAGTCGGGCAGGTGGGGATGTGTACCGCTTTGTCCAATGTCCGCTCAAAAGGGCGGCTATGCAATCAGGCTGGCGGGACACAAAAAAGATACTGAGTGTCAATGTTAAAAAAACACCATTTAGCGGTGGCAGAACGTGCACAAATACTGGCAGGGACTTGCGTGTGTGGTACTTACCCACACACCATATGTTTCCTGTCATGGACGTGGCTGAGCAGGAGACCCCAGAGTCATTGTAGTGCGTGCGCGAGACATCCAGCCATGAGGTGCTTGTCAGTAAAAGATAGGGCCAGACGGGATCTTGTGCAGGAGTGAATCCTGGACAATGGGCAGAATGGGAGGGAGAGGGAGGAAGGGGGGGGGAAGAAAAAGAAAGAGAAACCTTGCATTAAAAGGAGGGAGCGCAGTCCTAGGGGTGAGCATCCAGGGGCTGGATCACTTCCCGGAGGGGACATAGTCTTAGCTATATGCGGGCGCTGCTGCTCGCGTGTAAAAGGGCCGCTCCTCTGACTGTTTGTGGAGCGGAGAGGGGACCGTCTTGAGACGGAGGCAGCTTCCAACTAAACTCTTCTTTCTCGCTCTGAGGTGCTGGAGGAGAGGCTCAGCGTCTGTTGTGTGCGGATTGGTAGTTGGCGCCCAAATTGCAGTGTCACCTAGAGCTGCCAAACCGGCTCTCCCTGCTGAGTCAGTGCATGGTGGGAGAACGGTCTGTTTGCTAGGCAACTGATGCTAGTCCTGAGTGGGGGGGCGTGGCCGGATTCAGCTTGCATGGAGGGAGCTGTCGGTTTGCAGTGGAAGGGTGGGGGGGTTGAACAAGCGCTGACTTCTCTCCTGAACCAGTAATGGCGACATGACCTGCCTATGTCTAAGGTAGGTAGGCAAAGCAGGATTATGTATAATCGAGCGTAAGGGGTGAGTCGTGTGGACCGCACACTGTGAGGTGCTCCCGACAGCACGGGCGTTGTGTCAGGCATATCTGACAGCGATTTGTCATCTCATTCCTGGCCAGGTGTTGCGAGCTGTGGTCACCCATTGGGTCAGACTGTGCCAAGTCTTGCTAGCATCTCATGTCTCATGTAAGCTTGGATGTGTGCTCTATAAGGCACCCACGAGGATAACTCGTAATTGCGCTGGCACCATTACCAATGGTGCCGGCGCAACCATGCTCTCCACCCCCATTCTGCCCAATTGGGCAGAATGGGGATCGGGAGCCCGGCAATACCACCACCCACAAATGGGCAAATACCGGCCCATTCATCTCGTAATGGGCCGCTTATTGCCCAATCGCGGGATGCGTTGCCGGTAGCGAGCATGGCAGTAGCCGTGCCTGCCATACAGGCACGGCTACTGCCATGCTCGATGCTCGTAATGAGGCCCATTGTTTCTTTTTGAAGTTACTCTGACTTCATAAAGAAATTAGTTCCGTTAAGGACTGAACCGTAATGGAAATAATTTGTTTATGAAGGCAGAGTGACTTCAAAAATAAACTATTTATTTTTGAAGCCATAGCGCTTCCCCCACCCTATGACATGGAGGCCTCCAGCCTAGGGTCTGAATGTCATGGGGTGGGGGTAGCCACCGGACTTTTTGTATTCACTCTGCCTTCATAAAGAAATTATTTCTGTTACAGATTTTTTTTTTTTTACTCCAAGTCGGGCCCCATTCCAGAACATGTGGTCACGGGGCCCCCGCACTGCAAGGGTTCCGGGGAACCATGTTACACCAGTGACTCACTCTCGACATGGTAAAGTAATGTGATTTCATGTGACTATTTTATTTTGGATTTTATTTATTTAAATGTAGTTCCTCTGAACTTTTCACATGCATAGACATACAATTTAAAACAATGCATTCATAAATACAATTGATTTGATTCATTGATACAATTTCATTCATAAATACATTTCCACCATAGTTAAACATTCTAAAAATCGAATTTTAAAAATCATTCAATCAAAATCCATATCAAGTTACAAGGGCTTTCTGATCCAGCTTGGAAGTCACATTGATCCAAACTCTATAAAGTGCAAGATGCAGTTTATTGCTTGGAGAGTTTAAGAAATAAGCCCAGAAAGGGGCTTCTTTTATGGAATCCCCATCATTTATAAAAGGGCCTAAGTGTCGCATTTAGCCAGCGTCCATTTCACAGCAAACTGTCAGCAAGTGTAGAGCAGTTTCCGAGATTTGATGACATTGGAATGTAGACAACTTCTCTTGTCGGGCATTAGTGTCAGCGCTGCCCCAAGTCTAGTTAACAGTCGAAGGCGACTTATTTTCCTCAAAAGTATAAATCGGCATGCCTGGGGAGATGTGCAGAGTAGCAGAAATGGTTGAGTTTTTTGTATCAATAAATATATCAGCCGTCTTCCCCCTTCTCACCATCTGGGGGCTCCTTATTGTGACTACAGCCTGGCCCCTCGTGATTGCCCACTGTCTTCCTTTTTGGGCAATCAGGATCAGCTGGGGCAGGAGCCTGCACCAGCAAAAGAGGCACATGACGGGACCTAGGAGGCCTTCCTCCTTCATTTCATCTTGACGCTAAGCTATACTGGGTGCTGCCTTTCCAGCTCCTCTTGAAAGGTAGGCCTGCAGGACATTATTGCAACTTTCTTCCATCTATTGCTGTATTTCCCGAATTTTAGGGGAAGTATTTGTACACTTTGGATATTTTTTCCGATTTGGGAATGACATGACCTGTTTTCATCACCTGGCCCTTACTGATGCTCCCATAGCCCACGGCTGTGTTTCCCTAGCATCCGCACCCCGAAGTTTGAGATTTCTAAGTTGCACAGTGCTTTTGCTTCCAATTTTCGATGTGTTTGCTCTGTAAACTGCTCAATTCCAAGATGGCTCCCCCCTTCTCACCATCTGGTGGCTCCTTATTGTGACTACAACCTGGCCCCACATGATTGGCCACTGTCCTCCTTTTTGGCCAATCATGGCCACCTTCGAGGAGGGAGCCGGCAACAGCAACAGAGGCACACGACGGGACCTAGGAGGCCTCCCTCCTTAATTTCATCTCAACACTGGGCTAAACTGGGTGCTGCCTTTCCAGCTCCTCTTGAAAGGTCGGCCTGCAGGACATTATTGCAGCTTTCTTCCATCTATGGCTGCAATTCCAGAATTTTAGGGGAGGTATTTGTGCACTTTGGAGATTTCTTCTGATTTGGGCCCGACACGGCCCACTTTCATCACCTTGCCCTTACTGATGCTCCCGAAGCCCACGACTGTGTTTCACTAGCATCCACATTGCGAATTTGGAGATTTCTAAGGTGCACAGTGCTTTTACATCCGATTTCCGATGTGTTTGCCCTGTAAACTTCTCAATTCCAAGATGGCTTCCCCCTTCTCACCATCTGGTGGCTCTTTATTGTGACTACATCCTGGCCCCTCGTGATTGGCCACTGTTTTCCTTTTTGACCAATCAGGGCTACCGGGAGGCGGGAGCTGGCACCAGCAACACAGGCCCACAACTAAGGCCCCTGTGTGCTTCCCTGTCCACTGACAGGCCGCTACATAAGACTTCTACCACAGCCCAACCTTCCTTGAGGTTGCTATCCCTGGAATACCATGAGTCTCTTACCTCACTCTGCATGGGTTAATTACCTCCTCCAAACTGCCCTGCACCCCCATCTCTGCCTGTTCTCTCAGCTCTCCCTGTTATGTACTAAATTAAGTTGTATCTGTACTCTGCTTTACCATCTTACTACCACTTAATTTCCTTAACAACAGGGTCCTACATTTAATTTGAAAGTCAAACTTGAGTGTATTTTGCATTTAACTTGAAAGTCAAACTTGGGTGTATTTTGCATTTAACTTTGCCCATTGATTGTAACCTGCTAGCCCAGTGACTGCTCCATACCGCTGTACTTGCATACTACTCCATCTGCCTCCTCTCTCTTCCCACCCATGGCGCTTTCTGTCTCTCCCATCTATTCCAACTGCTTCTCCATCAACTATCCCTCCCTTCTCACTAAGTCTGGAAAGAAGACGTTTAAAAGGATGTCTTGGTCTCTAACCCTGGTCTCCCTATTGATGATACCTATTGCAGCGCCTCTTCCAGACAGGCCCTCACCAACATCCCCCTTGTCATTCCTTCACTGGATCTATGGTCCCCTCATATGATCTCTGTACCTCGCCCTGTCTCCTCCCCTCCCATTAATGGTGGCACTCATTGGGAAGTCCTCCTGGACTCCTTTGACTCCTCCAGAGTCATCCTTAATGTCTATCTTAATGGCACCGTCATGGTCCAAGGTCCTCAGGCCAATCTCCTCCTCTTAGAAAGGCATTTCACTTGCCGTATCAACTTCCTTTCATGTCTGGCTGTCCCTTCCTCTCATTCCTTGGCTACCTTGCCCACTCCTCCCTCCTCCTCTTCCCCACTTTAGGCTACCTCCACTTCTCCACAAGGTGTACCTCTGATTTGTGCCCCTCCCCGGAAGGTCTTTAAGGCTGGCAACCTTCTGTATCTTGCCACTCTCAACTCTCGCTCTGCTGTCAAACACTCCTCTGACATCTGCCATCTCCCCGAAGAACTGGACTTTGATGTCCTCAGTCTTACAGAGAGATGGTTCACGGCCAACTCTGTCACAAGCTTTGACACTCCTCCCTGATGGCTATAAGATCCTCTCTGCACCTAGATCCACCCGGCACAGAGGTGGTGTAGCCCTGATCTTTCCTGAGTGGATTCCTGCCACTATGATTCCCACTCAGATCTACCCCTCTTTCGAATGCCTTGTCTGCAGGCTCTCAATCTCTCCTAGCCACTCTCTTAGTGTTGCTACTCTCTACCAGCCCCTTGGTCAAATCACCTCTTTTCTCTCCGAGTGAGCTGACCTCTCCTCCTCCCTCCTGGCCTAGTCACTCAACTCCTTCTCCTTGGTGACCTCACCATCCACCTCGACTCTCCCTGTCCCTCATCTTTTGTCTTTTGCAACCTCTGCGATTCCCTCTCTCTCTATCCACCCCTCTGGCCCAACGCATTCTGCAAGTCACACACTTGATGTCTTGATCTTCTCTGGTCTCCCCTTCTCTATCCCTCTGACTACTCCTCTCTCCTGGAGTGACCACTGCCTCCTCTCCTCCCATCTCTCACTCTCCTCCCCCCAAGCCAAGCCTACCCCAATACTGCCACCTACCTTCTCAGATATTCGTCCCATGAAGCGTGTGTCATTTGAGGCTTTTGCTGCCATCTTCTCTCCCCCCCCGCCTCTCCTCTTCTGGCTGACTCACATCATGACCCAGCCCTGTCCCTTCTCTACTCTTCTGGTTCTGACATGCTTGAAGCTCTTGCCCCTGTCATGAGGATCCATTTGAAGTCCAAAGGCAAGTACAATTCCTGGTATGACTCCAACCTAGCTACACTTAAACGGAAATGTAGGACGGCTGAGAGGAAATGGAGGGCTTCTTGCTCATCCTCTGACAAACTGGCCTGTCGCCTGCTCCAAAGGCAATACCGACTCTCTGGCCTCACCAAGAAGAGAGTCCACATTCAAGCCTGTGTCTCAGTGGCATCTAACAACTCGGCCGAACTCTTTAAAATCTGCAAGGAACTGGTCAACACTGCTGCAGTCTCTACCCCACCTGTTGCCTCCCAGGCTCTTTGCAATGCCCTTGCCTCTCACTTTATCTCAAAAACCCAGGACATCATGCCCACCCTCTCCTCCCCTTCCCCTACTCTCCCCACTCTGTCTGTGCTTGCTGACCCTCCTTCAGCCACCCCCCACACTCCTTCTTGTCCTTTCCTCTTTTCTCCCCCAATGAGGTCACTAGACAAGTCCTATCTATGAAGACCTCATCAAAACAGATTAATTCCTGTTGCTCTAAAACTATCAAGGACCACATTGACACCCTCGCTCCGGCCTTTGCTCATTTTTGTAACCATTGCTTTGCCTTAGGATCCTTCCCCTCCCCTCGGAAGCACTCCGTTGTGCATCCTCTCCTCAAGAAACCCACAACTGATCCCTCCAGTCCGGCTAACTATCGCCCAATTTCCATTACTCCCTTTCTGGGTAAACTCCTGGAAAAGCTGGCTATCTCTCAGCTTAACCTACACTCTGATTCTGTCGGCTGTGTCCATGACCACCAGTCTGGCTTCAGAGCTGCCAGAAGCATGGAAGCTGCTCTCCTGCACATCCGTGAAGCTCTGCTCTCCAACCTTGACTCCAACATTCCCTCTGTCCTCATCCTACTCGATCTCTCTTCTGCCTTTGACACAGTCAACCATATCATCCTGCTCAATCGTCTCTGTGATAACCTGGGTATCACTGATCAGGCTCTGACCTGGCTGACCTCTTTCCTCTCTGATCAACCCTCCCTGGTCAAACTTGGGTCCTTCCTATCTTCTATCTCCATCTCTACCTGTGGTGTTCCCCAGGGGTCTAACCACTCGCCCTGGCTTTTCAACCAATACCTGGCAACTTTCGCCGACTGCATTGCCATTTTCTGCTCAAATTTCCAGTGCTACGCTGATGACACTCAACTCATTTTCAGGCTGCCCTGGGCCACCTACTCTCCCTCTCTCATCTCTGACTGCCTTACTGCCATTCAAGATTGGTGTTCCGTCAATGATCTTTGTCTGAATGCCAGCAAGATGGAGATCCTCCTCATCGGCACACCCTCTCCATCATTTCCCCTCACTCTCTGGCCAGCCTCTGTTGGCCCTCCTCCTAGCCCCACCTGCGAGGCTAAGAACCTCGGGGTCATCTTTCATTCCGCACTTTCCTGTCCACCCACATCTCTGATGGCTCCAAAAAGTAAAACTTCCTACTGCACCTCCTCAGAGGTACTCTGCCTTTCCTCTCCTTCCCCCAGATGCTCACTGTCTCCCAAGCTCTGGTTCTCTCTAGGTTGGACTATTGTAACAGCCTCTTTCTAAATCTACCTGCCTCTACTGTCCACCCTCTGCAACTAATCCAGAACAGGACTGCAAGACTTTTCCTTGGCCTCAAGCCCTGGGATCGTATCTCTCCAACTTTGAAATCTCTCTATTGGCTCCCAGTGGATGCAAGGATTACATTCAAAACCCTCTGCATTGTCCACAAGGCTTTCTGGGGCCTGGGTCCAAAATACCTTCAGATATCCCACTCAAATACCTCCCCTCTCGATCTCTTCACTCCTCTACCTCTAACTCCCACAAGGTCAGTCATTTTTCAAAGATACAAGCTGGGGGTAGATCTCTGTCTTTGGCTGGGACCTACCTCTGGAATAGTCTCCCTGCCACTATAAAACTTGAAGAGAACTATCTCCAGTTTCGGAAGCACCTCAAGACCTTCCTCTTTGCCTTTGTCTAAAACCTCCCCTCCCCTGCTTATCTGTTCTCTCTAGGCACCCTGAACCTGGCCACCCTATGTCCTTCGGGCCCAGGTTTCTGCTCATCCAGCCACCCTCCCGCACTGCCGCCAGGCCACCCCTTGCACTGGGGTCTGTATCTGTACCCATACAGCCCCCACCCCCTTGTTCTTCCTGCACTTATCAGACCTACCCTGTCTGCTGCCTTAAACTCACCACTTTCCACTTGCTGGCTGCACTACTACTTGTCTTGCTTTTATTATTTATTTATTTATTTATTATTTATTTGGTTCTCCTTTTGCTCTGCACTTCCCACTTGTCCCCCTTCCATGCAATTTTCCCCTCCCCCTCTCCCATGCACTTGCGCGTTCTCAATGTCACTGGGCCCAGTAAAATCTTTGTTTTGCTGTCCCCTGTTCCCCTCCCTTGCCTTGTCGCGCTCTGAAACACTTGTGTATGAGTGCGATAGAAATAAAATATCAATTCAATTCAATTCAATAAGAATTTAATGCTGCCAAATGTTCAAAATATGCATCACCAATCCCATTTGTTGATTTTCATTTCAAAATCTTTTGTGAGTGCCTATAAAATAATTCCCAATCGGGTGGCCATCCAATGTCCTCAAATAGTTTGCCAAAAAACTTGTTATAAAATAGTTCACTTCCACTCAATTTCATTTCTAGTCCTAATGATCACAACAACGGGCACTTTGGATCAGCCATGGCTTTAATACATAGTAGGTACTGTTTCAACATAACAATGGCTTCCATGGAGAGAAGATCCAGATAAGACTACTCTATGAGGCCTATTCCCTACTTTAAATATGCTGATTCAGGCATTTCTTCAGGGTACAAGAACATGCTATTGTGATTGGCAATGAGCAACTTTCAAATATCTGTGCCCATTGCACGCAATCATTATGCTATTGATTTAATTAATAATTTGCATCTAATAATTTAAGTGGCCATCACTTTGTTTCTCAATAACTTGACTGTATCCAATTAAATAGCAAAATGTCCCAGTCCCGACTTAACTTTGTTACATGAATATCTATGTTAATTATTGGTCCAAATTGTTTGTGGGTGATTGGTAAGACAATCCACTATATTCATTTTCAAAAGAGAATGATTAATGTATTACAAGGGTTTGTCACTGTGATAATTTGGACATTTGCACTGTGGCAGATTTCAAAAGGTAAATATTTCTATATACTAAGGGCCCGATTCGTAGAATATTCCGTGGGGGAAAAAAAGAGACTTGCGTGGAAAATCGTGCACAAATCCCTGTTCGTCGATTCATGGAAAGCAATGTGCAGGGTTTCCTGGGGACTTGTGAGGAATCTGCGCCGGTCTGCCACGTCACTGTGACTCGATGAATCACTTTTGATCGAGACTCCAAGAAGAGAGTTGGCTGGGCCTGCACAGGCACCTAAAAGGAGGGCGGGACACGTGGAATGAGGAAGACTACGTGAAAATTTGGTCGTTATGAGGAACGTTCCACCATCAAACAATTGCACTGCCCATACAAGCACAAAATAAACGTTTTCATGGAATTGAACTGAGAACATCAGGTTGCGAAAAAACATGTGCTGATCCCTGAACACCTACGCCATGCAATAGCAGGTGTAAGTGTTAAAGTGCACCCTAACAAATTCATTTAAAACACAGGAGCACAACAAACACACAGATATAGCCACGATGGATTCACCATTTGTTGCAGCAAACATCCAGGGACACCGCAGGAGGAGGAGGATGGCCAGGGCCCGGATCGTCCACCAACAGACCAGCCTTTTCGGGATGCCTGATGACCAGGTCTATGGCAGGTATAGCCCCCCACCCCATATCATCCTAGACCTGGGCAGGGAGTGGGAAGATGACCTCACATCACCCACCATGTGCTCCCAAGCACATTATTTGGCCACTGGGTCATTCTAGCAGACCACTGCCATAGTAGGTGGCATCTCCCAGGCCAAGCAGTCTTGCTGTCTACAGAAGGTTTTGCCAATCATAACTGCACAAGTTTCTGTTTGCTGGCATATCAATATGCCCAGAACACTGGCAGAAAGGCACGCAGTAGTCCAGGATTTTTATTGGGTGGCACACTTTCCAAAAGTGCTAGGTGCTATTGATTGCACCCAGGTTGCTCTACGTCCACCTATAGCAACATAGCACATCTACTGCAACTGGGAACATTGGCACGCCACCAATGTTCAGGTTCTGTGTGATGCCAAGGGCATTATAACTTAAGTGTATGCCAACTATCCTGGTAGCACACATGATAGTTACAGCTTCAGGATGTCCCTGCTACACGGGGCCCTGGAAGATGGGAAGCATGGCAACACATGGCTTATTGGTGAGTATGAATGGCCAGACACATGGATGCCTGCTGCACACCATGCTATGGCAATTCCTCTCTGAACAAGAGTACCATCAGCAACCCCATACACGTGTTTCAGCCTTGTTGGGCATCATCAGTGAGGTGAAGCTGAGCCTCTCTAAGCACAGTGAGCAGGGAGTCCACGTCTGGTTGCCCCCAGGTAACATAGGGTGACCAACCCCAAGTTCCTTTCAAAAATACAAAAAAGGTAGCAGGCGCCCCTCTCTCGAAAGAACAAGGCATGATATCCTGTTCAGTGGTTATTAACCACATTGAGAGTTCGCAGCCATTGCTTTTTGCTCACTGTACCTTCACAGATGGGAAATATCCATTTGCATATCAGTCTTTGTCCCGCCCACAAGGGCAGTCCAGCACCGAAATGCTATGGCAATTCCTCTCTGAACAAGAGTACCATCAGCAACCCCATACACGTGTTTCAGCCTTGTTGGGCATCATCAGTGAGGTGAAGCTGAGCCTCTCTAAGCACAGTGAGCAGGGAGTCCACATCTGGTTTCCCCCAGGTAACATAGGGTGACCAACCCCAAGTTCCTTTCAAAAATACAAAAAAAGGTAGCAGGCGCCCCTCTCTCGAAAGAACAAGGCATGATATCCTGTTCAGTGGTTATTAACCACATTGAGAGTTTGCAGCCATTGCTTTTTGCTCACTGTACCTTCACAGATGGGAAATATCCATTTGCATATCAGTCTTTGTCCCGTCCACAAGGGCAGTCCAGCACCGAAATGCTATGGCAATTCCTCTCTGAACAAGAGTACCATCAGCAACCCATACACGTGTTTCAGCCTTGTTGGGCATCATCAGTGAGGTGAAGCTGAGCCTCTCTAAGCACAGTGAGCAGGGAGTCCACGTCTGGTTGCCCCCAGGTAACGTAGGGTGACCAACCCCAAGTTCCTTTCAAAAATACAAAAAAGGTAGCAGGCGCCCCTCTCTCGAAAGAACAAGGCATGATAACCTGTTCAGTGGTTATTAACCACATTGAGAGTTCGCAGCCATTGCTTTTTGCTCACTGTACCTTCACAGATGGGAAATATCCATTTGCATATCAGTCTTTGTCCCGCCCACAAGGGCAGTCCAGCACCGAAATGCTATGGCAATTCCTCTTTGAACAAGAGTACCATCAGAAACCCCAGACATGTGTTTCAGCCTTGCTGGGCATCATTAGTGAGGTGAAGCTGAGCCTCTCTAAGCACAGTGAGCAGGGAGTCCACGTTTGGTTGCCCCCAGGTAACGTAGGGTGACCAACCCCAAGTTCCTTTCAAAAATACAAAAAAGGTAGCAGGCGCCCCTCTCTCGAAAGATGCAAATAACCTTATGGAGCTGCAGTAGCACCTATTTGACCTGACAGAGCCAAGTGTGACTAACGTATTTGGAATATAAAATAGCATTGACACTTTAGGAACCTCATAATGGTTTAGGAAAGTTTCAGCCAGCTACACAAGTTGAATTCAGCTGAATAGGAGAAAATGCATGAGACAGGACCTGCTGCCAAGGACACCACATACAAATGACATTCCATTCCCTGAACAAAAGTAACACCAGCTGCAATAAAGGCAAATCATTTTTCATAATTCAGAGTTGTGCCGAATCACGGTCTCCAAACACTTGAACTGGCCGACTCAGACAATGGACAGCAACCAGCGCTGGGAAAGGGAACCAATCTCATGCCGGCAGACATAAGCTTGCAACAAGGATTTTACAATGTGAGACAAGTGTTGCACGGAGCAAAAGAGCACTCTCATTACCTAAGGTGGTACCCACAAATTACAATGCAGACACATAGTTGTTCTTACCACCAAGGTACACTAAGAGCTGAGAGTGTTTGTGGATCCCAGGCCTGGGGACGTCAGCTCTAGCCAACCACAGTTTGGTATCCTAGGGGAGGGTAGCAATGGGCAAGGACCAATGGCAAGACACTCACACTGCAGAATTGTTATAGATAGAGACTTGGGGGTGGACCTGGCCAGCCACCTGATATGGGAGAGCCAGTAGAATAATATTTTTAGGGGATCATATAGGTTATTAGACTCCTGATGTCCAATCCCAGATGGTGGTAGGTTTTCTGGAGTAGGCCCAGGTTGTGATGTCACTATGACGCAAGCAGGATACAAAAATGGCCTGCGAGCTAGGAGATGTTGGGACATCCACGGATTTCTTCTGTCCATGTACTGATCCCTGTTGGATTTTGCTGTGATAAACCCCAGTTTGAACTTGGCATTTGACTGAGTCCTATGTTCTTCCTGTGGAAAGTGTTGGGCATGTCGAGAGTCCGCAAACTCCTAGTGGGCCTCTGGCATACCTGGGTGTTTGTTGACTCCTTCGCCGCCAAACCTGAGAGGCTGCAGAACCCTTGCATATTTTGAGAAGACGGGAAAATGCGTGCCCATTTACAGGTCGTCAGGAGCCCCTTGGAAATCATCCTGCCTGAAGTCGGCGAGGTCTCCAGGCAGACCAGGACAGGTAAGCAAGCGCCTAGACTGGGAGTGCTAGCAGAACACGGAACATAAGTATTGACTCAGTCCAACGGCAACTGTGGGTGTGAGGGAGGGTACTGAGTAGTGTGCAGTATCGTTTAGTAGTGTTTAGTATTGCCGAGTATTGTTGAAGTACTGATTAGCATTGTTATAGTGAGTAGGGACAGGAGAAGATGTAGAAGTCCCCATTTCTATGTTTAGCGCACATTCGGTCTTTGAAGTAAAAGGTTCTGTTGAATAACCTAGACTATTGAATCAAGGGCTTGGATGACAAAAGTTATGTAAACAAGGTATTCCTGTGGGTTGGGCGTTTTAGCTCAGATCATAGATGCTGGTATGCCATGAGGGTTAGCAAGGGAGCTAGCCTGGATTGCAGAAGGTGAGTTGGCTGGTTAGGTCTCCTGGAGTGAGGCGTTTCACACGTTAGGTGATTCAAGGGGTGCAGTTGGATCACAAGAGAATATTGGTATACTCTGCCTGAAGTGCAGGAAGACATCTGTGGGGTTTTGTGTGGGTTTTGGAGTAGCAGGCTATTACAGTATGTGCACAATATCTGATTTACCTATGTCGTTTTGGTAGTTTGGTGATGTCACCCTTAGGTTTGCATATACTTGGGATTGGCAGACGAGGTGAACCAGTGACGGTGCGCAGAAGGCGCATGTGCAGGATTGTGGTTGTGTGTCTGAGGAGGCAGCGTTTGTGAAGGCGGGACAGTGCACGAAGCACACCTGATAAGGTGTAGAGCCAGAGAAGCTTGTAGAAACTGGAAAGTATTATTATGGCATTGTGACTTTTACCCCCAAACAGGATATTATCGAAACCGTCGACTGGAAGTCAGGTAAAAGGTATTGATATGTATCAAGGTAACAGCGAAGGACTAAGCCCCTTCAGCAGCTGTGTAAGACACTTCCACCGTATATGGAAAAGAGATGCAAATATAGCATAGAATGGTCCAAAAGTACAGTAAGTTAATTAACCAAACCATAGCCACCTTGTGGTAGTTTCTCCAAAGACATGCAACAATCGCTATTGACACTCATACAGGGTACCAAATAAAGGGGAAGAAATGTACCAAACACATGGTCATATTTGAGTTGTGGTGCATGTTTCAGGAGGGAGAGGGGGATGTCGTGAGGTATCAGTGGATGCAAAGCCAGCAGGAGGTGAAGGAGCAAGGGACTCATCCCTCTGCATCTTCCCCTGCCCTACCAAGTGTAGTATCTGATGATACAGACGATGAACAGGGAATGTATCAAATGTGGAACTAAGGACACCAGAGGGGTATTCAAATCCCACATATAAACCTCCACCATATACTAAGGAGGATAAGCCGAAAGGGGCAGGACAGCCAGCTAGTGATGCAGGGGTGAGTAGTGAGGCACTGCAACGCATGAAGGAGGAGTTCGAGGATATAAAAACAAACAAATGGATAGCAGCGCAGGTACGTTTAAAGCTAGAAGGAAAGGCAAACAGAGAAGGGAGTGACCAAGGTGATAGAAAGCCTGAAGAGGGACAGCGACACGACAGACTGGGCAGAACTATTGGACGAGGAGGACAGAAGGGAGAAGGACAGGGAAGTGAGATTATAGCGCAATGACAGAGAGAGAAGGAGAGAGGAGAAGCTTTAGCAGGAAGACAGGGAACAAAGAAGGGAAGAAGAGAAGGAACACTTGGAAAGAGAGTGGGAAGAAAGAATAGAGGGGGATCTCAGGCAAAGGAAGAGAGCGGAAAGGGAGATGAGGGAGAAAAGGGAGAGGGAACTAGAGAAGGCAGAGAGACGGAGAGAGATAGCAGAGCAAGAAAAACGCAAGTTAGCAGAGAGTGAGCAGAGAAAGTCTCGGTTCGCCAGATTGGCGAGACAAAGAGCATGCAGGGAGAAGGATGAGTGAGCAATATGGGCATTGAAGATACAAGCAGCACTGGATAGGGAAAGGAATAGGCTTGAGGAGGACAGACAAACATAACCAGACAGCGCCAACTCTCAGGCAGGAGCGCAAATGAGGGAAGTGGAGAAGGCCTAGTGGCCTGGGCAGAAGGAAGTAGGGGTGACTTGAGAGACATCGATCTTATCATGAAACCGAACACAGACCTGACATTGAGGCGACAGAGTTTTGCAGATGATTATTGTAGTAACATGGACACGGGCTGTGAAAACGAGAACAAGTACAGGGGGGACGAGAGGGGGAGCAGTACCGATCACAGTCCACAGGGTTGGGGACAGACAAATCGGTGTCATGGGAGTTCAGTACACATGCACAGGGAGAAGAGGGATGAGCAGACACAACAGACAGACGACCTTTGCACTTCACACAGCAAATATGTTACCAGACTGAGGCATCACCCAGGACGAAGGAGGGGGGAGACAGCCATGGCTTGTTTAAGAGGACGATTGACTAGAGCTTATGATGATAACAAGGGAGTGCCAAAACTGGAACCAGTAGATGTATGCACAGACATCGAGGACGAGAGAGGGCCTCAACAAATTAGACTAACTAGTAGGTCACTTGAGGAGAAGGCATTTTATACTCAGATGCCCTTATTGCAGAGGGGAGGGGGTAAGACCTCAGTATGTGCCGTGAAAGCAAACATACAAGGAGAATGTGAAGTGTAGGTTACCATCATTGAGTACAGGGGCAGGGAAATGGATTTACGAGATGGAGAAGATGGCAGCTCTCCACAGACTAGAAGTGGGTGACATAAAGGGACTGTTGGTATCAATATTAAGAGACACAGCTTTTGACCTATGGAGAGAGGGTGTGGCTCCCAGGGGTGACAACACAGAACACACTGCACAACGGGGCACCATTTGCAAACTGCAGAGCAGCAGTATGGCAAGCATTGCAAACACCATACCCAATTACATAACGTAAAATGAGGGAAGTTGAAGACCCTGTGCAATACATTTAGGAGATTCAAGAGCTTTGGTGCCTCGAAACTCAAGAGCCTTGGGACAAAACAGTAGCAATATGTTATCACATATTGGTGCTGGGACTACCAGAGCCAGTACTGAAGAGTTTGAAGAAACTGGTGGGGATGGAAGTGAAGGGATGGGCAGAAATACAGCTTGCAACAGTGCATTATTGCAGACTGTGGAAGGAAAAGGTTAAGCAAAAAGCAGTAGACAGGAGGGCAGATGAGGCCAAACTAGTGCAGTGAAAGTTATCAAAGTATGCAATGGAAGGGGCAGTTATAACCAGCCCCACCCCACAAGAACAGCAGCGACAAGCTGGGGTGCCATGAAAGGGGATGGTCACAAAGGGGTGTGGCTTTGGGCCACAGATGCATCACAATCAAAGCGGGTTTTCAGGAGGGTTTTGGGTATATGGAAAACAGATTTAGCAGAACCAACAAGACTTTTTGGGTAGTTTTCCAGGACAAGGAAGGGAGCCACCACAGTGCTGGACCTGTGGGTAGCTAGGACACATATCCAGGGTGTGCTGAGGGACACAACAGATTTGGGGAAAGCAGGGCCAGCAACCATATCCTCGAGGCCAAGAAAATGATTATGCACAGGATCAACAGCCGCAAAGGCAGATACCTTCCACACATCACCTCAAAGCTTTCTCTAACCAGTTTGTGCATTAAATAACGTGGCCCAGATAATTCAGAGCATGATCCCCTGCAGTACACTATCTCATTTTTTGAGTACTTGGCCCAACCATACCCACAACTTGAGCACAGTGTTGGCTACATTGAGGGACCCCTCAGTAGGAAAGGTCTGGGAGGAGGTCTTTGCCTTTGCAATTAGTGATTATTTGGTTCACAAGGCTTGAGGGTACTGACAAATACTAACACAGTAACACCTTCTTTTGTGCATTTCATGCGGGCAACTTTATAACCAGGCTGCACGGATCAAGCAGCGTAAGTGTCTCAGAAAAGAACACTATCATTATGTTGTGTTTATTAATCCCCAGTGGCTTGATGGGATTTGTATTTTGGCAATTATATTTTGTTGTTACCACTACCGCTGTACCCTGTACTAAAATTCCCCCCAACCCAAGAAGGTGGGACGACCATGTCAGGTGGACGAGAAGACACTGCTGATAAGGTAAGGAGAGGTAAGCACAGTGTTGACATAGACATGAAGGGAGTAGACATGCCTCTCACTGACACTGCTCGAGTGTTTAACAGCATTTGCTACAAACACATGACAAAAGTAGGTAAGGAAACCACCAGGGAGACATGTTATGTCTGCTCTTTAATCCGCTGCTCCATGAGTGCCTCTAGGACGTTCATAGCAACTGAAATGCCCTAAGCAAGAGGACAGTGTCTGATGTACTCGTGATGGTGCAAACGCGAGGAAGATTCTAAGGGAAGACTGCAACATTGAGATGGATGTCTAAACGGACATTCCCTTATGAAGATAATTACATAAAGACATTGGACATGATGAATAATTATTGTCAGCTAGGTGAAGCCATACAGTACATAACCGACAAACCTGAGAAGGGAGAAACAAAGACTATTACATTGAAGGAATTGCCATGTCCCTAGACCAGAGTGAAGGAGATAAGAGGAGAACCTGGATGCCGGAAAAGGCCATAGATATTAGTGTATGGATGGCAGATGGAGTGGTGGGAAGCAAGGCACTAACACTAGCCCAGTCGTCAGTGAACAAGGTGAAGGAAGAAAATGACAAGTGCCTGAAGGAATGGGATGCAAGTACAAAGTTACTGACATGGGTAGAAAATGAAGCTGGGCCTAAGTCAATAATCCCTCTGAAGATGCTAGCCCTGTGCTATCAGAACAGTGGTGATGTTGAAGTTGGCGAGAATGTAGGATGCAAGACAATTGAACAACTTGCAGCAATGAGAGCAGGAATGGCAGTGCTGATGGATCACTACTGGGCGTGTGGATTGAAGGCATATGAGAAGCTGCCACCTAAGTGGAGAGGAGTATGCTCATTGCTACACATCAACATGCCTTAGTTAGTGCTATCCAAAAAGGTACACCAATACTCCTGATGGCCAATCCCAGATGGCAACAGTTTTTCTGGAGTAGGGCTCAGGTTGTGACGTCACTATGACACAATCAGGATACAAATCTGGCCTGCAAGCCAGGAGATGTTGAGATGTCCATGGATTTCTTATGTCCCTGTACTGATTCCTGTTGGTTTTTGCTGTAATAAACTGCAGTTTGAACTTGCCATTTGACTGAGTCCTACGTGCCTCCTGTGGACAGTGTTGGGCCTTCAAAGAGTTAGCAAACTCCTAGTGGCCCTCTGGCATACCTCAGAGTTTGTCCCAACAGCAGGGATGCCTGCAGACATGCAGATCTGCCGTCGGCCCCTGATTTTGGCCTCCATGCGCAGTCTGTGGGAGCGGGATGTGGACGGCATGACCTGCAACTGGTGCGTCACCTGTGTTGCTGGGGGCGGGTCATGGAAGAGGCCACCCCATCCATACCCTCAGCCAAACTCTCAAAGGCATCACCCTGTTGGTGTGCGGAAAGTAACATCTGCTTCTCCCACTCTGTCTGCCCAGCCTGCACACGTCCCCACATGTGTGGGGCCCATGCCTGCCTGATGCAAGGAAGCATGGCCATTGCTGTGATGCCCCTGTCCTTGGCTGCAGATCTGCAACCCTCCCTTGGACATCTGTCCTAGGACCAGAAACCAAGACATGGGAGGTTGCCTTGCAGCCATAACCAACCCAGATGGGGGGTGCACCACTGACTGGCCTTGTGAAGGCACCCAACCCCCTGCAGACTCACGGGCCACAACTGCTTGACCCATTGAGGACTGCACATCCAGTTCAACATCAGAGCCAGCTGAGTCCAAAGAGTCAGAGGAGTCTGCAATACATCTGAGGATGGTCTGGAGCACCATTGGGTTCTCACGGCCTGCCATGCCACATCCCCAAACTCTTCATCCTCCTCCTCCTCCTCTGTATTTGGTGCATGCGCACCTGTACATGGACAGAAAAAGACATGTGGAGTCATGTGCAACGTGTCTACAGTGAACGTGTGTAGCACATTGCTGTCAGGCAACAAAATGCAGGGCATGCCATCAGAAGAAATAAACACTAGGGCCAAAAAGCAATGTGAGCATGGCATATGCAGACTGTCCACCAAATGCCCTGATCAGGGCCCTGCTGTCAGTGGACACATTGCCAAAAAACAGAGTTGTTAAGAAGCACGTTAGGGGCAATGTTACAGCACAGTAAAGAATAATACCAGAGAAACGGACATGGACATGTCTCTGTGATGTGACTTTGCATTACATGGTAACAGGCAGCCACACCTATCCACATACAAGGCTGCTCCCATCACATACCACACCAGTGTTGTCTTCGTACAGGGACTGGAGACAATGTGAACACGCCCTAAATTTGGGAAACAACAAATAGTCCCAGGTGATGTATGGCTGTAAGAGGACCACCTAGGCAAGGTACATGATGTGGAGAGAGTAAGTTAATGGAGTTGTAGATAGCAACACAGCAAAGTGACCCACAAGAGGGAGAGGAGCATGGGCACATGTAGTGTGGGCTGAGTGTGGAAGGGTAACAGGGAGCATGTGTCACAACAATTTGCCTCTGGAGTCATTGCCATTGGGTCAGTGGGGATGTGTACAGTTGAAACATATGCACACTCCCTCAGGGCATGCCATAAGGCGTGTGTGTGTCAACTTGGATGACCTATATGGCATGGCAGCACATATGTACATGTGTGAAAAGTGATTCAATACACTGCATGGCATGAAGTGTAACTAGGATTTCGGAGACATGCACATGTCTCACAGAGCAGAGTCACTCACATCAAGGATGCAGCAAACAACTGTGTATGTTGTGGTATCATGTTGTAGATGTTGGAGGATGCTTTTGGGGGGTGAGTAGTGTCACACAGATATGTTCTACTGATGTAAAACACATGCTTTGTATTCACTATTGTGTCCACTGTACAGTCCACCGCATGTCATGGTTCACCCAGGGCAGTCATTCCAATGCAGCTAGATGTGCACCACAATTATTCATCTTGCTGACGCATTTCTTCACATACTCAGTATGCACAATGCTGGTCACTCACCTCATAGCCTCTTCATGCTGGGTCAGTTCCTCCTCCTCTGGTGATCCCCCTCCAGATGTCATAGCAGAGGCAAGGCTGGCAACCAGCTAGGACTTGGTGCGATGGTGAGATCATTCCAGCGCTTCACTATCTGTGCAGCAGTGCGCTTCTCAAACCCTAAGGCATTGATCTTGTCCGTGACATGCTGCCAATGCACCATATGCTGAGCAGTTGTATGGGTGCTCCCCGGATGCTGGCACATGTCTCGTGGTGACTGGCCACGTAGTCCATGAGGATCTTCATCATGGAAGTTCTTCTTCCTCAGCGTGCCAGTGTTCTGTGCTTTGTCATGGGGTTGAGCCTGTTCCTGCTGTGCAGGCTTTGCTTTCCTGCCATGCATGCAACGAAGTGTTGTGTCACACCTGTGTTGCTGTGACCACTTTGGGATCCAGATGGCAGACTACAAGTGGCCTGGAGCATGGCATGACCTCTTGGGACTGGTGCAGCTGCTTCCACTGCATGTACCTGAACTCTTGGGGCTGGAGCAGCTGCTTCCACAGCACATCCCTGACCCCCTTGGGCTGGAGTAGCTGCTTCCACAGTACACCCCTGACCCCAGCCCCATCTGCCCCCTTTACCTCTTGGGGCCTTTCCACTCATCTCCCAGGTGTAATGAAAATATGGAATGCACACCAAGTTATTGTCCTGGGTAATATGAATGAGGGGGCAGTCTACGTGATGAGGGACATAGTTCTGTGGTCCAGCAAGGCTCAAATGTACCCCAGGTGTGGATAGTACGGTACACGTAATGCACAGGCACCCCAAAACAAAAACCATACCAGGATAGCTTCTGAAATAAGAAAAAAGTAGTACGCAATACGCTTTGGCACCCAGCAACACAAAACATGCGTACGTGAACCCCGGAAAACTACCAGAAAAGTAAGAATAGTGGTACACAATACACAGGGGCACGCAGAGTTGAAACAAATGCGTATGCGACTCACCCTTAGCATCGCAAAAATCCAAATTTAAATGCGCCTATGTGTGGAGGCAAAGCTACCACCAAAATAAGAAGTACTTACGGTCCCTAAAGTGAAAAGAATGCATGGCACCCCAAAATACCCCTGCACTCCACTCGTCCATCTCCTCCCCTTCGTCCACACATTTGGACTTGCTTATATTTTACTTATGTATTCCCGAATCAGCTCAACACCTGCGCACATCCCGTGTCAAATAAATTATGCGCTGAAGGCCTTACCTCTGTTTTCACATGTCTATGCTTTTCTCAGTTTTTTACGAGCAAAGTCCCATCACTCTGTTTCCGGCTGCCTTCGATGCGAGACACGGAAGACCCATGCTCCTGCCTCTGTGCCATTTTCCTTGCCTCCTCCTGCCCTGTGCTGCTTCTGACTTTGCCATATGCTACTGCCTGTATGGTGTGTGTGCCTGCTGCCCACCTGCACTGAGTTTGGAGTGCCTGCTGTCCAGCCAGTGCCTCTGCTCCTGTCTCTGACCCTGTGACCACCTGAGCTGCTTTGATGAACTCCCACCATGCCATTCCACCACCACCACTCCACAGCGCAGCTCCAGGATCACAACCAGATATGGCAACCCACACCTGCCTCGTGGGTTGCCATATCAGCACCTTCATCCTCGGACCACAGTGGCAACCTCATGGCAGTGAGTCAAAGGCCTGTCAACTTCAGCACCAGGGAAGTTGACATCCTGGTGGAGAAGGTCCTGGAGCATTATGATGCCCTCTTCAACCCTCTGATGCAATGCGAAAATGAAGGACATCAGCAGATCTGGGACGGAATCATGGTTGCCATCAACACGGATGGGGTGGCAATCCACACCTTCAAGACCATACACAAGCCTTGGGAGGATCTTAAATCCAGGACCCACGGCAAGTTCTTGTGCTTCATCCCAGCCAGTGCTATCGCAGAGGGGCACTGTGCATGCAGGTGCATGTTGTCGGTTAACAACATAGAGGTCCTGGAGAGGTTCTGCATTCCATGTCTGTGAATTACACCAACGTCTGGAGCCGGCTTGTAGAGTTGACAAGTGGTGCATTGCTCTACGTTGCATGTATGTTTTGCAAGTACCATCATGTTGGCAGTGACCCCCTTAGGCTTCCAGCAAGTATGCTTCTGAGACACGTGTCTTCATACTTGCCCCAGACATTGCTCTCCATGTGTGCATTCAGACATCTTAGGATTTAAAATGTGCTCTTATTTGCATTGTGTGTTGTGGTGCTGTCTTGCAGACCATGCACATGGAATTTTACGTGTGTCTGAGACGTGCCAGGATGGCAAGTGTGCCAGTTGAGGTAGTGTTGCCCACATTATGTGCATTCATAATGCTCATGGGATTTGTGCCCATAATGGGAATATGTGACTGGGCATCACTCATGCCTGGATGTAACAAATGCATTTGGATGTCTGGCTTAGTCACTTTGAGGCACTGCAGTCCCCTGGACTCTGATGTGATCGGTCATGGTACTGCTTGGGCCCTCTGAGTTGATGTGTGTGCATGACTTTGTATGTCCTTGGTGCTATGGTGTTCTCACATGTGCATGTACAATTGATGCATGTGTGTATAGCATACACAATTGATAAGTTGTGACAGGGGCATGTAGTTCGATGTGATTGTGTGGAGTGATGGCTAGGCAGGTGTCTGCATGGATGTGGATTATATGTCCATGTGTGTGGGTGTGGAGCTTGATGGTTGTTCCTTTGACAAGTCATGTTCCTGTGAATGTTGGTTATGTCACACCAGCTTTGGTGCTGTACACTGATGTTGCTGTTCTATGTATCCTTTTCCACAGTTGCATCTGAAGAAGGGGGCAGAAGCAGTGCTGTGGAGCATGGATGCAGGGATGCCTCCACCAGACAGAGGCGCAGGCCCCATCCATGTCCCCGGCACAGCTCTTCTTTTGGGAGCAATGTGGCTGTGGCAGCATCAGTGACAACAGGGAATGACTGTGGGGGGTGAGTCCAAGAAGGTGAATGTGGGAGGGGACTCCTCAGCAGCAGTGGGGCCAGCGGATGCCACACAGGTGATATCCAAGAGGGAATACACCCTGGAGTTATCTAAGTTGACGGAGTAGGCGCTGGAGGGGGTTGCCTTGGCAGCCCAGCCCATGGGCGTCCTAGCCACAGTCCTGTCCCAGAGGCATGAGGCTGTGCAGGCCACTCTCGAGGTGACTGTGCAAAATCCTGCACCTGGGGCATTAACTGCAGCAGTGCATGCCTGCCGAGATGGTTCCACTCAGACCCACAACGCCCATTGTCGGATGGTGGGTCCACCCAGACCTGTGGTGGGCTGATTGAGGTCTGGAAGGGTGTGTCAGCAAATGCTCCAGTTCCGGATGAATTTCTGGTACTTCCTGTTGATCGTGTTTGTGGTGGACATGTTGGTGGACCACTTCATGGTGCTGGCAGGCCACAGAGGTTCAGATGAGCTGCAGATATGCATTACACTAGTATTGTGGGAGACTGTCAGGGAGCTGCCTGGGGGTGTAACAGGTGAGGGGGTTGGTGGGTGTTGTCCAGACTGTAGGGGGCTGCCTGGGGGGTCACATGTAAGGGGGGCTGGTGGGTGGTGTCCAGACTGGAGGGGGCTGCCTGGGGGTTGTCACAGTTGAGGAGGGATGGTGGGTGGGGTCTAGACTGCAGGAGGCTGCTTAGGGGTGGCACAGGTAAGGGGGGCTGGTGGGTGGTGTCCAGTCGATAAGGGACTGGTGGGTGGTGTCCAGATTGGAGGGGGCCGACTGGGGCTTGTCAAAAACGAGGAGGGCTGGTGGGTTGTGTCCAATCTGAAGGGGGCTGGTGGGTGGTGTTCAGACTGGAGGGGATTGCCTGGGGGGGTGTTGCAGGTGAGGCGGGCTGGTGGGTGGTGTCAAGACTGGAGGGAGCTGCCTGGGGGTGGGTGTCACAGGTGAAGGGGGCTAGTGGGTGGTGTCCAGTCTGGAAGGGGCTGGTGGGTGGTGTACAGACTGGAGGTGGCTTTTTTTTAAATTAATTTGTTCACTTGTCAAATCAACTTTTCAAATTATTTAAATAAAACAAAGATTTCTCTTACAATTAAAACCATTCAATTCATCTTACATGTCATTTCATCAAGCAAACTTAGAACAAAACATAAAAATGAAATTGCATATGATCATACAATGATAATGGTAATGATGATCAATAAAAAATGATAAAATACAATAATGAAAATGTTTTCTTGTGCAACAACTTGACTAAAATGTGGAGGTAACAGCAATGGTTAGGCTCCTTGCCCATGACGGTAAGTAATACCCCTACTGTTTTTATTTTGTAGTTAACAGGGAGCAGGGTTCTCTTGTTCATTTGGGAGGGGGTCCGGCAACACCATATCTAAAAATTGGACAATTGCTATTTGTATAGAAATTCTTGGGTTGGAGAAAAGTATTTGCCATTTTTGGAATTGGGTTAGATGGTTCTGAAACATCAATTTGTCCTTGAAGCATCTGCTTCTTGCCCCACTTACTGCTTCATAATCTACCAACAGATGTTGTACAGTTTCAATTTGGATTATGTTCTTGCAGTACTGACAATAATTTTGCTCACTTGAGATGATCTTCCTCCTGTGTAGTATATCACGGGTAATACATAAATTTAACCTGAACCTCAAGTACTTCCTCCTAATAAGAAGGCATGGATGTTTTACAAAATAAGTTGCTATTGTCCCCTGCTTCTTCAACCCAAACAAGAGGACATCAAAGTCTTTATGCGTTGAACATTTTGCTATATTTTCCGCCCAATCATGCTGAAAACGTTTTGCTTTAGCCCGATCAGTGTTTGAAATGAGTAAATCTATGGTTATAGCTGCATTGCTGAGTGCATCTAAGGTATGCTCACGCCATTTCTGTGGAAAGGTGTTATTTGACGTGAGTAGGTTATGCGCTACAACCTTCAGAATGGTCGGTTTCTCTAGGCCAGTTAGCGCTTTCCGTAGAAAAGCACATTGTTTCCACACCACCTGTGAATAGAGTGATGTGAGGCCCAGCTCAAAGCGAATCAATGCAGTAGGTGTGCTGTTTGGGAGTTGTATTACTGGCTTCCAATAAGAGGACTCTATGCCATCCCAAAATGTATGATCTTTTGGAAGGCAGGCTTCGACACCATATAATAAAATGGGTGTTACTTTCATCTTATAGAACATGATGATGTGTTTCATTGATAATTTCCCAAACTTTCCCAAACTCTAGATTGAGACACCAGGGATTGTAGCTTATTTCTTACTTCACACTTTTATTGTGCTAGTGTCTTTTTGTGTTGTATAACTACACCTAGGTATCTATATTGGTTAACATTATCAAGTCTACACTGCTGCAATTGCCATTTATGATTGCATACTTTAGGTTACCTCTTTGGATTGCAAATGACTATTTGAGATTTGTGAGTATTAATATTTAAATTATTAGCCTGGGCATATATGCCAAGTTGTTCTAGCATATTTTGTAGTCCCCTCGGTGTCTGTAATAATAGGACTAAATCGTCCACGTATAATAAATACGGGACTTGTTGTGTTCCTATTTTCGGGGGATCTCCCACACAATTAGTCAAAAACTCGCCTATTTCTAATATATAGAAATTGAACAGAAAGGAAGCCATGGCACATCTCTGCTTTAGGCCCCTCTGAGTGATTATTATTGGCGACAGCATCCCATCAAGGGTTATGCGTAATTGCATTGATGTATTTGTGTGGAGCAGTGTTATTAGGGATAGCAAAGTAGGAATGTCGTATTTTCTGAGTTTGAGTAAGAGCAGCTCCCGATCAATTGAGTCGAAAGCGGCTCTGAAATCAATAAATCCCAGATATAATGGTTGTCCTTGCGTTAACTGCTGAGCTTGCACCATAGCGAGGGCAACATATTGGGAATGGTACCCAATCCCCTGACAAAGCCTGACTGGAAAGGGTCTAGTAATGATTTCTTTTCAACCCAATCATTCAGTTCTTTCAGTAAGATTCTACCAAAAAATGTCCCTGGGGCATCCAGTAGCAAAATTGGACAATAGCTATCCGGAGACAGGCGATCACCCTTTTTATAGATTGGGACCGTTATTGTTTGAGTCCATGTTGGTGGAAGTCTTTGATTATGATTGACTGCGGTGAAGATGTGGAACAAAATGGAGGCCCACAGTTCTGTGTGCCTTTGCATAACGAAATTGGACAAGCCATCCGGGCCAACTGCCTTCGACTTGCTGGCAGTTTTTATAAGTTGAAATATCTCAGCCTCATCGAATGACAAGTTGAAGGGAGTTACAGTGTCAGATATATGCAAGATAGAACTACATGGCATAAAGTTCACTAAAATGCGTGACCCAAGTGTATGTATCAATGGCAGAGGACTGAGCACACACCTGATGTTGTCCCAGGGCTTGGTTCAGTACAGCCACCATCTTGGAAATGTTCTTGCTAGCAGTGTATTTAGCATTTCAGCTCCATCTTTCTGATAGTGCAGTCCTCGATAACGCTTGACACAGTTTCTATAGTTGTTGCGTAGCTTCCTTGACAGAGTCGTTCTGACAGCGGGGGGATGCATAGCGAGTTTCCTTAATTCCGCCCGATAGGCAGTTTTTCTTAAGCGTACCGAATTGTCAAATGTGTGCAAATGTCGTTGCTGTGTATTAGTAATTGTTTTTGTTTGCTGAAATGTTTGAAGCATACTGGTGTATATGATGCCAGTATTATCCGGCATATTACCATTGTTCAGATTTGACTCTTTAAGGAGTTTGCTGAAATGTATTAGAGCATCCTCTGACCATCAAAGACGGCACTTGCCTGAGTTTGCCACCAAACAACCCTTAGTTGGTTCCCTTCCAACAAGATCACATTGCATTTGGACACTAAGTTCAGTGAACATGTTATGATCACTGGCTTCAGAAGTTATAACAGTGAATTTTTGTACAGTTGGCCAAAGAGCTGCATTTACATAGATATAATCAATAACTGAGGACACAGTGCCTTTATGCCAGGTCGGAGCCGGTGGTATGTCAGATGCAAATGCTCCATTCAAGACATATAGACCTCTGTGTTGGACTAGGGCTCTCCAACGTAGATTTCTTTGACTAGTTTGCCTATTCACGCTTTCCATGCACCTTAGATTTAAGTCACCAGCGAGAATAAGGAATCTAGTTTGTCGATCATTAATCACCATGTCCAACAGGCTACTCAAGTCTCTACAAAAAGAGTCATTGCTTATTGCAGCAGGGTTCCAATATAGGTTTAACACAGCATAGACATCAACAGAGGTGCTAACTTTGACCAGTATCATGAATTCATTAGGTATGGCCCACAGCTGTGAAGAGAGATCATTGCTCTTCTTAACAGCCGTGAGAAGTCCTGACATTGGCCTGCCCATTGTTGTCCTGATAGCTGGGTTCAAATACACTTCATAACTGTCCCAGATCAGGGGTGCTGTCAGCCAAGTCTCTTGTAAAAGCACCAGATCATAGCTGTTTAACTGATGTTGATCATTATTAACAAGATGCTTATGGCCCCTGGTGTTCCAGCTGATCAGAGTAAGCATTTGTGAATTTGTTTTTTGGCTTAGCTATTTTCGCTCAGTATTACGTAAACAGGTACAAGGCATATTGAAAGTGACATTACCCTTTGTTTTATTGGACATTGGAGGTTTTGACTGGTCCAAATTAGCTTGATGTATCTGAGATAGGGGCACTTGAAGATGCTGATTGTGCTTGGATAAGGCCCCTTGAGGTGCAGAATGACCAATACTGAGGTCAAAGCCCAGTTCGGCCAGAGAGTCCTTTGACTAGCAAATACGTTTTTGCACAACCCTGGACTGTATCCAGAGTCTCACTGCGTTTAGATTCTTGTTTTCCACAAATTCCACCAATGCTAAATCGGCAGATACAATATCTTCAAGCTGTTGGATGTCAGAAAATATCGCCATCACAGCCCTCCGATTTAGATCATATTGGGTAAATGGGGGGTGGTTTACAAGCCGGGATTAGGGAGTGGGGAGCTGGTTTCACCTTAATGGGTATGTTTTTTTCTGCCAAAGTCTTTTTACTAGATTTTTTAGTTTCAACTGCCTCTTTCACCAATGTGGGGGTGGATTGCAAATTCCCCAGTGCACCCTCAATTAGCCGTATGATGGCACTAGACAGGTCATTTATGGAGGATGAATCATTCACTTTTGTGTCAACTGTAGGGCATTCATCCGGACATGATTCACCATTTCCTATTTTGGAAGTCTCATGAACTACTTTAAGGAGATGTGACGATGTATTCATCTTGTCTGTTCTTGAAAGTGAAACCTGTTCATGTATTAAATCCGAATTAACCAGTTCTTGGGTGGCTGTTTTATTCTGAGTGCATTCACAAGCTCTCTTGGACATCTCTATTTGAGATTGAATGCGATCAAACAGATCAAACATCCGGTCAAGTGGCACAGCGAGTAGAGCGCTCGCTTTGACATCCGTGCAGAGCCTGTTAACGCAGGTTCGAATCCCTAGCGCTATATAAATGCCTAATTATTATTATTATTATTATTATTATAAGCATCGACCGCCTTTCTTATTTTAGTTCTATCATGGTCAACACTTAATGTATTCTTTCTTTTAGAATTCTTACTCGCATTTGACTTTTGACTATTAGAATCTACTCAGTCACATGATGAAGGGGGGCAAATTGTGCTTTGTGACCTTAATGCCTGTAAAAGCTCATTGGTGGGGGGGTAGTTCAATGCTTGAACAGGTTGGAAATTAGGTACATCCATTTTTTTCTTGATGTACATTTGCTGGACATACTTTTTCTTACTAGCCTGAGAAACAAGTATATGGTTCTTTTTAGGGAGCGAAATAGCTTTCAAAAATTGTTTAGTTGCAGAGCCTCCCATGTGTTTTATAGAAGCTTCATTTTTTGGTAATTTTAGGTTTGGTTTCTTGATTTTCTTGATTCCCTTACTCAGTAATTGGGGTGGTGCCTCGTCACTAAGAATGATTGTTTTTGTGTTTTTTTGTTTGCATGCACCGGGGATCTCCGGAATGAACATGGGGTACAATGCACCTTGAGGAACCACAGTTGTTTATATTGATGGAGCTACATTCGTCTCTTTAGACGGATTTAGATTGTTTGTTAATGGATCATATATGATTGAGGCAATATATGGTAAGGCACTAGATGTTCCTCCACTTTCTCCATTCTCTATAGGGGCGACACTGAGATTTCCTTGCTCAGGGGCATGGTCAGTCTGGCAGGCTATGGCGTTAGCAGCTGTCTTCAGTGACAGGCTCGTGGTGTTATGGGCCATGTGAAGTTGAGTTTCACACTTTGGTAGCTCTTGCAGTGTCAGCATTTTCTACATGAGTGTTTCTTGCATTACCAATTGATTATCTATGGTTTGATATATTTTCCCTAATGCCTGAATGGATAGGTTCATGGCTTGTAGTGTGATGTTTAGTGGTGACTCAATTTTCTGTTTACAGAATGATGTGTTTATTCCCTGTCTGTATGCCACTAGCCTCTGATATAGAAATAGAAGAGACGGTTTCTATTGATGTATGAGTAACCTCAGAGAACATCTTGGGGGACTTGGACAGGTTTTCAGACAACATCTTATTAGAGAATACAGAATCATTAAGGTCCAAATCAATTACGGCTTCATCTTTGCAGACAGAGTTAGATAAATGGATGCAATTGGCTGGGCAGTGGCAGGTATGCTTTCAAGTAAAGCCGTATCAGAAATGAATTGGCAGGACAGGGATTTCAAAGGCTGCTCCTTTTGCAAGCCTTCCAGAGCATCTGGAAACATAAGTACTTTTTTGGGTACAGGCCCAGAAGATGCAGCACTCCTTTACCTCTGCGGGCCGATCTTTCTCCAGCCTGGATTTCGCTCTATGCGCTGAAAGTGAACCGCTGCAAAACAACCGTATGTCCATATTGGGCGTCCCCCTTTGATACCTTTGGTTCTGATGGGCGTGAAATTCAAGTGCATAGGAGCTTGCAGCGGACGTGCAGGATTTTCTGTGGCAGTAGTTGTACTGAGGGACGGCGGCATTCCAGTTTTTAAAGTAAGTACTCTCATACTGAAAGCGTATCAACAGTTTACTGAACCACGCCGCCCATGCCCGTTCAGAGCGGGTCACGCTAGGGAAGCGAAGTCCACAAGAAGTGCTTCCAGCCTCAGCGACGAGGCAAAGAGGCAAAGAGGTACTTGTGGTACTTGCTTGGTGCGCGTGCGCAGTGCGCGCGCACGTCTGTTTGTAAAGGCGGTGTATGTGGGGGCGTGGCTTCACACACTGCACAAATACAAATAAGCAATATTATAATGCAGCTGAATTAAAAAAGTCTATAGTCCTTCTCAAATACAGTGCTTTACCGTCAGTCCAACAGAGAAGCGCACTTAGGACGCTGCAGGAAACAAAGATTGCGGCTGGTCCTAGATTCAAAACGGCGTCCCGAGGCAAAGAGGTACTTGTGGTACTTACTTGGTGCATGCGCACAGGAGCGCGCGCACGTCTGTTTTTAAAGGTGGCGTATGTGGGGCGTGGCTTTACACACGTCAGTCCAATAGAGAAGCACACTGAGGACGCTGCAGGAAACAAAGATTGCGGCCGGTCCTGGATTCAAAACGGCGTCCCGAGGCAAAGAGGTACTTGTGGTACTTTCTTGGTGCGCGCGCCACTAGAGGTGGCTGCCTGGGTGGGTGTCACAGGTGAGGGGGGCTGGTGGGTGGTCTCCAGACAGGCGGGGGTTGCCTGGGGGGTGTCACAGGTGAGGGGAGCTGGTGGGTGGTGTTCAGACTGGAGGGGGTTGCCTGAGGGGGTGTTGTAGGTGAGGGGGGCTGGTGGGTGGTGTCCAGACTGGAGGGAGATGCCTGGGGTGGGTGTCAGGGGTGAGGGGGGCTAGTGGGTGGTGTCCAGTCAGGAAGGGGCTGGTGGGTGGTGTCTGGGCTAGAGTGGTTGATGTGCAGTTGGGGGGTATGCAGCCAGTATGGGTGCCGAGAGTTTAGGGGGGTGGACTCATGTTTTTGTAAGGGGTGAAGCCTCCACTTATGAGTGAGGACTGCGTTTTCGCAGGGGTGCATCCTTGGTTTACGACCGAGGGCCTGTGTTTTCTCGCAAGGATGCAGCCTGGGCTTGTGAGGCAGGGCCCACATTTTCACTGGGGTGTAGCCTGGGCTTGTGAGGTGAGGTGTGCAATTTTGCTGGGGTGCAGCCTGGCCTTGCGGGGGAGGGCACACCTTCTGACAGGGCAACTGGATGTAGGGTCAGGGGTAGACACGGAGGCTTGCGCCTGGTGTGGCCTTTTACTAGCTTTTTTGTGTGCGTGGGGTGTGTTGTGTGCGTTCCTCACACAGCTTCTTTTTACTTGAGCGATGGCTAGTAATGCGCCTTTGAATCCGTGAATATGCGGGGCATGCAATATTTTATCTGCACCACGGCTTGTGCAGGGTCCTTCTCGGCACGCACCACTTGCACCATTTCTGCACCCGATTCAATGAATCGGGCCCTAAATATTTCACAGTTTAATGCAAATGTGTTTACTGCATAATCACACGCCATCCTTAGTTTGTCTTAACCTGTGCACACCTTTCTCTGTGACTTCTTTTTTAGTGGGCACCTATCATATCCATGCATTTCACATAACCTTTTTCTGAAATATTATAACGACTCCTTTGTATTTTCAGGTTGCCCTGTTTTAGAGACTGGAGCATGGGGCTGCAGAGGCACAATGGCTATGGGCTAATACCAATACACACCTAAACCATTGGTTTGCAGACAGATGCAAATCAAAATACTTTCTTGATGTTTGTTGGAGCTCACTGATGACAGTGCAGTCTGAACTCAAATATTTAACTTCCCTGAGTTGGCAGGGAGGCACGAATCAGAGAGCTCTCCAAATTCCTGTCGCCAATGTGCAAGAAGGCCTCTAAGTGCTGTTTTTGCTTGGAATACTGGGACTTGTAGTTTTCCAAAATTTCAAATTGGAAAGAAAAAATACAAGTTCAAAGATCCAAAGGCGATAAACAGGATTTGATGGCCTTCTCAAGCACGGCCATTTGAAACTTGAGAGCTCGTGAATCACAAGTGTTAAAAGTAGCACAATAATGAGATAAAGGATTTACGGTAGGATTCTCCAATTGTTTATATATTTTAGCAATATTTTGGCACTTTAAGTGCTGACTATAAGCCACAATGATTGGCATGGCAGGTGATGCTAGGAGAGAGATGGGATATGAAGGGATACATGTGTGGGTAATGTTTGGGTTTTTACGCAACCATTGACCACCCATCACCGAGATAGTCCCTATGACAACTTGTAATCACTACCTGCTACTCCCCATCTAAAGTACCCAATGCAATTTCAAAGCAACCTTCTGTAAGGTAATTGTATGTTTGCAGGTACAAACTAGCTCCTGGTCTAATAAAAATGTCTCCCTTCAGGATTTTGATTTAGTCTCAATAAGTGTGTCCTTGCATATGTGTCTAAAACTAAATTCCTCAGTAACACGCATTAGCAAAACCAATACTTTTTTGCTCATGTATATGGATTAGATAGGACGTTGCCAGGCACTGTCATAATATACCAAGAAGCTTACACCATTTGTCAGCTTTTGCTAATTAATAGCCAGATAGTGTCTGGAAATTGCCGTTCCGATGCCCACAACCAAGCAAAAGGTGTTGGCTATGGTAATGCTTGTTTTGTTTCTACTTGGTCTCCTCTCTTAATCACCTTGTTTCTCTCAGAGTAAACTTGTCTTTAAATGTAAATTTAATAATAGTGTTGGATTGCAGTCCAAGCGAGCAGGTGATTATGCAAGGCAATTATTTATATGTATTGTATTTCACAGCTTTGAAGTAATTTTCAGTGGCACCGTGGCATAAACTAACTAACATGTAAAAAAAAATAAAAGCTCCAGAAATGAGCCCTCCAGTTGTCTCATGGGGCCGCCACATTTCCCACTGTGGTCATTATTACCATGCTGCAACAGAAGCCATTGCCACTCATTGTTGAATAAAGTGCCCTGCAGTGATCAGCTCAGTCTATTATTGATGTGAGGCAGTGGGAAAGATGGAAGCCACCAGGACCTAATTGCAGGATGCATGTGTGCTGCTATTTATCTTTCTTTACAAGCCTGTTAGTGTTCGTCAAAGTGCAACTGACAATTACTTCGAAGTTGTGAAACATAATATTTCATGACAGTTCCCCATTAAGTTGCCTTGCCAAATAATAACACAGAAAAGGCGTGAAAGGTATGTTGCATGCTTAAAGGTGAGGTTCAGTTGCTCATGTGTTCCTCTTGTTTGGCAGCAACGAGGTTTAGCATATTGAGGCACTTCTGGGCAAACATCATTTTCATTCATTAAGTTTGATCGGCAATGTCTGAATTTCAATTTAAGAGGGAACACATTCTTTCTTTGAACTTCATGTGTCTCAACCCAATATTTTCACCGAACATTGCCTTTGAATTGCTGCTTCCAATTCAGCAGTGGAATTGCTCTAGACCTTGGCCATTGGGTGACATTATGCACCTGTGGCGCTGCTCCAGAAATAAACCTGCTCCAGCTTTCTTGTTCTGGTAAGAACTGCTCACCTCTGTTAGGCTGAGAGTCAGTACATTTTGTGTAGCTGGATTCAAGCGGATGGACCTTCTTTTTTAACAGACTTTAGTTTGTGGATCGAACTCAGTGGGCCTCATTACGAGTTTGGAGGCAGCCATGCCATTAAAAAGGACCTGGCTGCCTCCAAATTCGGGTCCGGGACCAGGTTCCCTGAATGGGGAATTACCAGGCCATTCCGACCTAGGAGCGCCCAGTATTTCCCATTCAGGGAACCCGGACCAGCCCCATTCGAGCACCCATAGGGCTTAATGGGAATGGGGATGAAGCTAACAACGGGCCCATTAATAACAGGCCCGTTGTTAGTATGCTGGTAATGAGGCAGTATGGGTTTAACAGTGCCGGCACCTTTACCGGTGCCGTTAAACCCATACCGCCAGGGTCGTAACGAGGCCCAGTGACTTGGTGACATTGGTGATTTGGCCTAAACGCTACGTTTTTCGTTTGAACAACGGGAAAAAGAACCATGTTATAATGTGTTATGCCCCAGACAACTATTAGGGAGGGGGGTAGAGGGGAAAAACTTTAATCAGGATATTGTCCCTATTTCCTAAGAGGGAACAGATGTTTGAAATTCGGTTTTCATTGTTTTTGCTAAATGTGTTTTGCCCTGTAAACTATGCATTTGTGAGTCCTGGTGGCTCCGTCGTGGTTGTTGTTGTCGTCTGCAGTACCCTGGATGTGTGTCACCATTTGAGTTCCTTCCTGAGAGATTGCCTTGTTATCACTTGCCCTTCACTGTGTACCTACCGAAAGATTTATGGTCATAGTATTTTCTAAGCTCACCAGCGAGGGGTCAGGAAAACGTTCCACCGCATCCAGCAGGCTGAGCGGTCCGTGTTGGCCATAAAGAAAAAGGTTTAATCACATCAGGCTGTGATCGGATTACATGTATTTTCGCAATCCCATATTCCTACAGGCTATATAACGAGATCATCATGTTTATTTTGAATATGCATGAACAATCCATAAAAACAGTACACAATAAAATCATATAAAAATTAATACACAATCAAACAATCCTTCATTTAAAAGAACAGCAAGTAATAACATCTAAAAATGATTATGAGAACAATTCATTGAGTGGTGTACATTAACTCATTTCAGGGCTCCATACTCGTCAAACATTACCTTTGGTACAATGGTTTTTTCAGAAATGAAAGTATTGTAGAGGAGCAGCCGAATGCCTCTGCAGGAAGTCCCGCCGATATTCTGCCTATATGTTGGAAACCGAAAATTGCAACATGTGTAATACCAGTAAAAATACCTATATCAAGAGAAGCCTTTGAGATAAAGTATCCACTGAGAAAACCCTGCATGATGTATACGCAAAAGGATGACGGTCTCCTGATGGAAATCCCTGAAGAAATATGAAGATGTGAAAAGAAGAGGCTGGTGACGTCACAAGAGACACGATTGACGCACTGAGAAGGATGACCAAGGAAGAGAATGCATAGACGATATAGAATCTTATGGCGAAGTAAAGAATCAAGAAGACTTTCATGTGTGGAATAAAGATTGCATGTGTAAAGAAGCACTGCAGAAAATACAAGTCATTTTATAAATGTACATATGCCGTAACACAAGTAGACTAAGTTATCATAAAGGCTGGCTATACGTAGTGAAAAAAAGAAATGATATGGGTTAAAAATTATATCCGTGCGCTAGTGAGCACTACTGTTTATAGTGTAACTCTTGAACAGGCAGTGTACACTCTTCCACAAAACTCACCCATCTAGGGTTTAGATATGGTCAAACTAGTCATGAATCTGAAATGGGTGACTTGCGCTCTGATTTATGTACATCGTTTAGCTTTTGTTCTCAAAATTTGAGGAAATAATGAAATGTGCAATAGTATGTTGCAGAAATCCAATGTATTCCTGCTGTGGACAGCCAACATGTGTTTCGACCTTGTGGTCATTTTCAAGGCCTTTCTCCTTACGATTGGTAAATATACTGTAGAAGCATGATGATCAGAATATGGTTTGGATACTAGATGACTGTGAATAGTATGGATGCAACAAATGCTTGGCACATCTGGGTAAATGCATGTAATTGCATCTGCTTGGAGCTAACGTGAGTGTGTCCGAATGACTGGCAACAAACACATTTGTTTGAAAAATTATATTTATGCCTCAAATAGCATAAATGCTAGTTCTGGGGTCAAATCCCGCTCCAAGCAAATGCAATTACATGCAAGAGACTTCTATGCTATATTTACCAATCCTAAGGAGAAAGGCCTTGAAAACAACAACAAGGTCGAAATTTCAAATTTCATTATTTCCTCAAATTTTGAGAACAAAAGTGAATCGATATATATACATAAATCAGAGTGCAAGTCATCCATTTCAGATTCATGACTAGTTATACGTAGTGAATAGACTGCAGGCAGTGCCACCAATATATATATATATATATATGTAGAATCTGGACATTCAATGGCACCATTTTAGTAAGCTCAACCCGTGTAGAAAGGAGGATTGATAGCTGTGTGTATGTCGCAGCAAAGAATAAGCCGAAGCTCAAAGATGGACCAAAGAAAGACTGCTTGGCCTGGTGTCAAAGGCTAAAAGCAGCCAAAACTGGTTAGCAGTCCTTGAAGAACAAATGGATGTGAGACGCCAAGGCATCCCTTGTTAAGTTGCAAATAGAGAACACCATGAGAGCAAAGTTTCTTCATTTAAGAAAATTAAGTGCTATAAAATGGGCTGATTCACGCTCTCTGATCATGTGAGTCCAAAATGTGGCATGCAAGTCTGAACCTTGATAAGCACATGCTCAAACTCCCTTATATTCCCAGAGATGAGAAGCAACTACAAGGCCAAGTTCAAAGACAATTTGAATGGCAGACAGCATAAGTGATGAAAGATGGTAGGCTAATTGGGTGGGGAGGTAAGGTCAAGTCCACCCACCAGCATATGGGGTACCAGCTTATTTTCAGCTAGAGAATCATATGTTAAAGATGGGTTCAAGCGTGTCAACCAATTGTAGAGGGCTGAATAATGAAGGGCCTTATAGTTTTATAGCCAACTGTGTGTTGTGTAGCTAATAACTGATGACGGTGACTTGCACTAGGGGTGGGCATGAGTTGTCCACCTGAGTGTAGAGACCCAATCACAATCATACTCTTCATAGAAAGTATATTTAGATACTCCCCTTGAGCCAACCACAATCCCCCATAGGATTTTGGAGTTTGCCACGTAGTATGACATCACGCATGCCACATTTTTGCTATAAAAGTAATGTTTTTTTATGAAATGCATTGAGATTGTACAGTGCGACGTCCGTTCATGTCTGTTGTATTCGCTGTTTTAGACAATTGAGAATAAAACAGACATTTTGCCAACTTCCTTAGTCAGTCTTCTTGTTTGGTGGGAGAGTTATTCTTCATCCCATCCATCGTACAATGTGTTGCCTTAATTAAAAGGATCATAGGGGTTCACTTGGTAGCATGTCAGATGGTTGGATAAAAAGACCCATTGACCAGTAGGACTCTAGTGTTTTGGACAATCGAGTATCCTCCAGCATCTAGCCGGAAGTCTGCAAGGTTTCCTGTGGACAGCGGCCAATATAGAATTCTTGCAAGAAAATTGAGATAGATGTGACAGGTCCCTCTTTGATGAAATCCCTCCTGGTTTCCACAGGCGCTTTGCGGACGGAAGGCGAAAGCAGTCGATTGGAGGGGGTAGTCAATACCAAAGGCCTCGAGCTGAAAGAGCCGTGAGTAAACTAAGGAGAATGGCAAACTGAGGGGATGGTACTTTAAAGTAATGGGTAGTTTAAAAAGTAATGGGTAGTTTAAAAAGTAATGAGAAAAAGTAATGTGTGATTTTTCATGTGTAAACAAGAGAGAAGAAGGCCCAAGAGTCCTAACCCAAGGGGTTCAGAAGGAGTTGTCATACACTTTAGTCAAAGTAACTTTGGCTAACTATTGGTCAGGTCCATACAAGAACACAACTCAAATCCTGTGATCAGGGTTTAATTAGGGGCAGAAATAAGAGGAGTGATCACTGAGGATAAATGTGAAGAGTCGACTAGTCTGTCTGTTTGTGTATTTGTAGTATATTAAGGTGTCGAAGAGCGACAATTGTGTAAGGAGAGTTGAAAAAAGGTCAAGGAGATATAGTGTCTTTCTAGAGAAACTGTCGGTACCAACTCAGAGATAGGCTGAGATTATTGATAAAATAGAGGTTTGAGCAGCGAATGTTGGTTACACTGGTAAGTATTCACAGTCAATTGAGACTCATCACAAGGGGCGACATTACTCCTCTGATGCATTTATGTAAGACATTGCCGCAACATATGCCCAAGCTCAAACAGTATAGTGCAGAATGAGTGAAATGCACGGCAGATAAGATGTTCATGCCATGGCCACAAGGGGGATCATTGTCAAAAGCAGTATTGCAACACATGACCACATACTTGCTTGCTGCATACACGGAAAGAAATTGGAGAAATGGTTAGCTATTTTAAAGCTTTGGAAAACGTACAAGGAAGAGAGAGAATCCACCACCTGAGGAATGGATGCTTAACCAGTGTGAAGAGGAAGGTGTTGAGTCTTCTGTTCCCCTTGCCTCGTCTGAGGTAAAAAGCCATTGCACGGAAGACATAGGATTGTATCCATTAAAGAAACTGAAAGCAGCAACAGGGTATAGTAATATGATATAAGAACCGCCTGCTTATAGTAGTGACGTGGTCCAGAGGAGACTTAGAGAAAAGAGGAGATCTTTATGGTCTTACAAAACAGGGAAGAGAAAAGAGAGTGATCCAATGTATCAACAGATGTAGAATGAGAGATCAAGAGATGAAAAGTAGAGTAGGATAAAGTTGACGAAGTAGCACTCGTACAGAACAAATGGATGGGAGAACATATATTACTCAAGCTAGATGGGAAAAGCATTAAGGAAGTTAGCCAAAGGGAAGATCAAGATGAACAGGGTAGAAAAGATAGGGAATGAGAGAAGAGATTGAAAGAAGATGAGCATAAAAGGAAGAGCAGATAGTGGCGAGAATAGATGTATCAGAAGAGCAACAAAAGAAGGACGAAAGGGCACAGGAGCAAAGGAAGTATGACAACAGACAGAGAGCAATAGAAGAACGGGATAAGCAAGAAAGGAAGAGGGAAGAGAAGGAAGCGCAGAAATGAAGAGATAAAATAATACAGAGACGAAGAGAAGAGGAAGAAAGAAGAGCGGGGGTAAGGAGAGAAGAAATGAGAAAGGAAGAAGAAAGAGTTAGATGGAAAGCAAGTAAATGAATAGAAGTAGATGAAGAATTAGAAAGAATGAGGAGAATGGGAGAACGCAATATTATTTGCATTCAAAATAAATTAATGGAGCCAAGTCCAGTGATAAAATGGGGTAGTATAGAAGAGTTCCTCTCGATACTGGGAGCAACATCAGGCCCATCCAGAGTAACCCTAGAAGAGAACTTTGATGTAGGGAGCATCAGAGATAGGATTGATAAAGCCTATAAGAGCTTAAGAGAAAGTTGCACTTCGAGAAGTCGAGGGAGGGGAGAGCAAACCCTAGCTTTCCAATTACGAAGCAGAGAGAATCATCCATTCAGTCTTGAACATCGAAAATTGTCTTTAAGAAGACTGACCTAAGGCAAGGGTAAAGGAGATGAGAGCCATACTAGTTGGTGACTAGATATGTCAGATGAGGAGAGAGAATCTTTCCATGGGGATGAGGGAGGAGGTGCAGGTGCTCTCGAGGGAGTCCTGCAGGCAGACAAAGAAGTAAGATGGTCTGATCCAAACCGACCAAAAGAAAGAATGCCAGATCCTATAGCCTACCCAGATCGCCCTCAAAGACGATTGTATAGTGAGGAGGGAGTCACCGCCATATGTAAGTAGGTTAAGGTCATTGCCAGGAAGAAGGCGATCAGGAACTAACATCCCTGCTATGGATAGGCAGACTATCAGAGACGATTGCGAATCAGGATTTAAGCAGTTTCCCTTATTGGAAAGAGGCGGTGCAAGTCCACAGTATATTCCATCGCCACAGAAGTATAATTTAAGGTGCAAACTCCACAGTTTAACGGTGGGTGCAGGAAAATGGATTTATGGGTTAGAAAAAAAAATTGATTTATGAGTTAGAAAAAATAAATGACGTGAGGAAATACCTTAGCAATAGGGGATATTAAGGGTCTCCTAGCAGCCATTCTAGGGGAAAGAACTGGTGACATTTGGGCAAGAGCAGGATATTCGAGTGTCATGGCACAAAACACAGCGCACAATGGAGCACCATTTAATAATTGTAAGGCAGATGTCTGGAGAGCTCTCAGAGTATAGTATCCCGATGTATCAGACATGGGTGTGATTATGACACGAAAGATGAAAGAAGATTATGATCCACTGCTTACATTCTGGATATTCAGGAATGCTGGACTCTTGAAACATGCAAGTCATTGGGAAAGACAGGGGCAGTATTTTACCACATGTTAATTCAGGGATTGCCTGAGCAGTTAGAGAGGCACCTTAAGAAGCAAGTGGGAATGGAAGCAAAACCATGACCTGATATAAAGTTGACTATAGTGCGACACTGTCAGCTGTTACTGGAGAAAAACAGGAAGAAACACAATGTTAGAAAACTTGAGGAAGCCAAGTTACTCCAGAAGAAATTGTCAAAATATGCCATAGAAGGAGCGGTATAAATGAGCGGAGAAGGGCTTGGAGTACAGCAAGCAGTGGGTACATCGCAGGTGAATAATCATCACCTGATGGACCAAGAAGGGAACGCATTTGTACCAAGGGGTAGAGGCATGGGCTACAGGGGAAGGGGTGGATTTCAGAATATTCAAAATGGGTTTAAAAATGTGCAGAATAAGAATCAAAATAAGCAAGGAGGGTTCATCCAGGGGGTACTAGTCAGATGGGGCCCTCCCATATGTTGGACATGTGGGATGACAGGGCACATTGCGTGCACATGCAGAAGCCAATGGTCTGTACATATTGGTCAATTCTCAAGAGGGGGGACAGGCTATCCTCCAGCATGTAGCTCACAAGCTGGGAAAGGATTCACCCAAGATCAGACAGTGTATCAGGCACAACTGCTGCAAGTGCAACTGGAACAGCAATCACAGCAAGCACGATTGAATCCATTGCAAGGGCAGTCACAGCATTCCCCCATGCAGATACAGCAGAATGCAAACCAGGACAGTTATTGACACCTAGAATAGCGAGCGTGTGATGCTGGAAATACATTGGAGGGACACGGCCTCCATGTCCTTGTCCTGTAGTCCTTTTTAATTTGTGTTCTGTATTGTTTTCTGCCCAGGAGTCCATGTGGGACTCCTGGCAGTGCAGCTCTTCCTGATTTTGGTTTGGTGTACAGACCCATGGGATACCCTTATGGCACCCATTGGTGGGGGTACAACCCTGTGCCCCTAGTGTATGTTTTTGGGCACCTGTGTGTGGCCCACAGAGTAGGGTATGGGCTGGTGGCAGCTCCATGCTGAATTTGAAAGGTGCTCTGAGTATCCTCCATTTTGGGATACCCAGGCCCTGCCATTGGAATCAGTTGATTCCTGATAGAAACAAGATGGTGCCTGTTGTCTCTTGCTTTCTATTGCCTGTTACTGTGGTTTCCCAAAGTCCTAGGAAGCCCTGACTCTGTCCCGTTCCCCCTGACTGGCTGTTGGGTGGAAGTTCCATATATGGTGTTGTTGTGAAGTCCAAGCCAGACAAGCTGGAGCCTTCACAGTGACTGCATGTTGTGGGTACACAATGTGGGTGGGACCTGGGTGAATGGAGTGTGTGACCAATATGCACTTCTTGTTGTGGATGTCTGGGTTCTGGTGTTTGACACAATGGGCCTCATTACGACCCAGGCGGTAAGGGTTTTACGGCGGCGTAAACAGCGCCGACCCTTACCGCCTGAGTACGAGGTCCCTTAGCGCCATGGAGGTTTTAACACCTGCTTTTAGCAGGTGTTAAAATCCATGGCGCTAAGGGACCATGGAGTTAATTACGCCACCGTAATTTACGGTGGCGTAATTAACGCCTTCCCCACTCCCATTATGCCCTATGGGGCAAAATGGGAATGGGGAAGGGTAAATGGGAAAATGGGGATTTACCGCCCCGCCAAGGTTGGAATGGGGCGGTAAATCCGCCAACCACCATGGCGTAAACGTAGTTTACGCCATGGGGGTAAAGTCACGGCCCAGGCGGTAACTTACCGCCTGGGTCGTAATGAGGCCCAATGACTGAGACAGCCCTGCCCAAAACTGGGATGTATGCAGTGTGTAGTGTTGAATGGCTGGGTACTTGTGTCAATACACATTCCTTGTTGTGAGTGTCTGAGAGGGAGGAGTTTGGCCTGAATGCACTGTATGCCTGATTGGCTGACTGACTGCATGAATGCCCTTCTGTATGATTGGCTGCTGAGCGTGATCCAGCAGTGTGGATGAGAGTGTGGATGAGAGACAGAACAGTATATCTGGGGACCTCTCACGACTGGAAACTGTTCAGAAGCTGAAGTTGAAACTGATGCTTAACCTTGAAGCCGATCCTGAAGAAGAAGGTTAACTGCTGTCTCCTTTCGCCAAAATCCAAAAGCCGAAAGCCGTTGAGACTGATCCAAGAGAGGACCTGGTTGGGCGCCCTCTTCCCGTGCTCTGAAGGACCATTGAGCATCGCAAACCTTTGCCGAAGCATCCTGGAAGTCAGACCCTCAAAAGGCTGCCAACTGGAGACGGGGACCGCCGAGGAGAACGAAGATCAGCACCGGACATTCCGTCAACCATCGTCGACCAGGGTTCGCAAGTCTGCTGTAACCGCTGGAGGCCCGTTGAAGCCATGTTGCCCAGAAGAGGGGACCGCTTGACGCTGTGCCGCTAACGACCGGAGCCGCACGCTCCTTTTCCGAAGACTTTTGATTCACGGACACGCTTGTCTACACCGCCGCCAGCCTTATCCCGCCGGAGAAGGCCAGGCCGTTGACGTGCCGAGGATCATCTGCCGGTGGGTTTCCCACCACCCAACGACCGTAGAGACGCCAGATGACTCTACTCCCTTGGCAGGCCACAGTTCTTCATAAACTCTTTATGGTCCTGAACTATCGTCATTGAGGTGCCCCACACACATCTTCTTTGCAAGCCACCTTAGCTTTATAGACAATGAACAGGGGACCGAAGCTGCCGCCTCGATGTCGAGTTCACTTTTTTCGTGGGATCTCGACGATCCGTGGCTCTTGCTTTAAAGGGAGCAGCTCAAGAAGGATCTGTCGACGAACCGACGTCAAACTCTGCTACTCCAGGTACCTTGTGGTGGTAGAAACATTATAGAAGGAAATAATATTTATAGAAAAATATATGCACTGGGCTTGTGATATATCTTTACTTTACAGGTTGCCCAGGTTGGGGGATCTCCACGCAGAAATGTGTTTAATGGTCGAGGCCAGTATTCTGCCAATTGTTCTGACCAACTGCTTTCCTCCTATATCTATTGTTGGTTGCCTTTATTAAGTGATCTGTGTGACATTTAACCAGAGTACAGTTGATGCACTTTAATGAGATCTGCTAATAATTGTGGTACCATCTAGAACCGTATATATTTGCCAGTGTAGATGTTCTGAGCACAAAGTGAGTTATTGTGATTGTGTACATAACCTTGAACTTAATTATATAAAGACTGTGTTTTAACTAATACAGTGTGTGGACATTCCTTTGTGGGGGCTTGGGGACTATACTGAACTTAAGAACCAGCCTGCATCACCTCCTGAGAAGCTGGTCCTTGATTGCTCTAGCACTATACCAATAATAGAGAATCTTGGCTGGTGTCCTCTGTGCCTCTCCTCTACCATATAGAGAGAAGATGTACAGACGCCCCTATCCAGTCTTTACACTGATGGCAGCGGTGGGATGCTTGTGGTTTTAAGAATCAGTGTATAACTGTGCCACTTACAAAATATCTGCACTTTGTTAAATTAAGGTTTAGGTGTGTACAAGATAACTGCATTGGCGTCTATTGCAAATGGTAAATTGACTAGGATGAGCTTAGAGGCTCTCCAGAGTGCTTGTGAAGCAAGGGAGTTAGACTTTGTGGATAAGTCTAGGGCTGAGCTGATAGCTGCCCTGGTGGACTATCAGACTGATGGTGAAACTCTTGAAGGGGGGGGAGGGTGCAACCAATGATGACTCTGAGCCTGGGGTTTTTGATGAATCGGATTCTGGGAATGCCACCATTCCTGCTGCCTCTGTTCCATACCCAAGCACTGCTCTTCCGGGGGAAGCCCTGAAGATTGAACATTTAAAATTGGAGCTACAACGGGAACAGTTATCCTTTCAATACAAAAGGTTGGCATCAGAAGCTGAGTTGAAGAAAGAGGAGTAGACACAGCAAGTGATACTAAAAGATAGGGACACTGAGCACCAAAGAATCCAGCAAGAGCCAGATAGAGTGGAGACTTCAACTAAACCAGTTGAGAGTGACAGGTCCCCAGCCACCAAGTTTATGAAAGATTTAATTGGTGTATTTGTGGAGGGCCTTGATATCCTCCAATGGATTAAAGCGTTTGACATCACTTGTGCAATTCATGATGTTGATAAGAGAGATTGGGCTAAGTGTTTGTTAAGCAGAGTGCCTCAGACTAGATAGGACTGTTTTCTGAAACTGAGTGTGGAAGAAATGGGTCAGTATGAGTGCCTGAAGTCTGCTTTGATTTCCAAGTTTGGCAAGTCACTTACCCAATACCTTAAAAGGTTCAGGGATTTTAAGAAAAGAGAGAATTTGTCTTGGATTGACTGGGTGAGTGCTGCGCACATTAACATGATGTGGTGGATTGATGGATACAGGGTGAACACTTTTGTTGAATTGTCCCACCTATTGTTTTCTGAGCATTTTTCTGAAGCCTTTTCACCCGAGCCGTGTCAGTATGTCGCTGACCAGAACATTTTGGATCCCTTTAAGCTGGCTAGGTTGGGTGACAAGTGGGTCTCCCACTGGGTGTCCCCTAAGGACTCCAGTGGGAAGGACAAGGACAAAGAAAAGGGGACCTCTCAGAAAGCTGAGGAGACCCAAATGCAATCGCAGTCGGGTAAACCAAAACCATCCTCTCCTAAGATCCAAAAATCTAGTGGGGATAACTCATCTGTGGGTAGGAATCAGAGTAGTGGTCCACCTGCTGCAAAGCAGGCTCCCAGTGGTTCCAGTACCGTACCCTGCATTCCTGGTACTTGTTGGGAATGTGGGGCTCTGGATCACAAGAAGGATTACTTCAAGTGTAAAGGTAAGGAACTTGGAATACAGGCTGTCTGCCTGAGCTACCCTTACCCCATGTCTGAGGTGGAGGGCATTGTCCTCCCCTACTCTATAGGAGTGTAGAGATTTCCTTAGTGTCACTTGGGGCCTGGGACCAGTACGCAGAAGTACTGGCGACTATCCCACAGAACACCCATAGGTTTTTTGAGAAGTGTCCTCTTGAATGGCCAGCCTTCTACTGGTTTGAGAGACACTGGGGCAAGCATGACAGTGGTGGACAGGACCCTGGCTCAAGCCAGAGGACTATGTAGGTGCTCCTCTGAGAACAACCAGGTTGGTGGGCCTGCCAAATTATCGCCTGTAGCCTTAGTCACACTCATGATTGGAGACAAGACAGCAAAGCTTCCTGTTCTGGTTCAGGACAATGTCCCTGCTAAAATTCTGTTAGGAAAATATCTAGTAGAGTTGGGGTTGATCTCGGATGGTCTCCCTCTGACTGCTGCTGCAGTCACTAGGTCACAGGTGACACAGGGTCTTGCTGTGAGTCAGGTACCCAAGCCAAAGGTGAGGCCTAAGGCAAGAAGACAGAAGAACAAGAAGGCCACCTCGGTGCATGGGGCTCCTTTTCTTCCTGCTGTTCATACAGCACCCATTGGGATCCATGCTCCGAACGGGCTGGTTCCAGTGGCAGAAGACTCTCCTGTGGGAGAGGTTCTCAACCTGGAGGACCACCCAAACCTTCAATGCCTGTTGGCTGAAGGGGGACCCTCCCGGGCAGACTTCTGTATGGCACAGAGAGAGTGCCACTCTCTCGAGGGTCTGAGGAACAGGCCCTGTCCCAGGCACAAGGAGAAGTGCCTAGGACATTCTGAATCTATTGGGAGGGTGAGCTCCTTGTTGGTGAGCCCCCCAAGCCTGAACCTGGTGCCCTGAAAAGGTTGGTGGTACCCCAGCTTTACAGGCCCTTCCTGCTGCAGTTGGTGCATGAGGTGCCATTAGCTGGTCATCTTGGGACCAGGAAGACTAAGCAGAGTCTCTCTGCCCATTTCTACTGGACTTGGATGGGAGTAGAAGTGGAGTCCCACTTCAGGACTTGCCCAACTTGTCAGTTGTCTGGCAAGACTGGAAGCAGTGTCATTGCCCCTCTGCAGCCATTGCCAGTGGTTGCCACACCGTTTGAGAGAATGGGCATCAACATTGTCGGTCCCTTTGACCCTCCCACTTCAGGTGGACATCGGTTCATCCTGGTCTTGGTTGATCATCCCACCAGGTACCCTGAGACTATACCCCTTCGGACTGTTACTGCCAAGGTGGTAGCCAGTGCCCTCCTGTGCAAATGTACCCATGTTGGATTCCCTAAGGAGGTTGTCTCTGACAAAGGATTCAACTTCATGTCTATTTACATGAAAACCATGTGGAAAGAGTGCGGGGTAACCTACAAGTTCTCCATCTCTTACCATCCCCAGACCGATGGTCTGGTTGACAGATTTAATAAAACTCTGAAGGGCATGCTAGGCACTTTGGAAGACCCCCTAAGGAGGAAATTGGATCTCCTCCTGCCATGTCTGCTGTTCGCTTACAGAGAGGTACCTCAAGAGGGTGTTGATTTTTGCACCTTTGAGTTACTCTCTGGACATCCCGTGAGGGGGCCCCTTGCCTTGATCAGAGACGGTTTGGAGGCCACTCTTCCAGGTCTTGCCAAACAAGTGGGGGACTATGTGTTAGGCCTCAGATGGAGGATGACACAGATGATGGGTCAGGCGACAGCGAATTTCAAGGCCAGCCAGGAACTGAACAAATTCTGGCATGACCTTAAAGCCTTGCAAGTGGATTGGACTCCGGGACAGGAAATCCTTGTGATGGAGCCTACCAAGCCTAGAGCTTTGGCAGACAAGTAGACTGGACCCTGGTTGACATGGGAGTCCCTGGGGTAGCCCCTTAGGTATTACATGTTAACAGGCTCAAGCCTTTCCACAGGCGAGCATAAGTCTCATGTCTCTTGCTAGCTTCAGATCAAGAAGAGGATGAGGGTAAGCCCCTTCCCGATTTGCTGCATAGCAACCCTCAGGATGGCTCAGTGGAGGGAGTGCATCTCTCTTTAGATCTGATGACAGAGCAGCAGAGGGCCTGCAGGGCTTTGCTATGGTAGTATGCCTCTCTGTTTTCACTGACACCAGGACTTACACCCTGGTGTAGGCACGAAATTGACACTGGTGACAGTGTGCCTTTCAAAAGCAGGCGCTACCGTATGTCAGATACAGTTAAGTACCACATCCAGGCTGAGGTTGCCAAGATGTTGGATCTGGGTGTTATTGAACCCTCAACCAGTCCCTGGTCCAGTCCAGTGGTCCTTATGCCGAAGGCAAGTTCCCAGGCCAGTACCAAGGATTGGAGATTCTGTGTGGACTACAGAGGAGTCAATGCCGTCACCAAAACTGACACACACCTATTGCCCAGGGCTGATCAGCTCGTGGACACCATAGGTACTGCCAAATTTGTGAGCACCTTTGATCTTAACTCAGGCAAATAGCTCTGATGGACCATGCCAAGGAAAAGACGGTGTTCTCAACACCAGAGGGACTCTCCCAGTTTAGGGTCATGCCTTTTGGGTTGAAGAATGCCCCAGCCACCTTCCAGCTATTGGTCAATCATGCACTCAGTGGGCTGGAGGCCTTTTGTGTGGCCTACTTAGATGACATTGCCATCTACAGTTCCACCTGGGAAGAGCATTTGACACATCTGGACAAGATGTTGCAGGCCTTGAAAAGAGCTAACCTCCCTATCAAGGCCACCAAGTGCCAGATAGCCCAGGGGAAAGTCACGTATCTTGGTCATGAGGTAGGAGGAGGTCAAATCCAACCTCTCCCCAGTAAAGTAGAGGATGTACATGATTGGGAGACTCCCACTACTCAAACCCAATTGATAGCCTTTTTGGGTCTCAATGGGTATTATTGCAATTTCATGGTGGACTATGGAACCATAGCTGTACCACTGACAGCTCTGACTTCACCCAAATAGCCTAGGAAGGTTAATTGGACTGAAGACTGTCAGAGGGCCTTTAAGCGCTTTAAAGAAAGTCTTTGTAGGACACCAGTGTTGTGTGCGCTTGACTACAGCTGACCCTTTATCGTCCAGACGTATGCCTGAGACACTGGAATTGGAGCTGTCTTGTCCTAGTTAAATGACAAAGGGAAGCAACACCTGATCATATTCATCAGTAGACAACACAAGGGTAGATAACTTAGGTGGGCTACTGTTGAAAAGGAGTTTTTCAGTATATTTTGGAGCCTTAGGCATTTTAGGTCCTACCTTACGGGGTCTACCTTCAAGATCCAAACAGATCATAAGCCCCTGAAGTGGCTGATGCAGATGAAGGGTGGGAACCTGAAACTGCTCAGGTGGTCCATTAGCCTCCAAGTGTTAAACTTCACCATATAGCATAGACCAGGGAAGAGTCACGATAATGCAGATGGCCTTACCAGAAGGTATGTTGACCGTCTGGATGAGGGTGTCTATCTCGTGGGAGATTAGGCACCCTAACCTCAGTCGTCTGGGGGGGGTGACTGTGATGCTGGAAATGCATTGGAGGGACAAGACCTCCCTGTCCTTGTCCTGTAGTCCTTTTTTCATTTGTGTTCTGTATTGTTTTCTGGACAGGAGTCCATGTGGGACTCCTGGCAGTGCAGCTCTTCCTGTTTTTGGTTTGGTGTACAGACCCATGGGATACCCGTATGGCACCCATGGGTGGGGGTACAACCCTGTGCCCTTAGTGAATGTTTTTGGGCACCTGTGTGTGGCCCACAGAGCAGGGTATGGGCTGGTGGCTGCTCCATGCTGAATTTGACAGGGGCTCTGAGTATCCTCCATTTTGGGATACCCAGGCCCTGCCATTGGAATCAGTTGATTCCTGATAGGAAACATGATGGCCCCTGTGGCCTCTTGCTTTCTATTGCCTGTTAACGTGTTTTCCCAAAGTCCTGGTAAGCCCTGACTCTGTCCCTTCCCCCTGACTGGCTTTTGGGTGGAAGTTCCATATATGGTGTTGTGAAGTCCAGGGCAGACTGGCTGAACCTTCCCAGTTACTGTATGTTGTGGGTACACCCTGTGGGTGGGACCTGGGTGAATGGAGGGTGTAACCAATATGCACTTCTTCTTGTGGATGTCTGGGTTCTGGTTTTTGACACAATGACTGAGACAGCCCTGCCCAAACTGGTATGAATGCAGTGTGTAGTGTTGAATGGCTGGGTACTTGTTCCAATACACATTCCTTGTTGTGAGTGTCTGAGAGGGAGGAGTATGGCCTGAATTTACTGTATGCCTGATTGGCTGACTGACTGCATGAATGCCCTTCTGTATGATTGGCTGCTGAGTGTGACCCAGCAGTGTGGATGAGAGACAGAATACTATATCTTGGGACCTCTCACCATTGGAAATTGTTCAGAAGCTGAAGTTGAAACTGATGATTAACCTCGAAGCCGAGCCCGAAGAAGAAGGTTTGCTGCTGTCTCCCTTTGCCGAAATCCGAAAGCTGTTGAGACTGATCCAAGAGAGGACCTTGTTAGGCATCCTTTTCCCATGCTCCGAGGAACCATCGAGCACCGCTAACCTTCGCCAAGCACCCTGGAAGTCAGACCCTCAAAAAGGCTGCCGACCGGAGACGGGGACCGCCGAGGAGAACGAAGATCAGCACCGGACATTCCATCCACCCTCGTCGACCAGGGCTCGCAAGTCTGCTGTAACCGCTGGAGGCCCGTCGAAGCCGTGTTTCCCAGAAGAGGGGACAGCTTGACACTGTGATGACTGGAGCTGCATGCTCCTTTGCCAAAAACTTTTGATTCACGGACCCACTCGTCTGCACCGCCGCCCTCCTAATCCCTCTGGAGAAGGCCAGTCCGTCGATGCGCCGAGGAGCATCCGCTGGTGGGTTTCCCCCCACCCAACGACCGTAGCGACGCCGGACGAGTTGATGCCCTTGGCTGGGCCACAGTTCTTCATAAACGCTTTGCGGTCCTGATTTATCGTCATCGAGGTGCCCCGCACGCCTCTTCCTTGCAGGATGCCTTTGCTTCGTTGACAACGAGCACCGCTGGGACCGAAGTTGCTGCCTCGAAGCCGAGTTCACTTTCTTCGTGGGATCTCGACGAATCGTGGCTCCTGCTTTAAAGGGAGCCACTCAAGAAGTATCCGTCGACAACCCAGCATCGAACTCTGCTACTCCAGGTACATTGGGATGGTAGAATCATTATAGAAGGAAATAAGACTGGGCTTGTGATATATCTTTACTTTACAGGTTGCCCAGGTGGGGGGATCTCCACACAGAACTGTGTTTAATGGTAGAGGCCAGTATTTTGCCAATTGTTCTAACCAACTGCTTTCCTCCTATGTCTTTTGTTGGTTGCCTTTATTAATTGATCTCTGTGACATTTAACCAGAGTACAGTTCATGCACTTTAATGAGATATGCTAATAATTGTGGTACCACTTAGAACTGTATATATTTTCCATTGTAGATTTTCTGAGCACAAAGTGAGTTATTGTGATTGTGTACACAACATTGAACTTAATAATATAAAGACTGTGTTTTAACTAATACAGTGTGTGGACATTCCTTTGTGGGGGCTTGGGGACTACAATGTACTTAAGAACCAGCCTGCATCACCACCTGAGAAGCTAGGCCTTGATTGCTCGACCACGATACCAATAATAGAGAATCTTGGCTGGGGTTCTCTGTGCCTCTCCTCTACCATATAGAGAGTAGAAGCACAGACCCTCCTCCAGTCTTTACAGGGTGTCACTGTGGTAGGAGGGAATCCTTTCACAAACACAGGGACATGCATGTATCCACAATAGGACAGCTCACAGGGTGTCTTGATGTGTTCAGTAATAGCTGTGATACCAGACCCCCAAGAGGAATGAAGGGATGATGTGACGAAAGGAGGCAAATATTGTTCGTTTTTAGTGGACACTGGTGCAACTCATTCATGTATACGAGAGAGGAAATATCCAATGTCGGGAAATGCCATGAGTGCTCAAGGATTTTTTGGAGCTACAAGTCGAGTTCCTTTTACTGACAAACTACCAGTCTCTATAGGAGAGTGTGATATGTCTGTTCCATAGTTGTATTCATGACAGACACCAGTTAATATTTTGGGAAGAGAATTACAAAACTTAACACGACAATTTCTTTTACTGACAAATGTATAGTCTGCTCCACTCTGGTGATACACTATATGAATGTTGGCAAGTTTATATTGGCATTTACAGGGCAAATGGCTCTGCAAGGTGTGCCGATAGAACCCAAAGTTTTCTTTTATAGGGTAAGCATTCTGTTAACATGGCTACCTAGTTTAGTGGGCAGGTCTATGAGGATACCTGATGAATTTGTTTTCCGACCACAGGTACCTATGGACGAAGAGGCGGGACAGACCATGCCCCTAGCATTAGATGCAGCCATAGTATGAAGGGAAATGGCAATGCTCGAAGGAACGGATGATGAGGGTAGGCCATGGAGAACAGTAATCGCCATTGGGGAAGGGTGCAGAGTGACTGACGTCACTGAAGACGATATGTTTAGAGACAATCCATCAGATGATGAAGTGGTATTCTTTATGAGCATTACATATTGGATAAGAATAGGGAAAAGGGAGATCCCACAGTACATGGTGATGATGCGGCAGGATCCAGCATTTTTTGATGAAGACTTGGAGAAAGTGCCAAGCGATTTATGGACTAATGGCACTTATAATGTACACCTACAAAAGGGCATAGGGGAGGTTAAAATAAAGCTGAAACCAGGAGCAATTTTAACTCAAGTAAGACAATACCCAATGTCTTGAGAGGCAGATGAGGACTCAGCACTGATGGTGCAAGGTATTCTGGTACCGTCAGAGTCATGTAATACTGCAGTGTACCCTGTGAAAAAATTTAAAGAAGGGTCATGGAGATTCATACAAGATATGACACCGATTAACCAGATTGTAGAGGCCGAGTTTCCTTTAGTTCCTAATCCTGCAATGATACTGTGCAGTACCCTACTAGAAGCGCAATATTTCACTGTGATTGATCTGAAAAATGCATTTTTCTCAATTTCGTTGCACAAAGATTCACAAGACTTGACTTCGTTTTAGTTTTGTCAAATCTGCCTGAAGTACACAAGGCTGCCTCAATGGTACTGTCAGTCTCCATACATCTTTAATAGAGTCCTACAGATGGACCTAGGCAATATTGATTTGAAAAACACCATGACACAGAATGTAGATGAAATTTTGACTTGCAGCACAACAGAAGATGAGTGTAGACAAGCCTAGATTCAAGTAATGACTATTCTAGCAGACAAGTGATACAAGGTAGACAAAGAGAAGTTACAGTATTGTGGAGCAGAAGTGCTGTACGTAGGACAGTTGATCTCACATGAGGGAAAGAAGGTAACACCTTAAAGGGCAAAACAATTTGTACACTTCCTGTTTTAGTTATTCCCAATTGTGCTGAGGAGTTTTTCTTATTTTCACACATAATGGGACAGCTATGACGGCTGTGCTCACAGAGGACTACATAAGGGTCCAGACCTCTGGCATATAACAATGGATTTTAGAGCCGGTTATGATAGGGCATTTTCCTTGCTAACAGTCATTTGTTAGACCAGAAAAAGCCACCCTATAGTCAAATGATATGTATAATATGTTGGCCAGAAGCCAATCGCATCATGTGACAAACATCGCAATACTAGAATCGTCAATATATCCAAAGGGTGTCCATTTTGTGAAATGTCGGCCATTTGCTTTTTTCTTTTCTGTCAAAATGCTTTGCAAATGTATTCTATGTTTTAGACTCGCACACTGTGGGAGGCCACGGCTTGAATGCTGAAATACTAACACAGACAGGAATGTAAAACCATGCAGAAATACATTGTTTTTCTCTCTCACTAAGTCCTGTTGCATGTGCTTTGCTGCATTGTTTGCGAGCTGTTGCTGCTGCTGTTGCTGCATCAGTAAAACAAACCGAGGGAATGGTTTTCGGTCACGCTTTAACCATAATGGTACCTCATTCAATGGACATTCTTTTAAATAGAACGCAGGCGCAAAATCTTACATCAGCCAGTTTAACATGGTGTGAAATTGTTCTATTTGCACCGCATATCCAAATTAAGAGATGTTTTGCTTTAAATCCAGCCGAGTTAATGCCTCCTCCAAATGAGAAAGGGGGTGAAAAACAATTCCTCCATGATTGCTCAATGGTTACTGAACAAGAGACAAAAGTAAGAATTGACCTAACTGACACCCCATAGAAAGAGCCAGATGGAGAACTGTTTTGTGACAGTTCTTGTTTTAAATTACCGGATGGCACATCAACTGCTGCTTATGCCATCACTACACTCAAAACTATCATAGAAAGCAAAAAAATCCCATATAACTCAGCACAAGCTGCAGAAATAATAGAGTTAACAAGAGCATGTGAAATTTCTGCAAACCTCAATGCAAACATATATACTGACAGTCAGTATGCCTTTGGGGTGGTACACAATTTTGGTCGATTATGGGCTGAAAGGGGTTTCCTGACATCACGCGGGACCAAAATCCAACATGGCACTTTGATAGTGAGACTGTTGTCAGGACTTGCGCTTCCCAAGTTATTAGCGATAATGAAATGTGAAGCACATAAAAAAGTAACATGTAATGTAGGAAAGGGAAACGCATTCGCAGAGAAAATTGCAAAACAAACTGCCACTGATTTGCACACAAAAATTTATGTCGAAAAAATAGAAGTATCCTGCATGATAGAAAATGGAATTGCAACAGTTAAGGTGATCCAAGCATAGCTACTGTAGATGAAATAAAAAATTGGTCTGAGGGTCCAGCAGAATTAGATTCTGAGGGTTGTTGGGTGGACAAGCAAAATAACCGATGGATTTTGCCAAATGGCTATGTGATAGCCATGGTCACTATAGCTCACAGTCCGACACACACATGTGCTAGAAAAATGATTCAACACCTGGATTCTGTATGGCAGAATCCACACATTAGAAAAACTGCTGAAAGATTGGTTCAGAATTGCATGACTTGTTTACAACATAACATTGGAAAGAGAACAGTGACACCAGTAGGACGTTTTGGCCCGACGTCCATGCCATTTGAAGTCATCCATTTTGATTTCACAGAAATGGAGAGGTGCCAAAACTTTAAGTATGTCGTGGTGGTCTGTGCATTCAGTAAGTGGGTAGAGGCCTATCCCCTGAAAGATTGCACAGCTCTGTCCACAGCTAAAGCAGTGCTTAAACAATATTTTCCCTGATTCAGGCTACCCAGTGTTTATATGGTCAGACAATGGCCCACACTTTATTGTGGCTGTGATATTGCAAATTTGTGCAGGTCTCCAAATTGATAAATGATTCCATTCTGCCAGACACCCGATGAGTGCTGGTTTGGTAGACCGGCAAAATGGTATCTTGAAAAACAAGTTGAGTAAAATCTGTGCAGGGAGCAATTTGAAATGGCCCGATACACTACCCCTATCTTTACTTTGCATGCGAAAAGCTGTACAGGCGAGGACCGGTCTCTCCCCATATGAAATTGTCATGGGGAGACCAGCAAATGTCTGGACCGTGCCTCGACCAAAATGGTTGAGGGATATTGAATACCCATTACTTATTGATTACTGACAACAGTTAACTCAAAACTTGCGTTTTGTTCATCAGCAGGTGCAGGAGGATCTTCCTGTCAGATATACCATCCCAGGACATTGTATTGAGCCTGGCGACTGGAACCTGGTTAACATTTTTGAAAGAAAATCTTCACTTGCACCACGCTGGATGGGACGTTTCCAGGTACTACTGGCTACGCAGACTGGGGTCCGAGTAAATGGCCGCAAGCACTGGATACACGCAACACACACGAAAAGAGTTCTGTTTCCTTTGCCACATGAGAAAGAGATTGATGATCCTAACGTCGAAAGAAAGACAGCTGCACTTGATCACAAAGATACCATCGCCAGTTCCTTGTCAGAAGAACTTCCTAAGCCTGAGAAAGGGCCTGGGGTGATTGCAATGAAGATCGAAAGGCCAAAGTTGCCTCAACTTTGTCTGACTGCTGCCTCATCATCATCATACAGTGCATCACAAGTTGGCACTGATCCTTCACCTGGAAACGAGAGTGCATTGTTCATCGATCATACTGGACCTGGAGCTGTAAGGTACAATCTATGTTCACAAAATCGGAAGTGATCAGCTTTTTGTTTCGCCGTTGTTCTGAGCTGTATCAAGTTGAAAGCTCTGACACGCGGTTTCCCAGTGCTACCATTGAAAGTGAAGGACCGTTGCAACCTAGCACGGACAAGCGGGGGCAAATGGTACCGACACTATAAAACGGATACTTGCTCCTGCCTTTTTGGAGCTCTGTGCAGATTGACATCAGCTTGCTATCATCTATAAGCAGGCTAGCCTGGACTGGCCTGAACGTTTGTTGCTAACGTGTATTGCTGTGGAGAACTTTCCCCGACGGACACTGAAAAAACTTTTCCTGAGATAAACATTAAAGACAATACCTATATTCACACCTGCTCTCACCTGCACCAATGCTGTTGATGATATAGAGATTAAGCATACTCCAAGAAAGACTTGGTTCGGAAAGAATGATATGCTAATGATTATAATACTGCTTTGCATCTTGATTACACTGGTCCCAATATTATGTATCTAGAGACTGTGCATCCCTTAAAATCTCTCCTGACTGCTACCAATGCTCCTACCATGAGCAGCCCAGTACATGTGCTCTCTTATACTCTCCCTTCACAAAAAGTGAAACATAGAAAAGGGTATGATAACAATACATTATTGTTGATTATAAATATGAGCCATGCTATCCTGAATAGGTCCAATTGTTGGGTTTGTTCCCATTTACACCAGCATGGGGAAAGAGGAATGGGTTGGTATGTACATCCTTTGCCACTTAATACTGCCTGTTATGCATCATTAAGAGCGCTATTTTTTGGAAATTGGAATGATAGTGTCACTGGCCAGTTTGATGGAACAAACATAAATGAATTTGAAAGATTGGTATTGGAACCGTTGGGTTGTTCCGTATTTACAAGCAGAAGCAAATTAAAACCGGTAACAACAAGTCCAGTAGGTAGGCTCTCTAAGCCTTACCAGTCCCTAATCACTTTTAAAATGTCTCCAGTTGGAAATAACGATGCTGTGCCTCCCTCCTATACTATTAATCATAGTCCACATTCTGTCCCATTTTGCTTACGGAAAAAGGGTTCCTACCCAGTGGGAACATTCACTAGATGCATGAATATTGCTGTGCTTGAACAAGAAGAAAAACCATTATATATAGGAGGTTCTGTCTATTTTATATGTTGCGGTCAGGCCTATCCATGGTTACCTACAACTTGGGAAGGGACCTGTTATTTAGGTATACTTTTACCTGGTGTATTTCTTTCCAAAACTTCTGAAACAGCAAAATTATCTAGATCTCGGCCACAAAGAGATGATACCGCAGGACAGATTGTTATTGGAACCATTGGGTTGTTCCGTATTTACAACCAGAAGCAAATTAAAACCGGTAACAACAAGTCCAGTAGATAGGCTCTCTAGGCCTTACCCGTCCATAATCACTTTTAAAATGGCTCTGGTAGGAAATAACGATGCTGTGCCTCCCTCCTATACTATTAATCATAGTCCACAACCTGTCCCATTTTGCTTACAGAAAAAGGTTTCCTACCCAGTGGAAACATTCACTAGATGCATGTGTATTGCTGTGATTGAACAAGAAGAAAAACCATTATATATAGGAGGTTCTGTCTATTTTATATGTGGCGATCAGGCCTATCCATGGTTACCTACAACTTGGGAAGGGACCTGTTATTTAGGTATACTTTTACCTGGTGTATTTCTGTCCAAAACTAGATCTCGGCCACAACGAGATGATACCGCAAGACAGATCGTTGGGGATACAGCAAAATCATTTATACCATTTTGGGGACAAGCAATAAACTCATGGAATATAAGAAAACTGTCCAGGGTGTTAGAAAAAACAATAAATGGGACAACAGCTATACTCTATAATATGACATTGGAACAAAAAGCAATCAGATTAATTGCACTTCAAAATAGAATGGTGCTTGATATCATTTTGGCTGATCATGGAGGAGTATGCAAATTGGTGGAGTCAGCGTGCTGTGTATCCGTAAGTGACTCCTCCCCCACAATATTTGAAGCAATTAAAAAATTGCTTGTCCTAAGTTCTGAAATTCATGTTCCCACAGGAGGTTGGAATCTGAATATAAGTTCATGGTTTTGGGAACTGCCACGATCATGCGGATGGGAACTAATTGCAATTTTGGTTATGATATTTGGAATCCTCACATTCTGCTGTTGTTGCATACAATGTCTGCCTGTCCTCTGGTCCCAAATTTCAAATGAGTGTGTTCATGAAATTAGTACGAACCCTCCTTGCATGTTAAGTGAAGGTGCACAACACAAAATAATTAAAGAATTCATGGCAACTAATATTTCCGATGACGATTATAGCAACATGGGTAGTTCGGAATTGGACACGTGGTACGATGAAGACGCAAAGTATGGATGATGCTATTGGCTTAAGGCCAAAAGGAGGGTTTGTTAGAACAGAAAAGCAACCCTATAGTCGAATGATATGAATAATATGTTGGCCAGAATCCAATCGCATCATGTGACAAACATTGCAATTCTAGAGTCGTCAATGTAACCAACGGGCGTCCATTTTGTGAAATGTCAGCCATTTGATTTTTTCTTTTCTGTCAAAACGCTTTGCAAATGTATTCTATGCTTTAGACTTGCACACCGTTTAGGCCATGGCTTGAACACTGAAATACTAACACAGACAGGAATGTCAAACTATGCAGAAATACATTGTTTTTCTCTCTCACTAAGTCCTTGAAGTCGAGCAGCAGCCACATCTAATCACTATTCCAGGTGCCGGTTTGTCTTGCAAGCACTGTTGTAAAAGGCAGTTAAACATGAATTATATTCTCCTAGCGGTGCTCCTTCGCGGAGAGGGGTATTTTCTCCTTCAGAACTATCTGACCCTTAGCTCATGAGCCAAAACACACAGATAACGTAGTAAGGAATGTTTCCCTGCTAAGAGCACGATATCCTCACTGAGCCAGAGCTCCATGTTCCCCATATCAGAAAGCTGTCTCTGCCTACTTTGCTAAAATAACTATGTTGAATGAAGACGTGTCATAATTGTCATAATTGTCAATCCCTGAACCCTAGCCTGTATGGCATGTATGAGGGCGGGTCGAATTGCCTTAACAAAGGTTATGTCTAATGTACATTATTATACATTATATTTAGGCAAAACGAACATAATATAACAAACCTCGTACAATGGCTTAGTATAATACATATCACGCAAATCATATGAATAAGGGACAAGTAAAATAAAGAAAGCACTCCTGTCTGTACTAGTTTACAAACAGCCAATATGGAGCTATAGACATACATAGTTTCACCTACAACATGGCGCGCCTTTAGGACAAGGCAAGTAAACACTAACAAAGGACTCTGGTGAGTCGGTAACCATGACGCCATACAAGAAACAAGATATAAATCAGGCTTAATGGCGTCCGGCGTCTCTAGGAAACAGGAGCATGTGATCGAACACATTCACTGCAGAGGACAGGTAAGGCACTATAAATGAACTAAACACTTTCTAAGCAACCGCTGATCGGCGCATCGGGCACAATCTGATCTTAATAATATAGAGCGGCAAATATGTACAAGGGTGCACGAATTGAATAACGGGCTATGTTTGTGACTAAAAACAAGTGAGCCGAGCATTACAGCTTGGAAACAAAATACGGGGAAACCAATTAAGACAAACTATCTTGTTTAACGGCAAGTTATAACTTGTAACTGTTAATTGAATATAATTCCATAAGAACTAATGAAAATCTAATGAGTAATTTACTATTCACAAACAGAACCAATATTAGCATTACAAGATCTGTTAAAAATGAAATTAAGGAATAATGATGTGTATAAACAGTGAATTCTATTTGATATGCTAAATAGAATACATTTAATTTTGAAGGGATTGAACCCAATAATTGATACAAGCAAATCTGATATTTCATACAGGGATGAGGCTTCAATAAGGTAATTATAATGCTCTATGGAACTTGACAATAATAAGACATTTGGATGTAACTTAATAAGCTAACATCTTAAGAACACGCAACTAATACTGTTCATATCTTTTTATCTTTGTTATTTTATCTCTTATTTTTATTTTATTTTATTTTCTCTTATCTCATCTTATCTTCACATGTATTATTCATTGTTATATGTCTATTGTTATGTTGTCAATGGATATAATTGATATTTTCTTTATAAAACCTATGAATCCTCCCCTTCTCCAACCCTTTGTTTTCTTTGATGTGATTTGACAAAGGTAATCTACTTTTATTGTGTTTTGAATTATCATTTAAACAATACGAATCAAAAACAATGTTTTTTGCACTCGCGGCAAATTTGATTTTGATAATAGGAACAGTTACAATATTGCCCTGATTTGAAAAAGGCCGGTTTTAAGCCAAAACACATGTTATCAACAAGGGCAACCTCTATATAAAACCAACTCTTGGTTTTTTGAATCATTATTTGGCACAGTCTTGTTTCTGGGTATCTCTTGTAGCAGTTTCAATTTTGGAGTGGTTTTCAGTGGCTTTTCAAACCACAACTCAGAGAGATGCGACTCATTTCTCACTATTGGTGACTGTGATAATAAGCATCTTTTTCTTTCTGACATATTTTTGTCGCCTTGATAACCGTTCCTACCAAGCCACAACATTTTTCTCCTAATGTATATATATTGCTGCTTGAGCGCTGTTAGCTCTCTCTCACATCTCACAGTGTTTGGGAACACACGTTGTGAGGCGTTGAGACCCAGTCGGCCGACTGAGAATACTTTGAAATAAACCAGACTTGTTTGGAAAACAAACCTCGCGTCTGACGTGTCATTTTAGTATATGGTGATTGTGCCTTAGTTTATGCGGTCTTTATGGCCTAGCACATTGGCAGCCGCCACGTTCACAATTGAGCAATTTATTGATGGGTTGTTCTATGACGCTTTTGGTGTAGCATTATTTGTTTGCCATTTTGGAGAAACCTAAGAGTACATTGACATCTCAGAGAGATTCTGTATATGAGGTGATCATATCAAATCCTGTGATCAAAATGGTCAGGTGTAAATAGTGAATCCTTCCACCTTTGTAGCTGAGCCAGTGGCAGAGGGCGAGCATGTGCCTGACTGCGCAAATTATAAGGAGTTTTATGATGAAATAACACTGTCAAGTGACTCCAATCAAGCAATCCCACTAAGTCAGTGCCTCGTCTGGGACGCCCAAGGGAAGCCCTTATTTATATATTTTTATGACAAGTTATACCCCGGATGATAAACCCTTATATAATGCCCCTCTCTTTGAATCCCCCTGATCTCACTGAGCCAAGAAGTAGGTTTGTTTTGCAATTTAAAAGATTTATTGGAAAAATTAAACAATATATAAATATATATTACACTTTTATAAATAAATTAATATTTGATCGCACACTTATGAATATTACCGTGATCAACAATGGATAATATGACAATTGTATGCCTACTTAATCACTTAGGAATTGGTATAGAAAGGGTAAAGTAGCAGAGAATACCTTTATGGTTTCAAGGAAAAACAATGATGGAAAAGAATGCAACACAGGAATAACCTTGATTTGATTTCAACAAAAGCCAATGTAATCACTTTTGCCCTTTTGGCAATTCACCCCCCCCCCCCTATACAATATAAAAAGATGGAAAGAAGAGCACACAGTTCTCAGGAATACAATCAAATGTAGTTCAAAGTTCCAGTTCCCCCCAGCGAGCTTAGAGGAAAACAGGTATGATTTTAAAGCAGGCAAATACTTTTAAATGTGGTGGCAATGAAGTAAAATATGCTAAAAATGATTTTAATTCCCTATAGGAGATTCAGGGTAGGTGATAGATATTTAAGATTAGTTCAAGTCACACCGGCAATGCTCAATGAGGGATTAGCAGGTTGAAAACGAATTTTAGCAGTTCAAGCAAAAGACGGCTATCTTTGACAGGAGCTAATTTTTCAATTTGCTGCAATTGTTCCGAATGCGTCGAGCGCAATTACGGAAAAACTATAAGGAGTCGCTTTTAGGCTTGTTGGAAAGCTTAGAATTTTAGCTTCCAAATGAAAGTTAAATCGCGTTCATAGCACCTACGATTCCAAAGATACGGACAATTTTATGAAGGTAGTTTTTCAGAAGTGAAATAATGATTAAAAATGGCAAAATTACACTTTTATAGGTTTAAAATCGGAGAAGGGACACACGATTCTATGATGCAGTTTTGGAAAGGTTAAAATGGTTTGAATCAGATTATTTTAGACTACGAGATTGGTTCTGGCACAGTTCTAGCTGAGTACTCACACTATGAATTTGAAATAGGCCGTCAGGGTCTGCTCAGTTTGGGACTGGACTCCGGGCGGTTGGTTCTGAAGTCACAGCTATCTGGGTCAGCTCTGCTCTGCTGGTCTAGTCTGGATCTCTGGTTCTGCTCACAGCGATCTGGTCTGGTCTCTCTGGATACAGCACTGCTTTCTGGGTCGCTACCGGTTCTGGCAAACGTTCTTGGCAAAGAATCCAACAGCTCTCCAGGCTGTAGAATAGTTTAGTTGGATTTCCGGATTTTGAAGCCCTGCTGAGAAGAGTTCTCAGCTTGTGGGTTAGGCCTTTGCTTTAAGTTCTGTAGTCTATATGGAGTCTAAATTCTGTGTCTCTGGATGTAAAGTCTGGAATCTGGATGTGAAGTCGTCCGTCAAAATGCTCCGCAAGAAAGTGGACAGTGAATCTTTGTCTGTCCAAGCAGTCTCTTTTTATGTGTTTTGAAAGTGGGTGGGTCGGCTCATTCTGCATACCCAACCCTCTCATAATTTGATAGGTCAAGGATTCTCTGTGACCTGATTTGAGAAGGGATAGTGTGTCAGAGTGAGTCAGGGCCTTAGAGTCTATTGAAGAAACGCCCCTTTGCTTTTACTTAGAAAATGAATTTTTCATAACTAACAGGTTTCCCAGATACACATGTCGTTGAAATTACATACACATTTCACAGATTAATTTAAGATACACTCTCGCCCAACTCTGATCCCCCTCAAAGCCTGGGTTCACAAATGGCAACATTTTGTGCTTTTTAGTGACTTTCGCCATATTGGTTTTTCCTCAAGATTTACACAGACCTGCACCCCTTCCCTGAGCATATTACTGGAAATTACTATGTCTCTATCCTAAACACAGTGTCTGCAATATTAATAAATAGCGGGGTTCAGTCCCAGAACACTGTACAATGTGGAATTCGGGCTCAAATCGTGAGGGCATTTTTCATTTTCAAGATCCCCAAATTGTACATTTCTGTGAGCTTAATACAATATTTTCAAAGCATTTAACTTAAACATATATTTGCTGCAATATGAATCCACAGTCCTGTCTGGCCCGCCCCTAGGAACTGGGGGAGTCAGGGATCACATGTCTCTCCTTTCAGGCAGAGCTCTGTTTACAGTCCACACCCAAATCAGCATAGTCCATTCAATTGAAAGTGTCTATTGTGTTGGGTACAGCAGGCTGCAGGGAAGTCCCCTCCCTCTCAATCAACAGGGCCATGTGATATCCTGCCTCCTGGTGTGGGTCTCTGGGGTTTTAAGAGTTCTCAGGAAAGGCATGTATTTTAAACTTTTAATTATATAAGACCCCCTTCTGTTCACTGCACAGTTCTGCAAGACAGCTCTCCTGTCAGGATTTATAAAGCGCCAGCGCCGGTCAGTGTCCAATGCCGGTACTGCACCTATTTTTGACAGCTGTCTTGAATTAATACATTTCAAAAGGAAAGAATTTTACTTGATAGTATATGATCCTTGCTTGACATGGCATTGATGTGGATCTGTAGTAGAATAATGTAAAACACTCAACCACAGTTGGATTTTTGTTTGGTGGTTCCGGGCCCATGATCTTAGCAATTTTTGACATTAATAAAAACGGGTTTTGAACAGAACCATCTTTCTTTGCACTGGTGGGTGGCAGGTCAGGGGACCATTTTGGTGTGCGCAAAACTGCATGGTTCTCCTGGATTCTGGCGCAAATGTGGGCTTTTCCGCCCACAGCACCAAATGTTGCAGCATAATAGTCCAAATGTGGGTCAGGACACCCAACGACACGCATAAAGGAAAATGCATTATCAGGAGTGGAAATTCTCTTTATTGATGGTTGTTCGAAAATTGATCAGAAAGATTGAGAAAAGGCATTTTGGCGCAGCTGTAGTAAGGCATAGAGCACACAGTGAATTTGATGGTGTGACAAGTGCAAGACTACTGTCTAACTTTTCAGCGCAAGCGGCGGATTTGGTAGCACTTATTGTCATGCTCGAGAAACATGAACGACAGGAAGTGACAGTGTACAGTGACTCCGCCTATGTGACGTCAACCATACACGCAAGGCTAGCACGTTGAAAAAGGAGGGGCTACCTCCGAGTGGATGGCACTCCAGTGCAGCATGCATCAATATTGGACAGGCTTATTAAGGCACTACAACTCCCAGTAGCCATAGTGATAGTTAAATGCACAGTGCACACTAAGCAAACTGATTTTATTTATTGAGTGAATGAAGCTGCAGATGCAGAGGACAAAAGGGTTGTGAATTCACCAGATATTTCAAGTTTTGATACTCCAGATGTTGAGGAGAATGTAGTTATGTTTAGGGTAGTGAAAGAAGGATTTAATCATCTACAAAGAGTCCAGTTTGCTGAGATTCAAGGCAGAGCAGGAATTATGGAAACAAAGGGGGTGTTCTTTATCCCCCATAGAAGCATTATGGTAACAAGACAGTACTGGAAAGCAGGTGATGCCAGTAGCATGGTTAAAGGTAGCGCTTGAACAGCTGCACTACTCCACACATGTGACTAGCGAGAGTCTAGCTGCAGCAATTGCAGAAGACTGGTTCATACCGAACCTGTTAGAACACGTTGCATGTTATGTAGTAAATTGCATCGTATGTCAAAGGTTTACTGCGAGACAATCACTGCAAATGATTAGAGGAGTAATTCCTCGACCGAATGCTCCTTTTCAGCATTTACATATTGTTTATGTTGACATGCTACAAGTATATAATCGATTAAGGTATCGGATAGTGGTGGTTTGTCCCTTCTCCAGGTGTTTGTTTGTTTGTTTATTTTATTTATAACGCGCACTTGACCCAGAGGTAATTGGGTGCTGTTAGGACATTAATGGTAACAACGAGCAGTCAAGGTAAGATTACAAAATGTAGATATATATATGTTATACATATTATACAATCAAACGTTAAGGTCATTGCAAAGGTACAGGGCAACGTATATACGAATGGTGCCATCCATCAAGGTCAGTGGTATCTAAGGCTGTGGCGTTTATATTTTGTTGAGTAAACAAGTGATAACATGGCTTCTGAATTTGTTAAATGCTTGAATCATTTGAATACTCTGAGGGAGGGTGTTCCATAGCTGGGCGGCTAATACCGGGAAGCTAGTGCCGCTGGCTCTTTTTAAATTAAATCTGGGCACCACCAGACATGGTCTGTTGGATGATCTTGTAGTTCTGTTGGACACTTTCCGTGTGAACTTGTCTGTAAGATAGGGGGGGCTTGGTGGTTATGCACTTTGTGAGTGAGGCAGATAGTTTTTAAGTCGATTTTATCATGTATAGATAGCCATTTGTGTTGCTTTCTAGTTTCTGGTATGTGCTTTCTTTTGGGAATATTTAACACTACTCTGAGCGTGATGTTTTGCATGATCTGCAATTTATTTAGGGTGGCTTCATTTGCCCCTAGGTATAGACTGTTACAGTAATCCAATTGTCAGGCAGCTAGTGGGGGAGAGTAAAGGTCTGCACGCTCTTATCAGTTTGCCAGTGTAGGCAGTGGCAGATGAGGTCATGTTTATCTGTTTAGTTAGATTAGATTGTGCATCGAGGTAAAAACCTAAAGGTTTTACATGTTTGGCTACGGGTATATTGTTCCCTTCATTGAGGATACTTGTATAGCGAGGACTAAGTTTGAACAGGTTGTTAGGTGAGCCAACTAGGAGTAACTCTGTCTTATCATCATTCGGGCAGAGGCCATGTGTGGCCATCCATGCCTGAATGATGGTGTAGACTTTGTTAATCCGTGTCATCTGCATAGTTTGTGTAGGTGACACCCAGACTGTCCAGTTTGTCAAATAGTTGCTTTGTAAAAATGTTTTACAAAGTGGGCGAGACACATGATCCTTGGGGGACTCCGCAGGTGATGGGAATGGGATCAGCAGCTGCCGAGGGTGAGAACACACGCATTGTTCTGTTTGCGAAGAAAGATTGGATCCAGGAAACTGCAGAGCTGGAGAAGTGAGCTGCTGATGATAGGTGGTCGCAAAGTATAGCATTGTCCACCAAATCAAAAGCCGCTGAAAGGTTCAGAAGGAGTAGGATGGCCATCTTTCCATTATCTTTCAATTCATCGATCTGGCTCTTGAGATCAACAAGGGCAGTTTCTGTGCCATGCTGTGGTCTGAAGCCAGATTGATGGGTTCCAAGTAGTTTGTGAGTTTCAAGATAGTCTTGTATTTGCAAGTAGGCAATTCTATCCTAGATTTTCAGTAAAAAGGGGACTCTCGTGATTGGTCTATAGTTAGTGGGTATAGCCAGATCAAGGGTCTCTTTCTTTAGTAGCGGTAGAACCCAGTACTGTTTAAGGTTACTTGGGACAGAGTTACTAGCGAAGAAGGAATTTATGTACTTAGTAATGAATGGTGCTAGGTCTCTAGCTGCATCCTTTATGATCTGGGCCGGGCAGCTATCGCCCTTACAATTAGATGGTTTGAGAGACGCAATGATTTTTTGAACTATAGGTATGGTGACTTTTTTAAACATGAAGCCTGAATTAATATGTGAGGTGGGGGTAGGTTCTGGAGTGTTAACTGTAAGTTGGGATCTTTTGTCGGCTATTTTGGTCTGAAGTCGTTTAATTTTGTTGGACAGGGCATTTTGTATACTGGTACACCAGGCTTTATCCTTAGTGCATGTATCTGGTCTGGGGTTGGGGTTCTCAAGTTCTCTGAGGATGCTGAATAGTTCTTTAGTACTGGAGCTTGCTTGAGCTATTCTGTCGTTGTAGGTTCCTTTTTTGGTCTGGAATATCTTATTTCTGTAAGTGGCGGTGATGATGGCAAGGTTAGTTTTGTTTTCAGGTGTGGGGGAGGATTTCCAGCGTGATTCCAGTTTTCTTTTTTCTGTACGGCGTATTTATAACTCTGGAGTGAACCACAAGTTAAGATGGGCTATAGGTTTACTTTTGCACAGTTTTAGCGGGGCAATAGCATCAATAGCTTTGGACATAGTCTCATTATAGGCGGTAGCAAGGGTATTAGGATCATTGGTGTCTGGTAGGGCATTGAGTAGGGGGACTACCAAGAGAACTAAGGCTTCTATTGTGATGTTACGTTTATTTCTTGTGAGGCAGGGGGGAGCAATGGTGGGCATTTTCTTTTCCAGGTTGTTGATATTCATTTCAAAGGTGATAAGGTGGTGGTCTGACTATACTAGTGGAGTAGTATCTAATAGCGAAGTGTTGCAGTTGAGAACCGCTACCCAATCAATTATCCTACACTTTTCATGGGTGGGTTTGGAGCTGATTTGGGTGTAGCCATGATCTGAGGCTAGGGAGGTGGCGTGTGGGTCACTGGTGTCATTATAACCAAGGTTAAAGTCTCCTAAAATGATGTTTTGCACCATAGGTTTAGTGGTGTCAGCTGCTAAGGCTGTGATGTCTTCTTCGAAGGATCCAGGGATGCTGGGGGCCTGTAAATGCTATGTAGTGTGATAGTGTTGTTTGGAGAGGTTTGGAACTTGACTGAGAGGAGTTCACACGATGATAGCAATGTAGGGGTGATGAGTCTTATGTTGAGAATGGCTTTAAAGTTGATGGCTATTCCTCCTCCGTGAGCCATGGGTCTGTCTGCCTGGAGAATGGAGTAATTATCCAGGATGGCTAGGGCAATGGAGGGGCCTGTCATTATGAGGAAGTCAAGGTTATTGTTTACAATAATGTCGGCAATCTCTGATGCATGTGGTACAACGGACCTGACATTCAGTAATGCTCCTTTGATGGGCTGTGTCAGTGAGCCCTTCAGTGGTAAACTGGGACTAATGGTATCTGGCTTATTTAGTGCAACTGTGTGCGTTTTGTTTTTTCGCTTAAGATTATTAGGGGTGGATCCAGAGTGATCTGGACATGTGAGTTTATAGGTGTGTTCTGCTACTGAGTGCCTGCTAGATCGTAGTCTACTGGCAAGACTCTCGTTACGCTTAGAAGTGTCCGGAGGGGAGGCAGATGAGATTATAGACAAGGGGGTCAACTTATCCTGTATGGTGTACGTAGTTGAGCCTGGATATAGTTTAGGTGTCGTTAATAAGGGAAAAGGGAGTATTGAGGGGAGGAAAGATTGGGGCAGGGGATGGGGTGGTGGCATGGACATCTCAGTCTCCCTAGCCCTTCATTAATCTTGATGTAGTGCCCTTTGGTGCAGGGGGTGGCATTGGGTATTATGCAGAAAGGGAACATAATTAAAGTTAGCAGCACCTGCATTCTGTGAGGTGGTAGGCGATCTAAGGTTAAGCTTGCTAATCCTGTTTTGGGCTGAGGATTTCCATAGACTAACTGGAAGGTGTGCGGCAGATAATGAATGTCAGCCTAGCTTGACAGAGTAAGTCTGTTAATGTCTAGCGAAGACTAACTGTAGTTACTCAGGCTATGCTCTACACATGCATAATGGTAGTGGGTGATAACTAGCGTAAGGGGAGTAAGTGACTTAAGATGCTAAGTATCCTAAAAGCAGTGAATAGACAACAATAATGCATTCGAGAATAGTAGCAAGGCAAAGATTTCACCTAAATACGAATGATGCTAAACGTGCCTAAAAAGCAATGAGTAGACAATGATGCATTCAAAAATAGTAACAATGCAAAACTTCACCTAAGTGCGAGTGATGCTAGAATGCCTACAAAGCAGTGAGTAGACAATTATACATTCAAAAATAGTAGCAGGGCAGTAATTCACCTAAATGCTAGTGATGCTAGAGATGCCTAGAAAGCAGTGAGTAGACAATGATATATTCGAAAATAGTAGCAGGGCAAACATTCACCTAAATGTGAGTGATGCTAAAGATGCCTAGAAAGCAGTGAGTAGGCAATGATATATTCGAAAATAGTTGCAGGGCAAACATTCACCTAAATGCGAGTGATGCTAGAATGCCTAGAAAGCAGTGAGTAGACAATGATATATTCGAAAATAGTAGAAGGGCAAACATTCACCTATATGTGAGTGATGATAGAATGCCTAGAAAGCAGTGAAATGCGAGTGATGCTAGAATGCCTAGAAAGCAATGAGTAGACAATGATACATTCGAAAATAGTAACAATGCAAAACTTCACCTAATCTTCGAAAGAAGCTATAAAGCCTTAAGGTGCGGTAAGCAGGTAACGGGGTACCCATGAAATCGGTGTGAGATCATCAGAATGGCAGACTTCACACTTGGTTGTATATACTACAAGTACGGTTGGGCATGCGCAAGTTACAGCAGGGTAGTGGGGCACAGGGAGCTGAATCACAGTTATAACCATTATATTAGAGTACGCTTGCAAGCAGTTATTGATTAAGTGAGGTTAGTCCGATTAAGCTGGCACTGTGTGGGCAGTTGATTTAGGTGGCTGGTGAAATCGTTAGAGTACAGTGCATTCAACGGATAGATGGTGAGTCTAAGGCTCGCAAATGTCGGCACATGAAATAAGAACATTGTTTGTGCTAATGATAGATAAGTAGATTCCTTACTGTGGGCTGTGTAGTACCTGATGCAGGGTTCGCAGGCGGGGTCCATGGCTACCAGCAGCCGGAAAGGCAAGGACAGGCTGGGACAGGGGAGTTGGCCTTCGTGCAGGCCCTAGCGCGCAGGCCGGCTACGCCTCCCGGCTTTGGGGAATTGGCTGGGTAAGTACGTGGAAGGGCCAATCAGGCGATGCGGCAGGCATGGTATGCCTGTATTCGAGGAAGATCAGCTGTTGTTGTCGGGTGGTGAAGAGCGGCCATATTGGAATGGCGACGGCGTCCCAACGACCAATAGTGACCGGGCAGCAGCAGCAGATAATCTCTGGAAAGCGGCGTTGTGAGGCAAGAGGGGAAGGCTTGCTCAGAGTTACACCAAGCACATTAAAATAGCACTTGATAAAGAAAGATGCAGCTACAGCGATGGGAGTGACGGTGAGCCCACAGGCTTACCTCTGCATGGGGGGAGAGGCTCCTGCTTCTCGCCCCGGCACCAATGGACTGCTCTAGCGGTAATAGAGGCTCCTGCTCTATTGATGCCTAATAGAACACAGGTGGTTATAAGCAGGTCCTTGTACACACCATGCTGCCACTTGCACAGCAAAGTTTTTAGTACGAGAAGTCTTCCGCAGATGGGGAATGTGAAGTGCTGAGATCTGATAATGGGCCACATTTTGTTAATGAAGTATTTGAACTATTGGGGATATTACTGACTATTAAGCACAAGTTTCCTTCTGCTTATCATCCGCAAATGAACAGAATATGTGAGAGACTCAATGGCCTTCTGGAGGAAAGAGTTGCCAAACTTAAATTGACACTGAAAAAGGGATGCCTATATTGCCTAGCCCTAGCTCTATATGCCCTAAGGAATCAGCCGGGTTTGATCACCACCTCATGCCCCACGAGTTAGTAACAGGAAGATGAATGAGAATGTCTTTAACTCTCCCATCGAGGAGTAGAAGTGATGCCCAGAGCACTGCAAAATTGCTAGGGAAATGAAATTAATATTTGACATGTATGACCGCTAGTATCTCAATCAATTCAGATCAACTCAAGCGTCAGGGGGGTCGGTCTCAGAACACAGAGGAAAAAAACTCAGCAACCAGATTTTCAAAATTATTATCAGCATCTGAACTATCTGTTGGAGACACAGTGCTGATGCGTAGCTTTACTAGAAAGTGGCATTAGCCACGATTTGTTGGATCCTATGTTGTGGAGGACATTACCCCTTCAGCAGTAAAAGTTCAAGGCAGACAAGCTTGGATTCATCTCCATGACGTTAAACTCTGCAATGGTTAAACAGTCACACCCCCAATGATCAATTCAGAAGCAAGTAGAAGAATTTCAGCATGTCTAGACTCGATCAATGACTAGAAAGAACACCGATAAACTGGCAAATTGAATAGTAAATGTAGATTTGCATTTGGACTGTGGTTCTCATTGGACACTGCTTATAGATGTTATAGCAGGCGTGCAAATTTGTTTCTTGAGCCACAGAATTCTTTGAAAATTATCTTTAGAAAGTTGTTGATGCATCGTCATTATGCCTGAGTTGGATTTTGAATTTGGCTTTGACAACTGGAAGACGAAACAGTATCCCAATTCGTTCCTTACTGAATACTTGTTTGATTGAGTTTATGGTTATCCCTGAGAGTAATGGGCATTGAATCGTGCTTGCTTTTTTTGTGTTTATTCTCCAAGCTTATCCTGCACTTGTTAGAAGAGATTTGGATATCCACACGTTTTTACAGGATCCTAAAAACGGCTCTATATTAAGGAGGCTGTTTATAGAAATCACAGAGGAGTTACTGTAAATACTGAATATACCGCATTTGCGGGAGTGGTGTTTTTCCTTCCTTAAGAGTGTGGAATGCATTTAAGGCCCTAAGCAGAAAACCCATTCACCTAAAACCGAATTCAAACAAAGCCAGCAAAACAGCAGTGCTTTCGTCTTCCTGGTTTTTCTTCCCCACCATTGTGCTCAAATTACTGCAAATGAAATAAATAGCGTGGCTTTTTCTCTTTTCTGTGTCCAAATCAAAGAAATCCTGTGCAGTATCCCTCTGAGTTCATGAACCACACTACATGCAAAACCCCTCCAAAGGACTAAATGAAAGACAATTCTGTGTCCTGCAGAACCGCATTTTGAAACTTTAAATGAAAATCCTGCACATGTGTGAATCTGCTCTTTGGAAAATAAGGAAAAATGTTGTTTAAAAGTCAATGTTGAATGCCAGCTTTTGTTTGCAGAGAAATGTCTGAATATGTGTGGGTGGGTGTTTGGTTACACAATGTACATTATATTTGTCCCCACAAGATTACATTGGAGAAGGCTCAGAAACCAGTAAAACTGGTTTTAGGCTCAGGTACAGAATTCATTTGCAAGGCTTGCCTCCCACTGAAAATTTGCACCAATACGTGAAACAGTCCACAACGGCAGGTGAGATGGCCGAGAGTGTGAGGATTCTCTGCTCTACCAGACTAGCAGGCATTACTGGAAGAGGGGACAAAGGAAGTGAGTGTGGCTCGTGCGTGACCAAGAAGTGTGATTTCCTCTAGCACCCACTCTGAAGGAGGAATTGTCAAAAAGGGCATCATAAAAGTCCTTTATTGCAAGCCGAGCCAGTAGGACACAGTTTGCTGTGGAGGTCTGCAGCACCACCCCATCTGTGACAAATCCTCCCCATTGGCAATAAAGGACTTCTTCATTTTAAGACATTTTTCCCAGCACCCTGAATAAGTAATAATTGTGTATTATGCTAGTTTTCCGTGGTTTATTTTGGACAAATGTAAAGAAACCAAGTGCCTGTTTCTAGCACTTTGTGAACTGAAATTGCCAGTAAAGATGCGTTTCTGGCTCAATTTTAAATGGGACAAATAGTAAACTTGGGGGAAAGATGCAAAATGTAATTATGAACATGTGTAAGCATTGGCTGAATTTTAGCTATTATGTATTTCATGAAAAGGGCCAAAATGTGCCAAAGGGCAATGCTACCTCACACAGAGCCAGCAATCAGTTTGTCCAATTCCCTGTGACCCATTGAATCCGCATATCTACTTCTTATGGTGGTGGCTAGTATTAGTCTGAAGTTTTGATCCATAGCTCATTTTTGCTAAAAAGTGGATCTCAGAAAAAAGAAATGCCATAAATGCAAACAGACAAATGATGCCCTTTCCCCCGAACCAATAACCCGAGGGGGAGGAGAGCGGACTGGTAGGCTGTCCTAAACCAGGATAGGAGTATTTCCAGAGTACTTCCCCTCAGGTTGTAAAATAGATTATGTCATTTAGGCTATGTAAGAGGAACACAGAGAGAAACATGAGACTCCATCCATCTACAGCACGATACACAGATTCCATATCCAGGCACACACAGAATCTAGGGAGAAAGGAGAGGAGGCAGCAGATCCCATCCAAGAGAGTGCAGAGACCAGGCCTTGCCTAGCTGACCCAATCTAGGAGAGCGCAGTAACCAAACCTTGGCCTAGCTGTGCAGAATCCCATCTTGGAGGGTGCAGTGACCAGATCCCTTGGCCAAGTGGTCCAGATAGACCCGATCCCTTGGCCTAGCTGTCCAGAGTGACTAGAGACCTTGCTGGCTTTCCAGAATCCCAAACTCAAGCTTACATTGTAAGTAGCAAATAACCCCAGTCCCAAATTGCATTCCCCTCTCTTTTGAATCTTGCATCCCATAGAAAATCCCATTCAAAGTCCCAAATTGCCAGTATAATCCATTCACCTTTTCAGAGACAAATCTGTATTAGCCTGTGTATGTTTTCTAAATCTTTCAGTTGTCTGTATAAGTCCTTAGCATTATTTTCAAGTAAATTAATTAATTCCACTATAAAGATATTCACGGTGTGAGTTGATTAAAATTTGAAAGTAACCACCTCATGATATGATATGATATGATAGGTTATTTATAACGTGCTTAATACCCAGAGGTTTCTAAGCGCAGACCCGGGGATTGAAAACGTGTTGCTCAATGTCGTCTTGCTTCCAAGGCGAGCATGATGCCCCTGAGCTATCCTCCCAAGACCTCATGCCAAGTACCTTTCCTTAATAACTATAGTCAATAAAATATAGCCTCAATAGAATATGTCTTTCAGTAACAAAAACCAAATTTGACCGTGTACTGTGTGTATTCCCATGAATTTTTATTTTACATCTGTCCCATAGAACAACCCAAACCATAGTCCCATTGAGAATCATCCCTTTCTTTTAGAATCCTATCCATTATGCGCCTTTGTCCTTCTCCTTGAAACCGATTTCCGATTTTGAAAGCAAAGCCCTTTCCGTGGCTGCCTGTCTTCATTAGTCCTGTGTAAAAAATGAATTTCCATTCTGCCGCGTATGTTTTTCTTTTGCAGTTGTAAGGTGCTGTGCGAATGACAAGTAAAATCTGATTATGCTGTTTTGCTCATAAATCAGGTTTTCATTTTATTTTCTGGCCACCCACCTTGGGGTGGTGAGCTGAATTCTAAATCCGATTTCTCCCTCTTTATCCTGACTCCTTGCCACTGCCTTTCATCCAAAAAGTATTAAGTTAGCAGATGTTTGGGAGTGAGTGTTACAGGGGGAGTGCTTAACCTTCACATGCTTTAAATCATTTTTCCTTTTTTGCCATTAAAGATGCATGTGAATTGTGTGGACTTTGAACTAACTTTGTTGTAGGAATCTTTGCATTTGTATTGCCAGAACATTTGCTGCTGCCAAATTGTTTGTTTTGCTTTTATTTTCATTGAACCATAAACTTAATGAATATCATATTGATACACACCGGACTGGTTCCTCGTCCACTGTGACACAAGGTGTTTGTGAAGGTTGGGTGAGAGATGGGCCTACTCAAATAAAATTACCTGTGGTTGATTAAATATAGAAAGCATTTTAATTGTGCGGCACATACATTGTCAGGAGAAAGAGTCCCTGGCTGGAGTGTGCCGTGTTATAAAACCGTTACAAGGGTATGAGCTAATATGATGAATCTTGAAAATCGTACGATTTCAGAGAATGAGCAAACTCAAGAGACCGGAGTAGCACAAATGGTGGGGATTACTTTGTTGGTTTGCAATATAAATATGCACAGTTATGATTTGTGTCCTTTTGTTCCTTATGATTCACCTTTTCCATTATTAATATCCAAATGACACAGCAGTTCCCTTGATTCTCCCCACTCCAGGAACTAATGTTAATTTTCCCATTGACCAGGAGTCAAGGTCTTGAGTATTTTCTGCAGAGCTGCTTTAGGGTTGTTTCCAATAGCTGCTAATATTCTAAGGGGAACACACAGGAGAAATGCAGAGGAAGATGATAATGGGATTAGCACATATGTAGACAGTACTGCACACCTGGGTAATAACATGTGGTACCAACACATGAAATAGGTGGGAGAGACAACATCTAAGGAGGGTTGCTACGTATGCTCTCTTGTACCTTATGCCATGAGTGCTGACAAAACTTAAATTTCCAGAAATGTATCAGAGTAAGACGCCAGATGTCTTGTCCACCTTGCTGCATGCATGACTCAAGGACAGTTCCAAGGACATTGGGCCTCTATACAATGGAGAACGAATGGTTGTTCCCATTTCAGGATGATTATATCAAGACTACTCAGATGGAAAAGGAGCCTGCATGGAAGAGCAAGATGCTCAAGTACCCTAGGGCAGGACAGGATGAAGTAGTCATAATAGAAATTAAGAGAATGGACTGATCTGATAAAGCAGAATTGGCTTGGACACCTGGATGCTGGGAGGGAACGCAGATGCTAGTCTATGGACAAGTAAAGACCAAAAAAGGATGGAAAGAAGGATTGATGTCTTGTGCAGCTCATCTATTGAAACGAGAATATGTGCGAGAAGTACAAAAGTTGAATGATGAGTGATTGAAGTCATGGGCCGAACATGCCAAGCTGTTGACATTGGTAGACGTCTTAGAACTTCCTGTAGTCTTAGTGAACACTGGACGATTTTGGAACCTAGAATTAATTCTCAAACTGATTCTTCGTTGAATGTAAATAGGATGACGGTCAGCATCCCTTCTATTAAACACACAATTTTTTTGTATAAAATGCAAATTAAATTAGTAATAAGTTGTTGAACAAAAATTGGTTGGTTGAAACAGTAACACCTAGGATCAACAAATTCAACTTAGAACTACTTGTACTATAAAAAGTGTGATTAGACTATTGTACCTTTTCCACAGAGACTTTGCCAACTGCTAATTGTGTGTTCTGATCAATCATGTAGGAATCTAGATGATTAGCAGGTAAGAAAAGACCTTCCAGGCATCTAGGTTCTGAGAACTTCTCTGTTTAGATACGTATAATATTTAGAAGTTAGAAAACTATTCAATATTGAATGAAAACATTGCCATTCATTACTTTTAAGGTAAATTGAGTGTACACATTATTCACAGTGGTTATCAAACAACTGAATACTGATACATATATGTTTGAATCTTTTTCTGTAAAAAAATTTGAAATTATAATACGCCCCTGATGAAGAGAGTTTCTCGAAATGTGTTGGTACACATGAACATTAATCAAATTGTGATGATTAATTAATGTAACAAAATGTATCAATCTAATGTCAAACATTGAACACATCAAGACTTTAAGTGATAAGGATCCTTTTGTATAAAGGATAAATATTCTTTCTTAACTGTTGGGCTCACTTATTGAGCCATTGAAAGGGTACAGGGGACGGAAGTTCCCTTACTGGGAACTTTTTCTGTTTCTAGAAGATGAATCAGGCCAATGTTTGTGATTCCACTGAAAAATGCAAGATTTTGCTTCCAACGAAAATATAAAAGACGTGTGGGAGATAACATAAGTTGCAAGACTAAAGTTGATTGCTCCAGTATGGGAGAAGGGACAGTCATCCTGATGGATCGATATTGGGCTTGTTTGTCCAGGGCCCACATGATGTTGACCAAGGATTGGGGAGGAACATGTTCCTTAGTTCTTGTCCATGCTCCAGCATTAGTGATTCCGAAGAGCGACCTGCACATTGGTGAATTTCCAAAAGCAGATGCTCACTTGAGGAGGAGAAGATCACTAGAATTCCTCAATCGAACCAGGAGGAATAATTATTTCTCAGCTAAATCGAAGCCTTTGATGCACTTCCGTATGAGCATAGGCTATTCAGCAAGACTGCATCGAACTTCACGACTGGCTTCATGCCAGGGATCCAGACAATGGCCAATGCGAAATAGTTACAGATGACCAGATGAAAACTCCTGCAGACAATCAACACTACCATAAAAGGATTTAATGTAATCAAGTAGGAAATGAGGGCTATAAGGCTAATGAACCTCCACAACAGATATGCCCTTGATATGGTCAAAGCAATGTATGGAGGTGTTTGCACCAGAATTGGACCATCATGTTGCATGTTCACACCTTCTCACAATGACTAGAATGGGACCTTGACAGAGGCCATAATGTTTCTAACAAAGTTCCACAACAAGATGGAATATGAGACAGACGATATTGCAGATGATAGTTGGTTTTCATCTATCTAGTCATGGGTTCCACAATGAATGGTGAATATCTTCAAACTCCTGGGAGCAATATTGGTGATGGTGATGTTTGGAATTTGTGATATCTGGCTCTGCTCCGTGGACCCATTTCCCTGTTCAGTCCGTGGACAGGCATATGATTGGTCTAGAGGGTGACGTGATTTCCGCAGACATCAGACACTCCCCCTGATTGGATGGCGAAAAGCATGAAGTGCATCAGATTTTTGGAAACGCCCACCATGTTGGATTTGCCGACATCCGCCGGTGTCCACGGACATCACAGTAAAAACATATAAAAAAAACATAACATTGCACTTGTCAAACTTATGAAACAATCATAAGGGATTTTGACAAACATTTGTCCACACGTCCAGGCTTGGATTATGTATCAATAATGCAGAAATATGCATATGTAAAAAACACCTCACAAGGACAACGGTACAAACATGCTCATGTCTTTGACATTGATGTCAAAACCAAAAAAGCTAACTTGAGAAAACAAATATGACTACTAAAAGATCTAACATTAGAAGAGAAACTTCAGCAGATAAGACACATACGGACAGTATACAAAAACTGGTTAAGAAGTAGAAAGGCCCAATGTTACCAGAGAGACAGTGAGGACATGCTTAAAAAAATAGCCACCAAATCTTCAGCGGAAATCTGGAAAGCCCTGAATAATGTCACCTACAAACAACAGTCTTCTGTTCAAATTAACTCCATATCGGCTAAAATGTGGCGCGATTACTTCCTGAAAATATACCAGACACCAATGATGATCCAGCAAATACCTCTTAAAGGTACGAATTGGGATCACACGATACAATTCGATCAAAATGACATTTTATTCTATATCTCAAAACTAAGCTCCTCAAGGGCCCCTGGCCCAGATGGGCTCGATAATAAAACCATCAAAGAAGAGATAGAAGTGTGGTCACTAATACTGACGAAAATATTTGCGGAAGTGATGCGCACCGGGTTGATTCCAACATCATGGAAAAAATCTATTCTAATCCCGTTGTTTAAGAAGGGAGACAGACTTGATCCAGGATCCTATAAACCGATAGCTCTTCTGGACTGTCCAGGGAAAATATTTGCTCGTCTTGTCTTGCATGAATTTAACAACTGGCTAGACAGAGAGAACCTGTGGGACCCTTGGCAGACAGGTTTCATTAAAGGTCTAGGAACAGGTATTAACCTATTCACTATAAATGCCATCATTGCAAAGCAAGCGAGTAAAAATCTACCACTGTATATTGCATTCATCGATTTCAAAACTGCGTTTGATTCTATATTGAGGGAGCTGCTAGTGGCGAAGCTAATGAGAAACAATTGCCCATGGAACATCTTGAAGTGGATCATTGAGCTTCATCAGGGTACTTCACTTCAAATAAGATTAAACAGCGATGGTCTGCTGACTGACCCCATTGACACATCGAGAGGACTTAAGCAAGGGTGTATACTTGCTTCGGCAATTTTTAATTTTTTCATTTCTGACATGGGTAAAGAGTTTCTTAACATCATAACTGATTCCCCAAAACTAGGCAAACACGAAATCAAATGGCTCTTGTATGCCTATCAAAGACACCGATGGGGTTACGCAATATGCTCAATGTACTGGAGAACTATGCCAAATGCAATGGTATGATCATAAATATTAAAAAAGCTAAAGTGATCCAATTTGGAAATTTACAGCAAAGAAATAAAGATCATAGGTGGGTTTTAGATAATCAGCAGCTCGAATCAGTGGGTGAATATATTTACCTGGGAGTGAACATTAACAATAGCCCACAGGACACTCCATATGAAACCACTGCAATAATAAAATGGAATAATTTAATCTCCCAAGCAAAAATTATCAGTGGCAAATATTGTAAATTCACCATCGCTCCCCTAATGACATACTATAAGCAAAAGGCTCTGCCAATATAACTGTATGGGTCAGAGACAAGATTATACAAAACACGCAACGATTGGGATAAGAAAGAAGGAGAATACTGGAAAAATCTTTTGAAACTCTCGAAATCTACAGCCATAGCCCTCATAAGGCATGAATTAGGGCTTATATCGATGCAAGCCACCTATAAATGGAGAGTATGCATGCTATACAGGAAATGTGTCCTGGAAGATCATAAGAATAGGCTGGTAAAACATTTAGCAAATTATGTAAAAACATTGAATGACAGTTTTGCTAAGCATTGGAAAGCCCAAGCGCAGAGATTTTTGCAAGAAGCAGACGTAGGGAATGAGCTTTTGTTGTTAAATCCTGACAAAGCTAAGCAAAAGATCTGGGATATGGATTGGATAAGCACTAGAGAACAATGTCAAGTCTACAAATGCTTTAGACAGAATCCTTTTGCCTTAAAATCCCTTGGCTCCCCGGAAGAGTATCTCTTAAAATCACCAAATGTCTCGCATCGAGCAGGACTTCTGCGCTTGAGGTTAAACCAATGGAAAACCAGGCAAATTACATCTAGATGGTTTCCTGATGCTGCAGAATGTAGTCTATGTCGCTTCTGTAATAAGCATGAGGAATCACTAGAACACCTGCTCAAGAGTTAAATATTTTAAAAACCTTTTTCAACACCGAGCACACATGGAAGCTAAAGATCTATGGAAGTTTATATTTCAAGTGCACTCGAAATCAATAGGATGTGCAACGGTAAACTTTCTAAATGAATTAAAACTAGAAAAAAACAAAGCTAAAAAATAATAAATAACACAATCAAAACAAACAATAATGATATGCTATGCTGAGAACTGCACAAAGCACCTTGCTCTGTGTGCTAAATAACTGCCATTTGATTTCATCTTGAACACGGCACTTTCTCCCTTTGTCTTTATACTTTTATATTTTTCTATTGTTCATCTTTTCCTTGTGTTTTATTATGAACTCAAATGATTTATGCTTAGAATAGTGTAGAAATAATTTATGAGAATTGCAATCAGTTAAATGAATATAATATTTATGTAGTGTCATGACACATTTTATATGTTTTAATGCAGTAAATGGATTTTGTATTGAAAGGTTGAATTTTTCAGCCAAAGCAAATAAAAAAAAAAAAAAAAAGAAACAATCTTTGGGGAGGTGAAGTGTGATGAGGATTGCATGGGATATGACCATAGGAAGCCAAACAACTAGTGTTTTTCACCCTGAAAGTCTGCAAACAGTCTTTATGTTCGGGGGCAGGCCTGTGAATTTTGTGGACACTTCAGATGTGCCTATTTCTGCATTAAAGAGTTGGTGAAAAGCAGTTCTTGGATGGCTTATAACTTTGGCAACGCTCAATGAAACTGCATGGAATGTTATTCTAGACTTGATACTGAATGGTTTTGGAAAGTGTGGAGCTGTTTTGTCAAGAGGGAACAAATTTAGATGGGGGGTTGTAGAATATTGTAAAGGCGTATAAATGTGGTGCCATTTGACGAAAAAATGTAAAGATGTGCCCCAACAAAAATAACATAATGCAAGGCTAAATTATGATGTAGAGAACACTCCTTCCTTAAGAAGGATATAGTCTACTGTCCCCGTTTGACTTCAGGGACATGTGAATTTTAGCAATGATTACAGGTTTAAAGCATCAGATTTTGCAACTAATGCCACTTAACAACAGTTACAAAAGTCCAAAATACTACAGCTTAAATGCTCGAGTGGGGTTGGTATTATACCACGGACAATATTTATGTAGACTTTGACAATCGCCACAAAAACAGGCATAGAGCCTGTAAGAGATAGGTGCAAATACTGCCATCAGAACTGGGACTCTGGACCATCCTTAGACTAAGGCACTCGGGAGAATTGAAGAATAAAGTATATGTACACCAAACCGGAATAATACAGCCACATAATGAAATAAGGAGATTACAAACTTACATGCTGGAGCGTGGGAGACCAACAGGGAGCGCACTCGCATTGGCCAGAGTTGCTTGGAAATATAAGGGAATATTGAAGGTGAAAAACAGATGAGCTGGTATGCAAAAAAGAGAGTAAATAAGGACACCACGGCAGGTTACGTTATGTCTAGTACACGTCAACGAGCAGGTTGTACTTGTGTGAAGCAGGGGGGCCGAAGGCAGTACTTCGCCCTGTTTCTTGAAATAGAAAAAAACACCTGTTAATGCGGGTAATATCACGTGACGATGCGGTCACGTGCGATCGAGTACCATGATAAAAACAGGAAGTAGATTGCCAAGGAAATAGAACACAATCGGTGAGACCTTAAGAGGCGAGAAGGAGGATATAGCACAACTATGGCTCATTAGCAAGGGACCCCCGCTGTTTAAAGGCATAAGCAGGACAGAATACACAGGTAAGAGATCGCTGGTAGCATCAGGGTAAAATAAGGCTGCCCAATAATTAGAAAGGATACCAGATGAAGGAGGAAGGGCTAGGAAGATTACGTGAATATGCTCTTTTCCTCCCCATCATACCTGCCACTTAAAGGACACTGTGTCTCTTTATTTTGTTCCCCAGCCCAAAAGCTGTTGTAACTGGTGCAATAGCCAGTTGAAGATACGCGATTTTCAATGCACAACAGGAGCCATACCCGCAAGCTCTGCAAAACCCACGGAACAGTAGTAGTTAAGGAAACCGTATACTAACGTTAAGGTTACAAACTTAATCTTGCATATTAGGCTCGAAATAGGAATAACAGAATGTATTGCTGATAAAAAAACAGCATAAAAGCTAGTCTATACCTTTTGTTTTGCACCTGTAGATCTTTGCGATGGTGCTATGAATGCAGGCATTATGGGAATGACCAGAAGAGGATAGGAGGACCCTGAGCAAAAAGTTTTGAAAAACTAGCTAATACAACATTGAATGACCGAAATGGGACGTTTGGGGTAAGACCAAAAGTCATGCCCGTACTCTGAGGTATAATTACTATAAATTGTGAAAGAGGCAACTCCATCTAAGTGTATTTGTGTTTGTTGCCTTTTTCTCTCCAACCAGGGACGGTGTACTTGAGTGGGTAGAGAAATCCAGGAAATACTACACACTATACCGTCAATTGAGAGTCGAAGTGAGGGGGCAGATCTCATTACGAGATAGAGTGACGACATTGAGGTAAAAAGAGATCATCACCAGCGTCCTTTTTCTAAAAAACATAAGGTTTATGCCATAGTATGAGACTCAGGTCTCTTTGAATATTAGGCTAGTAAGTGAACACAAATAATGGAAACAAAAAATGTGTTAGGTGACAGTAATATGTTTGAGATTAAGCGATGTGAAGCCTGTTTCGAACCCCAAGAGAAGTGAGTCATAAATAGATTACAAGGAGGAGAAAAAAAGTTAATGAATCCCTCCTGCTGTGATGTTTAAGCATAGCAAGTTGTATCTAATGGAAACTACAATTGGGATGTGTCGGACAGTAGAGTCGATTGTCCTTTACTTGTTTCCCACAGATACCCGCTCGGTGCTTAGCCCGAAGAAAGGATCAAAGGGAGGGTACTAGATGTGGATCCCCTAACGATTCTAAGAAGATAACATATTACTGTACATTTCAATTGTATGTGGTTTTTTCCCCTGATGAACTTCTGAGTAAAAAGTACAAGAATATAAGGAAAGAAACATGTTGGGTGTGTTGTGAATGGAGTATGAAAGATTGGAATGAGTGGAGTAAATACGGATAGGTAGAAGCGTTACGGACTAGGGTGTGCCCCCTCAACTGGAGAGGGTATTTGACCACAGATCCACTTTGAAAATTAATTTAAATGTGATAATGAAGAATTGATTAATTAAAAGACCACAGAGTATTATAGTATTGTTAAAGTACAGTTGGAATATGTTGAAATTATAACATTTTTTAAATGTTGTATACACGATTGATATAAAAATATATTATGAATCTATGTTTTATAGAAAAATAAATAAATTGATATTTTTTGATACGTATTAGAATGGTATGTGATGATGTTTAATGAGTAATAACACATACAAATGGGCAGATACGATTGGTTCTGGGGAAAAAAGTGACCCTGTGAATATAATATATTATACCAATTTTTATAGGGCTGTTCACAAGTGGTCTAGAGAAATATTTCCTCTAGTCTTTCTGGTGTTTGTAAAAAGCCATTTGACGAATCTACACAAACGTTTGCAGAAAGATTTTAGAACTAGATATAAATGTTTTTTTAAAGTTTGGTGGGTTTTTGTCAGGATGGGGCCAAATGAGAGGGGGGTCTCAAAATGTTTAGATGGCTTATAACTTTGTTGCGTTTGACGAATGTGTACAAATGTTTTCCGAAAGATTATAGACCTAACCTTCAATGTTTGTGTAAAGTCTGAATGGATTTTGTGAAGTGGGGGCTAAGTTATATGACTATTGTATCTACATACATTTTGACACTTTTGAACAAATAAAATATGGACTTATTTCATTCAAACTCGTGTGAGGAGCATTGGCAAGGACCTTTAAGCATGGTTTTGCAAATGCACTCATGTTTTATTTTTTAACAAGTGTCATAATGTAGGAAAAAAATTATGATATACCTTAGGTTACTGAGGTATAGCCTGTGGCCATTGACAGTGACAAGATTGTCATGGTATAAGGTAATGACCCGGGCAATCTGGCTACTGTCCATGACCACAAGGGCCGAAATATGGGGTTAAAGTGGCCATATCCACCATGGAACGGCTATGTGGTAAAGTTATTCGAATGTCGGATAGTTTGAAAGGGAAAAAAATGTGCCTGTGGTAATATGGTCATAGGGTTCTGTCTTCACCTTCTGCAGGCTGCCATGGAAAGGGAAGAGGGGCTCTGTATGGATCCACGCCTTCCCTTTCCATGGTGGCCATCTAGGAAAAGGAAGAAAAATATATTTTTTAGCACCTCAGGTTCCCGCTTTGGGAACCAGGAGTGCCAGTGGCCTTTATCCAGCAGGGGCTGCAATGGAGGATAATGATCTGGAGCCCTCATTATTTATTTATTTATAAGGCGCTGAAGACCGCAGGCATCAGGGCCCACACAGACACACTTAGCTTAGGACGATACCTTGGGCTGCCGGCCCGTTATCCCCCGTTCCAGTCCCTGGATCAGGAGATGAACGCCACATTATTCGCATTAGCATAACACAAAATTCTAATGGAAATGCTGGAAAAACGTATTGAGTCTATGTACTTTAGTGAGAAATGTAAACTGGATGGAGTCTGAGGTTTTTCAGTTTTATTTGTAACCATAACGTCCCTTTAACAAAGATTTTTTTATTGAATTTCATAGGTTTTCATTAGTGCAACTTAACCATAACGTCCCTTTAACAAAGTTTTTTCATTAAATATATTTATATGTGTAGAATCTGGACATTCAATGCCACAATTTTAGTAAGCTCAACCCGTGGAGAAAGGAGGATTGACAGCTTTGTGTATGCCGCAGCAAAGAATGAGCCGAAGCTTGAAGATGGACCAAAGGATGACTACTTGGCCTGGTGTCAAAGGCTAAAAGGTTATCCGTCCTTGAAGAGCAAGTAAATGTGAGACGCTGAGGCATCGCTTGTTAAGTTGCAAAGAGAAAATACCATGAGATCACATGGGCCCAAAATGAAAATAGATGTGGGCATGCAAGCCTGGACCTTGATAAGATCGTGCTCACACTCCTTTATAATCCCATAGATGAGAAGCAACTACAAGGCCAAGTTCAAAGACAATTTGAATGGCAGACGGCATGAGTGATGAGAGATGGTGGGCTAACTGGGTGGGGAGGTACGGTCAAGCCCGCCCACCAGCACCTGGGATACCAGCTTACATGCTGCTAGAGAATCGAATGTTCCAGAAGGGTACAAGCATGACAACTGATTGTAGAGGGCCATATAACGAAGGGCCTTATAGTTTTATAGACAATGGTGTGCCGTGTAGCTAACAACTGATGGAGATGACTTGCACTAGGGGTGGGCATGAGTTGTCCACCTGACTGTACAGACACAATCAAAATCCTATCCCTTATTGAAAGTATACTTAGATACTCACCTTGAACCAACCATAATCCCACATACGCTTTTGTAGTTTTCCCCATAGTATGTCACGTATGACATATTTTTGCTATAAAAGTAATGTTTTTTATGAAATGCATTGAGATTGTGCTGTGTGATGTCCGTTGATGTCCGTTGTACTCCCTGTTTTAGACAATTGAGAATAAAACAAGACATTCTGCCAACTTCCTGAGTCAGTCTTCTTGTTTGGTGTGAAAGTTATTCTCCAATCCCATCCATCGTACAATGTGTTACCTTATTCAAAAGGACAAAAAGGGTTCACTAGGAACCAACCCATATATTTATGCAGGTTGGTACTTAACAAAACCCTGTTCCTGCAATAGAGGTGGTATAAGCCACCTTCTAGCCGGTGCATAAACAGGTCAAAACAATATCAGGAGAGCTAAATCCTCATAAGGAGCATCACATACTGGCCAGGATCGGTCCACTCCTCCCCTGGGCATCCTCCCCTTGACATCCCCACTGATTTAGCTGCATTAACTACCAAGTCTAACCCTTCCATGAAAGTGGCATACTCCAAAATGAGGGCTTGTAGAGTTCTTGGTGTGTGAGACATCAAGACAGAGTCGTCTGCATGTACTAGGACTGGTAGTGGCCGACCCGCCATTTTTGGGACATCAGGAGAAGCCTTTAGGAGATTATTATGGAGCCTGTTTATGTATAAACAAAAGAACAGTGGTGCCAACACACATCCCTAGCGAACCCCCAATTCAACTGGAAAAGAGCCTGTGCATTGCCCATTAACGCCACACCTAACACATGCTTGCGTCGAGCTGTGCAATCTGGCCAACAAGTTTACTAAAGGGCCTGGACAATTCATGGACCTGAGCATATCCCTCAACTTAGTGTGATTAACGTTGTCAAATGCCGTGCTCAGGTCCATGAATGCCAGATAAATGAAATTATATTTTATTTATATTGCGCTTGTACACAAGTTTCGGGCTCGTCCTTCAGGTAAAGAGAATGTGCCATTACCAGGTAAAGATTGAGTGCCTGCTCCGCTGTGCCCAACCCTGGCCCTAAGCCTAACTGGATTGGTGAGAGGATTCTGCAACTACTATAAAAAGATCATTTAACTTTAATGGTAGAAGATCAGGAGCATGTTGTTGTTTATAACCTCCCTTTTTCTTTATTTCTCTAGATATCAGTATTTTTGTTTCAAAACTTGACCGGTATGCCACTAATTTCAATATGAAGTGTGTAGTTGTCCACTGCACCTGATTTTGCTGTCTACTTAATTTTTTATGTTTTGTATTTTTGTTTTATAGTTGTTGGAGCCAGTAAATCCATACATCCTGTGAAATGTTTGATTTCTGTTTTGGTTTCTCAATGTAATAATTCTCTCTTAAAATGAAGTATGTCATGGGTCAGAAGGCCCGGATGCATCTAGACCTTTGAAGAAACAGCTGAAGAAGGAAGTCTCTGCTGTTGCGGTTTCACTTTCTTCTGCTGGTTGTGGCACTCTTATAGGATTTCATGCACACCAGCTTCAATTAATAGATGAAGCCCATATGGCATAATCTATGTCATCTAATAATGTGACTGCAATGACTCCCACCAACCAACGAGATAACAGGCATGGTCTGTGATTACACATTTTAATATTTTTCTCCGTAGTGGGTGGGGGAAAATAACCGGCCCATTGGGAGAGGTCCCCTGCAGACCTTACCCTCATTGGTGTATATACAGGCTCTATTTGTTCCTTTGGAAAAATGTGCACCCTGATACCACCGCAGAGATGTTCTAAAGCAATATGGTTGTCAAACTAGAACATCCAGCGCTGGAATGCAGAATAATCATACACTCAGTGTGGAGTGGTAGGCCGTGTAGCATTACCAGTACGAAAACTCCCCCTTGCCAATTCACCCTCACCCTTTTCAGTTCTGACCCACAATAAACATAATAGGTAGTCCAAACTAGCCCTTTCCATAATGCATCTAAGCGTTATGCTGTACACTCGCGTAATTTTAGACTGAAACCCGTTCCATTACATAAAACAGTGAAGGTGTGTGAGGCCTAGACATACCTGTTACCTTTTTGATTCAAAACAGATCATTAAGTGTACATTTGTATTGCTTCCTAAGTGAAGTGATCTATTTTCGTTCATGAAGGTTATTGGGACTATTGTAGTATTTATTTGAATTGTTGCCTAATTATCTTTCTAATTGATCGCAAATTTGTATGTTGCTGTGTAATTAATTCTAATGAATGGCAGTTAAGCTACACATGCATGCACAGACCGACGATACATTGAAACATTCCTTTTCGAGAAAAGAAATTATCTGTAAATACAAGCAACTCCATCGAGTTTTCATAGCAAATAATGATAATACAGAAAACATGTTGAAATCCAATTTTAATACGATGTACCTGGTGCCTTCCCAATGCGTTTAAATCCGAATTTCATTTTATAAATGTAATCATAATAGAAAAATCAGAACAGGTAACTTCCGATTTGTACACAATTAATTGAAAAGGCAGGTTAGTATGTCTTTACATGCCATCTAGCCTCTTATATAACAGATTTAAATTAAAAGTGTGTCAGGAAAAGCAGGCACTCGTGGATCAATAGGCTGCCTTCAGCAGAGATGACACGCTACACCTGATCCTCCTTCAGCCTCGCACGGTACCCATTACTCCCACTTCTGGGACTTCCCGGCCTTTTATCACGAAGTAAATCTCCTAGGATTACAGGTACTTGAGACTAATTATGTCTGCTCCATTACCTGCCATTGGCATGCCCTTTGTTTCCTCAACTTGTTTGCTCTCCCTTTTCAATGGGGAGGTTATCGTGGCGTTATCACGCAGAGTGGAGTGATAGCCCCCGTCCATTGTCACTTGTAGACACATACAAGCCTATCTTTATCTGCCAGCACAACACAGGAGTGGTGATAAGATAATTGCTCCAGGCAATGTTACACGCGTATCTCAATTGCTCTCTATTCATTTGTCGGATGACATCTTTGAAAGAGTTTAATTACATGATTAGAACTAACAACAGAAAACAAATAGTCATAGTTCCACGCTTATGACAGAAAGACAGAGGACTGCCATTTAAAAAACATATCTACGTATGTTCAATATGGCAATGATAAACCGATGTCCAATTCTGTCATTATCTTTATGTTTGACAAGTGTTAATTTCCATCATAAAAAAAGAGATGAATGCGAGTTTTACAGTGCGGTTCATAAAATGTGAGTTTGGTTCTCTCACATCCATACAATAATATCGCATGTTGCTACAGTATTTTCACTTGGATCATGTATCCCAACGTCTTTGCAATTTAAGCAGTTTCTTTTCCATGCACTGGTCAGTATTCCATTGCAGCAACAGTTGCTGTTTTTATTTTGATTCTTCTGCAGGATTTACTATCCAACCATGTAGGTCCAATGCACAAATGATACCAACTATTTGGTGATATAAGTAGCATATAAATAAGAATGCCTTACTTCTAAATGACAGGTGCTCCTCGGGGAGTTGGCCCCAGTTCACAAGGCCCGTCCCTTTTTAATGTATTTCGTAATGGTTTTAATATATATTTTTGAAAACATGTTTACATTCAATGATTTATATTTATTTGTTTATTTCATTTCTAATCATTTTTGATCAAGGTCATTGTATTGACCTAACACATATGATAGTATGGCTGTGGCTCCCCCCATATGTGGGGTAAAGGCAGGTGGGTGATTCCCCAATGGTTCAAACCACTTCTATGCCAACGGGCATGCCTAGGCAGTCTGCACTGGTCAAATATATGCCCACTGATAGGCATGTCCAGCCAAGCCAAGTAACGAGTCTGCATTCTGAACTAAGGACTGGTGCATGCTATGTGCTGTATATAAAAGGAGCACAGCTGCTTTAGCTTTTCAAGGCATACGTTTCTCTCTCGATAAATGCAAGCTATCCAGGGATGAACCCAAAGCGGCGGGTTAAAGAACAAGAAGCCCCCACAGGAAAATGTGAATGTTTGCTATCAATGTCAAAAACGTTAGCAAAGGATGAGGATGATTACGACGGGCCATGAGTGTTGTTAAGCATTACCAACAATTCAATGTTCACAATTCTGGCAGAATATGCTATTGAGATTAGGAAACAGAGGTGGCTGTCAGCTGCTATTGTCCCTGCTGCTAAAAATGTGGAGAGAACAGGTATGCGCAATGTCGGGACTTGTGTAAGGTTTGCAAATTTGCAAAGTAATTGTTGAAAAATGAAACAGCAATGGAAATATTTTGACTCTCACAGGAGGTTTCCGTTCAAGGTGAAATGGCAGTTGTGTTTAAGGAGTCCCTAAAACAGTGTTATTACAACGGTGTTTATGGCTGCCATTATCAGGACCTGAAACAAGCTGTGCATAAATGACTCATATATGCCATCCACTCTTTGATAATCGTGTTGTATGTTAGACCCCCAGTAGACATTGAACATTGTTTATACATTAATATACACTGTGGTTAAATCTGTAACCAAGACCTTGTTGAGAGATAAAGTTTAGCAGTGATCCTCACTATAGCATTGAAATTCAGTGATTGTGGGAAGTGATGACCATCTTAACTCGATGCCCCCCCCCCCCATTGAAGTCCCCCATGATCACATTATGTTTCTCATTGTGAATCACTTCTGTGATATCAAGTATGTGCTCATGGACTTTGCAACTCAGAGTTAAGGTGGCCATATCTTTCCACACTCTCTGGATGTCAAGGGTGTTCTTGCAACACATTAGATCTTCTTAATTCTCTTACCTAAAGTTTTTGAATTTCAAGGTTTTTATCATCCTATATTTTCTTATGGGCCCACAGGCTACAGCCTTCCACCATATCTACTTTACATGTTGTACCAGTGATTTAAAATTTTGGAAGACCACAGCAATCTGGACAGTGGACATGGCCAAACGGCATTGAGAGTGGGCCCTAGGAGAAGGTATGACATCACGAAACCATTGATATTTAATGAAGAAACTTTAGTTAACACACAGCCAAGATAGAAAATAGACCTGTCTTTGTAGAAAACATTCAGTACTGTAAGTTTGCCTCTAACAGTTTTGATGTTTCTTTGCAAGGGTTAAGCATTTTGGACAAAAAAAACCCAAATACCGACCGCTCCACACTTAGGGCTTTCCCCGTCCCACCCTACTGAAGTTTCCCTGGCTGTTTTACAAATGATCTCAGGCATAGGATACATGGTTATGGAATGCCTTTTTTGGGATAGACCAATTCAAATGCAGCTTGTAACGTATCACAGGAGTTTCCTCCAATGATGAGGCTAATTCAGGGAATGTTGTAGGAGTCTCTTGTATTGCAGAACATAAATATTTGATACCACACCCTGCACAAATAGAACCTGTGAACAGGTGTTCCAATATATCTATCTGAATGACTTGGATATAGTTTCAAGTTAAAATTAGAGTTAATGTAGCTGCTCATTGGCTCAATTGCTGAAGTTGTTAAACAGTGAGAAAGCTATTAACACTATTAAGATGGAGAAATAAGGTATGACCTATAATCCTGAAATTATTTTTAAAAAAAATCAAATCAAAATATCTATGAAAAATTGTCCACGAGGGAGACACTAACTGACGAAAATGGTCTGAACACATTTCTCAAAGGGAGGAAATTTCCAAAACTGAAGAAAAAGAACAATCCAATAAAGAAATCACAACTGAGAAATTAAAGCAACAAACTATGCCAGACGTGGATTTTGAAACACTTAAGGCTTTGTTAGAAAAGTCAATTAAACACAATGAATGGCCCTCAACTTTGTGGCGTGGCATGCAGATATAACTTTGATCCCCAAAAAAGATAATACTTTTTTGCAGAGTGGTTATAGACCAATTGTTATTAATACATACTGACTGTAAAATTCTGTCAAATGTGTCCAAAGCTCTGGTGAGAAGATTAGACAAAGTGTTAACAAATATTACTAATGTGAATCAAACAGGATATTTAAAGGTAAGGCACTCTGCAACAAATATGAGGACACTATTGCTTACAGTGTCAGAGGGTAAGAAACTGAAGACAGTGGTTTCAGTTGTATCACTAGATGCAGAGAAAGCCTGTGAACTAACACACTGGCAAACTATTGAAGAGCTGGAGTTTGAACAGATTTTTCTGAAATGGATTAGACTGTTAGACATCACCCCAAAGCATTGGTAGTTACAAATTGACTTAACTCTAGAACATTTAATTTAGAACATGGGACAAGACAAGGCTGCCCATTCTCCCCATTACTATTGATGATTGCTCTGGTAACTTTGGGAGATTGCAACTGGTGTGATACAAGGATCCAGGGAGTGAATTATGAGGGGGCAGAATAAAGGCTTTGTTTATACGCAGATGATTTGTTACTAATGCTACAGCACTTAGACATTTAATTGCTGACGTTGATGTAGAAAATTGATCATTTCTGCCAAATTTCAGGATATTTGAATTGGTCAACAAGGGAGGCCATGCCATTAACTCAACACTGTTGCAGAGAACATGAGGAAAGTTCAATTTTTTGTTTATTCCCAAACAAGTAAAAATATCTTGAAATTAAATATGACAAAAGTAATATCTAGATTGAAAGATGATTTAGAGTGATGGTCTGCTCTGAATCTCTATATTTTGGATAAGGTGAATGTGATTAGGATGACAGCAGCACCGAAGATTACTTACTTGCAATGATTCCTCTCTTCTGCAAGAAATCCCTATTCAAGGTACTGGAACGCGCATTGCAAGGCTTTCTATGGAATGGGAAGCCTTCAATGGTGGCATTGTGGAAGGTGCAACAGATATAATAAAGGTGGTCTCAAGGTGCCTATCTTCGAGATATACCATTTGACCTGTTCAGTAATTCATATATTACCATTCCTGAAAGACAATTGAGAAGAGTGAAAAATAGCTGTGTCAAATAAGACTATTCCATTAGTTCCTAGGGTTTTGCCTGGAAAAAGAACAAAACAAAATGACAGTAGTGAACTTACAGAATTTGTATGATGCTGCTCGAAGAAGATTTCACAAAGATTGTGCTCGGACACATATCTAATTGAGAAGGCTTCAATGAGGTTCAACACTAAAATTACTCAGAACAAGAAATCACTTTAATGGGCTTCCTGTCATTTGGCAGGGATGGTTGGGATAGAAGATATATTGTTAGAGGAGAAGTGGATATCTTTTGGGACACTGATGGGATATAAGGGCATGGAAGGTTTTACAATTAACCAATATGGAACATTAAATACTCTTGCTTCTAGGATGTATAGAGTTGATAATGATGACCTGAGGAAGGAAGATATAGGGAAAGTCCTATTATGGGTCAGGGAGGTAATAAGCAATTGAATGGAGTGGGGAGACCATGGAAAGAACAGGGGCACTTGGTAACTGCCTGTGAGGACAGGGAAGAGTTTTGAATTTTCAAGCATTATCAGAGGAATACAGGGGAAATAGCGCAGGCATTTGCAGTTCAATGCTGCTGAATGTATAGTCTGTGGCCACCTATTGGGTTCAAGCGAAACATATTGGGGGAACATGTACAGAGGAAGTGGCTGAAGGCTTTGGCCACTGGGCATGGCCGAAGGCAAAGGTTACTGGCCAATAAGTGTTTTGAAAGATACTGTGGACATGGACGAAGGCCCTGACTACTGGGCTCAAAAGACATGAATAGTGGTCACGACTGAAGGCCATGGCCACCAATTGGGTCCAAACGAAACAAATTGGGTCAAACATGTATAATGTACATGGATGAAGGCTATGGCCACTGGACAGTGCCAAAGGCCCTGGCTTGTGGGCCTGAAAGGCATGTTTAGTGGTCATGACCGAAGGCTGTGCCACCTAGTGGCTCCAAAAGAAACATATTGCAGCAGCTTGTACATTGGACATGACCGAAGACTGTGGCCAATGGCCATGGCTGAAAGCCATGGCTACCTGCCTGGTAGTGTTTTAAAATATACAATGGGGATGTCCAAAGGCCATGCTCACTGGTAAGGGCCTAAGGACCTGGCTAGTGGGTGTGAAAGACATGTATAGTGGTCTCAGCCGAAGCCATGGCAACCTATTTGGTCCAAAATAAACCTATTAGGCAAACAAGTATAGTGGACATGGCCGAAGGCTAGTGGCCTAGTAGTGTTTCGAAATATACAGTGGGCATGGCCGAAGGAAGTGCTTACTGGCCAGGGCCAAAGTTCTTGAGTAGTGGTCCTGAAAGGCATGTGTAATTGTCACGGCCAAAGTCCATCCACCTAGAGGGTACAAAAGAAACATATCAGGGGAACATGTACAGTGGACACGGCCACTGGCCATGGCCAAAGTCCATGGCCAAATGCCCTGGCTATGCGCCTGGTAGTACTTTAAAATATACAGTGACCACAGCCATCGGTCCTGACCATTGGGCTTGAAACACATGTTTAATGGTCTCAGCGGAAAGCTGTGGCCACCTACAAGCTCCAAAAGAAACATATCGGGGGAACAGTGGAAATGGACAAAGGCTGTGGCCAATGGCCAAAGCCACTGGCCCAGTAGTGTTTTAAATGTAGAGTGGGCACAGCTGAAGGCTGTGCTCACTGGCCACACCTAATGGCCCTGAATAGTATGCCAGAAAGACATGTATATTTGTCACGACCGAAGGCCATGGCCACCTAGTGGCTCTAAAACAAACATATTGGGGGAACTCTTTTCTGTATCTCTGCAGTCCCCTACCAGCATTTGACACCTGATGTCTGCACTTACCCTTGTACTTACCACTAGCTGGCTGCACTTTTACTTTTTGGTTTTGTTTATTTATTTTCTTTTACTGTCGATCCCATGTTCTGCACTGGCCCCCTTTCCCCCGTACCTTTCCCTTCTCCTTCCCTGCACTTGCGTGATCTCAATGACACCTGGCCTAGTAAGATCGTTGTCTCTGTCTTCCCTCTGTTTCTCCTCCTTACTCGTCACACCTTGCAGCACTTGTGTATACGCACGTTATAAATGCCATACCATATCATATCATAACATGTACATCAGCCTGTACAAAAAAGTATGGTATAGAAAGTCCTTGAAATTCACTGAATAAATGTGGTTACAGGGACGTTAAAGTGAGCAATGAATTGTAATAAAACCTTTGAAAATCAGTGCAAAAACATTAATTGCATGAATGCTAAGATTAGCAATATATTCTTGCAAAACCTTTCAAATTCAGGGAAAATGTTTTATTTGCAGGGACATTAAGGTGAAAATTGTATGCAACAAAACCCCAAAAATTCAGCAGACATTTCAGGCAAAGATACCTTAACTTGCTGCCCCCTGTTGCGCAGCATATGACCACAATGATGACATGAGAGATTACATCATTGATGACCTCACTGGTGACATCACTAATTACATCATATATGACATCACTGATGGCATCAGACATAAGATCACTCATTTGGTATGTTACATTTTATATAGTGGCCATCTCTTGGTAAATATGTGATTTCAGTATACTTGATAACAAGGAGAACATTGTACAAAACATTATATGGCAGTTAGTTCATGATATTAGTACTTGTTAAGGTTTCATGTGTAGTATTTGGTAAAGGATGACATTTGAAGTATGAATATCTAATACGTTGTATATATCTTTACTTTCATTTAACAGCAATCTATTACAATTGTCTAATTCATGCAATGTAACTGATTGTGGCAAATGTATGTAAGATAATATAATATGCATGTACAATAGTAAATACATGTTAATAGAAATAGAAACATGTTGAAACATGATCGTTTGGTTGATGTAAAATTCATACATTTAAATGTTCATTTGTGCTTATTATAAAAATAGTGTGAATACATATTCTGCTCTAAATGAGATTAGAAGTGTTATACAACACACACAAAACAAAGAACGTACATATTGGGATATATGATAACAATTCTAAGCATGGGTATTCTAAACAAATTATTATTACTTCAAAACTATATAGTAAAGGTGAGTTGGAGTTATATAGGACATTGTAAAAATGTATCGCTAATAACTGTTGACTTGTGCGACTGATTGAGCGACCGATTTGGCCGAAACTTTGCAGACAATTTTGCTTGTTCAGGCCCAGCCAGAGTAGAATGATCTTATAGATACGTTTTTAGGGAAACCAAAAAATTCACTTTTGGCTTAGACCACATACATTTTTCCAGCGACAAAAAAGGTCAGTGTATGCTCGACCACACAGCCAAAACCTCTGGTCCGATTTGGACCAGGTTTGAAACAACTTGGGCATAAAGCTTTGACTTGCGATCCTTTTGTGGGTTGGGGTCATTTCATCCATTAATTTTTAAAATATTTTATGGAGAAGGGGGTGCCCCGTACTCCAAAATAAATAGCTATATCTGCCCAGATACATTGAGTATCTGGGTGCTTAAGGTGTTTTTTAAACGAAACAACTCTCATCTTTATTTTTCTCATTGTGAGAGGTAGTCACGGTTATACCACAGGCTATAGCTGAGGGTATCGGAAAAATACAAGACAGAAAAAAGTAATTTTCAGGTCAGAAAACATGCACATACCAAAGGCTGGAGGTAGGGGGAGGCAAGAGGACACTAAGTGAAATTTGGGAGATGCAGGTGGGGGGTAGGGACCAAGTTTACAATGTGAGGCTCGCACATTTTTCACTTACCCTCGGGAACAACTTGGGGTTTAACCGCGGCTGCCCGATACTTTAACTGAAACTGCATCACAGAAATGACATGTCTTGAGGTAGGCATTGGAGAGTATAGGGGAGGTAAGGAGGCCATCAGTGGAGTGGATGGAGGAGGCATACATGAGGGGGGCACTTGGTGAGGACATGGGAGGACAGGGAAGGATTTTTCACAATTTATTTTCCCGATAACCATGGCTATAATGACTACAAATAACCAAGGGTATAACCCGGGTATCTGTAGTTCATTACATTGTTACTAAAGCTATAGAAATAAGTGAATACAAAAATGTATTTGTTTGACAGCTACAGTGACGTCAGGGGTGAGAAATCATTGGTTTTAAATGGCTGAAGGCCTGGTAGTGATGTAATGGCTAGTGTCCTGTTAGTGTTAAAAAGAAATAGAAAGTAGGCAAGGCCGAAGGCCATAGTGTTAAAAAACAGATTGTGTGCATGGTCGAAGGTTATGGCCACTTGCCATTAAAAATGGGAATGGCCGAAGGCTGTGGCAGCTGGCCATGGACAAAGGACATGTTTAGTGGCCAATTAGTGTTTTAAAATATACAATGGGCATGGTTGAACGCCGTGGTCACTGGCCAGACTGAAGGCCATGGCCAGTGGTATCAAAACGTTTACAGTGGGCATGGCCGAAGGATTGGGACAGTGGTGCTGAAAAATATACAGTAGGCATGGCTGGAGGCCAGGCACAGTGGTGCTGACAAAAATATAACAGGCATAGCTGAATGCCAGGGCCAGTGGCGCTGAAAAATATACCATAGGTATGGCCGAAAGCCTGGGCCAGTGGTGGCAAAAATAGAAAGTAGGCACAACCGAAGGCCATTGTGCTAATAAAAAAATAGAGAGTGGGAGTGTGGGCACGGCGAAGGCCATAGGCCAAGGCACTGAAAAATATACAGTAATCACAACCAATGGCCAGTGGCACTAAAAAATATACAGTGAGCATGACAAAAACCATGGTATAACAAAACCCTTTAGATTCAAGGAAAACATTTAGTTGAAGTGCAGTTAAGGTGAGTAAACTTAACGCAACAAAACCCTTTGGGAATCTCAGGACTGGCTTAACTCAGCGGGTTCCTGTTGCAAAGCCCAAGACCACATATATATTATCAGAGAAGGAATTTACAATGCACCATACAATGGCATCATGGGGGAAATGGTATTATGGGGGAGATCAACGGGAACGTGGCAAGATAAGCCACGTTTTCTTCCTTGAATTATAGAGCGGCGGTCGCCGCCCTATAGTTAAGGTGAGTCGTACTCAAATAGGAACCCCAAAAAAGTGAATTTCTAATAACCTTTGACTTGTACAATGGATTTGGCAGATATTTTGAATTCAATTAGGGACATGCAGGCCCCCCAACACTATTAAAAATGTGTTATTAGATAAAAAAGGTTATTTAGAAAACAATCAAAAATAAAGTTGCTTCCTACTTCCCATTCATTTTTACATACACAAAAAAGGTCAATTTTTGCTGGACCGCACAGCCCAAACTGCTTGAAGGATTAGGCCTGGGTTTGAAACAACTTGGGCAAGAAGAATTGACTTAAGGCATTTTTGTGGTTTGGAGTTATTCTGTCCAGTAGTCTTTTAAATATTTGATGGACTGAGGTGGGGATGGATTTGGAACTCAAACCACATCAACCTCAAACCACTTCTGTCAGACATGATGATTGAAGTCTGACAGTGCAGTAAAATATAAAACATGTTCTACCTACTCTAAATCCACTGAACCTACCACCACCTTGTCTACCCTAAAGACCCACCATACTCCTCCTCTTTATCCTTACCCATATAACCTAACCCTGTTTATGTCTACCCACTGATCCTACTGAGATCTTTTCGACTACCATTGTATCTTTAACTCCTGTTCCCTCATCCATACTGCTTACCTTCACTCTCACTTCCCCTAACTAGACTACCCTCACCCTCTTGACACCTATCAACCCATCTTACGGCTATTCAATCTATTTACCCTTTTTTGTTAATCATGGTCCTTCACAAAGAGCGCAAAGAAACTGTAAATGTATACCATGGATTTTCTTGCATGGGTTCTTTCAGTCCATCTTGGATTTTTTCACAAATGACCCAATGATTATTGTATGTGAAGACAACAACAGTGTACTATGCACAAATGTTGTATAAACAATAGCGCACACAATGTACTACATGTGAGCGTCACCAACATTATGTGTACAAGTGAAACTAATTGTTTTTCTTATAAAGTATGTTCTCTAACTAATTATATATATATATATATATATATATATATATATATATATATATATATATATATATATATATATTTTGTTTTTACAGACAGAAAAGTGCATATTATGAAATAATCACGGTGGACATATTATTGTGGCCATGGCTAGTGTCTCTACCAGTGTGCATGTATTGTACCCCACTTTCTCTACATTCACTCAACCTACTCCACCCTCTCTAGTTCAACCACACACCATAATCCCCCTGTTTATCCTCACCCAGCGTATCTAACCCTGACTACCACCACCCAATCATCCTACTGACACTTTCTCTACCCTCATTGTATGCCTACCATCTATTCCACTATTGGTATACCACATTCACACTATCTAATCCACTACCCAGTTTATTCCCACCCTTGTGACCTCCTATATACCCATTCTACTGTTACAGAAACTATGCATCCTTCTGTACCTTATTCACATATTGTTTCTTACACTGTATATATTGCAAAATACAACTTACAAGTACGACAGAATACACAGGTATACATACACATCTGTAAAAGAAAATTACATATGAATATAAAACTGTAGCTACCACAACAGCCAATGAGATTCAGAGCTTTGGAGGTGCGTATAATTAGCAGCAACGACTGGAAGTTTGTATCCACGGCTATGAGAGCGTCAGTCACAATGCAGCAAATCCAGTCACGGCTATCTTCATGCCGTACTTCTATAAGCAGCTATCCTCAGGCCAATGTGTCTATGTGTTTTGTAGTCAGGGCTATCACCAAACAGTATAGCTGTGGCTACAAAGACACATTTTAAACAATAAATTGCTGTAATTCAAGCTGCATAAAATAGATTACATACAACACTGTGATCCATTTTTGCAGTTTGTGTTTCATTTCATCTATTTTTTTATAACTTAGAGGGTGGCCCTCAAAAGGGCCATTTTGGAGGATGGAAAGAGGGGGGGTGGAAAAGGGAAGGAAAACACATTTGGATAAAACATATAACAAAGGGAATTAAAACAAAAAAGTTCATATATATTACATGGCCACCGTAGTGGCCATGTAGTTATGGTTAAGTTGGTGTTTCCATAGGAAGAACACTTTTTGGGCGGCTTATAACTTCGCTCTCCCTGGACTAATCCTCACCAAACTTTGCAAAAAAAGTATTTGGGTCACTCTGAATTGTTTTGCAAAGTTTGGTGAGGATTCGTCTAAGGGGGGGGGCAAAGTTATAGGAGGGGTCCCATAACTTATTTTTTTCCCATAGACATAATGGGAAGAAAATTTGCTCTCGCCTACAGCCCAAACCGCTGGACGGATTGACACCAAATTTGCGGCAGGAGCGGCGGCTTGGTCCCGAAAGCGTGCTTGGCTTCATTTGGTGTAAATCCGTCCAGTAGTTTTTAAGAAAATGACAAAAATGTAAGTGAAAAAAATTAGTGATATCTGTGTTCGCTTTGCGGACACACTTCCCTGTTTGCTCCGCGGACAGGACAGTGATTGGGCAAGCAGCTTGCGTGATGTCCGCGGACATCTGACGTGCTCTCTCATTGGATGCGGTGAAAGCGTGCAGTGCGTCTGGCTTCAGACACGCCCGCCATCTTTGTTCCTCGCCGCCTGCACAGTAAGTCTTGTGTCTGTCTCCTGTTCCTCCCACCCCCGCTCATGCCCCGTGTGTCCTACTTGTCCCCCACCCCCACTCATGCTCTGTGTCTCCCCTGTTCCTCCAGCCCCCCGCTCACGCCATCGGCACACGGTGACCAGCGGAGGGCCGAGGAGCAGGTTCTGCTGCCTGCACACAAACGCTGTGTGTCTCTCTCCCTCCCCCCACCCCTGCTCATGCCCTGTGTGTCTCGCTACCTCCCCCCACCCCCGCTCATGCCCCGTGTGTCTCTCTCCCCTTCCCCCCACCCCCCGCTCATGCCCCGTGTGTCTCTCTCCCCTTCCCCCCACCCCCGCTCATGCCCCGTGTGTCTCTCTACCTCCCCCTCACCCCTGCTCATGCCCCGTGTATCTCTCTCCCTCCCCCCACCCCCCACTCATTCCCCGTGTGTCTCTATCCCCTTCCCCCACTCCCCGCTCATGCCCCGTGTGTCTCTCGGCCTCCACCCCACCCCCGCTCATGCACCGTGTGTCTCTCTCCCTCCCCCCTACCCTGCTCATGCCCCGTGTGTCTCTCCCCCTCCCGCCCAACCCCCGCTCATGCCCCATGTCTCTCTCCCCTTCCCCCCACCCCCCGCTCATGCCCCGGGTGTCTCTCTCCCTCCCCCCACCCCCGCTCATGCCCCGTGTGTCTCTCTCCCTCCCCCCTACCCCCGCTCATGCCCCGTGTGTCTCTCTCCCTCCCCCCACCCCCGCTCATGCCCAGTGTGTCTCTCCCCCTCCCGCCCACCCCCCGCTCATGCCCCGTGTGTCTCTCTCCCCTTCCCCCAACCACCGCTCATGCCCAGTGTGTCTGACTCCCCTTCCCCCACCCCCTGTTCATGCCCCGTGTGTCTCTATCCCTTCCCACCCCCGCTCATGCCCCGTGTGTCTCTCCCCCTCCCGCCCACCCCCCACTCATGCCCCGTGTGTCTCTCTCCCCTTCCCCCCACCCCCTGCTCATGCTCATGCCTTGTGTGTCTCTCCCCCTCCCGCCTACCCCCCGCTCATGCCCCGTGTGTCTCTCCCCCTCCCGCCCACCCCCCGTTCATGCTCCTTGTGTCTCTCCCCCTCCCCCCACCCCCGCTCATGCCCCGTGTGTCTCTCTCCTTCCCCTCCACCCTGGCTCATGCCTCGTGTCTCTCTCCCCACCCCCCGCTCATGCCTCGTGTGTCTCTCTTTCTCCCGCCCACCCCCGCTCATGCCCCGTGTGTCTCTCCCCCTCCCGCCCACCCCCGCTCTTGCCCTGCGTATCTCTCCCCCTCCCGCCCACCCCCGCTCTTGTGTGTCTTTCCCCCTCTCAGCCCCGCTCATGCCCTGTGTGTCTCTCCCCCTCCTGCCCACCCCCCGCTTATGCCCCGTGTGTCTCTCCCCTTCCCCCCACCCCCGCTCATGCCCCGTGTGTCTCTCTTCCTCCCTCCCCGCACCCCCGCTCATGCCCCGTGTGTCTCTCTCCCTCCCCCCTACACCCGCTCATGCCCCGTGTGTCTCTCTCCCTCCCCCCCACCTCCCGCTCATGCCTCGTGTGTCTCTCTCCCTCCCCCCAACCCCCGCTCATGCCCCGTGTGTCTCTCTCCCTCCCCCCGCTCATGCCCCGTGTGTCTCTCTCCCTCCCACTCCCCGCTCATGCCGCGTGTGTCTCTCTCCCTGCCGCCCACTCCCCGCTCATGCCCCGTGTGTCTCTTTTTTTACAAGGGTTAAGAATTTTGGACAAAAATAGCTCAAATACCGACCTCTCCACACTTAGGGCTTTCTCCATCCCACCCTACTGAAGTTTCCCTGGCTTTTTTACAAATGATCTCAGGCATAGGCTACATGGTTATGAAATGCCTTTTTTGGGATAGACCAATTCAAATGCAGCTTGTAACGTATCACAGGAGTGTTCCTCCGATGATGAGGCTAATTCAGGGAATGTTGTGGGAGTCTCTTGTATTGCAGAAAATAATTATTTGATACCACACCCTGCACAAATAGAACCTGTGAACAGGTGTTCCAATATATCTATCTGAATGACTTGGATATAGTTTCAATTTAATATTAGAGTTAATGTAGCTGCTCATTGGCTCAATTGCTGAAGTTGTTAAACAGTGAGAAAGCTATTGACACTATTAAGATGGAGAAATAAGGTATGACCTATAATCCAGAAATTATTTATTTTTTTAAATCAAATCAAAATATCTATGAAAAATTGTCCACGAGGGAGACACTAACTGACGAAAATGGTCTGAACACATTTCTCAAAGGGAGGAATTTTCCAAAACTGAAGAAAAAGAACAATCCAATAAAGAAATCACAACTGAGAAATTAAAGCAACAAACTGTTTGAACAGTGGCAGATCTACTGGCCCTGATGTTTTTCCAGCAGAGTTTTACAAAACTATGCCAGACGTGGATTTTGAAACACTTAAGGCTTTGTCAGAAAAGTCAATTAAACACAATGAATGGCCCTCAACTTTATGGCGTGGCATGCAGATATAACTCTGATCCCCAAAAAAGATAATACTTTTTTGCAGAGTGGTTATAGACCAATTGTTATTAATACATACTGACTGTAAAATTCTGTCAAATGTGTCCAAAGCTCTGGTGAGAAGATTAGACAAAGTGTTAACAAATATTACTAATGTGAATCAAACAGGATATTTAAAGGTAAGGCACTCTGCAACAAATATGAGGACACTATTGCTTACAGTGTCAGAGGGTATGAAACTGAAGACAGTGGTTTCAGTTTTATCACTAGATGCAGAGAAAGCCTGTGAACAAACACAGTGGCGAACTATTGAAGAGCTGGAGTTCGAACAGATTTTTCTGAAATGAATTAGACTGTTAGACATCACCCCAAAGCATTGCTAGTTACAAATGGACTTAACTCTAGAACATTTAATTTAGAACATGGGACAAGACAAGGCTGCCCATTCTCCCCATTACTATTGATGATTGCTCTGGTAACTTTGGCAGATTGCAACCAGTGTGATACAAGGATCCAGGGAGTGAATTATGAGGGAACAGAATAAAGGCTTTGGTTATACGCAGATGATTTGTTACTAATGCTACAGCACTTAGACATTTAATTGCTGACGTTGATGTAGAAAATTGATAATTTCTGCCAAATTTCAGGATATTAAATGAATTGGTCAACAAGGGAGGCCATGCCATTTACTCAACACTGTTGCAGAGAACATGAGGAAAGTTAAATTTTTTGTTAATGCCCAAACAAGTAAAAAATTCTGGAAATTAAATATGACAATAGCAATATCTAGATTGAAAGATGATTTAGAGTGATGGTCTGCTCTGAATCTCTCTATTTTGGATAAGGTGAATGCGATTAGGATGACAGCAGCACCTAAGATTACTTACTTGCAATGATTCCTCTCTTCTCTAAGAAGTCCCTATTCAAGGTACTGGAACGTGCATTGCAAGGCTTTCTATGGAATGGGAAGCCTTCAATGGTGTCATTGTGGAAGGTGCAAGAGATATAATAAAGGTGGTCTCAAGGTGCCTATCTTCGAGATATACCATTTGACCTGTTCAGTAATTCAAATATTACCATTCCTGAAAGACAATTGAGTGAAAAATAGCTGTGTCAAATAAGAATATTCCATTAGTTCCTAGGGTTTTGCTTGGAAAAATAACAAAACAAAATGACAGTAGTGAACTTACAGAATTTGTATGATGCTGCTCGAAGAAGATTTCACAAAGATTGTGCTCGGACACATATCTAATTGAGAAGGCTTCAATGTGGTTCAACACTAAAATTACTCAGAACAAGAAATCACTTTAATGGGCTTCCTGTCATTTGGCAGGGATGGTTGGGATAGAAGATATATTTTTAGTGGAGAAGTGGATATCTTTTGGGACACTGATGGGATATAAGGAAGATATAGGGAAAGTCCTATTATGGGTGAGGGAGGTAATAAGCAATTGAATGGAGTGGGGGGACCATGGAAAGAACAGGGGGAACAGTATTATCAGAGGAATACTGGGGAAATACCGCAGGCATTTGCAGTTCAATGCTGCTGAGTGTGTAGTCTGTGGCCACCTATTGGGTTCAAGAGAAACATATTGGGGGAACATGTACAGAGGAAGTGACTGAAGGCTGTGGCCACTGGGCATGGCCGAAGGCCAAGGTTACTGGCCAATAAGTATTTTGAAAGATACTGTGGGCATGGCCGAAGGCCCTGGCTACTGGGCTCAAAAGACATGAATAGTGGTCACGACTGAAGGCCATGGCCACCAATTGGGTCCAAACGAAACAAATTGGGTCGAACATGTATAATGGACATGGCTGAAGGCTGTGGCCACTGGACAGTGCCAAAGGCCCTGGCTTGTGGGCCTGAAAGGCATGTTTAGTGGTCATGACCGAAGGCTGTGCCACCTAGTGTCTCCAAAAGAAACATGTTGCGGCAGCATGTACATTGGACATGACCGAAGACTGTGGCCACTGGCCATGGCTGAAAGCCATGGCTACTTGCCTGGTAGTGTTTTCAAATATACAATGGGGATGTCCAAAGGCCATGCTCACTGGTAAGGGCCTAAGGACCTGGCTAGTGGGTGTGAAAGACATGTATAGTGGTCTCAGCCGAAGGCCATGGCAACCTATCTGGTCCAAAATAAACCTATTAGGCAAACATGTATAGTGGACATGGCCGAAGGCTAGTGGCCTGGTAGTGTTTCAAAATATACAGTGGGCATGGCAAAATGACGTGCTTACTGGCCAGGGCCAAAGTTCTTGAGTAGTGGTCCTGAAAGACATGTGTAATGGTCACGGCCAAAGTCCATCCACCTAGAGGGTACAAAAGAAACATATCAGGGGAACATGTACAGTGGACACGGCCACTGGCCATGGCCCAAGTCCATGGCCAAATGCCCTGGCTAGGCACCTGGTAGTGCTTTAAAATATACAGTGACCACAGCCATTGGTCCTGACCATTGGGTTTGAAACACATGTTTAATGGTCTCAGCGGAAGGCTGTGGCCACCTAGTAGCTCCAAAAGAAACATATCAGGGGAACAGTGGAAACAGACAAAGGCTGTGGCCACTGGCTAAAGCCACTGGCCCAGTAGTGTTTTAAATGTAGAGTGGGCATAGCTGAAGGCTGTGCTCACTGGCCACAGCTAATGGCCCTGAATAGTAGGCCAGAAAGACATGTATATTTGTCACGACCGAAGGCCATGGCCACCTAGTGGCTCTAAAAGAAACATATTGGGGGAACTCTTTTCTGTATCTCTGCAGTCCCCTACCAGCATTTGACACCTGATGTCTGCACTTACCCTTGTACTTACCACTAGCTGGCTGCACTTTTAATTTTTGCTTTTGTTTATTTATTTATTTATTTATTTATTTTCTTTTACTGTCGATCCCATGTTCTGCACTGGCCTCCTTTCCCCCCGTACTTTTCCCTTCTCCCTTTCCTGCACTTGCATGATCTCAATGACACCTGGCCTAGTAAGATCGTTGTCTCTGTCTTCCCTCTGTTTCTCTTCCATGCCACGTCGCACCTTGCAGCACTTGTGTATATGCACGTTATAAATGCCATACCATATCATATCATAACATATACTTCAGCCTGTACAAAAAAAGTATGGTATAGAAAGTCCTTGAAATTCACTGAATAAATATAGTTACAGGGACGTTAAAGTGAGCAATGAATTGTAATAAAACCTTTGAAAATCAGTGCAAAAACATTAATTGCATGAATGCTAAGGTTAGCAATATATTCTTGCAAAACCTTTCAAATTCAGGGAAAATGTTTTATTTGCAAGGACATTAAGGTGAAAATTGTATGCAACAAAACCCCAAAAATTCAGCGGACATTTCAGGCAAAGATACCTTAACTTGCTGCCCCCTATTGCGCAGCATATGACCACAATGATGACATGAGAGATTACATCAATGATGACCTCACTGGTGACATCACTAATTACATCATATATGACATCACTGATGGCATCAGACATAAGATCACTCATTTGGTATGTTACATTTTAAATAGGGGCCGTCTCTTGGTACATATGTGATTTCAGTATACTTGATAACAATGAGAACATTGTACAAAACATTATACAGCAGTTATTTCATGATATCAGTACTTGTGAAGCTTTCATGTGTAGTATTTAGTAAAGGATGACATTTGAAGTATGAATATCTAATACTTTGTATATATCTTTACTTTCATTTAACAGCAATCTATTACAATTGTCTAATTCATGCAATGTACCTGATTGTGGCAAATGTATGTAAGATAATATAATATGCATGTACAATAGTAAATATATGTTAATAGAAATAGAAACATGTTGAAACATGATCGTTTGGTACATGTTAAATGCATACATTTAAATGTTCAATTGTGCTTATTATAAAAATAGTGTGAATACATATTGTGCTCTAAATGAGATTAGAAGTGTTATACAACACACACAAAACAAAGAACGTACATATTGGGATATATGATAACAATTCTAAGCATGGGTATTCTAAACAAATTATTATTACTTCAAAATTATATAGTAAAGGTGAGTTGGAGTTATATAGGACATTGTAAAAATGTATTGCTAATAACTTTTGACTTGTGCGATTGATTGCGCGACCGATGTGGCCGAAACTTTGAAGACAATTTTGCATGTTCATGCCCAGCCAGAGTAGAATGATTTTATAGATAAGTTTTTAGGGAAACCAAAAAATTCACTTTTGGCCTAGTCCACATACATTTTTCCAGTGACAAAAAAGGTCAGTGTATGCTCGACCACACAGCCAAAACCTCTGGTCCGATTTGGACCAGGTTTGAAACAACTTGGGCATGAAGCGTGGACTTGCGATCCTTTTGTGGGTTGGGGTCATTTCATCCATTAATTTTTAAAATATTTTATGGAGAAGGGGGTGCCCCGTACTCCAAAATAAATAGCTATATCTGCCCAGATACATTGAGTATCTGGGTGCTTAAGGTGTTTATTAAACAAAACAACTCTCATCTTTATTGTTCTCATTGTGAGAGGTAGTCACGGTTATACCACAGGCTATAGCTGAGGGTATCGGAAAAATACAAGACAGAAAAAAGTAATTTTCAGGTAAGAAAACATGCACATGCCAAAGGCTTGAGGTAGGGGGAGGCAAGCGGACACCAAGTGAAATTTAGGAGATGGGGTGGGGGGTAGGGATCAAGTTTACAATGTGAGGCTCACACATTTTTTACATACCCTCGGGTATAACCTGGGGTATAGCCGCGGCTACCTGATATTTTATCTGAAACTGCATCACAGAAATGACATGTCTTGAGGTAGGCATTGGAGAGTATAGGGGAGGTAAGGAGGCCATCAGTGGAGTGGATGGAGCAGGCATATATGAGGGGGGCACTTGGTTAGGACCTGGGAGGACAGGGAAGAATTCTTTACAATTTATTTTCCCGATAACCATGGCTATAATGACTACAAATAACCAAGGGTATAACCCGGGTATCTGTAGTTCATTACATTGTTACTAAAGCTATAGAAATAAGTGAATACGAAAATGTATTTGTTTGACAGATACAGTGACGTCAGGGGTGAAAAATCATTGGTTTTAAATGGCTGAAGGCCTGGTAGTGATGTAATGGCTAGTGTCCTGTTAGTGTTAAAAAGAAATAGAAAGTCCGCAAGGCCGAAGGCCATAGTGTTAAGAAACAGATTTTGTGCATGGTCGAAGGTCATGGCCACTGGCCATCAAAAATGGGAATGGCCGAAGGCTGTGGTAGCTGGCCATGGGCAAAGGACATGTTTAGTGGCCAATTAGTGTTTTAAAATATACAATGGGCATGGTTGAACGCCGTGGTCACCGGCCATGACTGAAGGCCATGGCCAGTGGTATCAAAACATTTACACTGGGCATGGCCAAAGGATTGGGACAGTGGTGCTGAAAAATATACAGTAGGCATGGCTGGAGGCCCGGCACAGTGGTGCTGAAAAATATACAGTAAGGATGGCCGAAGTCCAGGGACAGTGGTGATGACAAAAATATAATAGGCATAGCTGAATGCCAGGGCCAGTGGCGCTGAAAAATATACCATAGGTATGGCCGAAAGCCTGGGCCAGTGGTGGCAAAAATAGAAAGTAGGCACAACCGAAGGCCATTGTGTTAATAAAAAAATAGAGAGTGAGAGTGTGGGCACGGCCAAAGGCCATAGGCCAAGGCACTGAAAAATATACACTAGTCACAAACAATGGCCAGTGGCACTAAAAATATACAGTGAGCATGACAAAAAACTATGGTATAAAGAAACCCTTGAGATTCAAGGAAAACATTTAGTTGAAGTGCAGTTAAGGTGAGTAAACTTAACGCAACAAAACCCTTTGGGAATCTCAGGACTGGCTTAACTCAGCGGGTTCCTGTTGCAAAGCCCAAGACCACATATATATTATCAGAGAAGGAATTTACAATGCCACATACAATGGCATCATGGGGGAAATGGTATTATGGGGGAGATCAACGGGAACGTGGCAAGATAAGCCACATTTTCTTCCTTGAATTATAGAGCGGCGGTCGCCGCCCTATAGTTAAGGTGAGTCGTACTCAAATAGGAACCCCAAAAAAGTGAATTTCTAATAACCTTTGACTTGTACAATGGATTTGGCAGATATTTTGAATTCAATTAGGGACATGGTGCAGGCCCCCCAAACACTATTAAAAATGTGTTATTAGATAAAAAAGGTTATTTAGAAAACAATCAAAAATAAAGTTGCTTCCTACTTCCCATTCATTTTTACATAGACAAAAAAGGTCAATTTTTGCTGGACCGCACAGCCCAAACCTCTTGAAGGATTAGGCCTGGGTTTAAAACAACTTGGGCATGAAGAATTGACTTGAGGCATTTTTGTGGTTTGGAGTTATTCTGTCCAATAGTCTTTTAAATATTTGATGGAGAAAGGGGTGCTCCAAGTCTTCATTCCTGTAGTCCTCTTCTGAGGTGGGGACGGATTTGGAACTCAAAACACATCAACCTCAAACCACTTCTGTCAGAAATGATGATGGAAGTCTGACAGTGCAGTAAAATATAAAACACGCTCTACCTTCTATAAATCCACTGAACCTACCACCACCTTGTCTACCCCAATGACCCACCATCCTCCCTCCTCTTTATCCTTACCCATGTAACCTAACCCTGTTTATGTCTACCCACTGATCCTACTGAGACCTTTTCGACTACCATTGTATCTTTAACTCGTGTTCCCTCATCCGTACTGCTTACCTTCACTCTCGCTACCCCTACCTAGACTACCCTCACCCCCTTGACACCTACCAACCCATCTTACTGCTATTCAATCTATTTACCCTTTTTTGTTAATCATGGTCCTTCACAAAGAGCACAAAGAAACTGTAAATGTATACCATGGATTTTCTTGCATGGGTTCTTTCAATCCATCTTGGATTTTTTCACAAATGACCCAATGATTATTGTATGTGAAGACAACAACAGTGTACTATGCACAAATGTTGTATAAACAATAGCGCATACAATGTACTACATGTGAGCATCACCAACATTATGTGTACAAGTGTAACTAATTGTTTTTCTTATAAAATATGTTCTCTAACTAATTATATATATATTTTGTTTTTACAGACAGAAAAGTGCATATTATGAAATAATCACTGTGGACATATTATTGTGGCCATGGCTAGTGTCTCTTCCAGTGTGCATGCATTGTATCCCACTTTCTCTGCATTCACTCAACCTACACCACCCTCTCTAGTTCAACCACCCACCATAATCCCCCTGTTTATCCTCACCCTGCGTATCTAACCCTGACTACCACCACCCAATCATCCTACTGACACTTTCTCTACCCTCATTGTATGCCTTCCATCTATTCCCCTATTGGTATACCACATTCACACCATCTAATCCACTACCCAGTTTATTCCCACCCTTTTGACCTCCTATCCATCCATTCTACTGTTACAGAATCTATGCATGCTTATGTACCTTATTCACATTTTTTCTTACACTGTATATATTGCACAATACAACTTACAAGTACGACAGAATACACAGGTATACATACACATCTGTAAAAGAAAATTACATATAAATATAAAACTGCAGCTACCACAACAGCCAATGAGATGCAGAGCTTTGGAGGTGCGTATAATTAGCAGCAACGACTGGAAGTTTGTATCCACGGCTATGAGAGCATCAGTCACAATGCAGCAAATCCAGTCACGGCTATCTTCATGCCGTACTTCTATAAGCAGCTGTCCTCAGGCCAATGTGTCTATGTGTTTTGTAGTCAGGGCTATCACCAAACAGTATAGCTGTGGCTACAAAGATAGATTAAATACAACACTGTGATCCATTTTTGCAGTTTGTGTTTCATTTCATCTATTTTTTATAACTTAGAGGGTGGTCCTCAAAAGGGCCATTTTGGAGGATGGAAAGAGGGGGGGTGGAAAAGGGAAGGAAAACACATTTGGATAAAACATATAACAAAGGGAATTAAAACAAAAAGGTTCATATATATTACATGGTGACGGTAGTGGCCATGTAGTTATGGTTAAATTGGTGTTTCCATAGGAAGAGCACTTTTTGGGTGGCTTCTAACTTCGCTCTCCCTGGACGAATCCTCACCAAACTTTGCAAAAAAAGTATTTGGGTCACTCTGAATTGTTTTACAAAGTTTGGTGAGGATTCGTCCAGGGGGGGCAAAGTTATAGGGGGGGTCCCAAAACTTTTTTTTTTCCCATAGAAATAATGGGAAAAAACTTTGCTCACCCCTACAGCCCAAACCGCTGGACGGATTTACACCAAATTTGCGGCAGGAGCGGCGGCTTGGACCCGAAAGCTAGCTTTCCTTTATTTGGTGTAAATCCATCCAGTAGTTTTTAAAAAAAATGACAAAAACGTAAGTGAAAAAAATTAGTGATATCTGTCTTCTCTTCGCGGACACACTTCCCTGTTCGCTCCGCGGACAGGACGGTGATTGGGCAAGCAGCTTGCATGATGTCCACGGACATCTGACATGCTCTCTCATTGGATGCGGTGAAAGCGTGCAGAGCGTCTGGCTTCAGAGACGCCCGCCATCTTTGTTCCTCGCCGCCTGCACAGTAAGTCTTGTGTCTGTCTCCTGTTCCTCCCACCCCCGCTCATGCCCGGTGTGTCCTTCTTGTCCCCCCCACCCCCACTCATGCTCCGTGTCTCCCCTGTTCCTCCAGCCCCCCACTCACGCCATCGGCACACGCTGGCCAGCGGAGGGCCGAGGAGCAGGATCTGCTGCCTGTACACGAACGCTGTGTGTCTATCGCCCTCCTCCCATCCCCCGCTCATGCCCCCTGTGTCTCTCTCCCCTTCCCCCATCCCCTCTCATGCCCCGTGTGTCTCTCTACCTCCCCCCCACCCCCGCTCATGCCCCGTGTATCTCTCTCCCTCCCCCCACCCCCCGCTCATGCCCTGTGTGTCTCTCTACCTCCCCCCCACCCCCGCTCATGCCTCGTGTATCTCTCTCCCTCCCCCCACCCCCCGCTCATGCCCTGTGTGTCTCTCTCCCCTTCCCCCACCCCCGCTCATGCCCCGTGTGTCTCTCTCCCTCCCCCACCCCCTGCTCATGCCCCGTGTGTCTCTCTCTCCTCCCCCCACCCCCCGCTCATTCCCCCTGTGTCTCTCTCCCCTTCCCCCATCCCCTCTCATGCCCCGTGTGTCTCTCTACCTCCCCCCCACCCCCGCTCATGCCCCGTGTATCTCTCTCCCTCCCCCCACCCCCCGCTCATGCCCTGTGTGTCTCTCTCCCCTTCCCCCACCCCCGCTCATGCCCCGTGTGTCTCTCTCCCTCCCCCCCACCCCCGCTCATTCACCGTGTGTCTCTCCCCCTCCCGCCCACACCCCCCGCTCATGCCCCGTGTCTCTCTCCCCTTCCCCCCACCCCCCGCTCATGCCCCGTGTGACTCTCTCCCTCCCCCCCACCCCCGCTCAAGCCCCGTGTGTCTCTCTCCTTCCCTCCCACCCCTGCACATGCCCCGTGTGTCTCTCTCCCCTTCCCCCACCCCCGCTCATGCCCCGTGTGTATATCTCTCTCCCCCCACCCCCGCTCATGCCCCGTGTGTCTCTGCCCCTCCCGCTCACCCCCCCGCTCATACCCCGTGTGTCTCTCTCCCCTTGCCCCCACCCCCCGCTCCTGCCCCGTGTGTCTCTCAACCTCCCCCCCACCCCCGCTCATGCCCCGTGTGTCTCTCCCCCTCCCGGCCACCCCGCTCATGCCCCGTGTGTCTCTCCCCCTCCCACCCACCCCCTGCTCATGCCCCGTGTGTCTCTCCCCCACCCCCCACCCCCGCTCATGCCCCGTGTGTCTCTCTCCCTCCCCTCCACCCTTAGCTCAAGCCCCGTGTCGCTCTCCCCTTCCCCCCTCCCCCGCTCATGCCTCGTGTGTCTCTCTCCCTCCGCCCACCCCCGCTCATGCCCCGTGTGTCTCTCCCCCTCCCACCTACCCCCGCTCTTGCCACGTGTGTCTCTCCCCCTCCCGCCCACCCCCCGCTCATGCTCCGTGTGTCTTTCCCCCTCCCACCCCCGCTCATGCCCTGTGTGTCTCTCCCCCTCCCGCCCACCCCCCGCTCATGCCCCGTGTGTCTCTCCCCTTCCCCCCACCCCGCTCATGCCCCTTGTGTCTCTCCCCCTCCCGCCAACCCCCCGCTCACGCCCCGTGTGTCTCTCCCCCTCCCGCCCACCCCCTGCTCATGCTCCGTGTGTCTTTCCCCCTCCCACCCCCGCTCATGCCCTGTGTGTCTCCCCCCTCCCGCCCACCCCCCGCTCATGCCCCGTGTGTCTCTCCCCTTCCCCCCACCCCGCTCATGCCCCGTGTGTCTCTCCCCCTCCCGCCAACCCCCCGCTCATGCCCCGTGTGTCTCTCCCCCTTCCCCCACCCCGCTCATGCCCCGTGTGTCTCTCTCCCTCCCGCCCACCCCCCGCTCATGCCCCGTGTGTCTCTCTCCCTTCCCCCACCCTCCGCTCATGCCGGTGTGTCTCTCTCCCTCCCCCTACCCCCGCTCATGCCCCGTGTCTGTCTTCTGTTCCCCCTGCTCGTGCCCCGTGTCTGTCTCCTGTTCTCCCCACCCCCTGCTGTGCTGATGCCCCATATCTGTCTCCTGTTCCGCTCATGTGCTGTGTCTGTCTCCTGTTGCCCCCTACTCCCCCGCTCATGCCCTGTGTCTGTCTCCTGTTCTCCCACCCCCCGCTCATGCCCGGTGTCTATCTCCTGTTGCCCCCCACACCCCGCTCATGCCCCGTGTCTGTCTCCTGTTCCCCCCACCGACTCATGCCCCGTGTCTGTCTCCTGTTCCCCCCACCCGCTCATGCCCCGTGTCTCTCTCTTGTTGCCCGCCATCCCCCCACTCATGCCCCGTGTCTGTCTCCTGTTCTCCCCACTCCTCGCTCATGCCCCGTGTCTGTCTCCTGTTCCTCCCACCCCCTGCTCATGCCCCGTGTCTGTCTCCTGTTGCCCCCCACCCCCCACTCATGCCCCGTGTCTGTTCTCCCCATCCCCCGCTGATGCCCCGTGTCTGTTGTTCCCCCCAACCCCCTGATCATGCCCCGTGTCTTTCTCCTGTTCCCCCAGCCCTTGCTCATGCCCCGTGTCTGTCTCCTGTTCCCCTTACTCCCTGCTCATGCCCTGTGTCTCTCCTGTTGCCCCCCACCCCTGCTCATGCCCCGTGTCTGTCTCCTGTTGCCCCTCATGCCCCGTGTCTGTCTCCTGTTCACCCCACCCCCAGCTCATGCTCCGTGTCTGTCTCCTGTTCCCCCCACCCCCCGCTCATGCCCCGTGTCTGTTTCCTGTTGCCCCCCACCCCCGCTCATGCCCCGTGTCTGTCTCCTGTTGCCCCCACCCCCCGCTCATGCCCCGTGTATGTCTCTGTTGTTCCCCCACCCACCGCTCATGCCCCGTGTCTGTCTCCTGTTCCCCCCACCCCTGCTCATGCCCCGTGTGTCTCTCTCCCTCCCACCCCCCGCTCATGCCCCGTGTGTCTCTCGTACCTCCCGCCCACCCCTCGCTCATGCACCGTGTGTCTCTCTCCCTCCCGCCCACCCCCCGCTCATGCCCCATGTGTCTCTCTCCCTCCCGCCCACCCCCCGCTCATGCCCCGTGTGTCTCTCTCCCTTCCCCCACCCTCCGCTCATGCCGGTGTGTCTCTCTCCCTCCCCCCGCTCCCGCACATGCCCCGTGTCTGGCTTCTGTTCCCCCCGCTCATGCCACGTGTCTGTCTCCTGTTCTCCCCACCCCCGCTCATGCCCCGTATCTGTCTCCTGTTCCGCTCATGTGCTGTATCTGTCTCCTGTTGCCCCCCACACTCCCCGCTCATGCCCTGTGTCTGTCTCCTGTTCTCCCCACCCCCCGCTCATGCCCCGTGTCTATCTCCTGTTGCCCCCACCCCCCCGCTCATGCCCCGTGTCTGTCTCCTGTACCCCAACCCACTCATGCCCCGTGTCTGTCTCCTGTTCCCCCCACCCGCTCATGCCCCGTGTCTCTCTCTTGTTGCCCCCATCCCCCCACTCATGCCCCGTGTCTGTCCCTGTTCTCCCCACCCCCCGCTCATGCCCCGTGTCTGTCTCCTGTTGCCCCCCACCCCCGCTCATGCCCCGTGTCTGTCTCCTGTTGCCCCCCACCCCCCGCTCATGCCCCGTGTATGTCTCTGTTGTTCCCCCACCCACCGCTCATGCCCCGATGCCCCGTGTCTGTCTCCTGTTCCCCCCACCCCCGCTCATGCCCCGTGTGTCTCTCTCCCTCCCACCCCCCGCTCATGCCCCGTGTGTCTCTCTCCCTCGCGCCCACCCCTCGCTCATGCCCCGTGTGTCTCTCTCCCTCCCGCCCACCCCCCGCTCATGCCCAATGTGTCTCTCTCCCTCCCGCCCACCCCCCGCTCATGCCCCGTGTGTCTCTCTCCCTTCCCCCACCCTCCGCTCATGCCGGTGTGTCTCTCTCCCTCCCCCCGCTCCCGCACATGCCCCGTGTCTGGCTTCTGTTCCCCCCGCTCATGCCCCGTGTCTGTCTCCTGTTCTCCCCACCCCCCGCTCATGCCCCGTATCTGTCTCCTGTTCCGCTCATGTGCTGTATCTGTCTCCTGTTGCCCCCCACACTCCCCGCTCATGCCCTGTGTCTGTCTCCTGTTCTCCCCACCCCCCGCTCATGCCCCGTGTCTATCTCCTGTTGCCCCCACCCCCCCGCTCATGCCCCGTGTCTGTCTCCTGTACCCCAACCCACTCATGCCCCGTTTCTGTCTCCTGTTCCCCCCACCCGCTCATGCCCCGTGTCCCTCTCTTGTTGCCCCCCATACCCCCACTCATGCCCCGTGTCTGTCCCTGATCTCCCCATCCCCCGCTCATGCCCCGTGTCTGTCTCCTGTTCCTCCCACCCCCTGCTCATGCCACGTGTCTGTCTCCTGTTGCCCTCCACCCCCCGCTCATGCCCTATGTCTGTTCTCCCCATCCCCCGCTCATGCCCCGTGTCTGTTGATCCCCCCACCCCCCTGCTCATGCCCCGTGTCTTTCTCCTGTTCCCCCCAGCCCTTGCTCATGCCCCGTGTCCGTCTCCTGTTGCCCCCAGGCCACGCTCATGCACCGTGTATGTCTCTGCTGTTCCCCCACCCGCTCATGCCCCGTCTCTGTCTCCTGTTGCCCTCCCGCTCATGCCCCGTGTCTGTCTCCTGTTTCCCTCACCCGCTCATGCCCTGTGTCTCTCTCCTGTTGCCCCCCACCCCCTGCTCATGCCCCGTGTCTCTCTCATGTTGCCCCCCACCCCCCTGCTCATGCCCAGTGTCTGTCTTCTGTTCCCCCAACCCCCCGCTCATGCCCCGTGTCTGTCTCCTGTTCCCCCCAACCCCCGCTCATGCCCTGTGTCTGTCTCCTGTTGCCCCCACCCATGCCCCGTTTCTGTCTCCTGTATCCCCCCACTCCGCGCTCATGCCCCGTGTCTCTCTCCTGTTGCTCCCCACCCCCCGCTCATGCCCGTGTCTGTCTCCTGTTGCCCCCCACCCCTCCGCTCATGCCCCATGTCTGTCTTCTGTTCTCCTCACCCCCGCTCATGCCCCGTGTCTCCCTCGTGTTCCTCCCCACCCCCCGCTCATACCCCGTGTCTCCCTCATGTTCCTCCCCACCCGCTGCTCATGCCCCGTGTCTCTCTCGTGTTCCCCCCACCACCGCTCATGCCCCATGTTTCCTTCCTTTCCCCCCCCACCCCCTGCCATGCCCCGTTTGTACCCTGTTCCCTCTCACCCCCGCTCATGCCCATGTGTCTCCCCTGTTCCCCCAACCCCCCGCTCATGCCCTGTTGTGTTCTTTATACACCCCTCCTTCCCTTTCCATGGTGGCTATCTTGGTAAAAGATTTTCCTTCCTACACCGGGACGCCGCCGGCGTCCCGGTGTAGGAAGGACATTCTTTTTGTTTTTTTTACCACCCGGCGTTCCCACTTTGAGGACATAAGATGTTAGTTGTCTTCATCTATTGAAAAGGATGTTATGGTGACGTTGCACTAATAAAAACCTTTAAAATGTAGTTAAAAAAAAATGTTACAGGGACGTTATGGTTATGTTGCACTAATAAAAACCTATGAAATTCAATGAAAAAACTTTGTTAAAGAGACGTTATGGTTAAGTTGCGCTACTAAAAACCTATGAAATTCAGTGAAAAAACTTTGTCAAAGGGACGTTATGGTTCCAAGTAAAACCGAAAAACCCTTGAAATTCGCCAGTTATGGTAAGCTAAGCAACCATAACTCGCACCACCACCGTGAACTGCTAAGACTAACTGCTAAGACTAACACACATCAAAGATGACATCACAAATGTCATTGATGACATCACTGTTGACATCACATGTCTGGCTCACTCTTTTTTCTTTTGCTGACATATCTAGAGTGAGACATTGTGTGTCCTGAAATGCGGACACTGTTCGTGTCCCCGAACAATTTAAAAGTACATTTTCAGTTAATCCATAATATTTTTCAATAAAATCTCACCATGCCACAAGTCCCACATAGCAATCTTGAGTTTCTATATACCTTTTGTGTTCGATCTGTCCGCGCACAGTGCGCATGTCCGCGGACTGCGCACAAGCACCCCTATAAAAGACCACGCCCAAGAGCTTATTCCCATTGTGTTTCTGGCTATTCTTCAGAACACAGTGATTTTTGCTGCTACCTGCAGACTATACCATGATCAAGATGGCATCCTTGGCTGCTGAACTGCCACTTGGTGCTGCACCTGCTTCAGCACCACCACCACCCCCTCGACCACCACCACCTCCCCAAGGGCCTGAAGAGGGGAACAGGACTGAGGATGCGGAGGAGGAAGAAGAGGATGATGAGAATGAGGTAGAGTAAATCCCTACTACCCGCACTAGGCGTGAGTCTTGGGTGTGGCGGTTATTTACCATTCAGGAGAATGGTCCTAAGGCTCGTGCGAACCGTGTTACCTGCAATGAGTGCAAAATGATACTCAGTCGCGGGAAGCACGGAAACTACAGCTTTGGGAACACTACTATGAAGCGACACCTGAGGTCATTTCACTCTGGGGCTATTCGCAGGGTTGTACCTTGCGAAGAACGTAGCAGGTTGATTTCCTCTACTTCATCCTCTGTTTCTGATCCTGTCACCACAAGGACCACCTCTGTGGGACAGTATCTTTCTCAAGCTGTCTCACAGGCCATACAGAATGCTGATGACCATTACCTTTCGAGGGTCACAGTTGTATGTATGTACTGTGACACAGTACTCTGCAGGGGGGAGCGACTTCGGAGTGCTTTTGAGACTATCGTCTCAGAGCACGAGAAGACCTGCTCACTACCCAAATAAAACCCACTCTACATATTCCTCTCTCAGCTAGCCCTTTCTTATCCCTGTGGTTTGTGTCCTCCCCTTTACCCTCCTTTACCCTCCTCTCCTAGTGTGTCGTGTCTGAAAAACCAAAAAAAATACCAAATTACAAAAATCCAAAAAAAATAAGGCTCTTTTCAGAGCCGCCTTTCCCAGTTAAAAAATAGAAGTGAAAATAAATGAAGCAGGGCTCTTTGTATTTTTTAGAAGTCCGCGGTCAGTTCGCGAACATTAAAAAAATTGGGTTGCTACTCCATCACAAACATTGTAAGTTTCTCTGGAAAGAAGTGGTGGCTCTGAAAAGAGCCTTTGGGTGGTGTTTGTAAGTCAAAAATTGTAATTGCTTAACATCTACTTCAAAATCGTTGTTGTAATTCCAAAAAAGGTCGCAATGCATTTTGTACATTTCTCAGAAAAATCTGATTGCCAGCATAAGTAAGATGGACTCCATCTCTGCGAAAAATGTACGTACTACAAAACATAATATTTTCATTGTGAAAAGAAGACATGCCAAAATCTCTTAGAAAGCCACAAACAGCCTCATTGACATTGCGCCTTGCTTTTTTCATTTGTGGACCAAATGAAGAAGAACGAAGCCACATTTGTCTCTGCGCAATCAATGAAAATATCACTTGAGAATTAGGAAACATGTCCATAACCTTCCTAAGTCTGCCTTTCATAGTAAATTGCAAAAAAAATCCAGTCACATGTCCTAAACTGTTCCCTCCACAATGAATTACAATTATGTCTGGATGTTGCTCTGTCTCCAAAGTAGCACAGAGAGGTAGCAAGTCCAACCACTTCATTCCACGTACTCCATGCCAGTGTACTTCCACATGTGGCAATCCAAGATCTACAGCTACTCCACAGCTTTCTGCATGCACCTTCAACCAATGTATCCACGAATCTCCTAAAATCCAAACAATCTATTTTCTGAAACACCCAGCCATAGCTATCTTTTGTTCTCTCAGCAAAAAGAGTATCTGAAAAAATCTCTCCTGGCACAACACACCCACCAAACTTTCCTGACCAATCCCTTTCAGTGCTTATTCTCATTTGCATGACTTCTGAACCCAAAAATCCCCGGATGTAACTCCTGATGTCCGCGAACTACCGCCATGTCCGCGGACATATCGTAACATGAACAGCCCTTCTACCATTTCCACTACACTCTCTCTGCCATTCCCTCATTGGATGTACCTCAAAAATCACATGACCATGCACCAATCACTTTCAAGACCTCTACATCTAACTGCATCATCATAGATCAGCACTGCAAATGTACTCTGAATCTCTCTGAGTCAAGTGTCATATCATTGGCAAGCAGCATCTACCAGAAATACTGTACACGTCTTCAAGATTTCTACTTGCAGCTCCATGCATATCCATATGCATGAACACAAACTTCAGGTATGCATATTTTCTGTATAGTAGATGACATAGCTCTCAACCATTTTTGTTTTACAGGCGGGTGAAATCACCCGATTTTGTTTTTGGCGGGTGAGACGCCCATTGGAATGAATGGGCGTGCAGGAGGCTTGGCGGGTGAGTCTGCCCTTTACAAGGCGTGTGACACCCACCAAAAGCGTGTGAGTTGAGAGCTATGGTAGATGAACACATTTTCAAACAGACTTTTACCTTGTAAAATCTGTAAAATTAATTTACTGTACTTTTTTCAATTTCCTAAAATCAACTATCACTTATAAACCTTTATACTTTTTACTTTCTTTATACACACACACTCAAATCATGTTAAGCTAACATTTTTTTAAATGAAATATATAGACTACATATATTCAAACAAAATTGCATGCAAACACAATCTATGTTTAAACCTTTATAAAAATACTTGTACAATTTCATATTTTTTGTTTTTATTTATTTATTTACTTAATTACTTTAAATTAGACGTGACTTTGAGGCGCTATTACCTAGAACAGTTTACTTACAGAAATAGTGGTATTCACTAATATATTATAAATTTCACAAGACATAGTAAAGATATATTTTTTTTGCTACAGTTAGTCATTCAATACAATTTGTTCATTAAGAACATATCATATGTAATGAACTGATGCAATGTATCTTATGTAAATAAATTAGTTTAATGGTTTTACAGAAGGCACTGAGGATTTCAATTAAAAAAATCAATATCTAAATTAAAAACAGTGCTATATACAAACAAAGTTACTAATTTGAAGCTTTTACAATTGCAGTGAAGACCAGTTTCCTGAAAAGAAGCAGCCGAATTCGAAGAAGAAAGAAAAACGAAGAAGTTACCTGTTAATTTTAAAAAAAAGTAAGTAAAATATCACCATAATATTTGTATTATTAATCAAATATACTATAACATTAATACGAGCTATTTTGGTTTCTTAAAATAGAGATTTCTACCATTTTGTCCAAAAATTTCCATGTCTTAAACAGCGATTTACAGCCAGAATGGCCCACAAATTTCTATTTTTGGACACACAAATTAGCCAACTGAACCACTACAATTTTCATATTATAGAACAAACAACTGTTTTAATTGTATACATTAGATTTACTACTTGTACTTTTCCACACCACTAGTTTACTTTTTTTTGTCACCTGAACCCCAGTTTAGTAACACATAAGTTCAAGAATACCTATCCCTACTAGTTTTAGTTCCCAATGCACAATCACACACCATTACAAACATCTTTATCATCTTACTCAAACACTCATGCACACATCACACATACATTCCAGAACACCCCAACCCATATCTTCTTTATTTTTTTCAACAGACCCTAAAGAATGCCTACCAAAAGACAACTCCGTAGAAAGCAACGCAAAAGTAGAGCAAATGAAAATAAAGGTGTCCAACATAAGCATCCATCTCTAGCAGAATTTGTAAAAAAAAAGTTGAAACAAAACAGCTAATACAATCATTTAGTGAAACACAAGAAGTTTCAAGTACAACAACTGGGCTCCCTCTATCAAAATGTAAAACAAACCAAAAACAATTAACAGAAAATCAGCTATCAGTACAGATAAAACTACTTCTTCAAATGTTAATATAGTGCAAAGTAAGCATACCAAGAAAAGTATTTTAGTCAAAATATACCGTCACAAAGTCCTTCAAAATCTTATAGAAACAGGAGAGAAATCAGGTTCAAAGCTTAAAACCTATCGTAGGAAATTAATCTTAGAAGCATTGATGGACAGTGCAATTCTTCTCAAAAGAAATGTATTTATTTTACTGTTAAACAAAATGAAACCACTAACAAAACTAATAACTAAATTAAAAAAGACTTCTCAATAAGCGAAATGTCAACAGAAAGAACTTCTTAAGTATCTGCGGAGGTGAATGGAATAACACTACGAGCACTGAACCATATTTTAATGAAGAAGCGTACAAACAAAAGCAAACAAATACAATTGCCATAAATAGCAGTGGTTGAGGTTATGAAAAAGTGAATAATACCATAATGGAACAAGAAGTACTCCTTAAAAAAATATGCCCTGAAAACTTAGAATTACCCCTCCATTCAACTGAATCAGAACGTCTAGTGTACAAATGGCCATGCACGTCAATGTGTAACATTCCCAAACAATGTTTCAAATCTTTACGCCAATTCCTCAATAAATATGTAAAAAGCAAAGACAAAATCAAAATTAAATTACTGCAAAATATAGATACCTGTCCAGTGTGCAAGTACACAGGACTACAAGGACATTCATTGGCCTGCATTACAGGACCTACTTGTAAAACCACTTTCCATGATATCAAAAGGATATCAACACATCATTCAACTATAAGAAATCTAGTCTATAAACTGTACTATGCTAAAAGTCCTGCTTTAGCACTAGCAAAGTTAAATAACATCCTACTAAATGGTACAGCAAAAGACCTACTTGAAGAAATTCACTATATCCAGAAAAAATATTTTGGAAGTGAAAGCCATTTACAGAATGAAATAGCTTTAAACCAATTAAGCAACAATTCTACACATGGCAACCTTTTGCTAAACACATACAAAAAAGGAAATACTAAAATTTAAAAGTACATCAGTTGAAGTACCAAACCATGTATGTGTATTTTGCTGTAGAATTTTTTATAAAATTAGCACAAAAACTGTGGACCTATCATACAAAATAGAAGACAATGAAGATTCTAAATGGTTTGAATTATCTTTCTACCTTGTAGCAGAAAACAAATATGAAATAACTGAGCCCTTAATACTTTGCAGTTATTGCACTACAAAACTTGACAACAACCAAACTCCTTCACGTTCTATCACAAATAATTTGGAATTATACCCAGTACCAAAACCTCTACAACAACTTAATTTGTATGAGAGCATCATAATTCAAACAGTACACCCATTTCAAGCAATAATACGCCTTCAACCAAAAACAGCAAAATTACCTCCCTCTGAATTGGTAAAAAGCATTCGTGGAAAAGTAGTTTATTTACCATTAAATCTAAAAGAAAATGTGCATACTCTAGGAGTGCAACGTCCAATGCAGCAATCTTTAATTATATTAGTAAATGGAGTACCTACAAAAGACAAAAAATATGGCAACAGCTGGTAGATTTATATAAAGTTAGACAAGCCTTCCAATATCTTAAAGAGAATAATGAATATTACAAAGAAATTAATATTGAAGAAAACTTGAAAGATACAACTGAAATAATTCAAGAAACACAAGAAGCTGGTCAATTTGAGCTACTAGATCCTGCTACAATATCAAATACTTAAGACTATTATACAATTCATCCTTTGCACTGTAATGACACCGTACAAGATGTACTGGAAACTTACCAAATGCGTCAAACAAAAGGATCGCCAATCAGTATATGGGAAGAAAGTATAGAAGCACATGCTTTTCCTCTACTCTTTCCTACTGGCAAAGGAGGAAGGTATGATGATAGACCTATTCAAATATCAGCTTCAGAATACCGCTCATTACGGATGTATTCTGAAGATCCCAGATTTAGACAAAATGTGGAATACATATTCCACCTACTCTTTGAAAGTGAACTAGCAACTTTATGTTACGGAGTTGAACACATATTAAAATCAGGATCACACTTTCAAAATATGACAGCTACACAATTATTAGAGAAAGTGCAACAAAAGGATGAGGTTTTACAATCAAATATTACAAATCTATTAGCAAATATGCGTGGTACTAAAGAGTACTGGTTTCAACGTCATGGAGATGTATGTTGTATGATTAGAAACCTTGGCCCACCCACTTGGTTTGTTACATTAAGTTGTGCAGAATATGCATGGGAGGTTTACATGATTTCCTACGCATATCAAATAAAAACAAAACAAACATAGATATTCTAACACCTGGAGAACTTTGTTCTTTGGATCCTGTTAATGTTTCAAGATATTTTCACCATCGCTTCATTGCTATGCTACATTTTATTTGTAATAAAACTGTTCCTCCCCTTGGAGAAGTGCAACACTTCTTTTGGAGAAAAGAATACCAAGCCAGAGGAGCACATATATCCACATGCTTTTATGGATTAAAGATGCTCCTAAATTTGGTCAAGACAGTGATGCCACTGTTTTACAGTTTATTGAAAAATATGTCACTTGTGAAATTCAATCAGAAGCCACAAATAGTGATCTTCGTGCACAAATTTTTACAATTTCAAAGACACAAATGTGGAAAATATTGTCGTCGCAAATACAAAAACAAAGGCAAATACTACACCAAATGCCGATTTGGTTTCCCTAGACCAGTTACAAATACAGGTCAAGTAAACAACCTCATGTCTTCAGTTAGACATAGTGTTAAAGGTAAGTCACCTAAAAATACATATTACAAAAAAAGAAAAGAAGAAGAAAAATATATCAATGATTATAATGCAATAATTGCCCACTTATAGAATGCAAACATAGATGTGCAGTACATTGCAGACAATTCTACTGCAGTTGCACGATATGTCACAGCATACTTAAGTAAAGCAGAAAAGACAGAGCTCCAAGACCTCTGGAATGACCTATCATCAGATAAAACAGTATCTCAGAAATTATACCGCTTGGGCATAAAAATGCTCACCCATAGAGAATGTGGATCTTATGAAGCAGCTGATCGTTTAACTGGTACTTCATTGTATGGTAAATCTGAAAATATAGTATGGCTAAGTCTTGGTCCAGCTAAATCTAGAAAAAGAGTTCTAAAATCATATGAAGATATAGAAACAATAGCCAAACATGATCCCAACAGCCAAGACATTTTAAAAAACAATTTATTGGACACATACTACCCAAACAGAAGTAATAATTTGGAAAACATGTGTCTATACCAAATAGCCAAAAAATACACATACAAAAATAATATGAAACCCGATGAAAAAAAAGGTAAATATAGAGTGACAGACTGTGAAGGCAGCTTAGTTAAACTCACTAAACCAAATTTAATTAATCATATCAAATTGTCATTGAAGACTCCTCAACATAAATAAGTATATTACATGTCCCTGCTACAACTCTTCCAACCATGGAGAAAAGAAGAACAATTACTATATAACTATGACTCATATGAGGATGCTTTCAAAGCAAATGAAAGCACTATAACTGATGTAAACTTTACACAGTACAAAACAATGTTGCACAATGAACAGCAACATGAAGAACTCCAAGCCCAACTAGATAAGGATACTCCTGACAGTAGTCAACCATCTGTAACAGGAAGCCAAGAACCACTGGGAGAACCACTAATAACAAATGAGGCAGAATTAGCTATGATAGAAGTAGAAAACACCATTTGTCAGTATGAAGATATGGAAGACTTAACTATACTACAATCAAAACTAAACAATGAGCAAAGTAGCATTTTTCAAGAAGTAACAAAACAAATTACACATGGTGTAAAACATGAAAATAAAGAATGTTCCTGCCATAATTATAAACCTATTCTACTGTACGTCAGTGGTGAAGCTGGTTCTGGCAAAACATTCCTAATCAAAATCATTAGTAAGTTTCTTCAACAATTGACAAACAACAAACTGTCAACTGTTGTCACTGCCCCCACAGGTCTAGCTGCCTACAACATAGGTGGTGTTACATTACACAGATTACTACTATTACCAGTAGAACACCAGAACAAATTAGACTATTACAAACTTTCTGCAGAAGCTGCAATGGAATTATGCAGAGTATTGAAACAAATGAAAATGCTACTAATAGATGAAGTGAGCATGGTCTCCAACCTGATGTAGCTTTGATTCACCTCAGATTACAAGAAGTACTCAAAACAGACTATGAAGAGCTCTTTGCAGGAAAACACATTATTGTTTTTGGAGATCTGCTTCAATTAACACCAGTAAAAGGTGAACCTATTTTTAAAACATTAGGGCACAAACTCTGCCGTAAAACTGTTGGCAGCATTGGAAATGTCAACCTTTTGCAACATTTCCAATACAGAGAATTAACAGAAAACATGCGCTAATCTGCAGATCTCACTTATGCCAACATTTTAAAAAGTTTGAGAGTTGGTATACTTTCTAAAGAAGCAGAAGCAACATTGAAAACCCGGCACATTAATGCACTTTATGGTGATAATGCATGTGCTACAGATGTTATGGAACAATTAGCCCACAAAAATGTCAATTGTATGGCCTTAATGCCAACTCTTGCAAGCTGTCTCAAATTCAATGAAATAATGTTAAGTAAAGAAATGCAACCAATAATGGAAATTAGCACCACAGACAAACTAGATGTACATGGTATGACACTACCCATGTGTGACCAAGCCACAACAAGACTAAATAATTTAGAAAAATCAATCTCAAACACAGCAGGCTTAGAAAAGATGTTTAAAATGATCCTTAAATTGCAGAGTAATGCTTAAACGTAACCTTGACGTGGACCAAGGACTAGTTAATGGAACACTGGGTACAGTTGTTGGCTTTCAAACATATCCATGTGACAACAAAATTCAGTTTGTCAATATACTCTTTGACAAACTTTCAGAAGTAAAACGGATAGGACGCTCAACAGCTAGATTCCTTCTCTTCAAATATATGTATGTACGCAGAGAACAGTTTTCTCTAACTCTTGCATACGCAGTCACGATTCATAAATCACAAGGTCTTACCCTAGACAAAGCAATGATAGATATTGGTAACATAGTCTTTAAAGAAGGCACGAGCTACGTAGCACTATCACGCTTATGTACACTTGACAGTCTATTTCTAATCAATTTTGATGCAAGTAAAGTAAACGCTGATATTCCTTGCATTTTAGAATATAATAGTCTTCGCTCACTATACACTCCCCATCTAAACACATATTCTGTTCCACAAAAACTAAAATGTTGTAAAAGAAAACTAAATCAAACAGAAATGCAACAGGATGTCACTGCAAATCCTCGAAGAGAGTAAAAGAAACTAATACTTCATCAAGTACCACAAACAAAAAAGAATCAATTAGAGAAAGTAAACCAGGTACTTCTTTAAAGAAGGAAGACAAACTCCAAAAAAAGCTGTTAGATACAGATCTACCTGGACCATTTAAATTCTCAAATATAGTTGGTGTAAGTTGCTATGCAAATGTAGCAATGAATATTCTATTTCAATTACCACCAATTGTTGACAACATTTACTTCCACAGTACAGACCCATTGTGTTTGCAAATGTTAGTACTTCACAGAAATGCAGCAAACAATCCTGACAACACATATAGTGTTTTGGAATAAGACGACAATTGGACTACTGTGCTGGAATGGTGAAATTCACTATAAACTCACAGGAAGATCCACAGGAATTTCTAATGTACTTACTACAAATACTGGAAAACAAAAACATACCTATGAATGAAATCTTTCAGATTTCATACATGTGGAAACATACATGCACTCTCTGCAACAATGTGACACAAGAAGAAATCCCCAATGAACGCTTCATATATATATCAATACCAAATTGTGAATCCATTCCATTTCAGCAACTTGTACAAAATGCAAACCATGGTAGATTATGCTCTACCTGCAATTCAGATAATCGCTCCACGTTAGAAATACAAACACATAGTAAATACGTAATACTAATGCTTCTACGTTACAATGCAGATGGTACCAAAAACAACTGCAAGCTGACTGGATTCACACATGGTCAAATATCACTTGGTAAGAAAACCTTCACAACAATAGGTATACTCTACCACGCAGGAGCCACAACCAATTCAGGGCACTACACTGCATATATAAAAAAGAAATGTGGATGGTTTGAATGTAATGATAGTACCATTACTCTAAAGCAGAGATTACCAGCAAATCTTACAAACAATTATTTGATGTTCTTAAAACCAAAATTTGATAAATAAACTGCATTTAAACCTTTAAATAAATTTGTGTTAAAAAAATATAAACTGTTAGAATACTCCAAAAGATATCTAACTGCTCAAAGATTCTACAACAACTAATCAGATAAATGAATACCACTAAATTAGACCAAAAAATACACAGTTAGAATACGCCAATTGGTATCTAACTGTCCCAAAATTATAAATTTGTGTTAAAATAATATAAACTGTTAAAATACTCCAAAAGCTATCTAACAACTCAAAGATTCTACAACAACTAATCAGATAAATGAATACCACTAAATTAGGCCAAAAAATACACAGTTAGAATACGCCAATTGGTATCTAACTGTCCCAAAATTTAACAATATCTAAATAGATAAATCAAAACCACTAAAATATATTAAAAAAATAGACAGTTAGAATACGCCAATTGGTATCTAACTGCTCCAAAATTTTATAATATCAAAACAAATGAAGAACCTGTTACTGCTCCAGAAAAAATACAACAAAGCAAAGTATAAAGCATTAGCCAGAAACAACAAGTGAACACTGAAAACAAACAAACAAATAAACTGTAGCATAACAGAAAAAGGTTTTTTTTTTAATCCAACATGGATTTTTTTTTCTCCCACAGAGCCAATGATTTTAGCAACAAATACAGAAACTGAGCCAATTGCACAGTACTCTAATTTGTACTCTACTAAATATGAGGGTCGAAAAAAATAAAAGTATATTGCTTATACAATGTAATAAGTCATTACAAAATACTAATACTAACATGCTATTTTCTTTTATCACAGAAATGAAGAAGAAAAACATGGACTCCCATTACTAGACCAAACAGTAAGTATACAATAATAAGGACAACCATAGCAGCATATCACATCCATAGTATCTAATACCTTTGTTCCTTATACATTTGTTTTTCACCCAAAGTTATAAGCAAATATGAATGTGATATGCTGTGGTGGTTGTTGCCAGGGCATAGAGTCTTGGGTGCATGGCCAAATGGCCATGCACCCAAGACTCTATGCCCTGGCAACAACCACAGCAGCATATCACATCCATAGAGTCAAACATTTCAACTATGATCTATGGGAAACTTTTAATGTCCGCGAACAATGTGAGTGTTCTCAGAACACTTTGAACTTGCCAGCGAACAATACGGACACCGTTTTCAGGACACCCCCTACGAACATTTCAGAACAACGCGATAGTTCTTAGAACACTTTCAACTTAACAACGAACAATACGGACAGCGTCCTCAGGACAACCCCTACGAACACTACCCGGACACCGGGAGTGTTCTTAGAAGCGTCCTCAGAACACCACCATCTTGTTTATTTGCGAACATTTCAGGACACCGCGAGTGTTCTTAGGTCACATTCAACTTGACAAACAACAATACGGACAGCGTCCTCAGGACACCCCCTACGAACACTCCCCGGACACCGCAAGTGTTCTTAGAAGCGTCTTCAGAACACCCCCATTTTGTTTATTTGCGAACATTTCAGGACACTGCGAGTGTTCTTAGGACACATTCAACTTGACAGAGAACAATACGGACGGCGTCCTCAGGACACCCCCTACGAACACTCCCCAGACACCGCAAGTGTTCTTAGAAGCGTCTTCAAAACACCACCATCTTGTTTATTTGCGAACATTTCAGTACACCGCGAGTGTTATTAGGACACATTCTACTTGACAGAGAACAATACGGACAGCGTCCTCAGGACACTACGAACACTCCCCGGACACTGCAAGTGTTCTTAGAAGCGTCTTCAGAACACCCCCATTTTCTTTATTTGCGAACATTTCAGGACGCCGCGAGTGTTCTTAGGACACATTCAACTTGACAGAGAACAATACGGACAGCGTCCTCAGGACACCCCCTACGAACACTCCCCGGACACCGCAAGTTTTCTTAGAAGCATCTTCAGAACACCCCCATTTTGTTTATTTGCGAACATTTCAGGACACCGCGGGTGTTCTTAGAACACATTCAACTTGACAGAGAACAATACGGACAGCGTCCTCAGGCACCCCCTACAAACATTTCAGGACACCGGGAGTGTTCTCAAAAACGTCTTCAGAACACCCCCATTTTGTTTATTTGCGAACATTTCAGGACACCGCACGTGTTCTTAGAACACATTCAACTTGACAGAGAACAATACGGACAGCGTCCTCAGGACACCCCCTACGAACACTCCCCCGACACCGCGAGTGTTCTTAGAACAGTTTCACTTTGCTTGCGAACAAAACGGACACATATTGACTCCTTAGAACACCCCCTAGTCAGTTTATTTAGAACATTTCAGAACACCCGTGATGGCCGCAAACAAATCGAACACAAAAAGAACGTCTAACACATAAAAAACACAACTTTCATCCTATCTCATACACTCCCCCCCTCACCAAACACTCCTACACACCAACACACTCTACAAAATACACATTTTGAACAAAGTTTCACCGCGCTGTCCGGGGACGTCCGCGAATCCTAGATGGCGGGCGCTACCGAAAAATCTGACGCGCTATACGCTCCATGCCGTCTAATCAGCGAACACGTTGCATGTCCGCGAACATCACGCAAGACGATTGGCCAATCAGGACACTGTCCGCGGAGCGAACAGGGAAGTGTGTCCGCGAACCGAACACAGATATCACTAATTTTTTTTTACCTACTTTTTGGTCATTTTAAAAAAAACTACTGGATGGATTTTCACCAAATTTGCAAAAGCACGCTTTCGGGACCAAGCCGCTGCTCCTGGTCCAAATTTGGTGGAAATCCGTCCAGCGGTTTGGGCTGTAGGCGCGAGCACATTTTTTTTCCCATTCACTCTATGGAGAGTGGGTATAATGTATACAAATATGAGCATATAGAGGGAAGGTAGAGTAATAAAAATAAAACTATGAGAAAGTGCTGATAACCATAATGATTATCTTCATGCACAGAAAGGATTGCTCTCTTTCAAGCCTGTATCTTCCGCTATGTATATGTTTCATATGATGTGACTGGACCCTAAGTCTACAAATATAGTACCTTTTCAATTTTTACTTCCTGACTGTTACTGAAGAAAACTATGTGGCTTCGATATGTCAGTAAAGGATAAAAAGGGAGAGCCAGCCATGTGATGTCATCAGTGATTTCATCAATGACATTTGTGATGCCATCTTTGATGTCCTGGGTGTTAGTCTTAGGAGTGCACGGTGGTGGCGCCAGTTATTTTTCAAAGCTTACCATAACTTGCGATTTTCAGGGGTCTTTCGGCTGTACTTAGAACCATAACGTCCTTTAAACAAACTTTTTTTAATATCACGCAAACAATATACAAACATGGCGTGCAAAAACCAACTTCTACAGATGGCTTTACACAGAATGTTGCGAAGTAAGAATTTATGCTCGTTCACAGTGAAGGTCAGCTGCTTCCACAACTTCTACAGATGGCTTTACACAGAATGTTGCAAAGTAAGAATTTATGCTCATTCACAGTGAAGGTCAGCTGCTTCCATTTTTTTCTCAGGCCCCGGAGAGGCTCACGAAGCGGACTATAAGGTTGTATTGTGTTTTGACCTTGACAGACAGAGATTGTGATGAAAGACTTCTCTTGAAGGAGTGTTGCTAAAACGTAAGAGAAGATAAAGATGAAATTTCTGAAACAAAACCACTTTTATATATTATATCACTATGCGAAAGATCGTTGGCACACGCAGAGTCATATTTTGGGACTGCACCACTCGTAGACAATGGAAATTGCAATTGTACTGTAAGTAACCCTTTATATTATTGTAGTGTAATATAATTACAATAGCGTAGAATTAAAGACCGCTCAAGTTGAACTTGTTCGTTGAAAGTGGCATAATGTTTTCTACCGCGCACTACCACCGCCAAATTGATCCCCTGTCGTTTAGAGGGCTCTGAAAAAGGCAGACGACACAGGGTGGGTTAATAGAAATAATTTAACCGGTCTATAGGCGGTCAAGCGCTCTACTCGCTGTGCCACTTCACTGTAGCCTGTCAAGTGGCACAGCGAGTACAGCGCTCGCTTTGACATCCATGCACAGCTTGCTAACGCAAGTTTGAATCCCAGCAAGGCCAAACTCAGCCTTTCATCATTTCGTGGTCGATAAATGAGCACCACACACCGTGGTTAATAATAAGCATCGCTTAGATACCTCACGGTTCTTAGCGCTATATGAATGGGAAAATATTATTATTTTATTATTAACATACTCTGTTGCACTATCTTCGATAGCAAATAGTTTCACGCCCTAATAAATAAAATGATGATTTTTAATGAAGATCGGCTGGTGAGACTAATTTATGTTTTTTAAAACAGGTATGTGGCTCCATTTTGCCTATGTCACGATTTACAGACTCCAGCGGTTGGGGTCTTCAACTGCCAGGTGCAGGTCCAAATATGCAACTTCATGACCCTCACCATTTTATGGGACAATCGCCAAGGACCAATATGCCCTTACGCAGTACTAGCGGCTACAAACAACATACTAACCAATAGGGTGGTCTAATGGCTCGCTGTTGGAGCAACCTTCCGATTATCAGAGCGACCATTTACTGTTTTTATCATAAACCAACAGCCTATCTACCGCAAAGGAACAACGCGTGGCTCCAAATAAACGTTTGCTGATCGACAGCAGAGACAATAGCAAATCGCTGAATATTCACTAAACATTTCATGTGAAATAAATGTACTTTACCAAATGTACAATCCTGCTGTTTACTTTTAAACCACAGTTTCATATTCCGAATTGTGGCGCACTGAGTTGTAAGCTGATCTACCACCCTCTGTACCGCACAGGAACATCGCGTGCCTCAACATGAACTTTTGCGGATCGACAACAAAGACAAATGCAAATTGCTGAATATTCTCTAAACATTTGAGGTCAAATAAATGTACTTTACAACATTTACATTCTTGCTGTTTGCTTTTAAATCACTGTTTCATATTCCGAATTGTGGCGCGCTGTGTTGTGACATAATGTGTGTTGTCTTCCGGGTTCTGTGTAAAGTCACGTAGGACTGGAGACGACTGGGCGCGTTTGACTACGCACCCTGTAACGTCACGGAGAGAGGCGGGGAATATGAATGCTTTGATAATATCAGGCTTAGGGGCGGGAGATATGATTTAGTGTCGCAAAAGCAAGTCAGCCAGGTCAATAGTGCCAGTCATAGGATTATCACATAATGTCGGCGCACACCAGCCGGATTTATCGTTTGTTTAGTGGACAAAAAGTCGGTTGACGCCCCTAGGAAATTGTACTATTAGCAGACAAAAGGAGTGGTCTTAAAACACTTTCACCCTAACAACGAACAATACAAACAATGTTCTGAGAACACCCCCATTTTGTGTAATTGCAACCATTTCGGGACACTGCGAGTGTTCTTAGAACACATTCAACTAGACAGATTACAATATGGACCGCGTCCTGAGGACACCCCCAGTTTGTGTATTTACGAACAATTAAGTACACCGCGAGTGTTCATAGCTCATTTTTACCTTCCTTGCGAACAAAAATGACACATACTCCGTCCTCTAAACACCCCACCATTTAGTTTATTTACAAAATGTCAGAACCGGCGTGTTCTCCGCGGACAAATCGAACGCAACAAAAACTTCTAGCACATAAAAACAAAACATTGAACCTATCTCATACTCCCCCACCCTCCCCAAACACTCTTACACACCAACACACGGCACTAAATACAATTTTTTATCCACGTTTCACTGCGCTGTACGCGGTCGACTGCGAATACAAGATGGCGGGCGCCACAGAAAATCTGACGCGCTCCACGCCCCTCGCCGTCCAGTCACCGAACACGTCACATGTCCGCGGACATGACGCAAGGCCATGGGCCAATCGGGGTGCTGTCCGCGGAGCGAACAGGGAAGTCCGTCCGCGAAGCTAACACAGATATCACTAATTTTTTTGACTTACATTTTGGTCATTTTTAAAAAAACTACTGGACAGATTTACACCAAATTTACAAAAGCACGCTTTTGCGACCAGACCGCCGCTCCTGCCACAAATTTGTTGTAAATCCGTCCAGCGGTTCGGGCTGTAGCCGTGCACAAAGCTTTTTCCCATTCAGTCTATGGGAAAAAAAAAGTTGTGGGACCCCCCTTATAACTTTTCCCCCCCCTTGGACGAATCCTCACCAAACTTTGCAATTCAGAGTGACCCAACTACTTTTTTTTGCAAAGTTTGGTGAGGATCCGTTATAAGCCGCCCAAAAAGTGCTCTTCCTATGGAAACAGCAACTTAACCATAACTACATGGCAACTACTGTGGCCATGTAATATATATATATATATATATATATATCACAGCCACAATAGTGGCCGTATAGTTATGGTTAACTTGCTGTTTCCATAGGAAGAGCACTTTTTGGGCGGCTTATAACTTCGCTCTCCCTGGACGAATCCTCACCAAACTTTGCAATAAAAGTATATTTATTTCTGCAAAGTTAGGTGATGTTTGGTCCAGGGGGGCCAAAGTTATAGGGGGGGTCCCAAAATGTTTTTTTTTTCTCGCATAGACTGAATGGGGGAAAATTTTGTGCACGGCTACAGGCGAAACCGCTGGACGGATTTACATCAAATTTGAGGCAGTGGCAGAGGCTTGGGCGTGAAAGTGTGCTTTTGTAAATTTTGTGACAATCCATTCAGTAATTCCCTTAAAAACCATAAAAAGTATGTCTCTAAAAATTAGTGATATCTATGTCTGCCGTGCGGTCACACTTCCATGTTCGCTCCATGGATAACATTGCAATTGGCTATTTCATGGCGTGCTGCCCGCGATCCTGTTGCGGTTTCACCGATTGGTTGTGGCACAGCGTGAAATGCGTCGTAATCTTTCGATACGTCCGCCATGTTTACTTCATTTTCTGTTGAACACGAACATCGGCGCTAACATACATAAACGAAGAAGGCATCAATGCACTTATAACACTTATGGAACACTGTTTCGAAAGGTGAGCGTTAATGAGACGTGGTAGTAGAAAGTAAAACATTGAAGTATTCTTGTTAGCACTGTCATACGGTACAGTGGGACTGGCTACCCACTGTACGAAATGAGCTTACTTCGTCCATTTTACAATCCCTAAACAGCATTACTGTGGTCAGAGCGGCGGGAATCTGAGGCAGTCACCTGCTCTATTTCATACACATAGCCCTTCTGCACATGTACGCCAGTAGCGGTTCTCATAAATAGACGCTGACATGTTGTTGCAAAATGAGAATGTATTTGCATTCGGAGTGAAGGCCACTGCATTTTCTCTTTTCAACACGAGCTAAGTACAGCCGCATATTTGTTGACACCCATAAGGGTACCTTGTTTTTTAACTTTGGGGTACAGGGAAAGAGTAGAAAGAATGTAGGGAGTAACAGTTTGAAAAACATATAATTTGATAAGGTTATGCTTCAAAAACCTTTGCACCAACCATGAGAAATTAGTTCCCGAACAGGCAGTGTTCCAGATACACTAGTGTCTAACTTCAGCAAACACAATGGAGGCGCTCCACATCATGTAAGTGTATTTTTTCCGCCTATATTCTGAATTGACGCTATGTTTTAGTTTGTAAAAAAAAAATATTTTCCCTAATGTTTTACAAGTTTTGTGTGCCGTTGCAATTTTTTCTCTATTATGGACATTGCACATTGTCACCGTTTGTAGGGTGCCACTACATTTCCCCAAATTAAAATAATATTGAATAAGAAAGGTATGTTTTACAATTTATTTTTGTGCAGAGGTTGTGCAATGATACACGTTTTATTTTCCCTTCCACTGCGCTGCTACCAAAGAAAAATTGTATTATTAATAACGACGTTCCAACTTTCTGTGCCGTTCAATTTATTTTTCCAATTATGGACATTGCACATTGTCACCGTCCCATCCCTAGGTTCCCACTACATTTCCTCCTATTGAATACATTTTTTACTGAAAATGTTATGTAGTACAACTGTGGTTTATCCAAAGGTTGTGTATTCATACATTTTTTAATTCACATTTCCGCCTCAGATTCTTTCTTCCCTATTGTGATTGTCACGAATTACAGATGCCAAGTGACGAGTTCTTTAACCGTCAAATGCAACTGTTTATAACTGGCTGTCTCAGCATCATAATTCACTGGGATGATCGTGTGGGCCCTTTGTGTCCTTACGCTGCTGTCGCTATAAGAAGTAACATTCCATCCTTTCTGGTGCTGTAGATCAGAGCCATTGACGTCGTCTTGCACATCAATGTGGGAGGAAAATGACTATTGTGGCGGCAACGCTTACTTTCTGTGTGTGGAAAAAAACAACGTGACCTTTAACATTGTCATTGTCGACCAAAGAGACAAACTTAATACTTCTATGGAAAAGTGAATAGTGCCATCTTTTCACACAGTTCATTGCGAAACAAAACTACTTTACTACTTGCATAGGGCGATGATTTCACTCACTTTATTGTGAAATAAAACTACTGGGCACATTTTTAAATGTTAGTCTATTCTTTACAAATGTACTCTCTGTTTGCACAATGAGGCATGCTACGTTACATGTCGTAATGTGTTCTTTTGTAGGTGCTACATCACGGCACATACGACCATATAGACGCATTTGTTTAAGCTGCCAAGGAACGTTATGGAGAAAGGTTCTCCATACCACTTGCATTGGCTACAGGAGGGTCTGGCCCATCCCATATGCATTAGTGCCGTTAGGCCAATTTCTGTCACCGTCAGCCCAGTTTCTGTCACCCAGATGCCCTATGCACAGAAATGTTTGTACAACAATATATGGTTACACCCTCCCAATATACATATCTTAACACCTTTCCACCTGTGTCACTTACAAAATTGTGTGTAGAAAGTTGAGTGGTAATGGTGTTGTATCCAGTATTTCTGACGTCATTGCGCTTCGGATCACAGAGTTTGTTTGGCATTTTATATCAACATAAGAACACTACTCCTTTGCTGTTTTTACACACATTTGTACAGAAAAAAATTAGTACATGTACAACACATGTTTGTAAAGGTCATTGACAACGACTGAAAAGCTTTGTGTTGTGCATGTGATAGTCATTTAACGGTACAGCTTCCATCTCTGAGGGGTAGCCTCTATTTATGGGTAGTGCCCACAATGTCGGGATATGGCTACTGGCCCTTACTGCAAGGGAGAAAACATTGCATTGAGGTCGCCATGTCCACTTGGGACTGCCTTTCTTGTAAAAGTCTTGCTCATAACCACATATTTATCAAGGAACACAAATATGGTGCTGCCATAACGGTAACACAGTTTCTTTTTTGCTTTCTGCAGTCTGCAATGGAAAGCGAAGAAGGTTTTCTATCCAATGCCCGTCTTCCCTTTGTATGGTGGCAATCTTGAAAAAGGATTTGTTTTCTTCAGCCGGGAACGCCAGAGGCGTTCCGGTTGAAGACAAAAAATCCTCTTTCTTGGTATGACGAATAACTGCTGTAAAATCTCGATTGCCAATGGCATTCATCCCCACTCTTTGGGGAGGAATGGGGGTGAATGATCCAGAAACATCGGTATGCACTCTTGCTTATATTGTGTTGCACACTTGCATTGTGGAGTTCTGTGGCAGAAATTTTGTAGGTAGAAGTTCTTACAACAATACCCAATGTACTTTCGCACTATCAACCAGTTACACATGTCATTGTGAACTGTGTATGACTGTTCGAACATGCATCATGCTATACATCAGCATATGACAATGTGGAATTCTTCGATAGGTGGGCAGTTAATTCAAATGTTCCTTTATATGTACATTCAGTAAAAATAACTTTGTTAAAGGGATGTTATACTTCACAGTGAAACCAAAAAACACTTCACATTCCCCCATTATGGTAAGCTAAGCAACCATAACTGCCCGCACCACTGTGCACTGCTGACACTAACACCCAGGACAAGAAAGATGACATCACAAATGTACATATACATATATATATATATATATGGCAGGCAACAAAAACAAATAGGCTAAACATGTGATGTTGTCAGTGATGTCATCAGTGACATTTCAGAGGACAGCTTTCATGTTCTGGGTGTTAGTGTTAGCAGTGCACAGTGGCGTGACGATGGCAAGTAAGAGGGCTCAGTCTGCCATAACTGGTGAATTTCAGGGGTTTTTCAGTTTTAATTTGAACCACAATGGGAAGGACAAACATTTTTCTTTAGTGAAGTGCAGAGGTTTTTTGTAGGGCAACCTAACCATAACGTCCCTCAACAAAGTTTTTTTTGTAGTGAATATATATAAATATATATATATATATATATATATATATTTTCAAGGAAAAAACTTTAGTTGCAGCGACGTTAAGGTGAGAAATTAATGCAACAAAACCCTGGAAATTCAGCTAAAGCCACCTTAACTTTGCACCCCCTGTTGAGCAGACTATAACCATAAAGATGACTTCACAGATCACATCACTGATGACATTACTAATTACATGTTGTATGAGAACAATTATAACATTACAAATCATATCTTTGATGCCATCACAGGTGACTGCACTGTATATAACTGATCACTGACTGCATTGTATATAACTGATTACATCTATAATGGAATTAGACATAAAATCATTTATAAGATAGCTCATGAAAAATGTGATTACCGTAATAACAATTTAGACCATGGACTTGGCTATAACAAAGCCTGGGGTCACTGGCCAGCACCAAAGGCCATAGCTAGTGGTCAATAAGTGTTTAAAAATACCAATGTGCATGGTTAAAAGCCATGCCCAGTAGCCTGTCAGGGTTTTAAAATATACAGTGTGAAACGTTGAATGCTGCAGTCAGTGGCCATGGCTAAAGGCCATTGCTAGTGCCCATTAATATGCCAGAATATACAATCTGCACAGCTAAGGGCTGTGGCCACAGGCTAGTATCGTGTTGAAAATCATGGCTAGTGGCTGGTTAGTGTATATAATATACAGTGGGCATGGTCGAATGACATTGCTAGTGACTGGTTAGTGTTGTGTAATACACAGTAGGCACACACGAAGGCCATCACTCATTGCATTTATTTATTTTAAAATGTACACTGGACATGGCCAAAAAATGTACAGATGTACAGATGTACAGACTGCTGAAGGTCAAAGGTCATGACTAGTGCCCCATTTATATGTTAGAATATATAGTGGGCACAGTCAAAATATTTGCCACTAGTGACTGTTCAGTGTAAATAATATACAGTGGACACTGTTAAAAGCTGCATCCACTGGTAAAGGTCAACATCTATGGTTGGTAGCTTGTTAGCATTTTAAAATATTCAGTGCACATGAGTGAATGTTGTGAACACTGTCCATAACTGAAGGCCATGGCTAGTACCCATTCATGTGTTCAAATATATTTGGCCATGCACACTGACCATGGCTGAAGCCCATGCTTAATGCCAGTTACTGTTGTAATGTAATTAGTGATCTCATCAGTGATGTGATATGTGATGTCATCATTGTGGTCATAGAACACAAAGGGGTTTTGTGTCTTGCAGAACTCAGCCCAAATATAAAATAGACTAATATTAAACAAACTTCAAATGGGTGGCTGCGAGGAAGGCTAAAGTCAGAACAAAATCACATCAAAACATATTCCATTTTTTAAAATTATATTTCATAAATATATGGATAAAAATCATTGATCTGAATATTCTGCCCATAATTCATCGAGGGCTACAAAAGTGGATGAGGCCTTCTAATGTCAAAACATTCCACATTGTAAGTCTGTTGTACCATGTACACTGGAAGAAATATTGAAGCGAGCAACAGGACTCGCTCCACGTGAATAGCATTCACGGGGAAAAGGCTTTGTCTCGCAAAATAATCACTGCAGATACATACCAAATTATAACAGCATGCAGGTGTAAAGAATTTCAGTCAACTATAAAACACATTCAATACATTAAGATACAAAAAATGAGTTATAGGAAATACAAGAAAATAGTATTTTTATATATAAAGTGCATCTGCTAAATTAACCAATACACATCGAGACTAGAAGACATGAAATCTAGAATCAATATAAAGTGCAATGGGTCACTAAAATGCATTGGATCTAAATAGCATCAAATCAGAAATAAATTGAGGTGCCATAAGTCAACTACAAGAGGGTCGGCGCATCCAAATTAGATGCCAGAATGTAACCCTAATAGATCTTTTAATTAGTAGTTTCGACGTATGGATAAATCTGATCTGTTATGATTGATTAATGTCTTCCTCAGGACAAAGCACTCCAATGAAAAAGCCCACACAGTGTTCACATTTGTAATTGGTGATGGCTAATGCTGAAATGTCACCACTTATTCAGAAGTGGCTCTAATCTTCCATCAGCAGTTTTGTGTGAAGATAAAAATACACATTCTGTCAAGAAAAAAGACATACAAAGGCAGTATGTTAAAAAAGGCTCTGACCAAGCCGACCTTCCAGCACACCCATCCCAAAGTTCAATAAAATATATGGTAAAAGGGAGAACAATATATACCATGTTCTCGACCCAACCGATAGAACTCTGCGAATAATGTCTTCCAATGTCGAGTTCAATCGGAAAAACAGACATAAATAAATGTATCTGTTGAGACAAAAATGAGAAAAAGAAACTGGGATGAGTACAATCCCTAGTTCTGTAAAAGTGAGATAATCGACCATAGCGAAACCAGCATGAAGCTAACAGTAAAAAATCGAAATGGCTAGAAGAGCATCAACAATCAGCTAACTGCAAAAACCAGAGTTGTCTCGATGATCAGAAAGTTGATAATCGGCCTGGAGCATCCTCGACGCAACAGGGACAGGAAGTATTCTAATTCAGTTCATGAAGTCCAATTGGTTATTGATGGCATCTCGAGCTTCAAGGAATAAAGGGAGATATAAAATATAATGTAACCAGAAAAAGGTCAATAATTGAATAGTAGACTGGCCACTGTCTATCTTAAAGAATATAACTGTAAACTAAATTATAAACAGTTTGAAAACTGCGATAGTACAGAAGTAATGCTGGCTGGCATATGCCCGATCAAAAATATTATTTGCAAGGTCTGCATGTGCGCCAACAAGATGTAAAGACGTTCTCATTCATCATAGAAAGGAGCAAGATGCCATCATCAATGTTTCAAAATAATACATCAAAACAAATCTACCAAAAATACACATAGATCGCAGAGACAGGATAGCAGCATTGAAATTGCCCGCCATGTATGCGTGTCCAAGTGCAAAAAGTAAAATCATTTGCTCGTCTCATAAGCAATAATCTGGTGCCAAAATAAATGTTGATTGATAGGGCACACACACAATTCAAGCCATGGAAATGGAATAACAACAATCAAATTGTCATCGTCATCTCTTAACGTGACTTTCACGTGAGTAAAACAAAATGCTGCATCCTGCGCTATGTAAGACGAATGGCGTTTCAATAAGAACGGCCATAAGTACATGGCAAAGCAAAAGACCAACCATGGAGAGGTAAAGGGACGCCAGCATTCGGGAAGTAGCCAAGCGGTATAAGGAGAACCCGCTATCTCAAATGCATTGGAATATAAAGCAAGGACAAGCAACATGTAAACGTGAACGTAAGGCACGTGATTTCTAAATGAAATTCGAAAAGCCCCAGCAGTCTGCAAAGCAGCCGTATCACAGGCATGCCAAAGAAACAGAAAAAGGACTGTCATGTCCAAATGAACATCATGTTAAAGGAATTACAAGATCCTGAAACACTAGCTGACTGCAGTAAGGTACCATAAAAGGCAAAACATGCCAAGAAGCATCCATATGGACAAATGTTGAAAAAAATACATAAAGAATTTTTGGATGAATGTGTAAACAAATATGAGGAAAAGTAAAAGGGGAAACGATTCATCAAACAGATCTGATAAAAATTAGTATAAATATACACAAAAGGGGAGTATCAAAAAAAGGGAAGATCTATAAACAGCCGTAAAGAGCACCAGAGCGTGCATCAGACAATAGCAAACAACTAAAGCACGAAAGAGGAAAACGGGATAAGGATAAAGACTACCCTCAAGGTGTTAAAACAACCAAATTAGGCACACAAAAGCCACTCTTCTTGTTGATTGAGCCCAGTGTGGTAACTCTGTGTGTTATACATCCACCATTGCTCACGTTGAGATAATCTAGTAGCAATGGAATTAGAGTCAACACCCCTCACAAGTTCCAGTGCCCACCCTTTGCCCTTTGATCTCATCACAGCTATGTTTTTTTTGTTTTTTTTTCAATGAAAAAATGGGCTAGCGGCTTGTTAGTGTATATAATATAAAGTGGGCATGGTTGAAGGACATTTCTAGTGACTGGTTAGTGTTGTGTAATACACAGTGGGCACGCACGAAGGCCATTGACTTATTGTATTTATTTATTTTAAAATGTACACTGGACATGGCCAAAAGATGTATAGACTGCTGAAGGTCAAAGGTCATGGCTAGTGGCCCATTTATATGTTAGAATATATAGTGGGCACAGTCAAAGATTGTGCCCACTGGCCAGTAATGTGCTAAAGTCCATTGCTAGTGCCTGTTCAGTGTAAATAATATACAGTGGACACTGTTGAAAGCTTCATGCAATGGTAAAGGCCAACATCTATGGTTGGTAGTTTGTTAGCATTTTAAAATATTCAGTGGACATGAGTGAAGGTTGTAACACTGTCCATAACTGAAGGCCATGGCTAGTACCCATCCATGTGCTAAAATATATTTGGCCATGCATACTGACCATTGCTTTGGCCCATGCTTAATGCCAGTTACTGTTGTAATGTAATTAGTGATGTGATATGTGATGTCATCATTGTGGTCATAGTCTGTGCAACAGGGGGCGTGCCATTATGGTGGCTTTAACTGAATTTCCAGGGGTTTGTTGCATTACGTTCTCACCTTAACGTCCCCACACTAAAGTTTTTGCCTTGAATTTAAAAGGATTTTTACAATGTATTGCTCACCTCAACTTCTCTGCAACACACTTTTTACATTGCTTGTGTAGTATATTAAATTAAATATTAAAAATACAAACAATTACACTAAGCAAACCACTTTATTATGTCTACAAAGAAAAATAAAATAAAAGGCAATTTGACAAAAATACTTACATGTATTTGTACTGCTCATGCATAGTCATTAAAATGTTACACTGTCAATATATTTAAAAATACATATTTACAACACAACTGCCCATATAGATGCAGAAATATATATTTATTTAGTTTTGTAAATATTGTAGCCGTGTCTACCAATTATATATATGTGGCTGAATTCAGCAAAGACTGGGGAAAGGGGAAAAACCTGTGTGTACAAAATGAGCCAATAGAACGTTGACATCCTTCTACGTGGCTATGAATATGTGGTTCCGCGATTACATATCACTCCTATATGCGTCAACAAACTATCCAATCAGATGCCAAAATATATCAGCGTGAATACACCTGTGCCGTTCAACGCAACCCTTGTGCAATGCATCAGCCAATCACAATGCACGCTGAGACTCTGCATCCGCATGTGGGCTTTATATGCGTAAACGAATCAACAAATCACACATTGAGCTCTATCGACGTGGCTACACCCACGCTGTATGACAACAACGCATACAAGTCTGTCCAATCAGACTGCATGGTAATCTGTAGCCGCGAATAATCACCACACCCACAAAGATAAGGAAAATTAATAATTTTTGTACTTGCCAGTGAAAAGCTTTTTGAGTAACTGCAAGAACTTTTGGCACTGTACTCTTTAACTGTTCATACTTTTCACCCACGTTTCCTCTACTCCTATTTTCCTTTGCCATGTGATTTGTTTGTCTTGTCCATTTTTTCTTTAGTTTATTGTTTTCATTTTTTTAGAACATTTTCATTTTTTGCAGCATTGTCTTTTTTGTGTTGCCATTTTTATTCATTTATATTTTCCTCCCCGGTTGGACATAGCAACATGTCTGACTACAAGAATAGGAACAGTGAGCACATGTCTGACCATGAGAATATGAGCAGTGATGATGATATCATCATTTGGGTTCCGAATCCTTCACCACCAAGGAAGAGGCAAACTGGTATGAAAAAGACTGCGGAAGACATACTGTGTACATTTTGTAACAAAACTCTATGCCGTGGACCTTCCGATATCCCATTTCAAAGTCTATGGACATCGGTAATGAAAAACCATGTTCCCTGGGATGACGTTGACGAAAATTACCGGAAAGCTCATGACTTTAACTTATGTACTACATACAACTTAAAAAATCAGTACAGAACAACAATGCTCATGTACATATATGAAATAACTGAAAAATAATAAAAATATGTAACAATACACTAGGTAGGCTAACATTCCACAGCCACACAATAAAAAACCATAATGAAAATACACAACCTAAAATACATTCTATCTAAAACTACACTACAATTCCTCCTTTTCATATTAATGTTGTTAAACAAGTTTCTTCTATTTCTCTCCAAAGTCTCACATGCTGAAAAGTCTGAAAACACACTTCCAAAATAAAAAAATACTCTATAATACCTACCAAGTCTCTGAAGATGGCCTTTGGCCATGGCTAGGGAGTTTTCATCCCCGACGAGAGTATACTTAAACAAAGAACTTTCAAAAAAATATAAACCACTGACACCCCAAACTATATAGCTGCGCATACCAAACGATACATACCCGCGGCTATCTGTAGTCATTCGTAGCCTCGAATATAGCTGCGAATATCGTCAAAATGGCAGAAAAGGAAAAATGCATCCCTGTCCCCAGTCCCTCACCAATTGCCCCCTTCATCTGTGCAGCTTCCGCCACGACCCAGACGGTCTCTTCACCTCCTCTGCCCTCTCCCTTTCACCCCAGAACACAGGCTGCTTCTGTGACACAGTTTGCATCGAGATGTCAGCTATCCACGGCTATAGCTGAGGCTATGGAAGCTTTGTGGTGAAAACTTGCTCCCTACACTCCCTCCAACTCCTAAATTTCACTCAGTGCCCTCTGCCCATCCCCCCACCTCTACACTGACAACATTTATATGTTTTATGACCTAAATATAGATTTTGACTGCATTTAATTTTCCCATAACTGCAAATATCACTCACATCAAGAGAAAAACAAGAAGGCGGTCGTTTAATTTCTGAAAACCATGATACTGCTATGCACCATGGGTGATATAACTATAATTTTTGTAGGGATGGGGCACCCCCTTCTCCATCAAATTTAAAAGAAACCACTGCATGGAATAACCCTCAAACCACAAAAGGATTTTGAGTCCACGCTTTGTGCCCAAGGTGTTTCCGGCCTGGTCAAAATTCGTCCAGTGGTTTAGGCTGCGCGCTTTGGCATCAACTGACATTTTTTGTCTACGGGAAAATGAATAGGAAGTAGGCTGCACTTTTGGAGGAAAAAGAAATGTGACACTTAATAACTTTTGCATTTTTAACAAATCTTTACAAAACTTTACAGTCTGGGGCATCGGGGTGGGCCCGCCGACTTTTAATCACTTTCGAAATTCCGGCCAAATCTGTTATTCAAATTAAAAGGTATTAACAATAGAATTTTGAGGGGTTTCTATATGTTTCCAGGCAGCTATCACCACCCTATAATATGTATATATATACAGTGAAAAAAATTTTGTGATGTCATCTTTGATGTCCTGGATGTTAGTCTTAGCAGTGCACGGTGGTGGCGCGAGTTATGGTTGCTTAGCTTACCATAACTGGCGAATGTCAAGGGTTTTTCGGTTTTACTTGGAACCATAACATCCCTTTAACAAAGTTTTTTCACTGAATTTCATAGGTTTTTAGTAGCGCAACGTAACCATAACGTCCCTTTAACAAAGTTTTTTTCACTGAATTTCATAGGTTTTTAGTAGCGCAACTTAACCATAACGTCCCTTTAACAAAGTTTTTTCACTGAATTTCATAGTTTTTTAGTAGCACAACTTAACAATAATGACTTTGACTTTATATACATGTCATATGGAACTGACTAGATCTCTTCTTATGAGCGTGATGTCCGCGAACTTATTTAATGTTCGCGGACATGTTCGGAGAACAGTACCACTACCTAAAAACTGTGGGGGGGTATGTTTGATTGTTATATCATAATATAGGAACATTTAACAAATTCAAAAAGCAGCACACAAACACATTATACATAGTAATACATAAGAAATGTAACCCATATATGTAACACACTAACCATTCATTTAAATACAATATGTTCTGAAATGGAATATACCACAAGAAGATAAATTGGCTTCCAACATAATTACCTCACAGACACAACAGAACTGAGAACAAGACCAGACCCACTGAATACATAGGACTTATCTTACCAGAAATAGTAAGTGTACTTCATTTTACTCATATATTTATAAACTTTCTGTATTAGATTAAAAAATATATTATCTTTTTTTTTCTCACAGAAATGTCTAGTACTCTGGAATGGCTAGAGGAAAATTTCCCACATGAAGAAATGTCACAAGATAGTGAAACTAATGGTAAACACTTTATAATATAAACCATTTATTTATTATTTTTTTATATACATTTAACATATATGTTATTTTTTTGTACAGAGCATAGCATACCAGAATAGAAAAAACTTTAGAAAACCCTGTCATGGATAACAGCCTTCACAATATAGAAGAAAAAATGGATGTAATGTTGGCTAATTTTAATAATTTAAAAACTTTTGTAGAAAATCATTTCAAACCAAAAACCTTGTACCATTGCCCCACATGTTCTTGTCCCTCCTCATCATATCCCAGTCAATTATCCCCAAACCCTCTCCATAATCCAAAACGTTTTGATGAGATTTCCATCCCTTCTTCACCTAATACCAATCATGTTGAAACCCCAAATTCTCCTGTTTTTGTTTCTGTTTCTGCCTTACCTTCTCTGTCATAAATTATTAATATATGTTAAATAAAGTTAAATTTTTATATTGTATTGTGAATAGTTTCCATTTTTTTTTTAAAAACAATAAAAGTGTCCGCGGACAGTGCGAGTGTTCTGAAATGTTCGTATATAAACGAAAATGGAGGTGTCCAGAAGAACACCACACCTGTTCGTACTGTTCGCTAGCAAGTTGAAACTGTTCTAAGAACACACGTGGTGTCCTGAAATGTTCGTAAAGAAACAAAAATTAAAGTGTTCTAAAGAACACTATATCTGTCCGTAATGTTCGCTATCAACTTAAAACTGTCCTAAGAACACAATTGGTGTCCTGAAATGTTGGTAAATAAACGAAAATGATGTGTCCTGAACAACAGTACAACTGTTTGTAGTGTTCGCTAGCAACATGAAACTGTACTAAGAACACACGCAGTGTCCTGAATTGTTCGTAAACAAACAAAAATTAAAGTGTCCTAAAGAACACTATACCTGTCTGGTACTGTTCGCTTGCAAGTTCAAACTGTTCTAAGAACGCTATTGGTGTACTGAAATGTTCGTACATAAACGAAAATGGAGGTGTCCTGAAGAACACAGCTGTTTGTACTGTTCGCTAGCAAGTTGAAACTGTTCTAAGAACACACGTGGTGTCCTGAAATGTTCGTACATAAACTAAATTACACGTGTCCTGAAGAACACTATATCTGTCCTTACTGTTCGCTACCAAGTTTAAACTGTTCTAAGAACACACGCGGTGTCCTGAAATGTTCGTTTCATGTGTGACGCACTTTTAATTACTTCAGAACCCGAACAGTCTCCGTAGGACATCAATGCGCATGCGCTAACCAATCTCCGTGCACTTGGTGTCCTGCGGAAAGGAGCTTCCTTCGCGGACTAGTTCGCAAACAGATCATATGACCGCACCCACGCTCATCATGTGTCCTGAAATGCGGACACTGTTCGTGTCCCCGAACAATTTAAAAGTACATTTTCAGTTAATCCATAATATTTTTTAAAAAAATCTCACCATGGCACAAGTCCCACATAGCAATCTTGAGTTTCTATATACCTTTTGAAACTTTCCGATCCTTTTTTTGTGTTCGATCTGTCCGCGGACAGTGCGCATGTCCGCGGACCGCGCACAAGCACCCCTATAAAAGACCATGTCCAATAGCTTATTCCCATTGTGTTTCTGGCTATTCTTCAGAACACAGTGATTTTTGCTGCCACCTGCAGACTACACCATCATCGAGATGGCATCCTTGGCTGCTGAACTGCCACTTGGTGCTGCACCTGCTTCAGCAACACCCCCACCCCCTCCACCACCACCTCCCCAAGGGCCTGAAGAGGGGAACAGGAGTGAGGATGCAGAGGAGGAAGAAGAGAATGATGAGAATGAGGTAGAGGAAATCCCTACTACCCGCACTATGCGTGAGTCTTGGGTGTGGCGGTTATTTACCATTCATGGGAATGGTCCTAAGGCTCGTGCGAACCATGTTACCTACAATGAGTGCAAAATGATACTCAGTCGCAGGAAGCACGGTAAGTACAGCTTTGGGACCACTACTATGAAGCGACACCTGAGGTCATTTCACCCTGGGGCTATTTGCAGGGTTGTACCTTGCGAAGAACGTAGCAGGTTGATTTCCTCTACTTCATCCTCTGTTTCTGATCCTGTCACCACAAGGACCACCTCTGTGGGACAGCGTCTTTCTCAAGCTGCCTCACAGGCCATACAGAATGCTGATGACCCTTACCTTTCGAGGGTCACAGTTGTATGTATGTACTGTGACACAGTACTCTGCAGGGGGGAGCGACTTCGGAGTGCTTTTGAGACTATCGTCTCAGAGCACGAGAAGACCTGCTCACTACCCAAATAAAACCCACTCTACATCTTCCTCTCTCAGCTCGCCCTTTCTTATCCCTGTGGTTGGTGTCCCCCCCTTTACCCTCCTTTACCCTCCTCTCCTAGTGTGTCGTGTCTGAAAAACCAAAAAAAATACAAAATTACAAAAATCAAAAAAAAATAAGGCTCTTTTCAGAGCCGCCTTTCCCAGTTAAAAAATAGAAGTGAAAATAAATGAAGCAGGGCTCTTTGTATTTTTTAGAAGTCCGCGGTCAGTTCGCGAACATTAAAAAAATTGGGTTGCTACTCCATCACAAACATTGTAAGTTTCTCTGGAAAGAAGTGGTGGCTCTGAAAAGAGCCTTTGGGTGGTGTTTGTAAGTCAAAAATTGTAAATGCTTAACATCTACTTCAAAATCGTTGTTGTAATTCCAAAAAAGGTCGCAATGCATTTTGTACATTTCTCAGAAAAATCTGATTGCCAGCATAAGTAAGATGGATTCCATCTCTGCGAAAAATGTACGTACTACAAAACAGAATATTTTCATTGTGAAAAGAAGACATGCCAAAATCTCTTAGAAAGCCACAAACAGCCTTATTAACATTGCGCCTTGCTTTTTTCATTTGTGGACCAAATGAAGAAGAACAAAGCCACATTTGTCTCTGCGCAATCCGTGAAAATATCACTTGAGAATTAGGAAACATGTCCATAACCTTCCTAAGTCCGTATTTCATAGCAAATTGCAAAAAAAATCAAGTCACATGTCCTAAACTGTTCCCTCCACAATGAATTACAATTATATCTGGATGTTGCTCTGTCTCCAAAGTAGCACAGAGAGGTAGCAAGTCCAACCACTTCATTCCACGTACTCCATGCCAGTGTACTTCCACATGTGGGAATCCAAGATCTACAGCTACTCCACAGCTTTCTGCATGCACCTTCAACCAATGTATCCACGAATCTCCTAAAATCCAAACAATCTGTTTTCTGAAACACACAGCCATAGCTATCTTTTGTTCTCTCAGCAAAAAGAGTATCTGAGAAAATCTCTCCTGGCACAACACACCCACCAAACTTTCCTGACCAATCCCTTTCAGTGCTTATTCTCATTTGCATGACTTCTGAACCCAAAAATCCCCAGATGTAACTCCTGATGTCCGCGAACTACCGCCATGTCCGCGGACATATCGTAACATGAACAGCCCTTCTACCATTTCCACTACATCCTCTCTGCCATTCCCTCATTGGATGTACCTCAAAAATCACATGACCATGCACCAATCACATTCAAGACCTCTACATCTAACTGCATCATCATAGATCAGCACTGCAAATGTACTCTGAATCTCTCTGAGTACAAGTGTCATATCATTGGCAAGCAGCATCTACCAGAAATACTGTACAAGTATTAAACTAAACATTTTTAAATGAAATATATAGACTACATATATTCAAACAAAATTGCATGCAAACACAATCTATGTTTAAACCTTTATAAAAATACTTATACAATTCCATATTTTTTGTTTTTATTTATTTATTTACTTTAAATTAGACATGACATTGAGGCGCTATTACCTAGAACAGTTTACTTACAGAAATAGTGGTATTCACTAATATATTATAAATTTCACAAGACATAGTAAAGATATTTTTTTTTGCTACAGTTAGTCATTCAATACAATTTGTTCATTAAGAACATATCATATGTACTGAACTGATGCAATGTATCTTATGTAAATAAATTAGTTTAATGGTTTTACAGAAGGCACTGAGGATTTCAATTAAAAAATTCAATACCTAAATTATAAACAGTGCTATATACAAACAAAGTTACTAATTTGAAGCTTTTACAATTGCAGTGAAGACCAGTTTCCTGAAAAGAAGCAGCCGCATTCGAAGAAGAAAGAAAAACTAAGAAGTTACCTGTTAATTTAAAAAAAAAGTAAGTAAAATATCACCATTATATTTGTATTATTCATCAAATATACTATAACATTAATATGAGCTATTTTGGTTTCTTAAAATAGAGATTTTGTACCATTTTGTCCAAAAATGTCCATGTCTTAAACAGCGATTTACAGCCAGAATGGCCCACAAATTTCTATTTTTGGACACACAAATTAGCCACTGAACCACTACAATTTTCATATTATATAACAAACAACTGTTTCAATTGTATACTTTAGATTTACTATTTGTACTTTTCCACACCACTAGCTTACTTTTTTTTTGTCATCTGAACCCCAGTTTAGTAACACATAAATTCAAGAATACCTATCCCTACTAGTTTTAGTTCCCAATGCACAATCACACACCATTACATACATCTTTATCATCTACCTCCAACACTCATGCACACAGCACACATACATTCCAGAACACCCCAACCCATATCTTCTTTATTTTTTTCAACAGACCCTAAAGAATGCCTACCAAAAGTCAAGTCCGTAGAAAGCAACGCAAAAGTAGAGCAAATGAAAATAAAGGTGTCCAACATAAGCATCCATCTCTAGCAGAATTTGTAAAAAAAAGTTGAAACAAAACAGCTAATACAATCATTTAGTGAAACACAAGAAGTTTCAAGTACAACAACTTTGCTTCCTCTATCAAAATGTAAAACAAACCAAAAACAATTAACAGAAAATCAGCTATCAGTACAGATAAAACTACTTCTTCAAATTTTAATATAGTGCAAAGTAAGCATACCAAGAAAAGTATTTTAGCCAAAATATACAGTCACAAAGTCCTTCAAAATCTTATAAAAACAGGAGAGAAATCAGGTTCAAAGCTTAAAACCTATCGTAGGAAATTAATCTTAGAAGCATTGATGGACAATGCAATTCTTCTCAAAAGAAATGTATTTATTTTACTGTTAAACAAAATGAAACCACTAACAAAACTAATAACTACATTACAAAAAAGACTTCTCAATAAGCGAAATGTCAACAGAAAGAACTTCTTAAGTATCTGCGGAGGTGAATGGAATAACACTACGAGCACTGAACCATATTTTAATGAAGAAGCGTACAAACAAAAGCAAACAAATACAATTGCCATAAATAGCAGTGGTTGAGGTTATGAAAAAGTGAATAATACCATAATGGAACAAGAAGTACTCCTTAAAAAAATATGCCCTGAAAACTTAGAATTACCCCTCCATTCAACTGAATCAGAACGTCTAGTGTACAAATGGCCATGCACGTCAATGTGTAACATTCCCAAACAATGTTTAAAATCTTTACGCCAATTCCTCAATAAATATGTAAAAAGCAAAGACAAAATCAAAATTAAATTACTGCAAAATATAGATGCCTGTCCAGTGCGCAAGTACACAGGACTACAAGGACATTCATTGGACTGCATTACAGGACCTACTTGTAAAACCACTTTCCATGATATCAAAAGGATATCAACACATCATTCAACTATAAGAAATCTAGTCTATAAACTGTACTATGCTAAAAGTCCTGCTTTAGCACTAGCAAAGTTAAATAACATCCTTCTACATGGTACAGCAAAAGACCTACTTGAAGAAATTCACTATATCCAGAAAAAATATTTTGGAAGTGAAAGCCATTTACAGAATGAAATAGCTTTAAACCAATTAAGCAACAATTCTACTCATGGCAACCTTTTGCTAAACACATACAAAAAAGAAATACTAAAATTTAAAAGTACATCAGCTAAAGTACCAAACCATGTATGTGTATGTTGCCGTAGAATTTTTTTTATAAAAGTAACATAACAACTGTGGACCTATCATACAAAATAGAAGACAATGAAGATTCTAAATGGTTTGAATTAGCTCTCTACCTTCTAGCAGAAAACAAATATGAAATAACAGAGCCCTTAATACTTCGCAGTTATTGCACTACAAAACTTGACAACAACCAAACTCCTTCACGTTCTATCACAAATAATTTGGAATTATACCCAGTACCAAAACCTCTACAACAACTTAATTTATATGAGAGCATCATAATTTAAACAGTACACCCATTTCAAGCAATAATACGCCTTCAACCAAAAACAGCAAAATTACCTCCCTCTGAATTGGTAAAAGGCATTCGTGGAAAAGTAGTTTATATACCATTAAATCTAAAAGAAAATGTGCATACTCTAGGAGTGCAACGTCCAATGCAGCAATCTTTAATTATATTAGTAAATGGAGTACCTACAAAAGACAAAAAATATGGCAACAGCTGGTAGATTTATATAAAGTTAGACAAGCCTTCCAATATCTTAAAGAGAATAATGAATATTACAAAGAAATTAATATTGAAGAAAACTTGAAAGATACAACTGAAATAATTCAAGAAACACAAGAAGCTGGTCAATTTGAGCTACTAGATCCTGCTACAATATCAAATACTTTAGACCATTATACAATTCATCCTTTGCACTGTAATGACACCGTACAAGATATACTGGAAACTTACCAAATGCGTCAAACAAAAGGATCGCCAATCAGTATATGGGAAAAAAGTATAGAAGCACATGCTTTTCCTCTACTCTTTCCTATTGGCAAAGGAGGAAGGTATGATGATAGACCTATTCAAATATCAGCTTCAGAATACCGCTCATTACGGATGTATTCTGAAGATCCCAGATTTAGACAAAATGTGAAATACATATTCCACCTACTCTTTGAAAGTGAACTAGCAACTTTATGTTACGGAGTTGCACACATATTAAAATCAGGATCACACTTTCAAAATATGACAGCTACACAATTATTAGAGAAAGTGCAACAAAAGGATGAGGTTTTACAATCAAATACTACAAATCTATTAGCAAATATGCGTGGTACTAAAGAGTACTGGTTTCGACGTCATGGAGATGTACGTTGTATGATCAGAAACCTTGGCCCACCCACTTGGTTTGTTACATTAAGTTGTGCAGAATATGCATGGGAAGATTTACATGATTTCCTACGCATATCAAATAAAAACAAAACAAACATAGATATTCTAACACCTGGAGAACCTTGTTCTTTGGATCCTGTTAATGTTTCAAGATATGTTCACCATTGCTTCATTGCTATGCTACATTTTATTTGTAATAAAACTGTTCCTTCCCTTGGAGAAGTGCAACACTTCTTTTGGAGAAAAGAATACCAAGCCAGAGGAGCACCACATATTCACATGCTTTTATGGATTAAAGATGCTCCTAAATTTGGTCAAGACAGTGATGCCACTGTTTTACAGTTTATTGAAAAATATGTCAATTGTGAAATTCCATCAGAAGCCACAAATAGTGATCTTCGTGCACAAATTTTACAATTTCAAAGACACAAATGTGGAAAATATTGTCGTCGCAAATACAAAAACAAAGGCAAATACTACACCAAATGCCGATTTGGTTTCCCTAGACCAGTTACAAATGCAGGTCAAGTAAACAACCTCATGTCTTCAGTTAGACATAGTGTTAAAGGTAAGTCACCTAAAAATACATATTACATAAAAAGAAAAGAAGAAGAAAAATATATCAATGATTATAATGCAATCATTGCCCACTTATGGAATGCAAACATAGATGTGCAGTACATTGCAGACAATTCTACTGCAGTTGCACGATATGTCACAGCATACTTAACTAAAGCAGAAAAGACAGAGCTCCAAGACCTCTGGAATGACCTGTCATCAGATAAAACAGTATCTCAGAAATTATACAGCTTGGGCATAAAAATGCTCACCCATAGAGAATGTGGATCTTATGAAGCAGCTCATTGTTTAACTGGTACTTCATTGTATGGTAAATCTGAAAATATAGTATGGCTAAGTCTTCGTCCAGCTAAATCTAGAAAAAGAGTTCTAAAATCATATGAAGATATAGAAACAATAGCCAAACATGATCCCAACAGCCAAGACATTTTAAAAAACACTTTATTGGACACATACTACCCAAACAGAAGTAATACTTTGGAAAACATGTGTCTATACCCAATAGCCCAAAACTACACATACAAAAATAATATGAAACCTGATGAAAAAAAAGGTAAATATAGAGTGACAGACTGTGAAGGCAGCTTAGTTAAACTCACTAAACCAAATTTAATTAATCATATCAAATTGTCATTGAAGACTCCTCAACATAAAGAACTATATTAAATGTCCCTGCTACAACTCTTCAAACCATGGAGAAAAGAAGAACAATTACTATATAACTATGACTCATATGAGGATGCTTTCAAAGCAAATGAAAGCACTATAACTGATGTAAACTTTACACAGTACAAAACAATGTTGCACAATGAACAGCAACATGAAGAAGAACTCCAAGCCCAACTAGATAAGGATACTCCTGACAGTAGTCAACCTTCTGTAACAGGAAGCCAAGAACCACTGGGAGAACCACTAATAACAAATGAGGCAGAATTAGCTATGATAGAAGTAGAAAACACCATGTGTCAGTATGAAGATAAGGAAGACTTAACTATACTACAATCAAAACTAAACAATCAGCAAAGTAGCATTTTTCAAGAAGTAACAAAACAAATTGCACATGGTGTAAAACATGAAAATAAAGAATGTTCCTGCCATAATTATAAACCTATACTACTGTACGTCAGCGGTGAAGCTGGTTCTGGCAAAACATTCCTAATCAAAATCATTAGTAAGTTCCTTCAACAATTTACAAACAACAAACTGTCAGCTGTAGTCACTGCCCCCACAGGTTTAGCTGCCTACAACATAGGTGGTGTTACATTACACCGATTACTACTATTACCAGTAGAACACCAGAACAATTTAGACTATTACAAAATTTCTGCAGAAGCTGCAATGGAATTACGCAGAGTATTGAAACAAATGAAAATGCTACTAATAGATGAAGTGAGCATGGTCTCCAACCTGATGTTAGCTTTGATTCACCTCAGATTACAAGAAGTACTCAAAACGGACTATGAAGAGCTCTTTGCAGGAAAACACATTATTGTTTTTGGAGATCTGCTTCAATTAACACCAGTAAAAGGTGAACCTATTTTTAAAACATTAGGGCACAAACTCTGCCGTAAAACTGTTGGCAGCATTGGAAATGTCAACCTTTGGCAACATTTCCAATACAGAGAATTAACAGAAAACATGCGCCAATCTGCAGATCTAACTTATGCCAACATTTTAAAAAGTTTGAGAGTTGGTATACTTTCTAAAGAAGCAGAAGCAACATTGAAAAACCGGCACATTAATGCACTTTATGGCTATAATGCATGTGCTACAGATGTTATGGAACAATTAGCCCACAAAAATGTCAATTGTATGGCCTTAATGCCAACTCTTGCAAGCTGTCTCAAATTCAATGAAATAATGTTAAGTAAAGAAATGCAACCAATAATGGAAATTAGCGCCACAGACAAACTAGATGTACATGGTATGACACTACCCATGTGTGACCAAGCCACAACAAGACTAAATAATTTAGAAAAATCAATCTCAAACACACCAGGCTTAGAAAAGATGTTAAAATTATCTTTAAATTGCAGAGTAATGCTTAAACGTAACCTTGACATGGACCAAGGACTAGTTAATGGAGCACTGGGTACAGTTGTTGGCTTTCAAACATACCCACGTGACAAAAAAATTCAGTTTGTCAATATACTCTTTGGCAAACTTTCAGAAGTAAAACGGATAGGACGCTCAACAGCTAGATTCCTTCTCTTCAAAGATATGTTTGTACGCATAGAACAATTTTCTCTAACTCTTGCATACGCAGTCACGATTCATAAATCACAAGGTCTTACCCTAGACAAAGCAATGATAGATATTGGTAACACAGTCTTTAAAGAAGGCATGAGCTACGTAGCACTATCACGCTTACGTACATTTGACGGTCTATTTCTAATCAACTTTGATGCAAGTAAAGTAAACGCTGATATTCCTTGCATTTTAGAATATAATAGACTTCGCTCACTATACACTCCCCATCTAAACACATATTCTGTTCCACAAAAACTAAAACGTTGTAAAAGAAAACTAAATCAAACAGGAATGCAACAGGACGTCACTGCAAATCCTCCAAAGAGAGTAAAAGAAACTAATACTTCATCAAGTACCACAAACAAAAAAGAATCAATTAGAGAAAGTAAACCAGGTACTTCTTTAAAGAAGGAAGACAAACTCCAAAAAAAGCAGTTAGATAAAGAACTACCTGGACCATCTAAATTCTCAAATATAGTTGGTGTAAGTTGCTATGCAAATGTAGCAATGAATATTCTATTTCAATTACCACCAATTGTTGACAACATTTACTTACACAGTACAGACCCATTGTGTTTGCAAATGTTAGTACTTCACAGAAATGCAGCAAACAATCCTGACAACACATATAGTGTTTTGGAATAAGACGACAATTGGACTACTGTGCTGGAATGGTGAAATTCACTATAAACTCACATGAAGATCGCAAGAATTTCTAATGTACTTACTACAATTACTGGAAAACAAAAACATACCTATAAATGAAATCTTTCAGATTTCATACATGTGGAAACATACATGCACTCTCTGCAACAATGTGACACAAGAAGAAATCCCCAATGAACGCTTCATATATATATCAATACCAAATTGTGAATCCATTCAATTTCAGCAACTTGTACAAAATGCAAACCATGGTAGATTATGCTCTACCTGCAATTCAGATAATCGCTCCACATTAGTAATACAAACACATAGTAAATACGTAATACTAATGCTTCTACGTTACAATGCAGATGGTACCAAAAACAACTGCAAGCTGACTGGATTCACACATGGTCAAACCTTCACAACAATAGGTATAATCTACCACGCAGGAGCCACAACCAATTCAGGGCACTACACTGCATATATAAAAAGGAAATGTGGATGGTTTGAATGTAATGATAGTACCATTACTCTAAAGCAGAGATTACCAGCAAATCTTACAAACGCTTATTTGATGTTCTTAAAACCAAAATTTGATAAATAAACTGTATTTAAACCTTTAAATAAATGTGTGTTAAAAAAATATAAACTGTTAGAATACTCCAAAAGCTATCTAACTGCTCAAAGATTCTACAACAACTAATCAGATAAATGAATACCACTAAATTAGACCAAAAAATACACAGTTAGAATACGCCAATTGGTATCTAACTGTCCCAAAATTATAAATTTGTGTTAAAATAATATAAACTGTTAGAATACATCAAAAGCTATCTAACAGCTCAAAGATTCTACAACAACTAATCAGATAAATGAATACCACTAAATTAGGCCAAAAAATACACAGTTAGAATACACCAATTGGTATTTAACTGTCCCAAAATTTAACAATATCCAAATAGATAAATCAAAACCACTAAGATATATTAAAAAAATAGACAGTTAGAATACGCCAATTGGTATCTAACTGCTCCAAAATTTTATAATATCAAAACAAATGAAGAATCTGTTACTGCTCCAAAAAAATACAACAAAGCAAAGTATAAAGCATTAGCCAGAAACAACAAGTGAACACTGAAAACAAACAAACAAATAAACTGTAGCATAACAGAAAACGTTTTTTTTTTAATCCAACATGGATTTTTTTTTTCTCCCACAGACCCAATGATTTTATCAACAAATACAGAAACTGAGCAAATTGCACAGTACTCTGATTTGTACTCTACTAAATATGAGGGTCGAAAAAAAATAAAAGTATATTGGTTATACAATGTAATAAGTCATTACAAAATACTAATACTAACATGCTATTTTCTTTTATCACAGACATGAAGAAGAAAAACATGGACTCCCATTACTAGACCAAACAGTAAGTATACAATAATAAGGACAACCATAGCAGCATATCACATCCATAGTATCTTAAACCTTTGTTCCTTATACATTTGTTTTTCACCCAAAGTTATAAGCAAATATGAATGTGATATGCTACAGTGGTTGTTGCCAGGGCATAGAGTCTACGAACACTCCCCAGAATCCGCGAGTGTTCTTAGAAGCGTCTTCAGAACACCCCCATTTTGTTTATTTGCGAACATTTCAGGACACCACGGGTGTTTTAGAACACATTCGAATTGACAGAGAACAATACGGACAGTGTCCTCAGGACACCCCCTACGAACATTCCAGGACACCGGGAGTGTTCTTAGAAGCGTCTTCAGAACACCACCATCTTATTTATTTGCGAACATTTCAGGACACTGCGAGTGTTCTTAGGACACATTCAACTTGACAAAGAACAATACGGACAGCGTCCTCAGGACACCCCTACGAAGACTCCCCGGACACTGCAAGTGTTCTTAGAAGCGTCTTCAGAACACCCCCATTTTGTTTATTTGCGAACATTTCAGGACACCGCGAGTGTTCTTAGGACACATTCAACTTGACAGAGAACAATACGGACAGCATCCTCAGGACACCCCCTATGAACACTCCCCAGACACCGCAAGTGTTCTTAGAAGCGTCTTCAGAACACCACCATCTTGTTTATTTGCGAACATTTCAGGACACCACGAGTGTTCTTAGGACACATTCAACTTGACAGAGAACAATACGGACAGCGTCCTGACGACACCCCCTACGATCACTCCCCGGACACCATGAGTGTTCTTAGAAGCGTCTTTAGAACACCCCCATTTTGTTTATTTGCGAACATTTCAGGACACCGCGAGTGTTCTTAGGACACATTCAACTTGACAGAGAACAATACTGACAGCGTCCTCAGGACACCCCTACGAACACTCCCCGGACACCGCGAGTGTTCTTAGAAGCGTCTTCAGAACACCACCATTTTGTTTATTTGCAAACATTTCAGGACACTGCGGGTGTTCTTACAACACATTCAACTTGACAGAGAACAATACGGACATCGTCCTCAGGACACACCCTACAAACATTTCAGGACACCGGGAGTGTTCTCAAAAACGTCTTCAGAACACCCCCATTTTGTTTATTTGCGAACATTTCAGGACACCGCGGGTGTTCTTAGAACACATTCAACTTGACAGAGAACAATACAGACAGCGACCTCAGGACACCCCCTATGAACACTCCCCGTACACCGCGAGTGTTCTTAGAACAGTTTCACTTTGCTTGCGAACAAAACGGACACATATTGAGTCCTTAGAACACCCCCTAGTCAGTTTATTTAGAACATTTCAGAACACCCGTGTTGTCCGCAAACAAATCGAACACAAAAAGAACGTCTAACACATATAAAACACAACTTTCATCCTATCTCATACACTCCCACCCTCCCCAAACACTCCTACACACCAACACACTCTACAAAATACACATTTTGATCAAAGTTCCACCGCGCTGTCCGGGACGTCCGCGAATCCAAGATGGCGGGCGCTACCGAAAAATCTGACGCGCTTCACGCTCCACGCCGTCCAATCAGCGAACACGTTGCCTGTCCGCGAACATCACGCAAGACGATTGGCATCAATATTCTCATTGTTACAGAAGAACATACCAGCTCTAAGCATGAAGGCACACATGCCTCGGTTGATGACACACCTAGCAATATTTTGCTGAGGACAAAAAAAGGAACTATTGTCCCATATTGCCCTAGGTAGTAATCCAGAAAAAAATACTTTTGCATTTGGAAGGATCTTCATTACGGCTTGAACAAAGCGTTCCAAATCAGCCAACAAAGTAGGGGCACTGACGTTGCCCAAATGGAAAGCACCATAGTGCAAAACTACCACATGCGGACTGTTCATCGTGGCCATATCCTCACAAACTTGTACAATTCCCTGTACATTGCAATCAGGCACAGTGCTCCACACCACCTCCACTCCTTTCACATCAAAGTTCTTTGCAACATGCCTGCATTCAGCGTACTGCTGTAAACCATGCACAAACATATCTCCGAGCACCAACACCCTCACTTTCTCCACTTCTGCCATCTTCACCACACACAGTCTCTTTCAACACAAATCCACAACCTCGACATCTGATTGGCTGATCCGTACAGTCTTCTTTCCATTTTGGATTTCCTGGAAAAACCCAGATGTAGCACGCCCTGTCCACGAACAGCTGTTGTGTCCGCGGACCGCGTCCACTTTACTCTCTGTGCCATTCCCTCATTGCATACAGCTAAGCAATCACACAATACGAATAACGTCCTCAGAACACCCCTATTTTGTGAATTTTCAAACATGTCAGGACAATTATTATTTAATTATTCAACATATTAACTTTACAAATATTATACTTTCATCTTGTACTCTGCACACAATGCTATGTTTCTCCATTAGTAGCTCAGTATACTAGATAGAATCCCATAATACAATGCTATTTATATCAATGCATCGTTCAAAGCACTAATAACGGTATGATATTTATTGCAATATCCTTGACACTTTTTTCGCAACATTATAATAAAAATCCCTAGTACACAAATTCCATGAAAAGTACATACACATGTGATGTCATCAGTGATTTCATCAATGACATTTGCGATGTCATCTTTGATGTCCTGGGTGTTAGTCTTAGCAGTGCACGGTGGTGGCGCCAGTTATTTTTCATAGCTTACCATAACTTGCGATTTTCAGGGGTCTTTCGGCTGTACTTAGAACCATAACATCCTTTAAACAAACTTTTTTTAATATCACGCAAACAATATACAAACATGGCGTGCAAAAACTAACTTCTACAGATGGCTTTACACAGAATGTTGCAAAGTAAGAATTTATGCTCGTTCACAGTGAAGGTCAGCTGCTTCCATTTTTTTCTCGGGCCCCGGAGAGGCCACGAAGCGGACTATAAGGTTGTATTGTGTTTTGACCTTGACAGACAGAGATTGTGATGAAAGACTTCTCTTGAAGGAGTGTTGCTAAAACGTGAGAGAAGATAAAGATGAAATTTCTGAAACGAAACCACTTTTATATATTATATCACTATGCGAAAGATCGTTGGCACACGCGGAGTCGTATTTTGGGACTGCACCACTCGTAGACAATGGAAATTGCAATTGTACTGTAAGTAACCCTTTAGATTATTTTATACCAAATATAATTACAATAGCGTAGCATTAAAGACCGCTCAAGTTGAACTTGTTCGTTGAAAGTGTCATAATGTTTTCTACCGCGCACTATCACCGCCGAATTTATCCCCTGTCGTTTAGAGGGCTCTGAAAAAGGCAGACGACACAGGGTGGGTTAATAGAAATAATTTAACCGGTCTATAGGCAGTCAAGCGCTCTACTCGCTGTGCCACTTCACTGTAGCCTGTCAAGTGGCACAGCGAGTACAGCGCTCGCTTTGACATCCGTGCACAGCTTGCTAACGCAAGTTTGAATCCCGGCAAGGCCAAACTCAGCCTTTCATCATTCCGTGGTCGATAAATGAGCACCATACACCGTGGTTAATAATAAGCACCACTTAGATACCTCACGGTTCTTAGCGCTATATGAATGGGAAAATATTATTATTTTATTATTAACATACTCTGTTGCACTATCTTCGATAGCAAATAGTTTCACGCCCTGATAAATAAAATGATGATTTTTAATGAAGATCGGCTGGTGAGACAAATTTATGTTTTTTAAAACAGGTATGTGGCTCCATTTTGCCTATGTCACGATTTACAGACTCCAGCGGATGGGGTCTTCAACTGCCAGGTGCAGGTCCAAATATGCAACTTCATGACCCTCACCATTTTATGGGACAATCGCCAAGGAACAATATGCCCTTACGCAGTACTAGCGGCTACAAACAACATACCAAACAATAGGGTGGTCTAATGGCTCGTTTTTGGAGAAACCTTCCAATTATCAGAGCGACCATTTACTGCTTTTATCATAAACCAACAGCCTATCTACCGCATAGGAACAACGCATGGCTCCAAATAAACTTTTGCTGATCGACAGCAGCGACAATAGCAAATCGCTGAATATTCACTAAACATTTCATGTGAAATAAATGTACTTTACCAAATGTACAATCCTGCTGTTTACTTTTAAACCACAGTTTCATATTCCGAATTGTGGCGCACTGAGTTGTAAGCTGATCTAACACCCTCTGTACCGCAAAGGAACATCGTGTGCCTCAACATGAACTTTTGCGGATCGACAACAAAGACAAATGCAAATTGCTGAATATTCTCTAAACATTTGATGTCAAATAAATGTACTTTACAACATTTACAATCTTGCTGTTTGCTTTTAAATCACTGTTTCATATTCCGAATTGCGGTGCGCTGTGTTGTGACATAATATGTGTTGTCTTCCGGGTTCTGTGTAAAGTCACTTAGGACTGCAGAGAACTGGGCATGTTTGATTATGCACCCTGTAACGTCACAGAGAGAGGCGGGGAATATGAATGCTTTGATAATATCAGGCTTAGGGGCGGGAGATATGATTTAGTGTCGCAAAAGCAAGTCAGCCAGGTCAATAGCGCCAGTCATAGGATTATCACATAATGTCGGCGCACACCGGATTTATCGTTTCTTTAGTGGAAAAAAAGTCGGTTGACGCCCCTAGGAAATTGTACTATTAGCGGACAAAAGGAGTGGTCTTAAAACACTTTCACCCTGACAATGAACAATACAAACAACGTTCTCAGAACACCCCCATTTTGTGTAATTGCAACCATTTCGGGACATTGCGAGTGTTCTTAGAACACATTCAACTAGACAGATTACAATATGGACAGCGTCCTGAGGACACCCCCAGTTTGTGTATTTACGAACAATTAAGTACACCGCAAGTGTTCATAGCTCATTTTTACCTTCCTTGCAAACAAAAATGACACATACTCCGTCCTCTAAACACCCCACCATTTAGTTTATTTACAAAATGTCAGAACAGCCGTGTTCTCCGCAGACAAATTGAATGCAACAAAAACGTCTAGCAGATAAAAAAACTAAACATTGAACCTATCTCATACTCCCCCACCCTCCTCAAAAAAATGTTTTTTAATATTATTTTTTTATTTTGTAATAAAAGGGCAGGTCTTGCCACTTAAAAAACATCTGTGCATGGCAATGAATCTGATGTTCAGAGACAATCGTTTTTCAATCCTCTACCGTGGCACCTCCCATTGCATCCCATTTGTGGCATATAGTGCACATGATTTTCATGAATGATACATTGGGTGCCAGTGGAATGGCAGCAGGTGGATGTGAGGAATCAGGAGGTGAAGATGTCGCTTGGATATTGGTTGGTGGTGCAGGTGCTGATGGAGGAGGTGTGGTTACTCGCAGAAGTAATGAATGTGACCCTTGCATCCGAATCTTGTGGTGCTGATTGGCCTTCCTGTATACATCTTCGACATCATCCAAGTGGACTTGTACTAGATGAATGATAAGCACAGATGTCCCCAATCTCTGTGATCGAATATTCAAATGTCCCTGTTTTAGTATCTTCTGGCATAAGGTGCATTGCACCTCCCCAGCCTCCTTTCTGCAACAGTGTGCCTTTACATGAAAGTACCTCCAACTGTCTGTTGTAGTCTTCATTCCTGTAGTCCTCTTACGTGGTGGGGACAGATTTGGAACCCAGAATACAACATCCTCACTGGTGCTAGTTGGGTCAGCCATGCTGTTAAATAGCAGACAGGAAAGGAAAATATAAAACAACAAAAATGGCAACACAAAAAGGACAATGCCACAAAAAAGAAAAACATTTTTAAAAAAGAAAAACAAACTAAAACAAAGACTAGTCAAACAGAATAAATAGCAAGGCAAGGGAAAAGAGGATTAGACACAAAGTGGGTAAAAAGGATGGAGAAGTAAGGCAAGAGGAGCCAAACCTTCTTGCAGTTAATGAAGAAACCTGTCCACTATCAAGGATTGAAAGCAATGACAAATATTAAATGATTTGCTTTTGGGTGTGGTGAATATCCGTAGCTATGGAATCTCACACGTTCTGGGTTGTCAATTTCACACACACAGATTTCATCATACGGCGTGGGTGTAGCCAAGTCTACTCATTTTACAATGTCATTGGCTGATTTGCTGATGCAGATATATATCATGTGCCCGCGCATCCACATCATGCGTTCTGATTGGTCAATTTTGCATGCACAGGTTATCATTATATGTGCAACTATGGAACTTGACAAATGATTGGTTGAGGATGTTGAAGTGGGAATAGGTCATGTGTACCCGGGCAGCCACAGCGTGCATTCTGATTGGTCAATTTTGTACAGGCGGATTTCATCACACGCGTGGACATAGCCGTGTCAACGGACCGCATATCCTGATTGGTCAATTTCACACATGCAGATTTCATTGTATGGCGTGGGCGTTTCCTCGTCAATGCAATGTGCTGCCGGATTGGGCCCTTTTGTTGAAGCAGCTATCTAGTGAACGCAATCTGATTGGTCAATGCAGTTGGTGCGACTGCACGTAGCCACGTCAACGAACCACACCGCCTGATTTGTCAATTTTCCATGCGTGGATTTCATCGTATGGTGCGGGAGTAGCTGCATCAATGAACTGTGCTGCCTCATTGGGCCCTCTAGTTGATGCGACTATACAGCAATCCGATTTGTCAGCATGGAAGGTGTGAATGCATGTAGCCGTGTCAAAGTAACACGTTGACTGATTGGTCCATTTTTCACATGCTGATTTTGTCATACGGCATCTCACACTGTCATTGGCTGACTTGTTGTTACGGATATATGTCATGGTTAACTGCACACCTGCAGCGCACGTTCTGATTGGTCAATGCTGCTAGCGCAAATTTGTCATAACCTCGGCTACAGAAAATGGTGGTTGGTTTTGGGTGAAGTCATGGATACCCTTAATTTTCCTCATTGCTATTTGGATCTTGGTTCCTGACATATCTGTGTGATCCACCAAGAACTGTCGAAACTTGCCGCCTTTATTTCGCCAATCATTTCGCCAATCATTTTTTCCCTCCCTTAAACATGAACCTATTTCAGTTGTCTTGTACTTTGTGGTTTGTATAAATGTATTATTTTACTTCATTATCAATTTTTTTAAAAAGTGTTTTTCATTTAAAGTGGCAAAGTCTTTTTTGTGGAGTCTTTTATTTATTATGTCATTTCCCTCCCTGTTCGACATTTTGTCTGAACACAGCAGTGATGAGGAGGTGGTTTGGGTCTCTACTGCTTTACCTCCATGTAAGAAGCAGTGTGGGATGAAGACAACAGCGGACAACTGGAAATATTTTAAGGTGCAATAACATCATAGCCAGAAGGAGGTAGGGGATGTCATATGCACTTTGTGCACAAAAACACTGCAGAGGGTTCCAGCGGTGCCACTGTCTCAAAGTCTGGGGAATTATAGTGCTACTTCAACACCTTGTGAGAGTTCACTGGGATGATGTCAGTTAGCTATACCGGCTCGCTAACTTTGAACATACACTAAAGACGCATGGACCCCAGTTGGTACAGAGGTATCTAAGAAACACCTCCACCTCTGTCTCTACAACATCTTCTGTCCTTCCAGCGACTACCAGAAACAAGTGCGTCTTCAGCTGTTACCCTAAGGACTACTACTGAACCTCGACTGCTGCCAGCCCACAATCTGATGCAGTACAAAGTTATGTGTTGCGTATGTCACAATTGGGTTGTGGCGGGAGATGCCACCCTACCTGCATGGGTATGAATCATGTGTAAAAACCAGGTTCACTGCCACCAGTAGGCCCCTTTTTTATGTGTAAATTATTTTTAAACTTTTTTGTGGAAAAAATGAAAGTAAAAAAACACAAAAAAAGGAAAATCCTATTGTTATATGTAAAAAAAAACATTGTTATTCCCTACACATTTCCACCCGCCTCCTTCCCTCTCCCTCAAATGGCCAAAAACACAGACTGTATAAGTAGATCAATAATGCTTAAGTGGTACTTTTAATACAGTGTGTGTTAAACAAACACATTTGTTTATGTCTTATCATAGCCACGGCTATACTTGTTGGTAGACATGGCAACTACCTCCAGATGTTTCTGCATTTTAATGGACCTGCAGTTCATCCAATCGCATTCTTCATGGTAGCTGTGGGTACAATGACAGTAACAACAGTGTCCATAGGTACAATTAATGTACATGGGCCCTGGAAGCTTATTCCATAGTGTCTCTTATATGATATGATATATGATATGATATGGTATTTGTAACGCGCCTATACACAGGTGTTTCAAGGCGCGACGAGGCAGGGAGGGGAGGAACAAGGGGAGACAGACAACGATCCTACTAGGCCAGGTGTCATTCAGATCGCGCAAGTGCAGGGGTGGGGGAGGGGGAAAAAAGTGCAAGGGGAAGGGGAGGGGGGGAAGTGCAGTACAAGGTAAGTGGCGTAAAGTGATAAATAAATAGGGCCAGCTGGTGACAAGTGCAAGATAAGTGCAGAACAAGTGCTGGGGAAGGGGGGGGCTGTAGGGATACAGAGACAGTCCCGCAGTGCAGAGGGGTTCAAGGGCATCAGTGCAAGTGGAGAGTGGCTGGGCCCAGGACCGAGGCCGTTTAGAGTGGTCCAGTTGCAGGATCAGTGCAGTTTCAGTGAAGAATTAATTTGCTGTTCAGCAGGGGAGAGGGAGAGAGAAAGCAGAAGCAAAGAGGAAGGTTTTGAGGTGCTTCCGGAACCGGAGATGGTTCTCCTCACCACCGTTATGAAATCATGTTTTAAAAAAAAAATACATATGTAGATATATGAGTGGTAGGTAGTCATATAAAGTTCTATTTTAAGATATATTGAGTGTAGTCTTTGTGCAAAGTTACTGTAACACTTTAATTACTTTCTATTCATTAACCATACATATAACTGTACACATTTTTTAAAGTTAAATAAGTATGAAAACAATATTTTTTATACACATATATATTTGGGGCGAAATGGTTGTGAGATTTCTTTTTCTTTTAGTATTTACACATGATAGATCTTCTTCATCAGCCCAATTGTCTGCATTTTACTATCTATTATTCATCTCAGGTCTTTTATGTGCTTTTTCACTGATTCAATATCATTTTGTTTCATTCACATTTCTTTCATTTTTTTTAAGTATCCATGATTGTATGTGCAGGGAATTCCCAGGTGGCTGTTGTCTAATCCTTCTAGATACTTGAATCACTTCTGCATCTGTTTGAATATATTTAAAATATGTTTAAACACTTAACCTTCACTTTAAAGTACTTCTGGTGGTAGCACAGACATTATAAAACAATAATGTAAGTTATACCTATATACTGAATGATATTGAATGCTTCCAAATAGTATACTTAGTCACATTTTACATAAACATAAAGAATAAACTCACACAATCCAGAATGTGTTATACTTTCTTGTGGCTGCTTCTCTTCAGCAACTTCCTTCAGTATTGCCTCATCTGTGGGATAATATTCTTCTAGCCAGTGCATGTAGTTGTCCATTAGAGGGTGAGAGTAAAAAAGCACTGTCACCTCACTTGTTAGAATGAGCAATGGAAGAAAATTACCTTTTGAAAGAATGTGGGACTTTATGTATTTACTTTTTGATTGGGTCTTTATTGTTTATATGGTGGACAGCTGCCAATAGGACACCAAGTACATCAGCTGCTGTTTAGCTGTTCAAGCTACAAGACAAAGTGATTTTGTGATTGATGTTTATATGTACCAAATGAACTGGAGGCTCCATTGCCTCATAACCTTGAGAAATATCTAATATAGTTAGGTGGTCTTTTCTGAGAGAGAGGTGTGTTTTAGGATATTGTAGAGTTAAAGAGGGCATAGATACTGTTTTGGTGTGGATCTTTCTGAAATTGAGGCAATTTCAGATGGCGATTCTGTCAATACATTATGTGGAGTGTCGGATGTTGAATGTCATTGTTCATTATCCTGATTGAGAACAGATTCACATGTGCCCATTTTTTTTTAGACCAAGGGTGAAGACACGAATGAGATAAATATATATTTTTTAGATATTTTTTAAATATCACCCAAATGTTTTCTCCAATTGAGGAAGAATAACAACAATACTAAAAGCAAGAAAACAATCAGAAGGGTGAGTCATCATTTGATACCTGCTAATGCAGATGCCAATATAAGAGCTTGTATCTGCATATACTATGTGAGCCCCTAAATACAATTGCTCCCAGTTAGATATAACTTTTTATTTCTCGCTTGTGTTTGTTGTAAATCCAATCACACTCATATAAAAATATAAAAACATGATACTATGAAACCTTGTAATGATCCACAAGAGTGACATTGGTGATCCACGTGTTGAGGCAGCATAACATCATTTTCTTTGGAATTAGAATTGTACAGCGTATGAGACATTTGCTTTTCTTTTCGGAACCAAGAGGCTGTCCAAAATAATGTCCTTTGGAACCAGCAGCTGCACAGAGGAGATTGAGGTTGCACGCATGATGCACAAATAACCTTTTCTTTTTGGAACCAAGAGGCTGTACAACATAATTTCCTTTAGAACTAGCAGTTGCAAAACAAATAACGTTGAAGATTTTTCAAAACGTTATAACAATCAAGATAATTAATACAAATGTTTCTGGATCACAACTTAAAGTGTGTAGTTGATTATATTATGTTTAGAATGTGAAGTAGAACTGATTTAATAATATTGAAAGACCTGAATGAGGGCATTTCTCATTTCCTGAGGTGAGCAAACCTTTTAGTACTAATTCAAACACCCTTGAGGATTTGTAAACCAGCCGAGTGCAGGATCATCACACCCTTACTAATCACGTATCTAATATTGGTATTGGGCAGACAGAATATCTAGGGCTTTTTCTCAGCTACAGCACCCACTAATAAATGTTTAGGTTCTTCGCTGCAAGGTTTTGACTTATACCTGCTTTACTCAGGGAAGCCACTATTTTTTGTTTTTCTGGTTTACTTGTGTTTTATAAGGTGAGAGATAAAGCAGCAGTCCATGTTAAGCTATGGTTATCTGTGACAGAAAACCTTTGGAATTTAAAAGTAGTTTCTCACAGTTTTGCTGAAAGTTTAATTTGATAATATGCTGATAATGGGGCTTTCAGAAGTTATTTTTTTAATCTTACGGTATTTCTAAACATTAAGTGGTACTGCTGCATATCTAAATAATGTATGACAGAAATTGATGGAAGTTGTTCATTAGGAAAGAAAATGTATTTCAAATTGAAGAAGTAGGCTGTACATTGCATTGCATGGTATAGTATTACTGAGTTCAATTACTCTAGTGAAAATAAAACAATGATCACAGAGCAGTAGACATGTATTTTTTTAGAATTGGTTTTATAATTACTTTTGTGGATTGCAAAAGAGTTTTGTGTGGTAATCTGAAAATGTGTGTGTTTTAAAAAAGAGTTTTTATGCTGCAGTGTATTTTAATGTATCTGTAAGTGAAAATAGATAGCATTCATGTGTTCTTTGTTGTTGTTTTGTTCCACTGCATAATTTGTAAAAACAACTATGTACCAGGATCAACATTTATCTTTGGCAACCAGTAGTGCTTTAAGATGTTCCCTCAAGTCTACAACAACCCTGTGGGTTGCACTGGTGTAAGATAAGTGTCTCTTACCATAGACTATGTAAGCATGAGAAACAAAAGTGGAAGCATTCATCATATAGCATAGATTCATTCAGCAGTGTAAGCTTCCATCAAATTGAATGATTGCAACAGACACCTCTCTACATTGTATATAGTATTGGCCCTAGAAGTTAAACCTGCACTCATAAAGAACATAGGAATGGCTGCAGTAGTGCAAGCTCCCATTATGTAAAAGAGACACAGAATGTTTTACAAGTGACAATTGCCCCAAGAAAAACAGGCAATGTATGGGTCTCAGCAGGGCAATCTCAGCCCACATATAACAGTTGCAGTAAGGGCTTGGGTGTGCCTGCTCTAGACATTTAGAATAGGCAATAGTTGCAGTAAGGGCGTGGGTATGCCTGCTCTACTCACTTAGAATAGGCAGTGTTAGGACATTCCCTCAAATAGAAAAGAGCCCTGTGCGGTACACTGGTGTACGGCAACCATCCCTCAAAACAGACTTTGTAAGCATGAGCTATGGAAATGCAAGCATTCATCATATAGAATAGATATAATCACCGGTGTAAGCTTCAGTCAAATATAATGGTTACATCAAAGCCCTTAGACTTGTTATAAGTGCCCTTCCAGTAATAGGTAAAACGGGGTTGAATACTTTTTAGGTTGGAATCTTCTGCGTTTTGTGGGGTAGCAGAGCTAGATTATTTAACATACACAGATCAGGGACATTGTGGGTAGCAGTACTACAACTGTCATTAACACAACAACCATTCAAAGCATGTAGCACAATAACATAAGCTTTGCATATGCAGAAAAAAAACTATGCTTCTCAGTTTTTCACATACACAAACACATCACAGGTCCACATGAGTTCCCTTAATAGTTTAGGTGAGAGTAGGCCTCAGTTGAACAATAAGATCACCTTATGTAAAAGAGACACATAGTGATTTTCCAACCACGAATTGCTCCAAGAAAATCACGCACAGTGTTGTGCAGTGCAATCTCAGCCCACATATAACAGTTGCAGTATGGGCTTGGCTGTGCATGCTCTCCTCCTGTGGAATAGGTACAGCATGTTAAGACATTTCCTCAAATAGAAAAGATCCTTGAGGGGTACACTGGTGTAAGGTAACCTTCCTTCAACACAGACGTTGTGAGCATTAGCCATGGATATGCAAGCATTCATCATATAGAATAGATGTAATCACCAGTGTAAGTTTCTGTCAAATATAATGGTTGCAACTTGTCCCTCCCTCAGTAGTGTAAAAAGTGCCCTTCCGGTAAGAGGTGAAGAAGGGTTTGAATACAATTTGAATACTTTTTATGTTGGAATCCTGTGAGCTTGGTGGAGTAGCAGAGCAATATTCATTATCAGACACATAACAGGGACGCCCTGGTTAGCAATACTACAACTTTCATTAACACAACAGCCAGAAAAAGCATGTAGCACTGTAACATGCAGAACAACTATGCTTCCCAGTTTTTCACATACACAAACACATCACAGGTTCACATGAGTTTCCTTAATAGTGTAAGTGAGAGTAGGCCTCGGTTGAGCAATATTTTCCCAAATAGATCAGATACAGAATTGGACACAGTAGTGCATATTTGTACAAATATTGTACATCAACATGGGCATTAGAAGTGACTTTTTCCCTCACAAATATGTTAGTATTGACCACAGTATTTCAAGGTTCCCTCACACAGAAAAAATCACTGTTGGCCTCAGCATTAAGACATTCCTTCAAGTGGAAAAGAGCCCTGTGGCCTGCAGTGGTGTAAGGTAACCTTCCCTCAAAACAGACTCTGTAAGCATGAGCCATAGAAGTGCAAGCATTCATCATATAGAATAGATTGAATCAGCAATGTGCATTTTCATCAAATAGAATGACTGCTGCATGGGTATCACCATCTGATCATCTTACCTCTCACATAACAATGTTTTATTTTACTGAATTGGAACTGTTTTGTTGCTTTGTTTTTTCACATGAAATCTGATCACCTTAAGTCTCTCTTAACTAATTTTTTTATCACAGAATCACTTCTTTGCACTATGGGAGTGCCATATTTTGATGGCCCGTAATTTTAACTTTTACATTTTGCTTGCTGAGTTGTAAGGATCCAAATAAAGAAAACTTTTTTCTACCAATTGACATTTTGGCATCTGGATGTTTTATTTACCAAAACGACTGTGAAGAATGACACACACTTTGCCTGATGAAAATCAGTGCCCCAAAGATATATATATATACATTACATGGCCACGGTAGTGGCCATGTAGTTATGGTTGAGTTGGTGTTTCCATAGGAAGAGCACTTTTTGTGTGGCTTATAACTTCGCTACCCCTGGACGAATCCTCACCAAACTTTGCAAAAAAAGTATATGGCCCACTCTGGACTTTTTTGCAAAGTTTGGTGAGGATTCGTCCAGGGGGGGAAAAGTTATAGGGGGGGTCCCAAAACTTTTTTTTCCCATAGACTGAATGGGAAAAAACTTTGCACACGGCTACAGCCCGAACCGCTGGACGGATTTACACCAAATTTGCGGCAGGAGCGGCGGCCTGGTCCTGAAAGCGTGCTTTTGCAAATTTGGTGTAAATCCGTCCAGTAGTTTTTAGAAAAAATGACCAAAATGTAAGGCAAAAAAATGTGTGATATCTGTGTTCGCTTCGCGGAAGGACTTCCTTGTTCGCTCCGCGGACAGCACCCCGATTGGCCCAGCGGCTTGCGTCATGTCCGCGGACATGCGACGTGTTCGCTAATTGGGCGGCGTGGTGCGTGATGCGCATCAGATTATCTGTCGCGCCCGCCATCTTGCATTTGCGGACGTCCGCAGACAGCGCGGTGAAAGTTTGTTCAAAATGTGTATTTAGTAGAGTGTGTTGGTGTGTAGAAGTCTTTGGGGAGGATGGGGGAGTATGAGATAGGTTCAAAGTTGTATTTTATTTATGTGCTAGACGCTTTTGTTGTGTTCGATTTGTCTGCGGACAACACGGCTGTTCTGGAATGTTCGTAAATAAACAGAATGGATTTGGTGTCAACTTGAAAGTGTTCTAAGAACACTCGTGGGGTCTTGGAATGTTTGCAGGAGGTGTCCTGGAGACGTTGTCTGTATTGTTGGTTGGCAAGGTGAAAATGTTTTAAGAACAATCGCGGTGTCCTGAAGTGTTCGAACATAAAGAAAACGGGGGTGTCCTGAGGACGCTGTTTGTATTGTCCTCTGGCAAGTTGAATGTGTCCTAGGACCTTCCCCCTGTCCGCGGACATAAAAATGGTTGCAATGCTTGCATCTATGGGTGTGATATGCTGCGGTGGTTGTGGCCAGGGTATAGAATGTTGGGTGCATGGCCTGGCCACAACCACTGCAGCATATCACACCCATAGTGGCTTTTAACTTTGGGTCAAAAACGAATTTATAAGGAACAATGTTATAAGCTTGTATGGGTGTGATATGGTGCGATGGTTGTATTTATCTTGTTATACGTACTATTTGGTTTAGTAACGGGAGTCCATGTCTTTCTTGTTCATTTCTGTAATAAAAGAAAATAGCATGTTAGTATTAGTATTTTATAATGACTTATTACATTGTACAATCAACATTTTCTTCTTTTTATTGACCCTCATATTTAGTAGATTACAAACCAGAGTACTGTGCAATTTGCAAAGTTTCTGTGTTTGTTGCTAAAATCATTGGGTCTGTGGGAGAAAAAAAATCCATGTTGGATTAAAAAAAAACCCTTTTTCTGTTATGCTACAGTTTATTTATTTGTTTGTTTTCCGCGTTTACTTGTTCTTTCTGCCTAATGCTTTATGCATTGGATTGTTTCAGTTTTTGTGAGCAGTAAGATATTAGGTATGTGTTTGGATATTGTAAAATGTTGGCCCAGTTAGATACCAGTAGGTGTATTCTAACTGTTTATGTTTTGATATAATTTCGTGGTATTGATTTATCTGTTTGCATATTTGTAAATTTTGGAACAGTTAGATACCAATTGGCGTATTCTAACTGTCTATTTTTTGCTCTATTTGAGTGCTATTAATTCATCTGATTAGTTGTTGTAGAATTTTTGGGCAGTTAGATAGGTTTTGAAATATTGTGACAGTTTATATTTTTTTACTACAAGTGTACTTAAGGTTTAAGTACTGTTCAGTTATCAAATTTTGGTTTTAAGAACATTAAATACGCGTTTGTAAGATTAGCTGGTAATCTCTGCTTTAGAGTAACGGTACTATCATTACATTCAAACCATCCACATTTTTATTTTATACATGCAGTGTAGTGCCCTGAGTTGGTTGTGGCCCCTGCGTGGTAGATTATACCTATTGTTGTGAAGGTTTTCCTACCAAGTGATATTTGACCATGTGTGAATCCAGTCAGCTTGCAGTTGTTTTTCGTACCATCTGCATTGTAACGTAGAAGCATTAGTATTACGTATTTACTATGTGTTTGCATTAGTAATGTGGAGCGATTATCCGAATTGCAGGTAGAACATAATCTACTGTGGTTTGCATTTTGTACAAGTTGCTGAAATGGAACGGATTCACAATTAGGTATTGATATATAGACAAAGCGCTCATTGGGGATTTTTTCTTGTGTCACATTGTTGCAGAGAGTGCATGTATGTTTCCACATGTATGAAATCTGGAAGATTCGATTATAGTGAATTTCACCATTCCAGCACAGTAGTCCAATTCTTGTCTTATTCCATGAACAGTATACGGGGTGTCAGGATTGTTTTTTGCATTTCTATGAAGTACTAACATTTCCATACACAATGGGTCTCTAAAGTGTAAGTAAATGTTGTCAACAATTGCTGGTATTTGAAATAGAATATTGATTGCTACATTTGCGTAGCAAATTACACCTATTTCATTTATAAGTTTAAATGGACCAGGTAGTTCTGTATCTGAGTGATTTTTTTTTTGTTTGTCTTCCTTCTTTGACGAAGTACTTGGTTTACTTTCTCTAATTGGTTCTTTTTTGCTTGTGGTACTTGATGAATTTTTAGTTTCTTTTAGTCTCTTTGGAGGATTTGCAGTGACATCCTGTTGCATTTCTGTTTGATTTAGTTTTCTTTTAGAACATTTTCCTTTTTGTGGAACAGGATATGTTTGTAGATGGGGGGTGTATAGTGAACGAAGTCTATTGTATTCTAAAATGCAAGGAATATCAGCGTTTACTTTACTTGCATCAAAGTTTATTAGAAATGGACTGTCAATTGTACGTAGGCGTGACAGTGCTACCTAGCTCATGCCTTCTTTAAAGATTGTGTTACCAATGTCTATCATTGCTTTGTCTAGAGTAAGACCTTGTGATTTATGAATGGTGACTGCGTATGCAAGAGTTAGAGAAAATTGTTCTCTGCGTACATACATGTCTTTGAAGAGAAGGAATCGAGCTGTTGAGTGTCCTATTCTTTTTACTTCTGAAAGTTTGTCAAAGAGAATATTGACAAACTGAATTTTGTTGTCACGTGGGTATGTTTGAAAGCCAACAACTGTACCCAGTGCTCCATTATCTAGTCCTTGGTCCACGTCAAGGTTACGTTTAAGCATTACTCTGCAATTTAAGGATAATTTTAATATCTTTTCCAAGCCTGCTGTGTTTGAGACATGAGACATGGGTAGTGTCATTCCATGTATATCTAGTTTGTCTGTGGCACTAATTTCCATAATTGGTTGCATTTCTTTGCTTAACATTATTTCATTGAATTTGAAACAGCTTGCAAGAGTTGGCATTAAGGCCATACAATTGACATTTTTGTGGGCTAATTGTTCCATAACATCTGTAGCACATGCATTATCACCATAAAGTGCATGAATGTGCCGGGTTTTCAATATTGCTTCTGCTTCTCTAGAAAGTATACCAACTCTAATACTTTTTAAGATGTTGGCATACGTGAGATCTGCAGATTGGCGCATGTTTTCTGTTAATTCTCTGTATTGGAAATGTTGCCAAAGGTTGAAATTTCCAATGCTGCCAACAGTTTTACGGCAGAGTTTGTGTCCTAATGTTTTAAAAATAGGGTCACCTTTTACAGGTGGCAATTAAAGAAGATCTCCGAAAACAATGATGTGTTTTCCTGCAAAGAGCTCTTCATAGTTTGTTTTGAGTACTTCTTGTATTCTGAGGTGAATCAAAGCCAACATTAGGTTGGACACCATGCTCACTTCATCTATTAGTAGCATTTTCATTTGTTTAAATATTCTGCGTACTTCCATTGCAGCTTCTGCAGAAAGTTTGTAATAATCTAACTTGTTTTGGTGTTCTACTGGCAGGAGTAGTAATCGGTGTAAAGTGACACCACCTATGTTGTAGGCAGCTAAACCTGTGGGGGCAGTGACAACAGCTGACAGTTTGTTGTTTGTCAATTGTTGAAGGAACTTACTGATGATTTTGATTAGGAATGTTTTGCCAGAACCAGCTTCACCAATGACATACAATAGTATAGGTTTGTAATTTTGGCAGGTGCATTCTTTGTTTTCATGTTGCACACCATGTGCAATTTCTTTTGTTATTTCTTGAAAAATGCTACGTTGCTCTTTGTTTAGTTTTGATTGTAGTATAGTTAAGTCTTCTTTATCTTCATAGTGACACATGGTGTTTTCTACTTCTATCATAGCTAATTCTGCCTCATTTGTTATTAGTGGTTCTCCCAGTGGTTCTTGGCTTCCTGTGACAGAAGGTTGACTACTGTCAGGAGTGTCCTTATCTAGTTGGGCCTGGAGTTCCTCTTCGTGTTGCTGTTCATTGTGCAACATTGTTTTGTACTGTGCAAAGTTTACATCAGTTAAACTGCTTTCATTGGCTTTGAAAGCGTCTTCATATGAGTCATAGGTATCTAGTATTTTTTCTTCTTTTCTCCATGGTTTGAAGAGTTGTAGCAGGGACATGTAATATATTTCTGTATGTTGAGGAGTCTTTAATGACAATTTGATATGATTAATTAAATTTGATTGGTGAGTTTTAATAAGCTGCCATCACAGTTTGTCACTTTGTATTTACAGTTTTGCTCATCAGGTTTTATATTATTTTTGTATGTGTAGTTTTGTGCTATGTGGTATAGACACACGGTTTCCAAAGTGGTACTCCTGTTTGGGTAGTATGTGTCCAATAAATTGTTTTTTAAAATGTCTTGGCTGTTGGGATCATGTTTGGCTATTGTTTCTATATCTTCGTATGATTTTAGAATTCTTTTTCTAGATTTAGCTGGACCAAGACTTAGCCATACTATATTTGCAGATTTACCATACAATGCAGTACCAGTTAATCGATCAGCTGCTTCATAGGATCCACATTCTCTATGGGACAGCATTTTTATGCCCAAGCTGTATAATTTCTGAGACACTGTTTTATCTGATGACAGGTCATTCCAGAGGTCTTGGAGCTCTGTCTTTTCTGATTTGGTTAAGTATGCTGTGACATATTGTGCAACTGCAGTAGAATTGTCTGCAATGTACTGCACATCTATGTTTGCATTCCACAAGTGGGCAATGATTGCATTGTAATCATTGATATATTTTTCTTCTTCTTTTCTTTTTATGCAATATGTATTTTTAGGTGATTTACCTTTAACACTATGTCTAACTGAAGACATGAGGTTGTTCACTTGACCTGTATTTGTAACTGGTCTAGGGAAACCAAATCGGCATTTGGTGTAGTATTTCCCTTTGTTTTTGTATTTGCGACGACAATATTTGCCACATTTGTGTCTTTGGAATTGTAAGATTTTTGCATGAAGATCACTATTTGTGGATTCTGACAGAATTTCACAAGTGACATATTTTTCAATAAACTGTAAAACAGTGGCATCACTGTCTTGACCAAATTTAGGAGCATCTTTAATCCATAAAAGCATGTGGACATGTGGCGCTCCTCTAGCTTGGTATTCTTTTCTCCAAAAGAAGTGTTGCACTTCTCCAAGGGGAGGAACAGTTTTATTACAAATAAAATGTAGCATAGCAATGAAGCGATGGTGAAAATATCTAGAAACATTAACAAGATCCTGAGAACAAAGTTCTCCAGGTGTTAGTATATCTATGTTTGTTTTGTTTTCGTTTGATATGCGTAGGAAAGCATGTAAATCTTCCCATGCATATTCTGCGCAACTTAATGTAACAAACCAAGTGGGTGGGCCAAGGTTTCTGATCATACAACGTACATCTCCATGGCGTCGAAACCAGTACTCTTTAGTACCTCGCATATTTGCTAATAGATTTGTAAGATTTGCCTGTAAAACCTCATCTTTTTGTTGAACTTTTTGTAATAATTGTGTGGCTGTCATATTTTGAAAGTGTGATCCTGATTTTAATATGTGTGCAACTCCGTAACATAAAGTTGCTAGGTCACTTTCAAAGAGTAGGTGGAATATGTATTCCACATTTTGTCGAAATCTGGGATCTTCAGAATACATTCGTAATGAGCGATATTCTGATGCTGATATTTGAACATGTCTATCATCGTATCTTCCTCCTTTGCCAGTAGGAAAGAGTAGAGGAAAAGCACGTGCTTCTATACTTTTTTCCCATATGCTGATTGGTGATCCTTTTGTTTGACGCATTTGGTACGTTTCCAGTGCATCTTCTATGGTGTCATTAGAGTGCAATGGGTGAATTGTATAATGGTCTAAAGTGTTTGCTATTGTAGTAGGATCTAGGAGCTCAAATTGACCAGTTTCTTGTGTCTCTTGAATTATTTCAGTTGTATCTTTCAAGTTTTCTTCGATATTAATTTCTTTGTAATAATCATTATTCTCTTTGAGATATTGCAGGGCTTCGCTAACTTTATGTAAATCTACCAGTTGTTGCCAAATTGTTTTGTCTTTTGTAGGTACTCCATTTACCAAGATAATTAAAGATTGTTGCATTGGACGTTGCACTCCTAGAGTGTGCACATTTTCGTTTAGATCTAATGGTAAATACACTACTTTTCCACGAATACCTTTCACTAATTCAGAGGGAGGTAATTTTGCAGTTTTTGGTTAAAGGCGTATTATTGCTTCAAATGGATGAACTGTTTGAATTATGATGCTCTCATTTAATTAAGTTGTTGAAGGAGTTTTGGTAGTGGATGTAATTCCAAGTTATTTGAGATAGCACGTGAAGGAGTTTGGTTGTTGTCAAGTTTGGTAGTGCAGTAAGTGCAAAGTATTATGGGGTCAGTTATTTCGTATTTGTTTTCTGCTATAAGGTAGAGAGCTAATTCAAACCATTTAGAATCTTCATTGTCTTCTATTTTGTATGAAATGTCTATAGTTTTTGTGTTACTTTTATAACAGGTTCTGCGGCAACATACACACACATGGTTTGGTACTTCAACTGAAGTGCTTTGAAATTTTAGTATTTCTTTTTTGTATGTGTGTAGTGAAAGGTTGCCATGTGCAGATTTGTTACGAAGTTGGTTGACAGCTAATTCATCTTGTAAGTGGGTTTCATTTCCAAAATATTTTTTCTGTATATACTCAATTTCTTCTAGTAGGTCTTTTGGTGTACCATGTAGAAGAATGTTATTTAAATTGGCTAGTGCTAAAGCAGGACTTTTTGCATAATACAGTTTATATACTAGATTTCTTATACTTGCATGATGTGTTGATATCCTTTTGATATCATGGAAGGTTGTTTTGCAAGTAGCTCCTGATATGCAGGCCAACGAATGTCCTTGCAGTCCTGTGTGCTTGCGTACTGGACAAGCATCCATACTTTGCAGCATTTTAATTTTGATTTTGTCTTTGCTTTTCACATATTGATTGAGGAATAGGCATAAAGATTTGAACATTTTTTTGGGAATGTTACACATTGACGTGCATGGCCATGGGTAAATTAGATGTTCTGATTCAGTCGAATGGAGGGGTAAATCTAAGTTTTCAGGGCATATTTTTGTAAGGAGTACTTCTTGTTCCATTATGGTATTATTAACTTTTTCATAACCTCGACCACTGCTATGTATGGCAATTGTATTTGTTTGCTTTTGTTTATACGCTTCTTCATTAAATTATGGTTCTGTGCTTGTAGTGTGACTCCATTCACCTCCACAGATATTTAAGAAGTTCTTTCTGTTCACATTTCATTTATTGAGAAGTCTTTTTTGAAATGTAGTTATTAGTTTTGTTAGTGGTTTAATTCTGTTTAACACAACAATAAATACGTTTCTTTTGAGAAGAATTGCACTGTCTATCAACGCTTCTAAGATTATTTTCCTACGATATGTTTGAAATGTTGAACCTGGTTTCTCTCCTGTTTTTATCAGATTTTGAAGGACTTTGTGACGGAACATTTTGGCTAATATACTTTTCTTGGTATGCTTACTTTGTACTATATCAAGATTTATAGAAGACGTTTTGTTTGTAGTGATAGTTGATTTTCTGTTAATAGTTTTTTGGATCGTTTTACTTTGTGATAGAGGAGGCAAAGTTTTTGCACTAGAAACTTCTTCTGTTTCACAACATGACTGTATTAGCTGTTGTGTTTCAACTTTTTTTACAAATTCTGCTATAGATGGGTGTTTATGTTGGAGACTTTTCTTTTCATTTGCTCTACTTCTGCGTCCCTTTCTACGGAGTTGCTTTTTGGTGGGCATTCTTTAGCGTCTGTTGAAAAAAATACAGAAGGTATGGGTTGGGGTTTTCTGCAATGCATGTGTGTTGTGTGCATGATTGTTTGAGTAAGATGATAAAGATGTATGTAATGGTGTGTGATTGTGAATTGGGAAGTTGAACTACTAGTGATGGGTATTCTTCAATTAATGTGTTACTAAACTGGGGTTCATATGACAGAAAAAAGTAAGCCGGTGGTGTGGAGAAGAATAAATAATATAGGTAAAGCTATACAATTAAAATAGTTGTTTGTTCTACAACGTCTACATTCTAGCGGCTGAGTTGGGTAATTTGTGTGCCGAAAAATAGGAATTTGAGGGCCATTCTGACAGGAGATCACTGTTTAAGACGGGGGGATTTTTGGTCTGAATGGTGCAGAATCTCTATTTTTAGGCACAGAAATACCATGAATGCACCGTACAGTGCGTGTGAGTTATAAATCAAATATTATGGTAACAATCTACTTACTTTTTTTTCAAAAATGAGTAGTTTGCTTCTTAGTTGTTCTTTGTAAATCAAAATCGGCTGCTTCTATTCAGGAGAATGGGCTTCACTGCAATTGTAAAAGAAAGAAATTAGTAATTTGGTTGCTATATAGCACTGTTTTCATTTTAGACATAGATTTTTTTAAATTGAAATGCTCAGCACCTTCCTGAAAACCATTAAAACTATATTATGACTAAGAGTAGGAAAGAAAATATCTTTACTATGGTTTGTGGAATTCATAATCTACCAACGTATACCACTATTCTTGTAACAAAGCTTTTCCATGTAATAGTGAGTCATTGTCATCATAGCTCTCAACCATGTGTGTCGCAAAGGCAGGTGAAATCACCTGATTTTGTTTTTGGTGGGTGAGACGCCCATTGGAATGAATGGGCGTGCAGGAGGCTTGGCGGGTGAGTCAGTCCTTTACAAGGCGGGTGACACCCGCCAAAAGCGTGTGAGTTGAGAGCTATGTGTCAGAGCCTGCTTTTGCACGTAACAGTGAGTGAATGTCATAGTCTGCTTGTCCTATATAAATGTATGTAAGTACTTATATAAAGGAAAAAAATTAAAACCAATTATGTGTTTGTACAAATATTATTGTTTGCGATTTGATCATAGAGTGTGTATGTTATTTTGTGTGATTATATGTCGTGTATATATTTTATTTCAAAAATGTTAGTTTAATAGTATTTGCATGTGTGTGTGTGTATGAAGAAATTAAACGATATAAAGGTTTGTAAGTGACAGGTCATTTTAGGACAATGAAACAATGATCGTCCATTCATTTTTCAGATTATAGAAGGTAAAAGTCGGTTAGAAAATGTGTTCATGTACTGTGTAGAAAATATGCATACCTGTACTTTCTGTTCATGTATATGGATATGGACCAAGCTGCAAGTAGAAATATTGGAGATTTGTACAGTATTTCTCGTAGATCGTGGTTGAGACTTGTACTCCGAGAGATACACCGTACATTTGTAGTGCTGCTCTATGATGATGCAGTTACATGTAGAGTTATTGGATTTGATTGGTGGATGGTCATGTGATTGCTTAGCTACATCCAATAAGGGAATGGCACAGAGAGTGAAATCGAAATGGTAGAAGGGCTGTACATGTTACGATACGTTCGCGGACATGGCGGTAGTTCTAGGACACCGCGTATTACATCCGGGGAATTTGGGGAGGGGAGGTATGGAAATGAGATTGGATGAAGCAAGGGATTGGTCAGTAAAGTTTAGTGAGTGTGTTGTGCTAGGAGAGGTTTTCTCAGATATTGTTTTTGCAGAGAGAAGAACAGATAGCTATGGCTGAGTGTTTCAAAACACAGATTGTATGGATTTTGGGAGACTCGTGGATTCATTGGCTGAAGATGCATGCAGAAAGCTGTGGAGTATCTATAGATCTTGGATTCCCACATGTGGAAGTGCACTGGCATGGAGTGCGTGGAATGAAGTGGTTGGACTTGCTACCTCTCTGTGCAACTTTGAAGATAGAGGAACATCCAGACAGAATTGTAATTAATTGTGGAGGGAACAGTTTAGGACATGTGTCTGGAATTTCTTTGCAATTTGCAATGAAAGAAGGACTTCAGAAGATAATGGACATGTTTCCAAACTCTAAAATAATTTTTTCACTGATTGCGCAAAGACAAGTGTGGCTTTGTTCTTTCTCATGTGGTCCACAAATGGAGAAAGCAAGGCGTAATGTTAATAAGGCTGTTTGTGCCTTCCTAAGAGATTTTGGCATGTCCTCTTTTAACAATGAAAATATTTTGGGGCCAATTCATAGAATTCGGCGCACAAGTGGCGCACGCGGCCGGCGCACACTGCGCCAGCCGCCTGCGCCGAAACACATTCAGGCGCACAGCGTATTCATGGATTCCAACATCCACAACCAGCCGTGGCGCAGAGTGGCGCAGCGACCCTGCAGCAGCGTCAGTTACGCCCCCAAGAACGCCCCTTGCGCAGGGAAAAGCCATCAAAATCCCCAATCCAGCGCAAAGGGCAGCAGCAAACGCAGAGCGGGGAGCGTGTATTTCAGGGGTGTGCGAGAAAATCTACACGCGATTGGCCTGGGTACGTGTATTACAGGGGTGCGCGAGAAAATCTACACGCGATTGGGCTGGGTACGTGGATTTCAGGGGTGCGCGAGAAATTCTACACGCGATTGGGCTGGGTACGTGGATTTCAGGGGTGCGCGAGAAATTCTACACGCGATTGGCCTGGGTACGTGGATTTCAGGGGTGCGCGAGAAAATCTACACGCGATTGGGCTGGGTACGTGGATTTCAGGGGTGCGTGAGAAATTCTACACGCGATTGGCCTGGGTACGTGGATTTCAGGGGTGCGCGAGAAAATCTACACGCGATTGGGCTGGGTACGTGGATTTCAGGGGTGCGCGAGAAATTCTACACGCGATTGGCCTGGGTACGTGGATTTCAGGGGTGCGCGAGAAAATCCACACGCGATTGGCCTGGGTACGTGGATTTCAGGGGTGCGCGAGAAATTCTACACGCGATTGGCCTGGGTACGTGGATTTCAGGGGTGCGCAAGAAATTCTACACGCGATTGGCCTGGGTACGTGGATTTCAGGGGTGCGCGAGAAATCCTACACGCGATTGGGCTGGGTACGTGGATTTCAGGGGTGCGCGAGAAAATCTACACGCGATTGGCCTGGGTACGTGTATTACAGGGGTGCGCGAGAAAATCTACACGCGATTGGCCTGGGTACGTGGATTTCAGGGGTGCGCGAGAAATTCTACACGCGATTGGCCTGGGTACGTGGATTTCAGGGGTGCGCGAGAAATCCTACACGCGATTGGGCTGGGTACGTGGATTTCAGGGGTGCGCGAGAAATTCTACACGCGATTGGCCTGGGTACGTGTATTACAGGGGTGCGCGAGAAATTCTACACGCAATTGGGCTGGGTACGTGGATTTCAGGGGTGCGCGAGAAATTCTACACGCGATTGGCCTGGGTACGTGGATTTCAGGGGTGCGCGAGAAAATCTACACGCGATTGGCCTGGGTACGTGGATTTCAGGGGTGTGCGAGAAATTCTACACGCGATTGGCCTGGGTACGTGGATTTCAGGGGTGCGCGAGAAATTCTACACGCGATTGGCCTGGGTACGTGGATTTCAGGGGTGCGCGAGAAATCCTACACGCGATTGGGCCTGTGTTAGTGGGGCAGTGTATTACGTAGGTGTGCGGGAAGTTGAAGAGGTGAATTGCCAGTGTGGGTCCTCCCAGGTCTCCCCTCTACCCCCTCCACGACCTCTGCAGGCAGCCCACACCACAGGGGACTACCCTGCACCCCTGGTCATGTCCCGCAGGCAGCCCATCCACCATGGGCATGCCCCCCAGCCAAGCCACATGTCCCCTTGCACCCCCACCCCCCAGCAGGCCCCCACTCATGTCCCCCTGCACCCCCACCCCCCAGCACTGTGGGGCACCTGCCAGCAGGCCCCCAACCATGTCCCCTTGCACCCCCACCCCCCAGCAGGCCCCCACTCATGTCCCCCTGCACCCCCACCCCCCAGCACTGTGGGGCACCTGCCACCAGGCCCCCAACCATGTCCCACTCATGTCCCCTTGCACCCCCACCCCCCAGCAGTGCAGGGGCAGCCTCCACCAGGCCCCCACCCATGTCCAACTCATGTTCCCCACCCAACATGTCATCACAATCCAGAACCCTGGTCTCTATGGTCAGCCCCCAAATGCAAAACACCCACCCGAGTATTGCATCCACCCACTCATAATTTGCAATCACATCACAGAACACCAATTGGAAGTTCCGAAACAAACACATGTCCCTCACATACACCCAATGGGTGTCAGTGAATCTCAAAACACATAACATGAAATGCATGAAAACAATGAGATACCACACATTGAAGTTCAACAAAAAAATAATGTATTAAAGGAAACATGAATAGAATCAAAAATGAAGAAACAGAAATGTGAATGTAAAAAAATGAAAAGAAGCATGTCCGTTCAAAATAAAAAAAATAAAAACATATTGAAATCCAAAGTAATGTTGTACAAAGTCAATGTCCACAAAACAAAATCCAATGGGAAATAAAAATAAAAGCCATTGATCCATGGAGAATGTTAAAAAAGAAAGTATGTACAAGTCTACAACTATGTACAATGCAAGAAGCCAGGGTCCATTATCCCAACAAAATAAAGGAAACCTATCTAACTACACTAACTAATAAAAAAAATATATACAAAAATGTGGCCAATGTCCAAAAGGTCCAAATGAAACAAAAACAAAAATGAAACCTAACACTACCTACATAACTATGTACAAGGGCAGCGGGCTAGTTCCACGGCTCACTTCTGGATGTGCCGGGCCAGGGCATCATCGAACTCCTCCTCAATGTCCCGGAGGCGGTCCTCCTCCCTGGCCCCGAGGGTCCGCAGGGCCGTCGACATGTCCACCTCCAAACCCCTGCGGATTGCCTCGAGGCACTCGGCCCGCCTCAGGGCCCTCTGCATGGAGTTCTCCGCCCTGACCATTGAGAGCCGTGCCTCTTCGGCCCGCTGCCGCTCCGCATCTATGGCGTGGCCCAACCGCTGCCACACGGAAGACACTTTTTGTCCTGGGTCCTCCTGCCCTCCGGCCGATGCCTGCCCCTCCGATGTCGAAGGCCCCGAGCCTTCATGGCTCCCACCATGGTGCTGCTGCTGCTGTGCCTCTGCCCCTGCACTGCCTCCTGCTGCCTGCACATCCTCCGCCGGCTGGGGTGCAGTCGTTGACGTGGCCACCCCTGCTGGACGTCCGACTCCCGACTGTGGCAGGGATGCCTCCTCCACCAGCCTGGCCGCACCGTCAGAGGCAGCTCCACAGGGCACCCAGGTGACTGATGGGTGGGAAGATGGCACAGAGGACGACTGGCGCGTAGGGGGTCCAGCTGAGGAGGGGGTCGTGGCAAGCCCCATCAGACGGAGGAATCCGGCCTGGGTGACCTGTCCCAGCAGGCTGACGTGGTCAACGAGCCATTCGAGATGACGTGCAGTCTCTTCATGAAAAGACTGCAGGTCACCTCGCATGGCCCGTTGACGCAACGCCACACCAGCCAGGACAGGCTCAACCCGGGCCTGGATAGCCACGTCCGCAGGCAGAGGAAGGCCAGTTGACGTCAGCTCATCCCCTGCCTGAAAACTGGTCTGGACATAGGCATCCCTGCTGGTGCAAGATGATGCAGGGACAGGATCAGGGACAGGATTGCACACAGGCACCTCCGCGGCGGCCTGTGCTGCCTCCTGTCCCTGGTCCTGCACTGCACCACTAGCACCAGTGGGATCCCCACCCCCAGACCCCGTCTCTGGTGCTTGCACGGCCTCCTCCTCCACCAAACCCCCCACCAACCTGGATGACTCTGTGCCATCTTCCCCCGTTGGGCCCTGTGGGGTCCCAGCTGCCCCTTCTGCTGCCGAGGAGTCCAACTGCAACCTCCGCCTCTTGGACCTCCCCCCGGCAGCTGCGGCCTGGGACGCGGCACCGGACTCCTCACTCCCCGACGAGATGACAACATGGGAGGGGAGCCGGGCCTTGCGTCTCCGGCTGGCGGTGGGATCCCCGCTGCTGTGCTCCACAGCACCTTCTCCGCCCTCTTCATCAGTTGACGCTGCAGACAGGGAGAAACAAAACACACGCATCAGGGCAATGTACAATGGACACATACACACATGACAGTTGTACATGAGTGGCATTGGCAAACCTCAGACATGTCATCACGATCCCCAACACACATGTCATTACAACTCGCACACACGAGCCATACCACAGCCATATCGCAACTGCCAACACCATCCATACACATACAACAGCATGAGCAGCCAAAGGTGAGCCAGACATCACATGCAACACAGGAAGTGCACCACACATGTACACACACCACCACACTTGCATGCATGTGTACACCTCTGCCAAGTGTCGCAGTGTTCAGACGGGCATCCATGTCACATCTGCCCATCAGGCTTCCACATACCGCTGTCACATGCATCCATGTTGCATCACTGTTGCACCCTTGTCAAATACACACACATGCACATGTACACAGCGCTGATACATGCAGCTGAAAACAACATACATGCGTGACATCACGGACATGTCTACTCACATACACATTCATACAAACTTGTGTGCCCACACAACTGCATTTGGCATGCAAGCCCACACACACAGGCACCATCCATGTCTCACACATTACAGCCCTCGCATGTGTCAGCCCCACGGACCTGTACACCCGCACCCATACTCGACCCCATACAAACAGATGTGCAACCTGCACACTACTGAACAATCACCACACGCACTGCTCACAATCAGGATGCATGTACACTCACCGCTCGACTCCAGACGGGTCTGCCTCTCAAGGACCTGGACGTGGAGCGCTGGGGATATGTGTTCCAGGACCCCCATCTGTTCTTCCGACAAGTGGCCCCGGCGCCCCTTGGCATCCGCTGCCTTCAAGAGGCGCCGGGCCTTGTTCAGGGTCCTGGACCTGAAGTCCTCCCAGCGCTTCTTGACATGTTGGAAGTCGCGGACTGCCACCCCCTCCGCGTTGATGGCAGTCACGATGTCAGTCCAGATCCGAGTCCGTCCTTCCTTGTCGGCGCGGGAACTTCCGAAGAGGGCATCATACTGCCCCAGGACTTGCTCCACCAGGACACCAACTTCGGTGGCACTGAAGCTGGTGCCCCTCTGCCTCTCTGGCCGGGGGTTGTCAGTGGTCACAGATGGAGTTTGCCCCGACATGACAACCCCAGAGGCAGGAGTGGGTGGGCAACTGGGTCCTGGGGCTGGGCTGTGGAGCGATGGAATCCCAGTCGGGAGTCTTTGGTTCCAGCAGGGGTGGTCACACCAACAGCACCCCTGGCTGATGTGCAGGCAGCAAATGGCAGGGCACGTGGGCAGCAGGCAGTCAGGCAGCAGCAGATGGCAGGTGGGAGCGTGCTCGGGGCTCTGGGGGGCAGTAGTTCGGCCTTCTGGGCAGGAGCGTGGTCTTCCGTGTGCTTACGCGTGGCCAGCTTGATACGGAGTGATTTGGCACGTGAAAATTCTGCACGTCAGCGTGTAATTCGAGGAAAGGCCCTTAGCGCGTAAGCGCGTCTGCACGCATCCGCATTTTCATTGGACCAAAGGCCCTCAGCGAGTATCCCTCATTGCACGTGATGACAGAACACACGTGGATTTCAGCCAATCGCGTGTGAAAGTTCACGGCACCCCGGAACACACGTACCCAGGCCAATGGCGTCACGTACCCAGGCCAATGGCGTGTGGAACTACCCGCGCACCCCGAAACACACGTACCCAGGCCAATGGCGTGTGGAACTACCCGCGCACCCCGAAACACACGTACCCAGGCCAATCGCGTGTGGAACTACCCGCGCACCCCGAAACACACGTACCCAGGCCAATCGCGTGTAGCATTTCTCGCGCACCCCTGAAATCCACGTACCCAGGCCAATCGCGTGTAGATTTTCTCGCGCACCCCTGTAATACACGTACCCAGGCCAATCGCGTGTAGCATTTCTCGTGCACCCCTGAAATCCACGTACCCAGGCCAATCGCGTGTAGCATTTCTCGCGCACCCCTGAAATCCACGTACCCAGGCCAATCGCGTGTAGATTTTCTCGCGCACCCCTGAAATCCACGTACCCAGGCCAATCGCGTGTAGATTTTCTCGCGCACCCCTGTAATACACGTACCCAGGCCAATCGCGTGTAGCATTTCTCGTGCACCCCTGAAATCCATGTACCCAGGCCAATCGCGTGTAGCATTTCTCGCGCACCCCTGAAATCCACGTACCCAGGCCAATCGCGTGTAGATTTTCTCGCGCACCCCTGAAATCCACGTACCCAGGCCAATCGCGTGTAGCATTTCTCGTGCACCCCTGAAATCCACGTACCCAGGCCAATCGCGTGTAGATTTTCTCGCGCACCCCTGAAATCCACGTACCCAGGCCAATCGCGTGTAGATTTTCTCGCGCACCCCTGTAATACACGTACCCAGGCCAATCGCGTGTAGCATTTCTCGCGCACCCCTGTAATACACGTACCCAGGCCAATCGCGTGTAGAATTTCTCGCGCACCCCTGAAATCCACGTACCCGCTCAATCGCGTATTTAACTTCCCGCGCGCCACTTTTTGGATGCGCTGGGACTCTACCGCCTGCCTTTGTGTGGCGGCCGTGTTTCAGCTTGTGCGTGTCTTTGGCTGTGCGTGGCTTTGCCCTATTCGATTCCATGAATACGTGTGGTTCGAGTGCGTGTGGGCGTTCCGTCTGCTTCCCTGCAGTACATCCCCAGTTACGCCCTTATTTTCGCGTGTTGTTCCCCATTCCGCGCGTTACGCCCCATGTCCCGCCCACTTTCTGGTGTGTGCGCTGCGGTTGTGCGCTTTCACTGTGCGCGTCGCGCACGCCTTTCGCGATGTTGCAGTGATGTGTGCGCCATGCACGGGTTTGGCGCACATCCCGAGGAAGACACGCGCAGGGACTTCCATGAATCGCACGCGTGCGCGTGCGCCTCTTTTTTTCCGCTTGCGCCTGCTTGCGCCTGCTTGCGCCTGCTTGCGCGTAGATTTTCGGCGCACGTTTGTTCCATGAATCGGCCCCTTTGTTTCGTAGTACATACATTTTTCGCAAAGATGGAGTCCATCTTACTTATGCTGGCAATCAGATTTTTCTGAGAAATGTACAAAATGCATTGCAACCTTTTTTAGAAATACAGCATTTGTTTTTTTGAAGTACGTCTTACTTAGTTAAAATGTTTTACATTCAAACACCTCCCAAAGGCTCTTTTCAGAGCCACCACTTCCTGTTAGAGAAAAATGCATTGGTTTCAATAGGGTAGCAATGCAATTGTTTTTCTGTTCGCGGACCGTCCGCGGACTTTCACGAAATGGGAATGGCTGTGCTTTATGTATCTTCACTTCTATTTTTTAACTGTGAAAGGCGGCTCTGAAAAGAGCCTTATTTTATTTTTTTGATTTTTGTTATTTTGTATTTTTTTATACACGACACTAGGAGAGGAGGGAAAGGAGGGTAAAGGGAGGTGGACACCAACCAAAGGGATAAGAAAGGGCGAGCTGAGAGAGGAAGATGTAGAGTGGGTTTTATTTGGGTAGTGAGCAGGTCTTCTGGTGCTCTGAGACGATCATCTCAAAAGCACTCCGAAGTCGCTCCCCCCTGCAGAGTACTGTGTCACAGTACACACATACAACTGTGACCCTCGAAAGGTAAGGGTCATCAGAATTCTGTATGGCCTGTGAGGCAGCTTGAGGAAGACGCTGTCCCACAGAGGTGTTCCTTGTGGTGACAGGATCAGGAACGGAGGATGAAGTAGAGGCAATCAACCTACTACGCTTCTCGCAAGGTACAACCTTGCGAATGGCCCCAGTGTGGAATGAGCACAGGTGTCGCTACATGGTAGTGGTCCCAAAGCTATACGAACCATGCTTCCCGCGACTGAGTACCATTTTGCACTCATTACAGGTGACACGGTTCGCATGAGACTGACCGTTTCCATGAACAGTAAACAACCGCCACACCCAAGATTCACGCCGACGGCAGGTAGTAGGGATTTCCTTTACCTCATTCTCTTCATCCTCTTCTTCCTCCTCTGTATCCTCACTCCTGTTCCCCTCTTCAGGCCCTTGGGGAAATGGCGGTGGTGGAGGGGGTGGGGGTGGTGATGAGGCAGATGTAGCACCATGTGGTAATAGTCGAGCCATGGATGTCATAGGCTTGGAGATGGAAATCTCAAAATCTGCAAAGTATGCAGCAAAATGCAGTGTGCTCTGTGGAATAGTCAGAAACACAATGAGAATGCGCTCTAGGGCGTGGTCTTATATCGGGGTGCTTGTGCGCGGGTCGCGGACATGCGCGCCGTCCGCAAGACAGATCAAACATCAAAAAAGGTTCAAAAAGTCACAAAAACTATGTGGAAAGTTAGGATTAGTATGTGGGATTTGTGGTATGGTGATTTTTTTATGAGAAATATTGTGGATTACTTGGAAATGTACTTTTAAACTGGTCGGGGACACGAACAGTGTCCGCATTTAGAGCACAAGATGAGCGTGGGCGCGGTCACATGATTGTTTTGTGAGCATGTTTGCTAAGGTAGCGGTTGTCCGCAGGACACCCAATGTACGGACATCGTTTTGCGCATGCGTGTTGATGTTCTGCGGACAGTGTTCGGGTCCTGAACTAATTAAAGTGCGTCACATGTAAAACGAACAGTTACGGACAGCCGTTTGTTCTTAGCACAGTTTAATTTATTTGCTAACAATACGGACAGACATAGCATTTCAAGCACACCTCCATTTTTGTTTATTTACGAATAATTCAGGACACCACGAGTGTTCTTAGAACAGTTTCTGCTTGCTATCGAACACTACGAATAGGCATAGTGTTCTTAAGGACACCTCCATTTTCGTTTATTTACGAACATTTCAGGACACTACGAGTGTTCTTAGAACATTTTCAACTTGCATGAGAACATTACGGACAGATGTAATGTCCTCAGGACAGTTACATTTTCGTTTCTTTACGAACATTTCCGAACAACCGCGGTGTCCGTGGACACCTAAATTGGTTTTATCACAAGGAACTGAAAGTAATTACAACACAATATAAGAAAAGTATATATACAATTATGACTGGGAAGGTGGGGCAGAAACGGAAACAAAAACAGGAGAATTAGGGATTTCTAGATAACTGGGATCAGGTGAAGAAGGGAAGGAAATCTCATCGAAACGCTTTGGTCCATAGACAGGGTTTGGGGTTAACTGCGTGGGATATGGTGAGGGGGGACAAGTGCAGGTTGGACAATGGTGTGCTGTTGGGGGTTTCACACAATTTTCCACAAAGTTTTTCAAATCCATAAAATTTTGCATAAGGTCGTCGATTTTTTGATTAATCTGCTGTAGAGTGATATCCTCTGATTGTTGTTGTGAGATGCTTGGAATTTTTGTATGGTGTGTAATAAAAAAAATGTATATGTTAAATGTATACAAAATAATATTTATTAATTGGTTTATATAGTAATGTGTGTACCATTAGGTGGACTATTTTCTAACATTTCCTCTCGTGGGAAATGCTCCTCTAGCCAGTCGAGAGTACTACACATTTCTGTGAGAAAACAAAAAAGTAATATGTTTTTTTTTTCTAATATAGAAAGTTTATAAATATATGAGTAAAAAGAAGTGCACTTACTATGTCTGGTGAGATATGTAATCAGTAGTGTATACGTCTGGTCTTTCTGTTGGTTGTGGAGCGTCTGTGAGGTAATTATGGTGGAAGCCACTTTATCTTCTTTTGGTATATTCCATTTTAAAACATATTGTATTTACATGAATGCTTAGTTTGTTACATATATGGGTAACATTTTTTAAGTATTACTACATATACTTTGTATGTGTGCTGCTTTGTGAATTTGTTAAATGTTCCTGTGTTATGATATAACTATTACACATACCTCCCCAGAGTTTTTAGGTGGTGGTACTATTGTCCAAACATGTCTGCGGACCGTCAAATTCAGTAGAAAGGGTTCAGTATGTTCCATATTATATGTACATAAAGTCAAAGTTATTATTGTTAAGTTGTGCTACTAAAAAACTATGAAATTCAGTAAAAAAACATTGTTAAAGGGACGTTATGGTTAAGTTGCGCTACTAAAAACCTATGAAATTCAGTGAAAAAACGTTGTTAAAGGGATGTTATGGTTCAAAGTAAAACCGAAAAACCCCTGAAATTCGGCAGTTATGGTAAGATAAGCAACCATAACTCGCACCGCCACCGTGCACTGCTAACACTAGCACCCAGGACATCAAAGATGACATCACAAATGTCATTGATGACATCACTGATGACATCACATGTGCATTTACCTTTCATGAAAAGTCTGTACAAGGGATTCTTAGTGTAATGTTAATAAAAAAAAAGTGTCAAAGATTATTGGAATAAATATCAAGTGCTAATCAGTGCATTAAGCAATGCATTGATATAAATAGCATTCTATTATTAACTTCAATCCAGTATACTAAGGTACTCATGTAGAAACATAGGCATTGTGTGCAGCATACATGATGGAGGTGCAATATTCATAAGCTTGCCATGTTGAATATTGAAATGATAACTGTTTTCATATTAGAGTTTTGCGTACAGTGAAACTTGTGATAAGTAGGTAATAAAACCCACTTACTACATAATTGCATTATTATACACAAATCACAAAGAGACAACACCACATACAAATATTAATATATACAAGGGAATTGAAGTAGGAAAAAGAAACAGCAATAGTGGCAGAAAGTGTTCATAACCTAACTGATTACCTTTATACAGAGAAATGATTGCTCTGTTTCAAAGCTGTTACTTACACTATCTATATATATCACATGATGTGTCTGGACCCTAAGGAAAATAGTGTGAGTACAACATATAAAAATATGAGCATATACAGGGAAAGTACAGTAATAAAAAAACATCAAAAGAATCAGAAAGTGCTGATAAATCTACTGATAATTTTAATGCACAAAAAGGATTGCTGTCTTTCAAGGTTGTGACTTCTCCTATATATATGTTTCATATGATATGACTGGACCATAAGGGAATTATCCTAAGAACATACTTGAAGGATAAGTCTACGAATATAGTAATTTACAATTTTTAGTTCCTGACTGTTACTGAAGAAAATCATGTGGCCTAGATATGTCAGGAAAGGAAAAAAAGGGAGAGCCAGCCACGTGATGTCATCAGTGATGTCATCAATGACATTTGTGATGTCATCTTTGATGTCCTGGGTGTTAGTGTTAGCAGTGCACGGTGGCGGCGCGAGTTATGGTTGCTTATCTTACCATAACTGCCGAATTTCAGTGGTTTTTCAGTTTTACGTTGAACCATAACCTCCCTTTAACAATGTTTTTTCACTGAATTTCATAGGTTTTTAGTAGCGCAACTTAACCATAACGTCGCTTTAATAAAGTTTTTTTACTGAATATATATATATATATATATATACATATATATATATATATATTTATATATATGTATATATATATATATATATATATATATTCATGATATTTTTTTTTACTGCAGGGACATTAAGGTGAGAACTTAATGCAACAAAACCCCTGAAATACAGTTACAGCCACCTTAACTTTGTGTCCCCTTTTGTGCAGCCTATGACCAAAATGATGACATAACAGATGGCCTCCCTGATGACATCACTGCTGATATCACTGGCAACATCATCTATGACATCACTGATGGGATTGGCAATTAAATTGCTACACTAAATGGCTGTGGCCAGTGCCCACTGTAGAGTTGAGCACATTAAGGGGCCACTAGCCTGCACAGGGTACTTATCTAAAGGGGGGGTGTACAGCGCACATATCCTGTTTTATACTGGAATGCAAGGAATGTCAGCATTAACTTTGCATCAAAGTTAACTAGGAATAGACCATCGAGTGTACCAGACGTGAAGTGCTACATAACATATACTTTGAAGACTGTTCTGCCAATGTAGATCAGTGCATGATCTAGATTTAGACATTACAATATGTGGCTAGTAACAGAAGTAATATGCAAGAGATAGAGAGAATTGTTCTGTGCGTACATACATGTCTTTGAAAAGAAGGAAACTTGCTATTGTGTGGCCTATTGTTTAACTTCTGTAAGTTTGTGAAAGTGGATGTTGACAAACTGAATGTTGTTATGTGGATATGGTTAGAATCCAATAACTGTACCAGTTGCTCCATTGACTAAACCTTGTTCTCCGTCAACGTTACATTTTATAATTACTCTGTCGTTTAGACACAGAGTTAATAGTTTTCCTAATCCAACTGTTTTTGGAGATACATTTTTCTCAGATATTTAGTCGTGCTGCTGCTTGTTGACACATGAAGAGTTTCATGCCGTGCACTTCACGTTTGTCTGTGGAGCTGAAATGCAATATGGTTTGCATTTCTTTTTTCAACTTTGTATCTTTGAATTGGCTTCAGCTTGCAAGTGTTAGCATTAAGCACATGCACTTTTCATTTTGTTGAGTTCATTTTTCCATGACATCAGCGAGAGTTGTTTTTTGTTCATACAGCTCATAGATGAATCTTCTTTTTATGTTGGATGTTGCATCTTTAGTAAGCAGACCAGTTCTAATACTTTTTAAAATGTTAGCATAGGTTAGATCTGCAGACTGACGTATGTTTTGAGTTAGTTCTCTGTAGCGAAAATGTTGCCAGAGATTACATTCCCAATGCTGCCGAGTCTATTAAGGCAGTTTTTGTGTACTAATGTTTTGAAAATGGGTTAAACTTTTACTAGTGTTAACTGTAGGAGGTTTAAAAAAAAAATAACCGGTTTTCCTCCAAACAGTCTTCGTAGTAGGTATTTGGGACTTCTTGCATTCTGAGATGAATAAAAGCCATCATGAGGTTGGGAACGATGATTACTTCATCTATCAGGAGGACATTAATTTGTCTGCACAATTCAGTAGCAGCTTCAGCTGATAATTTGTAGTATTCTAATTTGTTTTGATGTTCTACTGGGATGAGAAGTAATCCGTGTAAAGTTACACCTTCTATGTTGTAGGCAGCCGCACCTGTGGGTGGCCTTACAACAGCTGAAAGGTTGTAGTTTGGTAAGTTGTGAAAAAATGTGCTGTTTATTTAAGTTAAGAACATTTTGCAGAACCAGCTTCATCAGTTACATACAGGAGCAGATGTTTATAATTTGTACAGCTACACATTTTAGTTTCATGTTTAAGTCTATGTTCAATTCAGGGACTTCTAGATCAATGGTGAGTTGTTATCTTTTAGCTGTGATGTGAGCACCGACAAGTCTTCTTCAGATTGTTTAGATTGATACATGATGCTTTCTACCTAAGTCATGGCTATGGCTGCTTCTTTAAGAAAGTGTGGTTCTTCAAGTGGTTCTTGGCTTCCTGTAAGAGCAGGTTGACTGCATTCAGTAGTGTCTTCTTTTAGTAGAGCTTCAATTTCTTCCTCTTGTTGGCATTCATTGTCCAACATTTGTTTCTATTGTTTAGAATTTACATTTGTTATACCGCTTTTATGTGCCTTGAATGCAGCTTCAAATGAGTCATGGCCAGCAAATAATTGTTCTTTTCTCCAAGGTTTGAAAAGTTGTAGTAGGGCCATGTAATACAGTTCTCTATGTTGTGGTGATTTAAACAATAACTTGATATGATTTGTATGGTTTTCTAAGCTTCCTTCACAGGTTGAGACTGAATATTTGCCAGTTGTCTCATCTGGCATAACATTGTTTTTGTAGGAGTCGATTTGGGCTATGTCGTACAGGCACATGTTTTCCAAAGCAATGTTTCTGTTTGGATCATATGTGTCAATTACAATTGTTTTTGTTAATGTCCTGGATGTTGGAATGATTTTCGGCTAATGTTTCTATCGTTTGGTAGGATTTTAGTACCCTTTTTCGTGATGAAGCTGGACCAAGGTTTAGAGAGACAATGTTTTCAGATTTCCCATATAAGGGTGTACCTGTTAAATGGTCTGCATTTTCGTAGCACCCGCATTCTCTATGTGATTGCATTTGTATACCAAAACTGTACACGTTTTGTGACAGGGTTTTGTCAGATGATATGTCATTCCAAAGGTCTTTCAGCTCTGTCATTTCAGCTTTGGTGCAATAAGATGTGACATATCTTGCAACTGCAGTGGAATTGTCTACAATGTATTGTATGTCTATATTTGCATTCCACAAGACGGCAATGATAACATTGTAATCAATGATGTTCTAAGATGTCTCGTCTCTATTAATGTTGTATATGTTTTTAGGAAATTTCCCTTTTACACTGAATCTAACAGAAGACATCAAGCTATTTACTTGTCCTTTGGTGGAAACTGGTCTAGGAAGACAAAACGACATTTGGTGTAGTATTTACCTTTGTTTTTATATTGTCATTGGCATTATTTGCCAAACGTATGTTTTTATAGGCGTAAGATGTGTATACATAGGTCACTGTATGTGGTTTCTGAAGGAATGCCATGGGTAAAACAGTGGCATCAATGTCATGACCAAATCTGGGAGCATCTTTTATCCACAAAAGCATGCGGATGTATGGTGCTCCTCTTGATTGATATTCTTTTCTCCAAAAGAAGTGCTTTACTTCTCTGACTGGAAGGGTAGTTTTATTGCAGGTGAAGTCCAGCATGGCAATGAAACAATGGTGAAAGTATCTTGAAACATTGACAGGGTCAAGATAACAGAGTACTCCTGTTGTTTTTACATCTATTCCCTCTTTATTTTGGTTTGCAGTGTGTTAGGGAAAATTCTCCAGAATGGATAATTTCCCTTACCTACTGAGTCCCTCAGCAGCTTTGCTGGATTTCTAGGATTTTTTTTTACCTCTTACATGTGTTTTTCTGTGTGTGTTTAAAATGTTTGTGTTCGTAGACTATGGAGCTTCACCTACTCCATAGGCATCATCTTTTTAACTGTGTGTTACACAGCACCTTTAGTGCAGTGACAAAGGGCTGTCTTTTTCAGACTTCCCACTTCAAACTCCATTTTTTGGGACTGACTACTGTATCTCAGAACATGTAAAATGCATTGACTTTATTAGTCTTTTTAAACTCACAGACCCAGTACAAACTACCTTACATAGGGTTCTGGAAAGGGTTAATAGTTATCCCTGTTTGTCTGTTTCTCGTGGAACATGATTTTGTTCCCCTTTCTTTAAGATTTGGCTGGTGGCAGTGGTATCTACCCTATTTTTCCTACCGCAGTCGATTTAAATAGCCTTGGTACTGTTTTAGGTTAGCAGCCTCAAACTTAAATCTGCTGGACCCCATTTACTTTAATTTGGTTCTGGATGGGTTTATTCACCATTTCTTTTTGTAAAGGACTTTCTTATGTTTTACTCTGTGCGGCAAACCAGGTTTGGTTTCTTTGTTCGCCATCCTTTGGCGGGCTTATGCACAGAAGCCCTCCTTAGGTACCTGAATGTCTGAGGGGGACATGATGTGAGGGAGGGGTTTGAAACTCCCTGCACAGGGTCTCCTTGGAGACCCATATCGCACTTTGTGTGATTGACTGTGGTGACTGTCCCGCCTGGACAGCCACCCTGCTGTGTGATTGACAGCGAGGCTGTTTGAATGGGGGAAAACTGCATAAACAGCAGGTCTTTGGGACTGAGAAGTCAGAGTGGCCACTGGTTCGAAAGAACCGAAGAGAAGCTGACAGAAGAGGACCTCTACCATGACTGAACATCCCGATGAAGGCCTGCTGCGGGTTCAAATCTCCAAACTTCGACAACAGGGAAGATCTGCAAGGAATCTTCTCCCCTTGAGCTGGTGGGACCAACCAGTTTGCCAAACTGCAAGCCAGGCCTCCCTCCTCTGGTCAAATTTGCTGTGCACAGCTACAGTGAACCGGATAGCCAGGAGGACCGGACCCTGCTTGGGTTTTAAGGAGCGCACCTTTTCATCGTTGCTTTGCTCTGCTGCTGGTTTCTTCCCTGGGCAGTGAAGGACCCTCATGTCTTCCTACTTCGTGTCAGTCCAACAGCCGCTTCAGGAACCGTGAGCCTGCAGGACCCGCCAGGAATGTCTGCCTCAGCTACAGCCTTCTTCTTCAATTAAGATACTGTTCAAACCCGGTTGTTCATTCCGTCCGACCACGGTGAAAGTGTTTGAAATCTTTCACCAATCTAAGGGCTTGTCCTTCCCTATTCTTTAAAGTAACTTTTCATCCAACCAACTTCGTTTTGAACTCTTGGCAAAGACTTAACCGTGAACTACCCTGAACTGTGTGATCCTCTGCAAAGACTTTGGTACATTGATTTTTGCCCAGGCCTTTTGATTTGATTTCCTCACTGTAGTTACTTTTTCTAGATTGCCTTGCTTACTTACTTGTTGTGCTGCTCAACTTTTCTCTAACCTTGTCTTTCCCTCCCTTTTAAATTGATGGAGTGCCATTTTGATCACGCTTCATTTTGAGCTTAACTTGTCCAGAATCTATTGGGTGGGGTGTAGTATATTAAGAGTGTGATTTTTCTACTGCTTTAATTTGGTGAACTGTTTTACAACTGATGTGTAAAAAAAATGTATATTCTTTTATTCAGAAACCTTGAGTCAGTGTTTGTTTGAACTATAGGAATTGGTATCCTTTGTCCAACTGTTGGTACTGCTCACTTTACTCTTGAGATAAGTCTGGCTGCTGAGCCATCGCTACCACTTTACTGTGTAGTACAGGCTTGTACCAAAGGTGAGTTTGTACTTTCACTTGTAGTCTTAATTGGGTGTAGTGTTCCCAAAGGGTACTGCATATGATTCTGCCTAACACATTGGGCCTCAGTACGACCCGTGCGGTGTCGGAATGAAGGGGGCCGGTACGGGACCGGCCCCCTTCATTCCAACAGGGCTGATTACAAGCTTCCCATCGCAGGACCCGGATCGCACGCCTGGTAAAACCAGGTGTGCTTTCCGGGTCCCGCGAAGGGAAGAAGGAGGTAACAACGGGCCAGTTGTAATATGCCCATTGCTGCCTCCATGCCCATTCCCATTGAGCCCTATGGGGTAATGAGGGCCATTGTGTTAGAAGTCATGCAAGACAGCCCATGCATATTCTACAAAAATTAACGCAATAAACCATGTGGGTGGTCCACGTTCCTGAGCATACAACGAACATCAGCGTGATGTTGGATCTTGTATTCTTTTGTACCACGCATGTTTGCCAAGGGATTTGTGATACTTGATTGCCATACTTCATCTTTGTCTTTTATCTTTTGAAGAAGTTGTGTAGCTCAAATGTTTATGACATGAGAGCATTTTTTTAATGTGTCTACAACTCCATAACATAGAGTTGCTAGTTTCCTTTCAAACAAGAGGTGGAAAATGTATTCTACATTTTTGTACACTTTGGGCATCATCACGAGTTGGGCGGTAATGCCGGTGGTACTACCGCCGGTGCTATTAGCCCTACTGCCAAAACCCCCTGGCGCTATTAGCGCCAGATCACAGGTTTGGTGGAACGGTTAGTGCCCATTCCCCATTGGGCCCATTCGGGAATTCCTCATTCCCTATTGGGCCCAACGGGGAAATTTCACCCTATTATCGCCGGTGGATTTCCCGCCAGCGGTAATAGCACCAACAAATTTGCTGTGGATTTCCCCCCAGCTCAGAGCTGGGGGGAAATACGCCAAGGCCATGATCTGGCAGACCCTTAAATGCGGCAGTAATAGCGCTACCACCACATTTAAGGGTTACCGCCAGACTCGTGATGAGGCCCTTTGTATCAAATGATCTTCGACAACACACACATACTTTGTCTGGTATTTCAGCAGATGTGTTTTGAAACTTTACTATTTCTTTTTTGTATGTGTGTGTATGGAGGTTGGTGTTTGTGAGGTTTTCGAAAGTTATTGAATTTCAGTTGCAAAATATTTACTCTGGATGTGTTCTGTTTCTCGAAGGAGTTCTTTGACTGTTCCATGGTGGAGAATATTATAACATTGTGTAGTTCAAGAGCAGAAATGCATGCTAATGAATGTCCTCACAGTCCTTTGTGGATCCTATAAGGAAGGCATGGTATCAACAGTAAAACAGACACATGTTGAAGGGTGTTTATTGAACGTCAATTGGGTTTGAAAAATGCTTATCTAATCCTAAATCTAAAGATGGGAACAAGCTACGACCATCAAATAATAATAACGCATTCCTAGTGGTGTCTTGTCAAAATAAATCTATTGCCAATCTTTACCTCTGAATACAAATAGTGGGGAAAACAATGGTATGCAAAAGTCAAGTGTTCAAGAAATCATATATCAGGATGCTCAAGCCATAGGCTTCCCTTCTCCATGTTTTTAGAATGGGTCAAGGCGGAACACTCAAGCTTAGCACAGTCTCTGGCTTCCCTAGCATGCAGGTTCAGTTCAAAACTTCAACATCATGGCATTCCGTGCCTAAGTCTCTTTTCCATTCAAAGTCTCTTCTTTCAGAGGGCCTGATGCAACAACCAAACAATAAAGTTATGTTCCTTTTGAATTTTACATATACAAAATTCTCTTAGGTGGTTTTACTGTCCATCTCAGATTCCCCTCCACCGGACACCATTTTAAACAATTTTCTCTGGACTTTCACTTATCAAATTTTTGCCGGTGATTCACTGTTCAGATCGGGTCCCCCACCGCCACTTTCAGATCCACTTTAACATCAAATCCTTAATCGGACTCCCTCCACCGGACCAATAACACACACTTGCTTTAACCCAAAGTCTTCAATTGAGATCCCCCTACCGGCCTCAGACCAAATTTATCTACTTTGCTATAAACTTTCTTTATCACCATCGAAGACTTTTGACTGTGCGCAGGACTTTGCTTGACCAGTTGCAGGACCACTTTGATTTACAGACCTTTGCCACTCTTTCACTTTTGTTAACTCTCAACTGGATACATTACAGAGACCTTCGATTGAGCACACACGCAGTGCCAGACCACTCTGTCAAAGGTATTGTATCTTGATTTCAAATTTCAATCACTCATCTGCCGTTCAACATTACTTGCGTTGGTTATCACACGCGTTTCAAACAATGTTTGTTTCTTTGCTCACCATATAATGTTGCTGCTTGCAACCTTGGCTTCAACAGAGACTGGTCTCCCCAATATACCGGCTGTGTTGATATCACTGATGCTGCTTTGGTGTTGGAGCCAAGGACAGTACCAGGGTAGCTGGTGATTCTCCCCACTTTGATTATCAACGAGGGAGAGCCAGGGGTACCTCTGACACACATATAGGATTCTTCAGCTGGGTATCCTGGTCTTAAGTTTTATATTTTCGAGGTGTCATGAAAGTGACGGTTCCTTGTCGAAAATGTCAAGGGAACTTCCCTCCCTGCAATCCCCTTCTGTTTCGCTGTCTTTCTCCTCTTGGTAACCTGCCCTCTTGGATCTGCTGTTTCCTCTTGTGCTTGCCTCGCTCGAGGGCGCCCTCGTGCTCCACCTTAAATCTGTGTGGGAAGTGTAATGGAAGTCAGGTGTGTGTGTGATAGTGTGATAGTAATTGCCTGACCATTGTATTGGGACACATCAGGTATACGGCTCAGGTGTTAGGTCGTTTTCTCTCATGGAGGGCTGTTCAATCAGAAAGCGTTCGTAATGTAAAAGGGGGGGTTGAGTTCCTAAAGATCATCTCTGATAGGATGGGGTAAAGGTGTTACAGGGAAGAGGATACTGCTTCTCACCATCCGGTGTCCCACTTCCTGAAGACCCCTAACCCAGCTGATCATCCCGCACTGGTCCACCCCCAGGAACTGGATGCAAAAATGATGGCCGTGTCCTGGCCACCTGAAGGACAGTTCCCCAGGGACTAGTGGGTGAGACACCTTCTGGTTTCTCACACTGCGTACTGGGCTATAGTCCATGGTTTGTAAAGTTTTGATTCTAGTTTTGAGGAATTGATGTAAAGATTTGAATAATTGCTGACGCATGTTATATATTGAGCTGCATGTCCATTTGTACACTGGAAGGTTTATTTGGACAAAAGGAACATTTGGTTGAACGTTTGCTGGGGACGTTTTTTCTATAAGAGTTTCTTTTTCAATAATGGTGTCCCCTGCCACTTCATAACCTTACCCATTATTGTCTATAACAATTGGGTTTATTTGTTCTTGTCTATAAGCCTTGTGATTGAAATATGGTTCTGTGCTGCTTGTGTGAAACCATTCACCATCACAGAAGTTTGGAAAAGTATCTATATTGACATTGTGCATGGTTAGAAGTAGTTTTTTGTAATTATTAGATTCATTTAGTTAGTGGTTTTTATACTGTTTTTAATTAATGTAAACAACTTTTTCTTTAGTAGAAATGCGCTGTCATTTAGAGCTTCAAGAAATAGTTTTCTGCAGTCATTTTTAAGCATAGAACATTACTTTTTAGATTGTATATGCATTTGTAAAGAACTCTACAGTGAATTTTCTTAAATTGATTTTATGGAATGTTTTACTTTGGTTATGTAGGCTCATTTTTAGGTCTGCTTTGATTTCTACTTCTTTTTTTACTTTTATTTTTTACAAGAGGGGCCTTACCTTTTTAGATCTGGCTGGTTTACTTTTGTTGAGTGTAGTGACTAGCTGTTCTGTTTTATTGTTTTCTATGAATTGTTTTAGAGGTGGATGACTATATGGCTTGTTCTGATTTTATCTGCTCTATATCTTCTTTGTTTTCTACTGAGTTTTTTTTAGTAGGCATTCTGTTCTGTCTGTTGTGAAAATAGAAAGTGTGTGTTTCAAAGTTGTGGAATGTTTATGCATGTATTATTATATTAAAAAATTAAGAGTATGTGGGTGTTGTTGTACAGATGAAAAGAGTGGTGTGCGATTGTGTAGTGGGATGATAGGTGTAGTTGGGAATGTTTAAAGAGAAAGACGCTTTATAGGTGTGATGGGCTTGGGTAAATATGACATTGAAATTGGATGGTTGTATAAAACAAGTACATTCATGTGTTGGGGAATGGGGAATAAGGTATTGATAGTAGAATTTGTTGAACAGTACTTTGTAAGTGAGTAACGGAGTGGGGGGTTGATTTAATAAGTAGGACTATTATGATGTGTGGTGGAAAACAGTGATTCCTGTAATGGTGTGATTTAGTGTATAGGTATGAGGGTTGTGTGGGTGTAATTGAAAAGGGGTGAGGAAGACTGTGTATGTTTGCTAATGCATGTTAGGAATTTGGAATGCAATGGGAGTGAACGTTGTGGCTTGGAATTGAGGACTTGAGGTGGATAGGGGGATGGAAGAATAAAGAAATTAAATTGTGGTATAGAAGTTCATGAGGGACGGTTTTGTTGTTAGGAATAGGAATTGGTGGTGCATTGAATAAAGAGCAATGTTGAGATAGAATACAAAAGAGTGTGAATGCTATAATACAATAAGTAAGAGTGAAATACAATATTGCTGAGTAGAAACAAATACTTTAGGCTAATATATAGTGAAGGTACATTATAACAATTAGAGAGAAATGCATGCTATATTAATATACTTACTTTGTAGGACATGAAGAATTTTCTTTGTTCGGTAGATGTCTTTGTCAATCTTCTATTTTTCCTGTAATTGTAAACAAAAGTTAATTGGTGTATGTGGTAATGGTGAAGTAGGTTCACTTACAAAGGTTGTTATTTATAAAGGTAGGAGGAGTTATTGGAAAAAAGAGTGAATAAAGTTGTGTTATGTGTGGAGTGCTTAAATATGTTAGCTGTGTTTTTGGAACAATTGCACTATGACAAGTTAAAAGGATACATATTTAGTGCATTTTTGCAGCAAAGGAAAGATTGCAGTAGAACTGATATGTAATAGTAGTAGCTCGAAAGCAAAGTTTGCCTTGATGCAACAATGCATGAAAAAAGTATCCTTTTGCAGTAGGTACATTTTTGTCCTGAACCTTTTAATATGGAACGTGCACTAATCGTGGTGCAATAGATTTGTAATGTTTTCCAGTGTTTTTGAAGAGTAGGGCAAACTGTGGTGTAGTGGTAATACCATCGAACTTTGCAGTTGCAGCAGTGTATGTTATTAGTATATGGTATGTTGTAGCAGTGGTTGCAAAACATACAATTTGTATGTAAGGAAAAGGGTTGCATTTAGGTTTGCATGTTTGTAAGATGAATGTATTTAAAGGGATCAATGTGTACATACATTGACCCTATACAGATATATGTGAGCAGGTGGAGAATGGTGGCACCATGAGGGATGTGATGGCAAACGTTGGAAATATGACATTTATACATAAGGAAACATGCTGTTATTTTAAAAGAAATGCTATTAGGAGCATTTTGTTAAAAAATGCATATGTGCATTAACAGCTGCATTTTTTGTAACTTGTCAATATAAGTAAGGGACATTCTGTTGCAAAACATGTGTAGAACACTATGTCAGTTGGTGTGAGAAAGTCCAATATGTTGGCAGTGCATGTAATTAACTACCACTTAATGTGAGTAGGTGCTAAATGTTGCAATTCATGGCGTTTTATAGGAGTGGTTAAAGAAGAGCATATGATTATTGAGATGCTTATTACAGGGTAAGTGGCAGCAATCCTGAATATATATTTCTAAAGGTGTTTACAAAAAATACTTACAAAAATATAAGCATACCTGTAATATGTACTTGTTAGATGTAGATATTGTTGAATCTGGAAATACACAATGTTGCAGTAGGCTATGGATTACAGAAGACATGTACTCTGAGAGTTGAAATGTACAACTGAAATGTTGGACTGAGGTGGCATGGTTACATGTACAGTTTTGGCAGTGATTCATAGATGGATGTGTGACTGTTTGAAAGTGGAAAATGAGGGAATGTTACAATCATAAAAGTAAAAAGGGTAGAAGGGTAGAAGGGCTGTTGAATTGTACAGGAGCACAGGGTATCAAGTGTTTTATTTCTTGTGCGAAGTGAAGTGGTGGAAAGATGGATATGGCTATGAAGAAGCAGGGTATACGGAAGCTGGGATATTCATGGGTACACTGTTTAAAGGTTTACACAGAACACTGTGGCATCTCTGCTAATTTTGTATTGGAAGATGTGGACGTTTCCTGGTATGGAGTTTGAGAATTAAACTGGGCAGCATTGTGACCATTGTGTGAGAATATGATTTTGTTTAGACATCCTGACATTGTTGTAATACATAATTGAGGCAACCGTTTGGGGTATGTGACTGGAACATCTTTGAATTTGCCATGAAGCACATGTTTAAAAGACTACTGGAACTGTTTCCAGCTTCAAAGATCATTTTTTCAGTAATAACTGAAAGGCAAATGTGGAAAGGTTCAAACGTGGTTTGTCCAAAAATTGAAATAGGCGGCGTGGGAATAAAGCTGCATGTGCTTGTTTACAGGATGTAGGAATTACATCTTTCCACAATGGGAATATAAAGTTTGATGGAGTGAATATTGTCCGTAGAGATGGAGTACATTTAACAGCTGTTGGAAATAAGATTTTTATTTCAAAGATTCATAATGCCTTGAAACAGTTTTTGTGAAAAAAAATGAAAAAGGAACACATGAAATATATAGTAAAGCATCTGTTAGTAGGTATAAAAAATATTTTAAAAAAAGACAAAAAAGGTTTGAAGCTGTTTTTTGCAAATGTTATACAAAACAAATAAGTACAAAAAATCTAAACAAGCAAAAAAGGGTCTTTTATTTTAAAAAGGGTCTTTTAAGAGCAACAATTGTAGAACAAAAAATGTAAATTGAGTTTAACCCTCCCACCCCCCTTAATTCTCCCTGAGGTCTGCAGACAGTAAAACATTTTGTCAACTATATGGCAGCTAAAAAAGGGGGTGAGTCATTTTTTGATGGTAGTGTAATATGAGTGGGAAATGTGAAAGCCATAAATAATGGGGACAGCTGGACAAAGGAAGATGTATGGTTGCAAAACAACTAAGGTAGGGGGCAATCCTTTTCTTGAACCTTCATAATCTCCTCGAAGGCACTTTGGATTCCCTCCCCCCTGCAGATGATTGTGTCACAGTGGACACAAGGTACTGTTGACTGTGCAAGGTGTGGGTCAACAGCTTCCTGTATCACCTGTGAGAAGGCAGGAGGAACCAGCTGTCCCACTGTGATGTCCTGAATGGTGACAGAAGTGGACGAGGAGAGTGTAGTGGTTGAAGTAAACCTACTTCCTGATTAGGGGATTGCCTAACTCAGGGCCGCTGTGTGGAAAGTGTGGTAGTGTCAGCGCATGGAGGTAGTACTAAAGGAGTACTCTCCCTTTTGGCCATGACTGGGTACAATTTTACACACAGTGCAGTGCACACAGGTAGCCTCAGCCTTTGGCTCCTCCAATGGTGGTAATAAAAACCTCCACATGCATGGCTCCTTCTGCCCACTTCTTCTCCTGCATATCATCTGCTGTAGGTCTCCTCTTCCCCTTTTCAGATCCTCCAGGTGTTGGTGGTGGGCCCTGGGGAGGAGGAGGAGGAATGGCCATTGAAGTTGTCATTCGCAATGTTTGCTGTGCTCTCACAAAAAAGGAGGCTCTCTCTGCTGGTGCGCCAGATTGAGAATGACTAACAGAAATGGGTGGGTCTGCTTAGAGGAAATATCCGCAGACTACCATCCTGTCCACTCACATTGATGCCCAAATCATTTATTTATTTGCATTTGTTGAGCGCGCAGCAGCCCGAGGGCATCGTGGCGCTTGTTACAGAGAGTGCACAAAAAAAACTCATACAGGCATGATATTGTACAATTGCATATGACAGTTTATAACACATGTAGCAGGGCGCGTTTTAGTTAAAGAAAGTAGTTTTAAGGTTTTTTCTGAAGTCATGGAGAGAACCTTCTGCTCTTAGTGTAGTGGGGAGCGTGTTCCAGAGCTTTGGAGCTAGATATGGGAAGCCTATCCCTCCTGCCTTGGCTTTGTTAATTCGTGGTACAGTGAGTTGATTGGTGTAGCATAGTCTGGTAGGCGTAGTGGAAATGGTTCTATGGATAGGGCGGTGCTGTGTGGTGGATGCTTTTATTTGTGGTAGTGAGGATCTTGAAAGTGATGCGTTCTTTAACAGGGAGCCAGTGAACGCACCATCTGACTTGTGAGATGCGGTCTCCTTTTGAGATGCTTAAGGCTGCTCTTAGTGAATTATTCTGGGTGATTTGAAGTTTGTTTACATTTTTTAAGGAGGTGGATTACAGTAGTCGAACTTTGCACCTATGGTAGCTCTGGCTATTGAGAGGCAGTTTTCCTTAGTTAAGAAAGGTTTAATGGCATTGATGAATTGGGTGCTTAGGGCAGAGGCAGAGACGATAGTGCTGACTTGCTTGTTCATGGATAAAGTTGCATCAATGTGGACAGCTAAGGTTTTAACAGATGATAGCACTGGGATGATACAATTGTCAATGTTGAAGTTAGAGTACAGACAGTCTAGCTTAGCTAGAGTAGTCTTTTGGCCAAGAATTAGAATCTCAATCTTGTCCCCGTTGAGGCAAAGGCCATTATTGGCCATCCAAGCTTGGATGGTGGGATAGATTTGTTTTAGGCCTGTGGTGTTTTGGTGATAAGAGCCTGTTAGAGGAAGGAGCACCTGCATATCATCCACATTATTTGTATATGCGATACCAAGTGCGTCCAGTTCATCAAAAAGAGGCTTTGTGAAGAGATTGTAAAGCGTAGGAGCAGTACAAGATCCCTGTGGGATGCCACAGTGAATTATGGTGGGTGCGGTATTAGCTGTGTTGGAGAAAACTTTCATACTCTTCCCTCTAAGAATGATGTGATCCAGGAAGCAGCTTGGTCAGAGAAGTGTGCTGAATGCATGAGGTGTGCAGTGAGAGTGTTATGGTCTACAAGATTGAAGGCTGCTGAAAGGTCTAGGAGGAGGAGGAGGGCGAGCAGGCTTACCATTGTCCAACATTTTTGTCATTTGATTTTTTAGATCCAACAGTGCTGTTTCGGTGCTGTGTCCTTTATGGAATCCCGATTGTCTATTTCCTAAAATGGAATTAGCTTCCAGGTAGAGTTGGATTTGGCTGTGGGCTGCCTTATCTAATATTTCAAGAGGACTGGGACTATAACTATGGGCCTGTAGTTGTTAGGCTGTGGGGGGGTCTAGTGTAGGCTTTTTGAGGAGGGGGCGCACCCAGGCCTCTTTAAGGCTGTCAGGGATGATGCCTGTCTTGAAGGAAGCATTAATGAAGGTGGTAATGAGAGGAGCAAGTGGTTCAGCACACTCCTTGATTATCTTAGGGGGGAATACATTGCATTTGCATTGCAAAGGTTTCAAGTGTTTCAGGATGTCAATGACTTCTGTTTCTGAGAAGTCTTTAAAGGCAAATTTAGGGAAGTTGATAGTTTTGCTGGTTCAGTTTCAGTAGGGTGCTGTAGTGGTCAAGAATTTTAATTTGAAGAAGCTCTATTTTTTTGAGCATTGCGGCTTGTATGCTGATGCGCCATGCTTCATCTTTAACAATCTCGTCAGTGGAGATAGGAGGAACTGTGAGTTCCTTGAAGAAAGTAAAGAGTTCTTTAGATTGGGAGTTGGCGTCGGATATTCAGCGATTGTAGGCTTGAGATTTGGCCTTGAAAATTGCATCTTTGTATTTTTTGGTTTTGAACAATTCTTTAGTGGTGTCGCAACGGTTAGCCTGGCATTGTTTTTGCGCCTGTCGTTTGTTATTGCGTTGGCTTTGGAGATCTTCTGTGAACCAGGAATTTGAGTGGAAATACTTTATTTCTTTTTTTCTTCTAGTGGAGCGATGGTGTTGACTGCGTGAGTAAGGGTGTCCTTAAAAACATCCACTATGATAAGGCCTTGAAAAGTTGAAAACAATTTAGGAATTTAGGAATTGTTCTGGGAGCTGTGGAAGGGCAGAGTTTTCACTTGAAAGTCCTTATAGTGGCTAAAAATCAAATTTAAAAAGTTCTGTGAAGTGGAAATACTGTCTGTGGAAACATCATTACACCACACAGGTTCAGTCATGTGACGATGTCCAGGGATGTCTGCGATTCTGTTATGGGAACACACACTTCCGGTACAGGAAAAAGTGCATAAACATTGTAAAAATGTATGCAAGCATTGCCAATGATGCCAACACATGTGCAAGAGCAAAATTTGAAGTTTAAAATCCATAGACTGGCTAAAAATTGAATTTAACAATGTCCATGAAGCACTGACATTGATCGCGGACACTTCATTGAGCTGCAAGTGCATTGTCAAGTGATGACATCCGGGGACATCCGGGGGCATGCCATGACATCCGATAATTACCACATGATCTATCATATATTGCATGCATGGTGTGACATCCACACCCAGACAATGATGTTTGCAGGCCTATTAAAAAGAGCGTAGTTCCCTCTGCGAACTCAGCGGTTTGTTTGCAGACACCAAAACATTCATGCATAGTCATTGGTATGTAAAAATGCAAACATTATACTAGTCTGAGGAAGTCAAAATGGCATTTTCTTTTTTTTTTAAAACAATAATTTTGTATTTACATTATAGTATTTTCCAAAGAAATCATTTGTGGGACTAATATATAATATTACATTTTTATATTTTTTTATTTCAAGAAAGGGATGGAGAATCTGAGTAGGATACATAAATAGGGGAATTTGGAGGTTGAACATTTTCATGATTGGAGTAACTGGGGATAGAACTATCATCAACATGTTTATTATGAGAGTGTTCTGGCATTGATTGGGGTGATTGTTGAGGGCAGGGTGATGTGTACATATAGCGCAATGAAAATTAATATTAGGTATCACACGATTTTTGACATAATTAAAGAGTGCAGCAACTTTATTTTGAAGTTGAACCATCTGAATGCATTATTTATACATTTTACTTTCAACATTTTCGGTTTGTGTATCGTTACTATTTACAATTGGTCATGATCAATGTCTTTATTTTATTCTTCTTTGACTTTGCATAAAAGAAAATATTTGAAAAAGATGTAATTTAATAACTGATTATTAACAGGTATTATTTGTGTGCACTTTAACATATGTGTGCGTTACCAGTAATACATTCTTCATCGGTCATGTCATGTTTAGGAAAGTACTCCTCGAGCTACTCAACTATATTTGCCATTTCTGTAGAAATATGGAATGAGTAATTGTAGTTATTATTAAATTATTAAAAATGTATATAGTTGATATGGAAAACATTTAGGATAAAAAGTAAGTGAACATTTACTTATTAGGTTCATAGAGTTTGTTTTCTTTTTCTATGTTGTGCTTTAGGTCCTAAAAGGTGTTGAAGTGCGTTGCTTACATAAGGTGTACAGTTATGTTTACTATTTGGCAAATTCCATAATATTGAGGAATGTGTAAACAAATATTGTTTATGTTTGGAGACATACAAGTCTATGTAAATGTGTTTTTGTGTTGTATTACTTGTTTGTAATGTTGGTATATTTATATTTTATATTTCAAAAGGAAAAATGAAAATGTTGTCGTCCCTGTGTTTTTTGGGTATATCCGCAGACACAATATTTAGTCCCCGGATATTAAACCTGCTGCATATTGGGTAGACTATGGGCCTCATTACACTGATGGCGGAGAACCATGGCGCTATTAGCGCCATGGTTCATTCCGGTAAAATACCGGCACTGCCTTGGCGGAAAGGGGAATTACCGCCCCATTCCAAGGTTGGCGGGGCGGTAATTCCCCCTTCCACCATTGCCCTTCCCCATTCCCATTTTTGCCCCATAGGGCTCAATGGGAATGGGGAAGGTGCTAATTACGGTACCGCAAATTGCGGTACCGTAATTAGCTCCCTGGGTCCCTTTGCGGGTTGGTTTTTAACGCCTGCAAAAAGCAGGCGTTAAATTCCCCAACCCGCAAAGGGACCTCGTAGTAAGGCGGTAAGGATTTACCGGTACCGGTATTTTACCGGTACCGGTAAATCCTTACCGCCATCCGTGTAATGAAGCCCTATGTGTTTAATATAAAGTATGTTGATATTATTTTGTGTATGATCAAAGAGGAATTATTTATAACTTCCATAGGCTGCTGTAACATGAAATATTTGGATTTATATATACCTATGAAATTGTTAAAGGAATGTTATGTTTAAATTGCGCTAATAAATCCTATGAAATTCTGAGAAAAATCATTGTTAAAGGTACATTATGGTGACAAGTAAAATCAAAATTTCCAAGAAATTTGGCAGTTATAGTAAGCTATGCAACCATAACTTGTGCCACCACTGTGCATGGAGATGACTAACACACAGGGCATCGAAGATGGCATCCCAAATGGCATCATTGATGACATTACTGACAGCATCACAAATCATATGAATTGTACTCAAAAGTCCCTACAGGGGGTTCTGTTTAGACAGTTGCCACTAACATGTAAAGGGTGATCAGGAGACCGCTCATAGAGTACTCCTTGTATCAAAACATTGACTAATTAAAACCGAAACGTTATATTGAAGTATTGTTCTTAATAGAGCAACCTAATAATGCAAACACATAGGCAATGGCTGCAGCATGCACCATAGAAGTACTGTTTTTTAATCTGGTAATATTGGTCAAATAATAAATGCAACCATATCAGAATCTTGACAAATGTTAAAGTTGGAATTAACAGCAAACAATACAAGACTTACTACACACATATGTTAGTACAAACAATACATGTGAAGAGCCTGAATGCATAGAAATCTGAGGAACATGCAGGGATCTCGAGTTAGGTGGAAAGAAACACCATCATAGAAAATGACAATAACATTAGAGTTCATCATAATGTATAAAAATGAATTGCGTGTTTGAGGCCTGCGTATTACCCCATGTATGTGCACCATGAGCTGAGGCCAAACCCTAAAGAATGTACCTTAACAACATATGACAATCTTAACGTCCAGATATAGAGCACCTTTTGAATTTAAAAATTCTCACTGTCACTGAACAAATACAACATTTGAAGTAATCAGTGATGTCATCAATGATGTCATTTGTGATGACATCTTTGATTTCCTGGGTGTTAGTCTTAGCAGTGCACCGTGTTGGCACGAGTTATGGTTGCATAGCTTACCATAATTGGCACATTTCTTGAGTTTTTGATTTTTACTTCAGATTTTTCTCTGAATTTCATAGGTTGTTTTAGCGCAACTTAACCATAAAATCACTTTAAGAATGTTTTTTCACTGAATATTTATATTATATATATTTATAGAGAGAGAGCACTTTTTGTGTGGCTTATAACTTCGCTCCCCCTGGATGTATCATTACCAAACTTTGCAAAGAAGTATATGGCTTCCTATGAATTGTTTTGGCAAGTTTGGTGAGGTTTCATCAAGAAGGGGGGGAAAAGTTATAGGGGGTCCCAACCTTTTTTTTCCATAGACTTAATGGAAACAAAAATTGCTCACGCCTCCAGCCCATACCGCTGGATGGATTTTCACCAAATCAATGACATTTGTGATGTCATCTTTGATGTCCTTGGTGTTAGACTAAGAAGTGCATGGTGGTGGCGCGAGTTATGGTTACATAGCTTACCATAACAGGCGAATTTCTGAGGTTTTGGGGTTTTACTTGTACCCATAACATCCCTTTAACAATGTTTTTTCATTTAATTTATAGGGTCTTATTAATGCAACTTAACCACAACGTCCCTATATATATATATAGAAGCTACGAAACATAATATTTTCATTGTGAAAAGAGGACATGCCAACATCTCTTAAAAAGGCACAAACAGCCTTATTGACATTGCACCTCGCTTTCTTCATTTGTGGACTAAATGAAGAAGAACGCAGCCACATTTGCAATACGAGAAAAAATTACTTGGGAATTTGGAAACATGTCCATGACCTTCCCAAGTCCTTCTTTAATTGCACATTGCAAAATAATTCCAGACACCTGTCCTAAACTATTCCCTCCACAATGAATGATAATTATGCCTGGATGATGCTGTGTCACCAAACTAGCACAGAGAGGTACCAAATCCAGCCACTGCATTCCACGCACACCATGCCAGGCACTTCCACATGAGGGAATCCAAGATGTGCACCCACTCCACAGCGTTCTGCATGCACCTCCAACCAATGTATCATGAGTCTCCCAAAATCCAGATCATCTTTTTTTCTGAAACACACAGCCATAGCTATCTGTTCTTCTCTCAGGAAAAAAACTTTCTGACAAACTCTCTCCTTACACAACACAGCCAGTAAAATTTATTGACCAAGCCCTTGCTCTACTCATTTTCATTTGCATGCCTCTCCACCCCAAAATCCGCGTATGTAATACGCGCTGTCCGCGGACAACCGTCATGTCCGCGGACATATCGAAAAATCTGAGCGTGGTGAATTTCAATTTAAATAATGTACCCCTGGAGGTTGGCTCTGAAAAGAGCCGTTTTTTTTTTCAGAAGCTTGAGAGACACCTGTAATTTTGTATTTCTTTTGTTTTTTTTTCTTACTTTACTCCTGAAATCTTCACATAACCTTCTCCAATGTAACCCTTACATTCCAAAACAGCATGGCATTCCGCGTAAAAGATAAAGAAATACCATCTTCTTTAAAATAAACTGTTAAAACTATTCCCCTGGGGGATAAGATACGTCTCAATCACCCCCTCAATATTCACACAGGTATAAAGAGTGAAATACTACCTGTTCTTCAACTCTCGCTTTCAAGTGATATGAGTAATCCACCCGGCGCTCTCTCACAGCGTCGATAAAATTCGACACTGTGTGAAAGAGATTCACGATCGCGCGGGATGTAACCCTGAGGGGTAGAGAGAAAAAGGAAGTAAGTAGGTGTGTCTGTGAGGATAGTGAGTTCGTAAGGATTTAAGGTCCCTAGGAGCGATACTCACGGAGCGCAGTCTCTGATAGCAGAAGCAACGCGAAGCCGTTCTGTGTCGGGCGCCAGAAGTACTTTCGGTTCGAGGATGGGCGGAGTCGGTTCTCCCATCTCCCGATCCTCTGTACCAACGCTCTGAGAAACAGCGGCCATCTTGGGAGTAACTACCTGGAGATTAGCAACGTGACGCCAGCGGCGCCACAGAGAAAAGCGCTGGAAAATCCCGTGCCGACGGGAAATCGTAACAGCATGCCCCCTCTTATGGGAGAGAAACCCTGGTTTGCCAGGATGAAAATGATAAAACGCCCTAACTAGACGAGGAGCATGTACCGCTGAGGCGGGTTCCCAAGATCTTTCCACAGGTGAGTATCCCTTCCAATCCACTAAGAATTGTAAGGTACCCTGTCTATAGGGTGAGTCCCAGATCCCCGACACTTCGTATTCTGGAGCATCATCTGTAAGGATGGGTAGAGGGGTACTGGTAGTCCGTGGATGGAATTCGTTCCGGAGGTCTGGCTTAAGTTGAGAGACATGAAAAGTAGAATGAATGCGTTTCCACGTGTCTGGCAGTTGAAGTTGAAAGGCAGCAGGGCCTTTCTGCTTGAGTACTCGAGAAGGGCCAAAGAATTTAGGTGAAAGCTTTGAAGAGATTAGTCTTCTGGGGAGGAATCGGCTAGACAACCACACCCGATCTCCTACATGAATCGGTGGAGCAGAGGTGCGATGTCTGTCCGCTTGTTCCTTACTTCGGAGTTGTGTCTCTTTCTTGGCTTGTTCCTGTCCATCTTGTATGGTTTTGACCATACTGTCAATGCTAGGAACAGGTGAGGAAGAGAACCTATGAGTAGGAAATAAAACAGGGTGAAACCCGAAGGTACAAAAAAAAGGGCTGCGCTGTGTAGCTGAATGGGTACTGTTGTTATAAGCAAACTCTGCTAAAGACAAAAGCCCTTTCCAGTTATCTTGTGCAGCTGAAATGTAACACCGAAGATATCCCTCAAGAGTCCGATTGAGCCGTTCCGTCTGTCCGTTGGTTTGTGGGTAAAACCCGGAACTCAAGGCTCTGGAAATTGATAGGGTATGGCAGATGTGTTTCCAATACTTGGAGGTGTACTGGGGTCCTCGGTCTGATATGATCGCTTCGGGGAGTCCGTGAAAAGAAAATATACAATCTAGAAACACCTGCACCATCAGGGGTACAGAAGGGATTGCTGCTAGAGGAACGAAATGAGCCATTTTGGTGAGGGAGTCCACGGTAACCATGATGGTGTTACAACCTTCCAAAACTGGTAGATCCACTATAAAATCTGTGGCGATGATCTGCCACAGTCTTGTTGATATTCTTGTGTTCACCAGTTTCCCTAAGGGAGCTTGCCGGGGACTCTTGGTTTGTAAGCATACGGTGCATGAGGAGACATAATCCCGAACGTCCGTCCTAACTTTTGGCCACCAGTAATGCCTGAGAATCAAGTCTAAAGTGCCAGTGTATCCTCGATGTCCGGCCGTCTTGGAATCATGACAAAGTTGTAAGACTTCTTTGTGGAGGCTCTTGTCTGGTACAAAGACCCTTTTATCTCTGCACAATAGTCCCTGATGAGGTGTTAGATGATATCTAATTACCAGTTCCGGATGAGACGATTCCCACTGCCTCGTAGCTGCTTCGATCTTTTGCAGAAAGTCCCGTACGACTGGGACGCAGACCGTCTGGGGAAAAATAGGTTCAGGGTGGAATAGTGTTTCTTCCACAGGATCTCTCTGAGACGAGGCGTCAGCCTTTAGATTGGTTCTGCCAGGTATACATGAAAAAGAGATACTAAAGGGGGAAAAAAACTGAGCCCATCGGGCCTGACGGCTGTTGCACGTCTGAGCATACTGCAATATGCGTAAGTTGTGGTGATCGGTCCGGACTTCTATGGGGAATCGAGCTCCCAATAGCAGATGTCTCCATTCTTCAAAGGCGCGTTTTATCGCCAAAAGTTCCTTTTCCAGTACGGTATAATTGATCTCAGCTGGTGTCAAAGTTTTAGATAGATAAGCTACGAGTTGTTCAATGTCATCGATTCCTGGTTGTAGGAGAATGGCTCCTAATGCCTGATGAGAGGCAGCCGTTTCAACAATGAATCTCTTTTGTTGGTCGGGCATGATTAGGATTGGTGCCTTGGTGAACAATGTCTTTAGCTGATCGAAAGAGTGTTGTGTCTCTGAGTTCCAAAGAAACTGTACTCCCTTCTTGAGGAGATGTGTCAAGGGATGCGTTAGATAAGAAAAACGGGGGATGAATCTCCTATAAAAATTGGCGAATCCCAGGAATCTCTGAATGTCCTTGACGGACTTAGGAGTAGGCCATTCAATAATGGCTGAAACCTTGGTTGGATCCATAGCAATGCCTTTCCCAGACAATATGTACCCACGGTATGCAACCGAGGGTTCATGGAATTCGCATTTCTCGATTTTGCAAAAGAGATGGTTTCGCGATGGAGACGGGAAAGCACTTCTTGTACATGGGAAATGTGTTCTACTAATGAGGAAGAAAAGATCAATATATCATCGAGATAGATGATTACATAGTGTAAGGATATATCAGCGAAGATATGGTCCATAAACCGTTGGAAAACGGCCGGGGCATTAGACAGCCCGAAGGGCATGACTCTGTACTGGAAATGACCAAAGGCCGTTTTCCACTCATCTCCTTTCTTTATGCGGATTAAATGATACGCTCCACGTAGATCGAGTTTGGTATAGATGTTGGAGCCTCAAACTGCTTCCAGGATATCCGAAATGAGGGGCATTGGGTATTTATCGGGCACTGTGATCTTGTTTAACCCCCGATAATCTATGCATGGACGGAGTTCTATGGTATTTTTCTTTGGTATAAAGAAAAGAGAGGCAGCTGCTGGAGAGGTGGATTCGGCAATGAGCCCATTTTGGAGATGTGTTCGTAAGTATTTCCTCAATACCTCCTTTTCCTTAGCTGATAATATGTACATGCGTCCAAATGGAAGGGGATTGTTGGGTACCAGATCTATGGCACAATCGTCTCTTCTATGCGGAGGTAGTTCGGAATACTCATCTTGTGTGAACACAGAGCGAAATTGCTGGTATTCTGGAGGTAGGGTTTATATTTGGTTTAACAACATTTTCTCAAGGCCTGTGCGGGTATCTCGATCTCCAGTGGATTGCAGAGGAGTTGCCTTTAGACATCTTCAGACGCAATTCTCGGAACCTAGGAATAGAGTGCCTGCTGTCCAATTAATGTAGGGGTTATGTAATCTTAATTAGGGGAGTCCCAGAATGACAGGGTAATGGGCTGTCTTTATTATGTCCAATTCTAGGGACTCTTGGTGGGAAGCGATGGTCATGATCAGGATGTCTGTTTGTTCCTTAATGGGTCCGGAAACTAGCGGGCTGCCATCTACGCTTTCCACCGGGACAGACAAAGTTTTGGGGTTTCTGGGTATATTGTGACTCTGGGCCCAAGAATCGTCGATGAAATTACTGGCAGCTCCACAGTCTACCAGCACAGGCACGTTCTCTAAGCGAAGATTGTCCCAGGCGAGGGATATCGCTAGCACTACCATTCCGTTGTCTGTCATCTGGGTAGTCGTTTCCGTGCAAGTAGTAAGGGGGGAACTTTTTGGGGATGTCGTACCCTGCACCGTTGTTCCCCTTACGGCCGGGCACTGGCGTTTCCTGGCTTCTTAGTGGGAATCAGATGGCACTCCTTGACTGTATGAGTATTCGAGCCACAATACATACAGAGTCCGAGAGACTTTCTCCTAAAGCGTTCCTCTGAGGAAAGGGGGCCACGCGCGGCTCCTAACTGCATAGGTTCCTCTGATATCAAAGCCTTACTAGCAGTGGTACTGCCTTCAGGACATAGTCGATTGTGTCTACCCTTCCTTTTCTCCCGGTTTCTCTCCTGAAGCCGATAGACTAATTGCATTACCAAGGAAATAAATTTGCTCATATTAGGTGGACGAGGAACTTGTGAGACTTCGTCCTTTAATTCCTCGGACAAACCACTTCGAAATATGGTCATCTGAGCGTCATCCGCCCAGGTGGTATCTGCTGCCATCTGTTTGAAACGGGTTATGTATGAAAGAAGATCCTGAGAACCCTGTTTGAGATCCAAGAGATGCTCTTGGGCGGCTATGGTGACTTCTTGCCTCCGAACATATTCCTTATGCTGTTACAGAAGGCGGGGTAAGAATCCAGTATTGGATTATTGTTGGTCACCAAGGGTGTGGCCCACGCTAAGGCTGCTCCGGTCATTTGAGATATCATGTGACCGATCTTGTCCCTGTCCGTTGGAAAAAAGGCTGCCTTAAATGCGAATTGGATGGTACAGGATTCTGCAGGAGGGGAGAGGACCTGGTGGGACTTCTGAACTCTGAGCAGACCGTCCCACTTGGTTCTTTAAAGACTGGTTTTCTTGTTTGAGAAATTGCACTTCTGCAGACAAATTCTGCATGGCGGCAACCAGTTGTTGAACCTGTTGTTCCATTTCGTGTCTCTGATACCTACGTAGGGAGGTGAGTGATGCGTATCCTTTCTTTATGGCATTGCTTGCTGTTAAAACTATTCCCCTGGGGGATAAGATACGTCTCAATCACCCCCTCAATATGCACACAGGTATAAAGAGTGAAATCCTACCTGTTCTTCGACTCTCGCTTTCAAGTGATATGAGTAATCCACCCGGCGCTCTCTCACAGTGTCGATAAAATTCAACACTGTGTGAAAATGCCAGGGAAACCCTCTAGGGGAAGAAAACCCCGAAATGGAGGTGATGAAGAATCGGAAGCGTGCTGTCTTCTGTGGACTTCTAATGAGATGTGATGTTCTCTGTTAAATTGTCCGTGGGGTGTCAGAAGTCTGTAGTTAGAACAAGAAGTAACAGTTAATAATGGGGACAGAAATCACAAGAAAGGTTAAATGCGAAAATAAGAGGGAGGTTCTACCCAGGAAGGCTAGTAGGAGGCCGAACAGGTTTGCTCAATGTCCAACGGGAGAGACGTGAAGGAAAGAGGAATCTGCGTCCAGGAAGAAGGGTTGCCTGGGTGTTGTAGTTCGATATTGACTCGACGTGGCGAGTGCTGAGAGACAGGGGAAGCAGATTGAATGAGTGCAAGGATTGGCAGATAGTTGGAAGGGAACAAGGGTTGCACCGTGTTTACCTAGTAGAGCGTAATCAGGTGAATGGGCTGGATAATGTAGATCCTGGGAGAGAGGGGAGAGATTCATGATCGCGCGGGATGTAACCCTGAGGGGTAGAGAGAAAAAGGAAGTAAGTAGGTGTGTCTGTGAGGATAGCGAGTTCGTAAGGATTGAAGGTCCCTAGGAGCGATACTCACGGAGCGCAGTCTCTGATAGCAGAAGCAACGCAAAGCCATTCTGTGTCGGGCGCCAGAAGTACTTTCGGTTCGAGGATGGGCGGAGTCGGTTCTCCCATCTCCCGATCCTCTGGACCAACGCTCTGAGAAACAGCGGCCATCTTGGGAGTAACTACCTGGAGATTAGCAAAGTGACGCCAGCGGCGCCACAGAGAAAAGCGCTGGAAAATCCTGTGCCGACGGGAAATCGTAACATAAACAGCATTACTGGAATCAATATTCTCATTATTACAGAAGAGCATACCAGGCTCTAAGCATGAAAGCACACATGCCTCAGTTGATTGAACACCTAGAAATGTTTTGCTGAGGACAAAAAATAGAACTATTGTCCCATATTGCCCTGGGTACTAATCCAGAAAAAAATATTTTGCATTTGGAAGGATGTTCATTACTGCTTGAACCAAGTGTTCCAAATCTGACAACAAATTAGGGGCACTGACACAGCCCAAATGCAAATGCCACATGCCTGCATTGAACATACTGCTATAAACCATGAACAAACATATCTCCAACCACCAACACCCTAACTTTCTCCACCTCTGCCATCTTCACTACACACAGACTCTTTCAACACAAATGCACAACCTGAACACCTGATTGGCTAATCTCTACAGTCCCCTTTCCATGCAGATTTCCTGGAAAACCCTGGATGTAGCACGCCCTGTCCGCGGACAGCCACGATGTCTGCGGACTACGTAACTCTTAGACAGCCCTTCTACCCTTTCCACTTCACTCTGTGTGCCATTCCTTCATTGGATTCAGCTAAGCAGTCACACAACCATCCACCAATCACATCCAAGACCTCTACATCTAACTGCATCATCAGAGTTCAGCATTTCAAATGTTCTGTTGATCACTCTGTGTACAAGCCTCGTGTCATGGGAAAGCACCTACTACAAAAAATACTGTACAAGTCTCCAAGATTTCTACTTGCAGCTGCATGAATACAAACTACAGGTATGCATATTTTATGCAGAGTACATGTACAACTCTTATAAATGCATATAAACAAAATTACTGCCACTTAACCTGTAAACCTATAAAATGAACTTACTATTATTTTTCCCATCTGCTATAATCAACTGTCACTTCCAACCCTGTCTGCTATCTAAATTCTTTTTTTACACTCACAGCTATCTAAAAAATGATAATATTAAAATATGGGAGAAATAACAGTATAATTGTAGAAAAATACTTAGAGGTAATTCATAGAAATCGGCGCACAAGTGGTGAACGCAGCTGGTGCACAGTGTGTGCGTGCGGCAGTCTGCGCCAGCCGCATGCACCAAAACCCATTTCAGCGCACAGCGTATTCATGGATTTCAACATTCATAACCAGCCATGGGGCAGAGTGGTGCAGCAACCCTGCTGCAGCGCCAGTAACGCCCCAAACCCGTCCTGTGCACCAAAAACATTGCACAATTCTCCTACATGGCGCAAAGGCCAGGGGACCAGCATACAGCTCCCCCAAGCATGAAAACGCGTGTAAAAGTCCATGCGCACCCCTCGGAATACACGTACCGCTCATCCGCTATCAAAAACGCATGGAAAACTCCCTGCGCACACCTCAGAATACACGTAGCCTGCTCGTGCTATCAAAAACACATGTAAACGTCCACGTGCAGCCCTCGGAATATACGTACACCTCTCGCGCTATCGAAAACGCATGGAAAAATCCCTGCGCACACCTTGGAATACATGTAACCCTTGCTGACGCCTGCCAAAATGCATGGAAAAGTCCACGCACACCCTCGGAATTCACGTACCGCATCCCACGAAGAGCACGTACAGAGCTATGGAAACCCACGTGGGATCTTCAACCCGTGGTGAGGGAAACACCTGCGCATGTTACGTCACAGACGTGCTTACGCGCTAAGGGCCTTTCCTCAAATTACATGCTGATGTGCTGTTTTTTTCACATGCCAAATCACTCCGTATCAAGCTGGCCACGCAACAACACACGGAAGACCACGCTCCTGCCTAGAAGGCTGAATTACTGCCCCCAAGAGCCCCGAGCAGCCTCCCATGAGCCATATGCTGCTGCCTGCCTGCCTGCTGTCACCGTGCCCTGCCATTTGGTGCCTGCACATCTGCCATCTGCAGGGGTCCAGTTGCAGTGACCACCCCTGCTAGAACAGAAGACTCCCGACTGAAGTACCATCACTCCACAGCCCAGCCCCAGGGCACAGTTGCCCACCCACACCTGCGTCGGGGGTTGCCACGTCCGACACAACACATTCTGGCACCAGTGGCAACCCCCAACCAGAGAGGCAGAGGGCTACCAGCTTCAGTGAAAAGGAAGTTGGTATCTTGGTGGAGCAAGTTCTGGGGCATTATGATGCCCTATTCACACCATTGTGCGCCGATAAGGAAGGACAGAAGAGGATCTGGAAAGACAAGTGCTGGGAGGACTACAAGTCCAGGACCCTCAAGAAGGCCCGGCGCCTCTTGGAAGCAGAGGATGCAGTGGGCCGCTGGGGCCAGTTTACCAACAAGCATCTGAAGGTCCTGGAGCGCATTCGCCCAGTGCTTCACCACCAGATCCTCAGGATACAGTACAGGAGTCGAGCGGTAAGTGGCCATGCACATATGTTAAAAAAGGGCATGTTGCAGTGTGCTGGTAGTTAGCTGCTTGGCTGCATGTGTGAAATGGGTCATGTTTGGATGTGTGTGTGCAGGGACATGATGGTGCCACATGTCAGTCCAGTCAGGTGTGACCCACATGGATGGTGCATGTGTAACAATGCATCATGCGGAGCAGCATGCGGAAAGCACACATGTATGCATGCCTGTGTCTGTAATTTGACATGTTTGGGGTGTGAGAAATGTGTGCTGTTGTCATGGACATGCATGATGAACATGTCCGTGTGTTTGAGTAGTGTGTGCGCCATGGATGCATGACACATGTTGGTGACAATGGCCCTCATTACGACCCTGGCGGAGATCGTGGTGCAATATGCACCATGGAGCACGGCGGAAAGCTGCCAATACCGCCATGGGGGTTGGCGGATTTACCGCCCCATTCCGACCTTGGCGGGGCGGTAAATCCTCAATCCCCATTTTACCCTTCCCCATTCCCATTTTTGCCCCATAGGGTATAATGGGAGTGGGGAAGGCGTTAATTACGCCACCGTAAAATACGGTGGCGTAATTAACAACAAGGTCCCGTAGCGCCATGGATTTCTCCGCCCGGAAAAACCAGGCGGAAAACGGCTCCATGGCGCTACGGGAACTCGTAGTAGGGCGGAAGGGTCCGCCGCAAATACCGCTGGCGTAATCCCACTCCGCCAGGGTCGTAATGAGGCCCAATGTGTTGATTCACTGATACAGCCTAATCATCCCTGTATCCACTGTGTCCGGAGGTATACCGGGCCAAATGCATGACCCTCCAGAGAGGCTTGAGCATGTGACCAGCATGTCCCATGGTGCATGTGAGAACCAGCCCACCATTGGATGCAACTACGGTGCCTTGGACATGGATGCCAATGTATGTTGCATGTTGCATGTGCCATGCCTGTTCCGGCATGTGTGTTGCCTGCACTGACCCATGTGTTGTGGAGGGACATGATGGAAGTGATGTTTGACAGTGCCACTCATGTGCCAGTGCTTTGTGTCTAGGGGACTACAGTCACCCTTCCAGGAATTACCATAATCTGGGAGCAAGGGGACTGGTGCTGCGTCTGCCACTACGGCTGCAGCGGAAGGGGCGGATGAGCCCCCACAGGGGCCTGCAACGGACGGAAGATGGTGCAGAGGCATCCAGGTTGACGGTGGGCATAGAGGAGGAGGAGGCTGCTACAGAGCCGCACATGGGGCCTGGTGGGGGTGGTACCACTGGTGCAAGTGGTGGAGTCCAGGGGCAGGAGACAGCACAGATTACCGCAGAGGTGCCTGTGCATGTCTCTGTCCCTGACACTGTGACTGCATCATCATGCACCAGCAGGGATGCCCCGTCCCAGGCCCGTCCGCAGGTAGGGGGGAGGTCCATGTCATCTGGCACTCCTCTACCTGTGGACGAGGGGACCTGTGACCGGATGGAGTCCGTCTTGATTGGTGTCACGTTGCACACACGTGACATTCATGATGACGTGCGTGGTTCCTGGGGGGACCAAGCACGTCATCACGAAGAGCTGTGTGCCAACGTGGCCCAGTTGGGAGGGTCCATGGTTGGGGGTTTCCTCCATGTGTCGGCCACAGTTGCAACCCTCTCCTCCTCTGTGCACACTGTACGCCAGTCGTTCGCCGTGCCGTCTTCTGGCCCAGATGCCACCAGGGCCCCCTGTGGATCTGCCCCAACCAACGCAGCCAGCCGGGTGGAGATCTCATCCCTGCCACAGTCGGGAGTCGGAGGTCCAGCAGGGGTGGACACCCCACCAACTGAACACCAGAGGATGGAGGATGTGCCTGCATCAGGCAACGCACGTGCACAATGGCGCCGGTGGATTCTATCATCCCGGATGCCGTCGTGCTGGCAGTGGAAGTTGCGTCGGAGGCAGCGACAGGCTCTGCGTGGGAGGCATCATGGCTCGGGACATCAACATCAGAAGGGCAGGCATCGGCCGGAGGGCAGGAGAACCCTGGATTGGGAGTGTCTTCCGTGTGGCAGCGGTTGGGCCAGTGGATAGATGCGCAGCAGCGGCGAGCGGAGGAGGCACGGCTCACTATGGTCAGTGCAGAGCACTCCATGCGCAGGGCATTGAGGCAGGCTGAGTGCCTCAAGGCAACTTGCAGGGAGTTGGAACAGGCCATGACTGCATCCCTGCGAGACCTCGAGGAGTTTGATCATGCCCTGGCCCTAAATATCAACCAGTGAGCCATTGGACTTGCCCGCCACCATTGTACATAGTTCATTAGTGTTAGGTTTCCTTTGTTTGGGTCTGTTTTCTCAGGACATGTTGTCTGGTGGGCCATGTGTAGGGGCCTGCTGGCAGGTGCCCGTCAATGGTGGGTGTGAGTGCAGGGGGACATGAGTCGGGGCCTTCTGGCAGTTGCCTGTCAATGGTGGATGGGTGGGGGACATGAGTCGGGGCCTGCTGGCAGGTGCCTGTCAATTTGGACATGAGTCGGGGCCTGCTGGCAGGTGCCCGTCAATGGTGGGTGGGGTATATGTGTTGGGGCTCACAATTGCGTGGTGCCATGTGGGCTGCCTGCGGGGCATGGTCAGGGGTGTAGGGTAGTCCCCTGTGGTGTGGGCTGCCTGCAGGGCATGGGAAGGGGGGAAAAGGCACACCCGAGGGCCCACACTGCCAATGTGCGTGGAAAAGTCCACGCGTACCCCTTGGAATACACGTACCCCGCTTGCATCAGGTAAAATGCATGTAGAAATCCATGCGCACCCCTCGGATTATGCACAGGCAGCCCATCCTCCCTCCCCATGCCCCATAGGCAGCCCATCCACCCTCCCCATGCCCTACAGGCAGCCCAAACCACAGGGTGGCCTTTTTCCACGCATTTTACCTAATGTGAGTGTGGTACGCGTATTCCGAGGTGTGTACGGGGAGTTTTACATGCGTATTTGCTAGCGCGGGTGGGGTAGGCATATTCACAGGGGTGTGCGGGGAGTTTTACACACATTTTGGCTAGCGTGGGTGGGGTAGGCGTATTCCGAGGGGTGTGCGGGGAGTTTTACATGCTTTTTTACTAGCGCGGTTGGGGTAGGCGTATTCTGAGGGGTGTCCAGTGAGTTTTACACGCGTTTTTGCTAGCGTGGGTGGGGTAGGCATATTCCGAGGGGTGTGCGGGGAGTTTTACACGCGTTTTTTCTAGTGTGGGTGGGTAGGCCTCTTCCGAGGGGTGTGCGAGGAGTTCTACACGCGTTTTTGCTAGTGTGTGTGGGGTCAGCCTCTTCCGAGGGGTGCGTGGGGAGTTCTACATGCACATTGGCAGTGTGGGCCCTCGGGTGTGTCCTTTCCCCCTCCCCATGCCCTGCAGGCAGCCCACACCACAGGGGACTACCCTACACCCATGACCATGCCCCGCAGGCAACCCACATGGCACCATGCACTTGTGAGCCCCAACACATGTCCCCCGTGATGGGCACCTGCCAGCAGGCCCTGACTCATGTCCCCCTACACCCCCACCCACCCAGCAGTAGCAAACACCTGTCAGCAGGCCCCGACTCATGTCCTCCACCCACCCAGCATTGACGGGCACTTGCCAGCAGGCCCCAACTCATGTCCACAGCCCACCCACCCAGCATTGACGGGCACCTGCCAGCAGGCCCCGACTCATGTACCCCTGCACCCCCACCCACCCAGCAGTGGCGGGCACCTGCCAGCAGGCCCTGACTCATGTCCCCCTGCACCCCCACCCACCGAGCAGTGGTGGGCACCTGCCAGCAGCCCCCAACTCATGTCCCCCATCCACCCGCCCACCCAGCATTGACAGGCACCTGCCAGCAGGCCCCAACTCTGTCCCCCTGCACCCCTACCCACCCAGCAGTGGCGGGCACCTGCCAGCAGGCCCCAACTCATGTTCCCCACCCACCCACCCAGCATTGATGGGCACATGCCAGCAGGCCCCGACTCATGTACCCCTGCACCCCCACCCACCCAGCAGTGCCATGCACCTGCCAGCAGGCCCCGACTCTGTCCCCCTGTACCGCCACCCACCAAGCAGTGGCGAGCACCTGCCAGCAGGCCCCGACTCATGTCCCCCACCCACCCAGCATTGACAGGCACCTGCCAGCAGGCCCCAACTCATGTCCCTCACCCACCCGCTGACCGACCCTTGATGGGCACCTGCCGGCAGACCCCGACTCATGTCGTCCACCCACCCACCCAGTGGCAGGCACCTACCAGCAGGCCCCGACTCATGTCCCCCACCCAATCACCCACCCACCCTTGACGGGCACCTGCCAGCAGGCCCTGACTCATGTCTCCCACCCACCCACACACCCAGTAGTGACGGGCACCTGCCAGCAGGCCCTGACTCATGTCCCCCTGCACCTCCACCCACCCACCCTTGACGGGCACCTGCCAGCAGACCCCGCTTCATGTCCCCCAACCCGACATGTCATCACACTCCAGACCCTTGGCCCTTATGACCACCCAAATCCCACCCCATGCCACCCAGTCCAAACACCCAACTAAGCATTCCAACCACTCCACATTGAATTCCCAATGTCATGATAGAAAATAAATAACCAGCATGCCCATGAATACATGTCCCTCTGACCCACACAATGGCGACATATGACTGTGAAAAAGCACATTGTGACATGCACAAAACACATGAGAGAAGACCACACAAGTAAAGTATAGAAAACAAGTGTATTTAAGAATAAAACAAATGAATAAAACTAAAGCAGACAATAATAAAATAAGAAATATTCCAAGTCCGGAAGTCCAAAAAAGGAAAAGAAAATGAATGCTGTAACCAATTAAATACAAAGTAAAATGGCTCCAATGAGTCCGTCCATGAAACAAAAATCAGAGTTCACAAAAAGAAAAGTATTCCACCATGGGTCCAAGAAAAAGAAATTCAGATCCAAAACTATTTACAAATGAACATCCAAGGGTCTATGAGCCCAACAATCCAAAGGAAACCTAAACTAAATCCTACCTAATAAATAACTATATACAAAAAGGTGGGGCATAGTCCATGCGCCCCAAAGGAAAAAAAAAAGAGAAAGGAAACTTACACCTACAGAACTATTTACAAAGACGGCAGGCAAGTCCAACAGCTCACTTGTTGAGGTTCCGGGCCAGGGCATCATCGAACTCCTGTTCAATGTCCCAGAGGCGGGCCTGTTCCCTGGCCCAAGGTCTTGCAGGGATGCAGCCATGGCCTCCTCCAACTCCCTGCGAGTTGCCTCGAGGCACTCAGCCCGCCTCAACACCCTGCGCATGGAGTTCTCTGCCCTGACCATAGTGAGCCGTGCCTCTTCTGCCCGCCGCTGCTCCACATCTATTTGTCGGCCCAACTGCTGCCACACGGAAGACACTCCCAATTCAGGGTCCTCCTGCCCTCCGGCCGATGCCTGCCCCTCTGATGTTCATGGCCCCGAGCCATCATCGCTCCCACCTTGAGCCTGCTGCTGGCGTGCATTTGCCCTGCCTGTTGATGCCTGCACATCCTCCTCCTGCTGGGGTACAGTTGTTGTGGTGGCCACCCCTGCTGGGCCTCCGACTCCCGACTGTGGCAGGGATGTGTCCTCCATCAGCCTGGCCACTGGGTCAGGGGCAGCGCTACAGGGTGCCGAGTTGTTACTTGGGCAGGAAGATGGTACAGAGGACGACTGGCGCATAGGGGGTTCAGTTGAGGAGGGGGTCGGTAGAAGGTCCAGCACACGGAGGAACCCAGCACTGGTGAGGTGTCCTAGTTGGTCGACGCGGTCAATGAGGCATCCAGAATTATGTGCAGTGTCCTCACCAGAACCCTGCACGTCCTCCCGAATGCCATGTTGACGTGACGCCACCCCAGCCAGGACAGGCTCAACACGGTCCCAGATTGCCACATCCGCAGGGAGAGGAAGGCCAGTTGTTGTGTGCGCATCCCCTTCCTGAAAACGGGTCTGGATGAAGGCATCCCTGCTGGTGCCGGATGATGCAGTCACAGGATCGGGGAGAGGATTGCACACAGGCACCTCTGCGGCTGCCTCTGCTGCCTCCTGTCCCTGCCCCTGGACTGCACCACTAGCACCAGTGGAATCCCCCCTCCAGACCCTGTGCGTGGGCCTTCCACAGCCTCCTCCTCAACCAAAACCCCCACCAACCTGGATGACTCCGTGCCATCTTCCTCCATAGGACCTTTTGGGGTTTCAGCTGCCCCTTCTGCTGCCGAGGAGTCCTCCGCCGACCTCCGCCTCTTGGACCCACCCTCGGCAGCTGCAGCCACGGACGTGGCACCAGACTCCTCATTCCCTGACGAGATGACAACATAGGAGTGGAGCTGGGCCTTGCGTCTCCAGCTGGCGGTGGGATCCCTGCCGCTGTGCTCCACAGCACCGTCTCTGCCCTCTTCATCAGTTGACGCTGCAGACGGGGAGAGACAGAACACAGGCATCAGGGCACTGTATAATGGTCTGATACACACATGACAGTTGCACATGAGTGGCAGTGTCAAACTTCACACATGGCATCACACTCCCCAACACACATTTCATTTGAACCCGCACACATGTGCAAATTAACAGGAATGTTGCAACAGGCAGCACCATTCATACACATACAACAGCATTATCATCCAAAGCTTAGTCTGACATCACATGCAACACGGGGAGTGCCAAACACATGCACGCACGCTACCAGACATACATGCATCTGGACATCTCCACCACCTGTCGCAGTAAAATCATCGGCATCCATGTCACATCTGCCAATCAGCCTCCTACATGTCGGTATCACATGCATCCATGGTGTATCACAGTGGCACACATGTCAAATACACACACATGCACATGTACATTGTGCACATACATCAAGGTGGATCCAGCATCCATGTGTCACACCACAACCATACTACAGTACATACACAGAAATCTAAACATTTGTGCACCCACACATGCATTTGAACACATACACCATTGATGTGCCTCACACATGACTGGACTCACATACGGCAGGCTCATGTGCCTGTACATACACATCCATACATGGGCCTTCCAAGACATATATCCAACCTGCACACTCCTGCCACACCTCGACATGCACAGCGTCCAATTAGTACGCATGGTCACTTACCACTCGACTCTGGACAGGTCTGCCTCTGACGGACCTGGAGGTGGGGCGCTGGGTTTATGCGTTCCAGGACCCTTAACTGGATGTTGGTAAGGCAGACCCAGTACCCCTCTGCATGCTTTGCCTTCACGAGGCACCAGGCCTTGCTGAGGGTCCTGGACCTGAAGTCCTCCCAGCGTTTCCGGATGTGTTGCATGTCGCGGGCTGCCACCCCCTCCACATTGATGGCAGCGACGATGTCCTTCATTGTCGGCGTGTGAACTTCCAAAGAGGGCATCATAATGCCCCAGGACTTGCTCCACCAGGATGCCAACTTCATTGGCAGTGAAGCTGGCAACCCTCTGCCTCTCTGCTGGGGGTTTGCCACTGGTGTCAGATGGTGTTGTGCCGGGCATGGCAACGCCCGAGGCAGGTGTGGGTGGGCAACTGGGTCCTGGGGCTGGGCTGTGGAGCGATGGAATACCAGTCTGGAGTCTTCTGTTCCAGCAGGGGTGGTCACAGCAACTGGACCCCTGCAGATGGCTGACGTGCAGGCACCAAACAGCAGGCATGTGGCCAGCAGGCAGGCAGGCAGCAGCATATGGCAGGTGGGAGTGTGTTTGGGGATCTGGGGGGCAGGAAAATGCCTTCTGGTCAAGAGTGTGGTCTTCCGCGTGTTGTCGCGTGGCCAGCTTTATACAGAGTGATTTGGCACATGAAAAAACTGCCACATCAGCGTGTAATTCGAGGAAAGGCCCTTAGCGCATAAGCGCGTATGTGACGTGATACGCACAGGCGTTTCCCTCAGCACGGGTGCATCTACACGTGCCAAAAAATCACGTATGCGTGTTAATGTGTGTAATCCAAGGAAAGGGCCTAAGCACGTAAGAGAAGTGACGCGCACGGGTGTTTCCCTCAGCACGGGTTTAAGGTGCGAAGGGCCAGCGGTTCGCTGTATGTGCCTTTCGTGGAGACTGACGTGTGTGTTGCTACTTCGTGTTGTTTCGCACGCCATCACAACTTCACAGCGGATCAAGGACATATCTGTTCTTTTGGCAGGGGTATTGGCTACGCATGTTTTTCATTATCACGCTAGTCTGACAGCGAGTCACGCATGCTATTTTTCCCACTGTGTATCACGTACCCATTTTTGAGGTCATAGTAGCCTGCGTGTCCCATGCGTATGCGTCTTTCATGTCCCTGGGTGCCACCGCGTACTGCGGGAGGTTAATTCCACACATGTGGGCTACCGGTGGTTGCGTGCACAGTTTAACTGCAGTTTTGGTTGCCTGAGCGTTGCGTGACCCGTCACTTCATCACCTGGGTCGTATACAGCCTTGCATGTGCAGGGGTGCTGTTAACATCTTGTATCCCACCCCATTCACCCCAATTGCCCAGGTCAATTGTCGTGTACAACTCCCATTGGCACTACTACATATGTGCTGGCACTACTACATCTGTGCCATGGCTGGGAGGCCACGAAAGGTGAGGGGCGCCTCAGCTGGGCGTACTCCACATGGTGGGCATGGTCAGGGACATGGCTGGGGTGACCAGGGATTAGGGGGATTCCAGGGTGTCCAGGTTGGCTTCAGAGGGGGAAGAGGCAGGGGTGCGCCACTTCGGCACGATGTTGTGCCATGTGTTGGTGGAGTCATTCCACCACCTCCTGTGGCTCTGGGAGATGCAGTTCTTGCATGTGGCAATAGCACCCATGTGGCCCGGATGTCCGTTTCATCGACTGCCACGGGCCCAAGGTTAGTGGTAGCTGCAGGTGCAGGTGTGGACACCACAACCCAGGCTCAGGGTCTGCCAGCGCAGGCTGCGTTGGCACCTGAATAGTCCCTGGAAGATTTCCAGGAGGTCAGGAGGCACACCGTATGTGCACGCAGGTCTGCCCTGACCGAGGCACGTGTCCCTGGGGCAATAATGTCATCTGCTGCCCCGACCAGCCGGGTGTTGGCAAGTGCATGGGCAGATGCAGCCGACACCACCCCGGTTGTGAGTCTACCATCCAGGACAGTCCCGGTCAATGACCCTGGCACAGTGGATGTTGTTGCGCAGGATCCATTCCAGGGCACCCAGCAGCCACTGACGCAAGTCAGGGCTTCCGTCCTCGTTCCACCTGTCACTCCCTCGGTTCACCCTACCAGCGCCACAGCCCATACTGATCAAGGCGGTATTTGCCAGCCAGGGTCCGGACCACTGTCCAAGAGGAGGAAGGTTGCACCTGCAGTAGAGGCTGGGACCCCAGACAGAGCTCCGGCCTCTGGCACGTTGAGGAAGAAGCCTTTCTGCATGCAGGAACTGGACTTCCTTGTGGACTACGTGCGGGACCACAACCGTGATATGCTAGTCGGGCCGAATTTTCAAACTACGACTGCCCATCATATGTCCCACTGAAAGCAAGTTGCGGATCGTGTGAGTGCATTCGGCCATGAGGTGTGCACAGCTCAAGAGTGCAAAAAGCATTGGGATGACCTCAAATGCAGTACTAAGGCAAAGCGTGCCTCTAATTACAACATGACTCTGGTAACTGGCAGTGGGCCACCACCTGAGAAGGAAGACCTCACTTCACACGAGTCAGTCGCTGGGGAGTTCATACCGCCAGGAAAGGTCGAAGGAGTGGGAGAGATGCTGGACTTTGATGTCCCGTCCAGTGAGTGTTGTTGCGTGTTTGTCGAGGCCATGTATGGTTTGCTTGTGTTATGTGTTGTGCTTGACTGCCACTACATGTCATGTGTACATGGTTCTCATGTGCAAGTCATGCGATGCTTCACTGATGCGTGCCTGCTGTGCAGGATGCTGGACATGTAGAGCAGACAGGGACTGTCCTCATCACCACACTTGCACCCTACTCACATGCTACTCACACGGCTGCCCCTCCGGTCCATGTTCCAGCTCACTGGCCCTTCTGTATGTAGCCTGGGGTGTCTTTCCTCTCAGAACTGGGACTATGTCATTGCATGACTGACGTGCATGTGTCTTCTGCCTGCATGCGGGTACTCCACGTAGGCATGCTCCCTTGTCCCTCCACCCCCCCCTGCAACCCAATTTCACCATGGCACTGGTGTCCATCATGTTGGCGTATTGCAATGGCCTGTTCAAGGCTCCTGTGTACATGCAAACTTCCACCAGCCAACCTGCCAGACACATACAGTGGGGTACATCATCTGTCCTTGATGCAGGGTGTCTCACTTGGACTTTGCAGATAGCACATGCTCCACAGGGACATGAGTGCCCATTCATGCTCCATGTGCATTCCAAGCATGCCCCTATGTGTCCTTGACAGGATGATCATTGTAGAACGTGTCCAGGATGACCTACATTTCATGGCATTTGATCATCCATTCCATGCCCACTCTGGCTCAGCCCAGCATCACACACAGGTTTAGGGTGTCACAGTCTGTGTGGGGCACAGGCCTCCCCCTGATTCAGGCCCACTGACTCTGTTCAACTGGTGAGGTGGCTTCTGCACACAAGGGTGTACTACTGAGGGTTCATCATGTGTCCTGCTTACTGTCCCATCATCATCTGCTGTGTTGACTCAGATGATGCAATTGACGCTAGTCAACACTGTCTGCCAATACACAGGTCTCTGGTCAACCTTTCGCTGACACGCAATGCCTCCCTGCATTTTCACTTAGGGGGGTGGGGGGTTTGCTTGTAGCCATGCAACCCATTGCATGCACATTGCACATGATGCCTGAACTTGCCCTTGCACTGCCTTCACGTTTATTGATAGACATCATAATGTACTTGTTCATGTAGATAGTGGGTAACATACACATGTTCTGTACTGCATCAACCCACTTCTGAGCTGTGTTACACCCTTCTACATGCCTACTCACTGATGCAATGTCAAAGTCACCTGGCATGTACGGCAAGTTTTTCATCCCTTCTCTGTCATGAATGCGATGGGCATAGGTGCATCCTGTGACACATGTACTCACTATTGGAACTCCCTAGTGGTTGTTTAGATGAGTTGATTGGTCAATCTGCGGCCTATACGAACTGGCATAGGCCACTGATTGGATGTAGCCTGCCAATCGGGTTGTAATGACTGTGGAGCTTCCTTCACGTGTGCATGTGTGCACTTCCACATACATCAAAGCAAGCACCGTTATAGCTGCTTGCTTTGGTGTATTGGATGCTGGTCATGTTCACAATACAGGTGTATGGGGAAATTGGTGTTTTTGAACACTTTGTCATGTACATATGCAAGCAGCTTCAATGTTGTGTGGTGCAACATTGCGAGTACTCACTTATGTGTTTGTGAAAGTGTCCATTTACGCATGTGTCTTCCGCAGCTTTTTTGTTGACTGATATGTAGTTGATAGACGTTTATGCTGGTTATGCATTGCGCACATTATGTGGAACTGGTATGATCCCAAAGGTTCCCTCTTGTGCAGTATGTGTATGCCCAGGCCCACTTAGCTACTATGGTGGGTCCTGGTGTGGAGATTTCCACAAGGAATGATGTAATAGGGCACATTCGTGTCCCAATGTGCTCAATTAGGCCCTGAGGGGTGTTGTGGAGGCCTCATGTCCTGCAGCTTGGATGGTACTGGGCGTTATGGTCCCTCATACCTGGTTGCAGGCCCTTGCTTTGCTTGGGACATTCACTATTTCTAAATGGCCCATGCCACCCGGTACGGGCCGAGCTGCAGATGGATGTAACTATATTGAGGATGATTATTTAGTGATGCATGTCTACATGCATGTTAACTGTTTCATTGTGTGTTTGGATTCACTTGCAGCAGTGGTCAATTTGCAGTTCAGAAATGCTTATGGTGTGTTGCATCTCTTAGTTGTCATCTGTCTTTTCTGCCTGTGACATGTGCCTGACAGAGGTGGTGTCTGATGGAGTTCATATACTACATTTTGTACATGTGTAGGCTTTGCTATTTAGACACATCCATTTCTGCTTTGGGATGTGTTTGCATATCAAGGCCACTGGATGCATGCCAGGTTCTCATTTGTGTGTGACATGTCTGCTTCCTGTGTTGGCTTTCTATGTGATATCTATGTGTGTGTGTGTTATGTGCTTCTGACATGCGTACTAATCTTAAATTTTCTCCACTTTTCAGATGATGATGCAATGGAGCCAGAGGATGGTGTTGTCATGCCAGGCACAGGGTTGCTATCACACCAGCAACCCAGCACAAGTGGGGGTCGTGGGGTGGTAGACCACGAGAACCCACTTGTGTTACAGACTATCTTGTCTACGCTGGCAATGAGTCTAGCCAGGATGATCACTCTGACGACAATGTTGAGTTGGATGTGCATCGGGTCCATTCGTCAGGGGTGAGTGATTCTGATGTGGACGCGCATCTGTCCGTGACACCTGCACTGAGGGGCCAGATGGTGGTGGGACCTTCGCCTGTGGTGGATCGGGACGCAGGGTCACCCTCCACTCCAGTTGCTGATGTGCCTGGGGCATCAGGTCAATGGTGGAATGTAGTCCTGCAGTCGCAGGCGGTGCCAACCCAACAAGGACGTCAGCTCCTTCATCCCACAGGTGTCAAGCCCAGCAACGCGGTGGCCGTGTGCCACTGGGGTATACTGAGTGGTTGCCAATACAGAGCACTAGGGGGCAGCAATTGATAACATCGCTGAGAGCATGGAACATGTGGTCCATTCCGTGCTACCCCCTGCTAGGAAGGTGGAACTCCAGCATCGGGCGGCACAGTCCATGGCCGCTCGCCCAGGCTGGGCATGGCGGCCTCAGACAGGGCACGCCGGGCTGAAATGGTGTCTTTGCGTCAAGCAATTGCTACTCACGCAGAGACACACATGGAGGCCATGAGGGTTGACTATGAATCCCTCAAATCTACTCTGGCTGTGCTCTTGATGTCCCAGAGGACGCGGTCAGAGGAGAGGTTGGAACAGCTAGAGAATACCATCTCGGCTGAGCTACGTGCTTGCCGGGAGGTGTACCAGTTGTCCAGGCAGGCCATGCAGGAAGAACTCTGTGTTACACGTGATACCTTGCAAGAGGAAGCCCGCCTATCATGCAAGGTTCTACATGCTGACCTACGTGTCATCGCCGCTCAGAACCAGGCTCACCCGTCCCTCAGACTTGCTGCCGACAAGGGGCAATCTGCAATTAGGCGTGGTCAGGGTACTGTGCCACGTAAACCATATCAGCCAGTGGGTGATGAGGACGATGAGTTATCTCCTACACAGGTCGGGCTGTGCAGGCGTTGAGCCCATGGAGTTGTTTTTTTGTCTCAACATCATCGCATGTGGTGTTGAGGTGCACCTTGTACCTCCCCCCTCCTGGGTGCCTCCCCCTCTGGGTCGTATGTGGCCATTTTTGATTTTTATTGTTAGTTTAGTTAGTCAATATGGTTTTTGATAGTTTAATTAGGTGATATAGGTTTTTTTATAGTTAGTTTAATTAGTTAATATAGTTTAAAATTGCTTGTCTATTGTGCATTCATATGACGGTGTGGTGCTTTGTGGCTTTTGAAAGCATCCACTGTCTGTTCCAGCTGGGCCCTTCAAGCTTGTCTCGTGTATGTGTTTGCAGCTTGGGGTCCTGACTCACACAGGCCACTCCTGCTTCCCTTATCCATGGGCTTGCAAGGATGGTTCGGTGTAACAACCATTTACACAAGGGCTTTGGACTTTCGTCATATCTGTGGCCTGTCTGCTGCTGTACTACTTGCGTTAACACCCCTAGTGGGGATTGAGTGAGTTTTATCCACAGCATGTCTGTAAACAATTTGGGTGAGTACATGAATGATATCTCCATTAATTGATGTGGATTGTGATGTATGTTCTTTTCTTGCCTGTATATGTGCTTGATGCACTTCATGCTGTAGACAGTACCCTGCACCCTTTGCCTGTCAAAGTCACACTGATGGTGGGAGGAGTTTGGATGTAGGTCTCTAACATGGCCCAGTGACAACCAGCATGAAGACACACACAGGGAACTTTCCAGCCTTATTAATATCTTTTATGCCCTTACTGCAGGAAAATGAGCCTTCAGACTACATTTGCAAGCAGACACAGGGCCAAGTACTACTGAAACCTGGCCACGTTCGGTGGTGTAGACAAGTGCATGTGTGCGCAAGCAGAAGCACAGGGCTTGTGTTCAGACGTCCGATAGAAGCAGACAGGTTTCCAAGAGCTCCAAGCAAGGTGAGCATCACAAGGGACCACACCGCAGACAACCTTCCACCAGGCCACTTGCACATGCATGCTAAGTAGCGTCCGTGCTGGGGAGCTTGGCCAGGCATTGTTGTAGAAGTGCACAGTACAGGTAAAATGCATTGAGGGACAAATGCCAAGTAGCTTTACAAGTTGTCAGGGCACACGCAGGGGCCGTCGAACATATCCTCAAGTCCCCCCTGCTCCATAGAAGCTGAGTTATTAGCGCAGTAGCGTTCCTAGCCAGAAACTAATACAGCGCACAGGGACACCCAGCGAGGCACGGACTCGTGTGCAGTGCATACCATTTGCATGTGCAAATTGCCATGTGAACTACCTATAGAAAACTGCGGCTGCCAGAACACGACTTGTACTGAAGTCGCACCTCACTATACGCGTCTAGCAGCTCACCCAGGGACCATTCTATCATGTGTGATTCTTGACGCATTGGTCTTCTATTTCCCATGCGCCCACGAGCACCTGCCTTACTGCATTGAGAGTGTATGAACCATCAGGGGGGCAAGCTAACGTATACGTACAAAGCAGCATACAAGAGTGTTTGTTTGTGGAGAAGTCACTTACTTTGGGGCATGAATGGTGTTGTGTGTGTGTGTGTTGTAAAACACACAGATTAGTAACTCACGCTCTTTTGCAGCATTGAACTTCTCCTGTTACCGGACCAGAGAGTGTGCAGGCAGGAGGCCAGCACTCACCCCAGAAATAAGTCTCTCTTTGACTTGCATTTGACTCATTTGGTACAATATGCATGATGAACATGGTTTCTCTGATTGAGTCTTTGTTATTGTCAATAGTTGTATTTTGTATTTTCCCTACTTTCCCTTGCCAATCCAACTCCCCTCTCCTGCCCCTCTTTCCGGTTATCCTGAATATCAATGCCTGTCCAAACAACAGATCCCTGATCCTCTTTCCCCGCCGGGGTCTCGGAAGCCTGTGTAAGTTTGACCTTGCAGGCGCCCAGACCACAGAGGGGGTGGTTGTTTTGTGCCACTCCTGCGCCTGGAGACCGGAGCTGTGACACTACCCATCAGTTGTTGCATCCTCATTGTATATTATGTACTGAAAATGGAACCCATCCTGTTGAACCATTGTTGAACTGTGCTACCTTGGTTGTTCTATCATTCTGCTTCGACATATGCTTGGACATTTTCTGCTACTTCAAGTCATCTACTGGAGACTCTTCCAGGGTTTTTTGGTGCCTATAGGCTTTTTCCCTGGTTTGGGGGTTTGGCTCCTTGGAGTTCTCTGCGATTTGGTATTTTTACCAGTCAAGGTGGCCTCTGAGGGGGCTGGACCCTATTTACACGCAAGGTGGAACATGGAGACCAAGGGGTAGGGTGATCCTGTAGCTAGGTAGACTTGAAGGAAGAAGGCTACATACCCCAGACACAGTTGTTCAGAAGGTCATGGTGATGTGTAAATGAGGGAGGGCCTTTTGTTGTTGGACAGTTGCCTTGGGCTCCAGTGTTTGGGCACTCTGACATTGTAATTGTAGGGTACTATTTACATGATGTGTTCTGCTGGTCAATGCCTGTTCCTTTGTTGTGTTTACTTTTCAGGTGTCAGGGGATTGGTGTGGTTTGACATGCTGGGGTGTACACATGGGCAATGTTCATGGACATGTGATGTGTACAGGACACTGAGGGTCACTTGATTTCACATGCATATATTGAGTGCATGTCCCTACTGACATACACAGTTGCACAATGCTCCACCACACATACAACCACCCTTCCATGCCCAGAGGTGCCCACAGATTGCCTTCTCGGGCACGCTGTGTCCCTGCAGCGCATGATCAATTACCGTTTTGGGATCCTGTACATGCATCAATAGGTTAATTATTTTGTTTGTCCTTTTCATGTGATGCTCAAGGTGTATGCCCAACACAATGGCTGCTCACTGTGCTGTGTGCTGAGCAGTGTGTTGCAGGAGACACACACAGCACACAGGTTCGGGAGTAGCGATTTTGCCTTGCCCAATGTGCATGTGAACAGGCATTCAGTGTTGTGTTCATGCTACGACTGGTGGAAAGCATTTGTGTATGACTTGGTATGTGTGGGAGGATGTTGGTCAGTCATTTCATCTGATTCCATGTCAGGCGTCATTGTCTCGGGCCACTTTCCATTTATCACATGTCACTTTGTATCTTATTGGTCATGTATTAGGCTTTTGCTATTGCATGCCATGTCATGGTGTGGCAGACATGGGTGATGTCGGTTGGGAGGGTTTGGGTGACTTACCAGCGATTGCCATGGCCTGTTTTGCGGGGGGGGTGATACACACCTTGCATGTGTTCCTTTTGGTCACACGGGATTGGTTATGTTTAAGTAGCTAGGGATGCACACAATGGAGCACTTCCATGACAACATTCTCAGGGTGGTAAGGTTGTGACAGTTGACTGTCTCTTGTCACCTGGTATGTGCCAGGCCTGTGTGCACTCCGCAGGGGTGGGAGTTTAGGTGAAAAATGTGGCCACAAACTGGGTCCGGGCTGCCTCGGCACGTGCCCTTTACCCTCCCATGGGCAGCACCTGTGACTGTGGTTGGGGATGTGGGCACACTACTGGGGGTGCATATAGTAGCTGGCCACCAGAGTGGTCAAGGGAGCGGAAGCGTGACTTGAGTACTCCGAATGTGCACTCCACTATGCCCCAGGCTGCATTATGGGCAGCGTTGTATCTTACCTGGGGTGGTGTGGTGTGGTTCCGGATTGGCGTCATCATGTGGTTGCTCAGAGGGTAGGCACTGTCCCCTGGGGAGATGATAATGGTTGTGATTAGTTGGGTTTGTGTATTTGTCTGTGTGTGACATGCATGCATGTGCACAGGCATTTGTACTCACCTAGGAGCCATGTGTCGCCATGCTTCCGAGCTTCCAGGGCCCGGCTCAGGGCGGACATTCTGTATATGAAACTGTAAAAGTCCTGGACCACGGCCTGCCTTTCTGCGGGTGTTCTGGGCATGTATATGTGCCTGCGGACTGAGGGGCGCGCAGTCATGAATGCCAACACCTGGTGTAGGCAGCGTGACTGCGTGGCCTGTGAGACCCCCCCACTATGGCAGTTGTCTGCTGAAATGACCAAGTGGCCAAAAAATGCAGGACATTGAGCACCTTTTCCAATGGGCTCAATTCTTGGGAGCACAGGGTGGGGAATGTAAGGTCATCTTCCCACTCCCTGACCAGGTCTAAGATGATACGAGGTGGAAACCTGTACCTGCTATAGACCCAGTCGCCAGGCATCCCAAAAAGGCTAGTCCAGGGAAAAAAAATGCAGGACCTGGCTATTCTCCTCCTCCTGTGGTGTCCCACTATCAGTGCTGCGACAAATGGGGCATTCATCGTAGCTGTATATACGAGTTTGTTGTTTGTGTGCACTTTTATACTGCGCGCTGGGACACTTCCGCCTGCCTTCGTGTGGCGGACGTGTTGACGCCTGTGCGTGTCTTTTAGCATGCGCGGGTTTCCCGTATTTGATTCCATGAATACGTGTTGTTCGCGTGCGTGTGGGCGTTCCGTGTATTTCCCTGCAGTACTTCCCCAGTTACGCCTTCTTTTTCACGCATTGTTCCCCATTCTTCGTGTTACACCCCGTGTCCCACCCCCTTTTTGGTGTGTGCGCCAACATTGTGCGCTTTCCCTGTGCGCGTTGCACACGGCATTCTGGATGTTGCTGTTACATGTGCGCCGGTGCACGCCACGCTTCGATTTGGCACACATCCCACAGTGAACACACGCATGTCCTTCCATGAATCGCACGTTTGTGCATGCGCTTGCTTTTTCGCACATTTGTTCCACGAATCGGCCCCTCAGTAGTGTATTATAAAATTACACACAGCCAGGATAAGTTCATGCATCTTTATACACTCATACAGATAGACACTATCATTAAAAAGCTCCCAGCTGAAATAACACCACTGCCTGTATATCACATCCTTCTGCTTTATTACCCACACCTTTACAAATGCATACATTGTATGCTTTTCTATACAGTTTCTGCCTTTTAACCTATAAAAATAGAAAATAAGTATATGATTATTTCTTCTATCTCCTAACATCCAATAACACAGCCTTAAGAAACCAAATGAGTTTCATACGCTTAGTATTATACTCATTTGCAAAGCATGTTGAACTAACAGATTGCAAGTAAAATATAAGGCTGCACATAGTAAAAGGAAACTGCATGCACACACTATGTTCAGTTATCAAACAACAATACTACTACACAAACATAAAAATCTACGTCTAAATTAACAACAGTGCTGTAAACACACACAATTACAAACTTCTTTCTTTTACAAATGTAGTGAAGACCAATCTGCTGAAAATCAGCAGCATCTGAAGTACAAACAACAACTGAGAAGAAACCTGCTCATTCCAAACACAAAAAGTAAGTACAATACTACCATAATGTTGTAACTGTTACTCAAACACACTGTGTGGTTGATTCATGGAATTTGTGAAACAAGGATTTGTGGGCAGAATGACACACAAATCCTTTTTTTTCGGCGCACACATTCCATAAATCAGCCGCTAAAATATTAGTATTGCAAAACAAAGAACGGTTTTAATTCTATACCATTAGATTTAGTATTAGTGCTTCTCCTCACCACTAGCTTACTTTGTATTGTCATCTGAACCCCAGTATAGTAACACACAAATGCAAGAATAGCCTACCCAACTATTTGTAGCTGCCCATTGCACAATCACACACCTCCACATACATCCTTACCATCACACTAAGACACTCATGCACACAGCACACATACATTGCAGAACAGCCCAACCCAAACTTTCTTTTTTTCCAACAGACCCCAAAGAATGTCTACCAAAAAGCAAGTCCGTAGAAAGCAACAACGCAGAAGAAGAGCAAATGAAAATAAAAGTGTCCAAATAAGCATCCATCTCTACCGGAATTTGTACAAAAAGTTCAAACAAAAGATCTAATAGAGCCATTAAGCGAAACAAAACAAGCTTCGAGTACAAAAACATTGCCTCCTCTTCAAAATGTAAAACGAAACAAAAAAGTGATTAACAAGAATTCAGCTACCACTACTGCTAACACTGCTTCTATAAATCTTGATGTAGTGGCAAGTAACCATACCAAAAAAAGTATTTTACAAAAAATGTTCTGCCACAGGGTCCCTCAGACTATTATTAAAACAAGAGAGAAATCATGCACAACCCTTAAATCCTACTGTAGAAAATGAATCTTAGAAGCTCTCATAGACAGTGCAATCCTTCTCAAAAGGAAGTTATTTATTTTATTGTTAAACAGAATGAAACCACTAACAAAACTAACTACTAAATTACAAAAAAGTCTTTTCAATAAACCGAATGTCTCCAAAAATAACTTCTTAAATATCTGTGGAGGTGAATGGAGTCATACCATGAACACAGTTCCAAATTTCAATGAAGACGCATACAAACAAAAGCAAACAAACACAATTGCCATACATGCCAGTGGACGAGGGTATGAAAAATGTAATAATACCATAATGGAACAAGAAATGCTGCTTACAAAATTATCCCCAGAAAACAGTATGAATAGGTGTTGGAGGTGTGGAAGGGAAATGTTGAAGTTGAAAGTTTCTAGATCAGTAGAAAATATAGTTCCAAACTGTCCACGAAGCACAGATCTTATTGTGAAGTGCGTACGGGTTCTCGGACACATCATCATGCTGTGTGCTAGCATATGGTCATGTGGCACTCTCCGGAAGGTCTGCAATGAAGTCAGATGTTCGTAGACATTATGGTTAAGTTGTGCTAATAAAAACTTATGAAATTCAGTAAAATAACTTTGTTAAAGGGACGTTATGGTTAAGTTGAGCTACTAAAAACCTATGAAATTCAGTGAAAAACTTTGTTAAAGGGACGTTATGGTTCCAAGTAAAACCGAAAAACCCCTCGAATTTGCCAGTTATGGTAAGCTAAGCACCCATAACTCGCACCACCACCCTGCACTGCTAAGACTAACACCCAGGACATCAAAGATGACATCACAAATGTCATTGATGACATCACTGATGTTCACAGATGGCATTTGAATTGGGAAGTTAAGGCCAAGTTGTGGAGTGGTGGTTGTGGCCAGTGGTCAGATTCTTGTGTGCATGACCATATTATGCTGCGGTGGTTGTAGCCAGTGCCTAGATTCTTACCATTATAATAACATGTATATAGTAATTATACATAGTGTATGGACAGTGCATAGTTTTTGTGACATGGTGAAGCAATACCATTGAAGTGTAAATAGTATATTTTATTGATGCCTAAGGTAAGATATTCTTGATACAGTGGACGCTTGCATTTGCAGTAACTGTTTGCCAATCCTACACGGCATACAACAGATCGAACTTGCCTGTGTATATATGTTTTGCAGGGCATTATCCCGCATCCTCCCGTCCACATGGACCTGATACATCCATGCCGATTGACTCATATGACAGGTGGGCAGACTTGACCGTCGTGGCCTCTACATGGCCATTTTACCACAGGGTGAGGGGCCCCATTGGTTCCACCAGCCCCCCCTTTCCACACCAGCACACTTCCCCCCTTCTTTCACTTCCCACGGGCCCTACTCCACAAGCTATGCCACACACTAAGTGGCTTTTTGCATATTTATACGCCCCTTGTTATTATAGCATACATTTTGGCACATTTTCAAAAAAGACAGTGTGCATGAAATAGCTGGTCCACAGTATACAATCTGTTGATCTAGCATCAGGTGGCATCAGGTGGTCTCATGCCTACTTTGCTGTGTCTGTTTGTGTCTCCCTGCAGGGGACGGAGCAGCCTGCCACTGCTGCCTCATTCTGAGGCTAGCTGGAAGATGTACTGATCACACTAATAATTCAGACCTCCTGAAGAAGATGGTCTAACCAAAGTGTACCAGCAAACCTGGTCGACCCATCTGGTTATGGCTTCCCCATAACCTATTAGATACTCCCAAACCTACTGGGGGTAGTTTTTCAGTCATTCTTCCTCACTTAATGTGAGCCTTTTAAGGTTCTCCCATGAAAATGTGCATGACTTTTTAAAAAAAAAGAGAAGAGATTTAATTTCAATACTCGCAGTTAGATTTCTAAAGGTGGTTGCTGCCAGGTTGATGCTGTTTTTGTCAAGTGTTACAGACAGCTATTATCTCCTCACACAAAATTGTCTAAAGTTTAGGGAAAGTTTCTTCTACCCATCCCTCATAGATAGGTGTTGCACCATTCGCCATCTAGGGTCAGACACCCCCGTCAGGTCTAGGGTGTTCTTCCTGAGGGCCAGATAGCTCATTGATCTTTCCCCATGTGCTTTTCTTAAATAGTCATTTCGTTTGACCTGTGTCACTCATTTTTTCTCCCAAAGAACTGTTTATGTTATGTGCTATTACTGTTATTTAATGGTTAGGGAAGGCAGTCGTCCTACCGGCCTTGTGCCCAATAAGCCTGTTGTTATTTAGTAAACTATTAGTGTTGTTAGGTTTATTTGTTGCATTTTTATGTAGGCCGAGCATTTGCAAACACAACTGGTCTGAGCCGTTCAAGTAAATGTTTTCAACAATTGGTGGCAATTGGAACAGAAGATTGATTGCTATATTTGCATAGCAATTTACACCAGTTGTGTTGGAAAATTAATTGGACCAGAGAGTTCTGTCTGTGTGTAATTTGCTGGATCTGCACTTGCTTTTTTAGTAGACATATTTCTCTTTGTTTCTGCTGATGGATGAGCACTTGTGTTTGCACTACATAGTATTCTGGTTGTACTACTTGATGGAGCAGCAGTTGTTTTTAGTTTCTTTGGTGGTGCTGTTGGGAGATCTTTTACAAGTTCTGTTTGAATTACTTTTCTTTTCTGGTGTTGGCGTATTCTGAGTGTATTTGATGTTGGAAGAAATGTTGTAGTAAGAAGAATTGTTATGGCGTATTTGGAGTGTAGTGCAATGAAGTGGTTGTATACCTGTTGGCAAATTCTAACAGTTGATAGTGCTACAGTTCAATGACTACATTTGGGTTTAACAAATTTTAAATATTCATTTGTTAAATGTGCTGGTAACCTATTTTTTAGAGTAAAGCAAGTGTTGTTACATTAAAACCAACCATTTCTTTTTTTACCATATGCAGTATAGTGGCCTGCAGTGGTTGGGCCACCAGTGTGGTAGATTATGCCTACTCTTGTGAATGTTTTCTTGCAAAGAGACACTTGGCCCTGTGTGAAGTTAGTAAGCTTACAGTTGCTGTTGGTACCATCTGCAGTGTACCTAAAAAGCATTTGTATTAGAGGTATGGCTATGTGAGTTCATTTGTATGGTGGAACGATTGTATGAATTGAAAAAAGTGCATAATATGCCATGATTTGCATTTTGCAGAAGCTGGTGAAATGGAATGGATTCACAATTTTGTATGGATACATACACAAATAGTTCATTAGGGATGTTCTCTTGGGAAACATGGTTGCAGAGACAGCATGCATATTTCCATGTGTTTAGAATCTGGAAGATTTCATTTGTAGGTAGGTTTTTGGTCTCTAATACTTGTAGTAAGTACATTAGACATTCTTGTGGATCTTCCTGTGTGTTTATGGTGAATTTCACCATTCCTATACAAAAGGCAAATTCTTGCCTTATACCTGAGACACTGTAAGTGTTTTCAGGGTTATTTTTGGCATTTCTATGAAGGACGAGCATTTGAAGCACAACTGGTCTGAGCCATTTAAGTAATTGTTTTGAACAATTGGTGGTATTGTTGTTCCTTGCTGACACATAGGGAGTGTCATGCCATGCACTTCTAGTTTGTCTGCGGAGCCGATATGCAGTATGGGTTGCATTTCTTTTTTATCATTGTTTTGTTGAATTGACTGCAGCTGGCTAGGGTTGGCATTAAGGACATGCATGTTATAGTTTGTTGAGTTAATTGCTCCATTACATCAGGAGCAGGTTTGTTTTGCCCATATAGCTCATGGATTAGTCTACTATTTAAGATGGATTTAGCATATTTTGCAGACCAGTTCTTTTAAAATGTTAGCATAGGTGAGGTCTGCAGACTGACACATGTTTTGAATTAGTTCTCAGTACTGAAAATGTTGCCAGAAATGTACATTTCATATGCAGCTGAGTGTTTTGCTGCATTGATTGTGTCCTAATGTTTTGAAAATAGTTTGTAACTGTAGGAGGTCTCCGAAAACAATAATGTGTTTTCCTCTAAACAGTTCTTTGTAGTCGGTTGTTAGGACTTCTTGCATTCTGAGATGAATTTAAGCCAACACGACATTTGAAACCATGATTACTTCACCTATTAGGAACACTTTCATTTGCTTCAGAATTCTGCACACTTCAATAGCAGATTCTGCTGATAATTTGTAGTATTCTTTGGTGTTCAACTGGAAGGAGCAGTAGTCGGTGTAATGTTACACCTCCTATGTTGTAGGCAGCTAAACCTGTGGGGCTGTTACAATAGCAGAAAGGTTGGTATAGTTGTTAAGTTTTATAGAAATGTGCTGATTATTTTAATTAAGGATGTTTTTTTTTCAAAAGCAAATTCACCACTTACCATACAGGTGCAGCGGTTTATACTTTTTTTTACAGCCACACATTTTTGTTTCATTTTTAAAACCATGTTCAAGTTCTTCAGGGACTTCTAGATAAATGGTGAGTTGTTCAACATTTTGCTGTGATTTGAGCACTGACAAGTCTTCTTCCAATTGTTTTATTGACACATGGGGGCCGATTCATGGAATTATTTGGGCCGAACAATGGGGATGTGTGCGCCATTCTGCCCGCAAATCCCCATTTGTTAAACAGGGATTTGCGGCAGAAGGGCACACAAATCCCATTTTTCGGCGCAAATAATTCCATGAATCAGCCAGATGTTTTCTACTTCAGTCATGGCTATTTCTGCTTCATTTAGAATTAGTGGGTATCCAAGTGATTCTTGGCTTCCTGTAAGAGAAGACTGACTTCCTTCAATAGTGTCTTTATCTAGTAGAGCTTCAACTTCTTCCTCTTGCTCATTGTCCAACATTTAGTTGCATTGCTTGAAATTGACATTTGTTATACTGCTTGTTGTTGTACTGAATGCAGCTGCAAATGAGTCATGGTTACCTAATAATTCTTCTTCTTTTCTCTATGGTTTAAAAAATTGCAGTAGAGCCATGTAATAAAGTTCTCTATGTTGAAGAGATTTAAATGATAATGTTATATGATTAATTCAACTGTGTTTTTTAAGTTTGACTAGGCTTCCTTCACACGATGAGAATACATATTTGCCAGTTGTCTCATCTGGTGTGACAATATTTTTGTAGGAGGAGTTTTGGGCTATGTGGTACAGGCACATGTTTTTCAAAGCAGGACTTCTGTTTGGGCAGTACGTGTGTATTAAGTTGTTTTTAAAAATGTCCTGGCAGTTGGACTGATTTGTGGCTATTGTTTCTGTCTCTTGGTAGGATTTCAGTACTCCTTTTTGGGTTGAAGCTGGACCAAGGTGTAGCGAGACAATGTGCTCAGATTCGCCATAAAACTCTGTACCTGCTAAATGGTCGGGAGCTTCATAGCACCCACATTCTCTATAGGAGAGGATTTTTATAACGCAGCTGTACAATTTTTGTGACAGTGTTTTGTCAAATGATAAGTCGTCCCATAGGTATTTTAGCTCTGTTTTCTCAGCTTCGGTGAGCTGGGCTGTGACATATCTTGCAACAGTAGTGGAATTGTCTGCAATATATTGTATGTCTGTATTTGCATTCCACAAGAGGGCAATGATTGCATTGTAATCATTGATGTACTTTGATGCTTCATCCCTTTTAATGTTGGATGTGTGTTTAGGTGATTTGCCTTTTACACTGTGTCTAACAGAAGACATCAAGCTACCTACTTGTCCTTTTGCATAAACTGGTCTAGGGAAGCCAAAACGATATTTGGTATAGTATTTGTCCTTGTTTTTATATCTACGTTGGCACTATTTACCACACTTATGTTTTTGGAAGCATGTACGTAGGTCAATATGTGTGGTTTCTGAAGCGATCTTGCAGGTGATGTATTTTTGAATAAACTGTAAAACAGTGGAATCACTGTCATGGCCAAATTTGGGAGCATCTTTTATCCACAAAAGCATGTGGATGTGTGGTGCTCATCTGGATTGATATTTCTTTCTCCAAAAGAAGTGTTCCACTTCTCCGAGTCGAGTGGTAGTTTCATTGCAGATGAAGTGCAGCATGGAAATTAAGCGATGATACCTTGATATATTTACAGGGTCAGGAGAACAGAATTCTCCCATTATTTTTTTGTCTATTGCTTCTTTCTTTTGATTTGCTATGCGTAAGAAGTCGTGCAAGTCATTCCATGCATATTCTGCACAAATTAAGGTAAGAAGCTATGTTTATCGGCATAGGTTCCTTAGAATACAATGTACACCAATTTGACGTCTGGACCAGTATTCTTATGTACCACGCCTGTTTGCCAAGATCTTTGTGATACTTGATTGCAAAATGTCATCTTTGTCTTTTATCTTTTGAAGCAGTTGGGTAGCGGACATGTTAAAAAAATGTAGATCCTGTTTCTAATGTGTGTTCAACTCCATAACATTGAGTTGCAATTTCACTTTTGAACAGGAGGTGGAAAATGTATTCTATATTTTGTCTGAATCTGGGGTCCTCACAATACATTTGTAAAGAGTGATATTCTGATGCAGTCATTTGTGTGGATCTTTCATCATATCTTCCTCCTTTTCCTGTAGGAAAGTGTGAGGAACGGAAGGTGCTTCTACACTTTTCTCACATTTGCTCATTGGAGATGCTTTGGCTTGATGCATTTGATATGTTTCTAATGAATCTTCTATGGTGTCTTTGGAATGCAGTGGGTGAACTGTATGCTGGTCTAAAATGTTGGTTGCAGTAATAGGATCTATGCGTTCAAATTGGCAAGTTGGTGGTGTATCCTGAATTATTTGGGTGGTTTCTCTTAAGTTCTTCTCTATCTTTATATCTTTTCAGTATTCATTGTCTTCTTTTAGATATTGTAGGGATTGCCTAACCCTGTTTTAGTCGACTAGTTGTTGCCAAATTCTTTTGTCTTTTGTTGGTACACCATTAACTAGTGCAATCAAAGATCGAACTATTGACCGTTGTACTCCTAGAGTTTCTATATTTTCTTAAAGATCTAATGGCAAATATACTACTTTGCCACAAATGCCTTTTAGTATCTGAGAAGGAGGCAATTTGGCTGTTTTGGGTGTACTGTTTGGATTATGATGCTCTCATACAAGTTAAGTTGTTGGAGAGCCTTTGGAAGTGAGAATATATCCAAGTTGGTGACAGCACGTGATGGCATATGGTTATTGTCAAGCTTTGCATTGTAGTACGTGCAATCTATTGAGGGGTCAGTTATTTTGTATTTATTTTCTGTTGTTAGAAATAAAGCTAATTGGAACCATTTGGATTCCTCATTGTCCTCTATTTTGTAGGCCAAATCTACTATTTGTGTGCTGTTTTTTTATAAAATGTTCTGCAGCATCAGACACATACTTGGTCTGGTATTTCAACAGATGTGTTTTCACCCTTTTCTATTTCTTTTTTATATGTGATTGTTAGGAGGTTGGTGTTTGTTAGGTTTTCACTAATGTTTTCTGAAGGTAATACATTTTCTAAGTGAACTTCAGTTCCAAAATATTTACTTTAGATGTGCTCTATTTCTTGAAGAGTTGTTTGGCTGTTCCATGTAGGAGAATGTTATTTACATTTTGCAGTTGCAGAGCAGGACTTTTTGATAGTACAAACTATGCACAAGATTCCGTAAAGTGGATTGGTGCGTTGCTAACATTTTGATGTGGTGGAACATGCTTTAGCAAGCAGTTCCAGAAAGGCAGGCTAATGAATGTCCATGGTTTGTAAAGTTTTCATTCTACTTTTGTCTTTTAGTTTCACATAGTGATTGAGGAATTGTCGTAAAGATTTGAAGGATTGTTGGTGTACGTTGCACATTGAGATACATGTCCATTTGTACACTGGACAGAGTGTTTGGGTAAAGGAACAGTTGGCTCAATGTCTGTTGGAGATGTTTTTTCTATAAGGGTTTCTTGTGCCATAATGGTGTCTCCTACCATTTCATACCCTCAGCCATTTCTGTCTATGGCTATTGTTTTTTTTGTTGTTCTTGTGTATAAGCCTCTTCATTGAAATATGGTTATGTGCTGCTTGTGTGAATCCATTCACCTTCACAGAAGTTTTAAAAGGCTGTGAAGGAGGAACTGGCCATGGGGGTCCTGGAATACAAGGGGCTTTCACCACCTGACTAAGGAGGATGACCTAAATGTAGGCCTCTTCGACATACTCTGTATTCAGGAATCCTGGATGATGGATGATGGAGAAACCAACAATGGATGGATACGTTATAGCCTTCGCCCCAGCAAAAAAGGGCTCCTGGGTCACCCATTCTCAGGTCTTATAACTGCGATTTGCTCAGGCAGTGGGCTACACCTTCAGAAAACGTTGATGACATCTACGTACCTTCTTGTCACATCACTTCGATGGGATAAACCAACTGGTGTAAACGCCATGTCATTGTCATCGTTGTTGATCATCATGAACACCTACTGGAATCCTCTGGCCAAGACCTTTCTCTTGATGATCGAGCAAGCCATTGATGAAATCCTTGTGGAGTATCCAGCTGCCTACGTGATAATATGTGGCGATCTAAATGCCACATGTCGACCACATGACGTAATGGGCCCACAACCGACGGCCCCCTCACATAGAGAAGATAGAGGCAATAAGTGGCTTGCCCTAATGTCATCAAGAGCCCTTATTAACGCAGGTGACCTTTTCCCGAGGCTAAACCGAGCGCCCAATTGGGCAAGAGGAAGCTCCTTCACCGACATAGACCATATTTTTGTAAGCAGATCCTTAGCTGCACAAGCTGCCTCATTTGAAGTAGTCAACTGCACCGCCAGTGACCATAATCTACTGGCTTTCAAGTGGAAATCATGCTCAGTCCGAAAACTTTTCATGTCAAATCAAGTCGAGTGTAACCAACAAAGAACCTGCCTCAAACTGTCTGCCAGTGCTCTGGCGATGATAACATTATACTACCATAGCGCACCCGAAGCAAGAAAGGATACCCCTGTAGTCCAGGACTATCAGCCTCTCTTGGCCCCGTATACATTGTCTGCCAACAAGGCCAGACCCATTTCTAGTCCTTGCAGCCACGCATATTGCAAGATTTTGATGGGGAAATGCTGTGATCTCAGGAAATGGAATACGTGGATGAACTTCTTCGAACAACTCTTTCAACCCCCCTCAGTACCCTCTGTCACAGAGGAGAACATCCAAGTGGAACCATGGATCGACCTGAGTAACAAAGAGGACATACCAGAGGTTATACCAGACTCAAACCCTCCAGAGCGCCCGGCCCAGATGGCATTACTAATTTGGACCTCAAAAAACATCCTGAGGAGTGGTCGACATTGATCGGTGCCATCTTTAAACGTTGCTTGGAGGCAAAATCAATTCCATCTTCTTGGGCCACCTCCATCGTGGGTCCCAATATTCAAGAAGTGGTGTAAAGAGGAGCCAAGAAATTAACGTCCCATCGCACTACTTGACGTAATCGGCAAGGTCTTTGGAGCCCTCCTATTAAAACACTTCCAGCAATGGGCAAAATATGCCCCATGTACCGACCCCTTTCAAACCGGATTCACCAAAAACATCAGGACTACGGCTAACAATATGTACATGAGTGTGCTGAAGAGTAAAATCATCGACGGGGCCCCTTGAGTCTTTGTGGTCTTCATTGACCTGGCTCAAGCTTTTGACCAGGTCAATAGAGAGACCCTATGGAAGAAATTGAGAGAGTGGAACTGTCTCAGTGATATTGTTCAGCCCATCCGTGCCCTCCACAAGAACACCAGGCTGAGGGTCAGACTAAATCGAGCTGGACTGCTATCTGAGCAAAACCCGGCTAGAAAAGGAGTAAAGCAGAGCTGCCCATTAGCCCCGGCCCTCTTCTTAGCTTACATGGGTGACTTCCAGGACTCAGAATCTACCATCCACTCTTTTCCACTTTCCATGGGCTCGAAGAAAACAACGTGCCTGTTGTACGCTGATGTCATGATTCTGATGGACCTCACTCCAATAGGCCTTTAACGCCATCTTGACAACCTGGCAGCTTACATACATGGCAATGATTTGCAAATTAATGTGGCGAAAACAAAGATTCTAGTTCTGGAAAAAAATTGAAGCGACAAAAGGAACGACGGAGCTGGTTCCTCGAAGGACTAGCCCTTGAAAAAGTCCAACATTTCAAGTACCTTGGAGTGACACTTCATTGCTCTAAAACAATTGCAGCGCTGCAACAAACTCTTTTGGAAAAAGTAAGGAAACTATCTGCTCAAGCTCGAGCACTGGACAACAAATATGGCCGCTTTTCTTTGGTCCCAATGATAAGATTATACCGAGCTAAGGTGGTTCCATCTTTAACCTATGCTGCAGAGGCTCTACCCCAATCACCTGTGAAGCTATGGCCCAGGCTGGAAGGTCATTTTTGGCGCTCTGTCTTGGGCCTTCCAAAATCCACTTCCATGTTGCTAATCAGAAGAGAATAAGGCCTTCTCTCATTGGAAGCGATCGTCAAAAGCAACAGTATGATGCGCTACAGGAAAACTCTGTTGCCAAACCGTCCAAACATCTTAGACATAATCAGGGAAGAAACATTTGGCACGCTATGCAACATGCTGAAAACCTGGGAAACAGCCTGTAAATCAAGGCTGCACGAAATCCATTCATCTGAGGCTGAGCTAATACAAAACTCGATGAAAATAAAAAAGAAAATGGAAGAACTCGACTGGATAAAGACTGTGGTTTGTGCAGTGGAGTTCAAATCAAATAGTCACCTTCCCCTCCAGCCGAGCAAACTAATTTCTGTGTGAACTACTTGGAAAAATTTCCCAGCAATCCAGTAAGGAACTTCTTGATGAGGGCTCGCTTAAATCTCCCTGAAACCCATGAGATCTTGGCAGTAAGAGGACAAAGCAACTCAAACAAATGCCGTTTCTGCCATAACGACGAGGAGATTGAATCAATTCTGCACTTGCTCCTCAACTGCCCGGGAACCAAATCGATCGGTGCAAAGTTCCTGTTGCCACATCTGTCGGCCTCCTACATCAGAGATGAAGAGCTGTGGTGGGGAAGACTAATGAGCGGCGATAGGACCACCTGGACCATCGCCACAGCACAGACACTGAAACAGATTCTTGGTTCTCTAAACCAGCAAACAAACCTAGCCTCACATTAGAACTTGAGTTACGATTTTTCTTTGAATGGAAAAGTTGTCGTTTTTCTATTTTATTGTCTCTTATTCTTGTAAAAATCATTAATTTGATTCAATCAAGTAAATAAAAAAAATAAAAAAAGGCTTCTCTATTGACATTGAGCATGTTTAGAAGTACTTTTTGTAATTTACTGATTAATTTAGTTAGTGGTTTAATTTTGTTTAAAAATAATATAACAACTTTATTTTCAGTAGAATTGTGCAGTCAATTAGATCTTGGAGGATAAGTCTTCTGTGGTCTTTTTTAAGGGTAGATCGTGACTTTTCAGCTGTCTTCATAAGATTGTGAACATTTTTTGTAAAATAATTATTTTGCAATACTTCACTATGGCTATGTTAACATTGGCAGATTTAGTGTTAGGTTCATTAGTAGGTTTGCTTTTTTTATACATTTCTTTTTTAGTTTTAGTTTTTGGAAAAGTGATCTTACTTTTTTAGTGCTTGCTGTTTCAGTTTTGTTGAGTGACGTTGCTAGCAGTTTTGTTTTAATGTTTTCTATAAATTGTTTTAGAGGTGATTCACTATATGGCTTGCTATTTGTTCTTTGTTCTCTATAGAGTTAATTTTAGTAGGCATTCTGTTGTGTCTGTTGGAAAAAAGAAAACTTGGGTGTGGAAGTTGTGAAAAGTGTATTGATGTATTGTGTAAGGTTTATGAATGTGATGGTAGAGATGAATAAAGTTATGTGTGATTGTGCAGTGGGATAATTGTTATGGGTGGGAAGTTTGTAAGACTAAGAGTGTGTAGAGGTGTAAAGGGTTTGGGTCAGTGAGTAAGAGAGTGGTGGCGTGAATGAATAAGTAGGGACATTATGATGTTTTGAGGAGAACAGTGAATATTATAATGATGGTGTTTAGATGAGAATGGAAAGAGTATGCGTGTTGAAATATGATGAGTAAGAGTGAAATAAATGTTGATGTGAAAGGAAAACTGTAGGCTAACATACAGAGAAACTATACTGTTACAATAACAGACAGATAAATACTATAGTAATGTACTTACTTTGTAGGACGTGAAGAGCAGTCCTCTTCTGGTTGGTGTCTTCTGGAACGTTCTCCTTCCCTGTAATTGTAAAAGAAAGTTAGTGGGTATATATGGTAATGTTGAAGTTCTTTTAGTAAAAGAGATTGCTATTTATGAATCTAGGAGAAGTTGCTGGGGAAAAAGAGTTATTAAAGTTGTGTTATGGATGGTGTACTGAAGTATGTTAACTATGTTGTTAGAACAATTGGAATATGAATAGTGGTGTTTGGGAGATTAGAAGGAACAGTGCAAAAATGTGTGTAATGCAATGGAGGATTGTTGTTGCAGCAGTGTGTGGTGTGTTAGAGTAGAGGTTTGGAAAGAAGAGTACTTTATATGTAAGAGGAAGTGTTGAATATAGATACATTGGTGGTATAAGTGTGTGTGTGAGCAGGTGGAGAATGGTGGTGATGTAAGGGATGTAATGAGTGAGGTTGGAAAGTGTGACATTTATAAGGAATGGAAAATAGAAAATGCAGTTCAACAATGGATATGTGAATGTATTGCAACACTGTGTGTAGCTATTTTGTAAAAGAAAAGAAAAGCAGATGGAACATATTTGTAGAACATTTTTAAGTGTCACTTGTTTTGTGGAAGTTTATTATGTTGGCAGTACATGTATACTTGCCAATATGATGCATTCTACTATGTAGGTGCTAATTAAGTGTTGGTTTTGTCTGTTGTGTAGTAGTTCTAGTTGCACTTTTTATATTAGAAAAGTTGGACTACAAGTGCCAGAATACAGAGAAAAAGGTAGGACTGGATAAGCACCTACTGATTGGAACGGGTTATGTTAATAAGTATGCATGTGCTCCCAAGTGATTAAACTTGCACACACCGAGCGGCACTTGAAAACGTTATGCACATTGTTTGCATTTGCTTTATTTTATTTTTCAAAAAAATACACACAGTGCTGTTGTAAATGTATACATGCATGTGTTATCTTTAATGTTCATTAAATGTACATGTCATTCTTTGCAAGCGCCCATGCTGTACTGGTTTTACTTTGCTTTCTGGGTGTTGTAGTCTGAGTTTATAATGGGAGAAGTGGTATTCGAATTTACAGAATGGAAAGAAAAAATAGAAGACTTGATAAGCATTTATAGATTCGAATGGGTCATGTTTGCAAGTATGCATGTACTGGCAAAATATTGAACTTGCACACACCAATTGCCATTTAAACATGTTGTACACATCTTTTCATGTGCTTTACCTTTTTTTAGAAAATAGTTACACATAGAGCTGCTATAAATGCACAAATGCATTGTTCAACTTTCATGAAAATCCTTCTAGAAGATACCATTTTAAATGACAGCATTGCAAGTATTTGCTGCTTGATGTGAGGAGGTGCTGTGGGCTGCAATTCATGGATTTTACTGTACTGGTTATAAAAGAGAATATGATTATTGCGAAGCGTATTACAGGGTAAGTAGCTGACAATTCTCTATATATATTTGTAAAAGAGTTGCAGGAGAAATGTTTACAAATATAAGCATACCTGTACTATGTATTGTTAGACACAGCGGTTGAATCTGGAAATTGAAATGTGGACCATTTCACAGTAGGTTTTGATGCAGATGGCTGCCTTTTACAGGAGATATGTTTACTCAGAGTTTAAGTGTACATCTAGAGTGTTGAACTGAGATGACAGGGTTATGTGTAGAGTTTTTGGATTTGATTGGTTAATGGATGTGTGATTCTTTGGAAACAGTCAATAAGGGAGTGTTGATAACATGAAAGTAGAAAAGGGCTGCCCCTGGGTTATGGGGTCCTTAGACACCATGGTAGTCCGCACATGCCACATCCAGGTCTTTCAAGGATGCCTGGCATGGAAATGGGTCTGCGGGAATTAGCCAATGAGGTGTTCCAGTTGTGATTTACGAAAAGAAAGGTTAGTAGGTGTTTTGATTGTTGTGTGTAGTGAGGATGGCTATGGCTATAACTTTGAGGAAGCAGAGTGTGTGGATTATGGGAGATTCTTCAATTCAGTCATTGAAGGTCTATGCTGAAAATCATGGAATCTTTGGAAGTATTGGATTGGGAGACATGCAAGTTTGTGGCATGTAGTTTGTGGCTTAAACTGGGCAAGCGTGTTCTCATTCTGTCAGAGTATGGCTCACTTTCAATGTCCAGACATTGTAATTGTGCATTATGGAGGTGGTAGTTTGGGGAATGTGACTCCAATGTATTTGCAGTTGCCATGAAGGATTGCTTGACAAGCCTAATGGAACTATTTCCTGCTGCAAAGATTATTATTTCTGAAATGAATCAGAGGCAAACATGAAGATGCACACACTTTTTCAATCCACAAATGGAAGAATTGACGCAGCTTGTCAATAAAGGTGCATCTACTTTATTATATGCTGCTGGAATGTCATCTTTTGAGAATGACAATGTAAGGTCTGATGGTGTGAATTTATTTGTGAAGATGGAATTCATTTTACAGATGTTGGAAAGGCGATTTTTCTTTACAATGTTAAAAAAAGTTCCTGTAAGAAAATTGTAAGAGAAGATGTAGAGTGTACAGTACTACTGTAGATAAAAGCAAAACAAAGGCTATAAAAGGTGTCTGTTAACAAACTCAAAAAAAGAAAAAAAAGATACTTTTTTTCAGAGCCACCACTAAAGAATAAATAACTGAAATTGTGTTTAATTTCCCCCCTTCTCCTTTGAGTGGCTGTGACATTTGCAGATACCACTGTAGTCCGCAGATGGCACGTGCTTCATCCGGGTCTTTTGAGGGTGCCTGGGATGGAAAGGGGACTACCTAGAGCGAGGACAGTCATGGATGTTGGCAGACACTGGGGGAACAGCCAATCAGTAAGAGAGGGTGTCAGGAATTTCGTTTGCTGAGAGCCCTGAAGATGGCTATGGCTATGTCTTTCAGGAGGCAGAGTGTATGGATTTTGGGGGACTCTTGGATCCATTGGCTGAAGGTATATGCTGAGCATTGTGGAGTGGCTGAAAATCTTGGATTTCATTAATTTGAAGTGTATGTTATGGTGTACGAGGAATGCAGTTGCCTGACTTACTACCGTTTAATAAGAATATGGTTCACTTAAAACATTCAGACATTTTTGTTGTTCATTGTGGAGGGAATAGTTTGGGGTACGTTACCAGGATTTCATTGCAATTTGCATTTGGAAAGTTGACAGAAATGTTTCCAAATTCGAAAATTATGTTTTTCAGAGACAAATGTGAATTTGCTTGAATTAATTCTGTCCGCAAATGAAAAAAGCAAGGTGCAATATTAATAAAGTTGTGGGTGCTTTTTTATAAGATTTTGGCATGACATCATTTCATAATGAGAACATTAAATTTGAGATTGCCAACATTTTTTGGACCGATGGCATCCATCTAACTGATGTGGATAATCAGATTCTTCTGTAAAACGTTCAAAGTGCTTTGAAGCAGTTTCTGTGAACATATAAATCATGGATTTAAGTATTATAAAATACAGGAAATGGAAAAAACGGTCAAAGAATATGCACTTTTTGTGTACGTTTGTGGAAATAATTAAGTTCAGTAAAATGTTCATTAGCTCAGTTTATGAAACCAAAAATGTAAAAACATATCAAAGCTAAAAACGCAAAAAAGTTTTTTTTAAAAGCCACCATTTTTTAATGCAAAACAATTTAAAAAATGTATTCTTCCACCCCATGCCTGGAATTCTTTCTGATGTCCCTGGCCTACTGCACTGTTCACGGACTATGAAGACTGCACAGGGGCCTGTAACTTTTTGTTTCACTTCTATTTTTTAACTGAAATTTGGTTCCTGAAGGAACCGTTTTTTGTGTGTTTTTTGGGCATTTATGTGACTTTTTTTCATGAGAGTTAAGGTAAGGTGGGGCAGGGAAGTGAGGAAGGGGCAGGTGGACAGAGGAAGATGTTGACCAGGCCTTAATCAAGGTAGGTGGCAGTGTTTCTTGTGCTCCTTGACCGCGGCCTCGAAAGCAGTCCAAAACTGCTCTCCTCTACAGATTGTTGCTTCCCAGTACAAACATAGGACTATGATCCTCAAAAGGTAAAGGTCAACAGCATTTTGTATGGCCTGTGAGGCTGCCACTGGGATCCTTTGCCCCAAAGCAGTATCCTTTGTGGTAACAAGAGCGGTTGAAGATGATGTGGTGAAGATGTCAACCTACTCTTACCTGAGAAAGGTATCGCCATCCTCAGAAAATTCCAGTGGTTAGATTTGGTGTAGCGCCTCATGGATGTTGTGCCATAGGAACACAAGCCAGATTTCATGCGACTGAGTAAACTTTGCACTCAGTGAATTTCAGCTTGCTTGCACGAGCCTTTGGGACAATTCCAACGGTCATAATGAATTGACACAGCCAGGACTCACTCTGAGTACTGGAGATAGGGACTTCCTTCACCTCATCTTCTTCTTTCTCTTCATCCTCATCTTTTGTATCTCTGCACCTGTTCCCCTGTCCAGGCCCCGCAGGTTGTTGAGGTGGTGGTTGGGTGGTTGGGAAGCAGAGATAGCCATAGCAGATGCCATTGCAGCTGGTTTTCAAAAAACTGCAGAGCATTTGTTTCCCAAATGCTCTCTCTTGGACAGCCAGATTGAGAATGAGGAACAGTAATGGGTGGGTCCCTTGAGAGGAGCAGTCCGCAGGCTGCATGACTGTCCATGGACTATCGAGTGCAAAGTAGGCCTTGAAAAGATGTACAAAGTTCCCAGATCAATGAAGAATGGGTCTAGGAACTGTGGAAGGGTAACGTTTCTGTGTGAAAAACACTAGATTGGCTGAAAATGCACTTTTAAACCATCCATGGCTGCAGACACTGTTCATAAACAGGACATTTCGCTTCACGGGTGTGGTCACATGATGATGTCCATGGCTTTATGCGGGCATGACGGCCTTCCGCAGATACCCATCAGGCAGGAATCGCAGGGCAAATGCTCTTGGGGTCCCCGGACTAATTAAAAGTGTGTCATATGAAAGCAGACATGTCCAGACATCTCGTCTGTCCGAGGGCACCTCCATTTTGAGTTCGACATCCCGAACATTCGCGGTGTCTGGGGACTCATAATTGGGCTTTTAAAAATATATATATCACACAATGATATTCAACATATTTATAGTATAAAAAACAAATGTATTCATGAAAGGGATGGGGTATCTGAATCGGAAACATAAATGTGAGAATTAGGAATTTCCGTACAGTAATGATCAGCGGAGGAAGGGAGTGAGGTTTCATTAAAGCATCTTTGATTTACATTTTCAGAATTTGATGGGGATTATTGCTGGGTACAAGGGGGACAGATGTAAGAAGGACTTGATAGGGAAAAATGTTATTGCGATGAATATTTCACATAATGTTCACATATTGTAATTGTGATGTCATCTTTGATGTCCTGGATGTTAGTCTTAGCAGTGCACTGTGGTGGCGCGAGTTATGGTTGCTTAGCTTACCATAACTGGTGAATTTCTGTTTTTTTTGGTTTTACTTGTAACCATAACGTCCCTTTAACAAATGTATTTCATTGAATTTCATAGGTTTTTATTAGTCCAACTTAACCATAACATCCCTTTAACAACATTTTTTCAGTGAATTTCATAGGTTTTTATCCGTGCAACTTAAACATAATGCCCCCTTAACACAGTTTTTTCATTGAATTTCATAGGTTTTTATTAGTCCAACCTAACCATAATGCCCCTTTTTCAAAGTTTTTCAGTGAATTTCAAAGGTTTTTATTAGTGCAACTTAACCATAATGTCCCCTTAACAAAGTTTTTTCAGTGAATTTCATGGGTTTTTACCAGTGCATGCTATTTTCGTACAACTTACTAATATCATACTTACCCAATATAGCAATATGTGTATCCAATTTACAAAGTGTCCCCTTAAAACTCTGCCATTTCCCACCTTCTAGAATAATTTTTAACACTTCTATACACTTTTTGCAACTATTTCAACTAGTTTTGCATACGTAGACGTCTGCGAACATCTGACTTCATTGCAGACCTTCCGGACACTGCCATATGACCGTGCGCTGGCGTGTGGCATGATGAAGTGTCTGAGAATTAATCCGCATTTCACAATAAGATCCGTGCTTCGCAGGCAGTTCTGAACTGCATTTTCTACTGATCTAGGAACTTTCAACTTCAAAATGTCCATTGTACACCTATCCCTACTCATTATCCATAAACAATCTAGTACACAGTACATACTTTTAGCAAAACTGCTATTTATCTTAAAATGGCATCAGCTAATGCCATCCCTCCTACCCAAGAGCCACCACCACTGCTGTAATCAAGGAGCATGAGTAACACTGTCCCCGACCTTAGAAATAACACACACACAACATTTTCCCCTGTTCACCTACCCCTCCATATTAGTGTTTGGTGCCTCTTCCCTAATTTCTTTCCCCACTTTCATTCTTAGCGCTCCTGCCAAAATAAAATACATCCAAAACAATAAAAGAAATGTTCCTTTTAGGAACGACCTTTCACAGTTAAAAAAAAGAACTAAAAAACGTATAGACTCCAACTACTTTATATTTCTCAGTAAATGAGAAAACTGAAAAATATAAAGTAGATGGAGTCTATAAGTTTTTTAGTTCTATTTTTTAACTGTGAAAGGTGGTTCCTAAAGGAACATTTCTTTTATTGTTTTGGATGTATTTTATTTTGCCAGGAGCGCTAAGAATGAAAGTGGGGAAAGAAATTAGGGAAGAGGCACCAAACACTAATATGGAGGGGTAGGTGAACAGGGGAAAATGTTGTGCGTGTGTTATTTCTAAGGTCGGGGACAGTGTTACTCATGCATAGACTCAATACGATTTTCCAACATTTCCATTTGTATGTTGTGATATGCTAATTGGAATATTGTGGAGTTCATCCTCCATTCCAGGGACTGGAATGTTGGATACAGGCCCAGCAGCCCAGGTTATCAGCCCAAGCCAAGCGAGGGTGGATAACAAGGTCTCTGGACAATTATCCCTCCATTCCAGCCCCTGTAATAGGTGATGAAGGCCTGTGTAGGAAGGAAAATACTTTTCCAAGATTGCCACCATGGAAAGGGAAGGGAGGGTTCCATACAGGGCCCCTCTTTGCTTTCCATGGCAGCCCACAGAAGGCAAAAAGAGAACTCTATGACCATATTACCACAATCACATGTTTCTTCCTTTTCAAATCTATCTCAATTTCAAATAACTTTACAACAAAGCAAGTCCCAGCTGCCCAAAAATATTTGTGATGTCATCTTTGATGTTGTGGGTGGTAGTCTTAGTAGTGCACGGTGGTGGCGCAAGTTATGGTTGCTTAGCTTACCATAACTGGCGAATTTCAGGGGGGTTTCGATTTTAAGGGAGCCCATATCGAAGCCCGGATCTCTGCGGCATCTAACAACTCGGCTGAACTCTTTAAAATCTGCAAGGAACTGGCCAATCCTGCTGCAGTCTCTACCTCTTCTGTCCCCTCCCAGGTCCTCTGCACGGCACTGGCTTCTCACTTCATTTCCAAAACTCAGGACATCCTGTCTTCACTCCCCGCCTATAAACTCCCTCCCTCTATCCCTGCTCTTCCTCTGGCCCTTCGGCTGCCACCCCTCCCTCTCTTCCTTTCCCCCTTTTTCCGCAGATGAGGTTTCTCGACAAGTCTGATCTATGAAAGTCTTGTCAAAACAGGTTCACCCCTGTTTCTCCAAAACTATCAAGGACCACATTGACTCCATCGCTCCTGCCCTGGCTGATTTCGGCAATCACTCCTTCGCCACTGGAGTCTTCCCATCCCCCCTGAAGCACTCCCTTGTGCACCCTTTTCTTAAGAAACCCTCTACTGACCCCTCCTATCCAGCTACCTATCACCCAATCTCAATCACTCCCTTCCTGGGCAAGCTCCTGGAGAAACTGGCCATCTCCCATCTTAATCTCCACACTGAATCTGTTGGTTGTCTCCATGACCATCAGTCTGGCTTCAGGGCTGCCAGAAGCACAGAAACTGCTCTCCTGAACATCTGTGAAGACCTTCTCTCCAATGTTGACTCCAACACCCCATGTGTCCTCATCTTGCTTGATCTCTCTTCTGCCTTTCACACTGTCAACCACGCCATCCTGCTCAACCGTCTCCGTGATAACCTGGGTATCACTGGACAGGCTCTGGCATGGCTGACTTCTTTCCTCTCTGACCGACTCTCCCAGGACCAACTTGGATCCTTCCTCTCTGATATCTTTTTCTCTACCTGTGGCATCCCCCATGGCTCTAACCTCTCTCCTTGGCTGTTAGACCAATACCTGGTACTCCTTGCCCACCACATCGCTGCCCTCTGCCCCAATTTTCAGTGCTATGCGGATGATACCCAGCTCATTTCCAGGCTACCCTCAGCCTCCTCCTCTCCTTCCCTCATCTCTGATTGTCTGTCTGCTATCCAGGAGTGGTGTGCTGCCAACGACCTCTGCCTTAATACCAATAAGACTGAGATTCTACTCATTGGCACAACCTCTCCCTCGTTCCCTTCAGCTCTCTGTCCGGCCTCTCTTGGCCTTCTTCCTGCTCCCACCTGCAAGGCTAAAAACCTCGGGGTCATCTTCGACTCCACACTCTCCTTCTCTCCTCAAAACCCTGACTCCTTTAAGAAGTCACGCTACCAGCTTCCCCTCCTCAGAGGTATTCTTCTTCTCCTCTCCTTCCCCCAGAAACTCACCGTCTCCAGAGCCCTGGTTCTCTCTAAGCTGTACTATTGCAACAGCCTCCATCTAAATCTGCCTGCCTCTACTCTCCGCCCTCTGCAACTTATCCAAAACAGGACTGCGAGACTTGTCCTTGGCCTCAAGCCCAGGGATCGTATCTCTCCAGGACTGAAATCTCTGCACTGGCTCCCAGTGGCTGCAAGGATTAAGTTCAAAACCCTCTGCATTATCTACAAGGCCTTCTGGGGCCTGGGACCTCATTACCTTCAACTCTCTCTTCCTAAATACTTTCCTTTGGTGGTCGATCTCTCTCCTCGGCTGGGGCCTCCCTCTGGAACAGCCTTCATGCCTCCTTGAAACTCGAGGAGAACCATCTCTGGTTCCGGAAACACCTCAAAACCTTCCTCTTTGCTTCTGCTTTCTCTGCCTTTCTCCCCTGCTGAAATTCCCTGCTGATTCTGCACCAGTTACCTGGTCACCCTTTCTGATCTTGGGGCTAGGCCCCGCCTTTTGCTCACCCAGGTTATCACGGAGACGGTTGACCCCTGCCTTCCTGGCAACCCCCTGCACTTGGGGACTGGTTCTGAAATCCCTTCAGTCCCCTTACCAGCACTTATGTCTGCTCTTACCTTGCACTTGCCACCATCAGGCTGTTTTATTTATCGTACTTATTCTTCTTTCCCATGTACTGCACTGCATTTTCCCCTTTCCCTTCCCCTTGCACTCTTCCCTTTCTCCCTACCCTCACACTTGTGCGATCTGAATGACACCTGGCCTAGTAGGATCGTTGTCTGTCTTCCACTGTTTTCCCCTCCCTTGCCTCGTCGCGCCTTGAAACACTTGTGTATAGGCGCGTTATAAATGCCATATCATATCATATTATACTTGTAACCATAACGTCCTTTTAACAATGTTTTTTCATTGTATTTCATAGGTTTTTATTAGTGCAACTTAACCATAACGTTCCTGTAACAAAGTTTGTTCACTGAATCTACATATATAGATAATGTAAATTTTATAAATGTTTACTAGGATGCCCTTAGTTTATATACATGTAACATAGAACATACTGAACCCCCACTTGCGCTCGCGCGTCTGATATCCGTGGACCATGCACCCGTTCACGGATGGACTCGGACAACATCAACACTATCCAAAACTCAGGGGGTATCTTACATTCTTATATCATCCAAAAAAACACTAAAAATGTTCAAAAAGCAGCACATGAAAACATTATATTCAATAATAAATAAGAAGTGAAACTGTGTATGTAAGACACTAAAAGTCCAATTACATAGCATATGCAACATAGTGGAATATACCAAAACACAATAAATATGCCTCCAACAGAATTACCTCAAAGAAATTGTATGGAGGACCATATAAAAGACAAAATGAAGTATCACTGTCCCACATGTACCCGTTCCCCCTCTCCATGTCACAGCCAACTATTCCCAAACCATCCGCAGCAAGAAAAACGTTACAATGAGACTTCCATCCCTTCCTTCCCTCCCATCCATCATGTCCAAATCCCTAATTCCCCTGTATTTGTTTCAGTTTCTGCTTCCCCATCTCTTTCGTAATTTTTATACTGTTATACAATAATAAAATATTAAGTGTGTTGTTAGTATATTCCTCTGTGTCTTATTTTTTTTAAAAAGGCAGTTAGGGTGCACGCAGACAGCGCGGCTGTCCCGGGATGTCTGCAATTAACCAAAACGGGGGTATCCTAAAGAAACTGTGTCTGTTCGTATTGTTGGCAATCAAAATGGAGGTGTCCTTAGGACACACAAGATGTTTGCCTGCCTGCAACTAACCAAAATGGGGGTGTCCTAAGGACAGTATACCTGTTTGAATTGGCCGTAGTCAAAATGGGGGTGTCCGCAGAACACTAAAGACGTCCACATGTTTGCAGCTATGCAAAATAAAGTGTCCTAAGAACATTTTCCCTGTTCGTTTTGTCCATAACCAGAATGAATATGTCCATGAAACACATAGCCTGTCCACCTGTCTGCAAAGTTCTGACGCACATTTGTTTTGTTCTGGGACCTGAACACTGTCCGTAGAACACCCGTGCTCATGCATAGCACACCCTTGCCCCTACGAACATTGTGCCTATCAGCAACTGTCCACCGCACATGTGTCACACTTTTAATTAGTTTGCGGACTGGAACACTGTCCGTAGAACACCTGCACGCATACGTAGACCCGACACCATGCATTTGGTGTCCCATTCGCCAATGTGTCCTCGACATCATCATGTGACCGTACCCGCGCTAAGCGTAACGAACACAGTCCTGGCCCCAAACACCTAAAAAGTGTTTTTCTCAGCAGTCCAAGGTATTTTCCTGGGAAAGGTCACCCTTGCACATGTCCAACACTGTGTCCCTGGTGATCTGCTTACTTTTTGGAATTTTTTGTGCCCTTTCTTGGTGTTCAAAATGTTCGGGGACAACGTGGATGTCCGCGGATCTCTAAATTCTTTACGGTACTGCCCTGTCACAACCATTGCACTTTTCCCTGGGAGGAAGTGTTGGCTCTGAAAAAAGGCTTTTTGTGGTGTTTTTCTGTGTTTCAAAACTTCAAATGGTCAACACCTACTGCAAAATGGATTGTTGTAATTCCAAAAATGGTTGCAATGCATTTTGTTTATTTCACAGAAAAATCTGATTGTCGGCATGAGTAAGATGTACTCCATCTCTGCCAAAAATGTGTGCACTACGAAACATAATGTTTTCTTTGTGAAAAGAGGACATACCAACATTTCTCAGACACAGACAACCTTGATAACATTGTGCCTTGCTTTCTCCATTTGTGGACCAAATGAAGAAGAACACAGCCACATTTGTCTCGGCGCAATACGGGAAAAAATTACTCTAGAGTTTGGATACATGTCCATGACTTTCCCAAGTCCTTCTTTCATTGAAAATTGCAAAGAGATTCCAGACACATGTCCTAAACTGTTCGCTCCACAATGAATACTAATGTCTGGCTGACACTGTGTCACCAAAATAGCACAAAGAGGTACCACATCCAGCCACTTCATTCCACACACTCCATGCCAGTGCACTTCCACCTGAGGGAGTCCAAGATGTACAGCCACTCCGCAGCGATCTGCAAGTACTTCCAACCAACGTATCCACAAATCTCCCAAATTCCAGACAATCTGCTTTCTGAAACACACAGCCATAGTTATCACACCCAGTAAACCCTATTGAACAATCCTGTGCTGTGCTACGTCTCATTTGCATCCCTCTCAACATCAAAAGTCCTGCATGTAGTACGCGCTGTCCGCAGACAACCACAGTGTCGTGGACAAATCAAAAAATCTGAGCGTGGGGAATTAACATTTAAATAGTGTTTCCCATTTCCCCTTTGAGGTTGTCTCTGAAAAGAGCCTTTTTTTTGTTTTTTTGCAGATGGTTCAGAAACACCTTTTATTTTGTATTTTGTTTTGTTTTTTTTCCTTATTTTCCTCCACATTTCTTCACATTAGCTTCTCCAAAGCAACCCTTTTGTTCCAAAACAGCATGGCATTTCCCATAAAAGATAAAGACATGCCATCTTCTTTAAAGTAATCAACATTACCTGAGTCAATGTTCTCATTGTTGCAAAACAGCATGCCAGCTCTAGTCATAAAAGCAAACATGTCTCGGTTGATTAAGCACCTACCGACATTTTGCTAAGGACAAAAAACTGAACTATTGTCCCATACTGCCCTTGGTACCAAAGCAGAAAAAATAACCTTTACATTTGGAAGCACTTTCATGACTGCCTGAACCACGTTTTGCAGATCTTGCAAAAAGTAGGGGCACTGACATAGCCCAAAAGCAAAGCACCACAGTGCAGAACAACCACATAGCCATATCCTGACAAATGAATATCATTGCCTAGAAATTAAAACCAGGCACAGTGCACCACACCACTTCCACTCCTCTTGTGTCAAAATGGTTAGTCACATTCCGAGATTTAGCATGCTGCTCCAAACCATTCACAAAAGTATCTCCAAGCACCACCACCCTGACTTTCTCCACCTCCGCCCTCTTCACTAAACACATCCTCTCTCAATACGAAGCAGGACCTCAACACCTGATTGGTTAATCCTCAAAATACACTCCCATTTCATGCCCGGAAGCCCCAGATGTGCATGTCCTGTCTGCGAACAGCCGTGCTGTCCGCGGAGCTCATAAGTAACACTGGGGCAGCCCTTCTACCCTTTCCACTTCACTCTCTGCACCATTCCCTCATTGGCTACTGTTAAGCAGTCGCACAACCATCCACCACTCACTTGCAAGACCTCTACATCTAAGTCCATCATCACAATTCAGAACTTTAGATGTACTGTTGATCAAACTGAATATAATTGTGCTGTAACTTCAAAGCACCTACAACAACTACTAGTAAACTGTCCAACATTTCTACTTGCATCCACATGCATGAACACAAAGTACAGGTATGAATATTTTTTTCACAGTACATCATACATGCTAACATTCCGACCCACCTGGAAGGGACATTTCCTCCAAAAAATCCTGAGACAACACTTGTGCCATAAGAATGCATTGGGCCAAGATGTATTTTCGGCGGGAGAACGTGAAAAAATAACAATATGTTTCACTGAAAAATCAGGAGTCTCCCACCGAAATTGGGAGGATTGGCATGTATGGTACATGTCCATTTCTTCTATAAATGCATATGAACAGAGTAACGGCCACTTACCCTGTGCAACCTGTAAAACAAGCTCACTGTCATTTCTCCCATCTGCTGTGATCAAGTGTCACTTGCAAAGTTTTCTGCTCTCCAAATTTTTATTTACCCATATTATTAACTGCAATGCAATTATTTTCTTCATTCATTCTATCATGCCTGTAACCACTGCCACGTATTTAACCACATTACAACCATGATAGCATTTAATGCATTATAGTGCATAAAATGTACAGTTACATTACTTTCTATACATTCTGCATATTTCACATACATTCTATCATTTCAGCTTCCTTTACAAATTACTATATCAGTAATCAGACACAACACACACAGCTATCTAACAAAGTGTCATTTCATGTTAAAAGATGGGAGAAATAACAGTATAATTATGGTAAAAGGCTTTCTAGTGTGTTATAAAATTACACGCAGCCAGGATTAGTAAATGCATCTTTATTTATGCACACAGATAGCCAATATAATTTCAAAGGCTCCCAGCTGAAACAAAACCCCTCTCTACAACTGTTCTTCCAATCTAGACAGCTCTCTCATTCCAGCTGGTTGCCCATTCCATTCTAGATTTCACAACAGCATTCAACTATGCACAGGTACAGTCATGTCTATCACATCATCTACAACTATGTACAGTGTTGTAAAGCAACACATACAACATCTCCCCCCTTCCCTTCAGTCTGCAACACAAGCACCAGGTCCTTCCTTGCAAACCTTACTTTATTTCAGACTCTCCCATCTCCAAGCACCACAGAAATCAGTACTCACATTTTTGAAAACATATCTCCTAAGCAGCCCACATACCACAATCAACATGTTTGGTAGCATTGTAGAATTATGCTGCGGTGGTTGTGGCCAGGGCCTAGAGTGTACGGCCTTTGGCCATGCACCCAAGACTCTAGGCCCTGGCCACAACCACCGCAGCAAAACACACCCATAGAAACAAACACCTACCAAATGACCACAACCCAAAAACATAATACATCCACCTCAAAACTATCCACTTCAATTAACATTCTAAAAAATAATGACAGCCAATGTACAAACTCTTCAATACATACACTCTTCACCCAATGCTCTTCTAACGACCCAAAACCAACATCATACTAAAGTAAAATAGCCAGTAGTGCGCCCAGTGTTAGTATGTCCGAGTGTTAGTATGTCTGCGAACAACCACGGTGACCTTGGACATCGCAAACACATCACATCCTTCTCCCACCTAAACAAAAACAGCATTTGACCCATCTCTTACTCCCCCACCCTCTCCAAGCACTCATACACACCAACACACTCCCCAAAATTGGATTTATGCTCACTTCCAGCGCATGTCCCTGCATCCACTATGGCAGGCACATCGAAACAATTTGACGCACCTCACGCCTCATCCCAGCCAATCAGACAACACGTTGCATGTCTGCAGACATTATGCAAGTCGATTATCCAATCTGTGTCCTGTCCGCGGAGCAAACAGCGAAGTGTGTCTGTGGAGCGGACATAGATATCACAATTTATTTTGCCTTACGTTTTTCTTGTTTAAAAAAATACTGAATGGACGGATTTACACCACATTAACAAATGCACACTTTCAGGACCAAGCAACCGCTCCTTCCTCAAATTTGGTGACAATCCGTCCAGTGGTTTGGGCTCTAGGCACAGCAGAAATGTTTTCCCATTATGTCTATGTCCCCTATCACTTTGCCCTCCCTTGACCAAACCTCACCAAATTTTGCAATACAATTCAGAGTGGGCCATATCTTTTGTTAGCAAAGTTTGGTGAAGATTTGTCCAGGGGGAGCGAAGTTATAACCCGCCCAAAAAGTGCTGTTCCTATGGGTTTAGCAACTTAACATTAACTACACGGCCACTACCATAGGCAGTGTAATATATATATATATTCAGTGAAAAAACTTTGTTAAATAGACATTATGGTTAAGTTGTGCTATTAAAAACATATCAAATTCAGTTAAAAAACGTTGTTAAAGGGACGTTATGGTTCAGTTGCCCTAATAAAAACCTATCAAATTCAGTGGAAAAACTTTTTTAAGGGGACATTATAGTTACTTTGCACAAATAACAACCTTTTCATGTTATGGTTACAAGTATAACCGAAAAAAACACAGAAATTTGCCAGTTATGGAAAGCTAAGCAACCATAACTCGCGCCGCCACTGTGCAATGCTAAGACTAACACCCATGACATCGACAATGACTTGAGCACAATCATGCAAATCAGCCAAACCTTGCGTGAGGGGACTCTTCTTGTTTTGGCCATATCTGACCTCTACAGGAAAGCCTTGCATGGACAGAATCCGGGAACTAATTCTAGAATTACTCACATTCCCTGCCCGGATTCGGTCAGATTGGAGATATTGCGAAGGCTGGTGAGAAGTCTCGACAATGATGTGCTCCCCATTGATGAATTGGCAGTAATATTTCAATGCCCACACCATTGTCAGGAGTGCCATTTCACAATCATTCAATTTTTCTTCCACAGAGGACAAAGTCTTACTCGCATACAAGATGACTTTGTTGACCTTGTTGTGCTTCTGGTATAATACTGCTGGTAAGCTAGTATTTGAGAACCCCTACTCCAAGAATATCTCCTTGTTTTTTCTGCAGTAAGCCAAACAAGGTGCTTGTGAAAGGCTTGTCTTGAGTCGTTTTACTGCCTCTGCTTGCTCTGGACCCTACCTCCACTTAACCCCGACCTATAGTAAATGGACCAAGGGTCTTTGGACCACTGTGTAGTCCTCTCTGAACTTTCTACTATAATTGGTAAGTCCTAGACAGCTTCTTAGTTCACGCAGAGTCATGGGGTCTTTTAATTTTAATAAGGCTTCTGCCTTTTTCACCTTAGGACTGAGAACCTCAGGGGTGATTACATGCCCTAGTAGGTTCCCGCAGGTTTTACACCATTGCGCCATCTGGAAGGAAAGTTTTGTACTGGCTTCCTTCAACTGGGTCAGAACATAGCGTATTTCAGCTGTGTGTTCCTCCACAGTTGAGCTTTTGAGTAGAACATCATCTACATAGGCCAGGTTTACCCTTTCACCCAAGATGTTAAATTTGTTGCTGGAGTTTACATATCCAAAGGGGGTTCAGGTCCACATGCACTGCTGCCCCCGAAGGTAAAGGCCAGCTTGTACTGGTCTTCCCTACTCACAGATACTGTCCAGTAACCATTGGTCAGGTCAATGGAGGTATATACCTTTGCCCCTTAGTACTGGGCCAGTCCCTGACCGATGTAGGGAAGAGGCCATTGGGACATGTGGACCCATGTGTTTAACTCCATAAGGTCTGCGCAAAGTCTCCATTGGCCATTGGCTTTTAGTATCCCCAGTGCTGGGTTATTAAAGACACTCTGCACTGGACGAATAATCCCACAGGATTCTAAGTTCTTTATTATCTCCATGAGTGACTCCATAGTTACAAGGGGAACCCAGTATTGCTTCAAGGATACGGGGGCCATCCCAGGTTCTGTTGGTATGGAGGTGGAATGTATCTCGGTGCAAAAACGTACGAGTCCACGTCAAAAATCTCTTGAAAACCCCAAAACACCAGTTTTAGCTTTGCTTTTGCTCCTTGGTCTCACAGGCATCTGCGAGGTTGATTCATTCCCCAACCATCTGCCTCAAGTCTGGAAAGACCTTGGGTTTTGCAATTTCTGCGGTATCCTCCAGTTGCGTGGAGAAATCCCTTGTTATAGTGTTGGCCTGCGCAGGAGGATTCAAAGAGGGAAGGCAGTCACTGTTGACTTGAAATACCACGTCATCCTTCCTGATGTTGTAAGTTACCTCTTCCCCCCCAATAAGAGCAGGAAGAGTACACCAATAAATTCCCCCCTTGCAGGGTGAAAATCTTTTCTGGAGGTATGTCGTCGTCATAGAGGTAACAGTCATTTGGAATCTGTCCCATGATCTCATTCCCTAGGACACTGCAGGTTGTAGGCTGCTTTGTGTGCCTCCTGAGGGTTCCTGTGCATGGGGAAGTGTTTCAAGATGGCCACCTTGTAGGTAGACCATCTTGAATGGTTTGGATCTTCCAGCCCAGCAAAGAAGCTGGAATATTCCAGGGAGAATGTCCACTTGACAAAGTATTTTGCATTTTGTGATAGGGAGTCACGAAGTTTCTGATGGCTTTTATTTGCCAAATTGGGTCTTTTACCAGGGTTCTCTTTTGTTTGGCAGCCTTCTTTTGCCGTTGTACCTGAGACCGTTCACCTTCAGGCTCAGGGCTGCTACTATTTGTGGTCCAGTCCCTGTCCTCTAGGTGCTCCCTGATTCTTTGGACTGGGAGTCCTTCCCAGAATGACGGGGTCTAGTCTCTTCTCCCATGCTGTATTGTGGGCTCTCTGGGTCACTTCGCTTGTATTCCTCCTTTCGCACAGGGGAGTACTCATCTTGCTCCTGTCTTCTTCCGGGTGTGGTGGAGAACTCCCCATATCTACCTGAAGGGTGGAGGTTTACAAGATGCTCTTTTGAGGCCTGAACTCTGATTCTTCTTTATCTGCAAACATGAGGCATGGCTGTGCCATGTGGTGCTACCTTATATACTGTCATCTTTGCCTACCTGTATTACATACTTGATGCAGCCCCCTGTAACATGAGGCGTGGCTCTGCTTGGTCGTATACACACACCAACTCTGTCTGTAACCATAGGCGTAGTTCTGCGCCTCACTAATGTACTATGCGCTTTCTGTAACTAGTGCCCAGATGCCTCAGAGCTTGGTATGCAAGACAAAAAAACATTAAAAAAATGTTGTGTGAAGTGCTTGAAATATGTTTATCTTGACCTGATAATACAAACACCACATGGGGGATTATGCAAGGCTCTTCAACAACACTCAAACTACACTGCAGACGTTTTATTTTTATTAATCCAGAGCCAGGGAAGCACTTGTAATGTCCAAATGTATCACTACTAAAAAAGAGCAATGATAAAATGTACAAGAAATGTAAAAGACATGGCCCTTGAATGTGAAGGTCACAAAAGCATTGCAGACATCTTTATCTATTCGAGAATAAGGTTGTTATTGGTCACAGACAAGAGCATGTGCACCATTTAACATAAGTGCAAATAAAGAGATACAAAAGAGACATCTTTTTTCAGACTACTTGGGTGTATTTCCCTTATCATCAGGTCCATCTATAAACTATTCTTCAAACCTTTCAGATTCTTTTTTTTCTTATAAAGGTGTTGAAGGAAGACTGTATGACTCATTAACAACTGACAAAAATAACTCTGCTTTAGCACAAAGTGGGAAATCACGAAGATTAGGTTTTTTCATGCTTTTGCCATTTATTTCCTTTCCCTGGGGACGTTGAAAGACTGTGCTTCAGCTATAATAAGGCCCCATACTGTTTCTAAGTGTGTTTACAACATACAGTAAATAACACAGCACATTTCTTGTATTTAAATTTGTTTTCACTCATCTGAGCTATTACACAGTATGCCATCCTTAAACCTTTTATAATATGGAACACATGTTATTCAATAGTGAAAGGAACACAATGTTCATCTCCACTGATTTATTTTGGCGCTGGGAAGGTTACAGGCATTTGTGTGTATATCACATACAAGCATGCAGTGGGTTAGGTTTCAGTTTTATTAAATTAGGTTAACACAAAGATTTCCATGTCCTTGAATTAACATGGAAGACTGTCCTAGTTATTTCAAACAGTCGCCAAAACTGAACTTCCCAGCTTTTCTTTCGTCTTACAAATGTATTTGCTTAGCAGCAGTGCTTAATTTGTAAAAAAAAGAAAAAAAAAAGAGGTGCCAAGGCCCAAATATTTGATAGCACTCCTGTGACACGGCGGGTGTGGACCACTGCTGCAACCACCCATAGCTGCTCCCCACAGTGGTGACATATTTGGGGTCACACTACAGCTTGCCATGAATTTATTTGCCTAGCAGCAGTGCTTAATTTGTTCTTTTTAAAAGTGTATGGCCCAAATATTTGATAGCACTCATGTGACCCTGTGGGTGTGCACCACTTCTGCCACCACCCATGGATGCTCCTCACAGTGCCAACATATTTGGAGTTACACTACAGCTCGAATCTGCTAATCGCGGCTGATGGATGCACTGACTATCACCACTTCATAATTAAAATGAGTCTGAGACAATAATTGCCCGGGCTCAGACATAAGTGCCAGGGCTGAACCCTGGAAAACACCACCACAAATCAAGCACTGCATAGCAGCAATATTTTGCAAGGTTGAATTGGGACACCATTTACACTGTGGGTTCTCTCCTTGTATAGACATTTCTTTGCCCACTGTTATTTCAGTTGCTATGTCATCCTAGAACACAGATAGCCATATTACAGACACTTTGCATCAGTGCAAGAGCATTCAGGACTAGTTCAAAAACATATTTTTTCAATCCATTCTGCTCCAGAGCAAAATACCATGACTAGGGCAAACATCGTCCTATTGAAAACAATGCATTGGAGAGAAAAAAAGATGTCTTGTACTTGCCCTAGTGCTACTCGTGCTTGGAAAGGTTCAGCATGTTTTAGATACCACAACCAACCCACTGTTCAGGCATAGTGTCAAAGCAAAGTGGTGCTTAATGGGAATCACGTGGACGTACACTCGCCAAATGGAATGTGTCTTTATTCCATTTGAGTCAAGGCAAAGCGAAATGTTTTCCAGCACCAGACACATGGAAATGTGTGCACTTGTTTGCACACGTGAATGCTCCGCTCCTCATTGAGGTCTTGAACAGAGTTATGTCCACATGGAGATGACAATATAATGGGGCCAGATAAAGTGCACTGCAATGTTACTGCCATAACAATGACCACTTCTGAAAGACACACATGCTTAAATTGATATGAACAACGGATACATTATTCAAATTATGAAAGTATATCAGTTTTCAGCCATACTTTTAAAATGCGGATCTAAAAATAGCAGCACAAAATACATCAAACTGAAATGTGAATTGTAACACCCTCCTGCGATAAGACACTATTTCATCAAATAGTATTGATTAGTGCTGCCAGAAATGTGTGCAACCTCATTTCTGATTTTTCTTTTCCACACTAGAATGAGATGTTTAAATGAAAGAGCATAACGGCCTTATCACCTGACAGAAAGGGTAATGAGCCCTCTAGTTCCATTACAAGGCAATCGCCATTAGGAGAGATTGTTAAAAAACACACCCACGCACGTGCGCACGCGCACCCATGCACAGACTTGTGTACACACACACCAACTATTGTGAATTATGAATTAAGCAAAAACATAAAATATTTAAACTGTCCATTAAAAAGTCAACTTTAGGAACTTTTTGATTGAGAACAGGTGAACGAAAAAAAGAACTTGAAAGAGTTGCTCATTGTTTTTGATAAAACAACACACGAATACAAAGTACATAGAGCAAGAACATGGCCAGAATACCGTCAGTGAGGACTACAATATTTGATATAATCTACAAGCAAGGTATGCCATATATCGATTTCCATCAGTGACCATATTCAGATAGTTGTAAAAGGTGAACCAACAGAGCACACATTCACCCCTTTGAGGTATATTGTTGCTGTCCACAGATAACTGATGTGCACTGTTACCAAACTCAATTATACTCATTTTATTGGCCTCAGAAAGTTACAGGGCTCCATGCACCCACAGAATTGGCTAATCTCAATCACTACTCAAAGGAAGAAGCCCATACCACAATTACTGGACCAACCCATGACTCTATAAAAATAGCATGCTACAGTAGCAAGCCGAGAAACTGATTGTAAAGTATTTATGAACAATGTTAGTCCAAAACCGTAGATTATCCTTGCCACACAGTTTGTTTGTTTGTTTGTTTATTTTATTTATATAACACGCTTGACCCAGGAGTAAAGGGGCGCTTAGAAAATGGTTACAGGATAGAATGAATCCATTTAGACAGTATGTGCAAAGATATACAATTTACAGTAGTACACTAATTGTACAGATTATATCATAGTAATTATACATTTTATATGATATGTACACAGGAGTAATACAGAGAGAACCATTGAGCACAAAGGTGGGAGAGAGTGAATACTGGTGGATGTGTAGGTGATGTCCGGCAGGACTTGGGTAGTGTTTAGTTTTTGTTCAGTATCAAGGTAATGACATGGTGGCTGAATGATTGAAAGGTTGAGATAGATTTGAAGTCAAGTCGAAGTGTATTCCAGAGTTGAGAGGCTAGAACCGGGAAGCTGGTTCCGCCGGCTCTTTTTAGGGTGTATCTAGGCACTACCAGGCATAGAGCGTTGGTAGATCTGGGGATTCTTGTGGAAGGTTTCATGGTGAATGTATTGGTGAGATATGGAGGGGCAAGGTGATTCAATGCTTTATAGTTGAGACAAATGGTTTTTAGGTCGTTTTTTTGTTGTATAGAGAGCCATTTACAAGATTTTCTGATGGTAGAAATATGCTCTCTTCTGGGAAAATGAGTGCAGCTCGGAGTTTATTGTTTTGGAGGACCTGCAGTTTGTTGATTATGGATTTGTTAGCGCCTAGATATAATCTGTTGCAGTAGTCTAGTTTGGACTGTATAAGTGCCCTAGCTAATATGAGGCAGCTATTGGAGGACAGCAGTGGTCTGCAGGCCCTGATCAGCTTACCTGTGTAGGCAGTGGTAGAGGCGGTCGTGTTGATTTGTTTAGAGAGGTTGGTGTTGGCATCTATGTAGAAACTGAGGGTTTTTACACTTTTGGCATTAGGTATAGTATTTCCATCAATGATAATATTGTTGTAGTTGGGGCTAAGTTTCGAAAGGTTGTTTGGGGAGCCGACAAGGAGCAGTTCAGTCTTGTCATCATTCAGGCAGAGGCCATGTGAGGCCATCCATGCCTGAATGATGAAGAAGACTTTGTTGATCCAGCCGACATCAGTGCTGTAGTTACCTGACAGGGTTAGGAGTATCTGGGTGCCATCTGCATAGTTGGTGTAGGTGACACCCAGATGGTCCAACTTATCGAACAGTGGCTTTGTAAATATATTTTACAAAGTGGCCGAAACACAGGAGCCCTGTGGGAGACCACAAGTGATGGGGATAGGGTCTGCCGCCTCAATAGGTTCTGTTGGCGAGGAAGGATTGGATCCACATGACAGCAGAATGGGAGAAATGTGCTGCTGATGAGAGGTGGTTGCATAGGATTTTATGGTCATCCAAGTCAAAGGCTGCTGAGAGGTCTAAAAGAAGAAGGATGGCAGCACTACCCTTATCTTTGAGTTCATCGGTCTGACTTTTGAGGTCAAGGGCCGTTTCTGTGCCATGTTGAGGTCTAAAACCAGATTGACGGATTCCTAATAGTTGGTTTGTCTCTAGATAGTTTTGAATTTGTAGGTAGGCAACTCTTTCTAAGATTTTCAGTAGGAACGGGACAGTGGTGATAGGTCTATAATTGATAGGTATAGACGGGTCAAGTGTTTGTTTTTATAACAGTGGGAGAACCCATGATTGTTTCAGATTGCTAGGGACTGAGTTGCTAGTGAATGATAAGTTTATAAGTTTAGTGATGAAGGGGGATAGATCCCTAGCTGTGTCTTTTATAATTTGTGCAGGGCAACTGTCCCCTTTGCAGTTAGATGGTTTCAGGGAGGCTATCATTTTTTGTACTTCAAGTATAAAAAATGCTGAATGTAAAGCCTGAGTTGGTATCGATAGGCGGTGGTGTGGAGGGGTTGGAAGTTGTGCCATTGGTAAATTGTTGTCGTTTGTTTTCTATTTTAGTTTGGAGCCCAGTAATTTTATTAGCAAGGGCTTGTCCTTCGTGCAGGTGTCAATAGGAGGATTAGGGTTTTTTAGTTCCTTTAGAATGTTGAATAGTTCTCTAGTGCTAGAGCCTACCTGGTTTATCCTCGAGTTGAAGGTTTCTTTTTTGGTGAATAATATTTAATTTTTGTATAAAGCAGTGATATTAGTGAGGTTGGTTCTATTTTCTGGGGAAGGGACCGTTTTCCACATTGTTTCAAGTTTGCTTTTTTTTGTCTGAGTAGTTTGAGTTCAGGGGTGTACCATGAGTTCAAATGTGCTAGGGGTTTCCCTTTGCGCATTTTTTATGGGGCAATGGTGTCGAGAGCTTTAGTCATGGACTCGTTGTAGGTGTTGACTAACAGGTTCAAGTCAGTTGAGACCTGTAGTGCATTGAGAGTAGGAACTACCAGGTGTACTAAAGCTTCAGTTGAATTGTTACGCTTATTCCTGGTTAGGCAAGCTGGTGCATTGAGGGTTTTTTTGGACTTTGGACTCTAAGTTATTGATGTTGATATCTAGTGATAGGAGATGATGGTCCATCCAACCAAGAGGTGAGGAGTCCTTCAGGGTGATGTTGCAATTAAGAGCGGCTAGCCAATCTAGAGTCCTATCTTTTGAGTGAGTGGGTTGAGAGCTGAGTTGTAGGAAGCCATGCTCGGCTAGTGCATTAGCTAGGGAAGTAGCTGGGGGGTCATTAGGGTCGTTGTACCCAAGGTTGAAATCCCATAGGATGATAAATTGTGCTGACGGTTTAGAACTCTCGGCTACTAGTGAAGTGATATCTTCTTCGAATGATCCAGGAGGACCTGGGGGTCTGTATATTAGGTGTATGTACTTTTGGGGGATGTTTGAAATTTGACTGTGAGATGTTCGCAGGATTTTAGCAGAGAAGAAGAGGAGAGTCTAATGTCTGGAGAGGATTAAAAGATAATGGCTACACCTCCTCCTCGAGCATTAGGTGTTTTGGCTCTGAGGATGGAGTAGTTATCAGGAATGGCTAGTGTGAGAGAGGGCTCGCTGCATCGTGCAGCCAGGTTTCTGTCACGGCCAGGAAGTCAAGTTTGTTGGACCGGATGATATCGGCGGTCTCTGTAGCGTGGGCGACTAAGGATCTGACATTAAGGAATGCTCCTTTTAAAGGGAGGAGTTTGGAATTATTAGAGACTTTACTTTGTTTGTTAGTCTTGCAGTGGGGTTTGACTAGTAGGTTGCTACTCCAGTGAGGGATTCTGGTGCCTAGTCTGAGGTTGCGCTCGGTATGGTCAGGGGTGGCGGTAAGTGTGTCTATTTGGTCATTAGTTCCAATGGGCTCGATGAATGGTGTGGGGATGTTATGGTCGGGACTGGTGTGGTGAGCTTAGACTAGAGCAGTGACACTTGGAACTGCCGGTGTTGCACTTGGCTAGGGTGTCAGCTAAGTAGTCACTGCCACAGGTAGAGTGGGAGTGGACGGAACCTACTGGGACGGGAGGTGTGGTGGGCATGAATGGAGTGGGGCAGGTAATGGGGTGGTGCCTAGGACAGGCGAGTTTGGATAGGCCATTTTTGTAAGCTATGTAATTGTTACTGCTACAAGGTAAGCTATCTTGCACGACACAGAATCAGAACATGATCAAGGTGAGCCAGATTAGCATGGTGGGAGGCTGTTACAGTGTAACTCTGACATTACAGTGACATAATAAATGTGTGCTAATGATTGGATACCCTGTTAGCAGTATATCTTGCTTGCAGAGCAGCTCAAAACAATGATTCATTCCAGTCCACATGAACCCGATACAGGTTTATTAACGGATGCTAGTGATAACTTGGGCAAGTGCTGTGCAGTCTGTGCACATCGCAGTTTTAGCCAAGGGTACTATGTGAGGTGGGCTGGGTGACCCAGAAGCAATACAATGAAAGTGTTGTGTACACATTTTACATTGACTCCTGTTTCAGCAATTGTGCTAATGGCTAGTTATGGAGTATTCTATTGGCTGTCAGTAGGCATGGTGCTGGCAGATAATGGGCCTCATTATGACCCGGGCAGTAAGTACCAGTCATTACTGGCATGGCACAATTACTGTGTCCGTGCTGGCAATAGACTGCTAAAAGCGGCCCATTACGAGTTCACGGCATGAGCTTTGCGCCATGCCGGTAATGACCTCACCACTATGCCGTAAAAGTCCGAAAAATCCCCCTTTCCGGCACCGTCTGTAGTGGAAATAGCTCCTCCGCATCCAAGGCATCAGCATTAGCGGTCACCTCTAATAGCGGTCCCGCTATTAACGGTGACTGTAAATACGCGGAACCGGAAGTAGCGTCAATGCTCTGGAACGGGAAAGAGCACGGCGGCCATCTTTAAAAACACAATCCATTGCCATCCTCCACAACCAGGAGCCATCTGACCCCCAGAAGCCATCTGACCCCCAGAACTCCAACCGCACCTCCACCACTACCTGTTGCAATTTAGGATGCCAAAAGCAGTGAAAAAAACGGGAGATCGCCTGCGCAAGGAGCGCTTCTCCAGAGAGGAGCTCATCATGTTAGCGGAGACACTGCAGGTTCATGCAGATGTGGTGTTCTCAAACGACATGTCCCGTCCAGCATAGCAGCGTAAAAAGCAGATTTGGGCAGAGGTCACCCAGAGAGTCAGTGCCGTTGGCACCACACCCCGCACACCCAAACAATGCCGTAAGCGCTGGGATGACCTACGTCTACGTGTGCGAAGTATACTCTCCGCCAACCGCAACAGGCGGAGGTGCGGAGTCGCCCATAAAACTACAACCATGGGAGGAGATATGCGCCACCACCATAGGCACCGAGGCAATAGAGGTAGTCGGGGACATGGAGCGAGTAGCCCCGTCATCAGCTGATGCAGGTAGGTGTCTCAAAGGAAACAATGCTAATACCACCATGATGATGTCCACCTGAACTGACAGTGCAATGAGGTAGAGCAGGGTCCACCAGACACATAAGTACAAGACTGCTTACAGGCAGTGCAGAGCATCACCTTGTCCACATGCATAATGCACCCCATATGTGTTGCAACCCAGACTCCTCCATGCATCACCCACCCAAGAGTGAGGCAACCCGTATGTCACTCCCCCCAATGTTAATCATCTACCATTCCATATCAATGCAGCCACCCCAATGCATGCCCGATGCCCGTAGACACATCACTAACCCTCTCCCTCCTTTAGTCCCCCACAGGCACACATTCTGACAGCAGTGATGAGGACACCCGTGCCACATCAAACAAGAAGGCCAGGGCCGAGGAGGGTGAACACCGCCCCTCAACCTCAAGGGGCAGAGGCCAACCTGCACCACCTCAGAAGGACATGAAAACCACAGAGGCCACAGCACCAATGTGCACCACGGCACCCAAAACACCCACACCAGCCACCATCACCCAGGAGGCATTGGCAGAGGGCACACCATTGGCTGCCAGCAGCACAGTCGGTGAGACAGCTGCCACAGCAGCCATATCGGATGATGAGGGCGATGTACAGCTGCATGGCGCAACACCAGCCACAGGCCCCCTCCACTCACCACACCTATCCACATGCAGCGTGGTGGACAGCAGCATGCACGGGCTGTCACCTGGAGATTCATGGCCGGCAAGTTTCAGCCCCACGCCAACTGTGCCTGATGACCAAATCATGGTGGAAACGCCTCACACTTCCACCCCAGTGACAACCACCCAAGAGGGGATCATGGCTATACAGAGAAGCCAGGAGGAACTGCGTCAACAGCCCTGTATTGACTCAGCATATTACCGAATATACCCATGCAAGGGATGACATCAGGGATTGTGCTGCATACATAAAAACAGCCATCGAGTCCACCTCAAAGGACATTTGCGCGGAACTTGCAGCAGTGCACCACGTCCTCTCGGAAATGCTGGCAGCAATGCGGGACATGCATCCACCACAGTTCCCAGGACAATCTGGACCGTCATCAAATGCCAGCTCTACTAGGACCAGCCCTGTGCGTCGGTCTAGCAGGAACCTGCGCAGATTGGACAGGGGGGCACTTGGTGCTGGAAGAGGGGAGGGCAGTAGGCACAGCCATGCATACTGGTGTCATGTGGACTACTGGTTCATGCTACTGCACACCATGTGTTGGGAAGTCAAGGGGGGGAGAGGGTGTGTGGGGGAGTTGAGAGGGCAGGGGGGAAAGGGTGTGTGGGGGAGTTGAGGGGGAAGGGGAGAGAGGGTGTGTGGGGTGGAGGGCTTGTTCACCTTGTTATGGTTCTTTAATACACATTTTGGTGACTCATGAGTCACATTTGTGGACATTGCTTATTGCGTACATGTGCTTTATTGGTGAACAGTCTACAGTGTCCATGTCCCTGACACACCCAGTGCCCCGAGTGCCACATCCATGTCACACTCCACGTCCATGTGTGCTAGAAACATTGGTTGATCAGAGTCTGACGCATGTCACGTACCTCCTGTGTATCGCTGCCTCCCTGAGGTGCTGCCCCTTCCCCACCCTCCTCATCCTCATCGTCAGGTGGTTGCAGTTCTGCATCAGTGGGCAGGGGCACTTTCCGTCTGATGCACATATTGTGTAGCATGACACATGCCATGACGATCTTGGCCACCTTCTCATGGCGGTACAGGAGTGCCCCACCAGACCTCTGAGGCAGCGAAACCGTGCCAAATGTCTGCTCATTCACCACACGGGTACGTGTATGTGCACGTTTGTAGTCCTCCTTGTGTCTGTTCTGTGGGTTCCCGACCGGGGTAAGGAGCCAACTCCTCAAGGGATAGCCTGAATCACCTGCATGTGGGCAACAATGTATAAGTGTAAGTCATCACATCATATGTGACCTTGATCAATGACACCATAGCATGCATTGATTTCCTGATTGCAACCACATTCCCATGCATGAATGGAGACACACAATGTGACTGCTATGTGTGTATTCCTCTTATGGACTGGTGTGCGTGCCATCGACTAGTGGGCACAGTGGGGTCCAGTTCCTTGTAAGTGCTCATGCGCTGTGTTAGTCCACACCGGTTGTTTCCATGATCTGGCTGATGTGCAGTTATTTGTATGCTTTCATCCTGGCACCGTTGATGTCAGCCTCATGATGATGTCACTATGGAAATATGGAAAACAAATGGTGTAATGCTCTTTTGTTGGACCTCTGTGTCAGTGTAGTGGTGCATCAATGTATTTGGGCCTCATGTGACTCCTATGTACGCAGTAATGGGGGACTGTCCTTTCAGTTGATGGTATTTAGTGCTGTGTATTGGCCATAGTAGTTGCTTGTAGCTGCATTGTGTTGAGGGGGTTACGGTCTGATTAGGTACAGTGCACATGTAGATGGCTATGGAATGGTTGTGACACTGCATCATTTACATGTTAGGGCAGCTTTCATCTTTCATTATGTGGTCAGGTGTCAGGTCCAGTCTGGGCTGCTTTGGGGTATGAGCATGGTCCATTCTCTCAGGCACTCACAGCTAGGTGAAGTATCCATCTCTACCCCCCCATCTCAGCCAGGTGAAGTATGCATCTCTACCCCCCATCTCAGCCAGGTGAAGTATGCATCTCTACCCCATCTTAGCCAGGTGAAGTATGCATCTCTACCCCCCCATCTCAGCCAGGTGAAGTATGCATCTCTACCCCAACACTTACCCACATCACATTTCCAAAGGGCCTAACATGCGACTCACCGAGAAGCCAGGATCTCTGCCCTGCATGTCGCTCCATGTAGCGTGGTAGTGTGGAGTTCCGCAGGACCATTGAATCATGGGTTGATCCGGGGTATCGGGCACAGCAATGTGTGATGAAGTTGTAGATTACATACCATTTGCACGTTGATTGAGTGGTATAGCTTAAGGTTGCGGTACGCTACCTCCATGGCATGTGGGACCATCAATTCCACATGGGTGCAGTCAATGGCGCCAATGCAACCAGGGATGCCGGCCAGTGAATGGAAACCAACTTTGGTGTTTGAGATCTCCTGGGCAGACCGTGGTAAGTAAATGTGGTCGCCTGTGTGCTAAATGAGGGCATCAAGCACTTGATTCAGCATACGTGAGAATAATGGTTGTGATATGCCATGCATGTGCCCCACTGTGTGCTGGTAGGTGCCTGTGGCCAGGAAGTGGAGCACAGGCGCTACCTTCAGTAGGGGTGGGATGGCGGAGCGTGATTCAATCAGGCTGACAATGTCGTCATGTATCATATCCACAATGGTGGTGATTGTGTCCCGATCCAGACGGTACAGGGTGTGGATCTGCTCAGGGGTTAGGTTGAATGGACGGGCTCGGATGCGAGGGATCGGGTGCTGCCTGCGTGATGGCACTGGCTGCACTGGTGGGGCATGCTGGCCCTGCCTCGCCTTCCTTCTCCTCCTGCGTCTCCTCTGTGCTGCCAGTTGTTGTTGTTGTTGTTATTGTTGTTGCAGCAGTTGCAGGGCAATCATATCATCCAGCCCCATCATTGCTAGTAGTATTGGAATCATTGTGGAGTCTGACTGGGTGTGGGAAGGGGTGGGGTGTGCTCCTTTTGTGCTGGCTCAGTCTGTATTGCCTCCCCTGTGCTGATTGTGTGCACCTGTGGCAGTTGGGAACACTGCACATGGCCATTTATGGGTGGTCCGTGATGCCAGAATTAGCTCCATGCCGGTAAGGTACTTTTCGGGCTTCAGTAGGGCATTGTTTGCATGTCCGCCTGACTTGTGATGTTCCCCTGTTTGCTCCATGCCGGCATTTGTGGCATGGATGGTCGCGTGCCCGCGCTCCTGGCTTTATTAACGGCACTGTTAATTACGGTGCCGCTAATAGCGGATAATCTTGTCATAATCGGTCGGAGCGGTAAACTGTTCACTTACCGCCCGGGTCGTAATGAGGCCCAATGAGTGCCCCGGCAGACGATTCTTCAGTAGTGATGCGACTTGAAACTGAGGTCAAGTAAGGAGTATGTGTTCTGAAAAGAGATCTGAATAAATACGAGCACTGTTCAAGCCTATAACACGTTATAGTGAGAAAGTGAATGTACCATCTATGCGGTGTGCTTCCCAATGCTTCCCAACGTACAGTCCCAGCAGGATTCATCTAATCTGCCCATGCTGTATCTCTATACCCTCTATTACTCTCCCCTCATTGTGAAACACAGGCGACTGGAAGCTGTAACATGCTCTGAATGGCTCCCTAAAAGAACGTGTTTTCTTTCTCAATGTTGCTTCTCTTTCATGTTCTCATGTGTAATCAAGCTTTGGCATTTAGTGAAATAAACAGATACTAAATGAAAGGTTTGAAGCTATGCGTTTGCACGATAATTGTATCTCCCCTACAACAATCCTGTGTTTGATTAGATTGCACCGTGTGACAGAAATCCCACTATGGCAACGTGCTGCTTTGTCCAAAAAAATGTCTGTCATTGTATCCATCGCATTATTCCCTGCAGGAGTTTTGGAGTCTTCTTACTCCCTGTCAACTAGCACTGCATGTTTTTGTGTACGTCACTTGTGTAGAGATGTCCCCAGCATCCAAGATTCAGTCATGTTTTTTATTTTACCTGTGACTTCATTTTTGCAGGATTTTTTTTGTTCATCCTAGTTTCCTTCCCGATCACTTCTTTCCGATTTCACCAGCAATTGATAATATGCAGTTGTATGATATGGTCTTTTGTGAGGGTTTGGCATGCCAGTTGCTTTCTGTCTGGTTTGAGATGCTGTCTCTGTGAGTTATTTGACCATACGCACGTGGAGTGTGCACTCGCCTGGGCTTTTTTTGAAGTTATGTAATGAAAATGAATGATGGGAGATTAACCTCAGAAAATGATTGGGGCTAATCCGCACACATTTTCCTCTACTCACGGCACAACAAACACATGGTCATGTGCACTCTGGGGGGACAGGGAATACAGGTGCAGTCCTCCCTGTCACATTTAGCTGGATTGTGACAGCCACAGGTACATCAAAGCATCTCTGAAAGAGGACGGCAACACCTTCCTCCGGACATGGCCAGTCTAATTAAATTATCAAATGCTCCATGATGATGGCTGCACCACTGACTATTGTCATGCTGCAATCACTAAAGCCGCCCAAGACGTCTCAACCAGTTTTCCAGATCTGTCAACCAGCACAGAGACAATACTTCTTGACCACGAGCCGCTGTGTAGGCCAGCCTGCAGCTGTATGTACAGCCTCACTTGCCAAACTACCTGCTGCCTGATCCACAGCTGTCTGCCGTATTGAACTCTGTCGCAGGAACTGCAAAGCGTCCTGGAACCGACTGGACTCTATCGAGCATCAAGATCATTTCAAGCGCCAGGTACATGTGGTTCGGTGCCCCGATCCATCTCAGAAGACCCCTAATGATATTTACGACCGCTTACTCCCTTGATCCTGAAACCTATTATTCTTGAACAGTTAAGACAGAATGCTTTACCGACTACCCTCCTGCCAGTATCCAGAGTGTATCCCTTTCCTTCGTGAAACTGTCTGTCCTCTGCGTTCCATTACACGGTGGGTTGTATTTTGTAGTTTGCTAGAACTGTCTGTTGTACTAATAATAAAATAGATATTTTGACTGGACAGTCCCTTTTATCATTGGGTAGTAATTGTATTTTCGCTGTGTTGCAACTAACCAACGATCCACAACCTTGCAGAGATAAGCCTACCGTTCCGTCCATGTTAGCTTGTGAGACTAGTCCCCCTTATCTCAATCTATCTTGCCATTCTGTGCATTTTGAAACCCACCTTCATTGTTTTGGAATCCACTCCTTCCTCTATAGCCCATGCCTCTGCCTTGTGCCATGAACCCATTCCCTCGTTGGTCCATCGGGCGCTGATTGTTTTTCTGGGATGTACCCACTGATTGCTGAATTCCCAACCCTTGTCCACTTGTCAATACTGCCCCTTCTAAGGCATATTTTGACAATTTCTTCACAAATAATTTAGCCTCCTCAATTTTCCTAACCTCATCTTTCTTCTTATTTTTCGCCTAATTAGCCGACATTGATGCACTATCGTCAGCTTTATTATAGCCCATGATTTTGCTTCCATTCCCACTTGTTTCTTCATGTGCCTCTGTACTTGCTTGGGCAACCCATGACATAAAATGTGGTAAAATAATGTCACTGTTTTTCCTATGGCTCCCTCCTATGACACCCTATGACACCCTTGAATGTCCTGAATGCAAGCAATATAATCTTCATCATATGTGTCAAAATTGTGCCCATATCTGATGTGTCAGGATACTGCACACTGAGAGCCCTCCACACATGCTGTCACTCTTGAATAGACTGCTCTCATCCATATGTCATCAGCTCTTTCCCCAAGAATGGCTGCCTGTGGCCAATGTATTTATAGCCAGTCTGATAGCACAGCGAGTAGACCGCTCGCTTTGACATCTATACAGAGCCAGCTGACGCAGGTTAAAATCCTGGCAGGGCCAAACTCAGCATTTCATCCTTCCAAGGTCGATAAATGAGCACCATGGACCGTGGGTAATAATAAGCAGCGCTCAGATGCCTGAGGGTTTGTAGTGCTAAATTATTATTTATTATTATTTCCTCCTGTCAGTTTCTCAAATTCATAAATCCATTTTCCTGCACCCGACATTAAACTCAGGATTTTGCAATTTAAATTATCCTTGTCCATCTGTGACCATGGAATATACTGTGGCTTTGCTCCCTTTTTTCCAATAAGGGAAACTCTGTAAACCCTAACCCGCAATCGGCTCCATCGTCTACCTATCCATGTCAGAGACAATTGTCACTCCTTGTCAGTAATGACCTTAACGTGCTCACATATGGCAATGATTCTACTTTCTCACTATATGTTCGTCCTCTGGGATGCTCTGGATATGTTATAGGATCTGGCGTACTATCCTTAGATTGCTCTAGGTCTGACCATCTTACTTCCTTGTCCATCTGCAGGCTTCCCTCTGGGAACATGCACTCCCTCCCTCTTCCCAACAGATGGATTCTCTCTCCTCATCTGACATGTCTAGCCCCCAACTAGTGTGACTGTTGTCCCCTTTGCCCTTGCCTAGGTGCAATCTGCTTAAGGATAAGGCTCCATGCTCGAGGCTAAATGGATGTTTTCCTTTGCCTCATGATTTAAATACATGGGATTGGTCCCCCTTCCCTCGGCATCCCGATTTGATACCTTCCCTTAATTATTGATAGACTTTATCAATCCTGTCTCCGATACTTACTTTATCAAAGTGTTCTTCATCTGATGCTACTCTTGATGCCCCTTTCATATCTCCCGTTAATGGAAGGAACTCTTCTATTCTGTCTCATCGTGTTGCTGGATTTAGCCCTATTGGTTCCTTTAGAATGATGCCAATATCAAGATCCTGCTGTCTCCTTCTGTGTTCTAACTCTTCATCTAATTCTCTTTGCTTTCTCACCTCATCCTAATTCTCTCGTCCTTGAGTCTTCATTCTTCTCTCCATTCTCCTGCTCTCCTTTCGTCCTCTTCCCTTTGTCTCTGTGTTCATTTGTCCCTTCGTTTCTGTGCTTCCTCCTCCTCTCACTTCCTTTCTCATTTGTCCCTATCTTGTATTGCTCTATGCCTGTTGTTATACTTTCTCTGCTCCTCTGCTAATTCCACTTTGTTCTCTTGCTCCTCCTGATACATCTGTTCTTGTCGCTCCCAGCTCTTTCTCTTGTGTTTGTCTTCCTTCAACCTCTTTTCTCATTCCCTGTCTTTTCTGTCCTATTCGTCCTGATCTTCCCTTTGCCTAACTTCCTCGATACATTTCCTGTCTAGCTTGAGTAATATCTGTCAGCTTTATCTTTCTCGCCTTTCCATCTCTTAATCTCCTTTTGTATTTCGGTTGATACATTCGATCGCTCATTCTTCTCTTCCTTGTGCTTTATGATCTTAAAGATCTGCTCTTTTCTTTTACTCTCCTCTGGACTATCATCACTGCTATAAGCAGGTGGTTCGTATATCGGATTACTATACCCTGTTGCTGATTTCAGTTGTTTTAAAGGATAAAGCCCTACATCTTCCATACTAGTGCCTTTTAGTTGAGGCAATGGGAGCTGAAGGATTGGCATCTTCCTCCTTACACTGGTTAAGTATCCACTCTTCGGGTTGCAGATTTTCCCTCTCTTCTTGGTACATCTTCCAAAGCTCTACAATAGCTCACATTTTCTCCAATGTCTTCCCTGTGTACGCAGCGTGCAAGTATGTGGTCATGTGTTGCATACTGCTTTTAACAGTGATTCCCCCTTGTGGCCATGGCATGAACATCATATCTGCCATGCCTTTCACCCATTATGCACTGTATTGTTTGAGCCTGGGCATGTTCTTTGGCAATGTCTTACATAAATGGATCAGAGGAGTCTTGCCAATTTTGATGAGTCTCAATAGACTGTGAATACTTACCAGACTTCATAAAATACTTTTGTCAACTTTTCAACACTTTTAAAACAACAAATATGAGCAAACTCTAACAATCACCGCTCAAACCTCCATCTTTCAATGTTCTCTTCGTATCTCTGGATTGGTACCAACCACTTCCCTAGATAGATAGCATAACTCCTTAACTTTATCGGAATTCTTTCACAACTTTGCGTATCACTCTTCAACACCTTAATTCAACATATAACACAAACAGACTAGTCTACTTTGCACATAAAAAGCACAGTGATCACCCTTTTTTCTCTCGCCTCTAATGAATACTCTGATCACAGAGTTTAACTTGTCTCCTTATGTTAACCTGTTCACACGTAGCCAAGTGACCCCTGCTGGGGTGTGAGGTGACTTCTTCTGGACTCCCTTGGGTCAGGATTCTAATCACTTTATTTCTCTCTTCACACAATATTTCCTGTTACCTTAAAATTACCACAACCCCGTCCACTTATTTTCCCATTCTCCTTAGTTTACTCACCATTCGTCCGCTTGTCTCAAGGCCCTCAGTATTGTCTCCTCCTCCAACCAACCACTTTCGCCTTCTGTCCACAGAGCACCCGTGTAAACCAGCTAGAGATTTCATCAAAGAGGGACACTACCTACCGTCTCAGTTTTTCTTGCACAATAATTCTATTCGGCCGCTTTCCACTGGAAGCCCTGCGATCCTCTGGCTAGATGGCGGAGGATGTCCGATTGTCTGAAATACTGGAGCTAACAGGTCGATGGGTTAGAACAATCCTACCAGTGCTACCACGTGAGCTTAGGGCCTTTAATAGGTAGTATGTCATGCAGCGGATGGGATGCAGAGTAACTCTTACACCAAATAGTCAAACCAACTCAGGAAGATGGAAAAGTCCATTTGACTATTTTAATATCAATTGTCTAAAACAGGGAGTTACAACAGGCATTAACGGACATCTCACAGTGCCTAGTTTTATAATAAAACTTTGTCATACGTGATGTCATACTACGTGGCAAACAAAAAAAAAACTATGTGGGGTTGTAGTTGGCTTAAGGGGAACAACTAAGTATATTTTATATACAGTGTTGTGTTGTGATTGGGTCTCTACAGTCAGGTGGACAACGTATGCCCACCCCTAGTGCAAGTCATCTTCAACAGTTATTAGATACAAGGTCTATCACTGTCTCTCAAACTATAAGGCCTTTCATTATATGGCCCTCTACAATTGGTTGGCACACTCATGCCCTTCTGGAACATTTGGCACACAAGCAGCATGTAAGCTTTACTTAGGTGCCAGGAGGTGGACATGACGTTACCTCCGCACCCAATTAGCCCATCATCTCTCATCACCCATGCCTTCTGCCATACAGACTGTCTTTGAACTTGGCCTTGTAGTGTATTCTCATCTCTGGGAATATAGGGGAGTGTGAGCATGCGCTATCTTAGTTCTAGAGCCGCATGCCCAACTTCTATTTCCATTCATAGCTTACGTGACAGGAGACCGCAATTCGAACCATTTTCTAGCATTTAATTATATTCAATGAATAAAACTTGGCACTCATAGTGTTCTTTCTTTGCACCTTACCAAGGGATGACTCAGCTTCTCATGTTCACTGTTCTCCAAGGATAGATAACCAGTTCTTGGCTGCTCCAGCCTTTGACACCAGGCCAGACAGCCCTTCTCAGTTCTTGCACGATCCCATTTGCTTTTGCTGTGAGACAGCCTTCAGCCCTTCTCCACGGGTTTGAGCTTACTAAAGTTGTGACACCAATGTCTAGCTTCTATGTAATGGCAGCTTTGCCTGCAGTCTATTCACTATGTATAGCTAGCTTATATGATCACTTGATCTGCTTGTGTTACTGCCGTGCTCTTTACACATGAAATCTTAATTTTCGCATATAAGAGTTTTCTCAACTCATTACTTTGTCATTTGTTTCTATAAGGTTCATACATTCTCTTCTTCAGCCAGTCTTCGTAGTGCGCCACCCCCGTGTCTTGTGATGTCACCAACTTCTCTTTCTTTCATTCTCCATATTCCTTCGGGGACCTCTTCCAAAAGATTGTCATCTCTTTGGGGATACATCACATAGGTTTTCTTAGTGGATACCTTTTCTCGAAGACTCTCAACGGAATAGTCATAGTAAGCATGGTACGATCTATGGCTTCCAGCATATATGTGTGAAGGGGGCGGGACTTCCTGCACAGGGACTTGGCTGCTCCTCTACAGTAGCATGAATATATTCTGTAATGTTAGAATGGGTGGATAGGGATCACAAAGGTGGGAATAGACTAGGTAAGTGTGTAGAGGGTGTGACTATGATATACCGATAAGGGGAGAGACGGTAGGGGTATAATGAAGGTAGAAAAAGTGTCAGTCGGATGAGTGGGTGAGGGTATTCAGGGTTAGATAAGCTGGGTGAGGATAAACAGGGGTGAGTATGATGGGTGGTTGCAGTAGAGAAGGTGGTTAGGCTGAGTAAACTTAGAGAAGGCGGGATACAAAACAGTCACACAGGTAGAAACATTACCCATGGCCACAGTAATAAGTCCACAGTGATTATGTCAGAATTTGCACTGCAACGACGTGGCCCTTCAACTGTTCCATCACGGCTTGGCCACATCTGTCCTTATCAATCATCTACCTGTGTCCACTAGAATAATGCATACAGAAAGATCCATGAGCACCGCAAGCTGAGGATGCACGGGCCATGTTCATTATGTTGGCGAGCATCTGCACCTCCTCCATCAACACCTCCATTCACAATTGCAACACCTCCAACCAACATTGAAGCCACAACTTCTCCTAGTGGTACCTCAAATCTACCTGATGCCATTCCATTGGCACGTTTAAGTATTGAAAATCCTATGCACTATATGCCACAATAAAATTGTCCCAGCCATGACCATGGACACAGTAATGACTGCACAGTGATTACGTCATAATTTGCACTTCTATATCTGTTAAAAAAAATATATATAATTAGACAACATACTTTCTGAAAAACAATTAGAGTTGTACACAAATGTTAATTCCTCAAAGCTATGTGTAAACTGTTTTATTAAATGTTCATGTTTTTTATTAAAAAGTAACCTGCGTAGAAAAAAAGGAAATAGTTCAATCTAAATGCTCTTCTTTCAAAATGATTTATTTTGGAGCATTTACTGTAAACTGAACAATAAATGCAGCACTGAATTAGGTGCCCCACCATCGTTAGCTTATTTACTAGTAAGAAAAAAGCAATTGAAAAACATCACTACAATATTGGTAAGTGGAATTTGGTGACAGCAGGTGTACTATTTTGGCACTACATGTATCTGATATCAGTGCTTATAAAACAGTGTAGATTTATAAATAAAGAAATATGCTACATTTTAGGGACAGCTATTTATAAGAGAATCAGAATATAACACTTCAAATACATAGGTGTATGAATAGGGATGGATTTAATATCATCTCAGTAAAACAACAACACTGCATAGGTGTATGAGCAGCACCAACATCTTTCTAATTCTATAACGTTAAGAAGAATGCCCTTTCTAAACACTTTTATAGTACAAATAACTGCCACTTGATGTGAACAGGTGGTCAATATAGCTGACACACACAACACTGCAAATAAACCTTGAAATATGTAAATATTTTCTGACACTTACTTTCACATAAGCCACACACTCAGCATGTGTACAATGTCAGTACTGCAATCAAAATGAGAAAAGTGAACACAATGGTGGCTTTTCCTATTTCAAAAATCAATAGCACAAAAAAAGGACTATATAGTAAGCAAAGTACTAAAATGGCCACACATTTTCACTGCATTTTCACTGCACCCTATCAAAGGCAAATACACAATTACAACAGTAACATCAACCAATTGTAAACACTGAAACACATACAAAACCTTTTTTTTCCTAACACCCACTTATAGCTGCCGCTATTCAACCCATGGCTATAAACACCCTTATGTAACCGCGCATACATATACATTTTTTACTAAATCAAAAAAAGACCTTGCCAACATTTAAAAGTTCAAATGAGTCGAGGGTAGAGGTGAGGACATGGAATTATAAATACATGTACTATTGTGTGATGTAAGATCAACAGAATAATATCATTATTGTGCAGAAATGTATGCTTGATACCTGCGGCTATTCATATAGCCCCATGTAGAACAGCAACCAATCAACTGACAGAATACGTTAACATGCCTACGTATGTCCATCATCGTGCTATATACCTGAGGGTATAGCAACACCCAATGAAGTTGCTTGTTTGGTGTGGTGGCCACAGCTATCTAGAAAAACATTGAAACAAATGTGTTCCTGCACTCCCAAGACCTCACCAAGTGTCCCCAACATCTATGTCATTCCCCACACCCCATATGTCCTCCTCTTCTGCCCTGCCCTCTCAATTCCCCCTACAACACTTGTTGTTTATGTGATGCAGTTTCTATCAAAATGTTGGGTAGCCGCAGATATGTAGTCTGAAAAAATACATGACGTGTTTGAGAAACCTGAAGGTGCCTCACCCTCTAGTCCCCAGGGATCTGTCTGCCAGGTGGCCAGAAAACGGCCATCGCTTTTGGATCCAGTTCCTGGGGGTGGACCAATGCGGGAGAATCACATGGATGGGGGGTCTTTGGGGGGTGGAGGTGGGATGCTGGATGGTGAGACGTGGTATTCCCTTCCCTGTAACACCTTTTCTCCATCCTACCCACCCCACCCTTTTCCAACATGAACACTATCTCACGGACAGCTCACTGTGAGAGAAAAAAAAACTAACACTCGATCCATATACCTTACATGTCCCAAAACAATGGTCAGGCAGAGTCAGCCAATTACTGATCATTACACACACCTGACTTCCATCACACTTGCCCACACGGATAAAAGTCAGAGCAAAAAACCACACTCTGAGCAAGGCAAAGCACACAAGCAAGCATCAGTTCCAAGATTGCAGCTTAATATGAGGAGAAAGATGGCAAGGCCAGAGAGGGTTGCACAGAGGGAAGTGCCCTTGACCTTTTCAGAGAAAAAACGTTACTTCCATGAGCCTTCGAGAATAAGAAACATAACACCTGGAATTAATGCTGAGGAAACCTACATTGTGTGTCAGTGGTACCCAAGGCTATCCCACTTCTATAGCCAAGGCAGGGAGGAGCATTTGATGCTGTGGTACTATCCTTGGCTGCTACAACAAAACAGCACCAGTAAAGTCAGCACAGCTGGTGAGTCAGTAAGACTGATGACAGAGCGGTCTGTGTTAGAACCAAGGTTGAAAGCGGCAACATTGTATGGTGAAATCTGAAGAGAACAGTATGTGAAGCGTATGTTATGAGCAACGAGAATATAATTGAATATCAAAGGAGTGACTGAACCTTTGAAGCCAAGATAGATACCATATAGAGAGTGGTCTGGCACCACATTGGTGCTCATTCGAAGATCTCTGTTAGGTATCCAACTTAGAGGTGGTAAATGTAAAAAGAAATTGTGAAATTGAAGCGGGCCTGCAACAAATCAAATTAAACCCTGTGCACATTCAAAAGTCTTTGATAGTTAATACGAACTGAAATTGGTCTGAGCCTGGTTGAGGGGAGACTAATTGTGTAAGAGGCAGGATCTGAGCCCGGCTGAGGGGGATCCGGGTGAACCGTGAGTCACCCGAGAAAGAATATTCTCCGAACATTGGAATAGGGGATCTGAGCCCGGAAGAGCGGGTCCAAAGTAACGATCATTGTATAAAAGGGATCTGAGCCCAGCTAAGGGGAAGCAGGGTGAATAGTGAATCACCTGAATTGAGTACTTTTAAGAAGGAAAGGAACTTTTCATTTGTTTTGGTACATCAGGCCCTCTGAATAATGAGACTTTGATAAGTAAAGAGACTTGGGCACAGAAGGCCTGATGCTGGTAATGGAACTGTATCCTTTTGCTGAAGAGAGTGTGCTGAGCTCGAGTGACCCGCCTTGTCCCGTGCTGAACATGGCCTGAACATCCTGACATATCATTTTTGTGAACACTTCTTTATTTTTCATAAACACTAACCCACACTATTTGTATTTAGAGTTAAGGATTGGCAATTGTTTTTTTTTTAGCATATGCCCTTTTATTTTGACGAGACTCCACTAGGACTGCTTTACTATTATTAGATGGTTGTTGCTTGCTCCCATCTGCAGATTTAGGATTAGATAGGTGTTTATCACACCCGTGTTGAAGTTCCATAAACACCCTTGAACTGTGGTCACTTGTGTTTGTCTTACTGTTGATACCATGCATTCCATACCCATTCCATTGGCCTGTATACAGACACAATTACAAATGGCCCCTGCAGATAGTCGCAAATACGTGTTTCACGCAATGATATGCGCTGCTGTAGCTGCAGTTACGCACTGCAGTTTTTGCTGCTATTATCTGCATGTGTGATTTGCCCATTCACATTACTTGATTCGTAGCCACGGCTATTAAATTTTAATTTTGAATTTACATATGTATATTAATATTTTTATTATTATTATTATTATTATTATTATTATTATTATTATTATTATTATTATTATTATTGTATTTACTGAGTGAGGATTTAGCTCAGAAAAGCAATGGAGCGCTTTGCAGAGGTATGCACCAGTAGAGATATATAACAGGGTGCTTTACAGAGATGTACAACATTACAGATGCATAACGGAGTGCTTTTCAGTGGTGCATATGTGTGTATTCCATACTCATTGTAAGTTGTATTTTGAGATATATACAGTATAAGACAAAATGGAATAACAGTACAAAACTATGAATAGCTTATGTAGCAGGTAGTGGTGAAGAGAGTGGGGGTAGTGTGGGGAAGGGTAGAAAAGAGGTGTGTAGATTGTATGGATGGGGTAAGACATGGTGAGGATACAATGGTGGTGCAAAACATGTAAGTACGGTGAGTACATGGGGGAAGGAGGTTTAGGTAACATGGGAGAGAATAAAGTGGGAAGGAGAATGGTGGATGGCCAGGGTAGAGAGGGTGTGGCAGATTGAGTGGATGTAGAGAAGGTGGGATACAGTAAGTGTGCAGAGGTAGATACACTAGCTTTGGCCACAGTTATATATGCACAACGATTAAATCATAACTTGCACTTTTCAGACTGTAAAAAATATATATATAATTAGTCAGAGACCATAATCCCAATATGAGACAAGTGCTTATGATCTTGTGGGTACACGTCTGCACAGTGAACATGACAACCTGAGTAAAATCCTGGTAGCCAAATATTAGTTCAAGCTTGCCAAGCTAAAATAAAAAGAGGTTGCATCCGCCCTCTGAAAAGGAGGAAGTGAGGAGTAAGTGAGGAGAAAGTGAAGTCTGCAGTTGTGCAGATTCACTTTGGCATTGACATTTTGATGAATAAATATGGCATCCGCTATAGCATGGGAAAACAGAGAGAATCTCTCTATTCAAGTTCATCTAGTAGAACCTGGGAGTTTGACAGTCTAGCCATGTGACCTGCTGACCGACTTAGCTTCATTCAAAACCCATTTTCACTGCATCAGCACGCATTGAGATAGTGACGAGAACGTGAAGTCTGCAGTTGTACAGTTTGGAGGGTTGGCTGTGGCTGCAAGGCTTCTTATTTCCTACGACTCACTTAGCCCTTCATGAGTGAAAAAGCAGAGTGGAGCAACTTGTTAAGGATACATTCCTGTGGCAGCAAGTACTAGTAGTAAAAACATCAGTTGTGTGCCATTCTTGAAGTGGTCTGTAAATTGACCTGGTAAGAGAAGTCTTTCTTCATTTTTGACTGTCCTCTTGAAATTGTACTATTTACTTGAGTCTCTATCATACCGCTATACGCACTCTGTGTTAAGGCTTATTCCTAGCACTAACCCACATCACTCCATGCAGCCTTTTTCACTGCTGAATAGTGTCAGTGATTGCCTTGAGAGTGCCATACTGTTTTAAGGCTTCAAGGCAGAGAGCCGGAGCCATATTCCATGAGTAACACCATACTGAAATTATATATATACAATTGCATTACTCTGTACTTTACATTCGAATTTAAGAATGAAGTCAGACAAGTCTCGTATTTATGGTTTAAGCAGCAATTCAGCTCAAGCAAGCAAATGCACATGCATTCCACATACCTCTAATTGCCTACAACGCAGTGGTCCTTGCTCAAAAAGGATTGATCTGCTATCGAGGAGATAAAACCCAACAATACGGGATGTTTTGAAAGCCCAAACACAATGCAGCACAAAGAAGCTCCTCAGCCTGGATGCTCATCATCACCTCATACTGGGTACATAGTAAATTGCAACAATGCTTTGAGTACCTCGCTGTTAATAGATAACAATGATTTGCTAAACATGTGTATTGGGCTTCGCATAGACTCAATGGGTGGGACAAAAGGGACAACTAATGTCTCCCCCAACGTTGATAATACTATTTGTACAAATCTCTCAGCGACTCCTGATTTGGAAAAACATCTTTCTTCACCAACGTGTTCTGACAGTGACAGAGACATGGATTCTTTGTCAATATCCTCTGGAGCTTTTTATCAGGCGCCACCTTTGCTGCAGGCATCTCTAAGTGTATTATCGTCAACCGTAGTTGCCCTGTTGAAAAATTGACAAAGAGCAAATGGATTTAAAAAATATTCTAGCAATGTTGGTGGATGTTATGTTGGCTAATGGTATTGAGGGGACGGAATCACCTCCCAACCATACCTATGTAACATGGATTCTGAAGCACAGTCCTCTGATCTGCCACAATCACATAGTGATCTTGATTTATTTTGCTCACTGGCCCAGTCGGGCCCTTCCACCGAAGGGCAAATGATAACGGTGATGGACTTATTGGGCATGTTGTTGATCTCGATGTTACTTCTCTAAAAGAAAGGGTGGCATATAGATGATTTTGACTTTCTGGACTCATTTATTGGTGAAGAGGACTTCACAGAAATTGCTGTTGCGTCAATGGATCAACCACCACAGCAGAAACCGTGGCGTAGAAATAGATTGTTGTTGGCACCAAGTCTCAGTGTCCCAAAATGCAGTAACTTTTGCAAAAGGTACTCATTCACCAGGTAAATGTAAACATCTTCGAGTTTGAAATTCTTCACAAATAGGAAATACTACTATATCTTGGACACTTTTGGATGGTACAACTAGACAAGTGACATTAATTGGCTCAATTGACAAATAGGTAAAAGGCTGGGATGATCGAGTTGTGAAACCGTCCATTCCATCAATGATACCTGGCATCATTTTGGAAAATACTTGAAACCACACTCAAGTGATCGAACAGAACCTTAGTGGAGGAACAGCGTCATTGGCTAAGATGGTAACAGAAACATTTTGATTTGAGGCCTACGGATCCTACATTGAAAATGGTCCAATTAATTAGCCAACCGAAAGCGTTCATAATGCCTGTCCATCCCAGTACTTTTTCTGGTTGCTCCTTTTGTGGCAACAAAAGTTTTGGATCCAGTGCATAGACCTATCTCAGGGCTGGCAAATTATTTCCTCCCTATGGATACATGGTCACATGATTCCTGTATTAGCCAGCAGCATTGGCCATATTCTAATTCAATTGCTCTACCTCAGACGATACAGAACGCACAGATTGCTCCAAAATTGAATTGCCAACCAATGGTAGTAGGCAAATGGTCAATGATTGAGGACATTCGCCCCTTGTCAACTAGCCCATTTATTAATCGCTGCTACTTTTTGGGTCTCTCACAGAAAATCCCTTGCCTGAGAGTAATACGTTTAGATGACATCTTGCATATCGAGCTTCCGGAGGCTAACAGCCAGACACATTGGGTGGTAGTTTAATTTGTTTCCTCCATTGTTGTAGATCTCTTAAGCTCCAGTTATACTGCTCTGGTTTCATTGGGTTTTCAATTAACTATATGTGGGAAACAACAAGTAGATATCTCCTTTGCAGTCATCCAACGGTTTACAAATTTAGAGAAGAAGGAAAGAGCTCCAGGGAAAGTCATTCCACATTTAATCGAAATATGGTCCCCAACAAGCCATAATTGATTGTTGGATTCCGGGCCATCTGTGGATCACATATCATTGAAGTTTGGTGAATAAGAAACCAATCCGTTGGACTTCCTGGAATACACACAGTTACAATTCTTTCTTGTCTAATCCTTTGGGATGTTCTTATTTACTAGATAGTGGTGGATTTATACTCCAAGAACCCGTTTTACACAAAGCTTTGTGATAGATGGCTTTAGTGTCCTCTGTCGCTATGCTTCCTCTCAGGAAAGGGGATATCCCATGGGTGGCCTGGTTATTGGGGATAGAAGTACATTTTCATTAGAGGAATTTAAAGTGGGTTTATCTTCACCATATGTTTTGTCTGAAATCTTAGATGAACCTGTACTCTTGGGGAACAATTCTCTTATTATTAACTAGTATGACCCTCCTGGGGGTAAATGTAGTGGTAAAATCCACCTGTCTACTGCAGCACTGGCCTAAATTATGGCCATGCAGAAAAGTGGTAAGTGCAGGAGGTTTTAATGTCAATTGTTATCCCTCCTCTAACCCTATTACTTCTGGTTGTTCCCCACTTTTCCTTACTTTTAATGATGCAGAGTCTGTGAGTTACAGGGGAGATCATGGGTGGGTTTAATTAATGGAAGAATATGGTCTTAAATCTCTTTACAGTAAAGGACACGCTCCTACTGATTTGGCCAGTCCTTGGACCAATGGAAAGGTTGCCATATGTATAGACTACGTATTTGTTGAGGCCACTCGGTGGGCATGGCATACCCCCACACAGATTGCTTTTACTCCTCTTTGCAACCATGCAGCGCTAAAATGGACACAATCTCTGCTAAGTCATCATGGACATAGTGACCTGTGCATATAAGATTGTAAGTTAATGCCCAAAGAAACCAGATAATTTGGTCTGCTGTGAACCTTAAAAAGATCACCCTGTATACCTTTGAGATGCCCTATGAGCCAGCAGTATTGGTGGCTGCCAATCAATGGGATATACACTCAATTATGGTATAGTTTGAAACAAAATGTGCTTCAATCACATATCTACCATCATAACAATGGGAATGTTTGATTACGTCATGCATTTAAGAAAGAGGAAGCATTGTATGGCCTTTGCAGGTTTTAAAACCTGTGCTTTCCTGACAATTGAGGAATGAAAGACTAAACTGGCCCGGTTGTCAACCGGCCATAAAAATTGGATTAGGCAACATAAGAGCACATTAAATAATGCAAACTGGAAGCACATGTTCTCCCATCGTCGTGGCAGCTGCCTCAGCACTGGAATTTAATTCATTAGCTAAATCAGTCTGGAATGCGGATATTCAGGAGTTGTATTTTGACCATGTTTTAATCACTTTCTTTATGTAACTTCCCAATGTCTGGATCAAAAAATGCAAGATTTTGAGTTTGAAGAAATACTGGAGGTGATTACAAAATTAAAAGCCTCCCGGGCCTCAGGCCCAGATATGATCTCAAATGTGGTGATGACTGCTAATCCCCATCAGTGGGCAGGTCTGCTATAGGTTTTATTTGATCAGATCTTCTTATCAGAAGAAATACCATCTTGTTGGAGGGAATCCATCCTGGTCCCGGTATTTAGGAAGGGAGACAGGATGTATCCCTACAATTATCACCTGTTGGAGAAGCTTGATACAAGTGCCAAGATTTTATCTTCCCTCCTTTTATGGAAATTAAAAATATATGTGGATGAGAAACAACTTCTGAAGAAATACCAAATGGGCTTTAGAAGTGGCTGCAGCATGGATTATAATGTATGTGCTCTCCAGTGTGTTGCGGAGGAAATATATCATTGGCCAGGCCAGGTAAATTATACCTAAGCTTTATTGATTACGCTAAAGCTTTTGATAGTGTATCCAGACTAATATTATGAAAAAAATTGGAAGGACGGGGTTTAGACCATTGATTAGTATATTTCTTAAAATGGCTTTATTCAGAGACAACAGTAAGGGTTCACTAAGAGACTACAACTACCGCAATACAATTCAGAAAAAGACACAAAAAAACAAAAAAGTCTTGCTCTAAGTATCTTGTAACTTGTGACCCTTAATTAGGTGACATACCTTGAGTGAGCCGCCCCTTATGGTCAATCTCGGTTATTACATTGGTAGGAATTCCACATGCCTACTGTGTCACTGGCCATGGCCGTTGATTTTTCACCTGCAACATCACTATAGCTGTAAAAATATCTTTAAAAGAAAAATGATAATAACAAATAGCAGTGGGTACAGAACTACACACACCCTCGGCTATATGCAGTCCTGTGTACCCATAGCTATCGGAAAACAATGATTGAATGAAAAAAAAAGCATCCCGGCCCCCCTAGGCCCTCACCAAGTGTCCTCCACATCTCTGCCAGCTGTCCCCACTGCCAATATGGCGTCCTCACCACCCCTGCCCTCTCCGACTCCCCCCTCAACACACACTGTTTCTGTGATGGAGTTTCCTATGAAATGTTGGCTATTCATGGCTATAGCCAAGGCAACAGAAAAGCTTTGTGTTGCAAACTCCATCCTTAGACCCCCTTTAACTCTGAAATGTCACTTGAAGTGCTCTTGCCATACCTGCCCCTCTACACTGATGGCATTTGCATGTTGCATTTGACCTGCAAATGGCTTTTTTCCTGCATTTCAATTTCTGATAGCCTCGGCTATAGCCACGGCTATGTCTCACATCGTGTAAAAACAAAGATGGTGGCTGTTTCAGTTCTAAAAACATTTGGGCAATTTACTCGACATAGCTAGCTATTTTTCTTCTCTGTCAAATATTTAATAAACTACTGCACTGAATAACCCCAAACCAAAAAAAAGGCCTCACGTGAACGCTTTTGCTCAAGATATTTTGGACCTGGTCCAATTCCATCCAGCAGTTTGGGCTGTGCGGTCCAGCAAAATGTGACCTTTTTTGCCCATGGGAAAATTAATAGGAAATAAGCTAATAAGCTGCAACCTTTTAAAAAGGTTTTTTTTAAAAAATGTTTTAACAAATCTGTAGCTCGAAATGTAAGCCAAATCGGTTGCACAAGTCAAAGGTTATTAGCAATTAATTTTTGTAAGGTTCCTATGTGAGTCCGACTCACATAGAAACCTCAACTATAGAGTGCGATGGACGCCTTATAATATATACATCTATATATATACAGGGACATTAAATTGAGAACCTAATGCAAACAAAAAAAAGTGAAATTCACTTATAGCCACCTTATCTTTGTGCGCCTGTTGCACAGCCTATGACCATAATGATGACATCACAGATGACATCACGATTTTCATGTTGTAGGAGAACACTGATGATATCAGAAATTGCACCACCAATGACATCACTGGTGACAACACTAATTACATGGAATATAACTAATTACATCAATAAAGGCATTATGGATAACATAATGTATAAGTTAGCTCATGCAAACTTTGATTAGCATAATAACAATTTAGGCCATGGACTTGGTCACGACAAAGGATGTGGTCAATTGGTCATCACCAAAGGCCATAGCTGATGGTCAGTTAGTGTTCCAAACCACCAATGTGCATGGTTAAAAGCCATGCCTAGCAGCCCAGCACTGTTTTAAAATATACAGTGCGCAACATTGAAAGCTGTAGTCAGTGGTCATGGCTAAACGTCATAGCTAATGCCCATTTATATGTTAGAATATACAGTTGGCGCAGCCAAAGGCTGTGACCCCTGGCTTGTATTGTGTTGATGACCATGGCTAGTGGCTGGTTAGTGTATGTAATATGCGATGGGCACGACAAAAGGCGATAGCTAGTCGCATTTTAGTATTTTAAAATATACAGTGCACATGGCCAAAAGATGCCCAAACTCCTCATGGTCAAGGGTTATGCCCAGTGGCTCATTTATATGTGAAAATATATAGTGGGCACAGCCAATGGTTGTGACCACTAGCCAGTATTGCGCTAATGTCCATGGCTAGTGGCTGATTAGAATATACATTACACAGGGAACAAGGTTGAAAGTTGTAGCCATTGGTGAAGGCTAAAATGTAAGGTTGGTGGTTTGTTAGTGTTTTAAAATATACAGTGCACACGGGTGAAGGTTGTGAGCACTGTCCATAACTGAAGGCCATGATTAGTACCCATTCATGATTAGTGCTCATTCATGTATTAAAATATATTTGGTCATGAACACTGGCCATGGCGGAAGGTATAATGTTTTTTAGGATCTGCAGCCAAGGGTGTCAAGCCAATAGTTTTTCCAAGATGGGAAATGACAAATGGCTTGCAACCGTCTATTTCTTAAATATAGAAACCAACATAAACACGATGTTTGCAGGTGATAAAATATTGTATCTTATTTTAAAAATTCATTTAAAAAATGCACGGAGAATGAATGTTGTATTTGCATTACTTTGCATATGTTAGAGTCTGGAGCCTGTATGCTGCTCCCTTCGCCCATGTACAAAAGAGAAAGCTGTATTTCGATCCCAATTTGAGGGATATTAATGTTCGTGGGACAGAAGTGGATCATGTGTTACACACTTCAAAACATGTTTTCATCATGTTTTAATGTCCATCATTTGGGATCCACATAAACATGTCCAGAAATACCTTGTTTACTTGTATATAATGCGCAAAGGTGATGAAGCAGGGATTCCAAATGTGGGCATCGGTCATGCACAGATGCAAATTCATTTTGTGACTAGGTCGTGCAACCATGATTTATCTGTGTTATTAAATCAATGGACTCGGTAGTCGTCATAAGAGCAAACTCAGCAGAACACATCTTCAGGTTGACCTAATGGGCCTAACACATGGCTGACTCTTCTCCAGCCCTATAGGCTTTTCAGAGACCCATGTGTGTTATGAATTCCTGATATCACAGTACAAGACACTTCAATAATATTCAATGTGTAGATCTCTGAATGATGAAAAACAGACCCAGGTATGCCTGACTTGTGATGGCATTTGCTTGTCTGACATACAATATTGCAATTCCAGACACAACCTTACTAATGTGACAAACATCAGACGGATGACCATCTCAGCTCTTCTGACCCAGATTCCAACGTGGGACCTGCAAGTTACAGGGAGGTAACTGCAGTAGGGTGCAATAATCCACTGAGACATTTTACTGAACAATTTGACAGGACCGTTTTTCCTCTTTTAGTATCAAGCTACCCCTGCTTTTTGCCTACTCTTTTTTTACCGTCCTTAAGCCTTGTAAGTTATTTTGTGCATTTGTATTCCCAAGTATCAGCCTGAACATCTCCCAAATGTCCCTGAAGATGAATGGGCCATGAAGGAGATACATTCACATTTATGCTGGAAGAAAAATCTGCACAAACCCACAAACCTATTTCAAAAAACGGTAGCAGGTGCTTCTCTCCAGAAAGAACATGGCATGATAGCCTGCTCTGAGATGAGAGTTTGCAGCACGCGCTTTTTGCTCACTGTACCTTTCACAGATGGGAAATATCCATTTGCATATCAGTCTTTATCCCGCCCACATGGGCAGTCCAGCACCGAAATGCTATGGCAATTCCTCTCTGAACAAGAGTGCCAACAGGAACCCCATACACGTGTTTCAGCCTTGTTGGGCCTCATCAGTGAGGTGAAGCTGTGCCTCTCTGAGTCAGTGAGCAGGGAGTCCATGTCTGGTTGCCCCCAGGTAACTCAGTGTGACCAACCCCAAGTTTCTTACAAATATTTCAAAAAAAGGTAGCAGGCGCTCCTCTCACGAAGGAACATGGCATGATAACCACAAACCTACCCTATTTTTGCCTGGGCATTTGAAGAAGCGTGCAAAACACATTTGAGAAGGTTTCCAATGGCTTAATTGAAAATCTAAACTGCTATGAATGTGGACATCCATAAACATAACTTTACTAGTAGGGTTAAAACAGGCTAATTAGTGTTTGCCTTTGTAATAATATGACTTAGTAATTCAGATAGAATTCATTCATTCCCAAAATGAAATCACCAGATTGAATCATGTTCCTCATACAGGCTAGACCAGAAGTTCCCATGAGTCAGGAATGTTTGGATCAAGAAATGTATCTTGGGCCACAAGGTCTGAGAGGTATTAGGACCTAATTTAAGGTTTTTGTCCACTATAGATGTACACAAACCTTGAAATTAGCAACCAAGCTATTGAGCCCTAGGCCACAGTTCCAAGAATGTCTTCCTTACTTGAAAGGTCTTGCTTGCAATTTCTTAATGTGGAGCCACCTTGAGACTGCAGATATTTCTGACTGCTTTAGTAATTTGCATAAAATGATGATGAGAAAAAATATGTTTAATATCATCTACCTTGGGTTAACATACCCTATTTCTAATGGGAGGGAAGGCGATGAGCTTTGTGCACCACAAAGGTTATTTTGCATTTAGTAGTATGAAAATCCAGCATTATTGTTCCTACGTATCCCATATAATGAAAGCCCTCCACATCTTTGGGAAGATATTGTACTGACAACTTTGGTTCTTCACACCCAGGGGAGAAAGGCGTAATGGATCGATCATAGCAATGCCTGACTTAACCAAAACCATTCTTGTGACCCGATCTGATATCCTTATCTCGACAGAAGAAATCATCATGCTGATGTTATCCTTCCCCTTGCCATCACAGCAATGTAAGTAGTAAGTATGTCATTGTTACATTTCTCACTCATGTTTCCCAGAATGTTTCTGAACTTGGTACATTTTCATCATGTTTAGATTTTGCCAGATTAAATGGAGGTACACAATCAGATTGCTGTCTTTTCTTGTGGATCTGAGGTGCCTTGTCAAACTTGTTGTTTGCAATTCCAATTGTGATAATACCTTAGGATATCACTCTACTGATGATCATAGATTTGTTTTTAATTTGTTATTTACCAATGCAGATTTCAGTCATCCAAATACTGCTCTATATGACCTTTGGTTTGGCTGCTGTTCTTACGTTTTAGTTTATGTGTGTTAGCCAGCCACAACTTGCATTTAACCTAATTGGGTAAGGAAGCCTTGCCTTGATGTTAGCCCATTTGTTATAGTCAGCCCGATCTCAAATTTGGCCTAATTGTGTAAGGTATTGTGCATTCATCTAGAACTTAGATCACCTGTGAAACGCAGCATTATTTCATCTACAGAGATGCAATCCAGGAAATAGACACTGTTGTTTGTACAGCTAACCATTTTCTCCTATAGCACAGTGCACCTTTGCAACTTAGCGGAAAGCACAGGCTCACTTTCACACACCCTACACGCACATATAACACAAACACTATTGCCCATCACCTCTGCCATAAATATAAAGCTACTTTTAATGGCACAAATTCGAACTGTAGTTTCCCACATGCCTCTCTATCTCCTTAAATACAATCCCCATCTTTAGTCCAAAATATATCTCCGTCCCTAGACACTCAATTTAGACGTACGTGACTATAAGGGTTTTGGCCAACGTTGCATAACTTTAGTGGCTGAACTGCACACATGTATAATAGCACCTCCAACATTCGGCCACATTTTTGGATTCTGGTCCCTCTGAGGGCGTTCAACCAAAAGCGCGTTGAGATCCTAATTATGGTGAAAGGCCCTATAACAAATGACAAAATGAATGAATTAAGTAAACATTCTTAGATGAGACATAGTAGTTGCTTGCACAGAGATCATATTCCAAACTCCTCAGGATATCATCATCCAAGCCTGACATTCACCTCACCCACCTCATGATACACGACTTATCCCCTTGAGCCTGACAGAAGGATTGCCTTCATCCATGTCCACCCGTATTGCTCGCCAATAGTGCACGGACAGTAATTTATCACCAGTACAGCCGCAGAGCCAATACTTTGAACGCAGGTAGACAACGCAATGACTTACAACCACACGCACACTTAGAGAGTAAGCAGCACTTATACGGCTATTTATTCATAGTTAGGCATATATACAATACAAGCATAGATCAGATAAATCATAGGAAAGACGGTAAATTAGCAAGAATACATCACCATGGGCGTAACTTGATGAAACCTCATCTCGCCAGAAGCGGCTGAAAGACCCCGATAACAGCCAGGCCGAGAGCACAACAGCCCACAGGTATATCGGACCAGGGCGTCCCCCCTTCCGACTGAGGTCTTTGTGCTTATCCCGTCTTACCGTTGAGGGGTTCCGCATATATGCCCTCCTCAACAAGGGGTGGCAACTTCTCGAACCTTCTTGCAGTGCGCTTGCGCATTGATGGGTGACCATTGGTTGCCAGCTGGGTCAATCGACAGTAACCTCAAGGAGCAAAGCGCTTCCCTCTCCTAAACGCCCCGGAAAACAATTCCATAACTCATCTCAAAACCTTGGCGCAAGCATAGCAAACCAAAACAAACCTCGTTATCAGGTACCAGCCGGCACCTGCGGATCTTAGCTTTCCCAGCGCCGTGTCCTTGGCTGAGAGGGCCTGCATTCCAAACCCATCAGTGAATAACTTTGAAAACATGTCGTTTCGCAAAGCAAGTGCAGCTTTCCACTGAGGCATGGATAAATATCCATTATGGCTCTGAGTGCCCCCAGAATGCACTGCGCACCAGCGCCATGTTTTAGCTCGAACAACACAATCCACCCTTGGATATTTACCTTCCATAGCCCAGTGGCAAAGGAGGCGGTCTTTGAAACCGACAAAATATTAGAACCAAGTTGGGAATACATTGAATACAACAACAACAAGCTATTATGATAGCTAATATAATACAAGTACAAGCAAAAGCGTAACGCAGTGTACCCCCAACATCAGGAATCCGTGAAAATAACCAATCCCACCAATTCCCAGTATGCTCTTGGGACCCTTGAGAAATGAGATCCCTCAAACCTTGAATATGACTTTCAATGGATCGTGAATGGTCACTTAGATTGAAACAACACATACCTTCAACTGCGTTACAACCTAAATTATGCTACAGCAATAAGTAATTAACAGCAGCTCTGTTCTGCAACGTTGCTTTTCTAATAACTTTGCTGTCAAGGAGTAACTCTTCTAAAGCTTGAGAAGTATGATTGAGTCTGTTTACTACTAAACATGCTAATTTGATCAAAGACTTGTACCCCCCAGCAGCTAAACCCCAAACTCCCACTAATGAAAGGGTTAATGCTAGAACTTCAGCTTCTGATAGCAAATGCACATGTGAATCACAATCGGGGGATAGACCCACAGATTCGAAAGTTGATCTTTTGCTTCGAGTTATTGCTAGGTGTAAAGGGAACATCATTAGTCCTAATCGTGTTAAGGCACATGGACCTCCAGAAATGTTAGCTGGAATGTAGGTGTCTGTGATGTTGCCACATGAAAAGAGCCATCCTGTTGGAAGTTTCACATGATTCAGATGACTGGCAGCTATCACGGTATGATTGCAAGACATAGTATTATTCACACTGGTACATGTGCTTGGAACTCGTGAACACAATTGTTTCTCGAACACAGTTCAATTTTTCTGTTTGGTTAAATTTAGCTGTTGGCATTTGCCAATTTCTTTAGCATTGCAGGTCATAAAGTAGCACACATCGCCTTGAGTTATATTGTAGGTCATAATACGTGTCAAATTTCTCCATTTGCGATCCGTTTCCTGGCAAAACCTGCAGTATTCATAGACGGAAAAGGATTGTCTGATATCGGAATCTTGAACTAACGAATCATTGTGTGTGACGCCAAAAATGTGCTTTAGAACCGGAACTGGCGTCGGCACTGCAACTGAACACGTAGTCAGTAAAGCCTCAGCATTGGGCACATCGGTTAAGGAAAAGTGCGTAATGTTGAGTACCTGTTGTGCCAGGTATGTCCACATATTCTCCGTTTGGGTAATCATCGGGGAATATTTTCGCCGTCCTAAAGATGCCTCTTGCATAGCTGGCATCAATGTTGTTTGCACTTGCACCTGACGTGTTTGTCGCCTTCCATGAATCCATGTCGTTGGTCTGGCTGGCTTTTCGGCATCGGTATCGAGCTGCTTTCGGACATCATTGCTCCTCATCATCGGTCTCACATTGATCGTTGGCACAGATATGACATTTTTCATCCGCAGCATCATGCCGTTTGACTCTCCCAAATGGAGTCCATTTAGTTCCACAATCACACCAGCCAGACACAGGATCTACAAGGCAAACCCAGAAAAGAGATATCAGTGTTGAAAATCACTCCCTTAGGTAACATTTGTCTGCGGGCACATACTGCCATTTGTCTTTACCAGGTTCCATTACTAAGACTACCTGGTCTTTGCCTGACGCAATAACATCTGCAGGTACTGGTGGACCACTTGGCCTTTCGACCCACACCTTTGCACCCGGTATCATGCTGTCTGAAGAGCCAAAACCACGATCCCCACGGGTAGTTAACACTGTGGGAGGCTCCCCCTTTTTAATCATGGACAACTTAACAGGGATGATAATTAGCTGAGCCACTCTATCACCCTTATGAATCGGTAACACTTGGTCCCCACTATTCATCAAGATGGCTTTGATCTCGCCTTGGTAATCAACATCAATGACCCCTCCCAGCACTTGAACTCCCTTCAATGCCAGTCCAGATCTAGGGGCAATCCATCCCATATGCTCTGGAGGAATTTGTACCCCAATCCCTGTTTCAATCACAACAATCCCTCTCGGGTCTAATCTGATTTCTTCATGAGAAAAGTCTACTCCTGCTGACTCGGAAGTCGCTCGATAGGGAGCTAAAGAGCCCGGGGTAATTTCCCAGTACAATAGAGTCTCTCTAACTAGGTTAGGTTGAATCTGTAAAGCAGGAGTCATCAGTCGCGACAAAGGAGTCTCATGATTGTTCACCGGTCTATTATTCAACACTTGCACCGCATCAAACACACAATCACGCCAACCTGCCAAACTGCCATCTCCAGATTTGCGTAGCTGTTCTTTCAACAACCCATTCATTCTTTCAATTAACCCTGATGCTTCCGGGTGATAGGGCACATGGTAGAGCCACTCTATACTCTTCTCCTGGCAATAGTCCTGAATTAATTTGCCTTTGAAGTGTGACCCGTTGTCACTTTGAATTTGCAAAGGCACTCCGTAATGCAACGTGATCTGATCTAGCAACTTAATGGTATTCAGTTGTGTGGCACGCTTGCATGGCAAAATCATCATGTATCCCGAGTATGTATCCACAATGGTGCATGCATACTGACAACCTTTGCTGATTGGCAGAGGACCGATAAAATCGATCTGCCAAATTTGACCTGGTAACTTTCCTCTTCGCAACGTGCCGTGAACAATGTGAGGGATAGGCCTATGCTGTTGGTGTTGGCACACCGGACATTGCAAGATGACTGTTTTCACCACCTCTAAAGGAATACTAATTCCTCCAGCTTGTGCCCACCTGATAGTAGCCTTTTCTCCAAGGTGCCTACATTTCTGGTGAGCCCCCAAATCATCTTCCTGAGCCTCCGCATCCACAGATGAAATCTTGGTGTGTGCGTCTGCAACAGAATTAAACCAACGTTCTAATGAATCTGTAGCACAATGTGCATCCACATGATACACCGTGTCTTCACTTTGTGATAACATTTCTGCAATATCTTGCCACAGTTCTTTTCCCCACAACTCTTTTGAATGAATCTTCCACCCATTCTTTTGCCAGGTTGGCAGCCACACCGCCAACCCATTCGCCACTGACCATGAATCTGTGTACAAATGACATCGACCAGGGGTCTCTTGTTTTAATGCTTGGTAAACTGCGCAAAGCTCTGCAAACTGACTGCTCTTCCCTTTCCCTGACGTTGTCAAAATCTTTTTTTCTTGGAATTATATGACACCGCTTTCCAGTATCGCTCTGTTCCCACATATCGGGCTGAGCCATCTGTAAACCAGGCATGCTCTGTCTGCTCTACGGTCAAATCGCCATATGGTACTCCCCATTTCACGGGAGACTCGCGTTTTTCGGACACTTCCGGTGGTATGTAATCTGAGGGCGGTATGCTGGCTACTTGCTCATGTAATTTTGCAACCCCACCCTTTCCTGATTTGGCTCTGTCTTGAATGTACCATTTCCATTTAATTATGCTGGCTTCCTGGGCATGTCCTATTCTGTGTGTTTTAGGAGAACTCAACACCCATTGCATGATCGGTATTTCTGGCCTCATCAATACATCATGGCCCACCGTCATTTGCTCAGTATCAACCAGGGCCCAGTAACATGCCAGCAACTGCTTTTCGAATGGAGTGTATGAGTTAGCAGCATCGGGCAACTTACGACTCCAAAACCCCAATGGCACACGTTTCCTGTCCTGTTTCTGCCACACACTCCAGTTAGCGTAATTGTCTTGTACAGACACATTCAATTCCACTTCGCCTTCCTTTAATGGCCATAGATCGAGCACCTGCTGCACAGTGTCTTTCGCCAACTCAAATCCTTTCTGCTGCTCTTCCCCCCACTGAAACTCAAAATTCTTTCGTGTCACTTTGTAAAGGGGGGCCACTATCTGCCCTAAATGGGGAATGTGCTGTCTCCAGAACCCAAACAGCCCTATGAACTGCTGAGCTTGCTTTTTGTTCATTGGAGTGGTAAACTCAAATATTTTCTGTCTGGCGTTCGGCACCATTTCCCGATGCCCATTATGCAACTGAATCCCTAGGAATATCACTGTCTCAGCTGGGCCTTGAATCTTGTTCGGGTTAATCTCCCACCCTTCCTTCTTCAATCCCTCCGTAATGACTTCTAACTGGTTTTGCACACTGCGCTCATCCTTGCCCTGAATCAAAATATCATCAATGTAGTGAGAGATTTGTATGTCAGGTTTACACGGTATCTTGTCTAAGTGCTCTGCCACCAGCCGGTGACAGATAGTCGGGCTATGTATGTACCCCATAGGTAACCTTGTGAAGGTGTACTGACGCCCGCTCCAAGAAAATGCAAACTGCTCTTGACACTCTTCAGCAATTGGCACAGAGAAAAATGCATTGGCTAAATCTACCACTGCATACCAAGTCCCCTCAAACTTTTGGACATTTTCAATCAAGGTAATGGCATCTGGGACTGCGGCACCAAGGGAGGAGTGTGTTTATTTAACTCGCGGTAATCCACTGTCATCCTCCAAGACCCATCCCCTTTTTTGACAGGCCAGAGGGGGTTGTTCCATGCGGTAGTGATAGGTCGTAACACACCCGCCTCTACATACTGTCATGATCTCTGCTTCCAAAAGGTCAGGGTTTTCCCAACTCCCTTGGAAGCAGATCCATAACCCAGGTTCCGAGTGCCAACCAGTCCCAATTGGGACCTTTTGGACCCAGTCCTGGCGCCAGTGGCACCAGGCTCATAAATATGCCCAGTCCCAGCGCTGGAAGCGCCGGGCTCATAATGCTTGGGTGGACTTACCTGCAGCAGACCATGCTGCTTACTTGCCTGCCAGTTGAGCCTCTGATCCTCTTCTGTTTGGAACTACTTTTCCTGTTGGGTGGGGCAGGAGCCACTCCCTAGATTCAGAACACTGGAACTCTTCTGGTAAGCAGGAACTCTTTTCTTACCTAGGCGTGGCTGTGGAAGGAGACACCTAAGCACTACAGGAGGCTATTTAAACCACACCCGATGGATGAATCTTGCTTTGCGTTATTCTGCATCCTCTGCAGCAGAACGCTCATCGTGTCTTCTGCATCTGATCCTGGGCCTAAGGAAAAAGGCTTACCATCCTGAATCCAGTCTTCAGCAACACCTATAAAGACAAGAAAATCCAGTCTTCAGCAACACCTATAAAGACAAGAAAATCCAGTCTTCAGCAACACCTATAAAGACAAGAAAGAACAGGTTAGCATTACGGTCTTCAGTGACAGCTCTTCACTTACCTGGTCCATCGGCTGTCACCAACGCCTCGCGCTGCATTCCGGCATCTGAAAGACAAAGGCTTACCAACTCTTTGCAGGCTCCGGAGGCCTTCGGCGCTGCATCCCGCATCTGAAAGACAAAACAAGGTGCGTTTAAAGACATTGGGGAACTTTAATACTCACGTGCCATTACTCCTTTCCACATCTAACCCAGTGGGTATTCCGGCACCCTGCAGCCGCTCCGAACTTGTACCTGCAAAATAAAAAGACAGTTAGAGCGCATCGTGAAGCGGGCAACAAGCGCTTACTTACGTGCTTCCAGGCGCTTCTATTCATCACACGGGCTCCATCTTCAACTCACTTCAGCCCGTCATCCGCCATCGCCGGAACCCTGCAAAACAAGAAACATCATTACTAAAGACTTTAAAGACATTAGAATTACTCGAAACTTACCGTTCGTGCAGTAAACGACGGACAGCAGTCCTCTGAAGTCAAGAGGCCTGCTCCCCTTATCCAGTGAAGAAACTGGTTACAGCACCCTGCCCCGAGGCAGATGGAGAGCACGGCGTTCACTTACCTAAGGTGAGAGCGTTAACCTTTGGGGTTCTACAGGAGAAGAGAAAGGGAAGAAGAGAGAGACATTCAATAACCCAGTTCCTTAATCCCATATTTTCTATCTGCAGACATCTTACCCTTCGAGTCAGACATACAGTGCACAGAGGTCCAGCCCAAAGAGCCAGCCGTGTGTTACACATCACCTTTGAAGATACGGTATACGCCCAGTCAAGACCGGCGCCTCTACGGGAATCAGGTGAGCGTTACAGAACGCAAAGCCTACCACAAAACTCCCGTCCAGGCGCTATGGAATCCTCGGATACCGACCAGCTAGCCCAGTTACTTGGGGAACTAAGGGCAGAAGTGCATGCAGCCCGTCAGGAAACAAACGCTCTAAGAAGGGAACTGATTATTTCCAAGGAGCGAACAGATGATCTCGCTAGACAATTGCTACAGTCACAAGCCGGACAGACCCCGTTACCTGCATCTGGGGGAAATCTTCCTTCTACATCCTCTATGAATCCAGTGCAGATCAACCTACCTGGGAATGTACCTCTGGCTCCGCCCAAACGATTTTCTGGTGACCCAAAGAGGTTTGCAGTATTTATCAATCAGTGCCGGTTGCATTTCTTATGCCGGCCAGCAGCCTTTCCAACTGATCAAGCTAAAGTAGCTTTCGTGCTTTCGTACCTTAGTGGCAATGCGGCAGACTGGTCGATCCCTCTAGTAAATCAAGATGATCCGGTCCTCCATGATTTTCAAGCTTTTCAGCTCAGTATGGAAAAACTGTTCGCAAGACATTCACAGGGGCAGGCCTTGGACAATGAGCTTCTTTCGTTGCGACAAGGTAATCAAGACCTTTTGGCTTATATTGCATCTTTCAACAGACTGATAGTGGAAACTCAATGGCCTGAGGACAAAAGGATTACGCTGTTTTATAGAGGTCTATGTGGAGAGCTCAAAGATGTGTTAGCCCAAGTAGTGAATCCCCCACAAGATTGTTCGGACTATATAGACTTAGTCGTTCAAATAGATCACAGACTGCAGAACAGGAAGGCCGATCGTTCCAAGTTTGATGCTCGAGTATTTTCCAAACCGCCAACTCCTTCCAAAGGAGTAGACTCCGGGGAACCCATGCAAATAGGGGGTCTGAAAGGTCCTCTAACACAAAAGGAGCGGGAAAGGAGAAAACAGTTGCAATTATGCCTCTATTGCCGAAACTCAGGGCACTTTCTTCGAGACTGTCCGGTGAAACCTGCCAAGAAGGCAGTAGGAGCTGCAGTTACCAAAGTTACAAACTCTGAGCAGGGAAACAACCTCGCCCGACAAGAATAGAGGTCCTCTTGCCGAGCGTGAAAACCAGTTCCGTGACCTCGCATTTCGTGATACCTATGGTCCTCATTAGCCCTGATAATCCGGATCGATTACATGCAATTGAAGCTTACGTCGACAGCGGTGCCATCGGCAATTATGTGGATCATGAAATGGTTTTGAGGATGAATCTAACTCTTTGTCCCAAGGCTGTAAAGGACGTCATTACTACGGTGGATGGTACGGAGATAGCCTCCGGGCCAGTAACGCATACCACTCAAGAGGTGACGCTAGTAAGTCAAGATGGACACCATGAGAAGATCGTGTTCGATGTGATCAAGGCCCCTCAGCTTCAGATTATTCTAGGAATACCTTGGTTAGAGAAACACAATCCTCTGATCGATTGGCGAGCAAGAACGGTCCAGTTTCCAGAATGTGTCTCTACTTGTCACCCTCCACCTGGTGTTGCACTGGCAGCAATTTCTTCAGAGACTCCCCAGTTACCTCCCGAATACCTAGAATACCAAGATGTTTTCCGGAAGGATCAGGCTAACTCTCTACCTCCTCATAGGTCTTATGACTGCCAGATAGACCTGATACCTGGATCTACTCCTCCTTGTAGTAGAATTTATGCCCTCACCGAGCCTGAGAACCTTCACCTTCGACAATACCTGGATCAATACCTGGCAAATGGGTTTATTCGTCCTTCCAAGTCCCCTGCTTCTTCAGCTTTGTTCTTCGTTCCAAAAAAGGAAGGAGACCTTAGAACTTGTATAGATTATCGCTCCCTGAACCAGATCACCGTTAAGAATAGATATCCGTTACCTTTGATCCCTGAACTCCTGGACCAAGTCAGAAAAGCATGCATATATACAAAGCTGGATCTTAGAGGAGCTTACCACTTGGTACGAGTAAAAGAGGGCGATGAATGGAAGACGGCCTTCCGCACCAAGTATGGGCTATTTGAATATCAGGTCATGCCCTTCGGACTTTGCAATGCCCCGGCCGCCTTTCAATATTTTATGAACGATGTCCTCAGAGAGCTCATAGATGTGTGTGTTGTTGTTTACATTGACGACATCCTCGTTTATTCTTCATCGGAATCTGAACATCGGAAACACGTGAAAATGGTCCTCAAAAGATTGCGTCAACACAAACTTTTCGCTAAGTTAGAAAAATGTGTTTTCAACGTCACTGAAGTTGAATTCTTGGGATTCATATTATCACCTGGCGGAGTGCGTATGGATTCAAAGAAGGTCGATGCAGTTCTCAAATGGCCATCACCATCCTCCGTAAAAGGTGTGCAAAGCATGTTAGGCTTCGCTAACTTTTACCGCAGGTTTATCCCCGAATTCTCTCGAATAGTCCAGCCCATCACTGCCTTGTTAAAGAAAAACAAACGTTTTGAATGGTCTACCGAGGCGGAACAAGCTTTCCAGGATTTGAAGACTAAATTTATCTCTGCACCAATCTTAAAACACCCTCGCCCCGAACTCCACTACATCGTGGAAACTGATGCTTCAAGCCTTGCCATGGGGGCAGTTCTATCACAAAAGGACCCGGTAACCAATCAGTTGCATCCCGTGGCATTTTGGTCCCGCAAATTCTCACCTCCTGAAATCAATTACACGATTACTGACAAGGAACTTCTGGCTATCAAGTCTGCCTTTAAGGCTTGGCGGCATTATCTGCTGGGGGCCCGACACACCGTTACTGTGATTACGGATCACCGAAACCTGCAATATTTGAAAACCGCAAAAGCCCAATCCTCTAGACAACTCCGTTGGGCATTATTCTTTGCCGAGTTTGACTTCATAATTACCTATCGACCTGGTACAAAGAACGGTAAAGCTGATGCCCTTTCTCGGATGGGAGTGGAAGAACACTTGATCAACCCTAAACCTGTACCAATCATTCCCGAACAAAGAATTCTGGGTGTAATCGCCACAGAATCCATAGAGGAAGTTAAGGATAAAGCCAGGCAACTTGTAACTCCAGCAGACATACAGAATTGGCATCTGCAGGGAAAGGACTTTGCATTAAAGGACAACTTATTGTATTTCCAAGAACGATTATACCTACCCAGCACAGATTTACAGAAAAAAGTAATCTCTTGTTATCACGATTCTTTAATGGAAGGACATCCCGGTATGGCCAAGACCTCAGAAAAGATCAAGCGCTACTTCTGGTGGCCGTCTTGGAAAAAAGATATCAGAGACTTTATAATGTCCTGTGTAGTATGCGCCCAAAACAAGAGTCAAAAGGAAAGACCAGCAGGCCTCTTACGCCCTATTGACATCCCACCTCGCCCTTGGCATACGCTTTCTATGGACTTCATCACCGATCTACCTCCATGCTCCGGATACAATACGATTCTAGTAATCGTGGACTTATTCTCCAAGATGGCGCATTTCATTCCGCTCAAAGGCTTGCCAACAGCAGCAACTCTGGCCCGAGAATTTCTCGAAAACATCGTCCGACTGCACGGTTTTCCTTCGGTTCTAATTTCGGATCGAGGTAGTCAATTTATTTCTCATTTTTGGCGAAGTTGCTGTCGGTCGGCTCAAATTGATGTGAGACTATCGACCAGTCACCACCCTCAGACCGACGGACAAACCGAGAGGACCAATCAAACTCTGGAACAGTATTTACGCTGCATGCTGCAACAAACTGAAAAAACTTGGAAAGACATCCTTTGGATAGCCGAATATGCCTACAATAACTCTGTCCATTCGGGAACTGGGAAAACCCCGTTTTTTCTTTTGTACGGCAGTCACCCTCGAACCTCGGAGTTGGATCCCCTCCAAGATCTTGAAACACCAGCAGTAGACTACCTGCATTCTACAATCACCCAAGCCTTTAAGGAAGCTGTTTCTCACCTTCAAAGGGCTAAAGAACAATACAAGAAAGGAGCAGATCAACATCGGAAGGAAGCCCCTCAATATCAAGTAGGGGATCAAGTCTGGTTATCCACCAAATATCTACCTCTAAAAGGGCCACGCACATTCAACCCAAGATACCTTGGTCCCTATTCCATCACTACCATAGTAAACCCAGTAGCGGCCAAGTTGGACTTGCCCCCGCACATGAAGATACATCCGGTCTTCCACGTCTCTCTATTAAAACCCGTGCAACCTCAAACCCGACTAACTAAATCTCCAAAACCTATCCTAGTTGATGGAGAACTCGAGTTTGAAGTCAAAAGCATTCTGGACTCCAAGATCTCCAAATCTAAACTATTTTACCTAATTGACTGGAAAGGCTACGGCCCGCAAGAGAGATCCTGGGAACCTGCTGAATATGTCCACGCTCCTCGCCTAATCAAAAGATTTCACCGAACATTTCCTGACAAGCCAAAACCCCCGGAGAAGCCCGGTTTGGGAGGGGCCTTGAGGGGGGGTACTGTCATGATCTCTGCTTCCAAAAGGTCAGGGTTTTCCCAACTCCCTTGGAAGCAGATCCATAACCCAGGTTCCGAGTGCCAACCAGTCCCAATTGGGACCTTTTGGACCCAGTCCTGGCGCCAGTGGCACCAAGCTCATAAATATGCCCAGTCCCAGCGCTGGAAGCGCCGGGCTCATAATGCTTGGGTGGACTTACCTGCAGCAGACCATGCTGCTTACTTGCCTGCCAGTTGAGCCTCTGATCCTCTTCTGTTTGGAACTACTTGTCCTGTTGGGTGGGGCAGGAGCCACTCCCTAGATTCAGAACACTGGAACTCTTCTGGAAAGCAGGAACTCTTTTCTTACCTAGGCGTGGCTGTGGAAGGAGACATCTAAGCACTACAGGAGGCTATTTAAACCACACCCGATGGATGAATCTTGCTTTGCGTTATTCTGCATCCTCTGCAGCAGAACGCTCATCGTGTCTTCTGCATCTGATCCTGGGCCTAAGGAAAAAGGCTTACCATCCTGAATCCAGTCTTCAGCAACACCTATAAAGACAAGAAAATCCAGTCTTCAGCAACACCTATAAAGACAAGAAAATCCAGTCTTCAGCAACACCTATAAAGACAAGAAAGAACAGGTTAGCATTACGGTCTTCAGTGACAGCTCTTCACTTACCTGGTCCATCGGCTGTCACCAACGCCTCGCGCCGCATTCCGGCATCTGAAAGACAAAGGCTTACCAACTCTTCGCACGCTCCGGAGGCCTTCGGCGCTGCATCCCGCATCTGAAAGACAAAACAAGGTGCGTTTAAAGACATTGGGGAACTTTAATACTCACGTGCCATTACTCCTTTCCACATCTAACCCAGTGGGTATTCCGGCACCCTGCAGCCGCTCCGAACTTGTACCTGCAAAATAAAAAGACAGTTAGAGCGCATCGTGAAGCGGGCAACAAGCGCTTACTTACGTGCTTCCAGGCGCTTCTATTCATCACACAGGCTCCATCTTCAACTCACTTCAGCCCGTCATCCGCCATCGCCGGAACCCTGCAAAACAAGAAACATCATTACTAAAGACTTTAAAGACATTAGAATTACTCGAAACTTACCGTTCGTGCAGTAAACGACGGACAGCAGTCCTCTGAAGTCAAGAGGCCTGCTCCCCTTATCCAGTGAAGAAACTGGTTACAGCACCCTGCCCCGAGGCAGATGGAGAGCACGGCGTTCACTTACCTAAGGTGAGAGCGTTAACCTTTGGGGTTCTACAGGAGAAGAGAAAGGGAAGAAGAGAGAGACATTCAATAACCCAGTTCCTTAATCCCATATTTTCTATCTGCAGACATCTTACCCTTCGAGTCAGACATACAGTGCACAGAGGTCCAGCCCAAAGAGCCAGCCGTGTGTTACACATCACCTTTGAAGATACGGTATACGCCCAGTCAAGACCGGCGCCTCTACGGGAATCAGGTGAGCGTTACACATACTCTTTGATGGTGTCTTAAATTTCCTTGTGCCCCCCAAGAATGCAGTATTGCTTCATTGCTACCCGCTTGGTCGCCACAGGCACCCGTACTGGGGGCATCTTCAATTTGCCTACTGTAATGGGTGTACAGGTCAATGCACTCAACCCAAACTGGTACGTTTTACCTCCAAGTCACAAAGTCAACCCTTCCAGAATGTCAAAGCCAATTATGTACTCAGGTATCGGGACAATCAACACTTGGTATTTCTGCCTAGCCAAACTGCCTATTTTCATTTCCACTTCAGTTTGTACTGCAGGGGTCTCCTTCCCCCTAGACCTGTAATAGTAAAGTGTCTGCCTTTGAATCATGTCGGATTTCCGTGAATCAGAGAGGCCTCCGCCCCGGTGTCTATCAATGCTCACACCCCTTGCGTATTTCCTGGTCCCCAAAAAATCTTAACATTAACATGGGGCCGCCTATCCACTTTTATGCGAGCAGACACTGCCGGAGCTTGGCCATAACCCTAGTCAAATTTTGAATGAGTGTAACCCGACTCTGCCTCTAGCATCGCACTCACCACCTTCCTCAAATCAGCATATGTCGGTTGGTACGGGGAAGGTGTCCCCATAGACCCCTCTTCCTGTTCTTCCTCAGGAGGGGCAGAAGGTGTGGTGTCCCTCTGTGTTTTAGTCACCACCTGTTTCTTCCTCAGGAGGGCCAGAAGGTGTGGTGTCCCTCTGTGTCTTAGTCACCACCTGTTTCTTAACCTGCTTGTAGCGCTCCTTTGCTGCAAGCCCTCTCTTTTTATATAGTTCGTACATGACCCTGGTTTCAATGCCATCAATTTCTTCCCGTAGCACACCATCTTTTAACAGGGCCAAAAACATGTCTTTTCTGGACACTCGGGAGTCTCTACTATCTTGCCTCCTGCCTTCAGTTCTTCTCTCACTATGCCCTTCTCTCTCCCGTGGCTTGTTATCACTCTTATCCCACTCCCCTAAATCTGCCAGTTGCCGAATGGCATCCACTACTTCATCTGTGGGTTTTCCCCGTCATACCTACGAGCAAAGTCATAATGACACTTTTGTATGCAGGCGGTGCAGTCCTGATCACCATGTTTCTAGTTGAAACTGAGAGCGACACGGCCTCCATGTGTCCTGGAGCATCTACATGAATTGCCTCTTTCATAGCATGCTCTCTGACCTTTTGAATCGCCTCCTTCAAAGTATACCACTTTGTTTCCTCGCTAGGCTAATCTGTAGTAATGGGGTACTTGCGGTTACATGCTTGGGCCGCTAAGTTCAACAAAGACATTTGTGAACGTTGGCCATTCTCATCAGGGGGCGGCCCTGCCCTTAAGACCTCCTGTACATTAGTGTCATTGGACAAAGGCAAAAAGCGCAGTGAGTCTGCAGCATCTACCAACAACCCTGCGGCTCCTCTGTCTAGCAATCTCACCATCCATGTCAATAAAGGTTCCCCTGACTTTTGCCTCAAACGAGTAATGATTTCTCCAACCTCCTGTTGAGTGTAATCTTCCAGCGTGGTTAAATCCACAACCCCGCCTTCAGGGTCCTGCGGGTGGGGCCCAGCACGGCGTCTTCTGACCGGCTTGGCTGCCACATCCTTTTGATTAATTTCTGCTTTGGAATCTGACTCATTTGCCGAGCTACTCTCTGGACTTGTTGAGTCAAAGATGTCTCCATCCCATTTATCGGGATCCCAATTTACATCTGCGGTAGCGATTACCGCTGCCACTTTTCTTTGGTTGACCCCTCGCCGTCTTTTTCTATACTTATATCGGGCTACTCGGACTGCTGCCCTTTCAGCCACAGCCTGATATTTGTCAGCTTTATCTTTGAAAAGTTTCATCTGAATCTGCTGCATTAACGAAATCTGTTTCTCAGCAGAAAACTCTTTTTCCAGTCGCAAAATATTATCCTTCATTTCCACATTTTTCTGATGTATATTTTGGTAGGCATGCAGGAGAACCCAACCCCGCCTGCCTAGTGCGGTGCATTCCTTTCCCCTCTCTACTGAAATCTATTGTAAACAAGACATTACTTCTGACGGATCAGCGTCTCCCACTGCATCATCCCATGTTTCACACAGCCCCGCACCGCATGCCCATAACCGAGCCAACTTATCATATGGGCTTTTCGCCCACCCTGGAATCATCACATCGGGACATTCACCGGCAGCGGGAACTCCCTTTTTCCTGAACAAACTATTCATCATTGCAATAATGTACAAAACATCTGTATATATATATATATATATATATATATATATATATATAATATATATATATTTCTTCCTACACCGCAGTCACTTGCGCAAACACGCACACACACACAGAACAGATTAACACAGTCCAGCACTCTCTGCCAAATGAAAACAACCTTTCGCTCGCAATGTAAGCACAACCTATCTGCGTTCAAACGGATTCTTTAATATTTGGAACAATTCATCACAAATATCCCATCCTCGTCGCCAAAAATGTATTGCTCGCCAATAGTGCACGGACAGTAATTTATCAACAGTACAGCCGCAGAGCCAATACTTTGAACGCAGGTAGACAACGCAATGACTTACAACCACACGCACACTTAGAGAGTAAGCAGCACTTATACGGCTATTTATTCATAGTTAGGCATATATACAATACAAGCATAGATCAGATAAATCATAGGAAAGACAGTAAATTAGCAAGAATACATCACCATGGGCGTAACTTGACGAAACCTCATCTCGCCAGAAGCGGCTGAAAGACCCTGATAACAGCCAGGCCGAGAGCACAACAGCCCACAGGTATATCGGACCAGGGCGTCCCTCCTCCGACTGAGGTCTTTGTGCTTATCCCGTCTGACCGTTGAGGGGTTCCGCATATATGCCCTCCTCAACAAGGGGTGGCAACTTCTCGAACCTTCTGGCAATGCGCTTGCGCATTGATGGGTAACCGTTGGTTGCCAGCTGGGTCAACCGAGAGTAACCTCAAGGAGCAAAGCGCTTCCCTCTCCTAAACGCCCCAGAAAACAATTCCATAATTCATCTCAAAACCTTGGCGCAAGCATAGCAAACCAAAACAAACCTCGTTATCAGGTACCAGCCGGCACCTGCAGATCTTAGCTTTCCCAGCGCTGTGTCCTTGGCTGAGAAGGCCTGCATTCCAAACCCATCAGCGAATAACGTTGAAAACATGTTGTTTCGCAAAGCAAGTGCAGCTTTCCACTGAGGCATGGATAAATATCCATTATGGCTCTGAGTGCCCCCAGAATGTTTTAGCTCGAACACCACACCACCTTTCTGACATTGGGTACAGTACAAGTTATCACTGTGGTACCTGATCCCCCAGCTCCACCCAAGCATTTTCTTGGGGACCCCTTTAAATCTCCTGTTTTGAGCACCAATGGAAACTTCACTTCCTTTATTGTCTGCTATCTTTCCTCAATTTTAGCACCAAGGTCTCCTTTGTACTTTCATATCTGGGTGATCATGCTGCCAATTCATCAATTCCGTTAGTAAAAATGTGGTACCCCATTGTACACGACTTTCAGGTTTTCAAGGAACAAATTTGTTAGCGGAAACATCTTACACGCAAAAATGTAATAGCAGACTTCTAGCTCTTCGCCAGAGCTCTCACGACCTATTAGTTGATACAGTATGCTTCAAACTCCTGGTTGTAGATACAAACTGATCCCAAGAAAGCTAGTATTTTTGTTTAATGAGGGTCTACACAGCAAACCTAAAGATTGTTTATCACATGTGGTAAGCTCTCCAGCCACTTGTGCATAGTATCGTGAACTGATGGTACGGCTTGATCACTGTTTAGAAAGACAATCTGATCAGGGGTGTTTTGACGACAGGCCCATTTATGAACAGCCTTAGTCAGAACCTTCACTGGGTTGAGCAGTGCCCAGAACACATTCGATAAGGGGGATTGAAAGACCCCTTGTCAAAGGAGGAAATGTAGAGTATATGGCAATTGAGAATATATTCATATTGGGATAAACGCTGCCTCATTTCTGTGAGACTTCCCAGCAATGGCCAAGATTTGGAAATCGAACTGTTCAACAGATAGCCTACATAGCCTGTGGGGGAAAAGGCAGCTACATTGATTTAATTTTATTGCAAAAATGAGAGTACATACAAAAGTGAAGCCTAACCTAGTGGAAGTGCCTGCAGTAGAAGGAAGCAAGCTAACATTAGGGTCAATAGTTGCTTGCAGCCAAAATGTCAGATTCCTATGTGCATCAAACATTGGGAGGCTTTGACTTGCTCATGCTCAACGGCTCCATCCATTCCATTGTGGGAATATCCTGTTGGTATAAGTCCAAAGTACATTGTCTGCTTACTCTAAGTTGTCAGTCTTTTAGAGGAGCACCAAAGTTTGAGGACACATTCCAGAAGGAGAAGACAAACATGCTGCCTCCTTACAGCCCCTCATGCCATTAGAGCCTAAGGTATTAAGTCCCCACAACATGTATAGTCCTTAATGCCCATGCAGGGGCCAGTAGGATATGATATGGAGGCACTGGATCACTTAAATCATCAGGGACAATGTTATTGGGGAGCAGTGGACCCAGGACCCACCCTGAGTGTGCCATCTTATATTCTCCAGAAATCCCAAGAAATGTTATGTTATGTTAAGCTCATTTGTAAAGCGGAGGACGTACACCAAGGAAGGCATTATGGCGCTAAAATAAACCCAAACAGAACAGCAACAAGAGGAAGAGAACCCTGCATCTAGAGCAGATGTGTTTTTAAATGACAACAAAAAAAGAAATGTTCTTCAATAGCACAAAGTGAGCATATCAGCTGGTTCCATAAGGCAGAAGCAGCCACTGAAAAAGCACATCCACCAATGTGAGAACGACTGAACCTAAGGACCTGAAGAAGGAGAGAGTCTTGGGAGTGCAGTGCATGGTCAGGAATATATGTGTGAAACTTGGATAAAAGATATTTTGCACCTGTCCCATAAAAGGCACAATGGAAAATACACAGTGGGCCTCATTACAACTGTGCCACTGCAGAAAAAACATTGCTGGTAAGCCTACAGCACTATTGTTTCCTCTAGGACTCCAAGGGAATGGGGACTAACACAATTACTGGTGCCTGACTTTACAGCCACCGGACTCAGAATAGCTCAGGGCCACTGGGAATCAGGCGCCAGTAAATCTTTTCGGGACTGGGGGCAACCCGCCGGTTTTACCGGCAGGGTTACTGCCAGACCTGTAATGCGGCCCAGTGACTTAAAATGGATGAGGCTAAGAACCAGAAGCCAATGAAGTGAGTGCAGTAAATGAGAGGCAGAACACCGGTATGAAGATTGAGTAGCATTTCTTGCTGCTAGATTCTGCAATTGTTGCAGACGATGAATAAGATATGCTGGCTGTGCAAGATACAGAGAATTGCAGTAGTCCATGGTTCCGAAGACTAAAGAGGTGACCAGTAGAGCATGCATATAAACCAGCAAAAAGGGAAGAACTTTGCAGAGAATCTTGAGTTTAAAATAATGAGGTTGGTGTACTGCACTAATGTGAGGGTCTGCAGACAAGGCAGACAAGGTTTTATAACCAATCTCCTTGACCACAGAGACAGCAGTAGGGAAAGGTCCAAGCAGAGGGGCCCAACAGGCAGTGATCCAAAGAGAGGTCACTGAAGAAGGACATGTGACCAGCAACTCAGTCTTGTCCCATTCAACTTCAGCTAATTGTCACACATCCAGTTTCCCATGGCTTCCAAACAAACCCTGAGATGAAAAGCAGTACAAGGTTGCGAGAGATCCAGTCTGACAATTATCTGAGTATTGTCAGCACAGGAATAACAAAGAAAGACGTGGGATTGGATGAGCTTTGCAAGTGGTTGAAAATAGAGATTGAACAAGATAGGAGAGAGAGCAAAACCCTGAGGGACCCCACAAACCAGATGGGTTGAAAAAGAGTGGTGAGAATAAAGAGAAAGAAACTGCACCTGCTCTGCTAAGAAAGATGAGAACAAGGATAGCATGGTGCCAGAGACACCAGCCACCGCCAATCGATTGAGGTAGATAGAAGTCTCAATAGTGTCAAATGTGGCAGATAAATTGAGTAAAACAAGTGCCCCAACACCGCCCTGATCATACAGTCGAGCACGATCGTCAACTACGGACACAAGCAGAGTTTGCATACCATGATCTGGATGAAAGCCCAACTAGAAAGGATAAAAAAAGATAACTCTTCAAGAAAAGCACTAGGCAAAGGAATAACCAAGGATTCTAAATGTTTCAGCAGAAAGGGAAGAAGAGAAATAGGGTTAAAAATAACAGGAAGAGTGGGATATAAGGATGGTTTCTTCAATAGAAGGATCCCCATTGCATGCTTTAAAAAGGAAGGAATTACACCAGATGTAAAACAGTAAATAGCCTGAGAGACAGAAGAAGCAATAGAAGACATAATTCCTTTCAGAACAGTGAGAGCAATAGGATTGATGGATACAATGTCAGATGAAGCAAATACAGGGAAACTAGCCCAACAATGAACATGGTCAGGCACTGAGAACCCATATCTAACGCCGACAATAAAACATGTCCACAGATAGTCTACATTTTCTCAATGAAATAATAAGACAACACATTTTTTTTAAACTGTAACAAGGGGACTGACCTAGAAACAGATGGAGTAGAAGAGAGAGAGTGCACCAAATAAAAAGAACTCCTTAGGTTGATTAAAGGTAGATTCTACCCAAGCACTATAAAACACACCATTTGCCTCATATATAGCTTTCTGATAGGTAGTGGTAGCCTGTTCAAAAGAGATATTAGCAGAAGGACAGTAGGCCAGCCTCCATTTTCGTTCAGTCTGTCACAGAATAAGCCTCAACTCTGCCAGATGAGCATTGAACCAAGGTTCAGAGGGACGTACATGCCATTTAGTTGATTAAGCTGGAGCAAGCAAATTGGCGGTCACATTGAAAGCTTGTGAAGTAGAAACCAAATCTACACCTTGTGTATTTGACAGCACTTAATCATTTGAGCTGAGATCTTAGTGTCTTCCACAGAACGGCGCTTACAAAGTGGAGGGTCACGAGCTAGAGTCTTGCTCTAACATTGTCTGGCCATAATCGAAAAAGGAACAATGAAGTGGTCTGTCCAGAGCATTTGTAATGCCGAAAATTACTTAGCAAGTCCAGAGGTGTAGAAAACAAGATCAAGCGTGCTGCCTAGTTGATGAGTGGGTCCAATGACCATCTATTGAAGACCTAAATCATTCAAGGCTGAAACAAAGGGAGCAGCCTGATGGTCAGCAGGGTCATTATGCCAAACATTATAATCTCCACCAATCAATAAATTAGCACAACAAATGTGTAGTTCAGCGGCCGGTTCCAGAAAAACAGCATGGAAAACAGAATTAGCAGAAGGGGGGCGATAAACAATCAAAATATGAAAAGTTAAAGATGCTGTAACAGATACCCAAACCAATAAAGCTTCCATTTTAACATGACGATCAAGCGATACAGCTGTACAAACTAATTTAGATTTAAAAATTAAAGCCAGACCACCACGGTGTGAGCTGAGATTCTATCTGAGCAAAGAATCTGATAATTAGCAGGTATGGCCTGTACAACAGATGGGCAGGATGAATCTCTGAGCCAATTTTCAGTAACAGGTAAACAATCAGCCAGAAAATCAGAAGGGGCAGCAGCATGTGCTACTAATGAGCATGCATTGAATACAAACATGTTTAAGTAATTAACAGAACACTCCTTAGCATCTGAAATTAACGTAGAAGCAACATTAAAACCAGTAGGAAAAACAGTAGTTGCCAGGTGGAGCTGAAGTAGAGAGCTTTGCAAAATAGACACCCCTGAAATACCATCAGCAGCAAAGTCAAAGCATTCCACCCACGGCCCATCCAAGTCAAGGATGGGGGTAGATGGACTTGACTTAGGTGAGACATTGGGGCACAAGGTGCACCAGGGACGTCATTTGGGGGTCGCCAGAGGTCGCAACTGCGACCTCTGAGGTCTGCATTGCGACCTCTGTGGTCTCCCTTGCGACCTCTGTTAAAAAAAAGAAATTAAAAAAAACATTTCGGTTTTTTTTTTCGTTTTTTGTAGCGCAAGGTGGCTGGCTCTCATGTTCAGGCCCTTTAAAAAAAAAAAAAGAAAAATAAGAACAGGGGTGCCACAAGTCTAACACTTTCAGCACTGACCCTAAATAAGAAAGAATAGGAAACCAAACAATGGCCCTCATTCTGATCCTGGCGGAATTCGAAAAACGATGGCGGAAATGTAATACCGCCATCGAATACCGCTCGTTGCGATTATGACCCGTCACCGTAAAGTACGATGCCATTAGCGACACCGTAGTGAACGCCAACGCTAACTGCACCAAGTACGCGCACGCGCGCCTTGCAAAACCGTAATTTCCGCCATGGCGCAACGGTACGCGAATTCTGACCCTAGCGGACATTTACTTAACACCATCAAGCATGGCGGAAAGTACCATTCCGCCATGGTGAGAATTACGGCATCGCGAACCAACCGTAAATGGCCCTACTGAGTGCCTGTACTCCACTCCCTGCCCACATTGCACAACTCCTCGTAGGCGCAATGTAGTCACACTATGCAATCAGTGAAATGTACAAGTCACCCATGCATGCCAACGAACAAATGCATGCAGGGGCTCCAAGTGCCTTGTGAGTGGCCATCCATATGTCACCATTGCCGTACTGATGCAGCACAGGCATGTGAAGGTTCAAGTACACCAAAATGAACTGAAATATTCCATGAGACAAAACAACAATAGTCCCCCATCGCTTGCCACCAGTGTAAATCAACATTCAAAGCAGTATCCTGAGGGAGACTGCACCAGCCCTGTACTCTTGCCAGTAGACAAACCAACCATCAGCATAAGCATGTACCACACAAGTTGGCAGAGTGACTGAGCAGCCAGGCTCATCTCAAGAGGGGCCAATGGGAGCTGTAGGGCACAGATGGCACGAATACAGAAGCAATTCCAATGGACCTGACCTCAGTCTCCCTCCAAGAAAGGCACGCAAACACAGGCACCTGTGACCAGCCATTTTCTGATAATCCCATCATTCCACCAATCCACCTGGCTGACCGGCATCTGTTGCACAAAAGCTAATCCCCCACCCCTGAGCATGACATCATAAAAACAGTCATAATGGCAGCCCCTATCCCTGACCTTACTGGGCTTCGTAGGCAAACGCGGCCAGTACAGTACCACACAACTCTACTCAGAAGCCGGAACCCAATGCAGATCAACTCACAATACATCGCGCCACAAATCGGAATATGCTACATCACTAGCAAAGAATAACGCTACACGGTTAATATCTGAATATAAATTTAATGCACATCAAAATCACCAAGCCCATACAGCTATTTGCTCATAAACTCCCAAATAATTTTCATTACTGTGGGCTGCATCCGCAATAAATGACCAGCTTCTTCTTGTGTGATGCCCTGTTCCTTCATTGTACACAGGGGCTACATTTACGTTCAAAAAGGCAACATGGAAGCGCCTAGAACCGCAGGGCCGTCCCATGAAGTAGGCACTAGTCCAGCTGAAAGGTTGATATGTTGCTCCTAGCCACTAGTACTGCGTAAAGGCATGTGGCCCTTTGGCGATCGTCCCATAAGATCGTAATGGTGCTCCACTGATTAACTCGAAGCTGCAGGTGTCGACTGTAAAAGCCATCTGCAGGAGTGGCGTACAGATGGCAGCGGCAAAAGGGGAGGAGATACCTGTCACCCAAATGAAAAAATAAATAATAGTATGGGCATCCGAACTTCATATGTATTACTCACTTCATCAACACACTAAATCTACAACCATATGCATGCTAGCCCACTCAAAAGGATTAATTTCACCGAAAAATCACTTGCGAATCATAACGATATAAATCGAGGTGAATACACTATTACAAACGAGTGTTTGTGTGCATGCGTCTGTTAAAACAGAATCCATTAGATGGGATTAGTAACGTGCATAGACACAAGTGTTTGAAGGCGCGTCGAGACAGGGAGGGTTCAACAAGGGCAGATAGACGATGGTCCCACTATGGCAGCTTTGCATCACATAGCGCAGGGGAAGGGGATAGATTCCAAAAAGCCATGTACATGGCAAACTCTCAATTAAATCATCTGTCCATGCATCCATTCATCATTCCCTCATCCCGGTATAAAAACGCCTGAATATTTACTCACATAACATTTGAAATTTCCATTGAGTCTGTGCGTAATGCAGTCTGCAAAATCCACTGTGCTCCTGCCCGGATTTCTAGTGTAGTGAAGTAACATGTATTTGGGAACGTCCTGCCTTATCGTCCACTACGCTATTGCGCATCCCATTCAATTCATATCAATCATTGCATTCTTGTCATGGGCCCTGTCCCAAGGACATTCAACAATAGAACGTTATATTTCCAGTCAGACCTCGCCGCTAGTTGAAAACCAAAAGCGCTGTCCTTCGAATTCCTCATTTGCAACATCATGTCGAAAAGGCATCTGTGAACGCTTGAATTCACAAATACATCTATGTAGTGCGGCTGTGTGTGAAAATGGTAACTGGCTTCAATCACTAATGGGACTCCCCGCCCGTCGGTGAACGTCGGTACAGTGCTGCATGAGGATCCACCGTTGATTGAGTACTACATTCCACTGACCCTTCACAAGTTTGTTCGCGACTGCAAATATACTATGTGAAACAATGGGACCATAGCAGAATTAACATATAAACCAATATTTCACTGCCATCGGGATTAAATACATGATTGTAATTGCAAGATGCCATGCGTCAAATTGCAGCGTTGTGTGCGGGACGTGCTCGCCCAAAAGTTAATGCAGCTGGCACAGGTGGAATGAATCACCACAGGTGGAGGCTATACAGCCTGAAAACACATAAATTGCACACCCAAACCCCTCCCACAACCACACCCACTCCAAAATGCTACCGACAGGACTAGCGATGTTGGGCCTGGGGGACCTGATAGCACTGCAAGTACTCCAACTTCAAGAAGAAGACGAACACCAACTACTACAACAACCGGCTGCACAGAGGAGACGCAGGAGGAGGAGGAGGAGGGCAAGGCAGGGGCAGCAAGGCCCACCAGCACAGCCACTACCACCACGCAGGCAGCCCGCAATCCCACGCCTCCGAGCTAATCCGTTCAACCTCACTGCTGAGCAGATCCACACCCTCTACCGTTTGGACCGGGACACCATAACCGCCATTGTCAACATGACACACGCTGACCTTGCCAGCATGATAGATAGCCCAACCGCCATCCCACCCCTACTGAAGGTGGTGTCTGTACTCCACTTCCTGGCCACAGGCACCTACCAGCACACAGTCGGACAGTTGCATGGCATTTCACAGCCACTATTGTCACGGACACTATTCCAAGTGCTCGATGCCCTCCTGAAGCACACAGACGACTACATCTCTTTACCACGCTCGGAGCAGGAGCTTACAAACACAAAAGTGGGATTCCATGCACTTGGCGGCATACCGGGTTGCATTGGTGCCATCGACTGCACCCATGTGGAATTGGTTGTCCCACATGCCATGGAGGTCCAGTACCGCAACCGGAAACAATATCATTCTATCAATGTACAAATGGTGTGTGACTCCAACAGGATCTTTACACATTGTTGTGCCCGATTTCCAGGATCAACCCATGATTCTATGGTCTTGAGGAACTCTACAATACCACGCTACATGGAGCGACACACAGGGCAACGATCCTGGCTACTCGGTGAGTCTCATTTAATGCATGAGAATGTGGGGTAGGTGATGCGTCAATGACCTGGCAGGAAGGGGGTGGGGATGCGTACGTAGCAATGTAATTCCACAAACATCCTTCATTGTCCACATACAGGTGATGCCGGGTATCCACTGAAGAGATGGCTCCTTACACCAATCCGGAACCCACAGAACCAGCATGAGGAGGACTACAACCATGCCCACTCACGTACCCGTGTAGTCATAGAACAGGCATTCGGCCTACTGAAGGCTCGTTTCCGCTGCCTCAGCAGGTCTGGCGGGGCACTCCGCCATGAGAAGGTTGCAAAGATGGTCATGGCATGTGTCATGCTACACAACATGTGCGTACGTAGAAATGTGGCCATGCCCCCTGACGCAGAACTGCAAGCACCTGAAGATGGTCATGATGAGGGTGGGGATGTGGCAGCACCTCAAGGAGTCCGCGAGGCACAGGAGGCCCGTGAAATTCGCCAGAATCTCATAGATGCATGCTTCTAGCACTCACGCCTGGTGGCTGTTACATGGACACGGGACTTGTGGCACTGTGTGAGTCTGGAACATGCACAATGTGGACTGTACGCCAAGAAAGGCCTCGTACACAAAGATCAATGTCCACACATCTCATTGGATGAATATGAAGATATGTATAGCAAATGTGAAATGATATTACACACCCAATCGACCCGCCACCCAAAAAAGCCCAACACACCCCCTCCACCCTCCTACCTCCCCCCCGAACACCAGTGTCCAAAGTTGCTCATTGTCAGTGGGCAGACGCTATTGCAAGTCCCCTCTCCGGGTATCAGGGGCACCCCTGCCTGTGGAGCGCAGGTTCCTCCCAGATCTACGTTGGGGGCTGCCCTGGACGGAACTTGCAACGGATGATGTCTCTGCCTGCTCACGTCCATGCATGTCCCTAAGGGTTTGTGAGAGCTCAGTGAGCACACGGCGCACAGCGGCAAGTTCACCACATACGTCTTTGGACGTCGCATGCAGTTCCCCCCTCAGGCTCTCGGTGCTTCTCTCCATTTGTCCCCTCAGGCTCTCGGTGCTTCTCTCCATTTGTCCCCTCAGGCTCTCGGTGCTTCCCTCCATTTGTGCCCTTAGTGTCTCTGTACATCGCTCCATTTCTGCCCTAAGTGTCTCAGTAGATGTTTCAATGGCTGCCTTAGAACCCCCACATTCAGCAGCATGCTCCTTGAGGAGTGTGGCCAGTTGCTGCTGTTGCACAATCATCTGCTCGAGGGACTGTTTCCTCTGCTGGGCCATGCCCATTTGCGGTGGTGTCACAGAGGGGCTGATCACCTCATGTTGCCTTGCCACAGGCCTTGTGGGGGTTGGCCAGTCGTCGTCTTGTGGGTGCCCCTGCGTGGTTTCCTCATGGTGTACGGGATGAAACAAACAGGGGGATTGAGACAGGTCATGGATGGGTCCTACATCGACAGCACCGTTTTCTGTGTCGGAGCATGCTGGCATGAAAGCAGTGTCACCTATGGTGCTGCTGCCACCAGAAGCAGTGCCTTCTGTGGCATCCATTGGGGGGACCTGTGGTGCTGCTGTTGTGGACATGCTGGCTGCTGGGGTGCCTGTTGAAGTCCCCTCCAGTGTGGTGCCACTTGATTTGTGATGCTGCCGTGTCTTGATCCGTGCAGCTGAGGTGGAGGGTCTTTGGCCGTTGGTCTTGGCCCTCTTTGCAGGTGTGCTGGTAGGGGTGTCCTGAAGCTCGTCGTTTGAATCGGACCCTGTGGTGGAGTAAAGGAGGGCGAGCGTTATTTATGGGTCTGTGGAAATTGGAATGGCAATGTATCACATGCATTGGGGTGGTACCTGAGGGTGATTTGGGTCAGGGCCTTGGAGGTTGTCTCATTTTTGTGTGGATTGAGGATGCAGTTATTTTGCAGCCTGCAGTTAGGGTGTGCATGCTGCACACGTAGAGGGTGTTTTTAGGATTTTTACTTATTTATGTATTTAATCTGACTTTTAAAGGGCGCTATCATGGCAATGTATGTGGACGTTCACCTGGACATGTGTTTCTATTGCACTATGGGGACACATGGTACTTCACATGATTGGACATTGTGGATTTAGCATTGTTTTATATGGGCCACCTACCTGATTCTTCGGATGTCTGCACTCCTTTCTCCATCCCTCCGACTCCCTCTATGCCATGGGTGCACAACATACGGCCCGCGGGCCAAGTGCGGCCCGTGATGCTGCTGGATGCGGCCCGGCAGGGTTGAAGACTTTCCTAATGGAAGGCGGCCCGCAAGCAGCAAAGGTCGCCCTCCATTAAGAAAGTCTTTGTTTTCCTTGCCGGGCCGTGAGTCACGCAGTGTGTGTGTGTATGCTGCCAGGGAAGCTGGGGCTCAGTGACCTAATCTGCCCTGGCAGGGGTGCAGAGTAGGGGGGGCTGCGGGGCCCTCCTCCCCCCCCCCGCAGAATGAAGTCAGGGCTGAGAAATCCCCACCCCCCCACGGGCCGCACAGAAGAGGGGCAGTATGGATGGCCCTTTGTTCCATCCATACTGTCTCTCTCTGGCGGCCCGGGTAAAAGCCGGAGAAAAAAGATGTTTAAAAATGGAGGGACGGATGCAAAGCAAGAGGCTCTTGTTTTGCATCTGTCCCTCCATTTCTAAAAATCGTTTTGGGTTGGGTATACTTCTACATCTGTGCACCGGGGTGCACAGATGTAGAGGTACACCCAACCCAAAACGATTTGGGCAGTGCCAGAAGCCTCGCCAGCGTTCCAGGACGTCTGGGTAAGTACATGGTGGGGGGGCTGTATGTTTGTGTGTGTGTGTCTGTCTCGGCTCCGTCCTGTTTTTGTATGTATGTTGAGATGCGGAGGTGGGGGTGTGTGTCGGGTGTGTATGGGTGTGTTTGTATTTGTATGTCTGCATTGTATGTTGAGATGCGGAGGTGGGGGTGTCGGGTGTCTATGGGTGTGTTTATATTTGTATGTCTGCAGTGTATGTTGAGATGCGGGGGTGGGGTGTGTGTCGGGTCTGCTTGAATGTGTTTGTGTGCAAGTGCAGTGTATGTTGAGATGCGGGGGTGGGGTGTGTCGGGTCTGCCTGAATGTGTTTGTGTGCAAGTGCAGTGTATGTTGAGATGCGGGGGTGTGGTGTGTGTCGGGTCTGCCTGAATGTGTTTGTGTGCAAGTTCAGTGTATGTTGAGATGCGGGGGTGGGGTGTGTGTCAGGTCTGCCTGAATGTGTTTGTGTGCAAGTTCAGTGTATGTTGAGATGCGGGGGTGGGGTGTGTGTCGGGTCTGCCTGAATGTGTTTGTGTGCAAGTGCAGTGTATGTTGAGATGCGGAGAGGGGGTGTGTGTCGGGTCTGCCTGAATGTGTTTGTGTGCAAGTGCAGTGTGTGTTGAGATGCGGACGGGGGGTGTGTGTCAGGTCTGCCTGAATGTTTGTTGTTGTGTGAAAGTGCATGTTGAGATGCGGGTGTGGGGTGTGTGTCGGGTCTGCCTGAATGTGTTTGTGGGCAAGTGCAGTGTATGTTGAGATGTGGGGGGGTGGTGGGGTCGGGTCTGCCTGAATGTGTTTATGTGCAAGTGCAGTGTATGTTGAGATGCTGGTAGGGTGGGGGTGGGGGGGCTGGGAGGGTGGGGTCGGGTCTGCCTGAATGTTTGTTGTTGTTGTGTGCACGTTCAGTGTATGTTGAGATGTGGGGGGTCCGAGTCTGTATGCGTGCATGCTTGCGAGTTTGTGTGCTGAGTTGGGGGGGCTCGAGTTTGTATGGGTGCATGGTGTATGCTTGTGGGTTTGTGTGCTGAGCTGGGGGTGGGGGGTTCGGGTCTGTATGGGTGCATGGTGTATGCTTGTGGGTTTGTGTGCTGAGTTGGGGGGTGGGGGTTCGGGTCTGTATGGGTGCATGGTGTATACTTGTTAGTTTGTATGCAGGGGTGGGGGGTTGGGGTCTGTATGAGTATGGGGCATAGTGTTTGCATGAGGGGTGGGTGTCATGGGGCATAGTGTTTGGTTGAGCGGTGGGTGTCTTGGGGCATAGTGTTTGCATGAGGGGTCGGGGCCATGGGGCATAGTGTTTGGTTGAGGGGTGGGTGTCTTGGGGCATAGTGTTTGAATGAGGGGTCGGGGCCATGGGGCATAGTGTTTGCTTGAGGGGTGGTTGTCTTGGGGCATAGTGTTTGCATGAGGGGTGGGTGTCTTGGGGCAGAGTGTTTGCATGAGGGGTGGGGGCCATGGGGCATAGTGTTTGCATGAGGGGTGGGTGTCTTGGGGCATAGTGTTTGCATGAGGGGTGGGTGTCTTGGGGCATAGTGTTTGCATGAGGGGTGGGGGCCATGGGGCATAGTGTTTGCTTGAGGGGTGGGGGCCATGGGGCATAGTGTTTGCTTGAGGGGTGGGTGTCTTGGGGCATACTGTTTGCATGAGGGGTGGGTGTCTTGGGGCATAGTGTTTGCATGAGGGGTGGGTGTCTTGGGGCATAGTGTTTGCATGGGTGGGGGCCATGGGGCATAGTGTTTGCATGAGGGGTGGGTGTCATGGGGCATAGTGTTTGGTTGAGGGGTGGGAGCCATGGGGCATAGTGTTTGCTTGAGGGGTGGGTGTCTTGGGGCATAGTGTTTGCATGAGGGGTGGGGGCCATGGGGCATAGTGTTTGCATGAGGGGTGGGTGTCATGGGGCATAGTGTTTGAGGGTGGGAGCCATGGGGCATAGTGTTTGCTTGAGGGGTGGGGGCTATGGGGCATAGTGTTTAATAAAAATAGGGGGTTGAAAAAGCCTCCTGCCACACCACGCCCCACCGCGCCTACCGCCCCACCCACATTTACTTTTTGGCCCACTATAGCCATCATGTAAGGTACTTTCGGCCCTCTGTCAAAATCAGTTGTGCACCCCTGCTCTATGCTCTCCATTCCAATGGTGGAGGCACAGATTTCTTCCCAGGGGGTCAACTTGATGGGTGATTCCGATCCTCCCCCGGTAGCAGTGGCAATGTTTCGGTTGGCAGAAAGTATGCTCCGGACGCGTATCCGCAAGTCGTCCCATCGCTTTCTGCATTGCTGTGGGTTGCGGGGTGCGGTCCCCACCGCACTTACCCGCTGTGCCACCAGGGCCCATATGGCCCTCTTGTTCGCAAGTGCCGTCCTGGTCATTTGCGTCGAGAAGACGACGGCAGCATTCTCCTGGAGGGTCTCTGTGAGCACGGTGAGTTCCTCATGGGAGAAGTGGACCTGCCGCTTGCGATCGCACGCTTTTTTAGCAACTTTTCCCATATTTATTTTTTTGACTGGGGTGGCTAACGGGTTGGGATGTGTCTCAGGGTCAGATTTTTAATGGTTGTGTTGGGATTCTGATTTTATAGGTGTACGGCGTGCTGTTTCCCGTTCCGGCCCCATGTTTTTACTTCCGTTTCCGTATATTTACGGTGACCGTAATTTGCGCTGACCGCTCATTACGGTGACCGCTAAGATGGGTGGCGGAATTGCACCTAGGGCGGCGTACGACGGCGGTAAGGGGCGTTTTGGGGTCATTTCCGCCATCGCGGACTTTGCACTTCCGCCATGGCGTAATGCTCGTGCCCGATGGGTCAGAATTAGCCGCACTTTGCTCCATCGTGCAATGGCGGAAACGCTATTTACGCTATGGCGGTCATGTCAGTTACTTTCCGCCAGGGTCGTAATGAGGGCCAATGTGTCTTTCGGGAATTCTGTACAATAATTGCTAAACTCATTAAAGGTTTATTTCAGGCACACTTCAGGGTATGAGTCACTGATTTAGTCTGTTCTTAAACACCTCAACTCAGCCTTTAATCCTTCTGAGGTCGATAAATGAGTACCAAGACAGGTTGGGTGATATTGGGTGTATATTTTTTCTATATAAAGCGCTTAATCGTAAGTGCTATACAATAACACATCATTATCATTTGGACATGGACGTCTGCTTGCATTCACAGTAATTTGGTAATATGGGCCTATACACACTGACCTTAACGCTACATATGGCAATCCATTCTTGCATGAAATGTACATCACATTATAGTGATATCGTAACCATATTTTCCGTAGTGTATAATGCTGTGATGTCACTTCCTGTTTTGGCAATGGGTGAAAGGTTCGTGGTCCATCGCTCCCGCGATATCACCTCGGGGTGTGGTCAAATGACATCACTTCCTGTGATGTCATCAGGGGTCAAGGGTCGTGTGATGTCACTTCCGCTACCCCTGGCATTTTGGTGAAATGACGTCCCTGAGGTGCACTCCTGCTGCACTTGGCCACTGTACTTCTGGCATAGGCATAAGTCAGATACACACATTGTATCGCTCTATGCCAAACCAGAGACTAGTGACAAGTAGGAAGTGAGGAAAGACTGCACCATATGAATGCAAGTCTGAAATAAAAATAAACATAAAGAGTAACCGGGCGAGAGACACCAGAGCTCTAAGGGAGGCCAGGCATCCTCCAGTCAAGAGAAACCGGCTACAAGAAAGTAAAACTTTTAAAAAAAATATGAACAAGGAAACACAATGAACCTAACTGAAATAATAATAATAATAATAATAATAATAATTAGGCTTTTTATATAGCGCTACCCACGGTGTGTGGTGCTCATTTATCGACCTCGGAAGGATGAAAGGCTGAGTTTGGCCCTGCCGGGATTCGAACCTGCGTTAACAGGCTCTGCACGGGTGTCAAAGCGAGTGCTCTACTCGCAGTGCCACTTGACTGGCTGTAAAGTAAAAAGCAAAAATAGGCATGAATGAATAAATAAACATGCACACTGGCATCCAGTCATCCTCCATGGCATTGGACACAGTCAAATCCTTTAAAGAAATAACACCAAAGCAAAGCTAAATCCAAATCAAATTAAAGCACTATAATAAAGAAATATGAAAATAAAGATAAAAGCAGGGAGCAGGAAGCAGCCATACTTGCAGTGAGTCTACCAGACTGAAATGACTGCCAAATAAAATCCCACAGTAGACAATTCAGAAGCTAGTGCTGAGTAGGCAGTGAGAAAAGACTCCACCAGATGAATGTGATTCTGAAATCAAAATAAAAATTAGGAACAATTTAGCACGAGACCCCTGAGCTCTACGCAAGGCAAGGTACCCTCCAACCAAGAGAAAGTGGCTGGCAGCAGGAACTCAAATAAAATATATATATATATATATATATATATATATATATATATATATATATATATATATATATATATATATATATATATATATATATATATATATATATTCAGGGAAAACACTTTGTTAAAGGGACGTTATGGGTAAGTTGTACTAATAAAAACCTATCGAATTCAGTGGGAAAACTGTGTTAAAGGAATATTATGGTTACATGTAAAAGTGAAAAAAAACAGACATTCTCGAGTTATGGTAAACTGAGCAACCATAACTCGTGCCACCACCGTGCACTGCTAAGACTAAAACCCAACACATCAAACATGACATCACAAATGTGGTGGCGCAAGTTATGGTTGTTTAGCTTACTATAACTGGCAAACTTCTGGGGGTTTTCGATTTTTACGTGTAACCATAATATTCCTTTAACAATGTTTTTTTCACTGAATTTCATGGGTTTTTCTATACATCATGCTGACACCCTTGCCGCCAACTTGATAGCCACAGAGTCCATACACAATCAGAAGCAACTCCCAGAAGCAACTCCAAGCTACTCAGAAGAAACCCTTACAAAAAGTAGTAAGTACATTATATTTCTTCCTGTAGCATTGGAGTTTGTTGTATGTACATAACTTGCAAGAAATAGCAGTATTGTTTTCTTTAAACAGAAATGACAAGCACCCCCAAGTGGTTAGAAGAACATTTCCCCCATGATGAAATGAGTGAAGGAAATAACTCTAATGGTACAGAATACCTTTTTAAAAGTAGAACAAGTAATGTAAATTGTTTCACATGTCATTAAAAAATGTTTTTCTTTTTAACGGTACATAGTGCAAGTGAAGAAAGTGGCCCGCATTACCACTAAATGAGCAAGAAGATGGGCACAGACAGCCCCAAACTCCAAATGCTGCAAATTAAATATTAATTCTTTCTGCAAAATTGGATGAATTGAACAATAATTTTGTACAATTAATGACATTTGTTAAAAGTCATATTAAAGAAAATATTCAATACCACTGCCCCACTTGTGCCTGTGCCGCTTCCCCCTGTGCCAGCCAATCATCCCCACCAAATTCCTTCTATCAAACATGCTATGAGAAAACCTCAATCCCTTCCTCCCCTCATGAACAGTCTGTAGAAAATGCCAATTCCCCTAAATATGTTTCCCATTCTGCGACCCCTTCCCTTTCCTAATTGTGTTTATTTCTGTGTCCTAATAAATATCTGTCTGTGTACTGTTGGTGTGTGTGTTTTTTTTAAAGCCCTGCTTGGAGTCCGCGGACCATGCAACTGTCCGGGCTGTCCGTAACCAAAATAGAGATGCCCCTGAACAGCACGCCTCTCCGGATATGTCTGCAAAGTCATGAAGCACTTTTAAATAGTTTGGAGGCCCTGGCCCTGTCCTGCAGACATCTGGGTGCATGCGCATCTGATCCCATGTGCCCCCGAATACTGCACCTGTCGGAGCTGTCCGCCCACACATGTCACACTTTTAATTAGTTTGGGGCCCCACCACTGTCCTGAAGACACTGGGGCACATGTGCACACTGTATCCCACGCAATAGGTGTCGGACAACCGTCCTATCCGCGGAGGTCTGGGGAAGTCATCATGGGACCGCATCAGCGATGCACGTCGAGAATATCAGCGGACACTGTTTGTACCCCCGGACAGTAAACAAGTGCATTGTTGGCCAATCCAGGGTGTTTTAAGCTAAAACGTCACCCTTGCAGAGGTCCTAGACAATGTCCTTGTTGATCTAGCGTCTTTTTGTAATTTTTTTAGACCAACCTGAGTCTCGAAGTGCCCGTGGACAGTTGCGCGTTCAGTGGACAGCACATCTATAAAATACACACAGATTATGTTTCTGGATGTCCTGGAGTGAGCAGCTGCTGCTGATTTTGGGATTCTGATCTCTACTTTGTTCTTCTGTGAGAAGATGACATCTATGGCCACTGCAGCTGCCCCACCACCACCACCACCGTCAAGAGGAGGAAGAGGATGAGGTAGTGGAAATCCCTCTCACCAGCTGCCAGCTTGACTCTTGGGTGTACAGGCTTTTTACCACCGTTGTGGGGGTACCTAAGGTATAGCTACAGGACCAGCTCCATGCAGTGACACCTAAGGTGAAATCACACGGCAGCAGTTTTGAGGGTCGTACCTTTTGAAGGGCTGAGTAGGTTGACATCCACTGTCAAATGCTCATCATCCACTCCTGCCACCACAAGAGACACTCCTGTTGGGCAGAGGATCCCTGCAGACGCCTCGCAGGCCATACATGACACAGTCGACCCTTACCTTTCAAGTGTCACAGTGCTCTGAATGTACTGTAACAGACCACTCTGCAGGAGGGAGCAGTTTCAAAGTGCTTTCGAGGCTGCGGTTTGGGAGCATGAGAAACACTGTCCTCTCACTAAGTAAGGCCCACTCAACATCTTTTTCTTTCCACCTTCCCCTTCATCCCTGCGGTTGGTGCACCTTGTGTGTCCTGTAAAAAAAAACATCATTCACAGTTCAAAAATAGAAATACCCAAAAAGGTTGCAGGCCCCTACGCAGCCTGCGTAGTCTGCAGATAGTGCAGTAGTCCACAGACATCCCCCAAAAAATGAGCAGTGGTGCCATCAAAGATATTGTACTCTTTTGCCTGAGAAAGTGCTGGCTCTAAAAATAACTTTTTTTGTATTTTTTGTTTTTAAAATAGGCAACACCTACTGCAAAATGTTTACTATATTTGAAAAAAGTGCTGCAAAACATTTAGGATATTTTACAAAAAATGATGATTACCAGCATCAGTAAGATATACTCCATCCCTGCGAAAAATATTGGTGCTGTGAAATTTAATATTTTCATTATCGAAAGACCTCATACCAACATCTCACAAAAATGCACAATCAGCCTTGTTGATATTATGCCTCGCTTTCTCAATTTGCAGAACAAATGAACAGGTGCGTGCCACATGTGTCTCTGGGCACTGCGAGACAAAATTAGTTGGGAGTTCAGGAAAATGTCCATCATTTTCCCAAATGTCTCATTCATTGTTTACTGCAGTAGAATTCTAGTTACATGGCCTAAACTGTTCCCTCCACAATGAACAATGATAATGTCTGGATGTTGGAGCGAGACTAAATCCATACAAAATGGGAGCAAGTCCACTCACTTCATGTCATGCACTCCATACCACTTCACAACAGCATAATGAAATCCAAGATGTTCAGCCACTCCACACTGCTCTGCATACACCTGCAACCAATGGATCCACAAGTCCCCCAAAATCCACACACTCTGCCTCCTCAAAGACACAGTCATAGCCATAGCCATCCGCACTCCTCTGAGCAAACAGACCTTCTGCCACACTCTCTCCTTGCATAACACACACAGGAAACCTTATTGGCCAATCCCCTTGCCTCCACAGTCCATTTCCATGGCTGCCATCCTCATAAACCCCAGATGTGGCATATGCTGTCCACGGACTACCATGGTGCCCAGGGACAGATTGAACAATTCAAGGAGGTGGGGAGAGAAATTAAACATAAGGTAAGGTATTTACTCTTTAGTGGTGGCTCTGAAAATAACCTTTTTTCTTTTTTTAAGGGGCTTGTAAACTAGCACCTTTTTTATCTTTTTTTTAATTTTTGTTTGCTTGGATGTTGTTGCCATACAGGCTTACAGGAAGCTCTTCAAAGCATTCCTTAGATTATAAAGGAAAATTGCATTTCCCATATTTGAAAAGTACATTCCATCCACAGCAAAAAAATCACACCCTGAGAATTGATGTTATCATTCTCAAAAGATGACATCCCAACACTGCACAACAAAAAGAAGACATACCTTTGTTCACAAGACACCTTCATGAGTCTTGTCGAGGGCAGAAGACATTGGGACAGTTCCATAGTACTCTAGGTGGTATGTGAGAAATGGTCACCTTTGCACATGTAAAGAGCTGCATTAGTGCCTTTAGCAATTCCTTCACTGCACTCTGCAAAGTTACTGCACTAATGCACCCCAAATACAGTGCTCCAAAGTGCACCACAAGGACATCTGGGCTGTCAATAACAGCCATAACTCAACAAAGTGCAAGAACACCTTTCAAATTTCAGCCAGGCACGCCACACCACAAAGCCTCCACTCCCTGAAATCCAAGGTTGGCAGACATGCCACTTATCCCTGCATACCTCTGCAGATTAGTTATGAAACAATCTCTCACTATCCACACACTGAGTCTCTCCATATCTCCAGCCACAGCCATCTTCAGTACACACAGCAATGAAAAAAAAAACTATTACCCTCTCTCCCTATAAAGCACAACCAGAACACCAGATTGGCTAATCCCCACAGTCCCCTTTCCATGCACGGCATCCTGATAAAACCCGGATGACGCATGCCCTGTCCGCGGACTACCATGGTGTCCACAGACCCCATAAAACAGGGCAGCCCTTCTTCCCTTTCCACTTCACTCTTTGCAGTACTTGCTCATTGGCTACTGTTAAGCAGTCACACAACCATCCACCAATCACATCCAAGAATTGTACATCTAACTCTGTTATCTCAGTTAAACACTTCAGATGTACTGTTCAACACTCAGAGTACAGGTCTCCTGTTATTCCCAAGCACCTGAATCAAACACTACTATAAAACTCTCCAGGATTTCTACTTCCAGATTCATCCGCATCTGCATCTATCAACACAAAGTACAAGTATGCATATATTGTTTAAATTATATTTCCAACTCTTTTACAAATGCATCACAAGCAGCTTCCTACCACTTACCCTGCATCAACCTACTCAATAATCATACTCTCAATTGTCCCACCTCCTGACTTCAAATGGCACTCACTTACAATGTTGTTTAGTTGGAAAATGTTCTTTTAATGAAGATTTTCTTGCACTTTCAAAACACATTTGCAATTTTAGCAGCACTCTCTGTGTCTTTTTTGTGAAACAAAATAAAACCATATTTGAAACATTTCCACAGCATGTTTAAGTGGCAGATCCTCTGTGAAACTCCAATATATTACCAAGGCATGCATGTTTGCCCATATCACTAATTTCTAATGTGTAAACTATTTTTTTCTTCTTTCATTCGGTCAATTTTAAAACCACTTCTCCCACTAACAAAGCTGCACTAAAACTCCCACAATTCACACTCTAAACGAAAACTGCATATATGTTAAATAAGCATGGCATGTACATGGAATGAAAAATGACATAAACCAATGCATTTAAAACTACTCTCCCTCCATTTCCACACAGACTGCTGACTGGCCGCTGGTGTATCTCTGAGTCTCACAGGTCCCTGGCACCCTTGCGAGTCCTCTCAAACTTGCCTCCGGGCCTTGCACTTGCCTCATCGTTACTGCACTTGGTGAATTGACCCATGAGAGTGGCATCTCTCAGCACTTGTCCCAGCTCTGATTGACTGGGCTCACTTGGTCTCCCCAGCCCTCCTGCGCTTGTCCCACCTCCCCTCACCTGTACCTGTCTGTGCACTTGCACGATCTGAATGTGCCATGCCTTGAAGATCGTCTCCCTGTTTTACCCTTGTCTCCCCTCCTTGCATGGTCGCACCTCAATGAACTTGGAAAAACTGCAGAATCGTCATCAGACCTATTTGCTGTTATCTACACTGTTAATTGTACTTATGCACTTGTGCCATGCACTTACTCTGCCTAGTGTAGACTTGTATCATCTAGAAATTCAAGGGCTCTGAATGACTGTTGTTTTTCCCCCTTGTACTGTTATACTTCGCTGTTTGGGTTACAACTGAACAACATTCACACCACTCTTGAGAGTATAGCTTCCGCTCGGCCCACGTTACAACAAAAGGCAAAGGTCAAAATGTTCTTATTTTGCTTTTATGAATGTGTTGGCTCTTGGTTTATAGAAGTTTGAGGGCTGGGTGGGGGTTTTAGCCTCTACTAGCACTGGAAATCCAGCAGGGCAGAAGCAAATTCCTCAAAGCCACAGTCAGTGACAAGACACCTTATTACCTGCCTTCCTACAGTACGTCAAATCCTCTTTGTTCTCCTGAGATTCTCCTGATGTAGGATAATATGGCATTAATGGAATGGAAATGTACTTTGCCCTGGAGATATTACTTGTATTCTTTTCCGCCATCTGTATGTGTGAGCGTTTACACATGCTTACTGTCTGATGCATTGTAGCTATCGGATTCACTCACAACATGTAATTAACAAAACACAGTTATGAAATCCCAATTAAAGGTAATGTTGAGGTAAAAATACACGTTGAAAGAATCACCTTTCTATTTAGAAAGGCAACCAAGGAATACATTTAGGGCTCGATTCATGGAACCTTTAGCGCAGTGCAAAGTGACTTTGCACTGCCAACAAACACCCTGATTGACAGAGTGGTGCAACGTGTATGTTTGCAGTGCAACGTGTATGTTTGCAGTGCAAAGTGACTTTGCACTTGTGCTAACGTGGTGCAAAGTCACTTTGCACTGCAAAAGTACATTTTGCACCGCTCTGTGAATCAGGGTGTTTGTTGGCAGAGCAAAGTCACTTTGCAGTAGTGCAAAGTCACTTTGCAGCGTGCCAAAATTGCATGAATCTGGCCCTTAGTGTTTTCAAACAATGGCAAGATTACTACCTTTAACATAGGCCAGTTAGCATGTTATCTCGACATGCTGGAACGTTCTGGAGGAGTGGTATGTCCTCCTGCTGTAATCTTGCCAAAAACGCCAAGTCAGACCTGCGTGATCTTGCTTTAAAACATTATTGATGATGGTTCAATGTGCACTTTTAATTGTTTAATTAATTGTATAGCGTCTATCCTGTTGCCCACAGTTTATTCATGTTCACGTTGCGCACACCGAGCAAACGTCTGTGTTAGTTTATTAAAGTTTATATTTATTTTCACTGATTCATGTATCCTAATGGATATCTTGTACAATAGGTTGCAAAACAATGCCCCGCAGAGATGTTTGTCAGAGGATATTTATGGTTATAAAAACTCTAAGACAAGACACCTGGACCACTAATGTAAACAAATCATCAAATCCAGATGAAGTTCTCCCAGGAGGGGCTAATGAACTCAGCACAGCAACGTCCACATTGTTATACTAATCTGTTCCATAATCTTTCAAAACAAGTTTAATACCACAGATTTAGCAGAGAATCACAGCAAGGCCTACTCTAAGTAGGAGGAAACACCTGATTATTGAACTTGCTGAGCCCTTCTCCTATATTTTGGATCTGTGCTATAGAGATTAGGATAACAGAAACGTGTGTGAAAGCATACAAGCAGAAATGATTGAACGAAGTACATAGGGACACTTTTGTTGAATCGTCTGTTATCTCCATGGCGTTGGCACTTATGCCTTTTTTGGTGCTGGGCCGAAATGCGCTCAAAGATATTGATTTTAATCATACATGCCAGTATTACCCATTCCATTCAGGAGACACTAATCCAGTCCTGGTTTTAAAATTGCATTCTAGGACTTTGTAGGGTAACTCCACACAAACCAGACATAGGAAAAACAACCTGCTAGGAAAAAAGGTGAGGTGCCCCCTTTTTAGAGAAGAACAATAGCTTTATTTTGCTTAAAAAGACAAAAATAGTGACACGGAAGTCCACTGACACACAGCTCTCTCATCATCAAAGTGGATTTCATCTTATAAACATGAAAATTGTCATTCTCCAAATTGTCATGTTGTCTTCTCCTCCATCTTCTCCATACGTGGGTAACAGCCTCTCCACTTTGAAGTGCTGCAAAGTAATTGTTTAAACTTAAAAATGTGGTCGGCCCCCAGGGGGCGCACGGATGAGTAACTATCCGTGTGAGCTCCGTCTCTGTAGGTCCGCGAGGTGACCTGAGCCCCCACCCTGTGAACCCCCACGGTGGAGAACCTGAGGAACGGGCACCGGAATACCCCTCCACCGCCCAGGAAAAAATCTGATTAAAATCGGAATTGGGAAGCCGAAGAAACTGCCGTGCAAAGTTTTGCCCTCAAGCCGGCGCGAAACTGAAAGTGAAGTATACCGGCACGGCCGCGCTGGCGAGTGGACCCACTCGAAGGGGAGCGCCCAACCCGAGTGGCACTGGATGACGTGCCCTCCCCGACCCCCAGCACGGACCTCCCAGCAGTCCACACCAGCCTGCCGGACTGCGTGGAGGACCCGGCCAGGAGGTAAGCGGCACCCCCAACCAAATGTAGCCCGCACACTCTGCTGCGACTGCGGTGCCCCGGAGCACTGTACCCCGTGGATGGGGCCCTGACGTGGATGGAAGTGCCCGGTACACACACGCAGGGCAGTCCATCCTGCCTTCACACGAGGAGCGGACCCGCAGGTCGCGGCCGTTCTGTGTACCGCGACCTGGGAAGCGCCAGCGTGGGCTCGCTGCGGGGTCCCCGCCTGGTACTGAAATACAGCACATAATGCCCTATGATCTAAAGCCTGGGGCACCGCTGAAAAAACATAGTAACCCAAGACTTCTCACTCCCGTCAGACACCCCATCTGTACTAGCGGAATTGGATCATCAAGGACAGGCTTTGAGGGTGAATTAATTGAAGGATCTGTGCAGACTCCTACAACCCGGACTTCAACAAGCAGTGTACCCCAGGACTGTTATCAATGTAGTACCATTGACTACAGAGAGGATATTACGCTCCCATCTGGGGGTGAAGACACGTGGAGCATAGCACACACAGAAGCCACAAAATCCCCCCCCCCTGCCCCCATCTGATTTGGACACACAACCACTAGTCCTCCCCAGGTCACGGGGCGAGGGTTACTGAGGGTAGGGCCCCCGAAACAGGGGCGTGTGCCTCCTCAAGTACCTGGGGTTGAAAAGGGCTAAAACCGAGAGGATACTCCGCGACCTCTGCCCCACATAGGGGTCACTGCAACTTTCAAGGTCTACCCACAGGAGCCGGCGGGCACCGCGCCCATCTTTCAGGAGGTGAGCAGCACAACAGTGCGCATACATACGACGAAGCGTCCAGGAAGCACGCGGCGAAACCTGAGTGTGAGGCCCTTACATCTCACCCAAGCCATACCATCACCGAGGCAGCGAGGCACGGTTCCTAACTATATGCAGGCCAAAACAAGGCTAGCTACATACGCCTATGCCCCATCCAACCGCGCAATCATCGCCTCCACGATGGCAACTGAAACTGTGGCGCACGGAGAAACAGCGGCCACAAAGGGTGACATAGCGGCCCTTCTCACTGAGATGAAGAACATGGGAGCCTATATAGGTGGTAAGATCGACAAAATTACCCAACGCATAGATAAAATTGAAGACAGACTGTAGGGAGTGGAAAATAACCAAGCTTCCATAGACACTCTTGAAACACAATTTGAACACAGAATCACAGATCTTGAGCAACGAGAGGAGGAGTACAGGTTGAAAATGGATGATTTGGAAAACCGAGAGAGGCGAAACAATTTACGTTTTTTGGGATTCCGGAACAAGAAGGGGAGACGGAGGACGGCCTAAAAGCAACGCTTCGTGATATCATCAACATCTTGGCAGCGATGACGAGATTGATGAACCAAGGACTGAACGGATTCATAGAGCAGGTGGTCCACCAGGGGGCCTGAGATCGGTCCTCATCCGCTTCCACAGATACCAGGACAAGGCGAAGATTCTCAAGAAGGTGAGACTCGGCGGTACGATCACCCTCAACGGAGCCCAGGTAACCATATATCAGGACTTATCCGCTATGACATTGGCGCTGCGAAGGATGTGTGGCTCTCTGACGAAATGGCCGAAAGTGCGATATAGGTGGGGATATCCCTTTTTGCTTTCTTTTGAACACGAGGGCAAGAGAATCAGATTACAGTCGGAGAGGGAAATAAAAGCATGCATATCCGACCTTGTTGATCCCCCGTGTATGACGGGAAGAAGGGGACGTCCCTAGGGCTGAAGGGCGAGAGTGGAAGCTTCAGGGACCTAAAAGACAGAGAGTCAAGGGGTTGAGAAAATTTCGGTGAGGTAACAATTCCCCGGAGGGGGACAAGTGAGCCAGACCAGCAACAGCTATTTTGACAGTATGGGTGTACTCTAAGCAGGAGTTGCAGATAGTAATATGTGCTGGTTGTAGGTTGAAGCTGAAGGGGGGAGGTTTGGGGTTGGGGCTCAGTTTATTGTGATGTTTATTGTGGACAAGTGGACCACGTGACGATGGTACCTGCCGGTGGTTCGCGGCTGGTTCAGTGAGGTTAACTGGACCTGCTCGGACACCGTCATATGGGGGGGGATGGGAGCAAGGGAGGGAGTGGGAGGGGAATACAGGACATGGGGGAGGGTATACAGGAGATGGGAGAGGGAAAGGCCAATATGCTGCTCCCAATTGCTGCCGAGGAGGACAGAACATCGATGCTGGTCAGGAGCATAAATCACAGGGAAGAGCTGCTTATAATGTTGAATACTCAAATGTCGCAAACTGATGGCTACCCCTAAAGCCAGCACGCCGGACCCCTTGAAAGTGGGGACGCTTAATGTTAAGGGGCTTAACTCGCCTACCAAAAGGTCATTAGTGTTAAGGGAATTCCGGAGAGCCAAAATGAACATTCTATTCCTGCAGGAAACCAAGTTTATGAAGGGGGAGGAGAGGCATATTCTAGGGAAACGTTTCGGCTTTGAATTCTGGGGCTCTGGACCGCTACGCAAAGGGGGTGTGGGAATTCTGATAAGAAGGGGAATTGACTTCCAAGTCATAAAATCCTGGACGGACACAGATGGGTGAGCATTATTGGTGGTGGGAACTATTGGAAGCGTGGAGGTAACATTAGCCACGATATATTCACCCAATGTAGGGCAACTTAGATTTCTCTCCAGAACCATCCCAAAAATAATGCTGGAGGCTAAGGAACATATTGTGTTGGGTGGGGACTTTAATCTATGGGCTGACCCCAGCTTGGATCGCAGAACGGGTAATCAAACCACCAACAATGAAATGAGAGGGGACCATAATGACTATGTGAGCATGATGCAATTGTACACACTGGTTGATGCATGGAGGGAAATGCACCTTGATACGAGAGGATACACTTTCTTTTACCCCCCACACAACACCTTCACCCGGATAGATTATATGTACCTTTCACGGGAATAGTATGACATCTCATCATGCTCTGAGATCTCCCCTATAAAAATGGTCTGACCATGACATGGTCACTGTAGCTATACATTGGGACCATTTACCGACCAGAGGTGGGAAATCGAGGTGTAACAAGACTCTGTGGAGGGACCTTGTCTTTAGGGAAGAGATTGAGACAGAGATCGGAGAATTTTTTAAAGCTAACGATACGGGGGAGATCTCCAAACGGGGAGTGTGGGAAGCGGCCAATGCAACTTGGAGGGGGGTCCTTATGCGGGAAGGGGCGTGGAAGAAAAGGGAGAGGACTCTCATTGAAAATAAGCTACAGAGCGAAATATGCAGATTAGATAGAGAAGCCAGGGAAGGGGATTCCACAGACCTCGATAAAATCCAAGAAGCTAGAAAGATAAGGGAGGAACTTCGCCACCTAGAACAGGACCAGGTAACACGCACATGCTGGCTGCTAGGCTCAGGACGCAACGGGCAGAAAGAAGGGTAAAGGAAATAACATATAACACTCCTGTCCGAGGGCAAGATAAACCATCCATCCCTGAACTGTTCGCAAACTTTTATGAATCCCTATACTCATCTAAAACAGATTCAAACATGCAGGAGAAAAATTACTATCTCGCTGACATTGATCTCCCCAAAATAGCTGAGGACGACTCGGCTCACCTCGAGTCCCCCATAACGGAAGAGGAAGTACACAACGCAATCAAAAGGCTGACACTAGGCAAATCCCCGGGGGAAGATGGATACACGGCCGGTTTCTATAAGACCTTCAGTGCCCTCCTAGCCCCATTTCTGACTGAATTATTTAATGAGGTCCTAGAATCGGGAACTTCCCCTGACTCCTTCGTCCGAGCGCTCATATCGGTCATCCCTAAGGAGGGTAGGGATCCCAAGTGTTGCGGGTCATTTCGCCCGATATCCCTATTGAATCTTGATGCTAAGATCTACACGAGGGTACTGGCTGGCAGGCTCGAGACTCACATGCCACATCTTATTCATCCTGACCAGGTTGGATTTATAATTGGACGACAGGGAGCAGACACTATGCGGAAAACCCTTCATTTGGTTGCAGCTTCCCAAACTATGACTGATGATCCTGCCTTGCTTTCCATTGATGCTGAGAAAGCATTCGACAGAGTTGAATGGGACTTCCTTGCTGCGGTACTCCGCGCAGTGGGTATAGGACCAAGATTTAGGAAAGGGATAAAAGCAGTGTACACTGCACTCAAAGCGGCGGTGTCAGTCAATGAGGAGTACTCGAGATGGTTCGAGTTAGAGCGCGGTACTCGACAGGGATGTCCCCTCTCTGCCATACTCTTTGCCCTTTCAGTGGAACCTCTGGCCCAGAAAATTAGGAAAGATGCCCAAATTGAAGGAATGAGATTGGGGCAGGTGGAATATAAGGTAGTGCTGTACACTGATGACCTACTTCGCCATGTGACAAACCCCAACACATCCATCCCCAGGGCACTGAGCCTAATAGACGCATACAGCCGAATATCGGGCTTTAAGGTTAACAGGTCTAAGTCAATACTTTTCCCCTTACAGGGATCAACCGAGCTAAACAATGAAAGATATTCCTCCCTGGGTCTCACGACAGAGCATGAGAAATTGAAATACTTAGGGAAACATGTTACGAGATCTCTCTGAGACCTATACGAGGATAATTTCCCGGCCCTTCTCCAATAATTTCACGTGGATCTCACCAGGTGGGATAAACTAACTATATCTTGACTGGGGCGTTTGAATGCGATCAAAATGACTTGCCTCCTGAGATTTTTGTACTCCTTTCAAATGCTCCCCATCCAAATGCCGTGCCAATTCTTTACTGAAGTCAAGAGAGCGGTCACAAAGTTCCTGTGGCAGGGGAAAAAACAGAGAATAGCGTATACCAATCTGACGCTGCCCAAAGACATTTCCCGGATGTCCGAAAATACTATGAGGCGACCCAGTTGCGCGTTCTCATTCCCCATCTCCGTGATCAGAAAACACCCCATTTGATTGCCATGGACAATCACCATTTGTCCCCAGCAACACTTTCTGAGTGGCTATGGTCCCCCAGAAGGAGAGTATTAAGGAAAACTAAAGCACACCCAATGTTTGAAACTATATGGGACATATGGCGGGAGGGCAGGAATATGAAAAACATCAATAGGTGGCCATCACCACTGAGTCACTTGTGGTCCCCTGGCATCAATGATCAGATTCCTAACGTGGAAAGGTTTCAATCCTGGTATGAGGCGGGCCTGGAGAGGGTGGGGCAACTTCAAAAAAGGACTCATTTATCACACTCCCCGACTTGGAAGACGCCCTCGTAATTGGCAAATTGTCTGTATTCCACTTCCTGCAAATTAAGGGGGTCCTGACAAAGCCCGAGTGGAAGGATAAGTTTGAAAGGGACCTCACCCCATTCGAGTCGCTATTGGACTCCAGAACTGAGACGAAGGGATTGATCTCGATCTTATATAGAACGCTCAAAGAGGCAGGGGAAGGATCAACAGAACCTCTTAGACTGAAATGGGAGAGGGATAGTGGGGGCAGTATTGACCCAGAGATGTGGGATAAAATATGTCGGGCTGCACCCAAGGCCTCGATTTCATGCCAATTTAAACTGCATGCAATTAAACTACTCAACAGGTGGCAATATGATCCGCATAGGCTCTCCAAAATGTACCAAACCTCTAGCCCACTATGTTGGAGGGGTTGCGGATCCAAAGCGGACTATTGGCACATGTGGTGGAGCTGCCCCTGAGCCCAAGTGTTTTGGAACGAGGTCCTGGGTTGGATCAGGGCCCTAGATGGGATCCAGAGGATGGCAGACCCCCTCCTAGTACTTTTTGGCTTTGAGAAAATTGAAGACGAGTGGAAAAGGGTCACAGACATAGCTGCCCCACTGTTACTAGCTGCAAGGTCTCTCTTGGCCACGAAATGGAAATGCCCCACAGTTCCAACCAAAGGGGAATGGGTCATTGTAGCCTCTAATATGTGCACCATGGAAAAGATCACGTCATCCATACATGGGAGATCCGCACAATGTGATATTTTATGGATGGGGTTCCTTAATAAATACATACCGTAAAGGACACATTGACACCTACAAGTTCATCAACCCCATGGTCTCACATTGGGAGACAACATCCGTAAACGGAATACACGATACGGGACAGAGAGGGTATATGTTGACCCCCCAAACAAGGTGGTCCCCAAAACCTACCGCACCTGTTATGCAACTCACCAAACATTAGTAAGCACACTCCTCTGCAGCAGTTGTTGGAGTCCTGTTGGGTGGGGGGAGGTAGGCGAGGGTGGGGAAAACAGGGTTAACTGTTGATAATCTTTGATATTTTAAATGAAAGTCATGTGCGAACGGAAAATTCACGAGAAATTTGTTGAAATGTGGATTTGGACTGTGACTCTCGTAGCTGGGTGACGACAACCTTCTCTTTTGTTTCTCCTTTCTGCTTATTGATGATTGTTATTTTCTGGTGTAACTGTTGTAACCTGTTTGATATAAAACCAAATAAAAACAAATAAAAAAAAAAGAAAACTTAAAAATGCACCACCCTGTCTTTACGCCTAACCATGTGCTGTGCAGCTCGTCATCAACATCAACTCAGCGGATAACTTCAAGGTCAGCCTGGTCTTTGCAAACAAAGCAATTATTTTCGCAACCCAGACACACAGACGCCCCATCATGCCTCCACCCTGCAATCTTGTAAGCACTGGCATCACCGTTTGCTCTACCTGGTTCAAATCATGGACCTTGTTGTTCTCTGCTCCCCCTGTATCATTTCTGCTTGGTGTCCCACTTGTGAAGGATTTAAGAGTCATATTTCTGCACATTTGGTAGTTCAAATGGAATGACCATTATTCTGGAGGGTGCTAGTGTCGCAAATCTCAGTTCATGTTTTTGCAGCCCCAGACCTCTGCCCCAGCTCCTATGAGTGTGTTTCATACTGGGCCACAGCGCTTCTCCCATTTGGCTGCTCACATTCCTACCTAATTGTTCAAAAGCCTAGCTAGATACATGTATGAGTAGGTGTAAGTGCGTGTTCCCTACCGTGCATAGGAATCAGGCAAGAAATGAGACCTCAGTGTTCTGTGTCTTCAACATGTGTCTGCGAGGATGCAGGCCTACTCTTGAGAACAGTGTCGTTCATGTTATAAACATAGCGCACATGCAATGTGTTCTATGTGACACTATTGCAAAGCAAATGGTTAGTTTTTCCCTGTATATACTTCAAAAATACATGTATCTCCCACCAGTTGTTTCCATCCATAAGTTTGCCCCCTCCTCCCTACACCACCCTTTGCACATCTCCACGTGTTAATATATTTTCTGCAATCTAAATTGTTTGGGGGGCAGTGATTTGAGCATGCATCCCAACAACTTGGAGTCCTTGATTTTCCACATTATAATTCAGGACTACAAGTCCCAGAATGCAAAGATAAAACCACGACTAGACAAGTGACTCCAAAATGGAATGGATAATGTTGGCATGTGTGCTTAAAAACTATCAATAGAAGCCTATAGGAGTATTTTAGGAATCAAAGATATCTCTCTCTCTCTTTCTCTTTCTCTCTCTCTCTCTCTCTCTCTCTCTCTCTCTATTTTCAATTTTTCTCTCGCTCTGTCTCTCTCTGTCTTCTTCTCTCCCTTCTATCTCTGTCTCTCTCTCTCTCTCTCTCTCTCTCTCTCTCTAGTGTTCTCTCTCTCTGTCTCTCTCTGTCTCCTCTCTCTCCCTCTCTCCCTCTCTCCATCTGTCTCTCTCTATCTTTCTTTATCTCTCTCTCTCTCTCTCTCTCTCTCTCTCTCTCTATTTCTTCTCTCCTTCTAATAGCACCACAAATGCCTTACCATATTCTTAATCTCAGTGTTGCCTCCTACCTCTCTGAGATAACTGGTATCTATATGCTGGTTTCACCACCCATGCTGTGCTCTGCTTTATCCGTTTGCAAGACAGACAGAGAAAAACATACATCTCTAACCTGCAAAACATATCTCTTATCTTTATCATGTTATTTTCCCCAGGAATCTGCAAAGGTTGCTGCAAGGGGTCAATCATTATAAACACTTTGCAGCAATCCACCGCTGACTCCAGCCAGCAAACAAATGATCACTTTGTCTCCCTTCTTCTAACCACCTGCAATTGAGGTCAGCTCACCATCTTGTTTATTTGCGAACATTTCAGGACACCACGAGTGTTCTTAGAACACATTCAACTTGACAGAGAACATTACGGACAGCATCCTCAGGACACCCCCATTTTGTTTATTTGCGAACATTTCAGGACACCGCCAGTGTTCTTAGAACACATTCAATTTGCCAGCCACAACCCCCCATTCATATTTGCGAACATTTCAGGACACAGCGAGTGTTCGAGAACGTCTTCAGAACACCCCCATTTTGTGTATTTGCGAACATTTCAGGACACCGCAAGTGTTCTTAGAACACATTCAACTTGACAGAGAACAATACGGACAGCGTCCTCAGGACATCCCCTACGAACATTCCCCGGACACCGCAAGTGTTCTTAGAAACGTCTAAAGAACACCCCCATTTTGTTTATTTGCGAACATTTCAGGACACCGCGAGTGTTCTTAGAACACATTCAACATGACAGAGGTCAATACGGACAGCGTCCTCAGAACACCCCCATTTTGTTTATTTGCAAACATTTCAGGACACCGTGAGTGTTCTTAGAAGCGTCTTCAGAACACCACCATCTTGTTTATTTGCGAACATTTCAGGACACCGTGAGTGTTCTTAGAACACATTCAACTTGACAGAGAATAATACGGACAGCGTTCTCAGGACACCCCCATTTTGTTTATTTGCGAACATTTCAGGACACCGCGAGTGTTCTCAGAACACATTCAACTTGCCAGCCACAACCCCCCATTCATATTTGCGAACATTTCAGGACACAGCGAGTGTTCGACAACGTCTTCAGAACACCCCCATTTTGTGTATTTGCGAACATTTCAGGACACCGCGAGTGTTCTTAGAACACATTCAACTTGACAGAGAACAATACGGACAGTGTCCTCAGGACACCCCCTGCGAACATTCCCCGGACACCGCGAGTGTTCTTAGAAACGTCTAAAGAACACCCCCATTTTGTTTATTTGCGAACATTTCAGGACACCGCGAGTGTTCTTAGAACACATTCAACATGACAGAGGTCAATACGGACAGCGTCCTCAGAACACCCCCATTTTGTTTATTTGCAAACATTTCAGGACACCGTGAGTGTTCTTAGAAGCGTCTTCAGAACACCACCATCTTGTTTATTTGCGAACATTTCAGGACACCGTGAGTGTTCTTAGAACACATTCAACTTGACAGAGAATAATACGGACAGCGTTCTCAGGACACCCCCATTTTGTTTATTTGCGAACATTTCAGGACACCGCGAGTGTTCTCAGAACACATTCAACTTGCCAGCCACAACCCCCCATTCATATTTGCGAACATTTCAGGACACAGCGAGTGTTCGACAACGTCTTCAGAACACCCCCATTTTGTGTATTTGCGAACATTTCAGGACACCGCGAGTGTTCTTAGAACACATTCAACTTGACAGAGAACAATACGGACAGTGTCCTCAGGACACCCCCTGCGAACATTCCCCGGACACCGCGAGTGTTCTTAGAAGCATCTTCAGAACACCCCCATTTTGTTTATTTGGGAACATTTCAGGACACCGCAAGTGTTCTTAGAACACATTCAACGTGACAGAGAACAATACGGACAGCGTCCTCAGAACACCCCCATTTTGTTTATTTGCGAACATTTCAGGACACCGCGAGTGTTCTTAGAACACATTCAACTTGACAGAGAACAATACGGACAGGAACTGTACCCTTCCTCACCTTTCCCCAGAGACTCAATGTTGCCCGTGCTCTGGTCATCTTCAGGCTAGTCTATTGCAATAGCTTCTTCCTCAATCCACCCTGTGACCACTCAGCTAACCCAGAATAGGGCAGCAAGACATATCCTTGGCCTCAAGACCGGGGATTACATCTCTCCTGCCATACAAAGCCTTCACTGGGGCCAGGGACAACTCTGTCTTCAGTGCTTCCTGACCATATACCCCCCTTCTAGACCCCGGCGTTCCTCTGGCACCAACTCCCTTACTGTTAAGCGGTTTGCTAAACAGAGAGTTGGCGGTCGATCACTTTCCTCGGCAGGCCCCCTTCTGTGGAATAGACTCCCTCTCCCTCTACGTCTTGAGCAGGACCTCCTTAAGTTCCGAAAAAGTCTAAAGAGCTTTCTCTTTACTTCTTTCTTCTCCTCCTCTCTTCCCTGCCAATCATATAGTAGCGTGACTGATGTGCAGGGCCCTTATGTATCCTCGGCGCCCTGTCCAGACACATCCTTATCTCAGCCGCTGTCTTTCTTTTGCACTTACTTAAACTTAGGCTCCCACGGGAGTTTGCACTTATGTTCTTCTTCTCTTCTTAAGCACTTCACCATTAGCACTTCTCCTTGAGCACCACAGCACCTATTCCTTACCCTCCCCACCCCCACACACTTGCACGTTTTGAACACTCACAAGGCATAGTAGGTTCATCTACCCTCCGTTGTATTCCCATGTTTGTATTATGAATTCAATAATGTACGTATCTCTGTTGCAATTCATTTTTTCATTGTCTTCCTTCCTTGTCCCCACCCTGTTGCCCGGTTTGCGCTTTGAAACAGCTTTTGCTAATTGTATAAGCGCCTAACAAATGACCAATACATTAAATAATTACAATTAAGTAGAGAATGTATATATTTTTTTTCAGGGTTATTGGGCCTCATTACAAGTCCGGCGGTAACCGAGCCAGAAAAACGTGCAGGTTACCGCCGGACTCGTATTACCATTCCGCCTCCGTGATTCCCGGAATTATTGGGGCATTACAACCCCGGTGACCCGGGAATTCCGGAAGCAGAATTCTGTTAGTCCCCATTCCCATACAGGACTCCATGGGAATGGGAAAGTGGAAACACCGGCACCATGATGTAATGGTGCTGGTGTTTCCACGTCCGCCTGCAGGCGGGTGGTGTTAAACCCGCAAGGTCAGACCTGGCGGGAGTGACACCTCCTGCCTGCAGAACTCGAGATCAGCCGGCCAGGAAAGAACGGTGGTGGCGCATTTACCACCACCGTTCTTTCCAGACCGGCTTACTTCTAAAGAGGCCCATTGTCATTCAATTCCTCTTAGAGCAATCATGTGTGACCTCATAATTGCTCTCAATATATGGCAACAATAGGTCATAATATATTGTGGTGAAGTGCATTTAGTTTCCATTACAATTCGACATTTCAAATTAGCTAAGACGTAGTTTCATGGTACTTGTTGTGTTATAACAAGTATGGTGAACTTGACCAGTGTACTCAATCCAAAAGCACGGCGACGCGTTTGCAACAATATGGAGCTGTCACGTTTGTTTTGCCTTTGCAATATATTGCACAGTCCAGATGTAGTTCGTACCTTACCTGTACTGTAATCCACTGCAGGAATAGTCCTCCCAGATGTCTGCAGATCCTTGATACAACTTGAATAAGTAATGTTTACAAGTGAGTTTGAATTTATGACAACAATGGAGAGGAGGAACAAGATATGGCAGGCAAATCTTTGCTGTCTTTGGCAGAAACAGAAGGCTGATGTGTCAGCGAAACAGTAACCAGATCTGCAGCTGGGATCTTTCTGGGCTATTGGGGAAAGCAGATGTGGTCGTTATTTCTCCCATGTTGAATGTAAGCCACACATTGCTGGCTTATGGACACAATAGTTCTGTGGTTGTGCTGCCCTCCTTTCAACAGTCATTTGCCCCAGTGATGTACTAGCTGCGATGTGAAAGGACCGAGTCACTCATTGGCAGGAGCAAATCCATCCAAGTTAAGTCATGTTTGTAGACTAAGATTCACAACTGAAAATAAGGTTTCACAGAAATAAGGTTATCTGGCTTCAGTGTCATGAATATAAATAGGCAAAGAACTTCTTAAATATAATTTTACTAGACACAATACTGCACAGTTGGAACTATAAGGAGCATTTTCGAGCTAGCACGATTTTCTTATCATTGTCGCAAAGCGTGGATGTTATACTCGTATATTATTGAACACTATTTCTGAAATACTTTCTTTTTTATCTTTTTATCTGCTCCAACAGTTCTAGATTGCAACCTTCATTAAAAAGTGGCTGCTGGTATTTGCTTGGAAGGGAAATTGGGTTTAGGGCAACAACAATGGGCGAAGGAATCGGATGTCAGAAAGGCAACATATGAATTGTTTCATACAATGTAACATACATCTGGAGGGCTAAAACAGCAAACATGTTAATCGAATTGAGCACAAATGAATCAGTCTAAGCAGGGAATGTATTGGAACAACCAATAATTATAGAGCAAAGCAAACAGCATCGACCAACTCCGGAGGTGACGCAAAGCAGGTCCAACAGGGCAGAGATAACGATAGAACCCAAGAACACAGTTTCAGGGAAACTAAAAGACATCATATGACCAGTTAAGGGAAAAAGGGAACCTGGAAGCGAATGGTAAATTAGTCAGACATGTCATTTATAATACCTCTGTAACACTGCCACCAGACCTCTGTTCACTGTGCACCCTGTTAATGCGATCTCTCGAGTCCTCCCTCCAGTTTACCTTGACAGGCGTGCACCACAAAAGCAAAGCCCCATTAGTTACATTTTATCAGGTGAATTTATCCCTGGAGGTGTATTGTATTTTCTTGTGTGTGTTTGAACCCCTAAAAAATGAACATTTCTGTTTGGTGCACATTGACGTGGGCCACCACAGGGCAGGTTCTTGGAACCCTGCAGCAATAAAGGAGACGCAACCAAGACTGAAGAGTAAGACAAGTTTCTTATTAGCCAGAAAATAAACAGCCTATACTGAATAATCAGCTGAGATTCAAGGAAGCCCAGGATGACAAGTATCTGCAGTTGTCAAACGGAGCTCTGAGGTGTTGGCTCTGGAGCACATCTTATATAGGCATGTCATAAGCATATTGCTATTATGTTCTGGTAATTTGATAATGGTGGTACTTTCCATCGTGTTGAATACACTTTGTAATAACTGAAAGAAAGAGTTTTGTGATGAAACCTTGCAGTTACATGAACTTGAGTGCATTCTGTTGTAAAACAGAAAATCAGTTTATGTGAAAGTAACTGTTATAGTCCATATTTGGTGATAAGACAGAATTTACAGAAAGCAGTTGAAGAAAGGGTGTGATGTGTCCTATTGCTGGGCCTCAGCCTAGTCTTGCAAGGCAGGGCCAAGACCTGTCAGTAGTGTTGGGCGCAAAGTGAGGCTCCAGACTGAGCAAAGATAGAGTAGGCCGGTCCCAACTGTGTAAGGGAGTTAAATATAGTATAAGAATCCTGCCACATCAACCCCCTCATCCCCCATTTGGTCATCCCTGAAACAGGGTGTAGGGTTCAGGATTGGTGGAAGTCATCAGTGACAAACACAGAATCTATGATGCATAGATGTATGTATGGGCATCATCATACATTTGGAGTGAGTGATTCCCTCATTTTTGGTACATCTCTTCATCAGAGAGATGTCCTAGGATGTCTAACATTTCTTGTTCTTGAGCTCGACCTGTTCTGGGTGCAACCCTACGATCAGGGTTAGGAGCTTTGTATGTGCAGACAAGTGGGCGCCTTGTTTTGCACATCATGTGAGAAGGCAGCGGATGAGACAACCAATCATAGTAAGGGCAACTATTATAACAATGATATTGTGGATGCTGTGTAAAATGGAGGAGCCTAGGGAGCCTAAAGTGCCCTGGATTCAGGAGTGTGGGGATCCAGCATAGCCTTCAATAGCCTTCATTAATTTCATGTAAAATGACACATACCTCCTGGAGGTGTTTTATAGCTTTCTCTACCATGGGTGAGTTATCAGGAACTCATGTGCAGCATTCTTGTCCTTTTATTGTACAGGTCCCCCCTTCGGCTGCCATTAAATAATCGAGGGCCATTCTATTCTGGAGTACCATAATTCTGAGTGCTACTTGTGCTGCGTTGAGAACTGCAAGGCCTTCAGCTGTATTATTTGCTACGTGCTTGAGGAGGAAGGGTAAAACATGTATATCGGCTCTATTAATTGCAGTGCTGATGTTAGGGACAAGACAGCCTAGGAGCCATTTGAACCACTCCCAGGTATTCCGCTTGGGATGCCAGGGTGTGCAGTGGGCGACCGGGAAAAGAGGCATGTGGTAGATGGCAGGTCGCATAAACCGAATGGTACAATGACCAGTCCAGTTCCAAGGCAGCCGTTGGTAGGCTGTGGAGCCACAAAGCGAATATAATCCCCTGTAGGTGAACAGTCGGCTAAATGGAGTGGTGCCATTGTCAGGGGTTGTCATATTGTGTTGTTGGTGGAGGGTGAGAGGTGTTTGATGGTTTTATAAGTATGTGGCCGTTGTCATTATCATAGATGTAGTACCATTATCAGTAAAAGAAATGATGGCTGTTGGAATGAATGCCATTGGGCTCCTGGGAGGTAGTATATATGTTTTGCGGGTAGAAGTATATATGTGGGAAGGGATGCTCTAATGTGGGGCATGTGGGATCTGTTAAGTTGAGATAATAATATCATTCAGCAGAATTGAATGGGAGGGGAGAAAGGGGATCCACCCACTTGAATACAAAGGGGTAGGAGAGCAGACACAGCAATCATAGGCATTCATCAGGTTGGCATGGGACCAGGAGAAGTTTCCATAGGTGTTAGTATCTGGATACAGGATTGCTGGTGTAAGCTGTGTGAGTGTCAGCATGTTAAGGAGCAGCAGCAGTCGGGGTCCCATTGGAGTTCTTTACTAGGGCCAATTGTGGGTACTATTAGTTCAAGAAGTCTCTTGTCTGGTCTGCATATATTATAGCTGTGGACATAGAGAGAGAGAGTTGTGGAGAGCTGAGAGGAGGGAGAGAAAGAGCAGGGCCCAATATCATAGAACAAATAGAGCTGCACAGGAGGCATTGATGATGATAAGAAATCTGGCCCACCAGTTGGGGCAGTATCTTCTCCACGGAATTCTCGCTTGAGTAGCCAGCGAGCAGTAATAGTGAGCCATAATCCTTAATATGACATAGTGGGCATCTATTGCATGTTATGAATCAAACAAATATGACAAATGCAATTATAATGAGACAGCAGCATTATTCCTAACTTGTGCAGTCTAGCCTTATGTAGATTGGTGCCTTGTGTCCAAAAGTTCCCAAGAGTATTGGATGTTAAATGTCTTGGTAGATTGGAGTGAGTAGGATGATAAAGTTCAAGATGCCGGCAGGAATAACGAGGATGCTGGCGTAGAGCTGGAAGAAGTAATTCCACTGCCCAGCTATGATCGTCTTCTGGGCCGTGATTAGAAAACACAGATGGGACAATTCCTGCAGGTGAAGAAGGCAGAAACTGCAGAGCAGGTAGATACACCAGCAAGGAGGAGACCCTGATACTTCACGTGGGTCTGGTGTGGTTGGCATATGAGATGACAAACTGAAGAAATGAATCCAACAGCTAAGGCACTGGGCAAATTCAGCCGCCCCCCCAAACCGGTTGGGCTGGAGAACGTATGTACCTATACTCAAGGTGGGTAACGGTATTGTAGCTGCTTGAGGACAATAATATTGCAAGTGTTGGGACACCCGTAGGAGAAAGGCAATCAGTAACGTGTTTCTGGGTGGGGGTTCACCACTGGGGGCAGGTGAGTTGGTAGCAGCACTCTGCAGGTTATACCTCATGATGGATAGCAGAGTTTTGTTGTCGGTGCTACCGAGGGTGTGGGAGCTGGGCCCACAGAAAATAGCTGAAGAGGAGTTTTGTTATCCCCGAACCCTGGAGATGGTAGCTTGGCTGTGTCTTTTGTGCTGGCAGATGGTGGGGTGTCTTTGTCCTTGACCCCTTGCTGTTCATCGTCGGCAGTTGGCGGCACAGTTTTCACACATTGGCTGGCATGGACTCAGAAGTCGTGTCCTTTGCAGTGAACTGCAGTGTGGGTTGTCAGCAGGACCTGGAAAGGTCCTTTCCAGCGAGGATGCAGTGATGATTTTCGCTGATGAATCTTCAGGACCACCCATTCCCCTGGTAGGAGGCTGTGGCACTGTGCCTCAGGCAGTCGGGGAAGGGATTCTTGTATTTGTTGATAGTGAGAACTGAAAACGTGCATTGGTTTTACAATAGGAAACAACAAGGTCATCATTCAGTTGTAAATGACACCGTCCTGGTGGGCGAGTTACTGGCATTCGCATGGGCCTTCACCTAGGAATTTTGTGGGGTGAAAGGCCACCTACCCAATTGACAGTAATTCATATGTCCATAAGTACAAGAGGGAGGGTATCAGGCCAGTTTAAGGCAGTCTCAAGGCAAACTTTTACAAGGCAGTTCTTCAGGTACAGGTGTCGACGTTCCACACTTCCAGAACTCTGCGGGTGATAACTACAATGAAATTCCTGGTGGATGCCTAAGGCATTGATCATGTTCTGTACAATCTGTCCTGTAAAGTGGGTGTCACTATCAGAGTTTATGGAAACTGGAAGTCCAAAAATGTGGAATGAACTCTTGGAGTAGTATCTTAGCTAATGTAATGGAATCAGCATATTTCAAAGGTTAGGCCACAGTCCATCCAGAATGTGTGTTGATGGCACCAAGTACATATTCAAAGGAGGCAGACTTGATCATGGAAATGAAATCTATTTGCAGATTTATAAAGGGGCCATGAGGATATTTGGGTGCCCCGGGAGTTGTTTCCACAGACTTTCCGGGGCTAAATGTGAAACATGTCGAACAGTGAGCACAGTACTTCTGTGCAATGGAGGGGATCCTAGGAGCAAGCCAATAACTCTGGACCTCTACAGTTATCTTCGCCTTGCTTGAATAAGACGCAGAGTGAGCAACACATGCTAAATAAGATAGCAAAGGCAGTGGGGCCACTAACCGGCCCAAGCCACAATAGGTGATCAGAGCAATAAACACATCCTTTACTTTTCCAGCTCAGTTTCTCTGCCTGGGGTGGCTGTTTCTTGGAGGTCCGCCAGGATGGAAAGTGATGCTAGTGGGTCCTGCGATGAGAGGAGAAATAGTGGCACATAGTCAGGTGCCTGCGGGCCATATAGGGCTGCATTTCCCGCATGGCCGTCTGCCAATGCATTTTCCTGTGTAATGCTGTCAGAACAACGAGTGTGGGCTTGACATTCCATAATGGGCAACTGTAGCAAAATAGCGTTAAGCAGTGCTTCAACATAAGGTTACATTAAGAATGGGTGTTCCTTGGGTAGTTAAGTAACCTCTCTGGTTCCAGGGGGTCACATAGTCTTGAGAGATACCAAAAGCATAATGGGAGTCGATGTATATGCTGGCTGTGCATTTTGAAGTTACCGTGCAAGCGCGTGTGAGGGCGATGAGATAGAAACGTGTGCTGATCGTACTGATGGAGGCTTCTAACACTTCAAAGGAGGTATGATATGTTATTATATGATGAGTTATATATAACGTGCCTGTCAACAAGTGATTTTAGGCACGACAGAGAGAAAAGCCTGCCTGGAGAATCCCTGAGGAATCCCTAAAACACCAGCCATCAACGAAGAGAGCTAAATCATCATTGGGGAGGGGGATATATTTGAGGTCGGATTGTGGAAATGACACTACGTCAACCAACGCAAGACAGTTGTGCGTGGGACCTTCATCTGGAGTGTGTAGAAGGGAGGCAGTGTTGAGCGGGGTGCATCTAATGAGAGTGATGTTGGTATAAGAGAGGAGCAGTTGCTCATATTTGGTGAGACTGGCAACAGGTAGATGTTGTGTTTTTCCCTTAATGAGGACTTCTAATACAGAGTCTGGTACTGCCACATTTATGTGGTGGACAAGTGCTATGATGTCTGCTTTGGTAAGGAGAAGAGCTGCAGCAGCTACCACTCTGAGACTTCACAGAAAGGTGGAAATATGCCAAATGACGTTGTAGGTCCCTGTGCTTCTGTGTGAGTACGCCTAAGGCATAGCCCTCTTTCTCATCACAGAACAGGGTGAAGGATTTGGAGTAATCAGGAAGGGAGAGAGCAGGGGCAATGGAGAAAGCTGTCTTTATTATTGAGAAGTGGTAGTAGCATCAGGAGACCATGTGAGTTTGTCAGGTTGGGAATACAAGAGCACCTTCTGCACAGGAGATACAGTAGAGTCATAATCAAGGATCCAGGGGTGACAGGAATTGCTCATCCCTAGAAATGAGCAGCAATGAATTGTAGTGGCTGGGATGGGGCATTGCAAGATGAAGGAGACATGGGAGGGGGCCAACTGCCTAGTGCCTTGAGAAATGTCATTACCTGGGTAGCAAACTTTTGGGAGGTACAGCTGCAGATTTGTTTTGTTTACTTTGTGACCTTTCGCTGCTAGTGTGGTGAGTAGGACTCTGGAGTCCGAGAGTGAGTACCTAAAGGAAGGTGATGCTAGTAGTAGGTCATCAACATATTGGATCATAGTGGAGTCCCAGGGAAGGTGAGATATTGAAGGTCTTCTTGCAGTATCTGGGAGAACAGAGAGGGGGAGTCCACAAAGCCCATGCAAATGGATCTGTTGTGAGCTGACATCCCTTGTACCTGAATACAAAGAGATACTGAGAGTCAGGGTGGATTGTTATAGAGAAGAAGGCAAAAGCAAGATCAATACATGTGAATAATTGCACCTTGGGCAGGTTGTATGATAGAATGGTAAGTTGGTTAGGCACAACAGCATGTGAGGGGATGACAGTCTTATTAACGGCTCCCAAATCGTGCAGATTGATAGTATAGAAGTATTGTATGGGCTAGTGGTAGAGGATGCCCCGGTCTATGAATGAGGAGATAAGAGGCTTGGTACTATACTGGAATACTCATGGATTAGAAACCTCAGGATTGATTAAGGGCTATTTGAATGGGTTTAGCAGAGAGCATGTGCCCCACCTCATTGACATGTGCCACCCAGAGGGTACTGGGTAATGTCAATGAGGTGTTGTACCTGTGCATCTTGTGAGTGCGTGAGGAGTGAGGGAGGCCACTGTGGAGACTCTGGGTGAGTGGGTTATTGCAGAAGAAACAAACATTCAGCTTCCCTAGACTTTGTATCCTCTAAGTAAATACCAGCCAGAGAACAATACATGGTACAATGCCTTTTGTAGATACCCAATACATTTGCAGGTGAGCAGGGGCTCAACAGAAAGGCATGTTGGTGTTACGCTCACCTGGTTCCCACGGGGGCGTCGACCGGAACTGGGCCGCTGTTATTTCCACCAGCGTGACGTGTAGCGCCGAGATGACTGACTGGACTGGTCCGCTCAGCCTAGTTTGTCTGGCTCGCAAGAATATTCTTCTGCAAAGGAGAAGAGGAATTAACCACCCGTGGAATTGAGTGACAACCCACCTTCCCCACTCCCGTTGTCTTCCCACTGATCACTCTTGATGCCCCCTCTTTAGTCTCACCTGATGGTTTGGAAGGATGAGCTCTCCATCCTGCATCGAACGCAGGGGCGCGTTGATGACCAGTTACTTCACTGGCGTAGAGGAATTGGTGAGTTCCAGTATTGACTCTAAAGTCCAATTGTTCATAAGAGTTCAAATGTCTGCTCTTCACTCTGTCCGATTCCTTGCAGGTTGCCGATTAATCCACACGAAGATTTCCAATTGGCACTCGGTAAGATTCAGGTAAGTCTATTGTGTTTTTCCCCTTAGGGGCCGGGGTACGGCGATGAAGCAGAGTTGACTGTGCCGACCCGAGATGAGGTGAGACCCCCGTGGTAAATCAGGTAAGTTTTGTGGGGGGTAACTGGTATTATCCTTGCTTTCTCCCCTTAGGGGCTGGGGTACGGCGATGAAGCAGAGTTGACTGCGCCGACCCGAAATGAGGTGAGTACCTCCCGTGGTAAATCAGGTAAGTCCTTGGGGGTAGCTTGTATGGCCTTAGAGAGTCCCCTTGCTCACCTTGCTGTCTTTGTCTCCTTAGGTGTCGGAGGGCGGCCGCGAGATGGAGAGAGCGTGATGGAATGCTGAAGTACCGCCAAGCAGGTGAGTTCAGCGCGGCGCCGTAGAAATGCGAAGCGATGCTTCAAAGACTTCTGTCTTTCAGTTCCTTGGCGAAATGGATCAGGATTCAGGTAAGGATTTAAGTTAAAACTCCTGTTCTAACCTTTATCCTTTTTGTCTTCTTGTTTCAGGAGTCCCAGGACTGAAGCGGGCGTGGCTGAAGACTGGAGCTGCTGAAAACACGGTAAGCGTTACGCTGCAGCAAGCAGAATAATGCGCAGCACGTGTGGCTGTCCGGGCGTGCTTTAAATAGCCTTGGAAGAAGATCCAGGTAAGTATTCTTCCACAGCCCCACCCAAGTAACAAAATAGTCCCTTCAGTAAAATAGTCCCTCCTAAGCCTCATTTGGCTTGAGTCTTCATGCAGCATGGTCTGCCTCAGGTGAGTATGCAGCATGGTCTGCTTCAGGTAAGTTATCAATAATGAGCCTGGTGCCCATGGCGCCAGGACTGACTTTATCTTTATGAGCCTGGCGCCATAGGCGCCAGGACTGTACCCAAACAGCCCCTAACTCGGGCTTTTGGGCATGCTCCAAGTGGCATGATGCCTGCTTCCGGGGCTGCTGGGCCTGGTCTGGTCTTCCGTGGGCAGGCATCATCACAGTTGGTCAGTTATGGGACCAATGGAGACAGATAATGTATTCAACACAGGATGTGGAATGGTTGTACCAGACATACCAATAGCATTAACAATGTCATTATAAACAGAAACATTGTTAAATTCTGCAGCTCCTAGCATGGAGTGCTGAGCACCTGTAGCAATTAAACAATTTACAATTGTTCCTAAAATGCAACTTTTGAGATAGGCATCAGACTGGTCCAGCGGGTGAAAAGCAGCAGGCAGCACTGCAGGGGTCTTCTGGCAATTCTATTGTGGACCATATGAGATATACATTGTCTGGTAGCCACCATTGGGAGATGGAGGTGGAGGGGGTGGAGGACAGAAATTAGAATTACCAGAGGGAATAAAGTCATTTTGTAGGCATGTAACACCATATTGGCATGGTCTAGCAGGTTTTGTAGGGCAGTGTTGGATGATGAGTCCGGTCTGTTTGCATTACCTGCAGAAAGGTTGACCTGTTTGTGGTTGGTTGGTGGGTGGGCAAAAATGGGTGCGCATAGGTCTGTTGTGACAGCTGGCTTGGAGCAAAAGTAGGGGGTTGTTGGGCATAAGGTGGAGGGGGTGTTCCCTGATGCTGTGTTTTGTTGTGCATGCTGCATTTGTAAAGCCATAAGGCGGGTCACTCCGTCCTGTTCCTGTCTTTTCATTTTGTCATGTAACTGTTGAGCAGCTTGCAGTGATTTTCCAATGGATTCAGCTTGCCAGCCTATCTGAATGTTCTGAATATTGTTAGAGATTTCTGGGAGGTGACCAGTCACAAAATGCGATACCAGCGCTGGTTTCATTTGTTCCCCTGTGTTCGCAATAGCAAAATATTTATTGAAACTGTCACGCCTTGAAACACTTGTGTTCTTCTTAAAAAACCCTCAGCCGACCCCTCCTGCCTGGCTAACCATTGCCCGATCTCCATCACTCCATTCCTGGGAAAAATCCTGGAAAAGCTGGCCATCTCGCAGCTTAATCTTCATACTGAATCGGTTGCCTGCATGACCATCAGTCTGGCTTCAGAGCAGCCAGAAGCACAGAAACTGCTCTCCTGAACATCTGTGAAGACCTGCTCTAACATCGATTCGAATCTCCCCTCTGTTCTCATCTTACTCAATATCTCTTTTGCCTTTGACACGGTCAACCATGACATCCTGCTGAATTGTCTCTGTGATAACCTGGGTATCACCGATCAGGTCCTGGCCTGGCTGACCTCTTTCCTCTCTGATTGACCCTCGCAGGATAACTTGGGTCCTTCCTTTCCTCTCTCTCACTCTCTACCTGTGGTGTTCCCCAGGGGTCTAACCTCTCTCCCTGGCTGTTAAACTAATACCTGGCACCCCTTGCCCACCGCATTGCCGCTCTCTGCTCCAACTTTCAGTGCTATGCAGGTGTCACTCAACTCCCCTCTGCCACCTCTTCTCCTTCTCTGATCTCTGACTGTATTTTTGCTATCCAGGAGTGGTGTGCCGCCAATGATCTCTACCTTAATGCCAGTAAGACAGAGATTCTCCTCATTGGCACACCTGTAACCTCCTTTCCTATCACTCTCTGACCAGCCTTCTTTGGCCCTCTTCCTGCTCCCACCTGTGGGGCTAAGAACCTCAGGGTCATCTTTGACTCCACATTCTCCTTTTCTTCTCACATCTCTGACTTCTCTAAGAAGTCAAATTACCAACTGCACCTCCTCATAGGTATTCTTCCTTTCCTCTCCTTCACACAGAAGCCCACTTTCTCCAGAGCTCTGGTTCTCTCTATGCTGGAATACAGCAATTGCCTGTTTCTATATCTGCCTGCTCTTTTCTACTCTCCTCCCTCTGCAACTCATCTAGAACAGGACTGTGAGACTTGTCCTTGGTATCAAGGCCAAGGATCGTATATCTCCAGCACTAAAATCTCTGCATTAGATCCCAGTGGCTGCGAAAATTAAGTTCAAGACCCTCTGCATTGTCCACAAGGCCTTGTGGGGCCTAAATACCTCCAACTCTCTCTTCGTAAATACCTTTCTACTCAAGATCTTTGCTCCTCCAACTCCCTCAGGGTCAGTCGCTTCTCCAAGCAACGTGTTGGTGGTAGATCTCTTTCTTCGGCTGGGGCCTTACGCTGGAACAGCCTCCTTGCCTCTCTAAAACTTGAGGAGAACCATCTCCGGTTCTGGAAGCTACTCAATACCCTCATCTATGCTTCTGCCTTCTTTCTTCCTCCCCCCTGCTGATTTCCTGTCTGATGCTGCACTGGTCACCTGGCTACCCTCTGATCTCAGGCCCAGGTCCATTCCCACCAAGTTGCACACCCGCACTGCCTCCCAGCCACCCTTGCACTTGGGTCTGTATCGGTACCCTACAGTCCCCCTACCTGTACTTTGAACACCTGCTGTCTGCACCTCTTTTTCACCTGCCACCCGTTGGCTGCACTTCTTGTTATTGCTTGATCCCATGGTCAGCACTTCCCCCTCACACCTTTCCCCTTCCCTGTCCCCTGCACTTGCACAATCTCAATGTCACTTGGCCTAGTAAGATTGTTTTCTCTGTCCTCCCTCTGTCCCCTGTTATGGAGAATTCTCAACATATTCAAATTTCCCTTACTTTTTGAGACCCCCAGCAACTTTGCTGGATTTCTAGGATTTTATTTTTTTACCTGGAAAGACTGTGAGCCTTTTTTCCCACTCTTCCATGTATTTTGTGTGTGTTTTACTTTTGTGTTCTTTGGTTATGGAGTTTTCAAACAACTCCAGTGGCATCATTGTTTTATGTGTGTCACACAGCGCCTTCAGTGCACTGGCACAGGGGTGTCTTTCAGACTCCCCAAGGTTTAAATACCTTCTCTGGGACTGACTACCGTCTCCCAGAGCATGTAAAGTTAAATTGGCTTTACTAGTCCTTTTAAATTTTCTGACCCAGCACAAACTATCTTCCCATAGAGTGCTGGAGTGGTTGCCTAGCTTCTCCTGAGTCAAAACATTCATGTAACAGTAAAATGTTACCTTTTCCTATTTTATGGCTGGTGGCAGGGGTTTAGATCAACTACCGTGATTTTTCGCGACCGCCTACAATGGTAGCTAAAAATCGGGGCAGCCTTGTTTTTCAATATGGCGCCCCAGACCTATCTGTAAAAACAGATTCCGGTCATCTTTTTTTGCCATTTCTTTTAGGAAAAGTCCTTCTTGTGTTTGTTTCTGCGTGCAAAACCAGCTATTGTCCCTTTGTTCGTGTCCTTTGGCAGGCTTCAGTGCTGAAGCCCTCCTCTGGTGCCAGAGTGTGTGGGGTGGACAGGATGTGAGGGAGGTGCCCGAAACTCCCTGTGCTTAGTCTGCTAGGAGACCTTAATGCACTCTGGTGTGATTGGCTGGCAGACTGTCCGGCAAAGACAGCCACCCTGCTGGGTGAGTGACAGCCAGGCTGAATGAATGGGGGAAAACTCTTTGAAAGCAGATCTCTGGGACTTGGAAAGCAGAGTCGACCACTGAAATGAAAGAACCGAAGATGAGCTGAAGGAGGAGGACTGCTGCAACTCCTGGACGAATGGTGCAGCCCTGCTGCAGGTCCGAATTGCCTGAAACTCCAATCGACAGAGAAGCCCTTCAAGGTTAACTTCTTCCCTTGAGTTTGGTGGGAACAATTAACTCGTAAGCCACCTGGACACCGTCCCTGACTGGTTGAATTTTCAGCAGAGTGCTGTTGAAAACCGGATAGCCAGTGGGAAGGAAACCTGCTTGTGAACTTTAAGGCACTCACACCTTAAACCGACATCTTGCTACAGCTTTTGGCCTCATACCTTTGGCAGTGCAGGAACCTCCTGACATCCTCCTTCTTGTCCCCACGACTGAAGCTCAGGAAATGCGAAATCTGCTCGGAACTGCCAGGAACAACTGCCTCAACTACAGCTTTCTTCGTTAACAAGGTAGTGTGCAAACGCGGGCCAAAATTATTTTTAGCCATCGAGAAAGGCTGAAAGGCTTGTCCTTCCCTAAAAATTCGTCAAACTTTTCGCCCAGCCAAATTCTTGTAAACTCTGTGGCAAAGACTTAACCGTTATCTACCAGAACTGTGCTATCCTATACAATGACTCTGATCCATTGACTTTGGCCCAGGCCTATTAGAAGAATTGCTGGTTGTATTTAACTGAAACCCTGCCTATGAATGTATTTGGGCTGTCTTTTCCTTTCTTTTAGTATTTGAAGTTCCATTTTGCTCCCACTTCATTTTGGAGCTAAACTTGTTCAATTACTTCCTGGTTGGATTTTTGTGGTTTATTAGTGTGTGATATTGAGCTGCTTGTGCTAGTGTGATGTTTTCTAACTGACTGAGTAAATAAATGTTATTGGTTGGTCCTTTGTGTAACTTGTTCTACTGCTCACTTAAACCTTTGAGATAAGGCTGGCTGCTCAGCCATCGCTACCACTTTACTGTGTAGTATGGGCTTGTACCAAAGTTGAAATTGTGCTTACACTTGTAGTCCTAATTGCATGTACGATCCCAAAGGGTACTGCATGTGATTCTGCCTAACACCCCCTCCCTTGCCTCATCGCGCCTTGAAACACTTGTGTATATGCGCATTATGAATGCCATATTATATCACATCATAGAAGCGTTATAAATGCAATATCAGATCAATATCATATCATATCAATCAATCTGAACAGGAAGTCAGAGGGGGATTCGGCTGCTTCTGTTTGCAGGCAGCGATCTTGGTCCAGTCTGATTTGACAAGGTATTTTTGCTTAAGGAGGACAGCAAGTGCGGCAATCCTGACAGTAATAGCAACACCATTTCCTAGAGTGTTTGTCTATTATTTGTTTGTTTAGAGTGTCATTCAGGACAACCCGGAAGAGCTGTTTGAGGTCAGCAATGGTAGGATCATATCAGGTGATTCCCGTGTTTAAATGTTCCATGAAAGCTATGGGTTTGTCAGGCAAGGAGGGGAATTGCTGCACCATATGGTATAAATCAGTGGAGCTCTGTGGAGTGTGTTGTTTCATTGGTGGTGTCTCGACAGCTACATGGGGATAAGTAACAACGGGCATGAGGGTGGTGTCTGTCATGGCGGCTTTGGAGGCGTCCATAGTGTGCAGTGAAGTGGGCCCAGACATGGAGGAGTGTGACAGTTGAATGTCTTCTTTTGAGAGTGCGTGTATAGCATTAGCTGCAGGAGAGCCTGGTTGTGAGGATGCATAATATCACTGGATATAGGCATCAGACCATTTATGTTCTAAGCTGTTACAGCCTTGGGGTGCTGCAATGGGGTTCAGGTCGAAGGGGGGGGGGGTGTTGATGCTGCAGGAGTTTGTTTACTGGATGTAAAAATGGTGGAGAATAGCGAGGTGGGGGTAGTTGTGGATGTGGGGGATGTGGGGCAACAGTTGGTACTTTTTGTGGTGTAGTTGGAGTATCAGGTGTTGGGTTGGGCGGCTGCGGGGTAGAGGGTCTAGGTGGGGTGGGAGCTGGTGCTGGGGATGTGATGACACATAATGGAGGTGAATATGGTGGTAGATCATCTAGGAAATCTATAGGTGGTGCAGTAGGAAACTCCAGTGTGGGGTCTGCAGGCAAGCTAGGGTAGAGGCCACTCTCCTGTCTGTCTTTTATGTTTGGCCGGCCGGCTTTTGAGGACTGCTTATATTGTTGTCATTCATTCTCTAGTTTAGCTTGCATATGCTTGAGTGATCTATTCCATGACTTTTTGAGGCACTTTTTGGATTCTTGATACCATGCAAAGTATGCACTCTAGTGTTCTTGAGAAACATTCCACTTTCTCTATTCTAAAGCTCTGTGCAAGACAATAAGGTGATCAAGATACATAGAATACATAAAGAAGGCATTAGTTCCTATGGCGCCTGTCTTGGTGGAACCAGAGCCCATGGCAGTCTATGAATGGAAAGAACGGGCAGATATCTCTCTTCAGCTACCTCCCTCCTTTGGAACAGTCTCCCTCTTGCTCTCAACTCAAGATCTTTCTCTTCTCCTCCTTCCCTCTCACGCTCCCATGCTAACCATCCCCCCTGTCGCTGAGTTTGTTGGCCTGGTCTCTCAAGAGTCCAATAGGGTCATGGCATTCTGCCCAATCATCCCCAGCTAACCCTTGTGCACTCCCCTCTGGGCCCACACCCTCCTGTTGGGTGGTTTGCCCCCGCTCTGCACATACTTGTTGAGCGGCAGACCTCTCTCTTCAGCTGGAATGTCCCTGGCAATGCACTTGCCTGTTGCCTACTCAACAGGCACCTCTGGAACTTCCTCCCCTAGTTCACCCTAATTGAACTTAACCCCAACCACACTCCCGTTTTTCTTTTCACTGCACTTGCCGCTCCGAAAGTCTCAATTCCTAGTAGGACAGCTTTTCGTTTTTATTTATTCATTGTCATTTTCATGGCTACTTTGGTCCCTTGTTCCCTCCCTTTGTGCCTTGTGGCACTTTGAAACACTATCTTGTTGTATAAGCGCCTTATACATATCCAATAAATAAATACAAATAAATTGCTCATAGTGCCTTGGAATGCGTTATGATCGTTCCTTGCCGGCCTTTGTGAATTAGTAATCATATCTGTGTACCAACTCTTGCTGAAGCATCTGTTTCTTGCCCCTGTATGACTCTCATCTTCAACTCTTGTAAATCATTTCACAATGTGATTTCTGACATAATTACACAACAATTGAGATGCTACAAATATCACCCGACGCCACAAGCACCATATGTCATGAACAACTGATGCTCTTCTCAATATTGATATTCATAGAGCGCTATAGGACACGAGTGCTGTGACCCACCTTTCATTAGGCAATCAGAACTAGTAAATGGCTTGCAACACTGGAGATGTGACCTTTCTCAGAGGAAGTGAGTCATACAACACTGTAAACGAAATCGTCCTATTATGTACAGCTCTCTATTGCTTCTCTGTGCTAGGTTTGCACCGGGGTTGCACTCAATAAATACTCAACTTTAGACTAAAAACAAGTTAGCTATTTCTGATGAGTTTTTCACATCATCCTAAGAATGGCAGATGGTGTAACCACAATGCTTCACAGTGAGATGTGGAGTGAATGTGAGGGTTTCACGGCTTGGAAGACAGCTGTCCTTGACCTTAATAAGAACTGGCTGTTTTCTTAATGTGATTCCAGTAAGAGAAATCAACCAGACGCACGTATTAATATTATTATAATGTTTTTGTGTCATTTGTTTATGGTTTGTTACAAACATTTACAAAATAAACAGATGGAAAAGATAGAAAAGTAAAAAACACATTCAAATACAGAGACTTACAATATTTGCAATGAATATGTGAATTTACTCTTGACTGTGGGAACACCTACGTTTGCATCAAGGCAGGAAATTCCTAACAGGTAAATGAGTGGGATGAGGGGAGATGAAAACATCAAGACACATTCCTTTATAAAATGCACTCTTTGTGCAACAGATGTGGAAGTTGTTAGTGGGATAAGTCATACAAGTGTTTCCTTGCACAAGAGTAATGGTCAAGACTGAAATAGAACCTTCACTACGGAACAGTGTGATTGACTACCCCAGCCACCAAGAACAGTCTGGCCACCTGTGCCGTATCATTGGAGACATGGCGATGATTGGCAATGTCCTCAAGATCTTCCAGTTGCCCATCCACGCCTGACTGAAAGATGCATTGAAATATTCCAGCGCACATTGGATTGGCTGCTGCATTGATATCAGGAATGTGCTTTTGTCTTGGGTCTTCGGCAGAATATGCCACTACAAAAAGGGTTTTATTATATGAAGAGCACTATAAGTCTGGCACCTATTGAGCAAATTAAAGAATGTAATGTCTTCATGAGGTAACAACTTTGATCCTATTCTGACTTTCAAAGCACAAAGGTAATTTTCTTTACCAGCATGAACTATTGCTGCATCTTTCCAAGTGTCCGTTTAAGCCTATTAGACTAAAATGATCTACAGAGACCGTAACCGCGCAGTTTAGCATTTTACTTTAGTGCCATAGACTTCAATGAACCCCTATACAAGAATTGTTTGTCTATAACCCTATCCCTAATTTCTATTCCCTCATTCACTATTGAATTGGCAACACATATATTCATACTATGTTCAATGCCTTTTTGCACACTAATTTCTTTATATCTAATATTCCTAACCAGTACGATGGCTCGGTGAGCTAACATTCCACAGCTGACATCTCTGTTTATCCTTTTATTTTGTCAAATTGAGCACCATTTATTTGTGAAATAACATTTGTTATCATGAAATAATATCTGCTTTCAGGGTGCATTATAAGAATTATAAATCTACATGTTGTATTGTTTTGGTTCGTGCTTGTCCTTTGCAAAACCCTTAAGAGCCTCTTGCAGAGTTAAATCCTGAGCTCAGGGAACCAACAAAAGGACAGCAGAACTCAGAAATAACGTGATTCACATATTTTTGTGGATAAAATTGCTAAGATGCAGTGGAGTTGCACGCTGGATAGCTCAAGTACAATACGCTCACTTTGGGAAAGGACGATTCTCTGTGACATATGTTTAAGATCCTGGTTGGACCAGCACAGCCCTTCATCATCCTGAAGTCCAGGATTAAACTATCAGGAATTGGTAATTACGGTGACACCGATAAATACAGAGATGTGAAACAGTATCAAGTGCTATACAAATGATGACGATATTATTACTATGTTCTTAAAACACGTGTCACTGTTTTCCACTTCTATCCAGTCAGTTGTTTTCTCAGACATACCAATTAATAGTATGAGGTAGCAATAACATATGCAAGATCCTTAAATACCTCCTCTGCCATTCTCCTCCTTAAAAACTCCCCCTCAGCCCTCTCTACTTCCACCCCTCCCCCTCTCCCTTCCCTCTGATTTCTCTCTCCCCCTCCTGCTCCTCCTCTCTCTCCCTTCCATTTTTCCTCGCCCAACTCATCTCCACCCCCCACACCTAATCCCACTCCCCTCCCCCCTTCAGTTAATTGCTCTTTGCACTGTTTTGTCGAATGATTCATGATGTCATTTTGCTCCCACTGTTATTTTGTTGTTGTTATCTTGTATTATGTTGTTCCACTGTACAGCGCCTTGGTGTAAAGTGCTCTATAAATAAATAAGTAAATAAATAAATAAATAAATAAATAAATAAAGATGTCTTCAGTTGGTACATAATGGGCCTCATTCCGACTTCGGCAGTAGCCGTGCCCGTAAAACCGGCACGGCTGCTCCTGGAGTCGTTTTTTACCGGCGCCCAGGAATGGGAATTACTGTGTCATTACACCCTACCTGACCCGGTAATTGCCCATTGCCTGGCGCAGGTAAGAAATGCTCCCCATTCCCATTTGAGCCCATTAGGGCTCAATGGGAAAGGGGAGGCCGGATGCACTGGCACCATTCAGAATTGTGCCGGTGCATCCGACATGCTCTGGTCCCAGGTGGCGGTCTGCCTGCCAGGTCAGACCTGGTGAGCAAAAAAGCACCAGTACGGTGACAACAGTACCAGCAAGCTTAATGGGACCATTGTTACTGTACCAGCAAACTTGTAATGAAGCCCAATGTTTTTTAAATTAGGGGCCGCCTTTTTTTAAAACCATCTTATACTTCACCAACGTTTAGTGTGATTTACAGTTGCAAAGCAAAATTATAATTTCAGTTCAATTAGCTGCAACTTGAATCTGGCAATGTCAAACAACGGTGTTGGTTAGCACCTCAAATACATGTGCCTCACGCCCACTGGGAAAACTTTTTCTTTTGCTTTTATCAAATAACTCTTTGAACTGCTAAGTGTGGTGAAAATCTCCCTGACAATGTATTTTCACACTGTACTTTAAGAGATGTTTTTCTTAATATGCTGATGTCCGCTAGTAAACTATTGAGAGGGAGTTGTGTGATGTTAGTTGACAATAACAGGGATGCTGCTGTCTGCAAGTTCATGATGCCCTATCACCACTGTGTTTTTGCTTTCTGATGAAAGCCTTTTATTGCCTGACATGAAGCCCTGCACACGGCTATTCATCTAAGAAGCCTCTAGACCGTTTCCCTGTGTTTCATTTCAGACATGTTTCTACCAGGAGCTGCAGGTGGGCACACACATTCTACATCATATTCTAAGAAGCAATCTATTTGTCAAGCATCTCATAACCTTGTACTCATGTTTGATATTATAACAAAAGTGTTTTGGATGGTGTAATCATGAGGTGTTGGTATTGTTTGCATTTGGTCTAGTACTGAAAATACTTTTTTGTGTCAATCCACCACAGTCTTTCCCAGTTTCTAAAGGATCGGGATCAACATGGCTACCAAGACAAGAATCTTCTTTCCATCAGGAGGAAATCCTAATCCTGACAGTGTTTTCCTTTCATAAATGGCATGGACAGAGATACTGTTTTGAACTGACATATGCCCCCAGGAGATGTCAATCAGAGGGATCAGAATGTGGGCATTAGCCACTGGCCACCAATTTTGAGCCCTTAACCAGCTTGGCGTGCCACCCTGCCCCACCCCCTTCGTATCCTTGATTGCACAATGTATTCCTCCACAGGCACTCCAATGCTTTCCTCAGTCCTCTCCCCACGCTAATATTTTGCTCTATATTGCCCAGACCTCTTTGCCGAACAGCCACAGTTGGACTGAAATGGAGGAATAATTCGATGTATTTGCCTATACCATTTCCATTTCAGACATCTACTTTGGCAGGTATTTTTTTTTTTTTTGCTACGTAGGAAATGACAGCTGCTCTCTCTGAATGTTGTTTCTAAATGTAATGTAAATGTAAGGAGAACCACTGTTAGCAACCTGGTTATTATGTCGTGGTGTGAATAGATAGAATTCTTTTGCTGGTATAGTTTCCTGGGTAACCGTGCTGAGGACCTTTAACTGGCTCCTCGGGATGTTATCACCTGGAAAACCGTTCCAGCGTGGGGTTTGTCCTTTCATGTATTGTTCTACTTAACACTTGATGAGGTACTGAGCTCATGAAGCCTTACACCAGTACCAACGTTAGTGACCCCTTCCACTGCCCTTGTAAAAACCGTACCTTCAACATCAACACCTCTGCACATGCAGACATGGGATGTATTGCATACAACAGCTATATTCAGGGCTTGTGTATGATAGATACACATGATGAAAGTGTGCCCTGTGTTACCTTCAATTTAATATTGCATTGCAAATCAATCCTGATGACACTTCTATAGCTCAAGATATGCTTGTGTCTGCCATAGGTTTAACACCTGCACTTGCAGGGTCAAATACAAGTTTAATAAAATAATCCATCTTTGAATTAGTGCATATAGAAGTATGAGAGCTTATATTGTTATTGTTACAAAGGATAACAGCAACAGCTTTAATTTAGCGGTATTTTCTACAGCGTTTCTTCTTTAATCACATTCTCACAGTGCAACATTAGGATATATACAAGAACCGCCCCTTGCACTAAACTTCAACCACTTGTATGGTTAGAGACTGCAAGGTCATATGTCCTGTCTAACTGATGTTTTGTTTTTAACAATATTCTGTACACAGACCTACAAAAACTAAAACTCTAAAGAAGCAAAGACTAAAGAACAAGGTGGTATGGTAAGTCTTAAACATAACACGTTACAATCACATAACTGAAGATTTGCTAGTACATCATTGACTAGTTTAAGGTGTACTGTAGGCCGCACAAGAGATTCTGAAGCAATGGGCCAAGCTACCACAGTTGCCATGCCGCTCAATCCCCACCAGAAAGTGTCCTTGTACCTAATCCTAGAGGATCAACCATAAGAGAAAGGAAGAATCCAGGAGGATGTACACTGCCTGCGTGGGCTGTCTGATATGTAGCCTTAAGTTGTTAAGAGAAGATGACACAATCATTCTATTAAATCAGTTATTCGAGAGCTAACCAGCTAGTAAAAAAATAATCCTGTTATAGGTTTGGACCATGTTACCCTCTCCCTTCGTTATCTGAACTCGGCAAGACTGCAGGCATCTGCCCAAACAAGCCCCACTCAAGGAACGCAGCGCAGATTCCCATGACTACTGTGAAGCTGGTTGGGACACAGACTCTATGTTGTGACATGAAAGTAAAGGGACATGTGTCATGGGTCCTCTGTTTTTAGAAGATAATGATGTATGGATCATGTTGAATCATGCGTGAGGATGCATGCGGGTCTATACAATACTCCTCAAGAAATAATTATTCAGTACATTGAGAGCCAGACCTGCTTGAATATGTTTTACATATAAATAAATAGATATCTGAAAAGGCTTAAATAAAATCGTAACTAAAAGGCTTAATCATATCTCACTCTAAGGGACAGCTCTCGTTTCATAGATACCACTTTATTAATAGTTGTAGAACAATTAATTGTTGATGTATTCAATAAAATATATCTTACATTACTGTGAGAACATTTAATTATATCTGCCTATCAAATAAAGCTAGTGCTCAAATTGTAGTTCATGGAAAATAGAAGCATTCTCAATGTAAGTGCTTGTAGTAATATGAATTGTGCATACCTGATCATGGTCTGGTTATTAACTCAGACACCCCGAACATCATGTAATTGAGGCAAATTAAAGGCCTGATGTTAAGGCGCATGGTAGGTACATTGTGCATCCCTGGAGAGGTTAGGTTAGGATTGAGTTTGAGCCCGATTTGCTGACAGTCTGTCCTTGGCTCCTCTGATGGCAAACAATGAGACCAAAATGAAGGAATCTTCATGTGCAAGTGTGACCCTCTAAAGGAAGATGGGGAGCATATCATTTGAGGCAGCAAGAAACGTTTACATCACATAACTATCAGTCTAAATCTTGACTGAGGATGTGGCCTGGTGCCTGAATACAGCCATGTTGTGTAAGGCTATTGAAAATTGGTGTTTAAAGAAAACTCATTGGAGTTCTAAGCTCCATACTCAATGCCATTAGACATAATTAGTCACATGTAAACTGGATATTAGACATATTGCTCCAGAGCAGAGCAAAAGGCATGGTCAATATCTGGAGGTTTATCGGGCACTCACTGTGCGGAGATATTGTGGAAGAATTGCATGCCACATACAAGCACAACACAATTCTGTGGCTTAGACCCATAAAAGACGTTCTGTGCCAAATTGGACAGAATAGTTTGTCCACAAGGCATTCGAGCGACCCAGCAGAGCCAAAACAATTTCTACGACCAACATTTTACCAGAACTGTGGAAGGCCAATGTGAAGTGGCAGGGATGAACCTTTCCGTAAAATCATTCATGGAGCTATTACAAGTAGGAAGGCATCTTCCTTATCTGAATCTGTTATTGGCAACTTGTACAAGAAAATGATCACCCTACAGAGATTAAACAAAAAAAAACTAAAAGCCAATATCTGTAAATATGCAGGTCGCACGCACTAACTTGTTGGACACATTCTTGATTGTGTATGGCTGAAAATATTGTATTACCCACATCATCTTCTTTTGCACCTAGCAGAGGGCTTTCAGCAAACCCTGGCTGGTTCCCATTTCTTGGGGTTTGTGAATGTTCCAACATTAGAGATGTTGTAATCTTTTCATCAAATATAAATAACCTCAGCTACATTGCCTTGTTATATAATTGATAAAGGTGGTTCCTTGGAAGGATGGATTGATGAATCACATTTATCAGCTGTTTAGGGGATTCAGTAATTGGTGCCTCTTTTCATGTCTTCGATTGCCTGTCATATTTTTTTTCCCATTATACTATTTTATGCTTTTGTAGGTTTTCCTTATAAAATGTATTTTAACTTGCACGATTATGGACGTATACATGAAAATTAGGTATTTCTGTTGTAAATACGTTACTCAAATTAAATTAGCCTGTTTTTTTTAAGTATTCCTTATGTTGTCTATGACTATAACTTATTGGGTGGATCACCAGCAGCCAGAATAATTAAAAGTCTCACATCATACATTTTACTCAAATTACTCGGCCTTTCGGATTAATTTTATTAAAATGCAAAATATGACTTTACTCAACACAGCATAACTTGTACTGGCAGAATGTATGCAAGATGTGAAAAATCTTACTTCATTCAAAAAATAGTTCCACGTTTTTTGCCCACGTTTTTTGCCCTCTTGTCAAATTCCCAGAGTAATCATTCCCACAACTCTAGAGGAAAAATGTGACAGGAAGATAGAGACTGGCGGAATCGGAGTGTTTATGCATGGTGTACTTTTTCCCCCAACTATGAACAGAAGTGTGATACTTTACTGCATTAAAATATAAAGGAACTCATTATGAGTTGAGGGTAAATCCGTTGGTAATTCCGCAGGATGGAAATACGGTTACTGCAGTTGTGTCTGGCCAAATTATTGGCACATTACAAGTGGACGAGTGCGCGCACAAACTATCAGCAGTAATGGTAATTCTGTCCAGCAGAATTACAGCCGAAAAGCAACTACAGATAGTAATATGTTAAAATCTCAAGGAAATTACCATTACCGCTGGACAATTGGAGGAATAACTGGATTGCAATACGACCATTGGGATTGGCGCTGAGTGGAAAAAACGTCATGCCGCATATGGGAAGTTCAGCAGCGGTCATCTTTAAAAACTCAATCAATCCTGTATCACTAATTTCATGTTGCCATCTGAAGTCAGGACTTGTGGCAAACATGTCCCCCCACCACAAAGGCAAGGGAAAAGTTTCAGAAATGCAGCTGTGAACGTCAAAAAATCAGTGAGGCGAAGCTGCATGTCCTTGTTGATGAAGTCATGAGGTATGCAGAGGAGTATGTTACATACCATTCATAGGTAGGTAATATAAAAAAGAACAGTGTGAACCTGAACAGAACCTGAACAGAATGTTAGATATGGCAATTGTGCACAATGCACCCAAACAAATCAATTTCCCTTTGGCAGAGAATTAAAAGAAAATGCCAACAACCACTTTCCCTCATAAATAAATATCTGCCTACCCTTTTTTGAAAAAATAAAAACAAGGTTCCACCCTCATCCTTACCTCTCCCCCAAAACAGCCCTTTTCAGGCTGAGCCTTTCAGTTATACAACTAGACAATAACAAAGTGCAGACTGTGTAAATGGATGAAAAGTGTCATAATATTCATGTAATACAGTGTGTGTGAGAAAAGTGACGCATTTGGAATATTTTCCATAACCACGGCTACAATTAATGCCTAGGGGATCTGGTACAATTTCTGTGAGCCTATTACATAGTGTACAGTATTCATGGCTATACATGAGTGGATTTAACCATGGCTACAAAACACTGGAATAGGCTCACAGAAATTGTAAAAAAGAGCCATAGACATCCATTGTAACCTCAGTTATGCAAAATATCCCAGATGTATCACTGTTCTCACACACACTGTATTAAATGAATGGTATAACTCTTATTCATTTGGGGAGAGGGATTTTTGTGTTTTTTATTTTGTTTTTTCAAGAAAAGGAGGGGGGAAATTACCACTTAAAAAGAAGAAATTCCTAGTGGTGACAGTTGGCCTGGTGTTCATAAATGGCCCATGCCCAGCCATCTAGGGTGGCATCTCCCACTGCAAACCACTCATGGCATTTGAAGCACATATGTTTTCACTTCCACAGGTTGGATGTTGGCAGAAGTGGTTGAGTGAAATATGCAGGTCAGAGGTTCGAATCCCAGCAAGGTCAACTCACCCTTTCCTCCTTCCAAGGTCGATAAATGAGTTTCAACTGCAGTTAGTTGATAATCATATGTAAAAATGCTCTATAAACAGCACTTCGGTGAACGCACTATATACATAACTAATCAACTTATTTTTCTATAGTGTGAGATTAATTATTATATGTTTGTTAACTTCTTCATCCCTTAGATGCCCCAGGACTTCAAATTCCAGAGGCTGTTATAAGGGAGTTGTTCACTCTCAATTTACTGCCAAGAATCCCCTCACTGATAACAGCAGGTTGAGTAGGTTGGAAGCCTTATGCAGAAGATGGCATGGACCTGTGTCTTCTGGAGGAAGATCAAACAAGTCTAACTTGGGGTCTTCAAGCTCGGATGTAAATCACAACACCTTCTTACAACGTTTTTGAATTGTGTCACAGGCCCACCAACTATGTCATAATGACCAACTTCACTACATCTTCTTCATCAAATTGGCTTGTAATGGGGAACATTTTTGACAGTGTGTGTAGGGCATATTGCCATCAGTTTAACCCTGTTTAGTTTCAATAAGCAAGACACAGATGTTTCAAAACCCTGTTGCATAACCAGCATCATAGGGCATCAGAAGAAAACTCTTAACCATTTCACTCTACCAAAAGGCTCTTGCACCATGGGTCTCCATGAAATCAGCAGACAATTGAGTTGTTATTTGGCTTTAGAGTAAGGCTTTAAAGTAATCAGACCACTCAACCTTGCATATGTATCAACAGTTTTTGAATAGGCATAAGTTCTCTACTCATCTCCCAACCCATGTAGCAGCTGAAATAACTCCAGAGCAGTGGCAGGTGCTAGCACCTGGCTCTCCCCAGAAAAGCCTTTAATTTTCCTTGTTGTACCTCAAGTGATCTATCAATACCTTAACTGGGAGACCCAATAGTATATCTAAGAATCTGACAGTCCTACCCCCTTAGGGAGGAACATAGTTTGATGAGATGTCCTTGCTTTCTTCCAACCGCAAAGGAATTTTACAATCTGACCATTCAGCTTTGTAAAGCCCAAGTCGGGCCCTTGTACTGGTGCCTTATGAAGTAGGAAATGTAGTCTGTGCAGAATATTAATTTTAGTAGAGGTCACCATGACACCCAGCTTGAAATATTTTAGATCAGTTGTTCATGTCTTCGTAAAGCTTCATCTTAATAGACCCATCATGGATTTAATTAGTTGAATGGCCAGATATCACATTGTCCTCCTCTGAATTATGGGGGGAAATAACCCCACGCTTGAAATAGCTGCCTTGCCGTCTCACCAGAGAAGAAATAAAACAGAATTCTGACCGATCACATTCAACCATGAAACACTGCCATATAATACCTTCAGTTCCAGTACTTTCAGAAAGCAGGTTATGGGATCCCCCAGATGCATCAACACATCATCTGCAAAGATACCAATTAGAATGCCTGTACCCCACTAGAAACTTGCTGTTCAAAGGGGTTATCCCAATAGATGCTTGTAAGGGTTCCAAAACTAAAGGGAACAACTGGATGAGAGCAGATGGTTCCTGTCATGTCCCCTTACACAGAGCACGTATGCCGTACTTCACCAATTTATAACAATATGAGCCTTTGGTTAGAATGCAAAACCCTTATCCATCCCATCCATCTCTTTATGAAGAAAAGATCACCATGAAGAAAGTATCTCCTGCATAATGTCCTGCTTTCCCGGGTAAAAGCCTTCTCAACAGCTAAAAGAACAGATTAACAGACTTTCCAAGCAGTGCGCTCATAAGATTAAAGGTCTTCCGTATTGCACCTGCCCCTGACAACACGGTATGAACCCTATCTGGTCCTGATAATAAAACACATGTCAAAATCTTCACATCAGAATTACGCATGGAGGTAGACCTGCAAGAGGTGAAATCTTTGGGGTCCCCGCTTTGATAATTATGACAAAATAATGACCTGAGAAAATAGAATTCCGATCCCCCTCAAGAATACAATTATAAACTTCAGTTAGTTGCGAGGCTAGCAGGCCAGTGAACCACTTGTGAAAGGACATGGTGAAACCATCATTGTCCTGGATATTTCCCAAACACATCGACCTAAACGCTACTACCACTTCCTGAACCAGTGTATGGTCATTAACTGGCATTATTGCCTCTACAATTCTGGAAGCCACAAACTCCCTAGTTAGGTGCCTTTTTGTTTCAATGTAACCCTATAGCCCTTATACAAAATGTTAGAGGATTTAGAAAAACGGTAGGCAATCTCCCTAGGATGGACTACTTCCTGTCCCTCTGTCCCTCTAATACAGTCCACTCATATATAAATCTTCTGAGTCCTCGGAATATTCACCAAAAGCACATTTTCTGAAATAATTCCTCATTAGTAGTTAGTATCTGTAGGATAAATTCCCCCTTTCTATATCCTACAGCATCACCAAGCCCCGACCCAAAACTCTCCCTTCAATTTCCCCAATTAATCTTTCCACTTGCTCTTTGTCCTGGAGCCTTCCGTGAATAATAAAACTTGACATGTTGGCCTTCTGGCTTTCCACGTTGAACAACCACTCACCTCTCGCTGTTGCTCCTGTCAAAGAAATCCTGGTTATCTTCACTAAATGATTCCTTAAAAACAGAATCCCGGAAGAGGAAACATTCATTATAATTGCATTGTTTATTACTGTGTATGAATCCCCAACATCACACACTAAAATGACCATGTAATCTTTGATGGTGCTGGAGGAAAACGTTTATTCAATAATCGATGTGAGTGTAGGCTCAATGGGGTGTGAGAAAATGTACAATTCCTTATTCAACTGATTGAGGTCCCTCCATACACCACACATATGTGATACTTCTAAATGCTGACCATGTAAATTAACCCCACTAATTTGCAACCGACAGGCACCCTCCCTGGTGAAAAACCAATCCATGTCTGGTTCAGATATCATGCTAAAGTCTACTATATATATATATATATATATATATATATATATATATATATATATATATATATATATGAGCCTATTCATTAAAATGTGGCTTCAATCTGGTTCAGAAATTCCAATGAGCACAAAGCTATTGTAATGCCCTTCACCACCCTATTAATAGCATGAGGCAATCTTGGAAAGCTCTGTTTAAAGATGATACTCCACGCCTCAATGATTTGTGAATTATCCACACCCCAATTATGGTCTCCTGTGGCACTGAATGCTTGTCCAATCTGTTCTCCAACCCTATGAATTAAATTCTCTCTAAACCGGGGACCTCTAAATGGAGAGTTCAGACATTCTGCAAGCATACCTTGAGGTTTACCTTATCACCCCTGTGATGGTACAATCCAAAGTCTCTTAATTCAGGGTCATATTCAGATACAATTGCATTCTATACATCCTAGAGCCCATTGAGTTTGAGTTTCAGATAGCTCTGCTAATCCCATATGGCCCCTTTCCCCAACCAAATCATACTCCAGAACCAAAATCAGGAGCACCATCACAGCAGCCTCAATAGTTACAGGAACCCAACCTCTGCCTTAGTGTGCAGTTCACTTGAAGCCGCGATCTCTGTACACTTCAGATCCTGTTTGCTCCACTCACTAGATATTCACTTCAACTCGGTGAACCTACTCCTCCACAGATCGCCATGAGGGTAAGAGCCCACTCAATGCCAGTCTATAACGACAATAGACTGTGGGATACTCCCTCAAGAGCTCCATCCCTCTTTGCAATGAGCCCAGGAAACCCCACATCCCAGGTCTAAAAATAATCACTAATCAGACCTGGCTCCAGTTCTTTATACTCTTCGGCAGCACCCCATTGGATGTCTTCAGTGCATCTCCCCACACCTCCAAGAGACAAAGCGTCCACCGTTCCTCCTCCTCCACTGCATTTTTGCCTGCCTGTTGATGGGCCTTACCTGCACTTGAGTACTGTGCCCAGTCCCTCTTGGTGGCAGTGCAGTCATCAACTCTCTGTTACCCCGGGAAGGTTATGGATGTTCACAGAGCTGTCATTCAGGCCAACATATTAGCCTGTGCCCCGGTCGGTCTGTCTTTATATTGATTTTTCATGTCAGGCAATCCAGTAAGCTCTTGGTGAAACCGCCCCCAGACCAGTAAAACATAATTTCAAATTTTAAACAAAATACATTCTCCTTTAAAAACCCTGATCATGCTGTGGGTATATTTCTCACAAGTGGTGGATAGAATTATATAGAAAATGACATGTTAAATGTGGTATCTTGACTTTACTTTGAAATGATATTGAACATTTATCAATGGAGGTTGCAGACATGTATGTTGGTGCTTGCTACCATATCTACAAAACAATATTGTCAGCTGGCAGTGACTCGGGCATATGGAGCTTTAACTTCCACTTTTTCTATATACATTGATTTCTACAGTCATCTTCCAGCAAAATAAAATGCATGAGTAATTAGGTCCGTGGATGTGCTGAAAATACTTCAACCTAAGGACGGAAGTGTGGCCATCTAGAAACCCAGAGTTGTGGTGTTTCTGCTTTCAATGTCATCAGTATAATACCCAGCATTGTTCTATGCATGATTTTGCGTGGGTTGTTATCATTCCTGAGAATAGATCTCTTTATCTGAACATTCTGGTGCTTTATCCACAAGAAACCTCTTGAACCTTGCAAGGCACAGCCTGTTTTCTCTCAGCCCTCGTGATATGATGATGTTCTGTATCAGGGACTCTTTGAAAATACAAAAAAGGAAGTACACATGGTCTAACATAATGTTGCATTGATTTAGTCCCACATCTCCATTGGAGTTCACACCATCTTTGCATATACGCCCACACGGGATGCACTGGAGCTGATGCATTACAATGAATATCTCAACATGCCAGATAGTTTAAAACAATGCACCAGTCTTCCTTACCAACTCATGAGATACTGGTCTCCACTTGATTAATGCAAGACTCATCAGCGAATGCATGTCTAAGAAGATGCTCACAAGGTGCCAGGTTTTCTCCATGCTGGTTGTTCCTTAATAAACCAATTTGCCATGTGATTTTTGAGTCATTCACAACCACCGAGTTTGCAGAAAAGCCATCAAAACCCATCTTGTCTATCAAAACCAGCTAGTCTTGGTTTTGCTCTTCCATAGATTGTATCAAATCATACTGGAACTCATGATTGAATGAGCATTAATGCACATGCATGTTGTAAATGAATTGCAAAAAGCCTGTATGCCATACATTTATGTTAGGTCTCATTTTCATCCATGTGTATGTCAGAGAGGAGGGACGGAGCACAACCTGTGTTACTGCCGCCTCCCTTCCTCCCTGCCATCCAAATGCCCCAGCATTTGCTCCACCATGCATTTACAAGCAGAGCCAAATGATGGGGAACCCTATGTAGCCCGTGGGCTTGATGTATCAGTATAGAGCAGGCAGACTCCATTGGGATCCACAGTACACGCAGACCACCATGGTGGAGTGCAAATGTACAGGGAAAAAGACGGCCACACAAATGCCCAGGATTTGGTGACTAGAAGACGCCTATATGTATGTCTAGGCACTAAGCACTTTTTTGACAGCACCTTTACAGTGTCTGAGAGGCTGCTTTTAGAACTTTTTGATGTTTATATACATTTTATGATGTTATCGTGTGAATGAATTTTTATTCTATTGTGACCTTTTTTGATAAATATTAAAATATTATGATATAATTCCTTACCTGACTGTGCCTTTTCTCCTCCCCATACCTACCATAGACAATTATTAATTGAATAATGAGTGTATTGATCCGTGTGGCCCTTTGCCTTGGTTTGAATTACATGTAATGTCTCCCCACTGCCAAATTACGATTTGGAGCAAAATGAGCTGCACTATGTTCATCGATGAATAGGTGTCTTCATGCATTATAACATTATCATAAAAGTATAGTAAAATGAGTTGCTTTTCAAATAGTTGAAGTATAACATCAGATGTTTTCGTTGCATATTTGTTGGAAGTGTTCAGGAACTGAATAGCAGATTGAAAGCTTCTGTAGAGAGCACGCGTTTACCATTTTAATAACCGTTCTAATATTCAGAAGTGGTCATGTGTGTGATATCTTTGCTTATATCAGCAATGCTGGGAACAGATGATGTTCTGTTTAATGTCTTAACCTTAACTGCATCCCTGGGGATGCCATATGCAGTGTCACCACTGATTTCACTGATACCACACTGTGGACACAACCCTATGCACATAACATAATGACACATACCACACATCTCAAACAAAAACAGCACTGGTCATAGACAGCACCAGTCACACAACACAGGAACATGCACATACTGTATCCAAGCATTGCACTCTTAACCCAGCTGTGGCTCCAACTCTCCCGCTCGGTCTGATCTCTTGTCATATCTTTCATTGGTGCATCTATGCTTTTCAGACACTCATCTCTCGTTCTCTTTGTTTTCCTCTGTGTTGGATTTCCATCTGCCATGGGCAATCGCCCAGATTTTTGCATTTCAGTATCTAAAGTAAATAGATGTGTTAAACACCCCCAATTTCAGGTAGCACTCTTTGGCCTAAAAATTGGAGTTGGTGTGTTTCTACCCAGATGGACCTCCCTGTCTTTGAGTGGATAGCTGAATTTACCAGCATTCATAGATACAAGGTCCCATGCTGGATATCAGTAATTGGCATTTCACCTACTCTCAGACCATACATTGCCTGATATTAAATTATGCACAGCAGAGAAATGTGCACATGCAGAAACCGATTAACAGTTTCTCTTCCAGGTTTACTTTTAAAAGTACAGTGTTTGCAAAGGTGTACATATGCATGCATGTCTTTTTGCCACAATACCAAACCATATAATTTTAGAGAGGAGATCATTCACCATGGACATTCTCTAAGTTTCCAATTGCTCAAACGTCAGCCAGTTGCAAAATATCAGCCAACAACATCTGGTATTTTCTGACATATTGTTTGGTTGTAAACAATATAAGTATCATGTGGCAACATCTTGTTAATGTGTTTATTGTAGACATCTATGTCCACCTGAAGATCATACCTAATAGTTAGACCTACACAATAAGTTGCAGAAATCCGAATATGTTGGTGAAATAATGTGTGAACTTATCCCAATTTTGGACTGTACTGGGCTACATTTTGAGAGCTGGAATGTGAGTGCCCTCACGTCTGTTCCTTGAACTGAATGTTTGTTAAAAGCAATGGGAAATCCTACAGGAATGGCTCTTGCATAGGCAGTAGTTAGGTATTTGTGGGCACTGCCATCATATGCCCAGGTACTCACACCTATTTTCAGCTATTGTCATTTTATGTCCAGATAGTGCCATTATGGCAGCGCCTGGAATACACCTATCCAATATCTGGACAACAGTCATAATTGTTGCATTTACAAATGTTTGCTTAAGCATCCAAGAATGTCAAATGAACCAATAATGAATTGCATGTTCCGTGTGAATTGTTGCCTCCTAAAATCATTTACATTAATATGATCAACTATTTTCTAAACCAAATTGGCACCTCTAGTGGCAGATTTCAGACTGCATGGTTCTCATATTTTAGTAAGTAACTGATCCAAAAGTGACTGAAATATTTTCAAAGTACACAATCAGCCTAATTCACAGGCAGCTGGCTTGATGCATCAGTATTATTAATCATAATGACTTAGTGAATAATAGTCTGATGGTGTCTATCTATGAGAGGATGCGTTCTTTACAATATATACCGATAGAAAAGGAGTCATGTGGGCCAATTGAATTCAGCTATACAACAATCGAGTTTTTTTTTGTTGTTGTTTTTAATCTCTGTACCCCTTCTGTAGTACATTAAAAAACTTCATTGAAGACAGGTCATTTATGTCAATATGCCTTAATTCCAAAAACAAATATGTGTGAGATGTCTAATGCTTTGTAAATCTGAATGAAAGCACACAAAAAACAAATGCTTTGCCGTTTTGTGACATGGGCTACCAAAACGCCCATGGCATGAGTGCGAACAAGGTCGGGCGATGCAAAAGCACTGGCATAGACTTGTCCATCTAAGAATTCCAGCTCTCCACCTTATCGTTCATAACATTAGCATTAGCATTTGGCTATACTATAAAACCAAACATAAACATCGCCCAATTCAATCCCAAAATGCATGATTTAAAACCAATGAGAGCTGTTTCAATTGTACAGTACAGGTCCATGGCTTTAAAATCAAGAGTGAAAATGTTCAACTGTTTTGAAAAAAAATCATTGACACATTTATTACAATTCAGCAGTTTAATTCAGACTCAATATAATTTGTTTAATGTGCTTAAAGAGTAATCCTCTAATTAATGAGTAAGGGGGACTTTGAACATCTGAAATGCATGGCTGTCTGAACACGCACAACAAAAGTGATGGCTCGAAGGTTTAGGATTTTAACTTAACCTCTCGCATTTCTCAGGGCAACCCTCAGACCATCCCTTTTCGCCTGCCATACCATTACAAAAGGGGAAAGACCATGTGCAAACCAGGCATGGTCCCACCCAAAAAGGGGCAGTCCAGCCCGCACTGCTTGGTCACATCTCTTCTGCATGAGACCACAAGCATCCCCAAGCATGTTTCGGCTTTGTTGGTGTTCATTAGTGCTTAGTAGCTTGGATCTCTAGGCCCAGCAGCTATGGAACCCACGTCTGGGTATACCCTTCCCTCTCGGGTTGACAAAGCAAAACAAAAGAATGGTGATGACTGGAAGGTTTAGAATGTATCTTAACCTCTGGTACTGCTCTGGGCACCCTAAGACCATTATTCTTTCACCTGCTATGCCATTAGAAAGGGGGAAAGACCATACGCAAATCAGGGTTGCTCCCACCCTAAAAAGGGCAGTCCAGCCCGAACTGCTTGGTCACATCCCTTCTGTAGGAGACCACAAGCATCCCCAAACATGATTCAGCCTTGTTGGGCCTCATCAGTGAGGAGTAGCTTGGGTCTCTAGGCCCAGCAAGCACGGGACCCACATCATTCATTGTAGCCATCTGTACTTGTTCCTTTAGTCCTGGAAATAGGATACAGTGTGACCTGGTTTTAACAATGCTGGGGATATTGTTTCAGACCACAGGAGACACATAAATGTCACACACATGAAAGAGCTTACTTTTATACAAATAAATTAACATTTTATTATCTAACACTATGGTGGAAGAAAATCCCTTTCCCTTTGCTTGAAAACCACAAAACAGTTTCTGCAGAGGATGGGGATTATTTGTGTGCAAGCTAGCTACAGTAATATGGAGGAAGCAACACGAGGGAAGGTAGTGCTACCTAGATTTTGGGCCTCATTACGACCCAGGCGGTAAGTTACCGCCTGGGCCCTAGACTTTACCACCATGGCGTAAACTACGTTTACGCCATGGTGGTTGGCGGATTTACTGCCCCATTCCAACCTTGGCGGGGCGGTAAATCCCCATTTTCCTATTTTCCCTTCCCCATTCCCATTTTGCCCCATAGGGCATAATGGGAGTGGGGAAGGCGTTAATTATGCCACCGTAAATTACGGTGGCGTAATTAACATCAAGGTCCCTTAGCGCCATGGATTTTAACACCTGCTAAAAGCAGGTGTTAAAACCTCCATGGCGCTAAGGGACTTCGGAATCAGGCGGTAAGGGTCGGCGCTGTTTACGCCGCCGTAAACCCCTTACCACCTGAGTCGTAATGAGGCCCCTTGACAGTAGTGGTTGAGTGCACTGGAAATGTAAACCTTTACTTTTCCCATTATTCTAAATGTATTTGGTGCTACCAATCAGTGCAGCTGATCAAAAGGCTCTAGCACCACGTTGACACACTTTGGATTCTGCCTCAATTTAGAAGTGGAGCCACAAATGCCTTTTTCAGCATTTTCCCAGTGCCACCGTGTTTCCCATTTCAGTGTGATCTTGCCCAGTCATCTGGCAGGATGTAGGGTGGTGTCGGATTATGTGATTCTCCATGGCATTCACCACTACCTCATCATAAAGCTCACACTGACTGACAGATGTAACACAGTGCAAGGGGTGTGTGCTTGCTTACAACATCTCACTGGCTTGCTTGTTATACCGAAATGGCATCACTATGGATACCACCACCACAGTAAGGAGCTTGTGTAGCCAGTGGTGTTAAAGTGTCCCTGCAATTTGATTTTACCACTTGCTCCTTGAGCACATGATTTTACCAGAGCCTAAACTGCTTTTGCAAGACTTTCCTCCGTGGGTTACTCCAATGACTGATCTGACATTAGGCAGAGATTGCATAGTATACTGCCTGCCTCTTCCATAGTGGTATCACTGCACAGTGATGTCATAGGTTGGGATGTCTTCTGACATGACTCCAAATTAAATAAGCCTTGCCCCTCCAATACTGCAGTGGCCATTGTGATGTCCTGGGACATCTGCTGGGGCAGCTTTTCTCCCTCTTCAGCCAGGTGCTCTTTGGTCTCCAGCAGCACCACCATCCCATTGTCCTCCTTCATCTCTCTGCACCTTCCTGGCTACTTTTCCTGGAGTACATACGTATGCCCACCAACTCCAAAGTCATGTGCCTCATTACAAGTTGGCTGGTAGCCCAGCGGTAAATCTGTTGGAATATCACCCATCTAAATTAATGTTACCACCACTTGGTCCGGCGGAATTACTGCCAGATTACAGGTGGTGGTGGCAGTGTTATGGACAATTTTATCACTTACCCCCATACTCATTATGAGACCCATGGTCCTCCCCAATCAATTGAAGGTACTCCTTGAGTGACACTGCATACAAAACAACCTGCTGCAATTCTGAAGCTGCATCTTCATCAACCACTGTCTGTCTCCCTCTCCTCAAACACTGTCTCCCTTCAAGCACTTTCTCCCCTTCCTCAACCACTACCTTAACCTCCTCAACCCCATCTCCACCCCTGAACTACCACTCACCCTCCCGAAACATCATCTTCCACTCCTCATCCAGTGTACTCCCCTTCTTACACTCCATCTAAACTTCTGATTGACTTCCTTCTCAGATTCCTCCTCTACCTCAACATCTGATGTTTGAGCAGCAGTCCAGCCCCCTAATGAAGGACATGTCGCCTAGGGACTCAGTTTGCAAATCCCAATTGCGCTGCAGGTGTCTATGTTCCAGAAAGAAAACAAGTGACAAAGACTAACAAATGGATTTGTGCAGGACTCACGTGATGGGAATGTGATCTGGTAGCAAACTGGCCTCAAGGAAGGATACAAAAAACACCACTAGAAGACGTCCTAGGTTCACGCATATAGTATTTTCTACATGCACACCGAAGGAAATGTGTTAGGACACTTTTCTTGTTTTTTTTTTATTTTAAATTCTTGGGCTAGCCCAAAAAAGTAACAAATACACAAGAAATACTTTTTTGTTTGTTTTTTTTAATGTAAAGGGAGAAAGTATAAGAAAAGGAAGATCAGAGACAGGGGGTAAATAGAATATTACACACAAAAAGTGACAACGGGAACAAAATAGATATTAAGAAACTACAAATACTCTACAATCAACAAAATCCTTAAAAATACTTCAAACTCTCCCAAAATCTTAAAACACTACAAACCTCCACCAAAATCACCAATTTGTGAGCCTGTACTGTGCAATCATAACTCGACGGATAAACAAAATCAACAAAGGAAGCAGGCTTACCTTTTACAGGATCTCAACAACTTTTTAGAATGGCTCTAGGCCTCCAAATGGCTTATCTAAATCCCCTCTCGAGTTATGGGTTTGCAATTGGAAAGTGGATCTTGAAAGCCCAACTTGAGTCTTGCAGCGGAGTTGGACTGTCTGAAAATCCTCTGAAAGGCCTGTGTGGAACCTGCCCAGAAAAGATGGACTTTCCTGGACTTTCCTGTTGAGCATTTTGGGAAGTTCTGCAACCCTTCTTGGGTGGAAGACTTTAGAAGAAAAATAACATACAATATCTATCCGAAAAGCACATTATCAAGAATGGCGATATTGACTACCCTTCATGGCACATGATACAGTTGCTGCCAGCACTTCGCGCTATGACCGATATTTGTCAATCAGTTGCAATACCAGAGCCCCAGAATGCCAGAGTCCGCCTCCATCTTGCTCCGCGCCGCAAGTGACCCCCTCATCTGGGTGCAGACTCCTCTGCTTACTCCTGCCGGTGTCTGCCTGACTCCTCCTGCGCTTGGTGGGACTGTGGCAGGTCCGCCTCCATCTTTGTCCGCGCCGCCAATGACCCCCTCACCTGGGTGCGGACTCCACTGCCTATACCTTGTGGTGTCTGCCTGACTCCTCTGGCGCTCGGTGGGCCTGTGGCGGGTCCGCCACCATTTTTTTCCGTGCCACCAGTGACCCCTTCACCTGGGTGCAGACTCCACTCCCTACACCTGCCGGTGTCTGCCTGGCTCCTCCAGTGCTCGCTGGGCCCATGGTGGGACTGTCCTGGTGCTTGAACTCTAGTTCGGTCACTGCCTTGCCACAGGGTTGCGTCTGTTGGGGATCCTCCATCTTGGTGTTGGTCATCACCGGCCACCTTCTGCCGACATCGTCCACCAACAGCAGCCTGTCTCCTCTGGCACTCCGAGGACTTGCAGGCTGCCTATACAGGAGAGTCCACCACCTGTGCTTTAACCATCGGCCGACATCCAGCCACCTTCAGCTGACATCACCCCTAGCGGCAGCCTGACTCCTCCGGTGCTCCGTGGACCCACAGTGAGTCATAACTGATACCTGCATTCTGACCTGCTATCATCAGTCTACATATGCTGGAGAGTCCACATTACTAGATGTAGCAGTCATCTGCCGGCTGCAACTGACATCTACCCAGCTCCTCCGACCACCAGTGTGCTCTCCCTAACGCCTTTGCTCGACCTTGCGCCAACCTCGCCACTGAATTGCATCCACCCGGGGTGCCACCTTCTCGACTCCACCCCACTGCCTGTGATCCACATTCAATTTGGTGCGTCCTCAACTGCACTTCTGCTTCTGAGTACCTGGGTCCACTCTTGGTGCCTACTGGCGGTCCTCATCCATCAGAGACATACGTGACTGTTCAAGGTCTCTGTAGTGTGGATTGCCAGACTCCCTCCGCTCTATCTCTGGACCCTCCTCTCTCTACACTGTCTCTCTGGACTCTGGTGGGGCTGCTTGTATTCCTGCCTGTGTACCTGTACAAAATCCTAGCTGCAGCCCCTCCCCACAGACTGCAACCCTCTCCTCTTCTGCACCGGTTCTCCGTCAGAACATTGCGGACTCAGCCAGATTCCTATAGCCCACCCACGGAACTCTGCAGGATCAGCCCATGCTTCTTGATTGTCCTTGTTCCTCACCTGTGCCCACATTTTCTTGGTCAATTTACTTTACTGTCTCAATTCCTTTACTGTCACCTTCCCGCCACATCTATAACCACCTGCCCCTCCTTCGCATGATTCTATGATCCCCTCCTCTCAGTAGAGAGAGCAACTGTCCAATATTACTGTTCCTGCCCATTTTCCTTAATTACCCCCTTCCTTCTTCTGTGTCCTCTACACTGCCCTGATACCTCTACCTAGCCCTCTATTTACTATCCCATCTTGTTACTACTTGATTGACCTCTGTCCTCTTCATATCAAGCCTCCTCAGCCACTCCCCCTCCTAGCTCGTCCTACTTCTTAACCCTGTTATGCAACCCTCCAAACCTTCTTTTCGTCTCCCTTTCTCCCCTCCCTACTCCTCTCACCACTCCCACCTTCTCCTTTCCCTCCTCCTCTCCTTTTCCCTCCTAATGCCCAGTCCTCTTTCTTATCCCCCCACCCCTCCTCTTGCCGCATTCCTTCACTCTCTCACCGCCCTAATCTTCTTTACCCCCCTACCGCCCATCATTCCAATCACATGAACATGGCACTCTGGAACGCCAGCTCCATCTGCAACAAAACCGCAGCAGTTCTTGACCTATTCTTTTGCCTCAACCTCCACTTTCTATGCCTAACTGAAACCTGGATCCCTCCCCACAACACTTCTGTCCCTGCTTCCTTAACCACACCCTCCTCCTCATTTTCTTATACCCCCCTCACTACCGGGCGCGGTGGAGGAGTTGGTCTCCTCTTCCACCCCAAGTTCATCTCCTCCTCCTCCTCTCCATCTCCCCCTTCTTTCCCTTCCTTTGAATTCCTCTACAAATCTTTCTCCTCTCCCTAACCTATCACTCTCCTGATTATCTACCGACCCCCTGGCCCTCTCTCCTCCTTCTAGGAAGACCTGGATCACCTCCTCTCGCTCATCTCTCCTTCCCCCTCTCCTCTTTCTGTGCTTGGTGATTTTAATCTTCATCTTCCTTCTCCCCCTCAATCCTCTCCCCTTTTTCTCTATCCTTGATTCCTACCTCCTTTCCCCTCTGCCCTCCTCTCCCACACACTCCTCTGGCTCCACCCTTGACCTCATCTTCCTACTCCCCTTCCCCTGTCTCTACCCTTCCGGTCTATCTCTCTGATGATGCATTACTCTCCTTTTCTCTTTCTCCTCTCCCGCACTCCTCCCCTCCTAACCCCTCCCCTCCAATGTACTCACGGCGAGACTTACACAACTTTGACCCCCTCGTCTTTATTGACACCTGCTCTTCTCTTCTTCCATCTCTCCATGACTTTTCCTCATTATCGGCGAATGATGCTCTTTCCTCCCTTTCCTCTGCTATTTCATCCTCCCTTGATCAACTCTATCCCCTTACTTTCTTCCGCCCAACCGGGAAACCCTCTCAACCTTGGCTCACTCCTCAACTCCTTTCTATGAGGCGCCTACTCAGACGTCTCGAGAGACTATGGCTCAAAACTCCCTCGCTTTCTAACAAAACCTCCTACTTCTCTTATCACACCATCTACGACTCTTGTCTAACCTCAGCTAAATCCTCCTACTAATCTAATCTACTTCAATCTCAAGCCACTCATCCCCACCGTATCTTCCAAACTCTCTCTCGACTCCTCTCTCCCCCTACTCCTAATCCCTCCTCCAATTCTTCTCTCTCTCCCTCTGACTTCGCTAACTTCTTCTCCTCTAAGATTGTTTCCCTTCGGCAAAAAATACACACCCCACCCTCTGATCTCCCTTCTTCTCCCCCACCCTTCCTGCTTGTCCATCTTCTCTCCCGTTTCCCCATCTGAAGTTTCCACCCTCTTATCCAAAGCCCACCCAACGTCCTCCCCTACTGACCCTCCCCCTTCCGTTCTCATCCCTAAGATATACCCTCTTCTTATCCCCTACCTCACCTCCTTCTTCAACATCTGTCTCTCTTCAGCTATCTTTCCCACTGCCTTTAAACATGCCTTTAAACATGCCACTATCATCCCCTCGTCCCACCTCTAATTTCAGACCTATCTCTCTTCTCCCATTCCTCTCCAAACTTCTCGAATGCTTTGCCTACTCTCAACTTTCATCCTTTGTCACTAATTCCTCTCTCCTACCACCCTTCCAATCAGGCTTTCGTCCTAAACACTCAACTGAAACTGCTCTCACTTCTATTCTTAACTCTCTTCTTACTGCTCGCCATGCCAAACAATCCTCTATCCTTATTCTCCTTGATCTCTCTGCAGCCTTTGACACTGTCTATCACCCCCTTCTCCTTCATACTCTCTCCTCCTTTGGCTTCAAAGGCACCGTACTCAACTGGTTATCCTCCTACCTCTCATCCCGCTCCTTCAATGTCTCCTGGGGTGGCCGGTCCTCTCCCAACTATCCTCTTGAATATGGCGTGCCCCAAGGCTCTGTACTAGGCCCTTTCCTCTTCTCTCTATACACCTCCCTCATTGCTCCTATTATCTCCTCGTTTGACATCTCCCACCACTTCTACGCTGACGACACTCAACTCTTCCTCTCTTTCTCCTCCTTCTCTACTGACCTCCACCTCCAACTCTCTTCCTGCCTTACTGCCATTAAGAACTGGATGTCTTCTCGCTTTCTCTCTCTCAATACAGACAAGACAGAAGTGCTATTATTTCCCTCCAACTCTCTTCAACCTCCCTCTCCTCCCCCTTTCATTCACTTCCCTCCCTCCAACCTTCCTATCTCTCTTCAAGCTCATAACTTAGGCGTCCTCTTCGACTCCTCTCTCTCCTTTTCCCAGCACATCTCTCTCACCTCCCGTACCTGTCGTTTCCACCTCTTCAACATTCGCAAAATCTGTGCCTCTCTCACTTTCCACGCCACTAAACTCTTAATCTCCTCCCTTATCTTCTCCCGCCTCTTCTACTGCTCTTCCTTACTCTTTGGAATCCCTAATTCTCACCTTGCCCCTCTTAAATCCATCTACCACTCTGCAGTTCGCACCCTCTGTCTCCTCAACTCCTGTGACTCCATCTCTACCTTGGCTGGCTTCCCTTCCACTCCCAACTTAAATTCCAATTTCTCTGCCTTGTCTTCAAATCTCTCCATGGTCTTGCCCCCCCTTATCTCTCCTCCCTTCTCTCCGTCTACTCCCCCTCCCGTTCCCTTCGTTCAGCTGATCATTTTCTCCTCACTTCACCCCCATCCCCTGTGCCTCCTCCCGTTTTCGCTCCTTCCAACTCTTAGCACCTCTACACTGAAACTCCCTTCCTCTTGATATTCGTTCATCTCCCACCTTCACTTCATTCTGCACTTCCCTTAAATCTCTCCTTCTCCATTCTCTGCCTTGAAACCCCTTCCCCCTTCGACTTCTCCCCCCTCCTCACTCTTTTCCCCAACTTTCTCCCCTCCCTTCTCCTACCTTCCCTCCTCCACCCTCCCCCTTCCTCCTCCTTCCCTCTTCTTCCACTCCCCCCTTCCCTGTCCCTATCCCCTTCCTCCCTATCCCTCTAAGTTAATTTCTCTTCTCACTGTTTTATTGCTTGATCGATTCATATTGTAATTGCTTCACTGTTATTTCGTTTATGTTTTATGTATTGTTGTTCCAAGTACAGCGCTTTGGCGTAAGGCGCTTTATGCATAAACAAATACAAATACAAATACTGAATCTATTGATAACACAGTTCAAAGTATTTTACATCCATAGGTTTCATTTTTTGTCATTCACATGATCTGAACAGCCAACACCTGTTTCGACAAGGTCATTTTTTTCAAGACTGCTAACAGGTCAATAAAGGATTTAACTGTTTTTTGGTTTATTGTTCACCAGAAACCACCTGATATGCAGCTGAGCTCACACATCTCTAAAATCCAGGTCCCAGTGCAGTTGGACACTATTTAAACATGCTCCTTACCTTATACACTATGCTCTTTTATGTACATGCCTAAGCCACATGGGGATCATACATTAAGAAATTAAGGAGTTTCCAAATTGTCAGACACAAGGCATCACATGATGACATGTCTCAAACACTGAGGTTTAAGGTGGCTAGAGTTCAACTGATTACTGCATTCAATAGTCATTCAAGCACTGGTGGTATGGCACTTTGCAGGTTATGTGAAATTCATGCAACTCACAAACTGTTAACATAATTGTAAACACGGTATTTCGTAATGTTTTCTAACTAGCTCCATACATGTGACGTAAAGCACATGCAATATCGTTTTGCTTTTCCACTGTTACGCTCTGTGGCACTTTCTCACTCATCTGAAAGGGATTGTGTAGCTTGGTTTTGAGAGAGGAACCTTAACGACCGAGCTGCCTTAGTTTAGCACCATCCTATACAAGGTCTCACCTTTATACTGGTCATAGTTATATTCCATTGGGAGAAGTGGTACAGAGAACGAAGTGGCAGACAGACTATTGCAAACGGCCATTGGTCTTACCCAGAAGTATGCCACCTTTGGATTTAGCTATGCAGTGCAGTCTCTGAAGTCTTCGGCTGGCGCACATGGTATCCCCAAAGCAGAGGCACGCAATTACTCATTTATGAAATTCATGCAATTTATTTCCACTCTCCTGTAGTTTTATGGACAGTTCCAAAATGTGCATGGAAAAATTGAAATACAAATGCAATCACGCTTATTGCAATCCGACTAATTTTATTTAACAGCGATGGTACAAATGACTGGCTCATTCAAAGAAAGGTCAGTATGAATACTTAAAACAATACTAATGCAAGGTAAAAGGTCAAGGACAACGTCGAGACAGCTTTCTATAGCCAATCAAGGACTGTGGTCTAGGCCAGATTACCTTCATTCTAGTGGCTTAATGGACAGATTTGTATAGCACCTTTTCCTTTATTGCCTCATCACATAATATTATTTTGTGCATACGTCTGCCTTTCTGTACAACACTAGTTATCCTACTGCATAACAGTCGGTAGTAGAAATGCAATCAGATAGCACAGCAAGTAGATTGACATCTGTGCAGAGCCTGCTGACGCAGGTTCGAATCCTGGCAGGGCCAATCTCAGCCTTTCATCCTTCCGAGGTCGATAAATGAGACCCACACACCGTGGGTAATAATAAGCAGCGCTCAGATACCTGAGGGTTTGGAGCTAAATCAGACGAACATTGTAATGATGTGAATAGCACGTAAAAAACATTGAGAAGGAATGCAATTGATTCTTTCATCGTTTCTTAAATGGCTTGTCCTGACGTGAGGGGGAAGGTGAATGCAGAGAAGTGGTGGTGTGCTTCTTAAGCTCTGCCATTCTTATCACTATCGAGGTTTAACTCTCCACACTCTCTCTGGCATTGCCGATACCGACATAGGAAGCACAACAATATTCAGGCTCAACCACAGCACATCCAGCTCCCCTCCCCCCAAAGCTCTGCGCGTTACAAAACTCTGAAGTAGATTGATTGATTTTGTACAGTGAGTATAAAAAAATAGTTTTAAAGAATTGCTTCCCCAAAGCAAGAACATAATGTTCTACATTTCAAAGTGCCCACATATCTCTAAAATGGTAGATGCACAGTCCCTGAAGGGATAAGCAAGATAAAACCTTCTTTTAAAAGTGTTTTGCTCACCTTTGTATAAAAGGAACTTGGGGTTTATCGAGTGAAGAAAATCATATTCCCTTAGTAAGCAATGCAGGGCTGATATTGATCAGCAAAGTCAAAGGCATAGACAACTAAAAGGAATAAGCAATGACTGTTCCTATACTCCTAGGTATTCAGCAAGGGATTTTATAGGTAACATAACACATTTTGTGCATTCGCTCTGACTGTTTTTCTTTTGTAAGATTTTACTAAATAATGTATGCTCCAGGGCCCCTTTGTAAATTGCACTTTGTGGTTTGTTTTGTACTTTTAAACACCAAGAATTCAGATGATGTCAACAAAGAGATCAGAATCTTTACAAACCTCTTCATCATGTAAGCTGGCTTACATTACTTAAATCAATTAATACAACGTGTCTTCTCGTGTAAAACTCTAATATTGCCCAAACAGTCGTCGATTAGAAGATATAGAGGGGCATGGCTATTTGTGTTACAACATTTCATTAATTGTTTGTTTGGCGTTGTATTTTTATGAGTTCAATTTCTTTCTTTTTCTCTTTTTTTAACCTTCGTCCATGAAATAAAAAGCTTATCAAAGAGTGGATATCTGATTTTATTGCACAAACTGCACAGTACAGTGCATTCATTTTCAATTTAACAAGGTTAATCATTCCAACAGAGCTACAAAATAATCACATGAAATAAAATGGCCAATTGGAGCACTGACAAACAAAAGGCAATGTGATGTATGTTTCTGTCAAACGATGTAAAAAGATGAAGACATTTAAATCAATCCATTCACAGAAACTACAATCAGGTACATTCCACAACAATCATGGCACTTATTGTTACTGCAATACTTCATCTAAAATCCAATATAGCTAGAATAAGCCAACGGGTACCTAAGTACTTTAAACATATCTTTACTTACAACACACCACACCTACACTCACAACATATATCAATGCCACCAAACACATGTACTCTGTAACATGTATATTCTTTAAAATGTAATACGTTTTTTTTATCCACTACGGATTTTTTTCCCAATGACCCAATGATAATTTCCGGTCAGTACAACAACAGTGTAACACACACTAATGTTGTACCAAACATAGTACTTACAACGTACTGTTTATGAGAGTCTAAAAAGTAAATGCATATGTACAACACAATGCAAATAAATATTTGAAACCACTGTGTTTAACAAAGTATACATTTTTTGACACAGAAAATGATCCAGAGATTCCAATGTTATTTCCATATGCAACTTAATCTAATGTTGGGAAGGAAAAGAACGTATCTCACCCGCCTAGGCGCTTTAGAGTAAGGTGAATCCCATTACTACACTTGCGATGTACCAAGTGCGAGGGGGCGTGCTAAGAAACCCTGCACAAACTCAATTTTACAAATGTGTAAAATTAGTGCACACATATAAGCAGGCATCATTTTTGTAGGTATGGTAGAAACATTCAACCTTGCATGGCTGCACGATAAAGATAGACCCAACAAAGAAACCTGAACAGGCCAAAGATAGAAGGACCCATGCTGCTAGTTCCCATAGAAATGTTCATTTGTTCCATAACTGTTGCTAACACGTGTTATCCCAAGAAGGAATGCTCCCTGCAAGGCATTTCACAATGCAGGTTTATCGCAGGCAGGCAAAAAGCAGACCACCCCACCATGAGATATGACACCGCCAACTGCCCCAGTCAAAGACCCCTGAATGCTGCAATAGGGTGTCCAGTCAAAGTCTCGAAAACAAAAGGATCGAATGCAAAAGGTGAGAGTACATTCGACCGAAAACCAAAGGATCGAAAAAAAAATCAATGTATTTTTTTTGCTCTAGTTTAGCTTTAAAAGGGTGTTTTTACAGCAAAAAATAAAATAAAATGTGATCCATTTTTTTCAGTCGAATTGACTCGACCCTTTGGCCATTTGATCCTTTTGATTCGGTACTATGACCTATAACCCTGCAATAGTAGGTGTCCTCACACCACCAACCAGAAAACCCAGTAGTCATAAAAGATCTAAAAGAACATGACCATCCCACCTTATTGCATAATGACAAACTTTGTAATCCAAGGTACAGGGTGGAATAAATGATAGTCCAAAGGGAGGGTGGAAGCCTTGGGTGTGGAGAGTGTGATATGGACTGAGTGAACAATGTGTGGGTCAACATGGTTACGAATTTCGAAATCAGCCTTGGTTACCTAGAGTTGATTAGCCTAGCTTACCCCACGTGGTGGAAGATTGACAGCTGGGGCTGGGTCCTGAAGCAGCCTGGTATCCCCTATGGAGTAGGCCACCTGTGTATAGGTTCTTTCCAACCAGCCACATGGGTTTGTGTTGTATATGAGACGTCATTAGTGACAATGTGTGTCCTTATAATATTCTCCTTATGCTATTTTTCAACTGAATGTTCTTGAGCAGCAGCGTTCTTTGCTGGCCTACCTATTTTATGTGTGATTAAATATTGTCATCTTTGCAAGAATCCCTTGGCCTTTTTTTCCTAGCAGGTTGTATTTTTTCTTGCATGAGCATTTGTGGGTGTGGCTTCTATCCATACCCATTGTTATCTTTCATGTTTTCCTTCACCTACAGATTCAATAACCACTATCCTCACTATTCTACTGTAATACCATGTAGACTTCAATGAAATACTACCATATTACTGATCCAGTATACTGCCCATGCAGTGCCTATAATTACTATACACATATCACTATATTGCATGTGACCAGCTGCAATAATCTTGGGGTCTTAGCTTACTGTCATGCCCCAAAGAATGTGGCCACTGATCCTTTCCACCACAATAAAATAATACCATCTAACATGTGCGTACAATACACTTTCAAATAGCAAGACTCACCTTGAACGCCCCCAATCCTGCAGACAAGGACCGTGACCGTGACCGCGAACATGGCAGCAGCAGCACCTTTTTTTTCACCCATTACAACAGCTCTATGACAACTTCATTACACTCCCCCTACCTTTCCAGGCACTCTTTCAGCGACCAAATAACCCCAAATATGTTTTCCAGACTTTTTTCTTACAGGACTGTCAGCAGTCAGCAGCATTGTCTGTGGAATCAGTGGCACCTGCAAACCCATTTGTACCCATACAAACACCTCCCTATTAGTTTTGGCCACTTCCCCACCCTTTGCAGTCCCTCTTTCAGCCACAAAGTAACTCCAAATTTGATTTTCAGACCCTTTTCTCACTGCGCTGTCCACTGTCAGCATGGCTGACCGTAGATCCTATATGGTGACCGATTAAAACATTCTGATGCACCTCATGTTTTTGAACATTCAATCAGCGTGCATCTTTGATGTCTATGGACACCAACTCACCATCTAATTGGTCATCTGGTGTCTGCGGACACTGAATCAGGAACTGCATCCACAGACCGAACCCCTACGTTTTGACCTTTTTGACTAAAAACTACTGGTCTCATTTACACCATATTTAGAAAATCACACTTTCAGCACCAGTCTGCTGCTCCTGGTGCCAATTTGGTAAAAATCCATACAGTGGTTTTTCTATGAGGATTTCAAAAATGTTGGGACCTCCAATAACTTTGCCACCTCTACAAAACCGTTCTAAGGTGACTATAAACCTTTTTGCAATGTTTGGTGAAGATTCGTCAAGTGATGCCAAAGTTATAAGCCACACAAAATGTGTTCTTTCTATGAGTTGAGCTACTTTACCATAAGTATAAGGCTGCTACTGCAGGCCCTGTAATTACACGGCCTGCGGTAGCGGGCTTGGAGTTATGGTTAAGTTGCTCAACTCATAGGAAAAGATCACTTTTTGGGCCACTTATAACTTCGTCCCCATGGATGTATCCTAACAAAACTTTGCAAAAAAAAATCATTAATTTCTTCGGAATTATTCTGAGACGCTTGGTTAGATTTTGCCCATGGGGACAACGTTATAGGGGAGGTCCCAGAATGTGTGAAGATCCTCATCCTCAAAGACACAATGGAAAGAAATCTTTGCTCACACTTACAGCCCAAACCGCTGGACGGATTTCACTGAATTTTCGGCAGGAGCGGCAGCTAGGTCCCGAAAGCATGCTTTTGTAAATTTGGTGTAAATCCTTCCAGTAGCTTTTTGTAAAATGGCCAAAAAGTAGGTAAACAATAATTAGTGATATCTGGGTTAGGTCCGTGGACCCACTTCCATATTCGGTCCAGGGACAGCCCTCTGGACCAATCAGGGGGCAGCGTGCTGTCCGTGGACATCAGATGCACCTGTTGGTTGGTTAGTGAAAAGCGTGAGGTGCATCATATTTTTTAAGTAGTCGCCATGTGGGATCCGCAAACACCCACGGGTCTGCGGATTGCTCCATGGGGAACAAGTCTAGAATCCACATCTGGGGTTATCTGGTGGTCGAAATAGGAGCTGGGAAGGGTGGGGGTGGAACGGAGATAATATGGGGCTGTTTTTCTAGGTGAAAAGGGGTTTGAAAATGCTGCCCAGTCCGCAGTTCATTTTATTGTTCGCAGACATTATTTAAATTGCATGGGGTTCCGGGGGAGTTTTGTACATACTGGTGATATGGTTTAACAAACATTTTTACATACTTGTTATATGGATACTTGGGGGCATGGCCATAGGCCATGCCCCCAAGAATATGGCCACTGGCCACAACCACCACAGTGGTAATATATGTTTAGTAATTATAGGTAATATAGTGGTGGTATAAAGTGTTTCTAATATTGTGGAATGATATAATTGAACTGTATATGGTATTTATGATTGTAGTACAATTGAAGATAGTGCTTATGGAATATGTATTTGTTTATACTTGGCATGGTTACTTAGTTGCATACAGTAATGAAGCAGGAATCTCTGTTTCATTTTCTTCGGAGAAACAAAACAATATCATTTGTTAAGTAGGATAGTTTAAGAGCTTTAATTGCATCCAATTTTACATATACATTTACGTTTTTTGATCCTCATAAACAGTGCATTCTATGTACTATGTTTGGTACAGCATTTGTGTATGATACACCATTGTTGTATTGACATTAAATCATAATTGGGAAAAAAAAACATACATGATTTAAAAAAAAATATTACAATAATGTGAGTGTAAGTGTCACAGTATGTTTGTTTGAAGTATGCTGTCCTTAAGGGAATGTTTACAGTAGATACCTGTTGGCGTATTATAACTACATTAGCCTTTAGAAGAGTTTTTGTATTAACAAGAATTGTGATGGTGTATTTGAAGTGTATTGTAATGAAGGACATTTTTGAAGCAGTTAGATACCTGTTTGCGTATTCTAATTAGTATTTTGGATGTAGTTAGATACCTGTTGGTGTATTCGAACTGTTGATTGTGCAACAGTTTAGTGGGTACATTTGGGCTGAAGAAATATTATGTAGGCATTTGTTATGTTTGCTGGTAAACTATATTTTGGAGTTCAGAGGTGTTGTTACATTGAAACCAATCACTTCTTCTTTTGACATATGCAGTACAGTGGTTGTGGCACCAGTGTGGTATATTATGCATACTGATGTGAAGGTTTTTTTTGCAAAGAGATACTTGGCTGTGTGTAAAGCTAGTGAGCTTACCGTTATTTTTGGTACCATCTGCATTGTACCTTAGAAGCAGTAGTATGACATATTGGCTATGTGAGTTTATATGTATGCTGGAATGATTGTCTGCATTGCAAAAGGGGCATACTATACCATGATTTGCATGCTGCAGAAGCTGGTGAAATGGAATGGATTCACAATTTGGTATTGATGCATATAGAAATCATTTGTTAGACATGTGCTCTTTTGAACCATGGTGGCAGAGAGTGCATGTATGTTTCCACGTGTATGAAATCTGCAAGATTTCATTCATAGGGATGTTTATGGTTTCCGGTACTTGTAGAACGTACATTAGGAATTCTTGAGGATCTTCTTGTATGTTTATGGTAAATGTTACCATTCCTGCACAGTAGTCCAATTCTTGCTTTATGCCTGAGACACTGTGGGTCTGATTCATAGAATCAGGTGCAGAAAAGACTCAAGGGCTGCACGCCATGAAGGAGTCTGCGCCAGCCGTGGCACCGAGAAATCTTTGCATGGCACACATATTCATGGATTTCCTGAGGCATCAGTAGCCGTGACGCAAGTAACATCAAGATGCGCGAGTAAGGCCCCCAACACGCCCCCACGCACAGTAAAAAGCAAGTGAAATGCCTAACATGGTGCATTCCTCTGCGCCATCACTAGGCCAGCATATAGCCCCCCTAGTCGAAATCGCATGAAAACACAAAGCGATACCCAGCCACACCCCAGCCCAAATGCACGAAAACACCTCGCAATCCCAGCCGCACCCCAGCATAATCACGCGAAAACACCTCACAATCCCTGGCTGCACCCCAGCGTAAATGCATGAAAACACCCTATCATCCCTGTCCGCACCCCAGCCCAATCGTACAAAAACACCTCGCAATCCCCGGCCGCACCCCAGCGTAATCGCGCTAAAACACCCTGCGATCCCTGTCTGCATCCCATCATAATCACGTGAAAACACCTCGCAATTCCTGGCCGAACAGCAGCGTTATCACTCGAAAACACCTTGCATTCCCTTGCCGCACCCCAGTGTAATCACGCAGAAAACACCCTGCAACTGCACCATAGCATAAATGCACCAAAACACCTCACAATCCCCACCTGCATCCCAGTGTAATCCCGCGAAAACACCTCGCGATTACCGCCGGCACCCCAGCATAAACAGGCAAAAACACCCCATGATCCATGTCTGCACCCCAGCGTAATCGCACGAAAATACCTCGCAATCCCCGGCCATACCCATGCATAATCTCATGAAAACACCTCGCAATCCCTGGTCACTCACCAGAGTAATTGTGCAAAAACAACTCGCAATTCCCGCCCGCACCACACCGTAAATGTGCGAAAACATTCTGCAAACCCTGTGGGCCCCCCTAGAAAACCCATGCCCTCCCACGCAAGTTCTGTCCCACCACCAGTCAAATGGCACCACAACACCTCGCAATCCGTGGCATGCAGCCCCCTCCAGGCGGGACACCCCCAAACCAGCCCACATCAACCGTGACCCTGCCCTGCAGGCAGCCCACTCCACATGGGATACCCCAGCCCCCATCACCCATGACACCAGCCAGCAGGCAGCCTCCTTCAAATAAGTCACCACCACCCCAGCCCCATCACCTGTGACCCTACACTGCAGGCAGCCCACACCAAATGGGATACCCCAGCCCCCATCACCTGTGAACCCACCCTGCAGGCAGCCCCTTCCATATGGGATACCCCACCCCATCACCTGTGACCCCACCCAACAGGCTGCCCCCTCCACATGGGATACCCCAGCTCCATCACCCGTGACACCACCCTGCAGTCAGTCCCCTTTAGATGGGACATACCCCCCCAGCCACCATCACCAGTGATGCAACCCAGCAGGCAGCCCCCTTCACATCGTATACTCTAGCCCCATCAACCATGCCACCACCCTGCATGCAGCCACTTCCACATGGGATAACCAAGTGCCCATCGCCTGTGACCCCACCCTGCAGGCAGCCCCCTCCACATGGGATACCCCAGCCCCCATCACCCGTGACCCCACCCTGCAGGCAGCACCCTCCACATGGGATACCCCAGCCCCGTCACCTGTGACACCACCCTGCAGACAGCCCCCTTCAGATGGGACACCACTTCCCCAGCCCCCATCACCCGTGATGCCACCCCCCGGCAGGCACTCCCCTTCATCACCCCAGCTCTCCCCACCCATGATGCCACCCTGCAGGCAGCCCCCTTCAGATGGACATCACGACCCCAGCCCCCAACTGTGAAAACAAAGAAATTGATATGAGGCTGGGAAGCCCAAAGGAAACACACCAACACATGTTACAAAGGACATACAAAGTTCTTTATTTAAAAGCCAAAACAGTTACCAAAAAGTCAATTGACAAATGGATAGCTATTCGGCTCTCAGAGTAACGTAACAAACTTCAACGAAGGTTTGATGCATTAGTAGAGAGACCGTACAATGGAATACTTGGGCTTTTATATTCTTTATCCAGCCCTGGCCAACCCCCTCGCGGGTTAACCATTCTTGGGCCCAGGCCTAGGGTTCCTTGCCAGGTCAATCCCATAATGTATGCATTTTGATCAGTTCCGCTGATACAGTTGTTCATTTACACATAGGTCAGGGATAGGACAAGGTCTCAGTTCGCGACCCCGACAAGTGGCCTGCAGGCATATTACTTATTCATGTGTGCGGAGGTCACAACGGCCGGAATCTCACTCAGAATGTCATTCGGCCTCCATTTTGATGTTCAGGGTGACTTCCACATTACAAGAGAACCTAAAATGGCGGCTAAATCCAAGATGGCGACTTACACAATTTTTCGTTAAGGTCAAGACCTTACAGCGGAGTCTATTTACATGATATTTTAGACAACTTGGCGTAGGCCAACACACATTCAAATACTGCGATAGGAGGCATAATATCATTTCAATTCCAACAGACCCTCCTTTTGGCCTATGCCAAGTGCTAACATCATTTCTAATACTTTTGCAAATAACTCCATGTGTTGTCATCCATACATCCCGAATCATTGTCTATAATATCTATAGCCATTAGGTCGTTCATTAGAACCTCTTGTAACACGAACTCTTTAGATGCTGTACCTGGGGCATATATTCTATGCCCTATTGTGCTCACTGCTTGGGCACAACATCCCCCTAGCATTCCACATATACTCAGAAGACATTGAAACCAGCAACAAAGGAATAGCAGGATCCCCAAAATAACCAGAATAACAGAAAGCACCTTCCAACCCCAAGATCATAAAGAATCCCAGAACCAGGTGCTAAGATTCCATTCTCCTACAGGGATATGTAATTCAGAACTAAGAGTATGCAAGTTCTGTATCGCTTTAAAAATTGTCGGAGAGGAATCTGGTAAGAAAACACAGCAAGCGGACCCCACTAATTTGCATACTCCACCTCATTCTGCCAGAATGACATCTAATGCCATCCAATTTTGGAGTGCTACCAATCTTATTGCTTATTTGTTCTAAGGTCATATTGTAGAGTATGTCCGTGGTCCGGTTGATCATTCTCTCCAGTACCCTTGCTAATCCCCTAATGTTCTCAGAGTTTGTTACTTGTCCCCAAAAGGGCACAACTGATTTCGCTATATCTCCCAATACTTGGCCAGGGGTATCTACGTTCTTTTCCCGCCGTGGGCGAGCCTTAGAAACCTCCAATGTACTAGCTACAAATACCCCGGGTAACAGTATTCCTAAATAACAGGTTACCTGCCAATCCTTGGGCAACCAGGGAAATGCTAAACTACCACAAACAAAATAAACAGGCCCCCCTACATACAGAGGCCTGTTTTCTCCAGTCAAATTTACAATATTCTTACAACCTTCAAAATCTCCCATTGGCCGAGTGCCATTTCTTTGTTCACAAAAGGGTACCGAGTCAGGGCTATGATTTATAGAATAAGAAGGAGGCACGGTGTCCTTATTGCCTATCGGAGCCATTTTAAAAGAAATTAAAGTTTGAAAAGGAAGAGATAGTTTATCAGACGGCCTGATAGAAGCGACATTGGGTTTACTTCTATTTGCAAAAAGCGAGCCTCCCAGGGGAGTTAATTCATGTTTCTCAAAATCATTCAAATTAGTTCCATCAAAGTTCCCTGAGATGCTATCATTCCAACAGCCAAAGAATAGTGCTCTAAGAGAAGCATAGCAAGCAGTCGTTAAAGGTAAAGGATGAATATACCATCCCAGTCCCTTGTTCCCATGTTGCGGTAAATGAGTACAAATCCAACAATTACTCTTATTAAAAATGGCATGAGTTGCATTCATTACTATCATTAGAGTGTTATTATGATACTTTTGTCTATGTTGGGAGTCTCTAGGGGACAGAGTGTGAAGGTGTACAGAGGGAGTCAAAGCAGTTGGTACAATCCGGGTCGGTAGTAAAGGTTTCAGAGGATAGATTTCTTCAAAGTACCAAAGTCCTACATCAGTAGTTGCAAAAATAACAATTATCATTATCAAAACACAGCAGTACGTTTTTGGGGCCCAGGTACATTGTTCATTGTCCAAGTTGGTCACCCCCTTATTCACAAGTCCAGTGCGGGGAGCAGCAGTGGAGGTGGCAGGCATTGTAGTTCCTCAATCGACGACCCCAATGTTCGTTGCTGGCGAAGCTACGGTCGCGCGATTTCTGAGTCCTTCCCAACCCTAGCCAGCAGAATCCCTTTTGTTCAACAGAACTTTCTTATACAAAAGAAAACTTCCAATCACTTCCCTTTTCCAGATGCACGAAAAACCTGTGCCGTAGTTCTATTTTCTTCGTCGAAGGTTGTACCTGGTGGTACCCAAGATTGTTTGATCCGCAAATAAGGCGTCGTCACTTCCTGAGGGAAGCGACGTATCGGAGGCAACGGAAGTCGCAGAGCTTGAAACAGTATTTTCCGGAAGTGATTTTTCAAGAGAGTGCAGAGACGAAATGGACTGTTCCCCAAGCTCCTCGGGCTCAGAGAAATTCTCCGACACACTCAAAGAGCTGTTTGCTACTCCAAGAACAGAGACTGTAGCATCAGCGAGGGGTTCTGCTTCTTCTGTAACGTGTGGCGTTGGGTGAGGAAGTTTCTTGACATGCGTCGTGTGGATCCAATGCTTCTTTCCAGCGACCCGCACTGCTGTCCGGGTGACCAACAGCACCTGGTAGGGTCCCCGCCAGCGAGGCGCGAGACAGGAAGACCTTCGTAGGCCTTCACTAGGACCCAACTTCCAGGCTGTATATCGTGTCCTTGGCCCGTGAACCGTACAGGTAAAGCTGAGTGCACCTGGTGATAAATGAAATACAGATTTTTAGTTAACTGGTTACAGTAGTCTACAAGCAATACATTTTCCACCTCTCTCAGGGCTTTAGGTTTTGGGAGACCCCAAATGTTAGCAGGTCTCCCCATCACTACCTCAAATGGAGAAAGCCCAGTCTTAGTTTGAGGTGTAGTACGCATAGCCAATAATACAATAGGTAGGGCATCTGGCCACTTCAGTTTGGTATCAGCACATGTTTTCGCAAGCTTATTCTTTAAGACACCATTGTGTCTTTCCACCAACCCAGCACTTTGAGGATGTCTAGCTGAGTGAAATCGTTTCTCAAAACGTAAGGCTGTGCATATCTGCAAAATTACTGCTGCAACAAAATGAGGACCATTATCTGACCAAATTACCCTCGGGAGCCCAAATCGAGGAAAGAATTCTTTTACCATAATCTTTGCAGTGGTCATGGCGGTAGCATCTTTAATGGGGAAAGCCTCGACCCATTTACTGAAGGCACAAATAATTACAAGAACATATTTCAGATTGTGACATTGTTCCATCTCAATAAAATCAAAGTGAATGAGATCGAAGGGAACAGAAGGGGGCCCAAAGCTTCCCCATGGAGTTACTGTCCCCTTACCCACATTGTGCTGTAAGCAGATCATGCAATTTCGGACATGTCTTTTTGCAGTCTCCAGAATCTTGTTATTCACCCAAACTTGTTCTAACATTTTCGTGATCTGATGGGCACACACATGCGTAGGACCGTGTGCCATCGTAACCATTGCCAATACATATGAATCAGGGAGCAACCATTTTCCTTCAGATGTATCCACCCAACACCCATCATCATCCAGTTTCCCCATTCCTTCAGCCCACCTTTTAGATTCTTCTACTGTGACATCAGTTTGAATATCTCGCACAGACCCAATACCTTCATCCATTATATAAGCATCTCTCATTTCCCTCAAAGCATACATGTCCGTGCTAAGGTCTGTGGCCGTTTGTCTGGCTATCAGGTCCGCAAAAGCGTTCCCTTTCCCCACATCATCTATGACCTTACGATGTGCTGCACATTTCATGATCGCTAAATGTTTAGGGAGTGAGAGTGCCGAGAGTAATTGCACTATCAAGGGGCCATGCTGGATCTTGGTCCCATGTGAGGTCAGGAACCCTCTTTCCGACCAGAGCCTTCCAAAGTTGTGAGCCACCCCAAATGCGTACTGGCTATCAGTATATATATTTACTGTACGCCCTTGGGAGAGTTCACAAGCTCGGGTCAACGCTTTAATCTCTGCGGCCTGCGCGGAGTTATGTGAAATTCTCTTAGTTTCAACAACTTTACTCAATGTAGTAACTGCATAAGCAGCTGTAGATGTACCATCTGAAAGTTTGAAGCAGGAGCCATCACAAAACACCTCCCCTTCTGCATTGCGCAAAGGAGTATCTATGAAATCTATCCTGCCCTTCGTTTCTTGTTCAGTGGTATACAGGCAGTCATGTAATTCTTCATCACCGCAAAGTGTTTTGCGGGAAAGGTAAAAGTTCAGCCTGATTAAGAACACAACACCTCTTAATTCGAATGTGAGGGGCAAACAGAATTAATTCATACCTTGCTAACCGCGCAGAGGTGAGGTGTTGCGTTTGGGTTTTGTTCAATAGGATATCAACAGAGTGAGGTACCATCAAAATCAAATCATGGCCTAGGACCATTCCCTCACTCTGTTTTACAGACGCGGCAGCAGCAGCGACAGCTCGCAAACATCTTGGCAAAGCGCATGCGACAGGATCAAGGGCGGAGGAGTAGTAGCCGTACGGCCTATTCTTCCCTCCGTGTTCCTGTGTTAACACAGCCAAAGCACATCCATCACATTCATGCACAAACAACACAAAGGCCTTGTCATAATTTGGAGTACCCAGAACCGGTGCAGAGCATAGCGCGGTTTTGAGAAGCTCAAATGATCGTTGATGTTCCGAGTTCCATAGCAGTGGCAGAGAAATGCCCTTCTTCGTCAAAGCCAACATCGGTTTTATCACTAGCGAAAAGTTCGGGATCCACAACCTACAGTAAGAAGCCATACCTATTAAGGCTCTGATTTCCTTCTGTGTATTTGGAACAGACATGCCACAAATGTGTTTTATTCTTTCAGGTGTCAATCTTCTCCCCTCCTTTGACAGGAGGTAGCCTAAATAGGCCACCTCCTGACAACAATATTGACATTTTTTGAGCGAAGCTTTATGACCATTTTTAGCTAAATGAACAAGCAACGGTACAGTGCCTTCTTTACAAGCACTCTCAGAGTCTGCAGCCAAAAGCAAATCATCAACATATTGAAGCAGCGTACAAGTAGGTGGCAATTCAAGGGTGTCGAGCTGCTCTTTCAAAGCTCTACTATAAATGCTTAGACTTTCAGTATGCCCTTGAGGTGCCCTGGTAAATGTAAATGAGCGTCCCCCCAAGGTGAACGCAAACAGATATCTACTTTCCTTATGTATAGGAATGTTAAAGAAAGCGTTTTTTAAATCCACAACGCTGAAGTGCGTAGCCGTAGCAGGGATCATTGTCAATATCCACGTCACATCAGGCACAATTGGAAATTGTGGGGCGACAACTCTGTTAATAGCACGAAGATCAATTATGAACCGGTATGGAATTGCATCATCACCTTTCTTATATACAGGCAAGATCGGACTGTTACACAGACTACCTGTAATCTCCTCGATCACCCCACGATGCACAAAATCGGAGACAATGCATTTCAAAGCACGCTCGCCCTCAACTGATATTTTATACTGCGGAATGCGTGGTAGTTTCACTCCATGTTTCAAAACTATTTTAACAGGCTCAATCTGTAATACCCCGACATCATTGTCGTCAACCGCCCATAAACATTCCGGGACAATGCTAAACTCAGGAGGTAAAGGTCGAATCAGGAACTGAGAATTAGGAAGTTGCTGTGGTGAAACCGTCAGCCGTACTCCATCAGAAGAACAATGAATTACTGCGTTCAATTTCTTTAACAAATTCAACTCCAGCAAATTCTCTCCACAGTTCGAAGTGAGAAGAAAAGGGCAATGGTCCGTAAAGGGACCCAAAGAAACAGACACCGGCGAAGCAACCGGACAGACAATTGGTATACCAGAAAACCCTACGGAAACATTTGTTTGCCCTGACAGTGGAATTTTTAGAACCCGGGAATGATCAATGGAGCACTTCTGTGCTCCACTGTCTATCAAAAACTGGTGTTTCCTATTCCCTACTAATAATTCAACGTAGGGGCCTTTCTGATTAACGGGAATAGGTGAAGGTTCCAAACCCTGCTTCGGTCAATCCTAATGAAATAGAGCCTCGTCAGAAGGAAGATCTTCAGAAAAGTAGGCAGCAGAAGGGTGATCAAATATGTTCCTCGAGTCCACACTCGAGGTCTCATTTTCCCGTGAAAAAGGTTGCTGGGGATCTTGTAAGAGCTGACCTCTATCAGGGCCCCGTGCTCCAGGGCTGCCCCGAGGTCGTCTACCCATACTCCCAAACGCACTGTTTGACCTTTGTCGAAGGACGGGGCACTGTGCTCGCCAATGACCTTCCTGGCAGCAATAAGCACATTGATTAATATTCACAGGACCCAAAGGAGCATTTCCTTTTGGGACATACTGACCTCTGGTCTGTGTCGTGCCTCCTCTAGGGTTTCTAACAATTTGTTGTAGTAATACTTTGGTTTTCAAATCTTCTTTCCTCTTTTCAATTTTTTCCTTCTCATTATTAACACGGTTCTCATAATACTGAGCCATGTGCAAAACCTCAGATTGAGATTTTGCCTGCTAAGCGCTCTCATAGGACATAATCTGTGACTGGATGTCGGGCAACAATCCGCATACAAATTTGTCCACAAACAACCTTTTCCCAGACTCTGTACCCAAATCCTGTCCACTGAAGTCAGAAAATACCTGCTCGAATCTGTTAAAGAATTCGGTGGCGCCTTCAGTTTTTCCTTGAACACAGGCCGTAAGCTTGTCCCAAATAATTCTTTTCTCTGGAATTATAGTTTTTAATTTTGCGACAATTCTATCAGGCAAAGTAAGTATTACCTGTGGCGGTTTCTCACCAGCTGGTCTTTCTCCATCAATTCTAATCATAGTTGCCCACGTATCTCCCAACCCCGGCACATCATCTACTGTCTGGACCTGTTTCCATACATCTACGGGTAGGAGTACAGGAAATAGCAAGTCAATATCACTCAAGGTGAACACAGAGGACTGCAAGTCGGACTCTATTTCTTTGTAAAACCCTGTCGGGTTTTTCCTGATATCGGGAACTGATTGTCTAATAGTGTTCAATTCCTGTCGTGAAAACGGGACGTGAACGAATTGTGATACATAATGTGCAGGGATATCCACAGCGGAGGCACCAGTCCCAGCGTTGGCGGGAATCTCAACTTTTGGGACAAAGGTCGGAGGATCCTCTCTCATAGGCAACTGAGATATAGGTACCTCCGGTCGCTTACTAAGCAACAGAGCCAGGTCGAGCGCTAAGGCTGCTGAAGAAGTGTCGGGCGAAAAAGCCCTTTTACAAATCCCCAATAATTCTATGGGGCAACTAACCTTCTTTCTTACACATTCTTCTTGCAGGTATTGTACCATTACCTGAATTACCTTTCTTTGCATTTCTACTGTATACTGACTATACGTGTCATATACTTCATCTGGCGGAATCGATGAATCCGAGATCCATCGAATCGCATCTTTGGTACAAACTTGTATTTCCTCAGGCGATCTACGACACGGAAGGAACCGTTTCTGTACATATATTCTATCGTCTTCGTCATCCTCATCTCGTGACTTTTCAAAGTCTTTCCTATACTCAAACAATTTTTCAACATGCCCATATACTTTCTGCTCTGTGTCCCTCGAAAGTGCCAAAGCATTCCGATCTCTTACTCCTTGTGGAAGATCCAAATTTTTGTAATCTACCCCACATTACACATAAATGAGTCCCCAAACCTTCGATAAAAACATTTTTCCCGGGAAAACTATTCAAATTAGATAATGTGGAAAAAACATTAACTTGATCACCTTTCTCCATACAATGCTTAGCCCATGCAAACAATTCATGTTTCTTATCTGCAGAAACAGTATTACGAGAGCGGAGGTGCAGGTACATTTAATAAAGGTGCGATTGGTGGAGGAACAACAACTAGAGGACTAGGAACAAATCCAAGATGGCGACTTACACAATTTTTCGTTAAGGTCAAGACCTTACCGTGGAGTCTATTTACATGATATTTTAAACAACTTGGCGTAGGCCAACACACATTCAAATACTGCGATAGGAGGCATAATATCATTTCAATTCCAACACATCATCCATGATCCCACCCTGCAGGCAGCCCCCTCCACATGGGATACCCCAGCCCCCATCACCCATGACCCCACTCTGCAGGCAGCTCCCTCCACATGGGATTCCCCAGGCCCCATCACCTGTGACACCACCCTGTAGGCAGCCCCTATTAGGCAGAATTATATGCAGTACCCTTTGGGAACCCCACACACAATTAAGACTACAAGTGACAGTACACATTCACCTTTGGTACATGCCTGTACTACACAGTAAAGTAGTAGCAATGGCTGAGCAGCCAGACTTATCTCAAGAGTAAGCGAGCATTATCAATAGTTACAGAAAGGACAGCAATTCCTGTGATTCAAACAAACACTGACTCAAGGTTTCTGAGTAAAAGAATATACATTTATTTACACATCAGTTGTAAAACATTTCACTAAAGTAAAGCAGTTGAAAATTCACACTCTTAATACACTGCACCGCTCCCAATAGATTCTGGACAAGTTAAACTCAAAATGAAATATGAGCAACATGGCATTCTAGTAATTTTAAAAGGGAGGGAAAGACAAAGTTAGACACAATTTGAGCAGCAACAACAGTCAAGTAAGCGGGGCAATCTAGAAAGGGGAACTGCAGTGATGGAATCAAATCGAAAAGGCTTAGGGCCAAAGTCAATAGGACAAAAGTCTTTTGCTCAAGATCACACAGTCCAGGGTAGTTTGCGGCTAAGTCTTTGCCAAGAGTTCCGGAAGAAGTTGGTTGACAGAAGAGTTAGTTTAAAGAGTAGAGAAGGACAAGCCCTCGGATTGGCGAAAGGTTTCACACACCTTCACAGCGGCTGGACGAAAGGAACAACCAGATTTGCACAGTACCTTTAAATGGAGAAGAAACTGTAGCTGAGGCAGACGTTCCTGGCAGTTCCTGCAGGCTCACGGTTCCTGAAGTGACTGTCGGTCTGAAATGAAGTAGGAAGACTGGAGGGTCCTGCACTGCCCAGGGAAGAAACCAGCAGCAGAGCAAAGCAACGAATAAAAGGTGCGCTCCTTAAAACCCAAGCAGGGTCCGACCTTCCTGGCTATCCGATTCACTGTAGCTCTGTACAGCAAATTCGACCAGTGGAGGGATTCCTGGCTTGCAGTTTGGGCGAACTGGTTGGTCTCACCAGCTCAGGGGAAGAACATTCCTGGTAGATCTTCTCTGTCGTTGGAGACTGTATATTCGGACCTGCAGCAAGCCTTCAACGGGTGGTTCAGTCGTTGTAGGGTTCCTCTTCTGTCAGCTCCTCATCGGTTCTTTCGTTCCAGTGGTGACTCTGCCTTTCCAGACCAAGAGACCTGCCTTTTATGCAGTTTTCCCTCATTCACACAGCCTGGCTGTCAAACACACAGCAGGGTGGCTGTCCTGGCGGGACTGTCACCTAGCCAATCAACCAGGAGTGTGACTTGGGTTACCAAGGGAACCCATGGCAGGGGTCCTAAATCCCCTCCCTCACATCCTACCTACCCAGACTTTCAGGCGCCTATGGAGTAGGTGAGGCTCCACAGTCTATGAACACAAGAAAATGTTAAACACACATAGCAAAACACATGTAAGAGTGGGAAAAAAAGGCTCACACTCGTACCAGGTGAAAAAAAATAATCCTAGAAAACCAGCAAAGCTGCTGAGGGACTCAGTAGGTAATGGAATTAGCCACTCTGGAGAATTCTCCCTGACTGCCCCCTTCAGACTGGACACCACCACCCCAACCCCCATCACTGTGATGCCACCCTGCAGGCATCCCCCTCCACATGGGATACCCCAGCCCCCATCACCTATGACCCCACTCTGCAGGCAGCCCCCTCCACATGGGATACCCCAGCCCCCATCACCCATGACACCACTGCAGGCAGTCCCCTTCAGACGGGACACCAACACCCTAGCCCCCATCAACCGTGATGCCACCCTGCAGCAGCCCCCTCCACATGGGATACCCCATTACCCGTGACCCCACCCTGCAGCCAGCCCCTTCCACATAGGATATCCCAGCCCCATCACTCGTGACCCCACCTGGCAGGTAGCCCCCTCCACATGGGATACCCCAGCCCCATCACCCATGACCCCACCCTGCATGCAGCCCCCTCCACATGGGATACCCCAGCCCGCAATCACCTGTGACCCCACCCTGCAGGCAGCCCCCTCCACATGGGATACCCCAGCCCCCATTACCCATGAAACCACCCTGCAAGCATCCCCCTTAAAATGGGACACCACCACCCCAGCCCCCATCACCAGTGATGCCACCCTGCAAGCAGCCCCCTCCACATGGGATACCCCAGCCCCTATCACCCATGACACCACCCTACAGGAAGCCCCCTTCAGATGGGACACCACCACCCCAGCCCCCATCACGTAACTGTGTATATTTGAGAATTCGGCTAAACATCAAGGATTTAGATGTGTGAATTTAGTACACATTTTGTTTTATTGACAAGTGGATCAACATATTGTGAGGGTAGATGGCATACTTACAGCCAGTTTGAGCAGGAGGCGTGGCCTGTGGACGGCGAACTGAGACGCGCGGCATTGTTTGGAGAGGTACTTGATTTGAACCCTTGAGTGCACGAGCTCCTTCGGATTGGAGGTTGTAGGACAATGTTAGGAGCGGGAGAGCTCGGATGAGCATATTGGGTTGAATTCTTTGAAAATGAATTTGTAGGAAGTTTCGCAAAACACACTCAGGATGTCATATGATCGGATCGCGATCACGTGATATGCTGTGTATGTGATACGAACACACCGCGGGCCGGGGGACTGTATTTACAGCCGTTCCGCCGTGCCCACACTGCCTTAGGCTTTAGCCTTTGAGGTGTTAGCTTGTCTTGTGAAAATACAAATTACTCAAACATTATACTAAGGAGGTCACATGATCCGATTACAATCACGTGACAAAGGAGAGAAGGAATATAAACGCACTGCGGGACGGGAGGCTGTGTATGCAGCATTGTTCCCGTTCCCGCATTGCACTAAGGAGAATTCCGAATAAAAGTAATGTTGTGGTTGAATAGGGCACATTTATTTTTGGGGGAGACTTTTAGAGAGGCACTTGCTAAGGAATACTTATTTAATTGATTTTGGAAATTGTTTCTCTGTTTGTTTTTGTAGAGAGTGCATAGAATTCTGCTTGGCCACTGGTATAGGTCCATTGGTCTTGCTGATGACATCAGTTGTCAGCTGAAATATTAACACAGAAGGACTCTATCCATGGGCATTATTGGGATTTACAAAAGAGGGTTTGGAGACTTCAATGACCCTGGATAATTACAAGGTTCGTTAAATTACTTTAGAGATATTTCTCTATATTTTTTTGACACAGTAGTGTTCCCCCTGACGTGGAGACAAACAGAATTGTTTTTAGTAAATATATTTTTTGAATTTTTGTTGTAGGAATTTAGAATAAGAACACAATTCAGATCATCACCCCAAGAAGGGGTCAGGATAACCCCGAAACGCGTAGTGAATTAAGAACATGTGATTGTGTTGTAAAAATTACAGAAATCTGTATGGAATAATTATACATTTGTAAAAATTATTATTTATGTATGTGGACCGATGTGTCTGTCAAATATGACATATGTGTTTCTTTGAATGAATGGTGTATTTCAAGTTCTAGATGAAGAAAAAAAAATATGAAAAAAATTGTATGAATTTCGAATGCAATTAACTTTTTTCAACAAAAGAAATATATTGCGTATGTCTTTTGGAAGTTTATTTTCTTGATTGAAAAGATGAATATTGTTTACTTTGAATTAAAAACACGAAGAGTTTAATCTCGAGCAGTGTGACCAGGGTCATGTCCCATAGGGCCTTGTGGGGCATAACATTTTATTGGCAAGTCTGCATACACCATGATCTCAGGGATTTATGTACACAGTGTGTGTGTGCAAATTATGGCCTGTTAACATGCATGGCAATGTGTTGCAGGATAGCATTGTGATGACAATGCATGTAGTAGATGCAATTAACATGATTCTTCATGTGTTTATATGTCCATGTGCAGGTGAGGAGCCACCAGATTCAGGGGAGGAGGTATAGGAGGAACGGGAGCCTGAGCCCCAAGAGATCACCAATGGGGATGTGTTTTGGAAGTTCATGAGATTCCACTGGTTCTACAGTCCATCCGGCGCATGACTCAGTATGAGTCCTACTCCAATGATACCATTAACACTGGTGGTGAACCGGATGCCCATTCCTCTATGCTGTCGGATGTGAATGCATAAAGTGATGGAGCTGTTCTAGCCTGGAGGGGGTCACGTCCCCTCACAGGGCCAGTCAGCATTGCCATGTCTGTCTGTGGTGGTTACGGCCACGCTCCACTGTATTGGCTTCCAGTCCTGGGACGGATGACCAAGGGAGGGTTGCAGTCCTGCAGTCACAGACAGCAGCTAAACATCAGGGGCCATGCTCCCTTGGGTCCAGCAGGTGTGGGGCACACACAAGTTGTGGATGTGTCATGGCTGGGGAGTCAGTGTGAGAGCAACAGGGTGTTTCCTATGAGATGTTGGCTCATGGCATGGATAGGGTGCCAATTCCATGTTCTCCCGACAAACACAGGTAGTGCACCAGCTGCAGGGATTGCGGTCCACATGCCGTGCACACAGGCTGCACATGGAGGCAAGCAACATGAGCCGACGGGCCGAACTGAGGTCTCTGCAGGCATCCCTGCTTGCAGAGGGTCGGGCCCACAGGGAAGCTCTGAGACAAGGGTTTCTGGCACTCAGAGCTTCAATGGAAATGCTAGAGGCAGCCCGCAGTACACAGTAACAACAGCAGATGCAAATGTTGAGTCATACCATCTTGGAGGAACTCCGTGCATCCCGTGAGGTGGTGCATGCAGACCTCCGAGGCTTCATGTTGAAGATGCATTCATCTGGGTCCCACTTGGCCGCTGCCATAGAGGACCAGACCAGGGCTATATGTGGTCACCCTCCCTTACCACTACCACCTTTGCATTCTACACAGGAAGGTGGCAACAGCAGCAGCAGCCCTCCCAATCCATGATAGCTGTGCGGTTCATGAACCCATGGAGATAATTGTTTTTTTCAACATCCACACATGTGAGGGTTGACGGGCACTTTGCCCCCACTCCTGGGTGGAACCCCCCAGTCCAAGTTGGACACTTATTTTCTTTTTTTTCCACTCCCCTGGCTGTTATGCTCACCTTGTCTCTGTGGGGGCATCAGACGTTGTGGTAGTAGGCGTCTGCTTCTCAGGGTTCTGCTTCTGGTAGCTGACAGCTCTGGTATCACTAGACTGCTCCAGGGGAAATAATCAACTCCTGTGATGTGGAAGTCACAATAAATTAAAGCTGCCATGGGTGTTAAGCTTTTCCCTTCTCCCACCTGGCACTATGTCCCCTAGGTTTTCAGGCTTAATATATCTTTTCCCTTGCTCACCTTATTATTTTTGTAGGCAAGCTCTCTGTCCTGCTTGCTTTCAACAGGAGCGCAGTCTCTGTGCTCACGTATTTGAACCTAGTTACTTTCAGTGGTTCGTATGGCAGTTTGGCTGTAGAGGCAAGCCCAGGCCTGCTGCGGCGTGACTTCTTAGGCTGTGTTTGCCTTGCTTCAGAGTTTTTCCTTCTTGTGCTAATGTCTTTTTCTGTGTCTGTTTTAGTGTCGCAGCACTTAGTCTTTTTCCTGGATGAACAATCTCATGAAAGGTTGTGATTTGTGAACGTTCATTGATTAATGTTCCTTCCTGACGTGTCTAACTTCCGTTTCTTGTGATGCAGGGGTCAGCGATATTCCGGGAAGTGTCAGTGCTGAAGTGACTTCAGTGCAAGTGTCCTGCGTGGTTATTTTGATGTCTCCACTGATTGGTAAATATATGCGCGCACTCGCTTGCTACTGCAATTGTTATGGTCTTACTTCGTGTGAGCTGACTTTGTCCTTTTCTTTCCAGGTGCCGGTGTTTAAGCGGGGATGCAATGAGGCAAGCCACACAGGACATCGGCAGAAGTTGCTGCTTGATTTCTACGGTGGGCGGAAGCAGAGAATATCCAGGTAAATTGCTTGGGGTGCAGGGCGGCAACGTGGGTTGTGTCCTGTACTGATGCTTTCTTTTCTTGTTGCAGGATGCAGGCGATGATGAGTGGCAGGCTGCAAGCAATGGTGAGTGTTACACTGCTGGAAGGCAGTACAACGTGAAACATGTTTCTGAGCCGGGGTGTCGCTTATATAGCCAGCCACATCCAGGAGCTCCAGCCACACCCAAACACTAGTCTGCATTGTCAGACAGATGAAAAAGAGGCTGTGGCCCAGTGCCCTCCATGTTGAGTTGTCTGGAATCTTGTTATGGCCCAATGGTCACCATCTTTACTCCCTGATGAGCCTGGCACCAAAGGCGCCAGGACAAGGTTTAAGAGGCCTTTCCTTGTCTCCCAGGAATAAAGGGAGCAGCACCTCGGGATAGTGCCCCTGTGGCAGCACGTATGCAGGGCTGCATGTGTGTCCCTGGTCCATTCACTATGACACTGGCCAGATGTTGGCATGTCATATTTTGTTTTGCCCCTTCTTGCTTGTGGTCTTTGTTATTTTTTGTATTGATTGCCCTTGAGGTGTGTCATTAACTCCACAGGGACTATACATGTGCAGTGGTGTACGTGCAGGCATGCCTAGTGAAGTAATCTAGCATGTTTGCATGGGGTGCACAGGAAGCCATTTGCAGGTAATCATAGCTTTGTGTTTCCATGGCACGTGTGTGCTGTGTCAATTATACTGCGCAATGGGTGTTTTAATAAGTTCACCAATGTTGTTCCAGTAATCCGTGATGTGGCAGTGACTGCTATCCCGGGTGAGACATCCTGCACCATTAGAAGTCCAGACTCCTCTTGCCCTCCACCAGTCAATGTCCTTCCTTTAACAAATTAGGAAACATACTTACTGGTGAAGGTCATACAGGATTTACAAAATGCAGACACAGTTATTTGGTAAGCATTTGCACTGTCTTGTATGTTGGGCATGCTTCATTGTTGGGCATCTTTGCTGCATGTGTCGGGTGCGTATATGTCCTTTGCATGCTCACATGGCATGGTAATTTGGTTAGAGCTCATATCAGTGTGTAAGCTACCTATGTGGATACCTCATGGGTGCAATGACTGTGCTGTGCAGCATGTAAATCAGTAAACCAGGCCATGGACTCCTTGATCTGTCATTTCTTTGTTATTCACTCTCTGTGCCACTCTCTCTCACCCTCTCCCTGGTGTGGTACAATGTACTCCTGTACAAATCAAAGTCAATGGCCATTCACCCTGTGTCACCCTGTGTTGCTCATGCAATCTGTGTTATATACATATTTTCTTTCTGGTATCAACTGTGATCATGTATGTGCATGTATTTTGTGCTGTTACTCTGCATTGCATTCAATGTAGGTAGAGCGTCTCCCGATGGTGTGCATTGTATGCAAGGCAGGTGAGTTCCATGAACAGGTGAGTGCATGGCATTTGCTGGTGTTGTTTGCATGGGAGTGGGGCACTGTGTGTGTTCACTCTGGCTTTACTAACCTTTATCTTGCTCGAGGGTTGTATTACTCACCCAGAGGTGATGCCAATGATGGTTATGGTCTTGTTAATCTGATGGATTGTTGAGAACACTGTTTACTGATTATGATAACTGTGCTTTCTGACTGTGTGTCCACCTTTCATGGTTGGTTGTGAGTGTGTAGCATGGTCAACAGTTTGGAGACTGTGGCAGGGGCAGAAGTTTGAGCTGACGTGTGCCTCATTCAAATTTTATCAGGTCTAATGAGTGGCACATCTGATCGCTATCAGGGTTTGTGGTATTAGGGATGTTTCTCAGATTTGCAGGGTCGAATTTAAGGTTCAACTATTAGTGAGTGCTACAGCATTGTCATTCCACCAACATGTTGCTAGGTCTGCTGGTATGTGGCCTATTTGGTCCTACGGCACTTCAGGATTTGTATTGTTAGTGGGTTTTCTTCCTTTTCTCGGGCATGTAGCAACATGGTGTATGCGGCTTCCTGTGCAATACATCTGGGTGCATGGTGGTGAGAGATTGGAATAGATGCAGCATTACACCATAGGTATGCGGTAACAATGAAGTCTGCATTAACCATGTTCTGGTGGTTTTCAGTGTACTTTTAACATTATTTGTATGTTTAGGATTTTATATGTTTGCTTGTTGTTGTTGGCTTATGTCTTCCATTCATGCTCCATCGGTGTGCAGGAGTACTTTTTGCCATCAAGCAGGGTTCTGGCGGAGGAGCAAGAGGTGAATGGATTATTCATTTTGAATACATCCACTGGATATTTTTCTAGCCCACCTTCACAGTACCTTTGTTATGCGCTTGCACTACATTTGTCTTGATGATACACGTGACTGAAAGAACCAATTACTGAGAGACACTTCATACACAACCCTCCGCACTTTGACGCACCCTGACACTCGCCATCATCATTATTCATTCTCTTCATTCACTTATGTCTCATCTGAAGGACTCAACCAAGTTGACAAGTACATGAAGGTGTCATCCCTATTGGTGTACAGCTCCTCATACAGAACCATCATTGCAAACTTCTCCTCTAGGTCTAATGCTATTGCTGATCTATGCATTGTAACAGTCCGGCGCAACAGTCACTAGGGTCACATTATGAATGGTGGCATCCATCCATTCATATTGCCCTGCTGTCCTCATCAGCCTTGATGTCCAATTTTCTTTTCACACAGTCATGCATTCCATCCTCATTTTGATGATCCATGAACGGACAGTGGACTTGCTTATGTCATTCCTGTAAATATATTCCATGAAAACCCCATACTGTGTCCTTTCTTCTGCCCTACTTCAGCCGCCACCTGTGGCATCATGCAGGTGTCCATTCCTTTACCATGCATCTTTGACTTATACATTTGACTGGTGGTAGGCACATTTGGAACAATTGTATTATGATTAATGTGCTATGATGAGGACAGAGTACTCTTCAGCACTGTTTGTAGTGACACACTGGCACCCTTATTCACCATGTGTGACATACAGCCATCCTGGGCAGTGCCCTCAAAATGATCTTGGCTTGCGCCATTTACAAAATTGCATGTCCCTATTGACTCTGCTGCAGCCTACATGTGCCACTGACTCAGTCCTTCCTACATGTTCGCACTCCATGCACACTCATTCCAAGGCAGGGATGTTGCCTTGATGTTCAACTACTCCCTTCCATGACTGCCACATATTTATGTGATTGTGAATGAGTCCGACTTGCTGGTCTTGTTGCACACAGTTAATGTACACTTCCACAACATCACGCAGAGGTGCAATCTTACACGTGCTGTGTTACTCGCCAGGCTATACTAGTGCTACGGCCTATCGCACCAACTCCATGCTTGTGATCCACACCCGCTGTAATTCATTGGGACACAAGTATTATGCTTGACGTAAATGCCAGGGACATCTGTCTGCCACTGATTGTCCTCCATTGGCTAGCCATGGAAGACATTGTCGAGTCATAGGAAGTATGCATTATGCACTGTGATTTGTGAGGCCTGCTTACTCCCTATCTGCTAATGTTCATTCCTGAATGCTGTCCCTCCAGAGTCATTTCATCATGTTACTCTGACCTTCTTCGGGTGATCCAGTTATTGATGGAGATTGTTATCGTCAGCAGGGGCCAACCTCTGGGATACCCATCCTGTCGCCCTCTGTTTGGGGACTCATTTCTTTACTTTCCATGAGCTACCCATGTGTTTCGTCTTATACTATTCCTTCGCTCTCCCTCTTCTCTGCTAAGCAATCCCTCTGCTCTCTCACTCTCTCCATTCCTTTTGTCCTAGCTGCTTGATGACTGTCTCCTTGATGTGCCTCAAGGTCTCACACGCCTCTTTGAAACCCAGCAATTTGTGTGGCAGTTGCCTCCATGATGTGGACTAGTGTCATCATCGCAGCACTTGGGGAATGCCCAGAGAGAGTTCTCTCAAAACTTACCCAAGCATCCACTGACTGGCTGCACTTGAACCACCCCTGATCTTTTTATCACCCTCCGAATACCATACCCCTCTGAACTTCTGTCCAAATGCTCCTTCTGATTGCACGATGCAGGTGTCTGTCTGTTCCAGCTTTCATTGGTCCCTGCATAATGGCACATTGATTCACTTGTGAAAATATAATGATTCAGCGTGCGACAAATTCATTGTTACATCCATTCTTGATAGTATAGTATGCATTTACTATTCCTGTCCAGAATATTATAGATCTGTCTGAGCGGGAGTTATTTTTGTATTTGTTCCATACATGTTTGGGTGCTTTCAGACAGTGTATTATGCATTGGCCATTTATCTATCTCCTTTGACATTACATACCATACCACACTCTGGTGATGATTTCACATGGCATATGGGACTTTTTAGTGACACACAGGTGATTTGATGTCTAGTTTGACATGGTGGTAGAGGCATGCTCCCTCTTCTATGTGTTTCTTTTGGAAACCCAAAATTAAATTATTTTTAGTTCTAAGGGATGCACACAATGTTGCACTTCCAGGGACACATTCTCAGGGTGGTTTGGTGGGCACTGATGATTGGCCCTTTGTCATCATTAAATGGCACCTGGAATGTGCAAGGCCTGTATGCTCTCCACAGGAGTGGATTTTTGCTGAAAAATGTAGCACAAGCTAGATACGGGCAGCCTCGCGACGTGCCCTTTGACCTGCCATGTGCATGCGGCCTGCATGTGGTTGGGGATGTGGGGTAACCACCATGTCCACAGGTATGCCACGCCATGTGGCAACATTGTGCAGGAAGCATGCAGCCACAATGATCCTGCACACTAGTGGTGGTGCATATAGCAACTCACCACCAGAGTGGTAAAGGGAGCAGGAACGTGACTTGAGCACTCTGAATGTGTGCTCCACTATGGCCCGAGTTTCAATATGGGCTGTGTTGTATCTTACCTGGGCCAGTGTGGCAGGGTTTGCATTGATGTCATCATGTAGGTGCTCAGAGGTTAGGTATTGTCCCCTGTAGAGTGGAAAAGTTTGTCATTGGTGTGTATTTGTCTGTGTGTGACATGCATGTATCTGCAGGTGCATTTATACTCACCAATGAGCCATCTGTTGCCAGGCCTCCCAGCTTCTAGGGCACGGTGTAGGGGTGACATTCTGAATATGAAACTATCATGGGAGGACCCTGGATAGTTTGCATGTACAGAAGTAATGATGCCCTTGGCATCACTTACAACCTGCATGTTGATGGAATGCCAGTGCTTGCTATTGCGATATATGTGCTCTGTAGCCCAAGGTGGACGTAGAGTCACATGGGTGCAATTGATGGCACCAAGCATTTTAGGGAAGTGCGCCACCCAATAAACGTCCTGGACCATGTCCTGCCTTTCTGCAGGTGTTCTTGGCATGTAGATGTGCCTGTGGACTGAGGGGGCGCGCAGTCCTTATTGACAACACCTGGTGTAGGAAGCATGACTGCGTGGCTGTGAAATGCCCCCAACTATGGCAGTTGTCCACTGAAATGACCCAGCAGCCACAAAAATGCAGTATATTGAGCAACTTTTCCAAGGGGCTCAGTGCTTGGGAGCACAGGGTGGGTGATGTAAGGTCATCTTCCCACTTTGTGACCAGATCTAACATGACATGAGGTGTAAACCTATACCTGCCGTAGACCTGGTCATCAGGCATCCAATAAAGGCTGGTCCTAGGTAGAAAAATATGTGCCCTGGCCATCCTCCTCCTCCTGTCCCACAGTTACTGCTGTGACAAATGGTACATTCATCGTAGCTGTATGCGTGCGTTGTTTGATCACGCAGGCTTTTTATGCATTTGTTTTTGTGCGCGTTGACGTTTACGCCAGCTATCCCGTGGCGGACGTGTTTCATGATTTGCACGTATTTTTCCGCACACTGGCGAGACCTGTTCAAATCCATGAATATGGGTTTTTAGCACACATATGGGCGTTGCAAGGATTTTACTGTGGTACTTCCCTCGTCACACCCATATTTTCACTTGTTGTTCCCCATTCCACGTGTTCCACCCCCTTTTTAGGTGACTGCGCAGACACGGGCAGGCCTTTCCTTAAAGTCTCATGCAAGGCGTTGGTGGTGTCGCAGTGACGTGTTGGACCGGCACAGATTCCTTGCAAGTCCCTGGTTAGCCCCGTGCATTGTCTCCATGAATTGACAAATGGGCGCTTGCGCGCGATTTCGAGCACAAGCACCCTATTTTCCCAGCAAATCATTCCATGAATCGGGCCCTGTTAGTGCTGTCAGGATTATTTGTGGCATTTCTATAAAGGACGAGCATTTGCAAATACAACTGGTCCTAGCCGTTTAAGTACATTTTGTGAACGATTGGTGGCAATTGGAAGAGAAGATTAATTGTTACATTTTCATAGGAATTTACTCCAGTTGGGTTGCTGAATTTAAATGTACCAGAGAGTTCTGTCTGTGCATCGTTTGATGGGGCTGCAGATTTTGTTTAGAGAGGAGAATGTGTCTCTTTGTTTTCTGATGGCCGTGAATTGAGTTTGTACTACACAGTTTTATGGTTGTATTATTTGATGGCGAAGGAGTTGGTCATTGTTTCTTTAGTGGTATTGTTGGAAGATCGATTATAGGTTCTGTTTTTATTCTTTTTCTTTTTAAAGGTTTTCCTTTTTTAGGTACAGGGAGCACATCTCTATGGGGGGTGTACTGTGCATGTATCCTGTTGTATCCTAGCAGGCAAAGAATGTCTGTGTTCACTTTGTTTACATCAAAATTAAATAGACCATTGAGTGTACAGAGACGTGAAAGTGATAAGTAACTCATACCTTCTTTAAAAACTGTGCTGCCAATGTCAATCAATGTGTGATCTTTTTATTATTATTATTTATTTTATTTTAGTTCACTAGGAACGTTTACAAACTACATATATTTACAAGACATTAACATCACATTTCACCATATTCATCCCATTTAATACACAGACCAGCGCATGTATTACATCACTATAAAAATCATTCATAGAATAATTTTAACTACAATTAAAATGCATCAATAATATTATCATTCAATGTAAAATCCTCAAAATCCATATACATGTGTACACTCCACAAGAAATGACGTTTAAACATATACAACACATTTCATTACATCTCAAAACCCTGCAAAAATACAACATTAAACACATATTCTAAAATACATCTTAAAATAAACCTATTAACATATATACTCTCCATAATCCACCAGCCCTCATTCTTTGAGGTACTTATTGTTAATGTGGGATTGTAGTCGATACAGCGCAATATGGACTGATTCACTCTCTGTATTCAAACAGTAATTCCAAAAATGCACTGTTTTAATTGACTCATACCAGCTTATACATTTCCCCAAAATGTTCATATAAATGTGCACTAACTCAGGGCACCCAGTTAATAAATGCTGCACTGTTTCTTGCATATTTACTAATTTGCATTAACAGCAGATTCTATTCTCAATGGATATTTTTTTAAAACACCACATATCGTCAAAAGTAGGAGCGGTTTCAAATGTAATTTGAGCAGAAAGTGATGGACCATAGGATTAGGGCATCACAATAAATATGTTTGTGCCTTCAAGCATGTATGTGTAACACAAGACACCTACTTATAAGTCTTTAACATACCAAGATGGGGGATTTCCTGGCCCAATCCCGTTGCTCAGCCTTTTTCTAATATAGCCTTTTTCATAGTATCAAAGCCAGTGCCCCTCTCAACATCAGGTAGCCATTCCATTCTGGCAAAACAATCAACATTCAGTTGCTTGAAGCAATTGACACTTCTACACCCCTACATATTCTGTACTATGATGGCTATGCTCGATCTAGGGTTAGACCTTGTGATTTGTTAACAGAGTCAAGATATGCACGAGACAGAGAGAATTGTTCTTTGCGTACTTAGATGTCTTTGAAAAGAAGGAAGTGTGCTATTGTCAAGCCAATTTATTTTTACTTCTGCAAGTTTGTAAAAGTGGATGTTGTTGTCTTGTGGATATGTTTGGAAGCCAGCAACTGCATCAATTGCTCCATTGACTAAACTTGTTCTGCAGTTTAGGGACAAAGTTAATATTTTCTCCAAAATAGCTGTGTTCGAGATTTAGTTGTGCTGTTGCTTGTTGACACATAGGGAGTGTCATGCCCTGCATGACTAGTTTGTCTCTGGAGCTGATATGCAGTATGGGTTGCATTTCTTTTTGTTAACATTGTCTCGATGAATTGACCAGAGCTTGAAAGGGTTGGCATTAAGGACATGCATTTTATATTTTGTTGAGTTAATTGTTCCATGACATCCGGGGCAGATATGTTTTGCCCATATAACCATATAGCTGTCTTTCATTACGACAGGGTAATCAAGACCTCTTGACTTATATAGCCTCATTCAAGAGACTTATAGTGGAAACTCAATGGCCCGAGGATAAGAGAATAACGCTTTTCTACAGAGGCCTGCGTGGAGAGCTCAAGGATGTGTTAGCTCAAGTTGTGAATCCTCCACAAGAATGCTCAGACTATATTGACTTAGTTGTCCAATTGGACCATAGACTGCAGAACAGGAAGGCAGATCGTTCCAAATTTGATACCCGAGTGTTTTCTAAACCACAAACCTCTACTAGGGGAGCTGACACGGTGGAACCCATGCAAATAGGGGGCATGAAAGGACCTTTAACCCAGAAAGAGCGGGAAAGAAGAAGGCAGCTGCAATTATGCCTCTATTGCGGAAACTCAGAACACTTTCTTTGGGACTGTCCAGTGAAACCAGCTAAGAAGGCTGTAGGAGCCGCAGATACCTGTACCACAAGTTCTGAGCAGGGAAACGACCTAGCCTGTCAAGAGTAGAGGTCCTCTTGCCGAGCGTTAAGATCTGTCCCGTGACCTCGCATTTCGTGGTACACATGGTCCTCATTAGTCCTGAACGTCCGGATCGTTTGCATGCAATCGAAGCTTACATCGACAGTGGAGCAATCGGAAATTATGTGGACCGTGAAATGGTATCAAGGATGAATCTTCCCCTTGTCCCTAAGGCTGTAAAAGACGTCATTACTACTGTGGATGGCACGGCGATAGCCTCTGGACCAGTAACGCATGCCACCCAAGAAGTGACGCTAGTGAGTCAAGATGGACACCGGGAGAGAATCTGTTTGATGTGATCAAGGCTCCTCAGTTCCAGATCATTCTGGGAATGCCTTGGTTAGAGAAGCGCAATCCTCAGATCGATTGGCGAGCAAAGACGGTTCAGTTTCCAGAATGTTTTACCACTTGTTATCCTAGTTCTGATGTTTCACTGGCGGCAATTTCTTCGGAGGAGGTTCCCAAATTACCTCCCGAATACCAGGAATTCCAAGACGTCTTCCGGAAGGATCAAGCTAACACCCTGCCTCCTCATAGGTCTTACGACTGTCAAATAGATTTGATACCCGGAACAACTCCTCCTTGCAGCAGGATTTATGCCCTCAACGAGCCAGACAATCTTCACCTCAGACAATATTTGGACCAATACCTAGCTAACGGGTTTATTCGTCCTTCAAAATCTCCAGCTTCATCGGCTTTGTTCTTCGTTCTGAAAAAGGAAGGAGACCTTAGGACTTGCATAGATTATCGCGCCCTAAATCAAATCACCGTTAAAAACAGATACCCGTTACCTTTGATCCCTGAACTCCTGGACCAAGTCAAAGACGCATGTATATATACAAAATTGGATCTCAGAGGAGCCTACCACTTGGTACGGATAAAAGAGGGCGATGAATGGAAAACGGCCTTCCGCACCAAGTACAGGCTATTCGAATATCAAGTGATGCCCTTTGGACTTTGTAACGCTCCTGCCGCATACCAATATTTTATGAACAATGTCCTTAGAGAACTCATAGACGTGTGTGTTGTTGTCTACATTGATGACATCCTTGTCTATTCATCATCCGAAGAGGAACACCAGAGACACGTTAAAAAGGTTCTCGAGAGATTGCGTCAACATAATCTTTTTGCTAAGCTTGAAAAATGCGTGTTCAACGTAACTGAAGTCGAGTTCCTGGGATTCATATTGTCACCCAACGGAGTCCATATGGATTCAAAGAAAGTCGATGCAATCATCAAGTGGCCATCACCAACCTCTGTAAAAGGAGTTCAAAGCATGTTAGGCTTCGCTAACTTTTACCGCAGATTTATTCCTGAATTTTCTCGGATAGTCCAGCCCATCACCGCTCTGTTAAAAAAGAACAAACGTTTTGAGTGGTCTTCTGAAGCAGAACAAGCTTTTCAGGACTTAAAAGCTAAATTCATTTCTGCACCTGTTCTAAAACATCCTCGCCCAGAACTCCCCTACATCATGGAAACGGATGCTTCTAGTCTTGCTATGGGGGCAGTTTTATCACAAAGAGATCCGATCACACACCAGTTACACCCTGTAGCCTTTTGGTCCCGCAAGTTTTCGGCTCCCGAGATCAACTATTCAATTACAGACAAGGAACTTTTAGCTATCAGATCGGCCTTTAAAGCATGGCGGCATTATCTTTTAGGAGCCAGACACACAGTCACCGTAATGACTGATCACCGCAATTTACAATATCTAAAGACGGCCAAAGCTCAGTCTTCCAGACAGCTTCGCTGGGCTCTGTTTCTGGCTGAATTTGACTTTATAATTACTTATCGACCAGGCAGTAAGAACGGAAAAGCAGATGCCCTCTCCCGGATGGGAGTAGATGAACATTTGATCAATCCAGAACCAATACCCATAATCCCAGAACAAAGGATTTTGGGTTTGGTCAGCACTCAATCTTTTGACGACATCAAGACCACGGTTAAATCACTCCTAACTCCGGCCGATTTGCAGGACTGGGGAAAAGGGAAAAGAATTCTCAGTGGATCAAGACCTACCATATTTCCGAGGACGATTGCACTTGCCCTGTGAGAAAATACAAAAACAAGTAATTTCCTGTTATCACGACTCTCCAATGGAGGGTCACCCTGGCATTACCAAAACCATGGAAAAGATTAAAAGACATTTCTGGTGGCCATCATGGAAAAAGGATATTAGAGACTTTGTAATCTCCTGCGGTGTGTGTGCCCAGAATAAAAGTCAGAAGCAGAAACCAGCCGGCCTATTACAGCCACTAGACATCCCTCCCTGTCCATGGCATACCTTGTCCATGGATTTTATCATGGACTTACCTCCATGCTCGGGGTATACTACCATTTTAGTAGTTGTGGATCTATTCTCCTTCAGCCTCAGTATTGGCTCGAGAATTCTTGGAAAACATCGTTCGCTTACACGGTTTTTCCTCAGTTTTAGTCTCCGATAGGGGAAGTCAATTCATCTCCCAGTTCTGGCGCAGTTGCTGTCGTCTAGCCCAAATTGATGTAAGACTTTCGACCAGTCACCATCCCCAAACTGACGGACAAACCGAAAGGACAAATCAGACACTAGAACAATATCTACGTTGCATGCTCCAACAAACTGAAAACCCCTGGAAGGATATTCTTTGGATCGCTGAATACGCTTACAACAATTCGACTGGAACCGGGAAGACTCCTTTTTTCCTATTATACGGACACCATCCTAGAACCTCCAACCTGGATCCTCCCCAAGAATTTGAAGCACCTGCTGTGGATCACTTGCACTCAGAAATCACCCGTGCTTTTAAGGAAGCCACTGGCCATCTGCAAAGAGCTAAAGCTCAATTCAAAAAAGGAGCAGATCGACACCGTAAAGAGGCCCCTCACTATGCTGTAGGAGATCAGGTCTGGTTATCCACTAAGCACCTGCCTCTAAAAGGACCCTGCACCTTCATCCCGAGATACCTTGGACCCTATCTCATATCTGCCATAATTAATCGGTGGCTGTCAAATTGGAATTACCTACGCATATGAAAATACATCCAGTATTCCATGTCTCCTTATTAAAACCAGTACAACCAGAAACCCGATTGACTGAACTTCCAGAACCGGTTTTAGTAGATGGAGAACTTGAATTCGAAGTGAAGAAGATCCTAGACTCCAAAATCTCCAAATCTAAGTTATATTATCTGATTGATTGGAAGGATACGGCCCCCAGGAGAGGTCTTGGGAACCCTCAGAATATGTCCACGCACCTCGTCTGGTCAAGAAATTCCATCTGAATCACCCCAACAAGCCAAAACCCCCGGAGAAGACACACTTAGGAGGGGACTTGAGGGGGGGTGCTGTCATGATCACTGTTCCCAAGGAGCCAGGACCAGCCCAACGTCCTTGGGAGCAGGACCCTAACCCTAATCCTAGGCACCAGCCGGTCCCTACTGGGACCTTTTGGACCCTGACCTGGCGCCGGTGGCACCAGGCTCATCAAAACCATCGGTCCCGGCACTGGAAGCGCCGGGCTCATAATTGGTGTGAAAGTGCTTGGGTGGACTTACCTGCAGCAGACCATGCTGCTTACTTACCAGCCACTTAGAAGCCCTCTGTGAACAGGAACTACTTTCTTACCTGGGTGGGGAAGCTCCACTCCCTGGATACAGCACTGGAACTCTTCTGGAAACTGGAAATCTTTTCTTACCTAGGCGGGGCCGTGGAAGAAGACGCCTCATCACTCCAAGGCTATTTAAACCACACCCGATAGATGAAACGTGCTTCGCGTTATTTTGCATCTGCAGCAGAACGCTCACCGAGTCTGTTCCAGCCTTTCCTCTTTCGATCCTGAACCTGCAAGAATTATACTTACCATTCCTGTATCCAGTCAACATCAGCACCTGCAAAAGACAAGAAACAACAGGTTAGCAAGACAAACTCTACACACGGTACTTTCTCACCTGATCCATCAGCAGCGGCCGTGTCTTCACGCTGCACCTTCGCCTGCAAAGACAAAAGCATTGTTATACTTATCGGCACGCCGTGAATTCCGGATTTCTTCATCGCCGCCTGAGAAGACAAAGTATAGTTAAAACTTACTAGCATTCCGCTGACTCCAGCGCTGCAAACCAACATCTGAAAGACAAAAGAAAAAGACATTAAGCAGGTATTTACTCACGCCCATCACGCTTGTCGCAATAAAACGCCTGCGAATACTCCGGTGTCTCTTTAACACGAACTAAGCTGCAAGGAAAGAGACAGTTAGAGCGCTTGCCATACTTACGAATTTCCAGGCGCTTCACTCTATCTTCCATCCCAAGAGTCCTGCAATACATAAGGGAAAAGCATTATACAGAGTCTTCAATATTAACGTGCCACGCATTTAAAGACTATAAAGACAAAAGGTGTCCAGAAACTCACCGCTCGTGCAGATAACGACGGTAACCATCCTCTGAATTCAAGAGGCCAATGTTTCACCAGTGAAGGAACTGGCAACGGCACCCTGCACCAGACGCAGATGGAGAGCCCAGCATTCACCTATCTAAGGTGAGCATGTTGATCTGGGGGGGGGGGCTCTACAGAAAAGCTGGGAAGAGAGAGAGAGAGAGGGACATTCAACAACCCAGGCCATTAACCCCCATATTCTTTCACCTGCAGAAACCTCACTCTTCGAGTTTGACATACAGTGCGAAGAGGTTCGACCCCAGAAGCCAATCGAGTCCTGCACATCACTTTTCGAGTCACAGACACCTTCCTGCCAAGACCCGCGCCTCCCTGGGAATCAGGTGAGCATTACAATAGAGCTCCTGGATTAGTCTACTTTTTAAGATGGATTTTGCATTTTTAGTTAGCAGACCAGTTCTAATGCTTTTTAAAAAAAATGTTGGCATATGTGAGCTCTGCAGACTGATGCATGCTTTGAGTTAGTTCTCTGTAGTGAAAATGTTGCCAGATGTTTGCATTTCTAATGCTGCTGAGTGTGCTGCAGCATTGTTTGTGTCCAAATGTTTTGAAAATAGGATGGTCTTCTACTGGTATTAACTGTAGGAGGTATCTGAAAACAAGGACGTGTTTTCCATCAAACAATTCTTCGTACTCGACTTTTAGGACTTCTTTCATTCTCAGGTGAATTAAAGCCAACATGTTGTTGGAAACCATGCTTAATTCATATATTAGAAGCACTTTAATTTGTTTAAGAATTATGCGTACTTCAGTAGCAGACATCTGCTGGTAATTTGTAGTCTTCTATTGGAAGGCGTAGAAATCGGTGTAAAGTAACACGTCCTATGTTGTAGTGCACTAAACCTGTGGGGGCTGTTACAAAAGCTGAAAGGTTGTTCTTTGTTATGTTTTGTAGAAATTCACTGATTATTTTAATTAAGAATGTTTTACCAGAATCAGCTTCACAACCTACATGCAGGCGCAGAGGTTTATAATTTTTACAGGTTCAAGTTTTAATTTCATGTTTAAAACCATGTTCAATTTCTTCAGTGACTTCTAGATAAAATGGTGAGTTGTTCATCATTTAGCTGTGATTTGAGCACGGACAAGACTTCAGATTGTTTATATTAATACACGGTATGTTCTACCTTAGTCGTGGCTATTTCTGCTTCATTTAGAATGAGTGGTTCTCCAAGTAGTTCCTGGCTTCTCGTGAGGAAAGATTGACTTCCTCCTGGAGTGTCTTTATCTAGGTCAGCTTCAATTTCTTCATTGTGTTTGCATTCATTGTCCAACATTTCTTTGTATTTTTTAAAATTGACATGTGTTATACTGCTTTCATTTGCTTTGAATGCAACTTCAAATGAGTCATAGTCACCTAATAATTATTCTTCTTTTATCCGAGTTTTAAAAATGTGCAGTAGGGCCATCAAATACAGTTGTCCATGTTGCAGAGATTTAAATGATATTTTACATGATTAATTAGGCTGGGCTTGGTAAGTTTTACTAGGCTTCCTTCACAAGATGAGAATTAATATTTGCCAGTTTGTGGAATCAGAAAATACAATATTAACGCTTTTACACCATGCAAAGAGAAATACACCGACACAGGCTTGTAAAGATTCCCAGAATCTTTATTGCAATTCTGTACAGTTTACAAAAGAAAGTACTCAAATAGCTATTTGGCCGTCAATACATCACAGAGACCACCAGCAGGGTTCAATGTGAGCAGTGAACAGGATTTGCTAGCTGGACATCAGCGTATTTATACAGTTTGGTTATAACGATGTCCAGCCTCTTACAAGTTAATCATGTACTGGGCTAGGGTCGCGCCAGGTTTGTTCCTAATTTACATATCTCGTGCATGCGGTTTACTTTTTAATACATTTGCTAACAAACACTATTATTCTCTAGATTTAACTTTACATTCTTTACACGTTGCTTTAATACAGATCATACAGATTTTTCACATATCGTGTTTAGATAGCGTTATTGTTCTTGTATACTTGTAGGTTAACATCGCCGATTCAAGTAATCCCTGATCCCCAGGTCAACAAAGGACAAGGTCTACATGACCCTAACATGTAGCCTAAAGGCAGGTTGGACATTACTCTCCTACAGAGGTTGAAGAGGTTAAAGCAAGAACAAGAGAACACAAGACGGCCATTTTAGGCCACAGGGTGACTTTGTACGATAAACTAAAATGGCGGCTTTAACCTAAAATGGTGGCTTGATTCACTTAAGGTCATGACCCTGCAATACGGATTTCCTCGCAAAGCGACTGGGCATAGGCCAACATATACAATGAGGACGAAACAATATTATATCAGTTCTAACAAACCCTCCTTTTGGCCTATGGCAAGCGCTAAACTACCTTCAATCACTTTGCGACTAACTCCACATTTCAACGTCTATACACCCCGAATCATTGTCGGACATATCTATTGCCATTAAATCAGACACTAGAGTTTCTTTCAACACATACTTCTTGAAAACCTTATCTGGGGCCTATATTTTATGCCCTAATACACTTGTTGCTTGTGCGCAACACCCCCCCTAATACTGAACATATACCAGGGAGACACTGTATACAACAACAAAGGAACAGAAAACTTCCCAAGATAATCAGCAGGGCCGAAAACAACTTCGATCCCCATGACCGTAGGAGGTCCCAACACCATGCACTAAGTTCCCAGTTTCCCTCAGGAACATGCACTTTTGAACTGAGAACATGTAGATTTTGGATAGCCCTAAAGATTGTTGGAGAGGAGTCTGGTACGTAAACGCAGCAAGCGGACTCCACTAATTTACATACTCCTCCATGCTCAGCCAGAATGACATCTAATGCCATCCGGTTCTGAAGAGCCACTAATCTTATCGCTTTCTGTTCTAACGTCATATTATAGAGTATGTCAGTGGTCCGGTTGATGGTTCTCTCCAATACTCTCGCTAGTCCCCTGATATCTTCTGAATTCGTAATTTGCCCAAAAATGGCACAAAGTATTTCATGATATCTCCTAGAGTTTGCGCTGGAGTATCCCCTTTCACACCTTGTCATGGACGAGTCTTCACAATTTTGGCAACCATGGAAATGCCACATTACCACAAACAAAATAGACAGGTTCACCTACTACAGAGGTCTGTTCTCACTAGTCAAATTCGCAACGTTGGCGCATTGCCTAAAATTACCCATTGACTGTGTTCCATTCCTCTGTATGCAGAAGGATACTGAATCGGGGCTATGGTTAACAGAATAAGATGGAGGTGTGGCATCCTTATTGCCTGTAGGAGCCATTTTGAAAGAGATCAAAGACTAAAAAGGACGAACCAATCTATCAGAGGGCCTAACAGAAGGAACGTTTGGCTTACTCCTATTTGCAAAAAGCGAGCATCCCAGGGGCATCAAAACATGTTTTTCAAAACTATTCAAATTTGTACCACCAAAGTTCCCTGAGATGCTGTCATTCCATCGGCCAAAGGAAAGTGCTCTAAGAGAAGCATAACAAGCAGTTGTCAAAGGTAAAGGATGAATATACCAACCTTGCCCCTTATCCCCATGTTGCGGTAGATGTGAGCAGATCCAGCAATTGGTCCTATTTAAAATTGCATGACTGGCATTCATTATTAACAAAAGGGTATTATTCTGATAGTTCCGTCTATGCGAAGAATCTCCAGGTGATAAGATATGAAATTGCACGGAAGGAGTGGGGAAAACAGATACATTTTCAACAGGTAAAAAGTCCTCTAGCGGATGTGCTTCCTCCAGATACCATAACCCAAAACCAATAGTTACTAAAAACCCAGTTATTATTACAAAAAGGCAACAATACACTTTGGGGGTCCCATTACATGCTTGATCATTGTCTCTGCTAGTCACATATTTATCTAAAAGTTCGGTACGAGTGGTAGCGGGCGCAGGCATCGTAGTCTTCAATCAAAAAAACACCAATTGTTCGTTTACTGGCGACTCCAGTTGCGCGTCTTCTTAATGTCTTTCCCACAACCCTTAGCCAACAGAATCCTTTTGTACAGTCGGGCCAAAAGGCAAGCCCTCAAATGATTTCCTCAATTGCACAGTCAAACCATGCTGTACGTCTATTTCCTTGGACGTAAATTATATTTCACTATTTCTGGTGCCGAAGGATCGGATAAAAATATGTCGTCACTTCCCACTGGAGGTGGCGAGTGAACGGAAATGAGATCTGAAAATGATTGATCCGGAAGTACCATTGTTGGAGAAGGCAGAGACAAGATGGCCGTTTTGTCTGGCCTTGCAAACTCTGGAACGGTCTCCGATACTCTTGTGTCGGTTGTTGCTGTTCGGGCACATTGGTTACAGCAGTGGAAAGGGATTATGTGTCTTCTGTATTGTATGGCACGGGCTGCGGGACCCATTTGGTGTGCGTTGCGTGGATCCAGTTCTTACGACCCGCTAACCGCACAGCAGTCTGGGTGACTAGCAGGACCTTGTAGGACCCCTCCACCGAGGTGCAAGGCAAGACGACCTCTCAAAACTTTCGTGAGGATCCAGTCCCCGGTCGTAGACTGTGACCAGGGCCCTCGTAACGTACAGGTAATGCCTCGCGCACCTGGTGATAAATTGAAAACAGATTTTTAGTCAACTGGTTACAGTAATCTGAAAGAAGCACATTCTCTATATCCCACAACGAGCGACTTTTGGGCATACCCCAAATATTAGCAGGCCTCCCCATCACCACCTCAAAGGGAGAGAGCCCAATCTTAGTTTGAGGGGTTGTTCTCATCAACAGCAACACGATCGGTAAGGCGTCCGGCCATTTTAACTTGGTGCCAGCACACGTCTTAGCGAGCTTGTTCTTTATAATGCCGTTATGCCTTTCCACTAAACGGGCACTTTGGGCATGTCTGACCGAATGGAACCGTTTATCAATCTGTAATCCTTTGCATATTTGTAGGATTACAGCAGGGATAAAGTGTGGCCCATTATCTGACCAGATGACTCTCGGCAGTCCGAACCTAGGAAAAAACTCTTTCAACAGAGTTGTTGCCGTGGTTATGGCTGTTGCATCTCTAACAGGCAAGGTCTCAACCCACTTTCTAAAGGCACAAATGACAACGAACACATATTTAAGATTGATGCAACGTTCCATTTCAATAAAATCAAAGTGAATAACCTCAAACGGAACAGAAGGTGGAGCGAAACTTCCTCTAGGAGTCGAGGTACCTTTTCCTACAAGCAGACCATGCACCCTTGGACAAAGCTCTCCGCAATTTTGAAAATCTTATCATTGGCCCATACACTGTGTAGCATTTTAGTCAATTTATGCGCGCATACATGTGTCGGACCATGAGCCATAATAACCATCATTGTAATGGAGGCGTCAGGGAGTAACCATTTTCCTTCAACATTGTCCACCCAACACCCATCATCATCCAATCTTCCTGCACCCTCAACCCATTTCTTGGTTTCCTCTATAGTAGCATCTGCTTGAATGTCTTTTACGGAATCGATACTTTCACCAAAAGTGCAAATATTTACAGTTTCTCTTACAGCATACATTTCTGAACTAAAATCAGTGGCAGTTTGCTTAGCTATGTGATCAGCGAAAGCATTCCCTTTTCCTATATCATCTGTAACCTTTTGATGTGCTGCACATTTTATAATAGCTAACTGAACAGGGAGTGCGAGTGCTGAAAGTAATCGCACTATTAAAGTGCCATGCTGGATTTTCATGCCATGTGAGGTCAAGAAACCTAATTCTTTCCAAAGTCTACCGAAGTTGTGAACCACCCCAAAAGCATACTGACTGTCGGTATATATATTTACTGTAAGTGTAACGCTCAACTGACTCCCACGGAGGCGCTAGTCTAGTCTGGGTTGCCGTGGCCTCTTGGAGCGTGATGCGCAGAAATCGGAACACCGACTGAACAGGACCCTCAAATCTTGCTTGTCTGGCCCGTAGGAATATCCTTCTGCAGATGAGAAAGGGGATTAACAGTCTGCAGAATAGTGTGCTTGCTCCCCCCTTCCCCCCTTCGTTCTTCTCTAACTTCCTCTGAAATCCCCGGTTGAAGCTCACCTTATGGTTTGAAAGGATGAACTCTCCATCCTGCTTCTGGTGCAGGGGCGCGTGTTTGTCCAGTTACTTCACTGGTTTTCAGAATGGCGCTGGCAAAATCCACTTGACTTTTCCGAGCGGAACGCCGTAAGTATGAAGATTACAAAAGTTCAAGTGTAGAGCCTCCTTTTCTGTTGCCTTCCTAACCTGTGATCTGTCCTTTATTTCAGGTGCAGAATGAAGGCAATGCATTGAGGGATTGAATTGCCGATGGTAAACTCAGGTGAGTTAGCGATGGGGCGATCCCTCTTAATGTCTTTATATTCCTCCAGTAATGTCTTTTGTCCTGTCCCCATAGGGGCCGGGGTGCGGTACCTGCCAACGAAGCGGCGCCGACCCGAAATGAGGAATGGTCCACCAACAGAAGACCGGTAAGTGTTATGGCGGAAAATGTTCCTTCTGCTCACCTTTTGTCTCTCCCCTAGGCGCAGAGATGTGGCGACCGGTGCAGACAGTCGCGGTGGAGCCAGAAGAACTCCCGAGGACAGGTGAGTGAAGCGCGGCGCTGCAGCGAGCAACGTGGTGCTTTTAAATGAAAGTCTTTTCTCATGAACGCTGGCGTGAAGGTTCCGGATGCAGGTAAGAAGTTTGATAAAATTCTTGGTTTTCACCTTTCTCTTCTCTTCTTTCCTTACAGGTGTTCCAGGATCGAGGCGGGCGTGGCTGGAGACCAGATGCAGGAGCAGGCACGGTGAGCATTCAGCTGCTTGGATGCAGAACAACACGAAGCGTGAGCTACTGTCTGGGCGTGGCTTAAATAGCACCCAAAGTAGTTCCAGGTAAGTATCCTTCCCTGGCCACGCCCGAGTGGCAAAATAGTCTCAATTGAAAAATAGTCCCTTTCAGGTCTCAGGGAGGCCTGAATCTTGCAGCATGGTCTGCATCAGGTAAGTGCACAAAACACCTTCCTTTATGAGCCTGGCGCCTATGGCGCCAGGACTGATGTCCTACATGAGCCTTGCGCCAATGGCGCCAGGACAGAGTCCAAAGAGCCCCTATAAGGGGCCGCTGGGCTTTTACCCGGGGCATGATGCCTGCTCCCGGGGGTGCTGGGCCTGGCCTGGTGCTCCGGGGGTAGGCATCATGACAGTAAGCCCCTCAGAAATTTCACAAGCTCGAGTTAACGCTATAATTTCTGCGGCCTGCGCAGAATTATGCATAATTTTTTTGGTTTCCACAATACTGCTTAAAGTAGTGATGGCATAAGCAGCCGTGGATGTACCATTCGGAAGTTTAAAACAAGAGCCATCACAAAATAGCTCTCCTTGTGGGCCATTCAAAGGCGTGTCTTTCAGATCGATTCAACCTTTGGTCTCTTGTTCTGTCACATAAAGGCAATCGTGTGACATTTCGTTACCATCAACGGTATCTTGCGGGACAGTTAAAAGTTCAGCCGGAATTAATACACAACACCTCTGAATTTGAATGTGGGGTGCAAACAAGATCAATTCATATCTTGTCAATCGTGCGGAAGTGAGGTGTTGCGTTTGAGTTCTATTCAATAAAATATCTACAGAGTGAGGTACCATTAGGGTTAACGCATGACCCAGGACCATTCCCTCACTCTGTTTTACAGACGCAGCAGCAGCAGCGACAGCTCTCAAACATCTCGGCAAAGTGCATGCAACAGGATCAAGGGCAGATTAGAAATAGCAGCACGGCCTATTCTTCCCTCCATGTTCCTGCGTTAACACAGCCAAAGCACATCTATCACGTTCATGCACATACAACACAAAGGCCTTTTCATAATTTGGAGTTCCTAAAACCGGCGCTGAACACAGCGCGGTTTTGAGCAAGTCAAGTGCTGTCTGGTGTTCCAAAGTCCATGGCAAAGGCAAAGAAATGCCCTTCATTGTCAAAGCCAACATTGGTTTAATCGTTAACGAAAAGTTAGGGATCCACAATCTACAGTAAGAAGCCATACCTATCAGGGCTCTAACTTCCTTCTGCGTATTTGGGACATACATGCCAGAGAATATCCAGGTAAATTGCTTGGGGTGCAGGGCTGCAGGGTGGCAGCGTGGGTTGTGTCCTGTACTGATGCTTTCTTTTCTTGTTGCAGGTGCAGGCGATGATGAGTGGCAGGCTGCAAGCAATGGTGAGTGTTACACTGCTGGAAGGCAGTACAACGTGAAGCATGTTTCTGAGCCGGGGCGTCGCTTATATAGCCAGCCACATCCAGGAGCTCCAGCCACACCAAACACTAGTCTGCATTGTCAGACAGATGAAAAAGAGGCTGTGGCCCAGTGCCCTCCATGTTGAGTTGTCTGGAATCTTGTTATGGCCCAATGGTCACCATCTTTACTCCCTGATGAGCCTGGCACCAAAGGCGCCAGGACAAGGTTCAAGAGGCCTTTCCTTGTCTCCCAGGAATAAAGGGAGCAGCACCTCGGGATAGTGCCCCTACGGCAGCACGTATGCAGGGCTGCATGTGTGTCCCTGGTCCATTCACTATGACACTGGCCAGATGTTGGCATGTCATATTTTGTTTTGCCCTTTCTTGCTTGTGGTCTTTGTTATTTTTTGTATTGATTGCCCTTGACGTGTGTCATTAACTCCACAGGGACTATACATGTGCAGTGGTGTACGTGCAGGCATGCCTAGTGAAGTAATCTCGCATGTTTGCATGGGGTCCACAGGAAGCCATTTGCAGGTAATCATAGCTTTGTGTTTCCATGGCACGTGTGTGCTGTATCAATTATACTGTGCAATGGGTGTTTTAATATGTTCACCAATGTTGTTCCAGTAATCCGTGATGTGGCAGTGACTGCTATCCCGGGTGAGACATCCTGCACCATTCGAAGTCCAGACTCCTCTTGCCTCCACCAGTCAATGTCCTTCCTTTAACAAATTAGGAAACATACTTACTGGTGAAGGTCATACAGGATTTACAACATGCAGACACAGTTATTTGGTAAGCATTTGCACTGTCTTGTATGTTGGGCATGCTTCATTGTTGGGCATCTTTGCTGCATGTGTCGGGTGCATATATGTCCTTTGCATGCTCACATGGCATGGTAATATGGTTAGAGCTCATATCAGTGTGTAAGCTACCTATGTGGATACCTCAATGGGTGCAATGACTGTGCTGTGCAGCATGTAAATCGGTAAACCAGGCCCTGGACTCCTTGATCTGTCATTTCTTTGTTATTCACTCTCTGTGCCACTCTCTCTCACCCTCTCCCTGGTGTGGTACACTGTACTCCTGTACAAATCAATGTCAATGGCCATTCACCCTGTGTCACCCTGTGTTGCTCCTGCACTCTGTGTTGTATGCATATTTTCTTTCTGGTGTCAACTGTGATCATGTATGTGCATGTATTTTGTGCTGTTACTCTGCATTGCATTGTAGGTAGAGAGTCTCCCGATGGTGTGCATTGTATGCAAGGCAGGTGAGTTCCATGAACAGGTGAGTGCATGGCATTTGCTGGTGTTGTTTTCATGGGAGCGGGGCACTGTGTGTGTTCACTCTGGATTTACTAACCTTTATCTTGCTCGAGGGTTGGTTATGGTCTTGTTAATCTGATGGATTGTTGAGAACACTGTTTACTGATTATGATAACTGTGCTTTCTGACTGTGTGTCCACCTTTCATGGTTGGCTGTGAGTGTGTAGCATGGTCAACAGTTTGGAGACCGTGGCAGGGGCAGATGTTTGAGCTGACTTGTGCCTCATTCAAATTTTATCAGGTCTAATGAGTGGCACATCTGATCGCTATCAGGGTTTGTGGTATTAGGGATGTTTCTCAGATTTGCAGGGTCGAATTTAAGGTTCAACTATTATTGAGTGCTACAGCATTGTCATTCCACCAACATGTTGCTAGGTCTGCTGGTATGTGGCCTATTTGGTCCTATGGCACTTCAGGATTTGCATTGTTAGTGGGTTTTCTTCCATTTCTCGGGCATGTAGCAACATGGTGTATGCGGCTTCCTGTGCAATACATCTGGGTGCATGGTGGTGAGAGATTGGAATAGATGCAGCATTACACCATAGGTATGCAGTAACAATGAAGTCTGCATTAACCATGTTCTGGTGGTTTTCAGTGTACTTTTAACATTATTTGTATGTTTAGGATTTTATATGTTTGCTTGTTGTTGTTGGCTTATGTCTTCCATTCTTGCTCCATCGGTGTGCAGGAGTACTTTTTGCCATCAAGCAGGGTTCTGGCGGAGGAGCAAGAGGTGAATGGATTATTCATTTTGAATACATCCAATGGATATTTTTCTAGCCCACCTTCACAGTACCTTTGTTATGCGCTTGCACTACATTTGTCTTGATGATACACATGACTGAATGAACCAACTACTGAAAGACACTTCATACACAACCCTCCGCACCTTGACGCACCCTGACACTCGCCATCATCATTATTCATTCTCTTCATTCACTTATGTCTCATCTGAAGGACTCAACCAAGTTGACAAGTACATGAAGGTGTCATCCCTATTGGTGTACAGCTCCTCATACAGAACCATCATTGCAAACGTCTCCTCTAGGTCTAATGCTATTGCTGATCTATGCATGCTCTCCTTTACTCTTGTTTGGTTTCACTCCTCCATCAGGCACTCACTTCTGCACAACATTGCTAATATGACACATGCACAGCCTTTCTGACCACCAACATACTGGTGAATAGCTATATAGCCTTCCGGGAGAAACTGCTAGCGAAGTTGGTCCACACACAAATGTACGCCCATTAGGGAATTCTTGTGGATGCACATGAACACCAGTGTGCATTGTAACAGTCCGGCGCAACAGTCACTAGGGTCACATTATGAATGGTGGCATCCATCCATTCATAATGCCCTGCTGTCCTCATCAGCCTTGATGTCCAATTTTCTTTTCACACAGTCATGCATTCCATCCTCATTTTGATGATCCATGAACGGACAGTGGACTTGCTTATGTCATTCCTGTAAATATATTCCATGAAAACCCCATACTGTGTCCTTTCTTCTGCCCTACTTCAGCAGCCACCTGTGGCATCATGCAGGTGTCCATTCCTTTACCATGCATCTTTGACTTATACATTTGACTGGTGCTAGGCACATTTGGAACAATTGTATTATGATTAATGTGCTATGATGAGGACAGAGTACTCTTCAGCACTGTTTGTAGTGACACACTGGCACCCTTATTCACCATGTCTGACATACAGCCATCCTGGGCAGTGCCCTCAAAATGATCTTGGCTTGCGCCATTTACAAAATTGCATGTCCCTATTGACTCTGCTGCAGCCTACATGTGCCACTGACTCAGTCCTTCCTACATGTTCGCACTCCATGCACACTCATTCCAAGGCAGGGATGTTGCCTTGATGTTCAACTACTCCCTTCCATGGCTGCCACATATTTATGTGATTGTGAATGAGTCCGACTTGCTGGTCTTGATGCACACAGTTAATGTACACTTCCACAACATCACGCAGAGATGCAATCTTACACATGCTGTGTTACTTGCCAGGCTACACTAGTGCTACGGCCTATCGCACCAACTCCATGCTTGTGATCCACACCCTGTGTAATTCATTGGGACACAAGTATTATGCTTGACGTAAATGCCAGGGACATCTGTCTGCCACTGATTGTCCTCTATTGGCTAGCCATGGCAGACATTGTCGAGTCATAGGAAGTATGCATTGTGCACTGTGATTTGTGAGGCCTGCTTACTCCCTATCTGCTAATGTTCATTCCTGAATGCTGTCCCTCCAGAGTCATTTCATCATGTTACTCTGACCTTCTTCAGGTGATCCAGTTATTGATGGAGATTGTTATCATCAGCAGGGGCCAACCTCTGGGATACCCATCCTGTCGCCCTCTGTTTGAGGACTCATTTCTTTACTTTCCATGAGGTACCCATGTGTTTCATCTTATACTATTCCTTCTCTCTCCCTCTTCTCTGCTAAGCAATCCCTCTGCTCTCTCACTCTCTCCATTCCTTTTGTCCTAGCTGCTTGATGACTGTCTCCTTGATGTGCCTCAAGGTCTCACACGCCTCTTTGAAACCCAGCAATTTGTGTGGCAGTTGCCTCCGTGATGTGGACTACTATCATCATCGCAGCACTTGGGGAATGCCCAGAGAGATTTCTCTCAAAACTTACCCAAGCATCCACTGACTGGTTGCACTTGAACCACCCCTGATCTTTTTATCACCCTCCGAATACCATACCCCTCTGAACTTCTGTGCAAATGCTCCTTCTGATTGCACAATGCAGGTGTCTGTCTGTTCCAGCTTTCATTGGTCCCTGCAAAATGGCACATTGATTCACTTGTGAATATATAATGATTCAGTGTCCGACAAATTCATTGTTACATCCATTCTTGATAGTATAGTATGCATTTACTGTTCCTGTCCAGAATATTATAGATCTGTCTGAGCGGGAGTTATTTTTGTATTTGTTCCATACATGTTTGGGTGCTTTCAGACACTGTATTATGCATTGGCCATTTATCTATCTCCTTTGACATTACATACCATACCACACTCTGGTGATGATTTCACATGACATATGGGACTTTTCAGTGACACACAGGTGATTTGATGTCTAGTTTGACATGGTGGTAGTGGCATACTCCCTCTTCTATGTGTTTCTTTTGGAAACCCAAAATTACATTATTTGTAGTTCTAAGGGATGCACACAATGTTGCACTTCCAGGGACACATTCTCAGGGTGGTTTGGTGGGCACTGATGATTGGCCCTTTGTCATCATTAAATGGCACCTGGAATTTGCAAGGGCTGTATGCTCTCCACAGGGGTGGATTTTTGCTGAAAAATGTAGCACAAGCTAGGTACGGGCAACCTCGTAACATGCCCTTTGACCTGCCATGTGCAAGCGGCGTGCATGTGGTTGGGGATGTGGGGTCACCACCATGTCCACAGGTATGCCATGCCGTGTGGCAACATTGTGCAGGAAGCATGCAGCCACAATGATCCTGCACACTAGTTGTGGTGCATATAGCAACTCACCTCCAGAGTGGTAAAGGGAGCGGAAATGTGACTTGAGCACTCTGAATGTGTGCTCCACTATGGCCCGAGTTTCAATATGGGCTGTGTTGTATCTTACCTGGGGCAGTGTGGGAGGGTTCGCATTGATGTCATCGGGCCTCATTACGACCCAGGCGGTAAGTTACCGCCTGGGTCGTACCTTTACCGCCATGTCATAAACTACATTTACGCCATGGTGGTTGGCGGATTTACCGCCCCATTCCAAGGTGAGTGGGGCGGTAAATCCCCATTTCCCATTTTACCCTTCCCCATTCCCATTTTTGCACCATAGGGCATAATGGGAGTCGGGAAGGCGCTATTTACGCCACCGTAAATTACGGTGGCGTAATTAGCACCATGGTCCCTTAGCGCCATGGCTTTTAACGCCTACAAAAAGCAGGCGTTAAACTCACCATGGCGCTAAGGGACCTCGGAATCAGGCGTTAAGGCTCGGCGCCGTTTACTTGTAGGTTAACATCGCCGATTCAAGTAATCCCTGATCCCCAGGTCAACAAAGGACAAGGTCTACATGACCCTAACATGTAGCCTGAAGGCAGGTTGGACATTACTCTCCTACAGAGGTTGAAGAGGTTAAAGCAAGAACAAGAGAACACAAGACGGCCCTTTTAGGCCACAGGGTGACTTTGTACGATAAACTAAAATGGTGGCTTTAACCTAAAATGGTGACTTGATTCACTTAAGGTCATGACCTTGCAATACAGATTTCCTCGCAAAGCGACTGGGCATAGGCCAACATATACAATGAGGAAGAAACAATATTATATCAGTTCTAACAAACCCTCCTTTTGGCCTATGCCAAGTGCTAAACTACCTTCAATCACTTTGCGACTAACTCCACATTTCAACGTCTATACACCCTGAATCATTGTCGGACATATCTATTGCCATTAAATCAGACACTAGAGTTTCTTTCAACACATACTCCTTGAAAACCTTATCTGGGGCATATATTTTATGCCCTAATATACTTGTTGCTTGTGCGCAACACCACCCTAATACTGAACATATACCAGGGAGACACTGTATACAACAACATAGGAACAGAAAACTTCCCAAGATAATCAGCAGGGCCGAAAACAACTTTCATCCCCACGACCGTAGGAGGTCCCAAAACCATGCACTAAGTTCCCAGTTTCCCTCAGGCACATGCACTTCTGAACTGGGAACATGTAGATTTTGGATAGCCCTAAAGATTGTTGGAGAGGAGTCTGGTACGTAAACGCAGCAAGCGGACCCCACTAATTTACATACTCCTCCATGCTCAGCCAGAATGACATCTAATGCCACCCGGTTCTGAAGAGCCACTAATCTTATCGCTTTCTGTTCTAACGTCATATTATAGAGTATGTCAGTGGTCCGGTTGATGGTTCTCTCCAATACTCTCGCTAGTCCCATGATATCTTCTGAATTCGTAATTTGCCCAAAAATGGCACAAAGGATTTCATGATGTCTCCTAGAGTTTGCGCTGGAGTATCCCCTTTCACACCTTGTCGTGGACGAGTCTTCACAATTTCGGCAACCATGGAAATGCACATTACCGCAAACAAAATAGACAGGTTCAGAGGTCTGTTCTCACTAGTCAAATTCCCAACGTTGGCACGTTTCCTAAAATTACCCATTGACCGTGTTCCATTCCTCTGTATGCAGAAGGATACTGAATCGGGGCTATGGTTAACAGAATAAGATGGAGGCGTGGCATCCTTATTGCCTATAGGAGCCATTTTGAAAGAGATCAAAGACTGAAAAGGACGAGACAATCTATCAGAGGGCCTAACAGAAGGAACGTTTGGCTTACTCCTATTTGCAAAAAGCGAGCATCCCAGGGGCATCAAAACATGTTTTTCAAAACTATTCAAATTTGTACCATCAAAGTTCCCTGAGATGCTGTCATTCCATTGGCCAAAGAATAGTGCTCTAAGAGAAGCATAACAAGCAGTTGTCAAAGGTAAAGGATGAATATACCAACCTAGCCCCTTATCCCCATGTTGCGGTAGATGTGAGCAGATCCAGCAATTGGTCCTATTTAAAATTGCATGAGTGGCATTCATTATTAACAAAGGGTATTATTCTGATAGTTCTGTCTATGCGAAGAATCTCTAGGTGATAAGGTATGCAATTGCACGGAAGGAGTGGGGAAAACAGATACATTTTCAACAGGTAAAAAGTCCTCTAGCGGATGTGCTTCCTCCAGATACCATAACCCAAAACCAATAGTTACTAAAATCCAGTTATTATTACAAAAAGGCAACAATACACTTTGGGGGTCCCATTACATGCTTGATCATTGTCTATGCTAGTCACATATTTATCTAAAAGTTCGGTAAGAGCGGTAGCGGGTGCAGGCATCGTAGTCTTCAATCAAAAAAACACCAATTGTTCGTTTGCTGGCGACTCCAGTCGCGTGCCTTCTTAATGTCTTTCCCACAACCCTTAGCCAACAGAATCCTTTTGTACAGTTGGGCCAAAAGGCAAGCCCTCAAATGATTTCCTGGCGACTCCAGTCGCGCGTCTTCTTAATGTCTTTCCCACAACCCTTAGCCAACAGAATCCTTTTGTACAGTTGGGCCAAAAGGCAAGCCCTCAAATGATTTCCTCAATCGCACAGTCAAACCGTGCTGTATGTCTATTTCCTTGGACGTAAATTATATTTCACTATTTCTGGTGCCGAAGGATCGGATAACAATATGTCGTCACTTCCCACTGGAGGTGGCGAGTGAACGGAAATGGGATCTGAAAATGATTGATCCGGAAGTACCATTGTTGGAGAAGGCAGAGACAAGATGGCCGTTTTGTCTGGCCTTGCAAACTCTGGAACGGTCTCCGATACTCTTGTGTCGGTTGTTGCTGTTTCGGGCACGTTGGTTACAGCAGTGGAAAGGGATTATGTGTCTTCTGTATCGTATGGCACGGGCTGCGGGACCCATTTGGTGTGCATCGCGTGGATCCAGTTCTTATGACCCGTTACCCCCACAGCAGTCTGGGTGACTAGCAGGACCTTGTAGGACCCCTCCACCGAGGTGCAAGGCAAGACTACCTCTCGAAACTTTCGTGACGATCCAGTCCCCCGGTCGTAGACTGTGACCAGGACCCTCGTAACGTACAGATAATGCCTCTCGCACCTGGTGATAAATTGAAAACAGATTTTTAGTCAACTGGTTACAGTAATCTGAAAGAAGCAAATTCTCTATATCCCGCAACGAGCGACTTTTGGGCATACCCCAAATATTAGCACGCCTCCCCATCACCATCTCAAAGGGAGAGAGCCCAGTCTTAGTTTGAGGGGTTGTTCTCATCGACAGCAACACGATCGGTAAGGCGTCCGGCCATTTTAACTTGGTGCCAGCACACGTCTTAGCGAGCTTGTTCTCTATAATGCCGTTATGCCTTTCCACTAAACAGGCACTTTGGGCATGTCTGGCTGAATTGAACCGTTTATCAATCTTTAATCCTTTGCATATTTGTAGGATTACAGCAGCGATAAAGTGTGGCCCATTATCCGACCAGATGACTCTCGGCAGCCCGAACCTAGGTAAAAACTCTTTCAACAGAGTTTTTGCCGTGGTATGGCTGTTGCATCTCTAACAGGGAAGGCCTCAACCCACTTACTAAAGGCACAAATGACAACCAACACATATTTAAGATTGTTGCAACATTCCATTTCAATAAAATCAAAGTGAATAACCTCAAACGGAACAGAAGGTGGAGCGAAACTTCCTCTAGGAGTCAAGGTACCTTTTCCTACATTGTGCTGCAAGCAGACCATGCACCCTTGGACAAAGCGCTCCGCAATTTTGAAAATCTTATCATTGGCCCATACACTGTGTAGCATTTTAGTCAATTTACGCGCGCATACATGTGTCGGACCATGAGCCATAATAACCATCATTGTAATGTAGGCGTCAGGGAGTAACCATTTTCCTTCAACATTGTCCACCCAACACCCATCATCATCCAATCTTCCTGCACCCTCAACCCATTTCTTGGTTTCCTCTATAGTAGCATCTGCTTGAATGTCTTTTACGGAATCGATACTTTCACCAAAAGTGCAAATATTTACAGTTTCTCTTACAGCATACATTTCTGAACTAAAATCAGTGGCAGTTTGCATAGCTATGTGATCAGCGAAAGCATTCCCTTTTCCTATATCATCTGTGACCTTTTGATGTGCTGCACATTTTATAATAGCTAACTGAACAGGGAGTGTGAGTGCTGAAAGTAATCACACTATTAAAGTGCCATGCTGGATTTTCATGCCATGTGAGGTCAAGAAACCTCGTTCTTTCCAAAGTCTACCGAAGTTGTGAACCACCCCAAAAGCATACTGACTGTCGGTATATATATTTACTGTAAGCCCTTCAGAAATTTCACAAGCTCGAGTTAACGCTATAATTTCTGCGGCCTGCGCGGAATTATGCATAATTCTTTTGGTTTCCACAATACTGCTTAAAGTAGTGACGGCATAAGCAGCCGTGGTTGTACCATTCGGAAGTTTGAAACAACAGCCATCACAAAATAGCTCTCCTCGTGGGCCATTCAAAGGTGTGTCTTTCAGATCGATTCAACCTTTAGTCTCTTGTTCTGTCACATAAAGGCAATCGTGTGACATTTCGTTACCATCAACAGTATCTTGCGGGACAGGTAAAAGTTCAGCCGGAATTAATACACAACACCTCTGAATTTGAATGTGGGGTGCAAACAAGATCAATTCATATCTTGTCAATCGTGTGGAAGTGAGGTGTTGCGTTTGAGTTCTATTCAATAAAATATCTACAGAGTGAGGTACCATTAGGGTTAACGCATGGCCCAGGACCATTCCCTCACTCTGTTTTACAGATGCAGCAGCAGCAGCGACAGCTGTCAAACATCTCGGCAAAGCGCATGCAACAGGATCAAGGGCGGATGAGAAATAGCCGCACGGCCTATTCTTCCCTCCATGTTCCTGCGTTAACACAGCCAAAGCACATCTATCACGTTCATGCACATACAACACAAAGGCCTTTTCATAATTTGGAGTTCCTAAAACCGGCACTGAACACAGCACTGTTTTGAGCAAGTCAAATGCTGTCTGGTGTTCCAAAGTCCATGGCAATGGCAAAGAAATGCCCTTCATTGTCAAAGCCAACATTGGTTTAATCGTTAACGAAAAGTTAGGGATTCACAATCTACAGTAAGAAGCCATACCTATCAGGGCTCTAACTTCCTTCTGCGTATTTGGGACATACATGCCAGAAATAGTTTGTATTCATTCAGGTGTCAACCGTCTTCCTCCTTTGACAGAAGATAGCCTAAATAGGCGACCTCCTGACAACAATATTAGAATTTTTTGAGTGAAGCTTTGTGGCCATGTTTTGCTAGATGACAAAGCAACACCATGGCGCCTTCTTTACAAGCACTCTCAGAATCAGCAGCCAAGAGGAGATCATCTACATACTGTAGTAATGTGCAAGTAGTAGGCAACTCGAGAGTTTCGAGCTGCTCTTTTAATGCCCTACTATAAATATTTGGACTCTCAGTGTACCCTTGTGGTGCACAAGTGAATAAGAACGAGCGTCCACCTAGGGTAAACGCGAACAAATACCTACTATCCTTGTGTATGGGAATAATGAAAAACATGTTTTTGAGGTCAACAACGCTAAAGTGAGTGGCAGAAGCCGGAATCATGGTTAGTATCGTTGTAACATCAGGTACACTAGGGAATTGAGGAGCCACAATTTTGTTAATAGCACGTAAATCAATAATAAACCGAAAGGGAATCGTATTATCACCTTTTTTGTATACTGGCAAAATCGGGCTGTTACACAAGCTACCCGTAATTTCCTCAATTACTCCAGGATGTACAAAATCAGAGACTATACATTTCAAAGCCTGTTCGCCTTCAACTGAGATCTTATATTGTGGGATACGAGGCAATTTAACTCCATGTTTCAGAATAATTCAAACAGGTTCAATTTATAGAATGCCCACATGATTATCATCAATTGCCCATAAGCATTCCAGAATATTACTGAATTCTGGCGGTAAAGGTTGAGTCAAAAACTGAGAGGCGAGTGATTGCTGAGGTGAAATTGTTAACCGAACTCCATCTGGAGAACATTGTATTACTGCATGCATTTCCTTCAACAAATTTAACCACAGCAAATTCTCCCCACTGTTTGTGGTAAGTAGAAATGGACACTGCTCCGTGAAGGGACCCAGTGTCATTGGTACCGGCAAAGAAACCAGACAAACTACAAGTGTGCCTGAAAACCTTATGGAAAGGTTGGACTGCCCTGACAGGGGAATATTTGGAACCCGCAAATGGTTAATGAAAATTTCTGTGTTCCCGTATCTACTAAAAATAGATGCTTCCTATTTCCCACCGCCATCTCAACGTAGGGGCCTTTCTGATGAACTGGAATAGGCGCCAGTTCCAAATCCTGCTTCGGCCATTCCTAGCGAAACAGAATATCGTCAAAAGGAAGCTTTTCAGAGAGGTACGTGGCAGAAGGGTGATCAAAAATGTTTCTATTATCCATTTTCGAAACTTGCTTAACCTGTGAAGGAGGTTGCTGTTATTCTGGTGCAAACTGACCTCTGCCAGGGCATCCTGTACCTGGGCGACCTCTGGATCGTCTATCCATGTTCCCAAATGACCTTTGCTGCAAGGTCGGACAATGTGCGCGCCAGTGGCCTTCCTGTCGACAATAGGCACACTGGTTAATGGTTACCAGAGCCAGGGGCGTAATTCCCTGTAGAACATACTGACCTCTAAATTGATTACCCCCTCTAGGGTTTCTAACAATCTGTTGTAATAGGACTTTTGTTTTCAGGTCACCCTTTTTTCTCTCAAGTTTTTCGTTTTCATTATTCACACGATTTTCATAGTACTGAGCCATGTGCAGTACTTCTGATTGAGACTTCGCCTGCCAAGCACTTTCGGAAGACATAATCTGTAACTGGATGTCAGGCAGCAATCCACGTACAAATTTGTCGACAAACAGCCTTTTCCCTGACTCTGTGCCTAAGTCTTGTCCACTGAAATCTGAAAATACCTGCTCAAACCGATTGAAGAAATTGGTAGCACCCTCAGACTTTCCTTGGACACAGGCCATAAACTCGTCCCAAATGATTCTTTTTTCAGGAACTATAGTTTTTAATTTTACAATAATCCTATCAGGAAAAAGTTAATATCACTTGAGGCGGTCACTCGCCAGCTGGTATTTCTCTGTCGAGCCTAACCATGTTATCCTATGTATCTCCTAACCCAGGGACATCATCTACAGTCCTAATATGTTTCCACAAATCAACTGGCAGGAGTGCGGGAAATAATAAATCAATATAATTTAAGGTGAATACCGATTATTGTAAGACCGACTCTATTTCTTTATAGAACCTGGTCGGATTCTTTCTTACATCGGGAATAGATTGCTTTATGGTGTTCACTTCCTGTCTTGAAAACGGGACGTGAACAAACTGTGATACGTAATGTGCAGGAATTTCCCCCGTGAGTATTCCTCGTGCAGCATCAGCCGCAATCACAACTTTTGGGACAAATGTCGGAGGGACCTCTCTCATAGGCAACTGAGAAGTAGGTAGCTCCGAACGCTTGCTAAGCAACAGAGCCAAATTAAGCGCTAAGGCAGTCGAAGAAGTATCAATCGAAAACGCTCTCTTATAAACACTCAACAATTCTGCGGGACAACAAATCTTTCTTTTTACACACTCATTCTGCAGGTATTCTACCATAACCTGTATCACTTTCTTTTGCATTTCTAACGTATACTGACTATATGTGTCATATACTTTATCTGGAGTTATCGACATATCCGAAATCCATCTTATCGCATCCTTTGTACAAATTTGCGCTTCCTCACCTTTTAATTCACGGCAAGGAGAAAACCGTTTCTGTAAGAACATAATACCTAAACTATCACCATCTGCTTCCTTATTCTGTAACCCTTCCAACCCCTTCCTATACACAAAAATCTTCTCGACATTCTCATATACTTTCTCCGCAGTATCCCTGGACAATGCTTAGGCGTTCAAATCCCGTAACCCTTGTGGGAGATCTACATCGTTTAATCTATTCCACATTATCCTCAAATGAATCCCTAATCCTTCAATAAAGATATTTTTCTTAGGAATACCTTTTAAATTTTCGAGTGTGGAAAAAACATCAGCTTGTTCACCCTTCTCCATGCAATGTTTAGCCCAAGCAATCAATTCATTCTTTTTATCTGGGGACACAGTATTACGAGTCACAACCCTTGATCCCGCTCCCTGGTCTACTACAAGCGATGCAGAATCACTTGGAAGAGGAAGAGTAGGCACATTCTGAATATCAACAGGTGGAGGCAAGGGGGCAGGCAAAGGTGCGACGGCTGGAAAAACAACAGGAAGAACAACAGGGAGGACCGGAGGAACTATAGGAGGAGGAATAACAACGGGAAGGGGCAAAGCGCCAGGAAGAGGGACGTACGGGGGTGGTGCAGAGGCATCGGGCCTTTGTTCATGCAAAAGTTTATTAATCAATTCATCTGACGTATGAAAATCTTTTGAAGGGTACATTTTTTGAATGCCTAATTGAAACGCTCTGTCCGTGTTCCTAACTGACTCCAATTGTTTATTTTGATCATATAACCGTGCCTTTTCGACACTTGTCATATGTCGACGCATATGTTTCTCTCTACTCTTTTTTTGCTGCAAAGCTTCTGTTTTCCAACTGTGTAATGCGTCAAATGCTGCAGGTCTAGCCTTTTTCTTTACCAATACAGACTCTAGATATTCTATACGAGGGATTTCAAAGCTACCATTGGTTGGCCACCGAAGATTAGAGTTATGTCTGGTCTGTCTGTGCCACATGTTATTAAATGCTATACTACCAAAGCCTTTCTTCCAGTACATAGTACATGCCGGCGACCCCAATTTCCCAGGCATATCAAAGTTCTGGTGTTACCTGGTCAAATAATTGTGCTCGCGAGTACAATGCGCCAAATTCAAATTGTCATGCTTAAATTAAGAATCGGGTCACGATTCACCTGACCAAAGGACTGGGAGGGCCGATCGGGTTACTAAGGACAATGCTAAGGACCCACGTGTCTGGTGATTTCGGCAAATTTACCCACCTCGATATATGGACCCTCGTCAAGACGTCGTCTCGGGCTACAGCTCACCGTTCAGGGATCGGATCATGCTGTTCTGTTGAGGAATTCACTTCTTGTCATGAGGGACCATTTCTGTTGGCACCGTCCGATCCCGGTCCGATAGCCGAGCCAACCTTCAGCGAGACGAAGTCGATCTTAGGGTCCCTATTCGGGCGCCATCTGTGGAATCAGAAAATACAATATTAAGGCTTTTACACCATGCAAAGAGAAATACACCGACACAGGCTTGTAAAGATTCCCAGAATCTTTATTGCAATTCTGTACAGTTTACAAAACAAAGTACACAAATAGCTATTTGGCCGTCAATTCATCACAGAGACCACCAGCAGAGTTCAATGTGAGCAGTGAACAGGATTTGCTATACAGTTTCGTTATAACGATGTCCAGCCTCTTACAAGTTAATCATGTACTGGGCTAGGGTCACGCCAGGTTCATTCCTAATTTACATATCTCGTGCATGCGGTTTACTTTTTAATACATTTGCTAACAAACACTATTATTCTCTAGGTTTAACTTTACACCTTGTACACATTGCTTTAATACAGATCATACAGATGTTTCACATATCGCGTTATTGTTCTTGTATACTTGTAGGTTAACATCGCCGATTCAAGTAATCCCCTGATCACGAGGTCAGCAAAGGACAACGTCTACATGACCCTAACATGTAGCCTGAAGGCAGGTTGGACATTAACTCTCCTACAGAGGTTGAAGAGGTTAAAGCAAGAACAAGAGAACACAAGACGGCCATTTTAGGCCACAGGGTGACTTTGTACGATAAACTAAAATGGCGGCTTTAACCTACAATGGTGGCTTGATTCACTTAAGGTCACGACCTTGCAATACGGATTTCCTCGCAAAGCGACTGGGCATAGGCCAACATATACAATGAGGACGAAACAATATTATATCAGTTCAGAGTAGTTTTGGGCTATGTCATCTAAGCATATGTTTTCCAAAGAAGTCCTTCTGTTTGGGTAGTATGTGTCTATTAAATAGTTTTTTTTAAAAAAAAATGTCCTGGCTGTTGGGATCGTTTGTGGCTATTGTTTCTATCTCTTAGTAGGAGTTTAGTACTCTTTTTTGAGACAAAGCTGGACCAAGGTCTAGCCAAACAATATGTTCAGATTTGCCACATAAGACTTTCCCTGTTAAAAGGTATGCAGGTTCATAGCACCCAAATTCACTATGGGAGAGCATTTTTATACCGAAGCTTTACATTTTTTGTGACAGTGTTTTGTCAGATGATATGTCATCCCAGACTTTCTTAGCTCTGTTTTCTCAGCTTTGGTGAAATAGGCTGTGACATACCTTGCAACTGTAGTGTAATTGTCTACAATGTATTGTATGTCAATGTTTGCATTCCACAAGAGGGCAATGATTGCATTGTAATAATTGATGTACTTGGATGCTTCATCCCTTTTAAATGTTGTATGTTTTTTTAGGAGATTTTCCTTTTAAACTGCATCTAACAGAAGGCAGCAAGCTATTAACCTGTCCTTTTTTGCAAACCCGTTGAGGGAAGTCCAATCTATATTTGCTATAGTATTTAGCTTTGTTTTTATATCTATGTCAACCGAATTTGCCACACTTAGGTTTTTGGAACTGTAAGATGTGTGTACGTAGGTCACTATCTGTGGTTTCTGATGGGGTGTCAAAGGTAATGTATTTTTCAATAAACTGTAAAATAGTAGCATCAGTGTCATGGCCAAATTTGGGGCATCTTTTATCCACAAAAGCATGTGGATGTGTTGTTCTCCTCTGGATTGATATTATTTTCTCTGAGCAGAGAAGTCATTTTATTGCAATGAGCTATGGTGAAAGTACCTTGATACATTGACAGGGTCAAGAGAACAGAATTCTCCTGGTTTTCATATCTGTTGCATCTTTATTTTGGTTTGCAGTGTGCAAGTAGTCACTCTGCACAACTTAAATTAACAAACCATGTGGGTGGGCCTAGGTTCCTTAGCATACAACCCACATCAGCGTGACGTCAGAACCAGTATTCTTTTGTACCATGTAGGTTAGGCAAGGGATGTGTGATACTTGACTACAAAACTTCATCTTTGTCTTTTATTTTTTAAGCAGTTGGGTAGCGGACATGTTTTAAAAAATGAGAGCCTGTTTTTAATGTGTGTGCAACTCTATAATAAAGAGTTGCTAGTTCACTTACGAACAGGAGGTGCAAAATGTATTCTATATTTTGTCTAAATCTGGTGTCTTCAAATACGTCAGAGAAGAGCGATATTCTGATGCACTCATTTGTGTGGACCTTTCATCATATCTTCTTCCTTTTCCTGTAGGATAGAGTAGAGGAAAAAAACATGCTTCTACACTTTTTTCCCATACGCTCCTTGAGGATCCTTTCGCTTGACGCATTTGATATGTTTCTAATGCATCGTCAATGGTGTCTTTGGAGTGTAGTGTGTGAATTGTATACTGGTCTAAAATGTTGGCTGCAGTAACAGGATCTACACTTTCAAATTGTCCAGTTTTCTCTTAACTGTTCCTCTATGTTTATACCTTTGGAGCATTCATTGTTTTCTTTCAGATATTGTAAGGCTTGTCTAACTTCGTTTAAGTCCAGTAGTTGTTGCCAAATTTAGTTGTCTTTTGTTGGTAAACCATTAACTAGTACAATTAAAGATTGATCTATTGGTCCTGTACTCATAGAGTTTCTACATTTTCTTGTACATCTAATGGCAAATGTACTGCTTTGTCACGTATGCCCTTTAGTGACTCGGATGGAGGTAATTTGGCTGTTTTCGGTTGAGGGCATATTATAGTTTGAAATGGGTTTAATGTTTGGATTATAATGCTTTCATAGAAGTTAAATTGTAGGAAAGCCTTTGGAAATGGGAATTTTTCTAAGCTATTAGTGATAGCATGGGAGAGCATCTGTTTATTGTCAAGCTATGATTTGCAGTACGTTCAAACTATTGAGGGGTCAGTTATTTGTTATTATTTTTCGGCTGTTAAATATAAAGCTAATTGTAACCATTGGGTTTCCTCATTGTCTTCTATTTTGTAGGCCATATCGACTAGTTTTGTGCTGTTTTTATGGTAAGATTTGTGACAACAGACACATACTTGGTCTGGTATTTCAGCAGATGGCTTTCGAAACTTAGCTATTTGTTTTTTGTATGTGTTTGTTAGGAGGTTGGTGTGTATGATGTTTTCGGTAATGTTTTATGAAGATACTGAATTTTTTAAGTCAACTTCAGTTCCAAAGTATTTACTTTGGATGTGCTCTACTTTTTGAAGGAGTTATTTGGCTGTTCCATGCAGGAGAATGTTATTTAAATTTTTGCAGTTATAGAGTGTGATGTTTTGCATAGTATAGTCTATGCACATAAATCCGTACTGCGGAACAGTATGTTGCTAACATTTTGATGTGTTGGAAGGTGCTTTTGCAAGCAGTTCCTAAAATTCAGGCTAATGAATGTCCTCAAAGTCCAGTGTGGCTGCGCACTGGACAAGAGTGCTTGGTTTGTAAAGTTTTCTTTTTACTTTTGTCTGTTATGTAAGGAAAGCATGGTATCAAAGAGTAAGACAGACACAAGTGATCATAGTTCAAGGGTGTTTATTGAACTTCAATTGTGTTTGAAAAATGCCTATCTAATCCTAAATCTAAAGATGGCAGCAAGCTACCACCATCAAATAATAATAACGCAGTCCTAGTCGAGTCTGTCAAAATAAAAGGGCCTATAATAATAAACATATTTGCCATTCCTTACTTCTAAATGCAAATACTGTGGGAAACAATGCTATGCAAAAGGAAAGTGTTCAAGAAATGATATGTCAGGATATTCAAGCCCTTGGCTTCCCTTACCCATGTTTTCAGCACGGGGCAAGGCGACATACTTGCACTTAGCACACTATAGCTTCTCTGGCACAAGGATGCAGTTCAAAATATTAATATCAGTGCCTTCTGTGCAAAAGTCTCTTTGTCATTCAAAGTCTCTTATTTCAGTGGGTCTGATGCAACACGACCAACATTACAGTTCCTTTGTTCTTAGGATTTTGCATGTACAACTTCTTGGGTGATTTACAGTTCATCCCGGGTGCCCCTCTGCCGGGCTCAGACCAAATTTATCTACTTTATCAAACTTTCTCTACTTTATCAAAATTGAACACTTTCAACTGTGTGCAGGATTTTGCTCAACCATTCGCAGGACCACTCCGCTTCACATCACTCGCTCTCTTCTTGACAACCTTTTCCTCACTTTCGCTTTTGTCATTTCTTAGCTGGATTCCTGGATTCCTTACAGAGACTGTTGATTGAGCACTCACGCTTACTGTACCACTCTGTCAAATGTATTGTATCTTGCTTTTAAAGTACAATCACTCATCTGCAGTTTAACTTTACTTCGGTCTCTTATCACATGCGTTTTAACAATGTTCGTTCCAGGGCTCGCCATACAATGTTGGCGCTTTCAATCATCTTGGCTTCAACACAGACCGGTCTTGTATCGGTCTCCCCAACTCACCTGCTCTGTTGTTTTCACTGATGCAATTTTTTTCTTGGAGCCAAGGAGGTAGCACAGTGGCTGGCCCGTATTGGTCCACCCCCAGGATTTGGAGCCAAATGTGATGGCCATGTCATGGCCACCTGGATGACAGATCCCTGGGGACTAGTGGGTGAGACACCTTCTGGTTTCTCACAGTTAGTTTCACATAGTGATTCAGGAATTGTAAAGATTTAAAGGAGTTTTGGTGTACGTTACAGATTAAGCTGTATGTCCATTTGCACACTGGACATTTTTTTTGGGTGAAAGGAATATTTAATTGAAAGTTTGTTGGAGATATTTTTTCTATAAGGGTTTCTTTTGCCATAATAGTGTCTCCTACCATGTCATTCTCTCGGCCATCACTGTCTATGGCAATTGATTTTTTAAGTTCTTGTTTTTAAGCCTCTTGATTGAAATAGGGATCTGTGCTGCTTGTGTAAATCCATTCACCTTCACAGAAGTTTCAAAGGGTATCTCTTTAGTAGAAATGCGCTGTCAATTAGAGCTGCGTATTACTCTCCTGCAGTAGTTTTAAGTGTAGATTTTTTCAGCTTTCGTTATAAGATTGTGAAGAACTCTATGGTGGAACATTTTTTGTAACATACATTTTTTGGTTTGGTTTATAGTGGCTCCGTTAACGCAGGTAGAAATAGTGTATGGTGTGCAGCTGACGCGTTTTCATGCAGAACAACAGGACCATTGATGTTTCGGGATTTATCCCATTTACCAACTACCGGACAACAGTCACATGAAGTTAATTATTCTGATATGGGCCCTTATTTGATAAAGGCACAAGCCGAAACACATGTAATCAACTAGCAGGGATCAGCTAGCAGAGGGCTAAGTTCTCAAATAATGTTTTGATTGTGCAATAAAACAATCAAATTCATTTCCACTGGCGCTGAGTCCTGGAGTCACATTTATTCTTGTAGATATAGTGTAGGTTCATTGGCAGGTCTGATTTTCTTTGTACATTTAATTTTTACTTTTAGTTTCTGGAAGTTGGGCCTTACCTTTTTTAATCGTGCCTGGTTCAGCTTTGTTGAGTGAGGTTACTAGTTTTTTAGTTTTGTTGTTTTCTATGCATTGGTTTAGAGGGGTATGACTATATGGCTTGCATTTATTCTTAGCTACTCTATTTTTTCTTTGTTTTCTACGGAGTTGCTTTAGTAGGCATTTTGTTGTGTCTGTTGGTTAAAAAGAAAGTTTGGGTTTGTAACTTGTGGAATGTATATTGCATGTATGGTGCATGGATGTGATTGTGGAGATGAACAGAGTGTTGTTTGATTGTGAAGTAGCATACTAGGTGTGGTTGAGAAGGTTGGAAGAATAAGAGTCTGTGGAGGAGCAGCGGCTTGATCCCAAAAGTGTGCTTTTCTAAATTTGTTGAAAATCACCTAGTAGTTTTTTTTAAAACGACTAAAAAGTAGATCACAAAAAATTAGTGATATCTATGTCCGCTCCGCGGACACACTTCCCTGTTCGATCTGCAAACAGGAACCGATTGGTTAATCGGCTTGCATCATGTCTGCGGACATGCGACATTTCCCCTGATTGGCTTGGATGATGCGTGAGATGTGGCGGATTGTTTCGATGCACCTGCCATCTTGGATCACTGGACAGCGCGGCGACGAACGAGGGAGAAATACAAGTTTGGCACTGTGTTGGTCTGTAAGAGTGCTTGGGGAGGGTGGGGGAGTAAGAGATGGGTCAAATGCTGTGTTTGTTTAGGTGGCAGGCACCGCTGATGTGTTTGTCATGTCTACGGTTACCGCGGCTGTCCGTGGACATAAACAATGCATTGCAGAGGCCCATATAGCGCAGTTAAATTGTTTGATTCTATGGGTGTGTTAAGCTGCGGTGGTTGTGGCCAGGGTCTAGAGTCTTGGGCGCATGGCCGAAGGCCGCAGGCCATAGGCCATGCACCCAAGACTTTAGGCCATGGCCACAACCACCGCATCATATCACACCCATAGATCACACCTATAGAATCGAATATCTATCAAATATTTGCAAATCTACAGTTTGTGTACTGTTTGATTTGTATAGTTTGTATGTGAAGTTTTGGCTAAATCATGTCATTAAGATTGTAGAGTTTGGTAACAAGCACTGAAGTATAACATATCCATGGAAGTAAACATATGTATTGTGGTGTATGGTTAGATGTTTGCTTCAATGGTTGTGTTATGGAGCAGTATTTATGAGTTGTATTTATTATAATATACTTACTGTTTGATTTTTTGTGATTGGATATATTTTTTTCCTGACGTGGGTAACTGGAGTAGATATATTCTTTGTCAATTTCTGTGATAAAAGAAAAAACATGTTACTGTAGGTAGTTTATAAACACTTATTGCATTGTACAATAGACATTTCTGCTTTATTTTGACCCTCATATTTAGTAGTTTACAAACCAGTGTACTGTGCAATTTGCTCAGTTTCTGTGTTTGTTGCTTAAATCATTGGGTCTGTGGGAAAAAAGTCCATGTTGTATAAAAAAAACCTTTTTTGTTATGGTACAGTACATTTGTTTGTTTTCAGTGTTTACTTGTTGTTTCTGGTTAATGTTCTATCTGTTGGCTTGTTGCAGATTGTTAGATACCTGTTGTCGAATTGTAACTGGTTGTACTTTTTTATTTATATTCTCAAGTTGCTAATCTTTCTGTTGGGTTGTTGCAGATTCTTGGGGCAGTTAGATACTGTTGGCGTATTGTAGCTATTTATAGTTTTCTAATTGAAGATGTATTCATATTTATGCACAGATTAGTTGTTGGTGCTATTGATTTATTTGTTTGGTTGTAGAAAAATCTTGGGGCAGTTATATACCTTTTGGTGTATTCTAAAGTTTATTTCTTGTTATATTTTAGTGGTATTGATTTATCTGTTTGGTTGTTGCAAAGTCTTGGGGCAGTTAGATACCTGTTGGCGTATTCTAACTGTTTATAGTTTTCAAATTGACGTTTTGTTAATGTTTATGCACAGATTAGTTATTCAATTTTGCTTTTAAGAATATTAAAAAAGCATTTATAAGATGTGTTGGTAATCTCTGCTTTAGAGTAATGGTACTATCATTACATTCGAACCATCCACAATTCTTTTTTATATATGCAGTGTAGTGACCTGCATTGTCGTGGCTCCTGCGTGGTAGAGTATACCTATTGTTGTGAAGGTTTTCTTACCAAGTGATACTTGACCATGTGTAAATCCACATGTTTTTGGTACCATCTGCACTGTAACGTTAAAGCATTAGTATTACGTATTTACTATGTGTTTGTATTTGTAAGGTGGAGCGATTATCTGAATTGCAAGTAGTTCATAATCTGCTATGGTTTGCATTTTGTACAAGTTGCTGAAATGGAACAGATTCACAGTTAGGTATGGATACATACATAAAACGTTCATTAGGGATGTGTTCCTGTGCCATATTGTTGCACAGAGTACATGTATGTTTCCACATGAATGAAATCAGGAAGATTTCATTTATAGGTATGTTTGTGTTTCCAGTACTTGTAGTAAGTACATTAGTAATTCTTGTGGATCTTCGTGTGAGTTTATAGTGAATTTCACCATTCCAGCACAGTAGTCAAATTCTTGTCTTTTTCCATGAACACTATCTGACTGATTCATGGATTATTTGCACCGGAAAAAACTGGATTTGTGCACCATTCTGGCCGCAAATCCCCATTTGTTAATCAGCGATCTGCGGGCAGAATGGTGAACAAATCCTGTTTTTTTGGGCGGAAATAATCCATGAATCAGCCTCTACATGTGTTGTCAGGATTGTTGCTTGCATTTCTATGAAGGACCAACATTTGCAAACACAATTGGTCTGTATTGCGTAAGTAAATGTTTTCAAGAATTGGTGGCAATTGAAATAGAATATTTATTGCTACATTTGCATAGCAATTAACACCAGTTATATTTGAAAATTTGAATTTACCAGATAGTTCTGTGTCCAAGTCATTTCTTCGGAGTGTGTGCTGCTTCTTTGAAGAAGTACCTGAGTTACTTTGAGTAGTACTTTCTTCTTTGGTTGTAGTAATTGATGAAGTGTTAGCTTCTTTTATTCTCTTTGGAGGATTTGCAGTGAGATCCTGTTGCATTTTTGTTTGAAGTAGTTTTCTTTCACAACGTTTTGCTTTTTGTGGAACAGGATAGGTTTTTAGATGGGGTGCATAGTGAACGTAGTCTATTGTATTCTAAAATGCAAGGAATATCAGCATTTACTTTACTTGCATAAAAGTTGATTAGAAATAGGTTGTCAAGTATACGTAAAGCGTGATAGTGCTACGTAGCTCATACCTCCTTTAAAGACTGTGTTCCCAATATCTATCAATTTTTTATCTAGGGTAAGACCTTGTGATTTGTCAATGGTGACTGCGTATGCTAGAGTTAGATAAAATTGTTCTCTGCATACATGCATGTCTTTGAAAAGATGGAATCGAGCTGTTGAGCATCCTATTCCTTTTACTTCTGATAGTTCGTCAAAGAGAATATTGACAAACTGAATGTTGTTGTCACGTGGGTGTGTCTAACTGAAGACTGAATGACAGGTCATTCCAGAGGTCTTGAAGCTCTGTTTTTTCTGCTTTGGTTAAGTAGGCTGTAACATATCATGCAACTGCAGTGGAATTGCCTGCAATGTACTGTACATCTATGTTTGCATTCCATAATAGGGCAATGATTGCATTGTAACCATTGATATATTTTGCTTCTTCTGTTCTTTTTATGTAATATGTATTTTTAGGTGATTTACCTTTAACACTATGTCTAACTGAAGACATGAAGTTGTTCACTTCACCTGTTTCTGTATCCGGTCGAGGGAAACCAAAGCGGCATTTGGTGTAGTATTTCCCTTTGTTTTTGTATTTGCGATTACAATATTTGCCACATTTCTGTCTTTGAAATTGTACAATTTGTGCATGAAGATCACTATTTGTTGCTTCTGATGGAATTTCACAAGTGACATATTTTTCGATAAACTGTAAAACAGTGGCATCACTGTCTTGACCAAATTTAGGAGCATCTTTAATCCATAAAAACATGTGGATATGTGGTGCTCCTCTGGCTTGATATTCTTTTCTCCAAAAGAAGTGTTGCACTTCTACGAGGGGAGGAACAGTTTTTTACAAATACAGTGTAGCATAGAAATGAAGTGATGATGGAAATATCTTGAAACATTAACATGATCTAGAGAGCAAAGTTCTTCAGGTGTTAGTATATCTATGTTTGTTTTGTTTTTGTTTGATATGCATAGGAAATCATGTAAATCTTTCCATGCATATTCTTCACAACTTAATGTAACAAACCAAGTGGGCGGGCCAAGGTTTCTAATCATACAATATACATCTTCGTGATGTTGGAACCAGTACTCTTTAGTACCACGCATGTTTGCTAACTGGTTTGTAATGCTTAATTGTAAAACCTCATCTTTTTTTGCACTTTTTGTAGTAATTGCATAGCTGACATATTTTGAAAGTGGGTACCTGATTTCAATGTGTGTGCAACTCTGTGGCATAGAGTAGCAAGTTCAATTTCAAAGAGTAGGTGGAATATGTATTCCACATTTTGTCTAAATCTGGGATCTTCAGAATACATTTGTAACGAGCGGTATTCTGATACTGTTATCTGAATGGATCTATCACCGTACCTTCCTCCTTTCCCAGTAGGAAAGAGTTGAGGAAAAGCATGTGCTTCTATACTTTTTTCCCATATGGTCATTGGTGATCCTTTGTTTGTCGCATTTGGTACGTTTCTAGTGCATCATATATGGTGTCATTAGAGTGTAATGGATGAATTGGTCTAAAATATTGGATCTAGAAGTTCAAATTGACCCGTTTCTGGTGACTTTTGAATCATTTCAGTGGTTTCCCTCAAATTTTCCTCAATATTAATTTCTTTGTAGTATTCATTATTGTCGTTTCGATATTGCAAGGCTTGTCTAACTTTATGTAAGTCTATGAGTTGTTGCCAAAATGTTTTGTCTTTGTAGGTACACCATTTACTAAGACAGTTAAAGATTGCCTTGTTGGACGTTGCACTCCCAGAGTGTGCACATTTTCTTTCAGATCTAATGGTAAATAAACTACTTTGCCATGAATGCCTTTCTCTAATTCAGAGGGAGGTAATTTTGCTGTTTTTGGTTGAAGGCGTATTATTGCCTGAAATGGGTGCACTGTTTGAATTATGATGCTCTTATGTAAATTGAGTTGTTGCAGTGGTTTTGGTAATGGGAATAATTCCAAGTTATTTGTGATAGCACGTGAAGGAGTTTGGTTGTTGTCAAGTTGTATAGTGCAGTAAGTGCAAAGTATTAAGGGGCCAGTTATTTCATATTTGTTTTCTGCTATAAGGTAGAGAGCTAATTCAAACCATTTGGAATCTTCGTTGTCTTCTATTTTGGATGTTACGTCTACAGTTTTTGTGTTACTTTTATAAAAAAAAGTTCTGCGGCAACACACACACACATGGTTTGGTACGTCAGCGGATGCACTTTTAAATTTTAATATTTCTTTTTTGTATGTGTGTAGTAGAAGTTTGTCATCTATACAATTGTTGCTAGTCTGTTGTAAAGCTATTGCATTTTGTTAGTGGATTTCACTTCCAAAATATTTTCTCTGGATATGCTCTATTTCTTCGAGTAGGTCTTTGGCTGTACAATGTAGAAGATTGTTATTTAAATTGGCTAGTGCTAAAGCAGGACATGTAGCATAGTACAGTTTATAGACTAGATTTCTTATAGTTGAATGATGTGTTGATATCATTTTGATATGATGGAAGGTGCTTTTGAAAATAGGTCCTGAAATGCAGGCTAATGAATGTCCTTGTAGTCCTGCATATTTGCACACTAGACAGGTATCCATATTTTGTAGTAGTTTCATTTTGATTTTGTCTTTGCCTTTCACATACTGATTGAGGAACTGGCGTAAAGATTTGAAAGATTTGTTGGCGATGTTACACATTGACGTGCATGGCCATTTGTATACTGGATGTTCTGGTTCAGTCGAATGGAGAGGTGATACTGAGTTTTATGGGGATATTTTTGTAAGCAGTATTTCTTGTTCCATTATGGTATTATTAAGTTTTTCATATCCTCGTCCACTGCTATGTATGGCAATTGTGTTTGTTTGCTTTTGATTGTATGCTTCTTCATTGAAATATGGTTCTGTGCTCGTGGTGTGACTCCATTCACTTCCACAGATATTTAAGAAGTTATTTTTGTTGACATTCCGTTTATTGAGAAGTCTTTTTTTGTAATTTAGTAGTTAATTTTGTTAGTGGTTTCATTCTGTTTAACACTAAAATAAATAACTTCCTTTTGAGAAGGATTGCACTGTCTATCAAAGCTTCTAAGATTACTTTTCTACGGTAGGTTTTAATGGTTGTGCATGATTTCTCTCCTGTTTTTATGAGATTCTGAAGGACTCTGTGGCGGTACATTTTTTGTAAAATACTTTCTTTGGTATGGTTACTTGCCACTACATCAGGATTTATAGGGGCAGTGTTAGCAGTAGTGGTAGCTGAATTCTTGTTAATCACTTTCTGTTTCGTTTTACATTTTGAAAGAAGAGGGAAAGTTTTTGTATTGGAAGCTTGTTTTGTTTCGCTTACTGATTCTATTAGATCTTTTGTTTGAACTTTTTGTACAAATTCTGCTAGAGATGGATGCTTATTTTGGACACTTTTATTTTCATTTGCTCTACGTCTGCGTTGCTTTCTACGGACTTGCTTTTTGGTAGGCATTCTTTGGGGTCTGTTGAAACAAAAAAGAATATATGGGTTGGGATTCTTCAATGTATGTGAGCTGTGTGCATGCGTGTATGTGTATGATGGTAAGGATGTATGTGCTGGTGTGTGATTTCGCATTGGGCAGCTACAACTAGTTGGGAAGGCTATTCTAGTATTTGTGTGTTACTATACTGGGGTTCAGATGACAGTAGAAAGTAAGCTAGTGCCGAAGAGAAGCACTAATACTAAATCTAATGGTATAGAATTAAAACAGTTCTTTGTTCTGTAATACTAACATGCTAGGGGCTGAGTTATGTCATTGTGTGCTGGAAAACGGGGATTTGTGTGCCATTCTGCCTGCTAATCCCTGTTTAACAAGTGAGGATTTGTGGGCAGAATGGTGCACAAATCTTAGTTTTTCGGTGGCCAAATTCCATGAATCAACCCCACAGTGTGTTTGAGTAACAGAAAGAATATTACGGTAGTATTGTACTTACTCTTTTTGTGTGGAATGAGCAGGTTTCTTCTGAGTTGTTGTTTGTACTTCAGATGATGCTCTTTTTCAGGAGAGTGGTCTTCACTGTAATTGTAAAAGAAAGAAGTTAGTAATTGTGTGTGTCCATAGCAATGATGTTAATTTAGACGTTGATTTTTATGTTTTTGTAGTAGTATTCTTGTTTGATATCTGAACATTGTGTGTGCATGCAGTTTCCTTTGACTATGTGCAGCCTTTATATTTTACTTACAATATGTTAGTTCAACATGCTTTGCAAATGAGTAGAATACTAAGTGTATGAAACTCACTTGGTTTTTTAAGGCTGTGTTATTGAATGTTAGGAGAAAGAATAAATAATGATATACTTATTTTGCATTTTTTATAAGGTAAATGGCAGAAACTGTATAAAAAAGCATGGAATGTATGCATTTGTGAAGGTGTGGGTAATAAAGCAGAAGGATGTGATTTACAGGCGGTGGTGTTACTGCAGCTGGGAGCTTTTCAATGATAGTGTCTATCTGTGTTAGTGTATGAAGATGCATGACCTTATCCTGGCTGTGTGTAATTTTATAATACACTACTAAGTGTTTTTCTACAATTATACTGTTACTTCTCCCATGTTCTAATATTATAGTTTTTAGATAGCTGTGTGTGTAAAAAATGTTTTAGATAGCAGACAGGTTTGGAAGTGACTGTTGATTATAGCAGATGTGAAACATGACAGTAAGTTCATTTTATAGGTTATACAGGTTAAGTGGCAGTTACTCTGTATGCATTTATAAGAGTTGTACATGTAATGTGCAGAAAATATGCATACCTGTAGTTTGTATTCATGCATGTGGATATGCATGCAACTGCAAGTAGAAATCTTGGAGACTTGTACATTATTTTTTGTAGTAGGTGCTTTCCAATGATATGAGACTTGTACTCAGAGTGATCAACAGTACATTTGAAGTGCTGAACTCTGATGATGAAGTTAGATGTAGAGGTTTTGGATATGATTGGTGGATGGTTGTGTGACTGCTTAGCTGTATCCAATGAGGGAATGGCACAGAGAGTGATGTGGAAAGGGTAGAAGGGCTGTCTAAGAGTTAAACCGCAGCTGTCCGCAGACAGGGCGTGCCACATCCAGGGTTTACTAGCAAATCCAGCATGGAAAGGTGACTGTAGGGATCAGCCAATCAGATGTTGAGGTTGTGGATTTGTGTTGAAAGAGACTGTGTGTAGTGAAGATGGCAGAGGTGGAGTAAGGCAGGGTGGTGGTGCTTGGAGATATGTTTGTGCATGGTTTACAGCAGTATGCGCAATGCAGGCATGTGGCAAACAATTTTGATGTTAAAGGAGTGGAGGTGGTGTGGAGCACTATACCTGATTGCAATGTACAGGGAATTGTAGAAGTTTGTGAAGATATCGGCAGGATGAACAGTCCCCATGTGGTAGTTTTGCACTATAGTGCTTTCCATTTGGCCTATGTCAGTGCCAGTACTTTGTTGGCAGATTTGGAACACTTGGTTAAAGCAGTAATGAACATCCTTCCAAATGCCAAAGTAGTTTTTCTGGATTAGTACCTAGGGCAATATGGGATAAAGTTATGTTTTTTGTCCTCAGCAAAACATTGCTAGGCATGAAATCAACTGAGGCTTGTGTGCTTTCATGCTTAGAGCTGGTATGTTCTTCTGTAATAATGAGAATATTGATTCCAGTAATGCTGTTTATTTTAAAGAAGATGTCATTTCTTCATCTTTTATGGGAAATGCCATGCTGTTCTGGAATGTAAGGGTTGCTTTGGAGAAGGTTATGTGAAGATGTTAGAAGTAAAGTAAGAAAAAAAGGAAAAAAAATAGAAAATAACAGGTGTCTGTCAAGCATCTACAAGAAAACCCAAAAGCAACCCGGCTCTTTTCAGAGTCAACCTCAAAGGGGAAATGGGGCACACTATTTAAATTTAAATTCACCACGCTCAGATTTTCGATATGTCCGTGGACATGGCGGTTTTCCATTGACACCGTGTATTCCGTACAGGGATTTTGGGCTGGAGAGGCATGCAAATGAGAATGAGCAGAGCAAGGGATTGGTCAGTAAAGTTTACTAGGTGTGTTGTGTAAGGAGAAAGTTTGTCAGAAAGTCTTTTTCCTGAGAGAAGAACAGATAGCTACGGCTGTGTGTTTCAAAAAACAGATTATCTGGATTTTGGGAGACTCATGGATACATTGGTTGGAGGTGCATGCATAACGCTGTTGAGTATCTGTAGATCTTGGATTCCTTCATGTGAAAGTGTACTGGCATGGAGTGCGTGGAATGAAGTGGCTGGACTTGGTACCTCTCTGTGCTATTTTGGAGACAGAGCATCATCCAGACATAATTATAATTCATTGTGGAGGGAAAAGTTTAGGACACGTGTCTGGAATTTCTTTGCAATTTGCAATGAAAGAAGGACTTGGGAAGGTCATGAACATGTTTCCAAATTCCCAAGTAATTTTTTCTCATATTGGGCAAAGACAAATATGTCTGCGTTCTTCTTCATTTGGTCCACAAATGGAGAAAGCGAGGCACAATGTCAATAAGGCTGTTTGTGCCTTTCTAAGAGATTTTGGCATGTCCTCTTTTCACAATGAAAATATTATGTTTCGCAGCACATACATTTTTCGCAGAGATGGAGTCCATCTTACTTATGCTGGCAATGAGATTTTTCTGAGAAATGGCAAAATGCATTGCAACCTTTTTTGGTATTACAGCCATCCATTTTGCAGTAGGTGTTGACCATTTCAAGTTTTCCAAACACAAAAAACACCCCAAAAATGTTCTTTTCAGAGCCACCACTTCCTCCCAGTGAAAAGTGCAATGGTTTTGATAGGGCAGCACCCTAAAATTTTAGATGTCCGCGAACTGTCCGCGGACTTCTCAAAAATGTACAGGGCCCTGCTCCATTTATTTGCCACTTCTAGTTTCTTATTTCTGAAAAGAGCCTTTTTTTTGGTTTTTGTTGTTTTATATTTTTTTGGGTTTTTTACACATGACACACAAGGAAAGGAGGGGAAAGGAGGCTAAGGTAGGGACACCAACCACAGGGATAAGAAAGGGCAGATGGAGAGAGGAAGATAGGGTGGGCCTTATTTAGGTAGGTAGCAGGTCTTCTGGTACTCTGTGACCGCAGTCTCAAAAGCCCTTTGAAGATGAACCCCCCTGCAGAGTACTACATCCCAGTACATACACAATATTGTGACCCTCGAAAGATAAGGGTCATCAACAGCATCGTGAATGGCCTGTGAGGCAGTGAGTTTCTCTTGTGGTGAGAGGAGTGGAAATGGAGGATGTGGTAGAGGAACTCAAACTACTACATTGATTACAAGGTCCAATCTTGCGAACTGCCCCACCGTGGAACGAACTTAGGTGTCGCTTCATGGATGTCGTACCAAAGCTGTACGAACCAGGCCTCCCACGACTCAGCATCATTTTGCACTGGTTGCAGGTGACCTTGTTCGCATGTGCTTTTGGTACGTCACCATGAATGGTAAACAACCGCCACACCCAAGACTCATGGCGAGTGCTGCTAATAGGGACTTCCACTACGTCCTCCTCATCATCCTCTTCATCCTCCTCCTCTACATTCTCACGCTTGTTCCCCTCTGCAGGCTCTTGGGGAGGTGGTGGTTTTGGAGAGGTTAGGGGTGGTGCTGAGGCAGAAGCAGCACCAGCTGGAAGAACAGCAGCCATGGATGCCATCAGGTTTGATGATGCAACAGCAAAGGCAGCAAAAGCCGATCAATCTTCAATAGTAGAAAGACAGAATGAAGATGAGCTCTGGGGTGTGGCCTTTTATAGGGGTGCAGGTGCGCGCTCCACGGACCTCTGTGCTCTCCGCAGACAGATCAAACACCCCAAAAAGGCTAAAAAAATGTCAAAATAGTATGTAGAAACCAGGGTCATTGTCTGGGACATGTGCACTGGTGAATATTTACTGTAAAATACTTTGGATTGTCTGAAAAAGTACTTTTAAAATGTTCGGGGACCCGGACAGTGTCCACAAATCAGGACACAAATGCACAGGAACGGTTGTGCGCGTGCGCGCAGTGTTCTGTGGACAGTGTTTGGATCCTCAAACTAATTAAACGTGTGACAAAAGTGAGACGGACAGTTACCGACAGGCGCATTGTTCATAGGACTTGTGGGTGTGGTGTGCATGTGCGTAGATGTTCTAAAGACAGTACGGACAGGTATAGTGTCCTTAGAACACCCCCATTTTGGTTAATTGCGAACATTCCGGACACCGCGTGTGTTCTAAGAACAGTTCCAGGTTGCTTGCATTTTCCTAATTACGGACATCCTGTACACCACATATGTTCTTAGAACAGTTTCAATTTGCTTGCGGACAGTACAAACAGGCATAGTGTCCTTAGGAGACCTCCATTTTGGTTAATTGCGGTCATTCAGGACACCGAGTGTGTTCTGAGAACAGTTCCATCTTGCTTGCGGACAGTACGGACGGGTATAGTGTCCTTAGGCCACCCCAATTCTCCTAATTACGGACATCCCGGACACCATGTGTGTTCTTAGAACAGTTTCATTTTGCTTGCGGACATTACAAACAGGTATAGTGTCCTTAGGACACCTCGATTTTGGTTAATTACGGACATCCCGGACACTGCACGTGTGCTAAGAACAGTTCCATCTTGCTTGTGGACGGTACGGACAGGTCTAGTGTCCTTAGGACACCTCCATTTTGATTAATTTCGGACATTCCGGACACCGGGTGTGTTCTAAGAACAGTTCCATGTTGCTTGCGGACAGTACGGACAGGTACAGTGTCCTTAGGACACCTCCATTTTGGGCAATTACGGACATCCGGGACCCGGGTATGTTTTAAGAACAGTTCCATGTTGCTTGCGAACAGTACGGCCAGGTACAGTGTCCTTAGGACACCTCCATTTTGGTTAATTGCGGACATTCAGGAAACCAAATGTGCTCTGAGAACGGTTCCATCTTGCTTGCGGACAGTACGGACGGGTATAGTGTCCTTAGGGCACCCCTATTTTCCTAATTACGGACATCCCGAACAACACGTGTGTTCTTAGAACTGTTTCATTTTGCTTGCAGACAGTACAAACAGGTGTAGTGTCCTTAGGACACCTTCATTTTGGTTAATTACAGACATCCCAGACACTGCACATGTTAGTAGAACAGTTCCATCTTGCTTGCGGACGGTACGGACAGGTATAGTGTCCTTAGGACACCTCCATTTTGATTAATTTCGGACATTCCGGACACCGGGTGTGTTCTAAGAACAGTTCCATCTTGTTTGTGAACAGTATGGACAGGTATAGTGTCCTTAGGCCACCTTCATTTTGGGCAATTTCGGACATCCCGGACGCCGGGTGTGTTCTAAGAACAGTTCCATGTTGCTTGCGGACAATACGGACAGGTATAGTGTCCTTAGGACAACCCCATTTTGGTTAATTATGGACAACCCGGACAACTGCGCTGTCCAGGAACATTCCAACTGCCTTTTTAAAAAAAATAAGACGAAAAGGACTGAATTAAGAGACACATGATGTTTTTTTTATATATACAGATATACAATTTTTGAAAGAGACGGGGAAGCAGAAACTGACACAAATACATGGGAATTAAGGGTTTGGAGAGGATGGATGGGAGGGGATGAAGGAATGGAAGTCTCATCAAAACGTTTTTCTTGGTGTTGAGGGTTTGGGGATAATTGACTGGGACATGGAGAGGGGGAACAGGTGCAAGTGGGACAGTGATATTATTTTTTTTCTTTTATGTGGTCATCCACAAAATGTTTCAAAAGATTGAAATTTTCCATAAGCATGTCCATTTTTAGTTCCATGCGCTGCAGAGTATTTTCTAATGTCTCTTTTGGTGTATTATTTTCAATATTTGTATGGGCTGTTAAAAAATATATATATGTTAAGTGCACATAAAGTAACGATTATTAATTTGCTTATATAGAGAAGTGTCTACCATTAGTATCACTGTCTTCAGACATTTCCTCACAAGGGAAATTTTCCTCAAGCCATTCCAAAGTACTGGACATTTCTGTGTAAAACAAAATATATTACTTTTAGTGTACCTAATAAAGAAAGTTTAGAAATATATAAGAAAAATTAAGTTTACTTACTAGTTTCTTGTAAGTTGTGTTCTTACTGTTGTGTAGGTCTGCTGTTGCTCCTAGCTCTGCAGTTTTTGTGAGGTAATTATGTTTTAAACATATCTTTTTTGGTATATTCCATTTTAGTACATATGGTATTTAAATGGATGGTTGATGTGTTACATATATAGGTTCCACTTCTTATTTATTATTACATGTAATGTGTTTATATGCTGTTTTTTGAACTTGTTCAGTGTTCATATAGCATGGTAGAAAAAGTTAAGATACCCCTAAGTTTTTGGGTAGTGTTGATGTTGTCCGCATCCATCCGTGGGCATAAGCACAGTCCGCGGACATCAAAATCACTAGCATGAGTGTCGGCATGTTCTAAGTATATAAAGTAAGGGAATCCTAGTAAACATCTATCAAATTCACACTATGGATATGTGTATTCAGTAAAAAAAAACTTTGATAAAGGGAGGTTATGGTTAAGTTGCGCTACTAAAAAACTATGAACTTCAGTAAAAAAAAGTTGTTAAAGGGACGTTATGGTTCCATTTAAAACCGAAAAGCCCCTGAAATTCGTCAGTTATGGTAAGCTAAGCAACCATAACTTGCACCACTACCGTGCACTGCCAAGACTAACACCCAGGACATCAAAGATGACATCACAAATGTCATTGATGGCATCACTGATGACATCACATGTGCATTTACCTTTCATGAAAAGTCTGTACAAGGAATTCTTATTGTAATGTTAATAAAAAAAGTGTCAAGGATTATAGGAAAAAATATCATGAGGTACGTAGTGCATTAAGCAACGCATTAATCCCAATAGCATTGTATTATGAAGTTTTTTCCAATATACTAAAGTACACATGTAGTAACATAGGCATAGTGTGCAGCAGACAAGATGGAGATGCAAAATTAATAATATTGCCATGTTAAATACTAAAATTATAAATGCTTTCTTATTAGAGTTTTGCATATTGTGAAACATTTAATAAGTACCTAATAAAACCCACTCACTACATTATTGCATTACTACACAAAACACAAACAGACAACAACACATACAAATATGAGCACATACAGGGAAAGTAAAGTAACCTAACTGACTATCTTCATGCACAGAAATGATTGCTCTGCTTCAAAGCTATTGCTTCCCTATGTATAACTATCACATATTGTGACTAGGCCCTAAGGAAAGTAGTGTAAGTGCAATGTGTACAAATATGAGCATAATTATTCATAAATGTTATATCTGTATATACTACAAAAAATATTACATGTGTTTTAATTCAGTCCTCTGTGTCTTATTTTTTTAAAAAGGCTGTTAAGATGTCCGCGAACAGCACGGGTGTCCGGGATGTCCGTAATTAACCAAAATGAGGGTGTTCTAAGGACCCTATGCCTGTCCGTACTGTCCCCCGTCAAGTTGTAACTGTTTTAAGAACATACAAGGTGTCCGGGTTATCCATAATTAACCAAAATGGAGGTGTCCTAAGGACAGCATTCCTGTCCGTAGTGTCCGCATGCAAGTTGAAACTGTTCTAAGAACATGCGCGTTGTCTGGAATGTCCAGAATTAAACAAAATGGGGTGTCCTAAGGACAGCATTCCTGTCCGTAGTGTCCGCATGCAAGTTGAAACTGTTCTAAGAACATGCGCTGTGTCCGGGTTGTCCGTAATTAACCAAAATTGAGGTGTCCTAAGAACACTATACCCACCCGTACTGTCCGCAGTCAAGTTGAAACTGTTCTAAGAACATGCTCGGTGTCCCGAATGTCTGTAATTAACCAACATGGGGTTGTCCTAAGGACAATATGCCTGTCTGTAATGTCTGCAGTCAAGTTGAAACTGTTCTAAGAACACATTCAGTGTCCGGGTTGTCTGTAATTAACCAAAATGGGGGTGTTCTAAGGACACTATGACTGTCCGTACTAACTGTAGAACATCTATGCACATGCGCACCACACCCATAAGTCCTACGAACATCGCGCCTATCCGTAACTGTTCGTCTCACTTGTATCGCACTTTTAATTAGTTTCAGGACCCGAACACTGTCCGTAGCAGACCCACGCACATGCGCACAGCCGTTCCGGTACATTTGGTGTCCTGCGGACACCTGTTCCCTTTGCGGATGTGTTCGTGACGTCATCATGTGACTGCACCGACGCTGAGCATGTGTCCATGGCAATCCACAGTATTTTATAGTAAATTATCACCATAGCACATGTCCCAGACAATGACCCTGACTATCTACATACTTTTTGGAACTTTTTGAGCCTTTCTTGGGTATTTGATCTGTCCGCGGACAGTGCAGGTATCCGCAAAGCACGCAAACACACCCCTATAAAAGGCCACACCGCAGAGCTCATCCTCATAGTGCTTCTGGCTATCTGAGCATTGTCTACTTTGCTGGCAATCTTCCAAATGTTGCTGCTCTTGTTGCTGCTTTCCATCAGACCTGATGGCATCAATACTTGCTGCTCCAGCTGGTGCTACATCTGCCTCAGCACAACCCGCACCCCCTCCACCACCACTACCTCCCCAAGGGCCTGAAGAGGGGAACAGGCGTGAAGATGTAGAGGAGGAGGATGAAGAGGATGACGAGGATGAGGTAATGGAAGTCCCCACTACCAGCACTCGCCCTGAGTCTTGGGTGTGGCGGTTATTTACCATTCATGGTGACGTACCCAAGGCGCATGCGAACAAGGTCACCTGCAACCAGTGCAAAATGGTGCTGAGTCGCGGGAGGCCTGGTTCGTACAGCTTTGGTATGACATCTATGAAGTGACACCTAAGGTCGTTCCACGGTGGGGCGATTCGCAAGGTTGTTCCTTGTGATCAACGTAGTAAGTTGAGTTCCTCTACTACATCCTCTGTTTCTGCTCCTCTCACCACAAGAGACACGCCTGTGGGAGAGCGCTTCTCTCCAGCTGATTCACAGGCCATTCACGATGCTGATGACCCCTACCTTTCGAGGGTCACAGTTTTGCGAATGCCCTGCGATGCAGTACTCTGCAGGGGGGAGAGACTTCGAAGTGCTTTTGAGACTGCGGTCTCGGAGCACGAGAAGACCTGCTACTTACCTAAGTAAGTTCCACCCTACATCTTCCTCTCTCCACCTGCCCTTTCTTATCCCCGTGGTTGGTGTCCCCCCTTACCCTCCTTTCCCCTCCTCTCCTACTGTGTCATGTATAAAAAAACAAAAAAAATATAAAACAACAAAAATCCCCCCAAAAAAGCTCTTTTCAGAGCCACCTTTCACAGTCTAAAAATAGAAGTGACAAATAAATGGAGCAGAGCCCTGTGTATTTTTAGAAGTCCGCGGACAGTTTGTGGGCATCTAAGATTTTGGTGTGCTGCCCTATCAAAACCATTGCACTTTTCTCTGGGAGGAAGTAGTGGCTCTGAAAAGAGCCTTTTGGTGGTGTTTTTTTGTGTTTCAAAAACTTGAATTAGCCAACATCTACAACAAAATAACTGGCTGTAATTCCACAAAAGGTTGCAATGCATTTTGTACATTTCTCAGAAAAATCTGATTACCAGCATAAGTAAGATGAACTCCATCTCTGCGAAAAATGTATGTACTACGAAACATGATATTTTCATTGTGGAAAGAGGACATGCCAACATCTCTTAGAAAGGCACAAACACCCTTGTTAACATTCTGCCTTGCTTTCTCCATTTGTGGACCAAATGAAGAAGAACGCAGCCACATTTGTCTCTGCACAATACCATAAAAAATTACTTGGGAATTTGGAAACATGTCCATGACCCCCCGAAGTCCTTCTTTCATCGCAAATTGCAAAGAAATTCCAGACACATGTCCTAAACTGTTCCCTCCACAATGAATTATAATAATGTCTGGATGAAGCTCTGACTCAAATTCAGCACAGAGAGGTACCAAGTCCAACCACTTAATTCCACGCACTCAATGCCAGTGCACTTCCACATAAGGGAATCCAAGATCTGCAACTACTCCACAGCGTTCTGCATGCACCTCCAACCAATGTATCCATGAGTCTCCCAAATTCCAGGTTATCTGTTTTCTGAAAGACACAGCCATAGATAACTGTTCTTCTCTCAGGAAAAAGACTTTCTGACAAACTCTCTCCTTACACAATACACCCACTAAACTTTGCTGACCAATCACTTTCTCTGCTCATTCTCATTTGCATGCCTCTCCACCCCAAAATCCCCATATGTAATACGCGATGTCTGTGGACTACCGCCATGTCCGCAGACATATCGAAATCTGAGCGTGCTGAATGTAAATTTAAATAGTGTGCACCATTTCCCCTTTGAGGTTGGCTCTGAAAAGAGCCTTTTTTTTGCAAATGCTTGACAAACACCTGTTATTTAGTATTTTTCTTTTTTTTTAACATATTTGACTACTAATATACTCACATAACCTTCTCCAAAGCAACCCTTACATTCCAAAACAGAATGGCATTTCCCAAAAAAGATAAGGAAATACCATCTTCTTCAAAATTAACAGCATTACTGGAATCAATGTTCTCATTGTTACAGAAGAACATACCAGCTCTAAGCATGCAAGCACACATGCCTCGGTTGATTGCACACCTAGCAATGTTTTGCTGAGGACAAAAAACAGAACTATTGTCTCATATTGTCCCTAGGTACTAATCCAGAAAAAATCTCTTTGCAATTTGGAAGGATGATCATTACTGCTTGAACCAAGTGTTCCAAATCTGCCAATAAGGTAGAGGCACTGACGTAGCCCAAATGGATAACTCCATAATGCAAAACTATCACATGGGGACTGTTCATCCTGCCTATATCTTCACAAACTTATACAATTCCCTGTACATTTCAATCAGGCACAGTGCTCCACACCACCTTACCACCTCCACTCCTCAACATCACAATTATTTTCTACATGCCTGCATTGAGCATACTGCTGTAAACCATGCACAAACATGTCCCCAAGGACCAACACCCTGGGCCTCATTCCGACTTTGGAGGTAACCACACCGCTATTTGCGGCATGGCTGCCTCCAAAATCCTTCCGACTCCGGCCTGGTGAATGGAGCAATTACCAGTCCATTCCGAGGTCGGAGGGACCGGTAATTCCCCATTCACCAGGGCCATTCCCCATTCCCATTTGAGTCCCCATAGTGTCCCTTTGTGGGTCCCGTCCTTAATCCCTGCTAGAAGCAGACGTTAAGGAAGGACCCGCATAGGGAACTCGTAGTAGGGCGCAAAGGGATTACCGGCACCGGTGTCATTACCGGTGCCTGGTATCCCTTTGCACCCTACTTGTAATGAGGCCCCCTGACTTTCTCCAAATCTTCCATCTTCGCTACACTCACTCTCTTTCAACTCAAATCCACAACCTCAACATCTGATTGGCTGATCTCTACAGTCCCCTTTCCATGCTGGATTTGCTGTAAAACCCCAGATGTGGCACGCCTTGTCCACGGACAGCCCTGGTATCCGCGGACAGCGTAACTCTTGGACAGCCCTTCTACCCTTTCCACTCACTCTCTCTGCCATTCTCTCATTGGATAAAGCTAAGCAGTCACACAACCATCCACCAATCACATCCAAGACCTCTACATCTAACTCCATTATCAGAGTTCAGCACTTCAAATGTACTGTTGATCACTCTGAGTACACGTCTCATATCATTGGAAAGCACCTACTACAAAAAGTACTCTACAAGTCTCCAAGATTTCTACTTGCAGCTGCATGCATATCCACATGCATGAATACAAACTACAGGTATACATATTATCTGCACAATACACGTACAACTCTTATAAATGCATATAAACAGAGTAACTGCCACTTAACCTGTATAACCTATAAAATGAACTTAGTGTCATTTTTTCCATCTGCTATAATCAACTGTCACTTCCAAAACTGTCTGCTATCTATTTTTTTTACACACAAACCTATCTAAAAAATTATAATATTAGAAGATGGAAGAAGTAACAATATAACTGTGGAAAACACTTAGTAGTGTATCATAAAATTACACACAGCCAGTAAAATGTCATGCATCTTCATACACTCACACACATAGACACTATCATTGAAATGCTCACAGCTGTAATAACACCACTACCTGTAAATCACATCCTTCTACTTTATTACCCACAACTCCACAAATACATATATTTAATGCTTTTCATATACAGTTTCTGCCATTTACTTTATAAAAATTGCAAAATAAATATATCATTATTTCTTCTTTCTCCTAACATTCTATAACAAAGCTTTAAAAAACCAAGTGAAATTCATACACTTAATATTCTAGGCGTTTGCAAAGCATGTTGAGCTAACATAATATAAATAAAATAAAAGGCTGCACATAGTCAAATGAAACTGCATGCATACACTATGTTCAGAAATCAAACAAGAATACTACTACAAAGACATAAAAATGAACCTGCTATAAACACACACAATTATTAACTTCTTTCTTTTACAATTGCAGTGAAGACCACTCTTGTGGAAAACAGCAATATCTGAACTACAAACAACAACTACAAGAAATCTGATCATTCAACAAAAAAAGAGTAAGTACAATACTACCTTAGTTTCTCTGCCTAGTCTTTAAGGGGCCGATTCATGGAACAAACGTGCGCCGAAAATCGTTGCGCAAGCAGGCGCAAGCAGGCGCAAGCAGGCGCAAGCGCAAAGAAAAAGGCGCACGCGTGCGATTCATGGAAGTCCCTGCACGTGTTCACCTTGGGATGTGCGCCAAACCCGTGCATGGCGCACAAGTCACTGCAACATCCCGAAAGGCGTGCACGACGCGCACAGTGAAAGCGCACAACCTCGGCGCATACACCAGAAAGTGGGCGGGACACAGGGCGTAACGCGCGGAATGGGGAACAACGCGCGAAAATAAGGGCGTAACTAGGGATGTACTGCAGGGAAGCAGACGGAACGCCCACACGCACTCGAACCACACGTATTCATGGAATCGAATAGGGCAAAGCCACGCACAGCCAAAGACACACACAAGCTGAAACACGTCCGCCACACGAAGGCAGGTGGTAGAGTCCCAGCGCATCACAAAAGTGGCAACATACAGCAATTGGGCCAGTGCGAGCGGGGCACGTGTATTGCGGGGGTGCGCGGGAAGCAACACACGCGATCGAGCGGGGTACGTGTATTTCGGGGGCGCGCAGGAAGTGACACACGTGATTGAGCGGGGTACGTGTATTTCGGGGGTGCGCGGGAAGTTACACACGCGATTGTGCGGGGAACGTGTATATCGGGGGTGCGCGGGTAGTTACACACGCGATTGAGCGGGGTACTTGTATTTCGGGGGTGCGCGGGAAGCAACACACGCGATCGAGCGGGGTACGTGTATTTCGGGGGCGCGCGGGAAGTGACACACGCGATTGAGCGGGGTACGTGTATTTCGGGGGTGCGCGGGAAGTTACACACATGATTGAGCGGGGTACGTGTATATCGGGGGTGCACGGGTAGTTACACACGCGATTGAGCGGGGTACGTGTATTTCAGGGGTGCGCGGGAAGTTACACACGCGATTGAGCGGGGTACGTGTATTTCTGGGGTGTGCGGGAAGTCACACAAGCGATCTCATCAAGGTACGTGTATTTCAGGGTGCGGGGGAAGTATCCCACGCAACATCAGCAGGGTACGTGTATTACAGGGGTGCGCGGGAAGTTCCACACGCGATATCATCAGGGTACGTGTATTACAGGGGTGCGCGGGGAGCAGCACACGTGAATTGCACATGTGGGTCCCCCCAGGTGTTCCCTCTACACCCTCCACGGCCCCTGCAGGTGGCTCACACCACAGGGGTCTACCCAGCACATGTCATGCAGGCACCCCATCCACCATGGCCATGCCCACTAGCCAACCCACATGTCAACTTGCACTACTGCCCACCAACGCATGTCCCCCTGCACCCACAGCCAGTGCAGGGGCAGCCTCCACCAGGCCCCCACCCATGTCTCCCACCACCCTCACCCCCCAGCAGTGCAGGGGCAGCCTCCACCAGGCCCCCACCCATGTCTCCCACCACCCCCACCCTCCAGCAGTGCAGGGGCAGCCTCCACCAGGCCCCCACCCATGTCTACCACCACCCTCACACCCCAGCAGTGCAGGGGCAGCCTCCACCAGGCCCCCACTCATGTCTCCCATCACCACCACCCCCCAGCCACCAGGGGCAGCCTCCACCAGGCCCCCACTCATGTCTCCCATCACCCCCACCCCCCAGCAGTGCAGGGGCAGCCTCCACCAGGCCCCCAACCATGTCTACCACCACCCTCACACCCCAGCAGTGCAGGGGCAGCCTCCACCAGGCCCCCACTCTTGTCTCCCATCACCACCACCCCCCAGCCACCAGGGGCAGTCTCCACCAGGCCCCCACTCATGTCTCCCTGCACCCCCACCCCCCAGCAGTGCAATGGCAGCCTCCACCAGGCCCCCACTCATATCTCCCACCACCCCCACCCCCCAGCCACCAGGGGCAGCCTCCACCAGGCCCCCACCCATGTCTCCCACCACCCCCACCCCCCAGCACTGTGGGTCACCTGCCAGCAGGCCCCCACCCATGTCCAACCATGTTCCCCACCACCCCCACCCCCCAGCACTGTGGGACACCTGCCAGCAGGCCCCACCCATGTCTCCCACCACCCCCACCCCCCAGCCATCAGGGGCAGCCTCCACCAGGCCCCCACCCATGTCTCCTACCACCCCCACCCCCCAGCAGTGCAGGGGCAGCCTCCACCAGGCCCCCACTCATGTCTCCCACCACCCTCACCCCCCAGCAGTGCAGGGGCAGCCTCCACCAGGCCCCCACTCATGTCTCCCATCACCCCCACCCCCCAGCCACCAGGGGCAGCCTCCACCAGGCCCCCACTCATGTCTCCCTGCACCCCCACACCCCAGCAGTGCAGGGGCATCCTCCACCAGGCCCCCACTCATGTCTCCCATCACCCCCACCCCCCAGCCACCAGGGGCAGCCTCCACCAGGCCCCCACTCATGTCTCCCATCACCCCACCCCCCAGCCACCAGGGGCAGCCTCCACCAGGCCCCCACCCATGTCTCCCACCACCCCCACCCCCCCAGCACTGTGGGTCACCTGCCAGCAGGCCCCCACCCATGTGCAACTCATGTTCCCCAGCCAACATGTCATCACAATCTAGATCCCTGGTCCCTATGGTCAGCCTCCAAATGCAAAACACACACCCGAGTATTGCATCCACCCACTCATAATTTGCAATTACATCACAGAACACCAATTGCAAGTTCTGAAACAAACACATTTCCCTCACATACACCCAATGGGTGTCAGTGAATCTCAAAACACATATCATGAAATGCATGAAACCAATGAGATACCACACATTGAAGTTCACCAAAAATAATATGTATTAAAGGAAACATCAATAGAATTAAAAATGAAGAAACAGAAACGTGAATGTACAAAGATGAAAAGAAGCATGTCCGTCAAAAAAAGCAAAACCAAAAATAAAAATCCAAAGTAATGTCCAAAGTCAATGTCCACAAAACAAAATCCAATGGGAAATAAAAAAGAAAGCCATTGCTCCATGGTTAGAAATAGAAAAAAAAATACAATCCAACTGTCAACTATGTACATAGGAACAATCCAGGGTCCATTATCCCAACAAAATAAAGGAAACCTATCTAACTACACTAACTAATAAAATAAACTATATACAAAAATGTGGCCAATGTCCGAAAGGTCCAAATAAAATAAAAACAAAAATGAAACCTAACACTACCTAGAAGCTATGTACAAGGGCAGCGGGCTAGTTTCACGGCTCACTTGTGGATGTTCCGGGCCAGGGCATCATCGAACTCCTCCTCAATGTCCCGGAGGCGGTCCTCCTCCATGGCCCCGAGGGTCCGCAGGGCCGCCGACGTCTCTACCTCCAAACCCCTGCGGATTGCCTCGAGGCACTCGGCCCGCCTCAGGGCCCTCCACATGGAGTTCTCCACCCTGACCATTGTGAGCCGTGCCTCTTCCGCCCGCTGCCGCTCCGCATCTATGGCGTGGCCCAACCGCTGCCACACGGAAGACACTCTCTGTCTTGGGTCCTCCTGCCCTCCGGCCGATGCCTGCCCCTCCGATGTCGAAGGCCCCGAGCCTTCATGGCTCCCACCACGTTGCTGCTGCCCCTGTGCCTCTGCCCGTGCACTGCCTCCTGCTGCCTGCACATCCTCCGCCGGCTGGGGTGCAGTCGTAGATGTGGCCACCCCTGCTGGACGTCCGACTCCTGACTGTGGCAGGGATGCCTCCTCCACCAGCCTGGCCGCACCGTCAGAGGCAGCTCCACAGGGCACCCAGGTGACTGATGGGTGGGAAGATGGCACAGAGGACGACTGGCGCGTAGGGGGTCCAGTTGAGGAGGGGGTCGGAGCAAGCCCCATCAGAGAGTGGAATCCGGCCTGGGTGACCTGTCCCAGCAGGCTGACATGGTCAACGAGCCATTCAAGATGACGTGCAGTCTCTCCATGAATAGACTGCAGGTCACCTCGCAGGGCCCGTTGACGCAACGACACACCAGCCAGGACAGGCTCAACCCGGACCTGGATAGCCACGTCCGCAGGCAGAGGAAGGCCAGTTGACGTGAGCTCATCCCCTGCCTGAAAACGGGTCTGGACGTAGGCATCCCTGCTGGTGCAAGATGATGCAGGGACAGGATCGGGGACAGGATTGCACACAGGCACCTCCGCGGCCGCCTGTGCTGCCTCCTGTCCCTGGTCCTGCACTGCACCACTAGCACCAGTGGGATCCCCACCTCCAGACCCCGTCTCTGGTGCTTGCACGGCCTCCTCCTCCACCAAACCCCCCACCAACCTGGATGACTCTGTGCCATCTTCCCCTGTTGGGCCCTGTGGGGTCCCAGCTGCCCCTTCTGCTGCCGAGGAGTCCAACTCCAACCTCCGCCTCTTGGACCTCCCCCCGGCAGCTGCGGCCTGGGACGCGGCACCGGACTCCTCACTCCCCGACGAGATGACAACCTGGGAGGGGAGCCGGGCCTTGCGTCTCCGGCTGGCGGTGGGATCCCCGCCGCTGGGCACCACAGCACCTTCTCCGCCCTCTTCATCAGTTGACGCTGCAGACAGGGAGAAACAAAACACAGGCATCAGGGCACTGTACAATGGACACATACACACATGACAGTTGTACATGAGTGGCATTGGCAAACCTCAGACATGTCATCACAATCCCCAACACACATGTCATTACAACTCGCACACATTAGCCATACCACAGCCATATCGCAACTGCCACCACCATCCATACACATACAACAGCATGAGCAGCCAAAGGTGAGCCAGACATCACATGCAACACAGGAAGTGCACCACACATGTAAACACACCACCACACTTGCATGCATGTGTACACCTCTGCCAAGTGTCGCACTGTTCAGACGGGCATCCATGTCACATCTGCCAATCAGGCTTCCACATACCGCTGTCACATGCATCCATGTTGCATCACTGTTGCACCCTTGTCAAATACACACACATGCACATGTACACAGTGATGATACATGCAGCCGAAAACAACATACATGCGTGACATCACGGACATGTCTACTTACATACACATTCATCCAAACATGTGTGCCCACACAACTGCATTTGGCATGCAAGCCTACACACACAAGCACCATCCATGTCTCACACATTACAGCCCTCACATGTGTCAGCCCCACGGCCCTGTACACCCCCACCCATACTCGACCCCATACAAACAGATGTGCAACCTGCACACTACTGAATAATCACCACACGCACTGCTCACAATCAGGATGCATGTACACTCACCGCTCGACTCCAGACGGGTCTGCTTCTCAAGGACCTGGACGTGGAGCGCTGGGGATATGTGTTCCAGGACCCTCATCTGTTCTTCCGACAAGTGGCCCCGGCGCCCCTTGGCATCCGCTGCCTTCAAGAGGCGCTGGGCCTTGTTCAGGGTCCTGGACCTGAAGTCCTCCCAGCGCTTCCTGACATTTTGTAAGTCGCGGACTGCCACCCCCTCCGCGTTGATGGCAGTCACGATGTCAGTCCAGATCCGAGTCCGTCCTTCCTTGTCGGCAGGGAACTTCTGAAGAGGGCATCATACTGCCCCAGGACTTGCTCCACCAGGACACCAACTTCGGTGGCACTGATGCTGGTGCCCCTCTGTCTCTCTGGCCGGGGGTTGTCAGTGGTCACAGATGGTGTTTGCCCCGACATGACAACCCCAGAGTCAGGAGTGGGTGGGCAACTGGGTCCTGGGGCTGGGCTGTGGAGCGATCGAATCCCAGGCGGGCGTCTTCGGTTCCAGCAGGGGTGGTCACAGCAACAGCACCCCTGGCTGATGTGCAGGCAGCAAATGGCAGGGCACGTGGGCAGCAGGCAGTCAGGCAGCAGCAGATGGCAGGTGGGAGCGTGCTCGGGGCTCTGGGGGGCAGTAGTTCGGCCTTCTGGGCAGGAGCGTGGTCTTCCGTGTGCTTACCCGTGGCCAGCTTGATACGGAGTGATTTGGCATGTGAAAAATCTGCACGTCAGCGTGTAATTCGAGGAAAGGCCCTTAGCGCGTAAGCGCGTCTGCACGCATACCCATTTTCATTGGACAGAAGGCCCCTCAAGCGCAAGCGCCCCTGTGACGTGACGCGTACAGACGTGCATGGGCATTTCAGCGCGCGTGAAAAACTGCACGTCCGCGTGTAATACGAGGAAAGGGCCCATGCGCGTAAGCGCACATGGAAAACTGCACGTCCGCGTGTAATACGAGGAAAGGCCCTTACCGCGTATGCACGGCAGCACGCATATGCGATTTCATTGGACCAAAGGCCCTTAGCGCGTGAGCGCGTCTGTGACGTGACGCGCGCAGGTGTTTCCCTCATTGCACGTGATGACAAAACACACGTGGATTTCCACCAATCGCGTGTGAAAGTTCCCGGCACCCCGGAACACACGTACCCAGGCTAATCACGTGTGGAACTTCCCGCGCACCCCGAAACACACATACCCAGGCCATTTGCGTGTACGCTCACTCCCCTTCGATCGCACGCGATGACACTCGGACCGTATCCGAATACGGGAAACCCACGCACGGCAAAAGACGTGCACAGGCGTCAATGCGTCTGCCACACGAAGGCAGGTGGAAGCGTCCCCGCGCACAGCATAAAAGTGCGCGCAAACAACAAACGCGTATATACAGCTACGATGAATGCCCCATTTGTCGCTGCACTGATCGTGGGACACCGCAGGAGGAGGAGAATAGCCAGGGCACGCATTTTCGCACCACGGACAAGCCTTTTTGGGATGCCCGACGACCAGGTCTATGGCAGGTATAGGTTTCCACCCCATATCATCCTAGACCTGGTCAGGGAGTGGGAAGATGACCTCACATCCCCCACCCTTTGCTCCCAAGCATTGAGCCCCTTGGAGAAGCTGCTCAATGTCCTGCATTTTTTGGCCACTGGGTCATTTCAGCGGACCACTGCCATAGTAGGGGGGGTCTCACAGGCCACGCAGTCACGCTGCCTACACCAGGTACTGGCAATCATGACAGCGCGCCCCTCAGTCCGCAGGCACATATATATGCCCAGAACACCCGCAGAAAGGCAGGCCGTTGTCCTGGATTTTTTCAGGGTGGCACACTTCCCCAAAGTGCTTGGTGCCATAGATTGCACCCATGTGGCCCTACGTCCACCTAGGGCCATTGAGCACATCTACCGAAACCGCAAGCACTGGCATTCCATCAATGTACAGGTGGTATGTGATGCAGAGGGAATCATCACCTCTGTCTATGCAAACTACCCTGGCTCCACCCATGACAGTTTCATATACAGAATGTCCGCCCTGAGCCGGGCCCTGGAAGCTGGGCAGCATGGCGACACATGGCTCCTAGGTCAGTACAAATGCCCTTGCACATGCATGCAAGTCACACACAGAAAAATATCCAAACCCTAATAATCTCAACTATTATCACCTCCCCAGGGGACAGTGCCTACCCTCTGGGCAACCACATGATGACGCCAATCCGGAACCCCACCACACCACCCCAGGTAAGATACAACGCCGCCCATATTGCAACCAGGGGCATAGTGGAGCGCACATTCGGAGTGCTCAAGTCACGTTTCCACTCCCTTGACCGCTCTGGTGGGCAACTACTCTATGCACCACCAGTAGTGTGCAGGATCATTGTGGCAGCATGTGTCCTGCACAATGTTGCAACACGGCAGGGCGTCCCTGTGCACATGGTGGTGCCCCCACATCCCCAACCACAGGCACAGGCGCTGCCCATGGGAGGGGACAGGGCACGTGGCGAGGAAGCCCGGACCCAGCTTGTGGCCACATTTTTCACCGAACTTCCACCCCTGCGGAGTGCACACAGGCCTGGCACATACCAGGTGACAATCGATGATGACAAAGAGACAGTTAACTGTCAGAACCCTACCACCCTGAGAAAGTTGCCATGGAAGTGCCACATCGTCTGCATCCCTAGCTACTTAAACACAACTATCCTGTGTGACCAAAAGGCACACATATGACATATGACATGATATGGCCCATACACAAGTATTCCAAGGCGCAATGAGGCAGGGAGGGGGGAACAAGGGAACACAGAGAACGGTACTACTAGGCCAGGTGTCATTGGGATCGTGCAAGTGCAGGGGTAGGGGGAATGGGAAAAGTGCAAGGGGAAGGGTGGGGGGGAGTCCAGTACAGGGGAAGTAGCCCAAAAAAATAATACATAGGTCGCCTGGTGGCAACTACAAAGGTAAGTGCAGAGAAGTGCTGGGAAGGGAGGGCTGTAGGGATAGAGAGACAGTACTGCAGTGCAGGGGTTTCCAGGGAGGCAGTGCAAGTGGAGAGTGGCTGGGCCAGGGACCGAGGTCGGTGAGAGTGGCCCAGTTGCAGCTCCTGTGCAGTTCCAGTGGAGAATTCTGCAAGGGGGAGGCAGACAGTAAGCAGAAGCAAAGAGGAAGGTCTTGAGGTGCTTCCAGAACTGGAGATGATTCCCCTCAAGTTCAAGTCAGGCCGGATGTCTGTTCCAGGGGGAGGGCCCTGCTGCGGAGAGAAATCTACACCCAGCTAGTTGCTCTGAGAAGCGGATGACACGGACATGCAATGTGTGCATCACAAACACCTGCAAACCAGGCCATGGCCATCACTGTCATGCCACTCAAACCCTCCCAAACATCAACATGACATGGCACGCAATACCCATACACCAATGCAGTAACGATAAGGTACACATTGCCATGTCCTAAATGCACAGTGGCATCGGACACTGCTGCCTGACCCGGAATCAGATGAAATGACAGACCAACAACCTCCCACCCAAAATAAGTCATTTCCAAATGCATTACAACAGTCGTAGACGTAACATCACAATGAATGCCTGTCTACATGCACATTATGCATTGCAAAATCAACACTGCAGCTCATGTGTGCAGTGTCCTACTCCTGCATCACACTGCTCAGCGCACAGCACAGTGAACAGCCATTGTGTGTGATGCACACCCTGAGCATCACATCTAAGTGACAGACCACGTCAAACATCAAATTAGGCATGTACTGGATCCATGATCGGTCACAGAACATGTGCTGCCGGGACACAGTGGGCACCAGAAGGCAAACAGTGTACACGTGGATATGCAAGGGTGGGAGTACATGTAGTGCATCAGAGTGCAAGTGGGTGGTTCTGCAAGGACATGCACTCCACATATGCATGTGCACTCAAGTGACCATCAGTGTTCCCTACACATCACATGTGAACATCCACCATGTGTACACCCCAGCATGTCAAACCACAACTATCCCCTCGCACCTGAAAGGAAAACACAACACATGAACAGGCATTGATCAGCAGAACACAACATGTACATAGGATACCACCATTACTATGTCAGAGTTCCCATCACACTGCAGGGCAAGGAAACTATCAACAACAAACCCCCCCATCCCTCACAAATGACCATGACCCACTGAACAACTGCACCTGGGTCATGGAGCCTCCAAACCTCAATTCCACCTGGCCACAGGATCACCTTTACCCTTCGTCACCATCTCCCACCTTGTGTGTAAAAAAATGCCTGAACCCTCAGAATCCACACTCATTTCCAAAATCACAAAATTGAAGGCATAAAAACAAACCCGAACACCCTCCAGTAGATGACTTGACGTAGCAGTACCTCACAAAGGCCAAGTACTACCAGAATGATGCAACAACCAAGGTAGCACAGCAAAACAATGTCACGACAGGATGTGAGACATGTGTGGTACATGACATAGGATGATGCACCATGAATGGATGTGTACTGTCACAGGTCCCCTGTACAGGCGCGGGAGTGTCACGAAACAACCACCCCCCCATGTCCCAGGTGCCTTCAAGGTCAAACTCACACAGGCCCCTGAGACCCTGGTGGGGAATGAGGTTCAGGGATATGCAGTCGGGACAGTTGTTGACACACTGGATGACTGGAATGAGCGGCAGGAGAGGGGAGGAGGAATGACACATGAAACTAGGGAATGCACAAAAATGTACAACCTGCAGGAACACATACACAATCCAAACAAACTTGGACATCATTGTCATGGCCTTCTGTAGTCTAGGCTCAGAAGTGGTACGAACCAACCACCCCCTCTCGGGTTTTGGCACCTGCAAGTTCGGGGCTTACACAGGCATCCGCAACCCCAGTGGGGAAAGAGGGTCAGGGAACGTTGCTTGGATAGGCACGGGAAGCAGGAACACCGGGTAGAGGGTACAGGTTTCAAAATTGCATAGGATCACGGGTGATTAGGGAGAAAAAAACATACCAAATTGAACCACACATACATCCATGCATCAGTACACTCCCCAGCAAGCCTATGCAGAGCAGTTCATAAGAAAAACAACAAGACACTTAGCTCTGGTTTTGAGTGCCTGCCTCCTGCCTGTGCACTCTCAGGTCCGGTTACAGGAGCACTGCAATGCTGCAAAGAGAGACACAGTGAACAACCTGTACGTGCCAATTGCACAAAAACACAACACCAAACATGCCCCATAGCAACAGACTACTCTACAAACAGACAATCTGTGGTTGATGCTTCGTACCCATATATAACATCACCCCTGTGACGGGCCATACACAGTCAATGCAGTAAGGCAGCCGCTGCTGGGTGTGTGGCAAATGGAACACCAATGTGTCACAATTCACACAACATGCAATGTTCCCTGGGTAAGCAGACAGACCCATATAGCAAGCCATGACTACAGAGCAAGTTGCGTACCACCATGACCGAAACAAAGTTGGCAGTGCATTTATCATGAAGTACTTGGAAAAGACATGCACTGCTCCCGAGTATGTCCCTTGCTGTATGTCCCTGTGAGCTGCCCCTTTCCATGTCTCGGAAGGCTACATGGTTGATACAAGTGGCTCAATGGACCTTGGTGTACCGGAGGGTATGTGCCACTGCCCCTGCATGTGTCCCAGACAACCCTACTATCAGCAGCCATCAGTCCACAAACACATCTGAGCTGCATTGTGTGCTTCAACACCAATATTCGTCTAAGCTCACCCTCAGTGCTGTGACTAAGCCTGCATGTGCAACTCGCCTGGTGCAAGCTTTGCTGTGTCGTGCCCCCCCTGTGATGCTCACCTTGCCTGGAGTTCCTTGGAACATGTCAGCAGTTCTAGGATGTGGGTCTGCAATCACTGTGCCTCTGCTTCTGCACACATGTGCATGTGGGCACCAACAAACGGGTCCAGAATTCCGTCATCCAATGGGCCATGTCTGCTGGAAAAGGTGCTCTGGAGGCTCATCCCCCTGCAGAAAGGGCATGAAACACATGATTAATGCTTCAAAGTCATCTGTGTGTGTCTCATCAGGCATCTCATTACTTGACCATGTCAGAGAGTCACATCACAAATCACACCATCAGTCTGTCTTTCACCTCCAAAGTGTGGAACACTATCTACAGCATGAATTGCAACAAGCACATGTACAGGAAAGATATGAAACATACTACACAATGCATAGCAATCAATGTCCACATTAATCATGACACACCCCATCTAACTGAACAGTGGACAATGACACCTAAATCATTCCCACTAGGGGTGTCAACACAAGTCACACAGCACCAGACATGCCACAGATATGACAGTCCAAAGCCCTTGTGTAAAATGCTGTAACACCGAACCATCCTTGCGAGCCCATGGATAAGGGAGGAAGGAGTGGCATATGTGAGTCAAGGAACCCAAGCAGCAAACACATACACAAGACAACCATGAAGGGCCCAGCTGGAACAGACAGTGGATGCCTTCAAAAGCCACAAAGCACCGCACCGTCACATGAAAGCACAATAGACTAGCAATTTTAAACTAAATCAACTATTAACTAATTACACTAACTATGGAAAACCTACATTACCTATTTAAACTAACTATCAAACAGAAACTTAACTAACTAAACTAAAAGAAAAATCAAAAATGGCCACATACGACCCGAGGGGGAGAGGAGGCACCCAGGAGGGGGGAGGTACAGGGTGCTGCTCAACATCCACATGCGATGATGCTGAGCCAAAAAAAAATCCTCCATGGACTCAACGCCTGCACAGCACGACCTATGTGGGAGATAGATGGTCGTCCGTGTCTGGCTCATCCTGGAAAGGAGGACGTGGCACAATAGCCTGGCCACGTCTAGCCGCAGCTTGCCCCTTGTCGGCAGCAAGTCTGCCGGACGGGTGAGCCTGGTTCTGTGTGGCGATGTGACATAGGTCTGCATGCAGAACCTCCCGTGATACACGTGCTTCCTCTTGCAAGGTAGCACGTGTAACACGGAGTTCCTCCTGCAAGGCCTGGCTGGACAACTGCTGCACCTCCCGGCAAGCCTGTAGCTCAGCCGAGATGGTACGCTCAAGCTGTGCAAACCTCTCCTCTGCCTGCTGCCTCTGGGACATCATAAGGACTCCCAGAGTGGTTCTGAGGGAAGCATACTCCTCCCTCAGGGCATCCATGTGCGCCTCTGCGTGAGCAGCAATTGCTTGACGCAGAGACGACATTTCAGCCTAGCGTGCCCTGTCTGAGGCCGCCATGCCAGCCTGAGCGAGCGGGCCGTGGACCGTGCCGCCTGCTGCTGGAGAAGCACCTGCCTAGCAGTGGGGAGCACAGATCGGGCCACACGCTCCATGCTCTCAGCGATGTTCTCCATTGCTGCCCCCTGCCGTTCGGAATTGGCAGTCATGTCTTGCTCCCACTCAGTATACAGCGGTTGCGCGCGGCGACCACGTTGCCGGGCTTGACCCCTGCGGGACCCAAGGACCGGGTGTCCTCATTGTGTTGGCACCAGCCACAGCTGCACGACTACATGCCCCCATCGACGTGATGTCCCAGGCACATCAGTGACTGGTGTGGAGGGTGACCCTGCGTCCCAATCCACCACGGGCGGAGGAACCAAGACTGTCTGATCCCTCAGTGCAGGTGTCGCAGACAGAGGAGTGTCCACATCAGAATCACTCACCCCTGACACATGGACTTGATGCTCATCCAACTCAACATGGACGTCAGAGTCGTCATCAAGGCTGGACTCATAGGCAGCCAGAGACAAGATGGACTGCAGCACTTGGGGGTTTTTGTGGCCTACCACCCCACGACCCCCACTAGTGCTGGGTTGATGTGGCGTTACCAACCCTGTGTCTGGCATGACAACACCATCCTCTGCATCCATTGTGTCATCACCTGAAAAATAGAGAGAAAAAGGTCAATACACATGTCAGAAGCATACGACACACACACACACCGACAGCAAAGGCATCCGGCAGACATGTGACACACAACATATGACCTGGCATGCATGCTGGGTCTACTTTGAATAGCTTCTGTGATCAGACCTGTTGAAAGGTGGCAGTTTCCATGGAAGTGTGTCTATGCAGTGCAGAAAATGTGTACGCCACTCACTACCTACATGTACAAGCACTACATGGTGTGTGCCAGGAAATGTGAAGGCAGTGCAATGTCAAATTCAGACATTACGTGCATTGTGCATTCAATGTGTACCATGTCTAGAAGCCAAGCACCCCTACACCCCAGTACCAAAGCAGGGATGCCTAGCATGGTATCAAAAGGCTGACCATACACCTGTGTATTAACAGGCAGTGTTCACTGGCAACAACAGCTTAATGTGATTCAAATTACAACACTGCAAATGATGCTGGGACAGTGGGCAGGACACATGATGGAAACTCCGGAGGCCGCCCACGTGTGAAGAAGACACAAGAGTTGGACAGAGTCATTGGCCATTGAACAGGCTGAGGCCTGGGAGCCACACAGATTGTCAGAGCCTAAACATGTGTGCAACGCAGGACTGAGCCACAGTTGATATGGGAAGGCTGATGAGATGGCAGGCAATGTATGTAACCAAGGACTTATATTACAGTGATCATCCAGTCAAGGACACATAGGGGCATGCGTGCAATGCACATGGAGCATGAATGGGCACTCATGTCCCTGCGGGACATCTGACCCATGCACAGTACAAGTGAGATACCCTGCATCGAGTACTAAGGCTGTACCACACGGCATATGTCTGGCAGATTCTACGCTGGAAGTTAGCATCTACACAGGACACATGAACAAGAAAGTACACATTGGCAAGATTGAAGCAGACCAGTGCAAAGGTGGAACTGGGGTGCAGAGTGGCAGAGGAGGGGCAAGGGAGCATGCCTACATGGAGTCCCGCATGCAGGCAGAGGAGACATGCATGAGGGTAGCATTGCATTACTTACACATCAGAACCATGTACACGTCATATGTAGCAGCAATCATGCACAACACATCCCACAAGTGAAACACACACGTCCTCAACAAACACGCATCAACACTCCCTGGACTGGGCATCAAAGTCCAGCTTCTCTCCCACTCCTTCGACCAATTCAGGTGGTATGAACTCCGCAACGAGAGCCTCATGCGGAGTGAGTTCTTCCTCCTCTGGTGCAGGCCCACCGCCAGTCACCAGAGTCAAGTTGTAATTTGAGGCACGCTTGGCCTTAGTGCTGCGCTTGATGTCATTCCAACGCTTTTTGCACTCCTGCGCCGTGCGCACCTCATGGCCGAATGAACTGACATGTTCCGCAACATGCTTCCAGTGGGTGTCACGTTGGGCAGCCGTGGTCTGACTATTGGCACCCACTAGCATGTCACGGCTGTGGCCCCGCACGTAGTCCACGAGGAAGTCCAGTTCCTGCTTACAGAAAGGCTTCTTCCTCGACGTGCAGGAGGTCGTGGCTGTGTGTGGGGTCCCAGCCTGTGCTGCAGGTGCAACCTTCCTCCTCTTGGACTGTGGCGCAGACCCTGGCTGGCTAATGCCGCCCTGACCAGTATGGCCAATGGGTTTGGTGGATTGAGCCAAGGGAGTGGCAGGTGGAGGGATGACCAAAGGCCTGACTTGTGTCAGTGGCAGCTGGGTGCCCACTAATGGACCTTGCGCAGCAACATCAGCTGTGGCAGGGTCATTGGCCGCAACGGTCCAGGTTGGCAGACTCACAACCGGGGTGCTGTTGGGTGCATCTGCCCCTGCACTTGCCAACACCCGGCTGTTCGGGGCAGCAGATGACATGACTGCCCCAGGGACACGTGTCTTGGTCTGAGCAGCCCGGCCTGCCCCTATGGTTTCCCCCCTGGCCTGTTGGAGATCTACCAAGGGCTCTTCAAGTGCCAACCCAGCCTGCGCTGGCAGACCCTGAGCCTGGGTGGCGGTGTCCACAGCTGCACCTGCAGCTACCACTACCCTTGGGCCCGTGGCAGTCGATGGAACGGACTGCCGGGTCATATGGGTGCCAGTGCCAGATGCAGGAGCTGCATCACCCGGAACCACAGGGGGTGGTGGCATGGCTGCACCGACACATGGCACAACATTGTGCTCAAGTGGCACACCCCTGCCTCTTCCCCCTCTGTGGCTGCCCTGGACACCCTGGAGTCTCCCTACTCCCTGGTCACCACGGCCACGTCCCCACGTCGGGGCTTACACAGGCATCCGCAACCCCAGTGGGGAAAGAGGGTCAGGGAACGTTGCTTGGATAGGCACGGGAAGCAGGAACACCGGGTAGAGGGTACAGGTTTCAAAATTGCATAGGATCACGGGTGATTAGGGAGAAAAAAACATACCAAATTGAACCACACATACATCCATGCATCAGTACACTCCCCAGCAAGCCTATGCAGAGCAGTTCATAAGAAAAACAACAAGACACTTAGCTCTGGTTTTGAGTGCCTGCCTCCTGCCTGTGCACTCTCAGGTCCGGTTACAGGAGCACTGCAATGCTGCAAAGAGAGACACAGTGAACAACCTGTACGTGCCAATTGCACAAAAACACAACACCAAACATGCCCCATAGCAACAGACTACTCTACAAACAGACAATCTGTGGTTGATGCTTCGTACCCATATATAACATCACCCCTGTGACGGGCCATACACAGTCAATGCAGTAAGGCAGCCGCTGCTGGGTGGGTGGCAAATGGAACACCAATGTGTCACAATTCACACAACATGCAATGTTCCCTGGGTAAGCAGACAGACCCATATAGCAAGCCATGACTACAGAGCAAGTTGCGTACCACCATGACCGAAATAAAGTTGGCAGTGCATTTATCATGAAGTACTTAGAAAAGACATGCACTGCTCCCGAGTATGTCCCTTGCTGTATGTCCCTGTGAGCTGCCCCTTTCCATGTCTCGGAAGGCTACATGGTTGATACAAGTGGCTCAATGGACCTTGGTGTACCGGAGGGTATGTGCCACTGCCCCTGCATGTGTCCCAGACAACCCTACTATCAGCAGCCATCAGTCCACAAACACATCTGAGCTGCATTGTGTGCTTCAACACCAATATTCGTCTAAGCTCACCCTCAGTGCTGTGACTAAGCCTGCATGTGCAACTCGCCTGGTGCAAGCTTTGCTGTGTCGTGCCCCCCCTGTGATGCTCACCTTGCCTGGAGTTCCTTGGAACATGTCAGCAGTTCTAGGATGTGGGTCTGCAATCACTGTGCCTCTGCTTCTGCACACATGTGCATGTGGGCACCAACAAACGGGTCCAGAATTCCGTCATCCAATGGGCCATGTCTGCTGGAAAAGGTGCTCTGGAGGCTCATCCCCCTGCAGAAAGGGCATGAAACACATGATTAATGCTTCAAAGTCATCTGTGTGTGTCTCATCAGGCATCTCATTACTTGACCATGTCAGAGAGTCACATCACAAATCACACCATCAGTCTGTCTTTCACCTCCAAAGTGTGGAACACTATCTACAGCATGAATTGCAACAAGCACATGTACAGGAAAGATATGAAACATACTACACAATGCATAGCAATCAATGTCCACATTAATCATGACACACCCCATCTAACTGAACAGTGGACAATGACACCTAAATCATTCCCACTAGGGGTGTCAACACAAGTCACACAGCACCAGACATGCCACAGATATGACAGTCCAAAGCCCTTGTGTAAAATGCTGTAACACCGAACCATCCTTGCGAGCCCATGGATAAGGGAGGAAGGAGTGGCATATGTGAGTCAAGGAACCCAAGCAGCAAACACATACACAAGACAACCATGAAGGGCCCAGCTGGAACAGACAGTGGATGCCTTCAAAAGCCACAAAGCACCGCACCGTCACATGAAAGCACAATAGACTAGCAATTTTAAACTAAATCAACTATTAACTAATTACACTAACTATGGAAAACCTACATTACCTATTTAAACTAACTATCAAACAGAAACTTAACTAACTAAACTAAAAGAAAAATCAAAAATGGCCACATATGACCCGAGGGGGAGAGGAGGCACCCAGGAGGGGGGAGGTACAGGGTGCTGCTCAACATCCACATGCGATGATGCTGAGCCAAAAAAAAATCCTCCATGGACTCAACGCCTGCACAGCACGACCTATGTGGGAGATAGATGGTCGTCCGTGTCTGGCTCATCCTGGAAAGGAGGACGTGGCACAATAGCCTGGCCACGTCTAGCCGCAGCTTGCCCCTTGTCAGCAGCAAGTCTGCCGGACGGGTGAGCCTGGTTCTGTGTGGCGATGTGACATAGGTCTGCATGCAGAACCTCCCGTGATACACGTGCTTCCTCTTGCAAGGTAGCACGTGTAACACGGAGTTCCTCCTGCAAGGCCTGGCTGGACAACTGCTGCACCTCCCGGCAAGCCTGTAGCTCAGCCGAGATGGTACGCTCAAGCTGTGCAAACCTCTCCTCTGCCTGCTGCCTCTGGGACATCATAAGGACTCCCAGAGTGGTTCTGAGGGAAGCATACTCCTCCCTCAGGGCATCCATGTGCGCCTCTGCGTGAGCAGCAATTGCTTGACGCAGAGATGACATTTCAGCCTAGCGTGCCCTGTCTGAGGCCGCCATGCCAGCCTGAGCGAGCGGGCCGTGGACCGTGCCGCCTGCTGCTGGAGAAGCACCTGCCTAGCAGTGGGGAGCACAGATCGGGCCACACGCTCCATGCTCTCAGCGATGTTCTCCATTGCTGCCCCCTGCCGTTCGGAATTGGCAGTCATGTCTTGCTCCCACTCAGTATACAGCGGTTGCGCGCGGCGACCACGTTGCCGGGCTTGACCCCTGCGGGACCCAAGGACCGGGTGTCCTCATTGTGTTGGCACCAGCCACAGCTGCACGACTACATGCCCCCATCGACGTGATGTCCCAGGCACATCAGTGACTGGTGTGGAGGGTGACCCTGCGTCCCAATCCACCACGGGCGGAGGAACCAAGACTGTCTGATCCCTCAGTGCAGGTGTCGCAGACAGAGGAGTGTCCACATCAGAATCACTCACCCCTGACACATGGACTTAATGCTCATCCGACTCAACATGGACGTCAGAGTCGTCATCAAGGCTGGACTCATAGGCAGCCAGAGACAAGATGGACTGCAGCACTTGGGGGTTTTTGTGGCCTACCACCCCACGACCCCCACTAGTGCTGGGTTGATGTGGCGTTACCAACCCTGTGTCTGGCATGACAACACCATCCTCTGCATCCATTGTGTCATCACCTGAAAAATAGATAGAAAAAGGTCAATACACATGTCAGAAGCATACGACACACACACACACCGACAGCAAAGGCATCCGGCAGACATGTGACACACAACATATGACCTGGCATGCATGCTGGGTCTACTTTGAATAGCTTCTGTGATCAGACCTGTTGAAAGGTGGCAGTTTCCATGGAAGTGTGTCTATGCAGTGCAGAAAATGTGTACGCCACTCACTACCTACATGTACAAGCACTACATGGTGTGTGCCAGGAAATGTGAAGGCAGTGCAATGTCAAATTCAGACATTACGTGCATTGTGCATTCAATGTGTACCATGTCTAGAAGCCAAGCACCCCTACACCCCAGTACCAAAGCAGGGATGCCTAGCATGGTATCAAAAGGCTGACCATACACCTGTGTATTAACAGGCAGTGTTCACTGGCAACAACAGCTTAATGTGATTCAAATTACAACACTGCAAATGATGCTGGGACAGTGGGCAGGACACATGATGGAAACTCCGGAGGCCGCCCACGTGTGAAGAAGACACAAGAGTTGGACAGAGTCATTGGCCATTGAACAGGCTGAGGCCTGGGAGCCACAAAGATTATCAGAGCCTAAACATGTGTGCAACGCAGGACTGAGCCACAGTTGATATGGGAAGGCTGATGAGATGGCAGGCAATGTATGTAACCAAGGACTTATATTACAGTGATCATCCAGTCAAGGACACATAGGGGCATGCGTGCAATGCACATGGAGCATGAATGGGCACTCATGTCCCTGCGGGACATCTGACCCATGCACAGTACAAGTGAGATACCCTGCATCGAGTACTAAGGCTGTACCACACGGCATATGTCTGGCAGATTCTACGCTGGAAGTTAGCATCTACACAGGACACATGAACAAGAAAGTACACATTGGCAAGATTGAAGCAGACCAGTGCAAAGGTGGAACTGGGGTGCAGAGTGGCAGAGGAGGGGCAAGGGAGCATGCCTACATGGAGTCCCGCATGCAGGCAGAGGAGACATGCATGAGGGTAGCATTGCATTACTTACACATCAGAACCATGTACACGTCATATGTAGCAGCAATCATGCACAACACATCCCACAAGTGAAACACACACGTCCTCAACAAACACGCATCAACACTCCCTGGACTGGGCATCAAAGTCCAGCTTCTCTCCCACTCCTTCGACCAATTCAGGTGGTATGAACTCCGCAACGAGAGCCTCATGCGGAGTGAGTTCTTCCTCCTCTGGTGCAGGCCCACCGCCAGTCACCAGAGTCAAGTTGTAATTTGAGGCACGCTTGGCCTTAGTGCTGCGCTTGATGTCATTCCAACGCTTTTTGCACTCCTGCGCCGTGCGCACCTCATGGCCGAATGAACTGACATGTTCCGCAACATGCTTCCAGTGGGTGTCACGTTGGGCAGCCGTGGTCTGACTATTGGCACCCACTAGCATGTCACGGCTGTGGCCCCGCACGTAGTCCACGAGGAAGTCCAGTTCCTGCTTACAGAAAGGCTTCTTCCTCGACGTGCAGGAGGTCGTGGCTGTGTGTGGGGTCCCAGCCTGTGCTGCAGGTGCAACCTTCCTCCTCTTGGACTGTGGCGCAGACCCTGGCTGGCTAATGCCACCCTGACCAGTATGGCCAATGGGTTTGGTGGATTGAGCCAAGGGAGTGGCAGGTGGAGGGATGACCAAAGGCCTGACTTGTGTCAGTGGCAGCTGGGTGCCCACTAATGGACCCTGCGCAGCAACATCAGCTGTGGCAGGGTCGTTGGCCGCAACGGTCCAGGTTGGCAGACTCACAACCGGGGTGCTGTTGGGTGCATCTGCCCCTGCACTTGCCAACACCCGGCTGTTCGGGGCAGCAGATGACATGACTGCCCCAGGGACACGTGTCTTGGTCTGAGCAGCCCGGCCTGCCCCTATGGTTTCCCCCCTGGCCTGTTGGAGATCTACCAAGGGCTCTTCAAGTGCCAACCCAGCCTGCGCTGGCAGACCCTGAGCCTGGGTGGCGGTGTCCACAGCTGCACCTGCAGCTACCACTACCCTTGGGCCCGTGGCAGTCGATGGAACGGACTGCCGGGTCATATGGGTGCCAGTGCCAGATGCAGGAGCTGCATCACCCGGAACCACAGGGGGTGGTGGCATGGCTGCACCGACACATGGCACAACATTGTGCTCAAGTGGCACACCCCTGCCTCTTCCCCCTCTGTGGCTGCCCTGGACACCCTGGAGTCTCCCTACTCCCTGGTCACCACGGCCACGTCCCCACGTCGGGGCTTACACAGGCATCCGCAACCCCAGTGGGGAAAGAGGGTCAGGGAACGTTGCTTGGATGGGCACGGGAAGCAGGAACACCGGGTAGAGGGTACAGGTTTCAAAATTGCATAGGATCACGGGTGATTAGGGAGAAAAAAACATACCAAATTGAACCACACATACATCCATGCATCAGTACACTCCCCGCAAGCCTATGCAGAGCAGTTCATAAGAAAAACAACAAGACACTTAGCTCTGGTTTTGAGTGCCTGCCTCCTGCCTGTGCACTCTCAGGTCCGGTTACAGGAGCACTGCAATGCTGCAAAGAGAGACACAGTGAACAACCTGTACGTGCCAATTGCACAAAAACACAACACCAAACATGCCCCATAGCAACAGACTACTGTACAAACAGACAATCTGTGGTTGATGCTTCGTACCCATATATAACATCACCCCTGTGACGGGCCATACACAGTCAATGCAGTAAGGCAGCCGCTGCTGGGTGTGTGGCAAATGGAACACCAATGTGTCACAATTCACACAACATGCAATGTTCCCTGGGTAAGCAGACAGACCCATATAGCAAGCCATGACTACAGAGCAAGTTGCGTACCACCATGACCGAAACAAAGTTGGCAGTGCATTTATCATGAAGTACTTGGAAAAGACATGCACTGCTCCCGAGTATGTCCCTTGCTGTATGTCCCTGTGAGCTGCCCCTTTCCATGTCTCGGAAGGCTACATGGTTGATACAATTGGCTCAATGGACCTTGGTGTACCGGAGGGTATGTGCCACTGCCCCTGCATGTGTCCCAGACAACCCTACTATCAGCAGCCATCAGTCCACAAACACATCTGAGCTGCATTGTGTGCTTCAACACCAATATTCGTCTAAACTCACCCTCAGTGCTGTGACTAAGCCTGCATGTGCAACTCGCCTGGTGCAAGCTTTGCTGTGTCGTGCCCCCCCTGTGATGCTCACCTTGCCTGGAGTTCCTTGGAACATGTCAGCAGTTCTAGGATGTGGGTCTGCAATCACTGTGCCTCTGCTTCTGCACACATGTGCATGTGGGCACCAACAAACGGGTCCAGAATTCCGTCATCCAATGGGCCATGTCTGCTGGAAAAGGTGCTCTGGAGGCTCATCCCCCTGCAGAAAGGGCATGAAACACATGATTAATGCTTCAAAGTCATCTGTGTGTGTCTCATCAGGCATCTCATTACTTGACCATGTCAGAGAGTCACATCACAAATCACACCATCAGTCTGTCTTTCACCTCCAAAGTGTGGAACACTATCTACAGCATGAATTGCAACAAGCACATGTACAGGAAAGATATGAAACATACTACACAATGCATAGCAATCAATGTCCACATTAATCATGACACACCCCATCTAACTGAACAGTGGACAATGACACCTAAATCATTCCCACTAGGGGTGTCAACACAAGTCACACAGCACCAGACATGCCACAGATATGACAGTCCAAAGCCCTTGTGTAAAATGCTGTAACACCGAACCATCCTTGCGAGCCCATGGATAAGGGAGGAAGGAGTGGCATATGTGAGTCAAGGAACCCAAGCAGCAAACACATACACAAGACAACCATGAAGGGCCCAGCTGGAACAGACAGTGGATGCCTTCAAAAGCCTTAAAGCACCGCACCGTCACATGAAAGCACAATAGACTAGCAATTTTAAACTAAATCAACTATTAACTAATTACACTAACTATGGAAAACCTACATTACCTATTTAAACTAACTATCAAACAGAAACTTAACTAACTAAACTAAAAGAAAAATCAAAAATGGCCACATACGACCCGAGGGGGAGAGGAGGCACCCAGGAGGGGGGAGGTACAGGGTGCTGCTCAACATCCACATGCGATGATGCTGAGCCAAAAAAAAATCCTCCATGGACTCAACGCCTGCACAGCACGACCTATGTGGGAGATAGATGGTCGTCCGTGTCTGGCTCATCCTGGAAAGGAGGACGTGGCACAATAGCCTGGCCACGTCTAGCCGCAGCTTGCCCCTTGTCGGCAGCAAGTCTGCCGGACGGGTGAGCCTGGTTCTGTGTGGCGATGTGACATAGGTCTGCATGCAGAACCTCCCGTGATACACGTGCTTCCTCTTGCAAGGTAGCACGTGTAACACGGAGTTCCTCCTGCAAGGCCTGGCTGGACAACTGCTGCACCTCCCGGAAAGCCTGTAGCTCAGCCGAGATGGTACGCTCAAGCTGTGCAAACCTCTCCTCTGCCTGCTGCCTCTGGGACATCATAAGGACTCCCAGAGTGGTTCTGAGGGAAGCATACTCCTCCCTCAGGGCATCCATGTGCGCCTCTGCGTGAGCAGCAATTGCTTGACGCAGAGACGACATTTCAGCCTAGCGTGCCCTGTCTGAGGCCGCCATGCCAGCCTGAGCGAGCGGGCCGTGGACCGTGCCGCCTGCTGCTGGAGAAGCACCTGCCTAGCAGTGGGGAGCACAGATCGGGCCACACGCTCCATGCTCTCAGCGATGTTCTCCATTGCTGCCCCCTGCCGTTCGGAATTGGCAGTCATGTCTTGCTCCCACTCAGTATACAGCGGTTGCGCGCGGCGACCACGTTGCCGGGCTTGACCCCTGCGGGACCCAAGGACCGGGTGTCCTCATTGTGTTGGCACCAGCCACAGCTGCACGACTACATGCCCCCATCGACGTGATGTCCCAGGCACATCAGTGACTGGTGTGGAGGGTGACCCTGCGTCCCAATCCACCACGGGCGGAGGAACCAAGACTGTCTGATCCCTCAGTGCAGGTGTCGCAGACAGAGGAGTGTCCACATCAGAATCACTCACCCCTGACACATGGACTTGATGCTCATCCAACTCAACATGGACGTCAGAGTCGTCATCAAGGCTGGACTCATAGGCAGCCAGAGACAAGATGGACTGCAGCACTTGGGGGTTTTTGTGGCCTACCACCCCACGACCCCCACTAGTGCTGGGTTGATGTGGCGTTACCAACCCTGTGTCTGGCATGACAACACCATCCTCTGCATCCATTGTGTCATCACCTGAAAAATAGAGAGAAAAAGGTCAATACACATGTCAGAAGCATACGACACACACACACACCGACAGCAAAGGCATCCGGCAGACATGTGACACACAACATATGACCTGGCATGCATGCTGGGTCTACTTTGAATAGCTTCTGTGATCAGACCTGTTGAAAGGTGGCAGTTTCCATGGAAGTGTGTCTATGCAGTGCAGAAAATGTGTACGCCACTCACTACCTACATGTACAAGCACTACATGGTGTGTGCCAGGAAATGTGAAGGCAGTGCAATGTCAAATTCAGACATTACGTGCATTGTGCATTCAATGTGTACCATGTCTAGAAGCCAAGCACCCCTACACCCCAGTACCAAAGCAGGGATGCCTAGCATGGTATCAAAAGGCTGACCATACACCTGTGTATTAACAGGCAGTGTTCACTGGCAACAACAGCTTAATGTGATTCAAATTACAACACTGCAAATGATGCTGGGACAGTGGGCAGGACACATGATGGAAACTCCGGAGGCCGCCCACGTGTGAAGAAGACACAAGAGTTGGACAGAGTCATTGGCCATTGAACAGGCTGAGGCCTGGGAGCCACACAGATTGTCAGAGCCTAAACATGTGTGCAACGCAGGACTGAGCCACAGTTGATATGGGAAGGCTGATGAGATGGCAGGCAATGTATGTAACCAAGGACTTATATTACAGTGATCATCCAGTCAAGGACACATAGGGGCATGCGTGCAATGCACATGGAGCATGAATGGGCACTCATGTCCCTGCGGGACATCTGACCCATGCACAGTACAAGTGAGATACCCTGCATCGAGTACTAAGGCTGTACCACACGGCATATGTCTGGCAGATTCTACGCTGGAAGTTAGCATCTACACAGGACACATGAACAAGAAAGTACACATTGGCAAGATTGAAGCAGACCAGTGCAAAGGTGGAACTGGGGTGCAGAGTGGCAGAGGAGGGGCAAGGGAGCATGCCTACATGGAGTCCCGCATGCAGGCAGAGGAGACATGCATGAGGGTAGCATTGCATTACTTACACATCAGAACCATGTACACGTCATATGTAGCAGCAATCATGCACAACACATCCCACAAGTGAAACACACACGTCCTCAACAAACACGCATCAACACTCCCTGGACTGGGCATCAAAGTCCAGCTTCTCTCCCACTCCTTCGACCAATTCAGGTGGTATGAACTCCGCAACGAGAGCCTCATGCGGAGTGAGTTCTTCCTCCTCTGGTGCAGGCCCACCGCCAGTCACCAGAGTCAAGTTGTAATTTGAGGCACGCTTGGCCTTAGTGCTGCGCTTGATGTCATTCCAACGCTTTTTGCACTCCTGCGCCGTGCGCACCTCATGGCCGAATGAACTGACATGTTCCGCAACATGCTTCCAGTGGGTGTCACGTTGGGCAGCCGTGGTCTGACTATTGGCACCCACTAGCATGTCACGGCTGTGGCCCCGCACGTAGTCCACGAGGAAGTCCAGTTCCTGCTTACAGAAAGGCTTCTTCCTCGACGTGCAGGAGGTCGTGGCTGTGTGTGGGGTCCCAGCCTGTGCTGCAGGTGCAACCTTCCTCCTCTTGGACTGTGGCGCAGACCCTGGCTGGCTAATGCCGCCCTGACCAGTATGGCCAATGGGTTTGGTGGATTGAGCCAAGGGAGTGGCAGGTGGAGGGATGACCAAAGGCCTGACTTGTGTCAGTGGCAGCTGGGTGCCCACTAATGGACCTTGCGCAGCAACATCAGCTGTGGCAGGGTCGTTGGCCGCAACGGTCCAGGTTGGCAGACTCACAACCGGGGTGCTGTTGGGTGCATCTGCCCCTGCACTTGCCAACACCCGGCTGTTCGGGGCAGCAGATGACATGACTGCCCCAGGGACACGTGTCTTGGTCTGAGCAGCCCGGCCTGCCCCTATGGTTTCCCCCCTGGCCTGTTGGAGATCTACCAAGGGCTCTTCAAGTGCCAACCCAGCCTGCGCTGGCAGACCCTGAGCCTGGGTGGCGGTGTCCACAGCTGCACCTGCAGCTACCACTACCCTTGGGCCCGTGGCAGTCGATGGAACGGACTGCCGGGTCATATGGGTGCCAGTGCCAGATGCAGGAGCTGCATCACCCGGAACCACAGGGGGTGGTGGCATGGCTGCACCGACACATGGCACAACATTGTGCTCAAGTGGCACACCCCTGCCTCTTCCCCCTCTGTGGCTGCCCTGGACACCCTGGAGTCTCCCTACTCCCTGGTCACCACGGCCACGTCCCCACGTCGGGGCTTACACAGGCATCCGCAACCCCAGTGGGGAAAGAGGGTCAGGGAACGTTGCTTGGATAGGCACGGGAAGCAGGAACACCGGGTAGAGGGTACAGGTTTCAAAATTGCATAGGATCACGGGTGATTAGGGAGAAAAAAACATACCAAATTGAACCACACATACATCCATGCATCAGTACACTCCCCAGCAAGCCTATGCAGAGCAGTTCATAAGAAAAACAACAAGACACTTAGCTCTGGTTTTGAGTGCCTGCCTCCTGCCTGTGCACTCTCAGGTCCGGTTACAGGAGCACTGCAATGCTGCAAAGAGAGACACAGTGAACAACCTGTACGTGCCAATTGCACAAAAACACAACACCAAACATGCCCCATAGCAACAGACTACTCTACAAACAGACAATCTGTGGTTGATGCTTCGTACCCATATATAACATCACCCCTGTGACGGGCCATACACAGTCAATGCAGTAAGGCAGCCGCTGCTGGGTGTGTGGCAAATGGAACACCAATGTGTCACAATTCACACAACATGCAATGTTCCCTGGGTAAGCAGACAGACCCATATAGCAAGCCATGACTACAGAGCAAGTTGCGTACCACCATGACCGAAACAAAGTTGGCAGTGCATTTATCATGAAGTACTTGGAAAAGACATGCACTGCTCCCGAGTATGTCCCTTGCTGTATGTCCCTGTGAGCTGCCCCTTTCCATGTCTCGGAAGGCTACATGGTTGATACAAGTGGCTCAATGGACCTTGGTGTACCGGAGGGTATGTGCCACTGCCCCTGCATGTGTCCCAGACAACCCTACTATCAGCAGCCATCAGTCCACAAACACATCTGAGCTGCATTGTGTGCTTCAACACCAATATTCGTCTAAGCTCACCCTCAGTGCTGTGACTAAGCCTGCATGTGCAACTCGCCTGGTGCAAGCTTTGCTGTGTCGTGCCCCCCCTGTGATGCTCACCTTGCCTGGAGTTCCTTGGAACATGTCAGCAGTTCTAGGATGTGGGTCTGCAATCACTGTGCCTCTGCTTCTGCACACATGTGCATGTGGGCACCAACAAACGGGTCCAGAATTCCGTCATCCAATGGGCCATGTCTGCTGGAAAAGGTGCTCTGGAGGCTCATCCCCCTGCAGAAAGGGCATGAAACACATGATTAATGCTTCAAAGTCATCTGTGTGTGTCTCATCAGGCATCTCATTACTTGACCATGTCAGAGAGTCACATCACAAATCACACCATCAGTCTGTCTTTCACCTCCAAAGTGTGGAACACTATCTACAGCATGAATTGCAACAAGCACATGTACAGGAAAGATATGAAACATACTACACAATGCATAGCAATCAATGTCCACATTAATCATGACACACCCCATCTAACTGAACAGTGGACAATGACACCTAAATCATTCCCACTAGGGGTGTCAACACAAGTCACACAGCACCAGACATGCCACAGATATGACAGTCCAAAGCCCTTGTGTAAAATGCTGTAACACCGAACCATCCTTGCGAGCCCATGGATAAGGGAGGAAGGAGTGGCATATGTGAGTCAAGGAACCCAAGCAGCAAACACATACACAAGACAACCATGAAGGGCCCAGCTGGAACAGACAGTGGATGCCTTCAAAAGCCACAAAGCACCGCACCGTCACATGAAAGCACAATAGACTAGCAATTTTAAACTAAATCAACTATTAACTAATTACACTAACTATGGAAAACCTACATTACCTATTTAAACTAACTATCAAACAGAAACTTAACTAACTAAACTAAAAGAAAAATCAAAAATGGCCACATACGACCCGAGGGGGAGAGGAGGCACCCAGGAGGGGGGAGGTACAGGGTGCTGCTCAACATCCACATGCGATGATGCTGAGCCAAAAAAAAAATCCTCCATGGACTCAACGCCTGCACAGCACGACCTATGTGGGAGATAGATGGTCGTCCGTGTCTGGCTCATCCTGGAAAGGAGGACGTGGCACAATAGCTTGGCCACGTCTAGCCGCAGCTTGCCCCTTGTCGGCAGCAAGTCTGCCGGACGGGTGAGCCTGGTTCTGTGTGGCGATGTGACATAGGTCTGCATGCAGAACCTCCCGTGATACACGTGCTTCCTCTTGCAAGGTAGCACGTGTAACACGGAGTTCCTCCTGCAAGGCCTGGCTGGACAACTGCTGCACCTCCCGGCAAGCCTGTAGCTCAGCCGAGATGGTACGCTCAAGCTGTGCAAACCTCTCCTCTGCCTGCTGCCTCTGGGACATCATAAGGACTCCCAGAGTGGTTCTGAGGGAAGCATACTCCTCCCTCAGGGCATCCATGTGCGCCTCTGCGTGAGCAGCAATTGCTTGACGCAGAGACGACATTTCAGCCTAGCGTGCCCTGTCTGAGGCCGCCATGCCAGCCTGAGCGAGCGGGCCGTGGACCGTGCCGCCTGCTGCTGGAGAAGCACCTGCCTAGCAGTGGGGAGCACAGATCGGGCCACACGCTCCATGCTCTCAGCGATGTTCTCCATTGCTGCCCCCTGCCGTTCGGAATTGGCAGTCATGTCTTGCTCCCACTCAGTATACAGCGGTTGCGCGCGGCGACCACGTTGCCGGGCTTGACCCCTGCGGGACCCAAGGACCGGGTGTCCTCATTGTGTTGGCACCAGCCACAGCTGCACGACTACATGCCCCCATCGACGTGATGTCCCAGGCACATCAGTGACTGGTGTGGAGGGTGACCCTGCGTCCCAATCCACCACGGGCGGAGGAACCAAGACTGTCTGATCCCTCAGTGCAGGTGTCGCAGACAGAGGAGTGTCCACATCAGAATCACTCACCCCTGACACATGGACTTGATGCTCATCCAACTCAACATGGACGTCAGAGTCGTCATCAAGGCTGGACTCATAGGCAGCCAGAGACAAGATGGACTGCAGCACTTGGGGGTTTTTGTGGCCTACCACCCCACGACCCCCACTAGTGCTGGGTTGATGTGGCGTTACCAACCCTGTGTCTGGCATGACAACACCATCCTCTGCATCCATTGTGTCATCACCTGAAAAATAGAGAGAAAAAGGTCAATACACATGTCAGAAGCATACGACACACACACACACCGACAGCAAAGGCATCCGGCAGACATGTGACACACAACATATGACCTGGCATGCATGCTGGGTCTACTTTGAATAGCTTCTGTGATCAGACCTGTTGAAAGGTGGCAGTTTCCATGGAAGTGTGTCTATGCAGTGCAGAAAATGTGTACGCCACTCACTACCTACATGTACAAGCACTACATGGTGTGTGCCAGGAAATGTGAAGGCAGTGCAATGTCAAATTCAGACATTACGTGCATTGTGCATTCAATGTGTACCATGTCTAGAAGCCAAGCACCCCTACACCCCAGTACCAAAGCAGGGATGCCTAGCATGGTATCAAAAGGCTGACCATACACCTGTGTATTAACAGGCAGTGTTCACTGGCAACAACAGCTTAATGTGATTCAAATTACAACACTGCAAATGATGCTGGGACAGTGGGCAGGACACATGATGGAAACTCCGGAGGCCGCCCACGTGTGAAGAAGACACAAGAGTTGGACAGAGTCATTGGCCATTGAACAGGCTGAGGCCTGGGAGCCACACAGATTGTCAGAGCCTAAACATGTGTGCAACGCAGGACTGAGCCACAGTTGATATGGGAAGGCTGATGAGATGGCAGGCAATGTATGTAACCAAGGACTTATATTACAGTGATCATCCAGTCAAGGACACATAGGGGCATGCGTGCAATGCACATGGAGCATGAATGGGCACTCATGTCCCTGCGGGACATCTGACCCATGCACAGTACAAGTGAGATACCCTGCATCGAGTACTAAGGCTGTACCACACGGCATATGTCTGGCAGATTCTACGCTGGAAGTTAGCATCTACACAGGACACATGAACAAGAAAGTACACATTGGCAAGATTGAAGCAGACCAGTGCAAAGGTGGAACTGGGGTGCAGAGTGGCAGAGGAGGGGCAAGGGAGCATGCCTACATGGAGTCCCGCATGCAGGCAGAGGAGACATGCATGAGGGTAGCATTGCATTACTTACACATCAGAACCATGTACACGTCATATGTAGCAGCAATCATGCACAACACATCCCACAAGTGAAACACACACGTCCTCAACAAACACGCATCAACACTCCCTGGACTGGGCATCAAAGTCCAGCTTCTCTCCCACTCCTTCGACCAATTCAGGTGGTATGAACTCCGCAACGAGAGCCTCATGCGGAGTGAGTTCTTCCTCCTCTGGTGCAGGCCCACCGCCAGTCACCAGAGTGAAGTTGTAATTTGAGGCACGCTTGGCCTTAGTGCTGCGCTTGATGTCATTCCAACGCTTTTTGCACTCCTGCGCCGTGCGCACCTCATGGCCGAATGAACTGACATGTTCCGCAACATGCTTCCAGTGGGTGTCACGTTGGGCAGCCGTGGTCTGACTATTGGCACCCACTAGCATGTCACGGCTGTGGCCCCGCACGTAGTCCACGAGGAAGTCCAGTTCCTGCTTACAGAAAGGCTTCTTCCTCGACGTGCAGGAGGTCGTGGCTGTGTGTGGGGTCCCAGCCTGTGCTGCAGGTGCAACCTTCCTCCTCTTGGACTGTGGCGCAGACCCTGGCTGGCTAATGCCGCCCTGACCAGTATGGCCAATGGGTTTGGTGGATTGAGCCAAGGGAGTGGCAGGTGGAGGGATGACCAAAGGCCTGACTTGTGTCAGTGGCAGCTGGGTGCCCACTAATGGACCCTGCGCAGCAACATCAGCTGTGGCAGGGTCGTTGGCCGCAACGGTCCAGGTTGGCAGACTCACAACCGGGGTGCTGTTGGGTGCATCTGCCCCTGCACTTGCCAACACCCGGCTGTTCGGGGCAGCAGATGACATGACTGCCACAGGGACACGTGTCTTGGTCTGAGCAGCCCGGCCTGCCCCTATGGTTTCCCCCCTGGCCTGTTGGAGATCTACCAAGGGCTCTTCAAGTGCCAACCCAGCCTGCGCTGGCAGATCCTGAGCCTGGGTGGCGGTGTCCACAGCTGCACCTGCAGCTACCACTACCCTTGGGCCCGTGGCAGTCGATGGAACGGACTGCCGGGTCATATGGGTGCCAGTGCCAGATGCAGGAGCTGCATCACCCGGAACCACAGGGGGTGGTGGCATGGCTGCACCGACACATGGCACAACATTGTGCTCAAGTGGCACACCCCTGCCTCTTCCCCCTCTGTGGCTGCCCTGGACACCCTGGAGTCTCCCTACTCCCTGGTCACCACGGCCACGTCCCCACGTCGGGGCTTACACAGGCATCCGCAACCCCAGTGGGGAAAGAGGGTCAGGGAACGTTGCTTGGATAGGCACGGGAAGCAGGAACACCGGGTAGAGGGTACAGGTTTCAAAATTGCATAGGATCACGGGTGATTAGGGAGAAAAAAACATACCAAATTGAACCACACATACATCCATGCATCAGTACACTCCCCGCAAGCCTATGCAGAGCAGTTCATAAGAAAAACAACAAGACACTTAGCTCTGGTTTTGAGTGCCTGCCTCCTGCCTGTGCACTCTCAGGTCCGGTTACAGGAGCACTGCAATGCTGCAAAGAGAGACACAGTGAACAACCTGTACGTGCCAATTGCACAAAAACACAACACCAAACATGCCCCATAGCAACAGACTACTCTACAAACAGACAATCTGTGGTTGATGCTTCGTACCCATATATAACATCACCCCTGTGACGGGCCATACACAGTCAATGCAGTAAGGCAGCCGCTGCTGGGTGTGTGGCAAATGGAACACCAATGTGTCACAATTCACACAACATGCAATGTTCCCTGGGTAAGCAGACAGACCCATATAGCAAGCCATGACTACAGAGCAAGTTGCGTACCACCATGACCGAAACAAAGTTGGCAGTGCATTTATCATGAAGTACTTGGAAAAGACATGCACTGCTCCCGAGTATGTCCCTTGCTGTATGTCCCTGTGAGCTGCCCCTTTCCATGTCTCGGAAGGCTACATGGTTGATACAAGTGGCTCAATGGACCTTGGTGTACCGGAGGGTATGTGCCACTGCCCCTGCATGTGTCCCAGACAACCCTACTATCAGCAGCCATCAGTCCACAAACACATCTGAGCTGCATTGTGTGCTTCAACACCAATATTCGTCTAAGCTCACCCTCAGTGCTGTGACTAAGCCTGCATGTGCAACTCGCCTGGTGCAAGCTTTGCTGTGTCGTGCCCCCCCTGTGATGCTCACCTTGCCTGGAGTTCCTTGGAACATGTCAGCAGTTCTAGGATGTGGGTCTGCAATCACTGTGCCTCTGCTTCTGCACACATGTGCATGTGGGCACCAACAAACGGGTCCAGAATTCCGTCATCCAATGGGCCATGTCTGCTGGAAAAGGTGCTCTGGAGGCTCATCCCCCTGCAGAAAGGGCATGAAACACATGATTAATGCTTCAAAGTCATCTGTGTGTGTCTCATCAGGCATCTCATTACTTGACCATGTCAGAGAGTCACATCACAAATCACACCATCAGTCTGTCTTTCACCTCCAAAGTGTGGAACACTATCTACAGCATGAATTGCAACAAGCACATGTACAGGAAAGATATGAAACATACTACACAATGCATAGCAATCAATGTCCACATTAATCATGACACACCCCATCTAACTGAACAGTGGACAATGACACCTAAATCATTCCCACTAGGGGTGTCAACACAAGTCACACAGCACCAGACATGCCACAGATATGACAGTCCAAAGCCCTTGTGTAAAATGCTGTTACACCGAACCATCCTTGCGAGCCCATGGATAAGGGAGGAAGGAGTGGCATATGTGAGTCAAGGAACCCAAGCAGCAAACACATACACAAGACAACCATGAAGGGCCCAGCTGGAACAGACAGTGGATGCCTTCAAAAGCCACAAAGCACCGCACCGTCACATGAAAGCACAATAGACTAGCAATTTTAAACTAAATCAACTATTAACTAATTACACTAACTATGGAAAACCTACATTACCTATTTAAACTAACTATCAAACAGAAACTTAACTAACTAAACTAAAAGAAAAATCAAAAATGGCCACATACGACCCGAGGGGGAGAGGAGGCACCCAGGAGGGGGGAGGTACAGGGTGCTGCTCAACATCCACATGCGATGATGCTGAGCCAAAAAAAAATCCTCCATGGACTCAACGCCTGCACAGCACGACCTATGTGGGAGATAGATGGTCGTCCGTGTCTGGCTCATCCTGGAAAGGAGGACGTGGCACAATAGCCTGGCCACGTCTAGCCGCAGCTTGCCCCTTGTCGGCAGCAAGTCTGCCGGACGGGTGAGCCTGGTTCTGTGTGGCGATGTGACATAGGTCTGCATGCAGAACCTCCCGTGATACACGTGCTTCCTCTTGCAAGGTAGCACGTGTAACACGGAGTTCCTCCTGCAAGGCCTGGCTGGACAACTGCTGCACCTCCCGGCAAGCCTGTAGCTCAGCCGAGATGGTACGCTCAAGCTGTGCAAACCTCTCCTCTGCCTGCTGCCTCTGGGACATCATAAGGACTCCCAGAGTGGTTCTGAGGGAAGCATACTCCTCCCTCAGGGCATCCATGTGCGCCTCTGCGTGAGCAGCAATTGCTTGACGCAGAGACGACATTTCAGCCTAGCGTGCCCTGTCTGAGGCCGCCATGCCAGCCTGAGCGAGCGGGCCGTGGACCGTGCCGCCTGCTGCTGGAGAAGCACCTGCCTAGCAGTGGGGAGCACAGATCGGGCCACACGCTCCATGCTCTCAGCGATGTTCTCCATTGCTGCCCCCTGCCGTTCGGAATTGGCAGTCATGTCTTGCTCCCACTCAGTATACAGCGGTTGAGCGCGGCGACCACGTTGCCGGGCTTGACCCCTGCGGGACCCAAGGACCGGGTGTCCTCATTGTGTTGGCACCAGCCACAGCTGCACGACTACATGCCCCCATCGACGTGATGTCCCAGGCACATCAGTGACTGGTGTGGAGGGTGACCCTGCGTCCCAATCCACCACGGGCGGAGGAACCAAGACTGTCTGATCCCTCAGTGCAGGTGTCGCAGACAGAAGAGTGTCCACATCAGAATCACTCACCCCTGACACATGGACTTGATGCTCATCCAACTCAACATGGACGTCAGAGTCGTCATCAAGGCTGGACTCATAGGCAGCCAGAGACAAGATGGACTGCAGCACTTGGGGGTTTTTGTGGCCTACCACCCCACGACCCCCACTAGTGCTGGGTTGATGTGGCGTTACCAACCCTGTGTCTGGCATGACAACACCATCCTCTGCATCCATTGTGTCATCACCTGAAAAATAGAGAGAAAAAGGTCAATACACATGTCAGAAGCATACGACACACACACACACCGACAGCAAAGGCATCCGGCAGACATGTGACACACAACATATGACCTGGCATGCATGCTGGGTCTACTTTGAATAGCTTCTGTGATCAGACCTGTTGAAAGGTGGCAGTTTCCATGGAAGTGTGTCTATGCAGTGCAGAAAATGTGTACGCCACTCACTACCTACATGTACAAGCACTACATGGTGTGTGCCAGGAAATGTGAAGGCAGTGCAATGTCAAATTCAGACATTACGTGCATTGTGCATTCAATGTGTACCATGTCTAGAAGCCAAGCACCCCTACACCCCAGTACCAAAGCAGGGATGCCTAGCATGGTATCAAAAGGCTGACCATACACCTGTGTATTAACAGGCAGTGTTCACTGGCAGCAACAGCTTAATGTGATTCAAATTACAACACTGCAAATGATGCTGGGACAGTGGGCAGGACACATGATGGAAACTCCGGAGGCCGCCCACGTGTGAAGAAGACACAAGAGTTGGACAGAGTCATTGGCCATTGAACAGGCTGAGGCCTGGGAGCCACACAGATTGTCAGAGCCTAAACATGTGTGCAACGCAGGACTGAGCCACAGTTGATATGGGAAGGCTGATGAGATGGCAGGCAATGTATGTAACCAAGGACTTATATTACAGTGATCATCCAGTCAAGGACACATAGGGGCATGCGTGCAATGCACATGGAGCATGAATGGGCACTCATGTCCCTGCGGGACATCTGACCCATGCACAGTACAAGTGAGATACCCTGCATCGAGTACTAAGGCTGTACCACACGGCATATGTCTGGCAGATTCTACGCTGGAAGTTAGCATCTACACAGGACACATGAACAAGAAAGTACACATTGGCAAGATTGAAGCAGACCAGTGCAAAGGTGGAACTGGGGTGCAGAGTGGCAGAGGAGGGGCAAGGGAGCATGCCTACATGGAGTCCCGCATGCAGGCAGAGGAGACATGCATGAGGGTAGCATTGCATTACTTACACATCAGAACCATGTACACGTCATATGTAGCAGCAATCATGCACAACACATCCCACAAGTGAAACACACACGTCCTCAACAAACACGCATCAACACTCCCTGGACTGGGCATCAAAGTCCAGCTTCTCTCCCACTCCTTCGACCAATTCAGGTGGTATGAACTCCGCAACGAGAGCCTCATGCGGAGTGAGTTCTTCCTCCTCTGGTGCAGGCCCACCGCCAGTCACCAGAGTCAAGTTGTAATTTGAGGCACGCTTGGCCTTAGTGCTGCGCTTGATGTCATTCCAACGCTTTTTGCACTCCTGCGCCGTGCGCACCTCATGGCCGAATGAACTGACATGTTCCGCAACATGCTTCCAGTGGGTGTCACGTTGGGCAGCCGTGGTCTGACTATTGGCACCCACTAGCATGTCACGGCTGTGGCCCCGCACGTAGTCCACGAGGAAGTCCAGTTCCTGCTTACAGAAAGGTTTCTTCCTCGACGTGCAGGAGGTCGTGGCTGTGTGTGGGGTCCCAGCCTGTGCTGCAGGTGCAACCTTCCTCCTCTTGGACTGTGGCGCAGACCCTGGCTGGCTAATGCCGCCCTGACCAGTATGGCCAATGGGTTTGGTGGATTGAGCCAAGGGAGTGGCAGGTGGAGGGATGACCAAAGGCCTGACTTGTGTCAGTGGCAGCTGGGTGCCCACTAATGGACCCTGCGCAGCAACATCAGCTGTGGCAGGGTCGTTGGCCGCAACGGTCCAGGTTGGCAGACTCACAACCGGGGTGCTGTTGGGTGCATCTGCCCCTGCACTTGCCAACACCCGGCTGTTCGGGGCAGCAGATGACATGACTGCCCCAGGGACACGTGTCTTGGTCTGAGCAGCCCGGCCTGCCCCTATGGTTTCCCCCCTGGCCTGTTGGAGATCTACCAAGGGCTCTTCAAGTGCCAACCCAGCCTGCGCTGGCAGACCCTGAGCCTGGGTGGCGGTGTCCACAGCTGCACCTGCAGCTACCACTACCCTTGGGCCCGTGGCAGTCGATGGAACGGACTGCCGGGTCATATGGGTGCCAGTGCCAGATGCAGGAGCTGCATCACCCGGAACCACAGGGGGTGGTGGCATGGCTGCACCGACACATGGCACAACATTGTGCTCAAGTGGCACACCCCTGCCTCTTCCCCCTCTGTGGCTGCCCTGGACACCCTGGAGTCTCCCTACTCCCTGGTCACCACGGCCACGTCCCCGACCACACCCGCCACGAGGAGTACGCCCAGCTGAGGCGCCCCTCACCTTTGGTGGCCTCCCAACCATGGCACAGATGTAGTAGTGCTGGCACAGATGGAGTGGTGCCAATGGGAGGTGTACACCACAATTGACCTGGGCAATTGGGGTGAAGGGGGTGGGAAGCAAGATGTTAACAGCCCCCCTGCACCTGCAAGGCTGTATGTGACCCCGGTGATGTGGTGACGCGTCACGCAACGCTCAGACACCCCAAAACTGCAGTAAAACCATGCACGCAACCCTGCAGCCTACGTGCGTGGATTCAACCTCCCGCAGTACACGGTGGCACCCAGTAACACGAATAACGCGTACGCGTGGGACACGCAGGCTACTATGACATCGAAAATGGGTGCGATACACAGGGGCACCCGCAGTGGGAAAAAGAGCGTGTGCGACTCACCGTCTGACTAGCGTGATGCAGAAAAACACGCGTAGCCAATACCCCCGCCAAAAGAAGAGATACGTCCTTGATAGCTGTGAAGTTGTGATGGCGCGCGAAACAACAGGAAGCAGCAACACAGGACGGTCTCCACGAAAGGCACATACAGCGAACTGCTGGGCCCGCTCACCTTTAACCCGTGCTGAGGGAAATGCACGTGCGCGTCACGTCACTTACGCGCATGGGCCCTTTCCTCGTATTACACGCGGACATGCAGTTTCCACGCGCGCTTACGCGCATGGCCCTTTCCTCGTATTACACGCGGACGTGCAGTTTCCACGCGCGCTTACGCGCATGGCCCTTTCCTCGTATTACACGCGGACGTGCAGTTTTTCACGCGCGCTGAAAAGCCCATGCACGTCTGTACGCGTCACGTCACAGGGGCGCTTGTGCTTGAGGGGCCTTCTGTTCAATGAAAATGCGTATGCGGGCAGACGCGCTTACGCGCTAAGGGTCTTTCCTCGAATTACATGCTGACGTGCAGATTTTTCACGTGCCAAATCACTCCGTATCAAGCTGGCCACGCGTAAGCACACGGAAGACCACGCTCCTGCCCAGAAGGCCGAACTACTGCGCCCCAGAGCCCCGAGCACGCTCCCACCTGCCATCTGCTGCTGCCTGACTGCCTGCTGCCCACGTGCACTGCCATTTGCTGCCTGCACATCAGCCAGGGGTGCTGTTGCTGTGACCACCCCTGCTGGAACTGAAGACTCCCGACTGGGATTCCATCGCTCCACAGCCCAGCCCCAGGACCCAGTTGCCCACCCACTCCTGCTTATGGGGTTGTCATGTCGGGGCAAACACCTTCTGGGACCACTGACAACCCCCGGCCAGAGAGGCAGAGGGGCACCAGCTTCAGTGCCACCGAAGTTGGTGTCCTGGTGGAGCAAGTCCTGGGGCAGTATGATGCCCTCTTCGGAAGTTCCCGCGGCGACAAGGAAGGACGGACTCAGATCTGGACTGACATCGTGACTGCCATCAACGCAGAGGGTGTGGCAGTCTGCGACTTACCACATGTCAGGAAGCGCTGGGAGGACTTCAGGTCCAGGACCCTGAAAAGGCCCGGCGCCTCTTGAAGGCAGCGGATGCAAAGGGGCGCCGGGGCCACTTGTCGGAAGAACAGATAAGGGTGCTGGAATGCATATCCCCAGCGCTCCACGTCCAGGTCCTTGAGAAGCAGACCCGTCTCGAGTCGAGCGGTGAGTGTACATGCATCTTGATTGTGAGCAGTGCGTGTGGTGATTATTCAGTAGTGTGCAGGTTGCACATCTGTTTGTATGGGGTCGAGTATGGGTGGGGGTGTACAGGGCCGTGGGGCTGACACATGGGAGGGCTGTAATGTGTGAGACATGGATGGTGCTTGTGTGTGTAGGCTTGCATGCCAAATGTAGTTGTGTGGGCTCACATGTTTGGATGAATGTGTATGTAAGTAGACATGTCCGTGATGTCACGCATGTATGTTGTTTTTGGCTGCATGTATCAGCACTGTGTACATGTGCATGTGTGTGTATTTGACAAGGGTGCAACAGTGATGCAACATGGATGCATGTGACAGCGGTATGTGGAAGCCTGATTGGCAGATGCGACATGGATGCCCGTCTGAACAATGCAACACTTGGCAGAGGTGTACACATGCATGCAAGTGTGGTGGTGTGTGTACATGTGTGGTGCACTTCCTGTGTTGCATGTGATGTCTGGCTCACCTTTGGCTGCTCATGCTGTTGTATGTGTATGGATGGTGGTGGCAGTTGCGATATGGCTGTGGTATGGCTAATGTGTGCGAGTTGTAATGACATGTGTGTTGGGGATTGTGATGACATGTCTGAGGTTTGCCAATGCCACTCATGTAGAACTGTCATGTGTGTATGTGTCCATTGTACAGTGCCTTGATGCCTGTGTTTTGTTTCTCCCTGTCTGCAGCGTCAACTGATGAAGAGGGCGGAGAAGGTGCTGTGGAGCACAGCGGCGGGGATCCCACCGCCAGCCGGAGACGCAAGGCCCGGCTCCCCTCCCAGGTTGTCATCTCGTCGGGGAGTGAGGAGTCCGGTGCCGCGTCCCAGGCCGCAGCTGCCGGGGGGAGGTCCAAGAGGCGGAGGTTGGAGTTGGACTCCTCGGCAGCAGAAGAGGCAGCTGGGACCCCACAGGGCCCAACAGGAGAAGATGGCACGGAGTCATCCAGGTTGGTGGGGGGTTTGGTGGAGGAGGAGGCCGTGCAAGCACCAGAGATGGGGTCTGGAGGTGGGGATCCCACTGGTGCTAGTGGTGCAGTGCAGGACCAGGGACAGGAGGCAGCACAGGCCGCCGCGGAGGTGCCTGTGTGCAATCCTGTCCCTGATCCTGTCCCTGCATCATCTTGCACCAGCAGGGATGCCTACGTCCAGACCCGTTTTCAGGCAGGGGATGAGCTCACGTCAACTGGCCTTCCTCTGCCTGCGGACGTGGCTATCCAGGTCCAGGTTGAGCCTGTCCTGGCTGGTGTGGCATTGCGTCAACGGGCCATGCGAGGTGACCTGCAGTCTTTTCATGAAGAGACTGCACGTCATCTCGAATGGCTCGTTGACCACGTCAGCCTGCTGGGACAGGTCACCCAGGCTGGATTCCTCCGTCTGATGGGGCTTGTTCCGACCCCCTCCTCAACTGGACCCCCTATGCGCCAGTCGTCCTCTGTGCCATCTTCCCACCCATCAGTCACCTGGGTGCCCTGTGGAGCTGCCTCTGACGGTGCGGCCAGGCTGGTGGAGGAGGAATCCCTGCAACAGTCGGGAGTCGGACGTCCAGCAGGGGTGGCCACATCAACAACTGCACCCCAGCCGGCGGAGGATGTGCAGGCAGCAGGAGGCCGTGCATGGGCAGAGGCACAGCAGCAGCAGCAACATGGTGGGAGCCATGAAGGCTCCGGGCCTTCAACATCGGAGGGGCAGGCATCGGCCGGAGGGCAGGTGGACCCAGGACGGGGTGTGTCTTCTGTGTGGCAGCGGTTGGGCCAGCAGATAGGTGCGGAGAGGAAGAGGCGTGGCTCACAATGGTCAGGGCGGAGAACTCCATGCGGAGGGCCCTGAGGCGGGCCGAGTGCCTCGAGGCAATCCGCAGGGGGTTGGAGGAGGAGACGGCGTCGTTCCTGTGGACCCTCGGGGCCATGGAACAGGACCGCCTCCGGGACATCGAACAGGAGTTCGATGATTCCCTGGCCCAGAACACCACGGAGTGAGCCGCTGGACTTGACCGCCACCTTTGTATATAGTTATATAGTTAGTGTTAGGCTTCCTTTATTTTTTTTTTATTTGGTTGCGATTGGACAATGTGCCACGTTTTTGTATGTAGTTCAGTTTTTAGTTAGTTGTCATAGTTAGGTTTCATTTGTTTGGGCTCATGGACCCGGGATTATCTTGTAAATAGTTCTTCAATGGATTTTTCTTTTTCATGGAGTTTTTTCATCGGCATGGAGCAATGGTTTTTGTTTATCATTTACCCTTGGATTTCTTTTCTGACTGTGACTTTGGACACCATTTATTTTGATTGTGCTGTGTGTTTTTGATTTTTTTCATGGACATTCATCTTCTTTTGGTTGTTTTGCTTTGTGGTTTTTCTCATTTCATTTCCATTCAAGTTGATTTTAAATACATTTATATTTTCATCCTTCAATGTGTCGTATCATCTCATTGCTTTGATGCATGTCAAGTTGGGTGTTTTAACATTCACTTGCAGCCATTGTGTGTGTCAGACATGTGTTCATTTGCATTATTTACATTGGGTGTGTAACATGTAATTGCCTTTGATATGTGGGTGGATGTGATAGTTGGTTGGGCCTTTTGGCAGGGGAGGATGGCCATTACGGACATGATTGGGGATTGGTGGGACCCAGGTGCAGGGGGGCATGGATAGGACATGGGCGAGGGCCTGGTGGAGGGTGCCCCTGCACTGCTGGGGGGTGGGGGTGGTGGGAGACATGGGTGGGGGCCTGCTGGCAGGTGCCCCACAGTGCTGGGGGGTGGGGGTGCAGGGGTACATGAGTTGGACATGAGTGGGGGCCTGCTGGCAGGTACCCCACAGTGCTGGGGGGTGGGGGTGGTGGGGAACATGAGTTGGACATGGGTGGGGGCCTGCTGGCAGGTGCCCCACAGTGCTGCGGGGTGGGGGTGCAGGGGTACATGAGTTGCACATGGCTGGGGGCCTGCTGGCAGGCGCCCCACAGTGCTGGGGGGTGGGGGTTGTGGGAGAGATGGGTGGGGGCCTGGTGGAGGCTGCCCCTGGTGGCTGGGGGGTGGGGGTGGTGGGAGACATGGGTGGGGGCCTGGTGGTGGGTGCCCCTGCACTGCTGGGGGGTGGGGGTGGTGGGAGACATGGGTGGGGGCCTGGTGGAGCCTGCCCCTGGTGGCTGGGGGGTGGTGGGAGACATGGGTGGGGGCCTGGTGGTGGGTGCCCCTGCACTGCTGGGGGGGTGGGGGTGGTGGGAGACATGGGTGGGGGCCTGGTGGTGGGTGCCCCTGCACTGCTGGGGGGTGGGGGTGGTGGGAGACATGGGTGGGGGCCTGGTGGAGGCTGCCACTGGTGACTGGGGGGGTGGGGGTGGTGGGAGACATGGGTGGGGGCCTGGTGGAGGCTGCCCCTGGTGGCTGGGGCGTGGGGGTGGTGTGAGACATCGGTGGGGGCCTGGTGGAGGCTGCCCCTGGTGGCTGGGGGATGGGGGTGGTGGGGAACATGAGTTGGACATGGGAGGGGATCTGCTGGCAGGTGCCCCACAGTGCTGGGGGGTGGGGGTGGTGGGGAACATGAGTTGGACATGGGTGGGGGCCTGCTGGCAGGTGCCCCACAGTGCTGGGGGGTGGGGGTGCAGGGGTACATGAGTTGGACATGAGTGGGGGCCTGCTGGCAGGTGCCCCACAGTGCTGGGGGGTGGGGGTGGTGGGGAACATGAGTTGGACATGGGTGGGGGCCTGCTGGCAGGTGCCCCACACTGCTGGGGGGTGGGGGTGCAGGGGTACATGAGTTGCACATGGGTGGAGGCCTGCTGACAGGTGCCCCACAGTGCTGGGGGGTGGGGGTGGTGGGAGACATGGGTGGGGGCCTGGTGGAGACTGCCCCTGGTGGCTGGGGGGTGGGGGTGGTGGGAGACATGTGTGGGGGCCTGGTGGTGGGTGCCCCTGCACTGCTGGAGGGTGGGGGTGGTGGGAGACATGGGTGGGGGCCTGGTGGAGCCTGCCCCTGGTGGCTGGGGGGTGGGGGTGGTGGGAGACATGGGTGGGGGCCTGGTGGAGGCTGCCCCTGGTGGCTGGGGGGGTGGGGGTGGTGGGAGACATGGTTGGGGGCCTGGTGGAGGCTGCCCCTGGTGGCTGGGGGATGGGGTGGTGGGGAACATGAGTTGGACATGGGTGGGGGCCTGCTGGCAGGTGCCCCACAGTGCTGGGGGGTGGGGGTGGTGGGGAACATGAGTTGGACATGGGTGGGGGCCTGCTGGCAGGTGCCCCACAGTGCTGGGGGGTGGGGGTGCAGGGGTACATGAGTTGGACATGAGTGGGGGCCTGCTGGCAGGTGCCCCACAGTGCTGGGGGGTGGGGGTGGTGGGGAACATGAGTTGGACATGGGTGGGGGCCTGCTGGCAGGTGCCCCACAGTGCTGGGGGGTGGGGGTGCAGGGGTACATAAGTTGCACATGGGTGGGGGCCTGCTGGCAGGTGCCCCACAGTGCTGGGGGGTGGGTGTGGTGGGAGACATGGGTGGGGGCCTGGTGGAGGCTGCCCCTGGTGACTGGGGGGGTGGGGGTGGTGGGAGACATGGGTGGGGGCCTGGTGCAGGCTGCCCCTGGTGGCTGGGGCGTGGGGGTGGTGTGAGACATGGGTGGGGGCCTGGTGGAGGATGCCCCTGGTGGCTGGGGGATGGGGGTGGTGGGGAACATGAGTTGGACATGGGTGGGGGCCTGCTGGCAGGTGCCCCACAGTGCTGGGGGGTGGGGGTGGTGGGGAACATGAGTTGGACATGGGTGGGGGCCTGCTGGCAGGTGCCCCACAGTGCTGGGGGGTGGGAGTGCAGGGGTACATGAGTTGGACATGGGTGGGGGCCTGCTGGCAGGTGCCCCACAGTGCCGGGGGGGTGGGGGTGCAGGGGACATGAGTTGCACATGGGTGGGGGGCTGCTGGCAGGTGCCCCACAGTGCTGGGGGGTGGGGGTGCTGGGAGACATGGGTGGGGGCCTGGTGGAGGCGGCCCCTGGTGGCTGGGGGGTGGGGGTGGTGGGAGACACGGGTGGGGGCCTGGTGGTGGGTGCCCCTGCACTGCTGGGGGGTGGGGGTGGTGGGAGACATGGGTGGGGGTCTGGTGGAGCCTGCACCTGGTGGCTGGGGGGTGGGGGTGGTGTGAGACATGGGTGGGGGCCTGGTGGAGGCTGCCACTGGTGGCTGGGGGGTGGGGGTGGTGGGAGACATGGGTGGGGGCCTGGTGGAGGCTGCCCCTGGTGGCTGGGGGATGGGGGTGGTGGGGAACATGAGTTGGACATGGGTGGGTGCCTGCTGGCAGGTGCCCCACAGTGCTGGGGGGTGGGGGTGCAGGGGTACATGAGTTGGACATGAGTGGGGGCCTGCTGACAGGTGCCCCACAGTGCTGGGGGGTGGGGGTGGTGGGGAACATGTGTTGGACATGGGTGGGGGCCTGCTGGCAGGTGCCCCACAGTGCTGGAGGGTGGGGGTGCAGGGGTACATGAGTTGTACATGGGTGGGGGCCTGGTGGAGGCTGCCCCTGGTGGCTGGGGGGTGGGGGTGGTGGGAGACACGGGTGGGGGCCTGGTGGTGGGTGCCCCTGCACTGCTGGGATGTGGGGGTGGTGGGAGACATGGGTGGGGTCCTGGTGGAGCCTGCACCTGGTGGCTGGGGTGTGGGGGTGGTGGGAGACATGGGTGGGGGCCTGGTGGAGGCTGCCCCTGGTGGCTGGGGGGTGGGGGTGGTGGGAGACATGGGTGGGGGCCTGGTGGAGGCTGCCCCTGGTGGCTGGGGGATGGGGGTGGTGGGGAACATGAGTTGGACATGGGTGGGGGCCTGCTGGCAGGTGCCCCACAGTGCTGGGGGGTGGGGGTGGTGGGGAACATGAGTTGGACATGGGTGGTGGCCTGCTGGCAGGTGCCCCACAGTGCTGGGGGGTGGGGGTGCAGGGGTACATGAGTTGGACATTAGTGGGGGCCTGCTGGCAGGTACCCCACAGTGCTGGGAGGTGGGGGGGTGGGTAACATGTGTTGGACATGGGTGGGGGCCTGCTGGCAGGTGCACCACAGTGCTGGGGGGTGGGGGTGCAGAGGTACATGATTTGCACATGGGTGGGGGCCTGCTGGCAGGTGCCCCACAGTGCTGGGGGGTGGGGGTGCTGGGAGACATGGGTGGGGGCCTGGTGGAGGCTGCCCTTGGTGGCTGGGGGGTGGGGGTGGTGGGAGACATGGGTGGGGGCCTGGTGGTGGGTGCCCCTGCACTGCTGGGGAGTGGGGGTGGTGGGAGACATGAGTGGGGGCCTGGTGGAGCCTGCCCCTGGTGGCTGGGGGGTGGGGGGGTGGGGGTGGTGGGAGACATGGGTGGGGGCCTGGTGGAGCCTGCCCCTGGTGTCTGGGGGGTGGGGTGGTGGGAGACATGAGTGGGGGCCTGGTGGTGGGTGCCCCTGCACTGCTGGGGGGTGGGGGTGGTGTGAGACATGGGTGGGGGCCTGGTGGAGGCTGCACCTGGTGGCTGGGGGGGTGGGGGTGGTGTGAGACATGGGTGGGGGCCTGGTGGTGGGTGCCCCTGCACTGCTAGGGGGTGGGGGTGGTGGGAGACATGGGTGGGGGCCTGGTGGAGGCTGCCCCTGGTGGCTGGGGGGTGGGGGTGGTGGGAGACATGGGTGGGGGCCTGGTGGTGGGTGCCCCTGTACTGCTGGGGGGTGGGGGTTGGGACACATGGGTGGGGGCCTGGTGGAGGCTGCCCCTGGTGGCTGGGGGGTAGGGGTGGTGGGAGACATGGGTGGGGGCCTGGTGGTGGGTGCCCCTGTACTGCTCTGGGGACAGGGGGGGTGGGAGACATGGGTGGGGGCCTGGTGGTGGGTGCCCCTGCACTGCTGGGGGGTGGGGGTGGTGGGAGACATGGGTGGGGGCCTGGTGGAGGCTGCCCCTGGTGGCTGGGGGGTGGGGGTGGTGTGAGACATGGGTGGGGGCCTGGTGGAGGGTGCCCCTGCACTGCTGGGGGATGGTGGGAGACATGGGTGGGGGCCTGTGGAGGGTGCCCCTGGTGGCTGGAGGTGCAGGGGGACATGCGTTGGTGGGCAGTAGTGCAAGTTGACATGTGGGTTGGCTGGGGGGCATGGCCATGGTGGATGGGGTGCCTGCAGGACATGTGCAGGGTAGGCCCCTGTGGTGTGAGCCACCTGAAGGGGCTGTGGAGGGTGTAGAGGGAACACCTGGGAGGGCCCACACGTGCAATTCACGTGTGGTGCTCCCCGCGCACCCCTGTAATACACGTACCCTGATGGAATCACGTGTCCAACTTCCCCCGCACCCCGAAATACACGTACCCTAATGGAATTGCGTGTGGAACTTCCTGCGCACCCCTGGAATACACGTACCCTGCTGATTTTGCGTGTGTAACTTCCCCTGCACCCTGAAATGCACGTACCCTGCTGATATCGCGTGTGGAACTTCACGCGCACCCCTGAAAAACACGTACCCTGCGGAAGTCACATGTGTAACTTCCCCTGCACCCTGAAATACACGTACCCTGCTGATATTGCGTGTGGAACTTCACGCGCACCCTTGAAAAACACGTACCCTGCGGAAGTCACGTGTGTATCTTCCCCTGCACCCTGAAATACAAGTACCCTGCTGATATCGCGTGTGGAACTTCACGCGCACCCCAAAATACATGTACCCTGATGAGATTGCGTGTGTGACTTCCCGCGCAGCCCTGAAATACACGTACCCTGCTGAAATCGCGTGTGTAACTTCCCCTCCACCCTGAAATACACGTACCCTGATGGAATCGCGTGTGGAACTTCCCCTGCACCCTGAAATACACGTACCCTGATGGAATCGCGTGTGGAACTTCCCGTGCACCCCTGGAATACACGTACCCTGCTGATTTCGCGTGTGTAACTTCCCCTGCACCCTGAAATACACGTACCCTGATGGAATCGCGTGTGGAACTTCCCGCGCACCCCTGGAATACACGTACCCTGCTGATTTCGCGTGTGAAACTTCCCCCGCACCCTGAAATACACGTACCCTGATGGAATCGCGTGTGAAACCTCCTGCGCACCCCTGAGATGCGCGTACCCTGCTCGCACGGACCCAATCGCGTGTGGAAATTCCGGCACACCCCTGAAATACACGTACCCTGCTGGAATTGCGTGTGTAACTTCCCCTGCACCCTGAAATACACGTACCCTGCTGATATCGCATGTGGAACTTCCCGCGCACCCCTGAGATACGCGTACCCTGCTCGCACGGGCCCAATCGCGTGTGGAAATTCCCGCGCACCCCTGAAATACACGTACCATGATGAAATCGCGTGTGGAACTTCCCGCGCACCCCTGAAATACGCGTACCCTGCTCGCACGGGGCCAATCGCGTGAGGTACTTCCCGCGCACCCCAGTGATACACGTAGCCCGCTTGCTGTGCTGGTACAGGGTTAGCGCAGCCCTTTGCGCTGGATTGGGTATATTGATGGCTTTTCCCTGCGCGAGAGGCGTTGTTGGGGGCGTAACTGGCGCTGTGCAGGGTCGCTGCGCCACTGTGCGCCACGGCTGGTTTTGGTGGCTGGAATCCATGAATACGCTGTGCGCGGAAATGGATTTTAGCGCACGCGGCTGGTGCAAGAATTCGCACGCGCACACTGTGCACCAGCCGCGTGCGCCACTTGTGCGCTGAATTCTATGAATTACCCCCAAATCTCTCCACGTTCTTGCTCCCCCTACCTCTCCTCTCTCCTCTCTTTCTACACTCCCTCCCACTTCCTTCGCTCTGCTGACCACTTTTTTCTCACTGTTCCTCCTTCCCCTTGTGCCACATACCATTTCCGCTCCTTCCATCTCCTAGCCCCCCTGCACTGGAACTCCTTACCTCTCTCACTTCACTCTATTTCTACCTTTTCTTCATTCTGCACTTTCCTCACATCTCTCCTTCTCCATTCCCCACCATGAAACACCTCCCCCTTATTGGCCCCTCCCCCTTGCCTTATCACCTTAATCATCTCCCTCCCCTCCCCCCACTACCCCATTCTCACCCTTCACCCCATCCGTTTCCCTACTCCTCCTCTTCCCCACTCCTCCCTCTCTCTCACTTCTACTGCACTACTCTCCTTCTCCCCTTCAGTTTAATTGCTCTACTTACTGTATTGTTGGTCTGATTCTCAATTTTAAATTGCTTCCACTGTTACTGTTATAATGTTAATTGTTATATGTATCCTGTTGTTGTTAAAATGTACAGCACTTTGATGTAAAGCACTATATAAACTAAATAAATACAAATACAAATACAAATATTCTTACCGGATACTCAAACACACTGTGTGGGTGATTCACGTAATTTGTGCACCAAAAACAAAGATTTGTGGACCATTCTGCCCACAAATCACCATTTATTAAACATGGATTAGCATGCAGAATGGCACACAAATCCCCGTTTTTAGGAGCACAAACAACATAACTCAGCCCCTAGAATATTAGTATTACAAAACAAAGAATTGTTTTAATTGTCTACCATTTTATTTACTATTAGTGCTTATCCTCACCAATAGCTCACTTTCTACTGTCATCTGAACCGCACTATAGCAACACACAAATAGAAGAATAGCCTTCCCAACTAATTGTAGCTGCCCAATAAACAATCACACACCACCAGATAGATCTTTACCATCATACTCAGACACTCAGGCATACAGCACACATACATTGCACAGCAGCCCAACCCATACCTTCTTTTTTTGTTTGAACAGACCCCACAGAATGCCTACCAGAAAGCAAGTCCATAGAAAGCAATGTGGAAATAGAGCAAATGAAAATAAAAATGTCCAAAATAAGCATCCATCTCTAGCAGAGTTTCTACAAAAAGTTCAAACAAAACAGCTAATCCAGTCATTTAGCAAAACAATCTTCCAGTACAGAAACTTTGCCTCCTCTATCAAAATGTAAAAGAAAACAGAAAATGATTAACAAGAATGCAGCTACCACTACTGCTAAAACTGCTCCTATAAATCTTGATATAGTAGGAAGTAACAATACCAAAACAAGTATATCAGCAAAAATGTTGCACAACATAGTCCTTCAGAATCTTATAAAAACAGGAGACAAATCATGCACAACCCTTAAAAACTACCATAGAAAATTAATCTTAGAGTCTTTGATAGACAGTGCAATCCTTCTCAAAAGAAAGTTATTTATTTTAGTGTTAAACAGAATGAAACCACTAACAAAACTAAGTACTAAATTACAAAAAAAGACTTCTCAATAAATGGAATGTCAACAAAAATAACTTCTTAAATATCTGTGGAGGTGAACCACAAGCACAGAACCATATTTTAATGAAGAAGCATACAAACAAATTCAAACAAAGACAATTGCCATGCATAGCAGTGGACGAGGTTATGAAAAACGTAATAATACCATAATGCAACAAGAAATACTGCTTACAAAAATATCCCCAGAAAACTCAGTATCACCTCTCCATTCGACTGAACCAAAACGTCCAGTATACAAATGGACATGCATGTCAATGTGTAACATTGCCAACAAATCTTTCAAAACTTTACACCAGTTCCTCAATCAGTATGTGAAAAGCAAAGACAAAATCAAAATGAAACTGTTTCAAAATATGGATACTTGTCCAATGCTCAAATACACAGGACTACAAGGACATTCATTAGCCTGCATTTCAGGACCTATTTGCAAAAACAGCTTCCATCATATCAAAATGATATCAACACATCATTCAACTATAAGAAATCTAGTCTATAAACTGTACTATGCTAAATGTCCTGCTTTAGCAGTAGCCAATTTAAATAACAATCTTCTACATGGTACAGCCAAAGACCTACTCGAAGAAATCAACCATATACACAGAAAATATTTTGGAAGTGAAAGCCACTGACAAAATGCTATAGCTTTACAACAGACTAGCAACAATTCTGCACATGGTAAGAGTCTACTACACACATACAAAAATGAAATACTAAAATTCAATAGTACATCCGCTGAAGTACGAAACCATGTGTGTGTGGGTTGCCGCAGAAATTTTTTTAAAAGTACCACAAACATTATTGATGTAACATACAAAATAGAAGACAATGAAGATTCCAAATGGTTTGAATTAGCTCTCTACCTTATCGCAGAAAACAAATACGAAATAACTGATCCCTTAATACTTTGCAGTTACTGCACTACAAAACTTTACAACAATCAAACTCCTTCACGTGCTATCACAAATCATTTGGAATTATTCCCATTACCAAAACGCCTGCAACAACTCAATTTATCTGAGAGCATCATAATTCAAACAGTGCACCCATTTCAAGCAATAATACGCCTTCAACCAAAAACAGCAAAATTACCTCCCTCTGAAGTGTTGAAAGGCATTCGGGGCAAAGTAGTGTATTTACCATTAGATCTAAAAGAAAATGTGCACACTCTGGGAGTGCAACGTCCAATAGAGCAATCTTTAATTGTATTAGTAAATGGTGTACCTACAAAAGACAAAAAAAATTGGCAACAACTTGTAGACTTACATAAAGTTAGACAAGCCTTGCAATATCTAAAAGACAATAATGAATACTATAAAGAAATGAATATTGAAGAAAACTTAATGGAAACAACTGAAATAATCAATTTGAACTTTTAGATCCTGCTACAGTATCCAATATTTTCGACCATTATACAATTCATCCATTACACTCTAATGACACCATAGAAGATGCACTAGAAACGTACCAAATGCGACAAACGAAAGGATCACCAATCAGCATATGGGAAAAAAAGTGTAGAAGCACATGATTTTCCTCTACTCTTTCCTACTGGCAAAGGAGGAAGGTCCTATGATAGACCTATTCAAATAACAGCACCAGAATACCGCTCGTTACGTATGTATTCTGAAGATCCCAGATTAAGACAAAATGTGGAATACATATTCCACCTACTCTTTGAAAGTGAACTAGTAACTCTATGTTACGGAGTTGCACACACATTAAAATCAGGAACCCACTTTCAAAATAAGTCAGCTACGCAATTACTACAAAAAGTGCAAGAAAAATGATGAGGTTTTACAATCAAGCATTACAAATTTATTAGCAAACATGCGTGGTACTAAAGAGTACTGGTTCCAACATCACGGAGATGTACGTTGTATGATAAGAAACCTTGGCCACCCACTTGGTTTGTTACATTAAGTTGTGCAGAATATGCATGAAAAGATTTACAAGATTTCCTACTCAGATCAAACAAAAACAAAACAAACATAGATATACCAACACCTGGAGAACTTTGCTGTCTGGATCCTGTTGATGTTTCAAGATATTTCCATCATCGCTTCGTTGCTATGCTGCACTTTATTTCTGATAAAACTGTTCCTCCCCTCAGAGAAGTAAAACACTTCTTTTGGAGAAAAGAATACCAAGCCAGAGGAGCACCACATATCCACATGCATTTATGGATTAAAGATGCTCCTAAATGTGGTCAAGACAGTGATGCCACTGTGTTACAGTTTATCGAAAAATATGTCACTTGTGAAATTCCATCAGTAGCAACAAATAGTTATCTTCATGCACAAATTGTACAATTTCAAAGACACAAATGTGGCAAATATTGTCGTCGCTTATACAAAAACAAAGGGAAATACTACACCAAATGCCGCTTTGGTTTCCCTCGACCGTCTACAGAAACAGGTGAAGTGAACAACTTCATGTCTTCAGTTAGACATAGTGCTAAAGGTAAATCACCTAAAAATACATATTACATAAAAAGAACAGAAGAAGCAAAATATATCAATGATTGCAATGCAATCATTGCCATATTATGGAATGTAAACATAGATGTGCAGTGCATTGCAGACAATTCCACTACAGTTGCATGATATGTTACAACCTACTTAACCAAAGCAGAAAAAAACAGATCTTCAAGACCTCTGGAATTACCTGTTATCAGACAAACCACTGTCTCAGAAATTGTACAGTTTGGGCATGTAAATGCTCTCCCATAGAGAATATGGCTGCTATGAAGCTGCAGATCGTTTAACCGTTACTGCTTTGTATGGAAAATCTGAAAATATAGTATGGCTAAGTCTTGGTCCTGCTAAATCTAGAAATAGAGTTCTCAAATCATTCGATGACGTAGAAACAATAGCCAAAAATGATCCCAACAGCCAAGACATTTTGAAAAACAATTTACTAGACACATACTACCCAAACAGAAGTACCACTTTGGAAACCATATATCTATATCACATAGCCCAAAACTTCACATACAAAAATAATATAAAATCCGATGAAAAAAAGGTAGATACAGAGTGACAAATTGTGAAGGCAGCTTAGTAAAATTTACCAAAACAAGTTTAATTAATAATATCAATGCTACAACTCTTTAAACCATGGAGAAAAGAAGAAGAGATACTAGATAACTAAGACTCCTATGAAGATGCTTTCAAAGCAAATGAAAGCACTATAACCAATGTAAACTTTACACAGTAAAAAACAATGTTGCACAATGAACAGCAACACAAAGAAGAACTCCAGGCCCAACCAGATAAGGACACCCCTGACAGTAGACAACCTTCTGTAACAGGCAGTCAAGAACCACTGGGACAGCCACTAATAGCAAATGAAGCAGAATTAGCTATGACAGAAGTAGAAAACACCATGTGTCAGTATGAAGATACAGAAGACTTTACTGTACTACAATCAAAACTAAACAATGGTCAGCGTAGCATTTTTTAAGAAGTAAGAAAAGAAATTGCACATGGTGTACAACATGAAAATAAAGAATATACCTGCCAAAATTACAACCCTATACTACTATATGTCAGTGGCGAAGCTGGTTCAGGCAAAACATTCTTAATCAAAATCATCAGCAAGTTCCTTCAACAATTGTCAAACAACAAACTGTCAGCTGCTGTAACTGCCCCCACAGGTTAAGCTGCCTACAACATAGGCAGTGTCAAATTACACCGATTACTATTCCTGCCAGCAGAACACCAAAACAAATTAGAATATTACAAACTTTCTACAGAAGCTGCAATGGAACTACGCAGAGTGTTAACACAAATGAAAATGCTACTAAAAGATGACGTGAACATGGCCTCAAACCTTATGTTGACTTTGATTCACCTCAGATTACAAGAAGTACTTAAAACAAACTACGAAGAGCTCTTTGGAGGAAAACACATGATTTTTTTCGAAGATCGTCTTCAATTGACACCAGTGAAAGGTGAACCTATTTTTTAAACCTTAGGACACAAACTCTGCCGTAAAACTATTGGCAGCATAGCAAATGTTAACCTTTGGAAACATTTACAATACAGAGAATTAGCAGAAAACATGTGACAGTCTGCAGACCTCACTTATGCCAACATTTTTAAAAGTATTAGAGTTGGTGTACTATCTCAAGAAGCACAAGCAATATTAAAAACCTGGCATCTCCATGCACTTTATGGCCATAACCCATGTGCTACTGATGTCATGGAACAATTAGCACACAAAAATGTCAATTGTATATCCGTGATGCCAACTTTTGCAAGCTGTTCCAAATTCAATGAAACAATGTTGAAAAAAGAAATTAAACCAATAATTGAAATTTTCGCAACAGACAAACTGGACTTACATGGTATGACACTACCCATGTGTCAACAAGCCACAACAAGACTAAATACCTTGGAAAATTCAATCTCCAACACAGCTGGTTTGTAGAAAATATTAAAATTATCTTTAAACTGTACAGTAATGCTTAAACGTAACATTGACATGGAGCAAGGACCAGTTAATGGAGCACTGGGTACAGTTGTTGTCTTTCAAACATACACAGTTGACAACAACATTCAGTTTGTCAATTTTCTCTTTGACAAACTTTCAGAAGTAGAAAGGATTGGGCGCTTCTTTTCAAAGACATGTATGTACGCAGAGAACAATTTTCTCTAACTGTAGCATACACAGTCACCATTCACAAATCACAAGGTCTAAACTTTGATAAAGCATTGATAGATATTGGGAACACATTCTTCAAAGAAGGCATGAGCTACGTAGCACTATCACGCTTATGTACACTTGACGGTCTATTTCTAATCAACTTTGATGCAAGTAAAGTAAATGCTAATATTCCTTGCATTTTAGAATACAATAGACTATGTTCACTATACACCCCCATCTAAAAACATATCCTGTCCACAAAAAGAAAAATATTGTAAAAGAAAACTACTTCACACAGACATGCAACAGGATGTCAGTACAAATCCTCCAAAGAGAGTAAAAGAAACTAATACTTCATTAATTAGTACAACCAACAAAGAATCTATTACTCAAAGTAACTCAGATACTTCTTCAAAGAAGCAACACACACTCCAAAAAAATGACTTGGACACAGAACTATCTGGTCCATTCAAATGTTCAAATGTAAGTGTGAGCTACGCAAATGTAGCAATCAATATTCTATTTCAATTGCCATCAATTATTGACAACATTTACTTACACAGTACAGACCAATTGTGTTTGCAAATGTTAGTCCTTGATAGAAATGCAACCAACAATCCTGACAACACCTACAGTGTTCATGGAATAAGACAAGAATTGGACTACTGTGCTGGAATGGTGAAATTCACTATAAACTCACAATAAAATCCACAAGAATGCTACAAGTACTGGAAAACAAAAAGATACCTATAAATGAAATCTTCCAGATTTCATACATGTGGAAACATACATACACTCTGTGCAACAATATGCAATACGAGCAAATCTCTAATGAACGTTTTGTGTATGTATCCATACCTAACTGTCAATCCGTTCCATTTCAGCAACTTGTACAAAAAGCAAACCATGGCAGATTATGTACTACCTGCAATTCAGATAATCACTCCACCTTAGTAATACAAACACATAGTAAATATGTAATATTAATGCTTCTACGTTACAATGCAGATGGTACCAAAAATAACTGCAAGCTGACTGGATTCACACATGATCAAGTATCGCTTGGCAAGAAAACATTCACAACAATAGGTATAATCTACCACGCAGGAGCCACAACCAATGCAGGTCACTACAATGCATATATAAAAAAGAATTGTGGGTGGTTCAAATGTAATGATAATACCATTACTCTAAGAGATTACCAGCAAATCTTATAAATGCTTATTTAATCTTCTTAAAACCAAAATTTAATAACTAATCTGTACTTAAACATTAACACAATTTCAATTACAAAACTATAAACAGAATACACCAACAATTATCTAACTGCTCCAAGATTTTTCAACAACCAAACAAATAAATCAATACCACTAATAACTAATCTGTGCATAAACATTAATAAAACTTCAATTAAAAAACTATAAACAGTAGAATATGCCAACAGGTATCTAAGTGCCCTAAAATTCTATAACAACCAAACAAGATAAATCAATACCACTAAATTATAACAAGAAATAAACAGTTAGAATATGCCAACAGGTATGTAACTGTCCCAAGATTCTGCAACAACCAAACAGATACATCAATACCACTAAATTATAAGAAGAAATAAACAGTTAGAATATGCCAACAGGTATCTAACTGCCCGAAGATTTTGCAACAACCCAACAGATAGATTAACAATTTGAGAATATAAATAAAAAGTATAATCAGTTACAATTCAACAACACGTATCTAACAATCTGCAACAAGCCAACATTAGCCAGAAACAACAAGTAAACACTGAAAACACAACAATAAATGTACTTTACCAAAAGAAAAAAAACATTTTTTTTAATCCAACATGGATTTTTTCCCCACAGACCCAATGATTTAACAACAAACACAGAAACTGAGGTAATTGCACAGTACACTGGTTTGTGATCTACTTAATATGAGGGTCGAAATGAATAAAAAATGTCTGTCATTCAATGTTATAAGTCCTTACAAACTACCAACACTAACATGATCTTTTCTTTTATCACAGAAATTGACAAAGAATATATGTGCTCATGTTATCAAACCAAACAGTAAGTATATTATAGTAAGTACAACTCATAAATACTTCTCCATAACACAACCATTGAAACAAACATGTAACCATACACCACAATGCAAAATGTTTACTTCCATGCATATGTTATACTTGCAGTGCTTGTTACCGATCTCTACAATCTTAATGGCATGATGTAGCCAAAACTTCACATAAAAACTATACAAATCAAACAGTGCATAAACTGTAGATTTGCAAATATTTCATACATATTTGATTCTATGGGTGTTATCTATGGGTGTGATATGCTACGGTGGTTGTGGCCAGGACCTAGAGTCTTGGGTGCATGGCCGAACACAGAACACACACAAAACCTTTTCCCCCGTCCGCCTAGCCCTCCATATTACTGTTTGGTGCCTCTTTCCTAATTTCCATCCACAACTTTCTGTCTTAGTTGTCCTTCCAAAATAAAAGCCATCCGTAAACAAATTAAATGTTTCTGTAAGAAACACCTTTCACAGTTTCAGAATAGTAAAAAAAAATTTGCATACAAAACAAAATCCTTTTCCAACATGGCCACCATGGAAAGGAAAGGCGGTTGTTCCATACATGGCCCCTCTTTGCTTTCCATGGCAGCCTGCAAATAGCACAAAGTAGACGCTGTTACCACCAGCACTTTTTTCCTCCCTTTCAAATGTATCGTAATGGTGAACTAGTTTACCACAAAGCCAATCCCAGGTGCACATGCTCACTGTAATCCTATCTTGTCTCCTTTCTGGTCATGACCAGTAGCCACAGTGTGCAGATCATGACCTTATACCATGACCCCGACATTCTGCCCAGTCCCCATGGCTGCAGCCTACCCCTCAGTCAATAAACGTATACCGCAACGTTTTTTAACTACATTAGAAAACCTGTGTAATACGAAAAAACTCCCACAGCTCGTCACATAAGCAACCCTAGTGATATTCAACACCTTTGTAATACGAAAACACTCCCACATCTCGTCACATAACCATCCCTAGTGATATTCAACACCTTTCTGGATGACGTTCCTCTCCGGCGAAGCCAAATGCGCCCATAAGCACCTACGTGCCATGACGCAGAACCTGCAAATGAACACACAGTGACGTAGAACATAGCACATTGCATTTTGAAATAATAAACTGTTTTTTAAAGGAAAACATTAACAATTTTACAATTTGTAAAGTACTTTTATTTCACAATAAACTGTCCGAGACCATCGGACTATTCCCATTGTCAAGGAATAGTAACTTTGTTTGTTCCGTCATCATCGAAAATGTTAATCGTGAGCCACACGTTGATCTTTTCGCATACACAAAGTATTTGATTTCGATAAAGCAAATGCTTCGGTCGCCCAGTGATTTCCAAGACATCGGCATGAACTTTGGACTACACCACCATAAAAGATGTTATATTACTCCTAATGGCCACTCCAGCGTATGGACAAATGGGGCCAGCTGGGTCATCCCACAATACAGTCACGGTTAGGCAGCCGGTCAGAGTACGTGCATTTGGCGTCCAAAGAACCCATCACTTGGCATTTGGAATACATGGCAATCACAGTGAGGCAGAATGTAGCTGTTCGGAAATCGTAACAGAAAATATGTTTCAATACCCAACCTTTAGCAAACAATTGCAAAAAAGACAAAAAGAACATGGAAAGTGATACATAAATCGATGTAGTCATACATGACATTTAAAAAAAATAATAGCATTGCAGATGGGTGAACCTAATAATAGCCTACAAATGGTGAGAATCTGCATCCTCCATAAGGCTAAAAAAAAATTGACAGCTACACAGAAAGATAGTACCTCAGTCATAATGCCAAAATTACTGTTGTGGTAATAACAAATTAAAACTCATTCCGGTGCAGAGTCATCAAAAGTAAATTTACACAATATTTACCATCTCCATTGTCTTTGTTATAACCCAGACTGCGAGGTACTTGCAGCAATGAATCTTCTTCAACTGATATTAAATGTGTTTTACATACGTTTTGTATACATAACCTTATCAAATGGTATTTTTCCCAAACTTGCACTCCCTGCATTCTTACTGAATTTTTCCCATTCGCTCAAGGTCAAAAAACAATTGACCCTTATGGGTTTCAATTGGATGCATGTGCCTAATGAGCTCGCAACCACAAAAGCAAAGGAAGTGACCTTCGCTCAAAATGCAAATACATTCTGACTTTTCAACAACATGTTTCAACGCATTCATGAGAAGTGGTACTCCCATACAGTTGCAAACCCGCTCTTCCCATCAAACACTGCAGGTGGCTCCCTCAGATTTCAAACTCTACAACGCTATTTACCGTATGACTTAGATGACAAGAAAACACCACTTTTTGCCTTCCTGCTCCACATCCTATCCCAGCCTTATCGACCCTCACCTTCCGATACAATATTTCATAAATTTAACAAGTGCATGGTTGTGTTGTTTTATATGTGTTACTGGCGATGTTCGCGTACACTAAAAAATGAATAAAACATGGTGGGCGCAGCGACAGAATCTGACGTACTTCACGCCATTCAACACCCAATAAGTGAATGCGCCACATGTCTGCAAACATGACGCTATTGATTAGCCAATCAGTATCTTGTCTGCTGAGCGAACAGGGAAGTGTGTCCGCGGAGCGGACATAGATATCACACATTTTTTCAGACATACTTTTTGGTCTTTTTAAAGAAAAATACTGGATGGATTGGCACCAAATTTACAAAAGCACGCTTTCGGGACCAAGCTCCTGCCGCAAATTTGGTGAAAATCCGTCCAGCCGTTTGGACTGTAGACGTGCACAAACTTTTTCCCCTATTCAGACTATGGGAAAAGAAATATGTTTTGGGACCCCCCCTATAACTTTTCCCCCCTGCACCAAACATCACCACACTTTGCAAAAAAATCCAGAGTGGCCCATATACTTTTTTTTGCAAAGATTGGTGAGGATTCGTCCACGGTAGTGGCCGTGTAGTTATGGTTAAGTTGCTGTTTCCATAGGAAGAGCACTTTTTGGGCAGCTTATAACTTTGCTCTCCCTGGACGGATCCTCACCAAACTTTGCAAAAAAAGTATTTGGGTCACTCTGAATTTTTTTGCAAAGTTTGGTGAGGATTCGTCCAGGGGGGGATTTATAGGGGGGGTCCCAAAACTTTTTTTTTTCCCATAGACATAATGGGAAAAAACTTTGCTCACACCTACAGCCCAAACCGCTGGATGAATTTACACCAAATTAGCGACAGGAGCGGCGGCTTGGTCCCGAAAGCGTGCTTTGCTTTATTTGGTGTAAATCCGTCCAGTAGTTTTTAAAAAATGACAAAAATGTAAGTGAAAAAAATTAGTGATATCTGTGTTCGCTTCGTGGACACACTTCCCTGTTCGCTCCGCGGACAGGACGGTGATTGGGCAAGCAGTTGCGTGATGTCCGCGGACATCTGACGTGCTCTCTCATTGGATGCATGAAAGTGTGCAGTGCGTCTGGCTTCAGAGACGCCCGCCATACTTGTTCCTCACATGAGAGGCTTTGTATCCCGCCTGCAAAGTAAGTCCCCCACCCCCCGCTCATGTCCGTGTATCTTTCTCCCTCCCGCCCACCGCCGGCTCATGTCCGTGTGTCTTTCTCCCTCCCTCCCGCTCATGTCCGTGTGTCTTTCTCCCTCCCGCCCACCCCCGCTCATGCCCCGCTCGTGCCCCGCTCGTCTCTCCCAACCGCCCACCCCCCGCTCTTGCCCTGTGTGTCTCTCCCACCCCCGTGTGTCTCTCCCACCCACTGCTCATGTCTGTGTGTTTCTCCCCACCCGCCGCCCGCTCATGTCCGTATGTCTCTCACCACCTGCCGCCCACCCCCCGCCCATGTCCGTGTGTCTCTCCCCACCTGCCGCCCACCCCCCGCTCATGCCCCGTGTGTCTCTCCCCCTCCCGCCCACCCCCGCTCATGTCCGTGTGTCTCTCCCCACCCGCCGCCCACCCCCCACTCATGTCCCGTGTGTCTCTCTCCCTCCCCCACACCCCCGCTCATGCCCCGTATGTCTCTCCCCTTCCCGCCCACCCCCTGCTCATGCCCCACATGTCTCTCTCTCTCCTTCCCCCAACCCCCACTCATGCCCCCTGTGTCTCTCTCCCTCCCCCCACCCATGCCCCGTGTGTCTCTCCCCCTCCTGCCCACCCCCCGCTCATGCCCCGTGTGTCTCTCCCCCTCCCGACCACCCCCCGCGTGTCTCTCCCCTTCCCCCACCCCCCGCTCATGCCTCGTGTGTCTGTCTCCCTCCCACCCACCCCTGCTCTTGCCCCGTGTGTCTGTCTCCCTCCCCCCACCCCCGCTCTTGCCCCGTGTGTCTTTCCCCCTCCCGCCCACCCCCGCTCTTGCCCCGTGTGTCTTTCCCCCTCCTGCCCACCCCCGCTCTTGCCCGTGTCTCTTTCCCCCTCCCGCCCACCCCCGCTCTTGCCCCCTCCTGCCCACCCCTGCTCTTGCCCCATGTCTCTTTCCCCCTCCCGCCCACCCCCACTCTTGCCCCATGTCTCTTTCCCCCTCCCACCCACCCCCGATCTTGGCCCCGTGTCTCTTTCCCCCTCCCGCCCACCCCCGCTCTTGCCCCGTGTCTCTTCCCCCCTCCCGCCCACCCCTTCTCTTGCCCCGTGTCTCTTTCCCCCTCCCGCCCACCCCCGCTCTTGCCCCGTGTCTCTTTCCCCCTCCTACCCACCCCCGCTCTTGCCCCGTCTCTCTTTCCCCCTCCCGCCCACCCCCGCTCTTGCCCTGTGTCTCTTTCCCCCTCCCGCCCACCCCTGCTCTTGCCCCGTGTCTCTTTCCCCCTCCCGCCCACACCCGCTCTTGCCCCGTGTCTCTTTCCCCCTCCTCCCCACCCCCGCTCTTGCCCCCTCCTGCCCACCCCCGCTCTTGCCCCGTGTCTTTCCCCCTCCCGCCCACCCCCGCTCTTGCCCCGTGTCTTACCCCTCCCACCCACCCCCGCTCTTGCCCCGTGTCTTTCCCCCTCCCGCCCACCCCCACTCTTGCCCCGTGTCTTTCCCCATGCCACCCACGCCCGCTCTTGCCCCCTGTCTGTCTCCCTCCCCCCCACCCCCGCTCTTGCCCCATGTGTCTTTCCCCCTCCCGCCCACCCCCGCTCTTGCCCCGTGTGTCTTTCCCCCTCCTGCCCACCCCCGCTCTTGCCCGTGTCTCTTTCCCCCTCCCGCCCACCCCCGCTCTTGCATCCTCCCGCCCACCCCCGCTCTTGCCCCATGTCTCTTTCCCCCTCCCGCCCACCCCCGCTCTTGCCCCGTGTCTCTTTCCCCCTCCCACCCACCCCCGATCTTGGCCCCGTGTCTCTTTCCCCCTCCCGCCCACCCCCGCTCTTGCCCCGTGTCTCTTTCCCCCTCCCACGCACCCCCGCTCTTGCCCAGTGTCTCTTTCCCCCTCCCGCCCACCCCCGCTCTTGCCCCGTGTCTCTTTCCCCCTCCCGCCCACCCCTGCTCTTGCCCCGTGTCTCTTTCCCCCTCCTGCCCACCCCCGCTCTTGCCCCGTGTCTCTTTCCCCCTCCTGCCCACCCCCGCTCTTGCCCCGTGTCTCTTTCCCCCTCCTGCCCACCCCCGCTCTTGCCCTGTGTCTCTTTCCCCCTCCCGCCCACCCCCGCTCTTGCCCCGTGTTTCTTTCCCCCTCCCGCCCACCCCCGCTTTTGCCCCGTGTCTCTTTCCCCCTCCCGCCCAGCCCCGCTCTTGCCCTGTGTCTCTTTCCCCCTCCTGCCCACCCCCGCTCTTGCCCCGTGTCTCTTTCCCCCTCCCGCCCACATCCGCTCTTGCCCAGTGTCTCTTTCCCCCTCCCGCCCACCCCCGCTCTTGCCCCGTGTCTTTCCCCCTCCCGCCCACCCCCGCTCTTGCCCCATGTCTTTCCCCCTCCCGCCCACCCCCGCTCGTGCCCCGTGTCTTACCCCTCCCGACCACCCCCGCTCTTGCCCCGTGTCTTTCCCCCTCCCACCCACCCCCGCTCTTGCCCCGTGTCTTTCCCCCTGCCGCCCACCCCCGCTATTGCCCCGTGTCTTTCCCCCTCCCGCCCACCCCCACTCTTGCCCCATGTCTTTCCCCCTCCCGCCCACCCCCGCTCTTGCCCCGTGTCTTTCTACCTCCCGCCCTCCCCCGCTCTTGCCTCGTGTCTTTCTCCCTCCCGCCCAAACCCGCTCTTGCCCCGTGTGTTTCTCCCTCCCGCCCACCCCCGCTCTTGCCCCGTGTCTTTCTCCCTCCCGCCCACCCCCGCTCTTGCCCCGTGTCTTTCTTACCTCCCCCCACCCCCGCTCTTGCCCCGTGTGTCTCTCTCCCTCCCGCCCACCCCCCGCTCATGCCCCGTGTGTCTCTCTCCCTCCCGCCCACCCCCCACTCATGCCCCGTGTGTCTCTCTCCCTCCCGCCCACCCCCCACTCATGCCCTGTGTGTCTCTCTCCCCTTCCCCCACCCCCCGCTCATGCCCCATGTCTGTCTTCTGTTCCCCCCGCTCATGCCCCGTGTCTGTCTCCTGTTCTCTCCACACCCCGCTCATGCCCCATGTCTGTGTCCTGTTACCCCCACCCCCCGCTAATGCCCCGTGTCTATCTCCTGTTGCCCCCACCCCTCCTGCTCATGCCCCGTGTCTGTCTCCTGTTCCCCCCACCCGCTCATGCCCCGTGTCTGTCTCCTGTTCCCCCCACACGCTCATGCCCTGTGTCTATCTCTTGTTGCCCCCCACCCCCCTGCTCATGCCCCGTGTTTGTCTCCTGTTCTCCCCACCGCCCCGCTCATGCCCTGTGTCTGTTCTCCCCACCCCCCGCTCATGCCCGTGTCTGTTGTGTCCCCCACCCCTTTGCTCATGCCCCGTGTCTGTCTCCTGTTCCCCCCACCCCTCGCTCATGCCCCGTGTCTGTCACCTGTCCCCTCCACCCCCGCTCATGTCCCGTGTCTCTCCTGTTGCACCCCACCCCCCCACTAATGCCCCGTGTCTGTCTCCTGTTGCCCCCCACCCCCGCTCATGCCCCGTGTCTGTCTCCTGTTTCCCCTCACCCCCCGCTCATGCCCCGTGTCTGTCTCCTGTTGCCCCCACCCCCCGCTCATGCCCCGTGTCTGTCTCCTGTTGCCCTCCACCCCCCGCTCATGCCCCATGTCTGTCTCTGTTGTTCCCCCCACCCCCCGCTCATGCCCCGTGTCTGTCTCCTGTTCCCCCCACCCCTGCCCCGTGTCTCTCTCCTGTTGCCCCCCACCCACCGCTCATGCCCCATGTCTGTCTCCTGTACCCCCCACCGCCCGCTCATGCCCCGTGTCTGTCTCCTGTTGCCCCCCCGCTCATGCCCTGTGTCTGTCTCCGGTTCCCCCCACCCGCTCATGTCCCGTGTCTCTCTCCTGTTGCCCCCCACCCCCCGCTCATGTCCCGTGTCTGTCTCCTGTTGCCCCCCTCCCCCCTCTCATGCCCCGTGTCTGTCTCCTGTTCTCCCCACCCCCCGCTCATGCTCCGTGTCTGTCTCCTGTTCCCCCCACCCCCTGCTCATGCCCCGTGTCTGTCTCCTGTTGCCCTCACCCCCCGCTCCTGCCCTGTGTCTCTCTCCTGTTGCCCCCCACCCCCGCTCATGCCCCGTGTCTGTCTCTTTTGTTCCCCCACCCCCTGCTCATGCCCTGTGTCTGTCTCCTGTTCCCCCCACCCCACGCTCATGCCCCGTGTCTCTCTCCTGTTGCCTGTTGCCCCCACCCCCTGCTCATGCCCCGTGTCTGTCTCCTGTACCCCCACACCCCCCGCTCATGCTCGTGTCTGTCTCCTGTACCCCCCACCCCCCGCTCATGCCCCATGTCTGTCTCCTGTTGCCCCCCTGCTCATGCCCCATGTCTGTCTCCTGTTCCCCCCACCCGCTCATGTCCCGTGTCTCTCTCCTGTTGCTCCCCACCCCCGATCATGCCCCATGTCTGTCTCCTGTACCCCCCCACCCCCACGCTCATGTACTGTGTCTCTCTCCTGTTGCCCCCCACCCCCTACTCATGCCCCGTGTCTGTCTCCTGTACCCCCCCACCCCCCGCTCATGCCCCATGTCTCTCTCCTGTTCCCCCCACTACCCCGCTCATGCCCCGTGTCTGTCTTCTGAACCCCCCACCCCCCACTCATGCCCCGTGTCTGTCTCCTGTTCCTCCCACCCGCGCTCATGCCCCGTGTCTCTCTCCTGTTGCCCCCCACCCCCTGCTCATGCCCCGTGTCTGTCTCCTGTACCCCCCCACCCCCGCTCATGCCCCATGTCTGCCTCCTGTACCCCCCCACCCCCCACCCATGCCCCGTGTCTGTCTCCTGTACCCCCCACTCCGCGCTCATGCCCCTGTCTCTCTCCTGTTGCCCCCCCACACCCCCACTCATGCCCCGTGTCTGTCTCCTGTTGCCCCCCACCCCCTCACTCATGCCCCGTGTCTGTCTCCTGTTCTCCCCACCCCCCGCTCATGCCCCGTGTCTGTCTCCTGTTCCTCCCATCCCCGCTCATGCCCTGTGTCTGTCTCCTGTTGCCCCCCACCCCCTGCTCATGCCCCGTGTCTGTCTCCTGTTCACCCCACCCCTGCTCATGCTCTGTGTCTGTCTCCTGTTCCCCCCACCCCCCGCTCATGCCCCGTGTCTGTCTCCTGTTGCCCCCACCCCCCGCTCATGCCCCGTGTCTGTCTCCTGTTGCCCCCCACCCCCCGCTCATGACCCGTGTCTGTCTCCTGTTGCCCACCACCCCCTGCTCATGCCCCGTGTCTGTCTCTGTTGTTCCCCCACCCCCGCTCATGCCCCGTGTCTGTCTCCTGTACCCACCCACCCCCCGCTCATGCCCCGTGTCTGTCTCCTGTTGCCCCCCCACTCATGCCCCGTGTCTGTCTCCTGTTCCCCCCATCCCCCGCTCATGCCCCATGTCTGTCTCCTGTTCTCCCCACCCCCCGCTCATGCCCCGTGTCTGTCTCCTGTTCTCCCCACCCCCCGCTCATGCCCCGTGTCTGTCTCCTGTTGCCCCCCACCCCCGCTCATTCCCCGTGTCTGTCTCCTGTTCTCCCCACCCCGCTCATGCCCCGTATCTGTCTCCTGTTCCCCCCATCCCCCACTCATGCCCCATGTCTGTCTCCTGTTCTCCCCACCCCCCCACTCATGCCCCGTGTCTGTCTCCTGTTCTCCCCACCCCCCGCTCATGCCCCGTGTCTCTCTCCTGTTGGCCCCACCCCCTGCTCATGCCCCGTGTCTGTCTCCTGTTTCCCCCCACATGCCCCATGTCTCCCTCGTGTTCCCCCCACCCCCTGCTCATGCCCCGTGTTTCCCTCATGTTACCCCCCGCCCCCCGCTCATGCTCCGTGTCTCCCTCGTGTTCCCCCACCCCCCGCTCATGCCCCGTGTCTGTCTCCTGTTCCCCTCACCCCCCGCTCATGCCCCGTGTCTCTCTCCTGTTGCCCCCCACCCCCTGCTCATGCCCCGTGTCTGTCTCCTGTACCCCCCCACCCCCGCTCATGCCCCATGGCTTTCTCCTGTACCCCCCACTCATGCCCCGTGTCTGTTTCCTGTACCCCCCACTCCGTGCTCATGCCCCTGTCTCTCTCCTGTTGCCCCCCACAACCCCACTCATGCCCCGTGTCTGTCTCCTGTTGCCCCCCACCCCCTCGCTCATGCCCCATGTCTGTCTCCTGTTCTCCCCATCCCCCCGCTCATGCCCCTTGTCTGTCTCCTGTTCCTCCCACCCCCGCTCATGCCCTGTGTCTGTCTCCTGTTGCCCCCACCCCCCGCTCATGCCCCGTGTCTGTCTCCTGTTCTCCCCACCCCCGCTCATGCTCCGTGTCTCTCTCCTTTTCCCCCCCACCCCCCGCTCATGCCCTGTGTCTGTCTCCTGTTGCCCCCCACCCCCCGCTCATGCCCCGTGTCTGTCTCCTGTTGCCCCCCACCCCCCGCTCATGCCCCATGTCTGTCTCCTGTTGCCCCCCATCCCCCACTCATGCCCTGTGTCTGTCTCCTATTGCCCCCCACCCCCTGCTCATGCCCCGTGTCTGTCTCTGTTGTTCCCCCACCCCCGCTCATGCCCTGTGTCTGTCTCCTGTACCCCCCCACCCCCCGCTCATGCCCCGTGTCTGTCTCCTGTTGCCCCCCCACTCATGCCCCGTGTCTGTCTCCTGTTCCCCCACCCACTCATGTCCCGTGTCTCTCTCCTGTTGCCCCCACCCCCCGCTCATGCCCCGTGTCTGTCTCCTGTACCCCCCCACCCCATGCTAATGCCCCGTGTCTCTTTCCTGTTGCCCCCGACTCCCCCGCTCATGCCCTTTGTCTGTCTTCTGTTCCCCCCACCCCCCGCTCATGCCCCGTGTCTCTCTCCTGTTCCCCCCACCCCCCGCTCATGCCCCGTGTCTGTCTCCTGTTGTCCCCACCCATGCCCGTGTCTGTCTCCTGCATTCCCCCACTCCAGGCTCATGCCCCGTGTCTCTCTCCTGTTGCCCCCACGCCCCGTGCTCATGCCCTGTGTCTGTCTCCTGTTGCCCCCCACCCCCGCTCATTCCCCGTGTCTGTCTCCTGTTCTCCCCACCCCCGCTCATGCCCCGTATCTGTCTCCTGTTCCCCCATCCCCCGCTCATGCCCCGTGTCTGTCTCCTGTTCTCCCCACCCCCCCGCTCATGCCCCGTGTCTCTCTCCTGTTCTCCCCACCCCCCGCTCATGCCCCGTGTCTCTCTCCTGTTGGCCCCACCCCCTGCTCATGCCCCGTGTCTGTCTCCTGTTGCCCCCACCCCACGCTCATGCCCCATGTCTCCCTCGTGTTCCCCCCACCCCCCGCTCATGCCCCGTGTTTCCCTCGTGTTACCCCCCACCCCCGCTCATGCTCCGTGTCTCCCTCGTGTTCCCCCCACCCCCCGCTCATGCCCCTTGTCTCTCTCCTTTCCTCCCCACCCCCGCTCATGTCCCGTATGTGCCCTGTACCCCCCTGCTCATGCCCTGTGTCTCCCTCGTGTTCCTCCCCACCCCCTGCTCATACCCCGTGTCTCCCTCATGTTCCTCCCCACCCGCTGCTCATGCCCCGTGTCTCTCTCGTGTTCCCCCCACCACCGCTCATGCCCTGTGTTTCCTTCCTTTTCCCCCACCCCCTGCTCATGCCCCGTTTGTACCCTGTTCCCTCTCACCCCCGCTCATGCCCATGTGTCTCCCCTGTGCCCCCCCAACTCCGCTCATGCAACGTTGTGTTCTTTATACACCCCGCCTTACCTTTCCATGGTGGCCATCTTGGTAAAAGATTTTCCTTCCTACACCGAGACGCTGCAGGCGTCCCGGCGTAGGAAGGAAAATCTTTTTGTTTTTTTCACCACCCGGCATTCCCACTTTGAGGACATAAGATGTTAGTGGTCTTCATCTATTGAAAAGGATGTTATGGTCACGTTGTACTAATAAAAACCTTTAAAATTAAGTTAAAAAAAATGTTACAGGGACGTTATGGTTAAGTTGCACTAATAAAAACCTATGAAATTCAGTGAACAAACTTTGTTAAAGGGACGTTATGGTAAAGTTGCGCTACTAAAAACCTATGAAATTCAGTGAAAAAACTTTGTCAAAGGAACGTTATGGTAAAGTTGCGCTACTAAAAACCTATGAAATTCAGTGAAAACACTTTGTCAAAGGAACCCATCATCTTTAATGTAAAATGATTGATTTGTAAAATAGTTGCATACAATACTTTTAAAAATATGAGCATACCTGTACTATGCATTGTTAGATGCAGATGTTGTTGAATCTAGAAATAGAAATCTTGAAGATGTTCACAGTAGTTATTGATGTAGATGGCTGTGATTAATAGGAGATATGTACTCTCAGGGTTCATGTGTACATCTGAAGTGTTGAACTGAGATGACAGGGTTAGGTTTAGAGTGTTTGGATGTGATTGGTGGATGGATGTGTGAATGTTTGAAAGCAGCACTCTTTTTAAGGGAGTGTTAAATACTTGCAGGTGCAAAGGGTAGAAGTGCTGCCCCTGTGCTACAGGGTCCACGGATACCTCAGTAGTCCATGGATGGCATTTGCTACATCTGGGTCTTTTAAGGATGCCTGTCATAGAAAGAGGACTGTGTGAATTAGCCAATGAGGTGTTCTGGTTGTGGTCTACAAAAAAGATGGGGTAGCAGGTGTTTTGTTTGTTGTGTGTGGGGGAAATGGATGTGGCTATTACTAGGGAGAAGAAAAATGGGTGGATGGTGGGAGATTGTTCCATGAATTTATTAAAAAGTTATAGTCAATCTTGTGGCATGTCTGCTACTACTGGATTGCAGGGAGTAGAAGTTATGTGGTATACAGTTTCTTGGGTAAGCTGTGTGAGTTCATTAACCTTTCATCAGAGTATGACTCAATTTTCAATGGCCATATATTATTATTGTGCATTGAGGAGGAAGCAATTTGGGCCATGTGACTGCTGCATTGTTGCAGTTTGCCATTAAGGATTTCTTGAAAAGCCTAATGGAACTGTTCTACAATTAATCCAAGGGAAATATGTAGATGTCCAAACGCATTGATTCAAGACATGGAAAAAGCAAGGACGCTTGTGAATAAAGTTGTATGTGCTTTTTATATGTTTCGGGGATGGCCTTATTTATTTATTTATTTTATTGTATGTAAGCAATAGGCCTCTGGGTGCAGGTTAAAGACATGGGGCCTAATTCACAGAAGGGTTTTATAATGGCAAACCCCCATTGGAATAAGCTATGTGAATCAGGGCCAAGGACTCAACAAACAGCTTAAAAAAGGAAACCAATAAAGGAAAAACTGTCTGGCAGGCAGCAATGTAATCTGTCTTTAGGTTAAACAAGTGGGTGATAAAAGTCTTTTTTTTTTAAGTCAGAGATAGCCAAACAACCTCAATGAGAGGAGCAGAGCATTCTAGGCCTTTGGGGCAAGGACATCAAAGCAACTGCCCCCAAATTTGATCCGCCTGGAACAAGGCTGAACAAAGGAGCAAACATTGCTAGATTGCAGAGACCTAGTGGGCTGGTACAACAAAAGATAATGAGGAGCCGCAGCTATTCAACATTTTTAACCATATATAAGGTTTTGCAAGTAATCCTGTGACACACTGGGAGCCAGTGCAGAAAACGTCTAGCTGAAGTAATATGTTCTCATCCGGAGAGACCCAAAACGGCACATAACACCCCCGTCTGGGTACCCTGTAGAGCATGAATGTTGGCCTTAGATGTTCCAACCAATAAACTACTACAATAGTCCAGTCTCAAATTCACCAAAGCTGTAGTTGAAAGGGTGCAATTCTGGTGGAAACAAAAGGGTGAATTTGGTTCACAAGCTTTGTAACATACTCAAAAGATGCCTGCAGATGAGCCACCTGTGATTTCATGGACAGATCAGAGTCCAGCTCAACGCCCAAGGTTTTAACTGAGCCAGCCACCTTGATTATGCAACCATCAATACAAAACGTCTTTTACAAGGGTCCCAGTTTTTCAAACCGTGCCCAGTAGCCACAATCAAAGGTTTGGTTTTCTCCTCATTTAATGCTAAAGAATTCAGGGACATGCAATCCTGGATAGCCCCACAGACCCTATTTATAGCTTCAGAGTTCATAGTGTGATTGCCATATAGTTCAAGAACCACCTGGGTGTCATCAGCATAGTTTGTAAAATAAAGTAGGTGCAAAATAAGAGCCCTGAGGAAAACCAACACACTGTAGATTCAGAGCAGTCAGACAACAATTTGAACCAGGAGTCCATAATCGACCAACTCAAAGTCAGGGGATAGGTTTAAAAAAACAGGAGTGCAGGATGACCGCTTTCAACAATATCAGACACACTGGATTTTAAATCGAGAAGAGCTGTCTCGGTCTGATGGCATGATCTAAAACCTGAATGCCTCAAGCTGAGTATATTCTTGCCTTCAAATAACTCCTGGAATTAAAGATAGACCACTCTGTTAAGAACCTTCAACAAAGAAGGTACAGTGCTAATGGATGATAATATTTGGGAATAATAGGATCACAGTGCATTTTCAAGGAGGGGAGTGACCCAGGCCTCTTTGAGGACAGATGAAACTAAGCTCTCACTAAAGGACAGATTGATCAGTCTTTTGATCCAAGTCAAGTGATAACTTAAAGATAGTAGCTGGGCAGGAATCGCCCAGTCAGATAGTACTTTTTAAACTAGTAACACTCTCAAAAACGTATTTTTCTGTACAAGAATGAAATTCAAAAGTAGGAACCATCGGAACAGAGGTTCATGGATATGGGACTACGAAGAGAAAGAGCCTGCTGATTGACAAAATAGCCTTCTTATGAATGGTCACTTTGGCCATAAATTCATCCTGGATACTCTGGCACCAACTAGTGTCTTTGACAACAAGAGATACAGGAACAGTTTTACCTTCAAATTCTTTTAAAATCTTGAATAGTTCACCAGAGCTCGAACATGTATTAGAAATTCTAACATTATAACGCCTAGTTTTTGCCTCAGTAATGGCACATTTAAAAGCCTCTACATTGACCTAAGGTGCTGATTTTCAGATTCCTGCAACAAATATGTTCCATAGCTCTTTTAGTCCAGCTACACTTGGAGAATGTATTCATTAAACCATGAGTGTTTAAAAGTCTTGGGTTTAATTCTCTTAAGTTTAACAGGTGCAAAAAGATGAACAAAAGAATTAATGGCCAAAGTGAAATAGCGATCTAACTCACTAACAGTGAGGTAGGAGGTGGGCAGTGCTAACATTGCAGCCAGCTGAGCAGTGAAGCATTCTGGACTAAGAGCCTTAAAATGTCTAGGTTGTGTAAAAAGTATAGGTCAAAAATCAAGTCTAGCTCTAGATTCACAGGACAGAAACATGAACATAAAAAAATGAATGATCGGACCAAGGACAATTGGACACAGATGCACTGCTTAAGGCAGTGCAATGTGTAAGAACCCAATCTAGAGTATGACCCGCTATAAATGTGCAATCAGCAATTTCTTGGTCAAAGCCTATAGCCTTCAAAGCAGCTAATAGCAACATGGCTTGATTATCCAGAGAATCATTAGCACAACGATTAAAATCACCCAGTATGAAAACAGGAGAATTAGGCTTAATAAAGGTGTAAAGTAAGTCCAGGTATTGTTCCTCGAACTCAGGCATATTAATTGGTTGTCTATATAAAACCAGTAGAGTTAAGGAAATATTGGGATTGAGCTTTAATTTCGAAATTAAACTGTTGAAGCCTTCTACAGAGAGATGGCTAATGACATGACAATCTAGATAATCATCAAAAATGCAGTCGCACTTCCTCTTGAGAAACCAAACGGTCTGTACGAAAAGGCCGATAACCGGAAAAGGAAGTCAGCAAAGCAGCCGATGGAATAGTGCCATTCAGCCAGGTCTCAGTAAGGGCAAGCACATCAGATTTAGATTAATCCAAAAAGTCCTCAACCTCAACTCCATTTAGCACCAGTGAGCGAGTATTCAATAGTGCCATATTCAATTCTGAGGAATGCACAGAAGTAACAGAAAACACTGAGTAAGATAACCAACCAACGCAGAAACACCAGTTCCACGTCCGACATGGAACGGCACAGACTGGTTCCAATGCGTCTGCAAACTAAATAAGGAGTCACAAGGACTACAGAAATGTAGGAAGTTGTGGTGTCTAATGCGGCAATGGGGATAGACATCAGAAGAATTAAAAGGTTTAAAATACAACTAAGCAGAAGCTGCAGAATCACAGAAACACACTAAAATCAGTTTTGTTTTTAAAAGTCTGTTAATGATCAATACAAAGTATTAACAATTCAAATAGATGTGCACACTATAACAAGCGGAAGTACAGAAAAGGGAGGGAAACAACAACAACAGAATGAACATATTATGTTGTATGGTGTGAATAGTTTTTGGAGCAAGGGAGTCCATGTAAATGATGTTGGGAATTACATGTTTCTTTTCAATGTTAAAAATGCTTTGAAAGAAATCATATGAAAAACTTCATTGGGAAAATGTGGAATGTGTAGTAAATCATTTCTTAGTAGGTATAGGATATAAACATGAGAAAACCCCAAAAAATATATTAAACAAATGAAAAGAAAATCTCTCTTAAAAGCCATATTTGTAAAATTAATTGTTTAAAGTAAGTGTAAATCTCCCCAACCCCTTCAATTAAGCACACTGTCCGTGGACAGAGCGGTTTTCAGAAAACTGCATGTGCCACATCCGGGACTTTTGAGGATTCCAGGCATGGAAAGGGGATTGCAGAGACGGTGGACAGTCGTGGTGTCTGTGGACATCGGGGATCAGCCAATCAGGTTCCATGGGTGCGGTGTATAGGAAGAGAGGGTAAGAGGAGTTTTGTCTGGTGAGAGACCTGAAGATGGCTATGACTACGTCTTTGAGGAGACAGAGTGTATGGATTTTGAGTGACTCTTGGATCCATTGGCTGAAGGTCTATTCTGAGCACTATGTATTGGCTGAAAATCTTGGATTCCATGAATTTGAAGTTTCATGGTATGGAGTGCGAGAATTGAAGTGGGCAGACTTACTCCCATTTTGAAAGAATATGGTTAACTTGAACCATCCAGTCATTATTGTTGTTCATTGTGGAGGGAATGGTTTGGGCTACATTACCGGAATTTCATTCTAGTTTGCAATGAAGGATACATTTGGAAAATGTATGGAAATGTTTACAAATTATAAAATTATTTTTTATCGGCTTGCTCAGAGACAAATGTAGATGTGTTCGAATGTATTTTGTCAACAAATGGAAAAGCAAGGCACAATGTAACTAAAGCTGTATGTGCTTTTTTGGGAGAAGTTGGCATGGCATCTTTTCATAATGAAGTGGGGAATCAGATTTTTTGGGAAAAACGTTCAAAATGCATTGATGCAGTTTTTGTGAACACATAAAGTATGGATTCAAGTATTCGTTAGAAGTTGGATTACATAAAAAAATGAAAAACGGAAAAAGAATTTTAAGCACTTTTTTGGGAAAGTTACACAAAATAATTACGTTGTGTAGAATCTATATTAGTTCAGAAGATAAAACAAAATAATCCCAAAAATATTTAAAAGCAAAACAGACCAAAACAAGGTTATTTTAAGAGACACCATTTTTGCATAAAAAAGTTTAAATCATTTCTATTTCCCCACCCCACACTTGGAATTTTTCCGATGTCCGTAGACTACCGTGCTGTCCACCAACTATGCAGGCTGCAAAGGGGCCTGTGAATATTTTTTTCAGTTCTATCTTTTAACTGTGAAAGGTGGCTCCTAAAGGAACCGTGTGTTGTATTTCTGGGGGGGATGTGCTATTTTAGGAGAGGCAAGATAAGATGAGGGAGGGAATAGAGGGAAGGGGCACCAAGCACAGAGATGCAGGGGCAGGTGGACAAAGGAGGATGTTGGGCGGGCCTTAAATTTAAGGTGGGTAGCAGTGTTTCTCGTTCTGCTTGACCACAGCCTCAAAAGCATTATGAAACTGCTGCCTCCTACAGATCGGGGCTTCGCAGTACAAAAATAGCACTGTGACTCTCAAAAGGTGCGGGTCAGCAGCCTTCTGCATGGCCTGTGAGGCAGCCGATGGAGTCCTCTGCTCCAAAGGTCTATCCTTTGTGGTGACAGGAGTGGTTGAGGAAGATGGGGTGGAGGGTGTCAACCTATATTTCCCTGACAAAGGTAACACTTTTCTCAGAGCAACCAGGAGGTTGGATTTGGTGTGGTGGCACATGGTGGTTGTCTCATAGGAGTACAGCCCAGGTTCTGCACGACTGAGTATGACGTGGAACTCAGTGCATCTTACCGTGAATGCCTGAGCCTTTGGAATATACCCAATGGTGGTGAAAAAATGCCACACCCAAGAATCACTCCAGGTGCTGCAGATATGGACTTCCTTTACCTCATCTTCATCTTTTTCTTGATCCTCATCTGTATCTCTGCACCCGTTCCCCTCTCCAGGCTCTGCAGGTTATTTGGTGGTGGTGGCCCCTGGAAAGTAGGGCTGCCAATGAGTGAAGCCATTGGTACAAATAAAGGTGGTCTACAAAGCTGGTGGCACTCCAGATGCTCTCTATTGGATAGCCAGGTTGAGAATCTGGAAACACAATGGGTAGGTTCCTTCAGAGGAGCTATCCACAGACCAGTCGACTGTCCACATACTACTAATTCAACAATAAGCCTTGGAAAGTTGTACAAATTTGCCAGAACATCCAAGAATAGGTCTAGGAGCTCTGGAAGGGTACAGTTTCAACTTGAAACACCCCAGATTGGCTTAAAATGCAGTTTGAAACAGTCCACAGCTGCAGACACCATTTTTAGAAAGGTTGTCTCACTGCATGGGTGCGGTCACATGGTTACATCCAGGGACATCCATCTGCAGTCATGACAACCATCCGTAGACACCCATTGGGTGGGAATCACAGGACGCATGCTCTGGGTGTCCGAAGAGCAGGTGCGCTCTCTGTGGGCTAACTAAAAGTGCATCCTGCGAAACCGGACATGTTCAGACACTGCGCCTGTCTGGGTGCAACTCCATTTTGTATGGGAACACCACAGACAGTCTGGGGTGTCTGCTCTCAAAATAGAGGTGTCCCCGGACAGTCATAGTGTCTGCATACTATTATCAGGTGTTTTCAAAAATAAATAAATGGCAGAACAATATACAAAGACATTTATAGTATAAAAGAAACATTTATTTAGGAAATGATGGGGTATCAGAATGGGAAACATAAATGGGAGAATTAGAAAGTTCTGTACAATGATTATAAGAGGAGGAAGAGAGTGAGGTTTCATCAAAGCATCTTTCATTTAAATTGTTGGAATGTGATGGCGATGATTTGCTAGGAACAAGGGGGGCAGGTGCAAGAAGGACAGTGATAATGAACATTGTTAATAACGTGATTTTGACCTCATTTAAAGGTTCCTTAAAGGCATTACTGATTTCATCCAATTTTGCAGACATCATGATTTCTTTGTGTACACTTGGGGACAAGGCTTCTCTTTGTGATTCTTGGTATTCTGCATAATTAAATTGGGGTGTTGTTTCGTTGTGAAAAACTATGTACTTTGATCAAAAAGGACATTTTATTTCAGTGAGTTCTGTAGAAATGACATAATTTATTTAAATTAAAAGAAATGGGAAATGTTCTTCTAACCACTCAAGTGTGTTTGACATTTCTGTAAGAATTGTTTATATAATGAATGGTAATAATAGAGAAATAAATACAGTGTACTTACTATTTAGTAAGAGCTTTTTTTTCGAATAAGCACCTGCTGAATGTGAGTCTGTTTGTCTGTTTGCAGAGTTGTACTGAGGTGATAATATGAGGTGTACAGTAATGGTTTGTGATTAGTGCATTCCATAATGTTGTGTGCTGCATGAACAAAATAATTGTTACATGTTCAAATGATGACTTTGTACAAAATTGTAGATTTGGGTGCAGTAAATGTATATAATGTTGTTTTATGTATGTTGTTATATATATGTCTTTTTTGTTTGGTCTCCCTTGTGCTTCTGGGCTTTGTGAATGCTGCCTGATGTCTGTTGACTATCACACTCTGAGCGGACTCTACAGTTGCTACATTGGGGATAAGTATAATATAAGGAACTTGTAGCAAATTAAGGGTGCACTGATAAAAACCTATGAAATTCAGTGAAAAAACGTTATCAAAGCTGCATTATGGTTACGTTGCACTGATACAAATCTACGAAAGTCAGTGAAAGGGATTTTACGGTTACAAGTAAAGCCAAAAAACCCATGAAATTCACCAGGTATGGTACATTAAGCAACCATTACTCACGCCACCTCTCTGCATTGCTAAAACCCAGGACATCAAAGATGACATCACAAATGCCATTGATGATGTCACATATCTGGGCCACATTTTTTTGTTTACTGACATATCTAGGCCATGTGGTTTTATTCACTGATAGAGACAATATTAAAAATCAAAAGATGTTGCATATGTAGACATTAACCTTGCTGTATGTTGTTAAGGCACTTTCCTTAGGATTTGACCTCAGTTCATAGAGCACATACATGGGTAAATAACCAAGTCTCAAACACACAGTTCTTTTGTGTACTTGATGATACATTCTAATGTTAATGTTATTTTTTGGTGGTGTTATTTCTTTTCTCCTTACTGAAGTTTCCCTGTATGTGCCTCAGATGTGTGTGCATTGTAGGTCTTGATATGTATTGTTTGTACTAACACAAGTATGTACTAAGTCTTCAATTGTTAGCTATTAGCTATTAGTTATTTATTCCATGTTTATCATTACTCTGATAAGGTACCATTAATTATTTTACTATCCAAAATGACCATATAAAAAATAGTATATTTCTACAGTGCATGCTGCAGCCATTGCCTGTGTGTATGTATGATTATGTTCCAGTATTAACAACACTCCAGTATCATGTTTTGTTCAGATGAGTACATTCTTTGATACATTAGGTAGTTATGGTAGGTCTCCCAATCACCCATGAACCGTTTTTCTTACATTATAAACAGAATCCCTTTTAGAGTCTTTTTATCAAAATGTATTTCATATGTGATTTCATTGGTGATGTCATGTATGATGCCCTGTGTGTTTTAGCAGTGCACAGAGGTGGCGCGAGTTATGGTTGCTCAGCGTACCATAACCAGCGAATGGCAAGGGTTTTCTGGTTTTACTTGTAACAATAACATCCCTTTAACACATTTTTTTCACTGAATTTCATGGGATTTCGTTAGTGCAACTTAACCATAACGTCCGTTTAACAATGTTTTTTCAGTGATTTTCATAGGTTTTTACTAGTGCACCTTTAATCTGCTACAAGTTCCTTTTATTATACTCCCCACTGTGGCAGGTATGGAGTCCGCGGACAGTCTGGTAGTCCGCAGGCATCGGACAAAATTCACAAGGCTCAGAATCATAGGGGAGACCAAAAAAAGTTGGACCCGTCAACCAACAAACAGATGTACATAAAATGATAACTAATGATTATGACACGCAAATAGACCTTTTTGTACAAACACTTACTTTAAAAAATATACATTTTATTTTTATTTTGCACGCATTACAAGGCAATGCACCATAACTGTACACTTCATATAATCTCCTATGGTTAGAAGAGAACTTCCTAAAAGAAGAAATGAGTGACGATAACATCTCCAATGATATACAATACATATTTTAATGTAAACAAATAATGTGTTTTGTACACATCTTACTAAAATAATAATTTCTGTTTTTCTAACATGATATAGTTTTCATGAAGAAACCACGCCCCAGTTTAATTATCCACAATCCCCAGACTCACAAAGAGAAGCCCTATGCCTAACTGTAAATCATCAAATCATGAACCTGTCTAAAATATTAGCTGAACTAAGTTATGATTTTAAAGAACTTTTAGAGTATGTGACAAATCATGTCATTAAACATTTTCCCTATCACTGTCCTTCTTTCACCTGTCCCTCTTGCCCCCACCAATCAACCCCATCAAAAACGCTTTTATGAAACCTCACTCCCTTCGTTCCCTCATGTTTATTGAACAAACGTTCCTAAATCTACCATTTATGTTTCCCATTCCGATACCACATCCTTTACTTGGATACATATATTATTATACTATAACTTTTTTGTATACTGTTGTGTGATTTATTTTTTAAAACCTCAATTATGAGTACCCGCACCTCTATTTTGGCACCATTTTGCGTGATGTCCGGACATGTCCGGTTTAGCATGACACACTTTTAATAAGTCTGCGGACACTGCAATTCCTGCCCGATGGGTATCCGCGGATGGCCATCAGGGCCACAGACATCATCATGGGACCCCACCTTTGTGGCATAATGGGGGTGTCCGCAAATGGTGTCTGTGACCACGGGCACTTTAAATTTGAATTTGCAGCCAATCTACCATGCTTCAAGCAGAAACTTTACCCTTGCAGGGATCCCAATCCCATTCTTGATTGAGCTGGCAACTTTTTACAACTTTTCAAGGCCTTTTTGTGATTTGGGAGTTCGTGGACAGCACGACTGTCCATGGTCGGTTCCTGTAAAGGAATCCACCCATTACTTGTCCTCATTCTCAATCTGGCTAACCAGGAGAGAGCACCTGTTTTGCTGCATTGCTGCTTTGCAAATCTGTTGAGACATCATGGCATCTGCTATGGCCACTTCTGCTCCCCAACCACCCTCACTCCCACCACCTCAACAACCTGGAAGGCCTGGACATGGGAACAGGCACAGAGATACAGATGAGGATGAAGAGGAAGAAGAGGATGAGGTGTAGGAAGTCACTATCACCAGTACTGAGAGTGAGTCCTGGGTGTGGTATTTTTTTACCACAGTTGCTAATGTCCTATAGGTTCATGCAAGCAAGGTCTGTTGCACTGAGTGGAAAATTGTACTCAGTAGTGGGATATCTGACTTGTATTCCTACGGGACAACTTCCATGAGGCACCACACCAAATCTAACCACTCGACTGCTCTGTGAAAGGTGATACCTTTCTCAGGTAGGAATAGGTTGACTTCCTCTACCCCATCATCTTCATCTGCTCCATCTGACACAAAGGATACTCCTTTGGGCAAGAGCATTCCAGCAGCGGCTTCACAGGCCATACAGAACAATGTTGACCTTTACCTGTCGAGGGTCACAGTGCTATGTTTGTACTGTGAAGCATCAATCTGTAGGGGGAGCAGTTCTGGATTTCGAGGCTGCAGTCATGGAACACGAGAAACACTGCCCCACACCTTAAATTTAAGGGCCACCTAGCATCTTCCTTTGTTCACCTGCCTCTTCGTCCCTGTGGTTGTTGCCCCTTCCCTCTGTTCCCTACCCTACCCTGCCACTCCTGAAAATAAGCCAATGATTTCTTCTCACTTTCACAAAAACTGCTTCAAAGCATTTTGAATGGTTACCCACATCAGTTAGATTGACTCCATTTCTCCGGAAAATGTTTGCAATATCAAATTTAACATTCTCATTATAAAATGATGTCATGCCAACAAATTGCAGAAAAACACACACAGCTTTATTGATGTTGCACCTCGCCTTTTCTATTTGTGGACCAAATTAACTCGAGCGCATCCACATCTGTCTCTGGACAATGCGTGAAAAAATAATTTTCGAATTAGGGAACATTTCCTTCAACTTTCCCAGTGTCTCCTTCATTGGAAAATGCAATCAAATTCCAGTCACATACCCCAAACTGTTCCCTCCAAAATGAACAATAATAATGTCTGGATGTTTCAATTCAAGCATATTTGCACAAAATGGGAGCAAGTCTACCCACTTCATTTCAATTTCAATTTCAATTTCTTTATTTGTAGACCGTGCCTTGCCCTAGGGCACCTGGGCACATATTTTATGGTTACAGCAGACATATAATGGCATTGAGTACATCATATAAAGGAAAATATAGTCTCTATTTGCAATATTTACTTACAAAGGTAAGTATAAACACGTCATATGCAGGGTGGCTAAACTAGCAGTGCAGGTATGGAACAGGTCACAGTGCTAGTTGTCACTATTCTGGAGCCACAATTTAGTATTGCGTTTGAAGGCATACAGGGAAAGTTTGATCCTGAGTGTGGGAGGCAGTGTGTTCCAAAGTTTGGTTGCTAGGACAGGGAAGCTGCAGCCACCCGCTTTTTGTCGCTTGAATTTAGGGAGGGTCAGACAATTGGCTTGTGCAGATCTCTGCGGTCGAATGGAGGTGCGAGGTGCAAATCGATTGGAGAGATATGTTGGAGCCTGGTTGGAAAGACACTTGTGGGTAAGTGTCAGGGTTTTGAGGGAGATTCTTTGAGTTACTGAGAGCCAGCCCAGGTTGTGTCTGGTGACTGTGATGTTGTTGTTTCTAGGAATGTTGAGAGCTGCTCTGATGGCGTTGTTCTGGGTGACCTGCAGCTTATTTAGATTCCTTTGGCTGGTGCCCAGGTAGAGCGCATTGCAGTAATCGATCTTGGACATGACAAGGGTTCTGGCTAAGATGATGCAGTTAGCCATGGTGAGAAAGCGGTGACACGTGGTGATCAGTTTGCACGTGTAGGCAGAGGCAGATGTAACTGAACTGGTTTGTCTGGAGAGGGATAGAGTGGAGTCAAGGTAGATCCTAAGTGTTTTGGTGTCTTTAGAAACCTTGATGATGTTGCCGTCAATGGTGAAAGATTTGAAAGCAGGATCCAGTTTACTGAGATGGGAGTGTGAGCCGAGGATGAGAAGCTCAGTCTTATCATCGTTAAGACATAGCTTGTGTTGAGCCATCAAGGCTTGTATGACCAGGTAGACGTCATTCAGTGATTTGGTGTCAGCCAAGTAGTCTCCAGTGATAGGGATGAGTATCTGGGTGTCATCGGCATAATTTGTGTAGGTGATGCCCAGATAATCAAGAAAATCAAAGAGAGGTTTGGTGAACACGTTATAAAGTGTATGGGATATGCAGGAGCCCTGAGGCACGCCACAGGGGACAGGTGAAGGTTCGATGGCCGCTGACGTGGGGAAGACTCACATGGATCTATTGTCAAGGAATGATTTGATCCAAGAGGTGGCAGCATCTGAGAAGTTGGCGGTTGATGAGAGGTGCTGACAAAGGATGCAGTGGTTAACAAGGTCGAAGGATGCGGATAGGTCTAATAGTAGCAGCAGTGCGAGTTTCCCTTTGTCTTTTAGGTCCTCAATTTGTGTTTTCATTTCAATGAGGGCCGTTTCTGTCCCGTGCCTTGGTCTGAATCCTGATTGCCTGAGGCCAAGGAGTTTATTGAATTCGAGTTATTTCTGTATCTGAAGGTAAGCGACCCGATCAAGTATTGTAAGCAAGAAGGGGACTGTGGTAATGGGCCTATAATTGGTGGGTATGCTTGGGTCGAGGGTGGGTTTTTTAAGTAGGAGTATGACCCATGCATCTTTTAGATTGTTAGGGACAATGCCTTTTTTTAAAGGATGTGTTGATGAAGGTGGTGATGAAGGGGGCAAGTTTGTGTGTAGCATCCTTGATGGTTGAGGCGGGACCTAGGTCACCTTGGCAGTTGGTTGGTATAAGCTTCATGATGATGTTTTCAACTTCAGATGTACTGAGAGCTGAGAAGCTGAAAGGCTTGTGAGTAGAGCCGGTGTGGGTGATGTGAGTGGGAGGGGGTTGGGTGTCGGTTTGGAGACACAATTGTTTGCCGTTAATTTTGGCTTGGAGTGTGGTGATTTTACCCAGAAGGGCATCTTGAATGTTTGTGCACCACAAGCTGTTTTTGATACATGTATCTGGGGTGGTTGCGGGAGATTCAAGTTCTTTGAGGATCTTGAAGAGCTCTTTAGTGTTGGATTTGGCTTCCATGTTGCAGCCGTTGTATGTGTTTTCTCAGCCTGGAAGATGGCTTCTTTATAGTTGAGTGAGGCAATGGTTAGGTGGTCTTTGTTGGTTTCAGACGGGTGACTTTTCCAGCGAGATTCAGCAGAGCGTTTGGCTTTGGAGAGTTCTCTAAGGTGAGGGGTGAACCACAGGTTAAGGTGGGCTCAGGGTTTGGGTCTCCTCAATTTGATGGGGGCAATAGCGTTCAGGGCTTTAAGCATGGACTGGTTGTATGTGTTAGCTAGTACTGTGGGATCCATGCATGAGAGGGCAATTTTGTTTAAAAGCGGGAAGATGAGGGGGGGTAGTTTAGCTTTGGTGATGTCTCTTTTGTGTCTGGTCTGGGTGGTGGGGGCAGGTTCTTGTTTGGGGCAGAGGTCAGTGGTTTTGATTTCGAAGAGGATTGCGTGATGGTCTGACCATGCACAAGGAGTGTTGTCCTTGAGGTTGATGCAACAGTTAGATTCAGCTAACCAGTCGAGGGTTCGCCCTTTGTAATGGGTGGGTTCCGTGATGTGATGGGTGAAGCCTTGGTCAGTTAATGTGTTGGCCAGATCTAGCGCTGAAGGGTCATTAGGGTCTTGGAATCCAAGATTGAAATCATCAAGTAGGATGATATGGGATTTGGTTTTGGTTTAATCTGCTATGATGGACATGATGTCATCTGAGAAGGTGGATTTGGGTCCGGGTGGTCGATATATGAGGTGGCGTGTGGCCGTTCGATTGGGGGAGATGGGGAGTTTGACCGTGAGAAGTTCTGCGGACGGGATTTGTTGGCTGTTGATGCTTCTGATACCGATGGAGATTTTATGGATGAATGCGACACCACCGCCTTTAATTTGGTTGGTATTGCGGTCGCATCTGATAATAATGTAACCGCTGGGAACGGCGAGCACGAGTAGAGGTCCTGAGGCACTGTGTATCCAGGTCTCGGTTATGGCCACGAAATCAAGGTCATGGGTTGTAATCAAATCAGCAATGTCCAAGGCGTGCACAGGGAATGACCTGGCATTAATCAAGGCACCTTTGATTAGAGGTGCTTTGGGTGGGTTGTTCGGTGTTGATGAGTGTGTGATGATGCTGCTAAAGGGCGGTTTTGTAGAAAGATGTGCAATGATGCTGCTACGAGGAGATTGTGTAGATGAGGGGCTCTGAGAGAGGTGATCGAGCTTCTGGTGAGCACGGGTGTGGCGTGGGAATCTTGAACTCAATCTTGCATTCCTGAGGGTCGCTGAGCAAGGTAGGTTGGGCGTTGTTCCAGCCACAGTGCAGCTGAGTTTAAATAGGGATTATGTGTGGGCGGGGGGTGAGTCGGCGTATTGGCAGGATGTGCCATTAGGAGCATGGGTGTCATGCAGGGTATGAGTTGGGTAGGGCGGCTGCATACACTGGTGATGGCTATGGTGGTGAGTAGAGGAAGTAGCCAGGTGGTGTTATATGGTAGGAGGAGCAGGCACATAGTGAATGGCAGGCTGGGTTTTGCCTCTATTCCCAGGCAGTCGCAGGGTACAAATGGATAGCAGTTGCTAGGTTTGAGTTAGGCACAATGGCTGCAAATGCTAGGTGTAGGCAACACAGGGCTATGCATGCTAAATATGGGCAACACAAGGGCTACAGAAATATATGGGAAACACAATGGCTAAGTGTACGATAAACACAGGCTATGCATGCAAAATATAGGCAACACAAGGGCTACAGAGATATGTGGTAAATATATGCTAAATATAGACAATACAATGGCTAGGTGTAGGCAACACAGGGTTACACATGCTAAATATAGGCAACACAAGGGCTAAGTGTAGGCAACACAGGGCTACGTATGCTAAATATAGGCAACACAAGGGCACGAGAAATATATGGGCAACACAATGGCTAAGTGTAGGCAACACAAGGCTACGCATGCTAAATATAGGCAACACAAGGGCTACAGAAATATATAGGCAACACAGTGGCTAAGTGTAGGCAACACAAAGGCTAAGCATGCTAAATATAGGCAACACAAGGGCTACAGAGATATATGGTAAATATATGCTAACACAAGGGCTACGCCAGCTAGAAGGATGTTGGCATGGTAGGCTGCAATTCTTGGATGGGGGAGACCGTCTCAGTGCAGGTTGGAAGGGGCGCTCAGTGACAGAGGTACATAAGTGTTGATATTTAGAGCACTAGGGTGATTAAGGTAAGCCCAGGAATGGAGAGCGGTGCTCCAATCCGAGTTATTGCGGTGCTGTTCAGTTGGCCCTTGCTGCCATTACCACTATATGCAAAGAGTTTTTAGTGATGGTTTGGCTTGGGGGGTTCCACCATAAGCGGGGAGTACAGTAACTTTGGTTGGTGGGGTGCCGCTGCATGGGGTTTTGGTTCGGCAGGGGTTCTAGCAGACGGCAGGGTAGGAAGGACAGGCTTGGACAGTCACCAGCCTTGCTGTTGTGGGCCTTCCTGGAAGTGGGCCAGCTCACGCCTCCGGTCACAGGTTGGAGGATAAGAAGGGAGCGTCAGCCAATAGGACGGTGGTCAGTGCAGCTTCAGGCTGTGGCTGCAGATGGGAAACGAGGATACGCCATCTGGGAGCAGTTCAAGCCACATGTTGGCTAATGGTGGAATGATGCTTGCGGGCACATTTGCTTGTGGTTTGAGGAGATAAATGCAGCAGGTACACTGCCATCCAGTGCTTGGTGATGGGGGTGATTACCGCGCAATAAGCGCTAAGAGTAATCCAAAAAGCACAAATCACGCTGCAGTCAGGGAAGTAGCCAGCAGGCTTACCTCATGTAGCTGGATCGGGATGGGTGCACGTTGCTGCTCCTGCAGCTCACTGGAGCTCCTGCTCAAATGGTGTTCATGTGCAACATGCCTCACACTTCATACCAGAACACTTACAATTCAGAGAATCCAAGATTTTCGACTATTCCACTGAGCTCAGCATACACCTTCAACCAATGGACCCACGTCCCTCAAGATCAACACACTCCGCCTTCTGATAGACATTGCCATGGCTATTTTCAGTCCTCTCATAACTCTTACTATCAAAACTCTTGTTACCCTCTCTTCCTCTGCACCACACCCAGGAAACGTGATTGGCTGATCTTCCGATGTCCGCGGACACCCACGACTATTGACGGTCTCCACAGACCCCTTAACTACTGCAGTGTCTGCGAATGTCAAATGCCACTCAAAGGGGTAGGGTGATAATTAAACACAATTTAAGTTATTTAATCTTTAGTGGTGGCGCTGAAAATAAAAAATGTTGGTCGGGGGTTTGTTAACAAACTCCTTTTTTTCATTTGTGTGCTGTTATGCAGTAGTACTGTACATTCTATATCTTCCCTTTCAATTTTCTTACAGGACATTTTTAATGCATTCCTAACATTGTGAAGGAAAATTGCATTTACGACATCTGTGAAATGAACTCCATGTTGACAAAAAAAATCACACCATCAGACCTTATGTTGTCATTCGCAAAAGATGATATTCCTGCAGCATGTCAAAAAGCAGATATAGCTTTATTGACAATCTGCCTTGATTTTTCTGTTTGTGGAATGAAAAGGTGTGTTGGACATCTCCATGTTTGCCTCTGATTTATTTTAGAAAAAATAATCTTCGCAGCAGGAAACAGTTCTATTAGGCTTTTTTAAAGAAATCCTTCAGGGCAACCTGCAAATAGACTGGAGTCAAAATCCAAAAATGTCCCCTCCACAATGCGCAATTACAATGTCTGGAAATTTAAAATGAGCCAAGCTCTCACAGAATGAAAGCAAGCTTGGCCAGTTTAAGCCACAAGCTACATGCCACAAAACTTCCACTTCCGCCAATCCAGTACTTCTAAAGATGCCATGATTTTCAACATACACCTTCAATGACTGAACTAAAGAGTCCCCCAAAATCCACACAGTCTGCCTTCTCAAACAAATAGCCATAGCCATCGTAGGTGCTCTCACAACTCCTGCAAATTAAACTCCTGCTACCCTCTCTTCCTGTACACCACACCCAGCAAACCTGATTGGCTAATCCCCACAGTCCCCTTTCCATGCCATGTATCCTCAAAAGACCCAGATGTGGCATATGCCCTCCATGAACTACTGCGGTGCCCCGTATCCTGTACCACAGGGGCAGCCCTTCTGCCCGTTCCACTTCATGTGCTCAACACACCCTCATTGGCTGCTTTCAGAGAGTCACATATCCATCCACCAATCACATCCAAAACCTCTACACCTAACCCTGTTATCTCAGTTCAACCCTTCAGTTGTACAATTGAACTCTCAGAGTACACATCTCCTGTTAATGAAAGTCATCTGCATCAAAAACTACTGTGCAACTGTCCAAGATTTCGATTCCCAGATTCAACAAGATATACATCTAACAAAAAACATACTCCAGGTATGCTTTCATTTAAAAAAAAAAAAAGAAATTCAACTGTTTCACAAATATATATATATATTACATGGCCACAGTAGTGGCCATGTAGTTATGGTTAAGTTGCTGTTTCCATAGGAAGAGCACTTTTTGGGTGGCTTATAACTTCGCTCTCCCTGGACGGATCCTCACCAAACTTTGCAAAAAAAGTATTTGGGTCACTCTGATTTCTTTTGCAAAGTTTGGTGAGGATTTGTCCAGGGGGGGCAAAGTTATAGAGGGGGTCCCAAAACTTTTTTTTCCCATAGATATAATGGGAAAAAACTTTGCTCACGCCTACAGCCCAAAATGCTGGACGGATTTACACCAAATTAGTGGCAGGAGCGGCAGCTTGGTCCCGAAAGCGTGCTTTGCTTTATTTGGTGTAAATCCGTCCAGTAGTTTTTAAGAAAATGACAAAAATGTAAGTGAAAAAAATTAGTGATATCTGTGTTCGCTTCGCGGACACACTTCCCTGTTCGCTCTGCGGACAGGACGGTGATTGGGCAAGCAGCTTGCGTGATGTCCGCGGACATCTGACGTGCTCTCTCATTGGATGCGTGAAAGCGTGCAGTGCGTCTGGCTTCAGAGACGCCCGCCATCTTTGTTCCTCGCATGAGAGGCTTTGTATCCCGCCTGCACAGTAAGTCCCCCACCCCCGCTCATGCCCGTGTCTGTCTCCTGTTCCTCACACCCCCCGCTCATGTCCGTGTGTCTTTCTCCCTCCAGCCCACCGCCGGCTCATGTCTGTGTGTCTTTCTTCCTCCCGCCAACCCCCGCTCATGTCCGTGTGTCTTTCTCCCTCCCGCCCACCCCCCGCTCATGTCCGTGTGTCTTTCTCCCTCCCGCCTACCCCCCGCTCATGTCCGTGTGTCTTTCTCCCTCCCGCCCACCCCCCGCTCATGCCCCACTCATGCCCTGCTCGTCTCTCTCCCAACCGCCCACCCCCTGCTCTTGCCCCGTGTGTCTCTCCCACCCCCGTGTGTCTCTACCACCCGCTGCTCATGTCTGTGTGTTTCTCCCCACCCGCCGCCCGCTCATGTCCGTGTGTTTCTCCCCACCCGCCGCCCACTCATGTCCGTGTGTCTCTCCCCACCCACCGCCCACCCCCCGCTCATGTCTGTATGTCTCTCACCACCTGCCGCTCATGTCCCTGTGTCTCTCCCCACCCCCGCTCAGGTCCGTGTGTCTCTCCCCACCCGCCACCCACCCCCCACTCATGTCCCGTGTGTCTCTCTCCCTCCCCACCACCCCCGCTCATGCCCCGTGTGTCTCTCCACCTCCGGCCCACCCCCCGCTCATGCCCTGTGTGTCTCTCCCCTTCACCCACCCCCCGCTCATGCCTCGTGTGTCTGTCTCCCTCCCGCCCACCCCCGATCTTGGCCCGTGTCTCTTTCCCCCTCCCGCCCACCCCCGCTCTTGCCCCGTGTTTCTTTCCCCCTCCCGCCCACCCCCGCTCTTGCCCGTGTCTCTTTCCCCCTCCCGCACACCCCCGCTCTTGCCCCGTGTCTCTTTCCCCCTCTCGCCCACCCCCGCTCTTGCCCCGTGTCTCTTTTCCCCTCCCGCCCACCCCCGCTCTTGCCCCATGTCTCTTTTCCCCTCCTGCCCACCCCCGCTCTTGCCCCGTGTCTCTTTCCCCCTCCCGCCCAACCCCGCTCTTGCCCCATGTCTCTTTCCCCCTCCTGCCCAACCCCGCTCTTGCCCCGTGTCTCTTTCCCCCTCCCGCCCACCCCCGCTCTTGCCCCATGTCTCTTTCCCCCTCCCGCCCACCCCCGCTCTTGCCCTGTGTCTCTTTCCCCCTCCCACCCAACCCTGCTCTTGCCCCATGTCTCTTTCCCCCTCCTGCCCACCCCCGCTCTTGCCCCGTGTCTCTTTCGCCCTCCCGCCCACCCCCGCTCTTGCCCCGTGTCTTTCACCCACCCAGCCACCCCCGTGTCTTTCCCCCTGCCGCCCACCCCCGCTCTTGCCCCGTGTCTTTCCCCCTGCCGCCCACCCCCGCTCTTGCCCCGTGTCTTTCACCCTCCCGCCCACCCCCGCTCTTGCCCCGTGTCTTTCACCCTCCCGCCCACCCCTGCTCTTGCCCCGTGACTTTCACCCTCCCGCCCAACCCCGCTCTTGCCCCTTGTCTTTCACCCTCCTGCCCACCCCGCTCTTGCCCCGTGTCTTTCACCCTCCTGCCCACCCCCACTCTTGCCCCTTGTCTTTCGACCTCCCGCCCACCCCCGCTCTTGCCGCGTGCCTTTCACCCTCCTGCCCACCCCCGCTCTTGCCCGGTGTCTTTCACCCTCCCGCCCACCCCAGCTCTTGCCCAGTGTCTTTCACCCTCCCGCCCACCCCCGCTCTTGCCCCGTGTCTTTCAACCTCCAGCCCACCCCCGCTCTTGCCCCGTGTCTTTCACCCTCCCGCCCACCCCCGCTCTAGCCCCATGTCTTTCACCCTCCTGCCCACCCCCGCTCTTGCCCCGTGTCTTTCACCCTCCCGCCCACCCCCACTCTTGCCCCATGTCTTTCACCCTCCCGCCCACCCCCGCTCTTGCCCCGTGTCTTTCACCCTCCCAGCCACCCCCGCTCTTGCCCCGTGTCTTTCACCCTCCCGCCCACCCCCGCTCTTGCCCCGTGTCTTTCAGCCTCCGGGCCACCCCCGCTCTTGCCACCGTGTCTTTCACTCTCTCGCCCACCCCCGCTCTTGCCCCGTGTCTTTCACCCTCCCGCCCACCCCCGCTCTTTCCCCGTGTCTTTCACCCTCCCGCCCACCCCCGCTCTTGCCCTGTGTCTATCAAACTCCCGCCAACCCCCGCACATGCCCCTTGTGTCTATTGCCCTCCCGCCAACCCCCGCACATGCCCCTTGTGTCTATTGCCCTCCCACCCACCCCCGCTCATGCCCCTTGTGTCTATCATGCTCCCGCCCACCCCCGCTCATGCCCCTTGTGTCTCTCCCCCTGCCGCCCACCCGCGCTCTGGCCCTGTGTGTCTCTCCCCCTGCCGCCCACCCCCGCTCTTGCCCTGTGTGTCTTTCTCCCTCCCGCCCACCCCCGCTCTTGCCCCGTGTGTCTCTTTCGAACCTCCCGCCCACCCCCGCTCTTGCCCCGTGTGTCTCTTTCGAACCTCCCGCCCAGCCCCGCTCTTGCCCCGTGTGTCTCTTTCTCCCTCCCGCCCACCCCGGCTCTTGCCCCGTGTGTCTCTTTCTCCCTCCCGCCCACCCCCGCTCTTGCCCCGTGTGTCTCTTTCTCCCTCCCGCCCACCCCCGCTCTTGCCCCGTGTCTTTCTCCCTCCCGCCCACCCCCGCTCTTGCCCCGTGTCTTTCTCCCTCACGCCCACCCCCGCTCTTGCCCCATGTCTTTCTCCCTCCTGCCCACCCCCGCTCTTGCCCTGTGTCTTTCTCCCTCCCGCCCACCCCCGCTCTTGCCCCGTGTCTTTCTCCCTCCTGCCCACCCCAGCTCTTGCCCAGTGTCTTTCACCCTCCCACCCACCCCCGCTCTTGCCCTGTGTCTATCACCCTCCCGCCCACCCCCACTCATGCCCCGTGTCTATCACCCTGCTGCCCACCCCCGCTCATGCTCCTTGTGTCTCTTTCCCCCTGCCGCCCACCCCCGCTCTTGCCACATGTGTCTCTTTCCCCCTGCCGCCCACCCCCGCTCTTTCACCCTCCCGCCCACCCCTGTGTCTTTCCCCAGCCGCCCACCCCTGCTCTTGCCCTGTGTCTTTCCCCCTGCCGCCCACCCCCGCTCTTGCCCCGTGTCTTTCCCCCTGCTGCCCACCCCCACTCTTGCCCCGTGTCTTTCCCCCTCCCGCCCACCCCCGCTCTTGCCCTGTGTCTTTCGTCACCCGCCCACCCCCGCTCTTGCCCCGTGTCTTTCTCCCTCCTGCCCACCCCCGCTCTTGCCCCGTGTCTTTCCCCCTCCCGCCCACCCCCGCTCTTGCCCCGTGTCTTTCTCCCTCCTGCCCACCCCCACTCTTGCCCCGTGTCTTTCTCCCTCCCGCCCACCCCCGCTCATGCCCCTTGTGTCTATCACCCACCCGCCCACCACCGCTCATGCCCCTTGTGTCTCTCCCCCTCCCGCCCACCCCCGCTCTTGCCCCTTGTGTCTCTCTCCCTCCCGCCCACCCCCGATCTTGCCCCGTGTGTCTCTTTCGAACCTCCCGCCCACCCGCGCTCTTGCCCCGTGTGTCTCTTTCTCCCTCCAGCCCACCCCCGCTCTTGCCCTGTGTGTCTCTTTCTCCCTCCCGCCCACCCCCGCTCTTGCCCCGTGTGTCTCTTTCTCCCTCCCGCTCACCCCCGCTCTTGCCCCGTGTCTTTCTCCCTCCCGCCCACCCCCGCTCTTGCCCCGTGTCTTTCTCCCTCACGCCCACCCCCCCTCTTGCCCTGTGTCTTTCTCCCTCCTGCCCACCCCTGCTCTTGCCCCGTGTCTTTCTCCCTCCCGCCCACCCCCGCTCTTGCCCCGTGTCTTTCTCCCTCCCGTCCACCCCAGCTCTTGCCCCGTGTCTTTCATCCTCCCGCCCACCCCCGCTCTTGCCCCGTGTCTTTCACCCTCCCACCCACCCCCGCTCTTGCCCCGTGTCTATCACCCTCCCACTCACCCCCACTCATGCCCCGTGTCTATCACCCTGCCGCCCACCCCCGCTCATGCCCCTTGTGTCTCTTTCCCCCTGCCGCCCACCCCCGCTCTTGCCACGTGTGTCTCTTTCCCCCTGCCGCCCACCCCCGCTCTTTCCCCCACCCGCCCAGCCCCGTGTCTTTCCCCCTGCCGCCCACCCCCGCTCTTGCCCCGTGTCTTTCCCCCTGCCGCCCACCCCCGCTCTTGCCCCGTGTCTTTCCCCCTGCTGCCCACCCCCACTCTTGCCCCGTGTCTTTCTCCCTCCCACTCACCCCCGCTCTCGCCCCGTGTCTTTCTCCCTCCCGCCTGCCCCCTCTCTTGCCCCGTGTCTTTCCCCCTCCTGCCCACCCCTGCTCTTGCCCAGTGTCCTTCCACCTCCCGCCCACCCCCGCTCTTGCCCCGTGTCTTTCTCCCTCCTGCCCACCCCCGCTCTTGCCCCGTGTCTTTCCCCCGCCCACCCCCGCTCTTGCCCCGTGTCTTTCCCCCTCCCGCCCACCCCCGCTCTTGCCCCGTGTCTTTCTCCCTCCTGCCCACCCCCACTCTTGCCCCGTGTCTTTCTCCCTCCCGCCCACCCCCGCTCATGCCCCTTGTGTCTATCACCCACCCACCCACCACCGCTCATGCCCCTTGTGTCTCTCCCCCTCCCGCCCACCCCCGCTCATGTCCCTTGTGTCTCTCTCCCTCCCGCCCACCCCCGTTCATGCCCCGTGTGTCTCTCTCCCCACCACCCCCCGCTCATGCCCCGTGTGTCTCCTCCCCACCCCCCGCTCATGCCCCGTGTCTGTCTCCTGTTGCCCCCCACCCGCCGTTCATGCCCCGTGTCTGTCTCCTGTTGCCCTCCACCCACCGCTCATGCCCTGTGTCTCTCTGTTGTTCCCCCCACCCCCCGCTCATGCCCCCTGTCTGTCTCCTGTTCCCCCCACCCCCCGCTCATGTCCCGTGTCTCTCTCCTGTTGCCACCCACGCCCTGCTCATGCCCCGTGTCTGTCTCCTGTTGCCCACCACCCCCCTCTCATGCCCCGTGTCTGTCTCCTGTTCTCCCAACCCCCCGCTCATTCTCCGTGTCTGTCTCCTGTTCCCCCCACCCCCTGCTCATGCCCCGTGTCTGTCTCCTGTTGCCCTCACCCCCCGCTCCTGCCCCGTGTCTGTCTCCTGTTGCCGCCCACCCCCCGCTCCTGCCCTGTGTCTCTCTCCTGTTGCCCCCCACCCCCCGCTCATGCCCCGTGTCTGTCTCTTTTGTTCCCCCCACCCCCCGCTCATGCCCTGTGTCTGTCTCCTGTTCCCCCACCCCCCGCTCATGCCCCATGTCTCTCTCCTGTTGCCCCCCACCCCCTGCTCATGCCCCCACCCCCCGCTCATGCTTGTGTCTGTCTCCTGAACCCCCCACCCCCCGCTCATGCCCCATGTCTGTCTCCTGTTGCCCCCCTGCTCATGCCCCATGTCTTTCTCCTGTTCCCCCACCCGCTCATGTCCCGTGTCTCTCTCCTGTTGCCCCCCACTGCCCGCTCATGCCCCGTGTCTGTCTCCTGTACCCCCCAACCCACCCGCTCGTGCCCTGTGTCTCTCTCCTGTTGCCCCACACCCCCTGCTCATGCCCCGTGTCTGTCTCCTGTACCCCCCATCCCACGCTCATGCCCCATGTCTCTCTCCTGTTGCCCCCCACTACCCCGCTCATGCCCCGTGTCTGTCTTCTGTACCCCCACCCCCCGCTCATGCCCCGTGTCTGTCTCCTGTTCCCCCCACCCCTGCTCATGCCCCGTGTCTGTCTCCTCTTGCTCCCATCCATGCCCCGTGTCTGTCTCCTGTACCCCCCCACTCCCGCTCATGCCTGTGTCTCTCTCCTGTTGCCTCCCACCACCCCCACTCATGCCCCGTGTCTGTCTCCTGTTGCCCCCCCACCCCCTCGCTCATGCCCCGTGTCTGTCTCCTGTTCTCCCCACCCCCAGCTCATGCCCCATCCCTGTCTCCTGTTCCTCCCACCCCCGCTTATGCCCTGTGTCTGTCTCCTGTTGCCCCCCACACCCCGCTTATGCCCCGTGTCTGTCTTCTGTTCTTCCCACCCCCCGCTCATCCTCCATGTCTGTCTGCTGTTCCCCCCACCCCCCGCTCATGCCCCGTGTCTGTCTCCTGTTGCCCCCCACCCCCCGCTCATGCCCCGTGTCTGTCTCCTGTTGCCCCCCACCCCCTGCTCATGCCTCGTGTCTGTCTCCTGTTGCCCCCCACCCCCCGCTCATGCCCTGTGTCTGTCTCCTGTTGCCCCCCACCCCCTGCTCATGCCCCGTGTCTGTCTCTGTTGTTCCCCCACCCCCGCTCATGACCCGTGTCTGTCTCCTGCTCCCCCCACACCCCGCTCATGCCACGTGTCTCTCTCCTGTTGCCCCCCAACCCCCGCTCATGCCCCGTGTCTGTCTCCTGTTGCCCCCCACTCATGCCCCGTGTCTGTCTCCTGTTCCCCCAACCCACTCATGTCCCGTGTCTCTCTCCTGTTGCCCCCCACCCCCCGCTCATGCCCCGTGTCTGTCTCCTGTACCCCCCACCCCATGCTAATGCCCCGTGTCTCTTTCCTGTTGCCCCCGACTCCCCCGCTCATGCCCCCTGTCTGTCTTCTGTTCCCCCACCCCCCGCTCATGCCCCGTGTCTGTCTCCTGTTCCCCCCACCCACCGCTCATGCCCCGTGTCTGTCTCCTGTTGCCCCCACCCATGCCCCATGTCTGTCTCCTGCATTCCCCACTCCACGCTCATGCCCCGTGTCTCTCTCCTGTTGCCCCCCCACACCACCCGCTCATGCCTCGTGTCTGTCTCCTGTTGCCCCCACCCCCCGCTCATTCCCAGTGTCTGTCTCCTGTTCTCCCCACCCCCGCTCATGCCCCGTATCTGTCTCCTGTTCCCCCCATACCCCGCTCATGCCCCGTGTCTGACTCCTGTTCTCCCCACCCCCCCCACTCATGCCCCGTGTCTGTCTTCTGCTCTCCCCACCACCCGCTCATGCCCCATGTCTCTCTCCTGTTGACCCCACCCCTGCTCATGCCCCGTGTCTGTCTCCTGTTGCCCCCCACCCCCCGCTCATGCCCCGTGTCTCCCTCGTGTTCCCCCCACCCCTCGCTCATGCCCCGTGTTTCCCTCGTGTTACCCCCGCCCCCCGCTCATGCTCCGTGTCTCCCTCGTGTTCTCCCCACCCCCCGCTCATGCCCCTTGTCTCTCTCCTTTCCTCCCCTCCTCCCCACCCCCACTCATGTCCCTTATGTGCCCTGTACCCCCCCGTTCATGCCCTTTGTCTCCTTCGTGTTCCTCCCCACCCCCTGCTCATACCCCGTGTCTCCCTCAGGTTCCTCCCCACCCGCTGCTCATGCCCCGTGTCTCTCTCATGTTCCCCCACCACCGCTCATGCCCTGTGTTTCCTTCCTTTTCCCCCCCACCCCCTTCTCATGCCCTGTTTGTACCCTGTTCCCTCTCACCCCCGCTCATGCCCATGTGTCTCACCTGTGCCCCCCAACCCTGCTCATGCGCCGTTGTGTTCTTTATACACCCCGCCTTCCCTTTCAATGGTGGCCATCTTGGTAAAAGATTTTCCTTCGTACACCGAGACGCCGCAGTTGTGATGTCATCTTTGATGTCCTGGGTGTTAGTCTTAGCAGTGCACGGTGGTGGCGCGAGTTATGGTTGCTTAGCTTACCATAACTGGCGAATTTCAAGGGTTTTTCGGTTTTACTTGGAACCATAACGTTCCTTTAACAAAGTTTTTTCACTGAATTTCATAGGTTTTTAGTAGCGCAACTTAACCATAACGTCCCTTTAACAAAGTTTTTTCATTGAATATATATATATTCAGTAAAAAAACTTTGTTAAAGGGACGTTATGGTTAAGTTGTGCTACTAAAAACCTATGAAATTCAGTAAAAAAAACTTTGTTAAAGGGACGTTCTGGTTTACTCTACAATTACTCACAGCATCCTGGGAGTGCGGCTCGAGTTTGCGCCAATGTTTGGTGCAAGAAAAATTATGATATATATATATATATATATGAAATAAAGTTACTTTTCTTATATTGTATTGTAATTACTTTCAGTTCCTTGTGATAAAACCAATTTAGGTGTCCACGGACACCGCGGTTGTTCGGAAATGTTCGTAAAGAAACGAAAATGTAACTGTCCTGAGGACACTACATCTGTCTGTAATGTTCTCATGCAAGTTCAAAATGTTCTAAGAACACTCGTAGTGTCCTGAAATGTTCGTAAAGAAACAAAAATTAAAGTGTTCTAAAGAACACTTTATCTGTCCGTAATGTCGTAATCAACTTAAAACTGTCCTAAGAACACAATTGGTGTCCTGAAATGTTCGTAAATAAACGAAAATGATGTGTCCTGAACAACAGTACAACTGTTCGTAGTGTTCGCTACCCAATTGAAAGTGTTCTAAGAACACAATTGATGTCCTGAAATGTTTGTACATAAACTAAATTACACGTGTCCTGAAGAATACTATATCTGTCCTTACTGTTCGCTACCAAGTTTAAACTGTTCTAAGAACACATGCTGTGTCCTGAAATGTTAGTTTCACGTGTGACGCACTTTTAATTACTTCAGAACCCGAACAGTGTCCGTAGGACATCAATGCGCATGCGCTAACCAATCTCCGTGCACTTGATATCCTGCGGACAGGCGCTTCCTTCGCAGACTAGTTTGCAAACAGATCATATGACCGCGCCCACGCTCATCATGTGTACTGAAATGCAGACACTGTTCATGTCCCCGAACAATTTAAAAGTACATTTTCAGTTAATCCATAATATTTTTCAATAAAATCTCACCATGCCACAAGTCCCACATAGCAATCTTGAGTTTCTATATACCTTTTGAAACTTTCCGATCCTTTTTTTGTGTTCGATCTGTCCGCGCACAGTGCGCATGTCTGCGGACCGCGCACAAGCACCCCTATAAAAGACCACGCCCAAGAGCTTATTCCCATTGTGTTTCTGGCTACTCTTCAGAACACAGTGATTGTTGCTGCCACCTGCAGACTACACCATCATCGACATGGCATCCTTAGCTGCTGAACTGCCACTTTGTGCTGCACCTGCTTCAGCACCACCACCACCCCCTCCACCACCACCACCTCCCCGGGGGCCTGAAGAGGGGAACTTTATTGAGGATGCGGAGGAGGAAGAAGAGGATGATGAGAATGAGGTAGAGGAAATCCCTACTACCCGCACTAGCCGTGAGTCTTGGGTGTGGCGGTTATTTACCATTCATGGGAATGGTCCTAAGGCTCGTGCGAACCATGTTACCTGCAATGAGTGCAAAATGATACTCAGTCGCGGGAAGCATGGTAACTACAGCTTTGGGACCACTACTATGAAGCGACACCTGAGGTCATTTCACTCTGGGGCTATTCGCAGGGTTGTACCTTGCGAAGAACGTAGCAGGTTGATTTCCTCCACTTCATCCTCTGTTTCTGATCCTGTCACCACATGGACCACCTCTGTGGGACAGCGTCTTTCTCAAGCTGCCTCACAGGCCATACAGAATGCTGATGACCCTTACCTTTCGAGGGTCACAGTTGTATGTATGTACTGTGACACAGTACTCTGCAGGGGGGAGCGACTTCGGAGTGCTTTTGAGACTATCGTCTCAGAGCACGAGAAGACCTGCTCACTACCCAAATAAAACCCACTCTACATATTCCTCTCTCAGCTCGCCCTTTCTTATCCCTGTGGTTTGTGTCCCCCCCTTTACCCTCCTTTACCCTCCTCTCCTAGTGTGTCGTCTCTGAAAAACCAAAAAAAATACAAAATTACAAAAATCAAAAAAAAATAAGGCTCTTTTCAGAGCCGCCTTTCCCAGTTAAAAAATGGAAGTGAAAATAAATGAAGCAGGGCTCTTTGTATTTTTTAGAAGACCGCGGACAGTTCGCGAACATTAAAAAAATTGGGTTGCTACTCCATCACAAACATTGTAATTTTCTCTGGAAAGTAGTGGTGGCTCTGAAAAGAGCCTTTGGGTGGTGTTTGTAAGTCAAAAATTGTAAATGCTTAACATCTACTTCAAAATCGTTGTTGTAATTCCAAAAAAGGTCACAATGCATTTTGTACATTTCTCAGAAAAATCTGATTGCCAGCATAAGTAAGATGGACTCCATCTCCGCGAAAAATGTATGTAGTACAAAACATAATATTTTCATTGTGAAAAGAAGACATGCCAAAATCTCTTAGAAAGCCACAAACAGCCTTATTAACATTGTGCCTTGCATTTTCCATTTGTGGACCAAATGAAGAAGAACGAAGCCACATTTGTCTCTGCGCAATCCGTGAAAATATCACTTGAGAATTAGGAAACATGTCCATAACCTTCCTCAGTCCTTCTTTCATAGCAAATTGCAAAAAAATTCCAGTCACATGTCCTAAACTGTTCCTTCCACAATGAATTACAATTATGTCTGGATGTTGCTCTGTCTCCAAAGTAGCACAGAGAGGTAGCAAGTCCAACCACTTCATTCCACGTACTCCATGCCAGTGTACTTCCACATGTGGGAATCCAAGATCTACAGCTACTCCAAAGCTTTCTGCATGCACCTTCAACCAATGTATCCAAGAATCTCCTAAAATCCAAACAATCTGTTTTCTGAAACACACAGCCATAGCTATCTTTTGTTCTCTCAGCAAAAAGAGTATCTGAGAAAATCTATCCTGGCACAACACACCCACCAAACTTTCCTGACCAATCCATTTCAGTGCTTATTCTCATTTGCATGACTTCTGAACCCAAAAATCCCCGGATGTAACTCCCGATGTCCGCGAACTACCGCCATGTCCGCGGACATATCGTAACATGAACAGCCCTTCTACCATTTCCACTACACTCTCTCTGCCATTCCTTCATTGGATGTACCTCAAAAATCACATGACCATGCACCAATCACATTCAAGACCTCTACATCTAACTGCATCATCATAGATCAGCACTGCAAATGTACTCTGAATCTCTTTGAGTACAAGTGTCATATCATTGGCAAGCAGCATCTACAAGAGTCTTCAAGATTTCTACTTGCAGCTCCATGCATATCCATATGCATGAACACAAACTTCAGGTATGCATATTTGCATATTTTCTGTATAGTAGATGACATAGCTCTCAACCATTTTTGTTTTACAGGCGGGTGAAATCACCCGATTTTGTTTTTGGCGGGTGAGACGACCATTGGAATGAATGGGCGTGCAGGAGGCTTGGCGGGTGAGTCTGCCCTTTACAAGGCATGTGACACCCGGCAAAAGCGTGTGAGTTGAGAGCTATGGTAGATGAACACATTTTCAAACAGACTTTCACCTTGTAAAATCTGTAAAATGAATTTACTGTACTTTTTTCAATTTCCTAAAATCAACTATCACTTATACACCTTTATACTTTTTACTTTCTTTATACACACACACTCAAATCATGTTAAACTAACATTTTTTAAATGAAATATATAGACTACATATATTCAAACAAAATTGCATGCAAGCACAATCTATGTTTAAACCTTTATAAAAAATACTTATACAATTTCATATTTTTTGTTTTTATTTATTTATTTACTTAATTACTTTAAATTAGACATGACATTGAGGCGCTAATACCTAGAACAGTTTACTTACAGAAATAGTGGTATTCACTAATATATTATACATTTCACAAGACATAGTAAAGATATTTTATTTTTGCTACAGTTAGTCATTCAATACAATTTGTTCATTAAGAACATATCATATGTACCTAACTGATGCAATGTATCTTATGTAAATAAATTAGTTTAATGGTTTTACAGAAGGCACTGAGGATTTCAATTAAAAAAATCAATATCTAAATTAAAAACAGTGCTATATACAAACAAAGTTACTAATTTGAAGCTTTTACAGTTGCAGTGAAGACCAGTTTCCTGAAAAGAAGCAGCCGAATTCGAAGAAGAAAGAAAAACTAAGAAGTTACCTGTTAATTTAAAAAAAAAAGTAAGTAAAATATCACCATAATATTTATATTATTAATCAAATATACTATAACATTAATACAAGCTATTTTGGTTTCTTAAAATAGAGATTTTGTACCATTTTGTCCAAAAATTTCCATGTCTTAAACAGCGATTTACAACCAGAATGGCCCACAAATTTCTATTTTTGGACACACAAATTAGCCAACTGAACCACTACAATTTTCATATTATAGAACAAACAACTGTTTTCATTGTATACATTAGATTTACTATTTGTACTTTTCCACACCACTAGCTTACTTTTTTTTTGTCCTCTGAACCCCAGTTTAGTAACAAATAAATTCAGGAATACCTATCCCTCCTAGTTTTAGTTCCCAATGCACAATCACACACCATTACATACATCTTTATCATCTTACTCAAACACTCATGCACACAGCACACATACATTCCAGAACACCCCAACCCATATCTTCTTTATTTTTTTCAACAGACCCTAAAGAATGCCTACCAAAAGACAACTCCGTAGAAAGCAACGCAAAATTAGAGCAAATGAAAATAAAGGTGTCCAACATAAGCATCCAGCTCTAGCAGAATTTGTAAAAAAAGTTGAAACAAAACAGCTAATACAATCATTTAGTGAAGCACAAGAAGTTTCAAGTACAACAACTTCGCTTCCTCTATCAAAATGTAAAACAAACCAAAAAACAATTAACAGAAAATCAGCTATCAGTACAGATAAAACTACTTCTTCAAATTTTAATATAGTGCAAAGTAAGCATACCAAGAAAAGTATTTTAGCCAAAATATACCGTCACAAAGTCCTTCAAAATCTTATAAAAACAGGAGAGAAATCAGGTTCAAAGCTTAAAACCTATCGTAGGAAATTAATCTTAGAAGCATTGATGGACAGTGCAATTCTTCTCAAAAGAAATTTATTTATTTTACTGTTAAACAAGAAACCACTAACAAAACTAATAACTAAATTACAAAAAAGACTTCTCAATAAGTGAAATGTCAACAGAAAGAACTTCTTATGTATCTGCGGAGGTGAATGGAATCACACTACGAGCACAGAACCATATGTTAATGAAGAAGCGTACAAACAAAAGCAAACAAATACAATTGCCATAAATAACAGTGGTCGAGGTTATGAAAAAGTGAATAATACCATAATGGAACAAGAAGTACTCCTTACAAAAATATGCCCTGAAAACTTAGAATGCACGTCATTGTGTAACATTCCCAAACAATGTTTCAAATCTTTACACCAATTCCTCAATAAATATGTAAAAAGCAAAGACAAAATCAAAATTAAATTACTGCAACATATAGATACCTGTCCAGTGCGCAAGTACACAGGACTACAAGGACATTCATTGGCCTGCATTACAGGACCTACTTGTAAAACCACTTTCCATGATATCAAAAGGATATCAACACATCATTCAACAAATGGCCATGCACCCAAGATTGTATGCCCTGGCAACAACCACCGCAGCATATCACATCCATAGAGTCAAACATTTCAACTATGATCTATGGGAAACTTTTAATGTCCGCGAACAATGTGAGTGTTCTTAGAACACTTTGAACTTACCAGCGAACAATACGGACACTGTTTTCAGGACACCCCCTACGAACATTTCAGAACAACGCGATAGTTCTTAGAACACTTTCAATTTAACAACGAACAATACGGACAGCGTCCTAAGGACACCCCCTACGAACATTCCAGGATACCGGGAGTGTTCTTAGAAGCGTCTTCAGAACACCACCATCTTGTTTATTTGCGAACATTTCAGGACACCTCGAGTGTCCTTGGGACAATTCAACTTGACAAAGAACAATACGGACAGCGTCCTCAGGACACCCCCTACGAACACTCCCTGGACACCGCGAGTGTTCTTAGAAGCGTCTTCAGAACACCCCCATTTTGTTTATTTGCAACCATTTCGGGACACTGCGAGTGTTCTTAGAACACATTCAACTAGACAGATTACAATACGGACAGCGTCCTGAGGACACCCCCAGTTTGTGTATTTACGAACAATTAAGTACACTGCGAGTGTTCATAGCTCATTTTTACCTTCCTTGCGAACAAAAATGACACATACTCCGTCCTCTAAACACCCCACCATTTAGTTTATTTACAAAATGTCAGAACAGCCGTGTTCTCCGCGGACAAATCGAACGCAACAAAAACGTCTAGCACATAAAAAAACAAAACATTGAACCTATCTCATACTCCCCCACCCTCCCCAAACACTCTTACACACCAACACACGGCACTAAATACAATTTTTTATCCACGTTTCACTGCGCTGTACGCGGTCAACTGCGAATACAAGATGGCGGGCACCACAGAAAATCTGACGCGCTCCACGCCCCTCGCCGTCCAATAAGCGAACATGTCGCATGTCTGCGGACATGACGCAAGGCCATGGGCCAATCGGGGTGCTGTCCGCGGAGCGAACAGGGAAGTCCGTCCGCGAAGCGAACGCAGATATCACTAATTTTTTTGCCTTACATTTTGGTCATTTTTAAAAAAACTACTGGACAGATTTACACCAAATTTACAAAAGCATGCTTTTGGGACCAGGCCGCCGCTCCTGCCGCAAATTTGGTGTAAATCCGTCCAGCGGTTCGGGCTGTAGCCGTGTGCAAAGTTTTTTCCCATTCAGTCTATGGGAAAAAAAAAGTTTTGGGACCCCCCCTATAACTTAGCCCCCCCTGGAGGAATCCTCACCAAACTTTGCAAAAAAATTCAAAGTGACCCAAATACTTTTTTTTTACAAAGTTTGGTGAGGATCCGTCCAGGGAGAGCGAAGTTATAAGCCACCCAAAAAGTGCTCTTCCTATGGAAACAGCAACTTAACCATAACTACATGGCCACTACCGTGGCCATGTAACATATATGTATATATATATATATAAATATATATATATATAAATATATATATATATACATATATATATATATATATATATATATATATATATATATATATTCAGTGATAAAACTTTCTTAAAGGGACGTTATGGTTAAGTTGCGCTACTAAAAACCTATGAAATTCAGTGAAAAAACTTTGTCAAAGGGAGGTTATGGTTCCAAGTAAAACCGAAAAACCCTTGAAATTCACCAGTTGTAGTAAGCTAAGCAACCATAACTCGCGCCACCACCGTGCACTGCTAAGACTAACAGCCAGGACATCAAAGATGACATCACAAATGTCATTGATGACATCACTGATGACATCACATGTGTATGTACTTTTCATGAAATATGTGTACAAGGGATTCTTATTATAATGTTGTGAAACAAGTGTCAAGGATCATTGCAATACATATCATACCCTAATTAGTGGATTGAAGGATGCATTGATATAAATAGCATTCTATTATGGGGTTCTTTCTAGTATACTAAGCTACTCATACAGAAACATAACATTGTGTGCAGCGTACAAGATGAATGTATAATATTCGTAATGTTAATATGTTGAATAATGAAATTATAATTGTTTTCTTAATAGATTTTTGTGTACTGTGAAATATGTAATACGTAGCTAATAAAACACATGTATTACATAATTGCATTACTATAGACAAAACACAAAGACACAAGAACACATACCAATATGGGTATATACAGGGAAAGTGAAGTTAGCAAAAAAGCACAAGTAGTAGCAGAAACAATTCATAATGTAACTGATTATTTTCATGCAAATAAATGATTGCTCTGTTTCAAAGCTGCTATTTACCCTATGTATATGTATCACTTGATGTGATTGGACCCACAGGGAAAGTACAGCCATAAAAAAAAAACAACAGAACTATCAGAAAGTGCTCATAAGTCTATTGATTATCTTTATGCACAAAAAGTCTTTCAAGCTTGTGTCTTCCCGTATGTATATGTTTCATATGATGTGACTGGACTCTAAGGGAATTACTTAAGAACCTACTTGAAGGATACGTCTACAAATAAAATACAATTTTTAGTTTATGACTGCTACTGAAGAAAACCATGTGGCCTAGATATGTCAGCAAAAGAAAAAAGAGTGAGCCAGACATGTGATGTCATGTCATCAATGACATTTGCGATGTCATCTTTGATGTCCTGGGTGTTAGCAGTGCACGGTGGTGGCGCGAGTTATGAGTTATGGTTGCTTAGCTTACCATAACTGCCGAATTTCAAGGGTTTTTCGGTTTTACTTGGAAGCATAACGTCCCTGTAACATTTCATTTTTTTTTTTACTAAATTTTAAAGGTTTTTATTAGTGCAACGTCACCATAACATCCTTTTCAATAGATGAAGACCACTAACATCTTATGTCCTCAAAGTGGGAACGCCGGGTGGTAAAAAAAACAAAAAGATTTTCCTTCCTACACCGGGATGCCTGCGGCGTCCCGGTGTAGGAAGGAAAATCTTTTACCAAGATGGCCACCATGGAAAGGGAAGGCGGGTGTATAAAGAACACAACAGGGCATGAGCGGGGGTGGGGGGGAACAGGGGAGACACATGGGCATGAGTAGGGGTGAGAGGGAACAGATTACAAACGGGGCATGAGCAGGGGGTCGGGGGGAAAGGAAGGAAACACAGGGCATGAGCGGTGGTGGGGGAACACGAGAGAGACACGGGGCATGAGCAGCGGGTGGGGAGGAACATGAAGGAGACACGGGGTATGAGCGGGGGGTGGGGCGGAACACGAGGGAGACACGGGCATGAGCGGGGGGGTACAGGGCACACACGGAACATGAGCGGGGGTGGGGGAGAAAGGAGAGAGACAATGGGCATGAGCGGGGTGTGGGGAGAACAGACATGGGGCATGAGCGGGGGTGGGGAGAACAGACACGGGGCATGAGCGGGGGTTGGGGGTCAACAGGAGACAGACACGGGGCATGAGCGGGGGGTGGGAGGAACAGGAGACAGACACGGGGCATGAGCGGGGGTGGGGAGAACAGGAGACAGACACGGGGCATGGGGGGGTGGGGGGCAACAAAATAGAGACACGGGGCATGAGCAGGTGGGGGGAACAGGAGACAGACACGAGGCATGAGCGGGTGGGGGGAACAGGAGAGAGACACGGGGCATGAACGGGGGGACGGGGGGCAACAGGAGATAGACACAGGGCATGAGCGGGGGGTGGGGGGAACAGGACACAGACACGGGGCATGAGGGGGGGTGGGGAGAACAGGAGACAGACACGGGGCATGAGCGGAGGGCGTGGGGAGAACAGGAGACAGACACGGGGCATGAGCGGGGGAACAGAAGACAGACAAGGGGCATGAGCAGGGGGTGGGAGAACGGTAGAGAGACACACGGGGCATGAGCGGGGGTGGGGGGAGTTAGAGAGACACACGGGGCATTAGCGGGGGGTGGCAGGAGGGAGAGAGACACACGGGGCATGAGCGGGGTGTGGGCGGGAGGGAGAGAGACACACGGGGCATGAGCGGGATGTGGGCGGGAGGGAGAGAGACACACGTGGCATGAGCGGGTGGTGGGCGGGAGGGAGAGAGACACACGGGGCATGAGCAGGGTTGGGGGGAGGGAGAGAGACACATGGGGCATGAGCAGGGGGTGGGGGAAGGGGAGAGAGACACACAGGGCATGATCGGTGGGTGGGGGGAGGGAGAGAGACACACAGGGCATGAGTGGTGGGTGGGGGGAGGGAGAAAGACACACGGGGCATGAGCGGGGAGTGGGGGAGGGAGAGATACACATGGGCCATGAGTGGGGGGTGGGGGGAGGGGGAGAGACACACGGGGCATGAGCGGGAGGGGGAAAGACACACGGGACATGAGCGGGGGGTGGGCGGGAGGGGGAAAGAAACACGGGACAGGCGCGGGGGGTGGGCGGGACAGGGAGAGACACGGGGCAAGAGTGGGGTGGGCGGGAGGGGGAAAGAGACACGAGGCAAGAGCGGGGGTGGGCGGGAGGGGGAAAGAGACACGGGGCAAGAGCGGGGGTTGGTGGGAGGGGGAAAGAGACACGGGGCAAGAGCGGGGGTGGGCAGGAGGGGAAAGAAACACGGGGCAAGAACGGGGGTGGGCGGGAGGGGGAATGAGACACGGGGCAAGAGCGGGGATGGGCGGGACAGGGAAAGACACACGGGGCATGAGCGGGTGGGGGGAACAAGAGACAGACACGGGGCATGAACGGGGGTGTGGGGGGCAACAGGAGATAGACACGGGGCATGAGCGGGGGGTGGGGGGAACAGGACACAGACACGGGGCATTAGCAGGGGGTGGGGAGAACAAAATGCAGTGCAACCTTTTTTGGAATTACAACAACCATTTTGAAGTAGGTGTTAAGCATTTATAATTTTTGACTTACAAACACCACCCAAAGGCTCTTTTCAGAGCCACCACTTCTTCCCAGAGAAAATTGCAATGTTTGTGATGGGGTAGCAACCCAATTTTTTAAATGTTTGCGAACTGTCCGCGGACATCTAAAAAATACAGAGGGCCCTCCTTCATTTATTTTCACTTGTATTTTTTAACTGTGAAAGGCGGCTCTGAAAAGAGCCTTATTTTTTTTTTGATTTTTGATATTTTGTATTTTTTTTGATTTTTTATACACGACAGACTAGGAGAGGAGGGGAAAGGAAGGTAAAGGGGGGACACCAACCACAGGGATAAGAAAGGGCGAGCTGAGAGAGGAAGATGTAGAGTGGGTTTTATTAGGGTAGTGAGCAGATCTTCTTGTGCTCTGAGACGATAGTCTCAAAAGCACTACGAAGTCGCTCCCCCCTGCAGAGTACTGTGTCACAGTACATACATACAACTGTGACCCTCGGAAGGTAAGGGTCATCAGCATTCTGTATGGCCTGTGAGGCAGCTTGAGGAAGACGCTGTCCCACAGAGGTGGCCCTTGTGGTGACAGGATCAGAAACAGAGGATGAAGTAGAGGAAATCAACCAGCTACGTTCTTCGCAAGGTACATCCCTGCGAATAGCCCCAGAGTGAAATGACCTCAGGTATCGCTTCATAGTAGTGGTCCCAAAGCTGTATTTACCGTGCTTCCCACGACTGAGTATCATTTTGCACTCATTGCAGGTAACACCATTCGCACGAGCCTTAGGAACATTACCATGAATGGTAAATAACCGCCACACCCAAGACTCACGCCTAGTGCGGGTAGTAGGGTTTTCCTCTACCTCATTCTCATCATTCTCTTCTTCCTCATCCGCATCCTCACTCCTGTTCCCCTCTTCAGGCCCTTGGGGAGGTGGTTGTGGTGGAGGGGGTGGGGTGGTGCTGAAGCAAGTTCAGCACCAGGTGGCAGTTCTGCAGCCAGGTATGCCATCTCGATGGTGTAATCAGCAAGTTGCTGGAGAAATAGCTGTGCTCTGAAGAATAGCCAGAAACACAATGAGAATAAGCTCTAGGGTGTGGTCTTTTATAGGGGTGCTTGTGCGCGGTTCGCGGACATGCGCGCTGTCCGCGGACAGATCGAACACAAAAAAAAGTTTGAAAAGTTTCAAAAGGTATGTAGAAACTCAGGATTACTATGTGGGACTTGTGCCATGGTGAGATTTTATTGAAAAATATTATGGATTAATTGAAAATGTACTTTTAATTTGTTCGGGGACCCGAACAGGGTCCGCATTCAGAACACGCGATCAGCGTGGGCGCGGTCATATGATCCGTTCGCGAACAAGTCCGCGAAGGAAGCGCATGTCCGCAGGACACCAAATGCACGGAGATTGGCTAGCACATGCGCGTTGATGTTCTACGGACACTGTTCGGGTCCTGAACTAATTAAAATTGCGTCACACGTGAAACGAACATTTCAGGACACTGCGTGTGTACTTAGAACAGTTTAAATTTGTTAGCGAACAGTAAGGACAGATATAGAGTTCTTCAGGACACGTTCAATTTCGTTTAGGTACGAACCTTTCAGGACACCAATTGTGTTCTTAGAACATTTTCAACTTGCTGACGAACAGTACGGACAGGTATAGTGTTCTTTAAGACACCTCCATTTTCGTTTAATTACGAACAATTCAGGATACTGCGTGTGTTCTTAGAACAGTTTGAACGTGCTAGCGAACACTATGGACAGATATAGTGTGCTTTAGGACAGTTTAATTTTTTTTTTTTACGAACATTTCAGGACACCGCGTGTGTTCTTAGAATAGTTTCATCTTGCTAGCGAACAGTACGAACAGGTATAGTGTTCTTCAGGACACCTCCATTTTCGTTTATTTACAAACATTTCAGAATACCTGCACTGTCCACGGACACCTACATTGTTGATTGTTATTAGGTGAAGAAGGGATGGAAGTCTCATCAAAACATTTTCGGTTATGGAGAGGCTTTGGGGATAATTGACTGGGATATGGTGAGGAGGGACAAGTACATGTGGGGCAATGGTACAAGGCTTTTGGTTTAAAATGATCTTCCACAAAAGTTTTCAAATTATTAAAATTAGTCAACAATAAATCCATTTTTTCTTCTATACTGTGAAAAGTGTTATCCATAACAGGTTTTTCTATTTTGGCATGCTCTGTACAAAAAAAATATATATATGTTAAATGTATACAAAATAATAATAATTAAATGGTTTATATTATAAAGTGTTTACCATTAGTTTCACTATCTTGAGACATTTCTTCATGTGGGAAATGTTCCTCTAGCCATTCCAGAGTACTAGACATTTCTGTGAGAGAAAAAAAAAAGATAATATATTTTTTTATCTAATACAGAAAGTTTATAAATATATGAATAAAATTAAGTACACTTACTATTTCAGGTAAGATATGTCCTATGTACTCAGTGGGTATGCTCTTGTTCAAGGTTCTGTTGTGTTTGTGAGGTAATTATGTTGGAAGCCAATTTATTTTCTTGTGGTATATTCCATTTTAGAACATAGTGCATTTAAATGAATGGTTGGTGTGTTGTATATATGGGTTACATTTCTTATGTATTAGTACATATAATGTGTTTGTGTGCTTTTTTTTTAATTCGTTAAATGTTCCTATGTTATGATATAACAATCAAACATACCCCCCCCCAGAGTTTTTTAGGCAGTGGTACTGTTCTTCGAACATGTCCGCGAACATTAAATGAGTTCGCGGACATCAAGTACAGTAGAAGAGATTCATTCAGTTCCATATGATATGTATATTAAGTGAAAGTCATTATTGTTAAGTTGCACTACTAAAAACCTATGTAATTCAATGAAAAATCTTTGTTAAAGGGACGTTATGGTTAAGTTGCGCTACTAAACACCTATGAAATTCAGTGAAAAAACCTTGTTAAAGGGACGCTAAGTTTAAGTTGTGCCACTAAAAACCTATGAAATTCAGTGAAAAAACATTGTTAAAGGGACGTTATGGTTAAGTTGCGCTACTAAAAACCTATGAAATTCAGTGAAAAAACTTTGTTAAAGGGACGTTATGGTTCCAAGTAAAACTGAAAACCCTTGAAATTCGCCAGTTATGGTAAGCTAAGCAACCATAACTCGCGCCACCACTGTGCACTGCTAAGACTAATTTGGTGTAAATCCATCCAGTAGTTTTTTTTTAAAAGACTAAAACGTGAGGCAAACAAATTAGTGATATCTATGTCCGCTCCGCAGACTCACTTCCCTGTTCAGACTGGCCTCTGATTGACTGTACTGTCCGCTGACTGGCCTCCGATTAGCCAGAAAATGTGCTGACTTTTGAGTGGTCTGCGGACATCAGGACGCGCTCGCTGATTGGCTGGTGGGAAAATGTGAAATGCGTCAATTTTCCTGAAATGCCCGCCATCTTGGATTCGGAGACTTTTTTGGGGTCCGCAGACAGCGCGGTGAAAACATTTTTAAGAAAGCAGCATTTCACTTGTCAAACTCAACAAACAATCTCTTGGGATGTGGGGGGAATGAGGATTGGATTGGATATGGCCATAAGAATCCAAAAAACGGGTCGTTTCACCCCCCCGAAATTCCGCAAACACTCCAGATGTCCTGGGGTAGTGCTGTGGTGTTCGCGGACACTTCAGATGTCCTAGGACATCTGTACCTATTTCTGCATTACAGGGTTGGGGAAAAGCAGTTTTTGGATGGCTTATAACTTTTGCGCCATCCAATGAAACTGCATGTCATTTTGCAGTTTTATTCTAGAACTAATCCTGAATGGTTTTGCAAAGTTTTGTGGGATTCTGTCAAGAGGGGCAAATTTAGAGGGGGGGTCCCAAAACATGTAAAGGCATATAAATGTGGTGTCTTTTGACTAATCTGCACAACATTTGGCAAAACAATTTTGGATCTAGATATTAATGGTTTTCCAAAGTTTGGTGGGATTTCTCAAGAGGGGGCGAAATTAGAGGGGGGCTCTTAACATTTTTAGATGGCTTATAACTGGTGGTGGTCCCAAAGCTGTACTTACCGTGCTTCCCACGACTGAGTATCATTTTGCACTCATTGCAGGTAACACCATTCGCATGAGCCTTAGGAACATTGCCTTGAATGGTAAATAACAACCACACCCAAGACTCACGCCTAGTGCGGGTAGTAGGGTTTTCCTCTACCTCATTCTCATCATCCTCTTCTTCCTCATCCGCATCCTCACTCCTGTTCCCCTCTTCAGGCCCTTGGGGAGGTGGTTGTGGTGGAGGGGGTGGGGGTGGTGCTGAAGCAAGTTCAGCACCAGGTGGCAGTTCTGCAGCCAGGGATGCCATCTCGATGGTGTAATCAGCAAGTTGCTGGAGAAATAGCTGTGCTCTGAAGAATAGCCAGAAACACAATGAGAATAAGCTCTAGGGTGTGGTCTTTTATAGGGGTGCTTGTGCGCGGTTCGCGGACATGCGCGCTGTCCGCGGACAGATCGAACACAAAAAAAAGTTTGAAAAGTTTCAAAAGGTATGTAGAAACTCAGGATTACTATGTGGGACTTGTGCCATGGTGAGATTTTATTGACAAAATATTATGGATTAATTGAAAATGTACTTTTAATTTGTTCGGGGACCCGAACAGGGTCCGCATTCAGAACACGCGATCAGCGTGGGCGCGGTCATATGATCCGTTCGCGAACAAGTCCGCGATGGAAGCTCATGTCCGCAGGACACCAAATGCACGGAGATTGGCTAGCACATGCGCGTTGATGTTCTACAGACACTGTTCGGGTCCTGAACTAATTAAAATTGCGTCACACGTGAAACGAACATTTCAGGACACTGCGTGTGTTCTTAGAACAGTTTAAATTTGCTAGCGAACAGTAAGGACAGATATAGTGTTCTTCAGGACACGTTCAATTTCGTTTAGGTACGAACCTTTCAGGACACCAATTGTGTTCTTAGAACATTTTCAACTTGCTGACGAACAGTACGGACAGGTATAGTGTTCTTTAAGACACCTCCATTTTTGTTTAATTACGAACAATTCAGGACACTGCGTTTGTTCTTAGAAAAGTTTGAACTTGCTAGCGAACACTACGGACAGATATAGTGTTCTTTAGGACAGTTTAATTTTTTTTTTTTACGAACATTTCAGGACACCGCGTGTGTTCTTAGAATAGTTTCATCTTGCTAGCGAACAGTACGAACAGGTATAGTGTTCTTCAGGACACCTCCATTTTCGTTTATTTACGAACATTTCAGAATACCTGCACTGTCCACGGACACCTACATTGTTGATTGTTATTAGGTGAAGAAGGGATGGAAGTGTCATCAAAACGTTTTCGGTTATGGAGAGGGTTTGGGGATAATTGACTGGGATATGGTGAGGAGGGACAAGTACATGTGGGGCAATGGTACAAGGTTTTTGGTTTAAAATGATCTTCCACAAAAGTTTTCAAATTATTAAAATTAGTCAACAAAAAATCCATTTTTTCTTCTATACTGTGAAAAGTGTTATCCATAACAGGTTTTTCTATTTTGGCAGGCTCTGTACAAAAAAAATATATATATGTTAAATGTATACAAAATAATAATAATTAAATGGTTTATATTATAAAGTGTTTACCATTAGTTTCACTATCTTGTGACATTTCTTCATGTGGGAAATGTTCCTCTAGCCATTCCAGAGTACTAGACATTTCTGTGAGAGAAAAAAAAAAGATAATATATTTTTTTATCTAATACAGAAAGTTTATAAATATATGAATAAAATTAAGTACACTTACTATTTCAGGTAAGATATGTCCTATGTACTCAGTGGGTCTGCTCTTGTTCAAGGTTCTGTTGTGTTTGTGAGGTAATTATGTTGGAAGCCAATTTATTTTCTTGTGGTATATTCCATTTTAGAACATAGTGCATTTAAATGAATGGTTAGTGTGTTGAATATATGGGTTTCATTTCTTATGTTTTAGTACATATAATGTGTTTGTGTGCTTTTTTTTTAATTCCTTAAATGTTCCTATGTTATGATATAACAATCAAACATACCCCCCCCAGAGTTTTTTAGGTAGTGGTACTGTTCTTCGAACATGTCCGCGAACATTAAATGAGTTCGCGGACATCAAGTACAGTAGAAGAGATTCAGTCAGTTCCATATGATATGTATATAAAGTGAAACTCATTATTGTTAAGTTGCACTACTAAAAACCTACGTAATTCAATGAAAAATCTTTGTTAAAGGGACGTTATGGTTAAGTTGCGCTACTAAAAACCTATGAAATTCAGTGAAAAAACTTTGTTAAAGGGACGTTATAGTTAAGTTGCGCCACTAAAAACCTATGAAATTCAGTGAAAAAACATTGTTAAAGGGACGTTATGGTTAAGTTGCGCTACTAAAAACCTATGAAATTCAGTGAAAAAACTTTGTTAAAGGGACGTTATGGTTCCAAGTAAAACTGAAAACCCTTGAAATTCGCCAGTTATGGTAAGCTAAGCAACCATAACTCGCGCCACCACTGTGCACTGCTAAGACTAATTTGGTGTAAATCCATCCAGTAGTTTTTTTTTAAAAGACTAAAACGTGAGGCAAACAAATTAGTGATATCTATGTCCGCTCCGCAGACTCACTTCCCTGTTCAGACTGGCCTCTGATTGACTGTACTGTCCGCGGACTGGCCTCCGATTAGCCAGAAAATGTGCTGACTTTTGAGTGGTCTGCGGACATCAGGACGCGCTCGCTGATTGGCTGGTGGGAAAATGTGAAATGCGTCAATTTTCCTGAAATGCCCGCCATCTTGGATTCAGAGACTTTTTTGGGGTCTGCAGACAGCGCTGTGAAAACATTTTTAAGAAAGCAGCATTTCACTTGTCAAACTCAACAAACAATCTCTTGGGATGTGGGGGGAATGAGGATTGGATTGGATATGGCCATAAGAATCCAAAAAACGGGTCGTTTCACCCCCCGAAAGTCCGCAAACACTCCAGATGTCCTGGGGTAGTGCTGTGGTGTTCGCGGACACTTCAGATGTCCTAGGACATCTGTACCTATTTCTGCATTACAGGGTTGGGGAAAAGCAGTTTTTGGATGGCTTATAACTTTTGCGCCATCCAATGAAACTGCATGTCATTTTGCAGTTTTATTCTAGAACTAATCCTGAATGGTTTTGCAAAGTTTTGTGGGATTCTGTCAAGAGGGGCAAATTTAGAGGGGGGGGGGGTCCCAAAACATGTAAAGGCATATAAATGTGGTGTCTTTTGACGAATCTGCACAACATTTGGCAAAACAATTTTGGATCTAGATATTAATGGTTTTCTAAAGTTTGGTGGGATTTCTCAAGAGGGGGCGAAATTAGAGGGGGGCTCTTAACATTTTTAGATGGCTTATAACTTTGTTGCTATTTGACGAATGTGGACAAAAGTTTTGAGAAAGATTATAGACCCAACCTTCAATGTTTGTCTAAAGACTAAATGGATTTTGTTAAGTTATATGACTATTGTATGTACATACATTTTGACACTTTAAAAAAAATAAAACATGGGCGGATTTCAAGCAAACTCGTGAGGAGCATTGGCAAGGACATTAAAGCATGGTTTTGCAAATGTGCCCATGTTTTATTTTTTTACAAGTGTAATAATGTAGGTTCAAAAAATAGTCATGAATCTTTGGTGACTGAGGTATAGCCTGGGGACGAGGGCAGTAGCCAGATTGTCTGGGTCATGGCATAACATCATGACGCCAACAATCTGGCTACTGGCCATGACCGCTAGGGATGAAAAATGGTGTTAAAGTGGCTATGTCTACCTGGGACCGGCCATGTGGTAAAGGTATTAGAAGGTAGGATAGGATTAAAAGGGAAAAAAGTGATTGTGGTAATATGTTCATAGGGTTTTGCAGGCTGCATGGCAAGGGAAGAGGTGCTGTGTATGGAGCCCCGCCTTTTCTTTCTTGAATAAGGATTTTCCTTCCTACAGCGGAACGTTGCTGTTGTCCCGCTATCGGAAGAAAAATCGATGTTTTAGCACCCTGGGTTCCCGCTTTGGGAACCAGGGGTGCTAATGGAATTTATCCCACATGTCAGGGGCTGTAATGGACGATAATAGTCCGCAGTCCTGCTTATTTATTTATTTATTTATTTATTTATTTATTTATTTATTTATAATGCACCAATGCCTGCATATATCAGGCTGTGTGGTTACAGTATTTGTTGAGGAAGATGAGGTGGATGAAGACAGTTTACTAATTGCTGAGAAAGGAACAACCTTTCTGAGAGCATTGTGGTCATTGGAATTGGTGTGGCGGCGTATGGAGGTGGTCCCATGGGAGTACTGTCCATGAAGTCTGCGACTGAGTGCACTCAGTGCATTTCACTTTGGTAGCTTTAGCCTTTGGTACACTCCCGACAGTAGCAAAGAACTGGTACACCCATGATTCGATCTTGGTGTTAGAAGTAGGCACTTCCTCTACCTCATCTTCTTGGTCCTCTTCATTGTCTTTGAAAGTACTGTGCTTTGTTTGTTGTGAAGGTCCTCCAGATGGTGGTGGTGGTGGCTCTTGGGGAGGAGGGATGTCAATAACTGATGCCATTTTTAAGATAAACAGCAGTTTTGCTAAAATTCTTCCAAGTATGCACTGTGTACTAGATTGGTAATGGATAATGAGTATGAACAGGTGTAGAAGGTGTGCAAGGGAAATTTTGAAAGTTCCTAGATCAGTAGAAAATGCAGTTCCGAACTGTCCGTGAAGGACGGATCTTATCTTAAAGTGCGGACGGGTTCTCGGACACGTCATCATGGCGCGCACCACCGCATGGTCATGTGGCGCTGTCCTGAAGGTCCGCAATGAAGTCAGATGTTCGTAGACGTCTACGGATGCAAAACTAGTTGAAATAGTTGCAGAAAGTGTATAGAAGTGTTAAAAATGATTCTAGAAGGTGGGTTTTAAGGTGACACTTTGTAAATTGGACACAAATATTGTTATATTTGGTAAGTATGATATTAGTAAGTTATAGGAAAATGGCATACCCTGGTAACACCACATGAAATTCAATGAAAAAACGTTGTTAAAGGGAGGTTATGGTTAAGTTGCACTAATAAAAACCTATGAAATTCAATAAAAAAAACTTTGCTAAGGGTATGTTATGGTTAAGTTTCACTAATTAAAACCTATGTAATTCACTGAAAAACGTTGTTAAAGGGACGTTATGGTTCAATTGCACTAACAAAAACCTAAGAAATTCAGTTAAAAAACGTTGTTAAATGGACGTTATGGTTACAAGTAAAATCGAAAAACCCCTGAAATTCGCCAGTTATGGTAAGCTAAGCAACCATAACGCGCGCCACCACCGTGCACTGCTGAGAATAACACCCAGGACATCAAAGATAACATCACAAATATCAAGGATGGAGGATAAACTATTGCCAGCTGGAGAGAGACTTTCATAAAACTATCCCAGGTATGATAGATAATCTCTCAGAAGGGAGGGAAAGATAATTAAGATACAAAGTTAAATTTAAATGTAATGTTGTTAAATAACAGAAACTGTTGCAAGTCTGAAAGTCACAATGTTAAGTATAGGTTGTGAGGCAGCAGGAATATTTGAGAAAAGAGGTTAGGAGTAAGTGGTGCAACATCATATATCATTTGTTAAATTACACCCTAGTTCGACAGCTGAAGTATATTCAGGAGGGTATTGTGTTGGTTTTCTGATATGATGTATTTCAAATACATTTTTACTGAAAAATTTACTATGAAAAATCTCAGTGAAATATATAGGGGTTAAAAGGGGTGGGGAGGGGATTTGGGTAGGCGTAATGGCATAGGGAAAGTGCGGGCTTTGGAGGACCCCCAAAATTAAATTAAAATGCTAGAAGATTAAGTATTGAGATACACTGTTGCACGTTTTAATGCCATGTTATCAAAACTGAGAAATCCTTATGGTTGCACAGGCTTTTTGAGGCAAAGTGTTTCCCTGTCCTAGTAAGAAATAGGTGGATTGAACTGATCAAAAATGACATAATTTGAAAACAGTCATCCAAGGGAGAAAATGGAGAAGCTGGTTTGGTCTGTCCAGAGAATACAGACTACCTGAAACAGAGGCAGACAAGCTCAGATGCAGGGTCTGCTGTCTCAAAGAAGAACCTCTTTGGGGATTCAGTTGTAAACCCTTTGTCAAGCAATGTAGACAAATAAAGACAGAGGTGTGAGCATGCATGCTTAGACCATCCATGACACAATGCAAGAAGAAGCACACAAACCAGAATGGTATCTGCAAGCTCAATTTGGACAAAACAAATCAGAAAACCAGAGTGAAGTTCTATGTACTGGGAGTGGATGTGACTAAAAGGCCACTTGGCAGAAGTTCACTGGTTCAAAAGTAAAAAGAATGACCTTCATTCATGTATTTATTTGTTTATGGTTTAAAAAAAACCTTTTCAAATATTTTTTAAAAGAGAGAAGTACAAAAAAAGACAAACATTCATATCCATCATAAATAGCAAACTAAAATGATTCCATAAATAGTCTTGATAGTCAATAACACAATAACATTGAAAAACTAAATTAATTTCCACCATAAATAACAAAGCAAAATTAATCCAAACACAATCATAATAACCAATAACAGAAAAAAGACATTAAAGCAAAACCAAAAAGGAAAAACAAAGAAGTACCCTACAAAACGATCTATTTACATTGCTAACTAAACAGAAAAAGCTAAAAGTGAAGACTAAAAATAAAACATATCTTGATGTTCATTACTAGTTAAACATTTTACACACTTCACTTAAGAATCTTACAACACTTATTTTCAAAGAAACATTTTTCCCATGAAGCATATTTAGCCAGACGCAGTTCAATGGCACAAATTGAAGGTGAGTGACATATTTCCCAAATAATGTCAATCTCTGCGATCTTAATGTTGGGCAATGGATCAATAGATGTCTCAGGGTTTCCAGGGAATGTTTATCATGGCAATATCTACAACATCCAAAGTCATACATATTATTAGCAGATCTAATTTTTAATATTTCATTAGTTGGCAAGACATTCAAACGAAAGTGCATAAAGTTATTTCTGACCCGTTATCCTGGGAATTGAATCAAGTATGATTCTAGGGTGGCAATTTCCTTTTTATAGGAGATTATATGGCAAAAGAGTTTAGAACTGGTAGCTACATCTATCATTTTAGACCAATCATAAAACTGATTTTTCTTTTTTTTTTACAAAGTTAGGGTTATTTAATAAAACAGTCTTTGAGTTCCCAATTATTTCCAAAATTGATAGGCATTTCATATATAAATCTTGGATCATGCAGTTATTACCTCATCCCTCCTTACCTTTAGTGCCCAAAAGACCGTACACGTTAGATGTCAGTTCAGACCATAGTTACTTCATGAGCACCAACTTATTCCATTTAACTAAGCTAGTGAGTGACTGGATACCTAAGTCATATTTTACAGCAGAAAAAGTGATGCAACTAGGTAGATGGAATAGGACCTTCCTCCATAGTAAGGCCTCATAATGTTCAGGTTCAGCCAGAATCCAATCAGGAAAGAGTTCAAGACCATGAGTTAGCCTAGGAATAACTTTAGCAACATAGAACGTCAGTTCCGGGCCAAGCAAAAATGTACCATATTTATTATCCACCTTACCCATCTGTGTTGCTAATAGTAGGGATTTGTTTTTTTAGATAATTCCTATAAAATCCTCTGCTGGAATGTGATACAATATGATAACCCAAGTAGACCATATGACTCGTAGCTTTAATCTTGATCGTGTTTATGCCCCAAGTAAAGGAACATTTCTTTTGGGTTCTACAGAGCTTTAATATAACATTTTCTGTAGGGTTAATGATCAGGTTATTTAATTCCATATATTCAATAAAGCTGTTTAATAATCTCTGAAGACAGATAGGGGTGACATCAATTAGTATAAAGTAATCTGCATAGGCAGCCCATGAAATAGGTATATTGCCAATTTTAGGAGGGACCATGGATGCTTTATTTAGATATCATCCGACATCTGATACATATAAATCGAACAGTGTTGGGGAAAACAGACACCCTTGTCTTCATCCATTAAAGGTGGGGGTGGCTTGAGTCATAAGGCCATTCATATTCATTCTCACCCTAACGGAGGATTCATTGTGAATGCTAATCAGAATATTCAAAAGACCAATGGGCAAGCCCAACACATAATTTGTGCCATAACTTCCTAGGGTGCACTAGCTCAATTGCCAATGACAGATCAATTGATGCAACATAAATGGCAGAAGGTGCTTTCCATAATTTGCTGGAAAATTGTCAGTAACAGTCCACCACAGTCAGTACCCATACCTTTCCGAAAGCCCAACTGGAATATATCCAAAATATTAATATCCCTACTCCATTCTTCTATGTGTTTCAGAATAACAGAGGCAAACATTTTTGAATCTGCATCCATTTTTAAAAAAAAAAAAGTTTTTATTGTTTTAAAAATAAATAAACAAAACAAACCAAACTAGCAGCCTTATTTGCGACAGAACATGAACATCAATTAATACGCACTACCGCTCCCCCAATCCCTCCCCCCTCAAGAGCTTGTTTGCGTTTCTCATTCTGTATTATGTAGCCCACTGACTCAGTCTCCCACAAACATAATTGAAGGATAATGTATCTTTCAATAATGTATCTTCATTGATGGGGAGCAGGAGCAGTCAGCATTAAAATCCCCTCTGACTATCACCTGCCCGACCCCGAATAAGTCAAATGCCATTCCTCAATTTTTTGATTAATCTTCAAAAAAGTTGAAGGTAGCTTTCCCCTGAGACCCCAGTAAATGTTGAAGAGAAGAATGTTCGTAAAGTTCGGAAGTCCTTCAATTTTAATTGAGGCTGCCAAAAATTCTTTACACGGGATTGCGCAATCAGTGATCAATGTACCCATCCCCTTTTGGACTCCAATCAAAAGACCCCCAGCAGGATGACCCCTTAGACCCTTAAAATGGGTTCCACAACAATTTCATATCCTTCAAATATGGAGAGGCCTGTGATCCATTTTTCTTGAAGGCAAAAAAAAGAATGGTACGTAGACGTTTACACGTAGGGCCTCATTACGACCCAGGCGGTAAGTTACCGCCTGGGTCGTACCTTTACCACCATGGCGTAAACTACGTTTACGCCATGGTGGTTGGCGGACTTACCGCCCCATTCTGAGGTTGGCGGGGCGGTAAGTCCCCAATCCCCATTTACCCTTCCCCATTCCCATTTTTGCCCCATAGGGCATAATGGGAGTGGGGAAGGCGTTAATTATGCCACCGTAAATTACGGTGGCGTAATTAACATCAAGGTCCTTTAGCGCCATGGATTTTAACACCTGCTAAAAGCAGGTGTTAAAACCTCCATGGCGCTAAGGGACCTCGGAATCAGGCGGTAAGGGTCGGCGCTGTTTACGCCGCCGTAAACCCCTTACCGTCTGAGTCGTAATGAGGCCCATAGTTTTGTTAGTTCATAATGAGGAAAATCCATGTACATTCCAAGAGAGTAAAGTCAAATACTGCCTTTCGCTAAAGCATCACTTTCATTTCCTTCAACTGCGCTATGGAATCTCTAAGGGACATGGCAAGCCAGCTCCAACTTTCCTTCTCATTCCCAGCTTTAAATTCATCCTTCCCAATTATCAATCAGAGATACTATATTAGATATATAGTATCTAATATACTGTATTAGATGAATGATACACACCCATTCCATCCTTAACACCAGTGGGTTGACTTTGGTCAAAAAGGCCTTAAGGCCTTCTGATTATTTTAGGAGCATTTCCTAGACCATTTTGGAGTGTAGTACCAGTTCTGACATAGTCAAAATGCTTCAAATGAATGAAATCCACAAGCTTGATATCTTTAGATGTCAACAGTCTTAAGGAAGGGATTTCATTAAATAATGCTAATATGGTGCTTCTGTTTAAATAAATTGGACCCCCAGGATCGAACATGTAATTCGGCATTACACGTGGGTACTTCTGGAAGGTAGTGTTCTTAAAGAGAGGATCTACCTCATTTTTTTCTGGGATGTTGTTCAAATATACCTTTGAGGGTTGCCTACTTCATACTGCATGGTCAGCCTCCTTCTGTAATGTAATGGTGCCTCCATCCTGCCTTCCAGCCTGTAGCATACATTAACATGGGCTGGCCTATCGTTCAAGGTCGACCGTCCTAGGTAAGCTGGACCTATTATCGAGTTGCCTACCATATGGTTTTCCCCTTGGCCAATTGCCTGCAAAGAGGATTCCTCAATAGCTGTCATAGGGTAGACTTTGTCTGAGGACTCACAAGCCAAGTTGTTGTCTTTACACTCCAAAATAATCTGCTTCATCATTTCTCTGATGGTAAATTCTGTTAGTGTAGTTTCTTGGGGATGGAAGTCAACAACCTCAGTAGTGGATTTTTTACATGTGGTTCCCCCTCTGCTAGAACTAGGTGGAGAACTAGAATGGCTCTCATGCAAATTGTGTCCCTCCCCCTCACCTACTCTCTCAACTAAGAGGACTCACTGGTTCATGGGCAGGGCAATAGTCATTGCCCAAATGGGTGCTTTCTGATGGAAAATTTTAACGTTACTTTTAGCTTTTTCAGAGCATTGCATATTTTTTAGTAAGTGTGTTTTCTTCTTTTTCAGGGACTCAACGAGTCTCCATTGGCCGCGGCGTAGGTGCCAACCTTTCTACCCTCTAATGGGCTGACCTCTAGCGGTCCATTTTCACAGGCATGTTCTGCACTCCACTCGGAGTTGTCATCCTCTACACATACCAGATCCACCTCCTCCAAAGAGGAGTCATGCAGCTCCACATGCTTTCAACAATCAGACCACCCCAGTTTCCTTATACATTTCCTAGAGGATTTATTTAGGGCACTATTGTCCCAGGTAGTCTTATGATTTTTTATGTATTTATTATTTTTTTCTTTTTCAGTAATATCCCTAGCAGTATGGGAATCTCTATCAGGTACTCCCATCACCCGTTTCCAAATTATTTCTGCATCACAAGTTGAAGCTGTACCCTTATCTTCTAGAGAGGGCCCAGATGATTCCTGCATAGTGGGTGTTAGGCAGAATTGCATGCAGTACCCTCTGGGACCACCACACACAATTAGGACTACAGGTGTAAGCAAGACCAACCTTTGGTATAAGTCTGAATCACACAGTTTGTTAGTAGCGAGCTGAGCAGCCAGGCTTATCTCAATTTTGAATGTGAGCAAAACAAGTAGTTACACAAAGGACTTTCAATCACAGTGGTTCAAGTAGACGTTTATGCTCAAGGTTTCTTTGTAAAACAAATTTTAATTCATCTACACAATCATTTATAAAACATTTCACTAGAAGAAGACAACTTAATATTATAGACCATTACACTTTAATACAAAACTCTAAGTGTGTGAATCGAAATAATATTGTAACTCCAATCGCATTGTTTGAATGTATGTTGGCCTACACCAAGTTGTCTAAAAACATTGTGTACATAGATTCCGCGGCAAGGTCTTGACCTTAATGTATTATGCAAATCGCCATCTTGGATTTAGCCGCCATTTTAGGTACTCTTGCAGTGTGGAAGTCACCCTGAACAACAAAATGGAGGCCAAATGACATTTTGAGTGGGATTCTGGCCGTTGTGACCTCCGCACACATGAATAAGTAATATTCCCGCAGGCCACTTGTTGGGGTCGCAAACTGAGACCTTGTCCTATCCCTGACCTATGTGTAAATGAACAACTGTATCAGCGGAACTGATCAAAATGCATACATTATGGGATTGACCTGGCAACGAACCCTAGGCCTGGTCCCAAGAATGGTTAACCCGCGAGGGGGTTGGCCAGAACTGGATAAAAAGTATAAAAGCCCGAGTATCCCAATGTACGGTCTCTCACACTAACACGGCGAACTACCGTTGATGGTTCGTCCTGTTACTCTGAGGGCCGAATAGCTATCCGTATGTCAATTGACTTTTTGGTAATTGTTGTATCTTTGCATAAAGCGCTTTGTATGTCCTTTGTAACCTGTGTTGGTGTGTTTCCTTTGGTCTTCCCGGCCTCATATCAATTTTTCTGTTTCCACATAAGGTTTTGAAACAGTTTGAGCTCCCTTGAAAAAGGAGCAATATGGCAGTTCAGATACCTAGCAGTGAGCAAAAAGGGAACAAGTAAGTAGAATAGATTATATATTATAGGCAGTGCAAATAGTTTCAGTTCACCAGAATAGTTCAATTCAAGTCAATTGGCCAGGCCAAAGTTAATGGGCTAGTGTTCTGGATAGGAAGTAACAGTTCTGATATCAAATTGTAAAGTCTTTGCAAAAGTTCTCCGAAGTAGTTTAGGTGAAAAAGAATCATTTGTTGTGTCACAAGCTGATTAGGCCTGCAAGTGGGGAAAGTTTCACAAACTTTCTCCTTCGAGAGTGGCGTTCTCTCAATCGGGTTGGAACAGTACCTTTTTGTGAAGAAAACAAATGTTGCTGAAGTTGTGGTTCCTGGCAGTTCTTGCAGATCTCACTGTTCCTGTACCTCAGTTGTGTGGACATTATGGAGGAGGATGGGGGTTTCCTGCACTGCACGGGATCATCGAAGAAAGCAAACCAAATGGAGTCACTTAAGTTCCAGTAGCTGCAGATTCAAGAACACAAACGGGTGTCCCTCTCCCTAGCTAAACCTAACCAGTCTTGAGAATGGTATCCAGGTGTCTTATGAGTTGATTGGACCCACCAACTCATAGGAAGAAGTCGTCTTTGAAGGAGCTTCTCTGTCGAATGGAGTTTGGCAATTCAGACCTGCAGCAGGGCTTCACCGGGAAAACCAACGGTCCGGTGGTTGCAGCAGCCATTCTCTTCCAGTTTGTCTTTGGGTTTTTTTGTTCCAGTGGTTGACTCTGCCTTCCAGTCCTGGAGACTCACCTTTTATACAGTTTTCTCCGTTTCATTCCAGCCTAGCTGTGACTCACCCAGCAGGGTGGCTGTCCTTGCCAGACAGTCAGCCAGCCAATCATGCCCAAGTGCATTTGGGTCTCCTAAGAGACTAAGCACAGGGAGTTTTGGGCTCCTCCCTAACTTCCTGCCCACCCCAGATACTTATACGCCAAGGGCGGACTTCAGTCCTGAAGCCTGCGAAACGCACACAAACAAAGGGACCAAACCTGGTTTGGCATGCAGAGACAAACACTAGAAGAACCTTTTGAAAAAGAAATGTCAAAAAAGATGCCCCAGACCTGTTTAAACAAAGGAGCTTAAGACGCCATCTTGAAAAACATGGCTCTCGTGATTTTTAGCTATCAGTGTTCTTGGTCGGGAAAAATCATGGTAGTTTGTCGTAAAACCACTGCCACCAGTATTTCAATAGGAAAGGGTAGCATTAGACTGCTACATGAGTGTTTAGATACAGGGGATACTAGGTAACCCCTCCAGTACTCCAAAGTCAATTTCACTTTACATTCTCTGGGAAATAGTAGTTCATCCCAAAGAAGGTATTTAAACCTACGGGAAGTCTAAAAGACATCCCGGTGTCACTGCACTGAGGGTGCTGTGTAACACACATGAAAAGATAATGCCTATGGAGTTATCTAAAACTCCATAATCAGAGAACACAAATGTAAGACATACATCAAAACATATGAAAGAGTGGGAAAAAAGGCTCACACTCTTTCCAGGTTAAAAAATCAAGTCCTCAAAATCCAGCAAAGTTGCTGGGGGTCTCTAAGGTGAAGGGAATTAGCACATTTCTGAGAATTCTCCCCAACAGTGGGTTCCATTAAAGGTTGAGGGATATTAGTCTTCAAAAGATCTAACAGCGAAGACAAGTTATTACTACTATCAAACAGGTGCCTTATTTGGGTAGTAAATTCCATACACATCACATCTTGTACATTCTAAGGGCCTCATTACACGGTAGGCGGTGGACCAAGGTGCTATTAGCACCTTGGTCCATGCTGGTAAAATACCGGCACCGCCTTGGAGGAAAGGGGAATTACCGCCCTATTTCAAGGTTGGCGGGGCGGTAATTCCCCCTTGCCCCATTGCCCTTCCCCATTCCCATTTTTGCCCCATAGGGCATAATGGGAATGGGGAAGGTGCTAATTACGGTACCGCAAATTGCGGTACCGTAATTAGGAACCTGGTCCCTTTGCAGGTTGGTTTTTAATGCCTGCTAAAAAGCAGGCGTTAAAGTACCAATCCGCAAAGGGACCTCGTAGTAAGGCGGTAAGGGTTAACGGTCACCGGTACTATTACCGGTGACCGTTAACCCTTACCGCCTTCTGTGTAATGAGGCCCTTAGTGTAGCATGGGCCGATGGGTGTGAGTCGGCCAGGCATGATCCATAATAACAATTGTATTCTAGTACCAAAATAAATGTCCAGTCAGGTTTCTATACAAATACAAGAAATTAAGCAAACTAAGAGGACAGACAAACTAATAAAAACACTAAAAACCCACCCCTGAAATGAAGTACACAAAATATGCAGAGCTTTGGTTGAAAGGGGAACTCAGGGTTTCAATTCTCTTTGAAGCATCATTCAAACTGTAAATATATGTGTTTTAAAAAGGTGAGGGGCTGGTTCTAGCTTATCCATAACTGCCGAATTTCAGGGGGTTTTCGGTTTTACTTTGAACCATAACGTCCCTTTAACAAAGTTTTTTCACTGAATTTCATAGGTTTTTAGTAGCGCAACTTAACCATAACGCCCCTTTAACAAAGTTTTTATACTGATATATATATATATATGTATATATATCTTATATTGCAAACAATTACAATGTCATGATACAGTTCTTACCATTTGCATTTTATCACTACCTGTAACAAAATGAGAAGAGAAAAACAAAACCACAGGTACAGTGCAAATAAATATTTTTCAAACTAGGATTCAACACATGATGAATAAAAATGCAAGGGATTTTCTTTTGCTTTGCTACCCTAACTGCCTGGTATTTTTAGATCACATTCGCCAAACAGTCGCACAAGAATAACCTCACATCGACCTTGGATGCTCACCAAATATTTACAGTTCCCTCTCCCACGCAATCTCCTTTCACTCGAACAGGCCCAGTCAGCAGGGGTTTTCTCTGTTATCTCGAATGTTTGGAGTGTGTGGCGAAAACATAGAGTTCTCAAGCCAGTGCTAAGTGAGGCCAGGCACGTCCGTCTGGAAGCCCAGTTATTCTCCAACTCCCTCTCCCTCTGTCAGCCTTTCCCCAGCAAACCTCTGCACCTTCCCCTTTCCCTACATAATACAACTGCATATACTTTGCACCAATCAAATTGAAAGGCCGCATCACCCTTCCTTCAATGCAATAGACCAGTTACACAATGGACAACTGTAACTAATATCATTTCCTGTTATGCAGGATCTCTGTATACTGCAAACACAGAACAATAATGGAGAAAAATTCAGTGCACATTTGAAAAACGAATTTCATAATATGTATTTTCACCCCATTTGCACATAGAGATTACATTATAATGTTAATAAGTTAGCTCTAGTAATTAGTAATTGTTAATTAAGTCAGTTTGTTAGATGAATAATGTAGTCTCCTATGTATGAGGTATTTCGAAGAAGAGAGAAAATATATATATATATTTCTGGTGCACTTTAAACCTGCAGCTTCACATTGCTTTTTGCTGTATTATAAATTCTGTCTCCAGCCATATACTCACATGTTATGCTAGCAACATAGACTGGCTATATGTGTATGCCACATTATTGCTGGCAACAAAATGCTATCACATTCAGTGAGGCGCTATACACTCCAAGGCGCTATAAAGCGCTATTTTTTGCATTCAGTGAAGTGCCACACACTCCAAGGCACTATAAAGCGCTATATACTACTACATTATCCCTCCTTTTCTGACAATTTGGCAGTGTTCCAAGCCACAATTGGAGGAAACCCAACTTGCGCTCCTTTTTTTCCATCGTAGCAATTCAACAAAACGAATATTCACATTTTTCACAATAAATCACTGCTTAACCACCATAAAATAAAAATTCATCTCAAATGAGTCCATCAGTTCTTATAAAATATTGGACATATTTCTTTCCAACTGAAGTGCCCATAGTCCAATGTTTTTTTTAATCAATACTTGAAGTCAATCATAAAATAATAAAATAAATAATTAAAACAAAGAATTAACATAACAAATTAAAATAATTAAATAAAATAATAAAGATGTGGAACTTCATACTTCCAGGATGCATCCGAATTAATGCATCCACAACGCTGCTGATTCAGTTTAATAGTGTTTCTTTAATTGTGTCCATCTCTGATATGTTCCGACCATCAACATCACATCATCTGGTTCATCTGTTGAATTTTTTCATCCTGGCACTCTTAGATGCTTTTCCATCTTTTTTGGCATCCCGATTACTTCGTCTTCACCTCCATCCGGAGGCAGGCATCACTTGATATTCATATCGCGGACTCCAGGACTCCATTATCTCTCGTGTCCTCCGGTCCTGTGACCTCTGACCTCAAAATACAGGTTAGTGATTCTAAATCAAATAGAAAAGAGACAGGTTAAGTACAAAGCACAGTACTAATTTCACCCTTTTACCAAAAATAAAATATCCATGTATATTCCAAAACATTTTGCCCTTATTCTTTCGCTTTCTGAAATTAAGCTCATGTTATAGAGAAAACAAACATACAAAGCATCATTGATAATTTAACATATTTCAACCTTGTAACAAAATAATTTCATTAGCATCAGACGCCTTTTAATGATCATCACATATAGTATATTTATTTACATCTATTCCATTACAACAATCACCTCTATTTTTATTTCTCTGGTATTGGGCCCTATAAATAGACTCATATGTTTTCTTTCATGTATTTAGGGCACTTGATTTGTTTCTACTCGCTCAAGTCTCCTTACTTCATGTTTGGGATGCCAGGGCTTAATTTGGTTAACATGAACAAATTGCTCTGTTACAGTTTCACCCTCTGTTTTTAATATTGTATAAACCACTAGAGGCACCTTATCTATGATTTCAAATGGCCGCTGCCAGGCAGCCAGAAATTTAGAAATGTATGTTTACCTTTTCCAAAATGAAATTTATACACCTGATCCCCTACACTATGCTCTTTCACAAATGCCTTTTTATCATAATATGATTTTGCACTGTCAGCGGCCCTTTCCAAGTTCCGCTGCACAAAAGCAAATGCATGTTGTAAATGCTTCCTCAGTTCTTCCATATATTCATCAACTGTAGATGCGCGTACAAGTGTCTGTTCATGTGTTCTATACAATAGGTGTTGTGGCAACACAATCCTCCTACTTGTTACTACTTCATGAGGGCTGATACCTGTTGCTTTGCGCACTACAATCTGGTGCAGGAATACACTCTATCCATTTTAACACTAAACAAACCAGACTCAAAATATAACAGTTCCCCCTGCTCGACCTTTTTACAGGCCCTACATAGTCTATTTGCAAATCTGACCATGGAAGGGTTAAGCCTCTTTTTTATCAGTGGGGCCCTATGCATTGGTGAAGCAGGTTTAAATTGGGTACATGCTAGACATCCCCTAGTATATCATTCCACATCGTGGGACATATGTGGCCAGTAAGCATAATCTTTCAGTACCTGTAGTGTTTTTTGTGACCCTCTGTGTCCTGCAGTTATTGCATCATGTGCATGGTATAGCATTAGCCCTCTGAATGAAAGGGGTACCACCCACTGTATTTGTCCTGTTATGGATTCCCTAATCATGAGTCCATCCTGTAGTCTTATTCATTTTTTATTCTTTAATAGCACCCTCAACTCTTCTTTTCCCACACAATCATTTTCTGTTAAAGGATTTTGTTCAGGGTCTATGAAATGATTATAATAGATTCTCAAAATTCGATCATATTTTTGTGCCTTAATCAGATCTTGATCTGGTGTATCATAACTCCATTGCACTACTGGTTGATCTATCTCTTTTGGAGCTTTAGAGCGTGTAACTGCATCAATTTGTATTTCACCAAGTAAATGTTCAATAGGTAGCAACTCTCCCATCACAGCCCCAATGTTAGCTAAATGATCTGCCTTATCATTTCCCTCCTTATCCTCTCCTGGAGTTTTTAAGTGTCCACACATTTTCCTCCAGTATATTGTCAAATCATTCTCTGACACCAATTTGTCTATGGCTTGTATCATCTTTCCATGTTTGAGAGGCTTTTTATTGTATGTAATCATACCTCTTGCTTTCCCGCCAGGCAAATATTCCACAAAGCTATTTCGTGCATAATCAGAATCAGTCACCAGGAAAATTTCATTAAATGTATTATCACTGCAGTAGTAATTGCTTTATAAATGGCTGCCAATTCCGCTACTTGACTGATCCTAGCCCCAATTCTCATCCCTTCACTGGGAATATCTTCACATCTCAACCAGACATTTACTATTCCTGACATCAATTGTTTATTACTGTCATTTTCTATGTGAAAAGCAGGACCGTCAACGAATATAGTTGGCAAATCCTTGCATGTCTTTTCATCAAAAGCTTTATGTGGTGATTGTCCACACTCCTGTAAACTAGATTCCACTTCTATTTCATTTCATACATGTTCAGCTGCCCAGTTATGTAGATCAGCTAAACCTTGAGCAATGGGCTTTTTGTATTTTGGCCATACCTTACTTCTACAGGAAAACCTTGCAATGCTAGTGTCCATGAAGTAATTCTGGACTGTGCTAGGTTGCCTGACCTAATTCTTTTACTCTCTAAAAACTGCAATGGTTGATGATTTGTGTCAATGATTACCTTTTCCCCCTGAACAATGGGGCGGAAATGCTGTAGCACCCACACAGTGGTCAAAAGTGCCTTTTCACATTCACTGAATTTCATTTCAACTTGGGAAAATGCCTTACTTGCATAAGCAATGGTTATGTGATTCAAATCATGTTTTTGTGATAACACTGCTGACATACAATGTTCAGAGAAACATATTTCTATAAAGAAATCCCTATTCTTTATCCGGTTTGCTAAACATGGTGCCCTTATAAGACACTCTTTCAATTTAGCCACTGCCTCAGATTTCTCTTTTTTCCCATTTCCAGGGTGTATTCAGCTTCAGTAGTTTAGTCAATGGCTGAGTAATTTCAGCATCATTTTCAATAAACCTTCTGTTATATCCCGTCATTCCTAATAAACTTTTCAAACCTATTACACTTCTAGGGTCTTTTAGCTTTTGTATGGCCTCTACCTTCATCTTTTGTGGGTTTAGTCCATGTTCAGACACTTCATGGCCTAGCAAATTCACCTTTTTCTTGCACCATTGTGCTTTTTGTAAAGATACTTTGGCACCTGCCTTTTGTAATTGGCCAAGAACATGTCTTATTTCATCAAAATGGCTTTTTAAGCTTTCATTTTTTATCTGGACATCATCCACATAAACTATAGTTCCTCTTTCCGCTGCATCAGGCATAGCCTTTCTCAAAAATATGCCAAATTCACTCCCACTATTGACGTACCCGAATGGAGTTCTAAACCATGCGTATTGGGTCTAATCAAATGAAAATGAAAATAAATTCTGAATCTTTTCTGCCAATGGCACACACCAATATCCAGATGTGAGATCTAATGTAGTAAACACCTTTGAGCCATGCACCTGAGCTAAACCTTGATCAATGAATGGCAGTGGCCATCTAGACACTGGCACTCTTTTATTTAATTCTCTCAAATCTGCACACAGACACCATTGACCATTTGGCTTTAGCACACCCAAAATAGGTGCGTTGGATGTGCTATGAATAGACCTGATAATTCCCAGAGACTCCAAGTTCTTAATTATTTCTGCCAGTGACTCTAAATGTGCCAGCGCTAATCTATACTGGCGCACAAATACTGGTCTTCTACTACACTCTTCCGCTAATGTGGCAACATGTAAGTTAGTTAGTCCACATTCGTATGCATCTTTAGCAAAGACATCTTTAAACTCCATAAATATCTTTCTCAATTAATTTTTATCTTCATTGCTATCACATGCATCTGCAGATAAAATCTGTTCCTCAACGCATCCCTCGGGGACTAAGAATTGGTCTTAAGACAACATTATGCAAGGAAAATAAAGAATTCGTCAAGAAGTGGGAACAGATCCTAAATAGGTGCTCACTGGATCTGATTCTCTTGACCATCAAGGAGCTATCAGCTAATTTGTCCACTTTGGAAACATAAATACAAGATTTAGCTAAATAGATTACCAAACTCACTAAGGAAGAATCTTTTGCAGATACTTTAGCAGATACAAACGCACGGGTTGAGAGCTACAAATCAGATTTAGAAGCAAGAAAGATACGCAAATTTTGACGTGACACGTTTGACTATTTGCGAGACGAGGTTTACACTTGGGCGGAGAAGTATCAGAACCAACCACCACAGTTCAAGAAACCACAGACTGAACAAAGCAGTTCAGACACAGATTCAAGCAGAGAGGAAAATCCTCAAAACCAACCTCAGGCATCAGCTAGCAGCGACAGAACAGAAGAATCCGGTCCTAGAGCAAGAAGAGACAGCCAAGTTTTTTTAGACAGCAACAGAGGAGGAAGAGAACGAGGCGGGGGAAGAGGAAAAGGACCCGGGGTTCAGACGAGACATCAAGCTCGGACAAATTAGTGGTGAACATCTCAAATAGAACCCTTAGCAATCAAGAAAATAGAGTATTACAGAAAGGCTTGAAATGTGTACCAACTCATGGGACCAATTTGTTTAACACAAAGATTGAATTGCATAAACTAACACGCAAGCTCAAATTGAAAGTATTTTTCCCAGAAATGGATTTGACCACCATATAGACAAAGATCCGGCAGAATTAGTTGAATTCAGACCAAAAAGCACCTTTGTAGCTCCCATCACAGTCCCTGCAGTGGATATTTTTGAGAGAATGGTCCTTGCGGACCTCAAGAAGATACATTTTGGCACACCGAAACATAAAGATTTAAGTAGAGGAGAGATGTCTATCATCAGAGAATTATATACAGATGAGAAAATTACCATAAGACCAGCAGACAAAGGAGGGGCACTAGTGATTCAAAATACAGAGGACTACAAAAGAGAATGCCTACGTCATCTTAACGATCAGTCGATTTACGCAAAATTAGATCAGGATCCAATCAACAGAATACAAAAATACCTAGAGTCAATTCTCACAAAGGCAGAAGACCTAGGGATGATCACCGACAAAACTAAACAGTTTTTGCAGAATCTTCGACCTAAAACACCACACTTTTACCTACTTCCAAAGATACATAAAGATCTGACCAATCCACCCCGAAGACCAATAGTGGCAGCAACAGGAGGGGTACTACAACCTTTGGGTCCTACATCGATTATTTTCTGCAACCGATTATCCAGAGAACAACCACATATGTTAAAGACAGTAATCATTTTCTGAACATTCTAGAACAGATCCAACTAGAAGAGGATGTCATTCTATTCACAATAGATGTAAACAGCCTTTACACCAGCATACCACATGACTTGGGACAAACAGCAGTGGAATGGCTTCTACTACAAGAAGCAAATATAGGAGCTAACAAAGAATTAATCCTAACTCTACTTACCTTTATTTCCATGAATTCCTACTTAACTTATGAGAATAAATTCTATATTCAGACATCAGGAACAGTCATGGGTGCCACTATGGCACCCGCATATGCCAATGCCTTCATGCATTTATTTGAGACAGAGCACATCCTTGACAAAGATGAATGGAAGAACCAACTGAAGATTTGGTTGAGATACATGGATGACATTTTCGGACTATGGAAAGGTACCAGTGAGTCATTAAAAGAATGTTTCAGATATATTAACCAAATTGACCCACGCATACAATTCACTGCAGAAATAGGGAATCCTAATATTCATTATCTGGATGTGGAGGTCAAAGTTAACCAACAGCAAATTACAACTTCATTGTACACTAAACCCACAGACAGAAACAACCTATTAGACCGCATGAGTTTTCATCCACAAAATACATTGCAGAACTTACCATATGGACAAATGCTGCATCTCAAAAGAATCATAGGTGAACAGGGTGAACTCAATCAAGAATTGCATAGACTACAGGGCAAATTACGAGCTCGAGGATATGGTCAAGATGAATTAGACACTGCATTATCTAAAGTGTCAGCTAAAACAAGAGCTAGCACATTACAGCAAAGCACCAAGAAAGACACACCACAAATGGTGTATGTATCAAAATTCTCTACCCAAAGTGCACAAATTAAGAGGTGTATCAATAAGCATTGGCCAATACTCACCAGCGATGAGCGCACAACATCTCTATTTCAAAGCAAGCCAGTGTTTGCGTATCAGCGATCAAGTAATTTATGTGACCTTTTAGTCAATACCAAAGGTTACAATGTCAGTCAACAGAAGCCCAAACAACAGGGTACTTATCCATGCCTGAACTGCAACAACTGTAACAGCGTCATTAAAGTTAGCACAATATCACATCCACATATAGGCGAAAAGATCCAACTCAGATGTTATGGGACAGCAATACTGAGAACTACATCTACAGTATACGTTGCCCATGTGGGCTTTGTTATGTAGGGGAAACCGGACGGAAGTTGAAGATCCGGATGAATTAGCATAAATCCTGCATACGTATCAAGAATCTTAACTCAGCAGTAGCCACACATTTTGATGAGAAGCACCATACTGCAGCTCAACTGAGATTTCAGATATTAGAAGTGTTAGACAATCGGCAATTAGACATTGACCCAAGAAGAAGACGTCAACAAAGAGAAGCATTTTGGATAGACCGATTGGACACTCTGTCACCTAGAGGAATGAATGAGGAATTTGATCTGAACTGTTTCTTATAAATTGTGTTGATTCACTGAAATACTCTTGACAGACAATTTTCCAAAATCGACCACCTGACGTGGCATATATAAGTACAAGCTTTATTGGATTCTACGAATGACAATTTAATTGTTTGATCTTTCGATATCTTTTTCTCCTCTTTTACTTCATTTCACTTTGTTTTGATCTCATTTTTTCTATTTAGCTCAATTTTTCAATTATGTTTTGTGATTATGATTTAACAAGGACCAACAGTACTGGTATTAAAGATTTTTTTGATTCGTGTATTTTCTTCTTTGTTTGTCAATAGTTTTTCATTTGTTCGACTTTCTTGGTCATGTTCGGTAGACATTCTGCATGCATTACCTTGTAATATGTTTATTATGGATCAAACAGAACAACACTGTTCTTTATAGATCAGGATCACAAATATCGTGTAACTTGAATCTCGATTTCCATTGCAACAACAGTTATAAGAGACGTCCTAAGCTTGTCCGCGTTCAACGCGCGCGACACACTTCAGAATTAATCTGTAAGGCACGGCTTACACCTATTTTTTTAGCTGATCGAACTATACACGCATCAGCCCCTACCAACATGGCGGCGCGTACATGGACTAATCTGCCATGTTACGCGTGGCAGTAACCGTAGCAACCGCTAGCCTCACTCTCAATGCAACACTCAGCATTTTTTCAGTCAAGCGACAGACGGCGGCTCACTATGAGTCAGCGCCAGACGGCTTCTTGATACAGCGTTCTGTTACACAGAGGTATGTTACACAAGTACGGGTCCGCTATGGCCACGGCAGTGCATATTGCACAGGCAGCAGGTTCACTGTATTAAATAGTTTTAATGGAGTTTTCGCAGAATAATGGTTGCACTGAATACTGAAAGGACATTTATTGTTATGTTTAATTAGGCAAATAGGCGTACTTCAACGAACGCTACAAGGATACACATTATAATATATACAGAGCGTACTTGGTAAGGTCAGAAGCATGTATATTTGCAAATTCCGCATGACTGGGATGTTGGTACCCACAATTCAGGCACAACAATATAGTTGTCAGACTAACACTCTGGCGACATGCATGGTCACACTGAAGGTGTACAGTTACATTAGTAGACACATGCACCAAAACAGTATTGGGTGAACATATGTGAACATATGTAAACATGATGACTATTGGCACGGTCAATGAAGAATATTTATGTATTTCTCCTTTTTTCCCTCCCTTTCTTTCTTTTTGTGTACATGTATGTTCGTTGTAAGTGGGTACCCTGTTGATTTTACTGTAATTTTCTTTGCACATTTTTCATTTGCTTGAATATGGTACTTTTTAACTTGGTTATATTTCTGAACTGGAACGATGATATACTCTGTGTAATCCCACACCACTGCACATTGTTGTTTACTTTGTGGCCATTTACTTTGATTAGGAAAGGCCCTGATGAAGGACTACATAGTCCGAAATGCATTGTCCACTTTATGATGTTGACTTATAAACAACATCAGCATGCTATACTTTGAGAATAAATACACTACTGAAGAATTAAATATTTGTTCAACTTGGATTAATGGAAAATTGAAATATTTGATAAATCCCGTTGGGATTAAAGGGTGTGTGGCCCACACTGCAGACAAGATTGTCGAGGTCATTTTTCAGGTAAAATCTGTTCCTCTACCATTTTTGAGAATTCTGGGAAATCTTCCAGTGGAGGAATCTCTGTGCTTTCTTCCAACTGTGTGGCTGTGTCTTTCTGTAAAGCTGCCACTTTTAAATATTTTGGCATATCAGCTTCCACTTCAATGGGCTATTTTTCTGTTTAATTTTCATTTAAGTCAAATACTATATAATCCTTTTGATGACAGCACACTGTCTCATTTGAATCATAAGGGTACACAGAATGAATTTTAAAGATCCCTTTGGGCTGATAATCCAAGTATTCTGGCAACACACCTCTGGCATCTACATACCTTTCAGGGATATTTCCAATCACCATGTTATTTAGGTCTGCATTATAATGTGATTTTTGTATGGCCATTCCTAATGAAGAATGTTCCTCTAAATGAATATCTTGACACCCTTTATTATTCACCATAATTTTTACAGACCCTTCACCAACATCTATCAATGGAATGTATTCAGGCCTTGCTGTTTTATGGATTCATTCAAGCACACAAATGCATCAGAATCTTTCATCTGTTGTCCATTTTTGCATTTTAGCGTTATTGCAACATACTTGGTGCATGCAGGGATAATAGTATCCTTCCTCAGCTGTAATTCAATTGCATATGGGACCAGTTGTGCGCAATGCTAAGCCCTTCTTTTGTCTTCAAATTCAGGTGCAGGCCCACCTAGCTGTGACCATATTTTTTGATTAAGGAAATCTAACACCATACACATTCTGTGCATGATATCATTGCCCATGTAAAAGTAATTTTGTGTCCCACTCGCTATCCACACATTATGGTAAATTGTTTTCTATCCAATATTAATCTTCTAATCTTCAGCATGCATCTGCCTGCAATTCGGTTTTCAAAGTCTGGACTGTCCAAACCAGAGACATATTGGTTTTTAATTCTAAATATTGGGATCTCCTCCCTCTCCATTATTTTTGAAGTACTTTCTCATTAATAAAGCTTCTTTCCTGTTCAAGCACTAAGGTGGCTTTTATTACTTTAGAATGGTCATTTATACCAATGTGAACCCATGGTTGCTCATCTTCCATGTGTATTTCAGCAAGAGAAGTAATGTGTTTTTCTGTGTCTGTTTTAGGAGTAGTATTCAGTTTGCATGTCTTCTCTTTTAAATAAAAACGTAATGTGTGCTCATCTATTTCAGTTTGCCATTATTTCCTCAGGTCTAAATAAATGTGTCCAGATTGTTTTTCATTTTCACTTTGCATTTTATCTTGACACATCAAGATAACAGTGATGCTAGGTATACAGCTATTCTGGAGGTACACCTCCACCGCATCATTCGTTTTGGCAACGGTGTGGAATTCATTTATATTGCTGTTTTGTGATTTTATTTTCTTAGGTCTCAGTGGTTTTTTTGTTAAGGACCACAGTACTCCATTCACCCCATCTATACGGGGAGATAATCTTTTCAGGCAAACTGTCGCCATCAGAAATGGAATTTCACAAACAGATGTGATCAATACCTCCTGTTTCATTCTGTGTTTTCGTTTCTTTATGTCAACCTTTGTAACATCTATAATAGGTACCTCCTCCCCGTTAAAATTATGCACTGGACCTCCACTTTGCCTCACTGTGATCTGATTCTGTGGGGATCTCCCTTCATTAATACTTTTTACCAATTCTTTGGACATAATTGTGGCATGTGCGCCAGTGTCAATCATTGCAAATGTACTGCATTTCTCTTCCACAGTGATGGGAGCTTAATACTTGTCTTCAACTTCCTCTAACACACATAAGAAGTGCAAATTCTTACTGATTTCAGGGCTCACCTTTCTCAGGCCTTTTTTTGACTTTTGGTTTAGCACATTGGTAAATGGAAAGATATGTTTCCCTCCTTTCTGTCCATTTCTGTGTGAGAGACTCTGTTCATTTCCCCATGTTCAGAGGTTTTTTGGAGTGTGGCCACTGTTCGCCCATCCATCCAGGTATCATCAGAGGTCACATTACAATACTCCAACTGAACTTGTGTAACAACATCACTTGGCAATTTGTCATTGTCTAACTCTGTGCATGTGTAGTTATTTAGCATGGTACCAGTCCTTTTAACTTCTTCAAAAATATGTGGCTCAAAGAATTCTTCGGGTGATTGACCTGTACACTCCTTTTGAGTATTTCTTTTTTCTGCCTGTGTTTGGTTATTGTTTTCATTGCCCAGGGAATGAGTTATAGTATCCCCTCTTACTCCCTGTTCACTGGTATTCCCCATGCATGAGTCATTTTTCTTAAATTTGTCTCTTTGTTCTTTTGGAATTTCAGGTTTTCCTGTTTCATTGGTACAAATCTCCAATGTTTGATTTAGCTCTAGGTTAAACCGAACTTCTTATTTATAAGTATTTGCACTTTCTGTCACTGTATTGCTCTCCCCTGAAAAGTGCACGGAACAACCATAAATCACCAATGCAATTATGGAGCAAATACTTCAACCCATAAACAGACAGACACAATAACTCACAGCCACGCACTCTTTAGAAGATAATCAGCTCTTTACGGCTATTTATTCAAAGATTACAAGGACATAGAAATAACTCATAAAACTAATATGGACATAGATCACAGAAGTCAAAGAAGTCAAAAGAAATACATCACCGTGAGCATAATTCTTGTCCTCATCTCGTCCAGAAGTGGCTGGAAGACTCTGGGGGCAGCCAGGCCGAGAGTGCCACAGCTCACAGGAAGGGCAGACAGAGCGTCCTTCTCTGGCTGAAGTCTCACCTGACCCCTCCGGGTTTCCGCATATGTAGGAACTCCACAAAAGGGGAGTTCATTCTCGAACCTTCTGGAATTGCACCTGCGCAGTTGAGGAACAACCGTCAGTTGCCAGCTGGGTCAATCGAGAGCTCCCCCCAAGGAACGCAGGGCCTCCCTGCTCTAAAAACATGCTCCACAGAGAACAGTAGCAAGTCATAACAACATTAGCTTTTCCCAGCAGAAATGGCCTTGGCTGCATACCAAGTTTGAAAAAGCATGTTTGTCTCAGCACTGTCAATCTAACACTTCAGCAAAATGTGTGTAGCCTTTCACTGCTGAGTGAAGTAAATATCCAACATGGCTCAGAGTGCTCCCAGAATGCATTGCGCGCCCGCGCCATTTTGAAATAAGCATAAATCAAGCAGAACAATTCCACCGTTTGGATATTTATCTTCCATAGCCAGGTGGCACTGGAACTGGTCTCTGAAACCTACGAAATGTTAAAACTAAATTGGGAACACATTGAAGGCAACAACAACAAGCAATTATAATAGACAGAATAGTAAAAATGCAAGCAAAAATAAAACGTAGTGTACCCCCAATATCAGGTATCCATGAAAATAACCAATCCCACCAGTTTCTGTTACGATCTTGAGACACTTGAGAAATGAGATCCCTCAAACCTCGAATTTGACTTTCAATGGATCGTGAGTGGTCACTCAAATTGAAGCAACACATACCTTCAAAGGCATTACACCCTAAATTATGTTTCAGCAATAGATAATCAACAACAGCTCTGTTCTGCAAAGTAGCTTTTCTAATAACTTGACTATCAATGAGTAATTCTTCTAAAGCTTGCAAAGTACGATTAAGACTTTTAACTATTAAACACGCTAATTTCATCAAAGATTTGTAACCTCCAGCAGCTAAACCCCAAACACCTACTAATAAAAGGGTTAATGCTAAAACCTCAGCTTCTGATAGCGAATGTACATGTGAATCACAGTCAGGATAGATTCAAAGGTTGACCTTTTACCTCGAGTTATCGCTGAGTGTAAAGGAAACATCATTAGTCCTAATTGAGTCAAAGCACATGGACCTCCAGAAATGTTAGCTGGAATATAAGTATATGTAATGTTACCACATGAAAAGAGCCATCCTGTTGGAAGTTTCACATGATTCAAATGACTAGCAGTTATCACTGTATGATTGCAAGACATAGGGCCTCATTACGACCCTTGCGGAAATGGAAAAATGATGGCGGAAATGCAATACCGCCATCGAACACCGCTCGTTGCGATCATGACCCGTCACCGTAAAGTACGATGCCATTAGCGACACCGCAGTGAACGGCAACGCTAACTGCACCAAGTACGCGCACGCGCGCCTTGCAAAACCGGAATCACCGCCATGGCGCAACGGTACGCGAATTCTGACCCTAGCGGACATGTACTGAACGCCATCAAGCACGTCGTAAAGTACCATTCCGCCATGGCGAGAAATACGGCAACGCGAACCAACCGTAAATGGCCCACTGAGTGCCTGTACTCCACTCCCTGGCCTCATTGCACAACTCCTGGCAGGCGCAATGTACACACACTATGCAACCAGTGAAATCCACTATTCACCCATGCATGCCAACGTAGAAAAGCATGCAGGGGCTCAAAGCGCCCCGTGAGTGGGCATCCATGTACGGCATGTCACCATAGCCGTACTGACGCAGCACAGGCATGTGAAGGTACAACACATCAAAATGAAAATCAAGAACACATGACACAAAACAACAGTAGTCCCCCATCGCTTGCCACCAGCGCAAGGCAACATCCACAACAGCATCCTGAGGGGGATTGCACCAGCCCTGTACTCATGCCAGTAAACAAACCAACCATCAGCAGAAGCATGTACCACACAAGTCGGCAGAGTGACTGAGCAGCCAGGCCCATCCCAAGAGGGGCGGATGGGAGCTGCAGGGCACAGATGGCATCAATTCAGAATCTATTCCAATGGACATGACCCCAGTCCCCCTCCAACAAACGCACGCAAACACAGTCACCTGTGACCAGCCACATTCTGAACAACCCATCATTCCACCAATCGACCTGGCTGACAGGCACCAGTCGGCCAAAAGCCAATCCCCCGCCCCTGAACAGCACATCATGTAAACAGACACAATGGCAGCCTCTATCCGTGACCATACTGTGCTACGTAGGCAAACGCGGCCAGTACTGTACCACACAACTCAACTCAGAAGGCGGAACACAAAGCAGATCATCATGCAATACATACCGCCACAAAGCGAAAATCGCCACATCACCTGCAAAGAACAACGCAACACGACAAATATCGGAATACAATTTAAATGCACATCCAAATGACAAAGGCCCCACATCAATTTGCAAAATCCCACCAAAACAACCATCATCACCGAGGGCTGCATCTGCAATAATTGACCGGCTTCCACTTGTGTGACGCCCTGTACCATCATGGCACACAGGGCTTACATCAACGTTCCAAAAGGCAACATGGAAGCGGCAAGAACCGCAGGTCCGTCCCATGAGGCAGGCACTAGTCGAGCTGAAAGGCCGAAATGTTGCACCTAGCCACCAGTACAGCGTAAGGGCATGTGGCCCATTGGCGATCGTCCCATATGATCGAAATGGTGCTCCACTGATTCACCCGAAGCTGCAGGAGTCGAGAGTAAAAACCATCTGGAGGAGTGGCGTAGAGATGGCATCTGCAATAGGGCAGGAGATACCTGTCACCCAAAAGAAACACAAATCAACCGATTGCATTACGGGACTCATGATGCATTACAATCTTCATTCAACACACCAAATCCACACCCATATGCATGCTAGCCCACTCCAAAGGAATATACACACCCCTAATCCAGTATCGAATCACAACGAAACCAATCGAGCTAAATACACCATTGGCAACGTCGGTTACTGTGCATGCGTCCGTCAAGATAGAACCCATGACATGGGATTAGTAACGTGCCTAGACACAAGTGTATGAAGGCGCGTCGAGACAGGGAGGATCCGACAAGGGCAGAGAGACGTATGTCCCACTATGGCAGCCTTGCATCACATAACGCAGGGGAAGGGGAGTGAACCAAGAAACCCATGTACATGGCAGACCCTGAACGGATTCATCAGTCCATGCATCCACACATCATTCCCTCATCCCGCAATGAAAACGCATGAATATTCACTCACATAATATGTGAAACTTCCATCGCGTCTGTGCGTAATGCAGTCCGCAAAAACCACTGTGCCCCTGGCCGGATCTGTAGTGTTGTGAAGCAAGATGGATTTGGGAACGTCCTGCCTTATCGTCCACTACGCTATTGCGCATCCCATTCAATTCATATCATTCATTGCCTGCTCGTTATGGGCCATGTCCCAAGGACATTCTACAATAGAACGTTACATTTCCAGCCAGACCTGTGGGCGTATCCTCGCCGCTACTTCAAAACCAAAAATGCTGGCCTTCGAATTCCTCACTTGCAACATTACGTCGAAAAGGCTTCTGTGAACGCTTGCATTCACAATTACATCAATGTAGTGCGGCTGTGTGTCATGATGCTAACTGGCTGCAATCACAAATGGGACGCCACGCCCGTCGGTGAAGTACGCTACTGTGCTGCATGAGGGTCGGCCATCGATCGAGCCCTACATACCACTGACTCTTCACAGGTATGTAAGCGGCTGCAATCATAGCATGTGTAACAATGGGAGCATAGCATGAAAATCAGTCAAAGTACATCACACTGCCATCGGGATTTGATACATGATTCCAATCCCAAGATGCCATGTGGCCAAATGCAGCCTTACGTGCGGGCCGTGCTCGACCAGAAGGGATTGCATCTGCCACAGATTCATTCAATCAGCACAGGTGGAGGCCATACAGGCCGACAGCACATATATTGCAGACCCAAACCCCTCCCACAACCACTCCCACTCCAAAATGCTACCGGCAGGACTAGCGATGTTGGGCCTGGGGTACCAGATAGCACTGCAAGTGCTACAACTACAAGAAGACGACGAACAACAACAGGTACAACAACCGGGCGCACAGGGGAGACGGAGGAGGAGGAGGAGGAGGAGGGCAAGGCAGGGTCAGCAAGGCCCACAAGCACTGCCACCACCACCACGCAGGCGGCCCGCAATCCCACGCCTCCGAGCCGATCCGTTCAACCTCACTGCTGAGCAGATCCACACCCTCTACCGTTTGGACCGGGACACCATAATCGCCATTGTGGACATGACACATGCTGACCTCGTGAGCATGATAGATAGCCCAACCGCCATCCCACCCCTACTGAAGGTGGTGTCTGCACTCCACTTCCTGGCCACAGGCACCTACCAGCACACAGTGGGACAGTTGCATGGCATTTCACAGCCACTGTTCTCACGGACACTCTTCCAAGTGCACGATGCCCTCCTGAAGCACGCCGACGACCACATCACACTACCACGCACGTACCAGGAGATTACCAACGCTAAAGTGGGATTCCATGCACTTGGCGGCATCCCGGGTTGCATTGGTGCCATCGACTGCACCCATGTTGAATTGGTTGTCCCACATGCCATGGAGGTCCAGTACCGCAACCGGAAACAATTTCATTCAATCAATGTGCAAATGGTGTGTGACTCCAACAAGATATTTACGCATTGTTGTGCCAGATTTCCAGGATCTACCCATGATTCTATGGTCCTGAGGAACACAAGAATACCACGCTACATGGAGCGACACGCAGGGCACAGATCCTGGCTACTCGGTGAGTCTCATTTCATGCATGACATCGTGGCCCATTTGATGCGTCAATGACCTTGCAGGGGGGGGGGGGCTACTTAGCACTATCATTCCACTGACACCCTTTATTCGTCTCATACAGGTGATGCCGGGTATCCACTGAAGAGATGGCTCCTTACACCAATCCGGAACCCACAGAACGAGCATGAGGAGGACTACAACCATGCCCACTCACGTACCCGTGTGGTCATTGAACAGGCATTCGGCCTACTGAAGGCTCGTTTCCGCAGCCTCAGCAGGTCTGGCGGGGCACTCATATACAGCCATGAGAAGGTTTCTAAGATGGTCATGGCATGTGTCATGCTGCACAACATGTGCATACGTAGGAATGTGCCCATGCCCCCTGACGCTGTACTGCATGCACCTGAAGATGATGATGATGATGAGGGTGGGGATGTGGAGGCACCTCAAGGAGTCCATGAGGCACAGGATGCACGTGCAATCCGACAGAGCATCATAGATGCATGCTTCTAGCAACCACGCATGGTGCCTATTACACGGAAAGGGGACCTGTGGCACTGTGTGTGTGTAGTACAGGCACATTGTGGACTGTACGCCTATGAAGGCCTCGTACGCAAATATCAATGTCCACACATGTCATTGGATGATAATGAGGTGCTGTATTGTTAATGTGATTTGATTTATACACCCTATGGACCCGCCACCCAGTGAAGCCCAACACACCCCCTCCACCCTACTACCTCCCCCCCCAACACCAGTGTCCAAATATGCATGCTGTCCGTGGGTAGACGCTATTGCAAGCCCCCTCTACGGGTATCAGGGGCACCCCTGCCCGTGGAGCGCAGGTTCCTGCCAGATCTGCGTTGGGGGCTGCCCTGGACGGAACTTGCCACGGATGAGGTCTCTGCCTGCTCGCGTCCATGCATGTCTCTGAGGGTTTGTGAGAGCTCCGAGAGCACACGGCGCACAGCAGCAAGTTCAGCACAGACGTCTTTGGACGTCGCATGCAGTTCCCCCCTCAGGCTCTCGGTGCTTTTCTCCATTTGTGCTCTCAGGCTCTCGGTGCTTCTCTCCATTTCTCCCCTGAGGCTCTCACTACTTTTCTCTATTTGTGCCCTGAGTGTCTCGGTGGATGTTTCCATGGCTGCCCTGGAACCCCCGCATTCATTTGCATGGTCCTTGAGTAGCGTGGACGCTTCCTGCTGTTGCTCGATCAGCAGGTCGAGGGACTGTTGCCTCTGCTGGGCCATGGACATTTGCGGTGGTGTGACAGGGGGGCTGCTCAACACATGTTGCCTTGGCACAGGACTTGTGGGGGTTGGCCAGTCGTCGTCTTCAGGGTGCCCCTGCGTGGTTTCGTCATGGTGTAGGGGATGGGACATGCAGGGGGATTGGGAAAGGTCATGGATGGTACCTACGTCGCCAGCACTGTTTTCCGTGTCGGAGCATGCTGGCATGACAGCTGTGTCCCCTATGGTGCTGCTACCACCAGAGGCGGTGCCATCAGATACGTTCTTTGGGGGGACCTGTGGTGCTGGGGTTGTGGACTTGCTGGCTGCTGGGGTGCCTGTTGCAGTCCCCTCCAGTGTGCTGCCACTTGATTCCTGCTGCTGCCGTGTCTTGATCCTTGCACCTGAGGTGGAGGCTCTTGGGACGTTGGTCCTGGCCCTCTTTGCAGGCGTGCTGGTAGGGGTGTCCTGCAGCTCGTCGTTGGTATCGGACCCTGTGGTGGAGTAAAGAGGGGCGAGCGTTAGTTATGGGTCTGTCGGATTTGGAATGGCAACGTATCAAATGCATTGGGGTGGTACATGAGGCTGATTTGGGACTGGGCCTTGGAGGTGGTCTCATTTCCGTGTGGATTGAGGATGCATTCATTTGGCTGCCTGCAGTTAGGGGGTGCATGCTGCACATGTAGGGGTTGTTTATGGCTTCTTGATTGATTTGTTTGTTCATTCTGACTTTTAGAGGGCGCTGTCAGGGCTAAGTATGTATTGCACTATGGGGTCACATGGTACTGCACATGTTCGTGGTTTGTGGATTTCGCATTGTTTCTCTTGGCCAACCTACCTGATTCTCCGGATGTCGGCACTCCTTTCTCCATCCCTCCGACTCCCTCTATGCTCTCCATTCCTATGGTGGAGGCGCAGATTTCCTCCCAGGGGGTCAACTTGATGGGCGACTCTGAACCCCCCCCGGTAGCTGTGGCGATGTTCCTGTTCGCAGAAAGTATGCTGCGTACGCGGATCCGCAGGTCGTCCCACCGCTTGCGACATTGCTGTGGCGTGCGGGGTGTTGTCCCCACCGCACTTACGCGCTGTGCCACCAGGACCCATATGGCCTTCTTGTTGGCAAGGGCCGTCCTGGTCATTTGACTGGAGAAGACGACGGCGGAATTTTCCTGTAGGGTCTCGGTGAGCACGGTCAGTTCCTCTCGGGAGAAGTGTACCTGCCGCTTGCGGTCACACGCTTTCTTGGCTACCTTTCCCATATTTATTTTTTTAACTGGGGTTGCTAACGGGTTGGGATGTGTGTCAGGGTCGGATTTTTTATGGTTGTGTTGGGATTCGGATTTTATAGTTGTGCGGCGTGCTGTTTCCCGTTCCGGCCACATGCTTTTGCTTCCGTTTCCGTATATTTACGGTGGCCGTAATTTGCGGTGCACGCTCGTTACGGTGACCGCTCATTACGGTGACCGCTAAGATGGGTGGCGGTATTGCACCTGGTGCAGCGTACGGCGGCGGTAAGGGCCGTTTTGGGGTCATTTCCGCCATCGCAGCCTTTCGGATTCCGCCATGGCGTAATGCTCGTGCCCGATGGGTCGTGATTGGCCGCACTTTGCTCCTTCGTGCAATGGCGGAAACGCTATTTACGCTGTTGCGGTCCGGTCAGTCAATTTCCGCAAGGGTCGTAATGAGGGCCATAGTGTTATTTACACTGGTGCATTTGCGTGACATTAGTGAACACAGTCTCCTCTCGAATGTAGTATGATTGTATTGATCGGTCAACTCTATTTGTCTGCATTTACCAATTTCTTGTGCTTTGCACGTCATAATATAACACACATCACCTTGGGTTACGGTGTACGTAATCACACGTGTCAAATTTCTCCACTTTTTGTCGGTTTCTTGGCAGAGCCTGCAGTACTCGTAGACTGAAAAAGATTGTCTAATGTCTGAGTCTTGAAATAAAGAATCATTATGTGTGACGCTGAAAATATGCTTTAAAACCGGAAACAGGCGTCGGCACCACTACTAAACATGTAGTCAATAAAGCTTCAGCATTGGGCACACCAGATAAACAAAAGTGTGATATATTCAGTACTTGCTGTGCTAAATAGATCCACATATTTTCTTCTTGAGTTATCATAGGAGAGTGTTTCCTCCGTCCTACAAAGGGCTCCTGCACAACTGGCATTAAGGTTGTTTTCACTTGCTCCTGATGTGTTTGTCGCAATTCACGGATCCATGTCTTCGGTCTGGTGGGCTTGTCGGCACTGGCATAGGGTTGCTTGGGGACAACATTATTCATCATTATCAGTATCCCCTTGATCACTGGCACAGATGTGAAATTTTTTGCTGGTGACAGAAGACCGTCTAACCCTTCCAAATGGAGTCCATTTAGTGCCACAGTCACACCAACCAGACCCAGGATCTACAAAGCAAACCCAGAAAAGAGATATCAGTGTTGCAAATCATTCTCTTAGGTAACATTTGTCTGCAGGTACATATTGCCATTTCCTTCTACCAGGGTCCATTACTAAAACCACTTGATCTTTGCCTGGTGCAATGACATCTGCTGGCACTGGTGGACCACTTGGCTGTTCCACCCACAACTTTGCACCCGGTACCATGCTGTCTGAAGAGCCAAAACCGCGATCCCCACGGGTAGTTAACATTGTAGGAGGCTCCCCTTTCTTAATCTTGGACAACTTAATGGGAATGACTATCAATTGGGCCACTCAATCACCCTTGTGGATTGATAACAACTGATCCCCACTATTCATTAGGATGACTTTAATCTCGCCTTGGTAATCAGCATCAATTACCCCTCCCAACACTTGAACTCCCTTCAATGCTAGGCCAGATCTAGGGGCAATCCATCCCATATGCTCTGGGGGAATCTGTACTCCAATCCCTGTTTCAATTACAACTATTCCTCTTGTGTCTAATCTGATTTCTTCATTAGAATGCAAGTCTACCCCTGCTGACTCTGGAGTTGCTCGATAGGGAGCTAAAGAACCTGGATTGATTTCCCAGTATAATAGCGTTTCTCTGACTGAATTGGATTGAACCTGCAAAGTAGGAGTCATTAATCGCATCAAAGGAGTTTCATGTTCATACACAGGCCTATTGTTCAACACTTGCACCGCATCAAACACACGATCACACCAGCCTGAGAAACTGCCGTCTCCAGATTTGCGCAACTGTTCTTTCAGTAACCCATTCATTCGTTCAATTAGCCCTTCTGCAGCTGAGTTGTAGGGAATATGATATACCCACTCAATGATCTTTTCCTGACAAAATTCTTGCACTAATTTGCCTTTGAAATTTGACCCATTGTCACTTTGAATCTGCAAATTCACTCCATAATGTAATATGATCTGATCTAACAACCTAATGGTGTTCAATTGGGTTGCACGTTTACACGGCAAAACCATCAAATATCCCGAGTAGGTATCCACAATAGTGCATGCATACTGACAACCTCTGCTGATTGACATAGGACCGATATAATTAATCTGCCAATTTTGACCTGGTAATTTTCCTCTTCTCAATGTGCCTTGAACAATCTGAGGTATAGGTCTATGCAATTGATGTTGGCACACGGGACACTGCAAAATAATGGTTTTCACTACTTCTAAAGGAAGACTGATGCCTCGAGCTTGTGCCCCCCTGATAGTAGCCTTTTCTCCAAGGTGCCCACATTTCTGATGGGCTCATTTGGCCAAACCCTCCATATCGTCCTCCCAAACCTCTGCATCCACTGAGGCAATCTTGGTGTGTTCATCTGCAACAGAATTAAACCAACGTTCTAATGAATCTGTGGCACAATGCGCGTCCACATGATATACAGTGACTTCACTTTGTAACAACATTTCTGCAATATCTTGCCACAGTTCTTTTCCCCACAACTCTTTTGAATGAATCTTCCATCCATTCTTTTGCCAAGTTGGCAACCACATTGCCAATCCATTCGCCACTGACCATGAATCTGTGTACACACAACATTGACCAGGGGTCTCTTGTTTCAATGCTTGGTAAACTGCGTAAAGTTCTGCAAACTGACTGCTCTTTCCTTTCCCTGTCGTTGTCAACATCTTTTTGGTTTTGGGATTGTACGACACTGCTTTCCAGTACCGCTCAGTTCCCACGTATCGGGCTGAACCATCCGTGAACCAAGCATGCTCTGTTTGTTCCACGGTCAAATCGCTGTAAGGTACTCCCCATTTCACGGGAGACTCAAGTTTTTCAGGCACCTCCGGTGGTATGTAATCTGAGGGCAGTATGTTGGCTACTTGCTCGTGTAATTTTGCCACTCCACCCTTTCCTGACTTGGCTCTGTCTTGAATATGCCATTTCCATTTAATTATGCTGGCTTCTTGAGCATGTCCTATTCTATGTGTTTTAGGAGAGCTCAGTACCCACTGCATGATTGGTATTTCTGGCCTCATCAATACATCATGGCCCACCGTCATTTGCTCTGTATCAACAAGAGCCCAATAACATGTCAGCAATTGCTTCTCAAATGGAGTATATGGGTAACCAGCATTGGGCAACTTACGACTCCAAAACCCTAATGGCACACGTTTCCTGTCTTGTTTCTGCCACACACTCCAGTTAGCATAATTGTCTTACACAGACACATTCAATTCCACTTCGCCTTCCTTCAAGGGCCATAAATCAAGCACCTGCTGCACTGTGTCTTTGGCCATCTCAAAGGCTCTCTGCTGCTCTTCCCCCCACTGAAACTCATATTTCTTTCGTGTCACCTTGTAGAGGGGGGCCAATATCTGCCCTAAATGCAGAATGTGCTGTCTCCAAAAGCCAAACAGTCCTATAAACTGCTGAGCTTGCTTTTTGTTAGTTGGAGTGGTGAATTCAAGTATTTTCTGTCGAGCTTTAGGCAACATTTCTCGATGCCCATGATGCCACTGAATCCCTAGAAATATCACTGTTTCAGCTGGACCTTGAATTTTACTCGGATTAATCTCCAACCCTTCCTTTTTCAATCCTTCCATAAGGACATCTAACTGACTTTGCACGCTGTGCTCATCCTTGCCCCGAATCAAAATGTCATCAATGTAATGAGCAATTGCACTGGGGGCATCTTCAATTTGCCTACAGTAATGGGTGTACAAATCAATGCACTCACCCCAAACTGGTACGTTTTACCACCAAGTCCCAAGGTTAGCCCTTCCAATATGTCAAAGCCAATTATATACTAAGGTATCAGGACAATCAACACTTGGTATTTCTGCCTCTTTAAATTGCCTATTTTCATCTCCACTCGCGTTTGCACTGCAGGGGTCTCCTTTCCCCCTAAACCTGTGATCGTAAACTGTTTGCCTTTAAATCGTGTCGGATTACTATGAATCAAAGAGGCCTCTGCCCGGTGTCTATCAATGCTCGCACCCCTTGTGTATTTCCTGGTCCCCAAAAAATCTTAACATCAACATGAGGCCGCCTATCCACTTTTATGTGGGCAGATGCTGCTGGAGCTTGGCCGCAGCCCTAGTCCAACTTTGAATGAGTGTGACTTGACTCCGCCTCTAGCATTGCACTCACCACCTTTCTCAAATCAGCGTATGTCGGCTGATACGGGGAAGGTGTCCCCATAGACCCTTCTTCTTGTTCTTCCGCAGGGGAAGCGAAAGTGAGGCATCCCCCTGTGGTGTGGTGACTACTTGCTTCTTAACCTGTTTATAGCACTCTTTTGCTGCAAGTCCTCATTTTTTGTTTAATTCATACATTACTCTGGTTTCAATGCCATCAATTTCTTCATGTGGCACACCATCTTTTAACAAAGCCAAAAACATGTCTTTTCGGGACACTGGGGAGTCTCTGCTATCTTGCCGCCTGCCTTCAGTTCTTCTCTCACTGCGCCCCTCTCTCTCTCGTGGCTTGTTATCGCTCTTGTCCCACTCCCCCAAATCTGCAAGTTGCTGAATGGCATCTGCTACCTCATCAGTAGCCTTGCCCATCATGCCTACGAGCAAACTCATAATGATACTTTTGTATGTGGGTGGCGCAGTTCTAATCACCATGTTGCGAGTTGAAACTGAGAGCGGCACGGCTCCCATGTTATCAGGAGCATCTATGTGAATCGCCTCTTTCATAGCATGCTCTCTGACTTTTTGAATTGCTTCTCTCAATGTATACCACTTGGTTTCTTCACTAGGCCAGTCTGTGGTAATGGGGTATTTACGGTTACATGCTTGGGCTATCAGGTGCAACAAAGACACCTGCGTATCTTGACCATTTGCATCAGGGGGCGGTCCTGCTCTTTAGATCTCCTATACATTGATGCCAATTGACAGGGGTAAAAAACGCAGTGAATCAGTAGAATCTACCAACAACCCTGCAGCACCCCCATCTAGCAATCTCACCATTCATGTCAATAAAGCTTCCCCTGATTTTTGCCTCAAATGGGTAATAATTTCTCCAACCTCCTATTGTGTGTAATCTTCCAGCATGGTTAAATCCACCCTACCACCACCAGGATTCTGCGGGTGTTGTCCGGCTCGCCGCCTTCTAACAGGCTTCGCCGCCAATGTTTTCTGTTTCACCTCTGGTTTGGGGTCAGACACTTCTGCAGAACTACTTTCTAGACTGGTCGAATCAAAAATATCACCATCCCACTTGTCCGGATCCCAGTCTGCGCCAGCGGTAGCGATTACAGTTGCCACCTTTCTTTTGTTGACCCTCCCCGTCTTTTCCTATATTTATAACAAGCTACTCTGACTGCTGCCCTCTCGGCCACCGCCTGATACGTGTCAGCCTTATCTTTAAACAGTTTCATTTGAATCTGCTGCATTAACGCAGTCTGCCGTTCTGCAGCCAGCTCTCTTTCTAATCTCAAAACCTCATTTTTCATATCCATTTGTCTCTGGTGTATTTTCCTTTAAGCATGCAAAAGAACCCAAACTCGCCTGCCTAATGCTGCACATTCTTTACCACGTTCTACTGAAACTTGTTGCAAGCATGCAATTACATCAGCCGGATCGGCATCCCCCAATCCTTGATCCCAAGTCTCACTTAGCTCGGCACCACAGGCCCATGACTGAGCCAATTTATCATATGGACTCTTAGTCCACCCTGGAATAGTAACATCAGAGCATTCACCACCAGCGGGAACACTCTTTTTCCTGAACAAACTATTCATTACTGCAAAACGGTACAAAACCTCTTTATATGTATATATTTTTTTTCTCACTGCAATCACTCCCACAAGCATGCACACACCAGCAAGGAAAGAGAAAAGAAAACAGCTTAACACAGTTCAACACTCACTGCCAAATTACTTTTGCTTGCAAGATAACCAAAGCCTATCTACGTTCAAACAGATTCTTGAATATTTGGAACACTTCATCACAAATAACCCTGCTCACAGCGCCATAATGTATTGCTCTCCCCTGAAAAGTGCACGGAACAACCATAAATCACTGATGCAATTATAGAACAAATACTTCAAACCATAAACAGACAGACACAATAACTCACAGCCATGCACTCTTTAGAAGATAATCAGCTCTTTACAGCTATTTATTCAAAGATCACAAGGACATAGAAATAACTCATAAAACTAATATGGACATAGATCACAGAAGTCAAAGAAGTCAAAAGAAATACATCACTCTGAGCGTAATTCTTGTCCTCATCTCGTCCAGAAGCGGCTGGAAGACCCCGGGGGCAGCCAGGCCGAGAGTGCCACAGCTCACAGGAAGGCCAGACGGAGCGTCTTTCTCTGGCTGAAGTCTCACCAGTCCCCTCCGGGTTTCCGCATATATAGGAACTCCACAAAAGGGGAGTTCATTCTCGAACCTTCTGGAATTGCACCTGCGCAGTTGAGGAACAGCCGTTGGTTGCCAGCTGGGTCAATCGAGAGCTCCCCCCAAGGAACGCAGCGCCTCCCTGCTCTAAAAACATGCTCCACGGAGAACAGTAGCAAGTCATAACAGCATTAGCTTTTCCCAGCAGAAATGGCCTTGACTGCATACCAAGTTTGAAAAAGCATGTTTGTCTCAGCACTGTGAATCTAACACTTCAGCAAAATGTGTGCAGCCTTTCACTGCGGAGTGAAGTAAATATCCAACATGGCTCAGAGCGCTCCCAGAATGCATTGTGCGCCTGCGCCATTTTGAACCAAGCATACATCAAGCAGAACAGTCACATGTTCATTTACTGGTACTTTCATTTTTAAATCATTAGGCATCTCAGAGTCATTATGCAAAATCACATCAGAGCAATCTGTTTTCTTGGCACTGCAGGTATCATAAATACTTTGACACTTATCAAAAACCGCCCGGTCAGTGCTATGACCTTCTGCCCGCTCCTTTGATGACTGTTTTTGTGCTTTACAGAGCTTTCCTATTTGCTCACCCAATATTTTCACTTGGGCCTCGAGACACTGGAATATTTCCATTTCTCTAGAATCCTCTCCCTGTGGCCTAGATCGATATTGGTTGTTTTCCCCCTGATTGAATCTATTCTGATACCTCTCAGGAGAATGATTTCTATTGGGATTGCTTCTGAACTGTTGATTCACATGTGGAGGGGAGCGAGGTGCACCCATCCTTTGGTTGTAGTCCCCTGGAGGTGGTGAATCATTGTATTGACGTGGAGCGTAATTCATATTCTGCCTCATGTCCTGTCTCTCATGTTGTTGGTACTGACCCCTATGTTTATTCCCATTATCAGTAAATCGATCCACATATCGGGGTCTATCCTGATTACCATATATCATGGTGTTGGGATCAAATATACTCTGTGTCCCCATTGTCTGGTAGGGACCATTATTTCTTTGATCCTGACTTTGTCTCTGATTTTTATTCATACCTATCTCCTAGGTACCTAGGGCTAATGTAATTCTCTCTATTACTAGGGTCATGTGATTGAAACATTGGTGCAGGGAGTGACGATCTCTGTTAATTATCCATTTGTTTAGGTGTCAAATTATTTTTACCTGGACTTTGAGCATACTCAAGGGACATTTTGGCTGACCTGATTTCCATCACTGTTGCTGAGGGTTCTTTAGATTTTGGTCTAGTGTCTTTCATTTTATCATTTTTTCTACCCTGAGAATAGAGTACCTCATATAGTTTTGTGCTTTGGTGTACAATCCACTCAAGTGGTTTGTCATAGTCAAATTCACAGACCAACTGTGATATGATGTCTTTCTGTAGCCCATAGAAGTAGGCAGTTTTAAACTCATTGGAATTGGGGTCAAAAGATACATCAAAATGAGAAAAAGCTCTTTTTAATTCTTGCAAAAACTGACGAGGGGATGTATTAGGCCCAGCCATAATTGTCTAAGCAACTTTCTTCGCCTCCTGTAATGACTGGAAAGGAGAGAAGTGATGTCTAATCTCTTTTTCAAACTCTGCCCATGACATATTCTGCTGTTCATTTAATATCCTAATGATACTGGCTGTGGGGGCATCCAGAGTTAAATGAAAATATTGTCTGTATTGTTCCTAAGGTATCTGGAGGGCTTTAAATATGTCATGCACCGCTTCTAAGTGGTCTTCTATGCAGCACTCCCCTCCTTTTTTAAATGGTTTAATCAGAGCTTTGATGGATTTCATTATCTTTATGGGGCTACTCGTTGCTATGCACGGAATTGCACTACTTTGTGATTCAAACCTGGTTTCAGGTTTATGGGATTGGTGGTGGCCCCCAATGGGTGTATCAAATCCCCCAAGGGTGCTGCAACCAAGTTCAGTCATGTCACATATACATGGTTATGATGTGCGAGTAATGCAATGCTTCCTTGATGCATGTCTACTCTGCTGGATGGTGGACATGTGGAGCAGACGGGGACTGTCCACATCACCACTTTTGCACCCTAGTCACATGCTGGTTACCAGTATGCCCCTCCGGTCCATGTTCCAGCTCACTAGCACTTCTGCATGTAGCGTGGGGTGACCTTGCTCTCAGCCCAGGAACTATGCATAGCATGAATGACGTGCAGGTGTCCTCTGCCTGCAAGGGGGTAGCCAATGTAGGCATGCTCCCTTGCCCCTCAACCCCCTGCTCTGCACCCCAATTCCATTTTAGCACTGGTCTGCTACAATATTGCCCTTGGTTACTTCCCTGGTCATGCCTCCTGTGTACATTCTAACATCCAGCGGCCAATCTGCCAGACATATCCATTGAGGTACATCCTTAGTACTTGATGCAGGGTGTCTCACTTGGACTGTGCAGAGGTCAGATGCCCCGCAGGGACATGAGTGTCCATTCATGCTCCATGTGCATTTCACGCATGCCCATATGTGTCCATGACTGGATGATCACTGTTACACAAGTCCATGATGACCCAAATTTCATGGCATTTCATCTGCCTTCCCATGTCAACTGTGGCTCAGTACTGCGTTGCACACATGTTTAGGGTCTGAAAATCTGTGTGGGTCACAGGCCTCATCCTGTTTAATGGACAATGACTCTGTCCATCTGGTGTACTGTCTTCTTCACATGTGGGTGGACTCCAGAGGTTTCATAATGTGTCCTGCATACTGTCCCATCATCATTTGCAGTGTTGTCACTTGACTCACATGAAGCTGTTGATGCTAGTCAACACTGTCTGTCAATACACAGGTCTATGGGCAGCGTTGTGATACCATGCTAGGCATCCCTGCTTTTGCACTTGGGTGGAGGGGTGCTTTGCTACTAGATGTGCTACCTATTGAATGCACATTGCACGTGATGCCTGAAGTTGACCTTGCATTGCCTTCACATTTTCTGACACACACCATGAAGTCCTTGTACATGTAGGTAGTAAGTGACATACATATTTGCTGCACTGCATAGACCCACTTCAATGCAAACTGCCACCTTTCAACAGCTCTGATCACAGAAGCAATTTCAAGTTGACCCAGCATGCATGCCAGGTTCTATTTTGTGTGTCACATGTCTGCCTGATGTGTTTGGTGTCGGTGTGTGTGCGTTGTGTGCTTCTAACATGTGTAGTGACCTTTTTTCTCTCTATTTTTCAGATGATGACGCAATGGAGCTGGAGGATGGTGTTGTCATGCCAGGCACAGGGTTGTTATCACTACATCAACCCACCACAAGTGGGGTAGTGGGGTGGTGGGCCACAAAACCCCCCAAGTGCTACAGTCCATCTTGTCTCTGGCTATGACACCTGCACTGAGGGGTCAGACAGTCTTGGAACCTCCGCCCGTGGTGGATCGGGACGCATGGTCACCCTCCACACCAGTAACTGATGTGCCTGGGACATCACGTCGATGGGGGCATGTAGTCGTGCAGCTGTGGCTGGTGCCAACACAATGAGGACACCCGGTCCTTGGGTCCCGCAGGGGTGAAGCACAGCAACGTGGTTGCCACGCGCAACCACAGTACACTGAGTGGGAGTAAGACATGACTGCCAATTCTGAACGGCAGGGGGCAGCAATGGAGAACATTGCTGAGAGCATTGAGCGTGTGGCCCAATCTGTGCTCCCCCCTGCTAGGCAGGTGCTTCTCCAGCAGCAGGCGGCACGGTCCACGGCCCGCTCGCTCAGGCTGGGCATGGCGGCCTCAGACAGGGCACGCCAAGCTGAAATGTCATCTCTGCGTCAAGCAATTGCTGCTCACGCAGAGGCACACATGAAGGCCCTGAGGGAGGAGCATGCTTCCCTCAAATCCACTCTGGGTGTCCTTCTGATGTCCCAGAGGGAGCGGGCAGAGGAGAGGTTTGCACAGCTTGAGCATACCATCTCGACTGAGCTACATGCTTTCCGGGAGGTGCAGCAGTTGTCAAGCCAGGCCTTGCAGGAGGAACTCCGTGTTACACATGCTACCTTGCAAGAGGAAGCACGTGTATCACGGGAGGTTCTGCATGCAGACCTACATGTCATCACCACACAGAACCAGACTCACCTGTCCGTCAGACCTGCTGCCGATGAGGGGCAAGCTGCGGCTAGGCGTGGTCATGCTCCTGTGCCACGTCCTCCTTTCCAGGAAGAGCCAGACTCGGGCGACAATCTATCTCCCACATAGGTCAGGCTGTGCAGGCGTTGAGCCCATGGAGGTTTTTTTTTCCTCAGCATCATCGCATGTGGGTGTGAGCAGCACCCTGTACCTCCCCCCTCCTTGGTCCCTCCCCCCTGGGTCGTATGTGGCCATTTTTGATTTTTCTTTTAGTTTAGTTAGTTACATTTCTGTTTGATAGTTAGTTTAAATAGTTAAAGAAGGTTTTTCATAGTTAGCTTAATTAGTTAATATAAAATTGCTAATCTATTGTGCTTTCATGTGACGGTGTGGTGCTTTGTGGCTTTTGAAAGCATCCACTGTCTGTTCCAGATGGGCCTTTCAAGCTTGTCTTGTGTATGTGTTTGCTGCTTGGGGTCCTTGACTCACATATGCAAGTCCTGCTTCCCTTATCCATGGGCTCGCAAGGATGGTTTGGTGTAACAGCCTATTACACAAGGGCAATGGACTATCATATCTGTGGCATGTCTGCGGCTGTGGAGCTTGTGTTAACACCCCTAGTGGGGATGATTGGAGTGTAATTGTCCACTGACCTTCTTTTGCTAGATGGGGTGTTTAATGATTCTTGTGTACATTCATTGCTATGCATTGTGTAGTATGTTTCTTATCTTTAATGAACATGTGCTTGTTGCAAATCATGCCGTAGATAGTGTGTTCCACACTGTTGCTGTGAAAGATGGACTGATGGTGTGATTTGTGATGTACGTCTCTGACATGGTCCAGTCATGTAATGCCTGATGAGACACACACAGATGAATATTAAGCATTAATCATGTGTTTCATGCACTTTCTGCAGGGGGATGAGCCTCAAGACCACCTTTGCCAGCAGACATGGGCCATTGGATGTCTGGAATCATGACAGGTTTGTTGCTGCCGACATGCGCATGGGTGCGCAAGCAGAGGCACAGGGATTGCGATCATACATCTGAAAATTGATGATGTGTTTCAAGGGACTCCAGGCAAGGTGAGCAGCACAGGGGGGTCACAACACAGCAAACCTTCCACCTGGCCAGTTGAACATGCATGCTTAGTAGCAGCACTGATGGTGAACTTGGACAAATATTGGTGTAGAAGCGCACAATACAGCTCAGATGTGTTAGTGGACTGATGGCTAGTTGATGTGAAAGTTGTCTGGGGCACCTACAGGGGCAGTGGCACATACCCTCCGGTCAACCATGGTCCATTAAGGCACTTGTATTAGCCATGTAGCATTCCGAGACATGGAATGAAGCAGCTCACAGGGACAGACAGCAAGGGACAGACTTGGGTGCAGTGCATTTAATTTCCAAGTAGAAATTGATACATGCACTGCCTACTTTATTTTGGTCATGGTGGTACAGGACTTGTTCTGAAGTCAGACCTTGCTATACGCGTCTGTCTGCTTACACAGGGAACATTGCATGTAGTGCGAATCTTGACACATTGTTCTTCCATTTGCCACGCACCCACCGGTGCCTGACTTACTCCATTGACTGTGTATGAACCATCAGAGGGGTAATGTTATGTATCGGTATGAAGCATCCACACAAGTTTGTCTGTTTGTAGTGTATTTTGTTACTTTGGGGCATATTTGGTGGTGTGAGTGTGTGTTTTGGGCACGCACAAATTATTAACTGTGGCTCTCTTTGCAGCATGGAAATGCTCCTGTTACCGGACCTGAGAGTGCGCAGGCAGGAGGCCAGCACTCACCCCAGATATAAGTTTCTCTTTGACTTACATTTGAATAATTTGGTGCTATGTGCATGTGAACAAGTTTGATCTAATTGTGTATGTGTTAATGCGTGTACTACATTTTGGTGCATTCCCTACTTTCCTGTGTCAATCCTACTCCCCTCTCCTACCCTTCATTCCGGTTATCCAGTATGCTAATGCCTGTCCCGACTGCATATCCCTGACCCTCCTTCACCACCAGGGTCTCAGAGGCCTGTGTGAGTTAGACCTTGCAGGCACCCAGACCACGGTAGGGGTGGTTGTTTCGTGCCACTCCTGCGCCTGTACACGGGAGCTGTGACAGTAGACATCCGTTCGTGGTGCATCATTTTTTATTATGTGCCACACATGGTTCAGATCCTGTTGTGACATTGTTTTACTGTGCTACCTTGGTTGTTAACATCATTGTGGTAGTACTTGGCCTTTGTGGCGTACTGATACTTCAAGTCATCTACTGGAGGCTGTTCTGATTTTTTTTTACTGCCTGCAGGCTATTTGCTTGGCTTCTGTATTGTCCTGCTTTGAGTTATGTTGGATTTTGTGCTTTTGCAAATCTAGGTGGACTCTGAGGGTGCTGGCAACTTTTTACACACAAGGTGGGAATTGGTGACAAAGGGGAAGGGTGATCCTGTGGCCAGGTGGAATTCAAGGATGTTGGATGAATAACCCCGATGCAGTTGTTCAGTGGGTCGTGGTGATTTGTGAGAGGGGGGGGGGTGTTTTGTTGTTGATAGTTGTCTTGCCCTGAAGTGTGATGGGCACCCTGAAATTGTAATTGTGCTTTCCCATTTACATGATGTATTCTGCTGATCAATGCCTGTTCATGTGTTGTGTTTACCTTTCAGGTGTGAGGGGATAGTTGTGATTTTACATGCTGGGGTATACACTGATGGTCACTTGATTTCGCATGCATATGTTGAGTGCATGTCCCTACTGACCCACCCACTCGCACTATGATCCACTACAAGTACAACCACCCTTCCATGTCCACGTGTACACTCTGTTTGCCTTCTGATGCCCACTGTGTCCCTGCAGCACATTTTCTATGACCATTTCTGGATCCTGTACGTGCCTATTTTGTTTTTTTTTATGTAGTTTGTCGCTTAGATGTGATGCTCAGGGTGTGCATCACACACAATGGCTGTTCACTGTGCTGTGCGCTGAGCAGTGTGTTGCAGGAGGTGGACATGACACACAGTAGCTGCAGTGTTGATTTTGCAATGCACATTGTGCATGTGGACAGGCATTCATTGTTATGTTTAAAATACAACTTTTGGAATGCATTTGGGTATGACTTATTTTGGGTGGGAGGTTGTTGGTCAGTCATTTCATCTGATTCCATGTCAGGCATCATTGTCTGATGCCCATTTACATTTTTCACATGGCAATGTGTACCTTTTCGGTACTGTGTTGGTGTATGGCTATTGCATGCCATGTCATGTTGTGGTTCGGGAGGGCCACTTATAGCCATGTCCTGTTTTGCAGGTCTGTCTGATTCACACATTGCATGTGTGCTTTTGGTCACACAGGATTGCTTGTGTTTAAGTAGCTAGGGATGCACACAATGTGGCAATTCCTTGGCAACAATTTCAGGGTGGTAAGGTTGTGACAGTTGACTGTCTCTTTGTCATCATCGATTGTCACCTGGTATGTGCCAGGCATGTGTGCACTCAGCAGGGTTGGGAGTTTAGGTGAAAATTCTGGCCACAAGCTGGATCTGGGCTTCCTCGCCACGTGCCATATCCCCTCCCACGGGCAGCACCTGTGGTTGGGGATGTGGGGGCACCACCATGTCCATCGGTACGCCCTGCCGTGTTGCAACATTGTGCAGGACACATGCTGCCACAATGATCCTGCACACTACTGGGGGTGCATAGAGTAGCTGCCTGCCAGAGCGGTCAAGGGAGCGGAAGCGTGACTTGAGCACTCCGAATGTGCACTCCACTATGGCCCTGCTTGCAATATGACCGCATTGCATCTTACCTGGGGTGGTGTGGGTGGGTTCCGGATTGGCGTCATCATGTGGTTGCTCAGAGGGTAGGCACTGTCCCCTTGAGAGGTGATAATGGTTGTGATTATTGGGGTTTGTGTATTTGTGTGTGTGTGTGTGACATGCATGCATCTGCACGGGCATTTGTACTCACCTAGGAGCCATGTGTCACCATGCTGCCCAGCTTCCAGGGCCTAGCTCAGGGCGGACATTCTGTATATGAAACTGTCATGGGTGGAGCCAGGGTAGTTTGCATAGACAGAGGTGATGATTCCATTTGCATCGCATACCACCTGTACATTGATGGAATGCCAGTGCTGTCGGTTTCGGTAGATGTGCTCAGTGGCCCTAGGTGGACGTAGGGCCACATGGGTGCAATCTATGGCACCGAGCACTTTGGGGAAGTGTGCCACCCTGTAAAAGTCCTGGACAATGGCCTGCCTTTCTGCGGGTGTTCCGGGCATGTATATGTGCCTGCGGACTGAGGGGCGCACTGTCATGATTGCCAATATCTGGTGTAGGCAGCGTGACTGCCTGGCCTGTGAGACCCCCACTTTGGCAGTAGTCCGGTGAAAAGACCCAGTGGCCAAAAACTGCAGGACATTGAGCACCTTCTCCAAGGGGCTCAATGCTTGGGAGCAGAGGGTGGGGGATGTTAGGTCATCTTCCCACTGCCTGACCAGGTCTAGGATGATATGGGGTGGAAACCTATACCTGCCAAAGACCTGGTCATAAGGCATCCCAAAAAGGCTTGTCCGTGGTGGATAAATGCGTGCCCTGGCTATTCTCCTCCTCCTGCGGTGTCCCACGATCAGTGCTGCAACAAATGGGTCATTCATCGTAGCTGTATATATGTGTTTGTTGTTTGCGCGCACTTTTATGCTGTGCGTGGGACGCTTCCGCCTGCCTTCGTGCGGCGGACGCGTTGACACCTGTGCGTGTCTTTTGCCGTGCGCGGGTTTCCCATATTCGAATCCATGAATACGGGTTGTTCGCGTGCGTGTGGGCGTTCCGTGTAGTTCCCTGCAGTACTTGCCCAGTTACGCCTTCTTTTACACGTGTTATTCCCCATTCCGCATGTTACGCCCACTGTTCTGCCCACTTTTGTTGTGTGTGCTGCGCTATGTGCGCTTTCGCTTTGCGCTTAGCGCACGCTGTTTGGAGATGTGTGCGCCAGCGTGCGCCATGCACGGATTTGGCGCACAACCAGTGGGAAAGTAGTGCAGCGCCTTCCTTGAATCGCACGCGTGCGTGTGCTCTTGCTTTCTCCCACTTGCACCTCCTTGCGCCTGCTTGCGCTGGGATTTTCGGCGCATGTTTGTTCCATGAATCGGCCCCTTAGTGATCTATAGAGGGCCTTGGACCTACATTCAGAGACACCACACTTTTACATAGAGTGCCACCTACAACCTGTGGCTGGTATCTCTGATTTATTTCCACCAGTGAACTATGTGTCCATAGGCCTCATTACTGGTTCATAGACCCCAGCAATCTATATATTGTATTAGATTCCACCAGACAACATGCACTGGGGAACACATATATTTATCACTGCTAATTCTATCTATTATTCCATTTGCATGAATAAATGGGCAGCTATATTACCAAAGAACATAAACCTTCCCCACATCCGCGTAGGCAAACCCAAAACAATAAAATCTCAGTAGCATGTATATATATATATATATATATATATATATATATATATCTTATATTGCAAACAATTACAATGTCATGATACAGTTCTTACCATTTCCATTTCATCACTACCTCTAACAAAATGAGAAGAGAAAAACAAAACCGCAGATACAGTGCAAATAAATCTTTTTCAAACTAGGATTCAACACATGACGAATACAAATGCAAGGGATTTTCTTTTGCTTTGCTACCCTATCTGCCTGGTATTTTTAGAACACATTCGCCAAACAGTTTCACAAGAATAACCTCACTTCGACCTTGGATGCTCACCAAATATTTGCAGTTCCCTCTCCCACACAATCTCCTTTCACTCGAACAGGCCCAGTCAGCAGGGGTTTCTCTGTTATCTCGAATGTTTGGAGTGTGTGGCGAAAACATAGAGTTCTCAAGCCAGCGCTAAGTGAGGCCAGGCACGTCCGTCTGGAAGCCCAGTCATTCTCCAACTCCCTCTCCCTCTGTCAGTCTTTCCCCAGCAAACCTCTGCACCTTCCCCTTTCCCTACGTAATACAACTGCAGATACTTTGCGCCAATCAAGTTGAAGGGCTGCTCACCCTTCGTTCAATACAATAGACCAGTTGCACAATGAGCAACTGTAACTAATATCATTTCCTGGTATGAGGCTCTCTGCTTACTGTGAACACAGAACAATAATGGAGAAAAATTCAGTGCACATTTGAAAAACGAATTTCAGAATCCGTATGTTCACCCATTTGCACATAGAGATTACATTATAATGTTAGTAAGTTAGCTCTAGTAATTAGTAATTGTTAATTAAGTCAGTTAGTTAGATCAATAATGTAGTCTCCTATGTATGAGGTATTTCAAAGAAGAGAGAAAAAAAAATTCTGATGCACTTTAAACCTGCAGCTTCACATTGCTTTTTGCTGCTTTATAAATTCTGTCTCCAGCCATATACTCACATGTCATGCTAGCAACATTGACTGGCTATATGTGTATGCCACATTATTGCTGGCAACAAAATGCTATCACATTCAGTGAGGCGCTATACACTCCAAGCCGCTATAAAACGCTATTTTTTGCATTCAGTGAAGTGCCACACACTCCAAGGCACTATAAAGCGCTATATACTACTACATTATCTATCAAAGTTTGTGTCATATTCAAAACCCTGGCCATCACCCATAAATGCCTCTCCAACATGGCTCTCTTTTATCTATCCCAAAATATCACGAGAGCCTGCTCCTCCAGACCCATAAGAACCAACTACGCCCACCGCCTCAGACAACCCAAAGTTAGGCGTGCAAAAGCCGGAGGTGTGAGCTTTCCCTTCAATGCGGCCAAACAGTGGAACTCCCTGCCCCCTACCCTCAGAGCAGAACCATCCTATTGTGCATTATGCAAAACTCTAAAAACCTGGCTGTTCAACTCAACAATATCCGCACTTGTGAAAACAAAGAAATTGATATGAGGCTGGGAAGCCCAAAGGAAACACACCAACACAGGTTACAAAGGACATACAAAGTGCTTTATTTAAAAGCTACAACAGTTACCAAAAAGTCAATTGACAAACGGATAGCTATTCGGCTCTCAGAGTAACGTAACGACCTTCAACGAAGGTTCGATGCATTAGTAGAGAGACCGTACATTGGAATACTTGGGCTTTTTATACTCTTTATCCAGCCCTGGCCAACCCCCTCGCGGGTTAACCATTCTTAGGACCAGGCCTAGGGTTCCTTGCCAGGTCAATCCTATAATTTATGCATTTTGATCAGTTTCGCTGATATAGTTGTACATTTACACATAGGTCAGGGATAGGACAAGGTCTCAGTTTGCGACCCCGACAAGTGGCCTGCAGGCATATTACTTATTCATGTGTGCGGAGGTCACAACGGCCAGAATCTCACTCAGAATGTCATTCAGCCTTCATTTTGATGTTCAGGGTAACTTCCACATTACAAGAGAACCTAAAATGGCGGCTAAATCCAAGATGGCGACTTACACAATTTTTCGTTAAGGTCAAGACCTTGCCGCGGAGTCTTTTTACATGATATTTTAGACAACTTGGCGTAGGCCAACACACATTCAAATACTGCGATAGAAGGCATAATATCTTTTCAATTCCAACAGACCCTCCTTTTGGCCTATGCCAAGTGCTAACATCATTTCTAATACTTTTGCAAATAATTCCATGTGTTGTCATCCATACATCCCGAATCATGGTCTGTAATATCTATAGCCATTAGGTCGTTCAACAGAACCTCTTGTTCTTGTAGATGCTGTATCTGGGGCATATATTTTATGCCCTATTGTGCTCACTGCCTGGGCACAACATCCCCCTAGCACTCCACATACACTCGGAAGACATTGAAAACAGCAACAAAGGAATAGCAGGATCCCCAGAATAACCAGAATAACAGAAAGCACCTTCCAACCCCAAGATCATAAAGAATCCCAGAACCAGGTGCTAAGATTCCAATCTCCTACAGGGATATGTACTTCAGAACTAAGAGTATGCAAGTTCTGTATTGCTTTAAAAATTGTCGGCGAGGAATCTGGTACGAACACAGCAAGCGGACCCCACTAATTTGCATACTCCACCTCGTTTTGCCAAAATGACATCTAATGCCATCCGATTTTGGAGTGCTACCAATCTTACTGCTTTTTTGCTCTAAGGTCATATTGTAGAGTATGTCCGTGGTCCGGTTGATCGTTCTCTCCAGTACCCTTGCTAATCCCCTAATGTTCTCAGAGTTTGTTATTTGTCCCCAAAAGGGTACAACTGATTTTGCTATATCTCCCAATACTTGCCCAGGGGTATCTCCATTCTTGTCCCGCCGCGGGCGAGCCTTAGAAACCTCCAATGTACTAGCTAGAAATACCCCGGGTAACAATATTCCTAAATAACAGGTTCCCTGCCAATCCTTGGGTAACCAGGGAAATGCTAAACTACCACAAACAAAATAAACAGGCCCCCCTACATACAGAGGCCTGTTTTCTCCAGTCAACTTTACAATGTTCTTACAACCTTCAAAATCTCCCATTGGCCGAGTGCCATTTCTTTGTACACAAAAGGGGACCGAGTCAGGGCTATGATTTATAGAATAAGAAGGAGATACAGCGTCCTTATTGCCTATCGGAGCCATTTTAAAGGAAATTAGAGTTTGAAAAGGAAGAGATAGTTTATCAGACGGCCTAATAGAAACGACATTAGGTTTACTTCTATTTGCAAAAAGCGAGCATCCCAGGGGAGTTAATTCACGTTTCTCGAAATCATTCAGATTAGTTCCATCAAAGTTCCCTGAGATGCTATCATTCCATCGGCCAAAGAATAGTGCTGTAAGAGAGGCATAGCAAGCAGTTGTTAAAGGTAAAGGATGTATATACCATCCCAGTCATTTGTTCCCATGTTGCGGTAAATGAGTACAAATCCAACAATTACTCTTATTAAAAATGACATGAGTTGCATTCATTACTATCATTAGAGTGTTATTATGATACTTTTGTCTATGTTGGGAGTCTCTAGGGGACAGAGTGTGAAGGTGTACAGGGGGAGTCAAAACAGTTGGTACAATCTAGGTCGGTAGCAAAGGTTTCAGAGGATAGATTTCTTCAAAATACCAAAGTCCTACAGCAGTAGTTGCAAAAATAACAATTATCATTATCAAAACACAGCAGTACGTTTTCGGGGCCCAGGCACATTGTTCATTGTCCAAGTTGGTCACCCCCTTGTTCACAAATCCAGTGCGGGGAGCAGCAGTGGAGGTGGCAGGCATTGTAATTCCTCAATCGACGACCCCAATGTTCGTTGCTGGCGACGCTACGGTCGCGCGATTTCTTAGTCCTTCCTAACCCTAGCCAGCAAAATCCCTTTTGTTCAACAGAACTTTCTTATACAAAAGAAAACTTCCAATCACTTCCTTTTTCCAGATGCACGGAAAAACCCGTGCCGTAGTTCTATTTCCTTCGTCGAAGGTTGTAACTGGTGGTAACCAAGATTGTCTGATCCGGAAATAAGGTGTTGTCACTTCCTGAGGGAAGCGACGTATCGGAGGCGACGGACGTCGCGGAGCTTGAAACAGTATTTTCCGGAAGTGATTTTTCAAGAGAGTGTGGAGACGAAATGGACTGTTCCCCAAGCTCCTCGGGCTCAGAGAAATTCTCTGACATACTCACAGCGCTGTTTGCTACTCCAAGATCAGAGACTGTAGCATCAGCGAGGGGTTCTGCTTCTTCTGTAACGTGTGGTGTCGGGTGAGGAAGTTTCTTGACATGCGTCGCGTGGATCCAGTGCTTCTTTCCAGCCACCCGCACTGCTCTCCTGGTGACCAGCAACACCTGGTAGGGTCCCCGCCAGCGAGGCGTGAGACAGGAAGACCTCTCGTAGGCCTTCTCTAGGACCCAACTTTCAGGCTGTATATCGTGTCCTGGGCCCGTGAACCGTACAGGTAAAGCTGAGTGCACCTGGTGATAAATGAAATACAGGTTTTTAGTTAACTGGTTACAGTAGTCTACAAGCAATACATTTTCCACCTCTCTCAGGGCTTTAGGTTTTGGGAGACCCCAAATGTTGGAGAAAGCCCAGTCTTAATCTGAGGTATGGTACGCATAGCTAATAATACAATAGGTAAGGCATCTGGCCATTTCAGTTTGGTATCGGCACATGTTTTCGCAAGCTTATTCTTTAAGATTCTTTAAGATACCATTGTGTCTTTCCACCAACCCAGCACTTTGAGGATGTCTAGCTGAGTGAAATTGTTTTTCAATACGTAAGGCTGTGCATATCTGCAAAATTACTGCTGCAATAAAATGGGGACCATTATCCGACCAAATTACCCTCGGGAGCCCAAATCGAGGAAAGAATTCTTTTACCATAATCTTTGCAGTGGTCATGGCGGTAGCATCTTTAACGGGGAAAGCCTCGACCCATTTACTAAAGGCACAAATAATTACAAGAACATATTTCAGATTGTTCCATCGTTCCATCTCAATAAAATCAAAATGAATGACCTCGAAGGGAACAGAAGGGGGCCCAAAGCTTCCCCTTGGAGTTACTGTCCCCTTACCCACATTGTGCTGTAAGCAGATCATACAGTTTTGGACATGCCTCTTCGCAGTCTCCAGAATCTTGTTATTCACCCAAACTTGTTCTAACATTTTCATGATCTGCTGGGCACACACATGTGTAGGACTGTGTGCCATCGTAACCATTGCCAATACATATGAATCAGGGAGCAACCATTTTCCTTCAGATGTATCCACCCAACACCCTTCATCATCCAATTTCCCCATTCCTTCAGCCCACCTTTTAGATTCTTCTACTGTGGCATCAGTTTGAATATCTCGCACAGACCCAATACCTTCATCCATTATATAAGCATCTCTCGTTTCCCTCAAGGCATAAATGTCCGTGCTAAGGTCTGTGGCTGTTTGTCTGGCTATCAAGTCCGCAAAAGCGTTCCCCTTGCCCACATCATCTATGAACCTACGATGTGCTGCACATTTCATGATCGCTAACTGTTTAGGGAGTGAGAGTGCCGAGAGTAATTGCACTATCAAGGGGCCATGCTGGATCTTGGTCCCATGTGAGGTCAGGAACCCTCTTTCCGACCAGAGCCTTCCAAAGTTGTGAGCCACCCCAAATGCGTACTGGCTATCAGTATATATATTTACTATATGCCCTTGGGAGAGTTCACAAGCTCGGGTCAACGCTATAATCTCTGCTGCCTGCGCGGAGTTATGCGAAATTCTCTTAGTTTCAACAACTTTACTCAATGTAGTAACTGCATAAGCAGCTGTAGATGTACCATCTGAAAGTTTGAAGCAGGAGCCATCACAAAACAGCTCCTCTTCTGCATTATCCAAAGGAGTATCTATGAGATCTATCCTGCCCTTCGTTTCTTGTTCAGTGGTATTCAGGCAGTCATGTAATTCTTCGTCACCGCAAACAGTGTTTTGCGGGAAATGTAAGAGTTCAGCCGGATTAAGAACACAACACCTCTTAATTTGGATGTGAGGGGCAAACAGAATTAATTCATACCTTATTAACCGCGCAGAGGTAAGGTGTTGCGTTTGGGTTTTATTCAATAGGATATCTGTTCATCTCCCATTCATTCCGCTGGGTCATACTCAAGCATCCAATCACAGCGAAGGGCTTTCAGGCAGGCAGGCAGCCAATCAGGCACACAGTGCATTCAGGCCATTCACTTCTCTCCAGACACTCACAACAAGTTATGTGTATTGGGACAAGTACCCAGCCATTCAACACTCCACACTGCATTCATAACGGTTTCAGGCAGGGCTGTCTCAGTCATTGGGCCTCATTACGATTCCGGCGGTAACCGAGGTGGTAAAACCTCCTGTTACCGCCGGACTCGTATTACCATTCCACCTCTGTGACTCCCGGAAATACCAGGGCATTACGACCCTGGTGTCCCGGGAATTCCGGAGGCGGAATTCGGTAAATCCCCATTCCCATTGAGTCCCACTCAATGGGAATGGGGAAGTAGAAACACCGGCACCATCTCGTGATGGTGCTGGTGTTTCCACGTCCGCCTGCAGGAGGGCGGTGTTAAACCCGCCAGCTCAGACCTGGCGGGAACATCACCTCCCGCCTGCAGGAGTCAGGATCGAGCGGTCCGAAATTAACAGTGGTGGCGGGTTTACCAATTTGGATGTGAGTGGCAAACAGAATTAATTCATACCTTGTTAACCGCGCAGAGGTAAGGTGTTGCGTTTGGGTTTTATTCAATAGGATATCTACAGAGTGAGGTACCATCAAAATCAAATCATGGCCTAGAACCATTCCCTCACTCTGTTTTGCAGACGCGGCAGCAGCAGCGACAGCTCGCAAACATCTTGGCAAAGCGCATGAGACAGGATCAAGGGTGGAGGAGTAGTAGCCGCATAGCCTATTCTTCCCTCCGTGTTCCTGTGTTAACACAGCCAAAGCACATCCATCACATTCATGCACAAACAACACAAAGGCCTTGTCATAATTTGGAGTACCCAGAACCGGTGCAGAGCATAACGCGGTTTTGAGAAGCTCAAATGATTGTTGATGTTCCGATTTCCATGGCAGTGGCAGAGAAATGCCCTTCTTCATCAATGTCAACATCGGTTTTATCACTAGCGAAAAGTTCGGGATACACAACCTACAGTAAGAAGCCATACCTATTAAGGCTCTGACTTCCTTCTGTGTATTTGGAACAGACATGCCAGAAATGTGTTTTATTCTTTCAGGTGTCAATCGTCTCCCCTCCTTTGACAGGAGGTAGCCTAAATAGGCAACCTCCTGACAACAATATTGAAATTTTTTAAGCGAAGCTTTATGACCATTTTTAGCTAAATGAACAAGCAACAGTACTGTGCCTTCTTTACAAGCACTCTCAGAGTCTGCAGCCAAAAGCAAATCATCAACATATTGAAGCAGCGTACAAGTAGGTGGCAATTCAAGGGTGTCGAGCTGCTCTTTCAAAGCTCTACTATAAATGCTAGGACTTTCAGTATACCCTTGAGGTGCCCTGGTAAATGTAAATGAGCGTCCCCCCAAGGTGAACGCAAACAGATATCTACATTCCTTATGTATAGGAATGCTAAAGAAAGCGTTTTTTAAATCCACAACGCTGAAGTGGGTAGCCGTAGCAGGGATCATTGTCAATATCGTCGTCACATCAGGCACAATTGGAAATTGTGGGGCGACGACTCTGTTAATAGCACGAAGATCAATTATGAACCGGTATGGAATTGCATTGTCGCCTTTCTTATATACAGGCAAGATCGGACTGTTACACAAACTACCTGTAATATCCTCGATCACCCCACGATGCACAAAATCGGAGACAATGCATTTCAAAGCACGCTCGGCGTCAACTGATATTTTATACTGCGGAATGCGTGGTAGTTTCACTCCATGTTTCAAAACTATTTTAACGGGCTCAATCTGGAATACCCCAACATCATTGTCGTCTACCGCCCATAAACATTCCGGGACAATGCTAAACTCAGGAGGTAAAGGTCGAATCAGGAACTGAGAATTAGGAAGTTGCTGTGGTGAAACCGTCAGCCGAACTCCATCAGTAGAACAATGAATTACTGCATTCAATTTCTTTAATTGATTCAACCCCAGCAAATTCTCTCCACAGTTTGAAGTGAGAAGAAAAGGGCAATTGTCCGTAAAGGGACCCAAAGAAACAGACACCGGTGCAGAAACCGGACAGACAATTGGTATACCAGAAAACCCTACGGAAACATTGGTTTGCCCTGACAGTGGAATGTTTGGAACCCGAGAATGATCAATGGAGCACTTCTGCGCTCCAGTGTCTATCAAAAACTGGTGTTTCCTATTCCCTACTAATAATTCAACGTAGGGGCCTTTCTGATTGACGGGAATAGGTGAAGGTTCCAAACCCTGCTTCGGGCAATCCTAATGAAATAGAGCCTCGTCAGAAGGAAGCTCTTCAGAAAGGTAGGCAACAGAAGGGTGATCAAATATGTTCCTCGAGTCCACACTCGAGGTCTGATTTTCCCGTGAAAAATGTTGCTGAGGATCTTGTAAAAACTGACCTCTATCAGGGCCCCCTGCTCCAGGGCGGCCCTTAGGCCGTCTACCCATACTCCCAAACGCACTGTTTGACCTTTGGCGAAGGACGGGGCACTGTGCTCGCCAATGACCTTTCTGGCGGCAGTAAGCACATTGATTAATATTCACAGGACCCAAAGGAGCATTTCCTTTTGGGACATACTGACCTCTGGTCTGTGTCGTGCCTCCTCTGGGGTTTCTAACAATTTGCTGTAATAGTACTTTGGTTTTCAAATCTCCTTTCCTCTTTTCAATTTTTTCCTTCTCATTATTAACAAGGTTCTCATAATACTGAGCCATGTGCAAAACCTCAGATTGAGATTTTGCCTGCCAAGCGCTCTCAGAGGACATAATCTGTGACTGGATGTCAGGCAACAATCCACGTACAAATTTGTCCACAAACAACCTTTTCCCAGACTCTGTACCTAAATCCTGTCCACTGAAGTCAGAAAATACCTGCTCGAATCTGTTAAAACATTCGGTGGCGCCTTCAGTTTTCCCTTGAACACAGGCCGTAAGCTTGTCCCAAATAATTCTTTTCTCTGGAATTATTGTTTTTAATTTTGCGACAATTCTATCAGGCAAAGTAAGTATTATCTGTGGTGGTTTCTCACCAGCTGGTCTTTCCCCATCAATCCTAATCATATTAGCCCACGTATCTGCCAACCCTGGCAAATCGTCTACTGTCCGAATCTGTTTCCATACATCTACGGGTAGGAGTACAGGAAATAGCAAGTCAATATCACTCAAGGTGAACACAGAGGACTGCAAGACGGACTCTATTTCTTTGTAAAACCCCGTCGGGTTTTTCCTGATATCGGGAACTGATTGTCTAATAGTGTTCACTTCCTGTCGTGAAAACGGGACGTGAACGAATTGTGATACATAATGTGCAGGGATATCCACAGCGGGGGCACCAGTCCCAGTGTTGGCGGGGATCTCAACTTTTGGGACAAAGGTCGGAGGAACTTCTCTCATAGGCAACTGAGATATAGGTACCTCCGGCCGCTTACTAAGCAACAGAGCCAGGTGGAGCGCTAAGGCAGCTGAAGAAGTGTCGGGCGAAAAAGCCCTTTTACAGATCCCCAATAATTCTATGGGGCAACTAACCTTCTTTCTTACACATTCTTCTTGCAGGTACTGTACCATTACCTGAATTACCCTTCTTTGCATTTCTACTGTATATTGACTATACGTGTCATATACTTCATCTGGCGGAATCGATGAATCCGAGATCCATCGAATCGCATCTTTGGTACAAATTCGTATTTCCTCAGGTGCCGATCTATGACACGGAAGGAACCGTTTCTGTACATATATTCTATCGTCTTCATCGTCCTCATCTCGTGACTTTTCAAAGTCTTTCCTAAACTCAAACAATTTTTCAACATGCCCATATACTTTCTGCTCTGTGCCCCTCGAAAGTGCCAAAGCATTCAGATCTCTCACTCCTTGTGGAAGATCCGAATTTTGTAATCTACCCCACATCACACATAAATGAGTCCCCAACCCTTCGATAAAAACATTTTTCTCGGGAAAACTATTCAAATTAGATAATGTGGAAAAAACATTAACTTGATCACCTTTCTCCATACAATGCTTAGCCCATGCAAAAAATTCCTGTTTCTTATCTGCAGAAACAATATTACGAGTGACGATCTTTGATCCTGCACCTGGATCAACTTCAGTCAATACGGGGCCACTCGGGAGCGGAGGTGTAGGTAAATTTAATAAAGGTGCAACTATCGGTGCAGAAGGAAGGGGCGGTGCGATAGGTGAAGGAACAACAACTATGGGACTAGGAACAATAGGTTGTACAGGGGGAACAGGAATAATGGCAGGAACAACAGCAGGAATGGGCAGAGTGCCCAAAATAGGAACATACGGAGGTGGCGCTGAGGCATCAGGCCTGCGTTCGTTTAACAATTTCTCAATAAATTCATCGGAAACATGGAAATCTCTAGAGGGGTAAATTTTCTGGATTCCAAGTGAAAAAGCCCTATCCATATTTTTAACTGATTCTGAATGTTTTTCTTTATCATATAACAACACTTTTCCGGCATTTGTTTTATGACTGCGTGCATGTTTGTCCCTACTTTTAAGCTGCTGTAACGCTTCTTTTTTCCAATTCTGTAAAACATGAAAGGCTGCAGGTCTAGCCTTCTTTTTTAGCAAGATTGATTCTAGGTATTCAATACGGGGGATCTCAAAACTACCGTTGATTGGCCACTGAAATTCGGAGGCATGTCTGGTCTGTCTGTGCCAAATATCATTAAATACTATACTACCAATGCCATACTTACCGTACATGGTAAATGCCGGCGACCCCTCCTGTGGTGCCGGGTGGCTAAATTCCAAAGATTGTCGATCGCTGCGGAACAGAGCCCTAAAGCTGCTAGACAATTTCCCAGGCATTTCACAAAAAATTGGTGTTACCTGGTCAATAATTGTGTCTGCAGATACAATACGCCAAATTCAAATTGTCAGGGTTAAATTAAGAGCCGGGTCACGACTGCACCTTACCAAACCTAATGAGGACCAAACGGTTTATCAAAGAACTTACCTAATGAATTTTACCTTGTGTTTGGTGGTTTTCGACAAATCTGCCCGCCTCAAAAATGGACCCTCGTCAAGATGCCGTGTCAGACCACACGACTATCGCCAAGGATCGGATCGTGCAGTGCTGCCGAGGTATCGCGTCTCGTTCGGTTGGCCCGCAGAATCACACCGTCCGATCCCGGTTCGATAGTCTGCGTCAACCTTCAATGATCCGGCATCAATCTTGAGGGTCCCTGTTCGGGCACCAACTGTGAAAACAAAGAAATTGATATGAGGCTGGGAAGCCCAAAGGAAACACACCAACACAGGTTACAAAGGACATACAAAGTGCTTTATTTAAAAGCTACAACAGTTACCAAAAAGTCAATTGACAAACGGATAGCTATTCGGCTCTCAGAGTAACGTAATGAACTTCAACGAAGGTTCGATGCATTAGTAGAGAGACCGTACATTGGAATATTTGGGCTTTTTATACTCTTTATCCAGCCCTAGCCAACCCCCTCGCGGGTTAACCATTCTTAGGACCAGGCCTAGGGTTCCTTGCCAGGTTAATCCTATAATTTATGCATTTTGATCAGTTTCGCTGATATAGTTGTACATTTACACATAGGTCAGGGATAGGACAAGGTCTCAGTTCGCGACCCCGACAAGTGGCCTGCAGGCATATTACTCATTCATGTGTGCGGAGGTCACAACGGCCAGAATCTTACTCAGAATGTCATTCGGCCTCCATTTTGATGTTCAGGGTGACTTCCACATTACAAGAGAACCTAAAATGGTGGCTAAATCCAAGATGGCGACTTACACAATTTTTCGTTAAGGTCAAGACATTGCCGCAGAGTCTTTTTACATGATATTTTAGACAACTTGGCGTAGGCCAACACACATTCAAATACTGCGATAGGAGGCATAATATATTTTCAATTCCAACACACTAAGCCGTACAAGGCACCTGTAATATAATTTACCTTTTCCAACTCTGATTGCATATTGTAACCTATGCATAACTGTATTCAACAATCCACTCTAACAGTGCTGTGATGCCCTCTGACTGTTGTGTGCTCAATAAATTAAATTAATATATACAGAGTACCATCATTCATCATTGAACATGGGACTATCCAGGCATTGACAAACTAAATTAACTGAAATTTTGTAAACATACTGTGTATATATGGGGAAAGACTGTCTGCCTGATTCATGGAATTATTTGTGTGAAAAAAAGAAGATTTGTGCATCTTACTGCCTGAATATCCCTGTTTGAAGTATGGGTATTTTCGGGCAGAAAGGCGTGCAAATCTGCGTTTTCCACGCAAATAATTCCATGAACCATGAATTGGGCAGTGTATGCTGAATGATAGTCAAACAACGACTTTTATAATATATCCTGGCACTGGAAACTTGATATGCTTTTTACTGTATTCCTAGTACACACTTTAGAATAGGTGCTACAGAAACGTATGCTCTACAATTGCCACTTGACTGCCAATGACTGCCAATTAGAGAACACAGCTCTGTGTGGAGATCCCCCCACCTGGGCAACCTGTAGAATAAAGATACAAGCCCAGTCTATATATTGTTCACAAGAGACTTTCCAATAGTTCTGCAACTCCAAAGTACCTGGTGTTGTAGCGTTCCTCGTCGGGGAATCAACGCCCCTTCTTGAGTGTCCTCCCTTTAGGGCAGGAGTCACGGGTCGTCGAACGTCTGACGGAGAACAGGGTGAGCTACGACAGTGAAGTGGCAGCTTCGTTCCTAGCATTGCTCGTTGACGGGGAAGCGTAAACGTCCTTCAAGGAAGAGGTGTGCGGGGCACCTCGGTGTCGATAGTTCTAGACCGCAAAGAGTTTGAAGAACTGTGGCCCAGCAAGGGCATTGAGTCGTCAGCGTCTCTGTGGTCCTTGGGTGGCGGGTAACCCACGGGTGGATGTTCCTCGGCGCGTTGATGGTCAGGCCTTCTCCAGCAGGATAAGACGGCAGCGATGCGGACGAGAGCGTCCTTGGATTTGAAAGTTCTTAGGCAAATGGGAGCACGGCGGCTCCGGTCGGCGACGGCAGTTGTCGACAGTGGCGGACAACCGTCCAGGCGCTTCTCCTGGCAGTCCCCATCTCGGGTCGGCAGCCTGTTGAAGGTCTGTCTACCAGGGAGCTTTGGCAAAGATCAGCTGGTGCACGATGGTCCCTCATAACTCGGGAAGAGGGCGCCTTACCAGGTCCTCTCTGGGTCAGTCCTTGAAGACACAGCAGCTTTCAGATTGCGAAGGAGAGCAACAGCAATTCTTCTCATCCAGCAGGGCTTCTAGGTCAAGATTCAGTTACTCCAGTTACTCGTCGTAGTGGACTTCAGCTTCTGAACACGATTCCTAACAGTGAGAGGTCCCCAGATATACTGTTCATCTCCCATTCATTCCGCTGGGTCATACTCAAGCATCCAATCACAGCGAAGGGCTTTCAGGCAGGCAGGCAGCCAATCAGGCACACAGTGCATTCAGGCCATTCACTTCTCTCCAGACACTCACAACAAGTTATGTGTATTGGGACAAGTACCCAGCCATGCAACACTCCACACTGCATTCATACCGGTTTCAGGCAGGGCTGTCTCAGTCATTGGGCCTCATTACGATTCAGGCGGTAACCGAGGCGGTAAAACCTCCTGTTACCGCCGGACTCGTATTACCATTCCACCTCCGTGACTCCCGGAAATACCACCCTGGTGTCCCGGGAATTCCGGAGGCGGAATTCGGTAAATCCCCATTCCCATTGAGTCCCACTCAATGGGAATGGGGAAGTAGAAACACCGGCACCATCTCGTGATGGTGCTGGTGTTTCCACGTCCGCCTGCAGGAGGGCGGTGTTAAACCCGCCAGCTCAGACCTGGCGGGAACATCACCTCCCGCCTGCAGGAGTCAGGATCGAGCGGTCCGAAATTAACAGTGGTGGCGGGTTTACCAATTTGGATGTGAGTGGCAAACAGAATTAATTCATAACCGCGCAGAGGTAAGGTGTTGCGTTTGGGTTTTATTCAATAGGATATCTACAGAGTGAGGTACCATCAAAATCAAATCATGGCCTAGAACCATTCCCTCACTCTGTTTTACAGACGCGGCAGCAGCAGCAGCGACAGCTCGCAAACATCTTGGCAAAGCGCATGCTACAGGATCAAGGGCGGAGGAGTAGTAGCCGCACGGCCTATTCTTCCCTCCGTGTTCCTGTGTTAACACAGCCAAAGCACTTCCATCACATTCATGCACAAACAACACAAAGGCCTTGTCATAATTTGGAGTACCCAGAACCGGTGCAGAGCATAACGCGGTTTTGAGAAGCTCAAATGATCGTTGATGTTCCGATTTCCATGGCAATGGCAGAGAAATGCCCTTCTTCATCAAATCAAAGCCAACATCGGTTTTATCACTAGCGAAAAGTTCGGGATCCACAACCTACAGTAAGAAGCCATACCTTTTAAGGCTCTGACTTCCTTCTGTGTATTTGGAACAGACATGCCAGAAATGTGTTTTATTCTTTCAGGTGTCAATCTTCTCCCCTCCTTTGACAGGAGTCAGCCTAAATAGGCGACCTCCTGACAACAATATTGACATTTTTTAAGCGAAGCTTTATGACCATTTTTAGCTAAATGAACAAGCAACAGTACAGTGCCTTCTTTACAAGCACTCTCAGAGTCTGCAGCCAAAAGCAAATCATCAACATATTGAAGCAGCGTACAAGTAGGTGGCAATTCAAGGGTGTCGAGCTGCTCTTTCAAAGCTCTACTATAAATGCTAAGACTTTCAGTATACCCTTGAGGTGCCCTGGTAAATGTAAATGAGCGTCCCCCCAAGGTGAACGCAAACATATATCTACTTTCCTTATGTATAGGAATGCTAAAGAAAGCGTTTTTTAAATCCACAACGCTGAAGTGCGTAGCCGTAGCAGGGATGATTGTCAATATCGTCGTCACATCAGGCACAATTGGAAATTGTGGGGCGACGACTCTGTTAATAGCACGAAGATCAATTATGAACCGGTATGGAATTGCATTGGCACCTTTCTTATATACAGACAAGATCGGACTGTTACACAAACTACCTGTAATCTCCTCGATCACCCCACGATGCACAAAATCGGAGACAATGCATTTCAAAGCACACTCGCCCTCAACTGATATTTTATACTGCGGAATGCGTGGTAGTTTCACTCCATGTTTCAAAACTATTTTAACGGGCTCAATCTGGAATACCCCGACATCATTGTCGTCTACCGCCCATAAAAATTCCGGGACAATGCTAAACTCAGGAGGTAAAGGTCGAATCAGGAACTGAGAATTAGGAAGTTGCTGTGGTGAAACCGTCAGCCGTACTCCATCAGAAGAACAATGAATTACTGCATTCAATTTCTTTAATTGATTCAACCCCAGCAAATTCTCTCCACAGTTTGAAGTGAGAAGAAAAGGGCAATGGTCCGTAATGGGACCCAAAGAAACAGACACCGGTGCAGAAACCGGACAGACAATTGGTATACCAGAAAACCCTACAGAAACATTTGTTTGCCCTGACAGTGGAATGTTTGGAACCCGAGAATGATCAATGGAGCACTTCTGCGCTCCAGTGTCTATCAAAAACTGGTGTTTCCTATTCCCTACTAATAATTCAACGTAGGGGCTTTTCTGATTGACGGGAATAGGTGAAGGTTGCAAACCCTGCTTCGGGCAATCCTAATGAAATAGAGCCTCTTCAGAAGGAAGCTCTTCAGAAAGGTAGGCAGCAGAAGGGTGATCAAATGTGTTCCTCGAGTCCACACTCAAGGTCTGATTTTCCCGTGAAAAAGGTTGCTGAGGATCTTGTAAAAACTGACCTCTATCAGGGCCCCCTGCTCCAGGGTGGCCCCTAGGCCGTCTACCCATACTCCCAAACGCACTGTTTGACCTTTGGCGAAGGACGGGGCACTGTGCTCGCCAATAACCTTCCTGGCGGCAATAAGCACATTGATTAATATTCACAGGACCCAAAGGAGCATTTCCTTTTGGGACATACTGACCTCTGGTCTGTGTCGTGCCTCCTCTGGGGTTTCTAACAATTTGCTGTAATAATACTTTGGTTTTCAAATCTCCTTTCCTCTTTTCAATTTTTTCCTTCTCATTATTAACACGGTTCTCATAATACTGAGCCATGTGCAAAACCTCAGATTGAGATTTTGCCTGCCAAGCACTCTCAGAGGACATAATCTGTGACTGGATGTCAGACAACAATCCACGTACAAATTTGTCCACAAACAACCTTTTCCCAGACTCTGTACCTAAATCCTGTCCACTGAAGTCAGAAAATACCTGCTCGAATCTGTTAAGAAATTCGGTGGCGCCTTCAGTTTTCCCTTAAACACAGGCCGTAAGCTTGTCCCAAATAATTCTTTTCTCTGGAATTATAGTTTTTAATTTTGCAACAATTCTATCAGGCAAGGTAAGTATTACCTGTGGTGGTTTCTCACCAGCTGGTCTTTCCCCATCAATCCTAATCATATTAGCCCACGTATCTGCCAACCCTGGCACATCGTCTACTTTCCGAACCTGTTTCCATACATCTACGGGTAGGAGTACAGGAAATAGCAAGTCAATATCACTCAAGGTGAACACAGAGGACTGCAAGACGGACTCTATTTCTTTGTAAAACCCCGTCGGGTTTTTCCTGATATCGGGAACTGATTGTCTAATAGTGTTCACTTCCTGCCGTGAAAACGGGACGTGAACGAATTGTGATACATAATGTGCAGGGATATCCACAGCGGGGGCACCAGTCCCAGTGTTGGCGGGGATCTCAACTTTTGGGACAAAGGTCGGAGGAACTTCTCTCATAGGCAACTGAGATATAGGTACCTCCGGCCGCTTACTAAGCAACAGAGCCAGGTCGAGCGCTAAGGCAGCTGAAGAAGTGTCGGGCGAAAAAGCCCTTTTACAGATCCCCAATAATTCTATGGGGCAACTAACCTTCTTTCTTACACATTCTTCTTGCAGGTACTGTACCATTACCTGAATTACCTTTCTTTGCATTTCTACTGTATATTGACTATACGTGTCATGTACTTCATCTGGCGGAATCGATGAATCCGAGATCCATCGAATCGCATCTTTGGTACAAATTCGTATTTCCTCAGGTGCCCATTTACGACACGGAAGGAACCGTTTCTGTACATATATTCTATCGTCTTCGTCGTCCTCATCTCGTGACTTTTCAAAGTCTTTCCTAAACTCAAACAATTTTTCAACATGCCCATATACTTTCTGTTCTGTGTCCCTCGAAAGTGCCAAAGCATTCAGATCTCTCACTCCTTGTGGAAGATCCGAATTTTGTAATCTACCCCACATCACACATAAATGAGTCCCCAACCCTTCGATAAAAACATTTTTCTCGGGAAAACTATTCAAATTAGTTAATGTGGAAAAAACATTAACTTGATCACCTTTCTCCATACAATGCTTAGCCCATGCAAACGATTCCTGTTTCTTATCTGCAGAAACAGTATTACGAGTGACGATCTTTGATCCTGCACCTGGATCAACTTCAGTCAATATGGGGCCACTCGGGAGCGGAGGTGTAGGTAAATTTAATAAAGGTGCAACTATCGGTGCAGAAGGAAGGGGCAGTGCGATAGGTGGAGGAACAACAACTATGGGACTAGGAACAATAGGTTGTACAGGGGGAACAGGAATAATGGCAGGAACAACAGCAGGAATGGGCAGAGTGCCCAAAATAGGAACATACGGAGGTGGCGCTGAGGCATCAGGCCTGCGTTCGTTTAACAATTTCTCAATAAATTCATCGGAAACATGGAAATCTCTAGAGGGGTAAATTTTCTGGATTCCAAGTGAAAAAGCCCTATCCATATTTTTAACTGATTCTGAATGTTTTTCTTTATCATATAACAACGCTTTTCCGGCGTTTGTTTTATGACTGCGTGCATGTTTGTCCCGACTTTTAAGCTGCTGTAACGCTTCTTTTTTCCAATTCTGTAAAACATGAAAGGCTGCAGGTCTAGCCTTCTTTTTTAGCAAGATTGATTCTAGGTATTCAATACGGGGGATCTCAAAACTACCGTTGATTGGCCACTGAAATTCGGAGGCATGTCTGGTCTGTCTGTGCCAAATATCATTAAATACTATACTACAAATGCCATACTTACAGTACATAGTACATGCCGGCGACCCCTCCTGTGGCACCGGGTGGCTAAATTCCAAAGATTGTCGATCGCTGCGGAACAGAGCCCTAAAGCAGCTAGAAAATTTCCCAGGCATTTCACAAAAAATTGGTGTTACATGGTCAATAATTGTGTCTGCAGATACAATACGCCAAATTCAAATTGTCAGGGTTAAATTAAGAGCCGGGTCACGACTGCACCTGACCAAACCTAAGGAGGACCATACGGTTTATCAAAGAACTTACCTAATGAATTTTACCTTGTGTTTGGTGGTTTCGACAAATCTGCCCGCCTCAAAAATGGACCCTCGTCAAGATGCTGTGTCAGACCACACGACTATCGTCCAAGGATCGGATCGTGCAGCGCTGCCGAGGTATCGCGTCTCGTTCGGTCGGGCCCGCAGAATCACACCGTCCGATCCCGGTTCGATAGTCTGCGTCAACCTTCAATGATCCGGCATCAATCTTGAGGGTCCCTGTTCGGGCGCCAACTGTGAAAACAAAGAAATTGATATGAGGCTGGGAAGCCCAAAGGAAACACACCAACACAGGTTACAAAGGACATACAAAGTGCTTTATTTAAAAGCTACAACAGTTACCAAAAAGTCAATTGACAAACGGATAGCTATTCGGCTCTCAGAGTAACGTAATGAACTTCAACGAAGGTTCGATTCATTAGTAGAGAGACCGTACATTGGAATACTTGGGCTTTTTATACTCTTTATCCAGCCCTGGCCAACCCTCTCGCGGGTTAACCATTCTTAGGACCAGGCCTAGGGTTCCTTGCCAGGCCAATCCTATAATTTATGCATTTTGATCAGTTTCCCTGATATAGTTGTACATTTACACATAGGTCAGGGATAGGACAAGGTCTCAGTTTGCGACCCCGACAAGTGGCCTGCAGGCATATTACTTATTCATGTGTGCGGAGGTCACAACGGCCAGAATCTCACTCAGAATGTCATTTGGCCTCCATTTTGATGTTCAGGGTGACTTCCACATTACAAGAGAACCTAAAATGGTGGCTAAATCCAAGATGGCGACTTACACAATTTTTCGTTAAGGTCAAGATCTTGCCGCAGAGTCTTTTTACATGATATTTTAGACAACTTGGCGTAGGCCAACACACATTCAAATACTGCGATAGGAGGCATAATATATTTTCAATGCCAACACACTAAGCCGTACAAGGCACCTGTAATATAATTTACCTTTTCCAACTCTGATTGCATATTGTAACCTATGCATAACTGTATTCAACAATCCACTGTAACAGGGCTGTGATGCCCTCGGACTGTTGTGTGCTCAATAAATTAAATTAATATATACAGATTACCATCATTCATCATTGAACATGGGACTATCCAGGCATTGACAAACTAAATTAACTGAAATTTTGTAAACATACTGTGTATATATGGGGAAAGACTGTCTGCCTGATTCATGGAATTATTTGTGTGAAAAAAGCAGATTTGTGCATCTTACTGCCTGAATATCCCTGTTTGAAGTATGGGTATTTTCGGGCAGAAAGGCGTGCAAATCTGTGTTTTTCACGCAAATAATTCCATGAATTGGGCAGTGTATGCTGAATGATAGTCAAACAACGACTTTTATAATATATCCTGGCACTGGAAACTTGATATGCTTTTTACTGTATTCCTAGTACACACTTTAGAATAGGTGCTACAGAAAAGTATGCTCTACAATTGCCACTTGACTGCCAATGACTGCCATTTAGAGAACACAGCTCTGTGTGGAGATCCCCCCACCTCGCCAACCTGTAGAATAAAGATACAAGCCCAGTCTATATATTGTTCACAAGAGACTTCCCAATAGTTCTGCAACTCCAAAGTACCTGGTGTTGTAGCGTTCCTCGTCGGGGAATCGACGGCCCTTCTTGAGTGTCCTCCCTTTAGGGCAGGAGTCACGGGTCGTCGAACGTCTGATGGAGAACAGGGTGAGCTACGACAGTGAAGTGGCAGCTTCGTTCCTAGCAGTGCTCGTTGACGGGGAAGTGTAAACGTCCTGCAAGGAAGAGGTGTGCGGGGCACCTCGGTGTCGATAGTTCTAGACCGCAAAGAGTTTGAAGAACTGTGGCCCAGCAAGGGCATTGAGTCGTCGGCGTCTCTGTGGTCCTTGGGTGGCGGGAAACCCACGGGTGGATGTTCCTCGGCGCGTTGATGGTCAGGCCTTCTCCAGCAGGATAAGACGGCAGCGATGCGGACGAGAGCGTCCTTGGATTTGAAAGTTCTAAGGCAAATGGGAGCACGGCGGCTCCGGTCGGCGATGGCAGTTGTCGACAGTGGCGGACAACCGTCCAGGCGCTTCTCCTTGGGATTCCGCAGCAGTCCCCATCTCGGGTCGGCAGCCTGTTGAAGGTCTGTCTACCAGGGAGCTTTGGCAAAGATCAGCTGGTGCACGATGGTCCCTCATAACTCGGGAAGAGGGCGCCTTACCAGGTCCTCTCTGGGTCAGTCCTTGGAGACACAGCAGCTTTCAGATTGCGAAGGAGAGCAACAGCAATTCTTCTCATCCAGCAGGGCTTCAAGGTCAAGATTCAGTTACTCCAGTTACTCGTCGTAGTGGACTTCAGCTTCTGAACACGATTCCTAGCAGTGAGAGGTCCCCAGATATACTGTTCATCTCCCATTCATTCCGCTGGGTCATACTCAAGCATTCAATCACAGCGAAGGGCTTTCAGGCAGGCAGGCAGCCAATCAGGCACACAGTGCATTCAGGCCATTCACTTCTCTCCAGACACTCACAACAAGTTATGTGTATTGGGACAAGTACCCAGCCATTCAACACATACACTGCATTCATACCGGTTTCAGGCAGGGCTGTCTCAGTCATTGGGCCTCATTATGAGTCCGGCGGTAACCGAGGCGGTAAAACCTCCTGTTAAAGCCGGACTCGTATTACCATTCCGCCTCCGTGACTCCCGGAAATACCAGGGCATTACGACCCTGGTGTCCCGGGAATTCCGGAGGCGGAATTCGGTAAATTCCCATTCCCATTGAGTCCCATAGGACTCAATGGGAATGGGGAAGTAGAAACACCGTCACCATCTCGTGATGGTGCTGGTGTTTCCACGTCCGCCTGCAGGCGGGCGGTGTTAAACCCGCCAGGTCAGATCTGGTGGGAACATCTCCTCCCGCCTGCAGGAGTCAGGATCGAGCGGTCCGAAATTAACAGTGGTGGCGGGTTTACCGCCACTGTTAATTCCGGACCGCCCGACCTGTAATGAGGCCCATTGTGTCAAACACCAGATACTAGACACCCACAACATAGAATGCATATTCGTCATACACTCCATTCACCCAGGTCCCACCCACAGGCATAACCACAACATACGGTCATAGGGAAGGCTCCAGCCAGTCTGGTCAGCACTTCCCCACACTACCATATATGGAACATCCACCTAACAGCCAGTCAGGGGGAAGGGACAGAGTCAGGGCTTCCTGGGACTTCGGGAAGATCAAGGTAACAGGCGATGGAAGGCAAGGGGCCATGGGAGCCATCTTGTCTCCATCAGGAATCTACCGATTCCAATGACAGGGCCTGGGCATCCCAAAATGGAGGATGCTCAGGGCACCAGTCAATTCAGCACGGAGCTGCCACCAGCCCGTACCCTGCTCTGTGGGCCACCCACAGGTGCCCAAAAACATACACTAGGGGCACAGGGTTGCACCCCTACTCATGGGTGCCATAAGGGTATCCCATGGGTCTGTTCACCAAAACCAAGGGCGAGAGCTGCACCACCAAGAGTCTCACATGAACTCCTGCGTGGAAAACACAACAGAACACATGATAAAAGGCAGTAAAGGACAAGGATATGGAGGCCCTGTCCCTCCGATGCATTTCCAGCATCACAATACCTTCACAAAAAACTAAATCCCATCACTTACATAAACACTAGACAAGCTAAGCCAAATCTTCTATACACTCAATTTTGCAAACTAACATGCATGAGAACATGCAGTCACCAAGCAGGAATTCAATGCTTGGAAGACCCTACCACTTCACATCTGCACTGAACCTCCATCACTGCTCTTTCAGGAAAAGAACCTCGTAGCATACCACACCTACAATAAAAAGTCACACACTCCTTTGTACAATACATGTAGCAGACTTGTGTGTTCTGACCAGGACATGCAGGTGGAGGGGACTTGACCTCTGCTGAATGACAAGGAAACATCAAGTTGTGAAATCATAGACAGCTTCTCACACAGACGTATTTGTTGTTTATCGGAGACACATTTATGCCAACATAATTTTGGGATGTCTTGGTGAGGTGGCTCTTTCTGCTGATAGAAATTATCAAAAGATGCATGTGCTGCTATGAAGTACAATATATTTTCAGGTGTTCACGCTATGTAAATTAGATACAGAACATAATGCAATGTTACATAACCAACAATGTTGTACACCTTAATGTCTGGGTACAGAATAACTATCTGAATGAATCAAATTCGGATGCCATCAGTTGACTTTAAATATCTGAAAAAGCTCTAAATGTCATGTTTAGTGGTGATGGATGAATTTGCTTGACACAATGATGCCAATCATTGTTTTTTATTATGACCCAATTTATGTCATTTGCAATTTTGACTGTCCTCAATGTTGGTAGGAACACTTTCCTTGTTAGACTACTTGCAAAATTCAATACCCACAACCTCACTTCTATGAGGAATTATGTATGAATTAGTTCAATATAGTCGTACAATACTTGTCTTTTTGTAATTGGTAACTGGCCCACATCACCTTTCTGAGTTTAGACTCTTTAAACCAAACTTTGCATTTGCTTGATTTTGGTGTTTTTGCTAACATTCTTCCAACTTCTTTTAAGTCTTCTTCATTTCAAATTCACCCATCCTTGGAGGCCCATATGTGTCGAGCACCGGGTACTTCGGGATATCCATCCAAACTGCTACAGTAAAACATGCAGTTATTGCGTCCACTGGAAACATCAACTTTGAATTGAAGGTTCCTGGATTATAGTCGTTGTGGCCTAGGGTTGCTTCCTAGCTAAACCACCAAGTAGAGCTAGTGCCAAGGTGTATGCTGTTTGGCACCCTCATCTCTTGCAACAGAGCTATATATTTATTCCCTTTGCAAGGTCAATATGGTGCACCAACACCATCAAGACTCGTGTCAGTGGCACCTTATGCGGTGTTCCAAAGGTGTCTACCGGTGGAACCAGCTGTGTCTCCAAGCTCTATATACCTTCTGTAATCAATCACAGATCTGCAGCCTTCAGGATCCCCTTGCTTTCCAGACAGTTCTTAGCATCATACCACGACCCCCACTTATAGCAGCATTTGCATATTTAATTGGCCAAACAACGATATGCAACATTTACAGGAGCCGTTAGCCAAAACAAGCTAGACACCCTACACTTCTAGAGCCAGTTTCCTCCCAACGAGCATTCCAGTGAACATTGACCAATACCCAGTAAGAATAAACATTCATCGTGCAATCCTAAGTGTGCAAACAGATGTAATACTTGCACTCTTATCGAAATCTGCCAAAATGATATGGTCAGAATCCGAAGCTCAAAACACATATCTGCCCATTACACAAAAGGCATACTGGTGACCCATAGATCACGCCCATACAGTAAGTCTCACGCCCATGAAAATAGCTTGCATGATCCTCCATTTTGATAGAGATAGTCGACACCCATCATGCACATACTACTGTTTGCAACGACTGCGGCATGCTTTAGAACTTGCACCAAGGACCGTGCACTCTGATTTCTACCCTGCAATAACATGCGCCTGCTATGTTTGAAAAATTGTTCTTGTCGTTCTCTCGAGACACACGCACACTAAGTAACCGTTTCTAAGAAAGTCTGACCGTTCGGCCGTCTTCGGTTTTCTGCATTGACTTCGAGACAGGTAACATTCAACGTCCGAAGATTAATCAAAGTCAACAAGTAAAATATTGCCAACAAAATTCACGAACTTGTTGAAAAAAAATGAACGGCCCAAAAACACCCTGTGCTTTCCTTACTCTGAATGTTAAATGTGTATTTCTCTTACTTCAATTACACCACCTTCATTATGTTGTTCTTGAATTCTATCACAGCTGTTAAAATGAAAACCCAATTTGTGAAAATTATAGCTCCTGTGTGCAAGCCTATACCTGAATTGCCAGCGTGCCGCTCTTCTCACCTCATATTGCCTTTTGCCTTGGAAGAAGACTCCTGGAGTGCGCGCGCAACTTAGAACACCAGGGACGCTCTCCAAAGTGCCTTCCGCTGAAGCACAAGAGGTTAGCAACACACTTGTCATGTTCATGTCAGAAATACCCAATAAAGGTTTACCTTGCATGCATGTATTTATTTATATTGCAGCCTTATAATAATTTGACTCATATGAATTGCAGTATTCAAGGGAATATATAGACTTACATGCTATCATTCAAATGTGATTTGTCTTTCGCATCATTCTGAAGAGCTCCCTCTCTTGAACACTGCAACCCTTAACCACAATTCCACACGAAGGTAACGTGTCAGCAATTTCAAAAGACTAAGGGCCTCATTACGAGTGGGGGCGCAAAGGGATACCGGGCACCGGTAAGGACACCGGTGCCGGTAATTCCTTTGTGCCCTATTCCGAGGACCTTTTGCGGGTCCCACTAACGCCGACTGGTTTTACCAGCCGGCTTTAACGTGAGCCGCAAAGGTTCCAGGGAGCAAATAACGCTACCGCAAATTGCGGTACTGTTATTTGCACCTTCCCCATTCACATTGAGCCCTATGGGGGCTCAAATGGGAATGGGGAAAGGTATCTTCAATGGGGACTTACCTGGTCCCGCAAAGGTCTGACTAGACCGGTAAGTCCCCATTGAATGAGGTCGGACTCGGTACCGTTATTGGAGGCAGCCAGGGGCGTTGCTAGGGGGGGCTAAGGGGGCTGTAGCCCCTGATCTTTTGGTTGTAGCCCCGGATAGAATCTCAGGAGCTACAGCCAAAAGACTAGCTAGCCCCCAGTCCCAACAGTTCCGACATCAGCTTAGCCCCGGGTCTTTTCCAGACCTAGCAACTCCCCTGGAGGCAGCCATGGCGCTATTAGCGCCATGGCTACCTCCAATCCCGGTTTTGGGACCCTAACACATTTGAAATTACGATCTCTAATCAGGCATCTGGTCAAATAATGCCCATCGCTTAGAGGAGTTACTTTTCTCTCTTTCTTGAAATCTTTAAACAAGTTTGGCTTTGCCAGTGCCTGACAGCGCTCTAAATCAATCACAAAGATGAGCCTTTTCAATGCTTGTTATGTGCCATAAACATCCTTTTTGCATGGACTAAACATCTGCAACATTGAACATTATAGGTCCTGATGCACACAAATGTTTCCAATGCGACTTTCCCATTTAAAAACATTTCTGTAAATCAGGCCACACATTTCTGTCCTTCACTAACCAGGCATGAACACAAAGGCAATACACTCATTTGTATTAAAATATAGAAACATGTGCAGATGGGTTCGTATAGGGTGCCTTAAAGGATGTCCCCTGATTCCTGTTTTGAATGTTTGCTTGAAGAACACGGTAACATGTAGTACAATAAAACAAAGATTTCAGATATATTTCCTGTCTGTAAAAGAATGTGCAGTCCAACATGGATCTCTCACAAATAGTATTTATATAACATTAGCAAATATAAATGTATTAACGTATTGACTAGTGGTTCATACCAGGCTGCATGCAAACGGGTATCCCATTCCATCATCAATAACTTCCGCCAGAAAGCATTCTTTATATTAGAAATAGAAGAGGTGCATTATTTCATCCAGCAATTTCCTTTTTTGGTACAGTAAACAAGAAATAACCAATCATTGTACATGGAAAGGGTGCCCTGAAGCAATGGGACCTATTTGTCAAGTGGCATTGCCAGTCACAGAAAATGGGAAAACACGTGTTTGATAAATCCAGCCAATTGCCTGCTTCTTAAGCTCTTCTCGTCTCATTTTTCACGTTAAGCTCTAACTGCTTTTGTGACACTTTTATTAATTAAGGGTTTACTCTAGGATTCTGTCTACTGTAAAGATAAGCACTGCGAGGATGTTCCTCTACTCTCTTCCTATTCTGTACAGCAGATTCATGCTCTGAAATTGCACCTCAAGGTACACAGAGCTGAGGTAGCCTATGATAACACATGCGAATGTCATTCACTACAACTATTTTTTGAGTATGATCTGACCAATATCAGCTGTGCATAGGTGTCCTCTCTGTAACTTTTAGCTACCATATACAATTTGGGCCTGAACGTGTGTGGTCGGACAGGCACAGCTCCAGCACTCTTACTCAGTGCAGGACACTGGGTAATCAAGTTAGGGATAAGTTGGGCCTCCTGAATATGTATTAAATGATTTCATGGCCCACAAATATGTACACGTCCTTGGATAATTGTCTTTAAAAGATTGATGTTCATCCAGGGTTCATAAATGAGAGGAAGGGCAGAGCCCGATTACAATCACCTGGGACAGTGGGGCATGTTATATAGCGTTTCTATCGTGCCATAAATAGAAAACATATGTGTCTATCCATTAGCTGCTGAGAGGAAGGGATATGCAATGGTGTGTTCTGGCAAGGAGTGGGGACAATATTCTTGCTTTGTGGGGGTGGGGGCCTCCCCCAAAAGTAACCCACAACTAGGTGTGTATCACCTGACATTTGCTGTATTATTATTTATTTACATGTTGTATTGTGTGTCGGGTTTGCAGCACACCATAGACATATACATTGTGATTAGTTAAAGAAGAAAAACAATACAAAGTACACACATATATTATTTAAGATCACATTGAAATGTGCCGTGTGCTTAAGGTTTTGGCTTTTCTGCAAAATATATTTTTAACCACAACTTGGCATATTCGATTCAATTAAACATGACTCAGGTGCGAAGCATGATAAATAGCATGACAAGTAGGGGAATGCATGCATGTCAGTTTAACTCATGCCATTAATACCTGCATAAGAGACACTAAGGCTAAGCTAATGTGTGGGGTTGTGCATGTTGTACGTAATCAAATGTTAGCCTCTACATTTACAACATCAGACTGATAGGCTTTGCCAGTCCTTGTGTTGAATATAACAACGCATGTGAGTTGCATTTTAAGTAGCACTTATTGATGCAATACTGGCCTCCGCAAAGAGACTGAAGTTATGGGATAAAGAGCCCTTCATGCTCTAAAAGTCCTGTAATCATATGTGAGTGGAACCTTTTGATTGTGTCGTTGAGACATTGCCACAATTGCAGGCTCCAAATCGGTGAGATATTGAGAGAGAGCATTGTTTACTGTTAGAGGGAAACTGGCTTCTCTGGTGAACCTGAACAATCTCAACATGTTCAACATATGTGTACACCTGCCTGCACAAATCTCATAACCTCCCTCACACTGCATTTCATTTTGATCAGTGGTGGCCCACTACTATAGGTGGGGAGCACACCCTCATCAGAATGGTAGGCAATGCAGTCCACCATTGTGCTTTATTTTCACAGGGGACTGTGCTGCCTGCTCCCCCAATATGCATTTATTCTTTTTTGTTTATGCAGCCCTTTAGTCTCTGCAAGAAAAGCATTGTTAGGTAATGAGCCCAGCAGGGCTTTTGAAGCCTGGCCCTGCTGCCTCTCATTATTGCGCTAAGAAAGGAAAGTCTTCTACTGTCTGTCGCCGAGTTCATATTGCGTAGAGGAGGGTAGGGCTATTCGGTCCTCTCTGGTGCTGTGCCACGTGTGGCGGGTGCGAGTAGGTAAGAGAATGTAGGGGGTAATTCATGGATTATTTGGACACACTGATGTTCATGAGAAACACAAAGCATATCTGCCATTGAGGCTACTGTGCCCAACCTTGCCAAGGGCGCTGGGAGAGAGTGTTTGAGTCAGCAGAAAAGAAACACCTGCAAGGGTTGGGAGCTGAAATTCTTCATGAATGCAAGCAGAGAAAATCAATTTTGTGATCCCTAAACATGTGGTCTGAACCTGGGGAACAAGGCCCATTCATCCGAGGCCGGTAGGAATTGTTGTTCTCACCAAACTGAAGACAGAGATGCAGAAATGTAACACAGCATGAAGTTAGAGACTGAATTGTCCTGGGTCAGGGCCAGAGGAGTCAGAGAAGTGGTAACATTAGTGGGAAACAAGCGGTATTCTGAGGCCATTCTCCCCACCCATCAGTTTTTCTGACATGCTGGTAAATTTAAAAAGTTTACAAGGCTCACACTGGCCTCTTATGGGTGGTGCTAGGCGGAGCTATCTGATAAACCAGACTAATCAGATAATCTGTCCCCTATAGGATGTACACATGTCTATCCTGTTCAGCCAATCCCATCTCACCTAGAGCACAGTAATGTAACTTTTAGTTGTGATGTCACATCATTTTAAAACCTCACTACCATGCTGTAATGAGTTGAGAATGCATTGCAACTGCAGTATTCTGCGTGCCTATCCCTGCTTGTAGAGATGTATTAATAGAAGCAGGAATTTGTCACATATTGGCATGGGGAATTTCCCTCAAGCTAGCCTTTGGTTTCTAAATCTGCTTCACTTTTGATATCAGAAATGAAGTGTTTTTGTACACATTAGATTGTTCCTGTCTTGAGAATTGTGCCAGCCTTAGGCATGTACCAGGACATTGCATATGTTCATTCTCACTAAGTGCATTTGGGCATTAGATACTGATTTAGTAAGGGGGACAGGGGCTTTCACATAATGATCCACTGAAGTTATGTTGAAGGATTTTCAGCAATTTCTTTACACGGCCATTGATCGGTTGCACTCGATTTGAAGTGACTGCTTGCATGCTGCGACTTGCTGACTCATGCAGAAGGATGCCTTCCTTTAGCTAAACTGCTCTGATGGAGGTCGAGGTTTCCCATGGCAAGCTTTGGCTGTAAGCTCTAAGTCCCAGCTCTAAGCTCCAAGTTCCGAAAAGCTCCAAGCTCTGAATATCAAATCAAGGAACAGCAAGGGAGTGGAAGGGAGGCTCCTCTAAGGCCTCCTTCAAAGTCTGGAGTTCTGACATAAGGTAGATACATCCTGGGTGCTCCAGGTCAATTTTTGTTGTTCTTGCTACGGGGATCCAGTGAGGCTCTGAGGGGTTTCTTATCGCATCAGCATCTTCAATCAAGCCAGGGAGCTGGTGTGGTATGTGGTGGGACCTATCGCCCATCACCAACATCGCCTAGTGAGTATGCTGCCTAGGCCCTCATCCTGGATTCTGGGGTTTGGATCTGGCAAGCATTATATCCCTCTCTTGCCTTAATTTTATATTATTTTATTCCATTTCTATTTTCAACAACTACTTTAAATATTGCAATAATTAAATATTGAACTATTTTATTTGTTTTAATTTATCCAAATCAGAAACGGCCCAGATCTGCTGCCAGGAGTAACTTGAAGGTCTTCATGCTTCATGCTTTAGGCAACCATTATAGAAGTCTGCCCAACCCTTGATAATTAGCTGGTGCAGCTAGCAGTGTGACCAAGGACTAAGGACAAAGGACGCTGCAGAGGACCTGGTGCTAACCCTCTCCATCGGACCTTGCATGCCTAATCAGTGCAGCCAGCCATTGGGTTACAAACACTTAGACAAGGAACGCTCCAGCTTGTGTGGGAGCAAGTGATGTATGCAACTGGAGCTCCTAACTTTACAGATGTATAATCAGGTAGTTGTTTATTGAATTCTAGCTAAAGTATTGATTGTATCTACCTGATATTTGCTGAACAACTTTCCAATCTGCTCGAAAATTTGATGTGATGAGCCGAGCCAGCCCTTCAAGCTAGTCTGGCGTTCCCCTTGGGTGTCCTTCCTGGAGTCTTTCCTACTTCAGACATTGTTGCACGTCAGCTAGGAATGCAATACACAAACTGTCACCATGTCTGGAGCAAAAAAAAGCAGCATGCATAGACATTTGCCTGGAAGAAGCTAATGTTCTTATAAATTGTGGGATATGTGGGAATGGAGATAGCAATACATTTTTATAATCTCAGATGGAACCAATGGAAGAACAAAGATAACTGGGAGGGACACAACCAGTAAGTGTGGTTTGAATCAATCCAAGGTCAAATACCCTGTGGAAAAAATGACTAGTGCAAAAGCAACTATCAGACTGCAAGCCCTCCCTGATTTACCGTACACCTTGGCTGAACTCCCTAGGAATGTAAATCAACAGGTGGGAGAAACTATGTAATCACAACAATGACCCACACTCCCTTGTTGCAAAGTAAATCTACATCTAAGAAGGTTCAGCTTGTGAAGATGTAATTTGTTGTTCTGTTCCTTGTTCAAACAGATTGGCTCCACTTGCTATGGATCTGGCAATTTTTGGGACACTGTGGTCCTCCTTACAAGTTAGGTGGCATGTCAGCGGAAAATCCAAGAGAGACCACCAAACAGATATACTGTTACCACCATTTGGTCTGGCAGAATTACCACAGGATTAGCAGTGGTAATAGGAAGTGTTAGTCCCCATTTACTGGAGTCCATAGAACTCGAGCAGGATTTTGGCGTGAATACCACTGGTTGTAATTCCACCGATTTGTCTGTTTTTTGGCTGTAAAGCTAAGGAAATGACCTTCTTCTCGAGGTTTTTCCTCCACCTTACTTTCAAAACCATAGTTTGGTGGTGTGGGAATGCGGATCCGTTGCACTTCCACCATTTTTGGCCACACCGCCCTTTCTCCTTTCAATTTTTCCTCAATTTCAGGCATGGTCTTAGTAAACTAACGCAAAGATAAAGATAGTAACATAGTAAATAAGGATCAAATAATATATAGATCACCCAAGTGAAATATACCAACCAGTTAAAAGAGATATTTCAGATGTTTAACCTTGGAAAGAAAGTTACATTTTGTTAAGAAAATAAGTCTCTCACCTAAGTCACCAACTGGAGCTAGTCGGCAAATCATTATAGATTGTGACCCAAAGGAAGTGGGTATGATATGATATGACATTTATAACGTACCTATACACAAGGGTACTGGAATAACAGCGGTAGCAATGCAGTCATCATGTAGCACCATAGTCAACAGTACAGCCAAAAAATCATGGCTGCCCCATGATGCTCATTAGAGTCATTGTCAAACAATCAGATAATTCTCTTGGAAAATCGTGCAGTAATGGGTGTATGAATACATCCCTGGTCAATCAAAGCAGTAAAGTACATACAACCTTCTTAAAGCCACATAAACATACAGTAGGATTGACGATAGTTCCATATGCATCATCAACACAGATACAAAACTTGAGAGATAATGGACAACATATGATTGTCCTTACTGGGGTTTCCGCAATCTCCAAAGGGACAGAAGAATCCATGGAGTAAATGATAAATACAATAATACACTAGTTTCTAGAAGTGAATGATTATAAATGTACCATTGGAGAAAATATAGTGAACACATTAAAACTTAAATCAATTGTTTCATGGACAAGCAAAGATGGTAATAACGTACTTTAAATCACATACATGTGATTGATGGCATTATGGCTAAAGATGCAGGTTTTATATATATGCAAGGTTTATACATCCCAGGTATAACAGAATTCATGTTCAACCAACAAAATTATTTCTGAAAATGTACTAAAGTGGCAAACAGTACATTACTTTAGTGAACAATGACCAATTGGTACACATTTTCAGATGTGGGCTACACAAATACTCCTAAAACAGCCGGCATGCAAACAATAGACGTAAAACCTGGAGAGTCTTAGCAAGATGTACTGATAGGATCACACTCTCGATCACACCCAGACAGACAGAGTGTATTAGGATCCAAAACGTTAACCCCATGCACTATACCTGATCATTCTAATCAATTGATCTCTGAGAAATCTGTAAGAGGTATGATATGATAAGTTATTTATAACGTGCTTAATACACAGTGATTTCTAAGCGCGGACCCAGGGATCGAACCTGTGCTGCTCTGTGTCGTCTTGCTTCCAAGGCAAACACGTTGCCCCTGAGCTACCCTCTCGAGACTGAGGTGAGGTTTCAAGTGATCTGACAGAGCAGAATTGTTTTTGATATATTTCCACCATGGATGGCGATCCAGCTGTTAATGACTCACAATTGATACCATTATAATCCTGGAACATAGCTGGTTTACAAAAGAAATTGAGCAAAACAGTTTGGCATACATTTGTGGGTGAACAGTAAATGTATTGTTTTCAAGAAACGTGTTCTATTTCCCACCCCAAGTACAAACCCGGCTATATCACCTTTCTTATACTCGCTCTTCCTTCATTTAAAGGTCAAAACAAAGGGTTAAATATTTGGAAAGGCACTAGACTACATTTTAACATTAAACTTATCAAAACAAATTAACAAAACACTCAGTGTTTATTTTCCCCAGCAACACAATGTATTTCTTCATTTAACATATATAAAACAGGGATGAGTCTGACAGGATAATCTAAAACCTCGAATAATGTGTTCTAGTTATTAGATAAAGCAATGTGCATACATACAAATCATGCAAAAAGTGTAAGAATTTTGGTTGAAGACATAAGTGTTTCTTATCATTTAAAATTATTTGTTCCGACATACATGGATTTCATGCTAGATACTTGGGGAATCCAGCTATTCTACTTTTAGAGGAATGGAAACAAGAAAGCGTTGTCAGTTTATGATGTCATGATGTTAAAGGGTTTTCTTAACTTAATGGTCATACTCCGTCAGACACTTCAGTTGCATTTACCTTCTCTGTTGGTAATACAAGGTCTACAATTAATTCCATTATGTTTGATGCAATTTATTGGAGAAAGGTCCTCGACATGAAAGTGGAAATATGATGAGAGAGTGACCATGACACTTTATAACTTTGCTCCCCATGCACGAATCCTCACCAAACTTTGCAAAAAAAGTATATGGCCCACTCTGAATTTTTTTTGCAAAGTTTGGTGAGGATTCGTCGAGGGGGAGCAAAGTTATAAGCCGCCCAAAAAGTGCTCTTCCTATGGAAACAGCAACTTATCCATAACTACATGGCCCCCCAACCCCCGCTCATGACCCATGTGTCTCCCCTCCCCCCCGCTCATGCCCCGTGTGCCTCTCACCTTCCCCCCACCCCCTGCTCATGACCCGTGTGTCTCTCCCCTCCCACCACCCCCCGCTCATTTCCCGTGTGTCACTCTCCTTCCCCCCCACTCCCCGCTCATGCCCCGTGTGTCTGTCCCCTCCATCCCCCGCTCATGCCCTGTGTGTCTCTCCCCTTCCCCCCACCCCCTGCTCATGCCCCGTGTCTCCCTTCTTTCCCTCCCATCCTCCGCTCATGCCCCGTGTCTCCCTTGTTTTCCCCCCACCTCCCGCTCATGCCCCGTGTCTCCCTTCTTTCCCCCACACCCCCGCTCATGCACCGTGTCTCCCTTCTCCCCCCCACCCCCTGCTCATGCCCTGGGTCTCCCTTCTTTCCACCCCCTACCCCCCGCTCATGCCCCGTGTCTTCCTTCTTCCCCCCACCCCCGCTCATGCCCCGTGTCTCCCTTCTTCCCCCCACCCCCCGCTCATGCCCCATGTCTCCCTTCTTCCTCCCCCACCCCCTGCTCATGCCCCGTGTCTGCCCTGTTCCCCCCACCCCCCGCTCATGCCCCATGTCTCCCTCCTGTACCCCCCACCCCCCGCTCATGCCCCGTGTCTCCCTCCTGTACCCCCCACCCCTGCTCATGCCCCGTGTCTCCCTTCTTCCCCCCACCCCTCGCTCATGCCCCATGTCTCCCTTCTTCCCCCCAACCCCGCTCATGCCCCGTGTCTCCCTTCTTCCCCCCCACCCCTCGCTCATGCCCCATGTCTCCCTTCTTCCCCCCAACCCCGCTCATGCCCCGTGTCTTCCTTCTTTCCCCCGCCCACCCCCCGCTCATGCCCCGTGTCTCCCTTCTTCCCCCCACCCCCCGCTCATGCCCCGTGTCTCCCTTCTTCCCCCCACCCCCTGCTCATGCCCCGTGTCTCCCTTCTTCCCCCCCTACCCCCCGCTCATGCCCCATGTCTCCCTTCTTCCCCCCCACCCCCCACTCATGCCCCGTGTCTTACTTCTTTCCCTCCACCCCTCGCTCATGCCTGTGTCTCCCTTCCTCCCCCCACCCCCCCGCTCATGCCCCGTGTCTCCCTTCTTTTCCCCCCGCTCATGGCCTGTGTCTCACTTCTTTCCCCCCCGCTCATGCCCCGTGTCTCCCTTCTTACCCCCCCACTCCCTGCTCATGCCCTGTGTCTCCCTTCTCCCCCCCACCCCCCGCTCATGCCCCGTGTCTCCCTTCTTTCCCCCCACCCCCCACTCATGCCCCGTGTCTCCCTTCTTCCCACCCCACTCCCCGCTCATGCCCCGTGTCTCCCTTATTTCCCCCGCTCATGGCCTGTGACTCACTTCTTTCCCCACACCCCTTGCTCATGCCCCGTGTCTCCCTTCTTCCCACTCCACTCCCTGCTTATGCCCCGTGTCTCCCTTCTTTTCCCCCGCTCATGGCCTGTGTCTCACTTCTTTCCCCCACCCCCCGCTCATGCCCCATGTCTCCCTTCTTACCCCCCCACTCCCTGCTCATGCCCCATGTCTCCCTTCTTCCCGCCCACCCCCCGCTCATGCCCTGTGTCTCCCTTCTTTCCCCCACCCCCTGCTCATGCCCCGTGTCTCCCTTCTTCCCACCCCACTCCCCGCTCATGCCCCGTGTCTCCCTTCTTTCCCCCCCCGCTCATGGCCTGTGTCTCACTTCTTTCCCCCCACCCCCCACTCATGCCCCGTGTCTCCCTTCTTACCCCCCACTCCCCGCTCATGCCCCGTGTCTCTCTTCTTCCCCCGCACCCCCGCTCATGCCCCGTGTCTCCCTTCTTTCCCCCACCCCCCGCTCATGCCCCGTGTCTCCCTTCTTCCCACCCCACTCCCCGCTCATGCCCTGTGTCTCCCTTCTTCCCACCCCACCCCCGCTCATGCCCCGTGTCTCCCTTCTTCCCCCCGCTCATGCCCTGTGTCTCCCTTCTTTCCCCCCCACCCCCCGCTCATGCCCCGTGTCTCCCCTCTTTCCCCCCACCCCTCGCTCATGCCCCGTGTCTTCCTTTTCCCCCCACCCCCCGCTCATGCCCCGTGTCTGCCTTCTTTCCCCCACCCCCGCTCATGCCCCGTGTCTCCCTTCTTTCCCGCTCATGCGCCATGTCTCCCTTCTTTCCACCCCCCGCTCATGCACCGTGTCTCACTTCTTTCCCCCACCCCCTGCTCATGCCCCGTGTCTCCCTTCTTTCCACCCCCGCTCATGCCCCGTGTCTCCCTTCTTTCCCCCACCCCCCGCGCATGCCCCGTGTCTCCCTTCTTTCCCCCCGCCCCCCACTGATGCCCCGTTTCTCCCTTCTCCTCCCCCGCTCATGCCCCGTGTCTCCCTTCTTTCCACCCCCGCTCATGCCCCGTGTCTCCCTTCTTTCCCCCACCACCCGCTCATGCCCCGTGTCTTCCTTTTCCCCACCCCCGCTCATGCCCTGTGTCTTCCTTCTTTCCGCCCGACCCCCCGCTCAGGCCCCGTGTCTCCCTTCTTCCCCCCGCCACCTGCTCATGCCCCATGTCTCCCTTCTTCCCCCACCCCCGCTCATGCCCCATGTCTCCCTTCTTTCCCCCCACCCCTCGCTCATGCCCCATGTCTCCCTTATTCCCCCCACCCCCGCTCATGCCCCGTGTCTCCTTTCTTCTTCCCCCACTCCCCGCTCATGCCCCGTGTCTGCCCTGTTCCCCCCATCCCCCGCTCATGCCCCGTGTCTCCCTCCTGTACCCCCCACCCCCTGCTCATGCCCCGTGTCTCCCTTCTTCCCCCCCACCCCCGCTCATGCCCCGTGTCTTCCTTTTCCCCACCCCTGCTCATGCCCTGTGTCTTCCTTCTTTCCCCCCCGGCCCCGCACTCAGGCCCCGTGTCTCCCTTCTTCCCCCCACCACCTGCTCATGCCCCATGTCTCCCTTCTTTCCCCCCACCCCTCGCTCATGCCCCATGTCTCCCTTGTTCCACCCACCCCCGCTCATGCCCCGTGTCTCCTTTCTTCCTCCCCCATTCCCCGCTCATGCCCCTTGTCTGCCCTGTTCCCCCCATCCCCCGCTCATGCCCCGTGTCTCCCTTCTGTAGCCCCCACCCCCCGCTCATGCCCCATGTCTTCCTTTTCCCCACCCCCGCTCATGCCCTGTGTCTTCCTTCTTTCCCCCCGGCCCCCCGCTCAGGCCCAGTGTCTTCCTTCTTCCCCCCATCACCTGCTCATGCCCCATGTCTTCCTTCTTCCCCCACCCCCGCTCATGCCCCATGTCTCCCTTCTTTCCCCCCACCCCTCGCTCATGCCCCGTGTCTCCCTTGTTCCCCCAACCCCTGCTCATGCCCCGTGTCTCCCTTCTTCCTCCCCCACCCCCCGCTCATGCCCCGTGTCTGCCCTGTTCCCCCCACCCCCTGCTCATGCCCCGTGTCTCCCTCCTGTACCCCCCACCCCCCGCTCATGCCCCTTGTCTCCCTCCTGTACCCCCCACCCCCCGCTCATGCCCCGGGTCTCCCTTCTTCCCCCCACCCCCCGCTCATGCCCCGTGTCTCCCTTCTCCCCCCCGCTCATGCCCCATGTATTCCTTCTCCCCCTCCCCCGCTCATGCCCCATGTCTTCCTTCTTCTACCCCGCAACCCCCGCTCATGCCCCGTGTCTTCCTTCTTTCCCCCCCAACCCCTGCTCATGCCCCGTGTCTCCCTCTTCTTACCCCCCACTCATGCCCGTGTCTCTCTCCTGGTCTTCCCGACCCCCTGCCAATGCCCTGTTGTGTTCTCTTTATACACCCCGCCTTCCCTTTCCCTGGTGTCCATCTTGGTAAAAGATTTTCCTTCCTACACCGGGACGCCTGCCTGTGGCGTCCCGGTTTGGGAAGAAAAATCTTTTTTTTACCACCGGCTTCCCACTTTGAGAACCTAAGATATTAGTGGTCTTCCTCCATTGAAAAGGACGTTATGGTTACATTGCACTAATAAAAATCTATGAAATTCAGTAAAAAAAAAATGTGTTAAAGTGACTTTATGGTTAAGTTGCACTAAAAAAACCTATGAAATTCAGTGAAAAAACGATGTTAAAGGGACGTTATGGTTAAGTTGCGCTACTAAAAACCTATGAAATCCAGTAAAAAAACTTTGTTAAAGGGACGTTATGGTTAAGTTGCGCTACTAAAAACCTATGAAATTCAGTGAAAAAACTTTGCTAAAGGGACTTAATGGTTACAAGTAAAACCGAAAAACCCTTGAAATTCGCCAGTTATGGTAAGCTAAGCAACCATAACTCGCGCCACCACCATGCACTGCTAGGCCTAACACCCAGGACATCAAAGATGACATCACAAATATCATTGATGACATCACTGATGACATCACATGTCTGACTCCCCATTTTTCCTTTCCTGACATATCTAGGCCACATGATTTTCTTCAGTAACAGTCAGGAACTAAAAATTGGAAATGTACTATATTTGTAGACTTATCCTTCAAGTATGTTCTTACAATAATTCCCTTAGGGTCCAGTCATATCATATGAAACATATACATAGGGGAAGACAGAACCTTGAAAGACAGCAATCCTTTTTGTGCATTAAAATGATCAGTAGATTTATCAGCACTTTCTGATACTTTTGATGTTTTTTTATTACTGTACTTTCCCTGTATATGCTCATATTTTTATATGTTGTACTCACCCTATTTTCCTTACGGTCCAGATACACCATGTGATATATATAGATAGGGTAAGTAACAGCTTTGAAACAGAGCAATCATTTCTCTGCATAAAGGTAATCAGTTAGGTTATAAAAACTTTCTGCTACTATTGCTGTTTTTTTTCTTACTTCAATTCCCTTGTATATATTTATATCTGTATGTGGTGTTATCTCTTTGTGATTTTTCTATATTAATGCATTTATGTAGTAAGTGGGTTTTATTACCTACTTATCACAAGTTTCACTGTACACAAAACTCTAATATGAAAACAGTTATCATTTCACTATTCAACATCGCAAGCTTATGAATATTGCATCTCCATCATGTATGCTGCACACAATGCCTATGTTTCTACATGAGTACCTTAGTATACTGGATTGAAGTTAATAATAGAATTCTATTTATATCAATGCATAGCTTAATGCACTGATTAGCACTTGATATTTATTCCAATAATCGTTGACACTTTTTTAATTAACATTACACTAAGAATCCCTTGTGCAGACTTTTCATGAAAGGTAAATGCACATGTGATGTCATCAATGACATTTGTGATGTCATCTTTGATGTCCTGGGTGTTAGGCTTAGCAGTGCACGGTGGTGGCGCGAGTTATGGTTGCTTAGCTTACCATAACTGGCGAATTTCAAGGGTTTTTCGGTTTTGCTTGGAACCATAACGTCCCTTTAACAACGTTTTTTCACTGAATTTCATACGTTTTTAGTAGCGCAACTTAACCATAACGTCCCTTTAAGAAAGTTTTTTTTACTGAATATATATATATATATATATATATATATATATATATATATATATATGGTCACCTTAGGTTAGAAATGCACACATTTCATCTGAGCGCCTGAAAGGGAAGGTAAGTAGTAATGCAGGGAGAAAACCAGTTTACAGGAATAGAAGTGCTAACCTTATGAGTCCAGTCCCTAAATTGAATGGGCTATGTGACCAGAAGTTCACAAAGTTCCATAAGGAGAAAGGACAATGTTAGGAAATGTTCCTCTGAGGGTGAGAAGTGTTCTAGAAGACTTACCAAGGAGTTTATAATTAAGAACATTATTTTATCTTTCTTTTAGAACAACTTTTTAAATAAATGCTTAAAAAAACAAGAGAATGGAATAAATCAAGGTTGAAGTTTCTACAGGGGTAATACCCCACACACACGGTATTGAACCCTCCTACTTAGTGGGGATATTGTATAATTCACTCTCAAACAAAGGAGGAGTATTAATCCATCATCTACATTAACATTTCAACCTACAAACACGGTATGTACCTAGACATCACCATATGAACCCAACAATATCAAGTCTATGTCCTCAAATTGTTTCACATAACATATTTTATTGTTCAAAACTCAAAGCTACAAAACCCTGACATAGAAATCTAAAACACTTAAAAAGCCTATGCACATGTTACAATACAATATACAAGACGCAATAAAAAACATATTTTTAGGTGTTAAAAAACCACAGGAAACAATAGTTAGAACCTGAAAAAAGGCACAGAGCCAAATTAATTCTTATTGCTCCACACTGTTCCCATCATAGCCCGACTTATATAAGTTTCTGTCCTAAATGTTGTGTGTTAACTGGACATTCCTCAGGGGCAATCATGTATCTTATGCTCTGAAGTGGCATTCTTTTTCCACTCAAAAGTCTATTTCTTATTTTCAATAATGGTACTCCAAAATCTGAAAACATGTGTCCCAAGGGTATCATTTTCTTAGGCTGTATAAGGATATAACTCCTTAGTTCTGTACACACTGGTCATCACATCCAATACGGTCCACACGGTCCCACTTAACAGAACCACTCAGTCCCGGAATACTGGACCTGGAAAAAATTCAATGTATTACACTCGTATCGTGAGGTTTCCAACGTAACCCCAACACGTTACTCATCACAAGGAAAAGGTAATCTACTGGTCTTGACCTTAAGCTCGCTCATTGCGTGTATGCCCAAAACACATTCACTGTGAACGGAAAGCGACCTTTAATCAATCAAGGTTGTTCACAAACTTTTAGGATGGAGGAGATATGGGCACTTGTAGGTATTGCGACTACTCACTTCCCTTTCTTCGATTTTCCTGAAGAACTTGGCAGGTGGGATGGGGTTGCTAGAAGTATGTTTTCCTGCCATTGCATGCAGTAGACTATGCCCAGGAGCCCTGGGTGCAAGGAATATTTCGGTCGGGTCCAGGAGCTGAGTACAACCCTTTAAGATGAAGAAAGGCAGCAGGCACAGATGCAGTGCTCTTCAGGACACTCTACCAGAAAGGGGATGGCCAGTTCCAGCGACGGTTACCACACACGGGTGACAGCAGGCATTCCTCCAGTCATGAACAAAGACAGGATCCCTTGAAGCTGGGAAGCTGAAATCTGGCACAAAGGCAGACTGTAGGACTAGCTGGTGACAATCGAAGTTCCGGACAAAAAATGAGGAACAGTTGCTCTTCTAGCATGGTAGTTCAATTCAGAGCTGGTCAGTCCAATGGGTGGTCTAGAGACACTTTGGAAGGCTCAAGCCTGCAGGGTCATAAGAAGGGTCCCACCAGTCCAAGGGACAAAGCACCAACAAAGGCCTTGTGAGATCAAGTAGTCCAGCAGGGCTTCACTGGGACAGTCTCAGGAAAGGTTGCCAGTCCTCTTCAGAAGTTGTCCTCTGGTCTTCTGTCATCTGCACAGCTACACAAGATACTTGGCTCCTCTTCTGATCTACTGGAATTACTACAGGACTCCTCTTCTTATCCTAAATTCTGGTGCGTGATCAAACTCAGCACGCCAATAGAAAGGATCTGCACCATTTATGCATACCAGCAGTGGTCCAATAAGGAACCACTGTGGGTCTGACTCATGCATGCACACTAAACTCACTGGCACACATTTGTTTGGATTGGGACCAGACAATCCCAACGAATATCCTGAGTCCACACACAAATGGCATGCACTAGCCTGCGAAAACAGCATCTTTCCCCTGCAAATGCATGACCAAATTATGGGTTTCATGACATGAGAATGCTGGAAGAAGGCCAAAATACAAAATGGCCCAAGAACAAGTCAAACATCTTGTGGCACTGCCATCTTTAGACACTCGAAGTAGCCCAATGTTTTAAACGCAAATGTGTATACAAACAATATGGTATACATTGTAAAAACAATGTATCTACTGCCATCAGCTTGTCTTTAGGCACTTTAAAAGTAACCAAAACCCCCAAAGTGAAAAGGCTAGAATTATACAAAAGTAACCCCATTGCACTGAATTGAAAGATGTTGTGTGCATTGTTAAAAAGTTACCAAAGAAGGTAAAAAGTAAAAGACAAATGGTAAACATAGTCTCCCAGTAATGGCACTCTAAAGGACAATGACACATGAGCAAAAAGGCCAGGGAAAAGCAAAGGGCCTTATTACGACCCTGGTGGAACAGGTTAACGGGTGCCGCAAACTGATGTGGACCCATTAAACCCGTTCTGCCACATTACGAGGTCCCCTCGCAGGACACGGTAAGCATGCCTGGTACTACCAGCAAAAAGAGTTTCAAGGCGCAAAACTGCACATATGTGGAGGCGACAGTAGAGGAGGCTGGTATTTTATAAACCAAAAGATTGGAACTGATAGGCACTATCCAAACTAACATTTGGATAATAAAACCAGGCGTGCTTACCGGGTCCCGCGAGGGGAAGAGGGAGCAAACAACGGGCCACTCGTAATCGGCCCATTGTTTGCTCCCTCTCCCATTCCCATTTCAGCCCTATGGGGCTGAAATGGGAATGGGGAAGGTCCGGCTCTGGGTCCTTGGAGGGAGGAATTACCGGGCCCTCCGAACTCGGAATGGCCGGGTAATTCCTCATTCTGGGAAACCGGACCCGGATGCGATTTCGGTGGCAGCCATGCCGCCAATAGCGGCATGACTACCGCTGAGGTCGTAATGAGGCCCAAAACGTTTGGGGGTCCATAGAATATGAAGAGAAAGTTGCCTAAAAAGAAGTCTCCCCTAACACTTATAAAAAGGTAACTGTCTCAAGTTGAGCATCAAAATCTTTGGTGTTGTCCAAAGATGACAAAGCAAAGTCAAAGACACTCTTCTGGAAATCCTGTAATACCTTACTAATTGACACAATTTTAACTATGTGTCTCGGCCCAGACTATTTAACGATTAAAACTATTTCTGGCCACTAGCAATATTTTGACTTTTTAACAATGCCCACTGCATGAACATTATTTTAAAAATGCCTTTTACACATGCTCCCTCTTTTATCGTTTGTAGGTGACTGGGAAAGAAGGGAGAGGCTCACACTGTTCTGCTCCTGCGCTTTAGGACACATTACGCACTACTTGCACTTTAGAATGCAATACATGTTCCTACTTCTCCGCAAACAAGGAATTAGCTAGCTACTTCAAGCCTATTACTATTGAAGATCTGCTGTGAACAACTCCACATGGTGCCAGTCGATACATCTGGCTAACATGAAAATGTTGAAGCAAAATTAGTACAAACAGTTTGACTAAATCGTTTTTTATTGTTTTCATCAACCAAATTGATTATAATTTTGATCATTATTGGTGTGAATGTATTGATTTGAATCATAGACATACTTGGATCTTGCACTCATGTTAAGCTACGTTCTCATGGATGATTCATTGAAGTCACATGATTATGAGTAGGATTTCGAATAAACATCCTCAATCCAAACAATCGATGAAGAGTAGTTATTAAATATACATATATAATGTGTTAGTGTGTACCTTCAGCTTAAAATTATGTATGCATTAAAATGTATGCTGCACCCAAGAAACATGAATACTTTTTCGAAAAAACAAAAAGAAATTAGTTTAAAGTGCAATTTGGTTAATTAAAACCTTACACACTACAAACAAATCACCAAAAACAATTACATTTCAATCCTTGAACCATTATTATAAAAAAGGGAAATACAAACATTATACAATACAATCAATTTCATTCAATTAAAATCAAATCATGATAGGAAGAGAAGACACATTATAAATCAATTTCAAATAATTCACTAACAGATAGCTCTTTTCCAAATATAAAAGGCTGCCCCAATAAAAACCTTTAACTCCCCCTCATAAATAACTGACCAAAATTGATCTGACTCAATCATTTGTAAATCACCAACTATATTTACATATCCTTTGTAGTACCATTCCTTTAATTTAGTACACATAGTTAAAATATATCTTGTAGTCTCCACCTCTATTTTACAGTGCCTACATAAACTTTCTGCTCGGGAAATGTTAGTACAAGCACCAGTTAATTTGTTACAAGATAGGGTATTCAAGCCTAATTGTAAGATAAATCTTCTCACTGCCCTATTTCCTTTATTTAGTAAATATTCTCTTGGGGTAGCAGGTTTAAGACCTTGGAGAGCATAGGCAGCGTATCGTGTCTTAGTATAATGGTATGTTTGATTTTCACACAAATCCTAAATATTTGCTTTTTCCTTTAGACTTTTCAAATTACAGAGAGCATCTTCTTTCACCTTAGGAACCTTCAAACCTAATTCTTCAAGGAAGGACAATACTGAATTTTGTAAACTCAATATATAAGTATTCTTAAACATGTCTTCACTTCTATGTTTACCTATTAGGTTAAGCAGATTTCCTTCCTCCCCCTCCCCCAATATTATTCTAAAATACTGTTTACAACATCCTGTTTTCCACAATGTCAAGAGGGAAATAAGCCCTAGCTCACATCTTATAGCTTCTATAGGCACAGCATTAGGTAATCCTAAAACAGGTCTCCAAAGTTTCCCTTCAAGTTGACCTAATTTACTCAAAAATGTACCCTCCACAGTTTCCAAGGCGTACAAAATACTAGGTATAATACAACTCTTGTATACCTCAAGGAAGCCTTCAATGGAGTGGCCTCCTTTACTGGACATGTATTTCCGTATGACATTCCACTTCTTTAGTATTTTTTTATCTACCGCCTCTTGTAAAAAATGAATACTGCGATTACTCAAAATGGGCATCCCCAAATATGGATACGCAATAACCACCTCCAAGGTAACGGATTTTATTTGCCATCTGGAGGTAAATTTTTTCTTCTCTTTCTTTGGTACTCCAAATACCATCATTTTGGTCTTATTAATGTTGATATTTAGATTGTTTGCCTCTGAATAGGAATGCATGCCATTCAGCAATCTTTGCAGTCCTACCAGAGTTTTATCCATTAGAATGGTATTGTCTGCGTACATAAGACCACACATTGCTTTTCCCCCCACCATGGTGGGGAAGTTACTTATAGCAATAAAACTATCCCACATATCTGATGTGTACAAATTGCACAGTATTGGCGATGTAACACATCCCTGCTTAAGGTTGGTATTTGTGCTAAACTCAGGCAATAGCATCCCTCCTCTACCCAGACAAATGGACACTGTGGTATCCCTGTACATTTCTTTCAAAAAATGAAGGATTCTTGGCCAGATCTTTTACCCCCTCCATTTTTCCCACAAAAGTCTCTATTTACACAATCAAATGCTTTTGAATAATCTATAAAGCACACATATAGTTTTTCCCCTTTATCCTTTGTGTCAGCAATAATATGTTTCAACATAGTCAAATTGTCCAGGGTTCTGTGGCCTTTTCTAAAACCAGTTTGTTGAGCAGAAAGGAGACCCTTCCCCTTTATCCAGTTGTTCATGGTACCCACTGACAGGGAACAGAAAATCTTGCAACTGCTTTCGGCCATTGCTAGCAATCTATAATAATAAGGCAATTTTCTGTCCCCTTTTTTAAAAATAGGGATAACAATGGCTTTCCTGCAACTATCTGGAATAGTACCCGTTTCCCATATACCAGTAAAAAGTTGGAGAAAAAGAGCTGCCCATTTTTTAGGGTTTTGTTTGATAACAATATTAGCCAGCCCATCCTGGCCCGGAGCTTGCAAGGATTTCCTTTTTGAGATGACTTTAAGGATATCAATAATGTCAAAGGGAAGATTATGTGTTCCATATGGATTTCTACAGGTAGGAATGGCAGAGATGTGACTTATCTTGAAGAAGAGATTAGAGATATAGTGCATCCAAATGTCCTGTCCCACGTCATTATTTTCTTTGTTGTCATCATCCATCAAGAATTGGCGATATAAGTTCCTATATTTTTTTGAGTTGTGGGTTTTACATATTTTGTACATGCACCTCCAATTTGCATTATTGGTATTGTATTTGTAATCCTTTAACCAATTTTTGTAATGTGTCTTAATATTGCTAGATCTCTTACTTCGCTCTTCATCATCCAAGTCACATAACTCCTTAAGTTCCCGAATATCCTGCTTCATTTCTTTTTTCCTCTCCTGTATCAATTGATCAAATTTGTGAGTATCTTTTTTACCATTTTAGTTTTTTAAGATAATTTTACCATTTGTTCTCTGTATCAAACCCAACAGATTAGTGATCATATTGAGGCCGTTGAGGGCAATATCCTGACCATCAAGGATAAGACGGTCAAACAGGCTGTTAAATGAAGCTACATTTTTATCAGACCACGTAATCCTGTTTCCACCAGCTGTAAATTGTAGATCCATCACCTTTCCTACTTCCCAACACTGTATTTTATTACCATTAGTACATTTTCCTCTTAGGGGTGTGTGATCACTCAGAGGGGTAACTACATGTTTGAACGAAAAAATACCAGAGTTACTTAGACTTTTGTTTACAAACATGTAGTCAAGTAGGTACCGGACCCTCCCATTTGTCCAGGTTTCCCCAAAACATGACCCTTTGTTAGGTTCCAAATAGTTTATCCCCCAGTTAGACAACAATTTCAACCATTGGACACCCTTTAAGATTTGGAGATTTTTCCTCCAGGCCGAACGAACAAAAATCCTGTAATTCCGCTGATAGAATAATCAGTGTTTCATCCCACAATTCCTGACATCTATCCATCTCCTTTTTAGCAGTGTCGCAATAGGCATTAAAGTCCCCTACTATACAAATTTCAGAGTCTGGGTATTCCGCTATCCATCCTTCAATAGTTTGTTTTATAATCACCCCTATCTCCAGCATGTTTTTTCCCCCCTAGATGAGAGTAAATGTTAATGAGAAGGAGTTTCCCTAAAAGGCTAAAAGGCTTCCCCTATCGATAACTGCACACATAACGAAATGGGAATTCCCATACTTCTCATATGTCTGTATGAGATATGATTTTTTCCCCAATACACAGGCCTCCAATTGGTCGACCCTTTTCACCTTTAGTGGCTGCTTTGTCCCATATATTATATCCATCCAGCAGCATTTCCCCACTAACCCAAGTCTCTTGAAGGGCAAATATATCACTGTCAAACATCAGTTGAATACCATCCATATGTAGAAGGGAATTAAAGCCCCTACTATTCCAAGAGAGTAGGGTAAATTCTTTATTACATACCTCATCTCAGTTTATGGTTGGTGTACTACCCTCCGAGAATCGCACATCAATTTGGTTACTTCCCGCCTCAGTATTTATTATAGATCTCACAACCGATTCCATATTTTTATCTTTTAAATCAGGGTGAATTGAGGAATGGCATATCACAATCTCATAATACACCATTGGAGTATTCCAGTATGAGGTCTACAAAAACCGCAGATCTAAATTGAACGATTACCCAGTTTTCCCAACTCCCAATTTTGGCCAAGATGATAGAATCAATGTCCCCTGAGTTAATATTTTGCAGCTGTGGGATGAGTGACCATTTATTCAATATCCAAGCCCTATTTAAAAAAGGGCTTTCATCGGTTGTGGATTTTTAAATGATCTTTGCTTTTCCCCACTACAAATTGGGCTTCTTCTTTCTTACCAGTAAAATTACTCATTCTAGCTTTAGAGTTACTATACATAGCCAATCATTCCATCTCCTTAGTATGTATCTCCCTCTCCTTTATGGTAAGAGACATAACATTTTCACTAGTGGGGATATTGACATATTTAAAATTATTTTCCAAAGATGCTTCATCCCCTAATTCTGTCTTATCTATCGTATGTTCTTTGTCCCTCAGCCAGTTATCTTAACACTTCTTTTTAGTAAGCCCTGTTTTTCCCTTATACAACTTCCGCTGGCATTCAATAATTTCAAAGTGGTTTCCCACTTCTATACATTCAGAATCTAATGGAGCTGTAGAGGCTAGAGCCAAATTATTCTTTTTAGCACTCTTATGAGTTTTAACCTTAGCCATAGCCACCCTATTTGTTGTAGATCTCTTATTTTTTCTTTTACATCTTGTACGTCTGTTTAACCCCTGGGATGTAGTTATTTTGCTAACATTTCCAATTGAGTTTATTTCTTCTACCAAATTCCCCTTGGAGAAAGATGTCTCACTCAGATGTTACTTTGACTGAGAGTCGCCTTTCTCATTTTCTTTTTCGGCAGCCAAAACCAATTCATTCAGATCCCCTAAGGCTACATTTACCTCATTCAAGTCATTATTTTTTCTATGCAAAACATTTCCCCAAGATTCCTCTACCATAATCACAAGGGATCTAGTATTATCAATAGTCTGTTGTACCAAAGATTTGATGTCACTCTGTTCCTTTAGCAACTTAGTACAGATGGTCAGAAGAGCATCCATCATGGTAGTCAGAGCATCGAATTTCTCACCAAGGTTAAGTTATCCTATTAGGTGTGTTTTCAAAAGAATTCCCAATGGCATTCCAAGACCCATCTCCCTCATCAGGTTCAACATCAATCTGTGCAAATTTATCAGAATCTGGTGTAGCTGACAACTTTATTCCAATAACGTTATTCATGTTGGTTTCATCTACCGCAGAGATATCCAAATCTATGTGTGTTCCCAGATTGCTGTCTGAAATTCTGTACTAATTTCAACAGTGACTTGTTATCAATCATCGAGCTATTGGCAGGGGGGTTGAATTTCTACTGTCACAGGAACATTCACTTTTTCTTTGATAGTTAGAAAACTAAGTATCTTAGGTTGCTCTAATACGCATTGAACCACACTAGTGTGGCTAACATCTTTATTACCTCTTTTCTTCCATTTTTTTACTTTGCCCAACACCAAAGTTCCTGGTTTTGAATTTGATGTGGGTAATTTGTTTCCCTTTCTTTGACCTTGGATTGTGTGAACATGAGCTCGGGCCCATGATACTAATAATGGTAGGGTAAGCCAACCGCTCAAAAATATGAGCAGAGGATACAGAAATCCTATACACCCCTGGGGAGAGGAGTCACCTCGCAGCCTCCAGAGATTAGGAATCCAAAAGAGTACACCACCAATAAAACCAAAATGACTCCCTACCTACCAAAAGAAAGACTATAAGTTAAAGTGCAAACATGCTTGTAAACAACAATAAATAGTATTCACAAAACAAACCCTTACTTAAATATAATGGGGGAGAAGAACTTTTTGCAGCCCCAGGAAGAGTAAAAATATAGGTATAGGGGGTTTACAGATTATATCACCAAGAGAGGAGGAGAATAAAAAGGGAGCTATCTATAAAGGGGGCATTCGTTACTTAAAAAAGTCTACCTATCAAAATGTTAGCAAATATTAAATTAATCCTAGAATTAAGTATAATAATATCCTTAAACAGAAATGAATCAGTTTATTAATAAGGAACACCACCTATAAATGTCCAAAGTTTCAGATCGAAATGTTCACCTGAGTTGGGTACGCCCGACAGCTTAAGGAGCGGCCTTAGTCCAACTCCCCCCCCCCCCCAACCAGGGGATCTTTTATAGAAACAAAAGGTGAATTGCTTACTTCTGATCTTTCAGCTTGCATTAAATATCCCTCCAAAGAGAACTAGGCACGGTAACAGGGTCTAGTAGATTTCAGGATGCCAGACACGCCCAACAGCCTAACGGCAGTCACCCGCCCGCTACGCCAGCCGGGCTTAACGCAGCAAGGGTAATAAACTGGCACTTTTATTCTCGTAGCAGAAGTGGGCTGGGCCAAGCACTGTCACATACAGGCTCAGGTTAGGAAACCAGTTTTATGGGCTGCAAATGCAGCGTTTACTCCCTCCGTGAAATTAGGCCGCTTCAGCAGATACATGAATACTACTACTGAATACAGAATGACAACTTTAAACCAGTAGTCATTGTCCATGATTACAATAGTATTTTCAGATTACCTCGAAATGTACTTATGGCATATGTCATATTATTATATTATTAGTGTTAATTATTGTGCACCGTTTGATTTATATTTAGTGACTAAGATGTATGTAGTGCTCAACCCAAGACCCTCACACGCTAACATGCACACAAATATGCACACACCCACACACAATAGAAACCCTAAAACTGTAAATATGCGCATTTCCCAAATTCTCAATGATTGCAGGATAGACCACTTACTAGCTTACTTCCAAGACTTCCAAGCATGCATTGGAAGATTCCGAGAACAGTTACGATTGCGACCTCTTTGCAAATGTGCACAGGAATTCACAATAATGTCCTTTCCACTGCACTGTGACTAGCATCAGGTATCGGCATCATGCCAAAATCTGCTGTAGACCATTACACATAACACCACACTAATGAATACCAATGCCCAGACACGTCTTCATGGGAGTGGAAAAGAGGGCATGCCTAGGCACCCACCTTGGTGGAAGGACCCCACATGTATTCCTGATTCTAAAAGTCAGTGCCCATTTTGTGCAAAACATATAAAACACATGTTTGGATGTTTGATGGTGCTATTTAGACTCTAAAACCTGAAGCAAGGTTGTCATTGACAAGTGCATTCTGCTCTGATCAATTAGTGGTGTGTTTATTTCTGTGTTAACTTTTGTAACATTCACTATAGCACAATCACCCTTCTGTTTGGGAAATATTGATCAAGTGCAATACCGAAAGTTAAAATGCATATTGATACATTTGAGTGCCATAATTGTTTAGAAGATAGCTCAGTGTCTCACACAGTTGTTACAGAGATTTGTGTTGAAATGCCTCATCACAGTACCAAATCATAGCAAGGTTGACTCAGCCTTTCCTGTGTTTGAGGTTAAAATACCTGCATATATATATACTTTTGTGATAGTAAGACCTATTGTGCTACTAATCAATGTACCTGTTCCAAATAGCACAATCTATAAAAACTAACAAACCGTTACTATGGTGAAGGTCTGGAGCTTGGTTCTTCTGGATGAGGGGTGTAAAAACAGGACTACCATTTCCAGTGAAGAGTTGAAGTGTTAGTTGGGAGAGGTAATCGAATTTGAGACTATGGAACCAAAGTGTTGCTGCTCACATCCTGGCTTTACCAGAGGACAATATAGGGCTCTGGGACAAATCATCTATTCACACTGTATAGTACTGTGCTGAATTCCATTGATGATGCGGAAAATGAAGCTAGGATCTTTCTCCTTTCGCATAACATGCTTCTATAAAATGGGGTTGTATATAGTGTCACAATAGGTTATTTGAGATTCGTGAATTCTCCAGAACAGAGGTATTATTTTAGTTCATGAAGCAAACATTTACTAATAATGTCAAAATTATTTAATATAAGGACTCTGATATAATGCAAAAAGTGCAGAATCAAAGATGGGGTTTGAATCTCAGCTTCACCTTATAACAAACATGTGTGGTCACAGGGAACTCCCTTAACTCATAGTGCCTAACCTTTCAAAATTGCCAGACCCTGAACATTTCAAAATGCTCCACACCTAAGAGTGATTTAGTTCTCATGATATGTTCTCCAAAAAAGCTTCACTCAACATTTAACTGGTTCTAGTGTTACTTCATGCATATAAATAGTGAGCATGTTTATATATATTGTTTTTTATTGTGTTATAGCCATGAGATGGCTTTCCACAAATTTTGTTTCAGTTTAAAAGATATTAATATCACAAAACTACAGCAAGTCACAGTAATTACATTTATGCATGTTATTTAATGTTCCATCTAATTATTAAAATATTTTAATCATAATGGTTTGCATGTCCAAATCATCACAGTAGCTTCTTTTGAAAAATCAGGTTAAGCTTCTTAAGGATTTTCCAAATTTCAATTGTCAAACCTGATTCATTGCCCAACGATAATCTTGCCCAAAATGCTGTTGTAGATAACCACTAATTTCTATCTACAAATCTTGTGAGTTTCTTTGCTCTAAGTTCTTCAGTTCCTGCGCACTCTATCATTATATGTTTTAACAATTGTGTATGTTTTTCAGGGCATAAATCATATTGATTATCTTGATGGATCTCTTTGTATTTTATATGCAATATTTCCCTAGTTGATAAGAGATTATGGCGAAATCTCAAGAATTCTGTTCATGAAGTATGAATTCGGAAAGCTTCTCATGTACCCTGGACATCATCATCTGGGCTTATCTTGTGATGACCATCATTAAAATAATCATGAGCCATGCTTTTCAGAGATTGTATCAATCCAATCTGCCCTCTTTACTGATTCTTTCACTTTCATTGGATTTTGCAATAGGATTATTTCTTCTTTCTCACACTTTAACACAATTTCAAATGCATGTATTTTAAGATCTTTAAAATAACAATTGTTGTCTTGTCCTAAAATATCTTTTATGTTCTCGTGTAATGAGTTATTGCGTTGATCTATGATCTTTTGATATAGGAAAAGCACTCTCCATTCAATCTGTGATGTTAATGATTCTAATCCAAGCTCATACCTTGATGATGCTATCTGCAAGGACTTTTTTGCAACTGTAGTATTTTGCACTTTAATTCTTGTGTCAGTAGACTTACTGTTGGATGACTACTAGATAAAAGCTGAGATATATTACTTTGTTTGCTACTGCTATGGTCTGTCTGCTCATTTGCCATGCAAATTGATATAATATATGATGTGGCATTTATAACGCGCCTATAGACAAGTGTTTCAAGGCGTGAAAAGGCAAGGGAGGGGAACAAAGGGAAGACAGAGACAGCGATCTTACTAGGCCAGGTGACATTGAGATCTCGCAAGTGCAAGGGAGGGGGGAAGAAGAAAAGTGCGAGGGGAAAGGAGGAGGCGAAGTGCAGTACATAAGATAAACAGTAAATAATTAGAACAATGAATAGGAAGTGCAGGCAGCTGGTGGCAGGTGCAAGGTAAGTGCAGGCATCAGGTGTCAAGTGCTGGTAGGGGCTGTAAGGATACAGACACAGCCCCAGAGTGCAGGGGATACCGGGGGGCAGTTCAGGTGTGCAACTGTTGAGAAGGAACCTTGGCCCCAGAAAAGATGTAGCCAGGTCACCAGTGCAGTTTCAGTTTCAACCAGGAATTCATCAGGGGAGAGGAGGACAGAAAGCAGAAGCAAAGAGGAAGGTCTTGAGGTGCTTCTGGAACTGGAGACAGTTCTCCTCAAGTTTCAGAGAGGCAGGGAGGCTGTTCCAGAGGGAGGCCCCAGCTGAAGAAAGAGATCTACCACCAACTTGTTGCTTGGAGAAGCGACTGACCCTGAGAGAGTAGGAAGTGGATGAGCGAAGAGCTTGAGAAGGAAGATATATAGGAAGAGAAATTGGAAGGTATTGAGGTTCCAGGCCCCAGCATGCCTTGTGGACAATGCAGAGGGGTTTGAACTTAATCCTCACAGCCAGTGCAGAGATTTCAGTCCTGGAGAGATATGATCCCAGGGCTTCAGGCCAAGGACAAGTCTCGCAGTCCTGTTTGGGATGAGTTGCAGAGGGAGGAGAGTAGAAGCAGGCAGATTTAGAAAGAGGCTGTTGCAATAATCCAGCCTAGAGAAAACCCGGGCTCTGGAGACAGTGAGCTTCTAGGGGAAGGAGAGGAAAGGAAGAATACCTCTGAGGAGGTTCAGCTGGTAGTGTGACTTCTTAGAGATGACAGCTTTGTGAGGAGAGAAGGAGAGTGTGGAGTTGACGATGACCCCAAGGTTTTTAGCCTCACAGGTGGGAGCAGGAAGAGAGTCATGGGAGGCCGGCCATAGAGTGAAAGTAAAGGAGGTAGCTGGTGTACTGATGAGGAGAATCTCAATCTTACTGGCATTAAGGCAGAGATCATTGATGGCACACCACTCCAGGATAACAGACAGACAGTCAGAGATGAGAGCAGGAGAAGGGGCATGTGAGGGGAGTCTGAAAATGAGCTGAGTGGCATCCGCATAGCACTGAAAGTTGGGGCTGAGAGCGGCAATGTGGTGCACAAGAAGTGCCAGGTATTGGTTGAACAGCCAGGGAGAGAGGTTAGGCCCCTGGGGAACACCAAAGGTCGATATAGAGGAGAGGAAGGACCCAAGTTGGACTTGGGAGGGTCGATAGGAGAGGAAAGAAGTCAGTCACGCCACAGCCTGATCAGTGATATCCGGGTTATCACAGAGACGGTTGAGCAGGATGACATGGTTGACCGTGTCAAAGGCAGAAGAGAGATCAAGTAAGATGAGGACACAGTGGGTGTTGGAATCAAGGTTAGAGAACAGGTCTTCACAGATATTCATGAGAGCAGTTACGTGCTTCTGGCAGCTCTGAAGCCAGACTGATGGTCATGGAGACAACCAACAGATTCAGTGTGAAGATTAAGCTAGGAGATGGCCAGCTTTTCCAGGAGTTTGCCCAGGAAAGGAGTGATGGAGAATGGTCGATAGTTAGCCGGGCAGCATGGGTCAGCAGAGGGTTTCTTGAGAAGAGGGTGCACAAGGGAGTGCTTTCGGGGGAAGGGAAGACTCCAGTGGCAAAGAAGTGGTTGAAGAAGTCAGCCAGTGCAGGAACCAGGGTGTCAATGTGGTCCTTGATGGTTTTGGAGGAACAGGGGTGAACCTGTTTTGATGAGACTTTCATAGATCAGACTTGTCTAGAAACCTCATATGGGCAGAACAGGGGAAAGGCAGAGAAGGAGGGAGAAGACGTGGCCGAAGACGAGCCAGAGGAAGAGCAAGAAGTAGAGGGAGGAGGGGGAGAGCAAGAGAGAGAGGAAAGGATGTTCTCCAGGGGGATGTTGAAGTCGCCAAGAAGGAGGAGTTGAGGGGTGGAGACCAGGAGGGAAGAGGAGAGGTCTGCCCACTCAGAGAGGAAGGAGGAGATCTAAACAGGTGGCCAATAGATGGTACCCAGAGTAGGGGATCGGTCAGGAGAGAGAGAGAGCCTGTAGACAAGGCATTCGAAAGAGGAGTAGACCTGCGTAGGCATGACAGAGGCAGGTATCCACTCAGGGAAGATCAGGGCTACACCCCCTCCAGAATGGTTGGATCTGGGCACAGAGAGGATCTTGTAGCCATCAGGGAGGAGAGTGTCAAAGCTTGTGACAGAGCTGGTCGTGAAACATGTCTCAGTGGGACCGAAAACATTGAGGTCAAGTTCTTCCAGGATGTGAAAGATGTCAAAGGAGTATTTGACAGCAGAGCGAGAGTTGAGAGTGGCAATATGGAGAAGGTTGCTGTCCTTGAAAAACTTCTGGAGATGGGTACCAATCAGAGGTACACCCTGTGGAGGTGTAGAAGAAGCCCGAGGGTGGGCCAAAGAGGAAGGAGGAGAGGGCAAGGTAGCCAAGGAGGAGCGAGTAGGGGGAGGCAAGGAAGCCAAGGGTGGAAGAGAGGGGAAAGCAGGGGAGGGAAGGAAATTGATGAGGCATGGGAAGCATCTTTCAAAGGAGAGAAGGTTGGCCTGAGATCCTTGGACCTAGATGGTACCTTTGAGGTAAACATTGATGATGACCTTAGAGGAGTGTAAGTGGGCCAGGAGGGCCTCCCATCGGGTGCCATCATTGATGGGAGAAGAAGAGAAAGGAGAAAGCACAGAGACCATATGAAGAGTACATAGGTCTGGCGAGGGAACAACAAAAAGGATGTAAGTGAGGGTTTGCCTGGAGAAGGCGCTGTTATAGGTGTCAGCGATAGGGAGGTCTGGGTTGGAGACACCAGGATGTCCTTTTTAAACTTCTTCCTACCAGATTTAGTGAGGAGAGCAGGATAGTCGATAGAGAAGCAGTTAGAAAAGATAGGAGAAACGGAGAGCACCATAGAGTAGGTAGGGAGAGGAGAGAAGGAGTAGGGGTGGGGTAAGAACTAGGAAAGGACACAGGGAGGGGCATAAGCAGACGAGACCGAGAGAGACAAGACAATTGGAAAAGATGACAGGAACTCAGATAATTGTCGAAAGGTTCACTACTTTCACAATGCAGTATAAAATACTGGTACTTGTGGTACATGTTTCTTTTATTGTTTGAATGTTACCATTTTTGACTTACTTGGGTTGATCTGCAAGTTGTTTGATTCTGAAAAGTCCCCCAGAGCTTTTAGTAAACGTTGTAGTCCTATGGGTGTATAGTCTAAAAGAACTATATCATCTGCGCAGGCAATGCGCGTAGGTTTCAACATAACAACTTTGGGACTTGCCAACCCGGCATTACACAGGCTTTTGGATAAGTCCAACAGTTAAAAGATTGCACAGGCACGAGGCCAATCTGCATCCTTGTTTGACCCTCTTTCAGATGTTATCAGGTTAGTTAGGTTTCCTGTCCTGTCCAATCTAACCTGCAATGTTGTATTTTTGTGAAGTTCTATAATAATTACTAATAATGGTTGTGGTATTCCCCATTTTTGCAATTTACTCCACAGCAGGCTTCTGTTAACAAAATCGAAGGCCTGTGAGAGATCAATCCATGCTCCATTTAATATCGGTCCACCTCTTTGGAATGATTTGCTAGAGATGAATTCATTACCAGGCCATTGAGCGATGTTGAAACCAATTTGTTGCTTTGGCATGATTCCTCTATTATCTTCCCATATTTCCAGTTCCTTTAATACTATACCTGCAAGGATCTTGCTGTCAGCATCTACAAGAGAGATTGGGCAATAGTTTTTGGGGTCTTCCTGATCTCCCATCTCGTAAATAGGTCTTATTATCAATTTCTTACATTATGCTGGCAAATGTTTGGACTTTTTGACCTCTTTGAATAATGTTGTTAAGACTTTGGACCATGTTTTAATATCTGATTTTAAAATTTGATTAGTTAATCCATTTGACCCAGTTGCTTGAGGATGAGGCTGTCTTAATTGCTTCCTCTCCTAGATCCACAATGAGATTTAGTTCCCAGGACCCTTCAATATGATGTTCCTCCAGGTTCCTTATTGTTTTTTTGTTCTGAGTACTAAGGAGTTATCTATGCGCTTCTGAAATTACACTGAGCACTTCTCTGTGGGTTCGATATTGAATTAATGAGAGACCAACAATTTCTGGAATTAGTCTGTTTCACTGCCCTTAGCATGAGTTCTCCATATTTTTGTTGGAGTAGTTACTTGTTTGCCTTTGACAAGTTCTTATATTCGTTTCTCAGTTGTTTAACTGAATGCCTATATTGGTCCTCGGTTAAATGTCTTTTCTTGAGTGCTTGTTCTGCTTTTCACAATTCTCGTTTTTTTGCCCATGTGGCATCATCAAAACTGTGATTTTTTCCATTCCCATTCTAGGGTGTGTTTAAATGCCATATGAAGTCGACAAAATGTGATGAATTGCACGCTGTTCTTATTTCATCCTCATGCAGACAATCAACACAACTTTGAGCTTTTTTATATTGTTCCTCCTCTACTAAAAGTGGCTACTCTGATCCTCCCATTGTTTATTATTATGTCTCTTGATGTTCTATATTTATTGTTTTCATTATTGTTTAGCACTCTTCCAATCAGCATGTTACTATCAATGCTATCATTTTCTTTGATGGTAAAACTTTGACATCTTTCAAATAATTCCTTGGACAAGAATAGGAAGTCTATTGTTGTACTCAGACCTCCTTTTTTACACATGGATTTCTCAGGGATATCTCCCTCTATGTTACAGTTTCCCATGGTTAAATTCCACTGTGTGAGGAAGTCATGCCATTGTCAGCCATTTTTTGTTGGTTTTCTTTTTTGACCTCCTGTTTGATTTGCAAATTCAGTTTGAAGAAACTGTTGTAGATCTGAGTTTCCTGGGTTCCAATATAAGTTAAATCTTTGTTTCCTGTTTCAATTTGTACTGCCAAAATGCATTGTGTTTTGTATTCAAAAGTGAGATGTTTTGAATATTTGAGTTTTGACAGGCGATTAGAAGGCCTCCAGAAGGTTGTCCTTCACCTCGATATGTTGCAAATTAATCTATTATTGAAAACCTATCTACTTTAAAACCAGATCTGAGCCATGTTTCTTGAAATGCAATTATATCATAATTGTTAAAAATGTCCTTTCTGTTCCCTTTATTTTTAAACGAACTGGAGCCTTTTGTGTTCCAGCTATACTGTTTCAAGTCCTGTTCTGCTAATGTGAATCATTGGGAAGGCCTTATTTCTTGAAGATTTTAGTTATTATTTCTGGCAGTATTGCCCATGCTTTGTTCTTATCATTGATTTGTGGGCTTTTGTTGTCATTTACGTCTTCATAGTTGGCTTTATCACTATTTGTCTCAGTTTCCTCCATTGAATTACCCTTTCGATACGATTGGTCTTCATCCATTTTCTCAATTTTATTGGGTAATTCAGTAGAGGTAGTATAGCCTCGTTTTTCTAGTCCTTTATTGCCAGCTAGAATTTCACTCACTCCCAATTGAGATTTGAGACCTATTTCCACAATGTGTGTGCATGTATCATGGGGAACGTGATGTATTGTATATCAGAGGTCACAAGGAGGTAAAGATCTGTGGTCTTTTTAATATTGATAAAATCATACTTCGATTCAGGGGTTTCGATCCTGTTTTCCCTCTATCTAATCTTTTCATCCAGAGCTTCGGAATTGCAAAAGATGCAATGGTAGATGATTTCACTTCTGGCTTTTCCACCTCCACATTTGTTAGACCTTTTATGCAATTGCATATGCATCTCACTTGACACTCCTCCCTTGGTGAAAGTGTGTTGCAGAAGTCATCTTGTATTTTTTCAACTGTTGTTTTAATAGGATGAGGTTCTTGATTTCCAATTATTGATTGTGGGTTACTGTCTTTTTTATTTTGATCTTCCATTGTATGTAGTTTGCTGTTTCCTCTTAAGAAAATGGGTGCTAATTTAAGCAGTACTCGCACAGCATCTGTTTGAATTCCTATTGTGGTTGCCTCTACTGCTTGATTTTGAAAGGTATTCTCTTTAGTTTTTATCTTTTTGTAATTTTTCCAGTGTTTTTACTTTCCAACACGCCGATAATTTCCCTTTTTGCATTTAAAGGTATTGGGCCTCATTACACGGTAGGCGGTAGGGGTTTACCGGTAAGGGCACCGGTACCGGTAAACCCCTACTGCCTTACTATGAGTTCCCTTTGCGGGGCCCGACTTTAACGGCTGGTTTTACCAGCCGTTAAAGTAGGGTGCCGCAAAGGGACCTCCTATCTAATTTGCGGTACTGTAATTAGCACCTTCCCCATTCCCATTATGCCCTATAGGGGCAAAAATGGGAATGGGGAAGAGCCTTGGTGAATGGGGAATTACCACCCCCACTCACCTTGGAGTAGGGCGGTAATTCCGCCATCCACCAAGGCGGACACAGTAAAATACGAGCGGCATGGTTACCGCCTACTGTGTAATGAGGCCCATTCTCTTTAGTTTTTATCTTTTTGTAATTTTTTCTATCTTTTTTCTTTCCAATGCGTCGATAATTTCCCTTTTTGCATTTTTCACTTTTTTCTTTGTTGACTTCAAGGTAATCTTAGCTGGAGGTACAGATCAATCTTGAATGAACTCAGTTGTATCTGCTTTTGTTATTTTTCGCCTTTTACAATATTTAGGGCCTCATTACGAGGTGGGCGGAAAGGGATTACCGGTACTGGTAAGGGCACCGGTGCTGGTAATCCCTTACCGCCCTATTACGAGTTCCCTTTGCGGGTCCTCCCTTAACGCCTGTTTTTTTCAGGCGTTAAGGACGGGCCCCACAAAGGGACTCTAGAGCTAATTACAGTACCGCAATTTGCGGTACCGTTATTAGCACCTTCCCCATTCCCATTGAGCCCTATGGGGGCTCAAATGGGAATGGGGAATGGCCCTGGTGAATGGGGAATTACCAGTCCCGCCAACCTTGGAATGGACCGGTAATTGCTCCATTCACCAGGGCGGAGTCGGAACGAGTTTGGAGGCAGCCATGGCGCTTATAGTGCCATGGCTACCTACAACTTTGTAATGAGGCCCTTAGTCTTCCATTCTTGTGAGGCCTTCTCTGATTCCACTATTTCATGCTGTTCTCAATTTTCTTTTCCTTTTCCTTGTTTTACCTTCCTGTTTCGTTGTCAATTCTATTATCTCACAACTTGTTTGGTGCAAATTATTTGTGAGGTATTCCAAATTATCATTTTGTAGATACATCCCCTCAGAAATGTGTGCCAAATGTATGAAATCAACCATCATGGACTCAGATAGTGGTTTGTGATTCCATTCCTGTTCTTCATTTTCCTTAACATGTCTCAGAACTATCATAGTTTTTTCTTTTTGTTGTTATAAGTCATTGTTCATGGTTGTTATGTTTTCATTCATCAGTTTTTTCTTTTTGTTGTTATAAGTCATTGTTCATGGTTGTTATGTTTTCATTCATCAGTTCCATTTGTGTATTAGTTTCTTTCCATTTCGCTTGCAAGTCCCTCATTATGGTTAATTGTTTACTGATTTCTGTTTGTATTGTTTTTAATTCATTATTTACTGATGAATGTATGGCTGTTCTAGGCCCAACCAGAGAGCATTGATACTCAACCACTTCTTTAGAGAGTTCCATTAGTATGTCTGTATGTATATGAACTTCTCCCTTTAACATCTCAAATACATTTACAAGGGAATTTAAAAAATAGTTGAGGGCCCAGAGGGTTGAGTCATGCCTTTCCTTTGGGTTCATTCTATTTCCTTTAGACTGTGTTATTAATTGATCTATTACCTGTTGTTTTCCATGAGTGCTATATTGTTTCTCTTGTGATGTCACTCTGACGGTTGACACTGGATGTAATTCAGATGATGTTTTTGGAGATTGCTGTAAATTATTTGAATCATCATCTTCCAATATGATTTTTGAGCTGGTGCAGAATTAGTTTTCATTTGCAGTAACAAAATAATTTGCTGGTCTTCTTCTTCTACATCCAGCTATCAACATCTCCTACACTATGGGCCTCATTACGAGGTTGGAGGTAACCATGGCGCTATTAGCGCCATGGCTGCCTCTAAAACCTTACCGACTCTGCTCTGGTGAATGGAGCTATTACCGCCCATTCCAAAGTTGGCGGGACCCGGTAATTCCCCGTTCACCGGGGCCCTTCCCCATTCCCATTTGAGCCCCCATAGGGCTCAATGGGAATGGGGAAGGCGCTAATAACGGTACCGCAAATTGCGGTACCGTTATTAGCTCCAGAGTCCCTTTGCGGGTCCCGTCCTTAACGCCTGAAAAATACAGGCGTTAAGGAAGGACCCGCAAAGGGAACTCGTAGTAGGGCGGTAAGGGATTACCAGCACCGGTGCCCTTACCGGTACCCGTAATCCCTTACCGCCCACCTCGTAATGAGGCCCTATGACATTTTCGTTTGGGGAAAAATGCCATTATAGTTTTTTTCATCGTGGTAGCCATCAGGGTATATTTCTTACTCTTTTGTGCACGTTTTCGGAGCTTAATTGATTGGGTGCCAATTGTTGCTGTCCTTTTCCCCATATGTTATGCTCTGAGCTCGAGGGAAGCTGATTGTCCCTGATAAGCTGTCCATTGTTTAAAGTCTCTTGTATCTGCTCTTGCACCATGGATTTAAATATGCTTCTTCTTTCACTCGCCTTGTTGCTTCCATTTCAGGGGCTTTTAAAACATCCCTTATTGGTCCTTTTAAATTGCAGAGGTGCACCATTGCGATAGTTGTTAAATTGTTAATTGTGTAACTTATTTGTTTTTCGTTGGTAGCAGAGCTATTAATTCCACTTTTCTTTTCCTTGTTTAATGTTTGAATGAATTACTTTGTATAGGTTCTAAATATAATGATTTGGGCATGGTATGATTTAATTATAGTAGTGGTGGTCAAAGATTAGTTTTATCTGGTACAATTCTCTGAGTTGTTTCACTTTTAAAATCCACCAGTGTATTGACTGATTTTTTGAGCACTGCAAGACAATCTAAAATTTCTACTGACACGCTGGTCACTCAACAGTTAGCGGATTTGTTCTTGTCCCTCAGTACATCGACCTTGTGTCCTCGCGTTCTCATTCCGCTTCTGTCAGGTCCCTACTGTGCCTCACAGCATCACAGCACAGCAGTCCTTACTCACATTACTTTCACTAATCTGGACTCGTCTTGCAATATCAGGGCTCAGCGGGCTCACCGGGAACACTGGAAACACTCCACACACTCTCTGCAATGCTCTGCATCAGGAGAGGGGGTTTTGTTAACACAATTACTGGATTATTAGTAGAGAGGGACAACAGACTTCCAACCTCTACGTCAAACATTGGAAACACACCACACACTCTCCATGATGCTCTGCATCAGGAGAGGGCATTTTGTTAACGCAACTACTGGATTGGTAGTAGAGAGGGACAACAGACTTCCAACCTCTATGTCAAACATTGGAAACACTCCACACACAATCTGCAACACTCTATGGCGGTAGATGGGATTTTGTTAATGCAACTTCCTGATTTATAGTAGAGAGAGACAACAGACTCTCTGTCAAACACTGAAAACACAGCACTGATATATTGTACAGCACAAACTCATTTGTTTTCTTGCTGACTATTAACAACACCACAAATCACAGTCTATGCCAAGACAGATGCACCTTTCTGGTAGCTTCGAACACATATCCACTATCTATGCTATCTGTACCTTTCTCGTTGCTTTCATGCTTAACCGCTTTTATATTCTGTGAGGCTTATAATGTGAGTCCTTTTTCTATGCTGGGGTATGTGTACCTTTTACATATAGCTACTGATCTGTGTCCTGCATCTATACTGCACGTCCTTGTGACTGCTTTTGTTAAAATGTGCCCAGTACCTATGCTAGAACTCAAGGGCACTTTTAATGGACTGCTAAAGTTACAGTTGAAATGCCACTCATTTATTTTTCTAATTTCAGAAATTCTTATCAGGTAAGGGGACTGGAAGCAAGTGGCAATGCATAATTTGATTTCTGCTGGGAAGCATTTCAAAGTATGGGTTGCGATTGAATGTGGGGGGCACAACCAGAGGTTCTAAATCCCTTAATGTCTTAGGTTGAGGGGGTCACCAAAAAATACTATGTGCCCCAGGGTCCCAAATTTCCTGAGATTGCCCTGCCAAAGGCATTATTTTGAATACTCTTGCTCATTAAATCAACAGGTCAACAAGCAATTGTCCATGAATGAGTTTGGAAAAACAAATCCATTCTGTATATGATCCCCATAGATTATAGAGTAGTCGGGCAACATACTTCCACCCAGTAGCCATGCACACGTTTCTTCACTTTCTACTTTAGAAAAAAATACAAATTATGCAAGATGTCTTCATATGTGTATTAATAGGGTCTTATGCATATTTCTATATAGAAGAATTAGACCCTTTCTTACACTTTAATACGTTTTCCTTATAGGGGTCTCACAGACATGAGTACAAATAGATTTGATTTGCAAGCTGGAAGCAGAATTTAGATGGCCATTCTATGTTTACTTTGCACTGAACATAAGCAAACGAGTGGTGGACCAGAGTAGGATTTGTGTCATGACTGTGTACTACATAGCATGCTTGCTTTAAACTTTAGAATATTGTGTTTGCTTTGGGGCAAAACAATAATTGCGAAATGGTTTAGTGTATCACATATCAAAATCTTGATGATTTGGTTTCTTGATTACCCTGAATCTTCTACCAAAATAACAGCAATCACCTAAAGCCACACGTTCCTCCCTGATAAACAAATGGGAAACAAACAAAGCTTTTTGTGAAAAAAACCTGATACCCGAAAACTAAATCCTTCTGAGAACAGCAGTCACACTCTTGAAAAGTTTCTGTTTTACCAAAAGAACAGAAAACTTGTGACACACCGCAATACTGCATTTGGTCTGGCCAGGTATGGGTGAAAGGCACCACACACCAGAGTGATGATGGCTGGGGTAATTGTACAAGAAAAGACAATGGGACTCATTACAAGTGTGGCAGTCCAGAAACAAGGGTGTCTGTAAACTAACTGCCACCCTTGTTTCCCGACCGCCACACTACGCGTCTGCCTGCCATGGCTGCTGCAACCAGCAGGTCTGAAACTGCTGGGCGCAGCAGCCCTGGCAGTGTTAGGAAAGATTTCATTTATGTGTAATTTCCCCTCCATTTATGGATCCCCGAAACATTTTGCTTTTGTTTGACTATCCAATCCTGACATTTACCAGGGGAGCCTAGCCTACAGCTGTACTCACCTGGGCTTTTGCTCACTTTTTATATGGAAACTGACACGTCCTTCAGAATGTCAGTATTTGAAACTATGTTTCCCTTAGTCTTTGATTATGTTGCCATTTCTTGGTAACTTTTTAACAGTGCACAATATTCCTTCCAGCACCGTGCACTGGGGTCCTTTTTGTTTTATGGCCCTAGATACCCTCAAAAAAAATTCAGGTGATTGTACGAGTGTGCCTGGGAAGAACTGGTGGCAGCAGTTACTTTTTATAGTGCTTTACTTCTTTTTACTGAATCACATCCTGTTTACCTCATGGCCAGGTGCGAAAATGGCCTTTTGTTCTGTCCCATGGCCAATTTGTTCCTTGCCTTGCCAGGACGATAACCCAGGTTTTCCTTATTTGGGCATGCAGCCTCCCGCGAAAACCAATCTCTTTTGCGGGATTCTGCCTGTCACGTATGTGTGCCCAGGAAGCGGGTTGTGACTGTCTGGTCCCAATCCACACTAATGGTGCCAGGATGTGTGTAGCGCATGAATGACTGAGACCACTGTGGGCCATGATTGGTCCATGTCTGGGATGCCTGCAAGAGAGTCCTTGATTTTGGTGCTAAACTAATCTTGGATAAGAGAAGGGGCTCTGCATCCATTCCAAGTCAACCACCTGAGTTCTCATTGAACTACAGAAGGAGCCAAGCCTTTTGCACGAAGAAACATACTTGTGAGACTGCCAGAGACACTTTGGAAGGTTTTGGCACCCTTCACCCTTTGCTGTCCTGTCAGACCCCTTCATTATTTTTCAATCAAGAAGGCCTGCCAAGGTGCCTTGCCCTTTTGGAGTATTGGGAACTACACTTGGTGCCCCCTGCTTACCCACCAAACAAGCCCCTTCAGAAGTGTTCCTGAGCCTTCCAGTGAACTGTTCAGTTCTACATCAGGGTATGACACAGAATCGCCACTGTCTTGAGTGTGAACCCCAGACTTGGGACAACACTTGCTTGTGGTCCCATGCATTCTCCCACCAAATTTCGCAGGCCTTGTTCCTGGGGTCCCGAATTAGGAGAGTGCTCAATGATTCCCGCATCTGTGATTTCTGCGACACTACCTGTTGATGACGGTCACTGTAGATTTCTTGCTGTTCTGCTCTCATTTACCTTGAAGCCCTGCTGCTTCAAAATTTTCTTCATACCTCATTCGGAAGCTGAGAAAAGGTAACAGTCCCATCACGGATGATCTTTCTCCCTCCTAGCTGCTGAGAACCAGAGCACCGTGAAACTGCAGGACTCAAACCTACTAGCAACCTAGACTAAACTGGCAAAGTTTGGTCCAGGCTGTGCCAAAGGTCGGTGAGTACTTACATCACTTACGGGTGGCCATCTGGCACAACCGATCACTTTTACACACAAGTATCCCCTAAAGGTGTTCGATCTCGACTGGATAAGCCTGCGCTCCCTAGCTATTGGCTCCTTTTGAAAACTGTACTGCCACCAAGGGCAGACCCTGCTTGAATAGTGGGAAATAATTCTTCATTGCCTCAAGCCCCTTCCTGACTTACTACAGCCCACCCAAGAAAACCCGCTGTTTGCCTCACCTGCATGATCATGCATTTTTACACACAACTGTACTGTTGAGCACAAGGCTCCCCTCTTCTTTGGGCTGAACTCGAAAGTTAGGGAATGACTCCAAAGAATTTCCCAATGCTATTAATGTAGTAACTAAGCCCACTCTTTACAGGTGGTGGCTATGTTCTACTACTGTATTGTATTTTGAAATGAAATGTATATATTTTAGATAGTATAAGGATTTTGTGTGATAACTGTTTTGACATCGCTCAAGTATACTTGTGTCTATTGGTCCGGACAACAATAAATGTATCGATATTTTTCATATGCACTTGTATAAGAATAATTTGTGGTTCGTTACTGTGTGTGCTGTAGGAAGAATCTAGACACTGCATTTCAACATCTAGATTCTGCATTTCAACATCTAGACTCAGAATTTCAGCATTCACATTTTAGCAAGTGTTTGAACTTTAACTAGGGCCAAGGGTGTGAGACTCATTGCTGGACTCAAGAGTATGAGTCTCAGGCTGAATTTAAATAGATGCCAATGCACAGAGCACATAATAGAAAATGATCACTTTGCTCTATGATGCTATTTTAATGAGCTGAGCTGCACTTAAATATAATACTAACATGAATCTAATATACTAATTAACCCAACACCATTTAACATGTAACAGATTCACATAATAACATTTAGTGCAAATTGTTTGTTAAATAAGCTGGATGCAGATTGAGCAAAATGCATGATGCTCTGAAAATGGGAATTGAAACGTGCAGGCTGTGTTGTAAGATGAGGAATGTGAAGAACCACTCCTAAGGACAGATCATTCTATTGGAGCAAGAAGCCCATGTAGCTAGTTCTATTCAGCAATGCAGTTAGCACAATGAAAAAAGGCACAGATGAAATCATGTGATGTTTTAGTGGGAGGATCTGGTCAAGGGGAGGTACTCTTGATTGACACAGGGTTTGATCAAAAGGGTGTGAGGCAGAGTTATTGAGGGCATTCCAATTCTTGCGCTGACTGACGAAGCAAGCAAAAGTTCTGGTTCCTAGGCAGTCCAGTACTTGCAAGCTGACTGTCTGGTGGGAATTGGCTCTCTCTCTCCTGGGTTGGCATCCTTAGAACAACTGCGAAGTCTCGAGAATTCTTATCTGTGTTGACCCTGTCTGAGGCATGCAGAAAGGCTGGGGAAGCATTTACTGCCAAGCTGAGTCGGCAAATATCGCCAGCTTGATCTAGGTAAATATAACAATAATTGAGGAGCGTGTAATGCACATGAGAAATGCTTTCACGTTTTGTGATAGAAATATGTTTATTTTCTTAAAGTAATTCACAATCTATAATTTGTGTGGATTCCCATTTGAAGCAAGCTTTGTTAAGACAAAAGAAATATAGCTGCCAAGAATTGTAAGAGAGAAACATTCAGGGTTACGTCAGACCGTGCGTTAGCCAGTCAGCAAACAAATGTGTTACTGAAGCTTATTATTAGAAAAGCTATTTAATGTGTGCGAGCTTTGTAATGAAATGCATGTTATCCATGTTTAAATGTAAGTCTTTGTAAAGGAGTATAGCAGAACACAACTGTTTGGTCATTTTAAGATTTTTTTTTTTTAATATATTTTTATTGTGACGAAGACTTACATCGGCCAACCGGCCTACGAAAAAGTGTCCAGCAACAAACTTTACATATTGACCAATGCAGTCACATTAAGAACATTTTCTAATTTTCAAAAAACAGATAGTAAAAGTAAAAATATTTGAAGAAAAGCCCTCATCCTCTGTATAGGTTTGACAGAGAAATAAAGGGAGGACCGATGAAGAACAGTCGTGAAAAAGGAAATATGAAGAAGAAAAGTAAAGAGGACAAAAAGCATGTTTCAGATTCCCACCCCCCTATACTTTCCTGCCCAGGGCCATTCATAGAGAAGGTGAACAATCAAAACACTGAATGTGGTGGAATCGGGAACACAACAATAATATGTGGCTGCATCATGGATGGGGAACATTAACGTATCGTGTAATGATGTGTGGTTAGACATCAATCATTTGTGTAAACATTAGGGGGAGTACCCTATCGAGATGGGTCAGCGCCCGACTCTCGCCCCTAGGGTCTGTTTTCTAGCACGTTCCATTGCATACTGTGCATGGACCAGGTAACTAGCGGCATCCAAAATATGACATATACATTATGTGTCCTGATTCTCCCTGTAAAATTGGAGGAACTGGAGCCACTGTTGGTCCATATCAGTATTAGTTTCCTTCACAATGGCTGTAAGGCTTTCCATTTCATAAATTTCTTTTGCTTTATGCAGCCAATCTGCCTTTGTTGGGAGGGAAGACACTTTCCATTTGATTGTCACACAGACATGGGCAGCTAATAACAGGTTTCTTGGCATGTGTGGGCAGAGCATATATCTCTCTTCCTCCACTCCAAAAAGGACCAGAAGAGGATCGAAGATTCTTTGGATACCCTCAATCTCATGAATCCACCCCAGGACCTCTTTCCAGAGCAGCTGAATCTGTTAGAAAGCCCACCATTGATGCCAGTATGTACAAACTTGTGCACATCCACGCCAACAATAGGGGGTTACGCCATAGTACATTTTAGCCATACGGTGGGGGGTAAGGTGCCACTGTACCATATTCTACAATTGTGCATTTTGTATTGCATTGCTATTGATGACTTCCACATCGCTCTATATATAGTGTCCCATCCCCTCTGATTGTCTACCCACCCCAGTTCATTATCCCATTTAGATTTGGCCTTGGGCTCGGGAAGATGTCCTCTCTCCAAGACCACTCTGTACATACTTGATATGACGCCCTTGGAACCTATATGTTTATTTAGTATGTTTTCAAATGCTGTCAATGAGCGCTGTAGCTGGTCTTTCCATCTGCAGTCTGTTAGGACACCCTTTAACTGAAGGTACGGAAGAGGCCCAATGGTTAGTGCTTGTGTTTCCTCCAATTCCTCCTTGGTCAGAAAGGAGCCCTCCCTCCACATTTGCCCCACTCTAACCAAGCCCTGCTCATACTGAGGCTGAAAGCGAAGGGAATCTCTTATCGCATCTCTAATTGGAGGGGCCCAGATGCAACTCAGTGGAGATGGCCACGCTGTCACTCCCTTCATGCCAGGGTTTTTTTTGTTCCATAGGGACCAGATTGCCGATAAGAAAGGATGTTCTCTCGCCCTGCGTGGTATAGTTTTTACAGGAGCCCAGAGCCATTCGCCCATGGTTACGGGGGTGAAAATGCCATTTTCCCGAGCCTCCCACTGCTTGCTCTTTGAACCTCTAATGTTATCAACCAAGACACGAAGCGCTGCCATTTTCTGAATTTCGACATTTTATAAAGTCATAAAAGAGAAACACGAATTGGACTAGCATGTTTATTATATGTCTGAGTTATTGTTAAAACATAGTATGAGGTCCAACAGGTGCTAACACTATTTTACCTCAAGGGAGTTGAGCCATTAAGAGGTGCTATGTGTGTGTGTGTGAGTACAACTATTTTGTGATGTGAAATCACCAAGGTATTTTGAAACACAGCCAAACAGCCAAAAGGGCATACAAGTGGTTTTGTACATAATTTACTGTGAGCAGATAAGTGTACTCAGTCCAGTATTTGTTTATTGTTAGTGACCTATTAGGCAGCATTCTGAAATTAGTCTCACCGCTATAAAAAATACCACCATTGCAAAGTACAGCAAAATACCACAAAAATACCACAACATACTAGATATAACCCCAAAATATATCCTAGAGTGCTCATTGTGGGCTTCCGATCACTCTCACCCCTCCTGAGATTTAGTCTTGACGGCCTGCCAAACTACCTAGATTGGTCTTGCTTGTCCAGATGTTTCCTCTCTTTCACTAAACCGATGGCGGCCTCCTAAACTTCTGCCCACCCGGTCAGAGCTTAGAAATCCATCTTAACAGGCAGGCAGAGTTGGCATGGATGCACTGGCACTGTCAGCAATGGTGCCGGTCCTTCTGTGTCCCCGTTCCCATGGAGTCCTATGGGAAATCGATGGGAATGGGGACTTATATTTTCTGGCATCTGACTTATGGGCCGCCAGGATTTGTAATGTCTCAGTGGCACCGGGTAGCAAAGTGCCAGAAACAGTGTTATCAGGTCAGCGGCAACTCACACAGGCGAGTTACTGGCGACCTTGTAATGATGCCCAATGTCTGCTGCCCTGATGCCCTTGTTTGCTTGCAACTAGCACAAACCCGGCCATGCTTGCATGACTGCTGGTCATGGCTTCTCCAAGTGCCCCAACACTAATCAGCAGTTTGACTCTTCCCCTGCTCTCATACACGAACTTCTATTCGTCTTGTTTTTGATAGTCTTCTGCTAAACAAAATGTACAATATTTTTCTATTAATCTATAAGTACTCAAGATATACATCCATTCTGTATGGCTTACTGATACATTCACCAAACATGCCCACTTTTTGAAATATCAGAATATGTCTTACAATTTCAAGCTAGTGGCTCCTAATCAAATAACACTGTACTCTATCCTCTAGCAATATCGTATGGTTCATGTATGTACGATATGAACACACTTTCATAGACAGTTTTACAGGGGTGTCTTTTGGTCTCCTTTTTCAAATATGCTGCAATCCATAAACATGTAATTTAATCACTAATAATGTCCTCTTTGAGTGACTTTGGGATTCTGGTTCCTAAGTATCTGGATTAAAGATAACTATGAACACCAAATGACCCTGTTACTTCTATGGTAAATGCAAGGATGATTTGCTCTGGCATCATAAGAATAGTCTTGGTCTAAATTGTCTGGTATCAACATCTCAAAACATAAGCAACTGAGCTTGTCCCATCAAATGGTCCAATTATAAGGCTTCCCTTCATCAAGGTATTGACGTGATTCTGCATCATTGAGTAATAAAGTTGTCTATAAAACCAATATAAAATGTCATACAAGATGCTTTTTCTCACTCCATGTGTTTTCAGCTATGCACTGAATCAACTTTAAATTGACAAGTGTAATATTCAGTTAAAAGTACAAGTATAATATTCGATCATTGATATTGCTAAATTTCTCATTACAATACTCCTGGGCTGTAGATTTTTTGAACTTCAGAATAAAATGAAGTTTCAAAGTTACCAGTGCTCTAAATTGTTAATGCTTGCCACACAAGCATGTGCTGTGAATTGGAAATGTGGTCACTTTTCTTTGAGTCCAGTGCAAACATTTTATAAGATCAAGGTTTTGCCATATATAACCTATGGGGGTGAGAATTGGGGTCTCCCTACACTTCTGGACCGTGATGCTTTGGAGTTTTTCTTGTTGGGAGAAACATCCTGCAATTACCGAATGGAGTTCCTGCAGCTATTATTCATTGTGAGGTAGGCCTATCTGCTATACAATGTTATCTTTATTGGAAGAATAGAACATTTCTTTGCATAGAGGATATTCTTATGATGAGAGATTCTTCCAATAAAGATAACATTGTATGTACAAGAAATCCTGGACCGCCTTAAACACCTGGGAGACTGAATGCTATTTGATTTGTGAGGAGTATGGCTTATTGAAAGATACAGCTTTGCACAGTCCAACCATACTTAAAAGGAGACTTAAGGAATGGGATTGGATCGACACAATTAACAAAGTCATAACATATCATTTATATCATGATTTGCAGATTGATGTCAGATCATTCGGAGCCTATCACGAATACTTGAACAAGTCACCTGATAGACCCTGGCTATCTAGGGTGATGAGGTTGAGGCTAAATCTGATCCCGGCTAACAAAATCATGGGTACCAGGAAGAATATTCCGAGAAACTTAAGACGATTTTGCTCCTTGCTTGATGAGGTGGAAACTTTGTGACATATTGTATTGAATTGCAGAGCTTTGGAGGCAAGGCGTATGTTTTACTTTGGTCACCTCCGTCAACACTATGCCCAGGTCCCTACTGAAAGAGTGTGGCAGATTATTATTTATTCTTATGGTCACAATGACTGTATTGTTGCCGCAATTCACTTTTTAAAAGAAGTTTTAGAACTAGGAAAAATGACAATCCGATTGATTCATTTTTGTATTTTTGTATTTTCATGTTTCTTTTCTGCTTTTGTCTTAATTCTGTTTTAACCTGCACTTTGTAATGTCTTGTATTTTACAATTAGTTTGTATGTTTTGTTAAAGGTTACTTTGTTAACCAAATAACAATAATAATAATAATAAAATACAATATACAAAATTACATTAAGTGCCACTGGAGGCAGTAGTCGGGTCAAGTAGGGAGAATGGGGGCGAGGACAGGACGGCTCCGTCATTAGCAAGTAAGTGACATTTAAGCCGAGCTTTAAAGAGGTCAATAGCTGGGCTGGCTTTGATTGTTACGCGCAGTGGACTCCAGTGGAGTGGGGTGAATAGAAAGAAATAGTGCAATGAGAGTAGGCACAGGGAGGCTATGGGCTAGTGGGGTTGAGTGGAGAGGAGGATCAGAGGGATGAAGATGGGGAGTAAACTGAGATGCAGTCAGAAAGGTATTGAGGAGCCAGACCATTTGTAGATTAGGAGAAGGAACTTAAAAAGAGTGTGTTTGTGCATGGAGAGACAACCAGCATTTTGTCGGTAGGTAGACATTGGGGAGGATCTGGGGAGGCTTTAGAAAGTGCAAGAAGCAAAGTTGATAACTTTGTCTTGAGGGACGAAGTAGTAGAGAGGAAGGCTGAGGAGTAGGCTTGAGCAAACGTCCAGTTTACTAAGCACAAGGTGGAGATTAGAGTTTTTGAAGAGTGGTTAGGAAAAAAAGACACATTTTTACAGATATTGAAGAGGTTATTCTGAGCAGCAGAGGCACTGATAGTGATGAATTGTTGCACTCATAGGTCACTATCGAAATGGACCCCGAGATTGTGTGCCTTGGGAAAGGGAGAGAGAAGGTCCGGTGGGAAGGAGGTAGGAGAGGGGAACAAGGGATGGCATTGGAAGCCGATTGAAAGATGACTTTATTTTTGAAGAATTCAGTATGAGACAGTGGTGACCAATCCAGTAACAAATTGCAGTGAGACAATTTGTAATATGTTACACAATGTCTGAAGTGAAGGAGGGAAAGGAGGAAAATATGTGCATGTCATCATCAAAACATTCACAGTGAAAGCAAAATGATGAGATAAGTCTTCCTAGGGCAGAGGTATAGAGGGTAAGGATCAGAGTTCCAAGGACTGCTCCTTGCGGGACGCCAACAGGGAAAGGGCTGGGGCCAGAGGTTTGTGAGTTCCAAGCGGTTTTACGAGGGATCAACCTTCCAGGTAGGAGGCAATCCAGGAAAGAGCAGATATGTAAAACCCAAAGTCCTGTAGAGCGAGGAGGAGAAGGGAGTGCTAAACAGAGTCAAAAGCAGCACAAAAGTCTAAACAGATGAGTATAGACAAGAGTTTGGAGTAGAGTATCAGAGAGAAAATTGGAGACATGCATTAGTGCAGTCTTGGTGGAGTGTTTACTACAGAAGCCGGTTTGAATTCAATCTCTGAGGTCATTATCCTCAAGGTTCTTAATGATCTGGTTGAAGGCAACCCGTTCAAGGACCTTTGAATAATGGGAAAGGAGAGAACATTTTCATTAGTTTTTGGGGATGTCAGCAGTGGGTTTTCTCAATATGGGTAAAACTATTGCAGATTTCAAGGCAGCAGGGACCGGTCCAGTGGAGAGAAAGTGGTTAAAGAGCTCATAGAGGTAAGGGCAAGTGATTCAGACTAAGTCTTTCACCATTTGGGGAGCAAATGTGTAGATGGGTGCTAATGAAATAGGTGTGGTAGTTGAGAAGTAGTTCTGTATAGAGCAGATAGGAGGAGAGGTTCGGAAGGGAGAGGGAGGAGGACTCTGAGAGTGTCATGAAGTTTAGAGATTTTAGAGGAAATGTGTTGAGCAAACTCATTTTCAGAAAGGGAGGATGCAATGGATATTGGCTTGGGAGGTGTGAGCAAAGATTGGAGAGTAGATGAACGTTTGCAGGGAGATGAGGAGATCTCCATAATGTTTACGAATTTTGTAGTTTGAGAACGGGAAAGGTAAGGTGTAAATGTATGAGCAGAAATGTGTAGGTCAAATGGAGTCATAGGTCGCTACTGAAAGTCAGAGAAAGCGTGGTCAATGGAAGAGGAATGAATAGGGGAAAGAGACAGGAGAGAAGTCCTCACATCATCAAGGTAAGGGGCAAAAGAGTCCTGTCCGAATTTACTATTAGTCATTGTAATGAAGAGTTTATGAGTAGAATGTTGAAGCACTGAGATTTTAAAGTGAACAATGCAGTGATCGGCGGGAAGGGGACCAAAGAGATGTCAGAGAAGGAGAATGAATTAGAGAGAAAGATAAGGTCAAGATAGTTCCTATCAATGTGGGTAGTCTGGTCATGGAGGGATTAAAGGCAGTGGTCAAATATGAGGAATTTAATTTCAAGGCACGTGGCTGCCGAGGGCTTGGAAAGGTTGAAGTCCCTCAGCATGACAAGAGGGATGTTAGTGTAGGAAGTGACTCAAGGAGAAGTATTTGAGAGGGCCAGGGCTTGATAGAGAGCCATAACAGTGAACAGAGCAGGAGGGTGTAGTTGAATAGTGGCATATTAAAAAGAGCATGAGTTGATGTCAGAGTAGAATAAAGGGGCAGAGTTCAGGGCCTTATTAATACGGAACTCCAAAATGCCATCCTTCTCATATGTCTGGGAGAGTGGGAAATGGTAGCAGAGTTAGTGTGGAGAGATGCTAGTGTAGCAGAGTCATGAGGGGGATCTTTTTGTGATATCAAGAAGTGAATTTTGTGGGTGATATGAGTTGAAGTGGTCAGGATGTATGAAGACTTGTTGTAGAGGGATTGAACATTCGAGAGACCAAGTGAAAGCGTGATAGGAGGTATGGGAGATGACTAGGTGTTGTGCGGTATGAACAGGGATCTATGAGGTTGAAGATTTGAGAGCACAGAAGATTCTTATTTGTGGGGTGTGGGTGCAGAGGGGTAGGTGGAAGATAGGAAGACCATAGACTAATGCAGAAGTTACACTGAGTTGTGGCTGATGGCTATGAGAGAATGGAAGTTAAAGAAAGAGTAGGAGGAATGGAGCGAAATCAAGATCCATGATCGAGGGAAGAAGAAATAGTCAAATTAAGACAATGAAGAAATGGTGCTGCCCAAGAAACAGGGAAGGAATGGATGGCTGGTTGAAAAGAAGCAGGTGTTAAGTTCTGAGCTGTGCTGTAATGAGGTATAGGCAGCACATGACAGTTAACAGACCCAAAGTATCAAGCATCCTTGGGCCTGTGAGGTAACAGATACTCTGCAGTGAATTTGCAGTCCATGGGTTCAAATATCACAATGTGTGGCAGCAGAAATCAGCAAAGGGTGAGCTTGGTAAAGTCTTGGCTTGAGCAAGAGTTCTGCCCTTAGGTCATTTCTAGCCTCAACAAGCCCAAACGGGCAGTTTCCCTTTGCTGCTTTTAGCCCTTGCCTGCAGACGGCCATGGTGGACTCCCAGGGGAGACTGAAAAAGGGAGGCTGTGTGTCACTTGTCCCTATGGGAGTCACAGTGTTCCAGATCACAGCCACACTTGCAGGCAGAAGAAGATTATATATAATGCATTCGGCAACATCATTAACAATATAATACAATACAGTGAATGAATCATACAGCATTCAAATTACATATATTAAAAATCATGACCGACAATGCGTAAAACAAGATAAAAGTGTGCAAGATTTCCATATATCATTAGAGCTGTCTACCAATCTTTAAAAATGCTGCTTTCACAAATGTGCATATATCCCTTAAAACATTGATATTTTTAATACATAAAGGGAACATCATTGCCTGTACAGTGGTTTAAATGTTATAATTAACAAAATGGTCCCTTAACCACGCTCTCCGAATAACAATCAGATTTTTACGAATCAACATTCACAGGCTTTTGGTATCCCCTGAGCTGCAGACACACAGCTTAGTTTTTGCAAGCCAACTCATGCGGGTCCTCAGGCACAAGGCAGTCAGTCGCACCATTAAGATGGTTTGGCGGTATTCAGTAGACCGTATTTGCATAAGCACATTCTCAGCCAGTGATGCAGGCAGAGTCCTGAGTGTTGTAGGCCAGTGAGCTTCGATTTGTAGGCAGGGACCCTAAGAAGATGCACATGCCTCTGGCAAAGCAGGATGTGGCCAAGGCAAAAACACTTTATTGAAAAAAGAACCTCAGAAACATTTCCCTCTGTGAGCCAATCACAGTGTGGCAGATGGATTCTACACTTGCGGGCAGATTCCTGGGTGTTGTAGGATCACAGAGTTTAGTTTTGTAGGCAGGGTGCCTTCAGATGGTGCCCAGGATCCTCTGAAGAAGACAATGTGGCCAAGGAAAAAAATCTTTATTGAACAGCGAACAGCAGACATTCACATGTCCCTCTGGGAGCCAGTCACATTATCCCAGATGACTTCCATGCTTACAGGCAGAGTTTTTAGTATTGTTCGCCCAAGGAACTCCCTTTTGTAAGAAGGACCCCACAGATGGTGCAAAGAATCCCTTGGCAAAGAAGGATGTGGCTAGCATACTGTCATCAATGCACTGATTTATGTGGATAATTAACTTTATTAACTGGATAGAGCTGGAACATGGCAGGAGTATAACAGCCTTAAAATCTGAACAGACCCTGTATTAGGCTCAAACTCAGGATGACATCTCTCTGTTGGTGAGTGAGAATAACTTCACCCTAAAAACATGGCAAACCGTGGGGTGGGGAATTCCTGCTGGCATTCCTTATAGGTATCACTGTGCCCAGATGAGTCAGAATGTTGTAACTGGTAGACATGTACTTAGATTACAACTACACAGCCTTGAATGGCAACTCTATTCCAAAACAACCATCTAAGTCAAGGAAGAATTAAACTGTGGTGTTGAAGCACCCTCAGATTGTAAACGAACTGAAGAGCATGCTTGCAATTCGGCAACAATTAGCTCCTGCTATTTAGATGATAGGACTAAGTTTGACTGGGACACTAGGCCCTGATAGTACAGATGATTGCAGCTAGTTTTGTGAATCCTTCATACTGGCACAGTTATCCATAGTTTCCCTCATGTGTTTTAGTGCTCATATACCATGTAGGAATTATTACTCATGCCAAGCCTTGATCACTGGTCCATGGGAGGAAATTCATCTAAAGGCCCAATCCAGGCATAGAGAAAGAGTAAGTGTTTATGTTAATTACCCTCTGATTGACAGATGAGTAGGTCATACTAATTTGTTGAACACCCCCCCCCCCTTTTAGGACAATTTTCAAACACTTCACTTTCTAAGAATAAAACACGTTGAACCACAGTTTCCTGGCATGTTGAAATTCTATTCCTCCTTCAACATGTAACAAATTTAAAATATTTATTTTAATACACTGAGAGTCCCATTTCTATATTGTGATCATTTTGGTTGCTCCTGCCACTGCCTCATATCTTGCTCAACTACAATACATCTGATTAAACACCATTAACCATCCCTGATCTAGTGTGATCTATGCCTATTTCAAACAAAAGAGGAAGACGTCCAAATTACAGTAGAGTATCAGGAGGAAGGTCCTTCGAATGCCAATGTTTTTTCTGAACTAATACAGTCATGAAACATTATATCTATGATGATCTTAGGATTGTTGGAGCCCTACTGGTCCACACACAATGCATGGTATTTATTAACATGCATTGGCTGTAATTAACTGACTCCCTTTGCAAGGTATTTGCCAAAGAACATAGCATCATCATTTAAGGCATGGACAAGCTAAATTGACATGCATTGCTATGCATCATTTCTGTCATGTGTATAGCTGATATGTCACTCAGTTGGGCCTATTCTGTGTTTGCCATTTCCCGCATATAAGAAAACATGTTAACAGTTCAATCAATATATACAACATTAAATCAATCTATTCATTAGAATATCAGAATGCTGAAATATGTAAATGCTAACATTATAATGAGTTAATAATCCATCTCCTCCTAAATTAGTAAACTGAATAATTTAACCTATTGTATTCTCATTATCTACTACAGTTTGCTACTATACATTATTTGTCAGTCTTCAGTAGATTTAAATCTTAGAATTGATGTACCTGAGTCTATAACCCAAATTTAAACTATATCTGCCTGCAATACAACAGTATGGCAAAAATTCCAACTCATTTAACTGTCAGTCACTAAATTATTAAAGGCCGTTGCTTAATGAGGCGATATGCCCTGAGGTGGTGGGCCCACCCTGTGCGTAACATCCTGCCACCCAAGTTAAGGGCCTGAGCAAAGTGAGGGTTCCTTAATGAGGGTGGCGGGCCGTTACCCACAGGGCGGTCCCAGCCACTGAATGGCATACCGCCATTCGCACCCGTACAGCATGCTACGCGGGTGCTAATATTTTTCTTTTTTTAAATGGAAAGTATTTTCTTTCCGTGCAGGGACACCTTGTGGCATCCCAATCAAAGAGAAAATTCTCGACCAACATGACCGCCATGTAATAGGAAGGCAGGACTCCATATGGAGCCCCTCTTCCAATCATATGGTGGCCGGAGCGGGGATGGGAGCAGCAGCATGTGCGTCTGTGACTCCCGCCGCTGCAGCAAACAGGTAAGTGGGATTGGAGAGGGGGTTACATTTAAAAAAGCAGAGTCGGGTGTGGGAAAGATGGTGGGTGGGGGAGTCTCAAATTAACAAGGGGGTCCTGGGAGTCCCTCTGCCAGACATTGGTCCTGGTTACGAGAGACTTACCCAGAGTCTTTAGCTCACTATCTTTCACAGAGAAGAAATATCCCAAACATATCAGTCTTTGTCCTGCCCTGGGGCAGACCAGCACTGAAATGCTAGGCAATTCTCCTCTGAACAAGAGTACCAGCAGCATCCCCTCACACGTGTTTCGGTCTGGTTGGACCTCATCAGTAGGGAGGAGCTGTGCCTCTCTAAGAATAGTGAGCAAGGGGTCCATGTCTGGGTTCCCCTAGTAACTTAGGGTGAGAGGAGTCGGCCATCAGGCAACATAGAAGGCAGGCTTTCACTGGTAGTGTCACCCCGCGTTCCTAGCCACCTGTTGGCTGGCTTCCCGCCCATGGTGCTAATGAGAGGTCAGAAGGTGTTTGAATCTCCCATAAACAATAATCATTGCTGTGCCTTATCAGGCTCTAAAACCAATAATATAGATTAGATTAGGTCTATAATTATGATCCACAGCACCACATAGATAATCTCTTTTCGTGCTGGAATTATTACCTACATCACACATAATCATTAAATTCTATTTTAATGTAAGACAAATGCTTCTGCATCTCTTACCCATGTGAGCAAACAGCAGGAATAGAGACATTGTTTTGTGCTGCGGCTTGGGCTGCATGCTAATATCCAATCATTGGAAAGATGTGGTGGCATGTTGGGATGGAAAGAGACGTGACGTGGCCAGTGTGAACATACTTTTTGTTGGGATCTATCTGGTCAATGTTTAAAAAATAAATAACTAGTAGGCATGACAAACCGCCATGTTATCTAAAAGGTTTGGTCCAGTGGTTCACTGAGAAAACAAACAATCCAAAGTTCTCAAGGATCCTAAAATGAGCACAGCTGGGCAGTATTAGATGTAATTCTTAACAGTGTGATAAGTTTGGGTATAGTTGGCTATAGTTCCATCCTGTTTCCTGCTACAAAGTTGCACAGGTATCCAGCTCCAAGATGGAGTCACATTAAGAGAGCGTACAAGGAGATGTGCAAATCGAAGGTGGTGGCAATAGGATGATAATTTGACTTGAGGCTACCATATTTGTAGTACTCATAAGACTAAGAGAGTTGTATCTTGAATCTTCAGGTCCAGTCTTGGGAGTATCAGACTGAGCCCTTGTTGGTTGAAGGTGCTGCCGTGGGTAGCAGTGTTACTTGTGAACAAGTGGATTCATGGCAGCATATTCTTAACTGGGCATCTGGAGACACTGTTGTTGGGTGCCTGCCAACAGGTATATGTGACCTAATGTGGCTTCTCATTTTTCGTTCTATGTATTTGTAACACTTGCATGACAGGGGTGACCTGGGAACACTGAAGCTAAGAACACCCAATATCCCTCTGACAGAATTCGGAGTAAACACCCTGTAATGGTGCCTCCTTAGACAAGACTTAGTATACTGGACTTAGATTTTTGTGTCACTGACGCCCAGAACATTTTTTTCATATCTGTCACAGTGTTCCTATAAATGGAACATGGATGGGGAGGAAATCGAGAGATAGTCTCCATTTATACGTACCTGGAGATCCCCTTAGATTAAAATCTTGTGGGTATTTCCCATCTTGGCCAAATCAAAATTAAGACCTCCCAGCTTACCGGTGCAATTAGTTATTTTGTTCACAAGCAGGGGGATACTCAGTAGGAGTTTTGACAAACTTTATCAAGTGAAAATCCTAAAAACCATTTCGCATGGGGCACAGACATGGGTTTTTGGGAAAATGCTGGAGGTGACTAATTTAGAGCTTGCTACCCTATGGAGACTACTGAAAATGACTTCCCATTCAGCTATGGAAATTATTTACTTAGAATTTAACATTCAACCAATTTCAGTGAAACTCACATAGAGCTGTCTGGCCACATACTGAAAGCTTGTTAACGCCCCAGAAGACTCACTAAATAGGTTGATGTTTGGAACGTTATTGAGCAGAACACACCTTATGTCAACTATATATATTGTTCATACTAAGGTTATGGCTGATAGGTGGCTTGCTATAGCACTGGAGAATGTTCTTTCTGCATGCCTTCCCTACTATAGGACAATCACGAAAGCTCTTTTATAATCGCAGGGTAAGGAGAAGTGTGATTTTTAACTTAGCCACTAAAACAAATTCTGCTTTGTTTCTTCAATACATCTATGATCAGGAAGCTATGCCCAGCTACATTCACCACTTTTTGGGTCACTAACTAGTCTGGGATTACTTTAAACTTAAATTTAACTCAGAGAACTCTCTGGAAATAACTGAAGCAAGGATAAACAATCAGAGGATTTAAAGACTTTGTCATCTGTGTGGGGAAGCACACCTGGAGTCTGATAAACATCTTTTGACTGACTGCATCTCATTACAGAAGCTGCGGACGTTAGCACTGAGATCTGCTGGCATGGAGGGGAACTACTCGGCTGATGCCCTCTGGAACATTTTCATGAGTGTCAACCATGAAGCCTGTATAGTTTACTTTACTAAATTCTGGAAAAGTATTGCTACTATCATTGATATCAATGAATGACTTTAGATGGACATTGCTGTTAATCCATGAAGGTTGGGCTGAAACTGTTAAGTGTACTTATTTAGTCTGCTTGTATGCTGTCTGTGGCTGTTTTTTTTATGTTGTTGTATTTCTGTGATGTATTAATAAAGTTGACTTTGTTAACTTTATAATACTGTAAATAAATAAATAAAGTATTCATAATGCTCTGGGCCATACACATGGGTATGGACCATCCCTTGACCCAGAGTGATGTCTGTTTGGTACTGTTGGGAGTGAATCAAGGGGGGATTAATCATTGGCGTGACTCTGAGAATGAACTGGGTAATGGATTGTCTCTTCCACTGCATTACTAGTGTTTTGTTATGTTGAGGATGTTGTTGCCCAGAGACTTTGTGCACAGGGGACAGTCCTCTTTCATGATTGGTGACAGGCCTCAAAGTAACAGCAAGCAGGCAACGATGGGAGCCTTTCCCTAGTGTGGCATCAAGAAGAAGGACTCATAGCAGTGAATATGGTTTGCGAGCAACTTTATTTAACTTAAAAGAAAACACATCAGTAACCCTACTGCTATTGGAGAATTCCCTTCCCATCTAAACTATAGTAGGTGCTTGTAAATAGTCAAAAGAAAAATAGTCTGTGTTCCAAACCTAACCACTGTACTGGCCCTAACACTTCAAAAATGTAAAGAAAATTAGCTAGAATGTTCGACACATAGGGTTGTTCACCACAATCTATCTGTGGTGTCCCAGGAGTTATTTCTGGCTCTGCATCCACTGGTTACCCTTAATCAACTGTTCTCAATGTGTAAGAGGTCTTGGCAGACTATCAAAGTTCTTCACATTTCCCAAATTCAACAATAAAAAGTCTTAAGTTCCTGCAAAAGCAAATTGTCCAAATGTGGACATTTCCTTGATCCCTCTCCACCACTTTCCTATTACAAATGTTTTGTGCCCGGAGTTCTCCTTCGGTCTACTCTACACTTAGTTCATGGCCCCTTTCATGAGGATCCGCTTGAATCCCAAAACCAAGTGCAACTCCTGGTGTCGAACGGAAAATCATATTGTGCCTCTTTTATTGTATATATTGGCCTAAGAAATCCACAGAGCGTTCTGGCCTCAGATCGATTTAGCCGGCATTTTAGGTTCATCCGCCATTTTGATTCTCGCTCCAAAGTCACCCTGTGTTCTAAAATGGTGGACAGTGTTCTTCTGTTAGTAACATGGCCGTCTTGACCTCTGTATGCATGTTAATGCTTAAATTGCCCGTAGGCCAAATGTTAGGGTTTATGTTCTGAGATCTTGTCCTTCGTTGACCTGTGGATAAAGGATTACCTGTGCCAACGATACTAATCCGTGAACATATATTAAGCACAATGTTGTGTAAATACTAAACGTGAACACTTGTTGAACTACATTGTATTAAAATATGTACTAAGGCTTATGTTAGATCCAAGAATATACTGTTGCTATTGTGACTTGTTGAACATGTAAACTGAAGGTGATCCATATGCATATAGCTGGGTGAATCAGAGGTGGACTCGGCACAAACCCTAGATTGGGAATTATTAACGAACAGAGGGGCTGAAAATCATGTTACAAAACTGTATAAAAGGTGTGAATATTCTGATGTACAGCCCCACTCACTTCACACACCAAACAGGGCTGGTATTCGCTGTGTTGTACTGAGGGCCTGATAGCTATCTGTTACTTTGTCCTTTGAAAACTGTTTAGTTGTAGAATAAAGATCTGTGTATCTTTGTAAACCCGTGTTGGTGTATTTCCTTTTGGGGTACTTAGCTTCGATATACTATTTTTGTTTTTACACTGGTACGACTCAGACCTCGTCACCCTTAAACGGAAGTGCAGGGTGGCTGAGAAGAAATGGTGTGTTTCTGGAACATCCTCTGACAAACTGGCCTGACACCTGCTCCAAAGGCAATACCGGCTCTCTGTCTGCTCCAAGAAGAGAACCCATATCCAAGCCTGCATCTCTGCAGAATCTAAAAACTCAACCAAACTCTTTAAAATCTGCATGTAGTTGGCCAATCCTGCTGCAGTCTCTACCTCTCCTGTACCCTCCCAGGCCCTCTGCATGGCCCTGGCTTCTCATTTCATATCTAAAACTCAGGACATCCTGTCCTCTCTCTCTTCCTCTCCCCCTGCTCTTCCTCTGGCCCTTCTCCAGCCATCTCTCCTCCCTCCTTCCCTGCCTTTCCCATGTTCTCCCCAGATGAGTTTTCTAGACAAGTCTGATCTATCAAAGTCTCATCAAAACAGGATCACTCACCCCTGTTCTTCCAAAACTATCAAACAACACATTGACACCCTGGTTCCTGCTCTGGCTGACTTCTGCAACCACTCCTTCACCACTGGAGTCTTCCCCTCCCCCCTGAAGCACTCCCATGGGCACCCTCTTCTTAAGAAACCCTCTGCCGACCTGTCCTGCCCAGCTAACTATCGTCAAATCTCCATCATGCCTTTCCCGAGCAAACTCCTGGAAAAGCTGACCATCTCCCAGCTTAATGTTCACACTGACTCTGTTGGTTGTCTCCATGGCCATCAGTCTGGCTTCAGAGCTGCCAGAAGCATGGAAACTGTGCTCCTGAACATCTGTGAAGACCTGCTCTCCGACCTCGATTTCAACACCCCCTAGGTCCTCATCTTACTTGATATCACTTCTGCCTTTGACATGGTCAACCATGCCACCCTACTCAACCGTCTACGTGATAACCTGGGTATCACCGATCAGGCCCTGGCTTGGCTGACTTCTTTCCTCTCCAATCGCCCCTCCAAGGTCCAATTGGGTCCTTCCTCTCCTCTTTCTCTATCTCTCCCCCAAACCCCTAGCACTATCTGAAATGTCACCAGGCCTAGTACGATAGTCGCTTGTTTTGTTCCTCCCCTCCCTTTCTGCGCCCCTCTCCCTCACCTTTTATTTTCTCTGACTGTACCAGAAATGCCGTCAGGCCTAGTACGGTAGTCACCTGTCTGTTTCCATTACCTTCCCACTCTCCCCTTCCATTCCTTATCTATGTCTTAGCTCTTGCACTAGCTGAAATGTCATCAGGCCGAGTACGATAGTTAATTTCACATCCTTACTGTTCTTTGAAACACATTGTCTATCCTATCATACCATATCATAGCACATCATATCTACCTGTAGTGTTTCCCAGGGGTGTAACTTCTCACGCTGGCTGTTTAACCAATACATGGCACTTCTTGCCCACTGCATTGCTGTTCTCTGCCTCAACGTTCAGTGCTATGTGGGTGACACTCAGCTAATTTTCAGGCTCCCTTCCGCCACCTCTTCTCCTTCTCTCATCTCTGACTGTGTGTCTGCTATTCAGGAGTGGTGTGCCAGCAATTATTTCTGCCGTAATGCCAGTAAGACTGAGATTCTCCTCATCGGCACACCTGCTGCCTACTTTCCTGTCACTCTCTGGCCGGCCTCTCTTGGCCCTCTTCCTGCTCCCACCTATGAGGCTAAAAACCTTGGGGTCATCTTCAATTCCACACTCTCCTTCTCCCCTCACATCTGTGACGTCTCTAAGAAGTTACACTACCAGCTGCACCTTCTCAGAGGTATTCTTAATTTCCTCTCCTTCCCTCAGAAACTCACTGTCTCCAGAGCTCTGGTTCTCTCCATGTTGGACTGCTGCAACAGTCTCTTTCTAAATCTGCCTACCTCTACTCTCTGTCCCCTGCAACTCATCCAAAACAGGACTTCAAAACTTGTCCATGGCCTCAAGCTCAGGGATTGTATCCCTCCAGGACTGAAATCTCTGCACTGGCTCCCAGTGGTGGCAAGGATTAAGTTCAAAACCCTCTGCATTCTCCAAAAGGCCTTGTGGGGCCTGAGGCCTCAATACCTTCAACTCTCACTTCCTAAATATCTTCCTTCTCGAGATCTTCACTCATCCACCTCCAACTTCCTCAGGGTCAGTCACTTCTCCAAGCAACAAGTTGGTGGTACATCTATTTCTTTGGTTGGGGCCTCCCTCTGGAACAGCCTCCCTGCCTCTCTGAAACTTGAGGAGAACCATCTCTGGTTCCAGAAGCACCTCAAGACCTTCCTCTTTGTTTCTGCTTTCTCTCCTCCTCTCCCCTGCTGATCTCCTGGCTGAAACTGAAACTGCACTGGTAACCTGGCTACCCTCTGATCTCGGGCCCATTTCCCCACCCAGACAGTAGAACACCTGCAGTGCCGCCCTGGCACTCGGGGGCTGTTTCTGTATCCCTACAACCAGATGTCTGCACTTATCCTGGCACTTGCCACCAGCTGGCTGCACTTTTCATTTATTGTTTGTATTATTTACTGTTTATCTTATGCACTGCACTTCCCCCTCCCCTTTTCCCCCGCACATTTAACCCTCCCCTGCATTTGCGCGATCTCAATGTCACCTGGCCTAGTAAGATTGTCAACTCTGTCTTCCCTCTGTTCCCCCTCCGTTGCCTTGTCGCGCCTTGAAACATGTGCGTATAGGTGCATTATAAATGCCATAAAATTATTATTATTATATCATATAATGGACCCTGGTTATTCTGTTGGGTTTCTCTGTGCCAAATGTCTAACGGGTTATCTCTCTGATATAGGGTTGACCTCTCTTTCCATCTGGTTCTCTGAATTCTTGGGACTCCCATTGCTACTTCTTGAACTTCCGTTTTCTCAGGTACCCACAACCCTCTTCCTTGTCTCGTGTCCCTTTCCTGTCGGACTCCTGTGTCTCTCGTGTGGTGTTAGGGAAGTTCCTTCTCCCATGTTCTTTCACTTATCTCTCTGGGATAATGGGAACAACCATTTCTATGTGTTTCTTTCAGATCTTGGTTCAGAGGTTGAGAGTCTCCATGCTTCGTTTGTATCTGTTCTTCACTTTGTGTCATGGCCACTGGACAAGGATCCAGTCCTTCCTCACCTCTAGGGTCCAAATGGACCCAATCCTGTCGCCTTGGCGCCAGGCTCATGAAAAAGTGTGTGTTGCACACTCTGTGCCTAAGGCATGTGCAGCAGGGCCGGGCATGGCCATAGAACATCATTGGAAGGCACATGGAGCAGGGCCGGGCGTGGCCATAGAAAATCATTGGACGGCATGTGCAAGAGTCCCGGGGCGGGGCCAGGTGAAGCCACTAGGCTGGGCTAAAGGGAGGGGCCAGGGCCAGCCTATATAAGGCCTACCCATCCACATGCTTCCGCTTTGCGTTATTCTGCTTTCTGCAGCGTAACGCTTACTGCTGTCCTTGCCTGTGCATCCACTTGATTACAGCTGCTCCATCTCTGAAGACATCTTACCGGATTCCAGCAAATCCATCGCTGAAGACGCCTCTTACCTGAATCCAGCTACTCCACCGCGGAAGGTGTATTTTACCTGATTCCAGCTACTTTATCGCTGAAGGCGCCCCTTACCTGAATCCAGCTACTCCACCGCTGAAGGCGCATCTTACCTGATTCCAGCTACTCCACCGCTTACGGCGCACCTTACCTGCTTCCAGCCGCTCCATCATTGTACGCGCCACTTACCTGCATCCCATCACTATCGGAGTCAGAGCCTTCTTCTCTCCTGATCCTGGTGCCCAGCTACTCAGAGCTCCACTTCTTTTCTTCTCCTTCACGGAACCTTCATCCTGCAACCGCGGAGCTGTGCCAAAGACGCAGACTACGCTCTACGCCGCCAGCCTTCTCCTGCAAGGGAAAAAGAACACAACAGGTTAGAAATCATTTAGATAATGAACGCTTTGCCGAGCCATACTTCAGACTAGAGTTCCATCATAAAGACCAACTTAACAGCTACTTTGGGAGATCCATCATCCTCAGGAGAATCCTCGAATCCGCTCCACGACTCCGATCTGCAGCTTCACACCAATTGGGAAGAGATAAGACATTGCAAGAATTACTATTAATGATCAAGACAAAAGACATTATAATAAACAAACTATAATCATAACCAAAAGACTTACCTTCTAAGTGGATTGGTCGCAGCCGGTCTGGATCAACCCTGCCACGGACCAGTGAAGTAACTAGATCCACTCCACGCGCCCCTGCTAAAAGAACAAGGATGGATATCTCAACATTACAATACAACAGGTGAGCTTGCATGGGAAAATGCTTGCACACTTCATTTTGGCGCGAGAGGGTTGAGGGAAGTCCAACACCACCACGCCATTCTCATTGCCTCTTATCTTCCCTCAGGGGCAATACCAGCATCCAGAACAGCAGACTCTGCAGCGACCGGGAGAGAGAGGCGATCCAGGGGAGCCAGGTCGAGGGAGGGCTCCAACCGTGCCCCAACGCCCCCCGCAGAGACCAGGTGAGCATAACACTTTGCTTATTGGTCCATCTCGCTCCCTTGGGTTCTTCTGTCCCAATGCCCCACTTATTTCTCAGGGATATGGGTAACCCCTCTTCCCCTATGGTTCTCATTGCTCTCGTGGATTCATGTGACCCTTCAGTAGATTGAATCTACTCAGGTTTCTCAGGCTCCCGTAGCCCTTCTCTTTCTCTCGTTCTTTCTCTCTCTCCAGGCCTCTATGACCCTGGTATGGGAATAGGGCAATACTTCTCTTCTCCCTACTTGTTCTTTCCTCTCTCCACCTCCCTCTGACCTGGCCAGCCCACCTACCTTCAGTGTTGAAGGGTTTGCTCCAGTGGAGGATGCATCTCTTTTGGCACCTTTGGCGTTCTCCATGACTTGTCATTCCTCCAAATTGGGTAAGAGCAGTTCTTGGGTTCTGCTCGTCTCAGTGTTCCTTCTTCCTTTTTGCTCTCACGTTGAGAGCAGAGGTTTCACTCCTCCTTCGGGTCCTGGTTTCAGTGTCAGTTTGTGAGCACTGGGCTCACCACCTCATCGGCATGGGGTGGCTTCTCAGGCCTTACACATCTCTGTGCCGTGCCATTTGTGTCTCCCTTCACCATCCACTTTGCTCCATGCCAGAGCCAGCTCTGCTTTTCAACACAACTTTGCCCCTTGCCGATGTCCCCAAGACGTAGAAACCCCTCTGTGTTTGGTTTCTCCCTCTCCATTCAAGGCTTGTTGGCCCTTTATTCTCGTTCTGTTACTTCATAGGTGTGTATTGTTCACCTTCAGCTGGAGAAGCTATGGAGAGTTCAGCATTGACTGGAGCCAAACACATAATGGTAATGTCAAGGTTGTTTTGAGTCCAACCTATAGATGTACTATCAGTCTCTTTTAATCCCATGTAGGCAGATCATTTCTTTGGTATAGGGTGCTCCCCGTGCCAATGCAAGGAATTGTTCCCTGATGGGGAATTACTCCCTTTAAGGTCCCACTTTCCCAAACCCCCAAAGAGGGTTTTGCTTAGTGGGCTCACCTCCCTAACCTCAAAGGGGGTTGATCCCCCTAGGGAAGAAGGGACATAGTCTCCAGATCTGTTACAGCAGCCATGAGCAGGCTCTCATAACTCAGTCCAGGTGAAGCGTAGCTCCTATCATACACTTGTAAGACCATGAAAGGAAATATCACCACAATAATGTAATCTTGTGTAAAACAGAAGCGATGAATAGTTGAGGTCATTAGAATGGGCTGCCTAATTTGCTAAAGCTTTAAGAAAGCAATGGTGTTCAAGGACCAGCGGCAGGAGTGTTGGAGCTAGAGGACAATGTACAATCTAAAAAAGAACAAAACACATTACTAGACAAGTTGTTGAGGAGGAACATAAATACTGTCAGCAATGTTGTAATTTCAGCATTAGATTACAAGACAAATCGAAGGGAGAGGAGAAATTGTCCTCAATTTTCACAGTGAACAAGGTGGACTGAACAATTACAAGTGCATTAAAGATACACTCCGTGGAATGTATTAACACATAAGGGTAGTGCCATGTGATGGACTGGCTGGACTGACTGCTAGATGATGTTCCACCCGAGGGTCGCTGTGGCAGTATCCCACATTCATGTTACACTTGTCAGGGAATGGTGTGCTCAGATCTCCCAAACCAGGGAACTAGAATTAAATGGTCTGACTACAGGTACCAATATAAATTAAAATGAATGCACAAAGCTTCACAGTTTTCCTCAAGTCCCGGTTGGGGGCTCAGAGGACCCAATAAAAACCCATGTTTAAGACAAAGCTCTTGCTTGGAGAAATAGATCTCAATTGACAACGCTGCAGATGGGAGAGGACACAGGACCACAGAGCTGCGGTCTACACAAACCACTCACTCCTCACAGTGGGAGCATTACCAATGGGAGTATTACCAATCAGTGAGGAAAGAGGAGGACTTACTCCATAAATATTCCTATCCGAGTGAGCAAGGGCAAACAGAGAAGACACACATTAATTAACAGTTCATGAACAAGCTATATTTAAGATCCCTCTGACTCTTGGGGTAACTTTTGAAATCTTGCTCTAACTAGAGGAAGGTAAGCATGAAAGTTTCCTAATAGTCCAATCGTAATCTGATATTTAAACCTGGATAGGAAATAGCCAATGAGGTGAGTAGAGTGGTGGAAAGGAGCCTCTCCTCAAACTATAAGAAGGGTGAGGAATCCCCAGAGAAAGGGAAACCCTCGGAAGAGATCTATCCTCACTGCCACCCTGAGACAGGTGAGTTGAAACCAGTTGGAGAGGGACCGACACATTCAGAAAGTCTGAGCTATCCAGGACGATGGTTGAAGGTGGACCTATGGAGGAGACACATCTTGTGGGCTCATATCCCCTGATACCAGGCGGGACTACAGATGTTTCCCATGTAGAACGAAAACAGGGCTGGTCTAAGCATAATAACAGCTGTGGAGTGCTGAAGATGGGGGCCTGGTAATAGGATGGAAGCCAAGTACAGAATCCCAAACCATGCTGTGAATGGAACTGGAGAGCAAGAACTGTATCCCCAAACCCTGACTCAGAGGCTGAGGTGGGCCCGTAGCAGGAGGCCCAGTAGAATATCATTTGTCTGACAAAGACCCAAAAAAGGGGGAGAAATACCTCTCACCATTTGAAGGCAGTGGGAGGGATCCAAGAGCGGGACAAGCTAAAAAACTGCATAGATCAGAAAGCTCTACTGAGGGAGCCTGTCTGGGATGTATACAAGATCCCACAGTCCAAAACAGACGGCATTGCAAGACACCTTCAAATAAGGGATGCATGATTGAGCTGTGAAACCCCGGTCGAGACAGGGACCTTGCAGAGAAGAGAAAGCATCCAACAGACCAGCACAAAAGCACCTGCGACTAAGGGTACTCCCCAGAGATTTGATAATTAATTAATTGAACCTTTATAACACAGTCAGTACCAGAAATTAGTTTCTAAGTAAGGGACCAGGACTCAAACCTCTGTTGCTCTGTGTTCTCTTGCTTCCTAAACAAACACTTGGTGGTAAGGGTTGATATGGCAGCTAAAAACAGAGAGCCCTGAGAAAAATGGCAGAATGTGTGAACCGGCGATGGGGACATTTGTATACGACCTATTCAGAATGTTTTAATGTAGGGATGCATTGGCCGTTATTTAGAGATTTAGGTTATAGAATAGGGTGCATCAGTGGAGGTATGGACTTTGAATAATCCGTTCTTGCTAAAAAGGGGAAGACAACACTTATAACCATACTTATTTTGTTACCCTGACACAAAACTGAGGTGATAGTATTGGTGCTATAAGACTAAGTAGGCACTAGCCTGTAGTGATATCAATTACTCTTTTGATGAACCACCACATTGCAACCAGTGTCTCACTGCATGGCCTAACACACAATATCCCCTCTCCCTGTGGTTCCCCCCAGTGCTGAGAACTAATATTGTGAATAAGCCTAACAAAGAGGCATTGACAAGTAATTGAAGAAATGCCTCTATATCTAACAGAGCTTATTATTAGACCCCAGTCGTAGGGCAGCTAGCATGATGAAAAATGCAGACTCGGGTAAAATGTCTTGGTGTCAAAAGGAAAAGCAGGCTAGGACATTTGTCATGCCTTGCGGGATAATGATGGGGTTATGAACGGATGGAAAAGTACAGAATGCCAAATGCTGCAGAATGGCGGCATGAAACCCCTCATGGTTTCTGCAGACTGGGGACATTTCAAGATGGTTTGAGTCACATGACAGAGGAAAGAGCAGGTTGACTGAAGATGGACAAATGAGATTTTGATCCCTTGGGTGAGATACTGCATCTTCCAAGGTCGGTAGCCCTTTCAGTCCAAGAGAGCTATATGAAATAAGAAGTTAACTCATCAGTTCTTAAAAGTATAGACATGTGTAATTTGTAGGTTGCAATGCTGTACTCTAGTATAGATGGTTACATGCTGCCAGTTTTTGAATTGCATTGCAATTTAATATGCTGTATCTGTTGGCTGCTACTCTGCCAACAGTGATCGTGTGGGCTCTGTTTTTTTCCACACTACAAACAAGCTTCAATAATGGCAGGAATGTCTCCCTGGCAGACATGCAAACACATAAGTTCCATTGAATCTAGAGAATCTTGTTTTTTCCATTAAAATAAAAAATCATATACAATGACTGCACGTTTTTAATCAGCATTAGAATTAGAGTTGAATTTAAAGAAAATAATTGTCAGTTTCTGCAGCTGTGATCTAAACAATATTGGATCTAGATTCTCCCTGAGCTATAGTCCAATAATGGGCTTCATTCCGAGTTTGGTGGTAACCCGCTGGGATGCCGCCAAATTCGGAACACTGTACCACTGCCTGATATCCTGGTGCCACTGGGACACAAGACCCGGTAGCCCAGGATGTCAGGTGGCAGAAATTGTAAGACCCCATTTCCATGGAGTCCAATAGGACTCCATGGGAATGGGGACATGGAAGCAACTACACCATTGCTAACAATGTCAGTGCTTCTGTGAAAACCATTTCTGCAGGGACCGGTGCCCCCGGCAGGTGAGACCTGCCTGGGGCTACGGCCCCTGCAGGCATACTTATAGTCTGGCAGTCCAGAAAGGATGATGGTACGCTGCTAAATAGGCCCAATGTCTCCTGACTCAGACACTTGTAAGACAGCTCTGGAATGATATGTTCACAACACTGCAATTAGCATGTTGGACAATTCAGGGGCAGATTCAATTCAATGTCAGGGGGAAGAGGTCCAGATGATGACCTACAAGATTAGCATAAAGATATGACACAGAGCTTTCCATGTCATATTGAACTTATATGGCCATGTTATTCCTAATAAGTCAGCAATGTTACATTTTGATATTCAAAATCCAGCAAGGTTTCTGCAGTAATCGTGTGATGTAGGGTAGGATACGCTGGAATCTCACACCATACATATTTGTCCATTTTAAATTGATAAAAAATGATGGTTAGCCAATCTCTTTAACTAATTGCATCTCCAAGTGCTTCAAGAGCTTCTTTTTAGAGTGGAAATCGTTATGTGACGTAACGTTTTGTTTTATGTGAAATTATGTTTTGTTATGTTATGCCATGTCATGTTAAATTATTCCATGTTATTGGGAGGTATACTACACATTGCAGACATTTGTTTTGGTGTCCTGCTGCTCTCATGGATCCAAAAGGTTAAGAGTAAGGGGTTGTATAGGGGTTGAGAGGGAAATGACAAGGAGTTGTGCATAACTGTTGGTTCTTGCAGAATCGGGAGAAAATGGATTCTGTGAGTGTGTGCTTGCTAGGTGGGTATTGATTTCTACCATAAGAGTTTTCTGTCCAATTCCCAGACCTGAAGTGTTTGATTTTGTTTTGTTGTTGATGTTTGAAAGTGGATTCAAGAGGTGGAGTGATTTGAATTGTTTAGAATGGAGAGGGCTTTTTCAAGCTGCTTTCATTTGTCATTTTAGTCAGCATGTGGCGAGGGAGGTTGTGAACTGGGGGTTCTCCCAGCCCTTTAAGATGGGTGAGCAATACCTTGGAGATGGACGGTGGATGCAGAGTTTTCTCAAGCATCAACAATAGAAACAACTCAGGTAGTTGGCAAAAGATACTGTTTTAATATCAATTATCTAAAACAGGGAATACAACGGACATCAACAGACGTTCCTCATCACGATCTCTGTCTCTCTCTTGAGATTTCTCAAACATTTCATAAAAAAATACATTACATTCAGTAAAAAGTCATCATAGGTGACATTTAACCTACATATCATTAACATAATCCTACGTGGCAAACTACAAAAACGTAAAGGTGAGTGTGATAGGTTCTACAAGGATCATCTAGGTATCCGATCCATACTTGTTTAGGGCCGTGGAAGAAAATGATTTGTTTCTTAACACTATGAACGTCACTAAATCTAATTGGATACACAACTATAGGACGCGTTATCATGTGTCCCTCTATCATTGGTTACTTTCTAACCTCCATCAGTACCTTCTGTGGGGTATTTTGTGTAAATTTGGGGCCAAGCGGTATTTTCTTACCACCAAAAACAAAGGTAATTTAGCAATAACTACTCCTTGCATTTAGATTGGGTTTGGCTTTATGGTGGTATAGTGATGATGCATTATTTCAGTACACAAATACATTTTGTTGGTATGCATGTTTCTGTGGTATAAAGATGAGCATAGCTTTCTTTTTTATTTGTGGCCCTAATATACAAAACCCCGTTCTTCTTGCTTGGTCTGTTCGTGTGATCACTAGAGAGGCCTCGGGCCTACATTATTCAGAAACACCACATTTTCATATAGATACCTATGGCTGTTATCACTGATTTATCTACACCAGTGAACTATGTTTCCATAAAATATTCACAATAACATGGGTATTATCACTAATTTATTTACATTAGTGAAATTATGTTTCCAGAGGCCTCTCTCTGCTGATTCATGTACGCTCAGCAGACTATTGTATTATATTCCACTCAGAAGACACACACACATACCTTGAGTGGAATCACGCACACAGCTATTTATAATTGCTCATGACATTGCTTCATCTGTATAGGAAACTTGGCACATTAAACATCATTCCCTCTCTTGTAGAGTATTTTATTTAGAGGCACCAAATGAAAAACAGAAGCAAGAACACTCTTAGGCAGACTGTTTGTTATCACAATTTCATTTCAAAATGATACATTACCATTCTTGTGAGACAATCCTCTCTGAAATAAACATACGAGAAACTAATGCAATTATACCACGAATTTCACTTTTCCTTTGCAACAAGAGAGAAAAATTACATAATTTGCCTTGCAACATTATCACGTGGCAGTTAAACACAGGGGAATTCCCTATCGCTAATCTGCTGCCTGATAGTAGATCATTTGTACGGCAGTCACAGTAATTTCACTCCATTTGTATAATTACCAGTTGTTCATAGCTTTTCAGCACGCAAAATCTCCTGGCTTGTCGCCTCCGAGCAGTGACCCTGGGCTTTCTTTTTTTCTTTAAAACACACAGCTAGAACATGCAGTTCAATCTGAAATCTGAAGTTTTCAAACCGGTGCCAAGTGACCAGGAACCCCCAGTCTTTGAAGGTCAGTATTCCAGCTCCTCACAGCAGCAGAACGAAGGCGACCTCACTGCAACTCCGCAAAAAGTCTCTCCCCTTTGTTCTCTCAGAGCTACCCCAAGAAACCTCTGTTACATCCCCCAGGCTGACGTGTCACCAATCAAATTCACAATATCATATCCTCCTTCCTTAACAATAGCTCACTTTTATAGTAGGCAACTGTATCTAACTGATTTCCTGGTATGCAGAGTGATTTCCTGCAAAGGCACTGAACAGAGCAAAGAAAAAAAAATCTAAATGCACGTTTAAAAATGAATCTCAGCCTGCCTCATTTTTACACATGGAGAGCACATTATAATGTTATTTGGTTAGCATCAGTGTTAGTATTTGTTAATTAAGTTAATCAATCAAGTATCTAATGTGGTCTCCTGTAAGTGAGGCATTTTCAAGTGAGAAAAAAAAATGGTGTGCTTTTAAAATCTGCAGCCATTGGCACTGCACTCCAAAACACACTAAATTATACTACACTTCCCAACCTATGTTAGCAGCATGCAGGCTGAGAGTCAAGGTGCAGATGAGCTCATCTTAACCATAGCTTCCCACCAATTAGCATATCCATCCATCATCACCTCACTGGTCCACTGTCAATTAGGTCTTTGAACGCAGCCTTGAACATGTTCTTTGCTCCGGGGAATTCAGGGGAGTGAAGGTACGCTCTGCCTTCATGCGTAGGTGTGACCATCATGCTCGTCCAACTTCTTCTCCCCACGTGACTAAAGACCACGAAATTGAGCTTTCAGTATATTTGAAATGCTATTCTTTAATAGACCTCTGACGTCTTCTTGTTTTTGTCCATGCCTTCTAAACAGGAGCTTCGTTCTTTCACACGACTTATATCCAATGTCAGCTCACCCCAGTCTGATATGGACTTGGCTTCTTGGCTCATCCAACCTAGCCTTTCTGAGTTTTCGCCTGTAATTCACTTGTTTTCTAACTGCGCCTCACTTGAGAAATGGACAAAGCAGCCTTTGCTGTTGTACGTAGTGGGAACATCCATCACTTACTGACTATATCTATCTAATCTATTCACTATAAAGCTATCCTTTAAGAATACTTAGTCTGCTTGTGTTTCTTTGCATGTGTATAAGTTATGTTACGTTACTTGGCATGTATAACACCTTATGTATCATTGGTATGACCTCAAAGCGCTGGTAGGTTGAACGCCCTCATGAACCACAGTTCAAGTCTGTAGAGAGAGAGAGAGAGTGTCGTATGGTGCGTCGGCACACTGGATATGTGTGCAGCTGGTGTGGTTGTTGCATGATAGTTGCTTTATAGCGGAAGGTGTGGTGCTGAGGAAATCAGTTAGAATGTGATCATTCTGGAGGGTGGACACCCAGACTGAGATCTGGCTGTGTTAGGCCTGAGGGGATGCCTAAGCTAGTCGGTATGTACTTCAGCTAGCTGTGTTTTATTAGGATAATGAGTTGTACGTGGGGTCATGTTAGTATGAGAACAGCTAGGTCGAATGTGTCATAGATGGCTGTGTTCTAGTTGAGTGATGATGTATTGTATAGGGGAGAGTAAGCGTAATAGTGTGATATGGTGATTATCAGTAATGCGCCTGAGACCAAGCACGAAAGCAGGACATCTGTTCTATTGCTTCATCCGTTCCACCCGCGTCATCCGTGCTACCCGCTTCATCCATTCCATCCAATTCATCAGTTCCATCCACTGCATTCACTCTATTTATTACATCCACTCCTTCTACTCTATTCACTCTGTCCGTTCAGTCTACTCCGTTCATTCTATCCACTCTGTCCGTTCTTTCCACTCTATCCATTCTATCTACTCCATCAGTTCCATGTGTTGCATCCGCCCCATCTGCTCCATCCATTCCATCCACCCCATCCGTATCATCCACTCCATCCTTTCCATCCACTCCATCCGTTCCATCCACTCCATTATTTTCATCCACTCCGTCCGTTCCATCCACTCCATCTGCTCATATCTATCCACTCATCTACTCCATCCACTCCATCTATCCATTTCATCCGTCCTTTCATCTTTACATCCACTTCATCAGTTCCATCCACTCCATCCTTTCCATCTACTCCATCCTTTCCATGCACTCCAAACGTTCTATCTATTCATTGGTTCCATCTATTCCATCCGTTCTATGCATTCCAGCAGTTCCATGCATTCCATCAGTTCAATCCATTCTATCCAGTTCATCCGTTCCATTCTTTCCATCCATTCCATCCTTTCCATTCATTTTCTGCCTTTTCCATCTCCTCCATCCACTCTGTCTTTGTCCATTCTATCTTTCCCATCCACTTCATTGAGTCTAATGTCATGGCCACTTGCCCAGGATCACAGGAGCTGCACCATCAGGTTGTGGGAGCAAGGGGTAGCATGGTTCACGCACATCCCTTTGGGACATTTATACATAGGGGGCCTTTGGTGCCAGGTTCATGGAGAAACATAAGCAAGACTCTTTATTATGGGCAGGAGTGCTTTTCAGGAACTTTTCACGTGTGTGCAGTCAGTCCGGGTGTGGCTTTCCATCTTGAGCTCTACTCCATCCTTTCCATCTACTCCATCCTTTCCATGCACTCCAAATGTTCTATCTATTCATCGGTTCCATCTATTCCATCCGTTCTATGCATTCCATGCATTCCATCAGTTCAATCCATTCTATCCAGTTCATCCGTTCCATTCTTTCCATCCATTTCATCCTTTCCATTCATTTTCCGTCTTTTCCATCTACTCCATCCACTCTGTCTTTGTCTATTCTATCTTTCCCATCCACTTCATTGAGTCTAATGTCATGGCCACTTGCCCAGGATCACAGGAGCTGCACCATCAGGTTGTGGGAGCAAGGGGTAGCATGGTTCACGCACATCCCTTTGGGACATTTATACACAGGGGGCCTTTGGCGCCAGGCTCATGGAGAAACATAAGCAAGACTCTTTATTATGGGCAGGAGTGCTTTTCGGGAACTTTTCACGTGTGTGCAGTCAGTCCGGATGTGGCTTTCCATCTTGAGCTGCACGTGCAACTTTCCATCTATAAACTGCACGTGCAACTTCAAGGAGTGGCAGGGTGTGGCAAGCAGAACAGAACCAGCGGGCGTGGCCTTAAGAGCTCAGCTATAAAACCCAACCCAACCTCAAGGCGCACGTTTCAAGTTAATCTGCATTCACATGCAGCGTAATGCTCACTACTGCCTGGGATAAAGCAGCACTTACCTTTGGGAATCCAGTCTTCTGCCCATATGCTTACCTCCTGGAGTCAGCATTGACCTGCATTCTTCACCGCAGAGCCTGGTGTCCATTCTTCATCCTCCGGAAAGCAGGACATCAGCTCTGGGAACTACAGCACTACATCTTCTTCATCCTCTTGCACGCAGGACTTCAGCTCTGGGAACTACAGCACAACATCTTCTTCATCCGCCAGCACGCAGGACTTCAGCTCTGGGCACCGCAGCATGACATCTTCTTCATCCACAAAGGCAGACCCAGTAAAAGGACAAAAGGCAAGGTTAGACATTATGAACTTTCAGTTTGAGGTTGCGCTTGCAAAATTCTTCGCGCTTATCATTAAAAGCTCACTTACCTGCTGCTGGACCGCCGCAGGATCCTCCGCTCCTCATCTGGGGACAGCTTGTGCTCTGTAGCTCTCCTCAGCCACAATCACACCTATTTGGGAGAAAGATAAGCATTATTACAGAGCTGACAACAGGCTTTGAGAAAGACAATACAAATACTTCAAGACAAAGAGAAATCGCAAAGACACTTACCAGAAAGGCGTGGAATAGTCACAGTTGGACTGGACACCATGTAATGCGCCCCTGCCAGAATTAGCAGGACGGAGAGCTCACCATTAATAATCTACAGGTGAACCTTAATGGGTCAATGCATGCTCACGGAAACCATGCTAATGGAAGAAGGGTTTGAGAGGAAATTTACTCACAGGCTAGCAAACTTACATCCTCTCATATCTACGCAAGCGCAGTGTTCCAATTCATCGCAGCAGCCCACAGCCTATTTGCAGTGTGAGAAAGCAGACAAGGTGGTTTTACTTCCTGGGAAGGCTGCAACCGTGCCCCAATGTCCCTGCAGAGACCAGGTGAGTGTAAAATCTAATCCGTACTTTTTATCTGTTCCTTGTACTTCATCCATTCCATCCACTTCATTTGTTCCATCTGCTTCATCTGTTTCATCCGCTTTATCCATTCAGTGTGTTGCGTACGTTCCGTACAGTTCGTCCGTTCTGACCGCTTTGTCTGTGCCATTCGCTTCGGCCGTGCCATCTGCTTCGTCTGGGCCAACCATTACGTCCGTTCTTCCAATACATCAGTTCCTTCCACTACATCCTTCCACCCACTTCATCTGTTCCATCCACTTCATTTGTTCCAATTCGTTGTAACGCTCACCTGATTCTCACGGAGGCGCCGATCTGTTCTGGACTGCTATGACCTCTTCTAAGGTGATGCGCAGGACTCGGAAGACGGACTGGACCGGACCCCCAAACCTCGCCTGTCTGGCCTGTAGAAGAATCCTTCTGTAGATGGAAAAGGGGATTACCTGTCTGCTGGATAATGTGTCGGATTCCCCCCCTTCCCCCTCTCACACTCCTCGAACCCCCTCTGCGATTCCCCGTAGAGTCGCACCTTAGAGTCTGAAAGGACGAGCTCTCCATCCTGCTTCCGCTGCAGGGGCGCGTTGATTTCAGTTACTTAACTGGATCTCGGGATTGGTGAGTATTCAACTCCGCTTGACTTTTCCGATATGAGGCCGTAAGTATTCAGTTGCAAAAGTTGAAGCATTAATTGTTCGTTGTCCTTTTCTCTATTTCAGATATAGGACGAAGAATCCGTGTAGAGGAATGGATTCGCCGAAGGTAACTCTGGTGAGTCTTTTTGATGGATGGTTCCCTTAGTGATCTTGCTTTCACCCACTAATGCGTGTGTCTTTTTCCCCTTAGGGGCCGGGGTACAGAAGTGCCAAAGAAGCGGCGCCGACCCGAGGTGAGGAAAGATTGTCCCAACAATAATCAGGTAAGTCTTAAGGTGGAAGAATCAGGCCTTCCTCAATCTGTTCCTTCGCTCACCTTTGTTTTGTCTCTTTTTCTCCTTAGGCGCTGAAAGGCGACGGATGGTGCCAATGGTGGCTGAAGAGCCCGAGGGCGCCTCGTGAAGGTGAGTGGAATGCGGTGCTGCAGCGAGCGATGCAATGCGCTTCTAAAAATAATGTCTTTTCTCAGGATCGTCGGAGTGATGGTTCCGGACTCCCGTTGGAGGTAGGTAAAGTTCAATTATTCACCTTTCTCTCCTTTCCTTCCTTTTCAGGTGTTCCAGGTTGCAGGCGGGCGTGGCTGGAGCCAGGATGCAGGAGCAGACATGGTGAGCGTCCAGCTGCTAGATGCAGAACAATGCGAAGCGTGAGCTGCTGTCTGGGCGTGGTTTAAATAGCCCCCAAAGTAGTTCCAGGTAAGTATTCTTCCTCAGCCACGCCTGAGTGGTAAAATAGTCCCATAGGTAAAATAGTCCCTTTCCGACCTCAAGGAGGTCTGGATCCGGCAGCATGGTCTGCATCAGGTAAGTCCATCCAAGCACACCCATAATGAGCCTGGCGCCTATGGTGCCAGGACTGATGCCTTCTATGAGCCTGGCGCCAAAGGCGCCAGGACAATGTCCAAAGAGCCCCTATAAGGGGTTGCTGGGTCCCTCCCTGGGGACATGATGTCTGCTTTCGGGGACGCTGGCCCTGAACTGGCTTCCCAGGAGTAGGCATCATGACAGCACTCTCCCGCAAGGCCCCTCCCAAGATTGTTCCCTCCGGGGGTTTTGGTTTGTTTGGGAAGACCCGGTGGAATTTCTTAATTAATCGAGGTGCATGTACATGGTCACTGGGTTCCCATGACCTCTCCTGAGGCCCGTATCCCTTCCAATCGATTAGATAGAAAAGTTTTGACCTTAACATCTTTGAATCTAAAATGTTCTTTACCTCGAATTCAGGTTCTCCATCTATTTGAATAGGTTCTGGAGGCTTGATTAGTCTGGTTCCAGGTTGCACTGGTTTCAAAAGTGACACATGAAAAACAGGGGGAATTCGCATGTTAGCTGGTAAATCAAGTTTAACGGCCGCTGGATTGATTATGGCCGTAATGGAGTAAGGCTCCAGATATTTTGGATTAAAAGTTCGAGGTCCCTTGAGCGATAAGTGCCTGGTAGCCAGCCATACTTGGTCCCCAATCTGGTACTGAGGTGCTTCACTCCGATGCAGGTCAGCATTCTTCTTGTATTTTCTCTTGGCTTGTTGTAAATGTGTAGTTGCTTCTTTGAAGGCTTGGGTAATTGTAGAATGCAGATGGTCCACTGCGGGCATTCCGAGGCCTTGAGGCGAGTCGAGATCTGAGGTTCGAGGGTGATGCCCATATAAAGTATAAAAAGGACTTTGCCCAGATCCAGAGTGTACCGAATTATTATATGCATATTCGGCTATCCAAAGAATGTCTTTCCAGTTACTTTCAGATTGCTGCAACATACACCGCAAATATTGCTCAAGGGTCTGATTCGTCCTCTCTGTTTGACCATCGGTCTGAGGGTGGTGACTAGTCGATAATCTTACATCGATTTGCCCCAATTGACAACATCTATGCCAAAAGTGGGAAATTAATTGGCTTCCCCGGTCTGAGATTAGTACAAACGGGAATCCATGTAAACAAACAATATTTTCAAGGAATTCTTTGGCTAGAACTGAAGCTGAAGGTAAACCTTTCAATGGAATGAAGTGGGCCATTTTGGAAAATAAATCCACAATAACAAGAATAGTGTTATATCCTGAACAAGGAGGTAAGTCCGTAATAAAATCCATAGACAGGGTGTGCCAAGGTGCTGGCGGAATGTCTAAAGGTTGAAGGAGACCGGCTGGTCTTTTCTTTTGGCCTTTATTTTGGGCGCAAACACCACAGGACATCACAAATGATTTAACATCTTTTCGCCAAGAAGGCCACCAGAATTGTCGTTTCACCTTTTCTTCCGTCTTGGCAATACCAGGGTGCCCCTCTATTAGTGTATCATGATAACGAGAAATAACGAGCTCTTGTAATTCCTTGTGTGGCAGAAATAAGCACCCTTGGAAATAAGGTAAATCATTATTTATAGTAAAGTCAGATCCCTTTTGTACCCAATCCTGTAAGTCTGTAGGGTCCAGGAGTTGTTTAACTCTAGCTTGAATGTCTTCAAGCGTTTGTAAAGAAGTCATGCCCAAAATTCTCTGTTCGGGAATTAACGGTACAGGTTCTGAGTTAGTATCAGTTTCTCCCATTCCTATTCGGGATAGAGCGTCCGTTTTGCCATTCTTACAGCCAGGACGGTAGGTGATTACAAAATTGAATTCCGCAAAAAACAAAGCCCAACGGAGCTGTCGAGATGACTGAGCCTTGGCGGTCTTTAAATACTGTAAGTTCCGGTGGTCGGTGATCACCGTGATGGTATGTCTAGCGCCAAGTAGATAATGCCGCCAGGCTTTAAAGGCGGATTTAATGGCTAACAGTTCTTTGTCAGTGATTGTGTAGTTAACCTAGGGTGCCGAGAATTTTCTGGACCAAAATGCAACGGGATGTAGTTGGTTAATTTCGGGATCTCTTTGAGACAGGACAGCTCCCATGGCTAGGCTGGATGCGTCAGTTTCGACGACATAAGGGAGATCTGGGCGCGGGTGCTTCAATACAGGTGCAGAGGTAAATTTAGCTTTTAGTTCCTGAAAGGCCTGCTCGGCTTCTTCAGACCATTCGAAACGTTTATTTTTCCTTAAGAGCGCAGTGATGGGTTGAACAACACGAAGAAATTCCGGGATAAACCTGCGATACAAATTGGCAAAGCCAAGCATTCTTTGGACACCTTTCACGGAGCTAGACGATGGCCATTTGAGGATAGCATCCACTTTTCGTGAGTCCATGCGGACTCCTTTAGGTGTCAGGATGAAACCAAGAAACCCGACTTCTGTGGCATGGAAAACACATTTTTCAAGTTTAGCAAATAGTTTGTGTTGGTGCAATTTCTGGAGAACTGCCCTGACATCTTTTCTATGATCAGATTCCGAAGAGGAGTACACAAGAATGTCATCGATATATACGACAACACAAACGTCAATGAGTTCCCGAAAGACATCGTTCATGAAGTATTGGAAGGCAGCCGGTGCATTGCACAATCCGAAAGGCATCACCTGGTACTCGAATAGCCCATGTTTGATGCGGAAGGCAGTTTTCCATTCATCGCCTTCCTTTATTCGCACCAGTTGGTAGGCCCCCCGGAGATCTAACTTGGTGTGTATGCAGGCATCCTTCACCTGGTCAAGGAGTTCAGGGATCAGAGGCAAAGGGTATTGGTTTTTAACAGTTATCTGGTTCAATGCGCGGTAGTCAATACAAGTACTGAGGTCGCCTTCTTTTTTAGGCACGAAGAATAAAGCCGAGGATGCAGGAGACTTAGATGGGCGAATAAAACCATTCGCTAGGTACTGATCTAGATATTGTCGTAAATGAAGATTCTCGGGTTCGGTAAGAGCATAGATCCTGCTTCAAGGGGGTTGTGCACTGGGCAATAGATCTATCTGGCAATCATACGACCTGTGAGGTGGTAGAGTGTTGGCCTGTTCCTTTTGGAAGACGTCTTGAAATTCTTGGTATTCTGGCGGTATTTGCAAAATGACAGGGGTTACTGTAGCTAGGCCAATATTTGGATTTCTTGGATAACAGGTTTGTGCACAATCTGGAAAGGTTATCCTCTTTGCTCGCCAGTCAATTTGAGGATTATGTGTTTCCAACCAAGGGATTCCTAGAATTACTTGAAATTGCGGAGCCTTGATTACATCAAACACAATTGCCTCCCGATGTCCGTCTTGACCCAACAATGTCACTTCAGTAGTGGAGTGTGTTCCCGGCCCAGAGGCGATTTTGGTTCCATCCACTGTGGTGATGACATCCTTACTGATTTTAGGGCAAAGAGGGAGGTTGATCCTGGAAGCCAATTCACAATCCACATAGTTTCATATAGCCCCACTATCGATGTATACCTTAATGGCATGTAACCGCCCAGGCTGCTTCGGATTTACGAGGACCATTGGCATGATGATATGCGAGGTCAGAGAGTTAGTTTTTAAGCTCGGCAAGCGGACCCCTACGCTTGTCGGGCGTGGTCGTTTCCCGACTCAGATTCCATCAGGTTCTTATCAGCGACTCCTACCGCCTTCTTAGACGGTTTTATAGGGCAATCTCGTAAAAAGTGTCCAGAAGCCCCACAATAAAGGCATTTCACGCTCCTTATGAGTTAAAGGTCCTTTAACCCCTCCAATTTGCATAGGTTCAGTAACATCGGCACCCTTTAACATGGGTTTCAAACTTGGACCGATCTTCCTTTCTGTTTTGAAGCCTGTGATCTAATTGGACCACCAAGTCTATATATTCAGAGCAGTCTTGGGGTGGATTTACGACCTGGGCCAGGACATCCTTAAGTTCTCCACGTAGACCTCGATGGAATAACGTGATTCTTTTATCCTCCGGCCATCCAGTCTCCACAATTAACCTATTGAAGGTCGCGATATAGGCTAAAAGGTCCTGGTTACCCTGTCGTAGGGATAGAAGCTCATTGTCCAGGGCCTGTCCCTGAGAATGCCGCGCAAAAAAGTCTTTCCATGCTTGTCTGGAAGGCTTGAAAGTTCCGAGGAATTGGGTCATCTTGAGTAACCAGTGGAACTGACCAATCCGCAGCACAGCCGCTGAGATATGATAGTACAAAAGCGACCTTGGTTTGGTCGTTAGGGAAGGCCCCAGGTCTGCAGAGGAAGTGCAATCGGCATTGATTCATGAATACGGCGAACCTTTTGGGGTCCCCGGCAAAACGTTCCGGTGGGGCCAGTGGCATATTTCCAGGTAGATTAATTTGCACGGGGTTATTTGAAACCACTGGGGCGGAATTACCCCCAGAACCTGGTAAAGGAGTTTGACCAGCCTGACCTTGTAATAGCTGTCTGGCAAGATCATCAGTTCGTTCTTTAGATACAATTAACTCTCTCCTGAGGGCATTCATCTCTTGAAGAGCGGAATGAACTTCAGCCCGTAATTCCACCAATAGCTGGGCCAGCTGGTCTGTCTCGGAAGTCTCCATAGCGCCCGGGTGGGAAATTGTAGGTAGGCTTCATGTTCTGTAACGCTCACCTGATTCCCACGGAGGCGCTGATCTGTTCTGGACTGCTATGACCTCTTCTAAGGTGATGCGCAGGACTCGGAAGACGGACTGGACCGGACCCCCAAACCTCGCCTGTCTGGCCCGTAGAATAATCCTTCTGTAGATGGAAAAGGGGATTAACTGTCTGCCGGATAATGTGTCGGATTCCCCCTCTTCCCCCTCTCACACTCCTCGAACCCCCTCCGCGATTCCCCGTAGAGTCTCACCTTAGAGTCTGAAAGGACAAGCTCTCCATCCTGCTTCCGATGCAGGGGCGCATTGATTTCCAGTTACCTCACTGGATCTCGGGTTTGGTGAGTATTCAACTCTGCTTGACTTTTCCGATATGAGGCCGTAAGTATTCAGTTGGAAAAGTTCAACCCTTAATTGTCCGTTGTCCTTTTCTCTATTTCAGATGTAGGATGAAGAATCCGCGTAGAGGAATGGATTCGCCGAAGGTAACTCTGGTGAGTCTTTTTGATGGATGTTTCCCTTAGTGATCTTGCTTTCACCCACTAATGTGTGTGTCTTTTTCCACTTACGGTACGGAAGTGCCAAAGAAGCCGCGCCGACCCGAGGTGAGGAAAGATTGTCCCAACAATAATCAGGTAAGTCTTAAGGTGGAAGAATCAGGCCTTCCTCAATCTGTTCCTTCGCTCACCTTTGTTTTGTCTCTTTTTCCCCTTAGGTGCCAGGGTACGGCAGTGCCAAAGAAGCGGCGCCGACCCAAGGTGTGGAAAGATTGTCCCAACAAAAATCAGGTAAGTCTTAAGGTGGAAGAATCAGGCCTTCCTCAATCTGTTCCTTCGCTCACCTTTGTTTTGTCTCTTTTTCTCCTTAGGCGCTGAAAGGCGACGGATGGTGACAATGGTGGCTGAAGAGCTTGAGGGCGCCTCGTGAAGGTGAGTGGAACGTGGCGCTGCAGCGAGAGATGCGATGCGCTTCTAAAAATAATGTCTTTTCTCAGGATCGTCGGAGTGATGGTTCCGGACTCCGGATGGAGGTAGGTAAAGTTCAATTATTCACCTTTCTCTCCTTTCCTTCCTTTTCAGGTGTTCCAGGTTGCAGGCGGGCATGGCTGGAGCCAGGATGCAGGAGCAGACACGGTGAGCGTCCAGCTGCTAGATGCAGAACAACGCAAAGCGTGAGCTGCTGTCTGGGCGTGGTTTAAATAGCCCCCAAAGTAGTTCCAGGTAAGTATTCTTCCTCAGCCACGCCCAAGTGGTAAAATAGTCCCATAGGTAAAATAGTCCCTTTCAGACCTCAAGGAGGTCTGGATCCGGCAGCATGGTCTGCATCAGGTAAGTCCATCCAAGCACACCCATAATGAGCCTGGCGCCTATGGTGCCAGGACTGATGCCTTCTATGAGCCTGGCGCCAAAGGCACCAGGACAATGGCCAAAAAGGGGTTGCTGGGTCCCTCCCTGGGGACATGATGTCTGCTTTCGGGGATGCTGTCCCTGAACTGGCTTCCCGGGAGTAGGCATCATGACATTCGTTCTAACCATTCCATCAACTCGGTTTGTTCTGTCTATTCCAATTGTTCCGTCCACTCCATCCATTTCGTCTGGTGCATTGGTTCCGTCCGCTCCATCCGTTCCGTCCACTCCATCCATTCCGTCTGCTCCGTCCGTTCTGTCCACTCCATCCGTTCCGTCCGTTCCATCCACTCCATGTGTTCCATCCACTCTGTCCGTTCCATCCATTCCATCCAGTCTGTCCATCCTATCCACTCTGTCCATTCCATCCACTCTGTTCGTTCCATCCACTCTGTCCGACTCCAACCACTCAGTCTGTTCCTTCCACTTCATCCATTCCATCCATTCCATCCACCTCACCCGTTCCATCTACTCATCCGTTTCTCCACTGTGTGCACTCCATTCACAGTATCCACTCCATTCACTCCATCCACTCCATCCACTCTATCCAGTTTGTTCGTTCTATCAACTCTGACTGTTCCATCTGCTCCGCCTGTTCTATCCACTCTATCGGTTTCATTCACTCCAACCGTTCATCTGCTCCATCCGTTCATCTGCTCCATCAGTTCCATCCACTCTGTCCTTTCCATCCACTCTGTCCGTTCCATCCACTCTGTCTGTTCCATCCACTCTATCTGTTTTATTCATTCTATGCGTTTCATCCACTCTATGCGTTTCATCCACTCTATCTGCTTCATCCACTCTATCCATTTCATCCTCTCTATCCGTTTCATCCACTCTATCCATTTCATCCACCCTATCTGTTCTATCCACTCTATCCACTTTATCCGTTCTATCCACTCTTGCCATTCCATCGCCATTCCAACCACCCTTTCCAATCCCATCCACTGTTGCCATTCCATCCACTCTTGCCATTCCATCCACTCTTGCTTTTCCATCCACTCTTGTCCTTCCAACCACCCTTTCCAGTCCCATCCACTCTTGCCATTCCATCCACTCTTGCCATTCCATCCACTCTTGCCATTCCATCACTCTTACCATTCCATCCACTCTTGCCAATCCATCCACTCTTGCCATTCCGTTCACTCTACCTATTCCGTCCACTCTATCCATTCCATCTACTTTATCCGATTTATCCACTCGTACATTTCATCTATTCTATCTGTTTCATCTACTCTATCTCTTTCATCTACTCTATCGGTTTCATGTATTCTATCTGTTTAATCTACTCTATCTGTTTCACCGGTTCTCTTTGCTCTTTATTTTCTTGTTCAAGCGATCTTGGATTTCTGTTTGTAGTGGCTATTCATTCCATTTGTTCTACGCTTTATCACTTTGCTTAAGCGATCTTGGATTTCTGTTTGTTGTGGTTACTCATTCCATTTGCTCTATCCGTTGATTCTTTAAGGGAAGAGCCATGCTTTCAGTAATTTGCGGAATGACAGGTAGTCTTCAGTGTGTCGAATGTGAGGTGGAAGCAAGTTCCATAGGGAGGGGGCCAGGGCTGAGAATGACGATCCTCCTAACTTGACTGAGTTGGAGTTTGGTATCACTAGAAGGAGGGTAGAGCTTGATCTTAGGGTGCGCAGTGGGCAGTAGGCTTTTAGCTTGTCCTGTAGGTATAGTGGGCCGGTTTTATTCACTGCTCGGTGTGAGATGCTAAGGGTTTTGAAAGTCAAACTTCGTCCAACCAGGAGCCAGTGGAGAGTTCTGAGAGCTTTCGAGGTGTGATCTCTTGGGCCAAGTGCTAGAAGCAGTTTGGCTGCAGCATTTTGTGCTCTTTTTAGCTTAATGAGATGGTATGCTTGGACCCCGAGGTAGAGGCAGTTGCCATAGTCCAGTCTCAACATTACAATAGATTGGACAGTGGCAAGTCTGTTGGGAAAGGAAAGGTACAGAAAAATGCGTCTGAGAATTTTGAGGTGGTAATGGCAGGATTTAGAGACATTGTTGATTTGGCAAAAGAGGGTTAGGTCAGAGTCGAGAGTGCATCCGAGGTTTTTTACTGTGGTCGAGGTGGAGGGTGGGTTGCTCAAGGATGATGGCCATGGAAGAGTATGTGGGAGAAGCTCAGTGTTGCTGCACACCATGATTTCGGTTTTAGTGGGGTTTAAGACGAGGTGGTTTATGGTCATCCAGCGATCAATGTCAAGGAGGCAGGCTGCGAGGTCGGGCTGACAGTTGGGATTTGAGTTGGGGAATTTTAGGATAAATTGGGTGTCATCGGCGTAGTTATAGCACAGGATATTGTGTGGGCAGATTATTCCTGTCAGGGTTGACATATAGAGGTTGAACAGGTGGGCTGATAGGCATGCTCCTGTTGGGACTCCAATATTGACTGGTCGGGCGGCGGAAGCAAAGGTGTAGAGGAGGGTTATTTGTTTCCTATTGTTGAGGAAGGATGCTATCCACTTGAGAGCATTTCCATGGATTCCTAAGGAATGGAGGTGGTCAAGGAGGATTGAGTGGTTGATTTTGTCAAAGGCGGCATAGAGGTCTAGAAGGATTAGTGCAGCGCATCCGCAGAGTCTGCGGTGATCTTAAGGTCATCCCAGATTGAGGTCAGAGTGGTTTTGGTTCCATGTCGAGTTCTGAAACCAGATTGTGTAGCGTCTAGGAGATTGTTGGATTCGACAAAGGCATTTAGTTGGGAGGGTCGAGGGATGGTTTTTCAGAAGAGGTTTGAAATAGCTTGATCTCTTCATTATTTCTGCAGCATGAGTTTCTTCATCTTGATCCCAAGATGCCATATATCTCGATCCTTTCTTGATGCCTTATAGAATTTCCTGTATTCTCTAGTCTCTGCATCTCTTCTCTGCTTGTCAACTTTGCTCTGTATGACGGTAATGTTGGTGACGTCACCAGTCTTCTTTATCATTCATTTGCTCTGTTTCTTCAGGGATTTCATTCAAATGGTCATCATACTATCTTGTATGCAGATATGGTTTCCTCAATGGGAACCTTTCTTCCCAGATTCTCCTAGGTATCAGTATTTTCACTGATACCGCACATGTCTCACACTCTGGCATCCAACATATAGGTGTTGTAGATGAGATGGTTGAGGTGGGGATACTTAGCTCCTTCTCTACACTCCCCCCTCTGGGCGATTCATCGACCACTCTCCCCTCAGTCTTCATATCTAAACATCTTTTTCTGAAGAACTGTTTCTTTGGGACCCATATCTTTATGACTCCCTTCAGGCATCCAGCTGATTTCACATGTTCATCTTTGTTCCAATTCATGAGCATGCACTGTCCACTGGGACTGCAATAGATCCATCTTCCCACTTACTTCTTATGGTTCTTTGGATACAGGAATGTTCTTCCCTCAGGTGCATGGATACTGGCCTTCACAAAGTCTCTGATCTCATCGTCTATTAGATCTTTGGCCTTTCATCCTAATTCAACATCGATCATGATCTTCATCCCTATGACTTTCTTTGTTGTCTTCTTATATTGTGTGGTTATTATCTTGATCACACAGACTCCTAGCAACACTAACACGATCAGGGCTCCAATGAACTTGAACATATCTGCCATCCATTGTGGAACCCAAGAAAAAAGTGATCCAAACCAACTCTCATCAGTAATGTCTTCTACGTCATCTCTCATCTGGACGTGTAGCATCGTCAACATCTCTATGGCCTCAGTCAAGTGCCATTCTCATCATCGTGAGAAGGTATGAATGTGCAACATGATTCTCTGATTTTTGCACAAATACCTCCATCCATAGCTATGATCATGTCCAAGACGTATTTGTTCTGAAGAGTCATCAGGCTTATTGCTCTCAGCTCCTCCTTGATAGCATTGAATCCCTTTATGGTTGTATTGATCATCTGCAGCAATTCCCATTAGTTATCTGTAACCATTTATTATTTGGTCCAACCTGGATTCTCGGCATGAAAATTAACGTGAACACTGATGAAGTCTGGCTGAACAGTCTGTGTTCATACAGGATAGAGTCAAAAGCTTCTATTGACCTGGCAGAGAAGTAATTATCCCTCTTCATTCGATACATCAGCTCCACAGATCTCTTCTTCCTCAGATGAGCATCTGTTTTCGGAAACTGTCAATATTCAGGTCATGTTTAGGAATCACCAACGCTGGAACATGAACATTCACCAAGGTGCATATTCCTCCCCAGTCTTTGGGCAGCTTCATATATGCTTTTGATCCTCAAGCCCAATAATGATCCATAATTACTGATGTCCCAAGTTTCATTCCTGGTACATCAAAGATTTGTCCACAGTTCTGGTTTTCTATAACTTTTCTTGTGCCATTGTTTCTGAAGCACATCTTTGGACTTTCCATAGGCACTATCTGAAGGGTCCTCCTCTGTCTTCGACCCAGGTCAATAGTTAAGCAAGTCTTGGCCATAGAGGATTGCATCCATTTTGCAACATGTCAATGGTTGGTTGATTACAACCAATGACCACCCAGGCTCTGCAAATTACCACTCCTTCTTCCCATCCATCAGGTGATAGTACTGATCCCCAAATCTGCATCTGGCCTCTGTTCTTCTATCTACGTATTTCTTCTGTAGATTTCCCTGAAACCTCAAGTTTTCTGTTTACTTCCCATTTGATTCCAGCTCCTTTTACTCCAGGCTTTTCACATCTGATCACGTGATTATTGGTATGATCTCTGTCTCTTGTCTTTGTGTCTTGTACATAGTCATCTTCATCTAGATCTGTCTTTTCAGTTGCCCATTTAAGATAAGCATCTCAACCCATGAACTGGCCTCTTTGTCTACAGGGTGCTATGTGTGATAGACGATGGGCCTCATTACGAGTATGGAGGTAGCCATGCTACTTTTAGTGGCATGGCTACCCCCATACTGGGTACCGGGTCCGGATTCCAGGAATGAGGAATTACCGGCCATTCCAACCTAGGAGGGCCTGGTAATGCCCTTTCCTCGGACCCGGACCCGGTACATCCCCATTCCCGTTTGAGCCCCCATAGGGCTCAATGGTAATGGGGAGGATGTTAACAATGGGCCCGTTAATGACAGACCCGTTGTTAGCATCCTGGTCTGCTAGCGGGTCCCGCTACGGATGCCTGGTTTTACCAGACGTCCTTTGCGGGACCCGTGAGCAGACCTTGTAATGAGGCAGTAGAGCGTTAACAGCGCCAGCAGCTCTACCAGCGCCGTTAACCCTCTGCCGCACTCATTGTAATGAGGCCCAATGTGCTGTCTGGATGTCTATTTCAATAGCTATGCAGATCTTAGACTTCCCCATGCTATAAGTCAGGAGTGCACATACAAAGCATTCCTCCTTCGAGGGCCTCCTTCCCACTTCTTTCATATGCTGATACCATAGATTATTCCCCAAATGTGCTGTACTGTCCAAGTAATCATTTAGCTCATGATAATTCTACCTAGTATTTCTTTTGGGCCTCATTTTTTCTCTCATGAGCCTCTGCAATCATGTCATGAAGTATGTCAACATAGGTTCTTCTTACTGTATAGATCAATCATAGAAACATTCATCAGTGGACTAGGCATATTCAAATGTGCTACCCGTGTAGGAGAAAGTTCTAGAAGCCTTTGTCTACTTCGATACCACTTCTTAGCAGCAGCATGTGAGGGCCATAGAGAGTCTCCTATAATCTCCATACGTGACCTCTCTTCAAAAGGTAACTCAGGTTTGTCTATTACAGGGACATGTGTTTTTATATGTACCTTTAAAGTAGGTATAATAACCTTAGGTCATGCCTGCCTATTAGTTGCTACACGTGTACCCTCCTTGTGCACAGAAGGATACACAGGAATCTTTACTTCATGCGTCTCTACAAAAATTGCAGTGCGTATTGTAAGTGAAAGTAATACCACTATGAATATAATGCAGATATAGATAACACACATATACGAAAACTTGCACCACGTGCTTCGTGCACAACGTGAACATCTCTCGTGATCTGTCATGATGAAGTTGCTACTGGTGCTGCCCATACTTCATTTAAGGAAGGAAAACATAATTTAAATGGGGCAACATCATGCAATATTGTGGTAATATCTTAATCTTCTCAATAAGTTCTTAAAGCAGCTGGCTGATCTCAGGACGATTAACAGAATTCCTGATGTATAGAAAAGAATGGTCCTTTTGCCAGACGAAATGTGGATGCCTCTCCAGCAAGAAGTAGAACACTACAGCAAGTAGGCTCTGGATATCTTCCTCAAAAAGTCTCATTCAGATGTCCTCAGTCTACTTCAGATGGCTGGATTAGTTCAATGACATACACCAATTCCCAATCGATGCCACAAATCTGCCTTAGACCAGATGACATGAAGATTTTCTTTCAGCATGAAACAAAGGTTCCTCGCTCAGAAAATCTTTCTTGATCTTCTGCCTTGGAAGTTTCACTCCATCCTTAAGGTTCTCTCAGAGTATCCATTCACTTGGTGTATAACATCGGTCTCCTAATATTCGATCGAGCACTGCACTATTTCTCGGGTTTCTCAGGAAAGTTCTGACATCAGTTTGTCTCCTTACAAGATGGAAACATTATTCAACCAAGTAATAGAAAACTAAGCTGAGCAGTCTATGTGCATTATCCGGTGACAGGGGCATCTGTATTTCCCCCCTTGTACTCAGGAAGCTGAAGAATTTGTTCAGTGATAACTGTAAGCAATCTTCTCACAATTGGGCCATTCTTAGGATCTTGTAGGAAAATAGTAATGCCAGTAGTTCTCCCCACCATCGCAGGGTATGCACGCAGTACAAACTCAATAAAAGCAAGAACGACCTGTGAAACGTTGGCATTGGGCACCACCATAGGCACCTCCAAAGAGAAAGTTACTAAGAAAAGAATTGGGATACTGCTCTCTCTTCCAGTTGTCGATCAAGAATTCCAAATCTGGCATAGTCTTCTGTTTACTCAAGGCTTAAGTGTGCCTCAGTCCAATGTCAACAAGCTCATATGGCTCAGAATTCCAAATCTGGCATACTCATCTGTTTACTCAAGGCTTAAGTGTGCCTCAGTCCAAAGTCAACAAGCTCCTGTGGCTCAAGAACCAATATCTTCCCTTAACTCTCTTATTTTCAGTAATTAAAAGAGTTTCTCAAAATAAGCCACAGTTCAATGAACTCTTTGCCTTTACTTGACAGCTTCTGCATCCTTCTTCCTCACCACAGACATATCCTGCACATGCTGTGGTTCTTTCCCGGTGCTTGCTTCCGATGCTTGCTTCCGATGGGTGTGGGTGTTCTGTGGATTACACCGTGACTGCAGACGGTATACTGACTTTCACTATGAAGGGGCTGCTGGAAAGATTGTGCCACTTTTTTGGCAAGGTTTGTAAGTCTATGATCTGATTACCAGGATAAAGTTTGGAAACACAAGTTTGGAAACACAAAACTCTCGGGTTTTTGTAACATCTCCTTCTGTGTTCTGCACTGCCCCCACTCTTGTCGCTTGAGTGTAGCTGAAATGACATAGATACTTGAAGTAATACACATAAAAGACACATGTGGCTCCTTTCCTAACAATTCTACTGTTTGCTGGGCATCACTCCTAGTTTTATATAGTGATGTGAGAAATATCCTCATTCGCCTCCTTGACATTCTTATGTGAAACAAGATGGTTTTCCTAAATCTGTCCAATTTCTTAAAGCATGTAATGCCGGTGATAGGCAATGCAACCATCCTTTCTCAGGGTCTGTTTAATTTTGCTATTCTCTTCTTTAAGCAAGCTATTAAGTCTTCTTATAGACCTTACTCGCCCACTGGTGACCTGTCCATGAAAATGTGTGCCTTTGTTTAAGCAATAATCTTATGTATCCACAGAATTTTTCTTTAACACAAAATAAGGTTGATGTATGACAGTTATTAATTCCCATATTTTCCATCTAGGAAACACATTTTCTGCTACGATTCTTGGCTATGGTGGCTTAATCCACCTCAAAAGAGAACATATCCTTATGATCATATATCCAAGTCTATATGCAAGTGCTAAAGAGATCATTAAGTCTCGGTATAATAATAGTCCACAACGTGTGCCCAGTAACAATATTTTTACTCACGAAACATTTTCTATACAAAATGCAACGTATTCTACTATATGCAAAAAATAAAATAAAATCTTTTGCACTCATTGCAGTGAGGCTTTTACTTCTAATAATATGCACAGGGTAGTGTAGCTATTCCAACGCCGCCCTTAATAACGCTACAGGCATCACTGGTTTATCAGTACTGTCTTGTCGCCACAATGCCTTAGAGGGTGTTAAAAAACACCCTCTCCACATCCACAAGTCTTTCTTAGCTTGAGGTGCTTCTCCTTAAATCCCTACTCATTAAAATCTAAACATTTATCACAATAATTCAACATATTCAACATCATCATACTTTCATCCACCTTTAAATAGTTCAACTAACATGCATTCTTCTATACATACAACATATTCCACTTCCTCCTCTGCTTTTTTAAGTTCCATGTGAACTGAAATCTACCCTTTTTTTAATATGAGCTACATACTTTAGCTACTGAGATGGCTGCTGGGAGTTATAGTTCTCCTATAAATGTGTCTAATAAAACTGCGTGCCACACTGGAGAGCCAACCTCTGAGAGGTAGCCCCTCCTTTTTCCCAACGTGCTAACCTACGTGCACCGTTGATGTCACAATGACAGAGTCACTGTATACCGTTACTTCCTGGTCTGCAAAATTTTCAAGCGTGACAATCAGCGCCACTTATTCTGCAGCCTGTGCCGAAAAGTGAAACGGTAGTCATACACTTGACACTACTTCAAACTCTGCATTGGCCGTGTGCTTTACCACAGTGGTTCCCCTATATCCTTGCCCATTTATCGATTTCTAAAAAACCCTTCAAATAAAAAGAATCTCCTCGGCTATCAATGCATTTCGCTTTGCTCTCAGGATAAAGTTCCCAAAGCGTGCTCATCCTCTGCCAGTGATTTCAATACAAACATGGCAGGGTTCATTACTCTACACCCGATCCTTTTATTCGCTGGATTCAATATGACCATCCCATAAGCAGAAGCCTTCTGAGATGTCAACGTGACTTTAGACTATTCCTGCATGGCGAATAATATATATTCAATAACTAACGTCATAAAACATCCCATTACTGGCCATTACCCAATGGCGAAGGTGATGGTCGTCAAAGATTGTTCATGCCAAACATGACCCCATACTCCTGGATGTAAAATCCTTTCAAAATCTGCAAAGAGCAATATATACTTTTTACAATAACCCTTTTAATTCTATCAATAATCCTCATATGGCCATCCCTATTATATATGCCATAACACATGCATTCTCATTTAAACAGTGCATTCCTAATAAAAACATTATGTACCTTTATCTAATAACAAATAAAAATTGTCATGTTTAATTCTGTCATTTAATCTTACCCCTATATATGAACCTATGTCTGTTTTAAATACAACAAAAATGACCCTGACATGTCTCTCTCCTATACATGGGCATGTTAAACCCATTTTTTTAATCAAAACGAAAGAGCTTTTCTTTCATATTATCATAAAATATTGGTTTCATCCTAAGACTATTTAGGCATCACAAAAAACATGAACCCCTATTCAAACCACCCATGTTAGGTTGTCCTATTATGGACACATTCTTATCCCTGTACCTAAATACAGGATTCCTTTTAGCAATAATAATTTCCTGTCCTGCGAGTCGTTAATTTCCCTGTGCTTGTGCTCTCTTATTTCTACATAAGTGACTACAGCGTCTGAAAATGTTGCTGCACTGCCGGCGGTTGTCTGCTGCACCTTCTGATTCTGAGCAAACCCATCTTCATTCTATTGCTAATATGCAGGCATGTTTTCAATCCTCCTTTTGAAGTTTGACTATTCTGCATAAATCCTTGACCTCTTCATATACCAAAGAAGTGTTCTGTCATACCACATGTCCACCCTACAGGCAGAGATCATTTCATTTGCCTTTTCTTCATACTCCGAGAACTCCACAAGTTTCCCAAATCATTCTGGAAGTTCCTACTTCAAAGGCTTCCTTTTCCCAATGTTATTAATACAATTTTTACCTTGGTCACCTGCCTCTGTGTATTCACCCGTGATATGTTCATTAATTGCTATAGAGCAGACCCCTCTCCTTTCTTAACAAAAGAACTGTAAAATCTAAAAAGCTCCCATTCGTCACCTATCGATTGCCTGCCCATGGCAGAGACAATGGTCCTGTATTGCCTTCTAACTGGCAATGGCCTTAACCTGCTCATATATAATGGCGAGTCCCCCCTCTGACCGTGGGCCTGCCATTTTAAGGTTGATTCAGCCGCGTCACTAAGATTTGACACCCAAGATATTGGGAGGTCTAAATCCGACTGCCTTACTTTCTTACTCCTTGAAAGCATTCTTCAAGGCTACATATAATACCTTTCTCCTCATAAATATGTTCTCTCTTTCCCTCTTGCAATATTCCATTCTCATCATCCTAAAACGCTTGAGTGAATCAGGCCCTGTATGTCATTGCAGATTAGTATATATGTTGTTGATAACAATAATGGACATAAACAGAATAATTGATGTGGTTAATGCTCAGCTTGTATCTATTAAATACCTAAGTAACTAAGTACCTGGGGGAAATTAGGAGGAAAGGGGAAGAAGAGAACAAATATCACCACATTGAGACCTGCAGCTATTGCAATGATATAAGGGAACATTTTTCACAACAGATAAAAGACTGCTTCTAGATCAGAGGAATCATTGCAGCAGATTCCTGTGAAAGTCATTAGTTGTAGGACAGATCACTCACCCCAAAGCAAATGTATATGTTATTTAATTGCAGTTAATCAAGGGTATTGTTGAAACAAAGTTTGCACTCAAATATGAAAATATTGTTAGATTTTATTTAATAATAGCCCTGGACTCAGCATTGTCTTGGGAAATTAAGAAAAGTTGAGATAGTATCTCACACTTTTTTGAGCATTTGATATTCTAGGATTGCTGCGTGTGAGGCGTACAGTTCCAGATTATGGGCCTCATCACGAGTTGGGCGGTAATGCTATTAGCCCTTCCGCCAAACCCCCGGTGCCATTAGCGCCGGATCACGGGTTTGGCGGTAATGGAATTCCCCATTCCCCACTGAGCCCATTCGGGAATGCCCCATTCCCCATTGGGCTCAGTGGGGAATTTTCACGCTCTTACCGCCGGCGGATTTCCCGCCGGCCGTAATAGTGCAAATTTTCATTGGATTTCCCCCCAGCTCAGAGCTGGGGAGAAATCCGCCGAAGCCCTGATTTGGCAGACCCTCAAATCCAGCGGTAATAGCACGACCGCCGGATTTAAGGGCTACCGCCAAACTCGTGATGAGGCCCTATGTGGGAGGCACAGAAGGTTCAATCACGAAGACACATTAATTCCATCAACACTTTTCCATTTTCTTTTGATTACCTCGATACAGAAGGCAATCATATGGTCCCAGCATCTAGCTGTGCTATGAAAAAGCACAGTACATTTAGAGATGCAGCCTTTACACAAGTTTGGCAGTAACTGAAAAAGAAACCTGAAAGAAATTGAATTACCACCAGTATTTCCAACACTCCCGATTATGAATTTCAAACCAAAAAGGAGATAATTGTGCTAGCATATACATATATTTCTCTCTCTCTCTCTCTCTCTCTCTCTCTTTCTCTCTATATATATATATATATATATATATATAAATATATATATATATATATATATAAGTTGCACTAATAAAAACCTATGAAATTCTATTAAAAACATTGTTAAAGTGACAAGTAAAACCGAAAAGCCCATGAAATTTGCATGGTTAACGTCTAGATATATAGCACCTTTTTCAATTTTAATAATCTGACTGTCAGTGAACTAAACCACCTGGCGTATATTTGTCAGTGAACAAAAACAAGTGGGCCAGAGATGTCAGTGATGTCATCAATGACATTTGTGATGTCATCTTTGATGTCCTGGGTGTTAGTCTTAGGAGTGCACGGTGGTGGCGCGAGTTATGGTTGCTTAGCTTACCATAACTGGCGAATTTCATGGGTTTTTCGGTTTTACTTGTAACCATAACGTCCCTTTAACAATGTTTTTTCATAGAATTTCATAGGTTTTTATTAGTGCAACTTAACTATAACGTCCCTTTAACAACTTTTTTTCATTGAATTTGATAGGTTTTTATTAGTCCAACTTAACCATAACATCCCCTTAACAACGTTTTTTACATTGAATTTCATAGGTTTTTATTAGACCAACTTAACCATAACGTTCCGTTAACAAAGTTTTTTCAGTGAATTTCAAAAGATTTTTATTAGTCCAACTTAACCATAATGTCCCCTTTAACAAAGTTTTTTCATTGATTTTCATGGGTTTTTACCAGTGCCTGCTATTTTCCTACAAGTTACTAATATCATATTTACCCAATATACCAATATTTGTGTCAAACTTACAAAGTGTCACCTTAAAACTCTGCCATTTCCCACCTTCTAGAATCATTTTTAACACTTCTATACACTTATACACTTTTTGCAACTATTTGAACTAGTTTTGCATCAGTGGATGTCTACGAACATCTGACTTCATTGCGGACATTTCAGACACTGCCAGATGACCATACGCTAGCGCGTGGCATGATAATGTGTCCGAGGGACTGGAACGGTGGATACCAGCCCAGCAGCCCAGTTTTTCAGCACAAGCGAAGCGAGGCTGGATAATTACATCTCTGGACCATTATACCCCCATTTCAACCCCTGTAATGGGGGAAGAAGGCATTAGCACCCTAAGTTCCCAGACCGGGAACCCGGGGTACTGAAAAAAAAGAATTTTCTTCCTACACCGGGATGCCTGCGGCGTGCCGGTGTAGGAAGGAAAATCCTTTTCCAAGATGGCCGCCAAGGAATAGAGAACGCGAGGGTTCCATACAGAGCCCCTCTTCGCTTTCCATGGCAGCCTGCAGAAGGGAAAAAGAAGACCCTTTGGCCATATTACTACTAACACATTTTTTTCCTTTCAAATATATGCTAATTTCTAATAACGTAATTTCTAATAACGTTACCATCAAAGTCATTCCCAGGTGCACATGGCCACTTTAATCCTATGTGTTGTCCCTTGTGGTCATGGGCAGTAGCCACATTGTCCGGATCATGACCTTATACCATGACCCTGACATTCTGGGCACTGCCCATTGCTACAGCCTACCCCTCAGTCACCAAAGCTATATTGCGATTTTTTTAACTACATTATTCCACATTTGCAAAACCATGCTTTTCGATCCTTGCCAAAGAGCCTAAAGCAAATTTGCTGGAAAGCCACCAAAGTTTTATTTTTTCAAAACTGTGAAATGAATGCACATACAACCGTCATATAAGCTGTGCACAAAATCTCAACAAACTTTGTGAAATCATTCGAAAGCAAGGCACAAATTTACCACCCATCATCATCACCCCTGACCTCCCCAAACATTGTTTCATAAGTTTCACAAGTGCAATGTTAAGAAAATATAAATTTGCCGTGAGGGCTGGACCATGTATTTTTATACATACGTTGATCTATCTGAAACATTTCCAAATCACCTTACCTCATGTCGCCTCTTTTGGAAACATACGAAATCTGGCAGCAGGACGCGTTCATCTTGTGCTATTCTCATCCAGTGCTGCATCTTCCTAAGGTAAACTGCTGTGACGTTACTAAATCATATGATCCACCCCTGACCCTCACATAACCAACCCTATTGATATTCAACACCTTTCTCAGTGACGTTCCTCTTCAGTTAGGCAAATGCGCCCATAATCACCTACGTGACGTGGCGCTGAACTCGGAAAGCAACACACATCGAGTAACAACATACCTTGTCAGAATTGGAATTATTAAACCGGTCTTTAAAAAAAATCAATAAGACTGTACAATTTGTAAATTACTTTTATTTCACAATGAAGTCTCCGAGAACATCCGACTATTTTCATATGCACTCAAATTGTAAAATTGTTTCTTCGCTCGTGGTCGAAAATGGTAATCGTGATGCAAACGTTGTTTGTTTTGCATACACAAAGTGTTTGTTTTCAACAAAGCAACCACTTGGGTCGCAAATTGAATTCCAGGGCGTCTGCATCAACTTGGGCCTAGAGTATCATAAAAGATGTGATGTTACTCCTAATCGCTAGTGCAGCGTACGGGCACATGGGTCCTGCGAGATCGGATCACAAAACAGTCATAGTGAGCCAGCCATTGACGACGAGGTGCACCTGGCGAATGAAAAATCCATCAGTTGGCATCTGGAATCCGTGGCAATCGCAGTAAGGCAGGACGTAGCTATTTTGAAAACATAACAGAAAATAAGTATCAATACCTGACCTTTAAGGACGTAGCTATTTTGAAAACATAACAGAAAATAAGTATCAATACCTGACCTTTATCATATTATATGTATTGATTTCTTAATTCGGCATATAGTTTAAAGTAACGATTAGCATACACATCAAACAATCTCAACAAAGACAAAAAGAACATGGAAACTGATACACAATTGGATATGGTCATACATGACATTTTAAAGAAATATTAGCGTTCAACCTGGGTAAATGTGATAGTCTACATACACCTACATTCTGCACTCCCCATAGCTACATAAAAAAACAACCACACATAAAGATAGTATGTGAGTTACATTGCCAAAATAAATGTTCAGCTAATAATAAGTTAATGCTCGTTCCAGTATACAGTCGTCAAAAGCAAATTTACATAAAATTGATTGTCTCCATTATTTTCGCATAACTCAGACCATGAAGCTCAATGTGCTCCGACCAAAGATTCTTTCTGAACTGATTTTACATGTTCCTTACACACTTTTGGAATGCATAACCTTATGAAATGTTCATGAATACAAACCTCCTCTCACTGCATTTTTCACAAAATATTCCCTTTCTCTCAAGGTCAAAAAACAATTGACCCTTATAGTTTCTGGCCCATGCGTGGGCCTCCTTAGCTCGCAACCAAAAAATCAAAGCTGTTGATCTTCACTCAGAATCTAAATACATTCTCACATTGCAACAACATGGCTCAGCGCATTCATGAGAACTTGTAGTCGCATACATGTGCAGTGCCGCTGTTTCCATCAAACACTGCATGTGGCTTCCTCAGATGCCAGACTCTAGGGGGCACCAGTCTGACTTGATTATTATTTTAAATACATTGTAAAACAGGCGCATTAGTCCTTCGCCTGTAATTTACGCACATTGTAATAAGGAACACCTGCAAATGTACCGTATGACTTTCGTGACAAAAAACACCATTTTTTTGCTTCTTGCTGCCACATCCCATCACATCCTCATCAACCCTCACCTTTCGAAAACAGTATTTGATAAGGTTAACAAGTGCAATGTGGTGTATTGTTGCATGTGTTTTCGGAGATGTCTGCGGACACCAAAACACGGTTGAAAGATGGCGGGTCCATCGGAACAATCTGACGCACTTCACGCTCTTCACCATCCAATGAGGGAACGTGTCACATGTCCGCGGACTTGATGCAAGCCGAGTACTCAATCGATGTCCTGTCCGTGGAGCGAGCAGGGAAGTGTGTCCGCGGAGCGGACATAGATATCACTAATTTGAGACCTACTTTTTGTTCGTTTTAAAGAAAACTACTGGACGGATTTTCATCAAATTTACAAAAGCACGCTTTCGGGGCCAAGCCACTGCTCCTGACGCAAATGTGGTGAAAATCCATCCAGCGGTTTGGGCTGTAGGTGTGCACAAAGTTTTTCCCCCATTCAGTCTATGGGAAAAAAAAGATGTTTTGGGACGCCCCTATACATTCCCCCCCTCAACCAAACCTCACCAAACTATGCAAAAGTATTCAGAGTGGGCCATAAACTTTTTATGCAAAGTCTGGTGAGGATTCGTCCAAGGGAGGCGGAGTTATAAGCCGCCCAAAAAGTGCTCTTCCTATGGAAACATCAACTTAATCATAACTACACCGCCACTACCGTGGCTGTGTAATTACCTTTAAAGAATGGAGGTAATATCTACAGTGGAATTCCCTCTGGAGAGAATGTCTCCATTTCCCAATGAAGCCCTAGGTAACTTGACAATTGGGATAAACTAAAATTCATTGGTAGAAGTCCCACAGTTGCTTGTGGTGCTAACTGTAATTTCCTTTGGAGGATTTAGCAAAGCTAATATCACCAGACCCATAGTAAAGTCTGTGGCTTTATACTTACTTAATACCTTAACGCAATCCTCACGGGATGAAGATCCATCCCTATCCTCTTCTCATGCTACCACACTAAGACAACAGCAATGATTTTCGACTGCCCATTGTTAGGTGGCGGGCATAATTCCTGATGTTCCTTCTGGAGGGAACTTCTGTTCCCTCCAGACTGAGGCTGTAGTTGAGTCCCATTCAGCCACTTCAGCAGATTAACATACCAAAATGGTTTTGAAATGAAATGCATCCCATAATTTTGTATCTGTGGTTGGAAGTCGTGGGTGAATAATGTGCAGCAAGGATGGACACAAAGGTATTGCAATGCAAATGAAAGGGGAGCTCCAGATTGCCTGATAACTCTGTTGTCATATAAGTGCTTGGTGTATGATGAAGGTGTAATGACAGGGGAAAAAAAGGAAATCTTACTATCCATGATCATTTCCTTGTAGAATGGCGGGGGGAGTGTGCACTGAAATCTAGAGATGGAATATTGTATACAGTTGTGATTAGAAATCAGAGAATGCTTTGGTAATCTGAGCACAGGCGCTGTAACTGGGATCCACCCCTCTATGTAAGCAGCAATATTTGGGATATTTCCTTCTGTTCTTTAGGGCATGCTGTGAGTGATCTAATATACTTGTTTCTCCCATGAATATATGTGGCCTTGCTATTCAAACTGGAGTAAGCCCTGCGTAGAAGAAATGTGTTTCGATCCAATTAGTCTGTTATAGGTTTGCAAAGGTTTTTGATGTTATCAATGCCCTGTTATATCTTATAATTTTTCTCAGCCTACCACTCTACCTGATGTTCTGCGATGTCTTGGGGCAACTTCCCCTCTTTCTGTGTGATGCAGCACAGCTCCAGAAGATTGGAACAGCCCAACTGGTACGTGAGGTGTGCCAACAGAAAGGGTGGAGTGGGATTCCCTGTTTTTTCTATCCACTTCTGCAGAACAAACCTATATTTCACTCAGCACCCAAAACACAAATATTTTCATAATGACTCCAGTTCCCAGAAGGCTATTGCGCTACAGCAGTTAGTACATGGAACCAATCCACATACAATGAATATTCACCTGCCTGTGCAATAATGAATATCGCAGGAGATAGCCATGCAGAGTGAGCCGCTCAATTATCTTGCGGCAAGATGGAAAATGGCACTGATGTTGAAGGATGCCTATAAAACCTGACACACTCCTGCAAGGCTCATTACAGAAGGAATGTAGCCTTAATTAAACACCAACTAATCACAGAAACACAGCAATAAATGCGTGATGTAAACAATTAAGAAACCTACACATCCTGGCTTTTCAGAAGGCAGAAAAAGGCCACTGTGGAAAAGAGCTTATTACAAAATTAGTCACAAAGAACCCCACTGCCCCTTGATACAAGCATGCATAGGAAATGTTATTCGGTGACACAGACTGGCAGCAGGAATGTTCTTCAAAGTTCCATTGATGAAAATGGAGGCCCGTGCCTGAAGGAAGGTGGCAATTTTCTGGATCCCTTGTACAGAATGTCTCTGCATAGTGTGGAAGACACACATGGAAATACCAACGATGAGATTGTATTCTTGTTCTCAACTAAACAAATGTCCAACTTCCTAGAGGGAACCAGAGAGAGACTAGATCCTGGGCTTTCCAATCGAAATACTTAGAAAAAGAAAGAGAGAGAGGGAGAGAGATAGAGAGGTGGGAGACAGTGAGAGAGAGAGGCTAAGAGAGACAGAGAGAGAGAATGACACAAGAACTGTGGCAGGAGGCTAGCATGAGCTACTTGACAAGAACCAACAGGTGAGGGTTCATACCCCAGTAGTTGGATGAGAAAATATCCCAACTCCGAGTTAACGCTGGGGGTGAATGCCCTGAGTTGTTGTGTGCACAGCAACATATTCCTGATGACCTGAATAACCAAACTACTGAAACAGAGGGAATCCTGGATAGTGGATGTGCTCCCCTGCATTTCTACAACAGAAAAACTACTTGTGGTTGTATTTCAGTCTAAAAGTCTGACCTGTACAATACTGCACTTTTGCCCCATACCAAATTTTCGCAGTAGGAATTTTGGTACCGGGCAAAGGTGGAATCAATGCAACAACAAAAAAGAATCACATTACATCAAATAAAGGGAGCCAGGGCTTAGTGGGTGTCCCCCGCTTCCCCTGTTTGGTGTAATGGGAGTCGGGGATGGCGGAAGTGTCAACCGCTATCCATCACATGGATAGGGCAGGGCCGATATAGTTTTTAAAAAAAGGACCTTGCTGGGTAAGTTCCGAGCCATGTTAGTGGAAGGCAACTGACGCTGCAGGGACACAGATGAGGTAAGTAGTGAGGGGAAGGAGAGGCAGGTTGGGTCATGCAGGCTAAAGTGATACATGTGATCACTGCCTCACGCCGTAATGGAAATCGGCATTTTCAAAGTCAACATTATAGGCGGCACAGTGATCACATAGATCTGCGTTGGCCAAAGGAATATGGATGTTTTGTTGTAGGATGGGTTAGTCTGTGTGTTAAGAAAGGTAATATCTTTAGGATTGGACACTTTTATTGGGCGTCATTAGACTTGTGTTTGATTTAGATTGGGGCATCCCAGCAGGACCGATATGTGTGAAAATTAGAGTTGTGCATTATGACGGACGTGGGAGGACAACACCCACCAACCCCACTTTTTAAGTTATCTTTGCCTTTGCACATTTTTTTTTAAGTTATCCTTTATTATTTCGAGATGTACACCCTACGCCCTTTAGGATTCGTTTTTATCTTGACCTGGTTTAACAATACACTTTATTAACCACCTTACTATGAGTACCGTGTATCCCTTCTCAGCATCTCACATTGTGCTTTGTTTAAGATTAGCATGGCCCCAAGTAAGCCTTTTTAAGAACCCAAGACCTCACATGCTTCTGTTTCATCTGTATTGTTCAGTTAGAAAAAGACACACAAACGCTGTTGTATCATGGTCTAGGATGCCTCAAACTGTAACATGAAGGAATCTAATTGACATCTTTTTGATCTGGAATTGGTGACATCAACTTCAAACCACACTCGTATTGGTGTGTGGACTAAAATGTCAGTCACACCAACATTTGCCTTAACTGCAGTGGCTAGTAAGGCATTGTTGAGAAACAGGAAATCTATCTTTTACTAAGGGTGGCGTGGATTGGACAATATGGAGAATTCCTTATTCTGGGATTGCATTGGCCCTCCAGAGGATACCATGGCAGGGACATAGCCCTGCATATACTTCCCTATTCCATCCTTTGATATCACCTTATCTGCCTCTGTATGAACCACCTCCTCCACCAGGAAAATAGGCTCTCCCAAAGTGTCTGAATGCGGAAATGTTGTTCATGAATGCAATATTAGCCGTTAAGGTACAAGAGGTACCTATACATTTAAAGATGGCCGCCCGCCCACACCGGGGCTCTTCCAGAGCCTAACCAGGCCCCAACAGCCTCTCCCGATTGGCCCACCTGCCCTTTTCAACCTGATTGGTTGCCGGCAGACGTAGCCGGCCCACTACTGCCAAATCTGCTGTCTGCCAGACCCCTCATGCAAGCCTGCTAAGGTAACTTTCATGTGCCTTGTAGCTACCACGCACCACTGAGCCCACAGCTACGGCCAACACATTTACATGTACACCCAAACTTTTTCTGCCACTGACTCCTGCCTTTGCGTATCTACACCTGTATAACTTGTGATTGGCATGTACATTATCTCATTTTACAAATAGAAATGTCAATACATTCGCACCCTGTTGCCCCTCGGCACTCTAGACCAATGCACTATTCTGATCGTAGATGTACTACACTACTAGTCAAATGTGTTACTCTGAATCCAGGCTTTGCACAACTCACAACCCAGCGCATCTGAATCTAACAGTCTCTCCAACATATCTTAGCCTAATGCTCCACCCTAAACATAGATCCTCCCCCCCGCATTCTAGCATACTATTTCATATTGATTCCTGATATTGCCCACAGCACCTTAGACTAACTGTGTCATCTGAACCCAGGTGCTGCCCAACTGCATCTCAGCCTAATTATGTTATGCACTTTGCCTAATGTGCCTCATTGTGCCCAGCTATTGCCCATTGCATTTTAGGACTATTATGTTATGCATTCTACACATGTCCTATTGTATCCAGGTGCTGCACCATTGTATTTTATCCCAATTGTGTTATCCAGGTGCTGTGCCATTGCATTTTAGCCCAATTGTGTTATCTTGAACTTAGGTGCTAACCCATTGCATTTTAGCCCAACAGTGTTATCTTGAACTTAGGTGCTATCCCATTGCATTTTAGCCCATTTGTGTTATTTCAAACGTAGGTGCTGCTCCTCGGCCAACACTACTCTCTACATGCAGCCTGAGCCCTATTTGACTAGGGAGAGCCCAACTCGGCACCGGACTAGGCCCGTGCACCTGTCTTAGCATTAAGCCAACCACCCATATATCTAATACATTTGCTACAACTACTTAGCATGTGTCTCCTGAGCACTAGTTTGGTCGCTTGCCTCCTGCTCCTCATAAATACCATAGTACTGCTTAGCATGTCACCTCAATCACCTATCACTATGTACTCGACTATACTTAACATTAAGTCACCCAGTAGTTCTCCTCTACATATAGATGACTTACAACCATGCTACCTATCAGCCTCCCCGCTCTACTACTGACAGGAATTTAGGACTCATGGCTAGATTAGCTAAAACGTATGAGCCCCTCGCCCGCTCTATGCCCACTATACAGAGACTAAGAACCATGACTGCCCGGCCTAGCCTAACGACACCAAAACGGCCTAGCGTAACTACACCAAAATCCAACGCATCCCAGAACTCCAACCCTATACCTCCACATAGTCCCTCTAATCAGGGTAATCCTGAATCAATAGAAGACCACCCCCAAACCACAAATACCAAAACCAGCCCGAGCCCCCAAATCAAGGGAGCCCTAATCAACGCCAGATCGTTAGTAGCTCATGCAACAGAAATTGCAGACTTGATCCTCAATTAAGAGCTCAACCTCCTTGCTATTACGGAGACTTGGCCACATCCGGCAGCAGGCCCAATGCTCATGCTTGCAGTCCCAGATAATTATTCCATTCTGAGACAAGACCGACCCAACTCTAGAGGAGGGGGTGTTGCAATTATATACAAATGTAGTCTTACCTTGAGAAATGTAACCACTATCAACGTCCCCTCTTGCGAACTACTCTCTGTCAAAATCCCTCTTACCATTGCCCACACTCTTAAAATCCATTGGATCTATCGCCCTCCAGGCCCAATAGGCACCTTTGAGGAAGACATTAACACTATACTATCTAGCAACCTTAAAAGTTCCACCCAAGTACTCACCCTTGGTGACTACAATATGGGCTACAATGACCCGGAAGACCTAACTGCCAATACTACACTTAATACCCTCTCCGAATTAGGATTTACCCAAAGATGTATGGAACCCACACATGCTAAGAGCAGAATACTTGATTGGGTTGCTGACCATAACTGTCTAGCTAACATCACCGACATCTCACCATTAGCCTGGACTGACCACCATTTGGTATCGTTCAAGCTCTCGACCATCCTACCACTACCCCTGCCGATTAGTAGGGCCACACCCACACTCACGCGAAACAAGAAGCGTATCCCAAACTTACTCTCTACACTCAACACACTCTCTGACAACTTGAATCCAGAGACTTTGGTCGAAGAATACAACAAAATCATGTCAACCTCGTTGGATCTAATCGCCCCCCTCAAGCTCAGACCAAGCAAGCCCAAAACCCATCTGAACAAATGGTACACACCATTCCTTAAAAGTTTAAGACAGCAAAAAAGAAACTGCAAAGCCACTTGGAAAAAACTCCCTTTAGCAGCTAATAAACTCAGACTTACTAAACTAGCTGCCCTCTACAAAAAAGAAATCTACCTTGCTAAACGATCCTCCTTCGACTCCCATATATCCCAAGCAAAATCAAACATGAAGGAATTATTTTCCATCCTTAAAGAAGTATAAACCCCTATAGCGCCACCAGATACGTGCACCAAAGATAACAATTGGTGCTCAGAAATCCAAAATGCCCTAGCAAACAAGATTACTACTCTACAAAACAAAATCTCCCGCAAAAAAGCTTCCCTGAATGACCCTCTCCCTTCCAAACTGCCTGAGAAGCTTACGTTAAGGGAAACCACCCGCTTCAATTTCTCTAAAGTCACCACACTTGAATTAGAAAAAAATATCTTGTCACTAAAAACTTCCATTTGTCAGGGCGACCTGTGCCCTGCACAGTTCATTAAAGATGCAGCCCGTGTCCTCTCCCCTTTCATCACTAAACTAATCAATGCCTCCTTCTCCACTGGTTCTATCCCTACCGACTTAAAACAATCATGGGTACTTCCACTACTAAATAAACACTCACTCGACCCAGCCACGCCTACAAACTATAGACCCATAACGACCGTACCATTTCTTCTAAAAATATTGAATAAGGTTGCATATATACAAATACAGACGTATTTGGAAGAATATCACCTACTAGGAGCTAGACAATCAGGCTTCCGTCTGCAACATGGGACTGAGATTGTTCTCATTGACCTTAAAGCACAGATCGACAAGCTCAGAGACAACGGCCAAGCCGCCTTACTCCTCCTCCTAGACCTCTCTGCAGCATTCGACGTGGTCGATCACTCTGTCCTATGCACGCACCTACACACATCATCTCATTTTTCTGTTGAGGCCATCACATGGATTAGATCATTCCTCAATGGCAGAACCATGAGGGTCTTTTCACCCATAGCTGCAGCAGATCCCATACCTATCACCTGTGGTGTGCCACAGGGCTCTTGTGTCTCCCCCACACTGTAAATATATTTACCAAGCCCCTTTTCGATGATTTGGATCATCTCGGTATCACCTACACGAACTATGCAGTTGATACCCAGATCCTCCTTCCGCTTTCTGGAGATTATGGGAAGGATTTGGCCTTGGTGAATAGAGTGTACATCATCATCCAGGCATGGATGGCCACACATGGACTATGCCTGAATGATGATAAAACTGAACTCATTATCCAAGGTACTACCACCAGCTTAAAGAAATTAGGCCTTGCCTATTGTTCTTTCATGATCGATGGCAACAGCATCAAAGTAGGACAAGAGGTTAAAACACTAGGCTTTTACTTGGACTCTATCTTCTCCCTCAACAGACAGGTGAACTCCTTAGCCTCTTCCACGGCTTACACGTGTAAACTGATCCGTGCAGCTAAACCCTTTCTGTCCGACACCAGCTGCTTGACCCTCGCTAGAGCCCTCATACTGTCCCGCCTGGACTACTGTAACGTTCTCTATCTTGGGTCCTCTAAAGCCACCACCAGCAAACTTCAAACTCTCCAGAATAACGCACTTAAAGCGGCACTGGGCATCTCTAGAAGAGAGCACATTTCACTATACTGCCAACCGAATAATTGTCTCTCTATCAAAGACAAAATTCTCCTAAAAACTGCCTCGCTCACTCACAAATCCCTCAATAACGCGCCCCCTATCTATTTGATCGACAGATTTCATAGACAGACCTCTCTGAGACCCACAAGAGCAGCCTATAAAGACTGCCTTTCTGTCCCCAACTTCAAACGCTCCACTATAGGGGGTAACAGTTTCCCAGTGAAAGCAGCTAAACTGTGGAAGTCTCTACCACCAACTCTCAGAATGGACTTGCCCTATCAGAACTTCTGATCTAAGGTCATTTTATGGTTCAAAACGTAGGCCTCTTAACACATCCAGGCGCATAGTCCTCTTACTCCTGCCATCTGTACATATTGTATTGCCTATTGCCTGTACTTACTGCTGCCTATCTGTATATATGTATATAATCCTGATATTACTTTTACTGTGTGTATCTATATATTTTTGTTGTTGTAACTAAGCTACGCAATTTCATGTAAAAGTTGCACACTGTTACTTGAGGGTATGCTTGCGCATTACAAATAATAAAACAAACAAACAAACAAACAACACGAAAGAAGCCAAAGCTGATGTCAGACATGGAAGCGGAGGATGGGGTGGCATTGATGTGGCATGGCCACCTCTCTGTGATGCTGTGCAGCCTGCTGTTGTCTGGCACGCACAGCATCATGGAGAGCCTTGGTCCTATGCAATCCACCGATAATCAGTGGCAGCACTGTGGCCTGGATGGGCTCTTTTGCCAGTGAATTCATTGGCCTTTGCCTGGGTAGAGGCATCAGAGATGGTGTGTAGCCCATCAGATAATGAGCTTGGGACAGGAGACTGTGCTGATACCTTTATGGTGTCCCGCACACCCTCCTGTCTCATTCCCATGTTTGAAGCATGTGGAGCCCACTCATATCTTCCACCAGATATCAAAGGTAGGTGCTCACCATCCTCCTCCCAGTTCCACACCCAACACTGACAACCAAATGGAGGTCTCTGGCCTCTGTGGCTACTCTGTCTCCCGGTAAACATGTATCTGCCCCTCTGCTGCTGAGATGCCCAAACGTGCGATGGACCCAATGTACTCAACATCAGGACTGCCACCAGAGTCTATGGTGCTCTCTGGAAGGCCTGTCCTGGCATGCAGATACTCCTCAGGGGAAAGTCCCTCTTCAGTTTAATTGGACAAAAGGACAAGGAACCCCATCGCTGCAAGACAAGGTATACCCTTCCCCTTGAGTAAACTGTGAAAATGCATACATTAGTGCAAACAACATGTATACAGAGTCTGTGTATATTTATTTATTTGAAAAACAAGGGTGTCAATTTCGAATACAAATGACTTACATTAACATATTTACAGATTGTGGGGGTATTCCCACAAAGGGTGCCTGTGCAATAGCACAGAGATGAGAACAAATTATGAGTCAGTTTATGAGGGTGTAAAAAAGTGGGACACATACCAGGGATAAGACAAAACAAACTGAAAAACATGTCTATATAAGAAAGAGCTGATTTACAATGGTCACAGTAACTTATGGGGCAAGTGCTTCATATTAAAGTGGGATGTTACTTATTTAAATATGTAATATTACATCATTAAGTGTTGCAGGAGGCAGTGGTGTGATCAGGTTGGGAGGATGGGTGAATGGGTAGGAGGAGCTCACTCTTCAGCAAGTAAGTTGAAGCCAAGCTTTGAAGAGATCCACAGTTTGGCTGGACTCAATTGTCCATGGACAGTGGGTTCCAGTGGAGCGGGGTAAGTAGGGAGAAAGAGTGGAAGAGGACACAGGGACTGTATGGGACAGTGGTTTTGAGTGCAAAGGAGGATCCACGTGTACCAGATTGTGAGTAAACTGAGATATAATCAGACAAGTACTGAGGAGAAAGACCATTGATAGCTTTGTAGACTAGGAGAAGGAACGTGAAAAGAGAGTGGCTGTGCATAGAGAGCCTCTATTGTCATGCCATGCTTGTGTATGCGCCAGGTAACCTATTGAGGCTCCCGCAATAGAGTATGCATTTACGAATATATGTTTCTCTTAGATATTTTATTGCATGATGTCTGTCACCTCTAAATGGTCTGATTACAGAATACTTAGGCTAATATTCGGGAGTACTTTGCTTCGTTTCCATATTCCTCATTTTATGTTGACATGTTCTTTCCAATCTAATGGGTTCTGGAATATGCAAAAGAAGGCATCATCACAGGGACGGTGATAAGATGTCCTCTCATTCTTTTATTCTGACACAAAAGAACTATGATATCCAATAAAACTGTAATTGGAAAGCAAAACACAGATGACAGCAATCAATACACATTTCAGGGGTATGCACTGCATGGTTTGAGTGCATTTCCAGGCCCACATGCTGAGCACAAGAATGAGCACCAATAACTGGAGGTATAATGAGTCTCTTTGATTCCCTTGCATATGGAATGTATGTTATTAATTGGGCCCTACCCTGTTGTTCTGTTAACCTTCATGGCGAGGTTTGGGATGCCTGCTGGTGTGATTTCCTCGTGGGGTGCCATGTCTCTGGGTGTTATTTTACCATGACTCTTTCACTTTTGGATGTGTTACCATAATCTACGCTGTTTTGGTAACTTTGACAAATATTGGTTATGCACCTATGGAGCTCCTTGGAAGTGCTATGTTCTATGGCACAGGCTTGACTCTGATCATTCACCACAGCCACAGTTGTTCATGTTCTGTCATAGAGATTGTACTATCCCACACATAGGGGTACAGATGATGATATTTTGCAACACCCATCTGGTTAACAGGCTCCTCACATTCAAGAACAAACTGTTATTTCAGTGTGATGTCTGGTTATGTGAAATCTGTTCCTACTACATAGCCAGTGTGGCAAGGTGAATTGGTGATTGAGTCTTTCAAGTTTGGATTGTAGTGCATCGTCTATTGATATATTCATTGTTCCTAGGTATGTATGCAGGATGTTTTTGTTGTTTTTGCTGCCAAGTTGGATTATGTGATGATGCCACAACATGTAGTCTAGAGTTTGTGAATGAAGTGATGCTGTCGACAATGCGTTATGGGTGGCCTGTATTGTTTGGGTATGTGTGTGGCATGAAGAGGCAGATTGCCTTCTGTCATTGTACACATATTGACTGTCCCTCCTAGACAGGCTTTCTCATGGTGTAACGATAGGCAGACAGAAATTGCCCGCCATCATTGAAACCCATCTTGGATGGGGGCATGGGGTGTATTTACAACACTGGGAGTGGTTGGAGTGTATTTACAACACTGGGTGTGGTTCATGCAAAGAATGAATTGACCACATTGTTGTGGGTGGCATCTCTCTGTGGCATTTCTCCCATAGAGGTATTTTTGAAGCAGATGGATTTGACCTGAAACTTTTCTGTATCTCCAAAGGTAGTCCACATCATGTTGCTGCTCACTGTGCTCAGAGAGGCACAGCTTCACCTCACCGATGATCCCCAACAAGGCTGAAACACGTGTATGGGGTTGCTGTTGGTACTCTTGTTCAGAGAGGAATTGCCATAGCATTTTGGTCCTGGACTGCCCATGTGGGCGGGACAAAGACTGATATGCAAATGGATATTTCCCATATGTGAACGGTACAGTGAGCAAAAAGTGTGTGCTGCAAACTCTCATCTCAGAACAGGTTATCATGCCATGTTCTTTCTGGAGAGGAGCGCCTGCTACCTTTTTTGAAATATTTGCAAGGAACTTGGGGTTGGTCACCTTGAGTTACCTGGGGGCAACCAGACGTGTACTCTCGCCTCACTGTGCTCAGTGAGGCACAGCTTCACCTCACTGATGAGGCCCAACAAGGCTGAAACACGTGTGTGGGGTTGCTGCTGGTACTCTTGTTCAGAGAGGAATTGCCATAGCATTTTGGTGCTGGACTGCCCATGTGGGCGGGACAAAGACTGATATGCAAATGGATATTTCCCATCTGTGTGTGGCAATGTGTGAGGTATTCAACCGAATCTCGCCAGGGCTGAATACATTCCTGAAGGACTTCAGCAAGAATCCATCCAAATTAAGCCCTACCCCATCCAAAGTAATACAAATGCAAAATGGGCTAGCTTCATTCCTGTTGTAAGTGCATGCTTTGCATGTACTTGTTTGTGTGTGGGGCGAGATGTGTTTGACCAGTTTTACTTATAAAACTAAGGCTTCCCGATGACAGGGCCTAATGAAGAGGTGAACCCAGAGGATGTAGCTGTAATAGGCACAACAGGTGTAATTGCCATTCACAAGCATGATGTGGGCATTAGCATCACATATGACTAGCTCACTGGTGGAATTCACATGCTCCCAGTTTCTGGAGATTTGCCCCTTTTGTTGGGTGTTTTGTAGTGCCAAGTGTATGTAGTCAGTGGGTCCAGGGACCCTGGGGAAATGTGCACTGGCATAGAAGTTCTGTGAAACTATTTGCCCTACCTGTGAAAGGGGATGTTGATTTGTAGGTGCCAGATGATGCAATTCAACACCTGATGCAGGGACCAGGATTGCGTGTGTGGTGATATGCCCCCCATGATTGATGTGAGATGCTGGAATAACCCTATGGCAAAAATGTGAAGGGGTACTGACACCTAAACATGTGGGGGTACAGCAAGTGAACGCATGGTGCATGGTAGTAAATCATCCTCCACCTCCCTCACAAGGACCAGGATTACATGAGGTGGAAAGCTGTGTGTGCCATCGACCTTTTCATCAGCAGCTCTGAATATTGCTGTCCACTTGTGGTAAATCCTCCTCCTCCTCCTCCTTCTGGCACAGTGTGCGAGCAATGTGTATGGGGAGGTTGGACTATGCTTTCATGGCACATTTATTTATTTTTTTAAACTGTATTTATCATTTTCAGAAATGAATTGCAAAATGATCAACAATTAACATTTCCAAAAGGAAAAGGCCGAACATCAATATTAACAATCAATCAAGAATGAAATTAACCATTACTTAAGAAATTGAAACATCTATCAAATCTTTTCACAGAATATCAACAACAAACTACCAGTAACCCTCCGGCAGACTAATTTCCCTCGTATATCCTTTAAGATCCAGAAACCAAAGAAATAAGAAGACAGGACTAAGACAACACAGAGACCACCATACAACCACACAACACCCATCACACAAACAGAGAAAAAAACAATACTCAAACATATATGAACGGGCAAACATCTACTTTGCTCTGGACAACGTTCACTGAACTCCTTATCATGAACCATATAAATCATTAAATGGTGACCAGAGATCCAGATAAACACTCTCCTGATTTTTCCTGCAGTACATATATTTTTTTCAAAACCTCACAACAACTGCATATCATTGACCCAATTCCCTATTTGTGGCTTTTTCTTGTTGTCCACGCTTTTAAAATTTGCTTCACTGCCACCATTAAAGCCTTATCAATCCAACATCAGTACCTTTTAGCAGTCCCACATCTTCCTTTGTGGGATAGGAGAAGTACCGATATTGGTGTTCTTGAAAAACCTAAAGATAATACCATGTCCAGCCTATCTAGTACACCCCCCCTCCCCCAGAAGCCACTAGCCCTAGAACAATTCCATAACATATGGACAATAGTTCCTCTCTCTTTTCCACATCCCCAACATAATTCATTATCGAGAAGGTTATGCATACGCACAGGTGTTCATGGCACATTTTGACTTTGCCCCTACTCCTGATAGGCGCTATGTTTGAGAGCGTGTTCTGGTTTATGTGACTGTACTATATTTATTTGTGAATTAGGTTGGTGTGTTTAGAATTTTTCCTGTGCCTAGCTTCCCATGGCCATGACATTCCACTTTATCACCACATAAAGAGGGTTCATGAATATTCCTTGCTATTTACCACCCTTTTGTGAGCCCCTTCCTTTGTGCAAATGTGGTGCAGCGTGCTTGGGAAGGCGGAAGGGGCGCTGTCTCAGTGCAAAGTGCCTTTTGTGAAACGCACTCAGACTAGTACGTGATTTCGCTGCTAAGTCACCCGGCGGCGCAAAACCTTTTGTGAATCTTGCCTAATGTGCTTCGTATTGTCCCAGACAAGGCTTTACAGACAACCCTAATCCTCTCTTCCTGTAGATTGGACTTGACACTGTTTATTAAAATGTTGATTTTAATTGACACCTTTAAACACAACCTTCTCACTAAGGCAGTTGTTGCTAATTTCTAAAGATCATCTGAATAAAAGAAGCAAAGTCCTTTTGGTCCTGAAAGAGGGCAAGCCAATCAAAACCGATACCTGCTAAGTGAAGCATAACATGTGTTTTTTCTATAATCTTTATTGGAACTGCACCCTTAAAGACATAGTGGCCCATATTTTAGTTTCGATCACTTCATTAACAATTTATGATTCTCTGACAAAATCTGCAAAAAGTGTCTCTAACTCCTAGAGAACAAGCAGGATATTGATTAGGAAATGCGTTATCCAATGTTGTAAGAAACGGTGCCATTTGCATTCACTTCCACATTAGCTTGTTTCCTCAATTGTATGATGCATGTTTATAGATATGTACCACTAAATGACAAAAATACATGCATTCAGATATATATATGCATTCGTAATTCTGTTGTATTATGTGTCAGTGTACTTTGTTGAGTAATCTATAATTTTGTATTGTGATGTATTATAGCCACTTTACGTGCATTTCAACCAAACCTTACCACCTTCTATGTTTAGTCGGAAATGGAATGTTCAGTAATGCAAACACATCCAATTCCTTTTCGTGTTTCCTTCCATCTTCTCTTGCCACCACTAATATCATCACATGGCGTGTTTCACATGATAAGCCACTCATTAAAGCATCACCTACTGTTAGTCCCTCCTCAGAACCAGCTATAATATGATCGGTCTCTGCATGAAGATGTTGGACCTCTGGCCTCTTCTGTAGCGATGCCAGGCAAGTATGACAAACAAGGTTGGCGGGGCTTCTGCAAAGCTCTGATTATGTTTACCCTGAAATACAACTGTCGCAAACCAAAAAGATCAGACTGACTAGTAAGTTATACGAAAAAGCGCGTTTTCAAAGTGATGTGTTTCGAACATTTAACCAATGTAAGGTACCGTAAATAAATAATTATTATATATAGGAAAGCTACACTGAAAAAGAAAGGGGTGATGTGTTTCCATTTAAATATAATTAGTCAAGCGCATCACAGCACAGACATGTGTGTTTAGCAGTACTTAGAAATGGCCTACCCACTGGGTCTTAATTGCAGTGGCAGCTGAGCTCTCACTGTTTGGGAGGCAGTTTATGATTGATGGGAGTCTAGGCTCAATTGGTGGAGGTCAGAGCTTAGGCATAATATTCGTTTAGCTGCAGGTGCCAGTCTTTCTGTCAGAAGAAACATATGCTGTCGTGTCTGTGGCATGTGCACCATTTCCATTTATGAACAGTGGAAAGGATGATGACACCTTGGATTTCCATCAACACATGATCTGCAAAGAGACATGTTCCATTGTTTAAATTTAATTAGCTGTGTTAATGACGCTAAAGACCCAATAGTCAATTACTCTCAAAAGATTTGTCAGAAGAAGATATTGTTGTAAAATAATTCCACTTTTCATAAATATTCGAATGAGTGCAAAGTTGAGATTTACCGTATGGTAAAGTCCCTGCTACGAGCCACCTCAGTTAAGATGGCTGCCATGTTCTCGCACCAGGTTTTCCAGGTAAGTGCACTACCCTGCTTTCCGGCCGCCACACGTCCTATTCCCACCCCAATCCCCTTTTTCAAAATAATAAGGCACCCCCACCCTATCTACCTTCTTGCTTCTTGTCCTTTGGCTGCAACAGGAACAGTAGTGTTCCTGGCGCACCACTGATGTCAGTAAGGCTGCCATGGAAAGGGAGAAGGGACTACACATACACTCTTCTTTGCTGGAAGTTGCGGTTTCACAATTTACAAATTATTAGTACACCGGCACATCGTGTTGGGGTACTGATAGTAATATTACACAGGCAAGGGGGCATTACCGGGCCTGGTACAGTCCCGGGGCTTTCCCTTAGGACCTTGCTTCATTCGGGTCTGTAACTATGTCCCTGGGGCATTACCTGGCCCGGTAATGCACCACCTGCCCCTGTAATATTGCTTAAATATAAACACATCTATTTTCGTAACAATGATAACACATAGATTTGTAATGCTTTATTCTGCACCCCCTCCTTCCCACTTCCCATCCCTATTCCAAAGCATTGTAATCATGTCACATGTAATGGTACTAAATATACACACTGAAAAAGGATGAATGGCAAAACCAGGACTCAAAAGCTTTGACACAAGGATTTACCTTACTAATCCATCCAACTGGCCAATTACAGAATGCCAATTCTCTTCCGTTTACATTATTTTCCATAATGTTGGCATCCTTGAGCTATTACTTTATGCATCAGTTTCCACTTTCAGATCAATTATGGTGTATTTATTGCAATGCACCAGGTTGTTGTTCTGAAATCAGATTGTTGAGGCATTTACGTGCTTCATGTTGTCGGGATTTTCACCACATTATTGACAATCATGTCGAAAGAGCATTTCTGTAGCTGCTTCACACTCTTTGGTAGATCATTTGATGGTTGAAGCAGTGTTCTCTCCTGATAGTGGGAGCACATATGAAGAACATTTACTTTCAGGAGCCATAGTGTAACAGATTGTATGGCACGGCACACCCCAGCCAGAGACTTCTTCTACTGACACTGAAGGTGGCGCGCAATAAAACACGCCTTTTTATTTTTATTTGATCCCTGGATTCTTTCTTGAAGAGGCACCGAGCCGTCTCACACCCACCTTAACAAATACCCTGTGTCGTAGTGGACCATAAACCAGGCGGTGTGTTACAAAGAAATATTTATTTATTTTTAAAATTCAAATGAAAAAGCAAAGTGAATTTTTTTTTAGGGCAGCAATCTCCAGTGTGGGGACAATATAATGCGAAATGTTATAATTAAATGAATTCAACTTTCTGACACTTCTACATAAACCTTAAATAGAAATGTAAGCAAATCACTTTTTTTCACACTCATAGATGGCACATATGTTATGCACTCCCCCTGCAACTATCCCCTAAACACCTGCTAACTAAATTCTGTGTGGATGGAAAGCAGAGACAAGGAGTCAGCAAGAAGAGGGAAACATCTGTTTTTAAATTCGACCCACCACCCCAGGATGGAAAGTCAAACATGAAAAATTAAAACCTTCAAATTGAGCAAATTCGCATACTCGGATTGCACTTGTTACTTAGAGAACAGTTTACATTTGCGGTAGGATAGATAGGACTGAATTTCGTGTGGCTGCGCTAAAGAGACAAGGAAGCTGACAGGCTACTAAAGCAACATGGACACAGGTGAGAAGATCGATTTTTGGGAGGAAAACAAAGAAACAAAAATCACACGTGGCAAAATTGAATTTCTTATTTCACACAGGCTTTAAAATGGCAAACTGCTAAGAAAATGCGCTTAGAAGGCAACATCGAAAATCGGTTTTCGGGATGGGATCAAAGACACAGAACAGATAGGATACTAAGGGAAAGGGATGGCTCTTATGGGATGATGATATGGGTTTTCTTATGGGAAGTGCAAATCGGACTTTTAAAGGATAGCAAATGCACAGGCAAAATCGGTTTTGTGAGCACAATGTTTATTTCTACTGAAACTTTATTTTAAGGCTTTAATTAGTAAAAACACTCAGCAAAATTGTTACTTTCGAATTGCAACAATAATGAATGTGAGTTTTCAATGGGGAATTATTTAATTTATATCAAATGATACTAGGGACTTACACAGGTAACTGAAGAAAATAAAGAACAAATATGCTAACAGGTATAGACTAAACAGATTCTTCTAGGGAAAGAGTGAACAGAGGAAACTGGCAATTCGGAAATGATTAGGGTTTTTATGGGATTTGAATAGGGTTTTTTATGGGATTTTAATAGGGTTTGAACAGGATGCAAAGTAAGATAGCGGGATATGCAGTTTTTGGGTATTGGGTGATGGGATACTTACAAGTGAAGCTTGGGTCTGGTAATTTGGACAGCCAGCAGGGTTTCTAGATGGCGGGGCCACGGATCTGCTCACAGGCAGCACGGTCAAGAGCTCTGGTTACTGGGTCAGCTGGGTTCTCCTGGCAGGGAACAGCTGGGCAAAGTCTTAACACTGTGGATAGAGTAATGGGACAGCTGGGCACAACGTCTGGTCACTGTGTTCTGCTAAATGGGATTAGTTGCCTTTCCTTCATTCTCCCTGGATTATTGGGTATGACTGGATCTGAATAGGTGGTTCTGCCTGGATCTGGATCTGGAGGGCCTCATTACGACCCAGGCGGTAAGTTACCGCCTGGGCCGTGACTTTACCACCATGGCTTAAACTACGTTTACGCCATGGTGGTTGGCGGACTTACCGCCCCATTCCGACCTTGGCGGGGCGGTAAGTCCCCAATCCCCATTTACCCTTCCCCATTCCCATTTTTGCCCCATAGGGCATAATGGGAGTGGGGAAGGCGTTAATTACGCCACCGTAAATTACGGTGGCGTAATTAACTCCATGGTCCCTTAGCGCCACGGATTTTAACACCTGCTAAAAGCAGGTGTTAAAAGCACCATGGCGCTAGGGGACCTCGTAATTGGCGGTAAGGGGTCGGCGCAGCTAACGCTGGTGTAGACCCCTTACCGCCAGGGTCGTAATGAGGCCCGGAGTCTTGGAATCTTGAAGGGTGAATTTTGAATGTTGAATCTCCCTGTGTCTTCCTCTCTACCCCTTATATAGCCAGAATGACATCAGATAATTTTACAATATTGGAGGAAGTATCCCTGACTTACCCCCCGAATGGGATAGGCCAGGCTATTGGGGTCCCCTCCTCACTCCCATCTGATTGGTCCAAGAACGTGACATCAGTTTAAGTGTGTTTGTTTTATGACTTGCTTTGTCTCACCACAGTTACTTTTTACCAAAATAGGTTATTGAACAAAAACCTCATATTTACAATAGTCACCATCATAAAAATCAGATAGGCAGATCCCTTATTTCACAAGGAATATTTGGTTCAAATGCAAATTCTGTGCGATGTTGCCTCCTCCTTAGGAACAATTTTGCAGTTTTCATGAGCAACGTTTTATGTAAAATCCAGCAAATTGCTACACATATGCAGAATGGTATTTGGCATATGTCTGCTGTTCCAGTTCCCGAGGTGATAGGAACAAGTGCTTAGTCTCTTTGGATTTGTCCATAACTCACATTAAATACTGGCATAATATAACATTACTGCTTATTCAGGGCATTTGGAGAAATGTCTTCATATGAAAAGGTCTTTAAATTAAATGGGCTGGATTTGTCCCAAGTGTGGGTGGTCTTTCCAACCCTGACAGAAACTGTCTCTGCCAAGCTTGGCTGGCAACAAAGAGTTTTTTATGATGTCTTTTGAAGTTTTTGACAGTTCCCCCTTCAGAGGGGTGCTTGAGGAAATTGCACCTTACTGTTATGCCCAGCCCATCTTGTCCTCCTTTGTTCATTCTGGCAGAGCAGCCAGTCAGTCTGATGAGGGCGTGAACTTCCACACTTTGGTCCTTTCATATGCTCCTGGGGGCTTGTCCATTTGTGGAGGGAATTCTTTTCCCATGGGGGCAGAACACCTTTGAAGTGCCTGCCTAGGCCAAACCTGTTCTGCTAGTTTCGAAAGTTTTCTTTCTTTCTTTCTTTCTTTCTTTCTTTCTTTCTTTCTTTCTTTCTTTCTTTCTTTCTTTCTTTTTTTTCTTTCTTTCTTTTTTTCTTGTTTTTGGGAATACATATAATATACATTTCAGAGCCAACCCTATCCCCACTTATATAATACTGTTTCTGTATGAGTAATGGTATTATTTCACATTTAGTTATCAAAATGTCATTTTCCTGCAAACGCAAATTTACACATGTTCTTTTTCTCTCCTGTTGCTTTCACAAAATGCGTTTTTTCCAGCACACAGCTTCCTTGGCATTTACTTTCTGAAAGGCTTTTTATAGATCTGCTCAGTTTCTGGAAACAGAGATATGCTTGAAAATGGTTTCTTGGTAATTTGCACAGGCAAGAGAGAGCATCTTTTCTTTGAAGTACTTTGCGTGTTTTGATTTATTTCAAAAAGTAAATCCAATCCGTGCGGACAAGAAGCAGCAATCATTTGCTATTCATGAACTTTACTGAAGAAACAATGCCATTCTGGGAAGTATGGCCTTATTTGATGGTGTTCAAAATTAAATACATGGACAGGGGTGTTTTTTAATAGAACAAAACTGTGTGATGTTTGAAAATGAAAGTAGCACCAATGTGATTTCGTTTTAAATGCAAGTCATTCTCCTGTGCAGCCTTGTACATTTAAATGACAGAACAGCACTGCACAGCCATTCTGACTTTGAGTTGGTTTCTCTGGATTCAGTGAATGACAACCAAATGCAGCTTTTCTTGGGGTGGCTGTGTTCAACTCTCTACCCAAATGTGCTCAGCAGACCAGAGCACAGCCCTTTTTGGGTGACTGCTGAAATGCAGTTTTTGTTGTGGGGGCAGGGGGGGGGGGTTCTGCCTTAGGCCTTAAATGTGCCTGCAACAGTTGATGTATGAACAGGTGAATTATATGGCCTGATACTTTCTTGATGTGCCCTGATAGGAACAGTAACCCTGCTTTCCATAGGAATACTCCCATATAACCCATCCTGAAGTATTCACTACTTAGGCAGGCAAACTTTCAAACTGGAATGGGCGCTCTGTCAGGACAAAAATAATATTGTGTTATGGATGCTTCAGTCCTGCAATACCTGGCAGTATACACTAGCAAACCAAAACAAGTGACACGCTAGTAAAAGAGTATTTGGGAGAACAGGCCTGTCTTCGGCAGCACAACCAGAACTGCTGAGCGTCTGAGACACATTTGGCAGGCCAATTACAGCTCTCGAATCTCAGATGATTTTCTGCGGCCTGATAAAGGGTCTAGCTCATTTCCTAGTTCTCTCTCAATTGTGCTTGGCTGCTAGAGGGACGAATGGGGCAGAGCCACACTGGGAGCACAAGCATGCATTTTATTGTAATGGAGAGCATCATTCATGTGTCTTTTTAAATTTAACATCTAAATGAGGGTCAGCAAAAGGAGGGGCACTAGGAAGAGACAAATGATATGGTTTCAGTGAAGGAATAGGAAATAGATATAGGACAGGACAAAGAGGAACATGAGGAGAATGAGTAGGAGTACAAGCCAGAAGGTGGAGAGTAGACTGACACAGCTGATACTTTTGGCACCCCTCTTGTGGAAGGGGCAATATGACCAGAGGATGGGGCAAACAAAATGGTTCTTTCTCAACACTTTGTACATTGGGTTGTGGCAGCAATTGGCCATGCCTTACAGGAAGGCACAGGAGGAGGACTGTATATGTATGTGCAAGGACTAACGATTAGAGTGACGAAAGACAAGTGGAGTATTATGCACGTTAATGACTGCAATGGGTAAGTACAGTATGTGGTGGCATGAAGTGACACACATGGCATTTGCCTCCTCTGATCCCAAGATATCCTATTCCAGTGGAATCAAGGAATCATTGGCCAGTAATTCTGAAGTTAGTGGTCATTTTGCACAATGACATAGAGCATGCCCTCCTAAGAATGAAGCCCAACCATTGCCAATTGCACCAGCTGCATCTATCAGGCCTGTGTTGGTTTCCAATCCTCCTTTTGTGGAATGATTAAGTTGGTGCTACATGGAGACGCAGCCAGAATGATTATCCTTTTTCGGTATTCAGCGAGGCATGGGTGTTATGAGCTGTGGAGAGATGGATGGGAGATGCCAAGACACTCTTGAGGGTTACTGTGTGCCCATCAGCAAAACATCCACCAATCCACAAAATTGAGCAACAGGGTAACTATTGTCAGCGTAAGATGTAATTTACATGCAAATGTTTGAAGCGTTCCATATTTATGTACTAGAAACCTCATTTCTTCTTTTCCTCATTGTTCCTACCACACCACTTGAACTCCCTACCGTTGACATGAAAAGCACAACCAAGACATTTAAAAGGAAACTGATACACATACTGCATCTCACAATGTTGTAAGAGGCTCACACACATCCCCAGCACCTTCTTACCTCCCTGGGTTCCACTCCGCCATGCCCCACTGTAAATATTCTCACATTTGCAAGATAATACTCCTCTTAATTTCCCTGTTTGCTTATTCTTTGACCAGAGTTAATTGCTTCCCCTTTACCTATCATCATCAAGTTAATATGCCATTGTTCTAATTGTGCTTGCCTTCAACATTTTTGTCACGATATAATGCTCTCAGTAAATACTAATAAATATACAAATCATTTAGTGTAAAATATTTTTAAAATGCATCCATTCCATCTCTTGGAAGTCACGGAGTAAAATGTTGTCTTTGGATCTTGCGTGCGAAGCAGGGTAACTTGAACATTCTCATGGGTACTGTTTGGTCTGTGTAAAGGTGTTCTCTACTCCACTCCTGTGGTGATAAACTAGCAGGTGCATGACTTTAAAATCAGAATCGTAATAGCACTAAAGTAAATGATATCTCATAATATGACAGTCACCTCACTACCAAAAGTGAATTACTGGATCTATCAGTTTCAAAACCACAATCTTCATTAACAACTACTCCACTTCACTATTTAGAGTCTGACCTGAAGCCCACAACAAAGCGTAATTATTGGGATGCATGTGTGGACTATTATTAATGGTGTGTCCATAATATTTCTCAAAATAGTACTAGAAAAAATCAACAAATAATAATTGTTCAAAATAGGGCACTCAGGGTCTTGACATGTAGTCAGATAAAATAGCCCCAGCAGCACAAAAGACTCACTCTGACTACACTGGCAGTTGGGCAATTTAAGGATTATTCAATGGTAACTCTCACATGTGCTTCTGGTCAGACCGACCCTTTAGTGGAACAATCCTGTAGAGAATCATTGTGCCCACCCATGTTGGATGCATCAAGTAAATATGCATCCACAATCTGAGCTGAGGAAGGTATGCTGTATACTCTTGAAGATCCATCTACATTAAGGTATCCCAACTGAGTAAGGTGTGTATCTTACAGTATCCAACAGGCTCTCTGCGTTCAGCCGATCACTATAACATGTACTGTTACTGTTCACAGAAGATAGGTGTAGGCAGCAAGTACAATGCACTTCTTGATGATGATGAAGACAATAGTATTCACATCTTCGTCTGTGTGTTGAGCACAACTTTTGTAGCCTTGTATTACTGCCTTTGTTTTTAACACAGTTTCATTTCCACTGGTTATCAATGCATCTTTACACATTTTGTAACATTGTTTCCTTGTGCCGGGTTCTCAAAGTTCCCAAAGTTCCTCATACAGCTGAAAAGCAGACATTTTAATTCCGAAATGTGAGTCAAGAAATGCTACCAGGAGTTATTTGGGGTATTCTTTCATTGAGGCTATGCAAGTATCCCCATGCAAGGCCTACAACATGCTGCTCACCATCTATGCTGTATCAAACCTTCTGAGAGAAAACATAGGTTGAACAGGTTGCACCTTAGCAGGTCAACCAAGTGTCAGTACCTCATTTAAGGATTCACTATGCAGTCTAGTAGGTTTCATATCCTATTCAAAGGTCCATAGTAGGCAACCGACATCAGAAATCAGCTACCACTGTCTTGGCGGCATGCATGACCCATTTAATACTTGACTTTTACTGTTCCAGTAACTACTGAAGACACTGAATCTTTCACCGAACTAGTCCAACATATGCAGATTATAATTCCAGTAGATAGAAATTGTTGTTTAAACTTTGGGCACATCTGCAATTGGTGCAGCATAATCATTGCACTGTAGATCCAGCAGACATGTGTGCTAATTTTCTGGGTCATGGGAAACATTTCCTTCATGGGATGGAAATTAATGAAAGAAATAGTCTCCACGAGTTGGAGATCATACAAATAGCAACACATGTGCATGGTTTTGCTAGTAATAGGGGCAGCAACTATTCTGGACCCATTGTCAGAAACAATATTTCATAATCATTGCCCCTTTCGGTGGGAAGGGGCAGTCACGCTGTGGTTGTCATATCTATGTAGACAATGTTTTGCTCACAATGTCATAGTGATGTGGACATTCTTGACCCTGGATTGAGCTAGTGTCTGACCCCTGTCAAAAATGCCTGGTCATACAACTCCAGCTTTCCATGCAAAGTAACACTGAGTGGTAATTTTCCATCAGTGGTTAACTTTATTCAGGAAAAGTGGATACAATTTATTTTGACAACATAATACTGAAAGAGGTCCATAGTCAATATTACAACCAGATTAACAGTGATCAAATGCACTCTATAATGTAATATTTCCATTTATATCCACACCTAAATGGGCACATTTCACTAACCTTTGTTCAGAACTACATTGGAACAGCAGCAATGATCTCTTGGATGATGGTACATTCTGTGGTGGAATTGTAAATGGCAGATTATCAGAGGAATGCAATTAAGGTCTTGTGTGATCATCCCAGTGTGCATGCTGAATCATATGGGTCCACAAAGATGTGTCACCCATGTTGGTCACAGGCTTCCTCCGGATCTCAGAGTGCAAGTAGAAAGATTGTTTTTTTTGTATAAAACAATTTTTGTTATTTTTTTTTTATTCTCAAATCAACAGTCAAAACAAACAACTTGAATATATATTTAATCCGTACTAAACCATAAAAACTTCTGCTTATCAACTCCAATGCTCCTTCCACATTAAGTCTACCCCCATCCATAACCCTATACTTCCGTCCATTATAATCTGGTTGCGGCTCCTCGGTAGACCAATAATTCTCCCTTCCCTTGCAATGGGCCTCCCTCAACCCTATATTTAGACCATCTCCATCTATCGTGCCCATACCTTCTCAAGCCTTTGGGGGCATCCCATATCCCTATAGACCCTGTTTTTCTAATTTGCCTCAGTACTCCATCCGGTACAGTCACCTCTGTATATTGCCAACACTTTCTTACCCAACATCAAATCTGTCTTGATTAGGCTTCTTTCACTTGATTTGATCCCTGAGTCCCCCCCACACATATAAGAGCATCAGTTTAGGGCCGTCCGGTATTGGTGCTCTAACAATCCCTGACAACATACCTCTAACTAATTCCCAAAAGGACTGCACTTTGGGGGACTCCCACAAAATGTGGAAGAAAGAGCCCACTCCTGCCTTACATTTCAGACACAGGTGGTCTATCGCTCTGCACATCTGATAAAGTCGGTCCCTACTGTAATATACTCTATGTAATATTTTATATCGTATCAGCTTCAGCTTGCTAGTTATGCTTGCTTCAACTCAGTCTTCCGCTTCCAGTGTTCCCAGTTTCTTTTTAAGATTCTGCAAAGGCTTTGACACAAAACTATTTAGCACCTGATATGATTGTGTAATTGCCTTCCCCCCTAATTTCCCCTTCCACAAGATTGGCCTCCATCGGGACTCTTGAAGGTATATCCGAAGTGTTGTGTTGCTCTTGAGATATGGCATGTTGAAGCCTACTGTTGTGCTCACCTGGTCTCTGCGGAGGCATTGAGGCACGGTTGCAGCCCTCCCGGGGGTGAGTTTGCTCGGGTCCGACTTCGTCCTCTGCATTTATGTGGTGACTGTTGGTAATAGGTGATGCTGCTCAGGACTGCTCCTGCGTGGCAAGCTGAGTATGTCAGCTTGTGCACCTGATTCCCTTCCATACCCCTTCTCCCAAACCGTGGTACCCGTGGGATGTGCTGTCCCTGGAAAGCTCACCTGTTGATTAGTTTTGGCTAGCACTCCATCCTGCTGCTTCTGGCAGGGGCGCTTGTATGATCTGGGCCGAGTTCCTACACTGGTCCCTTGCACGTGGTAGTCCAGTCCTGCTGCGACTAAGCCACAATACTTCAGGTAAGTGTTCCTGTTTGCCTTTGTCTTTCCTTGTCTGTTTTTGTTGTATTCTAAAGTTTGTTTTCTTGTATTGCTGTCCATTCACTTTTGATGTTTGCTCTTTTGCTTTCTTCCCTTGTGAGGTAATGTGGCTGGCCGGGCAGAAGCTGCAGAGCTCGAGGCGGCAGCCGGAGGGAATGAGGAACAAAGCTGCAGTGGTACAGTAGCTGATGAGTTGTTAACTAGGGGGCGCGCAGGGTTCAAATGCGAGGCTTCCTTAGGACAGATGTTCTAACCTTGTCTTTCTTCTTCTTCACAGGGTCAAAGTTTGTGGATGCGGAGTGCAGTGCTGCGGGTCGGGATCAAGCTCACTGGATGTCAGGAGATGAGTCTGCAAATGCAACGATGAAGCACCGAGTATGCAGGAGAACGCCTGGTTTCAAAGGTAAGTAAACTGGTCCAATTGGCGGTGAGCGTCACGTTGCACGGAGCAGCTTATAAAGCTGAGCTTCTGAAGCCACGCTCCACCGGGTTCAACCTGCCTGCCACACCTGCCACACCTGATGAGTCAACACATGAAGACCAGGCCTAGGGAGCTACACCCGAAAAGTCAGCAAATGAGGATGTTCTCTGTAATAAAGGCTTTCAGCTCCTGGAACGTTCTTGTAAAATAAAAGCACTCCTGCACTGAAATAAAGTAAAAGCACTCCTGCACTGAAATAAAGTGTTCCTGCTCACATCTCTATATGTGCCTGGTGCCAAAGGTGCCAGGACTGAGTCCAGCCAAGGCCCCTGTGTTTATGGGTCCCAAAGGGACATAAGTGAGTCAAGTGACCCATTGCCCCCATCACTAGATGGTGTGCTTTTTGTGTTCTGGGGCCTGTGGCCATAACAGCACTCCCCCTCAAGGCCCCTCTCATGGGTGTTTTCCCCCCTGGCCCTGGTTTAGTGGGGTTATTGTGGTGGAACTGCCTGATTAATCGTGGAGCGTGGACATGCACACTGGGTTCCCAGGTCCGATCTTGGGGTCCATAACCTTTCCAATCTATAAGGTAGTATAACTTGGACCGGACCATCTTAGAGTCTAGGATCCTTTTAACTTCGTATTCTGGTTCTTCTTCAACTACTTCAGGATCCACTGGAGTATCGATCCGCATACCTGGTCTCAATCGTTTTAGGGGGAAGACATGAAACACCGGGTGGTTCTGCATGTGGGCCGGTAATTTCATGGCCGCAGGGTTGATCACAGCCTTGATAATGCAGGGTCCCAGATAACTGGGATGGAACGCCTGTGGTTCTTTCAGGGGGATGTTTTTGGATTCTAACCAAACCTTGTCTCTGACTTGGTAGTTGGGAGCTTCCCTCCGGTGTCGATCCGCAAACTGCTTCTGTTTCTCTTTGGCTCTGGCAAGATGCTCTGCCGCTTCCTTAAAAACCTGGCTGATGGTTTTGTGTAAGGTCGTTACAGTGGGCATTTCTAATGAGTCTAGTGGGTTGAAAACAGATGTCTGTGGATGTCTACCATACACTATGTACAATGGGCTTTGTCCTGTACTGGTGTGAATGGAGTTGTTATATGCGTATTCTGCTATTTAAAGTATGTCCTTCCAAGTATCCTCAGTTTGTTGCAGCATACACCATATGTATTGCTCGAGGGTCTGGTTAGTCCATTCGGTCTGGCCGTCGGTTTGGGGGTGATGGCTTGTAGATAACCAGAGATCGATTTTGGCAATTTTACAACACCTTTTCCAGAATGCAGAGACAAACTGAGTTCCTCGGTCTGATATCAATATTGATGGGAACCTGTGTAGCCAGACGATATGTTCCAAAAACACGGTAGCCAGAGTAGAAGCAGTTAGGAGACCTTTCAGGAGAATAAAGTGGGCCATTTTGGCAAACAGATCTACGATGACCAAGATGGTATTGTATCCGTTACAGGAGGGAAGGTCTGTAATGAAATCCACTGATAGCATATGCCAAGGTGCTGGGGGTACTTCTAAAGGATGTAGCAGACCTGAGGGACTTTGTTATTGGGACTTGTGTTGTGCACAGGTGCCACAGGTTGCAATGAACTGGATAATGTCCTTTCGCCAAGTTGGCCACCAGTAATTTTTCTTTATTTTAGCTTCAGATTTGGCTATTCCTAGATGCCCTTCTACTAATGAATCGTGATAGTTTGCGATGATTTGATTCTGTAATTTCTTTTCCGGGATGTACAATCGTCCTTGGTATTATGGTAGGTTGTCCACGATCGAATACCGGTCTCCCTTCCCTAGCCATTCCTGTTGCGCTGGTGGACTCATCAAGTGTTGCAGGTCAGACTTTAAGTTGTCTAGAGAGGTGGTTGCAGCAATCATGCCTTGGATTTGTCGTTCAGGGATGATGGCCACGGGGTCTAGTGCAGTGAATGCCTCTTCTCCCTCACTCATGCGAGAAGGGTGTCCGCTTTTCCATTGCGTACTCTAGGTCTATAGGTGATGACGAAGTCATTTTCCGCAAAGAAGAGAGCCCAGCGGAGTTGGCATGATGATTGCGCTTTAGCGGTCTTCATATACTGTAGATTGCGATGATCCGTGACGACGGTGACTGTTTTTTCTAGCTCCAAGAAGATAATGTCTCCAGGCTTTGAACGCTGCCTTAACTGCTAGCAGTTCTTTATCAGTGATTGCATAATTCAATTCAGAACATCTCATTGGCTAATCAACAGAGTCCCATTTCCATGCCAGGCAGCCTTCAAAAGACCCGGATGTGGCATGTGCCATCCGCTGACTACTGTGGTGTCCATGGACCCCATACCACTGGGCAGCCCTTCTACCCTTTCCACTTACATATCTGTAACACTCCCTCATTGGCTGAGACAACTGGAAAATATTCAGTCTCAACTTGTGAAGGAAGACTATTAAAATATACCAAACCCACCCTAATTTATCATGTAAAGTTATCATTTAAATCTCAAAGCACTACTGCAACTTTTTAAACCTTGGAGAAAAGAAGAAGAATCATTAGGTGACTATGATTCATTTGAAGCTGCATTCAAAGCAAATGAAAGCAGTATAACAAATGTCAATTTCAACCAATGCAAAGAAATGTTGGACAATGAACTCCAACAAGGGGAAGAAATTGAAGCTCACCTAGTTAAAGACACTCATAAGGGCAGTCAACCTTCCCTTACCGGAGGCCAAGAACCACTTGGAGAACCACTCATTCTAACTGAAGCTTAAATATCCATGACTGAGGTTGAAAATACCATGTATCAATAAAGCCAACCTGAAGAAGACTTGGCAGTGCTCAAATCACAGCTAAATGATGAACAACTCACCATTTATCTAGACGTCACTAAAGAAATTGTTGTAACCATGAAACTAAAACTTGTAGCTGTAAAAATGGTAAACCTCTGCTCCTGGATGTAGGTGGTGAAGCTGGTTCCGGTAAAAGATTCTTAATTAAAATAAGCAGCACATTTCAACAAAACTTAACAAACAACCTTTCATTTGTTGTAACATTCCCCACAGGTTTAGCTGCCTACAACAAAGGAGGTTTAACTTTACACAGACTACTGCTCCTTCCAGTAGAACACAAAAATACATTAGAATACTACAAATTATCAGCAGAAGCTGCTACTGAAGTATGCAGAATTCTGAAACAAATCAAAGTGCTCTGAATAGCTGAAGTAAGCATGGTTTCAAACCTTGTGTTGGCTTTAATGCAACTCAGAATGCAATAAGTCCTAAAAACTGACTAGGAAGAGTTATTTGGTAGAAAACATGTTATTGTTTTTGGAAACCTCCTTCAGTTAACACCAGTGAAAGGTGAACCCATGTTCTAAATGTTAGAACATAAACAATGCCGAAATACACTAGGCAGCACTGGAAATGTAAATCTCTGGCAACATTTTCAGTACAGAGAACTAACTAAAACCATGCATCAGTCTGCAGACCTCACCTATGCTAACATTTGAAAAAGAATTAGAACAGGTCTGCTTAGTAAAGATAAAAATAATTTTTGAAAACTAAACTTATCCCTGAGCTGTATGGGCAAAACACACCTGCCCCTGATGTGATGGAACAATTAACTCAACAAAATATAAAATGCATGTTCTTAATGCCAACCCATGCAAGCTGTAGTCAATTCAATGGTACAATGTTGACAATGAAATGCAACCCATGTCAGCTCCACAAACAAACTAGAAGTGCACGGCATGTTACTTCCTATGTCTCAAGAAGCAACAGACCACAACTAAATAGCTTAGAAAGATGTATCTCGAACACAGCCGGATTAGAAAAAGTATTAAGTTTCTGTTTAAACTGCTGTTAATTCTAAAATGTTAATTAGACATAGAACAAGGTTTAGTCAAGGGAGAAATTGGTACAGTTGTTGGCTTCCAAAAATATCCACATAACAACATTCTGTTTTTCAACTTCCACTTTGAGAAACTTGCAGAAGTTACAAAATAGGCAACACAATAACACAAAGACATGTACATATGCAGAGAACAATTCTCTCTATCTTTTCAATATTTTGTCAAAGAAATTATGAGTTACGTAGCACTTTCACTTCTCTGTTCACTCAATGGTCTATTCCTCATTAACCAGTATGGAAACAAAGTCAATGCTGACATTCCTTGCATCATAGAATACAACAGGTTATGTGCACTGTACACCCCAATCTAGATATGTACCCTGTACCTCAAAAGAAAACCTTTAAAAAGAAAGCTACTACAAACAAAACCTATAGCAAATCCCCAAGCAATACTGTTGTAAAAAAAAAATACTGCTGCTTCATGAACTAATACAACCACAAAACTCACTAGTGCAAAAACAACTGCACGCCCATCTGAATACAAAGAGACAAATGTATCTTCTCAAAAAACAACTGCAGGCCATCAAAGCATAAAGAGGCAGAACTCTCCGGTTCATTTAAATTCAGCATCACAAGTGGAGTAAATTGCTATGCAAATGTAGCAATCAATCTTCTCTTCAAATTGCCACCAATTGTTCACAACATTTACTAAAACAGGTCAGACCAGTGTTTTGCAAATGCTAATTGAACCCTAGAGGCCCTTTTAATGAAGGTAACACATTGTACTATGAATGGGGGACAGAGAATAACTCTAAAAATAAATATTAAGACAGACTCAGGAAGTTGGCAAATGACTGTTGTATTTGTAATTGTCTAAAACAGGGAATACAAAGGTCATCAATGGACATCGCACAGCATAATCCCGAAGCATTTGACATCAACCCACACAACCTCTTTGGCCTTGCTTCGAATTCAAGCCTATTCTTTGCTGCGACATACACATAGCTCTCAATCCATCTTTTTTCATGGAGACTTGCTTACTAAAATTGTATCATCAAATGTCCAGAATTCTATGTACATATATGTTGGCGGCGCCGACTGCAGCCTATATACTACATATAGCCACCCTTATGAATACTTGAACTACTTGCGTTACAGCGTCTGCACAATTTTAAAATGGCTTGTGTTTTCTGCAGTGTTCTCCACACGTGCAATCTTCATTCCGCTCTTAAAAGTCTTCTCAATTCTTTACTTCGTCCTCAAATTCTACATCGCCTATGCATTCTCTTCTCTAGTCATCCTTCTCAGTGTGTCACACTCATTTCTTGTGATGTCACCAGCTTCTCCTTTTCACGTCTTCATACTTCTTCAGGTGCTTCCCTCGGGAGATCATCAGTCTTTCAGGGATACTTCATGTAGGGTGTTCTCAACCGATACCTTGTCTCAAAGATTCTTTGTGGTATAGGCACCATTACTGGGGTTGCACATGTCGCAATTTCCGGTTTCCAACATACAGGCAAAATAGGGATGGGACTTCCTGTAGAGGCATTTGGCTGATCCTCTACATCATACTTCATAGAAATGCCTTAAATAATCCTGACAGCACTTACAGTATCTCAGGTATGATGCAAGAATTGGACTACAGCACATGAATAGTAAAAATCACCACACACAGGCAGGAAGATCCATAAGAATTCCTAATGTACTTAGTACAAGTGCTAGAAACCAAAAACATCCCTATAAATGAAATTTTCCAAATGTCAAACACTTGGAAACATACATGCAACCATGTTTCACAAGAGCACATCCTGAATGAATGATTTGTGTATTTATCCATACCAAATTGTGAATCCATTTCACCAGCTTCTGCAGAATGCAAATCATGGCATGTTATTATTATTATTATTATTATTATTATTATTATTATTATTATTATTATTATTATTATTATTATTATTTTTGCAATTCAGACAATCGTACCCACATACAAATAAATTCACATGGCAAATATCTCATACTAATGCTTCTAAGGTACAATGCAGATGGTACCAAAAATAACTGTACGCTTCTTAACTTCACACACGGCCAAGTATCTATTGGCAAGAACACCTTCACAACCATAGGCACAAACTACCACAATCTGCCACACTGGTGCCATAACCACTGCAGGCACCTATACTGCTAATGTGTTTAAAAAAGTGGTTGGTTTGAATATAACAACACTACTGTTACTCCAAAACAGAGGTCACCAGCATATCTAACAAATGCCTGCTTAATATTCCTTCAACCCAATTTTACTCACTAAAGTATAGTACAATACACAGTTAGAATACGCCAACAGGTATCTAACTACATCTAACTACATCCATAATACTACAATAATCCACGATGTTTAGAATACGCCAAAGGGTATCTAACTACTTTAAAAATACATTTAATTCTAATACATTTCAAATATGCCATCACAGTTAATATTACTGCAACACCTATTGTAAACTCCAAAATAGTTAGAATATGACAATGGGTATCTCACTATTTAAAACATACCCTTAATTACAACACACTTCAAACAAACATCCTATCACACTTACATTCCCATAATATATCCATGCTACCACTCACAAGTATTCTGTAACATGTTTTCGAGATTATTAACACACCTAGCACTTACACCTCAGAAAAAATATCAAATATCAAATCAGCCGAGAATCATATATATTGATATTTCTGTACATATAGATGGCGAAAACAAAATGAAAAATATACAGTGAAATTGAAAACATTAAGGGAAACCCAAAAAATGATCTACCACACCCAAACATCGAGTAGGGTACGTGGGACAAAATGACATTCAAATCTAAAGCTACATGCAAAAATGTATGGGAAAACACACCCGATGCCACTGTACTATGTAGCAGATTCCGAGGGAGAAAATACAAAATGAAAAATGTGTAGCAAAATGAAAGATATTTCATGAAAACACAGGTCTTGCTTTTCTGAGGAAGTGTTGTTTCATGTTTAGACCCAGCATATGTGCCTAGCATTGTTGTAATCTATGCAATATGTATAGCAACATCAACAAGTCAGAGCCACAGGCAATTTGCACATTGATGGATTGCTGGGTGTCCCTGTACCATTAAAATTGCTCTCATGTACTAGCTAGGTGGTACAAGGTGAGTGGGTGTTTGTCTGTGCGGTCATAGTCAAGATCACACACCATGTTGGGGAACTGCACTACGGTAACTAAAATTTTAAGAAATTCATGCCATCAGGAATGCTCTGTTGTGACACATCTATTTCATCATGGTGATGATAACTTTAAGAGGATGCTGGATAAGCAGGGCTAGGTGATAGGATGTGCTGTGCTAGGGCGACAATGTGCTGGAAGGTGCTGTGGCACAGAAGTTGCAGAGAGTTAACAGCTTCAACATGTAGGGTGATTAACGTTATTATATCCCTATTAGGCACTATTTCATTTCTTGCTCAATTTCTGCAAGGAGGTTATATATTGCTGTGGGTCCAGATGATTGGGTGGAGAAATAGCTGGTTTCTCAGGTCTAGCTGGCACACCCAAGTACTGTAATCTCTTGGTATGTCAGTTCTTTGTCCTCTCATGCCCCTCCGCTGCTGGCACGAATGTTGATGAGTCTGAGGAGCTTGCTCATGTGATGTTGGAGAGTCCATAGGGCAGGTTCATAAGGCTGTCTGGAGGGGAATGTGGTGTAGTCTGAATGGTGAATTGAGAAGGGCTCCAAGGCTAGCTAGTGGGCAGCCTGCTGTGGGGCTGCAGGGCAGGATGCAGGGTGGATTGTGTGGGTACTGCAGGTAATATTGATGGGCAACCAACAATGGGGGCTAGGGTATGCTGATGGACTGACAGGTTGAGAATTGCCTAATATGTGTACACAAGCTAAACTGTTGGCGTTGCCAATGGTTGTTTTAACAGGACTTCAGTGAAGGACAGAGTGCTTATAAATCGAAGGAGACTGAAACAGAGATTTTCAGGTTTTTCTTTTGAAAATGTTGTCAACCTATGTGGAATGTGATAGCAGCAGAAGAGACATGTTCTCAGAGGTTTTAATGTATCTATTTTGAAGACACGAGGATCCCATCCCATTGTAAAACATTAGTACTGGAACAACTTGAAGAACTCAACCTCGTCCGAGGCATCATCTTCAAAAGCTGCTTCATTTTACAGCCCAGCTTCCATCGCCTTACAAGGCTGTTTCCCCACGGGTTATACTTTATGCTCGTCATGAAAGAAAAAAAATGACAGAAGCCCCCTCAAATTCTCAGAAACTTTAACACAAGCTGATCAAGCAATGCAACACTTTAACTGGACTCTTTCATGAGCCCGACTGATTCCTCCCCGACCCGCCTCGTTCATCCCCAACCCAAAAAACAAAAAAACAGCCATCCTGCACCTTTCGACAGGACATCAGCACGCTGCATGAACTGAAATCCTTAATTAAAATGAGCTCACAAGTTCAAAGAGTTCCCATCAGGAGGAGGTTTGGGTGGGGAGAGGCAGGAATGGGTGGTACTAGCCATAGGGATTAGCTTGGCTATGGGCAGGCAAAGGGTGGGCTCATAAGCAAACAGCACCTATACACAGTTTGTCCCTCCTCAAATGTCATTCCTCTATGTCCCTCATCTAATGGCCTTTATTTATGTATGTATTTATTTATTTATTGCATTTGTGTAATGCCCAAACCCTGGGATAACACAGCATTTCCACAGAGTAAGTGAAAGAACAGACACAGTAAGACAACATGAGGAGCAACTGTATGTTAGATTTTTAAATGAATGATAGGAGTGCTCATTCCTGATGTTTGGGGGAGTGATTTCCAGGGGGAGGGAGCTAACATGGAGAAGCCCACACTGCGGACAGAATAATGCTGGAGGCAGATTCTAGAGGTCACACGGCAGGCTTGCAGGAGATGCTGTTGAGGAGGTAGAGTGGGGCTTCTTTGTAAACAAAGCAGTGTGCGAGAGCTAGTGTTTTGAATTCAATTTGGGCTTTGATGGGGAGCCAGTGGACATCAAGTCTGAGAGCTGAGATGTGATTGGAGTGTCTAAGGCCCAGGGCTGCACAGAGGGCTTTATTCTGTAGTTGGAGTTTAGCAATGTTTTGTTTGGAAGAGCCCAGCAACAAGGTATTACACTAATCAGGTTTGCTGCTTCTGATGTCTCTGGCAAGAGTCAAACAGTTGCTAGGGGTCAGAAATTGTCTGCTCGGGGAGATGAGTTTGAAAGAGTACATTGTCAACGAGGACAAACCATTAACCTGTTTGGTCATGGACAGGTAATTGTCAAGGTGCACTCCAAGAGTCCTAACATGCTTCCAAACTGGTATGTTGGAACGGTTCATAGCGAATGAGACAAATGCCAGGTCCACATTTTTCAGGCAAAAAAGGGAGCCTGCGATGATCAGCTTGGTTTTAACATCATTAAGACAGAGATTATGAGAGACCATGCAGTTTTGGATAATGCTATGTGTCCTGTTGATAGACTCAGCATCTAGGGTCTGGTTACCAGTGATGGGCCGGAGGATCTGGGTGTCATCCATAAAGTTGGTTTATAGGATGTCAAGAGGGTCTAGGCTGTTAAAGAGGGGCTGTAGGTAGTAAGGTGAAATGCAGGAGCTTTGGGCAACTCCCAGGGGGCTTGTGATGGGTTAGTCTACGGAGTCACTGATGAATACTCTGGAAGAGGGATCACTAAGGATGAATTTGATCCAGGATACAGCATTGGTGGAGAAATGGAAGTTGGTAGAAAGATGTTGGCAGGGTAAGTAATGGTCCATTAAGTCAAATGTGGTAGAAAGGTCAAGGGAAAGGATAATGGTGAGACCACCAGAGTCACAAATAATATCTAAATGGATTTTGAGGACTAGCAGGGCTGTTTCATGGCTGTGTTTTGGTCCAAAGCCAGCTTGTCTACAGCCTAGCAGTTGATGTTGCTATAGGAAGAGTTACAACTGGGAGTCAGCCAGCCATGCCAGGATTTTAAGAAGGAAGGGATCGGTGGTGATGAGTCAGTAGTTGGTAGGAAGTGAGGGGTCGAGGGTGGGTTTTTTGAGGAGAGGGGTGACCCAGGGTGCTCTGGGGCTGGTCAGGATGGATTTGGTGGAAAAAGATGCATTGATAAAGCCGTTTATAAGGGGAGTGAAGGTGTAGGCACAGAGCTTGACGATGTGGGCCTGGTTGGTATCTCCCTTGCGGTTTGAGAGATTGAGCGTGCAGATAATTTTGCAGACGTCTGGCTGGGAGACCTGGAAGAAGCTGAAAGTGGGGAGAGAGTAGTTTGGAGTGGGACATGGGTGTCAGTTCAGTCATTGTGGGTAGTTTCACCACAAGTAGGTATTTCTTGGTGGTGATTTTGTCCTTCAATTAGTCTATTTTGTTAACAAGGACCGTTTGACCAGTGGACCACCATTCTTGTTATAACACTAAAAAAACAGAAGGTAAAGTAATTACCAAGTTATTCCTGTAGCTGAGTCCCTAGCCAAACAACTAAATAACCCTATCTGTGAGTAATTTCGTACCAGTTGTGTCTAGGCCCTAGTTGGTGCTGCTGGGCCGGCTACAAGAGGTGTTGAGATAAAGTCCCTAAACTCTCTAAAACACTTTCCTAGTGTCTAATAATAGCACACAAATCTGGCGGTCGATACTTATGTCTTTAATTTTTCGCCCCCAAGATGTTGTGTGTCTTATCATAAAAACAAAAAGCTGACACCAAGGCGACTGATTATATGGACAGTTGTCGATGGGAAGGATTTATTTTAAAAAAACGTATTTCTCACCACCCAAGGATTTGTGTGGATACAATACGTATGGATAACAGGTATAATTTCTTTCTGTAAGTCCTCAATTTTCTTAGTGAGGAAATAGAGGTCTGGGTTATCCACCAGGCCTCTTTTTGCAGTCAACCGGTTTCAGCGGGATTCTTTAGTGGCCGCTTTTTTCAGGACGAATACTTTCTAATTTCTTGTATTCTTAACAATCTCTTCAGCACTGTGAGGTGTTGGAGGGTGTCTTCTAAAGTCCAAGAATGGATAGGGTAAGCAATTCCTAGTCCTAAATGGACGAAGACAAGAGAAACGGGGCTCATATCAGTATCAAGTATTACAGGTCTATTAAAACAAGTCAGTTACCATAAAAGCTCCTGGTAAAGCCATCTGTTGGATATAAAGTTTTCCATACCTCTATGGAGGATTCCCAGTTTCAATAATGCGTTGTATATCTTCAATGGTATCCATTACAGCGAAAATTCAGCTGATTCTTAAAGGGGATTTTGTTCTGTCCCTCTGCGTACCCCTGCCCTGTGGTTGGACAAAGGGCATATATGAGTACTTTTGTTCTCAACAGTTCATTTACAGCATTGTGCAATGATCTCCTCTTGGGGAGACTCCTCACTGTGTCCCTTCTTATTTAGGGACAACTTCAGTTCCATTGTTTAACTATACCATGAGAGGTTTTCTACAATTATATTTTGTCATCTCCTAATAGGGAGTATCATTGCTGTCTCTTTCCTTGCTAGGGGGTAGCTCAAGTGCACAATATTGTCTCTGTTAGTACCCCATAGGGTTGGAGCATGTTATCCTGTAACAGTGTGCGTCCCTTTTGCTACTGGAGTCAGTGGGGCCTCAGTAAGCCATTATCGATAACGGTAGCGAGAGCCTGGTTCCCCCCGCTTGGTTTTGCCCGCTTACCTCTATGTGCTGCTTTGTCCGCGTTCTAACTGCTTTTCCGGTACTCCGCCATTATATTCTTTGTGTGTTTTTGTACTGTGGGTCATGTGTACGTAACGCACGTGTCCACGTCATGTGATCGCGAACTCGCGTCACGTGTGCGCAGTTTCAGGTGCCTTTTCTACGTCGGTAAAGGACGTGATTCCAGGTATTCTGGGATGTGTAGTATGCTAATCTTGCCTTATTTCATACCGGTTTTAAGCATTCTGTTGTTTTTCTTATCCACAGCTAGGGAAGTGTGCCTTGTCGTGTCTCTGATTCGGACGTTTGTGGTGCGTCCCGAGCATAAAATGTGATACCGTAATGGCTCGAACCGAAGCTTCGGAATATTGTTTAAACAGACGAGCTGCTTCTGTTTTCATCTTTTTGATTCACAATGTTTTAAAGGGATATATTGCATTGTGAGAGGTGTCTCAGTGGTATTAATCAGGTCAGAGATATCCTTTGTGTTCTAACAAGGATCCATAATGGGTCTGTTTTTAGATGTCACCTAGGTCTCATACTGTGAGTCATATACACGTGACCCTCGTTTCTATGTCTTGGTCGCAAACTTGCATCCCATGTGCGCAATTTCGGGTGCCGTTACTACATTGGTAACGGACGTGATTCCAGGTATTCTGGGATATGTAGTATGCTTATCTTCCCTTATAGCATGGTGATTTTAAGCATTTAAATATTATGTTGTTTTTCTTATCCACAGCACGGGAAGTGTGTGTTATCATGTATCTAATACGGACGTTGTAGTGCGTCTTAAGCATGGAATGCGGCACAGTAATGGCTCAGACCGAAGTCCCCAATTATTATTTAAACAGGCGAGCTGCTTCTATTTTCATCATTTTGATTCACAATATTTTAAAGGAATATAGTGTGTTATGAGAGGTGCCTCAATAGTATGGGGAAGGTCAGAGATATCCTTTGCGTTATAACAAGGATCCATGATGGATCTATTTTCTAGGTGTCGCCAGGCCTCATACAGTTACGTGAGAGGCCTGTGATTGCTAGACATTGATTTTATATCCTTGGAAGCGACCATACGACATCTTATTTGTCTCTAACCAGGGGAGCGCCATTATAAATTGTTGTATGTTCGCTCCAATTAGTTCCTTAGATTTGGCAGATCGGTAAGCCCACCGTTAAAGGACTGCTAGGGTTTGCCAGCATATCTCTTCATTTAAGCCAATTAGGTGGCTCCGGGTTCTGTATATCCACTGTTGTTCTCTTTTTAATAAGAGTGCTGCGATATTCCCACCTCTTTTGGGTATAGTTACTTTCTCTATTATGGTCCAACTAAGGTCCTCTTCGGTATGGCGTTTCTCAATATAATGTTCCACCAGAGGGGCCGTTCTTTTTTGTGTCCTGATATTTGAACGATGTTCTCCTATCCGTGTTTTTATGGCCCGTGTGGTCATGCCAATATATTTTTTATTGCAAGGGCATTGTATGTGGTACACTACATTGGTGGTGTTGCAATTTGTCAAGGTTCTCTGTTCCCAAGGGTACTTCCAGCCTATATCTATAGTTGAAGTGTGTTGTGTGTATTTACATACAGTGCAAGATCTGCATGGTGTATGGCCCTGGGGTTTAGGTGTATTCCAGAGCGTATTGGTACCCGCAAACTGAGGAGGTTCTTTGTAGGTATGTACTAATGAGTCTCTTAAGTTTTTTCTCCTCCTAATGTCAAACTGTGGTTCTGGTAATTGCTTCTCATTTACATTGAGTATGTGCCAAGCCTTCCGAATTTCTTTTTTTAAACGGTTAATTATTGGTGAGTGGCTAAAAACCGCTGTAACGGTTTTGTCATCTCTTTTTCTCCTGCCATGTTGGTTGAGGGTTGTTTCTCTAGGTATGTCCCTTGCTCGCTTTTTGGCTTGCTTGATGATTTTATAGAGATAGTTTCTTTAAAGTAGGTTGTTAGAGAGCCTAGTTGCTTGTGTGTCATACTCAGCTCTGGAGGTGCAGTTCCTTCTAAACCGGAGGAACTGTCCGAAGGGTAAGTTCTCTTTCAAGGACCTTTGGTGGAAGCTGTTGTAATACAACAGAGAGTTTCTGTCAGTGGGTTTTTGAAAAGCCGTGGTTTCAAAGGTTTGGCCTGTTCTGGTGATCTTCAGGTCAAGAAATGTGGCCGAGGTTCTGCTTGCCTCAGAGGTGAATTTCAAAAATGGATTAAGTCCATTGATCCATTCAGTGAATCTTCTCAAAGTTGGTTCATCTCCATTGAAGAGTAAAAAGACATTGTCGATGTATCGACGCCAACTAATGATATTAGTTGAGAAAGGGTTAGTTTCTGAGTATATATGAGTCTCCTCAAAATTAGCAACCTAGAGGTTTGCTAGTATACGTGCAAAAGTAACACCCATAGCCGTTCCGGCTATCTGTTCATAAAAGGTGTCCCCATTCATGAAATAGTTTTTGTTTAGGGCTATTTCTGCCAGTTGCATTATCAATGTCACAGGCATCTCTAATGTCTTAGCTCGTAATATACTTTCAATGACCCTCAGTGTTTCTCCTTGGGGGATTTTTGATTATAGAGACTCTATATCCATCGTTACTATATAGATGTCTTCATTTTCCAGGCCAAGACTGTCAAGGTAAATGAGAATAGCTGTAGTATCCTTAACGTAGGATCGCATTTTGCTGACTTCTTCTCTCAAAAAGAAGTCAGTGAACTGCGAGAGGGGTTCTAGAATAGAACCAATCCCTGATACAACAGGGCATCCAGGGATAGGGCGGACGCTCTTATGTATTTTTGGTAGTGCGTAAAAGGCAGGGCGTCTGGGATATTTAGCGGTCAAAAAAGCTGACTCTTTTATGCTTATATGTCCTTCAACTTCTGCTTCTTCAATGATTGGGTTAATCAAGTTCCTAAGTTGTTCTGTTGGATCCCTTCCGAGTTTTCTATACGTGGTCCTGTCATCTATTAAAGTATTTACCATCCTGTCATAATCAATTTTGTCCATGATGACGATGGCTCCCCCCTTGTCAGTGGGTTTAATGATTATGTCTGTGTTCATTTCCAATTCTTTGAGGGCTAGATTTTCTTGTTTGGTCATGTTGTGATAAGTGCACAGGTCGTCTTCTGCCTCGATTTCCTCCAATTTTTTGAGGATTAATTTCTCGAACGTCTGTGATTCTACACTTATACTATGTGGTGGAGGGTAATATGTTGATATATTGTGTAGTCCTGTCACATCTACGAGTCCACTAGGTGTGTTCTCCATAAAGAATTGTTTGAGCCTAATCTTTCTCATCAGTTGGGTGATCTCAATTCTCGTCTGGAATGGATCATGGAGAGAAGTAGGAACGAAGGATAGGCCCTTCTGTAACACATTCAGTTGGGTATCTGAGGGGGTAAAGGTAGATAGATTGACCACTAGTGATTTTATCTCGGGTATTATGGATTGTATTGTGGGATAGTGTTCTGTTGGTACCATCCTTTCCCTCTGTTCCTGGTGACCCTGGGTGATTGGTTCGGCCACCATCCGCTGGCCCTGCCACATCCTCTTGGGGCCTGAAAACCCTGGGCATTTCCACCTCTGTTTGGCTGTTGCCGAATGTGACATTACTGCCAGTTTTTCCTGCATCTTCATCTGAGCTGCCACTGGAGAAATTCCAATTTCCAGGCCTAGGTATGTTTCTTTGCTGTCTGCCTCTTGTGTTTCCCATGTTGGGAACGTTGATATTCTTTTCCTGTTCTTCATAATATGCATCTGTCACATACGGGTATTTTTTCTCATGGGAGAACGCTGCAATATCTTTCTTGAGTTTGGTTACTTTTTTGTTCAAATTAAGTTCTTTGAACTCTTTTATTGTAGCGTCCAGGGCTGCCATATTTTTCAGATAGTCGCCCACGATCATTTTTGTAGTTATTGCATCTTGTTTTGCAATGATTTAATTCATTAATCTCTCTGACACTGTCTTAGCTGTATTGATGATTAATATAATCCAGTCTCTGGTGCATTTATTTGAGATGAAACTCCAGTCCTTCCTGAATTTGAGTTCTTCAAGGAAGATTCTGGGTTCTATCCTTATGATGAGTCAGTTGGGGCCTATATGTGCTCGAAGATATTCTGTCATTATGGCCCCATGTAGTTCTGTTCTAATCAACTTTTTCCGTAATGCTTCCAATTCATTCCATTCATCTCCTTTTGTGGCTATTGCAGCCTGTTGTTCTGCGCCAAATATAGAAGGGTTTTCAAGAATCCCCTCTACTAGCTCTTCCGCAAATGCCAGGTATGTCGCCTCTGCCATATTCTCGATGTTATATCAATTTAAAATTAGTACTTGAATTTTATGAGCCGCATCTCTTCTTGCCTATAATGCCTATTGGTGCACTAACTTGCGGTTTTTGATGCCGCCAGAAGGGAGAGTAACCACACAGGGGAGTTTAACGGCAGTTCCCTCCTGTTTATGCCAAAGAATTATAACACTAAAAAAACAGAAGGTAAAGTAATTACCAAGTTATTCCTGTAGCTGAGTCCCTAGCCAAACAACTAAATAACCCTATCTGTGAGTAATCTCGTGCCAGTGTGTCTAGGCCCTAGTTGGTGCTGCTGGGCCGGCTACAAAAGGTGTCGAGATAAAGTCCCTAAACTCTGTAAAACACTTTCCTATGGTCTAATAATTACACACAAATCTGGCGGTCGATACTTATGTCTTTAATTTTTCGCCCCCAAGATGTTGTGTGTCTTATCATAAAAACAAAAAGCTGACACCAAGGCGACTGATTATATGGACAGTTGTCGATGGAAGGATTTATTTTAAAAAAACGTATTTCTCGCCACCCAAGGATTTGTGTGGAAACAATACGTATGGATAACAGGTATAATTTCTTTCTGTAAGTCCTCAATTTTCTTACTGAGGAAATAGAGGTCTGGGTTATCCACCAGGCCTCTTTTTGCAGTCAACCGGTTTCAGCGGGATTCTTTAGTGGCCGTTTTCTTCAGGACGAATACTTTCTAATTTCTTGTATTCTTAACAATCTCTTCAGCACTGTGAGGTGTTGGAGGGTGTCTTCTAAAGTCCAGTCTTCGTCTGAGCGAAAGTGGGGGGGTGGTTGGATCAGGGTTTTCCAACTCTTTGAGTATGGCAAAGAGTTCTTTGGTACGGGAACTAGGATTAGAGATTATAGTTTTATAAGAGTTGGCTTTGATTTGATGAACGCGATTTTGTAAGTTCTGGCTAGGGTGGAGAAGGATACAAGGTTATTGGCAGTTGGGTGTTTCTTCCACACATGTTCAAGGGCTTTTTTGCACCTGTGAAGCAGCGTTTAGCTGGTGTGTGTGCCAATAGATTTAGGGGACAATATTGCCACTTAAAGAGAATAATCCCCCTCTTAACATTAACCTTACACCAATATTCCTTCTAAGTTATAGTATTGTAGATTCTTGGAGTAGATACCACCGTCTTTGTATGTGCCTTACTTAACTTTATTTTATTTTTATTAAATCTTCATACAAAGTTTTTTTTAAATATTTGACATTTCAATGTATTCATATTTCATGGTTATCATTACGCTACACAATTGTTTGTTTCCAAAACTTCAATGTGGACCGACAAAAATGGTGTTCAACACATGATAGCACCAGTTCCTGCTAACACTCAAATTTTAATTAAAATTTTCAATCAATGCGACAATTCACACTCATTCCAACTTCACATTCCATACCCAACATGTTTCATTCCTACACATTACAATTTAAAACACAGTAGAGTCTGGAAATTCATCAGGGGTACACCATTTCCTGGCCGGGAGGTTGTCCGATCGGATCCCTGAATATGTATTGTTTCGCCTGTGGCCCGTCCCTCTGAACCCCCATTTTTTTCACATGTTCTTCCCCATTTTCTGTTTTCTGGCCCCTTTCCTGCCCTCTGAGCATGCCACGCCTATGCTCTGTGTGGTGTCTCACGCAAGGCACTCGGACGCTTGCAGGGGCAGGCCGGGCCGCAGCGAAAATCCATGCAAGTCCAAGGAAAATCACACGCATTCGATTCCATGAATCAACGAACGGGTTTACATGCACTATTTGGCACGCATGTTCCTTATTTTCTACGCAAATAATTCCATGAATCGAGCCCTGTGTGTCCCTACTCAAATGTCATTCCTCTATTATCTGCACTTGAAACAGTACTCAAATGCAACCGTGTGTGTTGTATAGGTGTGGTAAGCAACATCTAGTTGCCCAAACTAAAAATGAAGTGACTAATACCTTTTAAAGGACATATTAAGTGTATAAGACAATATTCTATAGTTACATTCCAGCTCACCCTGACAATAATCTTAATGACTAGAAGTTAAATAACCAGGTACTATGGTGGGTGTGCTTTGAGAGAGGTTGTGATTTGCCTGTATGTTTCCTAGTCATTTCAATAAAAGAACGTTTTTTTTTTTTGTTTTTTTTAAACACGGTTTTGATATACTGTAGGGTTAATTCTGGTTAGGCTCTCTGATTCCTAATAGTACAACATTGCATGTGTAATGCTATCATTTTATATACAGTAGTGCGTGCCTTCTCTTATTCTGTCGGGTTTGCTTTAATATGACAGGGTTTATTGTGCAGTATGTAGCAGCTCATTTCTCTGTTCACAATGCCTGATGATGTGTAATTATGACTTGTCTGAACTGTAAGAGAGAGGGCTAAGTGAAGGAAAATCGCCAAGCACACTTGATTTATGAGCCCAGATACCGTGCTGCAGCCCTAATCTCACTGCTTAACATAGCTCCAGGCAACCCGCCTGGAAAACATGTCAGATCAACTCTGCAGCCAGTTGAGCAAGAGTTACTATGCAGGGGCTACAATGCAGTACTTAATTATTTAGTCATTGTTTAACTTACAGGTATCGAAAGACATTCTTTGTTTTGGACTACAGCATGTAAAAAGTATAGCTTTTCAAATATATCCTTGCTTGACAAAAAGGAGCGCGTGCTTGACATGTTCTTTTATTATTGAACGTGCCTGCCGTTCTTCATCAGATCATAACAAAAGAATGATGGTATTGGAGCAATTATTTCCAACGCTAACGTATTTTACATCCACGCCGAACAATTCCAGTATCCATATTACGTTTTACAGAAGCACTTATAACATGTTTAGAAAGCTTCTATATGAATGGCGTGGAGTGCGTTGCTCTTTATAAAGTTGACATGAGCTATTATAAAATGTAGTCAAACACAATGCAAAATAGACAGGGGCTTTCATTTGACCAAGTTATTGTGCTGAAGCATACATGTGCTTCTTCAGAAGACCCACACATACCAGTGCAGCGCATCATGAACATTAGTTGACATCAGAGCTACTCCCCTTGCCAGCCTTACAATATTGTTTTCTGTAGATTACATGTCATAATCCTTTGTGGGAAACACAGTGTTGGCAGGTGCTGGGAATAATAGAATCCATTGGAAAATCCCCATACACCATTACATTTTTTTTTCCTTAATGTGCAGCCACTTTTCTTTCAGTCAAGATGGCAATAAACCAGTAAGTAGAGAATTCATTACACTTCGCTATGGAGAAGTGGAACAATGAATGAGGAGCACACATCCCTGTGCAGCGCATAGCTATCCAGTTTCTACCAGTACGCAGATAGCTGCAAGTAATCGATGAATGAGACATCTGCTGCAGCCTCTGCCTTTGAAGCTTTCCTCACAAAGCAGTGGTGCACCTACACCCAGGAAGGAAAACTCTTGGGCTCCTAGTGAGAACACCCCTGCGAGAAGGGGAGCCTCCTCTGGAAGTGTTTGCGAAGTTCTTGGGATGATCTGGCAAAAAAAGTTATATTTTCGTTCAGCACTACTGAGCAGATATAATGGCTAGACGCAATTGGCATAGCATTTTTAGCCGATTATTATGCTGAGAAAACCACAAAGAAGAAGACATGCTGTTTTAAAATAGACTATGGGCCTCATTCCGAGTGCGGCGGTAAGGGGTTAACGGCACTGGTAAGGATGCCGGTGTTGTTATCCCCCTACCGCTGCATTCTGAGGTCCCTTAGCGGGTCCCACTAGGGCAGGCTGATTTTACTAGCCGCCCTTAGCGGGAGCAGCTAAGGGGCCAAGGAGCTAATAACAGGCACGTTATTTGCAGGCCCGTTATTGGCTGCTTCCCCATTCCCATTGAGCCCTATGGAGGCTTGAATGGTAATGGTGAATGGTATTCAGAATGGGGACTTACAGGGTCCACCAAGGTCGGAATGTCCCGGTATGTCCCCATTCTGACACCATGGATCCGGACACGGGTTTGGAGGCAGTCATGGTGCTATTAGCACCATGGCTACCTCCAAACTCGTAATGACCCCCTATGTGTTAGACGACACAAGGGTCAATCCGTGTTTTCAAGAGTTCAGTAAAACAAACAAAACAACATTTTAAATTGCTTTAAAAAATGTTGGGAAATGTAACATTAGGTTTTTTCAACCAAGACTAATCTTAGTAGCAAAACATAACTCTTCAACACACAGTGACAGGACAGTTCTGAATACAAAAAAAGTATTTATGTGCAGAATTCCATTCATTACAAGATGGATTTCAGAATTCTTTGTTTTTGTTGTTAAGTTATTATAATTGCTGTATTCATGATTACATATTGAAGGCTGATGTACACACATAGCGTGTCAAAAAATAATGTAGTCACTGGCACCATGAGTGGCCTGTAAGGGTGGAAAAATAGATTTTGGTTAAACTTAGATTGCTGGCTGGCTGGTGGTGTACACACAGGTGACTTATCACACCATATAGATGGGCATCAAGGAAATCATACAGTGGTGCTATTATAAAGTATAGGGTTCACATCCTCATTATGTTCCTTGGTTCCTCTGTTCAGCTTCATCTGTGTAATGAAGTAGCATTGTCTCTCAAATTACATAGATGTTACATTTTTCCAAATACATACGGAAACGGTACCCCTACAGAATATCTGTCCTCAAAATGTTCATAGTTGAATTCTGAATGAACCTGTTCCATGTGATCTGAAACAATTTTAGAATTAAATATGTATGATTGTGTTCTACTTACTTACTTATGGTATAAAATTGCATTTAATTAGAAGTAAAGTGGAATTTTAACAGACATTGGGTACATAACACAATTGCCAATGGCATAGGCTTTCGACAAATAATAATAATAAATAATAATAATAATAATAATAATAATAATAATAATAATAATAATATTTTCAGCAAACATATGCATCCATTTCCTTGCAATACAGTTTTTCAAATATTTCACTTCAATAGTGATTTAGTGATATATATATATATATATATATATATATATATATATATATATATATATTTTTTTTTTTTTTTTTTTTCACTAAAAAAAACGTTGTTAAGGGGACGTTATGTTTAATTTGGCCTACTAAAAACCTGTGCAATTCTCTAAAAAAACTTTACAAACCTGACATTATGGTTCAAAGTAAAACCGAAAAAACCCTGAAATTCGCCAGTATTGGTAGGCTAAGCAACCATACCTGCCAGCACCACTGTGCACTGCTAACACTAACACCCAGGACATGAAAGATGGCATCGCAAATGTCATTGATGACATCACTGATGATATCACATGTGTAGCCCCTTTGTTTTTGTTCACTTAGGTAGGGGGCAGTTCTTCTGGTGCTGCGTGACCGTAGCCTCAAAAGCACTTCGAAGATTCTCCCCTTAAGTAAAGTCCACCCTACAACTTTCTCTCTCCACCTGCCCTTTCTTATCCCAGTGGTTGGTGTCTCTTCTTTACCCTCCTTTGCCCTCCTCTCCTAGTGTGTCGTGTGCTCAAAAGCAATAAACTGGAAAACAACAACAATTACAAAAAAGGCTCTTTTCAGAGCCGCCTTTCTCAGTTTAACAATATAACTATCAAGTGACCGTTGTAGTAAGAGGAGTAAGTGGTGGCTCTGAAAAGAGCCTTTCGGTGGTGTTTTGTGTGTTTCAAAAACTGTAGATTGGAAAAAACGGATTGCCAAATAGGCGACTATGAATCCAAAAAAGGTCACAATGCATTTTGTACATTGCGAAGAAAAATGTTATTGCCAGCATATGTGAGACGGACTCCATCTCTGCGAAAAATGAAAGTGCTGCGAAACAAAATGTTTTCATTTTGAAATGAGGACATGCCAACATCTCTTAGAAAGGCACAAACAGCCTTATTGACGTCGCACCTCACTTTCTCCATTTGTGGACCAAATGCAGAAGAATGCAGCCATATTTGTCTTTGTGCAATACGGGAAAAAACTATTTGGCAATTTGGAAACATGTCCATGACCTTCGCAAGTCCTTCCTTCATTGCAAATTGCAAAGAAATTCCAGAGACATGGCCTAAACTGTTTCCTCCGCAATGAATGATAAGTATATCAGGATGATGCTCTGTCTGTAAAGCAGCACAGAGAGGTACCAAGTCCAGCCACCTCATTCCACGCAAGCCATGCCAGTGCACTTCCGCATGTGGAAATCCAAGATCTGCAGATAGACCGCAACTTTCTGCATGCACCTTCAACCAATGTATCCATGAGTCTCCCAAAATCCAGATAATCTGTTTTCGAGCACACAGAGACATGGCTGTCTGGTCTCCTGTCAGGGAAAAGACCTTCTCACTAAATTTCTCTGTACAGAACACACCCACTGAACTTTACTGACCAATCCCTACCTTCCCACATTCTCATTTGCATGTGTCTCCACCCCAGAATCCCTGTTGGTAATACGCGCTGCCTGCAAACTACTGCCATGTCCGCAGACACGTAGAGGATCAGAGCGTGACGACTGTACATTTAAATATCATTCCCCTTTTCCCCTTTAAGGTGGGCTCTGAAAAGATCCTTTTTTTTGGGCAGATGCCTTACAGACACCTGTTATTTTGTTTTTTTTTTCATATTTTTTCTTCTTACTTTACTCCTACAACCATTACAGAACCTTCCCCAAAGCAAGCCTTACATTCCAAAAGAACATGGCATTTCCCAAAGAAGATAACGCAACACCATCTGCTTAAAAATAAGCCGCATAACTGGAAACAATGTTCTCATGGCTGCAGAAAAACATACCAGGTCGTAACTTGAAAGCACGCATGCCGCGATTACACCTCCCAATACTTTGATCAGGACAGAAAACAGAACTGTTGTCCCATTTTCCTCTAGGGAGTAACCCAGAAAAAAATACTTTCACAGTTGGAAAGATGTTCATGACTGCTTGAACCAACTGTTCCAAATCTTCCAACAAAGTACGTGAACTCACGTAGCCCAAATGGCAAGCACCGTAGTGCAAAAGTACCACATGGGGAGTGGTCATCCTAAGCATGTCTCTGCAAACTTGGAGAATTGCTGCAACATTGCGATCAGTCTCAGCGCTACACACCACCTTCACTCCTCTCACATCGAAATTGTGTGCCACATGCCTACTTTCAGCATAGTGCTGTAAACCATGGACAAAAATATCTCCAAGCACCAAAACCCTGACCCTTTCCATGCTGGATTTGCTGTAGAAGCCCGTATGTGACACGCCCTACCCGGGGACAAGCGTTGTCTATGTGCGGCAAGTAACTCTTAGCCAGTCCTTCTACCCTTTACACATCACTTGCGAATCCATTCCCTCATTGGACACAGCTAAGCAATCACACAACCATCCACCAATCACATTCAACATCTCTACATCTAACTCCGTCATAAAAATTTCGCACTTCAAATGTACTATTGATCACTCTGAATGCAAGTCGCAAATTATTGCAAAGCACCTACTTCAAAAACTACTGTGCAAGTGTCGCAGATTTCTACGTACAGCTCCATGCATGCGCACATGCATAAGTAAAAAGTACAGGTATGCATATTTTAGTCAGAGAACATTTGCAACCCTTATGATTTCATTTAAACAAATTAATGCCACAAAATCTGCATAGCCAATACATACCAGCGCTCCTCCTTTAAGTGCAAGCTGTCTGATTTTTCATTGACAAACCGCGCTACTTCTTACTGTCTCCCGCATAACCTATACATACGTTACAACCCTCCCTATTTAGTACGAAACTCGATTTTCCATTAGAAAATGTCACAATGTTTACTGTGTACCGCCTACATTAATGCTACCTCCAATGCGATCGTATGAGAAAAAGAAAAGCTCCTGATTGCTGTGGTGACATCTCCCTCTGAGGGTCTCCCGACTTTTCGGATTCATACTTATAATATGAAAGTAGTGACATTTTTCCCATCTACTATAATGACCTATCACTTACAAACCTCTGCTATTGATAACACCGCTTAAAAACACAAGGCATTTTCATAACCTAATAATTTTACTCATTTCTGAATCACGTGCAACTAACATACTGCAAATAACATACAAAGGCAGCACATAGTGAAGTGAAATGCACACTTGCACTTTGTTGAGATATCAAAGGAGAATACTCTGACGAAAGATGCAAAATGAATGTGCACAGTAACATCACTAAATAAACACACAAAGTTATCACCTTCTTCTTTTTACAATCGCAGTGAAGACTACTCTCCTGAAAATCAACAGCATCTACACTGCAAACAACATATCCGAAGAAACCTGGTCATTCCGCAAAAAAAAGGAAGTACAGTACTACCTTTATATTCTTACTGTTCCTCAAAGAGACTGTGTGGGTTATTTATTTAATTTGCACACCAAAACAAACATTGATTTATGAACCATTCTACCCACAAATCCCCATTTATTAAACAAAGAATAACAGGCAGAATGGCTCACAAATCCCTGTGTTTTTGGAACTCAAATAACATACAGAAGCCTTAGAATGTTAGTACTAGAAAACAAATAGTTGTTTCAATTTTATACCATTACGTTTACTATTAATGCTTTTCCTCACCACTAGCTCACTTTGTACTCTCATCTGAAGCACATTGTAGTAGTATACAAACAGAAAAATAGCCTTCCCAAATCATTGTAACAGCCCAATGCACATTCACACACCACCACAAAGAGCTTCCCCATCAAACTCATGCACGCATGCACACAGCACACATACATTGTACAACAGACCAAACCATGCCTTCTTTTTTTCAACAGACCCCAAAGAATGCCTACCAAAAGGCAACTCTGTAGAAAGAAACGCAGAAATAGAGCACATGAAAATAAAAGTGTCCAAAGTAAGCATCCATCTGTAGCAGAGTTTGTAGAGAACGCTGGAACAAAACAGCTAATACAGACGTTTAGCGAAAAAAAAGGAAGCTTCAACTACCAAAACTGTTTCGCCACAGAGTCCTTCAGAATCTAATAAGAAGAGGACCGAAATCATCCTCAACCCTTAAAACCTACCGTACAAAATTAATCCTACAAGCTCTCGTGGACAGTGCAATCCTTTTCAAAAGGAAGTTGTTTATATTAGTGTTAAATAGGATGAAACCACAAACAAAACTAAGTACTAAACTACAAAAGAAACTTATCAATAAATGGAATGTCAACAAAAATAATTTCTTACATATTTGTGGAGGTGAATGGAGTGACACAACAACCACATAACCATATTTTAATGAAGAACCATATTTTAATGAAGAAGCATACAAACAAAATCAAACAAACACAATTGCCATCCATAGAAGTGGACGAGGGTATGAAAAAATCAATAATACCATTATGGAACAAGAAACAATGCTTAGAAAAGTATCCCCTGAAAACTCAGAATTACCTCTCGATTCGACTGAACCAGACCGTCCAGTATACAAATGGCCATGCACGTCAATGTGTACCATTCCTAACAAATCTTTCAAATCTTTACATCAGTTCCTCAATCAGTATGTGAAAGGTAAAGACAAAATCAAAATAAAAGTGCTGCAATATATGGATATCTGTCCAGTGCGCAAATACACAAGACTACAAGGACATTCATTAGCCTGCATTTCAGGACCTATTTGCAAAAGCGCTTTCCATGATATCAAAAGGATATCAATACATCATTCAAATGTAAGAAATCTAGTGTATACAATATACTATGCTAAAAGTCCAGCTTTAGAATTAGCCAATTTAAATAACACTCTTCTGCATGGTACACTCAAATACCTACAAGAAGAAATCGACCGTATCCAGAGAAAATATTTTGGAAGTGAAAGCCACTTACAAAATGCAATAGTTTTAGAACAGACTAGCAACAATTCTGCACATGGCAACCTTCTACTACACACATACAAAAAAGAAATACTAAAATTTAAAAGTGCATCGGCTGAAGTACCAAACCATGCGTGTTGTGTTGCCACAGAACATTTTACAAAAGGTACACAAAAAATATAGACATAGCATACAAAATAGAAGACAATGAAGATTCCAAATGGTTTGAATTTGCTCTCCATCTTATAGCAGAAAACAAATACCAAATAAGTGAACCCCTAATATGTTGCAGGTACTGCACTACAAAACTGGACAACAACCAAACTCCTTCACGTGCTATCACAAATAATTTGGAATTGTTCCCAGTACCAAAACCCCTGCACAACTCAATTTATATGAGAGCATCATAGTCCAAACAGTGCACCCATTTCAAGCAATAATACGCCTTCAACCAAAAACAGCAAAATTACCTCCCTCTGCATTGGTGAAAGGCATTCGTGGCAAAGTAGTTTATTTGCCATTAGATCTAACAGAAAATGTAAACACTCTAGGAGTGCAACGTTCAATAGAGCATTCTTTAATTGTCTTGGTAAATGGTGTACCAACAAAAGACAAAAAATAATTTGGCAACAACTGGTGGACTTACATAAAGTTAGACAAGCCTTTCAATATCTAAAAGACAATAACGAATACTACAAGGAAATAAATATTGAAGAAAGCTTAAGGGAAACAACTGAAATAATTCAAGAGTCATCAGAAACTGGACAATTTGAACTTCTGGATCCTGCTGCAGTATCCACTCTTTTGGACCATTACACAATTCATCCATTGCATTCCAATGAAAGCATAGATGATGCACTAGAAACTTACCAAATGTGACAAACCAAAGGGTCACCAATGAGCATATGGGAAAAAAGTATAGAAGACCATGCTTTTCCACTGCTAGTTCCTACCAGCAAAGGCGGGAGATACAATGATAGACCCACTCAGATTACAGCATCAGAATACCGCTCATTATGAATGTATTCGCAAGATCCCAGATTTAGACAAAATGTGGAATACATATTCCACCTACTCTTTGAAAGTGAACTAGCAACCCTATGTTACAGAGTTGCACACATTTTGAAATCTGGAACCCACTTTCAAAATATGTCAGCTACGCAATTTATACAAACAGTACAAGAAAAAGATGAGGTTTTACAATCAAGTATAACAAATCTGTTTGCAAACATGCGTGGTACTAAAGAATACTGGTTCCGACGGCACAGAGATGTACGTTGTATGATCAGAAACCTTGGACCACCGACTTGGTTTGTTACACTACATTGTGCAGAATATGCATGGGAAGATTTACATGAGTTCCTACGCATATCAAACAACAACAAAACCAACATAGATATTTTAACACCTGGAGAACTTTGCTCTCTAGATACAGTTAATGTGTCAAGATATTTCCATCATCATTTCATTGCTATTTGACACTTTATTTGCAATAAAACTGTTCCTCCCCTCAGAGAAGTGCAACACTTCTTTTGGAGAAAAGTATACCAAGCGAGAGAAGCACCACATATTCACATGCTTTTATGGATCAAAGGTGCACCTAAATTTGGTCACAACAGTGATGCCACTGTTTTGCAGGTTATCCAAAAATATGTCACTTGTGAAATCCCTTCACAACGGACACATAGTGACCTGCATGGGAAGATTTTACAATTTCAAAGACACAAATGTGGCAAATATTGTCATCGCAAATACAAAAGCAAAGGGAAATACTTCACCAAATGCCACTTTGGTTTCCCTAGACCAGTTACAGAAACAGGTGAAGTGAACAACTTCATGTCTTCAGTTCGACATAGTGTTAAAGGTAAATCACCTAAGAACACGTATTGCATAAAAAGAATAGAAGAATCAAAATATATCAATGATTACAATGCCATCATTGCCCTCTTATGGAATGCAAACATAGATGTGCAGTACATTGCAGACAGTTCCACTGCTGTTGCACGATATGTTACAGCCTACTTAACAAAAGCAGAAAAAACAGAGCTTCAAGACCTCTGGGATGACCTATCCTCAGACAAAACACTATCTCAGAAATTGTACAACCTAGGCATAAAAATGATCTCTCATAGAGAATGTGGTGCCTATGAAGCGGCAGATCGTTTAACCGGTACTGCTTTGTATGGAAAATCAGACAACATAGTATGGCTAAGTCTTGGTCCTGCTAAATCTAGAAAAAGAGTTCTGAAATCATATGAGGACATAGAAACAATTGCCAGAAATGATCCCAACAGCCAAGACATTTTAAAAAAGAATTTACTGGACACATACTATCCGAACAGGAGTAGCACTTTGGAAAGCATGTGTCTATACCACATAGCTCAAAACTTTGCATACAAAAATAATATAAAACCCAATGAAAGCAAAGGTAGATATAGAGTGACAGATTGTGAAGGCAGTTTAGTGAAACCTACCAAACGAAGCTTAATTAATCATGTCAAATTGTCATTAAAAACTCCTCAACAGAAAGAACTATATTACATGTCCCTGCTACAACTTTTTAAACCATGGAGAAAAGAGGAAGAGATACTAGATAACTATGAGCGCTATCACCAATGTGAACTTTACGCAGTACAAAACAATGCTGCACAATGAACAGCAACACGAAGAAGAACTTCAGGCCCAACTAGATAAGGACACTTCCGACAGTAGTCAACCTTCTGTAACAGGAAGCCAAGAACCACTAGAACAGCCACTAATAGCAAATGGGGCAGAATTAGCTATGACAGAAGTGGAAAACACCATGTGTCACTATCAAGAAGATATAGGAGACTTAACTGTACAACAAACAAAACTTAACAAAGATCAGCGCACCATTTTTGAAGATGTAACAAAACAAATTGCACATGGTGTACAACACGAAAATAAAGAATGTACCCGCCAAAATTTCGATCCTATACTGCTGTACGTGAGTGGTGAAGCTGGGTCAGTAAAACATTCTTAATCAAAATCATCAGCAAGTTTCTTCATCAATTGACAAACAACAAACTGGCATCTGTTGTAACTGCCCCCACAGGTTTAGCTGCCGACAACATAGGCGGTGTCACTTAACACTGATTACTACTCCTTCCAGTAGAACACCAAAACATATTAGACTATTTCAAACTTTCTGCAGAAGCTACAATGGAACTACGCAGAGTATTAAAACAAATGAAAATGCTACTAATAGATGAAGTGAGCATGGTCTCCAACCTAATGTTGGCTTTGATTCACCTCAGATTGCAAGAAGTACTTAAAACAAACTATGAAGAACTCTTTGCCGGGAAACACATTATCGTTTTCAGAGATCTTCTACAATTGACACCAATGAAAGGTGAACCTATTTTTAAAATTTTAGGACACAACACAAATTCTGCCGTAAAACTGTTGGAAGCATAGGAAATGTCAACCTTTGGCAACATTTCCAATAAAGAGAATTAACAGAAAACATGCGGCAATCTGCAGATCTCACTTATGCCAACATTTTAAAAAGTATTAGAGTTGGTGTACTCAAGCAATATTGAAAAACCGGCACATTCATGCACTTTATGGCGATAATGCATGTGCTACTGATGTTATGACAAAAATGTCAATTGTATGGCCTTAATGCCAACTCTTGCAAGCTGTTTCAAATTCAATGAAACAATGTTAAAAAAAGAAATGCAACCAATAACGGAAATGTGCGCCACAGCCAAACTAGACGTACATGGTATGACACTACCCATGTGTGAACAAGCCACAACAAGGCTAAATACCTTAGAAAATTCAATCTGCAACCCCGCTGGGTTGGAAAATATATTAAAATTATCCTTAAATTGTAGGGTAATGCTTAAACGTAACCTTAACGTGAAGCAAGGGTTAGTTAATGGCGCAATGGGTACAGTTGTTGGCTTTCAAACATACCCACATGACAACAACATTCAGTTTGTCAATATTTGCTTTGACAAACTTTCAGAAGTGAAAAGGATAGGGCGCTGAACTGCTCTATTCCTTCTCTTCAAAGACATGTATGTACGTAGAGAACAATTTTCTCTAACTCTTGCATATGCAGTCACCATTCATAAATCCCAAGGTCTTACACTAGACTAAGCATTGATAGATATAGGAAACACAGTCTTTAAAGAAGGCATGAGCTACGTAGCACTATCACGCTTACGTATACTTGACAGTCTATTTCTAATCAACTTTGATGCAAGTAAACTGAGCGCTGATATTCCTTGCATTTTAGAATACAATAGACTGCGTTCACTGTACACCCCCAGCTGCAACAATATCCTGTTCCAGAAAAAATAAAACGTGGTAAAAGAAAACTAATTCAAACAGAAATGCAACAGAATCTGACGGTAAATCCTTCAAAGAAAACAAAAGAAGCTAAAACTTTATCAATTACCACAAACAAAGAAGAACCTATTAGGGAAAGTAAATCAGGTACTTCTTCAAAGAAGTAACAGAAACTCCAGAAAAAGCACTCAGAGCCAGAACTAGCTGGTCCATTCAAATTTTCAAATGAAACTGGTGTAAGTGCTATGCAAATGCAGCAATGAATATTCTATTTCAATTGCCACCAATTGTTAACAATATTTACTTACACAGTACAGAGCAATTGTGTTTGCAAATGTTAGTCTTCCATAGAAACGCACCAAACAATCCTGACAACACGTACAGTGTTCATGGAATAAGACAAGAATTTGTCTACTGTGCTGGAATGGTGAAATTCACTATAAACTCACAAGAAGATCCACAAGAATTTCTAATGTACTTACTACAAGTGCTGGAAAACAAAAACATACCTATAAATGAAATCTTCAAGATTTCATACATGTGGAAACATACATGCATTCTGTGTAACAATGTGATACAGGAACAAATCCCACATGAGCGATTTGTGTATGTATCCATACCTAATTGTGAATCCATTCCATTTCAGCAACTTGTACAGAATGCAACCATGGCAGATTATGTACTATGTGCAATTCAGACAATCGCTCCACCTTACTGATACAAACACATAGTAACTACATAATACTTATGCTTCTACGTTATAATGCAGATGGTACCAAAAACAACTGCAAGCTGACTGGATTCACACATGGTCAAGTGTAACTTGGAAAGCAAACCTTTACAACAATAGGTATAATCGATCACGCAGTAGCTACAACCAATGCAGGTCACTACATTGCATACATTAAAAAGAAATGTGGATGGTCCGAATGTAATGCACCATTACTCTAAAACAGAGATTGCCAGCTAATCTTACAAATGCGTACTTAATCTTTCTTAAAGCAAAAAATGTACTAACTAATGTGTATTTCAAGATTACCAAAAAATCAAGTACAAGACTATAAACAGTTGGAATACGCCAACAGGTATCTGAACACTCAAAGAAAGCAAAGAAATAGTTTGTAGCATAGCAATTAAAGGTTTTTTTTTTTTAATCAGACAAGGATTTTTTCCCCCAGACCCAAGGATTTTAAAAACAAACACAGAAACTGAGCAAAATGCACAGTACACTGGTTTGTAAACTAAATATGAGGATAAAAAAGCTAAACTGTCTATTATGCAATGTAATACATCTGCTTAAAATGCAAACATTAACATGTTTTTTTTCTTTTATCACAGAAATTTAAAAAAGTCTTGTTCCGCCAAGTACTACAGTCATGTAAGACATATATGGATTCTGAACAAAATAAACAGTAAGTATAATTACAGTCATTTCATACATATGCAAATCTACACGGCTAATCTTTGGCAGTAATGTGGTGCAGTGGCTGTAGGCTGTATAACCTACCACCTACCACCTACACCCTACGGCCAAGCAACCAAGACTGTAGGTCCTACCCACAACCATCGCTGCATATCAAAACCATGGTGCTTCTAATTTGAGTACTTCTAAGTTTACTTTTGGGTGCATAGCCTTTGGCCATGCACCCATGACTGTAGGCCCTCCCCACAGCCACCTGAGTGATGTATCTATAGCTGTGATATGCTGCAGTGGGTGTTGACAGGGCCTAAAGTCTTACGTGTATGTCCATACATAGTTCAATGTATGGGTGTTAAGTGGCTTCTAGCTCCAGCGCTTATAACTTTGGTATTTGCTGCATGGCCTTTGGCCATGCAGCCAAGACTCTACACACTCCCCACAACCATCTGATCGATAACGAATTGCCTACGGCCATACACCCAAGACTCCAGGGCTTGGCCACAACCACCACATCATTTTAAACCCATGGTTACTTACAAATCAGTAGCACACCCATAGAACGAAACATTGCAACTGCAGCATGTACTGAATTTGTAGGCAAGACTCTAGGCTGTGCCCACACCTAACAGATACATAGTCCATTGTATGGGTGTGATGTATGAATGTGATATGCTGCAGTGGTTCTTGGCAGTGTGTGCATACTTGGGTGTAAGGCATACAGCCTGCAGCCATACACCCAAAAGTCTACATCTTGTCCACAACCACCGCACTATATAAAACCCATGTTGGCTTATAAGTTAAGAGGGTATAACTTTGTTGGTGGGTGCATGGCCTTTGGCCATGCACCCAAGAGTGCAGGGTCTCCCCACAACCACCTGAGTGATATGCGATACTACGGGTGTATCAGGCCCTCCCCACAACCAACTCAGTGATGTGCCTTAGTATGGGTGTATCTATATGTGTGTTAAGCTTCAGTGCTTCTGGCCATAGGCTGGACTCCTAGCTGGATGTCCTAGATATCACAAGGTATGGGTGTGCAGTGGCTTAGACCTCCATTGTTTACAACTATGTTCTTGGGTGCATGGCCTTTGGCCATGCACTCAGGACTGTACACACTCCCCACAATCATCTAATCAATAATCAATACTACAGGTGTATCCTACGGCCATGCATCCAAGACTGTAGGCCCTTGCCACAACCATCGCAACATGTCACACCCATGGCGGCGTACTAATGAATAGCATACCCATAGGAAAAAATAATGTAATTACGGCATGTACTCAATTTCAATGTTCTCTAACACCACGCGTGTCCTTAGAACAGTGTCAAGTTCCCAGTGCACAGGGCGGACTGAAACACTACCCTTATTAGACCCCTCGTTTTCTGTACGTGCAAATATCCCAAACAAGGCGGGCATAGAAAATACATCATGAACACCTACCGCAAACACAAATGCAGTTTTTCACCCATCTCTTACTGTCTGAACCTCCCCAAGCACTATGACACAGCAAAATAGTTTTCGAAATAGCATGTTGTTACTGGTTGCCGCTCCTCTAACACCACGCATGTCCTTAGAACAGTTTCAAATTCTCTGTGCACAGGACGGACTGAAATAAAACCCTTTTTAGACCCCTTGTTTTCTGTACGTACAAACATCCCAAACAAGGCTGGCATAGAAAATACATCATGCACACCTACCGCAAGAACAAATGCAGTTTTTCACCCATCTCTTACTGTCTGAACCTCCCCAAGCACTATGACACAGAAAAATAGTTTTCGAAATAGCATGTTGCCGCTGGTTGCCGCTCCGCTGGCAGCGGATCCAAGATGTCAGGCGCATCCAAACAATCTGACGCAGAACACGTCTCACTGCAGCCAATCGGCAGAGACGTTGCGTGTCCGTGGTCATGATGCCAGCCCCTTAGCCAATCGGTATCTTGTCCACCGAGCGAACAGGGTAGTCTGACCGCAGAGCGCACATAGATATTACTAATTTTTAGAGACCTACTTTTTGGTCATTTTAAAGAAAAGTACTGCACGAAGGTCACCAAAAGCATGCTTTCAGGACCAAGCCCACGCCCCTCCTGCAAATTTGGTGAAAATCCGTCCTGCGGTTTGCCCTGTAGCCGTGCGCAAAGTTTTCCCCCATTCAGCCTATGGGAAAAAATGACGTTTTGGGATCCCCCCTATAACTTTCCCCCCCCTTGAACAAACATCACCAAACTTTGAAAAAAGAATTCAGAGTGGCCCATATACTTTTTTTGCAAACTTAGGTGAGGATTCGTCCGGGGGGAGCGGAGTTATACGCCGCCCAAAAAGTGCTCTTCCTATGGAAACAGCAACTTAACCATAACTACACAGCCACTAAGGTGGCCGTGTAATATAAACTATTTTATTGTTTTAATTTAGTGGGTTATTTCTGCTGCATGGCCCAATAATACAACTTACTAATGGTGAGTAAGCTAGGTGATGTACCATTGGACAATCCATTTGTTTAATTGATGATTGTGGAGGCGTTCACGTCAGGTAAGTTAACCGTGAACTATAATTCTCAATGTTATGGAACTTGCTGAACGGAAGCTTTGTGAGGCAGGATGTGCATAGGTCCTATTGATTAAGGTGCTTCTAAGATACCTAACCTAATTAGCTTTGCTTTGCCAATTCGATCCGTCGGAGCAAAATATATCATGTAACAATTCATCTCCCTCGTTTTGGTTTATGCACTGGTGTTTTATACTGAAAAGGTTACGATGGTTCGAAAGAAATTGATTATTGTGCTGTAGAACTTCGTATGCTAAATAAGAGACCTGGCCTATAAAATGTCCATTTTGGTATAAGTCATATAATGCATAGTTCTATCACAAACACACATCAATATCAAAAATGATAGCTATATTTGAGGCTACTCGGCAAACATTATAATTGATCTTGAAGAGCTACACTGTGAAGTTTAGTCATTCATTGTAAGAATCCAGAAATGACCAGGCCTAAGTGTTTTCAGTAGTTGATTGCATCCTATTCTGAACACATCATTCACTAATTGTGCGAAGCCTCGTAGGCATTATCTATGTGAAGTAATCACATAGCATGAAGAGAACCCGTCTGAAAAGCATGTTTTGGCTACTCTATTGATGAACAATTTCAATGATGATTTTGAGTTTCATGGGATACAACTATAGTCAACTAAACACGGAAAGTAAAGCTGATTTACAAAAAGCTGTAATCATAAAAGCTCACAATCGAAACACAATAGATAGAATTAATGATGACATGCTTCGTGTGCAGTAAATAGAAAAAGAGAGTTTGAAACCAGAAAGTCAAAGTCTAAAGGCATTTACATATTTAATATATAACATGGATTCATGAGTTTTGCCTAGTTGACAGGGTATATTAATTAATAGGGCTGTTTTATGTATCCTGGACGTGCATAAATGGTTTTGTTTGACTTTCATGACCTACTGTTATGCATACATGTGGCCGTTCATATTTTAATTTGGAGAATCTAAGAACATGCTAAGGTATAAATATTCCTACGGCAGATAAAAGCCATGACAAGCTGCAAAGAGTGGTCAGGTTAAGGGTTTGTTTCCAATGATTTTGGATGGCGTAATGTCAAATAATATATACTCTGAACCAGTGGTAAAGTAAATGTACATTTTAAAATCAAACTCGAGAACCCTAAATTGTCACAGGCAAGACTTAAATCATACAACTCTAGACTCTAGAGATAATTACTCTTGCCAGTTTGCGCGCAAGGATGGCTCTGCTAGATAAAAATCAGACATTACCCAAACAGGTGTGTGTGGGTGGAATACAGGTATGGACAGGTACTGTCTTTGCTTGCTTGCTTGAGATGCGGAAATGATTGGGGAACCGAGACCAAATCTGGAACATGAAGGATATTTTTAGAGCAAATTAAGATAACAAGCTTTTATCTCGAGAAAGCATCACAAGTTGAATTTGGAAACCCCAACTGAGTGTTTTTCAGCCGAATTAGCGTTAAGTGATGCAGTGTGGTGATTGGGGCTCAGCCCACTAACACCCACCCTCTATGTCCAATATTTGTGAAGGACATGCGCGTTTGCCATGTTATGTATGAAAGAAACACATATCTGAAGATGGAGGCAAAAGCTCTGCTAAAGAAGCTGTAATTGTCTGATGGTGATCCGTGTCATTGCACATTGTTGAATCAGGTTACTTACCTTCCAGATTGAGACCAGGATTGATGGCTATCTTCCATGTCATCGGGACAAGCTGAGACATCATGTAAGCAGCCACAGTCACCCTTGCTCGCCAGCCCTGAATGGCATTACACGAATGTTAAGAGACTTAGAGATCTGCAACTGTAAACATTCCCAAATTAGGGACTGTAAGGACACTAGGGAGTGATCCACTCACCTTCCAAGTACCTAATCAACTTTGTGCCTACTTCTGTTGTTAAAACCATCACAGGATCGGTGTTATCTGTACTGCTCACAAACAGCTGTGCTATAATCTGTCAATGCGGACTGCATCCTATGGCTTGCCACCAGCTCTTTGACTTCTCAAAGCTCTTATAGCCTGCAGTGGACTCGTCCATCCCTGAAGTCAGATGCCCCAATGTCTTATCTGTGACAGTCCAAATCCCACAAGTGCATGACATCTAAGGATAGAACCATACAGGACACACAAAACAATGAAGTGCCAACCTGAGTACTTGAAAAATGGGACCTGACAATGTGCATTTACCCCAACTGAAAAGTCCAACCTTGCTGTTGTGTCATTGTTTGGTCCAAATCCATTTTTGTTTCCTGTTTCCAGTGTGGGGTTTCTCCTCCTTATGTGGGATCAGAAAGAAACAGGACAGCAATCGATTAGACATTCCAAAGGAATACAGTTATAGAAAAACCATAACCACATAACTCAAAATAGCCAGCAATTGAAACTATACTCAGCATCATGATCGGGCTAGAGCAGCTAATTGTATGTGCCTATCTATTAATTTAAAAGTGGAAAAATAAAGGGGATTATGCACGCCTCGTCATTCTGTACTCCCAGATTGTGGAACCTTAGACCTGTGGGCATTGGTCTAGCCCCCTTCACCACACAATTCAGAAAATAAATCAAGACCGTTTTCATCAAGGAGCACCGTTTTAAAACCCCAGATGACAAAACGCCCTAACACTCTCAGCTAAATAACCCACACTCAACTGCGCGCCCACTGAACTCACCTTTCAGCATTGTTACATTTTCCCCACTATCTGTATATGCTACCCATTCCCTGCTACTCAAATTGCATGCTAATGATAAAAGTTGTAAAGGCTGTTATTCCCCATAACAGTTGAACATATGTTTATAACTGTTTGATATGTGCTGGTATGTGCTCTGCTTCTTCTCAAAGCTAGTTGTGTGCTCAGTAATCAAATACAAATAACAATAAATAAATAATCAATAAATAATTACAAATAAATAAAATAATATAACATGAATATAATAAACCACTTTTGCAGGACTTCTTTGAACAGCCTGTTATATTCACCGGCAGTAATTAAACAATGAACCCTGCAGCCAGCAGGAATTATCTGACGCTTAATTAACACCCACCATGGCATGCTTTCTGGATTGCTAACAGTTTTTTGATTGTTGAGAGACTACACAACACAATGGATGCCCTAGACGTAGGGAGATAGGAACTACATGTAGTCCCTTTTCACTTTCCATGATGCCATTTGCTACGGAGGGGGATGGGTGGGACAGTAGGAGTTGCGGAGAGCCAACGGCCACTGCTGGTAAGTGGACCCTGGTTTGAATGGTGCAGGGGGTGGCTCTGAAAGATGGATGTGGTGAGGCGGCAGGGAATGGCACATGGAGGGAATCACCTGGAAGGAAAGGAGGCAGGCCTTTTTGTTTCTCAGGAGGCTCGGCTCGCACCAGCCAAATCGTGTGTAAAACACAATGCACACCGCTCGGAATACGCATACCCAGCTTGCCAAAGCGCATGAAAAACATCTTGTGCACCCCTTGGAATATGCGTAACCCACTCCCGCCAGCCAAATCGTGCGTAAAACACCTTGCGCAAACCTCGGAATACGCGTACCCCGCTCGCGCCATCCAAATCGCGTGAAAAAGGCTGCGCATGCTCGGATCATAGGCAAAAGCATCCCGCAAGCAGCCCATGCCACAACAGACCCTCCCAACACCTATGCACATGCTAGCAGGCAGCACACACCACAACGGACCCCCCAACACCTGTGCACATGCCAGCAGGCAGCCCACACCACAACGGACCCTCCCAACCATGCATGACCATTGCAGCAGGCAGCCCACATGACAACGGACACCCCCAACCACCAGGGCACATGCCAGCAGGCAGCCCACACCACAACGGACCCCCCAACCACCTGGCACATGCCATCAGGCAGCCCACACCACAACGGACACCCCAAACCACCTGTGCACATGCCAGCAGGCAGCCCACACCACAATGGACACCCCAACACCTGTGACCATGGCAGCAGGAAGCCTACACCACAACGGACCCCCCAACCACTTGTGACCATGGCAGCAGGCAGCCCACACCACCAAGGACCCCCCAACCACCCGGGACCATGGCAGCAGGCATGCCTCGAATCATGCCCCTCCCCCCAGTGAAGGCAACCTGCTAGAAGGCCCTGACTCATGTGGCCCCCAACCCCAGTGGCAGCAACCTGCAAGCAGGCCTGACTCATGTGGCCCCCACCCTACCCCCAGTGACCGCAACCTGCCAGCATGCCCCGACTCATGTGTCCCCCACCCCAACCCCAGTGACAGCAACCTGCCAGCAGGCACCGACTCATGTGGCCCCCACCCCTAGTGACGGCATCCTGCCAGCAGTCCCCGACTCATGTGGCCCCCACCCCCAGTTACAGCAACCTGCTCATGTCCCCCACCAAACCCATAGTCATTACATAAAACCAAGTATCAAATATGCCCCAAAATGGCTCCACCTGCTGCCCCCCCATGCTACTCCATACCCATCCATTGTCCCCACCCCACAGTACTGGCCCCATGGCATGCCATACCCAGAAGCACACATGCATGCATGCATATAAATGCACAACATAGCCACACAGCATTGACACATGCCTGAGCCAGTGGCGAATGACACATGCAACAAACAAATGTGAGCACACAACACTGTGATTGGACCAAATGAAAATGTATTGTAAAATTAGAAACTACACCTTACAAAAATCAAAAATGCAAATCCAAATGAAGTAGAAAATCAAAAATAAATGATGAAAATGCACTTCCACAAAATAAATGCAGTCAGTTCCAAATAGTAATAAAAAAAGGAAACCCATTACTCCATGGGAAAGAAAAAATTAAAAAAACAATCCACCAAAGTCCAACTATGTACAAAAAATTTCAAAGGGTCCATGATCCCAAACTGCAGACCTGACCTGAAAATGCTACTAATAGATGAAGTGAGCATGGTCTCCAACCTAATGTTGGCTTTGATTCACCTCAGATTGCAAGAAGTACTTAAAACAAACTATGAAGAACTCTTTGCCGGGAAACACATTATCGTTTTCAGAGATCTTCTACAATTGACACCAATGAAAGGTGAACCTATTTTTAAAATTTTAGGACACAACACAAATTCTGCCGTAAAACTGTTGGAAGCATAGGAAATGTCAACCTTTGGCAACATTTCCAATAAAGAGAATTAACAGAAAACATGCGGCAATCTGCAGATCTCACTTATGCCAACATTTTAAAAAGTATTAGAGTTGGTGTACTCAAGCAATATTGAAAAACCGGCACATTCATGCACTTTATGGCGATAATGCATGTGCTACTGATGTTATGACAAAAATGTCAATTGTATGGCCTTAATGCCAACTCTTGCAAGGTACTGCTTTGTATGGAAAATCAGACAACATAGTATGGCTAAGTCTTGGTCCTGCTAAATCTAGAAAAAGAGTTCTGAAATCATATGAGGACATAGAAACAATTGCCAGAAATGATCCCAACAGCCAAGACATTTTAAAAAAGAATTTACTGGACACATACTATCCGAACAGGAGTAGCACTTTGGAAAGCATGTGTCTATACCACATAGCTCAAAACTTTGCATACAAAAATAATATAAAACCCAATGAAAGCAAAGGTAGATATAGAGTGACAGATTGTGAAGGCAGTTTAGTGAAACCTACCAAACGAAGCTTAATTAATCATGTCAAATTGTCATTAAAAACTCCTCAACAGAAAGAACTATATTACATGTCCCTGCTACAACTTTTTAAACCATGGAGAAAAGAGGAAGAGATACTAGATAACTATGAGCGCTATCACCAATGTGAACTTTACGCAGTACAAAACAATGCTGCACAATGAACAGCAACACGAAGAAGAACTTCAGGCCCAACTAGATAAGGACACTTCCGACAGTAGTCAACCTTCTGTAACAGGAAGCCAAGAACCACTAGAACAGCCACTAATAGCAAATGGGGCAGAATTAGCTATGACAGAATTAGCTATGACAGAAGTGGAAAACACCATGTGTCACTATCAAGAAGATATAGGAGACTTAACTGTACAACAAACAAAACTTAACAAAGATCAGCGCACCATTTTTGAAGATGTAACAAAACAAATTGCACATGGTGTACAACACGAAAATAAAGAATGTACCCGCCAAAATTTCGATCCTATACTGCTGTACGTGAGTGGTGAAGCTGGGTCAGTAAAACATTCTTAATCAAAATCATCAGCAAGTTTCTTCATCAATTGACAAACAACAAACTGGCATCTGTTGTAACTGCCCCCACAGGTTTAGCTGCCGACAACATAGGCGGTGTCACTTTTATCACAGAAATTTAAAAAAGTCTTGTTCCGCCAAGTACTACAGTCATGTAAGACATATATGGATTCTGAACAAAATAAACAGTAAGTATAATTACAGTCATTTCATACATATGCAAATCTACACGGCTAATCTTTGGCAGTAATGTGGTGCAGTGGCTGTAGGCTGTATAACCTACCACCTACCACCTACACCCTACGGCCAAGCAACCAAGACTGTAGGTCCTACCCACAACCATCGCTGCATATCAAAACCATGGTGCTTCTAATTTGAGTACTTCTAAGTTTACTTTTGGGTGCATAGCCTTTGGCCATGCACCCATGACTGTAGGCCCTCCCCACAGCCACCTGAGTGATGTATCTATAGCTGTGATATGCTGCAGTGGGTGTTGACAGGGCCTAAAGTCTTACGTGTATGTCCATACATAGTTCAATGTATGGGTGTTAAGTGGCTTCTAGCTCCAGCGCTTATAACTTTGGTATTTGCTGCATGGCCTTAGGCCATGCAGCCAAGACTCTACACACTCCCCACAACCATCTGATCGATAACGAATTGCCTACGGCCATACACCCAAGACTCCAGGGCTTGGCCACAACCACCACATCATTTTAAACCCATGGTTACTTACAAATCAGTAGCACACCCATAGAACGAAACATTGCAACTGCAGCATGTACTGAATTTGTAGGCAAGACTCTAGGCTGTGCCCACACCTAACAGATACATAGTCCATTGTATGGGTGTGATGTATGAATGTGATATGCTGCAGTGGTTCTTGGCAGTGTGTGCATACTTGGGTGTAAGGCATACAGCCTGCAGCCATACACCCAAAAGTCTACATCTTGTCCACAACCACCGCACTATATAAAACCCATGTTGGCTTATAAGTTAAGAGGGTATAACTTTGTTGGTGGGTGCATGGCCTTTGGCCATGCACCCAAGAGTGCAGGGTCTCCCCACAACCACCTGAGTGATATGCGATACTACGGGTGTATCAGGCCCTCCCCACAACCAACTCAGTGATGTGCCTTAGTATGGGTGTATCTATATGTGTGTTAAGCTTCAGTGCTTCTGGCCATAGGCTGGACTCCTAGCTGGATGTCCTAGATATCACAAGGTATGGGTGTGCAGTGGCTTAGACCTCCATTGTTTACAACTATGTTCTTGGGTGCATGGCCTTTGGCCATGCACTCAGGACTGTACACACTCCCCACAATCATCTAATCAATAATCAATACTACAGGTGTATCCTACGGCCATGCATCCAAGACTGTAGGCCCTTGCCACAACCATCGCAACATGTCACACCCATGGCGGCGTACTAATGAATAGCATACCCATAGGAAAAAATAATGTAATTACGGCATGTACTCAATTTCAATGTTCTCTAACACCACGCGTGTCCTTAGAACAGTGTCAAGTTCCCAGTGCACAGGGCGGACTGAAACACTACCCTTATTAGACCCCTCGTTTTCTGTACGTGCAAATATCCCAAACAAGGCGGGCATAGAAAATACATCATGAACACCTACCGCAAACACAAATGCAGTTTTTCACCCATCTCTTACTGTCTGAACCTCCCCAAGCACTATGACACAGCAAAATAGTTTTCGAAATAGCATGTTGTTACTGGTTGCCGCTCCTCTAACACCACGCATGTCCTTAGAACAGTTTCAAATTCTCTGTGCACAGGACGGACTGAAATAAAACCCTTTTTAGACCCCTTGTTTTCTGTACGTACAAACATCCCAAACAAGGCTGGCATAGAAAATACATCATGCACACCTACCGCAAGAACAAATGCAGTTTTTCACCCATCTCTTACTGTCTGAACCTCCCCAAGCACTATGACACAGAAAAATAGTTTTCGAAATAGCATGTTGCCGCTGGTTGCCGCTCCGCTGGCAGCGGATCCAAGATGTCAGGCGCATCCAAACAATCTGACGCAGAACACGTCTCACTGCAGCCAATCGGCAGAGACGTTGCGTGTCCGTGGTCATGATGCCAGCCCCTTAGCCAATCGGTATCTTGTCCACCGAGCGAACAGGGTAGTCTGACCGCAGAGCGCACATAGATATTACTAATTTTTAGAGACCTACTTTTTGGTCATTTTAAAGAAAAGTACTGCACGAAGGTCACCAAAAGCATGCTTTCAGGACCAAGCCCACGCCCCTGCTGCAAATTTGGTGAAAATCCGACATGCGGTTTGCCCTGTAGCCGTGCGCAAAGTTTTCCCCCATTCAGCCTATGGGAAAAAATGACGTTTTGGGATCCCCCCTATAACTTTCCCCCCCCTTGAACAAACATCACCAAACTTTGAAAAAAGAATTCAGAGTGGCCCATATACTTTTTTTGCAAACTTAGGTGAGGATTCGTCCGGGGGGAGCGGAGTTATACGCCGCCCAAAAAGTGCTCTTCCTATGGAAACAGCAACTTAACCATAACTACACAGCCACTAAGGTGGCCGTGTAATATAAACTATTTTATTGTTTTAATTTAGTGGGTTATTTCTGCTGCATGGCCCAATAATACAACTTACTAATGGTGAGTAAGCTAGGTGATGTACCATTGGACAATCCATTTGTTTAATTGATGATTGTGGAGGCGTTCACGTCAGGTAAGTTAACCGTGAACTATAATTCTCAATGTTATGGAACTTGCTGAACGGAAGCTTTGTGAGGCAGGATGTGCATAGGTCCTATTGATTAAGGTGCTTCTAAGATACCTAACCTAATTAGCTTTGCTTTGCCAATTCGATCCGTCGGAGCAAAATATATCATGTAACAATTCATCTCCCTCGTTTTGGTTTATGCACTGGTGTTTTATACTGAAAAGGTTACGATGGTTCGAAAGAAATTGATTATTGTGCTGTAGAACTTCGTATGCTAAATAAGAGACCTGGCCTATAAAATGTCCATTTTGGTATAAGTCATATAATGCATAGTTCTATCACAAACACACATCAATATCAAAAATGATAGCTATATTTGAGGCTACTCGGCAAACATTATAATTGATCTTGAAGAGCTACACTGTGAAGTTTAGTCATTCATTGTAAGAATCCAGAAATGACCAGGCCTAAGTGTTTTCAGTAGTTGATTGCATCCTATTCTGAACACATCATTCACTAATTGTGCGAAGCCTCGTAGGCATTATCTATGTTAAGTAATCACATAGCATGAAGAGAACCCGTCTGAAAAGCATGTTTTGGCTACTCTATTGATGAATAATTTCAATGATGATTTTGAGTTTCATGGGATACAACTATAGTCAACTAAACACGGAAAGTAAAGCTGATTTACAAAAAGCTGTAATCATAAAAGCTCACAATCGAAACACAATAGATAGAATTAATGATGACATGCTTCGTGTGCAGTAAATAGAAAAAGAGAGTTTGAAACCAGAAAGTCAAAGTCTAAAGGCATTTACATATTTAATATATAACATGGATTCATGAGTTTTGCCTAGTTGACAGGGTATATTAATTAATAGGGCTGTTTTATGTATCCTGGACGTGCATAAATGGTTTTGTTTGACTTTCATGACCTACTGTTATGCATACATGTGGCCGTTCATATTTTAATTTGGAGAATCTAAGAACATGCTAAGGTATAAATATTCCTACGGCAGATAAAAGCCATGACAAGCTGCAAAGAGTGGTCAGGTTAAGGGTTTGTTTCCAATGATTTTGGATGGCGTAATGTCAAATAATATATACTCTGAACCAGTGGTAAAGTAAATGTACATTTTAAAATCAAACTCGAGAACCCTAAATTGTCACAGGCAAGACTTAAATCATACAACTCTAGACTCTAGAGATAATTACTCTTGCCAGTTTGCGCGCAAGGATGGCTCTGCTAGATAAAAATCAGACATTACCCAAACAGGTGTGTGTGGGTGGAATACAGGTATGGACAGGTACTGTCTTTGCTTGCTTGCTTGAGATGCGGAAATGATTGGGGAACCGAGACCAAATCTGGAACATGAAGGATATTTTTAGAGCAAATTAAGATAACAAGCTTTTATCTCGAGAAAGCATCACAAGTTGAATTTGGAAACCCCAACTGAGTGTTTTTCAGCCGAATTAGCGTTAAGTGATGCAGTGTGGTGATTGGGGCTCAGCCCACTAACACCCACCCTCTATGTCCAATATTTGTGAAGGACATGCGCGTTTGCCATGTTATGTATGAAAGAAACACATATCTGAAGATGGAGGCAAAAGCTCTGCTAAAGAAGCTGTAATTGTCTGATGGTGATCCGTGTCATTGCACATTGTTGAATCAGGTTACTTACCTTCCAGATTGAGACCAGGATTGATGGCTATCTTCCATGTCATCGGGACAAGCTGAGACATCATGTAAGCAGCCACAGTCACCCTTGCTCGCCAGCCCTGAATGGCATTACACGAATGTTAAGAGACTTAGAGATCTGCAACTGTAAACATTCCCAAATTAGGGACTGTAAGGACACTAGGGAGTGATCCACTCACCTTCCAAGTACCTAATCAACTTTGTGCCTACTTCTGTTGTTAAAACCATCACAGGATCGGTGTTATCTGTACTGCTCACAAACAGCTGCGCTATAATCTGTCAATGCGGACTGCATCCTATGGCTTGCCACCAGCTCTTTGACTTCTCAAAGCTCTTATAGCCTGCAGTGGACTCGTCCATCCCTGAAGTCAGATGCCCCAATGTCTTATCTGTGACAGTCCAAATCCCACAAGTGCATGACATCTAAGGATAGAACCATACAGGACACACAAAACAATGAAGTGCCAACCTGAGTACTTGAAAAATGGGACCTGACAATGTGCATTTACCCCAACTGAAAAGTCCAACCTTGCTGTTGTGTCATTGTTTGGTCCAAATCCATTTTTGTTTCCTGTTTCCAGTGTGGGGTTTCTCCTCCTTATGTGGGATCAGAAAGAAACAGGACAGCAATCGATTAGACATTCCAAAGGAATACAGTTATAGAAAAACCATAACCACATAACTCAAAATAGCCAGCAATTGAAACTATACTCAGCATCATGATCGGGCTAGAGCAGCTAATTGTATGTGCCTATCTATTAATTTAAAAGTGGAAAAATAAAGGGGATTATGCACGCCTCGTCATTCTGTACTCCCAGATTGTGGAACCTTAGACCTGTGGGCATTGGTCTAGCCCCCTTCACCACACAATTCAGAAAATAAATCAAGACCGTTTTCATCAAGGAGCACCGTTTTAAAACCCCAGATGACAGAACGCCCTAACACTCTCAGCTAAATAACCCACACTCAACTGCGCGCCCACTGAACTCACCTTTCAGCATTGTTACATTTTCCCCACTATCTGTATATGCTACCCATTCCCTGCTACTCAAATTGCATGCTAATGATAAAAGTTGTAAAGGCTGTTATTCCCCATAACAGTTGAACATATGTTTATAACTGTTTGATATGTGCTGGTATGTGCTCTGCTTCTTCTCAAAGCTAGTTGTGTGCTCAGTAATCAAATACAAATAACAATAAATAAATAATCAATAAATAATTACAAATAAATAAAATAATATAACATGAATATAATAAACCACTTTTGCAGGACTTCTTTGAACAGCCTGTTATATTCACCGGCAGTAATTAAACAATGAACCCTGCAGCCAGCAGGAATTATCTGACGCTTAATTAACACCCACCATGGCATGCTTTCTGGATTGCTAACAGTTTTTTGATTGTTGAGAGACTACACAACACAATGGATGCCCTAGACGTAGGGAGATAGGAACTACATGTAGTCCCTTTTCACTTTCCATGATGCCATTTGCTACGGAGGGGGATGGGTGGGACAGTAGGAGTTGCGGAGAGCCAACGGCCACTGCTGGTAAGTGGACCCTGGTTTGAATGGTGCAGGGGGTGGCTCTGAAAGATGGATGTGGTGAGGCGGCAGGGAATGGCACATGGAGGGAATCACCTGGAAGGAAAGGAGGCAGGCCTTTTTGTTTCTCAGGAGGCTCGGCTCGCACCAGCCAAATCGTGTGTAAAACACAATGCACACCGCTCGGAATACGCATACCCAGCTTGCCAAAGCGCATGAAAAACATCTTGTGCACCCCTTGGAATATGCGTAACCCACTCCCGCCAGCCAAATCGTGCCTAAAACACCTTGCGCAAACCTCGGAATACGCGTACCCCGCTCGCGCCATCCAAATCGCGTGAAAAAGGCTGCGCATGCTCGGATCATAGGCAAAAGCATCCCGCAAGCAGCCCATGCCACAACAGACCCTCCCAACACCTATGCACATGCTAGCAGGCAGCACACACCACAACGGACCCCCCAACACCTGTGCACATGCCAGCAGGCAGCCCACACCACAACGGACCCTCCCAACCATGCATGACCATTGCAGCAGGCAGCCCACATGACAACGGACACCCCCAACCACCAGGGCACATGCCAGCAGGCAGCCCACACCACAACGGACCCCCCAACCACCTGGCACATGCCATCAGGCAGCCCACACCACAACGGACACCCCAAACCACCTGTGCACATGCCAGCAGGCAGCCCACACCACAATGGACACCCAACACCTGTGACCATGGCAGCAGGAAGCCTACACCACAACGGACCCCCCAACCACTTGTGACCATGGCAGCAGGCAGCCCACACCACCAAGGACCCCCCAACCACCCGGGACCATGGCAGCAGGCATGCCTCGAATCATGCCCCTCCCCCCAGTGAAGGCAACCTGCTAGAAGGCCCTGACTCATGTGGCCCCCAACCCCAGTGGCAGCAACCTGCAAGCAGGCCTGACTCATGTGGCCCCCACCCTACCCCCAGTGACCGCAACCTGCCAGCATGCCCCGACTCATGTGTCCCCCACCCCAACCCCAGTGACAGCAACCTGCCAGCAGGCACCGACTCATGTGGCCCCCACCCCTAGTGACGGCATCCTGCCAGCAGTCCCCGACTCATGTGGCCCCCACCTCCAGTTACAGCAACCTGCTCATGTCCCCCACCAAACCCATAGTCATTACATAAAACCAAGTATCAAATATGCCCCAAAATGGCTCCACCTGCTGCCCCCCCATGCTACTCCATACCCATCCATTGTCCCCACCCCACAGTACTGGCCCCATGGCATGCCATACCCAGAAGCACACATGCATGCATGCATATAAATGCACAACATAGCCACACAGCATTGACACATGCCTGAGCCAGTGGCGAATGACACATGCAACAAACAAATGTGAGCACACAACACTGTGATTGGACCAAATGAAAATGTATTGTAAAATTAGAAACTACACCTTACAAAAATCAAAAATGCAAATCCAAATGAAGTAGAAAATCAAAAATAAATGATGAAAATGCACTTCCACAAAATAAATGCAGTCAGTTCCAAATAGTAATAAAAAAAGGAAACCCATTACTCCATGGGAAAGAAAAAATTAAAAAAACAATCCACCAAAGTCCAACTATGTACAAAAAATTTCAAAGGGTCCATGATCCCAAACTGCAGACCTGTCCAAAAAACTACCTGCAAAAAAGAACTATATACAAAAGAGTGGAGCAATGTCCATGTCCTCCAAAAAAAAAAAAAAACATAGAAAGGAAACTTAACACTAAGGAACTATTTACAGTGGCGGGTCTGGGATGTGTCCTCAAGGCTCGCAGGGACGTCGCCATGGTCTCCACCAAATCCCTGCAAGTCTCCTCAAGGAATGCTGCCCACCTTTGTGCCCGGTGCATGGAGTTCTCCACCCTGACATCGTGCTCACTCTGCCCGTCGCCACTCTGCATCTATCTGCTGGCCCAACCCCTGCCACACGGAAGACACACATCGTCCAGGGTTCTCCTGCCCATCGTCCGATGCCTGCCCCTGTGATGTAGACAGCTGGAGGCCTGACGCCTCCCACCTCGAGCCTGCCACCGCCTTAATGCCAACTGCCTCTGCAACCACGACAGCCTCTGGGATGATGGAATCCCCCAGTGCCGCCATGCCCATGCCCTGCTCGAAGGTGCCTGCACATCCTCCATTGGCAGGGGTCCAGTTGTTGGGGTGACCACCTCTGCTGGTGCTCCGACTCCCGACTGAGGCAGGGATGCGTTCTCCACCAGCCTGGCCACGGTGGATGGGGCAGGTCACAGGGTGCCCACGTGAGACATGGGCAGGAAGACGGCACAGAGGACGACTGGCGTGTACGTTGTGCAGATGAGGAGGGGGTCACAAAAGCGTCCAGCACACGGAGGAACCCTGTGCCAACAGTTTGTCCTAGAAAGTCGACGCGGCAACACAGGTATTCAAAATGATGTGCGTTATCCTGCCTGGAACCACGCACATCATCCCAAATCCCCTGTGTGTGCAACGTGACACCCACTAGGACAGGCTCAATCCTGTCACGGATTGCCTCGTCCGCAGGTAGAGGAAGGTTAGTTGACGTAAGCACATCCCCTATCTGCGAACAGGCCTGGACAGAGGCATCCCTGCTGGTGCAGGATGATGCAGTCACAGGATTAGGGACAGGATTACACACAAGCACCTCCACTTCGACTTGTGCTGCATCCTGCCCCTGCCCCTGGACTGCTCCACTTGCACGAGTGGAACCACCCCTTCCAGGCCCCATGCGTGGGTCTGATACGGCCTCCTCCTCAACCAGACCCCCCACCAACCTGGGTGACTCTGTGCCGTCTTCTGTGTTATGCCTCTGTGAGGGCTCACCTGCCCCTTCATCTGCCGAGGAGTCCACATCCAGCCTCGGCCATGGACGTGGCACCAGTCCCCTCACTCCCGGAAGATATTATTGCCTGGGAGGGGGGCATGGCCTTGCGTCTCCAGCTGGCGGTGGCATCCCTGCCGCTGTGCTCCACAGTGCTGTCTCCGCCCTCTTCATCAGTCGATGCGGCAGACAGGGAGAGACAGAACACAGGCATCAGGACACCGTACAAAGGTCTGCTAGACACTTGAGTGGCAGTGTCAAACATCACAGATGGCATCACACTCCCCATCACTCAGGTCAATTGAACCCACATACATGCACAAACAAGCAGGGAACGTGCAACAGGCATCTGCATCCATTCACATGGAACTGCATGAACATCCTAAGGGTGGCATGACATCACAAGCATCATGGAGCATGCCATTCACATGCACACATGCCACCAGACAGACACGCATCTGGCCATCGCTACCTCCTGTCACAGTGCAATCATTGTCCACTATGTCACATCTGCCTGCGGGTACCTACATGTTCGTGTCACATGCATCCATGGCGTCCCACAGTCACACACACACCAAACAGACACACGCACATGTACACAGTGCACGTGCATGAAGGTGGGACAAGCATTCATGTGTCACACCCCAAACATGGCTGAGTCCACGCACAGGCATGCAAACATGTGTGCATCTTCACATGCAGTTGTGCATCATGCATCGGAACACATACACTATTGATGTGCAGCACACATGACTGGACTCACATGCAGCATGGTCATGTCCCTGCACATAGATATCCATACATGGCCATTTCAGAAATATGTCCAAGCTGCACACTCCTACCACACCTCAACATGCAATGTGTCAAATGAGAATGCATGGACACTTACCGCTGGGCGAATGCGTTCTACGACCCTCATCTAGTCGGTGGTAAGCCGGACTCAGCGCCCTACTCCATCCACTGCGTCTAAGAGGCGCTGGGCCTTCCTGAGTGTCCTGGACTTGAAGTCCTCCCAGCGCTTATGGAAGTGCTTCAAGTCGGGAAGTGCCACCCCCTCCGTGTTGATAACACCCACGAGATCCAACCAGATCCACTGCCATCCATCCTTGTCGGCGCGTGCTTGTCAGAAGAGGGCATCATAATGCCCCAGGACTTTGTACACCAGGATGCCAACCTCTTTTGCAGTGAAGCGGGCAGCCCTCTGCCATCCTGCCGGGGGGTCGCCACTGGTCCTAGATGGTGTTTGGCCCAACATGGAAACCCCCGAGGCAGGTGTGGGTGGGCAACAGGGTCCTGGGGCTGGGCTGTGGAGTGATAGAACACCAGCCGGGAGTCTTCTGTTCCAGCAGGGGTGGTCACAACAACTGGACCCCTAGTAATGGCTGATGTGCAGATACCTAATTGCAGGGCACGTTGGCAGCAGGCAGTCTGGCAGCAGCAGATGGCTCGTAGGAGGCTGCTCGGGTCTTTGTAGGGCAGGTGAATGGCCTTCTGGACAGGAGCGTGGTCTTCTGTGTGTTGTCGTGTAGCCAGCTTGATGCAGAATGACTCGGCACGTGAAAAATCAGCACATGTGCGTGTAATTCGAGGAAAGACCCTTAGCGTGTAAGCGAATAAGTGACGAGGTGCACGTAGGCGTTGCTATGTGCACGGGTTAAAGGACCACGTAGGATTCCATTTTCCTCTACATGCTTTTTGTGGAGAGCGAGTGTGTGATTCTTGTACTTCTTGCAGGTTGACACATGATTACTTCACAACGGTTGCAGTGCGTACTCCTTGTTTACTGCAGCAGAGCTCACTTCTTGTTTTGTTTCTTTGTGTGCGCATGTTTTTTTTGTACATTTTCCAGGCAGACAGTGAGTCGCGCACATATTTTTCCACTGTGGTTGCCTTTGTGTGTTGCATACCCATTCAGAGGTCATTGTAGCCTGCGTGTTCCACGCGTATGCATTTATTGTGTTTCTGGGTGCCACAGCGTACTGCAGGTCTTTAATTCCACACACGTGGGCTACCGAGGGGTTGCATGCACATTTGTTTTTGTTTTTGGGGTGCCTGAGCATTGCGTGACCTGTCATATTTCCCCAAGGGTCACAGACCGCCTTGCAGGAGCACAGGGGTACTTATTCTATCTAGTACCCTGCCCCCTTCACCGCAATTGCCCAGTACAATTGTTTTCTGCACCTCCCATTCGCACAAGTACATCAGTGCCATGGTTGGGAGGTGACCAAGTGGTAAGGGAGGCAAAGGTGGCTGACCTCCAAGAGGTGTCTGTGGTAGGGGACGTGGCCAGGATGACCATGGTGGCCAAGGTGGCAGCAGTGGGCAACATGGGCAGGGTGGCCCAAGAGGGCAGTGTGTGTCCAGGACAATTCAGGGGCTCCTATGCCCCCCCAGTGGGTCAGAGAGATGCAGCTGACACCATCCCAGCTCAGGCCCTGCTAGCCCTGCTTGGATTGGTCACGTAACAGGCACGGGATGACTCACAGGCCGACTTACGTGTCACAAAGTCCAAGCCACGTGTGGCGGTGAAAGTTGCTGTCACCAGGCCTCCTGGATTTGGGGCAGCAATGTCAACTGCTGCCCCGAGCAGCCAGGTTGTGCAGGCTGCAGGGGAAGCTGCAGCTTATACCACCCCGGCTGTGAGTCCCCCAGCCGGGACAGTGCTGGTTCCCACCCCTCACACCAAGGAAGTTGTGCCGCTTGGTCCTGTCAACAGCATCCAGCAGCCAATGTCTGCAGTGAGACATTTGGTCATCGTGCCATTGCCTGCTTCCAGTGGGCAGTCCACCTGCGCTTCAGCCCCTACAGACCGGAGCGGCGTAAGCCACTCAGGGTCCGCACCACCTCTCAAGAGGAAGAAGTGTGCTCTTGTGGAACAGACTGGGACCCCAGACATGGCTCGGCCCACCGGCACATCAAGGAAGCAGAGTTTCAATAATGTGGAACTAAACGCACTTGTGGGCTATGTGTCGGAACATGGCTGTGACATGCTGGTGATGGCAGGGTGCAAGACCAGGCCGGCTCAGCGTAGGGCCCACTGGCAGTGCATCGCGGACCACCTTAGTTCCATTGGATATGTGAAGCGCACAGCTGATGATTGCTCAAAGCGTTGGAATGACCTCAAACACACACCAAAAAACAAGCTGGCTTCTAATTACACCTCTTCTCTGGTGACTGGCAGTGGGTCACCACCAGAGGAGGATGAACTCACAGAACATGAGGCAATCACTGGAGGGTTCATCGCATTCTGAGCCCTATTTCAACCTTCAACGTGACAACTGACTTGTGTCAAGTCAAAGTGACCTACCATTGATGTATCCATGTGCCTCCAATCACTGTACTGAACACACTGGCGTTGTTGCAGCGTGTGACACATGTGTGTTTTGTCCCACTCTTTTGCATGTTCTGTTTGATGTAAGGTGTTTTACATGGATGGGGACAGAAGTATAATCACTTCTGGGTGTCCTTGTCAGTTCTGCCATGGCTATGCTACGTGCCATCTTTGTGCTGGCATCTGTCATGTTTGTGGATGGTCAATGCCACTCACAGGCTTATGTGTGATGCAGGTGCTATGAACCATGCAGGACATGTGTTGCTTTTCCACTTTGGAGTAATCAATGTATGCTTCCAGGGTCCCCTTCCACTTCATTGCCACTGCATGCATGGCTGAGTTTGTGTCATGTGTGACATGTCTGATTAATGTGTTGGATGTGAACATTGTGATGCCTATATGTGTGGGCTATGCTGTTCATGTGTGTCTTCATGACTTCTCTTTTCATTTTGTGCAGATGATGAGGCACTAGATGCTGTGGAGGAGGAGGAGATGGCACAGGGGCATGAGTACTCAGAGCCCCAACCAAGCACCAGTGGAGGACGTGGGGTGGTGCTGCATGAGAATCTGTTGCTCCTACAGACCATCCTGTCCACAGATGTCTCTGGGTACACCTCCGAGGATCTCTATGGCTCAGGTGCTGAATCAGACATTGACACAAATGTCCCATCGCAGGTGAGTGTTTCTGGCAGGGATGCTGTTCTGTCCAACGCACCTGCAGTGGGGGTAGATTCCTCAATGGCTCATTCAATGTTGGAATGTCCGCCTGTGGCGGTTACGGATGCAGGGTCACACTCCTCACTATTTGCTCCTGTTCCTCGGGCAGCAGGTCAAAGTAGGAATGCAGTCCTGCAGCCTTAGGCAGCGCCAGCACAGCAATGTGCACATCACCTTGGGCCTGACAGGTGTCGTGTCCGGCAACGCAGTGGCTGTGCACCACCGGCCAATACTGTGTGGGAGAACTCCATGTATGCAATTTGCCAAACCCCCATGGGACATCATGTGAGATGATGGCTCAGGCCGTGGATAGGGTGGCCACTTCCATTCTCCCCCCGAAAGGCAGCAGCAACACAGTCCATGTGCTGCTCACACAGGGAGAACATGTTGGCCACCCAGCGGGACCGATGGGCTGAACTGGGGGCTCTGCGCACAGCCCTATCTGCAGAGGCACAGGCCCACGGGGATGCCCTGAGGGAAGATAACAGCTCCCTCAGAGCTACTCTGGGTGCACTTGAGGTGTCCTGGAATAGATGGTTAGAAGAGCAGCTAAAGCAGCTAACACGCAACATCTCAGTTGAGATCAGGCAACCCGTGAGGAGATCCGTGCATCATGTGGGGCCTTGCATGCAGAACTTTGTGCTACATGTGAGGTGCTGCATGGGGAACTCCGGACCATCATCCTGCAGAACCAAACCTTTCAAACCTGCATGCTTGCTGCCATGGCTTTGCGTGGTCTGCCTCCCATACCATGCACACCTTCTCATGTACCACCAGAGGGTGACGATAGTGACGGCAGTTCACCCACTATCGGGTAGCCGTGCAGGCCCATGGAGGGATATCTTTTTTCTCAACATCCATGCATGTGGGTGTTAGGGTGCGCCCTGCGCCTACTCCCTCCTGGGTGGTCCCCCCTCCCCTGGTCGCCCATGGCCATTTTCATTTTTTATTTTTGTGTTTTCTTTTTCCTCTTTTTTTGTCTATTGTGCATTCATGTTACAGTGTGTTGCTTTTTTGTGGCACCCGTAGGCATCCACTATGTGTTCCAGCTGGACCCATACAGGCTTGTCTTGTGTTTGTGTTTGAGGCATGGGGTCCAGGCACATATGCCACTCCTGCTTCCCCTTTCCATGGGCTTGCAATGGTGGCACCGTGTGATAGTAACTTACACAGAGGCATTGGGCTTCCATCAGTTGTGTGGCCAGTCTGTAGTCCAAACTGTGTATACATCTCTAGTGGAGATTAATGATGGTTTCTCCACTGCATGGTTGATTTGTATATTGTCTTCAATATTGATCATTATGCATATTTACATGTTGCTTCTTCGTGTGTTACCTTGCCTGTCTCCATTGCAGATGCAGTTCATGCTGTATGCAGTACCCTGACACATTTACCTACCAGCAACACACTGAAGATGGAAGGGGTCGATGTGGTCCCTTTGTCGGATTGTGACACTTGAATTGTTGTGATTTGTCAGTGTCAGACGTTGCCACTGTTGGGTCCTGTATTAATGATTTGTCATACTGGTAAGTTTATGTTCATGTGTGCAGTTTCTTTTTCATATGTGAGAGAGAATTGTCTGTGGCCTGTTTCCATTTGTGACAGTGCACTTTATGACAGTTGTGTGATGTGTTGTGCATTTATTTGGTTGCTTTCACATTCCATGCCATGCCATGGTGTGTCGGGCGGGTGACATGGGGTTTGGGAGGGGTTGAGTGACATACCAGTATTTGGGTGTGCTGTTTTGCAAGGGGGTAGTCCTTTATTCCGCATGAATATGTGCCTTTTTCTGACACATCATTGGGTTTCTTTAAGTAGCTAGGGATGCACACAATGCAGCACTTCCAGGGATACAATCTCAGGGTGATAGGGTTGTGACAGTTGACTGTCCCTTTCTCATCATCGATTGTCAACTTGTATGTGCCAGACCTGTGTGCACTACGCAGGGGAGGGATTTTAGGTGAAAAATGTAGCCACAAGCTGGGTACAGGCTGCCTGCCTCGCCACATGAAATTTACACTCCCATGCGCAGCAGCCGTGCTTGTGATTGGGGATGTGGGGGCACCACCATGTCCACCGACACGCCACGGCGGGTTGCAACATTGTGCAGGACACATGCTGCCACAATGATCCTGCACACTACTGGGGGCGCATATAGCAGCTGACCACCAGAGCGGTCAAGGGAGCGGAAACGTGACTTGAACACTCCGAATGTGCTCTCCACTGTGCCCCAGGTTGCAATATCAGCTGTGTTGTATATTACCTCGGGTGGTGTGGTGAGGTTCTGTATTGGTGTCATCATGTAGGTGCTCAGAGGGTAGGCACTGTCCCCTCGGGAGGTGATAATGGTTTGATTAGTTGGGTTTGGCCATTTCTCTGTGTGACATGCATGCATGTGCACAGGCATTTGTACTCACCAATGAGCCAAGTGTCACCATGCCTCCCAGCTTCCAGGTCCCGGTTTAGGGGTGACATTCTGAATATGAAACTATCATGGGTGGCCCCTGGATAGTTTGCGTAGACAGAGGTGTTTATTCCTTTCGCATCGCATACTACCTGCATGTTGATGGAATGCCAGTGCTTGCAGTTGCGATAGATGTGCTCAGTGGCCCTAGGTGGACGTTGAGCCTGCCTTTCTGTGGGTGTTCTGGGCATGAATATGTGCCTGCAGACTGAGGGGCCTGCAGTCATGATTGCCAACACCTGGTGTAGGCAGCGTGGCTGCGTGGGCTGTGAGACGCCCCCAACTATGGCACTTGTCCGCTGAAATGACCCACTGGCCAAGGAATGCAGTACATTGAGCACCTTTTCCAAGGGGCTCAGTGCTTGGGAGCACAGGGTGGGTGGTGTGAGGTCATCCTCCCACTCAGCGACCAGGTCTAGGATGATGTGGGGTGGAAACCTGCACCTGCCATAGACCTGGTCAGCAGGCATCCCAAAAAGGCTGGTCCTGGGTAAAAAATATGTGGGGCCTGGCTATCCTCCTCCTGCGGTGCCCCACGACCACTGCTGCGAAGAACGGTACATTCATCGTAGTGGTATGAGCTTGTTTGTTGCTTGCACACACTTTTATGCTGCGCGGGGGCACTTACACTAGCTTTCGTCTGGCACACGTGTTTCCGGCTTAGCGCGTCTTTTATGGTGCGCAGGTTTCCCCTGTTCAATTCCATGAATACATGTTGTTAGCATGCGTGTGGGCGTTTCAAGGATTTGGCAGCGGTACTTCCCCCGTAACCCCCACATTTTCACATGTTGTTCCCCATTCCGCGTGTTCTGTCCCCTATTTAGGTATGTGTGCTGGACACCTTCACTGGCCATCTTGTGCACAGCATTTGGGATTTCACAATGACGTGTGCGCCACACACAGATTCGGCACAGGTCACAGGTAAGCCACACTCAGCGCCTACCATGAATCACAAACGGGTGCTTTTGCGGCTTTGGCAAGCATGAGCTGCGATTTTCACGCGTGCAACTCTGTTTTCATAAATTTATGTTTTTTTCATACATTTTCTGTAAATCATTGCAATTAGTCGAGCATCAAACAGAAACACTAGTTCTGGGATCAAATGCATTTGAACACATCACAGAGACCTTTTTTGTATGTACATTGGGCCTACTGGTCCTTTGGCTAGCTTACTTGAGCAGATTATCCCAAAACTATGCATCACTCGGATATTGAGATCGGGTTTTAAAGAGAATATAAGAGATGCAGTTGAATGTATATTCTGTTCTCAACCTCAGTGATATTCAGAATCTGTAACAGGACCACCTTTCACTGCAACCTGTGTTGTTTAAGTGACAAGTTCAATGTTATCTCAACATGTGATCAAAAGATCTATTCAGACCTTCTGTAACACAGAAAGCGGACAATGCATCTTGCCTGGCTCTTCAAAAGGATACTCAGCAGCAGCCTTTGCGAACTCTAACCTAGCTATATAGGCACCCTATGCAACATCTAGTGCCTCTGAGAAGGTCGTTCGTTTTTTTTCTGTTTTTTTGCTCCCAACCTTAGCTCCCCAATTTCGTCTTCTTTTTACTTCTGTGGAGCAGTTCTTCAAGTGACTTTAAATGTCTTTTAAACAATCAATAAATACGTTGTTAAAATATGTGGTGTCCAGTACTTAATGGTGAACCTTCGATCTTAAGAGAGCACATTCACAGGTCAAATGATCAACAGATGACTTCAAGTGCAGAGGCACATCATTTATGCATGCTTATGTATGATCAACCGCTGTTACCATCAGTCTGTCCCCGTCCTTGCCACCACCTAACGCACACCAGTAACTCTCGGGCGACCATGCTTTCATGAACGGATTCTCTCAAATCAACTCCCATGTAAAAAAATAATAATAATTACACGCACTGTACTAATAAGGAGGTAATAGGGAAATTAATTTAGGAAAATGGAAATCCAGAATTATTATGAAAATAGCATTGCATGTATTCCTATTGTTTTTATTTTTATTTTTTTTTATTTTTTTCTACTGGTATAACCGAAGTAAACCATTTTAACCAACACTTACTGTTCATTAAAAGAGTTTGAATTCGCTATACCTAGGTGACTGTGACATTGTAAAGTGGATTTTTTTAAAAACTATTTCATAGGTTGAATCCAAACAAATGCAGTGTATAATGAAGATAAATATGTAAGAGCTATAATCAAATGGGGTGTGCAACAGGGATAAGTAAGTATGTGCGATAATGAAAAGAACATCTGAAGCCATAACATGAAATAACATTTAAATACATTTAAGACTTCTGTTTACTTATATATATATTCAGTGAAAAGAACTTTGTTAAAGGGACATTATGGTTAATATACGCTACTAAAAACCTATGGTTTTTAGTAGCGCATCTATGGGACGTTATGGTTCGAAGTAAAACCGAAAACCCCCTGAAATTCACAAGTTATGTTAAGCTAAGCAATCATAACTTGCACCACAACACCATGCACTGCTAAGACTAACACCCAGGACATCAAAGATGACATCACAAATGTAATTGATGACATCACTGATGACGTCAAAGTTCTGGTTCCCTGTTTTTTTGTGCACTGACATATGTAGGGCAGGTGGTTTTCTTCACTAACAGCCAGCAACTAAACATGCAAAAGGTAATATGTTTGTAGATCTTACCTTTCTCATATGTTGTTACTCTGCTTTCCTTAAGTTGCAGGCACATCATATAATGTATATACAAAGGAGAAGAAAGAAGCCTGAAACACAGCAATCATGTACGTGCATGAAGTTAATTAGTGAGGTTATGAACACTGTCTGGTAATAGCGCTGGTTTTTTGCTTACTTTACTTTCCCTGCACATTCTCGTATTTGTATGCATTGTAGTCTCGTTATGGTTTGTGTGTAGTAGAACAATTAATTATGCAGTAAGGGAGGCATTGTTAGGTACTTATTACATGTTTCACACTATCCAAAACTCTGAAATGAAAGCATTCATCATTTTACTATCCAACATGGAAGGTTTTGAATATTGCACCTCTATGGCGCATGCTGCAGAGAATGCCTACGCGGGTACATGAGTGTGTACATGTACTAGAAAGAACTGAATAATGGTGTTAATAGCAATACAGCGCTTAATGAAGTATTTGCTGAATGATAGTTTTTCCAAACATCTCTGACATTTTTTATGCCAACATTACAATGACAATCCTGTGTGGAGGCTGTGCATGAAAACTAAATGCACATGTGATGTCATCAGTGATTTCACAAATGACATTAGTGATGTCATCTTTGATGTCGTGGGTGTTAGTCTTAGCAGTGCACGGTGGTGGCGCGAGTTATGGTTGCTTAGCTTACCATAACTTGAGAATTTCAGGGGTTTTTCACTTTTACTTGGAACCATAAGGTCCCTTTAACGTTTTTTACTGATTTTCATAGGTTTTTAGTAGGACAATTATACCATAACGTCTTAACGATAAGCAAAATTAACACTCAGGATTAAAAGAAGTGATTTTAATCCTGCAAGTTAATTTTGACATTTCAAAAATACATGGCCTGATGCAAAGACCAGCATTGCCCACACACACACACACACACACACACACACACACTCACACAATACACATACACACACACTCTCAGACAAACGTGCGCTTGACGCACTTCAAAACTCTGGTGCCTATGCTAAACCTTCAGACACCCAGGGACGCCTGTGGCATAGTACTAAAATGCTGTGGGGAGACTCAGGATGCAGCACCAGACCACACAAGTGTCTGGGGAGCAGGACTGTGTCCCCATCATGTTGAACCTGCCTAATCACTCCTCTCGTAGCACTTAACTTAAATCTGTGTGCCTTCTAGAATATGTACTATCATGCATTTATAACCGGAATCGAAAACTCTAAGAACCTGAATTTACACTGAAAGGACTAAAATAATAATTTGCTGATCGTCTCACGACTGTGGGCACCATGAGGTGTTCTCAGAAATAAGGAACAGTCTTCTTAAAAATATAGGGCACACACATGCTTTAGTTTACCTAAAATCCCAAACGTGGTAACACATCTACTACAGGAGCATTTAAAAGCACACGACTGGGCATAGCAGAGTGTGAAGAGCAGTCGCAAAACCTGCCGGGAGCATGAGTTTTTGATGGGCACTTGCATATCTATCAAGTGGTCCCATAACACGAGCCTGTCCTTGCTTTTGACTTTACATGCTGGAATTTGTAGGCCCATACTTAGCAAGGGAAACATAAAACTACAAATCCAATCATGCAACGAGAAAAGCAAGGAATGGCTCTTAGTCGCTCACATGGCAGCTATGCACTTGGACATCAAGAAGTGGCAGGGAGTTTAGAAATACAAGCAAGGCTCAAAAGTCCACTGACTGGACAGCAGGATAGGAAGGCAACCATTAAATGTAGCGTGGAGCATATCGGACTGAAACCAATGTTTGGCAGACTAGTTACTGATACAGTGATCGGAAGCATGTGTGTATTTATGCATTGAAACGACTTCCTTTATAGCACAGACATCTGCCTTCGTCGTGCTTGAAAATTCAAGCATACTCATTTGTATACAACCTCTTAGCTGAAGTCTGCTAAGTAGGCTCACAGTGTACACCCTCTCAACCAACATCTCAGTGGCATTCCTTTTGTAAATGCCTGCGCATTGTAAAGGCATGTGGACATTGGAGCCATCAAACACCTGCAATAACGCTTGTATCACAGTATAGCCAAGCAATATGATTTACCCATACCTTTTACCTCTCTCCATCTTACTAACCTTACATTTAGTTGGTGCAAGATCCACATTTGTATAGTGAACTGTAGAATTGCCTCTTTTTATAATCAGTTTTCAAGAGAATGGATAACATATTTATATTGGTGAATAATGCATTGCCTACTGGGAATATTCTGCAGGGAAGATCATGCAGTTGTAATTAGTTTATTAATTTTAAACATAGCCCACCTTGAATAATGCCCCTAATATCCTATAGTAAGGTGGTCTGTGCTCATCTGCACCCAAGTTATGTTGTTGTCATTTTTTTTTTTTGCGGGGAGGGGCGCCAATGATGCTTCCTGTCTGGGCTACAATCAAGTGTAAGAACGATCCTCCAAATGGAAGATAACACACTTCTCTTTAAACAAATTATTACCCATTACTTTATGTGTACTTTCCATTTTTTATTATTTAAACACACCATACAGACATAAAAAATAATACAGAAACAGACCTTAGAAATTATCTGCAGCGAATGAAGCAAAAAATGGATCTATTAAAATAATAGTGCACTCAGAAATATTATTTTCCCAAGTGTTTGTGCATGTACTTCTAAGTATACATTGATCGATCATACAAACATTCCTTATGCACCTTACCATAATTTTCCTCTTTTTTACACATGCGAAATCAGACAGAGGGTGCGGCCATCTTGTGATAATCTTATCCATTCCCGCATCGCCCCGCCCCTGAAGCTACTATCACCAAACCTAGTGATATGCTCCACCTATCTCCAGACCATTACTATACAGCGTAGTAGAACGCACGCAATCATCACTTACGTCATAACACTACTTGACTCAGAACCCGGAATATCAACACACATAATCTCACAACACAGCGCGTCCCAATTTTGAATATGAAACCATACTTTTAAATGAAATAGCAAAACTGTACAATTTATAAACTACTTTTATTTCACAATAAATGCTCAGAGAACATCCAGAGACCTACTTATGCAAGCAAATAGGTAATTGTTTTCTTTGTTCTCGATCCACAAATATTTATCGTGAGTCACGCGGTGTTCCTTCTTGATATAAGAACGCATTGGACGCATTGTGAATCACAAGACTTTGCCATGATCTTTGCGCTATGCCACCATAAACGATATCAAGTTGCTCCTTATCGCTAGTATGGCATATGGGCATATGGACCGTGTCGATTATCCCAAAAAAGAGTCACTGTGATCCACACACTGACGTTAATCTGAAGCTGACGGTTAAGAAAAACGTCAGTTGGTAACTGGAGTCCATGACAATCGCAGAAAGTCAAGATGTAGCTGTTTAAAAAAAGATAAAGAAATGTGTCTCAGTAACCGATCTTATTACAGTTTATCATTTTAACCGTTAATTTGAGCCCCTGTTACAACTATTGTTAAACACGGACGTCAAACAATGAAGATTCAAACAAAAAAATGTGCAAAGTACTCTTCAGTTTGCTGTACAAGTTACTGCTACAGAGTATGGTCAGCGCGAAATGGGATGCTACAAAAATGTAATGAAATATTAGTGTTCAATTGCGTGTTTGTGAACCGGGGGAACCCACTACTGAACTACACCATCTTGATGCTGCACTGCCCATGTACCCACAACAAAACAAACTATGCACATAACCTCTAATTGTGTGTCATTGTAATATACCACACACAAAAAATACAATTTACCCCATGAATAATGTCACCTAATGATAATTTGACTAGTTTGTGTATAAAATCGTCCAAAGTAAAACGTACATAATATTCGGCATTTCCATTGTATCAGTGTAAAACACACACTCCGTTCACTTCAACACATTTTCATAAAATTAAATTACATGTTCCTTTGTCCAATTTTTGAATGGTCAACATTATCATATTTGAAAGTCTGACATCCCTCCCTTCATGCATTCCGTCACAATTCTCCCTTTGTTTCAAGGTCAAAAAACAATTGAACCTTATTCTGTGTAGCATGCGTGGGTTTTCTCAGCTAGAATACAAAAATTCGACGGCGCTGACCTTCACTCAGAATGGGAACCAATAGCACTTCACACCATAGTGGTATTACAAATATTTTTAAAAATCATATAAATTGTTTGCTACCATTCACCAATGCGGACAACATTTGTACAGATTTCTTTTGCTCCTCTGGAGAACTTTGCACTGTTCCAGCAACTCCCACAATCAGGCCACACCACCTCTCACTTCATCGCATCTCCTCTTCACACGGCAACTCACGTAAACATTTTTGAAACAAGCAAGTCTCGAGTCGTGACAAAAAGTGGTCGTATGAGAATGTCCGAACAAACCCTGCTACAACCCCCTCTGCCCACGCCTCTGACCCTGACCCCAATGACCGCACTTATATATTTATGGCCAATAATTTGCACACGTGTGTTTGTACTACCCCACTTTCAGTCAGTAGCGAAATGAACGGTGTGGGCGTCTTACCACCTTTCAAATACAGACACTTTGTAAATACAAAATAGTAATGTTTTCACGTTAGAATGCAAATGGTACCAAAAAGAACTGCAAGCTAACTGGATTTACAAATAGTAAACTATCAATGTGTTAAAAAAAAACCTTCACAGCATTAGGTATATTCTACCATGCACCACCCACAACCAATGCACGTCACTAAACTGCATATATATAGAAAAGAATTGTAGATGGGTCAAATATAATGATAGCAACATTACTGTAAAACAGAGAATAAGATGTTCTGCCACCTACCTCAATAAACCACACCATACATCTTCTTCTTTCCACTTGCTGAGCACAAAAATAAAACTATTGTCCCGTATTGACCTAGGTACTAAACCAGAAAAAATAACCTTGACATTTGGAATTATTTTCTTTACTGCCTGAACCAAATATTCAAAATCTGCCAACAAAGTAGGGGCACTGATATACCCCAAATACAAAGCACCACAGTGCAAAACAACTACATGTGCAATGTTTACCCTGCCCATATCTCCACCAACTTGACCAATTCCCTACATATTAAAACCAGGCATAGTGCTCCACACCACCTCCATTCCTTTAACATCAAAATGTTTTGCCACATTCCTACATTTAGCATACCACTCCAAACCATGCACAAACATATCTCCAACCACCAACACCCTGCTTTTCTCCGCCTCTACCATCCTCACTACACACAGCCTCTTTCAACACAAACCACAACCTCAACACCTGATTGGCTCATCCCTACAGTCCCCTTTACATGCTGCATTTGCTGAGAAACCCCAGATGTAGCGCACTCTGCCCACGGACACCCATGATGTTCGAGGAGCGTGTAACACTGGGGCAACCCTTCTACCCTTTACACTTCACTCTCTGCACCATTTCCTCATTGGCTACTGTTAAACAGTCACACAATTATACACCAATCACATCCCTGAACTCAACATCTAACTCAATTCCGCTGTCACTGCAACAGACCTACAGCAACAACTACTATAAAACTGGCCAATATTTCTACTTGCAGATTCATGCACATCCACATGCATGAACACAGACTACAGGCATGAATATTTTCAACACAGTACATGTACAGCTCTTCTAAGAATACATGTATAACAGAGTAACTTCCACTTACCCTGCATAAACTGTAAAATGACCTTACTTCATTTATCCCATCTGGTATAATGAAGTATCAATTGCAAACCTGTCTTCACTCCAGAATTGTGTTTACTCACAGAAGTATCTAAAAACAATGTATTTCATATTAAAATATTGGAGAAATAACAATATAATTATGAAAAAGACAGTCCATTGTGTTATAAAATTGCACACAGCCAGGATGAGTACATGCATGTTCATTCAAGCACACACACAGACAATACAATTACAAAGGCTCCCAGCTCAAACAACATCACTGCCTCTATATGAAATCCTACTCCTTTATTTCCCACACCTTCACAAATGCATACATTGAATTCTTCGCTGTACAATCTCTGCCATTTACCCTGTAAAAATAGCAAAAAATGCATATGATTATTTCTTCCACCTCTTACCATCCAATAATATAACTTTAAAAAATAAGAGCGCTCTATATGTTTACTATTATACTCATTTGTAAAACATATTCAACTAAAAGATTCTCAATAAAATATCCAAAATACACATGTACAGAGGAAAGTGCATATGCATACTATGCTAACTTGTAAGAAAACACTACTACTACAACAACAAAACACAATGTCTACATTAACAAAAGTGCTATAAACACACATATTCACTAACTTATTTCTTTTACAATTGCAGTGAAGACCACTCTCCTGAAAAGCAGCAGCGTCTAAAGTACGAACAACGACTTCGAAGAAACCTACTCTTTCCATACAAAAAACTAAGTACAATACTTACACAATTTTCTAACTATTACTCAAACACACTAGCATTTTACTGTTGTAGAACAAAGAAGTGTATTAACCCTTTCCCATTAGATGTATTATTACTGCTTCCCCTTACCAGTTGCATACTTTATTTTGTCATCTCAAGCCCAGTATACTAACACACAAATACAAGAATAACCTTCCCAACTTAGTATAGCTGCCCATTGCACAATCGCACACCTCCACAATCATCCTTACCATCATACTCAGACACTCATGCACAAAGCACTCATACACTGCACAACAACCCAACCCACACTTTATTTTCTCCCACAAACTCCAAGAATGCCTACCAAAAAGCAACTCTATAGAAAGCAACGCAGAATTAGAGCAAATCAAAATAAAACTGTCCAAAATAATCATCCATCTCTACCCGATTTTGTACAAAAAGTTCAAAAGAGCTAATACAGTAATTACGTGAATCAAAACAAGCGTCCACTACAGAAACTTTCCCTCCTCTATCAAAATTTAAAACAAAACAAAAAGTGATTAACACGACTTCACTTACCACTACTACTAACACTGCACCTATAAATCTTGATATAGTAGCAACTAACCTATACCAAAAAAAAATTGACAAAAAATGTCCCGCCACAGACTCCTTCAAAACCTTATAAAACAGGGGAGAAATCATGGACAACCCTTACAACCTACCATAGAAAAGCAATCCTAAAAGCTCTCAGAAACAGTGCAATCCTTGTTCACCACAGACTCCATCAGAACCTTATAAAAACAGGAGAGAAATCATGGACAACCCTTAAAACCTACCATACAAAAGTATTCCTAAAAGCTCTCAGAAACAGTGCAATCCTTTTGAAAAGGAAGTTATTTATTTGATTTTAAACAGAATGAAACCACTAACAAAACTAACTACTAAATTACAAAAAAACACTTCTCAATATACTGAATATAAACAAAAATAACACCTTAAACATCTATGGTGGTGAATAGAGGCACACCATGACCACAGAACCATATTTTCATGAAGAAGCATATAAACAAAAGCAAACAAACCCTATTGCCATACATAGCAGTGGACGAGGGTATGAAAAACATAATAACATCATTGTGAAACAAGAAACTCTGCTCACAAAAATATCCCCAAAAAACTCAGTATCACCTCTCCATTCTAATAAACCAAAAAGTCCAGTCTACAAACGGCGGGCACATCAATGTGTAACATTGCCAAAAAATCTTTCAAATATTTACGCCACTTCCTCAATTAGTATGTAAAAAGCAAAGAAAAAATCGAAATCAAACTACTACAGAATATGGATACCTGTCCAGTGCACAAATACACAGGACTACACACACATTAATTAGACTGCATTTCAGGACCTATTTGTAAAACCACCTTCCATCATATCAAAATGATATCAACACATCATGCAACTATAACAATCTGGTACATAATCTCTATGCTAAAAGTCCTGCTTTAGCACTAGTCAATTTAAATAACAATCTTCTACATGGTACAGTCAAACAACTCCTCGAAGAAATAGAGCATATCCAGAGAAAATATTTTGGAAGCGAAAGCCACTTACAAAATGCATTAGCTTTACCACAAACTACCAACTACTGTAAAATAGCAACCTTCTATTAAACACATACAAAAAAGAAATACTAAAGTTTAAAAGTACCTCCGCTGAAGCACCAAACCATGTGTGTGTGTTGCATAACACACCTATAATACCAAACATTTTGACTATGGTATGTGAGCTCCTTATAGGGGATATTAATTGCAATCAATCCTCTACTAACAACCCAAAACCAACATCATACTAAAGTGAAATAGCCAGTAGTGCATTGACTATATCCATGAACAGCCGCTATGACCGCAGACATGGTAAACACATCAGGGGCACCTGCCACCTAAACGAATACAGTATTTGACCCATCTCTTACTCCTCAACCCTCCCCAAGCACTTCTGCACACCAACACACTCCCCTAAATTGCATTTTGCCTCTGTTCACCGCTACGCTGTGGCGGATCCAAGATGGCGAGTGCACTGAAAGAATGTGACACACCTCACGCCTCACCCCAGCCAATCTGAAAACATGTAGCTGGTCCGCGGACATGACGCAAGCCGATTATCCAATCGGTGTCCTGTCCGCGGAGCGAACAGGGAAGTGTGTCCGCGGAGCCGACATAGATATCACTCATGTTTTGCCTTATGTTTCAGCCATTTTAAAAAAAACCTACTGGATGGATTTCCACCAAATTAAAATAAAGCACGCGTTCGGGACTAAGCTGCCGCTCCTGTCGCAGATTTGGTGGAAATCTGACCAGCGTTTTGAGTTGTAGGCATGTTCAAAGTTTTTTCCCATTATGTCTATGGGAAAAAGAGACATTTTGGGACCCCCCTATAACTTTTCCCCCCTGAACCAAACCTCACTAAAATTTGCAAAGGTTGGGCCATATACTTTTTTTGCAAAGTTTGGTGAGGATTCGTCCAGGGGGAGCAAAGTTATTAACCGGCCAAAAAGTGCTCTTCCTATGGGATTAGCAGCTTAACCATAACTACACAGCCACTAATGTGGCTGTATAATATACAGTCACTTTATGGCAAATGCATAATGTGCACGTGTGGGCTGTAGAATATTTTAATAAGAATGATAAGTACTGTATCATTAAATATGACAATTTTGGAGCAAGGTTCTAGATTTAAATGCATCTCACGTAGAAATTAATATGGCATGCACTAAGAACTTTAAAATGCAATTATTTTAACAAATGGGCCCACAATATATTTGTACAATGGAAGGTTTTAACTAACTATTGAGCTTCTTCTTAAAAGTTCATTCGGATTACTCCATTAACATTAAAACAAAGTTGTAATGTTAATGGAGTAATTGGAGTACACGTTTAAGAAGAACTAGAGAACTAGGAATAAAGGGCTAATCCACAAAGCAATTCATCAACATGCATACATACTATTTATTAAGAGGTGTAAGTACATCCACCAACGTTAGTCCTGTTTTACCTAATAACATCTTCAAAATAGTACATACTTTTTAAAAACATTTTTTATTGTGATTTAATCAAAAACATTGCACTGTGTTTGGGTAGCATTCAGACCCCTCCTGGGTCTCTCTTCACTTTATGCTGCGGTGGCCACACCCCTTGGGATGCATTGAACCTGCCCGACCCTGCAGCGGTGAAGCCTGTGGCGGGGCAAGGGCACAGTGTTTGGGTGGCATACAGACCCCTCCTGGGTCTCTCTTCACTTTCTGTTGCATATGCCACACCCATGCGACACATAGCACCGGCCCGACCCCACAGGTGTGAAGCCCCTGGTGGGGCAAGGGCACAATGTTTGGCGCGGCAGGTGTTCGGCACAAAGGGTGAGAGCAAACTTGGTGAGAGGCCACTCTGGACTTTGGTCGACATAGAAACTAATTTCGAGGCAGGAGAAGAAAGAAAGGTGAGAGCTATGCATGCATGCACAGCAAACATTTTCTAAAACCCTGCTTTGAAGTTCTTCTGTGCTTTTCGCTGCCTCACTTTTCCAAGACCATCTTCGGAACTCACTCTGTCCCCATTCAAGGTGCTTATGGAGTCCCCCCTCGTCTCTCCTTTTCCCCCACTCCTTTGATTGCGAAGAGGCAATGCCTCCATGTCAGGTTGAAGGAGGTCAAAACAGTCTCTGCTGTTAACACATCTACTGGGCCTGTCATTGATAAAGACTTGGGCACCGCTGGATCCCTCCTGCCCCACACATTGCCTGTTGATATATGCCACAATGGCTCGGATCCCCTCAAGCCTCTGGTTGTGCCTCTAGTTGTGCCTACCTTGCACTCGCCCTTTGACTCAGTCTGCCACGGCCTGGCAAAATCTCTATCCTTAGTGTTGGGGAATTTGCCCCTGGAAAGTCTTGTGGGGAACACCCAACCACCTGATTTCACTTCATAGCCCCACACCCAGGCCCCTGACATTGCATTGGCCACTGGCACACTCGCCGATTCTCCTCTGTGTACTGTGTACTGAAACTCCAACCACTATGGACCTGTGGTTGGTGCCACTGTTGCTGCTGACCCTGCTTCCAGTTCATCGGGGGTCCACGCCTCTTTAAGCCAAGATTGGAGTGAGAAATTCCCCTGTATAAGCTTGGGGGGAAACTCTTTTCTCTGTCTATCATCGCTCATAGCCCAAAACCACATATTTCATGTGGCAGATCATAGTATTGACCTGACAGATGAGGGTGCTTGTTCCATTGGGAGGTGTACGTGCAGCCTGATGCTTGCTGAGGTGCTGGCTGAGATGGCAGCCATTAGGAAATTACTCTTGGTTGTAGCAAATAATCAGGGGAATGGAGACAAAATGGTACAGGAGGATTCTGCCATTACTGCCCATGTAGTTAAGGGCTCGACTTATCCACTCCCGGAGCGCATCAAGGCTCAGGTCTCTATGAACCGTGTAGCCACTAAAGAATATGCTGCCCCTCATTCCAGGACACATAAGAGAGAGTCTTCCACCCCTGCCTCTCTGGAACTCAGAACCAAGCCCCAGAACTGCACCATTGTGCCACCTGCCAAGCCATTGCCTTTTTCAGCTCCGAACCCAGCCTCACAACCTGCACCAGGCCAAAGTGCAAATGTCTCTGGACCACCCATCTGACATCACACAGAGAACACATCTGGGCCATACGCCAAGGTTGGGCCCGGGCCTACCACAATTTACCTACATGGGGTGCCAAAACTGCTAGAGTCAAAGTTCAAGCGAAGAGACTCTTTATTGAATAACTGCCTGCATTGGTTGCGCTCCATGAGAGGCTGCACGTTTGTTTCGAGAGAATCTATGGTGGGATGCTCTAGAATTTTGCAGCAAGGGTTTGAACTCCCAAGACACTGTTAAGCTGGTTCTTTGGGATGGCAGAGTGGCCAAAGGGATCTTGGAAAGAACTGGGTGGGATGGTGGGATAATAAAGGCCGGGATCTCATCCAGCCAGTATCCCCAACAAGTCACTCATGGCCATTTGGGGTACATCACAGCTAATACCCCCCCTAACTTCTGCGAACTTAAGTCCTTTGGGATGAAGAAAATAGGGGCTTACTGTAGTTGAACTGTCTTATTGGGGGCAACTTTGAATAGGACTTGTCTCTTCCCATTGGACTCCCCCCTACTGTTGTCTGTCTCTTTTTCTACTTCCTTTATTTACTCATGCTTTGATGTGATCTGATTTTGTATTTTTAGCAAATGTATATGTTAGGATGCACTTTGATGGCCTGTCGGCCGAATAAAGTTATTGATGATGATGATGAAAATATCATGATTTGTTTATCACATTTACAGTATAAAAGTACAAAAGACAAAAAGCTGAATACTTAGAATCACACAGACAAATCAAAACTAATATTTCATCAAATCATTTTTTTTCTCCTCTATTTTAACCAAACTGATATATAAACCTGTATAAAAGGAAGAAAAACAGAAAGATCTAAACCTAACCAATTATCTGGTCTATTTTCTTCTCACCACACCCCCCCCAATACTATAAAACCTAGACTGACAGCAATTTCAATACTTCTATTGTTAAAAATACCCCATGACCTGAGGATGCTCTCTGCCAGAATTCCTCCTTATTTAACCAGCCCCTGCTATCAAAATATCAAAAAAAGTCTCAAGGATTTCTCCCTAGCCAGGTCACCACATGTCTAAATATCTGCTGCAAGGTTTCACCCCACACGGAACATGTTTTATCAAATGAGTTATGCTGCTTTCTAACTCTTAACATGTATTCTGTATAGTACATACATTGCAATGCATTAAGAACAAAGTGTAATGACATAAATGTGGCAGGGCCTTGCTTGATGGAGTCTCCTAATGATTCCAGCATACCGTAAAGAGAATCAAACATCTCAAGAGAAGCCAGATAAACATTCTGAAGTGCCGGAGGTTCACAAAACAAAGGTGATGAGGTTGTGATGAACATTTAGGGTAGTCCCTGCAGTTTCAACTAATTGAAGGCACGTACTGAGGAGTTGGTAGAGTTCAGAATTTGCTGTGATGTACGTGGAATATGATCCGAAAACAGTGCCAACTTAGAGACACGCAGTACATTGATTGTACATTCATCTATGTATGATAGAGGAGCAAATGAAGGACCAGGTGAGATGTAAGCAGGGCTAAAAGTTCCCTGATTTGCAAAACAGAAAACATCAGTAATCTTTTATTTTGTTTTTTTTGGTTCTCAGTGACCATCATCTGTACAATTACACACATATAAAAGAATGGAAGAGGTGTGGTGGGTCATTCAGACAGCCTACCCAGAGATGTACTGCACCAAACAAGAGACTTCCAGCGAAGATTGCACCAGACCCAAAGCCTCAGGCACTTACAGTAGTTTGTAGCGCGTGGTGGGAGACAAGGACAGGCAATGTGCTCACCAAAGGTACTCAAGAAAAGAAGGAATAAAGATCAAGAAAACATAGGAGCTCTATCCTCTGCGCTAACTCAGAGACAAATGTGGAAAGATATTGATCGCTAACAAACCAGTACTTCCGACCATCAATATCATGGTTTCCATGAGCCACTCTCATTTTAGACCTCCAAGAAACTGATGCTGGGCACGGTTGGACGGGGTATGCCCTTGGCACGGCAGAGCCGCAATAGTTTCTGTAGTGGCTCCCCCGACATGCTTCTGCGCTCAATCCTCTCACTTCTCAGTCACGCAATTCCAGAGCCTGTGGCTGAGTGTCTGCACTCACATGTCCATGGTTGCTAGCCACATGCCTCAAGCCACACTGAGCAACCTCCCAATGCCCAGTCACTTGTGAGGCAGTCAAATGTCATATACAAGGTGACAAATCTAAACTATGCAAAGGACAGCAGTGTTAACAGTCAATTTGCAATAATATTCTAAGTCTGCAGAGAGTCTAGCCCAAAAGGAAACTTGATTGGAGCACCTAGAATGTCCTGTCAATGTACAGAATTCCATGCTGGTTGTCGAGTGCTTAAAATACACCTTAATGGAATTCCTGTGGTACCATCGGTCGATGTAACACCTGGCCTCCAACTTTGCTTTCCTCATAAAGGAATCCACCCTTCTGCACAAGCATCTCCCACTCCCCCAGTATTACAGCCTCCTCTGATCTCGGGAGACATCTCTCCACCCCTGTGGTCTTGGCTTTCAAGAACAGAGTGATGCCAGGGTCTGATAGTTGGGACAAACAGATGTCATCTCAAGACAGACAGGACAATTTCTCAGATACCTCCAGTCTTGTGACATTGTAGTAAATTGCTGGGACAACCTCAGTTGGGGTCCACAAGCAGTCCATGACCTTGGCTCTGGCTGGCTACTGCTGACCCACAGTCTGGCATATAGCTCTGATGCCTGCTGAAGACAACTCCTTCCACAAGGTCGATCCAGATGTATTTTTTTTTGGTGGAGAGTGAGACCTCGGTGGGCATCCGCATCAATGTTAGTGCTCCCAGGCCAGTATTGTAAAATTAAGTTGTATGTAGACAATGCAGTGGGTCATCGGTTGTATGGTAGAATCCATGTTTGCCATCTTCAACAGATAAAAGGGGGGGGGGTTATTGTCCATCCTCACCATAAAAGTGGACCCTAAGTGGTAATCCTGGAACTCCTCTTCAACAGCCCACTTTAATACCAGAAATCCAACTTATAGAATGGGTTATTTTTTTTTAATGTGATGTGCAGGCTTCATCTGGTAAAAGTGGCCTATGCCATCTCACAATTGGTCTTCTGTTAATGGAGACTTCCATCCATGTGCAAGATATACAGCAACAGGGGATCTATGTAGGCCCGTACTGGTGCAAAGGTGAGGGTTTGCTTGAGCTTTTTGAAGGCCTCCTGGTCCATCTCACCAAAGGTATCCTGTGGATAGTACAAATGGTCCACAGAGCTGGGCCCTCTGAATAGGTGGTATCCTTTGGTGATGTCCACAAGTGGTCGGGCGATGTTGACATATCCCGTGAAAAAACCTTGGTTGTAATTGCACATTTCCACAAAACTCTGTGTTTCCATCAGGGTCTAAGGTCATGGCCAGGTGAGGTGGGTGTCTATTTCGGAATGATCCATGGTGATGCCATCCACTGAGGTGATTTGTCCAGTGTACTGACATTATCCACACTGACCATTGCCCTTGCTCCCAATGATTATTCAACACCTTCATGAACCGCCTGTATTGTTCCTTCAGGCCCTGCTGAATAGAACAACGGCATCAAGGTAGAACAGCACCTCCAGTAGGTTCATGTTGCTGACCATCCTTTCTATAAGGCACTGGAACATGGCTGGCATGCTGCAAATGCTATCACTCTCTCAGTATTGTCCTTGTTGTACTGCACTAACGTCGCGCCCAGTCCCAACATGCTCGCATCCACTACCAAAACCGTTTTGTCTTTAGGTTCAAACCTACCTATGGATGGCGCCTCACCCACTGCTTGCTTAATACACTCAAAAGCCACATCACATTCCTTAGACCATTCAAACCTCACTCCCTTTTTTAGCAACATTCTGAGGGGCACTGATACCTTGGCAAAATCTTTTACAAACCTATGATAATATTCGGCCAAACCAAGAAATGATTTCACCTGCTCTTTATCTTTGGGTACAGGTGCACATCTTACTGCTTCCACCAAGTTCTTTTTTGGCCTCACCCCTTGCTCATCTATCTCATGTCCCAGATATTCCACCCTATGTACCGCAATCTTACACTTGCTCCTCTTCACCGTCAACCCTGCCTCACTCAATCTGCTTAACACTTGTCTCAACACTTCATCATGTTCTTCAGTAGAACTAGCATATATCAACACATCGTCCTGGAACACAATAATGTTTTTTACTCCACTCAACACCGTCTCCATGACCCTTTGGAACACGGCTGCCGCGGACGCAAGCCCAAATGGCATCCTACAGTATCTAAATTAACCAAACACCGTGATAAATGCTGTCAGGTGTTGACAATCCTCCTTCAACGGAATCTGATGGTAAGCTTGTGAGAGATCGATAACCGAAAACACTTTGGCATTGTTCAGTACTGATAGCTGATCACCTATTATTGGTAGGGGATGTCTATCCACTAGTATGTTTCTGTTCAGATCTCTCAGATCCACACATAACCTAATGTCTCCATTGGCCTTAGCTGCTACTACTACCGGCGATAGCCATTCCGAGCTTTCACTCTTCTCTATTATTCCTCTTTGGAGTAACGACTCCACTTCCTCTTTGAGTTTCTCATTCAATCCATGAGGTATTGGTCTCACCTTGTGCACCCTCGGACTGGCCCCTGCCTTTAGTTGAATTTCATGTTCAAAACCCTTTAACAATCCCAGTTCCTCCTGAAACACCATGGGATACTCTTTTTCCCATTTATCCTTCAGTTCAGCCACATCAACTGGTCTCTCCGCATTCGCCTCTATCCTAATTCCCAATTTCCACTGTTCTTCCCATCCCAGAAGTGAAGAACCTTCTTGGGTAACGTATATCTCTGCTTCACAGCTCCTCCCTTTGTACTTGATGGAAGCTTGGAACATCCCTATAATTCCAATTCTAACATTTCCATATGCATATGGCTCTATATTATGCTTCTTCAATTTTGTCACATCTCCTTGCATGCAACTCAGGAATGTCGCCTTGGACATTAATGTCCATGGTGAGCAACTGTCCACCTTCATTGTCACCACCCTTCCATCGACCATGAATACATCGGTAGGTGCACCTCCCTTGCTTGATACTTCTGTTACTTCCAATACATGCTTTGTTTGGTTGCTCCTTCCCATCTCTAAATCTTCACATTGTTCCAACATTCTTCCACCTGCTTCAATGCTCTGCACCGTCCCTGATTCCCGACACACTCTCGCGAAATGCCCTTTCTTTTTGCACTTTAAACACGAGATATTTCTGGCTGGGCAAAACATGCTTGTGGAAATATGACGGTTACTACCGCACTTGTAGCACTTGATTTCCTTGTTGAGGCCAGTCTTGCGAAATCCCTTCACAGCAGCCACTTCTCCTTCCGACTTGTCTCCCTTCATAGTGGTCATATATTTATGGGTCTGTTCCATACTCCTTGCCATGTCGATGGCCAACTCCAGTGATGCATCCTTTGACAGTAACCTCTCTTGTATCTTTATGTTATTTGTGCAACAAACTAATTGGTCCCTTATAAGAGAGTCAGTGAGCAGCCCAAATTCACACGTATGGCTAAGAGACCTCAACACTGCAATGAAGTTCTCCACCGGCTCTTGCGGATCTTGTATTCTTTGGAAGAACTTGTGTCTTTCAGATGTTATATTTTTCTTGGCCTCAAAATGAACTTCCAACTTCTTCTCTGCTATGGAATACTGGTCCATCTCTCCCTGGCCTTCTTGTGGAGGCTCCGGTAATCCATCATAAACACTTCTGCCTTCGGTTCCCAGATTGTGTAGCAGGATTGCCTCTTTTCTTGCCGCTGCAAACTTATCCCCTCCAATGGCAATCAGGTACGTGTCAAACAGCTTCTTCCACCTATCCCACCTTATAGGTGGAGCACCAGGTTCTGACAGGAATCCAAGAGAGCAGATAAAGACCGTCATCCATGGTCCTCCAGATACATTAGGATTTAATAATAGCAGCTCCACAAGTTCAGAACAGAACCAAAACAATACGTAATCCCCAGCAGGCAGGCGAATGTGCCTTTCACCCAGGGTGTGGTGTATTGGTCCGGAACAGTGCAGGTGTTAATCCAAGGATAATAATTGTCTGGACATCCCCGTAGTCCATCTGGGTGATGACGATGGAAGAGGAAAAGGGGCTCCTAGACTCCTGAAAAATCTGTGCTTGCACAAGTTAGTCCAGTTGCCGGTGTGCACCTTCCACATCTCCTGGCACCAGGCATCACTATTGCTCTGTAAAGGGTGTCCCGTCTCTCACACAGATACAGTGTTTTTTCTCTGTGGTTCTTGCAGATTTCCCAGGGACTGGTGGAGAGAGCCTCACTTCTCGGGGCGAGCTGTTATCTCAGATTGTCTTTGTCCCTTTCCGAGATTGGTGAGTCTTCAAAGTCCAATGCAAAGCAATAGCCTCAATGAGGTTTCAGGGCTTTCATTGGCCTTTTGTACACACCCACAAAAGGTGGTGATATCTACTCACACCCCATAGTTTCATCCGAGTTTCAAATAGTTTTGTTGGATTTTTTTAATTAGGGATGAGCTCTGCACATGTTGTGCAAGCTCACTGTCCAGAAAACAAGATGACCACTGCCATAGCAAATAGAAAAGGTAAATAGTCCTTTTTTTATTTCAATAGCAGTTGGCCAACTGGAAGGAGCACCAGTGCTGGGAGCACACGAAAGTAAGTGGGGTGGGAGTATGGAGGGGTGGATTTGGGAGATGATCTGGGATGTATGGTGTTGTGGGTAAAGGGGGCTACTGGATGGGTCTGGCAGGAAAAAGAATGGCAGACACCCACGGGAATGATCTCAGGTGGCTGGAAAAACATGGGTGTTACACTGACAGTTCTCACACACATTTCCAGTCACATGATGGAACATGATGCAACAGAGGTGCACATTGTTCTCAATGAAACCAGGTGACTAGTTGTATTAGTTTCACATGCCTGTCAATGAATGTTAAAGTGTGTATGTTTTATTTCTAAACAAATGCACCCTTAATAAAAAAATATATACAACTTGCACATCGGCTTTGTATCAAAGATAGTTTTTCTAATAGAAAAGGTGTCAGGGTTAACATACTATTAACAATTCTTATTCCTAAGCAGATACAATTACGAAATTAAAGAAATGTTCTTTACAAATGTATAGAGTCCTTGTAAAGTGCACTTTATACTATACACATTTACTTAATCAGAAGGCAGCCTGGCCAAGGATAAGGAAAGAGAACATTATAGCAGGCTAGCTTTAATACTGTGTGCTTACAGACAGTCTGCACTCAAGGCGTAGTACTCAACAAGTTACATTTCAGTTACAATCAAGTACAATAATATGTAAGCTTAATTACATAGACAACCAATTAAATGATCATCGGTGTCAAAACATCAGTAAAAACAAAGGAAAACAGATCAAGTGGCCAATGCATTACGGATTGTTCGCTATCCTTCATCAGGGCCTGTCTGGAATAGCAGAAAATATCTCAAAAAGCCAAAAGTAACAGGGAAAGACAAAAACACACCTTGCCCAAAGGCACACCTTATCAAGAAACCTCAAATAAGTACAAGGGAAAGTGAGCAATTGGGTGGCTCCTTAAATACAAATGCATAAGAAGAGGGAGAAAAAGAATAAAACAAGTAAAACAACTGTTGGAACTACAGAGTGTCAGATCAAGAAAACTGTCCGTGCAAAGTGACACCATCATCACGTGGAGTCACGGAGTCTCAGGGCATTATTAGCAAGGGGTAAGGAAATAGAAAAAGGTCAAGGCTAGTGTATGGCTCGTCTAGATGGGAAAATTAGTTATATAAATGTCTAGGGAAATAGAGAAGCCCCATGTACCGGAAGAAATGATAGGCAGAGAAGTTGGTATAGGCAATAGCCAAGAGTATTCGTGGACTCAGAGAAGTGTCAGTCCTAGTAGGCAAGTCTACCGGCTAAAAAGTTATGTGTTTGTCAGTATATGAGGCAGAGCTATGGCGTAACAAATAGTTGTGGATTATAGTATATCAGTGGTTCCATTCACAAGTGGACCTCTGGTTAGGAGTCAAAGGACAACGCATATTTCACAACAGGGTGAATCTCAACAACCAATGTTTGGTTCAACCATGCTTCATATTAAATCATGTCAAGTAAATCAATGCAACCATGGAGAGTGCATCACAGTACCAGTGGTTACTTGAACGTCAGGAGTAAGTACAAAATGATGTAACATACAGATAACCAGAAGGTAGACACCAATAATCATGTGTATAATCCATCTGGGTGTGACAATGGTAGATAATACGTAGGGAGCACAACTAGAGATGATAAGCATATTAGCTCTAAATGGTACAATCATGAAGACGAAGAACATAAACATACACCACGGATGAGCAAATAAGAAATACAATTACCAACCCATCTAGTGTTAACAAAAGGAGGAAGATACATGTCCATCAAACAGGAGAGTTACTAGTCCTATAATGAGTACCAAAGTGACACTATAATCAAAAACATGATAAATCAAGTTCTTTGTTCATCTCTGCGGGGGCTTGAGAGGGAAAACAGTGTATCCAGAATGCCTTGCTGCACTCTATTTTGTTGTGGATGTCTTCATGCAGGTGGCATTGGACTACTTCAAGGATTTGGAACCTTATCTGTGATAGTTGATGTTGTTCCTGAAGTGTCGTGAAACCAGTGAGTTGCATTTGCCTGTCCATATGACTTTCACTGTTCTTCTCGATTGTCCAACATAATATATCCTGCATGGGTTTTTGATGGCATAAATTACACGTATCACAAGTGTCATTACAAAGCAATTTAATGTTCCCCTTGGTTCTGGGGTGGAACACAATATTTCCATTGATGATATTATTACAATGTGAGCAGGTTAAGCATGGGAAAGTACTCTTTCTATTTGTAGAACCTTCGGGAATGGTTTTTAGACCCTTGGTATAAATCAAAAGGTTCTTCAGATTAAGACCACGTCTGTAACTAAAGACGTGTGGTTCTGCAAACAATGATTCTAGTCTAGTACCAGTCAGGATTACAGTCCAATGCTTATGGATTATTTTCTTGACAGAATTACTCTGACTGGAGAACTTGGAAATGGAGGTCAGGTCCGGACCTTGCCGTTTGTTGTATTTGACCAGGGTATGTTCCGTAGGGGTAGTGTAGACCTTATCTTTCAGGGGGCTATTATCTGCTTCACTGTAACTTCGTTGTCTGAATTTTTGGGTGATAGATTCAAGTTCAGTCTTGCAATCTTTTTTGTCATTAACAATCCTCCGTGCAGTCACGAGTTGACTGAATGGGACATTTTTAATCATATTGGGAGAGTGGGAACTAAGCCTGCATAGCGGGTTATTTCTGTTCTTATGTTTTCAGTACATGGTTGTGCGGAAGCCGTCTGATTCAGGTAACACTAGAACATCAAGAAAAGATATGATGGGAGAACCTATTTCTATGGTGAATTGAATTCTGGATGTAATGATGTTAAGATAGGTTAAGAATTCTTCAAGAGCTGTAATTGGACCATTCCAGACCTGAAACATGTTGCCAATGTACCGACCCCAATTACATAGGTATTTATGCCACAACGGGTGTTGTGATACTTGGTTGGTCTCAGACTTGAACATGAAGATGTTTGCGTATGATGGTGACATAGTGGCTCCCATGGATGTGCATTTAGTCTGGAGGTAAAATCTGTTGTACCAGAAGTACGTGTTCTGGGACATAAAATTGAGTAGGAGCAGGAGAAACTCTTCCTAGCACCAACATACCCCTCTCTGAGGAGTAACTATTCCATTGCTTCAAAACTAAGATATTGTGGAATACGTGTGTATAAACTCTTGACATCAATGGTAAACAAGGTTGCAGAAATGAATCTATGTAGATCCCCAGGGGTTGGAGGAGTCTCCCATATTAATTTCCTGAGCCACAAATACAAGTTCCATGGATGCCTTCCGTTTATCCATGGTGTCTCATTATGCTGTATGACATTGTGCTTTGCCACAGATCAGAAAGTGAACACACAAGATGTAACACCGTTATATGCACAGACACTGATGTCAAGAGAGGAGGCTGAGGATGTATGAAACTCTCATAAAATAATACTGTTCACTGGTACGAGATATAAGGCCTGAAGGTACAGGAGATGTGTGGATGCTGAGTCTTGCAGGAGCATACACTGTAACACAGCAATGTCTAATGGATACGAGATTGATGTTAGCAAATAGCAGCTACCCTTATGCGACTGACTTTCCAATTTGCCTTACAAAAAAAGTGTGCAAGCATTTGTTGCAGGTGAAAACAGGCTGCAGTACTTTGTCTGTCCCAGTCAATGTCCCACTAGTTGCCTGGAGGAGCCCAATCATATGTTTGCACATCAAAGAAAGTGAATGGAGACTTTGCAACAAGGCCTCCTGATCATGCAATCCCTGGAATGTGCCTCACATCCACCAGCATGCTGACCGCACACAGCCTCTGGAGGGTGGGAGACAGGAGGTGTAATGTCTGTTTGGCTACCACCAAAACACAACATGAGGCATGTAATAATGCAATACGAATTATAACATTGTTAAATAGTTTGATAAACACTGCTCAAAATGCATACATTTCGAACAGTCTCTTCACATAGCAAGCATTGGGGCAATGGAGATGACACCATTAGGCAATGGGCACAATGAATGCCATCAAAAGGCCAGTCAGAATAGTGGTCAGTAAACCTCTCCATGCATTATGTCATATACTTCAGCTCCAACGATTTCATTGAAGAGGGATCATGAGATGTTATCAGATTGTCAGGACATGCACGCTTTCATGGCCACTGCCCTTATGATGTTCAGTATATACTAGACATAGCAATGCCAAAGATGCTTGGTTCATGTGTTCAAGCATGAACCACGTGAACTATTGCCACATCTGCCAAAAATGCTCAAAGCCCAGTAGGGCTGCTTACTAAGGCATTGTTCCTGACTCATGTACACCAAGCACAAGCATAAGTGTGTCCCGCTTTGGAGCAGGTTACTTCAAATATGACTTTCTGGCCTTCCGAGTGAACGCTGAAGAGATTTAAGAAAAGGCAAGAATGGTTGTGGCTTGCTGTCTAGGCTCCTTGTGGTCTGTATTTTGGTCACTGTAAAATATACTGGCCAGTAAGTCTTCAACCCACTTTGGTTGGGCCACCCCTCAGCCATTATCACTTTTTTCTCACAGAGCTTTGAAAACCCAGTAGATATTGGGTAACAAGTCTTCTGTGACCTTATTCAGGGGTCATGATCATTTACGCATGGATACCAAATGCCATTTAAAAAAAGCAAGTGGGAATCGATCAACAGACATTTCATAAGATTAGTCCTGAGGCACATCTGTGGCCAGCACCTTGCCTGGAAACAATCAATGCCTATTAATACTGAAGACATCATGATGTGTGGTGATGCCATGCATCCATATCTGAAGACATCATGATGTGTGGTGATGCCATGCATCCATATCTACATATAACCCCCTACTGAACGGGCACACGAAGCAATGATGAGCAGACATTGGGGCACAGTATTACCTTCAGAGAATCCTGCAAACTCAGGAAGCAGGTTCCATAGCACAGCATATCATGGTACAGGGCACGACACTGGCACAAAAGGATGATTACACCACACTAGAAAGATGACACACGTCAAAGGGGGATACACACCCGAGGCTCCATTGTGTGTATGTGCGTGTGTGTCAAGACACTACAGAAACAGCAAACAGTGACAAGGTGTGTAGCCGTGTAGCCGTGCATCATGTGCTAGAAAATAAAGTTATGCTTTCAATTGGGTGCAGCCCACATTGACATGTTTACTCGCACTACAAACCGAAGAAGGCCTCTTGTCATGTGACATATGACTGGTGTACAATGATTCGCACTTAGTATGGTCAACTTCCCGATATGTGTGACTGGCACTCCCCCAACACACCTGACTGTGTTTCCGCTCTCCGACATGCAGAGGCCAACGTAGTCCTTCAGGGAGACAAAAGCACTGCACAGCAATTCCCAGCTATACATTGTGCGTTGCCCGCAAGCGTGAACGTCGCGTTCTAAATCTTTAGAGGAGGAAACCTGGGACTGCAGGCAATGATATGGAACATGGGCAATGTACACGCTGCCTTGTCTACAACATATCTTTTCCATGGCATGGGATTGCACAGAGAAGTATCTTCCCTGCATGTAAGAAACATTCAATGATTTTAGAATATCCAATTTTCAGAGAACCAAGGCAGGACACACTTGTGACAGATGTGTTATATGTTCTCCTTTACATTGCATTGTAAGTAAACATGAACAGCTATGCTTGTTTACCCCTTATCCACCTGGGTGATGTTGGGCACTCCATATATCCCTATATCCTGACTGCAATCCAGAATCCTATCAGCAGGTACAGCTCCAAGCACAGGGTCAACAGGAGCAACATTGAACAGCGTTTGGGTATCATCAAGTCCTGCTTCAGATGCCTTTACCGTTCAAGTGTGTACTCCTGGGCAGTTCTGCCTTTGTGTGCCCCATTATTGAGGCCTGTTACATCGTGCGCAATATTGGGTTTTACATATAGGCACAGTTTCGGACCTGAAGCCAAAGCCACCAGAAAAATCAAAACCACCGCATTTAGCAGGAGCCAATGCCGTGAGAGTGAGCGAACTGGTGGTGAACAACTAGTTCAACCCAGCATGCCACGTTCATGGGCGCTGCAGTGACGCCTGGCAATTGTGTGCCAATAATTACAGGGTGAACAGTAGGTGCAAGTAGACCCTCATGTAACCCAATCTGGGACTGCAATGTTGAATGCTCGCGGCACTCATGACCCAATACAAAAGGGGTTCAAAATCAATTAATCTGTCACTTCTACACAAATAGTGTCTTGCATTATTTCAGATATCACAACATAAAAATACAAATATGGGAAATGCATGGTTAATGAGACATGGTTTATGATATACGTCATGATGCCCTGTTAATGACATCTTCTCAAGTGATCAGCACACCCACTGCTGTGTTTCACTCATTAACAAACATTAGCACAACATTTGTTACACACAGCCTTCCACATCTCCTCAAACATCATCTGATTTTAAACACACACATACACAAAACAAATGCATTGATAAAAATAGGAGGGAAGAGCACTTCTTAACTCAAACAAGGGAAACAAAGGCAGTATGGAAAAGAGCTACAACATGAAGCAACATACATTGCAACACAACATTGACACATGTAATGGGAAGTGCAAAGGACAGATACCGTTGGTTGTGGGCATACATAAGTGATAGGGGCCTGCCATGCGCTGGGTATTGACATCAATCCAGTGCCATACCTTGGGATTGTCATGTAGTGGATGAATTATGAGTTCCTGATGGCAAACACTGGTGGCCTGTTGCTGGGATTCAGATGTTACATCTGCTGGCAATTAAAAACACTTCCAGGTCATCCTCTTTCATCTCAGAACGTTCATCAACTTTGCATTACAGGTAGGAGCCAATAGAGAGGAGACTGGTGCGCACCCATACATTCTTACCGTGGCTGTCCTCAGCTGGGACCCATGAGTCACAGGGAATGCCACACCATATGCTGTCTAATAAAGAGAGGGTGATTGTACCACTTGCCCATGTTGCTGCTTTCCCCACCGGTCTTCCTCACTTCTCCCCAGTCGTTAGTCATCCCAGGCATCTCCTGGCCCAGAGTAAATTGCCCATCCCTCCATAACTACCCTATCTCCCTGATCACATCAACAGTCTTCTGGCCAATGTCCCAAATGCTTCGTATTCCTTTCCTACACCCGAACAGAGGCAACGCGGTGCAGCAATACCAAATCACCTCACTTGCCACCACATGCATCGCACTCTGCAGATACCACAGAAGCAAAGAAACACATGACACTGTGAACTTCACCATGTATATGCCATGTGCCAGGCTTCAGCTGCATGTCCCTGTTCAGAGAGGCATTGGGCCTCATTACGAGGTTGGAGCCTCCAAAACCCTTCCGACTCCGCCCTCGTGAATGGTCAATTACCGGTCCATTCCGAGGTTGGAGGGACCGGTAATTCCCCATTCACCAGGGCCATTCCCCATTCCCATTTGAGCCCCCTTAGGGCTCAATGGAAATGGGGAAGGCACTAATAACGGTACCACAAATTGCGGTACCGTTATTAGATCTAGAGTCCCTTTGTGGGTCCCGTCCTTAACGCCTGAAAAAAACAGCCGTTACAGAGGGACCCGCAAAGGGAACTCGTAGTAGGGCGGTAAGGGATTACCCGCACTGGTGCCCTTACCGGTGCCAGTAATCCCTTACCGCCCACCTCGTAATGAGGCCCATAATGCTGTTCCCCGAACCTGTTCTCAGCATGTGTATGCACAACAATGAATGATTTGGGCTTTCACTTGAGTGCACCCCCTTCTGAAGGAGACATGGGGGGCAATGCCAAAGTGTCATGACCATGACATTGGCATGCTTCTGAAAAATTGTGATAACTCAGGGTGTGTGCAAACACTACCACATCTTGACAGAAAATCAGGGATTTGGGCCTAGGTAATAGTGAATCCATCTCTTCGCTTGTCTGCTGCAAGCAGGTGTGTGAACCAACCAGGCCCAAATAGGAGGCCATGGGCCTCATTACACGGTAGGCGGTGAGCCATGGCGCTATTAGCGCCATGGCTCATGCCGGTAAAATACCGGCACCGCCTTGGTGGAAAGGGGATTTACCGCCCCATTCCAAGGTTGGTGGGGCGGTAAATCCCCCTTCCACCATTGCCCTTCCCCATTCCCATTTCTGCCCCATAGGGCTCTTTGGGAATGGGGAAGGCGCTAATTATGGCACCGCAATTTTGCGGTGCCGTAATTACCTCCGAGGTCCCTTTGCGGGTTGGGTTTTAACGCCTGCAAAAAGCAGGCGTTAAATTCCCCAACCCGCAAAGGGACCTCGTAGTAAGGTGGTAAGGGTTAACGGTCACCGTTACCATTAACGGTGACCGTTAACCCTTACCACCTACCGTGTAATGAGGCCCCATGTCAGCTAAGGTAGAATGATTTGCTTTTGTGCTACCCACAGCACAGACTGATGTATGAGCAATGTTAGAATGCACGTCCAGCTCCCGGCTCCACCCAAACTATTTAGGTTGAAATGCGTATATAAGTGTGCAAAAGCAGGTATAAGGGGGATGGGATAAATAACATGGGGGTAGCTAATGAAGTGGGATGTAGTAATTACAGAAATCTAGGTAGGTTCTTATAAATGGGAGGGGTGACATTGTAGCGTGATATCGGCAGCACATTACATAGTATCACAAACATAGGCCCCAATCTCTGCTGTGAGAAACACTGAAACTGCCCATATCTTTATTGAGGCCTGGTTTGCTCTAGGCCGCAATGAGAAGGGTAGAGTAGTCTGGTATCAGATTTGACATGCCATTCCCACACACAGCCCTAGTAGGGAAACTGAGCATGAGGGTCTTCAGTGCCGGCACACAGACATACAATTGGATATTGTTGTAGGCTTGTGAAGCTATAAAGGAATGCAAATGGCTGAGTACGAGTAGGGCTGCACCCGACCCCTAAGGACAAACCCATGGGAGCCGGGGCAGAGGCCTCGACCTGGCAAAAGTCTAACCCAATATTTAAGACACTAGCGCCCCCCATAATAGTGGTCATTCTATTGCAACTGCCAGATGCCCGCAAATAGAACTCCTAAATCCTTCACAATGTGGCTGATTAGAGTGGTCTCCAAGAAACCCAGAGAAACTCCAGTGAGAGTCAGTTGATAAGGGAGAGCACAGAGTGAACCAGCCAGTAATTAGTACCACAGACGAGCAAGAGTTGATGCCAACAAACCCGAGATTGCGACGGGGAGAGAGGGTGGGGGAACTTACGTGTCTGGGGAAGAGAGAAGCATTGCTTTATTCTGGAGAACCAGAATGACTTTGAAGGTTTTCACTTGGCTTATGTTGCTTACCAGGTGCACATCACATGATTAGGCACACAGGAAAGGGTACAAATCTCAAAAACCAGCCAAACAGTTAACAGCGATACACGTGTTAGAGTGCTGATCAGGATGTGGCCAATAGGCCACAGGAATATACACGATTGTTAGCATGCATATAGGTGGGAGTCATTGTGGGTGGGGGATAAACACTATATAGCATGTGCATAATAGATTACGATGTATGTACTTATAAAGAGATGCTCACTTTGAAGTAGCCAGAGACCTCTGTGGCAATGGGATTTATAACACCCCCTGTCACCTTTTTCCTTTTTTGTATACAAAATAAACCTTGTTTTCCTTGCAAAGAGGTGCATCAAGCGTTTTCCTTAGAGATTGTTTGAACTCGTCTGGTTGCCAGAGGTTTACCCAACAGTAGTCAGGAGTGGAAGTGTACGCTGGCTGTAGGACATCCTCTTCATCCATTTTGTCCTACAGCCCTGAAGAGAGATCCTACTGCACCAATCTGTGCTTTTTCCCTGTGCTCGAGTGATATGACTCCTTGCGTGACTGGTATCTATGCACCACTGTAGCAATGGATAGGGTCTGTCCTGAAACTTACACAAAGAAGAAAAGCTGTTGTTATCAGATGCAGCCATTGCTGCACATGCACACATCAACGACAATGTGCCCATCATCACCTTAAATCCACCTGTTCGAAAAATAAACCTCCAAACATGTAAAATTACACTATTAGCAGATTTCAACACATCTCCCTTAACGCATGTGACAAATCACAGGAACCTGTCACTTCTCACCAAGGGGCAGCCTTTGCCTGTGAGGCCATGGAGGTGAGCGTACTCCAAATCACCCTCTCTAAGGGTACAGGCAAGCAGAACCTCGCTCTGGGAGACTTCCCCTTTAGGGTCAGTGATTCCCACTCTTACGAGGAACTCCCTAAGAAACATACCAATAATATACCTCCAAAAACATCCAGTCAAGAAAGATTTGACGAACATACCAAAATATGTTATTATCATCAAGAAACTTTGATTATTCCTTGGAAGAAAACAATATATTGTACTGAGATGAGGAAAACGGTTGTGGAGGAATACAGAGCACAGAACAAACAGAGAGAAAGGACTGCAACATTGTGCTGGGGAAACCCCACAACAACGTAATTAAACAAAGAGGTGTGTACTAGGAGGAGAGAGAGAGAACACGCAACCTATGAAATTGCTCGCCGATGTATGTTATGTTATGTTATGTTACTTGGCATTTATGTAGCGCTCTATATATCATTGGTATGACCTCAAAGCACTCATAGGTTGAACGCCCTCGGCTCGGGAGCCTTAGTTCTGGTCAGTAGAGAGAGATAGTGTCATAGGGTGCGTGGGTGCACCGTATATGTGTGCAGCTGATGTAATTGCTAGGTGGTGGCTGCATCCTAGCGTTAGGTGGGGTGCTGGAGATATTAGTTGTATGTGTGCAGTCTGGTGGGTGAACACCCAGACTGGGCTCTGGCTGCATTAGGCCTGAAGGACGCATATGTGAGCAGCTAAGCCAGAATGTGCTCGATTGCCGCTTTTTATTAGGGTGTTGATGTGTTCATGGGGTTATATTAAGGTGCCCGAGACCGGGCACGTGAACAGGATGGCAGGGAAGAGAGCGATAGTTCAGTAGAACTGAAGTCATGGGGTTTTCAAATTCTGTCCCAACCCACATATCTTGTAACACATCACAGACAGAATAAATGTGCTTACAAAGTTATTCCTCCGACTCTGTTCCCTTAAGATAACTAAATGTCCCTACAAAAGAAATACTCACTATTCCTTAAGGTGCTCTATCCCTAGTGGGGTGCTGGTGTGTCGCCTGTCTAGGTAAGGGGATAGTAGAGAAGTCTAGCCCTATCCTAACTCACTGCTTTCCTGAATTGCTAAAAAATAGGTGCACACTGTTTGGAAGTCAAAAGCAACTAAAAGTTTATTTGTGTTGCTTCCATTCAGTGTGTCTTATCATTAATATTTACAAGGTCTGTACCCTATAAGAGTGAGAAGCGTGATTGATTTATGACACACTCGTCATTCCTATTAATAAAATGATGTAAATCAACCTGGTTCACTATTTGTTAAGTAAATCGAGGGTGTCAGGACATTGCTCTGAGCCTTTTCATGTCGACCGGTTTCAGCGGAGATCTCTAGTTATCCGCTTTCTTCAGGACTCAATTGTGGCACTCTTGTGTCACTTGATATTGTAAAAAAAGACAATATTCTTATTTGTTTTTTTTTTTTTTTAAATTTAGCTTTATTGGTTTTACAAAAAACAAAAAGAAGCAAACAGTATTCAAACAGGATCATACATCTGCCAGAGGCGTAAGTCGAACAAACAATGAATAGTAAAAACAGTATACTAGATTCTCTTGGTAGTGGGACAGTCCCGGTTGTCTGGAAGAGTCTCATCGACTGTTCGCCATAGCCCACTCCCACCCCCCTCTCCCACTTGGGTTAGTGTATCTCACAAGTACAATAGTTTGACAAAAGTGTTAGTATCATATGATTGACACAGTGTTGCATCCGATAGTACCATGGTCGCTGGAAGTAAGGGTCTCGTCCTTTGTAGTGTTCCTTAGGTGTGGCTTCATTCGGTCTGGTTTTTTGGGGGCTCCTCAGGTTGGGAGTCATGAGTAGGCGTGATATATGTATTCTTGAAGTCCATCCATAGAGTTTCGCATTTCACTGATTTATTGTGCAGGGAGGCAGTGATTGTTTCCATTACATAAATGCTCGTTGCCAATTTAATCCATTCGGTCTTACCTGGAACCTGAGGGGATTTCCACTTGGTCGCTATTAGGGCCCTCGCAGGCAGTAATAGCTGGGGAGCCAGGCCTTTGACCCGGAACCAATCCTCCTCAACTCTCTCAAGGCCAAACAGGACAAGGAGTGGGTCAAGTTCTCTATGGATGTCGTCTACTTCTTTGATCCATCCCAGGACTTCGGTCCAAAACACTTTGATGTGCGGACAGCTCCACCACATGTGCCAGTAGTTGGCAGTTTCTCCTCAATTTCTCCAGCACTTTGGGCTCATGGACTGGGACATTTTGGAGAGTCGAAGAGGATTGTATTGCCATCGGTGTAGGAGTTTTATTGCATGCAGCTTATATTGGTTGGATATGGAGGATTTAGGCGCAGCTCTGCACATTAATTCCCATTGTTCGGGAAGTATCTCTTCGCCTAGGTCTTTTTCCCATCTGGCCCTAAGGAGTTCCGTGCTCCCGCCGCCTGCACACAATAGCGTTTGGTACATTATTGAGATAAGGCCTTTCATTTTCGCTCTAGAGTCTAGGAGTTTCTCAAAGGCGGTGAGATCTCTTCTCAGTTTTTCCCTCCATTCGGTTCTTGTTAACACCCCTTTTAGCTGAATGAAGTGGAACGTCGATAGAGTGCCTATCCCCAGTGCCGTTGTCAGTGCAGGTAGTGTGATATACTCATCTTTTTTCTGGAGGTGTCCCACCCTCTCCAGTCCTGCCTCGTACCATGACAGGAACCAGTCTAGGTTCGGGATTTGGTCATTTATGCCAGGAGACCACAAGTGACTGAGCGGGGATGGCCAGGTGGTGACTTCGCGCATCTCTTTCCCAGTGCGCCATATAGCCCATATGGTGGATAGTATGGGGTGGTGTTTAATTCTCTTCTGGACCCGTTGGTGTGGCGACCACAGCCACTCCGCCACCGTGGCGGGGGACAAGTAGTGGTTGTCCATCTGGACCCATTGCAGGTGTTTGTGGTCTCTGAAGTGTGGGATTAGGACGCGCAACTGAGTGGCATTGTAGTATTTTCTCAAATCGGGAAGCCCTAATCCACCTCTGTCCTTGGGGAGAATAAGCGTGTCATATGAGATCCTCAGTCTTTTTCCCTGCCAGATGAACCGCAGCATGATCTTACGGGCATCCACGAAGAATTTTTGGGGTATCTCTATCGGTAGCATCTGAAAGGGGTAGAGGAAGCGGGGGAGGCATACCATCTTGACGGCATTGATGCGCCCCAGCCAAGAGATAGTCAGTTTGCTCCATTTCTCAAGGTCTCTCTCAAAGCTTTGAAGGAGCGGGGGGAAGTTAGCCTCATATAGTTCGCCTAGGGTTCTGGTGATCTGTATGCCCAAATATCGTAATGTTGTGTGTCTACCTTGAGTCCTAAGGGGAGGAACTTGGTGTCGTTATCGTCTAGGGTACCTTGGAGTGGAAAGAGTATGGATTTGGACGTGTTTACTTTAAACCCAGAGAACCGGCCGTATTCTTTTATTAGATTTAGGGCATGTGGTATGGAGGTCATCGGTTTCGTTAGGTGTAGAAGGATATCGTCAGCATACAGCCCTGCTTTGTATTCCATCCCTCCCAGGCGAATTCTCTCTATTCGGGGGTTGTTCCTTATCTTTTGGGCTAGGGGCTCCAGGGAAAGTGCAAACAGGATCGCGGAGAGTGGGCATCCTTGTCTGGTCCCCCGTTGCAATTCAAACCATCTGGAATATTCCCCGTTCACAAATATTGATGCATTGGGAGAGGTGTATATTGCTCGCACTCCATCGCGGAATTTTGAGCCTATCCCTACTTTCTGGAGTACTGCACCCAGGAACTCCCATTCCACCCTATCGAAGGCTTTTTCTGCGTCGATCGATAGGAGGGCCGGGTCATCTGCTATACTGTGCCCTGCGTGGACAAGGTGTAGTGTTTTACGCATTGTGTCGGCGCCCTGCCTTCCCAGGATAAATCCCACCTGGTCAGGGTGGACCAAGTTGGGCATTAGAGTTTCCAGTCTGGCTGCCAGTACTCGTGCGTAAATCCTCGCATCAAGGTTGAGGAGGGAAATAGGGCGGTATGACCCACATAATTTGGGATCCCTACCCTCTTTAGGGATGACAGTTATGAGGGCTTTCCTAAAGGAATCTGGTGCGATCCCAGAGCTCATTATCTCATTAAAGAGCTCTGTGAGAAAGGGTGAGAGCTGCTCGGCGAAGGTCTTATAGAAGCCGGCCGTATAACCATCCTCGCCCGGTGACTTCCCCAGTGTAAGCCGTTTGATCGCCTCTCGTGTCTCATGTTCGGTTATTGGGCTATCGAGGAGTTTGGACTCTGTGTGTGATATTGTGGGCATAGTAATTGGGGACAGGTAAGCGGATATATCAGGGTGAGCCGCAAGCAGCTCAGAGGTATATAGGTTTTCATAAAAGGTGGCGAAGCTCTCGGGTATCGAGTGGGGTGGATGTATCGCGGGGTTGCTGGTCTCTTTTATCTCTTTTTTTTACCTTGCGTTCTTCCCTCCTTTCCCTGAGCCTGGCGGCTAGGAGTGCATCGGCCTTATCCCCCTTCTCATAATATGTCTGTTTCAGGAATTGTAGCTTCCTCACCACCTGTCCATGTTCTAACAGCCGTAGTTCCTCTTTTTTACGTTGGGCCATGTCGAGTTTGGAGGGGTCCACCGTCGTTTCGTCTCTTATTCCCGCTTCCAGCTGGTATATTTCTTTGCGGAGTTTGTTTTCTACAATCTTACGCTCTCTCTTTTTAGAGGAGCCCTCCCGTATTAAGATACCTCTCCACGTGGCCTTCCCCGCTTCCCAGATCACCTGTTTGGAGACCTCCCCATTGTCATTCGTCTTGAAATATTCCTCAATCTCGGTTTACATTTCATTTCTGAACGCTGCGTCGGTCCAGAGGGACTCGTTGCATCGCCAGGATCCCCCAGCGGCAGGCAGGTCGTTCCAGTCGACGTCTGCTAGGACTATGTCATGATCTGTCCATGTTGTCGGAATAATGTTGGTATAACTTGTTGACCTTGCAAGGTCAGGTGCGAGGAATATATAGTCTATGCGTGAGAATGTGCGATGGGGGTTCGAGTAGAAGGTGAAACCCCCTTCGTCAGGATGTTGTTTTCTCCACACGTCTCGTAGATCGTAAAGTTCCATCATGGCAGCAAATTCAGTGTGATCCCTCCTATGCTGGGCCCGCGTATCGGGGTTGCCTGGCTTCCAGTCAACAGTCGGGTTCACACACTGATTAAAGTCGCCTCCTATAATGAGGTGGCCTGCAGTCTCTAGTACTATTTTGGGAATTGTCTTCCGAAGGAATGCAGCTTGTCCGTTATTAGGCGAGTATACAGTAGCGATCGTGACCTGAATTCTTGCGATTTTCCCCACTATCAGGAGGGTTCGTCCACTCACATCTGACCAGGTCTTTTCTATCTCAAAGCCTACTCCTTTCCTGATGAGGATCCCAACTCCTCCCTTCCTGAGTGGGCCAGAGCACCAGAATTCCAAACCCCCCCGTTTCCCCAGGACCGCTCGCTCCTCTCCTCTGGCAAATTTCGTCTCTTGTATGAGGAGAATGTCAATGTCGGATCTTCGGAATTCTCTGCGCACTAGCGATCTCTTAGTAGGGGAGTTCAGTCCCTTCACATTGATAGTCCCAATTCTGAGGAGACCCTTGCCCTTAGACTTCTCATGTGATGCCATCAGCGGTTTGGAGACGAGGGTCTCTCACCATCAGCGAACAGAGGGGCAAGTGGGTGCCCTGTGTCATCTTAGCTGTGATACTTCGAAGCAAACTTATTGTTATCTGTACATGTCCCAAGTGTTCGTTACCTCTCTCCCCTTTTCTCGTATTCCACCATAAATGGTGGTGCTCGTTTGAGCATGCAAACGGGGGGTGCTGCATTGGCAGCTGTTGACGGCGTCCTGGACAGACTGGATAAGAATTTGCAGTCCGTCGGCGGACCATCAGTGGGGACCATTGACCTATGGTCCAGAGCAAATTTACCATCGTAGCTTAAGGGTGAGCCCCCATCTCTTCCCCTTTACCCCCAAACATTATGCAATTTTAACAGTAATAACCATAAACTCATGAAAGTTTCAACGTTACGTGTGGCTTTCAGGACTTTCCACAGGAGTCCACTTCATCTTCCATTCCTGGGGGGTGCTTTGTCTGCAGCGTGTGATTCCGCTATGTTGCATCCCTTGTGGGAGACATTGCCACGTGTTTTAGATGTGACTGTAGCTAGTACAATTCCAGCGCTGTTTCTTTTGGTTAATCATGGTCGGGGGTGTTGTTGGGGCGTCTAAACTTTCTCGATCCCTTTACCCTCTTACGCCTCGGGCCCTGGAGCTCCCACTGCGATCCCGGTCGTCCGTCGTTGCCGCATTCCTTGCTCCGCGGTTCCGCACCGAGGAGATCGGCGATGCAGTCTTTGATCTCGTCTTCAGAGCGTAGAACTATTTTCCTGCTGTCGTGCTCGAATGTAAGCGAGAAGGGGTATCCCCATCTATACCTTGTGCCCTGATCCTTGAGCCATTTTGTGAGGGGGCTGCAGAGGCGTCTCAGGGCTAAAGTTAACGAGGATAGATCTTGGAAGATGGTGATTTGAGCACCTCCCATTGTGAGCGGGCCTCCAGACCTGGCCTTCTCCAGAATTCTAGCTTTGTCTTGATATCGGTGAAACCTGGCCAGAACAGACAGCGGGCCGCCGGTTGGTCCACCGGCTCTATGTATGCGTTCGGTTTTGGGCTCGTCGATGTCTTCATCGGCGGTCAATATTCTAATGATGTCGTGGATGGTGTCTTTGAGATCTTTTTCAGTTTCACCTTCGCGTTCCGGAATGCCGAAAAAGCGGAGGTTGTTTCTCCTTTCTCTGTTTTCTAAGTCATCCATCTTAAGCCTCGCCTCAACTTCTCTTTTTTCGATGTTTCAGATCCGTACGTCCATCTGAACCTCAAGGGTGTCGATCGAGGCCTGGTTATTTTCCACACTTTCCAAGCGTTTTTCGAATCTGTCCATCCTCTGTGTGATTTTGTCGATCTTGCCGCCGAGGTTAGCTCACATATTTTTTATTTCGTTCAATAGTGTGGCGATGTCACCTTTGGTGGCGGCGGCACCCGCTTCTGATGGGTCCGTGTTCATTGCACCTGTAGATCCGCAAGGCGAGACGTACGGTTCGTAGGCAAATCTGGCCAGTTTGTGGCCTAGGTCCATGCGACACAATCCTGGGTAGAGGAGGCACACACCCCTGAGGAGGGGGTTCTACCCTCTATGAGGAGGCTCGAATTGTGGGCTCCGTATTGTCTCCGGTCTCCAGCACTTCGTATGATGTGGGGCAGCTCCGACCCTAAACGGCGGATATGTGTGGTTCTGGGGTGCGCAGTTGGAGGAAGTCCAACCGACCGCTCTTCTTCCTCCGGCGTAGTATGTTGTGCAGGTCGGGTTGGAGGGTCACGCGTGTTATGCGGCACCGCCAGGCACGGGCTCTGGTGCCGCAGAGTTTTGCGTAAAAGTCTCTCACTCACCCCGTGCAGTCGCCCGGTATCCTTGGAGTCTTTGGGCATGTTATCTCACGCGGGTGAGGGATCACCACCACAAGTTTAGGTCACAGATGCGCACCGCGGGTAAAGCCTATCGCACGGGCCGGACTACGCCAGACTTCGGGCCCTCCGTGGCGCAGTGATTAGGCACTTCTGAGACTGCCGAGTTCTCGGTCAAAGCGGGTCCGATTTTCATCGTTTTTTTTCTCAGTTGCGGGGGGGTCCGTTCAGATCACAAAATTTCGAGCTTTCGTGGGGGGGGGATCCATCAGCAGGGGCTCATTCCGCTTTTCAGGACCACAGGGACGGAGCGCACGCAGGAGAGATACTCATCCGCGCACCCCCTGGTGGCCAGTATATTCTTATTTGTTGTCTTAGACTTCCACTTGTCTTGTCTGGAGAGGGCGTCTTGCAATTTCTGGCTGACATTTTGTCAGGTTATGTAGACCCTGTGTTATTGTTCACACCAGGTTTTATCAGTTCTCATGTCAATTGTTGTGAGTGACATCTCCCTTCTCTTGGCTGTGATATTGCATAACATGCAACTTGATTTAATTAAAGTTCACCCCTTATCCACTGGATTTCCATGGGTATGTTCATTAGTTACCCCTGCTGAGTTGTCCACTAGTTCCTCACTTCTGTGTCCAATGGGTATACCTGCTATATGCGGCGTGCATCAATCACTGTCTCCTAGCTGTTCATGCCGAGGGAACAGAGGGACACACTGACAAATAGAGACAGGGGTTGGGATTATAGCAACGGGGGGGATACAGATATATAGCAAGAACATGGGGAACAGGAGGGCAGGGTACACAGTGATACACGTATGGGCATGTTAACATTTACATTCGTATTTGTATCCAGATGTGATTCATGCTAGTGTTCACAGCCCCAGGTGTGGGACATGAAAATATTTGCACTTCCATCTAGAAGTGACCCATATATAGGATTGGAACAAGGAGAAAATTAGAACATTCTCAGTTATGGTCAGGCATATAAGATTGGAGCAAGGAGGAAATTAGAACATTGTCAGTTAAGATCAGGATGTACATGTGAGGGAGAACGTCCAAAAAGACAGATTGTGCTGCAGCTGCTGTCACACGAGTGTTGGTAAATGCTTACCAGAATGGTCAGATCAGGAACGGTGAGAGATAATTGGACTGAAATTCTACTGTTTAAGCGCATTTCTATTGATATGCTTTGAAGCCAATGTAAAGAAGTGTTATGAACCTAGATTTTCTGCCAATTGAACATGAGAACTATGTAGACCCGTTTGAAAATGTGGGGAGGAAAGGTAGATCATTGTGGAGTTTCTACTTCCTACCCTGTGATTTCATGAGAAAATTGAGGCCTATTCGGTAATGTATTTTAGAAATTGTATTGTGGACCCCTTGGCCTTGCCATAAAATCACAAGTCCAAATCCCTACACCCAAAATGTTACTGGTGAATGTTACTGGTGGTGCTGAAGGAAAGCTCGAAATGCGACAAAGATAAACCTGAGCAAAACTTTAAACATACAGCATTGGGAAGGGGGAGAGATGATTGATGCAAAGCTGGACGGGAGGCATCCTCATCCCAAGCGAAAGCTAAATGGTGATGTGACCACAATCAAGCAGAGGTAGACCAGTAGGTCAGTGAATGATGCTGCTACCACTTCCTTTGATTCAACATGGGACGAACCAGCAAATGAGAGACCGGGGAGATCGTATATGAAACCCCAGGAGTTACGAGAGGCAATCATGACAATTGGAAGCAAAGGTTCCAACCAATCGAGAACCCCACAGACGTTAGCCCTGAACACAACAGTTAATGGGGAAAGCTGGAGACCTGAGAGGGGAGTGAAGCTCATTACTGGAATGCTCATACTCATCCCACTCAAGATAAGTTACTAGCATTTAATAAAGAGAAAGATCATCTTTACTGGAATGCTCATACTCGTCCCATTCGAGATAAGATATTGGTATTGAACAAAGAGAAAAAGAAACATTACTGGCATGCTCATACTCATCACAGTTGAGATAAAGTATCAAGATTGAATGAAGTGAAAAGTAATCATAACTGGAATGGTCATATGCATCCCAGTCAAGATAACATGGAATGATAATCCCCACTGGAAGGTTTAAACTCCAAGAGTTCAAGGAGAAAACCCTCAGATATTACAGAATAGAAAACACTGTGAAAAGGGAAAACCTGAGGAGCACATTGAAACAAAGACTAAAAGTGAAGCCCAAAGTGGAACCAAAGACTGTGAAATGAAGATTTAGAACCCAAGAAGCCCGGGGAAATGTCCTAATTGTTGGATAAAGTTACCCTATGGAAGGAAAAAAGGTTAAATATAAATGAAACAAGGCAAGAAGAGAATAAGAAGGAACAAGAGAGTATCCTATGAAGGAGAAAATTGAAAAACTGAAGAACCCAGTATTATAACCGTGTGACGTGATAAAAGTAGTTACCAAGAACTACTTGAGAATACATTACTGAACTTGGTTAAGAACCAGTTTACAGGATAAGGAAGTCATTCTTCTGGTTTTTGTTGCTATAATAGTGGTAGTTTTAGAATAGATTAGTTTGAAGAGTTGACTGATTCTGATTTGGACTCTCACTGATGAGCACCGCACTTAGATCTGTTAGGTAGCGGAAAATGTCTTAGCATAGGGAGTGATAGGCATGTATTCCTTTCAGTTAATCAAAATAATCAGTGACATGGAATGTCAGACTCTGTGTTCTTCTTCTGACCCGCCACATGCAGCAGATGGTTGACACTAGCCCACATCATTATAGACATACCATTAACCCTCTTTGTCACTGCACATTATTTCACCAAAGGCCCATAATAGCTCATGTACGACATCAGCAGAGAAATGTATATTTTACATCCACAAATGTTGCCACTGGCAATACACAGATGCGAATTGTACAACGGTTGTCAGGCAAAGACAAAAGGGGACACAAGAGGTACTCTATGGCAACACACACATGAGAAAGCTGCCAGGAAAGGACACATGGGGGCACAACAGCAACTCTCTGTGCTGGAGAATCAGTCCCCACACAAAACGCGGTACAAATGTTCCATAGGACCCCCCATTAGTGATTGTGTCCATTGCTATGTCTACCACACACACATTGGCCCTCATTACGACCCTTGCGGAAAGCGACTGACCGGAGCGCCACAGCGTAAATAGCGTTTCCGCCATTGTACGAAGGAGCAAAGTGCGGCCCATTCCGACCCATCGGGCACGAGCACCACGCCACGGCGGAAGTGCAAAGTCCGCGATGGCGGAAATGACCCCAAAACGGCCCACACCGCCGCCGTACGGCGCCCTAGGTGCAATACCGCCACCCCTCTTAGCGGTCACCGCAGTGTGCGCCTACCGGAAAGTACGGTGCCCGGAAATATACGGAAACGGAAGTTAAAACATGGGCCCGGAACGGGAAACATCCCGGCGTACACCTATAAAAACACCAAAACAACACAACCACTAAAATCACTACCCTGAAACACACCCCAACCCGTCAACCACCCTAGCGAAACCAAGAAAAATGGGAAAAGTAGCGAAGAAAGCGTGCGACCGCAAGCGGCAGGTCCACTTCTCCCGTGAGGAACTCACCGTGCTAACAGAGACCCTCCAGGAGAATGCTGCCGTCGTCTTCTCCACGCAAATGACCAGGACGGCACTTGCAAACAAGAAGGCCATATGGGCTCTGGTGGCACAGCGGGTAAGTGCGGTGGGGACCGCACCCCGCACCCCACAGCAATGCCGCAAGCGATGGGACGACCTGCGGATACGCGTCCGCAGCATACTCTCTGCCAACCGCAACATTGCCACAGCCACCGGGGGAGGTCCTGATTCACCCATCAAGTTGACCCCCTGGGAAGAAATCTGTGCCTCCACCATCGGAATGGAGAGCATAGAGGGAGTCGGAGGGATGGAGAAAGGAGTGCAGACATCCGAAGATTCAGGTAGGTGGGCCAGATAAAACAATGCCAAATCCACACAGTCCATCCATGTGAAGTACCATGCGTCCACATAGTGCAACAGAAACACATGTCCAGGAGAACGTCCACACACATCGGCCTGAAAGCGCACGTCAAAACCCACAATAAATACATAAATAATTAAAAACCCCTAATACACGCACTACACGTGCAGCAGGCACACCCTAACTGCAGGCTGCCAAACAACTGCACCCTCACTCCACACACAAATCAAAGCACCTCCAAGACCCCGACCCAAATCACCCTCAGGTACCACCCCAATGCATGTGATACAATGCCATTCCAATTCCCACTGACCCATCAATAACCCTCGCCCTCCTTTACTCCACCACAGGGTCCGATCCAAACGACGAGCTACAGGACACCCCTACCAGCACACCTGCAAAGAGGGCCAAGACCAACGGCCAGAGACCCTCCACCTCAGCTGCACGCATCAAGACACGGCAGCAGCACAAATCAGGTGGCAGCACAGAGGAGGGAACATCAACAGGCACCCCAGCAGCCAGCATGGCCACAACACCACCACCACAGGTCCCCCCAATGGATGCCACAGAAGGCACTGCCTCTGGTGGCAGCAGCACCATAGGTGACACCCCATTGATGGCAGCATGCTCGGACACAGAAGACGGGGATGTCGAGGTCAGATCCATCCATGACCTGTCCCAATCCCCCTGTCTGTCCCCTCCCGTACAACATGAGGATACCACGCAGGTGCAGCCACAAGACGACGACTGGCCATCCCCCACAAGCCCTGTGGCAAGGCAACATGAGGACAACAGCCCCTCTGTGACACCACCGCAAATGGCCATGGCCCAGCAGAGGCAACAGTCCCTCGACAAGTTAATCGTCCAACAGCAGCAAATGGCCACACTCCTCAAGGGCCATGCCGATGAATGTGGGGGCACCAAGGCAGACATAGAAACATCAACAGAGACACTTAGGGCAGAAATGGAGAGAGGTACAGAGACGCTAAGGGCACAAATTGAGAGTAGCACCGAGAGCCTGAGAGTCCAAATGGAGAGTAGCACCGAGAGCCTGAGGGGGGAACTGCATGCGACGTCCAAAGACGTATGTGCCGAACTTGCCGCAGTGCGCCGTGTGCTCACTGAGCTCTCGCAAACCCTTAGGGACATGCATGGACGTGAGCAGGCAGACACATCATCCGTTGCAAGTTCCGTCCAGGGCAGCCCCCAACGTAGATCTGGAAGGAACCTGCGCTCCACAGGCAGGGGTGCCCCTGATACCCGCAGAGGGGGCATGCAATAGCGACAGCCCACTGACAATGAGCATCTTTGGACACTGGTGTTCGGGGGGGAGGTAGGAGGGTGGAGGGGGTGTGTTGGGCTCACTTGGGTGGCGGGTCGATAGGGTGTTCAACATGATATCACATATGCCATAAAAAGTGCACGATCAACCAATGAGAAGTGTGGACATTGATCTTTGTGTACTAGGCCATCATAGGCGTACAGTCCATATTGTGCATGTCCCAGACACACGCAGTGCCACGAGTCCCGTGTCCATGTATCAGCCACCAGGCGTGAGTGCTAGAAGCATACATCAATGAGATGCTGACGAATGTCACGGGCCTCCGGTGCCTCGCAGACTCCATGAGGTGCTGCCACATCCCCACCCTCATCATGACCATCATCAGGTGCTTGCAGTTCTGCGTCAGGGGGCATGGGCACATTTCTACGTACGCACATGTTGTGGAGCATGACACATGCCATCACCATCTTTGCAACCTTCTCATGGCGGTACAGGAGTGCCCCGCCAGACCTGCTGAGGCAGCGGAAACGGGTCTTCAGTAGGCCGAATGCCTGTTCAATGACTACACGGGTACGTGAGTGGGCATGGTTGTAGTCCTCCTCATGCTGGTCCCGTGGGTTCCGGACTGGTGTGAGGAGCCATCTCTTCAGTGGATATCCAGCATCACCTGTATGTGGACGAGAAACGTATGATGTGGAATGCCATTGATACGTACGCACATCCCCCCCCCCTTCCTGGCAGGTCATTGACAATTCACATACCCCACATCATCATGCATGTAATGAGACTCACCGAGTAGCCAGGATCTGTTCCCTGCGTGTCGCTCCATGTAGCGTGGTATTGTAGAGTTCCTCAAGACCATAGAATCATGGGTTGATCCAGGGAATCGGGCACAACAATGTGTAATGATCCTGTTGGAGTCACACACCATCTGTACATTCAGGGAATGAAATTGTTTTCGGTTGCGGTACTGGGCCTCCATGGCATGTGGGACGACCAATTCAACATGGGTGCAGTCGATGGCACCAATGCAACCCGGTATGCCGGCAAGTGCATGGAATCCCACTTTTGTGTTGGTTATTTCCTGCTCCGAGCGTGGTAGAGAGATGTAGTCGTCTGCGTGCTTCAGGAGGGCATCGAGCACTTGCAATAGTGTCCGTGAGAACAGTGGCTGAGAAATGCCATGCAACTGTCCGACTGTGTGCTGGTAGGTGCCTGTGGCCAGGAAGTGGAGTACAGACACCACCTTCAGTAGGGGTGGGATGGCGGTTGGGCTATCTATCATGCTGACAAGGTCAGCCTGTGTCATGTCCACAATGGCGGCTATGGTGTCCCGGTCCAGACGGTAGAGGGTGTGGATCTGCTCATCAGTGAGGTTGAACGGATGTGCTCGGAGGCGTTGAATTGCGGGCTGCCTGCGTGGTGGTAGTGGCTGTGCTGGTGGGCCTTGCTGGCCCTGCCTTGGCCTCCTCCTCCTCCTGCGTCTCCTCCGTGCGGCTGGTTGTAGTTGGTGTTCGTCTACTTCTTGGAGTCGGAGCACTTGCAGTGCTATCAGGTCCCCCAGGGCCAACATCGCGAGTCCTGCCGGTAGCATTTCGGTGTGGTTGTGGGAGGAGACTGGCTGTGCAATTTATGTGTTTTCAGGCTGTATGGCCTCCACCTGTGGTGATTGATTCCACCTGTGCAAACTGCTCTCCCCTTTGGCCGAGCACGTCCCGCGCACAACGCTGCAATTCGGGGAATTGTATCTTGCTATTGCAATCATGTATTTGTACCCGATGGCCGTGTAAGATTGGTTGATATGTTCATTCTGCTGTGGTCCCATTGTTTCACATACTATCTGTGCAGTCGCGAACAGACTTGTGAGGGGTCAGTGGGACGTAGTACTCGAGTAACGGTGGGCCCTCATGCATCACTGTACCGAGTTGCAACGACGGGCGGGGCGTCCCATTCGTGGGTGAAGGCAGTTGCCATTTTCACACACAGCCGCACTCGATGGAATAATTAGTGATTTCAAACGGCCACAGATGCCTTTTCGACGTGATGTTGCAAATGAGGAATTCGAAGGGCGGCGCTTTCGGTTTCCAGCTAGCGGCGAGGAGATGCCCACAGGTCTGACTGCAAATGTAACGTTCTATTGTTCTATGTCCTTGAGACAGGGCCCATGGCGAGGGAGCAATGATTGATATGAATAGTTTGGGATGCGCAATAGCTACGTGGGCGATGAGGCCGTCCGTTCCCAAATACATGTTACTTCACAACACTGGAATTACGGGCTGGGGCACTGTGGATTTAGCAGGCTGCATAACGCACAGACTCAATGGATGTTTCTAATGTTATGTGAGTAATTATTCAGGCATTTTGATCCCGGGATGAGGGAATGATGGATGGATGCATGGGCAGGTGATTTGATACAGAGTTTGCCATGTACAGGGCTTCTTGGGATCTATCCGCCTCCCCTACGCTATGTGATGCAGGGCTGCCATAGTGGGACCATCGTCCATCTGGCCTTGTTGAGCCCTCCCTGTCTCGAGGCGCCCTCAGACACTCGTTTGTGATGGTGTTTGCACCTCGATATAGATGGTTATGAGTCGCAAGTGGTTTTGGGGTGGTGATGTTCCTTTGGAGTGGGCTAGCATGCATATGGCTGTGGATTTCGTGTGATCATTGAAGTGAGTTGTTGGTATGTAGTTCTGATGGCCATTCTGTTCTTTTTCTTTTCTTTTGGTTGACAGGTATCTCCTCCCCTTTTGCCACTGCCATCTGTATGCCACTCCTGCAGATGGATTTTACTCCCGACACCTGCTGCTTCGTGTTAATCAGTGGAGCAGCATTACGATCTTATGGGACGATCGCCAATGGGCCACATGCCCTTACGCAGTACTGGTGGCTCGGAGCAACATTTCGGCCTTTCAGCTGGACTAGTGCCTCCCCATTGGGACGGCCCTGCGGTTCTGTGCGCTTCCATGTTGCCTTTTCGTACGTGAATGTGGCTCTGTGTACCATGGGGGAACAGGGCGACACACAGGTAGTGGCTGGTCATTTCTTGCGGAAGCAGCCCACAATGGTGATTGGTGTTTTGGAGTTCATGGCCTGATGGCTGTATGTGCTTTGTGATTTTGATGTGCATAAAATTTCTATTCTGATTTGGCCCGTGTAGCGTTTTTCTTTGCAAGTGATGTGGCATATGCCTATTTGGGGGGCGATGTATTGTGAGGAGATCTGCATTGGGTTCCAGCTTCGGGGTTTAGTTGCGTGGTACTGTGCTGTGCGCGTTTGCCTACGAAGCCCAGTGAGGTCAGGGATGGGGGCTGCCAATATGCCAGTTTGAATGTTGTCATGCTCAGGGGCGGGGGATTGGGTTTTGTGTAAAAGATGCCGGTCAGCCAGGTGGACTGGATGAATGATGTGGTTTTCGGAATATTGCTGGTCACAGGTGCCTGTGTTTGCGTGCGTTTCTTGGTGGGGGACTGTGGTCATGTCCATTGGGATGGCTTCTGTATTCGTGCCATCTGTGCCCTGCAGCTCCCATTGGCCCCTCTTGTGTTTCTTTTGTTCGTTGGCATGCATGGGTGACTTGTACATTTCAATGGTTGCATTGTGGCTTCATTGCACCTACGGGGAGTTGTACTTTGTGGGCAGGGAGCGGTGTACAGGCACTCAGTGGGGCCGTTTACGGTTGATTCGCGATGCCGTACTTCTCGCCATGGCGGAATGGTACATTCCGCCATGCCTGATGGCGTTAGGTACATGTCCGCTAGGGTCGGAATTGGCGTACCGTTGCACCATGGTGGTGTTTGCGGTTTGGCATGGCGCGCGCGCGCGTGCTTGGTGCAGTTAGCGTTGGCGTTCACTACGGTGTCGCTAATGGCTTCGTACTTTGTGGTGACGGGTCATAGTCGCACCGAGCGCTATTCGAAGGCGGTATTGCATTTCCGCCATCGTTTTTCGATTTCCGCCAGGGTCGTAATGAGGGCCATTACATTGAAACCGGAATACACATTCTATGTCAATGGCACTAAACATGCAGTTTCTGCCATACACTGGTCACATCCATGATATTAGAATGATTTTCCAAAGTCTTGCCATGCCAAATTTGTGATGATGCACAATAGATAACATCTTGATTGCAGTGTGAGAGCATCTCTATGATTCGTCAAGACACATTGCTTGATATGGTTGTGCACAATGTTCTGGGCGTGCTGGAATGTTTAACAACTGCATAATATTAAATGTACATGCATTGAGCCATTGCAATAACTGGGGAGGACACCTTTGGTGCAATCTACCTGTGGCCAATAAACTGGCGAGGCTATTTTTTCGTATGCGCTCCCCCCACCTTTCCGAATGGTTCAAAAGGGATAAATAATAAGGGTAACATCATTCATATCCACTTGAATGCATCTGGACTAGTTTGAAGGCATTATACTGCTAGACCACTAGGCAAAAAATATGCATTGGATAGCTAGTATTGCCATACAGAAGAGACATGGCCTAGAATATCATACATTTGTGCATTACGTGATGAGATGGCAAAGAAACATTTGAATACAGAAGGTATACATCTGTATTGACATAGGCAAGGTAGCAATCATGGCATATACGTCAGCCTTGTGCAATGGCAGGGGTAATCATCACTGCTATGCCTAGCAACCTTCATGATTTAAAACCATTCCACTTCCACATCCAGGAAGGCAATGTTCTTGGGCTACCTGTCATAATGTCATGCATCCTTCCGTTGCATTGAAAACATCCTCGGCCTATATTATTAGGCTTGATGTTCCTGCTATAGCGAACTGGGTGTAAGCTGTATGCCACAAGTTTGTATCCTGAAAGAGGCATAAGAGTATTTCTGCCTTCTGAGGCTGTTGTTATCATTTAACTAAAGTTCACACATGGCCGCCTGTCTATCGAGGGGAGTGAGTCTTATTCCTGTAGGAGTTTTCTGTAGTCCCCAAACAGCTTTATGTGGGAGCAGTATGCAGCTCCACATGTTTTGCTTAGTTAGGGAGACGGACAAGAAACCGGTCTACTCAACCATCCCGCAAGGCCAAGTCCAGTGTGTCCATCCCGCAAGGTCAAGTCCAGTGTGTCCATCCTGCAAAGCCAAGTCCAGTGTGTCCATCCCGCAAGGCCAAGTCCAGTGTGTCCATCCCGCAAGGTCAAGTCCAGTGTGTCCATTTCTGTTCCATTCAAATCTAGCATCCTCCTTACACAGTCAGGTGAATTGCCCAAAGTATGTCCCCTTGGCAACCAAAACCTAAAGCTGCATGCTCTGATTTACTTTGCTGTTAGGAAAGAACCATGGCTGACAAACAAGGGTGGCAACAGCTCTGTACATGCTGATTGATGACAGAGTCTTTTCTGCACCATATTAAGGTGCAATCTCATTATCATTTATGTTATGCATGTATGTATGCTTTGTCTGCAACCCGACTTCACTGAAAGGCATTTCAGTTTGAATCCATAGTTGTAGTGTTCTCAGTGCATGCTCACCAGTAAAGGAGTATACAAAGTGTGTAACTTTCACAGCAATAGGATGTAGCAGTATGGATCTGAGCCATCCAAAACTAAAATGACTGGTGTCTAAGACAAAGATGGCCAGAGGAAATGTGTAGTTAGGACACATTGGACTGATAAGTCTGTACTTGATCTACTTATCAGACACCTGCATAAGTAGTATCTCGAGATGGCACACACTGTAGTATGGGTCTGGTGAAAACCTCTGGAGCGTGTTAAGTTAAATATTAATCATTCATGTCCCAACTTGTGCATGCAAGAGGTCTTAATTCCTGCCAGTGATCATGTGTCTTTCCTTCCTCTAGAAGGAGCTACAGTAATGGACCCACTTCTTCCGAAAGAGTGTCATGTAGCCTGGAAACACAACAACGGCAGTGGCCTCCTTGGCAATGGTGAGCCAGGCCCCAGCTCTCTTGGCAACTGTATTTTCCATTACTATCCCTTAAGAAAAGTCCCTATTGTGCCCTCACCTCACTCCACGTGATCTTGTGCTCATCAAAGATAAGGTTCAGGTTCAGGGCCACATACACTCATGTTTGCAATTCACTTGACCACGCTGATGTCAGTATCCTGGAATTCCAAGGAGTGCCTGCCACAGACGAAGGAAAGGAGATGTCTGTTCCACAGTGTCTAGCTTCTACCCTTTCCTCTGGTACTGAGGCCATATCACATGGCCATGTGTGTAGTGGCATGGTCTGATGCTGTTCGCCCTCAATATCCTTTGTTCTCGCCATGCTCCTGAAGGCAAGCCTCTGTGTTGGATATGTTGCTGCTTGATTCTGGCAGTAATGTGTGTGCTTGGACAAGAGCCCTATCAGTTTGTGTATTTTCTCTGATATGCAGGCTGTGAGAGATGGGGGCCAAAAGTATACAAATTTTGTTTTGTGCATCTGAAGACTATGCTTTGGCTCCCCCAAGGTCAAGGTCATCCTTTATGTGTGAAGTCGATTCTTCCTGCTGCAAATTCAACATTCATGCTATGTCCATGTCCTCCTTGTTGGTGGTGGCCTCCATCCAGCATGCCTCACATAACTCTTACATTTATTTGTATTTGTATTTTATTTATATTTTATGAAGCGCCTTAAACCAAGTCACTGTTCAGCGAGTAAAGTCAGTATAAAAATGTATAATAACAACAATAAAATAGGAAGCAATCTGTCATGTTGACCAAGAGGTAGGAGGTGGAACTTCAATGATTTATGAAATAAAGAGTAAGAGGAGACAGAGCAGAGAGAATAAGGAAGAGCATTCCAGTGTAGGGGTGCCTGAAGGGCAAAAGAGCGAAAGCAGGACTGGGCGCAGTGAGGACAGGACACTACTGCAAGAAATTGGGATGTGAAACAAAAGAGGAAAGATAGTCAGGTACAAGACCATAGAGAGACTTGAACACAAGACAAAGAAAATTAAATGTAAGTTGAGAATGGAAAGACAGCCAACCAAGAGTGGAGCGGGACAAAGAAATTGAGTCACATAAGGAGAGGAGACATAATAGACAAATAGTAGCATTGAAAACGACTGGAAAACCAAAAACAGCGGGGGAACAATAATACTGTCAGGAAAAGATCAGAGAGGATATCCGTAATTTTGTGGCCTGAAAAGTACAGAGTATTTATAAAGTTACAGAGTACCAAATAATCACATCCATTTCCACAGAAATCCCTATTGGGGCTCAAATGGGAATGGGGATGTACCAGGTACGGGTCCCGCGAATGGAAATTACCGGGCCCGCAAAGTTCAGAATGGGCCGGTAATTCCCATCCGAACCTGAGTTTGGGGGTAGCCATGCCGCTAAAAATGGCATGGCTACCTCCAAACTCGTAATGAGGCCCAATGTTTAGTTTTGCGAGTTTGTATGATTTTGGCTCTCTGACTTGGAAGTTTGTGATTTTACATCTTATTCCTAACATCTCCCCACCTGCCTGCTTTGAATACATGAAAATGTGCATATTTTCCTGGAACTGTTATGGTGAAGGGCTGACATAATAGATATTTGAGTTCACTGAATACTGTGTAGTTAAACAGCATGATTGTACTGCTGAACAGTTGTATTACCATGTAATCTGAGTGGTGAATCACCAGGATCAAATTTGAATTTGAAAAGGTTAATTAAACACATTTGACTTGCATGTCAACTTGATTCTTCTCTCAGAGGGTGGGAGAGTTGTTGTTGCATGTGAAGGTGATACAATATTGCTTCCCAGGGCTGTTATGCAACCTAAAATAATCCAACAGGCCTTAATTGGGGTAAATTGAAAAATGGCCCTGAATCAGGTGGCAACCAATTACATTTAATTTACATTCAACAGATTGGCACTTATCCGGGATAGCATAAAGGGTGCTGGTGCAACTTCAGCATTTCAAAGTTTAACACAGAATTGTGTACAAGGTCACAGGTCTATGTGAGAGTGTTTTGGTTGAGGGGGTTTCACAGCTTGGCTTTACAATCTCACCAGAGACAAGGGGTTTGCAGTACAAATATAAAATCAAATTTAGATTGATAATTGAGTGAGTGTGTAATTTGTTTGATCTGTTTTACAGATTGTAGCAAGATATTTGGAAGAATGTTGTCCTTTGTTTGTGTGTGTGTAGGTCAACGCTTTATTTCGGCATTAAAACCATAAAAGCCACAACAACAAAGTCATAAATATATTAACAATGCCACATAAAAACAGGCCATAATAAAAAAGTGTAAGAACATTAAAATGACAAATTGCATTCAACACTCAGTAGAAAACATTAATTACAATGGTAGAATTCATTGTACATAAGCTATTATCAACTTCAGGGAGAGCACGTTGCAGCCTTGGATGGTAGAAAAAATGTGGGGCAATCGGCAGCAGCAAGCTACTCGCTATACAAAAGTGAATAACAACCTGATTAACTGCTGGGGCCAGATTACAGAAATTTTGCACCGGTGCAAGTGAAACGTTGCACGGTATTAGCAATAGGGCAAAGTTTGCCCTATTTTTAAAAACCTTGAGACATATTATAAAGCCTCTTCCTCATGACAAGTGCAGGTTGGCATAGTATAAGCACCAGGGCAAAAATTGTCTGAGTGCAAAAAAAAAATACTTTTTGGTGCATTTTTGCACATGGGCAAAGTTTGCCCTAGTGCTTATACCATTCCGTATTAGCACTAGCGCAAACTTTGCCCTGGTGCAAAAATCACTAAAAATGTATCTTTTTTGCACTAGGACAATTTTTGCCCTGGTGCTTGTACCATACCAAACTGACTTGTCATGGTCCAATGATTTTCTAATATGTTGCAGTGCTATCGGGAATAGGGCAAACATTGCCCTAGTGCTAATACCGTGCAACTTTGCACTTGCACCGGTCCAAGGTTTCTGTAATCTGGCCCCAGGTCCCTATATCATACTTCTTAGGCTTGTTCACCATTCTTGTTCTTAATAGCCAAGCTCTGTGAGTATATCTTGATGTATCAAATACAACACATTGCCTCTGGGACTGAGTTTAATACAACAATGCCTCGCTTAAGTGGCGAATCCCAGCCGAATTGAATACAGGTTTCAAATATTGTTTCCTAAGGGACAGAGTTTTTTCACAGGTTAGCAGAAAGTGTTTTACATTACCAGTGGCACGCTCACACATCCGACACATAGCTGTGCCGTAGGCCTTCCATGAGTGTGTGAGGCTTGCAACCGTTAATAACCCCAGTCTAAAACGAAAGTATAGTGATCTTTAATATCATTATAAAGATTAGCACCTGCCAACCATCTACGTTCAACATACTCAAAACCTGCATTTAATTTTAACACATTGCTTGTTAATTCCTCTCTTAAAAGGCAGCCAACAGCAGTATTAAGCTTCTTTGACCCTATTGTTCTACAACTCCTTGGATCATTCCACATGTGTCTCAGGTTCAAATCAGTTAAACAGTCGTTTACAAGATTGGTCCGTTTAATACATTTACTTGTGTTCAGACTCAAAACGTGGGTCATAGCATCTCGGTATGGGTCCTAACCATCCTGGGTCCATAATCTCAAGCAGTATCTCACTGGATTATATTTTGCCAGTGCTCCAGCTGGCAGGGTAGCAAGCTCAAGGTGAATTAGAGGTGCAGGGGAGCTCTGTGGTAATCGTAAGATTTTCTTAAGAAAATTACATTCACATACAAAAGGTTTTGTTAAATTTGTATGTCCCAAAACCTCTGTGCCATAATAGGACGCTCTTCTGAAAAAGATCCAGAACAGGGGAAATAGCTTCACTGCCATGCTTCAAGAAGACCTAGTGAATTGCCTCATTGTATTTGACCGTATTGATTGTAGATTTTTCTATCTGTGAGGACCAAGTCCCAGATCCATGGAACCTGATTCCCAAGTAATCAAAATACTTAACTCCTTCAATTGGGACATTACTAATTTTGAAGGACACTTGCTTCCGTTTGTTTGGCTGGGGAGTGAAAATCATGAATTTGGATTTTGCAACATTCAACTCCAAGTGTAATGCTTTCAAGACCAGTGGGAGATGTTGACATAATCACTGCATCCTCGGCATTAAAAAGTACTGGGTATTTTACTGATCCTATTTTGGACTGTCGTGGCACTCCAATAATAAAACATCAATAATTTCCTGGACGTCTATATTAAAAGTGAGGGGTGCCAAGACACATCCCTGTCTCACACCCTTCTGCACATCAAAAACAGAGTGAAAGGCATGTTCTAAAACCCCCTTTGTGTTACTTCATTCTAGTAGTCCATGAACTCTTCCTGGTATGTTTTCTGGCACACTCCTTTTGTTTGCCGTTACAATTTCAGCAACAAATGCATTATACCTGAAAGTCCTGCTAGCCACATGATGATCGGCTGTGGGGAAAGGATCCCATTATGTCATTTTCCTGGTAATGATGCTTGAGCCATCACAGTCAGCCCACCGCTGGCCATCATGGCCATTCCAGAGGTCTGCACCTCGTCCTGTAGTCCATTTATGGGTATCACCTCACATGCCCCGGTATAAACCTCTGTCTCCACCATGGCCAAAGGCATATCCAAAGAGCCAATTGTGAGACAGCAACAGATGAGCCTGAACAGATGTCAGGCTCAGAGTCCCCAATGTAGGAGGTGAGGATTGGGGCATTGGAGTGGCCTGTCCAAAGGGACCACCCCTGCTCAGTGCTGACACTAGTGCTGACACCAGTGCTGACACCATTTGGGTGAAAAGCATGACAAAACCTCTGTGATGCTGTGCAGCCTATTGTTGAGAACGTTCTTTCAATGCAATCCAGTCATCAGAAGGTGTGGGTTGGATGGTCTGTTCTACTTAACAACTTGCCATTGTTTGGGGGTAGGTAACACATCAGGTGTCCTGCACAGCACCCTGTCTCACAACCGCATCCGCAGAATGCTCATTCCCTTCTGACCCCCCACCAGACACAGATGGAAGGCCCTCTATGTCCTTTTCCTCCCCCTCCCCACCCAACCCTGACACTAAGCTCCTCTTGCTGCATGGGTCCTCTGTCTCTTGGGAGACACTTCAATCTGCATCTGAGGTGTCCACAATTATAAATTCACATACTTCCTCTTCCTCTGCATTGGTGCCATCGAGGACACCACAATCCTGATCACATATCCCTCGGTAGAGATAAATGTTCTAGAGTGTGCCGGGGTCTACGCTACCATCTGAAGTCCTTGTCCAGATCATGTAGCTCCTCTCTAAGTGGTGGCCCCTCTTTAGATGCTTGAAACACTGGTCAAGAAGTACAAGAGAAAAACATCACTGTAAGAATGTATTAACACTTATTCAAGATTATAAATGTCAAGTTGCAAGCTACTAGCCTTGCATAATAAGTAATTACCCGCCTCAATTCCATACATGCACAGTCAATTGTGACTAGTGGGCTGCCACTAGCAAGTGCCAATTCTGAGCCCTGCACTTGTGTATAGGAAACTGTGATATGTGCCCATAATGTCATCTGTTATTTCAGTGCTCTGAGACTCATGGATGTGTAGCGCTATATAAGAAGTAGATATTATTATTATTATTATTATACACACAATGCACCATTATGTGTAACATAAAATGGACACAGATTTTTTTCCTCAAATGGTTTTCTGCAGAAACAGCATACGGGAAAGGGCACACGAGCATGTGGGTGCTTGACCGCCAATTCACAGAATAATGTCTGTCCATCTTGCTTTGTGTCTTGGAGAATTGTATCCAATACATATATATTTTCCAAGATTCTGGTGTGAAGGGTCAGTTGATGACCCTCTATAAAACATAAACTAAAGAACACAATGTTCTACGACACCCTGCACGCATGTGTTGCGCCTTATGCATGATGCCAAAAGCATGGCCACGGCAAAGGAGAATGAAATGTCTACCTGACACAGGAATCTAAAACAAATACAACCATCTATGCAATGTATTTACTTGTGGGTCAATCTGCACTTCACCTCACGCAGGTCCCATTGACACTATCCCATAAACACACGCGCAATGCTGCACAAGATGGATGTACTGTGAGCAGACGATGAGAAAACCTGTCACTCAAGACTGCACTAGTGAGAGCATCACACCACATCATGTAAAATAGTATATGTAACATACATAGAATAGAAAAATGTCTAGCCACACATGCAAATCTAGGACCCAATTCATGGAACTTTTTCATGGTGCAAAGTGACTTTGCACTGCCAACCATCACCCTGATTCACCGAGCGTTGCAAAGTTTATTTTTGTAGTGCAAAGTGACTTTGCACCAGTGCAATCAGTGCAAAGTCACTTTGCACTTCAAAAATACACTTTGCACTGCTCGGTGAATCAGGGTGTTTGTTGGCAATGCAAAGACACTTTGCACCAATGAAAAGTCATTTTGCACTGTGCTAAAAATGCCATGAATCAAGACCATAGTGTTAAAACATGACATTTAATGGCGTAATTTAATCACTTTTCTCTCTCATACCCCTTCTGTAAAGTTAAATTAATGTGTACATTTCTATGTTGATTAATTGTATCTTGCTGTTAAGGATTTCAATCAGGCAATACACTCTGCTCTCTGCCTAGTGTACAGCGCAATGGAAAAACTTATTTGATATATGGATTCAATTATTTGAAAGAAGTACCACTCGTATCACACCCCTTACTTTAAAAATACACCGGGTCACGCTGGACCAGGAATCAGGCTGGTTTGCAAAAGGTATTATTTATTTATTTATGATCAAAATCACAATATATATTGTAATAGGTAAACAACAATCACCAGTGGGGTGACAGAACACAGAATAATATCTTTAATACACTAGAAATGAGTAATGAGCAAAACAAATTCTGCACAGAAAATAATGCTTTTGTGTTGGTTCAGATCAGATAGCACTATGGTGAGTAATGAGCAAAACACATTCTGCACAGAAATGAATGCTTTTGTGTTGGTTCAGATCAGATAGCACTATGGTTAGAGGTTACCCCTGCAACACCCCGCAACCCCAATAGGCAATGCAAAGAGATGGAAGGGGAGAGCAGGTATTCAGGAATAATACAGATCGAACAGTGTCCCACTTCCCCCTTACCCCCTTACACAGAAAAAGAAAAACGAAGTGGGCTTTTCAACTGTCAGGATGACTTTTAAAAATGTGTGGAAAAATGCTTCATTTATTCTAAATTCTTACGGGAGCCGCTTTAAACATTTGTACACAACCACCAGCAATGATTTAGTCCAAAGAAAACAATTGAAATCTTAAAGTCCAGGTCGGAAACAAATGGAAGCTATTTCACACATGTAAAAATGTCTCAAAATGGGAATTCGTGGCAAACCTTTCCGTGCGCAATATTTGCGAACTGTGGTTGTAAGGATAACTACAGATGCTAGCTATGAGTAGGAGTTGAAATTGTGTTTCTATCATAAAAACTGAAGGACTTATAGAGGTTTTAGTAGAGGTCATTTTTCAAAAATATAGCCGCGTATTTGGACAGAGGCTTTAGTTTTAAAATCCGAAAAATATTGACTATGGACTAGAGCATCCAAGCTAAGCCAACAGGACGGCACAGGTAAGAGTCAGGAGTGATTCGCGACTCAGTCCTGTTTCCTCGCTGTTCACCTTGGAGCGCTAGGCTGGTCACTCGAATGGAATTTCGTTTCTATCACAAAAACTGAGGGAGTTATAGAGGTTTTAGTAGAGGTTGTTTTTCAAAAATATACGCATGGATTTGGACAGAGGCTTTAGTTTTAAAATCTGAAAAATATTGACTATGGACTAGAGCATCCAAGCTAAGCCACCAGAACGGCACAAGTAAGAGTGAGGAGTGATTTGCGGCTCAGTCCTGGTTCCTCGCTGTCCACCTTGGAGCGCTAGGCTGATCACTCGAATGGAACTTTGTTTCTATCACAAAAACTGAGAGAGTTATAGAGGTTTTAGTAGAGGTCATTTTTCAAAAATATAGGCACGGATTTGGACAGAGGATTCAGTTTAAAATCAGAAACATATTGACTATAGAGCATCCAAGCTAAGCCACCAGGACGGCACAGGTAAGAGTCAGGAGAGATTCGCGACTCAGTCCTGGTTCCTCGCTGTCCAACTTGGAGCGCTAGGCTGGTCACTCGAATGAAATTTCGTTTCTATAACAGAACTGAGGGAGTTATAGAGGTTTTAGTAGAGGTAATTTTTCAAAAATATAGGCACGGATTTGCACAGAGGCTTTAGTTTTAAAATCTGAAAAATATTGACTATGCACTAGAGCATCCAAGCTAAGCCACCAGGACGGCACAGGTAAGAGTCAGGAGTGATTCGCGACGCAGTCCTGGTTCCTCGCTGTTCACCTTGGAGCGCTAGGCTGGTCACTCGAATGGAATTTCGTTTCTATCACAAAAGCTGAGGGAGTTATAGAGGTTTTAGTAGAGGTCGTTTTTCAAAAATATACGCATGGATTTGGACAGAGGCTTTAGTTTTAAAATCTGAAAAATATTGACTATGGACTAGAGCATCCAAGCTAAGCCACCAGAACGGCACAGGCAAGAGTCAGGAGTGATTTGCGGCTCAGTCCTGGTTCCTCGCTGTCCACCTTGGAGTGCTAGGCTGATCACTCGAATGGAATTTCGTTTCTATCACAAAAACTGAGAGAGTTATAGAGGTTTTAGTAGAGGTCATTTTTCAAAAATATAGGCGCGGATTTGGACAGAGGCTTTAGATTTAAAATCTGAAAAAAATTGACTAAGGACTAGAGCATCCAAGCTAAGCCACCAGGACGGAACAGGTAAGAGTCAGGAGTGATTCACAACTCAGTCCTGGTTCCTCGCTGTCCACCTTGGAGCGCTAGGCTGGTCACTCGAATGGATTTTTGTTTCTATCACAAAAACTGCAGGAGTTATAGAGGTTTTAGTAGAGGTCGTTTTTCAAAAATATAGGTGCGGATTTGGACAGAGGCTTTAGTTTTACAATCCGAAAAATATTGACTACGGACTAGAGCATCCAAGCTAAGCCACCAGGACGGCACAGATAAGAGTCAGAAGTCATTCGCAAATCAGTCCTGGTTCCTCGCTGTCTAGCTTGGAGCGCTAGGCTGGTCACTCGAATGGAATTTTGTTTCTATCACAAAAACTGAGGGAGTTATAGAGGTTTTAGTAGAGGTCGTTTTTGAAAAATATAGACACGGGTTTGGACAGAGGTGTAGTTTTAAAATCAGAAAAATATTGACTATGGACTAGAGCATCCAAGCTAATCCAAAAGGACGGCACAGGTAAGAGTTAAGAGTGATTCACGACTCAGTCCTGGTTCCTCGCTGTCCACTGTGGAGCGCTAGGCTGGTCACTGAAATGGAATTCCGTTTCTATCACAAAAACTAAGGGAGTTATAGAGGTTTTAGTAGAGGTTGTTTTTCAAAAATATAGGCGTGGATTTGAATAGAGGCTTTAGTTTTAAAATCAGAAAAATATTGACTATGGAATTGAGCATCCAAGCTAAGCCACCAGGACGGCACAGGTAAGAGTCAGGAGTGATTCGCGGCTCAGTCCTGGTTCCTCGCTGTCCACCTTGGAGCGCTAGGCTGATCACTCGAATGGAATTTCGTTTCTATCACAAAAACTGAGGGAATTATAGAGGTTTTAGTAGAGGTCGTTTTTCAAAAACATAGGCGCAGATTTGGACAGAGGCTTTAGTTTTAAAATCAGAAAAATATTGACTATGGACTGGAGCATCCAAGCTAATCCACCAGGACGGCACCGGTAAGAGTCAGGAGTGATTTGCGACTCAGTCCTGGTTCCTCGCTGTCCACCTTGGAGCGCTAGGCTGGTCACTCAAATGGAATTTCGTTTCTATCACACAAACTGAGGGAGTTATAGAGGTTTTGGTAGAGGTCATTTTTCAAAATTATAGGCGCTGATTTGGACAGAGGCTTTAGTTTTAAAATCCGAAAAATATTGACTATGGACTAGAGCATCAAAGATAAACCACCAGGACGCCACAGGTAAGAGTCAGGAGTGATTCGCAAATCAGTCCTGGTTCCTCGCTGTCTAGCTTGGAGCGCTAGGCTGGTCACTCAAATGCAATTTTGTTTCTATCACAAAAACTGAAGGAGTTATAGAGGTTTTAGTAGAGGTCGTTTTTCAAAAATATAGGTGCAGATTTGGACAGAGGCTTTAGTTTTAAAATCCGAAAAATATTGACTATGGACTAGAGCATCAAAGATAAGCCACCAGGACGGCACAGGTAAGAGTCAGGAGTTATTCGCGACTCAGTCATGGTTCCTCGATGTCCACCTTGGAGCACTAGGCTGGTCACGCGAATGAAATTTATAGATCAAAGTTGACAAAGATGACTAGGAAAAAGGATGCTTTTACAGATAGACAGAATAAGATTTCACTACGGATTCAGACAATGTTACTGATTATGGAAGTAAGGATGGTTCAGAGGTTAGGAGGGGACAAGATAATGCACGGGACTCAACAGTTTCTAGCTTCCTGTTAATACTCACAAGACAAAATGGATTTAAGATTTTGGACCGTCAGGATTCTGGACCATCAGGATTCTGGACTGTCAGGATTCTGGACCATTGAATCAGATCTATCAGGGACTGAGAGCTGGGCACATCGGACTGGACAAGGTCAGCAAGGCTCTCTCGTCACAGCACAGGACTGGACGGAATCTGCCCTTCGTGGTTCGGAGGATATTTCAATTCAGCAGGCAAGCATTAACAGCATGCCCGGCTGTATTGTGATGCTTCTCCTAGGCTTCCCCTAGTGTTTTGGGGTTCTGTTCTAGAGTTTAAGGCCTAGCTGAGAATGGTTCAGCTATGCATGGGCCTTCGCTTTGCCAAGTTTCTGGAGTCTGGAACAAGGAAGATGAAGATTTCAGCAGCAGGGCTCTCCGCCAGCATCAGGAAAGTGAGTGGTCTGTCTGTCAGTCTTTATGTGCTGTCAGCTGTCTCTATGCTCTAAAATGACATCATGTGTGGGCCGGTTTAGCTAGCCTTGCCCCTTTGAGCTGGGATAGGGTCAACACTTCATCTCCGCCTTGCATTTGGGGTGAATGGATCAAGGCCGGGTGATGTCACATTTTATGATTTGCTTTACAGTCCTCAGAGACCTCCCTTTAGCCACTTGTCTCAAAATCGGATTTTACATTAAACACACATTTCTACATTAGTCACCTTTATATAAATCACAAACAAAGATGTCATATTTTGCGTAGCATCTTTTCATCAAAATCTCCCAACTGTAGGATCGTGTTTTAACTTTCTACAGAATTGTGTCCTTTTCGCTATGCACACAGTTTCCAAATTTTATGTAATTTTCTACAAATGTGAGTGTTTAACATAGGGATAGGCATGTACATTTTCACAATTCTAACAGTAACACATTTTGCAGAAAATCAAATATCTTGCCAATCATGTCCGGAACATGTCACACAGTTCTGCTGCCTCTTCACACGTGCAGCCAGAAATTAAATTAACAACTCTATCATTTTTATATTTTTCACCATTTTGAATAGCAAGTTATGAGTCTTTTAAAATGTGTTTTTTGTTCATGTTTAGCAACAGATGGTCACTTGGCTCCGCCTCTTTTTGTCTCCCTGCAGTCCAAGGCATCCCCCTCCTGGATTGTTCCTTCCAAGAGAGTTTACCACTGCCTTCACACCTCCAGTTTCCGGGGTGCAACTTTGTCATTGTTCCTTTGCCTTCTGTAGACAGGATTCTGCTATAACCTGCAATTAACACCTCCCCATGAGTTGCTGCTGAGAGGAAGGCCCCCTTCTGGGAGAAAAACCTGATTTTCCAGTTTTTGGCAGCTTCAGCCAAGCTGATTAACTTTTAAACCTAGCAAAAGCCACATTTGTTGCATCACATACAAATACATTTCTTTCTTTGCCTTAAAATCTGTGGAATCAAAAACACAACTAAAATCTGTATTCCTTTTTGGCAACAATCCTTTTTCTGTTTGCTAACCCAGTAGGCTTTTGAATTCTAGCTCACTTTTAAAGTTTCATCAGTCTCCTCTGACAGCTGTCATTCAGGTGGCCCAGGGTACTGCACCCAGATTTTGGCATAGAGGCTGTCAGTTTTCAGACTGTGTATGTTTCACAATGCTTCATCTGATACATGAATTTTAGCACAAGACAAGATTTTAAATGTTGAAAAGTGTTTTGTTATAGGCACTTTGGAGTTTTTTAGCAACAAGGCAACTGACGTTTGTAGGCACATTTTGGGGTTTCCTTTGCAAAGTGATGTTTCTCTGTCTGCACTCTGTTTGCCTGTCATGGGACCCACTGGCACATTTCTGCAGGGTGTGCTCCATTCCACTGCACATGCACCATGGGTGGCAGGTTGTGCATCCCTCTTTTTGTGTGCTGAAGCACACGGTTTTGGTAGGTTGTTGTAGGTTTTTGGCGCGCCCAAGGGTTTTGCCGACATTGTTGCTGTTTCTTTCCCCATAACTGGCAAGGTGATGCCGCATAGCACAGCGGAGTGGGTCAATTCATCCCACAGAGCCCCCCCTCCCGATTTGTTTTTGACCGCCCGTCAAGGGGAAGTTGGGAGATTGGGATGTTCTTTTCTTTTGTCCATGTGCTGCTTCTCCCTTCAGTGTTGGAGGCGACCCGCTCTCCTTGCCGGTTCTGGACAGGAGTATTGCTGGTTCTGGTTGGGAGTATGGAGCTGCACTCCGAGCCCTCAGGTCTTTCCTCCCGGTCCCCGAGTGGTCCTCCTTGGTAATCCCTTTGGATGATTCTTAGTCCATATGCTAGAAGATAGAACATAGCATGGTTATGGATATTTTCCCACTCCTGTGTCCACACGTCATTTAGGGATGTCAGCAGTGGGAAAGGCACTTGCATTGGTTATAATTGGCACTATTCAACATCTGGGTTTCCGGTTTTTTCCTCTATTTGCCGCAAAATATGCCTGGGATGGCAACTCTTCAGCTGGTTTATGTGGACCCACTTGTCTTCCCCTTTTGCCAAACTGCCCTTGGGGATGCGGATTCTGTAGGTGACTGGTGAGATTCTGTCCACAATTTCAAAAGGACCCCGCCAACTTGGGAGGAATTTGTGCTCTGGCTTGGTTCCTTTTGAAATTGGACAAGTAGACGCGGTCTCCTACTTGGTATTCATTTTTAGTTGTCTTAACATCATAGTGGGTCTTCATACTATCTGCAGATGTCTCTAGATTCCACTGAGCATAGGCAAAAGCATGCTGAAGGTGTTTTCTCAGATTCTCAACATACTCATGAGTTGTGGAGGCATTTATCAAGGTCTGCTCTTGGGTTCTGTAGAGCAGATGCTGGGGTAGCACCATCCTTCGTCCAGTCATCAGCTCAAATGGAGACATTTTTGTTGCAGAAGAAGGGGTAGATCTGATGGCCATCAGGACAAGGGGTAATCGAATGTCCCAACTTGGCCCAGAATCTGCCACAAACTTTTTTAATATGCTCACAATAGTTTTGTTGTACCTCTCAACTCCACCACTAGAGGACAGCTGGTAGGCAATGTGTAGTTTTCTTTTGACCCCAAGTATCTCCCACATCTTTGTCATCACTTTGCTAGTGAAGTGGCTACCTCGGTCTGACTCAATCCTTTGGGGTAGTCCAAAACGTGAGAAGATGTTATTGATCATCAGGGCAGCTGCTGTTTCTGCCTTGCAATTTGGGGCTGGGAGACATTCCACCCATTTAGTGAACAAGCATGTTACGGTCAATGTGTACTTGTTCCCCCTAGAGGAGCGAATCACGGGCCCAATAAAATCGACTTGCAAATCTGACCAAGGCAGTGTCATCCCCCTCTTTTGGAGGGGAGCACAATGTGTGAGTGGTGTTGGCTGAAATTGTGCACACACAAGACACTCCTTCAAGTATTGGTTGAGGTACTGCCCCATGTGTGGCCAGTATGCAACCTCACGCAGGATTTCTAATGTCATATGAAACCCTCGATGACGGGCTGTGGCCGCATCATGGGCATGAGTTAGCATCAGGCTTTGGAATGAGGTAGGGACCACCCACTGGTCATGGCCAGCTATGGATCTCCTCACCAACAAACCATCCTGGATTCGGAACATTTTTGGAAATTTCATCAACACTCTGAGGTCCTCTTTCCCAATGTAAGAGGTATCCGTCAGGGGAAAGTTCTCCGGGTCCTCAATGTGTTGATAAAACTTACCAACTATTGGATCCACTTTTTGAGCCGTAATCAAATCAGCATCTGTGTCAGGGCTGGGACGATTGGCAGTATTTTGGGGCTCTTTGGGGGCGTTGGGAGGGCCCTGGGGAGTCCAACCACCTTGTCCAGGCATGTTCTCCTTCCATTTCGCAGGTTAAAGGCCCAAGGAAGGAGAACCGCCAAGAGACTACATTGCCCAGCAGGCCATGCGCATCACAGGCCTGCTGGGAGGAAAAGGAACACACGCGCCCTACTGCGCATGCGCGAGCCGCGCCCTGAAAGCAACGCTCGCAATACTGACCGTCGGCAAGTGAGGACGTGTTTGTCTCGAGCTCCTGCAGGCACGCCTACGCGGGGCACCGCCCGCCAGCTCAACCCCCGGCCCCCTAAGTACACGTCTTTAATACTAGACAGCTGATTTAGCCCGTGGGAGGGAATCGCGCTACGCGCTGAGGAAGACTGGTGAGACATATCACGCCCATCAACACGAAAAGGCCAAAGGACCTAGAATTCCACAGAACACAGAGCTAAGTGTTTTAGCACCTCGTGTGCATGTTATTGTTTGTTACTATTGTCTTGGGTGAAGTGGGGAATTTGTAGTCTGCATATTGGTGGGGATTTACCACGATATGATGTGATGTTGGTGGGTTTGCCTTCAGACAGCACTAGAGAATACTATCTAGTTGTGAGTTGGTTAGAGGCTCCAATACAAAGGCCTCCAAAGGAAGAATTCTGAGAGAATGATAGTAGTGAGAGAGTGTGTATGAGCATCGGCAAACAACCAGCAGCAAGAGGAGCACTGGAGCCGAGGAGCATGTTTCCCTAAAAACCCCAAGCCCATCCATTGTGTTCCCTAAACCTCTTTCCGGTTATCCTGAACTCCCTCTACCCATCCACTCAACGAACCCTAACCCTCTTTCCCCAGAGGGTTGCGGTGGCCTGTGGTTTCTATTTCCCAGGTGCCAAGACCCAATGGGGAGGGAGGAGTTTGTGCTGCCTCTGCGCCTGTCAAGAGGAGTGAGGATCTGACAATCTGGGGTCTCCTTAATTCATTGTGCAGTTGAGAGTTCATTGTGAGCATTTGTCTGGGACCTAGTGATAGCAGTGACATGGATTTCCCCCAACAGGGATTCGATCTCAAGTAGATCCCCTTAGATGGCTCCAGTTTTGGCCAGCTGATCAGCTAGGTCATTTCCAGTTTTGTCTGGTCCCTCTACTTTAGAATGACCCTTGATCTTTTTCCAGCAGATGGTCATCCCATTCAAGGTGACCAGATCATCTATATTTTGTATTAATTTTCCATGTTTTAAAGGTTTATTATTAGCACATAGCATGCCTCTGGTTTTTCAGTTAACCATGTGCTCCACGAACCCGTTCCGTACATAATCTGAATCAGTGGTTATGACCAGTTCGTGGAGTTGGTGTTGGATGGCAGTGAGGAAGGCTTGATGCACAGCCATCAGCTCTGCAACTTGACTACTTCGGGGACCGATTTTGTACCCAGTGGAGGTTTCTGGGGCATCATTCACCCATGCATTCCCTACGCCGGCCACAAGTTCCTTTTCCCCATTGTTGTTAACATGGTAGGAGCACCCATCTACATAGACAGTGGGCATTCCCTCACACACTACTGGTCTTCTTAATAGACTTTGTGTGCGGAATTAAGGTATGCCTCCATGTTGTCCTTGATTTTAAGACTTTCGTCCTTGATATAGTTTTCTCTGGCACAATCATGCAAGTCAGCCAGACCTTGCGCGAGGGGACTCTTCTTGTTTTGGCCATATCTGACCTCAACAGGAAAGCCTTGCATTGACAGAATCCAGGAAGTAATTCAGAAATATTATTCACATTTCTGGCCCGGATTCTGTCACTTTGAAGATATTGCAGAGTCTGGTGTGGAGTCTCCACTATGGTGTGTTCCCCCTGGATAAACGGGTGGTAATTCTTCAATGCCCACACCATTGCCAGGAGTGCCTTCTCACAATCGTTGAATTTTTCTCCACAGAGGATAAATTCTTACTCGCATAGGAGATTACATTATTGACCTTGTCATGCTTTTGGTATAATACTGCCGTCAAGCATGTATTTGAGAACCCTGTCTCCAAGAAGAACTCCTTGTTTATGACAGGGTAAGCTAGGCAAGGCGCTTGTGAGAGGCTTCTTTTGAGTTGTCTTACTGCCTCGGCTTGTTCTGGACCCCACTCCCACTTGACCCCACCCCTTCAACAGATGGATCAGGGGTCTCGTGATCTCTGCATAATCCTAAATTAACTTTCTGCTGTAATTAGTCAGTCCAAGGAGGCTCCTTAGTTCCCGCAGAGTTGTGGGGTCTTTTATTTTCTGGAGTGCTTGTACTTTCCTTTCCTGGGCACAGAGACCTTCAGGAGTTATCTCATGCCCCAAGAAATTGACACGGGTCCTACACCACTGTGCCTTTTGGAAAGAGAGTTATGCTACGGCAGCCCTCAACTGGGTCAGAACATAATGGATCTCTGCTATGTGCTCCTCCACAGTTGAGCTTTTGATTAGAACATCATCTACATAGGCCAGGTTACCCCTTTCTCCCAAGTCAGGCATTGCATTATGCAGGAAGATGTTCAGTTAATTGCCGGACTTGATGTATCCGAAGGGAGTCCGGGTCCAAGTGTACTGCTGCCCCCCGAAGCTAAAGGCCAGTTTATATTGGTCCTCCCTACTGACAGGTACAGTCCAGTACCCATTGGTCAGGTCAATTGCAGTGAATACTTTTGACCCCTAGATCTGGGCCATCCCTTGGTCAATGTAGGGAAGAGGCCATTGGGAAGTCTGGACCCGTTTGTTGAGCTCCCTTAGGTCAGCACAGAGTCTCCACTGGCCGTTTGGTTTCAAAATTCCCAGCACCAGATTATTGAAGGTGCTGTGGACATTGATGCGAGTGGCAAGCGATATTGCTTCACATACACTGGAGTCATGCCAAGGTCCATGGGAATTGTTGTTGTGTGGATGTCGGTGCGACCACAGTCATATGAGTCCACCGCAAAGAGATCTTGAAAATCTAAGAAAACTTGTTTCAATTTTTGCCTTTGCTCCAGAGTCATACAGGCATTGCTACGTTGACTCTCTCTTCAACCGTCTGCCTGGAGCTCGGAAAGACTTCTGGTTTGGCTATCTCTGTGGCCTCCTCCAGCTGGGTGGAGAAGTCCCTGGTCAAAGTGCTGATTTGGACTGATGGCTTCAGGTGGGGAAGGCAGACCTTGTGGACTTGAAAGATCACCTCAACCTTCCTGAAGTCACAGGTCTCATCTTCCTTATCATAAGGGCAGGAAGAGTACACCAGGAAATTCCCCCCATGCCGGGTGAAGATCCTGTCTGGTGTTGTGTCATTGTCGCTATCACTGTCAAAACAGTCCTTGGGGATTGGTCCTAACAGTTTGTTACCTAAATCTATGGAAAGATGTCGGTCATCAACCACCATTCCAATAATGGTGCCTGCGCCCAGAGTGATACTCTTTAGGTCGCTGTTATCCACTTCTATTGGAGTGGTGTTGTGTTCTATATTGACTAGTGGTGTTTGGTTTACCCCCAACCCTTGCTGTTGGAAATGAGCATTGTGATGAACATAGGCATCAGGATTGTTCAGTTTGTGTCCTCTTTTAATCTTTACTTCAAGTGAGAATTGTCAAATCCGTTCTGGGATAGTGACTTCCTCTCCAATCTGAATTTCAACTACATATGGCAGCAATTGAGCTGACCGAAATGCTTTGTCTGGGTCATCAAAGTCCATGGGATTACCCGCTAATTGGGAACAGGCTTTGAAGTTTATTAGGTCCAAACTAATGACAAAGTGATTGAGAACGTCACTGCCTAAATAAAATGCAGCAGGGACATCTCGCACGACCCAACAATTATGGCCTATGCTCTTGTTACCTATGGAAATTTTGCAAGGGGGGAGATGTTTTGAATTGGGTGTTTCCAGTTCCAATTCCCATTTGTCTAACAGTTTAAATGTGGGAATGGCTGGATCTTTTGGGAGTTTGCAGAACACGGCCTTGCTGATGAAGCTCTTACCGTTGTTCACACACACTCGGGCGAGAACAGAGTCTTTCCCTTTATTTAACTGAATAGGGATGAACAACTGCTCTCCAATTTTCTGAATATCAGCCAAGCTTTGAGCTGATTTCTCATCATTTTGGACTATTGGAGTAGGATTTTCTGATTGTGAATTTGTATAGAATTTCAGAGTGTTCCCTTCCAGTGTGGAATGCCACCTTAGTCTGGAGGAAGGTTGATTTTCAGAAATAGAGAGGACTCCCCTTCACCAGTGTGTTGTCCTACTGCAATTACTGTCATGTCTCGGATTTGGTTATTCTGGAAGTGGAATTCAATTTGGTCAGGTTTTTGTTCAATCATGTGGCATGTGCCATTTAAACTAACATGGTTGACAATATGTTTCAATTTTATTGGTCGGTTAGTCTGGGTCCAGAGGACCTTGTTTACACAATCTATGAGCGGAGACAATCTACGCAGGATGTCATTCCCTAATAAACATGGTGTGCCCTCTGGAGTCACAACTATGACCGGGTGCTTCACCTTGTGTCGCCCAATTTTAATATCTAAATCCGCAGTCCCCTCAACAGGAATTTCCTTCCCATCGAAGTTCTGAAGTTGTCCAGGAAAGGGGTGAGAGGGATTTGGTATTTCTCCTCCCTTCCCGAATTCAGCTGATCAAAGGTCCTTTTTGACAGAAGGGTGGATTGGGATCCAGTGCCCACCAGTGCCAAAATTATACATTGCCCCTGTATTTGGACCGGGGCATAACATCTTCCCTCCTTCTCCTTAAGGGGGCAAAGATAATGCACATTTTTGGCCAATTGATGGGTTAATTTCTTTGCTTTGGATTCTTATAGAGGGGTGATTTGGGCAGGATTTTGTTTGGGATCTTGGGAACCTGTAAGAAAACAAGTGATAGCTGGATATGGGGGAGGTTTTGGGCTCCCCTGGTTCAGATTCTGGGTTGCCCCCTACCCTTTTTGGAGGCAGTCACCAGAATTCGTTTGAGCAAGGGGATCTTCTTGCTGGTCATTCTGGGGTTTGATGATGGGCGGTTTTAACTCGGTCCCCACATCTACCCAGTATTGATCAGGATCTATTGGGACCCATTTTTCTTTGTTTTGTTATGTTATTCAGATGAATAAGGCGTCAAAGCCCGTGGGCATCCAGGCGCCGAAAGACAGCAGTGGTGGAGAAAGTTAAAAGAAAGATCCTAATTAAATAGAATAGTCTTTATCTGTTTGCGGAAAAGAAGGTGTCTTGGTTGGTAGCGCATTCCAGGCTTGTGCACCCCGAATATGAAAGGCCCGTCCCAATCCATGAGATCTTTTAGTTCGGGCAGTACCAGCAAGCAGCCCTCCATAGATCTGAAGCATCTATTCGGATGATAGATATTAATCCTCTCCTTCAAATATGAAGGGGCATTTCCGAAAATGCATTTATGACACGTGGTAAGCAATTTAAATTGAATACCACCTGCCACCGGGAGTCAATGCAGCTTTCTTCTAGCAGCGCTAGTAGGTTCGGAGCTTTTCATCTGGATTCGGACTGCTGCATTTTGAATTTTCTGCAACTGTTGAACATTAGTTTTGCTGGCTCCTCCTAGCAAAGCATTGCAATAGTCAACACGTGGCAGAATTACTGCTTTTACAAGTTGTATGCGATTTTCCACTGATATTAGCGGGGCATCTTGTCTCAATACCTTGAGATGGTAGTTGGTATTAGAGGAGATGGCTGTGACATGTGCCTCAATGTCAAGGCCATCCTCCATATGGGTGCCCAGGGTCTTGACTTTCTGCACAGTTTTAATTTGATTGCCTTCAATGGAAAAGCAGTTATATTTTTGATTCAGTTTGGATCGAGCGTGTTGTGGCACAAAAAGCATCAGCTCAGTTTTAGCGGCGTTCAAACAGAGCCAGTTCACTGACATCCATTGTTTAATAGCATGATATGTTGCAGTCAGAGTTTGTTGATTGATTTCATAACTCCCGGTTATGTCCAAAACCAACTGAAAATCATCTGCATAATTGCACAAAAAGATCCCAATGGTTTCCAACTCAACACATAGAGGTAATATATAAATATGAAACAACAAAGGTGAGAAGCATGCCCCCTAGGGGACTCCACATGTTATTGTTTGTGGTTCAGAAACACAATCACCCCAGTAAACGCAAGACTGGTGGCCCTCCAAGAATGATCTGAGCCAGATGATGGCGTTGCTGGATAGGCCTCCAACAGTCACCATCCTTTTAAGTAGGATTTTATGATCCAGCAAGTCGAAGGCTGCCGAGAGATCAAGTAACATCAGCAGCCCCGACTTGCTGTTCTCCAGTTTGGCAAGCATATGTGTTTGTAGGTCTAAGAGCGTGGATTCAGTTCCATGAAAGCTCCTGAAGTCTGATTGCTTCACATGTAGCTTACCGGTATTAAATACACATGATTTGATCTGTGTGGTAGCTACCTTATCAATTCGTTTTAGGAAGAACAAGGTATTTGTAATTGGTCTTAAATTGGCTGCGTCCAACGGATCCAGGCCAGGTGTTTTCAGTAACGGAGTGACTGCCACACTTTTTATGGATTGAAGAATAGAACAAGTGCGGAAAGGTGAGCCAACAAACCGGCAAAGGAATGGGGCAAACAATTCTCACTGTTCCAGTATGTATTTAGATGGAAGAATTTCCCCTGGACAATTGGTAGGGTGCATGTTTTTTATTAGCTCCAAGATTTCAACTGAGTTAGGTTCAGTACAATTGAAGGTGCCTAAAGCAGCAGGTATAGAGGGGGGATCAAGTAGAGGAGGAATCACTGTTTCCTGTTCAATTGTCTTTTGGGCTTTCAACAACTTATCTGTGAAAGCCTTCTGAACTCTGTTGCTATCGTCAATAGTGGGTTTGATATCAGAGTTGCAGACCGAGGGTTTCTCCCAAGTTCTAAAGAGACGAAAAAGTTCCTTTGTCTTGTCTCCAGCCTGGTTTATCTGATCATCATAATGAGATTTCTTAGTCTCTATGATCAATGTCTTATATTGCTTTTCAATGAGTTTCCATGCTAACAAATTCTCATTGGATTTATCTTTATGCCAGGTGTGTTCTGCCTGTCTTTTGTTAGCTTTAAGCTCAGCTAGTATGGGAGTGAACCACTTATGGCGATTGGGCAAATCTTTAATTGTTTTGTCTTTTAAGGGAGCGTGCTTATCCAACATCTCCAACATGACTTCATTATAGACTTCTATGAGCCTCTCAGGGTTATCCTGTTCTCTTGTTTTAGCCATGAGTGATTCTACATAAATCTTTAAAATATCAGAAGTAATGTTCTTAAAATTACGCAATTTAACTGTGTGTGCAGTGTTATGCACTCTTACTGGTTTAACAGGGAGCTTCAAACAGCACGTCAAGAGATAATGATCAGACCAGATACATGGAGTAGGGGAAACCGGCCCAATTTGGACATTTCCTCCTCCGATCCAGTCCAAAATATGTCCCTTAATATGGGTCGGCTCAATATTACAATAGACAATATGATGGGTTTTCATCATATTCTCCAATTGCGGTGCTTTTTTATCTGTCTTATCATTTTTCCAAAGATTGAATTCACCTAGTATTACTAGCCCCAAGTTTGTTGTCAACAAGGGTGTGACTAGGTTAACTAAGTCGTCATTAAAGTTACCTCCATCACCTGGTGGACGGTAGAGTAAGACAATATTCAAGCTATAGTTAGGGTTTGTGGTTAACTTTACATGGATAATATCACAACCCATGCAGTGTATTTTGGCCTCATAGAACCCCAACTCTTTTTTACAAATTAAAGCTGCTCCGCCCCCCATACTGTTCTCTCTATGTTTCCCAAAGAACATGTATCCAGTAGGGGTCACCTGTTCAATAGTTGGTCCATGTGCTTCGGTAAGCCAAGTTTCTGTGGGGCACATAAAATCTGGTTTCAGTTCCTGAATGTAATCGTGTATTTCAAAGCCAAGCTTAACCAATGAACGAGTGTTTAATAGGGCATTGGTTAGTTTAGTGAGGGTACGAACATTCCTCCTGACACCACCAATAGTATCTTGTTTATGTTCGTGAGGTATAACAAATGTTTGTGATCCATGTTTGTGATGGAGTTCACCCATCCCTGATGGAGAAGATCCTTTTCCCAGAATCCTCTGAGGACCCCTCTCCTTCAAATTGAAAGATTCGCACCTCCTCCACAAAATGGGCCTTTTTCAGCTCTTTATTTCTCCTACCCGTCCTCTGTTCCTTAGGTTGCAGATTTTCGGGGTCAGGAGACTTTGGTTCCGTTTCCTAGGTTTCCAGGAGCTGTTCACAAGTGGGGAAGGAAGCTTCCTCTAAGGTTTTACACCGCCCTTCCCCCTGTACCTCCTCCCTTGGAACCAGTGGGTTGTTGGGGTTCTTCCCCCGTCATTGTTCTGGAGCACCAGACCCTTGATTTGAGGAGTTCTGAGTTGCCATACTCATCTGAGGGTTCTGTTGATCCCTCAGCATGCGACCCAGATCCCGTGTCATGTTCTGGACCTGGCGCTCCAGTTGGGACACCCGCTCTGGCTGGTACGGGGTCCTCTGGTCTACCCTTGGTTGATCACGGGAAGGGTAACTGTCGCTTCTCCCATAATACCCCTGGTTGGGACAGTTTTGGTACCCCTCCAACCTTGGCCTCCCCTCTCTCGGATTGTGTTGTCTGGGTTCCATGAAAGCGGGGAAAGAAAGAAGGGTTGTTTTGGGGGTTGGTGTTTGGCGGAAAGAAATTCAACCCGGCATTTGAGGGATTACTGCCCTACTGGGGAAAGTGGGGAGGGAAGTTCCTTGGGTTGGCAGCTGCCTGGTTGGATCCCCCCCTTTGGCTGTAGGAGTCCACACATAGCCCAGGATGGGTCTGTTGCCCTTGTAACGGGGGCTGATGTAGTCAGGGGAGTTAGGGGTCCCATTTGTGGGGTTACTTCCCTGACTCCCTGTTTGGGATTGGCCCAAGGGCTTTCTGGGACTGGGGTTGGTAGGATTCTGTGCGGGAATGTTTTTAGGATCCCCCATCTCCAGATCTAAAATGGGGGCAACCTTCACCTCCACCACCTTAGCAGCAGCAGGGGTGTTGGTTGGTTTTGGGCTTTTGTTAGTACTTTTACTTTCTAGTGGCTTCTGCACTTCATAGATGCGAGTTGCTTGTTCAATGACCAAGTCTAGTGATCTTTTCTCATGAAAGTCCCCCACTAGCTGGGTCATAATGTATTTAGGGAGCGCATGAAAGAAGGTATTAATAATTTCCCTACTGTCAGTGCACACCCTTCTGACGGTCCGCACAAAGGCACGTTTCAGTTCTTGGACAAATTCTTGTGGGGCCTGGTCTTCCTCACATTGCAGGTTGCAGGCTGCCTTGCGAGCCTCTTTAGGGTTTCTATGAATGGAAAAATGCTTTAGAATGGCCGCCCTATAGGTGGACCATCTTGAATGGTTCTGATCCTCCATCCCCGCAAATAAGCTGGAGTATTCAGGTGAAAATGTCCACTTTACATACTGGATAAAGCTTTGGCTGTCCTTCAGATGAAAAGTCTCCATCATTTGCTCAAAGAATTCAAGGTGCTCCCAAACTGAATATTTGGCATTTGTGTGGTAGGGCGTGACGACTCTCCTAATAGCTTTGATTTGCTTCAGAGGATCTTTCAGTAAAGCTCTCTTAACTTTGTTGGCCTTTTTAGTTCTGGTCACCCTGGTCCACTCATCCTCTGACTCAGAGGCACTGCTACCAGAGGTGGCTGTCTGATCTTCTAGGCTCTCCCTGATTCTGCGAGTTTGGGAATGGCTGGCAGAATGTGGGGGACTAGTCTCTTGAGACCTGTGGTGCTCAGAAGAGTCTTCTGACTCTCCCTTGCTCCCAGTATTGGCTAAGTGCCCCCTTCCCCACCCACTGTCCTAGCTGGGAAGAGGTTTTTAGGATGCTCTTTGTGGGCCTATTTCTATGCAATTCCTCAACAAATTTGACTGACTGATCTCTAGGTAGGTGATATTTCTGAGGATCCAGTTCTCTGATTCTCCACTCACTGGAGTCTCCCTGATCAGAGAGGCTGGCCCTAGCATTTGGGAACCTGTACATAGATGCACACCCATCCATTTTTGGGAGGTGCTGACCTGTCAGTCCCATATTTCCCACTCTGTTGAAGTCTACTATCCCCGTGGCCCTTGGCTCATATGAGCCAGTGGACATGGGGTGGCAGAGTCCATGGAATTGAAGAGATTAAAGTCCCTGATGCCAGGGTTCCTGAGGTCATGCTCAGGGGTTTCTCTCTCCCATCTTACCTCATTTCTTTCAGCCCCTACTCCCTGATGACATGCCAGAATCTGACCCTTTTGTTCCTCTATAAAGGCCTTACTGGTCTCTATGAGTTGTTCTTGCATGGCTATCTGTCTATGGAGCCTGTCATTCTTTTCACAGAGAGCCTCATTGTCTCTCTGTGCTTCCTGTCTGAATTGGGAGTATTGGGCCAATTTTTGTGCAGGAGACTCACCTCCTGAGTTTGGTCCTTACTGGTCTGATTATTCTGTGCCAGAGCATCCTCCACCCGCCTGGTGTGCTCTAACAGCTTTTCATAATCCATTTTGATTTCACCAAGTTCCTGAAGGGCCAGGTGATTTTCTTCCAACTTTGCTTTTAAATGACTGACTTCCTGGCTTATGGCGTCCCTTTCCTGAGTTAGAGTGCCCCTCTGTTCAGCCAGGTCATCCCTTTGTTTTCTAAGCGCCCCAGCTTTCTGGCGCTCATCATCAAACTCTGCTTGGGATTCAAGGTCTTTCATAATTAATGTATTATTCTCCTCTTTAAAGGATTTTAGGTGGTTCTGTAATGTGTCTACTTGCTCTGCGCAGGCTCTATTAAAATTTAACTGTTATGCCAGCTTTTGTTGACTCTGTTGTAGGGAGTCCAACCTTTCCTGACACTCTTTTTGCAGTTTCAATACCTGGGCGTCTTGCTCTGCATTCTTTTACAATAAGAGTGTCAAGTTTTTCTTGCAGTTTGGTGGCATACTTCCTAGCCTCTGTTTCAGCTTTGTGGCTACTCTGGAACCTTTGCTCTGCAGAGTCCATATTAGTCTGGATTTTCTGTATTGCTTCCCCTTGCCTCTTTGTGAAGTCTACATGGTCGGCATACTTTTCCTGTATGACTCCTATGTGGAGGTACCGGTAGGCTGCTATTTTGGCAATTTTACATTGTTCCTCTTTTGTTTTAGGGGTCATCTACAGCTCAATGAGTGCTTGATGTAATGGCACCTTGTCCTGCCAGATATTAAGGTTGGTTTCAGTGACTTCTTGTTTTATTCCCTGCAGCCATACATGTTCGTCCTGTTCTACCCATTCACCCCTAACAAACAATTTGTGCAGTAGGTGTTCCCTTGCAATATTGATTTCCACTGGGATCGCCACTCCGGAAATATTAATTTCCTTCTGGCTTAAATTCAGGGTAAATTTACTTTTTCAAACAGGCCTGATTTCTGGAGTATTTATTTTAGGGGCGCTTATACAGTGTAGCACGGTACTCACACCACACAAAGTATTATTACTCTGCTGGTTAGACTGCTGTGTTAGACTGTCATGGGTGGCAATCAATCAAACCCCAGACTCGAGCCCCCAGATTTGTTAAGGATTTCAATCAGGTGATACACTCTGCTCTCGGTCTAGTGTACAACGCAATGGAAAAACTTATTTGATATATGGATTCAATTATTTTAAAGATGTACCACTCGTATCACACCCCTTACTTTAAAAATACCCTGGGTCACGCTGGACCAGGAATCTGGCTGGTTTGTGAAAGGTATTATTTATTTATTTACTTAAGATCAAAATCACAATATATAATATAGGTAAACAACAATCACCAGTGGGGTGACAGAATACATAATAATATCTTTAATACACTAGAAATAAGTAAAGAGCAAAACAAATGCTGCACAGAAAATAATACTTCTGTGTTGGTTCAGATCAGATAGCGCTATGGTTAGAGGTTCCCCCTGCAACACCCCCCAACCCCCAATAGGCAATGCAAAGAGATGGAAGGAAAGAGCAGGTATTCAGGAATAATACAGAGCAAACAGTGTCCCACTTCTGCCTTCCCCCCTTACACAGAAAGAGAAAAACGAAGTAGGCTTTTCAACTGTCAGGATGACTTTTAAAGTGGCTGAGCTAGAACTCTAAATGTGTGGAAAAATGCTTAATTTATTCTAAATTCATACGCAGCCGCTTTGAACAGTTGCACACAATCACCAGCAATGATTTAGTCCAAAGAAAATGATTCAAATCTTAAGGTCCAGGTCAGAAACAAATGGAAGCTATTTCACACGTGTAAAAATTTCTCAAAATGGGAATTTGCGGCAAATTTTCCATGCGTGATATTCCCGATAATGGGAGAATCGCACTGTTTTGAAATAGCTACAAGTAGGAGTTGAAATTTTGTTTCTATCACAAATATTGAGGGGGTTATAGAGGTTTTAGTAGAGGTGGTTTTTCAAAAATATAGGCGTGGATTTGGACAGAGGCTTTAGTTTTAAAATCAGAAAAATATTGACTATGGACTAGAGCATCCAAGCTAAGCCACCAGATGGTACAGGTAAGAGTCCGGAGTGATTCACGACTCAGTCCTGGTTCCTTGCTGTCCACCTTGGAGTGCTAGGCTGGTCACTCGAATAAAATTAATAGATCAAAGTTGACAAAGATGACTAGGAAAAAGGATGCTTTTACAGATAGACAGAATAAGATTTCACTACGGATTCAGACAATGTTACTGATTATGGAAGTAAGGATAGTTCAGAGGTTAAAAGTGGACAAGATAATGCACGGGAATCAAAAGTTTTGAGCTTCCTGTTAATACTCACAACACAAAATGGATTTAAGATTTTGGACCGTCAGGATTCTGGACAGTCAAGATTCTGGACCATTGAATTGGATCTATCAGGGACTGACAGCTGGGCACATCAGACTGGGCAAGATCAGCACGGCTCTCTGGTCACAGCACGGCACAGGACTGGACAAAATCTGCCCTTCTTGGTTCTGAGGATATTTCAATTCAGCAGGCAAGCATTAACAGCACGCCCGGCTGTATTATGATTTTTCCCCTAGGCTTTTGGGGTTCTGTTCTAGAGTTTAATGCCTAACTGAGAATGGTTCAGCTATGCATGGGCCTTTGCTTTGCCACGTTTCTGGAGTCTGGAACAAGGAAGATGTAGATTTTTAACGGCAAGACACTCCACCAGCATCAGGAAAGTGAGTGGGTCTGTCTGTCTTTATGTGCTGTCAGCTGTCTCTATTTATGCTCTAAAATGACATCATAAAGGGGGTGTGTGGGCCGGCTTAGCTAAGCTTGCCCCTTTGAGTGGGATAGGGTCAACACTTCATCTCCACCTTGCATTTGGGGTGATTAGATCAAGGCTGCTGATGTCACATTTTATGATTTGCTTTACAGTCCTCAGAGACCTCCCTTTAGCCACTGGTCTAAAAATCGGATTTTACACTAAACACACATTTCTACATTGGTCACCTTCATATAAACCACACACAAAGATGCCATATTTTGTGTAGCATCTTTTCATCAAAATCTCGCAGCTGTAGGATCTTGTTTTAACTTTCTACAGAATTGTGTTCTTTTCGCTATGCACACAGTTTCCAATTTGTATTCAACTTTCCACAAATGTGCATGTTTAACATAGGGATAGGTGTGTACATTTTCATAATTCTAACATTAATACATTTTGCATAAAATCACATATCTTGCCATTACTGTCCAGAACATGTCACACAGTTCTGCCGCCTCTTCTCACATGCAGACAGAAAGTAAATTAACAACTCTATCATTTTTATATTTTTCAGCATTTTGAATAGCAAGTTATGAGTCTTTTAAAATGTGTTCTTTGTTCATGTTTAGCAACAGATGGTCGTTTGGCTCCACCTCGTTTTGTCTGCTTGCAGTCCAAGGCGTCCCCCTCCTGGCTTGTTCCTTCTAAGAGAGTTTACGACTGCCTTCACACCTCCAGTTTCCTGGGCTGCAACTTTGTCATTGTTCCTTTGCCTTCTGTAGACAAGATTCTGCTCTAACCTGCAATTAACACCTCCCTGTGTGTTTCTTCTGAGAGGAAGCCCCCCGCCCTCTTCTGGGAGAAAAACATGCTTTTCCAGTTTTTTGCAGCTTCAGCCAAGCTGATTAACTTTTAAACCTAGCAAAAGCCACATTTGTTACATCACAGACAAATACATTTCTTTCTTGGCCTTAAAATCTGTGGAATCAAAATTACAACTAAAATCTGTATTCCTTTTTGGCAACAATCCTTTTTCTGTGTGCTAATCCTGCAGGCTTTTGAATTCTAGCTCACTTTTAAAGTTTCATCAGTCTCCTCTGACAGCTGTCATTCAGGTGGCCCAGGGTACTTCACCCAGATTTTGGCATAGAGGCTGTCAGTTTTCAGACTTTTTATGTTTCACAATGCTTCATTTGATACATGAATTTTAGCTCTAGACAAGATTGTAAATGTTGAAAAGTGTTGTGTTATAGGCATTTTGGAGTTTTTAGCAACAAAGCAACTGACATTTGTAGGCACATTTTGGGGTTTCCCTTGCAAAGTGCTTCTTATCTCTCTGCACTCTGTTTGCTTGTCATGGGACGCACTGGCACATTTCTGCAGGGTGTGCTCCATCCACTGCCCATGCACCATGGGTGGCAGGTTGTGCATCCCTCTTTTTGTGTGCTGAAGCACACGGTTTTTGTAGGTTTTTGGCGCGCCCAATGGTTTTGCTGCCATTGTTGCTGTTTCTTTCCCCATTACTGGCAGGGTGATGCCGCATAGCAGAGCGGAGTGGGACAATTCATCCCACATTACTTAACTTCCACAAATTATTAAGAGTGCAGTTTCTGGGGGCATGGCCTGGCTGGAGACTAATTAATTGATTATTATTATTATTATTATTATTATTATTATTATTATTATTATTATTATTATTATTATTATTATTATTATTATTATCATTATTAATGGGGTCGTAAGACTGGAACACTCCATAGCACTGCTGAAGGAGATGAGGACCCGCAGTTTCCCAGCCCAGTGGATGGCAATCTCTGTGCCGGATTAAGGTGTCAGAGGAACCCGGGCATTTTATACTGCATTGGCAATGCGTTTCATACAGTGATGGTGCTGCATTCTGGCAGTCATCCCCAGACGGTCGTCCAATCTGCCTGCTAACCTAAAATGGATATGATGTCAAGAGCATAGGGGTTGCCACACTCCACCCTCCTGTGGTTCTCTGATCTCTCGCCCAACTAGTGTTGGTGACCGCTTTATGTGCATTGGAATCCCGCAGGATACAAGGGTCCTGCTGTACACTTTCGAATTGGCCACCTGAGCCTGTAAGTTTGGGAATGGCGGCGACCTGGCGCGTATGGTTTAGTGGATTGGTAGCTTGCCTTCATTCCCCCACCCCACGTGCAGTTTTTGGATGTTTGAGACCTGCTTGCCCCCAGAAGACCTAGACATTTTCACAACATCTGATGGCCAAACTATGAGCCCAAAGTGAAGCTAGTCCAGGTACGAGCAGTGTGCAACTTACTCCAGCTCCCCCTCCAGGTCTGCTTGTTACCCGCTTGGCATAACAGATCACCGCCATAACAGTCCTTGCTGCATATTGTGAGGCTCTGTTGCGGTCGCACCCAAGAACCCTCTTCCACATATGGTGGTCCTGCACATTTCTAGGGCGGTTTCCTGCACTGACAGCACTCATACCAATGGAGCAGATTTGATGAGGAGCAAGGATTGAACTTGTTAATGAGCACAATACTGCTTTGGCTGCAGGGGGGCGGGGGACCATGCCTTCATGACACTCTTCATTAAGCAACCAACTACAGTGGCAGGTTTCTAGGTTTACAGCCTTTTCCCCCCTCGATGGGCACCTTGGTTGCACGACTGGCTGTGCAGCGTTTCCACCTTGATGACCGAGAGGCTCTTTTGGTGTGCTGACACTGGCTAGTGCTGGGGGTACACTGGCTCTGTTTGGAACGGTTCTGAGCACTGGCTAAGGCCCCTAAGGGTGCGTCAGCAATCTGCTTCCCCTGTATTGTACTTCCACTGGCCCTACCTGGAGGTGGGACAACTGAGCCCCCTGAGCTGCACTCCTCCCGGAAGTGAGATTCTGCAGTGTTTGTGGCTTGGTGGTGTTGCCCTTGTGAGTGAGAGGTTTGCTCCAAACTTTCAGGTGTGCAGTGTTCGGCTTGACCATGTAACCCACCAAGTCCAAGAAAAGTCCACGGCTTTCATTGAAGACCTGCTGCAATCCTCTAAACCGTTGTTGACTGGACAGTTAGAAGTAGACTCGGCTTTGTCAATGGTCTCCAACTCACTAAAGCAGATACTGCCCAACTATTCCGCTCCATCGAGAAGGAGATGGAGTCCACTCTTCAAGAGTTGAAAAGATCCTTCCAGGATTTGTCCAGCCGATGGAATATCGGCTGAGTAATATGGAGACTGCTTTCTGTGACCAAGCCAATTCCCACGATCAGCTTGAGACAAGAGTGGCGGCTTTGAAGATGCACAAGAAAATTACAGATGAAGGACTGGAGGACAATGAGTATCGCTCTCGAGGAAATGATGTCTGGATCCACAGTATTCCAAGGGAAATCCTGGACCGGGACATGGAGGCATATGTGAGTGATCTCTTTTGCAGAATTCTTGGGCACACTGAGCAAGATAGTTTGACGCTAGACCATACGCAGAAGGTAGTCTCTAATTTTCAGCAGCATTAAAACTTGCTCCCAGATGTATTGTCCAGAGTTCCAACGCAGTGTTCCATTTCGAGGCATGGACCTGCAGATATTTCAGGACTCATCCCAAGGAACTGTTCAGCATCATTGGCAGATGACACCACTTACCCAGCTGCTGATAAAGAAAGACATGCAATACAGATGGGGCTATCCCTTCTGAAAAATGTCCACATACAAGAGGATTCAGCACCAATTATTTGTGACACTTGCCGCAATGTTGGAGTTGTTGAAGTTTCCCTTTGTGGAGCTACAATTACCCGAGGAACCTGAGCAAGATGGTCCCCCAAGGAAATGGTCCATGGTGCGTTCAAGGAGGGTCAGGCACAAAGATTGGAGAACAAACTCTATGGGCAGCTGAGAGAGAAGAAGGGTCCCAGAGGGACCCACGTGCTTATCCAATATGATTTTCCCCTCTTCTCTGAGGTTGGTCCTCTCATGTTTAAGGCCTGGCTTTGAGGGGTTACTAATTCTGTCTATGGATGGCTGGGACAAGGGCGGCCGCAGGGCTGCTTTCTGTTTCATGATTTTGCATACATGAGCAGGGCACCAGGAGTACTTTCTCTGATTGGGTTCATTGGTAGACAATTTCTTTTTGTTTGTGTTTTTGTTTTGTTTTGTTTTGTTATTTATATTCTACATTGCGCTGGACCTGTTTATTGATGTTGTTTTCTGGTTTCTTCACTGTATGCATTTGGGGAATGGTTTCGTGGTTTGGAACTGTGGCTTCATGAAGGGCCATTTCGTGTTCTAGGATATAGGTTATAGGTTCTAGGATATAGGCTAGGGTGGCGGTTGGGGATATCATAGCATTACGGGCTGTTCATCTGAATGAGTGATCTTAAGGTGATTTTCTTAAATGTGCAAGGACTCAACTCCCTTATGAAACTTAAGAGTGTGTTGACCAAGCTGATTGAGTCAAAAGCTGATATTGTTTTATTGCAGAAGACACATTTATTGCAGGCAGATTGGTTTATCCTTTATTCCAAGTGATTTTCCTGCCAATATTTTGCGTCTTCTTCAACCAAACAAACGGAGGTGGCTATTCTATTTGCTCATTCTCTGAACTCCACCCTGATGAAAATGGCTAGGTACCAGCAAGGCCATTATTTAGGTCTTCACATTCGACTTAAGGACATAGACCTCACCCTCTTCTCTATTTACAGCCACAAGCAGTCTCAAGATGCCTTTTATGCCCGCATTGTTCCACATATTACTCATTTCCAGGTGGGTGAACTCATATTGGGAGGCGATTTGAACGTGGTGTTGGAGGGAGGTTTGTATAGCTCTGGCAGGGCAGGCGGGGTAGTTAGAGCTGAGTCTGAATCCCTTGGGCAGGTGATAGTGAGCCTACAGTTGGTTGATATCTGTAGATCACACCATCCAATTACAAGGTATCATGCTTATTTCTCCCATGTGCGCTACACCGTCTCTCAATTGGACTTCTTTTTTTCTCATTCCCTGGTCCTGAAGGTGGTAGACTGCTCTATAGGGCTGGCTGTGGTGTCGGACCATGCTCCAATCACGCTTTGTGTTGACACATTAGTGCTGTGAGGCAGGAAAACTTGTATTTGGAAAATCAATGATTCATTGTTAATGGACATGGCCTATAGCACTGTTGTTTTGGATAGATTTGCTCAATATTTCCAGGAAAAACTTACTGGAGACGTGTCGATTGCGACAGTTTGGGAAGCCCATGCTGTGGGGGGAACTTACTAGTTTGGCCACTTCTCAGAAGCATGTGTTGATGTCTCACAGGGAGGAAGCTGAGAAGCGAGTGTTAGAGCTTGACCAACAATATAAGCAGGGGGGCTCCAGAGGGTGTATAGGCAGCTCCAGGTAGGCAGGTCTCAGCCAAAGGTACTTTGGATAGTGGATGTCACCTATAAACTACTTCAAACCAAGCAGTTTTACTTCAGAACTTCTAATAAGGCTTTGCACCTTCTAGCCTATATGTCAAAGGCCCAGAAGGCTAAGGATACTAGTGTATGACTGTGGGATGGTGCTGGTCAGTTAGTGGAGGAAGAAGCCTCTAAGATGCGCACTTTAATCAATATTATTCGTCCTTATTTGGGGCACATGCTTGGGACTTGGAAGCTCAAAATGACTTTGTTGCTAGAGCAGATTTACCCTCCATAGCAGTAGAGGGCCAACAAAGTTTGGAGGGTCCAGTCACATTAGATGAGGTTATTTTGGTTATTCTGTCCCTCCCTAATAACAAACCCCCTGGATGAAATGGGTACTTTGCCCTCTTTCATAACAAGTGTATACCCCTACTTGCAACCCCCCCCATTTTGTTACCCTGTTTAACAGCTTCTTGACTACTGGAGTGATCTTACCTACTATTGGTGAGTCCCTGCTAATGCTCATTTGTAAGCCAAAGATCCTGTATGTTGCACTTCTTATCAGCATATCACAGTGTTGAACTATGATACTCAGATATATTCCAAGGTCCTCGCGGCTAGATTAGCGGGTGACATCCCCAGTATAGTTCAGTTGGACCAGACAGGTTTGATTCCAGGGCGTCAAACATTTGATAATGTTTGAAGGACCTTGAATGTGATCAAGTACGCGAGGCTATATGGCCAGGAATTGGCTGTGCTATCTATTGATGCTGAGGAAGCATTTGACTGCATGGACTGGGCATATCGCTCTGCAGTGTTAGGCAATTTTGGGTTTGGGGCTCTGTTTATTAAAAATAATTTTGGCTAATTTTGTTCTCCCAACCACCCGCTTAAAATTGAATGGCGCCCTGTCAGAACCACTGGCTTTATTTAGAGGGACTCGTCAGGGATGCCCATTGTGCACGCATCTATTTGCACTATCGATGGAGCCATTGGCAGTTGGATCCGGTCGGCCAACAATATTTATTGCAGGGCATGAGTATAAAATTGCCCTTTATGTTGATGACCTTTTATTTCATATGCATGGCCCCCAAGAGTGCCTGCCTGATGTAGCTTCTCTACTGGACTCCTTCCACCGGGTTTCCAGCCTTAAGAATTATACTAACTCTACCATTCTTAATGTTTCAGTAAAGCCAGAGGAGCAAGAACTTTGAGGAAAGTTTGAATTTCAATGGTCTGGGGAGTCTTTAAAATACTTAGGGGTTCACATTACACCCTCCCACTTTCAACGTTATGCTAAGAATGTCTCCAACTTGATTTCATCAGCTAAGTCAGACACAATCAGATTACTCCTGGCTTGGGTGGGTGGCTGCTCTTAAAATGACGTTGTTGCCATGCCTTTAAATGTCTTTCAGGCCCTTTCGATTTGTATTCCTGAGGGTCTCCTAGCATACCCCTGCTGCACTTTTTCCCCTTCCCCCTTCTCATGTACTTGCGTGATCTGAATGACACCTGGCCTAGTAGGATCATTGTCTTTCCTCCTTTTGTTCCCCTTCCCTTGCCTCGTCGCGCCTTGATACACTTGTGTATAGGCGCGTTAACAATGCCATATCATATCATATCATACGCTGATGACTGTTAAAGATAAGGGGGGTTTAGGGGTCCCAGATATAGAAAGTTATCTCTACGCAACTCAGATGGCTCCTCTGTTTGACAGCATGACTGCAGCCCGCAATCCTAAACATTGGTTACACATTGAGCAGACTATGATTCTGGTGGCCCTGCACAATTGGTGCTGGAGGTCCCCTAAGGTTCCGAGACTAGAGACCAGACTCTTGACGACAACCCGGGTTCTGATGACATATTGGGACAAAGCTGCCCGGAAGTACCTGGGGACTACATTCCCTTCCCCTTTAACATATACCTGGAATACTCCTGATTTTCCCCCAGGGTGCCAGGGGGGTAGGTTTTTGGGATAGGTTGAAGGGGGCTAGAATGACTGGCCCAACTGTTCGAGTCTGAGCAACCCCTGACCTTTGATAAATGCCAGCAGGCCTTCATAGTGCGGGACGTAGACAAATACACTTAAATTCATCTACATCACTGGGTATCCACCGCAAGCGTGCACTGGCATGCAAAGCGGGACACAACCCTGTTCAAAGATCTCTTTGTTGGTGATCCCTGACCTGGAAAGTTTCAGCACTGTATCGAATTCTAAATGCTTGCCAGTTTAAACCCCTGCACACTTGTATGGTAAAATGGGAGGAGGACCTGAATGCCCATATAGTTGATCTTGCATGGTATGCTGTATGGCCTATAGCCGGTAAATCATCATGTCTCATTGCGGGTGAAAAGCTATAAATTGTTATTCCGGTGGTATCTTACTCCTGCCCGGCTTCACAAGCTGAACCCTGCTGTATCGGACTGATGCTGGAGGTGTGCACAAGCCCCGGAGAACCCTCTTCCACATATGGTGGTCCTGCACACTAATTCAAACATATTGCAAAGAAATTCTGGCACACATTAAGCTGATCACTGGGATATAACTTCCGATGTAGGCCTTGGTGATACTACTGGGAGATGAAGACTTAGAGGGGCACTAGAAATTGTCCGCTATATTAGCCCGACTGCTCACGCACTTTCTGGTTGCAACCAGAGTGGTTGTGGCGTGTAATCGGTGGTCCTCCACTGCACCAGATATTAGATAATGGTGGGTTAAAATATTGTTTGTTGTAGCCATGTGCAAAATTGAGGCCACTCTCAAAGGGGAAATGTCCAGGTTTTTGGTACAATATAACTTGTTTAGTCAATTTGTAGCCCAAAATGATAATCCTGGTCTGCATTACAGACCCCATGACAGGAGATCTTTTACGCTCTTTTAATTCCTGAGTCGACCCATGCTCCTCCACAGTTGACGATCTTAGCGGTTTATCCTCCAATGCTATTTGATATGTCTGGTCCAGATGATGTTGATAGGTATCTTTATCGTTTTCCATTTATGTTTTGTCCGGTGCAGTAACAGGCTCATAATTATTATGATTTTAGGACAATCATTGAAGTTACTGTCCTTTTAGTGTCCTTCTTGTTTGTAATTTGCTTTCATGTTTTTCAATAAAATTTGAATTGTAAAAAAAAAAATATATATATATATATATATATATTATGTTTAAAAGTGCTGTTTCTTGATTGTTTGAATTTGCAAAAAATAACTCTAAATACAGTACAGACATTATATAATCATCCATTTTTAGTGTTTGAATATCCAACTGGAAGGCTTCTTTAAATGCAGTGGCGATAATGTGTACATGATAAGGGTGGTTATGTTCGGCCTGAATTCCCATAAGTATTCAGTATAGATGCCACCCACTCCCGCACTTATCGACAATAAAGTAAATAATTAAGCAATATGACCCGAGCGGCAGGGGCATTACCGACTCAGGTAATGCCCCGGGGCCCATAGTTATAGGCCTGAGCTATTGGTACCCCGGCCCGCATTATGTGTGTGATCGGAGCAATAAAAGCATTTGTTCTTTCCCGAAACGCTGCAGCGTCCGTTTTCCCTTTCTATGGTGGCCATCGGGAGCGGATGCGCTGGGAATACAAGTGTTCAAGTGTTCCCAGCGCGTCCGCTCCCGAAAAAAAAAGAAAAAAAAAGAAGCAGAAGGTAAGTGGGGTTGGGAGGGCGGAAGGGAGGGAGGGGAAGAAAGAAAAAAACCATACCTGCGTCCCCGCTGGGGGATGATGGAAGCCTCCAGCCGTGCAGAGATACGGAGCGGGGATGGCCCGCTCCGAGTCTCCACACTGCTCAAGCCTGCTATCGTTCCCCAGCCGGGACGCAGGAACAAGAAGGTAAGTGGGGTAGGGAGGAGGGAGGGTGGGAGGGAAGAAAAAAAAAAAAAGCTTACCCGAATCCCGGCGGGGGTGAAGGCAGCCTCTTGGCCGTGGAGAGGCTCGGAGCGTGGATGGCCCTGCTTCAAACCTCCTTATTGGCTGAGGGGCTGCACACCCCTGCCGAGGACAAGGCAGCTGGAATCCCGGCCGAGAATCGAAGAATTCTCGGCCGGGTAAGGACCCGGCGAGAGCCAATCAGAATGCTTGTTGCATTCTGCTTGACTCTCGCCGGGTACTGATAACACAAAAAGTCATTCAAGAAAGAGAAATACATGTTTTGCTTGAAGTAGAAAGAAATAAACGTTTGGTTTCTTACCAAAAAGAATTATAATAAAGTTGCAAAAACTGCAAACAACTGTTCATTGTGATTGAGCGTGACTACAGCTATCACAATAGGAACAATGGGCCTCATTCCGAGTACGGCGCTAACCAATGGCGCTATTAACGCCTTGGTTGACGCCGTACCCGGACCGGCAGCGCCTTGGTGGTTGGCGGAATTACCGCCCCATTCCAAGGTTGGCGGGGCGGTAATTCCCCAATCCCCATTTACCCTTCCCCATTCCCATTCCTGCCCCATAGGGCATAATGGGAGTGGGGAAGGCGTCAATTACGCCACCGTAAATTACGGTGGCGTAATTAACATCAAGGTCCCTTAGCGCCATGGTATTTAACGCCTGCTAAAAGCAGGTGTTAAAAGCACCATGGCGCTAAGGGAACTCGGAGTATGGCGGTAAGGGATTACCGCCACCGCTCTCGTTAGCGGTGGCCGCTATCCCTTACCGCCATACTCGGAATGAGGCCCAATATCAGTGATAAACCGGGAATCTTCCATTCTTTCCGCGTTGGCATGTTCTTTTTTTTTTATAATATATTTGTCCACTAAATCAATACGACTAAATTAAAAAAGCGATTTATCCAGAAGACCTGGAAAATCCTTTCCTTGTTTAGAGCTGACCCTATTCTATTTTCAGACGAAGTGGGATAACAATACAAACTGCTTAACATTCAGTGCTGATACATGCAATAGTCTAAACGATGTGTCTCGACACCACAGTAATTAATTATTACCTTTTATTTACATATAAAATGAATCGACGGAATGGTATTTTTTAATCTCAATCGGGTCTACTAAAAAATACCATATAACATCTTTTACCGACATCAGAAAAAGAAAAATAAATCCACGCTTTACATCAAAATATACTTCCATGGAAGTCTGCTGGGCACCACACGGCGTACCTTACTGCATGATGTCAAATGAACTGAATCATTTCAATATGCTGTCACATGTGTATGACAGCCTCTAGCACTTATAACAGGTGCTGGGAAATGTACTCGCCAGATACATCCGCATTAAGGTCACCTCTAAAACTGAGCTTCAAAAATACATGTGAAAGATTAAGCTTCAACATGCTTCAGCAAATAACACTTTGCCAATGTTTCCTTTCAATCTGTTCCTTGCCTGTTGGCATACGAGCACATAAAAAGTAGTCATTATACGAAATGATTGCCTACTATCAATACAGTGGCCTACCTATGTCTAATTCGATGCAGTTGAACACACATGATCCCACTCGCATTTAATTATGTGTACATTTGACTCTTCTTGATAAAATGGGGCACAATGCAGATATGCAGCATTTCCTAAAAATTAAAGGTGGCAACATAGCACTCACCTATATTTAATGACCAACTTGCATGTGTAATGTCTATTTGAAATGCAGGTGCAAGTGCGAATATACTTGTTGACAAAAGAAAACACGTTGTTAATTAAAAAAACACAAGAGACATGTGAAAAGGGAGACCTTAGGAAAGCTGTGCAAAGTCATCACCTCATGAAATGAATAGATGCATAAATAAATGAAGAGACACAGTAAACAAAACAAAAGTCCAGAGTAAACTGAGAATTCGTCCCCTCAAATGCACTTCGAAATTTCGAAATTGCTGGGGATGGTGTTTGGAGCATTGTCAGTCCACCGCAAATGGGTGCACCCTGCAGGCATGGCGGCAATATAAACGATAGGCAACCTGGGTCCACTTACAGTTCACATCTGCAGATGTGGAGAGCCTGTGCCGTCATATTCTGAATATGATCTTGATAAAGACCTCTTGAATAGAGTCTTCTTTGGTCGTTGAATGGCATTTAACACCGTGTGGATCCTTTTTTTCTAGGATATTCTGGTATTTTTCTGTTCTGTGTACACTTCACCGGTGATCTTCATTTCTCAGGCATTGCAATTTTCTGCAATATTAGCGGTTCTAACCGATGATGGCTAATTGTTGCCTGTAGTATTTTCCTCAAGCTGCTTGTGCACTCAAAGCTACTCCGTCAGCAGCATTTGTATTTTTTCTGGTCACTAAACTCTCAAGTACAATTGTAAGTGATCGTGTAACATCCTTCTGACAATAATGGATGCACAAAAAATGCAGCACAAACCATCACATGTTCCTGACACGTGTGTTCGTTCACCCATCTGTCCTTCAATGTAAGAATGTAGTTACATGAGATGCTTTTAAGTGTGCTTGAATTGTATTTTATCAATTTAAAAAAGATATTTATGCCAGCGTATACATTTGATAATATGTGTGTTTCATAATATGTATTATTAAAAATATGCATTATCTATATAGATACAAGTAAACATTTGTTTGTGGTGGGATTTGTGGCGTTTGTGTGTTTGTGGCAAAGCATTATTCCATATACAATTCCACACTTTTTCATCAAGCTTCACCACATTTTGCATAGTTACCTGTTAGGACGCTCCGGACATTGCTGGCTACATGACATTTGGACACCCCAGCACGTTCCCTGGATTTTAGCAAAAGTCAAAATAGGTTTGTGGGTTTGTGGCTTGACAAAGCGTTATTCCATATACAATATGGAATACACACACTGTCTGCTTCCTTGTAATTTTAACTGTAACTGATCACTATGTAACTGATCACTATGCATTAAGTACTTTTGTTTGGCCACATTCTTGTAACCCTGAATCAAGCCTTCATCCATGTCCTTTCACAGCGCCTCTTTGCCCGAATAAATAATAAAATCATAGAAATAAATAAATAAATAAATAAATAAATAAATTCCACGCCGTTTCACCTATCTGTACCAAATATTGCAGAGTTACCTGTTGGGACATTTGGACACCCCACCACTTTTTCTAGATTTCAGCACCTTCACACATTCAACGGTTGCTTGAAATTGGCAAAACATCAATGTGGTGGTAGAAGCCCCGGTCGCGACAGGAGGAACAAAACCTGAGGTCCAGGCGCTAGGATGCACAGTAAACAAGATATCTGCACCGCAATGCACTGCAACGAACTGCACCATGCTAGGTTGAGGCGACAGGTGGGGAGAGAGCTCAGAAGGTCCAAGTATGCAGCAGCACATCACCTCTCTCCTCCCCCCAGTGTCTGCTCCTGGTTATGTCAGCCAGCTACATGTGTCCATTCTCAGTGCAGTTTACTTCAGTGTGCAAAGCACATCCAGCGATAAGCGAATCGGAACAGCAACCTAAAGGATTAGCATTAACATTTGTGTCTACAGAACCCGTTCAGAGAACAGGTACTTCTGCTAGTACCATATAAAGTAAATCTCCAAATCATACAAAGCAGCAATACAGGGCTGATGTCTTGGAATACATGTTTTAAGAACACAATGGGCCTCATTACAAGGTTGGCGGTCCGTTAATAACGATACTGCTAAGGGAATACCTGCATCGTTTACCAGACCAGTGCATTACGACCCGTGATGTCAGTGCTATCGGCATCACCAGGGACCTGTTATGACCAGGTAGCACGAACCCGGAATGGGCGTGGGCACACGGCAGCCGTACCAGTAACAACGGCATGCTGCAAAGTAGGGCACATTACGAGCTGCATCGACAAGCACTTACCGGCATCCAGATGCCAGTAATAAGGACTACACCGGCATCGTGGGGGAGCCTTTAACAGCAATATGCTGTGTCCAGACCTGCCACAGGTACACATAATCAGCAGAGGTGGAGGCAATGGAGTCTGGCCCAGCACAAAAGGAGCACACCCACACACCATACCCCTTCCAATTCCAAAATGATACCACTAGCAGTTGCTATACAGGAGCTGGAGGACATGCCTGCACTGCTACTGCTTGAGCAGGCAGTAAACCATGGAATGCATAGCAGGCACAGGAGGAGAAGGAGGGTGAGACTGGGAAGGCACATATCACCAGTGCAAGCAGTGGTACCCCACAGGCAGCCACCAATCCCACGCATAAGGTCATGTCCTGTAGACTTAACCCCTGCACAGATCCACACCCTGTGCCACCTGAACAGGGACACCATCAACACCATAATGGACCTCACCCAAGATGACCTGGTCAGCCTGATCAACATCCGCACGACCATCCCCCCTCTGCTGAAGGTAGTGTCTGTGCTCCACTTCCTGGCCACAGGCACCTACGAGCACACAGTGGGTCAGCTGCATGGCATCTCACAACCATGTTTCTCACATGTGCTGAACCAGGTGCTGGATGCACTCCTGAAGCATGCCAGGGCCCATATATCCCTGCCACGAACTGCAGAGGAGGGGACCACAATCATTTGCAACCTGTCTTCTGTCAGGGCCATGGGGATGTTGCTGAGGGGGGACACCGTCCTGGGTGGCAAACACCACCGTGTCCCAAATTAATTGAACAGAATGCATGAGACTGACAATGGATGCAGATGTGCCATGGCCGCACAGCAATGTGTAAATGGTAGCTACACACACAGCGCCCACCCCTGCACATTCACATGGTACATCATCAGAACGGACTGACAGGTACCACAATGCACCATCCTGCAGTCAGAAAGCAGAATTCACATGAGCGCAGCAAAACACATCACAGGTCATGCATCCATGACTGCGCAAAATAACAATGCCTCTCAGGGAATCCCCTATCACTGCCCCTGCCCGACAGGAACAACGCAGACCGCCATGCAATTATGTGCAGCTGAAGGGACACTCCTATTTCACATGCATGTAGAAAACAAATTCCATCAAGCAGTCAGCATCACCAACATATGTGTCAGTGGAGCATGAACAATACACAGTGCCAGTTGACACCCTACATCATCAAAGGAACGTATCCTTACACTGGCGGACCATACTACCAATTCCATCGTGCTATGGTCACATGGGTCAAGGTGTTGAGGGACATGTGCATGGCTTCATCACACATTGGAAATCATGATAGGCAAACATACCTGTATCATGTTGGACATCCGACTATTGCAGCAGTGCTCAACATGCATTCTGAATCATCCTCTACCACGCACCCATCACATGTGAGTAAATCATGGACCTCCTGACCTCATCTTTGTGAGTGCTGTATCGGATGTCAAGGTCTTTAAGTTGTGTACGTTACCCATGCCCCCCCACCATTTGAACATGAACAATGTACAGCCAGTGCACACAGGGTATGGCAAAAATACTCACATTCAAAATTACTTTTGATCCCATGCAGGTGATGCTGGGTATCCCCTGAGGCCATTGCGATTCACCACTGTCAGGCATCCACTGAACAGGCACGAAGAGAACTATAATCGTGCACATGCACATACTCGTGTGATGATTGAGCAGACTTTTGGCCTGTTGAAGGCACAGTTTCGCTGCCTCAGCAGGTCTAGTGGTGCACTCATTTACGGGCCTGAGAAGGTGGGAAAGATTGTATTGGCATGTGCCATGCTGCACAACATGTGCATCCGGCACAACGTACCCCTGCCCCCTGACATGGACCAAATACCACCGGATGAGGAGGAGGACGATGACGAAGATGCTGTACATCGGCCACGTCACGATGTACATGAGGGATGTGCTGTACACCAATCTTTGATTGCACAATATTGTTGATGTACTGGGTTACAGAAGGTGCTGGGAACGTGGGACACTGGGCACTGTGATTCGGGGACATTGGGCACTGGTTACTGTTGAACAATGAATGAACACACAATCAAGAAGCAATGTCCAGTCATATGTTTATTTTGCACAACAGGTATATTGATGAAATGAAACTATGTACATGATTAAACGTTGCCCTCTACCCTCGATACAGTACATACTATGCCCCCACCCCCTACCACCCCTCATGCCCCAAAACCCCCACACACCCACCCCCCCCCCAAGCCCACCATGCCCCAAAACCCTCACACACCCACGCCCCCCTTCTCCACCCCTCATGCACCAAAAACCCCACAGACCCACGCCCCCTCCACCCAATGCGAGTTCCACTGGAATCCCTCCTGACATGTCCAGGTGTTCCAGGCTATTGATGGTCCCTTTTAGATGGAAGGGATTGTTCCTCTTGGAGGCGCCTACTGCGCAGGGACCTGCGCACAGGTCTAGTCTGTGTCGAGCTTGCTGGTGTTGTGCACGTCGATGGTGGTTCTTGTGGTTCTGCCATGCCAGGACATTGTTGGGCCATGTTGGTAGCCAACTGGTTCACAGTCTGCAACATGGCTGGCATGTCCTCAGGCACCCGCCTGGCCACGCGGTATACGGCACAGGAAATTGTCTGAGTGTTTTCCTGATTTTCCCGCTGTGTGGCTTCCCCTTCAGCCAAATCTTGTTTTACCATGTCGTGCATGGCCTGCTGCCACTCCTCCATATTGCTCAGCCACCCCTCAAGGTACCGTATGGATGACCCACCTGTTGGTTGCACTGGAGGTGGCGTATTACTCCTCATAGGGCTGAGCACTTGTTGGTACATCTCCTCCCCAGTCCTGTGTCCATCATATCCCTGTCCAAGAGAGTACTGTGGGGATGTGCTGCACATCCTCTGACATGCATGGTCCTGCTGTGTCTGCGTCATCCAGCCCCTCGATCTCCTCGGCGCTCTGCTGTGCGAATGCTGCTGCCTCACCTATTTCACTTGTCACCGTTGAGTATAGCCCCTCAACATCACTGGCTGCTGTGCATGCATCCTCGTCAACATGAGGTGTCTGCTCGGGGACCAGAGTTTCCCTTGGTCTGACCTGTTTGGCCGGTGTGTCTTTTTGCAAGTGTGCCTTGATTTCATCAATTTCTCCGGCCTGGGGCTCCTGACTATCTGTCGCAGCGGGCTGCTCATCCTGGTCTCCGGCTTGTGCACCCTGTTCGCGACTTGTCTGTGTCTTGGAGTGCTGGTTTTGCTTGGCCCGGCCCTAGACGTCGAAGGCCTGGTGGCGTCATTGTGCCTTCTGACCATGCGTGCAGATGTTTTATTCTGAGATGGGGCGTGGTCTGCATCGCTGTCTGAATCAGTGCATGTGGGGGATGGAGAGGCAGGGCATCAGTGACGGGTGAACTTACAGCCTGCATACATCGATGTTGGTACAATTGCAGTCATGTGCATTGTTGTGTGCATATTGGGGGGCAGTCATGATACTTGCAGGAGTTGGGGGGGTTCTTGTTTTGGCAACCTTCTGGTGCAGCTATGATGTCCATGGTGTCTGTTGGGTGGCCTTTAGGTGTGTCGTGCCCTGTGTGCTGTAGCCATGGATCAGGGGCTGTGTGGCATGTGCTGTTTGGTTGTGTCTCCATTGTGTAATTGGTAGTGGAGATGTGTGCACCATGCATTGAAATGGGACAGTGGTGAGGCTGACATTTCAACGGTGATGTGTGTGTGTGTGTGTGTGTGTGTGTGTGTACATGCATATGTTGTTTGTGTGTATAAATTGTGGCCTCATGCGTTTTGTGGCATTGGGGTTTGTTGTGTGTTTTTGTGGCATAGATGTGGCATTACTGTTATGGCTGAACTCATGTGTGAGTGATGGGCCATGCATTTGCTTTCATCTATTTGGCATCTGGGATACATCATTGTACTTGGGACAACAGGTGTGTGTGGTGGCTTTTGTATTGCATAAAGGGTCACTCACCGTTATCGGCTGATGATGGGACTCCTGTCTCCGCATGCCCGACTCCCTTTATAGCCTCCATGTCGATCAAAGACCTACAGGTCTCCTCCCACCGTTCCAATTTGATGGGTGAGGAGGACCCACCACCTGTTGCCTGGCCCTGGCTGCAGTTGGCGGATAAGATGTTACGCACATGCAGCAGCAGATCGTCCCATATCTTGCGGCATTTTTTCACACTGCATGGGGTTGTCCCCACTGCAGACACATTCTGGGCCACCTCCTCCCAGATGTTATTCTTCTTGATTTGTGCTGCATGCCGCAGGTCAGAGCAGAAAACAACATCAGCATGCTCGACAAGGCTGTCAGCAAGCATGTTTATTTCCTTGTCGCTAAACCGAGGCTTGTGCAGGCAAGGTGTACCTTTTTGGGTGGCCTACGACCTGGTCTAGCTAGCAGTATACAGAGTTCTTAGATACCGGTCCTGTATGCGGAGGATTGTAATGGATTGTGTTTTTCTAGATGGCCACCTGCACAAATCCTGTTCCGGCGCGATGACGTTACTTCTGGTTTCTGTATTAGCGGTGCCGTTGTCATCGGTGGCGTTGCGATAGGTGCCGGTTTGATCGGTGCTGGTTTTAGCAGTGTCAGTGATGCCGGTGGCAGTGTCTGAGCATTACATGATGCCGCTATCTGGGGTTTGTGGCCCTTACCGGCATGCTGGTGCAGCCATTACTGGCATGGCGGTATGTGCACAAACGCTGACTCGGAATATACCCTATATTCTGGCAGAAATGCTACACGGACATGGTTGCACCAGCAATTTCTTACTGCCAACCTTGTAATAAGGCCCAATCTCTACTCAGAAGAAACCAAACATTATAAGCTTAGTATCAAAATGAAATTCGAAATAACAATGTAAAAAGAGCATAATATGGGGAGCAGTCATGGGAACAGATAAGAAGCAATGAATTATGGAGTAAGACCAATAACAAATCACATGTAGAGGCACTGAAGAGTAAAACACAGCCATTCTTCATTCAAACCTGAGCAGAAGTGGCAGGCAATGTGGTTGCTCCGATGTGCATGGCCCGTAATGAAAACTGTGGATGGACTGTTTGACTGTTTTGTTGCGATCCTGTTATAGAGGTGCAGAGATAAACTCCTCTTATGGCTGAGACTAATGTGTCTATCTTCAGGTGGAATTTCATTTCATTGTATAGAGGCAGCTAAATGCCACATTGAATGCCCACTATTCCACCAAACGTGGGCTTGTAGGACCACAGCATCCCCACATCATTATAACACAGGCAAAATAACTATCTTAAAGCTGTGAGACTATACAAACTGGCAACTTTTTGGCTGAGGAAAGGCTGCCCTCCAGGAGCCAGATTACAAAAACATTGCACCAGTGAAAGTTCAATTTTGCATGGTATAAGCGCTATGGCAAAGTTTGCAAAATCATACTGTGCCATGGTGCAAAGGTCTTCTAACATGGCACCAATTCTTTTTGCAATAGGGTTAACTTTTCCCTAGTGCTAATCCTGTGCACATGTGAATTTACACCAGGGCTGTCACCTTCCTAGCTTTGAAGCTATGCAGGATAGGTCCCAGTTACTGCATGGTTAGGAGTCCTGGATTCATATTTCCAGTTTATGTGTTTTATAGCCCCGACTATTGGAAAAACGGCAGAACAAAATGCTTTTTGGTCCTCACAAAGTGTCCCCCTCATCTGTGCCAGCTCCGCACATTCCTTAGATGGCCTCTTCACCTCCCCTGCCTTCTCTCATTCCCTCCATAACACACAGTGTTTCTGTGACACAGTTTGCTTTGAGATGACGGCTATTCACAGCTTCAGCCGAGGTTACATAAATGCTTTGTGCTGCAAACTCAGTCCATAGACTCCCTCCAACGCCCATATTTCACTTGCCCCACACCTCTGACCTGACAGCATTTGCATGTTTTTGGACCTGCAAATTGGGTTTTCTCTGCATTTTATTTTCCTATGTCCTCAACTATCTCTCACATTGAGAAAAAAAAAAGATTGCAGCTTTTTCATTTATAAACAACCAGTTTCTTGGCAATTTACCCAAGATATAGCTATCTTTTTTGGAGAAGGGGCCACAATTAATAAAACTACTGGATGAAATAATAACCCTATACCACCTATGACTTTTTTTGTCTTTGGGAAAATGAATGGGTAATAGGCCACAACATTTTTTTCTTTCTTATTTTTTATTTTTTTTATTTTATTGTATGGCTAAAAATAAATGCAACCTTTAATACAACACAAATCGAGAAATACTAACATACATTACAAGCATTGCACAAAAAACAGAAACCTAAAATGAAGTTTTTTAATGAGGTTTCATGAACCCTAAAAGGATTAAAACATTTCACTTCACTATACAATTCATCAATATATTTCATCAAATATCAACATAGACACTAAAAAGTAATCAAATCTTAAAACACTCCATAAGCATTAATCATGAGACATTAAATCCAATTTCAGCGATTTTATGAATCCTGTAACCACAATTACTGGTACCCCCAGCCAAACATATAGACCACACTTGATTGTCCTCACTTCCAATATTAAATATTATTAAAAGTTTCTTTAAGTACAGAAATCGCAGATTTGAAAGAGCACTACAGGCGGTCAACCAGTGTTTGAGTGAGTCACATTGTCCAGAAAAATTAAAAAATCGTCATGCTGCTTGATCTAGTGCAAGCATGCCGTATCTCACCAAAATCTGCTTTGGAGAATCAGATTCCAACAAAAACGAAAGAAATTGGACCTTGTCCAAATTTTAAAAAAACTGTTTATTGGGATCAAAAAGTCCATAAACGAGTACTCATATTCAAAGATAAACTATCCATTGTGATAGTGACAGTTTGCATGATCCATCTTAAAATAAACAGAGTTAAAAGTGCACAGACCATGCTAATAACATACAATTAGCGAAAACACAATGGAGCGAGCAGTGGTATAAAGTCCTGCATCTGGGTGGAAGGAAGCACATTAGCTTTTAAAATAAAGCAACTTGTTATGGGCATCCGCAATGTGCTTCTGTCTATTCAATGCTTTCCTCAAATAGTCTGACAGGCCCCAGGCAACTAAGAGTGGTACAACACATAGCAGAAACAGAAGTGCAGAGTGTCACTGAGTAAAATATGCTTTTCTCAACAGTGGGGTAATAGTCTGTCTCCTAATATCATGATACCATGGACAAAACAAGAGAACTTGTAAGAGATCTTCTGTCATGCCCCTACAACCCGGCAGGCCAAATTCTGTCCTGCCCCTGCCATTTCTTCGTAATATCCCTCAACATCAGTAAATTAAAGCGCACCCTAGTGAATCCCCATTAATCTGTCTGTTTGTTGCTATGTGTCAGATATGGCTGAATGGTATTCCATTTTGTGATGGTGTGGGATGTATTGACCCACTTTTGCTCTACTATGCTGCATCACTCTGTTATGATGGTGCCAGAAACGGCGAAATGGCCGCAAAACCCTTATGTGCGCCAAAACCCCTGAAACTCGCACTTTTCCACGCATAAAAAGGTGGCTGCCCAATCTGCCACGCATGTTGTCGGTGGTAGAACCGAGCTCTCACTACTGAAATATGTCACTTGGCTCCACAACAATTGAAAGTGGAGTGCAGAAGGAAAAAGCAGTGCTTTGCTAAAGGAAACTCCAAGATTTCTTTAAATCTCTTTTTCTTTGTTGCTGAAACTTAAGAATGCCGGTACAAAACACCTTTCAAAAAATTCAAAATGCTTACTGGGTGCTACAATTCACTTATTTATGAAATCATTGTGAATTTACAAGGTCCTGAAAGGCTGAAAGCATAGAGAGATTTTTACAGCAAAAGTGGCCTGCCTGTGGATCTGTCAAACATCTCTGTGCAGCAGAGGGCTACTGTGATGACAGCTGTCAGGGGCCAGTGATCACTGGGCTCAAAATCCTCCCGGTCACCGCACCTGAGACCAGCCACTTTAGATGGCACACCACGGACCTCATTGAGCTATCCGCATGCCACTGTGCTCGATCAACTGCTTTGGATACTCCATTGTGAGTACTTTCCCTTAAAGACAGCGCTTTCTCTGAACGCTTCCTTTTAACTATTCACATTCAGCTTCACACACTAATTCTATCCCCTTTTCCATTTTTTAGTGAGTGCTTTCTCCCATGTGACCTCAATTTTGATGCAGTCTCCCCGTGGGTTTGCCCTGGTTCCACTCCTCCAGGCGTCCATCTGTGGGCTCCCGAGCCCTCCACTCGCCTGGTCCAATTTACCCACAGTCTACCCACTAGGTAATTTGTTTCCTTTCTCTCGTATGAAAGCAATAAGGGCAATTTTATTTCATGAACAGGGGACTGTCCCTATCATGTTTTGTTTAATGTATTCTTTTCATGTCTGCTTCCCCACAGGGTCAAGTTTTTGTGAGGTATCTCGCCCTGAGGAAGGCAATCTTCGACTATGTTATGAACCTATGGCCAGACAGGTGGCACCTTTGCCGAAACGTTGTTTGATGATGTCTACTTGAACTTTCTTTAGTCCAGTATTTTTGTGACACACACACGTAAGCAGACCTGTCATTGGAATACAGGAAACAGAGCTAATTTGGACTTCACTATTTTTAGTAAAGAAAATTCCAACTACCTAATTTTGTTGGCTTATAATTAGGCCATTTTTTCACTATTTGCAGTACATGTATCTAGTTTCCACAAGTATTCCCTCTTTTGCAACTAAATTGATAACTGAACTTTATGTTTGCTCTCTCTCTAATACTAAAACGAATTGAAAATTAAACTTTTGTGATTTTTTGTCTTTTTACTTAACTAACATGTCTAAACTATGAAACCATTTGCATTTGCAGTTATTTGGTGTTCTTTGTTTTATGTTTTTCATTGTTAAACCCTTTACACTTAGTCTATTTAAATTTCTCTTTGTGAAATAAACACACATATATTTTTTTTACAAACTTGCCCTCATTGTTTTCAGAGAACCTTTTTAAAAAAATGTGTGATACCGATCCCGGTACATCTTTAGAAAGAATTTATGATTAGAATTCATGCAAATTGTGTTCACAGCAGTAGGGACTTTCTTGTTATAAAAGGATTTCCAGTCCCTTCCCTCACTGCTTTTGGGACAATTCCCCCCCCCCCTTTTTTCTGTATTTTCAGCAGTGAAATTGGCCTGTAAGTCATAGGGCTTCCAGGATCACCCTTTTAAAATATTGGCTGGTTAACAGCATTTTTCCAGGACTCCGAATAGCTACCAGTTGCCAAATAGGAATTAAAGCACTCTACCAGCAAAGGAACCCACAGAATCATCTCTGCTTTATCTAACTCTGCAGGGACCGTATCCGATGCCGGTGCTCGGTTGCATGACTGTTGGGTGACTGCCTTCTCCACCTCCTTCAAACTAAGCCACAGTGATGAGCAACGGTCTCCATCCTCATGCCTGCAGGCTTGACCCCGATTTAAGGATAAGAATGGTCAAACCAAAATTTGTCCGCAAGCAAGGTTTTCACTATGGGTCTTAACTCGTTAATATTGCGTTCCCCCGCTCCGAACTCCAGGAATTTCTTGGAATCCCTTTTGGAAACAACCTGCAAAAGATCTTCCCAGGTGTTAGGCTCCAGTTTGGTTTTTCTGTGTTCGATGGTCCCTTAGTAGGGACACTTGGCCTTAACAATATCCCCCCTAGAGCTTTTTGTGTCTCTCAAGATCCTCAATAAGTTGTTCTCTGCAGTCCTACCTTCCTCATCAAACCAGCTAAACAACCTACAATGCCTTTGCTTAAACTCACGCTGGAAAGAGTCAGTTATGGCCTTCCAGAGGTCTTTAAACCCAGGAAATACTCTGGTCAGGAGGAGCCTCTTGGTCGAGAATATACAAGATTTGACATAGGCTAGTATCAACTGCTTTACATTGGGCTGCTATGGGGTCAGATCTTGCCCATTTGGTTCTCCGTTTGCAGTGTGGGTTTATTTCACAGTGACCTAATTGATGAAGGACTACCACAGGAGCCTGAGGGAACAGTTATTATCCAAAACATGGGGACGATTTTAAAAGTTGATCAGTTTCATTGTATTTCCTTGATTGGATGTCACAGAGACATGTTGTTTACAGATATTATGAGTGCCCCTTGCCCTAGACTGATAATTTAGAGATGACTTCAAAAGAATTGTTAGGCCCCCGTAGCAGCAACCCATTTTATGTTTACGTGCCGGGATGGTGAGAGACACAAACCCATCCATCAGCACGGGTTCCATAGTTCAGGTTTCCTGCAGGAAATTAATATTGTGTTGTTTCGTGTGAGCTACCACATCTAGTCTCTCCAATTTAGCGATGGCCCCTGCTATAATTCAGCTAAACATTGTGACTACATTCACTACAGATTTGATGTTCCCTTCATTATCTCGTGGCATAGGTTCAACAATCCCCTTGATAAATATGGATTCTTCACTAGGGACCACTAGTCAGTTGAGTTCTTCTATTCCTGACAAGGGCTCAAAGCGATTTGAAGTAACTGTAGCACCAGACTCCTTCTAGGCAGCCCTCCCTGTTGTACCCATACCCTGCCACACCTTCCCTTGACCTGTTTCTCAACCACTTCCCAGTTTGAACGTGATAAACCAAGATTAAGTGGGCCTGGGTTTAAAGGGGTGCTGGGTTGGGGGTAAAAAAACTCAGAGGGAGGATTTTGCTCTCTCTGCAGGAGTAATGTCCATTTTGCCCACTTTAATCCAGGTCAGATACCAGGCACTACAGTATGGCCGGTGTAGCAGCTGTGACAATAACACAATCTCGGAGCCCCACTTTGCCCATCTTGCTGACCCAAGATGCTCTTCTATCCATCAAAATGTCACTTCGATTAATTTTCATGCCGGGTAAATGGACATTAATCCAGTGAGCTGTATTGTTCATTAGTGAAACAGTTGATTCCTCCACATCTGCTGCTAAGGCTAGGATCCAGTAATGACCCCCACCAATGAAGCTGCTACAGGTGGGAGATCAAAGGTTTCCTAACCTCCGTGCACTCTGATGGCTGTGTGATTGGGGTGCGGTTAGTGATGTGAGGCACTATTACCTTTCTGTGCTGGGATCAAGGACTCAAGGCTGAGGTGATCACAGGCTCTATTGGCCTTGATCATGGTAGAGTTCCCTGTGATTTACCCTGTACTTTGATGACCAGGCCTGTGTCATCTACCTTCCCTGTAGCTGGTGTGTGTCCCAATACCACCTGATTGACCTTGACAAAGTTATTCTTAATCCCTCTAATTAGATCATCTAAAATAGAAAGTGAGGTATTTGTGGAGTGCTTAAACTGGGAGATGCTATCCAGTACCGCAGCCATTTTCATATCCAGGACTTCTTCCAGGATAGTATTTTAAAGTCACTGGATACAGAGACCAAGCTGTCTTCCCCTTCTGGGTGCAGTGAACTGGTGCATTCTATGTCCAGCTGTACGAGTTCAGCACTACTATCTGCCATATCAGGCAGTTGTTGATTTGGGAGCATTGTTCCTGGAGCTAATGGGTTCTGTCAGTAGCCCCCGCATAATTACCCAAATTGTGTCTTGAAGAAGCTGTCATTAAGTCTTCCAGGTCCCCTGTGTGGTTGGACACTTCTGCAATAGACCTTTCAGTGTTGACGATACGTTCCTCAATTCTTCCAGCCAACTGTTTTAAATATTCATTTGAGGTTGGTTGTTGGGCAATAGTGGCTCCTCATGCTTTAACAACTTTTACACCTTTGACACCCTTTGGCCCAGTTTGTCCCTCCTTGCTTTTTTATTACTGCTCTCTGCAGGCAACTGATCTCTAGCCTTGCATTTGGCCATGATGGCTAGCAAAGGAGTGCATGACGATTTTATAATGTACTAAAAGTACTATGATAGGCTAGAGGAAACACCCAATTGTACTTAAAGGTATGTCTTTGACAACATAGCTTTGTACAAAAGAAAGAGGGAAATGTGCAATATGTGCAGAATGTGCAATGTGGCATAAAGTGCTGTAAGTGCAGTAAAAGCAGTAAGTGCAAAAGTGTGTGAGGCGCCTAGCACTTCAACACCCCTACACCACTGCCATACTGTGGTTTTCGCAGAATAAGTGATGCACTTAAAGGGGATGGATCAAAACTGCAAACTATGAACTGTGAGCTTATGGAACCGCTGTGAACTACAAGATAAACAAACAACTGATTTCCACCAATACCAGGCCAACTGTGAAATTAACAATACAAATTTAAGATAACAATCTGACTAAAACGTTCATGTGTTTTACAAAATCAAATGGGACTCGAGAATTATACTTTTCTTAACTATACTTGTTCCATAAAAATTATTTATGTATTATCCTGTGCAGTTGATGGATATATTGCAGGTTCAGGTCTTAGGTCGGTGAAATAAGAAAATCCACACACAAAGAAGAGTTCAAAAGGATTTCTTTGAGTCTTAAAATATCTAAAAGAAGAAGATTCAAATTAAAATAATTAAATCAACAAGTTATTCCCGGTTTTTATTCCAGGTTCCAGGTTTGGGCCTCCTTCTCCCTTGACTCCAACAGACCACACAAGGCCACTTTCCTCGCCACTTCCTGTGCTGCGCTCCGCAATGGGAATGGGATTATGAAGCAGAGCCCGGCAAGCAGCAGCTTGCAGAATGGCTCCTCCTCAGAGCCGCAGCAATGGTAGAGTTCCTTCAGGATAGGGAGGGAGACTACAAAAGATCACTTTCCTCCCCACTTCCCACGCTCAGGGTTGGGAATGGGATTATAAAGCAGAGCACAGCAAGCAGCAGCAGCACACTGGACACTCCTTGCAGCCCGCAGCAATGGAAGAGATACTCCAGGAGAGGGAGGGAGTTCCCAGGTTTTTGTGATGTCTCTTCAGGTGGCTTGACGAGGGATAGGAATGTATAGACTCCAAAGTGCTGATCAAATCCTGCTGATATAATAATAGCTTGACCTTTGTTGACCTTTGTTGGACTGTGTACTAATTCAACTGTGGAACTACAGATTTTATCTAGCATAAGAATACAAAGCTCTTAAATACTGTTGGGAAGGGGCATCCCCGTCCCCCCATCCCTAGGCTATTTAAAGTAAGGCAAGATGAATTTGCGGCACTGTGATGAGCCAGGTGGCACGGGGAACAGTGAGAGGGATGCCTTAAGGTCCGGCAGGACCCAATGTGAATATAACCAAATATAGTTGAACACATGGTGTGGCCCAAGGCGTGGGTGGCATAACTATTTTTGCGAAGATTTTAGTAATGTACATAGAAGTGAAGGCCTGTGCGATAAATGTGGCATTGCATGTACTAGGACCAAATGCATGAGGCCACATAAATCTCCAGTCATGCCCGAGCTCCAAGAGGACAGTTCACATTCTCACCCACCCCAACGTTTATTAATTGTTCCAAAAGTGTTGCAAAGATGTGCTTTTCCCCCAAGACGTATGTGCCCTACAAGGCCACGATCAGAGAGTGGCACCTGGTGTGCATGTTATCTCACACTGGCCAGAGCATGACCCGGCCAATTCCCAGTTGACCACAAGTTAAAGCCCATATTACTGACTTAACCCTAAAATCCCAGAATTTCCTGGCACCAGGAGCCCTTTGACGACCAACCCCAAAGTAACAAGTCCTGAAATGTTCAAAGAGGATATACAGGGCATATTGTTGAAGTGACCATCATGTGATTTGTATTGTGACGTACTGGGAGGGATAAATTATAGTTCAAAATGAGGATGGAGACCTTGGAGCTGCATGGCGTGGAGGGAGTGAGTAAAATGTGTGTGTGAAGGTAAGAGTGTACCAGAACCTTCTGTGTGTCTCTCTTAAGGCCTGTCAAGTGAAAAGTATAAGTGATAAAACAAGCAGAATAGTAGGAGCATAATTCATTTTTTTTTCTGACCTTGAAGTGAGAATAAGAGGAGCCCCGCAGCACCCACGCGATGGAAGACGGACGGACTGGGCTGGGACCAAGAAACCGCCATCCCTTATGGATAGAGGTAAAACATGTATATGGTCCACCCGATCATCCGCGCAGGTATTTACTCTATCTATTGTGTCATTTATGTCAATGTTTTTCCTTATAAGAGTCTGCTTGTACTACTTTTCGGCAGAATGTTCTTAGCAGCAGGGTTTTTTGTTGTTGCTCTCATTTGCGTGTGAGATTAAACTTGCTATCCTCACAAGATCGACTTGGGGCTTTCTTCCCTAGGTTCTATTCTCTCTGGTGTGAGGGCTCAGTGGCGTGCCTTCAGTTGGTGACCCCAATGTGATCCCAGCGTCCCGTACCTGCAGAGGCTTCCAAGCCGCTTCTCCAGAACAAACCGTGCCTACCTCCAGTGACCTTGAAAAAACATGTGTTTTGAGTGGTTTTGCTGAGCTATTTGAAGAGAAGTCGTCTCTGCTCTTTGAAGTGGGGCGTGGCTAAGAGGAGAGTGCAGGCCGGTGTTGGATCCCCGTGACGGAAGAGTTTGGGTGAGCACATACATGTAAGTAAACTCTTGTAAGCGATAACAATTAGGGGACAGATGCATTGGGAACGTGTGAAAGGTGCGAGTATATGGATAGCAAGGTCATTGATGTAACATGGGCGAGGTTAGGGTTATTTGTCGGTAAAATATGTATTATGGATGGAGTGTTTCGTTAAAGTTTTATAAGGTAAGGCAGGAATACCCTCCTTGGAAGGGGAGGGAAGGTGGTACCACAAGGCAGTATAATATTTAAAGGAGGTATATGGAAATAAAAAGTAGTGGTCTCCTATAAGGAGTATTGTTATTTTAGTGTGTTGTTTTAATTTCTGGTGGTTTTGTTTTTTGGGTGAAAAACAGGCCCTAGAAGGGGTGGTAATTCTGTGTGTGTCACGGTGTGGTGTGGTGTTGAATGATTTTTTGGAGCAGTGCGTGTTTGTGTGGAAGGGTGAGAGAGACGGATAGGGGTTGATTTTCTTGTTTTTGTTGTTATAAGCAAGTGGCAGCATGCGCGACACATTAGAGGGGCTTTGTGGGTACAGTAAGAGATAGATGTCACTTGTATGGGGAGAAACACCAATAGAACATACGTATAAGGCCCTGCCACTGTATCATGACAGGGTGGAGAAATGTCATACGCAGTGGATCGCGGAGACAGGAGGAGTGGGGGGGATGCCCTGCCCATGGCCAGTGCAGGGCTCACACAACAAGAGTATTTTGGAAAACATGTCCACATTTCTGGTAGAAAAAAATAAGGGGAAGCAGCTACAGAAGAGAAAAGAAATTCTCGATCTTTGGTGCATGTTCAAAGATGCAGAAGATCAGGGAATGGAGTGGAGGTGCAGAGGCAGAAAGATGGGAAGTGTCAAAAGGGAGAAGAAGAAGGTGGGGTGTTAGTGGAGGACAGAGGATTGTATCCCTTGACAATATATCCCGCAGAATGGTAGACTAATCCAAGCTATGCACTCACTGTGATAGGAACCCCTTCTGCTGCGCTAGGGTCTTCCGCAGCCAAGTTCTAACACAGGCAACCGCTCCCCCACCTCTGTATACCCACCCGCCTGTAGTACCATTATCATCAGGTTACAGGTCTAGGGAGTTTGAGGATAGGTTGACAGGATTGATAACAGAACTGAGAAGGATACAGACTTCCCAAGGAACAGCAAGGGATATAGGTGCAGTAAGAGAAGGGTCAGGAGAATGGAAGTCAGGGGAAGTGCTGCTTAAGATAGATACTGAAGGTATAAGATGCGTATGTGTTGAGAAAGAAAGAAACCCGGTGGGTGGATCATCTTGAGAGAGGATAATACGGTTATGGGGGAACATGTGGAGGAAGGGGATGCTGATACGTTACTGAGGATCAGAGTAAAAGAGAAGGGAGGGGTGAAGAGGTGACTGAAAATACCCTCCAAGGAGAAGGTCTATGGGTGGGGGGCAGGTTCAGGAACATGTCCGGCTGGATGGCACTGGTAAAGAGAAGAGGAGTTGTAAAGAAGGGTGTGGAAAATAGGTCGAGATGCAGATGCCCCTCATACATAAGGGGGCAGGAAAAGACACCATATGTGCCCTGGCCCTAAATGGATAAGAATCATTTAATTAAGGCACTCCCACAGCTCACAGCAGGGGCGACCAAGTGGATATACAAATTTGAAAAGTAAACAGCAGTCATGCCCCTGGCAGTAGGGATCTTAAGAGCTTGCTGGTTGCTGTAATTGGGGACCAGATTGGGAATGTGTGGGTTAAGACCAAATACCCGGGAGTAATCCTGGGGGACGATGCTCATGATAGAACATCATTTAATGAGGTTAGGGCAATAGTATGGGGTGCACAATGAAGGGTCTTCCCAGATACCCCCGATTTACGGTTGTTGATGCAGTATACTATGGGGATGATGAGGCCCCAGCTAGATTTATTATTAAAATGCAAGAGAAATGGTGAGCTGAGACAGGAGGGCCATGGGATCAATCAATATCATTCTTCTATTTTATTGTGAAGAGGTGCTTGCCAAAGGAGGTACAGAAGGTACTGGATACGATCGTTGGTATTGAGGCAAAGGGATGGCCAGAAATACAGAGTATGGTAGTCCATCTTTGTAAAAGTATTAAAGAGTGGGAGAGGAAAACAGTGCAAAGGCATCAGGGGGATGAAGCAAAATTGGTGGAGAAAAAAATGGCAAAGGGTGCAGTTCAGGGACCTGTATCGACACCGGTAAAGGTAGAGGGAACTGAGAGCATCCAGCAATTTGTGAGAGATATTATTTCAGCGCTCTGGGCTGAAAGAGGACAAGGACAGTGGAGCAGGGGACAACAGTACCTTGGCCTACCGTGGCAGCAAGGGGAGCCGCAGTGAGGAAGAGGTGGATTTCGAGGAGGAGGTGGGTTCAGACAGTCTCAATGTTGTAATTGTTTAAGGTGGGGGCAATTTGCAAGGGAATTCAGGAGCAGGTCTGCAATGGGGTAAACTTATGGGCCACAGCAACAGGGCCAAGGGACCCAAGGACCCAAAGGACCAGGGTACCTGCAACATGGTCAAAGGTATCAGAATCAAGACTATTCACAGGGGCAATATCAAACCTATAATCAGCAGGCCCAAGCAACGGACACACAAGTGCAGCAACTTCTCGTCGACGACTATCCACCCTAAAGAGGAACCTTTGGTGGGGGCGGAGATAGAAAATGAGCAATTCAAATTCATGGTGGACTCTGGTGTAACTAAATTTTGTATCATGGTAGGAAACATTGCACTATCAGGAAAATATCTTGACACGGGGAATATTTCCAATTTTCCATACACTGTGGCGTTGGATGCAAAGGTGGGAGGGAAGGTAGTACTGGCGCCCTTACCATATTCCGAGAGTTCCTCATTCAATGTACTGGGTAGGGACCTGCTCAGTAAGTTAAACATGACTATATCCTTTATAAATCATGGAATAGTCTGTTCCATGCCTGAGGTGAGTGCTGTAAGGGCGATGTTGATAATACACACAATGACAAGGGAGGTGGTAGTCCACGGGATTCCTGTTACATGTTATTCTATGGTATTACAGTGCTTCTGAAGGCGGTGCCCCACATTGCCAAGAAATGCTGTTGAGTGAGTTTATTTTATTTTTTGCACCACTTTGTCACCCAAGGTGGTGGCAGGAATGATATTATCACCAGGAGTTGTTTTTGGACAAGAGGGTTGTCCTATTGGGAATGGATAGGGAATGGGAATGGATGGGTGTGAGTGGCACACAGTGCCCTGTGTAGAACTAACAGTACAGCTAAAGGAGATGATGGATGAAAAACTGTTTGGGGTTAATGACAAAGATGGGGAAATAATGCTAGAGATTTACATCCCAAGTGACATAATGATACAGTACCGAAGAGTGCAGTGTCCGTTAATGGCAGTATTGACTTCATCCCCATTTTTTGATGAAGTTTTACAGCACATGCTTTCACAGTTGTGGACTACAAATCCACATGATGTGGGATTATTGAAATATGTAACACCTGTGCGTATATAATAGAAGCCAGATGCAGTGCTGTTCAGCGTGAGACGATATCCACTATCAAAAGAAGCGCAGGAGGGCATTAGAAAAACAATACAGCCCCTTTTAGACCAGGGGATTATGGTGCCATCTCGTCCCCTTGTAACACAGCAATATATCCTGTTAAAAACTCAACAGGGGTCAATTGTAGAAGGACCCAGGACTTGTACCCCCTAAATGATGTAGTGCAAAAAGAGTTTCCAGTAGTTCCGAATCAAGCAACGATTTAATGCAGCATCCCAAAAGAAGCCACGTATTTTACTGTAGTGGATATGAAAAATTAATTCTTCTCAATTCCCCTACGACTCCGAAACGAGGTACCTCACAGCATTTACACAGGGCCATATGCGGTTCACACACTAGATTACCCCAGGGGTACTGTGATAGCCCAAGCATATTTAACAGAATACTGCATGCATATCTAGGGAATATTCTGGTGCCTAGCACAATTATCCAGTATGTGGACGATCTGCTACTGTGTAGTGACAGTGAACAGCACTCCCGAAGGGAATCCATTGCACTCCTACAATTGTTGGCCTGTAAGGGGTACAAGGTGGATAAGGCCAAATTACAATATTGCCAGCAGGAAGTGATCTATTTGGGGCAGTTTATATTGGCGAATGGGAAGAGGATACCACCCGACAGTGCAGTGACAGTACGTGCCACTTCCAAACCCGCCTCAGTTGAAGAGATGCAGAGGTTTCTGGGCTTACGTAATTACTGTAGGGCCTGGATCTTAGACTATGTGGCATGCACAAGACTACTTCTATGGGTCCTTAGGGAAGCACAAATGACAAAGGACCACAAGGTACAGTGGACGGTTGAAATGATCAGACAATTTGATGACTTAAAGGAATTGATTCTTTTGTCACCAGTACTGGCCACGCCAGATTATACAAGGAAATGTATTTGTTTTCACATTCTGCTGGTCAACTTATGACAACAGTGTTGATGCAAAAAAGCACTATGGGTCACAGGCCATTAACCTATCATAATGGCACTCTGGATGCAGTGATGCAAGGGAAGTTTGCATGCAAACAAGCTTTAGCAGCTGCTGCCTTTGCAATATAGAAACGTTCTGTGGCTGTAATGGGGTGTTCAGTAACTTTGCATGTGGAACATTCTTTGTTTGCTATTCTAGAATGGTCAAAATCCACCCTGATTATGCAGAGGTCATTGGCATATGAGATCATCAATCTAAACGTCATGTTCATGTGGTTAGGTGTAAGACAGTGAATCCTGCCACCTTTTTATCAGACATGCCTTCTACTGAGGACCTGATGGGGCATGACTGTGCCAAATATGTGGGGGAGGAGGACAACATTCCCAAATCATGGGACTGAGCATTGACAGAAGGTGAGGTACTTTTCGCTGATGGGTCATCCACAATTGATCAAGAGGATGGGCAGAGACGGACAGGGACAGCAGTGGTATGACTTCAGGAAGGGGAGTACAAGACAGTGGTCATGAAAAGGTTGCCGACGCATTATTCTGCACAAGCAGCAGAAATTCTGGCACTCATCAAAGCACTAAGAGCATCACAAGGCGGCCACATCACAATGTATACTGACTCGGTGTACTTTACATCAACGGTACATGTTGGTCTCTACTGCTGGAACAGAAGAGGTTACATAGGGGGGATGGATTACCAGTGCAGCATGCAGCACAGTTAGAAATACTGATAGAAGCGTTATCAAAGACATCTATTGTGGCGGTCGTTAAGTGCACTGCCCAAACTCACGGGACAGGCGAAATATTGAGAGGGAATGCAGTCACCAATGCGGCAGCCAAAATGGCAGTGTGTATGCCACATGAAATACCCACTGAGTATGCAGTGACTGCCCCATTGATAAATGAACATCCAGTGCTATACACAGCCTTGCCCATCTCCCAGCTATCGAACTACAAATAAGGGCACCTGAGAAGGAAAAGGAGTTTTGGCTACAGAGAGGGTGTAAGCAATCTTTGACAGAAATGTTATGGAGGCAGGAGAGCTCTGGGAAGACAGCAATGCCATAGGAGCTGCTAGCACTAGCATTTGAACAATGGCATTACCCATTTTAGTTTAAAACAACACATAGCCCCAGAGATACAGGAGGACTGGTTTATACCAAACATTCAGAAAAGCATTACATACATTCCACCACATGTTAAAGTTTTAGTAGAGAGACAACACTATAGGCATTACGGAGCACCTTACCCCACCCTACTGGGCAATTTTGTGAATTACACATAGACCCAGTTGGCATGGTTGAGCGTTGTAATGGATCCAGGTACCTCATTGTGGTGGTATGTCCGTTCTCAAGGTGGGTGGAAGCAGGGCCATGTGCGCACCTGGATGCCAGGTTTGCTGCAAGGTTTCTAGTGCAGGAGGTTTTCCTGTGCTGGGGTGTGTGTAAGGTTTTAAGGTCAGATAATGGCACACATTTCTTCAATGCGTTATTCCAACACGTTACAGCACTACTTGGCATCAAGCATTGGTTGGGTTCGATTTATCACCCACAGGCCAATGGCATTGTGGAGAGAATACATGGCCTCCTTAAGAGCAAGTTATCCAAATTGTGTACCACAATGAAGCAAAACTGGATGCATTGTTTGCCCCTGCCCCTTTTCGGTTTACGCATGCAGCCCAGCGAAGATCACCATCTGTCACCTCCCGAGGTGGTCACTGGCCAGTGTATGCATACTCCCATATCCCCTGTAAGAAGGGCTTCTGACGCACTTAGAGCTGCAGCAGTGTTAGAAGAGGAATTCAAAGAATATTTGACAGCATTAACTTGGGCCATTAAATGTTTCTCCGGACAGATTGCACCGCCCAGGATTGTGACAACAGAGATGCCAGACGTTGAACATACTACAGTGACAGATCCTCGACCACTGCTGCCTGGGGACTATACCTATGTTCACAATTTTGTACGTCGATGGAACAACCCTTGGTTCCAAGGACTGTATGAGGTGGTGTACAGTTAAAGTGAAAGAATTACGCTACTTGGTCCACCTCTCTGATGTTCGTAGGGCACCTCCACAGAACACACTGGTGAATCAGCTATCTTAAACAAGGGTGACAGTACTTGTACCCCAACTATCTCACTGGCCTGCCCAGGGGTGATACAGGTGTGGTGGCATTCTTAAGTCACAAGCTAGACTCAGCTGCTAGCTCCGTACTTTTCATTTTCTAGGAGGGCTTGCTTTTTGTTCTTTTCTCTCTTTCTCTTTTTTATCTCTCTTTCTCCCATTTCTCTATTTCCATTTCTCTCTCTCTCACTTCTTCTCTTGTTTGTATAAAGTATGTCTTGTACATTTCTCCATTTTCGTTTTGTGTCTGTGCTTCTCTTTCAGGAAAGAAGAGGATGGACGCAACTACTGTAAATAATGTGTTAAATTGGGACCGGAGATGTAGAAACATGAATGAGAGAGTATGGACCTATATCTATCATTGTGGGTCGGTTATTGCTAAAGGACTATGTGTGATATTGCTAATACTACTGGCAGTGTATTGGGTGGGAGGGTAGTATAGGTGTAGGTCCTAAAAAAGGGGCAAATGGGGGAAGTAGGATTGTCTATTATCCAAACAATACACATACATATTAACAATACGAGTGGATTTACATATATCAGCACTAATGTGAATATGGACAATAATAATAGAAATTAGTTTAATGGTTCTAGTATGCATAATATGTCCATGAGGGAAACAGTGATAAGGTTGTTTACAATAAGTAGGGGAGTGTCTACCACTATTAAATGCTATCAGGTAATAATGTTCCCATACATAATGTCCCCATAAATAATGTAATTGGGAAAAGCCATTGGCAACATTATATATGGTGACATTATGTATGGGGACTGGTTGCGGGGAAGTGCCCTGATCCCATAAAAAAAAAACAAGGGTTGCGGGGGTGTCCCGCACATGTTCAAACTAATAATGCCTCTGCAAAAAACTGCAACTTTTTTGTCAGGATACATTTTTGCGGGGACATTATTACATGGACCCTATGAAACGGTATAATGTTATAGTTCACAGTACTGGTAATGCGACCATCCTTGAGAATGTGTATAGACGAATGAAAAGAGAGGTATGACAAAATTATGACACATATCAAGGGCTGGGTTTTGATGTGATTGAGGATATTCATCACCCCAACTTCACTAATTCATGGTACCCTGATATGAGTGTAGCGGGGAGAAATGCTGTGAATGGGAGCTGTTATGTGTATCAACTAATTCTACACGTGTCAGGGGCTCCCAAGGTGTTAGTACAGAAGCAGTCCCAATTATAGAGGCACAATGCCTAGTTCATCTTGTGCTATGCAGAATAAAAGGAACGTTCCAGGCACATAGTGTGCAACTGCAAATGGTGGGCCCAGTCTTTTTAAAATGCAATGAAGACCAGAAAAACATAAAATTGTGTCAAGTTACCCTAAATGATGGCGAAAGGACAGAAACATGTCAATAACTACTGGCAGGACACAACACTAACTTGCTTCGTAGAGGGACTGGTAACATATAGCAATGAAAGGATAGTACGAGTGGTTGCTTTGTGTGCAAATATCTGGACAGAGCATATCACAAAGTTGACATGGATTGAGACAATGAAAAACTGGTGCAAGTGCGCAAGGAAGAAGAATATAGATTCTCCTTCCACAGCAAGGATATAGTCTTTGTCTGCACGAATGAACACTGCAATAAAACTCACTTGATCACAGACATGAAGAAAGGACCTACAGCACTGATGGATTGCTACTGGGTCGACAGCCGACAGGTTTACTTGTACCTTCCAGCATCATGGAGGGACTGTTGTTCGCTGGCCACATTGCACTCAGCACTATTAGTAATCTCAGAAGAACACCTGAAGGGGGTACTGTCCGCAGAGGGGCCAATGAGTTACCCTGCAGTGGAAAATGAAGCTAAGAGCTTGGTTCCCACAAAAGAGCCCCACATCTGGCTAGGAAAAGGACAGTTCCAACAAGTGCAGAGGATGAAAATATAGAATTACATATCTAAATATTCTTCCACATTGCTTGTTGAAATACCAGAGGAATATAGGCTTTTCAGTTCAGCAGAATCCTTTTTCGCATCTTTACTCTGGCCGGGAGTGCAGGCTGCAGCCAATGCCAAATGGCTGCAACTAGTGAGGTGGGAACTGGTCCAAATTTGCGAACGGCACAGAGAATGGGTTCAAGGTGATCAAGGTTGAGTTGAGGGCATTGAGACCTATGACAATGCAAAATCACTACGTGCTGAACATGTTAACAGCGATGGAGGGTGGGGTTTGCAAAACATGTGGCAATTGTACATTTATGCCTCCAGAAGTCATGGAGAACGCATCATTATCCCACATCATTGCAGCTGTCCATGGCCTGGGTGTTCGCATGAAGGAGGAGGGAGGAATTCATGACAGTGATTGGCTGACTAGGACATTTAACTGGGTCTCGTCGTGGCTAGGAGCGATCATGAAGATGTTAATGCCCATCATTCTGTTCATCGTGGTCATTTTCTGTACTTGTCAGCTGGTTCTTTGATGCTGTGCCACCATGGCACCCGATAGCACAAGACTGATGGTATCAATTGGGGTTCGAAAAGCAACTCTCAAAACAAACAATATTGAAGTATGAAATGTTCCCCATCCCATATGGAGATGAAGTTGATCCTCTATACAACACTATAATTTACCCACCCCTTGATCCAGAGAATTATGCAGAGGTTTGGATGGACTTGTTCACCGAAAGAATACACACACAGGGATGGAGAGTTTGCAATCAGTGTGTAGGACTTGTGTCCCATTAAGAAGAACTCAGTTATGTGTGGATGCAAAGACTGTGGAGCAGAAGCACAGAAGTATTGCAGAATTAATTACTGCAGAAGTAACAGAAGGGAGAATGTTGGAAAGGGTGCTGACCAGCCCCTCCAGGTGCTTTAAAGTAAGGCTAGAGACACTGTGACACTGTAATGAGCCAGCGCAGAGGGGGGAAGGTGAGAGGGACACCTTCCTGTCCAACAGGACCCCAATTAATATAACCAATTATAGTTTAACTACATGGTGTGGCCCAAGGTGCGGGCGGCATCACAGTTTTTTAGGCATAGATATTATTAATCCTAAGAAGAAGAGAAAAGCCTGCACAGTAAATGCAGCATTGAATGTACTAGGCCCAAATCCACAAGGCCAGAGAAATATCCAGTCATGCCCAAACTTCTATGAGGACAGTTTGCACCCCTACCTTCCCTACTGTATATTCATTGTTCCAAAAGTATTGCAAAGATGTGCTTTTGACCCAAGAGGAATGTGCCCTACAAAGCCATGTTCTGAGACTGGCACCTGGTGTGCATGTTATCTCACACTGGCCAGAACATGACCAGGCCCATTCCCAGGTGACCACGAGTTATAGCCCATCTAACTAACTAAACCCTAAGATCCCGAATTCCATGACACCAGGTGCCCTTTGACCACCAACGCCAAAGTAACAAGTCCTGACATATTCAAAGATGATGGACAGGGAATATCGTTAAAGTGAAAACCGTGTGATTTGTATTGCGAGGTGCTGGGAGGGCTAAATTATAGCTCAAAACGAGGGTGGAGACCTTGGATCGGATGGGCAGGAGGGAGTGCTCCCAAGAACCTCCCATGTGTCCGTCTTAAGGTCTGCCAAGTGCAAAGTATGATGATAAAACAAGCTGAATAGTAGGAGTATAATTAGCTTGTTTTCTGACCTTTGACATGAGAAGAAGAGGAGCCCCGCCTCAGTTGTGCAGGTTTTTATTGTATGTATTGCGTTATTTATGTCAATGTTTTCCCTTATAAGAGTCTGCTTGTACTACTTTTCAGCAGAATGTTCTTAGAAGCAGAGTTCTTTGTTGTTGCTCTCATCTGCATGTGACATTAAACTTTTTATCCTTACAAGATCGACTTGGGCTTTTCTTCCCTAACAGGTTGTATTCTCGCTGGTGTGAGAGTTCAGGGGCGTGCCTTTAATAGTCTGAATCCAGACAGTGCCGCGAACTTGTAAAATAAGTTTAAAGTCCATATATAGAGACTCAAATGTTACACATAAGATCTTATGTAATAGCGAAATTAACCTCTAGTAAGCTCTCGCTCTTAAGGACACAATCCCCAATTCGTATCTGATGGCGTCACCTGATGAAGAGTGTGGTAATCTTAAGGTCCTTTTCCACATCTTAGCCTCAAAAACAGGTAAGTAGTCCAGCACAAAACGGGGATAAGTCTCTATATCGCAACGTAACTTTGGCACAATTTTACATTCGTAATAGCGAATCACAGACTTCAGTGAGAAATTGCAGAAATTTTAATCAACCCTTGCCAAGTGACTTGACAAACAGAAGCCCCTATTTTTAAACCGCTGATACAGGGTTACCAAACTGAGTGTCGAGTTACTCAAGAAGCCAAGGTAGCTCAAAGAGTTGGCATTACAAACTGGAGCCTCCCCAATACGCCAACAGAATTTACTCTTATTCCTACGGTTGGTAAATTGAATAACTTTCATTTTCCCAGGGTCGACCTTCAAGGCATGTTCTTCCAAAAAACTCGCAAAAGCATTGATTAAATGCTGGAGGCGCACAGAAGTACAATCAAATAACAGATGATAATCTGTATGGGCCAACAAGCAAAACCTAACACTGTGCAACCTCGAGTAGACAAAAGAAACATGATTAAAAAAGTCACCAATATCCGCAAGGTTTAAGTTAAACAGGCAAGGTGTGAGGATGCAACCTGGCCTGGCCCCACGAGAGATTGAGATGTTCGGGGAGAGATCACCAGAAAGGTTTAAACAGGAATGGATGTCTCTGAATATAATCCAATGATTAATCTTTACTATCCGGATGGTATAAGCATCAAAGGTACTTGTCCCATAGTCGACTACAGTCGACTGCATCGAATGCTGCCGTATAAATCCAGTTTACCATTTTCCAAGTATACCGGCCTGACCCAGCCATGACTCAAGATCGGACAGCAATAAGGAGGCAAACACCTTGCTGTCCGAAACCAGGTTCACGATTGGCCATTAATTAAGAGGACTTGATCTCTCCATCTTTTATAGATCGGGACAACGAAGGCAGTAGACCAAGTGGTAGGAAAAACCCCTGTGGCCAAAATAAACCCAAAAAGTAAAGACAAGACCTTTGCCCAAACATGTGGTTCACGTTTGAAAAGGAAGTTAGATACCATTTTAGAGCCCGATGCGCAGGAAGTACTCATTTTTGTTATTACCTCATAAACTTTCTCATGCCCAAAGTCTTGGCACTTCAGATCAAAATGATTGCAAAAAACACTGAGGGAGAACACTTCACCCCTGTCTGATCTGAAAATACCTTACTAAATTGTGAGACCCAGACAGACTGTTAATTTGGACGTAAGGTTGCGACACATCTATAGTGTTAATACATTTCCAAAAGGCTTTGGTGTCTTTGTTCTTTCGACAGTGTAACATTGCCTCTGCATACTCCTGACTCATTTTAGCGTGGGCCTGATGCAACAGATTTGTGTACAATTGCTGTATCTTTCTAATCAACCTTGTCTATAAGTATAAGTACAATCACCCTTCATAAGCTTTTAGATTTTCCATCTGATAGCTTTTTTGTGGGTAGCCACTACCGCACTGAAGACGTGTTTTGGTGGCTAACAGGGCTTCCCCTTTTTCTGCCTTTACCAGTAGTCCCTCTGATCTGCAAGTGTGAATGCATAAAATTGCCAATTGTATCCACTGTGAATGTATAATACTTCTAATCCTCTGATGTCAACCTTCGAATAGGTGGCCAGTTGAGCATTCACTCCGTAGCCATGACCACATTCCAAACAAACCAGTTGCCAATGGGATTAAAAAACAGTTCACTTATGCCTCTGGCCTGTTGCTCCCCTTTTCCCAAGTGGATGTGAAATGAAGCCTCTAACATAGGATGATCGCTATGTGGTGTAGACATGGCTTCAAATTCAGTGCATCTTCGAAAGCATATAATCATCCACAAAAATGTAATCCACAGTAGATTGCAAAGAACCATTTGACCATGTGGGCAAAACGTTTGCGGAAGCGCAAAGGCAGTCATTCAGAGGAGATATGCCTAGGCCACCCAAACAAGAGAGCCAGAGCCTTTCATTCTCCCTTTTGTTTTTGCTTCACTCTCCCCTTATACCGATCTCTTCACAGTTCAGCATTAACACAGTCTGAATTCAAGTCCCCAAGCAGCACAACAACGCTACCTGGGAATCTGGCAATCCATTCAAACACACATTTCGAAAAACGTTTTAATATGTCCTCAGATTCCCACCCCATCCTGCCAGTAAAAATTAGTAACTAAACATTCCACTCCATGACTCCAAAACATACCTCAAAACACTTTATACATGTAATAACACTAGGTAATTTGATTAGTGTTAAATGTCCACCTGAGGGGCGGACCACGAGACCCTGTTTGGTGGGCTGAAAAGATACATCAAAGATACATCAAAGCCATCCATAGAGGGAGGCTGGGTTAAGGTTTCCTGTAAAGCAATGATGAAGAAAGATTGAAATTGTCGTCCTACGTCCATGAAGGAAAACAGGTGCCCATGACACCTTGTGTTCCATGGTAACATACTAAACTCAGCAGTTGAAGGGCTAACAGACTTTTGGTTGCCATCATTTATATTGCATTGCTTTCAGCAGCCAGAACCAGTTGTTAGTGTCCTCAGAGCTCTTGATTTCAGCTGTTGAATTTCCATCTGCGTATCAGGTCTCCTTCACTCCCACTCTCCATGTTACCTTGGTTAAGCTCCCCTTGTAGTCTGAGAGATTGAATTCAAATACTCCAAAACTCTCACTTTCCAGCATGATAGAGTCAAAGAGGAACCTAGAGTTGCAGTATACAAGAGAGCTATCCGCCCTGTAATGATCAATAAAGTTAACCCTCGGTAGGTGATTAGATGAGATTCCTGATAGAGACAGTACTTCTGGGAGTAATTGTAAAATTGCAGTTCACCTCAAAGTCACTGCTTTGTTTTGGGAAAGAACACTTTCAAAAAGAATGACATAAGGAAAGTCTTCAAAATTAAACACTGACCTAGTTACGTTATTTTTTGAGGGAACGTTAGTAACTCTCTGAGTTATCCATCCCCTGCTATCCAACAGAGTGGTGGGACCCACAGAATATCTCTCTGACCGGGTGACGCACCTGAGATCACTTCATCCATCTGGCACGGGGTGAATTTGGTCGCACCTGAAACGTTGGTTTGAAAAACATTCCTCCCTAATTTAGGATGCTCGGAGGCTTATACAAGGAAACCTTGGGAAGCCGACCTCCTTCTAGTCAAGCAGAAAGTGATGGTGGCGCCCCTAAAAGGGGATCGATGTCAAAGTGGAGGTCCCTCTGCTTTCAGGCACAGTAGAGTCTATTGACCTATTGAGTCTTTTGCAAAGAGGGAATCGAAACGGGCCTCCTTCCCCTGGAATGCAGGTAGGGATTGCAGGGAGTCCACAGTAGTCATAATTCTAGCAGGCCCTTGTTCAACAGCATTTCCGTCCCCTTCTCCTTCCTGTAGACTACTCTCTAACCCCGTGCTAGCATCCTGCTAATTCCTTCATCATGCAGGGAATATGTCCCCATAGAAGGGCTCTAAACACTGTGATCAAACCTGATATGTCTGTTGTGAGGCCCCATCCTCCCGTGCATAGGCGGGAGGGAACACATTTTAGGAATTCCATGCATAATGACAACATCTGGTTGAGCATGTGTGTTTTGTCCAAAAAGTGTTGCTAGGGGAGGAGCCTTAACTGGTGGAACATGTTTAACATTCAAACCAGAATTAGACAATAATATCCTCACAGTTTGTTGATTTAAAAATAAACGTAGACATCGTTTGCACAAGCGACTTTTTGCCTTGGGGGCACAACAATTCTTTGATTTCCGAACTAAGGGACGTCTCCTGTTCCCCTGTTTTTTCCTTGCTCTGTAAGTCACTATCGTAGGGATAGTAGACTCTCTCTCTTCCAAGCAGGTGACTACTAACTCTGCTTCAGTATAAGTGATAACTGGAGGGAATCTAGGTGTATCACAAATTACATCATTGTCTGATTCTAAGAGGGGAACCGATGGGGGAGAAACTGGGCCACCCACAGGCGGTAGCATGACAACATTGGCCATTAAAATCCCAACAATGTCACTAATACCCTTTGATCGTTTATTATCCTTTGCCAGTGGTGCCATACGATTATTGTCTTTTACTGCAAAATGTGCACAAGTACGGGCTATAAACAGACGGTTCTCTGGCCCCTTCATGTGATTGTCGTGATTAAATAAGAATTCTTTGGCTGCCACATGGAACTTGATGTTATCGAATTTGGATAATAACGATTCAAGAACATCTGAATTCACCTTAACCTACATTTCCAGTACCTCGTGCAGAGATATCAGAATACAAATGCCCTGATCAGTCGAGTAACTTTGCTGAAAATGTTGGGGGGGACAGTGGTGGGGTGGAGGGAGGGTGGCTCTTAGGGATCGTTTCTGCCAAATTGTCAAAAAAAAAAAATTGGTTGAATAGTAGATTTGACTGAATTCGGTCCTCACCATTAGTTCAAAGCCGTTGATACCGAATATGAAGAGGTGCAGTTGCGGGGGTGTCCCCCTCACACCATGTTAGGTATTTTTGGTTTCAGCGGTTGCGGGGTGTCCCCCTCTTCCTCAGCATTGGTGGCATGGGACCCAACAAAATAAAAAGAAGAAAAGGGGACCCTGCAGCATCTGATCCGACCCACATTAGATAGATTTGACGCTGCAGGGTACAGGCGAGGCGGCGGATGGAGAAAAGGTAAGTAGGGGGGGTTGTGAGTGTACTGGCAGGCTGGGGGGACTTGGGTTTGTTTTTTTGTACCGAGGTAAAAATGTATTTGCAGCAAAAATGACTACCGTCAATTTCTCTGTGATTTTGTACCTTGGTAAAACAATCTAACTCCCTGAGGGATAACACTAGACTACTACACCACAAGAGTCCATTGCTGACAATGTATCAACATGGATTTGTTCTGCTCGTCGGTAGCGGCCACTCAGCTCTGTTTATGTGAGCCTCCGAACGTGGTGCGGCTTGACGAGGCCAGCGGACGCAACGTAGGTTGTAGGTCCTTTACTCGAACGGCTCGCGGGAGCCGAGCTACGAGTCGCAGACAACAGCAGCTGGGGCTGTACGAGGGCTACGCGAGCAGCGAGACAGCGTGACATGGAGCGAGACACGGACATCAGCACCGTGCACCCTGCACACTGAGCCGTGTGTGGGCCACGAAGCCGTGAGAGGCCCGTGTGAGGGCCATGAGGGCTGTTAACCACGGCAAAGAGCACCTGTGCCACATCAGGGGCCAGCCCCAGGGACCCCCCACAGAATTGGTAAGGTGTGCGACCTGCTGTACCAGATTATCAGTACTCGGTGCGCGGGTCGCCTTGGTCCTGCATTGGTCCTGCAGGGGAGCTGGGAGGTACGTCCCTGTGCCATGGTGGGTCACCTGTTTTGGCCCACGAGATATCCTGTAAGTTTCTATAACTTGAGGAATCAGCCTATTGGGCAACTCGCCGGCAGTGTGAGGACACAGTACTAATAGTACTTAGGCACAGACGAAAATCCCCCCACACCCCCTGCCCCTCTCCCACCTTTTCCTCCCACTTTCTTCTTCCCATCACCCCTCCCTAGTTCCCCCTGCTTCCCCCCCCTCCCGATACCTAGTGACAAGAGGTGGGTGTGGGTGTGGAACCTATATTTTGAGGGAGTGTAAGTGAATATCTAAAGTGACACCTAGGGCGGTTTATTCTATCTCTGCCTTGTCTTAAAGGTGATCACTGGGACTCCACCAAGTGAACAACTGGAACGGTAATGGGTTGTGGTAAAGTGAATGCTGTTGACAGAACCCAGCTAACTGATATCGACAGCCTGCAGGTGTCTAAGCGCTTGGGAAACCATATCGGCCCACTGCAAGGGGTATATCTAGTGGGCTACCCAATGCAATCTGGAAAGGACTAGAATCACACTGCATACAACCTAAGAAAAACCAAGGCGAGGGTAACTACCCGGGGCCCTGTTAATAAGGAGGTTGAAATGGTAAAGTCAAAATCTAAAACAAAAGTAAAGAAAACTTTTCCTCTTAATCAAGGTGCGATTACCAAATTCTTTCCTCCAAACCCACCTCCTGAAATAAATTCCACTACGATTGAGGAAGATACACCTGATCAATGCGAAAAAGCCCTATTAAGTGTGTCAAATTTTGATGACATCAATAATACTTCATTATTAGATCTATGTCTAAACATCCAAAGAAGTATGACACCACAACCTGAAGCAAGGCCGAGCAACAACAGTGGAACACAGGCAGACAGACCGATGACCACACCTCCAGGGATATCTAGTGTGGGAGGAGGTCTGGAGAGATTATCTATCTCACCAAACCTAGCAATGGTCTCAATGGAGGATGATCCTGACGTCGAAATAGAGTGCTTAGATAAAACATATGCAGGGGCAGCTGAAATTGCTGAGATCCAGTCATCAGTTGCTTCGCTACAATTTGCACTCAAGACTTTGCTTAAAATGTCAGGACGAATCCTTGCCAATACGGACGCTTTAATTATGGGAGAAAAGAGGAGGTCGACATCTGCTGAAGATGCAGAAGCAAATCTTTCTGAAGCCATACATATTGCAAATGAATCCAAAGAGCAACAACATTTAGAGATTGTTCAGGAGGTGGGCATTCCTGATCCATTTTTCTCCAAAAAACAAAAGAGATTAGCAAGAAGGGCAGGCAAGGGCAAAAGAGTCAGCGCCACGCTACCAACCACATCAGAGCAGAATCCGATGGCAATCCCCACCAAGAAGATTAGGAAAAGACTAGCAAGAGCTAAGAAAAGGAAGGCAGCCAGTGACGGTTACCTCACCAGTTGGCTACTGCCTGAACAAGCTGGCAAACACGAGTTGGAAGAAGAGGCAGTGATCGTGGAGACGGAAGAGGCGTGTAATTGTGATGCCACTGAGATGGATATTGCATTAAGTCAACCTACAGTGCTAGAAGATCCAGAAGCAGCCGCAACCACGGACAACATAAGGGAAACAAAAGGAAGCTGTAAATGTCTGATTAAGAATCTATATCAGAGTAAGGACAACAAATGGCTGTCACGCTCTGAACTTTTGACTAGACTTTACTCTGTTCCACAACTGCGGGTCCTCAAATCAGATGACTTTCAATTTGTGGAACCCCTGAAAGGCCCTAACCCTAAAGTTTCTGCGTTACACTGCAAGTTCTTAGCTTCTGCCGAATCGCTAAGAAGCTATAAAGAGGAATTAAAAACAGTGGACGTGGAAGTGGATGCTGATCTGAATGAAATAGACTTGAGTTGCCCGGAGGAAGAGGCAGCTATTCCTCTGGTAACTGCAGATTGTCCAAGTATACCAAAGGATAAGAAGATAGAAGCATCTGATGTACAAGTGTTGAAATGGCTGGTAGATGCTCTTCCTGAGATTCTAAATAAACAATGAGATCTATCCATTCTATCTTGGAACTGCAGGGGTTTTGCGCACCTCCTCTCATCGGAGGGCTCCACGAAATTGCTTGACAAATGCAGCTGATTCTTCCTACAAGAGACATGGGCCTTAGACCCACTAATTTTAGATGGCTATAAGTTGTATCATTTGGCTGCCAAAAGAGGTGAAAAAGGCAGGCCTATGGTGGCTTCATCATAGGGGTGACTAATCCTCTAGGCTCGAGGCAGATTGCCTGCAACCTTGAAAGCAATTTGATTGCAGTCGAAGTGATCCTCGAGGGTAAGGACCCTATGGGCTCATTTTTGTTGGTGTGCCTATATAATCCGCCTGGGATGATATTAAGTGAACAATTACAAGACGCGCTCCAGGATTTATTGGCGAATTGGCTGTCTATAATTACTGACACAGGGATAATGGTTGTTGGAGACTTTAACTGCCATATGACAGGGCGGGAGTGTAAAATGCTGAACCATAAACTGAAAGATATGGGAAATATGGTCCACAATAAAATAGCGCTTGAGGGTGGAGCATGGTAATACCTGTTTGAGTCCTGGGATATGGCAATGCTTAACGGCAGAACTACCAGTGACCATCCTGGGCAACATACATGGTCAAATGGTAGCTCTTATAGTACGCTGGACTATGAATTTGTATGTCCTAGGTTCGAAGAACAGGTAGAAGACATGAGGGTTATTTCCAATAAATGGAGTGACCATGCGGTTTTGAAAAGTGTGATGGTTATTCCCAGAGAACAGTTATTATCCAGCAATTTAGGTATGGTGAAAACCAATATAGTGGGTACCAGGATTTCCAGGTCGGATAAAAATGTATCACTCGCAGTTGAAGCCCTGGGGGCAGTAAAATTTAACACATTGTCTAATTTTAATGTAATGTCTATTGACTCCATAGAGGATTGGATCTTTACTTTTGTAGGTAAACATGCAGCGGCTCCTATGGGGTTGATGTTGGGCCCTGAGGGGAAAAAACAGCCATTCGACAAAATGATCAGAGACATGAAACGCAATCTCAGAGCAGAGCTACGAAAGGCCAAAAAAACCATAGCCCATGGAGAAGTATATTTTCTAAAAATCAGGGAGATTAAAAATAGGTACAGGGCGTCCATTAAGGCAAAAAAAAGGACGGACAAGATACTCTCCTGGCAAAGATTGGTCAAGACCATATGTGAAGGTAAAACCCGTAATATCTGGTCCCTCTTGGGTGAGGCTTGAGGTATTCAGCTGGGGGGGGCACTAGCTAACCCCATTGAAGCTAGAGTGTGGGTAAAATTCCTGAAAAATAGAAACACAGAGGATGAGGAATTAACAATACTGGGCAGTCCTCCAGTAGAGGCCCCGTTTTCCATATCATATTAACTCATTCTGAAGAAAATTAAAGAGATAAAAGCCTCACGACCACCAGGCCCTAACGGATTGGCCAATGTTGTTATGAAATCGTACCCTGAGTTCTGAGCAAAACTGTTGAGCATATTATTTGAGAATGTTTTAAAATCTGGTAAAATACCCCACTCATGGCAAACGGCAATATTAATCCCTGTGTTCAAAAAGGGAAACTGACTCTATCCAAGCAACTATAGGTTGCTTTCAATGCTAGACACCACAGGGAAGATATTTTCCTCACTTTTGTTGAATGAGCTACAATCATGGGCTGAGGGTTCTGGTGTACTGTCTAAATTCCAACGTGGGTTCAGACAGGGATATTCTACCTCCCATAATATTATGGTAATGGACATTTTAAGAACTAGAGCACTAAGAGGAGGGGCTGCCCCCTTATATGCCCTTTACATATACTTCACAGCGGCTTTTGATTTAATACCTAGAAGCCGTTTGTGGAGAAAATTGCAACTAATGGGATGTCCGGAAGGTTTAATATACTATTTAAGACTCTTACACCAAAATAACTCAGTCAAACTGAAGCTGGATCAGGAAGGTCATACAACGGATAAAGTTGCCCAAAATAGCGGAGTAAAACAAGGTTGCATCACAGCACCTCTAATCTACAACCTGTGTGTTTATGATATTCCAGAAGCAATAACTGCTGCTAGCAACTACCCCCCTAAAATTGGTAAAGCCATCTGTCCAGTATTAGCGTACGCAGACGATCTGGTGATATTTGACTATACCATCAGTGGGATGCGTAGATCGGCGGCTGCGCTGTGGGAGTATGCGGGGGTGAATGGCCTTAGTATTAACTTAGGAAAGACAAAGGTCATGAGATACACAAAAAAGAAGGTATCCCGTGTGCAACTCACAGTAGGTTTGGTGAATATTTCCTATGTTTCCCAGTATCGATATTTGGGCATTGACTTTGAAGTATTTGGTGACTCTTTAGGCTATTACCCCAATTTTTGTATAGACAAATTATCAGCTGAAAGTATGTACTATATGTGGATAGATTTTAAATGTCTGCTTTTCATTCCTTTAGACCATGAATTTTCTGTATTTGTATTTACTATGTGGCCTGTAAACAATGGCATAGTATTAGAGTGGCACAACTGACTGCCCTGTTCTATAGGATTACGGGTAAATAGGGTGGCTTTACTCTGTGGGGTACTCGCCAACTTTATGTACAAGCATTTTCCCCGGCCATCATTTATGGATTGGAAGCCCTCCTTGAGTCTGATTTAAAGTGGTTACAGGTGATAGAAGGTAGATTTTGGTGTTGTATCCTTGGCCTGCCTCCCTGTGTCCCTATGGCCATTATTAGATTGGAACTTGGCTTGAATTCTTTAAAGGCATTAGTACTGAAGAAGCAGGCCTCATTATATCTAAAAATGACCCGTGACACTAGTAATGGATTGTTAACAGCGGTATTTCAGGAAATGGATAAGGTGCACCCGGTCTGCTCAACTATTGATCAGATGACTGATCTGTTTCACGAAATAGGTTGGCAATCTAGGGGCGGTTGCTATTCAGAAGAAGTAAATAGAGCTCTGAGCAAACGTATAGATCTCTGGGACTGGTTAGAGAATTTTGAACATCTTAGGAGCCTGAGAAGTTATCAAATTGTGCAATATAGACTGTATGAATTTAAGAAACCCCAGAGATATCTGAATATCTGCCCTTCAGCCAGACTCAGACGGTTTAATTTATTGCTCAGATTGGAGAAACTACCTACTATGATGACTATGGGGAGAAAAGATTGTTGCTGAGGTGCGAATATGCCGCCTATGTAAAAATCAAGATCAGCTGGAGACCGCAAAGCACCTTTTGACTGAATGCTCCGAAATGGCCAGCACTTTTACTCCCCTGCTTGACAGCTTTGTTCATGAAAATATGTATATTAAGGAGGATCTTTTCTGGCACCATTGTATGAATTCCAACAGCATGCGCCTGTTGACAGCACTAAATACCATCTGGCTGAGTGTTGAAGTTAGATTGGGTATAACTCTTTAGGCTATTACCCCAATTTTTGTATAGACAAATTATCAGCTGAAAGTATGTACTATATGTGGATAGATTTTAAATGTCTGCTTTTCATTCCTTTAGACCATGAATTTTCTGTATTTGTATTTAGACTTGTTTTTGTACTGTGTATTAATTGTTCCTTTGTTATTTTAAAAGTCTTGTGTAATGTTTAATTATTTTTAAACTATAACACAATACATATTAATTAATTAATTAATTAATTGCTGACGCTCTGTTATTACTTTCATAAGACTGGTGGCCTATCTTTAAAATTCAATTGGGCCCCCACACATCTTCAGCTGGCCTGCCATGCACCCAGTGACACAACATAACATTCACAAACTTAATTCCAATTGAACAGACAAACAATGCATTATTGATCATCCATTCAGACACAACAGTCAACACACATATGCTTGCATACATTCTCACTCACAAACAAATGCACCCAGCACCTCCATTGTCATACACTGTGTGCACACAACATTTATATGTACACATACAATAACACATGGAAACATTGATGCAACGTCCATTGAGCAGCCCAGACTTTACCACCCCCTGATCACTGAAATTGTGAGCTAAATTGACTTGACCTAGCTGAACTATAAAGCCATGGCCGAAAGGAACAGATTCACTGGAATGTCAGCAATTCCCTTGATTTTTCTTTTCATTCAAAGGCAGAAGCCGTTGGTTAATGCAGTGCAGTGGGTGACCAAGTATACTTGGTATCAATTTTTAAATGCCATATATCTCCAAACTTGGGTTCTGCACAGCACCTTATATGTGTGTGTGCTGATAGATTTTTTCTACAATATTCTGACTGATCAAAATTAAGGTATGTTTTCATGTGTTCAAATGGCTCCAAGCAGTGGAGTAACAAGCCGGGAGAGACAGGGGGGTAAGCTGCCCCGTGGCTCTATTAAGAGCCAGATTGGACATTTGTCATTGGGACACCGCTCCCATTCCGCACATCAAAGAGGGCGCCCAACGACAAAGGTGTCCCGCTGGCAGGACAATGTGTGCTGAGCAAGAAGTGAGAAGGGTGCATAATGTTGGATGCTTTATGAAATAATGACTATGGTTTTAAAACCCAAGGGGATGTGTTAGGCTCACATTAATCTACATGATGCCATTGTGACTTTGCATGCAGAATGGGGAGAATAAAACTAAAGCCATACTTCTATTGCTCAACATATTTCTATGACAATGTATATAGTGTATGGTTAGTTTACTATTAAATGCTAATTTTCCTATGTAATGTGGTTTGCTTCCAAGGCATTGCTATAAATAATTATTTAAGCACATGAAATGTAAAGCAAAACCTTAATAAATATATATAAACTAAATCTGGAAAGAAGTGTGCGGTCACTTAAATTGTCCACATCCCAGTTTCACCATTTAACCAAGTGTGTGATCCTGGGAAAATCATTTAATCATATTGTGCTTTATTTGCAGCTCTGCAAGTGACTCTGATTCACTTGAATGATTATGTTAATGTATCATGGTATTATAATGAAAAATCCTAATGACTATAGAGTTGCTCCACATATAACAATAGTGCAATTTAGGTATTTCGCATCCTAAAGTTATTTTTCACTTGGCTTATTTATGGCAACTTATTCTAAAATCACTTCCATGGTGCCTGCAAGTATCAAAGACTAATGATGCTCCTTGCAATGTCCTTTTCTATGAAGTCAATTCTGTTGGTGCAATCCATATAATAATTAGGATTTTTGCCTCAGAGGGCCTGGACAGAGCTCTAATAGGTGAGTTTCCTGCATCTGGAATGACCCTGCACTTTTTCTTTTTTTTTTGTTAAAATTCCATCTTCCACTAATGTTACCAAAAAGTAGATTGGGGCAGGGGTTGGGCGGTTTGGGGGTGCCAATGGGACCATGTGGAATTCCACACACTGCATTTCGTTGCTCCCCACACACTCTTGCAATGCTGGATACTCCCCTGTTTAGTGGGGTAAGTGAAGCAGTTTTTGCTGACCTGTAACCTGAAGCATGACACCCATTTACTAATTTGCATCAAACCATCCTAAGAAAGTGTCTGCAAAACTCAAAATACTTTTTGCCAGTTTGGTGAAGATTATTTTTGGCAGCAGGGGGAAAAGTTATACAGGGCTCCTAAAAGTGTGCTTTTAACACAAAATCACATATGGTTCCTTCTCACACCTAGAGCAAAAATTGCTTAACAAAAGTTCACCATGTTTGTAAGGCATATAGCACTCAAATTAATTTCATAGAGTTTGCAGAGTATGACAGTTTTGGGTCACAGGTTTTCTCAGCTTGACTCTTTCTACTCTTCTTGGGGAGGGTGCACCTTTCGCAAACATCATTTTAAAATTAGGATGGTGGTGCTTTACCATCTGAAAAGTGGCAAGACTAATTTTAGAGGCATTGCAGAGCTGTGGTTTGCCACAGAGAATGCACCATTTGTTAGTGTTAGTGTGTCTTCATACCTGGGGCCTTAATGTGTACTGTGAGCTCTGCTCACATTGTCCAAATGTGACACGCACCCTCACTAGCGTCAGCCTGCAGCCCAGTCCCCCAACAAACATACACAAACAGAATTCAAAATTATTTAAAAAAGAAAAAGTACCTCTGCTCTGCTTTCAAATGCCGCCCGGGCCACGTCTCATATTACACCATCCTAACCTCTTTGAACTCACACACCTCCTGACAGTAACCAGCAAGTTGACTGAGTTTCCTAGTTCCTGTCTGTGTGATGCATGAACACAAAGCCGGAAACGATTCTCTGCTCCCCAGCCCTGTAAAGTGCTGCTGCTAGCGTGGCAGCACAGACGCCAGTCCCTGCAACACCCAGTTCAGCACCCTGGCTGCTGATCGTGCGTCAGGCCAGCCAGGGCATACCGGCCCTGAATGTGTTGCAGCTCGGCTGCCAGGAATCTCAGCATTATGTAATGAGACAGCGCAAGCCTTGCTGGGCACCCCAGCAGGGCTCGCGCTGTCCAATTACATAATTGATGATAGTGGCCCCCTTGCCCTCCCTTCAAAAGATGAGAGGTACAAAAAGGCATTCCACAGAAGTTGGGGGGACAAAACCCATTGCCGCCCCCTATAATTATGCCCATGGACCTGAGTAATTTCCATTATTGTCTGGTTAGTTGGTAAGTTCCAACGGAAGTTAGCTCTTCTTGTAGGTAGAGATGGACATCTCAGTGAATCCAATGGTGGAGGAGAGTAAAAAGTTAAAAGAATCAATGTCCTGGGCAAATCTTTTAACATCCTCTGTAGGGGTATCAACTGCTCTCTGATCCACGTCTGAGGTATATTTCAATTTAGCAGTTGTTACCCCACATTCTGGTGGCATGTCCACAGCACTAAGATCCAGCTGATCATTAATGTCACTCAATGATGCACTATCCCCATTCTTGTGAGATATTGCAGGGTGATTTTGAATTGCTATGAGGGGGAAGATATCCTTTCCCACCGATTTCCCTTTGATGTAGTGGCTTTAGGGAAGAAAAGAAAACATGTGATCATTGAATTTGTTTTCTTAGAAGCAGGCTTCAAATGCGGGCAAACCACCAAAGAATCCTCCCCAATTCTAGATGGGGTATGCTTAACCGAATTTCCCTCAGGGGACAAGGGAAGCAGTAAATTGATAGCTACCAGCATTTCCGCATTCTATTTGCCCCCTGGAGACTGGGGAAGAGGTACATTCATGGCGACCAGCATTTCAACATCCACGATGTAATTTGGTTTGTTATGATAAGGCATTGAGTTTTTCCACTCTGTAGCTCATACATTCGCCCCCACTCCAATATAGCTGCACCCCTGAGAAAGAGCAGTTACCAGCTTCTAACTGTATCCAAATTGATAACGTCACTATCAGGCAGCAGGCTAGATCATCAAGCTCTAAGTTAAAGTCACAGCCCAGTCGCTGCAATTCAGTCAAAGCAAGTTGGATTTCACAGTTCACTGTGTAATTGCCAAGGAAAGGTAGCGAGTCAGGCTACGAGTCTACTTCAACAACCCACAATTCCCACTAGCAGATTGACACAAATTAGACAGTCAATGAACAATTGCAAGTTAAACATTGCAGATTTAGCACGTTGCACAAGTAAATGTATCCTCACCAAAAGGGAGACGTATCTGCAAAAGCCTGTCCCTCGGCATCAAGCCCCAAACACAAAATGCTTTGCACACCGCTCTGCACTCTGCATCGGTGTGGTGTTTTTAAGGTAGTGCAGCTCCTCTTTGCCAATCGAAAGTGGAAAGAGACTGAAGACTGTAGGGTAGCTGCTCCAGAAATCACAAAAAATCACATACTCCTGCCAAACTGCTATAATTTTTTTTATATTTTAACAAACGGTTCCCAGAATTGGCACCTGCAGGGGTTAGGAGGGGCATACCTAGTATTCTCGACAATTTCGACCAAATCTGTCAGTCAAAAGTTATAAGGAGAATTGCCTAGCATTTTGGTGCTGGACTGCCCCAGGGCAGGACAAAGACTGATATGTTTGGGATATTTCTTCTCTGTGGAAGATAGTGAGATGAAGACTCTAAGTAAATCTCTCGTAACCAGGACAAATGTCTAGCTGAGGGACTCCCAGGACCCATCTTGGTAATTTGCATGAAAAAACTGCATACAACCACAAAATGTCAAACAGTGAGTATATAATGATTGGACTCACAAACACCACAGCATAACACACCCATTCAAGCAAACACCTGACCATACACTGCAATCCAAGATGTTTGCTTCCGTGGGTATCTTATGCTGCAGCGCTTGTTGCCAAACACTACAATCTTGACTGCATGGCCTGGACAAAACTCTTCATACAGCCTCACCAAAAGAAACACTAAGTATATAATAATTAAACTAACCACCCCCAAAACATAACCCAGCCATGCAAACAAACACCTCACCAATAAATAGATCCCACTTCGGCCATGCACCCAAGACTCTAGGCCCTGGCCACAACCACCGCAGCACAACACACCGATAGCAACAAACACCTAACAAATAACCACAACCCAAAAACATAATACATTCACCTCAAAACCTACCCACTTCAATTAACATTCTAAAATATAATGACAACCAATGTAGAAACTCTTCAATACATACCCTCTTCACCCAGTGCTCTTCTAACGACCCAAAACCAACATCATACTAAACTAAAATAGCCAGTAGTGCGCCCAGTGTTATTATGTCTGTGAACACATCACGGCCTTCTCCCACCTAAACAAATACATTGTTTGACCCATCTCTTACTCCCCCACCCTCTCCAAGCCCTCATACACACCAACACACTCCCCAACATTGGATTTATGCTTACTTCCAACGCATGTCCACGCACCCAATATTGTGGGCGCGCAAATATATATACATATATATATATATATATATATATATATATATATATATATATATATATATATATATATATATATATATATATATATATATATATATATATTCAGTGAATATATCGTTAAGGTGCACTAATACAAACCTTTGAAATTCAGTAAAAAATTGTTGCTAAAGAGACGCTATGGTTACAAGTAAAATAAAAAAAAAAACAAGAAATTCACCAGTTATGGTAAGCTATGCAACCATAACTCATTCCACCCCTGTGCACTGTTAAGACTAACACCCAGGACATCAAAGATTACATCATAAATGGCATAATTGATGACATCACTGATGGCATCACAAATCTTATGAATTGTATTAAAACGTTCTGACAAGTGTTTCTGTTTAGAGTGTTGTCACTAACATATGAAAGGTGATCAGGAGGCCTCTCATAAAGGGTGCTGAAGTTTGCGGACAGGACGGTAGTCCGTGGACATTTCCTCTGAAGGGACCCACCCATTTCTGTTAGTCATTCTCAATCTGGCACACCAGCCGAGAGGACCTCTTTTTTGAGAGAGAACAGCAGAAGTCTTTGCAGACTTCATTTACCATTGCATCTGCAATGGCCATGCCTCCTCCTCCCCAAGGGCCACCACCACCACCTGGAGGATCTGGACAGGGGCACAGGGGACCTGCAGCAGATAACATACAGGAGGAAGACAAATATGTAGTGAAGGGAGTGCCTACTAGGAGGGGTGGGCCGAAGGAATCGTTGGTGTGGAGGTTTTTTACCACCATTGGAGGAGTGCCAACAGCACAGGCTTGCCGCTTGCGCTGCAATCTGTGTAAAATTATAGTCAGTCGCAGCCAAATAGGGCAGTACTCCTGTGGTACTACCTCCATGTGCCGACACATCCATACCTTCGACCCAGCAGGCTATCTCCTACTCATAGAGTAGGCCTTCTTCGGTAGCTACACCCTCAACAACCACCCCTGTCACCACTCGGGACATTGCAGTGGGACAGAGGATTTTACTGTCCATGGACTTGTTGGGCAATTAAAGGGGGTGGTGGCTTTAAACTCAATTTATGATTTTTACTTTACTATGGTGGCTCTTATAAGAGTCATTTTTGTTTGTTTTTTTGAATACCTTTATTTGCTTGTTCTGTTTTATGTACTATACTAACAAATGCTGTTCTGCACTTATTTGTTTTTTATAACTTTTGCAAAAATGCCTTCAAGCTGTTTTTGTGTTTTTCATTTTTATGTGATACACCTACTAACACATGCTTTACAATATATTTCACAGGTTCCCTTTTCGTTTTTTCACAAAAACTGTTTCAAGGCATTCTAAACATTGGAATGAAAAATCTTATTTCCAACATCGTTCAAATAACCTCCATCTCTATGAAAAATATTCACGCCATCAAACATTATCTTCTCATTGTCAAAAGATGCTAGTCCTACACCATGTGAACAAGCAGGTACAGTTTTATAAACATGCTGCCTGGCTTCTTCCATTTGTGGAATGTAAAATTGTGAACATTTCCACATTTGCCTTTTATGAATTTGTGAAAAAATTAACTTTGAAGCTGGAAACAGTTTCATTATCCTTTTAAGCATATAATTCATTGCAAACTGCAAGGAAACTCCAGTCCCATACTCCAAACTGTTACCGCCACAATGTACAGTAATGAGGTCTGGACTATTAAATCAAACCATATTCTCACCACCCAATTTAACCAACAAACTCCCTAACAGGAAACATTCACTTCGTCCAATTCAAGATTAGCAGAGATGCCACAGTGCTCAATGTAAACCTTCAACCAATGGATTCATGAATCCCCCACTCCCAGCATGCACAAATTTTGCTTTTTCATAGCCATAGCCATCTTTCCACAACGTCACTTCACACAAGTCAGAAAACACTTGCTACCCTGTGCTCCTGTACACTTCAACTCCTCCTTCACAACCACAAAACCTGATTGGCTAATGCCTGATGTCTGTGGAGATTCATGACTGTCCACGATCTCTGCAGTCCTATTTCTATGCCAGGCATCCTTAAAAGACCCGGACGGCTAATGCGAGTCCACAGACTATCACATATGTCCATGTACACCATAGCACAGGGCAGGCATTCTTCCCTTTTTACTTTTATGTTTGTAACACTCCCTTATTGGCTACTTTCAAACAGTCACAAATCCATCCACCAATCAGATCCAAAACCTCTACATGTAACCCTGTCACCTCACTTCAGCACTTCAGATGTATATTTCAACTCTCAGAGTACATGACTCCTATTATTCAGTCCCCTGCATCAAAAACTACTGTTTTTTTGCAGAGTCAATAATATCAATAATATATACATCTAACACGTCATAGTACTGGTATGCTGAGTAATTCTTTTCAACACCTTTATAAATATATGTACAGAGTTGCTGCCCTCCACCCAGTACTAAGCATCTCAAAAAGCTTGTTCTCTTTTTTAACCACTGCTATTAAGTGCCATGTATTGCAACATTCTACACCTGGTTGAATCAAGTGGTAGTTACTTATATGTACTGCCAACATATTGGACTACATCACAACAACTGCCACTTGTCAGTGCTCTGCAAATCTTTTGCAACTGCATTTCCCTTACTCGTAGAAATACATTGCAAACACTGCAGCTCTACATGCACATATTCATTTAAAACAACTGTATTGTTCCCTTTGTATTAATATCAAGGGACCAAGGGAGTGTCCAATGAGTGCTGTTAGCTGTGGGAGACCTTTTTCAGCCGTCACATGTGGATTACCTTATTTCAATTTTGAATGTGGAAGTACTTCCTGATTTGCCATACAGAAAGAGAACGTTAGTCAATTTCACGGAACTGCATACTTGACTTCAGTAACTGTATCTTTCAGAACTGTAGACTATAGATGCCTATTCTAACGTTCCACTTTGTTTCTTTTTCCCTAGCCCTGCCCCCAGCTCTCCTGCACTGCATACAAGCTCACAGCTGCGCGCACCTACGCGTGCGCTCCAAGGGAGTGCCCCGTGAGTGCTGTTAGCTTTTGGCTGGGAGTGGGGGAGTGCGGGGACACTACATATTTATTTCTCTTTTTATTTCCTTCCTGTATAGAACTATTGTATAATAGGCCACTCGCTTGGATCAAGTATCTTACCCAGGACATACATCTAACTAGGTGCTGCTGTGCAGGTGAAGAGTATTGGGCTGCTGTGTCACCTGACGTGACCCGAGGGGGGGTGCAGGGGGCTACCAAAGGTTATGTGCTTAAATGGTCACCAACAGGTACCAGTACCCTGATGGTATATTTGTGAGGAAGGGAACATAAATGTAGGGATTTCATATGTTCTGGTGTTAAACTGACTGTGCTTGAAGGAGCTGTCGGGATTTGTGGCACTTGTTGTGTTAAGATGCACCAAAGAATGAAGAAAAAAGTGACTATGAGTTCTAAAGATATACTAGCTGCCCCATAGGTATTCACCCACAGAAGGAACAGCTTAGGCACGGCGCTGCCAATCTCTCCACAAAAAGAGCATGAGTAGAGTGGTGGTGTCAGGGGGTCTGCTTCACTAGAGAGAGAGAATCCTATTGGACTTGAGTAATTCAACACAAAAGGAAGCAGATAGGATGGGCATTGCGCCAGAATTGGATCCCATCAATGTGGGGAGGGGGGTGTGGCCTGGCCTGTTGATTTTCCTGTTCATTCGCTATCCCTCTATGCTGAAGACATGGAGCCAAATGTTGTTGGGGATGTGCTACATGGTTCTTCAAGGTGGGGGGTTGAGAAAAAGAGGCACACTGGATTGTTCATTTATGGATACCCCCAATCTTCTTAACAGGGGAAATAACAATGTTTTCAATGTCCCAGCACTTGTAAGAGGTGGGGTCAGAAGGGGGTGGATGACCAGTTCTCAAATGGACATACGTCTCCTCCACCATATCCTAACCTGATCCTAGACCTGATAGAGGTTCTCGTAGGCATGAAAAACTGTTTTATGGAATAATTGAGACTGCAAACTGTCTTTCTAAAGAGATCAGTATTTCTCTCTCCAAATTAAATGTATCCAAATGGGCTGCTAGCCGGAGAGCCTGGAAAAGTTGCTAAGCGCCCTTCAGAAGCCCGTTGGTGCAGACACCCTAGGGAATGGTGTGAACAAGGAAAAAGGGGGTACAGTGGTTGATCAGGATGTTGTTGTTGTATCCCAAAAGGATTGTCAGATGGAGAGTCTATAAAAGTTGCTAAAAGCCCTTCAGAATCCGGTTGGTCCGATTACCACCAGTAAGGATGTGATTAATGTTATGTTATGTTATGTTATGTTATGTTATGTTATGTTACTTGCCATTTATATAGCGCTCTATATATCAATGGTATGACCTCAAAGCACTGGTAGGTTGAACGCCTTCGAGAACTGTAGTTCTGGTCAGTAGAGAGAGATAGAGTCGTAGGGTGCGTGAGTGCACCAGATATGTGTGCAGCTGATGTAATTGCCGGATGGTAGCTGCATCCTAACGTTAGGTGTGGTGTTGAAGATATCAGTTGGATGTGTGCAGTCTGGTGGATGGACGCCCAGACTGGGCTCTGGCTGCGTTACGCCTGAAGGACGCATATGTGAGCAACTAGGCCGGAATGTGCTCGGCCAGCTGCGTTTTATTAGGGTGATGAGGTTTTCGTGGGGTTGTATTCATATGTGAACAGCTAGGCCAAATTAATCAGGGGTATAGCTGTGTTCTAGTTGACTGATGGTGTATAGTAGAGAGTAAGTGTAGTGATGTGATATGATGGTTATCTTTGAAGCACCTGAGACCAGGCACGTGAACAGGATGGCAGGGAACAGGCCGACACACTGACACATAGAGACATGGGTCTAGGGCTTACAGAGACAGGGGGGGGACGGATATAAAGCAACAGCATGGGGAGCAGGAAAGCAGGGTACACAGTGATACACATGTGGGGCATGTTAACATTTACATTTGCATTTCTAGCCAGGTGCGATTCAGGCTAATGTTCACAGCTCCACCCAAGTGTGGGACATGCCAATATATGCATTTCTATCTAGAGACGACTCAGGCTAACGTTCACAATCCTGTTATCCATCTGCACAGGGACTCCTAACTGAAAGTAGGACTGCATTTGGAAGGTTGGCTGTATTGTGCTTTCCCTATATTTAATGGAATAAGACAGGGATGTATCTTGGGTCCAACATTATACAATCTTAACATGGCTGACATAGGAGGGGCTTTGGCTCACAGGTCATTTGTTTCACTGAAAATTGGGTAATTGAAGCTCAATTGGGCGACGTACACTGATGATTTAATTTTGGTTGATTCTACTGCCATGGGATTGCAAAGACTGATTATTGCTTTTGGGGTGTATATGAGTTCTATTGGTCTTAAAATTAACCTGGCAAAAACTGTCATAATGAAAATGTCTAAAGGGCGGCAACCTAAATCCTTGAAGTTTAGATGTTATTGGGAAAAGAATGAGCTTGCAATCAAGGATAATATGCAGTATTTGGGGTATCCTATCATAGCAAATCACATACATTTTCTTATAGAAACTACTTGAAAGTGAAAACTGTGGAGTTAATTAGACAAATGAGACAAATCAATAGGAAATACGGTACATTTTCCTTAATTCCTTGTGCTGAATTTTACAGACTTAAAGTTTTGCCTCGTGTGTGTTATGGACTCAAATTTTTCAGTAGGTGGTTTCTGCCTGAATTTAAGATATTAGAGAGTATGATCTGGAAATCAGTCTTATACCATCTGCCAAAATGTGTTTCTTTGCAAATTATTAGATACAAGTTGGGCCTTCAGTCAATCTCAAGCATTGTGTCATGGAAAAAAACGGTCTCTGTTAAGGAAATGTGTAACTAGCCCAGAGGGTGATCTTAATAACTTGTTTGGAGTTAATGACGCTGTCGGGTTTATGAAAGATCTGCAATAGGATTGAGAGATGGCTCTTTTTAAATTGGGGTTATCTGGCAACACTCTCAAACAAATCCAATAAATGTGAAGAAAATCATTAAAAGCATGGACTGGGCAGAAAACAGGCAGGAAGTTCTGGGCTTCCAGCTTTATTGTCAAGTAGCTTCGCCAACAAAAAGAGACTGATCTGCTATCTGACAAAGTATCCAAGTAGAATTATAAGGAATAGTGTCATGAGATTCCGATTTAATATAATGAAGACAAATCAAATAATCGCTATTCAGATTCCTCTGGATGTGAATAAGGGCTGCTGTAGGCATTGTAACATTGCTACAAAAGTGACACAAGTGGAATCATTACTACATTTACTCTTATTATGCCCTGCTTTGCTGAGTTCTCATGTTCACTACTGTAGAGGTTTTGTAAACTTGGAATGGATACCTCGCTATTTGTTTTGGGTAACCCTTTCGTATGGGAACTCAATATCTCTAAAGCTAAGGGTGTTATCCTTTCTTAAAAAGGGTCTGTGAAATGGATAAAAAATCTGAGGCCCTATTGGCTGAGTCGGCATTTAACTCCTGGTAGTCCTAGCTCAGTTCTTTTATGTTTTTGTATGAGTTGTATGTATCTGTAAACTCATGATATATAAGAATAAAATATGTATCTGAAATATGTATTTGTACATTTATGTAATGTTTAAAACTTTTAATCTTAATGAATGAAATACTTTTTTGTAAAGGTTTTTATAAACCAAATGCAATGCAATAAAATAAATAAATAAATATCATATATTCCTACCTTTGCCATCACATCCCTTACAGTGCCACTATTCACCACCTGTTCATATATTTGTGTGTAGTGCCAGTGTATGTACACATTTTTCCAATTTCAATAAATTCCTACTACAAACATAGAAACCTACATGCAACACTTTTGGTTACCTAAAAAAGACTATTCTTTTTCCAACCACTACTAAAACACACCCTAAACTAAAAAAATACACTGCTGCAACTGCAAAGTTCCACAGTATTATGTGAGAAACCGGAAGGTGTCCCACCTGCTAATCCCTGGTGGTCTCTCTCTCAGGCGGCCAGGGCATGGCCATTGCCTTTGGATCCAGACCCTGGGGTGGCCCAGTGTGGGAAGATCACCTTGGTGAGTGGTCTTTGGGGAGTGGGACACCTGATGGCGAGCAGCGGGGTCCCTATCTTCCCTGCAACACCTTTACCCCATCCTACCCAGTGTATATATGGAAACTCTAGCACCCTCGCCCCCTTTTTCCTGGATGGACACTTTCACACAGACAGCCCTTTCTGGGAGAAAACAGACTCACACCTGAGCCATGTACCTGACATGTCCCACTAATATGGTCAGGCAAGGTCATACAATTAGTGGTAACCATTCACACCTGACTTCCATTAAATTTCCCCACACGGATAAAAGGTAGAGCAGGAGAGCACACTCTGAACGAGACAAAGCACATAAAGAAACTGCAATTTTGAGCCGGCAGCTGCATGAGGTGACGAAAGATGACAAACCACGAAGGGTGCACAAGGAAGGAGACTCCCATGACATTTCTGGAAGAAAGCCGTTATATTCTAGAAACCTTCAGATTTCAGAGCTTAAGGCCAAGAAACAAGACAGAAGAATCCTGGATTGTGTGTCGGAGATACCCGAGGCCCTCCTGCATGACTGATCGAGTAGGAGAAAAACATCAGCCGCCTTGGTACAATCATTGGCTCCAAGATCAAAGAAAGATCAACATAGCCGGTGAGTTGGGGAAACCGATGCAAGACCATTCTGTGTTGAAGTCAAGGTTGCATGCGGAAACATTGCATACAAAGAGCAAGGATAAAGATTGTTGAACACATGTGATGAAATATGCGAGGACAGCCTAACGGCTGATGGATGTTTGAACTGTAGAAAAGAAGAAACTATATTTGTGACAGAGTGGTCCGGCACCACAATGGTGCTCAATTGATGGTCTCTGTAAGATATTCAACAAAGAAGTTGAAGAAATGAAAGTAAAAGATTAAGAATTAGAATTGGTATGAATCAAAGTGGTCCTGCAATGGTTTAAGCAAAACCCATTGCACAATCAAAAATCTTCAGTTTTTCCTACAAAGTGATCTGAGCCTGAACGAGGGGGATCCGTGGTCCGCACTGGAATGAGGGAGACCAACTGCAAACCTGTGAATGTGAAAATCGTGATAAGGAACTTTGGTGTTTATTTGTTACATCAGATCCTCTGTAATAAGAGACTGCCATTGGTAGAGAGATTTTGCCAGAGTGTGTGCGTGAAGCCCAACCATTCTGCCTTGTCCCGTGCTGAAATCTGTGTATGGAAGAAAATGTGTAAATATGCCTCCCCGCTTTCAAAGTTTAAGTGTGTCTGCATATCTCTGTTTCGAACCATCGATTGACTTCAGCTACTTCTTCCTCATCCAATAAAACGATCCAATAAAACGGATACAGACATGCTATTTTTTTTTAAAACTTTGGTTTTTATTAGCATTTTGTGATACAAAGAACAGAAAAAAAGGAAGGAATGTTTAATAACCCCGTACCCCCCCCCCACCCTTCGAGGAAACCCCCCATGTCCAGCTCAAACACTAGAACAGACAGTGAGGAGACCAAACATTCTTTCCATTTCCTGTGTCGCTGAAGCAATGCGACATGTGACCGACTCAGTAGCTGGCTTGTGGCCGACGTTGCCCTGGGTCATGGGACCCCCTACTAGGTGTTGTCTTACTCGGTAACGATCACGCCCCGTCCATCTGGGGGCATGGCCCTGGAATTAATGGAAGTCCCATCCCCATGTTTGCTGGATCCCATACCAATCCGTGAGAAAAGAGCAAGAATCATTGTTCACCAAGGCAGTCAATTTGTCCATCAAGAACATATTCTTGAGTGTTTTCATCCAATCTTCCTTGGAAGGCATTTCCAGGCTCTTCCACTTCTGGGCCAGGGCCACTCTGCCCGCTCTCAACATAGTTTCCCACATCCTAGGGTACCGGTGCAGTTCCGCTTCCTCCGGGGGGAGGCCCAGTAGCATGTTCAAGGGGTTGAGGGGTAGAGGGTCCTCCGTTACCTCCGCTATCCAATCCCTCACTGACTCCCAGTAGGTCTGTGCTTTCGGGCATAGCCACCACTATCTCCTCCCCCACCAGGCCGTTCCAAAACCCACGAAAGCCCCTCCTCGCCTGAAGGTTATGGGTGTTTAAGACTGCGTACATACAGGAAACCGCACCCTTTCTAGTGGTTGCTGAGTCAAGGAGTTTCTCAAAGGGAGTTAGTTCTCTCCCCAGGTTTGGGCCCCATGAGGGGTCGTTAAGGATGCCCTTAAGGCGGCAGTAATCGAAAATGGAGAGAGTCTCGCCTCCCAGCCCGTCCCTGAGGTCCTCATAGCTCAAGAATTCTCCCTCCCTGAACAGCTGGCCCGCCCATTCCAGGCCCACGTCAGACCAACGCTGGGATTGTCTAAACCCTCCGCTGCCCAATTTCAGGGCGGGGCCCCCACAAGTAGGTCATAGGGGACGACCAGGTGGAACGGTGAGCTCTCCGGGGGCACTCCCTCCAGACATCCCAGAGAACACCCAGGGTTCGGTGGGCCAGTACTTGCTTCGGAACTGTTCGGCGAGGGGCCCACAGGAGATCATGGACCTTAAGGGGGTGGACGTCCATGACCTAGGTATGACTAGTATGTGCGTAGGCCTTCCTTCATGTGTTCCAGGAGGACGTGCCTTTGTGCAGCGTGGTAATATAGCTGGAAATCTGGAAGACCGAATCCCCCCTCCTCCCTCTGGAGTGTCAGAGTGGCCCTCCCGACCCTCTGAGTTTTTCCCTGCCAAATGAAGTCTCGAACCCCCTTATGTAAGTCTATGAAGGTTTGGGTGGGTACCCGGGTAGGAAGGGCTGTAAAGAGGTAGAGAAGCCGGGGCAGAATATTCATTTTGACTGCTGTCATCCGGCCATACCATGATAGGATCATCCTTCCCCATCTCCTCATGTCGGAAGTGATCTCGGAAAATATGGGGTCGTAGTTGGCAGTTCCCAGTTCAGATAAGTCCCTAGTGAGGAGGACGCCCAGGTATTTTATGGTGATTTTGCTCACAGCTATCCGTTGAAACCTGGTCAGGGAGTCTAGCACCGGGTCCACCAGGCGCATTGGAAGAAGAACAGACTTAGTTGTATTAATTTTCAGGCCCGAGAAACGCCCGAAGGAAGTGACCAGGGACAGGAGCGGAGGGATTGAAGAGCCCGGGTCCACCAGATACACCAGAATGTCATCGGCAAACAGGGAGAGCTTGAATTCCACCTCCCTCCTTCTAATACCCCTGATGTCTGGGTGGGATCTGACCGCTATGGCCAAAGCCTCCATCGTGAGGACATATAACAGGGGGGAGAGTGGGCAGCGCTGTCTTGTGCCTCTGGTGAGAGGAAAGGGTTCGGACAGCAATCCATTCACCTGGACTCTTGCGTTGGGAGCTCTATAGAGGGCGGCCACCCAGCTCAAGATGTGCGTCCTAAAGCCCATTCGTTGGAGGAGGAGGGTCATGTATCTCCACTCAACTCTGTCGAAGGCCTTTTCCGAGTCCAGGGACAGGATGCATGCATCAAGATCTGAGTTTTGGGCAAAATGTGCCAAATCTAATGTTTTACAGATATTGTCTGACCATTGTCTACCCCTAATGAAACCCACTTGGTCCCCGTGGACCAGCTTCTGCATTATTCCCTCCATCCGCCTGCTCACCACCTTGGCCAGGATCTTGACATCGATGTTGAGCAATGATATGGGTCGGTAGGACGCGCATTCCCTCGGGTCTTTACTTTCCTTGGGAAGGACCACTATAATGGCTCCCATCATGGAGTCGGGGAGAACACCCTCTAATACTGAGTTGAATACTTTTGCCAGGTAGGGAGACAGGGAGGATCGAAACCTCTTATAGAAGTAAACCGAAAAGCCGTCTTCCCCTGGGGAGGTCCCCACCTTCATCCCGCTGATCGCCTTCTCCACCTCTTCCTCGGTCACCCGACCCTCCAGCCCCTCTGCCTGCTCCCGGAAAGGGACGGTATCTGTATGGAGTCGAGGAACTCCACAATCTGGGTGTCGCCGCTGTCATATTCTGAGACGTATAATGCCTCGTAGTATTGGCAAAAGCATTGCTTATATGGGGGGTGTCGCAACCTAGTGTACCTCTGTTGTCCCTAACCTCCCTCACCATCCTGCTTCTCTGGACCTCCCTCAATTTCCAGGCCAGGATCCTATCCGCTTTGTCCCCCTTCTCGCAGTATTTTTGTTTAACCATTAGGAGGCTCCTCTCAGTTTTGTGGAGGAGCAGGTCTTTTAGTTGGAGTCTGTAGTCTTCAAGTGTGGCCACGCGGTCGCGCTCTAGGGTCTCTGCCGGGGAGCCCCCCTCAGGGTTCTTTCCTGGGCCTCCCTTTCCCTTTTCTGTCGAGATCCTATTTTAATGAGTACTCCTCTGAGGGTCGCCTTGAAGGCATCCCAGAGGATGTGCGTGCCCACCTCACCATTGTCGTTGAGCTCAAAGAACTCTGAAATGGCATCCAGGCTGGCCTGGGCGTGTACCTCATCTCGAAGTATGGCATCGCTGCATCTCCAGCGTCCCCTCCGCTCTCTGCACCAGTCCCCTGCCAGGGTGACTCTAACCAAGTCGTGATCCGACCAGGGAACGGAGTCTATCCTATAACCTGCTACGAAGGGGCGGATGGCCTCGTCCACAAGAATGTAGTCTAGCCTGGAGAAGGCTTTGTGAGTGGAGGAGTAGTAGGAAAAGGAGGGAGTCCCTGTTCTGGGGGTGGGAATCGTGTCCGTCAGGCCCAGGCTCACATTCACCCTCTGAAAACTGCGTGCCATGGCGTCTCCTGCGGGCCTGGGGTTTAATGCGCCCACCCGCTGTCTATCTCTCGATGGGTCGAGGACCATATTGAAATCGCTGCCTACCACCAATGGACCCTGGGCAAAAGTTTCAAGCCTCTCCCCCACTCCCTCTCAGAATTGGGCCTGGCCCTCGTTCGGGGCGTATACTGCTGCCAAGGTTATTGGCGAGCCCTGTAGGGAGCCTCGTACAAAGAGGTAGCGGCCCTCGGGGTCCCTTAGGATGGAGTCTTTCTCGAATCCCAACCCCCTAGCAATCAGGATTGCAACCCCTCTTTTCTTTCCTTTGTGGGATGCATGGAATATCTCCTCGATGCCCCCCCCGCATTCTGGGCTCACTCCCCCTTGCCCAGTGCGTTTCTTGTACAAAGAGTAGGTCCAGCTTTGCACTCCTAAACTCTCTACAGATTAGGGATCTTTTCGTGGGAGTATTTAGGCCCCATACATTCAGGGTTCCCACACCTAGGGCCGGTTGGTCGTTAGCCATAGTCGCTATCACCTTCCCCTTTGGTCACCAATGTCGCATCAACGCTCCCTCCCTGTTTTTTGTATTTCTTTGTTTGGACATTTTTGAAACATTTCCCCAACTTACCCCCCAACTCATTCCCCAACCCTAAACTCCCAACTTGTGTACAAACCCCCTCCTCCCTCCCCGGCGTCCAGCCATGTAGTTCCTCCATTTCTGGATTTTTGGCCGGACCACCAGCCTGTTCCCTATGGCCAGGCATCGATGGCAAAGCGCACTAACGTGAGCCCCCCCCATCTTGCCTCCCTCCGATCACCCCAGCTGGGTCACAGTTTGAGGGGGAACTAGAGTTGTCTCCCCAACCCCGTTGTCAGGACCTGATCTGTGGATGGATCGCGCTTTCCCCTCCGCCCAATGTGCACCCTTCCCCTGGGCCCAGAATGATGCTCCTCTCAACGCCCGCGGGTGTCCCCCCCGTTGCCTCCTTATACTTGCTGTTCAAGGGGGTGCAGCGAGCGAAGCTTCATGAAAGTGCTCCTGTTTTCTAGACCCGGTGAGCGTCATGGGGACACTAATGTCACCCCTCCGATTCGGCATGGTCTTCCTCCATTGGTGCTGGTGGTGTATTTAGTATCTAGAATTTCCGAGAGCCGGTTTTCCTTCTTCTGGAGTTGGGCTGGCCGGGGGTGCTCCTGATGAGCGCTTCGGGCCCCACTGGCCCCCTCCGGGGGGCGGGTTCACCCACATAGTCCTGAATAGCACCCATAATGTCTTCTTCCGTTACCAGCGTTGTGCGTTGGCCTGAATATTCAAAAGACAGGGAGAAGGGGTAGCCCCATCTATAACGCACTTCCTTCTCTTTCAGTTGTTGTGTCAGGGGGTGACACATTCTTCGTTTAGCTAGGGTATAAGTAGAGAGATCTTGAAAAATTGAGATTTGGGCGTTGTTGTAGGTTATCACCCCTGCCTTCTTTGCTTCCTCCAGAATTTTGGCTTTTTCGGTGGAATAGTGAAATTGGGCCAGAACCGATCTGGGGGCTCCCCGTCCTTCCCCCAGCCCTGTGCACTCAGTCGAATGTGAGTTCTGTTGTAATTTCTTCTGCGAACAGGAGGGTGATAATGTCTCTCACCACTCGGGTCAACTCTCTCTCCGTCTCACCCTCCATTTCCGGGATCCTAAAAAATCTAAGATTGTTCCGTCTCTCCCTATTTTCGTAGTTGTCCATTAGCCTGGCTCTCTCCTCGTCCTTCTTCTCCAGGGCTGCAAGCCTCGTGCCAAATTGGACCTCCGGGGATGTAGAGGACGATTGATAGTTTTCCACTTGTAGGAGTCTGTCCTCAATTTTGTCTACTCTCTGGTCCATCTTCTCAAACTTCTGGGCGTTGTCGGATCTCATCTCTCTGATCTCCTGGAGGATGGAGGCAAAGCCCCTTTCCATCGTCATTGCGGGTTGGCCTGCGGGTTCAGTGTGGGCCATGATTCATGAGAAGTTCGGGACCCCGGTGGTATTCTCTGCTTCCTGAAAGCGGAATGCTTGTAAGGTTTTCCTCCAGCTCATGAGATCCTACTGGTCCCCTGCTGCCGGGTCTGCTGCGGTCTGGGAGGCCCTTGGGGGGGGGCGCTGTGTTGCCTCGGGGCCAGGCAGTAATGTGTCTCTCCAGCAGGGATTATTGACGGTGGGCTGTAGGGAGTGGGCCAGCCTCCCAAGCGGGCACTCGCCCCACCGACTGAGGGCGGGGACCTCTCACCTGGGTCACGGGTAGCCTGCAGATTCGAGGTGGGCCGCGGTTCCGGAGAGGTTAGGGATCCTGGAGGTTTTTTCCTGTGCCGAAAGCGGTGTGCTTATCGGGTCTTCCGCCCGCTCATGGTGACCTTCTGACCCCCTGCTGCGTGGTCCGCTGTGGCCCGGGGGGCCCTTAGGGGCATGCTGCACTGTCCTGGGGCCAGACAGTTATGCGTCGCTCCAGGCAGGGCCGGCAAGCGGTGGAGTAACCCCCGTGGGGGATGGGATAGCCCCCCAGGTGGGCACTCGGCCCTCCAACCGAGGATGGGGGCCTCTCACCTGGGTTGCGGATTGCTGCCGGCGGCGTTCTTCAGGGCAGGGGAGCCGCCACTGCCAGATCGTTGTCTCCTCTCAGGGTTGTCCGCTGTCTGGCGGATCCACTCCCCGGGGCCCGGTCCGAGGGCCTCCCCCTGCTGTGCCGTATGCCGTGAAGTTCCTCGTCATTGGTTCTCTGGGTTGGGGTCAAAGATGAGACTTCGGGTGGGTTCAGGCAGGGGCAGCACACCCCGCATATCCCCGTTTGGACCCCAGTGGAGCCGAGTTGTGGGGCCTCTCCTCTGTGAGTGTCAGGACCTGTCGCCTTGGGTCTCGTGGGGGGGGGCTAGTCCGCTGCTCGCCCGAGGCGATGTGGTGCTGAGGGCCTCCGCTCTCGGGCCCCCTATGGTGAGGCCTGGCCACCAGCGTCATCTCCTGGGGCCTGTGTCGCTGCCTTGTGGGGACCTGATCCGGATCCGAAAGTATCCCTTGTCCGAGGGCGGGCGGGGGAGCCGCCGCCGGTCCCCGCCTGGGAAACGCCACTCCGCTGCTACGCGCCCTCTGCCTCCGGGGTCGGGGGACCGGGGTCCTCGCCCCAATCTCTTTGCTGTGGAGGGCTCCTCCGCCTCCAGCGCCGCCGAGAACGGCGCCTGCCCAGCTGCGCACCGTAACCCCCCGAACTCGGGTTCCGCTCGGAGTTAGAGGACCGTTCCTTCGAGCGGGGGCATCACGGGGGGGGTCACCAGCTTATGCCACCAGTTGTGTTCACTCGGGGGGAACTCGGGGGGGGCTCAATCCCCTGAATAGGCCCAGCCTCGGCGGGAACTCCGCGATCAGGCAGCCATTGCCTGTGCGCCCCATGGTGGCCTCCCCAAACATGCTATTTAATGATTTGTTTAAAGAAAATCTCTATGTCTGTTAATTCTAAATCTCCTTCTAAGTGGAAAAGAGAGCATAACTCTAAAATAATGTATGTTAGACTCCCGAATTGTCCAACAATAAAATAATGTTATGCAAGATAGAAAAACAATTGAAAGAAATGCACAACAAAGACTCTCTGAGACAGTTAAGCTCAAACCATCAATCGCAAAAAGCACTGATTGCAAATGCTAAATCTCTCTCTTACACAACCTTCATTCTGAAAGCAGGCTCAGACTCCTAAATACTTTTTTCCACTGAACGACACCTATTTGCATCCCGTCTAAACAATGGTCTCTCTATAGAAAAATGTAATAAAATCAACTATTTTGTTTTTTCCAAAATAAGCCAGATTTGTAGTCAACTGTCAACATAAAGAGCATTAGCTGACACTCGTTTATTCCTTTCTTGGAAAAAAAACCTGTCTGGATTGGTTTCATCTTCCATACTTCCGTTCTTTGTTTAGGATTGCATTATAACTTTTGTGTTTCTGATGCACTACTCAGCATTAGTTTCCCAATGTCCTCTGCAGACCACATGCACATGTAGAAGTAAACATTGACTTTCACATATCTTTTCACACAGAATAAAATGGCATGGCATGGCTGTGTGTGGAGAGTTTGATTTTGCTCCTTACTGGGCTCTACATAACAGTGGTGTTCATATATACAATGGGAGGTTCATTAACAGACCTATGCTGCTGAAGCCCGTTTTATGCTGGTACAGTGTCCCTTCCATGGCATTTGAATGACTGACCAACTATCTTCCAGCCTTGCCAATGTTTCAGAAGCACAGCCGACTACAAAGTGTCCTTGTGTGTGGGTCAGTGTTCTTGTTTGTAAAAACACCTATTTGTGACCTGCCACTTATCCCATATTGGCTAATATGATCCATATATATATTCAGTGAAAACACTTTGTTAAAGGGACGTTATGGTTCCAAGTAAAACCGGAAAACCCTTGAAATTCACCAGTTATGGTAAGCTAAGCAACCATAACGCGCCACCACCGTGCACAAGACTAAGACCCACAACATCAAAGATGACATCACTGATGTTTTCTCACTGAATTTCATAGGTTTTTAGTAGCGCAACTTAACCATAACGTCCCTTTAACAATGTTTTTTCACTGAATTTCATAGGTTTTTAGTAGCGCAACTTAACAATAATAACTTTGAATTTATGTGCATGTAATATGGAACATACTAAACCTCTTCTACTGAACTTGATGTCCGCAAACTCTTTTAATGTCCGCAGACATGTTCGGAGAACAGTACCACTACCTAAAAACTATGGGGGGGTATGTTTGATTGTTATATCATGTCATAGGAACATTTAACAAATTCACAAAGCAGCACACATACACAGAATATGTTGTGATACATAAGAAATGTAACCCATATATGTAACACACTAACCATTCATTTAAATACAATATGTTCTAAAATGGAATATACCAAAAGAAGATAAATAGGCTTCCAACATAATTATTTCACAGACACTACAGAACTAAGACCAGACCTACAAAGTACTTAGAACATTTCTTACCTGAAATAGTATGTGTACTTCATTTTACTCATATATTTCTAAACTTTCTGTATTAGATTAAAAAAATATATATTATCTTTTTTTTTCTTACAGAAATGTCTAGTACTCTGGAATGGCTAGAGGAGCATTTCCCACATGAGGAAATGTCACAAGATAGTGAAACTAATGGTAAACACTTTAGAATATAAACCATTTAATTATTATTATTTTATATACATTTAACATATATATATTGTTTTGTACTGAGCATACCAAAATAGAAAATACCTCTGAAGAAACTGTCATGGATAACAAGCTTGACAGCATAAAAGAGAAAATGGATTTATTGTTGACCAATTTTAATAATTTGAAAACATTTGTTGAAGATCATTTTAAAACAAAAACCTCATACCATTGTCCCACATGTACTTGTCCCCCCTCACCATATCCCAGTCAATTATCCCCAAATCCTCTCCATAACCCAAAACTTTTGATGAGACTTCCATCCCTTCTTCACCTGATACCAATCATGTTGAAACCCCTAATTCTCCTGTGTTTGTTTCTGTTTCTGCCTCACCTTCTTTGCTATAAATTATTAATATATGTTACATAAAGTAATATTTTTATATTGTGTTGTAATTAGTTTCCGTTTTTTTTTTTAAAAACAAACGCGCTGTCCGCGGACAGCGCTGGTGTTCTGGAAAGTTCGTAAATAAACAAAAATGGAGCTGTCCTGAAGAACACTATACCTGTCCGTACTGTTCGCTAGCAAGTTGAAACTGTTCTGAGAACACAATTGGTGTCCTGAAATGTTCGTAATTAAACAAAAATGGAGGTGTCCTGAAGAACACTATACCTGTCCGTACTGTTCGCTAGCAAGTTGAAACTGTTCTAAGAACACAATTGGTGTCCTGAAATGTTCGCAAATAAACGAAAATAGAGCTGTCCTGAAGAATACTGTACCTGTCCATACTGTTAGCTAGCAAGTTGAAACTGTTCTAAGAACAGACGCGGTGTCCTGAAATGTTTGTAAATAGACAAAAATGGAGGTGTCCTGAAGAACACTATACCTGTCCGTACTGTTCATTAGCAAGTTGAAACTGTTCTAAGAACACAATTGGTGTTCTGAAATGTTTGTTAACGAAAATGGAGGTGTCCTGAAGAACACTATACCTGTCTGTACTGTTCGTTAGCAAGTTGAAACTGTTCTAAGAACACACACAGTGTACTGAAATGTTCGTAAAGAAACGAAAATGGAGGTATTCTGAGGACGCTATGTCTGTCCGTATTGTTCGCAAGAAAGTTGACACTGTTCTAAGAACAAACGCCTGTCCGTAACTGTTCGTTTGACATCTGACGCACTTTTAATTACTTCAGGACCCGAACAGTGTCCGTAGAACATCAACGCACATGCGCAAACCAAAGCCCGTGCATTTGGTGTCCTACAGACAGTCGCTTCCTTCGCGAACATGTTCGCGAAGCGACCATGTGACCGCACCCACGCTGATCTCATGTTCTGAAATGGACACTGTTTGTGTCCCCGAACAATTTAAAAGTACATTTTCAAGTAATCCACAATATTTTTCAATTAAAACTCACCATAGCACAAGTCCCACATACTAATTATAGGTTTATACATACTTTTTGAACCCTTTTGAACCTTTTTTGTGTTTGATCTGTCTGTGGGCAGCACGCATGTCTGTGGACGACGCACAAGCACCCCTATAAAAGACCACGCCCTAGAGCTTATTCTCATTGTGTTTCTGGCTATTCTACAGAGCACATAGATTTTTGCTGCAACCTGCAGATTTCCATCTTCAACCTGATGGCTTCTGTGGCTCCACTGCAGCCACCTGGTGCTGTGTCTGCCTCAGCACCACCCCTACCCCCTCCACCACCACCACCTTCCCAAGGGCCTGAAGAGGGGAACAGGTGTGAGGATGCAGAGGAGGAAAAAGAGGATGACGAGAATGAGGTAGAGGAAATCCCTACTACCGGCACTAGGTGTGAGTCTTAGGTGTGGCGGTTGTTTACCATTCATGGGAATGGTCCTAAGGCACGTGCAAACCATGTCACCTGAAATGAGTGCAAAATGATACTCAGTCGCGGGAGGCACAGTTCGTACAGCTTTGGAACAACTACCATGAAGCGACACCTGAGGTCATTTCACTCTGGGGCTATTTGCAAGGTTGTACCTTGCGAAGAATGTAGTAGGTTGATTTTCTCTACTTCATCCTCTGTTTCTGATCCTGTCACCACTAGGACCACCTCTGTGGGACAGCGTCTTCCTCAAGCTGCCTCACCAGCCATACAGAATTCTGATGACCCTTACCTTTCGAGGTTCACAGTTGTTTGTATGAACTGTGACACAGTACTCTGCAGGGGGGAGCGACTACGCAGTGCTTTTGAGACTATCGTCTCAGAGCATGAGAAGACCTGCTCACTACCCAAATAAAACCCACTCTACATCTTCCTCTCTCTGCTCGCCCTTTCTTATCCCTGTGGTTGGTGTCCCCCCCTTTACCATCCTTTCCCCTCCTCTCCTAGTGTGTTGTGTATAAAAAACCCAAACAAAATACAAAATTACAAAAATAAAAAAAAAATAAGGCTCCTTTCAGAGCCGTCTTTCACAGTTAAAAAATAGAAATTAAAATAAATAAAGCAGGGCCCTTTGTATTTTTTAGAAGTCCGCGGACAGCCCGGGGAATCTAAAAAATTGGGTTGCTACCCTATAATAACCATTGCAATTTTCTGTGGTAAGAAGTGGTGGCTCTGAAAACAGCCTTTGGGAGGTGTTTGTATGTCAAAAATTATAAATACTTAACACCTACTTCAAAATGGATGCTGTAATTCTAGAAAAGGTCGTAATGCATTTTGTACATTTCTCAAAAAAATCTGATTGCCAGCATAAGTAAGATGGACTCCATCTTTGCGAAAAATGTATGTACTACGAAACATAATATTTTCATTGTGAAAAGAGGACATGCCAATATCTCTTAGAAAGGCACAAACAGCCTGCCTTATTAACATTGCGCCTTTCTTTTCCATTTGTGGACCAAATGAAGAAGAACGAAGCCACATTTGTCTCTGTGCAATCCGTGAAAATATTACTTGAGAATTAGTGAACATGTCCGTGACCTTCCCAAGACCTTCTTTCATAGAAAATTGCAAAGAAATTCCAGACACATGTCCTAAACTGTTCCCTCCACAATGAATTACAATTATGTCTGGATGTTGCTCTGTCTCCAAACTAGCACAAAGAGGTAGCAAGTCCAATCACTTCGTTCCACGTACTCCATGCCAGTGTACTTCCACATGTGGGAATCCAAGATCTACAGCTACTCCACAGCTTTCTGCATGCACCTTCAACCAATGTATCCATGAATCTCCCAAAATCCAAACAATCTGTTTTCTGAAAACACAGCCATAGCTATCTGTTGTTCTTTCAGCAAAAAGAGTATCTGAGAAACTCTCTCCTGGCACAACACACCCACTAAAATTTCCTGAGCAATCCCTTTCAGTGCTCATTCTCATTTGCATGACTTCTGAACCCAAAAGTCCCTGGATGTAACACCCGATGTCCGCAAACTACGGCCATGTCCGCGGACATATCGTAACATGAACAGCCCTTCTACCATTTCCACTTCACTTTCTGTGCCATTCTCTCATTGGATGTAGCTAAGAAGTCACATGACCATCCACCAATCTCATTTAAGATCTCCACATCTAACTGCATCATCATAGATCAGCACTGCAAATGTACTGTGAATCTCTCTGAGTACAAGTGTCATAACATTGGCAAGCACCATCTACAAGAAATACTGTACAAGTCTCCAAGATTTCTACTTGCAGCTCCATGCATATCCATATGCATGAACACAAACTACAGGTATGCATATTTTCTGTACAGTACACACATTTTCAAACTGACTTAACATTTTTGTTTTATTTCTTTATTTATTCAATTACTTTAATTTAAGCATGACATTGAGGTACTATTACCTGGAAGAGCTTAGTTACAGAAATAGTGGTATTCAGTGGTACATTATGAATTTCACAAACATAGTAACGATATTTTGTTTGCTACAGTTAGTCATTACAATACAATTTGTTCATTAAGAACATATCATATGTATTGAACTTGTGCGATGTATCTTATGTAAATAAGATAGTTTTAATGGTTTTGAGGAAGGCGCTGAGGATTTCAATTTAAAAAATCAATGTCTAAATTAAAAACAGTGCTATATACAAATAAATTACTAATTTGTTTCTTTTACAATTGCAGTGAAGACCATTCTCCTGAAAAGAAGCAACCGAATTTGAAGAACAAAGAAGAACTAAGAAGTAACCTGTTCATTTCAGAAAAAAAATAAGTAGAATATCACCATAATAATAGAGATTTAGCACCATTCTGTCCAAAAATCCCCATCTCTTAAACAGCGATTTACAGCCAGAATGACCCACAAATTCCTATCTTTGTACACACAAATTACCCAACTCAACCGCTACAATTTTGATATTATAGAACAAACAACTGTTTTAATTGTATACATTAGATTTACTATTTGTACTTCTCCACACCACTAGCTTACTTTTTTCTGTCAACTGAACCCCAGTTTAGTAGCACATAAATTCAAGAATACCCATCCCTACTAGTTGTAGTTCCCAATGCACAATCACACACCATTACATACATCTTTATCATCTTACTCAAACACTCATGCACACAGCACACATACATTGCAGATCCCCCAACCCATACCTTCTTTATTTTTTTCAACTGACCCTAAAGAATGCCTACCAAGTCCGTAGAAAGCAACACAGAAGTAGAACAAATGAAAATAAAAGTGTCCAACATAAGCATCCATCTCTAGCAGAATTTGTAAAAAAAGTTGAAACAAAACAGCTAATACAGTCATTTAGTGAAACAAAAGAAGTTTCAAGTGCAAAAGCTTTGCCTCCTCTATCAAAATATAAAACAAACCAGAAAACAATTAACAAAAAATCAGCTTTCACTACAGATAAAACTGCTTCTATAAATCTTGATAAAGTTCAAAGTAAGCATACCAAGAAAATTATTTTAGCCAAAATGTTCCGTCACAGAGTCTTTCCAAATCTTATAAAAACAGGAGAGAAACCTGGTTCAACCCTTAAAACCTATTCTAGGAAAATAATCTTAGAAGCGTTGATAGTGCAATTCTTCTCAAAAGAACGTCATTTATTTTAGTGTTAAACGAAATGAAACCACTAACAAAACTAATAACTAAATTACAAAAAAGACTTCTCAATAAACGAAATGTCAACAGAAAGAACTTCTTAAGTATCTGCAGAGGTGAATGGAATCACACTGCGAGCACAGAACCATACTTTAATGAAGAAGCGTACAAACAAAAGGATACAAATACAATTGCCATACATAGCAGTGGTCGAGGTTATGAAAAAGTGAATAATACCATAATAGAACAAGAAGTACTCCTTACAAAAAATATGCCCTGAAAACTAAGAATTACCTGTCCATTCAACTAAATAAGAACATCTAGTGTACAAATGGCCATGCATGTCAATGTGTAACATTCCCAAACAATTTTTCAAGTCTTTACGCCAATTCCCCAATCAATATATAAAAAGCAAAGACATAATAAAAATTAAACTACTACAAAATATGGATACATGTCCAGTGCGCAAGTACACAGGACTACAAAAAACATTCATTGGCCTGCATTACAGGACCTACTTGTAAAACCACCTTCCATGATATCAAAAGGATATCAACACATCATTCAACTATAAGAAATCTAGTTTATAAACTGTACTATGCTAAAAGTCCTGCTTTAGCACTAGCAAATTTAAATAACATTCTTCTTCATGGTACTGCAAAAGACCTACTTGAAGAAATTGATTATATCCAGAAAAAATATTTTGGAAGTGAAAGTAACTTACAGAATGAAATAGCTTTAAACCAAATTAGCAACAATTCTACACATGGCAACCTTTTACTAAACACATACAAAAAAGAAATACTCAAATTTAAAAGTACATCAGCTGAAGTACCAAACCATGTATGTGTATGTTGCTGCAGAACTTTTTATAACAGTAACACAAAAACTGTAGACCTATCATACAAAATAGAAGAAAATGAAGATTCTAGATGGTTTGAATTAGCTCTCTACCTTGTAGCAGAAAACAAATACAAAATAACTGACCTCTTAATACTTTGCAGTTACTGCACTACAAAACTTGACAACAACCAAACTCCTTCACGTGCTATCACAAATAATTTGGAATTATACCCACTACCAAAACCCCTACAACAACTTAATTTATATGCGAGCATCATAATTCAAACAGTGCACCCATTTCAAGCAATAATACGCCTTCAACCAAAAACAGCAAAATTACCTCCCTCTGAATTGGTAAAAGGCATTTGTGGAAAAGTAGTTTATTTACCATTAGATTTAAAAGAAAATTGCATACTTTAGAAGTGCAATGTCCAATGCAGCAATCTTTAATTATCTTAGTAAATGGAGTACCTAAAAAGACAAAACAATATGGCAACAGCTGGTGGATTTACATAAAGTTAGACATGCCTTGCAATATCTTAAAGAGAATAATGAATATTACAAAGAAATTAATATTGAAGAAAACTTGAAGGATATAACTGAAATAATTCAAGAAACACAAGAAGCTGGTTAATTTGAGCTCCTAGATCCTGCTACAATATCAAATACTTTAGATCATTATACAATTCATCCTTTGCACTCTAATGACACCATAGAAGATGCACTGGAAACGTACCAAATGCGTCAAACAAAAGGATCATCAATCAGCATATGGGAACAAAGTATAGAAGCAGGTCCTTTTCCTCTACTCTTTCCTACTGGCAAAGGAGGAAGGTACGATGATAGACCTATTCAAATATCAGCTTCAGAATACCGCTCATTACGGATGTATTCTGAAGATCCCAGATTTAGACAAAATGTGGAATACATATTCCACCTACTCTTTGAATGTGAACTAGCAACTTTATGTTACGGAGTTGCACATATATTAAAATCAGGATCACACTTTCAAAATATGACAGCTACACAATTATTACAAAAAGTGCAACAAAAAGATGAGGTTTTACAATCAAATATTACAAATCTATTAACAAATATGCGTGGTACTAAAGAGTACTGGTTTCGACGTTATGGAGATGTACGTTGTATGATCAGAAACCTTGGGCCACCCACTTGGTTTGTTACATTAAGTTGTGCAGAATATGCATGGGAAGATTTACATGATTTCCTATGCATATCAAACAAAAACAAAACAAACATAGATATACCAACACCTGCAGAACTTTGTTCTTTGGATCCTGTTAATGTTTCAAGATATTTTCAACATCGCTTCATTGCTATGCTACATTTTATTTGTAATAAAACTGTTCCTCCCCTTGGAGAAGTGCAACACTTCTTTTGGAGAAAAGAATACCAAGCCAGAGGAGCACCACATATCCACATGCTTTTATGGATTAAAGATGCTCCTAAATTTGGTCAAGACAGTGATGCCACTGTTTTACAGTTTATTGAAAAATATGTCACTTGTGAAATTCCATCAGAATCCACAAATAGTGATCTTCATGCACAAATTTTACAATTTCAAAGACACAAATGTGGAAAATATTGTCGTCGCAAATACAAAAACAAAGGGAAATACTACACCAAATGCCGATTTGGTTTCCCTAGACCAGTTACAAATACAGGTCAAGTGAACAACCTCATGTCTTCAGTTAGACATAGTGTTAAAGGTAAGTCACCTAAAAATACATATTACATAAAAAGGAAAGAAGAAGGAAAATATATCAATGATTACAATGCAATCATTGCCCACTTATGGAATGCAAACATAGATGTGCAGTACATTGCAGACAATTCTACTGTAGTTGCACGATATGTCACAGCATACTTAACCAAAGCAGAAAAGACAGAGCTCCAAGACCTCTGGAATGACCTGTCATCAGATAAAACAGTGTCTCAGAAATTATACAGCTTGGGCATACAAATGCTCTCCCATAGAGAATGTGGGTCAAATGAAGCAGCTGATCGTTTAACTGGTACTGCATTGTATGGTAAATCTGAAAATATAGTATGGCTAAGTCTTGGTCCAGCTAAATCTAGAAAAAGAGTTCTAAAATCTTAGGAAGATATAGAAACAATGGCCAAATGTGATCCCAACAGCCAAGACATTTAAAAAAAAACAATTTATTGGACACATACTACCCAAACACAAGTAATACTTTGGAAACCATGTGTCTATACCACATAGCCCAAAACCACACATACAAAAATAATATAAAACCTGATGAAAAAAAAAGTAAATACAGATTGACAAACTGTGAAGGCAGCTTAGTTAAACTCACCAAACCAAATTTAATTAATCATATCAAATTGTCATTAAAGATTCCTCAACATAAAGAAGTATATTACATGTCCCTGCTACACCTCTTTAAACCATGGAGAAAAGAAGAAGAAATACTAGATAACTATGACTCATATGAAGATGCTTTCAAAGCAAATGAAAGCACTATAACTGATGTAAACTTTACACAGTACAAAACAATGTTGCACAATGAACAGCAACATGAAGAAGAACTCCAGGCCCAACTAGATAAGGACACTCCTGACAGTATTCAACCTTCTGTAACAGGAAGCCAAGAACAACTGGGAGAGCCACTAATAGCAAATGAAGCAGAATTAGTTATGATAGAAGTCGAAAACACCATGTGTCAGTATGACAATAAAGAAGACTTAACTACACTACAATCAAAACTAAACAATGAGCAACGTAGCATTTTTCAAGAAGTAACAAAACAAATTGCACATGGTGTACAACACGAAAATAAAGAATGTTCCTGCCATAATTATAAACCTATACTACTGTATGTCAGTGGTGAAGCTGGTTCTGGCGAAACATTCCTAATCAAAATCATCAGTAAGTTCCTTCAACAATTGACAAACAACAAAATGTCAGCTGTTGTCACTGCTCCCACAGGTTTAGCTGCCTACAACATAGGTGGTGTCACGTTACACCGATTACTACTATTGCCAGTAGAACACCAGAACAAATTAGACTATTACAAACTTTCTGCAGAAGCTGCAATGGATCTACGCAGAGTATTGAAACAAATGAAAATGCTACTAATAGATGAAGTGAGCATGGTCTCCAACGTAATGTTTGCTTTGATTCACCTCAGAGTACAAGAAGTACTCAAAGCAAACTATGAGGAGCTCTTTGCAGGAAAACACATTATTGTTTTCGGAGATCTTCTTCAATTGACACCAGTAAAAGTTGAGCCTATTTTTAAAACATTAGGACACAAACTCTGCCGTAAAACTGTTGGCAGCATTGGAAATGTCAATCTTTGGCAACATTTCCAATACAGAGAATTAACAGAAAACATACGGCAATCTGCAGATCTCACTTATGCCAACATCTTAAAAAGTATCAGAGTTGGTATACTTTCTAAAGAAGCAGAAGCAATATTGAAAACCTGGCACATTAATGCACTTTATGGTGATAATGCATGTGCTACAGATGTTATGGAACAATTAGCCCACAAAAATGTCAATTGTATGGCCTTAATGCCAACTCTTGCAAGCTGTTTCAAATTCAATGAAATAATGTTAAGTAAAGAAATGCAACCAATAATGGAAATTAGCACTGCAGACCAACTAGATGTACATGGTATGACACTACCTATGTGTGACCAAGCCACAACAAGACTAAATAATTTAGAAAAATCAATCTCAAACACAGCAGGCTTAGAAAAGATATTACAATTATCCTTAAATTGCAGAGTAATGCTTAAACGTAACCTTGATGTGGACCAAGGACTAGTTAATGGAGCACTGGGCACAGTTGTTGGCTTTCAAACATAGCCACGTGACAACAAAATTCAGTTTGTCAATATTCTCTTTGACAAACTTTCAGAAGTAAAAAGGATAGGACGCTCAACAGCTCGATTCCTTCTCTTAAAAGACATGTATGTACGCAGAGAACAATTTTCTCTAACTCTTGCATACGCAGTCACAATTCATAAATCACAAGGTCTTACCCTAGACAAAGCAATGATAGACATTGGTAACACAGTCTTTAAAGAAGGCATGAGCTACGTAGCACTATCAGGCTTCTGTACACTTGACGGTCTATTTCTAATCAACTTTGATGCAAGTAAAGTAAACGCTGATATACCTTGCACTTTAGAATACAATAGGCTTTGCTCACTATACACCCCCCATCTAAACACATATTCTGTTCCACATAAAGTAAAACGTTATAAAAGAAATATAAATCAAACAGAAATGCAACAGGATGTCACTACAAATCCTCCAAAGAGAGTAAAAGAAACTAATACTTCATCAAGTACCACAAGCAAAATAAATCAATTAGGGAAAGTAAACCCGGTACTTCTTCAAAGAATGAAGACAAACTCCAAAAAAAGCAGTCAGATACAGAACTACCTTGTCCATTTAAGCTCTCAAATATAGTTGGTGTAAGTTGTTACGCAAATGTATCAATGAATATTCTATTTCAATTACCACCGATTGTTGACAACATTTACTTACACAGTCCAGACCAATTGTGTTTGCAAATGTTAGTACTTCACAGAAATGCAGCAAACAAACCTGATAACACATATAGTGTTTATGGAATAAGACAACAATTGGACTACTGTGCTGGAATGGTGAAATTCACTATAAAGTCACAGGAAGATCCACAAGAATTTCTAATGTACATACTACAAGCACTGGAAAATAAAAAAAAACATACCTATAAATGAAATCTTCCAGATTTCATACATGTGGAAACATACATGCACTCTCTGCAACAATGTGACACAAGAGCAAAATATATATATCAATACCTAATTGTGAATCCATTCCATTTCAGCAACTTGTACAAAATGCAAGCCTGGTAGATTATGTTCTACCTGCAATTCAGATAATCGCTCCACGTTACTAATACAAACACATAGTAAATACGTAATACGAGTGCTTCTACGTTACAATGCAGATGGTACCAAAAACAACTGCAAGCTGACTGGATTCACACTCGGTCAAGTATCACTTCGTAAGAAAATCTTCACAACAATAGGTGTAATCTACCACGCAGGAGCCACAACCAATTCAGGGCACTACACTGCATATATAAAAAAGAAATGTGGATGGTATGAATGTAATGATAGTACCGTTACTCTAAAACAGAGATTACCAGCAAATCTTACAAACGCGTATTTAATGTTCTTAAGACCAAAATTTTATAACTAAACTGTACTTAAACCCTAAGTAAACTTGTAGTAATACAATGTAAACTGTTAGAATATTCCAAAAGCTATCTAACTGCCCAAACATTCTGCAACAACTAATCAGATAAATGAATACCAGTAAATTAGAGCAAAGAATAGACAGTTAGAATACGCCAATTGGTATCTAACTGTCCCAAAATTTGACAATATCCAAACAGATAAATCAATACCACTAAAATATATCAAAAAATAGACAGTTAGAATACGCCAATTGGTATCTAACTGTCCCAAAATTTAACAATATCCAAACAGATAAATCAATACCACTAAAATATATTAAAATAAATAGGAAGTTAGAATGCACCTACTGGTATCTAATTGCTCCAAAATGTTATAATATCCAAACAAATAAATAATATGTTACTGCTCCACAAAAATGCAACAAGCCAATGTATAAAGCATTACCCAGAAACAACAAGTGAACACTGAAAACAAACAAATAAACTGTAGCATAACAGAAACAGGTTTTTTTTTTAATCCAACATGGATTTTTTTTCTCCCACAGACCCAATGATTTTAGCAACAAACACAGAAACTGAGCAAATTGCACAGTACTCTGGTTTGTAATCTACTAAATATGAGGGTCCAAAACAAAAAAAAATAGTCGATTATACAATGTAATATGTCATTACAAAATACTAATACTAACATGCTATTTTCTTTTATCACAGAAATTAACAAGAAATGCATGTACTCCAGTTACTAAACCAAACAGTAAGTATATTATACACTCTATGCCCTGGCCATAACCATCGCAGCATATCACACCCATAGTATCTTATAACTTTGTTCCTTATAAATTTGTTTTTGACCCAAAGTTATAAGCAACTATAAGTGTGAAATGCTGTGGTGGTTGTGGCCAGGGCATAGAGTGTTGGGTGCATGGCCAGGGGGAGCAAAGTTATAAGCCGCCCAAAAAGTGCTCTTCCTATGGAAACACCAACTTAACCATAACTACATGGCCACTACCGTGGCCATGTAATATAATGATATAGTATTGCTTTTCCACAGATAGTTTATGTTAATGGGCCCAATTGGATTTTGTTTACCCAGATATTTAACTTCTGAAGAAGTTACTTGATGATCTACTGAAAAGATGGTGTACATGTTTTACACAATAAAGTGAGAGAATACATCTTACCTAAATGAATGTATTGGTGGCAGCACAAGAAAGACTATTCCACAAAACATCTGTGCAGTGCAAGAACACAAAACTCCAATAAATGACCTGGCTTCTAAAGCAACCATAACTGTACCACTACTATTGTACAACAACAATCATAACTCTGCCATTGGCATGCACTGCTCATGGCATCTGTCTGTATGGTCATGGTCTGAAATATTGGCCTGAAATAGTGCCAAATGAGGGGTGTCTATATCACTTTTAGAGTTGTCAGGCCAATCTGCGATGTTCAATACAGAAGATATGAGGTAATCCCTTCATGCTTAACACTCTCAGTCGTGATCTTGGACGTGGATTTGGATTGGTTCTGCTTTTCCATCTTAGACAAATCTCAGAGAGTCATAATGGGGAATTCTCTGGCAGATTCCATGCCTGTACATTATGTTGTTCTTTAGCAGTCTCTTTTATCCTCCTCTGGTTCAACATTTTTATTCAACCTCTGATGTCAACATAAACAAACCATAAACTTTCTTCTAATTTTTGTATAATTTTCGTTGTTAAAATCTGGATCAAAGATTGATTACTTATGTGGTGTCATTTGCGTTGAGATATGTGGCCTCATGAGCAGTGGATGGCGGTTGGTGAGTTGTTCCTTTGTAAAGGTGATGGCAAGTTATGGTTGCTTTAGAAAAAATAACTGCCACTTTTGGTGGGGGGGTGTTTTCTTGTGCTGCATCCGTAACATCATTTGAGAACGTTCTTTTCACTGAATCTCATTGGGGTTTCTTAGGCCAACTGGACTACAAAACTAAATTCAACAACGTTTTCCCTATGAATTGTATTTCTTTTATGACATACTATATCATGAATGCAGTACCCAGAAAGCAATTGGTCTAAATCATTTTGGGAATGCTGCCACGCCCAGGATCACATACACCATTGTGGGTAGATGGGCTACCGGTTATGGTATGCAGCCATGGGCAGTGGGAGTTTTTTGTAGGGCCTGTTATAGCCACCCAGAGGAGCCACTAAGCCTGGCTTGCGGAAATGCTCAACACCCACTTTAACCCCATGGCAGGCCCATGGGGCATTGCCATAGCCTTAAGACATGGGCAATTGCCTCTTTGTCTCAGGTCCCACCAAGCAACACAAAATAGGCTATTGGACCTAGCCAAAGGCATTCTTTCCCCAATTGGGGGCCATGGCCTGCAACCAGGTCCAGTGTCCTCTTATCCTGGGGCAAGACATTCAGGAAAGTTATAGATCCTGAAAAGCCACCGAAAGGACCCACTGTGGTGGGTGTGTAGCAGTGTGGATTTGCCCCACTGTAAGACATTTGTCAGTGGGCACCTTTGAGTCCAGTGGCAGCTTTTTGGGCATGACCTTCTGTCATTTTCTAATCCCTACCTCTGACCACTTTCCTGAATGCCCCACAGCCAGGAACTGTGCCCCTCCAAGCCAAGTGAAGAGGCAACTGGATTTCAGCTACCTAGTGTACATTTTAAACCACTGCAGGTCCGTGGACCACCCGCCATGACTTGTGGGTATTCTGGGGTATGACCTTCTGTCATACCTGAGACCTGCCAAGCCACCTGAAGCAGTCAGTGGACTTGGACTGTGGCCTGACCCAAAGGGCTACTTAATCATTGTGGGTCTATGAATGATTGGACCTTTTGCCTGGGGCATGACCTTCTGGTAGGCCCGGGCCCCATCAAGCCACCCAAAGTGTCTTCTTGGCACGGATTCAGGATGCTTAGTGGGGGCTGTGCCTAGCAGAAGGGAGTTCCTCTGGCACTGTTGCCAGTGTGAGTTAAAGTGAGCACTTGGCCAGGCCACGCTAAATGACTACTTTGAATGGTTTGGCTGGGGTTGTTTGTGGTTTCTAAAGCAACCATAAGTGCCCACCACCATTGTAAAACTACAATACCTCAACCACTACCATCCACTTCAAATGATGCCAAATATACCAATACAAATGACAAATACATAACTGCGCTTTGAACTCGACTGCAACAACAAAGATTTAAAAAAATGAAGGGCATTTTTAGGTTTTATATTTTATTGTGGCCTGTGCAGGAATTAGTGTACTTTAGTGTTTCTTTACCTACCAATTCGGCAGTTTGGATTTTCACATGCAAACACCATAATTGTGCACATGTGTAAACAATAGAACATTTACATCTGACTGGTTGGTGTATGCAGACGGTTGTCCATGAATTAACCAAATTTAAAAAACAAATAGAAAAATGACTGCATCTTTTGGGTCGAAAAATCAAAATTCATACTTGCTTTTTGCACTATTTTTTTATAATGTGGGGTGACCGCCGCACTTCTCTCACACCCTACCTTATCTAATATCCTTACCCCACCCCACACCTACATTTTAATAAACATGTACCCACATTTCCCAAAAAATGTGGCCCAAAAATGCAGTCACAAAAGGCAGACAACTTAATTATTTGTATTTATTTTTTACCGTGTTAGTCTGCAAAGAAAACTAACAGCATTCTCTGATTATGTGGAAAGAAATAAGTTAGTTATACATTTAAAGAAATCTAAGATGTTATCATTTTTCAAGGAGAAAGTGTAAAAAGATGTTGTTGGTGGAACGGTGAGGAGAAATATGAATTTACATAATTAGGCTTCTCCTTTTCAAGTGCGCATGGAATCAAGAAATGTGAAGTAAGATATAGACAGAAAATGAAACCCTTAATGAGCCAACTAGCGCAAATACGCTTTAAATTCTCAAAATGTACAATTCTAGGGCTAATTATATATTACAGTATGAAAACTATTCCAATGTTACTATATGGCATGGTATTAGAAAATGCGAATGTGGGCCCATAACAAAAAACAATGATACGACAGTCAACGTTAGAACATAAGAACATTTCCAGTCACTTGTCTAATTGTTGCAGAATTGTGATTTTGTGTCCCCCACGCTTCTAGGCATTTTGTAACCTACACAATTAAAACAAAGAAAATAAAGAAAAGCTCTCAAACTTTTTAAATATCAGTGAGAGAGCAGACTTGAGTTTTAGCCACCTCTTCTGTGGAATTCCTCCCATCATAGGTTCAAAGCCTTGTGGCACTTAGAACTGCAGGAACTCCAAACCTGTACTGCACATTTTCACGTTGGCACTCTAGTCTTTACCGAATAGACATCTACTCAGCCATGTCTAGACACAACGGGCCTCATTACGAGTCAGGCGTTAAGGGGTTAACGGTGCCGTAAACGGCGCCGACCCTTAACGCCTGATTACAAGGTCCCTTAGCGCCATGGTGATTTTAACGCCTGCTTTTTGCAGGAGTTAAAATCCATGGCGCTAAGGGACCATGGTGCTAATTACGCCACCGTAATTTACGGTGGCGTAATTAGCGCCTTCTCCACTCCCATTATGCCCTATGGGGCAAAAATGGGAATGGGGAATGGTAAAATGGGAAATGGGGATTTACCGCCCCACTCACCTTGGAATGGGGCGGTAAATCCGCCATCCACCATGGTGTAAACATAGTTTACACCATGGTGGTAAGGGTACGCCTGGGTCGTAATGAGGCCCAACCTGTTTTGACCCAGGTTTACAAACGTAAACAGAAAGACATGAAAGCATACAGAGTACAATGTGCAAGTCATTGGGCCTCATTACGACTCAGGCGGTAAGGGTTTTACGACGGCGTAAACAGCGCCGACCCTTACCGCCTGAGTACGAGGTCCCTTAGCGCCATGGCGGAGTTAACACCTGCTTTTAGCAGGTGTTAAAATCCATGGTGCTAAGGGACCATGGAGTTAATTACGCCACTGTAATTTACGGTGGCGTAATTAACGCCTTCCCCACTCCCATTATGCCCTATGGGGCAAAAATGGGAATGGGGAAGGGTAAATGGGGATTGGGGACTTACCGCCCCGCCAAGGTCGGAATGGGGCGGTAAGTCCGCCAACCACCATGGCGTAAACATAGTTTACGCCATGGTGGTAAAGTCACGGCCCAGGCGGTAATTTACCGCCTGGGTCGTAATGAGGCCCATTGGTAGACATGCAAAACACGATGACAACTTGAACAAATATGGCACCCTGCCCTTCCCCACCTACGAATGGTGAAACCCATGCTCACAAAATGTGGGTTGCACAAACAAATTGCTAGTAAAAAAAGGAGGTATCAATTAGATACCGTGGTTTTGAGGTAAATTTAACATCACTTAAATCACAGTTAATTTAAGCAATAGAAGTACAGATGCGCAACCTAATTAGTAAACCTGTTTCTCAGCGCTGAGCATATTTTCATATTGGATAACGCACGTTTTACTATGCCTCATTAGTACTTAAACATATGAATATATTCGAATTCTTTCAAATGAATGGACATGTACAGCATTAATTTAACAGCATTAGTCACACTAAAGCCTTCATTCAGAATATCACCTTTCAAAAACACACGCATGTCTCTGTTTTTCCGTGAAAATGTGTCATCATTCATACAATCTGCAACAGAAAATTGAATATACATTCATATTCGTAATAGTTTTAATAAAGGACGTATGAAAAGTCCACGGACGTAAGACATACCATTAATATAGAGGAAGCAATGTAATTTTAGACCTGAATTAAAAAAGGAACACTTGTAATAGTAAAATACTGTTTGATATCTCCATTAAGCATACCATTGTTAGTTATGTGTGAACCTGCAGCTGTATTCCCGCGTTGAACCAATTCAGTGTGCAGCATTGTGCAATGCATGCACACCTACACAACCAAAACCTACAGCACAACAAACCACACAAACTTCACTAAATTGCAACAACAAAACAAAAACACACATAGTCTTGCACAACAGTACACGATGACTACCGGCCGCAAACACCCTAGGCCCAGCCAACGGACCCACCGGGCTGAGGCCTCCAACAGCACATCATTGCTCTCTTGCACTTTTCCTGCTTCCTCCCACTAACTCAACCCCCCCTCCTCTTTCAGAGCCGCAAGAGCGCCAGGGTACCACTCCGGTGGTGATAGTGCGCGGTACAAATGTCCTTTAACATTAAAATTAACATCTATAATTCTGCCACAGTCGTGTTTCCTGCACCTTGTTGCCAGTTCACTTTGCTACTTCAGTACATGTTACAGCATTTTGGAAGTTTGAGTAACCGTGCTACAGTCATCAATGCACTTATTCATGCATTGTGGCCTCATTACCAAAATGTTCATGCCATAAAAATGAAGCACAGAAAGAGCATTTGGAGTGGTCCACACAGGCCCATATATTTTATATAATGTGCTAGGATGTCTTTTATGACATTTACACTGTATGTGTCTCCATTCCAATATCAGCTAGAACAGACTATGCACACCATCAAGTGTGAAGCATACTCTCTTACTGATACAGAAGCCTGAGCTGTCAAAGGAAGATGGCTCATCCAATGCTATGGCACAATGCACCAGCATCTTCAGGAGCCAGAGAACTTGTGTTAGAGAGGATCCGTTAAGGTTGTACTGTCCACTGTGTAGCCAATTGCAATGTGCTTTAAAGCACGGTTCCAGCAAGGCCCAGCTCCCCTGCCATATGAAAGCTTTTGTCTGTGATTGGGGCAGGCAAATGTAAATCACTATGTGAGTGAGCACTACTATAGGTGATTTTTTTACATTGGAAATGAATTGTAGGCTGAGGTGGTGAACTGAACTGCATGTGACTTTAATGTATGAAAATGAGTCCTACCCAATTAACAAATCTGCTAGCACATCATAAATAATTATTTTGCATGAGGAGATTCCTTTGAAATGAGCCAGGCCACCATCACACCTGGAAGTCAGGCTATTTCCGGGTAAATATCAATGAGATACTCACCCGCAGACAGGTATACAGTTATCTTCTCAAAGAAGCTCTGGAAAGGATCTATTGCAGGGTTATTAGATGCATGCAGAGAATATGTATTTTCGTACTCATCACTGTGGCAATTACTGAAGTATGGTCCTGGGGGATGGAGAACTGCTGATGCCATTGAAACCCTCCTGTAAACATCCTTGCAACCTCAGGTTCACACCTTTATTTATGTTTACATTTATAGCAGTGGACTAAACCCTGGGGCATCCAGACTCTAGTTTCACAACAGAAACAGGTAAAAGCATGAGGCTTAGAATGATTGAAAAGGTAAACGCAGAGAAGGTCCACTCCAAAGTTCAATGCTAGCTGAAAAGGCAAGTTTTAACTGCTTTCTGAAGGTCCAGAGGCGGGCTCGCCTCGTAGGTACGGTGGCATAGAATTCCATAGTAGGGAAGTGGTGACAGGGAAGCTGGAAATTCCGGCTCCTATGCGCTTGAATCTTGGACCGTTCAGACGATGGTTGTAGGGCGCATAGGGGTGGGTTTTGCAAGTCTTTGCGATAGATATGCAGGAGCAGTGTTAGAGAGGAAGCGATGGTTGATGGGGAGAACTTTGAATTTGATACGTTCACAGACTGGGAGTGGGTAAGGAGATGCCGTCCACTTTTCATGACATGTTTAGGGTGGCGTCGAGATATTCTCCCAGGGTATTGATGAAAGGTGATACCAGGATGGTAAATTTGTCAATGTTAAAAGCTTGGTAGACTAAGTCAAGTTTGGAAAGTGTAGACTGGGTGCTGACAATAAGGATCTCAGTCTTGTCATCATGATTTGTCTGCTTTAGCAGGACATCCAGTATGCGACTTAAAAAGGATATTTCCATAACTTTTGTAGCAGGTTGGTGTTTTTGAGGGTAACGTTTGGATACTATTAGCCGCTCCCTGGAGGTGTTCAATGGTTTTAGATTGTAATTAGAGGAGCAGAAATTAGGGAAAGTGTAAATGATCACTTTGGAGCTACACAGTGTAATGGGCATATTTCTGTGACTTGGTTTACCCTGTGGTGTTTGTTATAATGAAGGCAAGGTAAAAGTGGGCTCAGTTGAGTGTGTGTAAGTTAGGCCATGAGTATTTGCTTTTCTGGTTTTGTTGTTAGTGTAGGTTTCATTACAATTATGGCCAGGGAAAAGTGTGTATGAGTCCTAGCCGCAGGCCACAGGCTCTCTTATTGCTGGCTTTGTTGATATAATATGTTTTGTGAAAGAACATTTGAAAATTAAAGCATGTGATGTTTATGTGGCCCATGGACTTGAAATGGCCATGAGCTTTCTTTTTGGTGACATTAATGGTGTTATATTTGTTATTAATGAAGATTTCAAAATGAACATTTATGGGTTTAGGTGAGTTACGGAATTTGAGATGGGGTGTTGGTGCTGTTCTTGTAATCAATCATGAGTAGTATCAGCAAATACATTAGTTCGTGCATTTATGTGAGTGTGGTGCAGTGAATACGTCTGTGTGCTTAAGCAGGATAGCTAGTACGTGACTATGGAAGACATGGTAAGGTGGTGTTTCTGATATGAATATGTATATCTTGTTAGCCGTTCCTTAGTGGTCGTCAATAGGTACAAGTTGTGAGTGGGGAAAAAGAGAGCAGCGGCTGTCAGAGTGTAAATAAGCACTTTTTAGATGGAAAAAACAATGGGCCTATTTTCTGTTCTCTTGTTTGTGACACATGGTTTATTAAAAAACGGGCAGCAAATAATGGGTTCGGGGTGTAGTTGCAGGGCTGGTCCTGGCGCCTGCTTTCCCTAGCCATGTTGGTGTGAATTTAGTACAAGTGTGATTTTCTTCTTTAGAAGGTTCATTATTTTAGGACACTAATGATGTTGTGATTGCAGTTGTAATCTCAGTGTTTTCTTGCACTGGTAATGGTGGAATGGTAACTACTTTTTCTGTATGTCTTTAAAGAAAATGAAACGTCATTAATTGTAGATGTGAGAAATAGAACAAAAATGTGTTTCAGCAATCATAACATTGTATTCAACACGTTTTGTACACTATCTGAAGTGCATTGTTGTTAAATTACCATATTTTAATCCTTGGGTCATGCTATGCCACCCGAATCGGAGGAGACTGACAGTGTCGGAGGACGCAGCCTCAAAAACACTGCAGGGGTAAGTGCTTCTACCCGCTCACTGCGTTGTTTAAAAGAATACGGCTTGGGTGTTACTGTGTGCTTCTTTTTACCTCGCCTCACTGCACTGATATTTTTACGTGCAATAAAGTGACCTCTGCATGCACGCGCGTGTGTTTCTTTGATTCACCATTGCATTGAGTTCTTTGTGCACTTCGGGAACCTGACACCATATCAAACAATAAATAATTCATGGCTTCCCAAGCATGTATAAAGGCTGCAAGAAAAGAACAGACAGCTTGCCTATTCAATGAAACCCTGTCATCTGCTAAGGAAAAAGAAAGAAACGATAAGGGGAAAACAGTGAAATTTCAATGTTGAAAGAACTGGAAAAATTACAGAAAAAAGAAACAAGCAGATGGTGGGAAGAACTTTCCTTAAAGAACTATTTGGATGTGGGGAGGATTCCACGTGGATTGAGAATCCTCACGATACCGTCTTTCGAGGAGTAAGATCCCATCGTGTTGAGAGAATGGGGGACGCTTCGGACCAATGTTCTAACACTTTCTTACATATTCTGGTAAAATATGCTGGAAGCGATCATACCAAAATCCTCGCACAAATAGGGAAGCTTGAAGAAAAGCTAAAGAGCATCAAGGAGAGTGAAGAAGGGAAAAAACTTCAAATAAACATCAACAATGGTTTAAAAATATACGAAGATGATATCAAATTGAGAAAATAGCAAAAGTTTTTACGAGAGAAAGGTGATTATGAACAGGGCTGAGTGTACACTTTTGCACATCGCTTTGATCACATGAGACAAAAGGTAAAGGAGACAGTGGTTCTATCAGGGTCAGAAAATGAAGCAAACCAAGAGTCAAACCTTATGATGGGCAACTGGGAAAAATCAGTGGTGTGGGCGGAAGAGAATGAAATCTTCACTGACAAAATAATATTATGGCTACGCTATATCGATGACTTATTTATCATTTGAAATGGTACAGTAAAATCATGGCAAGAATGTGTTAAATTCCTTAACATTAATAACTTGAATTTACAATTCACTGAACAGCACAGTGCACATAACATCGCATTTCTTGATGTAAAAGTCAAAATTGTGGATAAAAAACTAGGGTGTGAACTTCACAGAAAAATCACAGGCGCCAATGTTCCATTACATGTGAACAGTGCTCACCCTAAAAGTCTTCTGTTGTCCGTTCCATATGGCGAATTTATTCGTATAAGATGAAATCGTAGCAATGTTGAAGACTTCGACACAGCAAGCCAAGTCACAGCCCAAATCTTTTTACAACAAAGATACCCAAAAAAAGTAATCGAAAGATCGTATTTCAAAGTCCGGGATATGAATAGATAGGACCTGTGATGACACCTAAATCAGATTTTAAGGACACAACAGAAGAAAGTACTACTAGACTCATTCTAACTTTTGGAAGTCATTCACCGATCATACAGAATATCATCAACAAATACTGGAAAGTTTTGACAATGGATAATGATTTAGGCAAAGTATTACACAAATGCCCTAAAAAAGTATGTCCATCAAAGATCTAGTAGTACAAAGCTATATGGTCTCAGTCAACATTCAAAAGGGCAGTAATTGGCTCTTAGGGGGACAAGATGGCTTTTTTAAGTGCCGTAAATGCAAAGTTTGTAAATATGCTTTTAATCGTAACGTAGCCATACTCACCCAATTCTCAAGACACCTATGAAAATCATGGGTAAATCACTTGTGAGTCTGAGTCAGTTGTATACATCCTGAGATGCCCATGCCTTAAGTGGTATGTAGGCAGCATTAAATGTAAACTAAAAGTGTGCATCTTAAGACACAATAGAGTTATCATCAACAAAGACCATGCATATCCGATGGCCAAACATTTCTTTGAGTTCCACGATGGTGACCCAAAGACTCTTACATTCTTTGGTATCTATAAAGATGTCACTGGCTCAAGAGGAGGCGACAGTGAAAAACTACTGAGACAAAAAGAAACTAAATACATAATCGACTTTGAAAGTAAATACCCGATAGGGCATAATATAGATGAGGAATTGTATACTTTTCTATGAGTTTAGGCAATTTATACTATCTCACCTTCTACCTCCTTTTTCTATTCCTGATTTTGTGACACTTTTAGCTTGTTTCTTTCAATAATTTTCTGTGAATTTGTTTGTTGATTACCTAACTGATTTTTCTAATTCGTTTCACCTCTGTTTCCCATCACTCTCGTTTCATTTCCTTTTGAGGGTTCCTGATTTTTTTACACTATTTTTTTAATGATTACTTTCATTTTGGTGACTTACATTGATACTATCATTTTGGATATGGTTTTGAATACATTGTATATTACCATGGTGATTAAAATACTAAGAGATGATGACAGAATAGTTACTATCATGTGTGCATTAAGTCACAGTTTGGTAGACTTAGCTGCATTCAACAGCCTAAGCCCATTTCTGTTGTATCTTTGTTGTATTATGCACATGCACTTTAGTCCTCGATGGACACATCAGTATCAACTCTTACAAAAATTGCGATGTTTGATCTCTTGCACAAACAGGATCAATATTTGAACATGGGCTATGGGCATCTTGTATAAGACTATTTTTAGTCCATAGGGTGCCAGTGCCACATTTCTCAATGGATATTATTGTATTCAGTTGTACAACCATGATGCTTTGCATTGAATTATGCGTTGTTATTTTATTAACAGATTGTGCTATTTAATCTATATGCAATGAATATTGTTGTCACTGTCATTGATTCATTGGAGGGACTTTATAAGTATTTTATCATCATTTTTTTTTTATCTTGCATATGACCATCATTGAGATGTTAGGCACTTGCATCTTATTATATGCTATAGGCATATGCTTTTAGCAAAATAATGATGATTGTTTTTTCTCTTTTGCACTATGCACTGACACTTTACATGATGGCTCAAATGATGTGGTTGATTAACAGTACTGTTTCTGAATATTTTTAATACTTAGAATCCACTATGGATATAACAAAATAATAAACAAAACAAAAATAATTTGGGAACTTTCTCATTATTGTTGGGGCAGTCTTATACATCGCCGTTAAGTGTACATATATTGAATGCATATATTTTTTAATATAAAAGCTGAATTTACTGTCTTAGCCCGGTGAATAATATGCACACATATGTGGTAAGTTTTACAAACCCTTTCCAAAATGGCTGACTGCACTACACCAGCCAGTAAGTCACCTGTTTCTTGTTCATCAATTGATTCTGTGTGTTTAAAGTGGGCTCCCACTACAGGGAGGAGTTAATGTGAACAAGCCACAGGAGTGTGGCGAAACACGTCACTCAGCCTCTCTGATATTGGGAAGCCGTTTTTTAAAACTGCTACGATTTAATAAAACTCTTTTTCTATTTTCATACAACTTTGTTGGGCAGTTTTTAGTATTCCTGAAGCCTTTGATGTTTGCGGCAATTGGAGCCGTAGTTTGATGAAAACCAAGTCTGGTGGGAGCGCAGCTCCACATAACGAGGGCTTGACCACCTTACTTTTGGAACATATACATATATATATATATATATATATTACATGGCCACGGTAGTTATGGTTAAGTTGCTGTTTCCATAGGAAGAGCACTTTTTGGGTGGCTTATAACTTCGCTCTCCCTAGACGGATCCCCACCAAACTTTGCAAAAAAAGTATTTGGGTCACTCCGAATTGTTTTGCAAAGTTTGGTGAGGATTCGTCCAGGGGGGGCAAAGTTATAGGGGGGTCCCAAAACTTTTTTTTTTCCCATAGACTGAATGGGAAAAAGTTTTTGCTCGCGCCTACAGCCCAAACCGCTGGATGGATTTCCGCCAAATTTGGACCAGGAGCAGTGGCTTGGTCCCGAAAGCGTGCTTTTGCAAATTTGGTGAAAATCCGTCCAGTAGTTTTTTTTAAAATGACCAAAAAGTAGGTAAAAAAAAATTAGTGATATCTGTGTTCGGTTCGCGGACACACTTCCCTGTTCGTTCCGCGGACAGTGTCCTGATTGGCCAATCGTCTTGCGTGATGTTCGCGGACATGCAACGTGTTCGCTGATTGGACAGCGTGGAGCATGAAGCGCGTCAGATTTTTCGGTAGCGCCCGCCATCTTGGATTCGCGGACGTCCGCGGACAGCGCGGTGAAACTTTGTTCAAAATGTGTATTTAGTAGAGTGTGTTGGTGTGTAGGAGTGTTTGGGGAGGGTGGGAGTGTATGAGATAGGATGAAAGTTGTGTTTTTTATGTGTTAGACGTTCTTTTTGTGTTCGATTTGTTTGCGGACATCACAGGTGTTCTGAAATGTTCTAAATAAACTGACTGGGGGTGTTCTAAGGACTCAATATGTGTCCGTTTTGTTCGCAAGCAAAGTGAAACTGTTCTAAGAACACTCGCGGTGTCCGGGGAGTGTTCGTAGGGGGTGTCCTGAGGACGCTGTCCGTATTGTTCTCTGTCAAGTTGAATGTGTTGTAAGAACACCCGCGGTGTCCTGAAATGTTCGCAAATAAACAAAATGGGGGTGTTCTGAAGACGTTTTTGAGAACACTCCCGGTGTCCTAAAATGTTCGTAGGGGGTGTCCTGAGGACGCTGTCCGTATTGTTCTCTGTCAAGTTGAATGTGTTTTAAGAACACCCGCGGTGTCCTGAAATGTTCGCAAATAAACAAAAGGGGGGTGTTCTGAAGACGCTTCTAAGAACACTCGCGGTGTCCGGGGAGTGTTCGTAGGGGGTGTCCTGAGGACGCTGTCCGTATCGTTCTCTGTCAAGTTGAATGTGTCCTAAGAACACTTGCGGTGTCCTGAAATGTTCGCAAATAAACAAGATGGTGGTGTTCTGAAGACGCTTCTAAGAACAGTCGCGGTGTCCGGGGAGTGTTCGTAGGGGGTGTCCTGAGGACGCTGTCCGTATTGTTCTCTGTCAAGTTGAATGTGTTCTAAGAACACCCGCGGTGTCCTGAAATGTTCGCAAATAAACAAAAGGGGGGTGTTCTGAAGACGTTTTTGAGAACACTCCCGGTGTCCTGGAATGTTCATAGGGGGAGTCCTTAGGACGCTGTCCGTATTGTTCGTTGTTAAGTTGAAAGTGTTCTAAGAACTATCGCGTTGTTCTGAAATGTTCGTAGGGGGTGTCCTGAAAACGGTGTCCGTATTGTTCGCTGGCAAGTTCAAAGTGTTCTAAGAACACTCACATTGTTCGCGGACATTAAAAGTTTCCCATAGATCATAGTTGAAATGTTTGACTCTATGGATGTGATATGCTGCGGTGGTTGTTGCCAGGGCATAGAGTCTTGGGTGCATGGCCATTTGGGTGGGCCAAGGTTTCTGATCATACAACGTACATCTCCATGACGTCGAAACCAGTACTCTTTAGTACCTCGCATATTTGCTAATAGATTTGTAATATTTGATTGTAAAACCTCATCCTTTTGTTGCACTTTCTCTAATAATTGTGTAGCTGTCATATTTTGAAAGTGTGATCCTGATTTTAATATGTGTGCAACTCCGTAACATAAAGTTGCTAGTTCACTTTCAAAGAGTAGGTGGAATATGTATTCCACATTTTGTCTAAATCTGGGATCTTCAGAATACATCCGTAATGAGCGGTATTCTGAAGCTGATATTTGAATAGGTCTATCATCATACCTTCCTCCTTTGCCAGTACGAAAGAGTAGAGGAAAAGCACGTGCTTCTATACTTTTTTCCCATATACTGATTGGCGATCCTTTTGTTTGACGCATTTGGTAAGTTTCCAGTACATCTTGTACGGTGTCATTACAGTGCAAAGGATGAATTGTATAATGGTCTAAAGTATTTGATATTGTATCAGGATCTAGTAGCTCAAATTGACCAGCTTCTTGTGTTTCTTGAATTATTTCAGTTGTATCTTTCAAGTTTTCTTCAATATTAATTTCTTTGTAATATTCATTATTCTCTTTAAGATATTGGAAGGCTTGTCTAACTTTATATAAATCTACCAGCTGTTGCCATATTTTTTTGTCTTTTGTAGGTACTCCATTTACTAATATAATTAAAGATTGCTGCATTGGACGTTGCACTCCCAGAGTATGCACATTTTCTTTTAGATTTAATGGTAAATAAACTACTTTTCCCCGAATGCCTTTTACCAATTCAGAGGGAGGTAATTTTGCTGTTTTTGGTTGAAGGCGTATTATTGCTTGAAATGGGTGTACTGTTTGAATTATGATGCTCTCATATAAATTAAGTTGTTGTAGAGGTTTTGGTACTGGGTATAATTCCAAATTATTTGTGATAGAACGTGAAGGAGTTTGGTTGTTGTCAAGTTTTGTAGTGCAATAACTGCAAAGTATTAAGGGCTCAGTTATTTCATATTTGTTTTCTGCTACAAGGTAGAGAGCTAATTCAAACCATTTAGAATCTTCATTGTCTTCTATTTTGTATGATAGGTCCACAGTTTTTGTGTTACTTTTATAAAACATTCTACGGCAAAATACACATACATAGTTTGGTACTTCAGCTGATGTACTTTTAAATTTTAGTATTTCTTTTTTGTATGTGTTTAGCAAAAGGTTGCCATGTGTAGAATTGTTGCTTAATTGGTTTAAAGCTATTTCATTCTGTAAATGACTTTCACTTCCAAAATATTTTTTCTGGATATAGTGAATTTCTTCAAGTAGGTCTTTTGCTGTACCATGTAGAAGGATGTCATTTAACTTTGCTACTGCTAAAGCAGGACTTTTGGCATAGTACAGTTTATAGACTAGATTTCTTATAGTTGAATGATGTGTTGATATCCTTTTGATATCATGGAAAGTGGTTTTACAAGTAGGTCCTGTAATGCAGGCCAATGAATGTCCTTGTAGTCCTGTGTACTTGCGCACTGGACAGGTATCTATATTTTGCAGTAATTTAATTTTGATTTTGTCTTTGCTTTTTACATATTTATTGAGGAATTGGCGTAAAGATTTGAAACATTGTTTGGGAATGTTACACATTGACATGCATGGCCATTTGTACACTAGACGTTCTGATTCAGTTGAATGGAGGGGTAATTCTAAGTTTTCAGGGCATATTTTTGTAAGAAGTACTTCTTGTTCCATGATGGTATTATTCACTTTTTCATAACCTCGACCACTGCTATGTATGGCAATTGTATTCGTTTGCTTTTGTTTGTACGCTTCTTCATTAAAATATGGTTCTGTGCTTGTAGTGTGATTCCATTCACCTCCGCTGATACTTAAGAAGTTCTTTCTGTTGATATTTCGCTTATTGAGAAGTCTTTTTTGTAATTTAGTTATTAGTTTTGTTAGTGGTTTCATTTTGTTTAACAGTAAAATAAAGAAATTTCTTTTGAGAAGAATTGCACTGTCCATCAATGCTTCTAAGATTAATTTCCTACGATAGGTTTTAAGCTTTGAACCTGATTTCTCTCCTGTTTTTATAAGATTTTGAAGGACTTTGTGACGGTATATTTTGGCTAAAATACTTTTCTTGGTATGCTTACTTTGCACTATATTAAAATTTGAAGAAGTAGTTTTATCTGTACTGATAGCTGATTTTCTGTTAATTGTTTTTTGGTTTGTTTTACATTTTGATAGAGGAAGCGAAGTTGTTGTACTTGAAACTTCTTGTGTTTCACTAAATGATTGTATTAGCTGTTTTGTTTCAACTTTTTTTACAAATTCTGCTAGAGATGGATGCTTATGTTGGACACCTTTATTTTCATTTGCTCTACTTTTGCGTTGCTTTCTACGGATTTGACTTTTGGTAGGCATTCTTTAGGGTCTGTTGAAAAATATAAAGAAGATATGGGTTGGGGTGTTCTGGAATGTATGTGTGCTGTGTGCATGATAGGATAGGTATTCTTGAATTTATGTGTTACTAAACCGGGGTTCAGATGACAAAAAAAAAGTAAGCTAGTGGTGTGGAAAAGTACAAATAGTAAATCTAATGTATACAATTAAAACAGTTGTTTGTTCTATAATATGAAATCTGTAGTGGTTCAGTTGGGTAATTTGTGTGTCCAAAAATAGAAATGTGTGGGCCATTCTGGCTGTAAATCGCTGTTTAAGACATGGAAATTTTTGGACAAAATGGTACAAAATCTCTATTTTTAGAAACCGAAATAGCTCGTATTAACGTTATAGTATATTTGATTAATAATACAAATATTATGGTGATATTTTACTTAATTTTTTTTAAATTAACAGGTAACTTCTTAGTTTTTCTTTCTTCTTCGAATTTGGCTGCTTCTTTTCAGGAAACTGGTCTTCACTGCAATTGTAAAAGCTTCAAATTAGTAACTTTGTTTGTATATAGCACTGTTTTTAATTTAGATATTGATTTTTTAAATTGAAATCCTCCGTGCCTTCTTTAAAACCATTAAACTAATTTATTTACATAACATACATTGCATCAGTTCAGTACATATGATATGTTCTTAATGAACAAATTGTATTGAATGAATAACTGTAGCAAAAAAAAAACTTTACTATGTCTTGTGAAATTTATAATATATTAGTGAATACCACTATTTCTGTAAGTAAACTGTTCTAGGTAATAGCGCCTCAATGTCATGTCTAATTTAAAGTAATTAAGTAAATAAATAAATAAAAACAAAAAATATGAAATTGTATAAGTATTTTTATAAAGGTTTAAACATAGATTGTGTTTGCATGCAATTTTGTTTGAATATATGTAGTCTATATATTTCATTTAAAAAATGTTAGTTTAACATGATTTGAGTGTGTGTGTATAAAGAAAGTAAATAGTATAAAGGTTTATAAGTGATAGTTGATTTTAGGAAATTGAAAAAAGTACAGTAAATTCATTTTACAGATTTTACAAGGTAAAAGTCTGTTTGAAAATGTGTTCATCTACTATACAGAAAATATGCATACCTGAAGTTTGTGTTCATGCATATGGATATGCATGGAGCTGCAAGTAGAAATCTTGAAGACTTGTACAGTATTTCTGGTAGATGCTGCTTGCCAATGATATGACACTTGTACTCAGAGAGATTCAGAGTACATTTGCAGTGCTGATCTATGATGATGCAGTTAGATGTAGAGGTCTTGAATGTGATTGGTGCATGGTCATGTGATTTTTGAGGTACATCCCATGAGGGAATGGCAGAGAGAGTGTAGTGGAAATGGTAGAAGGGCTGTTCATGTTACGATATGTCCGCGGACATGGCGGTAGTTCGCGGACATCGGGAGTTACATCCGTGGATTTTTGGGTTCAGAAGTCATGCAAATGAGAATAAGCACTGAAAGGGAATGGTCAGGAAAGTTTGGTGGGTGTGTTGTGCCAGGAGAGATTTTCTCAGATACTCTTTTTGCTGAGAGAACAAAAGATAGCTATGGCTGTGTGTTTCAGAAAACAGATTGTTTGGATTTTAGGAGATTTGTGGATACATTGGTTGAAGGTGCATGCAGAAAGCTGTGGAGTAGCTGTAGATCTTGGATTCCCACATGTGGAAGTACACTGGCATGGAGTACGTGGAATGAAGTGGTTGGACTTGCTACCTCTCTGTGCTACTTTGGAGACAGAGCAACATCCAGACATAATTGTAATTCATTGTGGAGGGAACAGTTTAGGACATGTGACTGGAATTTTTTTGCAATTTGCTATGAAAGAAGGACTTAGGAAGGTTATGGACATGTTTCCTCATTCTCAAGTGATATTTTCACGGATTGCGCAGAGACAAATGTGGCTTCGTTCTTCTTCATTTGGTCCACAAATGGAAAAAGCAAGGCGCAATGTTAATAAGGCTGTTTGTGCCTTTCTAAGAGATTTTGGCATGTCTTCTTTTCACAATGAAAATATTATGTTTTGTAGTACATACATTTTTCGCAGAGATGGAGACCATCTTACTTATGCTGGCAATCAGATTTTTCTGAGAAATGTACAAAATGCATTGCAACCATTTTTGGAATTACAACAACGATTTTGAAGTAGATGTTAAGCATTTACAATTTTTGACTTACAAACACCACCCAAAGGCTCTTTTCAGTGCCACCACTTCTTTCCAGAGAAAATTACAATGTTTGTGATGGAGTAGCAACCCAATTTTTTTAATGTTCGCGAACTGTCCGCGGACTTCTAAAAAATACAAAGAGCCCTGCTTCATTTATTTTCACTTCTATTTTTTAACTGGGAAAGGCGGCTCTGAAAAGAGCCTTATTTTTTTTTTTTTTTTTTATTTTGTATTTTTTTGGGTTTTTCAGACATGACACACTAGGAGAGGAGGGTAAAGGAGGGTAAAGGGGGGACACCAACCACAGGGATAAGAAAGGGCGAGCTGAGAGAGGAAGATGTAGAGTGGGTTTTATTTGGGTAGTGAGCAGGTCTTCTCGTGCTCTGAGACGATAGTCTCAAAAGCACTCCGAAGTCGCTCCCCCCTGCAGAGTACTGTGTCACAGTACATACATACAACTGTGACCCTCGAAAGGTAAGGGTCATCAGCATTCTGTATGGCCTGTGAGGCAGCTTGAGGAAGACGCTGTCCCACAGAGGTGGTCCTTGTGGTGACAGGATCAGAAACAGAGGATGAAGTAGAGGAAATCAACCTGCTACGTTCTTCGCAAGGTACAACCCTGCGAATAGCCCCAGAGTGAAATGACCTCAGGTGTCGCTTCATAGTAGTGGTCCCAAAGCTGTACTTACCATGCTTCCCACGACTGAGTATCATTTTGCACTCATTGCAGGTAACACGGTTCGCACAAGCCTTAGGAACATTACCATGAATGGTAAATAACTGCCACGCCCAAGATTCGCGCCTAGTGCGGGTAGTAGGGTTTTCCTCTACCTCATTCTCATCACCCTCTTCTTCCTCCTCCGCATCCTCACTCCTGTTCCCCTCTTCAGGCCCTTGGGGAGGTGGTGGTGGTGGAGGGGGTGGGGGTGGGGGTGGTGCTGAAGCAGGTGCAGCACCAAGTGGCAGTTCAGCAGCCAAGGATGCCATCTCGATGATGGTGTAGTCTGCAGGTGGCAGCAAAAATCACTGTGTTCTGAAGAATAGCCAGAAACACAATGGGAATAAGCTCTTGGGCGTGGTCTTTTATAGGGGTGCTTGTGCGCGGTTCGCGGACCTGCGCACTGTCCGCGGACAGGTCGAACACAAAAAAAGGATCGGAAAGTTTCAAAAGGTATATAGAAACTCAAGATTGCTATGTGGGACTTGTGCCATGGTGAGATTTTATTGAAAAATATTATGGATTAACTGAAAATGTACTTTTAAATTGTTCGGGCACACGAACAGTGTCCGCATTTCAGGACACACGATGAGCGTGGGCGCAGTCATATGATCCGTTCGCGAACTAGTCCGCGAAGGAAGCGCCTGTCCGCAGGACATCAAGTGCATGGAGATTGGTTAGCGCATGCGCATTGATGTCCTACGGACACTGTTCGGGTTCTGAAGTAATTAAAAGTGCGTCACACGTGAAACAAACATTTCAGGACACTGCATGTGTTCTTAGAACAGTTTAAACTTGGTAGCGAACAGTAAGGACAGATATAGTGTTCTTCAAGACACGTGTAATTTCGTTTATGTACGAACATTTCAGGACACCAATTGTGTTCTTGGAACAGTTTCAATTGGGTAGCTAACGCTACGAACAGGTATAGTGTTCTTCAGGACACCTCCATTTTCGTTTACGTACGAACATTTCAGGACACCAATAGCGTTCTTAGAACAGTTTGAACTTGCTAGCGAACAGTACCGGACAGGTATAGTGTTCTTTAGGACACTTTATTTTTTGTTTGTTTACGAACAATTCAGGACACCGCGTGTGTTCTTAGTACAGTTTCATGTTGCTAGCGAACACTACGAACAGTTGTACTGTTGTTCAGGACACATCATTTTCGTTTATTTACGAACATTTCAGGACACCAATTGTGTTCTTAGGACAGTTTTAAGTTGATAGCGAACATTACGGACAGATATAGTGTTCTTTAGAACACTTTAATTTTTGTTTCTTTATGAACATTTCAGGACACCACGTGTGTTCTTAGAACAGTTTCAACTTGCTAGCGAACAGTACGAACAGGTGTGGTGTTCTTCAGGACACCTCCATTTTCGTTTATGTACGAACATTTCAGAACACTCGCACTGTCCGCGGACACTTTTATTGTTTTTAAAAAAAGAAAAAAGGAAACTATTCACAATACAATATAAAAATTAAACTTTATTTAACATATATTAATAATTTATGACAGAGAAGGTGAGGCAGAAACAGAAACAAAAACAGGAGAATTTGGGGTTTCAACATTATTTGTATTAGGTGAAGAAGGGATGGAAGTCTCATCAAAACGTTTTGGATTATGGAGAGGGTTTGGGGATAATTCACTGGGATATAGTGAGGAGGGACAAGTACATGTGGGGCAATGGTACGAGGTTTTTGGTTTGAAATGATTTTCTACAAAAAATTTTAAATTATTAAAATTAGCCAACAATACATACATTTTTTCTTCTATATTGTGAAGACTATTATCCATAACAGGGTTTTCTGAAGTTTTTTCTATTTTGGTATGCTCTGTACAAAAAAATAATATATATGTTAAATGTATATTAAAAAAAATGGTTTATATTATAAAGTGTTTACCATTAGTTTCACTATCTTGTGACATTTCTTCATGTGGGAAATTGTCCTTTAGCCATTCCAGAGTACTAGACATTTCTGTGAGAAAAAAAAAAGATAATATATTTTTTAATCTAATACAGAAAGTTTATAAATATATGAGTAAAATGAAGTACACTTACTATTTCTGGTAAGATAAGTCCTATTTATTCAGTGGGTCTGGTCTTGTTCTCAGTTCTGTTGTGTCTGTGAGGTAATTATGTTGGAAGCCAATTTATCTTCTTGTGGTATATTCCATTTCAGAACATATTGTATTTAAATGAATGGTTAGCGTGTTACATATATGGGTTACATTTCTTATGTATTACTATATATAATGTGTTTGTGTGCTGCTTTTTGAATGTGTTAAATGTTCCTATATTATGATATAACAATCAAACATACCCCACCACCCCCCCCCCCCAGTTTTTAGGTAGTGGTACTGTTCTCCGAACATGTCCGCGAACATTTAATAAGTTCGCAGACATCAAGTTCATAAGAAGAGATCTAGTCAGTTCCATATGACAAGTATATAAAGTCAAAGTCATTATTGTTAAGTTGTGCTACTAAAAAACTATGAAATTCAGTGAAAAAACTTTGTTAAAGGGACGTTATGGTTAAGTTGCGCTACTAAAAACCTATGAAATTCAGTGAAAAAAACTTTGTTAAAGGGACGTTATGGTTAAGTTGCGCTACTAAAAACCTATGAAATTCAGTGAAAAAACGTTGTTAAAGGGACGTTATGGTTCCAAATAAAACCGAAAAACCCTTGAAATTCGCCAGTTATGGTAAGCTAAGCAACCATAACTCGCGCCACCACCGTGCACTGCTAAGACTAACACCCAGGACATCAAAGGTGACATCACAAATGTCATTGATGACATCACTGATGACATCACATGTGTATGTACTTCTCATGAAATATGTGTTGAAGGGATTCTTATTATGTTGCGAAAAAAGTGTCAAGAATCATTGCAAGAAATATACCCTAATAAGTGCATTGAACGATGCATTGATATAAATAGCATCCTATTATGGGGTTCTATCTAGTATACTAAGCTACTCATACAGAAACATAACATTGTGTGCAGCGTACAAGATGAAGGTATGATATTCGTAATGTTAATATGTTGAATAATGAAATGATAATTGTTTTCTTAATAGATTTTTTTGTACTGTGAAATATGTAATAAGTAGCTAATAAAACCCATGTATTACATAATTGCATTACTATAGACAAAACACAAAGACACAAGAACACATACCAATATGGGTATATACAGGGAAAGTGAAGTTATCAAAAAAGCACAAGTAGTAGCAGAAACAATTCATAACTTAACTGATTAGTTTCATGCAAATAAATGATTGCTCGGTTTCAAAGCTGCTATTTACCCTATGTATATGTATCACTTGATGTGATTGGACCCTAAGGAAAGTAGTGTGAGTACAATGTATACAAATATGACCATATACAGGGAAAGTACAGTCATAAAAAAAAAACAACAGAACTATCAGAAAGTGCTCATAAATCTAGTGATTATCTTAATGCACAAAAAGGATTGCTGTCTTTCAAGCTTGTGTTTTCCCATATGTATATGTTTCATATGATGTGACTGTACTCTAAGGGAATTACTGTAAGAACCTACTAGAAGGATATGTCTACAAATAAAATAAAATTCTTAGTTTCTGACTGTTACTGAAGAAAACCATGTGGCCTAGATATGTCAGCAAAAGAAAAAATAGTGAGCCAGACATGTGATGTCATCAGTGATGTCATCAATGACATTTGTGATGTCATCTTTGATGTCCTGGGTGTTAGTCTTAGCAGTGCACGGTGGTGGCGCGAGTTATGGTTGCTTAGCTTACCAGAACTGGCGAATTTCAAGGGTTTTTCGGTTTTACTTGGAACCATAACGTCCCTTTAACAAAGTTCTTTCACTGAATTTCATAGGTTTTTAGTAGCGCAACTTAACCATAACGTCCCTTTAACAAAGTTTTTTTCACCGAATATATATATATATATTTTTTCTTTTAATATATATATACCTGCAATGGATAGAAAAAACATGTTTTACTTTGGGACATAATAGATTTCTTTGGAGAATGGTAGTTATGTGTTTTGTAGTATATTTAAAGTTGGCAAGTATGAATTAGTATTTGTATTTTAATGTATAATCATGTATTGGTTGTTTTGTAGAATTATTTGTGTTTTAAAGTAGTTAGATACCAATTGGCATATTCTAATTGTAACATTATAGAACATATATTTTTGGAGTACAGTTTAGTGGTTGAATTTTGGATGAAAGAATATTAATTTGAAATCCTACAGGTTTGCAGTTATGCTTTGTTTTTGAGTAGCTGAACAATCGTACCAGCCACGTGTGTGTTTTACATATGCAGTATAGTTGTCTGAACTTGTGTGGCGTCCTTGCAGTATATTAAGCCTACTGTGGTGAATGTTTTTCCACCAAGAGACACTTGTCGATATGAGAATTTTGTAAGTTTACAGTTGTTTTTAGTTCCATTTCTTTATAGCTTAGAAGCTTACGTATGACATATTGTCCACGTGTCTATTTGTATAGTTTAACAAATGTTGCAACATGAACACAACAGGGCATGATTCGCATTTATTTGAAGTTGTTGAAATGATATACCAGCACTTTTTTGAGTGGATACACACAGTATAGTTAATTGGGAAATGGGCTTGTGAAATATGGTTGAAGAGATTGCATGTTTCCAAGTGAAATATGTAGGATTGCATTTACTGGGGTATTTTCTCTTGTTATCTCTCTTTAGACATTCAAGTTAGTACATGTGAAATATTTGACAATTATCTTGTTTATTTATGGTGAATTTAACAATTCCTGCACATTGACCCACTACCTGTCTTACGCATGAAATAGAAATGATTGTTACAGGTTGTCTGTGGCATTTCTGTGCAAGAGTAGGGATTGTAACCATTGCTACTCTGAGCTATACAAGTAAAATTGTTCACAAGTGGTAACAATTGGAAGAGCAATTTGATTGCTATATGTGTTTTGCAATTGACTCTGGTGATGTTCTGTAATTGAAAAGGACCAAATGACTTGGAATGTGATGGTTTGAGGTGTGTGATTGTTTGGGTTTATTTCATGTGGATCATTCAGTGTTCTGATTGGCTTTAATTTTTTTACCAGTTCTTTTTTTTATTTTTATTTTTTTCAGGTACATGGTACAACTCCAAGTGTGGAGTTTACGGTGTTTGTAGTCTGTTATATTTCAGAATGCACAGGATGTCTGCTTTCATTTTCTTTTAATTGAAAGTCAGTACAAAATAGGCCTGTGGGAATATGGACATGTCAGAGAGCTACATAAGTCATACTTTCTTTGAAGACTTTATTGCCAATGTCTACAAGTGCATGGTCGAGACTTACACCTTGTGACTTCTGAATTGTTACAGTCTACGCAAGAGACATACAGAATTGTTCTCTGCATACATACATGTCTTTAAAAAGAAGGAAATGTGCTGTAGTGCAGGCTCTTATTTTAGTTTAATCAAGTTTGTCAAACTTATTGAGGACAATTTGGATATTATTTTAATGTGGGTATGATTGTAAAGCAACAACTGTTCCCATTGTTCCATTAACTAAACCCTGGTCTACGTGAAGAATGCATCCAATAATTACTCTACAGTTGAAGAAGAGAGTTAAAACAGTTTCTTTTTTTTATTGAGTTGTGCTGGATACAGATTTCTCTAAGGGGTTTAGGCATGAATTGGCTTGTTGACTCATAGGGAGAGTCCTACCATGAACATCTAATGTGTCTCTGCAGTTGATGTGGACAAGTGGTTTCCTTTCATTTTCAAACATTTGTTAATAAATTGTGCAGTGTGAAAGGGTTGCCATTAAATATACATTCTGTTAATGTTGATGTCTTAAATGGTCCAGGGCCTGATGTAGTTTGTCCATACATGCATGTAAATGTCTACATTTTAAGGATGCTTTTGCCTGTTCAATAATTATACTGATTTTTTATTTATACAGTGCTTTTGCCAAAGCACTGTAAATAGACCATTGCTACATGAATTTATCATCCAAGCAAAAAAGATAGCCATTTGTCATCCTCGGAAGGATGAAAGGCGAAGTTGCCTTGATTCTAAACTGCGACCTGCAGATCATAGCATTGAGTGCTCAACCCCCATGAGCTTTCTTTCCAGCATCAAATCAGCACACTCATTCTTATGATCTTTAGAATTTGAGAATATGATGGGTCTGCTGCCTTGAACATATTTGGTAGAAGTACTCTGTGGCAAATGTGATCCCATAGATTTATATTGTTAGTTTGGGGTTGGGTGAATGACACTCCATGCGCTCTTTCCTCTTAATTTTTGTTCTTATTCCCTATATTCCTTATTTCTCTTTTGCTTTTTTCTGACTTATTCACCTTGTGTGATTGTCAGTTGCTTCACATCTACATACGAGCCAACATCCATCTGTTGGCTGCTTTGTTTAAGGATTGAGGTACTGGGTTTCTATGCAGACCTCTGCGCATATATTTATACAGTATTTGTATAGTTCATTTTTGTAACATTCAGTATGTTAAATGTCGGTAAAGGATTTCAGTTCAGGCGTTTATCATTTTATCCATATTATTGGAAGTTTTATTGACGTCCTGTCAATTGTATACAGTTTTATACATTACTGAAAATTCATACTAGCTTAGTGCTATCATAGACAGTGGGCCTCATTACAGCCCTGGCGCTAAGGGATTACCGGTACCGGTAAGGGTACCTGTACCGGTAATCCCTTAGCGCCTGATTACGAGGTCCCTTTGCGGGTTCCCACCTTAACGGCTGGTTTTACCAGCCGTTAAGGAATGGACCCGCAAAGGGACCTTGGTGCTAATTACGGTACCGCAATTTGCGGTACCGTAATTACCGCCTACCCCATTCCCATTATGCCCTATGTGGCAAAAATGGGAATGGGGAAGGGCCATGGAGGAAGGGGGAATTACCGCCCTGCCAACCTTGTAAAGGGGTGGTAATTCCCCCTTTCTCCATGGCGGAGTCGGTAAATTACCGGCATGGACCATGGTGCTATTAGCACCATGGTTTTCCGCCTGGGTCGTAATGAGGCCCAGTGTTTTACATTGATGAGAATTCAAGTTAACTTGGTGTCATCATCACTCCGCTAGGAGGCACAAGCATTTGTTTCACCCTTTCCTGGGCTTTCTCAAGGCACTGAAAATCAATATGATTCAGTATGTATAAGTTTCAATCATTTTAGGACAATCATTTCACTAATTTCAGTACAATCATTTCAGTACAATATCCAGAAAGGAAATGTTTTTTGCAGTTTCAATAATAGTTCATTGACAGTATTCTTTTTCACATTTCATGAAGGAACATATTTCCGTAGTCCTTGTTCCGGTGAGTGTGTTCCACTGTCCTGGGTTCTTGTTATATATGAAGATACTGCCCTGTTGTGCAGTCTTTCTTCTGTGTTAAATTTAACACTGGTTACACTTCCTGGGATGCAATTATTCATGTCCCAGTTCCCACTGGGAGTTCCCCGTGTAGGATGACGTCTGCTGCCGTTCATTTCCTTGGGCTGTCACAGCCCAAGGGAATGAAGTTCAGCATAAATAATCCCATCCCAGGAAGCGTAACCAGTCAAAAGGGGCCCCCTGGAAATGAATACACTCTAACTGTGCTGTCAATTATGAGGATGGAAAGCTAATGGGCCCTATTATGATAGGGGTCTGTTTGGAGTCAAATCCACCCATCCTAGAGCGGCAGTAGGTAAAGCATGCCAAAAGGAACCATTGGAATGATTTAAGATTGGTAAAGAATCTGGACAGGAAAGAGGGAACAATTAGAATATAACAGCTATTATGCAGGTTTCAAACATTTCCTTTCAACTAGCGTTATCAAACTCCATGAAGTCCATTGTGAAACCAAAGAGGGACCCCTACACATCTTCGACTCACCAGCCACAGATAGCCTCTCTAGGCCACCTAGCACAGTAGCCCCTGAGGATGAGGTCAGTGCTAGGATCTCACTAGAGGAAGGAAAATCCCCTGATGATAATATCTTAATTTCTTCTAATAGATTCTCAGTCTTGAGAAGGTTAATGAAGGGCAAGCTAAGTCTAATGAACCTAGGGGGTCTGCTGCATGTTACATCAGTGAAATATCATTAGTGACAGTAACTGCATCATCCCATGCGCCCTGCTCCATTAAAGTGATTTACTATTACAGTAACAGGGCTGATAAAGATTTCAGCCCTCCAAGAAGGCATTGTATCAATGGGATCCTGGCAGAATTAAGGAAACAAGAACCTGCTGTGGACTCTTTGGCTGAAAAAGTGGACAAACTAACCAGTATACAGGGCTTGAATCCTCCTGTCTACCAGGAGGCATTAGTGCAGTTTCAACTAGTTTCCAGCACACCAGCAGCCTCCAGCAACTCCAGCACCCCCAGACGGGAATGATTGGTCCAAGTAAGGGAAATTTAAAAACACAAGTAGGACCTGTCCTTTAGCTGATTCTCATACTCATACTCATACAAGAATCAAGAGGCACAGTTAAACAAATGTATACATTGGATGCGATCAGGTAAAGGGTGCACTTCGATTATTCGAGAAGATATTACTTGGTGTGTGCGCCATCGGAAACCTAAAAGAACCTCAATGATAAAACTGATTTCATACAAGTTTTCTTTAAAAGTAGCTGCCCGGTTGATGGCATTTTGTCTATTGATTATAGAATTTACTCTCCCTCAAGGGTGTGCTTTCCCCTAATTTGCCAATCATGTGAGAAGCCCTGGTTCAAATTTATTGGAGCAAGCCCCCCAGAGGAAATTGCCTGTACAAATGGGACTTGAACCCCAGGGGCAAATGCTTTCAGAGGGGGCAAATGCTGAGATGTAAGCTGGTCCGGAAGATGTGTACTGAATATGGGGAACAATATTCCCCAAGATTTTAATGTAGTCTTGTGGCATATAGCTGGAATGAGGAAGAACCTGGGTGACACTGAATGGTGTAGTTTCATTCGGGTCACCAGGGTCATTTGTCTCCAGGAGTCCTGGGCCTTGGAGTGTATTGCACTTTAGGGATACCATACCTTTTGTATTCATGCTCAGAAAATCTCTAGAGGTCAGCCCAATAGAGGCCTAACAACTTGGTTTGATGTTAAATTGAAATGGATTATTGAAGCCTGTGAGTCACCTCGTTCCTTTGAATCAATGCAAGAAATGATCAACGGGTTGGATTATAAAGTCCTAAACTCACTTTGTAACCTTGTTTCAGGAGATTTTAATCTTCAATGCGCCCCCCTGAGGGCTCTAGGTGGAATCTGGAAGAACAAGATATGATCTAAGATATTCCAGAAGTGTTGTCAAGTTATCCAATTAGGATGCCTGGCCATGCATTCTTTATGTGCTACACTGACGTGCATGTAATGGATGATCAAACTAAGACCAGCCAGCAAAAGATACTTCTTTTGGAATAAATAGTTCTTTGAAAATCGATGATATTTTAGTTACAGTTCATGACTGAAATTTGTTTAAAAGCTTTGAGATCTTAGACCGCCTTGAAAGCGACCTCAAGCCCTTCACCATAACCCTATTTAACCCAGGGGGGGTGGCCAATCCGGCTTAGCAGAGTGTGACAGAGCAGGAGCTATTCAAATGGGGGGCATGCATACTGCTCAATAAAGTGGGCCAAACTTGAAGATGTAGCAAGTATTCCAACCATTTATCATGCTGTCCTGCCCAATATTGAAACTGTCTGCAGGGGAGAGTGCTAAGTCGGAAGATTGCTGATTGAATTTGATTCCCTAGTGAAATCCGTTACCCCTTACATCCCAAAATTCTATAGTAAAAGAAGATAGCTGTGGTATGATGAGGAATGTAGGATTCTAAGAAAGACGCTTTTGTCGTATCTCAATGAAAATTACAAAGTAAACATCTATTTAACCATTACCAAAAAGAAAAAAAGGGAATTTGAAAGGACATAGAATTCTGCCTACTTTATATGCAGCCTCAGCAAACAATTTGTGATACTATAATGTGTTTTGATGTTCAAATGGGAGAATTAGAAGTTGGTGAAAAGTTACACCTCCTATGTTGTAGGTCTCTGGTGGCTGTAACAATACCTGCATGGTTGTCTTTGTTCTTGCAAATAAATATACATTGGTATAATTAGACTGGACCAGCTTCCCCACTGATATTCAAGGGCAGAGGTTTGAAGTTATTCCAATTGCATGTTATGTTTAATTTGTTATTGTATTTTATTATATTGTTTAAAGTGCAGACCTAGCTCGAGAGCAGCGCAGAGCAGCACAGAGTGTGGGTAGCTGGCATTTGGGCTGGCATCTTTTAACAGTAGTGCAGTACTGTGAGGTCTGTGTGTTGGTATGTGCTTCCATTCAAGTTAGTCCTTGGTCAGGTGTTGTTGAAAGAGCCATGTTTTGAGAGATTTGCAAAATTGGAGAATTGTCGGAGCATTCCGAGCCAATGGGGCTCATTATGAATGTGGCGGTACAGTGACAATGGCACCGGTAGTGCTTCCGGCACCGTTGTTACCGTACCACCACATTACGAGTTATGCTTGCAGGTGCCGCTCTGCACGCCTGGTGAGACCAGGCGTGCAGAGCAGCACCCACGAGCAGAACCCGTGATTGCACTGACACCGTTATCAACGGTGCCGATGCAACCATGCTCCCCATCCCCATTGGCACCCGTGAATGGCCAATTACCAGCCCATTCAACTTGTAATGGGCCGGTTATGGCCCATTTGCGGGTGCCGGTTCTGGTAACATTGCCCTGCTCCCATAATAAGACATGCTGCAGCTTGGTGGACTGCTTTTAGGGGAGTCAAGTGAGTAGCTGGGAGCCCTGTCAGATGAGCATTTTCCTCATCGATGTGCAAGACCACAAGTGCCTGCAATATGGTCTGGAAGTCCTGAAGCGGGTTCAAGGATTAGACTTTTTAAAGGGTAGAGATTCTTTGCAAGGCTATTTGGGTCTTCTTGGCTATGTGTTTCTTGAAGGACAGATTGCTGTCAATGATGAAGCCTAAGAATTTTGCTGAGTCTGAGAGTTTGGATCAAGCAAGGAACAAAACTCAAAGGCGTGGGACCATGGAAACCACGCTGCACCGTTCCAGGAGGAAGTGACAGGTGGGGAGAGCACACAGAAGGTCCCAGTATGTTGCAGCACACCAACCCTCATACATATGGCGATCATGCTACTCATGTGATGACATTAGTGGGTCTCATTTTAGGCAGCACTTGGCATTTTATTGTAGTGCTTGTTCAAGTAAGTCCTTGCATTTTATATAGTCAGAAAATGATGAGGCAATTCAATATTTGCCACAGAGTGCAATAATTTCACTTGTTTTTCGCAGAATTTGTTTTTCACAGAATTTGGACTACATATGTGTTTTACCATTTCCATTTACCCAGAAAGAAATCACATGTAACTGTCTGGCCAAATAAGGTGTACCCGGTCATAAGAGGCCAAGAGCAAAAGAGGTGAGAACCTGGGTATATGATGACTGTGCCAGGCCAATGTCAGACAACTCCCAATCTAATGTCTGTACAAGTGCCAACACTTTTGGTTTTGCCAATGATTACTTGAAAGGTTTGTGCATTTAATTCTGACAATTTGATTACTCTGATACAGCTGCAGCATTCTATTTTTTCTGTCCTGACTCCACAATTACTGCCAGAACTGTGGGCCTACCCTACTATCATTGAATGTAAAACTGAATCCTCCAATTAGTACTGTTGCTGCATCATCAGCAATATTCCTCCAGTTTTCCTTTAGAAAGGTTTCAAACTAGCACTCCAAATTTGTCCCTTCTTAGAGAAATGGACATCCAGAGGTCCCTTCCTGGCTGCATTCATTCAATTTTCCACTTCTTTGACCTTATCCTCGCAGTGTACTTTCATGTTCATCTCACATTGTAGGATTCTGTATTCTTGTTTTGTTAAAAATAGTCCTGACATATGCTGTATTGGTGACAGAGGTTTTGACTTTGTTCAGGTACTTTACAGAAATGACAGTAGAACACAGGCCTTCCAGTGTGTAATCCATTTTATCTCATGTGTAGTGCTTTCAAGGAAGGCATTGTTGAATGGTTGCCAAAAATTTGGAGTGTCATTTGAAAAAGCTCGGCAAGGTTTCTGACTCCTAGATCTTCTTTTTGCTGCCATTGTACTCTTTGGTGAACTTCTAATGGATTCTGGGTCCCCTGTAATCTTTTTAGAACAAATTCATTCTGAATATAAACAAAACAAGGAGGTACTCCAGAGGTAATCCAGAGGCCCCTTATTAATGAGGCACAGAAAACCCTAATCACATTTGTAAGCAAGTAGCCGGAGGCGGCAGCGAACAGGCAGCTCTTTGAGAACAGTGAGCAGTAAGATGTGTATGGAGGCGTGCCTCTGGGTCCTTTCCAGAAATTCCTATCCCCATCCACATCCGATTCTACTCTTTCACAACTCAAATTCAGAATAACAAGACTGCTTCTGGAAATGAGAAGTTCAAACCCATCAAATGGTGAAAATGTTAACGTAATGTCAACATAACCATTGCTCTGGCATCATATATGAAGCTACATGAGTCAATTAACAATAACATTAACCAGCAGGCTATGTTACTGGCAATGCTTCATTCGAAAATGATATTCCTGGAGGGATTTTGTACAGGTGTAAGAAGCTAAGCAACAGCAAGAACAAATCACAAAAGGTCATCTTCACAAGCTGGGTTTAGAAGATGGGCCTAAGAATACCTCACCAGAGGGAAACGAGCAAAAGAAGGAACAAAATAGATCTAAGCATTTGGGTGCCAGCAAGATCGCCAGTATGTGTAAAGTGTTGGTTTCCAGTTAGAGGAAGTGCCAAAGAGACTACCCAGCAGGGGCAACACATCTATAAATACTATGAAGATATAGGCAGGGCCCCCTTTGAATGAGGAGACAGAGATAAGCTTGCATCGGAAAAGCAGGGCTATTCACCACAAGTACAACTCAAATAAATGCAGAGGGGGGTGGAGGGACCTGAAGTGCACCAAGAGGAAGCTATGGCACAACCGATAGGGACCTACCACCTTTTTAGACAAAGACAGAATAAGAGATATGCTAGAAAGCTGAAAGCTAAGAGGCAAAGAATCAGCAAAATCACAGGAAGATTAAATGAAATGACTCATTGTAATTTGTCTGTTCCCCCTTCGTCTCCAGAACCAGATAATAAGATGGGGAAGACCAAAAAAGGTAAAAAGTCACAAAACACTGGCACTCAGGTCTAAGACCATCCCGAGTGTGAAGAAGGAACAAGAGGGGAATAAGAAGGATGTTGATCGGACCCCTTATTGGATTTGTTAGTATACACAGTCGAAGATGAAGATATACCCAGAGGCACCAGCCAGACTCTGATAAAACCTGCATCAAGACTAACCCAAGGGGCGATCCTTCAATCTCCACATGAACAAAGTGTCCTTGGACAAAAGTTTCTGACTCTGGCCGAAAAGCGTCAACAGGCGGACAGCGAATATAACCAACTATAGAAAAGACCATCATCCAGCCCCCAGTACCACTTTAGAGAAAAATCGAGTGAGGTTCAGAGGAAAAACACGCCCTTCAACCACAATAGACATCATTTTGGAGAGGCTAGAGGACACTCAAGATAACTTAGTACTAAACCACAGAAAACGTCCTAGAATTATTCCACTGGATCCTGACTATTGTTCAGGTTCACATTAACACCTGTGAATAATGAGCGATCAGACCAATCAAGTGAAATCCCACAAACAAACAGATCTGGTCTGAATGGTGAAATGTGGGGTCAGCCCTCAAATTAAAATCTGTTCAAGACAGTTTGTACATGGGAAAACAGGGAGAGGAAAGCAGGGCCAGACTGAATCATCTAGTGAGAGTGACAGTCAGGGGTAATACTGGGCTGGGAAGAAAAGTCTTAATGGCCTTGGACAGGAAAAGGAGGCAGTTCTGCAACCAGTAGCAGATGCAGAGTCGTGGCTGGGAGAGCTTAGCTTTGGAATACAAGAGGATACACCCACATTCTTAAAATAGAAGATCTTGAGTTTGAGTAGTTTGATATAATATGTTGTCGGGGGGAAATTCTGCCGGGGTCGGCCGGGCCATCCGCAGACCTCCGGGCAGGGAGGCCCCAACTCCTCCCGTATATCCCAAAAGAGATAGAGTATGAGACACACGCAAGAAGCAAGGTGACTCTGCTGTTTATTAGACAAAACGGCAGGGATGGGTCAAGGAGCGTACGCGTCCGTCCTGACACCCACAATCATGGGGCTCGCAGGCCCTTTTTACCTTAGTATGACGCGCTACTTGCGTCACCTTACAAAGTTTAGCAAAAAACCTAGTTCCACTCTGGATTGGTTACTCGAGTGGTAGGGTTAGTATAGCATACATATAGAGAACGATGTTAGTGGTTGAGGGTTAGTCAGGTGATATACTTGGGCTGTCCCTTCAATTTGATACATGAAAATTGTTACATGAAGACCTCTGAGGATTGGTCAATGTTAATAGCGTCAGTGATAAGAGCCCCATGTTCTGATTGGTCCACTCGCGAGCCCCCCAATCTGAGACTATCGCTGTTCTCAGCTCGCAGTGCACCTGTCATTTGCAACAATGTTTTACTGTGGGTAGGTGTAAACAATGTGAGGATTTATTCATATGTTGGGAGGTCGACTACTCCCACTGCTGCAGATGTCCAACGAGTCTTTTAATTGTATCCGCCTGTGTCTTAAAACGTGGGATTCAGGCGTCTCCTTTCTCCTGGGTTTGGCATCCTGTCAGGTTTGGCTTTGTCACATGAGGTGGGACCGTGTTTTGAGGCAAAATTCAACACAATTAATATTGTTTTTCCTACTGTGTGCCTGGTTTATCTTGCAGGTGCTACCTTGGCGTTGGCTTGCGGCGTGCGAGATTGCAACATCGTGCCCTTGGCGGTGTGCTTTCGCCGGGCTCATTCTGCAGGGTCAGCAACCGAGCTCTTGCTTATTCAATGTTCATGGAAACTTTTGCCTGCGGCCTACTTGGGCCTGGTGCATAGGTGGAACCGTTTGATGCAGAGCGCTTTAGGTTATGGTATCATATTGCTCTATCCTCAGTATCGTGTCTCCGTTATACTCTTCATTATGGTACATGGTTCTTAGAAGAAGCGTGAGCAAGCCTTTTTTAGATAAGTTCATGATGCGTCTTGCGTTTCTGCATTTTGAGAGCCTATGTGGAAAATAATAAAGATGCACGTCCGTGAGTATGTCTGTCGCCTACGTCATAGCACTGAGTATATTCTTCGTGTGGATTGGTGTGCGAGTGTCCGGTGTGTATGTTTGCACAGGTGTGCTAACAGTTGGCTAAGTCGTCATGGCATCTCTAACGACGTGTTGAGTTAGTGCTGGATGGTTCAGTCGAGTCCATCCATGCCGCAGGTGTCGGCATGTGCAGGGCAGGCTGGTGGGCACATCCGTATGTTCCTGTACCAGGGTATTTGATCGTCTGGTAGATGGGCAAACTCCTCTCGTGGCGGATGTCTGGGCCGTGATCCTCTAGGCCACGCGCGAGGGGGGAAGGGCGGGAGCCTGTTCTTCCATTCTCCCGCTTCAGTCCCCCCTCTGGTCGACTTGTCGACCACAAACATATCCTTTTCATTATCTCCTCTTACTCTCCATATTTTAGTTATTCCTCCCAAATGTCCGTAGTGGTTAACATGATCTTCAAATGACCAATACATATATTCACACGTTCCTCCAGGAGTGCAGTATACCCATTTCCCTATGTAGCTCTTTGGGTTTCTTGGGTTTTCGATCTTCACAGATGGTGGATCCAGGTGGTTGGTGATGATCTGATTGCACAACTTCTCTCTCTCTTTTATGATTGTGCCTGTGTGTTTGCCGTCATCTGTTGGCATCAAGAGGTGCATACCAACCATTTCGATCATCTCGTCTGTGGTGCGTGCCTTCCGGGCCTTCCAAAATCTTATTATGATCAGTGTAGCTCCAGCCAAAATAGTACATCCTACTATAATCTTCAGTCCGTCTGACAGCCAAGATGGCATCCATGACCATAATATTGAAAACCAGCTCTCATCCTTTTTCACACCTTTACTTTCATCCATCATTTTTGAGTGCATCTGGGTCAATTGTAGAACTGCTTCTGTCAGTGTACCATTGTCAGCATCGTTGGCAGGGTTGAATGTGCAGCATGATTGTCCTATTTTAGCGCAAACTCCTCCTTCCATTGCTGTGAGGAGGTCCAGTACATATCTGTTCTGAAGCGCTACCATCCTCACAGCTCGCAGTTCCTCTTTTATTGCGTTAAATCCATTCACTGTAGAGTTAATTGTCATCATTAGTTCCCACCTAGTTATCTGGAGCCATTTCGCATTTGCGTAAGCCTGTAGTCCTGGATGTATTATTGAGGAGAAGAACATTGCCGCTCTGCTAAATAGTCTGTGTTCTGGCGGAATTGAAGTGAGTGCTGTTTCCGACCTTCCACACAGGTAATTTCCTGTCAGAGGTTCTCCTTGTCTTTTCTTCCTATTCAGGACGGTGTTGTTGCTGTTGTTCCTGTTCTCTTGCCCCTTCTGAAGCTGTGCAGATCTCTTCTTCCTCTTGTTTCCTTCATCAATTTTGGGGAAATTCGCCAAATTCACATGTTTCTGGGGCACCACTAGTGATGGTACATTAACGTGTACTATTGTGCATACACCATTCCACAGAGGGGGCAGTGTGTGGTATGCCTTGTCTCCACAGGCCCAGTAATGGTCCATTATTACTGCTGTTCCTGCTCCCCCCTCAGGTAACTCCATCACGCTTTCACAGTTGGTGTTGTATCCTACATCCACTTCTCCTTTATGTTGGTAGCATACCTTAGGCGCAGTTAGCGGCAGTATTGTTATTGGGTCTTCATCCTTTTCCATCCACGTGAGCATGGGTACGTACTTGACCCAAATCATCCAACATCTATGGTTGTGTCCATCAATAGTTGAAATACTTTCTCTTGTTACCATGTTGCTGCCAACCACTCCTATGTCCCATTTGTTGTCCATGTACACCTTCCCTGTTATTAGCACCAGTGGTCTTTCCCAACATCCGTTTTTACCAGGGACTTCAGTGGCGTACCAATCACATGGTAGGTACTGCAGTGTTACTTTCTTTGTTTCTCCTTTTTCAGGACCACTTGTTATGTATCTGAATCCTTCAGCATGTAAACTGCTCTTGTGGTAACTCAAATAAGTCTTGAGGAAGTTGTTTTCATATGGATATGTGTCTCGTGTTTTCCACACCAGATGCACCACTGTCCCTTGAAATCTTCCTTTCGTCTGGAACAGTGCCAGGTATATTATACATCGTGCTGTTTTTTCATCTATCTCCGTGGCAACAAATGTTCGGGAAGCGCTCATGGCGTATGGAATTAATGAGCAAACGTAGCAGCTGTCTTTCGTTGTCTGTTTACCTATGTGGGTCATGTGTTGGTACCATATGTTGTTTGACAATGTAGTTGTCAATACCTTTATTATCTGAGTATGTGCTGCGTTTAACTCTATTTTTCTTGTGTGGGATTTTACTAGTACCACCTGATGTAACACCTGTTGCAGCTGGGGGTGGGGGTGCATTAGGTTTGGGTACAGCAATAATATCAATAGCATAGCTGTACTGCCATACAGAGGCAGCCAAGAACCCGGTGATCATTAAAATCCCTATCAATTTTATTACAAATGCTAATTTCACCGGCATTTTGCTCTTACCTTGCTGCAGTCCGGCAGCTTATTCTTGCGACGTTACAGTTGCCCGTCTGAAAATTCTTAATATGCTCGTTATTAAGGTTAGTTATTGTTACTAAGCTCTCCCTATCAGGTAGTCATTCAGTGCCCAGGCGAAGAGCTGTTCCCACGCCAATCTAAGCGATCTATATCTTAGGGCAGGCAAGTATGGTTGGAGGTGGGGCATTGAGTGTTCTATGGCTAAGAGGAATGTTGTGTAGTAGACACGTACCCTCCTTCTTTTCAGGTACGTTGGCCGTTTTACTTCATATACAAATTGGTGTGACAATTCTTCCAGGTAATTATCGTCTGAGGGCACCATCTACTCCTGGGCAGTGAATTGGTTAGTTATCTACTTCCTTAACAGTACAATAATACGCTGTACCTGCATGTGCGAGAGAAAAGAAAGAGAACATTCAGGTGTTTACATGTGTATATGTGCAAAACAATGTCCTTCAGTTCAGTTATTACTACAGTGGGTAGGGGGTCAGTGGGCAGAGGGTTTGGGGCTCAACTGGCGGAAGTCTCTTTACCCTTTGATCGTGTAACCATGGGGTGGGCGGTATGGAGATCACCCCTTTCTTTTCTAGTAGTTGTCTCTGGGGAATCTGGGGGGTGGCAGGGTATGGGGACACTTAGGCTGTTAGTTGCGGTAGAAGTCTCTTCCTCCGTTGGTGACGCTGCTATTGTTCTTTCAGTGGCCCTGTCGGTGGCGCTGGGGCGGGTCTGGAGTTTGTAGATCTTTACGTCATGTAGGTGGTTCCAAGCACGTTTGTCCTGTAACTTTACTGCTCTCGTTGATACTTCCTCTACCAGATGGGGGCCAGTGAATCGTGGACAGTTCCACTTCCTGTTGAAATTACAAAGTAGTACGTGGTCACCTTTAGCAACCTTGCACAGTCTTTCCTTTTCCAATTCTTTATCCACCTCTTCTTGTTGTTCGCTGGTAGACCCGCCCCGCGTGCGCTCGAGCTGTTGAGACACAAACACTACACTAGTAATCAAAGAAGACACATATTGGTACATTTCATCACCAAGAACACTCGCAGTACTCTCATGGTCAGTAAATGCTCTTGATGTTGGCGTTAGGGGAAGGCGCATTTGACGTCCGGTAACCACCTCGTGAGGGGTGAGGTGGTGGTCGGACCCTGGTCTATTCCTTAGCTCAAATAGGGCTAATGGAAGGTAATATAACCAACTCTTCTTTGTTGTTTGCTGTATCTTTGCAATTGCCTCCTTTAATAGGCCATTCAGGCATTCACATATACCGTTGGCCTGTGGGTGGTATGCACATGCAAATTTATGCTTGATGTTCAGCAAGGATGTGATGTGCTGGAACATTTCGTTTGCGAAATGTGGGCCATTGTCTGACCTCAGTACCTCGCACACTCCCCACCTGGGGAAGACCTCCCTCACTAGGAATTTAGCTGCTCTAAATGCATCTGGGTGTGAACAGGGCCCCGCTTCAATCCACCTTGAGAATGGGCACACTACTACAATCATATACCTATTTCCTTGACATACGTTGATCATATCAACATAGTCAATATGGAGATGTCGGAAGGGTCCCTCTGGCCGGGGTATAGTACCTCTTATCACCTTCAGAGTGTGACCGGCCGTAAACTGTTGACAGGTGAGACAATTGCTGATAAAATTTGACACATGAGAATTTAACTCGGGGCAGAACCAGTCTTCCCTAATTCGTGCTGCAATTACTTCCTTGCCTGTGTGGGCGGGGTCGTGTAGTTGGCTCAGGGCGGTGTTCAATAGTGCCAGTGGTATTACAATCTTCCCACTGTCACTCTGTCGCCATAGTGCGTCGGTTGGTGACATTGTGCATCCTCTTTTAAGCCATATTTCTTTTTCGGCCATTGGTGCAGCCGCTTGTAGCTCCATAATCTGTGTGGCTGGGAGATGGGTGTACCCTTCCCTTATCAACATCTCCTTAGCCATTCCCCTCCCTCTCCCTCTCTCTGACTCTGGGGGGTTCCATATCTCACCGAAATATGCAGCATACTTCGCATGTGCGTCTGCTGCTGCATTCCCTTTTGAGATGTGGTCTTCACCATTGGTGTGTGCGGTGCATTTGACCAAAGCTAATTCTTGGGGGTCATTTATTACTTCAATTAGTTCAGCCAATAGGAGGGCATGTTGCACTGGAGTGCCATCAGCTCGCCTAAACCCTCTTCTTCTCCATTTCGACAGCCCTGAGTGGACAGTGGATGTAACATACGCGCTGTCGGAGTATATGGTCACTCGTTTGTCAAAGCTTTCCTTCAACGCCAAGATCAGTGCAACTAATTCCGCTGCTTGAGCGGAGTAATGCTGTGGTAGTTGTACACATTTCATTGCCACACACACCGGTACCTCCATCATTTTTACCACTGCTGCCCCAGTTCTCCTTATACCATCCCTTTGGTCGATAGTTGATGACCCATCAATGAACAAGAGCTCACCTCCCTCTAGTGCGTTTTCTTCAATCTTTCTAGTACATGAGTACATTTCAGTTATTTGCGTGCAATCGTGGGCATAATCACCTTCCTCAAGTACTTCTGCTAGGAACCTTGCAGGGTTGACCGTGCTACATCTAACAATTGATAGTTCAGCTCTGGATTAAATGATCTCATAACCTGATGCCCTCTGCGTGGTTAGGGTGGACTTAGGTTTATTCAATATTGCAAATAGTGCATGTTCCACAAACAGTGTAGTTGGGCACCCCATGGTGATTGCTGATGCTTTTTCTACCGCAAAAGCAGCTGCGTCGAGACCTTGTTCGCAAGGGAAATGACCTAACATCACAGGATCTAAGTGGCCACTGTAAAATGCTACTGGTTTGTAGCCCATGCTTGTTTTTTGAGCCAGCACTGCTTTCATTACTGCTGAGTCGCAATGTGAAAATATAAAGAATTGTCGCTCATAGTCTGGGGTTGCCAGTACCGGAGCAGTTGATATCGCATCTTTCAGTTCATCAAAGGCCTCTTTCATTTCCATTGTCCACCCCAACTTTTTCTCCCCTTTATTAGCTTCTTTTAACGCCTCAAGCAGGGGTCCTATGTATGAGCTGTAATCAAATACCCATGCTCTACAGTAGTTGCACAGACCCAGGAACTGCTGCAGTTCCCTCACTGTTTGTGGCATTGGTGTCTTTGAAATGGCCTGTGCCCTTTGTGGTGCAATCTTTCTTCTATGTTGGGATATGAGCTGTCCAATATAAAGTACCTGTTCTTGACAATACTGTAACTTTTCCATGTCTACCTTGTAACCTTTTTCAGCCAATATTGTGAACATCTTTAAGGAGTCCTCTCTGCATGTTCTTTCGTTTGTACTGCAAATTATTATGTCGTCGACATACTGCAACACTGTGCTTTCCACTTCAATGTTACCCAAATCCATCTGTATTACTCTGTTGAAAATTGAGGGTGATTCACAATACCCTTGTGGCAATCTGGTGTGTTTCCACTTTGTGTTTCTGTAAGTGAAGCTTGTCAGGTCTTGTGAGTCTGGGTGCAATGGTATTGAGAAGAATGCATTTTTAAGGTCGATCACTGTAAATCGTGACGCTTCTGTTGGAATGCCACACAATATTGTGGCTGGGTTTGCTGCTATGGGGTATTCTGCTTCTACTATGTTGTTCAAGGGCCTGAGATCCTGTATGAAACGCCAAGAACCCCCTTTAGCCTTGCGCACTGGTATACAGCCGTGTTACATGGTGATTCTGAGGGGACCAATATGCCATTATTTATAAGGGCCGTTATGGTTTCATATATGCCCTCATCTGCCTCTTTTGATAGTGGGTACTGTTTCACTCTGGGGAGTATTGCACCTTTTTTCAATTTTATCCGTACTCCCCCTATGCTTTTTATGCACCCCACGTCATAGGGGCTAGTAGTCCACAATGATGTGGGTACCTTTGTCATAACCTCCTTAAAGAGGGGGACTGGGGTGCATGAGGGTGCCTCAAGTGCCATTGCAATTTTCCGTGCTACTTGTTTGTACGCCACTCTTAGCCATATTTCCACACTCATCATAAACACCATTTCACCTTCCTCCTTTTCTTCTGAGAACAGCTCCTCATCTGACACCTGGGTGAGTCTACATCCTTCTGCTAGTGCTATCACTGCCCTCCATGCCCTTCCTTCTCTGTCTTGGGCATGTACAGCAATGTAATCAGCTGTTGCTATAATACTCTCAATGTCCACTGGAACCACCTTTCCTTCTAGTTCGTTTACTGGTGTTTCTGGTCTGAACAAATAGGCTGCTGGCCTCCTCCAGATCTTTCCCTCTATCCCTGGCATCCATGCAAATGCCATGTCTATCCCGTACTGGAAAGGTTCACCATCTACTGGCTCGGCTCTAATCGCTGTCTGTCCGCAGTATGCTTGCATAATTTGTCGTACTGTGAGCATGTTAATTCCTGGAGTAGAGCAAATTATGCCGTCCTCCGTAAAGGAGATCGTCATATTCAATCTGTTCATTATGTCTCTCCCCAGTATATTTACTGGTGAGGCACTATAATATAAAAGTGGTACTGACATGTCATAATCTCCTATAGATAAGGGAATGTTATCAGTAAAAGGAACCAACCCTCTAGCCCCAGAGAATCCTTGGGTGTTCATTGCTTCGCCCGACATCTTAAATTTACCTTCCCTTATGCAAGACCGGGTCGCCCCGGTGTCAACAAGGAATGATAATTTTTTGTCGCCTGTCGTTACCTCTATGCGTGGTTCCTCCGCACTATTAGGTGTTACTGACAGGATGGGACACACCAAGGCCGTCTGTGGGCTGTCCTATTGAGGGTACAACGATTGACCATTTCCAGTGTAAGGATTGTGTCCCAGAACCGTCACCCTACCCAGTTGTGTTTGTTGTGCTTGGGGTTGTTGTGTTACCGCTACCTGTTGTTGTGGCAGTGTTTGTGGCTGTTGTTGTGTTATTAGTTGTTGCGGTTCATTTCCCTGTTGCAAAGTCTGCTGTTGCTGTATGCCCTGCTGTTCCTGTGTGGGCCTTTGATGTCCCTGTTCACTCCATGATGATGTACCTGGTCTTACTCTACACGTGCGTGACATGTGCCCTATTAATCCACAACTCCAACACACTGGTGGTTCCCTGCTCTGCCATGGAAAGTTTCCTGTATTGTCCTGGTATACTGGTTGCCCGGTGGGGTAGGAGTTTCTAAGTCCTCCCACCTGCTGTTGTGTGTTATATCCGTATCCTCTCCCCCTCATAATTCCTCCTCTTCCCCTGTTGTAATTATAATACCCAGCTCCTGGCATTGAGTAACCTCCTCCCATGTGGGTCGTGTATGGTTGGAGTGGCGGCACCTGTTGTGTTATTGTCTGTGAGGGTAGTATTTGGGAGGGATCTTGTGCAGCCAATACTTGTGTGGGGCTTTGGGTCATTATTGTAGGTGCAGTTATTAGTGCCCCTTCCATTGTGTATTTAGTAAGTTTTTTCTGTACTAGCTTAGCCTCTTCCGTTTTCCTGTCCTCTTCCTTTTGTTTCATTTTTGCCATGCCCTACAATGATGCACTATTGTCATTTGTATTTCTGGCCACGCTTTTGCTTCCATTCCCACTACTTTCTTCAGTTGTTTCTGAACTCCTTCTGGGAGCCCTTGTACTAGTATATGATAAAATATTGCTGGTGTTTTGTCCCATTGTTCTCTAGTTTCCATGCGCCACTTCTCTTGGATTTCCTGGATATAATCAACAGGATCTTCGTTCTCATGCATCTTGCGTGAGGTAATTGCTCCTATGTCTGATGTGTCTGGGTACTGTACCCTCAATGTCTGCCATAGTGCATGTCTGCAGTTTGCGAATGGTGCCCCATCAAGCGATGTGTTTGCTATTGTTACCCCAGGGAATCCCGCTCTCTTCCAAATGTCATCCGCTGCATCCCCTAATATCGATATTAAAAGGCCCTTTACATCTCCCACTGCCAGTTTCTGTCCTGCGGTGTGTTTTTCCATTTCATATATCCACTTACCCGCACCTCCACTTAATGATGGGAGCCTGCATTTTATATTTTCTTTGTCTGTATGCTTCCAAGGGACGTACTGTGGCCTAACCCCTCCCCTCTCCAGAAGTGGCATTAAGTTATGTCTCGTTTTACCCTTTGTGTTCCATAAAATCGAGTCCTCACACCCCTCCTCTTCTTCCCTCTCTTCTACATCGTCAATTTCGTCCGTATTTCCCCTGCTCGTAACTCTTTCTTCTTCATCCTTTCCCCTTCTTCCATCATTTCCTATATTTAATGTGGGCATGTGTATTCGTCCTTCCTGCCTGCGTCTAGGGAGGTCTTTAAGCCGACATGCATAGGGTGTCAGTTCGTTTGTGAAGGGAGCAAGTTTTATTGTACGTAATGAGCGTGAGGTGGTTGAACATGTAGGGTGGGATGGGAGAGGGTGTGATGGTGACGGTGTGGTTTCATGTGTCTGTCTGTCCGCTATTCCTTGCTCTTCCTCCTCACTTTTCTCCAGCTCGTCGTTTCTCCTACGGATCCATGGTGAGTCTGTGTTGGTCCGGGTGATGTATAGCTTATCTAGGCTTTCCCTTTCACTGTTTCTTCCTTCCTTCTCCACTCCTTCTTCTTCCTCACTACAAAAGTCAGTCATAAATGGCACCCCCCACTCGGTCTTCTTCCCCTTGATTGTTACTGTTTTTAAGTCTATTAGGTCCAGTTCTCCCTTTTCTCCTTTATCAACCGCTCCCCTTTGCGCTGATGTTGTTGCTACTTCTGTGTCTCTATATACATCCCCCCATACTTCACTCTCCCTTCTCCTGTCTTCTCTTTCCCCTTCATTTCTCTCCTCCATCTCTCTACCAATTTCCTCCCTTTTTTTTTTTAATTCCTCCATTACTTCACTACTCACCTTTTCCAATATCCTTTCATCCTCTTTCTTCCTTTCCCCTCTCACCCTCTCCCTTTCTAACATACTCTCTATCACCCTCCCTTCTTCATATTTCTTAGTTGTTTCTGATAGTAATCTCTTCCTCCACATTGCCATTTCGTTTTCTTTCTCTTCTTCTTCCCTTTTCCTCTCTCGTAGCACTGCTCGTGATACCCTTTCTGCTGCTGCTTTTACCCTGTCAGCTTCTTTCCTTTGCTCCTCAGTTCGTTCCCTTATTTTTTCCAATTTGTTCTTACCTTCTCTCCTTTCCCTCGCTCTCTCTCTTTCCTCCCTCTTGAGCTGTTTGATCAGTTCATTCTGCTCATCCCTTAACTCTGCTAGTCGTCCCTCCAAAATCTCTTCCTTTTGACATAACAGCTCTTCCCCTGTCATTCCACTCTCCCTACAATTATCCTCGTCTATTTTCCTTACTACCTCCTTCTCTTCTCCTGTTAATGAACCTCGTAATTTTAATAATATCTGCGCGGCTACCCACTCCTCATGTCCTATTTCCACAGTTTGTTCTTCTCCAGTCCTCTCCTCCCCTGCTGGCATCTTCCTATGAGCCACATATGGTGGCGGGCTGTATGCCGGGTTCGAGTACCCCTCAGCCGCCCTTAACTGTCCTCTTTCTATTTCTCCTAATTCTCTTAAAGGGTACAACCCCCCTCCCTCTGTTTTCACTACCTTTGCTAGGGGTATATTGTTGCTCTGTTCCTTTTTTATTTCGTTTTCTTTTGAGTTATTATTCTTTTCTCCTCCCTCTTGTTCGTTCCCCGTGTTCTTTGGACCTTCACTCCCCTTTTTCCCATTCTCTCCTTCCTCCTTAATCTCTTTTTCTTCCATTATTTCCCCCACAGTGAACATTCCATTTGGTCCTGGTCGGGACCCCTGGAACATCCTCCATAAGTTAAACACCTCCACGTGGTTTGTCAACTTCTTCCCTTTGTATGTATTATGCAAATGGTTTAATAGTGAATGTTGGGTATATGGATCGAAGCTACCATTAGGCGGCCATGGTGTTATCATTTTGTTGTCCGTCCCCTGTGTCCATTCTATGCTATACTTGATCAGTTTCTCCCTATGGGGTGACAATGTTGTACATATGTGTTGTAGTGGGGTAGTGACGGTGTTCCCCCACCCTCCCGATCCTGTCCCGTGTGACATAGTAGCGCTCCACCTGTTACCCTTCCCCTATTTGGTAGCAGTTATCTCACTAGCAGTTTACAATATACAGCCTTATGTCTTTACCTGGCCCCGTAAGTATGGGGACTTACGATAGTCCGCTAAGGAAAATTATTAAAATATAGTATTTACATTTTTATATTTTCTTCTGTCTTTCTTCCTTTATACGACACCCTTACTGCCCCCTGCGGCCGAGGCGCACGTAGCCCCCTGCGGCTGCGTACCCCTTATGACGTTCTTATACAGTCGTCCTATTTTTCACTTGCTCCTCCTCCTTCTTCTACACTTGCCGTGGCCAGCGTTCTCCGTGCGCCGCCACGTCCCCCGTTTCGCCTTTCCTCGATCACTTCATTACCGTTTATCTCCGTTTCCACTCCCCTACCACAGTTCTCTTCCCCACCACTCTCAGAAAGAAAGATGCCTTGTGCTCGGGATATCCTATGAAAGCCCTGCTGGTGACGTCACCGATCTCTTCGAACTACTGGTAAGTTCTTCATATATTCTTTAAGGCCAAAATACACTTACAATCTACCCCCGTTAATCCTCACAGCTGTCTTCCTGTCACTCCTGGAACAAGGTAATCAATAATATAATCGGACTGCGCACACTGCGTCGCCTCGCGTGTGATACGCCCCTCGACAGGAGGGCTTAACCAGCCAATTATCTTCCGTATTGGGCAACTAACTAGCTACCGCCTACAGGGAAACGTCATCTACCTATCGAGTTTCTTGCTCGAACAATAGGGATCCTCATCTACTCATTGATCAATAAATGCCAAATCGTAGGAAACCACACACACCCATACCCTTACACGTAGTCGTGACCTGGGCCAATCAGTGTCTACGAGCGGCCGCACGTGATGTTTTCGTGCTCCACCTCCTTCTCACGCGTAACGTAGCCGACTGCTCTCGCACTCGTTCGCTACCATTCATTTCATTGCCAATACTAAATTGTCAAACCTTCGCCGCGCACCTGTGCAACACCTCCCACCTCCCGTATTTAATTCCTCCCCCCTCCCTCACAATTTCACATTGCTTGTTGTGCGTGGCATGCTCACCAAGTTCTCTTGATGCGGGGCCGCTCGACTGCGTGCACCCCTCCAAGCGGCTCGCCACCTCCCCTCGTCTGGACCACGTCTGGACACTCGCCAACCGCGGGCGGGATACTTCTCAACCGGCTCCCGAAGGCCAATATCCGGATTGCGCTGTCTGGTCTTCTCGCAGTTCTGCGATGGTCCTGTAGTCCTCAGAAGGGGGCAACGGCAGAGGGGGCCGCGCCGCCGGGCCTCCTCGCAACGGGATTACCTGGAAAAAAGTAAAAATAAAAAAGCGGATCTTAAACAGATCTCAGCAGTGCCTCCAACTTGTCGGGGGGAAATTCTGCCGGGGTCGGCCGGGCCGTCCGCAGACCTCCGGGCAGGGAGGCCCCAACTCCTCCCGTATATCCCAAAAGAGATAGAGTATGAGACACACGCAAGAAGCAAGGTGACTCTGCTGTTTATTAGACAAAACGGCAGGGATGGGTCAAGGAGCATACGCGTCCGTCCTGACACCCACAATCGTGGGGCTCGCAGGCCCTTTTTACCTTAGTATGACGCGCTACTTGCGTCACCTTAGAAAGTTTAGCAAAAAACCTAGTTCCACTCTGGATTGGTTACTCGAGTGGTAGGGTTAGTATAGCATACATATAGAGAACGATGTTAGTGGTTGAGGGTTAGTCAGGTGATATACTTGGGCTGTCCCTTCAATTTGATACATGAAAATTGTTACATGAAGACCTCTGAGGATTGGTCAATGTTAATAGCGTCAGTGATAAGAGCCCCATGTTCTGATTGGTCCACTCGCGAGCCCCCCAATCTGAGACTATCGCTGTTCTCAGCTCGCAGTGCACCTGTCATTTGCAACAATGTTTTACTGTGGGTAGGTGTAAACAATGTGAGGATTTATTCATATGTTGGGAGGTCGACTACTCCCACTGCTGCAGATGTCCAACGAGTCTTTTAATTGTATGCGCCTGTGTCTTAAAACGTGGGATTCAGGCGTCTCCTTTCTCCTGGGTTTGGCATCCTGTCAGGTTTGGCTTTGTCACGTGAGGTGGGACCGTGTTTTGAGGCAAAATTCAACACAATTAATATTGTTTTTCCTACTGTGTGCCTGGTTTATCTTGCAGGTGCGACCTTGGCGTTGGCTTGCGGCGTGCGAGATTGCAACATCGTGCCCTTGGCGGTGTGCTTTCGCCGGGCTCATTCTACAGGGTCAGCAACCGAGCTCTTGCTTATTCAATGTTCATGGAAACTTTTGCCTGCGGCCTACTTGGGCCTGGTGCATAGGTGGAACCGTTTGATGCAGAGCGCTTTAGGTTATGGTATCATATTGCTCTATCCTCAGTATCGTGTCTCCGTTATACTCTTCATTATGGTACATGGTTCTTAGAAGAAGCGTGAGCAAGCCTTTTTTAGATAAGTTCATGATGCGTCTTGCGTTTCTGCATTTTGAGAGCCTATGTGGAAAATAATAAAGATGCACGTCCGTGAGTATGTCTGTCGTCTACGTCATAGCACTGAGTATATTCTTCGTGTGGATTGGTGTGGGAGTGTCCGGTGTGTATGTTTGCACAGGTGTGCTAACCGTTGGCTAAGTCGTCATGGCATCTCTAACGACGTGTTGAGTTAGTGCTGGATGGTTCAGTCGAGTCCATCCATGCCGCAGGTGTCGGCATGTGCAGGGCAGGCTGGTGGGCACATCTGTATGTTCCTGTACCAGGGTATTTGATCGTCTGGTAGATGGGCAAACTCCTCTCGTGGTGGATGTCTGGGCCGTGATCCTCTAGGCCACGCGCGAGGGGGGAAGGGCGGGAGCCTGTTCTTCCATTCTCCCGCTTCAATGTTTACACGAGATATGGCTGTGCCACAAGCCCTGCCTGGGTGGCTTTACAATTATGCTGAACCAGGCCATGAGGGGAAAAACAGGGAGACACTCATTGGAACTTTATATGGCAATTAAAAAACTCCAAGGGAGTAAGTGCAGGTGCATCTCGAAATCGTAACCTTCATGTGCAAATGGCAGAGGTGAATTGGGAAGAATCTTCTCATTCAGCCCAGAATAGTATTACATTTATTAACCTGTACTGCAACACAGCTGTAATTTCGTTGAGAGTGCCATAAAATTAGTAGATGAGGACAATCTGAGGGGGGCGCTCCATTATTTTCTGTGGAAACCTAAACATTACTTGTTGAAATAAGAGTGCTAATGTACGAGCCTCTAACATGAAACTGTCAGAAAAAAAGAGCTCTGACCTGGCTCAAGGTTATGAAATCCAGGGATCTCCACATCCAGAACGGACAGAGACAGGGAGATATGCCTAGTAGTCTGACTTGGATTTCGTGGACAGCAGTAATAGACTATATTTTTGTGTCAAGAAACATGTTGAACAGGATAAATGATTTCCGGGTTATTGACTCCAAAAATAGCAACCATACGCTACTAAAAATGCACTGGGTCAGAGAAAATAATACATTGGGCTTATAGCGCTAAAGTGGAAGTGACGCAGGGGAGAAACCGTCTTAGAATGACAGCATATAAAATTGAAAGTCTAATTGCACAGTATACTAATTACATATCTTCTTGGAATGGGTAAAATATTGGGGAGGTTCGGGAGTATACTCCCATACTGCAGTTCTTTGTAGAGACTAATATTGGAACTGGGAGGAACCTCTTCTACCACTTTAACTGGGAGGTGGTGAAAAAGCAGAGACAACTAATGGGATGTACTCTCATCAATGAACAATATAACACAGAAGTACAAGAACTGTCTGCTCTTGTATAAGGCCGTTATGATGCAGCAAAACACAGAAGCGATGCTAAAAGCCATATGTAAAAAATGATCAGGTTAGATATTGGAGCTGATAAATCAAAATGACACTCCACAGACTATCATACAAACAAATGTAGTTCCTTAAAAAATATGGATGGATAATTTCAGTGCCCTTTTGAAGACTAGGACGTATTTAATTGCACTGATGACAATAGGGGGATGGGAAATTGTTCCATATCATACGACAAGGAGGGAATTATGGAGTTAGTTATGAGAGGTAGTGTCTCACGAGTCCCAGTTTCTGACGGAATGACCAACATAATGTTAATTAAAGGCCTGGGCTCTGGATTGATTTCCTATGGATCCTCTTTGGGCAAGCATTGCAGAACAGGGAAATGCCCCTTCCTTGGATGACATCCATAGTTATACCAATATTCAAGAAGGGCAAACGAGAGGATCATAAAAGCTACCGCCCTATTGCCCTTCTTGTTGAAGCAGGAGAAATCGTTGCCTCCTTGGTACTTTTTTAATTTTTTTATTTTGTTGTATTTAGTTTGTGACCAAACTTTTACAACTTGACAGGTCAAACAGCTGTACAGAAATACATAAGAATATGAACATATTCGCCTCCTTGGTACTTTGATACCTGACAGAGTGTACTGTGACCAATAAAGGAGTGGCATCTTCCAGACCGGGTTTGTCAAAGGCATTATGGACATGTATAAACATCTTGTTCCTGAATATACTCAAGGGGAGAACCCTGGAAAAGAAGTAAAAATTATATTAGGCTTTTGTGTACCTGGCACAAGCATTCCATAGTGTCAACCTGCATCTATTGTGGGCAAAGATGGCCAGGTGGAACTGCCCAACGGACTTACTACAAGCAATAAAAATCCCTATAATCGACAACATCCATGATTCTGCAGGCTCTATGTCAGGTGAGATACTAATATTCACGGATTTAAAACAGGGATGCCCACTGCTGCCTGCACTGTTTAATCTTTTCATCTCGGATGTGGGAGACACTCTGATACAGGCTAGAAGCTTCCCTCCGAGAATAGAAGGGAGGTTGATAAGCTGTATGCTGACGATTTTGTCCAAACAGCAATTGGACTACAGCACCAGCTTAATAAATTGGAAGAATATGTCGAAAACAATTGCTTGGCGATTAACGTATCAATATCTAAAGTTCCTATCCTCCAGTCCAGCTTTGCAGGTTGGAAGGGGCATTTTGCATGGCGACTGGGGAGGGAGCCATTAGAGAACATATCTGAGAGTATGTGTTAACACAAGCCTTGTCGATGACCATAGTGAGAATTCACTTAGAATACAATCCAAAAATCTGTCCAATCAGGCTGGGATATTCTAGAGGAAATGTTGTTGGTTCTCGATACTGCCTCTACTGCGGTTTCATAAGTTAAAAGTGGTGGCATCCCTGACATATGGATCTGAATCCCTCTTGTTAATGCCATACGCTCTATGGTCTATATTGTGACGTCCCAGTTAGTTGTAGCGCATGCGCAAGCCTCGTTTGGGACCGCGCTCATGCGGGCAGTTGCCGCCGGGACGTGTAGCAGGCAGCATTGTGTCCCGTGTCTCTCTGAATGTGTGTGTGTGTGCGCATGTATGCATGTGAGCCACCCGAGGCACGGGCGGCTACACAACAACTGGCGACGAGGCGGGATACCATTGCAACGTTCGCTTGATGAACACGGCATGTTTTACATCGGCGACGCTACACAGTGGTGAGTCACGGACCCGGCGGGAACAAATCCATGGTGCCCTAGCATCTGGTATGCAGCAGTAGCGGCCTGAAAAGGTGCTCGTGCGCTGCTCATACCACATTCGCAGAATTTTTGGAACTCTGGCAGTCCTCTACAACCCAGAGGACAGCCAACATCGCAGAGCCACCGAACAAAAGGTGACTGGACAGCTCAGCTGGCAACAAGGAAGACACACAAAGCTGGAGGAGAGCAATGACATGCTGAATTCCACCGTACAGTAACGGGAGGTACGTACGCTGCCCACCCGAGTCAGGTTTGCGGCCTCTGAGCCATAAGGAGGTGCCTGTGCGACCTGTAGACGGAGTGACGGAGAGGCAGAAGCGGCGACAGTGGTGGTGAAAGCACAACAGGGGTCGTTGCTACCAATGCAGGAGTTTGATGTGTCCGGTCCCCCTTCGAAGTTGGGCCCAAGATAGTTGCTATGGATAAAAAAACTTGATATGTACTTTGCAGCGACTAGGATAACCAATGACGACGCGAAGAGGGCCACTCTTTTGTATTCAGCAGGCCTGGAGGTCATACGCACATATGAATCCCTGAACCTGCAGGTAGTGACCTATGATGCCGTCAAAACTGCTCTGGAAAATCACTTTATACCACTCTCTAACGTCGACTTTGAGAGTTTTCTCTTCTGTGGTGAAAAACAGCGGGAGGAGGAGTCACTGGTCAATTTTGCGCTCGACTGCGGCTCATGGCCACCACGTGCCGATGGGACAATGAGGAGTCGATGATTAGGAATCAAGTACTTCAAGGGTGTAGCTCAGGAAAACTACGAAAGCAAGTGTTGAGGGAACCGGGCTGCAACAAATCCTAGACAGTGGAAGAACCTATCAACTGGCGGAGTCGAGAGGTGCCAAGATGGACGCGGCAGTGCGCCCTGGGAAATCAGAAGAGGCATTTGCTATCAGTAAACAGACTGCGTCGAAAGACAAGTGGGGTCAGAAACGACAGGAAACCCGTTCCCCGACAGGTCTTGGATCGATCTGCCAGTATTGTGGATATGATTTACCTCATTCTGAGGAGTGTCCGGCCAAATCGAGGTCATGTGGTCGGTGCAACGGACCAGGACACTACGCCCGTATGTGTCGTGCCCCAGCTCCCGTGCCAACACAGAGGGGCCCGGCCAGGGTACGTGGAGGTGGTTCGAGAAGGCAGAGGAGTATTGCGGCTTTGGAGCAAGAAATGCAGAGACTTCAGCTAGCTGAAGAGGAAGAAGAGGAGGAAGACGAAGTATTTTTCATCTCGAGCATCGCTACTGGGGCGAAGAGCAAAAGACAGCCCAAATGTATCGTGAACATTCAAGGGGTGCCGACACAAGTGCTAATTGACACAGGGGCCTCAGTATGTGTGCTGGCCTCGGAACACTACCAGAAGATTCCTGGCCCTCCCGCGCTGGACATTTCGACGGCGAGGATTTTCACGTTTGGGGGAGACACTCCGCTCCCCATCAAAGGTGTGTTCGTAGCGCCTGTATCCAGGGGCGGAAAGACCATGAAGGCCCGGTTCTTCGTTACTGATGTGAGTCCACACTCTCTACTCAGTTGTGCGGCGTCCGAAGCCCTGAACCTGGTTCACTTTGCATTAGAGGTCTATCAGGTGGATATCGAGACACTGCTGGACAGGTTTGTGGGCATTTTCGAAGGAGTTGGGAAGTTGAAGGCGCCCCCGGTTCGTCTGCACATTGACGACACGATCAGACCAACAGCTCTCAAGCACAGGCGTATTCCGTTTCATCTGCGAGAGAAAGTGTAAGAAGAGCTCCGGTCGCTTGTCAGTATGGACATTATCGAGAGAGTGGAAGGACCGACGCCCTGGGTCTCGCCCATTGTGGTGGCGCCCAAACCGAAACAGCCTGGAGCAGTGATAATTTGTGTTGATATGCGTCTCCCCAACGCCGCGATTAAGAGAGAGAGAGACACTTAACGCCGACCCTCGATGATATCACTGGGGAGTTGCAGGGGGCGAAAGTTTTTTCGAAATTGGATCTACGGGCGGGCTATCACCAGCTGGAGCTCCACCCAGATTCTAGATTCATCACGACCTTCACCACACACGATGGCCTGTATCAATTCAAGCGCCTGATCTTCGGCATTTCATCGTTCGCCGAAGTCTTTCAGAACACTATTAGGGGGGCGCTGGCAGGCCTCAAAGGCGTCTTGAATATAAGTGACGACATTTTGGTGTTTGCCGACTCGGAAGCCGAACACATGAAGAGGCTCGAGAGCACGCTGAAAAAGTTGAGTGATCTGGGACTTACCCTACACCGTCAGAAGTGTGAATTCTTTAAGGACCAGATAGGGTTCTTTGGATTTATTTTTCATGCCGCTGGTGTGTCACCGGATCCAGCTAAGATCAGAGACATTCGAGATGCCGCGGCACCATCATCCCCCACGGAGGTAAGGAGCTTCTTGGGGATGGTGAATTACTGTGGGCGCTTCATCAAGGGTTTGGCTTCCTTGTCTGAACCCCTCAGGGCGCTGACCAGGAACGACGCCGTGTGGAGGTGGGAGAGCAAGGAACAGGAGGCATTTCAGGCCCTCAGGAATGCTCTGTCCGATGGGGACACCATGGCGTACTTTAACCCCTCCGTGGAATCGGAAATTGTTGTGGATGCCAGCCCCGTGGGTGTTGGGGAACTACTATTGCAGCCTGATGAAAGGAGGGACATGCGTCCCATCGCGTACGCGAGCAAGGCTCTCTCCAACACCGAAATGAGATATTCGCAAATTGAAAGGGAGGTGCTAGCAATTCTGTGGGGCTGTCACCATTTTCGACTGTACATCCTGGGCAAGCCTGTCGTGGTGGTGACGGACCACAAGCCGCTGCTGCCTATATTGGCGGGGGTATCTTCGAAGCCGCCGCCCAGGATCGAGAGGTGGATGTTAGCCCTAATGGAGTATGGGGTTCGACTAATTTACAGGCCAGGAACCAACAACCCGGCGGACTATCTCTCACGACACCCCAACACAGAGAATACGGACAAGGACAGTGGTGTGTCCGACTGCCAAGGTTTGCTCTGTCACGTGGTGGATGGGGCGCTACCGGTGGCCCTGTCGAGGCTGGCTATAGCGACGGAGTCATCCAAAGATGAGGTGTTCGGCATCATCAAGGCGGCCGTGAGAAGTGGCGACTGGAGAGAGGTGCTGCGCAACAATTCAAGGCGACAGTCCGATGCCCAAAAGGACCTGCAGGCACTCTGGAAGGTGCGGAACGAACTGTCGGTCTCAGATGATGGTTTGATCCTAAGAGGGAGGCAGATCGTGATCCCGCAGGCGTTAAGGGGGCGCGTGTTAGAGCTGGCACATATCGGACACCAAGGGGTCGTCAAGACCAAGGCGAGACTTCGACCCAAGGTCTGGTTTCCTGATTTGGAGGGGATGGTGGAGAGCTTCGTGAGAAAGTGCTTGTCCTGTCAGGCAGACAACCCAGGAGACAAGGCCCCACCTATCAGTTCTATGGAACAGAGCGAGAAGCCGTGGGGAACCGTCCACGTGGACTTTGGATCGACGGGTCGAGGCATGTATCTTCTGGTGGCGGTGGATCAGTGGTCAAAGTATCCAGAGGTGGAGGTAGTGGAGTGCACAGCGACAGAGTTTACCACGAAGGCCCTAGACAAAATGTTTGCCGCGCATGGATTCCCAGAGATACTTTGCTCGGACAATGGACCGCCGTTTACCGGCAGCCAGTTTGCCCAGTATCTCCAACAGAGGGGGATCCGTCACCGCAAGGTATCCCCGCTGTGGCCTCGAGCGAACGGAGAGGCTGAAAGGATGATGCGTACCTTGAATAAGGTACTGAGGATCTCCGCCAGTGGGGGTGAGGACCTTCTGAAAAAGCCCGTGGAGTTTCTGCGAGAATATCGCACCACGCCTCACCAATCGACGTCGGGTTGCCCCTGCGGAGGCGCTGTTCGGGCGTTGCCCTCGGGGAATGATACCAGAAGTGGAGGGCAGGAGGCCAGGTGTCATAGACAATGACAAAGTCCGATAGGAGCGCGCCGTGTGCAATCAGGAGAGCGAGAGACGAGGACTGCACGACACCGAGGTGTGTGTCGGTGACTCTGTGTTGGTTCGGAACCGACACCCCGATGGCAAACTGTCTCTACCCTACGAGCCTCACCCGTGGAAGGTCACCCACGTGAAAGGAACCATGGTGACCGCGGCCTGTGACCGCGGCACTGTCACCCTCAACAGGTCTTTCTTCAAAAAAGTGGACACTTCACGGGGGGCCACAGGTCTAGAGGAAAGGCCACACCAGGACACTATCCCTGAGGCCCCAGTCGAGGATCCCACCAGGGACATCGCCCCTGCGGACGTCAGTAACCATGGGACTGTGCCAGGCACCTCGAGGTATCCCGTGCGGAGAGACCGGAGACTGCTGGCTCACCTCAAGGACTATGTCCTGGACTCCGGGGACTGAGCAGATGTCTCCAAGGGTGGTCCCCAGTGATGGAAGTATCCAGTTTGTAATTTACCGATTTTGCATTGTTAGAGCACCATGTTGTTGAACTGTTTTGTTGATGGAAAAAATAAGGGATGTGATGTCCCAGTTAGTTGTAGCGCATGCGCGAGCCTCGTTTGGGACCCGCGCATGCGCAGGTTAATAAACCGCGCTCGTGCGGGCAGTTGCCGCCGGGACGCGTAGCAGGCAGCATCGCGTCTGTTAGCGGAAACCTGTGCAGTTCCCTCTGGGACCACTGCAAAAGATTTAGGACTACAGGTGTTTGGCAGTAAACCCACTTGGTAGCAGCCTGTACCACACAGATTCACTTGGTAGCTGTGGCTGAGCAGTCAGACTTCTCTCAAGAAGAGTTAAGCAGTATGTGGAGTATACAATATAGGCAGTGGTCGAAGTGTACGAAAAGAAGTAGTGGAGCTATGTTCCCTGCTGGCCTGCACCCACTCCCCACAAACCCCATTGCCACGACCCCTCCCACACACAGTACACCCCCCAAACACGTGCACCTGCTGTTTAAGGGAACGTTCAGTGCAGTGCACTGAAAGTGAAGGTTTCAACTTCTTCCTACACTTTTATTTTAAAACGAAACCATTCCAGAACGGTTTCTTTTTAAAATAAAAGCATAGGAGTTGTAAAAGATAATTTAAAAAAGTAGAGGAGCACCGCTCCCGACCGCTCCCGCTCACTTCGACCACTGAATATAGGGCAATTCTTCACAGTAAGACAAGCAAACACGCAACAAGGCTTCAGTGTAAAGATATTAAGGTATTTATTTATAACGGAACATCTATAGAAAACACTATGGCACTATCACGGCAAACACTTCAATTACAATTACTCTAAGAAGAAGAAACGATCAATCCTCCTAACAATATTTCGACAATTCTAGGTTCTACCAGCATCACTTATTTGCAGACAGAGGTGTATGCCTCAACCTAGATGGCACTCTAATATTAGTTAGGACAGGAGAGAAAAATAAGCAGGTTACGAAATCAACACGGTTCAATACTTCACAGGACAAATGCAAGGCAAGACGGCAAGAACCACAATAGATCATAAAGTTCAGAGGCCAGGCCCACTCGGAGAGAGGCAAGGTGGTATGTCCCAAAAAGTCTCTTAGTGGAAATGCGTTCGAGTCTTTGCAGCAAATTGTTATCGCCAGATTGAACCAGTTCAGAACAACACGCTAGAGAAAGCTTGGAGGCGACCCAACGGAAAGGCGAGGATTAAGACACCTCACTCGATCCGGCAGAAAGGGAAGCCAGGCGGACATGGTACCTTGTTTGTGGAGAGACAGCTCCGGCGGGGGCAGTTGTTCCTGGTTGTGGATGCACGTCGGGTCTTTGCCAAGAGTAGAGATGATCTCGTCGTCGAAGAAAAGTGAAGTCCGGTGCACCACCAGGGAAGAGACCAGCCGCGGAGTGCTCCGTCACAAGGCACCACCTTTTGGTCATGGTACAGGGGTAGTGGCTATCCGGTTGCCGGGGTGCTCTGCACGGGCAATTCGACCACTGCGTCCTGAGGCGAAGAAAAAGCAAAGGGGACTGGTTGTTCCCACCAGTCAGGGGAAGAGACTCTCCGGCAGGGAGATCTCCTCTGTCGTCGGGAAGTGGTGAGTCGGTTCAGCAGGGCTCCACCGGAGGTGTCGTCGTTGCAGGTCGGCTCAGCGTTACCCTCGTCGGATTCTTAGGTCCTGTGGCGACTTCTGAAGATACAGTCCCAAAAGCCCTGCTTTTATGCAGAAAACCCCCATTCATTCAGCCTAGCTGTCAATCAACACATGCTAAGTGGTGAGCGGGGAGGATCACCACTTGGGCCAATCACTCCAGAGTGCGACCGGAGTTGGCAAGGCAACTCAGTCCAGGGTGCCTAAACCCCCTCCCACACCCCTGTGGTAACCCAGACAGAATGGCACCACTTTGAAGGGTCTCTGTACAGAGCCCGCCAAAAGTGGAACAAAGGGCTCGACCTTTGGTTTAGGAGTCACAGAGACGAACACAGACGCCATTTTAAAAACCGAGTTCTGGCCGAAAATACCATCCGATAAACTTATTTAAGATAAGTAGACCGGTGGTATGTTAGAGATTAACGAGAAAAGTATCAATCTCCAACAATGTCCTGTTAGTAAATTTAAGTCTAGTAAAGCCAATGGTGACTTTACATGCCCGGGGAGACGGTAGTCAGTCCCCGGGTATGGAGTCTATGACGGAGGTCCGCTAGGACGCCCCAGTGTTACGGCACGTAGGGTGCGGTGTAACACACATAGAAAAACGCATGAGACTCTATGGAGTAAAAGACCCCATAGCCCATAGAACACATTGACATTTAAAGGAATTACAAACATTCATGTCCAAGAGTGGGAGAAAAAGAGTCTCACTCTTGGCAGGATGGAAAAAAACAAACTCCAGAAATCCAGCAAAGCTGCTGGGGGACTCACTAGGTTAGGAAATTCAGCCTAAACAGAGAATTCTCCCTAACACTCGCCCCTCCCAGACTAAGGGACAGGAGGATTTAATCCACTCCTGGATGAATCTCATACCTCTAGTCGATGACATACATCCTAGAGAGACCACCAGCATTTTGGTGGTGACACCCTGACCTGTGCTCAATGGTGAAATTAAACCCTTGCAGGCAGATCGACCATCTCAATAGTTTTGGGTTTTCCCCTTTCATTTGCATTAACCATCTCAAGGGTTGGTGGTCAGTCTGAATGACAAAAGTAGAACCATACAAGTACGGCCTAAACTTCTTCAGAGCCCACACGATAGCAAAGCACTCTCTTTCGATTGTTGCCCACCTTGTTTCAGGATCCTTCAGCTTGCGGCTGATGAAGCAAACGGGGTGCTCCCTACCTTTCCCATCCAGTTGACTGAGTACGGCACCTATTCCTACATTTGAAGCATCTGTCTGCACAATGAAGTGTTGGCGGTAATCAGGAGCTCTGAGTACTGGGGCTTGGCAAAGAGCCTTTTTCAGGTTTTCAAAAGCCTGATTGCACTCCTCGTTCCATTTAACCTTTTTAGGAAATTTGGGCGAGGAGATGACATTCAGTGGAGAAGCTATGGTCCCATAGTTCTCTATGAAATTCCTGTAATACCCAGTGAGGCCTAGGAAGGCTCTCACTTGGGTTTGAGTAGTCGGTGTTGTCCAATTTTGCACAGCTTCAATCTTACTGAGCAAAGGCCTTATTTCTCCACCTCCTACCTCATGTCCAAGATAGACTACCTTACTCTGTCCAATTTGGCATTTACTCGCCTTTATGGTCAGATTGGCTCGTCCAAGAGCCTGCAAAACATCTCTCAGGTGGGTTACGTGTTCTTCCCAGGAATTGCTGAACACTGCGATGTCATCCAAGTATGCCATGCAGAAGTCCTCCATCCCATTCAGAACCTGGTTTACCATCCGTTGAAACGTAGCAGGTGCATTCTTCAATCCGAAAGGCATTACCTTAAACTGGTATAAACCAACGGGGGTAGAAAATGCAGTTTTCTCCTTGGCATGGTCTGTCAGGGCTATTTGCCAATAGCCTGACGTTAAGTCAAATGTGCTGAGGAACTTGGCGGCGCCAAGTTTATCCACCAACTCATCTGTTCTTGGCAAAGGGTGGGCATCAGTCTTGGTGACTGCATTAAGAGCTCTATAATCCACGCAGAATCTAAGTTCTTTAGATCCGGCCTTTGGTACTAACACAACTGGGCTAGACCATGGACTAGTAGAGGGTTCTATTACCCCGAGATCAAGCATCTTGCCGACCTCACCTTTGATGTGGGTTCGTACGTTTTCTGACATGCGGTATCCTCTGCTTTTGACTGGCAGACAGTCACCAGTGAGTATGTCGTGCTGGCCCCAAGGGGTCAAACCTGGTGAAAGCGAGAACAGAGAGGCAAACTGATTCAACATAGATTTGCACTCTTCTTGTTGCTCGGGTGTCTGATTGGAGGAGAGATTTACTCCTTCAATTTTTTCATCTAAAGGTAAGCCTCTGAGGAGGTCCGGAAGAGCTTCACTCTCTTCTTCTTCCTCTGATGATGCTAGAAGCAACGCTCCTACATCAGGTCGTGAGACATACACTTTAAGTCGGTTGGTGTGGAAGACTGTTGGAGCCTCCTTGGGATTGCCCAAGTCCACCAGATAGTTGACCTCTCCGAGTTTACCCACAACTCTGAAGGGTCCCATCCATTTATCTTGCAAGGCCCTCTGCCTTGTTGGGATCATAACGAGAACGAGCTGGTCTTGAGCGAACTCAACCATGTTAGCCTTTTGATCGTGCCAGTGCTTGACCAATGCTTGTCCAGCTTTCAAGTTATCGCTTGCTTCCGTCATCATGTGCGACATTCTCCTCCGGAGACCTATCACGTAGTCAGTCACTCTGACTGGCTTGGGGGAAGGAGCACTCTCCAACCCCTCCTTAATCAGGGCCAATGGACCTCTGACGGGATGACCATAGAGAAGCTCGAAGGGAGAGTAACCTACTCCCTCCTGAGGGACTTCTCTATAAGCGAAGAGAAGGCATGGCAGTAGAAGGTCCCACTTACGCTTAAGGGGTTCCTCTAAAGCACCTATCATGCTCTTCATGGTTCGGTTGAACCGTTCTACCAACCCATTGGTTTGTGGGTGGTACGCTGTTGAGAACTTGTAAGTAACTCCGCAGGTTTTCCACATGGCTTTCATGTAGTGGGACATAAAGTTCAACACCCTGTCAGAGATTACTTCCTTAGGAAACCTGACCCTAGTAAAAATACCAAGGAGGGCCTTAGCCACAGCCGGAGCTGTAACAGTCCTCATAGGAATTGCCTCAGGATACCTAGTAGCATGGTCTACTACAACAAGTAAAAACCTGTTGCCTGAGGAGGTTGGAGGATCAAGGGGACCAACAACGTAAATCCCTACTCTCTCAAATGGGACTCCCACGACTGGGAGAGGCACTAAAGGTGCCACATTCTTGGAGCCAACCTTACCAGAGGTCTGGCAGGTGTGGCAGCTCCTGCAGTGTTTTTCCACTTCGGCCCCCATCTTTGGCCAATAGAAGTAGAGAGAGAGCCTTTCCTTAGTCTTCTTGAAACTCAAGTGACCAGCCAAAGGAATCTCGTGGGCTAACTGCAAGAACTGTGGTCTGTTCTCTTGGGGTACTACAAGTCGTTTGTAGTCTCCAGATGCAGACTCGGTCGGTTCACTGTAGAAGAGGCCATCTTCCCAGTGCAACCTGTATTTCCCAAGCTCTTGCCCTTCAGCCTGAGCTTCTGCCTGGTGGCAAAGACCTTCCAGAGTTGGACATTCTCTCTGTCCCTTACTGAAGTCTGCCCTGCTGGGTCCACCTTCTGCCAGTAAAGACTGCAGCTCAGGATGGTCAACAGGATCCAGATCTCCAATGAGTTCCTGGCCTTCCATTAGCTCTTCCTCAGAGTCTAATTCTACCACACAGGGTTGTACCTCCCTCTCAGCCTCGGCTGGAGGTGGAGTTACGGGTGTAACTTTGGACAACCGCGGGGAAGTCCGTGTTAGCTGCACTGGAATGCTGGCTGCTGGTTTCGGGATAGAAGTCTTAGGTTTCCCTTTCACTTCTGATTTCTTGGAGACAGCGGCCTACAATTCCAGTGGAGTAGGAGTGATTTCCTTCTTCATCATCTCCTGGAGAGTACCGCTCATGGTCCTCTCTCTTGCGGGTCTGGTTAGCTCCTGTAACCTTTTACTAGGAGGTCTGGGAGTATGCGATACAACTCAGAGAGTTTTCAAATCGTTACCCAACAGTACGCGTCCTGGTACCTCACTCTGTATGCTGACAGGTATCTTCACAGTCATGTCGTTACACTGGATGAGAACTGGTAATTGGGGAAGCATCTGCACAGGCCCTCCAGCTAACTTGGTGAGGCGTTTGGGTGCCTTAGCAACATCCTCAGCCTGAAAAAACGATTTATCCACCACAGTTATGCTGGCCCCAGTGTCCCTAATGGCAGGAGTCTCCTGACCATTCACCTGGACACTGTCCTTATAATACTCTTTAGTATTATCGGGGATAGAATTATAGACATCTAAATTCTGTTGTTCCCACAACCCCAGAGATACTAAAGAAACGCTGACTGAGACTCCAGTGGGTTCGTCAGCTAGCAGTAGAAAGTTTCCACTTGCCATTTGGACTTCCTCCTCTGGAGCGAAGGCTAAGGAGACAAGCTGGACCCCTGAAGGTTTACCCTTACATCTGGGATCTCCTTTCACGTGGTCAGTCGAGCCACAAACAAAGCATTTACCGAATGCTTTCTGGAATGGTGGCTTGTTCTGACCTCCTTCCGGTTTGGCACCAGAAGACACACTATTCTGCTGTGGTTTTCCTTGTGGCTTACCCTTCTGGTTTTGTTTGGGGCCCTCTTTGGAATTTGAGTTATTAGAATTCTCTTTTGAGTCTTTTTTAGGCTGTTTTCCCTCATCCTTTTTCTGAGTTGCCCCAGAATCCTTATGAGTAGCCCTGTTGACAACCCTTAAGTCAGCAGCCTTAGCTAGCTCCCGGGAATCCAATTCCTTCGAATCAGCCAAGTGCTGTCTGAGCTCAGGAGAACAGGCATCATAAATAGACTCCAACATCAAAAGATTCCTCATACCCTCATAAGTGTTCACTTTGTAACCCTTAATCCATCCCTCTAAGTTTTTCAACCCTTCACTCACCCAGGTAGCCCAAGGGGTACCATCATGCTTTTTGAGGGTTCTAAACCTCTTAAGATACTGGGAAGGGGACTTCCCGAATCTAGCTATCAAAACTAGTTTCACACTTTCGTAATCCGTCTTATCCGCCTCCCCAATTCCATTACCACATCAGTCGCAACAGGAGGGAGCCTAGAGAACAACCAGGGAAGCAAAGCATTCCCGGTGATGTCCTGGAGCCCATGATTGTACTCAAACAGTTTCAACCAATCCAACACATCCAATCTCGGTTCATACATACCCACTAATTCCTTCGCCATCCTGGGTCTTTTGGGACTGGAGCTCCTAGAGGAACCAGAGGAGAGAGAAGCATTTTCCATAGACAACTTTTTCATCTCTAACTCGTGATTAAGTTCTATTTCCCTGAGTCTTAACTCAGCTTGCTTCTGCTCAGCCTGGGCATTCATCCGTCTGAACTCGAGCTCCTGGTTTCGTTCGGATTGAGCCAAGAACCGTTTGTATTCTAATTCGAGCTTCATTTTTTCAAGTTCAAAATAAGCAGGGTTACTGGTGGGACCTGGTATGTGCCCCGTAGGCACAGCTGGTAAGGCAGGTAGAGGAGCAGGGGAGACAGTTTCGTTAGCCTCTCCGTCCTCGTCAGCCTCTTCATCGCTATCATCAGAATTATGACTTAGATCAACACCATCACTGTTATCTACATTTTCTGGAGAAATTGGTTCCTCTGAACCAGTACCCAGACTTTGGTTCACCAGCAATCTCTCTATCAGTTCTAACTTCTTGCCTCTTACGGGAAGATTCTCTTGTCTACAGAGAGCTCGCAAACTCTCAGTATTTTCACCTGACAAGGACTCTTGACTGTAAGTTCCCATCGTAGACATGTTTCTGAAAGTTGCTTTCTAGTGCTAAGTTTTGTGGTTAGTTATCCTAAAGTGTCGAAAAGCACTCTAAACTGTATACTCGATACAAATCCCACCACTGTACACCAGTGTTAGGCAGAAACCTGTGCAGTTCCCTCTGGGACCACTGCAAAAGATTTAGGACTACAGGTGTTTGGCAGTAAACCCACTTGGTAGCAGTCTGCACCACACAGATTCACTGTTGGTAGCTGTGGCTGAGCATTCAGACTTCCCTCAAGAAGAGTTAAGCAGTATGTGGAGTATACAAGATAGGGCAATCCTTTACAGTAAGACAAGCAATCATGCAACGAGACTCAGTGTAAAGATGGTAAGGTATTTAATTATAACGAAACATCTATCGAAAACACTATGGCACTATCACAGCAAACAAATCAATCACAATTACTCTACAAAGAAGAAACGATCAATCCCCCTAACAATATGTCGACAAGTCTAGGTTATTCCGGCACCACTTATTTACAGACAGAGGTGTATGCCTCAACCTAGATGGTACTCTAATATTAGTTTAGGACGGGAGAGAAAAATAGGCAGGTTACGAAGTCAACACAGTCCAATACTGTACGGGAAAAATGCAAGGCAAGAAGACAACCACAATAGATCATAAAGTTCAGAGGCCAGGCCCACTTGGAGAGAGGCAAGGCGAGATGTCCCAAAAGTCTCTTAGTGGAAATGCATTTGAGTCTTTGTAGCAAATGTTTATCGGCAGATTGAACTAGTTCAGAAAAATACGTGAGAAAGTTTGGAGGCGACCCAACGGAACAGGGAGAATTAAGACACCTCTCTCGCACCGATCGAAAGGGAAGCCAGGCGGACACTGTACCTTGTTGTGGAGGGCAGCTCCGGCAGGGGTAGTTGTTCCTGGTGGTGGATGCACGTCGGGTCTTTGCCAAGAGTAGAGATGATCTCGTCGTCGAAGAAAAGTGAAGTCCGGTGCACCACCAGGGAAGAGACCAGCCGCGGAGTGCTCCGTCACAAGGCACCACCTTTTGGTCGCGGTACAGGGGTAGTGGCTATCCGGTTGCTGAGGTGCTCTGCACGGGCAATTCGACCACTGCGTCCTAAGGCGAATAAAAAGCAAAGGGGACTGGTTGTTCCCACCAGCCAGGGGAAGAGACTCTCCGGCAGGGAGATCTCCTCTGTCGTCGGGAAGTGGTGAGTCGGTTTCGCAAGGCTCCACCGGAGGTGTCGTCGTGCAGGTCGGCTCAGCGTTACCCTCGTCGGATTCTTAGGTCCTGTGGCGACATCTGAAGATCCAGTCCCAAAAGCCCTGCTTTTATGCAGAAAACCCCCATTCATTCAGCCTAGCTGTCAATCAACACATGCTAAGTGGTGAGCGGGGAGGCTCACCACTTGGGTCAATCACTCCAGAGTGCGACCGGAGTTGGCAAGGCAACTCGGTCCAGGGTGCCTAAACCCCCTCCCACACCCCTGTGGTAACCCAGACAGAATGGCACCACTTTGGAGGGTCTCTGTACAGAGCCCGCCAAAAGTGGAACAAAGGGCTCGACCTTTGGTTTAGGAGTCACAGAGACGAACACAGACGCCATTTTAAAAACCGAGTTCTGGCAGAAAATACCATCCGATAAACTTATTTAAGATAAGTAGACCGGTGGTACGTTAGAGATTAACGAGAAAAGTATCAATCTCCAACAATGGGACGAATCCCATAGGGTTATGTTCGGGGTCGAGCATAACAAGTACTTTCCACTGCCACCAGCCAAAACTCGACGAGTGGGGACGGGACAGTGCCCCCTCGAATAACAGATCCAGGAGTAATCGAATTACCCCTACTAGCACGTCCATAATAAGATGGTTTGTACTAGTTCTGTTAGTAAATTTAGGTCTAGTAAAGCCAATGGTGACTTTACATGCCCAGGGAGACGGTAGTCAGTCCCCGGGTATGGAGTCTATGATGGAGGTCCGCTAGGACGCCCCAGTGTTACGGCACGTAGGGTGCGGTGTAACACACATAGAAAAACGCATGAGACCCTATGGAGTAAAAGACCCCATAGCCCATAGAAGACATTGACATTTAAAGGAATTACACACATTCATGTCCAAGAGTGGGAGAAATTGAGTCTCACTCTTGGCAGGATGGAAAAAAAACAAACTCCAGAAATCCAGCAAAGCTGCTGGGGGACTCACTAGGTTAGGAAATTCAGCCTAAACAGAGAATTCTCCCTAACAGGCACCAAAGAAGATACATTTGGCAATAGTTTAGGAAGAAGAGTGTTCCCTCTTTTAAGACATTAAAGTGAAGGCATTCAGATGCTGTCAGGAAACCATTGGGAAATGCAGGACTCATCATGGATTAATTGACCAAGGATCCATTACAGCCTTCAGCACTAGGGCCCTGCACTATGTATGGTCACCGATGCCATAGCAAGCATTAGTGGCGGCAGTTAGGGTGCATATGATCACCTAAAGTATCAGAGGCAACAATGGGAAATATTAAAGAAACAGCCAGCATTGTGTGATGGGTTAGAAGGATTCGCACATTAGAGAGACATTTTTACTTATGTTTATTAAATAATACAGCTAAGGCCTATATTATCCTACCGATTGAGGGGTATTCCTGCCAATCTAAATAAACTAGAAGGTGCTTGTCAGTCATTAGGAAGTCCCAAATGAATATGTCCATGGTCCGAAGTAGTTCTAACTGACCCTGACACTATTTTAAGTTACTTAAATTAGATCAGAAGAATGCCTCACTTCTCCTGGTCATCTCTCATTGAAATGTCTCATCTTTACGCCAAATTTCTCTATTGTATGATAACTTTGAATAGTATCTTGCAACCTTCTGGATAAGATCTTGTAACTGTTTCACAATACATTTGGGTTTTATCTCCTCTCTAGGGACTGATTTTTGACAGTCTTCCTTGTAGCCCTTTCCTACAGTATGGGTCAGGCTTGTTTGTCTGTCTAACTCTTATAACCCAGGCCTTCTTAGTTTTGGCATACTTTTTTGTGATTTGGCATTCCCTCTATCCTGGGGCTTCTCACTTTGATTATCTGTTTCACTTAATTTCACTTCCTATTCATATTTATAGGATTCTCTCCCTGGTTTGCTCCACTCTTTACTTCTTAAACCATGGAGTACTTTAACCTCTTCTCAGGACTTTTGTGGCCAGTCCTTAATGACTCCTCATTCGGGCTTATTTGTTATTCTCTTTATCAAATTATCACACATCTGCTTAAATGGTTTTATATTCGGTATCTCATCAATTTCACTGGGATGAGTTTTTGCTGCTTCATAACGATGCACCAGTGGCCTTCAGGTTCTTCCGTTCTCCCTGTTGCCTCTGTAGCTACAGGGAAATATTGTCAGGCTGAGTGCTCGCTTGAGTTCTCTTCCTCCGCTCTGGCTTTCCTGCTTCTTGATATTGTTGCTGCCCTGCCCACAATCTTCTCTTTCCTTGTGACCGGTTATGGGTGTGGGCACCAGAGTGTCTCACCCACTCCCCCCTCCTGGAAGGTTTCGGTGCAGTTCGATGCCGCACGAGCCACCACAAAGACATCTGCTCCCCATATCCGTTAACTTGAATGACAAACACTTCTGATGTGTCCTGCCGACGGTTGAATCTTCATGATTTTCATGGGCGCCTGAGATTGAGAGGGGCCAGATGGCAGATATGCCTACAGAAGGGCTTTAAGACCACTTGGGCACACATTAAATATGATCTGCCTAAACCGCCTGCGAGACCGCATTTGAACAAACTGCTTCTAGCCACCACCACTAACCATGACTAAGTTGGTAAAAGCACTGCATTGGGAAGGCACATTTAATGTGTGTGATTAGATGATTGATTGTTGTTCTTATTTTAATTATTATTTTAGCTGTCTATGAAAGCAGCACATAGTTTCCTCATACAGACCTCGGTGTGCAGCAGGAGGATAGCAATTCAATGCAAATTTGAGTAGGGGAAGCATTGACAGAGCCTATTTTCGGTTTACACCATGATATTAATTGGAATTTGCTCTGCTGTGTGTTTACCACTGGTGAAGCTGTTCTATATCCATATGACTACTTGACTAAAGTTGTAACACTTCATTATACTGTGGGCCTATGGCAAAAAGGCAAGGCAGCTACAAGATGAGGGGAAATGAGGGAACAAGACTCAAACACATACACAAAAAGAGAAAACGTTATAAAAAGAGACCTTCGCCATAAAAAAATAAATCTCCTGCCACCTGCATGGTGACATTTAGCACATTACATGTGAAATGTAAGCAAAAAGACACATATCTATTTTCCAGAAATGTTTTTGACCCACACTCAAAATCTCAAGCATTCCAGTGCCAAATGCAGGAGCACTTCACTGCAGGTACCTGGCATGCCCCATTAGTTGAGTGTGGCATGTTATGGGCATGTTCTGTGGCTTTCCATTCAAGGGGTCCATAAAGGAACTACATTTCAAGACACTAGCTAAGGGGTCTAAAACTAGAGGCAGAGTATATTGCACCACTTTTGCAATTCATGCCGTCGGTATTCCTCATTTCCATTTGGCATGCCCCCTAGCAAATGATGTGACTACAACTGGTAAAATGTAAGGATGTGGACCTTCACCACTGCATTTGTTAGTGTAAAAGCAAATGCAACTACCATCATAAAACCTTACACTTGGAATAATTGTTGCCTCTGCATCTGGATTTGCACCATCATTGTTTATGCATTGAGGTCATATTTCTTTAGTGATTTACCAATGTAATGCAACTCTGCCCAGTGGTTTTGAAAACCCAAAACGTATCCTGCCTGCCACCTATTATCCTGTATAAGTAGGAACATGTATCAGCTACAGATTCATTACCTAATCAATGGTTCTGGTGGCCACGTTGCAAAGTATACAACACAACCCCACGGGTGCATTCACAGAATGCAGCCAACATAACAATTGCATGGAAAATCAAGGGAATTGCTCGTTCTTGACTAGTTTTCTCAGCCGTACACCAATGAGCGGAGGTACCACTGGTCAGCTAGATCCAGGTCCTACCTGAAGCCAAGGAAACAGTCAATTTACAAAACATGCAACCCACAACGTATTTACATGACCTCAGCTTTTCAATTGCTTCTCACAACGGTGAACCTATGTACCCAACATTAGGCCCTTTAACACGAGGTAGCAATACTTTGAGATGGATGGGGATGCAGAATATACTCAAACATCAATAATCAGACGTACTCAGGAAGGTGAAAAAGTATGTCTGTTTTAATATCAATTGTCTAAAAAAGTGAGTATAACGAACATCGGCTCGATCTTCTCACTCAGCGAGTTTCATAATAAATGCAGGTTATATAGCAAAAACTCATCATCATTGACATCAATCAATGTGGCAAACTACAAAAACCTACTTGGCAAAGTGATAGGCTTACAGGGAACATCTAGGTATACGTTCCATACTTGTTCGGGAAAGTGATTGGGTCTCTAACATCAGGTGGGGCAACTAAGCCCTCCTCTAGTCACTATGAACTTCATCAAATACACAATGTCCTATTGGTTATAAAAACTATAGGGTTCTCTATTATGTGGCCCTCTACAATTGGTTGGCACCTTTGTCCCCCTCTATAATATTCCACAAACGCTAGCAGCACGCAGGCTGGCACTGAGGTGCTGGTGGGCTGGTCATAACCATAGCTTCCCAACTAATTAGCCTGCCATATATCATCACTCTTGCAGTCTGCCAGTCAATTAGCCTTTGAACATGGTCTTGGAAATGTTCTCTGTGCCTGAGAATAAAAGGGAGTATAGGCAAACTTTGTCTCTTGGTCTCGATGTAGCTGAACTCTGTATCTATTTTAATCCGACCATGTGACTAGAGACCATGTTTCAGAGCTTTTCTGTATTTGAAATACTATTAAATGATGAACCTCTGGCGTCTTCAATGTTCTTGCTCCCCACCTCAGACAGGAGTTTGTTCTTTTCACACGTTTTGTAGCTAGTGCATGAACATCCAAGCTCACAGTGGCCTTGACTTCCTGGTACTGGGCCAGGCAAGATCTTCTTGAATTTACCTCCGTCATTAAGTCATTTTCCAACTTCGTCACACTGAAAAAGCCTTTTAATTCAAGGTTCCAGACTCTGCTAAAGTGTGTTGTGGAACATGTGCTTTTCAACTGTGCTCCCCTTGCCATGCCATGAATTGTGCCGCAGAGCGCCACGTTACTGACTATTGCCCATTGCTGTGTCTCCACTGTTTTACCCATGTTTGCACATGCCCAGTTATCAAGTTTGCTGCCTATAACTGAATTAACCATTGAGTAATCCTCCGCCATTCTCTCACTGACACTACCGATTGCCATGACTATAACTGTACTGCTCTCTGCCCTGTTATCACCTGTATAGCCTGTTGCCTTGCCTTCACCTTGTGTTGCACATTGCCCTGTGATCAACTGTGTTACCTAATACCACACTCTCAATTAGCCTCCCAATACAGTTACCCCAAACGGTTTGCCATGATAGACACCCTCATGCTGCCCATTCTCATAATGTTGCCGCTAGCAGCAAATCAGCACTCTACTATGGATCCGCCTTGCACCGCAGGTACCTACATCCAACTAGGAAAGGGCCTAGCCCGCCTCTGCTGCACTCACCACCATCCTAATCCTTGTCCCACCCCATTCTTCAAAAGAAATTGTGCCCTTTCCCACCAGCCTACCTCACACAAACCCAGACTCATCCAGCAAGGGCTTGACCAGACCCCAATCCCATACTAAGGCTCTCCCATACACTGCACTGCCCCCTGACAAATTCTCTAGACTTCACTGCCTCTCTGTAAGAACCAGGCAAAGACGTGCCTACAATGATTCAATCTCTCACCTAATAAAACACCTGCCCACAGACTCTATAGCCACTACGTCCCCTCTGCTCCCACGCCCTAGCACAGGATCAATGAGAGCTCATAGACTCTATGCTTGTTCAGTCACACGGCCAAGTAAACTACATACCACCCCAAACCTCACCTTACCAGGCCCATACACTCCAAATACCCTCAAACCTCATAAAGTTGCCCACAGTATGAATGCTACCACACTAAAAGGGGCACTCATTAATGCTAGATCCATCATGGTGCACGCTCTAGATATCGCAGACATTATTACAGTCAATTACCTTGATTTTCTAGCAGTTACAGAAACCTGGTTACTCTCAGCTTCAGGACCTCAGCTATCCCTAGCCATCCCACAGGGATACACCATCTTTAGAAAAGACAGTCACCTCAAGAGGTGGTGACGTTGCTGTACTAGCCAAAGACACCTTAAACATAAAGATATCTTATCCCCCCTCTAGCAATGGGGAAGACATCACATTAAAAATATCCCTTACACCCTCCTGCACGCTTACCCTTCACACTGTTTATAGGCCTCTTGGATCCATCTCCAACTTCGAAGATGATACTACAACATTCCTGACACACAATATGAAACCACATTCCAAAGTAATCATCATCGGTGATTTCAATTTAGGCCTGAACGACCCATCAGACATCCATGCAGACCTCTTAGCCAAATCTATGGAAGCCCTTGGGTTCACACAAAGGATCCAGGCCCCTACCCAGCAAAAAGGACGCACCTTGGATTGGTTAGCGGACTCCAACTGCACCAGCAAAATACTATCCAATACTCCCATGCCTTGTTCGGACCATACAATTATCATCTTCACGTCCACCATCATCACAAAAAATCAGAAACTCCCAGCTCCTGCATGCACCTATGGCCCAATCTAGAAGCCACACAAATATGAATAAATACAATATGCTACCTCTCTTAACTCCTTTTCTGGACTCTAGACACTCAGACATTGACCCATCAACCCTGATATATCAATACAACAAGATCATGCAAGAAGTTATCGATAAAGTCACCCCTCTAAAAAGTAAGGAAGCTAAACTTTAAGTACACATTAACCTGTGGTTCACCCCTGAACTCAGAACAATGCACGCTGCTAAAAGATCTGCCAAAAATAAGTGCCGCAAATCGCCAACAACAGAAAACAAAAGCATTTTCCAGCAGCAGCCAATAACTACAAAAAATAAATTCTCTTAGCTAAAAGCATAGTCAATAACTAATAACAAATGCTCAATCCAGTACGAGAAAACTATTCACAATCCTCTGTGAATTAGAATCCCCAGCACCTACCCCATACCATACTGTCAAGGATGAACCATGGTGCCTTAACATTCAAAATGCTCTAGCAGACAAAATTTCCTCACTCCAACAGAAAATAGAATTAAAAAAAGATAAACTCTGCCTCATCCAAGCCCAGTCAATACCACCTCCCCGCGCTGGGACCAATAAATTCTCATTCCCACTACTTTCCACTGCTGACGTGATCAACATCATCAATAGCTTAAAACCATCTAGATGCAAAGGCAATATCTGTCCGGCAACACTAATAAAAGAATGTGCATCAGAATATGCGCCCTTTATCACCAATCTCATCAACGGCTCTCTAACTCAGTACCGAGTGACCTAAAAACCGCCTGGGTTCTACCCCTACTAAAAAAACCTACACTAGACCCTAATATCATGACAAATTTCCACCCTATAACTACCGTACAATTTCTACTAAAAATATTAGACCGTGCAGCCTATCTGCAGATCCAAAAACACCTGGAAGAGAACAACCTCCTGGGCCTCAGACAATCAGGCCAGGCCAGAGACTGCTCGATTAGATTTGAAAAGGCAAATGGATCAATATAAAGACAAAGGGTAAATATGCATCCTCCTTCTCTTAGATCTATCCGCAGCCTTCGATATGGTCAATCACGACATCCTCTGTCAGCACCTAGAGACTGCCTCCCAATTCTCAGCAGATTCCATTAAGTGTATCAAGTCTTTCCTCTCCAAACGAACCATGAGGGTGTTCTCTGACAACTTGGCAGCCCCCCCCAGTCCCTATGACCTGTGGCGTTCCACAAGGCTCTTGTGTATCACCCACACTAGACAATGCCTTCACTAAGTTACTATTCGATAAACTGGACGATATAGGTATTACGTACACAAACTATGCGGAAAATACACAATTACTTATACTCATTACGGGATGCCATGACACTGACTCCAAAAACCTAAACAAGATATATCTGGCCATCCAGGCATGGATGGCGCTCAATGAATTGTGTCTTAATGATGACAAGACTGAGCTAATCCTAATTGGCAACAAAACCAAACTTTGCAACCTCCCATAGTCCTACAAATCATTCAATATCGACGGTAACTCTATTACAGTCGCCAAGGAAATAAAAACTCTGGGGGTGTATATCGACTCCTCCCTTAACTTCAACAGAGAGGTCAACGCTGTGGTCTCCTCAGCTGCCTATACCGCCAAATTAATAAGAGCGAGCAGACCATTCATCTCTGCAGACAACGCTATCACCATAGTTAGAGTATACAAAGACTGTCTCGGAAGAACCACAGTCCAATGTGCACATTTTCCCTCTGTCTATTTGACAGTCTCTGCATCCTTCTTCCTCCACATATCCAGTTCCGAAGAAAATGTATGCTTAATGCTCAATAATAGTCCTATTTGCTCAAAAACCTCCTTCACAAAATGTGGGCCATTATCTGATCACCTCACATATTCCCCATCTAGGAAATACTTTTTGAACTAAAAACTTTGCAGCACACGTGGCATCAGGGTGTGTGCATGGACCGGCCTCGATCCACCTAGAGAAGAGGGACACCACCACTATCATATATCTATATCCATTACAGACCTGCAGCATATCAACATTGTCGATATGTAAATGCTGAAAAGGACCATTTGGTCAAGGAATAACTCCTCTGACTGTTCGCAGTGTGTGCCCAGCAGGAAACCTTTGACATACGATGAAATTTACTACATACAAAGCAATGTGTTCTGATAGCTTCAGTACAAACCAGTCCTCTGCAATGGTTGCTGCAAGTCTTTCCGTAGTGACATGTGCAGGGTAGTGTTGCTGTTCTCATGCCACCCTTAGTAAGGCTACAGGCATCACTGGTTTACCAGTGCTTTCCTTTCACCACAGTGCCTACCAAGGGGATAAAGAACCCCCCGTCCGTGTCCACAGATCTTTCTCATCCTGTGGGGCTCCACTTTGAACTTCCATCAATTGTGTTTTCGACAGATGGTTAAAGCTTTCAATCACAATCATCATCACCACCATTCTTTCTTTCACATCAGGCGTATCAAAGCTCATTATATCAGGTGAATATGCAACTTTTTTTTGCTTGCTTCTTCGTCTGTGGCTTAGTTTCCACATGAAATAAAATCTGCTCTCTTAGTGTGCCCTGCACACTTAACTACTGCGATGGCTAGTGGGTGTTGTAGAGCTTTAATAAGTATGTACAATAAGGCAGTGTGCTGCACTGGAGTGCTGTCCGCTCGGAGGTAGCCCCTCCTTTTCCAACGTGCTAGCCCAGCGTGCCCGGTTGACGTCAGGTAGGCGGAGTCACTGTACACTGTTACTTCCTGGTCTGTGTGTTTCTCAAGTGCAACAATCAGCGCCACTAATTGTGCAGCCTCTGCGTAAAAGTGAGACGGTAGTCGTCCACTTCTGATTACTTCAAATTCCCCATCAGCCCTGTGTTTTACCACAGCAGTACCTGAATATCTTTTTCCATCAGTTTGATCGATCTACGAGGAACCATCAATAAAGAGAATCTCCCCTGCTGCTAATGCGTTTTCCTTCACCCTCGGGATCTCATCATAAAATTCCTTGTAATTCGAGCAGTCGTCTACCTGCTTGTCATCTGCCAGTGGTTCAGCTACAAACGTGGCAGGGTTCACCGTTTTACATCTGACTATTTTAATCGCTGGACTCGATATAACCGCCACATAAGCAGAAGCTCTTTGACATGTCAGCGTACCTTTAGGTTTCTCCAAAACAGCAAATAAAGCATGTTCAACAAATAACGTCATGGAACACCCCATTACTATGCTGATAGACTTCTCAATAGTGAACATGGCAGCTGACAACGATTGTTCCCAAGGGAAGTGACCCTCATTACTGAATCCAAAATCTGACTGTAATATGCTAGAGGCTTGTACCCCAACGTAGTTCTCTGATTGAACACTGCTGTCATGACTCTTCCATTTGTGTGCGAAAATAAAAAATAATTCCTCAGAATAATTGAGAAAACCCTAAAACTGGAGCTGTGCAAATTGTCTTTTTTAACTCATCAAATCCTTCCTCCATTTCATCAGTCCATACAAACTTTTCGTAATTCTGCTGTGCCTTTTTCAGGGTTTGCAACAACGGTCTTGGGTAAGAACTGTAATCAATACCAATGCTCTGACATAATTGCACAGTCCTAAAAACTGTTGCATTTGCTTTATCATGTGCAGTTTTGCTGGTTTCAAAATAGCTCCAGATCGCTCAGGTGTAACTTTCATTCCTTCATGCCAGATTAACTGTCCTATGTATAACACCTCTTCTTGGCAGTACTGTAATTTGTCCACTTCTTGGCAGTACTGTACTTTGTCCACTTTATATACCTTCTCTGTTAGTATAATCATTAGCTGAAGTGAGTCACGTTGGCACTCTTCTTCTGGTGTGCTGCAGACCAAAATATCATCTACATATTGCAACACAACACTTGACAAATCAAAATTGCTTAAGTCCATCTGCATGACTCTATTGAAAATCAAATATGACCCACAATACCCTTGGGGCAACCTTGTGCTTTTCAATTTAGTCTGACGAAAACGTAAATGACGTCAGATCCTGGGAATATTTATTCAACGGGATTGAGAAAACGCATTTTTCAAGTCAAACACAGTGAAACATCGCACCTCAACAGGGATACAACATAAAATTGTCGCTGGATTAGGAACTAGAGGAAACTCGGCCTCTACAATCTGGTTAATCGGGCACTTATACCGAAATAAACACCACCAGCCCCCCTTAGATTTTTTATAGGGTACACCGTGGTATTGCAGAGTGACTCTGACATCACTAAAATATGCTGATCTATCATGGAGGATATTGGGCCTCATTACACGGATGGCGGAGAACCATGCCGGTAAAATACTGGCACCGCCTTGGCGGAAAGGGTAATTACCGCCCCATTCCAAGGTTGGCAGGGCGGTAATTCCCCCTTCCACCATTGCCCTTCCCCATTCCCATTTTTGCCCCATAGGGCTCAATGGGAATGGGGAAGGCGCTCATTACGGTACCGCAAATTGCGGTACCGTAATTAGCTCCCTGGCTCCCTTTGCGGGTTGGTTTTTAACGCCTGCAAAAAGCAGGCGTTAAATCCCCCAACCCGCAAAGGGACCTCGTAGTAAGGCGGTAAGGATTTACCGGTATTGGCATTTTACCGGTACCGGTAAATCCTTACCGCCATCCGTGTAATGAGGCCCATTGTCTTAAAAATACCCTTGTCTGCTTCTCGAGATATGGGATACTGCCTTGCTCGAGGTAAAATTGCTCCTGACTTTAGTTAAATCTTAACTTCTCCAACCCCCTTTAATAGGCCTACGTCATAAGGGCCCGTAGTCCATAAAGAAACTGGCATTTTTGCCATATCTTCATCAAAAAATGCATGATGCTGTTGCAATATCATAATTTTCTGTGGAAACTTGCGTCTTTCTGCCGTAACCCAATATGTATTGCTCATCTCAAATACCACTTTGTTGTCTGACGGGTCATCCCTAAATATGTCCTCATCAGTGATGTCAGTCAATCTGTAACCCTCTCCAAGAGCAATCACTGTGCTTCATAATCTGCTGTCATCATCAAATCCTATGAGCATGGCCAATTCTCCTCGCACTACAGCTGCTTGCAGCTCTAAGGGAAAAACCCGTCCCCCATCTTCATACATGGGAATCTCTGGCCTAAAGAGAAATTCATCAGATATTCTCATAGTCTTACCCACGATACCAAGCAACCACGTTAATAAAATGCGTACCCCATAGTGAAATACGTCTGGTTCTTATGGTACTACTCGTATGTTTATTTGCCCTGTAAATGCCATAATAAGTTTTCCTACATTTAAGCAATGTATGCCTTGCATTGAACACACTATGCCTTCATCAGAGAAAGAAATTGTCATGTTTAGTTTCGTCATTTAGTCTCAGCCCAGTATATTAACTGGTGTCTGCCATTGAATACGACAACGGAACAGACATACCACATTCTCCTATAGAGACTGGCAATTTTTCAGTAAAAGGAACTCTACTTGTAGCTCCTGAGAATCCTTGAGCATTCATGGCATTATCTGATAATGAAAAAGTTCCCGCTCGTTTACATGAGCGAGTTGCAACCGTATCTACTAAAAAGGAAAATGATTAACCTCCTATAGTGACGTCAACCCTCGGTTCCTCTTGAGGATTGGGAGTCACAGATAGTACTTAACACATCAAATCACCCAGCGAGCTGTCCTATTGTGGGTACATACTTATTCCTGTGCCCGTGAAAGGATTCCCACCCTCGACATTGACACCCCCTAGGAGTCAATAACTATCCTGTGTTTGTGCTCAGCTCTATCTGCATAGGTGTGTGCTGTGACTGCCCTTGTGGCAGATTCAATGGTGCTTGCAGTGGTTGCAAAGTCATTGGATTCTCGGCGCTTGTGCTTGATACACTGTCTGATCTTGGGCGAACCCGTCCCTACTTTGTGAGCTATGTGCAGGCAGATAAGCAGTCCCTGCTCTTGAGAACTGCCCATTCTGTACATACCCTTGGCTCCCACATGTTTGCGCTATGTGCCTTTTCATTCCACATGTCCAACATACAGGAGGGAATCTTCTGATTTGCTCTCCCTGCATGCCTTGATTATCATTCTGCATAGTCTGAAACCTACCTTGGTTACTCTGAAAATTCCCTTGATTATTCTGAAAGCCTCCTCTTCTGCAGAAACTTCCCCTACCTCTTGGTATGACTCTGTTCCCTCCTTGATCATACTGCCGTTGGTTATTCACCTGCGGCATGCCCGTTGCTTGTTGTGATCCTGGCCCTTCTCCACTAATGAAAACATTTCCCCTTTCTATAGCATACTTCGACAGCTTCTTCTGTTCTAGCTTAGCTTCCTCGAGCTTCCTAACATTGTCTCTCTTTAGATTTTTCTCCTGCAACAATCGGCAATGATGTGCAATGGTCAGCTGTATTTCTGGCCATGGTTTTGCCTCCATACCCACCAGCTTCTTAAACTGTCTCTGTACCTTATCTTTTAGTCCCTGACCTAAAATAGGATAAAATACAGGTATAGATTTTCCCCACAGTTCCCGCGTTTCCAAAGACCACTGCTCTTGAATATTCTGAATGTAAACAAGCGGATCCTCACCTTGCATCTTTTGTGCCATTATAGCTCATATATCTGATGTATCAGGATATTGTACTCAAAGCGCTTTCCAGACTGCTGCTCTACAATTATTAAACGGTACTCCATTGTGTGCTGTGTGCTGTATGGTGACACTCGCGTATCCTGCTCTCGACGAAATGTCATCAGCCCTCTTCCCAAGTATAGCTGCTAGAAGACCCTTAATGTCCCCTATGACAAGCGTATTTCCTCCTGTCCACTTTCCGGTACCCAAAGTTAAACTCAGGAGTTTACACCTTAAATTATCCTTATCCATCTGGGGCCATGGTGTATACTGTGGTCTGGCACCTCCTTTTTCCAACACAGGGAACTGTGAAATCCCAAAATCTCACTCTTTACCCATTGTCTTCCTGTCCATAGCAGGGACAATATTTCCGCGATGTCTTCTTCTTGGTAATGACCTTTGCCTACTCACATAATGTGGCGAGTCCCCCCTCTCAGTAACAGGTCACCTTTCAGGTCGATCTGGCTGCACCAGTGGCTCAGGCACCCTCGATTTAGGTAGGTCCAGACCCAACTAGTGTGACTTCCCGCTCTCTCATCTCTGTTTAACATTAGTTTGTCCAAAGACAAAGCTCTAGGCTTGAGGCTAATCAGCCCCCTTCTTTGCCTTGCGACTGAGAGCTCCCTCAAATCGATCATCTTTCCCTTGATTTCCCTATTTACTCTTTGTCCTCATCTCCTGATAAGCTTTCTTGATTTTGTCTCCAATAACTCCTATATCAACATTATCTTCTAATTCTAATCTAGAGGGTCCTGGCATTGGTTCTTGTGTTGGGAAAAAAACTCCTCTATGTCTGCCCATGCTAATACTGGATTAGATTCCATTAACTTTTACTATAAGCATCAATCTTGTGTTCTCTTTGTCTTCTCTTGTGTTCCATTTCCTCATCAAACTCTCTTCCTTTCTTTGCTTCTTCCCTAACCCTTTCCGCTTCCTGTCTTTTCACCTCTCTTCTCTCATTTGCTGTATGCACTTCATCTCTGTGTCTTTGTATTCTTGTATCTCTTATTTTCTGTTCTTTCTCTTCTCTTCTCTTTTCTAACCTATCTCCTTCTTCAATTGCCTTTTGCCTGTTGTCATACTTTCTTTGCTCTTCTGCTGTCTCCTGCTTTCTCAAATGTTCATCTTAATACAGTTGTTCCCATCTTTGTCTCCTCTTTCTTTTAGTCTCATCGTCTTTGAATCATTTCTCTCGTTCTCTATCTTTTTATCTTGTTCATCCTGATCTTCCTTTTGCATTACTGCCTCAATGATTTTCCCATCAAGTTTGATCAATATCTGACCTCCCATCCATCTGTTCTGTATGAGCACTACCTCGTCAGCTTTGTCTTTCTCTCCTTTCCATCTTTTTATTTCTCTCTCTATATCTAGAGACATACCTGGTCGTCACTTCTCTCCTTGTCCCGTGGGACTTTAAGGATCACACTCTCTTTCTGGAGTCTTTTCAGGACTCTCACCGCTGCTACATGCCGATGACCTATGTGTCGGTTGCCATACCCTGTCACTACCTTAAGCTCTCTTAAAGGATATAATCCTTCATCTTTCATACTATCACCATTTACTTCAGGTGCGGTAGGGAGAGCAGAAGGCTTGACACCCCCTCTTTACCCTGGTTAAGCACCCAGTCTTCAAGAGGCGGGGCTTCCCTTTCCTCCTGGTACATCTTCCAAAGCTCTAAGCTAGCTTAACCTTTTTTCTAGCTTCTTTCCAGTGTACGCTGCATGCAATTATATCATCATATGTTGCAAAACTGCATTGGATAGTGATTCCCCGTGTGGCCATTGCATGAACATTTTATCTGCCGTGCCCTTAACCCATTCTGCACTGTACTGTTTAAGCTTGGGGGCGTGTTTTGGCACCTCAAGCATATAAGCGGAGTAACATCCTCCATCATGTCTAGTCACAATCGTCTGTCAATACTTACCGTTATTTTACACTAATAAATACTTTTCAGAAAAATATTACAATATGAGCATGCACCAATCGTCGCAGCTCATAACCTCTATGTTCACTTTACTTCGATTTACCTATTCAATGAACATCATCAGTCAAATAAATAAACAAATAATCAAATTTCAGCCTTTAACGACAATCTATTACTTTTCGTTTCTTCAATATCTCATAATTTCTTTACCACTTACAACATACAGACAGATAGACAAACTGACAGACTGGCCGGCCCAAATAAATCTTTGTCACTGTTCCTCGTGACTACTCTTTGCCACTAATAATGACTCAGATTGGAGTATGAATTGTCCTCTTTAACGATGCTTGATCGTTCGTAGCCTAGGTATGTCCACTTGGACTCTAGAACAACTCCCTCTAAATGTCCTTGACGTAGGATTCCAGGCATTTAATATGGATTGATCCTCATCCATATACCTTAAACTATGACGTTCTTCGTCCTTAAACTCAACATACCCCAACCAATCCTCCGTTACTGTTTCCCCATTATCCCTTTATCAATTTCCCCACTCAATGCTCATTCATTGTTTGCCATCTCTCTCAGTCTACTCACCATTCGCGTTTTCATCTTCTGACCCTCGAGATCGCCTCCTCCTCAACCGGCCGCTTCAGCCTTGGGTCCGCTCAGCTGCATGTAGAAATCGGGAGGGGAATTCCGTGAAATGAGGGACCCGTCCCATCTGTCTTCAGTGACTTGCAAGTTTTTACTAATGGCCGCTATCTACAGGGAGGTTCACATTCCTCCAGCTAAATGGTGGAGGACACTTGATATTTCAAGACCCTTAAAAGCCTACTTGATCAGTGGGTCTTTAACCATCTGCTTTCTGCTACCACATGAATCCGTGTACCCAACACTAGGCCCTTTAAGAAAATGTAGCAATACTTTGAGATGGATATGGGTGCAGAATATACTCAAACATCAATAATCAGAGTGACTAAGGGAGTTGGAAAAGTATGTCTGTTTTAATATCAATTGTCTAAAACAGCGAGTATAACAAACATCAACAAACATTCACTCTATCTTCTCACTTACCGAGTTTCATAAAAAATTCAGGTTATACAGCAAACACTTGTCATCATACGTGGCAAACTACAAAAACCTACTTGGGAAAGTGATAGTCTTAAAGGGAATATCTAGGTATATGTTCCATACTTGTTCGGGAAAGTGATTGGGTCTCTAACATCAGGCGGGGCAACTAAGTCCTCCTCTAGTGCAAGTCCCTATGAACATCATCAAATACACAATGTACTATTGGTAATACAAACTATAGGGCTCTCTATCACGTGGCCCTCTTCAATTGGTTGGCACCCTTGTACCCCTCTGTAATATTCCACACACCCTAGCAGCATGCAGGCTGGCACCCAGGTGCTGGTGGGCTGGTCATAACCATAGCTTCCCACATAATTAGCCTGCCATATATCATCACTCTTGGAGTACAGGCATACTTTGTCTCTTGGTTTCGATGTAGCTAAACTCAGTATCTATTTTCATCTGACCAGGTGTCTAGAGAATATGTTTCAGAGCTTTTCTGTATTTGAAATACTATTAATTGATGAACCTCTGACGTCTTCAATGTTCTTGCTCCCCACCTCAGACAGAAGTTTGTTCTTTTCACACATTTTGTTGCTACTGCATAAACATCCAAGCTCACGGTAGCCATGACTTCCTGGTGCTGGGCCAGCCAAGCTCTTTTTGAATTTACCTCCATCATTAAGTCATTTTCCAACAGCGCCACAATGAAAAGGCCTTTTTATTGAAGGGTCCACTCTCTGCTAAAGTGCGTTGTGGAACATCCACAGCCTACAAATTCCTATGCATATACATTGGCGCATCAATGAAATCTATTCACTACGTAGCCGGCCTTTAAGAATACTTTGTCTACTTGCATTACTGCGTCTGTTCAAATGTACTTGTCATTTTCTTCATCGTTTCTAAAGCATAAGCATCTTCAGCCAGAAATGTTGCTCATCCTTAACACCTCCTCCTTAGATCTAATAGAATTTTACCTCTACAATGGAGCCTGTAAATCAAACTATTTTGAATTGTCTCAGGATCATCAAATCAACAAATGTGCACCACATTAAAACACCACCTGTGTGGCTCAGAACCAATGAGGGAATCATCACAATTAGTACTTACATCAGTAAAATGGCATACTGTACATTTTTCATATTATAATTGTTGACTTGTGTAAAATAGGTTAATACAAAATGTACCCTTTGACCTTATATGAGACCTGTTATTTCAGTGAGTAAATTTTGGATGATTATTGAAGATTTTTTGTTGTCCATGGCAGACATTCCTTAAGAGAAACTAACAGAACCTCTCCATGGTGTTGCTAAATGGAAACTGTACTGCCCACATGCAAGGTTTTCTGTTGACTTGCGAGAATAGGGATGTATGAAAACATGGTCATGCTCAGCTATACCTCTGCAAACTACCTACATGCATATAATACTGGTTTTGAGGTCCTTAGGACGATGGCCTTTGAAGGAGAAGTCATGTAGCCTGTGTTTGAAAACAACCATCTCAAACCTCATTTACGTGTTAAATGTCCATGTTATTTAATTTTGTTTATTTTATTTGTGTATTAACAAATAAAGAGCATAACAATACAGATAAGTACTGTAGGCAGCATGGGCTTGAGGTTTGTGTAGAAAACATTTGCCTCAATGCTTACTGCCTGAGGGGAAGTACTGCAGCTTGTGAAATGGACCCCTTCAATATTTAAGTACCCCTACCAATGATCAAAGTGTGCAGGTTTAGAACCCCTTGACATCCAACCCCCCTTTGTCGTCCCTCCACCACAAATGTCACTCGAAAATAGCAAGCAGATTGTTTTGAAAAAAATATATTTACTCTTTTGGATTTTGCCATATAACTGAGTGGGGTCCACAAAGATTCCATACCTGTTCTTTAGTAAATCTGCCTTAACACAAAAAAATTCCTCTTTAGGGTCAAACACAAAAGAAAAGTGACAGGACACTATTTTATCAACAGTTCTACCAGGGCAAGGGTCTCCCTATGACGTTCACCAGATTTTGGGGTGTTTCCCTGTCACTCACAATCTATATGGCTCTTTCCTCTAAAAGTCCTTTATCTTTTCTCCTGTTGATGGCGGGATACAACCACCTCTGATACTTCCCATAGCTCATGCAGACATTGCTATGTCTCCATCACAAGATGTAGATACTGATGGGGTTTCTACTTGCAGGTAGAACAAGCCAGGGTTGCCTTCTTAAATTACCATAGCAGAGCTTATGAGGACCTTAGCATCTTCCTTTTCCAGGGTCCTGATCTCTTTTCTCTTCAAAATCTCTTCACTCCTCGAGTGTTACTGCTTCTCCTTAATACTACACCACATGCTCAGTCTCCTTCCTGCTGTGTGTTTTACCTTTTCTGATCAGGGTCTTTTCCCTAGCTCGTGCTCTAAACTTAGCATACGGTCTGTTCTCTATGAACTCTTACTAGATAGCACCTCACCAGCCCTTTGTGTTTTTTCCTGGTTTCCAAATTCCTTCAGATATCTTCCTACTACTGTTTATTGATCTTCTCCTTCAGCCACCTCCTAACGTCTTTTTTCCACCACACCTGATGTCTTCCTTCTAGCTTCTCCTGATGTATTTCCTATTCCACCTAGTGATGTTTTCACCATTCCATCTCCTGATGCCTTCCTCCTTCCACATTCAGATATCTTCCTCCTACCATCTCCTGATGTCACCCTCCTGTGACCTCCTTATGTTTCCTTCCTAACAACACCTGATGTCTCACTCCCATTGGACTACCATGACTCTCTTATCATATTCTGCATGGGCTAGTTCCCTCCTTCTGGATTTCCCTGTACTTCCTTTATCGATCGGTACTCTCAGCTCTCCCTGTCATGTACTCATTTGAAGCTGTATCTGTACTCACCATCTGACTCCAACTTTAAATTCCCTAACTACTGGGCCCTCATTTAACTTGAAAGTCAAACTTGGGTGTATTCTGCATTTAACTTGAAAGTCAAACTTGGGTTTATTCTGCATTTAATGTGAAAGTCTAACTTGGGTGAATTCTGCATTCAATTTGAAAGTCATACTTGGGTGTATTCTGCTTTTAACTTGAAAGTCAAACTTGGGTGTATTTTTCATTTAACTTTGGCCATTGATTGTAACCTGCTAGCCCAGTGACTGTTTCTATACCGCTGTACTTGCTTACTCCTTCCTCTGCCTCCTCTCTTCCCACTCATGGTGCGTTCTGTTTCTCCCATCTATTCCAACTGCTTCTCTATCAACTATCCTTCCCTTCTCACTAAGTCTGGAAAGAAGGAGTTTAAAAAGGGTATCTTGGCCTCCAACCCAGGTCTCCCTATCGCTGATACCTATACCAGTGCCTCTTCTAGACATACCCTCACTAACATCACCTTTGTTGCTCCTTTTGATGGATCTATATACCCCCCATATGATCTATGTGCTCTGCCTTGTCTCCTCCTCTCCCATTAATGCTGGCACTAGCTGAGAAGTTCGAATGGCTTCCTTCGACTCCTCTAAAGTTATCATTAATCTCTACCTTAATGGCACTGTCATGGTCCAAGGCCCTCAGGCCAATCTCCTCCTCTTTGATAGGTGCTTCCCTCGCCTCATCAATTTCCTCTCATCACCTGCTGTACCCTCCTCTCCCCCCTTGGCTACCTTGCCCTCTCTCTCCTCCTCCTATGCCCCTCGTAGGGCTATTTCTCCTCCACAGGGCATACCTCTGATCTGTACCCCTAACCGAAAGGTCTTGAAGGCTGGCAGCCTTCTTCATCTTGCCACTCCAAACTCTCGCTCTGCTGTCAAACACTCCTCTGGCATCTACCACCTCCTTGAAGAACGAGACCTTGATGTCCTTGGTCTTACAGAGACATGGTTCATGGCCAGCTCTGTCATGAGCTTTGACACTCTCCTCCCTGATGGCTACAAGATCCTCTACACACCCAGATCCACTCGGCCTGGAGGGGGCATAGCCCTGATCTTTCCTGAGTGGATTCCTGCCACTATCATTCCCACTCAGATTTACTCCTCTTTCAAATGCCTTGTCTGCAGGCTCTCAATCTCTCATAGCCACTCTCTCACTGTAGCTACTCTCTACCGCCCCCTGGCCAAATCACTTCTTTTCTCTCTGAGTGGGCTTTCTCTCTGAGTGGGCTGACCTCTCCTCCTCCCTCCTGGGCTCAACCACTCAACTCCTTCTCCTTGGTGACCTCAACGTTAACCTCGATTCTCCCTGTCCCTCATCTCTACTCTTTCGCAACCTCTGTGATTTCCTCTCCCTGTCTATCCTCCCCTCTGGCCTGACACACTCTGCAGGACACACACTAGATGTCTTGATCTACTCTGGCCTCCCCCTCTCTATCCCTCTGACCACTCCTCTCTCCTGGATTGACCACTGCCTTCTCTCCTCTCATCTCTCACTCTCTTCCCTCCAAGCCAAACCCACCCCAACACTGCCACCTACCTTCTTGGACATCTGACCTATTAAGCGTGTGTCAATTGAAGCTTTCGCTGCCACCTTCTCTCCCCCCCTCCTCTTCTGGCTGACTCACACCCGGACACAACCCTGTCCCTTCTCTACTCTTCTATTTCTGATACTCTTGATGCTTTTGCCCCTGTCATGAGGATCCGCTTGAAGTCTAAAGCCAAGTGCAATTCCTGGTATGATTCTGACCTAGCTACACTTAAACGTAAGTGTAGGGTGGCTGAGAGGAAATGGAGGGCTTCTTGCTCATCCTCCGACAAACTGGCCTGTTGCCTGCTCCAAAGGCAATACCCACTCTCTGTCTGCACCAAGAAGAGAGTCCACATTCAAGCCAGTGTCTCTGCGGCCTCTAACAACTCGGCCAAACTCTTTAAAATCTGCAAGGAGCTTGCCAACCCTGCTGCAGTCTCTACCCCTCCACTTGCCTCCCAGGCTCTCTGCAATGCCCTTGTCTCTCACTTTATCTCAAAATCCCAGGACATCCTGCCACCCTCTCCTCCCCTCCCCCTCCTATTCCCACTCAGTCTGTGCTTGCTGACCCCCTTTTAACCTCCTCCCACCCTCCTTCTCTTCCTTTCCTCTTTTCTCCACTCATGAGGTCGCTAGACAAGTCCGATCTATGAAAGCCTTGTCAAAACAGGTTCAGCCCTGTTCCTCTAAAACCATCAAGGACCTTATTGACACCCTCACTCCGGCCCTTGCCGATTTTTGCAACCACTCATTTGCCTCAGGTTCCTGACCATCCACTTTGAAGCACTCCCTTGTGCATCCTCTTCTCAAGAAACTCACAGGTGATCCTTCTTCTCTGGCTAACATCGCCCAATTTCCATTACTCCTTTTCTGGGCAAACTCTTGGAAAAGCTGGCCATCTCTCAGCTAAACCACATATCAGGCTCTGGCCTGGCTGACCCCTTTCCTCTCTGATCGACCCTCCCAGGTCCACTTGGGTCCTTCCGATCATCTATCTTCCTCTATACCTGTGGCGTTATCCAGGGGTCTAACCTCTCGCCCTGGCTTTTCAACCAATACCTGGCAACTCTCACACACTGCATTGCCATCTTCTGCTCAAATTTCCAGTGCTACGCTGACAACACTAAACTCATTTTCAGGCTGCCTTCGGCCACCTCCTCTCCCTCTCTCATCTCTGACTGCCTAACTGCTATTCAAGATTGGTGTGCCACCAATGATCTTTGTCTGAATGCCAGCAAGACAGATATCCTCCTCATCGGCACACCTTCACCATCCTTTCGCCTCACTATCTGGCTGACCTCCCTTGGCCCTCCTCCTACCCCCACCTGTGAGGCTAAGAACCATGGGGTCATCTTTGACTCCACACTTTCCTTCTCTGCCCACATCTCTGATGTCTCTTAAAAGTCAAGCTTCCTACTGTGTCTCCTCAGACGTACTCTGCCTTTCCTCTCCTTCACCCAGAAGCTCATTGTCTCCCAAGCTCTGGTTCTCTCTAGGTTGGACTATTGTGACAGCCTCTTTCTAAATCTACCTGCCTCAACTCTTCGCCCTCTGCAAAAAATCCAGAACAGGACTGCGAGACTTGTCCTTGGCCTCAAGCACTGAGATCGTATCTCTACAGCTTCAAATTTCTCCATTGGCTCCCTTTGGATGCAAGAATTAAATTCAAAACCCTCTGCATTGTCCACAAGGCTTTCTGGGGTCTGGGTCCAAAATACCTTCAGCTATCCCTCCACAAACACCTTCCCTCTTGAGCTCTTCGCTCGCCTACCTCTAACTCCCTCAGGGTCAGTCATTTTTCAAAGAAATGAGCTGGGGGTAGATCCCTGCCTTCGGCTGGGGCCTCCCTGTGGGACAGCCTCCCTGCCACTCTAAAACTTGAGTAGAACCATCTCTGGTTCCAAAAGCACCTCAAGACCTTCCTCTTTGCTTCTGCCTTCGCTTTCCCTCTCCCCTGCGAATCTGCTCTCTCTCGGCACTGTGCACCTGGCCACCCTCTGTCCCTTGGGGCCAGGTACCTGATCACCCTGCCACCCCCCTGCACTGTCTCCTAGCCACCCTTTGCACCGGGGACTGTATCTGTACCCATACAGTCCCCCACCGCCCTCGCACCATTTTTCATCTTTTTCTGCACTTATTCAGATTTACCCAGTCTGCTGCCATGAACACAGCACTATCACTGTTTATTGCCTCTATTTATTTATTTTGGTTTATTATTATTTATCTGTTCTCCTCTGCTCTGCCTTTTTCACTCCCCCCCTTCCATGCACTTTTCCCCTTTCCCATTCCCATGCACTTGCACGTTCTCAATGTCACTGGGCCTAGTAAGATTGTTATTGTGTTCTCCCCTGTTCCCCTTCATTGCCTTGTCACGCTCTGAAACACCTGTGTATGAGCCCGATACACATATAATATAATATCATATCATCACCTCCTGATGCCACATTCTCTTCACTTGTTTTCAGCATTGTCTGCACTTTCCTGTCTTTCTCCCATCTCCTCACACTACCTCCTTAAGGAATCACTAAATCACTCCAAATTCCAGCCATAATGTCATCTCTGCAAATGCACACAGCTTGTCTTCCTGGAAAGTCCTTTTTTTGTTTGGGCTAGTCCTCCCCTTGGGCTCTTCTGTGTATTAGGGCCTATTCATGTGAATCATTTTTAGTGCTGCTGTGTTATTTCTTGTAGTCTAGTAGATTTAGCAGACTAGACTAGTAGACTAGTAGACTACTACTACTTCATGTGAACCCTTTTTAGTGCTTCTGTGTGATTTTGTGTAGTCTAGTAGACTTAGCAGACTAGACTAGTAGACTAGTAGACTTAGCATTTTTTCTAGTCTAGTAGACCTATCACTTTTTTAACTCTTTATTTCTTATTATCAATAGAAAGAATTGAAAATACATCAAATATAATAAAAGATCACATTTTAGGTCACAATGGAATAACCATCCCACAGCATATAGCAGAACTGAAGGTGTACAATGAACATTCATCTTATCGACAAACTGAATGCAATCTACCTAAAACATAATCATGAGCAAGAATCCGACAATCACAAACAAAAAGGACAACATCACACAAACACATAACAAACACAACCACCCTCCCACCCTAACACATTTATTAGAATTTAAAGCAACCCTAATTTATAACAGTACAATCCTGGATCACCCATAAAGATCAATGAAGCTTCCCCTCATCATAAAGTTCTCCCTTGTGCTGCTTATAATACATAGTTTTCTCATACCTTGACAAAACTTGCACATCTAAAATCCAGTCCTCTATTGTTGGTTTCTTCCTTGTCTTCCAGACCTTTAATATCTGTTTATAGACTTAAAAGTGATAAGTCTATAAATAAATAGACTTATCACTTTTTGATCAGAAGTATTTAGTAATTTGACCCAGGGCAGTACCCAGGTTTTTTTCCAGATAGTTTGGGGCGTGTGGTTCCCCTATTGGTCCTCCTTCACGTTCTTCAGCACACCTTACTGGAGAAACAGTGGGAGCCCCCCTCTTATAACCATTCAGCTTTCCAGGCATTTTATTTTTATTTTTTTGCAAGTTGTACACCCTTTGTCTACAGGGAACCTTACCTGGCATGGCTCCCACACACACAGGTTTCAAGACACTTGGTTAGAAATGCTACTGCTGACTCTCCCTGAACTTCGTGACACACTGTTGTCCAGCTTTTAATGTTTTACAAGTCAGAGGTATAAAGCACAATGTGTCCGAAAGCAGCCATGGCAACCAATTGCACAGTTCGAGTAGGCACACTCACCTCGCTTACTATAGAAGGCGGGGGTACAGTTGTACAGAATTGGAGACCCAGACACTTTTTCTAGCAACCAATGCGCTCTAGGAACACAGGGTTGCTCACCGCATAGTGATGGGGAGATCAAAGGCCAAAGACCCGCAGTCTTCTCGCAACGCAAGTCACAGGATGTAAAAACTGATAGGTTCAAATATACCACCCTGTCCAACATAGACTGTGCCCACCTCCGAACACTCCAAACACTTCCACTCACTTCGATGGGGGGAGGGTTTTTAAAGGCAAAAGCTTTAAGCAATAGTGTTCCAATTGTCAGCGGGAAAGACAGGAACCTTCTGCAGCGTAATCCGTGAGAAGCTATGAACCACTCCAAACACTTCTGCTTACTTCGCCACCGCTTCGCAGGGGGGAGGGTTTTTAAAGGCAAATGCTTAAAGCAATTGTCAGCGGGATAGGCAGCAGGCTGCAGCATCATAATTCATGAGAAGCTTTGAACCACTACAAACACTTCCACTCACTTCTGCGGATTTGTTTAGGTAAAGTGGAGGATTTACCTTCAGCATGATGAGGTAAATCCTCCACTTTTCCTGCAGAAATCTATGGAATTACCACTCAGTAATTCTGCTGGTGGTAATTCCTCAAAAAAATCCATAAATGGGGACTAAAACTGCCCTACCACCACTTATAATATGGTGGTAAACCTACGGGACCAGGTCGCAGTAACAGTCCAATTTTGGCAGTTGAAAGAACAAAGAAATATCAAGGCTGAGTACCACAAAGGAAATACACCAATCACGGGCTAAAAAGATTCACAGATCTTTTATTACTGTACAGTTTACAAAGCAAAACAGATAGCTATCTGGCTCCCAACACCTCACAGTGTGTACCAGCCGACAAGGAGAGGTGAGAGAGTGCTGACATCTAAACATTTGTGCTTTTATACAATTTGTGTAATATTGTCCAGCCTCTCTTCATGTTAATAATTCGTGGTCTAGAGTTTGTGCCTAGTTCACATACTGATTATACAATATTAGGCAAAGGATTACATAGGTTTGCATTTCCACGAAGAAAAAATAGCGATGTATGTTCTCAGATCCCGCTGTAAGCCTTGTACTAAGTTCTTTTTCAATGCAGTTCAGCCAATGCATACGCTTGAGGTTTGTTCTTCATTGTCCCAATGTTTATACAAGTATGAGACTTGTGAGCGTAGACAGCACTTAAACAACAGTTCATATGAAGCACGAGGTCTCATTGCTTGGTCTAAACAGTTGGCTCTCGGACAGCCTAAATATTAACAGAACTCAAAGGTCGGAAGGCTTGGTTGCAAGTCAAAAACATAGTCCACCATTTTAGAACGAAGAACACACAAGTAGAAATCAAAATGGCGGATGAATCTTTAAATGGTGGCGAAGTTAACCCAAAAATCAGAACTTTGCAACGCGGTTTTCTGTGTAGCGCGAATAGGCTTAGGCCAATAAAAAACTAAGGAGGCACTATATAATAACCGTTTAACAAAGTAATTTGGTAGATTTAGCACTGAAACGCCACACAACTCAGAATGAGGCCCATAGTGCTTCATTACGAGTTTGGCAGTATTTCATTAGAAATACTGCCTAATTCAAGCAATAGTACAGCCAATATTTCTGGTAGGTTTATGGCCACATTTTGCATGGCAGTATGGCAGCGTCAGTTCCCATTTTCAGAATCCATAAAACTCTACTGGGAAAAATAAACTTCAGGTGCTAATTCCGCATGTGGGAAATCCTCCAATTGTTTATGGTAGAGTGGAGGAAATACCCTCAGTGTATGGTGGACGTAGCTCCTTCACTTCAGCAGCAAAGTCAGAATTTGGTTGTTCTTGAAAGTGGCAAAACAGTAATGATAAATTAATTACTGGCATTTTCCCACCATTTTGTCCCGCAATGCTGAATTGGAAAGGAGTCCCATAGTCTGGTTACCTCTTAGCATAACAGTTGAATTGTACCCTCTGTGCTACATGTTAATGTGCAAGAAATGAGCATGGGGTAACAATGCATATCACCTCTTTATAATGCCCTTGAACAACCTACTGTGTACAGATGTTTCAGTAAAAGCTAAAAAGCAAAGATTTGGCACTAAAAACCTGGTCAGAATTAGTACAGACTTCTATAGTTTGCGTTCCCCTTCACAAAATGGGAAAGGCAATTTTGTCAAATTCATGCAGCAATGAAATAAGAAAATTATCGAAATAACTATGTCATTCTGGGACGTGATATCACCTATGAGTAGGTATGTTTTCAGTTGCACAAAAAATATAGACTTTTAGAATGTTAAAGGATTAGTGGAACTGTTCAAAAGCTTGCCCAAACTCTTTTTACTAGCTTGCAAGAAAGCGTCTCCTACACCCTTCTGCACCCCTCGCAAACGTTCAGCCAGCTCACCTCTCCCACAATGTCAAACTGGATTGTAATTATGTTAGCATGCACATTGCTACAACATAGAAACACCGGTTTTCCCTGTATGCGTATCCTCTGTAGGTCTGTTCTCTCGTCATGTTCCCAGGTCTCTGCTACTTTCTAATTTACCACATGACGTGCACTCACATAGAATAGTACACAACCATAGAATAGTGCAAAGACACCACAACCAAGGGCTTGCATCTGTCATCGCCTATGTACATTATTTATGGTTAACATGACATCATGATTGTTTAAAGAATAAGAGCGAAGTGTGGCGAGCAAGTGTCAGTCTGCAGTCAGTTGCCGTGACTGTTGGACGTGTATCCTTTGTTCCCTAAGATGTGTTGCTGATCGAGTTCACTGACTCCTCCCACTTTTCAAATATAACCAGGAGCCGGCTGCGGAGCGGGCTGCGAAGTGTGGTGAGCAAGTGTCAGTCTGCAGTCTGCTGGCTGAAGGACAAGGACGAGGTGGACTACTTCCCATCCTTGGCTGTGTGCATGTGGCACCGACTGGGAGCTTTGTGCTTTCACTTTCGGCCTCAGAGCGGCGTGGATCCGGCTTGCAAACATTTGCCAATGCGGTTAGCTGTACTCTGAGTATAAGCATTACTCTTTCTGTCTTCTCTTCGCCTTAATTTCTTTACGTGCAAAGATGGGTAATGATGCACTGATGTAAAAAGGCCTTCGACTGATTTTAATCAACTGGTTCTGTGTATTAAGTGACCACTAGTGTGCACTTAAGTAACTAGGATTCTGCCTTCATGTAAGCAGCCTCTCCTTGCCTTTGAGCCCTCTGTGAGACCCTTTACTACCCATTGTGGAAATTCACACTCAGAGCGATTCTTGCTGTTGAGCCTTGGAACTTTATGTGGGCCCCTCACATTCAACATACAGCAGGAAGGCATCATAATCATTAGCTGCCAACAGATTGACTGCAGGCATATAGCCTTTAAGCTCTGCTGGTGGGGAATTACTCTGAGAAGCTTGGACAGTTACTCTAATTTCTGGAAATTTGCACTCAGAGCAATTGTTGCTGTTGAACTCTATGTGGGCCCCAGACATTCAACCTACGGCATTACAACTCAGGCGTTAAGGGTTAACGCCACCGTTAACCCTTAACGCCTGATTCTGATTTTAACGCCTGCTTTTAGCAGGCGTTAAAATCCATGGCGCTAACCTGCCATGGTGCTAATTACGCCGCCGTAATTTACGGCGGCGTAATTAGCGCCTTCGCCACTCACATTATGCCCTATGGGGCAAAAATGGGAATGGGGAAGGGAAAATGGGAAATGGGGATTTACCGCCCCACTCACCTTGGAATGGGGCGGTAAATCCGCCATCCACCATGGTGTAAACAGAGTTTACACCATGGTGGTAAAGTTGGTGCACTTAGCACCAAGGTTGTAATGAGAGTGACTGCGGGATCATAACCTTCAAGCTCTACTTGTGGGGAAATTCTCTTAGAAGCTTGGACAGTTCCTTACATTTCTGTGGGCTTTTATTCATCTTCTAAGGAGAGGTTGGGTTTACAGAGCCTTCAACGACAGCCGTATACATAATGATTTTGCCTCATCACTTCCTCAACTGGAGTTATTTGGCTTTGGAGACTACTGCTCTAGAACGTACGCTGTGCTGCAGGCCTGGACCTTTAATTTTTACTTGACATCATCCAAAGAGGGCTTTTGATACTCTCCACAGGTTGATCAAGTGTGTCTCTGGGGTACCGTCGTCCATAGCACAGCAGACTTTGAGGTCAGTGGCAATTAGTGCCTCGGGCACAGTGATGCCAAATTCCAGCACCTCATTGGTCCTTTCCCAATTCCCCAAACGGACACGAAGCGGCCAGCCCAGGTCAAGAGTTTGATGCAAGTGGGTGTGAGGAGGCAGTAATTAACCTTGAAGACCATCTAGATGGGCCCAAAGATGACAGGCCCTTGCCTCAGGAAAATGACACAGGCCAGTCACTGGAGACAGGAAGAGCTTTTTTCTTTCGATCCTCAAGGAGATTGGTTAATGCTATTCCTCCAGCCCAGGAGACTCTCAGTAGGCAAGCTCCTGGGAACCATGCTTAAAGAAATCACTATTATAACAAAGGCCTCAAAGCAGGGTGTTGCATGCTAGTGGGCTTCTGAACCTGCAGGCTTGGGACGTGTATGGGGTTAGAGGATCCAGAAAAAGCGGAAGGGAATAGGTTGAAGCTTTTTGCCAAATTACTTTTCTGTGGGTCTCTCTCTCCTTCCTGTCACCTCAGTTTCCTTCAGGACAAAGCACTCCAGGGATGCACGAAGGCAAGGGTCACTTTTAACAAAGAGAGGAATTGGACCCCTTACAGCATACTTACTTTTGGCAACTCCCCTGCTGCCTTTTACTTTTATAAGGAAGGGGTCCCCTCCTTCTTGGATTACTTCTTTGCATAAATCAAGAAGAAAAGGATTATGTTAATGTTTTTGGAAGTGTAGTCACTTCCTGTGCATTGAATGTAGAGTGATTCCAGATGTGAACTCTGCCCTCTACCCATCCCCAGGGAACACTCAGGGTGGGTGACTTGCTGTTGGAGCAAGTCCTGCACTCTGCCAAAACGCATCTCTACACAGGCTCCTCAATGGAAGTCAAGGACTCATGCAGGTAGGTCCCAGCTTCGCTCACTGGACTGGAACTGAAGAGGAAATAGGCTCACCTTGTCCTAGACACACTGGATTGGGACTCACAGTGCCAGAGAAGCCAACGCAGCAGCATTCTGGTGTCCCACTACTTCAATCAACCTTCAACAACAAGTAGATTGTACATGAAACCTTCAAACTATTCAGGACCTGTGCTGCTGCTCTGACAATCTCTCCAAACTTTTAAACCGCTGTTTGCTTCATCAAATAAGTTTGCCACCACATTGTGACAGCAGATCCAATTGCTGCTCCAGCTTGAACAAGAAGCTAACCACTGCTGAAGTCTTTAAACTGCCATCTCTCCGAACAGCCCCTCCACCCACCAAGATCTTCACATCAAACCAACCCAGACCTCGGCTCAAACTGTTGGAAGCATAATTTTTCCCATCAGCGTAACGCAGCTGTGACCATTGTCTGTAACTGGCTAAACTGTTGTAGCTAACCTGATGTACTCTTCAAACTTCACCATTATTACGCCACATTAAACCACAGGGAGCTTCTTATTGAACCCAACTCGACACTGGCGCATCACCACAATCATCGAGACCTGCAGCAATTCAAACACGGTTTGACTCGCAAGCATGGCACTGAGAAACCTAGTTCGATGCTGCGAAACCATCAAGCAGAGATAAGATACTTGAGAGGCCCATTCCCATTGGTCTACCTTTGGGGCGCTCGCCACCCATGCTGCACCTTTTTCTACAAGTCAGACCCATTTACCAAGGTGTTTAGCCCCTTCCTTGTGCTCCCTCAGAGCAGTATCCAGCTCCTCACAGATTGGCATGCAAATGGTTGGCAAGGGAGTGATAAGATACAAGATCTTGTAAATTGGGTCTGCAGATTTGTCACTGCTTTGCTTCATGCTAACTTTCTAACTCTTCAAATCATCAGCATTCTTCGCAGTTGTGAGATCGCTAAGAGTCGCCAAAGCAGATATTTAAATGAGGGCTTTTCTTTATCAATTCGGGATTTGTATCATTGGCAAATTGCACCTGGGAAAATAGCTTGTATTTGAGGAAACTACAAAGAGATGCCCTTCTCCACGTAGAGGTGCCTCTCAGCAAGAGGAGCTGTATCGTTAATGAAAGGCTGTGTCTGCCTGCCTAATTTCAGCATGTAGGGGTTAGAATTAGCAAAGCATGCTCTCGAGGCAACTAATGGAAGAACAGTGTAACTTACAATTGAATCCGACTTTAATATGCATACGTTGGAAAGATGAAAACGGTGCTCATTCCACGTGAAATACTGTTTCGCAGAGTAGTTCAATTCAAATAACATTTCTATCTGATCCTCAAAGGCACAATATATCCAGTTCAAGTTCTTACACACAGGAAAATGATTTAAATATTTATATTCCTAGTTAACCATCCATATTAAATGTGTTATAGCCGATAACAACTACTATGGGAGCCTTTAAATGCATTTCACTTAGGATGTGATGAAACTGGAAGTAAAACGAATAAACGAAAAGTGTATCTGCAAAACGACATTTCAGTGTGGGGGGAATTTATTTTGAACCACTCATCTGGTGAAAAGATAACAAGCCTAGGCAGAATTAAAAAATGAAATGTGTCGTAAACTAATTGCATGCTTCAAATTCAGGGAGGATACTCTTGCAAAGGTTTAAATGCTTTGTTCAATGATTTGAAAATCCTCAAGCAAGAAAAATTGATGTCAGGGGATAAATGCATAAACATGAATGCCATTATCAAACAGGTTCCTCCTCTCTGTGTACTTGCATTTTACATATATTTGCATTGGGGGGGTTGTCTCATTAAGTTTAGTTATTGTCTTTAACGTGGAAAAAAGCTGACAATGAGGCATGCCAGCGTTTAGGTTCGTTGAGGATCTCGGATGATTAAGAAAGCCAGAATTGCTCCTTCAGTTTGGGAGACTGCCAAGTACATGTGTTTCCCAATAGAGTAAAGTGCATCAACATTAGAGCAAAGGAAGAATGGTGCTCAGAACAAGATTAGGTTAATGCAGATCCAGTAACTCTTTTGAAAGATTAGGTTACGACAGAGGCGTTGCTAGGGGGGCATGAGGGGGCTATAGCCCCGGGTCTTTTGGTTGTAGCCCCGTATAAAAGCTCAGGGACTACAACCAAAAAGCTAGCTAGCCCCAAGTCCCGACAGTCCCGACATTCGCATAGCCCTGGATCCTTTCCAGTCCTAGCAACACCCCTTGGTTACGATTGTAAAGCTTTACAGTAAACAACATAATTGTATAGTATATGAAACAAATAGAGAATACCTGGCTTATCACAATGGTAAACCTGACCAAAGCAGGGAAATGAACAGTTTAAAAAAATAAGGCTATGAAAATGGATAGAAATGTATGAATGTGTGTTGCCAGCGCATTTTGAATGTATACAGGAATTCTACAGAACAATCCTAGCTTGCTAGTAAAAGAGTGATTTCAAACATGTGTAGGAGTATCACGTTTACCGGAATGGGGGCTACAGGTGTACATAGGTTTATGGGGTGCGAATGCTGTGAGCTATCAGCCTGTAGTGGATGAGGTCATGTTTGAAGAGGAGACTTCTGGGACTTCAGGGACTTTTGAAAATGCAGGAGCGAGGGGCTGGATCTGTTGATAGAAATAATTTAACTGGAGTCATGTTGTTAAAATGAATTCATGTGCAAATGAAAGTACAACACTGCATGTAAGACAACAGAATGACAACTGCCCCGGGTGAGATGAGCAGGTTGGCACGCTGCCCGGGCCTGTGCTGAAGAAAGTCTGCAGTGATGGATGCCATCATGTTAGCACACCTGTAATGTTCCACGGCCGTGCCTGACCCTCAGATGACAGACTATTTTGCTCATATCGATGGAAAGCGTACACCTTCATGAAGAGGAGGAAAGCAGAGAGGAAAGAGATCAACTGTGATTAAAGCATGGTGGGATGAAGGGTGACTGCAGTAGGTCAGTGGAGGAGAGATCTATGTGGCAGGGTGGAAGAGACAGAACAGGGACGAGCGTAGTGCGACAGCATTGGGTAAGCACAGGCCCCGACTGGGCAATAGTGCAGACCCAAGATGCTAGTGTGTGTCATTTAAAAAAAAATCTAAGTGGGCCTGTGTTTTAGTCAAAGTGGGCACATTTATCAGTAACTTTGCTGTGTAGCATGATGTTTTGACCAATGTTCCTTACAAATGTTCTATAAAATGCACACCTTTCAACACATTGAGCCACATTACGATCCTGGCGGTACGGTGACAACGCATCCGGTAAGCTTACTGGCACCGTTGTCACCGTATCACCATACTACGAGTTGTGCTCACGGGTCTCGCTCTGCCCGCCAGGTCGGACCTGGCGGGCAGTGCAGCACCCGCGAGCACTCGAGAGTCCCTTTTTGGGTCCCTACTTTAACGGCTGGTCTAGACCAGTCATTCAGGTCGTGTCCCGCAAAGGGACCTCGTAGTAAGACGCTAAGTGTTTAACGGTGCCACAGCCTTTTATAGCGGCGTTAAACACTTAGCGCCAGGGTCCTAATGAGGGCCATTGTCATCAAAACTCTCCTGTGTATCTAGGGCAGGAAAGTAATGCGTGCCTCCTTGTATTTAATAGAATACAGACTCCCTGCACTATTAGCAGGGGTAATCTTCATTCTATGTCAAGACCGGGGGCGAGCATTATGCTTGTTCAAAGCTTGTCATTACCGTTGCTGCTACTGACTGAATAGGCTTGAAAAAGATTCTTCTAAAGGTAGTATCACTGGCCCAGTTGGCCACATGCAGGATATCTTGCAATCACGTGCCTTGCGCTAGCGCTTTTGAAGCCATCACGCCCGTCGCAAAATGCGCTCCGAACCTAGCCATGTCTACTCCTGCCAACTGCATCACCTTTCGCACCCATCTCGCTTTGGTGGCTGTTGCAACCAATTTGTATGGTTTTCTGCGCATTATAAGCAATTGCGTTGTCCCCATCGTTCTCATCTGTGCTGTCCTATGCTCACATTCCCTTTTGCAGGCTGCTACGCACCACTCAGGTTGCTCGTGTAGGTAAGGATACACTATTGCTGTGGAACCAGTCTTTGTTCTCCTGACCAGTGTGAAGGTTACTCCTTCTGTCCATACATCTTTCTATTCACGTCTGGCACTCTCCTAAAGGGGAATAGGCACAAGAGCATTGCTAGTTTCCCTGACAGTTGTTTCAATGACAGGTGTCTGTTCCCTCGCCAGCCGGCTAATAGTTTCAGAACTACCGTTACATCCCATAGGGCATATCTTGGTTCTGGCTGTCTACTCCATTGTATTTCTCTGAGGAGCCGAATGACTGCTGTGTCCACTCCTACGGGCATGCCTTCGACAGGCAAGTGTCCCGCTGAAATAGCGGACCTGTACACTCCTATCTTTCTGTATGCTTTTACGCCTTGCAGCAGCTCTTCTAGAAAATTCAAGATCTCTACTAGAGGGGCTGAAACGGGATGAAGATTTCTCCCTTTGCACCATCGAGACCATCTGCTCCAAGCTGCGTCGTAGCTCTGTCTCGTGGACGGCGCCCATGATTCCACAATGAGTCGAGCAGCCTGAGCCGAAATGCCTGGGGATTCCAGTGTCTCCTGCTATCATGCACACCATCAGTGGGAGAGTCCCTCTCACTCTCAGAGGATGATATGACCCAGCTGGGTCCGTGAGAAGGTTGTCTTGTGGGATACATTTACCCACTCAGCAGAGTTCCCCTCCATATCCAAGCTGCATTTCAGCAGTTACCAGCAGAATGGCTGTGCTAGCTCCTTTGAGCACCATTGCCTCGCATCAAAACTGTGTTTTGCAGCTACAAAATGATGGCGGCACAGTCTTGCGAAACACCTATTGGGCAAGATGGAACAGGGAGCAAACTGAGAAAGGCTGCCAGTGTGTTTTCTTACATGCACCAAGGAAGAGAATTGAAAGGCAGTGCTGCTTTGCTGATTGCTCAAAATTTCCCATTGGAAAAGGAAACATTTTACATTTAAAATGATGCCGTCCTGATGCTCTGTTTCATCTATTCAACATTAAACAGTACTGATCCAGGGGGATCTGGCTGTGCCCATCCACATTCAGATTGTGCTACAGCCAAAGAAAGGATTATCACTGAATGACATCTGTATCTGGCAAGATCTGGGGAATCACCAGAAACTTTACCATCAGCTGTATGGAAAAACGCTTGACTTTTTGCTATAAGGTGTCAAAAATAAACCCTTCAAAAGAAACCTTAGCTCTCTGTGCACATGTCAATTTCAGTGGACATTTGCCTTAAACATACTGTTGTGTAAGAGAAACTGACTAGGGCTGCAAACAATGCTTGGAATCCAGATGGGAGAGAAAACTGAATTTGAAGGGGACATCCCAGCAGAATTCACCACGTGTATAAATGTGCTTTTGCAAAAGAGTAAAAATGCCTGTTTTAATGTGATTAAGGCCCTGTCCTTGCTTAGAAATGTAAGGGAGTTTGGGGGGAGGGGGGGTAAAATCTAGATAATGTTTTATTTTAAAAGACTTGCTTCTGATTCAGAACAAAATAATAAATAATGAAATGCATTGGCTGTACTGGGGAACACTCCAACAGGTCCTGCTAGGTTTACATGACAGTTGTGTCCTCCCCTCAAAAGGAGCCATAAAGAGATTCTGGGACACATAGATGTTAATTTCTGCCATTGAAAACTTTGAATGTCCAATAGGAAGATATCACACCCCCATAAGACTTCTGTCTGGGCTTCAGCTTGAGACAATAGATTCTGGGACACCTATGTGTTACTTTTGGAAGGGACACCTACCAGTCACTCAAACTGGGGAAACTCCAGGGCAGCACTGGGCTAAACTGACATTTGGTGGTAGCCTGGAAAAAAATGGTCCCAGTTGGAGGACAAAGGCCAGCCCATTTTGGCTCCAAAGACTATTTAACAAATACACTTTTAAGACTGTTAATTCTATAATCGGACAATGCAGTAATGTAACGGTTTACAGTTTAAAGGTCATTTTCGTGGCTTTCAAACAAGATATTGTGGCTGTCCATAGCATGTATGGGACGCAAACGCCAGGAGAATGTGAATCATGGGAAAAGTACATATGATGCAACATTAAAAATTAATGGAAATGTGCTCTATGATAATATGGATATATGCCTAAAATTGTGGGAGTTTGGGTTCAGGGGTTCCCACTAAAAAACACAAAAAAACTATAAGAAGGGCAAAATAATGTTGTACAGACCAGGGGGTGGGATCAACATGATCTGTATGAAATATACAATTTGCCTATGTATTTTGAAAAAGTGCCACAGCTGTATAAATGTGTGATTTATGTGAAGATTGATTTTAGGCAAAAATGACTGTGGGATGGCTTTGCACCTCATAAAACACAACCCCATAAACTGAGTTGCCTCCTATCTGGTTCTTCGGGGTAGGTCTTGCTTAGTCCTGCCCAACAATAAATCCTGTGAGTCACCCACCTTATAAAAAGGGGAAGCTCAGAGAGACAGGACTCGCTTCTGAATTTTCCAGCGTCTGCATATCCAGAAATTCCAGATCCATCCTGCAGATTCCAGACTCCACTGCCAGAAAAGGGATAGTTGGTTCAGGCCCTTTAATCCAGGCAGAACCACCCTTCATATCTAAACCCCATAACAAAATCCCACTAACTCAGGGAGAAGGGAGAAAATCTGTGGCACCCTTGTGGGAGCATCCTGTGACCAGACCGGCTTTTTGCCACTACCTGCATGCCAGCTGTACTCTTGCCATCCAGTGACCAGACGTGCCCAGCTGATTGTGAGTATTTCCGCATCCCATAGCACCACATAGCCTATCCCATCTTGATACTTTGTCCTACTCTCTAAGTAATCCTATCCATACCCTGGTAACTTGTTTAAAACTGTTTGAATTCTCTGTGCATCCTGTGCTTGATCTCTAAGCGTAGCGCCATTCTTCTACTCATCTCTGTCTTGCATAGATCCTTAGTCATATTTTGAATAATGTAATTAATTTCCACATAAAGAGACACGTGGCATGAAGGCGGTTAATGCGGCTGCTTAACCTGTTTCGTGGGCAGCGCTATCTTCTTTATAATCTAGTTTAAGTAAAACTTGTCCTTTCTTTACAAACCGATTTAACGATGTTTATTTTCTCAAAACCGAATCTCTTGAATTGAAGATCTCATCCAGGTATTCAGCTAGAGTCACTCTTTCACTTCTATATTGTACCTGTGATGTGCATCTATCACCCAGCCTAAAAACATTCCGATTCTGTCTATTTCACCCGTTTAAAAAAAAAAGTTTTGACATTTAAGACTGAAAAAGTGTAAAATGCAACTTTTCAACGTTTGATTTTGCTGCACTGTGGTTTTACTTTCATGTTGCTTTCTAAACTGTATGCCCTTTGTTGATACCTTGTCTTGTAGTTGCTAGTGATATTATATCCCTGATACTGTGATAAATCATATTTACCTCCTTGATTCAACTGCACATTCATTTAATTATTTGTCAATTCGAGTGTCATTTTTGCCTCTTATTTTGTGAGCGAAAGTCGGATTTTGATTCTGTTTGCTGCCTAATATCCCTGACTCCTCGCTGCTCCTTTCTATCCACTCAAAATTGGCGGGAGCATTGTAGGGGAAAACCTTAACTCGGGTGCTACCCACCCAAATAGAAAAAGTGTTCCTATTCATTTGTGCTTTGGATATGTTCTTGTAGGTGGTCAACCAAGCGCATTTCATTAGTTTACATTGTGATTATGACCCCATTGGTGATTGCTGCCCAATATTCAAACTGTGTGATTTTCTTTGAACTTAAAATAAATAAATATTGTATTTCCACCAACCGGCCTGGTTCATGGGCTATTGTGACCCGGGGTATTTGTAAAAGGGGGTGTGATATGGGTTGGGCGCCAGCTCAATTCGAATTCATTGAAAATAAAGAATAAGTATTCGAATTGAGTGCTACATCTTAGGCTAAGGGCAGGAGCCATGTTCTTGTGCGACGCCCGATTGGAATCCTTTACAGTCTCTTGTTGGCAGTACTCCATATTGGAACCACCACTAGCATCTTCGCTTCCTCTCTGCAAACTTTTGCCAGTACTCTGTTCATTATTATGAATGGGGGAAAAGTGTAGTGTGTGTCTCCCCTCCAGTCTTGGAGGAAATCATCCCTCCTGCCGCTGTTGGATCTAACCTCCAGCTGAAATACCTGCTATTCTGAGCGTTCAGTCTGGATGTAAATAGGTCTGTGTGGACTGGTCCCCATAGTTCCTCTATCCATTGGAAGATACTCTTGTCCAGCATCTAGTTGCTGGAGTCTGATAAGTGTCTGGAATTCCAGTCCACTACCACATTGAGTGAACCCAGGAGATATTCCGCTACCACTGAGGTCTCTGATTTAAAGCAGAAGTGCAAGAAATCCTTGGCTATGTCCGCTAGAAATCTGGATTTCGTCCCTCCTAAGTGATTGATGCATCTGACTGCTGATATGTTGTCCATTTTCAGCAGAATACACTAGTTCACTTTGCCTTTCATGAAGGCTTTGATTGCGAAAGACCCGGCTAGCAGCTCCAGACAGTTCATGTGCAACTTGAGCTCTTCTGTGCTCCATTATCCCCTCATTTCTAGCTCCCGCAGCGGGCTCCCCAGCCAGCTCTGCTGGCATCTGGCTCCATTACTAGATCGGGTCGGTCTCCGTATATGGCCTTCCAGTTCCAGGCGTGTGAAATCTAGTGAAGACACAGACAAGAACACCTTATTGCACTTCATTAGTTTTCATCCCGTGGGCCTTCGACAGAACCTGCCATATGGACAGTTTCTGCGTATTTGTAGAAACTGTTCTACTAAGGAGGAATTTACCAAACATGCATGACATCTGAAAACCAGATTGACCGAGAGAGGTTATCCAAGAAAACTAGTCAGCAACAACCTGAAGAGAGCAGCGAATATGAGCAGAGAAGAATGCTTAAAACCAAGACAGAGGAACAAAGACGAAAGGATGGTATGTTTAACCACTTATAACCCGGTGAGTAATTATATTATAAAAGGCATTAATCATAACTGGGATCTCATAAAACAGCCAGGAAGTCTATCTCAAAGACCCCTCTTTGCTTTTTAGAGAGGCCAGAAATTGCAACAAAAACTAGTACACAAATATCCAGAAGAGAACAGGGAACAGACAATACTTTATCAATGGGGGCTCCCACCGATTGTGGGACACCACAGATGCGGTGGATGTGTAGCATGTCCCCTCACAGAGAGCAGGTTGGAATTCAATTATGAAAAAACAAATTGGAAACTACGAACACACACAAAATGCAGGTCAAAGAATGTGATATATATATAATAAGCTGCCCATGCGGCTTATTATATGTGGGAAAGACGACAAGAGAAGTACGTCAGCGAATAGGGGAACATAGATCATGTATTAGGAACAAGGTTCCTGATAAACCCCTGGTAGACCACTGCATCAAACTGGGCCACAAAGACACTGATTTAAGGTGGTTTGTTCTACAACAATTGAAAGCATCCACACGGGGTGGTGATATGGCCTCCATCCTCCATAGAATTGAACAGAAATGGATTTATACCCTAAACATGGAAAAGCGAGGGCTCAACGTTTCAGTTGAATGGAATAATATGATCACAAAAAGTTGATAATGTGCTTTCTGCAAAGGTACATTTTGCCATTGTGTGTGGGTACCTTTTGGGTCGACATATACTCATTAGCCATCACAGTTATCATAGTCAAATGATGCAAGTTAGATATTGATCCACACTATGTGCCTTATTTTATATTGTTTAGATTCTTCATTTATTTTTTCACTTTACATATACCTGAATTACATGTCCACATGACATTGTTAATTGGACTAAACATGTAAGACAGAATAGGCGTCCCCAACCACGTAGACCCAGGGGAGTAACAAAGTAATTAGCAAAGGGGAAGAGGGGGTCACGTGAATCAAACCATAGAGCAAATCAACAGGATAAATTGCCCACTGTGCAGGAGCTCAATGAGGGGATAGACCAGGTCAAGGAAAATGCAGAATCAATCAATCTTTAATGTACGCATATCTAATAACATTACACATGGTGCTGAAATCACAATAAAACAGCATAAAAACAGACAATCAATAATAGACATCTCCAATTAAAGTGCATATTAGTCTAGTAAGCGTCCTATAATGTAAAGTGGACACAATGTGCATAAAGTAATTCAGGAACATATTGCACAAGAGCACAGCTCCAATCTCAAATTAATGCCCGATATATATTTGGTAAGGCTCTTGCAACCAGGACTCATGTCTGGCAGAGAGTCTCCCAGGACCCCACTTGTTATTTACATATTTCAAGTAACTTTTTGATCTCACCCTAAGTTACATGGGGAATCCAGACGTGGACCCCTTGCTCACTATTCTTAGAGAGGCACAGCTATAACCTACTGAAGAGGTTCAACCAGACCGAAACACGTATCTGGGGTTGCTGTTGGTACTCTTGTTCAGAGGAGAATTGCCTAGCATTTCGGTGCTGGACTGCCCCAGGGCAGGACAAAGACTGATTTGTTTAGGATATTTCTCCTCTGTGAAAGATAGTGAGCTAAAGACTGGGTGAGGCTCTTGCAACAAGGACTCATGTCTGGCAGAGAGTCTCCCAGGACCCCACTTGTTATTTAAATTTCTTCCTGAAATTATTCTAATCATATTTATGTATTTATTGCAATTTGCTTAATAAAAACCTTTTGCAATAAGACATGTCCCTAAAAAAAGAGAGGGGGTATATTTGAAATGTTGCTGCATATGTAGCAAACGCTCAAAATGCAAGTCTGCATTGTTTTGTTCTTGGAATATTCCTCAGCTCTGTACCACCAGGGGGTAGGGTGCACCCAACGTTGCACATAGAGAGTATTTCACCTAAGAGGCATGGCATTTTCTTGAAGGGTACCCGATGGGCCACACATGCCAATTTCAAAACAACATGGTTTCTTCCTAAAAACCAATAAAGAATTCTCAGGGCACGAGACACAATATCATATATTTTCACAATAGTAAAGGTTGAGCGAGCCACTGGATTCTGGGTGCATTGTAACTGGCTAGGGCCAGAAAGCTGCTATTAGCATAATAAGGATTGACCAATAGCAATACAATTATGGAATGAACTCTATTGGCGTAATATAGAAATGGAGAGATCTTTTTTTATGTTCTTTCGTTTAAAGAACACATATTTTACTACCTATTGTAATGGAAATGGGGAAATGTGGCTTTCTCTAATTAAGATACAGACCAGCTGGAAAATTGGAGAGTAGGGTCCACAAAGATTTATTAGACACATATACATAGGTACACGGTTCCAGTTGCTTGTGATTTACATACACAAGGGACAATACTGGGGCTGGTAAGGGATACACTCCACGCTTACTACCACCCACCAGCCATCCTCACACCACGACCGCTTGGGCCCAACTGGCACTTATAGGACACACACCTACAATCACGCATCAACATTCCACCCAACTGTCAGTCACTCACACACCAACATTCCAAAAGACACACAGATGGCCATCAGCAATGCAAGACAAGATAATACATTACAACAATACATTCGTTAGTTTAAAGAACCCATATTTTACTACCTTTGAAATCTGGGAAATCGTAGAGAGCTCAACTTCGAATAAAACACCAAGATTCCTTAGCTTAGACTGTGGCTGAGAAGGGAACCGCAGCTGTTTGGCACAGAGTTCTCTTTCCAGCTGGAGGCATCCATCTCCATCAGCATAATTTCGGTTTTCCCCACATAACTTACTAAGCAAGCGTGTTGTCATCAAGTCCTAGATCATAACAAGGGCATGGGCAAATCATGGCACAACATTTTTCATGCCTAAATAGACATTAAAAAGCGGTTGGGTGTCATCTGCGTAATTATACACAGTGAAACCTCATATTAGTCTAATCAAATCGGAAAGGTATATGTTACATAGAGTTGCCAATATAACTCATCCCTGGAGCATGCCACAAGTGAGGAGTTATGCTTCGCATATGTATGGGGGAAGTGCAACCCTCTGGACACGGTGTTTCAAAAAGACTCCCATTCCACTCAACACAATGGGCCTCATCACGACTTGGGCGGTAACGGTAACGCTATTAGCGTGGGCGGTATTAGCCCTACCGCCGAACTCCCCGGCGCTAATAGAGCCGGATCACGAGTTTGGCGGTAATGTAAGTCCCCATTCCCCACTGAGCCCATTCGGGAATGCCCCATTCCCCATTGGGCTCAATGGGGAATCTTCGCGCTAATACCACCGGCGGATTTTCCACCGGCGGTAATAGCACGAATTTTCGGCGGATTTCCCCCCAGCTCAGAGTTGGGGTGAAATCCGCCAAAGCCCTGATTCGGCGGACCCTTAAATCCGGCGGTAATAGCGCTACCGCCAGATTTAAGGATTACCACCAGTCGTGAATATAATTTTTTAGCAGAGACAGAAGGGTCGCTGACCATGGCAGAGCGAGTTAAAAGCACCAGTGTCACTGCTTGCTCTTGATCTGCCGCTCTCGACATGTCATCCAGAATGGAGATAACAATAGATTCTATGCCATGTAATGGGTGGAAACCTGCATGAAAAGGGTTCAATGATATGTTTACTAGAATGTATTCTTGCAGTTGCCAGCCTACAACCCATTCCACAGCATAACTAGACAATGCAAATTTGAATGTTTCCTGTGACTTTTTTTTAAGAAGGAGTGCGAGTGATCCTATTTTCTGGGATCTTAGTACCTTGCCAGAGAATAGCAAGTACATTATCTGTCATCACAGAATCGACTGCTATGGCCTTAAAACAAGCAGCTTGACAGGTGTACTGGAGTGACCCTTAGCAACTGCTAGTATATACGAATCTGTGTAAATCTTCAAAATCAAAAGTTTGAACATTTTCAAAATCTCACCCTAGAGACAAATTGTCTTTCAGGCGTTTCAATGATGCTATCAAGCTGATGTTCTTGCCATGCTCTTTCAATTCTGCATCCATCCTCCTGATCGTGTCAAAGAAACACTATGGGCCTAATAACGAGTTCGGCGGTAACCGAGCCGGAAAAACCGGCAGGTTACTGCCGGACTCGTATTACTGCCTCCGTGATTCCTGGAATTACCGGGGCATTACAACCCCAGTGACGCGGGAATTCCGGAGGCCGAATTCTGTAAGTCCCCATTCCCATGGAGTCCCATAGGACTCCATGGGGATGGGGACCATGGAAACACCGGCTCCGTCTATGACAGAGCTGGTGTTTCCATGTCCGACTGCAGGCGGGTGATGTCAAACCCGCCAGGTCAGACCTGGCGGGAGTGACACCTCCCGCCTGCAGAAGTCGAGATCAGCAGGTCCGGAACAATGGTGGCGGCGGGTTTGCCGCCAGCGTTATTTCCGGACCGGCTGACTCGTAATGAGGCCCTCTGACATATTATCACAGAGAATTTGTGAAGGTGTTTTTTATGTTGTAACATACTGATGGTTGTCTTAGCTCAGAAATAATTGGAAAAAGCATGTTCTGATGTGAGGCAGCCTTGTCAGGGCATCTTGAAAGTACCAGTGTTTGGTCTTTTCAATTTAACTTGCTGGTGCGGAAGTGGGTGAGTAAGTGGTGATCTGCAGTGGCAGCCCAATAATTTCCTTCCTTCATTTTGCTGGTCAGTGCACGGACATTTGCAGCGTTCTGCGCTGCACCTTTAAGGATTATACCAGTGACTGCCTGCTGGAAGAGGAGGGCTTCACCATATGAGCCCCTACCTAGCATAGAGCGCGCACAGAAGTGGGTAAGTGGTGGTATGCGGTGGTCTGTGGGGGGGCGTAATTGTTGGATGCCTCTTGGATGCCCCGCGCAGAAAGTGACAGCTTGAAAATGAAATCGAGTTGACCTGCAAAACATTGTGGAATACCACGTGGTGTGGAGGTCCTTCTTCCTGCTTCCGCTGCAGACTTTTTAATTTTGACTGCTTTGCTGCAACACAGTTGCAACAAATTGCAGCGCACATGCTTATCAAACTGTAATTTAATTGGTAGCTCAGTGATATCAGGGCTGGGATTGACATTGGGCATCATTACGACCCTGGCGGAGAACCATGGTGCAATTTGCACCATGGTCCATGGCGCTAAGCTGCCAACTCCGCCATGGTGGTTGGCGGACTTACCGCCCCATGCCGACCTTGGCGGGGCGGTAAGTCCCCAATCCCCATTTTACCCTTCCCCATTCCCATTCTTGCCCCATAGGGTATAATGGGAGTGGGGAAGGCGTTAATTACGCCGCCGTAAATTACGGTGGCGTAATTAACAACAAGGTCCCTTAGCGCCATGGATTTTACCGCCTGCAAAAAGCAGGCGTAAAAATCACCATGGCGCTACGGGAACTCGTAGTCAGGCGGAAAGGTACGCCATGTACTACGCCGGCGTAAAACCCTCTCCGCCAGGGTCGTAATGAGGGCCATTGTATTTAAAGTGCTGCAGTGAATCACTTTATTGCTAACCTCTCAACAAATACCTCTGCAAAACCGGATACAATGTATAACCTAGGGAGTGGATGCTACCATGACGATCCAAAGGCAATTGAAATAGACTCTATTGCTTTCTATGGGAGATGCGACTATGGCTAGTCTCATGCCAACAAATCAAGTTAAACATACTGGAGCATCTGTACAGGGTTTACCCTTGACATTAGGCAACGAAATGGAACATCTATCCACAGTAGCTTCAGTGCACTCTCAGAGGGTGGGTGAATGAAGCCATTAAGGCAGACAACCAATGATTACACTATGACAGCGTCCTCTTTGGAGCAAAAGATAACTGCCTTCTTTGTTAGAGGGTGCAGTATGAGCTTGGCTGGCCTGCGACTTGCAGAGCCCCTTTCATTCACCCAGGAGATGAAGGAAAATGTGATGGTGGATTTGGCGGGCTCTGCGGAATTAGGGCCTCTACTATGAACCAATTGCACACCACAAAATGTCATGGTTTGTGAGCTCAACCTGAGTTCAATCTCAGCAACTCCGCTGGTTGGGGACTTACTACACATACAAGATCATTCTAATGGGGTCACCGAAACTGAACTTCTGATTCAAACAGCACAGCAGATTCCCGAAATGGAAGGAGGGCCTAAAGATGGAACATGCAAGGTAACACTGGCAGAGCGGAACTTCGTCCCAAATTCACATGTGAATGTGCTTGAATTGTCAAAAGGCAAAGTCCAGGTACATTCTGGGATTTTGCTGGAAATTACTTAAGGAACTGTAAGGTTGAAATGAAATCAGCAGTAAACACAAACCTTTTAGGGGGTGATAGATTCCATTAAATCAGATTTGGCATCAAGCAAATCTATTGAGTGACATGAAAATAAAATCATCAGCAACAACGGCTTATGTGCGAAACATACAGGCAGATTAGGCCACAATGATAAGTCGCAGCTGCTTGACCAAGCAGTACTGCCTAAAGAGGCGGTGGGCGCTCACAATGCTCTGATTGGCCTACCTCCCATGTGAGATGGGGTAAATGGAAGAGAGAGAGGCAAGGAAAACAAATGAACTACCTGGAAAACCCATGACTGGACATGAGACTCCAAAAAGAAGAAGGAAAAAGAAGAAGAAAGGATGAGGGACGTAGTCCCTTGTGGAAGGGAACAGCAAGAGCCAAAAACCAGAAACATGAAGAAACGTAATATCAAGAATAGCACAACATTAGCATTCTTGCCTTCCATGCCTACATCACACTTGAATGAGAATGATCACAGGGGTACTGGTTCCATTGAATGTTCGGCCCATACCAACAAGGTCGCAAAAGTGGTGTGCATCTTCACGAAAAAGAGTAAGACACCTCTGACAGTAGTGTTTCCCCTGAAGGAATCTGCCAAGGAGATGGCGTGTGTTAGGGAGAATATTCAGTTTCGGTGCAAATTCCCTTAAACCTTGGAGATCCTCAGCTCTTGTTGCTGGAATCTGTTTGATTTTTAAACTCCCGAGTGAGTGGTGTTTTATGCCACTCACTCATGTGTTTTTCTCTGACTTGGATAAGAAACTGTTTAATGAGGTCTGGTAAACTCGATAGGCATCTGCTTTTTGCATAGTGGCACACCGCTCCCTCTGTGCAGTGCCTCTTCAAAGTCCCTTGGATTACTCTTTATGCTTAAATGTATTTTCTTGGGTGAACTACCATTCCCAAGAATAATGAGATAGCTTTCATCTTACTTACCTTTTCCTTTGTGGGTCCAGCACACACCACCCTATGTAGCGTGCTGGGGTGTTACATAGTAACTCCTTATCCCAAATCTCATGTAACTTTTTTGTTACACTAACTAACTTGAATGGGTGGTCGCAGTGGTTACTTTTTACTACGTTTGTGCAGGGTACTAGCAGGCTGACCTCTCAGCTTCAGTACAACACCCATGGGTGACTACTTTTCCAAAATGGGCCCTGTCTCCTTTTTTCGGCTTGTCATGTTTGTTCCTTTGTTTTGGAATTTTACTCTGCTGTTTAAACTAGGTCTGAGTCCTTTGTGTGTTTTGCCTTTGGCGGGCTTCAGTGTGTCTAGAAAGGCATGAAGTGTGGGAGGGTCTCAAAACTTTGCTGTCCTTTGTCTCTAGGTTTGCCTGACTGAAACCAGTCTGACTGGCCGGCTGGCTGTCTTGCAGGACAGCCACCCCCAGGTGATTGACAGCCCTAGGGCTGTGAATGAATGGGATAGAATATAAAAGACAAGGCGTGTGAGACTACAGACAGAGTTGACCACTGGAACAAGACATCCAACAAAGAGGATGAGCAGAGACACCAGCAGCACCTTCAAGGACTACAGAAGCACCTGTGACAACGTGCAGCTATGCTGACCCCATTTTCGATTCGACAGAGAAGATACATGCAGGATGACTTCCTCCCTTGGGCTGGTGGGACGAACTAGCCTTGAGACCTGCTTCATTTTTGCTCATCCCTCATCTTGATGCGTCTTTCCTAGGCTGCAGAATCCCAATACCCAGGGAGTCCTGATCATCATTGAGTGCAATGTCTTCCAGAGAACGAATCTGGCCAAAACTTCATGGGCTCCCTTGGGGATTTACAAAAGCAGGAAATCTTCATGCAGAGTCCCCTCGCCTCAAGCTCTCTGTCTCCAGAGCTCTGGTTCTCTCTAGGCTTGACTACTGCAAGAGCCTCTTTTTAAATCTGCCTGCTTCTGCTCTCTGTCCTGTAGAACTCATCCAGAACAGGATTGCGAGACTTGTCCTTGGCCTCCAGCCCAGGGAACATATCTCTCCAGCCCTTAAATCTGTCAGTTGCCTCCCAGTGGTTAAAAGGATCACATTCAAGACCCTTAGCATTATTCACAAGGCCTTCTGGGGCATGGGACTGCAATACCTCCAACTCTCTCTTTGGAAATATCTTCCTACTCAAGCTCTTCGCTCCTCCACCTCAAACTCCCTAAGGGTCAGGCTCTTCTCCAATCAACGAGTTAGGGGCAGATGTCTCCCTTTGGCTGGCGCCTCCCTCTGGAACAGCCTCCATGCCTCTTTGAAACTTCAGCAGAACCATCTTTGGTTACGGAAGCATCTTAAAACTTTACTCTTTGCTTCTGCCTTCTCTGTTTCTCTTCCCTGCTACTCTTTTCCTGTCTGATACTGCAGTGGTCACCTGGCTACCCTCTGAACTTCAGGCCCACGTCCCTGCCTACCCAGTTGCACACCTGCACTGCCTCCTGGCAACCCTTGCACTTTGGTCTGTATCTGCAACCCTACAGTCCCATTAGCTTCACTTATCAGACACTTGTTGTCTGCACTTAGCCCTTGCACTGCCAGCTGCTGGACGCAGTACTTGTTTTTGATCCTGTGTCCTGCACTTGCTCCTCCTCCCCTGGCACTTTCCCCCTTCCCTCTCCCCTGCATTTGCATGATCTCAATGTCACTTGGCCTGGTAAGATCATTGTCTTGTCCTCCCTTTGTTTCCTCTCCCTTGCCTCATCGTGCCCCGAAACACTTGTCAATAAGCGCGTTATAAAGGTCATATCATATCATACCAGAGTCCCGGACCGAGGGACCGAGGGAAATCCAACCAGAGCTTTTTGTTCTTTCTTGGTGCTGAGAAAAAGGTTCCAAAACCACAAAGAGACGCTGAATCATGTGGAATCCATTGCTGCTGATTCCCTCTCCAGAGTGCTGCTGCAGAAGCCTACCAGATGTCCTCACTTTCATCACCATGAACAAGGACCAGGAACAAGGGTTTGCATCACTGCATCAGGAAGGAATCCAGCTGGAACCTCTTCTTCAATTCTATCATACTTTGGGGCTTGGGTTGTAACTACCTTTTGCCATTTGTGGTGCTTCCTTGCTTGGTAAGTACTATTTTCAGCCATCTAGAGTTGGCCACAACTCACCTGTGCAGGCCTTCCAGCTTGTACTCCAACAGGCAGGCTCCACTTGCGCTTCTGTGATTTTTCAAAGAACTCATGACCCTTTGATTAGTATTTTCTAAGAAAAGCTGCATCAGAACTGGAACTGTCCCATTGACTTTGGCTGTCCTGGTTTCCTAAAGGCTCCTCTTATGAACCCTATTGACTTTGGCAGTACCTGTTACCTTACAGGTTTTAATTGTTGACACTATTATTGCTGGGAAAAAAAGACTGCCTACATCCCTTTGGGAGACACTATCTATTGAACCAGTTGCTAAAGTGTGTTCTACTTTGACTCTAACCATTGTCCAAAATCTTTGCAATTTTGTAATGGTGAACAAATCTAACTGACTTTGATTGATGTCACTCAGTATGCTGGAACATGGTTAGGATAGAAAGAAATTACTCACCAGCATTATTGGTTCTTGTTTAAATTAATTATATCTTCCATTGAATGTTACTGGTAATTGCTACTCTTTTAAAGAATGATTAATTTGCATTGTGTTTATATAAGAAAATGATGTAATATAACTTTAAGTGTGTGAGTGTTTACTTGATGCATTGTGTTATCTGATTTCATTGTGCTACTCTACAGCTCACATTACCCCTCGTTGGATAAATGAAGAGGGAAAATCGAGATCAAACTCCTGCCCTTCACCCCAGGCGCATCGACAGACAGGACAGCAGTAAGAATAAGGAACACACTTATCATTTGAACCAGGCCCCAGCGCACCCATGGGTGACAAATCTACTGAAAGACACCCACTTCACCAACATTGCAACTTCCATGCTACATTAGCCAATGCAGCAATACCAGAATATACAACACACAAGAATCCCTGTTTAAAGGCTTGCAGGTGCCTATATGAATTAACCTGATCTAATTGCACAGTGTACAGCCATGTTTCAGGAAAATCACAGCCAAGTGCATTCGTCTCACTGAATACCAGCCGCAGTAGAGATTCATGCTGACTTCAGCAATGCTCCTCACAAACCCAGGAGCAACCAAGGTCGCACAGTAAGATAAGATTACTTTCTTTGAACAACAGTGAACCCTGGCAGACAAACATTTTTCATTCTTCACAAATATGAGTAAGCCACGGCAGAACATCCAGAGCCCAGTGTTTTTCCCTGGGAACAAAAGAAGACTCACACATCATTTGAAACATAATTGTAACAAGAATTGCTCAGCTCTGGCCAATGAACGATGAGGGCCCACGGGCGAAAAGCCTGTTTCAGCTTAAACTGATGGGAACAGATTCATACTGCAACAATTTTAGAATTAGGTAATGGGGGTGGCGAAGCTAAACCAACCCACTGATGCAAAAGTCATAATGTCCAATTATCAGGCTTCCTATAAGGGCTATATAGGTAACCTATCACTTAGCAGCCAATAGCAGGATGAGATAGGTTTCTGGGAGCTGGTCCAATTCTGTGAGGTCAGCCTGCAGTGTGTTACAAAGCTGGCTTGCAAGCTAGCCCTGGGGGAGACGATGCTGGGACTTTCGCTGTGCACGAATCTCTCTGTGTGTTTTTCTTTTTTTTTGCTGCCCTGAAATAAACGCAGTTTGGAACATGTTGCTGCCTGCTTGGGACTCTGCTGCATTTCTTTGGGCAAAATGGGAGGTGTTGGGGTCTCCCATTGCTGCTGACCCCCAGAAGCCCTGGTGGGGGTCCAACTTCTCCCCAACATAAACCTGGCTGCTCGGCCACTCTACCGACTTGTGTAGTACATGCCTACATTAAGAGTTGCGTCCCTAATACCAAGAGATAAGGCATGTGAAGTCCCACACCAGTTGGACTTTATCAAATCCTACCTACTTGTGGCAAGCAGTGGGATTGGTGTAGAGTGGATCACAGTGACTATTGGTTATACTTGTGACCAAGAAAACCATCCACAAGCCTAACTACACCAAAAGAAAAAGTAACTTATAACTAATATGTAAATGGATAATTTTAATGAACAGTCCCTTACTGCATGTACAATTGAAAGAATTATGCAAGCCAAGGGGCTTGCGGTGTAAGGGAAGAGCAAATACATTGATAAAAACATTGTTAAATCACTAGAAGCCTGGGAGAAGGCCCATCACCCCTACTACCCAGATTAATGTGAAAGAAGATGCTTCTAAGAGTGATAGTTTGGAATTTAGTTCTAATCTGACAAATGGGTCAGAAGGTTGAGAGGGTTCACAAGGTTCTGCAAACCGCCCTCGCCCCCCACCCCCACAGACTTCTACTGTGTCTCAGAGACATCCTACCATGACCCTACTGGGTAACAATGTAAGTCCAGAATACCTATCCTTTGAAAGGATGAAACTTGAGTTAGAATTCAAAAGACTGGCCATACAGGACAAACCGAAAGAAAGAAGGCACAGAGAAAAAGAAATGCAGCATGAATATGGCATGAGAAGAATGTCCCTTGACGCTGCTTCCTTTTCAGGGTCTTCTCAGTCTACTAATCCCAAGAGAGCTCACCTACCAAAAGTGGCAATAGGTATTTATTTATTTATTTTATTTATTTTGCAATTTATATAGCACACCTAACCCGAAGACCTCTGTGCTTACAGAGGATGGCACTAAATAATACAGTTATTTTCATAGTTGCCTACATACAGGACAAGTGGCTAGCCAGAAGGCATCTGGGCGCTGTTCTTGCAGAGGATGGCAATAAATAATACAGTTATTTTTATAGTTGCATATATACGTCAGAGGTGGTATAATGACTAAATGTACTATAATCTTAGAGATGATTGTTAATTCTGTAGCTACCTTACTGGCTGAAGGGCATACATTTGTTACATGTTACCTGTGTAAAGAGACAGGTGTTCAGTTGTTTTTGGAAGGTCCAGAGGGAGTCTTCAGCCCTTAGTTTGACTGGTAGGGTGTTCCAATGTCTAGCATCTATTGTGGGGAAGCTACTGCCTCACGTTTTCTGTAGTTTGAATCTCGGTGTGGCTAGCAGGTGCATGTGTGCTGAGAGCATGGGCCTGTTCGATTGGGATCTAGAGACATTGTCTCTGAGGTAGGTAGAAGCTGACTTGTATAGGCATTTTTGTTTCAGGGTGAGAGTTTTGAACACGAGGCGCTCTTGCACCAATAGCCAATGGGCATTTCTTCATGCCATAGAGATGTGCGAATGTTTAGGGTATGTTTAGGGCTGCTCTTAAGGCGTTATTTTGTATCAGCTGATCGGAAGTGCACTTTGAAGTATGCTGCTCATTGGCGTTACTCTGCTAGAGCTGCGAACGTTGGATTATTATTTTATCAGCTGCTCTGGACTTACTTTTCTAACAAGGTCCATGTGGATGTGCATTTATACTAAAAATTAACTGTTAACCTTTGTATCTATAAACAATGACTTACAGTGTATCTTTTTATGTTTTAGAGCCAATATCTGAGGCCCCGCCCATTTTTGACCTGAGACACTACATAATTGGGAGCACGAGTGCATCGGAAGAGCGCTTTGAAGTGTGCTGTTTGCTGTTCGCTGGCTCGCTTGAGCGACAGCAACAGCAATTCATTTATTTCTCCCACGAGTCTACCTAGGTGGTTAGACTATTTACTTTGAGGCAGCAATGCCTGCCATATCTATAATCTAATTCCTAGATGCTAAGTGTCTAAATGAGCACTGCCCGAAATTAGTAAGTAAAGCCGAGCTGTGAAAACCAACAAAGCTCTGATCTTGGTATGTAAGCGAACAGCCCCAAAGCTGTACTGCCATGTGTAACATAACTCTTCATTTATCATTTTGGTGATTCCTCCTGTGTGGTGTGGGCAAATATGCAGATATTATCATGTGTGACAAGATCTCTCAGGTAAATCTTACAGATGCTGTAGAAGTCAAGAAAATACAGGATGAAGAGAAACCCATGCGGCGATGCCGCCGAGTGTGTCCCTCCAAAGTAATTTCCCAACCTGGTCCGCAAGTGAAAACCCGGAAATTAACAACCTATTTCCCAAAACTTCTATTGCCCAACTTAGACGAAGTGACACATGCAGCTAAGGCTGTGACTGATGAGCTTAGCGTCTCTCTTAGTTGTCTTGAGATAAAATTTGTGAATAACTTAATTATTCCTCCCACCCATCTAGCGGCTGAACACAGTCCAGCACATCTGAGCTCCTTAGATCCTGAATGTGCCGTATTCTGGCCCACCACTGGCTTAATGCACTCCACTGAGAGCTCAGTCCAAGCAGTACCCAAATCACTGAATCCTGTTCTCACCCTAGATTCATTTGGTGTATCCAAACTGGCTGCCGTAACAAGAGTCCTAATCCACACGGCGACAGAGACTCAGTCTTGCACACCATCTCAATTCGCTTGACATGGTACCACCCCCCTCTGATGTTGAATTCCTTGAGCCCGACCTTAACTGCTCCATTCCATCTCTCCTCCTGAATGAGCAGATACCCTCTTTAGGATACACATGTAAACTGGAAACAAAATATTCAAACAGTGAAATTCTCACGCCAACCCACTCTGCTATGCCCTTCCTGCTTTCCCTCTCCTTCCCTCCCTTGATGTGATTCCCCCCTTCATGGATGTCCCCTTGGACTGAGAAAGAAATGTCCTTCCAGTTAGCACCCCCCTCAGATCCGAGACCTTCCCCGCCTGCTCTGACCCCTCAACCCACTGACCAACTGAATCTGAGTAGTACTAGTACCTCCAGTATGTCATCAGATGAAATGTTCTTGGCTTTCGAATGACTGCTTCGCATGTTAATCAAGCAAAGAGAAAAAATGGAAAATAAACTAGACCTCCAATCACTTCTCCTTCACAAGAGCATAAATAGAGGTCGGAAACATGTCCAGGATCAATGCACCAACGCAGATGCCATAATAGTCCCCGTTCCTTCCTTAACCATACCCAAGCCTCAACTATTTTCCGCAATTACCCCACCTAAAGCACTGCCCGACCTGTGTGCTGTAATCCCAAGAGACAACCCGTATGGAAATCGGTAACCACAAAATGAAAAAGGAAAGTCATTTCCAGGCAATTATGTATGCTAAACGTCCTCGGACTAGTGCCAATGCCTGCATAGTACCTGAGAATAGCACCCAAGCTAAATCCATTGCTTCATTTATACAAGCTTGCCCATGCCAGGCTCTGAGCCCCGACCGGTGTGCCCCCAATTACCATCTTTAGAGAACACCAGTACTGTACCCACCACTAAAGAGACCTCATTTAGTCAAAGCATTGATCTGAGTAGGTCTTCAGTGTCGGAGGCGGCCAGTAATGTGTGAGTGAGATTCTCACTTCCTCTGGTGTGACTCTAAGGTCCCTTTTTCAAACTGCATTTGAACTTGCGTGAGTGAGTGAGTCACTGGAAGCAGTGCATGAGAGCCAGTGCTGAGCCGGTGCTGAGCCGGTGCTGAGAGCTGGGAGTTGGGAGCTTGGAAGTTTGGGCAGCGGATCTGCGGCTACCCCCAGCACTTCCAAGGCTGGAACCACACATTTGGCTGAATGTCTTATTGAGCCACTGTGGCCTGTGGAAAGGAGGTGAGAGTGGACGGTTGCTATCTGCAGACATGGGTGATATCTCTGCGGCCGATTGAAGTGGAAGGTCTTTATTGTGGTGGCGTGGGCACAGGTGTGTAAGGCGAATGCTCAGAGGGTAGAGAGGCCAGCAGAGTAAAAATAAAATAGGGAGAGGTGGGGTGACTGCATTACGAGTACCACCAGCCATAACTCTCCTTGCTGTGCCCGCCTATCTCGCCTGTCTATTTGACCCCCCCATTGATTGACAGCCCAATAACGGCTGCTTTCTCCCTGTGCACCCACTCCCAGCCCAGATAAGGCTTTGGACTTCTACCTCTGACTGGAGATTGAGAGCCAGAGCACTTTTGGGGCGACGCTTGGAGATAGTAAGGGTGCAGCATTGGGATTCATCCTACCACTCATCCAATATTGGATTAGGGTGGTGGCTGCTGTAAATTGGTCTGTAACCAAGAGAACAAGCAACGTGAACAGGAGACTGCAGGCTTTAAGCCTTTGATCCTGGGCAGGCAGGTAAAACCCATTTAAGACTAACTGCTGCTCCAGTACTAGTAAATTGTAATCTGTGTGCTGGGTGAGACTAGTAGGTGATCTGCAGGAGACCGTGGGGTATTATTCTCTGCAATCCTGGAATAGTGCAGAATATTATCCCTGCTTCTCAGTAGCTGCTGAACTAGTCACCATAATAGCAGGCTGAAAGTAGCATACTAAAGAATAGAAGATCAGCAGTTGGATACAGCATCTATTGCTCATACAGTAATGCCGCAGGGAAAAAGGGTTACACAATCGAAATATAACTTGCAGAAAACTAAGAAACAACCCAGCAAGGAGACCGCAGAGATGCAAGCGCCGGAGACCAAATCGAAATCCAAAAAGAATGCTAAGAACTCCATTCGAGCTGATCAAGGTGTTATCACTGGATTTTTTCCTGTGAATCCACTCCCGGAAATTAATTAAACAACAATTGAGGAAACAGTTGTCCCAGGCCCCAGTGGCAGTACTCTAATGAATTCAACTAATGTCAATGATATGGATAACAACTCCCTATTGGAGTTGTGTTTAAATATACAGAGAGGAATGTCATCGCAAATACCGTTGACGGTAGGAAGCGGTACCATGCCGCACAATGAAAGCAATATGAGTGTCCTACCTGGTCTACTTAATCCTATTGGGAGCTATGGACGATTGTCGGCCTCCCCTAATCTAGTAATTAATTCCATGGAGGATGTTCCTGATAAAGAGGCAGAAGAGCCTGACTGTCTGTACCCCGGGGCAAAAAAGATTGCCAATCTACAGTCCTCTGTAGTTTCGCTACAATTTGCACTTAAGATCTTATTGCAAATGTCTGGACGTATCTTGGCAAATACTAATATTCTTACCATGGCACAGGAACAGAAGGAGTCTGAACGCGAGGAGGTGGAAGTTAATCTCTCCAAAGCTATTCACATCGTGGAAGGAAGCGAAGATCAACAAGGCACTGAGGAGGCCGAATTTAATCCCTCCAAAGCTATTCATATTGTGGAAGAAAGCGATGATCAACAAGGTAATGAGACCTAGAACAAAGTCCCCAAGTTTTCTTCTCATGGAAGCAGCATAGGTTGGCAAGGAAGGCATTATAGAGTAAAAAATTAAGCGCCTTGCCCTCCCCAATGGGAGCCTTGACAATGTCTGATACACGATCTAAAAAAGCAAAGAAAAGAGCAGCTAGAGTGATGGAAAAAGCATCTTCAGCTAAGGGCCACCTAACTAGCTGGCTATTACCAGAGCAAGAGAAGATGAAAGACCTGGTGGAAGATGTTGTCATGATCATTGCTTCCAAGGAGCCAGGACCAGCCCAACGTCCTTGGAAGCAGGCCCCTAACCCTAATCCTAGGCACCAGCCGGTCCCCACGGGGACCTTTTGGACCTTGTCCTGGCGCCGGTGGCACCAGGCTCATCAGAATCATCGGTCCCGGCACTGGAAGCGCCGGGCTCATAATATGTGTGCAGATGTTTGGGTGGACTTACCTGCAGCAGACCATGCTGCTTACTTACCAGCCACTTAGAAGTCCTCTGTAAAAAGGAACTACTTTCTTACCTGGGTGGGGCAGCTCCATTCCCTGGATTCAGCATGGGGAAAGCTTCTGGAACTGGAACTCTTTTCTTACCTAGGCGGGGCCGTGGAGGAAGACGCCTCATCACTCCAAGGCTATTTAAACCACACCCGATGGATGAAACGTGCTTCGCGTTATCCTGCATCTGCAGCAGAACGCTCACCGAGTCTGTTCCAGCCTGTCTTCCTCAATCTGCAAGAATCATACTCACCATTCCTGTATCCAGTCGACAGCAGCATCTGCAAAGACAAGAAACAGCAGGTTAGCAATGCAGACTTAACTCGCAGTGCTTACTCACCTGATCCATCGGCTGCGGTCATTTCGGCACGCTGTACTTTCGCCTGTGAAGACAAAGGCATTGTCATTACTTACCGGCACTCCGTGAACTCTGGAATTCTTCACGCTGCATCGCCACCTGCGGAGATAAAAGCATTGTATTTACTTACGGGCCTTCCGCGGACTCCGGCGCTGCAAACAAGCTTCTGAAAGACAAAAGAAGAGACATTAGACAGGTATTTACTTACGCTCATCGCGCTCTTCACAATAGAACGCCTGCAAATACTCCGGTGCCTCTTCAGCACGAACTACGCTGCAAGGGAAAGAACAGCTAGAGCGCTTGCATTTACTCACACATTTCCAGGCGCTTTATTTCATCTTCCTCAAGAGTCCTGCAAGCAAAAGGGGAGAAAAGCATCATACGAAGTCCTGTTCAATGTTAACGTGCCTTGCACCTAAAGACTCTAAAGACTATAAAGACTAAAAAGGTGCCTGGAAACTCACAGCTCGTGCGATTAACGACGGTAAAGGTCCTCTGAGTCCAAGAGGCCTATGTTTCACCAGTGAAGGAACTGGCAACAGCGCCCTGCATCAGACGCAGATGGAGAGTCCAGCATTCACCTATCTAAGGTGAGCACGTTGACCTGGGGGCTCTACGGAGAAGCTTGGGAGAGAGAGGAAGAGAGACATTAAACGACCCAGACCATTAACCCCTATATTCTTTCATCTGCAGAAACCTCACCCTACGAGTTCATCACACAGTGCGAAGAGGTTCGACCCCAGAAGCCCATCGAGTCCTGCACATCACCTTTCGAGTCACAGACACCTTCCTGCAACGACCTGCGCCTCCGTGGGAATCAGGTGAGCGTTACAGATGTGGAATTGTTGGAGATAGAGGATCAGGGGGAAGATGTAAGGTCAACATTGACCCCAGATAAATCAGTAAGATCTATGGGGGAAGGAGATAACCCGGTGTCTATACCTCCCAAGCTGGGAAAAGATTGTAAGGATTCCTCTGATAATCGTATTTCCCTGATCAAGAACTTATACCAGAGTGGCAAAAACTGCTGGCTAGCACGATCCAAACTATTAATTAGACTCAACTGTGTACCACAACTTCGAGTCTTGAAATCTGATGACTTCTTATTTGTGGAGCCATTGAAAGGCCCCAATCCCAATGTCTCTGCTCTATATTGTACTTTTTTATCCACAGCGCGGATGATCAGAAAGTATAAAGACGAATTGAGGGCAGTAGACATTGATATTGAGGTGGACTTAAACGAGATCAATATAAGCTCTATACAAGAGGAGATGGCAACTCCAGCCTTGGAATCAGTATGCCTCAAATCGACCGAAGGACAGAATTTGGAACTTACTGAAGTCCAACAAGTGTTAAAATGGTTGATGGAATGTCTCCTGGGGGTTTTAGCTAATCATTGAGCTCTTACGTTTCTTACAAGGAATTGCAGAGGCTTTGCCCATTTGTTGAGAACAGCGGGCTCTGTTGATTTTTTAGCAAAACACAGTTGCATTTGTTTACAAGAGACTTTGGTAATGGACTCTTTGATACTAGATGGTTTTGTTGTGTACCAATCATATGCAAAAAGGGGTGAAAGAGGTCGTCCATTTGGCAGATTACTTATGGGGGTGGCAAAAACATTGGTCTCCAGAAAGGTAAACTATAATCAAGAGGATAATCTTGTCACAGTGGAAGTGGAGTGTGGGGAGGAATGTAGGTCTAAAACTTTCCTCATTGTAAATCTCTATAATCCTCCTGGAGCAATATTAAGGGAACACATACAAGATGCACTCCATGACTTATTGATATCTTGGATGATAAAATCAGGCAACTCTGTGGTCGTTGTAATGGGGGACTTCAATTGTCATATGACAGACGAGGGAGTAACTTCACAGAACCCTAAGTTAAATGAGAAATGTCTACTGACCCATGGGAAAAGGGAGGTGGAGGGCCTAGGATGGATCCAACTGTTTGGTCCCTGGAAACTAGAGATGATTAATGGCCGTACCCTTAGTGACTGCCCTGCGAAACATACATGGACCAACGGGGCAGTTTCTAGTACCCTAGATTATATTTTTATGTGTCCCATAATGCTGCTCCAAGTCATGTACATGGAAGTGATTCTTAATAATTGGAGCGACCATGCGATACTCTGGTGTTCTCCCAACATTCCTAGGGGAGTCCCTGCACAAACAAACATTGGTAAAATAAATGTGAATAACGCAGGGACTAGAATTAGCTGGTCAGATAAGAATATTAGGTTGGCAATAAAAGCTTTAGATACCAAGGACACTTCTAGTTCCCCTGATTTCAACACCATCACTATCAATGCAATTGAAGAGTGGATTCTGGCATTCTCTGTCAAACATGCAGTTGCCAATATGGGATTTATGGTAAGAACAGAAGGAAATATGCTGCCCTTCAAAAAAGAGATATGAGATGCCAAGAGGGGTCTTAGAACTGAACTCTGCAGAATTAAGGTTAAGGACTTGCCAGTGTCACAGTACTGTGATATGGTGAGGAAAATCTAAAAAAGAGCTACCACAAAGAACATAAAAAAGGCTTGCACATACTAAAGGGTAGTACAGATTATCTGCTCTAAAAACTCATGCAGTATTTGGTCACTCCTGAGTGAGCAAGGGGTAATGTTAAAGGTCAACTAGTTAATCCAATTAGAGGGGCAGGTTGGGTAAAATTTCTTGAAGGATGTAATATAGGGGACGATGTTGTTGAGAGCATGCCATTGAGAGTACATTTTTCTTTTTACAGCAATGTTTTTTATGTTAGTTAGTATTTGAAGTGCCCAGCTGCTGTCTTAAACTCCCCAAAGTGCACGTCAACTCCTTCGTTTGTGATAGAGGTTCTAGGACAACCAGGGTTGTTTGAGTTGGTTTAGGGGGAACCCAACAACAGGCATTTTTCTCAACCCGTTACCTGTTAATGTGGGCCAAAAAATTCTCTTTTTTTCTCAAGACATTTGTCTGTTAAGAGTAACACAAAAGTTTCTGGTACACATCTGGTGCTTTATATGACCACCATAAACTGCGTGCGGTCTGTCTCCTGCCGTGACCTTGTGCTGGGCTGTTTGTTATATGAACCATGCATGAATATGGTCCCAATGAGGGGTTAGATTGGGTACAAGTAAACCCCAGTTAATGTTGATTAGTCCACCTACTTAGCACATTAGGCGAGGTGTTGAGTGCATTTTTCTTTTGCAGCAATGTTTTTTATGTTATTGAGAGAAGCTCCGACACATCCTCCCTTTGATGTTTCTTATGGGGCAATCTTGAAAAAAATAAAAGAACTAAAGTCCTCAAGCCCCGGGACCAAATATGTTGGCTAATGTTGTAATTTAGAACTACCCAGAATTTTGGGCCAGCTTACTCACCATACTGTTTGAAAAGATTCTGGCTCAGGGAAGGATACCCTATTCTTGGCAGACAGCAATGCTTATCCCAGTTTTTAAAAAGAGAAACCGATCAGAGCCTAACAATTATAGACTATTGTCTATGTTAGACACAACAGGAAAGCTGTTTGCCTCACTATTGCTAAGTGAAATACAGAAATGGGTTGACGAAGCTAACATTCTATGTGCATTTCAGAGTGGGTTCCGGCAGGACTACTCTACCACTCATAATCTCATGGTGATGGACATCTTATGCACTAGATCGATAAGTAGGGGGTAGCCTCCGCTTTTTGCTCTTTACATCAATTTTAAGGCTCGTTTCACTCCATTCCTAGAGATCGACTGTGGTGAAAACTAGAAGCCATGGGTTGCCCGAGGGGACTCCTGTATTACCCCGGACTTTTGCACCAGAATACTATGGTCAGACCTAAATTAGATCAAGAAGGCAATATGACTGAAATGGTGCTACAAAATAGGGGGCTAAAGCAAGGGTGTGTCATGGCACCACTTATTTATAACTTGTATGTGTATGACATACCAGCAGCAATAGCAGGAGTTCACAACTGCCCACCTAAAATGTAGGAGGCCCCCTGTGCTGTGCTAGCATACACTGACGATCTGGTAATACTGGACAACACCATAAGTGGGCTCCGACGATCAGCGACCACTTTATGGGATTATGCTAGCATAAATGGCTTGACCATTAATCTAAATAAGACCAAAGTGCTGAGATTTACTGGCAAAAGAGTTTCCTGTGTTAACCTTATGGTGGGTAAAATAAACATAACATATGCACCTTCTTATCGTTATCTGGGAGTCGAGACTGAGCCCAATGGTGACTATTGCACATGCCAACAAACACGCATAATAATAGCAGCGCAAGTCACTGCTCTGATTTCCAGTTTTACGAGTAAGCAGGGTGGTTTTATACTCTGGGGGACACGGCACCTTTACATACAAGTGTTTATCCCAATGATTACATATGGCCTCGAGGCACTTTTTTCTTTCGACCTCGCTTAGTTCCAGGTGATTGAAAGGCTATTCTGGCACCAGATTCTGGGATTACCCCCAGGAGTCCCGATGGCCCTAATAAGGCTAGAATTAGGACTTCATCCCTAAAAGCGACAGTACTAAAAAAGAGGGCTGGGTTCTTTCTGAGGATGATCGGCGGAAGTACTAACCCACTGTTGATGGTGGTCCATCAGGAATTGGTCAAAAAACATACCACCTGTCCATTATATAAATCAATGTCAAAGTACCTAGCAGATATAGGCTGGACTCATAGAGGACTTAGCTACTCGAAAGAAGTTCAAAATGCGCTTGGGAAACGTGTTTATCTATGGGACTGGTTAGAGAATTTTGCTCATTTGAGTACGTTAAAGAGCTACCAGTTTGTCAAATATAGACAATACACCTTTATGAATCTGCAGGCGTATTTGAATCTTTGCCCCACTAAAAGGCTCAGACGCTTTATCATCCTACTCAGAATGGAACAATTACCAACTAGGATGAACTTGGGGAGTAGAGAAAACATTCCCATTAAAGATTGAGTCTGTCGCCTTTGCAATTTAGCTGAAACACTGGAGACAGCCAAGCATCTATTAACAGAATTCCAAACAATGACTAGTACAATCCAGTTGTATATTGGTAAATACGTACACAATTTAGAAACCATCAGAGAATTGTCCTTTTGGCTATATTGTACGAATACCTGGAATATGCGTTTGTTTATTGCTCTTTACAATGTATGGTTAAAAATTGAATCCAGGTTGGGCCCCATGTTATGAGATATATGAAAGCGGCCATGCTACCCTGATGAGACCTTGCTGTGGGCGAAATTATCATTATAGCCGAAACCTGCAACTATTTTATGAACCCCGGGAGGAAAGCGTAAACATTTATGTATTGTATGAAGTACAACATGGGATTAACGATCCTTATAACATTTAATTTCATCTCATTCTTATTTTATTATTGTAATTGTACAAAACAATGGTTAAGGTTTTATGTATATTATACTAATGTATTTTCATTTCTTTTTATACTTGTTTGTTTGTATGATATGTGTAAAGTTTGAGTTTCTTAAACTATATCACATTAAAGAATAAATAAAAAAAAACATTGATCTAATTGGGTCTGCCTCCCTGTGCAGACCCGAAGTACCAGTGTCAGACCAACACTGATTAACAGACATGTGGTACTCCATCACTCCTAAAAGAACATTGTTGCCAGCAACCACTAAGCAAATGATGACAAATACTGGTGTGGTTAAGCTACATAGAGCATTACAATTGCAATCCATCTCATCAGCGAGTCATCTACCCCCTCTAAATCATGAAGCAGTACTTAGCCTATTTCATTCTCTTGCCCCATAGTATACAATCCAAAGATATCATCATAGTTGATCAAAGAGAACATAGTCCCATCAACATCTCGACTGTCTGGTTCAGCTCCGAATCACTACTTGATTATGTAGTATTCTACCAAGATGCAATTTTCAAACTGGGATATTTGTGTTCTCTGACCGAGATTCCAACTATTAAAACACGGCCATGTGGTAGCTCTAACGTTCCATCCGGCGATAAACTTAGACCGCCTCGCAAGGTCAATAATCATGTTACTAAGACTGTCAACACATCAGTGATCCCTCAACACTCATGTTGTCAACATGTGTGTAAGAATAGTAGTAAGCATCTCCCCTGCCTTATTCATAAACTGATACCCAACAGACCAATATCTTCCAACTCATTATTAACTAAAGTATCCTTAGGAGTCCAACAACCGATCCCGGGGGATGCAACAAGTGATTCTGATAAAGGATATTGGCAGTGACTATCATCGATCTTCAAAAGACACTTTTCCCAGAAATCTCAATGACATTCACATCATCTGCACTTGGAACACCTGTGGATTTGGCCACCTATTTAATCACGATGGACTCATATCAAACTTGTCTGATTTTTCGATCTTAGCACTGCACGAAATTTGGCTTATAGACTCGGTTGATTTTGAAGGTCATGCAGAAGCCAGCCTCAAAAGGCCCAATTGGTTGACCTAAAGGAGCCTTGTTAACATATGTGGCTTCCCCATGGTCATTATCTGAAACAGAATGCTCTACGCCTATGGTGATGGCTACCAAACTCCAATAGCAACTCCAGAGCTTTATCTTAATTACTGTATATGATCCCCCCAATAAGTTAGCGACCATTGAAAATGTTGCTACAGTCAAATCCATTTTTAATACATTTCATCGTGACTTCCCTATCTGGATAGTGGGTGATTTTAACTCATGGATAGAATTGTGCAGCACCAGCAGTTATGCCAATCAGAAATCGTTGCCCTGCCAACCCAGTAATTCATCGAGACGCTCAGCGAAAAAGTGGGTGATACTCCTAGAAAGGTTTGGCATGATGCGCCTCAATGCGCTTTGTCCAGGAGATGCCCCAATGGCTTTCACCCGTGTGTACAGGACAGGTGGCTAACCAGAAGGCATCTAGGTGCTGTTCTTGCAGAGAATGGCAATAAATAATATAGTTGTTTTCACAGTTGCGAATATACATGACAGGTGGTATAATGACAAGATGTACTATAATCTTAGAGATGATTGTTACTTCTGTAGCTACCTTACTGGCTGAAGGGCATGAGTTAGTTACATGTTACCTGTTTAAAGAGACAGGTTTTCTGTTGTTTCCGGAAGGTCCAGAAGGAGTGTTCGGCCCTTAGTTTGGCTTGTAGGGTGTTCCAGTGTCTAGCAGCTATTGTGTGGAAGCTAATGCCTCCCGCTTTCTGTAGTTTGAATCTCAGTGTGGCTAGCAGGTGCATGTGTGCTGAGCATGTGGGCCTGTTAGATTGGGATCTGGAGACTTTGTCTGTCAGTTAGGTAAGAGTTGACTTATTTAGGAATTTATGCCAGGATGAGCTTTTTGAACACAATGTGCTCTTGCACCAGTAGCCAATGGGAATTTCTTGTTATCGTAGAGATGTGAGAATTTTTGGGTATGTTTAGGGCTGCTCTTAAGGAGTTATTTTGTATCACCTGCAGTTTTTCTATGTTGTGGTTCTTGGTACAAGTATAGAGGGCATTGCAGTAGTCCAGTCTGGTCAGGATGAGGGCTCTGGCCAGAGTGATACAGCTGTCAGGTGACAGGAAGGGTCTTCAATCATTGATAATCTTGGAGGTATAGGCTACCACTGACGCAGTGGCATTAACTTGTTTAGATAATGTAAGGGATGAGTCCAGGTAAAAACCAAGAGTTTTTACTTCTTTGAACACCTTTATGATGTTCCTGTCTATATTGAAAGCATTAAGGGAGTCATCCAATTTATTAAGACAGAGTTGTGAGCCTAGGAGGAGAAGTTCAATCTTTTCGACGTTCTGGCATATACCATGGTGGGCCATCCACACTAGGATAGTTTGATAGGTAGCATTGAGAGTAGCTGAATCGATGTCATGGGAGCCTGTGATGGGAATGAGGATTTGGGTGTCATTTGCATAGTTAGTGTAGGCGACATCCATGTCATTGAGACACTGAAAAAGGGTTTTGTAAAATGTTGTAAAGCTCAGTGAGACACAAGAGCCTTGTGGTACACCACATGTGACCGGGCTTGGTTGTGCTTCAGCACTCTTAGAGAAAACACTCATTGCTATGTCTCTAAGGAATGATTGTATCCATTGAATGGCATTAGGTGAAAGTGGGCTGCAGATGCTAGGTGTCTGCATAGTATTTTATGATTGACCAGATCAAATGCTGCAGAGAGGTCAAGAAGAAGTAGCAAGGCTAATTTACCTTTGTCTTTGAGTTCATCCATTTGGATTTTCAAGTCCAGAAGTGCTGTTTCCATCCAATGTCTTGGAAAGAATCTAATTGTCGTAGGCCAAGGAAGTTGTTGACTTCCAGCTAATTTTGGATCTGCAGATACGCTACTCTATCTAGTATTTTGAGTAGGAAAGGCACTGTTGTAATGGGTTGATAGTTTGTTGCTATATTAGGGTCAAGCAAGGGTTTTTAGTAAAGTGAGTACCCAGGCATTTTTTAGATTAGTTGGGACAGAGTTGTTTTCAAAGGAGGCGTTGATTAGACTCGTAATGAACGGGGTGACTTCAGGCACCCAGTCCTTGATGACCGCTGCCGGGCATGGGTCACCCTGGGACCTTGATGGTTTTAGGCTGGTGATGACTTTTAGGACTTCTGAGTTGTAGACAGAGGTGAATTCAAATTGAGGAACTGTGTTGTTATCCAAGGGAGTAGGGGACCGATGAGGTGGTTGGGCAGGTTGGATAGTGTTTTTTCTTTTTTTTTAATTCAATGTTAAATTGAAGTAGCGCAATTTTATCGGAGAGTTCATTCTGGATGTTAGTGCACCAGTTTGTATCTTTGTTGCAGACTTCTAATGGTGGTACAGGGGACTCTAATTCTCTGAGGATGGCAAAGAGCTCCTTCATTCCTGATTTAGCATTAGTAATTCTCTCATTGTAGGAGGACCGGTTGTTTGTACTTATTTGCTGCATTGGCAAATTTTACTTTGTTTGATACTAATATCTAAAAAGGTTCAGACCATAAAAAGAAGGATGGTACCCGTTGTCTTAACTGATTGTGTGAATTCCTGAAGAACTTAGATGGTTGGGTTAAGGGTTACAAAGTGAACTCCTTTGAAGGAATGAAAAATGTGTTTTTACTAGAGAATTTTATTGATGCCTGCTCTTCTGAGCTGAGAGAGCACATGGCTGACTCCAAGGCAATTGATCCCAAGAGATGAGCTCAAGCTACTGACTTATGGGTAGCCGACAGAACCATACATTGTTTTGGGAGGATAGCTCAGGGGCAATGCGCTAGCCTTGGAAACAAGACGACACAGGTTTGAACCCTGGGTCCACGCTTAGAAACCTCCAGGTATTGAGAGTGTTATAAATAACCAATCATAATCATAAGGATTCTGGGGAAACTCAGAAAAAGGATGAGGGGAAGAAGCAGAAGAAAGATGGTAAAAAAAAGTTCTAATCATCCACCACCAAAAGAGGGCCACAAAAACCACATGGGTAAATAGCAAGGGAAGATTACCAGAAAGCCCCATTCCAGAAAAGGTTTGGTAAATGTGTGGTTTGTGGGTCTGGTGACCATGTGAATGGGGATCCCAGATGTAAGGGTAAACCTTCAGGGGTCCACCCTGTCTCCTTAGCCTTCATCCCTGAGGAAGAAAACGCTCCAATGCAAGTGCTCACTTTCACTTACTAGCTGAGGAACCCATTGGAGATCAAGCTAGTGTTTCTATAATGTCCATGAGTCTGTGGGAACAACAGAATACAGATGTGTATAATACCATACCTGACAACTCCAAAGAATATTACAAGGACAGTGTGCTTGTAGATGTCCAGGAAACTACTGCCATTAGAGGCACTGGGGCCAGCATTATAGTGGTTGATGAAAGTCTTTTCAAACCTGAGGATGTAGCTAAGGCACACAAAGTTCCCACTAAACTTGCTGGAGGCCCTATCCAAATGGTTCCCATTTTGCCAGCCCTCATTCAGTGTAATAACATGACTGTAAGAATTCCTGTTAGTGTGCAATCTGAAGTACCGGGAAGAGTCCTGTCGGATAATTACTTGTAAACTTCACAAGTGGTCTCCAGTAGTCCCAACCTTGAGAGACTCTCAGTTTGAGCTCAAAGGATAGATCCAACATCTCAAAACAACAGGCAGACCAACCCTCCACTTCTAGAAAGAAGAAGGAGACCAAGGAGAAATCCAGAGCCTCTGGTAAGAACAGGGTTCTCAAACACAAACCTGCTCTGAAAACAAGGACTTCCCCCAGAGGATAGTCCCAGGTCACCCCAGTGACCCCACCCCCGGCTGAGGCTGAGTGGGTGCACGAACTAACTCCTGAAAAACCAGCTACTTTTGAAACAGAGCTTGTGGAGATTCGTCCCTGCTTAGGTGATCTGGATCCTAGAAGCCACCCTGAGCTGCAGAATTTTCTTGCAGAAGGTGGTCCCCCTAGCACAGATTTCAGCAGAGGACAAAGGGAGTGTTCTTATCTAGAAGGTCTGAGACAGCTGACAGCTTCCCATCTCATCTGGAAGAGCAAGAGCCAGGGAAGCGTAGACACTACTGGGAGGATGGAGTCCTCTACAGTGAGCCTACAGAGTCTACCCATGGGGACTTCACACGACATGTAGTACCTCAGGAGGTCAGACCCAAACTCTTGCAACCGGCACATGAGATCTATCAGGCTGGGGATTTGAGTTCCAAGAAGACCAAAGAGAGGCTTTCTGTGCACTTTTAATGGCCCAAGATGGGTGCAGATGTTGCTAAACATTGCAGGAGCCGCAGCACCAGCCAGACCTCTGGCAAAAGTGATTCCAAGAATGTGGCACCTTTAGTGCCCCTCTCAGTGGTGGGATTTTCTTTTGAGAAGGTGGGGATTGACATTGTTGGTCCCCTAGACATTCCAACCTTCTCAGGCAACCAATGTATATTGGTTTTAGTACACCATGCTACTAGATACCGTGAGGCAATACCTATGAGAACCGTTACTGCCCAAGCAGTGGCTAAGGCACTCCTTGGTATTTTTACCAGGGTTGGCTTTCGTAAGGAAGTTATCTCTGACAGGGCGTTATATTGTATGTCCCACTACATGCAGATCATTTGGAAAAACTGTTGAGTAACTTACACATTCTCAACTGCCTACCACCCCAAACAAATGGACTGGTTCAGAGGTTTAACAGAACAATGAAGAGCATGAGCCTTTACAGGTTTTAAATGCTGACACTATTATTGCTGGGATAATGTAATGGTGAACAAAAATAAGTGCTAGTACTGACCTTGATTGATGCCACTCAGTGTTATGGAACATGTTTAGCATAGAAAGAAATGATTCACATGCACTATTGGTTCTTGTTTACACCAGTTCATGCTGTTACTTGAAACTCTCTGGGCTTTAAGCACCTCGCCTGTCGTGACAATGCCATTACGAAACTTGGCAATGCAGAGCTGATTCTAATACAGGAATCCTTTCTGACAGATGAGGTTGCTATTGATGGCTTTGTTGTATGTCAATAGGGAGCCCTGGGAAACCTGCTTGGTAGCCCTCAAAGGGGATTGTTTATCGCTGTAAAACAAGCATGGTTCCGATCAATAGAAACGTAATGCCTGGACCCTACCAGTTCTCAGGTTGTGCGTCTCATGACATGATGCGATTTGGCCTCTTCTCTTTGTTGATCATCTGTCTATATGCTAACTACAGGTTGTGATCCTTGAATGGTTGGAGATGATTAAAAATGCAAAATCAGACTGAAAAAAGGCAGAGTCACGTGCTATTAGCAGAAGACTTTAACACAGACTGCCTTATCAATGTAACATGCTCATTCAATGCTTGGTATGTAATGGGCCTAGGGAGTGAAGCCTTTCTGAGACAGTGGAATCTTGTCCCCTTTACTGGTAATGTTTATGGAAATCTAGAGGGCAGAACGTCTTAGCATCCTGGTAAGCAAGCTTTGAGGATCGATTGTATTCTTGCTTTATGAGGGCTTTCTCTATGGTCTGAACAATGTAGTTTTATTAAATCGGAACTCAGTGACCACTCACTACTGTAGGGCAAGTTTGCATCTGTATACCAGGATGAAAGAGTGGGAAAGGTACCAAGCATTACAGTCAACAATTAAATAAATAGGCTAACCTGGAATTACCTAACTATGAGAAAGTTCATGAAGTAATTTACCAAGCCATGGCATAATATGAGTAAAGAGGAAAGTGATATTGAAAGTCTATATGCCCTGTTTGCTAATGCACTGCAGGCGGTTATTGTGAGCTTCACGAATGGGATTTTCTATGCCACTAAAAAGAGGGTTAACTATCTGCCCAAAAATACAAAACTTAATGAATGCGATGAGTGGGTGCATCAGAAATCTTAAAAATCTAAATCTGAGTTCCCCAGAATGCATTCTGGGTGTAAGAGAGGAAAAGAAAAGTTCAAAGACAAACTAAAAGCCTGTGAGTGTCAAAATATCAGGGAGTAGGGGAGAGCATCTTGTCTACCATCGTAAAAAAAATCAGACAAGAAATTCTGGCAGATCATCAAAGAGAAATAATTCCCACAGGCATTACTTTAAGAGTGCCCAGACTTAGAGGATGCCTGGGTGACCCACTTTACACATCTATATAGTTCAAGCTTACCAACATTTAAAGTAGATGGTGGGGTAGGATCCTGGGATTTTGAATATGGGGATATTGAAGCTGTCCTTCAGAAGCTTAGTCGCTCTAGAGCACCAGGACCAGGTGTAAATCTTAACAAAGTGCTAAAGATCGACCCACCGTTTGTTATATGTGTTATCAAATATGCCATTTTCTATCAAAAACCTACAGACTCCTGGCATACTGCACGATTGTCCCTATTTTTAAAAGAGGTGACAAGAAGAGTTCCCTTAATTACAGGCCAATAGCCCTCTTGGACTTTGAATCCAAAACTCTTTTCCTTCCTAGTAATGACAGAAATGTCTTCTTGAATAGAAGATTAAGGTATTATCAACCCAATCAAATTGGTTTTCACAAAGGTGTAGGGTCCACCAAAGCTGGGTTAATTATCAACCTTTTGCAGCAAACTGTGTAGCTAAAGTTGGTTCCTGTCATTTATATTGTGTCCGTCTATTTATTGATGGCTTTCAACAAAATAGAAAGAAACTTTCTTTGGACTAAATTGAGGAGGTGGGGTATACCCAATAATTTGTTGTCTGGCTTGATCAGCTTGCATTCAAATACAACAGTATGGGTGAGATTAAACCAGGGGAGAAACACATTTTCAATAATTTAAACATCTAATGAGTTGTTCCAGGGCTGTGTCCTGGCACCACTATTATTCAACATATATTTGTTAGAAATGGGTACGGAACTAACATATGTAGCATTTGCCTCACCGTCCATGTGCGGCTGCAGGATGTTCGGAGGTTAAATATGCAGATGATATCCTGTTGTTAGACCACTCCAGGATTGGTATTGAGTGCCTTGTAGAGGCATTTGGCCAATATGCAATAATGAATGCTCTAATGGTTAATCCCATGAAATCAAAAATACTAGTGCTTCATGCTGGCCAAAGGAAGCTCTCTACGTGTTGGATGTTGAATTCTCAAAGAATTGAGGAAGTAAGGAATTTTAAATACTTAGGTTTCAATATTCAGGGCGTATGAGGAAAGGCGTTCTTGATTGTTCATGTTATAGCCAAGACAAAGAGCATGCTATGCCAAATGAAGATGCTGCATTGGCTCTTTGGTAAATTCTCATTGAAGCCACTGCTTACATGTTATGAATCAAATGTTGCCCTGATTGCTTGCTATGAACTTGAGATTCATTATCAGTTAAGAGGGTATCATTTTGAGTATATGGCAAGATTGCTGTGGAAGAGCACCTTTGGCCTTCCAAAATCAGTTCCAATGGCTATTATTCGTGCTGAGCTGGGTCTGAGATACCTGAATTTAAAGATATTGTGGAAGTACACCCAGCTTTGCTTGAAGGTCTGGCAACAACCTTACAATTCAATTTTTTTGCTGATGGATGCAACTAAGGCCTGAGAAAAGAGTGCTGTGGTTTGGGAATGTAACCAACATCTACATTTGGTCTCCACGAGTTTGGAAGAGGCAGCATCGAATAACATACTAACTAGAAACAAAATCCACCAAAACTATTGGATTATAACTTTGCAAATAAAAACAGGATTTATAAGATATAGTTGTATGTATGCAATCCACATCATACATTGGCCTGTTGTGTATCATAATTGTCATTATATCCATCTTGGACCTTTGCTAGAATTTTTCTGCGATTCCATCTAAATCTGTTGCCAAGGGAGGAAGAGAGATTTAGATGGAAAGCTAAAGACGTGGAAGATGCCACTTGTAGTTGCTGTTTATTGTCAATAGAGTCACTGAGACATCGAGTATGCAAATGTCCTGAACTGATCACGTTCAGGAATAATTTCTTCGAGCAATTTATTGAAGGAATTAAACTCAGTCCCTCAGACTTCCTTCTGGAGCGCTTCCATTTGGATCAATGCTCACAGTCATTGTTAATTGTTTTATGCTCATTCATGTGTGAAATGGGCTTGTTAATGAATCTGTTAAATGTTTAAATTAAGAGAATGTAATTTATCTTGTTATGTATGTCTGATGTAAATTAAAGTAATGATTTGAATGTAATGCTACTGGACATTTTTGCACAATTTGTAACTTGGTAAGAAATGTGTTACAGCCTATTCATTTTTGCAATAGACACAAATAAGCAACTTAAAAAACAAAATGTGTTGGTGAGTCATGAATGTAATTCAATTGAACTCATCTTCAAATTGATAACATTCCTGCCATTTCCTTTTATGTTGCTGTCTCTGAAATGTAGCTTTCATTAGCTCTGGTGGGAATCATTTTGGATTCTGAATAGATATGGGGATTTTATTTTATTTGATTGGCCGTAGCAATGTATCCAATTAGAAAATGTTTGTGAGATCGTAATCTGCTTGAAATTATCACATGAAAGAGTTGTTGTACAATAAAATCAACCATAGTGACATGCTAGCAGCAATTGTTCACAATTTGATATTTGAGGATAGGATGCAACTTTTGTTTCAATTCTGTCTGATAATATAGTTGTCAGACTGCCTCATAACCTTTACTCTATTACACATTAAGATATATTTCTGAGGGGCAAGTTTATGTAGCTACAATCCTGAGTCATTCATGATTCTCTGTTAACAAACTGGTGAAAGTCATGGGACAGGATACATTTCAGAATCTCTAAACTACAGTACGTTTCATTTGATGATCTGCAGCTAAACAGTGCATAATACCATTGTTATGGATGACCTCATGGATGATTTTTAGTATGCTGTCCTGATTTTATTTGGAGTAGGATCTCTTGCGTGGTTTTGATAGTCTTTTCTTTTGCTAATCATTTTATGAAAAATTGCAGCCTTTATTATTTTATATCAGTGTCAGTCATGGGGTGGCTTCTGGCTTCCAAAGCTTCCGAAGTTCACACCTGGTGTATCCAAGTCTGATTGTGTCACCATATTCATTAAAACCACCAAAATATTGTTTCCCTGCCCTGTTATGACCATGTGCCAGTGCAGATGGACTTGCCTTTGATGGTTCTTCAATGGGCTGATGATACTGCAAAGCGGTCATCGCAGCATAGATATGAAGTCCTTCCCCTCAATGATCTTCCCCTCAATGATCTAATTGGAATGGATGACCATCATCTGTTTTGTCTGCAGGTGAAGTTACGTGCACGTGGAGTTATCTATTTGTAATTAAGAACTGAAATGTTCAAAGACACTGTCAAATTGATTAAGAATCACTTCAAATATGTTTCAGAGTGATTGGGCTTTTGGAAATAAATCCATGGTCAGATAAATAATCAAAATAATATCAAATTAAACGAAAAAAACATAAAAAATATTTTGCATAGAGACTTTGCTTTTTAAAGTCAACTTTAACGCCCTCTTGGACCCATCACAAATGACTGGTGCTGTTTTTTGATTCTCCATGTTTTCTGTGTTCAGGTACTGCAATTTCATTTGTCATTTCTCTTGGGCAGTGCATATTTCCGAAATTGTATATTCCTGCTATATTTTACATTACTTGGGATTTCCATTCATTGTATATATCTCTAGTTTTCTTTCTTCACTTTAATTCTCTTAATTTTGTCTTATGTCTTTTATTACTTTATTTTCTTTTTCTGCATATGATTTCCCTCATCTCATCTCATCTTGCAATCTTCTTCTGCAGTGATCTTCCGTTTTTATTATTTTCCTTTTCTATCCCTCTTATTTAAGCTTTTCCCATCTGCACTTTACACATCTAATCTATTTTTTACACTGTTTTCTTTTTGATGGTTCTGTTTTAGTAAGCCAGCTATTACCCCTCTCCTACTCCTACTCCTGCTCCATACAAACATTCCAGTATCATTCCAGCATCAACATAAAGTGTAGCGGCTGGAACCACGTTCTCCTCTCACTATCAATTCATGAATTTGATGTTGATGCTGTGTAATGGTCACTGTGGTAGTTCTTGGTGGCTGTAATATGTGATTGAAGATAACCAGCCAGTCAATGGGCCTTACTATGACCCTGCCGGTACGGAAACAAGGGTGCCGGTAAGCTCACCGGCACTGTTGTTTCTGGACCGGCATATTACAGGTCTGCCTGCCGGAGCAATGGGCCTCATTATGGGTCTGGCGGTAACCCTGCCAGTGCTACCTGCGAGTTGCCGCCAGACCCGTAAATATTTACCGGTGCCCGACTTCCCGGGGCCACTGGGAGATTACAACACTGGTGGCCCAGAAAGTCAGGCGCTGGTAAAATGTAATTCCCCATTCCCATAGAGTCCATTAGGACTCTATGGGAGTGGGAAAACGGAAGCAGCGGCACCATTGCTAACGGTGCCAGTGCTTCCATGACTGGTCTGCCTACCGTGGCCGCTGTGCCCAGCAGGGTCAGACCTGACAGGAACAGTGGCTCCGGCATGCAGACATGTAATATGCTTGTCTGGAAACAGTGCGGGTGAGCTTACCGGCACCCTTGTTTTTAGACCGGCAGGGTCATAATGAGGCCCAATGCGTTACATTATCGGTGGCTTGCCATAAGACAACATTTACAGGTATTTAAAACGTGGAACAAGGTCTAGCCCATTAAATACTTGTAACACGTTGTCTTGTGACAAGTAAGATGAAATATGACTGATGTTCCTGGGACATGTGTATCGGCCAAGACCGCAGACTCAACAAGCCACACAAAATAGCCAGTGGACCTACATATATTTATATTTCAGTGAATAAATTAACTGTCATAGAAGAAGTAGAAAGGAATGAGAGGTTTAACATATGCCAGAAGCTTTCCAGTGGAGTATTCAAAGGAATGTTTGAACCAATCCTATATACAGGTACACAGCTGTGGCATGGTATGTCCCATCGTAGAATACTCGCTTGGACCTCCACTGACCACTGCCCCACAACATCATCCATTGCTTCTGAGAGCAAGGAGGGTGTGTCTACAGGTTCAGCTATGAAGGACACATTTACCTGTCAACTGTCACTCAGTTAAAAATAGCCCTCAGCCCACAATTCCACTGAGCCTGGACAATCAGTTCTGCCCTGCATACTGTGCTACTGGCACCATCCAGCAACAGGTCTGTGTTGCCATCACCATAACCACAACCACAACATGCTTGTTTTAAATGTTGGTGGCAGCGTTCTGTGTGTCCTGCTATTTGGGAGCCAAGAACTAACTGATGTGGCATGCAGGCACAATCACCTGCATTGTCATATTATTATCAGTCAGGGTGAGTAGAACCCCATGACAGAGGGGGATGACATTGAGACTTACATTCTCCAGCACCATCCCACTCCTTTGTAGCTGATTGGGCACGGATGTAGTAAAAGGGAAGACATGGGGTTGTGACTGCCCTTTCACTCAGAGTTATCATTAACTTCCATTGTGTGAGAGTGTCAGATTATGAGTTAGTTGCCAAGTTTCTTTCTCAGCCTATTCCTTTGAGAAAATTGCAACCATGTGCAGCAATGTAAGACTCGCCACTTTCTGCACACTTTACACATTAATTTAGGAGTGAATACAAGTTAAACAAGCAATTCCGAATGCATTTAATGACCACATTTTACTTACTCGTCTTGTTGACCCCTGATATCACATGTTTCAACTTATTATACTTTTACAATATCATCTGATGGAAGGAATTACATTAATTGCATTCCACCTGTCATTAACAGAATGCAAAACACTTCTAGCTAGGAATATGTGTGTTTGTTCTAGTCTTCTGTCATGCATGGAAGAAGCACAAGGAGGCTCATTTTACAAGCCCCACTGTGGAAAAGATGTAAAGTCAAGGTGTTACATTTCCTCTACAGGGTATTTTACTGCCATTAGGAAGCAAAGATACATTTACAGTATACACTATTTCTATGACTTTAAAGAGCACGTGTCTATGACTTTAAAGAGCACCCTGGACCATGCCGGTAAATTACCGGCACCGCCTTGGCGGTAAGGGGATTTACCGCCCCATCCCAAGGTCGGTGGGGCGGTAAATCCCCCTTCCGCCACTGCCCTTCCCCATTCCCATTTCTGCCCCATAGGGCTCTATGGGAATGGGGAAGGCGCTAATTACGGCACCGCAATTTTGCGGTGCCGTAATTAGCTCCGAGGTCCCTTAGCGGGTTGGTTTTTAACGCCTGCAAAAAGCAGGCGTTAGAGCACCAACCCGCTAAGGGACCTCGTAGTACGGCGGTAAGGGTTAACGGTCACCGTTGCCATTAACGGTGACCGTTAACCCTTACCGCCGTCCGTGTAATGAGGTCCAATGTGTATTTAACATGGTGGATACTTCTTAAAAATGCATCAAGCCACCAATACATCTAATGTTGTATTGACTGGAATGATTAAAGGAAATGCAGAAATGAACCACTTTCTAGAAGATCATTGCAGAAAACAACCTATTCTAGTACAACTGCTTGAACATAATAATGTTGTCATTGATCACGCTAATGTCGTATTTTCTGAAGCAACCTTTCAATTGTTTTCAGTTATGTAAATGTGCAAACAAGAAGTCAATGACCTTAGAACTGAAAAATGTACCACAACAAATGATTGCAGTTGGAACTCACTGGAATATAAAATTATATAATGTTGCCTAAAAATGTATGACTTACTTATGTTGTGTTATTGCAAGCTTTAAAGATGATCCACCTGAAAATCTAATTTTCAATAGTGCTGCTTCTAATTTCCTCAGGTGCTCAGGCTAGCATGGATTCTTCTATCATGCAGCAGGGACTTGGTGCAGCACCCAAAGCTCAAGTTTGCACCTCTCACTGTACAGGAAAATGTCTCTTTGCATTCTTTTCAAAAGGACAGCTGTGTGTTCTTGTAGTACTAAGACGCATTGACCATGACGGTGGTATGTAATTTGGTAAGATAGATGCAGTGTTCTCATGTTGGATGTCTTTTGGGAGGGGTGTTCAAGTTCTATGTTTAGGTTGCAGTGTTGTATAAATAAAGGATTTTGGAACATAGAAAATTGTTGGTCCCCTTGTCTGCTTCACTCCTCATACACCTTAATGAGACCATGCTCAGTGGCAAGTCGGGAGTGGTAGACAGTTTATTAACTTTCTCAGGCATGACATTATCCGATAATCATTATGTCTGCGCTGATAGAGAACCTTGTACTTTCAAAACACTCTTGTTCCAGTTTGACTGGATAACACTATAGGTGAGTAAGCCAAACATTAAAGCATGTATTAACTGAGTGTGTTGATGTACAGAGTGGTTGATGACAGAGGATTTTTGGGACCGTCTTTCTTGCGGCTGTGAATTGTCCTTATCCATTGAAGTTTTAAAATTCTTAGGCAAACTTAGGAAAATACTTTTCATCCTTAAACCCTTTTGTTTATTCAGTAGTTTTTATGTGTAAATAATCTCTTAACGGGTGCATTTTTATCTTGGGGATGCTAACATGATGTCTTATAGTAATATTGTGATTGTTTTATTTATTTTTATCTATGTCCACAAACTTGATGCTTTATCAATATTGTGATTGTTTTAAATGTCGTATTGTATGTGAAAGGTTGACTTGTTTAACCACATCACAATAAATAAAACATTTTTTTTTAAAAAATCAGCATGTTAGTGCAGGGAACATTCAGATACCTTGATGGGCAGGTTGATGGAGGGTTCAGACAATCTTGAAGCCACAAACACCAGATCCTAACTTGACATCCCAGACATGAAAAGGGCAGTGCAACCAAAACAAACCATTAGAGGTCATAGCAACACAAGTCAATGGCCTAACAAGGCAAATCCACCTGGAGTACTATCCCCAAAAAGTTGTGCTACTGTCACTTCTTATCTTTCTCTCACTCTCTCTCACACCTCTCTCTCTCTCTCTCTCTCTCTCTCTCTCTTTCTCTCTCTCTCTCGCTCTCTCTCTCTCTCTCTCTCTCCCATGCTCTCTCTCGTTTTCTCATTCCCTTTGTAGCTCTGTCCCTCAACTAGGTACACTGTTCAGCAGGTGTAACGTAGATATGGGAAATGGCAGATGACGTATTGAGGCAGTCTGAAAACTCCACACCAACCCACTGCAATGCAAGATGTTCTAAGGGTTCAGAAGAAAGCAATGTCTGAGATTTGAAGAACAAGGCACCCATGTCACCTTCCTTAATGTATATGTTGAGAGCTGTCCCAATCCTCACTCTGTCATCAGACACAATTGAATGGGTCAATTGAACAAAACCCTTTAGCACGTGAGAATCCGAATCACACACATCATTTATGATTACACGCCTCGATTGTTTCAAAATGTGTCATTGTAGTGCAAAACAATCACATATAAATGTCTACTCTGAGACACAACACAGAAACACATTTTTTTGCATATGTAGAGCAATGCACATTTTAATGGGGTATGCAGCTGAGATAATTTCCACTGAGGTCAATGAAGAGGTTTTGTCAGAGATGTATCTGGCATTTGGGGCATGAGCCAAAGCCCCTGGTCCTTTCTCCCAGATGTTTACCCCAATGTCACCAAACAGACTCAAACCCTTCCCAAGCAGTGCCCACAGCTCTTCCCCAAAACAAACATTCCTTCCCCGGGCCCCTTACCTGGTATTGAGGGATCTCATGGCTTAATTTCCATGATGATGAATTCTTGCAAGGAATTGCTCACTATGAGCTGATAGCTCGGAAATATAAATGATGGATTTCCCCTAAACCTGGGTCCACAAGCCCCTTAACCTGGTGTAGGCATCACAGATAGATGAATAAGAGGAGCAACATATATATATAGTGAATTAAATGCATTTGGGATTCGGGATAGGATGGGAAGTCAAGCAACACCGAATTACCAAACTTGCAGTAACTGTGGCCCCTTACTCAGTACTGTTCTGTGCTAGAACTTCTTGAAATGGTTGTGGCAAGATTTGATTAAGGAACCAGGGCAAACGCTAGTACGCAGTATGTTCTATAATCCTGGGGCATGACATCCCACCACAAAGATATGGTACCCAATTTGGTTCCGACTTTATGTGACAACCAGATTTCTTGCACAGCGCAAGGTGTCACAATGCTCTTGGTCTCTCCCCTTTATGAAGACATTCCACACGTTTGATTTTCTTAGCAGGCCAAGATGAGTCACCTGTGCTCACCTGGTCATAAAGGGTGGTGCTGGCATTGGTATGGATTGCACACACTGTTATTTCTCGATTTCAGAAACACCCCTTTGCAAAGATGGTAAGCAGCCTTTTTCTTTTACTTCTGTTTCTGTAAATGTTGCATTGCCCCTACACTCCCCTCTTCTATACAACTTGAAGGATCATCTATAACTTGCTTATTTATTTAACTTACCTTTATTGTCTGACTCATCGTTGGATGTAGGTGATGGTGGAGAGGTGGGTCAGGAGAATTCCATGTCCTCTTCCTCTGAGCTGCTGTTGTTTCACAAGGTTATCACTATAGTAAATCAATCTGCAAGTATTCTCCTTATATTTCAGAAATAATGGACTGAATGGCCTTCTCATTTGGGTTCAATAACTCTGTAAATACTATTTTCTCATGTACACCAGAGTGCCATGTGCATGAATGTGCTGCTACTAAAATGGGACGCCTTCAAGTTACCATGCACATTTCTGTCATCCCTAATGAACACAAGTTCTGTGTGGGATGTAAAATGTCCACTAACCAAACACGTCCAATCTCTTTGCATTTTTAGGTGCTCTCCACAAGTTGGTACCCAATAATGGACCATTCCCATCCCCAGCCACAAGACGATGGCACATGTGCTACACACGCACTTACTGCCAATGAACGTAATATGTAAAAATATGTGTACACAACTTATTTTCTCTGATATGTCACCAAATGTTGGCACACCCATTCTAAACACTGAATATACTCTCCTGCTGCCAAAAGCTTCTTCAAAACTGGTATTTGATCTCATCCATCACAAAACGTTGGTCCGCTCAATAAAACCACTTAATGTACCGTTTTGTCCCTATCAATTCTAAAATGTTTTCATTGCAAGTATTAGTTCATCACAAAACATTGTTCGAAGAATTTCCAGCCAAATAATGTAATCTCCTGCTTGCCTCAGCACAATTTTTTTTTCATCCCTACCCATTTACAAAGAATGTCATGTGCATGTATGTCATGCAAGGATGGCATTAGGATTATCAGCTCAGTCAACGTTAGTCAACACTCGGGGCATATTGCTTACTTACAATATCCATAAAGTCACATATTGTCTTTATTTCCATGCTACCAGACCACTTAGTTCAACACTTGCCTTTTCTAATCTTGATTGTTGTTCTGCTCTTCTATTTGCACTCTCTTCTGCCTATTAGCACACACTTCTAGCTCGTCTTCTCTCCACTACATTTCTTCGCTTCCCTGTAAACCCAAATATCTCTTTCATTTTCTTTGTATTATCTTTAACAGTATTCACAGCTTAACCCCACCCCCCAACATATTGCCTTGGTCCATTTTCCCTTTGCTGCTCCCAAATCTCCATGTACGCAATCCTGCTTTCTCTCTCTCTCGCTTCGTGACCCAAACATTGGAATTCTCCACCAATTACTATTGCATTCTCTCCAACTTTATATGTATTAGACTCTAGTTTTGAACTGAGCCATATATTGATGTGTGTAAAGGGTTCATGTTGCGTTTATGTATAACAATGCACTGTTTATTTGTCTGTACATTGTTTTGATGAAAGTTCATTATAAGCCAATAAATACTATTCAAAATGAAATTATACCACAATATCTGCTTTAAAAGGATGCAGACAAAATATGTGATGCTTCAGTTTCATCAAACTCACACTCACGGAACCATAAATAAAGTAGTGCAGATCCTAACCCAGAAGCCCTTCGACATCACAGTCATTATTGTTCGGGAGTGCTCAGACATATCACACTTTTTCAATTCTGGTACCACTTCCATTGATCTACTTGGTTGAATTGTGTCCAAATGATCATGAAAACATAGATCACGCCGACATTAAACAGTTGGTGAGAAAAGGGAAGTCACTGTTTTATGTTGATCCACACACTTATTAAATTAAATGAATCATTGAATACATTTAGTTAGTCTCATTACCTTCCACTTTAAGGTAAACAGTTCTTAATTCCAGATTGTGAACAGTAGAACACCATATAAGAAAGAAACAGTTGGAATGTAAACAATTGGTGTTGAGAATTATTTGCAAGAGCATCTGCTTGCAGGGCAGATGGAAGACAGCATCTCTGCATGCACAACCTCCAAAAATCAGTCTGTTATGTAGTGCCCCCCTCTTCCCAACTGCAAATGTGTCAGAGATAGTGGAACCCGTTCTGGATATAAAGCTGTTACACATATCCCCATGTGGACTCACAACCATATTCTAAATTCTTTAGTCTGTCTTTGCCAGTGTATACAACAGATATTGGGACTACGACTGCAGACAGGCTCTGACTGGCCTATAGGGCAATAGGCCCACAGCTGAATCAAAAACACAAAATGTTGTTGTGGCCAGTTCTTTTGGTCAAAGTGGGCCACTTTGTTGGCCAATGTGGGCCAGTTTGATGAGTTACTTCACCATACAGTTAGTAGTTTTGACCAGTATTGCTGAATAAATATTCTTTAAAATGCAAAACTTGCATCACATTTTACCAAAAAAACTCCCCCTTGGGTACTATTCAAACAGTGCCACAAAAGGAATGAATAGCCATTTGTAACTGTGGGCCACTTTTTCATTGATGCCCTAGATAATACTGATTCTGGTTGCGGACAGGGTGGATACATATTAGAGTGCCACATGGCCTTTCAGAAGGGATAGTGCTTCGCAGTTCTATTATTCTATAACCAGTGTGATTGTCCAGCAGAACTTGATTGTGTAGTCATGTGTAAAATGCCCACTAGGCAAGTGTGCAATCAAAATGTGTATTAGCACTTTGGCACTATCCTTTCTTCCCTCAATAAAAACCTCTCTATATCTGTTGTAAAATAACCTCCCTTCAACTAAATCCAGGAGGATCATATTCCAGCCAGCTCAGCTAGGGGCCAGAGGATAGCTCAGGGGCTACATGCATCCCAATGTCCAAACCAATCACGTTTTTTGGGGCAATACATAGGTTCGTTCAGAGGCAAAGCAAGAGGACTGGCAAAGTTAGACGCAGATCATTTTCGAGTTAAGGGATGCCCATTGCCCTCGTGGAAGGCATTTCAGCCTGTGCAGGGGAGTGGGTGGCAACAACCTTTGTCTTAATGTTTACAAGTAGATCAGAATGATGAAGCTTTTTCAAACTAACATTGCAAGCTTTTTATGCAATGACTGCAAACCAACAACTTTGTGGCTTTGAACTGGTGGAGAGCTTTCTGGCGTGACTACTAGATGCCACTATTTAATACTGTGATCAGAATAGAAAGGGGTATGCAAGCAGTTTCCACCAGCTGCATCACTGAATGAATGAATCTCTCTCTTTCTCTCTCTTTCTCTCTCTCTCACACACACACACACATGCGCGCGTTTTTCTGGAGACTTACCCGAAAGTGGGTGCTCTTACAAAATGTCCACAGCAATCCCACAGGGAAGTCAGAACACATGCAGACATATTGTATTTATCCCTCTGGAGATCCGAGCCAAAATTTTAAAAAAGAGTATTTGAACATAGAGCCTGCTTTCAAATCTGAATTGAATAGCTTCATGTAGTGTGACATCATTAATAATCTCAGGAAGGTATAATGCACTTTTTAATTCAATGACTACAAAGCAACAGTGCATAGTCGTTTGGATTTGAACTGATGGTGAACTTCATGGGGTGGCTACTAATTACGTGGCTTTTCAACCTACTGTAATCAGAATGTAAGAATGTGGCATGTGAGCAATTTTCACTGGCTGCAGCACTGACCGAAATGTGTCCATCTCGCTCTCTCTCACACACACGCCCACACAGACATGCATGTACACATTTCTGCTGGAGACGTACAGGTAACGAGGTGCTCTTGCACATTTTGCACTGCACTCACGCAGTGAATGTAGCACTAATGCACACATCGTGTATTTCCCCCTCAGGAGGTATGAGCCCAAATGAAAAAAGAGTAGTTGACTGACAAACCTGCTTTCCAACATTAACTAAACACCTTCATGTTGTGTTACAGATTGGTAGACATCATTACATCCCAGCAGGGTATACAGCAATGTTGCGCCAGTATAAAGTAATCGGCAGAGCAACGGCTTCTTAACAGGACACTGCTGCTCTTGTCTGCACAGTCACTAGGCAACCTCTCCTAGACTGATTGACAATATCGTCAGTGTCTTTGCTTTCAATGACACTGACACTGACGCTGGAATCATCATTCCTGGGTTTGGCATAGGAAGGAGGAATAGACATAACAATGGCATACAATGTACTCAGCAAGAACACCAGGTGAAGGGAATTGGAACACATCTTACTAAGCTTATTTTGTTTCTAGGTGTCTTCCCAGAAGACTGCAACAACATCTTCTTCATCATTGCTGACCTGCCATAATGGCATGTTCAAGTTCATATTTATTCAATCAGATTTCTCCATTAACAAAAACAGCATACATTCCAAATACTAGAGAGGAGAAAGACCCTCCTGTCGCGCTTCTCAAAATAAAATGATGACACTAATGGTGATTTGCAATGAAAAATTTAATTACAAGTCATTGGATTTGAGCATAGATAGGGCAGACAAGCCTGGATGTGATAACAAAAGCAAAAAATAATTTTCTGTTCTAGTACTTTGACAAAATCCAGTTAATTTTCAAATTGTGATGTCCTTAGTTGAATGCAATAAGTATTAAGTATTGAGGTAAAGATCCTGGTACCAAAAAGGTAATCTGTGAACAAAATGGTGGCTTGTAATGCCCTAAGTTTCTGGCGTAAAGTCTTCAAAAAGAAATTTGCTCATTGGCTGAAACTTGAAGTGTGCTTAGTTGTCGTCACTAAGTTCACTGATGCTATGTGTAATCCAGTTAGATTCCAAATTGTAATATCCTTAGTTGTATTCACTAGGTATTGAAATAGAAGTTGTGGTTTCAGTCGGATAGTTTATGAGAGTGATTGAGGCTCGGAAGGTTGTGGTTTGGCAGGGCAAAGCTATATGGTTCCTCAATCCAATTGAATTTCCAAATTGTAATATCCTTAGTTATATTCACTAAGTAATGTGGTATAAGTCCTGGTTGAAGCAGTATAGTTCCACTTGGAAGGTTATGGTTTGACAGAGCGAAAACAGTATGGTTCCTCTTGGAAGGTTATGGTTTAACAGAGCGAAAAAAATATGGTTCCTCAACACGTGTTTCCCCGCCGCTGATGCGCGGTGGTTCTTCAGGAGGATTGAGGTATAGAACAATTGTGTTCAGATTTGTGTACATGATCAATGGTGTTGGTATGATGATTCTCACTCTATTGTAGAATACGTTGTATGGTCTGTAGCACAGGGTCTTGTCACTGAATAAACAAATGTCCTGCCCGTTCGGATTTTGCTACATTCCAAATACAACTCATGTAGAGGCGCCTAATAAAAGACCAAATGTAACTAAAATCAACCCTGCCCAAACAAGAAAATTCTACCAGTTCATTACACATCCCCCATCACAAACAGATTATAAATGAGCTAAAAGAGGAGCAACCTAAACATGTATGTTTCTTACACAGTGCATCAAAGTGAGCATGATATATTCACACTTATTATAAATAAAACCAGTATCATTAAAATTCCTAATATACAGTAGAGCCACTCTGCAATTCCGAATAGTATTCATAATAAAATAGGGTTTTACAAGTTTCTTATGTAAGTCTGTTAAGCACTTGAAAATCAATAACACATTTCATAAATCCTCCTTAACAGCCATTTTGCAACAATAGAGGTTAGTCGATTCTCCCTAGCCCCATTTAATGAGAGCATTTAAAGAGAGCATCTTTAAATGGATCATCAACACAATTCTCTAACTTTCTGGTGTTGAAAGTTTGCATACTTCCCCACCCACCACTTTATCACATCTCAATGTGGAGAACAGTCTAGCGAGTCCAATGTAGATACCACTTTCCAATCCTTCTCCCGATCAGCAAAACAAGCTCTTTGTCTCAACTCAGAAATCTGGGCAGAATAGCTAGATTGTGTCAACCTACTCACATCAACAACCCCAACTTCCTAAGCAATTTGCACCCTTCAGTAGATCACCTATACCTATTAAAATAAGTGGACCTTAATTATAGTAGGAAAGGGTCATATGCTATACCAGTGCTGCAAGTATTTTAGGAAGGATGCTTCACCTATGATGGATTCCTGGCACTACGTGTGCTTCACCATTTCAACATTTCAACCTCTACTATGGAAACCCCCCCAGGCACCTTAAAATAATTCAAGAACCAAGAGGATGATGGAGAGTGGGGGGTGTCATAATTGCTGTAGGTAGTTTAACTGTACAAGTGAGTCAGGCGTTTAATAAAGATGCTGATGGCATACCCATGTGGATGTGGGCCATTTAGTTGGATGCTCTTATCAGAAATCTTAATGTGCTGCATTCCTCACCAACAACAGAAAACCTGGAGGTCTATTGATCTGGGGTTAACTATTGCCTGATCAAAATATGAATAATTTCGTATACGCATTTGTGTGTGTCTAGCACTCAATCTCTATTCATAGTGTCTATCCCTAGACTATGGGTGGACTGTGAACCAAAAGAGGCCCTGAAAATCATGTTCAAAGTGGCCCCATATTACACATTTTCAGCAAACCCTTTTCCTTTGAAAAAATATGGAAATAAAATAGGTTACCACACAAAAGAGCGCCAGGGCACATATGCCTACCGGGAAATCTCCAGAGTTCTCTATAAGCCAGTCCACACCTGCCCTAGACAGGAACATTTTGAACCCCCTATCTCAAAGAGGACAGAGAGACTTTAAAATAATATCTGTTAGTGGCGTTTTATCCATTCCCAACCAAAAGACTGCAAAATTCCTGAATTAACACACCTGCTAACCCAACCTCTATCATCAGTTGAGTCTCAGCTTTCTAACCACTGCATTTTGTGGTTAGGTTTGTACTACTCACACAGTCAACAATTCCTTGCATCCAGGACCTTTATGTAGTGGTTTGTGGGTAAATATTGGTCCTCTGTAGGGATCTGTGGAAAATGTCGGCCCGCCGGGCTTTGACGCTTGACAGTTGATAGATGATTTCTTGTACATCTCGGGTGGAATATCAGGTTGAACTCCCCAGCCAATATTCATAAGCATTATCCAGAGATGGGTATAAATCAGTCAAAAGCCCACCATAAACTCAGGTTCCTCTGTGGATTACCACAGGTGTAGGATCCTTGAAATCAAAGCAGAGGCTCGGGTTTTGCAGCTGCATTAGCCATAATATTTTTCCACGACATTCAGTAGACAAAGGCAGGGTCCGTGCCCAGCAAATCGATGCAGAAAATAATGTGATTGGCTTCCTTTCCTATCTTTCTTCCCTTCTGCCTCACAGGTTTTCAGAGTTGTTCTGTCCTTTCCTGGATCTGGGTACCTAGGCACTGGCATAACTCTGATCCAAGTTGCTCTCTCTCACTCTGCTCTGGCTTTCTGATTGGGAACTGTTGGAGAGAACTCCCAGCAGACTGAGGGCAAGGACTCTCCCCTGCCAACAGAGACTGGGATGCTTTCTTCATCCTGCTCTCATTCCCTCATCCCCCCTCTTTACTTATGTTCACATTTCTCCTGCCTCATTCTCTTCATCTCACTCTCCCATCACTAATTTCCACTTCACGTGTCTGCTTTCTACCACTGTTGTATTGTATATTGTATTGTATTGTTCATTTATAAAGCATGATTGCCTAATTTGTAAGGCCTCAATGCTCTTTTGGGATATATCATTCCTCCAACTCCATCCTCACCCTGGCTCTTCTTGCTACTGTGTCACATGAGCTTTCTCTTTACCTTATCCTCCTTCCTCCATGATCTTCTCCATCTCCAACAACAGTCTCACCCTTATGTTTCCTCATTCCCCCTCCTCCACCTGCTTCCTGTCTCACCGCACACAAGTCTGCACTTCTGACCTCCTTCCAAACGACCTTTCTTTCATGCTATCCACATCTCTTTTAATACCCAGGTCCATGAGGGAAATGGTGCATTCAAGTTTTCACTGGGGACAATTTGACACTGCTGGTGGTAAGAACATTGGATAGCTTTGAACATGATTATATGTCTTATCCAATACAGAAACTATGCAGGTGCATGTAATAAAAGCAGGGGCACAAACATCTTATCAGGCAGCCCCATCATTAGTAGCTGCCTGGTTTCTTAGCTATCTGTCTCCTTTCTCTCTTGATTCCCCTACAGCTTTGCTTCTACTCCTTTGGCTCATTAGTGGGTTCCCCCTCGGTCATGTCACTAAAAACTATTAGCAAGATTGCAATTGAACTTTGGTCTCACATGCAGGCAGGGTGATCATGAAACAAATGACCACAACTGCCAAACGAGTATTCATTGTGTGAGGAAGAGGTTTTCGAGGATCTCCATATACTGCCTATGGTGTCAGCACCTTGAAGTGGGCAGTATACTGCAACCCCCAATGCTGACCATGCCTATGCTGTTTGGGACACTGAAAACGAAACCAAAACTGCTTTGGATGCTACCTGCCATTGGTCTGGACACTATGGGTGTGGGTATGGCCTGCCACTCTCTGAGATGGACTTTCTTTTTTTCCCTACAGTAAACACAAAACATGGAATCTGCTTCAATATGAAGTGAGGGAGACCTGGCTCAAAAAGCATGTTTTATGTAAGATGTTTGCCTCTTACTGGTTACCATAATTTAAAAAAAGGGCGCACCTGTGAGATACAATTCATTATTTATGCACCCAAGAGACATCCTTCAACAAATAAAAGATGGCATCTTAAGTCCATTGTGTCCAGAAACTATGTTGTTGATGCCAAGAAAAGGGATATGCAGAACTATCCCATTAGAAATTGGAACAATGCATCTTGTAAATGGGTAAGGCCCAGATATCTAGAGTGTGATTACAAGCAACAAAAACCCAGCCCTGTTCCCACAATACGCATTTTGCTGCTCTGAAAGGTAAATTAACACCCGCAGGAAATCACCATTTTTAATATTCCTAATGTTGTTTGAAGTAGATGCACTTGGAATTACAAAATAATGTAATTCATTTTCAACCATTGTATCTTGCTTTGTATTTAATTTATCCCAGGTGAAATAATACATCCTATTAAGCTTGAAAATGGTGTTGGTCTGTATATGGAAAGTTGCTTTCAACTTGAATCAGTTAGCCCTAACCCAAGGAATTTGTTCCAGAAGACTTCAGATCATGTTTTTAAGTGAGAACCAACCGCCAAATTGTGTTTAAATCATTTTTCCAGGATCGTATTCCGAGATGTTTTGTGCAACTGAGAATTACATATTTGAACTTGCCTGTTGCAGTATCCTGGAAAAGAGCATGTTTCTAATATAACGCTGATGAGCTTTGATGGCTTGAAACAGTATTTTTATTTAAATATATCCAGATACAAATGAACAAATAGTGACTGTAGCACCTTTCCTTGCCATGGTTCAGGACTGGCTCCACTCAGGGGACACCGCGAGACTCACCCCTACCATTCAGTGGGGTTGGGCCAATGCTTTAGTAATGTACCAGTCACAGCCCCACAACAGAGCAGCATTGAGTGTACCTCCCCTCCCCCACCCCTCTCGCTGCTTTCATGGTCTGGTCTCCTCCCTGGGGCTGCTTGCTCCTGTAGTAAGACAAAGCAACAGTTAGAGCACAACAAATGAGACCTCCAACCCTTCTTCTGGGCCCAACCCACACTCCAAACCGTCCCAGCCTAATAACGGGTGAATGCAATCACATGAGCAAGGGAGCTCCAAGCAGCTGTGGCTCCAGATGTTTCCTCACTTCAGTTGTAACAATTTTGAGGATTGCTTTGCCAGCGGCCAGCCACGTTATAGTTAGCAAATTAGCAAGTTTGTGGGTGTGTTAGTTCCAGTGCTAGTGTCAATTGTTGCTTAAATTGGTAAATCGCTCATGCACATGCATACAAATGTTATCCTTTCTATATCTTCCAACAGGCACGCATGCAGAAGCCTGAGATGGTGTTCAGGAGGGACTCATCATTTGGGTTAGTACTTCTATTATGTACAACAGGGCCTAAGAATAAACTCACCGTTCATCGCCTTCTTTTTTCTCCCCCACAACTGCTGGACCTTGGATGCTGGTTAAGGACTCTTGTGTCAGAGTGGGATGGTGATGGGTGTAGATGGTGCAGCCTCTGGAAACATGCAGGTAAGACTCCCCTGTTCTGTAATGCTAAGCACAGGCAGAAGAAGGGTGTTGCCTTTTGTAGTGGGAGTCCTTAAAATGGCTCCCGTTAATTGGTGTTTGTGGCGGGATTTCATTAAGAAACTACAGGATTTGCTGGGAACTGTAGTTTCTTTCTCTTGAAGAAAAGTACAGGGGTTGTTGGGAAATGTAGTTTATTTCCCAGTGTGTTGACAAGCAGCACAGCTACAGCTCCCCTTGAGGTATGCCTCTCTGTATAGTCCATTGTGACTGTGTAACTCGTCTTCGCGTGTCGTGTGCCAGGTTAACCCAGACAGTGACATATTTTGCAATTCAACCCAAAACTATGATCAATTAAAAATCAATAACTTTACAGTGATATAAGGGTGGGATCAGAAACTTGAGTTTGATTGATAAAACATATATCTTTTAGTCAATATCAATTTTGCCTGATTTACAATTATGAAAATTATAAAAATCCTAAAGAAAAATAACTCCTAAAATACATATTGTACAGACTTGTGAAAATGTCTCAGTGTGCAGGTCAAGGCACAAAATGTAATATTGTTTGTTTTAGAAAAACATATTAAACTATAATATTATTTTCAAAAGTTCCAAGAGAAAAAGAAAGTGCTATCGCCAAGTCTAGGAGTGCATCACACACCTCCTTGCCAGTAACAATACTAGGAGAGGGGGTTTGTTTATAAAAGATACTGCACACAGATCGAAGGATTAATATTTACAAAAGGAGAAAGGCTGGCCTACTGGAGTGACAGTAACTGGGAGAGCAGCCATTTCCATAGCGGTGCAATGAGATGATTTCTATTCTTGAGGAGAGGAGCAATGCATCTCGGTACCTGGCCATGGAACAGCTTGAGACCTTGATGATTGAGGAAAAACCAAACTGTCGGATTCCCAAAAATAGAACGCAACATGTAACTGTAAGCACTTAAACCCCAAATGAAAAAAACGGTTTACCTTATGGTGTGGTCCCTGGTAGTTCCATGGAATGAGAGTGGCCTAGTTTTGAATTGACAGTGCCCTAGTGTGAGATATAATATATTATGTGTTTCCATTGTAGTTAGGTACAAGTGAGATTTCTTAATTAACGCCCAATGTATTTTTGTATTGAGCACTGCAGTTTTAATACTGACAGCATTTTGTGGAACTTAAATGCAGTTTGGTTCTGTAGATTTATACAAAATTGAAACAGAACCCATGTGTCTTTCTGTCCTACTGGCAACATTGGTGATTCAGGCCATACCGTGGTCATGAAGCTATATCAAAATATAATTTATAATTTGTCACCGGTGGGAAATGTAGTCCTAGAAGGTGATGTAAGTGACTAGTAACTTAGAGGAGTTATTTCTATTCACTGAAAATTGTACACATGTAAATCCCTTGCAACTACTATTCTGAATTGTACAGAAGGATTAATGTGTGAAGTGATTGGTTAAGGGTATTTATAACATTTGAAGCAACTTGAACATTAATTCCATAACCCAAAACCTCCAGTATTATTAATGTAAGTCATCTTGTGCATATTGAAACCTGCATACTGATGTTGGGAAGCACCTGCACCATATTCATTTGAGAAGCTGTGAATTGGATAACATTGCTCTAATTTTGTATACCTCATGTAAACTTAAGCATTGTAAGGTATATAGATCAAAAAGCGATATTAGTGTAATAAGAATGCCAAATATTATTTCAAATTGAATACATATAAAATAAATAAAGGTTTTATTTTTTTGAAAAGTGTCAAAATATAGGTACATCAAATAGTCATATAACTTAGCTCCCACATCACAAAATCCATTCAGACTTTCCACCAACATTCAAGGTTGGGTCTATAATCTTTTTAAAATCTTTTGTGCACATTTGTCAAATGGCAACACAGTTATGAGCCATTTAAAAATGTTTAAACCCCCCCTCTTCACAAAATCCCACAAGAATATCCAAAAACATTAAAATCTGGGTCTTAAATATTTTTGCAAAGTTTTGTGCATATTCATAAAACGTCACCAAATGTATGCCTTTCAAATATTTTGGGACCCCCCTCTAATTTCCCTCATGGTAAAAAAGCCCCAAACTTTGTAGAAGCATTCAAGGTCTGATCTGGAATGGTATCACAACATGTCATGCAGTTTCACTGAGTGGCGACAAAGTTATAAGCCATCCAAAAACTGCTTTTCACCAACCTTGTAATGCAAAAATGGAAGCCCCCCAACATCTGAGATGTTTGCAACCATTACAGGGCTGCCCCTGAACTGTTCCCGGACTTTCAAGATGCAAAACCACCTGTTTTTGGCTTTTTAGGGTTATCTCCCATCCCATTGTCATCACCCTTCACCTCCCCAAAGATTGTTTCATTATTTTGACAAGTGCAATGTTGTGTTTTTCATGATGTCCGCAGACTACGGCTGCTGTCTGCGAACCCAACATGGCGAGCATTTCAAAATATCTGATGCAACTCACGTTTTTCACCATCCAATTAGCGGGCGCGTCCGATGTCTGCAGATATCACGCCAGACACTGATTGGTCCAGGCGGTGTCTGCAGACCGAATAGGGAAGTGAGCCTGTGTACAGGACACAAATATCACACATTTTTTTGGACCTAATTTTTGCCTGTTTTTATAAGAACTACTGGACGAATTTACAGCAAATTTACAAAAGCACGCTTTCGGCACCAAGCTGGCGCACCTGCTGCAAATTTGATGAAATTGCGTCCAGCGGTTTGGGCTGTAGGCGTGAGCAAATTTTATTTTCCATTGCATCAATGAGGAAAACCACATATTTTGGGACCCTTCCTGTACCTTTGCCCCCCCCTGGATGAAACCTCACCAAACTTCACAGAATCAATCCAAGGGGGCCAAAGCGCTATATATAAATGTAATAAATACAAATACATATACATATTTTCCTGCAGGGGGCAAAGTTATAAGCCCCCAAAAAGCCAAAAGGTGCTCTTCCTATGGGTTGAACAACTTAACCCTAATTACAGGGGTGCTACCACTGGCCAAGTAGTATATATATCGAGAGAGAGAGAGAAAGAGAGAGAAAGAGAGAGAGAGAGAGAGAGAAAGAGAGAGAGAGTCATAGAAGGAATGAAAGTGTGTGTGTGTATTGGCAATAGTGAAATCTAAGCAGGCATGTCAATTTCATTTTTGAAGATAAGTGTGCTATTGTTGAAATGTATGCAGGCATGGCATTTTCGTTTTGTACATAAGATGTTTACAATTGAGTAATCTTGTGTTGACTTCCCTGACATAAAGCTGGAGACCATCTTTGTTTCAGATGACTTTATATTTCTTTATATTCATTTGAGTTTTCCATAAAATACCTGTTTTCTTAACGAGAATGTTGGAATGAAACTACGTTATTAGGGGATGCTAGATCAGTTTGTATCACACTAATGCAGAATATGTAATTTAAATAAAATATATTTTATACGGTAGTCAGGGATTTAAGGTTGATGACTTCACTGGTGTCCATGCACTCATGAATTGAGCAGCACGAAAATGTACATAAAAGCACACATGCATATGAAGTTGAATTAGAACATGCCATTAGATGGTCCCTGTTGTGTTGTCTCACAGAGTATACAGGCAGTGTTTGTGAATTGCATTGTGAAACTGTAAGTGTACTATCTGATTTCTAAATAAAGAGAAAACTCGCGTGGAATGTTTCTGGTGTTTGAAGGTTGGTAAATCGAATATATGCATTGATCAAAATGGTAACCAGATATTCAATCCAGCCATGACATCAAAGGATTTCAGGGCATATTTAGATGCAGCACTTGACCCTGCATTAGCCAGATACTTTCTTCACAGACAATTGCTGACACAAGACATTGAAAAATGGAAAAAAGAAATGAAAGACATGGTCTGGTATGCAGATGTGGATATTTAAGCCACAAAAAGGCCGTTAGATGAAACTCCACAAACATTATTTCTGACTTCCACTATAAAATGCTTCTGACCTTTTCAGAATGTCACTTTTTCTACCTTAAAATGATGGGGAATATGTTAACTGAAAGCTTAGATAAGTTGCAACGATTTACAACAATTTGCAACGATTTACAGAAAGCTCAAACATTTGAAAGAGTCCCTAAGTGTCAACCAATTGCCACTACCAAAAAAATACAGAATGAATTGAGAGTGTGTCAAGAAGCCAAACAGTGCCTAAAGGCCAAACTCTCAAATAATAATGACATTCATAGTCACTGTCCACAGACACATGATAAATTAAAGGCCAAAATAACTCATCAAGCAGCTCATACTGAAAGTTTATTAGATACAAGGCCTCTCATTACAAGTGACCCAGAATTATGTCGTTTATTCCGTGGTCTGGTGGCACCGTTGCCGGCAACCATATCGATGGAATTACAAGCACATCACAACATTAGAGACGTGCACATTTGGGCATGCCGGAAAAGAATCGACTAGCATGATGGAAACACTGTCATCGCGTGGTGAAAAAGGTGGCACTGCCAGCAATAATGCCAGTGGCACCATTTACGGCATGTCACTCATGGAAACACTGGCACCGGAAACACTGGAAACAACGTCACCACCAGAACTGGAAGTTTATTGGTGGCCATTTTGGAAAACACAATCCATTAAAAATTACCCTGTTCTTGTTGCTAACCGGACACGCAGACACCGGCATCTCACTAGCAGGCATGGCATCTCAGATCCCTGAAAGACAGTAGTGAAAGCCACCTTTTCCTTGCAGGTACTAGCCAAACTGACAGACAGCATCGTAAAACATGCTGGTGAGCTGTTTGAGACAGACCACCAGGGCAGTACCCAGCTCAGGAAAAATGCCATCTGGGAGGAGGTGGCACAGAATGACTACCGGCCGATAGCACTATTAGACGTTGTTGGAAAAAAGTTTGCACTTTTTTTTGCAGAAGTGTCTGGCAAAATGGGCGGATGAGACAGGTCTGGTCCACCAGTAGCAGACCGGCTTTACCAAGGACTTGGGGGTCGAGCTCAATCTTGCAATCCTAAGTATATTACAACTTGAGGTGATGAGCGATGATAAGAAGCTGTTCTTATCTTTTATCCATCAGCGCCAAGCATTTGATAATGTGAATCGAAGGCTGTGGTCCAAGTTGGACAAATGGAACTGCCCTAAAGAACTATTGCAACCTACTATCGCTTTACACAGCAATACTTCTATTAGAGTCCGGCTAAATGCAGAAGGCTTCTTTCTTCAAACATTAAAACCTAAAAGGGAGTCAAGCAAGGCTGTCCTCTTGCAGCCCTATTATTCAAACTGTATATGGCTGACCTATATACTGTGTTTGAACTAACTAAAGCCTTCCCACCCAAAATAAATGGCCACCAAATCTTGTGGATCATTTATGCTGACGATATCGTCTTAATGGACATCACACAGATTGGTCTCCAAAGATCTCTAAATGACCTGGTAATTTGTCTACAAAAAACAACTTGCAGCTAAATGTAACCAAGTCAAAAGTTATGGCCTCTGGGAACAACTTGGGTAAAAAAGAGTGTTCCTTCAGGTGGTATGCAGCTGGCGAAGCCCTTGAAAAAGTGAATTCAATCAGATATCTGGGTCCTGTGTTCAATAAATCCTTATGTGAGCAGCAATGAACTGATGACCTAAAATCTCGAATGAAAAATCGAGCTCTTCAGGGAATGAAAATCCATGTCGCTTATGGTAAATTCATGATGAAACCGATTGTCTTGTTTTATCGACAAAAAGTTATGGCAACCATGACGTTTGGAAGTGAGGCCGGTCCAATATCACAAAGCATTTTTGGGAAGTGCTTGAAGGTCAATTCTGAAAAAAGTGCTGCACCTTCCTAAGAGTGTTCCGACGATAATTATTAGACGAGAACTGGGGTTGCAGTGGTCATATTCAGTTGTGCTTTGGAAGTCTGTTGCACTATGGAGGAAAATGATCTTGCCGCAGACTGCAAAACCCTATCAAGTACTTGCCCCAAATTCTAACTTGCCGTATAAAGGGCTTCTCAAACTCTGGGTTCAGCAGGTCCAAAAACAGCTAATCGAGTTAACTATCGGTACAGAGACTTTGATATTTAACCCATGTGCGGCTAAACGAAAATTAATTGAAAGAGATTGGATTGCCACCCAGGATAAATGTGGTGAATATGCAACCGCTTTAAAAAACATTGAAGGAGGTAGATCTGTGAATACTCTTCCTAAATACATGGTGATGTTCCCCTCTAGATACCATCCCAATAATTGTTTGCCTTTGAAGCTAAATCTATATGCAACAAAAGAAATGCAGTATATGAAACACTTGCCAGAAGCAACGGACAATTTATGGAGATTCTGCAGAAAAGACGTTGAATCATTAAAACATCTAGGACTAAGCTGTCAATCCGTAAGGGATAAAAAAATCGCTTTTTCTGAAACATTTTGCCCTGCAAAATGGGGATAGGGACTCCTGGTGCACAATTATGATAGCAGGAGAGAGCTATTGGCAAACGTGTGCTGTTGTGGATTATTTTGACAGCATATTGAAGACTTAATTTATGAAAGAGAGGAGTACACTCATTAAGCTTGATGATTTGTGGAGAAGTTCCTTTCATTGTTTTTCTTTTTTCTTCTTCCTTTTCTTCTTCTGTGAACATCTTGAGAAATAAAAGTTTGACGTAATGAATAAATTGGAGCAAGGTAGAATGTAGAATGTAGAATGTAAAATGAAGTTTGTAAGAAACGAATATATTTTTACAATTAAATAAATAAATAAATAAAACAGTGCCTCCAGCAGTCCAAAGGGCTGATCTATTGTTGCCCTTGTTCTGATGTGAGCACGATTGTATGTTGTTTCTTGGTGGCTCTGTGGATGTCTCACAGGGGTCATCAGCCATGCTAGTAAGGGGTTGCCGGAGTCACCTGCATGAAAATGGACACAGTGAGGGCCATATTATTGAGGTGACTGGGCAGTGCATGGATGTTGGAATGTGGATGTGTGACACATACATCTGGGTGCGTGCGTTTGCGGGCTGTCAGTCACCTTGATGCACCCAGTGACAGCTAATGCTGGGCAGGACATATGTAGGATCTGACTCCCAGTGATGGGTTAGTGGTGGTGGGTGGGGCATAGTGAGGATATGCTGTGCTTTGTGACATGAGAGTGCTGCATTCTGGTACCTGTGGTGCATTAAATGTGCAGGTCCATCTGTGCTCAAATTGGGCTGGTGTGTCCTTGCGTCGACTCATGTGGTACATGCCAATCATGGTCAACGACTCTTGCCTGCAGAATGTGTCCCTGCATTTTACATTGTGACTGTGGGCCATGCACTGGTGACAGCGAACATCCCCCCCTTGCCCTGGTGCACATGCAATGGGGTGTGTCTGTTGATCCTTTGACTCACCCAATTTCCAGGTTCGCTATCCACTGTAACGAGCCATGTACCCAGGCAGCATGCTATTGCGCAGGACCATGGAGTAATGTGTTGATACCAGGAAGTGTGTGCAGCAGTGTGTGATGGTCAGGTCTGCATCACAGATGACCTGCAAATTCATAGAGTAGTACAGCTTTCAGTTCCGATACACCTCCTCTGTGGCGTAGGCAGCCAATAGCTCTATGTGTGTGCAGTCCACTGGTCCCAATACATTGGGCATGCCTACAAGGGCATGGAAGCAGACCTGTGACTGTGTCATTGGTAGGGTGATGTGCTGGGACACATGACGCAGGAGGGCATCCAGGACCTGCACAAGCACAATTTAAAATGCTGGCTGGTAGATGCCATGCAGCTCCCAGACTGTGGTTTGGAATGTGCATGTGGCAAGAAAATGCAGCGCAGACTCCAACTTCAACAGGGGGTTTATGCCCCTCAAGACACTCTGGATATCATCCTGGATGAGGTCCGCCATTGCAAGGATGGTGTCCCTGTTCATGTGGTAAAGTGTGTGGATCTGCCTGTAAGTCATGGACCATGGTGTGGCCCTGGTGTGTGGTATAGGTGCACACCTTCGGGGCACAATTTGCTGCCCATTGTTCCTCTGCATTCTCCTTCTCATCCTCCTCCTCCACTGTCTGTCAACCTGTTGCCACTGTTGCACCTCCTGCTCATAGAGCTACACTCCTGCATGCAGCACCTCCATGTCCATGACTGCTGCTATGAGTGGCAGCATGTTTGTGTTAGAAGGTGGAAGGTGTATGTCGTGTGGTTGTCGTCATGTTCAGTAGTCCCTGTGCTCATTGTGTGCAGCCATGTAACTTGTGGCCTGGTCCTGCACACCTGGGCCTGGTTACCCCCTGTGCTGCAGTGCCAGCATTTCTGGCATGGTTTTCCAGGTGGCACTGGCATTTTTGTGCCAGTGTTTCTGGGAAATCCGCTGTTGTAATGTCACCTTCTCTCCGTGGTGCCAGTGTTTCCGGCACTGATACACGAGGGCCCCGCAGTTTTCAGTTCCCTGTGCTACCGGTAATGATAGCACAGTTTATACTGTTGATGGGCATCGTTGTTACCGGAATTCCTTCTCATAGTGATGTGATCTGGGATCAGTGGCAGTAATCGTAAAAGAAATTCATCAACTCACTTTACAAGTGATACATGCACAAACACATGGTGATCAAATTAAGGTGGCTGTGCAAGCGTCAATACAGAGACAAGAAAACAATATATAATTGAGGAATAAATCAGACACGTTAGGCAAAGATCTTGATAAGGAATCGCTAGAGATTGAACACCTAAAGATATAATTAACTAGTGTGCAGACTATCAGAAGAAATACATATGTATCAACAAGAATGGATCTACAAATCATGAAGGCAAAACTATTTTCCAAAACTGGGGCATTTGATAATTTGTTACCAGCCAGGCTAATCCGAATTAATCTAGGGAACAGCTTTTGCAAAGTAAACAAAAGGTGATCACTGAAATTGATAATAATGCTAGGTTAAGACAAGAAATCATAATGCTAGGTAGATACAGGAAATCAAAGATGTTCAACTGAGTTCAGACTCACATCAGTGCCTAATTTGTGCCAGAGTTTGCCGGTGGTGAACACAGGCACTCTTTCTTTGGCACTGGCACTCTTAGAAGCTGTATCTCTGAGCATGCTTGGTCCTGCGGAGGCCTTGGTGCGCTCGAGCCTCATCGCATCTGTGTGGTACCATGTGCTGCTGCGGTGCAGTGCTTACTAGCACATGTCTGCATCAGCCAGCCCATGTACAGCAAAGGCCTTGGTGGTCCCGGCTGTCCTAGACCACCGGATCTCCCCCAATTCGGGTCAATAGGCATGCTGCTGCTGATGGCTGCCTGCAGCTACAATGCACTCACACCACACAAGCCCCAGGCTCCAGCAATGAAATGCTGCCGTAGCCTGCCCTGCGCATTGTTTTGCCCGCAAGGACCGGCAGTATGCATCTGCTTGCTTGCCAATGCCAAGTTGCTGACCGTCCAGGCCGATGGGCCCATCGATGATCCTGCACGGGTCGGGTTTGCCAGAGAGGTGACTGACTAACCTGTCTTGTAACACAAGATAGTTACTAGTACTGTACATCCGGTCAAGTGTCAACTCACTGGGCTGGTTCTGGAGGACTGTCACCTGACCCATCTGTGTCTTTGTTAATCCTGCACTCCTACTTAACTTGTCTTGTCCGCTGCTGGCTCACTTGCCTAATTAAATAAAACAGATGCGCCGCCCGGTATGCAATCATGTTCCAAGCAGCGCAGCAACTTGTGTCTTTTTTTCTTCTAGCATCTGTGAACCATGACCCTGGGTCAGGCAGGCTGCCACATGCCACTGCCAGCCTGACCCAGGTCAGGTGCTGTTCGGTTTCCAGTGCCTGCCGAGTGCCGTCGCGCATGATTAATCGTGAGTAACCACAGGACAGGAGTTAAACCCATTGTTTAAACGAATGGGTGTCTGTGCGTGCCAGGCTGGTGTGCACGGGCAGCCCCAGGAAATAGGCAGCAGAGGTGACCAGCTCTGTTAACACAGTGAGTGAGGATGAGGCTCTGAGCCCTTAATTTTGGGTGCTGCTTGCTTAGTTGCAGCCTTGAACCTGTAGGAGTTGGGCACCATTCAGTTGACTAGTCCAGAGAATAGACAGTCCAGCTCCCAGCAGCACACTCGGCTCAAGGTGAGTGCACATGCACAGGGTCGGATTGGCCTATCTGCCACTCGGCCCGTGGCTTGTCCAAAATCATGTGTAGTCCCCGGGGCCAGTTTCTGCCCACGCCTGGGTTGGTTTAAAAAAATATGTTTTTTAAACAAAATAAAAGCACCTGCAATGGCATCATTCATCAAAGCAAGGTAACACATGTTACCTTTCTTTGATGATTGATTTGCATGCATGATGTGTGCATCATAAATGATGATGCATGCATCATTGACAGGCTACTGCAGCATTCAGCCAACTTTGCACCAGACCTGCAGATGAACTTAACTGGTCTGCTGTTAAATCTCAGTTACCAGTTTAATGGTATCCACTACAGAGTAATTGCTTATTTTACTATAGCTGATATGATAGCTCAGTGGGTTGAGCACTCACTGTTGCGATGTGTGTGTGATCTGAAGGTTGCAGGTTCGAATACCAGCAAGGCCATCTCAGCCAGTCATCCTTCTGAGGTTGATAAATGAGTACCAACACAGGTTGGGTGATATTGTGTGCATATTTGTTCTATAAAAAAAGCTTAAGCGTAAGTGCTATACAATTACATATTATCATTTGGCCTTGGACGTCTGCTTGCATTCACAGTAATTTGACAATATAATCTATACACACAGATATTAACGATACATTTGGTGATCCATTCTTTTATGAAATGTATATCACATTAGGGAAAACATAACCATATTTTTCGTAGTGTACTTGGGAACAATGCTATTTGATGACACTTCCTGTTTTGTCAAGGGGTGAAAAGCCGTGTTTCATGGCTTCCCGGGATGTCACTTTCGGATATGGTCCAATGGCATCACTTCTGGTGACAAGATTAACACCAATTTAGGACAGCACCGTTGTACTGCCCTGTGTACAAAGGGGGGTGGATGCTGTGTGTAGCCTAAGTTATGTGCCAGCCAAACACCTTGATAGATAATAAGATAAAGGCAACTGTATCAGGAGACCTTGACTGGGAACAGTTTCTTTTGTTCTATGCACATATATCAGTTTCCCCAATTACTGTGAGGAAAAGGGAGGATGTTGATTGCCGACTACCACTGCACTTATCAAACTGCTCTCTGTACACCTCATATGATCTCTATTCTAGGACTGAGAGATGCAGAATTGAATTCACAGATTGGCTAATAATGCTGACACCACATGAATAATTAAGGTTATCTTGTATCTTTGCTAAAGCAATTGCTTCATACTGTTCCTGCATTCATAGACTTTCTCCATCACAGCTGCATATAAATGTCATTCACACACATAGCGGAACATTGTTGGGGAGGACCCCCAGGTATGCCAGAGGGACACTGGAAGTCTGCAGACTTAGAGGGCCCAACTCCCTCCCATCCGGATACATGGAGGACTCAGTCAACGGCAAGTTCAAACTGTGTTTTATTACAGGCAAAACCAACAGGCATCAGCACAGGAACAGAGAAAATCCAAGCACATCTCGCTCCTCATCAGCTTGCAGGCCGGTTTTAATGCGCTATGTCATCAGTACAAAGACACATCTTGGGAACTTCTCCAGAAAACCTATCGGGCCACACAACTGGGTACCGAGAATTCTACTACCGATAGTCGACTATATTGATGTCACTCTACTGGCCCTCGCATGTCATATGGCTGGCCTGGTCCACCCCCAAGTCACTAACTATAACAATATTGCAGTGTGGTGGACTTACCATTGGATCTTGCCCATGCTCCCCATCCCTAGTATACTAAACTGTGGTTGGCTAGAGCTGACGTACCGAGGCCTGGGACCTGCATAGGTTTTCAGCTCTCTGTGTACCTCTTCAAGGTAACAAGAATGACTATGTGTCTGCATTGTAACTTGTGTACACCACCTTAGCTCATGAGAGTGTGCTCCTGATCGACACAACACTTGTCGCATATTTTTGCATACTTGTCGCTGTTTGTGTCTGGCGGCCTGGGACCAGTGCTCTTTTCCCACCGCTGCTCGCTGTCCATTGTCTGTTTCAGCCACATCACGTGTTCGGAGACCATGAATTTGAGCTGTGCAGCTCTGAATTATGAGGATGTATTAGTCGGTTCTGCAGCTGGTCCCTTTGTCGTCTGTGGATTGGAATGTCATCCGTATTTCTTGGCCTTGGCTGCACGTCCTGTTTCACACATCTTGCTCTCTGTCCAGCGTGAATCAGCTCAGCTCGTCTCTTACTCTGGGGCCTGGAGCATGCTGTAATTTACCTAAACCCTATAATGCGTTTTCTACAGTGTCCATACTATGCTACATTTCCATAGATTAGTCACACCTTTATCAGGTCACATAGGTGCTCCTGCAGTTCCATAGGGTTATTCGCATGTAAGCATCTGTAAGCTTTGCTCAGGATCTCTCGTGCCTTGCATTTCTGCATTGCTACGTTTGGCTAGCGGCAAAATTATAAAAGCAATGACAGTATGTATGTGTATCTGTCCTAAAACTATAGAACTGTACGCTTGTGTTCTTCATGTATTCGAGTGTGTGTTTGTGTCCAAAGTGCGGATGGAACGTGTGCTTCATGTCTAACGCTGCTAATCCATGGTGTCTCCAAAGATGTAAACAACATGGCTTCCTGATGTTCAGTCCAAGCTGTCCATACAGGTATCCTTAATCTCAACCTGTGGCTCTTCATCCACATGGATAGGTCTGTATGTTCCTTGGCCAGTAGGGCTGGCGGAGGGGATACCTCTCGACATATTTTTCAATTATGGGTCCCTTGGGAATTAGTTTGAAATAAAATGGGTGATTGCTGTGTTTTTTACCCTTCTTCCTCATCATGAATTTAGTAGGAGGGGGTTGTTAGGCTACCCCATCCCTCTTCAGTCCCCCCTCTGGTCAACCCATCAACCACATCCTTATATGACAATCATTTTACTCTTGGCTGCCATATCTTGGTTATTCCTCCTAGGTGCCCATAGTAGTTAGTGTGGTCATCGAATGACCAGGTTACATAACAGCACACTCCTTTGCGGTTACACTAAACCCACTTCCTTTTATAGTACTTTGCATCGAACAGGTTATCCAACTCCATTGATTTATTTGGGAACAGTTGACATTGCACAATTTTTTCTCTTATCTTGTCTTTTTCTGCCACAATCTCGTCATTTGTTCCTCCTTTGTTCACATCCATCAGGAACTGCATTCTGATAGCTTCCTCCACCATCTTCTTGCACTTGGCCATGCAGATTTTGATCCCACAAATTGACGTTGCTGCCAACAGAAGATCTCCCATTATTACCTTTAGTCCATCTGACAGCCATGATGGCATCCAAGACTGTATGTATGCTATCCAGCTCTGGTCCTTACCTGTCCCTCTCGCTTATTCTTCCATTTTGGCATTCATCTGCACCAGCTGCGCCACTGCATCTGATAGGGTTCTGTTATCTTCATTGTTGGCAGGCATGAAGGTGCAACAGGAACTCCCAATCTTTCTGCAAACTCCTCCTTCCATAGCTGAGAGTAGATCCAAAACGGAGCTATTCTGTAGCGCTACTAACCATATTGCTCGGACCTCTTCCTTTATTGCATTGAACCCATTCACTGTAGAATTAATATTCACCATCAGCTCCCAGCGAGTGATTTGCAACCACTTTGCATTTGTATACGTCTGTACAGAGGGTATTGTTGATGCAAAGAACATTTGTTTTGCTGGAATCTCATCTAGTGCTGTCTCTGATGCTTCTGAGAAGTAGTTTCCTCATCTCTTCACTCTGCTCAATCCTGCTGGCTTCTTTGCCCTCTCTGTCCTGGCTGTTGGTGCCACTTCGATCGACCTGTTCTTTCTTTTGTTACTGTTCATTTTTGGGAAGTTGTCAAACTTCACATCCTTTCTTGGCACAACCAACAAAGGCATGTTGATGAGGACCAACAAGCCAACTCCTCCCAAGTCGGGTGGCAGCTTTTCGTATGCTTTTGCAAGCCCAGTAATGGTCCATTAGTACTGCTGTTCCTGCCTTCATAATGCAGGTTGTTCAGTGCTTCTGCACCCAACATTCTCGCCAACTTCAACTTCACCATTGTTCTGGTAGCACAGTGCTGGTGTCTTCAGATGTATTATCAGCATTGGACCAGCTTTATTTTCCATCCATGTCAGTAGCTTTGCACTTGCTTCCCATTTCTCCAAGCACTTGTCATTTTATTACTGTTCCTTGTTCACTGGTGACTGTGCTAGTGTCAGTGCTTTACTTCCCACCACTGCATCCTGCCATCCATTGTTTGTGTACACTTGGCCATACACTAATATCTGGGGTCTTTCCCAGCAGCCCGGTTCTCCCCCCATCTCCTTCACTCTTGTCCATGGACATGGTAATTCCTTCAGTGTGATAGTGTTTCTTTCTCCTTTTTCAGGCTCATCGTTATGTACTGTATAGCTTCATCTAGCTGCCAATAATTGTTCATCATGTCCAATGTCCTTATGTAATTATCTTCATAAGGGAACGTTGCTTTAGACATCCATCTCAATTTAGCTGTCTTCCCTTGAAACCTTCGAGTTTGCACCATTGAAAGATACATTAGACATTCTGCTCTTGCTGCGGGTATTTCACTTGCTATGAACGTTCTGGAGGCCCTCATGGCGTAGGGCATTAAAGAGCAGACATAACAGCTCTCCCTGGTAGTATCCTTACCTACTTTTGTCATGAGCTTGAACCACATCTTGTTAGACACTCGAGCAGTGTCAGTGAGATACATGTCAACCCCCTTCATGTCTGTGTCAACACTACACTTACATCTTCTTTCCTTGTAAGCAGTGTTCTCCTGTCCACCTGGCATGGTTGCTCCACCTGCTCGGGTTGGGGTAATGTTAGTAGAGGATACAAGGGTAGTGCTAGCAACAAGTTATATTCACCAAAATATGAATCCCATTTATCCACTTGGAAAAAACATAATAATAATGTTCTTTATTGTTTCCCTCATGTTCACTTACGCTGCTTGATCCGTGCAGCTTGAAGATACAGTTGCCCGCCTGAAATGGGCAAAGAAATGTGTTATTTGTTAGTTTTGTAAACACTCTAAAGCCCTGCAGATCAAATAATCACTGATTGCAAATGCAAACACTTCTTCCCACAGTTTTCTTACTGATGGGTCTCTTAGAGTGGGGAGGACTGGAGGTTCACCGTGCTCAAGCTGTGGATATGTTTGAGCCAGATACTCCATAAAGGCAAGATAGTATACTCCAGGGGATCGGGCTTGGAATATGCTGGGTCTCCTCACAGTGTGGAAAAACTGGTTGGAGAATGTATCTGGGTGACAGGTAGAGGGCAACATGAATATAAACAACAGTGACAGTTATCTCGATTTTCTAGTAGACTCTGTGTGTGCCTAAGAGAAAAATAACAAATAGACAGTGTACCCTAATCTATGTCGACATGTATTCCAGTATTCAGGTATTCCAGTATCCACTTGTGAGCGTGTGACCACTGGTCCTGCTCTTGGATGTTTAAGTTCAGGACACGCTTGTAGCTCTTCGAGGTGCTGATCTTTGCCCTGTCAGTCAAGGCGACCTTGTTGCCAGGTGAGGCCTCTGCTTTGTAGGGCTTGACATCCACCAAGTGGTTCCAGACCGTCTTACCCTCTAGTTTGACAGCGCAGTTGGCCACTTTCTCCACCACGTGGGGTCCAGTAAACCTTAGTGCATTCCAGCATCAAACAAAATTATGCAGAAATACAATATCCCTCACGCTCACATGGTTTTTCAGTCCATAGTCTTGTGGTGTGCTGTCCTTGTTGCTCTCTTCACTGTCTTCTTGGCCTCCCCATTGTCGTTGTATCTGGTGAGAGATAAAAGAAGCGCTAGCCACCAAAGAAGTAATATAATCATTCATCTCTTGTCCTAACACATCTGCACTATTCGCACAATCCTTCAGTGCTCTTGTGGCAGGAGCCAGGAGAAGATGCATGCACCATCTAGTCACCACCTCATGGGGCTTTAAATAGTGGTCGGACCCAGGTTTAATGCACAGTGCAAACAAGGCAAGAGGTAAACAGTGCAGCCAATTATTTTTGGTACTTTGCTGTGTCTTGGCTATGCACTCCTCCAGGAGGCCATTAAGGATTTCACACATCCTATTCGCTTGTGGGTTATATACGCACAGGCTAATTTGTGTTGGGTGCCCAACAATGCTGTGATGTGTCAAAACACTTTGTTGGTGAAGAGAGACCTGTTGTCAGACCGCAGGTCCTCACACATCCCCCAGCTTTGGAAGACTTCTCTGACAAGGAATTTGGCCACTGTAAGGGCATTAGCATGTGAACAGGGCCCAGCCTTAATCCATCTGGAGAATCGGCATACAACCACTATCATGTAGCGATACCTTTGATAGACTTGGATCATGTCGACATATTCCATGTGTAAATGCTGGAATGGACCTATTGGTCTTCGTATGGCTCCTCTCACCACTCTCAGTGGATGTCCTGCTGTAAACTGCTGGCAGGTTAACCAGTTGCTCACAAATTCAGCCACTTGTTCTGTCAAATTAGGACAGAACCATGTTTCTCCAATGCGTGTAGCAATGACTTCCTTCCATGTGTGTGTTGGATAGTGCAATTGTGTCAATGCAGTGTTTAATAATGCTAGTGTCATTACCACTTTCCCTGTGTTATCTTGCCCCCATAGGGCATCCCCTCCTTATCCACAGTTCCTTTTCTTCCCTGGGTGCAGCTCCTTGCAACTACATGACCTGTGCTTCTGGCAGCACATTATACCACTCCTTAAGTACCATATTCCTGGTACACTCTCTTACACTTGAATCTCCTCCTAGCTCTGACTGTTCCCCAAAATATGCTGCACACTTGGTCTCAAAGTCTGCTGCTTCATTTCCCCTTGAGCTAGGATCTTCTCCTTTCGTGTGCGCTTCACACTTTGCTATTGCTACCTGTGTTGGATAAGCAATTACTTCAGTCTGCTCAATAAAAGTGTATGTTGCACTGGAGTTCCCTCGGCCCTTCGGAACCCCCTCCTGAGCCAATGTGAGAGTTCCAAGTGTACTGTTCACATCACATAGACAGAGTCAGAATAGATCGTCACCTCCTTCTCTATGCTGTTCTCCAGTGCTAGTATTAGGGCAACTTGTTCTGCTACTTGTGCTGAGTAATAGGATGGCAGTCGCGCACTGGCTACTACTTCACTTGTCCCGTCCTCCTTCAGTCTTACCACCGCAGTCCCAGTATGCCTGGCACCATCTGTTTGATCAATTGTTGATGACCCGTCAATGTGGAGCACGTCTACCCCCTCAAGTGCATCTTCCTCTACCTTGCGAGTGCCACTGAACATCTCTATGTTTGCTGTGCAGTCTTGTGTGTAGTCTCCTGTCTGTAGAATGTCTGCTAGAAATGTTGCTGGGTTGACAATCCTGCATCTCATAGTTTTCAAACCTACATTTGACAGTATCACCCCATAACCTGATGCTCTATGCGTAGTCAGTGTGCTCTTGGGCTTCTGAAGTATAGCAAAGAGTATGTGCTCCACATAGAGAGTGGTGGTCCAACCCATGGTTACTGCTGCAGACTTCTCCACTGCGAATGTAGCAGCTGCCAAAGCTTGTTCACAGAGAGTGTCCTCTCATAACGGGGTCCAGTTGCCCACTGTAGTAAGCTAATGGCGTATGCCCATGCCTGTCTTTTGGCTCAGTACTGCCTTCATCACTACACCGTCTCTGTGGGAGAACAGGACAAATTTGTTTTTGTAGTCTGGGATCCCTAGCATTCGTGCTGTGCTTATTGCCTCCTACAGTTCTTCAAATGCTTCAGTCATCTCTGTGGTCCATGTCAGTGTCTTGTTTCCTTTCTGTGATTCCTTCAATGCGGCCAATAGTGGCCTCGTGTGCGTGTGCTGTAGTCAAAGGCCCATGCTCTGCAGCAGTTGCACAACCCTATGAACTGTTGCATTTCCCTCACTGGAGTGGGTTTAAGTGTCTTGCGTATTGTCTCTGCCCTCCCTGGGGTGATCTGGCAGACATTTCGTCTGTCCAATGTATAGCACTTCTTTCTGACAGTACTGTAACTTGGCCTTGTCCACCTTGTACCATTTGTCAGCTAACACAATCAGCATGTGTACTGAGTCCTTCCTACACCGATCTTCTGTCATGCTGCAGATCAAGATGTCATTTACATAGTGCAAAACTGTGCTCTCAATCTGTATGTTGATCAAGTCCATCTGTATCACTCTGTTTAAGATAGATGGTGATTCACAGTACCCTTGTGGTAAACAAGTATGTTTCCAATTCTGATTTCTATACAGAAAGCTGCTCAAGTCTTGTGAGTCTAGATGTAGTGGTACTGAGAAGAAGGCATTCTTCAAATCAATGAATGTGAAACAGGCAGCTTCAGCTGGAATGCGGCAAACAATTGTTGCTGGATTTGCAACTGAAGGATACTCTGCTTCTACAATATGGTTAAGATGCCTTAAATCCTTTATGAAACACCATGACCCTCCCATTGCCTTTTGCACTGGGCACACCACAGTGTTACATGGGGATTCTGAGGGTACAAGAATGCCTCTCTCGATCAGGGCTGTGATTGTCTCATAAATGCCCTCATCTGTTTCCTTTGTTAGGGGATACTGCTTTACTCTTTGCAGAATTGCTTCTGGCTTCAACTTGCTCTTCACTCCCCCAATGGCCATTATGCAAGCCACCTCATAAGGACTTGTAGTCCATAGGGTGCTGGGAACCTTGGCCATGTCCTCCTCCCAAAAAGGGGGCAGCGCCTCCAGCACTATTGCCATTTTCTGTGGCACTTCTCTGTAGTGGATTTGTAACTAATAGGTCACATTCATTTCCAACACCATCTCTATTTACAGCCTTTCTTCCCAGAAAAGCTCTTTGTCTGTCACTGTGGTCAACCCGCATCCCTCTGCCACTGTGATCACTGCCCTCCATGCCCGTCTGGTGTCATCCATCCCATTTACTGCAATCCAATCCTCTCTTGCAACCACTGTCTCTATTTCTATTGGTACTATGGTTCCCTCTGGGTCGTCCATTGGTAGCTCTGGCCTGAATAGGTACTCATTTGGAACTCGCCACATCTTCCCTGCAATGCCTGGAAGCCATGCAATGGCAATCTCAGTCCCATACTGGAACATTTCTGGGTCCACTGACACCCCCCTCTGTACCTTACATCCACAATAGGGTTGGATGATCTGTCTTACATTGAGCATGTGTATTCCTGGTGTAGAGCATATTATTCCCTTGTCTATGAATGAGATTGTCATGTTCAGTCTGCTCATGATGTCTCATCCCAGTATGTTTACAGGTGTCTGTTGAGAGTAAAATAAAGGTAGCGATAGATAGTGATCTCCAATGGAAAGTGAGATATTGGCCCTCATTACGATACTTGCGCTAAACCATGGCGCTATTAGCACCATGGTTGGTGCCGGTATCGTAACGAGTCCGCCAATGTTCAATGGGGAATTACCACCCCATTCCAAGGTTGGAGGGGCGGTAATTCCCCATTGAACATTGGCCCTTCCCCATTCCCATTTTTGCCCCATAGGGCTCAATGGGACTGGGGAAGGCAGTAAGTTCAGTACCGCAAATTGCGGTACCGTACTTACCTCGAGAGTCCCTTTGCGGGTCCCTACTTTAACGGCTGGTCTAGACCAGCCGTTCAGGTCGGGTCCCGCAAAGGGACCTCGTAGTAAGGTGCTAAGTGTTTAACGGCACCGCAGCCTTTTACAGCGCCGTTAAACACTTAGCGCCAGGGTCCTAATGAGGGCCATTGTCTGTGAAAGGAACAACTTCCCAAGCCCCAGAGAATCCTTGAGTCTTCATGGCATCACCTGAAAATGTAAATGCTCCTACTCTAATGCAGGACCTAGTCGCCCCTCTGTCAACAGGAAAGGAATACGTTTTGTCACCTATCGCCACCCCTATGCAAGATTCCTCTGCAGGGTTAGGTGTGATCGACAGGATGGGACACATCAAGTTCGTCTGTGGGCTGTCCTCTTGTGGGTACAGGGACATCCCATTCACTGTAAAGGGATTGTTCCCCACCATGGTAACTCCTCCCAGTTGTCTGATGGGAGCTGTCACCAATGTGTCCATGTGTGCTGGTGCGTTATTGTTCTGTGCCTGTGTTAATTGCTGTGTATTCCCTCGGATCTGTGGTGCTTCTAAATACTCTGGCAGTGGAGCTGGCATCTCTGGTACCTGCATCTGTGTTGGTGGTGCTTGTGCGTGTGCCTGCAGCATCTGTTGATATGTGTCCTGCATCTGTGGTAATTGTTGCTGATCCTCTTGGCCCTGCCTTCCCCATTTCTCCTGCATCCCCCTGTATCTACGCACTCTTGAAACTTCTCCTAACTGCCCACACGTCATTCACTGTGGTGGCTCTCTTCCTTGCCCCTGGAAACCCCCAGAAAATCCCCTAGGTTCTGTTGTATCTGTTGCCCATAGCATTGACCCCCCCCCCCGGAAAACCCCATTGGTTGTGATGCATATGTGGTCTGAAGCACGCCCTCTCTGTTGGCTCCCCTGCCTCAGAACCCTTCCTGTGGGCCACTCCACCTCATGAATCCTCCCCCGATGGACGGTGCAAACTGCTGTGGTTGTGTATACTGCTGTGGCTGCAGTGCCAGTGGAGTGGGACTGGTTATTATCACCACTTCCGTAGCATATTTTGATAATTCTTTCTGCACTCATTTCGCTACGTCCATCTTTCTGTCTTCCTCCTTTTTCTTAATCTTCTCCTGCTATAGCCTGCAATGGTGAACTATTGTGAGTTGTATTTTGGGCCATCCCCTCGCTACGATCCCTACCAATTTCTTTAAACTCTTCTGAACTAGCTGTGGTAGCATCTGTACCAGCATGTGATAGAATATTGCTACTGTTTTGTCCCAAGGCTCTCAAGTTTCAAGACACCAAAGCTCTTGAATCTCCTGAATGTACTGCACAGGGTCTTTTTCTTCATTCATTTTCTGTGATGTAATCGGCCCAATGTCTGATATGTCTAGGTATTGTGTCCTCAATGCTTGCCATACTGCTGCCCTGCAGTTTGCAAATGGTGAACCCTCATGTCGGTATTTTGTGTCATCAGCCCTGGGAAACCCACCCTTTTCCATATGTCATCAGCGGTGTCTCCGTAGATCAGATCTTAAAGTCCCTATACACCTCCCATTGCTAACCTATGCCCCACTGTCATTTTCTCTATCTCATATATCCACTTCTCAGCCCCTGCACTCAAGGATGGTAACCTACACTTCACATTTTCCTTGTCAGTGTGCTTCCATGGTGCATACTGAGGTTGCACCCCTCCCCTCTCCAGTAAGTGCCTCTGTGTGAATGCTGCCTCCTCTTCCTCATTCATCCTTCTAGTCATCCTCACTTGTCTGTCCCATGTCTTGCTCTCAATGCTCATACATACATCTATCGGCTATGGTATGGGCACTCTCTGCTGTCGTCATACCTCCTAGTCAGTTGGCCCCTTGAACAAGTCATTGCTATCTCCACTTTCCTTCATCTTGGGAGGTCTTTAAGCCCATGAATGTATGTAGTGGTGTTGTGTAGAGTGTGAAAGTCATCCACCAGTATTGCCTGCTCAGTCAAGCTACCCCCTCCTTCTTCCCCTGTGTGCATCCTAAATTCACATGATACTCACTTGTCTATTCCTGCCCTTGCAGACTGAGGCCGGCACTGCTCCTTCCTCTCATCCCCACTGTTCTTGTCCTCTTGGTCGGACCCCGTGTCCATGTCCCTACAAGAATCATCTACGAAACTTGATGTCAAGTCTGTGGTAGGCCTTGTAATAAGGTCGATGTCTCTCAAGTCAAACCGGCTTCCTCCTCCCCATGACCCTCGGCCTGCTCCTTCCCAGTCTACCATGCTCCTACCTCGTGAGCTGGTGCTGTCTAGTTCTGTCCATATGTCTTCTTCAAGTCTGTAACTTCCCTTGTCTGAAATTCCTTGGGCTTCATTACGACTTTGGAGGTAGCCATGGCGCCCGGGTGTCCGGGTCCGGTCTGGTGGAGAGGGGAGTTACCGGGAACTTCCACCCTAGGCGGACCCGGTAAGTCCCCATTCCAAATTCCATTCCCCATTCCCATTTGAGCCCACATAGGGCTCAACGGGAAGGGGGAAGGTGCTAATAACAGGCCCATTATTAGCTCCAAGGTCCCTTAATGGGTCCCGCAAAGAACGGCTGGTCAGACCAGCCGTTCCTGCTGGGACCCGATAAGGGACCTTGGAATAGGGCAGTAAGGGTTTACCGGCACCGGCATCCTTACTGGTGCTGGTAAACCCTTACCGCCCAACTCGTAATGAACCCCCTTGTGTCTTTACTACCCTTATTGCTTGCTCAATCCATCTCCCCGCACACTCATTCTCTTGCCAACCTATCCAGCTGCAACTTCCTCTTCTCACACTCAGCTAACTTGCATTTTTCATTCTCTTCTACCTGTCTATGCCTCTCAATATCTTGCAGCTCCCTTTCCCTTTTCTCCTGCATCTCCCTTTCTGCTCGCTTCCTTTCCTTAAGATCTCTCTCAATACTTTCTTCCCGTTCCCTCTCTATGTGTTCCCTCTCCTCCTCCTTCCTTCTCTCTCTGTCCTCCCTTTCCAACTTCTCCTCTCTCCTTCTCTCCCTGTCATCGTGCTCTACTCTCTCCATCCGGTCCTTCTCCCTCCTATCCTCCTCCACCCAGTCTGCAGATTTGCTGCTTCTCCTCAGACTCTCCTTCTTCTTATCCACCTGTCTTCCTTTGCATTTTCAAGAGTATCTGTCTCCTATCCACTCATTCGTAGCTATGCCCCTGAGCCCCTCCTGTGCGCCCTCCTGCACCTCTCTATCGCTCGATAGCCTGATGCCCTGCGCCTATCAGCTTTTCCTCCTTAGTGTATGGTGGTGGCTTATTAGTTGGATTTGAATACCCATCTGCTGCCCTTAATTCTCGCATTGGGTACATCCCCTGCTCATCAACTATGTCATCAGATGCTACACTTGGAAGGACGTGGGGAGGTGCAGAGGGATGTGTCCCTGGCTCCTTCACCTCTTACTGCATCAGCATCCACTGACGCCTCTCAGCATCCCCCTCGCCCTCCTGAAACATGTGCCACAACTCGAATATGCCCATACATTTTGTTAGCTTCTTCCCCTTATAGGCACCCTATATGTGTGTCAGTAGTGATTGTGCACGTCTTGGAGAAACTTCCACAAGGTGACCATGGTTTAGTTAACTTTCCCTCAGTACACTTGGACCATTCTATGCTATACTTGCATATTTGTTCTTGATAAGGCGGAAGTATCTTACCCAAATGTTGAAGGGCAGTGTCCTGCCGCACTTTCCCTGATACATTATTCCATACCCTTACCTGACCTCAACTCAAGGATTTTGATAGTCCACTGTTAAGAGAGAAAGGCACAATATAATGGCAATACTTTTCTCTTTCTACTAGCGTCTCCTGCTCCATAACTTATCTGGCATGCTACGCACACCGCTCCTTCTTTACACTTGTTGCCTCCTCAGGCATACCCACAATCTTGCGCATGCACCTTCCACACACTGCTGCTGGTTCACCTCGTTTGTCAATACCATGTTTCCAAAACTAGCTCCTCACCGTCTCGTGCTTTCTGTGTCCTATGTACAAACCTATGTTTGATGTCACCAGTTCAAGACAAGATAATACAAAAACAAATACTGTGTGCACACTGTGGTAGCCTGTTAATCCCAAACCATACAAAACCCCACAGCTGTCTTCCTGCCTCGAGGCAGAGTATACCAATATTCTCTTGTGATAAAACTGCACCCGCTGCGTCACCTAGCATCTAAAATGTCTCACGCCATGAGACTTAACAGTCGACTCACCTTCCGCAGTCTAGGCCAGCTCCCTTGCTAACCCTCATGGGGATACCATCATCTATGATCCGAGCTAAAATGCCCAACCCACAGGAATACCAATATGTACATATCTTCAGTCATTCGTGCCCTTGAGTCAATAGTCTAGGTTATTCACCAGAACCGTTTACCTCTAAAACCGAATGTGCCCTAAATATAGAAGAATGACTTCTACCTCTGCTCCTGTCCTAATACTTTGATAGTGATAGACACTACTTTGACAATACTTGACACTACTAAACAATACTCGGCACTACTAAACAATACTTCACAATCCTCAATACCCTCCCGCACCCAAAGTTGCCATTAGACTGGGGCAATACTTACACTCTGTGTTTTTCTAGCACTGCTCGGCTGTCGACTCCTCCTTAAGGTGCTCACCTCCCCGTCCTGGTCTGTCTGGACTACTCACTGGCTGGGAAGGATGATTTTCAAGGGGCTCTTGAAGGCTTTTACACAGGCATGCATTTTCCCGCCTTCTCAAAATATACAAGAGTCCTGCAGCCTCTCAGGTTCGGCGGCAAAGGAGACAACCTGGTGCTGGGCTGGCGAAGCCAACCATCCATTCTGCTACCAACTTGTTGGGGAGGACCCCCAGGTATGCCAGAGGGACACTGGAAGTCTGCGGACTTGGAATGCCCAACTCCCTGCCACCAGGGTACACCAAGGAATCAGTCAACAGCAAGTTCAAACTGTGGTTTATTACAGGAAAACCAACAGGGATTAGCACAGGAACAGAGAAAATCCTTGCACATCTCACTCTTCCTCGGCTCGCAGGCCGGTTTTAATGCAATATGTCATGAGCATGACGGGCCACACGATTAGGTATCAAGTATTCTACTACCTACAGTGGACTATATAGCTGTTACTCTACTGGCCCTCGCATATCAGATGGCTGGCCTGGTCCATTCCCAAGTCACCAACTATAACAGTGTTACAGTGTGGTGGACTTACCATTGGTTCTTGCCCGTTGCTACCCATCCCTAGGATACTAAACTGTGGTTGGCTAGAGCTGCCGTCCTCAGGCCTGGGACTCACAAAGGTTCTCAGCTCTCTGTGTACCTCTTTAAGGTAACAAGAATGACTATGTGTCTGCATTGTAACTTGTGTACACCGCCTTAGCTCATGAGCGCGTTCTCCTTATCGGCACAACACTTGTCTCATATTGTTGCATACTTGTCGCTGTCTGTGTCTGGCGGCCTGGAACCAGTGCTCTTTTCCCACTTCTGCTCGCTGTCCATTGTCTGTTTCCGCTGCGTCACGTTTTCGGTCCCATAGGTGCTCCTGCAGTTCCATAGGGTTATTTGCATGTAAGCATCGGCAAGCTTTACTCATGATCTCTTGTGCCTTGCGTTTCTGCGTTGCTGCGTTTGGCTAATGGCAAAACAATAAAAGCAATGAAAGTATGTATGTGTATCTGCCCTCTAACTATAGAACCGTACACTCATGTTCTTTATGTATTCCAGTATGGATGGCATATGTACTTCATGTCTAACGCTCCTATGTCATGGTGTCACTAACGACGTCAGCAACATGGCTTTGTGATGTTCAGTCCAAGCTGTCCATACAGGTATCCTAAATTATCCTCTTCATCCACAAATGAATAGGTCTGTATGTTCCTTGGCCGGTAGGGCTGGCTGAGGGGATACCTCTCGACAGATTTGTCAATCATGGGTCCATTTGGGAATTTGTCTGAAATAGAATGGGTAATTGCAGTGTTTTCAGGCATTCTTCCTCGTAATGAATTTAATAGGAGTGAAGGGGGTAGTAGGCTTCCCCATCCCTCTTCAGCGACTATACCTCAGACAATGTAAAACCATCAAGTAACAAAAAATGTTTGCCAAAGCCATTAGTTTAGGCTTTTTTGTTGTGAAAGAATGCTCTGCTTTGTCAGGCATTGCCCTTGTGTGCCCTGTTTCATGGGAAGTTTTCTGATCATTCACTAGGTGCTCACATCATATGCCATTTATTACCATTAAATATCTAAGTGCTCACATTATATGCAAGGCAATCAAATAAAATCAGAAACTCCTACGCTAGTTATTCTACTCAGACACTATACATTCATATACACAAAAAAAAAAGATTGAATGGAAAACATCATCAAATGTTCAAGTACATGCACATCACTGCAAGGGATTGCCATCAAATATGAAATGCAAATATTGCCATGGAATGCACAGGTACGCACACTGTTGACAAGGTAGCCAACTCTGAGCCAGCGGTTGACATCAATTGCACAGGTACCACGTGCATTCCTAAGATTGCCATCAAATGGTCAGATACCACACACACTGCAAGGGTTTGCCATCACACTCTCAGGTACTTAACTCATTGCCTTGGACCGCTATCAACTGTTCTAACACATTACCAGGCATTACCATCAAATAACCAGGTACTGACCTAATTTCTAAAAATGCCATACATTCCCCAGGCACTCAGCCCATTGGAAGAGATTAGCATCCAAATGGCCAGGCACTCACCCACTTGGGATGGCCAAATACATGTCCCTTTTCTCGGCATTGCCATACAATTAAGTGGTACCAGCCCCATTGCCAAGAATTAACATCAAACGTTCGGATACGTGCCCCATTACCAGGTGTGCCATAGAATCTCCAGAAAACATCCCCATTCACAGTAACAGCTCCATTATTAAGGAAAGCCATGAGCTTGCCTACTTCGGAGGATTGGCAACACTGCCGAGGTACTTGTCAGATTGTCAAATGTCCATCAATTTCCCAGCTACTTGCCTCATCACCAGGGATTGTTTTGTCAGCATTGGCCCATCAATGAAGAACATCAATGAAAAACACTGCAGGGATTGCCTCCAAGTAGTCAGGTAGTGCTCTGTTGCCAGGGATTGCAATTAAAAGCTCAGGTACACAAACTATTGTCAAGAACTGACCGGAAGAATTCATATAACTACACGACCCCATTCACAAAGACTTCCACCAAAAGGCCATGAACAAGGAATTCTATCAAGTGCTCAGGTAGCTGTGCCAGTTCCAAAGATTGTCGTACAATAACCAAGAACCTATCCGATTGCCAGTGATTGTCATTAAAAGACCAGACACATGCCCCATTTGTAAGAAATGTGATCAAGTGTCCCTATACTTACTACACTGCCAAATACTTCCACCAAAGGTCCAGGAACCCGGCCCATTGCCAAGGACTTCCACAAAGCCCACGTATCTATGCCATTTTAACAGTTTGCCATAAAGTGTTCAGGAACCTGTTTTATAGCCAGGAACTACCCCTCTATGCAGGGACATCAGCTCACCATAATTCCAGGGGTAGCAGAAGTGACATCACACGACCCTTGACCTCTGATGACATCACAGGAAGTGATGAAAATTTGAAGGCCACCCAAAAGTGACATCACAGGACGTGATGGAACACGACCTTTCACCCTTTGACCAAACAGGAAGTGGCATCACATAGCATTGTTTCTAAGTACACTACGAAAAATATGGTTACGATATCACTGTGAATTGATATACATTTGTACAAGAATGGATCACCATATGTGTCATTAATATCAGCGTGTTTAGGCCATATTACCAAATTACTGTGAATGTAAGCAGACGTCCAAGGTCAAACGATAATGATGCGTTATTATATAGCACTTATGCTTAAGCGGTTCATATAGAACAAATATACATACAATATTACCCGAACTGTGTTGATACTCATTTATCAACCTCAGCAGGCTAAAAGGCTGAGTTGACCTTCTTGGGAGTCGAACCTGCAACCTGCGGATCACACACACATTGCAGCAGCGAGTGCTCAAGCCCCAGAGCTATCTTAATGGCTATAGTGACCAGAAAACCAAAAACAAAGCGCCACCTTCTGCTGGCACAGCCCAGGAGGCTCAATTTAATGTAAGAAAAAAAAAACCTAGGTGTGACCACTGGCGATCCCTAAATGATGTCCCTGCCTGCATGTACGATATTGCATGGGATTGCCCGCTTACAATCCAAACTTCTGTTTCCTGTTGACATAAAACACCTTTACATTGAAATGCACCCTTTCCAGTGAGCAAGAAAACGTTTTACGAATGCAGTGTTAAACACCTCCATAGACCTGTCGGAAGTTGAACGCACATGCGATTGACTTCTATCACTCCCTTTTGCTACCATTTTCAACAATGCAATCTCTGAACCAAATACTAAAGGCACAGGTACCCCTTCAGGTGCGTGAAAAAGAAACACACTTTACCTTTCTCTAAACATATTTTCAAATCACTACGAACCATTTTGCAAGCACAAACATGGTTGTTGTTACATTTGTGTGGCCATGTTAGTTTGGGTTAGGTTACTCATGGGGGCACTGTTTTGATTATTGTGCTGTGTGAATCAGTGGCGTGTCTTGAACTGCTCCTGCTGTCCCCCATGAGGACAATGCTGTGTTTTCTCTCGTTAATAGTTCAATTTGATTTTGTAATTGAGTCCTCTAGCCTCTGCGCTCATTATTTTATAGTGGGCCTCGTTTCCAGAGACCTATTTACTCCTGTTATGCTGCTCATGGGGCCTGCTTTTTTTCTCTTGCTTCTTCGGGGATCTAGCAGCTGCCTTTGTTTTCTGTCCACCAGCCTTGCTCCCACCAGGTACTGTTGCTCAAGCGAGTAACTATGTTTTCTCTTAGTCTTTCCCATCCATCCCACTACGAGCCTGTGCTAGCAGTTGCTGCAGCACCAAACATGTGACATGGAGCACCAGCAGTGTGATGGGCTGCTGGTAGGCCAATCTAGCACTGAGCGGCCCCCAGCGCCGGCATTAGTAAACCAAGATATTTTGAGCCTGGCACTTAAGTTTTTGCAAATTAAGCACTGCTCATAGTCTATAACTGGCAGACAACAAGTTGTTTCATGGAAGATGGTAGATCACCAATTCCTGAGACTGCGCCTCCACACTCCAAAACTTCCCAGAGTTCTTCTGATGGTTTAGGCTCACCTAGCTATAGTCGGATATAGGAGAATAAAGGGCGCAATGGACACACCATCACATCTTCCCAAACTCACCCAGATACACAGCAAGACCAGATTTCCCTTTCAGATACAAAAGAATGCAGATATATTCAAGTGAGAGGAGAGCAGAGTGGCACACTTAGCATGCTAGGAGAGGGCAGGAGATGCAGTGAGAGCACACCCAATCACAGAATTACTAGGTCAAGATATGGAAAGTAGTGCAGGGAACAAGAATTACAGAGTATGTTGAACCATAGAACAGTAAGAACATTGGGATGACAATGAGAGTCACATATGTAAGCTAAAAAGGGCATTTTGAAAGCCCCTATCTATGGCGGGTCCTGTGGTGATAACCCAGAGCTCCTAGGTAAATGGGGAAACACTGAGTTTAAATGACAATATGATGACATGCATACTATCCATCCTCTAATTTTAGTCATGGGGACAATGGGGAAATATTCAAGCAGGGAGGGGGGTTCAAGAAACAACTCTGATTCTGATGAGGGTAGTTGGACTCAGATCAAGGGACATGGAAAATAAAATAGAAAATGAAAACCAACATCACAGTTTGTGAGAGACCCGATCATACAGTAAATGCCATAAAAATGTGCATGGCCCATTATCATAACAATGCTTTGTATTCTGTTTGGAAACATCTAGAATTATACAAACAAATGATGGCATCATTTAGATTAAAGAATCATCAAAGTATTTTTTAAATGGATGTTTTCTCTAAAGATTTCCTAGTTTCTTTACTGGCCTTGATGTTCAAAATCACTACAAATGGTCCACATACAAGGAAGCCATTTTGAAATATTTTTCAACTCTGAGAAAACCACAAGGAGTCCACAAGGCAGTCTATAACTTAATGTGCGATGAAGATCAAATCTCCTTGGGAGTTTCATCAATAATTCAATTGTACATTTGAGCAGATTTCTCAACGTGACGATACTGAAATTCGAGATTTCAAAACTACTTCATTCCACGCCCTTCCAAAATACACAGTTCATGATTTTGCTGATTCACGAAGTTTGGAATGGATCATCACACAAGCTATATTTGTCTATGTAGTACAGAACCCAATCACTTCGAAAAACAAACGAAAGAAACCTAAAAAACACCTGCCTCAGCCACCATTAACATAGCTAAGTGGAAAGTACTCCTCAGATGGACTTGGATACAGGGGAGGCAAAGACTTATTTCTCTTCCCGTTATGGGTACCAGCAGAATGAGAAGATGCTCTGTTCAGAGTCAGCTGGCCAGTCCTCCATCGAGAATAGCAAAATATTGACCCCATATAACCAGAGACTTAAACTATCCTGCGGTACTTAGGCTCAATACCTATAGTGAGCTATATGTATGTTTGTTCTGCAAAATTAATTAATCTCCTGGGAAACCAACGGAAGCATTTTCCCAAGTAGAGAAGCCAATCACAAGCTCCTAACACTAATTACCAAGAAAGTTAACCCCCTCCCTGTCCTAAGTTCCAGGACAACAGATCCCACTACCAGGGTTAGTGGGAACCAACAATGCATACAGCAATAATTCTCAGAACTATCAGAACTACTCCCCGAGAAGAGAAGTTACCCTCGTGATGAATAAGAGATGATTCAACTAGGAAACCTGGCTTGGGACCCTTCTGATGTGGCCAGGGAAAGGCAGACACTTTCTGATCCTGACCCTGGGGGTGGTATTCTATGGGAGGATCACATGAGCGGGGAATCTGGTCAGGAGCAGTGGGGAAACCCCTTGTAAGATTTTCCCCAAGACCCCACTCTTTTGGTGGCCTAATATAAAGCAGAACCTGTAACCAAAACCAAATAGGACATTGGGGAATTCAAGTCCCATAATTCTCAGAGTACTGGGAAGAGGAAGAGGACTGCAGAGGCACAAGATTGCAGGCTGCAGTCAATTCACAGGAATGACCCACACCTGAGGAGCACTGGGAGGCATCTAAAGTTCCCTCAGGAGCAGGCTATTAGAGAGAGTAAGAGGAGAAGGATAAGGAGAGAGTAGTAGTAGCAGGTGGAACAGTTCTGTATTTTCCACATGGCAGCAAAAGCAGGAGAAAAACATGAGCGGAGATGCAGGGACATCAGAAGTGTGTAATTGGGATGCCGGTGCAGAGCAGGTCACAGAGCTTCGCGTTTGCAGCTGTAGTGGTCGTACATTGGAAGGCAACCATTTTGCTACTTTTCCCACTGTGAGATAAGCACAGTGCCTGTAGGAGTTCCATGTTGCTGTAGTAGCCGGGAGAGCTCTGAAACTGACAGATGTGGACCATGGTAAGCCGTGCAGAGGAGATTGCTGGGCTGCAAATAGAAACCAAAACAGAAGACCTAGAGGCAGCAGGGCCAATGGATGCGCACGTCAGACCAGGTGAATTCACTGTTACATTGTGAACCCAGAGCGCTTGGAACCGCCTGCTTGCCAAGTCCTAGAAATTGAATCTCACAAGTGAGTTTAACAAAGTAGTGTTAAAGCAGAAAATGTTATGTTTTGAATGTCAAACTAACACAAAGCTGATTAATACTTCTGACCTCCAAACTCATTTGGCCTTTTTGAAAAACGCCTGGCTCTTGAGAATGAAATGTGTTTTGTAATTCTAAATGCTGTTTTATCTAAACCACCCTTTTCTTTTTTTTCCAACAATGTTTTATGGTCTACCCTGTATTATAAATGTTGTTTTATCTGATTCTATGATATTCCTGCTTTTATGGCGATGCTGCCAAAATAAAGACTGTACTACTACTACTTCTAATGTCAATCAACCTGATTTAAGAAAGCAGAGAGGGCAAATAAAGAACTGGATAATCATACGAGAAGTGTAATTGTGACATTGTTGGACAGGGTTAGAGCCAACAACAAAAGAGGGCAACAAATCTAGAAGAACAGAGAAACCATCATTGCCCAAACCAAAAGAGAAGTAAACCTAGGCAATTACGAAAGAATCAGAATTGCCCAAGCCAAAATAAGGTGGTTAAGATATTGAGCAATGATAAAGACTGTTGTCCCTCTACAAAAGTGGTTCCAAAGAAAAATGAAAATGGTTTAAACCCACATCGCCAAAGCCGAAGAGGTATGAAAGTGGAGTAGAATCCTTATCAGCAGTTGGTTGACAGCAAATTCCAGAAACAAGAATGACAGGCCAGCTACCATTCTGAAAGAGAATATTCAGGAGAGGAGCATAACCTGCAAATAGTGTGGGAGGTTATACTCCTCTCCCTCACACAGGTGTAATAAACAGCGCCACCGTGGTTCTTGGTTCCCTTAAAGCATTTAATATATTTGAAATTGTGAAGCACAAGATATTACTAGCCTGTTTTACCTTTACCACTGAAGTATCTACAAGCAGTAGTTTGTTCTGGCCTGACACGTGAGTAGACCAGGTCAGAGAATGTTCTAGTACTTTGATCTGTGCTGGCAGGAAAGTGCACCACTACAGAGAACTGTGTCATGATAAACCTGGCAGATGAATGGACCAAGTGGACGCCATTGAAGTGATGTGGTGTGGTTAACAATATTGAAGCAGTTGAAGAATCACTAATGTGTGTTGGTGAATTAAAACAGAAGCATCCTGACAAGTTAATAACATGGAAACTAGAGTTCTGTGAACTGTTGCAAAGTGTTTAACATTGTCAAACAAGTGGCTTTGTGTACTGTGGCTGAAATATTATAACAAATACCTTTCTTTTGTTGAAACCAATGAAGCAAGGAATTATTCTAGGCTGGTGTGAAGACATGTTTTAAAGGTCTCTGTCACAAAGAGAAAAAATGAACTTTGTTGAGCACTTGTGAACTGTTGCTTGAATACAATCTTGGAAATATGATCATCAAAGTGGAACAAATAGACTTGAGTTGGAGCTTTGTTAAGAGATAGGATTCCCTGAACTCTTGTTTGGATCTTTTGAACAGAATGTTGCTTAAATCTGGGGATGGGGAATTCAGCCAGATTGGAAGGAGAAGCAATGCATTGGTTATTGTTGAACTGCCATACATTACCTTGTTAAGCTGGTGCATATTTAAGTCTGAGGGACAGAAAAGATGTGTTAAAGTGTTTTCTTTAGTTTATTTGAGGCAGAGAAAGCCTCATCAGGATAGGGATAGTGAGGTTCATCCAACCTTTTAAGTTAATAAAATGGCATCTTTTGAAAAACCTTCACAAACCTTCACAAAACTTCACAAAGTTGTCCGCCTCACATGTATGACCCTTCACACCCTTCTAGAGAAGAACAGATACATTACCAGACAAGACCATTTAGTCAAGAGAGTGGAGAATATACTTGAGCAAAGATTTGACTGAGAGGTCAACATGGGATTCCAACAGGGAAATCCAGATTGTAATGGTCATAGAAGCATTGGCCAGAATGAATTAACAGGTCAAGGTAGACAATGACAAAAGGAAATAGTCCCATTTCAAGATACACATGAAGAGGAGGAAAGGGGAGATGGAACAAAAAAGATATGGCAATTTTAGAGGAAGATTTTTTTACCTCACATCAAAATGCCAATGAGTTTGTTGAAAAATTTGCAAAGGATATTGGTGAACCCTCTTTTTGCCTTGAAAGAAAACCAGAGAACAATATAAAAGTAGAATTTATTGAGGAGAAGAATGAAATGATTATATTTGAAAAAGAAGAGAATGGAGATGAAACCCAGTATTGCTTCCTTTCCAGATGTGACTGTTCCTCCAAAAGAAAAGAGAATCTGAGTGAAAAGAAGTACAACAAAGAACAGGAATTAAACCGAGACCCATGATGAATAAAATCCAACAATTTCACCAGAAACCCCATTTTACAATCCAAATGTAATAACTGATTACAACATAACTGATACCATTTTATTATTATAGGACAGTAGTGATGCCACAAGTAACCTGTAACAATAACATTATTTAACAGCATGTATATCCGTATTGCAAACTACCATGTATAATCCTATGCTGCAGAAACTGCTGATTTAACAGGTAAAATGATTCTGTTGTGAAAGGGTTTCTTAATGCAGTGCAGGTTGCATACAATTGTGAACAAAGGAGGTGTAAACTGCACAAGTGCTCACTAGTACCAAATATCAGAGTACCATATTAGATAATACCTTTCACAGAAATAAATAAAGGACTGTCAATACATATTCGTGATCGAAAACAAAACATATAGCCCTTTTTTTGGAATCAATATTTGAAAATAACTGAGACGTAAAAGTAATCACGCCTTTGCCACTATCTTTAACCATTGTCACCCTCTGGGACTAGATGTTGCTAGAGTTAAAACATTGGGCCTCATTACGACTGTTACTGGACCAGCACAGTATGACTCTGCGGGCAGGTGCCGTTCCACCCGCCAGGGTCAGACCTGGCGGGCGGAACGGCACCCACCCCGAGAGTTTCACAGAAGCACCGTTATTAATGGTGCTGGTGTTTCCCTGATCGCCATTGCCAAATGGGAATGGGGATTTACAATTACCGGCGCCTGACTTCCTGGAACGCCAGGGTCATAATGCCCCGGTGTTTCCGGCAAGCCAGGCGCCAGTAAAATGTACAAGTGTTATAATGAGGCCCATTCTCTCTCTGCTTTACACAATAAATCTATTACGCAAATTGCCCTGCATGGTATCCTTGTTCATCGGGGTCAAAGAACTGAATACATTCTGTTGACAACTTGTTTGTTTATGACATGCTTGTCTCTTGCCAGACCTATGCATTCCGCTGCTCTATTTTGTTTATTTGAAACATTCACTTTTGTATGTGTTCTGTCCTGTCAGACACAGTAATACCATTCTGCAGGTCTGAGTAAATATGATCAATTGGCCTGTAAGGGAGGTCCATTTGTCTTCCGTTTCACTCAGCACACAGTGACAGTAATTTCCACTGATCTGCCCCCACTGCTAGGCTTGCTGCTACAAAGAGCAATTGATTATTATGCTGTGGAGCTATTGACTGTCACTGTGAACACAAGGTTTATTTATTGTTCTGAACAACACACTGGTATGCACATAACTTACAGTTCTTTTTCAAAAGGAAAGTATTATCTTGAGAAAACACATCCTTCTTACCACTATTGTAAACATAGAGACTTTTAAATCTTTCATTGAAAGTCATATTTAATTTGGCACAGAATGAGAAATGTGTGTTTTATTTAATGAATTTGTATTGTTTTCATCGTGTGGTTGAGGTTTATTGACATGAAACACATGTCTCTATTAGCCTTTTTAGAGCTCTATCCATTGTGTCCCCACCTGTTAGATGATGACATAGCTTGCACAGAATAAAACGTTTGGAATATAACACATAAGAAAGAGCACAATTGTTAAACACGCAAAGGCCACGTTATAAGGGAACTAACAATAAAGTTTGACTAATTAAAATGGACATGTTTGTGCGACCCATCCCCTTATTTCAATAGGTTACAATTGATCACACTTGTATTTGTGGTTTTGTGGAACCATCCATGCTCCATTACACTTTGAGATATGTTCTAGAACAATACCGCGTTGGAAAATGTGCATAAACGATTTACACTTCTGATCATCCTTTGTTCCACAATAGCAAAGCTGTATACTCCCTCTTAATATTGGAAGTCTGTTCACTATCATTGTTCCCCTCTTTTAGCTGGTTCAGGCTCCACTAAAGCCGTCTTTGCTTGATGACACTCCTTGTCAAACCAAGTCTTATTGGTTAAAACGTTGCAATACCCGGGATAATATAGTAACAAAGGATTAGACAATGGGCCTCATTACAACCCTGGTGGTAGCCGTGCCTGTCACACAGGCACGGCCGCCGCCAGAGTTGCATTTTTTCCAGCCCCTGGCAATGGGGACATAAAGGGCTATTCCGACCTTGGTGAACCCTGTATGTCCCCATTGCCAGGGGCCAGAATCCATCACTCCCCATTCCCATTTGAGCCCTATAGGGCTCAAATGGGAATGGGGAGTTCGGATGCACCGGCACCGTTTATAATGGTGTCGGTGCATCCAACATGCTGTGCTCGCGGGTGCCTTTCTGCCCGGCTTACCGGTTCCGTAGTTCCCGGACCAGCAACATTATAATGAGGCCCAATGTGTCTAATAGGTTGGAGTATGAGGTTGCAATGATGGTTTAAAGATTGCACTTCTGCCTGTGCAGACTACACATATAGAGGGATTAGAAATTGAGAATAAAATATCCCTGGAGGGTAGTTTGAGGAATTGCCATCTGGTAATGATGTAGAAACCCTGGCTTTCTTTGATTTGTATTAAATAATACAATGATAAAGGTAATTCCATCTCAGAAATGGCTATCTGTTTTTCAAATCCCCATTTCGTAAGCTCCTTGCTAAAGGTATAGTGGCACTTGTGCCCTGCTGCGTCAGTATTTTGATCTGTGTCTGCTCTCCAGTGGACCAGAGCATGTTCAGACGAAACAGGTGCCAACTTGACAGCTGAATTTGCAGTCAAGTCACTTGAACAATAGGGCTGCATTTAAAATATTCACCACTGTTGCTAAACTATGTAATTATAGGAAATCGCAATCCTGGTGGCAGCTATCATCTTTAAACATAAGCCATGCCTGAGATAGGACATGGTGTATGGTGTAGTTCTTAATTAATAAAGCCATATCAAATTGACATGTTAATGTTAAAGGTATTTGCCCCGCGCAACATCACCACTGATGTGGTCCACAGGCACTCTGGCAGATCTGAAAAGGAGTGTGTCAAGTGGGTGTGGGGGGGCATAAGGGTGAAGTGGGAATAGGAAAGTGAGAGTTGTGATGTCCTGTTTGCCGCTTCAGTTCGGTTTGCACTGTTCGCTGAGCTTAAGTGCGGTTTTCGATCAGTCCCAGAATTTCCATGTGCCGTTGTCGCGGGTCATGTGTTGTTATTCTGTTTTTGCAATGACATGAAGTGCATGTGGATTGCTGTGCATAGGAGTGGTTGTGTGAGTTTCTGTATGTTAAGTAGGCGGAAAGTTGACTTTTTAAGGTACGGTTATAATGGTTTTCAAATATATGTCCATTTCTTACCACCTTGCCTTCATATTTCTGTGCTCAACCTCTATGGTTATCCTGTGTGTTTGGTACTCGTCTTTGACCGCCTAGTTGGCATGTATGCTGCGTAGTTGGAGCTCTCTATTGTCTGGCTCCAGTGATTTGTGTATCTAGCTCACATTCGCTACTTCCCCTGCCCTGTGACAGTTGTAGTTTTGTTCATAGCCCTTGTTTCGTATCGTCCATCCTGTTGGTCATCTCCACCTATCCAAGTATCCTTTAGGGCTGGTGGCGTGTGGGGCTCGGTGGGCAGTGCGTGCACACCCGGCTTTTATAATGGAGGAGTAGGTTAGAGTTCATGGTTTCCTACAGGGGTATTCACGATTTTGTTGTGGACCTTTCTTCCTAGTTGATGACTTCTAAACATGGAGTAAAGAGCCAAGTTTTGAATAACTTTCTGAACTCCAAATGCCCCCTTGTGTTGCATATGTTTTTCAGTAGGTTGTTCCAGGTCATGGTTGCCAGGTGAGTGAAAGATGATCCTCTGAGTTTTCTTTTGTTGTACAGTTTTGGTACTAGGCGAATGTCGTTGCTTGATCTGAGTGATCTTGTCGGGCGGTAGACAGTTATTTTTTTCTTTAGGAAATCTGCTCCCTGGCCGTGGACTGCTCTGTGCATTACGCACATCATTTTGAACTTTATTCTCTATTTTAGTGGCAACCAGTGTAGCATTTTCAGCGCAGGGGTATTGTGTTCTCTTCGTGGTAATCTGAACAGCAGTCTTGCAGCAGCGTTCTGTATGCGCTGACATTTTTTATGCAGTCATTCTGGCATTCCTAGGTATAGGCTGTTGGCATAGTCTACTCTGGACATGATGAGTGTGATGATGTCTTTTGTGGTGAAAGAGAGGAATGGTAGGATCATTTTTTTTTGCATGTAGCAGGAAGAAACATTTCTTGATTATGGAATTTACTTGTGGTTCATGTGTTAGTTTGTTGTCCATCAAGACTCCCAGGATTTACGATAGACCATGGAAACCAGACCAGACATGAACAGGCTATATGTATTCTCACTAGACTTACTGTATTGCTGCACCCATCAGGATGAAAGCCAGTGGGGTTTATCTTTCTTCGAAACACCTCTCTCAAGCAAGATACCCCCTCATCGGGAACAGGTCTGGGAAATAGGAATCAAAGAGCACACATTGTACAAAAGACTAGCTTCACATCAAGGATGTTGTAAACCAAATGGTCTTTTATGCAACAGGTCGGGTAAGTGCAGACAAAGGGAGCTCAGCACAAGTGGGGAAGGCTTCCCCATCTTCTTTCTCTCTGTAACTCTCCTCTTATCTGCACCACTTCCTTGAGCATTAAGCACTTTGGCTATGATGTAAGCATTCGAAGACTACTTGCCTCAAGAACAGGGATTGGACCCCTTAACGCAGGCTTGTGTTTGTCCAATCATTGTGGACATTTGCCTAAAAAAGAGGGGTTCTCCCATGCCTCCTTTGATTTACTTTTGGACCATCTGGCAGAAGGAAGAATTTATCTGGACCTCTTTTAAGAGAGTGGATATTCCCAAAGTACTCCACCAGTTAGGTAAAGATTGAGCCTCTAAAGCAGAGGCAAGCTCTGCTTCCTAACCATGCCGCAAGGGACCTGGGGGGTGATCTGCTGCTGGGGCAAGACCCACCTACGTGCAAGCTACACTGGTACCCATGACGTCACTGGAGGTGAACGACTCCTGCATGTGTTTTCCAGAACTTCCTGGTGTTGGCAGAAATGAAAACGAAACAAGGACTTATCTGGACTCTGAGTCCCTGCATTGGGATTCCCAGCATCAGGAGAGTCAGAATAGCCAAAAGCACGATGTTCACCTTAGAACCCCTTCACTCACCTTTAAACAACGTTCAGGAGCTGTTGAACCAACTGGTGCTGAATTTGGCACACTCTCAACTTCAAACTGTTGCTGCATGCATCGTCGAAATAGCTCAAGCTACATCATCCTAAGCCAAGCTTGTCACCTGTTTGGCTCGAACCAACCGCTGACCAGCAGACTTCATCTTTAACCACTGGAAGCAATGTGTCACACAATGACCCGAAACAGAGGTTATCAACAATTTGAATCGGCTTAACATTGAGTTGTCGCCTTGTTAAACCGCACATGGGAACATCAGGATCACAGATTTGAACCATGACAAACCCATCTCAAACCACTGGGACATCATTCGCTGACATTAATCCCCCATCGGGCTGTGCCTGCTACTGAAGGGACCCAGCCCGCTACTGAAGGGACCCACCCACCCTACATTAATAGTGTAATAGTGTGTTAACATCTGAAGAACTTGTGCAACATAGTGCAAACCTGAGCGATACATGGTAGGCTTCACTCTTGCAACCTATATTTCTTGTATATTGCTTACTATTTATAATAGGCCATCCGTAGTCTGGTTCTTATCTGGTATACTGTGTATTGTGCATATTTTGGATATATTTTGTGTATATTTTGCATATTTTGTAAGCATGTAAGCATTCTAGACATTCTAGACATTGCAGACAAGGGCAACCCTAGCTTTGGCTTTATCTTGTATATTGTGTATTGTGCATATCTTGGATATATTTGTGTATATTTTGTATATTTTGTAAGCATGTAAGCATTGTATTTGGTGTACATTTCGCAACTTTGTAAGCTTTGCATTTTCATACTGCGGCACCCTTCTACTTATGAGTCTGGTGCGCTTAACAAATGAATAAACAAACAAACAAACAAACATTAACCAGCAGTTACCACATCGCAGACATGCTTGAATATTGAACCATGCCTGATGAGCCATCCAAACAACATTGCTTGAATGCCGAACTCAACCTGCTCTGCACTACTGCTTTGAACTGACTTGATACACAACTCGCCACACACATACTTGGGATGACGTGATTAGACCAGCATAAGAAGCCTGATCTGATGCTGTTGAACAGCCAAGAACAGCAAGAAGGTATTATTGACTTCTAATGTACCCCTCTTGTCATTTGTGGGCCCAAGAGACTTGTTATGTCCCTTTTGATCTTTCATATTAGACATATCCTTTTTGAACATGTGATATGATATGATATGATATGGCAATTATAACGCGCCTATACACAAGTGTTTCAAGGCGCGATGAGGCTGGGAGGGGGGACAAGGTGTCATTCAGATCGCGCAAGTGCATGGGAAGGGGGGAAAGGGAAAGTGCTAGGGACAAGGGAGAGGGGAAAGTGCAGTACATGGGATAGTGGAATAAAAGGATAAAAAATAAGGGGCCAGCTGGTGGGAAGTGCAAGGTAAGTGCAGAACAAGTGCTCGGAGGGGGGATGTAGGGATACAGAGACTGCCCCGCGGTGCACTGGTTGCCAGGGAGGCAGTGCCGGAGGCAGGTGGCTGGGCCAGGGACCGAGATCAGTGAGAGTGACCCGGTGCTGATTCAGTGCGGTTTCAGTCAGGAATTTAGCAGGGGAGAGGGGGAGAGAAAGCAGAAGCAAAGAGGAAGGTTTTGAGGTGCTTTCGGAACCGGAGATGGTTCTCCTCAAGTTTCAAGGAGGCAGGAAGGCTGTTCCAGAGGGAGGCCTCTGCTGCAGAGAGAGATCTACCCCCAACGCGTTGCTTGGAGAAGCGGCTGACCCTGAGGGAGTTGGAGGCGGATGAGCGAAGAGCTCGAAAAGGAAGATATTTAGGAAGGGAGAGTTGAAGGTATTTCGGCCCCAGGCCCCAGAAGGCCTTGTGGACAAGGCAGAGGGTTTTGAACTTAATCCTCTCAGCCACTGGGAGCCAGAGAAGAGATTTCAGTCCTGGAGAGATACGGTCCCTGGGCTTGCGGCCAAGAACACGTCTCGCAGTCCTGTTCTGGATGAGTTGCAGATGGCGGAGAGTAGAGGCAGGCAGATTTAGATAGAGGCTGTTACAGTAGTCCAGCTTAGAGAGAACCAGGGATCTGGAGACAGTGAGCTTCTGGGGCAAGGAGAGGAAAGGAAGAATACCTCTAAGGAGGTGCAGCTGGTAGTGTGACTTCTTAGAGACGTCAGAAATGTGGGGAGAAATGTGGGGAGAGAAGGAGAGTGTGGAGTCGAAGATGACCCTGAGGTTTTTTGCTTTGCAGGTAGGAGAAGGAATAGGGCCTAGACAGGCCGGCTAGAGAGCTGCAGGAAAGGAGGGAGTGGGTGTGCTGATGAGTAGAATCCCAGTCTTGCTGGCATTAAGGCAGAGGTCATTGGCGGCACACCACACCTAAATAGCAAACAGACAGTCAGAGATGAGGGAAGGAGAGGAGGAGGCCGAGGGTAGCCTGAAAATGAGCTGGGTATCATCCGCATAGCACTGAAAGTTGGGGCAGAGAGCGGCGATGCGGTGGGCAAGGAGTGCCAGATATTGGTTGAACAGCCAGGGATAGAGGCTACATCCCTGGGGGACACAACAGGTAGACAAAAAGATGTCAGAGAGGAAGGACCCAAGTTGGACTTGGGAGGGTCGATTGGAGAGGAAAGAAGTCAGCCACGCCAGAGCCTGACCAGTGATACCCAGGTTATCACGGAGACGGTTGAACAGGATGGCATGGTTGACAGTGTCAAAGGCAGAAGAGAGATCAAGCAAGATGAGAACACACAGAGTGTTAGAGTCAAGGTTGGAGAGCAGGTCTTCACAGATGTTCAGGAGAGCAGTTTCCGCACTTCTGGCCGCTCTGAAGCCAGACTGATGGTCATGAAGACAACACACAGATTCAGTGTGGAGATTAAGCTGGGAGATGGCCAGTTTCTCCAGGAGCTTGCCCGGGAAGGGAGTGATGGAGATTGGGCGATAGTTAGCCGGCAAGAGTGGTGCTTTATTGTTTTTTCCAGTGGAATTTCCAGAGTGCTTGCATTTATCACATTCTGCATTTCTCTCCTCATTCCTAACAAGGGTGGATATTAATATAATGGTTTTTAATTAATGATATGTATATATATATTATTTATGTATTTGTTTGACTTGTATATGGTTATATATTATAGGGCGGTGGTAGTGATGGTGAGTCGGACACCCATTGAAACCACTTAAAATTCTATTGCTACTAACTTTTGATTCGAGTAAGGAATTTGACCGAAATTCAGAAAGTGAGTAGGGACTCGCACCCGCCCTCCCCCAAAGCTTCATAAAGATCTGTTACAATGTTTATTTTCCACAATTGCAGCCTACTTCCCATTCTTTTTCCCATAGACAAATAAGGTCTATGTTTGCCAAAGTGCACAGCCCAAACCGCTGGACAAATTTGAACCAACTTGGTTTGTGTTTTTTAGTGCAGTAGTTATTTAAAAGTTTGACAGAGATGGTGGGGCCCCGTGGTCAAAAATAGATATCAATTTCTCTGGTAAATTGCCAAACCTCTGTGTTTGTAGAAAATGAAACCGCTGCCATCTTGTTTATCTCTCAATGCAGGAGATAGCCACGACTATAGCCAAGGATAATGGAAAATGAGACATGGGAAAAAAGCCATTTGCAGGTCAAAAAACATGCACATTGCACCAGCCTTGAGGGCACCAAGTGAAATTTTGGAGTTGGACTAAGTTTGCACAAAGCTTTCTGTAGCCTTGAATAGCAAACATCTCAAAGCAAACTGCGTCACAGAAACAGCTTGTGTTGTGGGGGGAAAAGGAGAGGGCAGGAGCTGGCATCGATGATGGGGGCACTTGGTCAGGTCCCAAAAGCATTTCTTCCCATGTTCCTGGTTAAATGTTTTTAAAGTCGGGGTGAAAAATCACTGACCATGGGAAGTGTCATGATAGCCATCCCAACCCCCATCCATGCAGTAACCAATACAGAGACTGCTTAGCTTCAAAGGGAATAGGGGGCCAGCCCCCTCAAGTCATGTTGCCTGATCAATGAACTGCTGTTACAAGAACACTTAGAGAAATGTGCCAGCCCTTTCCTTCCTTTGAAACTAAGCAGGGTCAGTCCCACCTTGAAGCTAAGCAGTGTCGGTCCCGGTTACTGCATGGATAGGCGATGAATTAGGCATCCTGATCATTTTTATTTTAAATGTGCTATCAGTCCATGAAAGTTTTGCACTCAGAGACAATTTTTTCCCTTTTGCTCTCCCAGTCAATAATAAATCAAAAAAACAGATGGGATTACAGCTACATTGGGTTTCCCATCCACACAGTAATTGGAACCAACCATGCGCAGCTTCAAAGCGAAGAATGGGTCAGCCCCCTAAAGCCATGTTGCCTAATAAATTAGCTGATCTTACAAGACCACAGGGGGCTGGATTCTTCCTTGCTTTGAAACTAAGCAGGGCCGGTACCAGTTACTGCATGGATGGAAGACAGTCCACAGCCCCAAATGCTGTCTGTTTCATTAGTTTTAAATATCTCATAACACACAGCATCCACATTATCTTTTTTTAAACCGTGCTACAGTCAGCCCTTGAACGTTTTGCCTTTTGCTGAATTGCATTATGGTATTTGTAGTCTCACAGTTAAGATGGGGAAATAATGCCACTATTGGACACTTGTTGACTAAAACAGTTCTTTAAGATTTATATACTTGAGTGAAACTATGGTATGTGTACTTTTCAAGTTATCTTTATAAAGCAGAGTATTGTTGAAAGCCTGACATGGGGGTGAGGAGGGGAAATGATGAGAGTGCAAGTCAGTCATGAGTATTTGCCCAAGATGTTGCAAGAGAGTTTGCAATCCTGGACACTGGTGCAGGTATTGTCCCCTGATTTTGGCTGCTTTTCATGGTACAATTAAAGGACATGTGGGTGGACTGTGTACCTTTTTTTCAGAAGGCAGACGCATCCCTTGTTTTTTATTTTTAGTTTGGAAAGTTTGCTCAAGCATTTAGCTACCAGGATTTTAATCAGATTGTCATGTTCCCAGTGCAGAAGCTTACCCACAAGCACTTGTTTCGTATTGGTATTTTGTTTTCCTGGGACTATAACACAACAAATTGCTGGGTTTAAAAGGTGAGCACCTTTTATACTTTGCCAGCATATTTATTGGAAGATTTCCTCTCTCAGGTAATTTTTCTGGTGTTCATTACTTTTTTTTAAAGTCCAATGCTATTTTGTCTAGCACACTTTCTTCTAAGGAGAAGGTCAATTGAACTACATTTGTATATTTCACATTGATATGATATTGAATGGCATTTATAATGCACCTGTACACAAGTCTTTCTAGCCGCCACAAGACAAGGGAGGGAACACAGTGGGAAGACAAGGCAAATTATCCTATTTGGCCTTGTGTCGTACGGACCGTGCAAGTGCGATAATGCTAGTTGCAGGGGTAAGGGAGTGGGGAATTGCAGGGGAGAGGGAATGGGGAAGTGCGAGCAGGGGAACAAGCCCTGAGTAAGTGCAGCCAGGGCAGCACAGCTCTGGGTAAGTGCAGAAGGCAGGGGGGCTGTAGGGGTACAGTTACAGCGCTAAGTGCATAGTGGCCCGGAGGCAGTGCATGGAAGACTGGTTGTGGAGGAGCAGGGGACCTGGTGAACTCTGGGGGTACCAAGAAACCAGCTGGCACAGCAGAACAGGTAAGTTAGCAAGGAAGCAAGTAGAGAAGGCAGAGGAGATAAGGAAGATCTTGAGCTGCTTCCGGAACTGTATGTGGTCCGGCTCAAGTCTGAGAGGGGCAGGGAGTTAGTTCCAGAGCACAGCACCTGCAGAAGAGAGAGAGATCTACCCCCCCCCACTCTCTGTTAGGAGAAGTGTCTGACCCTCAGAGAGTTGGAGGTAGCCGAACGAAGGGTTCTAAAAGGGAGTTATTTCGAAAGTTGGATGTAGTGCAAACCCCAGTCCCAGAAAGCCTTGTTGATGATGCAGAGGGTCTTGAACTGGATCCTTGCAGCCACCAGGAGCCATTGGTGAGATTTCAGGCCTTCAGAGGTACAGTCTCTCTGCTTGAAGCCAAGGATATGTCTTGCAGTCCTGTTCTGGATTAGTTGCAGAGGGTGAAGAATAGAGCTAGGCAGATTGAGAAAGAGGTTGTTGCAGCAGTCCAGCCTGGAGAGAACCAGGGCTCTGGAGATGGTGGACATCTGGCGGAAAGTGAGAAAAGGTAGAATGCCTCTGAAGACTTGCAGCTGGAAGTGGGCCTTCTTGACAAGTTCCGTGATGCGAGGAGAGAATGAGACAGTGGAGTCAAATATGACATCAAGGTTTTTTGCCTCACAGGAAGGCAAAGGTAAAGGGCACAATGAGGGTGGCCAGAGTGAGAGAGGGAAAGCTGGAGCAGGAGTCCCAATGAGAAGGAACTCTCTCTTACAGGCATTAAGGCAGAGATTGTTGGAGGTGCACCAGTCCTGAATCGCAGATAGGCCAGCAGGAATGAGTGAGGGAGGAAAGGATGCTGAGGGAAGCCTGAAAGAGAGCTGAGTGTCATCTGCTTTACACTGAAAGTTAGAGGAGAAGGTAGAGGTCAAACAAGCCAAATGGGCCAGATAGTCATTGAAGATCCAGGGTCAGAGAATAGATCCCTGGGAGACACCGCAAGTTGAGAGAATGGTGGTGGAGAGAAAGGACCCAAGTTGGGCCTGGGAGGGTCGGTCCAGGACGAAGGAGGTCAGCCATGCAAGGGCCTGATCTGTGATGCACGCAATCTCACAGAGTCGACTGATCAGGGTGGTGTGAATGACTGTGTCGAAGGCAGAGGAAAGGTCAAGGAGGATAAGGACAGAGGGAGAGCTGAAGTCCAAACTAGAGAGTAGATCTGCACAGGTGTTCAGGAGAGCAGTTGCTGTGCCTCTGGCTGCTCTTATGCCAAACTGATGGTCACAGAGACAATCAACATATTCAGTGTGGAGAGTAACTTGGGAGATGGGCAGCTTTTCCAGGTGTTTGCCCAGGAAAGGAGTCATAGAAATTGGATGATAGTTTGCCAGACAGGTAGGATTGGCAGAAGGAATTTCTAGGAGGGGTGCAGAAGGGAGTGTTTGAGGAGAGAGGGGAAAGTTCCAGTGGCAAAAGAGTGATTGCAGAAATCGACCAAAGCTAGAGCGAGGCTGTCAATGTGGTCCTTGATGGTTTTGGAAGAGCAGGGGAGTATTTGCTTGGATCACACTTTAATAGATCGAACTTGTCTAGAAACACCATCAGATTTTGTCAGTGAGAAGGACGAAAAAAGGAGGAGGAGAGGAAGAGGCGGCCAAAGGGGGCCTGAGCAAGGTAGAGGAAGATGTGAGTGAGGACAGGATATATGTATAAAATATATGTTCACTTACTATGCATATATTAATGGGTGCCAGCTTTTGATTTTCACTAGGGGGGCAAAAGTACTCAGGCATATGTTATTCTTGCAGCTGGACATTTGTTTCCCTTTTCCATGCTGCTTCAATGTGGTTAGTTGGGGTTGTGCGATGTATCACAACAGTCACCAAGAGACCAGCCATAAAACAAGGGGCTTGTACCACGCTGCTTAACCCAAGTGTGTGATCATCTGCAAATAATGTAATCTCACTGTGCATTGACTAAAAACATTGTGAGTTCTCAAAGCCGCAATCTTTTATATATAATTAAAAAGACAAATATAGATATTTTTACTGCTACAGTGGGTTATCCACCCATGCAGTTACCCTGCTTAGCTCCTAAGCAAGGAAGGGGGCAGCCCGCTAAGGCCATGTTGCCTAATAAATAAACCTGCCTTACATGACCACTTAGAGCAACATGGCCTGAGGGGGCCGGGTCCTTCCACACTTTGAAACTAAGGATGGTTGGTCCATCTTGCTGCATGGATGGGAGACTGTCCACAGTCCCAAATAGCACATGCTTTTCTAGTTTTCAATGTCTCATAACAGACAGCATTCAAAATATTTTATTTTAAACCGTGCTACTGTCAGTCCTTGAAAGTCTTGCACTGAGAGACCATTTTTTGCCTCTTGCTAAACTGCATTCTGGTATTTGTAGTCTCCCAGTCAAGATGAGGGGAGTAATGCCACAACTGTACATTTATTGCCTAAAATAGTTCTATAAGGATTTATATATTTGAGTGACACTATGCTATGTGTATTTTTCAAGTTATATTTATAAAGCAGAGTATTGTTGAAAGCCAGAAATGGAGGTGAGCAGGGGAAATTATGAGAGGGCACGTAAATCATGACAATTTGCCCAGGATGTGGCAAGAGTGTTTGTAATCCTGGACACTGGTGCAGGTAATTTCCCTGGATTGTGGCTGCTTTTCAGGGCACAAGTAAAGGACACATGCGGGTGGACACCGTAACCTTTTTTCAGAGTGTGGACGAAATCCTTTTATTTTTTAGGTTGGCAAGCATTCTCATCTATTTGGCTACCAGTATTTTAGTCAGGTTGTCATGTTCCCAGTTCAGACGCTTACCCACAAAACCAAAAGCACTTGCTTCATATAGGGATTTTGTTTTCCATGGACTATTTCACTACAGATTGCTGGGTTTAACAGGTGAGCACCTTTTATACTTTGCCAGCATATGTCTGGGAAGATTTCCTCTCTCAGGTTATTTTTCTGGTGTTCTTTATTTTTTTCAGACGTCAAATACTGTTTTTTCTTGCACACTTTCTTCCAAGGAGAAAGTCAATTGAACTACATTTGTGCATTACACTTTAAAATATATGTTCACTTCCTGTGCGTATATTTATCAGTGCCAGTTTTTCATTTTCACAATGGGTGCAAACGTACCTTGGCATATGTTATTCGTGCAGCTGGTCATTTCTTTCTCTTTCTGTGCTGCTTAAATGCAGTTAGTTGTGCGATGTATCACAACAGTCACCAAGAGACCAGCCATAAAACAAAGGGCTTTAGCATGCTGCTTAACCAAAGTGTGTGATTCACTGCAAATAATTTAATATCACTGCACATTGACTAAAACCACTGTGAGTTCTCAAAGCCTGAAATCCTCTCTACATAATAAAAACATAGATATTTTGCACAGCTACGGAGGGTTTACCATCCATGCAGTAACTGGGACTGACCCTGCCTACCTTCTCGAGGAATGGCCAGTCCCCTCAGGCCATGTTGCCCAATAAATGAACCCACCTTACAAAAACATTAAGAGCAACATGGCCTGAAGGGGTGGACCATTCCTCACTTTGAAGCAAAGCAGGGTCGGTCCTGGTTCCTGCATAGATGCGAGAAAGTCCATAGGCCGAATGCTATCTGTTTGTCTTCTTAGTTATAAATCTCTCATAACACACAGCAACAGCATTATTCTGTTTAAACTGTGCTACCGTCAGTCCTTGAACGTTTTGCACTCTGAGAAAATTTGTTTGCCTTTTGCTGAATTGCATTCTGGTATTTTAGTTCCCAGTCAAGATTGGGTGAATAATGCCACAATAGTACACTATTTGCCTAACATAGTTCTATAGGGATTTGTATTGTTGAGTGACACTATGGTATGAATACTTTTCAAGTTATCTTTATAAAGCAGAGTTATGTTGAAAGCCAGTCATGGGGGTGAGGAGGGGAAATTATGAGAGGGCATGGACGTCATGAGTATTTGCCTATGATGTGGCAAGAGAGTTTGCAATCCTGGACAATGGTGCAGTTATTTCTCCCAGATTGTGGCTTTTTTTCACAGCACAAAGAACACATGTGGGTGGACAGCGTAACTTTTTTCCAGAGGTCACAATCAACCCCTTGGTATTTTTTGAGGCTGACAAGCTTGCCCAAGTATGTGGCTACAAGGAATTTACTCAGGTCGTCATGTTCCCAGTACAGATGTTTACACGACCACAAGCACTTGTTTATAAAATGGACAGTGTGCATGCCCAAAGGCCATGGTTAGTAGTTTGGTAGTGTGTAAGCGATATTCAATCAACACTACAGCTGAGTCAATGCCTAGTCTGGGATGCTGAGAAAACCCTTATTGATGTATTTTTATGTCCAGTTCAGTACTCTGGATGACAACCCTTGTATAACACCCCCCTCTTAGAATCCCCCTGACCCCACTGAGCCAAGAAGTAGGTTTGTTTTGCAAATTTAAAAGGTTTATTTGGGCAATTCAACAATATATATCTATCACACTTTATAAATAAATTGTTAACTGATATCACACTTCAGAATATGACCATGATCAACAATGGATAATGTTACAGGGGTACACTGATTTGGTTACTTAGGAGTAGTGTAGAGGATGAGGTAGCTGAAAATGCTTGATGGTTTCAATGAAATGCAAGGTGGAATAAAATGCAGTACAGAAGATAACTTGATATGGCTTCAACAAAAGACAATGTAATCACTTTTCCTTGACAATTCACTCCCCCCTATGCAATGTAAGAAATGGAAGGAGAGCACACAGTCTTCAAGAATCCCAACAAAATGCAATACGAAATGCAGTTCCACCCCAGCAAGCTTAGAGGAAAACAGGTAGAGGTTTGAAACACAGGCCCAAAATGCTTTTAAATGTGATGCCAATGGATGGGAAAATGTGGTAACTGATTTTAATTCGGTTCCAGGGTCATTGGAAAGCCTAGATTCTAAGCTTTCAGATGAAAGTTATATCTCGTTCCTAGCACAAACGGTTCCGGAGATACGGACGATTTAATAAAGGTAGATTTTTGGATTTAAAGTAAAACTCAAAATGACAGGTGACAGCTTGCAGCTGCGAATTGACAGGTGACAGTTGTGCAGCTTTAAAAATGACAGATGACACGATTTCTAGGAGGCTGTTCTAATTAGGTTAAAATAGTTTGGATTAGATTATTTTAACTAAGAGATTGGGTTCTGCACAGTTCTGGCGGTACTCACAATATATTTTGGGCAGGAATGGGCCTCGCCACGGATCTGGTCAGGTTTTGGACTGGACTCCGGTTCTGGTCTCAGCACTTCACAACGATCTGGGTCAGCTCTGTGGTTCTCTGGATCTCTGGTCTGCTTCCGGTCCGGATCAAGTGGATTCTGGATGTAATACTGCTTTCTGGGTACTGGCAAAAGTTCTTGTCACAGAATTCAGACAGTTCGCCCGGCTGTGGAATAGTTTGCAAATGATTTTAAGGATGCTGAGGCCTGCTGAGAAGAGTTCTCAGTTTGTGGGTTTAGGCCCTTGCTTTAAGTTCTGAAGTAAATCTCTGGTCTCTGAAGATTGATGGATGTGAAGTCTGGAGTCTCCCGGCAGAGCGTCCCGCAGAAAATGCAATTGAATGACTCTACCTGTTCCAGCAGTCTCTTTTTATGTGTTTTGGAAGTGGGTGTGTGCGTGGCATAACTGAGCCTGCCCCTCTCTACTTGTCATTGGCCCAATTCTCCCCTCTACCATGATTGGGGGAAGGAAATGGATTGTCATCATGATGAGGTCTGTTTATGGGTCAGAGGATCCTCCCCTGGTCAATTTGCCCACAAATCTATATTTGATTCAAATACATTTTTATCTATGTACCATTTTTCTCATATTATAGGTCCAGTTAACTTATTTTCTGTAGCACCAAACCATCCGATCCCTGTCTTTGTACGATGTCGTGTCCACTGATGACAGAATTCTCCCCTTTTCATCCAGATAACGACTTCTAAACCTTTCCAGATTTTACACAAATGTGCACCAGGGATATGGGTTTCAGATGATAAAGTGTCAGAGTTTTAACATGCAGACATTTGGAGTAAGACCCTATTTTCCGCTAGCAACCCCACAGAATACACCATAGGGTCCTAACGCCTCTTAAAACGTGCACAGAAAAATCACAAAAATAATGATATTACTTATATAATTTTGACCAGTCCGCACTATGAGTTATCTATCTTTTTAACTTATGCCCTGGTAAAAAAAAGGGGTGTGGCTTCCCACATCACATGGTGGAAGAACTGGTTTATCCACTTCCCCCAAGCTCAGCTGGCTCTCACAGGCACTTCTCCTCCCACTTCTCCCAAGAGGAAGCCACTTTACGCCCCCCCCCCAATGTAACATTTGCCTGAGTCCATTGTTCAGTTTCCTGCAGTCCCCAGGTAATTCAATCAGAGAGGTGTTTAATTCCTTTTGGTGGGGAAGCAGGATGCAGCCAGGCCTGGGAACACAGCTGTTGATCCAGTTTCAACTCCTCTCGGGGGTAGTTGTCAGGCAGAATCCAGTTTCATTAAGCCAGGTTTCAGCTAAATGTCACTTTTTGTTCCGAGTTTTCTACATTCAAATCAAAGCTAGAGTGCTGATTCTAAGTTCAAAACTATGACATGTCAACAGTTACAAACTATGTGACACTCAAAAGTAGGTGCCTCATTTAATTTAAACATTTTGATTTTAGTGGTTTTCAGTTCAGTTTAACTTAAGCTGCTGACCTCCACAGCTCAGCCAGTTTTGTTATGAACATTGTTTTGGGCTCTTTTTCTTTCCAGATTTTGTATGCAAACAAAACTTCATTCTGCCAAATGTCTGCTGGTGTTCAGAGAGATTTTTGAATATCCTGCAATGTTTGACATAGGCATTTTAGCTTGCATTCAGAGAAACCAAGGTGATTTCAAAGGGCTTTTTAAACTAACAGGCACTGCTGTTTTTCCTTTGGCACACATTCCACTCATGGCACCCCTGGCCCATCACACTCGCACTGGTGGGTGGAAGATTAGGCGACCATTTTGGTGTGCGCACAAACTGCACGGTTTTCCTGGATTCTGGCGCACATGTGGGCTTTTTGGCCATCTTGGATTTTCTAAGCCCACAGCACCAAATGTTGCAGCTTAATGACTCAAACGTGTGTCAATACACCCGACAAAGCCCCCCCACCTGACTGCACTTTGAATTTGAGTCGAGGGGGAGTCGGGTGCGAAGAATGTTTTGACCCACGCACTGGTATGTCCGCATCATCTTCTTCCAATTCCGCAAATGGCACAGTTCAGCATCTTTTCCTCCATCCGGTTGGATCGATCGGTTCTCGTCGCCGGTCCTGATGGGAATATTGGGCGGTACCGCAGGCCCCTCGGATCTTTGCCCCAGGTCTCCGGATCGTCCTCCTTGGCCAGTCTCCAGGTTTTCTTTCTCCTAGGATGACAAAGGAAAGCGGCAATACCTATTTATAGACATTTCTTCCTCACCATTGATATAGTGGGGTGGCATATACATTTTATAGTCAAAACATTTGCGTTCTTATTTTAACAAAAACAAGATACCTTTATAAGACATTTTTTTTTTCCAAATCATAATACTTTAGAGACTATATGTGGGATATTTTAGGGTTGGAATTGAATTACTCTGGAGCGGTCCCCTCTGGTATTGCAGAGGGCAGGGTGTGCCTGGGATGGCAACACTTTAGCTGATTTATATGTACCCACTTGTCTTCCGCTTCCACCAGACTACCTTTGGGGATGCGGATCTTGTACGCTACAGGGGAGATCTTGTCTATAATTTCAAACGGTCCCTTCCATGTAGGCAAGAATTTTCGCTGTTTGGCCTGGTTCCTTTGGAAAACAAGCATGTAACGGTCAACATGTACTTGTTTCCTCTAGATGAGCGAATTACAGGGCCTACAAAGTCAATTTGCAAATCTGACCATGGCAGTGTCATCCCCCTCTTTTGGAGAGGCGCACTGTGTGTGAGGGATGATGGCTGAAACTGTGCACACAAAAGACACCCCTTCAAGTATTGTTTGAGGTCCTGGCCCATGTGTGGCCAGTATGCAACCTCTCTTAAGATTTCAAGTGTTGTATGAAACCCCCTATGACCGGCGGTGGCCGCATCATGGGCGTGACTTAACATCAGGCTTCGGAATGAGGTAGGAACCACCCACTGATCATGGCCATCTTTGGATTTCCTTACCAGCAAACCGTCTTGGATTCGGAACATTTTTGGACATTTCATCAACACTCTTAGGTCCTCTTTCCCAATGTAATCGGTATTCGTCAGGGGAAAGTTCTCAGGGTCCTCAAGGTGTTGGTAAAACTTACCAATAATTGGATCCCCCTTCTGAGCTGTAATTGAATCAGCATCAGGGGTCTCCTTACTCCATTGGGCAGTTGAAAGATCATTGTGAGCATTTGTCTTGGACCTAGTGATAGCAGTGACCTGGATTTCCCCCAACAGGGACTCTATTTCTATTAGATCCCCGTGGATGGCCCCGGTTTTGGCCAGCTAATCAGCTAAGTCATTTCCAGTTTTGTCTGGTCCCTCTACTTTGGAATGACCCTTGATCATTTTCCAGTAGATGGTCATCCCATTCGATGTGACCAGATCATCAATGTTTTGGATTGACTTCCCATGTTTCAAGGGTTTGTTATTAGCACATAACATGCCTCTGGTTTTCCAATTAACCAGGTGCTCCACAAACCCGTTCCGTACATAATCCGAATCTGTGATTATGACCAGTTCGTGGAGTTGATGTTGGACAGCGGTGAGGATGGCCTGATGCACAGCCATCAACTCTGCCACCTGACTACTTCGGGGACCAATTTTGTAGCCAGCGGAGGGTTCAGGAAACTTGTTCACCCATGCATTCCCTACGCCGGCCACCAGTTCTTTCTCCCCGTGGTTGTCAACATGGTAAGAGCATCCATCCACATAGACAGTGGGCATTCCCTCACACTTGTATTCTTCAAAGACTTTGTGTGGGGAATAAAGGTATGCTTCCATGTTGTCCTTGATTTTTAGACTTTCATCCTCGAAACAATTTTCTCTGGCACAATCATGCAAGTCAGCCAGACCTTGCGCGAGGGGACTCTTCTTGTTTTGACCATATCTGACCTCCACAGGAAAGCCTTGCATTGACAGAATCCAGGAAGTAATTCGGGAATTACTCACATTTCTGGCCCGGATTCTGTCCCTTTGGAGGTATTGCAGAGGCTGGTGTGGAGTCTCCACGATGATGTGTTCCCCCTGGATAAACGGGCGGTAATTCTTCAATGCCCACACTGTTGCCAGGAGTGCCTTCTCACAATCGTTGAATTTTTCCTCCACAGAGGATAAAGTTTTGCTCGCATAGGAGATTACTTTATTGACCTTGTCATGCTTTTGGTATAATACTGCTGTCAAGCACGTATTAGAGAACCCTGTCTCCAGGAAGAACTCCTTGTTTCTGACAGGGTAAGCTAGGCAAGGCGCTTGTGAGAGGCTTCTTTTGAGTTGTCTTACTGCCTCGGATTGTTCTGGACCCCATTCCCACTTGACCCCCCCCTTCAAGAGATGAATCAGGGGTCTAGTGATCTCTGCGTAGCCCTCAATGAACTTTCTGCTGTAATTAGTCAGTCCAAGGAGGCTCCTTAGTTCCCGCAGAGTTGTGCGGTCTTTCAGTTTCTGAAGTGCTTCCACATTCTTTTCCTGGGGACAGAGACCCTGAGGAGTAATCTCATGCCCTAAGAAATTAACACGGGTTCTGCACCACTGTGCTTTCTGAAAGGAAAGTTTTGCTCCGCCGGCCCTCAACTGCGTCAGAACATAACGGATCTCCGCTATGTGTTCCTCCACAGATGAACTTTTGATGAGGACATCATCAACATAAGCCAGGTTACCCCTCGCACCCAGGTTGGGCATGGCCTTATGTAGGAAAATGTTGAATTCATTGCCGGAGTTGAGGTATCCGAAGGGAGTCCGGGTCCATGTGTACTGCTGGCCCCCAAAGGTAAAAGCCAGTTTGTATTGGTCCTCCCTACTGACAGGAATGGTCCAGTATCCATTGGTCAGGTCTATTGCTGTGAATACCTGTGACCCCTGAATCTGGGCCAGCCCTTGGTCAATGTGGGGCAGAGGCCATCGGGAAGTATGGACCCCTTTGTTGAGCTCCCTAAGGTCGGCGCAGAGTCTCCACTGGACATTTGGCTTCAATATTCCCAGCACCGGATTATTGAAGGTGCTGTGTACTGGACGGATAATTCCCCGGGACTCAAGGTTCTTAGTTATTTCAGTAAGGGACTCCATGGATGTGAGAGGCAAACGATATTGCTTCACAAACACTGGAGTCATTCCAGGGTCCGTGGGAATTGTTGTGGTGTGGATGTCGGTGCGACCACAGTCATATGAGTCTACCGCAAAGAAATCTTGGAAATCCAAGAAAACTTGTTTCAACTTTTGCTTCTGTTCCAGAGTCACGCAGGCATCAGCTAGGTTGACCCTCTCTTCCACCATCTGCCTGAAGCCTGGAAAGACTTCTGGTTTGGCTATCTCCACGGCCTCCTCCAGCTGGGTGGAGAAGTCCCTGGTCAGAGTGCTGATTTGGACTGGAGGCTTCAGGTGGGAAAGGCAGCCCTCATGGACCTGGAAAATCACCTCATCCCTCCTGAAGTCACAAGTCACATCTTCCTTACCATAAGGGCAAGAAGTGTACACCAGGAAGTTCCCCCCATGCAGGGTGAAAATCCTGTCTGGTGTTGTATTGTCATCACTGTCACTGTCAAAACAGTCCTTGGGGATTGGTCCTAACAGTTCATTTCTTAAATCAATGGAGAAATGTCGGTCATCAATCGCCATTCCAATAATGGTGCCTGCGGCTAGAGTAATACTCTTTAAGTCACTGTTATCCACCTCTATTGGAATGGTGTCATGTTCTATGTTGAGTAATGGAGTTGGGTTTACCCCCAACCCTTGCTGTTGGAGAGAAGCATTTAGATGTATATAAGCATCAGGGTTTTTCAATTTTTGTCCTCTTTTAACTTTCACTTCCAGGGAGAATTGTCTGGTCCTTTCTGGGATGGTGACTTCCTCTTTGATCTGAATTTCAACTGCATAAGGTAGCAATTGAGCTGACCTAAATGCTTTTTCTGGATCATCAAAGCCCATGGGATTATCTGCTAATCGGGACCAAGCTTTGAAGTTTATTAGGTCCAAACTAATGGCAAAGCGAGTGAGAATGTCACTGCCTAAGTAAAAGGCGGCAGTGACGTCTCGCACGACCCAACAATTATGGACTATGCTCTTGTTGCCAATGGAGATTTTGAGCATACACCAGCTTGGCAGGAGATGTTTGGAATTAGGTGCTTCCAGGTCCATTTCCCATTTGTCTATCAGTTTGAATGTGGGAATGGCTGGATCTTTTGGGAGTTGGCGGAACATGGCTTTGCTGATGAAGCTCTTACCGTTGTTCACACACACTCGAGCGAGAACAGAGTCCTTCCCATCATTTAACTGAACAGGGATGAACAACTGCTCTCCAATTTGCTGAATATCAGCCAGGCTCTGAGCTGATTTCACATCTTTCTGGACTATAGGATTGGGAGTGTCTGATTGTGGATTGGTAAAGAATTTCAGAGTGTTTCCTTCCAGTGTGGAATACCACCTTAAACTGGAAGGAAGGTTGATTTTCAGAAATAGAGAGGACCCTGCATCACCAGTCTGTTGTCCTACTGCTATTACTGTCACGTCTGAAATTTGGTTGTTCTGGAAGTGAAATTCTACTTGGTCAGATTTTTGTTCAACCATGTGGCATGTGCCGTTTAAACTAACATGGTTGACACTCTGTTTTAATTTTATTGGTCGGCTACTCTGGGTCCAGAGGACCTTGTTTATGCAATCTATTAGGGGTGACAACCTTCTCAGGAGGTCATTCCCTAGTAAACAAGGGGTGCCCTCTGGAGTCACTACTATGACCGGGTGTTTCACCTTGTGTCGCCCAATTTTGATGTCCAAATCTGCAGTCCCCTCGACAGGAATTTCCTTCCCGTCAAAGTTCTGCAGTTGTCCAGGAAGAGAGGCGAGAGGAATACGGTAATTCTTCCCCCTTCCTGCATTTAGTTCATCAAAGGCCCTTTTGGACAGAAGGGTGGCTTGTGATCCAGTGTCCACCAGTGCCGAAATTGTACCCTGCCCCTGTACTTGTACCGGGGCATAATATCTTCCCTCCTTCTCCTCAAGGGGGCACAGATAATGCACATTTTTGGACAACTGGTGGGCTAATTTTCTGGTTTTGGACATGGCGAGAGAAGAGATTTGGGCAGAATTCTGTGGAGAGTCTTGGGAATCTGAAAGAAAAAGTTGGGAACTGGAGATCAGAGCCATTGTGGGTTCCCCTGGTTCTGGTTCTGGGCCGCCCTCCCCTTTTGGGAGGCAGTCACCAGGATGGGTTTGAACCAGGGGATTTCGGTATTGTGGGTTCTGGGGTGAGATGATGGGCGGGTGTAGCTCAGTCTCCACATCTCCCCAGTCTGAATTGGCATCCCTTGGGACCCATTTTTCCTTGGGAGGAGTTCCCCCATCTCTGAAGGAAAAGATCCTTTTCCCAGGATCTTCTGAGGATCCCTCTCCCTCAAATTGGAAGACCTGTACCTCCTCCACAAAGTGGGTCTGTTTGGGTCCTTTGTTTCTCCTACCCCCCCTCTGCTCCTTGTGAGGCAGGCTTTCAGGGGCAGGAGATTTTGTTTCCGGTTCCTGGTTTTCCAGGGGCTGTTTACAAGTTGGGAAGGAAGCTTCCTCCAAGGCTTTACACCCCCCTTCCCCTTGTGCCTCCTCCCTGGGAACCGGTGGGTTATCGGGGTGCTGCCCCCGTCATTGTTCTGGAGCACCAGGTCCAGAGTTTGGGGCATTCTGCGGTGGAATACTCATCTGAGGGTTCTGTTGAGCCCTCAGTATGTGACCCAGATCTCGTGCCATATTTTGGACCTGGCGCTCAAGTTGTGAAACCCGCTCAGGCTGATACGGGGCTCTATTTTCTCCCCTTGGCTGATCCCGCGAAGGGTAGCTATCCCTTCTCTGGTAATACCCCGGATTGGGAAGATTTGGGTACCCCTCCACCCTTGGCCTCCCCTCTTCCGGATTAGGTTGTCTGGGCTCAGGGAATTGGGGAAAGAAGGATGGATGTTTTTGGGGCTGGAAATTTGGTGGATACCTGGGAAAAAGTTCTGCCCAGGATTTGGTGAATTTCTGCCCTCCTGGGGGAAGTTAGGAGGGAAGTTCCCCGGGTCAGGTGCTTGGCTGGATCCCCCCCCTTGGGCTGGAGGAGTCCACACATAACCCAGGATTGGTCGGTTTCCCTTGTAGCGGGGACTTACATAGTCAGGGGAGCGGGGGACCCCATTTGTGGGACTACCTCCTCGACTCCCTGTCTGTGACTGGCCCGAGGGCCTTCTGGGCTGTGAATTATTTGGTGCAGGCAGGTTTTTAGGCCCCCCCATCGCCAAATCTAAAATGGGGGCAACCTTTACCTCTGCCACCTTGGCAGCAGCAGGGGTGCTGTTGGTTTTGGGGTTTTTCGGCGCATTATTTTTATTTTCGATGGGATTCTGCACCTCATAGATCCGGGTAGCCTGTTCAATGACCCAGTCTAAAGATCTTTTCTCATGAAAATCTCTCATGAGCTGGGTCATTATGTATTTGGGTAAGGCATGGAAAAACGTATTGATAAATTCTCTGCTATCCGTGCGCACCCTTCTGGTGGTCTGCGCAAAAGCACGCTTTAATTCTTGCACAAACTCTTGTGGGGCCTGATCCTCCCCACATTGCAAATTGTAGGCTGCCTTGCGAGCCTCTTGAGGATTTCTGTGCACAGAAAAATGTTTCAAGATGGCCGCCCTGTATGTGGACCACCTTCAATGGTTTTGATCCTCCAGCCCTGCAAAGAAACTGGAGTATTCTGGTGAGAAGGTCCATTTGACGTACTGGATGCAGCTACTGCTGTCCTTCAAATGGAAAGTCTCCATCATTTGCTCATAGAGCTCCAAGTGTTCCCAAACAGAATACTTGGCGTTCTTATGATAAGGCGTGATGACACTCCTTATTGCCTTTATTTGTTTCAATGGGTCCTTAAGCAAGGCCCTTTTTGCCTTATTGGCCTTTTTGGTTCAGGTAACCCTGGTCCATTCATCCTCTAACTCAGAAGCACTGCTCCCAGAGGTGCCCGTCTGATCTTCCAGGTTTTCCCGGATTCTGCGAGCCTGGGAATGGCTGGCAGAATGTGGGGACCTGGTCTCCTGTGTCCTGTAATGCTCAGAGGAGTCTTCAGACCCCTCCTTGCTGCCAGGATTTGATGGGTACCCCACCCACTGACCTAACTGGGCAGAGGTTTTCAGGATGCCCTTAATGGGCCTACTCTCCTGGGGTTCCCCACTAAATTGCACTGTGCTTGGGTGCCCATGCCCGGATGCCCGCCCATCCATTCCTGGGAGGTACTGGCCTATGAGCCCCATACTTCTAGCTGGATAGTAATCTGCCATCCCCGTGGCCCTAGGCTCATGTGCGCGAGGGGACATGGGGTTGGCAGAGTACAGGGACTGGGAGAGATGAAGGCCTCTGGTACTATGGCTCCTGAGGTTATGCTCAGGAGTTTCTCTTTCCCAGCGAACCTCATCTCTATCCGCCCCTGCTTCCTGTTGCAATGCAAGAGCCTGCGCTTTCAGTTCCTCAGTTAAGGCCTTACTAGACTCTATCAGTCACTCCTGCATCGCTACCTGTTGCTGGAGCCTATCATTGTGCTGGCAGAGAGCCTCATTCTCTCTCTGTGCCTCCTGATTGGTCCTGGAGTACTGGGCCAGTCTTTGCTGCAGGAGGGTTACCTCCTGAGCTGTGTCCCTATTGGCCTGCTCCTTTCTTGCCAGAGCATCCTCCACCCTCCTGGTGTGCTCTAACAAGTTCTGGTGTTCTTTTTGGAGGTCACCCAGTCCCTGGAGGGCCAGGTGATTTTCTTCCATTTTCCTTTTTAAGTGGCAGACTTCCTGGCCTAAGGTATCCCTTTCCTGACTAAGAGCCTGCATCTGTGCCGCCAGGTCATCCCTTTGCCTTTGGAAGGCACTAGCTTTCTGGCGCTCCTGGTTAAACTCTGCCTGGGTATTCAGGTCTTTCAAAATCAGTTTATTGCTCTCTGCCTTCTCCCTATCTAGGTGGATTTGCAGGGTGACTACCTGCTCAGCACATGCCCTATTGAAGTCTAACTGTTGCTCCAGCTTTTTCTGGCTCTGCAGTAGGGAGTCCAATCCTTCTTTGTACTCCTTCTGCAAGGCCAGAAATCTGGTATCCTGGTCAGTCTTTTCCTGTTGCAGCACATCCATATCCTCCTTTATTTTAGTGATGTACTGTCTGCTGTCATTTTCTGACTCCTGGCTCCTGAGCAGCCTCTGCTCAGAAGAGTCCAGATCAGATTGGGCCTTCTCTAACGCCATCTGTTGCCTATTTGCCAGATCTTGGCCTTCAGCACATTTATTCTGTATGGCTCCCATATATAGGTACAAATATGCCGCTATCCTGGCAATCTTATTATGTTCATCTTTGGCTTTAGGGGCCATATATAGTTCACTCAGGGCCACATGTAGGGGACCCTGATTTCTCCATGTATCTGACCCTGTTTCAGTGACCTTTTGCGTGATTGCCTGCAACCAGACCGTTTGGTCATGATGAGTCCACTCACCTCTCACAAATAGCTTATGAAAGAAGTGCTCTCTGGCTATTTTGATGTCTACCAGTGTCGTCATTCTGGAATTTGAGTTCCTTCCTGACTTACAGAAGTTTGTATTTTATTTTTGCAAAACAGACCTTTTCCTTAGAGCGTTCCTTTGAGGAGTGCTTTACAGCGTAACCGAGCGTGGTGATCCGACCGGATGTATGTCTCCTGTCAGTTAGCACACTGTATTAATCTGCACAAGTGATAGATCTAACCCAGAATCTCCGGCTACGAGCCCCCACTTTTGTAAGCGATATTCCATCAACACTACAGCTAAGTCAATGCCTAGTCTGGGATGCTGAGGAAAACCCTTATTGATGTATTTTTATGTCCAGTTCAGTACTCTGGATGACAACCCTTGTATAACACCCCCCTCTTAGAATCCCCCTGACCCCACTGAGCCAAGAAGTAGGTTTGTTTTGCAAATTTAAAAGGTTTATTTGGGCAATTCACCAATATATATCTATCACACTTTATAAATAAATTGATAACTGATATGGGTACACTGATTTGGTTACTTAGGAGTAGTGTAGAGGATGAGGTAGCTGAAAATGCTTGATGGTTTCAATGAAATGCAAGTTGGAATAAAATGCAGTACAGAAGATAACTTGATATGGCTTCAACAAAAGACAATGTAATCACTTTTCCTTGACAATTCACTCCCCCCTATGCAATGTAAGAAATAGAAGGAGAGCACACAGTCTTCAAGAATCCCAACAAAATGCAATACGAAATGCAGTTCCCCCCTAGCAAGCTTATAGGAAAACAGGTAGAGGTTTGAAACACAGGCCCAAAATGCTTTTAAATGTGATGCCAATGGATGGGAAAATGTGCTAACTGATTTTAATTCCCTCTAGAGATTCAGGGTGAGGGAGAGATACTTTATATTAGTTCAGGCTCACTTTAGCAATGCTCTATGAGTTATTACCAGGTTGCAAACGGATTTTAACAAAGGAAAGAATGGAGCTGCTATTTTGATAAGTGGAGAAATTGAGCCAAAATCGCAAATCGCGGTTAATTTCGTGAGTGCTAGCACAAACGGTTCCGGAGATACGGACGATTTAATAAAGGTAGATTTTCGGATTTAAAGTAAAGCTCAAAATGACAGGTGACAGCTTGCAGCTGCAGAATTGACAGGTGACAGTTGTGCAGCTTTAAAAATGACAGATGACACGATTTCTAGGAGGCTGTTCTAATTAGGTTAAAATAGTTTGGAATAGATTATTTTAACTAAGAGATTGGGTTCTGCACAGTTCTGGCGGTACTCACAATATATTTTGGGCAGGAATGGGCCTCGCCACGGATCTGATCAGGTTTTGGACTGGACTCCGGTTCTGGTCTCGGCACTTCACAGCGATCTGGGTCAGCTCTCTGGATACAGCGGCCTGTGGTTCTCTCGATCTCTGGTCTGCTTCCGGTCCGGATCAAGTGGATTCTGGATGTAACACTACTTTCTGGGTACTGGCAAAAGTTCTTGGCACATAATTCAGACAGCTCGCCCAGCTGTGGAATAGTTTGCAAATGATTTTAAGGATGCTGAGGCCTGCTGAGAAGAGTTCTCAGTTTGTGGGTTTAGGCCCTTGCTTTAAGTTCTGAAGTAAATCTCTGGTCTCTGAAGATTGATGGATGTGAAGTCTGGAGTCTCCCGTCAGAGCGACCTGCAGAAAATGCAATTGAATGACTCTACCTGTCCCAGCAGTCTCTTTTTATGTGTTTTGGAAGTGGGTGTGTGCGTGGCATAACTGAGCCTGCCCCTCTCTACTTGTCATTGGCCCAATTCTCCCCTCTCCCATGATTGGGGGAAGGAAATGGATTGTCATCATGATGAGGTCTGTTTATGGGTCAGAGGATTCTCCCCTGGTCAATTTGCCCACAAATCATTATTTGATTCAAATACATATTTATCTATGTACCATTTTTCTCATATTATAGCTCCAGTTAACATATTTTCTGTAGCACCAAACCATCTGATCCCTGTCTTTGTACGATGTCGTGTCCACTGATGACAGAATTCTCCCCTTTTCATCCAGATAACGACCTCTAAACCTTTCCAGATTTTACACAAATGTGCACCAGGGATATGGGTTTCAGATGATAAAGTGTCAGACTTTTAACATGCTGACATTTGGAGTAAGACCCTATTTTCCGCTAGCAACCCCCCAGAATACACCACAGGGTCCTAACGCCTCTTAAAACGTGCACAGAAAATTCACAAGAATAATGATATTACTTATATAATTTTGACCAGTCTGCACTATGAGTTATCTATCTTTTTAACTTATGCCCTGGTAAAACAAGAAGGGGTGTGGCTTCCCACATCACATGGTGGAAGAACTGGTTTATCCACTTCCCCCAAGATCAGCTGGCTCTCACAGGCACTTCTCCTCCCACTTCTCCCAAGAGGAAGCCACTTTACGGCCCCCCCAATATAACATTTGCCTGAGTCCATTGTTCAGTTTCCTGCAGTCCCCAGGTAATTCAATCAGAGATGTGTTATATCCTTTTGGTGGGGACGCAGGATGCAGCCAGGCCTGGGAACACAGCTGTTGATCCAGTTTCAACTCCTGTCGGGGGTAGTTGTCAGGCAGAATCCAGTTTCATTAAGCCAGGTTTCAGCTAAATGTCACTTTTTGTTCCCAGTTTTCTACATTCAAATCAAACTGACAATTTTTACACATGCAGCTAGAATGCTGATTCTAAGTTCAAAACTATGACATTTCAACAGTTACAAACTATGTGACACTCAAAAGTAGGTCCCTCATTTAATTTAAACATTTCGATTTTAGTGGTTTTCAGTTCAGTTTAACTTAAGCTGCTGACCTCCACAGCTCAGCCAGTTTTGTTATGAACATTGTTTTGGGCTCTTTTTCTTTCCAGATTTTGTATGAACACAAAACTTCATTCTGCCAAATGTCTGCTGGTGTTCAGTGAGATTTTTGAATATCCTGCAATGTTTGACATAGGCATTTTTAGCTTGCATTCAGAGAAACCAAGGTAATTTCAAAGGGCTTTTTCAACTAACAGGCACTGCTGTTTTTCCTTTGGCACACATTCCACTCATGGCACCCCTGGCCCATCACGCTCGCACTGGTGGGTGGAAGGTTAGGCGACCATTTTGGTGTGCGCACAAACTGCGCGGTTCTCCTGGATTCTGGCGCACATGTGGGCTTTTTGGCCATCTTGGATTTTCTAAGCCCACAGCACCAAATGTTGCAGCTTAATGACTCAAACGTGGGTCAATACACCTGACAAGTATTTGGCCATGACCAAAGCCGGCTAGTAGTCTGGTATTGTTCTAAAATATACAGTGGGCACTGGCCATGTGCGGAACAAATCTATGGAATAACAAAACTCTTAAAATTCAAGGAACAAACTTTAGTTGCAGGAACGTTAAGGTGAGAACTTAACACAACAAAACCCCTGAAATTCAACTAAACCCACCTTAACATTGTGCCCCTGTTGCGCAGCTTATGACCACAGTGATTACATCACTTATTGGATGTTATATGAAAACACTGGTGACATTTCAAATAGTATCACTGATGACATCACTTGTGACAACACTCATTACATTGTGTATAACAGATTACATCATTTACCGCAGAAGATAAAACATCACAGAAGGGGTTTTAACATACACAGATATGACATGCATCAGTGACCATATCCATAAGATGGCACCTAATTATTTGGACGATATATTATCATGGTCGGCACCATGCACTTTTTTGTGAAATACTTTAGAAATATAACAATACTTTACCTGCACAAGGTACTATAAGTATAACTATCCAGACAGCATGATGAATTTTAAAAGAGCAGTGGATGGCTAAGAATATGAAGGGAGTTTCAGTGGCACAATGCACTTTATTCACCTAACGCGCTAGAGGTACATTGACTTTCAAAGCTGGATGCACCTTATTATCATTTTGTGCACCATGGCTATATTGCTAAGGTACTCATAAGAGCCATGACAATTACAAGGCACACTACATAACAAATATATCGATTCAACATGCTCATAGCCAATGCACTTTACAAGGTAGTATGCACATTACCTACGTAAGGCACAGTAAGGCACAGTAAGAATAGCACACGAATAGCACAATTCACTTTACTTACGTACAATGCCTTAGAGGTGTACTAATTCTGAAAACAGTATGCACTTTATCATACAGTGCACTGTGACTGCACTGTTCAAGTGCTCATTCTTAGTCATGATCAGCACAAGGCACATCAAATACCCAATATACTGTTTTAGTGCTATTAGATAAATATGGCTACAGCTCTGATATACACAATTCTCTTTGAGCGGGGCAGTGAAATTGACAACAGATATGAAGTCTGTGAATTTTATCAAGTTATTTATGAAATGCTCCAAAGCCATTTTGACATTTAATACAGGATGCATTTTACATTACAACTGTATGCCTAAAATCCAAATGCTCCATTAAGCACCAGCACTTTAGCAAGCTAATAATTGCGATGTTATCGGAAAAAACATGGAATACTAACCAGAGAGCAATTGGATGTGAGTGAGACAGAACCATGACACCACCTTACAATGGCATCTATAAGAACAATCACGTCAATAGACAATGCTTTGATCTGCAGAAAGGAACAAGGACACAGAAAAGACTGTTCCCTCATTGGCATCAAGGCCACCATAAAAAGAACACAACCATGGCAACACACACAACTCCGACGAAGCTGTTAGGCGAAACGCGTTAGTGGTTTGGTTTTATTATTTTGCATGCCCGATAGTCTGACTACATGGGATATAATTAACTAAAGAAAGCACTTTGATATATATATATGTATATATATATATATATATATATATATATATATATATATATATATATATATATATATATATATATTCAGTGAAAAAACTTTGTTAAAGGGACGTTATGGTTCCAAGTAAAACCGAAAAACCCTTGAAATTCGCCAGTTATGGTAAACTAAGCAACCATAACTCGCGCCACCACCGTGCACTGCTAAGACTAACACCCAGGACATCAAAGATGACATCACAAATGTCATTGATGACATCACTGATGACATCAAATGTATGGCTCACTATTTTTTCTTTTGCTGACATATCTAGGCCACATGGTTTTCTTCAGTAACAGTCAGAAACTAAGAATTTTATTTTATTTGTAGACATATCCTTCTAGTAGGTTCTTACAGTAATTCCCTTAGAGTACAGTCACATCGGCCATCATTACGACCCAGGCGGTAAGGGGTTTACGGCGGCGTAAACAGCGCCGACCCTTACTAATCAGTTAAGTTATGAATTGTTTCTGCTACTACTTGTGCTTTTTTGATAACTTCACTTTCCCTGTATATACCCATATTGGTATGTGTTCTTGTGTCTTTGTGTTTTGTCTATAGTAATGCAATTATGTAATACATGGGTTTTATTAGCTACTTATTACATATTTCACAGTACAGAAAAATCTATTAGGAAAACAATTATCATTTCATTATTCAACATATTAACATTACGAATATCATAAATTCATCTTGTACGCTGCACACAATGTTATGTTTCTGTATGAGTAGCTTAGTATACTAGATAGAACCCCATAATAGGATGCTATTTATATCAATGCATTGTTCAATGCACTTATTAGGGTATATTTCTTGCAATGATTCTTGACACTTTTTTCGCAACATAATAAGAATCCCTTCTACACATATTTCATGAGAAGTACATACACATGTGATGTCATCAGTGATGTCATCAATGACATTTGTGATGTCATCTTTGATGTCCTGGGTGTTAGTCTTAGCAGTGCACGGTGGTGGCGCGAGTTATGGTTGCTTAGCTTACCATAACTGGCTAATTTCAAGGGTTTTTCGGTTTTACTTGGAACCATAACGTCCCTTTAACAAAGTTTTTTCACTGAATTTCATAGGTTTTTAGTAGCGCAACTTAACCATAACGTCCCTTTAACAAAGTTGTTTCACTGAATTTCATAGTTTTTTAGTAGCACAACTTAACAATAATGACTTTGACTTTATATACATGTCATATGGAACTGACTAGATCTCTTCTTATGAACTTGATGTTCGCGAACTTATTTAATGTCCGCGGACATGTTCGGAGAACAGTACCACTACTTAAAAACTGTGGGGGGGGTGGTGGGGTATGTTTGATTGTTATATCGTAATATAGGAACATTTAACAAATTCAAAAAGCAGCACACAAACACATTATATATAGTAATACATAAGAAATGTAACCCATATATGTAACACACTAACCATTCATTTAAATACAATATGTTCTGAAATGGAATATACCACAAGAACATAAATTGGCTTCCAACATAATTACCTCACAGACACAACAGAACTGAGAACAAGACCAGACCCACTGAATACATAGGACTTATCTTGCCAGAAATAGTAAGTGTACTTCATTTTGCTCATATATTTATAAACTTTCTGTATTAGATTAAAAAATATATTATCTTTTTTTTTTCTCACAGAAATGTCTAGTACTCTGGAATGGCTAGAGGACAATTTCCCACATGAAGAAATGTCACAAGATAGTGAAACTAATGGTAAACACTTTATAATATAAACCATTTAAATATTATTATTTTGTATACATTTAACATATATATATTTTTTTTGTACAGAGCATAACAAAATAGAAACTACCTCTGAAGAAGCTGTTATGGAAAACACGCTTGACAACATAAAAGAAAAAATTGATTTATTGTTGACCAATTTTAATAATTTGAAAACTTTTGTTGAAGATCATTTTAAAACAAAAACGTCATACCATTGCCCCACATGTACTTGTCCCTCCTCACCATATCCCAGTCAATTATCCCCAAACCCTCTCCATAATCCAAAACGTTTTGATGAGATTTCCATCCCTTCTTCACCTAATACCAATCATGTTGAAACCCCAAATGCTCCTGTTTTTGTTTCTGTTTCTGCCTCACCTTCTCTGTCATAAATTATTAATATATGTTAAATAAAGTTTAATTTTTATATTGTATTGTGAATAGTTTCCGTTTTAAAAAAAAAAACAATAAAAGTGTCCGCGGACAGTGCGAGTGTTCTGAAATGTTCGTACATAAACGAAAATGGAGGTGTCCTGAAGAACACCACACCTGTTCGTACTGTTCGCTAGCAAGTTGAAACTGTTATAAGAACACACGTGGTGTCCTGAAATGTTCGTAAAGAAACAAAAATTAAAGTGTTCTAAAGAACACTATATCTGTCCGTAATGTTCGCTATGAACTTAAAACTGTCCTATGAACACAATTGCTGTCCTGAAATGTTCGTAAATAAACGAAAATGATGTGTCCTGAACAACAGTACAACTGTTCGTAGTGTTCGCTAGCAACATGAAACTGTACTAAGAACACACGCGGTGTCCTGAATTGTTCGTAAACAAACAAAAATTAAAGTGTCCTAAAGAACACTATACCTGTCCGGTACTGTTCGCTAGCAAGTTCAAACTGTTCTAAGAACGCTATTGGTGTCCTGAAATGTTCGTACGTAAACGAAAATGGAGGTGTCCTGAAGAACACTATACCTGTGCGTAGTATTCGCTACCCAATTGAAACTGTTCTAAGAACACAATTGGTGTCCTGAAATGTTCGTACATAAACTAAATTACACGTGTCCTGAAAAACACTATATCTGTCCTTACTGTTCCCTACCAAGTTTAAACTGTTCTAAGAACACACGCTGTGTCCTGAAATGTTCGTTTCACGTGTGACGCACTTTTAATTACTTCAGAACCCGAACAGTGTCCGTAGGACATCAATGCGCATGCGCTAACCAATCTCCATGCACTTGGTGTCCTGCGGACAGGCGCTTCCTTCGCAGACTAGTTCACAAACAGATCATATGACCGCGCCCACGCTCATCGTGTGTCCTGAAATGCGGACACTGTTCGTGTCCCCGAACAATTTAAGTACATTTTCAGTTAATCCATAATATTTTTCAATAAAATCTCACCATGGCACAAGTCCCACATAGCAATCTTGAGTTTCTATATACCTTTTGAAAACTTTCCGATCCTTTGTTTGTGTTCGATCTGTCCGCAGACAGTGCGCATGTCCGCGGACCGTGCACAAGCACCCCTATAAAAGACCACGCCCAAGAGCTTATTCACATTGTGTTTCTGGCTATTCTTCAGAACACAGTGATTTTTGCTGCCACCTGCAGACTACACCATCATCGAGATGGCATCCTTGGCTGCTGAACTGCCACTTGGTGCTGCACCTGCTTCAGCACCACCCCCACCCCCTCCACCACCACCACCTCCCCAAGGGCCTGAAGAGGGGAACAGGAGTGAGGATGCGGAGGAGGAAGAAGAGGATGATGAGAATGAGGTAGAGGAAATCCCTACTACCCGCACTAGGCGTGAGTCTTGGGTGTGGCGGTTATTTACCATTCATGGGAATGGTCCTAAGGCTCGTGCGAACCATGTTACCTGCAATGAGTGCAAAATGATACTCAGTCGCGGGAAGCACAGTAACTACAGCTTTGGGACCACTACTATGAAGCGACACCTGAGGTCATTTCACTCTGGGGCTATTCGCAGGGTTGTACCTTGCGAAGAACGTAGCAGGTTGATTTCCTCTACTTCATCCTCTGTTTCTGATCCTGTCAACACAAGGACCACCTCTGTGGGACAGCGTCTTTCTCAAGCTGCCTCACAGGCCATACAGAATGCTGATGACCCTTACCTTTCGAGGGTCACAGTTGTATGTATGTACTGTGACACAGTACTCTGCAGGGGGGAGCGACTTCGGAGTGCTTTTGAGACTATCGTCTCAGAGCACGAGAAGACCTGCTCACTACCCAAATAAAACCCACTCTACATCTTCCTCTCTCAGCTCGCCCTTTCTTATCCCTGTGGTTGGTGTCCCCCCTTTACCCTCCTTTACCCTCCTCTCCTAGTGTGTTGTGTCTGAAAAACCAAAAAAAATACAAAATTACAAAAATCAAAAAAAAATAAGGCTCTTTTCAGAGCCGCCTTTCCCAGTTAAAAAATAGAGGTGAAAATAAATGAAGCAGGGCTTTTTGTATTTTTTAGAAGTCCGCGGACAGTTCGCGAACATTAAAAAAATTGGGTTGCTACTCCATCACAAACATTGTAATTTTCTCTGGAAAGAAGTGGTGGCTCTGAAAAGAGCCTTTGGGTGGTGTTTGTAACTCAAAAATTGTAAATGCTTAACATCTACTTCAAAATCGTTGTTGTAATTCCAAAAAAGGTTGCAATGCATTTTGTACATTTCTCAGAAAAATCTGATTGCCAGCATAAGTAAGATGGACTCCATCTCTGCGAAAAATGTATGTATTACAAAACATAATATTTTCATTGTGAAAAGAAGACATGCCAAAATCTCTTAGAAAGCCACAAACAGCCTTATTAACATTGCGCCTTGCTTTTTCCATTTGTGGACCAAATGAAGAAGAGCGAAGCCACATTTGTCTCTGCGCAATCCGTGAAAATATCACTTGAGAATTAGGAAACATGTCCATAACCTTCCTAAGTCCTTCTTTCATAGCAAATTGCAAAAATATTCCAGTCACATGTCCTAAACTGTTCCCTCCACAATGAATTACAATTATGTCTGGATGTTGCTCTGTCTCCAAAGTAGCACAGAGAGGTAGCAAGTCCAACCACTTCATTCCACGTACTCCATGCCAGTGTACTTCCACATGTGGGAATCCAAGATCTACAGCTACTCCACAGCTTTCTGCATGCACCTTCAACCAATGTATCCACGAATCTCCTAAAATCCAAACAATCTGTTTTCTGAAACACACAGCCATAGCTATCTTTTGTTCTCTCAGCAAAAAGAGTATCTGAGAAAATATCTCCTGGCACAACACACCCACCAAACTTTCCTGACCAATCCCTTTCAGTGCTTATTCTCATTTGCATGACTTCTGAACCCAAAAATCCCTGGATGTAACTCCCGATGTCCGCGAACTACCGCCATGTCCGCGGACATATCGTAACATGAACAGCCCTTCTACCATTTCCACTACACTCTCTCTGCCATTCCCTCATTGGATGTACCTCAAAAATCACATGACCATGCACCAATCACATTCAAGACCTCTACATCTAACTGCATCATCATAGATCAGCACTGCAAATGTACTCTGAATCTCTCTGAGTACAAGTGTCATATCATTGGCAAGCAGCATCTACCAGAAATACTGTACAAGTCTTCAAGATTTCTACTTGCAGCTCCATGCATATCCATATGCATGAACACAAACTTCAGGAATGCATATTTTCTGTATAGTAGATGAACACATTTTCAAACAGACTTTTACCTTGTAAAATCTGTCAAATTAATTTACTGTACTTTTTTCAATTTCCTAAAATCAACTATCACTTATAAACCTTTATACTTTTTACTTTCTTTATACACACACACTCAAATCATGTTAAACTAACATTTTTTAAATGAAATATATAGACTACATATATTCAAACAAAATTGCATGCAAACACAATCTATGTTTAAACCTTTATAAAAATACTTATACAATTTCATATTTTTTGTTTTTATTTATTTATTTACTTAATTACTTTAAATTAGACATGACATTGAGGCGCTATTACCTAGAACAGTTTACTTACAGAAATAGTGGTATTCACTAATATATTATAAATTTCACAAGACATAGTAAAGATATATTTTTTTTGCTACAGTTAGTCATTCAATACAATTTGTTCATTAAGAACATATCATATGTACTGAACTGATGCAATGTATCTTATGTGAATAAATTAGTTTAATGGTTTTAAAGAAGGCACGGAGGATTTCAATTAAAAAAATCAATATCTAAATTAAAAACAGTGCTATATACAAACAAAGTTACTAATTTGAAGCTTTTACAATTGCAGTGAAGACCAGTTTCCTGAAAAGAAGTAGCCGAATTCGGCGAAGAAAGACAAACTAAGAAGTTCTCTGTTAATTTAAAAAAAAGTAAGTAAAATATCACCATAATATTTGTATTATTAATCAAATATACTATAACATTAATACGAGCTATTTTGGTTTCTTAAAATAGAGATTTTGTACCATTTTGTCCAAAAATTTCCATGTCTTAAACAGCGATTTACAGCCAGAATGGCCCACAAATTTCTATTTTTGGACACTCAAATTAGCCAACTGAACCACTACAATTTTCATATTATAGAACAAACAACTGTTTTAATTGTATACATTAGATTTACTATTTGTACTTTTCCACACCACTAGCTTACTTTTTTTTTGTCATCTGAACCCCAGTTTAGTAACACATACATTCAAGAAATACCTATCCCTACTAGTTTTAGTTCCCAATGCACAATCACACACCATTACATACATCTTTATCATTTTACTCAAACACTCGTGCACACAGCACACATACATTCCAGAACACCCCAACCCATATCTTCTTTATTTTTTTCAACAGACTCTAAAGAATGCCTACCAAAAGACAAGTCCGTAGGAAGCAACGCAAAAGTAGAGCAAATGAAAATAAAGGTGTCCAACATAAGCATCCATCTCTAGCAGAATTTGTAAAAAAAGTTGAAACAAAACAGCTAATACAATCATTTAGTGAAACACAAGACGTTTCTAGTACAACAACTTCGCTTCCTCTATCAAAATGTAAAACAAACCAAAAAACAATTAACAGAAAATCAGCTATCAGTACAGATAAAACTACTTCTTCAAATTTTAATATAGTGCAAAGTAAGCATACCAAGAAAAGTATTTTAGCCAAAATATACATCACAAAGTCCTTCAAAATCTTATAAAAACAGAAGAGAAATCAGGTTCAAAGCTTAAAACCTATCGTAGGAAATTAATCTTAGAAGCATTGATGGACAGTGCAATTCTTCTCAAAAGAAATGTATTTATTTTACTGTTAAACAAAATGAAACCACTAACAAAACTAATAACTAAATTACAAAAAAGACTTCTCAATAAGCGAAATGTCAACAGAAAGAACTTCTTAAGTATCTGCGGAGGTGAATGGAATCACACTACGAGCACAGAACCATATTTTAATGAAGAAGCGTACAAACAAAAGCAAACAAATACAATTGCCATAAATAGCAGTGGTCGAGGTTATGAAAAAGTGAATAATACCATAATGGAACAAGAAGTACTCCTTACAAAAATATGCCCTGAAAACTTAGAATTACCCCTTCATTCAACTGAATCAGAATGTCTAGTGTACAAATGGCCATGCACGTCAATGTGTAACATTCCCAAACAATGTTTCAAATATTAACACCAATTCCTCAATAAATATTTAAAAAGCAAAGACAAAAATCAAAATTAAATTACTGCAAAATATAGATACCTGTCCAGTGCGCAAGTACACAGGACTACAAGGACATTCATTGGCCTGCATTACAGGACCTACTTGTAAAACCACTTTCCATGATATCAAAAGGATATCAACACATCATTCAACTGTAAGAAATCTAGTCTATAAACTGTACTATGCTAAAAGTCCTGCTTTAGCACTAGCAAAGTTAAATAACATCCTTCTACATGGTATAGCAAAAGACCTACTTGAAGAAATTCACTATATCCAGAAAAAATATTTTGGAAGTGAAAGCCATTTACAGAATGAAATAGCTTTAAACCAATTAAGCAACAATTCTATACATGGCAACCTTTTGCTAAACACATACAAAAAAGAAATACTAAAATTTAAAAGTACATCAGCTGAAGTACCAAACCATGTATGTGTATGTTGCCGTAGAATTTCTTATAAAAGTAACACAAAAACTGTGGACCTATCATACAAAATAGAAGACAATGAAGATTCTAAATGGTGTGAATTAGCTCTCTACCTTGTAGCAGAAAACAAATATGAAATAACTGAGCCCTTAATACTTTGCAGTTATTGCACTACAAAACTTGACTACAACCAAACTCCTTCACGTTCTATCACAAATAATTTGGAATTATACCCAGTACCAAAACCTCTACAACAACTTAATTTATATGAGAGCATCATAATTCAAACAGTACACCCATTTAAAGCAATAATACGCCTTCAACCAAAAACAGCAAAATTACCTCCCTCTGAATTGGTAAAAGGCATTCGTGGAAAAGTAGTTTATTTACCATTAAATCTTAAAGAAAATGTGCATACTCTAGGAGTGCAACGTCCAATGCCGCAATCTTTAAATATATTAGTAAATGGAGTACCTACAAAAGACAAAAAAATATAGCAACAGCTGGTAGATTTATATAAAGTTAGACAAGCCTTCCAATATCTTAAAGAGAATAATGAATATTACAAAGAAATTAATATTGAAGAAAACTTGAAAGATACAACTGAAATAATTCAAGAAACACAAGAAGCTGGTCAATTTGAGCTACTAGATCCTGCTACAATATCAAATACTTTAGACCATTATACAATTCATCCTTTGCACTGTAATGACACCGTACAAGATGTACTGGAAACTTACAAAATGCGTCAAACAAAAGGATCGCCAATCAGTATATGGGAAAAAAGTATAAAAGCATGTGCTTTTCCTCTACTCTTTCCTACTGGCAAAGGAGGAAGGTATGATGATAGACCTATTCAAATATCAGCTTCAGAATACCGCTCATTACGGATGTATTCTGAAGATCCCAGATTTAGACAAAATGTGGAATACATATTCCACCTACTCTTTGAAAGTGAACTAGCAACTTTATGTTACGGAGTTGCACACATATTAAAATCAGGATCACACTTTCAAAATATGACAGCTACACAATTATTAGAGAAAGTGCAACAAAAGGATGAGGTTTTACAATCAAATATTACAAATCTATTAGCAAATATGCGTGGTACTAAAGAGTACTGGTTTCAACGTCATGGAGATGTACGTTGTATGATCAGAAACCTTGGCCCACCCACTTGGTTTGTTACATTAAGTTGTGCAGAATATGCATGGGAAGATTTACATGATTTCCTACGCATATCAAATAAAAACAAAACAAACATAGATATTCAAACACCTGGAGAACTTTGTTCTTTGGATCCTGTTAATGTTTCAAGATATTTTCACCATCGCTTCATTGCTATGCTACATTTTATTTGTAATAAAACTGTTCCTCCCCTTGAAGAAGTGCAACACTTCTTTTGGAGAAAAGAATACCAAGCCAGAGGAGCACCACATATGCACATGCTTTTATGGATTAAAGATGCTCCTAAATTTGGTCAAGACAGTGATGCCACTGTTTTACAGTTTATTGAAAAATATGTCACTTGTGAAATTCCATCAGAAGCCACAAATAGTGATCTTCGTGCACAAATTTTACAATTTCAAAGACACAAATGTGGAAAATATTGTCGTTGCAAATACAAAAACAAAGGCAAACACTACACCAAATGCCGATTTGGTTTCCCTAGACCAGTTACAAATACAGGTCAAGTAAACAACCTCATGTCTTCAGTTAGACATAGTGTTAAAGGTAAGTCACCTAAAAATACATATTACATAAAAAGAAAAGAAGAAGAACAATATATCAATGATTATAATGCAATCATTGCCCACTTATGGAATGCAAACATAGATGTGCAGTACATTGCAGACAATTCTACTGCAGTTGCACGATATGTCACAGCATACTTAACTAAAGCAGAAAAGACAGAGCTCCAAGACCTCTGGAATGACCTGTCATCAGATAAAACAGTATCTCAGAAATTATACAGCTTGGGCATAAAAATGCTCACCCATAGAGAATGTGGATCTTATGAAGCAGGTGATCGTTTAACTGGTACTTCATTGTATGGTAAATCTGAAAATATAGTATGGCTAAGTCTTGGTCCAGCTAAATCTAGAAAAAGAGTTCTAAAATCATATGAAGATATAGAAACAATAGCCAACATGATCCCAACAGCCAAGACATTTTAAAAAACAATTTATTGGACACATACTACCCAAACAGAAGTAATACTTTGGAAAACATGTGTCTATACCAAATAGCCCAAAACTACACATACAAAAATAATATGAAACCTGATGAAAAAAAAGGTAAATATAGAGTGACAGACTGTGAAGGCAGCTTAGTTAAACTCACTAAACCAAATTTAATTAATCATATCAAATTGTCATTGAAGACTCCTCAACATAAAGAAGTATATTACATGTCCCTGCTACAACTCTTCAAACCATGGAGAAAAGAAGAACAATTACTAGATAACTATGACTCATATGAGGATGCATTCAAAGCAAATGAAAGCACTATAACTGATGTAAACTTTACACAGTACAAAACAATGTTGCACAATGAACAGCACATGAAGAAGAACTCCAAGCCCAACTAGATAAGGATACTCCTGACAATAGTCAACCTTCTGTAACAGGAAGCCAAGAACCACTGGGAGAACCACTAATAACAAATGAGGCAGAATTAGCTATGATAGAAGTAGAAAACACCATGTGTCAGTATGTAGATAAGGAAGACTTAAATATACTACAATCAAAACTAAACAATGAGCAAAGTAGCATTTTTCAAGAAGTAACTAAACAAATTGCACATGGTGTAAAACATGAAAATAAAGAATGTTCCTGCCATAATTATAAACCTATACTACTGTACGTCAGTGGTGAAGCTGGTTCTGGCAAAACATTCCTAATCAAAATCATTAGTAAGTTCCTTCAACAATTGACAAACAACAAACTGTCAGCTGTTGTCACTGACCCCACAGGTTTAGCTGCCTACAACATAGGTGGTGTTACATTACACCGATTACTACTATTACCAGTAGAACACCAGAACAAATTAGACTATTACAAACTTTCTGCAGAAGCTGCAATGGAATTACGCAGAGTATTGAAACAAATGAAAATGCTACTAATAGATGAAGTGAGCATGGTCTCCAACCTGATGTTAGCTTTGATTCACCTCAGATTACAAGAAGTACTCAAAACAGACTATGAAGAGCTCTTTGCAGGAAAACACATTATTGTTTTTGGAGATCTGCTTCAATTAACACCAGTAAAAGGTGAACCTATTCTTAAAACATTAGGGCACAAACACTGACGTAAAACTGTTGGCAGCATTGGAAATGTCAACCTTTGGCAACATTTCCAATACAGAGAATTAACAGAAAACATGCGCCAATCTGCAGATCTCACTTATGCCAATATTTTAAAAAGTTTGAGAGTTGGTAAACTTTCTAAAGAAGCAGAAACAACATTGAAAACCCGGCACATTAATGCACTTTATGGCGATAATGCATGTGCTACAGATGTTATGGAACAATTAGCCCACAAAAATGTCAATTATATGGCCTTAATGCCAACTCTTGCAAGCTGTCTCAAATTCAAAGAAATAATGTTAAGTAAAGAAATGCAACCAATAATGGAAATTAGCGCCACAGACAAACTAGATGTACATGGTATGACACTACCCATGTGTGACCAAGCCACAACAAGACTAAATAATTTAGAAAAATCAATCTCAAACACAGCAGGCTTAGAAAAGATGTTAAAATTATCCTTAAATTGCAGAATAATGCTTAAACGTAACCTTGACGTGGACCAAGGACTAGTTAATGGAGCACTGGGTTGTTGGCTTTCAAACATACCCACGTGACAACAAAATTCAGTTTGTCAATATACTCTTTGACAAACTTTCAGAAGTAAAACGGATAGGACGCTCAACAGCTAGATTCCTTCTCTTCAAAGATATGTATGTACGCAGAGAACCATTTTCTCTAACTCTTGCATACGCAGTCACGATTCATAAATCACAAGGTCTTACCCTAGACAAAGCAATGATAGATATTGGTAACACAGTCTTTAAAGAAGGCATGAGCTACGTAGCACTATCACGCTTACGTACACTTGATGGTCTATTTCTAATCAACTTTGATGCAAGTAAAGTAAACGCTGATATTCCTTGCATTTTAGAATATAATAGACTTCGCTCACTATACACTCCCCATCTAAACACATATTCTGTTCCACAAAAACTAAAACGTTGTGAAAGAAAACTAAATCAAACAGAAATTCAACAGGACGTCACTGCAAATCCTCCAAAGAGAGTACAAGAAACTAATACTTCATCAAGTACCACAAACAAAAAAGAATCAATTAGAGAAAGTAAACCAGGTACTTCTTTAAAGAAGGAAGACAAACTCCAAAAAAAGCAGTTAGAAACAGAACTACCTGGACCATTTAAATTCTCAAATATAGTTGGTGTAAGTTGCTATGCAAATGTAGCAATGAATATTCTATTTCAATTAACACCAATTGTTAACTACATTTACTTACACAGTACAGACCCATTGTGTTTGCAAATGTTAGTACTTCACAGAAATGCAGCAAACAATCCTGACAACACATCTAGTGTTTTTGGAATAAGACGACAATTGGACTACTGTGCTGGAATGGTGAAATTCACTATAAACTCACAGGAAGATCCACAAGAATTTCTAATGTACTTACTACAAGTACTGGAAAACAAAAACAAAAACATACCTATAAATGAAATCTTTCAGATTTCATACATGTGGAAACATACATGCACTCTCTGCAACAATGTGACACAAGAAGAAATCCCCAATGAACGCTTCATATATATATCAATGCCAAATTGTGAATCCATTCCATTTCAGCAACTTTTACAAAATGCAAACCATGGTAGATTATGCTCTACCTGCAATTCAGATAATCGCTCCACGTTAGTAATAGAAACACATAGTAAATACGTAATACTAATGCTTCTACGTTACAATGCAGATGGTACCAAAAATAACTGCAAGCTGACTGGATTCATACATGGTAAAATATCACTTGGTAAGAAAACCTTCACAACAATAGGTATAATGTACCACGTAGGAGCCACAACCAATTCAGGGCACTACACGGCATATATAAAAAAGAAATGTGGATGGTTTGAATGTAATGATAGTACCATTACTCTAACGCAGAGATTACCAGCAAATCTTACAAACGCTTAATTGATGTTCTTAAAACCAAAATTTGATAAATAAACTGTGTTTAAACCTTTAAATAAATTTGTGTTAAAAAATATAAACTGTTAGAATACTCCAAAAGCTATCTAACAGCTCAAAGATTCTATAACAACTAATCAGATAAATGAATACCACTAAATTAGGCCAGAAAATAAACAGTTAGAATACGCCAATTGGTATCTAACTGTCCCAAAATTTAACAATATCCAAATAGATAAATCAAAACCACTAAAATATATTAAAAAAATAGACAGTTAGAATACGCCAATTGGTATCTAACTGCTCCAAAATTTTATAATATCATGCACCCAAGACTCTATGCCCTGGCAACAACCACCGCAGCATATCACATCCATAGAGTCAAACATTTCAACTATGATCTATGGGAAACTTTTAATGTCCGCGAACAATGTGAGTGTTCTTAGAACACTTTCAACTTAACAACGAACAATACGGACAGCGTCCTAAAGACACCCCCTACGAACATTCCAGGACACCGGGAGTGTTCTCAAAAACGTCTTCAGAACACCCCCATCTTGTTTATTTGCGAACATTTCAGGACACCGCGAGTGTTCTTAGGACACATTCAACTTGACAGAGAACAATAGGGACAGCGTCCTCAGGACACCCCCTACGAACATTCCAGGACACCGGGAGTGTTCTTAGAAGCATCTTCAGAACACCACCATCTTGTTTATTTGCGAACATTTCAGGACACTGCGAGTGTTCTTAGGACACATTCAACTTGACAGAGAACAATACGGACAGCGTCCTCAGGACACCCCCTACGAACACTCCCCGGACACCGCGAGTGTTCTTAGAAGCGTCTTCAGAACACCACCATCTTGTTTATTTGTGAACATTTCAGTACACCGCGAGTGTTCTTAGGATACATTCAACTTGACAGAGAACAATACGGACAGCGTCCTCAGGACACCCCCTACGAACACTCCCCGGACACCACGAGTGTTCTTAGAAGCGTCTTCAGAACACCCCCATTTTGTTTATTTGCAAACATTTCAGGACACCGCGGGTGTTCTTAGAACACATTCAACTTGACAGAGAACAATACGGAGAGCGTCCTCAGGACACCCCCTACAAACATTTCAGGACATCGGGAGTGTTCTCAAAAACGTCTTCAGAACACCCCCATTTTGTTTATTTGCGCACATTTCAGGACACCGCGGGTGTTCTTAGAACACATTCAACTTGACAGAGAACAATACAGACAGCGTCCTCAGGACACCCCCTACGAACACTCCCCGGACACCGCGAGTGTTCTTAGAACAGTTTCACTTTGCTTGCGAACAAAACTGACACATATTGACTCCTTAGAACACCCCCTAGTCAGTTTATTTAGAACATTTCAGAACACCTGTGATGTCCGCAAACAAATCGAACACAAAAAGAACGTCTAACACATAAAAAACACAACTTTCAACCTATCTCATACACTCCTACCCTGCCCAAACACTCCTACACACCAACACACTCTACAAAATACACATTTTGAACAAAGTTTTACCGCGCTGTCCGGGGACGTCCGCGAATCCAAGATGGCGGGCGCTACCGAAAAATCTGACACGCTTCACGCTCCACGCCGTCCAATCAGCGAACATGTTGCATGTCCGCGAACATCACGCAAGACGATTGGCCAATCAGGACACTGTCCGCGGAGCGAACAGGGAATTGTGTCCGGGAACCGAACACAGATATCACTAATTTTTTTTTACCTACTTTTTGGTCATTTTAAAAAAAACTACTGGGCGGATTTTCACCAAATTTGCAAAAGCACACTTTCAGGACCAAGCCGCTGCTCCTGGTCCAAATTTGGTGGAAATCCGTACAGCGGTTTGGGCTGTAGGCGCGAGCAAAACATTTTTCCCATTCAGTCTATGGAGAGTGAGTATAATGTATACAAATATGAGCATATAGAGGGACGGTAGAGTAATAAAAATAAAACTATGAGAAAGTGCTGATAACCATAATGATTATCTTCATGCACAGAAAGGATTGCTCTCTTTCAAGCCTGTATCTTCCGCTATGTATATGTTTCATATGATGTGACTGGACCCTAAGTCTACAAATATAGTACCTTTTCAATTTTTACTTCCTGACTGTTACTGAAGAAAACTATGTGGCTTCGATATGTCAGTAAAGGATAAAAAGGGAGAGCCAGCCATGTGATGTCATCAGTGATGTCATCAATGACATTTGTGATGTCATCTTTGATGTCCTGGGTGTTAGTGTTAGCAGTGCACGGTGGCGCGAGTTATGGTTGCTTATGTTACCATAACTGCCGAATTTCAGGGGGTTTTCGGTTTTACTTTGAGTCATAACGTCCCTTTAACAAAGTTTTTTCACTGAATTTCATAGGTTTTTAGTAGCGCAACTTAACCATAACGTCCCTTTAACAAAGTTTTTTTACTGAATTTCATAGGTTTTTAGTAGCGCAACTGAACCATAACGTCCCTTTAACAAAGTTTTTTCACTGAATTTCATAGGTTTTTAGTAGCACAACTTAACCATAATATCCCTGACTTCATATACATGCAACATAGAACATACTAACCCCCTCGTAGTGATTTTCATGTCCGCGGACTACCGTCATGTCCGCGGACACATCGAAAATCTGAGCGTGGTGAATGTAAATTTAAATAGTGTGCCCCATTTCCCCTTTGAAGTTGGCTCTGAAAAGAGCCGTTTTTTTTTTTTTTAGAGATGCTTGACAGACACCTGTTATTTTGTATTTTTTTTCTTGTTTTTTTTTTCTTACTTTACTCCTAAAATCTTCACATAACCTTCTCCAAAGCAACCCTTACATTCCAAAATTGAAAGGCATTTCCCGTAAAAGATAAAGAAATGCCATCTTCTTTAAAATTAACAGCATTACTGGCATCAATATTCTCATTGTTACAGAAGAACATACCAGCTCTAAGCATGAAGGCACACATGCCTCGGTTGATGACACACCTAGCAATATTTTGCTGAGGACAAAAAACTGAACTATTGTCCCATATTGCCCTAGGTAGTAATCCAGAAAAAATGACTTTTGCATTTGGAAGGATCTTCATTACTGCTTGAACCAAGCGTTCCAAATCAGCCAACAAAGTAGGGGCACTGACGTTGCCCAAATGGAAAGCACCATAGTGCAAAACTACCACATGCGCACTGTTCATCGTGGCCATATCCTCACAAACTTGTACAATTCCCTGTACATTGCAATCAGGCACACTGCTCCACACCACCTCCACTCCTTTCACATCAAAGTTCTTTGCAACATGCCTGCATTCAGCGTACTGCTGTAAACCATGCACAAACATATCCCCGAGCACCAACACCCTGACTTTCTCCACTTCTGCCATCTTCACCACACACAGTCTCTTTCAACACAAATCCACAACCTCGACATCTGATTGGCTGATCCGTACAGTCTTCTTTCCATGTTGGATTTCCTGGAAAAACCCGGATGTAGTACGCCCTGTCCACGAACAGCCGTGGTGTCCGCTGATGGCGTCCACTTTACTCTCTGTGCCATTCCCTCATTGCATACAGCTAAGCAATCACACAATACGAATAACGTCCTCAGAACAACCCCATTTTGTGAATTTTCGAACATTTCAGGACAATTATTATTTCATTATTCAACATATTAACATTACAAATATTATACTTTCATCTTGTACTCTGCACACAATGCTATGTTTCTCCATTAGTAGCTCAGTATACTAGATAGAATCCCATAATACAATACTATTTATATCAATGCATCGTTCAAAGCACTAATAACGGTATGATATTTATTGCAATATCCTTGACACTTTTTTCGCAACATTATATTAAAAATCCCTAGTACACAAATTCCATGAAAAGTACATACACACGTGATGTCATCAGTGATTTCATCAATGACATTTGCGATGTCATCTTTGATGTCCTGGGTGTTAGTCTTAGCAGTGCACGGTGGTGGCGCCAGTTATTTTTCATAGCTTACCATAACTTGCAATTTTCAGGGGTCTTTCGCCTGTACTTAGAACCATAACGTCCTTTAAACAAACTTTTTTTAATATCACGCAAACAATATACAAACATGGCGTGCAAAAACCAACTTCTACAGATGGCTTTACACAGAATGTTGCAAAGTAAGAATGTATGCTCGTTCACAGTGAAGGTCAGCTGCTTCCACAACTCCTACAGATGGCTTTACACAGAATGTTGCAAAATAAGAATTTATGCTCGTTCACAGTGAAGGTCAGGTGCTTCCATTTTTTTCTCGGGCCCCGGAGAGGCTCACGAAGCCGACTATAAGGTTGTATTGTGTTTTGACCTTGACAGACAGAGATTGTGATGAAAGACTTCTCTTGAAGGAGTGTTGCTAAAACGTAAGAGAAGATAAAGATGAAATTTCTGAAACAAAACCACTTTTTTATATTATATCACTATGCGAAAGATCGTTGGCACACGCGGAGTCGTATTTTGGGACTGCACCACTCGTAGACAATGGAAATTGCAATTGTACTGTAAGTAACCCTTTAGATTATTTTATACCAAATATAATTACAATAGCGTAGCATTAAAGACCGCTCAAGTTGAACTTGTTCGTTGAAAGTGGCATAATGTTTTCTACCGCGCACTATCACCGCCGAATTGATCCCCTGTCGTTTAGAGGGCTCTGAAAAAGGCAGACGACACAGGGTGGGTTAATAGAAATAATTTAACCGGTCTATAGGCGGTCAAGCGCTCTACTCGCTGTGCCACTTCACTGTAGCCTGTCAAGTGGCACAGCGAGTACAGCGCTCGCTTTGACATCCGTGCACAGCTTGCTAACGGAAGTTTGAATCCCGGCAAGACCAAACTCAGCCTTTCATCATTCCGTGGTCGATAAATGAGCACCACACACCGTGGTTAATAATAAGCACCGCTTAGATACCTCACGGTTCTTAGCGCTATATGAATGGGAAAATATTATTATTTTATTATTAACATACTCTGTTGCACTATCTTCGATAGCAAATAGTTTCACGCCCTAATAAATAAAATGATGATTTTTAATGAAGATCGGCTGGTGAGACTAATTTATGTTTTTTAAAACAGGTATGTGGCTCCATTTTGCCTATGTCGCGATTTACAGACTCCAGCGGATGGGGTCTTCAACTGCCAGGTGCAGGTCCAAATATGCAACTTCATGACCCTCACCATTTTATGGGACAATCGCCAAGGACCAATATGCCCTTACGCAGTACTAGCGGCTACAAACAACATACCAACCAATAGGGTGGTCTAATGGCTCGTCGTTGGAGCAACCTTCCGATTATCAGAGCGACCATTTACTGCTTTTATCATAAACCAACAGCATATCTACCGCAAAGGAACAACGCGTGGCTCCAAATAAACTTTTGCTGATCGACAGCAGAGACAATAGCAAATCGCTGAATATTCACTAAACATTTCATGTGAAATAAATGTACTTTACCAAATGTACAATCCTGCTGTTTACTTTTAAACCACAGTTTCATATTTCGAATTGTGGCGCACTGAGTTGTAAGCTGATCTAACAGCCTCTGTACCGCAAAGGAACATCGCGTGCCTCAACATGAACTTTTGCGGATCGACAACAAAGACAAATGCAAATTGCTGAATATTCTCTAAACATTTGATGTCAAATAAATGTACTTTACAACATTTACAATCTTGCTGTTTGCTTTTAAATCACTGTTTTATATTCCGAATTGTGGCGCGCTGTGTTGTGACATAATATGTGTTGTCTTCCGGGTTCTGTGTAAAGTCACTTAGGACTGCAGAGAACTGGGCGTGTTTGATTACGCACCCTGTAACGTCACAGAGAGAGGCTGGGAATATGAATGCTTTGATAATATCAGGCTTAGGGGCGGGAGATATGATTTAGTGTTGCAAAAGCAAGTCAGCCAGGTCAATAGCACCAGTCATAGGATTATCACATAATGTCGGCGCACACCAGCCGGATTTATCGCTTCTTTAGTGGACAAAAAGTCGGTTGACGCCCCTAGGAAATTGTACTATTAGCGGACAAAAGGAGTGGTCTTAAAACACTTTCACCCTGACAACGAACAATACAAACAACGTTCTCAGAACACCCCCATTTTGTGTAATTCCAACCATTTCGGGACACTGCGAGTGTTCTTAGAACACATTCAACTAGCCAGATTACAATACGGACAGCGTCCTGAGGACACCCCCAGTTTGTGTATTTACGAACAATTAAGTACACCGCGAGTGTTCATAGCTAATTTTTACCTTCCTTGCGAACAAAAATGACACATACTCCGTCCTCTAAACACCCCACCATTTAGTTTATTTACAAAATGTGAGAACAGCCGTGTTCTCCGCGGACAAATCGAACGCAACAAAAACGTCTAGCACATAAAAAAACAAAACATTGAACCTATCTCATACTCCCCCACCCTCCCCAAACACTCTTACACACCAACACACGGCACTAAATACAATTTTTTATCCACCTTTCACTGCGCTGTACGCGGTCGACTGCGAATACAAGATGGCGGGCGCCACAGAAAATCTGACGCACTCCACGCCCCTCACCGTCCAATCAGCGAACACGTCGCATGTCCGCGGACATGACGCAAGGCCATGGGCCAATCGGGGTGCTGTCCGCGGAGCGAACAGGGAAGTCCGTCCGCGAAGCGAACACAGATATCACTATTTTTTTTGTCTTACATTTTGGTCATTTTTAAAAAAAACTACTGGACAGATTTACACCAAATTTACAAAAGCACGCTTTTGGGACCAGGCTGCCGCTCCTGCCGCAAATTTGGTCTAAATCCGTCCAGCGGTTCGGGCTGTAGCCGTGCGCCAAGTTTTTTCCCATTCAGTCTATGGGAAAAAAAAAAGTTTTGGGACCCCCCCTATAACTTTCCCCCCCCTAGATGAATCCTCACCAACCTTTGCAAAATAATACAGACTGACCCAAATACTTTTTTTGCAAAGTTTGGTGAGGATCCGTCGAGGGAGAGCGAAGTTATAAGCCGCCCAAAAAGTGCTCTTCCTATGGAAACAGCAACTTAACCATAACTACATGGCCACCACTGTGGCCATGTAATATGATATATATATATGATTTTTATCTATAACAAGTCAAGCCCTTCCTCCCTCCAGACAGCTTTAGATCCACCCTTCAAGCACTGGTCCTATCGCACCTGGATGGGGGCATTGCACTCCTCGAAGGCCTTTCATCGTCCTCCCTTATGCCCCTGAGAAGTGTCCAACACGCGTCCACATGCCTCATCAAGGGTCTACGCAGAAAAAAGCACTTCACCCTGGCCCTCATTGACCTTCACTGGCTCCCACTGCACGCACAAATCACCTCCATTTTGCCCTCAAGTCACCCAGCTACCTCAGCATCTACAGTGGACAGCGCACCATTAGAAACCATGGCACGTGCAGACTTGAAATCTGCTGCTGCAAAAAGGAAAGGACCAAAAAACAAGTCTCTCTGCCTGCGCCACAAGACTATGGAACCTCCACCCCATCAGCTTCAGACTCACCCCCAGGCTCGTACAATTCAGAAAAGACCTCAAGACCCATCTCTTCAAGGTGTCTCTCATCCTCAACACCTAGGCCATCACGTCACCCCTCGCACCACCTGACTCGCTAGATGCCACCCACCCCTCTCCTTCCCACCTCCAACAACAGCTGTACCCCTCCTCTGTGCCCCCCTGTATCCAAACCCCCATCTGTACTGTTGTACACCTCTGTAAAGTGCTCCGTTATGTATCTGAATTGTTGTATACCTCTGTAAAGTGCTCCATTGCTTCTTGAAGCTAGGTCCATGCTCAATAAATACAATAATAATAATAATAATACTAATAATAACAATAATAATAACAATGTTAACTGGCTGGAAACAAAGTAGATAAAATATATACCTTTTTTAACTCATGTTTCTGAGGGAAAACTGAAATAAATACAAGAGGAACTACAGTGTTTCTGGTTGGAAGTTGGCTTATTTGGATTAGTGGGATTGTAAAACAGTGAGCGCATGACTCAATAACATAGCAGACATTTGCCACCAGGAAAGCAATGCAGCACACCGGCAGCAACACATGTCCTACCTTCACACATTCCCACAGTTGTCCCGACGAAAACGGTACCTCACATGTGTCGGTGCACTGACCTGGTTGCAAAGGGAAAAGGCTAAGCTAATGGCATACCAAACGCTCTAGGGGAATACTGTATTTGGCCATCTGAACAACCCACAGATGTGGGCCTGGGGTGTCGCAGCCACCAAGAAAAACAGGCAACGCCACGCATTTCTGAAAATAATCCAACCGTGGGAATCTAAAGGGTTCTGAATTTCACAATTCGCCCTAGAATTTATTATACACAAGGCCTGGCAAATTCCAAAATGTAGGGAAAAAAACTCAACTTTTGGATATTTGCCACTAGGAAATCACTGAAACACAGTGGCCACACCACATGTCCTACCTTACCATGTTCCCACAGGGGTCCCAATAAAAATGGTACCTCCCATGTGTGGGTGTTCTTACCTGGGTGCAAAGGGAAAAGGCCAAACCACTGGTATAGCAAAGGGTTGGGAAGACGAAATTCTTACGGTTTTTGGTTTTGTGGACAACCCACAGATTTAGCGCTGGTGTGTCACATCCACTAAATAAAACAGGGAACCCCACGCATTTTTAAAATTTTGCACACCCATGGGAATCCAAAGAGGTCTGACTTTCTCAAATCACCCGATAATGTATTACACACAAGACCCGGCAATGTCCAAAATGTAGAGGAAGAAATACAGTTTTCAGACATTTGCCACCAGGAAACCACCAAAACATGCTGGCAACAACACATGTCCTTCGTTTCCACGCTCCCACAGGTGTTCTGACAAAAGCATACATCACATGTGTGGATGCACTTACCTGGGCACAAAGGAAAAAGGCTAAACCACTGGTATACCAAAGGGCCTGGTATTTGGTCTTGTGGACAACCCACAGATTTGGCCTGTGGTGTCACAGCAACTAAGGAAAACAGGGAACCCCATGCATTTCTGAAAAGAAGACACACGTGAGAATCCAAAGAGGTCTGAATTTCGCGAATTGCACAAGAATGTATTACCCACAAGGCCCAGGAATGTTCAAAATGTACGGGAAAAAACTTTTTCAGATGTTTTCCTCCAGGAAGTCTCTGTAACATGCCCGCAACATGTCCTACCTTCCCACGTTCCCACATTTGGCCCGACAAAAATGGTACCTCACATGTGTGGGTGCACTGACCTGGTCGCAAAGGGAAAAGGCTGAACCACTGGCATATCAAACGCCATGGGGAATACTGGATCTGGCCATCTGGACAACCCACAGTTTTAGACCTGGGGTGTCACAACCACCAAGGAAAACACAATTCCCCATGCTTTGCTGAAATGAAGACACATGTGGGAAACACACGTGGGAATCCAAAGTATTCCAAATTTCGCAAATCGTCCCAGAATTGATTACACACAAGGAACTGCAAATTCCAAAATGTAGGGAAAAAACGTACATTTTCAGACATTTGCTGCCAGGAAACCACCAAAGAACACCAGTAACACAACACGTCCAACTTTACCACGTTCCCACAGGTGTTCTGACAAATAGGGTACCTCACATGTGTGGGTGCACTTACCTGGGCGCAAAGGGAAAAGGCTAAATCACTGGTTTACCTAAGGGCCTGGGAAAACTAAGGTTTTACAGTATTTTGTTTTGTGGATAACCCACAGATTTGGCCTCAGGGTGTCACAACCAATAAGGAAAACAGGGGTCCCACTACATTTTCTGAAAAGAAGACGCCTGTGGGAATCCAAAGAGTTCTGAATTTCGCAAAAGCGCCCTAGAATTGATTACACACAAGGCCCGGCAAAGTCCAAAATGTAGGTGAAAAAACACAATTTGTCAGACATTTGGCAACAGGAAACCACCAAAACACACCAGCAACAACACATGTCCTACCCTGCAACATTCCCACAGGTGTCTCGACACAAACGGTACCTCACATGTGTGGGTGCACTTACCTGGGCAAACAGGGAAAAGGCTAAACCACTGGTATACCTAAGGGCCTTGTAAGATGACATTTAAACAGTATTTGGTCTTGAGGACAACCAACAGATTTGGCCCTGGCGTGTCGAAGCCACTGAGGAAAACAGGGAACCCCATGCATTTTTGAAAAAAAGAAACCCATGGAAACACAAAGAGGTCTGACTTGCTCGATTCGCCCGAGAAGGTGTTACACACAAGGCCCGGCAATGTCCAAAATGTAAGGAAAAAACACAGTTGCCAGCAGGAAACCACTGAAACATACTGGCAACAACACTTGTTCTACTTTCCCAATTTCCCACAGGTGTCATGACAAACCGTAAATCACATGTGTTGGTGCACTTACCTGGGCACAAAGCGAAAAGACTAAACCACTGGTATACCAAAGGGCCTGGGAAGACAAATCTTTATAGTATTTGGTCTTGTGGACAACCCACAGATTTGGTCTTGGGATGTTACAGCCACTAAGGAAAACAGGGAACCCCAAGCATTTCTGAAAAGAAGACAAACGTGAGAATCCAAATAGGTCTGACTTTTGCAAATCGCTCTAAAATGTATTACCTACAAGGCCCAGCAAATTCCAAATGTACGGGAAACAAACAACTTTTTGAAACATTTGCCACCAGGAATCTACCATAACATGCCGGCAACAACACATACCCTACCTTCCCACATTCCCACACATGTCACAACAAAAATAGTACCTCATACGTGTGGGTGTACTTACCTGGGCACAAAGCAAAAAGGCCAAATCACTGGTATACCAAAGGGCCTGGGAAAACTACATTTTTTACGATACTTGGTCTTGTGGACAACCCATAGATTTGGCCCTGGTGTGTCGCAGCCACTAAGGAAAACAGGAAACCACATGCATTTCTGAAACAAAGAGACCCATGGGATTCGAAAGAGGTCTGAATTTCGCGAATTGCACAAGAATGTATTACCCACAAGGCCCAGGAATGTTCAAAATGTACGGGAAACAACTTTTTCAGATGTTTTCCTCCAGGAAATCTCTGTAACATGCCCGCAACATGTCCTACCTTCCCACATTCCCACATTTGGCCCGACAAAAATGGTACCTCACATGTGAGGGTGTACTGACCGGGCGCAAAGGGAAAAGGCTAAACCATTGGCATATCAAACGCCCTGGGGAATACTAGATTTGGCCATCTGGACAACCCAGAGATTTGGGCCTGGCGTGTCGCAGTCACTTTGGAAAACAGGGAAACTTTATGCATTTCTGAAAAGAAGAACCCTGTGGGAATTCAAAGGTTTATGAATTCTGCAAATCGCCCTAGAATTTATTACACACGAGGACCAGCAAATTCCAAAATGTAGGCGAAAAAACTCAGTTTTCAGATGTTTGCCTACAGGAAACCACTTAAACAGACCGGCAACAACACATGTCCTACCTTACCATGTTTCCACAGGTGTCCCAATCAAAATGGTACCTCACATGTGAGGGTGCACTGACCTGGGCGCAAAGGGAAAAGGCTAAACCATTGGCATATCAAACGCCCTGGGGAATACTAGATTTGGCCATCTGGACAACCCAGAGATTTGGGTCTGGCGTGTCGCAGCCACCAAGGAAAATAGGGAAACCTTATGCATTTCTGAAAAGAAGAACTCCGTGGGAATTCAAAGGTTTATGAATTTTGCAAATCGCCCTAGAATTTATTACACACAAGGACCAGCAAATTCCAAAATGTAGGCGAAAAAACTCAGTTTTCAGATGTTTGCCTACAGGAAACCACTGAAACAGACCGGCAACAACACATGTCCTACCTTACCATGTTTCCACAGGTGTCCCGACAAAAACGATACCTCACATGTGTGGATGTACTTACCTGGAAACAAAGAGAAAAGGCTAAACCACTGGTATAACAAAGGGTGGGGAAGACAACATTTTTACGGTATTTGGTTGGTTCCATGTGTTAATATCCCCGCTAAAATATCACCATAAAAAAAAATATTGCCATATTTTTGTGGCGTTATTAAGTCATGGAACCTGCAGGGGGCACCCCCACAACCCTTATAATTTTTTTAATGGATTGGAATACACCCCCGCATCCCCTGGTCCCAATAACCCCATAATTTATCCCCACTAACAATATCCCCTATGGCTTTACCCCACAACCATACGTATGGCAATATTATTGGTGTGGATAATATTACCTGATACCATTTGGTTTTGTGTACAACCTACAGCTTTGGCACTGGGGCGTTGCAGCCACTAAGGAAATAGGGAACCCCATGAATTTTTCAGACTTTCGTGAATCGCCGTAGAATTTATTACCCACAAAGCCCAGCAATGTCCATAATGTATGGGAAACAAACAACTGTTTCAGACATTTGCCACCAGGAAACCACTGTAACACACGGGCAACAACACATGTCCTACCTTCCCACGTTGCCACATGTGTCCCGACTAAATGGTACCTTGCATGTGTGGGTGTACTTACCTGGGTGTTTGGTAAGAATTTGCATAGTCCAACTGTTGCGGGACTTTTACAAGACATATCTCTTGGCAATAGGTGACCCACATTTTAATATAAGCCTGTACCACAAAAGTTGGTAGAGTGACTGAGCAGCCAGGCTTATCTTAAGAGGAGTAATATGAGCTGTAGAGCTGTACAATGAAATTAATGAATACAGGTAAATACAGGTATCCAAGTAAACACTTACACACTTACAGGGTAATTCATAGAATTTCGCAGAAAAGTGTCGCAAGCGGCTGGCCAGAGTGTCCGCGTGCGATTGTCTGCGCCAGGCGCGTGCGCCAAAACCGATTTCCGCGCACAGCGTATTCATGGATTTCAGGCTCCCAAACCAGCCGTGGCGCAGAGTATCGCAGCGACCCTGCAGCAGCGCCAGTAACGCCCCCAAGAACGCCCTCGCGCAAGGAAAAGCCATCAAAATCGCTAAATCATCGCAAAGGGCTGCGCCAACCCTGGACCAGTTTACAGGGCTGCCAAACAAGGAACGCAAAGCGGGTAACGTTCATATCAGGGGTACGCGGGAAGTATTACATGCGATTAGCCAGGGTACCTGTATGACAGGGGTACGCGTGAAGTTTTACATGCGATTAGCCAGGGTACGTGTATTACAGGGGTACGCGGGAATTATCACACGCGATTTGGCTGGGTACGTGCATGACAGGGGTACGCGTGAAGTTTTACACACGATTAGCCAGGGTACGTGTATTACAGGGGTACGCGGGAATTGTCACACGCGATTTGGCTGGGTACGTGTATTACAGGGGTGCGCGGGAATAATCACACACGATTTGGCTGGGTACGTGTATTACAGGGGTGCGCGGGAATTATCACACGCGATTTGGCTGGGTACGTGTATTACAGGGGTGCGCGGGAAGTTACACACGCGATTAGGCTGGGTGGGTCCTCACAGGTGTTTCCTGTACACCCTCCACGGCCCCTGCAGGCAGCCCACAAAACAGGGGACTACCCTGCACACCTGCTCATGTCTCCCACAGCAGTGTGGGGCACCCTCCACCAGGCCCCCACTCATGTCCCCTATCACCCCCACCCCCCAGCCACCATGGGCAGCCCCAACCAGACTCCCACCCATGTCTACCACCACCCCCACCCCCCACCCACCATGGGCAGCCTCCGCCAGGCCCCCACTCATGTCTCCCACCACCCCCACCCCCCCAGCAGTGTGGGGCACCCTCCACCAGGCCCCCACCCATGTCTCCCACCACCCCCACCCCCCACCCACCATGGGCAGCCTCCGCCAGGCCCCCACTCATGTCCCCCACCACCCCCACCCCCCCAGCAGTGTGGGGCACCCTCCACCAGGCCCCCAACCATGTCTCCCACCACCCCCACCCCCCACCCACCATGGGCAGCCTCCACCAGGCCCCCACTCATGTCTCCCACCACCCCCACCCCCCAGCCACCATGGGCAGCCCCCACCAGGCCCCCACTCATGTCTCCCACCCACCCCCACAACCCAGCAGTGCAGGGGCACCCTCCACCAGGCTCCCACCCGTGTCTACCACCCCCCCACCCCCCAGCCACCATGGGCAGCCCCCACCAGGCCCCCACTCAGGTCTCCCACCACCCCCACCCCCCCAGCAGTGTGGGGCACCCTCCACCAGGCCCCCACCCATGTCTCACACCACCCCCACCCACCACCCACCATGGGCAGCCCCCACCAGGCCCCCACTCATGTCTCCCACCACCCCCATCCCCCCCCAGCAGTGTGGGGCAACCTCCACCAGGCCCCCACCCATGTCTCCCACCACCCCCACCCCCCAGCCACCATGGGCAGCCTCCGCCAGGCCCCCACTCATGTCTCCCACCACCCCCACCCCCCACCCACCATGGGCAGCCTCCGCCAGGCCCCCACTCATGTCTCCCACCACCCCCACCCCCCCAGCAGTGTGGGGCACCCTCCACCAGGCCCCCACTCATGTCTCCCACCCACCCCCACCCCCCAGCAGTGCAGGGGCATCCTCCACCAGGCTCCCACCCGTGTCTACCACCCCCCCACCCCCCAGCCACCATGGGCAGCCCCCGCCAGGCCCCCACTCATGTCTCCCACCACCCCCACCCCCCAGCATCCAGGGGCACCCTCTGCCAGGCCCCCACTCATGTCTCCCACCACCCCCACCCCCCAGCATCCAGGGGCACCCTCCACCAGGCCCCCACTCATGTCTCCCACCCCCCCCCCCACCCCCCCAGCAGTGTGGGGCACCCTCCACCAGGCCCCCACTCATGTCTCCCACCCACCCCCACCCCCCAGCAGTGCAGGGGCACCCTCCGCCAGGCCCCCACTCATGTCTCCCACCACCCCCACCCCCCAGCAGTGTGGGGCACCCTCCACCAGGCCCCCACTCATGTCTCCCACCCACCTCCACCACACAGCAGTGCAGGGGCACCCTCCACCAGGCCCCCACCCATGTCTCCCACCACCCCCACCCCCCAGCCACCATGGGCAGCCTCCGCCAGGCCCCCACTCATGTCTCCCACCCACCCCCACCCCCAGCAGTGTGGGGCACCCTCCACCAGGCTCCCACCCATGTCTACCACCACCCCCACCCCCCAGCCACCATGGGCAGCCCCCACCAGGCCCCCACTCATGTCTCCCACCCACCCCCACCCCCCAGCAGTGCAGGGGCAGCCCCCACCAGGCTCCCACCCATGTCTACCCCCCCACCCCCCAGCCACCATGGGCAGCCCCCGCCAGGCCCCCACTCATGTCTCCCACCACCCCCACCCCCCCAGCAGTGTGGGGCACCCTCCACCAGGCCCCCACCCATGTCTCCCACCACCCCCACCCCCCACCCACCATGGGCAGCCTCCGCCAGGCCCCCACTCATGTCCCCCTGCCCACAGGCCCTGACAATCCTCAAGCATGTGCCTCATGGCCAGCCACCACAGCCCAAAGACACAACCAAGTATTACATGTGCCCATGATACTACTCCAATGGAAACAATGTAAATCAACACATGTGTCTCACACACACACAATGGTTGCAAGTGAACCTGAAAACCCATATCATGACATGCATGAAAACAATGAGATGAAACCACACATTGAAGAATGAAAAAATACAAATAATGTATTAAAAACAACAGCAATGGCAATCAAAATTAACCAAAATACACAAGTAAAAAAATAACAAAATTAAGCTGGCTGTCCCTTTTCAAATTAAAATCAATAAATGATAATCCAAAAAAATATCTTCCAAAGTTCAAGTCCATGAAAAGGAAATGAAGGGAAAAAAGAAATAGAAAAGCATTGCTCCATGGGAAAAAATATTCATAGTAAAAAAAATATCCAAATCCAAAGTCCAACTATGTACAAAGTATTCAGGGTCCATCATCCCAAAAGAAGAAATGAAACCTACCAAAAAACCTATCTAAAATGGAACTATATACAAAAGGTGGAGCAGTGTCCGTCGACTCCAAATAAAAATAAACTACAAAGGAAACCTATCACTAAATAACTATATACAATGGCGGCGGGCCAGTCCAGCGGCTCACTTAGTGGTGTTCCGGGCCAGGGCATCATCGAACTCCTCGTCTATGTCCCGGAGGCGGTCCTGTTCCATGGCCCCGAGGTTCCGCAGGGACGCCGACATGTTCACCTCCAACTCCCTGCGGATTGCCTCGAGGCACTCGGCCCGCCTCAGGGCCCTCCGCATGGAGTTCTCCGCCCTGACCATCGTGAGCCGCGCCTCTTCCGCCCGCCGCCGCTCCGCATCTATGGCGTGGCCCAACCGCTGCCACACGGAAGACACTTCCCGTCCAGGGTCCTCCTGCCCTCCGGCCGATGCCTGCCCCTCCGATGTTGAAGGCCCCGAGCTATCGTGGCTCCCACCTACAGCCTCCTGCTGCTGCAGCTGCTGCTGTCCATGTGCCCTGTCCGATGGTGCCTGCACATCCTCCTCCAGCTGGGGTGCAGTCGTTGATGTGGCCACCCCTGCTGGACGTCCGACTCCCGACTGTGGCAGGGATCTGTTATCCACCAGCCTGGCCGCACGGTCGGAGGCAGCTCCACAGGGCACCCAGGTGACACATGGGTGGGAAGATGGCATGGAGGACGACTGGGGCAAAGGGGGTTCTGTGGAGAAGGGGGTCGGAACAAGGTCCAGGAAACAGAGGAATCCAGCCCTGGTGAGCTGTCCCAGTGGGTCAACGCGATCAACGAGCCATGCAGACGCATCATGAAAAGACTGCAGGTCAGCTCGCATGGCCCGTTGACGCAACGCCACCCCACCCTGGACAGGCTCAACCTGGTGCAGGATAGCCACATCCGCAGGGAGAGGAAGGCCAGGTGTTGTAAGCCAATCCTCTCCCTGAGAATGGGTCTGGAGGTAGGCATCCCCGCTGGTGCAAGATGATGCAGTGACAGGAGCAGGGACAGGATTGCACACAGGCACCTCCGCGGCGGCCTGTGCTGCCTCCTGTCCCTGATCCTGCACTGCACCACTAGCACCAGTGGAATCCCCACCTCCAGACCCCGCCACTGTCGCTTGCACGGCCTCCTCCTCCACCAAACCCCCCACCAACCTGGATGACTCCGTGCCATCTTCCTCCGTTGGGCCCTGTGGGGTTCCAGCTGCCCCTTCTGCTGCCGAGGAGTCCAACTCCAACCTCCGCCTCTTGGACCTCCCGTCGGCAGTTGCGGCCTGGGACGCGGCACCAGACTCCTCACTCCCCGACGAGATCACAACCTGGGAGGGGATCCGGGCCTTGCGTCTCCGGCTGGTGGTGCGACCCCTGCCGCTGTGCTCCACAGCACCTTCTCCGCCCTCTTCATCAGTTGACGCTGCAGACAGGGAGAAAGAAAACACAGGCAACAGGGCACTGTAAAATGGACTCATACACACATGACAGTTATACATGAGTGGCATTGGTAAACCTCAGACATGGTATCACAATCCCCAACACACATGTCATTTCAACTTGCACACATGAGCCATACCACAGCCATATTGCAACAGCCAGCACCATCCATTCACATACAACAGCATGAGCAGCCAAAGGTCATCCACACATCACATGCAACATAGGGAGTACACTACACATGCACACACAACACCAAACTTGCATGCATGTGTACACCTCCGCCAACTGTCGCAGTGTTTTGATCGACATCCATGTCACACCTGACAATCATTCCTCCACATCCTGTGCCATGCAAGCCCACACACACAAGCATCATCCATGTGTCACACATGAGACCCCTCGCATGTGTCACCCTCACGGCCCTGTACACCCCCCCTACTTGGCCACATAAAAATACATGTTCAACCTGCACACTCCTGGCACACCACCACACGCACAGCTTACAATCAGTATGCATGTACACTTACCGCTCGACTCCAGACGGGTCTGCTTCTCAAGGACCTGGATGTGGAGCGCTGGGGATATGCGTTCCAGGACCCTCATCTGATCTTCCGACAAGTGGCCCCGGCGCCCCTTAGCATCCGCTGCCTTCAGGAGGGGCCGGGCCTTGTTGAGGGTCCTGGACCTGAAATCCTCCCAGCGCTTCCTGACACGTTCGTAGTCGCGGACTGACACCTCCTCCGCGTTGATGGCTGTCAGGATGTCCATCCAGATCCGAGTCCGTCCTTCCTTGTCGGCGCGCAACCTTCCGAAGAGGGCATCATACTGCCCCAGGACATGCTCCACCAGGACACCAACTTCGGTGGCAGTGAAGCTGGTGCCCCTCTGCCTCCTTGGCCGGGGGTTGCCACTGGTGCCAGATGTTGCAGTGCCCGACATGGCAACCCCAGAGGCAGGAGTGGGTGGGCAACTGGGTCCTGGGGCTGGGCTGTGGGGCGATGGAAAAGCAGTCGGGAGTCTTCGGTTCCAGCAGGGGTGGTCACAGCAACAGCACCCCTGGCTGATGTGCAGGCAGCAAATGGCAGGGCACGTGGGCAGCAGGCAGTCAGGCAGCAGCAGATGGCAGGTGGGAGCGTGCTCAGGGCTCTGGGGGGCAGTAATTTGGCCTTCTGGGCAGGAGCGTGGTCTTCCGTGTGTGAACGCGTGGCCAGCTTGATACGGAGTGATTTTGCACGTGAAAATCCAACACGTCTGCGTGTAATTCGAGGAAAGGCCCTTAGCGCGTAAACGCGTCAGCACACTGTACATTCATTGCCCCAAAGGCCACCAGCGTATGCGCGTCTATGAAGTCATGTGCACGTTGAATAGGGCACACGTTGGAAATGTTGCGTGTTAAAAAAAATGAAAGACACGTCCGAGTGTCAAAGCGTGTAATTGGTGGAAATGGCCTTAGCGCGTACACGCGGAAGTGACAAAGCGTGTAATTGGTGGAAATGGCCCTACACGCAGAAGTGACAAAGCGTGTAATTGGTGGAAATGGCCCTACACACAGAAGTGACAAAGCGTGTAATTGGTGGAAATGGCCTTAGCGCGTACACGCGGAAGTGACAAAGCGTGTAGTTGGTGGAAATGGCCCTACACGCAGAAGTGACAAAGCGTGTAATTGGTGGAAATGGCCCTAACGCGTCCACGCCGCGTAAGTGACGCTGGACGTGTGGGCCTGCATAAAAGGTACGTGTAGAACACCATTTCCTTGTACGTGCTTTTCGTGGAGAGCGAGTGGGTGAATTCTGTACTTCTTGTCGTTTCACACGCGATTTACTTCACGGCGTTTCAAGTTCGTACTCCCTGTTACCTCTGACAGCTTTTTCTCTTTTTTCTCTTTTTCTGGTTTTCCTGGGCCTGTTCCCTCAAACAGTGTTCCCTTCTACTGTTGTCCTGTCTCCTCAGACAGCGTACAAATCTTCTTTTGGCGGGGGTGTTGCCAACCAAACGCGCTTCTTTTTCACGCTCTTTTTCCTGGCAGACGGTGAGTCACGCACGTATCTAACATCTGTGCTTGCCCCGTGTGTAGCCTACCCCTTCAGAGGTCATTCTAGGCTTCGTGTGACACGCATACGTTCATTCTTGTGTTACTGGGTGCCACAGCGTAGTGCAGGTTTTTTTTTCCGCACACGTGGTCTAGGAGGGGTTGCGTGCACGTCATCTCCCTTTTTTGGGCTTCCTGTGCGTTGCGTGACCCGTCATCTTTCCCCAGGGGTCACATTCAGCCTTGCTAGAGCACTAGGGTACAATTACCATCTGGTACCCAACCCCTTTGACCCCCAATTGCCCAGGACAATAGTTTACAGCCACTCCCATACGCACATTAACATCAGTGCCATGGTTGGGAGGCGAGGATTCCGTAAGGGTGGCAAAGGTGGACTAGCCACAAGTGGTGGCCGTGGTGGATCCGGTAGGGGACGTGGTCGTTACTTGCAGGATGACCCTGTCCCCCCATGTGTGGAGGACCAGTCAAGGGCACCCATAATCCCACCCCCCTGGTTGAGGCTGATGTGGCTGACACCATCCATGCTCAGCCCTTGTTGGACCAGGCCATTGTGGCACCAGACCTGGCTGACTCCATGGCTGACTTCCAGGTCAGCAGGCCTATGACACGTGCGCTGGTGCACGTTGATGTCATCAGGCCACGTGGATCAGGGGCAGCAAGGTCATCTGCTGCCCCAAGTAGGCAGGGTGGAGAGGCTGCAGGGGCAGCTGCGGCTCCATCCACCCCAGCTCTCACACACCCAGCCAGGACAGTGTCGGTCCTAGTCCATCCTGCTGACATTCCCCCTGACACCATTACACTTCAGTCAATGCCTGCACCAACTCCCATGCTGAGTGTGCAATCCCACACTCCTGATACAGAGTCCACCAGGGCTCCTGCCCCTAGTGTCCAGAGCGGCGCAGGACATTCAGGATCACCACCACCTTCCAAGCGGAAAAGGAAGAGTGCTCGTCCGGCACAGGCTGATGCCCCAGACACGGCTACACAGTCCGGCCCGTCGAGGAAGCCCAGCTTCATGGATGCCGAACTGAATGCACTTGTCGAGTATGTGTCCGCACATGATAACGAGATGGTCATTGTTGCAGGATCCAAGACCACACCTGCACAACGCCAGGCACACTGGCAGACCGTTGCGGACATCGTAAGTGCCCTTGGAATCGTGAGGCGCACAGCCAATGATTGCTATAAGCGCTGGAATGACCTAAAGCGCAGGGCAAAGAAAAAGCTGGCCTCAAGTCATGCCGCAACTCTAGTGACTGGAGGTGGGTCTCTAGTAGAAGACATGGAACTCACTCCACATGAGTCAGTCGCTGGGACCTACGTCACGGAGGAACAGATACAAGGCGTGGGAGATCTGCCTGATTATGAGGCATTGTCCGGTGAGTGCACATGCATGTGTGTGTCATCCATGTGCATGGTGTGTGTGTGTGAGGGCTTCTGTTTGTGTGCCAGGTGAGGGTGTGTGCGCCTGAGTCGTTTGGGTCACCCATGTGCTTCATGCAATACATTCTGCGCAGCAGCATTTGGCCATAGCAGTATCCCTTCTGCCAACAGTAGACATCTAGACCAACAGCACGCCAGTTGCCCTTGAAGTGTCACCTTGCCACAACATTGTTGCTTATTTTTCTCTGTTCATTCAGGCAGATTGTTTGCATTCCACCACTTTTACTAGGCATTTCTCAGTCCTGTAGTCACATGTCTGACATGGCTATGGTAAAGTGGAGTGACTTTGTTACCTGGATATCATTTGTTCACACATGTCCCTGTGTAATCGGACCATTTTGGACTGGCAGCTCCAGGTGAAAAATCAGACCTGTTTGAATTAGAAAAGCTATTACATGCGGGAACTGGACTGAATGAATAAGTGCTGCCCTCCTCTCCATCTTCAATCAATAGCAATGGTACATGCCATCTGTGTGATGGCATGTGTATTTCACCTGGCAATCACAGGCCAATGTGTGATGCCACTGCCAGGCAGCATGCAGAAAATGTGTTCATCTTCCATCTTGGTGTCATCAGTGTGTGCCATTTGTCTGCCCTTCATACGCAGTGAGGGTGCATGCATGGGAGGGTATTAGTCATGTGGGACATGTGTCAATCAAGTACTGGTTCTCTTGCTTCTCAGCCCTCATTGTGTGCCATGGTGCTAATGCCTGTTTCCATTTGTTTTCTTTTATGTCTTTGCAGGGGAAGACGCACCTGATACTGCTGGGGTTGTGGAGATGGTGCAGACCCAGGAGGGGTCCGAGGGCCGACCGACCACCAGTGAGGGACGTGGTGTGGTGGTGGGTGAGAACCCACAACTGCTGCAGGTCGTGCTCTCAAGGGGTGTCTCTGGCTGCACCTCCCCCGAGCTGTACTCAGGTGTTGATTCGGATGATGAGACCTACGTGCCGTCGCAGGTGAGTGTTCCTGGGAGGGATTCTGTTCTGTCCCACCCACCTGCACCAGGGTCAGAACCCTCAATGGGGATGTCAGTGTTGGCAGCTACGCCTTTGGTGGTTACGGATGCAGGGTCACACTCCGCGACATCTGATCCTGTTCCTGGGCCAGCAGATCAGAGGGGGAATGCAGTCCTGCCGCCTCAGGCAGTGCCGGCACAGCAAGGCGCACTTCGCCTTGCCCCAGACAGGTGTGGTGCCCGCCGACGTGGTGGCCGTACGCCACCTGGCAATACCAAATGGGAGCAATCCATTTACGGTATGGCAACCCAACAGGCAGCATCATCAGAGATGATGGCTCAGGCCATGGATAGGGTGGCCACTTCCATTGTCCCCCCCGAAAGGCTGATGGAGCGACTACAGCAGGCAACCGACTCCATTTGCCAGTAACACAGGGAGGACATGTTGGCGTCCAAAAGGGACAGGCGGGCGGCACTGACGTCTCTCCAGGAAGCCATCTCCATAGAGTCCCAGGGCCACAGGGAAGCCCTGAGGCAGGAGCTCCTTCACCTCAGGACGACTCTTGTTGAGCTTGAGGCTTCAACAAACCGAAGGACAGAACAGCAGCTGGAGCGTCTCACCCGTACGCTCTCAGCTGAGATGCAGGCAACTAGGGCGGAGGTCCGGGCATCCCGTGAGTTGTTGCATGGGGACCTCCGCACACTCATCCTCCAGAACGAGACCTACCACACCCGCATGCTTGCAGCCATGGAGGAACAGACTAGGGCCTTGCGTGGGCTGCCTCCCATAGTGCAACCACCTCCGGATGCAGCTGCACAGGGTGATAATAGCAACAGCAGTGCTACTCCCACAATAGGGTAGTCGTGTGGGCCATGATCCCATGGAGGTGTTTTTTTTTCCCAAGATCCACACAGGTGGGTTTTGGTGTGCACCCTGTCCTCGGACCTCCTGGGTGGCCTCCCCAACCCCCCCCCGGCCCATTAATGGCCATTTTTGATTTTTATTTATTTAATTTTTTTTCTTTTTTTTTTTTTGGGACAATGTGTTGCCTTCCGTGGCTCCTGTGGGCATACGCTGCATTGTGGCTGGGCACATGCAGGCTTGTCATGTATTTGGTTCAGATGCTTGGGTTTTTGTCACACACACCCCTCCTGCTTCCCGTTTCCATGGGCTTGCAAAGGGTGTGCCCAAGTGACATTGACGTACATGGTGACATTGGACTCCCACTACATGTGTGGGTAGTCTAGTCAATACTGTGTATACATTCCTAGTGCATATTGCTGTTGTGTTGTACACTGCATGTTGCATTGATGTGTAACTCATCATCCGTGTCTACCTCCTAATTTGCAGGTCCTTTCCTCATGTCTACACAAGGCCCTCTACTTTGGAGATGGGGTCCATGTTGGCAGCAGTGCACCTACAACTCTACATGGCGGCAACACTGTACATTTGGAAGTGGTGGGAGTGCAGGCATTTCCAGGTGGTGAGACTACTAATTCCTTACATTCGTAATGTCATGTTAATGGTAGTTTTGAGGGTCAGTGGCTGATAAGTGTTATTGCTAAATACCTGCTCAAGTGTGTTGTTGGTCCTGCATTACTGTGAGCATTTCAGGTGTCGCGAGTTTCAATTAGGGACACTGTACATTGTGACACTTGTGTCATGTTGTGGGGATAGCATGACATGGCACGGTGTGTCGTGTGGCGGTGCTGGGGATGGGTTGGGTGACATGGCACTGTCCTCATGTTGCATTTTGCAAGTGGGTATTCATTTTAGCTGCTTGAATGTGTTTTTTCACAAAACTGCATTGGTGGTGTCTGTGTAGGTAGGGATGCACACATTGTAACACTTCCAGGTGAACAATCTCAGGCTGATATGGTTTTGACGGTTGATTCTCCAGACATTCAGGATCAGTGTCAGGTTGAGTCATCATTGATTGTCAGATGGTATGTGCCAGGGCAGTGTGCACTCCACAGGGGTGTGATTTCTAGGTGAAGTAATTAGCCACTAGCTGTGTACGGGCTGTCTCCCCCGTGCCCTTTCCCCTCCCATGCGCAGCGGCCGTGCATGTGGTTGGGGATGTGGGGCCACCACCATGTCCACGGCCAGGCCCCGGCGTGTTGCAACGTTGTGCAGGACACATGCTGCCACTATGATCCTGCACACTACTGGGGGAGCGTATAACAGCTGCCCGCCAGAACGGTCAAGGGAGCGAAAGCGTGACTTAAGCACTCCGAATGTGCGCTCCACTATGCCCCGGGTTGCAATGTGGGCTGTGTTATATCTTACCTCGGGTGGCGTGGTGGGGTTCCGAATTGGCGTCATCATGTGGGGGCTGAGAGGGTAGGCACTGTCCCCTGTGGAGGTGGTGATTGGTATCATTGGTGGGGTTGTGACCTTGCTCAGTATCTGACATGCATGCATGTGCAGTTGCATTCATACTCACCAATCAGCCATGTATCGCCATGCCGCCCAGCTTCTAGGTCCCGGTTTAGGGTGGACATTCGGTAAATGAAGCTGTCGTGGGTGGACCCGGGATAGTTGGCATATACTGAGGTGATGATACCCTTGGCATTACATACTACCTGCACGTTGATGGAATGCCAGTGCTTGCGGTTCCTATAGATGTGCTCAGATGCCCTGGGGGGACGTAGAGCCACATGGGTGCAGTCGATGGCACCTAGCACTTTGAGGAATCGTGCCACACCGTAAAAATCCAGGGCGGCAGCATGCCTTTCTGGGGGTGTTCTGGGCAGGTATATGTGCCTGCGGACTGATGGGCGTGCAGTGATGATGTTCAAGGCCTGGTGTAGGCAGCGTGACTGCGTGGACTGTGACACCCCACCCACTATGGCACTTGTCCGCTGAAATGATCCAGTGGCTAAGAAGTGCAGTACATTGAGGACCTTCTGCAGGGGGCTGAGTGCTTGGGAGCACAGGGTGGGTGATGTGAGGTCATCCTCCCACTCACTCACCAGGTCCAGTATTATGTGTGGTGGAAACCTGTACCTCCCATACACCTGGTCATCAGGCATCCCGAAAAGGCTGGTTCTGGGTGTGAATATTCTGGCCCTGACTATCCTCCTCCTCCTCCTTTGGTAGCCCACGGCCACTGCTGCTAGGAACGGTATATTCATCCTGGTGTCTGAGCTTGTTATTTTGTTTGCGCGCAAATTTATGCATCGCGGGTCGACGTATGCCTGCTTCCTACTGGCGTACGTGTTTCTTTGCGCGTGTTGTAGGCGAGCGTGTGAAACATCCCGCGCACCCCTGAAATCCAGTACCCAGGCCAATAGCATGTGGAAATTCCCGCGCACCCTGGTATACACGTGCGCTGATGTACTTGCGTGTGAAACCTCCCGCGCACCCCTGAAATCCAGTAGCCAGGCCAATAGCGTGTGGAAATTCCTGCACACCCCGGTATACACGTGCGCTGATGTACTTGCGTGTGTAAGTGCCCGCGCACCCCTGAAATACACGTACATAGGCCAATCGCGTGTACGCGCACTTTTGTCCAATTACACGCGATGACACTCTGACGTGCAGTCTTTCCACGTGTGCTCCGTCATCACGTGCTATGAGGGAAACACCCGTGCGGGTCACGTCACAGACGCGCTGAGGGCCTTTGGTCCAATAGAATCGCGTATGCGTGCTGACGCGCTTACGCGCTAAGGGCCTTTCCTCGAATTTCACGCTGACGTGCAGGATTTTCACGTGCCAAATCACTCCGTATCAAGCTGGCCACGCGAAAACACACGGAAGACCACGCTCCTGCCCAGAAGGCCGAATTACTGCCCCCCAGTGCCCCGAGCAGCCTCCCACGTGCCATCTGCTGCTGCTGCCTGCCTGCCTGCCTGCCTGCTGCCACCGTGCCCTGCCATTTGGTGCCTGCACATCAGCCATCTGCAGGGGTCCAGTTGCTGTGTCCACCCCTGCTGGAACTGAAGACTCCCGACTGGGATAACATCGCTCCACAGCCCAGCCCCAGGACCCAGTTGCCCACCCACTCCTGCCTCTGGGGTTGCCATGTCGGGCACTTCCACATCTGGCAGCAGTGGCAACCCCAGGCCAGAGGGGCAGAGGGGCACCAGCTTCACTGCCACCGAAGTTGGTGTCCTGGTGGAGCATGTCCTGGGGCAGTATGATGCCCTCTTTGGATCGTCCCGCGCCAGCAAGGAAGGACGGGAGAGGATCCCGGGAGGAGCACGCACATCATCACGAAGAGCACCGTGCCGACATGGCCCAATTGGGATCTTCCATGTTCGGGGGTTTCCTGCATGTGTCGGCCAATCTGGCGGCCCTCTCCTCCTCTGTGGAGGCTATACGCCGGTCGTTCTCCTTGCCATCTTCCGGCCCAGATGCCACCAGGGCCCCCTGTGGACCTGCCCTGACCAATGCAGCCAGCTCAGTGGGGATCCCATCCCTGCCACAGTCGGGAGTCGGAGGTCCAGCAGGGGTGGACACCACAGCAACTGTACCCCAGCAGATGGAGGATGTGCCGGCATCATCAGACAGGGCACGTGCATGACGGCGTCGGTGGATTCCATCAGCCTGGATGCCGTCGTGCTGGCATAGGCAGTTGCGTCGGAGGCAGCAGCAGAGTCAACGTGGGAGGCATCATGGCTCGGGGCCATCAACATCGGAGGGGCAGGCATCGGCCGGAGGGCAGGAGGACCCAGGACAGGAAGTGTCTTCCGTGTGGCTGCGGTTGGGCCAGCAGATAGGTGCGGAGCGGCGGCGGGCGGAAGAGGCGCGGCTCACGATGGTCAGGGCGGAGAACTCCATGCGGAGGGCCCTGAGGCGGGCCGAGTGCCTCGAGGCAATCCGCAGGGGGTTGGAGGAGCAGATGGCGTCGTCCCTGCGGACCCTCGGGGCCATGGAACAGGACCGCCTCCGGGACATAGACGAGGAGTTTGATGATGCCCTGGCCCGGAACACCACGGAGTGAGCCGCTGGACTTGCCCGCCGCCTTTGTATATAGTTCTTTAGTTTTAGGTTTCATTTGTTTCTTCTTATGATTTGGAGTCGACGGACACTGCTCCACTTTTTGTATATAGTTGCATTTTAGTTAGGGTTTTTTGTAGGTTTCCTTTGTTCAGTTGGGCTCATGGACCCTTGGATGTTTTGTACATAGTTCTTCATTGGATTGTTTTATTTTTTTATTTTTTATTTATTCTCCATGGAGCAATGGTCTTTGCATTTATTTTTATCTCTCGGATTGATTTTATTTTTAATGTGACTTTGAACAACATTTTTTTGGATTTGGATTTGTAGTTTTGATTTTTTTGGACGGACATGCAGCTTATCTTTTTTTCATTGCCATTGTAGTTTGTTTCATTTCATTTGCATTAAATTTTTTTAATACAATTTTGTTTTCATACTTCACTGTGTGGTATCATCTCATTGGTTTCATGCATGTCATGTTGGGTGTTTTCCCATTCATTTGCAACCATTGTGTGTGACGGACATGGGTTCATTTGCTTTATGAACATTGGGGGTGTAACATGTAATTTCCATTTCCATGTGGGTGAATGGGTTACTTGGTAGGGCCTTTTGGCTGTGGAGGCTGACCATAACGCACATGATTGGGGATTGTGAGGACCTTGGTGCAGGGGGACATGAGTGGGGGCCTGGTGGAGGGTGCCCCTGGATGCTGGGGGGTGGGGGTGGTGGGAGACATGAGTGGGGGCCTGGTGGAGGGTGCCCCTGGATGCTGGGGGGTGGAGGTGCAGGGGGACATGAGTGGGGGCCTGGTGGAGGGTGCCCCTGCACTGCTGGGGGGTGGGGGTGGTGGGAGACATGAGTTGGACATGAGTGGGGGCCTGGTGGGGGCTGCCCATGGTGGCTGGGGGGTGGGGGTGGTGGTAGACATGGGTGGGAGCCTGGTGGAGGGTGCCCCTGCACTGCTGGGTGTGGGGGTGGTGGGAGACATGAGTTGGACATGAGTGGGGGCCTGGTGGAGGGTGCCTCTGGATGCTGGGGGGTGGGGGTGCAGGGGGACATGAGTGGGGGCCTGGTGGAGGGTGCCCCTGGATGCTGGGGGTTGGGGGTGGTGGGAGACATGAGTGGAGGCCTGGTGGAGGGTGCCCCTGGATGCTGGGGGGTGGAGGTGCAGGGGGACATGAGTGGGGGCCTGGTGGAGGGTGCCCCTGCACTGCTGGGGGGTGGGGGTGGTGGGAGACATCAGTTGGACATGAGTGGGGGCCTGGTGGGGCTGCCCCAGTGGCTGGGGGGTGGGGGTGGTGGTAGACATGGGTGGGAGCCTGGTGGAGGGTGCCCCACACTGCTGGGGGGTGGGGGTGGGTGGGAGACATGAGTGGGGGCCTGGTGGAGGGTGCCCCTGGATGCTGGGGGGTGGGGGTGGTGGGAGACATGAGTGGGGGCCTGGTGGAGGGTGCCCCTGGATGCTGGGGGGTGGGGGTGGTGTGAGACATGTGTGGGGGCCTAGTGGAGGGTGCCCCTGCACTGCTGGGGGGTGGGGGTGCAGGGGGACATGAGTGGGTGCCTGGTGGAGGGTGCCCCTGGATGCTGGGGGGTGGGGGTGGTGGGAGACATGAGTGGGGGCTTGGTGGAGGGTGCTCCTGCACTGCTGGGGGGTGGGGGTGGTGGGAGACATGTGTTGGACATGAGTGGGGGCCTGGTGGGGGCTGCCCATGGTGGCTGGGGGGTGGGAGTGGTGGTAGACATGGGTGGGAGCCTGGTGGAGGGTGCCCCACACCGCTGGGGGGGTGGGGGTGGGTGGGGGTGGGTGGGAGACATGAGTGGGGGCCTGGTGGAGGGTGCCCCTGGATGCTGGGGGGTGGGGGTGGTGGGAGACATGAGTGGGGGCCTGGTGGAGGGTGCCCCTGGATGCTGGGGGGTGGGGGTGGTGTGAGACATGAGTGGGGGAATGGTGGAGGGTGCCCCTGCACTGCTGGTGGGTGGGGGTGCAGGGGGACATGAGTGGGTGCCTGGTGGAGGGTGCCCCTGGATGCTGGGGGGTGGGGGTGGTGGGAGACATGAGTGGGGGCCTGGTGGAGGGTGCCCCTGCACTGCTGGGGGTGGGGGGGGGTGGGAGACATGAGTTGGACATGAGTGGGGGCCTGGTGGGGGCTGCCCATGGTGGCTGGGGGGTGGGGGTGGTGGTAGACATGGGTGTGAGCCTGGTGGAGGGTGCCCCACACCGCTGGGGGGTGGAGGTTGGTGAATGACATGAGTGGGGGCCTGGTAGAGGGTGCCCCTGGGATGCTGGGGGGTGGGGGTGGTGGGAGACATGAGTGGGGGCCTGGTGGAGGGTGCTCCTGGATGCTGGGGGGGTGGGGGTGGTGTGAGACATGAGTGGGGGTCTGGTGGAGGGTGCCCCTGGATGCTGGGTGGTGGGGGTGGTGGGAGACATGAGTGGGGGGCCTGGTGGAGGGTGCCCCTGCACTGCTGGGGGGTGGGGTGGTGGGAGACATGAGTGGGGGCCTGGTGGAGGCTGCCCCTGGTGGCTGGGGGGTGGGGGTGGTGTGAGACATGAGTGTGGGCCTGGTGGAGGGTGCCCCTGCACTGCTGGGGGGTGGGGGTGCAGGGGGACATGAGTGGGGGCCTGGTGGAGGGTGCCCCTGGATGCTGGGGGGTGGGGGTGCAGGGGGACATGAGTGGGGGCCTGGTGGAGGGTGCCCCTGGATGCTGGGGGGTGGGGGTGGTGGGAGACATGAGTGGGGGCCTGGTGGAGGGTGCCCCTGGATGCTGGGGAGTGGGGTGGTGTGAGACATGAGTGGGGGCCTGGTGGAGGGTGCCCCTGGATGCTGGGGTGTGGGGGTGGTGGTAGACATGAGTGGGGGCCTGGTGGAGGGTGCCCCTGGATGCTGGGGGGTGGGGGTGCAGGGGGACATGAGTGGGGGCCCTGGTGGAGGGTGCCCCTGCACTGCTGGGGGGTGGGGGAGGTGGGAGACATGAGTTGGACATGAGTGGGGGCCTGGTGGAGGGTGCCCCTGCACTGCTGGGGGGTGGGGGTGCAGGGGGACATGAGTGGGGGCCTGGTGGAGGGTGCCCCTGGATGCTGGGGGTGGGGGTGCAGGGGGACATGAGTGGGGGCCTGGTGGAGGGTGCCCCTGGATGCTGGGGGGTGGGGTGGTGGGAGACATGGGTGGGAGCCTGGTGGAGGGTGCCCCACACTGCTGGGGGGGTGGGGGTGGGTGGGAGACATGAGTGGGGGCCTGGTGGAGGGTGCCCCTGGATGCTGGGGGGTGGGGGTGGTGGGAGACATGAGTGGGGGCCTGGTGGAGGGTGCCCCTGGATGCTGGGGGGTGGGGGTGGTGTGAGACATGTGTGGGGGCCTGGTGGAGGGTGCCCCTGCACTGCTGGGGGGTGGGGGTGCAGGGGGACATGAGTGGTGGCCTGGTGGAGGGTGCTCCCTGCACTGCTGGGGGGTGGGGTGGTGGGAGACATGTGTTGGACATGAGTGGGGGCCTGGTGGGGGCTGCCCATGGTGGCTGGGGGGTGGGGGTGGTGGTAGACATGGGTGGGAGCCTGGTGGAGGGTGCCCCACACCGCTGGGGGGTGGGGGTGGGTGGGAGACATGAGTGGGGGCCTGGTGGAGGGTGCCCCTGGATGCTGGGGGGTGGGGGTGGTGTGAGACATGTGTGGGGGCCTGGTGGAGGGTGCCCCTGCACTGCTGGGGGGTGGGGGTGCAGGGGGACATGAGTGGGTGCCTGGTGGAGGGTGCTCCTGGACTGCTGGGGGGTGGGGTGGTGGGAGACATGTGTTGGACATGAGTGGGGGCCTGGTGGGGGCTGCCCATGGTGGCTGGGGGGTGGGGGTGGTGGTAGACATGGGTGGGAGCCTGGTGGAGGGTGCCCCACACCGCTGGGGGGTGGGGGTGGTGGGAGACATGAGTGGGGGCCTGGTGGAGGGTGCCCCTGGATGCTGGGGGGTGGGGGTGGTGTGAGACATGAGTGGGGACCTGGTGGAGTGTGCCCCTGCACTGCTGGGGGGTGGGGGTGCAGGGGGACATGAGTGGGTGCCTGGTGGAGGGTGCCCCTGCACTGCTGGGGGGTGGGGGTGGTGGGAGACATGAGCTGGAGATGAGTGGGGGCCTGGTGGGGGCTGCCCATGGTGGCTGGGGGGTGGGGGTGGTGGTAGACATGGGTGGGAGCCTGGTGGAGGGTGCCCCACACCGCTGGGGGGGTGGGGGTAGGTGGGAGACATGAGTGGGGGCCTGGTAGAGGGCGCCCCTGGATGCTGGGGGGTGGGGGTGGTGGGAGACATGAGTGGGGGCCTGGTGGAGGGTGCCCCTGGATGCTGGGGGGGTGGGGGTGGTGTGAGACATGAGTGGGGGCCTGGTGGAGGGTGCCCCTGGATGCTGGGGGGTGGGGGTGGTGGGAGACATGAGTGGGACATGAGTGGGGGCCTGGTGGAGGCTTCCCCTGGTGGCTGGGGGGTGGGGGTGGTGTGAGACATGAGTGGGGGCCTGGTGGAGGGTGCCCCTGCACTGCTGGGGGGTGGGGGTGCAGGGGGACATGAGTGGGGGCCTGGTGGAGGGTGCCCCTGGATGCTGGGGGGTGGGGGTGCAGGGGGACATGAGTGGGGGCCTGGTGGAGGGTGCCCCTGGATGCTGGGGGGTGGGGGTGGTGGGAGACATGAGTGGGGGCCTGGTGGAGGGTGTCCCTGGATGCTGGGGGGTGGGGGTGCAGGGGGACATGAGTGGGGGCCTGGTGGAGGGTGCCCCCTGGATGCTGGGGGGTGGGGGTGGTGGGAGACATGAGTGGGGGCCTGGTGGAGGGTGCCCCTGGATGCTGGGGAGTGGGGTGGTGTGAGACATGAGTGGGGGCCTGGTGGAGGGTGCCCCTGGATGCTGGGGTGTGGGGGTGGTGGTAGACATGAGTGGGGGCCTGGTGGAGGGTGCCCCTGCACTGCTGGGGGGTGGGGTGGTGGGAGACATGAGTTGGACATGAGTGGGGGCCTGGTGGAGGCTGCCCCTGGTGGCTGGGGGGTGGGGGTGGTGTGAGACATGAGTGGGGGCCTGGTGGAGGGTGCCCCTGCAATGCTGGGGGGTGGGGGTGCAGGGGGACATGAGTGGGGGCCTGGTGGAGGGTGCCCCTGGATGCTGGGGGGTGGGAGTGCAGGGGGACATGAGTGGGGGCCTGGTGGAGGGTGCCCCTGCACTGCTGGGGGGTGGGGGTGGTGGGAGACATGGGTTGGACATGAGTGGGGGCCTGGTGGAGGGTGCCCCTGCACTGCTGGGGGGTGGGGGTGCAGGGGGACATGAGTGGGGGCCTGGTGGAGGGTGCCCCTGGATGCTGGAGGTGGGGTGCAGGGGGACATGAGTGGGGGCCTGGTGGAGGGTGCCCACTGGATGCTGGGGGGTGGGGTGGTGGGAGACATGGGTGGGAGCCTGGTGGAGGGTGCCCCACACTGCTGGGGGGGTGGGGGTGGGTGGGAGACATGAGTGGGGGCCTGGTGGAGGGTGCCCCTGGATGCTGGGGGCTGGGGGTGGTGGGAGACATGAGTGGGGGCCTGGTGGAGGGTGCCCCTGGATGCTGGGGGGTGGGGGTGGTGTGAGACATGTGTGGGGGCCTGGTGGAGGGTGCCCCTGCACTGCTGGGGGGTGGGGGTGCAGGGGGACATGAGTGGGTGCCTGGTGGAGGGTGCTCCTGCACTGCTGGGGGGTGGGGTGGTGGGAGACATGTGTTGGACATGAGTGGGGGCCTGGTGGGGCTGCCCATGGTGGCTGGGGGGTGGGGGTGGTGGTAGACATGGGTGGGAGCCTGGTGGAGGGTGCCCCACACCGCTGGGGGGGTGGGGGTGGGTGGGAGACATGAGTGGGGGCCTGGTGGAGGGTGCCCCTGGATGCTGGGGGGTGGGGGTGGTGGGAGACATGAGTGGGGGCCTGGTGGAGGGTGCCCCTGGATGCTGGGGGGTGGGGGTGGTGTGAGACATGAGTGGGGGCCTGGTGGAGGGTGCCCCTGCACTGCTGGGGGGTGGGGGTGCAGGGGGACATGAGTGGGGGCCTGGTGGAGGGTGCCCCTGGATGCTGGGGGGTTGGGGTGCAGGGGGACATGAGTGGGGGCCTGGTGGAGGGTGCCCCTGGATGCTGGGGGGTGGGGGTGGTGGGAGACATGAGTGGGGGCCTGGTGGAGGGTGCCCCTGGATGCTGGGGGGTGGGGTGGTGTGAGACATGAGTGGGGGCCTGGTGGAGGGTGCCCCTGGATGCTGGGGTGTGGGGGTGGTGGGAGACATGAGTGGGGGCCTGGTGGAGGGTGCCGCTGCACTGCTGGGGGGTGGGGTGGTGGGAGACATGAGTTGGACATGAGTGGGGGCCTGGTGGAGGCTGCCCCTGGTGGCTGGGGGTTGGGGGTGGTGTGAGACATGAGTGGGGGCCTGGTGGAGGGTGCCCCTGCACTGCTGGGGGGTGGGGGTGCAGGGGGACATGAGTGGGGGTCTGGTGGAGGGTGCCCCTGGATGCTGGGGGGTGGGGGTGCAGGGGGACATGAGTGGGGGCCTGGTGGAGGGTGCCCCTGCACTGCTGGGGGGTGGGGGTGGTGGGAGACATGAGTTGGACATGAGTGGGGGCCTGGTGGAGGGTGCCCCTGCACTTCTGGGGGGTGGGGGTGCAGGGGGACATGAGTGGGGGCCTAGTGGAGGGTGCCCCTGGATGCTGGGGGGTGGGGGTGCAGGGGGACATGAGTGGGGGCCTAGTGGAGGGTGCCCCTGGATGCTGGGGGGTGGGGGTGGTGGGAGACATGAGTGGGGGCCTGGTGGAGGGTGCCCCTGGATGCTGGGGGTGGGGTTGCAGTGGGACATGAGTGGGGGCCTGGTGGAGGGTGCCCCTGCACTGCTGGGGGGTGGGGGTGATGGGAGACATGAGTTGGACATGAGTAGGGGCCTGGTGGGGGCTGCCCATGGTGGCTGGGGGGTGGGGTGGTGGTAGACATGGGTGGGAGCCTGGTGGAGGGTGCCCCACACCGCTGGTGGGGTGGGGATGGGTGGGAGACATGAGTGGGGGCCTGGTGGAGGGTGCCCCTGGAAGCTGAGGGGTGGGGGTGGTGGGAGACATGAGTGGGGGCCTGGTGGAGGGTGCCCCTGGATGCTGGGGGGTGGGGGTGGTGTGAGACATGAGTGGGGCCTGGTGGAGGGTGCCCCTGCACTGCTGGAGGGTGGGGGTGCAGGGGGACATGAGTGGGGGGCTGGTGGAGGGTGCCCCTGGATGCTGGGGGGTGGGGGTGGTGGGAGACATGAGTGGGGGCCTGGTGGAGGGTGCCCCTGGATGCTGGGTGGTGGGGGTGCAGGGGGACATGAGTGGGGGCCTGGTGGAGGGTGCCCCTGCACTGATGGGGGGTGGGGGTGGTGGGGGACATGAGTTGGACATGAGTGGGGGCCTGGTGGGGGCTGCCCATGGTGGCTGGGGGGTGGGGGTGGTGGTAGACATGAGTGGGGGCCTGGTGGAGGGTGCCCCATGACTGCTGGGGGGTGGGGGTGCAAGGGGACATGAGTGGGGGCCTGGTGGAGGCTGCCCCATGACTGCTGGGGGGTGGGGGTGCAAGGGGACATGAGTGGGGGCCTGGTGGAGGCTGCCCCTGGTGGCTGGGGGGTGGGGGTGGTGGGAGACATGAGTGGGGGCCTGGTGGAGGGTGCCCCTGAACTGCTGGGGGTGGGGGTGCAGGGGGACATGAGTGGGGGCCTGGTGGAGGGTGCCCCTGCACTGCTGGGGGGTGGGGGTGCAGGGGGACATGAGTGGGGGCCTGGTGGAGGGTGCCCCTGGATGCTGGGGGGTGGGGGTGGTGGGAGACATGAGTGGGGGCCTGGTGGAGGCTGCCCCTGCACTGCTGGGGGGTGGGGGTGGTGGGAGACATGAGTGGGGGCCTGGTGGAGGCTGCCCCTGGTGGCTGGGGGGTGGGGCTGGTGTGAGACATGAGTGGGGGCCTGGTGGAGGGTGCCCCTGCACTGCTGGGGGGTGGGGGTGCAGGGGGACATGAGTGGGGGCCTGGTGGAGGGTGCCCCTGGATGCTGGGGGGTGGGGGTGCAGGGGGACATGAGTGGGGGCCTGGTGGAGGGTGCCCCTGCACTGCTGGGGGATGGGGGTGGTGGGAGACATGAGTGGGGGCCTGGTGGAGGGTGCCCCTGGATGCTGGGGGTTGGGGGTGGTGGGAGACATGAGTGGAGGCCTGGTGGAGGGTGCCCCTGGATGCTGGGGGGTGGAGGTGCAGGGGGACATGAGTGGGGGCCTGGTGGAGGGTGCCCCTGCACTGCTGGGGGGTGGGGGTGGTGGGAGACATGAGTTGGACATGAGTGGGGGCCTGGTGGGGGGCTGCCCCAGTGGCTGGGGGGTGGGGGTGGTGGTAGACATGGGTGGGAGCCTGGTGGAGGGTGCCCCACACTGCTGGGGGGTGGGGGTGGGTGGGAGACATGAGTGGGGGCCTGGTGGAGGGTGCCCCTGCACTGATGGGGGGTGGGGGTGGTGGGGGACATGAGTTGGACATGAGTGGGGGCCTGGTGGGGGCTGCCCATGGTGGCTGGGGGGTGGGGGTGGTGGTAGACATGAGTGGGGGCCTGGTGGAGGGTGCCCCATGACTGCTGGGGGGTGGGGGTGCAAGGGGACATGAGTGGGGGCCTGGTGGAGGCTGCCCCATGACTGATGGGGGGTGGGGGTGCAAGGGGACATGAGTGGGGGCCTGGTGGAGGCTGCCCCTGGTGGCTGGGGGGTGGGGGTGGTGGGAGACATGAGTGGGGGCCTGGTGGAGGGTGCCCCTGAACTGCTGGGGGTGGGGGTGCAGGGGGACATGAGTGGGGGCCTGGTGGAGGGTGCCCCTGCACTGCTGGGGGGTGGGGGTGCAGGGGGACATGAGTGGGGGCCTGGTGGAGGGTGCCCCTGGATGCTGGGGGGTGGGGGTGGTGGGAGACATGAGTGGGGGCCTGGTGGAGGCTGCCCCTGCACTGCTGGGGGGTGGGGGTGGTGGGAGACATGAGTGGGGGCCTGGTGGAGGCTGCCCCTGGTGGCTGGGGGGTGGGGCTGGTGTGAGACATGAGTGGGGGCCTGGTGGAGGGTGCCCCTGCACTGCTGGGGGGTGGGGGTGCAGGGGGACATGAGTGGGGGCCTGGTGGAGGGTGCCCCTGGATGCTGGGGGGTGGGGGTGCAGGGGGACATGAGTGGGGGCCTGGTGGAGGGTGCCCCTGCACTACTGGGGGATGGGGGTGGTGGGAGACATGAGTGGGGGCCTGGTGGAGGGTGCCCCTGGATGCTGGGGGTTGGGGGTGGTGGGAGACATGAGTGGAGGCCTGGTGGAGGGTGCCCCTGGATGCTGGGGGGTGGAGGTGCAGGGGGACATGAGTGGGGGCCTGGTGGAGGGTGCCCCTGCACTGCTGGGGGGTGGGGGTGGAGGGAGACATGAGTTGGACATGAGTGGGGGCCTGGTGGGGGGGTGGGGGTGGTGGTAGACATGGGTGGGAGCCTGGTGGAGGGTGCCCCACACTGCTGGGGGGTGGGGGTGGGTGGGAGACATGAGTGGGGGCCTGGTGGAGGGTGCCCCTGGATGCTGGGGGGTGGGGGTGGTGGGAGACATGAGTGGGGGCCTGGTGGAGGGTGCCCCTGGATGCTGGGGGGTGGGGGTGGTGTGAGACATGTGTGGGGGCCTAGTGGAGGGTGCCCCTGCACTGCTGGGGGGTGGGGGTGCAGGGGGACATGAGTGGGTGCCTGGTGGAGGGTGCCCCTGGATGCTGGGGGGTGGGGGTGGTGGGAGACATGAGTGGGGGCCTGGTGGAGGGTGCTCCTGCACTGCTGGGGGGTGGGGGTGGTGGGAGACATGTGTTGGACATGAGTGGGGGCCTGGTGGGGGCTGCCCATGGTGGCTGGGGGGTGGGAGTGGTGGTAGACATGGGTGGGAGCCTGGTGGAGGGTGCCCCACACCGCTGGGGGGGTGGGGGTGGGTGGGGGTGGGTGGGAGACATGAGTGGGGGCCTGGTGGGGGGTGCCCCTGGATGCTGGGGGGTGGGGGTGGTGGGAGACATGAGTGGGGGCCTGGTGGACGGTGCCCCTGGATGCTGGGGGGTGGGGGTGGTGTGAGACATGAGTGGGGGACTGGTGGAGGGTGCCCCTGCACTGCTGGTGGGTGGGGGTGCAGGGGGACATGAGTGGGTGCCTGGTGGAGGGTGCCCCTGGATGCTGGGGGGTGGGGGTGGTGGGAGACATGAGTGGGGGCCTGGTGGAGGGTGCCCCTGCACTGCTGGGGGGTGGGGGTGGTGGGAGACATGTGTTGGACATGAGTGGGGGCCTGGTGGGGGCTGCCCATGGTGGCTGGGGGGTGGGAGTGGTGGTAGACATGGGTGGGGGCCTGGTGGAGGGTGCCCCATGACTGCTGGGGGGTGGGGGTGCAAGGGGACATGAGTGGGGGCCTGGTGGAGGCTGCCCCATGACTGCTGGGGGGTGGGGGTGCAAGGGGACATGAGTGGGGGCCTGGTGGAGGGTGCCCCTGGAAGCTGAGGGGTGGGGGTGGTGGGAGACATGAGTGGGGGCCTGGTGGAGGGTGCCCCTGGATGCTGGGGGGTGGGGGTGGTGTGAGACATGAGTGGGGCCTGGTGGAGGGTGCCCCTGCACTGCTGGAGGGTGGGGGTGCAGGGGGACATGAGTGGGGGGCTGGTGGAGGGTGCCCCTGGATGCTGGGGGGTGGGGGTGGTGGGAGACATGAGTGGGGGCCTGGTGGAGGGTGCCCCTGGATGCTGGGTGGTGGGGGTGCAGGGGGACATGAGTGGGGGCCTGGTGGAGGGTGCCCCTGCACTGATGGGGGGTGGGGGTGGTGGGGGACATGAGTTGGACATGAGTGGGGGCCTGGTGGGGGCTGCCCATGGTGGCTGGGGGGTGGGGGTGGTGGTAGACATGAGTGGGGGCCTGGTGGAGGGTGCCCCATGACTGCTGGGGGGTGGGGGTGCAAGGGGACATGAGTGGGGGCCTGGTGGAGGCTGCCCCATGACTGCTGGGGGGTGGGGGTGCAAGGGGACATGAGTGGGGGCCTGGTGGAGGCTGCCCCTGGTGGCTGGGGGGTGGGGGTGGTGGGAGACATGAGTGGGGGCCTGGTGGAGGGTGCCCCTGAACTGCTGGGGGTGGGGGTGCAGGGGGACATGAGTGGGGGCCTGGTGGAGGGTGCCCCTGCACTGCTGGGGGGTGGGGGTGCAGGGGGACATGAGTGGGGGCCTGGTGGAGGGTGCCCCTGGATGCTGGGGGGTGGGGGTGGTGGGAGACATGAGTGGGGGCCTGGTGGAGGCTGCCCCTGCACTGCTGGGGGGTGGGGGTGGTGGGAGACATGAGTGGGGGCCTGGTGGAGGCTGCCCCTGGTGGCTGGGGGGTGGGGCTGGTGTGAGACATGAGTGGGGGCCTGGTGGAGGGTGCCCCTGCACTGCTGGGGGGTGGGGGTGCAGGGGGACATGAGTGGGGGCCTGGTGGAGGGTGCCCCTGGATGCTGGGGGGTGGGGGTGCAGGGGGACATGAGTGGGGGCCTGGTGGAGGGTGCCCCTGCACTGCTGGGGGATGGGGGTGGTGGGAGACATGAGTGGGGGCCTGGTGGAGGGTGCCCCTGGATGCTGGGGGTTGGGGGTGGTGGGAGACATGAGTGGAGGCCTGGTGGAGGGTGCCCCTGGATGCTGGGGGGTGGAGGTGCAGGGGGACATGAGTGGGGGCCTGGTGGAGGGTGCCCCTGCACTGCTGGGGGGTGGGGGTGGTGGGAGACATGAGTTGGACATGAGTGGGGGCCTGGTGGGGGGCTGCCCCAGTGGCTGGGGGGTGGGGGTGGTGGTAGACATGGGTGGGAGCCTGGTGGAGGGTGCCCCACACTGCTGGGGGGTGGGGGTGGGTGGGAGACATGAGTGGGGGCCTGGTGGAGGGTGCCCCTGCACTGATGGGGGGTGGGGGTGGTGGGGGACATGAGTTGGACATGAGTGGGGGCCTGGTGGGGGCTGCCCATGGTGGCTGGGGGGTGGGGGTGGTGGTAGACATGAGTGGGGGCCTGGTGGAGGGTGCCCCATGACTGCTGGGGGGTGGGGGTGCAAGGGGACATGAGTGGGGGCCTGGTGGAGGCTGCCCCATGACTGATGGGGGGTGGGGGTGCAAGGGGACATGAGTGGGGGCCTGGTGGAGGCTGCCCCTGGTGGCTGGGGGGTGGGGGTGGTGGGAGACATGAGTGGGGGCCTGGTGGAGGGTGCCCCTGAACTGCTGGGGGTGGTGGTGCAGGGGGACATGAGTGGGGGCCTGGTGGAGGGTGCCCCTGCACTGCTGGGGGGTGGGGGTGCAGGGGGACATGAGTGGGGGCCTGGTGGAGGGTGCCCCTGGATGCTGGGGGGTGGGGGTGGTGGGAGACATGAGTGGGGGCCTGGTGGAGGCTGCCCCTGCACTGCTGGGGGGTGGGGGTGGTGGGAGACATGAGTGGGGGCCTGGTGGAGGCTGCCCCTGGTGGCTGGGGGGTGGGGCTGGTGTGAGACATGAGTGGGGGCCTGGTGGAGGGTGCCCCTGCACTGCTGGGGGGTGGGGGTGCAGGGGGACATGAGTGGGGGCCTGGTGGAGGGTGCCCCTGGATGCTGGGGGGTGGGGGTGCAGGGGGACATGAGTGGGGGCCTGGTGGAGGGTGCCCCTGCACTGCTGGGGGATGGGGGTGGTGGGAGACATGAGTGGGGGCCTGGTGGAGGGTGCCCCTGGATGCTGGGGGTTGGGGGTGGTGGGAGACATGAGTGGAGGCCTGGTGGAGGGTGCCCCTGGATGCTGGGGGGTGGAGGTGCAGGGGGACATGAGTGGGGGCCTGGTGGAGGGTGCCCCTGCACTGCTGGGGGGTGGGGGTGGAGGGAGACATGAGTTGGACATGAGTGGGGGCCTGGTGGGGGGGTGGGGGTGGTGGTAGACATGGGTGGGAGCCTGGTGGAGGGTGCCCCACACTGCTGGGGGGTGGGGGTGGGTGGGAGACATGAGTGGGGGCCTGGTGGAGGGTGCCCCTGGATGCTGGGGGGTGGGGGTGGTGGGAGACATGAGTGGGGGCCTGGTGGAGGGTGCCCCTGGATGCTGGGGGGTGGGGGTGGTGTGAGACATGTGTGGGGGCCTAGTGGAGGGTGCCCCTGCACTGCTGGGGGGTGGTGGTGCAGGGGGCCTTGAGTGGGTGCCTGGTGGAGGGTGCCCCTGGATGCTGGGGGGTGGGGGTGGTGGGAGACATGAGTGGGGGCCTGGTGGAGGGTGCTCCTGCACTGCTGGGGGGTGGGGGTGGTGGGAGACATGTGTTGGACATGAGTGGGGGCCTGGTGGGGGCTGCCCATGGTGGCTGGGGGGTGGGAGTGGTGGTAGACATGGGTGGGAGCCTGGTGGAGGGTGCCCCACACCGCTGGGGGGGTGGGGGTGGGTGGGGGTGGGTGGGAGACATGAGTGGGGGCCTGGTGGGGGGTGCCCCTGGATGCTGGGGGGTGGGGGTGGTGGGAGACATGAGTGGGGGCCTGGTGGAGGGTGCCCCTGGATGCTGGGGGGTGGGGGTGGTGTGAGACATGAGTGGGGGACTGGTGGAGGGTGCCCCTGCACTGCTGGTGGGTGGGGGTGCAGGGGGACATGAGTGGGTGCCTGGTGGAGGGTGCCCCTGGATGCTGGGGGGTGGGGGTGGTGGGAGACATGAGTGGGGGCCTGGTGGAGGGTGCCCCTGCACTGCTGGGGGGTGGGGGTGGTGGGAGACATGTGTTGGACATGAGTGGGGGCCTGGTGGGGGCTGCCCATGGTGGCTGGGGGGTGGGAGTGGTGGTAGACATGGGTGGGAGCCTGGTGGAGGGTGCCCCACACCGCTGGGGGGGTGGGGGTGGGTGGGGGTGGGTGGGAGACATGAGTGGGGGCCTGGTGGGGGGTGCCCCTGGATGCTGGGGGGTGGGGGTGGTGGGAGACATGAGTGGGGGCCTGGTGGAGGGTGCCCCTGGATGCTGGGGGGTGGGGGTGGTGTGAGACATGAGTGGGGGACTGGTGGAGGGTGCCCCTGCACTGCTGGTGGGTGGGGGTGCAGGGGGACATGAGTGGGTGCCTGGTGGAGGGTGCCCCTGGATGCTGGGGGGTGGGGGTGGTGGGAGACATGAGTGGGGGCCTGGTGGAGGGTGCCCCTGCACTGCTGGGGGTGGGGGGGGTGGGAGACATGAGTTGGACATGAGTGGGGGCCTGGTGGGGGCTGCCCATGGTGGCTGGGGGGTGGGGGTGGTGGTAGACATGGGTGTGAGCCTGGTGGAGGGTGCCCCACACCGCTGGGGGGGTGGAGGTTGGTGAATGACATGAGTGGGGGCCTGGTAGAGGGTGCCCCTGGATGCTGGGGGGTGGGGGTGGTGGGAGACATGAGTGGGGGCCTGGTGGAGGGTGCTCCTGGATGCTGGGGGGGTGGGGGTGGTGTGAGACATGAGTGGGGGTCTGGTGGAGGGTGCCCCTGCACTGCTGGGGGGTGGGGGTGCAGGGGGACATGAGTGGGGGCCTGGTGGAGGGTGCCCCTGGATGCTGGGGGGTGGGGGTGCAGGGGGACATGAGTGGGGGCCTGGTGGAGGGTGCCCCTGGATGCTGGGGGGTGGGGGTGGTGGGAGACAAGAGTGGGGGCCTGGTGGAGGGTGCCCCTGGATGCTGGGGAGTGGGGTGGTGTGAGACATGAGTGGGGGCCTGGTGGAGGGTGCCCCTGGATGCTGGGGTGTGGGGGTGGTGGTAGACATGAGTGGGGGCCTGGTGGAGGGTGCCCCTGCACTGCTGGGGGGTGGGGTGGTGGGAGACATGAGTTGGACATGAGTGGGGGCCTGGTGGAGGCTGCCCCTGGTGGCTGGGGGGTGGGGGTGGTGTGAGACATGAGTGGGGGCCTGGTGGAGGGTGCCCCTGCACTGCTGGGGGGTGGGGGTGCAGGGGGACATGAGTGGGGGCCTGGTGGAGGGTGCCCCTGGATGCTGGGGGGTGGGGGTGCAGGGGGACATGAGTGGGGGCCTGGTGGAGGGTGCCCCTGCACTGCTGGGGGGTGGGGGTGGTGGGAGACATGAGTTGGACATGAGTGGGGGCCTGGTGGAGGGTGCCCCTGCACTGCTGGGGGGTGGGGGTGCAGGGGGACATGAGTGGGGGCCTGGTGGAGGGTGCCCCTGGATGCTGGGGGTGGGGGTGCAGGGGGACATGAGTGGGGGCCTGGTGGAGGGTGCCCCTGGATGCTGGGGGGTGGGGGTGGTGGGAGACATGGGTGGGAGCCTGGTGGAGGGTGCCCCACACTGCTGGGGGGGTGGGGGTGGGTGGGAGACATGAGTGGGGGCCTGGTGGAGGGTGCCCCTGGATGCTGGGGGGTGGGGGTGGTGGGAGACATGAGTGGGGGCCTGGTGGAGGGTGCCCCTGGATGCTGGGGGGTGGGGGTGGTGTGAGACATGTGTGGGGGCCTGGTGGAGGGTGCCCCTGCACTGCTGGGGGGTGGGGGTGCAGGGGGACATGAGTGGGTGCCTGGTGGAGGGTGCTCCTGCACTGCTGGGGGGTGGGGTGGTGGGAGACATGTGTTGGACATGAGTGGGGGCCTGGTGGGGGCTGCCCATGGTGGCTGGGGGGTGGGGGTGGTGGTAGACATGGGTGGGAGCCTGGTGGAGGGTGCCCCACACCGCTGGGGGGGTGGGGGTGGGTGGGAGACATGAGTGGGGGCCTGGTGGAGGGTGCCCCTGGATGCTGGGGGGTGGGGGTGGTGGGAGACATGAGTGGGGGCCTGGTGGAGGGTGCCCCTGGATGCTGGGGGGTGGGGGTGGTGTGAGACATGAGTGGGGGCCTGGTGGAGGGTGCCCCTGCACTGCTGGGGGGTGGGGGTGCAGGGGGACATGAGTGGGTGCCTGGTGGAGGGTGCCCCTGCACTGCTGGGGGGTGGGGGTGGTGGGAGACATGAGCTGGACATGAGTGGGGGCCTGGTGGGGGCTGCCCATGGTGGCTGGGGGGTGGGGGTGGTGGTAGACATGGGTGGGAGCCTGGTGGAGGGTGCCCCACACCGCTGGGGGGGTGGGGGTAGGTGGGAGACATGAGTGGGGGCCTGGTGGAGGGTGCCCCTGGATGCTGGGGGGTGGGGGTGGTGGGAGACATGAGTGGGGGGCTGGTGGAGGGTGCCCCTGGATGCTGGGGGGGTGGGGGTGGTGTGAGACATGAGTGGGGGCCTGGTGGAGGGTGCCCCTGGATGCTGGGGGGTGGGGGTGGTGGGAGACATGAGTGGGACATGAGTGGGGGCCTGGTGGAGGCTTCCCCTGGTGGCTGGGGGGTGGGGTGGTGTGAGACATGAGTGGGGGCCTGGTGGAGGGTGCCCCTGCACTGCTGGGGGGTGGGGGTGCAGGGGGACATGAGTGGGTGCCTGGTGGAGGGTGCCCCTGCACTGCTGGGGGGTGGGGGTGGTGGGAGACATGAGCTGGACATGAGTGGGGGCCTGGTGGGGGCTGCCCATGGTGGCTGGGGGGTGGGGGTGGTGGTAGACATGGGTGGGAGCCTGGTGGAGGGTGCCCCACACCGCTGGGGGGGTGGGGGTAGGTGGGAGACATGAGTGGGGGCCTGGTGGAGGGTGCCTCTGGATGCTGGGGGGTGGGGGTGGTGGGAGACATGAGTGGGGGGCTGGTGGAGGGTGCCCCTGGATGCTGGGGGGGTGGGGGTGGTGTGAGACATGAGTGGGGGCCTGGTGGAGGGTGCCCCTGGATGCTGGGGGGTGGGGGTGGTGGGAGACATGAGTGGGACATGAGTGGGGGCCTGGTGGAGGCTTCCCCTGGTGGCTGGGGGGTGGGGTGGTGTGAGACATGAGTGGGGGCCTGGTGGAGGGTGCCCCTGCACTGCTGGGGGGTGGGGGTGCAGGGGGACATGAGTGGGGGCCTGGTGGAGGGTGCCCCTGGATGCTGGGGGGTGGGGGTGCAGGGGGACATGAGTGGGGGCCTGGTGGAGGGTGCCCCTGGATGCTGGGGGGTAGGGGTGGTGGGAGACATGAGTGGGGGCCTGGTGGAGGGTGCCCCTGGATGCTGGGGGGTGGGGTGGTGTGAGACATGAGTGGGGGCCTGGTGGAGGGTGCCCCTGGATGCTGGGGTGTGGGGGTGGTGGGAGACATGAGTGGGGGCCTGGTGGAGGGTGCCCCTGCACTGCTGGGGGGTGGGGTGGTGGGAGACATGAGTTGGACATGAGTGGGGGCCTGGTGGAGGCTGCCCCTGGTGGCTGGGGGTTGGGGGTGGTGTGAGACATGAGTGGGGGCCTGGTGGAGGGTGCCCCTGCACTGCTGGGGGGTGGGGGTGCAGGGGGACATGAGTGGGGGTCTGGTGGAGGGTGCCCCTGGATGCTGGGGGGTGGGGGTGCAGGGGGACATGAGTGGGGGCCTGGTGGAGGGTGCCCCTGCACTGCTGGGGGGTGGGGGTGGTGGGAGACATGAGTTGGACATGAGTGGGGGCCTGGTGGAGGGTGCCCCTGCACTTCTGGGGGGTGGGGGTGCAGGGGGACATGAGTGGGGGCCTAGTGGAGGGTGCCCCTGGATGCTGGGGGGTGGGGGTGCAGGGGGACATGAGTGGGGGCCTAGTGGAGGGTGCCCCTGGATGCTGGGGGGTGGGGGTGGTGGGAGACATGAGTGGGGGCCTGGTGGAGGGTGCCCCTGGATGCTGGGGGTGGGGTTGCAGTGGGACATGAGTGGGGGCCTGGTGGAGGGTGCCCCTGCACTGCTGGGGGGTGGGGGTGATGGGAGACATGAGTTGGACATGAGTAGGGGCCTGGTGGGGGCTGCCCATGGTGGCTGGGGGGTGGGGTGGTGGTAGACATGGGTGGGAGCCTGGTGGAGGGTGCCCCACACCGCTGGTGGGGTGGGGGTGGGTGGGAGACATGAGTGGGGGCCTGGTGGAGGGTGCCCCTGGAAGCTGAGGGGTGGGGGTGGTGGGAGACATGAGTGGGGGCCTGGTGGAGGGTGCCCCTGGATGCTGGGGGGTGGGGGTGGTGTGAGACATGAGTGGGGCCTGGTGGAGGGTGCCCCTGCACTGCTGGGGGGTGGGGGTGCAGGGGGACATGAGTGGGGGGCTGGTGGAGGGTGCCCCTGGATGCTGGGGGGTGGGGGTGGTGGGAGACATGAGTGGGGGCCTGGTGGAGGGTGCCCCTGGATGCTGGGTGGTGGGGGTGCAGGGGGACATGAGTGGGGGCCTGGTGGAGGGTGCCCCTGCACTGCTGGGGGGTGGGGGTGGTGGAGGACATGAGTTGGACATGAGTGGGGGCCTGGTGGGGGCTGCCCATGGTGGCTGGGGGGTGGGGGTGGTGGTAGACATGAGTGGGGGCCTGGTGGAGGGTGCCCCATGACTGCTGGGGGGTGGGGGTGCAAGGGGACATGAGTGGGGGCCTGGTGGAGGCTGCCCCTGGTGGCTGGGGGGTGGGGGTGGTGGGAGACATGAGTGGGGGCCTGGTGGAGGGTGCCCCTGAACTGCTGGGGGGTGGGGGTGCAGGGGGACATGAGTGGGGGCCTGGTGGAGGGTGCCCCTGCACTGCTGGGGGGTGGGGGTGCAGGGGGACATGAGTGGGGGCCTGGTGGAGGGTGCCCCTGGATGCTGGGGGGTGGGGGTGGTGGGAGACATGAGTGGGGGCCTGGTGGAGGCTGCCCCTGCACTGCTGGGGGGTGGGGGTGGTGGGAGACATGAGTGGGGGCCTGGTGGAGGCTGCCCCTGGTGGCTGGGGGGGTGGGGCTGGTGTGAGACATGAGTGGGGGCCTGGTGGAGGGTGCCCCTGCACTGCTGGGGGGTGGGGGTGCAGGGGGACATGAGTGGGGGCCTGGTGGAGGGTGCCCCTGGATGCTGGGGGGTGGGGGTGCAGGGGGACATGAGTGGGGGCCTGGTGGAGGGTGCCCCTGCACTGCTGGGGGATGGGGGTGGTGGGAGACATGAGTTGGACATGTGTGGGGGCCTGGTGGAGGCTGCCCCTGGATGCTGGGGGGTGGGGGTGGTGGGAGACATGAGTGGGGGCCTGGTGGAGGGTGCCCCTGCACTGCTGGGGGGTGAGGGTGCAGGGGGACATGAGTGGGGGCCTGGTGGAGGGTGCCCCTGGATGCTGGGTGGTGGGGGTGCAGGAGGACATGAGTGGGGGCCTGGTGGAGGGTGCCCCTGGATGCTGGGGGGTGGGGGTGGTGGGAGACATGAGTGAGGGCCTGGTGTAGGGTGCCTCTGGATGCTGGGGGTGGGGGTGCAGGGGGACATGAGTGGGGGCCTGGTGGAGGGTGCCCCTGCACTGCTGGGGGGTGGGGGTGGTGGGAGACATGAGTTGGACATGAGTGGGGGCCTGGTGGGGGCTGCCCATGGTGGCTGGGGGGTGGGGGTGGTGGTAGACTTGGGTGGGAGCCTGGTGGAGGGTGCCCCACACTACTGGGGGGGTGGGGGTGGGTGGGAGACATGAGTGGGGGCCTGGGGGAGGGTGCCCCTGGATGCTGGGGGGTGGGGGTGGTGTGAGACATGAGTGGGGGCCTGGTGGAGGGTGCCCATGCACTACTGGGGGGTGGGGGTGCAGGGAGACATGAGTGGGGGCCTGGTGGAGGGTGCTCCTGGATACTGGGGGTGTGGGTGCAGGGGGACATGAGTGGGGGCCTGGTGGAGGGTGCCCCTGCACTGCTGGGGGGTGGGGGTGCAGGGGGACATGAGTGGGTGCCTGGTGGAGGGTGCCCCTGGATGCTGGGGGGTGGGGGTGGTGGGAGACATGAGTGGGGGCCTGGTGGAGGGTGCCCCTGGATGCTGGGTGGTGGGGGTGCAGGGGGACATGAGTGGGGGCCTGGTGGAGGGTGCCCCTGCACTGCTGGGGGGTGGGGGTTGTGGGAGACATGAGTTGGACATGAGTGGGGGCCTGGTGGAGGGTGCCCCTGCACTTCTGGGGGGTGGGGGTGCAGGGGGACATGAGTGGGGGCCTAGTGGAGGGTGCCCCTGGATGCTGGGGGGTGGGGGTGCAGGGGGACATGAGTGGGGGCCTAGTGGAGGGTGCCCCTGGATGCTGGGGGGTGGGGGTGGTGGGAGACATGAGTGGGGGCCTGGTGGAGGGTGCCCCTGGATGCTGGGGGTGGGGTTGCAGTGGGACATGAGTGGGGGCCTGGTGGAGGGTGCCCCTGCACTGCTGGGGGGTGGGGGTGATGGGAGACATGAGTTGGACATGAGTAGGGGCCTGGTGGGGGCTGCCCATGGTGGCTGGGGGGTGGGGTGGTGGTAGACATGGGTGGGAGCCTGGTGGAGGGTGCCCCACACCGCTGGTGGGGTGGGGGTGGGTGGGAGACATGAGTGGGGGCCTGGTGGAGGGTGCCCCTGGAAGCTGAGGGGTGGGGGTGGTGGGAGACATGAGTGGGGGCCTGGTGGAGGGTGCCCCTGGATGCTGGGGGGTGGGGGTGGTGTGAGACATGAGTGGGGCCTGGTGGAGGGTGCCCCTGCACTGCTGGGGGGTGGGGGTGCAGGGGGACATGAGTGGGGGGCTGGTGGAGGGTGCCCCTGGATGCTGGGGGGTGGGGGTGGTGGGAGACATGAGTGGGGGCCTGGTGGAGGGTGCCCCTGGATGCTGGGTGGTGGGGGTGCAGGGGGACATGAGTGGGGGCCTGGTGGAGGGTGCCCCTGCACTGCTGGGGGGTGGGGGTGGTGGAGGACATGAGTTGGACATGAGTGGGGGCCTGGTGGGGGCTGCCCATGGTGGCTGGGGGGTGGGGGTGGTGGTAGACATGAGTGGGGGCCTGGTGGAGGGTGCCCCATGACTGCTGGGGGGTGGGGGTGCAAGGGGACATGAGTGGGGGCCTGGTGGAGGCTGCCCCATGACTACTGGGGGGTGGGGGTGCAAGGGGACATGAGTGGGGGCCTGGTGGAGGCTGCCCCTGGTGGCTGGGGGGTGGGGGTGGTGGGAGACATGAGTGGGGGCCTGGTGGAGGGTGCCCCTGAACTGCTGGGGGGTGGGGGTGCAGGGGGACATGAGTGGGGGCCTGGTGGAGGGTGCCCCTGCACTGCTGGGGGGTGGGGGTGCAGGGGGACATGAGTGGGGGCCTGGTGGAGGGTGCCCCTGGATGCTGGGGGGTGGGGGTGGTGGGAGACATGAGTGGGGGCCTGGTGGAGGCTGCCCCTGCACTGCTGGGGGGTGGGGGTGGTGGGAGACATGAGTGGGGGCCTGGTGGAGGCTGCCCCTGGTGGCTGGGGGGTGGGGCTGGTGTGAGACATGAGTGGGGGCCTGGTGGAGGGTGCCCCTGCACTGCTGGGGGGTGGGGGTGCAGGGGGACATGAGTGGGGGCCTGGTGGAGGGTGCCCCTGGATGCTGGGGGGTGGGGGTGCAGGGGGACATGAGTGGGGGCCTGGTGGAGGGTGCCCCTGCACTGCTGGCGGATGGGGGTGGTGGGAGACATGAGTTGGACATGTGTGGGGGCCTGGTGGAGGCTGCCCCTGGATGCTGGGGGGTGGGGGTGGTGGGAGACATGAGTGGGGGCCTGGTGGAGGGTGCCCCTGCACTGCTGGGGGGTGAGGGTGCAGGGGGACATGAGTGGGGGCCTGGTGGAGGGTGCCCCTGGATGCTGGGTGGTGGGGGTGCAGGAGGACATGAGTGGGGGCCTGGTGGAGGGTGCCCCTGGATGCTGGGGGGTGGGGGTGGTGGGAGACATGAGTGAGGGCCTGGTGTAGGGTGCCTCTGGATGCTGGGGGGTGGGGGTGCAGGGGGACATGAGTGGGGGCCTGGTGGAGGGTGCCCCTGCACTGCTGGGGGGTGGGGGTGGTGGGAGACATGAGTTGGACATGAGTGGGGGCCTGGTGGGGGCTGCCCATGGTGGCTGGGGGGTGGGGGTGGTGGTAGACTTGGGTGGGAGCCTGGTGGAGGGTGCCCCACACTACTGGGGGGGTGGGGGTGGGTGGGAGACATGAGTGGGGGCCTGGTGGAGGGTGCCCCTGGATGCTGGGGGGTGGGGGTGGTGTGAGACATGAGTGGGGGCCTGGTGGAGGGTGCCCATGCACTACTGGGGGGTGGGGGTGCAGGGAGACATGAGTGGGGGCCTGGTGGAGGGTGCTCCTGGATGCTGGGGGTGGGGGTGCAGGGGGACATGAGTGGGGGCCTGGTGGAGGGTGCCCCTGCACTGCTGGGGGGTGGGGGTGCAGGGGGACATGAGTGGGTGCCTGGTGGAGGGTGCCCCTGGATGCTGGGGGGTGGGGGTGGTGGGAGACATGAGTGGGGGCCTGGTGGAGGGTGCCCCTGGATGCTGGGTGGTGGGGGTGCAGGGGGACATGAGTGGGGGCCTGGTGGAGGGTGCCCCTGCACTGCTGGGGGATGGGGGTGGTGGGAGACATGAGTTGGACATGAGTGGGGGCCTGGTGGGGGCTGCCCATGGTGGCTGGGGGTGGGGGTGGTGGTAGACTTGGGTGGGGGCCTGGTGGAGGGTGTCCCTGGATGCTGGGGGGTGGGGGTGGTGGGAGACATGAGTGGGGGCCTGGTGGAGGCTGCCCCTGGTGGCTGGGGGGTGGGGGTGGTGGGAGACATGAGTGGGGGCCTGGTGGAGGGTGCCCCACACTGTTGGGGGGTGGGGGTGGGTGGGAGACATGAGTGGGGGCCTGGCGGAGGCTGCTCATGGTGGGTGGGGGGGTGGGGGAGTGGGAGACATGGGTGGGGGCCTGGTGGAGGCTGCCCCTGGTGGCTGGGGGGTGGGGGTGGTGGGAGACATGAGTGGGAGCCTGGTGGAGGGTGCCCCACACTGTTGGGGGGTGGGGGTGGGTGGGAGACATGAGTGGGGGCCTGGCGGAGGCTGCTCATGGTGGGTGGGGGGGTGGGGGAGTGGGAGACATGGGTGGGGGCCTGGTGGAGGGTGCCCCTGGATGCTGGGGGGTGGGGGTGGTGGGAGACATGAGTGGGGGCCTGGTGGAGGCTGCCCCTGGTGGCTGGGGGGTGGGGGTGGTGGGAGACATGAGTGGGGGCCTGGTGGAGGGTGCCCCTGCACTGCTGGGGGGTGGGGGTGCAGGGGGACATGAGTGAGGGCCTAGTGGAGGTTGCCCCTGGATGCTGGGGGGTGGGGGTGGTGGGAGACATGAGTGGGGGCCAGGTGGAGGCTGCCCCTGGATGCTGGGGGGTGGGGGTGGTGGGAGACATGAGTGGGGGCCTGGTGGAGGCTGCCCCTGCACTGCTGGGGGGTGGGGGTGCTGGGTGACATGAGCAGGTGTGCAGGGTAGTCCCCTGTGGTGTCGGCTGCCTGCAGGGGCCGTGGAGGGTGTACAGGGAATACCTGGGAGCACACAGCCAAATCGCGTGTAGAATTTCCTGCGTACCCCTATCATACACGTACCCAGCCAAATTGCGTGTGGAAATTCATGCGCACGTACCCTGCCAAATCGCGTGTGGGACTTCCCGCGCACCCCTGAGATCCACATACCCAGCCAAGTCGCGTTTGGAAATTCCTGCGCATGTACCCGGCCAAATCGCGTGTGGTACTTCCCGCGCACCCCTGAAATCCACGTACCCTGCTAAATCGCGTGTGAGACTTCCCGCGCACCCCTGAGATCTACGTACCCAGACAAATCGCGTGTGGAAATTCCCGCGCACATACCCGGCTAAATCGCATGTGGAACTTCCCGCGCACCCCTGAAATCCACGTACCCTGCCAAATCGCGTGTGAGACTTCCCGCGCACCCCTGAGATCCACGTACCCAGACAAATCGCGTGTGGAAATTCCCGCGCACGTACCCGGCCAAATCGCGTGTGGAACTTCCCGCGCACCCCTGAAATCCACGTACCCTGCCAAATCGCGTGTGAGACTTCCCGCGCATCCCTGAGATCCACGTACCCAGACAAATCGCGTGTGAGACTTCCCGCGCACCCCTGAGATCCACGTACCCAGACAAATCGCGTGTGGAAATTCCCGCACACGTACCCGGCCAAATCGCATGTGGAACTTCCTGCGCACCCCTGAAATCCACGTACCCTGCCAAATCGCGTGTGAGACTTCCTGCGCACCCCTGAGATCCACGTACCCAGACAAATCGCGTGTGGAAATTCCCGCGCATGTACCCGGCCAAATCGCGTGTGGAACTTCCCGCGCACCCCTGAAATCCACGTACCCTGCCAAATCGCGTGTGTGACTTCCCGCGCACCCCTGAGATCCACGTACCCAGACAAATCGCGTATGGAAATTCCCGCGCACGTACCCGGACAAATCGCGTGTGGAACTTCCCGCGCACCCCTGAAATCCACATACCCTGCCAAATCACGTGTGAGACTTCCCGCGCACCTCGGAATACACGCACGCGTTATTTTTCAGTCAGCGGGTGTCCGTGTTTGTGGGTACCCCTTTGCATGTCATTTGTCCTGGAGGGCCACAGTATAGGACATTCATCATGGCTGTATATAGGTGCTATTTGTTGGCGCACCTTTTGGCGCACATTTATTACAGGCGCAGAGACGCTACCGCCTGCTTTCTTGTGGCGGTCGTGTTTGTGCCTGTGCGCTGGTTTGACCGTGCGCTTTTTTGCCCTATTCGATTCCATGAATACGGGTTGTAGGCGAGTATGTGGGCGTTCCGCGCACTTGCACCCTGTACTTCCCCCGTGACGCCCACATTTTGGCAAGTTGTTCCCCATTCCGAGTGTTACGCCCTGTGTTCCGCCTACTTTTGTTGTGCGCGCTGCGCTATGTGCGATTTTTGTTGTGGCCTGTGCGATTTTCGCTGTGACCTGGCGCACGCCGTTAGATGGCCTGTGCGCCAACGTGCGCCGCGCACCTTTTTAGTGCTTTTCGTGCGATTTTCGCACTTGCACTGCGATTTTCGCTATTCCACTGCGAATCGCACGTTTTTGGCCACTTGCGCCGCACTAATTATTCCATGAATCGGCCTGTTAGTTTAAATAGTTATTTAAATCTTTAAAAAGCAGCAACTAATTTCAACATTAATCCTAAAGTTAGGATTCAATTCAACAAGAGCAATACAGCAGGTGACTAACTTTTCATATGCCAATCATATTCCAGCACACTGAGCGACGTCATTTGAGGTTAGTAATAATACTTATTCGTGAACACCATTGCAGTATTGAGTTATAAGTAGGGAAAAGATATAGTTAGATCAAAACATACTTTGTACTTAGAAAAATAGTTAGATTCTCCCTGAGGGATAAAGGCAGTCTTTTATCCCAGCAATAACAGTGTTCAACAATTAAAACCTGTAAGGGAACAAGCAGTGCCAAAGCCAATAGGTTCAGAAGGGGACCTTTAGAGAGACAGGAAAAGTTAATGGGCTAGTTCAAAGTTCTGATGCTCCCTTCTTAGAATTTTGTTTTTTTTAAAGTCAGTAGTTCAAATAGAAAATCACAGAAGCTGTCTTGAATCTTAAAGAAACACAAGCAGGAAGGCCAGTGCAAGTGAGTTGAGGTCAACTCAAAAGAGGGTTGAATAGTACTCCCCAAGCTAGGAAGCACTATAACTGGCAAAAAGGTAGATGTACCCCAAGCCACACAGTACCTGTGAACAGAATAATTCCTTCCAACTAGATGCCTTCCTGTTGCAGTGTAGGAGACACTTGTTCCTTGTCCTTGGTTGTGGTGATGAAAGGGAGGACGTCTGGTGGGCTTCTGTGGCAGCACTCGAGAGAGAGGGGCTCTTCAGCAATTGATTCTCCTTGATTCAGCAGCCTTTTGTGGTTTTGTCGCATTTTTCTCAGCACCAAAGAAGAACGAACAGCTCTAGTTAAAAGTTACCTGATCCCTCTGTCCTGAACTATAGTGAAGGAATTCTGGATAAAGATTTCCTGATTCTGTAGGGTCCTCTTGATGCTCACAAAGTTTTGGCCAAATTCACAATGCATTTGATGATGGTCAGGGGTCCCTGGGCATTGGGATTCTGCATCCTTGGAAAGTCACAGCAAGTTGAGGATTGTGCCAAAACAAATCTTGTCACAAGGCTAGTTGGTCCCACTGCCTCAAGGGAGGATTTTTTTCTGTATAGGGCTTCCCGGTCGAAATGGAAATGGGGTCAACACAGCTGCAGGGCTTCACCGGGCACTTTGCGGTCCACGAGGGTGCTGCTGGCATTTCTTCACGTCTTCTTTGTCGGATGTTGTCAACCAGTGGTCAACTCTGCCTCTAGTCCCAAAAACTGCCTATTAAGCAAGTTCCCATTCATTCACAGCCATTGGCTGTCAATCACCCAGCAGGGTGGCTGACATACCGGACAGCCAGCCCACCAATCAGAAATGGTTTCACTCAGGCACACCTAGAGACAATGGAAAGGGATGTTTCTGACCCTCCCTCACTTCCTGCTTTTCCAGACACACTGAAGCGTAGGCGTGATTCAGGGCTGAAGCCTGCCAAAGGAAAAATGCTCAAATGACTCTAACCCAATTCAAACAACAGAGTAAAATCTCAGAAAGAACTAACTGACATGAAATGTTGAAAAAGACAAACAGGGCACCCTTGGGTGCTGTACTGCAGCTGATAAATCAGCTTATAGATACATGGCACAAGGTAGTAAAAAAGAAACAACTGCCACCAGCCATTCAAATTAGTTAGTGTAACAGAATGTTACATGAGAAGTGGGATTAAGGAGTTACTACGTAACGCCCCAACACTCCACATAGGGTGGTGTGTGCTGGGCCCACAAAAGAAAAGCTATGTAAGACAGGAGTCATCATACTATTCTTGGGAACAGTAGTTCACCCGGGAAAATATAGTTAAAAGTCCAAAGGACTTTTCAGTGGCATTGCACAAAGGGTGCTGTGTGTCTCAATGCAAAAAGCAGATGCCTATAGAGTTTACCAGACTCCATTAAACAGTAAGAAACAGAAAGATCCTAGTCAGAAAAACACGAGAGAGTGAGAAAAAAATCCCACTCAGTAGTGAAAATTAAAAAGCCCTGAGTCCAGCAAAAGATCTGGGGATCTCCAAGGGAATTGGCACAGAAATAAAATTCTCCAGGTCCCAGGGTGCCTCGGCAGGGTCCCCATCCTTTACCGGAGGGGAAAGCTCTAGCGCAGCCCCACCAGAGGTCAAGGACAGCTGGGGGTTCTGCCCCTGGCCTTGGGTGCCTGTTTCCCAAGTGGGCTAACTGTCCCGAAGCCCAGCCATGGTCCCAGAGAGCCCCGGTTGCGTCCCCATCTCTCCACAGAGGGAAAAGCTGTAAAGAAGCCAAGCCAGAGCTCCGGGTTGGCTGGGGGTGCTGCCCCAACCCTTGGGCGGCTGTCTACCATGTGGGTCAACCATCCACAAGTCCAGTCACAGTCCCAGGGAGCCACTGCAAGGTCCCCATCCCTACCATGAGGGAACAGCTCTAACATGGCAAGGCATGAGCTCCAGGACAGCCGGGGGTTCTACCCCCAGCCTTAAGTACCTGTTTAAAATGTGGGCCAACAATCCACAAGTCCAGCTGCAGTCCCAGTGAGCCCCAGCAGTTTCCCCATCCCCACGCACAGGGAAAAGCTTTAAAGCAGCACAGTCAGAGATCCAGGACAATCGGTGGTGATGTTCCCGGCCATAGGTGTCTGCATCCCATGTGTGTGTATGATCCCCAAGTCCAGTGGCAGCACCAGGGAGCCCGGGCAGGGTCCACATCCCGATACTGAGGGAAATGTTCTAACACAGTGCCACCAGAGCTCCAGGATGGTCAGGGGTGATGTCCCTGGCCATTGACGCCTGTCTCCCATGTGGGTTGACCACCGCAAGCTCAGCAGCAGTAGCAGTTAACACCAGCAGGCTCCCCATCCCACCCCAGAGTGAAAAGCTGTATTGCAGCCCAGCCAGAGTTCCAGGATCACCGGGGATTCTGCCCCCACCCTTGGGTACCTGTCTACAATATTGGTCCACCGCCCACAAGTTTTACCGCAGTTCCATGGAGCCACGGCAGGGTCCCCATCCTTTGCCAGAGGAAAACTCTATAACGCAGAGCAGCCAGAGTTAAAGGTGGCTCAGGGGTGATGTCCCCGGACCTAGGCATGTGTCCTCATCTGGGCTGATCATCCCCAAGTCCAGCAGCAGTCCCAGGAAGCCCAGGCAGGGTCCCCATCCTTTGCCAGAGGAAAAAGCTGTAACGCAGCATGGCCAGAGCTCCAAGATGGTCGGTCGTGATGTTCCAGGCCATGGGCATTTGACATTAATTGAAGTCACCCATTGATTACTAATATCACTTGAGTTTTTTGATGTGCATTATTGAGATAATAATACGCTAATAAGCATATGTGTGCTATAGAACCAGCCTTTGTTCTTTGCTATATTGTGTTTTATGTTGTCACATGTGTTTTTTAGAAAGAAGGACCAACAGTGTCCATTTTATTATGTATTATAGAATATAATTGAGTATATGTTTGTAACCCAAACCGTCCGTTCCTCTTGTGCTATTTGTTCGACAAAAGATGACATTTTGCAGTCACACAGTGTGAATTTGAATTCCCAACCTTAATGCGACATCAGTAGGTAGCTTGTTGTGGACTTCGTGTTATGACAGGGGACATGTTAATTTACAAAGTGAATTTTGTAAAATAAGTAAGCATTTTTTATGGTTCATGTTATTTCCTAACAACGTTTTTCTACATGATATAATGCACTCCCTACAGTAAATTGTAAGGCTACTGCACGTTACAGCCTTGTTCTTCTATCTGGTCATAGATCTCCGAGATGACATAGAATATCCTTTTTACTTATGGCAGGGGACATTGTATTCATTATAGTATGTGGCCATACACTGCCACCCCTTTGCAAGAGGTCTTCCAGTTGCTGATACATATAATCAATCCACATTATATTTGGATTAAAGAAAAACAACTACTATAAAGCTTCTAAAGAGGGTCAGAAAAATAATGTAAGCAATTGCATAAGCTGCATTTAAAATAACGTGGTTTGTGTGTTTTAAAATAAGAAGTTACATGAAGATTCTTTCTTTCATGTGTTAAACCCCAGCAGTGTATGAAATGAATATACTGCCATGAACAGTATCAGTTAATGACTGCTAAATGTCTCAACGCTATTTTACAAGAAAGTAATTTGAAAAGTGTGTCACAGCTGTAATTAAGTGTTGCAGTGACAGCTGGTATGCTGCTCTGTGCTGATGTAAGCATTGTGATGCCATAACCAAATGTATCAGCGGATTACAGACCGGTAGTGATGTTACGTTTCCTATTATTGATCAGTAGTGATGTCACAGCTCGTCTGGGATAAGACAATTATTTACAGGATTTTGAACAGGTATTGCAGGTTGACATGCACTATACCTAAATGTTACATCAATCAAAACTAAACTTTATATTATTGGCGTATGTAAATTACAGAAATTGAGACCAAATCTTTAGCTGTTCGTATGAATGTGTTGTTTTTAGAATTATGGAAACAATAAAATAATACATATATAGGAAACAAGATTGACCACTGCATACTGAAATGCATATGTTTTATGAATAATTGTTTTACTTGTTCAAGGAGGGACACCACTGTGGATACAAGTTCTCATTGGTGATGCATATTTTAAGGCAAGAACACTGATGTCCCTGCAACATAGAGTACAGCCTCATTCATTCACGTTTCGTGAAATATAAAGGCACATTGTCAGCGCAGTTTATTAAAAAGCAACATATACAGGCAATTCACAAACTCTACAGTCCACTTTCTATTGGTATGCTCTTGTACAGGAAATGGATTCTATTTAATATTGATGACCTCTGCGCGTGTCATTTAATCACCTCTATTGATTGGATTTCATCAGAGTGTTGGGTTTGAGCAGGAGCTTTGATTATACTGTAAGATTTTCTAGCAGTTTTTTGTTAACTAACACCATATCAATGCACCTTCTGGTGTCATATCACTTTCAAAATCAATACCTTGAAAAAGGGCCTGGAGGAAAGTAAGATAAAAAGATCTACTTTGCCTCTGAATCTATTTTTCTTTTTAGATTATGCCTCGCCAAATGAAAATGGTTTCTGGGCTTAATGTAAGATTTAAAGAGAGCTGGGTGCACCAATGGTCCCCATAGATTGGTTTTAATAAAACGTTGATCATGTTTTATTTAAACATGTGCGCACTGTGTTTTTGAAATAGGCTCACATATGGAAATTGATTTTTGTATAAAGGCTTCATTGTGCAATTAAAGGCTGATAGCTCCTGTTCGAGCTGCCAGATGCACGTGGTCTGTTGAGCAATGAACTTCCATCCTCTTGCAAGTTTGGTTATAGGTTAGGATTCCAGTCGCACCGAACAAAGGGGCCAACTAAACTATCCGCTGAACCTGCAGCAAATACGTTTTGTAGTAGTGGTACCGCTTAAGCAATGGGAAATGTTAGAAACGTGGTTAGCCCTAATCTGTACCTCACTACAACGTTCCCACCAGAGCAAATGTAAAGCACACGAGTTGTGACGATCTCACTGCTAGCAAAGAAGGGCTTGACCTATTTACAAACAGGGCAGAGAAGGCATTTTATTTTATTTTCGTCTTTTTGTTCTCATTGTGTCTTTTTTGTGCTGTTTTAATAAAGAACAGAGCAAGTATTGTTCCATGTTAAAAATGGGACTACGTTTGATGCAAAATCTGTTTTCTACATTTTGTATTATGTAAAACAGAAAACATTGTACAACATACACCTATTGCAGAAAAAATGTTTCAACTTGAATACTAAATATATATATATACATATTTAAAAGAGCATTAAATTAATGATATTTACTAAAAATGGTGGGCCTCTATGAGTTTAGCAGTACAGTAAATAAGTGACAGTAATTAAGATACCACCACTTTTTTGGGGCAATAACCAAATGACTGCCACTTTCTACTGAGGAGCTGAACTCCGAGTTTGGAGGTAAAGTGGAGAATTCACTTCCAGCAATATACTGGAGGCAAATCAACCACTCTCCCTCCAAAAATCAGTGGTGTTACCACCCACTCTTACAGCTCATGTTACATCTGCCAAATTCCCCATTGAGTCCTATTGCCTCCAGAAATGAGGAATTATACAGCCATACCACCGTTCGCAATGCCATGGTAATTCCACAGAACTGAGTGAAAGTAACAGTACATTGAGTTGGTGGTAAATGGGTGGATATACTGCTGATCTACTGTCAAACTCGTAATGAGGCAACGTGTTCCTTTCCAGATTGTAGATTGGAGATAATTGGAATGATTGCTAAAAAAATAAATACATAAATACTACATTTAAAATAAATGTTTTGAGATATCGTATGCAATGGTGACTGGACTAGAGTGGAGAGAGAGGGAGATACAGAGAGATAATTTAGCCCCTTAAACAGATTTGTCTCAGGAGGATAGCTTAGGGGCAACGTTCCTGGCTTGGAAGCAAAACGACACGGGTCCGCGCTTAGAAACCTCTGGGTATTAAGCGTGTTATAAATAACCTATCATATCATATCAGATTGTGAGACCATTGTTGTTGTCTATTGTTGGAGTGGATGCATTTGGTGACAGTGATTGCCTTCCCAAACGTGCCAATTTTGATTATGTTTTTGGGAGGAACCACTAGCTCAGGGTTTTCAAGAGCTACTCCTTCATACTGGCTATGTGCTAATAATTATTTAATCACGTTCATGGTACGGTACACGACAATTATTAGTTAACTGACAGTCAACATTATGATGCGTTCCAATTGAATTAGCTATGTGACTACATCAGTGATTATTTGGGTAATTTATTAGATTAACTATCAGAAACTAGAAAACCTTAAGGCAAGTAGAGCAGACCATGCGGGGTTATATATTAAGCTTTATTGCAGAATGTGTGTGCAACATGCAAAACAAGGGAACATGTACACAGAAGAATCATAAACAATATGGGATATAAATTCGCATTTTGGGTACAATATTAAGCATGTGACAGCAGATAATAAGCATTGTGTGAGAATTAATGACTAATCTCGGGAACAAAGTGAGTGCTAAAGAAGTACTTAATGATCATCTATACATAAATCTACGAGTGATATTGAGGCAAACAATTGCAACTAATGAATATGATAAAGGTAGGATGCTCATTCAAGTAATCATTTCAGGCTAGATATTGACCTGCATGCATAGTTTCAATATGGTACTGGTGCGGAACTAAACATATTCTTCCATGACTTGACAAAAAGTGATATCCATGCCACCAGTTGAAACTGTGCAAGTGATCCAGTGGTACATTACCACAATTCTACAAATCATTGAACAAGTCAAAGCAGTAAGCAATGCTTCAAAAATACTGATGCTTCAGACTACTGCCGGACTTGCTAAATGTGGCTGTGTCCCGTTAGTTTTTATCGATGAACTGTCTATGCTTCTCCTCCTAAAGACTTTATTTTGGATTAATCTTGGAAATGGTACCACTGATTTTTGTTTTACACTCTACCCTTTGCTCGCGTGGCTCTGTATTCCTCAGATCGAATCGGGGGGCGTATGCTTGAAATTTGCTGGAGATAATGGGCCTCATTCCGAGTATGGCGGTAAGGGATAGCGGCCACCGGTAACGAGACCGGTGGCGGTGATCCCTTACCGCCATACTCCGAGTTCCCTTTGCGCCCTCGCCCTTAACGCCTGCTTTGAGCAGGTGTTAAAGTCGAGGGCGCAAAGGGGCCTCCAAGCCAATAACGGTGACCGTAATGAACGGTCACCGTTGTTTGCATCTTCCCCATTCCCATTGAGCCCTATGGGGGCTCATTTGGGAATGGGGAAGAGCCTTGGTGAATGGGGAATTACCGCCCCGCCAACCTTGGAATGGGGCGGTAATTCCGCCATCCACCAAGGCGCTGCCGGTCCGGGTACGGCGTCAACCAAGGCGTTAATAGCGCCATTGGTTAGCGCCGTACTCGGAATGAGGCCCAATGTCTGCAAAGACCTAGGCTAACTAGCCGTCGGTATGGGCCGCACACCCCTGAATCCCACTGGGATTTCTTCAATTTAAAATTTCATGTAATAACGTTCGAAAGGATACACAAAAGTTCGTTTGTGGATGATATTGTTTCAATTATTTATTCATTCATTCTTTATATTGCCAGGAATATTTCCTTTAAGCAAACACAAAATGACAGCAGCAAAAAAATGGCAAATCCTTCTTCAGGACGTGTTTGCCTCTAAGTTCAACGATGTACACTCTCGTGAAATCCCACAAATGGGTGACAATTGAAATCGCATTTATATGTTTAACAGGGTACCACGAAACAAACAACGTAACAAGAAAACATAAAAATAACATATAACATATAAAGAGAACATTTTAGAGAACAATCTTCCAAAGACATTGTAATCTTCCATCTTGTTGACTCTGTAAATATCACGTGTGTGGTGTGTGCCTATCCACATCACACCGCTCAATATTGGTGTTTGAATAATGTTAGTGCAAAGTAGCTCATATCTATCACTCCGCGTGTGCAGATACATGCTCAGAATCGGTTGGTGAAATGCACTGTGTAATGCGTTTCCCATAAGTGCTCCTATGTAAAAAGTATGAGTTTAATTTATCACCGTATTGAAGATGAAGATAAGTAACGTGCTGTCACAGCATCGTGAAAGAAATGTCTAACCTGGGTCACAACGGTATTGTGGTGCGAGCGAAGAATCGGCAGCGCCGAGAACTGTCAGAGAGAACAGTGCAGATCGATCACATAACAGAAAGGATAAGACGCATGGCATGCAATCTCCCTATACAATTTGAGAGGCCAACCTTTTTGTTACACCTGAAAATGTGCTGAATCATCTGCTAGGACTTTGGGAGGCCGTTGAAATCCATTAGCCTGGGTCTATTTGACAGAGTCTTTATTAAAAGTGAAAGGGAATTAGCAAGATGGTGTCCTGAAGAAGATCTGCGTTCTTGCTGCAGGACAGAGGGGCATTGTGCTGCATGAGGCTACTGTTCAGGGTGACACACAGTAGGTCGCTGATGGCCATGACTTATCCAGTGCTGATTGAAGTAGCAGGTGCACCCAAACATCTGCAGCACTCTTAATTGCCATGGCTTCCCTAGATCTGCACTCAGGGCTATACTCACTGCCTGGCATTGACTCGGATGAGGGCCAGCACCAGTATGACGAGGCTCCTTGTGAGCTACCACATGGTCCCCTGTGAGACTTAAGACTTGACCCTCTCGTGGCTGATGAGGGAGATTTCCACTGATTTATTTAGAGGCCTGCTTACAAGCCCTGAAGGAGCCTCTTGCATTTGCACATTGCTTGGCATGGCAGGACAGCTTTGTCTTGCGTGGTGGTGGCAATTGGAATGGTGTTCAGCAGATACTATTGATAATCTAACACCCCTTAAACATCTAACCTTACAATTGCACTTGTCTGCCAGCATAACATGCTTTCTCTCCTCACATGAAATTGCACTTTGGTAATTACATTATACTCAGTCAGAATACTCTTATCTGTCTTTTCTATATGCAGGGCAAGGAACCATATCAATTGTAACCTGTGACAACCAGCAACTTAACTGCCTTCTGGGACATTAGCACATTATGCTTTGGCATGTCTTACTCATTACTTCCCTGATGGTGGCTGTCGGAACTGACGTCCAGGATAGAAAGGCTAAATACCTCAACCAGAACATTACCTCCTAACACCATGGTCCATACAATGGCCATTCCCTTATCATCATTTCCATGCAATCCTCACAGATTTAGTATCGCCTTCACCGCTATCCTCAAATCTCCCTTCTTCTCTACAAGAAAGCCAGATAGTAATACCATCGCCAACATCCAAGGCTAAGCTTCATGACTAAAAAGGGTTCCATTCCTCATCGGATCAACACGTGTCTCTCTCCAATCTGCTATGACAGCATTCCACCCCCCAAGGCCTCACCCACGCTTCAATTCAGCCCAAACACACAATCAGAAAGAAATGACAGCTCCTCAGGTGCATGATTTCAGAGAACTCTGAACTTCACTGTCATTATGGAAACCTCTCTGAAAAGTACATGGAGTTGAATGAGATCGAACCCGGCAATCACAGTATATGATATCTCAATTGGATAATAAATACATAGAAGAGGCACCATTGTCATACCTTCCTCTGCACAACAACCCTTCTTTCCCAGAAAACATCATCCCTCAAACAATTGGCTACGCATGACCTCTCAAACCAGTACCTTGCCACGGTGCTAGATATATGTATAAACTGCCAAATAAAATCCTGTTCTCCCTTATGATATACCCACTCACCTTGAAGACATCACTACTCTCCTGATATGACTGATTCCCCTCCCACAATCCTACTATTGTCCTCCACATGTTTGATTCTGGTATTTCCATGAACGATAAATCAAATGTATTTAGCACGGGGCATTATAACTGCCATTGAAAATGTATTTATATCTAGAGAAGCAGAGCTATTCTTTTTTGTATTAGTTTTTTAATAGTTTACATCAGATATTTAAAACACTGCATAGATAAATCAATTCATGAAGGCAGTCAATTATTTGCTTTCCTATACAAATATTTCATCTACAAATGTTCTTATATTCACAGCTGCAGAAATGTTTTGTTTGATCTCCTTAAAATTTAATTTGACTGCTAGACAATTAACAGGTACATCCCACAAAGTTATCATTAACATTGTGCATATTCAAGTACATAAAATCCTTCAACATGTCCTTGCATAAATTGAACACAATATTAGATAATATTATAAATCCACCAGAAGATAAATAACCCCAAAAATTGTTCTCCATGATTGAGCATAGTTACTATATAAATACTGACACTGAGAGTTCAGTTTTAGGCATGAGGTTAATAGGTGGAGAGTCCTCTTCATTGATCCATGACAAAGCCTGCAAATTCGTTCAGATTTAAGTAATCCAGCCCAGCTGGCAGTATTTTTTATTAGTTTGCTGGATTCAGAAAATTGTAAGATTGCATTGAATATTCCTTTCAAATAATTGCTAGATGTTTATTCAACCAGTCCCATTCATGAACCATGTCATATAGTGCCTTCCTATTATGCCAATAGCTCTCTTCCACATTTGGAACCCAATGTATTTTCTCATTAAATTCCTTGCAGCCTTTCATAAATTCATGTAGAGCATCGGTCACACTGGTTGCCGCTCTGATTAGTAGACACTTGAAGTCATTCAACATTATGTTTCAAATGCTGGTCATTAGCTTCAACAGCCATAAACTCTGCTTGCTCATACAGCTAATACTCAGGAATGGTATGCCACATTGTAATGTGATGGCCTCAATAGGTGACCAATTGCTTAATCCCGACACCCTATGCAATAATGTTCCCTTTAATTGATCCAACCAATTAACTTCTTTCTTTGTACAGAGTTCCAGGCTATAAGTTATGCTAGGTACCAGACATGTCTCATGTAATTTTAATAGGCCCTCGTACATTTGCTTATGATTTTTCTTTCAATGTAACAATATAGGGGCTGATTCATGGAATTATTTGAGCCGAAAAACTGAGATTTGTGCGCCATTCTTCCCGCAAATCCCTGTTTAACAAATGGGGATTTGCGGCCAGAATGGCTCACAATTCCCCATTTTTCGGTGCAGAAATTCCATGAATTACCCCCATAATCTCTCAGCGAGCAACCTCGAGTACACAGTAGAGCGCCCAAATATACAACTCTGGTTACCTGTTGTAACCTCTTATTTTCAATCTTCCAAATAAATCTACATGGCTGATGTTTTTTTCTCCCCTACGCACATGATCTTTGTCTTCTCTAGATTTATTTGGAGATTGTTCTTTTTTGAATATGTGGTCAATTCAGCGAGTGATCTCTGGAGACTGATAGCAGTCTTGTCCATGAAAACAATGCTATTAGCATAACAGAGTCAAATTATATGTTTATTATTAATTTGTATTGGGAAGTTATTTATACAATTAACATACTTGTCCAGATCAGAAATATACAAGTTAAATAATAGGGGTGCCAGCCCACCCCACTCCTCCATTTTAGACTATTATTGATGCAGATGCATTTGGATAACACCCCCTTTTCATTCTGATATATTTAATAAATGTTTTCCCAAATATCTGCTTTATAAATGATAGAAGATGACTCAGTATGGCCAAGTTTTTTAAAAAATGTCTGCCACAGTCTGCTTTGGCTCACAGTATATAACACAGCGTAATAGTCCACAAATGATAGTACCATGTTCCCCCAGGATTTGATATTACACTTAATATTAGACATTTCAAAACCCAGATATTATGATGAGTGCCATGGCCAACCCTAGAACCCATCTGATATGGAGGTAATAATTGTTGCTCTTCCACCCATTTCCAGATTTCACATAAAATCAAATGTCCAAACACAGCGACAGCTTGGAGCGCCAATAGGCTGAAATTGTTAACATCTGACCTTCAGCCTTTCTTATGGATGGCTATTACACATGATAGCTTGCAAGTATCTGGTATCTTTTCAATTAAATATATCTATTTATATAGATTGTTCAATAGGTTTGCCGTCTATCAGGGCTGCTCTTTAATACCTTATTTGGTAAATCATCAGCACCAAGGGCACCCAACGAGCCATGCACTTACATGTCTCTTCCCTATCAAATGGGTATAGGTTGCATATTCTTGTTTCAGTTTCATCATTAACATCCAGATTAACTTGGGTTAAATATATACTTTTGATGTGCTTTATCCATTGTTCCTCCTTTATTGTACTAAGCATTGATTTATCACTATGATTTTGAATTTTATTTTTTTTTTTTAAATTTGGCTTTTATTGGTTTTTAACAAGAAATATGAACATACAGGTGGGAATACATCATGCATTGGGCGAACCTTCGTTAGACATTCCACTTCCACCTTAACAACATTTATCAACATTAACGTTCCTCATTCTTGAAGAAAGCAAAAGGACGAAAGAATAAAGAAGATAAAGAAGAGAAGAAAAACCTCCCCGACCCCCCTCCCTCCCCCCCTCCCTCCCTATCCCTATCGCTCATGTCCACTTCCTTCGGGGCATTAGTGTTTCGGGTCGTAATGAGCTGCGTGACGCGCGTCTTGGATCCTTTTACGAGCATTGTTCTCCTGTGTGGTCTGTGACACGCAAGGGTTGCCATCAATGGGTCATTCCGTTTTCAATGGTTGGTGGGTTGGGTCAGGAGCAGTTTCCCTGTCGGGTCGAATCTTCCATGGTCGAGCGTGTGATGTATTTTGTGGTGAAGTCGAGCCAGACTTCTTCCTGTCGCGCCGCTTTGTCATGTAGTATGGCTGTTATTTTTTCCATATTGTAGATATTTGTGGCGATCTGTATCCAGTCCCTCTTATTGGGCAGGCGAGGGGCTTTCCATTTTATCACAAGGGCAGCTCTTGCCGCAAGTAGGAGGGGAGATATTAGACCTTTCACTCTTGTCATTTCGTCTTCTTCTTCCTCAAGGCCAAACAGGATCAGGAGGGGAGACGGTTCCCTATTTATGCCATCCAGCTGCTTGATCCATCCCAGGACCTCCTGCCAGTAGATGCGGACTTTGGGGCAATCCCACCACATGTGCCAGTAATCGGCATTCATCCCACAATGTCGCCAGCATTTGGGGCTGGAGGCCTGGAACATTTTGGACAGTCTTTGTGGGTCGTATTGCCATCTATGTAGTAATTTTATGGCGTGCAATTTGTACTGGGCCGCGATTGATATTTTGGCTGGTGTTTCACATATTTTATTCCAGGCTTGCTGGTCGAACTCTCTGGCAAAGTCTCGTTCCCATCTTGCTTTGAGACGATGATTAGGTGCGTTGTCTTTGGTGATTAAGGCTCTGTACATTCTTGCTATTAGGCCTTTGGAGTTAGTAGTCGTGTCTAGGATCATTTCAAAGGGCGTTAGTTCTCTCTGCGTGGTATCCTTCCATTCCTTTCTGGATATGACGCCCTTCAGACGTAGATACAGGAAAACTGGTATCGGGTGGATCTGGAGGGCCTCCTCTAGTTCCGTTATCGAAATGAATTTCCCCTTTCTCCACAGCTGACCGACCCTTTCGAGGCCGGCATCGAACCAGGATTGATATCTGGCATGTTCCGGGATCTCCTCCCTAATTCCGGGGGACCAAAGATGGCTCAGTGGCGAGGGCCATGTGGTGACTCCTAACATTGCTCTTCCCTTCCTCCATACGTTCCACAACGTGCCTAGTATTGGATGGTTGCGCAGTTTCTTCGATAGCTTCGATCTGGGGACCCATAACCACTCTGCCAGCGTGACATTGTATAGAACGTTGTTGTCTAGTTGGACCCATTGGAGGTCTTTCCTTTCTCGCAGATGTGGGATTAAGATCCTGAGCTGTGTGGCCTGATAATAGCGCTCTATGTCCGGTAGGCCAACCCCTCCTTGCTCTTTTGGCAGTATTAAGACATCGTAGGGGATTCTGGGTTTCTTTCCGTTCCACAGAAAGTGTAGGATGGCCTTTCTGGCTTGCTTGAAGAATTGATCCGGAACTGTGATAGGCAGTACCTGAAAGGGGTAGAGAAACCGTGGGAGGGACACCATTTTGATCGCATTCAAGCGTCCCATCCATGATATTGTTAGCGGTTTCCATTTCTTGAGATCGGTCTTGAGAGCCTCGAGGAGGTGGGGAAATTTGGCTTCGTAGAGGCCGTCGAGGTGTCGCGTTAGGTTAATTCCCAGATATCTCAATGTCGGGCCTCCGACAATCAGCCCGAGATGCTCCAGGGCGCTCTGGTGTTCCGGCGATGGTTCATGGAGTGGAAAAAGTGTAGATTTGGATTTGTTGATTTTAAATCCCGACAGCACGCCGTACTCCTCTATTAGCTGGATCGCTCTCGGAACAGAGGACGTTGGGTTTGACAGGTGGAGCAGGATGTCGTCCGCGTACAAGGCTAACTTATATTCTTTACCGTTCACCTGGATTCCTTCTACTGCAGGATCAGCTCGTAGCATCACAGCAAGAGGTTCTAAGGACAGTGCGAAGAGTATCGCCGACAGGGGGCAACCTTGTCTTGTACCCCTGCTAAGGGGGAACCATCGGGAGAATTGGGCGTTCGCGGAGACCGATGCTTTTGGAGACTTGTAAATTGCTTTGATCCCTCGTCGAAGTGTGGGGCCTAGGCCTATCTTCTGCAATGTGGCCTCGAGGAATTGCCAGTCGACTCTATCGAATGCCTTTTCTGCATCAATCGAGAGTAGCGCTGGGTTGCTCTGTGAAGTTTGGGCCTCGTGGATTAGGTGAAGGGTTTTCCGGGTGGAGTCTGCTCCCTGTCTGCCTAAAATGAAGCCTACTTGATCGTTGTGGATTATTGCAGGCATGTGTGACTCCAGTCTTGCAGCCAGGGTTCTTGTGTAGATTTTGGCGTCGATGTTTAGTAGGGATATTGGGCGGTAGGAGGCGCACAACTTTGGGTCCCTACCCTCCTTGGGGATGACTTTTATCAGCGCCTCGGAGAAGGAGTCGGGTGCCACACCGGAAGATAGGATGTTGTTGAATAGGGTAACCATGAATGGGAGGAGGGCATCCTTAAAGGTTTTATAGAATCCTGCCGTGTATCCATCGTTTCCAGGGGCTTTCCCCGCTGGGAGTCTTTTGATAGCTTCTTCGATTTCCTCTGCTGTTATGGGGGCTTCTAATGTGAGTGCAATATCCGTTGGAAGGGTGGGCAAGGGTGCCTGCTCCAGGTATTCATTTATAGCTTCCGTGCGCAAGGGGGCGCGTGCTGAGTATAGTTTTTCGTAAAAGTCGGCAAAAGCTTCAGGGATGCTGGGAGAAAGTGGTTTGTCAGAGTTCTCCTCTGCTTGAATCGTGGGCACCCACCTCTCTTGGCGTTGGCCTCGTAGTCTTGCGGCAAGCAGGGCGCCTGCTTTATCCCCATGTTCGTAGTGCTTCTGCTTCAGATGCTGTAGCTTGCGCGCTATGCTTCCCGCCTCTAGTTGTCTTAATTCCTCCCTCTTCGCGCTGGCTTCTTTAATCTTTCGCGGTCTATCCTGATCGGCCGTTTGTGCCGTGTGGTCCAGTTGTGTGATTTCGTTCCGGATCTTGTTTTCTATTAGTTGTCTTTCTCTTTTTTTAGCTGCTCCTTCTCGGATAAGTAGTCCTCTCCAGGTCGCCTTGCCTGCCTCCCAAACTGTGTTCATAGAGGTTTCCCCTGTGTTATTGATCGCAAAGTATTGGGTAATGTCCTGCTCTAATTGTTCAAGAAAGATGGGGTCCTTGAAGAGGGTTTCATTGCAGCACCATTTGGAACTTCTTCGCGGAAGGGCCATTTGGTCGAGGGTGACTGTGACCATATCATGGTCCGACCAGGAGACAGGGTTTATGACAGCTTCGGTCATCGCCTCGATGAGGTCAGCGGTTAGGTATACATAGTCTATTCTGGAGAAGGTTGCATGTGGCGCTGAGAAGAAGGTAAAGCCAGTTCGGTTGGGGTTGGCATGTTTCCATGCGTCGGTGAGGTTGTAGGCGGTCATCATGTCCGCGGCTAATGGGCGTCTGGGACCAGTGAGCGAGGGCGTCGAGGAGCAGCCCGATTGTCTATCCTGTTCCGGGTCCATCCACGTGTTCAGATCGCCTCCGATAATTACTTGGCCTTCTGCTTCGCACATGATTTTAGGTATTATCTTCTGCAGGAATCTGTCTTGGCCTGTATTGGGGGCGTATATTGCCACGAGGGTTACAACCGTGCCCTGTATGCTGCCCACCAGGGCTAGTGCTCTACCGCTGACGTCCGTCCACGACTTTAAGAGTTCAAATTGGATCTTTCTGTTGATTAATACGCCAACTCCTGCCTTCTTCAGAGGGCCGGAGCCCCAATATTCCGCTCCCAGCTTGGCATAGAGAACCCTCCTCTCCTCTCCCCTGCTATATCGAGTTTCCTGCAAGAAAAGGATGTCTAGTTCAGCCCTCCGGAACTCTCTCGTCACCAGTGACCTTTTGGTGGGGGAATTAAGACCCTTAACATTCAGCGTGCCGATTTTAAGTTTACCCTGCGTGTCATTTGATTTATCATGTCTGTATGCCATCAGTGCGTCTGTGGAGTTTCTTCGCATCGTCGTGAAGCCCATTGTAAGAAATTACTGTATTGGAAGTGGGATTATATGTGCTTCTGTCTGTCATTCCCCATTTCCCTCCCCTTCCCCTTCCCCGTAGGGTATTGGTCTTCATACCCATCACCCTCTGTTCAATCGCGTCGATCTTTAATCCTACGATGAGGGTTTGTAACTGTCCGTGACGGCGTCCGAGTTGGACTGGCTGTGAACAACCGGTCTACTGTCGGACCACCAGTGAGGGTCGTAACCGTACGACCCCGTTAACTTATAGTATCGAGGTAACCTTTTTGAGCCCCCACCCCCCCTCTCGTGTAATTACGTAACAAACAACTGTGTGTCAAACAACAGATATTCCAACTTCGAGTTAACATTTTCTATGATACATGCGGTTTCAGGAATCAGCCATCCCCGGAATCTTCTTCTTAATGGACTGGCAGTTCATTCCCTGTATGGTAGAACCGTGAGCTAGGGGGTGCGATGATCCGTTATGTAAATAGGTTCCCTGCCAGGGTCTTGAAAGCCTGATTCGTCAGGATTTAGAGCTTGAACCAGTATGTCATTGGTTGTGTTCAGGTGTGTCGTTGGGCCGCCTATACTTTCTGGAGCCCTTTACTCGTTTTCTTCTCGGGCCCTGAAGTTCCCAGCGTGACCTGTCTTGGGTTGGTGTTCCCTGAGTCCCCCCTTCCGGGGCCTGACCGAGGAGGTCGGCCGTGCATTCTCGAATTTCTTCTTCGGAACGTAGTAGGAATTTTCTGGTTCCGTGTTCAAACGCGAGGGAGAAGGGGTATCCCCACCTGTATCTCGTGCCTTGCTCTTTTAGCCATCTCGTGAGGGGACCGCATAAGCGGCGCAGTGCCAGCGTCAGTGATGAAAGGTCCTGGAAAATTGTAATCTGGGCACCCCCGAGTGTAAGAGCGCCTCCAGACCTGGCCTTAGCGAGTATCTTCGTTCTGTCCTGGTATCTGTGGAATCTGGCAAGGACTGATCTCGGGCCTCCTGGGGGGCCGCCGGCTCTGTGGATTCTCTCGGTTTTGAGTTCATCAATGTCTTCATCCGCCGTCAGGATTTTGACGATGTCATGTATGGTTTGCTTGAGGTCTTCCTCTGTCTCCCCTTCCCTCTCCGGGATCCCGAAAAACCGTAGGTTGTTTCTTCTTTCTCTGTTTTCTAAATCGTCTATCTTTAGGCGAATCTCGTCCTCCTTCCTTTCTATGTTTCGTATTCTGAGCTCCATTTGGGTTTCTAGAGTGTCAATAAAGGCTTGGTTATTCTCGACCCCTTCGAGTCTCTCCTCGATATTATCTATCCTTTGGGTCATCTTATCCATTTTGCCGCCTAGGTTGGCGCCCATGTTTCGGATTTCGGTTAAGAGGGCGGCGATATCCCCCTTGGTAGCAGCTGCACCCGTTTCGATGGCTTCTACCGACATCGTTGAACCAGGGTCGGGAGCCTGGGCTGGCGGTGTGTAGGCGTATTTGGCAAGCTTGCTTGGTATGTTCATGGAGGGCTATCCCACGAGGAGGCACACGCCCCTGGATCGGGGGCCTTACCCTCGGAACCAATGTGATGAGAGGCACTTGGTGGGTGTCGGAGAGTACCCGGGTGGAGGTCGTCGTGGCGTGGGTTCGTTTGGCGGGAGTGGGAGGAGGCACACGCCCTATTTCCAGGGGCTCTACCCTCCGCACTGATCTATGTCCCTCGACTGGTTCAGCGTCTTTTCGGGGGGTGTTGGGCGTCGGTGTCGTCCCGTAGCAGGGCACTGTCGGAGGTGTGTGGGTCCTAGTCTCAGGGCGAGGATCTGAGGTGCAGATGTTGGAGGGGGGCAAGCGCCACCGTGTAATGCCCTGTGTTCCAGTTGTCGGGCCTCTTGTGCTTATTCCGTTCAGCTCGTCGCTTGGGGCCTTTCCAGAAGAGGGCACACGCCCCAGGAGTGGGGGCCCAACCTTCTGCGTCCCCTTTCACGTGTTGGCGAGCACGCTGCGTGGGGGGCGACCGTGGATGGTTCGTTATGCTCCACCACGGGCAGTAGGGGCCGCGATGTTTCCCTCGACCCCCGCTGGTGCGCGGGTCCTCTGTAGCTGGGCGGGTGTCGCGGCTTCGTGGGAGCCCGCGTTGCGGCCGGTGCGTGAGCTGGTGGGGCCGCGGCACCTTCACCAATTTAGGGCCGTCCCCGGTCGGTCCCTGTGTTCCAGTCAGCTGGGAGGGCCACGGTTCGTGGCAGGACTCCCTTGGCCCCAGGGGGTTCAGGACTCCTGCTTGTGCGGGGGGGGGGTTCCTGGCCGTGCGGCTGTTCTGGCCTAATCAGGCGGGTACTGTCCAAGGCCCCTACGCTTGGGCGGGCACTCACCTCTGCGGGGCCGATCCCTGGTGGTGTGGGATCGGCCGTTCGAGGAGTCCGCTTCTTGGAGGCCCGGGGGGTGCCGATTTTTACGCGTTCCGGGGCGGGCGGCGGTCCGCTGCTCCCCTCTGCGGAGCCCCGGTGCCGCGCTGGTTTCCTTCGGTGAGGGCCGGGGGCGGAGTCCAGCGCCCTGGGCCGCGGCCTTCTCCTGTGTCTGCGTCTCTGCCGGCAGGGGGAGGTCGATTCCTCCGGAGTTTTTCTCATGGACTAGGAGGCCGATTTTGGCCGGGTTTTCGCTCAAGGGGTGGGGGGGCGCTTCCAATGGCTCCGGGTGTCGTTGTTGGGCACGGGGGGGGCCAAAGTGGGGGCTCAATTCACTTGTGGGGGCCCATGGGTTAGGAGCTCACACGGAGGCTGGCTTCATCCGTGCGCCCCCTGGTGGCCAGTTGAATTTTATTTTTAACTAAAATCCAAAATGTATTATTAGCATTGCTTCTTAATTACTGGTACATTGGCTGCCATTGCAAATTGTTTAAAGAATGTTGATGACAGAGTACCCAATGTATATACAAAGTTCAGTTTCTCTTCTCTAGATATGCTACAGTCTCTAATAACTGCATCTATAAGTCTTTGATCGTCTCTCTAATTCAGTGCTATTTTATGGTTGTAAATTCTATATTTGGCAGTTATGTTAACTGCTCTCCTTGGTGCTCTTTCCACATTGTTTGAACCAGTTTAAACAGCATATTACTCATCAAATTACCATTCATGCCTCCATAGTAACTTAGTAACAATGGATCAGATGTGAAAGGTTCATTTATCTCTTACATTTTTCTTACAATTCCAGCTCAGCCTATTTCCGTGGCTGTTAACCTGTAAATAGCCCCAAGAGCTCCACTAACTTCTTTATACTTCAAGACTAACAGAAATGCCTGAATGGTCACTCTCTCTGGCACTGAAATCCCTTCACTGACTCCCTGTGGCTGCAAGTATCAAATTCAAGGCCCTCTGCATTGTCCCCAAGGATTTCTGAGGCCTGGGACCTACTTACCTACAATGCTGCATACCTAAATACTGTCTCTCCCGAGCCCTCTGCTCATCTACCTCCAAACTTCTGCGAGTGAGCCAGTTCTCCAAGCAGAGATTTGGAGGGAGATCCTTATCCTCAGCAGGTGCCTCCCTCTGGAATAGCCTCCCTATTACCTTCCATCTTGAGCCTGATCTTCTTAGGAAACTCCTCAAGACCTTCCTCTTCTCCTCCTCCTTCTCTCTCCCCCTACCCTGTTAACCTAGCTCTCTGCTCTTAAATCTCTCCCTCCTCTTCCATATTGTTTGCTGATTGGCCGCCAGGAGTACATCAGAGTCTCACAGGTCCCTGGCAACCCCTGCCAATCCTCTTTGCACTTGCATCAGGGCCTTGCACCCCACACCCCTCACTACACTTGTAATAAATCCTAGAGAGCTTCTCTCTCCGCACGTACCCCAGTCTCTACCGACTGGGTGCACTTGTACTCCCGCCCCTCCCTTGCCCATACTGCACTTGCACAATCTGAATGCAGCTCTGTCTGAAGATGGTCTGTCTGTTTCTCCCTTGTCTTCACCCCTTAATGTCCACTTGAAAAAATCAAAGAATCACCATCAGGCCTACAGGCCTATTTGCTGTATCTAAACTGTTAAATGTATCATATACTCACTTACTCTGTCTGTGCAGACCGTTTTTGTCTTAGAAATTCAAGTGCTCTGAGCGACTGTTGTTTTTCCACGTGCTCCCTCCCTCCTTGAACGCTTTGAAGCACTGCCTGTGCATAGCCACTTTATAAATAAACATTACCATTACCATTAACATTAACATTATTAAGATAAAATGATCCACCAATTCCAGACATTGAAATCCTTGTTCAATTTTTTGTTTACAATAGGCATTGTGAACACCAATATCAGTATATTTGGATCTTATATCATAAGCAACAACGAGTCTCTATTCATGTCCCTGCACAAAACTATATCATCATCCATATTCTCCCATAGGCAAGCATTTACGAAATTAGTAATGGATAATAAGACAGAAATTATCTGACCATCTACTAGGGGATCATATACAGTGATCAGTAATACTTTTGTAATTGGATTAGGATTAACACCTTCCACTGTATCAATTGCCAATACTCTGCATGATACATATGGGTGATTATAGGCGATTTTGTATTCTTTTCATGAGAGATGAGCTCTTGTGCCCATAATTAATCCTTCATTTGCGCATCCCGACAAACCTTTCTGGGCATTCCTACCAATCAAACTATCGCCATCTATAACTATCTCATCAACCAGCCATGTTTCTTGAGAAAAGAAAATATCACAGCGAGACAGAAGTATAGCCCCCTCTCTGCCTTCACATAGATGCTTCTTACACCTCATATTGCAATAGAGGAGGCTCAAGAGCTCAAAGTGTTTGCTAGGAATATGTCATTCGGTCAGCTTGGAAGGCTGCTGGTAGCCATTGCCATGAATGGTCTGCCTCATTTGTCTATTTGAATCAAAATGGACTTACGTCCTCTAGTATTACATGATATTATGACGTTATCAGATGGTTCATCATGTAAATCTCCTTCGACCTTGATGTTCTCTTCAAATGACTATCCCATTTTTAAAAATGACGAGTAATAACTCAATATGAGAATGGTGGAATGAGGTGGTGCAAAATAAATGTGCAAGCAATTGCTACATTGAATATCCCCGTCAGCAACGTTTATTACATGAATATCTCAGGAAGTTTACACACACAACTGTGTGATGATATGCAATAAGTTTAAGATGAAAGACTTATTCAAAAATTGCCTGTTAATTGTCAGAAATAAAGCAACAAAAGTTAACTTCTTTGAATCACAATCGGCTGATCTGACCAGGGGCCTCTGTCAGTATTAACCTTTCCATGGCCAGTGCTTATAAATGTGTTTATTGAGCATTGATTTACGTTGTTTATAGAATCCCTGCACCCAGCCTCTAATTCCAATGAGATGTTATGTATCAGCACTTCAGTTGGCTCAGTTGTCTGAGCCTGTGCATTTTGAAGTTGCCAAGGGGATCGATGGTTTGGCTTAGTAACCCATGCATCCAGAGTTACCTGAGTATTTTCTTTATAGATTTAGCTTTCCTTCTCATTTTCCTTTCTGCAGCATGTAACACAGACCTCTCTTCAGTCTCTATTTTAGTCAGTTCAGCTCCAGGTTTCTCACTGGACACTTGGGCATGTGATTTTGGAGTTTCCAGAGTGACTTTTGAGAGCTTACTAATGTTCTTACCTTTCCTTCTGCCCCTTCTATTTCCACATGTTTTCATCCTCTGTCATTGGAATTGATATTCACTAACCATAGATATTGCAGTATAGGTCAAATAATGATCACCCTCCTTCAAATCAGGTTGATTCATTTCTTCAATTGACTTATCGGATTTATATTGCTGGTCAGTAATATCCACAAGGTTAGCGATGGAAACATTTAGTCCACGTGAGTTTCGGCCTGTTCTTAATAACAGAATCAAAATCAGGCTTGTTGGTCCAGGGCAGATAATTTCTGATTTACCTTTAATCTTCTTGAGAATTCTCTATTACCTCTTGCTGCTTTTTATGGGCCCCTTGTAAGACTATACATCCAGACATTAGTGATTTTAGCATGTTGTGATTGGATCAATACACAGAGCAATAGAAGTTAAAGATACATCGCTCATTTCCCTATGTGACCCTCAGGCATTATTTACAATTGTTCAAAGATCTGGAGTAATTGATGGGTGGCTTCTGATATTTTCATTAAGCTTCTTGTTGTAGTTGATGTAGAACCATGTTGTAGAACTTAAAGTTTGGAATAGTGGAGGACTAGAACAGATGTTAGGATGGTTGGTGAGGACATCAACGACTGGGGACAGTTGTCTCTGCTGCTGGGAGGTATACCAATGTATCATTAAGAATTAAGGTGTTCCTACCTCATACTGCAGTCTCCTTGTGTTCCTGAAGGAGGTCACCACATTTGGCAACGAGATGGGAGATCATCAGTACCTGGACACACCTGTCAGTGAGAAGGAGAGAAAGAAATCCAGTGATCTGATGGGATTCTGATTCAGCATGCAGTAAGAAATATGATTGATTTCCGTAGAGCTTATGTGGCGCAATAAATTTGCAAGTGACGAGGCGCAAGGGAATATCATGTGTCCAACGTCTAGTGTGCATGAATTAGAGGAAAGCACCACATTGTGTGTGACGGTTCTCATGGAAAATGAAGATGGATTGAAATTAAGTGTTGTTTGCCAAGGTAACACCACCACAATTGTGCATGGAAAGGGACCGTCAGTGTGAAGATGGCAAACAGATATAGCAATGGAAACGAAGGAATGAAAAAATAAAAATTAAATAAAATAAAAATAAGCAGTATCAAGAGTATCAAGAGTGACATAATTACATCAATAACATAAGTAAAGTGCAGAATCAATCACATTGGTTACAGATAACAGGTTCATAGGATTAATCAACAGGAAAAATGCAAGCTATTACAGTACTCCCGCCAGTGGATTTCTTATCAAAGTCTGGGAACCATAAATCGAGATAGAATGGAAGGAGAACGGTGGATCATGAAGGGTTGGCCTTGGAGAAAAAGAGGTTTTTACTCCAGCATTCACTTGGATGTGAGAGACAGCATAAATACAGGGAAATGCATCCCTAGACTGTAAATGAACAAGGAGCAGCAGACTTGCATATATATGAACATTTCTGAGACAAATAGATCTGTATTGTGCACCATAAATTAATGTGGCCGTAATCAGGTTGAATGTTTATTCTACAATTCAAAAGGTGGATGAATCTAGAGAATAATATTGTCTCATCACTGATAATGTTATCTCTGGTATGCAATTTTGGAATGAAGAAAACGACAGAGGAATTGATAAGGGATCAAATAATCATTCACACCAACAAGAAAGGCAGTGGATGTGTGGAGACACCACCTTGGTTTAGACAATTGCAATAGCGAAGAAGATTGAAAACACTCAATTTGGCTCAAAAGGGATCTAAGAGAAGCAAAAGAAGGCCCTACAAGTGAAACCAGAGAAAGAGGGTTAAGTGGCAAATTGTATACATGTATTGAGGAAACAAAGAGAATGCACCATGAAGGAAAAGAAAAAGGATAGACAGGGATCGAGGTGTCAAGGTGATTTGCCATCAAAGGGAAGGAGCGAGAAATAGATGTCTTCAGTGTGGAAGAAGTGGACATTATGCCAATATGATATTTTGTCTGGCGTTGAACCTCAAATGTGCAAATTGTGGCATGTAAGTGCACTTTGCAGTCGTGTGGAGGGATAAAAAGAAAGTTGCACTAGTACAGAAAGAGGAAACATCTGATGAAGAGGGGGTTATAACGATAAGATGTGAAGAAGATAAGTCTGATCTTAAATGTCTGAGCTGTGTGATACGGAAGGTTGGCACAAAAGTGAAGGCGATGGTAGACAGTTGTTCCCCGTATACTTTAATTTCGAAGGAGACTGGGGTAGAGTTGAAGCAGAGAGGTGTCAAATCAGATTTTCATAAATCAGACATAAAACATCTAGAAGGATTTGAAGGAACGAGTATTTGCATAATTTTATTTTCATGCTCTAGCTGAATTCAAAAACAGGAAGGCAGCAATCAGGGTGTATGTTTCTAAGAAAGCTATAGATGTTTTTGGCTGCACGGAACAGGCTGTACTCAAAATAAGGCTTGATCCATGTCTGTAAGAACTGGTGCTTTGTGAGCGACAAAAAGTCGACTGATGAGAAGTGAAATTTAATAAAGTGTTAATTTCAAGAATAGGATTTAATAAAGGATTTCTCACAAACTAATGATTACAACTGGGGCTGAGCCTGTTATGCCTAAAGCAAGGAACATTCTGTTTGTCTTGTCGGAACAAGTGGAAAAATAATTGACAGATTAGAAACGGAGCAAATCATAGAAAACATAGAATCATCAGAAGGGACTAGCCCTATATTATTTGCAGTGAAGAAGAATTGGACAGTAAGTTGACTTATGAGATTTGAACAAGAACATACCGGTGGATAGATATCATCAACCAAAGATATAAGCAATGTTAAACTGAATTACTGGAGTAAGATTATTCACCAATTTGGATCTTCCAGCTGCATGCCATCACATTTCTTTGATTGATGACAGTAAGAGTATCACTTTGTTCATTACAACAGATGGACTTTATTGATACAACAGAATGCCATTTGGTCTAGAATCTGCTGCCGCTGTTTCGAAGTGAATAAAGTCACACATGCTCAAGGAACTGCAAGGAACCATTATCAAGATGATATTTTAATATATTGGGACAGAGTAGAGGGACATGATAAAATGCTGGAAGCAGTATTAGAGAGATTGGAAGAAAGAGGTTTGACAACTGAAATGTTAAAGTGTACATTTAGAGAAAAATAAGTGGATTATATGGGGCATGTTTTAAATAGAAAAGGGTACAGACACATACATGATGCATTAGAAGCGATCAGAAAAGCTCCTGATCCAGAAAATAAGGATGCAGTAAGATCCTTCTTAGGGTTAGCTGAATTTTGCAACAAATTCATAAGAGCCTTTGCAGAATTAACACAGCCACTGAGGAAATTATTGAAGAAAGATTGTAAGTTCGAATGGAGTGGAGAATGTAAGTATGCTGTGCAACAAATTAAAGAAAGGATTTGTGAAGTGCCTTGTTTAGAAGGATATGTTACAGGGAGACAAATAAAATGAATAGTTAATGCCAGATGAAAGGGGCTGGGAGTTGTTATGTCACATCTTGTGGAGGGCACAGACGTAATCATATTTCATGCCTCCATAGCCATTTCAGAAACCTCATCACGGTACTCAGTGTTGAACATGAATGAATTGTGGAGTAAATAATTTTAGAGACTAACTTTGGGGAAGTACAGTCACAGTATACATAGCCCATAAGCCAATTGTGAAAGTTGTAATGGTTAATTGGTTCATTCGGGCATCTCCGCAAATTGCCAGATAGAGCTTGAAGCTACAGGGATACAATTTCAAAGTGGAGTATTTGCCAGGGGTGCAAAATAAGGTCACAGATTGCTTGTCAAGGTTACCGACTGGTAATGCTGAGGAGTGCGAAAAAGAAGAAGAAGTGGTCGCATTGTTGAGAGAAGTGGATTTTTGGAGATCCATATAGATGGATCAATGGATTGTGGAAATGAATGACCATGTGATTTCGTACCAAGTGATGTGGACCAGGGAGGGTTGGTGTACTAAAAATTAATTAATAGATGATCTGGTGCCATTTTGAGTGTCGAAGGATGGCTTGTCTGCTGATGGATGATTTCTAGTGAGAGGACAACAAATGATTCCTCCCACTTCATTGAGAAATGGTATTATGAGTTTGGGTCATGAAGGCCAATCAGGTATGACTGGTACCAAAAGAAGGGTCAGAGAAAGGTATTGGTGGCCAGGAATAGATCTGTGTGTAGAAAGGATGATTAGGAATTGTTAGCCGTGTCAAGACTTGGACAAGAGTGAAACAGCCATTGAAACCATTGGAAGTACCGAAAAAGATGTTTTGGTCCCTATCAGGTACTTGGTAGTAGGATCAAGTTCACTATGTTCATGATTGTCTATTATTCAAAATGACTAGAAATGAAAATTGTAAATATGTCATTAAGTTTATGGACCATGTATTCAGAAGAGAAGGTTATCCTGAAGTGGTAGTAAGTGACAATGGTCCACAGTTGGATGTTCAGGCTTATGCAAGTAGGATGGGCATAAGATGGAAACCTGTCTCAAATTATCTCCCAGAAGCTAACAGGTTGGTAGAAAGGTTCAATAGAGTGTTGGTGGAGATTATAGAGCTAGCATAAAAAAGTAATCAAGATGTTGTAGAGAGTATTGCAGAAAAAGTATGGATGGTCAGGACCACATGCTGTAACAGAGATCTCATCATTCCGTTTAATGAAAGGGAGAGATCTGAATTCTAAACTGAATTCTGGATGGGTGAATGTGACAAGAAAGAGCAAAGAGACAGCAGGTGAGTAGGTTAAAAGGCGCATTTAGATAGCGCAGGACAATTACAAGATGGTTTATTATTGCCATAGTTTTATAGTACAATAGGAATGTTTTGCCTGGTGAATAGGAAAGGATAAAGAATGGTATGACCACTAGTAAAGGATTGTCTAATTTTCAGATCCTGTTCAAGGATGAGAAGTATTGTCAGATGCTGTGAGAGTGGAAGACGGTTCTATCTGGAATGTTAACAGACTTGCCACATTTTCAGGAAGGAATCTGATAAATTAAGGGGATCTTTGGTTGAATGAAGGATGCAGTTGATTTGGGACCAATAAAATAATGATTGTATGGTGAATGAGAGTCTGGGCATCAGAAGTGAATGTAAAAGGAAAATTAAAGGAAGATTCATAAGAAGGGACAAGAGTTTCAGGAGACCACCTAGGTGGACAGAGGACTATAACATGTCTTGCTAGTATGATATGAAGATCAACATCTATATGTTCCTTCTGCTGACATATAGATTTTCCACAAATGTTAAGTTATTGTTCATATAAATTAATGACCCATACACAGTGTGGTTGTCACACAAACACACACATGGTGCTTAGTTTTAGTTTGGATATCAGTTCAGTTATACTGTTGTTTCATTCAACTCTGTTTAATGTTGGGGATCATTGTGTGGGTGTAGGAAGTATTGTAGTTGATATAAAACCATGTTGTAGAACTTAAAGATTGGAATGGTTGAGGTCTAGGACAGACGTAGGGATGGTTGGTGAGGATGGCAGTAACTGGGGACTGTTGTATCTGCTGTTGGGAAGAGTACCTGTGTATCAAAAAGAATAAAGGTGTTCCTAACTCATAGTGCAGTCTCCTGGCATTCCTGAATGAGGTCACCACACGTTTCTCACTAGGCACTGTAGTTGTAATTTTCCTTCCACCATCCACTTTCTTCTGTAACTCTATACACATATCCAGCATTGATTTATTGTCTATAGGAGCCAAATCACCTTGATTAGCATCTTCATTGAGCACTGTGTTAGGGAGAATTCTATGAAATGTGCTAATTCCCTCCACCTTAGAGACCCCCAGCAACTTTGCTGGATGTTGAGGACTTGACTTTTTAACCTGGAGAGAGTGAGACACCTTTTTCCGACTGTCTCATGTATTTAAATGTGATTTTTTAACACTGTGTTTCTTTTGGTTGTGGAGTCTGACAAACTCCATAGGCATCATCGTTTACATTGTGTCACACAGCACCTTCAGTACACCGGCACACAGAAGTCTTTCAGATTTTCCAAAGGTTTAAATAACTTCTCTTGGATAAACTATTGTTTCCAAGAGCAGTAAAGTGAAATTTACTTTACTTACATTTGTCTCTTTATAGACTCAGCACGCATTATCTTACAACCGGGTGCTGGAGTGGTTACTTAGTATCCTGTTTGACTAGCTTCTCGTGTAACATTTTTATGTTACCCTTTCCTCGATGAATGGCTGGTGGCAGTGGTTTACTTTTAACTACTGTGGTGTGCATTTACCGCTGGCTGCATTCGCAGCTGCAGTAAAGCACGCAAGTGTGCCATTTTTGTCAAAATGGCCCCGGTCTTCTTTTTTCACCATTTCTTTTTGGAAAGGTCCTCCTTGAGATTTACTCTGCGTGCAAACCAGGTTTCCTCCCTTTGTTTACTTTGTCTTTGGCAGGATTTACAAGTGAATGTCTGGTGTCTGGTGGGGGCAGGAAGTGAGGGAGGTGCCTAAACCTCCCTGTGCTTAGTCTCCTAGGAGACCCAAATGCACTCTGTGATGATTGGCCTGCTGACTGTACAGCAAGGACAGCCTCCCCTTGAGTTGGTGGGACCAATCAACTCCAAAGTAAGCCACCTGGACATTCTCTCAGAGCTGGTTGGATTTCCACAGAGTTGCTGCTGAAAACCGAAATGCCAGGGAGAGGAAGACCAGATTGTGTGTGTTGCTTTTAAGTTGGCCAAGAGTTCCAGGAAGATCCTCCGTACTCCAAGGAAGCAGAACAGACCGAGCCTGAGCCACCTCAACAGAGTGCTGGAACCTGATGCAGGGAAACTCCATCTCGACAGCCAGAAACCGTGGTGTTGCTATTTGCGGTAGACGCGAGGAGCTGAAACACCAAAGTGCCACTTGTTTGAAGATTGCCGGTTGCGGTCGGTAACCGAACCCATTGCAGTGCAAGAGTCCCCAGAAGGCCTTCATCTTGTCCCCACAACTGAGGCCCAGGAACTCCAGGATCTGGAGAGCTGCACAGGAACAGAAGTCATCTGCTGCATTTTTCTTCAACCTAAAGGTACTGTACAGTCTAAGAGAACTTACCTCTTGTCGTGTAACTGCACGTGTTCTCTGTTGCTGAGACTTGTGGTTGCTCTGTAGAGTTGCTGACAGCTTCTTTACTTCACAAGCCTAAACAGCTTGTGGCCCTCCTTTCATGTCTTCTATCTACAAAGACTTTTAAAACATTGTGCAAGACTTTTACCTACCTCTGGGAAGTGCTTCATTTTCACCTACACTTTGGCTCAAATTGACTTTGGCTTAGCCTGGCTCCCTGAATGACTTTTCTTCCCTCTGTGAATGTGTTTGGTCTTCCTTACATGAAAGGGTTTACTAACTTTGCATTGGGGGTTAACAAAAGTACTTACCTGCTTTAAGAAATATGTGTGAGATCTCTTGTATCATAATAACCTTTCTCTTTGACAAACTCTTAATTCTGATTCTAAATGCAACAGTGATGTATTAATGTCCCCAGCACCTTAAATATTGAAATCAACTGAGCGTGTATGTAATGTCTGTGGACCATCCCAAAAGGGTACTTACTGATTTAGGAATATTTAGAGTGTGTAGTTTTGAAGTGTATTTGTGTGTTACTGTCATATTGCTCCCTTATGAAGAAGGCTTATATAACCTGACTGATAAATAAATTAATAATTGTTTATTCAAGAAACCTTGTGTGTAAAAGTTTATTCGAATACTTGTCACTGTGAATCTCTGTGTAACTCTCCTACAGCTCACATTGACCCCTCTTGAGATAAGCCTGGCTGCTCAACATGCTACCAACCTGTGTAGTACAAGCTTATACCAAAGGTTGGGTACCTATAGCCAGGAGGTGAGGGTTGTGTAGTGCAACCAAAGGGTACTGCATACAATCTTGCCTAACACACTTCCATAGCAGAACCACACTTTTGCTTGGGGTATTGCCGCTAATCAGCTGCCCTGTTACCCCAATCAGGGTGTACACAATGCTGTAATGTTCCGTAGTGGCGGGATTGCAATATTTCATGCATCTTTGAGACATGTCTGATTTAATTCCTCAATTAGTAGAGTGATTTCTTGCCAAACAACACATGCTCTATGCCCTTATCAATGTTGCGTAAATGATATCTCATATTCAGCCTTACTGAAGCTTTCTGAATAGTTCAGATGTAATGACTGCACCAAAAGAAAATCAGGCTAAAATCACAGGGATTAAAGAGACAGAGAAACACAGTACTACATTGATAAGGATCTCAGTAGCAACCTCTTACAGGAAGCCTGATAGATAACTTTACTCACAGAACAACAGCAGGGCTGCCGACAGCTGACTGCAGTCGTCTGACTGCACTTGGCATGCACTTGCCCATGTGTGTGATCCATGCAGCTTGTCAGTAATTAAGCACAATGAAGGGTGGGGAGCAGGGATGCAATAGCAGCGGAACAGCAGCAGAACAGTGCAGAGATATTCAGAGGATATTGATTCTCAAGTAAATACTTTAGTGCTTACAATTGAACAATTAGATGCAATCGGAATGTGTAATATGTTCTGCATTTATGTCATATATAGGATGACATAACAAGCTACTGATGAATGCCAATTATGCACAGGCATACTCCAAAGGACTTGGTGGAGCCTGGACTGATCAAGGGTATAGAGGTGATATGAAATTCTCATAGCAATGACATTCATTTTAAGACAGATCACCTGTAAACGCTGGTTCCTTCTCTTATGCACATTAGGACCAACGTTCTATTGGGAAGAGACTTGGAGGATAAATATGAAGGAGTATAAATATGTGTAAGGATCATACTGCTGAAGAGACAAACACAATGTATTTGCAAAACAATGAAATGGAAAAATACGTTTTCGATTCCCTTCTCATCATTTCCATGCAACATATGGATGGCTCTTGCTGCTAAAGAGACATATGTGAAATCTGTTTGCTAAATATGTGAATCTAAAACATTTGCGTGAGGTTCATATGGAAAGATAGATTGAAATAGGTGTCAAGATGTTAAGCAAGAGCAGCAAACAGCTGGATTCACTTTTGATGTAATTTAATGTGGTCGTCCTACAGAGGAGATATAGCAATTGTGAAATTCTAAAATTTCCATGGCCACTACCTCTCTAAAGCGGTTTTGAGGTGCTTGGCGGATTTAAAGTCTGATTGTGGCACTGAATTGGGTATTAGGGGTGCTAGATTAAACATCCACTTAAAATGAATGAGCAGGTTTTGCTTAATAGGGAGATGCAAGATTAGGATTGATTGATAAGTGTGGGTGAGTAATTTTGTAACTAAAGCATGTTTGGTGGTGAAACCCTACAGATATTAAGATGATACTTGAATTGGGAGGGCGAAAAAGTTTCAATGATTATATGAATATGTTTTTGGGGCATTTGGGTTTTGTAATGCTTTTTCTTTTTTAGCCAGTTCTGTTAGTGTATCCATTCAGGCAGTTGTTGCTATTATTTTCAACTTGCAACTAGTACCCGTACTCTGCACGCACTTTCTTTGATTTTGAATTAATGTTTTCAATAGATGTTTGCTTTTTTGAAGGTATTTAAAACAAGAAAAGCCTAGAAATTACACAAAATTAAAATGTATCTGGTGCAATGCGTTGTGGTGGAAATATCTCAGAAACGGTGCATCCTAGCAACTTGAAACGTGGTTTTTCAGGTGTGTTCCTCGTGTGGAGATGCTAACAATGAGCTTTATCTGGTCCTTCTATGACCCCATTGATGTTTCGCCAATTTCAGGCAACCGTATCATGTATGAAAGGACTGAACCCGGGCGAAAGGGTGGAGTTTCCAAATTTCATGTAGCGAGTAATGTCTGGGGGGCCCTAACAGGTAATTATGCCAAATATACAAATATTAACTTTATCCGATGTAGTGCAGTGCATTGAGGTGTGTTGCAGTGCAAATATCTCAGAAACGGTGCCTTCTAGGGCCTTGAAATCGTGTTGTGCAAGGTAAAATAGAACTTTGCGTTTTTTTCTTTGTGTCAGGACGCTGACAAGGAGCTTCATCCAGTCCTTCTACGACCACATTGATGTTTCACAAATTTCAGGCAACAGTCTCATGTGTGAAGGGGCTGCAATCCGGACAAAGGAGTGAGGCATCCAAATGCCATGTAGCCAGTAGTATCCGGAGGGCCCTAACAGGTAATTATGTCAAATTTAGTGCAGATTGGTAGAAGGGTGTGGAATTGTATAAAGAACAACATAACAGATTTTATGTATAGAGCTTGTAAATTGTATGGATTGTATTGGTGCTAATGATCGTGTTGCCTTTGTTCAGATTATTGGTTGCACAGTTTAGGTATTTTTTTCGCTGTACTGGATTTACTGACTTCCTGGGTTTGACTAGTTATCTTGGTCTTAGGTTTTTCCAAATCATGGTGCCTCTTTAGGAGTTTGGTGTTACTTCAGCAGTTAATCTGTAAAAATACCACCAAAATCAGTTACTGTTACTACCACTTGGACCTGTAGGTTTACCACTGGATTACAAGTGATGTTAGAGCAGTGTTATTCGTAATTTATTGGGGATTTTCTGGCAGATTTTTGCCATAATTACCACCACTGGTAATTCTGCTGATTTTATGTGGATGGTAATTCTGCTAATACTTGTAATATAGCATGCAGGAAAAGTGGTAGTAATGAAATGACTGTCATTTCTTTCGTGCACCACCAATCTCTCAAAGAGGCCAATATGTCTTCTTTGTTTTTTTTATTTGATCTACCAACAGCATTATGAACTTTTGTTTAATTATATGGAATGTGAACAATCTTAAAGAATGGAACAACTTTGTGTAAATGCATTACCACATACACTGTGTTATGGAGAAACATCTGTACTAGCAATCCTATTATATAATTATTTTACAGAAGGATTGAAAACCTGCAGTGGCAAAAGGTCATTGGATATTGCCTTTATCAGTTGAAGTTTGTGTGTTTGTTTATTGAGCTTCTATAGAGCCTCAAGCTAAGGTGTTTTGCAAAAATGTATGAGTTGGTAAAATAATAGTAATGATGGCAATGAATAGTGAAATAAATAGAGTGAACAGAGATTAAAAAAAAAGAGCAAAAGAACACCAGTTAAGAAAGAAAATTAATTGGTGATCAATAAAAACCGTACACATGCAACTCAAGCAACTAAATGAGAATTGCAATAGAAATCAAGCCCTCCCCAACAAACAGTGTTGGGAGGGAGCAAATCATAAAAATACTAAGGGGGTAATTCATAGAATTCAGCGCACAAGTGGCGCACGCGGCTGGCGCACAGTGTGCGCGTGCGAAGCCCTGCGCCAGCCGCGTGCGCCCAAATACATTTCCGCGCACAGCTCATTCATGGATTCCAGCCACCAAAACCAGCCGTGGCGCACAGTGGCGCAGCGACCCTGCAGCAGCGCCAGTTACGCCCCCAAGAACGCCCCTTGCGCAGGGAAAAGGCATCAAAATCCCCAATCCAGCGCAAAGGGCTGCGCTAACCCTGTACCAGCACGGCAAGTGGGGTACGTGTATCACTGGGGTGCGCGGGAAGTTCCTCACATTATTTCAGCTGTGTACGTGTATTTCAGGGGTTCCGTGGAGTACTACACGTGAATTGGCCATGTGGGTCCTCCCAGGTGTTCGCTCCACAACCTCCACGGCCCCTGCAGGCAGCCCACACCACGGGGGACTAGCCTGCACCCCCACTCATGTCCCCCAGCACCCCCACCCCCCAGCACTGTGTGGCACCCTCCACCAGGCCCCCAACTCATGTTCCCCTGCACCCCCACCCCCCAGCACTGTGGGGCACCGGCCAGCAGGCCCCCAACTCATGTTCCTCTGCACCCCCACCCCCAGCACTGTGGGGCACCCTCCAGCAGGCCCCCAACTCATGTTCCCCTGCACCCCCACCCCCCAGCACTGTGGGGCACCCTCCAACAGGCCCCAACTCATGTTCCCCTGCACCCCCACCCCCCAGCACTGTGGGGCACCCTCCAGCAGGCCCCCAACTCATGTTCCCCTGCACCCCCATCCCCCAGCACGGTGGGGCACCTGCCAGCAGGCCCCCAACTCATGTTCCCCTGCACCCTCACCCCCCAGCACTGTGGGGCACCCTCCACCAGGCCCCAACTCATGTTCCCCTGCACCCCCACCCCCCAGCACTGTGGGGCACCCTCCCGCAGGCCCCCAACTCATGTTCCCCTGCACCCCCAGCACTGTGGGGCACCCTCCACCAGACCCCAACTCATGTTCCCCTGCACCCCCACCCCCAGTACTGTGGGGCACCTGCCAGCAGGCCCGCAACTCATGTTCCCCTGCACCCCCTCCCCCAGCACTGTGGGGCACCTGCCAGCAGGCACCCAACTCATGTACCCCTGCACCCCCACCCCCCAGCACTGTGGGGCACCCGCCAGCAGGCACCCAACTCATGTTCCCCTGCACCCCCACCCCCCAGCACAGTGGGGCACCTGCCAGCAGGCCCCCAACTCATGTTCCCCTGCAACCCACCCCCCAGCACTGTGGGGCACCTGCCAGCAGGCCCCAACTCATGTTCCCCTGCACCACCACCCCCCAGCACTGTGGGGCACCCTCCACCAGGCCCCCAACTCATGTCCCCCTGCACCCCCACCCCCCAGCACTGTGGGGGCACCCTCCAGCAGGCCCCCAACTCATGTTCCCCTCCACCCCCATCCCCCAGCACTGTGGGGCACCTGCCATCAGCCCCCCAACTCATGTTCCCCTGCACCCCCACCCCCCAGCACTGTGGGGCACCTGCCTGCAGGCCCCCAACACATGTCCCCCTGGACCCCCACCCCCCAGCACTGTGGGGCACCCTCCACCAGGCCCCAACTCATGTTCCCCTGCACCCCCACCCCCCAGCACTGTGGGGCACCCTCCACCAGGCCCCAACTCATGTTCCCCTGCACCCTCAACCCCCGGCACTGTGGGGCACCTGCCAGCAGGCCCCCAACTCATGTTCCCCTGCACCCCCAAACCCCAGCATTGTGGGGCACCCTCCACCACGCCCCAACTCATGTTCCCCAGCCAACATGTCATCACAATCTAGATCCCTGGTCCCTATGGTCAGCCTCCAAATGCCAAACACCCACCTGAGTATTGCATCCACCCACTTAGAAATGGCAACAACATGACAGAACCCCAATTGCAAGTTTGGAAATGAACACATGTCCCTCACATACACCCAATGGGTGTCAGTGAATCTCAAAACCCATATCATGATATGCATGAACCAATGAGATGATACTACACATTGAAGTTTGAACAAAAAATATGTATTAAAGGAAACATAAATTGAATCAAAAATAAACAAACAGAAATGGGAATTCAAAAAAATAAAAAGCAGCATGTCCGTGAAATAATGCAAAACCACAAATCATAATCCAAAGGAATGGTGTCCAAAGTCACAGTCCACAAAAGAAAATCCAATGGAAAATTATAGTTGAAAGCCATTGCTCCATGGGTAAATTGTAAAAAAAAAAGAAAATCCAACAGTCAACTATATACAGATGAACAAGCCAGGGTCCATGATCCCAACAGAAGAAATGAAACCTATCTAATAACACTACCTAATAAAAAAAAAAACTATATACAAAAATGTGGCCCATTGTCCAAAAGGTCCAAAAAAAATGCAAAACCAAAGGAAACCTAACATTAACGACAGAACTATTTACAAGGGCAGCGGGCTAATCCGACGTCTCACTTTTGGATGTCCCGGGCCAAGGCATCATCAAACTCCTGCTCAATGTCCCGGAGGCAGTCCTCCTCCATGGCCCCGAGGGTCCGCAGGGCTGTCGACGTGTCCACCTCCAACCCCCTGTGGATTGCCTCGAGGCACTCGGCCCGCCTCAGGGCCCTCCACATGGAGTTCTCTGCCCTGACCATCATGAGCCGTGCCTCTTCCGCCCGCTGCTGCTCCGCATCTATGGTGTGGCCCAACCGCTGCCACACGGAAGACACTTTCTGTCCTGGGTCCTCCTGCCCTCCACCCGATGCCTGCCCCCCCGATGTCGAAGGCCCCGAGCCATCATGGCTCCCACCACGTTGCTGCTGCTGCTGTGCCTCTGCCCGTGCACTGCCTCCTGCTGCCTGCACATCCTCCGCTGGCTGGGGTGCAGTCGTTGATGTGGCCACCCCTGCTGGACATCTGACTCCCGTATGTGGCAGGGATGCCTCCTCCACCAGCCTGGCCGCACCGTCAGAGGCAGCTCCACAGGGCTCCCAGGTGACTGATGGGTGGGAAGATGGCACGGAGGACGACTGGGGCATAGGGGGTTCAGTTGAGGAGGGGGTCGTAGCAAGCCCCATCAAACGGAGGAATCCGGCCTGGGTGACCTGTCCCAGTAGGCCGATGCGGTCAACGAGCCATTCGAGATGACATGCAGTCTCCTCATGAAAAGACTGCAGGTCACCTTGCATGGCCTGTTGAAGCAACGCCACACCAGTCAGGACAGGCTCAACCCGGACCCGGATAGCCACGTCCGCAGGCAGAGGAAGGCCAGTTGTCGTGAGATCATCCCCTGCCTGAAAACGGGTCTGGACGTAGGCATCCCTGCTGGTGCAAGATGATGCAGGGACAGGATCAGGGGCAGGATTGCACACAGGCACCTCCGCGGCGGCCTGTGCTGCCTCCTGTCCATGTTCCTGCACTGCACCACTAGCACCAGTGGAATCCCCACCTCCAGACCCCATCTCTGTTGCTTGCACAGCCTCCACCTCCACCAAACCCCCCACCAACCTGGATGACTCCGTGCCATCTTCCCCCGTTGGGCCCTGTGGGGTCCCAGCTGCCCCTTCTGCTGCCGAGGAGTCCAACTCCAACCTCCGCCTCTTGGACCTCCCCCCGGCAGCTGCGGCCAGGGACGCGGCACCGGACTCCTCACTCCCCGACGAGATTACAACCTGGGAGGGGAGCCGGGCCTTGCGTCTCCGGCTGGCGGTGGGATCCCCGCTGCTGTGCTCCACAGCACCTTCTCCGCCCTCTTCATCAGTTGACGCTGCAGACAGGGAGAAAGAAAACACAGGCATCAGGGCACTGTATAATGGACACATACACACATGACAGTTGTACATGAGTGGCATTGGCAAACCTCAGACATGCCATCACAATCCCCAACACACATGTCATTTCAACTTGCACACATGAGCCATACCACAGCCATATCACAACTGCCAGCACCATCCATACACATACAACAGCATGAGCAGGCAATGGTGAACCAGACATCACATGTAACACAGGGAGTGCACTACACATGTACACACACCACTACACTTGCATGCATGTGTACACCTCTGCCAAGTGTCGCAGTGTTCAGATGGGCATCCATGTCACATCTGCCAATCAGGCTTCCACATCCCGCTGTCACATGCATCCATGTTGCATCACTGTTGCACCCTTGTCAAATACACACACATGCACATGTACACAGTGCTAATACATGCAGTTGAAAACAACATACATGCGTGACATCATGGACATGTCTACTTACATACACATTTATCCACACATGTGTGCCCACACAACTGCATTTGGCATGCAAGCCTACACACACAAGCACCATCCATGTCTCACACATTACAGCCCTTGCATGTGTTAGCCTCACGGCCCTGTACACCCCCACCCATACTCGACCCCATACAAACAGATGTGCAACCTGCACACTACTGAAACATCACCACACGCACAGCTCACAATCAGGATGCATGTACACTTACCGCTCGACTCCAGGCGGGTCTGCCTCTCAAGGACCTGGACGTGGAGCGCTGGGGATATGCGTTCCAGGACCCTCATCTGATCTTCCGACAAGTGGCCCTGGTGCCCCTTAGCATCCGCTGCCTTCAAGAGGCGCCGGGCCTTGTTCAGGGTCCTGGACCTGAAGTCCTCCCAGCGCTTCTTGACATGTTGGAAGTCGCGGACTGCCACCCCCTCCGCGTAGATGGCAGTCACGATGTCCGTCCAGATCCGAGTCCGTCCTTCCTTGTCAGCGCGGGAACTTCCGAAGAGGGCATCATACTGCCCCAGGACTTGCTCCACCAGGACACCAACTTCCCTGGCAGTGAAGCTGGTGCCCCTCTGCCTCTCTGGCCGGGGGTTGTCAGTGGTGCCAGATGTTGCAGTGCCCGACATGACAACCCCAGAGGCAGGAGTGGGTGGGCATCTGGGGCTGGGCTGTGGAGCGATGGAATCCCAGTCCGGAGTCTTCGGTTCCAGCAGGGGTGGTCACAGCAACAGCACCCCTGGCTGATGTGCAGGCAGCAAATGGCAGGGCACGTGGGCAGCAGGCAGTTAGGCAGCAGCAGATGGCAGGTGGGAGCGTGCTCGGGGCTCTGGGGGGGCAGTAATTCGGCCTTCTGGGCAGGATCATGGTCTTCCGTGTGCTTACGCGTGGCCAGCTTGATACGGAGTGATTTGGCACGTGAAAATTCTGCACGTCAGCGTGTAATTCAAGGAAAGGCCCTTAGCGTGTAAGCGTGTCTGCACGCATACGCAATTTCATTGGACAGAAGGCCCCTCAAGCGCAAGCGCCCCTGTGAAGTGACGCGCGCAGGCGTGCATGGGCATTTCAGCGCGCGTGAAAAAATGCCCGTCCGCGTGTAATCCGAGGAAAGGGCCCATGCGTGTAAGTGACGTGACGCGCGCGGGCGTTTCCCTCAGCACGGGTTAAAGGTGAGCGGGGCCAGCAGTTTGCTGCACGTGCCTTTCGTGGAGACCGACGTGTGTTGCTGCTTCCTGTTGTTTCGCGCGCCATCACAACTTCACAGCTATCAATGACGTATCTCTTCTTTTGGCAGGGGTATTGGCTACGTGTGTTTTTCTGCATCGTGCTAGTCAGACGGTGAGTCGCACACGCTGTTTTTCCCACTGCGGGTGCCCCTGTGTATTGCACCCATTTTCAATGTCATAGTAGCCTGCGTGTCCCACGCGTACGCGTTATTCGTGTTACTGGGTGCCACCGCGTACTGCGGGAGGTTGAATCCACGCACGTAGGCTGCACGGTTGCGTGCACCGTTTTACTGCAGTTTTGGGGTGCCTGAGCGTTGCGTGACCCGTCACTACATCACCGGGGTCACATACAGTCTTGCAGGTGCAGGGGGGCTGTTAACATCTTGCTTCCCACCCCCTTCACCCCAATTGCCCTGGTCAACTGTGGTGTACGCCTCCCATTGGCACCACTCCATCTGTGCCAGCACTTCTACATCAGTGCCATGGTTGGGAGGCCACCAAAGGTGAGGGGTGCCTCAGCTGGGCATACTCCTCGTGGCGGGCGTGGTCGGGGATGTGGCCGTGGTGACCAGGGAGTAGGGGGACTCCAGGGTGTCCAGGGCGGCCACAGAGGGGGAAGAGGCAGGGGTGCGCCACTTGAGCACAATGTTGTGCCATGTGTCGGTGCAGTCATGCCACCACCCCCTGTGGTTCCTGGGGATGCAGCCTCTGCATCTGGCACTGGCGCCCGTGTGACCCGGCAATCCGTTCCATCGACTGCCACGGGTACAAGGGTAGTGGTAGCTGCAGGTGCAGCTGTGAACATCGCCACCCAGGCTCAGGGTCTGCCAGCGCAGGCTGCGTTGGCACTTGAGGAGCCCTTGGTAGATCTCCAACAGGCCAGGAGGGAAGCCATAGGGGCAGGCCGGGCTGCTCAGACCAAGACACGTGTCCCTCGGGAAGTCATGTCATCTGCTGTCCCGAACAGCCGGGTGTTGGCAAGTGCAGGGGCAGATGCACCCAACAACACTGCGGTTGTGAGTCTGCCAACCAGGACCGTTGCGGTCAATGACCCTGCCACAGCTGATGTTGCTGCGCAGGGTCCATTAGAGGGCACCCAGCTGCCACTGACACAAGTCAGGCCTTTGGTCGCCCCTCCACCTGCCACTCCCTTGGCTCAATCCACCGAACCCACTGGCCATACTGGTCAGGGCGGCATTAGCCAGCCAGGGTCTGCGCCACAGTCCAAGAGGAGGAAGGTTGCACCTGCAGCACAGGCTGGGACTCCACACACAGCCACGACCTCCTGCACGTCGAGGAAGAAGCCTTTCTGCAAGCAGGAACTGGACTTCCTCGTGGACTACGTGCGGGCCCACAGCCGTGACATGCTAGTGGGTGCCAATAGTCAGACTACGGCTGCCCAACGTGACACCCACTGGAAGCATGTTGCGGAACATGTCAGTTCTTTCGGCCATGAGGTGCGCACGGCGCAAGAGTGCAAAAAGCGTTGGAATGACATCAAACGCAGCACTAAGGCTAAGCGTGCCTCTAATTACAACTTGATTCTGGTGACTGGCGGTGGGCCTGCACCAGAGGAGGAAGAGCTCACTCCGCATGAGGCACTCGTTGCGGAGTTCATACCACCTGAATTGGTCGAAGGAGTGGGAGAGATGCTGGACTTTGATGCCCAGTCCAGTGAGTGTTGATGCGTGTTTGTTGAGGAAGTGTGTGTTTCACTTGTGGGATGTGTTGTGCATGATTGCCACTACATGTGACATGTACATGGTTCTGATGTGTAAGTGATGCAATGCTTCTGTGATGCATGTCTCCTCTGCCTGCATGCGGGGACTCCATGTAGGCATGCTCCCTTGCCCCTCCTCTGCCACTCTGCACCCCAGTTCCACCTTTGCACTGGTCTGCTTCAATCTTGCCAATGTGTACTTTCTTGTTCATGCGTCCTGTGTAGATGCTAACTTCGAGCGCAGAATCTGCCAGAAATATGCCGTGTGGTACAGCCTTAGTACTGGATGAAGGGTATCTCACTTGTTCTGTGCATAGGTCAGATGTCCCGCAGGGACATGAGTGCTAATTCATGCTCCATGTGCATTGCACGCATGCCCCTATGTGTCCTTGACTGGATGATCACTGTAATACAAGTCCTTGGTTACATACATTGCATGGCATCTCATCAGCCTTCCCATGTCAACTGTGGCTCAGTACTGCGTTGCACACATGTTTAGGGTCTGACAATCTGTGTGGCTCACAGGCCTCAGCCTGTTCAATGGCCAATGACTCTGTCCAAGTGTTGTTGTGTCTTCTTCACACATGTGCGGCATCCAGAGTTTTCATCATGTGTCCTGCTTACTGTCCAATCATCATTTGCAGTGTTGTCACTTGAATCACATTAAGCTGTTGATGCCAGTCAACACTGCCTGTCAATACACAGGTGTATGGTCAGCCTTTTGATACCATGCTAGGCATCCCTGCTTTGGTACTGGGGTGGAGGGGTGCTTGGCTTCTAGATATGGTACACATTGAATGCACAATGCACGTGATGCCTGAATTTGACCTTGCACTGCCTTCACATTTCCTGGCACACACCATGGAGTCCTTGTACATGTAGGTAGTGAGTGGTGTACACATTTTCTGCACTGCATAGACCCACTTCCATGGAAACTGCCACCTTTCAACAGGTTTGATCCAGGAAGCAATTCAAAGTTGACCCAGCATGCATGTCAGGTTATATGTTGTGTGTCACATGTCTGCCTGATGCGTTTGCTGTCGGTGTGTGTGTGCTGTGTGCTTCTGACATGTGTAGTGACCTTTTTTCTCTCTATTTTTCAGGTGATGATGCAATGGAGGCGGAGGATAGTGTTGTCATACCAGACACAGGGTTGTTACCACTACATCAACCCGGCACTAGTGGGGGTCGTGGGGTGGTAGGCCACGGAAACCCCCAAGTGCTACAGTCCATCTTGTCTCTGGATGCCTATGAGTCCTTGATGATGACTCTGACGTCCATCTTGAGTTGGATGAGCATCAAGTCCATGTGTCAGGGGTGAGTGATTCTGATGTGGACACTCCTCTGTCTGCGACACCTGCACTGAGGGATCAGACAGTCTTGGTTCCTCTGCCCGTAGTGGATCGGGACGCAGGGTCACCCTCCACACCAGTCACTGATGTGCCTGTGACGTCACGTCGACGGGGGCATGTAGTCGTGCAGCCGCGAGTGGTGCCAACACAGCGAGGACCCCGGGTCCTTGGGTCCTGCAGGGGTCAAGCCCGGCAACGCGGTCGCCACGCGCAACCGCAGTATACTGAGTGGGAGCAAGACATGACTGCCAATTCCGAACGGCAGGGGGCAGCAATGGAGAACATCGCTGAGAGCATGGAGCGTGTGGCCCGATCTGTGCTCCCCCCTGCTAGGCAGGTGCTTCTCCAGCAGCAGGCGGCACGGTCCACGGCCCGCTCACTCAGGCTGGGCATGGCGGCCTCAGACAGGGCACGCCAGGCTGAAATGTCGTCTCGGCGTCAAGCAATTGCTGCTCACGCAGAGGCGCACATGGATGCCCTGAGGGAGGAGTATCCTTCCCTCAAATCCACTCTGGGTGTCCTTATGATGTCCCAGAGGCAGCGGGTAGAGGAGAGGTTTGCACAGCTTGAGCGTACCATCTCGGCTGACCTACAGGCTTGCCGGGAGGTGCAGCGGTTGTCCAGCCAGGCCTTGCAGGAGGAACTCCGTGTTACAAATGCTACCTTGCAAGAGAAAGCACATGTATCACGTGAGGTTCTGCATGCAGACCTACGTCACATCGCCACACAGAACCAGGCTCACCCATCCGGCAGACTTGCTGCCGACGAGGGGCAAGCTGCGGCTAGGCGTGGCCAGGCTACTGTGCCACGTCCTCCTTTCCAGGATGAGCCAGACTCGGACGACCATCTATCTCCCACATAGGTCGGGCTGTGCAGGCGTTGAGCCCATGGGTTTTTTTTTGGCTCAGCATCATCGCATGTGGATGTTGAGCAGCACCCTGTACTTCCCCCCTCCTGGGTACCTCCCCTCCCCCCTGGATCGTATGTGGCCATTTTTGATTTTTCTTTTAGTTTAGTTAGTTAAGTTTCTGTTTGATAGTTAGTTTAATTAGGTAATGTAGGTTTTCCATAGTTAATGTAATTAGTTAATATAGTTTATAATTGCTTGTCTATTGTGCTTTCATGTGACGGTGCGGTGCTTTGTGGCTTTTAAAGGCATCCACTGTCTGTTCCAGCTGGGCCCTTCAGGCTTGTCTTGTGTATGTGTTTGCTGCTTGGGGTCCTTGACTCACATATGCCACTCCTGCCTCCCTTATCCATGGGCTCGCAAGGATGGTTTGGTGTCACAGCCTATTACACAAGGGCTTTGGACTGTCATATCTGTGGCATGTCTGGTGCTGTGTGACTTGTGTTGACACCCCTAGTGGGGATGATTTCGGTGTTATTGTCCACTGTTCAGCTTTTGCTAGATGGGGTGTTTCATGATTAATGTGTACATTCATTGCTATGCATTGTGTAGTATGTTTCTTATCTTTACTGTACACGTGCTTGTTGCAATTCATGCCGTAGATAGTGTTCCACACTTTGGATGTGAAAGACGGACTGATGGTGTGATTTTTGATGTAACTCTCTGACATGGTCAAGTAATGAGATGCCTGAAGAGACACACACAGATGAATTTAAAGCATTAATCATGTGTTTCATGCCCTTTCTGCAGGGGGATGAGCCTCCAGAGCACCTTTGCCAGCAGACATGGCCCATTGGACGTCGGAATTCTGGACACGTTTGTTGGTGCCCACATGCACATGTGTGCACAAGCAGAGGCACAGGGATTGCAGACCTACATCCTAGAACTGCTGACGTGTTCCAAGGAAATCCAGAGAAGGTGAGCAGCACAGGGGGGCCACAACACAGCAAAGCTTGCACCAGGTGAGTTGCACATGCAGGCTTAGTCACAGCACTGAGGGTGAGGTTGGACGAATATTGGTGTTGAAGCACACAATGCATCTCAGATGTGTTGGTGGACTGATGGCTGTTGATTGTAAGGTTGTCTGGGACACCTGCAGGGGCAGTGGCACATACCCTCCGGTACACCAAGGTCTATTGAGGCACTTGTATCAACCATGTAGCCTTCCGAGACATGGAAAGGGGCAGCTCACAGGGACATACAGCAAGGGACATACTCGGGTGCAGTGCATTTCATTTCCATGTACATTTTGATAAATGCACTGCCAACTTTGTTTCGGTCATGGTGGTACACTACTTGCTCTGAAGTCATGCCTTGCTATATTGGTCTGTCTGCTTACCCAGGGAACATTGCATGTTGTGTGAATTGTGACTCATTGGTGTTCCATTTGCCACGCACCCACCGGCGGCTGACTTACTGCATTGACTGTGTATGACCCATCAGAGGGGTAATGTTATATATGGGTACGAAGCATCTACACCAGATTGTCTGTTTGTAGAGTAGTTTGTTGCTATGGGGCATGTTTGGTGGTGTGTTTTTGTGTAATGGGCACGTACAGGTTGTTGACTGTGGCTCTCTTTCAGCATTGCAGTGCTCCTGTAACCGGACCTGAGAGTGCGCAGGCAGGAGGCCAGCACTCAAAACCAGAGCTAAGTGTCTTGTTGTTTTTCTTTCAAACTGCTCTGCATAGGCTTGCTGGGGGGTGCACTAATGCATGGATGAATGTGTAATTCAATTTGGTATGTTTTTTTCCCCCTAATCACCCGGAATCCTATCCAATTTTGAACCCTGTACCCTCTACCCGGTGTTCCTGCTTCCCGTACCTATCCAAGCAACATTCCCTAACCCTCTTTCCCCGCTGGGGTTGTGGATGCCTGTGTAAGCCCCAAACTTGCAGGCGCCAAAACCCTAGAGGGGGTGGTTGGTTCGTGCCACTCCTAAGCCTGGACTACAGAAGGCCATGACAATGATGTCCAAGTTTGTTTGGATTGTGTATGTGTTCATGCAGGTAGTACATTTTCTGTCCATTCCCTACTTTCATGTGTCATTCCTCCTCCCCTCTCCTGCCACTCATTCCAGTTATCCAGTGTGCCAACACCTGTCCCGACTGCATATCCCTGAACCTCCTTCCCCACCAGAGTCTCAGAGGCCTGTGTGAGTTTGACTTTGCAGGCACTTGGGACACGGTGGGGTGGTTGTTTCGTGACACTCCAGCGCCTGTACACGGGACCTGTGACAGTACACATCCGTTCATGGTGCATCATTCTATGTTATGTAACACACATGGTTCACATCCTGTTGTGACATTGTTTTACTGTGCTACCTTTGTTGTTACATCATTGTGGTAGTACTTGGCCTTTGTGAGGTACTGCTACGTCAAGTCATCTACTGGAGGGTGTTCTGGTTCGTTTTTCTGGCTTGGATTTTGTGATTTTGTAAATGAGTGTGGACTCTGAGGGTGCAGGCACCTTTTTACACACAAGGTGGGAGATGGTGACGAAGGGGAAAGGTGATCCTGTGGCCAGGTGGAATTGAGGGTTGAAGGCTCCATGACCCAGGTGCAGTTGTTCAGTGGGTCATGGTCATTTGTGAAGGAGGGGGGTGGTTGTTGATAGTTGCCTTGCCCTGCAGTGTGATGGGAACCCTGACATTGTAATGGCGGTATCCTATGTACATGTTGTGTTCTGCTGATCAATGCCTGTTCATGTGTTGTGTTTACCTTTCAGGTGCGAGGGGATAGTTGTGGTTTGAAATGCTGGGGTGTACACATGGTGAATGTTCACATGTGATGTGTAGAGGACACTGATGGTCACTTGATTGAACATGCATATGTTGAGTGCATGTCCTTACTGACCCACACACTTGCACTCTGATGCACTACATGTAGAACCACCCTTGCCTATCCACGTGTACACTGTTTGCCTTCTGGTGCCCACTGTGTCCCTGCAGCACATGTTCTGTGACCAATTATGGATCCTGTACATGCCTAATTTGCTTTTTGATGTGGTCTGTCGCTTAGATGTGATGCTCAGGGTGTGCATCACACACAATGGCTGTTCACTGTGCTGTGCGCTGAGCAGTGTGTTGCAGGAGTTGGACACAGCACACAGAAGCTGCAGTGTTGATTTTGCAATGCACAATGTGCATGTAGACAGGCATTCATTGTTATGTTACGTTTTTAACTCTTGTAATGCATTTGGAAATGACTTATTTTGGGTGGGAGGTTGTTGGTCAGTCATTTCATCTGATTCCATGTCAGGCATCATTGTCTGATGCCACTGTACATTTTTGACATGGCAATATGTACCTTATTGTTACTGTGTTGGTTTATGGGTATTGCTTGCCATGTCATGTTGTGGTTTGGGAGGGTTTGAGTGACATAACAGTGATGGCTATGGCCTGTTTTGCAGGTGTGTGTGATTCACACCTTGCATGTCAGGGTCATCCGCTTCTCAAAGCAACTAGCTGGGGGTAGATCTCTCTCCGCGGCAGAGGCCTCCCTCTGGAACAGCCTTCCTGCCTCACTGGAACTTGAGGAGAACCATCTCCGGTTCGGGAAGCACCTCAAGACCTTCCTCTTTGCTTCTGCTTTCTCTCTGCCTCTCCCTTGCAAAATTCTTCACTGGAACTGCACTGGATCTGCAACTGGGCCACTCTCAATGACCTCGGTCCCTGGCCCAGCCACTCTCCACCTGCACTGCCTCCCTGGCAACCCCTGCACTGCGGGACTGTCTCTCTATCCCTACAGCCCCCCCTTCACAGCACTTGTCTGCACTTACCTTTGCAGTTGCCACCAGCTGGCCTATGTATTTGTTTTTTAGTCTACTTACCCTGTACTGCACTCCCCCCCTCCCCTTCCCCTTGCACTTTTCCCTTCCCCCTACCCCTGCACTTGCACAATCTAAATGACACCTGGCCTAGTAGTATCGTCTGTCTTCCCTTGTTCCCCCCTCCCTGCCTTATCGCACCTTGAAATACTTGTGTATAGGCCATATCATGTCATGTCATATGTGTGCCTTTTGGTCACACAGGATAGCTTGTGTTTAAGTAGCGAGGGATGCAGATAATGTGGCACTTCCATGGCAACTATCTCAGGGTGGTAGGGTTGTGACAGTTGACTGTCTCTTTGTCATCATCGATTGTCACCTGGTATGTGCCAGGCCTGTGTGCACTCCGCAGGGGTGGGAGTTTAGGTGAAAAATGTGGTCACAAGCTGGGTCCGGGCTTCCTCGCCATGTGCCCTGTCCCCTCCCATGGGCAGCACCTGTGCCTGTGGTTGGGGATGTGGGGGCACCACCATGTCCACCGGTGCACCCTGCCGTGTTGCAACATTGTGCATGCTGCCACAATGATCCTGCACACTACTGGGAGTGCATAGAGTAGCTGCCCGCCAGAGCGGTCAAGGGAGCGGAAACGTGACTTGAGCACTCCGAATGTGCGCGCCACTATGGCCCTGGTTGCAATATGGGCGGCGTTGTATCTTACCTGGGGTGGTGTGGTGGGGTTCCGGATTGGCGTCATCATGTGGTTGCTCAGAGGGTAGGCACTGTCCCCTGGGGAGGTGTAAATGGTTGTGATTATTGGGGTTTGTGTATTTGTGTGTGTGTGTGTGACATGCATGCATGTGCAAGGGCATTTGTACTCATCTAGGAGCCATGTGTCGCCATGCTGCCCAGCTTCCAGGGCCCGGCTCAGGGCGGACATTCTGTATATAAAACTGTCATGGGTGGAGCCAGGGTAGTTTACATAGACAGAGGTGATGATTCCCTTTGCATCGCATACCACCTGTACATTGATGGAATGCCAGTGCTTGCGGTTTCGGTAGATGTGCTCAGTGGCCCTAAGTGGACGTAGGGCCACATGGGTGCAATCTATGGCACCGAGCACTTTGGGGAAGTGTGCCACCCTGAAAAAATCCAGGACAATGGCCTGCCTTTCTTCAGGTGTTCTGGGCATGTATATGTGCCTGTGGACTGAGGGGCGCGCTGTCAAGATTGCCAGTACCTGGTGTCGGCAGCGTGACTGCGTTGCCTGTGAGACCCCCCCCACTATGGCAGTAGTCCGCTGAAATGACCCAGTGGCCAAAAAATGCAGGACATTGAGCACCTTCTCCAAGGGGCTCAATGCTTGGGAGCAAAGGGTGGGGGATGTAAGGTCATCTTCCCACTCCCTGACCAGGTCTAGGATGATACGAGGTGGAAACCTATCCCTGCCGTAGACCTGGTCGTCAGGCATCAAAAAAAGGCTTGTCCGTGGTGCGAAAATGCATGCCCTGGCTATTCTCCTCCTCCTGAGGTGTCCTACGATCAGTGCTGCGACAAATGGGGCATTCATCGTAGCTGTATATACATGTTTGTTGTTTGCGCGCACTTTTATACTGTGCGCGGGGACGCTTCTGCCTGCCTTCGTGTGGCGGACGCGTTGACGTCTGTGCGCGTCTTTTGCCGTGCGCAGGGTTCCCATATTCGAATCCATGAATACGGGTTGTTGGCGTGCGTGTGGGCGTTCCGTGTAGTTCCCTGCAGTACTTCCCCAGTTACGCCTTCTTTTTCACGCATTATTCCCCATTCCGCATGTTACGCCCACTGTTCTGCCCACTTTGGTTGTGTGCGCCGCGCTATGTGCGCTTTTGCTGTGCGCGTAGCGCACGCCGTGTGTGCCTGTGTGCGCCATGGCAGGATTGGGCGCACGGACAGCGGGAAACACGCGCAGCGTCTTCCTTGAATCACACGCATGCGCGTGCGCTGCGTTTCTCACGCTTGCGCTACCTTGCGCCTGCTTGCGCTGGGATTTCCGGCGCACGTTTGCTCCATGAATCGACCCCCAAAAGTCCAATGGGAATAGAAGGATACCATTCACAAACTCAGGAATCCAGAGGGTTAAATAAATATAACAAAACAGGCTTAAGGAATATAAAAATAAGCCTGACCTGGGTAAGCCAATAATGGCTGACGCATTGTGCACCTGAAGCAGATGGTATGCTGCCATGACCATGGGCTGCCAAGCTCCACAATAACCACTGTACAAGTGTACCAAAAACCTTGCACCCAAGCAACTGAGATAACCCCAGGGTGCACCGAAGCACACAGCTCACAGCATTCAGAAAGAACTTGCTGCCATTGTTTTGTTCAGGAGCTTGCCAAAGTGCCGCCCGTGGGACTGCCATAAAGGCACCTTCTCCAAGTGCTACTGCCACTGCCATCTGTATTTCTCCATGAAGACATCCTCCTTCCTGTCGCCCTTGGATAACTACGCTCTGATAGGCTCTGGAAGCCTCATCCTTGCCCGTGTTCCCCTCGATGCCCGGAGTCCCTCCTGCCAATGTCAGTCCTCTGCCTTCACACATGGAGAGCCACTCTGGCAAATTCATATTCACCTGCCACTCGGCCCACAAACAGGCCGAATACTGACAACTACTGCACAATGCGGTGTCACCATGCTGCAGTCATGTTGAAGTGGAATAGCTGGACTGGTGCAATTAAAACTGTGGATATTTTTAATTTTGCTCAATATCCTTTGTCAATAATCAGTGTCAACCCTGGATGTGTGGCTCAGTGGAATATATGAAGCTTGTTTCTGCTTTAGTTGAGCCTTGGTGGATGAAACATCCCCTTTGGAAGCAATATACTTTTTCTCTCCTCCCTCCCATCAGTATTTCTATATTCTTCAGATCTGTCTCCAGATTTCATGACAGATTATCCACCTACATGTATCTCAGAATATCCAGCCTGTATTACACAGAAACAAATTTCCATAGGGAGTGGACCTTCAATAATAAACTGATAGTTAACAAGGAATGCACTAAATAGATGGAAATAGAACTGGAAATAGAACTGGAACTGGAAACACCTTTGAGAAATAATGTGGGAGATTGTAATTATGATTTACTAAGAGGTTTTCTTCACAGCAAATGAATGGGGTCTTATATAATATGCAAATGTCTAAGGAAAAAAGAAATAGTGTACTGGATAACATTCTAAAAGCCCTTATGATGGAAGATATACAGGAATACTCATAGAAAAATAATTTACAAATAAGTAGACAGCAGGACAAAGTGCTTCCGGTAATACCTGATTCTAGGGCCTGCTTTCATTCTGAGACTGGGGTTAAGTTCCACAGTCATCAAAGGCACATGTTTGCATAAGCACATTTGGAAAACTGCTTACAATCCAAGCCTCAGAACAACACATCAAATGTAATATCAATGTTTTAATTGGTGATCCAGGATAACTGGCCAAAGATGGGACACAGGATACACAGGCATTGTTGTCCTTTTATTTTAAGTTATATACAGACAATACATAGGTAAATAAGGATCATATAATAGATTAGTATACTGATGGGAAGGGTGGGATACCAAAAGAGTGTTATCAATGCATTTGGAATTGTCTTCATTGGGTGTTTATATATCCCAGTAAATATATTGACCAAATTGGATTGATCCTTGGTTTGTGGTTTTCCTCTAGTGTATGTACAGTATATTCCCTAATAATAGCATGAATAATAGTATAACAGCATGAACATTTTAAATTACTGGATAATTGCATTGATTGCATTAATAATTGCTGACTACAAAATATATGTTAAATTGGGTACTGCTCATTTGGCAGAGGTGCTGACCCATTTGCTGCAAGAAAGACAACAAGGGTTTAGTCAAAGAACACCTTACCGTACACACCATCTTAACAGTGATAGTGATAGTACACAGACACAAATCCTTGCAGCCACAGTAGAAAGTTTGTCTAATGCAAGTGAAAGGATGTTAAACAATTTAGGGACCCTTTCATGAGGGCTATATTCTTTGGGGAAAGTTTGATTCAGATTAGTTAGAAGTGTTCTTCCTATGGGGAGTGTAACTTAACCATAACCAGAGAGTATAAAGTTGCCAGCACCAAATACACATAGATGTGTGAAGCAACCAATAGGAAATGAGTGTGTGAGTGTGAGATGTGTCATCCTCCTTTGGGTATAGAGGTGTGTCCACATATCGAGAAATGTAAATTATTTGGCCAGCTTAATTAAAGTGGAGAAACATTTGTCACATTATTTAGATACAGTTTTAAAGATTAACATGTACTATAATGATAATTCTTTATTATTTATATAGTGGATAAACCGAAGCGTTGTACATAGAACATATTTACATACATCATTGTCATGTCAACCAAAGTTGGTACTCATTTATCAACCTCAGAAGGATGAAAGGCTGAGTTGTCCTTGCGGGGATTTAAACCTGCGGCTTGTACATAAATTGCAACAGCCAGTGCTCAACCCACTGAGCTATCTTACCAGTTTAAATTAATTATAAGCCAGCTTGTTTCTTGTCTTAAAGTGAGATCATGGTCTTGTTACATGCTAGGTTATTAAACTGTGCGCTTTCTAAGACAAGAAATTGAAACTCACAAAATAAACATTTGTTGTGCTGATATTATTTGGAGTCGGTTTGTAAGCTTCCTTTGAGTGTCGCCCAATTGATATATAAAGAATCTGGCAAATTGAAGTATTCAGAGAGATCAGGCCATTAGGGGACTTTAGCGTATCTGCAGCACACAGACGTTCACATAGATTTGTTAACAAGGTAACAGATTTGCTCAAACATGTTTTCAAATTATGAATTACATGTTTTGGTTGGGAAATCTCTCAAATCAGTCAAGGGGTTTGCAGTAGTAAGAATATAAATATAAGTGCTGTCGTTGAAGAATCCGAATTATTGATAAATACAAGTTTGTATTACACTTACTCTGTAAGTGTGCTGAATTCTGTTGAACACTTCAGTTAGATTTGTTGAGGTTAATTGTTCATTTTGCATTAAATAAAAACAATATCCCAAGCATCCGACTTAGATGGTGACCCAAGCTAATTTTCTCTGAACAGCAGAAGATATATAAACATGAGACAATAAAATGGCAGAAATAGCAGGAAACACTTGCAAATGTATCTTCAGATTAGTTCTTTCATCTTCACTTGGTGCAAGATAGTAAGGCTGATAAAGAGGATGCAAAGAGGTTGCCAGGAAAGCTTCCCGGAAATTGGCGAGCATCCAGAAACTGTGTGAGCAAAGGCAAGAAGATATGAAGGAACTGCAAGAGTCACTTTAAGCAAATCAAAGCTATATTCAACAGAAACACAATATCATGAATTCAATATGATGTTTGATTACGGTCTACCTTGATTAAAGGTAAAACAAGAAAGCTAAATCTTACAGTGTCCAGGAAATACATGATCAGTGCCTGCAGGCCATAAACATATAAAACAAGCAGATATAAATAGTTATGTTACCGAGTATTAGAGTTTCCTTGATAGCATAATAACCCTTAAACAACAAATTATTTATGTATTTATTTAAAAATATTTTTTACAATGCGCCCAATACTGTACCTGCGTTCAGTTTCTAAGAGTGGATCTGGGATTTAAACCTCTGTTGCTATGCGTGGTCTTGCTTCCAAGACCAGCGCCAAACTACTTGGTAAGAAGGTTGTTTCCCAAGCCATATTTGACATGTTATATCATGCCTTAAATGTCATTAATCAACAGTGATCTCAAATAGCCAAGGATCTAAAGACTTCAGTGCAACAATTAACGCTTAACGCAACAACGTTGTTAGGCACTCTCTAAATAGTACCTGAATATGGCCTCTACACAAGAATTAATAAAGGCTACAGACGGATCTGTGCTAATAAAAACTGAATTAAATTATATAGTGACTGACCTTGCACAAGCAGTCCACCAAAAAAGACTGTTTGGTCATTAGGTCTTGAATTGTAAAAAGAAAAATAAAGACAATCTAAATATAGTGCAAGTTTGCCAGCGACAGAATGAATCCCTTTAAGACGAATTACAAATACAACTAATGTATGCTCCTCCATTAGTAAAATATTCAAATCTATTCTGCCCAGTATATTGTTAAATATGTAATGGGTAGGATAATTAAAGAGAAGTGGTAAAAGAGGGTTTACACACAACACTTCATGCGGGAACGTGTTCTTAAGTGTTACCAGACATTTGGTCGAAAAAAATTGGTCGACTGGACAAATGGTCGAACCAATTTGGTCGAAAACCAAATGGTCGAATTTTTTTATTTTATTTTCATCCCTTTTTTTGGGGGGGGGTCTCTCCCCAACCCCTTTTTTTTATAAAAAACCCTTTTTTTAAAAAACGAAAACCCGAAAAATATATATATAATTAAAAAAAAAATTTGACCATTTGGTTTTCGACCAAATTGCGTCGACCAAATGTCTTTCGACCAGTTTTCAGTCGACCAAATGTCTGGACACCGTTCTTAAGATTTTAAAGAGCTACAGGAATGGTTTCATATTTATCACATAGATAAAGTCTGTACCGAAGTTCTTAAAGTGAAAGTGAGTCACATACCAACACAAGCAAACTTGTAACTTCAACTAACTTCAAATAACTAATTAATCAATTAGGGCTCAGAATCTACACTCCCCTCTAGACAGTAGCTGGTGATAATTGACTTTTGGCATGTAATAAGGGGAGTTATGTAGTGTATAATTGAAAGGGCAAGTGAATTTGTATGCCTGGATAGAGACTTGCAACTTGAACTTTTTACCCCTGCTTTAATTTCAGACAAGACATTTTAACAAATTGCTGATAATCCTGAAATCTCCCACAAATAGACATTTATCTAACCACATTGTCCCTCAAAGTGCGATTGGATTAGGGTCAGCATTTTACTCCCATTCTTTTGATTGTTGAGATGCTTGTTTAAACTCTGTGATTTGGATGGATGGCTATGTTACACTCTCCTCCCACTCATACGGCAATCATGCACCATTCAGAGGCAAGGAGTCCCCCAGCCGTTAAATGAGAAAGAGCATCACAAACGTTTTTATATGGCTAGCGTCACCGATAGGTTGGGGTGCAACCCTCACCAAAAGCCGTCCTCTGGGTTTCTTTTTCAGCTGATAAAAACAGCGTGATTTTGAGAACTTGATGACATGTATTTTAGAACCACCTAAATTGACATATGTAGACCTCCCAATGTCCTATTACAAAAACAAACGTGGGCCTGATTGTGATCTTCTGCTGCATCCATACAATATTGATTGCTAAGCTTAAGTAGATTTTTTGCAACAAACATATGAAAACATATTTGAATGAGAATTTTGAAATGACATATTTTAGATAGATGCATTTCTATTTATTGTGCACTGTGAGAGATTCATGAAAATCTAATTGTTTAGAGTGTGGAATGCACAGAATCTATATTAATTAAATTGAGGAATTATTCTACCTAAAATCTCTCATCTCTAATTCGGTGAGTTCAAATGCTGAGAGAAGGGTGTCGTAGGAAATGAAACCAAAATATAAGACATGAATCCTGCCTTATCATGTGAAAGAACCAATAGGACAGAAGTTGTGTGAAATGTGCCATTTTCCCTTGGGTATAGAGACCATTCAAATATATTGACCAATATGAATCAGTTGTAGTAATGTAAGCTGGAACACTTGGTAAGAAAAGCGAGAGCTTTGGGAAAACAAAGGCCCGACTGAAAGGAAAGAAGCAGATTGGATTCTAACTGGGTGTAGCAAATGGGGAAATATCTTTGAAAGGGCCAGATTGGACTTAATACAGAAACCTTTCTCACAGCAGGATCACTCTACTTGAGAGGGATTTTGTAACAGGTGACTGAAATGAGAGCGTACCTGACAGAGCTGCTCGAGGGCATTCAGTGCCCTAAGCATCATGGGCCTTTCAAAGACAGACAAAAGTTGAGACCATATGCTTTGGGATTATTTAAGCCTTTTCCTAAGAATTAATTAAATCCCAGATAATGTTTAAAAGTGTCTAGAAGCCCTTTTTAAAAGTTATATCACTGAAAAAGGCAATATGGCTAAATGTGTATGTCCATTTTGATTAATAATTAATACTGAAACCCTAGATAGCGTCTTCATATTACGACTTACTTCAGCAATCTTGATATGTAGACATCTCAAACTCAATGTGTAATAACAACGCCTTGGATTTGTTCCTGCCATAGTCAATACATTAAATGAAATCTACTCTTTAATTAAACAAAATGAAATGGGGTGCTTTGAGGGTTACCCTGATTCCTTGAAAATACTGAGTTATGCCCCACTGCCTGAGATTTGCGAAAGCAACATAAATCCTGATAAACACAAGCATTTACAATTGTTTACAATGAATCCAACATGCAGAGGATGTAGTCTAGATGTTTCTATGTCGAGGTTAGTAACCAATAGTTGATCAAAAGTACTGTCCAACAGTCTAGATGTTCATCAGCCCTTGTAGATTGTATGTGAGATGGAACTGAAGTCAATAGTTTTCTTTTTTTTACCTATGTTTTAAGAACTGCTTCTTTTGGTTTCAGGGTGGATGTGGTTCAGGTAAACATCATTGTCTGCTGTAAAACCATCAATGTCAGGTTGCGTGTCTTCTTATAGAGAAGATTGACCAGGTTCATTGGTTTGGCCTGGGATGCTAGTGAAGGTTCATTGTAATTCAAGTGGGGAGTCACATCTCACATTATGTTGATACCATTTCATCTATAAAAGAAATTATTATTGCAAATCAGCTTATTTCTCTTTTTACCACATATGTGAGAGAGAGTTGAGAGAGAGGGAATAAGTATGACAAACTTGCAAAGGAGTTGGATATTAGTACACCCTTAAAAGGGTAGTATCTTAGAGTATTTTTCAATGGAGGCTATCACTTTACTTGCTGTCTTGCAGTCGATTCTGGTAAATGCTCCTGTCTGAAGGGCTCTTTTGAACTGAGGAAGTCGGTTTTTATTACCACGATCAGATATATAGGTCTGAAACGAAGGAAGTCGAGGTTTCCTCACAGCTGCAGAAGGCAACTTTCTAAGGCAGACAGCAGGTAGATATGTCGATGTGATTTAGGGAAGAGGTGTGGAGAAGTAAACAGAAAACAGCATACATTAAAATTACAAAATCTGCGCAATGAAAAAGAATAATGGAACTTGCATACACTCTGTGAAGAATGGATTTTGTAAATGCTCTACTGATTTTATTTTTTGCTATGTGTGTTCAGTATGCTTTCAGTAAATCAAAATAATATTGTAAAACATAATTACGAACATAGTTTTCTTAAGTGTACAATTGTCGTATGATCTCAGAAGCTACCTAGGTAAGGGTGCTATGAAAAGTGCGTTTGGGACCAAGGTGCAGATTCACAGAAAAGGGGATGGCTAGATTAAGCATTGAAAACAGGCGCCCAAACACGCTTGCATGCACGCACACACTCATGCACAAGCACATGTCTAAAATAAATCACACAGGAATACTCCATGGACAATGATCACGCGTGTGTGTGTGCTGTCTACTCTCTCTCTCACACCCACCCACGCTGCCTTCCCCACCACTTGAGAGCAGGAATGAAAATGTGGGCAGAGAGTGAGGGGAATATATATTGTCTGGAGCATCGAACAAACAACCTTCCCCCATGCCTGGTCAGACCTGATACAGGGCATGTTCAGTGGATATGCATAGCTATTAGGGTCCACCATTAACTTGTCCTCTGGCTAATAAGGCATAAGTAAACATTGGGTGGGCATCTGCTTCTTAATGTTGGCGCCAGGGCCGGGTGCATAGACGTTGCACTGATATTCTTGCCTTCAGATCTCATTTGTGAATGCAGGACGTGTGTGGTGTATGCTGCTTTGTGAATTGCAGATGTGGGACTAGACAATTGAGAATCAGCCCCAAACGAGAATGTGAATAGAATATTGGTTGGCACACAGGGGTTGCTTGTCAGCTGTGTTGAAGGCTGCGCGTGTTTTATTGCTGTCAAATGAGAACAGATGTGCCACCACAATATTTAAGCCTGGAGATGCTGCCTTGAGTTTTCACGGGAATTATCATATGGAGAATTGCTGCTGTTTTATTTATTTATGTATGTATTTATTTATTTGCACAGTTATAAAGAAGTGCACAAAGCCCGTGGGCATTTAGGCGCTGGTTACAAAGGAGGAGAGACAGTTATAGCAGGAAGAGGCAGGTTTTGACATTCTTTCTGAAGGAGTTGTAGGAGGGTTTGTCTCGCAGTTGGGGTGGGAGACCGTTTCAGAGGGGCGTGTGCACGGACTGGGAAGCTGGACCCGCAATCTGTTGATATGCCAATTGTTGTCAAAGTTAACAAATGTAGCTAATCGAGAATGTCAATAAAAAGAAGAATGCATTGAAACAAACCAAACATCAGGTTGGAAGTTAGACAAAAAAGTAAAAGGATTTATAAAAGAAAACTGACGTGCATGGGAGTGCAGTCATTACGTCAGCCCTTTCAAAAGGTGTGGACAACGAGGTGCGGTTAGAATATATCTTTACAAACAGAAACAAGGGCTTCATGGTGCATTGTAAAGCTAAATGGTGCACTTTTGAGATGTTTAAACCTGTAACACCTTCAAAACCTTACAGCGATCAAATGGGTTTTGAGGTTAGTCGGCCCCAAAGATTTCTTATGTTTCACAATTCATAGGTTGCAATTAAACTCGCAAAAACTTCTTAAAAGCGATATTTAAAAAAACAGATTCCTAATCTGGTTTAAATTGCATAATTTACATTATTTCCGCCACTGTATCTGTAACATTGAAGAAGGACTTTTTGGCTTTAAAAAACATTTAGATATGGCAAATGGGTTCTCCTCTGTCATATTTTTAAATGGTCTGGTAAAACGGATGTTTGCCTACTGCAGTTATGCTAGTAAACCCCTGTTTGCCTACTGCAGTAATGGCTAGTAGACCCCTGTTTGCCTACTGCAGTTATGGCTAGTAAAACACTTGTTTTTCTCAAATGTGGTTATATTTATTGAGAATGAGGTCCCCCAGCGTTTCTCATTAGCCTCAGAACAAAACCCAGAGTAAGCGTTTAGAATTTGGTACAGCATGATTTGTAATTGTTGAGTATGTTTCCATTCCTTATTTATTTGTGCATAGGAAGAACCAATTAGAAAAATAATTTAGCAGTTGGGTGTGAAACAATCCAATGCCAAAATATTATGAAGGTATTATTTTATATTTTTTATATTTGTAGTTATTTGAATAACAGGGACATCAATTTTGCACAGAAATGAATAGACAGTGGAAGCATCCCCATGGAGGGTTTCTGTATAATAACACAAAGATGACAAGTAGTGAGCCAGTTTATGATGTTGTAACATATTACTGCGTATAGCAGGTGCAGAACAAAACAAGCAGAAACAACATATTTATGATGTGGTAAATGATATGGCATTTAAACACCCCTGTAGACACGTGTTGAAATATAAGAAAACAGGTGACTTGCAAAGGTAACGTTAACCTAAGGCAGCAACAGCTTCGGAGTAAATAGGAGTACTAATTAAATATACAACATTACATTATTAAGTATCTCTAAAGGCAGTGATGACGTCTGATAGGGAGGATGGGGAGAGGGCAGAGGGAGCTCCCTCTTTAGCAAGTAAGTAAAGTTTAAGCAAAGCTTTGAAGAGATCCAAACATGCAATGGATTTGATAGTTATGGGCAGTGGGCTCCAGTTGAACAGGTGAGTAGAGAGAAAAAACGGAAGCTAGAGGAGGCACAGGGAGTGATGAGATGGTAAGGTTGAGTGCAGCGGGAGATTGGATGGAATGAGATGATGAGTACATCGAGATACAATTGGACAAGTCCTGCAGAGCAGAATCATTAATAGCTTTGAAGACTATCATAGATGAATCAGAAATTTTCATAAACAATTATGGGAGTGAGTGTTTCACGTTTTTCTCTCATGCTATCTGAGCAGTAACAAAAAAAGGAACAGGGATGATGTTTCTAATTCTCTCCAGGGAATTGCTGCTTGGTTTAAATAACAAACGTGCCTTAATATTGTAAGAATATAATTGTTAGTTCACGGTTCTACAACCTTTGGCTCTCCAGATATTTTGGAGTACAAATTCATCGGCCCTAGCCAGCATAATCAATGATGAACGATCATGAGATGTGCAGTCGAAACATCTGGAGATTCCGACGGCCCGGGGCGCTTTATAAATATATAAACAATACAATACAACAATACATGTCCAGACTCCCAAACTATGTAGATATGGTGGGATTGTTTGCTGCCTGGGAAATTATACTTGCCTCATGGAATTAAATCTGTCCCTACTTGCCTATCTTACAAGTATATGGACAGTGCAAGAATGATCCAGGCACAAGGTAAGATCAAACTCAGGAATCCAGCAGTGGCCATTATAATTGCACCACTAATGACACAAGTCCAGACTCTCACCCGCTCATTGTAACTTCCACGTATACACCTGCATGTGTTAGTGAACATCTGGCTGCAGCTTAGAAATGATAGGCCTGGAGATGACTCTATGGGAGACCACACTGATCATCAGAAAATTGTTGTTTGTTTATAAAGAGCAAGAAATAGATGTGAGGAAAATAGCTTAAACTGCCTTCTGCTATGACACCATTTTGATACAAAAAGAAAAAACTGCAGACAGACAGAAAGTTATAAAACCATGGAACGAAGTGGTGTATATTGCATTTCTGTAGATTTGTGCACCTACTGTTAACTGCAGTGTGCAGTCTACATGTGCAAAATGCTGCTGGTTGTATCATACTCAAACAATGCTGTATATCCTTACCCCTGCTCAATCCAGAAATTGCAGACTGGAATATTTACTTGAGTGGATGTGACAATCTTGCGTATGTCTCTGAACAGTTCTATATTTTTGGTGCAGTCATGTGCCCAATCTCCTGGTTGATATGCATCTGCCATAAATGATACTGATGTGTTATTTATATAGCACCTTAATCCAAAGTGCTTTACAGAGCAGATATTTACATACAATATCACCCAACCGAAATTGGTACTCATTTATCGACCTCAGAAGGATGAAAGGCTGAGTTGGCCTTGCCGGGATTCGAACCTGTGACCTGCAGATCATGCTCAGATCGCAGCACCGAGCTCTGAACCCGATGATCTTAGTGCTGGATTTATAGTTTTGCATCTTACTACCTTCAATTCTGGCTTTGATAGTATTATCTCGTAGTCTGATGCTCTTTGGGATGTCAATGTGCTCTTTGGTTTATGTAGTATTGCAAACAGTGCATGTTCCACGTAAAGGGTGGTGGAGCACCCCATTTTTATTGTTGATGCCCGATCTACAGCAAACGCTGCGGCAGCCAATGATTGCTCGCACTGATAGTGTCCTCTCATTACTGGATCAAGCTGTTCACTGTAATAAGCAATTGGCTTATTGCCCATGCTCGTTTTCTGTGTTAGTACTTCCTCCATAACCACACCGTCAGTGTGGGAAAACAGAAATAATTCTCTTTTGTAATTTGGGGTCCCTAACACTGGAGCTTTGCATATTGCTTCTTTCAGCTCATTGGATGCTTCTGTCATTGCCTGTGTCCAGGCCAGTGGTTGTTCTCCTCTTTGAGCCTCCTTCAATGCAGTTAACAGTGGCCTGGTGTAAGTGCTGTAATCCAAAACCCATGTTCTGCAATAGTTGCACAACCCTAGGAACTGTTGCAATTCCCTCTCTATTTTGGGCTGTGGTGTGTTTTGTATTGCCTGTGCTCTCTTGGGGGTGATGTGTCTTAGATCTTTACATATCAGCTGTCCAATGTACAGCATCTCCTTTTGACAGTACTGGAGTTTGGCCTTGTCTACCTTGTACCCTTTGTCTGCTATTATTGTGAGCACGCGTACAGAGTCTTTTCTGCACTGGTCTTCTGTCTCACTACAGATCACAATGTCATCTACATATTGTAGAACTGTGATTTCTGTTTCAATGTTACTTGAATCCATTTGGCTCACCCTGTTGAAGATGAATGGTGATGGATGGTGACTCACAGTACCCTTGTGGGAGCCGAGTGAATTTCCACTTCCGGTTGCGATACATAATGCTGGTCAAATCTTGTGAGTCTGGGTATAAGGGTACGGAAAGAGGGCGTTCTTTAAGTCGATCACAGTGAAGCAGGTGGCTTCCGCTGGAATGCCACACAGGGTCTAGCTGGGTTTGCTGCTACTGGATACTCTGCTTCCACAATATCGGTGTAGGTCTTGTATGATACGCCATGGCCCCCCAATCGCCTTGCATATGGGGTACACTGCGGTGTTGCATGGAGATTCTGATGGTACTAGGGTGTCTCTCTCAATGAGGGCCTTGATCGTTTCATAGATGCCATCATCTGCCTCCTTTGTTAAGGGGTATTGCTTTTCTCACGGTAGAATTGCTCCGGGTTTTAGTTTAATCTTCACTCCTCCTATAATCTTTATGATCCCCACTTCATAGGGGATCGTGGTCCATAAGCTGTCGCTACCTTTGCCAAATCCTCCTCCCAGAATGGTGGGGGTGCTTCTAGCACCATCGCCATTTTCTGTGCAACCTTTCTGTACATATTCTCTAACCAGAACTTCACTCTCATTTATAACACCATCTCTGTCTCCATTCTTTATTCCGAGAACAGTTCCTCATCTGTTACTGTGGTTAGTCGACACCCGTCTGCCACTGCAAATATTACACTCTGTGCTCTCCCTTGGTCATCTGTTGCATGAACTGCAACCCAGTCCACCCTTGCCACAACTACTTCAATGTCTATAGGCACAATATTTCCTTCTTTCTCATCTAGTGGTGTTTCTGGTCTGAGCAGATACTCATCTGGCACCCTCCATACCTTCCCTGCTATTCCTGGTATCCAGGCAAGTGCCATGTCTATCCGCACTGGAATATTTCTGGCACCCCCTTCTGTACCGTGTTCCCAGAATACGCTTAAACCATCTGCCTTGCTCTTAGCATGTGTATTCATGTTGTGGATCATTTTATTCCCTTGTCTGTGAATGAAATGGTCTCGTTCTGTCTGCTAATTATGTCCTGTCCCAGTATGTTTACAGGTGCTTGTCAGGAATAGATTAGGCGTAAAGATAAGTCATGATCTACTATAGATAAGGAGATATGATCAGTAAATGGAACTACTTCTCGAGCCATAAAGAATCCTTGAATGTTGATGGCATCGCCTAAAAATGCAAATGTCCCTTCCCAGATGCATTACCTAGTCACCCCAGTGTCAACAAGAAAGGAAAAGGTTTGGTCATCTATCGCCACCCTTATATGAGGTTCCTCTGCAGGATTAGGCGTGACCGACAGGATGGCACACAACAAGTTTGTCTGTGGGCTGTCCTATTGCTGGTACATAGATAGTCCGTTCCTGGTGTAGGGGTTGTTCCCAACCATGGTGACCCCTCTCAACCTTCTCACTGGTACCGTTGCCGCAGTGTTCATGCGTTCTGGGGAGTGGCTGTCCTGCACCGGGGCCAATTTTGGTGCTGCTTGCAGATAGTGTGGTGATGGTGCTGCTACTTGTGGTGCCGTCATATGGTGGTGTCACTGGTACGGTCTGAGGCTGGTTCTGTACTGGAGGTGGAATATGTTGCTGTGTGTTGTGTACCTGTCCTTGTTGTGGGATGTCTTGGGCATAATAGTCATCCTGTCCTCCTTGGGAGCTTTGCTCTCCCCTTAGTCTACGTGCTCTAGAAAAGAGTCCTAGCTGCCCACAGGTTCAGCGCTAGGGTGGTTCCCTCCCTTGCCCTGAGAACCGACCTATAACATCTCCGGATACGTGTGGCATCTGCTGATTGTAGCCCCAGGAGCCTCCTGTGTTTTTATGGGAGTGGGGCCTGAAGCCACGCCCTTGTTGGAAACCTCTCCTCCCGCGGTAGCTCTGTTGATATCCACCTCTACCCATGTACCCTCCCAGGGGTGGAACATATCGTTGCATTGGGTGGTACGGTAGGTGTGGTTGGTGTGGTGCTGGTGCTTGTGTTTGTTGTGTGGGGGTCATTATTATTGCCCCCTCCATTGCATATTTCACCAATTTCTTTTGTAATAACTTCGCCTCATCTGCCTTCCTATCCTCTGCCTTTTGTTTAACCTTCTCCTGCAATAACCTGCAGTGATGCCCAATGGTGAGCTGTATTTCTGGCCAGCCCTCTGCTTCCATCCCCACCAGTTTCTTCAAGCTTTTCTTCACATGTTCCGGTAGCCTCTGCCCCAAGATGTGATAAAAGATTGCTATTGCTTTGTCCCACTGCTCTTGAGTTTCAAGGCACCAAAGCTCTTGAATATCTTGAATATAATTGACAGGATCTTCATTGTCATCATAGCCCCTATGTCTGATGTGTCCGGATTTTGGATCCGCAAAGGTTGCCATACAGCGGCTCTGCAATTCACAAATTGTGACCCGTTATGGGCAGTGTTGTGGATAGTTAGCCCTGGGATCCCTGCCCTCTTCCAAATGTTGTCAGCTGTGTCGCCCAGTATGGATACCAGGAGCCCCTTGACATCTCCCACTGCTAGCCCATGTCCCCCCGTCAACTTCTCCATCTCATATATCAATTTGCCTGCTCCTGCACTTAACAAGGGTAACCTGTATTTTTCCTTGTCTGTGTGCTTCCATGGTATGTATTGAGGTTGTGGCCCACCTCTATCCAATAGGGGCATCTGTGATTACGCTTCCCTCTCTTCAGGTGTACTTCGATACTGCCTGATTTGAATGGGTCCCCTTCGTCCTCTATGTATGCGCATATGTCTGTGGGTTCTAGTCTTGGTGTGTGTTTCATTTCATCATGTGCTCTAGACAGTCGCCCCCTGGAGTGGGCCAAAGCTACCTCCTGTCCCCTGTGCCCTGGGAGGTCTCTCACTCTGTTGATGTATGTGGTCTGTTTAATGCACTCATCAGTTGTCTGGTGCATGTGTTCTCTGCGTTCTGATCCCCCTGCTCTCTGACCCTGTGAGCAACACTCCCATGACATCCCTTCACCTGTCCTAGTAAGATAGAGTTTGGTGTGCCCCCCCTCTCTCGTTGTCAATGTGTGCAACATCATCGTCAGACCCTTTGTCCATTTTGCTACAGAACCCTTCTGAAAGATTCAACTTCCGCCTGGTAGGGCCAGGGTCATGCTCTTCCTTAAGATCGATATGGTTGTGAATGTGCATAAATTCCCCCAAGCATGTGGTTCCTCTGTCTGCTGAACCTCCCCTACAGGTAGCTGTGTGGCTTGGTTCTTCCTTTCTCTCATCATCCTGCCTTTTCCTGTCCAGCTACAGTGCTATCTGTTCACTCACTGCCCTTAATGCTTCTGCATCCTTGTCCTCATCTGCTTGTTCCCTTGCCAGTCTCTCTAACTGTAACTTCCTCACACCTACATGTTTCCTGCTGGAACATCTTCCTACTACACTCTGCCATGTCTGCCTCTTCCAATTCTTTCCCCTCCTTGCCCCATTCCGTTCCATTATCTCCACCTCCTTCTCCCTTCTCCATTGCCTTTCCTCATGTTCTAACTTTGCCACCTTGTCTGTCTGTTGTTGCTTCTCCTCCACCTGCACTGCCCAGTCACCCTTCCTTGTTCCAATTCCAGACCCTCTGTTGCCTGTGTTGCCCCTTCTGCAGCCCCTGTCATCTTCCCCTTTAATTTCAGGAGTATCTCTGCCGCTGTCCATTCTTCCGGCCCTATTCCTGCGAATTCTGCTCTTGTGCGCAGTAGCCCTTCCTCATTTGGGTCGGTGCTGCTGGCGGCATGCTCTGTACGACGCTGTTGTTTGGTTTTGGTATATAGTGGTGGTTTAAACATGGGGTTTGAATACCCCTGTGCTACCCTGAGTTCGTTCAATGGGTATATTCCCTGTTAGTCATCTAAATCGTCAAATATTATGCTAGGTGGGGCTGGAGGAGGTGCAGAAGGGTCAGAGCCCTCTGCCTTTGCCTCCTGCTGGTTCATCATCCATACCCTTTCCACTGCTCCCTCCTGAAACATGCACCACAGCTCAAATATTGACAAGAGGTTTGCTAATTTCTTCCCCTTGTATGTGCTCTGTAGGTGGGTCAGTAGCAAATGCAGCACATCCTTGGCTTTTTCCCTAAGTGTCTTTTGACCACTGTATGCTATACTTTACAATTTTGTTCTTGTAAGGGGGTAATATCTTGCACAGGTGAGTATTGGTGTTACTGCCCCACCATCACCTGATACATGGGATACAGTATTACTCTTTACCTGATATCTAATCGAGGATTTAGATAAACTACTGTCAGATGGAAAAAGGTTATAATACAGTGGTTATCACATTCAATTACTATGAGCCCCAGAGGCACTGCACCTGACAGGGTGTACTCCTAGTACTGTACCTCCTTCACCAGCTCTGCCACTCTCCGGCACGCCGCCACAATCCTGCACATGCACCTTCTTCACCTCTCTACCAATCCCAAGTACACAATGTTCGCTTCTCACCGTCACAACACTCTATCCTATGCACCGACCTATGGGTGACATCACCAAACTAAAGTTCGAACAGGTAGACAGACAAGTTGCGCACCCTGACAACAATGACACGTTATGTCAAATTCCACAAATAACCCCACGAAATTCCACAAACACCACAACCCCTACAGCTGTCTTCCTGCCTCTCCAGGGCAGAGTATAACTTTATTTCTTCTGACTAACTTCACCCGTTATGTCGCCGAAAATGTAAAATGCATCGCCTAACGTGTAAAACGCCTCGCTCCAGGACACTTAACCAAATAGTGCACCTTGCGTCTTCTAGGATAGATCCAGCTAACCCAATCGGCTTGAAAGCCAAATTCATAGGAATACCTTATGTACAAACACACCTGCTACCAATACTCTTCAGGTACTACACAATACTTTAGACATTACAACAATACCTCCTGCCGTCCGCACATCTAGCTCCCACCCTCACACCTTTGTTTCTGAATGTGTGGACCAATACTTACATTCCGTGTTTGTGGATGCTGCTCAGCTGCTGGCTCCTCGTCAACCGCTCGCAGCGCTATTCTGGTTTACTCGCAATTCCTGTGAAGGTCCTACAGACTTTTCAGGTCCGGTGATGAAGGAGGCAGCTTCTGGCCAGGCTAATGCCACGAACCATCGCTCTGCTACCAACTTGCTAGGGATTAACTCAAGGCAAGCAGGGCTGGTTGCTAGGAGTTCATGGATACCGAACTCATGGAAGGCCTAACTTCTTCCCAATCCCAAACATAAGTAAGTCCAGACAAGTGGCAAGTTCAACTGAGGTTTATTACAGCCAACAAACCACAGGGATCAAATGTGCAGAGGCAATTCCAGGCACAGCTCAAAGAACTCTGGCTCGCAGGCCAGTTTTGATAGCATGTGCATCATAGGTACGTCACACCCTGGGCCCTTCTCCAAAAACCTAACTCCACTCCGGATAGGTTAATGAGTGGTAGTTCACCTATATCAGCCCCTATAGAGGTTATCGGATAGGCTCTCGCCATGTCAGGTGTCAGGCCTGGGCCTTCCCCGAAAACTGTTCCTTACTGATTATTACAATGTGCAGACCTAATGATTGGTCGGAGGCTTCAGCTACCCACCCCTAGAGCCCTAAATTGGGAATAATTTCCCAGCTCGGACTGCACCTGTCACAATGCTGTGTGTAACTATGTGTCTGCAATGTAACCGTGTGTAGAACATTATTTCCATATGAGTGCTCCTTTCCCCTCGCATAACTGTAGCTTGCATATAACAATTCAGCTGCTATCGTTGTCTGGCCCATGAGACGGCTGCGCTTCTCAGCCACCAATTCTTGGCTTTCTCCCAGCTTGGCTGGGTCACGTGCCCGAAGACCATGTTCGTGAGTCTTGGAGTTCAGGGCAAGAAATGTCACCTTGCAACAGTGCAACCTAGGTGGTGGCCTCCTTTCCCCGCGGCAGTACCTCTGCTTGCACAGCACTCAGCAGGATGATTATGGCCTACTATGATTTCCCAAGCCTTGGCCTGGTGATCCCTGTGTGTGTCTTCATATAACAACCATAGGTTAATGCATCATGGCTCTGTCAGGTCCCGTGGGTGCTCCTGCCATTCCATGGGGTTATTTGCATGTAAGCATCTGCAAGCATGTAAACGTGATCTTCTTGCTTCTGGCATTTCTGCGTTGCTGCGATAAGCTAGTGGCAAAGTAATAAACGTGCAGACAGTATGTATATGTCACAACCCTCTATCTCATAGAACTGTATGCATGTGTTCTTCGTGTATTTGGGTGTATGTGAGTGTCCCGACTGTGCAGATGGCACATGTGCTTCATGTCTAATGCTGCTAGGTCATGTTGTCTCTAACGACTTAAGGCATGTCTTCTCAGCACTTTAGTCGATTCTGTCCATATGGCTGCCTTTGGTTCCGTCTTGCACCTCTTCCTCCACCATGAGTAGTGCTTGTGCTACTCCAAGGTTGTAAGGACGGCTGAGGTGATACTTCTCATGGTACTTGTCCATCGTGGGTGAAGTAGGGGTTGATGTGAGCTTGTGCAATCAACGGCCATACAGTCTTTGGTTCTTCTTTCAGCTGGGGTATCTCTCGGTACAGGGGAATAGTTTGTTCCTCCTCTCTTCAATACGTAATTGATACACCCCATTACATGCAAATTCATAAGTGCAGTGATGTTGGCTGGAGTCATTCTCTTCCAGGCCTATTGAATCCTGAGAAATATCCAAGGGAACTTAATTCATGCTGTGCGCAGTGTGGACTGTGTATGCTTGATGACTGGTACCATTAATCATTGGAAATGTGCCACTCATTGTTGGCTAATTAAATAAAGGTAATGGCAGCACACAAATATGTGGCAAACGTCTGCATGCCAAATGTAACTGCACGCATACTCAGCGTCATGCCTGTGTAGAGAGCAATTCCAATGCTTAAGTTGACTCACATGTCATCACACTTAGCACTGGATGAAGTCAGAGTCATTGGGGGTCATTACGGGGTTGGAGCTAATGGAAAAAACGATGCCGGTATAGGATTACGGCATCGCATACCGCTCCGGGCTATTTCGACCTAAGAACCCAGCATTAGAGGCACCGCTAATAACGGTGCCGCTAATAGCGGCAAGGGCACAGGCACGCGGGCCTTCAGGCCGGCAATACCGGGATGCCTCTAACGGGAGGACATTACAAGTAAGGCGGACATGCAAATACCGGCATCATGAAGGCGCTAATAGGGGATACCGGCATGCCGGCAACACCGGCATCGCTAAGCACCCGTAAACTGCTATGTGCAGTGTTCCCAACTGCCACAGGTGCACACAATCAGCACAGGTGGAGGCAATGGAGTCTGGGCCAGCACAAAGGAGCACACCACACACCACACACCTTCCCACACCAAAATGATTCCACTAGTAGTAGCTATACTTGGGATGGAGGACATGCTTGCATTGCCACACCAGCAACAAAAACAACAACAGCAGGCACCACAGAGGAGACGCTGGAGGAGAAGGAGGGTGAGACAGGCCCAGCATGCCCCACCAATGCAGCCAGTGGTACCATGCAGGCAGCCCCCAATCCCTCGCATCAGAGCCAGTCCATTCAACCTAAGCCCTGAGCAGATCCACACCCTGTACCGTCTGGACCGGGACACCATCACCACCATCGTGGATGTGATACACGACGAAATTGTAGCTATGATACGCACCGCCATCCCCCCTCTACTGAAGGTAGTGTCGGTTCTCCACTTCCTTGCCACAGGCACCTACCAGCACACAGTGGGGCACATGCATAGCATATCACAACCCTTATTTTCTCGCATTCTGAACCAAGTCGTGGTTGCCCTCTTGAAGCACAAAAGGGACTACATATCCCTACCACGGACTCCCCGGGAGGTTTTTGATACCAAACTGTGGCTTCCATGCACTGGCAGGCATGCCAAATTGTATAGGTGCCCTCGACTGCACCCATGTGGAGTTGGCGGTGCCGCGTGCCATGGAGGTGGTGTACCGCAACCGCAAGCAATACCACTCCATCAATGTGCAGATGGTATGTGACGCCAACAAGACCATCACACATTGTTGTGCCCGATATCCCGGATCAAGTCATGACTCAATGGTCCTGCGGAACTCCACGCTACCACGCTACATGCCTGGCTGCTTGGTAAGTTGCATGACAGGCACATGGCAGTGAAATGGGGGGATAGATGCACACACCACCATGGTGTCATTGTTGATGTGACAACACGATGTGCACATCACAAAACACTGTGCACCAAAGCATCCCAAACTGAACATGACAACCAAATCCCATAGGAATAAAGTAAGGTGGACACCTATCACAACACGCCAAACTTAAAACCACCCCACATCCCACAACACGTTCACCATCCATCCTCGTACCTAACCCTCCATAACACCATCCAGCAACATGCTGTGAATATTCATCAAGCATCCATGGTAGTGCACTGAACAAAACCACCAAGGGAATCCACTGCCTGTCACAGAGCCGCCACCACCGCAGGAGTGCAGCATGTCACCATGGGAATAATCTGCGCTGAAGGGCAAATTATGCAGAGGGTACTGCCAACGCTGGCAGTTGGTAAATCATACAGAACACTACACATCACATATTCAACACAAACACAGTGGTATGCATCCACAATGCATGAACAACATCAAGGCAGTGTACACCATGTATAATCTTGAAGATGCAACACACATCATAAGTCCATGGCACAGAACACATTGAGAGTATGAGCAATGTGTGCATACATCAGGGACATGTGCATCTGACCATCAATTCTCAATAGGCATGTGTGACAAGTACAGCTGTCCATCATGAATCAACTAACATATACCTTTAATTTCCTCTCATGCAGGTGATAGTGGCTATCCCTTGAAGCAGTGGCTCGTCACCCCTGTCCGAAATCCACAGAACAGGCACAAGGAGGACTACAATGGTTCACATACCCGTACCCGTGTGGTCATCGAGCAGATCTTTGGCCTGTTGAAGGCCCGGTTTTGCTGCCTTAGCCGGTCGGGTGGGGCACTCCTCTACAGGCATGAGAAGGTGGCCAAGATCATCATGGCATGTGTCATGCTGCACAACATGTGTATCCAACAGAATGTGCCCCCGCCCCCTGACATTGAACTGCAACCACCTGGTGATGATGAAGGGGATGAAGAAGATGTGGGCGCACATCATTGCGGTGCCGATGCACAGGAGGGACGTGATGTGCGTCAGTCAGTGATTGCACAATATTTCTAACACACCTGGGTGCAGTGGGTGACATGAAAGCGGGACAGAGGGCACTGGGTGTGGGAGTATATGTACACTATGCACTGTATATCAATAAATGACACATATGCAATAAGGAATGTCCACACAAGAATTTTTTTTCACACAACGGGTGTATTAAACTGTCCATAAAAATGTAAGTGCTCTAACCCTCCATCCCACACACCCTCTCCACCCTCCCCCTCCCCCATAACTACCCCACACACCCTCTCCCCCTTCTCCCTCCCCCCACAACTCCCCCACACACCCTCTCCCCCTTCTCCCTCCCCCCACCACTCCGCGACACACCCTCTCCCCTTTTTCCTCCCCCACAACTCCACCACACATGGTGTCCAAGCAAATGCTTCATGTGTCTGTGTCTATTGCCTTAATCAGGCTGCCCCGTCTACATCCTTCCACTTCCTGCACCTGGTTGCGGCATGTCCGAAGGGTGCAAGGTGTGCGCTGACCTGCGTAGGGGGCTAGTTTGGGTGGAGCTGGAAGAAGAAGGGGTGGCCGCTTGCTCCAGTCTGGGGGCCGGGCGCTCAGCCTCCATGCAATCGGCAATGCGTGAGAGGACCTGCCTCAGTGCAGACACCTCCTCGCACAGTCTTGTGGTGCTTGCCTCTATGGACTGCCTCAGTGAAGCAGCGTTGTCTTGCCCCCCCTGTCTTGCCTGGGCTTTGTCTGTGACAAACATTCTCACTAGGGCTGTGAGCTCCTCCTGGCGCTGGGCTGTGTGTCCTGGCTGATGCACCCCCGCCTGTACACCAGTGGAGGTGGAAGGTGCTTGTGTGACGTCACCAAATACATATGGGTCCACTGTGGGACTCATGCTCCCTTCTATGGCCTCCTGTCCAAACTTCTCCGGTGTGGTGTTGTGATAGTAGTCAGGTGTGGCCAGGGAGGATGGGGCAGGACTGCTTTTGCATGAAGGTTCGAGAAGTCGTCCTCGACACGTTCACACACTGGGCCCTGCACATCATCACCTGTCTGGGCTGCCATAGCTGCTGCCTCCCCAACAGAGCTGCTCTCTGCTGATTGTGCCCCATCGCCCACTGTCTCCTGTGCAGGTGACACAGGTGTTATGCAGACTGCAGCAATGGGCCTTGGCGGCACCAGGGCCGTGGCATCCTGTACTGTTTGCCCCTTGAGATGCTGTTGTGGCTTTGCTGGGCCTTTCGAAGTGGAAGGCCTGTTGCCTTCTTCCCTGCCCTCTTCCGGGGTGTGGTTGCCTCTGGGGGTGAGTCCCGGGACTCGCTGTCAGGATCTGAGCCTGTGGGGGACCAAGAGAGGGACGGCATAAGTGATGGTTTGACAAGCTTCATGCATACATTGGTATTGTTGCTCTTCTACACATTAGAGGGGATTAGGCAGTGGAGTATTGATGATCACGTTGCTTGCTATATGGGTGGAGCATGCAGGCATCTGTCAGGGTCACTCATATTGGAGCTGGTGTATGCTAAGTGACATGCATTTCTGTTGTGGACTGCGTGCAGTGTGAGTTAAGCCATTTTCATATTTGTGTGGTGGGTGTCAGGTATAGCATTGCCATGCTGCATGCATGGGCATGTGTCTGTGCTGCGGACAACATCTAGGCAGGGATGTGTCAAATGTATATGTATTGGGCCATGAATTGCCTCTTTGGACTGACTAATTGGTGGACTATCATCATACTTAGCATTACAATGTTTTCTTAGGACACTCACCTCCATGCGCCGATGAGGTGGCGCCACGTTCCATGTTGCCCACACATTCGATGGCCCCAATACCAATCGTGATGGAGCAGGTCTCCTCCCACCGCCTAAGCTTGATCGGTGAGCTGGGTCCACCTTCAGTAGCCATGGCCTGGCTCCGGTTTGCGGCCAGGATATTCCTGACTTGCAGGCGCATGTCATCCCATCTCTTCCGAACATCCTTTATTGTGCAGGGGTGTTGCCTACCGTGCTGACTCTTTGGGAAGCAAGTTGCCAGATTTCTTTTTTCTTTATCACTGTCTCACTTTTGAGCCTGTTTGCGAAAACAACCTCGGCATTGTTAGCCAGGGTCTCATCCAGCATTGTTAGTTCATCCTCCTTGAAGCACTCTTTGCGCTGGCGGGAGGCGCCTTTTTTTACTGCCGTGGGCATGATTTTGTTGTGAAAGTTGGTGTCTGTAGTCAGCAACATGCTTCAGGTCCTGTGTGCTGAGGATGGCAATGAATTGTTTTTTTCAAGATGGCCGCCGTGCTCTTTCCCGTTCCTGTGCGATGGCGCTACTTACGGTTCCGCTTATTTACGGGCACCGCTAACAGCGGTCACAGCTAATAGCGGTGCCCACTAATGCCGTTTCCATTGATGCCAGTAGTGCTGTCTGCGCTTTCCATAATGCCGCTAAGGTCCATTTTTTGGACTTTAGCGGCATGCCGGTAATGTCGTTACCAGCATGGCGCAAAGCTCGTGCAGGCGAACTCGTAATAGCCCTCTATTAGCTGGCTCTTTACTACACGGACACGGTATTTGCTCCATGCCGGTAAGGACTGTTACTTACCTCCAACCTTGTAATGACCACCATTGAGTCACTGGTCCAGACAGAGATTGAATTATAATGAGGTTCAATGTCAGTAAGAAGTTGCATGGGGGTGTTATTGACTGCTGTTCTAATGCTGGGAACAGAACAGATCAAAATGTAATGTGTAATCTACTTTTGGAGTGTTTATAGTTTAGTGTTCTTGCAAGTGCAGACTGGTAATGTAGATGTTGTAGTCTCCTCAAACATGGTCAGGGTGCATGTGATAATGTCCAACTAAAAACATGGGCATAGTCAATCTGGAGGAGGGGTTGGCGGGGATGCTGTCACCACAAGTTGATAAATGTGTTTCATGTCAGTAGGAGAATAAGTGTGACCTTTAGTCTTAGGAAACATGCATGAGTGAAGTGTATGATGGGCTCAGCAATAACATACAGGACTCCAGCAGTCCACTATTTCACATTCCAATCACGTGCGTGCATGTATGTTCACATACTCCTCCAATCCCTTGCTTCATGCAGGACCTAATGTCCACTGACCTGATACTCAGCATTGCATGTTATGTACCCATGCCTTAAACATCTGCAGATCACATTTGTGTGTGTTTTGTGAAATATGCAGGACTTGCACATAAACACAACCACAATGTGTAATGGTACATTGTGCAAGTGAAAACATGTACTCTCCTTCCAGCGTGTACAGTGTTATCAGTCAATGAAAGGCACAGAGTACTCTGTGATGTGCCCCCAGTCAATGTTGGGCTTTCACAGGGTAAAGGGCCCCACCTCTCCTATATAGAAATATCATACCGACTACTGTATCAGGGCAGAGTGCGGCATGAATCATTTTTGTCATTACTATGCAATCATATGCTGCCTGTGGTGTGTGTGCGACACACCTTCTTATGAGAGCCAAATTAACTGATAGGGGATGTTACATAGATGTCTCCAGAGCACAGTCAGTGGCCTCCCAAACAAGATGCAGCCTTTCGAGATACGTTCTAGTGCAATGAATACTTCATTACATGCTCAGCAGGATGACCCAACCATCATGCATGTCACATGTGGTGTGTTAGTGATTGCATAGTGCCTCTGCTAAGGATGACATGGATGTTGAACATGTATTTATGTATGTATTTATTGGGCATTTGTAAAGCGATTTTACATCAAGAAATTGTGTTTCAATGTGCCCATGACTCAAGCATGACTGAATGTCCAGTTTCAATGTCTGATGCATGTGTATTAGATGCTGCTGGATTTGAAAAGTATGCAGGCTTGCAATGGGTGACAGTGCAGGTTGATAAGGGTGATGTTCACAAGGCCTCCTTTGCTGAGTCCATTGATGGTTTGTGCATCTGAGTGTGGTACACATTTCAGGGGAAGAAGGTTAGTTGACCGAAGGCTTCACAGAAAACATTTGTACATACACACAGATGGGAGGCCAGGCTGGGTAACTTTACTGGCCAATGGGTTATAACAACTGGTTGTAACTGACCTTCTATGTCAGTTTTTGCCACAGTGCTCAAGTGTCCCTCTACTTCATCCCATTACCAAATATCTGGGGGTGTTGCATGCAGGGCCTGGTCAGAGAGTATGATTGTCATGTCATTAGACATGTTAGTCAAATTACTGCACATCAGTATAAATGACGTGGCAATTACAGGAACCACACATGGAATTTTGAACCTGCCTGCCAGGGTTCCTTTGCCGACTTAAGTATCACCTTTGGCGTGCCACAGCTTATTGATCAATTCATGGTGACTTGTTGCTAGGCATTGAAGTTGAGGAATGCGGCACAGGCAACTGGGACGTTTTACATGGTTTATGCCATTGAGGCTAGTATCCACCCAGTAACATGGTAGGCCAGGCAACTCCTACTTACTGTGCCTGTATTGCCACACACACACACACACTGGGCAGGTGTTGTACGTCACATGCCTCTACTCTAGCTATTGGTGTAGGAGCTGGACCATCCTTACATTGTGTGAATTAAGTGGAAATTCCCTGGTCTGCTTCTATTGCACATGTTGTGACAACTGTGGCGGATGTTGAGCCTCTTGTTATGTACAGAGCCAAGGAAGAGGGACAAGGTGGTTGTGTAAGGTGGAATCCTGCAGATATATGTTTTAGTGTATATTCCTCACAGGTTATTCTTTGACCTAAGGCATTCTTGTAGGTGGATGAAGTAGTCATGGTGCATGCTGCCTGTTCTCTGAATCATTGTGTGTTTTAGTTTCTCATTGCCAAGTGAGGATGTATGATCCCTGTAAAGGCTATGGTTCATAAAGGCAGGGAGCACTTGCTGGAGGAAAGTTTTGCCTCAGTCATTGGGTCATAGTTGCTCCACAACAGCAAGGATGTAGGGGTAATGCTGCCTCTACTCCTTTTGATTGTGCTATAATATGTGGATTATCTGGCTATGTTTTTGGAATAGTCTTCACAAGACAGGAATCTCCTTGCACCATGTGTGGTGTAGGTGCTGGCACAGCATGTTGTGTGTTATATTTGTTAGTGATGTGTTGAGGCATGTGTGATTGTGGTGATATGGTTGCTGGTGTAAGCATGCTGTGCCTGGTGGCTCACGGAGGGCACGTACAGCACTTTCTCATCTGGGGATGTTTGGCCACTGCACTGGGGAAAGAGAGTGCAGGATGGGGTTTAGATGTGGACCTCTGGTTTATGTCAGCTGGCTGCTCCGATTTTTGGGGAAAGTGGCGGGTGGGCACCCTAAGCTGTTATGCTAACAGTTACAGACAGGAGCTTGATATGCTGCCATGTGGAGTTGCCTATGGATCTGGAGAACACAGGGTAGGCGATGGAGGAGCCATGGTGGAGCCAAGCAGCACATGCAGTGGATTGTGCCCAGAGTCACTGCATCATGCAGTAAGGTGAGTCTGGAGGTTAAGGGAGCAGAGGGCTGGAGTTAAAGGCAGGTGGAAGGTAACATAGGGGGAGTGTCAGTTGTGGAAGCATAGCAACACAGTCCACTATGAAAGGTGGTGTGGGGTGGTGCTGTGGGGGTAGGCGGTGTGGCAAGTCTCAGGAAAGGTGGCCATGGCAGTGAGGCTGCTGGGGGTGGTAGTGCACATTGAGCAGGGTGGTGCAGAGGGCAGACATGCATCACAAGCTGTGGCAGAGACTGCTCAATGCAAAGGTACGGGCTCTGGGGTATGTGTTGCCCAGCCCATGGAGGGTGCGTGCAACACTCCTTGTTGATTCTTCCAAGGTAGCAGGGCAAGGAAACACGCCATCAACCCTGACAGTTTTCCCCAGTGGCTGTGGAAAGTGGTGTATAGCAATGGAAGTGGGGTGCCTGGGCGTTTGCCTCATTAGCAGGCTATGTAAGTGCCTACTGGGTGAGTTGGTGGCAGCTATGTCAGCTGAAGGGGAGGGGGAAGTGTGAGGACTCAGAAGATGGTGAACTTTGATAGGGAGTTGGCCACAGTGGCAACATGTATCCCAGAGCAGGAGGGAGCAGCCACATGGAGAGGGGCAGCAGAAGGATGATTGTTGAGTAGGGGGATTCCATAGAGGTATTTGCTGATGTGCGAATTGATATGGGGCAGGGGTGCTGGCAACGTGTGTGTATCCTGGGATCATGGAGTATGATGGTAGGAGGACAAAAATGCAGAGGTTGGGTTTGATGTTGGCGGAGGCACAGGGGTGTGCATTAATGAGGGGCATGTTAATGGATTGTATGGGCATGTGGGCCAAGTGTTCATGTAAAATGGATAATAGGGTGCTCTGAGGAGTAGGAAGGAGAGCGGGTCCATGGGTAAAGTATAGTCACACAACATGGCCACGGACGACAGGCAACCTGGTCCAACAATGTCATGATGTTGCCAGGGCAGCAAAGGGGAAGTGGGTCATCATCGGTACAGGACACAGGGATGGGGAAGGCAGGTGTTAGGCAAACACCCACCATGAATATCAGATGAGTGGTTAGGCCAGACACCATACAGGTAGGAGAATAGATTTTTGGTTGTGGACAACGCCCACTTGGAAGATGTGGATGAGGCAATCACTACTGGCATGATGGGATGTGAAGTGATCCAGAGTTCTACAGGACTCATGAGGGAGCATTGATGGATCATGAGTAAGAGCATGATGATGACAGTGAGGATGAACAGATCAATGTAGAAGGATACAAAGTGGACCAGAGGATGGTAGCTGTTAGTGGCAGGGGTAGTGGTAGTATTGAAGGGGACAAGGTGAGAGGTGAATGAAGGTGAACTGGTGCAGTTGCTGATCAGATGTTTTGGTTTGTCATTGCATGGGCACACAGTTGGTGGTAGAGAGTGCAACTGTGCAGGACCTGTAGAAGCGTGCCATCAAGTTATACTTCAGGCAAGCAGGGAGCTCAGAGGTCCACGCCATGGCATATGCTGGTGGGGGAGTTTGATGCTTCAAGGGAATAGTTTGGTAATGTGTAATCATTTTTGTAATCATCAGTTCTCACCTTCTGCCAGATTACTCTGTAACCAGTGGTTATTTCATGTAGGCTGACATCAGGGAAGGTGCAGAGGTTCTCCAGCATGCTGGGTGTAATTGTATCTGAGGGGAAGATGGAATTGAGTAAGGATCAGCAGTGGATTGTCCTTTTGAGGTTTTCATGGAAGGTGTTTACCATGGTGCGCAACATTTGCAGGGATATTGGGGCTCATTACACCATTGCCAATATCCTGGTGGTAAATCTGCCAGGATAGCGGCAAATGGTATTACTGTTACAGGCACTTGGTCTGGTGGAATGTCCACTAGATTGCAAGTGACAGGTGACTGTGTAACTCCCAATTTCAAGTCCCATTAAACTCCATGGGTGGGTTTGCGGTATTACAGGTGCTGATAAGTTGTGCAGTGGGGTGGCAGAATGATCTCCAGCTCTTAGCTGAAAGTCATGACTCCGCCCCTCTGGCAAGATCTTAGTTGGCTGGTGTGGTAGTTTGCCGGTATATGAACTTACAGACATGTTATAACCGCAGTGGCCAACATGTAATGAGGCCCATTGTCATATCAATGGGAGGGCAACAGTTGCAACATCATTGGGTGCAGGTATTGTAAGGTGTACAGGAGGATGAAAAGGTGTGTTTGACTTTTTGTGCTGGGGTTCAACTGGGTGTCCATCTGACTGCAAGAGATCCACCAGATTTTGAGGATACAGATTTCAGTGGAGTATCTGTTGCAGCTGGTGTCAGTGCATTCCAGGAAGGAGGGATTTATGGAGTGAAGTGTCCAGGTTGTAGGAGTACTGAGGGTCATTGCATAGCCTTTCTGGACTTACTTCCACTTGTGTTGGCATTTCCCGTATTGACACTGTAGGCAGGCAGAGAGATCAACTTCAATGTGTAAGAATAAGGGTGGTGTACATGATGCGCAGACACTTCCAACAAGTCGAGGGCATGTATCAACTGTGTACTTACTTCAGATGTGTGTTCATGGAAAAGCACCAGTCCGGAAATGCTGTCACACTGACAGCTTGTCTTTTTCAGAGGCAGGTGTACCATGGTTTGCTATCAGATGTGGACACAGAAGGTTGGCATATTCAGGATGAGTTGTGCCAAGTGGGCAAATTATTTCACAGGAGTGAATTCGGAAGTCCAATGCCAGATGTCTGTAAACAAAACCTGAACAATAAAAATAATAGAAAAGACCAAATAATCACTGCACCTCTTTGCAAGGAAAAACAAGGTTTATTACATACAAAAAAGGTCTCAGATGGTCCTGTAGAACTGAACTGATAACGAGCTTGCCACGCCCCAATAGGTTACAGGTTATATAATGGAAAATTGCAAATCAACTTACACAGGTTACAATGTCATCACACCACCCTTATTGGTTACCACCTATAGAACATGCTAATACCCCGCTATAGTCCCTGGACTGATTGGCCACACCTTATCTAGACCCATTCCTACACCCATGTGTCCTACTGCATCGTCACTATTAAATCCATGTGGGATTGACTAATAAGTATATTGATAGACTAACAAATCGTCACTGTCAGTTCATGTGCACCCCTCCGATCCAGACTCATTCCAAGTAAAACTGGTGAGGCCAACTCTGCTTTGGTAAGACAATAGGCCTTCACATTATAGCAGACATTGCGGCACGCACAATCTGCACCCACTGACCCTGTACTACATGTATTGGCCTCAACTCTGCTCCTCCTATCCCAAATCACATATCGTTACAGAGACCTATCCCCTTTTATATCCTCCCAAACCCAGGTGTCCAGTAATGACGTGACCAGGGCACCACTCTGGAATCTGAGTTTCAGGGATTTATTTGCTTTTGGTTATGCGTGTACTTGTTATTCAAATGGGATAACCACTCCTTGAGTGTGGGCAGTAGTGCTCTAAATCTTTTCCTTGCCTTTTGTCATCACAGAACCTCATGCCCTATTCCAGAGGTCTTCAAACTGTGGGGCGCGCCCCCCTAGGGGGGCACGGCCGCATCCCAGGGGGGGGCACCAGAGCCCAGCATGAAATGTAAAAAAACATTTTTTTTTTTTAGATTCCGGGAAATGGGAAGGGGCAGCTCACATGGTCTCAGACTGGAGCATAAAACGGTGAAAAATGAAAAAATGGCCAGCAGTTGCAAATGGATATTCAGTCCTTTAGTCACAGACTGTTTGAATAGTACCCAAGGGGTTGTTTTTTGTTCAAATGTAAACTAATTGTGATATTTAAAGAATATTTATTCAGCAACAATGGTCAAAACTACTAGCTGCATAGTGAAGTAACTCCTCAAACTGGCCCACATTGGCCAAAAATGTGGCCCATTTTGACTGGCCTAGACTAGCATTTTGCATTTTTGGTACGGTCATCGCCTTATTGCCCTATAGGCCAGTCCAAGCCTGCCGGCTCATCCATAATGGGTGCGGGGGCGTCCACCCATTGACCACTTCATCCATTATGGAGGAGCCGAGGAGCCAGCCCAGTGAAACACTGAGCACTCCCTCAGCTGCTTTTTCCAGCTGAGGGAGTGCTCCTGGGCTGGCTGAACTGTCAAAGGGAAACACTGTTTACCTTTGACAGTTCATTTCCCCAGCCGCACATGATCACTGAGCCATGCAATGCTGGGGGTGTTTTGTTTCGCCGGCCTTGCATAGCTCATTGGAAATGCTGGCTGGGGCACTGTATGTATGTGCGAGGGGGTTCTCCTGCGCAGAGCAACCTGGGGCGGGGAATTTTAGCAACCACGCACAGGCCCCTGCAGAAGGTACGTTTATGGTGATTTATTTTTTATTTAAATGTGTATGGATGTGTGTATGCTTGTGTTATGGGACTGTGGTGGGAGCGGATGGCTAGCAGCACTGGGATAGTGGTGGGAGTAGGGTGGGGAGAGCCCAGGGTCTGTACTGGGAGTAGGGTGCAGTGACGGCACGCAAAGGTTCATAGCGATTTCTACATACTGTCCATCTGGCACTTTTGGGGGGGCCCGGCCTGCCAAAACTTTGTTCAGGGGGGGCAGGCCAAAAAAGTTTGAAGACCACTGCCCTATTCTCAAGAATGTATCCTTCCAAGTGCACATCCCTACCTGCCTTCCCCACATCTAACATTCCATTCCCACTGCTTTCAGGCCCTACAGCTGGATACAATTACCGTTTGTCTGTATACTGCAGGTGCCTCTGACCTCGGCTTCTCTCTTTTGGGAACGGAAAGGGGATCTGCCTTGGAACTAAGCTAAAAAGAGCCACAGCTACACATCAGGGACTACATTCTTTCTGTTAATTATTTACTAGCCCTTAAAATCTAATATGGCGGCACTCCTGCCATGTCGACCCGCTGACCTTGCTCTTACCATAGTACCTTTCTGACTCCATCCTCCCCCTATTCAGCTCTTGTCTAACACCTCACTGGAAACATAGCTTTGTGTAGTACTTCTAAAAACAGGGCCTATACCACGCTGCCCTGTCTATAACCTTTGCAACCGCAACAGTAATACATGTTTTGCTCCTTCTGTGTTGCTACATGTGGGTATCTAATATGTGTCAAAACTTACTTGGCCTTCTGCCACACAAAATTCATCCTTCTTACACTATTATATGTGCTAATGGGTTTTTCTCAACCTGAACCTTTTTTCCTGGCTGATTGTAGGTGTATCCCAACATGTCTGCAGCCCACTTACAATTACATTTAATTTAATTGTATTTATTTGTAAAGCGCCGAAGGGCCAAAGGCGTGAGGGCACTACCCTACAACAGGTAACAGGCATAAAAACAAGTGACAAACACAACCTAAGCCATACAAAATGGCAGAAAACAGATGCAGAACAAGGAAGCCAGGGAAAAAGCCAGGAGTTAGATAAAGAGGTATGATAGGGCATTCCATGCCAAGGGTGCTTCTGCAAAGAATGCACTTTTCCCCAGTGTGGTGAGTTTTGTTCTAGGAACAAAGTACAGGTTGGTGTTATTAGATCTAAGTGCTCTCTGGGTGGCTTTTATGGCCAGACTCTCTGCCATATATACGGAGCCTGTCAAACATGGGTGTGTTATCGTGAGTAAACAATGCAAGATTCTCGCTTCCATAGGCAGCCAATGCAGCTTCCTTCTAGAATGAGAGACATGATCTCTCCTGGTCAGCCCTTCTACCACTCTTACCATGCTGTTATGCATAACCTGAAGTTTACATAGATCACCCTTGCTGATGCCTGTCAGAAGGCTTCTACAATAATCCATCTTTGAGCAATGATCGTCCGGGCCACAGTAATGCAGTTTGTCTTTGACAAAATGATTGTGTCAAAGTCAGTAATTTGATGTAATAGACTGACCTAGAGATTACGCCATTCACCTAGGGCTGCATGCTCATAGTATGATCCAGTTAGAACCCCTACGCTCTTCACTGTTGCTTGTGTGTTGATTTTACAGTCTGAAAACGTGAAATGCTGATATTCAGGACTCTGGCTTCATAATCTGGCCCCGGTGCATGCAGTAAAATTTTTGGCTTCTCATCATTGAGAGCAAGCCCATTCTTTACCATCCAACCTGTATTAGCGATTACACTCTATTGATGTTCTGTGAGTCCACTTGATATACACCAGACAATGGAATAACACACTGAGCATCATCTGCATATTCGGTAAATGTGATTGCCTTGTCCTCAAGCAGATGACATAGCAACAAGGTGAAGATATTGTAAAGTGATAGGGAGAGACAGGCTTCTTGGGGAAACATACAAAACCTTAAGAGGGACTGCATCTGGAATGCCCCTGCATACTCTTGCTGACTGGTTGTTCAGAAATAATTTAACCCATGCCGCCGCCGAGTTTGAAAAAGCACCCACCTTCTGAAATCTCTCTATCAGCAGTGCGTGATCAACTAAGTCAGACACTGCGGACAGTTCTAGTAGCATGAGCGATACTAACTCCCTGCTATCAAAAGTTTGTAAAATGTTTTACTACACATCCAATAGGGCTGTTTTCGGTACTATGGGCTGGACTAAAGCCAGAATTCCATTTAATGAAAATGGTATTACTCTCCAGGTGGTCCAGGACTTGCAAATATGCCACCCTGTCCAATAGTTTTAATTTGGCATTAATGTCATTTTGTTGATGCTTGGCAATATGTTTGGAAGTCATGATGCAGATAATGTAAATGAAAGTGGAAGAGATGTTGTAATTGCATACATTCAGACGCAGATGCAGTTGGATTGGTACAGGATGACAATGGAACCTACATTCACCACCGAAAGTGCAGGAGCTCCCCAGCAATGCGGCAGGCTGCAGGAGCAGCCTCCCCCCCCTGCAATGTGCCCAGGATGCAGAGGTAGGCCACCAGCATATTACCAGCTGCTGTGTGCCCCTCGTGCATAATTCCGCTTCACTTTATCTAAATTCTGGAATCCGCCGTGGGAAGTTGTCTCTTTTCATTCAGCGTGCCATCCAGATTCGATTCTCGTGCAGGTGCCCATATTCCAGGGAAATCTGCACCCCCACCATTGGAACACACGAGGGGTTACAATCTCTAAGATGGCCGCCGCCACCAAGGCACCCTGTCCTTTCTTCTGCCTGCTTCCCCACAGCTCGTAGGCATAAGCTGATTGGCCAGGTACCTCGTCTCATACCTGCCAAGATTTGCCGGCAGGCGAGAGAGACAGCCCTCGAGGTAAGGCTCTCGTGAGAAGGCTCTGACTGAGCTGACCGAGCGCTACCAGCACCAGGCGATGTCCCTATCTTCAAATTGCTGCAACCACATTTCCAGTGCCCTTCCTGTCCGCCAATCAGCGGTGTCTGTCTACGTGCATTGCAAGGTAATCCTGCAAGCGCCATTAACCTATACTATTAACTTTGTATTACGGCGTTCTTTCTATGCATCCACAGTGCACACCTTTCATCCGTAGCACCTAATACTTTAAGGCCTCACTGCTTGCGTCCAGCCGAGCAGAACACATGCCATGCATGTTGTGCCTCATAACTTGAACTTGAGTCTGTTCGTCCACAATTGCTACCAGCCTTAGCACATAGGTATTGCCTAATTTTGCTCCTACTAGCTTGTGCCTTTAGATTGCTTCATACATAACACTCTAGCTTTGCAGCGTTAGGCTCAATCCTATACTCAGTGGCTGCCCTTTGGCTTATTGGCTTAAGTGCTCTCCGAACCCAGGCGTTGCCTAAACCTGCCCATGTACTATAGATGCTGCCACACTGCACCCTGTGCTGCACCTCAGGATCGCTAACAGACTACACTTGCCTTGTGTTGTGCCTTATGGTCGCTAATAGACCACATTTGATTTGTGCTGTGCCTATGGTCGCCAACAGACCACACTTGATTTGTGCTGTGCCTTATGGTCGCTAATAGACCACATTTGATATGTGTTGTGCCTTATGGTCGCTACTAGACCACATTTGTTTTGTTTTGTGCCTATGGTCGCCAACAGACCACACTTGATTTGTGCTGTGCCTTATGGTCGCTAATAGACCACATTTGATTTGTGTTGTACCTTATGGTCGCTAATAGACCACTTTTGATTTGTGTTGAGCCTATGGTCGCCAATAGACCACATTTGACTTGTGTTGTGCCTTATGGTCGTTAATAGACCACATTTGACTTGTGTTGTGCCTTATGGTCGCTAATAGACCACTTTTGATTTGTGTTGTACCTTATGGTCGCTAATAGACCACTTTTGATTTGTGTTGTGTCTATGGTCGCCAATAGACCACATGTGACTTGTGTTCTGCCTTATGGTCGTTAATAGACCACATTTGACTTGTGTTTTGCCTTATGGTCGCTATGTCCTAGCCTCACACGCTATGCATTATAGTCACCGTTTGATTGCCATATCTAGGTGACCTTAGCGTCTGTATTTTAGCCCACCATGCTATGTATTATAGTCACTGTTTGATTGCCACATGTAGGTGCCCTCAGTCTCTATATCTTAGCCCTGCTGGAACAGACCCTCCAGCTTATTGCGATTTTGCGATCCCGCAAAATGCCGCGAAAACGGCCGTTTTGCGCAAAATGCCGCAAAAATGGCCGTTTTGTGCAAAAACAGCATCTTTTAAAAAAATTTTTTTTTTTTTTTTTTTTTTTTTTTTTTTTAGTAATCTGCAAAAATTACTGTTTTGAAAAAAAGAATCCTCAGGGTGCCAGGTGCTCAACTTTTTTTTTTTGTTTTTATTTACACAAGAAATGAAATCACTTGCGCCCCAAAAATTGCAGCCCAATCCACAAGGGACACATGAATGGGCACATTTTATATGCGCGCCCATTCAGATGGCCTTTTTCACCTCCTTGATCAAATAAAGTGGCGTTTCTGTCAATTTAAAAGCACATCCCTCATTTCCAAGCAAGATGCACTTTTAAATGTGCAGAAATTGTAGGCAACCCTACGCGCACGGGATGTGGGGCTGCCACTGCATGACAGGGTCTTTCCTGACCCTGTCATGCATTTCTTTTAAGGTATGAACCGCTGCTGAGTCGCTTGCATTTCTGTTCCTCAAACAGGATAAAAATGCATTTTTTGGGTCACATTTTACAGCGGCAGGCACCTAGAGTGCCTGTCCCTGTGAAAGGCGCTGGGAGCTTGCAGAACACTGTCGGGAGAGCGATTCTATTCAAAGTACTCCCCATTTTGATGACAAAAATCTATCGAATGTTACAATTTGACCAATTACGTGCAGTACTATTCGATCAATTTTTATAAATACTGAACATGTGTTGCGGGGGTGTCACCCGCTCCCCTTGTTTAGTATTTTTGGTCTAGGGTGGTTGCAGAAGTGTTTTCCCCTTTTTCCTCAAAATTGGAGGCGGGGACAGAAAAAAAAGGAAAATAACGAAAAAAGGACCCTGCAGAGTCGGATCCGACCCGCGTTAGAGGGACGGATCTGGCACCGCAGGGTTGCAGGGGAAGCTGCAGCGACCAAGCGGTTAAGTAGGGGAGGGGGTCGGGTGGTGGTGAAAGGTACATTTTGGGTTGTTTGGCTGAAGTGCAAATCAATTTGCAGCAAAATTGACTACGGTCAATTCCGCCGCAAATAATTACACTTCGGTCAAACAACCCAGAACACCATTCAAGGCAGCTGCCAGAGCACAATTTGCGCTACAGCTCAAGCCTGTGGAAATGCGCCGGTCACCTTTGAGAATAAGGTGACCTGCTCATTTCCAAAAATGGGTTGTCTAAAAATAGCATATCCTCCGTTCTTTTTTTAAATGCCCCCTCATTTGAGGAACTGGGACAAAATCTACATTTAAAAAAAAATAATAAAAATGGTTACACTATGAGAGAGAGGGAGAGTGATGGGTGAGATGTGAAGTGATGGGCAAGAAAGCAGAGGAAGAGCAGTGGGTCAGAGGAGGAAGTGCTGCACAAGAGAGCAGAGGAAGCAGTGATGCGGTGGGCCAGAAATCTGAGAGCGAGCAGAGGTACAGAAAGTAGAGGAAGCGGTTGGCCAGAAAGAGGCAGTGAGCTGCAGATTGGGAAAAAGGATGAGGGAAGAATGTGATAGAATGGGAGAAAAGATGCAAGATGCAGAAGCAGCACAAAAGAATGAAGGACTGTATATTGAGGGAGGAATTGTAGAGTGTAAGGTGTGAGTTGGGAGTATGATTTCTGGGCAGTGCAGATTGTGACTTGACAGTGTGACATAGCACGTGAGTATTTGTATGACAGAGTGAGAGGTTAAGGAATGTAAGTTATGATGGAGAGTTGGTGAGATGTTTGTGGTTGTTTGGGGGATTGGAGAACATAGAAGGGGAATATTTTCAGCATTACAATTGATAATGATCAATTTAGTTAATACTATTAAATAGGCATGAACATTAAACCAGAAATGTAGCCAAATCAAACACTGTTCTGCCAAGCCAGAGACATCTGGGACTCTTCCTATTAAATTAATACAAAAGACACATAATAATGATACCCTGGCTCTCTTCTAGCCTTGCACTCTACCTATTTCCTGCAATGTGGCAATCTTACACCCTCCAGTTAATACAAAATGTCCCGCAAAAATGCCGCAATAAATAAAGGTTTGTGCCGCAAAATTTGCCATTTTATGCCGCAAAATTTGCCATTTCATGCCGCAAAATCCTGGAAGGTCTGATTTAGGTGCCTCCGATGCTATGTACCCTAGACACTGCCCATTCATGCCTCATATACTTGTGCCCCTACTAGTGAATGGTGCCTAGACCTTACAGATCTAGCCACACAGCCTTAGACACAATTACCGACATTAAGTACCTTGACGACCAGTTATCCAGTCCACACACACCAAGTGGCATTACTAGGTAATAGGAATAGCTCCGCACTATGTCTAGCTCACTCAACATTTACCTTCTAATGATTATGGCCATACTGCACGCCTCCCCTAAGAACAGCCACACTGAAGTTCCCCCTTGCAAGCCAGCTTTCGCGCCTCCTCTCCTCCTCACCATACCCAAGACACCTAACTACCCTGGCCACATCAGCCCCGCCAGGCCAACTAGTCTACATCTCTCAGCCTACCCCAACTCACAAGAGAAACCTTAAATTACGCGCCAGACTTAATAAACTCTATGAACCTCTTAGAAGATCCCTCCCCACTATAAAACACACAACGAAAGACCAACACATTAGAATATGCACTGCACCCCTTCAATCCCCCCCATCAGTGAATATAAACATGCTTAAGAAAAATACCAACTCATCCAACTCGGCCATAACCAAAATGGACCCTAAAGGACACTCCCTCAAGGGAGCACTCCTTAATGTAAGATCCCTAGTGGCACACGCCATTGACCTAGCTGACTTAATCACAGAAGCCAATCTAGACTTTATTGCTATAACTGAGACCTGGCTACACAATGCGGCAGGCCCATTGCTCAAGTTGGCCATTCCTGACGGTTACACCATATCTAGGCAGGACCTAGAAGGCTCCCGCGGAGGTGGAATCTCCATTATATCCAAAATAAACTTATCACTATGCCTAGTCCCTACCACAACTATGCAATCCTGTGAAACTCTGACTGCCAAAATTCCCGTAAACAACACCCAAACTCTTTCAATTCACCTAATTTACAGACCACCGGGTCCACTTGGAACCTTTGAGGAGGACCTGCACAGCCTTCTGTCCAACAATATCAAAACTACTTCCCAATTGCTGATATTAGGCGATTTTAACCTTGGCTTCAATGACCAAGCAGATGCCCATTCTTCTACTATTGCCAATACCCTTCACACCTTGGGACTTACCCAAAAAGTTAGCACCCCCACACATGCAAAGGGTAGAATACTTGACTGGATCGCTGATTCCAACTGTTCAGCCAGAGTATCCTCTATTACGCCCCTCTCCTGGACAGACCACTCCTTGGTGTCCTTTAATTTACTAACCACCAAGCCACCCAGCCCTGCCCCACAGGCAGCTCCACAATGCCCCACAAGAAACAAAAAGAATATTACAGCGGATAATATTATTCCCCTGATCCTTCCTACCTTAAATGCCCTGCCAGACAACCTCGACCCTAGTGCATTGGTCAACAAATTCAACAACATCATGCGCACCACTATGGACAAAGTCGCCCCTCTCAAAATGCGAACAAGCAAACCCAAGGCACACTTAAACAAGTGGCTCATGCCAGAACTTAAGGCCTTGAGACTAAACAAAAGAAAATGCGAATCCAACTGGAAATTATGTCCAACCGAAGAGAATAAAGCTAACTTAACTAATATCTCTCGGCATTATAAAAATGAAATCTGTCTAGCGAAACGTAATTCCTACAATGTTCGCATTGCCAATGCCAACTCAAGTATGAAGGAACTCTTCTCCATCTTGAAAGAACTTGAGTCCCCCATTGCCACACCTGATACCTGCATCAAAGACCAGACCTGGTGCACAGATATCCAAACAGCCCTAGCAAATAAAATCACCACACTGCAAAACAAAATCCAACAAAAAAAAGATTCCCTAAACCTCACAAACAAGCCGCCACTTAACAACACCATTAACGACCCAACCAACAAATTCTCCTTCATAAAAACTACCATCCTAGAGGTAGAGAAAATCATACTTTCCCTCAAACCTTCGAACTGCAAAGGTGACATCTGCCCAGCACAACTAATAAAAGACGCTGCCAGAGACCTTTCATCGTTCATTCCAAAATTGATCAACTCCTCCTTCACCACAGGTAATATCCTGGCGAACTTCAAACAATCATGGGTGCTCCCACTTCTCAAGAAGCAGACTCTTGACCCCCTCATACCCGCTAATTATCAGCCCATCACTACCGTACCTTTCCTACTGAAGATACTAGACAAGGTTGCCTATACACAAATTCAAAGACACCTTGAATTAAACAATCTACTGGGAGCCAGACAATCTGGTTTCCGCCCACTCCACGGTACTGAAACTGCACTTATTGATCTAAAGACCCAAATAGATGAACTGAGAGATCAAGGTAAAACGGCACTCCTCTTCTTACTTGATCTCTTAGCTGCTTTCGATCTGGTGGATCACAGGGTCCTCTGCAAACACTTAGACACTGCTGCACACTTCTCCACGCATGCCACCAAATGGATTGAATCCTTTCTGAGTGAGAGAACAATGAGAGTCTTCTCCCCCTCGGCAGCAGCTGACCCTCTTCCAATCACGTGCAGCATCCCTCAAGGCTCCTGTGTTTCACCAACCCTGTACACCATATTCACTAAACCTCTCTTCGATGATCTGGACCTTCTAGGTATCACCTACACTAACTATGCAGATGATACACAGATTCTCCTCCCGCTTTCTGGGGATCACAGCAAGGACAGGGAGTTGGTGAATAGGGTGTACCTCATTATTCAGGCATGAATGGCATCACATGGCCTCTGTCTGAATGATGATAAGACTGAGCTGATCATTCTGGGCACGCAGGCCTATATCAACAAACTAGGCAAGGACTATTCCACGTTTAACATAGATGGCAATAGCATCAAGGTTTCGAGTGAAGTAAAAACACTAGGCTTCTATCTCGACTCCACCATGTCTTTTGCCAAATAAGTTAACTCCTTAGCTTCCACGACAGCCTATACCTGCAAATTAATAAGAGCAGGTAAACCTTTCTTATCTAACAACAGTTGCATGATCCTAGCGAGAGCCTTAATACTATCACGACTCGATTATTGCAATGCCCTTTACAGCGGTGCCAACAAAACTATCACCAAAAGGCTACAAATCCTACAAAATAACGCACTTAGAGCCGCCTTAAGCATAAACAAAAGGGAACATATCTCCTCCACTAGACAACAATACAAATGGCTCTCCACCGACAATAAAATTCACCTAAAAATGCTCTCCTTGACGCACAAAGCCCTCAACAACGGTGCACCCATTTACCTGATGGACAAAATAAGAAGAAAAATCTCTAGCAGACCTACAAGAACTCCCAACTCCAACTGTCCGGAAATTCCAAGATTTAAACTTGCCAAAATTGGCGGCACAAGCTTCCCTGTGCTAGCCGCTAAATGGTGGAATGCCCTGCCACACAACCTTAGATCAGACCAACCTTTCCCTCACTTTAGAACAAATCTTATCAAACACCTCAATGACAACAACATGTAAGGTTTGAAAGACTTTAATTTGTGTTATGTTACTGATCTGAATGTACATATGTACCATCAAAGACTTATCACTATTGTACATTTTTAATTATGTAACATTGTAATTTGCTGTAACACTGTAATTTCTATGCAACATTGTAAGCTTCGTATATTCTGTTCACTGCGCCCGGTTACCCTTGGGTCTGGCGCGCAATACAAATAAATAAACAAACATTAGCAGAGATGATGCAATTTGGGGGAATGACACTGGTGCTTTCACATGATTGGGGGAGAGATGGCAGGTAGATGTTGCCAGGATGGGATGGAGAGAGGGGTTGGAGGTGGCAGGAAGGCAGCCCTTTACAGCTGTTGAATTGGGCAGGGCCTTTGAGGTGTAATGGGTGAATGTGCTTTTCCTCATAGGTGGAGGTGCTGTTAGACGCAGTCTTTCACCAATTATCTATTACCTGAATATTACACCTATTTCAATGGAAAGATAAGGATGGTGTACTGTGGGGGGATGTGAGGAAATCAAGCAAGGCGCAGGATATTTTGGTTGAAAGGTTCAATGGGTTGAGCAAGCAACAGTGTGCCGGTTAACAACTGGTGGAAGGAGCAACATAGTCATGTCCAATAGTGATTGTACATGTATTGAGTTAGATTTGCAGGCCAGCATTGATGTACTTTTTTGAGCCCCAGGAAAGTGAAGAGATGACTTCCAGTCATGCTTTGATGGTGTTGTGCAAGGCATTGGTCTCAGTGTGGGGAGATGGATGTGGTTATGTTACTCTTTCTTTCAGGACAAATGCAGCATTAGACGTGAAGTGACTGTCGATGGGGAAGCAGGTATTTCAATGTTGAGGCCCTGGAACTCAGAAATTCTGATTTTGGATACAGTGATTCATGATACTTTATAGGGAAGGAGGCATTTTGTGGATCATGCTCCTGATTGAGAGATTATAGGCCAGTTATGATTTAGATATTGAGACACTATTCCCCAAGGGGCCAGGTCCTCCCTGCAGGTAACGGCCCACCGCCCAAGATAAGGGTCGCCCCGCAGCGGAGGGGGAAATTGCCATTAGCACCCATGTCATTTTCTACATGGGCGCTAATGTTTTTTTTTTAACAATTGAAAAAACAATTGAAAACAAGAAACCTGACTTTCCTGCTGACTGGGACGCACATTGCTACAGAATGCCACAGTCCATTTTCATTGTTGATGACTGTACTGTCATCAAACATGAAAACGGACTGTTGAACAACAAAACTGGGTGACCCCGCACAGTGCAGGAAAGGCATATTTCTTTTTTTTCTTTTTAGGGGAAAACATCATTAGCACCCATGTAGAACATTTCACAGTTGCTAAGGTGAGTGAGAAAGGGGAGCAGAGAAGGGAAGGGAAGCGCCCGACTCTTAATAAAAGTGCTCGGAACATGGGCTTACCTTTGTGAATATAGCCTGCATTCCGAAACCTTTCATTGGCTCCGGTCATCTCCAGGGGGGGCTAATGAGGGCTGATGTTAGGGTAATGGCAAACGGAAGTGAGTGAATGTATGAGGGGATGACAGCATGTTTGCTTGATGATGTTCAATTAGTTATATGTTGCTTCTTTGTTAGCCTATGAGGCCCAGGGGCCAGGTTATTATAAAGCAGCTATAGCCGTCCTATAATTAAGGTGAGTTGGAGACGCATAGGAACCCATCAAAATTCTATTCTTATTAACCTTAGATTCGAGTAACAGATTTGGCCAGAATTTCAAAAGTGATTAAACGTCTGAAGGCCCCCCCAGACTGCAAAGATTTGTAAAGATTTGTTGAAAAATTAAAAAGTTATTTAGTGTTAGATTTTTTTTCTTCAAAAGTGCGACCTATTCCCCTTTCATTTTCCCATAGATAAAAAAGGTCAATTCATGCCTAAACCGCTGGACGGATTTGGACCAGGTCCAAAACAACTTGTGCACAAAGTGTTGACTCGCAATCCTTTTTTGGGGTTATTCCATATAGTGGTTATTTTAAAATTTGACAGAGAAGGGGGTGCCCTATCCCCCAAAAAATTTAAGTTTTATCTCTCATGGTGCATTGCAGGATCATGGTTTTCAGAAATGAAACAACCGCCATATTGTTTTTCTCTGTGTGCGAGAGATATTCATGCTATAGCCGAGGTTATGGGAAAATGAAATAAAGTAAAAAGCTATTTGTAGGTCAAAAAACATACAATTGGCATCATGGTAGTAGTGGGGGGATGACAAGAGGGCACTCAGTGAAATTTGGGATTTAACGGGAGCGAAGGTATTGAGTTTGCAGCACAAAGCTTTCCATAGCCTTGGCTATAGCCACAAATAGTCGACATCTCGATGCAAACCGCAATGCGGAAACAGTGTGTGTTCTGGGGTGAAAGTGAGAGGGCAGAGGTGGCCGTTTGGCACTGGGAGAGCTGGCACAGATGAAGGGGGCAATTGTTGAGGGCCTGGGGGGGCATTAAAACATTTTATTTCTGCCGTTTTGACGATATTCGTGCTATATTCGAGGCTACAAAAGACTACAGATAGCCACGGGTATGTGTAGTTCGGTATGCGCGGCTATATAGTTTGGGGTATCAGAGTTTTATATTTCTTTGAAAGTTCTTTCTTTAGGTATAGTGTCGTAGGGGGTGGAAATTCCCTGGCCATGGCCAAAGGCCATGGTCAGAGACTTCGTAGGTATTAGAAAGTCTTTTTTTTATTTTGGATGTGTATTTGCAGACTTTTGAGCCAGTGAGACTTTGGAGAGAAATAGAAGAAAATATTTTAACAAAATGTATGTGAAAAGGAGGAATTATAGTGTAGTTTTAGATGGACAAAAGATTGTATTTTAGGGTGTGTATTTTCAATTATGGTTTTATATTTTGTTTCTGTGGAATGTTAGCCTACCTAGTTTATTGTTACATAATTTTATTATTTTTCAGTTATTTCATATATGTACATGAGCATTGTTGTTCTGTACTGATTATTCAAGTTGTATAGTAGTATAAAAGTTAATGTCAGTCCAATTCTCAACTAACATTTTGCAACCATGGCTATAAATAAAATCAATGAACTGTAGCCGTGGATATAAAAAAATGTTTTGGGGGAACACTGAGTGTAGAACTTTAGCACATCAGGAGTACTGTTTTGATTTTATCAAGGAACACTGGATTTCCTTCATCGGTTAGGTGTACTCCATCATGCCTATAGAATTCGGCCATTTAGAACTGTATGTTGTTGTTCGAAATCCATAATGAATTGTGGTCAGTCACGAATGCTGAAACTACTTTATTAACATTTCTCTCGGATTTCTTAATTTTACCATTAAATCTGGTGGTCCATCTCCATTTTTGCCTCTGAGTTAGATTGAAAAAGATGAGGATGGTGCGAGGAAATAGTTCCATTAGTTTTTCCATGTCTCGTTTCATCATTAAAGTAAGGGACACCCCTATTATATTTCCCAAGTCGTTGCCTCCACAATGAATGAGCATGATGGCCGGGTGCCCTATTTTTCTCAGACTTAAAATGTTTGAAAGAATTTGTAACCGCTGCTTTCCTCGCATTCCAGACCATTTAATTGTGGAATGTGTCAAACCTATGGCCATGGTAATATTTAGTTTCTCACAAAAAGCCAGCAGCCAAAACAGCCAACTGTCTCCAAACAGCCACACTCTTTTCATTGCAGCCATGGTGATATCTGCAGCGTTTCTCTGTTTCCAGGAAAATTATTCCTACTATGAATTTCAAGTAGTTTGTGTGAGTGGGGTATGTATGATGGGTGTGTGTGTTGTAGTTTCTAATTGGTTGATGGTGCTGTTGTTATTATTCACTGCATTGCTATTCGCTGGTAGAACAAATGACACTTTGTGTGTTTGTGGGCATGTAGTAGCCACAGCTCAGGTAGACATGAGCACAATCCATGGGTATATTAGGACAATTGACACGTCATGTGTAGTAGCTGTGGCTACATTTGTGGTCGCGTCTACAAACATACATGTTGTGTGCAATAATCATATGTTCCTCTGGATGATACAGTCCAGACTTTTTTTTATCTAGGTTATTTTATGTACTTAGTTGTTCACTTAGTTCATTTGAAGGTTTGAAGGCCAACTTATTTTGATTTTGGGTTTGCAGAAAAGTGTTTGTGCAGCCGCAGGTACAAACCAAAATCTTTATCTGCGTCAAATAGCCGCAACTATGAAAGAGGGTAGGTGGGGGTAAACTAGATTTCTGTCAGTTTTATTGTTTGCTATTGGTTGTTGTTACTTTTGTATTTGTGTTGGGCTTAGTGATAGGTTGTGCTGAAAATGTGTCAGCAATGTTAGTAGTTTTATTGGTATATAGTACTCTTTTTTTGCTATTCATTTTGGAAAGTAGAAGAGCCACTATTTTCTTCAATTTCGTCCTTGTGGTTTTTGAAATCTCATTGCGCACATGGCAGGAGTGTGGCTGATGTGAAAGTAAGCATTGATCACCATTTACATATTGCAGTGTTGTCTGTGTTAGTTGTAGAGTACACTGTTATCAGATGGCGTTCTTTTATATTTTTATATTTTTTCATTTGTTGTGTTTGTTTGACAAGTATTTTTGAATGTGGAGCTTTTGTGTAGATTATTAAGGTTGAATGTTGTCTGTTTTTTTTCTTCTTGTACTTTTAATGTATTTTGAGGTATGCAGTCCTTGTGGGTGTTTGGAGTGTTTTGTGAGGTAGTTCAATTGATGGTGTTTTTTATGGCAATTTTATTTTTGTAATGTGCTTATTTTTGTATGTTATTATAGCTTCATTGTTATGATCAACCCAGTGGATTTGTAGTAGATGTTGTACACTTAACTCCTGTGAAAGGTGAACCTATATTCAAAAGACAGTGGTACTGCTGCAGCTGGAAGTAGGGGATGGATGGAAAGCTTTCTTAGTGACCTTTCTAGCATTTGTAATGATTTATCACATGGAGTGGAATATCTCCCATTCCTTAATTGTGGCATCTCCCTTACTAACAATCCACAGCATGTTTTAAACATGACTTTCATAATGTTTAGTTTGGGCGTTGGTAAAATAGGTGTCAGTGCAGTGGATACCACTGCCAATGTAGAGGGTGCATTTCCAGTTGTCGTTGGTGATGTACTAGTGGATGGAGATGCTGCTGGTGGTGCTGATCTTCGTTTATGGAATTATTGGGACCCATGCATTTTTTTCTTTTATGATGTTCATGTGCTTTATGATACTCATCATCGACATCGTCCCAGTGGATTTGTATAAGATGGTTAATCATTATTGATGTCCCTAGACTTTGAGACAGGATATCGGAAGGTCCACCTCGTAGAAGTTTGTTGTATAAGATGCACACTACCTCCTCCACCTTTTTTCTCAAGCAGTGTTCCTGGAATTTAAATAAGCGCCAACTGTCTGCATTGTTATTCATACCAGTGTGCTTCTTCTTACTTGGTGATGGATTGTAGTCCCAAATGGTGACGTCGCCACTACTTGAGACTTCAATGACTTGTTCATCTGTTTGAAAATATTTGTGTTCATTGCAAAGACATTTAAAAATTGTTAGATAAACTTATTCTCCAAGTTTACTTATGCTACCCTTAACCTTTCCATTCTGTTTCCTGCATGCAACTAGTATAGTGTTCTTTGTTTGTTTTCACCCAGTTTATATATAACAGTTTGTTTGTTGAAGTGGTATTTTCATATAGTTTTTTACATTATTGTATTTTTTTTAATCCAAGTTGGATTTTTTCCCAATGACCCAATGATTAGTATGTTGAAAGAGAACAGTGTCCTATAGTTGTATCTTTCATACAGTGCATTTGAGGCACTGCATATAAAATATGAGGGTCATGAAAACGTGTGCATAAAATTGTGTTTATAAGAGTATGTGTGTCATTGAACTGATTCTGTTTTCTTTTTTTCAGATAGGAGCATACATTGTATTTCAAAATATATATGTGTAGCCACGGCTACGGTTACAACTACAGTTTCGCCGAATGGGCCATCGGCATTTGGAGATGCGAGTAATGGCAGCAACGACTGGGAGGTGTCCTAGGCACAAATTATATGTCATAAATCCGCAGCTATGTGCGTAATGGTTGGAAAATATGAGTAGATGAGTATTGGGTGAAAGTATGAAGAGTTGAAAGAGTACAGTGTCAAAAGTTCTTGCAGTTACTCCGAAACCTTTCCACTGGCAAGTACAAAAAGCAATGATTAATGTAAATGGATTTTTTCTGGGTGTGGTGATTATTCACTGCTACAGACTGCTATGCCATCTGATTGGACATACTTGTATATGCGGTGTCATCATACGGCGTGGGCGTAGCTGTGTCGATAGAGCTCAATGTGTGATTGGTCGGTTTGTTCAGACGTATAAAGCCCACGTGCAGATGTGGACTGGCTGATACATTAAGCGCGGGTTACATCGAATGGCACAAGCTTACTCACGTCGATGGCATCTGATTGGATAGTTTGTTGATGCATATAGGAGTGACATGTAAGCGCAGACCCGCAGCGTGCAGTTTGATTGGCTGATATATTATGCACAAAGATGCATAGCCACATTGAAGAATGTTGAAGTTCTGTTGGCTCTTTTTGTACACACAGGTTCCTTTCCCCAGTCTTTGCTGTATGCAGCCATGTGTATATATACCTGAAAGAGGCAGCTACTCATTTTTTTAAAACTATATATTTCTGCATCTATATGGCCCGTTCTCCTGTAAATATTTATTTGTATTTATAAATATAGTGAAAGTTAGTGTAAAATGTTAACATTTTAATAACTATAGATGGGCAGTACACATACATATAAATATTTTATAAAAGTGTTGGCATATTGCCTTTTATTTTACTTTGTAGACATAATGCAGTGTTTTGCTTAGCTTAATTGTTTGTGTTTTTAATATTTAAATTAATACACTATACAATCAAAGAAAAAACTTTAGTTGCAGAAACGCTGAGGTGAGCAATACATTGTATCAAAACCTTTGAAATTCAAGGACAAAATATCAATGTGCATGGTTAAACCCATGTGCATGTCACTGTGTTAAAATATACAGTGTGCAATCTTGAAAGCTGTGGCCATTGCTAGTGCCCATTAATATGTCAGAATATACAGACGGCACAGCAAAATACCATGGCCACTGACTAGTATTGTGTTGAAAACCATGACTAGTGGCTGGTTAGTGTATATAATAAACAGTGGGCACGGCTGAAAGCCATAGCTAGTGGCTGGTTAGTGTTAGTGTCGCTTATTGAATTTTGTTATTTTTAAATTTAACGTGGACATGGACAAAAGATGAACAAACTGATCAAGGTCAAAGGCCATGGCTAGTGGCCCATTTATATGTTAGAATATATAGTGTGTACAGTCAAAGATTGTGGCCACTGGCCAGTAATCTGCTAAAGTCTATGGCTAGTGCCTATTCAGTGTATGTAATATACAGTTATGTTATGTTATGTTATGTTACTTGGCATTTATATAGCGCTCTATATATCATTGGTATGACCTCAAAGCGCTGGTATGTTGAACGCCCTCGGGAGCCATAGTTCTGGTCAGTAGAGAGAGAGAGATAGAGTCGTAGGGTGCGTGGGTGCACCGGATATGTGTGCAGCTCATGTAATTGCTGGGTGGTAGCTGCATCCTAGAGTTAGGTGTAGTTCTGGAGATATCAGTTGGATGTGTGCAGTCTGGTGGGTGGACACCCAGACTGGGCTTCTTGCTGTGTTAGACCTGAAAGATGCATATGTGAGCAACTAGGCCGGAATGTGCTCGGCTAGCTGCGTTTTATTAGGGTGATGAGGTGTTCATGGGGTCGTATTCGTAATGTGAACAGCTAGGCCGAATTAATCCAGGGTATACCTGTGTTCTAGTTGAATGATGGTGTACAGTAGAGAGTAAGCGTAGTGATGTGATATGATGGTTATCTTTAGAGCGCCCGAGACCAGGCACGTGAATAGGATGGTAGGGAACATGGTGACACACGGACACATAAAGACAGGGGGCTGGGTTTACAGGGACAGGTAGACACTGTTCAAAGCTGCATACACTGGTAAAGGCCAAAATCTATGGTTGGTAGCGTGTTAGTGTTTTAAAATATTCAGTGCACATGGGTGAAAGTTGTGACCACTGTCCATAACTGATGGCATGACTAGTACCCATTCATGTGTTAAAATATAGTTGGCCATGCACACTGGCCATGGCTGAAGTCCATGCTTAATGCCAGTTACTGTTGTAATGTAGTTAGCGATGTCATCAGTGATGTGATCTGTACTGTCATCATTGGGGTCATAGTCTGCATAACAGGGGGCACAAAATTAAGGTGGCTATAGTATAGCTGAATTTCCAGGGTTTTGTTGCATTAAGTTCCCACCTTAACGACCCTGCAACTAAAGTTTTTTCCTTGAATCTGGATTTGTATGCTTAGGAGAGCGACATTAAAAATGTAATATCAAATTGAAATGAGTCTGACCATGATTTCTGCACTTTATGACAAAGATGTGGATGGGGGAGCTGTGTACTTTATCAATTATAGAGCACGCACTTTATGACAAAGATATGGATGGGGAGCTGTGTACTTTATCAGTTATAGAGCACGCACTTTATGACAAAGATGTGGATGGGGGAGCTGTGTACTTTATCAGTTATAGAGCACACAGAGTTTTTCACCCCAAGACCGCCATTTTCAGGGTGCTGATTAAGGGCAAGCTGTAGTTGCCAGGTTTCGTCATTGAAGGCTGTCAAAGATGTGGGCCTGGTGTGTGTATTCCACACAGGATGTAATGTCTGTGAACTTGTTTCGAGCTACCTGGTTGCGTTTACCCTGTCCCTTTGCCCTTTGGCCTGCTAAAGGAATGGATGCAGTCAAAAGCTGCAGGAGCAACCCCTCGTGTACCTCCATTGGTATGCCATGACATGTGGTAATATTACTCAGGATGCAAAATGCCAATATGATTTTGCGTACAACAGCTGGTGTGTAATGCTTATAAATACCCAATAAATAAATATAATGCTCCAACTGAGTGGTTGAGGGAGCGAAAGTGTTATTCAGCACTCCGAATGTGCTCTCCACTATGCCCCTGATAGAAATGTGAGCTACATTTTAGTGTGCTTCCGCTGGGTTGGCAGGATTCTTGATGGGTGTCATAATAATGAGTGATAGCAGGTAGGCACTGTCCCCTGAAAATGACAAAATAAATCCTTAATTTTGAGGTATGAAATTTTATAGATGTATGTATAGGATGTGGCAGGAGGAGTGTGCTTGTGTGCGCCTGATGGTCGATACTCATCAATGAGACACTTTTTGCCAAAAGTTCCCAATGCTAGGGCCTGGTGGATGGGGGAATGGCATAATATGCAGCCGTCATGCCAACATCCTGGGTAGTTGACATTCACGAGCATGATGTGTCCCTTTGCATCATTGATGGCCTACACATTGATTGAAAGCCAATTTTGTCTATTCCGATATTTATATTCTGTATCTCGTGGGGGGTTGAAACGCAACATGGGTGCAGTGGATTTGCTCCGAGTACCTTTGGGAAGTGGGCAACTGCATCGAGTTACTGAGCCACTCTTTGCCTTGCGTCCTGAGTGCGTGGCATGTCTATATGGCTGTGCACATGTGCTATGATGCAGCACAGGACCTGTTGGAGGCAGCGTGATTGGGTGGCCAGGGAAATACCCCCAACCATGGCTTTGGTGCACTGGAATGAGCCATTAGCCAGGAATGAAATGCAGATAGAACTTTCACCAGGGGCGGTACTGGCTATGAGCACACAGTGGGTGACGCTCATTGACCAATTCAAGGATGACATGTGGGGAGAAGCAGTATGTGCCATACACTTCATCATCTGGCATCCTGAAAATAGTTGTGCAGGTATGCAAGATTCTGGGCCTCCTCTTCCTTCTCCTCTTCCCCCTTCCATGTAGTAGTATGAGATCGAGCAATGCGGGAATGGGGATGATCGCGAGATTTGGATTTTTCTATGATTGCATTGCGCATTTGATACTTAGAATTGCATAGTGCAGTTCTACTTTGCACATAGTCACGGGTGGCAGTAACATTCGGCTCACTTTCATTTAGCATGTAAGAGCGATTCAATCTGTGAACACAGGTATGTTTGAACTTGATGGGGTGGCTTTGTAAATTTTCAAAGTGCCTCCCACCCCATGCCCATGTTATCCCCCATTATCCTACTTTATTGAAGAAGTTTGCATATTACACCCCTTTTTCCTCTTTGCGCTGGCCATTCCCTCACGCCTCACGCAAAGCTCTCGAGCATTGCGCATTGTGTCGAAGGACCAGCGCAATGTCTTATCTATGAATCTGTTAAATTAGTTTTGGGCAGCGCAAAATGCATTTTTTAAGCACAAAGTGGATTTGCATAACGCAAAACCTTTTGTAAATTAGGCCCTTTGTTTATTAGTGGGGAAACAGAAACAGCAGAGAAATCGGTTTAGATACTTAGGGCCTAAATCACAGAAGTGTTTTATAATGGAACAACCCCATTGGAAAACGCTCTGTGAATCAGGCCTTTAGTTGTGTTCCTTTGGCTGAGAATGGTCCGCAATAGAGTCCAGTCTAAGTTTAGTGCAAATGCTATTTGCTCTATTCCCTATCACACTAGCAGAATACAAGAGCAAAACAATATAATTCCATTTCAAACATCCTTATGTGATATAACTTGAGGCAAATACTGCTTGCTCCATTCCGCATTATGTGAACAGCACATGGTGTGAAGTGCATTGGCACATTTTTTAGCACTGGTGCAAAAGTTAGATCATCTGCCACCTAGAACAGTTGGGCCTCATGAAATGGCACAAAGTACAAGTGTGAATAATACAATCAACAATCAGTAATGGGTGTGTCAATAGCTGTGTCCATTTATTTATGTTTCAAGGACTTGGAATGAAGTACACATCCACAAAGCTGCATCCAGGGTTGAACTAGCACATAAAATCGGTGCAGTCACCAATGAAAACATTGCCCACAATCAGATACTTTTCAAAACAAATTGGTTGGGCCTGATTTGCAACAATGTTTTCAATGGGACTTTCCCACGTTAAAACATATTTGTAAATCCGGCCACTCAGGGGGCTGTTTTTAGTAAAGTATGGTGCAAAAAAAGCATTTCAAAGCAAGTTTGCTTGGTTACATTGGTTAAAATGAGTGTATTACAAAACAAAGAGGTGATGGCTGGAAGGTTTTGAATTAATCTTAACCTCTGGCATTGCTCTGTGCAACCCTCCAGACCATCATCCTTTGCCTGCCAAGTCATTAAAAAAGGTGAAAGACCATATGCAAATCAGGCGTGGTCCCACCACAAAAGTGGTAGTCCAGCCCAAACTGCTTGCTCACATCCCTTCTGCACGAGACCACAAGCATCCCCAGACATGTTTTGGCCTAGTTGGGCCTCATCAGTGGGATGTAGCTTGGGTCTCTAGGCCCAGCAAGCACAGGACACACGTCTAGGCATACCCATCCCACTCGGGACAAAGCAAAACAAAAGAGGTGATGGTGGGAAGGATTTGAATTCATCTTACCATCTGGGATTGCTCTGGACAACCCAACAGGTCATCTTCTTAGCTTTCCAAGTCATTACAAAAGGGGAAAGACCATATGCGAATCAGGTTTAAACGACCCCAAAACCGAAATGAGTGTATTAACAATGCCAGTTGCCCAATCAGGCCAAAATAATTGGCCCACTCTGGCCAAACAATGAGGGCCATACCAGAATCATGGGCTGGTACTTCAGGCATTGCCCTATTGCCCTATTGGCCAGTCCGAGCCTAGGTCCAGCTTCGAAAGTATTTACTGAACATTACTAAAAAACCTACAAAGCCCTATCTCCTTTTGTTCAACATGAACATCAATGTTTTGGGGGGAAATATGGCATCAGAAGGTTGAACATTTGAATGTGAAATTGATCCTTATTGCTTTCTGGAGAATGAATGCCATGATTTTGAAAGTACCATTAATTGGTTAGACAAATTGTAATTTGCAATAATCGGATTTGCCAATGTTCATAGCACAATTCAAACCGACATCGTACACCAGGCTCACGTTTTTGAGATTATTTTTTTTGGATGACAAGATGAAGCATATTTGATATAGTTACAAACACTATTGGCACTTTCCCCACAATGACTGATCTTCGACAAATCAACACACTAAAGTTATTACTTATGTACACCTCAGACTAAAGTTGGATGTCAGTACAGGAGTAAATATCTACATGGGTTTCCCAGAGTTCAGTGAAGCAATGGAAGATAGGTTCTTCACACTCAAGTACAGCTCTAGACATCAGGTAAGTTCATTGAGTTTATTTGTGCACAAGTGTACACAATATAGGGCCTCATTATAGGTTTGACGATAGCCTTGCCGGTAAAACCGGCAGGCTGCCGACAAACTTGCGAAGATTTCCTGCGCCCGCGAATGGGCAATTACGAGTCATTATGACCCTGCCGGACCCAGTAATTGCCCATTCGTGGTCGCCGGAATGAAATGCTCCCCATTCCCATTTGAACCCTATAGGGCTCAATGGGAATGGCGATGTCGGATGCACCGGCACCATTCATAATGGTGCCGGTGATTCTGACATGCTCTGCTCGCGGGTGCCGGTCTGCCTGCCAGGTCCGACCTGGCGGGTGAAAAGGCATCCACGAGCAGAACTCGTAGTTTGCTGGTGAGGTCACTATGGTACCGGCAAGCTTACCAGTACTGTAGTTACCGGACCAGCAAACTTATAATGAGGCCCTACAACTCTTAGTGTAGCATAGGCATAATAACACTGCCCCATCCACACACCAGCTCAGGTCACTCTAACTGTTCCCCTCTCACTTCATCATTTAAACCACACAACACACTCTACATGACACCGTCACATTCCACTGACACCCTCACATTCCACAGACATCCACCACACTGATAAGTAATGTGCAATAAGAACATTGCTGCACGTCTCCCCCATACATTCATCATGCACACCATCAGCACAACACAATAAACACATCACTACACCTCTCCTCCCGTTCACTCATAGCAACCACACAAAGGTGGACACCAAACATGGCAAAAATGAATAACCAGGTACCAACCTCACCTGCCAGCAAAACCACAACAAATGAGAAAAGATGAAACAGCAGATGGAACCTCTCACCAGACACCCAGATCCCTTCTGGCACAAACAGCCACGTAGGCAGTACACCTACTACGAACACAAAAGATGGAATACAACCATCTGCAAAACTGGGGAGCCTGCACAGCACACACAGCTAACCACACACTGTAATGTAGACAACAGTGCCGTCCACCGAGCACAGAAGATAGAAGCTGCCTAACCGTATAAACTGCGCAACGCACCACCGCTCAAAGGCACAGAACAATCAACCATACTCACCACCACACATCCCATGGGATTTTAGGATTCTAGAGCCCATTCCAAGAATTACAGCTATATATGACAGTGAGCTACGACACTTAGACCCAAATAACATCCAATGCGGGCATGTGACTTAGTTTTCCACTAATATCTGTTTGAGGCAAACATTGCCCAGGTGCAAAACAAGCAGTGTTTAAATACATATTTGCATCTTATTTGCCCCAGTGAAAAGGAATATGGGCCTCGAGACGTATAAACTTAAAATGAACCGCATTTGAATGCACACACTTTTCTGTTCTCTCATTTTTGACAACGCACCTACGTTACCAGACGTAAAATGAGTGCAGGTCCAGTTGGAGAATGAAACAATGTTGTGCATAGGGACGGACTAGGACAGCTTGGCTGAATGGGAGCATCCGTTCCTTTGGAAGGGAAGCGGCATGATTTATGAATTGAGAAAAACATGCCGTGATACAGGAAACATGTTCCGCAATCTCTCCTTGCAAATCCCACAACAAATGTTCTCAATTTTTTCTACATACAGAAATTCCCACACCCTGACAATTATTATTTCCTGAATATGACCTACGATTTCTCAGGGAAAGCAGAAAAAACACTAACCCTTTTTTTTTTGTTAATTCAAACCATCTCCAGATGGGTCTCATAAATCTTTGGGGATCAATATAAAATGACCTTTCTGGATGCTGGAATGAGTATCCACTTATACTGCTTGCTTTACGACTTAAGGTGAAGTTAACCTACTGCACTACTGCCAAAGAAAAACGACACCAAGCTTGAAATCCATCTTTGTTGACTAATTTCTATGCCCCCATTCACAATTTAGAAGCCTTCCTGCACTCCACTGCAAGACACAAAGGCCATTGTGCAATGATCCTGCTCCACTGCAGAAGCGTAAAAGTGTGCACTGTTCCCTTCATACATGGAATCATCTTTCACAGATGTGGCTGTGCACTTGCCATGCCAAGATGAGCCAGATGTGGACCTATTCACCGAGGGACAGGTGCGGCGGAAGAGGAGATAAAACATTTGGGGAACGTCGAAGCAACTGCACCGCTGCTGTTAGATAAATAGTGGATCTGCCAAAAAATAGTTTATTTGCTTATTTTCATGCAAGTTTATGCTCAAATATATCTTTTTTGTGCACGTTTGAGGATGCTTCAGTAATGTTTCAATTTTCCAAGGACATACTTGAGACGTAAATGTGTCTAATTAAATGTAAACATTTGTCTAAGAAGACGTAAGAGTCAAGTTTGTCACTGAAATGGTAAGTCTTTATTTGGAGAATATTACAATGTGTTAATGGAACCTATTTTACACAGAATAGCATTTCTGCTAAGCACAAATTATTTCTGTTCACTGTAATGGTGGAACATTGAACAACCACTAGGAATATGGGACCTCTCCTTTATCTAGCCTTCCTCCCTTCATCCATCGGCCCAGCGGTTAAGCCTAGATGTTGCACTTAGTCTGTGGGCATGATTTACAAAAGTGTTTTTCACAATAGTGCTATCCCATTGACAAACGCTGTGTAAATCAGGCCCTGTGGGAGCTTGATATTATTTTTGTGGCCAAACAGCACACAGTTTGTCTTTCATAAATCTCATAGAGAGGCATGATGGGACTTTTCTTACAAAACCTCCAACATGCTGTGCTCTTTTCATCAGGAGTGCCAACCCAATAGATGTGATGAGGGTATCTGCAAAAGGTTTTTCTGAATTAAATTAAATATCCTCAATGTCCATCTCTACCCATCTTTAATTATATATCCTTGGCTCTTTGGAGCTTTTTTGTATATCAGCCGTACCGAATATAATATAATAGAATACGTCTCCTGATGTGTATACGTCATGCACTTTATGTAGTTATTTATTTAGTGCAATACAGCCAGAGCATTTAGTCTGGTACATTTTATGAGGCAATACATTCATCTGGTCATTCGTCCTATGTTAAACTTAAGAGTAAACTCCATCTGATCATTTGGACTGAATGCCAACTCTGATGAGGCTTGCCCCCTCCAGCCTATACGTCAGGGAGACATGAAGACCCCACTATTCAACTCAGATGAGGCTTGCCCCCTCCAGCCTATACTTCAGTGAGACATGAAGACTCCACTCTTCAACCCAGATGAGGCTTGACCCGCCCAGCCTATACTTCAGGGAGACATAAAGACCCCACTATTCAACCCATATGAGGCTTGCCCCTCCAACCTATACTTCAGGGAGACATGAAGACCCCACTCTTCAACCCAGATGAGGCTTGACCCGCCCAGCCTATACTTCAGGGAGACATGAAGACCCCACTATTCAACCCATATGAGGCTTGCCCCTCCAGCCTATACTTCAGGGAGACATGAAGACCCCACTCTTCAACCCAGATGAGGCTTGACCCGCCCAGCCTATACTTCAGGGAGACATGAAGACCCCACTATTCAACTCAGATGAGGCTTGCCCCCTCCAGCCTATACTTCAGTGAGACATGAAGACTCCACTCTTCAACCCAGATGAGGCTTGACCCGCCCAGCCTATACTTCAGGGAGACATAAAGACCCCACTATTCAACCCATATGAGGCTTGCCCCCTCCAGCCTATACTTCAGGGAGACATGACGACCCCACTCTTCAACCCAGATGAGGCTTGCCCCCTGCAGCCTATACTTCAGGGAGACATGAAGACCCCACTCTTCAAAGGACATTGGGACAATCACTCCACTCTGCTTATCTTGTTCCCCCTCAGCTCCCTCTACCCATCCTAATGCCCCCCCAGCCCCGCTACCTCTGCAGCATGCCTTCAGGGCCCTGTGTGTGCCTCTATGCAGCACACCTGTGTCCTTCCTGGCTATGTTCGTGCTATACACCTCCCACGCATACACTCATTGCATAAAGCGTCTGTGGAGGCGGGGGAGGCCAGGCCACTGCACTGTATACTGAATTTCAGAAAAAAAGGCTACACATGTAAAAAAAAAAAAAGCTCTTTCCCTTTCCATCACAGTGCATAGGACGAAGCCTTCATTACAAGCCCTCTTACGTCTTTCAATCCGTTGTGTTATTTTTTCTGCTACCCAGAATGGTTTCTTTGCTATTTAAAACTACATTTTCATGATAAATGAAAGATTCAGGAGCAGCCATTACTGTGGGCTATATGCAGCCTGTAATATCACTTAGGCATATTACAAAATATAATATCTGGTACTTAACGACTAACTTGCATACAAAAGCGCACATAATGTCTCATAAAATCCTTAAAATGGCTTCGGTTTAAGAGTCCTTTTTTGAAGAAAAAAAGGAAAACACCTTCGGGGAATATTGTAAATGAAGTAGCATTCCAGTCTTGGAAAAAAAACACACACACTTGCAGAATTTTTTAATATAAATTGAACACATTAAAAATTAATTTTGCATGACCATTTTGCATTGCATTTCTAAGGCATAGTTAAGATAAGGCCGTAGCTCCTCTTTGTTTAAAGCAACATGGCGTTTTCCTCCTTCACATCTCTGCACCTAATTATTATTTCGATGAATCTGGCAAGGCGGTGCCAGCCCCTTGCATTTGGCAGGCCCACGATGACTTGCTGACATGGTACCTGGCTACCTGGAGACACTTCTACAGAAGAAGCCCATTCACAGCAGAAAGGACTCTGCATGAAACGCTTGGTGTAACGCCCACTCGAAGATCTCCCATTGGGAGATGGTGTTGCAAACCCTCATTATAAGAGCGAACATATGCAATGAAACGCCAACATGCTACCCATACAATGGCTAATACAAGTCTAAGATATGCTTAAAATATTACATTATAATAATCAATGATAAGAATCCAACTGTCCTTTTTGTTTCTGTTTTTGTAAAAGTATTGCTCAGATTCCAGGCTACTGCACGATCGTTTTTAATTCAAACCTATACTTAAGTTGAAGAGTCTGTTTTATTTTATTTTATGTATTGTATTGTTTGGAATTGGCATTGATGTTGCCCAAAATACATTCTTCAGTAAGAGCAAACGCTGGTTTTGCACTTTCCATGAGCATATTCTGTTATCAGAGTGGAACAACCACAGCTAAACGCATATGTTGTGTTAGGCATAGCTTTTCCCCCTGGCTGCTTTAAAATAAATAGGGGTTTTATTCTTCTCCGTTGTGTGGAACTGTGATTGGACGTGCGCGCGCTGTTCTTCAGCAATAGATTCCCAAAGGCAGGCATCACTTACAATAAGACATTGACGAATGTCTCTTTCCACCAGAGAGCTGGTGTTGCATGGAGCTGACATGTTGTAGTTGCACAGTGGCTGTGACATGAGCCGCCTGCTATCAATGCTGTGCGCCAGCTGGGAGCTTGCTAAGGCTCGCTCTGGTGGTTCACCCCTTGCACCTCTGGTGATCAGCTTCAAAGAGAGGAGCAGCGCCTGAGCCTAACAACGCGCTGGTACATGTATTCACATTTCTGTACGATTTATTCTTCCCATTTTCCCATCTAGTGCTCTATAGCAGTTCGCTTAGCATGAAGCTCTCCAAAACGCTCAATGAATTAAAGGCACGCCCGTGTTCGGTGAGCAAAGCAACAAGCACACGCAACTGAGTTGTTACGATAACAGAAGGAGAACATCTGCATATCAATAACAATTCTAATAATATTGTACGTGTGTTGTTCCATAACATGTTCATGACATTTCTCCCTACAGCAGACAGTTTAGGCATAGAAAAGTAGACACAACCCTACTACATAGGGCAGAAAGACAGGACACAGACAACACAGGCATGGGCTCAGATACCTGTTAAATCTCAACACTGCTTAACTGAACTACAAGATCTGCATCACCAGAGCAGCCACCGCATTTATTTGTTTATTTATTTATTTATTTTGCAATTTGTAAAGCGCGCCTAACCCGCAGGCATCTGGAAGCTTACATTAAAACCGAATTCTGCAGAAATGATCAGGAAGGATCCTTGCAGGAGATTGTCACGCAGGTGCGAAACAAAGAGATTCCCACGGAATATGCCTGACATTTACAGACTGTAAATAGCAAGTGGATTCTATTGGAATCCATAAAACATGTGCCTGCATAGTATAGTTTTCAGGCAGCATTTTATATCTCTTAAAGCAGAAAGTAAAAGTGAAGTGTAAAGACGGGTTTGGCTTGATTTACTCTTCACAATTGCACTCCACTTTGAGTTTGTTTAAAATTGCACGCGGGAGACCAGAAGGCCGGAAGTGTTGTTTCTTCTGTGTTGGTTGTTCCCTGCATGCAATTAGCATATAGGATACAATTACCACCATTGTTTTTATCTCTTTGCCACATGTCTAAATTCAGCCTTCACAAAACGTTCCTAACTCTCTGTAAGCGCAAGAGGCTCAACCACATGGCTCCTTCCTCTAGCCATTGGGTTTGAACTTTTGGTTAAAAATGTTCATAAGCTTGGCCTTTGTAACAACTTTCTAAACCATCTTAAATGTGGGTGGTTTGATTTTTTAACAAATACCTTCATCTGGCACTAGGTGCTATGGTTTTCTGCTGAAACAATGTGACCTTGTAGTGAAGGCTGAAAAACCCTTGGTGGGGTGGGTCCAATATCATATGCATAAGGTTTTCTACTTCTGCAATGAAACAGCCGCCTGAAGAAAAATGTTTTACAATCCTGCCTAGAACAATGCCAGTGGATATGATTAATTCATACCCTTTCCATTCATCACTGTATAATGCAGCAATGTCACACACATATGAGGGATATTCTCAAATGTGGGTCTGGACATTTCTGTGCCATAAATCCCAGGCTACACCTAACTGAGGTTGCCCAATGACTCTGAAACCTGTCTAGAGTTGCTTGTGGCCGTGTGCAGAAATGATGTGGCTTATCAGTTTGAGCTGGGTTACGACTTTTGGGGTAGAAAAAAGCACATGGAATGTTCCCCTTCAGTAATGACACATTAGTTGGAAAGCTGTCGAGAGCAAAGGCTAGTAATTATTATTAATTCACAGATTTAATATCATCAATCTTCAATGTTGCAAAAATGAGAAGCTGACAGTGCCTGACCATCACAAAATAAATAAGCTACCAATTGATGCTGGAGATTATTTTGCTTTATTTTACTTTAAATTCAATTTCCCCTCCATTTTTCCAGCCTTTAAAAGGGCCTTTGTGAACTACTGTAGTTATTTTCCCTGGTTGTCCCTTAAATCCGATTCCCTCCCTTTTGCAAGCCTTTAAAAAAGCCCTTTGTGTGCTTTCAGCTGGATTTGTGTTTTTTCCCTTGGTTTATTTTGGTTTTTGCAAGAACAGAGTTCATGTTTTAAGGAGCCATTTTGTACTCCCCTTCCCATAATCTCTTTAGGAAATGCAGGCTTCCAATAGGCCAGAGAGTCCTGAGTCCTCCCCCTGTCCTATGTTTACAGTTAGCCTAGAGCAGCCTCGCCTGGTCAGCTGGTGCAAGGACTTTGATAAGGGCAATTCCCTGATTGTCTGTTTGCCTGGTGCCCAGCCCTATACTGCAACTCCCCACCAGCTCGAGTGATCAGTGAAAAGAAGGTAAGGGAAGACATAGTATTCTCAATTTGTTTCTTGCCACTTTTCAAATTCACCACCACGATTTCCACTCTGTGAGATTCTGTCACTTTGAATGATGCCGCTGTGACATTCTCTAACTTTACATTTTAAAGGGGATGTTCTGTCAGGAATTTTAACGGCCCAATGGATGGGGCATGTATTTTTGAGCATATGTCAATTGCTCAGAAATAGTTTACCAATGCATCTTACCTGCAATTTTCTCAGATTTACTAGTGCGAAACTCTTGTGATAATTGTATCTGTTGATCCATCAACCTAAGTTCAAATGCCATTGTGACAGTAAATCAGATCACCCATCCCTCAAGTTGACATCGATATGTCAAACCGATAAGCTATGCCTCTTTTCATGATATTTGTGCACAGCGTAGCTAGAAGGTACCCTTTCATCAACAACGTCATCATGTTACCTAACGCAAAAAAAGGAAGATCAACACACTTTTTGCAAAAAGAACAAAACAACGTACAGTTTTCAATAAATACTCCCAGTCAGGAATTTACCAAGCCGTTATATTTCTTAATTCAATGGAAAAAAAGTTGAATACATCCAAAGAAACATTCAAACTTTTGGCACACACAATCAGTGGAAGAAAACAATGGGCCTCATTATGACCCTGCCGGTTCGGAAACAATGGTGCCGGGTTTCCGGACCGCCATATTACAGGTCTGACGTAGTTGCCGTGCCTGACAGGTCTGACCCTGCCAGGCACAGCAGCCATAGTAGACACACCGGTCACGGAAACACTTGCACGGTTAACAATGGTGCCGGTGCTTCTGTGTCCCCACTCCCATAGAGTTCTATGGGACTCTATGGGAATGGGGGCTTACATTTTACCAGCACCTGACTTTCCAGGCCGCTGGGGTTGTAATCTCCCGGTGGCACCGGGAAGTCAGGCACCAGTGAATATTTACAGGTCCGGCGGCAACCCTGCCGGTAGCACCGGCACGGTTACCTCCAGACTCGTAATGAGGCCCAATGTTTACTACAAAGTATGGTTTGAATTTGTAGGTCGACTGTCACATTCCATACAATCTTCCTCATTCTGTTCATATATGGCTAGGACTTGAATTGAGAAAGTCCAAGTTCAAAGTTCATTGGAATAAAATATAATTCAATTGTATTCCATCATCTATTTTCTTTCAAAGAACATGGCGTCCCGTTGGGTTCCATGTGTTAAAATCGCGGCAAAAATTGCATTTGACACAAAATATTGTGGCAAAAAGGCTGTGGTTTTGCAGCTGCAATTCATGTAAAGGATGCGGGGGACACCTCTGCAACCCCCAGACCCATTATACCATTTAAGGGGAGCGGGCGACACCCCCACAACCCCCGCCCGCTCTCCTTAAATGGTGTAATGGGAAACACCTTTAATGGGTCAAACCACAGCATTTTTGCCGCGATTTTATGTACAGGTGACATTTCTGCTGTGATTTTATCACTGCATACAGTCCTGTTGGGGAGAAAAAACATCTTGGTACACATTGACAAGAAAATGTTGATATCTGCATGACTTCATTGAGTAAACCCTGGCAAGTTTGTTCGGATGAAAGGCAACGCAAATAGGTATATTTGGGTGAGTCGATCGTCCCAAAAGATACTAATCATTGTTCCGTTCGTGATGGTGAAATTCCAATTCTGGTTGAAGAACCCCTTTGAGAAAAGGAAAATATATTTTAGCACCCATTTGCAAAATAAGTAACACATTTCACTAGATTTTAATAAAACATTACTTTTCCTGTCTATGTTATACTTCAATTAAAAACATGGCTGACTGGATTTCTAAAGTTGGCAGAGGTTCTATATGTGAAAAACCACCTACGATTAATTCTTCATGGGGATCAGTGCCAGCCACTGGTCATTTTCCATGTGGTGGATGCTGTCTTTGTAACTCCACCTCAGCATGCACTTTTATTGTTATTAATTAGAAGAGTTGTTTTTTTAAAAACCATGGCACCTGTAACAGTAGGAATGTTAAATATGCAATAACTTGTCCTTGTGACAAAACGTATATAGGCAAAACGTCCAGAGTAATCAAATTAAGAATTACGGTGCATACGTCTAAAATCCGCAATAAAAATATCACTTCACCACTGGTAGCTCATTATATTGAAAATAATCATGATTGTGAGGAATTAAAATGGTGGGCCATTGACAAAATTAGGGGAAATGATGGACCTATTACTGCTGCTAGGATACCTCAGAGAGAACAGTGGTGGCGCTATCAAATGCATAGCTACCACTGTGGCCTGAATGTACAAGAAGAATGGTCTCAGTGGCTTTAGTTGCACTGTCGTTGGTACATTACTGCCCGAGCTGCAATAAGTATGGATGGGGTATTGTATGTTTATTTTTGTTTGCCATTATAAAGTTATCCCTGCAGACTCTGTCTATTATCTACAAATCATTAACGTTTAATTTTTTATTAAGAGCGACTGGAATATTTTTCGAATTTTTTGTAATATATTGAAGGTCAGATATCCCGCACCAATTGCACCAATTTGAAACAACTGGAAAATAATATAGCCATGTAGATCTAGGTCTTCAAAAAGAAAACATGGATTGCCTATTCATGTATTCATAGTGCTTGGCCCTTTGGGAATTGACAACCCATAGCATTTCAAAGTTTTTCAAGTCTATTGGATGGTGTTGGGGGTGTTTCCTGACCCCCAGCCATCCCCGTAAACCCCCAGCACACAAGGACTCACACCGCACACGTCCTTCTGGCTCGGGCTTCCTGGTCACACTGTCGCGGCCGGGAACGCCCCGTTTATTTATGCTGCACACGGCGGCGTGCAACGTCACGCCGCCGCGTGCATGCCTCGTCATCGGGCAGCGCCACACTCCTCCTTTTTCGGGAGGACAACAACAAACATTTAAAGACTGCACACTGCAAACCAACTAACACTACAACGATAACCACATCTCAGACCCAGTTCCAAAACACCCCTTTATTGACATCCACCTGGGTCCCTTTATTTAACAGTTCTCACCATCAGGATGCTCAGACAGATGTCCCAATACGTAGTCGCTGAGTTGAGCGGGTTTCCCTCGCCCAGCCCTCTGGGGGTACCTCCCGCTCACCTCCGGCACGGGTGATCTGTCCATAGGCGTCGTCCGGGCCGGGGACCCAGGCTGGCAGGGTGTCTCTCATTGGTCCTCCGGAACCACCCGTAGGTCCAGATCAGGGGGTGGGTCAGGTCTCGGATCCCCTAGCTTCTTGAAGAAGCTCACATTGCGGGTTACCGCAGACCTTCCGTCCGAGGCAGTCACCATGGATCCCTTGACTGCAACGACTTCCAGCGGCCCAGGCTCATACGGAAGGGAGAGCTTTCCATGGGGGTGTCTATTTCAAATGAGGACCTCATCGCCCGGCTCCAGCCGCTGCGGGCGAAGTCCTCGCCGTATGTTTTCCTGTTCGATCCTCACTCGCCGGTCTGCCTCGACCTGTTGGTTGTTGATTACCCCCGGTTCTTTCTCCCCCACCTCTGGTAACAGCCCCCGTGGGCACCGTTTGAATAACGCCTCTGCCGGGGCCACTCCGGTGGAGGCATGGGGGGTGGTGCGGTACAACCTCAGGAATTGATAGAGAACTCTTTGGAGGGATTGCCCCTGGCGCTGGGCGATTCTAAAGGTCTTGTTCAGAGTCCTCATCAGCCGTTCGGCTTCGCCGTTTGCCCTTGGCCATAAGGGTGTGACCTTCCTTTGTAGCACCCCGCAGCTCTCCATTAGCTCAGAGAATCGCTCACTCTAGAACGGCGCCCTGTTGTCCGAGCACAGTGTGTTAGGGAAACCATGGGCCACAAACACCTTTCCCACGGCCACCACCTCATGCTCAAACACCACCGACTCCACGAATTCCACTTCCAGGTATCTTGAGTATTCGTCGACCAGCACCAGGAAGTGGGTGCCCATCGTGGTGGAGCCAAAGTCCGCATGAACAACTTCCCAGGGTCGCGTCCCCCGAGGCATCGCTTCTATGGCAGGCTCACGCTGCAGGGGAGATGCCGCCTGACACCAGATGCAGGCCGCCACAAAGTCGTCCACTTTACGTTCCAGTTCCGGGAACCACACTTTAAGTCTTAGGTGGGCCTTAGTCTTGGCGGCGCCCTGGTGTCCACGGTGGGCAAGGGTGATCACCTCCCTCACCTTGGAGTGGGGCACGACAATGCGATCTCCCCTGAGCAGAAGACCGGATGCCGAAAACGAGAGCTCCTCTCAGACCTTTCACAGCTGCTCCAGTCTGGTTCTGGCCTCCTGAGTGCACTCCGCCAGGGACTCCAGCACCGACTTCCAGGAGCCATGCTGCATGGAGTGCCTCAGGATTTGGAAAAACTCATCTTCCGCTGCAGCGGCCTCAAGCTCCTCCAGGGGCATTGCATTCGGCGTGGCCACCTCCACCACCACACGTACATGTTCATAGGCTTCCTCCGCACATGTGTCATGGTCTTCCTTCCTAGGCGCACCCGGGTGTCTTGAGAGATAGTCCGCCGCATTGTTCGCCCCCGGCCGATACACCAGGGTGACTCTGTATTCCAGGAGAGCAATCATCCACTACTCAATCCTTGCCGGCGGCTTAGATGATGACCCGACCAAGATAGGAAGAAATGGCTTGTGTTCCATCACCACCGTCACCGGGCATCCGAGGACATAGAGCCGGAAGTGCCTGCAGCCCCAGAGCACCGCCAGCGCCTCGCGCTCAATCTGTGAATACCGTTGCTCCACATCCGACAGCGCTTTGCTGGCGTAAGCCACCGGGCGGTCCCCCCCATCACGGTCAATCTGCGTCAACACGGTGCCCAGGCCGAACGGGCTAGCATCGTCAATGATCTCCGACAGCACGCTGGATCGAAGAAGGCCATGGTATCCTCTGCTGCCAGGGCACCCCTGAAGTCATCGAATGGCGCTTGTTCAAGCGGACCCCAGTTCCAGGTGGTGTCTTTCCTTGTCAGTGCTCTGAGCGGTTCCGACCTGGATGCAAGATTCTGGATGAACCGTCCACAGTATGTAACCATACCTAGGAAGCTCTGCACATCGGACACGGATTCCTGAGGCTGCGCCTTTTTAATGTCCTGGGCCTTCTTGGGATCTGGTGATAAACCCCCCTCTTTAAATACAAAGCCAAAGAACTCTATCGATGGTCTCAGAAACTCGCATTTCTCCTTGTGGAGGGTGAGGCCCAGGGACTGCAACCTCTCAAACGTTTTCGCCAGCCACCTCAGATGGTCCACCTCCGTCCTTGCAAACACCAGGATATCCTCACTGATATTCAAGACACCCTCGAGATCTGCTAGGGCACCTCGGATGATATTTTGGAACACCTCCGCCGCCGAAGACACACCAAAGCTCAGTCTTTTGTGACGGTACAGCCCCCAGTGTGTAGTAAAGGTGGTAATATACCTTGACTCAGGGGGGAGAACAACCTGGTGGTAGCCCGCTCCGAGGTCCAGCTTTGAAAAGAAGGGAGCACCTTGTACCTCGGCAATGATGTCATCAATCGTCGGGGTGAGGTGCCTCTCCCTCTTGATAGCTTTATTCGGCAGCCTCATGTCGACACAGATTCTGATGGCATCTGGCTCTTTGGGTTTCCGGGCCACTATAATTGGGGACACCCAGGGAGTCGGACCCTCCACCTTCTCAATTATGCCAAGATTGACCAAGTTATCGAGCTCCTTGTCGACATGTTCACGAAGGTGAAAGGGTACCCTGCAATGTTTCAGGGCGATGGGCTGCACAGGTTCATCAATATGCAGCCTCACTGGGTCACCAGCCATCTTTCTGATCCCATTGAACAGTGCGGCATACTTCTCAAGCAAGTCATTGATGTCCTCCAGATAGACCGAGTATGCAAAGCTGACGATGCCGAGGGCCTCCGCCACTGCACAGCTCAACAAGGTGTTGGTGCTCACTGGTGTCACCTAGAAGCGTGCAGTCATTTGCGAGCCATCGTGCTCCACCTTCGCCACAAAAACACCATCCAGTGGGATGGGGTCCAGACCACTGAAAGCGAAAATGCAGGCTTTCGATGCTACCAACTTAGGAGGCATGTCCATAGCGTCATAGTGTCCCTGGGCCATCACATTGACGGACGCCCCTGTGTCCACCAGGACCGGGACTGGAGACCGATTGACTTCCACAACGCACCTCGGCTGCCTCCTGTTCTTCCCTTTCAGGATCCCCACGCTGGAGACGAAGAAAATGTTCTCTTCCTCCTCTTCGTCTGCCTCTTCCACTTGGGCGTCCTCTTCACTCTGGTCCACCTGAGCAACATTAGGCGGTCTGCCCTAGCGAAGGAGACTGGACCGTGCCGGGCCTCACGGCACCATCACAGGCATGGCCGCCTTGCACACCCTCGAGAAGTGATCTGGCAGCGCACACCTTCCGCATGTCCTTCCGGTCGCGGGGCATTCCGTTGGGTGGGGCAGGTCGTACCCACACTTTTGGCAGGATTCCCCTGCCCTCCCGGCTCTGTCCCGGGTTCCGCCGTCAGGTCTTCTGGTGCCTCTGCCACCACGCCACATCGCACACACCTCCTCGGTCTTGATGGAGCGTGACCCAGGCTGCATTCTAGCTGCCCTCGCCTCAGACACTTCATGGCATCTCCCCAGTTCTAGGATGCGTGGCAGCGTGATTCCGGGCTCCCTTAATACTTGGCGCCTGAGTTTGCCCTAGGAGCACGCCTGGATGAGCATGGTCCTGATCATGTCCTCCGCATCACCCCAGGCACAGCCGAGCGACATGCACCTCAGGAGCCCATAGAATGTGTACAAAGTCTCGTCCTCTTTCTGTTTGGCAGACAACATCACGAAGCGTTCATAGTCCGCATTGGCAAGAGGCAGAAAATGTGCTTGAAGCACGGTTTTCGCCTGACCGTAGGATCCATATCCTGGTGGAAGCGATTCAAAGATCTCCTGGACTGAGGGCCCTGCTGAGTACAACATGGTTGCCAGCCTGCTGTCGTCATCAACCACTTGAGCGGCCCGAAAGTACATGTCCAGGTGGTCAACCCACCTCTTCCATCTGGGCCCCAAGCTAGAAGGCGGGCCCGAAACATCGAACTCCAGGATGGGCTGCAAGGCCACATGTGCATGTACCTGGGGCATGCCAGGAAGGATTGGCTGGGCAACAGGTGCTACCACTGGCTGTACTGGAGGCAATGGGCCTTGAGGCCCTGCTTGACCAATTGGAGTTTGCTACACGGGCTGCACTGGAGGGAGTGGGCCTGGAGGCCCTGCTTGGGCAAATGGAGGCTGCTGCACCGCTACTGGTTGTGCACCGTCCTGATCTTCAGTATCACTCATGAGTTTGAGCGCACAGGCACCCCCAGCATGGAAAATGGAGGCCGCAACTCAAACTCTGATTCACCTCCAGGTACAGGAAAGTTCACCCTCAGAGCGAAGACAGCAAGAGCACACTGTCCCCTTTTCACGGGCAATCATAAACAGCCCAGTCTCAGCTACCAGGCCTGATGATTCCAGGAAGCAGAATGAAGAACCACTGCAACACATCTCTGTGATGATGAAGAAGATGAAAAAGCAGTAGGGCCACCAGTCTGATGAAAAAGAGGATGAAAAAGTCCCCAGCCTTCAGCTGTTCCAAAAATTGAGTTAAGGAAGAATTGTGGGCTATGCAGGCCCAGCCATTGTAGCCCTCCTCCTCGCTTGCACTCGACGTAGAAGACCCAAAATTCGAAAAAAAAAAAAAAAAATTCGGGCATAGGCACGCAGACCAACCTGTCTGCTAGCAGTGTGTCCAAAAATTAGGCCTGGATGCCACGCACCACCAAAACCGGAGCTCTATGAAGTCCACAGCCTGATTATTCAAAATGGCCGCTAGCCGCGTGGGTGAGGCACGGCCTACGGCATGAAACGAAACGTCAGCAAGATTCCGTTTCAGGAAGAAAAATTGCATATTCGTCATCGCCGGGCCCAGGCATCATTCCCCACTCGTCGCCACTGTTGGGGGTGTGTCCTAACCCCCAGCGATCCCCGTAAGCCCCCCAGCACACAAGGACTCACACCGCACACGTCCTTCTGGCTTCGGCTTCCCGATCGCACTGTCGCAGCCGGGAATGCCCTGTTTATTTATGCTGCACGCGGCAGCGTGCAACGTCATGCCTCCGCGTGCGCACCCCGTCATCGGGCAGCGCCACAGACGGACGACCGTTGGTCCATTTTCTATGGTGACTACTATGATTTGGTCTCCCTTTTTCAGGTTGTATCAGCGCGAGATACAAATAGTCCTTTGTTCATGTTAGTAACTATCATATGAGGAGGCGACGATAGTCTGCTTACTTTATCCATGATTATTCTTTCAAAATATTTAGTTACCTCGAGATGTAGGCAACTTGTTGATGTTGATAACAACTACGAGGTCTTCTTAGTTTTCATGCCGACACCGGGAACAACAACAATGCGATCCGGAATTGGGAACACGTGAGAAGGAACGAAGCAAAAGCAATTTTAAAAGGTATGCCAATTTGGAGAAATGTATAGTATGTGACCCTGTGGGAATACATATACATTTCGAACAGCCTGCAGACTAATAATAAGCATGAGAAATGTGCATAAGGTGAGAACGAGGAATCGCTATTCTGATTTAGTTTTTTGCTTCTTATATACAGCTTTGGAGCAAAGTTAAGGAAATGAATAGTCTGAAGACTGTGTAATCCGGCAGTGACGATACACATGAACATGCTCTAATGAGAGGTCAGTGTTTTAGGGCTGAATGTCATTGAGCTGCTGTGTTTATGTTGCACTAAACAAAAGGAAATAAGAGGCATATTCCCATTTTTCCTGTTGTTGCCTTGCAGATAAAATTGATTAATTCTGCATTTACAGCTGCGGAGTAAGAAGAACTTGCCCACCTGTCTATTAGAGTTGAACAAGAAATTGTTAAATCTTCCTCTTAAATTAAATAGGAGCTCAATGGACAGTGTGAACAGGACTATGGTCCTCATTACCAGTGACCCGGTCTAGAGTAAAGTGCTGGTAACATCTGTCAATGAAAGAAATTAGGTTGAGAGGATCCCAACATATCCTGAGATGGCATGTTTCTGACCATTCAATATATGAATCAAAAATATATGAAAGAAAATTAAGACAAGAATTTCCCCTTAATTACATGACATCTGTGCAGATATCCTACCCCATATAATGTGAATCCCTGGAGTTTGTCAAGGACATTGACTGTGGATGCATCTAGAGTGAGAGGTCCCTGAGTGATGCCTTGTTTCTTCACGTTGATGTGATTTTCTTTGAATAAATGAAAAAGGTGCACCTGTAAAATGCAGGTAGTTACTGTCTCACCCGAGGCACAGCACTAGATAAATGCAGTGGATTTCACTACAAACTGAACATTGATTTGAACTACGTAGGCAGAAATATACCCAAGGCTGAAGGATTGGGTAAGACCAACTTTAAAATTACAGCAAGTGGGGTGCTTGGCCAATTGGCCATGAAAATGGCCGCCTAGGCTTGATGCAAGCGGAGCATTCACCCCCATTCAAGTAGAAGTAATGGCGGAAGCATCACGGTACGTAATGATATAAGTGAAAGTGAGTGCAGGGCCGGAGGGTAGCTGTAGAGAGAGCAGAGCTGTCTGGAGCCTAACTGGTGGTCCAAAGCATTAATGACGGCGAGTCAGTGCGGTGCACTTACCAGATCTTAAACGGGGCTGTATCTGGCGAGAGGAGCATGGAAGTTGGTCCAGAGGAGAGGGGCTGATGAAGAGCGCGAGCACCCTGTGCTCCAGAGATGCAGCAGCGATGCTGGTGCAGTGAAGGGAAGCTCCAGCTTCAGCGCAAGGTCAGCAGGACAGCACACGGTGCAGCGCCTGTGAGGCTTGCGCAGAGGCAGTGATGTGGAAGGAGGCCTGGAAGCGAGGTGACAGGGGAGACTGAGCAAAGCATGTAAGGAGTGAAGGAAAGGGAGGAAGGACTTACAGCAGGCTCTGCCTAGGAGAGACAGAGGTGGAGGAGCAAGCGGGCACATCACAGTGAAGGCACGCAACTACTTAGCAGGATCCAAGGTAGAGCTGCATGTGTGAGACAGAGTTTCACGAGACAGGGGACATATTGCAGTGAATGGACAGTATGCTTGAAAAGCTATATGGATGGCAGCTGCAAGCACCTTACTGGATGTAAACCAAAGAATAAATCAGGGCTCAAACTGTCTCTGCCCCTTGTTCCCAAACACCAGACCAGAGGAGGTCTCAATTTTCTGCAGTAACATACGAGAGACACAGAGCACAAGTCCCCAGCAAAGGAGGGGTGGACACAACAACCATTACAGGCATTGCCTATATGGCAAAATGGGGAAAACCGCTGGTACCAAAACCTGCGGGGTGGCAACCTAGAAGCTGGGCGAATACCATGAGGTGCTCATCAGCGCAAAGAGGAGGAGAAGGAAGAGAGAGTGGGATCTGAGAAAAGGGGGTGAAACTGAATACCAACTTGAGTAGGAAGAAGGTCAAAGCAAGAACATTGCTGCAACCCCCCCAAGCACCCAAAGCAGAAGTCAAGTCGGGATCAAGACAGACCTAAACCCAGGATGCCTCATAACTGGATCTCATCTGAAAAACAATGTGCGAAGATCAATGAAGTTGTAACGGCCATGGGTGCAAGAGCAAAGGAAACTTATGGAAAAGTCTTGAGCGTGAAAGCTGAGATGACGAAATTCACAGACAGACTGAGAGAGATGGAGGAGAGAGCAGGGGGAGAAGAGGAGGTGGTGGATAAAGGGTTTGCCTTACAAACACAAGTGGACGAGTTAAGGGAGGGCAATAATGAGTTGGAAAACAGGAGTAGGCGCAGTTTATTCGGCTTCCCGGAAGTGGTGGAGGAGAAAGACCCAATTGTCTTTTTGGAGAAATCGATACTGGCTAACCTGAAGCTCGACTTTGCAAGGGCACTAGAAATAAAAAAGGGCACACAGGGTATGAAAACAAAACAGCGGCAGCACAGAAGCACCAATACCTATGGAAGCCTGTCTTCTGCGCCAACCACATACTCGTCAGATCGTCAGATATTAGCAGCTGTAAAAAACAAAGGCTTGACTATGTGGGATGGTCTGTGCATTCCACGCCCTTTTGTACTTTGGCCCTCATTAGGACCCTGGCGCTAAGTGTTTTACAGCACCATAAAAGGCTGCGGCGCCGTTAAACACTTAGCGCCTTACTACGAGGTCCCTTTGCGGGACCCGACCTTAACTGCTGATCTACACCAGCCGTTAAAGTAGGGACCCGCAAAGGGACCTTGGTGCTAAGTACAGTACCGCAATTTTCAGTACCGTACTTAGCGCCTTCCCCATTCCCATAGAGCCCTATGGGGCGAAAATGGGAATGGGGAAGGGCCATGGTTCAATGGGGAATTACCGCCCTGCCAACTCTGGAATGGGGTGGTAATTCCCCATTGAACCATGGCGTACCCGTTACAACACCGCCACCAACCATGGTGCTAATAGCGCCATGGTTTAGCAGCGGTGTTGTAATGAGGGCCTATGACTATTGTATTGTCATTCCACTGCATTGCTTGCCTTTCCTCTTACTTTCAGGTATCATTGGCTCACCAGTGTTTGCGTATTGTTTCTGTAGGGTTACCATTGCATTGTTAATTGCATTGAATTTTGCATTTTCACGCCCTTGAGTACCATTGTAGTGTACATTTGTTGCCTGTACTGTTTTCTCCACTCACGCTAGTGACTCGCACGTTTCCTGTGTCCTGTGGTGTACTTGTTGCCCCCTATTGTGTGTGCTCCCCCTGTGTGCCTCCCTCCTGCCTGCCCCAGCGCCTGACCCCACCCTTTCCTGCTTGGGCAGCACCCCCACCTCCTCCCCTTACTCTCCACCCTGTGCCTTCTACGGTGCTCTCTGTCTCCCTTATCTTCTCTAACTGCTATTCTATCGACTATTCTATCACTCTCACTAAGTATGGTAGGAAGAAGCTGAAAAAAGGGACACCCTGGTCTCCAACTCAGGCCTCCCTATCACTGATATCTATACCAGTGCTTCCTCAAGACAGACCCTCACTGACATTCACTTTGTCGTTCCCTCTCCAGGCCAATAGACCCCCCCTTCATTCGCCTCTGTTCTCTCTCCTTTTTCCTCCTCTCCCATTAATGGTGGCACCTGGTGGGAAGCCTACTGGCCCCCTTCCTCTCCACCAAGGCTATAATTAACGTCTACTTAAATGGCACCATATTGGTCCAGGGACCTCAGGCCAATCTCCTCATTGTTGATAGATGCTTTCTGCATCTTATCAACTTCTTTCCTTCTCCTGTTACTCCTACCTACACCTCTCTGGATCCTCTGCTGCCTCCTTCCTCTGCTACCGCTCTGGCACCCTCTGCTGCTTCTCTGGATGCTCTGCGCCACCTCTCCGGCTACCTTGCCTCTCTGACTACCTTGCCTTCTCCTCCGCCTTCCTCCTCTGCCCATTCTCAGGCACCTCTAACACTTCCACAGGGCGTATTTTATGCCTGTACCCCCCCATGGAAGTCTTGCAAAGGTGGAAATCTGCTCCATGTCGCTACTCTTAACTCTTGCTCCGCTATCAAACACGCCACAAACATCTGCCGTCTCCTCGAAGAGCTTTATTTGGATGTACTCGGACTGACAGAGTCCTGGTTCACGGCCAGCTCTGTCACAAGTTTTGATACTCTCCTCCCTGATGGCTACAAGATCCTCTCCGGACCCAGAAACAACCTTCCTGAAGGGGGAGTAGCCCTGATCTTCCCAGTGTGGATCTCTGCTTCTGTCATTCCTATGCGTGCCTACTCCTCCTTTGAATGCCTGCTCTGCAGGCTCTCTCTCCCTCCTGTCTCCTTTCTTACTCTGGACACCTTCCATCGGCTCCGGGCCAGTCCACCCTCTTCTTCTCGGAATGGGCTGACCTGGCTACTTCTCTCCTTTCCTCCTCCTCCTAACCTCTACGCCTGGGGGATCTTAACATCCATCTTGACTCTCTTGACTCCACGGGAGCCTTCTGCAACCTATGCGACTCTCTCTCTCTCTCCATTATACCTACTGGTCCAACGAACATTGCCGGCCACACGTTGGATGCTCTCATCTCCACAGACTTCCCTCTCTCTATCCCTCTCACTACCTTACTCTCCTGGACTGATCACTCTCTTCTCTCCTCTCATTTGAAGCTTTCTTCTCCTTTAGCACTGACACACCCTGCACAGCCTCCCACCTTCAAGGTCACCCGACCCATCAAAAAAGTGACAGTGTCTGCCTCTGCCTCCACCTACTCTCCCCCTCCTACTCTTGCGGCTGACCAGGACCAACCTGGGTCCTATCTCTCTTCAATCTCTCTGTCTACTTGTGGTGTTCCCCAGGGGCCTAAACTCTCTCCCTGGATATTTAACCACTACCTGGCACCTCTGGCCCACTGCATCACTACCTTGACCCTACCTGGACCCTCTACCTTAACCTTCCTGTGAGGCTAAGAACCTTGTTGTCATCTTCGACTCCATCCTCTCCTTCTCTCGTAACATCTCTGACATCTATCAGAAGTCTCTCTATCAGATGCACATACTCAGAGGTATTCTTCCTTTTCTCACTTTCCCTGAGAAGCTCTTTGTCTACAGAGCCCTGGTCCTCTCAAGGCTGGACTACTGCAACATCATATTTCTAACTCTTCCTGACTCTCCTCTTTGCCCTTTAGAACTGATCCAGAAAAGGACTGTGAGAATTGTCATTGGACTTAAGCCCAGGGATCATATCTCTCCAGCCCTGAAATCTCTCTACTGGCTCACTGTGGCTGTAAGGATCAAGTTCAAGACCTCTGCATCATCCACAAGGCTTTCTGGTGACGGGGACCACACTACATCCAATTTTCTCTTCCTAAGCATCTCCCTTTTCGAGATCTCTGCTCATCCACCCTGAGGGTCAGACTCTTCTCCAGGCAGGGGGTGGGGGTAGATCTCTGTCCTCAGCTATAGCCTGCCTCTGGAACAGCCTCCCTGCCTCTCTCAAACTTGAGAAGGACCACCTAATGTTCCAGAAGCAACTCAAGACCTGCCATTTCACTTCTGCGTTCTCTCTCTCTCTCCCTTGCTAATGTCCCTGTCTGCTGAGCATTCTGGTTACCTGGCCACCCACGGAACTTATGGGACCATGCTCCTGCATGACCAGCTGCCCTTGCACTGCCTCTTGGCCTCCCAACCACTTAGGGACTGTATCTGCAACCCTACACTCCCCTGACTCTCTGCACTTATAAGACACCTCCCAGTAGCACTTATGAGTCTCCTTGCACTCTCCCCTCTCCCTCCCCTGGCACTTATGACATGGCATTTACAACGTGTCTATACACAAGTGTTTCAAGGCACGACTTCTCGCCCTGGCCCCCCACAATTCGTGATCTGAATGACACAAGGCCTAGTAAGATCATTGTTTTGTCCTCCTTCTGTCTTCCCGTCCTTGTCTTGTTGCGCCTAGATAAACTTGTGTACAGGCGCGTTATAAATGACTTATCATATCATATCAAGATATACATTGCATCAGATTTCTCTAGAGAAACACTAGAGAAGAGGAAACGGTTCCTGGACATGCGACCAATGATGTGGAAATGGGACCTGAGATACAGGTTAGTGAAGCCAGTCAGGTTGCTGGTTACCAAAGACCAGAAGACTATGATATTCAAGGAACCGCCGTACTCTGGGAATATCTACAAGAGCTTGATGCACAAGCGATGGACACCTCGCAACCGATGGACTTTGATCGGCACAACACAGGAGAACATCACCAGGAGGACCAGCAGGGCAGGAGGAAAGAAGGACCCTTGGAAAGGGGGCAGGGGGCCCGTCTGCGGCTGCTAAATGTCAAGCAGGTGTCCAGAGAGGGTCCCAGTGCAGACAAGCAGCAGGAGAAATTGAGATCTCCACTGAAGAGCTGATGCAAGAAGGAGATGGTTTCGAACAAGGGAAAGGAGAGAAGGGACTTGTGCAGCACTAAGCTGGCAACTCAGGAGCCAGGGACTGGGGGCATAATCTGGAACAATGGACAGACATTCCACCAGGAGGTGGAGGCTTACATTTGGAGGTACTAGTACACAGAGAACAGATGGCACAGGTGCGGTTTGGGGCTGGGGAGGGCCAGGAGTAAAGGGTTGGTGTAGTTTTATAGACATAATTTCGAAATCAAACATTTCGAAAGTCAAAAAGTTGAAAAAAAAAACGTCGAAAAAAATAATGTTGAATTGAATTTATTTTTTATGACGTTTTTTTTCGAAATGGGGGGTCCCCCCCCCCCCCCAACCCCCATTTTTTCTTTTTTTTTTGTTTTTACCTATTTTTTTTATATAAACTAGAGGCCAAAAAAAATATCGAAAAAAATAATAATTCGACATTTTTTTTTTCGTCATTTTTGATTCGACTTTTTTGACATTCGAAATTTTGTATTCAATATTATGACTGGACACCGTTGGTCTACATACCATGGAAAGGGATGACCCAAAGTCAGCCTTCATGAGGGAGGAGAGAGAAGTCACAGACATAATGGTAAGAAACATGAATGGTGATGACTATCGGTGGTTTTTGTTGCAAGTTTGGAGTTCACATTCTTTTCAATTGTATGGGTTATACTTGTTTGAGTTCATACACAGAGCTGGCACAAAGCTCTTGCTTACCTGGGGACTAGAGGAGGGATTAGGAGGTGTGGAGGAGCTACTTATTGGTGAGAGCATAGAAGTTAACAGTGATGTGGGGGCTGATCTGAGGATAATATTGTTGAAAGTTAATGTGGTAAAGCATTATATAAAGTGGAAAAAGATCCTGCTCTACTTGGCGACCAAACAAGCAGGTATTGTGCTTCTGCAAGAAACACACCTAGAAAAGAAGATGATGGGAAAACTGTGTAGGGATTGGGTTGGGAAGGTATACCAAAAAAGCTTGGCAAAGGAAAAGAAGTGTGGGGTTGCAATTTTGATATGGAAATTGACCGTATTACGAGAGTATGGGCAGATGAAGAGGGCAGGTTCAGTGTGAAGGGCAGTTTGAAACTGATTGTCAGTTTGAAATATGCCCCAATGGTGGATAAGCAAAAATATATACTAAGCATCCAGGCTTCCCTTGCGAAAGTGGATAAAAGCCCAATTTTGATAGGGGGAGATTGGAACCTACAGTTAGACCCATTTGTTTACAAATCTGATAACCCAAGGGATGGCAACACTAAAGACAGGGGGCACCTGTAACACCTGCTAGAAGCTCACAATCTCTGTGACCCTTGGAGATTGTTCAACCCAGCAGACAGGGAATACACTTTCACTTTGTGCATGCATGGCACGTGCTCCCACATTGATTATTTCGTGTTCTCATCCCAAAAAATGAATAGTGTGGTACAGTGCAACATGGTTCCAGGAGCGGTTTCTGACCACAAAGCAGTGAGCATCTGGCTGGACACAACATGGGTGTGGCTGTGGGTGAAAAGGTGGAGGATAAACACAAGTATGATTAGGAGCCTCCAGGACAAACAGGAACTCCAGAGTTTGGTACAAAAGTATTTTTCATTAAATGAAGGTTCGGTTGGCAGAACAAGGAGCCTGTGGGCCACAGTTAAGCCCTATATTAGAGGGATTATGATACAAAAGGCTGCAAGGAAGAAGAGGGAGGATGTGCATCAACAGAAGAAGCTTGAGGGGGGAAATAGTCCGTTTAACAAGCCCATACGAAGCAGAGCCCTCACAGAATACTTTAATAGAGCTTAGAAGAGCAACATATGAGCTGAATGTGCGTTTCACAAAGAAAGCAGCGTATATGCTGTTTTGGATCAAAGCCACCACTCATGAACAGGGAGTGAAGGTGAGTAGATTGCTAGCGGCTCAATTGAATCAAAGGGTGGAACTCGGCTATATTCGTGATTGAAAAGGGAGGAACAGGGGGAAGGGTCATAGACCCCGAGGGCATAGGTGCAGCCTTCTGTCAGTTATATAGTGCTTTATATACGACAGAAGGGGAAGAAGATCAGGGAAGTGAAGATGGTTTTATGGGAACAATAGCCTTGCCTACCCTACAAGACGATGACAGGCTCATGCTGGGGTGTCCATTCAGGATGGAGGAGGTCAAGGAAGCCATTAAAGACATGAAGGCGAACAAATCACAAGGGTTAATTGGGTTGCCCATAGAGATCAACAAGGCAGGGGGGACAAGATTGCAGAGACACTAACTGAATTTTATAGTGAGGCAACACAAGAGAGGACTTTGGCATCATAGTTTAATAGGACGCTCATTACAGTTTTACCAAAACCAGGGATGGACCCAACCAAGTGTGGCAACTACCGGCCCATCTCCCTGATAAACATCAATATTAAGATCCTATCCAAGAAGCTAGCGTCCAGCGTATGATGGCGATAACAAGGCCTGTGCACGACACGCAGGTGGGGTATATGCCGGGGCATTTACATGGGATAATATGAGAGTTTTATTGCATATGCTGTGGCAAGAGAGAGATGGCAGAATGTGGCTCGCGCTTTCATTGGACACGCAGAAATCGTTTGATAGGGTGGAGTGGGGTATCTGTTTCAGACACTGCACCGATTTGGTCTAGGGGAGGGCTATATACAGAAATCGAGGCTATTGTATTCCTCGTCAAGCGCTAAAGTGAACATGGGGGGACACATCTCAGAACCATTCTCAGTCACAAGAGGGACCAGACAAGGCTGCCCATTGTCAAAGCTGCTATTTGCTTTGGAAATTGAGGCACTTTTGGAAGCAATTCGGGAGGATGGGCGCATACAAGGAAAACAGACACCAACAGGGGAGGAAAAAGCCTTATATGCCGATGACATCCTGCTAACCCTGGCTAATCCCGGTTCCTCCATAGTGGCACTAGCTGTTCCTCCTCTGCAGTATACAAGATCAACTGGGATAAGAGCGAGGTGATGCTGCGGAACAAGAGAACTTCTAAAGCCAGTGTTTCAAGCCATGGCTTCAGATGGGTGGACAAAGGATTGAAATACCTACGGATAAACCTCAATCCAGGCTTAATAGACATGGTGAGTGATAATACGGAAAATGTCTGGAACAAAATATGTGTGGAAATGTCTCGCTGGAAGGTGCTTACCCTGTCCATCTGGGGTAGAACACCAATTGTGAAAAATGCAGTGCTACCTATACTCATGCAAAATATAATGAGCGGAATCAAGGATTGTTTTGTGGGAGCATTGTGGGAGCATGAGGTTGCGACTTAAACTGGAGAAACTACATGCTCCTGTAACTGCAGTAGGCCTCAAGCTGCCCATCACATATATAGTATATGAGGAGAAGGAAGAGCACAGACAGTATCCAATCTTCAGTGCTATGACAAAGGCACGGGGACGAACACAGATTGCTCAAAGTGGTTGGTCACTTGCAGGATGAAGCCACTATATGGAATAATAAGCCCATTGCAATTGGGGGGAGAGTGTAATGTGGGCAGAATGGGAGGTGAGAGGAATTCTGCAGGTTAAGGATATATGGGAAGGGGGTAGCATGCTCAGCCTTGAAAGGTTTCATTTGAGCCCCACAGAAAGGTGAGTGATGCATTCAGCTAGCGCACTGCATTGCAAAGGTACTGAGAGAGATCGAACGAAGGGGCCAACAAGCTCACTGGTGGTGAAAATGTTAATAAATAAGTCGGGGGAGACGGCCCGGATAGGGAAAGTATACGCCACACTTAGGGACCCACTATATGCAGAGGGGACTGTGCAAAGATGACAAGGAATGATGGAAATTCAGCTGAGTGAAGAGAAGAAAAGCTCAAGTAGACACAATTTAAAATTATGCAGGTGTGGTACTGGACCCCCAAGAGGTTGCGATTGGTGGGTCTTAAACAACAATATACGTGTTGGAGGTGTGACACACTGGAAGCAGACATTAAGTATGTTCTCTGGGCTTGCATGCAGCTCAAAGGGTATTGGGAGGGTATATGCAATTTAATACAAGCAGTGCTGGCCCGAGATGCTGCTTGGACTCCAGCATTGGGCCTACTAAGCACCTTGTTCCAAGAATGTCACCTTATGACTCAAGAGCCAAAGTGGCTCACTATGGTGCTGCTAGTGGTAAAGAAGGGCATAGTGAGGCTGTGGGGTGTAACAGCTAAGCCGGCAGCAGAGGCCTGGGAGGGGGAGATGTTGAAAATAGCAGCATATGAGAGGTTAATCTACAGTATGCAGGACAGGGAAGGAGAGTTTGTGCGCTTCTGGGGGAGGTACTTGAAGTTGGGGGCGGAGAGTGGAAACGTATAATGGGACGTCTTAGGGTGATGAAGAATCTCTCTCTCTTCTAAGGAGTTCAGGGGAGCAGGGGAGCTGTAGGAAAGTTCCTCTGGAATCTGGACAGTCAAACTACAGTAGGAAGGGCACAGTTTGGATATGATTGGGGAAACCCGCCACAGGTATAGGCAGTCAGTCGGGTTGAGTCCAGCTCTGTGTTAGTTTGTTTGCTTCAGGTTTGTGATCCTTTATGTGCTTGGTTACAACTGTTCTGTTCACTTGTACCTGGGCTGCTGATCAGACTTTGGAAAGGGTGTGGAGCAGGAGGTAGTGGTGAAATGTCTCATATCTAATGTCTAACGCCCAATGTCTTATGTCTATGGTCTTAAGCCCAAGGGGTATCCGGGCAGGGAGGGTAGGGGCATGGTGTTACCTTATAACACTAAAGAAGCTAAGGGAGGATGACATCCTGTTCTTGCATTATAATTACATGTATTGGGTTCATTATGTGAACTAATTGTAACCATCAGCAGCTAGATATGGTTGGTATGAAAACTGTTATATAACCATTGGTATGACAATATTAAATGATCATTTTGTTGTTTGTCTGTATGAAAATTCAATAAAAACAATGATCTTAAAAAAGAAATGACAGCAGAACTGCTGAAAGACCTTTTTCCAAATAAAACTCTCTGCTTTCATCTGAAAAATGGTAACTTACTACACATTTGCGAAAATGCTGACAAACAGACACCAGTACCTATATTATCTAGATAACATCATCAGGCTTTTGACACAAGTTTGATGTATTCACTTGTAATTTCCTAAACCAGAGTGCCATTTCTTTAAAGTTATGTATGAGATGTAACATAAGGAGCACATTACTGTTTTAATCTGCATGGAAACACCCAATGACATTCCATATGACAAAGACCCATCTGTTCAGGTCATCTGAGTTATGGGATGATCCCAACCACATAGGATATTTCAATAGAATTATCTTAGAAAAATAAATGTTCACATTCCAGCAAACCAACATAAATGGTCCTATTAGGAGATACAATGAAATACAAAGTGCTTCAAAGGTTGAAATGTACTTAAAGATGTCCCCACTTGAAATTAACTCACAATCAGCGATTGGACATACCTCTTTAGACAGGTGTTTGGTGTTGGAAAATGTTGGCCTATTGCTGCCCGAAGCCACAATAGACCTTTGAGTTGTTACACAAGTGAATCGTGACCTCCACAGCAATAGCCAAGGAATACCTTCCTGGAGAATAAAAACTGTGGAGACCAGGAATCCAACTGCTGGGACTTGACTGAGGCTGGAGTTGATAAGACACAGCAACAGGGTTTGCAATAACAATATTTGGCAAGGAAGCAGGGATGAAGTAAGAATCAATGAGGCAAAAGAAGAGAAGAACAGAAGAATGCATATAAGAATGAACGCAGAGCGTCAAAGTGCAAGGGGTTGTGACATGAAGTCACAGTGTTCTAAACACATTAAGAAGCTGCAAGGTCTGCTCCAGTGTCTCAGTGTAATTGGTGCCATCTTGAATTGGGCAGAGTTCCCATCATGTAATGCACATTGCAATGGACATGGAGGCTGCCATGTTGGAAGGAGCAAAACAAGGCAGAGATGAGCCAGGCACCTTAGTGCCACCATCTCCATAGAGGCCAGCGCTTGGGAAGCATGACACTCACTCTTTTATTAACTGAGAGTGTCAGACTGTTAAGAAAATCAACGGGACAATTCTGCCAATCAACAAATGCTTTGTCACCTGGAATAGTCTGGGAATATTACCCATTATGTAAGAAGAAACACACAGGGAATGTGAGGGATTGTGAATTTTGAAAAAAAGGGATTACCTGTCCTAAAGGTATGTGTGCTGAGCTTGGATAGTATCTGGTGGTGAATGGGCTTTATTTATGAACAAGCCTGAAGCACATTTTGCTGAGGAGGGAGAAAGAGACCATAAGTGGCCAAACTGACTGTGAATTGTTTGTAAACTGTCGAGGGTCTGTGCTGGGTCTGTGCCTGAAAGAATTATTTAAAAGTGAGTATGGAAATTCTCCAATGTAATTAGATAGAGGCAATTTAGAACCATGTTTTACAACGTCCCGGGAGTATATGACTTGGAGGAAATGCAACCAGGGGGAACTTATTCCAAGTGGAATCTTTTAACATTTTTGCTTGAAATGCACACATATTTTCTCACTATATTTAAAGCCAAAAGAAACCTGATATATTGTAGGGTAGAGAGAAGATTGGGCTCTAGATATATTCTGATATATTGTAGAAGACATGGCATGTTCCTGATCACAGAATACAAAGTCTGATACATGATCACAAACAAAATGGGAATAGTATGTTGTATCTTGTTAGTGTCACAAATAACCTGCTTTCACTATACTCAAAACCAAGGGAGATTACATTTGAACAAAAATAGCAATTGTGTGCACAGTGTATTATTAGTAACATTTCTCAGCATAGAGAGTGCATCATGTTGTACAGTATAGCTAAATAAACTGACCCCGGATAATTTTGCACAGATGTGCATGCTTCATAGCCTGACAAAGAATGTATAGGTCAACACCTGTGAAAGTCATGCATATTTAAAAAGAAACATTGGGATGAAAGGGAGTTTAGCATGCCCATTTCCTGTGAAAAAACACTTCCAAAAGAACAGTTGAAGTGAGAGGACCCTAAAATAAATACACCCAAAACACCAAAAGGCATTGTGTGGAGTGAGCACAGTTGTTGCTGTCCTTTCAGAAAGTTAACATCTTGGGTGGATACATAGGGCCTCGTTCTTTGCGGTCCAGAAACAACGGTGCTGGTGTTTCCGTGGTCCCCATTCCCATTGAGTCTTATGGGACTATATAGGAATTGGGAACATTTTACCAGCGCCTGATTTTCCGGCCACTGGGGTTGTAATACCCCGGTATTACCGGCAAGTCAGGCGCCGGTAACTGCTTACGGGTCCGGCGGCTCCTGCCTGTTTTACCGGCATGGTTACCACCGGACCCGTAATGAGGCCCATAAAGTAGTTAAATTAACTTTACTTGCATTCTAAATTGATAGCACAGTTCACAAGAGATAGTATTTCATTGACATGCAGAGGACAGAAACCAAACCCATCATTCTGCACATATGGACATACTGTTAGTTGGAAATGTATAGCAAACACATCTTTCTGTGTGACATTTCATTGATATCAATATTTGTTTGATTGCAGACAATACATGCTAAGCAATTCAAGTTGAACATATGTAGTGAAAGCATAACCTATGCAGGCTGATAAGTGGTGGATAAGGCCAATTCTTTTTTTTGCAAACCATCTATCACTATATATATATTATTTGAAAAAAAAAATGTTTACAAAAGAGCTAAGGTTAAACCAACAAAAATCTAAAGTCTACACACATCAAAAATAATAAAGTTAGTTAAACAGCATAATCCGAGTAACCTTAACCCGCAATGTCTTTTTTTGCAATTATTTGTTTTTGCTCTACAATGCTTTATACTTACCATAATGTGTGAATATTTGTTTGTTTTTAATAAAAATGTTAAACTCTTTTTTTATGTATTTACGTTTTTACTGTGCATTACTTTTGTGCTGCTTTCGTCAGTATTTACAGTTTGCAATATTTACTAAATTTAATTAAGCACACATATTAAATGTTTGCATTGTTTATGCACAGTGTAATGACTATAAACGTGTATATGTTAATGTTATTTTTAGAATTAAATGTTACTAAGCTTTTACTGTATATATTTGAACATTTATTATTGATTTTGTGTATGTTTTATTTTGTAAAGTTATGTTTACTGATTATTAAATTCTATGGGGGTTATTATGAGTGCAGCGCTAAGGGGTTAACGGCACCGGTAAGGATACCGGTGCCGTTAACCCCTTACTGCCGCATTCCGAGGTCCCTTACCGGATCCCAGTAAGGCTGGCTGGTAAAACCAGCCGTCCTTAGCAGGAGCCGCTAAGGGAGCAGGGAGCTAATAACAGGCCCGTAATTTACTGGCCCATTATTAGCTCCCTCCCCATTCCCATTGAGCCCTATGGGGGCTCAAATGGGAATGGGGAAGGGTTTTTTGAATGGGGACTTACCGGATTCTCCAAGGTTGGAATGACCCGGTAAGTCCCCATTCAGCGAACCCAGACCCGGACACGACTTTGGAGGCAGCCATGGTGCTAATAGCACCATGGCTACCTCCAAACTTGTAATGACCCCCTATGTATTTAAAATGATGACAAGTACCTTGTTAATTCATAAATGTATTTGTATCAATTTGTAAAGTTATTTGTTAATTGGTATTATTGTATATGTAAGATATTAGACTTTAATGCGTATGCATATTTTATTATTGTAGATTTATTTTTAAAACATGATGTGTATAATTATAATGTACATTTATTTTGTAGTCATTTTGTATTACAAAACATATGTTATACTTCCTTTCAACATTTATTATAGCTGTATATTTAATTTACTTTTGAATTATATGACATTTTATAGAATTACTTATAACTTATTATTACTTAATATTTTTTGGGAAGAATCAGAACGCTTAGGTGAGTGCTGCTGAGCCCCCGATGCACATAGTCAGCTGGAATATTGTTTTGTTTGTTAATCAAGCACAAGCAGTGTTGTGTGTGCCTTTGTCCTCCTCCCCCCGGCCTGCTCCCTCTACCATCTCCATCTCCAGCCCTCCCACACATCCTGATTGGTTCCCATCCTGAACCCACAACAGAGGCCAAGAGACCCAGTGCCCTGCACTCAGCCCACGCCATTTGGAAGAATCAGAAGGCTTAGGTGAGTACTGCTGAGTCCCCAACCCACATAGCTGGAATATTTTTGTTTTGTTAATAAAACGCGAGCAGCATTGTGTGCGCATTTGTCCCCCTCTCCCCTGCCCGCTTCCTCCACCGTCTCCATCCCGCCTCCCAGCTCTCCCACACTTCCTGATTGGTTCCCACCCCCATATTAGACAACCCCACCAGGACAGCCGCCTGCCCGTTAGCCCCTGTGGCTAAGGGCCACAAGGCAAAGGGCTGCCCCTAAAGAAGTAGCCCCAGTACGTGTCTGCAGGTGTCCGCAGGGGAAGCAGGTAGCCATCCTCCAACAGCCATAACAGCCTAAACCGCAACCTAACCCCTCAGTCCATAATATAACAAAAAACAAGCCACTGCACCCCCACTGCCAGGACCCCATAGAACACTGTGCTAAATGAACAGGAGAGCAGTAGCTGGTACTTAACACCACATTATGCACTGAAAAGCCCCGCCTATTCTCCAATTTGTAGTTAAATTGCTTTCCTGTTCCAACCTCCACTCATCTGGGTGGTGACCAAGTCACTACAGCAGCGACCAACACATGCCCCGAAAGTTGTCCACACCTGCCAGACGAGGACTAGACGGCCGTCAACCAGCATCAATGGAAAAGGTAGGCACAACTTTCAGGTACTAACAGCCACGTTAACGTTCAGCTCATCCTAAAAAACCAACACTTGCAATAATTTGCACCAACCACACATGCTTGTGACATCCTCTGGGAAGACAGGTGTGAATCCAAGTGCACTTAAATGTCCATTATATTTGAAGCTCAGTCTTTCTCCCACTGTGTAGGAATCTCAAATTTAGGTGTGTTTATATCTGCCATTCGGTAAAGTCGGTGCCTTTCTCCCACTGTCTAGGCATCTTACATGTAGGTGTGTTTATATCTGCCTTTCGGTGAAATCTAGGCCTTTCTCCCACTGTTTAGGCATCTTAAATGCAGGTGTATTTATATCTGCCTTTCAGTAAAACCTAGGCCTTTCTCCCACTGTTTAAGAATCTCAAATGTAGGTGTGTTTATATCTGCCATTCAGTGAAACCCAGGTCTTTCTCCCACTATCTAGTAATCTCAAAATGATGTATGTTTATATCTGCCATTGTGAGAAACCCATTCCTTTCTCCCACTGTCTTGGAATCTCAAATGTAGGTTTGTTTATATCTGCCTGTCTGTGAAACCTAAGCCTTTCTCCCAATGTCTAGGAATCTCAAATTTAGGTGTGTTTATATCTGTCATTCTGTGAAACCTAGGCCTTTCTCCCGCTGTCTAGGAATCTGAAATGTAGGTGTTTTTATATCTGCCATTCTGTGAATCCCAGGCTTTTCTCCCACTGTCAAGGAATCTCAAATTTAGGTGTGTTAATATCTGCCATTCGGTGAAATCTAGGCCTTCCTCCCACTGTGTAGGCATCTTAAATGTAGGTCTGTTTATATCTGCCTTTCAGTAAAACTTAGGCCTTTCTCTCACTGTTTAATAATCTCAAATGTAGGTGTGTTTATATCTGCCATTCGGTGAAATCCAGGTCTTTCTCCCACTATCTAGTAATCTCAAAATTATGTGTGTTTATATCTGCCATTTTGTGAAACCCATGCCTTTCTCCCACTGTCTTGGAATCTGAAATATAGGTTTGTTTATTTCTGCCTGTCTGTGAAACCTAGGCCTTTCTCCCAATGTCTAGGAATCTCAAATTTAGGTGTGTTTATATCTGCCATTCTGTGACACCTAGACCTTTCTCCCAGAATCTAGGAATCTGAAATGTAGGTGTGTTCATACCTGCCATTTTGTGAAACCCAGGCCTCCCTCCCACAATCTAGGAATCTCAAATTTACTTGTGTTTATATCTGCCATTCTGTGAAACCTTGGCCTTTCTCCCACTATCTAGGAATCGCAAATGTAGGTGTGTTTATCTCTGCTATTTTGTGAAACCCAGGCTTCCCTCCCACTGTCTAGGAATCTCAAAGTTAGGTGTGCTTATATCTGCCATTCTGTGAAACCTAGGCCTTTCTCCCACTATCTAGGAATCTCAAATGTGTGTGATCATATCTGCTATTCTGTGAAACCCGGGCCTTCCTCCCACTATCTAGGAATCTCAAATTTAGGCGTGTTTATATCTGCCAATCTGTGAAACCGATGCCTTTCTCCCACTATCTAGGAATCTCAAATGTAGGTGTGTTTATATCTGCTATTTTGTGAAACCCAGGCCTCCCCCCCACTGTCTAGGAATCTTAAATATAGGAATCTCAAAGTTAGGTGTGTTTATATCTGCCATTCTGTAAAACCTAGAACTTTCTTCCACTATCTAGGAATCTCAAATGTATCTCTGTACATATCTGCCATTCTGTGAAACCCAGGCCTCCCGCCCACTATCTAGGAATCTCAAATTTAGGTGTGTTCATATCTGCCATTTTGTGAAACCCAGGCCTTCCTCCCACTGTCTAGGAATCTATAATGTAGGTGGAACACCCAGCCACCCACTGAAAGCAACCATCTATAGCTTGGTCAATACTCAACTAACTAAGAACCAAGGTCAGATCATCCACCCCCCACAACCGACAGATAATCCAACTGTCTATCATCTCTCCAAAGCTTAATATCCTGACACCACTGCACTTAGACCCTCCACCCACAGGAAAGATAGACAGAAATACAAATCCACTATTTAGGCAGCCACCCCGGAAAACCCCCAGTAAACTCATTTATAAAATCAGTCACACGCAGATACCCCAGCTATTCTACAAAAGCAGCCCACAATATCATAACTACACCCGGATTATAACAATGTACAAAGGACACAAGGACACATAGTAAACTGCACAATCACAATGCAAAAGGACAAGACTCAACACCATCCAAACCACACAAGGTCCTACGGGCGGGCTACAGCCCCTGTAACCCAAACCCAAACTCCAAGTCATCCGACCACCTAGTGCCACAAGATTCCCAGACACAGAACATGACACTGCCAAAGAAACACGCAACAAGGAACAATCCGAATACACCCACTCCTTCTTCCAGTAGAAACTGACATAAATACAGAACACACCCCTACAAACACCACGACCAGCAGGACAAATGTCATAAGAAGAGAAAAATCCCTATATCTAGCAACTTAGCTAGCAATTGCCTCCACATCGCAACAGCCCAATGCCACGAGCAGTCCTAGGCAGACCGAAAACCTATTGGAAACTCACAGGAAAAGAAGAGGAGGTCTGAGAAGAGAATGGAACAAAATCAATGCCCTCACTCCCTATATCACAAAAAAACAAGGGCAGCATCAACAACTACATAAAACATATAAGATGAAGAAGTAGATTTGTCCAACACTATCAATCTAACAGAACATTTCAAAATCGAAGCAGAATCCACAGAGCTCCAATCAATTTGTGAATGCAAAACAGAAGCAACCCAAAAGAACTACTGCAAAACAAAACAGATAAAAAAAATAAAATTAAAATAGCACTGTCGAAAAGATCCATTGTAACCTAATCGAAGCAAGATCAATGTCCAAACACGCCAAAGAGATTTCTGACCTCCTGTTGTGACAGAAGTATTGACATCCTATTCCTAACCGAAACATGGCTAGATGAAAACTACAAAATCACATACCACAACTGCCTCCCTGACAACTTCAAGTGCTCACAGGCAAACAGAAAAAAACAAAATAGGAGGAGGACTGGCAGTAGCTTACAAGGAACACATGAAAATGAAAACAGATGAACCACTAAGCATCAATGAACTGTGAATCCCTAATCATTCACCTAAAAGCAAACCCCAAAACAAACCTTAAATTTGTTCTAGTTTATAAAACACTGACATATGAGGCAACCTTCGTGGACGCCTTCACAATAGCCATAACCATCCTAGCCATCGAGCAAGAACACCTGATAATCCTGGGAGACTTCAACACCTGGTTTGAAGAAGAAACCGCTAACTCACAAAAATCACGAGCCAAACAATTAAACACAATGAAACTACATCAGCTAGTAAAGGAGCAACTCACATGGCGGGACATACACTAGACGCAATCTTAGCCAACAAAAACCTCATCACCACTGCGCCACCAATACAGATCCTCTGGAGCGACCACCTCATCATCCCTTTCATAATAACGCTACCCAGGACAACAGCCAAACAAACGGTCAGACTAACCACTATCATGAAAAGAAACAGGAAGGGCATAAAAGCTAGCAACCTAATAGAACTACTGGAAATCAACAAAAGACTGACAATGGCCATGGACGAAGTTGAACTCAACATAAAAACAGAACTAATTCATAAGTGGCTCGCCAAAACAGTTGACGATATCTTCAAGGAAAACCCTTTCACCCCATCACGCAAAAGAGCAACAGCAAAAGGTTTAACCCACTACTCACCGACATCAAAAGACAAAACAAGATGCTTGAACTAGAGTGGAGAAAGAAATATGACCAGGCAAAGAAAGTACAATTCCAACGACAAATCCACTCATACAAAAAGGAAATCCACAAGGCCAAAAAGAAATTCTATGACAACTGAATCTCCAAAGCTGTCAACACTCAAAAAGAACTGTTTAACATCATAAACGAAATGAGAAACCCCTGGCAGCAACAACACACCAATGCCCTCACTGAAACTATGCAAAAACCTTGCAGATCACTTCAAAAATTAAATTACCACCATTCACCAAATGATACAAACCAGACCGATCTACCACACACTCAGCCCACCTTGCCAGCCGAAGATAGTCAGAAAAAACTACAAAACGTTCCCCAAATATCAGCAGAGAAATTCATCAAGCCGATAAGAAACAGCAATAAACATGACTCCCCATGGATCCCTGCCCCCCAGACATACACACATCAATCCTCACGCAAGGAGCACCCATGGAACACTACAGAAACTTTTTCAACTAATCACATTTAACAGGAAAGTGCTGCGATCATTCAAATCGGCATACATCAAGCCGCGGAAGACCTCAACAACTACAGACCAATCTCAAACATTCCCTATACAGCGAAATTACTCAAAACCTACGTATATAGAACAATACAAGACTACATAGAAGAACACCTTTTGCTGGACGAGGCACAAGTAGGCTTCAGACAGATGAAAGGAAGAGAAATGGCACTGCTCTCAATCTGGGATGATCTGAAGGCTAATGCAGACTCTCACACAACCGCAGCTCTAATACTTCTGGATCTCGTTGCAGCATTTGACACAGTCAACCATGACATCCTTACCAGGAGATTGGAAGAAATAGGAATGACTGGCCTAGCCTTACACTGGATTAAATCTTTCCTAACAGATAGAGTGGAAGCCATCTGGATCAAACCTTTCAAATCCACCCCAAGGGAATCCACCTGTGGAGTACCACAAGGATCCTCCCTATCTACGCTGGTCTTCAACATATACCTGACTCGACTAATCAAAGATAATTAAAAGACATGGCCTCACATGCTACAACTACTCTGAAGACACACAGATCATCTACAAAGTAAAAAAAAAACGAAGAAAACACAAACCTAGAAAAGTGCCTACAAGGACTCTATGCTGAATGAACACAAACAACCTCAAACACAACCCTAGTAAAACAGAAGTAATTGTTATATCCCTGGAGTCTTGATGGACAACAAACTAACACTTGAGCCACAAGTAAATGCTATCATCAAGAAATGCATCTTCACCCGCACGCGGTACAAAGGATCCTACCATTCCTCTCCTTCACTCACAAAACACTCACCATCATCACACTCATCATATCCAGAATAGAATACACCAACAGCATATACCTAGGAATGCCAAATGCCTATTAAAGAAACTTCAGCGTATCCAGCATTTCCAAAATGCAGCGGCCAGACTCCTGCTCAAACTACCATGAAGAGAACACATTAGCCCAGCACCGTAAATACTACACTGGCTACAGATAAAACAACAAATAAGGTTCAAAACAATGTGCATTACGAAAAGAGTAATCCACGGCCGAGGAGCAGAGTTCCTAAAGAAGAATGTTAGGGGCCGACCCCCGGTCCAGCCGAGTCGCTCATGGAGCCCACAGGTACAAACTCGTGGAAAGCCTAACTTGTTCCCCTTGCCCAATCAAGAACACCAAGTCCACACAAGAGGCTAGAAATTACTGCGGTTTATTACAGCCAAAGCACCACAGGGATCCCATACATGGAAGGACGTCCATGCATCTCTCAGTGAACACTGGCTTGCAGGCACTAGCAGGGTAGTGATGTGCTGGAACATTTAATTAGCTATGTGAGGCCCATTTTCACACCGCAGCACCTTGCAAACGCCCCCTTTAGGGAATACTTCTCTTACTAGAAATGTTGCTGCTCTGAGGGCATTGGCATGGGAACACGACCCAGCCTCTATCCACCTTGAGAAAGGACAGGCCACCAAGGAAGAAACTGGCCCAGGGTCTAGGCATGATTCCCGTCACTACTCTCAGTGTGTGGCCAGCAGTGAACTGTTGGCACGTCAAGCAATTACTTATAAAGTTTGCTACATAGGAGGGCAGATCGGGACAGAACCATGATTCTCCAATGCATGCTTCAATGACCACTTTCCCTGGGTGCTTGGTAAATGCTCCCTAGTTGCCCACAGGCCCAGCACTGTGGTTGCTCCCTTGCCTGCCATGGGAATCCTCCTTCTCCCCCACCTGGTCCCTCTGACATTTGCTGTGTGTAGCACCAAAATTCCCCTGTATGTTGGTGCAATAGTGGCCCAAACCCCCGTCTTCTCTGGAAGCCTCCCCTTCCTCTGAAACTCTGGGGGTAGCCGTCTCTCCCCATGTACCCTCCTCCCACGGGTGGTGCGTATGTTGTTATGTGCAGTAGGTGTTTATGTAGTAGGTGCATGTGTTATAGGAACATATATTATAGGACCATGCAATGAAACAGTGCATGCTTTAGCAGCATTTGTCACAGGAACACATGCTCTAGGAGCAAGTGCCATAAGAATATGTGTAATTACAGTTTGTGTCATAAAAGTGTGTGTGGGAGGAATGTGTGTTATAGAAGCATGTGTCATAGGAGCATGTGTGGTAGGAGAATGTATCATACGTGCATGTGCCCTAGGTGCCCACAGCAAGTAAGGCCGCAGTGTTGGCGCCACAGAGCAGGAGTTCTTTGCCCTTCATCGCTAGGCCATGGCCCCTGGAATTAAACTGCAGCCTCATTCCGTGCAGCTGTGAAAGCCTGCAACAAGTAAGGACGAAATATTGGCACCGTAAGCGTTTGCACCGAGGGTGGAAGCGGCCTACCCTTGCTTCGGTTGGGAAACCAGTGTCTGGAATCTGATGATCTACAACAGACGATCATAGCGAAAAGAGGGGGTGTCACCATTCAGAGACAGAAAACCAGTAGGATCCTTAGAATGGAAATGGAGGTGGAAGGAAGGCATCATGCCCATAATCTCCTAGCTCCACTAGGTTTCCCTGGTTTTTCATGTGCCCGTGAGGCAGGGACGCAGTAAGACAACAAACGATATAGACGGATTACAAAGAGGCCTAGAGGCCTGAATTGCCGCTGGAGCCAGCGACACTCACTGTTACCTCCTTCCCACTCGCCAAAATGTACTGAGCGGGCACAGTGAGCAAGTGGGCAGATTCTTATTCCTTAGTCCAGACCCAGGGAGTGAAGGAGGGGAGTCGGACTCTGGGTGCCCCTCGAGCCAATCAGGTGTTATTCACTTCTAGGGCAGACGAGTTTGACTCTTGGCAAATGCCCACCTCGGACTCTTTGTTGTTTGGACGATTGGTGACTTTTCGAGATTGTGTAATATCTTGGAGTTCATATTACATACTTTTATCACCTATACAGATGCCAAGGACCTTCGGGGGTGCCTTTCTTTCAATAACTTTTTCACCTTTATTCACAGTGAGCTGTATTCCGTTCTCGTAAACGGCCTGCAAGACCCTGCAAACATTTTCATCCATAATTGCTGGCTAGTTAGTGAACCTTGGTGCAAAAACTATATCGTTTTGCATTTTATACATCCTAAATTTTATGAATTCGGACAAACAAGCTTTTTAATAAATATGTTATTGATTTGTTTTAAAACAGTCTCACAGTCTAAATTTTTTCAATTGTATTGTATCATACTATGCACTTTCACCCTGCCCTTATTTAGCAAATTTGCACAATACCTTTTTATGGGCTGCATAATAGCTGTTTGCACAGACAACTGTTTAGCATCTGTTTTAACTTTTGCCAAGTGTCCATGCTCTTTGTATAGCAATGTTCACTATTAGCCTTGTACAGGCCTGCTTAGTCTTGCACAGTTATGTATAGTTCAGTACAATCTTGTGAGGTAGTTTTGTATAGAAGTATCGCTTTATAACTACCCCTGATTGACCTTATTCTATCAAAATCTTTGGCAGAGTGGTCAAGAGGAAAGCAGAGGGGTCTTACCCGCAGGGTGCAACTAGAAACAAAATCTCAAAAATGTTACAACCAATCAATGAGGTTAATCACCTGATTTCCGAGATCAAGGGTTTTTTGCATGACATTGAAGACATAGATGTTGCAAAATGTGTAAAATGAAAAGATAAATTAAATACTAAGGGGGAATGAGAGACTCAAATATCACAGGCACCTAAAAAGGTCTCCAAAATTGTGAACTCAAATTGTGCAGTTATGCCAGCAAATGCAGATTTGATAGACTTTTGCGATATAGACCCAACTCCAAAATTGAAACTTCTAGGCGAAAGAGGTTCTGCTAGCCCAGATTTAATTAAATTATCACAACTGCCAGGTCCAAAAGGAGGCAAACATTTTGCTTTCCCTGTTGAAAATAATACCCTAGCTACAGGAGCAGAGAGGGCGGACATCATTGAAATATATTACAAGATTATTGACCCAATTGTGTCTGGCCCCAACTCAAATGATGGGTCCCCGGCCCAGGTATCGAACATCCAGGCTGAGATTTCCAACACCCATATGGGAACAAGACAGGGGGAATTTGGGGGGAACCATGAGAGTCTTCCTGCAATGCCATTAGCAAACCGCTTTGAGCCCCACGCTTGTTCAATGCTCCCATCTGTGAATTCTCCCCCACCAGCAAGTATTTTTGGGAAAAGTAAAGGAGTAAAGGGGGTCTTAGATCATAAGCAAGAGGTTAAGGGGAAAGAAAGGATCCACCTAAAAGGGAAACCGAAGATGGCACCCCTGGTAGGCTCCTTTCAATGGGGCACAAACATTGCTCAGTGGGTACCCAGAATGAGTCCACCAGTGCAGAGGCAACATGTAACATGGCATAGGAGTTACGTAATCTAAAAACAGCAATTGGAGTGATTGCAGCAGATCTGGGAAAGACAATAGTCAGAAAGATGGAACAATTGCTGAATGACTTGTGTGCGGAAATCGGGGAAATTAAACTTAAATTGGCGGATACAAATGGTCCCGGGATGGGTTGTAGTTGTGAGGTGGGAGAGCCTTCAGGGGACCCAAGGGGCACCCTAAAAAGCAACCGGACATGCCAACGAGTAAATTGGCCAGCAAGGAAAGGATTTCAATTAATCTACAGGGGGGACTACACAAGCAGTTAGGGGTACACAGGAGTTTTGACAATCACAATAGGCACACACAACATATCGGAGCCCCTCCACTGACTGGTACAAACCTGATTGCTTTAAGAAATCCTCCACCACCTAGATCAAATGGTGTCAGGTTGTAAAACCAAGAACAGGACAACCACCCCTCTGTCATGATGATTAACATGCCCAGACTAGCCCCTATAACTTATGAAGAGCAGGGAGTCTAAAAAATAAATGCACATTCTGGATTTGGCATACAAAGGGATGTTTATCGGTTATTCATGGTGATATAGAAGAATGCCTCAGGGGTGGTATTCCGAATTCCTGTTGTGATTATATACATATCTACTTTCTATCATTAACTGGAGGGCATACCCCACTAACACAACTGAGATTGTCTTAAGATTGCTGGTGTTTTTGCAACACCTTTATGGAAGTAACAGTCCACCTAATAGAGAAGTTGGTCAATGTGGTGAAGGCTCAAATAGTACAATGAAGGAATTTATTGCACCCCAGCATAATTACGAACTGGAAGACGTTGATTGACTGGGCATAGCAAACTATTGTAAAACGAAAAAGAGAGGGGGGAACAAGGATACTGTCATGGAATGTTGCTGGCCTGAATAGATTGATGTTCTATACGTCCTGGTGCTCCTTTGTAAGAGGATTCAATGTAAGAACACTCCAGGAGACATGGGCCATCAAACCCTTCTCTCTTCAAGGCTACCAATCATACTCTGTACCCACTTCAAAAAATGTGAAGGGCAGACTGAGTGGTCGGTTGTTAGTTTGGCTGAATGTAAACTTAGGTTGGAGAGTAGAGGAGTGTGAAACAGGCACCCACGACCTTCAATTTCTATCTATTGTAACTGGGGAGGGGGAAGCTATTGATCTCTTTAATATATTCAATAGGCCCACCAAATCACAGGGAATGGAGACTCTCACCCAAGGACTCCTTTGATCAGAAATATGTGAGCAAAAGAACAGATAAGGTGACCTTGGTGGTTGGTGATCAAAATCTCCAAATAGAACCTCTGGGCACACTGGAGGATATGTGGGAGGACCAGGACACAGCCTGGGACATCCCGGATATAGTCCCCAGCACAAACTGATCAGCATGCAATAGAATCTTCCTGCATATTATATATCCACAATCTAAGAGCATGTAATGGGCTAGCCTCAAAAGACCAGCATATGTAACAGCCATAATGGGTAATCACTCATAGATTAAATCCTTATCTCAGCAGCACATTGTTCAAGGGTCGCAGAACAGAGAGCGACAATTCCCCTTTAGTAATGTGCCTTAATCATAGATACAAGCCTGACAACAAAGCCAAGTACTGAATATTGTTGATTATGCCTTTAAATCAGTCAAATGGGTGAAAGTATTAGAAAAGGAGTCCAAACCTGCAATATATGCATCTATCCTCAGTAAAGTTGAGGCCATTTGTGATAATGAGGCCAACGACTTGGACACTCTGGAGTCCTGCAGAAAGCTTAATGAAAAGCTAGTCCCACATATCTCAACCCCGGTGGGGAAGGTAAAGGAGAAGGCAGCCCACAAAAATGAGTGGTATGATGAGGAGTGCTAAGTAGGCAAAAGGACAATATTAGACTGTGTGGATGCCAGGGAGGGGTTGACAAACTGAATCTATGTCAGGCCCGTTCTGACTATAAAAAGGTAGTCCTGGAAAAAAGAAATAATTTGTGTTAGACAAATAGAATTCCCTGGCAGACTCCTTACAAACTAAAAATAATGTATTATTTTGTCAATTGGTCACGGGGAAGGAATTGAGCGGTGAGCACACATTCAATTTCTGTATTAATTCAGAGGACTGGCGCCAGCACTTCTCGAATCTGTACGGACTCCAGGACTCTGTAGCCCAGTATCCACTCCCTCGAATTGTAACCCTTCCCTCCGACCAACTATGTATTACTATAGGTGGACTTGAACGTGCCATAAACACCCAGAAACGTGGTAAAGCAGCAGGCCCAGAGCTCTCCCAGCAGATTTGTTCAGGGAAGAGGTGGGTATCTGGACACCGGTTTTGTGTAAGGTTTTTAAGGCGGTGATCATTCCTTTGTATATGATGGGTGTAAGGAGTCTCCCAGCAGATTACTGCCCAATATTCCTATTGCGTAGTGTGGGAAAACTTTTCAGGAAGATTATGCTTGCACACCTTCATTACTGGGTTGACAACAATAATGTAATCACTGACCTACAGTCTGGTTGGTTCTAGAATAAAGGAAGGCACTCTTGACCAATGCCTCATGTTGTATATGTTAATTCAGAAATACCCTGTCGTAAAAATAATTAAATTGTATGCAGCGTTTCTAGACCTAAGGACGGCTTTTGATTCAGCCTCCGAGAAAAACTGTGCAGCCTCCTCAAATCAAGTCCCATCCAATCGGATCAGCATTATTAGACTGTTATATTTGGAAATAGCTCTTCAGTTAGTCATGGAGTGGGGGGTGACAACACAACAACCTTTGTGGTCAACAAGCGAGTAAGGCGAGGCTGTGCCCTGGCTCCCCTTCTATTCAATTTGTATATCCAAGAAAATAATTGATGCATTGTTGAAGGGGTGCCAGGACTGCCCCAAAATGGCTTCAAATAAATACCCAGTGCTAGTTTATGTAGATGACGCAGTGTTGGTGGCTATCACCCCACAAGGCCTGGAGAAATCCTTGGTGATCTTTATGTCTAAATGCAAAGATCTAAATCTGGAATTGAATATAGACAAGTCCAAAGTACTGGTGTTTAAGCCTCATTTTACAAAATATACACCATTGGTGCTTAAGGTGGAAGGAGTACAGTTCACCCAAGTACATTTTTCGATTATCTCGGGATGAGATTTCAAGAGACGGGAGGTTGGGTTGAGCAGGTGGGTCGCTCATTCACTACCTTGGAATAATTCAGTGGGACAATTAAGTCCTTCCATGTCAAACATGGGGGGTTCAATTTTCCCAGCCTTGAATCTATACGAAAAGCAGCCCTGTATGGGTTGGAATTATGGGGACATGCCAATGTAAACAACCTTACGCCCTATGGGCCTTAGTTTGCGCTTTACAGATTTTATAGTAATATAATAATAATATAAATGAGCATACGTTTCCAAAAAAGTTGGCATCAGTACCAAAGAGGGCTCCTTCCGCTTTAGTACTTTGTGAACTTAACGTTACTCCTGTGGCCGTCCAGCTTAAGCTCAGACTTGTTCTTTTATGGCTAAGGCTCTGGAACCAGGAATGGTTGAAAAAAATCAATAGCTTGGTTGTGCCACGTATGCTCTAAGGATTGGTGGGGTGGTAACCTGTGGGATAACCCTGAATGCCAGCTGCTGGGTACAAATAATTAAAGACACATTGGTCAAAGGTGCCCATGATCAAATGGTGCGGGATGCAATTAACTTAAATTGGGTCCTGCATACCTCGAGGTTAGCCACCTTGGCCCTAAGTCATATTTGGACTACATGTCACCACACTATGAAAGGTCTTTACACATGTGAGCAAGATTAGCCACTCTCTCAGTGGCCGCCTATACTCAATCATTGAATTCAGCAAATGTTGATCAGTGCCCGATGTGTAGGATGGCAAATGAGACTATATTTAAACACAATAAGGCCTAATGGGCAAACCACAACCCTCTCTGATGCACAATTACAGTATCAATACTACACACACAAAGAGGGAAACTCCTAACTAAAGTAACCTGCCATCTACTTAAATGTCCCTCACAAAAGATTCAAACTCACCGCATAGAATGGCTAAACCTAGTATGTGCTGTTGGACCGCCTATCTAGGTGAAAAAACATCTACGTCCCTCCCTGACTATTACCTCTATGTAAGTGCTCTACCCCACTGCATCTACATCATTTAAAAACAGTAGAATTTGGACTTGTAACTGCACCCAATTGTATTCATCTGCAGCCCAATCTATCCAAACTTTAAAATAATAATTCTAGCTAAAAAGGAAAAACCATGTAACAGTACTGTGGAATGACAACGATTGTCATGACACCCTCTAATTATAGAACTGTTACCAAATCCTTCATTTCAGCACTTTACACTAAAAGAAATGAGAATATATCACATTTCATGTTGCTATGTTGTAATCAAAATCCTTGAGGTGTATGTATCTGAAACCACCACTGAGGGCGGCTGAGATTAGGGATCCAGAAGCAGCAATGTCAATTTTGCAGTAGAGTGCAGACCGATATGTGGTGTTTGGGTCGGCCCGTTATATCCATAGGGCTTGGCTGTTAAGGAAGAGGTTTTTGATCCCAAGCCCTAAATAAGCATCATGGTCTCCTTACCTGTCCTCGTGGCTGTGAGCAGGGCTCCCTTCTGTGCCATCAAATTTATGCTAAGGAAGCTGTCACTGAATTAACTTTCACAGAACTGGCGATTGTTCTAAAAAAGGGTGCAAGCAGGGCTCTCCTCTCAGTTTCTAAATGTAAATTGTCTGTATTTCTTGTATTTATTGTGGTAAATTGCTTGCAACCTGTGCATTAATAATGGTTTTATTTAATGTCTGTAATGCATGTTTTAACTTGAAGGCCCAACGCTGAATAAACGTTTGTTGACTGACTGAATGTCCACATATTATGTGTAGTAGGTACATGTGCAGTAGGGAATATGTGTTGTAAGAGTATGTGTTGTAGGACCATGTGTTGTAGGATCAGATGTAATAGTTGCAAGTGTCATAGGAGACATGTGTCGTAGGCGCATGCATCGTGGGTGCCTGTGTTGTAGGTGCATGTGAGAGCACGGGCCATACGTCCACATATTATGTGCAGGAGGTGCATATGTAGTAGGTGTGCATGTCATAGGAACATATATGATAGGAGTGTGTATTGTAGGAGCACTTGCTATAGCAGCAAGTGTCTTAAGAGCACATGTCGTAGGAACACGTGTTATAGTAGTGTGTGTCATTAGAGTCTGTGTTGTAAGAGTGGGCATTAAGTTTATGTTGTAAGGATGTGTGCTGTAGGAGCGTGTGTCACAGAAACATGTGTTGTAGAACCATGTGATGTAGGTGCATGTGCTGTAGGTGCATGCTCTGTGCACAGTTTATATACAAAGTGTACATTTACTCCATCACCTTAACACAGACATTAAAGTCATTTGATATGTTAGGTAAACAGTTTGGGCCTCATTACAAGGTTGGCGGTGCAGAAATAAAGTGGCAGTAAATCCGTAACCACCACTTTTCATGCACCGCCAAACTACAAATTTGGTGGTGAGGTGGCCGGATTTACCTGCAGCTCCAAGCTGCCAATAATTCCGGCACCCCACCACCAATAAATGCCAGTATTAACGGCACCGGTATTACCAGTGCCGGTATTACCATTGCAGGTAATACTGGCAATTCCCCCATGGAGTGGAATGAGGAATACCCACTCTTACCGGCACTTGCAATCTGGCGAGAGAACAGAATGCCTACTAAAAAGCAACTCCATAGAAAACAAAGAAAAAATAGAGTGGATAAGAATGAAAGCAAGCCATATAGTCATCCACCTTTAAAACAATGTATAAAAACCATTCAAACAAAGAAGCTAGTAACCTCACTCAACAAAATGAAACTAGCCACCACTAAAAAAGGAAGGCCCCTTTAAAGCAAAAAAACATGTACAAACAGAAGCAGACCTATTAATGAACCTAACACTATTATCTACCAATATTAATGTAGTCACAGTAAAGCATTCTAAAAAAATAATTTTACAAAAAATGTTCCACCATAGAGTTTGTCACAATCTTATAAAGACAGCTAAAAAGTCACTATCTACACTTAAATACTACCACAGAAGACTAACCCTCGAAGCTCGAATTGACAGTGCATTTGTCACGGTCCATATGCCCAAACACCAGGTACAGACCACCCTGCCCAAGGCGTTGGGTCCCATGGGGGCCTGGGAGGCCCCAAGGAATCTTGCAGGGGCTTCCTGGACTCGGTCCTGGCACCGTTGGCGCCAGGCTCATACTGCCATCACCAACATGGCACCTTTCAGAGCCAGAGAGGCACGTGCGAACCAATATGAGGCAGGGTGAAGGGATTATTTGCCATGGGACTATTTGCTTGGGTGTGGTTGCTGGAACTACTTTGCCTGAGAATTACTTTCAGAAGACTATATAAGCCACACCCTTCATACAGAACACGCTTCGCGTTATTCTGCACTCCTGCAGCGTAACGCTCACCGTGTCGGCAGCTCCAGGCCAGCCATCAGCCGCGCCCATCCAGTTGTCTCGAGTTACCTGCAGAGAAGAGTGAGAAAGAAGAGCAGAACAAGATACTTACCAGTCTCTTCATCGCGGCCGCTCGGGAGTCCACGCTTCTTCAGAACTGAAAAGGAAATAACATCAGATTAGCCTTGCAGACCACACGCTCTTCATCACAGTTCAGCGCCGCACTAATACTTACCAGCGAAGCATCTGAACGTCATCACTCAATCTCCGCTTCATCTTCCGATCGCCGCTCCGGGACTGCCGCATCTGTAAAACAGAAAGAAGACATCAGGTTAGCAGAGCAGTGGGAAGGCCTCATTCTGACTTATAATCCTGCACGAGGCAGCTCTCACCTGAAGGCAGCAATGCTCACGGGCTCACAATTCTTCATCACGCAGCCTTTGTTCAGGAGATTCCGCACCTGCAGAATATAAAAGCAGCAGGTTAGTTGTGCAGAAAAACAGTATCGGGTGGAAAGACTTTTGCATAGCACTGGCGCAAATCTTATCTTGGGAAGCCAGCTACCAAGAACCTCGCTCCATCGTATGCACGAAGATGGAATCTGTAAAGAAAGGTACAGAGTGAACTTTTGCAACTTGAACTCTTAGCTATCCATATCTTTGGAATAAGACTTACCATAGAGTCACAGTTGTCTGGAACTTTCAATAGGATCAGTGAAGTAACTAGATCCTAGAACTATGACGCACCCCTGCGAACAATGGCAGGACGGAGAGCCCGCTATTCAAAACTCAAAGGCAAGCCTGCTTTCGTACCGGAGGGGAGTACAAGACACCACTCACCACCAGATCATCCAGCTCCGTTCGGCGCCCCTGTGGAGATCAGGTGAGCGTAACAGCATTTCAACTAAAGAGAACACTGTGTATACTGATTTTTAACAGAATTAAACCACTAACTAAATTAATCAATACATTTCAAAAAATACTTCTAAGCATGAGCAATGTCAATATAGACACCTTTTCAAATTTTGGGGAAGGTGAATGGATTCACACAAGCAGCACAGAAGTATATTTCAATGAAGACACTGATAAACAAGAACAAACAAAAAAAACAATTAGCATAGACAGTAATGGCTGAGGGTATGAAATGGTAGGATACACCATTACAAACAGACCTGACTACCCCTGGCTCTTCCCTGCCCCTTGTGATGCTACATTGCTCTCCACACCACCCCGTATGTTAGCTGTTGTTAGAAACTACATAACTGTGCTGACCTCCAGGTTCTTTATTAATCTGCCATTGGTCAGCGCTTATTAGGAAAAAACATAATACACCCTGAGCTGGTGGGAAGGGAGACATTCACACGGATCCGACCAATGAGGGTCCTCGTAGACATCAGTGGGGACCGAGTATACTTGTTGCTTTTCAGGGACAACAAAACTTGCCATCTGATTGGCTCTTCTCGGAGCACCCCTTCACTCCACATCCTTGTTCCCATCCCTACCAACCAACGGAATGTTTGAAATCTCTATTGGTGTCATGTAAGTGCTTCCCCAGATAAGGTCAATTTCCCCAGCTGCCACGAGTTACTGTCTGACCTTGATTGTATGATTGTATCATCCAGTGCAGTAACCAGTGACGGTAGTCTGTTGAAGACAAGCTACCAGAGGTCATCTTCCCCCACCCTTCACACACAGCGTATTCACTGTGTGTTCAATCTGACTTGCTGTTAAAGGTCTATCTATGGTTTCTCTCTGGGGTGCGCTTACCTGTGCTGTGGCCTGCCTTGAGCATATCTCTCAGGGCTTGGTGCGTTCATTGTGCGATGTATATAAAGTGTCCCCCTTCGTTACCCTCATGATCTGGTTGCTGAGGCCATATACAACCTCTGATGATCCAGTGTCCCCTTACCCCCGCCTGCCCCTGTTAATCCCGCAGTTGATAGTTGTGCCCTTCTTCTTGGCGCTTAATCAGCACCTTAATTACAAATGCTTGGCTAAGCGATTGAGGGGTCTATAAAACAGACATTTCCAAGCACTTTAGTGGATGATGGAAACACCCTTGTCACCACCGATGATGTCATATGCACATGGTTTCAGAATACTACTGAACCCTGAACATGGAACACATGTCCGCAAAACATGATTTCCTGGCATTCTTCAAAATATTGCAAAAGGCACAAATTATTGTAACAGGCCACAAATATTTTGATGAAAAGATTATTTTGGTTCACATCAAAGTAGTGCTGAGTCACCTTCAGTAAAGCAAGCTGCCATGACTCCTATAATCTGTAGGCTAAAAAGTGGAGAACTTTACAACTCTATGAGGGAGCCATTATTTTGTTGATGTGATATCCTTGTAGGGATTATATTGCTTGTGAAAATCATGGGCCCATATGCCTTTTAAATGCAGATGTGGAGATGCATTCTAGGTTATTTTAAAACAGGCTTGAAGGATGTTCACATAAAATCTAAAATTAACCAGGGCAACAAATATACCTTCCTCACTTGCACACCAATACTAAGGGTGCAATCTGCTGGAACAACTGACCACTGTACACATCCTGGCTAGTGTAACAATAATCAGAGGAAAAAAGGATAAGTCCTGTGGACTATGAAGTTGTGTGCTGAAAAAAAAGTGTGCTGATAGCTTAGCACTCCATAGTTATTGTGGAAGCCTTCTCAATTGCAAATGCGGCAGCAGCAAGTGCCTGCTCACATGGGAAATGTCCCTGCCTAACTGCATCTAGGGATGCACTGTAATATGCAAATGGCGTGTGCCCCTGTCCTTTTTTCCTGTATTAGCACAGCTGTCTTTACTTTTCCATCTACAAATTCTTTTTGTAATTGGGTGTAGCCAGTACTGGTGCATTTGCTGACTCGTGTTTTAGTTCATCAAAGCTTTTGCCCATTTCATCTGTCCATTTTATGTGTGTTTTGTACTTCTGAGCTTCTTTTGATGCTTGCAGCAATGGCTTGGTTTAAGTGGAGTAATCAAAAACCGATGCCCATGTTTTGTTGCTTACCGTACCAACCTGGGACCGTGGGACTTGCAATGTGTTACCAGCCACTGCAGCTTCATTGCAGATTAATAAAAAGTTAATACACGTTGGCTGCAAAGGCATGCTACAAGGCCTATATACCTCATTCTAGCCTACCTGTAGGTTTAGTTATACTTACTGATGCCCCTAGATTTCTGTTATATGGAAATTACTTCTATTTTGGGTTTAACTTGCGTAACAATCAAAAGAAGCATCCTCCCCTTTTACAGTGCTACTCTCCCAATTGAAATGTGCACCCCTTTTCACTGTGCATAACTTGCATTTTTATTACAGCTGGATCCACCCTCTGAAATGAGCAGGTCTGGAGGTCTGCATCTAGATGCCTTGGGTCATCAAAGATCTTGGTGCAGCACGCCTAATTGGAAATCTTCATTCTCGCGGGGGCATACTGCCCATATCTGAAGCTGCACTTCCTCAGCTCTGGCCAAAACTCCAGAAACCTTCTCTGTTTGAGCATCATGTGCCTGGAGAAGTCCTATGCAATGTTTATGTGATGATGTCACATCATTAGCTTGCCTGGTCTTTTTTTTGGCTGCATCTAGGATTTGCACCACCAGAGAGTGATGTAGGAGACAGGCTATAGTGGGTTTTGGGGACTCTGTACGTGCATACCCCCATGTCCTCACTCTTTGCACTGGCTGGACCTCCAACAGTGAGGAAAATGATAAATTGAAAAAGGTGGAAGCCACTTTTCCAGCCACACCACCACATCTCCATCCCAGAGCCCTCTACTCCTTCAGGAACCCCGAAAATTCTGATATTGTACCTTTGATTCCAGTCCTCCAGCTCAATGACGATTGCTTCCAGCTCCTATATTCTCCCTTGCTTTGTTCAAGGCCCTCCATGTGATCCTCCAGCAAGGAGATACTCGCCCCCACCTCCTTCAGCCACCCCATGAATTGGCCCATCTCAGCCCGCAGGCTGTTCATCTTTCCCAGCATTTTCCAAGGTGCGCTTGTCCACTGACCCCATTGTCAGCCAAATGTTTGACAGTTCTGCAAAGATCATTGCCCGATCGCTTTGCTGCCCCTGAGGCACCTAGTGTTGCATCTGTGATGCAAAGGGGGCTTCTCCCAATTCATTTTCAGGCCTTTCTTTGATGTCATATTCTGCTGGCCTTAGCAGTATTTCAAATTAAATCTCTTACCACTACCAATAAAGACCACTTGAACCTTACACCTCCCAGTCCCTCTTGGTATGCTAGATGAAAAAATATGTAACTGAATCTGACCCAGCTTGACTGCCAGGAATGCTAAGGCCATGCAGTCAGCAACACAGAAGAAGGCTCCCCAGACTGCACCTCCTTCAGCAGCCCAAGTCCCTTGGGGCAATCTCTCATCAAACGTGCAGGTCTGCCAGCCGTCCTCCAGTCACCACCAATAGCCCTGGGCACCTCTGCCTTTCTATGGCATTCACATTTTTGTCATCATTGGCTCACCGGCATGCTTCTCCCACCTCTGCCAGCCACAGCGCCATCCTCCGCTTTCGCAGCTGTGCCGGAGGCCACCTCAGGAGAGACCCAATGCCATCATCCTCGTCATCCCGAGCCTCCCCGTTACACCATGACAGTGTTGGCAGTCTCCACGAGTCAGCTGTGCAGGTTCCCCATCCTCTCTTCATTACAGTCCGGTGGTCATCGAGCCTGGAATAAAGTATGTGCTGCCTGTAGAAACAAATTGTGGTGTGGGGGTCTGGAGCTCCAGGGACGTGCAGCCATTTTCTGGGCTGTTAGCCACACCGCCTCAACCAAGATATCTTAAAAAAATGAACTCATTGATACATACTACCCAAACAGAAGTCCTTCTCTGCAAATCAAGTGGCTGCTATATAGTCAGTTTTAAATTGAAAAGGAAGCCTATAAATCCTTCCAAAACCCACTCTAAAATTATCCTTAAAATCTGCAGCCACAAAGAATTGTATTACATGGCTCTACTACAGCTATTCAAGCCATGGAAAAAATAGGACACATTTCAAGCTGTGTTAGGAACAACTGAATGCAGTTTAAGAAATTAAATATGTAAACAAGACAAAGAAATGTTAGAAGATGAATGTCATCAAGAAGAACAGATGGAATGAGGAATTGGTAACACAATTATGCATTAAATAAGATTACAACTTGTACTGAGAGAAAATATTTCTTGAAGAATTTATAGTTAGAACATGTAATCAGGTATCAAACTATTATAAATGCTACAAAAACTATAGCAATCATTTTTACAAAATATATTATGTCTCAATGTAAAATATGTTTTTTTGTCCGATCAATCTCAGTTTTTACCCATGACCCAATGTTTAGAAATATGTTAGCACAAGATCAGTGTATTACATATACATTTTTTACAACACATGGTACATAATCTATGAGGGTTAGAAAAATATTATATTATCAGCCCAATTCATGGAATTAATGTGCACTGAAAATTCCTGTGCAAGCGTGCGAAACCGTGCGAATCGCAGTGCAAGTGCGAAAATCGCAGTGCAAGTGTGAAAATCGCAGCAAAACCCGCGCACATCGATTCATGGAAGTCCGTGCACGAGTTAAATCTCGGATGTGCGCTGAAAATCTGCGTGGCGCACGCCGGCGCACAGGTCATCTAACAGCGTGCGCTACGGCCACAGCGAAAGCGCACATAGCGCGGCGCACATAACAAAAGTAGGCGTAACACGGGGCGTGACACGCGGAATGAGGAACAACGTGTGAAAATGTGGCCGTCACGGGGGAAGTACAGGAGGCAAGTGCGCGGAACGCCCACACGCTCGCCTACAACACGTATTCATGGAATCGAACAGGGCAAACCAGCGCACGGGCGAAGACGCACACAGGCCTAAACATGTCCGCCACACGAAGGCAGGCGGTAGCGTCCCTGCGCATGGAAAAAATGTGCACCAAAATGTGCGCTAACAAAAAGCATGTATATACAGCTCTGATGAATGTTCCATACTGTGGCCCTCTAGGACAAATGACGTGCAAAGGGGTACGCGACAAACACGGAAACTCGCTGTGTCAAAAATAGCGTGTGCGTGTATTTCGGGGGTGCGCGGGAAGTTTCACACGCGATTGGCCTTGGGTGAGCGGGGTACGTGTAAATCTGGGGTTCGCAGGAAGTTTCACACGCGTTTGGCCTGGGTACGTGTAAATCTGGGGTTTGCGGGAAGTCTCACACGCGATTTCAGCAGGGTTTGTGTATTTCGGGGGTGTCGTGGAGTCCTACACGTCAATTGGCAGTGTGGCTCCTCCCAGGTATTCGGTCTACACCCTCCACGGCCCCTGCAGGCAGCCCACACCACAGGGGACTACCCTGCACCCCTGGTATTGTCCTGCAGGCAGCCCATCCAACATGGGCATGCCCCCCAGGCAAGCCACATGTCAGCTTGCACTATTGATCACCAACGCATGACCCCCTCCACCACCACCCCCCAGCACTGAGTGGGCACCTGCCAGCAGGCCCCCACTCATGTCCCCCAGCACCGCCACCCCCCAGCAGTGCAGGGAACCTGCCAGCAGGCCTCCACTCATGTCCCCCAGCACCCCCAGGCCCCAGCAGTGCAGGGCACATGCCTGCAGGCCCCCACTCATGTCCCACACATGTTCCCCAGCACCCCCACCCCCCAGCAGTGCAGGGCATCTGCCAGCAGGACCCCACTCATGTCCCCCAGCACCCCCACCCCCCAGCAGTGCAGGGCACCTGCCAGCAGGCCCCCATTCATGTCCTCCAGCACCCCCACCCCCAGTAGTGCAGGGCACCTGCCAGCAGGACACCACTCATGTCCCCTTGCACCCCCAGGCCCAGCAGTGCAGGGCACCTGCCAGCAGGCCCCCACTCATGTCCCACACATGTCCCCCAGCACCCCCACCTCCCAGCAGTGCAGGGCACCTGGCAGCAGGCCCCCACTCATGTCCCCCAGCACCCCCACCCCCCAGCAGTGCAGGGCACCTGCCAGCAGGCCCCCACTCATGTCCCCCAGCACCCCCACCCCCCAGCAGTCAGGGGCACATGCCAGCAGGCCCCCACTCATGTCCCCCAGCAACCCAACCCCCCAGCAGGGCACCTGCCAGCAGGCCCCCATTCATGTCCCCCAGCACCCCCACCCCCCAGTAGTGCAGGGCACCTGCCAGCAGGCCCCCACTAATGTCCCACTCATGTCCCCTTGCACCTCCACCCACCAGCAGTGCAGGGCACCTGCCAGCAGGCCCCCACTCATGTCCCCCAGCACCCCCACACCCCACCAGTGCAGGGCACCTGCCAGCAGGCCCCCACTCATGTCCCCCAGCACCCCCAGGCCCCAGCAGTGCAGGGCACCTGCCAGCAGGCCCCCTCTCATGTCCCACACATGTTCCCCAGCACCCCCACCCCCCAGCAGTGCAGGGCACCTGCCAGCAGGCCCTCACTCATGTCCCACTCATGTCCCCTTACACCCCCACCCCCCAGCAGTGCAGGGCACCTGCCAGCAGGCCCCCACTCATGTCCCCCAGCACCCCCACCCCCCAGCAGTGCAGGGCACCTGCCAGCAGGCCCCCACTCTTGTCCCCCAGCACCCCACCCCCCAGCAGTGCAGGGCACCTGCCAGCAGGCCCCCACTCATGGCCCACTCATGACCCCTTGCACCCCCACCCCCCAGACGTGCAGGGCACCTGCCAGCAGACCCCCACTCATGTCCCCCAGCACCCCCACCCCCCAGCAGTCAGGGGCACCTGCCAGCAGGCCCCCACTCATGTCCCCCAGCACCCCCACCCCCCAGCAGTGCAGGGCACCTGCCAGCAGGCCCCCACTCATGTCCCCCAGGACCCCCACCCCCCAGCAATGCAGGGCACCTGCCAGCAGGCCCCCACTCATGTCCCCCAGCACCCTACCCCCCAGCAGTGCAGGGCACCTGCCAGCAGGCCCCCACTCATGTCCCACACATGTCCCCCAGCACCCCCAACCCCCAGCAGTGCAGGGCACCTGCCAGCAGGCCCCCACTCATGTCCCACTCATGTCCCCTTGCACCCCCACCCCCCAGCAGTGCAGGCCACCTGCCAGCTGGCCCCCACTCATGTCCCCAAGCACCCCCTCCCCCCAGCAGTGCAGGGCACCTGTCAGCAGGCCCCCACTCATGTCCCCCAGCACCCCCACCCCCCAGCAGTGCAGGGCACCTGTCAGCAGGCCCCCACTCATGTCCCACTCATGTCCCCTTGCACCCCCACCCCAGCAGTGAAATGGCGATTTCATGACACAAACCAAAAGTCAACTATATACATCAACACATGTCCGCCACACGAAGGCAGGCGGTAGCGTCCCTGCGCATTAAAAAAATGTGCGCTAACAAAAAGCACGTATATACAGCTCTGATGAATGTCCCATACTGTGGCCCTCTAGGACAAATGACGTGCAAAGGGGTACGCGAAAAACACGGACACCTGCTGTGTCAAAAATAGTGTGTATATCAGGGGTGCGCGGGAAGTTTCACACGCGATTGGGCCTGGGCGAGTGGGGTACGTGTATTTCAGGGGCTCGCGGGAAGTTTTACACGCGATTGGACCTGGGCGAGCGGGGTACGTGTATTTCAGGGGCTTGCGGGAAGTTTTACACGTGATTGGGCCTGGGCGAGCAGGGTACTTGTATTTCAGGGGCTCGCTGGAAGTTTTACACGCGATTGGGCCTGGGCGAGCGGGGTACGTGTATTACTGGGGTGGGCGGGGAAGTACAGGAGGCAAATGCGTGGAACGCCCACACGCACGCGCCAAAAAAGACGCGCTAATCCGGTAACACTTACGCCAGCAGGAAGCAGGCGTACGTGGACCCGCGCAGCATAAAAGTGCGCGCAAACAACAAGCAAGCTCAGACGCCAGGATGAACATACCGTTCCTAGCAGCAGTGGTCATGGGATACAGCAGGAGGAGGAGGAGGATAGCCAGGCCCAGAATTTTCACACCCAGAACCAGCCTTTTTGGGATGCCTGATGACCAGGTGTATGGGAGGTACAGGTTTCCACCTCACATAATACTCGACCTGGTCAGTGAGTGGGAGGATGACCTCACATCACCCACCCTCTGCTCCCAAGCACACAGCCCCCTGGAGAAGGTCCACAATGTACTGTACTTTTTGGCCACCGGATCATTTCAGCGGACAAGTGCCATAGTCGGGGGGTGTCACAGGCCACGCAGTCACTCTGCCTACACCAGGTCTTGGCCATCTTGACTGCATGCCCATCAGTCCGCAGGCACATATACCTGCCCAGAACACCTGCAGAAAGGCAGGCTGCCGTCCAGGATTTCTATGGGGTGGCACAATTCCCCAAAGTCCTAGGTGCCATTGATTGCACCCATGTGGCTCTACGTCCCCCCAGGGCATCAGAGCACATCTATAGAAACCGCAAGCACTGGCATTCCATCAACGTGCAGGTAGTATGTGATGCCAAGGGAATCATCAGCTCAGGTCCACCCACGACAGTTTCATTTACAGAATGTCAATCCTAAATCGGGACCTAGAAGCTGGGCGGCATGGCGATACATGGCTGCTTGGTGAGTATAAATGCCACAGCACATGCATGCATGCCAGATACTGAGTACTGTCACAACCCTACGAATGATACCCATCACCACCTCCCCAGGGGACAGTGCCTACCCTCTGAGCACCCACATGATGGCGCCAATTCGGAACCCCACCACGCCACCCGAGGCAAGATACAACACAGCCCATATTGCAACCCGGGGCATAGTGGAGCGCACATTCGGAGTGCTCAAGTCACACTTTCGCTCCCTTGACCGTTCTGGTGGGCAGCTGTTATACGCTCCCCTAGTAGTGTGCAGGATCATAGTGGCAGCATGTGTCCTGCACAACGTTGCAACACGCAGGGGCCTGCCGGTGGACATGGTGGTGCCCCCACATCCCCAACTACATGCACGCCCGCTGCGCATGGGAGGGGAAAGGGCACGGGGTGAGGCAGCCCAAAACCAGCTGGTGGCTAATTACTTCACTTAGAATCACACCCCTGTGGAGTGCACACAGCCCTTCCACATACCAGCTGACAATCGATGATGACATAAGGGACAGTCAACTGTCACAACCATACCAGCCTGAAATTGGTCACCTGGAAGTGTCACAATGTGTGGATCCCTACCTACAGAAACACCACCACTGCTGTGTCATCAAAGGACACATATGCTGCTAAATGCTTTACCCCCTTGCAAAATACAACATGAGAACAGTGCCATGTCACCCAACCCCTCCCCAGCACCGCCACCCAACACACCATGGTATGTCATGCTATGTGAGAGCAAACAAAGCAATCCCGAAAACCTGACACAAGTGTCACAAAGTACAGTGTCCCTAATGGAAACTGGCCACACACAATATGCTCCCAGTAATGTTGAACTAACAACACACATGACCAAATACTTACCAGCAATACAATGCAGCTACACAAGCTCAAACATAACTAAAACATGACAGTACTAAGTTAAAGTAGTCGTAGTCTTACAACCTGAATATGCCACCACATCGCCCCCTTCCAACTGTAGTCTTGCAGGCTTCAAAACTTGTCTGTGTACTGCATACAACATGAACTCCATCTCCAAAGTAGACGGCCTTGTGAAGACATGAGGAATGAATCTGCAAATTTAGAGGGAGACATGGAAGCAGAAGCATACATAATTACAACATGCAGTGTACAATAAAACAACAATATACACAAGGAATGTCTACACAGTATTGACTACAGACTGCCCACACAGCTCATGGGAGCCCAACATCACTGTGTACATCACTGTCACTTGGTCACACCCTTTGCAAGCCCATGGAAACGGGAAGCAGGAGGGGTGTGTGTCTCACGAACCCAAGCATCGAAGCCAAACTCAGGACAAGCCTGCATGTGCCCAGCCGGAATACAGTGGATGCCCATGGGAGCCACACAAGGCAACACACCGTCAAAAAATAATCAAAAATCAAAAATCAAAAAATCAAAAATCAAAAATGGCCATGTGGGGGACAGGGGAGAGGCCACCACAGCCACCTGTGTGGATGTTGGGGAATACAAAAACCTCCATGGGCTCATGGCCTGCACAGCTATGCCAATGTGGGAGAACTGCTGCTGTCGCTCTGAACACCCTCTGCTGCTGCCACAGGAGGTGGTGGTGCTATGGGAGGCAGCCCACGCAAAACCCTGGTATGGTCCTCCATGGCAGCAAGCATGCAGGTGTGGAAGGTCTCGTTCTGGAGGATTATAGTGCGGAGATCCCCATGCAGCACCTGACGTGATGCCCGGATCTCCTCCCGAGTTGCCTGCATCTCAGCTGAGAGCGAACGTGTGAGCCGCTCCAGCTGCTGTTCTGTCCTCAAGTTAGTGGAAGTCTCAAGGTCAACAAGAGTCTCCCTGAGGTGATGGAGTTCTACCCTCAGGGCTTCCCTATGGCCCTGGGACTCTATTGATATCGATTGGTGTAGAGTCTCCAGTGCCGCCCGTCTGACCTTGTTGGATGCCAACATGTCCTCCCTGTGTGATTGGCAAATGGAGTCTGTTGCCTGCTGTAGTTGCTCAATCTGCCTTTCAGGGGGGGCAATGGAAGTGGCCACCCTCTCCATTGCTTGAGCCATCATCTCAACTGATGCTGCCTGTTGGGTTGCCATACCATACATGGATTGTTCCCATGCGGTATTGCCTGGTGGTGTACGGCCACCACGTCGGCCGGCACCACACCTGTTTGGGGCAAGGCGATCTGCGCCTTGCTGTGCCGCACTGCCTGAGGCTGCAGGACTGCATTCGCCCTCTGATCTGCTGGCCCAGGAACAGGATCAGATGTTGTGGAGTATGACCCTGCAACCGTAACCGCCAAAGGCTGACTAACCAACACTGACATCCCCATAGAGGGTTCTACCCCTGGTGCAGGTGGGTTGGACAGAACACAACCCCTTCCAGAAACACTTACCTGCGACGCCACATAGGTCTCAACATCCGAATCAGCACCTGAATAGAGGTCTGGGGAGGTGCACCCAGAGACACCCCTTGACAGAATCGTCTGCAGCAAGAGTGGGTTCTCACCCACCACCACACCAAGTCCCCCACTGGTGGCCGGTTGTGCCTCAGGTTCCTCCTGGGTCTGCACCATCTCCTCAACCTCAACAGCATCAAGTGCGTCATCCCCTGCAAAAACATGAAAGACAAAAAATGGAAACAGGCATTAGCACCATAGCACACAAATAGGCCTGAGAAGCTACAGAACCAGTACATGATTTACACATGTCGCACATGACTATAACCCTCCCATGCATGCACTGTCACAGAGTTGGAAGGGGTGGCAAAAGTCAGACACTGATGACACCAAGATGGAAGACATTTGCTGCATGCTGGGTAGCACTGCCATCACACATTGGCCTGTGAATGGCATGTCCTATACACATAAATGACACATGCCATCACACAGATGGCATGTACCATAGCCATGGTACATTCCACAAGTACATCCATATTTCAGTGAATGAGTACTGTCACCCATCCATGTGAGATGGACATGAAGAGATGAAAAATGCCACATAGTGTGAAAAGATACGCCATGTGCCACACACTGGAACACATCAAAAATACAGTGATTGCAGGGCCATGTACACATCAATGGTTGTGCACTTCAACATGACAGGAAACAAATAGCATGTTCCACATTCAAACAGGCCCAAAAACATCATGTGATCAGGACAATACTCATTCAGTCTGAATGGTCAAATCATTCAACTACCAAGGTGACACATGTGGGCCAATGTGGGGTTCTTCAATGACAGAAGCATGTCACATTTGTCGCAATAGGGCTGAGGAATGTGTTGCAAAAGTGGGAGAATTAAAACAATCAGTCTGAAAGAACACTGAAAAATACAAACAATGTTGTTGCATGATGCCACCTCAAGGGCAACTGCCGTAATGTTGCGCTAAATTACTACTGTGGGCAGAAGGGATACTGTCACACCCAAATTCAAGGCCGCAGAATGTTTTGGATGAAGCACATGGGTGACCCATACTACTCAGTCACACACACCCTCACCTGCCACTCAATCAGAACCCGTCACCCAAACAACACACACATGCATTACACACACATGCATGGGCACTCACCGGACAATGGCCCTCATTACGACCCTGGTGGAAAGTGACTGACCGGACCGCCACAGCGTAAATAGCGTTTTCGCCATTGCACGACGGAGCAAAGTGCGGCTAATTCCGACCCATCGGGCACGAGCACTACTCCATGGCGGAAGTTCAATGTCCGCGATGGCGGAAATGTCCCCAAAACGCCCCCCACCGCCGTCGTACGGCGCTCTAGGTGCAATTCCGCCACCCATCTTAGCGGTCACCGTAATGAGCAGCAATCGGAAAGTACGGTGACCGTAAATATACGGAAACGGAAGTAAAAACATGGTCCCGGAACGGGAAACAGCACGCCGTACACCTATAAAATCAGAATTCCCACACAACCATTAAAAATACTACCCTGAGACACATCACAACCCGTCATCCACCCTAGTGAAAACAATAACAATGGGAAAAGTAGCGAAAAAAGCGTGCGACCGCAAGCGGCAGGTCCACTTCTCCCGTGAGGAACTCACCGTGCTCACAGAGACCCTCCAGGAGAATGCTGCCGTCGTCTTCTCGACGCAAATGACCAGGACGGCACTTGCGAACAAGAAGGCCATATGGGCCCTGGTGGCACAGCGGGTAAGTGCGGTGGGGACCGCACCCCGCAACCCACAGCAATGTAGAAAGCGATGGGACGACCTGCGGATACGCGTCCGGAGCATACTTTCTGCCAACCGAAACATTGCCACAGCCACCGGGGGAGGATCGGAATCACCCATCAAGTTGACCCCCTGGGAAGAAATCTGTGCCTCCACCATTGGAATGGAGAGTATAGAGGGAGTCGGAGGGATGGAGAAAGGAGTGCAGACATCCGAAGAATCAGGTAGGTGGGCCAAATAAAACAATGCTAAAACCACAATGTCCAATCATGTGAAGTACCATATGTCCACATAGTGCAACAGTAACACATGTCCACGAGAACGTCCACATACATTGGCCTGATAGCGCACTTTAAAACGCACAATAAATACATAAATAATTAAAAACCCTAAAAACACCCTCTACACGTGCAGCATGCACACCCTAACTGCAGGCTGCAAAACAACTGCATCCTCAATCCACACAAAAATGAAACCACCTCCAAGGCCCCGACCCAAATCACCCTCAGGTACCACCCCAATGCATGTGATACATTGCCATTCCAATTTCAACAGACCCATTAATAACGCTCGCCCTCCTTTACTCCACCACAGGGTCCGATTCAAACGACGAGCTCCAGGACACCCCTACCAGCACACCTGCAAAGAGGGCCAAGACCAACGGCCAAAGACCCTCCACCTCAGCTGCACGCATCAAGACACGGCAGCAGCACAAATCAAGTGACAGCACACAGGAGGGAACTTCAACAGGCACCCCAGCAGCCAGCATGCCCACAACAGCACCACCACAGGTCCCCCCAATGGATGCCACAGAAGGCACTGCTTCTGGTGGCAGCAGCACCATAGGTGACACTGCATTAATGGCAGCATGCTCCGACACAGAAAACGGGGATGACGAAGTAAGATCCATCCATGACCTGTCTCAATCCCCCTGTTGGTTTCATCCCGTACACCATGAGGATACCACGCAGGGGCACCCACAAGACGACGACTGGCCATCCCCCACAAGCCCTGTGGCAAGGCAACATGAGGTCACCAGCCCCTCTGTGACACCACCGCAAATGGCCATGGCCCAGCAGAGGCAACAGTCCCTCGACCAGGTGATCGTGCAACAGCAGCAACTGGCCACGCTCCTCAAGGACCATGCTGATGAATGTGGGGGTACTAAGTCAGCCATAGAAACATCTACTGAGACACTTAGGGCAGAAATGGAGAGAAGTACAGAGACACTAAGGGCACAAATGGAGAGAAGCACCGAGAGTCTGAGAGTACAAATGGAGAGAAGCACCGAGAGCCTGAGGGGGGAACTGCATGCGACGTCCAAAGACGTATGTGCTGAACTTGCCGCTGTGCGCCGTGTGCTCACTGAGCTCTCACAAACCCTCAGGGACATGCATGGACGTGAGCAGGCAGAGACATCATCCGTTGCAAGTTCCGTCCAGGGCAGCCCCCAACGTAGATCTGGGAGGAACCTGCGCTCCACAGGCAGGGGTGCCCCTGATACCCGGAGAGGGGGCTTGCAATAGCGTCTGCCCACTGACAATGAGCACCTTTGGACACTGGTGTTCGGGGGGGAGGTAGGAGGGTGGAGGGGGTATGTTGGGCTCACTTGGGTGGCGGGTAGATGGGGTGTGTAACATAATTTCACATATGCGATAAACATTTCACTATCATCCAATGAGATGTGTGGACATTGATCTTTGTGTACGAGGCCATTATAGGCGTACAGTCCATATTGTGCATGTTCCAGACACACATAGTGCCACAAGTCCCGTGTCCATGTATCAGCCACCAGGCGTGAGTGCTAGAAGCATGAATCTATGAGACTCTGACGAATGTCTCGGCCCTCCTGTGCCTCGCGGACTCCTTGAGGTGCTGCCACATCCCCACCCTCATCATGACCATCTACAGGTGCTTGCAGTTCTGCGTCAGGGGGCATGGGCACATTTCTACGTACGCACATGTTGTGCAGCATGACACATGCCATGACCATCTTTGCCACCTTCACATGGCGGTACAGGAGTGCCCCGCCAGACCTGCTGAGGCAGCGGAAACGAGTCTTCAGTAGGCCGAATGCCTGTTCTATGACTACACGGGTACGTGAGTGGGCCTGGTTGTAGTCCTCCTCAGGCTGGTTCTGTGGGTTCCGGAGTGGTGTAAGGAGCCATCTCTTCAGTGGATACCCGGCATCACCTGTATGTGGACAATAAAGGATGTTTGTGGAATGACATTGCTACGTACGCCCCCCCCCCCCTTCCTGCCAGGTCATTGCCGCATCACATACCCCACATTATCATGCATGAAATGAGACTCACCGAGTAGCCAGGATATGTTCCCTGCGTGTCGCTCCATGTAGCGTGGTATTGTAGAGTTCCTCAAAACCATAGAATCATGGGTTGATCCAGGAAATCGGGCACAACAATGGGTAATGATCCTGTTGGAGTCACACACCATTTGTACATTCAGAGAATGAAATTGTTTTCGGTTGCGGTACTGGGCCTCCATGGCATGCGGGACGACCAATTCCACATGGGTGCAGTCGATGGCACCAATGCAACCCGGTATGCCGCCAAGTGCATGGAATCCCACTTTTGTGTTCGTAATTTCCTGCTCCGAGCGTGGTAGAGAGATGTAGTCGTCTGCGTGCTTCAGGAGGGCATCGAGCACTTGCAATAGTGTCCGTGAGAACACTGGCTGTGAAATGCCATGCAACTGTCCGACTGTGTGCTGGTAGGTGCCTGTGGCCAGGAAGTGGAGTACAGACACCACCTTCAGTAGGGGTGGGATGGTGGTTGGGCTATCTATCATGCTGACAAGGTCAGCCTGTGTCATATCCACAATGGCGGTTATGGTGTCCCGGTCCAAACGGTAGAGGGTGTGGATCTGCTCATCCGCGAGGTTGAACGGATGTGCTCGGAGGCGTGGGATTGCGGGCTGCCTGCGTGGCGGTAGTGGCTGTGCTGGCGGGCCTTGCTGGCCCTGCCTTGCCCTCCTCCTCCTCCTGCATCTCCTCTGTGCGGCCGGTTGTTGTAGTAGTTGCTGTTCGTCTTCTTCTTGAAGTTGGAGTACTTGCAGTGCAATCAGGTCCCCCAGGGCCAACATCGCTAGTCCTGCCGGTAGCATTTTGGTGTGGGTGTGGGAGGAGGTTGGGTGTGCAATTTATGTGTTTTCAAGCTCTATTGCCTCCACCTGTGGTGATTCATTCCACCTGTGCAAGCTGCAATCCCCTTTGGGCGAGCACGTCCCGCACACAACGCTGCAATTCGACGCATGGCATCTTGCTATTACAATCATGTATATGATCCCGATGGCAGTGAAATATTGGTTCATATGTTCATTCTGCTATGGTTCCATTGTTTCACATACTATCTTTGCAGTCGCGAACAAACTTGTGAAGGGTCAGTGGAATGTAGTGCTCGATTAACGGTGGGCCCTCATGCAGCACTGTACCGCGGTTCACCGACGGGCGGGGCGTCCCATTTGTGAGTGAAGCCAGTTTGCATTTACACACAATGCCGCACTACATGGATGAATTTGTGATTTCGAGCGGTCACAGATGCCTTTCCGACGTGATGTTGCAAATGAGGTATTCGAAGGACGGCGCTTTCGGTCTTCAGCTAGCGGCGAGGAGACGCCCACAGGTCTGACTGCAAATATAACGTTCTATTGTTTTGTGTCCTTGGGACAGGGGCCATGGCGAGAATGCAATGATTGATATGAATAGTATGGGATGCGCAATAGCGTAGTGGACGATAAGGCAGGACGTTCCCAAATACATCTTACTTCACAACACTGGAATCCCGGCCTGGAGCACAGTGGATTTTGCAGACTGCATTACGCACAGACTCAATGGAAATTTCACATGTGATGTGAGTAAATAATCAGGCGTTTTCATACAGGGATGAGGAAATGATGTATGGATGCATGGACAGATGATTTAATGGAGAGTTTGCCATGTACAGGGCTTTTTGGAATCTATCCACCTCCCCTGCGCTATGTGATGCAGAGCTGCCATAGTGGGACCATCGTCTATCTGCCCTTGTTGTACCCTCCCTGTCTCGACGCGCCTTCATACACTTGTGTCTATGCACGTTACTAATCCCATCGAATGGATTCTGTTTAGACAGACGCATGCACACAAGCACTCGTGTGTAATAGTGTTTCCAGCTCGATTTTCATAGTTGTGATTCGCAAGTGATTTTTGGGTGAGAATAATCCTTTGGAGTGGGCTAGCATGCATATGGCTGTAGATTTAGTGTGATCATTGAAGTGAGTAATACGAATCAAGTTCTGATGGCCTACTATTCTTTTTCATTTCATTTGGGTGACAGGTATCTCCTCCCCTTTTGCCGCTGCCATCTGTATGCCACTCCTGCAGATGGCTTTTACTCCCGGCACCTGCTGCTTCGAGTTAATCAGTGGAGCACCATTACGATCTTATGGGACGATCGCCAATGGGCCACATGCCCTTACGCAGTACTAGTGGCTAGGAGCAACATTTCGAGCTTTCAGCTGGACTAGTGCCTACCTAATGGGACGGCCCTGCCGTTCTAGGCGCTTCCATGTTGCCTTTTTGAACGTGAATGTAGCCCCTGTGTACCATGAAGGAACAGGGCGTCACACAAGAAGAAGCTGGTCATTTATTGCGGATGCAGCCCACAATGATGAAATGTATTTTGGGGTTCATGTCCTAATGGCTGCATGGGCTTGGTGATTTTGTGGTGCATTAAATGTCTATTCTGATTTTAACCGTGTAGCGTTCTTCTTTGCAAGTAATGTGGCATATTCCTATTTGTGGTGCGATGTTTTGTGAGAAGATCTGCATTGGGTTCCGGCTTCTGAGTATAGTTGCGTGGTACTGTACTGGCCGCGTTTGCCTACGAAGCCCAGTGTGGTCAGGGATAGGGGCTACCATTGTGACTGTTTTAATGATGTCCTGCTCATGGGCGGGGGATTTGCTTTTGTGTAACAGATGCCGGTCAGCCAGGTGGATTGGTGGAATGATGTGATTATCAGAATATGGCTGGTCACAGGTGCCTTGGTTTGCGTGCGTTTCTTGGAGGGAGACTGAGGTCATGTCCATTGGAATGGCTTCTGTATTCGTGCCATCTGTGCCCTGCAGCTCCCATTGGCCCCTCTTGAGATGTGCCTGGCTGCTCAGTCACTCTGCCAACTTGTGTGGTCCATGCTTATGCTGATGGTTGGTTGGTTTACTGGCAGGAGTACAGGGCTGGTGCAGTCTCCCTCAGGATACTGCTTTGTATGTTGCCTTACACTGGTGTCAGTCGATGGGGGGGCCTGTTTTTGTTTGTCTCATTTTTCTGCTCATGTTGCTGTACTTGAACCTTCACATGCCTGTGCTGCATCAGTGCGGCAATGGTGCCATGGCATGAATGGATGGCCACTCACAAGGCACTTGGAGCCCCTAGATTCATTTGTTCGTTGGCATGCATGGGTGGCTTGTACATTTCACTGGTTGCATTTGTGTCTTCATTGCACCTACGAGGAGTTGTGCAATGTGGCCAGGGAGTGGTGTACAGGCACTCAGTAGGGCCGTTTACGGTTGATTCGCGAAGCCGTACTTCTCACCATGGCGGAATGGTACATTCCGCCATGCTTGATGGCGTTAGGTACATGTCCGCTTGGATCGGAATTCGCGTACCATTACGCCATGGTGGTAATTACGGTTTGGCATGGCGCGCGTGCGAGTACTTGGTGCAGTTAGCGTTGGCGTTCACTACGGTGTCGCTAATGGCATCGTACTTTACGGTGACGGGTCATGATCGCACCGAGCGCTATTCGATGGCGGTATTGCTTTTCCGCCATCGTTTTTCGATTTCCGCCAGGGTCGTAATGAGGGCCAATGTGTCATAATCGGGTAGTTCTCCCACACCTCAGATCTGTTCCTCTGTGACGAAGGTCCCAGCAACAGACTCATGTTCAGTGAGTTTGTTGTCCTCTTGTGGAGACCCACCACCAGTCACCAGAGTAGCGGCATGATTTGAGGCCAGCTTGTTCTTTGCTCTGCGTTTCAGGTCGTTCCACCGCTTGTAGCAATCATCAGCTGAGCGCCTCACAAATCCAAGGGCACTTATGTGGTCGGCGATGTTCTGCCAGTGTACCTTACATTTACCAGGTGTGGTCTTGGACCCTGCAGTCACCACCATTTCGTGGCTATGTGCCAACACATAGCTCACAAGTGCATCAAGTTCCAAATCATTGAAGCAAGGCTTCCTTGAGGTACCAGAGTGTGTAGCCATGCCTGGTGTCTCAGCCTGTCGTGCCAGAGCACCCTTCTTCCTCTTCTTTAAAGGTGGAGCAGCGCCAGAGTGGCTCTGGTCAGTAGGGGCAGAATCACCGGTGGACTGGGTAGTAGGAGTGTGGGAATGCACAATGACCATAGTCCTTGATGCAGGCATTGGTTGCAGGGTAATGTTGGCAGGGGGAACGTCAGTTTGATGGACTGGGACTGACACTGTCCTGGCTGGGAGAGTCAGAGCTGGGGCGGATGGAGCTGCAGCTGCCCCTGCATCCTCCCCACCCTGCATACTTGGGGCAGCAGATGACATAGCTGCCCCACATACACGTGGATTGGTGACAACAACTTGCACCACCACATGTGGCCTCGACTTGCTGAACGGGAAGTCAGCCGGGGAGTCATCCTGTGCCAGGTCAGGTGCCACAATGGGCTGGTCCAATAGGGGCTGAGCTTGGATTGTGTCAGCCACGTTTCCCTCAACCATGGGGGGGGGCATGGGTGTCCCTGATTGTTCCTCAACACATGGGGGCATAGGGGCACCCTGCAACTCCCGGCCACGTCCCCTACCGCCCACCACGCCCACCTTTTGAGGGTCGGCCACCTTTGCCTCCCTTACCGCTTGCTCGCCTCCCAGCCATGGCACTGATGTTTTTGTGCATATGGGAGTTGCAGTAAACTATTGTCCTGGGCAATTAATTCGTACCCTAGTGCTCTAACAAGGCTGTCTGTGACCCCTGGGGGAATTTGATGGGTCACGTAACGCACAGGCAGCCCAAAATCAAAAATAAACGCGTGCACGCAACCCCTCGTAGACCACATGCGTGAAAAAATGAACCCGTACTATGCTGTGGCACCCAGAAACACAAAAATAAGCATACGCGTAATACACGCAGCCTACAATGACCTCTGAAGGGGAAGGCGACACACGGGGCAAGCACAGTTGCTAAGTACGTGCGGAACTCACCGTCTGCCTGGAAAAAGAACGTGAAAAATATGTGCGTGTGCGCATTGGCAACACCCCTGCCAAAAGAAGAATTGTACGCTGTCTGAGGAGACAGGACACAAGGAGAAGTGAACTCTGTTTGAGGAAACAGGCCCAAGAAAAAAACAGAAAATAGCTGTCAGAGGTAACAGGGAGCACGAACTAGAAACGCTGTGAAGTAATCGCGTGTGAACCGACAAGAAGTACAGATTTCACCCACTCGCTCTCCACGAAAAGCACGTACAAGGAAATGGCGTCCTACACGCAGCTTTTAAACCGGCCCACACGTACACGTTAGAGACGCGTGTACGCGGGCGCTTTCATCCAATTACACGCGATGATATTCGGAGGTGCAGTTTTTCCACGTGTGCTCCGTCATCACGTGCTATGAGTGAAACGCCCGCACGCGTAATGTAACTCATGCGCCTACGCGCTAAGGCCTTTCGTCCAATGGAATCGTGTACATGTGCTGACGCGCTTACGCGCTAAGGGCCATTCCTTGAATTACACGCTGACGTGCAAGATTTTCACGTGCCAAATCACTCCGTATCAAGCTGGCCATGCGAAAACACACGGAAGACCACGCTCCTACCCTGAAGGCCATTTTCCTGCCCCCAAGAGCCCCGAGCATGCTCCCACCTGCCATCTGCTGCTGCCTGCCTGCCTGCTGCCCACATGCCCTGCTATTTGCTGCCTGCACATCAGCCAGGGGTGCAGTTGCTGTGACCACTCCTGCTGGAACTGAAGACTCCTGACTGGGATACCATCGCTCCACAGCCCAGCCCCAGGACCCAGTTGCCCACCCACACCTGCCTCTGGGGTTGCCATGTCGGGCACACCACCATCTGAGACCACTGGCAACCCCCAGCCAGAGAGGCAGAGGGCCACCAGCTTCACTGCCACCGAAGTTGGTGTCCTGGTGGAGCAAGTCCTGGGGCAGTATGATGCCCTCTTCAGAAGTTCACGCGCCGACAAGGAATGACGGACCAGGATCTGGACGGACATCATGACTGCCATCAACGCGGAGGGGGTGGCAGTCTGCAAATTCCAACATGTCAAGAAGCGCTGGGAGGACTTCAGGTCCAGGACCCTCAACAAGGCCCGGCGCCTCTTGAAGGCAGCGGATGCTAAGGGCACCGGGGCCACCTGTCGGAACACCAGATGAGGGTCCTGGAACGCATATGCCCAGCGCTCCACGTCCAGGTCCTTGAGAGGCAGACCCGTCTGAAGTCGAGCGGTAAGTGTACATGCATACTGATTGGAAGCTGTGCGTCTGGTGGTGGGCCAGTAGTGTGCAGGATGCACATGTGGTTTTGTAGGGCCATGTATGGATGTGTATGTATAGGGCTGTGAGGCTAACACATGTGAGTCCTCTCATGTGTGAGACACATGGATGGTGTATGTGTGGGTAAGCATGCAGGCCAAATGCATATGTGTGAGAACACATGTTTGAATGACTGCGTATGTAAGTTGGCATGGTAGTGGCGTCACACATGGATGTTGGTTCCAGCTGCATGTATCTGCACCGTGTACATGTGCATGTGTGTGTATTTGACAAGGGTGCAACAGTGATGCAACATGGATGCATGTGACACTGATATGTAGAAGGCTGATTGCCAGATGTGACATGGATGCCGATCTCATCACTGTGACAGTTGGTGGAGGTGTACACATGCATGTAAGTGAGGTGGCGTGTGTGCATGCCTAGTGCACTCCCTGTGTTTCATGTGATGTCTGGCTCATCTTTGGCTGCTCATGCTCTTGTATGTGTATGGATGGTGCTGGCCGTTGTGATATGGCTGTGGAATAGCTCATGTGTGTGATTTCAAATGACGTGTGTTGGGGATTGTGATGCCATGTCTGAGTTTTGACACTGCCACTCATGTGGAACTGTCATGTGTGTATCAGTCCATTGTCCAGTGCCCTGATGCCTGTCTCCTATCTCTCCCTGTCTGCAGCATCAAAAGATGAAGAGGGCGGAGCGTGTGCTATGGAGCCCAGCGGCAGGGATCGCACCGCCAGCCGGAGACGCAAGGCCCGGCTCCCCTCCCAGGTTGTGATCTCGTCGGGGAGTGAGGAGTCCGGTGCCGCGTGCCAGGCCGCAGCTGCCGAGGATAGGTCCAAGAGGCGGAGATCGGAGTTGGACTCCTCGGCAGCAGAAGGGGCAGCTGAGACCCCACTGGGTCCGACGGAGGAAGATGGCATGGAGTCATCCAGGTTGGTGGGGGGTTTGGTGGAGGAGGAGGCCATGCAAGGGACAGAGATGGGGTCTGGAGGTGGGAATTCCACTGGTGCTAGTGGTGCAGTGCAGGGGCATGGACAGGAGGCAGCACAGGCCACCGCGGAGGTGCCTGTGTGTAATCCTGTCCCCGATCCTGTCACTGCATCATCCTGCACCAGCAGGGATGCCTATGTCCAGACCCGTTCTCAGGGAGGGGATCGGCTTACACCAACTGGCCTTCCTCTCCCTGCGGATGTGGCTATCCGGCACCGAGTTGAGCTTGTCCTGGGTGGGGTGGCATTGCGTCAACGTGCCATGCGAGCTGACCTGCAGTCTTTTCATGAGGATACTGCACATCTTCTCGCATGGCTCATTTACCGCATTGACCCACTGGGACAGCACACCAGGGCCGTATTCCTCTGTTTTCTGGACCTTGTTCCGAACCCCTCCTCAACTGAACCCCCTATGCGCCAGTCATCCTCCGTGCCATCTTCCCACCCATGTGTCACCTGGGTGCCCTGTGGAGCTGCCTCTGACCCTGTGGCCAGGCTGGTGGAGGACACATCCCTGCCACAGGCGGGAGTCGGACGTTCAGCAGGGGTGGCCACCTCAACAACTGCACCCCAGCCGGAGGAGGATGTGCAGGCAGCAGGAGCCAGGGCACAGGCAGAGGCACAGAAGCAGCAGCAACAAGGTGGGAGCCATGATGGCTCGGGGCCTTCAACATCGGAGAGGCAGGCATCGGCCAGAGGGCAGGAGGACCCAGGACGGGAAGTGTCTTCCGTGTGGAAGCGGTGGTGCCATGCTATAGATGCGGAGCGGCAGCGGGCGGAAGAGGCACGGCTCACGATGGTCAGGGCGGAGAACTCCATGCGTAGGGCCCTGAGGCGGGCCGAGTGCCTCGAGCCCATTTGCAGGTCCAGATGTCATCGTCCCTGCGAACCCTCGGGGCCATGGAAGAGGACCGCCTCCGGGACATCGAGCAGGAGTTGGATGATGCCCTGGCCCGGGAAATCAGAAAGTGAGCCGTTGGACTAGCCCGCTGCCATTGTAAATAGTTATATAGTGTTAGGTTTCCTTTTGTTTTTCTTTTCATTTGGGGCGCTTGGACAATGCCCCACCTTTTTGCATATAGTTGTTCATTATGTAGGGTTTTTGTAGGTTTCCTTTCAATGGTTGGGCTCATGGACCCTGGATTTGTACTTTGTATATAGTTCCACAATGGATTTCACTTCATTTGCCTCTTGGACCCATTTGCTGTTGGATTGATTTTTATTCTGGTTTTACACATCTTCTTTTTTATATTTTGGACATGCAGCTTTTTATTTATTATTTACATTATTGTGTGATTTCATTTTATTCCCTTGCTTTTGTGTCTAATACATTTTTATTTGATACTTCATTGTGTGGTATGCTTTCCTTGGTTTCCTGCATGTCACAATGCATGTTTTCTCATTCACTTGCACCCATTGTGTGTGTGTGATGGACATGTAAATACACGTACCCAGGCCAATCATTTGTGAAACTTCCCGCGCACCCCCGAAATACACGTACAAAGCCCAATCGCGTGTGAAACTTCCCACGCACCCCCGAAATACACGTACCCAGGCCAATCGCGTGTGAAACTTCCCGCGCACCCCTGAAATACACATACCCAGGCCAATCGCATGTGAAACTTCCCGCGCACCCCTGAAATACACATACACAGGCCAATCGCTTGTGAAACTTCCCACGCACCCCTGAAATACACGTACCCAGGCCAATCGCGTGTGAAACTTCCCGCGCACCCCTGAAATACACGTACCCAGGCCAATCGCGTGTGAAACTTCACGCGCACCCCAGTAATACACGTTCCCCGTTTGGCGTTTGCTGTTTGGCAGCCCTGTAAACTGGTCCAGGGTTATCGCAGCCCTTTGCGCTGAATTGGGAATTTTGATGGCTTTTCCTTGCGCGAGGGCATTCTTGGGGGCGTAACTGGCGCTGCAGCAGGGTCGCTGCACCACTCTGCGCCACGGCTGGTTTTGGAGGCTAAAATCCATGAATACGCTGTGCGCGGAAATCGATTTTAGCGCACGCGGCTGGCGCAGACATTCGCACGCACATACTGTGCGCCAGCCGCGTGCGCCACTTTGTGCGAAATTCTATGAATTACCCTGTATATTTTTCATATCATTTCATAGTTCATATGTTTCATATCATGTTCTACTTGAGCAATAAGCTTGTGTTCTGCAGGCTTCACTGGCCCAAGTTACTTAACGCCGGGCCCAGGTGACGTTACCCAGCTGGTGAACCCTGCAGAATGCCAAATTATTGCTATAAGCACCCAGGGGCAAACCCTTAAGGTGCTAATAGCAAATGAAAACAAAAATCACTTCATTTGCAGCAGCAGCCGGGGAGAGTCAAGTTTGCTAAGAAAATGGAAGGCAGGGATCCGCTCAGAGCCTGTCTTCCATTTCCATTGCTTAACAAGAAGCCAATATTATGGAGCAGAGCAGGCTGAGGAACCGGGCAGAGGAGCCCATTGAAGGTAAGTTAGGTGTGGTGGGAGGGGTGTTAAAGGGCTTGATTTGGGGGCGGGAGGAAAGGGAGGAAGGAAAACAGTAGCGCGATGGAGAGCGGGTGCATAAGTAGATTCAACATGGGTTTGGAGCAACCTGATCGGCTCCAGCACCAGCCGAGGGTGCTAATTCTAATTATGTTTTCTTTTTTTACAGGCATACAATAAAGTGAAACAGCAATTGGAACATAATATGTCGCGTTTTGGTTCGAGTCAGGCGCGCTGCGTACAAAGCAGAGGCGGGACACGGAGCGTGCAATACAAATGTCTTCTTTATTCACCGGTCTTCCCCAACTCCCTGATCCCGCCCCCCGTTACATCACTTCCCCCCTGCAACTTCCCGTCCCGCCCCCGCGTAACAATGGAGCGTCAACGTGACATCTCCCCCCTCTTTAAACAGTTACCAGTCTCTTCGCACCGAGCGAGGGGCTGGTGGGCTTCTAGTCCATCTCCTCGATCCATCGGCGAGGTCTGTTCCGAGCCCTCTGTGGGCGAGTCTGATTTGGTCCGGGCGAAGGCCCGCATTCCACATTGGCACTTCCGACTTCCGACTCAGCGTCCTCCGAGTCCCACTGATCCGCTTGGTAGGCGTCATCGGACTCATGGTCCATGGGTATCTGCACCCTGCCGCTTAGTCTCCGGGCACCGCTGGGTGGGAGTTCTTTGAAATGAGACGAGTTCCTCGTGATGGACCCCTCTGACCCCTGGGCCGTGATCATGGACCCCTTCTTTTGAGTGACGAGCAAGGGTTCTTCTCGAAAAGGGGGCATGTGCTTGTGCGTCACTGGCTGTCTGACCGCTACCACATCACCCACCCCGATGGGGGATGGCTGGGCTCACCGGCGAGCGTCTGCATACTCTTTCATGCGAGTCTTTGCCGCTTCATCCTTGTCTCGTACCTCTTGATCCAGAGTGGGCGATGGTGTAGCATCCTCTCCTTGGGGGAGGCCGGTCTGGGTGTCTCATCCGAACATGAGTTCGGCTGGTGTCCTTCCGGTGGTACTGTGAGGGGTTCCTCTATAATCTCTCATCAACTGGTTCAGTACCTGCTCATAGGGTTGGTCAGTGAGTCGGGCAATTTGAAGGGCTCTCTTCAGGTTGGCCATGAATCTCTCTATCATCCCATTGGCTTGGGGCCACAGAGGAGTGACTTTCCTGTGGTGAAACCCCATGTATTCTGCAAACTGAGCAAACTGATGTCCACTGAATGGGGCCCCATTGTCAGTCTTGAGCACCTTCGGTATCCCGTATGCTGAGAATATGTGATCCAGGACAGGGATGACGTGATGCGCTGCTGTGGAGGGTATGAGTCGCACCTCAGGATACCTGGAGTACTCATCCATCACTGCCAGAACGTAGTTCCCTCCTTCAATGGGTCCAAAGAAGTCCGCTGCCACCGCCTCCCATATTTTCTGAGGGAGCTCCGACATGATCAGCGGTTCGGGTGTCGCTTTGGCGTGATTAGACAGCAGGCAGGGCAGGCCCTAAGGGAGGCCTCCACTAGCTCATCCATGTGTGGAAACCACACCTTTTGTCGGAGCATGCGTTTCGTGGACGCCATGCCTCGGTGTGTCTCATGTGCAAGTTTGATGACCTTTGCTCTCATTGCCTCTGGGATGACAAGTTTGCAATCTTTCAGAATCATGTGGTCCTCTGATACTGCAAGTTCGTCTTTCACTTGCAGTAGCCGCTCCACGTCTTCCTGCACCTTGCCACCTGCTGCCCTCCCCCTTTCCTTTGCCCTTCACCACTGTCCTGACTTCAGACCTTCACAGATGATGCAACAGGCTGGGTCGTTTTTTGTTTCTCTTGCCAGTGTCTCCAGGTGGACCCCCTCTGGGGCGGCCTGGTGAACCAGATAACGAAGATATCTGTCGGCCACTGACGGTTCTGGCGTGATGTCCCCTCTCGGCCTTCTGGACAGGAAATCCGCTGGGTTTTCTCCCTTCCCTGGCCGGTGGACAATCTCAAATGCATAGTCCTGAAGACGCAGGCCCCATCGGGCGATTCTCGGGAGCATTTTTGCTTGCGGATTCCCATACAGAAACAACAGTGCTTGATGGTCCGTGAATGGTTTGCCATATAAGAATAGGTGGAAATGTTTGCACACCCATATGACGGCAAGTCCCTCCTTTTCTGCCTGGGAGTATGCAGTCTCGGCGGATGACAAGCTACGGCTGGTGTAGGCCACGATGTGTTTCCGTGACGGGTCTCTCGGATCCTTTTGCGCCAGAATAGCCCACAGGCCAACAGGGCTTGCATCAACCGTGACCTCGGTCTGTCTGTTTAGGTCATAGTAGGACATGTTTTCCGCCTGGGCCACTCTTTCCCTTATCAGTTCAAATGCTTTCTGGCACTCTTGTGTCCATTCGAACCTGGTGTCCTGGTGCGTCAGTTGTCTGAGTGGTTCGCTGACTGATGCAAAATCCCGAATGTATCGGCTACAGTAGCTGGCAAGGCCCAAGAATGACCGGAGCTCGGACACGTTTGCTGGAGCCGCCGTGTCGTTCAGTGCCGCCACTTTGTCTGGGTCCGGGGTCATCCCTGCTGCGGAGAAGATATGTCCAAAGAATTTCAGTGTGGGTTTCCGAAACTCACATTTTTCTCTGTTGAGCGTGAGGTTTGCATCATGTAATGCTTTGCATACCAACATTAAAGTTTCATTGTGTTTGTTGGCATCCGTTCCGAAGACCAAAATGTCATCTGAATAGTTTAAGCAGTTCGGGATGTGCTTTATAACGTCGTGCACCTCAGCTTGAAATGTCTCAGCGGCCGATGACACCCCGAAACTGAGCCTCTAATATCTGAAAAGGCCGACATGTGTGACAAATGTTGTGATGTTCCTGCTGTCCAGGTGTAGAACTAGCTGATGGTAACCCTTTTGTAGATCTAGTTTGGAAAACACCTTTACACCATTCAGCAGGTGTATCATGTCAGTGATTCTTGGTGCGGGGTGCCTTTCTCTCTTGATGGCCTGATTAGGGCGTCGCATGTCTACGCATAGCCTTATGGCTTCGGACCCTTTCTTGGGGACTGGGACAATCGGGGAGACCCATGTGGTGGGTCCGGTGGCTCTCTCGATGATATCTTGCTCGAGCAGCTTTTGGAGTTCGTCTTCCACTTTTTTTGAATGTTAACCGGAATTCCCCGGTATGGCTGGGCGATGGGACGGATTGATTCGTCCACGTGGAGCCGTATTTGTCTGTTGCGGAGCTTGCCTATTCCTTTGAAAATCTTGGGATAGAGGTTGTTCACAATTTCCACTGGATCTATATATTTGTGCACCATGATGTTGTATAAGATGTGAATTAGCCCCATGTCTGCCGCTGACCTAAAACTCAGGACGCACCCACTATCTGTCTCGGTGGCTAGCACGTGAATTGGCACTTTCATTTCATGGCCTTTGTATCTGCACAGACCATTGAACTGTCCCAGGCATTTCAATGGTGTCTTGGCTCCATATGCGTATATGTTCACGATTGCCGAGTGCAGTTTGGGTTTTTGTGGGAGATCGTTGTAGACTTTCTCACTTACCACATTGACGGTGGCGCCCGTATCTATGAGAAATTCCGTAGGTCTTTCCTGTAACTTGATGATGAGCATTGGGCTGTGGGCGGTCGCGGTGGGTTTTCCCAGGGCGTATACGTAGGCTTTCCTCTTTTGGTCACTCTCCGATGAGCTGGGGTCGGATTCTGTGAGGGATTGTTCTACTAGATATTGCACGTGGCGCCGCGATCTGCGTTCCATTCTCGGGCGCATGGTGAGTTTTCGTCTTTCTCTCCTCCTCTGCCGATCTTCTTCCGACTCTCGGTCTCTCTGGTCACCTGCGGTTCGGTGTTGAGCCGCCACTGTGGTGGGGCTGGGGTTGTTGCCCATCGACCCTCTGTGCCTACTTCGAGGGCGAGAGGAGTTTTCCTTGGGCCTTTCTCTACCACGGTGCCGAAACAGCCTGCAGACGGCTTTGAAGTGACCCTCTTCGCCACACGAGGTGCAACGTTGGCCTATGGCTGGGCAGTTCCCTTCGTGCGGGTATTCGAACCCGCACTTGTAGCAGACGAGTTCTTCAGATTTCCTCTCTAGTTGCAATTTATTGACGTTCTCCCCTATGGTGGTGTTGCCGAAGCTTTGGACCTGGGAGTCAATGGCTCTTTCTACACGTGCCAGTGCCAGAATTTCTTCTAGCGTGCGGGATTTCTGTAATAGTTTCCATCTGAAAGTCTGTGATTCGCACCCCGAGATGATCTGCGATCGTAGTGCCTCTGTGTTTGAATAGTTGGCAAAGTCACAGTGCTTTAGCTTGGTGCGTAGTCGCATGACGTAGGCGTCCATGGACTCCCCTTTGATCTGCTTGGTGCTATGAAATAGGTGTCTCTCATAATCAACATTTGTATGGGGTGCCAAGTATGCCGCTAATGCTTCCTTGAGGTCTTTGATCGAATATATGGAGTCTTGGGGCATCTCGTCAATGATGTCTCGGGTTGCCGGGCCCACCGCTAGCTTTAAGAGACATACCTGGCGTGCGTCGGCGACTGGGCCTGTGGCTCCCATATATAAGTCTCGGATCCATTTGGTCCACCGGGGACCCATGTTGCTGGTGTCCGTCACGTCAAATGCTCCCGGCATCTGGGCCGCCAGGGTATCTGGGAGGTGATAGGGCACGTGGTCTGGTGCAGGTGTTCCTGGGGCTGAGAGTGCATTCCCTTGTGCCGGCCCCCCTTGGCCATCATCTTGTCCTGACATGGTGGCGTTACAAGCTTCTTCACCACGTGGTCTGCCTGGAAGGCTGGTTCCTGCTCTTCCTTTGTCGTGTGGCCCCTCCCTCTGGTCTTGGAATGGCCGCCCCACGGGGCACGAGCACCATCAAAGAGAGGGGGAGTTTACCCTGCTTACTCCTTTCCAGGGCTCCTTGGCGCTCAGCCTGGCGCACTGTGGCCTTCGTGCTCGCCTGCCGAGCTATGGGCGCGGGCTCACGTGCCTCCGGCCCTCTACAGGCCTGTAGAGCAGGCGTGGTCTCCCTGCTGCGTAGGCCCGATGTTCGCAGCTGCGAACCAGCGGTCTGCGCGAGGTCCGGGCTTCTCCTCTGGCGCTGCAGTGTCCTTTAATGGTGGGCCGGGCCTCGCCCGAGGCACCGGAGCGTTGTCTCGATGTGGCACCACCGTCGCGGCCCGGGCTGCGTATGATTTATTTATTTATTTATTTATTTTTTCGCCGGCTGGGCTCGCGGCTGCGAGCGTTTCTGTGTTCGAGCGGGGGTGGGCTGCTGGATTCCTACCAGCACGGCCCTGCCCCCGATCCCACCTTCGTCGCCATTGTCGCGCTTTGGTTCGAGTCAGGCGCGCTGCGTACAAAGCAGGGGCGGGACACGGAGCGTGCAATACAAACGTCTTCTTTATTCACCGGTCTTCCCCAACTCCCTGATCCTGCCCCCCGTTACATCACTTCCCCCCTGCAACTTCGCGTCCCGCCCCCGCATAACACTGGAGCGTCAACGTGACATAATATATGTCCTAAATGTTGAACTTTCCAACCAAGGTCCCAGAACCTTCACTTCAATGACAGTACAAGCCCACTCTTCACTGACCCTCATTATATGATCAAGTGAAATTCAGTAGACAGTTTCTCTTTGAACAAGTAAATAGTGTGCTACATGAGAATTGACCATGACCCTAGCCCCACAAAGAATCCAAAATATCTGTTTGATGCAGCCTGTGGCCCTTTCTACTGTCCACTATATTCCAATGATCAGATCTTTCAACACAGTCAATGACTTATGGCCATGGCCAGTGCCAACATTCCTGGACATGGAAATCACCCTTTTTGCAGGCCGCAATGATCATTTCAGTGTAGGCATTGCCCTTGTGGGAGGCCAGGCCCAGTGTTAGGGAGAATTCTCTGTTTAGGCTGAATTTCCTAACCTAGTGAGTCCCCCAGCAGCTTTGCTGGATTTCTGGAGTTTGTTTTTTCCATCCTGCCAAGAGTGAGACTCTTTTTCTCCCACTCTTGGACATGTATGTGTGTAATTCCTTTGAATGTCAATGTGTTCTATGGGCTATGGGGTCTTTTACTCCATAGGGTCTCATATGTTTTTCTATGTGTGTTACACCGCACCCTACGTGCCGTAGCACTGGGGCGTCCTAGCGGACCTCCATCATAGACTCCATACCCGGGGACTGACTACTGTCTCCCGGGCATATAAAGTCACCATTGGCTTTACTAGACCTAAATTTACTAACAGAACTAGTACAAACCATCCTATTGTGGACGTACGAGTAGGGGTAATTCGATTACTCCTGGGTCTGTTATTCGAGGGGGCACTGTCCCGTCCCCCCTCGTCGAGTTTTGGCTGGTGGCAGTGGAAACTACTTGTTATGTTCGACCCCGAATATAACCCTATGGGATTCTTCCCATTGTTAGAGATTGATACTTTTTCTCGTTAGTCTCTAACATACCACCGGTCTACTTATTTTAAATAAGTCTATCGGATGGTATTTTCTGCCAGAACTCGGTTTTTAAAATGGCGTCTGTGTTTGTCTCTGTGACTCCTAAACCAAAGGTGGAGCCCTTTGTTCCACTTTTGGCGGGCTTCTGTACAGAGACCCTCCAAAGTGGTGCCATTCTGTCTGGGTTACCACAGGGGTGTGGGAGGGGGTTTAGGCACCCTGGACCGAGTTGCCTTGCCAACTCCAGTCGCACTCTGGTGTGATTGGCCCAAGTGGTGAGCCTCCCCGCTCACCACTTAGCGTGTGTTGATTGACAGCTAGGCTGAATGAATGGGGGTTTTCTGCATAAAAGCAGGGCTTTTGGGACTGGATCTTCAGAAGTCGCCACAGGACCTAAGAATCCGACGAGGGTAAAGCTGAGCCGACCTGCAACGACGACACCTCCGGTGGAGCCCTGCTGAAACCGACTCACCACTTCCCGACGACAGAGGAGATCTCCCTGCCGGAGAGTCTCTTCCCCTGACTGGTGGGAACAACCAGTCCCTTTTGCTTTTTCTTTGCCTCAGGACGCAGTGGTCGAATTGCCCGTGCAGAGCACCTTGGCAACCGGATAGCCACTACCCCTGTACCGCGACCAAAAGGTGGTGCCTTGTGACGGAGCACTCCACGGCTGGTCTCTTCCCTGGTGGTGCAACGATCTTCAACTTTCCTTCGACGACGAGATCCTCTCTTCTCTTGGCAAAGACCGGATGTGCACCCACCACCAGGAACAACTGCCCCCGCCGGAGCTGCCTCTCCACAATCAAGGTACTGTGTCCGCCTGGCTTCCCTTGTTGCTGGATAGAGTGAGGTGTCTTAATCCTCGCCTCTCCATAGGGTCGCCTCCAAGCTTTCTCTAGCGTGTTGTTCTGAACTGGTTCAATCTGCAGATAACAATTTGCTACAAAGACTCGAACGCATTTCCACTAAGATACTTTTTGGGACATATCGCCTCGCCTCTCTCCGAGTGGGCCTGGCCTCTGAACTTCACAATCTACCGTGGATTTTGTCTTCTTGCCTTGCATTTGTCTGTTAAGTATTGGAACCGTGTTGATTTCGTAACCTGCTTATTTTTCTCTCCCGTCCTAACGAATACTAGAGTGCCATCTAGGTTGAGGCATACACCTCTGTCTGCAAATAAGTGATACTGGTAAAACCTAGACTTGTCGAACTATTGTTAGGGGGATTGATCTTTTTCTTCGTAGAGTAATTGTAATTGAAGGGTTTGCCGTAATAGTGCCAGAGTGTTTTCTATAGATGTGTCGTTATAAATAAATACCTTTATATCTTTACACTGAAGCCTTGTTGCGTGTTTGCTTGTCTTACTGTGAAGAATTGCCCTATGTTGTATACTCCACATACTGTCTAACTCTTCTTGAGGGAAGTCTGACTGCTCAGCCACAGCTACCAAGTGAATCTGTGTGGTACAGACTGCTACCAAGTGGGTTTACTGCCAAACACCTGTAGTCCTAAATCTTTTGCAGTGGTCCCAGAGGGAACTGCACAGGTTTACGCCTAACACTGGTGTACAGCGGTGGGATTTGTATCGAGTATACAGTTTAGAGTGCTTTTCGACACTTTAGGATAACTAACCACAAAGCTTAGCACTAAAAAGCAACTTTCAAAAAACATGTCTACTATGGAAGCTTACAGTCAAGAATCCTTGTCAGGTGAAAATACTGAGAGTTTGCGAGCTCTCTGTAGGCAAGAGAATCTTTCTGTAAGAGGCAAGAAATTAGAACTAATAGAGAGATTGCTGGCGAACCAAAGTCTGGGTACTGGTTCAGAGGAACCAATTTCTCCAGCAAATGTAGATAACAGTGATGGTGTTGATCTAAATCGTAATTCTGATGATAGCGATGAAGAGGCAGAAGAGGAAGGAGAGGCTAATTGAAACTGTCTCCCCTGCTCCTCTACCTGCCTTACCAGCTGTACCTACGGGGCCCATACCAGGTCCCACATGTAACCCCGCTTATTTTGAACTCGAAAAAATGAAGCTCGAATTAAAATACAAACAGTTCTTGGCTCAATCTGAACGAAACCAAGAGCTCGAGTTCAGACGGATGAATGCCCAGGCTGAGCAGAAGCAAGCTGAGTTAAGACTCAGGGAAATAGAACTTAATCACGAGTTAGAGATGAAAAAGTTGTCTATGGAAAATGCTTCTCTCTCCTCTGGTTCCTCTAGGAGCTCCAGTCCCAAAAGACCCCGGATGCCGAAGGAATTAGTGGGTATGTATGAACCGAGATTGGATGTGTTGGATTGGTTAAAACTGTTTGAATACAATCATGGGCTCCAGGACATCACCGGGAACGATTTACTTCCCTGGTTGTTCTCTAGGCTCCCTCCTGTTGCGACTGATATGGTAATGGAATTGGGGGAGGCGGATAAGACGGATTACGAAAGTGTGAAACTAGCTTTGATAGCTAGATTTGGGAAGACCCCTTCCCAGTATCTTAAGAGGTTTAGAACCCTCAAAAAGCATGATGGTACCCCTTGGGCTACCTGGGTGAGTGAAGGGTTGAAAAACTTAGAGGGATGGATTAAGGGTTACAAAGTGAACACTTATGAGGGTATGAAGAATCTTTTTATGTTGGAGTCGATTTATGATGCCTGTTCTCCTGAGCTCAGACAGCACTTGGCTGATTCGAAGGAATTAGATGCCCGAAAGCTGGCGATGGCTGCTGCCTTGTGGGTTGCCAACAGGGCTACTCACAAGGATTCTGGGGCAACTCAGAAAAAGGATGAGGGAAAACAGCCTAAAAAAGACTCAAAAGAGAATTCGAATAACTCAAATTCCAAAGAGGGCCCCAAACAAAACCAGAAGGGTAAGCCACAAGGAAAACCACAGCAGAATGGTGTGTCTTCTTGTGCCAAACCGAAGGAGGCCAGAACAAGCCACCATTCCAGAAAGCATTCAGTAAATGCTTTGTTTGTGGCTCGACTGACCACGTGAAAGGAGATCCCAGGTGTAAGGGTAAACCTTCAGGGGTCCAGCTTGTCTCCTTAGCCTTCGCTCCAGAGGAGGAAGTCCAAATGGCAAGTGGAAACTTTCTACTGCTAGCTGACGAACCCATTGGAGTCTCAGCCAGTGTTTCTTTAGTATCTCTGGGGTTGTGGGAACAGCAGAATTTAGATGTCTATAATTCTATCCCCGATAATACTAAAGAGTATTATAAGGACAGTGTCCAAGTGAATGGTCAGGAGACCCCTGCCATTAGGGACACTGGGGCCAGCATAACTGTGGTGGATAAATCGTTTTTTCAGGCTGAGGATGTTGCTAAGGCACCCAAACGCCTCACCAAGTTAGCTGGAGGGCCTGTGCAGATGTGTCCCCAGTTACCAGTTCTCATCCAGTGTAATGACATGGCTGTAAAAATACCTGTCAGTGTACAATGTGAAATGCCAGGTAGGGTTCTGCTGGGTAATGACCTGAAAGCTCTTGGAGTTGTGTCACATACCCCCAGACCAACTAGTAAGAGGTTACAGGAGCTCACAAAACCTGCAATGGAGAAAACCCTGAGAGGGTTATCTCAGGAGATGATGACAGAGATAACTTCTTTGCCACTGGAGCAACTCACTGCAGTAACTACCCAATCAGGAGCAAAGGGGCAACCCAAGACTCCTAGGAAAAAGTCAGCAGCATGCACTCCAGTGCTTCCAACAGTTACACCTGTAACTCCCCCTCCAGCTGAGGCTGAGAGGGAGGTACAACCCTGTATGGTTGAACTAGACTCTGAAGAAGAGCTAGTGGGAGGCCAAGAACTTATTGGAGATCTAGACCCTGAGGACCATCCTGAGCTACAGTCTTTACTGGCAGAAGGTGGGCCCAGCAGGGCAGCTTTCCGTAAGGGACAAAGAGAATGTCCAACTCTGGAGGGTCTCCGCCAACAGGCAGCTGCTCAGGCTGAGGGGCAGGAGCCTGGGAAGTATAGGTTGCACTGGGAAGATGGCCTCTTCTACAGTGAACCAACTGAGTCTAAACATGGAGACTACAAATGCCTTGTAGTACCTCAAGAAAACAGACAACAGTTCTTGCACTTAGCCCACAAGATTCCTTTGGCTGGTCACTTGAGTTTCAAAAAGACCAAGGAAAGGCTCTCACTCTACTTCCACTGGCCAAAGATGGGGGCCGAAGTAGATAAGTTTTGCAAGAGCTGCCACACCTGCCAAACTTCTGGTAAGGTTGGCGCCAAGAATGTGGCACCATTAGTGCCTCTCCCAGTAGTGGGAGTCCCATTTGAGAGGGTAGGGATTGACATTGTTGGTCCCCTTGATCCCCCTACATCCTCAGGCAACAGGTTTATCCTTGTTGTAGTATACCATGGTTCTAGATATCCTGAGGCAATACCTATGAGAACTGTTACAGCTCCGGCTGTGGCTAAGGCCCTCCTTGGTATTTTTACCAGGGTTGGGTTTCCTAAGGAAGTAATCTCTGACAGGGGATCAAACTTTATGTCCCACTACATGAAAGCCATGTGGAAAATCTGTGGAGTTACTTACAAGTTCTCAACCGCCTACCACCCACAAACCAATGGGCTGGTAGAAAGATTTAACAGAACCATGAAGAGCATGATAGGTGCTTTAGAGGAACCCCTGAAAAGAAAGTGGGACCTTCTACTGCCATGCCTTCTCTTTGCTTATAGAGAAGTCCCTCAGGAGGGAGTAGGTTATTCTCCCTTTGAGCTTCTCTATGGCCATCCGGTCAGAGGTCCATTGGCCCTGATTAAGGAGGGGTTGGAAGGCGCTCCCCCCCTCAAGCCAGTCAGAGTGACTTACTATGTGATAGGTCTCCGAAGGAGAATGTCACACATGATGGCAGAAGCTAGTGATAACCTGAAAGCTGGACAAGCTTTGGTCAAGCATTGGCATGATCAAAAGGCTAACATGGTTGAGTTCACTCAAGACCAGCTAGTTCTCGTTATGCTCCCCACAAGGCAGAGGGCCTTGCAGGACAAATGGATGGGGCCCTTCAAAGTTGTGGGAAAACTTGGAGAGGTCAACTATCTGGTGGATCTGGGCAGACCCAGGGAAGCTCCTAGAGTCTTCCACACCAACCGACTGAAGGCGTACATCTCCAGACCTGAAGTAGGAGCCTTGCTTCTAGCTTCAGCAGCCGAGGAAGAAGAGAGTGAGTCTCTCCCTGATCTCCTCAGAGGTGTACCCTTGGATGAAAAAATTGAAGGAGTCAATCTCTCTTCAGATCTGACACCTGAGCAACAAGAGGAGTGCAAATCTATGTTAAATCAGTTTGCCTCCCTGTTCTCACTCTCACCAGGCTTGACCCCTTGGGGACAGCACGAGATACCCCCTGGTGACTGTCTGCCAGTCAAAAGCAGAGGATACCGAATGTCAGAAAATGTGAGAACCCATATCAAGGGGGAGGTCAAGAAGATGCTTGATCTCGGGGTAATAGAACCCTCTACTAGTCCATGGTCTAGCCCAGTTGTGTTAGTACCAAAGGCAGGGTCCAAAGACTTGAGATTCTGTGTGGACTATAGAGCTCTTAATGCAGTCACCAAGACTGATGCCCACCCTTTACCAAGGACAGATGAGTTGGTGGATAAACTTGGTGCAGCCAAGTACCTCAGCACATTTGACCTTACGTCAGGCTATTGGCAAATAGCCTTGACAGACCATGCCAAGGAGAAAACTGCATTTTCCACCCCAGTTGGCTTGTACCAGTTTAAGGTCATGCCTTTTGGATTAAAAGATGCACCTGCTACATTCCAAAGAATGGTAAACCAAGTTCTAGCTGGGATGGAGGACTTCTGCATGGCATACTTGGATGACATTGCAGTCTTCAGCCACTCCTGGGAGGATCATGTGAACCACCTAGGACATGTTTTGCAGGCTCTTGGACAGGCCAATTTGACTATCAAAGCAAGTAAATGCCAGATAGGTCAAAGTAAGGTGGTCTACCTTGAACATGAGGTAGGAGGTGGAGAAATAAGGCCTTTGCTCAGCAAGATTGAAGCTGTGCAAAATTGGACAACACCTACTACTCAAACCCAAGTGAGAGTCTTCCTAGGCCTCACTGGGTACTACAGGAATTTCATTGAGAACTATGGGACCATAGCTTCTCCACTGAATGTAATCTCCTCTCCAAAATTCCCTAAGAAGGTCAAATGGAATGAGGAGTGCAATCAGGCCTTTGAAAAACTGAAGAAAGCTCTTTGCCAAGCTCCAGTATTGAGAGATCCTCACTACCACCAAACTTTCATTGTACAAACTGATGCTTCCAATGTAGGTATAGGTGCAGTCCTCAGCCAACTGGATGAGAAGGGTAGGGAGCACCCCATTTGCTTCATCAGCCGTAAGCTGAAGGATCCTGAGACAAGGTGGGCAACAATAGAAAGAGAATGCTTTGCTATTGTGTGGGCACTGAGGAAGTTTAGGCCATACTTGTATGGGTCTACTTTTGTCATTCAGACTGACCACCAACCCTTGAGATGGTTAATGCAAATGAAGGGAGAAAATCCAAAACTATTGAGATGGTCAATCTGCCTGCAAGGGTTTGATTTCACCATTGAGCACAGGTCAGGGTGTCACCATCAAAATGCTGATGGACTCTCTAGGATGTATGTCATCGACTAGAGGTATGAGGTTCATCCAGGAGTGGATTAAATCCTCCTGTCCCTTAGTCTGGGGGGGGCGAGTGTTAGGGAGAATTCTCTGTTAAGGCTGAATTTCCTAACCTAGTGAGTCCCCCAGCAGCTTTGCTGGATTTTTGGGGTTTATTTTTTTCTCCTGCCAAGAGTGAGACTCTTTACCTTAACTCTTGGACATGATTTGAGTGTGTTTTTTTTAATCTAGATGTGTTTAATGGGCTATGGGGTCTTTTACTCCATAGGGTTTCATGTGTTTTTTGTGATGTGTGTTACACAGCACCCTCCGTGCAGTAACACAGGGGTGTCATAGTGACCCCCCAGTATAGACTGCATACCCTGGGACTGACTACTGTCTCCCAGGGCATGTAAAGTCACCATTGACTTTACTAGTCTTAAATTCTGAACATAACCAGTACAAACCATCATATTGTGGACGTACTGGCTGGGGCAATTCGATTGCCCCAGGGTCTGTTAGTCGAGGGGGCACGTCTCCGTCCCCCCTGATCGAGTTTTGGCTGGTGGCAGTGGATGGTACTTTTTATATTCAACCGCAAACATTTTCCTATGGGATTTCCCATTGTTTTAGGCTACTACCTTTATTTAATTATTTAAGGTAGCCTCGAACATACCGCCATTTTATTTAATTAATATTAATTCTCCGGTTGGTATTTTTTGCCAAAACTTGATTCTAAAATGGCGTTTTTGTTCTCTTCTGTAACTCCAACCCAAGTCGAGCCCTTTGTTCCACTTTTTGGCGGGCTTCTCCACAGAAGCCCTCCAAAGTGGTGCCACTATCTCTGGGGTACTTAGGAGGGGTGGAGTGGAATTTAGGCACCCTGGACTGAGTTGCCTAGGCAACTCAAGTCGCACTCCGACCTGATTGGCCCAAGTGGTGAGCCGGCCGGCTCACCAATTAGCATGTTTGAGTGACAGCTAGGCTGAGTGAATGGGGGTTTGCTGCATAAAAGCAGGGCTTTGGGGACTGGAACTTCAGAAGTCGCCACAGGACCTAAGAATCCGACGAGGGAGAAGCTGAGCCGACCTGCCACGACATCACGACCGGAGGAGCCCTGCTGGACCGTCTCACCACTTTTCCCAACGACAGAGGAGATCTCCCGCCGGAGAGTCTTCTTCCTTTGACTGGTGGGGATAACCAGTTTCACCGTCTTTTCACTTTCCCGACGTATCTCGTGGCCGCCTTGCTCTGCTAAGCACCCCGGCAACCGGAATACCACGTTTTACCACGACCGCGAGATAAAGGTACCACCTTTTACCGGAAAACTCTGCGGCTGGTTTCTGCCCTGGTAGTGCAACGACCTGCATCTTTCCTCCACGTCGAGATCTTCTCTTCCCCTGGACGACGCCGCAACTTGCAACCACTAACAGGAACAACTGCCAGCGCTGGAGGATCCTTCCCACTTAAGGTACCGTGTCCCACCTGGCTTCCCTTGCAACCGACTGTACGGGGTAGATTTAGCCCCCCGCTTTCGAACCTGGGTTAGCCTGGGACACCCTGGCTAAACTTTTCTAAGCCTCTCTAAACTCTTCACTGAACCCTCTGCAAGACTTTCTAAGCCTAGTGTAACTGTGTGATCTTGGGCGCATTTGTGCTCTGCTCTCTCTAAGAGTTGGCCCAGCCTTTGGACTTTGGCTCACCAGTGACTTTTTGCTCTCTGCCTTGCTAATAGTGTTCCTGAATCGTAGAGTGGTGTAATCCTGCATATTCTGTCTTTTTCCCTCCCTTTTTCACAACCTTAGTATAGTGCAATCTAGTTAAGTGCTCACCTCTGTATGAAAATAAGTGGTGTCTTACTGTGATTTTCTAATAAGGGAAAAAGGGGTGTATATATCATAATAGTAACTGTGTTTAGAATATTTTACAATAAGAGTGCTGGAGTGTTTCAACTGTGTGTTTATAAATAAAGAATTATATACTTTGATACCAAAAGCTCCGGTCAGTGTTTGTTTGTATTGATGTATCTGAGTTCCTATTGAGTATACTTTGCATACTGCCTAACTCTTCTTGAGGGAAGTCTGACTGCTCAGCCACAGCTACCAAGTGAATCTGTGTGGTACAGACTGCTACCAAGTGGGTTTACTGCCAAACACCTGTAGTCCTAAATCTTTTGCAGTGGTCCCAGAGGGAACTGCACAGGTTTACGCCTGACACCCAGTGCCAACTTTAACATGATAGACTTTTCCTGGTGACCATTGCCAGTGTACAGAGTGGCTGGTGCTATGATCAGTGTCCACGATCCCTGGAGAACAACTTTCAGCCATGTTACAGACCCTGCTAAACACATAGGAGTAGACATTGGCCCTTGAAACAGGTCATGCCCATTCCCACCTTTATCCCCATAATCGGTACCTGATGGCCATGGCCAGTGGCCAGATTTTTCGGAGCATGTCCATTATAACTTAACACACACCAACAACAAAAACACATATAAAACATTGACTCTTGACTAGGTCATGACACTCAACAATGACCCCAATTGGACCTAGTGTAAATTGTCTTCCAATGTGCAATATGCCCAAATGATGGGACTGTGGAACATTGGTGTTGGTTTGCACCAATGTCCAGTAGACTAAAGCCCTGGGGCCTTCAGCCATGTCACACACCCCATATAGCATCTCAGAATGCATATTGCCCATGAGACAGGTGAGGTCCTGTGCCAACTTTTACCCCATAGCCAGACCCTCACAGCCATTATCAGTGGCCAGATTGTGTGGGGCAGCATTGCGGCCAATGTTGCACCCTCCTAACAAAACTGAGTTCCGTGCTCACTTTTCCCTATCCCTAATTATAAAAACAACAACCTTAAAAATGACTTTAAAGAAATCAACACTGGTGTGAAATGAGACTACCACCATATTGTGGTGATGTCTGCGGACAGTAAAATAGCCCTGACACCTTTCATGGTGTGCAATCAAGAAACTGAGGTCATTAACAATGATCGACAAGTAACATATTTTTTCTTTACAGCACATATTCTGCACCTCCCTCCCCCTCAATTCCCCAGGGAATTTTTCATTAACATCACAAGTGAACGTGTGTATTTTCAGACATTTTCCTACTCTGTGTCACGTGCACAGATCGCAAACCCAAAATGGCATTGATTTCAGAATATTTTACACACCACATGTTTCTAAACTGACCAATGAGTGCCATCGTACGATGCCTGCGGACATCTCACATCACTCTGATATTTTATGGGATTTTATAAACATCAGCTGGACGGATGCAGAATACATTTGTAAAAGCCTGTAAATGCCTGCTCAGAGTCGGGTCTATAGATTGCTTGCAATGTTTTGTGCGGTTTCCTCCTAAGGCACCAAAGGTATAAGCCACCCAAAAGGTGCTCTTGCTATGGGAAGACACCTTAATCATATCTACCAAGCCAGCTAAGGTGAAACCTATCATCCATTAGAAATTAAAATATTCTATGGCTAATAACCTTTGAGCCATAGAACAGATCAGAGTGACATTTGAGTTTTTAATTTGGGGGCCTGTCCCCTCAGAACTGTAACATTTTGTGCACACCCTTGATACAGTTCAAAATATAAAAAGGGTGTGTTTTTCACTTTTGCTTTCATTTTCCAATAGGAAAAATTTGCAATTTTTGCTCAAGCACACAGCCCAAACCGATGAACGGATTTGCGCTAAATAAGAAACACAAGAGTCACAATGCGCTCAAAGGGAATCCTTTGTTTGTTTGGGGTAAATCTGTCCAGTAGATTTATTTTAGATGAGCGTAGAGTGGGGTGCAACTGTACCCAAAAAGTTAGTTATCTCCCATGATGCACTGCTCGTGCCAAGGTTTCTAATTTCTAAAAATCCAATATTATGCAATTCGAGAATCAAGTTCTCAAATCGATTGTATAAAGTGATCTAAAATCATGTAAGCGGTGTAGGTAGAGCAGTTTTGGGCATGTGGGCAATATAAGAAAGGATGATTTGTGAAGTTTTTGGGCTTGGGGATTGAGTTGTTTTAATGTTCAAGCTTTTTTCCAAGAGAACCCTCATGAACGTCAAAAAAAGAGTGAATACTTCAAAACAATAATGTATTGAGATTTTCCAATCACGTTGATTGCTAGTTCGGGGAAGAGGAGTATTTAACGTTAATTTTTGAAACAATCCGTTTTTTAATATACAAAGAAATAAAGGGATTGCTTCCTAAATTAAATTAAAATGTGTGGGAATGTGGCATTAGGGGCTATTAGTGTTTTTGCAGTGCTAAATTATTTTAAAGAGATTATAATTGCTTAATTAGGTGAATAAATAGCGCGTCATCAAGACACGATGAAAGCTGTGTCGGGTTTACATTGTCCTATGTTTTCATTGGACATGCTTTTCACGTGACTTAACAGTGCAGATCGCAATTCACACCTGACCTCAGCAGGGAAGATATCTAAATGATCATTCCTCCCTCTTCTTCGTCACAGTACCTAATCAGTAATCCTACGTGAACACTTACATCCCTCTTCCTCATCCCATTAATGAATGAAATCATGCCTATTTGCCCCTGCCTCACTCGTCCTCATCACAGTCTCACACTAACCCCACCTCACTCTTCTTCATCACAGTACCCCACTTTCAGTTCATCACTCTTGCTCATCACAGTACACCACTACCACCAACTCACTCTTCCTTCTCACACTACCGTGTTACCGCTACCTCACACTTTCTCATCAGTCCCTCACTACCACCCACTCACTCCTACTCTTCATGGCCCCCAACTTCCAAAACATCACTCTTCCTCTTCACAGTACCCCACACTCTTCCTACTCACAGTCATTTACTACCAAAATCTCATTCTTCGATTTCCCAGACCCCACTACCATCAACTCACCCGTTTTGTCACAGTGACCCACTACAAACAACTCATTCTTCCTCTTCACAGTCGCTGACTGCCACCATGTCCATCTTTCTCATCGCCGTACCCCACTAACACAATCTCACTCTTCCTCATCACAGCCCCACACTACCACCACCTCACTTGTCCTTGTCACAGTCCCCAAATTTGAACATCTCACTGGTCCTCATCACAGCCCCCCACTACCACCACCTCACTCTTGCTCCTCACAGTGCACCATTAACACATCTCACTCTTCCTCATCACAGTACCCTGCTGCCACCATGTCACTCTTCCTCATCACAGTACCCCACTACCACCAACCCACTGTTACTCATCACAGTATCCCACTACCACCACCTCAATCTTGCTCATCACAGTCCCCCACTACCATCACCTCACTCTTCCTCCTCACAGTCACATGCTACCACCACGTCACTCTTCCTCATCATCATACCCCACTACCACCAACTCACTCTTCCTCCTCACAATCATTCACTACCAACATCTCACTCTTCGATTGTCACAGTACACCACTATGGCAAGCACACTCTTCCTCCTCACACTACCACATTACATATTACCACTACCTTACACTTTCTCATTAGCCCCCAGTCCCACCAAGTCACTGTTCCTCATCAAGGTACCCCATTACCACAAACTCACTCCTCCTCTACACAGACCTCAACTTCCAAAAGATCACTCTTCCTCATCACAGTACCCCACAACCAGAACGTCACTCTTCCATGTCACAGTACCCCACTACCACCAATTCACTCTTCCTCATCAGAGAACCCCACTACCACCAACTCACTTTTACAGTGTACTGAAATAGTTGGGTACTTAAGGAGATATGAAATGGGGAAAATCTTGATAGATGATGGGGCAGTCTGTTTGCATATGACAGGGGCAAGTTACGATTTAGATAGAGGGAAATTATGAGGTACAGTAAACTAACTGACTTCCAAGTGACTAGGACTTGGGATGTTGTTCAAATATTGTTGAATGAATCAGATGTCTAAAGGTATCTATGCATGCCACACAATTAGCTGACATGCATGTAATGTTTGAGGAAACAAAGGACCACGAATCCTAGAAGTGGGAGAAGATAAGACTTAATTTGATTGAGTGCCAAATTGTGACACACTTCAGAACATATTGAATTAGCTGGGTTCAACTAGACAATGCAGTAAGGACGATTTCAACTTGTGTATGAACCAAAAAAGCCTATTATACCAAATGTATTGTAGAAGATGACCATTTGTGGCTGAAAGCTCATGTATGCACACCGATGTTGGATCTGCCACAAGGCAAGCAAAGACCCGAGCCACATGATATGGAGGTACAAAAGTAGTAGTTTGTTTTGGTCAAATTTTCTGGATAGGGTTGCCTTGATAACTAATATGGGAGCAAGTAGAATGCCCCTAATTGGTGCTGCACCACTGCTGTAAGGTGATGATGCCTCCATGGCAGAGGATTTGCACATGTGAATTTGCAGGGCTATTATAACTATTAGCAAACAAACATTGAACATCTCTCCTTGGTTTGACAGACTATTTGACCTACGAAGATTGTCGAAGAAGGATCATTGAAATTATAAATGGATGAGGAGAGGAAATGTCTGCTTGGAGCCATATTCATCATTTAATGAACATTAGCACATCAATAATATTTTAAAACATAGCTCAAACTAAGTTCAGAATACAGTTTATAATGTCTGGCAAAGACCTCACTACAATCAGTCTGGCTTGAGCTGCAGCCTGACAAACAGTGCAGAAATTAATGGTCTTTAGCTGAGTAAATACTGTGTGATGATAAATGGAATCCAAAACGGTTTCTCTAAAGCAAACTGATGCCCAAAATCTGTGAACTATTTTGCTTCTTGTGAGTGTGAGGCACATGGCTCACTATGGGGAGAATCAAAAGCCAATGGAAACTGTTTCAAGTTTGTGAGTGTGAGAGACACCAGACAAATGAATCATTATAGTGGTGATTTCTGCCTCTTACAATGACAAGTAGATGCAGAATGCACTTGTTTAAAATGGAACTACAGTACTAAACGTGTGAAGAGGCCTGAATATGTCAACAAATCAGAGATGTGGCACTTGGCACAGAAGAATTAAACAAAATACAGTGATAGGATGTTGCTAGGTATTCTGAAAGTCATGCACATGTATTTCCTAATGTGCATCAAATTAAGCGCAATAATCATCATTCCTTTAGAGTCTTTTAATTTAATGTTTTATTTCTCCAACAACTGTCAGATTATTCAACAAAATATATAATAATCTAGTGGATTTAAATAATATAATACAGTATAATATGAAGAAAAGCAGTGAGTTGGTTGTGTGTTTTGAATAACATTGGTTTTTGATTCAGCCTGACATTGTACTGACTTCAAATTGACCGGGCTTTCAACTCTGGGCAAAATCCCTCCCACGCTTGCAAACATCTTTTAAGTGTATTCTTAACCAAATAAATTGAAATTACAATATGTTGAGATGTGCAGTGTGAGTGGAGATTATTATCTGCTGTTTGAAGCATGTTCTTTTTATTTCCCAGCCTGAGAAGGAAATTCTTCCATTACAGTGTCCCCTTTTGAACTTTGCATTGTCTTAAACCAAAACATATTGTCTGACTAACACATAAAAATAAAGAGGATGTTACATTTAATTAAATTAAATAATTGGCTGAAGAAATGGCATGGGCTTGTTTACATGAACAATCCTGTCCATCGGTTAAATGCAGGGCATATTTAAAATATAACCTTTATTTACAGAAATTAACTTGGCCTTGCAGCCATGTTACCTAAAACATGGGACTATGTGCATTTTGATCATGAGATAATTATCTATCTAATTATTCTACTTTTGAATTACCTAAAAGTATTGATAACTTTATGAAAAATGATCCTATTACCATATTGATGCAATTACATATAAACGATAAACTGATTCTGAATGCAATATTAATCAGAGCAAATTGCCCCCCAACTTTTTCATATTCAGACATATGAACATCCAGTGGAGATTTTGGTGTATTCTCCAGGAGTGTCTGACTGCTGAGCAAGACAATTAAAAACCTAGCCAATCAAAACCTGTGACATAGTTTAGTTTATTATTTATATAGCGCGCCTAACCCTGAGGTATCTGGGTGCTTGAGCATAGATAAGATGTTACAGTTACAGTTGCAGAAGAAAGAATCGTATTAAGGACCAGGTTATAGGCGGTCAAAGTGGTAGTAGCAACAGTCAACAAGGCAGGAAGTGAGACATACAGCACAAATTACATGGCAAGACAAGTCAAGAATATGCATATGTCAAATGGTAACATATGTCGAAGTGGATAACTAAGTGACTAGCAAGACAAATAAATAAATGCTGTGGCAAAGTAGCAAATAATTAATGATGCAGAAGTAGGCCTGGGTTGTCTTAAATTCAGGTGTGGCGTTGAGGTTGTTAGGTGAGGAGCCATTCTTTCACTTTGGATCTGAAAGACCAGAAGGAAGGTTCTGCTCTGGTCGCTGAAGCGAGGGACTTCCAGCATTTGGCTGCAAACACTGGGAAACTCGACCCTCCTGCCATTTTCAATCATCACATATGCACACAAATATTGCACATTTTAATAAGCAGGATCATATAGGAAGGGTATTCAGGTTCTGGAATTAAAATCGGCAGGAAAGAAAACCAACTGTCCCTTTTGGATGAGTGTTGAAAATACATTTTATTTAAAGATGACAAGGCAATGGGGTATTTGGAACCAACTTAACCTGAGGCAGACCTGCTTTCCCTAAAAAAGGGAGGAATAGAGCAGATAGCACCTGTTGACTGGGAATTCCATGAGAACATTTGAGGGTCATTGCAGACTTTGTGCCTTTAAAGAACATTTCAAAGTGAGTATGAGAATTTCCCACAACAGTGATATACCCTCTCTTCAACTATTCTTCTGATAAAGTCCCAGAAGGGGGGGTGGTACAGAAAAAGGGGTTGCCAAAATAAAATGCAAGTGGTAAATGAACAGTGCAATTTCACTACATGCAAACTCAACTGAGATGGCATTTCAATCCAACCAAGAATACGTTTCTGAGCTGTGTACACTGTGATGCAGATAGTATTCCCATGATGCCTGCTTGAAGCTGTTTCAGAATTGGAATCTCATTAAATTGTATCAAAAGTGTTTTTTTTTCACAGAAATAATAAACATTATGAGGTGATGTGAAGAAGCCTGTACCATAGCTCAATGAAGATTTAGTTGATAATGTTTGGTATGTGAAGGCCATGGCTATTTAATAAGGATTGGGAAATGAAAGCAAGTTTAATTGTGTAATGTCTACTCCCATAGAATGTTATGATACTGTACATCCCATGTACCTCTCATTCTTGAAACTGAACAGTGTAAATTGAAAGGAGAGGGGTACTTATACCTGCTTAACAAAATCCTGAAGCCATATTCTGAGGTTCAGTGGATGAGAAGAACTTGTTTGAATTCTCAAAACATGCACAATTATAATGCAATTATTGGTAAATGTAATTTAAACTCATACACATATGAACAACCCACACACCATATTTACAAGGGGGAAAGTGAGATATGCCACAGTTCTCTTATTGCAGTATTTGTTGGTGATACTAGGTAAAGAAAGGACTTTTGAATAATTTGCAAACGTAAAGTTATGTGTAATTTGGAGATGTTTATAAGTCAAGACAGTTTTGATACAATTACCAGCAAGCAACAGAATTATAACCAGAAGGCCTATTGTTATTCGGTACTTAAGATATATACAGAGTTGAATGTGTAAGAAATAATGATATTCAAGGAGGCAGCTCATTTTTGTTTTTGTGGACAAACTTACAGTGTTTGTGCAACATTGGAGTGTCTTTCTTTGCATAATGCTTGGGGAACACACTTTCATTCATTTTACTTTAATTTAACAAAATATTGATTCTTAAATTAGCATGTTTCTTGTCCGCAGAATTGTGGGGTGGGATTATATATCAAGGGGCATTAAACCAATGATGCCCACCTAGTGAAAATAATGACATAGAAATTAATATATCTTACAGGTGTATGAGACTCAATTCACATTGTCAAACATTACTCATCGTTTCTAAAGTTGATGATGAACATATGCATTTTTTTAAGCTACAGCATACTTTTCAACTGTTCATTACTGGCATAGTACATACCCCTTTCCAATATCATCACCTTACTCTCCATCACTACACCGAAGGAGATATCATCAATGTCTAGGGCTGTCATCATAGCAATATAATATACACACGAGATAACACAATCTCACTGCTAGCATCTCAAATGAAACGGTGCGAGCAAGCCACCACTTGTACCACAGCAACCAAGTAGGAGACACAGACAGCATGAAGCAGCCAGTGCATTTTAAAGGTAAGATATTCAGTCAGATAGAGATATAATACCTCCATAAATGATGATCGGTTAAAGCCCCAGGAGAATGACGGTACTTATATACTCGTTGTGTGACATTGCAGAACAGGACCATTACGGTATCCAGCAATCTAGCAGGTAGCATAACGACAATGCTGCAAGGTCGGTGTACAAAAATAGGTAAGCCGCACACCTTGTCCACATGTTGGACCACAATGCTAACCCATAAGTTAAGTTGATTAACACAATATCAAGGCCTATGACCGAATGAAGGTACCACAGAGGATAGATTTCTCTATTACAGCCAACATATTAATATGATTCGTTTCTCGAGTAGAACCACGTTTTCCCCTGCTAGGCAAGAGAGACGTTTGAGCACGCAGGGGGGAGGATTCATAGATTGTGACACTGAACCAGGAATACACCAGTAGTTATATTTAATAAGGAGCACTTGGTTAATGGAAACGATGTATATCATGAATTGATTGCAATTGATTGACATTTCTCTTCCTGGTGTTCTTTTTCATTTATTATTTAAATTGTTTCCTTAATGTTGGTCTACTGTTGTTTGTCAACGTCATGAGGCCTGCATATATACCTACCTTTTGTTGACATGTGGTTTTATGTAATGACATTCCATGTTTTTCTTTAATACTGATTCAATGGTTGTTTGTGTGGCAACTTGACAACATGTTTGAACATTAACTGTAGGGGTTGATTTAATTGAAACCGTGGTTTGGTGTTGATCAAATGGAACAGAAACGCCCTGATGAAAGACAAAATAGCCTGAAAAACATTGGCAGCTTTCTTGCATCTGCAAATAAATCACAATAATTGTTTTAATTACAACGAACAAGTTCTTTTGGGTTTACTCATGAAGAATAAATGAATGAATATAATTGTTCATAAGGAAATGATTAACTAACATATGAACATTTTTTTTTAAACACTTGAGTGGTATTTTGGGTGTGCAGCCCACATCGAAGGCTATTGAGCCTAGGTCTTCTTTTCGCCATCAGTTCTATACATGCTGAGCATTTAGGCGTGACTCGGTGGGTTCACCCCACTCATAAGTTTACATTAACCAAAGAGATTTTTACTTGACTAGCAAGAACTTCTTTTATCTTGAAGTTGTGCCCGCTTATCCTCTCTTTTGCAGTACTCAATACTCATTATTACTCATTGTGCTTCTTGAAGTTGACATGGGGATTATTGCTTGGATGACATGTGGACCTTGCTAACCCTTTCTTAGAACATAAAAGGGCAGTCTTTCTAGTTGGAAACCGATATTGTTGCAATTTTTTTTTATTATCAATGACCATCATATTTACTGATTTGAAGAGACTTAATTACTCCACCCCATTATTTTCTGGGTTCATGTGCAAATTCGCCCTTCTGTCCATCGGGTATTGGGATGCCCAAATGGGGCTTTTGACTCTCTATTTTGTAAAAATACTTTTCACAAGTAGTGTGTTTGATTTAGGTACCCCAAACATCCTCCATGTTGGCCTCAAATTGACAGCTGCTTTCAAGAGAAACATAATAAATATCTATCACACTGACCTCGAGACTTCAGGAGATACCTCTGTCCCGAATGTTTTTATTTTTAAGATAACCCAGTTGCAGAAAACCCTTGGGCTACCACATCAACCTACCATTTTGTGTAACTTAATCACACCTTTCCCCTGGGAGTACATCATGGAGTTGAGTTCTTTGATGAAATATTGACATTGTGTCACCTAGCTATGGCATCTGAGAATCCCAGGACACCCATAGCTGAGCAGGTCCATTTGGATCTTTAAAGAGCACCATCTTTTAAACATTTAAATGGATGGTGATTGTCAGATAATGTGGCTAGCCCAACATTTTAATCTAATGGTTGGCTGGAACAATTTGTGTACAGTATTTCTTGACTTGGGTTATTGGAACATACTGCACTGCATTTAAGTGGTTGAAAGACTAGTGAGAAACAAAGAAGCCATCATATCTACAATATATTTAGTTTTTGAGACCTCCATATTTTTCTCATTTTGATAACAAGGTTCAAGTACATCAGTGTTTAGCCTAGTACCTTCTTACAGAGCTTCAGACAAATAGATGGTTGCACATTGTTTACCAGAACTTTAATGTACGGTAACATCTGTGCTTTGTCTTCTTCATCTGGGATATTATCGCCTAATGTGCCCAAGTCGATAACCACTCTGATTGAATTTACCTCCTTGCCGAACACTATTTCTGATTTAGTCCAAACTATTAAAAAAGCTGTTCAGTTACACCATATTCTTCCTTCAAGATTTGATTTAAAATACACAAGACGTATGCCTCCTCTTTCTCAATGCAAAGGGCAGCCCATGAATCAGGGTGTTTGATTTTACAGTGGGTTGCCCAACGCCAACAAAATGTTAAGAGTTTAGTCTAAAAGGGGGCGGCTTGGGATTAAATGTCTATAGCATTTGATAATATGATTATTCGGGGTTTCTTGCGACTGAAGGTCTCAGAAATGATAGAATTTGCCACCAAAACCTAATTCTAACATAAATGCAGAGACATGATTGTGTCATTTTTTAAATTAGTATCAGGATCCCAGCCAGTATTGTATGCATGTTTCCACTCTTTGTGTAGTGTTTTTGAGGGGAACTCTCAGGGCTTGTCAGTTACCTAACCCGCCTTCCTCCTCGAGGAGGTATCCCTAATGCTGAGGACACAAAGGAACCGGATGGCACCTCGCATGACTCACACCCACTTGGAACATTCAATGAAGAATCTGTTGTGTTTGGCTCCCATTCTCCTCTACGTTTTTAATTCCATTCTCATCATGTGTGCCATACCATACTCTGGAAGCCTTTGTGCAAGGCCCAGATATTCACAAAGGAGTCTAGAGGAGATGGTATTGATAAAAAGTGCAAGAAACATGCCTAGTCCTATATTCTTGTAAGGAGGCTAGAACATTTTCCATCTAGCCCCATTGCAGGCAATCTTCTCAGTAGGAGTGGGGCTATTCATCAAGGTTTTAGGTTGTTACTTATTGTTACTAAATATGCGATCTTGAAATTGTGTAATGTTTTTCCTTCTTTCGCAAACATTAAGACAGCCTTTGACTCTGTGACCCATGAACTCAAATGAAGGGACATTGAAGGTGCATGGATACATGTAGCACTAACGTAACTATTGAACGCTCTTGATCCGGAAAATTGAATAAAGGGCAGAGGGAGATTATAGAACACTGGTTCTGGAACAGTAAACCTAGACAAGGGCTGCTTGTTAGCCTTATGTCATTTTTAATTATCCCAGTAAGTGGGTTCTTGTTCCACCAGTGCAAAAGGGTTCCTCTCATGTTCTTCACTGATAATGCTTTCCCTTTGGTAAAAAAATATATATATATCTAGCGCTCCACCTGTTTTTGTAATCCAATAGCCTCCATTATGAGCAGATGCACTGAATCATTAATTACCCTAAATAAAGGTGATATTTGTAAGGGGGCGGTGCCAGATTAGAAGGCAATGTTCTGATAATGCCAGCCTGTTGAAGATGATGACTTGCTATTACTCCCCCCGCCTCAGTTTTCCAAGTTCTTTTTCAGGGACCTAACAACTGGCGAGGATTGTCATTACACAGGCGCAAAGTACGACAAGGTAATTACATTGAACTGGAAATTTGGGAGCTGTTCAGCGAATCATGAGATTCAGGTATAAGAAGTTAAAGACTGCTCTGCCTCACTTTAAGCACACATGTAGAGGTGTGTGCATGGATATTGCGGCCCACTCTTCGTGGAAATAATTGTACTTGCACAACCTTTCAACCAGAGCACAGGTCAACAATTTTTTCTTTGAATTTAACTGAAGCCATGACAATTCCTCTGCGGATATGTTTATTATTAGTTGATGTTTTTAAAATGCACAAAACATTATCCTAGCTGTATCCAGTATAAAATGTCGGAATGACACCTTTGCAATAATAATGAAAAAGACATCTAAGTATTTCAGCCAAAAAAAAAATATTAAGACATTGAAAGGTATTTTTGAGCCAAAAATGTTTTCTTTTTCTCAGAATTTGGTGAGCCATAATAAATATGTTACTATTCCTAAATAAGGGAAGTACAACATAAGTAAGATTGCTTGGTTAATACATTGCTTCCTCACCAGCACACATCAGTTCATTTTCAAAGTGTCATAATCTCAAGGAATTAAAGAAAAATAAAAGTCTAACCTTATCCCCGTTTCAGGAATCACTACTTGAAATGTATGAGGTTCTCAGGCCTAAGTATATCTTTCTTTTTTCTAACCACACTTTCTCATGAGCGACTGCTCCGAATTAAATCGAGTTTCTCCTGTACATTTTTGTCAACATGACCTATGGTGTTTCTATATCCAATCTCTCTTCTTATTAAAATTCCAAAGATGTTATTTAGGAAGTCAAACTCCATGGCTGATAAACTCACCATCTCCAGAGGCCTGCTCAACATTGGAAGCCAGATCATCACCAGGTTGCAAACAAAAAACTTCAATAGGACACAAAAAACGAAAATAGGTATTCCCGCTACACACCATGAGCATGTCACCAATACAGCTAAGAGTGCCCCCATCCATCACACACTTCAAGAAAACATCTACCCAATCTATTACCACCCTACTCACTCTTAATTCTCTCCCTCTGGAGATCCCCCCCTGCTGTGCTCTCCCAACACCCCTGCTCCCCCGGCAGGCCGGCACCCTTACTTGTAACCAATCCCACACAACACATACGTACATACATACATACGTACATACATACATACATGCATACATACGTACATACATACATACATACGTACATACATACGTACATACAATACGATTTTTTTGGACCATGATAACACCCTATGGGCTGCAGACCAATATGAAACCCCCAAAATGTAAAGGAGACCGGATGTCCCGTGATTGCTTGTAATTACATGTTCACGTGTTTCCATTTTTTTTTCCAAATACCAGTTCATTTATATGGATAAAGGGGATACTCCATCAAGTGTTCCAATAGAGGTCAACATATTTCAATCCCTCCTCTGACAAAATGCTGCATTTTCTAATTGTGATCATCATAATATCCCTGCTGCTATGGATCTTATCCAGCACATATTCATCCGGATGTGTTTTTTGCATGAGGAGATGGTCTTCTGCATCCAATAAGGTTTTTCTATGCCAATAACAACTGCCGTGTGACAATTAAGACTGTGCATTAGATGCATAGAAATGATTGTCATTGCCATTTACTCAATGCCAACATCTGTTCAAATGTACTAAGCATGATGAATCTTTTTTAACATAATCAACTTCTGAAAGATTTTCAGTCACAAGACATGTCCGTGATTAATTGCGAACTTGTAAACTCTTGACACGTTTTTATAAGGGGTCATCAATGTATATTGGTGAAGGTGGCAATTTGGGTAAACAAAAATGCGTATGCAGATAGGAAAGTGAAATGCACAGGCCCGCAGCCACAGGCCTTTAGAGAAAGAGGGGCACACGTTATCTTGCGCTCAATTGCCAGCTGGTCTCAGCCAGACTTCATTTTTTAACATCATATAATTTAAATAACTTCAATTGCCATTACATTTCATCCGGCTAAAAATGACCCATGTGTATCTTACTAACTGACTACTTGTTACATTAGTAAATGTGACAAGAAATTCTGAGTAGCAGTATTTCTTAAACAGGAGAACGTTCTCCAGTGTACTGTCTTTTTAGTAGGTATACTGTTAATGGTAATTAGCGACCGGCGCGGGGACAATTAGATTGTTTCAAACCATCAGATTTGCCCTCGCCGGGTCATTACCCGGCCAGGGAAGATTCACCTTCTGCATTCTGTTCAGAGGGCAGAGTCCCACAGAGTTCTTTTCCTTTCTTACCCGGCTACCATAGAAAGGGAGAAGGGACCACATGTAGTCCCTTCACTCTGTTCCATGGTGGCCTTTTTTCTTTTTTCCTTTTTTTTCAATCTTTTTAATGGCCACCATGGAAAAGGAGAAGGCGCCACATGTAGTCCCTTTCCCTAAACCATGGCGGCCATTTAAAAAAAAAAAACATTCATGTGTTGCAAAACGGTTTCCATGCCATTTCACAACTCTAAAAAATGCTATTAGTACCCCGAGTACGATGTGCTGTGGTACTTATAGCAATAGAACCCTTGCAGGAGGGGGCATCACTCAGGCTTGTATCTTTCCCCCCAAGGGCATTACCCGAGCATTAATGCTGCCCTTCCTCGTGTTGTATGTTATTCAGTGATTGACATTGTTAGGGAGAATTCTCAATATGTGCTAATTTCCCTTACTTTTTGAGACCCCCAGCAACTTTGTTGGATTTCTAGGATTTGATTTTTCTACCTGGGAAGAGTGTGTGCCTTTTTTCCCACTCTTCCATGTATTTTGATGTGTGTTTTACTGTTGTGTTCTTTGTTTATGGTGTTTTAAACAAACTCCATGGCATCATCGTTTTCCGTGTGTCACACAGCACCTTCAGTGCAGTGGCACAAGGGTGTCTTTCAGACTTCCCAAGATTTCAAACGCCTTCTCTGGGACTGAATACCGTCTCCCAGAGCACATAAAGTTAAATTGACTTTACTAGTCTCTTTAAATTTTCTGACCCAGCACACCCTATCTTCCTATAGAGTGCTGGAGGGGTTGCCTAGCTTCCCCTGAGTCAACACACTCATGTGACAGTCAAATGTTACCCTTTCCTACTTTAAATGGCTGTTGGCAGTGGTTTAGATCAAACTACCATGATTTTTCCTGACTGCGAACAATGGTAGCTAAAAATCGGGTCAGCCATGTTTTTCAATATGGCGCCCAAGACCTATCTGTAAAAACAGACTCTGGTCAACTTTTTTGCCATTTCTTTTAGGAAAGGTCCTTCTTGTGTTTGTCTCTGCACGCCAAACCAGGTTTGGTCCCTTTGTTCATTGGCCTTTGGCGGGCTTCAGTGCAGAAGCCCTCCTCTGGCGCCTGAGTGTCTGGGGTGGACAGGATGTGAGGAGGTGCCCGAAAATCCCTGTGCTTAGTCTGCTAGGAGAGCTGAATGCACTCTGGCGTGATTGGCCCGCTGGCTGTCCGGCAAGGACAGCCACCCTGCTGTGTGAGTGACAGCTAGGCTGGAATTAATGGGGAAAAACTGTTTAAAAGCAGGTCTCTGGGACTTGGAAAGCAGAGTCGACCACTGGAAGGTAAGAACCGAAGAGGAGAGGAAGGAGGAGGACTGCTGCAACTCCTGGATGACTGGTGAAGCCCTGCTGCAGGTCCGAATTGCCTGAAACTCCGACAACAGAGAAACCCTTCAAGGTTAACTTCTTCCCTTGAGTTTGGTGGGACCAACCAACTCACAGGCCACCTGGACACCGTCCCCATCTGTTCGAATTTTCATCAGAGTGCTGTTGAAAACCGGATAGCCAGAGGGAAGGAAACCTGCTTGTGGACTTTAAGGCACTCACACCTTAAACCGACGTCTTGCTACAGCTTTTGGCCTATTCCCTGGGCAGTGCAGGAACCTCCCGACGTCCACCTTCTTGTCCCCTTGACTGAAGCTTAGGGAACAGCGAGATCTGCCCCAACTGCCAGGAACAACTGCCTCAGCTAGAGCTTTCTTCATTGACAAGGTACTGTGCAAACGCGGTCCAGAAATCTTTTCGGCCAGCGAGAAAGTGTGTGAAACTTTGCTCAACTACATTCGTCAAACTTTTTGCCTAGCTAAATTCTTCTAATCTCTGTGGCAAAGACTTAACCGTTACTTAGCAGAACTGTGCCATCCCATACAAAACACCCTGAACCATTGACCTTGGCCCAGGCTTATTGAGAAGAATTGCTGGTTGTATTTAACTGAAACCCTTTGCCCTGCCTATGAACGTATTTGGGCTGTCTAGTCTTATAACCTTGTCTTTTTCCCCCTTTATTAAATACCTGAAGAGCCATTTTGCTCCCACTTCATTATGGAGTTAAACTTATTAATTTACTTACCGGTTGGGTTTTTGTGGTTTATTAGTGTGTGATATTGAGCTACCTATGCTAGTGTAATGTTTTCTTACTGACTGAGTAAATAAATGTATATTCTTTTACCAAGTAACCTTGAGTAAATGTATATTTGAATCACTGTATTGGCTTGTCCTTTGTGTAACTTGTTCTACTGCTCACTCAGCTCTTGAGATAAGTTTGGCTGCTCAGCCACTGCTACCACATAACCGTTTAGAACAGGCTTGTAGCAAAGGTGAAATTGTACTGACACTTGTAGTCTTAATTGCATGTAGTGTTGCCCAAGGGTACTGCATAGGATTATGCCTAACAGACATGTAATTAAAATTATTTCAATCTAGCGTTCTTTTAAGGAAGCTGGAAAAGTGTATTTCACACCTAGAGGTTGCAGTCATAGTCCATTCTTTCAAGCACTGATCATAGCGCTCACGATACATAACAAAGACCATGCCTTGACTTCTTGCTGCACATCTGCTGTAAGCATGGCTACGTCCACTCTGATGTGGAACACTACTAAACCTCACCTTAGCTTTGAAGAGCAGATGACTGGACCCTGTTACCATTGGCTCTGAAGGCCCATGATGTCCCCAAAGCTATATTTCAGCTTTATCGTAGTTATTTTAGAACACTGACTCCAGCCCAACCGCTGTGCTTACGATTTCTGCTGCAGATTTCTGAGGGCAGTGTAAGCAACCCTGGCAAGCAACTCAGACTTTCAACTTTCCGCGGTCATTAAAATGTGCACTGTTTACTAACAGTGGACACGTTTATTAGAAAACATTGAGATGTTAAGTCATAAAGCAGTATATGAAAAACAATAAAATATTAATTATTAAAAGGCTCCACTTGCATCACTGAAGCAAGTACTCCTGCAGCCTGTACCTTATAAGTGAAAATAAATTAGCGTGTCTCTATGTTGCTTCTAGGTGTTATGGGGTCCCTTGACCTTAAAGCGCACGATGCCCATGCATTTGTTATTTGCTAAATGTATCAGTCAGAATCCTCGAATATGTTACAATGTTACACATGTTCTCTGTTATATTTAAAATTGTGTGTGGATGTGTCATCTTTTAAAATATGTTTCCTGTTCACAAACTATTTCAAAAAAGGTAGCAGGCGCTCCTCTCAAGAAAGAACATGGCATGATAACCTGTTCTGAGATGAGAGTTTGCAGCACACGCTTTTTGCTCACTGTACCTTTCACAGATGGGAAATATCCATTTGCATATCAGTCTTTGTCCCGCCCACATGGGCAGTCCAGCATCACACCTTATTTTATTTATTTTCCTGTATATACATGCATACCCACCCATGTGCACTGCCACATGCAGACACGTGTTAAAGCAAATGTGGCAACATTGGCACACATGACCAGACTGTTAACAAATGTGTAAGCACACAGTATCTCTCTCTCTCTCTCTCTCTCTCTCTCTCTCTCTCTCTCTCTTTCTCTCTCTCTCTCTCTCTCTCTCTTTCTCTCGTTCTCTCTCGCTCTCTCTCTCTTTCTCTCTCGTTCTCTCTCTCACACAAACACATTCGAAGATGTTCATCTATGATGTGTGGGCACACACAAGGTATGTTTATCTCATAAACCCCCATCCTCGAAGATCTTTCGACAAGCGGGGTCATAGGAGTTCATACGCTGACCATATGTTTTCCAGTGCAATGCAGATGTTGAGGGGCTGGAGGATGGCACCAATGGGTAGGAAGAAACAGCATTTTGCAGGCAGGAGGGACAGCAAGTCAAAGAGCGTGTCAGGAGGGCCCTGCAGGTCAGGAGGGAATGGACAGGTGGTCACTGCAAATGTGGTGAAGAATTTGGAGGAAGAGAACTTGTCTCATGTCTAGTGTTACCTTCCTACTATGCAAAGAGGGGCAATGACTTGGTTCACAGACATAAACATTAAACACATGGAATGGGGCTCTTTTGATCCACACTCTCTTCTACCAAAGACATAATGCAAGGTACAGACTCAGCAATGTGGCATCCATGGTGTTGGGTGAGGTTTTCTAACTCTCCCAAAATAGTTCGATATCATTTTGATGGGCCCACCATTAGAACCTGGAAATCGATATAACACAATGCTTTATCTAACAGCATGCAGAATACACAAAGAAAACAAAGCAATATAACTAATTACTTATTACAGTGGATATATTCGGTATCAAGCACATTCTTGAGTTGGGCACTGGTGGCTTGTGCGTCTGTCATCGAAAACTGGTCATCAGTTTATTTGTACAAAAAAGGAGTTGCTATCGTGTTCACCATTGTGGGTAAAGCCTTATTTAAAGAATAAAAAATAATAAGTAACTCATTATAATATTCTGAGTTTCAGAAAATCAGAATCCATTTTGTTTAGTCTTTACAAAAACCGGGTTACCCGTGGCAAGAAAAATCTATATCTATGTATTAAAGTGTTTGACTTCTAGAACTTGTTTTCCCTGTATGTCTTTGTTCAGCTCCCTTATGTGCAAATGATAGGTCACATCCAAATGTCAACGCTTCCTACACGTTACACGCATCTTGATGGTCGTGAGAGGTGTTAATAGTAAAGCCACACGTGATTTGCAGATACCTTTATTGCATTTTATCACGTTAAGTAGCCATTCTAGGGCATCCGTTACGTGTGATAAGCCCTGCTGAAAGAATGGGAATCCGGAAGTGCTAGACTAGATGAATAGTGCAAGGAGCAGGGCACTTGCAGATATTCATTATCACCTTCATAGAAACAGGACAGGTCGACATTTGTGCGAGAAGGAGTACATCATAATATATTTTTATTATAAAGTGTGTGTGGCTTTATATGAAACGTTTTGCACAAATAATACCAATATCATCATCATTAAACACATTTCTGTGCGTTTTTTTAAAAACAATACGCATCAATCATGTATCACAAAACAATATGAGTAGACTAAAATGTAGTGTCCTATTAGGCAATATCATGTAAAATATAAAAAGAATAAAAATGAAATTTCATCCAATTTCATCCAAACATAATGACAGTCAACAGCCCCCCCCCCCCCCCCCCCCCGTTGAATCAGTTGTCAGCTGGGTTGCTGTATCTTATTAAACAAATGAGTTTCCATTTATTTCATGAGGCTTCCGTAATAATGAATCATTCCGCTGAGTAAACGCTACCCCCAAACTGATCATTGTATGTATGATATACATATGTTATACATAATTATACATAATATGTATAATATACAACTCTGTATCCTCCAGAGAGTTAGTATAGATGTTGAACCCAATTCCATCCTCGCCGCCACAACTGGGATGGATTTAGGGATGCCCAGCAAGGATCTAAATGTCTAACCTCAATATCCTCTAGCCATCGTACAATGCATTTCAAGATTGCTTCAAGGCCACACAATATGTCAGGCAAAACACTTAATTTATAAATGTCAAGGTAGTCCTCCACAGAGTGTCCACCCCTCCTCGCCAAGAGGTTTCTGATGACCAACCACTTCTTCATCACTTTATTAGTCATAAAGTTGCCACAATAGGTCAACTCGGGTGACCTTTAACCAGAATTCCCAGGTAAACATAGGAGATGACCACCTGCAATGTCTTTCCATCAATTTTCCAAGCATAACCTCCTTTGCCCCTAGACTCTTTCCCTATCACTAGAATCTTAGTTGATCAATTGATGTTTAGGTTATTGGCCGTGGTTTTGGAGTGCAAGCACGCCAGCCAGTGTTGTAAGACAATGGGGGTACGAACAAGAAGGACTGTGTCGTCGTCATGAGAAAGTTAAGATACATGGTCCACTCCCACTTTCGGAGGAAAATTATGACAACTCATTAAAGCCTTTCCCATATCTGCCTCCTTAAGATTCAATAAAAGAGGAGCCATGACCCAACCCTGTTTTAAACCATGGTTAGTGTAGATGAACTTGCTAATAAGCCCCTCTTGGTGGAGCCTTGCGGCCACTGAGGTGTTAGTGTACATTTGTCTGAGGAAGTGCAGAATAAGGGGGTAAAGACCCCACCTCTCAAGCTTTCCCCATAACTTGGTATGTATTATGCATTCAAATGCCCAGTGTAATTGATGAAGCACAAACACAGCATACTGTCAGGGTTCCTGTAAGTGTCCACTATAATATATTGGAGGGTCCAGATATTGTGTGCTGTGCACAGCACACGTCTAAATCATGTTTGCTGTCTATTTAGTAGCTTTTTCTCCACAACCAATTTGTTCATTTTAATTAATAGCAACAAGGCAACAATTTTAAAGCTAGAATGAATCATGGCCAGCCCCCTACAGTTGTGAGGGTCAGTTCTCAATCCCTTTTTAAATACCGGGTTCACGATTGAGTTCCTCCAACTATCTGAAATGACTCAGTGCTTTAAGATGGCAGTAAAGATTCTATAGAGCTGTAGATGCCAGATGGAGGGGGGATCTGTATTTCTGCTCTCTATATGGCAGAGGAGAGGCACAGAGGACGCCAGCCAAGATTCTCTATTATTGGTAACGAAGTCCAGCAATCAAGCTCTAGCTTCTCAGGAGGTGATGCAGGCTGGTTCTTAAGTACAGTGTAGTCCCCAAGCCCCCCCAAAGGAATGTCCACACACTGTATTACTGAAAACACAGTCTTTATATAATTAATATTCAAGGTTATGTACACTATCACAATAACTCACTTTGAGCTCAGAAAATCTACAATGGTAAATATACACAGTTCTAAAGTGGTACCACAATTAACATCAGATCTCATTAAATTGCATCAACTATACTGTCAAATGTCACACAGATCAATAAAAAGGGAACCAGCAATAGGCATAGGAAGGAAAGCAAGATGGTTGAAACAATAGACAGATTACTGGCCCCTACCATTAGACACAGTTCTGTGTGGAGATCCCCCCACCTGGGCAACCTGTAAAATAAAGATATAACACAGGCCCAGTCCTTAGATTATTCTATAAGTCTTATTCTCCCCTATAATGTTTTTACCCCCCCAAATGTACCTGGTGAAGCAGAGTTCTTCGAAAAAGCATCGATGGATCCTTCTTGAGTGACTCCCTTTAAAGCAGGAGCCACGGATCGTCGAGAGGCGTTGAAGGTGAACTTGGCATCGACGGCGTCAATGAAAAGTTCGAGCATGCCGAGACCACGGCGTCGATCCAGGCGGTGCTCGTCGGCAACGCCCTGCGAGGATGAGGTGTGCGGGGCACCACAGCGATTGCTAGTTCATGACCGCATAGAGATTCTGAAGAACTGCGGCCCACAAAGGGCATTGAGTTGTCGAAGTCTTTGTGGTCCTTGGTGGTGGGAAGCCCACTGGCGGATTCTCTTTGCCGCGTCGGCATCCTTGACTTTCTCCGGCGGGATAAATCGGTCGACGGTGCGGACAAGGGAGTCCTTCGATTCAACAGTCTTAGGTAAAGGAGCGGGCGGCTCTGGTCGTCAGTGGCATGGCTTCAAGCGTTCCCCTCTTCTGGGGCAACACGGCTTCGACAGGCCTCAAGAGGCCACAGGGGCCATCATGTTTCCTCTCAGGATCAACTGATTCCAATGGCAGGGCCTGGGTATCCCAAAATGGAGGATACTCAGAGCACCTGTCAAATTCAGCATGGAGCTGCCACCAGCCCATACCCTGCTCTGTGGGCCACACACAGGTGCCCAAAAACATACACTAGGGGCACAGGGTTGCACCCCCACCCATGGGTGCCATAAGGGTATCCCATGGGTCTGTACACCAAACCAAATACAAGAAGAGCTGCACTGCCAGGAGTCCCACATGGACTCCTGGGCAGACAACAATACAGAACACAAATGAAAAAGGACTACAGTACAAGGACAGGGAGGCCCTGTCCCTCCAATGCATTTCCAGCATCACAGTGGGGTCTCACTTGACAACAATATTAGCTAGGCTGTCAGTTCCAGGGCTCTGTCTGCCTTTAATAGCTATATCATGTCATAAATATCACCAGGCCCTGTCCCTCCAATGCATTTCCAGCACCACAGTTGCTCCCCAGACTGAGGTTAGGGTGCCTAATCTCCCACGAGATAGACACCCTCATCCAGACGGTCAACATACCTTCTGGAAAGGCCATCTGCATTATTGTGACTCTTCCCTGGTCTATGCTCTATGGTGAAGTGTAGCCCTTGCAGGCTAATGGACCACCTGAGCAGTTTCGGGTTCTCACGCTTCATCTGCATAAGCCACTTCAGAGGCTTATCATCTGTTTGGACCTTGAAGGTAGACCCCGTAAGGTAGTGCCTAAAATGCCTAAGGCCCCAAACTATACTGAAACACTCCTTTTCAACAGTAGACCATCTCTACCCTTGAGTTGTCTACTGATGAAGATGATCGGGTTTTACCTCCCTTTGTCATCTAACTGGGAAAAGACAGCTCCAATTCCGGTGTCGCAGGCATCCGTCTGGATGATAAAAGGGTTTGCTGTAGTCAGGCTCACACAACACAGGTGCCCTACACAGACTTTCCTTCAAGCCATCAAAGGCCCTCTGACAGTCTTCAGTCCAATTAACCTTCCTAGGTTTTTTGGGTGAAGTCAGAGCTGTCAGGGGTGCAGCTTTGGTTCCATAGTCTGCCATGAAATTGAGATAGTACCCAGTGAGACCCAAAAAGGCTCTCACCTGGCTTTGAATAGTGGGAGTCTCCTAGTCATGTACATCCTGTACTTTACTGGGGAGAGGTTGGATTTGACCCCCTCCTACCTCATGACCAAGATGCGGGACTTCCCCTGAGCTATATGGCACTTGGTGGCCTTGATAGTGAGGTTAGCCCTTTTCAAGGCCTGCAACACCTTATCCAGATGTGTCAAATGCTCTTCCCAGGTGGAATTGTAGACGGCAATGTCGTCTAAGTAGGCCACACAAAAGGCATCCAGCCCACTGAGTGCATGATTGACCAATCTCTGGAAGGTGGCAGGGGCATTCTTCAACCCAAAAGGCATGACCCTAAACTGGTAGAGTCCCTCAGGTGTTGAGAATGGCGTCTTTTCCTTGGCATGGTCCGTCAGAGCTATTTGCCAATAGCCTGAGGTTAGGTCAAAGGTGCTCACAAATTTGGCAGCACCTATGGTGTCCACGAGTTCATCAGCCCTGGGCAATGGGTGCGTGTCATTTTTGTTGACAGCATTGACTTCTCAGTAGTCCACACAGAACCTCCAATCCATGGTACCTGCCTGGGAACTTGCCTTGGGGACAAGGACCACTGGACTGGACCAGGGACTGGTTGAGGGTTCAATAACACCCAGATCCAACATCTTGGCGACCTCAGCCTGGATGTGGTTCTTAACTGTATCTGACATACGGTAGCATCTGCTTTTGACAGGCACACTGTCACCAGTGTCAATTTTGTGCCTACACCAAGGTGTAAGGCCTGGTTTCTGTGAGAACAGAGAGGCATACTGCCAGAGCAAAGCCCGGCAGGCCTTCTGTTGCTCTGCTGTCAGATCGGGAGAGAGATGTACTCCCTCCACTGAGCCATCCTGAGTGTTGCTATGCAGCAAATCAGGAAGGGGCTCACTCTCATCCTCTTCTTGCTCTGAAGCTAGCAAGAGACATGAGACTTCTGCATGCCTGTGGAAAGGCTTGAGCCTGTTAACATGGAATGCCTGAGGGGCTACCCCAGGGGCTCCCATGTCAACCAGATAATTGACTTCGCCCATCTTGGAGATTATCCTGAAGGGTCTAGTCCATTTATCTGCCAAAGCTCGAGGCTTGGTAGGCTCCATCACGAGGACCTCCTGTCCTGGAGTCCAATCCACTTGCAAGGCTTTAAGGTCATGCCAGTATTTATTCAATTCCTGGCTGGCCTTGAGATTCGCGGTTGCTTGTCCCATCATCAGTGTCACCCTCCATCTGAGGCCTAACACATAGTCCCCCACTTGCTTGGCGGGACCTGTAGGCGTGGCTTCCAAACCTTCTCTAATCAAGGCAAGGGGCCCCCTCACGGGATGTCCAAAGAGTAACTCAAACAGGCTTAAACCAACACCCTCTTGAGATACCTCTCTGTAAGCGAACAGCAGGCATGGTCCTTAGGGGCTCTTCCAAAGCACCTAGCATGCCCTTGAGAGTTTTATTAAACCACTCAACCAGACCATTGGTCTGGGGATGGTAAGAGGTGGAGAACTTGTAGGTTACCCCACACTCTTTCCACATGGTTTTCATGTAACTTGACATGAAGTTGGACCCTCTGTCTGAGACAACCTTGGGTGAAAATGCCCAGGAGAGCCCTGGAAACCACCTTGGAATTAATAGTCCAAAGGGGTAGAGCCTCAGGGTACCTGGTGGCATGATCAACCCGGACCAGGATGAACCGATGTCCACCTGAAGTGGCAGGGCCACAAGGACTGACAATGTCGATGCCCAACCTCTCAACTGGTGTGCCAACCACTGGCAATGGCTGCAGTGGGGCAATGACACTGCCTCCAGTCTTGCCAGACAACTGACAAGTTGGGCAGGTCCTGCAGTGGGGCTCCACTTCTACTCCCATCCGAGGCCAGTAGAAATGGGCAGAGAGTATCTGCTTAGTCTTCTTGGTCCCAAGATGACCAGCTAAGGGCACCTCATGCGCCAACTGCAGCAGGAAGGGCCTGTAAACCTGGGGTACCACCAACCTCTTGAGGGCACCAGGTTCCGGTTTAGTGGGCTCGCTAACAAGGAGCTCACCTTCCCAATAAATCCGGAATGTCCTAGGCACTTCTCCTTGTGCCTGGGACAGGGCCTGTTTCCTCAGATACTCGAGAGAGTGGCACTCTCTCTGTTCCTTGCAGAAGTCTGCCCGGGAGGGTCCCTCTTCAGCCAACAGGCATTGAAGGTCGGGGTGGTCCTCAGGGTTGACAACCTCTCCCACAGGAGAGTCTTCTGTCTCTTCTCCCTCAGGAGTTGAGTTTAGGTTTTCCACTGGACCCAGCTTGTCCGGAGTGTGGGATGTATTTACCCATGCATCCGAGCCCTACCTCAAAACTGTGCAATACTGACATGGAAAACATCATGATGGCCAGAGCTTCCCAGAAAATGCACAGGGAAATGCATGAAGAATAGGCTGCCACTCATTTTTGCCGATGTTATGGGCACAGAAGGACGCTGCCTAAAACCACCATTGGACTACCCACACAGTAGTCTGAAACCATTGGGAGTGGCAATGCTGATTGCCAAAAGCAAACCCATAACTGTTGGGAATTCATTTTCTTAAATCCCAAAAAGGGGTGCAGTACCAGTACTCACCACTATCCAAAAGCCGGCGTTTTAAAACCACCAGATTTTGTAGAAAACTGAATAAATGAACCCAAAGCAAGCCAAAGAAAGACTTACTGAGAGGTCGATCCAATGTAAAGTTATATTCTGAAGTGACTTGAAGGTTTATAACAAGACTGGCTGAGCTGTGGATTTCAGCAGTTTAAGTAAATTTGGACTGGAAGACATTAAAAATCTAAGTGTTTAAATTGACTGAGTGACCTACTTTTGAGTGTCACATAGGTTTCAATTGTTTAAATGTCATAGTTTTAAACTTAGAATCAGCATTCTAACTGCATATGTAAAAATGTTTAGTTTTATTTGAATGCAGAAACTGGGGAACAGAAGTGACATTTTATCTGAAACCTGGCTTAAGGAACTGAATTTTGCCTGGCAACTACCCCCCATCAGGAGTGAAACTTGAGTCACAGCTGTGTTCCCAGGCCTATCTGCCTTTTGCTGGCCACACTAAGGATATGCCATCTCTCTGATAATTGAATTAAGGGGAGCCCCCACAGAATACAGGAGCTCTGAACAAAGCCCTGTCCTGACTCAGGCAAATGTTTTATTGGCGGGAGTCGTAAATGGAGCTTCCTCTTGGCAGAAGCTGGGAGGGGCAGGGTCTCTGAGCTTGGCAGAAACTGGAAAGACTGGTTTCTGTACCATGTGACATGAAAAGACACACCTCTATAGCCAGAATATGGTTTTAGAAAAAGATGAATAACTCATAGAGCGGACTTGTGAAAATTATTTAAATGACACCATAATTCTTGTGATTTTTCTGCCCACATTTTAAGAGGTTTTTAGAACCGGTGGCATGTTCAGGGGGGTTTTAGCGGAAAAGAGGATATTACTCAAAATGTGTGCATGTGAAAAATCTGACACTTCACCAACTAATGTCCATACTCCTTGCGCACATGTGTGTAAATTTGGGGTAATGTCCGGGATTGCAAACCAGTTAAAAAGTGCAAAATATCGCCATTTCTGAATGCAAGCCCCCAGGAAGAGCAGAGTTTGAACAGGGTATACCTCCTATGATATGTGATGGGTGCATGTAATTTCAAACCACTGTGTAGCTATGAAATATGTATTTGGTTCAAATCTAGATTTGTGTGCAAGTTGACAGGAGGAGTGGACTTTCTGCAGGCTGTAAAATGACATCACTCTGACACAACTTAGCTCCCCCAATCAGGGGAGAAATGAAAGCTTGGCCAATGATAAGTGGAGAGGGGCTGGCTAGTGATGCTGCTCACACACACCCATTTTAAAAACACATAAAAGCAGAGAGACAGGACAGATAGGGACCTTCAAATCCATTTGCAGCTGGAAGCTCTGCCGGGAAAATCCATACTTTACCTCCATCAACCTTCAGAGACCCAGACCAGACCAGCAGAGTAGAGCTGACCTGTTAGCAGAACCAGAGAGAGCTGACCCAGATCACTGTGAAGTGCAGAGACCAGAGTCCAGTTTAAAACCTGACCAGATCCGTGGCGTGGCCCATTTAACTCAAGAATATAGTGTGAGTGCCTAGAAAACTGTGCAGAACCAATCTCTTAGTTAAAATAATATAATCCAAGCTATTTTAATCTAAGTAGAACTGCCTCCTAACTGTCACCTGTCATTTGTAAAGCTGTCACCTGTGATTTGCTAGTTGCAAGCTGCACTTGTCTTTTTGAAACTTTAAAATTTCAAATCTGAAAACGACCTTCACAAAATTGCTCATATCTCCGCGACCGTTTGTCGTAGAGACTTGCAGTAACTTCCATCTGGAAGCTGAGATCCTAGGCTGTCTTAGGACCCCAAAACGAGTCCTTGTAATTCCTCTGTAATCTTGCTCGGCGCATTCGCAAATTTTGCCGCGATTTGCAATTTCTTCACGTGTAAAAATCTGCTGCTGCTTGCCTTTCATTTGCCAGAAATTCGTTTAACCTGCTAATTATCCCTGAATCATTGCTAGGGTGAGCCTGGACTAATATTAACTTGATACCACTCACCCTGAACCTCTAGAGGGAATTAAAAGCATTTTAGCATATTTTTTTTCTTCATTGCCAGCACATTTAAAAGCATTTGGGCCTGTGTTTTCAACTTCTGTAGTCTAAGTTGCTGGGTGAACTGAATTACGTTTGAATTGCATTTCTGAGAACTGTGTGCTTTCCTTCCCTTTCCTTGCATTGCCTAGAAGGGGGGTGAATTGTCCAAGATAGTGATTACATTGTCTTTTGCTGAAATCCTATCAAGTTATTTTCTGTACTGCATTTCATTCCACATTGCATCCATTGGAAACCATAAAAGTATTGTTGCTATCTTATCCATTTCATGTCAACTCCTTAGTGATTATAAAGAAGTGTGCTAGTGCCAGATTCTCCGTTGTTAATCTTTATCATATCAGATTAAGTGTGATATTCAATTATTAATTTATTATAAAGCGTGATATATATATATATATATATTGTTTAAATTATCAATTAAACCTTTTAACTTGCAAAACAGAACTACTTCTTGGCTCAGTGGGGTCAGGAGGATTCCAAGAGAGGGGTGTTATATAGGGGTAGTCATCCAGAACGCATGAACTGGACATAAAGATATATCAATAAGGGTTTTCATTCAGTATTCTAGACTAGGCGTTGACTTGGCTGTAGTGCTGAATTGAATCCTCTTACAAATTGGGGGCTCGTGCCGGACGTTTGGATTAGATCTATCACTTGTGCAGATTAATACAGTGTGCCAGCTGACCAGATACACATATCCGGTCGGATCACCACGCTGTGTTACGCTGTAAAGCACTCCTCATAGAAACGCTCTTAGGAAAAGGTCTGTTTTGCAAAAATAAAATACAAACTTCTGTAAGTCAGGACAGAGACCAATCTCAAGAATGACGACCTTAGTAGACATGAAAATAGCCAGAGAGCACCTCTTACATAAACTATTTGTGAGAGGTGAATGGACTGAACAGGGCCAGGATGCCTGGTTGCAGGCCATCACGCGACAGGTCACTGAAACAGGGTCAGACCTATGGAGAGATCAGGGTCCATTACATGTGGCCCTGAGTGAACTATATATGGCTCCTAAAGCCAAAGATGAACACAATAAGATTGCCAGGATAGCAGCATACCTGTACCTATATATGGGAGACATGCAGGATAAATGCACTGAAAGCCAAGATCTGGCAAATAGGCAACAGATGGCATTAGAGAAGGCCCGATCTGATCTGGCCCCTTCTGAGCAGAGGCTGCAGAGGAGCCAGGAGTCAGAAAATTATAGTAGGCAATACATCATTAAAATAAAAGAGGATATGGGCATCCTACAACAGGAAAAGACAGACCAGGATACCAGATTTCTGGCCCTGCAGAAGGAGCACCAAGACAGTTTGGACTCCTTACTGCAGAACCAGAAAAAGTTGGAGCAACAGATCAATTTCAACAGGGCATTGTTTAAATTATCAATTAAACCTTTTAACTTGCAAAACAGAACTACTTCTTGGCTCAGTGGGGTCAGGAGGATTCCAAGAGAGGGGTGTTATATAGGGGTAGTCATCCAGAACGCATGAACTGGACATAAAGATATATTTCGCGCCTTGAAACACTTGTGTATAGGCGCGTTACAAATACCATATCATATCATATCATATCATATCATGCGCGGAGCAGGTAGTCACCCTGCAAAGTCAGCTAGATAGAGAGAAAGAGGAGAGCAATAAACTGATTCTGAAAGACCTGGATACCCAGGCAGAGTTTGATGAGGAGCGCCAAAAAGCTGGTGCCTTTCAACGACAGAGGGACGACCTGGCAGCACAGATGCAGGCTCTCAGTCAGGAAAGAGACACTTTAGGCCAGGCAGTCTGCCACTTAAAAAAGGAAATTGAAGAAAATCACCTGGCCCTCCAGGGGCTGGGTGACCTCCAAAAAGAAAACCGGAACTTGGTAGAGCACACCAGAAGGGTGGAAGATGCTCTGGCAAGAAAGGAGCAGGCCAGTAGGGATGGGACTCAGGAGGTAAACCTCCTGCAGCAAAGACTGGCCCAGTTCTCCAGGACCAACCAGGAAGCACAGAGGGAAAATGAGGCCCTTTGTCAACACAATGATAGGCTCCAACAACAGGTAGCGATGCAGGAGAGACTGATAGAGTCTAGTAAGGCCTTGACTGAGGAACTGAAACCACAAATGCAGGCTCTTGCATTGCAACAGGGAGCAGGGGCGGATAGAGATGAGGTTCGCTGGGAAAGGGAAGCTCCGGAGCATAACCTCAGGAGCCCTAGTACCAGAGGCCCTCATACCTCTCAGTCCCTGGACTCTGCCACCCCCATGTTCCCTGGCGCACATGAGCACCGGGCCACAGGGATGGCAGACTACTATCCAGACAAAAGTATGGGGCTCATAGGCCAGTACCACCCAGGTATGGAGGGGCGGGCATCCGGGTATGGGCACCCAAGCACAGTGCAATTTAATGGGGAACCCCAGGAGAGTAGGCCCATTAAGGGCATTCTGAAAACCTCTGCCCAGTTAGGTCAGTGGGGGGGGTACCCAGCAAATCCTGGCAGCAAGGAGGGATCGGAGGACTCCTCTGAGCACCACAGGAAACAGGAGACCAGGTCCCCACATTCTGCCAGCCATTCCCAGGCTCGCAGAATCCGGGAAAACCTGGAAGAACAGACAGGAACCTCTGGGGGCAGTGCCTCTGAGTCAGAGGATGAATGGACAAGGGTTACCCGAACCAAAAAGGCCAATAAGGCAAAAAGGGCCTTGCTTAAGGACCCCTTAAAGCAGATTAAGGCGATCAGGAGCGTCATCACGCCTTACCATAAGAACGCTAAGTATTCTGTTTGGGAGCACTTAGAGTTGTTTGAGCAAATGATGGAGACTTTCCATTTGAAGGACAGCCAAAGCTGTATTCAATATGTAAAGTGGACCTTCTCCCCGGAATACTCCAGTTTCTTTGCGGGGCTGGAGGACCAAAATCATTTAAGATGGTCCACCTATAAGGCGGCCATCTTGAAATATTTTTCCATTCATAGAAATCCTCAAGAGGCTCACAGGGCAGCCTACAATTTACAATGTGGGGAGGATCAGGCCCCACAAGAATTTGTGCAGGAGTTAAAGCGTTCTTTTGCGCAGACCACCAGAAGGGTGCGCACAGACAGTAGAGAATTCATTAATGCATTTTTTCATGCCTTGCCCAAATACATAATGACCCAGCTCGTGAGGGATTTTCACGAGAAAAGATCTTTAGACTGGGTCATTGAACAGGCTACCCGGATCTATGAGGTGCAGAAACCGGTAGATAGCAAAAATAATGCCCAGAAAAACCCCAAAGCCAACAGCACCCCTGCTGCTGCCAAGGTGGCAGAGGTAAAGGTCACCCCCGTTTTAGAGTTGGAGATGGGGGGGCCTAAAAACCTACCTGCACCTAATAATGCTAGGCCCAGAAGGTCCTCGGGCCAGGCACAGACAGGGAGCCAGGGAGGCAGCCCCACAAATGGGGTCCCTCGCTCTCCTGACTATGTAAGCCCCCGTTACAAGGGAAACAGACCCATCCTGGGTTATGTGTGGACTCCTCCAGCCCAAGGGGGGGGATCCAGCCAAGCACCTAACCCAGGGAACTTCCCTCCCAACTTCCCACAGGAGGGCAGAAATTCTCCAAACCCTGGGCAGGACTTTTTCCCCAGGTATCCACCCAACTTCCAACCCCAAAATCATCCATCCTTCTTTCCCCAATTCCCTGAGCCCAGACCACTGAATCCGGGAGAGGGGAGGCCAAGGGTGGAGGGGTACCCAAATCTTCCCAAACCGGGGTACTACCAGAGAAGGGATAGCTACCCTTCCCGGGATCAGCCCAGGGGAGAAAACAGGGCCCCGTATCAGCCTGAGCGGGTTTCCCAGTTAGAGCGCCAGGTTCAAAACATGGTGCGGGATCTGGGTCACATACTGAGGGCTCAGCAGAACCCTCAGATCGGCATGCCGGCGCAGAACGCACCCAACTCTGGACCTGGTGCTCCAGAACAATGACGGGGGCAGCACCCCGATAACTCACCGGTTCCCAGGGAGGAGGCACAAGGGGAAGGGGGGTGTAAAGCCTTGGAGGAAGCTTCCTTCCTCACTTGTAAACAGCCCCTGGAAACCCAGGAACCGGAAATAAAATCTCCTGCCCCTGAAAGTCTGCCTCCTAAGGAGCAGAGGGGTGGTAGGAGAAACAAAAGACCCAAACAGACTCAGTTTAAGGAGGAGGTACAGATCTTCCAATTTGAGGGAGAGGGATCCTCAGAGGATCCTGGGAAAAGGATCTTCTCCTTCAGAGAGGGGGGAACTCCTCCCAAAGAAAAATGGGTCCCTAGGGATGCAAATCCAGACTGGGGAGATGTGGAGACTGAGCTACCGCCGCCCACCCTCTCATCCCAGAACCAACAGCAAGAAAATCCCCTGGTTCAGACCCATCCTGGTGACTGCCTCCAAAAAGGGGGGGGCGGCCCGGAACCGGAGCCAGGGGAACCCACAATGGCTCTGATCTCCAGTTGCCAAATTTTTCTTTCAGATTCCCAAGGCTCTCCACAGAATTCTGCCCAAATCTCTTCGCTAGCGATGTCCAAAACCAGAAAATTAGCCCACCAGTTGTCCAAAAATGTACATTATCTGTGCCCCCTTGAGGAGAAGGAGGGAAGATATTATGCCCCGGTACAAGTACAGGGGCAGGGTACAATCTTGGCACTGGTGGACACTGGATCTCAAGCTACCCTTCTGTCCAGAAGGGCCTTTGACGAACTGAATGCAGGAAGGGGAGAGAATTATCGTATTCCTCTCACCTCTCTTCCGGGACAACTCCAGAACTTTGACGGGAAGGAAATTCCCGTCGAGGGGACGGCAGATTTGGACATTAAAATTGGGCGACACAAGTTGAAACACCCGGTCATAGTTGTGACTCCAGAGGGCACCCCTTGTTTACTAGGGAATGACCTCCTGAGAAGGTTGTCACCCCTAATAGATTGCGTAAACAAGGTCCTCTGGACCCAGACTAGCCGACCAATAAAATTAAAACAGAGTGTCAACCATGTTAGTTTAAACGGCACCTGCCACATGGTTGAACAAAAATCTGACCAAGTAGAATTTCACTTCCAGAATAGCCAAATTCCAGACGTGACAGTAATAGCAGTAGGACAACAGACTGGTGATGGAGGGTCCTCTCTATTTCTGAAAATCAACCTTCCTTCCAGTTTAAGGTGGTATTCCACGCTGGAAGGAAACACTCTGAAATTCTATACTAATCCACAATCAGAAACTCCCACTCCTATAGTCCAGAAAGATGTGAAATCAGCTCAGAGCCTGGCTGATATTCAGCAAATTGGAGAGCAGCTGTTCATCCCTGTTCAGTTAAATGAGGGGAAGGACTCTGTTCTCGCTCGAGTGTGTGTGAACAACGGTAAGAGCTTCATCAGCGAAGCCATGTTCCGCCAACTCCCAAAAGATCCAGCCATTCCCACATTCAAACTGATAGACAAATGGGAAATGGACCTGGAAGCACCTAATTCCAAACATCTCCTGCCAAGCAGGTGTATGCTCAAAATCTCCATTGGCAACAAGAGCATAGTCCATAATTGTTGGGTCGTGCGAGACGTTACTGCCGCCTTTTACTTAGGCAGTGACATTCTCAATCGCTTTGCCATTAGTTTGGACCTAATAAACTTCAAAGCTTGGTCCCGATTAGCGGATAATCCCATGGGCTTTGATGATCCAGAAAAAGCATTTAGGTCAGCTCAATTGCTACCTTATGCAGTTGAAATTCAGATTAAAGAGGAAGTCACCATCCCAGAAAGGACCCGACAATTCTCCCTGGAAGTGAAAGTTAAAAGAGGACAATATTTGCAAAACCCTGATGCTTACATACATCTAAATGCTTCTCTCCAACAGCAAGGGTTAGGGGTAAACCCAACACCATTAGTCAACATAGAACATGACACCATTCCAATAGAGGTGGATAACAGCGACTTGAAGAGTATTACTCTAGCCGCAGGCACCATTATTGGAATGGCGGTTGATGACCGACATTTTTCCATAGACTTAGGTAATGAACTGTTAGGGCCAATCCCCAAGGACTGCTTTGACAGTGACAGTGATGACAATACAACACCAGACAGGATTTTTACCCGGCATGGGGGGAACTTCCTGGTGTACACTTCCTGCCCCTATGGTAAGGAAGATGTGACTTGTGACTTCAGGAGGGATGAGGTGATTTTCCAGGTCCATGAGGGCTGCCTTTCCCACCTGAAGCCTCCAGTCCAAATCAGCACTCTGACCAGGGACTTCTCCACCCAGTTGGAGGAGGCCGCGGAGATAGCCAAACCAGAAGTCTTTCCAGGCTTCAGGCAGATGGTGGAAGAGAGAGTCAACCTAGCTGATGCCTGTGTGACTCTGGAACAAAAGCAAAAGTTGAAACAAGTTTTCTTGGATTTCCAAGATCTCTTTGCGGTAGACTCATATGACTGTGGTCGCACCGACATCCACACAACAACAATCCCCACGGACCCTGGCATGACTCCTGTGTTTGTGAAGCAATATCGCTTGCCTCTCGCATCCATGGAGTCCCTTACTGAAATAATTAAGGACCTCGAGTCCAGGGGAATAATCCGTCCAGTCCACAGCACCTTCAATAACCCGGTGCTGGGAATATTGAAGCCGAACGGCCAGTGGAGACTCTGCGCCGACCTCAGGGAGCTCAACAAACGGGTCCATACTTCCCGATGGCCTCTGCCCTACATTGACCAAGGGCTGGCCCAGATTCAGGGGTCACAGGTATTCACTGCAATAGACCTGACCAATGGATACTGGACCGTGCCTGTCAGTAGGGAGGACCAATACAAGCTGGCTTTTACCTTTGGGGGCCAGCAGTATACATGGACCCGGACTCCCTTCGGATACCTCAACTCCGGCAATTAATTCAACATTTTTCTACATAAGGCCATGCCCGACCTGGGTGCGAGGGGTAACCTGGCTTATGTAGATGATGTCCTCATCAAAAGTTCATCTGTGGAGGAACACATAGCGGAGATCTGTTATGTTCTGACGCAGTTGAGGGCCGCCGGAGCAAAACTTTCCTTTCAGAAAGCACAGTGGTGTAGAACCCGTGTTAATTTCTTGGGGCATGAGATTACTCCTCAGGGCCTCTGTCCCCAGGAAAAGAAAGTGGAAGCACTTCAGAAACTGAAAGACCCCACAACTCTGCGGGAACTAAGGAGCCTCCTTGGACTGACTAATTACAGCAGAAAGTTCATTGAGGGCTACACAGAGATCACCAGACCCCTGATTCATCTCCTGAAAGGGGGGGTCAAGTGGGAATGGGGTCCAGAACAAGCCGAGGCAGTAAGACAACTCAAAAGAAGCCTCTCACAAGCGCCTTGCCTAGCTTACCCTGTCAGAAACAAGGAGTTCTTCCTGGAGACGGGGTTCTCTAATACGTGCTTGACGGCAGTATTATACCAAAAGCATGACCAGGTCAATAAAGTAATCTCCTATGCGAGCAAAACTTTATCCTCTGTGGAGGAAAAATTCAACGATTGTGAGAAGGCACTCCTGGCAACGGTGTGAGCATTGAAGAATTACCGCCCGTTTATCCAGGGGGAACACATCATAGTGGAGACTCCACACCAGCCTCTGCAATATCTCCAAAGTGATAGAATCCGCGCCAGAAATGTGAGTAATTCCCGAATTACTTCCTGGATCCTGTCAATGCAAGGCTTTCCTGTGGAGGTCAGATATGGCCAAAACAAGAAGAGTCCCCTCGCGCAAGGTCTGGCTGACTTGCATGATTGTGCCAGAGAAAACTGTCTCGAGGACGAAAGTCTAAAAATCAAGGACAACATGAAGGCATACCTTAATTCCCCCCACAAAGTCTTTGAAGAGGACAAGTGTGAGGGAATGCCCACTGTCTATGTGGATGGATGCTCGTACCATGTTGACAACAACGGGGAGAAAGAACTGGTGGCCGGCGTAGGGAATGCATGGGTGAATGAGTCCCCAGAACCCTCCGCTGGATACAAAATTGGTCCCCGAAGTAGTCAGGTGGCAGAATTGATGGCTGTGCATCAGGCCATCCTCACTGCTGTCCAGCATCAACTCCACGAACTGGTCATAATCACAGATTCGGATTATGTACGGAACGGGTTCGTAGAGCACCTGGTTAATTGGAAAACCAGAGGCATTTTATGTGCTAACAACAAACCCTTGAAACATGGGAAGTTGATCCAAAACATTGATGATCTGGTCACCTCGAAAGGAATGACCATCTATTGGAAGAAGATCAAGGGTCATTCCAAAGTAGAGGGACCAGACAAAACTGGAAATGACTTAGCTGATCAGCTGGCCAAAACCGGGGCCATCCAAGGGGATCTAATTGAGATTGAGTCCCTGTTGGGGGAAATCCAGGTCACTGCTATCACTAGGTCCCAGACAAATGCTCACAACGACCTTCCAATTGCACAATGGAGTAAGGAGACCCCTGATGCTGATTTGATTACCGCTCAGAAGGGGGATCCAATTATTGGTAAGTTTTACCAACACCTTGAGGACCCTGAGAACTTTCCCCTGACGGATACCGATTACATTGGGAAAGAGGACCTAAGAGTGTTGATGAAATGTCCAAAAATGTTCCGAATCCAAGACGGTTTGCTGGTAAGGAAATCCAAAGCTGGCCACGATCAGTGGGTGGTTCCTACCTCATTCCGAAGCCTGATGTTAAGTCACACCCATGATGCGGCCTCTGCCGGTCATAGGGGGTTTCACACAACATTGGAAATCTTAAGAGAGGTTGCATACTGGCCACACATGGGACAGGACCTCGACCAATACTTGAAGGGTTGTCTTGTGTGTGCACAATTTCAGCCATCATCCCTCACACACCGCGCGCCTCTCCAAAAGCGGGGGATGACACTGCCATGGTCAGATTTACAAATCGACTTTGTAGGCCCCGTGATTCGCTCTGCTAGGGGGAATAAGTACATGTTGGCTGTGACATGCTTGTTTACCAAGTGGGTGGAATGTCTCCCAGCCCCAAATTGCAAGGCAGAAACGGCAGCCGCCCTGATGATTAACCACATCTTTTCCCGTTTTGGTCTACCTCAAAGGATTGAGTCAGACAGAGGTAGCCACTTCACCAGTGAAGTGATGACAAAGATGTGGGAGATACTGGGGGTCAAAAGGAAGTTACATATTGCTTACAGGCCAGCTTCTTCTGGGGCAGTAGAGAGATATAACCGGACAATTGTGAGCATCTTAAAAAAGTTTGTGGCAGATTCTGGGCCAAGTTGGGATATCCGATTACCTCTGGTCCTAATGGCCATCAGATCTACCCCTTCATCTGCAGCCAAAATGTCACCATTTGAGTTGATGACTGGACGCAAGATGGTGCTTCCGCAGCATTTGCTCTACGGGACCCAAGAGCAGACACTGATAAATGCCTCCACAACTCATGAGTATGTGGAGAATTTAAGGAAACATCTTCAACATGCTTTTGCTTATGCTCAGCGGAATCTAGAAAGATCGGCTGATAGCATGAAGACCCATTATGACCTGAAAACTTCCAGGAAGGAATATCAGGTGGGGGACCGGGTCTATCTATACAACTTCCAAAGAAACCAGGCAAAACAGCGGAAATTCTTGCCTACATGGAAGGGACCCTTTGAGATTATAGACAAGATCTCCCCTGTGGCCTACAAAATCCACATCCCCAAAGGTCCTTTGGCAGCGGGGGAAGACAAGTGGGTCCACATAAACCAGTTGAAATGTTGCCATCCCAGGCACACTCTGCAACAACTGGAGGAATCCTCTGGAATCCTAGCGGGTACTGTCTCAGACTAATTCAGTTCCAACCATAAAACATACCACATATAGTCTCTAAAATATTGTGATTTGCATGAAACTGTATCTTAGTTATACTGTTTTTTTTTTCAAAATAAGAATGTAATGTTTCGTTATGATGAAATGCTTATGCTGCCCCACTATCTCAACAGTGGTGGAAAAATGTCTATGAATAGGTATTGCTGCTCTTCCTTTGTCGTCCTAGGAGAAAGAAAACCTGGAGACGGGACAAGGAGGACGATCCGGAGACCGGGAGCAGAGATGCAACGGGCCCGGGGTACCGCCCAATCTTCCCATCAGGACCGGCGAGGAGAACCGATCGATCAGTACCGGATGGAGGAAAAGATGCTGAACTGTGCCATCTATTGGAAGAAGATGAGGAAACATCCCAGGTCTTGCGAGTCCCATTCGTGAAATAGAATGGCCATCGCAAGAGGGGGGCTTGTGGGATGTATTTACCCATGCATCCGAGCCCTACCTCAAAACTGTGCAGTACTGACATGGAAAACATCATGATGGCCAGAGCTTCCCAGAAAATGCACAGGGAAATGCATGAAGAATAGGCTGCCACTCATTTTTGCCGATGTTATGGGCACAGAAGGACGCTGCCTAAAACCACCATTGGACTACCCACACAGTAGTCTGAAACCATTGGGAGTGGCAATGCTGATTGCCAAAAGCAAACCCATAACTGTTGGGAATTCATTTTCTTAAATCCCAAAAAGGGGTGCAGTACCAGTACTCACCACTATCCAAAAGCCGGCGTTTTAAAACCACCAGATTTTGTAGAAAACTGAATAAATGAACCCAAAGCAAGCCAAAGAAAGACTTACTGAGAGGTGGATCCAATGTAAAGTTATATTCTGAAGTGACTTGAAGGTTTATAACAAGACTGGCTGAGCTGTGGATTTCAGCAGTTTAAGTAAATTTGGACTGGAAGACATTAAACATCTAAGTGTTTAAATTGACTGAGTGACCTACTTTTGAGTGTCACATAGGTTTCAATTGTTTAAATGTCATAGTTTTAAACTTAGAATCAGCATTCTAACTGCATATGTAAAAATGTTTAGTTTTATTTGAATGCAGAAACTGGGGAACAGAAGTGACATTTTATCTGAAACCTGGCTTAAGGAACTGAATTTTGCCTGGCAACTACCCCCCATCAGGAGTGAAACTTGAGTCACAGCTGTGTTCCCAGGCCTATCTGCCTTTTGCTGGCCACACTAAGGATATGCCATCTCTCTGATAATTGAATTAAGGGGAGCCCCCACAGAATACAGGAGCTCTGAACAAAGCCCTGTCCTGACTCAGGCAAATGTTTTATTGGCGGGAGTCGTAAATGGAGCTTCCTCTTGGCAGAAGCTGGGAGGGGCAGGGTCTCGGAGCTTGGCAGAAACTGGAAAGACTGGTTTCTGTACCATGTGACATGAAAAGACACACCTCTATAGCCAGAATATGGTTTTAGAAAAAGATGAATAACTCATAGAGCGGACTTGTGAAAATTATTTAAATGACACCATAATTCTTGTGATTTTTCTGCCCACATTTTAAGAGGTTTTTAGAACCGGTGGCATGTTCAGGGGGGTTTTAGCGGAAAAGAGGATATTACTCAAAATGTGTGCATGTGAAAAATCTGACACTTCACCAACTAATGTCCATACTCCTTGTGCACATGTGTGTAAATTTGGGGTAATGTCCGGGATTGCAAACCAGTTAAAAAGTGCAAAATATCGCCATTTCTGAATGCAAGCCCCCAGGAAGAGCAGAGTTTGAACAGGGTATATGTGATGGGTGCATGTAATTTCAAACCACTGTGTAGCTATGAAATATGTATTTGGTTCAAATCTAGATTTGTGTGCAAGTTGACAGGAGGAGTGGACTTTCTGCAGGCTGTAAAATGACATCACTCTGACACAACTTAGCTCCCCCAATCAGGGGAGAAATGAAAGCTTGGCCAATGATAAGTGGAGAGGGGCTGGCTAGTGATGCTGCTCACACACACCCATTTTAAAAACACATAAAAGCAGAGAGACAGGACAGATAGGGACCTTCAAATCCATTTGCAGCTGGAAGCTCTGCCGGGAAAATCCATACTTTACCTCCATCAACCTTCAGAGACCCAGACCAGACCAGCAGAGTAGAGCTGACCTGTTAGCAGAACCAGAGAGAGCTGACCCAGATCACTGTGAAGTGCAGAGACCAGAGTCCAGTCTAAAACCTGACCAGATCCGTGGCGTGGCCCATTTAACTCAAGAATATAGTGTGAGTACCTAGAAAACTGTGCAGAACCAATCTCTTAGTTAAAATAATATAATCCAAGCTATTTTAATCTAAGTAGAACTGCCTCCTAACTGTCACCTGTCATTTGTAAAGCTGTCACCTGTGATTTGCTAGTTGCAAGCTGCACTTGTCTTTTTGAAACTTTAAAATTTCAAATCTGAAAACGATCTTCACAAAATTGCTCATATCTCCACGACCGTTTGTCGTAGAGACTTGCAGTAACTTTCATCTGTAAGCTGATATCCTAGGCTGTCTTAGGACCTCAAAACGATAGTGATAGTCCTTGTAGTTCCTCTGTAATCTCGCTCGGCGCATTCGCGAATTTTGCCGCGATTTGCAATTTCTTCACGTGTAAAAATCTGCTGCTGCTTGCCTTTCATTTGCCAGAAATTCGTTTAACCTGCTAATTATCCCTGAATCATTGCTAGGGTGAGCCAGGACTAATATTAACTTGATACCACTCACCCTGAACCTCTAGAGGGAATTAAAAGCATTTTAGCATATTTTTTTTCTTCATTGCCAGCACATTTAAAAGCATTTGGGCCTGTGTTTTCAACTTCTGTAGTCTAAGTTGCTGGGTGAACTGAATTACGTTTGAATTGCATTTCTGAGAACTGTGTGCTTTCCTTCCCTTTCCTTGCATTGCCTAAAAGGGGGGGTGAATTGTCCAAGATAGTGATTACATTGTCTTTTGCTGAAATCCTATCAAGTTATTTTCTGTACTGCATTTCATTCCACATTGCATCCATTGGAAACCATAAAAGTATTGTTGCTATCTTATCCATTTCATGTCAACTCCTTAGTGATTATAAAGAAGTGTGCTAGTGCCAGATTCTCCGTTGTTAATCTTTATCATATCAGATTAAGTGTGATATTCAATTATTAATTTATTATAAAGCATGATATATATATATATATATATATATTGTTTAAATTATCAATTAAACATTTTAACTTGCAAAACAGAACTACTTCTTGGCTCAGTGGGGTCAGGAGGATTCCAAGAGAGGGGTGTTATACAGGGGTAGTCATCCAGAACGCATGAACTGGACATAAAGATATATCAATAAGGGTTTTCATTCAGTATTCTAGACTAGGCGTTGACTTGGCTGTAGTGCTGAATTGAATCCTCTTACAGGAGCATGGATCCCAATGGGTGCTGTATGAACAGCAGGAAGAGAAGGAGCCCCCTGCACAGAGGTGGCCTTCCTGTTCTTCCTTCTTCTTGCCTTAGGCCTTGCCTTTCGCTCGGGTACCTGACTCACAGCCAGACCCTGTGTCACCTGTGACCTAGTGACTGCAGCAGCAGTCATGGGAAGACCATCTGAGATGAAACCCAACTGTACTAGATCATTACCTAACATAATGTTAGCAGGGACATTGTCCTGAACCAGGACAGGAAGCTTTGCTGTCTTGTCTCCAATCATGAGTGTGACTAAGGCTACAGTTGATAATTTGGGAGGCCCACCAGCTAACCTGGTAGTTCTCAGAGGAGCACCTACATAGTCCTCTGGCTTGAGCAGGGTCCTGTCCACCACTGTCATGCTTGGTCCAGTGTCTCTCAAACCAGTAGAAGCTGGCCATTCAAGAGGACAATTCTCAAAAACCTACAGGTGTTTTGTGGGATAGTCGATAGTACTTCTGCGTACTGGTCCCAGGCCCCAAGGGACACTAAGAAAATCCCTACAGGAGCACCAAAGGTGATCCTGTAGAGGAGGGGAGGACAGTGGCCTCCACCTCAGACATGGGGTAAGGGTAGGTCATGCTGACAGCCTGTACTCCAAGTGCCTTACCTTTACACTTGGAGTCACCCTTCTTGTGATCCAGTGCCCCAACAGGTGCCAGGAATGCGGGGAGCGGTACTGGAACCACTGGGAGCCTGCTTTGCAGCAGGTGGACCACTACTCTTATTCCAAACCCACAGATGACTTATCCCCACTAGATTTTTGAGTCTTAGGAGAGGAAGGTTTCGGTTTACCAGACTGTGAATGCTTTTGGGACTCCTCAGCTTTCTGAGAGGTACCCTTTTCTTTGTCCTTGTCCTTCCCACTGGAGTCCTTAGGGGACACCCGATGGGAGACTCACTTGTTAGCCAACCTAGCCAGCTTAAAGGGATCCAAAATGTTCTGGTCAGCAACATACTGACACAGCTCTGGTGAACAGGCTTCAGAAAAATGCTCAAAAAACAAAAGGTGGGACAATTCAACAAAAGTGTTCACCTTGTAACCATCAATCCACCCCATCATGTTCATGTGCGCAGCACTCACCCAGTCAACCCAAGACACATTCTCTCTTTTCTTAAATTCCCTTAATCTTTTAAGGTATTGGGTAGGTGTCTTGCCAAACTTGGCAATCAAAGCAGACTTCATGCACTCATACTGACCCCTTTCTTCCACACTCAGTTTCAGAATACAGTCATATCCAGTCATATCCAGTCTGAGACAATCTGCTTAACAAACACGTAGCCCAATCTCTCTTATCAACATCATGAATTGCACGAGAGGCGTCGAAGAAGGTGAACTTGGCATTGACGGCATTGATGAAAAGTTCGAGGGTGCCGATACCACAGCGTCGATCCAGGCGGTGCTCGTCGGCGACGCCCTTTAAGGATGTGGTGTGCGGGGCACCTCGGCGATTGCTAGTTAAGGACCGCAAAGAGTTTCTGAAGAACTGTGGAAGGGCGTTGAGTCGTCAAAGTCTTTGTGATCCTTGGTGGCAGGAAACCCACCGGCGGATTCTCCTCAGCGCGTTGGCATCCTCAACTTTCTCCGGTAGGATAAAGCAGTCGACGGTGCGGACAAGGGAGTCCTTCAATTCAATAGTCTTAGGCAAAGGAGCAGGCGGCTCAGGTCGTCGGCGGCACGGTGTCAAGCGGCCCCCTCTTCTGGGGCAACACGGCTTCGACGGGCCTCCAGCGGTTATGGCGATACTTCAAACTCTGGTCGACGCCAATGGACTTCGACGGCATCGATGTCCGGGTGCTTCACTTCGTTCTCCTCGGCGGTCCCCATCTCCGGTCGGCAGCCTTTCGAGGGTCTGACTTCCAGGGAGCTTCAGCGAAGATTAGCAGTGCTCGATGGTCCCTCGGAGCACGGGAAGAGGGCGCCTAGCCAGGTCCTCTCTCGGATCAGTCCTCAACAAACTCGACAGCTTTTGGGTCGGGTCAAAGCAAATGCAGCAGCAGTTCTTCTTCTTCCAGTTGGGCTTCGAGGATCAGCAGTTCCAGTTACTCTTCAAGTGTAGACACAGCTTCTGAACAATTTCCAGTGGTGAGAGGTCCCCAGATATACTATTCTGTCTCTCATTCACACTGCTGGGTCACACTCAGCAGCCAATCATACAGAAGGGCATTCATGCAGTCAGTCAGCCAATCAGGCATACAGTGCATTCAGGCCACACTCCTCCCTCTCAGACACTCACAACAAGCAAGGTGTATTGGGACAAGTACCCAGCCATTCAACATTACACACTGCATTCATACCAGTTTCGGTCAGTGCTGTCAAAGTCTTTGTCTCTCATACCAGAAACTAGACAGCCACAGCAAGAAGTGCATATTGGTCACACACTCCATTCACCCACGTCCCACCCACAGGGTGTACCCACAACATACAGTCACTGGGAAGGCTCCAGCCAGTCTGGCCTGGAGTTCACAACAACACCATATATGGAACTTCCACCCAACAGCCAGTCAGGGGGAAGGGACAGAGTCAGGGCTTCCCAGGACTTTGGGAAAACAAGGTAACAGGCAATAGAAAGCAAGAGGGCACAGGGGCCATCTTGTTTCCCATCAGGAATCAACTGATTCCGATGACAGGGCCTGGGTATCCCAAAATGGAGGATACTCAGAGCACCTGTCAAATTTAGCATGGAGCTGCCACCAGCCCATACCCTGCTCTGTGGGCCACACACAGGTGCCCAAAAACATACACTAGTGGCACAGGGTTGCACCCCCACCCATGGGTGCCATAAGGGTATCTCATGGGTCTGTACACCAAACCAAAAACAAGAAGAGCTGCACTGCCAGGAGTCCCACATGGACTCCTGTGCAGAAAACAATACAGAACACAAATGAAAAAGGACTAGAGTACAAGGACAGGGAGGCCCTGTCCCTCCAATGCATTTCCAGCATCACATTGGGGTCTCACTTGACAACAATATTAGCTAGGCTGTCAGTTCCAGGGCTCTGTCTGCCTTTAATAGCTATATCATGTCATAAATGTCACCAGGCTCAAATCCCAATCTAGAATTTCAGGGTATAAAGTTAGAACCAATTACATCATGTGTGTCCTCCACAGTGGAGCAATAAAGTGTCTTGATGTAAAACACCCCACTATCCTCGGAAATCGGATTGGCCTCAGTGAGTCTGTCTTTGGACAAATGCACACAGTAAAGATGCCGAAACCGCTTGTCATCAGATGATCTCAACATTACAAAGATTAATTTCTGATTGGTGTTGTTGAGATAATTTCTATATATTTTAAGCCATTTTCTTTATTTTGAATGCATATGTGCCACATTTAGAGTCTTGTCTTCATTACTGAGATCCATTCCTTTTTTAATCTTCTGTGCAGAGGCACAAAGGCACCTTTTCTCTACCTAAATATTCAAATCAAATGGGCCCTGTGTGTATTTTTTTTAGATCTCATAATCTTGCATTTTATAGTGGGTCCCTTCAGCGTGTTATCAATTATAGTGATTATAGACATATCCTCACATAAGGCTCTATTAAACTTACCAGCATTAACTTCTGTCGATAATAATCGATTCGCCTGCAAATTAACCATTTTCCTTTTTCTATGACCCAGGAAGACATAGTCCACTCTAGAGGAATATTTCCCATTCGTCCAGGTGTCATATCCTTGATTTCCAGTTGTGGGATTAATAAATGCTAAATCAAATCCATGCAATAAATCAACCCAAAGCCAGCCATTATCCCTCTGTTGCCAACGATGAGCCCCAGTATTTGGCCCAATGCATTCAGACAATGGAACCAGATCCATATCCAAGTACTACGAATATGTGACACCAAATGAACATTTTAGACGTGACAGCAATAAGAGGAAAACTCACCGACAATAATGATGTTATGTTATGTTATGAGGGAAGAGAGCAGAGATGGAGGGATCGGATAAGATACGTGTTTACCTTCGTTTGAAACTCCAAGTAATTGGAGGTTTTTTTAATAGCCAGCGGAAGGCCATTCCACAGAACGGCGGCGGCAATAGAAAATGCCCAGTCCCCCACCCTATCACACCTCATGCTTGCCTTAGGGGATTTGGAGGACCACTCAGTCATATTTCTTTCAATGAGTATGTGCAATTTTGCAGTGTGTCATATAGATTAAACAAAAAGATCCTTTTCCGTAGTGCAACGGCTCCCACCAGTTCAGCACATAAAAGGAATGGGGAAATGGGAACCTAATCTGATCTTTGTATTCTCTCAATAAGATATGTGGTGTTGCTCCAACGCTGCAGCCCACTCCCCCTGACCCCTCAAGGGTCGACGTCAATCCGGGCAAGGGACAGCTTGCCAGATGACGTTGTATCCATCCGTAATCAAACCTTCCCCTAGCCAAATCTCTTGTAATATAAAAATGTCACAAGCGGTGAGTATAGACAGTTGAGCTGGGTTTAGTAAGAAAAAACAATAACCTCTAGTGTTCCATGAACAGGGGCGTTGCTAGGGGGGGCTAAGGGGGCTATAGCCCCTGATCTTTTGGTTGTAGCCCCGGATAGAATCTCAGGAGCTACAGCCAAAAGAATAGGTAGCCCCCAGTCCCAACAGTTCCGACATCAGCTTAGCCCCGGGTCTTTTCCAGACGTAGCAACTCCCCTGTCCATGAGATTAATCGGTAAGAGCCAAATTGTACATTATATCAACACAATTGCTTCCCCATAGAAACTGGAATTCACCGCTCTTCTTCTCCTATATAAGTCAGGCCATAGTTCATCTGCGTGCCCACTCAGCAGGCTCGACCTCTCCGTTATCTAAAGGTCCTCAAATTCGTAGCCTATTCTACTATTCGATTTGTTTACTTGATCCCGCTGTTGGTTTCCCTGTAAGTGTTTCTTACAGACAATTAAGTCAAAGTCTAGTTTAAGTAAGGGGGAAACATGAGAAATTAAAAGTGCAAAGGTAATTGGAGATACACATTGTATTACTGCCCAGTGATGTTCACTGAATTGCGCTGGCAAGTCCACGGTTGTTATATCAGACGAGGAAATGGATGGCAACTGTGGCCCGCAATGCAGGAGATGTATAATTCTTCCACAGTTCAAAAAAGGGCCATCCTCTGTGGGAAACGACTCCACCAGCTTTACCATTTCCCAATAACGTGCCTTTGGCAGTTGATTCCACTAAATCAACTTTCTCCAAATCAGCGTTCCCTCTACTTCTCCAGAGAACACTTTAGGTGGAGAATTCTCCCTGGTGCACATACAGTTGCTTGTATTTCTCCCTTCCTGTGATACCGGGAGCAGAGAGGGGCTGAGGGCGCCCCAAGCTGAGCCTCGTTATAAAAGGACCTCTTCTGCCGTGATGGATTACTCAAGGAGCTCGAGGTGTTGTTATTCACCAAGGGGGCGGAGCACACTGGTGGCCCCATGTCCTGCTTATTTATGCGCAACCATTTATTCAGTGGGCCCCCTGAGCTATTCCTGTATTCGGCTTTAGAGGAGCTGAATGTACTACTTTTCCAATTTGTATCTATGTTTGGTGCCAATACACCCCACACTTTTTCCCTTGAGAGGGAATGGGGGCCAACGATGCTTTGGCCTTATGTCTTTTTTGTCTCTTCTTGTTGTTACCCTTCCACCTCATTCTTTAATGCTTACCATATGGCATTTCCTCATGTTAATGTTAATGTTAATGTTAATGTTAATGTTAAAGGATATTTGTACCGCACACTATCACCACCGGAGTGGTCCCCTGACGCCCTGGCGGCTCTGAAAAAAAAGGGAAGGGGGGGTGAGTTAGTGGGAATCAGCTGGGAAAGTGCTTGAGAGCAGTGATGTGCTGTTGGCAGCCTCAGCCCGGTGGGTCCATTGGCTGAGCTTGGGGTGTTTTGCAGTCGGTAGTCGACGTGTGCTATTGTGAGAGTCTATGTGTGGTTTGTTTTGTTGTTGCCGTGTAGTAAAGTTTGTACGGATTGTTGTGTTGTAGGTTTGTGGTTGTGTTTGGTTAGAGTTTGAGAGGTGTGTGCAGAGGGGTGAAATTGTTAGTGGATTGGTTAATTGGCATTGCTATCATTTCCTATTCCATTTGAGCGTGTCACTTGCTAATCTTCAATATCCTATCTAGATGTGAGGCAAGTTGGTGGTCATGATTCCATCCAAGTGTGGCACTTGGTAACATTCACATTTCATTAAGTGTGGCGCATGCTAATATTCACATTTCTATCTAAACGCAACGCAGGCTAAGGTTAAGAATTCCATATAAGTGTGGCGCATGCTAATATTCACATTTCTATCTAGACGCGATGCACAAATCTCTCCAAGTATGCATGGTGCAAGTCTATGGCAGTCTATGTTATAGAAAGGTAAGTTAGAGTGGAGCAGGCTTTCTGGAGTAGAGTAATTGCTCTACACCCACCCATGCCACACTTACAGTTTTTTGTTGGTGTCTGTTGACTGCTGGCTTCATTGGCTTTCCCTGCGGACACCTGCTGACACTTTCTGGAGCCACCAAAGTAGGAGCCACCCTTAGGCTTGGGGTTCTTAGCCGCAGGGGCTGCCGGGCAGAGGGCTGGCCTGGGAGGATCGGTAATGACCTGAGTGGAGCACCAATCATGGCCAGAGGACGGGCGCGGAGGTGGGAGGTAGAGGGAACCGGGGAATGAACCGCTGGTGGGAGCGGAGCCTGCAAGGGGTGTGCATGACCCTGTGGGAGCACTAAATCCAGGGCAAATATCAAAATTAAGAGGCCCAGAGGGGTCTGAGACCATGACACTCACCGGGGCTGCAGGCGCAAGATGGAAAGAGCGCATGCAGTGTGGGTCGATAGGCCCAGCTGCAGATCTTTCAAACACCAATCAGGGCCAGAGGGCGGGCTCGGAGGTGGGAGTAGAGGGAACCGGGGAATGAACAGCTGGTGGGAGCGGAGCCTGCAAGGGGTGCGCATGGGCATGTGGGAGCACTAAATCTGGGGCAAATATCAGAATTAAGAGGCCCGGAGGGGTCTGAGGCCATGACACTCACCGGGGGCCACAGGCGCAAGACTGAAAGAGCGCATGGCTAAATATGACTGTAAACTGTTAGCTCCTGCGCAAATTCTTGGGGCCTGATCCTCTCCGCACTGTACATTGTAGGCCACTTTGTAAGCCTTCTGGGGGTTCTGTGGGCAGAAAGGTGCTTCAAGATGGCCACCTTATAGGTGGACCAGCTTCAATGGTTTTGGTCTTCCAGTCCAGCAAAGAAGCTGGAGTACTCCGGAGTACTCCTCTATGTCACAATTGTTCCTGTTTTCCTCACTACTATACACCAAGGCTAGACAGGACTGTTAGTGACAGCTGTCAATCACAATTAGTGGAGGGAGAACTGCCCCATTCAGAGTCAGTCATGTATTTACCATTTCTCGCCTCGATGGTGTTAGCCAGTATTATATCAAAAACTTTATCAAATGTTTTACTGAGCTCATGCTGCTCTTTCATAAGGTTAGAGAACATTCCAAAAATAATCTCCACGGTCACAGCTATGGCATTAAGACGAGGTGAAAAGTCTTCCACTGGTTTTTTCCCAGTGCTTATTGTTGTTTCTAATTCACTTTGAGTGTGTGTCATCTAACTCTGCCGCTATTTGTTCCATATTTAGCGAAGCAGAAAAATTGGTTCCAATGATGTTATCATGAATGTTAATAACTGTACTAGAATTATTGGACTGCAGGAACTCGCATTGTAAGTTCAAACACAAATTCATTAAAGAATTATTGTCAATCACAATGAGAGTGACTTGTCATTTGAAGCGGAAACACCTGCCTCACTCTGCGTAGTGTCATTGCCCTGTGTTGCCCTGTGTTGCCACTGATAACTGAGCAGGAAAGAAGACCGTTATTTTGGGCTGCACAGTATTGACTTCTTTTCCAATTCGCTGTGTGGCGAGATTTACTTCAGCTGATCATTTTGCAATTTAGCAGGCCTGGCTCACCAACAGTAAAAAATAGATCGTTTGAATTATCAGTATACCATTTGATCAGGATGATGTAGGGTGAAGGAAGAGGAAACTCACCACTTGTGATGGCGATAGTACAGTCCCACTCAACGCCGTACCGTTTTTAATGGCAAGACCAGGTAAGATTGTAGATCACCACAACGAGGATTCAAAGCAGCCCATATCAATAGAACTGGGTCCACGCTGCTTGACTGCTTTGCACTTCTCCAAAGCACTTGCCGACCTTGCAGAAGAATGTCGGGTTGGTGTAATTGTGTGAAATGTAAAGCATCTCTCTTAAAAGGTAGGCAGCCCTTTCAAAAGGACGTAATTCATTGTCAAAATAATCTCAATTGGATCTAAGATGGCTGCTGAACAGGAGCAGACATAGACACAGCACTCCCCCCCCCCAGGCCTAGACATATAAGCATATACAACACAGCTGATACCCACAGCTGTTCACCATCAAGAGCAAATGCGTGCCCCCCAAATTCGGGGTGAGGGTGCATGCCGCAGGAAGGCCCCGATGGAGGCGAATGCGGACGATACGTGTAACGGGCTCTGGCGGCACCGTGGGTAAACCAGCTGCACTCGAGAGGAGCGCTAGCATCGGGAGCTGGCCCGCCTGTTCCCCCCGTTTCACGCATTCTGGGACTGCGGTGAAGATCAAAAGGATAATGTGGCTGATAAGGAACAACAGACAGAACCCAAAGGGGACTTATCGGAGGCCCGACTCAGGATCCCTCGCACTTGACAAGGCTTCGGACAGCGAGGAGTGACCGCCAGGGGGGAGGGGCAGCGGCTCCCTCTACATTTTCCAGCTGAAGACCCGACTGTGGTGCAGGGAAGGGAGGCTGGGCACACACAGCTGGCTCACGCACACAGCGAGCGCATCGTGGAGGAAGCAGGCGAGATTGCAGGAGGAACATGTCTGAGGGACAAAGCGAAGGAAGCCTGCTGTGGAGCTCGGGCCCACCTTGGAAAACTCGTGAAGGCACCAGGGGAAGGAGGGGAGATCAAGGGACACCTGCTGTGGTTCTGGGAGAGCGCTCCTCCCCCCAGACAGTAAGGGCACCACCCTGCAGGCATATGCCCCCCGAGAAGTGAGAGATCAAGTTAAGCAGGGCCCAGGGGCTGCTGGAAAGAGGACTGCTGGGAATAGACTTTACGAGTGAGGCTGCCTGGACAGTGGACCCAGGTGGCAAGCGCTATTACTGGGGTAAGACAGAGAGCCACCGGAAAGGAGGAGAATATCCCATGAAAGAACTGAGCATCCAGAGGGGGCACGTGGGCAGGGAAATACAGCTGATGCCGTGCCCAAAGGCAAAGGGAATTCTGGGGAGGTTGACAACCACGCACCAGCAGCAATTGTCTCGCAGGTCACAAGAGGGGGGCCTTCAAAGGTGCTGGCGACAGCATGTGATGGGAGTGGGAGAAAAGGAGAAATGAGGAGGGCAGGAGTCACCAAAACCTTGCAAAGGGGCAGGAACCATGGCCGCCAGTAAAGAGGGCCTGGTCCAGTGAGTGAGCGACTTCCAAGATAGAATTACCTCCTCCTTCCAAGACCAATTTGCGGCAGTGAAAGAAGAAATCAAGCTAGCCACGAAAGAACTGAAAGCTCTAATTGGGAAACTGGAAGGGAGAATGAACACCACTGAAAGGGCGGTGCAGGACTTGGCAGAAGATGCCAGCAGAATGGATGAAGCTCGAAAACCGCCTTGCCAATCTCTCGTAGATCATCGAAATCCAATGTGAAGATCTGGAGAACAAGTCACAGAGGGCGATCATAAGGGTGAAAGGCTTGCCGGAAGACATTGGGGATAATAACCTGAAAGCCACGATGCAGCAATGCTTCAGCGGTTTGCTCACAGAGGTCTCGCCTGAGCAGATAGGTATAGATAGGATACACAGAGTGGGGCCGAAAAGATCTGACCAGGGGGCATGAACCCGAGATGTGCTGGCCGCCATGGCATCTTATGGCCAGAAGGAAGACATTTTGAGAGCAGATGGAAACTCATAACAGCTCACAGTGAACAGAAAGGAAATATCACTTTATCAAGGCCTGGCACAGTCTACCCTGCTCAAGAGGAGGGTGATGGGGCCAGTGACCAAATTACTAGTGCAAAGAGGAGTCAGATACAGATGGAACTTCCCGTTTGGCCTCCTCTTCACCTGGGAAGGCCGTCAGCATCAAGTTAAGAAGGTGAAAGGATACCACAGATTGGGGTGGAGAGGACAGCACAGAAACCATCAAGGAATCCGTCAGGCAAGAGCAGTAGCAGCTGGGAGTGGGAACTCCTCTCTAAGAAGAACAAAGGGAGAGAAGGAGCAGATTGACGAGGAGAGGGACGAGAGGAGCTAAGATCAAAAGTGGCCTGCCCCATACAAGACATAGTCGATTTAGGCCAGAGGGGCTCACTACTGGGATTAGACGAGGGGGAACCCTGAGGGCAAAGGGATGGTGATTAAGACATGTGAAATATTCAAAACCGTTGTGGGTTACTATGTTATAGGATACCAGTTGGCGTGGGGGGAGGTGTATGGGTCTGTCTTGGTCCGGAGGGGGTGAGACTCTCTATTTGAAGGGGGTTGGTAACCTGGTTGTTGAAATGGATCACGTCTGGGGGGATTCTCCCATGGGTCCTGAGGGATTAGTGATTTGACCCGGGAGTTGGGGGGGAGCTGGAGAGGAAAGGGGTGGCAGGGAGGGGGGAAAGCATATCCTAGAATCTGGGGTAGAAGAAGCAGCCGAGCAGTGATGCAGAAGGGGCTAGAGAGGGAGGGGAACAATGGGAATGCTTAATCTCTTGTCGTTCAACATCTGGATGAACTCGCCGGTTAAGCGGAAAAATCTAGGGCAGCTCCTGAAGAGGGAAAAGGTGGACATTTTGATGCTGCAGGAGACACATGTCAGAAACAGGGATAGGGGGCTGGGGAAACAACCTCAATATTCGAGCGTATACCAGGCCAACGCAAAGGGGAAAATGAGTGGGGTAATGGTGGCATTTAAAGACACAATGCAAATGCAGGTAATGCAGACACAAGGCGACAGGGAGGATCGATATCTGTTTGTTTAGTGCCTGGATAAATCAACAGAATTATACGCTGGCAACCATATATGCCCGAAATTATGGCCAAGTAGTTTTTTTGAAGGAAGTGCCCACGCTGCTAGAGAGGTTTGAGGACGGAGAGATCGTCTTGGCAGGAGACTTCGACTTTGCCTGGGACCCTGATGTGTATAGGAGTTTGGGGTGGGCAAAAGGGGCCACAACGTTGGATGGGGCTCTGAGGGAGAGGGTAGAGAGGCGGGCTCTACAGGACGCTTGGAGGGTGCTTAAGGGATCAGAGATGGGTACACATGTTATTCCCACGTTCACTGTACAATGTTTCGGATAGACTAAATCTAGGTGACCCTGAGGTTGATATGGAGGACAGTTGACATGGATGTAGGATCAATCTCACTATCTGACCTCACCCCACTGAAACTTACTTTAAGCTCCCTGGGTTTAGAAAGGCAAATCGTGGGCTGGGGGTTCCCTAATGACTTTCTGGGAGACCCAGTTCTGACGGAATGGATCAGGTCAAAAATAGAACAGTATTTTGAAGTAAATGAAATGCTGGACATGAGTCAGGTGTCAATATGGGACTCATTCAAAGTGGTACTTAGAGGAGAACTTATAGCGATAAAATCCATGTGGAAAAAGCGATGGAGTTGCATGCAGAGGGATCTAGAGGATCAGTTGAGTTACATTAGACAGTCCCTGGTGGAGAGTTAATCGTGAAAACTGTGCAGGGAATACCAGCATCCCCATGGCCATCTGTACCTGATTCGGACTCACAAAACAGAGAAGTTCCTGCTGGCTGCTAGGCTGTGCTGCTATGTTGGGGTGAACAAAGCTGACCGACTGTGAGCTCGACAACTCAGGGGGAAGGTAGCCACCCGGACAGTCAGGAAAGTGGCCATGGAGACAAGGGAAATGGTGTCAGACAATGGGGCAATAGCAGAGGCCTTTGTGGCCTTCTATGGGCGTCTATACTCCACGGTCCTCCACGACTAACGGGAACAGGACTCTTATCTGGGGAAGACTCACCTGCCTCATCTCAGTGCCGAAGAACGGGACATGCTAGAATCTGTCTCGAAATGCGGATGTTGAACTGGCGATTTGTCCCATGTGGCAAAGCACCAGGCCCAGATGGCTATACAGCTCTGTTTTATAACAAAGTTAGGCGCTATTGGCACCTCGGTTAACAAACCTGTTTAACACTTCCAGAGTAACAGGGGTAGTTACAAAGTCAATGGAGGAAGCAAAATGGCAATATTCCCAAAGCTGGGAAAAGACACAGATTTCTGCGGGTCATACAGACACATAGCTTTGTTGAATATTGATGAAAAAATCTATACAAAAGTGCTGGCGAATAGAAGGCGCTGCTGCTCCCTTGGTTGATAGGCTTAGACCAAGCCAGCTTCATACCTGGGAGACAGACATTTGACACTATCCAGCGGGTATGCCATATAATAGAAAAGACAGAGCACAAGCAAATTACGGCATTGGTGGTAGCGCTGGCGCTGTCGCTGAAAAAGCGTTCGATCGGGTAGAGTGGACGTTTCTGTTCCGAACCCTGGCAAATATGGGCTTCGGTCTGAATTGTAAAAAAGCAAGAAGGGCTAACTATCACAAGCTTTCTGTGTGCCTTGCCATGAACGGTCGAATTTCGAGACAGATCCCACTGACTCGGCGGAAACAAGACAAAGTTTCCCCCTAGCTAAGCCCCAATATTTTCCATTTATTTGGAACTATTTCTTGCTAGAATTAGAGCGGTCGCAGGAGTGAATGGTATAGAATTTGGGGAGGAAACACATAAGTACGTGGCCTATGCCGACGACATGCTATTAACGCTTTCAGACCTGGAGACCTCCTTAGCAGAGATGGGAAAAGAACTTGATAAATTTGGCAGGGTCTCAGGTTTGAAAATAAACAAGCAAAAGTCAGAGATCCTGAATTTGACTCTGGACCAGCGGACGAGACACACATCCAGAGCAAACAGACATCCTGATGGTTTATGGGGGGGATCAAGTATTTGGGGGTTACGATTACGAACATGATGGAACAGCTGTATTGGGCGAACTATACGGCCCTCTTGCACAATGTGAAGGAGGACGTAGCTAGCAGGAACCCAATGCATATCTCATGGATGGGCCGTAAAGCCTTGGTGAAGATGGTGATCTTGCCAAGGGTGCAATGCTATTTTCAGGCCCTTTCAATCCAGCTTCCCGTAGCTTGTCCAATGTCATACTGGGCACCTTCTCCCCACCTACTTACTTTTCCCCCTGTGGCATACCCCAGGGCTATATTCTCTCGCCTTGGCTCAATAACATCTACTTTACTCTGCTGGCATGCCTTATTTCCTCCTTCTCTCCAACTTCCAGTGCTATGCTGATGACACACAACTCTTCAAATCTTCCTGCAGACACCCTTGCACCCTCCATCATACCTGACTGCCTCTCTGCCATTGAGGCCTGGTGCACTTCCAATAAACTCTGCCTCAATGCCAGCAAAACAGTGATCCTTCCTATTGGGACCCCTGCACCCAACTTCTTCCCTTCACTCTCGCCTTCTTCCTTGGGCTCTCCCCCTGCTCTCTCTTTGGAAGACAGAAACCTCAGAGTCATCTTCAACTACTCTCTCTCCTTCCTCCCTCATACTCAGGACATTGCCAAGAAGTCCCACTTTCAGTTCTTCCTTCTCAAAGGAATTCTACCTTTCCTCACCTTCCCCTAGAGGCTCAATGTTACCCAGACTCATGGTGGCAACAGTAAAGAAAGACACAAGTGATCACAGTTCAACCGTGTTTATTGAACTATAAATGCACGGAGGAAAACATCTAACCTAAATCTAAAATGGGAGCAAGCTTTGACCATCAAATGAAAAATAAGGCAGTGCTTGTGGCATTGTGTCAAAATAAAAGGGCCTATAAAAAGAAAACCTATTGCCAATCCTTACTCTAAATACAAAATGAAGTGTGGGATAATGTTCTAAAAAAAAGAAGTGTTCACACAATGATAAGTCAGGATGTGATTGCCAGGGGTATCCCTTCGCCACGTGGATTTCCTGAGCACAGCACACACTTGAGCCTTCCCAGCACGAGTCAACAGTTCTGCCCCAGCTATAAGGTTCTTTCGATGGTTAAGTCTCTTTCCAATGAAAAGTCTCTTGCCTTCGGGGGCCTGATCAATTCAACAAACAAACACAAAGTTCTGTTCCACATCCATATATACTTTGGGTGACGGCTTCACCCCTGCGCCCCCCTCTTCCAGGCACAGACCCTTCACAAGTTGTATTCAACAAAGCAATTGAACATTTCCTTTCTCAATGAACTTTGGGTAGTGACTTTCCTCCCCTGTATCTCCATCTTCTGGGTTAGGACTCCTTTAAAAACGCAGCCTCCCTCCTTCAGGTTCACAATGGCTTTTCTTCCATTCATGAATTTCACTGTAGACATCCCTCTTTCGGGTTAATTCCTGTCAACACGTTGTTCATGTACTAACTTTCACCATGCAGGATTCATTTCCCTTAGCTTTCTCAATCATCTGTCGTTCAAAGACGGTAAAGAGGATTTTACAAGACCCCTGTATGACCACTTTGATCTCTCTTCACCTCTTCCAGAGGCCTTCTGCTTGCGGTAGTCTCTAACATCGGGTAATATCCCAGAGTTTTATGTGTGAGCACCCACATGGTGCCGACCTTCTCTATTGCTGGTTTTCCCGCTATTTCACCAATAGTATCTTTATGGTTCTCAAAAGTTCAAATTAGCCGTTGGCTATTTATCGTTTAAGACAGTTCGGGTTCTGATCGGCTCTTCCCTCGACTTACCAGCTGTGATGAACCGCTTGGCTTTCTTCTCGTTCGATTCATGGTTGGTACCACAGTGATCCGCATGTCTCCCCGGCTTGGTTATTAGCAGAGGAGGGTCTCATGTACTGTGGACAACTGCTGCAACACACGCTGGCTATTCTTCACAGTCTTATCATTCTTTCTGCTTAGAGTTCACAGGCCTTGGTCGGAAAGGGCAAAGTCGCTTCTCTCCTTGTCACCCACTCAGTCTGTGCCAACTTTCTCCTCCTCTTGAACTGCTGTGCTGAGTTAGCCCTCATGTGGTCTGACTTACTCTTCCTCTGCTCTTGTGCTCTACCTTTAATCCCAGTGGGGAAGGGAAAGGGCTGTCAACTATGTGATTTTGGTCAATTGCCTGACTTTGCCTGAGCTCTCTCTCTATATTCCTTCTCCTCTCTATTCCTTCTCCTGTCTCCACCCACCAGATCTCTCTTTTCTCTACACTCAGTATCTAAGTTGTGTCTCTCTTTCTCTCTCTCCCATCTTTGCCTCTTTCTTTCTCTGCTCTCCAGCTCCCTTTTGATCTCTCTTCTCGCAATGTTCCACCATCATTATCTTATCCACTATCCTCCAGTGTCCAGATCTCACTCCTCCCCATGCTACCCCTGCCTCTACTCTCATCCACCCTCCTACCTCTCACTTCCCTTTTATCCCTGCCTCTATCCTCTTCTACCATCTTGTCTTCCACTTCTCTCTCTCTCTCTCTCTCTCTCACACACACACACACTCCCTCTCTCTGCCGCTCTCAAACATCCTACTGCTCTCCTTTCAATCCTACCTTCAACCTCTCGCTCAGTCCACCGTTTGGTACCATGCTCTAACTCTCAGCAGCTTACCTTCACTGTCTCCATACATGCCAAAGTCTCTTCCAAGTCTTCTTCCACCTGCTACACCCACCTGTCTGGTCTCTTGTTCTCCCTTCATCTCCTCCAACCACACCCAATCACCTCTTGCTGCTGACAGACTATGCTAGCTTTTGGTAGCCTTCACCTTCCTGCCTAGAAGCTTTACCCTGCACCCATTGTGTAATCGAGTCAGCTGCTTTCCTGGGCCATCTCTGTTACCCTTTGTAGGCTTTGAGGACTGCCATGAGGAAGGATATGGCAGGAGAAACCAGTGTGGAAGCACCTTTAGAAGCTGGTTGATTCTGAGTGAGTAGTTTCACAATGATTGTAATCTGTTTTTGGCGTGCTTTATGCACTCTTTTGGAGTGGTGTGAGTGTTTCTTCTAATATATATATATATATTTTTTTTAAAAAAATATTTATTTATTTACTCATTTATGTATCTATATTTTTTGGTGAGCATTGTGTGCTAATCTGGTGCCTGTCTAGTGTTTCTTTTGGCTTCTGAGCCTGTTGTTTCCGTTTCTGGGCTGCATCCAAAGGGTGCAGTCTGTGGGGTGTAGTACTTTGTTTATGTCTGGCCTTATCACAGTCCCACCCTCCCCCTCCAACCAGTCCACCTCCCCTGATTGGTGCGTCCACCTGGTCATAACAGACCTTCCCAGGGCAGCCCTCTGCCCGGCAGCCCCCTCGGCTAAGGGCCCCGAGGCAAAGGGCGGCTCGTACAGTAGCAGCTCCAAGGCGTGTCTACTGGTGTCCGCAGGGGAAGCAAAGGAAGCCAGCAGCCAACAGACAGCAACAAAACTGTAAGTGCGGCATGGGTGGGGTGTAGAGCAATTACTCTACTCCAGAAAGCCCTCGCCACTCTACCTCACTTCTCCATAACGTAGACTGCCATAGAATTACGCCATGCATTCATAGAGAGATTTGTGACCACAAGCCTAATTCCATTCTTGGCCTGACTGTAAATGTTGCATTGCATTACACACTAACACACTAGCCAATGTTAACTAGTGCCACACCTATACAGAAATGTTAAGATTAGCCTGTGTCATCTTTAGAGAGGGTTAACAATGCTACCATGCGCCACACTTAGATGGAATTCTTAACTTTAGCCTGCGTCACATCTAGATAGAAATGTGCATGTAAGCTTGCGCCACACTTAGATGGAATTCTTAACTTTAGCTTTCTTCACATCTAGACGGGATTATGAATATTAGCATGTACCACACTTAGATGGAATTCTTAACTTTAGCCTGCGTCGCATCTAGATAGAAATGTGAATGTTAGCTTACGCCACTTAGATGGAATTCTTAACTTTAGCCTGCGTCGCATCTAGACGGGATTATGAATATTAGCATGTACCACACTTAGATGGAATTCTTAACATTAGCCTGCGTCACATCTAGATAGAAATGTGAATGTTAGTTTGCGCCACTTAGATGGAATTCTTAACTTTAGCCCGCGTCGCATCTAGACGGGATTATGAATGTTAGCATGTACCACACTTAGATGGAATTCTTAACTTTAGCTTGCGTCACATCTAGACGGGATTATGAATATTAGCATGTACCACACTTAGATGGAATTCTTAACTTTAGCTTGCGTCACATGTAGACGGGATTATGAATATTAGTATGTACCACAGTTAGATGGAATTCTTAACTTTAGCCTGCGTCACATCTAGATAGAAATGTGAATGTTAACTTGCGCCACACTTGGATGGAATTTTTAACGTTAGCTTGCGTCACATCTAGACGGGATTATGAATATTAGCATGTACCACACTTAGATGGAATTCTTAACGTTAGCTTGTGTTGCATCTAGATAGAAATGTGAATGTTAGCATGCGCCATACTTAGGTGGAATTCTTAACTTTAGCTTGTGTCGCAACTAGATAGAAATGTGAATGTTAGCATGCGCCACACTTGGATGAAATTGTGAATGATGGTAAGTGCAACACTTGATTGGAACCGTGATCACAAGCCTGACTCACATCTAGACAGAACTTTGAAAATTAGTAACGATGGAATAGTGAATGATAGCAAACATCAGACATAGACATAACTGGAAGGACAGCAATGCCAAATAACCAATCCACTAACAATTTCATCCCTCTGCATACACTTCTCAAACTCTAACCAAACACAACCACAAGCCTAAAACGCAGCAATCCGCACTAACTTCACTACACTGAAACAACAAAACAAACCCCACGTAGACTTGCACAACAGCACATGATGACTACCGACCGTAAAACACCCCAAGCCCATCCGATTGACCCACCGGGCTGAGGCTGCCATCAGCACATCACTGCTCTCTTGCACATTTCCAGCTTATTCCCACTAACTCACCCCCCCCTCCCTCTTTCAGAGCCACCAGAGCATCAGGGGACCACTCCGGTGGTGATAGTGTGCGGTACAAATATCCTTTAACATTAACATTAACATTACCCGAGTCTGAACTTACCCCATATCTGTCACTTTTTGTCTGGGACTCCCCCAGGAAGTCTTTGTAAGGGTCCTTTAGCCCCACCCCCTTTTCAGTCCCCATTTTCCTCTAACCAGCAATGCAGTCCTTGTAGTCAATTATTTTCTATTCACCTCATGGGTCAAGTAAGTCACTGTCAAAACAGGGATTGTGGAGTATTTTCACGGGACTGCTCTTTGATGGTCCCAGCTCTGCTGCTGATGCTCAACAGTTTTTTCCATAGCCCCTCTGGGGTTTGTAGGGTACGTGATGGGTCCTCCATTCGGCTCTTGAATGGGGGAAGTATAGTTCACTTTAATTAGGGGAAACCATTTGTTCTTCCTGTTCCGTGCCAGGTCTTGTCCATTGGGCTGAGGTACAATATGGCACATGTAGCTTTTCAATAGGCTCCACTACTTCTTGGGGACAATTATACATCCCTGGGATGTGAGGACCCTGATTTATGCTGGTAGTTGTAGCGTCTGGGCACCACTTGAAAGAGAACAGAAATAGATCTAGCCAGAATAGAGGCTTATAGGTGCTGGGACACAGTAAGAGTTGCCAAGGTACATACATTGTTCCATGCATTTTGGGGAGTCTGGGATGGTGGTACTCCTCAATTATCCTACACTACCTCTGTGATAGGTCTCGGTCTAGCATCTCTCTGGTAGGATGCCTACCACAGGATGAGAGGGGTCCTTGCTGCTTCACACATCTTGACAGGTAAAGATCCATGAACCCGTCACAAAAAAAGACATCTTTTTTTCTATAGGTATACTAGGTTTGGTAATAGTAGGAAGTGTTGTAAAATAGTTGAGCATCAATGCACCCCAACCTACACTTGGCTTGGTGGGGAATTCCAATGACTTAGGTTTTTTCTTCCTGGAAGTTCTCTACTGAATCTACTGACAATTCAGGATTAGCAAATAAATAGAGTCTCATCCCACAGTAATGAGAGTGGCAGAAAACGGGCATAAATATTTGACACGGAGATATCCAAACTCTCTATGAAGATGTGTTATTTGTAATTCTGAACTTCCTTTAGAAGTAACAGCACACATAACATGGTGGTAACAACTGGTTACACGTGCGTTGCTGATTTGTTAAAGTGTACGGATTCTGATACTGAATTCAAAGAAGCACCTGGATCTGAAAAAAGCAGCATCACAGAGGAGAGGGTACTTTTCTTGCTGTATTATTAATTGAAGCAACAAATGATTTTCACCGTGCAGTGTAAACTCAACATTCAAGTGGGGAGCTAGATTAAAGATGAATAAATATGTATCATACTGATTTAAATCCTCTGCATACTACTTTCAGCACAGAGTTTTTGAATGTGGTTTATTTGTGTTCATATACATCTTAGAATTAGCTATGATAAGTATTGCCCCAGAAATCAATTAATAGTGACTATTAATCTGTCAAGCACGTACAGGAGAACAAAGTGTAACAAATAATATTTGACAATAAGCACAGGAGGTCAGGAAGATTTCTTGAAGAACCACAAATATTGAAGGAAATGGGCACATACCAAGCTGATTTGTGTTGAGACAGGTGGTCACAGTAACTGCAGGGGACAGAATTGGTTGCAAGCGAGTGGGAAGAGAAGGCAAGCAAATGTACTGGGTGACAAGGATTGATGAGAATAAGAAAGAGATCTCCTGGGAAATTAGGGAAAGTCCTTGAGATCTATACTGGAAGATACTCTTACCAACTGGCAAATAGCAGAGTCAAAACGTGGATGTGCTGAAGCGACTGGTGCCCTCAGTGTAAAGGTAAAGCCAGAGACCATATACTGAGATAGGTGAAACTCTTTTTGACTTGATGGATGAATTAGACATTTTTCCCCTATCTGATCTGATCCTAATGGAGTCTAACCCAGGAGTCACAATGTATACAGATATGTAGCTGAAGAACACCAGTAACATCTGGGGTTACCTGCAGAGTGCCAGTGGGCACAATCCTCTGTTTCAATGATCTTTATTCTATGCATGGAACTGCTGATATCACTCCTTCATGAGCCAAGCATTTCACTAATTCAGGATAGCAATGACGCCCAGTTGTATGTTAGAGTTAACTGCTCCCATGACAATAGTCGCCTCTGGAAATGCTTGCCACCATTCAACCATGGATGGCAAGCACATACCTAGAACTCAATCCAACCAAAGCGGAAACCCTGCACCTTGTCCAGCCCTCCAAGCAGAAAAACCATGCAATGATGGCTGAACGAGAGGCAACAGGACAAATTCACCCTCCAACTTGCCCTATCTGCCAAATCCCACAAGTGCATTGTGGACAACAACATCTCCTTTCAGAAGAGCACCAATTAGAAAACCAGGACTGTCTGGTACCAGATTATGCTGTTCCACATAATTACGCCTTTCCCCCCTCCCTGGGACTTCCAGAGCATGGAACACACTCCCTTGACTGCACACATTAATTAAGAGGGGTAGCACCCACCTTGCTAGCCTGATAATAAATTTACACAAAGTGAAAATACCTGGAAACAGTCCTTCTCTAGCAATGCCCCAACATACAGGAACAGAATCCAACTGGCAATCAAGACTGCTCCAATGCCTCTGCAGTTCAGGAAAAGAGCTGAAACTCTTCTCTACATGGAATTCCTGTGTGTGACTTAGGTAACTCTGTCCCTGGTTCTACCACCACTCCAAACAAATTTGAAAGTACCCCTATTCTTCTTGAACTCTGGCACAGTGCTCCATTGCTGACTATATAAAACACATACACAAATACAAAAATTGCAAAAACAGTGCACCAAATTGAAATAAAGATGAAATAACAATGTGGATAAAAATATCATGATAATGGAGAGAAGTGAACAGAAGGAAAATGCAACAACTGCAGGAAGTGGCTTCAAATGGCAGTTATGCAAGCACAAACCTAGGAGGCACTGATATTGATATTGATATTTTATTTATATTGCGCTCGTACACAAGTGTTTCAGAGCATGACCAGACAAGGGAGGGAAACAAGGGAGAACAAAAACCACGATCTTAGTAGGCCCAGTGACATTGAGAATGCGCAAGTGCATGGGGTGAGGAGAAGTGGAAAGTCCAGAGCAATAGAGAAAACAGATAAATAATAATAACTAAATAAACAACAAACAGTGGTAGTGCAGCCAGCCAGTGGAAAGTGCTGGGTTTAAGACAGCATACAGGATATGTCTGATAAGTGCAGGAAGAAAGAGGGGGGGTGTATGGGTACAGATACAGACCCCAGTGCAAGGGGTGGCCCGGAGGCAGTGCCGGAGGGTGGCAGGGTGAGCAGATACCAGGTCCCAGAAAACAGAGAGTAGGTCTGGTGCACAGTGCCGAGAGAGAATAGATCAGCAGGAAAGGAAGGGTGGTGAAGGCAGAAGCAAAGAGGAAGGTCTTGAGGTGCTTCCGGAACCAGAGATGGTTCTCCTCAAGTTTCAGAGTGGCAGGGAGACTGTTCCAGAGGGAGGACCCAGCCGAGGACAGAGATTTAATCCCAGCTCCTTTCTTTGAAAATCGACTGACCCTGAGGGAGTTAGAAGTAGAGGAGTGAGGATCTCAACAGGGGAGGTATTTGCGGAGGGATAGCTGAAGGTATTTTGGACCCAGGCTCCAGAAAGCCTTGTGGACAATGCAGAGGGTTTTGAATTTAATCCTTGCATCCACTGGGAGCCAATGGAGAGATTTCAGAGCTGGAGAGATATGATCCCAGGGCTTGAGGCTAAGGACAAGTCTTGCATTCCTGTTCTGGATTAGTTGCAGAGGGCAGAGACCAGAGGCAGGTAGATTTAGAAAGAGGCTGTTACAATAGTCCAACCTAGAGAAAACCAGAACTTGAGAGACAGTGAGATTCTGAGGGAAGGAGAGGAAAGGCAGAGTACCTCTAAGGAGGTGCAGAAGGAAGTTTGACTTTTTTGAGACATCAGAGATGTCGACGGAGAAGGAAAGTGTGGAGTCAAAGATGACCCTTACGTTCTTAGCCTCGCAGGTGGGGGTAGGAGGAGGGCCAAGGGAGGACGTCAAGAGAGTGAGGGGAATGGTGGGGTAAGGTGTGCCGATGAGGAGTGTTGGGTGTCCTGACCCACGTTTGGACTATTATGCTGCAACATTTGGTGCTGTGAGCTTAGGAAATCCAAGATGGCAGAAAAGCCCACATTTGCGCCAGAATCCAGGAGATCCGTGCAGTTTTGCGCACACCAAAATGATCCCCTGACCTGCCACCCACCAGTGCAAAGAAAGATGGTTCTGTTCAAAACCCGTTTTTATTAATGTCAAAAATTGCTAAGATCATGGGCCCGAAACCACCAAACAAAAATCCAACTATGGTTGAGTGTTTTACTTTACTCTACTACAGATCCACATCAATGCCATTTCAAGCAAGGATCATATACTATCAAGTAAAATCCTTTCCTTTTGAAATGTATTAATTCAAGAGAGATGTAAAAAATAGGTGCAGTACCGGCATTGGACACTGACCGGCGCTGGCACTCTATAAATCCTGACAGGAAAGCTGTCTTGCAGAACAGGGCAGTGAACAGAAGGGGGTCTTATGTAATTAAAAGTTCAAAAGACTGGCCTTTCCTGAGAACTCTTAACACCCCAGAGACCCACACCAGGAGGCAGGATATCACATGGCCCTGTTGATTGAGAGGGAGGGGACTTCCCTGCAGCCTGCTGGACCCAACACAATCGACCCTTGCAATTGAATGGGGTATGCTGATTTTGGGTGTGGCCTGTAAACAGAGCTCTGCCTGGAAGTAGAGACATGTGATCCCCGACTCCCCCAGTTCCTAGGGGCGGGCCAGACAGGACTGTGGATTCATATTGCAGCAAATATATGTTTCAGTTAAATGTTTCTAAAATCTTGTATTAAGCTCACAGAAATGTACAATTTGGGGATCATGAAAATGAAAAATGCCCTCATGATTTGAGCCCAAATTCCACTTTGTACGGTGTTCTGGGACCGAACCCCGCTAATTATTAATATTGCAGACACTGTGTTTGGGATAGAGACATAGTAATTTCCAGTAATATGCTCAGGGAAGAGGTGCAGGTCTGTGTAAATTATAAGGAAAAACCAATATGGCGAAAGTCACTAAAAAGCACAAAATGTTGCCATTTGTGAACCCAGGCTCTGAGGGGGATCAGAGTTGGGCGAGAGTGTATCTTAAATTAATCTGTGAAATGTGTATGTAATTTCAACGACTTGTGTATCTGGGAAACCTGTTAGTTATGGAAAATTCATTTTCTAAGTAAAAGCAAAGGGGCGTTTCTTCAATAGACTGTAAGACTCTGACTCACTCTGACACACTATCCCTTCTGAAATCAGGTCACAGAGAATTCTTGACCTATGAAATCATGAGAGGGTTGGGCATGCAGAATGAGCCGACCCACCCACTTTCAAAACACATAAAAAGAGACTGCTTGGACAGGCAAGACATTCACTTTCCGCTTTCTTGCGGGGCATTTTGACGGACGACTTCACATCCAGATTCCAGACTTTACATCCAGTGATCCAGAACTTAACTCCAGAACTTAAAGCAGAGAGACCTGGACCACCAGCTAAATCCTTTTTCAGCAGGCCTCAAAATCATTTGCAAATTATTCAAACAGCCGGGCTGAGCTGTATGATTCTGGCTAGAACCCTGTGCCAGAAACACCCAGAAAGCAGAGCTGTATCCAGAACCAGAGACCAGACCGCTTTGCAGTGCCAAGAACTTTTGCCAGAACCAGAGACCAGACCGCTGTGAAGTGCCGCTAGCAGAGCTGACCCAGATAGCTGTGACTTCAGAACCAACCGCCCTGAGTCCAGTCCCAACCTGACCGGACCCTGACGGCCTATTTCAAATTCATAGTGTGAGTACTCATCCATAAATGTGCAAAACCAATCTCTTAGCTTAAAATAATCTGATTCAAAACATTTGAACCTGTCCAGAACTGCATCATAGGAATCGTGTGTTCCATTTTGAATCATTATTTCATTTCTGAAAAACTAGCTTCATAAAATCGTCCGTATCTTTGAAATCGTGGTTGAACTTTCATCTTAAAGCTAAGATTCTAAGCTTTCCAACAAGCCTGAAACCGACTTGCTATTCCTTATAGTTCCTCTGCAATCGCGATCTACGCACTTGGAAAAAAGTGCAGCGAATTGACAGTTTGCTTCATTTCAACCACGTGTAAAAATATCTGTCTTTTGCTTCCATTACTGAATCCCGTTTTCAACCTGATAACCATCCCTGAATCATTGGTAGGGCTGACCTGAACTGATTTAAAGTATCTCTCACTCACCCTGAACCTCTAGAGGGAATTAAAAGTATTTTCAGCATATTTTTCACTTCATTGCCACCACATTTGAAAGGATCTTGCCTGCTTTAAAATCATACCTGTTTTCCTCTAAGCTCACTGGGGGGAACTGGAAATTTGTATTGCATTTTGTATTCCTGAGAATTGTGTGCTCTCCTTCCATCTCCTTATCTTGCATAGGGGGGGAGGGAATTGTCAAAGAAAAAGTGATCATATTATCTTTTGTTGAAATCATATCAAGTTTATTTCTGTGCTGCATTTTTCCCTCATTGCTTTTCCTCGAAAACCATTAAAGTATTTTCTGCTACCTTATCCTTCCTATACTAACTGCTCATTGATTGTAAAGAAGTGTGCTAGTGTCAGATTATCTATTGTCGATCAACATTATATTCATAAGTTGCTAGCAAATATGAATTTATCATAAAAGTGTGATATATATATATATTGTTTAATTTTTCCAATAAATCTTTTAAATTGCAAAACAAACCTACTTCTTGGCTCAGTGAGGTCAGGGGGATTCAAAGAGAGGGGCGTTATACAAGGGTTTATCATCCAGAGTATAACTTGTCATAAAAATATATAAATAAGGGCTTCCCTTGGGCCTCCCAGACGAGGCACTGACTTAGTGGATTGCTTGATTGGAGTCACTGACAGATTGGGGGCTCGTGCCGGGGATTCTGGATTAGATCTATCACTTGTGCAGATTAATACAGTGTGTTAACTGACAGGATATATAAATTCTGTTGGATCACCACGCCGTGTTACACTGTAAAAACACCCCTCAAAGGAACGCTCTAAGGAAACGGTCTGTTTTGCAAAATAAAATACAAACTTCTGTAAGTCAGGAAGGAAATCAAATTCCAGAATGACGACCTTGGTAGATATCACAATAGCCAGAGTACACCTCTTACATAAGCTATTTGTGAGAGGTGAGTGGGCTCATCAGGACCAGTCGGTCTGGTTGCAGGCAATCACATCCCAGATCACTGAAACAGGGTCAGATATATGGAGAGATCAGGGTCCCTTACATGTGCCCTGATTGAACTATATATGTCCCCTAAGGCCAAGGATGAGCACAACAAGATTGCCAGGGTAGGGGCATATTTATATTTATATATGGGAGCCATACAGGACAAATGTGCTGAAGGCCAAGATCTGGCAAATAGGCAACTGATGGCATTAGGGAAGGCCCAATCTGACCTGGTTTCTTCTGAGCAGAGGCTGCAGAGGAGCCAGGAGTCAGAAAATGATAGTAGGCAGTATATTATTAAAACAAAGGAGGATATGAATATCCTGCAACAGGAAAAGGCTGACCAGTATACCAGATTTCTGGCCTTGCAGAAGGAGTACCAAGAAGGTTTGGACTCCCTACTGCAGAGCCAGAAAAACCTGGAGCAACAACTAGACTTTAACAGGGCATGCACAGAGCAGGTAGCCACCCTGCAAATCCGACTAGACAGAGTCGGATTTGATTTTGAAAGACCTGGATACCCAGGCAGAATTTGATCAAGAACGCCAGAAAGCTGGTGTCTTTCAAAGGCAGAGGGACGACCTGGCGGCATAGATGCAGGCTCTTAGTCAGGAAAGAGACACCTTAGGCCAGGAGGTCTGCAATTTAAAAGAAAAAAATGAAGAAAATCACGTGGCCCTCCAGGGGCTGGGTGACCTCCAAAAAGAGCATCAGAACTTGTTAAAGCACACCAGGAGGGTGGAAGATGCTCTGGCAAGAAAGGAACAGGCCAGTAGGGATGGGACTCAGGAGGTAACCCTCCTGCAGCAAAGACTGGCCCAGTATTCCAGGAACAATCAGGAGGCACAGAGAGAAAATGAGGCTCTCTGTCAGCACAATGATAGGCTCCAGCAACAGGTAGCCATGAAGGAGAGACTGATAGAGTCTAGTAAGGCCTTAACTGAGGAACTGAAAGCGCAGGCTCTTGCATTGCAACAGGGAGCAGGGGCTGACAGAGATGAAGTTCGCTGGGAAAGGGAAACACCTGAGCATAACCTCAGGAGCCCTAGTACCAGAGGCCTTCATCTCTCCCAGTCCTTGGACTCTGCCAACCCCATGTCCCCTGGCGCACATGAGCACAGGGCCACAGGGATGGCAGATTACTATCCAGCCAAAAGTACGGGGTTCATAGGCCAGTACCTCCCAGGAATGGATGGGCGGGCATCCGGTATGGGCACCCAAGCACAGTGCAATTTAGTGGGGAACCCCAGGAAAGTAGGCCCACTTAGGGCATCCTAAAAACCTCTGCCCAGTTAGGTCAGTGGGGGGGTACCCATCAAATCCTGGCAGCAAGGAGGGATCTGAAGACCCCTCTGAGCGTCACAGGACACAGGAGACCAGGTTCCCACATTCTGCCAGCTACTCCCAGGCTCGCAGAATCCGGGAAAACCTGGAAGATCAGTCGGGCACCTCTGCGAGCAGTGCCTCTGAGTCAGAGGATGAGTGGACCAGGGTTACCAGAACCAAAAAGGCCAATAAGGCAAAAAGGGCCTTGCTTAAGGACCCCTTAAAACAGATTGAGGCAATAAGGAGTGTCATCACGCCTTACCACAAGAACGAAAAGTATTCTGTTTGGGAACACTTGGAGCTTTATGAGCAAATGATGGAGACTTTCCATTTGAAGGACAGCAGTAGCTGCATTAGTATGTCAAATGGACATTCTCCCCAGAATACTCGAGTTTCTTTGCGGGGCTGGAGGACCAAAATCATTCAAGATGATCCACCTACAGGGCGGCCATCTTGAAACATTTTTCTGTTCACAGAAATCCCCAAGAGGCTCGCAAGGCAGCCTACAATTTGCAATGTGGGGAGGATCAGGCCCCACAAGAATGTGTGCAGGAGTTAAAGCGTGCTTTTGCGCAGACTACAAAAAGGGTATGCACGCACAGTAAAGAATTTGTTAATAAGTTTTTCCATGCCTTACCCAAATACATAATGACCCAGCTCGTGAGAGACTTTCACGAGAAAAGAGCTTTAGACTGGATCATTGAGCAAGCCACCCGCATCTATGAGGTGCAGAAACCGGTGGGAAAAAAGAATCAGCCCAAAAACCCCAAAACCAACAGCACCCCTGCTGCTGCCAAGGTAAAGGTTGCCCCCGTTTTAGATTTGGAGATGGGGGGACCTAAAACCTGCCGGCACCAAATAATTCTAAGCCCAGAAGGCCTCGGGCCAGTCACTGACAGGGAGTCAAGGAGGTAGTCCCACAAATGGGGTCCCTCGCTCCCCTGATTATGTAAGTCCCCGCTATAAGGGAAACAGTCCAATCCTGGGTTATCTGTGGACTCCTCCGGCCCAAGGGGGGGGATCCAACCAAGAGCCCAACCCAGGGAACTTCCCTCCACAATTCCCCCAGGAGGGCAGAAATTCACCAAATCCTGGGCAGAACTTTTTTCCCAGGTATCCACCCGACTTCCAGACCCAAAATCATCCATCCTTCTTTCCCCAATTCCCTGAGCCCAGACAACCTAATCCGGGAGAGGGGAGGCCAAGGGTGGAGGGGTACCCAAATCTTCCCAATCCGGGGTACTACCAGAGAAGGGATAGCTACCCTTCCCGGGATCAGCCCAAGGGAGAAAATAGAGCCCCGTATCAGCCTGAGCGGGTTTCACAACTTGAGCGCCAGGTCCAAAATATGGCACGGGATCTGGGTCACATACTGAGGGCTCAACAGAACCCTCAGATGAGCATGCCACCGCAGAATACCCCAAACTCTGGGCCTGGTGCTCCAGAACAATGACGGGGGCAGCACCCCGATAACCCACTGGTTCCCAGGGAGGAGGCACAAGGGGAAGAGGGGTGTAAAGCCTTGGAGGAAGCTTCCTTCCCAACTTGTAAACAGCCCCTGGAAACCCAGGAACCGGAAACAAAATCTCCTGCCCCTGAAAGTCTGCCACCCAAGGAGCAGAGAGGAGGTAGGAGAAACAAAGGACCCAAACAGACCCACTTTGTGGAGGAGGTACAGGTCTTCCAATTTGAGGGAGAGGGATCCTCAGAGGACGCTGGGAAAAGGATCTTCTCCTTCAGAGATGGGGGAACTCTTGCCAAGGAAAAATGGGTCCCAAGAGATTCCAATCCAGACTGGGTATATGTGGGGATTGAGCTGCCGCCGCCCATCATTCTATCCCAGAACCAACAAAACCAAAAACCCCTGGTTCAAACCCATCCTGGTGACTGCCTCCCAAAAGGCAGGGGCGGCCCAGAACCGGAACCAGGGGAACCTAAAACTGAATCAACAGACTGTGTAGATGTGGGGATTGAGCTGTCGCCGCCCATCATTCTATCCCAGAACCAACAATACAAAAAACCCATGGGTCCAACCCATCCTGATGACTGCCTCCAAAAAGGGGGGGGCGGGCCAGAACCCGAAACCATTTCCAGTTGCCAACTTTTTCTTTCAGATTCCCTAGGCTCTCCTCAGAATTCTGCCCAAATCTCTTCGCTAGCAATGTCCAAAACCAGAAAGTTAGCCCACCAGTTGTCCAAAAATGTGCATTATCTGTGCCCCCTTGAGGAGAAGGAGAGAAGATATTATGCCCCGGTACAAGTACAGGGGTAGGGTACAATTTCGGAACTGGTGGACACTGGATCCCAAGCTACCCTTCTGTCCAAAAGGGCCTTTGATGAACTAAATGCAGGAAGGGGGGAGAGTTACCGTATTCCTCTCACCTCTCTTCCTCGACAACTGCAGAACTTTAACGGGAAGGAAATTCCCGTCGAGGGGACTGCATATTTGGACATCAAAATTGGGCGACACAAGGTGAAACACCCGGTCATAGTAGTGACTCCAGAGGGCACCCCTTGTTTACTGGGGAATGACCTCCTGAGAAGGTTGTCACGCCTAATAGATTGCGTAAACAAGGTCCTCTGGACCCAGACTAGCCGACCAAAAAAATTAAAGCAGAGTGTCAACCATGTTAGTTTAAACGGCACGTGCCACATGGTTGTACACAAATCTGACCAAGTAGAATTTCACTTCCAGAACAACCAAATTCCAGACGTGACAGTAATAGCAGTAGTACAACAGACGGGTGATGAGGGGTCCTCTCTATTTCTGAAAATCAACCTTCCTCTCAACACTCTGAAGTTCTTTACTAATCCACAATCAGACATTCCCACTCCGATAGTCCGGAAAGATGTGAAATCAGCTCAGAGCCTGGCTGATGTTCAGCAAATTGGAGAGCAGCTGTTCATCCCTGTTCAGTTAAATGAAGGGAAGGACTCTGTTCTCGCCCGAGTGTGTGTGAACAACGGTAAGAGCTTCATCAGCGAAGCCATGTTCCGCCAACTCCCAAAAGATCCAGCCATTCCCGCATTCAAACTGATAGACAAATGGGAAATGGACCTGGAAGCACCTAATTCTAAACATCTCCTGCCAAGCAGGTGTATGTTCGAAATCTCCATTGGCAACAAGAGCATAGTCCATAATTGTTGGGTCGTGCGAGACGTCACTGCCGCCTTTTACTTAGGCAGTGACATTCTCAATCGCTTTGCCATTAGTTTGGACCTAATAAACTTCAAAGCTTCATCCCGATTAGCGGATAATCCCATGGGCTTTGATGATCCAGTAAAAGCATTTAGGTCAGCTCAATTGCTACCTTATGCAGTTGAAATTCAGATTAAAGAGGAAGTCACCATCCCAGAAAGGACCCGACAATTCTCCCTGGAAGTGAAAGTTAAAAGAGGACAAAAATTGAAAAACCATGATGCTTATATTCATCTAAATGCTTCTCTCCAAAAGCAAGGGTTGGGGGTAAACACAACACCATTAGTCAACATAGAACATGACACCATTCCAATAGAGGTGGATAACAGCGACTTAAAGAGTATTACCCTAGCCGCAGGCACCATTATTGGGATGGCGGTTGATGACTGACATTTCTCCACTGATTTAGGAAATGAACTGTTAGGACCAATCCCCAAGGACTGTTTTGACAGTGACAGTGAGGACAATACAACACCAGACAGGATTTTCACCCGGCATGGGGGGAACTTCCTGGTGTACACTTCTTGCCCTTATGGTAAGGAAGATGTGACTTGTGACTTCAGGAGGGATGAGGTGATTTTCCAGGTCCATGAGGGCTGCCTTTCCCACCTGAAGCCTCCAGTCCAAATCAGCACTCTGACCAGGGACTTCTCCAACCAGCTGGAGGAGGCCGCTAAGATAGCCAAACCAGAAGTCTTTCCAGGCTTCAGGCAGATGGTGGAAGAGAGGGTCAACCTAGCTGATGCCTGCGTGCCTCTGGAACAGAAGCAAAAGTTGAAACAAGTTTTCTTGGATTTCCAAGATCTCTTTGCGGTAGACTCATATGACTGTGGTTGCACCGACATCCACACAACAACAATTCCCACGGACCCTGGCATGACTCCAGTGTTTGTATAGCAATTTCGCTTGCCTCTCGCATCCATGGAGTCCCTTACTGAAATAATTAAGAAACTTGAGTCCCGGGGAATAATCCGTCCAGTCCACAGCACTTTCAATAATCCGGTGCTGGGAATATTGAAGCCAAACGGCCAGTGGAGACTCTGTGCCGACCTTAGGGTGCTCAACAAACGGGTCCATACTTCCCGATGGCCTCTGCCCTACATTGACCAAGGGCTGGCCCAGATCCAGAGGTCACAGGTATTCACAGCAATAGACCTGACCAATGGATACTGGACCGTGCCTGTCAGTAGGGAGGACCAATACAAACTGGCTTTTACCTTTGGGGGCCAGCAGTACACATGGACCCGGACTCCCTTTGGATACCTCAACTCCGGCAATGAATTCAACATTTTCCTACATAAGGCCATGCCTGACCTGGGTGCGAGGGGTAACCTGGCTTATGTAGATGATGTCCTCATCAAAAGTTCATCTGTGGAGGAACACATAGCAGAGATCCGTTATGTTCTGACACAGTTGAGGGCCGCCGGAGCAAAACTTTCCTTTCAGAAAGCACATTGGTGTAGAACCTGTGTTAATTTCTTGGGGCATGAGATTACTCCTCAGGGTCTCTGTCCCCAAGAAAAGAAATTGGAAGCACTCCAGAAACTGAAGGATCCCACAACTCTGCGGGAACTAAGGAGCCTCCTTGGACTGACTAATTACAGCAGAAAGTTCATTGAGGGCTATGCGGAGATCATTAGACCCCTGATTCATCTCCTGAAGGGGGGGGTCAAGTGGGAATGGGATCCGGAACAATCCGAGGCAGTAAGACAACTCAAGAGAAGCCTCTCACAAGTGCCTTGCCTAGCTTACCCTGTCAGAAACAAGGAGTTCTTCCTGGAGACAGGGTCCTCTAATACGTGCTTGGCGGCAGTATTATACCAAAAGCATGACAAGGTCAATAAAGTAATCTCCTATGCGAGCAAAACTTTATCTTCTGTGGAGGAAAAATTCAACGATTGTGAGAAGGCACTCCTGGCAACGGTGTGAGCATTGAAGAATTACCACCCGTTTATCCAGGGGGAACACATCATAGTGGAGACTCCACACCAGCCTCTGCAATATCTCCAAAGTGACAGAATCCGATCTGGAAATGTGAGTAATTCCCGAATTACTTCCTGGATTCTGTCAATGCAAGGCTTTCCTGTGGAGGTCAGATATGGCCAAAACAAGAAGAGTCCCCTCGCGCAAGGTCTGGCTGACTTGCATGATTGTGCCAGAGAAAACTGTCTCGAGGACGAAATTCTAAAAATCAAGGACAACATGGAAGCATACCTTAATTCCCCACACAAAGTCTTTGAAGAAGACAAGTGTGAGGGAATGCCCACTGTCTATGTGGATGGATGCTCGTACCATGTTGACAACAACGGGGAGAAAGAACTGGTGGCCGGCGTAGGGAATGCATGGGTGAATGAGTCCCCAGAACCCTCCGCTGGATACAAAATTGGTCCCCGAAGTAGTCAGGTGGCAGAATGGATGGCTGTGCATCAAGCCATCCTCACTGCTGTCCAACATCAACTCCACGAACTGGTCATAATCACAGATTCAGATTATGTACGGAACGGGTTCATGGAGAACCTGGTTAATTGGAAAACCAGATGCATGTTATGTGCTAATAACAAACCCTTGAAACATGGGAAGTTGATTCAAAACATTGATGATCTGGTCACCTCGAATGAGATGACCATCTACTGGAAAAAGATCAAGGGTCATTCCAAAGTAGAGGGACCAGACAAAACTGGAAATGACTTAGCTGATCAGTTGGCCAAAACCGGGGCCATACAAGGGGAGCTAATAGAAGTAGAGTCCCTGTTGGGGGAAATCCAGGTCACTGCTATCACTAGGTCCCAGACAAATGCTCACAATCATCTTTCAACTGCCCAATGGAGTAAGGAGACCCCTGATGCTGATTTGATTACATTGGGAAGGAGGACCTAAGAGTGTTGAAGAAATGTCCAAAAAGGATCAGAATCCAAGACGGTTTGTTGTTAAGGAAATCCCAAGCTGGCCATGATCAGGGGGTGGTCCCTACCTCATTCCGAAGCCTGATGTTAAGTCACGCCCATGATGCGGCCATGATGCGGCCACCGCCTGTCATAGGGGGGTTTCACACAACACTGGAAATCTTAAGAGAGGTTGCATACTGGCCACACATGGGGCAGGACCCCGACCAATACTTGAAGGGGTGTCTTGTGTGTGCACAATTTCAGCCAACATCCCTCACACACCGTGCACCTCTCCAAAAGAGGGGGATGACACTGCCATGGTCAGATTTGCAAATCGACTTCGTAGGCCCTGTAATTCGCTCGTCTAGAGGAAACAAGTACATGTTGACCGTTACATGCTTGTTTACCAAGTGGGTGCAATGTCTCCCAGCCCCAAATTGCAAGGCAGAAACAGCAGCTGCCCTGATGATTAACCACATCTTTTCCCGTTTTGGTCTACCTCAAAGGATTGAGTCAGACAGGGGTAGCCACTTCACCAGTGAAGTAATGACAAAGATGTGGGAGATACTGGATGTCAAAAGGAAGCTACATATTGCTTACAGGCCAGCTTCTTCGGGGGCAGTAGAATGCTACAACCGGACAATTGTGAGCATATTAAAAAAGTTTGTGGCAGATTCTGGGCCAAGTTGGGATATCCGATTACCTCTGGTCCTAATGGCCATCAGATCTACCCCTTCATCTGCAACTAAAATGTCACCATTTGAGTTGATGACTGGACGCAAGATGGTGCTGCCTCAGCATTTGCTCTACAGGACCCAAGAGCAGACACTGATAAATGCCTCACCAACTCATGAGTATGTGGAGAATTTAAGGAAACACCTCCAACATGCTTTTGCCTATGCTCAGCGGAATCTAGAAAGATCAGCTGAGAGTATGAAAACACACTATGATTTGAAAACCACCAGGAAGGAATATGATGTGGGAGACCGGGTCTATCTATACAATTTCCAAAGGAACCAGGCCAAACAGCGAAAATGTTTGCTTGCATGGAAGGGACCCTTTGAAGTTATAGACAAGATCTCCCCTGTTGCCTACAAAATCCGCATCCCCAAAGGTAATTTGGCAGAAGGGGAAGATAAGTGGGTCCATATTAATCAGCTGAAGTGTTGCCATCCCAGGCACACTCTGCAACAACTGGAGAAATCCACTGGAATCCCAGAGGGGGCCGCTCTAGAGTAATTCAGTTCCAACCCTAAAATATTCCACATATAGCATATAAAATTCTGTGATTCTTGAATATATATGTTCTTGTCTCCTAATAAAAAAAAATGTATATGTTCATATCTTCTGATTTATAAAATGTATATGTTCGCCACACCATTAATAGTGGTAGAAAAATGTCTAGGAATGTGTATTGGTGCTTTGCTTTATCATCCTAGGAGAGATGAAACCATGGAGACTGATCAAGGAGAACGAACCAGGGACCGGGAGCAAAGATCCGAGGGGCCTGGGGTAGTAGAGGAAAAGATGCAGAACTGTGCCATCTACAGAATTGGGAGAAGATGATGCAGACATACCAGCGTGTTCATCAAAACATTCTTTGCACCCGACTCCCCCTCGACTCAAATTCAAAGTGCAGTCGGGCGGGGAGGTTTGCCAAGGGTTTTGACCCCTGTTGAATTATTAGATGTGGTAGATGTGGGGATGAGCTGTCGCCGCCCATCATTCTATCCCAGAACAAAACTAAATCAATAGACTGGGTGGATGTGGGGATGAGCTGTCGCCGCCCATGATTCCATCCCAGAACCAGGAAAACCGTGCGGTTGTGTGCACACCAAAATGGTTGTCTAACCTGCCACCCACCAGTGCCAGCATGATGGACCGGAAGCGCCAGGGGTGAAAGGTGGTGTCAAAGGAAAAATAACAGTGTTGTTAGACCAAAAGCGCCTTAAAATCACCTTTGTTTTCCTGAATGCAAGCTCAAAGTGCCTATTTCGAACATTGCAGGATATTCAAAAATCTTACTGAACACCAGCAGACATCTGGCAGAATGAAGTGTTGTGTGCATACAAAATCTGGGAAGATGAAGAGCCCAAAACAATGTTTATAACAAAACTGGCTGAGCTGTGGATGTCAGCACCTTAATTGAAATTGGATTTAAAACCACTAAAATCAAAATGTTTAAATTAAATGAGTGACCTACTTTTGAGTGTCACATAGTTTGCAACTGTTAAATGTCATGGTTTTGAACTTAGAATCAGCATTCTAGCTGCATGTGTAAAAATTGTAAGTTTGATTTAAACTGGGAACAAACAGGACATTTAGCTGAAGCTTGGCTTAAAGAAATTGAATTCTGCCTGACAATTACCCCCGACAGGAGTTGAACTGGCTCAACAACTCTTCCCAGGCCTGGCTGCATCCTGCTGGCCCCACCAAAAGGAGATCACATGGCCCTGTTGATTGAAAGGGGAGTGGCACCTGGGGACTGCAGGGAACTGAACAATGGGCCTTCTTTGGCTCAGGCAATTGTTAAATTAGAGGGGTCGTAAAATGGCTTCCTCTTGGAAGGAAATGGGAGGGGCAGTGCCTCTGCTAGCAAACTGAGCTTGGGGGAAGTGGATAAACCAGTTATTCCACCATGTGATGTGGGAAGCCACACCCCTTTTTGACCAGGGCATAATTTTAAAAAGATAGATAACTCATAGTGCGAGCTGGTCAAAATTATATAAATGATATCATTATTCTTGGGATTTTTCTGTGCACATTTTAAAAGGCATTAGGACGCTGTACCATGTTCTGAGGCAGAGCCCCGCTATTTATTGATATTGCAGATACTGTGTTTAAGCTAGACAAATGAGAATTTACTGGAATGTGTGTAGAAGGGGGGTGTACAGTTGTGTCAAATCTGGAAAGGTTTAAAGGTCGTTATCTGGATGAAAGGGGCAGAATTCTGTCAAAAGTGGACACAACATCGTACAAAGACAGGGATCAGACGGTTTGGTACTACAGAAAATATGTTAACTGGACCTATAATATTAGAAAAATGGTACATAGATAAATGTGTGTTTGGATCAAATATAGATTTGTGTGCAATTTGACAGGGGAAGGATCCTCGGACCATAAAACCTACAGCATCACCCTGACTCACATTTCCTTCCCCCAATCAAGGGAGAGAGGAGGAATTGGCCAATGATAAGTGAGAGGGGCAGGTTTAGTTATGACCAACGCACACACCCACTTTCTAAAGACATAAAAGGACCACTGAAAGACAGGCAGGGGATTCACTTTCCACTTTGTTGCGGGACGCTTTGCCGGGAGACTTCAGACTTCACATCCAGAGATCCAGACTTCAAATCCATCAATCTCCAGAACCTGCAGCAGAAATGAGAATGTGTAGCAGAGAGGCCTGAATCCACAAGCTGAATCCTCTTCAGCAGGCCTCAAAGCCAACCAAACTATTCAACAGCCGGGCGAGCTGTTTGAATTTTTTGCCAAGAACTGTTGCAAGAACCTGTAGCAGTACCCAGAAAGCAGTGCTGTATCCGGAACCAGAGAGAACTACAAACCAGACCGTTGTGAGCAAAACCGGTGCTTGACAGACCTAGATAGCAGAGCTGACCCAGGTAGCCGGGACTTCAGAACCACCCGCCGGAAGTCCCGTCCAACCTGACCAAACCTTGACGGCTTATTTAAAAAATATAGTGTGAGTACTCACTGTGCAAAACCAATCTCTTAGTTTAAAATAATCTAATCCAAACTATTTTAGCCTATTAGAACTGCCTCCTAGAATCGTGTCATTCTGTCATCTTTAAAACTGAAAACTGCCACCAGCCATTTTGAACTTTTAAATTTCAAATCCGAAAAACTAACTTACAAAATCGTCCATATCTCCGGAACCGTTTGTGCTAAGATTCTAGGCTTTCCAACGAACCTAGAACCGACTTCCTACTCCTTATAGGGCCTCCATAATTACGCTCGACGCACGCGATTAAATTTGCCACGATATGACATTTTGCACAATTTCAGCCATTTACATGTGTAAAAATCAGCAGCTCCTTGCTTTCCTTTGCTAAAATTCGTTTTAACCTGCTAGTTACTCATAGAGCATTGCTAAAGTGAGCCTGAACTAATATAAACTAGATATCCCCCACCCTGAACCTCTAGAGGGAATTAAAAGCATTTTTAGCACATTTCTCACTTCATTGTCATCACATTCAAAGCATTTTGGGCCTGTGTTTCAAACTTCTACCTGTTTTCCGCTAAGCTTGCTAGGGGGGAACTGAATTATATTTGATTGCATTCCTGAGAACTGTGTGTCTTCTTTCCATCTCCTTATATTGCATATAGGGGGGAGTGAATTGTTCAAGAAAAAGTGATCATATTATCTTTTGGTTGAAATCATCTCAAGGTTATTTCTGTGTTGTATTCTGTCTGACCTTGCCTTTCCTTGAACCATATAAAGCATTCTCTGCCACTTTATTCTTCTTTTCCTATTCATAAGTAACCAAGAACTGTGCTACTGTAGATTACCTATTGCTGATTACTGTTCATATTCACAAGTGTGCTATCCATTATCAATTTATTTATAGAAGTGTGATATATATATCTATATTGTTTAATTTTTCAAATTAACCTTTTAAATTTGCAAAACAAATCTACTTCTTGGCTCAGTGGGGTCAGGGGGATTCTAAGCGAGGGGTGTTATACAAGGGTTCATCATCCAGATTATAACTTGCCATAAAAATATATAAAGAAGGGCTTCCCTTGGGCATCCCAGACAAGGCATTAACTTAGTGGGATTGCTTGATCGGAGTCACTTACACCTGTCAGTAGGGAGGACCAATACAAACTGGCTTTTACATTTGGGGGCCAGCAGTACACATGGACCCGAACTCCCTTCGGATACCTCAACTCCGGCAATGAATTCAACATTTTGCTACACAAGGCCATGCCCGACCTGGGTGCGAGGGGTAACCTGCTTTATGTAGATGATGTCCTCATCAAAAGTTCATCTGTGGAAGAACACATAGCGGAGATCCGTTATGTTCTGACACAGTTGAGGGCCGCCGGGACAAAACTTTCCTTTCAGAAAGCACAGTGGTGTAGAACCCGTGTTAATTTCTTGGGGCATGAGATTACTCTTCAGGGTCTCTGTCCCCAGGAAAAGAAAGTGGAAGCCCTCCAAAAATTGAAGGATCCCACAACTCTGCGGGAACTAAGGAGCCTCCTTGGACTGACTAATTACAGCAGAAAGTTCATTGAGGGCTACGCAGAGATCACTAGACCCCTGATTCATCTTTTGAAGGGGGGGTCAAGTGGGAATGGGGTCCAGAACAATCCGAGTCAGTAAGACAGCTCAAAAGAAGCCTCTCACAAGCGCCCTGGCTAGCTTACCATGTCAGAAACAAGGAGGTTTTCCTGGAGACAGGGTTCTCTAATACGTGCTTGACAGCAGTATTATACCAAAAGCATGACAAGGTCAATAAAGTAATCTCTTTTGCGAGCAAAACTTTATCCTCTGTGGAGGAAAAATTCAACGATTGTGAGAAGGCACTCCTGGCAACGGTGTGGGCATTGAAGAATTACCGTCCGTTCATCCAGGGGGAACACATCATAGTCGAGACTCCACACCAGCCTCTTCAATATCTCCAAAGTGACAGAATCCGAGCCGGAAATGTGAGTAATTCCCGAATTACTTCCTGGATTCTGTCAATGCAAGGCTTTCCTGTGGAGGTCAGATATGGCCAAAACAAGAAGAGTCCCCTCGCGCAAGTTGTGGCTAACTTGCATGATTGTGCCAGAGAAAACTGTCTCGAGGACGAAAGTCTGAAAATCAAGGACAACATGGAGGCATACCTTAATTCCCCACACAAAGTATTTGAAGAAGACAAGTGTGAGGGAATGCCCACTGTCTATGTGGATGGATGTTCTTACCATGTTGACAACAATGGGGAGAAAGAACTGGTGGCCGGCGTAGGGAGTGCATGGGTGAATGCGTCCCCAGAACCCTCCGCTGGGTATGTGTTATGTGCTAATAACAAACCCTTGAAACATGGGAAGTTAATCCAAAAAATTGATGATCTGGTCACCGTGAATGGGATGACCATCTATTGGATGGAGATCAAGGGTCATTCCAAAGTAGAGGGACCAGACAAAACTGGAAATGACTTAGCTGATCAGCTGGCCAAAACCGGGGCCATCCAAGGGAATCTAATAGAGATTGAGTTCCTGTTGGGGGAAATCCAGGTCACTGCTATCACTAGGTCCCAGACAAAGGCTCACAATGATCTTTCAACTGCACAATGGAGTAGGGAGACCCCAGATGCTGATTTGATTACGGCTCAAAAGGGGGATCCAATAATTGGTAAGTTTTACCAACACATTGAGGACCCTGAGAACTTTCCCCTGACGGATACCGATTACATTGGGAAAGAGGACCTTAGAGTGTTGATGAAATGTCCAAAGATGTTCCGAATCCAAGAAGGTTTGTTGGTAAGGAAATCCCAAGCTGACCATGATCAGTGGGTGGTTCCTACCTCATTCCGAAGCCTGATGTTAAGTCACACCCATGATGCGGCCACTGCCGTTCATAGGGGGTTTCACACAGCACTTGAGATCTTAAGAGAGGTTGCATACTGGCCACACACGGGGCAGGACCTTGACCAATACTTGAAGGGGTGTCTTGTGTGTGCACAATTTCAGCCAACATCCCTCACACACCGGGCACCTCTCCAAAAGAGGGGGATGACTCTGCCATGGTCAGATTTGCAAATCGACTTTATAGACTCCGTGATTCGCTCCTCGAGGGGGAATAAGTACATGTTGACTGCGACATGCTTATTTACCAAATGGGTGGAATGTCTCCCAGCCCCAAACTGCAAGGCAGAAACTGCAGCTGCCCTGATGATAAACCACATCTTTTTGCGTTTTGGTCTACCCCAAAGGATTGAGTCCGACAGAGGTAGCCATTTTACCAGCGAAGTAATGACTAAGATATGGGAAATACTGGGGGTTAAAAGGAAGCTACATATTGCTTACCGGCCAGCCTTTTCTGGTGCAGTAGAGAGATACAACAGAACCATTGTGAGCATCTTAAAAAAGTTTGTGGCAGATTCTGGGCCAAGTTGGGATATCCGATTACCTCTGGTGCTAATGGCCATCAGATCTACCCCTTCATCTGCAACCAAAATGTTACCATTTGAGCTGATGACTGGACGCAAGATGGTGCTTCCCCAGCATTTGCTTTACAGGACCCAAGAGCAGACATTGATAAATGCCTCCACAACTCATGAGTATGTGGAGAATTTAAGGAAACACCTTCAACATGCTTTTGCCTATGCTCAGCGAAATCTAGAAAGATCAGCTGATAGCATGAAGACCCATTACGATTTGAAAACTTCCAGGAAAGTATATAATGTGGGAGACCGGGTCTATCTATACAATTTCCAAAGAAACCAGGCCAAACAGCGAAAATGTTTGCTTGCATGGAAGGGACCTTTTGAAATTATAGACAAGATCTCCCCAGTTGCCTACAAGATCCGCATACCCAAAGGTAGTTTGGCAGAAGGGGAAGAAAAGTGGGTCCATATAAATCAGTTAAAGTGTTGCCATCCCAGGCACACTCTGGAGCAACTGGAGGAGTCCTCTGCAATACCAGAGGGGGCCGATCCAGAGTAATTCAGTTCCACCCCTAAAATATCCCACATATAGTCTCTAAAATATTATGATTCTTGAATGCAAATTGTCTCCTGATTAAAAAAAAATGTATATGTTCTTGTCTCCTGATTTAAAAAAAAATGTATATATTCATGTCTTTGGATTTATAAGATGAATATGCCGCCCCATTATATCAATAGTGGGGGAGAAATGTCTACGAATAGGTATTGCCGCTTTGCTTTGTCATCCTAGGAGAAAGAAAACCTGGAGACTGACCACGGAAGACAACCTGGGGACTGGGCGCAAAGATCCGAGGGGCCCGGGGTACCGTCCAAAACTCCCATCAGGACCGGCGAGGAGAACTGATCGATCCACCATGATGGAGGAAAAGATGCTGAACTTTGTCATCTGCAGAATCGGAAGAAGATGATGCGGACATCCCAGCGCGTGGATCGAAACATCCTTTGCACCTGACTCCCCCTTGACTCGAAATCGAAGTGCAGTCGGGCGGGGGGCTTGCTGGGTGTCCTGACCCACGTTTGGACTATTATGCTGCAACATTTGGTGCTGTGGGCTTAGGAAATCCAAGATGGTGGAAAAGACCACATTTGTGCCAGAATCCAGGAGAACCGTGCAGTTTTGCACACACCAAAATGGTCCCCTGACCTGCCACCCACCAGTGCAAAAAAAGATGGTTCTGTTTAAAACCTGTTTTTATTAATGTCAAAAATTGCTAAGCTCATGGGCCCGAAACCACCAAACAAAAATCCAACTATGGTTGAGTGTTTTACTTTACTCTACTACAGATCCACATCAATGCCATGTCAAGCAAGGATCATATACTATCAAGTAAAATCGTTTCCTTTTGAAATGTATTAATTCAAGACAGCTGTCAAAAATAGGTGCAGTACCGGCATTGGACACTGATCGGCGCTGGCGCTGTATAAATCCTGACAGGAGAGCTGTCTTGCAGAACTTGGCAGTGAACAGAAGGGGGTTTTATGCAATTAAAAGTTCAAAAGACTGGCCTTTCCTGAGAACTCTTAACACCCCAGAGACCCATACCAGGAGGCAGGATATCACATGGCCCTGTTGATTGAGAGGGAGGGGACTTCCCTGCAGCCTGCTGGACCCAACATAATAGACCCTTGCAATTGAATGGGGTATGCTGATTTTGGGTGTGGACTGTAAACAGAGCTCTGACTGGAAGTAGAGACATGTGATCCCTGACTCCCCCAGTTCCTAGGGGCGGGCCAGACAGGACTGTGGATTCATATTGCAGCAAATATATATTTAAGTTAAATGCTTCTAAAATCTTGTATTAAGCTCACAGAAATTTACAATTTGGGGCTCATGAAAATGAAAAATGCCCTCACGATTTGAGCCCAAATTCCACTTTGTACGTTGTTCTGGGACCGAACCCTGCTAATTATTAATATTTCAGACACTGTGTTTAGGATAGAAACATAGTAATTTCCAGTAATATGCTCAGGGAAGGGTTGCAGGTCTGTGTAAATTTTGAGGAAAAAACAATATGGCGAAAGTCACTAAAAAGCACAAAATGTTGCCATTTGTGAACCCAGGCACTGAGGGGATCAGAGTTCGGCGAGAGTGTATCTTAAATTAATCTGTGAAATGTGTATGTAATTTCAACGACGTGTGTATCTGGGAAACCTGTTAGTTATGGAAAATTCATTTTCTAAGTAAAAGCAAAGGGGCGTTTCTTCAATAGACTGTAAGACTGTGACTCACTCTGACACACTATCCCTTCTGAAATCAGGTCACAGAGAATCCTTGACCTATGAAATCATGAGAGGGTTGGGCATGCAGAATGAGCCGACCCACCCACTTTCAAAACACATAAAAAGAGACTGCTTGGACAGGCAAGACATTCACTTTCCACTTTCTTGCGGAGCATTTTGACGGACGACTTCACATCCAGATTCCAGACTTTACATCCAGCGATCCAGAACTTAACTCCAGAACTTAAAGCAGAGAGGCCTGGACCACCAGCTAAATCCTTTTTCAGCAGGCCTCAAAATCATTTGCAAATTATTCAAACAGCCGGGCTGAGCTGTCTGATTCTGGCTAGAACCCTGTGCCAGAAACACCCAGAAAGCAGAGCTGTATCCAGATCCAGAGACCAGACCGCTGTGCAGTACCAAGAACTTTTGCCAGAACAAGAGACCAGACCGCTGTGAAGTGCTGGTAGCAGAGCTGACCCAGATAGCTGTGACTTCAGAACCAACAGCCCGGAGTCCAGTCCCAACCTGACCAGACCCTGACGGCCTATTTCAAATTCATAGTGTGAGTACTCATCCAGAACTGTGCAAAACCAATCTCTTAGCTTAAAATAATCTGATTCAAAACATTTGAACCTGTCCAGAACTGCATCATAGGAATCGTGTGTTCCATTTTGAATCATTATTTCATTTCTGAAAAACTACCTTCATAAAATCGTCCGTATCTTTGGAATCGTGGGTGCTAGGAACGTGGTTGAACTTTCATCTTAAAGCTAAGATTTTAAGCTTTCCAAGAAGCCTGAAAACGACTTATTACTCATTACAGTTCCTCCGCAATCGCGATCGACGCACTCGGAAAAAAGTGCCGCAAATTGACAGTTCGCTTCATTTCAACCACGTGTAAAAATATCTGTCTTTTGCTTCCATTACTGAATCCCGTTTTCAACCTGATAACCATCCCTGAATCATTGGTATGGCTGACCTGAGCTGATTTAAAGAATCTCTCACTCACCCTGAACCTCTAGAGGGAACTAAAAGCATTTTCAGCATATTTTTCACTTCATTGCCACCACATCTGAAAGGATCTTGCCTGCTTTAAAATCATACCTGTTTTCCTCTAAGCTCGCTGGGGGGAACTGGAAATTTGTATTGCATTTTGTATTCCTGAGAATTGTGTGCTCTCCTTCCATCTCCTTATCTTGCATAGGGGGGGGGGGAATTGTCAAAGAAAAAGTGATCATATTATCTTTTGTTGAAATCATATCAAGTTTATTTCTGTGCTGCATTTTTCCCTCATTGCTTTTGCTTGAAAACCATAAAAGTATTTTCTGCTACCTTATCCTTCCTATACTAACTCCTCATTGATTGTAAAGAAGTGTGCTAGTGTCAGATTATCTATTGTTGATCAACATTATATTCATAAGTGTGCTAGCAAATATGAAGTTATTATAAAAGTGTGATATATATATATTGTTTAATTTTTCCAATAAATCTTTTAAATTGCAAAACAAACCTACTTCTTGGCTCAGTGAGGTCAGGGGGATTCAAAGAGAGGGGCGTTATACAAGGGTTTATCATCCAGAGTATAACTTGTCATAAAAATATATAAATAAGGGTTTCCTTTGGGCATCCCAGACGAGGCACTGACTTAGTGGGATTGCTTGATTGGAGTCACTGACAGGAGGATCTCCGTCTTGCTGGCATTCAAACAAAGATTGTTGGTGGCACACTAATCTTGAACGGCAGTTAGGCAATCAGAGATGAGAGAAGGAGAGGAGGTGGCCGAGGGCAGTCTGAAAATGAGTTGGGCGTCATCAGCATAGCACTGGAAATTTGATCAGAAAATGGCAATGCAGTGGGCAAGAGTTGCCAGGTATTGGTTAAAAAGCCAGGGCGAGAGGTTAGACCCCTGGGTAACCCCACAGGTAGAGAGGGAGATATATGATAGGAAGGACCTTATTTGGACCTGGGGGGGTTGATCAGAGAGGAAAGAGGTCAGCCAGGTGAGAGCCTGATCGGGGATACCCAGGTTATCAGGAAGAACATTGAGCAGGATGGTATTTTTGACCGTGTTGAAGGCAGAAGAGAGATCGAGTAGGATGAGGACAGAGGGAATTTTATAGCCAAGGTTGCAGAGCAAATCTTCACAGATGTTCAGGAGAGCCCCATGCTTCTGACAGCTCTGAATCCAGATTGGTAATCATGGAGACAGCCAACAGAATCTGATAATGAAAGTAGATAGGGCATCATGGGCCATATATCTGAACACATCAGAAAATTAGCATGAAATCGACATTCAGGCTCCAAATGAATTATAGGAAACTGAAAGCTCTAGTCAAAGATAAGGCAGTGGATCCCTGCCAACTCAGCAAATACATGATAATACCCTAAAACACAGAGCACTGAAGAACAGGCACACATATTTATAAAAAAGCCTAGAAGTAAAGGGAGAAAGAGACAAGGTAATACATAAAGCAGTTGCCATCTCAGCAAATGGTGGAATTGCTGAACAGCATAAAATGACAGCCAACATCTGGGACTGCATAGAGCAACATAGGAAATAGCACTTGGCTAAAAACTGACATGTGTAAGAGAGGCAAGCTCACAGAAAAACAGGGTGTTTGCAGAAAGACAGAAAGTTAGCACACACTCACGAGTAGGCGTTGACATCATACAGGACAGAACACTGCCAAGAATCCACCACAGGCAGGGTTCAGCAGAGAAGCAGCTTTCAAGGCAGCAGACTGGACACAATGCTCCATAACACAGCCATGTCAGGCATAGATCAACCATGCCAAATGCCTTCAAACTGCCATGGGGTCCACAGTGCTCCTTTTGGCACTCAAAAAACCTTGAAAGAGGAAATCTCTATTGCATTAGCAAAGCCCCAGGGCAAAGTATTTGCTGGGAAAGGTTTGCTTCTTTCACTCATTTAAGGTTCAACAATTTAAATTAGACATTGCAGCACAAGAGAAGGCAACATAATGGGTGAGTTGCAGGTATGGCTCCACGGGTGTGACTGCTGTTGCAACAAGCTGGAAAACTCTTCTGGTGTCTTGAACCAGCCAGATGCCCAGAGCTGAAGAAACACCTCAGCCATGTTCCTCATTCTCCCACATGTTACTATTGTCATTACTGCTAACCACAGCTGTCAAGAGAGAGCGCCCTTAAATTATTATTATTATTATTATTATTATTATTATTATTATTATTATTAGTATTATTAGTATTGTTACTATTATTATTTTTATTATTCCTTGACTCTGTTTGCTATTGTAATCCATTCCCTTCCTGATGCAGAAGCCATTTCAGGCATTGGTCTCAGTATCCATGTCGTCTGAAGGAGAGGACACTACTTGATATATATAATAGACCTGAGGTCTTTAGGCATCTAGGCTTCTCCCTATGGCTCTCGGGTCACACCTCTTGCCCATTTTTAGTTTTCGCTATTAGGTGGCACTGATTGTGGACTTGGATTGTGAGGTTTAGCCTGCGATCCAAGCAACAAGAATGGTTGGATCCCCTGCCACAATTAATGTTAAGTAGTTATTTTTAGGAAACCTAAGTGACATACCACAGGAAAGCAGAACTTCAAGTAGATCTGGGCTGCACAGGAAAACCAATAGCCCTTCAGGACGGCTAAAGTTTTCAGGTTTAAAATTATTATGTTTTGCTGTATAATGGGGTTAAGATTATTTTTCCACCATTAGAACTGAGTATTTGGTAGTGTGACCCTTTTGATGAAAATAGGAATGACCGGGTAGATGTTTGTGTAAAAATACTGAGCGGGTTGTCTACTCCCAAATGACTGCGTAACTTTATCACCATTCTTTTCTACCTCTATCATTCTGTTTTCCATCCTTTGCACTCTAGTTAGGCTGCACTCCTTTAAGTTAATAATGATCTCTTCTGCACGTTACTCAAAGTTCATCAACTCTTGTTCTTATCAAAATTCTTTGCAGCTTTTGATACTGTCAGTCACTCATTTCTTCTGTCCTCTCTTTCATCATTTGGCCTATTTCGCTCAGCCCTTCAATGATTTCAGTCCTTGCAATCTGGCCATACCTACTCTGACCAGCTATCTGCTCCACAATCCCTCCCACCCGCTTTCCTTTGAGGCTTACTCTTTGGGCTTCTTCTGTTTTATCTGTGTACTATTCCTCTGCCTGCCATTATTTCTTCATTCAGTCTTACATAGAGTTTCTTTGCTAAGGATTCTCATAGTTTTCTTTTGTTTGATACATTATTGGATTCTATCCATCACACCCTTTCACATGCCTTCCTGCCGTAGGCCTGGATGGCCCCTCATTGTCTCCATTATAATCTCTCTACAACTAAAGTTCTATGGCTTTCTGCTTCTTCTTTAGCTCATTCCACTCCAAATTGTTCCTCTTCCTTCTGCTGCCATCATTATCACGTAACTTTTGATTTGACTCTTTCTTTCTCCATTCAAATTTCTTATACTGCCCACACGTGTCATTTTCATCCTTTCAAAGCTTACGTGCATCGTCCTTTTCTTTCCTTTCTTGCTGCTAAATGTACTATTTCCTCTCTGATAGTCTCTTGTTTTTGACTATTGTTCACCTCTCTTGATTGGTCTTCCTGCCTATCTACTCACCTCTCTTCATTCCATTCGCAAGTCTTCTATTTGTGTTCTTTTCTGTATTACTTCTCGAGATTCTATAAATGCCTCTCTTGGCTCGCTTTTCAGGTGTGTCCTCTTTTCCATGTTCTTTGTCTTGTCTTTAAGTGCATTCACGGCTTGGCTCCTCCTTGTCTTTCTTCACTTGTCTCTCTCTCTACAGACCGCCCCACGTTTCTCGTTTTCTATGATCTGTTCCTAACCCTCATATGCTAAATCACACTTTCGCGCTTTCACACTCCTAGCTCCTAAGCCTTGGAATCAGTTACCTCTTTCACCCAGATCTGATTCACACTCCTAGCTCCTAAGCCTTGGAATCAGTTACCTCTTTCACCCAGATCTGCTTCACACTCCTAGCTCCTAAGCCTTGGAATCAGTTACCTCTTTCACCCAGATCTGCTTCACACTCCTAGCTCCTAAGCCTTGGAATCAGTTACCTCTTTCACCCAGATCTGCTTCACACTCCTAGCTCCTAAGCCTTGGAATCAGTTACCTCATTCACCCAGATCTGCTTCACACTCCTAGCTCCTAAGCCTTGGAATCAGTTACCTCTTTCACCCAGATCTGCTTCACACTCCTAGCTCCTAAGCGTTGGAATCAGTTACCTCTTTCACCCAGATCTGCTTCTTCCTAATCTACCTTCTGCTCGAACCCAAAACAACATTTTCTCATTCATAAACTGCTATTTTATGATAACCTAATTTTGCAATATTTGGATGATGTGCACAAAAGAGAAATGGAAATGCAAATCCCTTTCTTTTCCGTCTTAAGCCAAATCATATTTTAGCAGGGAATTAAAAAAACAAAATGACCCAACTAGGCATAACTAAAATATCACGATCTAATCCAATAGTCCAATGGTTGAAGACTTTGATTTTGAGGGACAAGGCATAGGGCCGACCGTGCTGCATTTTAAAATGATTTAAAAGTGAATAGTTTTCTATGTGCACAAAGCATTCGTGGGACACCAAGACGCTGGGAAGTCGTGGATTAAACACGAAATGCGAAAATGGTTGATTTTGAAATACAGGGCAGTGACCTTTCTAAGAACAGCAGGGGGACACAATGTTTTTGTACTTTGTAATCTGGAATCTTGCTAGAAATCATCAACTTTTGGGGTAGCCCCTGGAAAACCATAAGGGGTACTGAGGCCAAAGTGCCACCCACGTGTATTATTTGTATACATATAGAACAAGCCAGGGGCATGGCTGGGGGGGGTGGCTAAGGGGGCTATGGCCCCTGTTCTTTTGGTTGTAGCCCCGGATAGAATCTCAGGAGCTACAGCCAAAAGACTAGCTAGCCCCCAGTCCCAACAGTTCCGACATCAGCGTAGCCCCAGGTATTTTCCAAACCTAGCAACTCCCCTGGAACAGGCATTGGCAATGCCAACAGTTTGGACTTTTGTGTAGGCATGCCAAAGGCACTTGCCAGGTTCAGACGTGATAGCATTAACTGGCCATTGATGGTAGTAGGTGCAACATGGTGCCAGTACCTGGGGATCTAATAGCAGTGCCTGGCGAATGCCTGATACTTGAACACTAGTCAAAACAGTTGGCTTTGTGAATACTTGTTTTTTTAGGAGCGTTCCTTCTTGTTGACTTAATTGCTCAGTCATATTAACCAATGTTAGATTAAAATCAAATGAAGGCCGATGGTGCAAATTAAAATGACTGCTAAGGTTTGCAAGTATAGATAGCAGCAAACCTTTTGCCGCTCACGTTTCTCTGAGAAAAGGTGTTAATATCATGCTGAAAATAGAATCTGAAAGCGAGTCTCGAAATAATTTGGTGATGTAGATGTAGAGGGTTGAGGTTGAGAAGCATTCTCATTTTACCTTTCACTGCATGACTTTTTTAATTGGAGTAAATTGCATGGAATGATACACGCCAAGCAGATGGTAGTCAACCTAGTGCTGGAAACAGGTGATAGAAAGTAAGCACATAAACACATGTGTGTTAGACATTAAATAACGATTAATGAATGCCATTTTAGGAAAACAAAAAGCGCATCAGTGTTTCTCGGCTCTCATTTCTGAATGGCATATTCCATCTCGGGAATGAAACAGCCTAGTTTAGACCCTCATATCTGGCTCTCAGCAGCAGGGCAGCACAAGCTCTACACGCCCTCGTTCACCCACCATATGCTGGGATTTGAGACTCATTACTCTTAAATTTGGTGATTATTTGATAACCATTCAAATCTTTGTTTATATTAACATCAAGCAAACCTCCTCGTTTCCACATATCCTTTCAGAGCATGTCAAGACACAAAGCCAGAAGACTTGGTTACTTAGTAGAGCTCAAGCCGAACAAGTTAATTATCTGTAATAACTAGTTTCAGAATACATCGAATGGTGAGGTTTCACTATCAGAATCATTCAGGTAGGTGTAGTGAGAGGAATGAGTGAACTGTCTGATGTAAAATGTTGGCTACCAGGAACATGATAACATATCATGCCCTAATGATGCCAGGACAAAAAAGATTTGTCGATAGCTAAGCCTATGCACAGTCTGTCAAGATTAGAATTAGAATTACTTGCTACATATAATCAGTCACCTTCATTATGCAATTTTGATGGTGGTGTTTGCAAGCTGTTATGTCCCACTCGGGCATGCATTCAATGATACACGGACACCAGGCGTATGAGCTCTCTGGCAAGCTCTCTTTATGGTTGCCATGAACCACTCCACCATGCTATTGGCCTGTGGCCACAGTGGGGTGATCCTCTGATGTTCAGATCCTAGGTGTGGAGAGATGAGCTGGAGGAAACAAATTGGCTGGCATGGTGACCTTAAGGCCATACCGAAGTAGGAAGGAAGGAGGGGGCCATAGAGATGAGAGGTGCTTCGACAAGTAGTATGACGGGTTGGCTTCGCCACCCAGCTTGTGAACAATGGTGTAGTCGTACTCCTGGAGACAGATGACCAACCGTTCTATGCGTGGCAGCACTTTTATGTTGGGATTCCCAAAAAGCGACAGTAGTGCTTGGTGGTCCGGTATGAGGATGAAGGCTAGCTCGATTACGAAATGGTGGAATTTTTCACGCGCCCAAACTGCAGCCAGGCTCTCGTGTTCTGCTTGGGAGTAGGCCTGTTCAATGGGGGTGAGCACCCGGCTGGCATATGCTACAATCCGCGTGACCGACTTCTTGTGCGGGTTGGTCTGTCCCAGGATGGCACCCAGGCGGACTAGGCTGGCGTCTACTGTTATCTCTGTGTCCCACTTCGGGATGAAGTATGCAAGCTGGTGGTTATTTGCGAGTTCCCTTTTGATCGAACAGAAGGCGTCCTGACACTATTCGTCCCACGTAAAGGGAAGATCTTTTTCGAAGAGCAGTCTGAGTGGGCTCATCAGTGTCGAGTAATGAGGTAGGTACCAGCGCACAGGGGTGTTGCTAGTTCTGGAAAAGACCCGGGGCTACGCTAATGTCAGGACTGTCGGGACTGGGGGCTAGTTAGCCTTTTGGTTGTAGCTCCTGAGATTCTATCCGAGGCTACAACCAAAAGACCAGGGGCTATAGCCCCCTGAGCCCCCCCTAGCAACACCTCTGCCAGCACAGTAGCCTGCCATCCTTAGGAATGAGCGTAGTTCAGACACATCCATCGGGAGGTCCATGTCGATGATGGCACTGATTTTATCAGGGTCTGTCCTGATACCTTGATCTGAGAAGATATGTCCAAAGAAGCATAGGTTGTGCTTGTTGATAGTATACTTTGGACCATTCAGGGTGAGGCCTGGCTCATGGAGAATAGTGCACACTTATCTTAGTGCATCATTGTGGTGTTCTTGAGTTATGCCGAACACTAAGAAATCGTCACTATAGTTTAAGGCGTTGGTGACTGGTGCTATCAACCTGCATATCATCTCCTGGAATATCTCAGCTGCCAAGGATATTCCGAAATTGAGCTGCTTATAGTGGAATAAGCCTTCATGGGATGTGAAAGTAGTTATTGGCCTAGATGCGTGATCGATGACCAGCTGGTAGTAGCCTTGGTTAACATCCCACTTCGATAATCGGGTGGCTTGGTTCAGTCTTACCAGCATGTCCTTGATGTTGTGTCCTGGTTGTCTCTCCCTTTGGATTGCCGTATTCGGAATCTGTATGTCGACGAAGAGGCGTAGGCGCCCATCTGATTTAGGAACTACCACCAACGGGGACACCCGGTCCTTCTACTCTTTCGATTATGTCATTTTGCAGCAACTGTTGTAGCTTGTGCGTCACTTTTGCTTTTAGATGGAACCCTAAACTTCGGGGGTGTTGTAGCACGGCCCGTACAGTGGGGTCAATATGAAGGCGGATGACGGTGTCCTTCAGCATGCCTATGCCCTTGAATAGATTGAGAAACATCACTTTTAGCTTGCAATGGTTTGAATTGTTTGTGACTGCGGTGGAAGGCCTTGCATCGTCTCGGACTGGTCATACTTGATATTAATGAGTCGCAGAGCAGTGGCTATCTTATAACTGAGAAGGCATCTTCTGGTCACTGGGCTGTGAATAATGTGAATCATGATGTGTATGTGGCAATCCATCTGTGTTTGGTCACAGAGAAATTATCCTTTCGATTGCAGTGGTAGGGTTTCTCCCCAGTGGAAGATGTGAGTTTGGGATGGTTGTTGTGGGTATGTGCTCGCCATGGCTTCATATCTCTTCACATTCATCACATTTACAGTGGCTCCTGTGTCAATGAGGAATGGAGTGTGTTGTCCTCCTAGGTGTATCAACACCTTCGGGGCTGTGCTATCATCAGAGGTGTTGTATATGAGCTGGACGTATTTCTTACTGTATCGGTCATACTCATAGTATGGTTCCACGCTGGGTGGCTCTTCTTCTGATGCAGTGTTCTCGTAGGGGTCATCTGTCGAAAACTCCCGTCGCTGGTCTTCCCCTTGGTAGAGTGGGTGCGTCTTGGTTTTCAACTGCTCTCAGGAATTCTTCAAATTCGTCCATACATTCCTGCCATCGTTGTCCCTGATCCTCTTGTGGTTCCAGGGTGAAGGGGTTCGGTGGTGTAGGAAGGACACCGGGTTGGTAGGGGCTATACCCGCCGTGGGGGCTATTCCCGCCGTGGGCTGCATTGTTGGGTCTGCTGGTCCTGCTTGCAACATGTTTGCCCTTTCTTGCCGGGCGCGGTAGTTGCTGTGCCAGGTGCACTTTGATGCACTCTTTAGCGTCTTCCACACCTCTATGTGGTGGGTTTTGCTTGTGGTGACACCTGCGCAGTCATGGAGCAAGGCTGTGCGGTCCTTTGAGCCCCCTGGTATGTGGCGTGGGCCCGGGTCTATGCGTTGTTCTTTTGCACTCTCTTGTGGTGCTTCACAGCCTGGGCCCTTGTCATATTATGATCCACACTTTCTAGTGGTGTGACATGCTCTGTATAGCGTTGCACTGTCTTGTGGTGTACAATAATGCCCAATCCTCACTTTCTAGTGGTTTTATATGTGCTGTATGGTTTGGCACTTTCTTGTAGTGCGCTTTTATTAGTGTCCGATCTTCGCTTTCTAGTGGTTGTATATGCTGCACCTTCTCATGGTGCGCCTTTAATAATGTCCAATCCTCACTTTCTAGTGGTTGGATATGCTGCACCTTCCTGTTGTGCGCCTTTATTAATGACCAATCCTTGCTTTCTAGTGATGTTGTATGCGCTGTATGCACGTGTGGCATCTGCATCAGCGTATCTTAACCATCTCTGCTTACCACTGGTTCCTTTGGTTGTATGGCATGGCTTGTATTGCAGCAGCTTCTTTCCCCTGACTCCGTTGCACGCAGAGCTTCCCTCTTTCACACGCCGACAGCTGGGCTGCTCTCTTCCATCGCCGGCGTAGTGCGCGGGCAGCTCGGCTCACCTCTCCTTTACCGGCAGAGTTCCTCTCTCCCTGTGGCAGATGCCGATGCTTGTCCGGCCTCTCCGGTACTTTCTGTCCTGCAGCGCTGGCTGACTTCCCAGGCCGCGTTAGGTGGAACGCTCCTCCTTCGTTCGTAGCACGGTGCTGGTGCCAGCGAGCAAGCCAGATCCACCTCCTTATCTGCGCTGCCTTCTCCACAAGGGCACGAGCGTGGGCTTCCTTCTCGTCACCAGTTGTTATGTCCCACTCGGGCATGCATTCAATGATTCACGGACACCAGGCGTATGTCTCATTCGCTTTATTACTAGCTTCTTACTGACTTCCCCACGTGCCTTCCCTCCCCTCTCCCTCTCCTCCCCAAGTCCCTCCCCAGTCCCTTCCCAAGTCTCTTGTTCCTCTTCCTTAAGGGGAACGCTGTCCCAATAGCCCACAACACAAGCTCCCATCTAGTTTACTGAAAATTTGTATTCTGAAATTTCTCATCCCTAAAGTCCAAATAATTCAATTCCAAAAACATTGTTGTCATCGTAAGATTTTAAAAGGAAAGGCATGTATAGTTCAGCTGGGATCCCCCTGAACTTGCTGTTGCACATTGACTCGGTAAAAATGTTTAAAACGTCATCATAGGTAACATGTCAATTCAGGGGCGGAGGGACCACAGGGGAGCACAGGTGCAAAGAGGTGCTACTTTAACGTACCGGACAATATTGCCTCTAAACTGGGGCAATAGATTGCACCTATTCACAACGACAGAACCATATCATCCGTAATTGGACCCGAGACATTGTACAGATTACTGTATTAGATGATATGGATAAAAAGAACTTGGAATGAGCATTGCCAATCTAAATCATTATGGAATCGGTATGAATCATTTTGATAAGTTTAACAAGTTTACACAAAAGTTTTCTTTTTTCAGCATACTTACTATTAGTGGTGGCTGGTGATCGTTTTAATTGGAGGGGTGTACATTTTTGCCTCAAGAATGCAGGAGCTACTGAGTGTAGTGACAGAGCCCAAACCAACACAGGGGAGCTTGGGGAGTTCTCCCCAGGACAGTTTCAAAATAATGGGTTAAAATCAGTGACGTTATTTCACCAAAATGCCTGGCGTAGCAGAAGTGACATCACACAATCTTTGACCTCTGATGACATCACAGGAAGTGATGTCATTTGACCCCACACCCAAGTGACATCCCGGGATGTGATGCCACACAACCTTTCACCCCTTGACAAAACAGGAAGTGGCATCACATAGCAGTGTTCCTCAGTACACTAAGGAAAATGTGTTTACGATATCACTGTAATATGATATACATTTCATACAAGAATGGATCACCATATGTAGCACTAATATCAGTGTGTATAGGCCCATATTACCAAATGACTGTGAATGTAAACACACCTCCAACTCAACAACCTTGACTATTGTACAGAACTCAGGCTAAACTGTAAAAAGACAGAGCATCTCAAGGAGTTCTAACCCCAAAGTGCAGACATCCAGTGCCTGCCAAGTGTCTGGCCACAGACTGGAAAGAGCAATTGACCAACACTTGTGTATGAGCACGATAGAAATAAAATATCAGTCAATCAAACACAAGTTCAATCAGAAAAACAATAGCCTGGAGGTTTGCCCAGAGCTGTGCCAGTGGTTACGAATGATTTGAAACCATTCAGCCATCACATTTCTGTTTTGCTTATTTGATAGTTAACCCACATGTATTTTGCTAGATGGGAGATAGATGGGAAGGATGTGTTGCAGGTCACAGTTATTTCAGGTTTTTTACATTTTAAAATGTAAACAGCAGCAGCATCTCCATGACATCACACATAGAAAAGGACTAGTTTATTATTGTTGTTGGTCCTTCATATCTTGCTTAATGCCAGCCTCATCCAGCTTCTAAGCACTGGAACAGTAACTGAACCCATGTTGCACTGCATACTCTTGTTCCCAAAGCAAGTGCATGGCCCCTGAGCTATGCTTCCAAATATATATATTTTTTGCTTGAGAAGGCAACACATGGTTTACTTCAAAGGCGGAGGGCAACTTCATGTAAATTAATTATCTCACTGTGTGTCTATCTACAGTGTGCCTGTGATGCAGTTCTGGCAGATCTGGGTCAGGTCACACAGTGCCCAGGCAGGATTGGTAGCAGAAGTCACAGGGGCACACCCCTCTTATTGCAGGCCCATTGGCTCAATGGATGTGCAAAGCAGACAATGAGAAACACTGATGAGATGTGCGTTCATGCTGTGCTATCACTGAGTTCTGCAGGCTGCCCTTACTCATTCCCAGCTAGCTATACCTAGCCTCCATACCCTTACTGTTACTAAACTACTGGGTATGAGTTACACAGACAGCACCGCCTCTGGAATCAACCGTTCAGGTATTCTTCACTAGTGGACTGCCAACCTGTTAGTGATGGCGGCTTCATTGTTTTTCCTGCATCTCTGTTATTTCTCGAGCTAACGAGATCTAGATTCAAGGTCAAAAAAGCTGTGGCACATTTAGATGCATTTACAACTACCTTTTTCAGGTGCAACACAGATATCTGCTCTTGGCACTGCCTCTTTGTCCAGTGGCCCAAGGGTTGCAGTTGCTTTTATTTAAAAATCGTTTTTTAATGGGGCACATGAAAGTCCAATCCATGAAAGTCACAGCTTTTGCCAAAACATTTTCTTTATGACATTGCCCACAATATATGCACAGAATTCTCATGCTGGCTGTAAACATACATATCCATGGAGACTGCACTGATAGATGGCATTATAACCATGCACGAACTTATTCCTGTTGGCCTTTGCCAATATAAATGCAATGTCACAGTAAGATATTACATCTAAACTGGCTGCACCAATGAACGCCAGTCTAACAACATACTAACACTCATCATGGTTGCTTTACACTTGATGCCCAGTACAAAATACCATGTCAAATAAGAAAGTATATCTAGACTGGCTGATCCCAAGTACTACAGTGTAGCTTTGTAATAGCAGTCATCATGTTTGCTTTAACCTTGGGTAATAGCAATCAACATGATTTTGTTACCCTTAATGCCCAAGAAAAAGAAAAAAAAACCTGCATCTGTACGAAAGTATGGCTGGACTGTATGCACTTAAGTATACCAGTCTAGTTATGTCATAGCACTCATCATGTGCACTGCACTTTTGATGCCAGTGTTAATGTCAATCCTCCCGTAACCTCCACCCTGCATAGAGCAGACACAGGCTCTCATTCACACAATATGCTCTCTTTCATTCTACAAGGCATTTATATATTCAGACAACATACACTCTCACTGTTGCATTCATGCATTCACACAATCTACACATTCTAATTTCCCTGCACATTCATATATTCACACAACAAACACCCTCTCGTTCAACTGTGCATTCTGTCTCAGGAGGATAGCTCAGCGGCAAAGTGCTCACCTTGGAAGCAAGAAAACACATAGCAACACAGGTTCGATCCCCGGGTCCGCGCTTAGAAACCTCTGGGTATTAAGCACTTTATAAATAACCTACCCTGTCATATCATTCATATGACAGTCAAGCATGTATACATTAAAATAAACATTCACGCAGTCACACACGGACACATTCGCAAACGTACACTCAGATAACTTTACTTGCATGCACGCATATGTACAAACACATTGCACAGGATACACAACACAAGTTCACTTACCCTGCATCTTCTGCACACCAACACCATTCATCCTGGATCGCTCAATGCAAGCTGGCTAACAGAGGACTCCTTTCCTGTCAATCAGGAAAGGATTAGGTCTGGCTCCCCTCGAAGTCCAGCAGGCTCAACAGATATGTCCAGGAGCCACACTAAGTGTTTTCGGATCAGCAGCTCCATTATCACCATTTGTTCCAAGTACCAATGTTCCCAGGCTGAATTAAATCTTGTCTGCTCCCATTTCTACCACCAATGAGCCCTTCATTCAGCCCCCCTCGCATATCCTTTGCCTGCCAGCTATTAGTGTGGCTAGTGAGATTGGAGGGAGCCTGGTTCAAGGATTTGGGGAAGTCAACAAGGTATTTGATATAACAAGCCCTGATGATGATGTGAGCCAGGTGAGTCATTTCTTCCACTTGTTACATGGCACTCTGGAGTGCAAATGATATGGTGATATTGTGTGCAGGGATGTAGTCATTGTGTGGGGAATCTTTCAGTGTGTTGGCCAGAGGTGAGCAGGTCCAGCTGCAATGGTGCGGAGGAAGATCTGATGAAGGTAGGAAGCAGGTGAGTCATTTATTGGACTTGTTGCTTGGCACTCAGGTGGTATCATTAGTGGCAGGATGTGTTCACTGTATTGGGTGAATTCATATGCATTGTCCTGAGGTGAGCCAGTACAGCTGCAATGGTGCAGAGGAAGACCTGATGAAGATGTGAGGCAGGTGAGTATTTTCTTGCAGTTGTTGCATGGCACACAGGAGAGCACACAGTATGGTGTAATTGGGTACAGGGATGGGCTAACTTCTCTGGGCTTGTGCTTTCCTTTCTTCTGAGGCATTCTACAAGGAGAGAAGATTGCTGCTGAGCAAGGTCAAAGGGTTTTAGAATGCCTGCGCACCACACCAAACCACAGGCAGTCTGGTTTGTTTTGGGCCCTTCCACAAAATAAATTGCTACATGACTATGGACAGCTTGAGCTGGCTCTCAAGGGGAAAATGCTGCCATGTGACAGGGACATTCATGTTCAATGCAACTTGCACTTTTCTGTCTGTGTCGCTGTCATGATGCCTACCCCCGGGCAACCGGACCAGGCCCATCAGTCCCGGGAGCAGGCATTGAGATGCTTAGAAAAAGCCCAACAGCCCCGGCTAGCCGGTCAAGTGGCACAGCAAGTAGAGCGCTCGCTTTGACATCAGTGCAGAGCCTGCGAATGCAGGTTTGAATCCCGGCAGCGCCAAACTCAGCGTTTCATCCTTCCGAGGTCGATAAATGAGCACCACACACCGTGGGTAATAATAAGCAGCGCTCAGATACCTGGGGGCTCGTAGCGCTATATAAATGCCAAATTATTATTATTATTATTACGGTCCTGGCACCATAGGCACCAGGCTCATAGAAGGGGTCAGTCCTGGTGCCAGGCTCATATGCTTACACTTACCTCATGCAGACCATGCTGCTAAGAATCCAAGCCAACATGAAGCCTGAAGGGGACTACTTTACTTCAGGGACTATTTTCTTACTCGGGTGTAGTCTTGGGGGAACTTCTTACCTGGGACTACTTTGAAGGCTATTTAAACCACGCCAGAAGAGCAGCACACGCTTCGCGTTATTCTGCATCCTGCAGCATAACGCTCACCGTGCCTGCAAGTCAGCATCCAGCCTTCTGCCACGCCCGCCTCGAGTCTGGAGCTCCTAGAGAAAAGGGGAAGAAGTAGGAAAGGTTAGAACAAGAACATTACTTCTATTCCTCACCTGATTCCGGATCCATCGTGCCTTCAAACAAGGAAAGAGACGTTAATTTGATACGCGTCGCATCGCCCGCTATAGCGCCGTGCTATACTCACCAGCCTTCGCAGCACCTCCTCGATCCGCCGCAGTATCCATCACATCTTCGCCGAACTCCAGCACCTAAGGGGGACAAAAGAACAGCAAGGTGAGCCGAGAGAATAAACAAAGGCAATCTCTGTTATCACCATAGACTTACCTGATTTTACCGCCGGATGCATTTTTCATCTCCACGGTCCGGGGCAGCCTCCATCTCATCTTCGCCGAACTCCGGCACCTAAGGGGAACAAAAGAACAGCAAAGTGAACCAAGAGAATAAACAAAGGCAATCACTTTTACCACCATAGACTTACCTGATTTTACCGCCGGAGGCATTATTCATCAAGACGTCATAATTTCTCACGCCGCACCTCTAATAGGAGGTAAAGCAACGGATTAAACACAGGTATCATTTGCCGGACAGTGTTGGGTAATACAGACTCTTACCTGAACGCTACCAGCTGCCAAAAGGCAATCTTCTCTTGGGTCAAGCTGCAAGACAAAAGGAATCGGACAAGAGTGACATTTTGAACTCTTACGAACTATATACTTACGGTTCCTCGCCAGGGACCTCAGAGTCAATATTGGTCTGGAACTCTCCCAATTCCTTCAGACCAGTGAAGTAACTGGTTATCTACGCACCCCTGCATTCCACGCAGGATGGAGAGCTCATCTTTTATAAACATAAGGTGAGACTATGAAAGGAGATATCGGAGGTGATTAGTGGGAAGAACAGTGGGGTGTTATCACTCAAATCCACGGGTGGCTAATTCCCTTTCTCCACTTTCAGGAGAATACTTCTACGGATCAAGCAGACGAAATTAGGCGGGCCAGTCCAGTCTGTCATCTCTGCACTATGCGTCACGTTGGTGGATACCGCAGCTGTCCACTTCCGATCAACGCCCCTGTGGGAGCCAAGTGAGCGTAACAATTGCTCCTTATATGGAGATATGTTTTATGAGCTGTATTATTGGCAGTGAATGGAGTAGCCACTACACCTGCTGTTCAGTGGGACACACTGCCACTTCTCGGGACAACCACTGTAGTATGTTCAAAACTAGTCAACAATAATCAGTGATCCACTTTGATGGTGAAGAGAGGGTCCCAGGAATGACCCTCCTCACCCCCAGGAACATGACAGGGCGTAGAGCCAGGAATGATCAAAGTCATCCATCTTATTTCAGACGAATCCCAAGTGCACTGTTTGCTGACACATACACAGAAAGGTGTCCCCTTAATCAACCATGCAGGCTCAATCCAGTGCATATTCTTACAGGTATAGGGGAAAAACAGAGATTGTGGGTGGGAATACCCTAAGGACAGTCTTGACTAAGCACCAAGAAGCAGCAATGTTGACGTCATTAGTGACACCACGATATAGCAGCGTTAGTCATGAAGCACACTCGCACTCTTGCATCGCATTACACAAACACATATTCTCATACATGAATAACATGCTTACACAGTTCTATAGCTAGAGGATAGATACATATACATGCTGTCAAAGTTTTTATCATTTTTTCTCATTAGCCAAATGCAGTAATGCAGAAACACAAGGCAACAAGAGATCCTGAGCAAGCTTGCAGATGCTTAAAGTAATTAACCCTATGGAACTACAGGAGTATATATGGAGCCTGGTAGGACCATGTGTGACTACCTTGTGGTTACCTAGCATACCATGAGCAAGTAGAAATCATAATATACGTCCAAGGAAAAAAACAGAAGGCCACAAGCCACAGAGCAAGAGATGAGAAGAGCTGATTCAGGCTGCACGGAGCACAAAGCAGGCTCACAACCAAGGTCAGAGATACACGGTCAAATTCCAAACATTAGATGACAAGGAACCAGCTGCAGAAAAAGGGAATAAATACTCAAATATGCAGACTCCAGAGCTCGATTTTGTGGTCTACTAGCACGTGATGCAGCCGAGCTAGACAATGGGCATTCACCCACGGTGATCAAGCAGAGCAGATCCCAGCAAACCAGATGCGGAAGGCAACAAGTATTGCAATGTAGGAGCACACTCTCATAGGCAACAGTGGTACACTACCAGTTACAATACAGACACATAATCATTCACATTACCTTAAAGAGGTGCTGAGAGGGCTGAGAACCGAATCGAGTCCTAGGCCTGGGGTGATCAGCTCTAACCAATCACAGGCTAGAAATTCACGGGTGGATGGAAAGGGGCAAGAACTGATGGTAAGCCCATTACTTTGCAACAATGTAATAGTTTCTTGTGGATGGGACAGGCCAGCCACCTGACATGTGAGGACCAATCGAATAACCTCTGTAGGGTACTTCCATAGTTATTATCGCTCTCAGTACACAGTAATTTGTGGTGATAGGTTTTTCGGGGAAGGGCCCAGGGATGATGTAATTTGTTCACAAAAAAACAAATGCACACCATGCAATACTGAGATGTACTGGGGAATCTTAATTGTCTTGTATGATCCCTGTTTTTTAAATCACAGTTCTAACTTGCCATTGGCTGAGTCTTCCATTTATTCTGGGGCAGGGTGTTGGGTCCTTGAGAGTCGAGTGGACCCACAGATGACCACTGGCATGCATACCTGGGAGAATTACCCCAACAATGGCTTTGCTCAAAACCTTTTGTATTTATTTGTGATGTCCACAAATGGATTTTGAATGTGCGATTTCGTTCAAAAAACCATAATTCATGTTTGCATCAAATGAGCAATACATTTGAACCTTCAGGTGTACACCACATTATTGGCACTACATATACATGTTTCCATTCAACATCGATTCTCTTCAGGTGGCGTTGAGGTCCACTTGTGTTCTACTTCTGTAGTCCGTTCACTTCCTATGTGTGATGCATTAGCCTGCACCACACCATGTGTCCAGGTTAGGGTAAGATAAGCCTAGGGTAAGCAAAGCAGTCCTCCCAACCATTGATTCCTACCTCCATTATATGCTGTTCCAGGGACATGGGGAGGGAATCTGGACCTTGCATATACCTCTTCGTCTGGTATCCCAAATAGCATTACATGCGGATGGAAAATCTTGTTCCTCCTCATCATCCTCCTCCTTCTTCCATGATGTATGATCAGTGTCACTAAAGCACGGTCCGACATCATGGTGCTCCTGTTTCGAATGGGGTTACAGTGCACTTTTATACTTGGGGCTTTCTTTGTGCTTTGTACGTTGCGCCGCAATATCACGTGGCGATAATAACGTGAGATTTGTGTCCTCCTTTTCACTCCGAGTAATTGCGCTGAGAATCCATGCATAGGGTTCAGCTTGCAGATGATAAAGTTTGTTTGCTGCTTACATGGTACGTCTTTCAACACGCCCATGTTATTACTCGATTTTCTTCATTTTGCGCAAAGAATTTGGAATATGCATGTTCCTTCCCCCGATTTATTTCTTTGCACCGGTCCTTATCTACTTAGCGTTAATTGTCATACAATGTGCTCAGAACAGCGCAACGTAGGAATGGGCCATTGCAAAGTAGGTAAAGACCAGCGCAAAGTCCGATACATGAATCTGCAGCATCCATTGTGCGTGGCACAAAGTGTACTTTTATCCTTTGCGCCACACAAACATTTCTATGAATTGGGCCCAGTGAAAGAAATGCTGCCCCACACTCATCACTTTGTCAATGCACTCACCTCTTCCAGGAGACCAGTAACATGTGCCTCTGCAGCCTTTGCCAGACCCACAGGCCATGCTGATAAACATGCATTGAAATGTCCATACATGTGAAGTGTGGAATGATAAGAAAGATTGTAGCGAATAATTAACAATAAGATATTAGGTAAGACATGGAGAATGTTTCATGGAATGTGTACTTCGCATACTGTTTACATTCTGAAATGCTCATTCTTTTTTATAATTGATCAACGTATTCTCAAATATAGTTTGAATGAAGCAAAAGGTGATGTGCATGCTTCACAATGAGATGTGACAGTGAAGGAAGGGGCTGATGTTAGAAACTTGTTACACCAGTTCAATACAAAGTTTCTCCAAAAAGAAAACTACTTTCCAGTCCATTAAAGTGGACCTTACATGACATGTACGTACCATGTATAATTAATGCTCAGAGAATCGAATACACATTCATAATTCTCAGAGTACCAGGATAGGATGAAATACATAAGTCTGAACTTCACATCTGTGTACTTCTTTGATAGTTTTACCAAGCAAAAAGGTGACAGTAAAAACCATTACAACATTACGTTCGGTAAATGTGCACGACTTCACAACTATTTCAAAAGTAATGCAGTGTATCTAATAGCATAGCACCTAGTCTTAAATTACTGTGCATGTGATGTTACAAGGCATAACAAAGCAGTTGGTAGAACTCATCTGAGTATAGCCGAGGGGGAAGAGTTAAGGTGAAATATCCTTGCCATAGAACATATGTGTTGTCTTTACCAATGCAAATACTAGAATATTAATACTTTCAAAAAGTAACCCCAGCAGGACTGTCAATGCTAAGTATACATAGCTCGAGTCTTACAATTTATACAGAGACCATGGTAGCTTCTTCGTAAGGACAGAGTTGTACTTACTATTTGATGGGTCATGAATCATAAAACATGGGTGAAAACTAACGCTTCAAGCTCATGAGGGAACCCTGAAATGCCATTACGATCCGACTTTGATCAGTTGACACCACTGTTAGCTGTATCGAAACCAAGATATTTAATTAACTGCCCGACCAAAGCAGCTGTAACCACATAAAAGCCCACAACCATGATGACTGGCGTCATCCAGTAGTAACTTGAATGTGCCAAAGGCATGAGAATGATGATGCACTTTACAAAATGACACAGCAGGGCTCCCTATTCTACAGACTAAATTCGGGATCTTTTTGTAAATTGTTCACGGAAAATAACAGCAATTTCTAAAATCACGACCCATGCAAATCAACAGCAGAATGTACTATGGCCGAACCGAATTTGCCTCTCGATGTGGGTTCTTGCATTGAATTTGAAATCTTTAAATCGGCTTTTTGTCAATGCTTGATTAATTAATTAAGTTGGTGCATTACAGTTTTGTACACATCATCTAGTATTCCTACATAATGTGCTTCATGTAACTTGTAATGTCTGCTAAAGAGATGTTCTACAATTATGATATGATATGATATGGTAATTATAACGTGCCTGTACACAAGTGTTTCTAGGCACGACAAGACAAGGAGGGGGAAACAGAGGGAGGATAAAACAACAATCTTACTAGGCCTTGTGTCAAACAAATTGCGCAAGCGCAGGGAAGGGGAGAAGTGCAAAAGTGGGGGTGGCTCAGTGCAGGTAATCAAAGGTTCAGCCAGCGGGTGGCTCCTAAGTGCAGGGAGAGGGGACTGTAGAGTTACAGATACAGGCCACAAGTGCTAGGGGAGCCGAGAGGCTGTGCGAGGTACAACTGGACAGGCAGGGACCTGGCCCCAAGTTCATAGGGTGGCCGGGTGACCAGTGCGTGGAACAGATGGGTCATCAGCAGGGGAGAGGAAGAGAAAGGTCTTGAGATGCTTCCAGAGATGGTTCTGTTCAAGTTTGAGAGAGGAGGGGAGGATGTTCAGAGGGAGCCCCCAGCCCAAGAAAGAGATCTGCCACCAACTCTCGGCTTGGAAAAGCGACTGACCCTCAAAGAGTTGGAGGTGGATGAGCGGAGAGCTCCAGAAGGGCGATACTTAGGAAGAGAGTGTTGGAGGAAGTGCAGTCCCTGGCCCCAGAAAGCCCTGTGGACAATGCAGAGGGTCTTGAACTTGATCCTCGCCACCACTGGGAGCCAATGAAGAGATTTTAGAGCTGTAGAGATACGATCCCTGGGCTTGAGGCCAAAGACAAGACTTGTAGTCATGTTCTGGATATGTTGTAGAGGACGAAGAGTAGATGCAGGAAGATTTAGAAAGAGGCTGTTGCAGTAGTCCAGCCTTGAGAGGACCAGAGCTCTGGAGACAGTGAGCTTCTGGGGGGAAGTGAGAAAAGGAAGAATACCTCTTAGGAGGTGCAGCTGATAGTTTGACTTCTTAGAAACATCAGATATGTGAGGAAAGAAGGAGAGGGTGAAGTCGAAGATGACCCTAGGGCTCTTAGCCTCACAGGTAGGAGCAGGAAGAGGATCCAGAGTAGGCGGCCAGAGAGAGAGAGGAAAGGAGGGAGCTGGTGTTCCGATGAGGATGATCTCCATCTTACTAGCATTAAGGCAGAGATCATTGGCGGCACACCACTCCTGAATTGCAGACAGATTGTCAGGAATGAGAGGAGTAGAGGTGGCAGAGGGGAGCCTGAAAGAGAGCTGGGTGTCAACCGCATAACACTGAAAGTTGGAGCAGAGAGCAGCAATGAGGTGGGCAAGAGGTGCCAGGTATTGGTTGAACAGCCAGAGAGAGAGGTTCGACCCCCTGTGGAACACCACAGATAGAGAGAGAGATAGTAGAGAGGAAGGACCCCAGTTGAACCTGAGAGGGTCTGTCAGTGAGAAAAGAGGTCAAACAGGCCAGGGCCTGATCAGTGATACCCAGGTTATCATGGAGGCACTTAAGCAGGATGGCATAGTTAACCATGTCGAAAGCAGACGAAAGATCGAAGAGAATGAGGACAGAAGGATGATTAGAGTCAAGGTTGGAGAGCAGGTATTCACAGATGTTCAGGAGAGCGTTTTCCATGCTTCTGGACGCTCTGAAGCCATACTGATGGTCATGTAGACAACCAACAGATTCAGTAAGAAGGTTAACCTGAGAGATGGCCAGCTTTTCTAAGAGTTTTCCCAGGAAAGGAGTGATAGAGATCGGACGATAGTTAGCCGGATGGGAAGGATCCGCAGATGGCTTCTTTAAGAGGGGGTGCACAAGGGAGTGCTTCTTGGGGGAGGAGAAGGTTCCAGAGGCAAAGGAGTAATTGAAGAAATCGGCCAAGTCTGAAGCACGGGTGTCGATGTGGTCCTTGATAGTTCTGGAGGAACAGCGAAGAACCTGTTTTGACAAGACTTTCATAGATTGGACTTGTCTATAAACGTTGTCAGGGGTGAACAGGGGAAAGGAAGAGAAGGTAGGAGGAGAGGCGGCCACATGAAGGCCAGGAGTGGAGGAGGAGGAAGAAGAGGAAGAGAAGGTGGACAGGATGTCCTGAGACTTAGTGGTGAAATGAGAGGCCAAGGCCATACAGAGGACCAGGTAGGGAATAGGAGAGCTAGAGACTGCAGCAGGACTGGGCAGATCCTTGCAGATTTGGAAGAGTTAGACCGAGTTGTTAGATGCCGCAGAGACACAGGCTTGGATATTTGCTCTCTTCTGGGCAGGGACAGAGAGAGGGTACTGCCTTTGGAGCAGGTGGCAGGCCAGTTGTCAGAGAGTGCACCTGTTGCCCTCCACTTCTCTCCCCCACTCTGCACTTGCATTTAAGGGTTATGAGGTCGGAGTTGTACCAGGAGTTGCACTTGGATTTGGGCTTCAAGCGGATCCTCATGACAGGGGCAAGTACATCAAGAGTGTCAGAGACAGAAAGATGAAGGTTGGAAAGGGCTGTGTCAGAGTGAGAGTCAGCCGAAGGTGCGGAAGGAGGAGAGAACGTAGCAGCAAAAGCCTCCACTGACACACGCTTCATTGGTCGAATGACTGAGAAGGTAAGCGGCAGTGCTGGAGACAGCTTGGCCTGAGAGATAGAGAGAGATGGGAAAAAAGAAGAAAGTGGTCACTCAAGGAGAGAGGAGTGGTGAGAGGGTTGGAGAGGGGGAGGTATGAGGAGATCGGAACATCCAGGGTGTGCCCTGCAGAGTCGGGCCAGAGGGAAGAATAGAGGGAGAGAGGGAGTCACAGAGGTTGCAAAAGAGCCCTGCTGGAGGGCAAGAAGCATCCAAGTGGATGTTAAGGTTGTTAAGGTTGAGAAGTTAAGAGGTAGAGGCGAGGGGGAGGAGGAAAGATCCACCCACTCAAAGAGGAAGGAGGCTACCGGGCGGGCCGGTAGATAGTGGCCACAGTGAGAGAAAGACCAGGAGAGAGAGAGAGCTTGCAGAGCAGGCATTCAAAGGAGGAGTAGTCCTGCATAGGAATGATAGAAGCAGGGATCTACTCCGGGAAGAACAAGCCTACACCCCCATTGGGATGGTTGCTTCTGGGCATGGAGAGGATCTTGTAGCCATCAGGAAGGAGAGTGTCAAAGTTTGTGACAGAGCTGGCCGTGGACCACATCTCGGTCAGACAGAGAAAATCCAGATCGAGTTCTTCCAGGAGACGGCAGATGTCAGAGGAGTGTTTGACAGCTGAGCGAGAGTTGAGAGTGGAAATGTGGAGTAGGTTGCCCCCTTTGAAGGACTTCTGTGGAGGGGAACAGGTCAGAGGCATGCACTGAAGAAGTGTTGAAGGTGCCCTAGGATGGGCAGAGGAGGAAGGAGGAGAGGGCAAGGTAGCAAAAGACGAGGAGGTGGGTGTCAGAGGGGTGGTGGAGGAAGGAGGCCACAGGGTGGCCGGAGAAGCAGCAGAGGCAGCCATAGAAGTGGCAGAGAATGGAGGAGGCAGAGGAGCCAGAGAGGGGAAAGTAGGGACAGCAGGAGAAGAAAGTAAGGTGATAAGGTGCAGTAAGCATCTATCAAAAAGGAGGAGGTTGACCTTTGACCAAGACGGTGCTGTTTAGGTAAACATTAATGATGATCTTGGAGGAATGGAAGGGGGCCACAAGGGCCTCCCATCAGGTGCTACCATTAATGGGTGATGGGGAAAAAAAAGAGAAAACAGAGACCATATGGGGGGTCCATATGCATGGAGAGGGAGCTACAAAGAGGATGTTGGTAAGGGTATGTGTGGATGAAGCACCGGTGTAGTATCAGTGATGGGCAGGCCTGGGTTGGAGACCAGGATATCCCTTTTGAACTTATTCCTACCAGACTTATTGAGAAGGTTAGGACAGTCGATAGAAAAGTGGTTCGAGAAGATAGAGACAGAGAGCACCCTAGAGGGTGCAGAGAAGGGGGTGAGCTAGGGGCAGCCAGGAGGAGGCAAACACTAGGACAGGGGGGAATACAGAAGGAGGAGGGGCACACAGTGGACAGAAAAAAGACCGAAACTCAGATGCAATATATAGACAGGTTAGTTGCCGAAGAACTTAGAAGGAAATAAAGGACACAGCAGGGATGCAGGAAATACAATGTAAGCAAACAACCAAGGAGAAACAAAAATGCGAAACAGAACAATCGACCAGGGAACCTAGAAGAAGGAATGAACAGGAAGGATGCAGGCAAGACAATGTAAGCAATCAGCCAGGAGAAACAGAAACACCAAAAACAGAACAATTGACCAGGAAATCTAGAAGAAAGAATGAACAGCAGGGAAGCAGGCAGTATGATGTAAGCAAGCAACCATAGAAAGTACAACACCCTAGAGGCAGAACAGACTACCAAGGGAAACTAGAAGAAGTAATGAACAGCAGGGATGGAGGCAGTACGATGTTAGCAAGCAACCATGGAAAGTAAAACACCACAGAGGCAGAACAGACTATCAAGGGAACCTAGAGGAAAAGAATGCAACAGCCAAGGAGAACAAAAACACAAAGGTACATAATAGGTAAGAGGAGGAAAGGGTGTTAGGAAAGGGGGAAGGAGAGGGCCCTCAGGGGATCCAGAGGGCATGCAGCCGAGTAGTGAAGAAGGCATAGAGAGCACACAGTCTATGATTGCAAGGAAACACACACGGCCTAGGATGCGAGGGAGCACAAACAATCAAGGATTGTGAGGTAACGATGCAGCCTAAGGTCAGGAGTGAATGAGTGCAATCAAGGATTGCAAGGGAACGCACGTGGGCTAAAATGTGAGGGAACGCACGCAATCGAGGATTGCGAGGGAGCACAGGTAGCCTAAGGTCGCGAGTGAGCAAGCACAATTGCTGAAAAGCAGTTTGAGAAGATAGTGACAGAGAGCACCATAGAGGGTGCAGAGAAGGGGGTGAGCTGGGGGCAGCCAGGAGGAGGCAAACACTAGGACAGGGGGTGACACAGAAGGAGGAGGGGCACACAGTGGACAGAATAAAGACCGAAACTCAGATTCAATATATAGACAGGTTAGTTGCCGAAGAACCTAGAAGGAAACAAAGGACACAGCAGGGATGCAGGCAATACAATCTAAGCAAACAACCGAGGAGAAACAAAAATGCCAAACAGAACAATCGACCAGGGAACCTAGAAGAAGGAATGAACAGCAAGGATGCAGGCAAGACAATGTAAGCAAACAACCAGGAGAATCAGAAACACCAAAAACAGAATAATCGACCAGGGAATCTAGAAGAAAGAATGAACAGCAGGGAAGCAGGCAGTACGATGTAAGCAAGCAACCATAGAAAGTACAACACCACAAAGGCAGAACAGACTACCAAGGGAAACTAGAAGAAGGGATGAACAGCAGGGATGGAGGCAGTACGATGTTAGCAAGCAACCATGGAAAGTAAAACACTACAGAGGCAGAAAAGACTACCAAGGGAACCTAGAGGAAAATAATGCAACAGCCAAGAAGAACAAAAGCTCAAAGGTACACAATAGGTAAGAGGATGAAAGGGTGTTAGGAAAGGGGGAAGGAGAGGACACTCAGGGGATGCAGAGGGCATGCAGCCGAGTAGTGAAGAAGGCATAGAGTGCACGCAGTCTATGATTGCAAGGGAACACACGCGGCCTAGGATGCGAGGGAGCATACGCAATCAAGGATTGCAAGGTAACGATGCAGCCTAAGGTCAGGAGTGAATGAGTGCAATCAAGGATTACGAGGGAACACACGTGGCCTAAGGTCGCGAGTGAGCAAGCACAATTGAGGATTGCAAGGGAATGCACGCGGCCTAAGATGGGAGGGAGAACGCGTGGCCTAGGGTGCGAGTGAGTGCACGCAATCAGGGATTGCGTGGGAGCATAGTGAGCAGGGGGTAGGAGGGAAGGATGGCAGGGACAGGTCATTGCAGAAGCAACAACGCGAATGCAGGAGTAAGAAGGGGTACCAGGTCAGAGGGGTTGCGTGGAGTGAAGCAAGCTAAACTCTCCCTGCAGCTTCTTAACTGGTGGCCGCAGACAGGAGGGTGAGTCGTCTGCACTCACTGTCTGCGACACATCCCCTTCACCACCAGACACCTGTGTTGCTCAACACCACAGCCTTGTCCTGCGAGGGCTTTGCGGCAGAGGGTCCATGACTTGTCTCTTATATGTGGGGAAGCGTGAATGTAGTGGAGCGTGCTACGTGCCATTGAGCAGCGTCTCCTGCGCCCCTGCGTCTTTCAATACCGTGGGTTTGTCCTGCGAGGGCTTTGCGCAGAATGTCCGTGCCTCGGTTCTTATAGGCGCGGAAGCGTGGACATAGTGAAGCGAGCTATGTGTTGTCGGGCAGCGTCTTCTGCGCACCTGCGTAGCTCAACACTGCGGCCTTGTTCCTAAAATGGGTATCTTGTTCTATATATTTATCTCAGCATAGAGTCACTGAGTTTGGATCGCAAAGATACAGACACATTTAAGTAGCTATTACATGTATGTTTTGTGTACATCGTTTTTGTATTTAATATTTCTTTTCTAATTTTTTCCCCGAGGCTGCTGGGACTTGTAGTTTCTTCCCCTAAACTGTCTGGTTATGGCTTTCTTGGTAGCAGATGCTAGCCTACAATACTTGGTGCACCTGCAGGAGGGACAAATGTGCACCAGCTAAGAATCTGGTCCCTCAAAGTGCCTGCTACCCTATGTTTCCTGCTTTGCTTCATGAGAAAATGAAATCCAAAAAACAGACCGTACACTATGCAAGAAGTAATGCAGATTTATTGGACCGAAACAGCTGGGAAGCACGGTTCAGACAGCCCCTATTTAGAACTGCATAGAAATCGTGTGTCCATTCTGTAATTTCAAACCTGTGAAAGTGTCATTTGTCATTTGAATTTTACTTTATTTCTGAGAATCTACCACCACTACATCGTCCGTATCTTTTGAACCATACGTGCTAGGAACGAGATTGTCATCTTAAAGCTAAGTATCTAAGCTTTCCAACAATCCCAACCGCGACTTTCTACTCCCTACAGTTTTTCCATAATCGCGCTCGACGCACTCAGAAAAAGTGCCGCGAATTGCAATCTGGCTCAGTTTTACCACACGTTAAAAATCGCTGTCTTTTGCTTGCAACTGCTGAAATTCGCTTTCAATCTGATAATCGTTCCTGATTAATTGCTAGTGTTGACCTGAACTCATTCAAAGTAGCTGTCACCTACCCTGAATCTCCTATAGGGAATTAAAATCATTTTTAGCATATTTTCACTTCTTTGCAAATCCCATTTAAAGTATTCTTGCCTGTGTTTTAAAATCATCCCTGTTGCTTTAAGCTTGCTAGGGGGGAACTGAATTGGTATTGCCTTTGATTGTATTCCTGAAAATTGTGTGATCCCCTTCCATCTCTTTATATTGCATAGGGGGGGAGTCAATTGCAACAAGGGGAAAAGTGATTATATTATCTCTTGTGGAAACCATCTCAGTTATTTCTGTGCTGCATTCTTTTCCATCATTGCATTTCCTTGAAACCATAAAAGCATTCTCAGCTACCTTATCCTCTCTATACCAACTCCTAAGTAATTAAAAAGGTGTGCTAGTGTAATAGTATCCATTGTTGATCACTGTCATATTCATAAGTGTGCTATCAAATATTAATTTATTTATAAAAGTGTGATATATATCTTGTTTAATTTTTCAATAAATCTTTTCATTTGCAAAACAAACCTACTTCTTGGCTCAGTGAGGTCAGGGGGATTCAAAGAGAGGGGCGTTATACAAGGGTTTATCATCCAGATCTATGAACTTGTCATAAAAATATATAAATAAGGGCTTCCCTTGGGCATCCCAGACTAGGCACTGACTTAGTTGGAGTACTGAATTGAAGTCACTTAACAGCAGTGCACAGAGTGTTTACAGGCTCTGTGAGCCTTGCTTCCAAAGCGTGAGGGGCGCTGAGGCTGCTGGGGTTGTAGTTCTTTCCCCCAGGCTGCTGGGACTTGTAGTTTCTTCCCCTAAACTGTCTGGTTATGGCTTTCTTGGTAGCAGATGCTAGCCTACAATACTTGGTGCACCTGCAGGAGGGACAAATGTGCACCAGCTAAGAATCTGGTCCCTCAAAGTGCCTGCTACCCTATGTTTCCTGCTTTGCTTCATGAGAAAATGAAATCCAAAAAACAGACCGTACACTATGCAAGAAGTAATGCAGATTTATTGGACCGAAACAGCTGGGAAGCACGGTTCAGACAGCCCCGTTGAACTGAACTAAATTAAATACACCACCCACTGCGGCTGTACATTTTATACATAATTTTCCAAATTAAAAATACAACATTTTAGTTAAATTTTTAAGGCTGGTCAGAGGAGCTGATTGGTGGGGCTACGTCAGTACCCTATATCCAAATGTATGTTGAGTGACCCGAATTGGACAATAAACCCTTTGGACACAATTACATTACCACCCCTTGTAACATCACAAACCTTCCCATGCCGTCCCTCAATTACGTGATTTTGCTGATCAGTCAAAAACAAATGTTTCCCATTGGTTGGCAATGTCCAATGTACAAAATGGCTTGAGATGGCAAGGGTGAGACACTCACACTGAGTGGTACAAATTGCGTGCCCCGCATACATCAGTGAGGACACTGTACAATGTTGCACCATAGGGATATCAAAACCTCTCCCCGCTGATTGCCTCTTCTGCCCATACCCCATAACCCCTACCCTAACCCTCGGGCTCCCCAACTCCCTTCTCACGTCTTGCTGCCAAGTGTGGTATAAAAAACTACACTTCACCGTCGCTGACGTTAATTAACCATATTTAATTTTGATTTCTCTGCCAATTCTACTTGTGCACCCAGGTGCCTAGCTCATTGGCCTCAAAAGTATCTATTACAGTGACTTTGCTGTGGCTGCGTTCTCCTGGGAAACTTTGGCCATGATACATTTTAGCACACTGTTTCTTCTGAATGCTCAATAAATACATACTTCTTGTCACACAAGGCATGCAGCTCTATCATTATGAGCAGTCTTCAAGGAATGGTTTCTTAACATGGGCCTACAAACAAAATGGCATCTATTCTGTTCACATATTGCTCAAAGGTCCCCTTACCATATACCCCCTACAACATCTTGCACAGTCACACAGTGGCCGCTCTATAAAACTATCATATACTATGCCCAAAGCACACACCCCTCATTGCGTTCCACCATGGGACTTCTCGTGCTGTGCCTGTTTCTGTATCACCTTATGGCAGTGCCATGTTCAATGGCACCTGCACCCTTGATGTCACTCACCATGTCACTCTTGATGTCACCTTCTTACTTGTGCTATTGGTACGTGTGCCCCCGTTGGCAGCATTGAATCTGAGCCTTTACAACAAGCCCATTGTCGACGCCCCCTCCTATGAGCAGAGGAGGCTAAATTGCTATTATATATTTATTTGGCCCATTAAATGTATTTTTTATTCAATTCAGAGGATATTTAGTTTAGGCTAATCATAGGGGTTATACGGATATGGAAATCTTGGGAAATATTTTGTCCTCTGGCACTGTGTGTCTGTTGCTGTCATGTTAAGGATTGTTAAGATGTAAATAAGCTGCTCTCCCAGGTGAGACAGATGATAGAATCTTGCTGTAGTACTCATTTCCAATTGTTGTCCAGGGCTAAGATTCACAGCAGAATACTGCCTTCTGCCTTCAACCTCCTCAATGTGAAAGGTCTTACGTTCTTGCAAACCAGGGCTGGCGCAGCCCCTGAACATTTTTGGGACTCATATATCTCTTAAACATGCAGAGGCTGAGGCAGGAAATCTTTATATTAGTACATTTCATGAGAAGCACTTTGTGGCATTATATAGGTGTCAGAGCTTTTAAATAAAATAATGCAGAAGACCCTCACTAGCAGACTCTTCCACAGCTCGCAAAACTGAACAAATGTATCACATTGCTGATCTGAAAAGTGCACCCTGTTAGGTTGCATTCAGTTATAACATATTACTTCACACATCCGCCGAAGAATCTTGAAGTAAAGCGCCAGGACATCAAAGCCATAAAGGTCCATTGTCGTCAACCGGGGTTCAGAAGATTTCTGAAACCACTGGAAGCCAGTCGAGTTGCATTGCGCAGAAGCGGGGACAGCTCGACGCCACGCTGCTCGATGATCGGAGCCACAATGCTCAGCCTTTGCCTAACAAAATTGAAAGAAGGGCTCCCTTTCCATCGCCATCGACCGCTTTGTCCCACCAGAGAAAGTCGAAGTCGTTGACGACCAAGGAGAATCCGCTGGTGGGTTTCCCGCCACCTGACATCCACAAAGACGCTGACAAATGAAGATCCGAAATCCAGCTGTGGTCGAGTCCCGATTGTCGACACCGACACCCGCGGCTGTGTCTACGTTCTTCATTGAGTCTTTTTTGTGGCGCCAAACTCTTTTCTTCGAGGACTCTCAATGTCGATTCACATTTCTTCGAGGACTCAATGTCCTGTGGGTCCTGCTTTAAAGGGAGTCCACCCGCGAGGGATCCGTCAACGAACCGTCAAAGAAACTCTGCTAAACTCAGGTACATTGGGCTAGTGAAACATTTTTGACTAGGAAACAAGACTATTTTAACATTAATGGACTGGGCTTGTTAATACACTTTATTACAGATTGCCCAGGTGGGGGCATCCTCCCCCAGAACTGCCTGTAGGTAGAGGGAGTCTGTATTATGCCATTGTTCAACCCAACTTGTCTTCCTTCCTATGATCTATGCTGATGCACATTGTTATATGATTTGTCTGCCATTATAACTGTCAGCAGTTGATGCATTTTAAAGGAGTCAATAGCTAAGTGTGGTACCACATAGAAATTATATATCTTTGCCATATTCGATTTGCCAAAGTACAAAGTGTGTTATTAATTGGGTATATATATTGAACATTATTTTTATACAAAGAACTGTGTTCGCACACAAAATAGAGTGTGGACATTCCTTTGTGGGGGAATAATTCTAAATCCAGAAGGCCCTCGGGCCAGTCACAGACAGGGAGTCAGGGAGGTAGTCCCACAAATGGGGTCCCTCACTCCCCTGACTATGTAAGTCCCCGCTACAAGGGAAACCGACCCATCCTTGGTTATGTGTGGACTCCTCCTGCCCAAGGGGGGGGGTCCAACCAGGCACCCAACCCAGGGAACTTCCCTCCTAACTTCCCCCAGGAGGGCAGAAATTCACCAAACGTGGGCAGAACTTTTTTCCCAGGTATCCACCCAATTTCCAGCCCCAAAATCATCCATCCTTCTTTCCCCAATTCCCTGAGCCCAGACCACCTAATCCGGGAGAGGGGAGGCCAAGGGTGGAGGGGTAACCAAATCTTCCCAACCCGGGGTACTACCAGAGAAGGGATAGCTACCCTTCCCGGGATCAGCCAAGGGGATAAAATAGAACCCCGTATCAGCCTGAGCGGGTTTCACAGTTAGAGCGCCAGGTCCAAAATATGGCACGGGATCTGGGTCACATGCTGAGGGCTCAACAGAACCCTCAGATGAGCATGCTGGCGCAGAATACCCCAAACTCTGGGCCTGGTGCTCCAGAACAATGACGGGGGCAGCACCCCGATAACCCACCGGTTCCCAGGGAGGAGGCACAAGGGGAAAGGGGGGTGTAAAGCCTTGGAGGAAGCTTCCTTCCCCACTTGTAAGCAGCCCCTGGAAACCCAGGAACCGGAAACAAAATCTCCTACCCCTGAATGTCTGCCACCCAAGGAGCAGAGAGGAGGTAGGAGAAACAAAGGACCCAAACAGACCCACTTTGCGGAGGAGGTACAGATCTTCCAATTTGAGGGAGAGGGATCCTGAGAGGATCCTGGGAAAAGGATCTTCTCCTTCAGAGATGGGGGAACTCCTCCCAAAGAAAAATGGGTCCCAAGGGATCTAAATCCAGACTGGGTAGATGTGGGGACTGAGCTAGCGCCGCCCATCATCTCATCCCAGAACCAACAGCATCAAAATCCCCTGGTTCAAATCCATTCTGGTGACTGCCTCCAAAAAGGGGGGGGGGCGGCCCAGAACCGGAACCAGGGGAACCCACAACGGCTCTGATTTCCAGTTGCCAACTTTGTCTTGCAAATTCCCATGACTCTCCGCAGAATTCTGCCCAAATCTCTTCTCTTTGCATGTCCATAACCAGAAAGTTGGCCCACCAGTTGTCCAGAAATGTGCATTATCTGTGCCCCCTTGAGGAGAAGGAGGGAAGATACTATGCCCCGGTACAAGTACAGGGACAGGGTACAATTTTGGCACTGGTGGACACTGGATCCCAAGCTACCCTTCGGGCCTTTGATGAACTAAATGCAGGAAGGAGGGAGAATTACCAAATTCCTCTCACCTCTCTTCCTGGACAATTTCATAACTTTGACGGGAAGGAAATTCCTGTTGAGGGGACTGCGGATTTGGACATTAAAATTGGGTGACACAAGGTGAAACACCCGGTCATAGTAGTGACTCCAGAGGGTACCCCTTGTTTACTAGGGAATGACCTCCTGAGAAGGTTGTCACCTCTAATAGATTGCGTAAACAAGGTCCTCTGGACCCAGACTAGCCGACCAATAAAATTAAAACAGAGTGTCAACCATGTTAGTTTAAATGGCACATGCCACATGGTTGAACAAAAATCCGACCAAGTAGAATTTCACTTCCAGAACAACCAAATTCCAGACGTGACAGTAATAGCAGTAGGACAACAGACTGGCGATGGGGGGTCCTCTCTATTTCTGAAAATCAACCTTCCTTCCAGTTTAAGGTGATATTCCACACTGGAAGGAAATACTCTGAAATTCTTTACCAATCCACAATCAGACATTCCCACTCCAATAGTCCAGAAAGATGTTAAATCAGCTCAGAGCCTGGCTGATATTCAGCAAATTGGAGAGCAGTTATTCATCCCTGTTCAGTTAAATGATGGGAAGGACTCTGTTCTTGCCCGAGTGGGTGTGAACAACGGTAAGAGCTTCATCAACGAAGCCACGTTCCGTCAACTCCCAAAGGATCCAGCCATTCCCACATTCAAACTGATAGACAAATGGGAAATGGACCTGAAAGCACCCAATTCCAAACATCTCCTGCTGAGCAGGTGTATGCTCAAAATCTCCATTGGCAACAAGAGCATAGTCCATAATTGTTGGGTCGTGCGAGACGTTACTGCCGCCTTTTACTTAGGCAGTGATATTCTCAATCGCTTTGCCATTAGTTTGGACCTAATAAACTTCAAAGCTTGGTCCCGATTAGCGGATAATCCCATGGGCTTTGATGATCCAGAAAAAGCATTTAGGTCGGCTCAATTGCTACCTTATGCAGTTGAAATTCAGATTAAAGAGGAAGTCACCATCCCAGAAAGGACCCGACAATTCTCCCTGGAAGTGAAAGTTAAAAGAGGACAGAAATTGAAAAACCCTGATGCTTATATTCATCTAAATGCTTTTCTCCAACAGCAAGGGTTAGGGGTAAACCCAATGCCATTAGTCAACATAGAACATGATACCATTCCAATAGAGGTGGATAACAGTGACTTAAAGAGTATTACTCTAACCGCAGGCACCATTATTGGAATGGCGGTTGATGACCAACATTTCTCCATTGATCTAGGAAATGAACTGTTAGGACCAATCCCCAAGGACTGTTTTGACAGTGACAGTGATGACAATACAAAACCAGACAGGATCTTTACCCAGCATGGGGGGAACTTCCTGGTGTACACTTCCTGCCCTTATGGTAAAGAAGATGTGACTTGTGACGTCAGAAGGGATGAGGTGATTTTCCAGGTCCATGAGGGCTGCCTTTCCCACCTGAAGCATCCAGTCCAAGTCAGCCCTCTGACCAGGGAATTCTCCACCCAGTTGGAGGAGGCCGCTGAGATAGCAAAACTAGAAGTCTTTCCAGGCTTCAGGCAGATGGTGGAAGAGAGAGTCAACCTAGCTGATGCCTGTGTGACTCTGGAACAGAAGCAAAAGTTGAAGCACGTTTTCTTGGATTTTCAAGATCTCTTTGCAGTAGACTCATATGACTGTGGTCGCACCGGCATCCACACAACAACAATTCCCACGGACCCTGGCATGACTCCAGTGTTTGTGAAGCAATATCGCTTGCCTCTCGCATCCATGGAGTCCCTTACTGAAATAATTAAGAACCTTGAGTCCCGGGGAATAATCCGTCCAGTACACAGCACCTTCAATAATCTGGTGCTGGGAATATTGTAGCCAAACGGCCAGTGGAGACTCTGCGCCGACCTTAGGGAGCTCAACAAACGGGTCCATACTTTCCGATGGCCTCTTCCCTACATTGACCAAGGGCTGGCCCAGATCCAGGGGTCACAGGTATTCACTGCAATAGACCTGACCAAAGGATACTGGACTGTGCCTGTCAGTAGGGAGGACTAATACAAACTGGCTTTTATCTTTGGGGGCCAGCAGTACACATGGACCCGGACTCCCTTCGGATACCTCAACTCTGGCAATGAATTCAACATTTTCCTACATAAGGCCATGCCCGACCTGGGTGCGAGGGGTAACCTGGCTTATGTAGATGATGTCCTCATCAAAAGTTCATCTGTGGAGGAACACATAGCAGGGATCTGCTATGTTCTGATACAGTTGAGGGCTGCCAGAGCAAAACTTTCCTTTCAGAAAGCACAATGGTGTAGAACCCGTGTTAATTTCTTGGGGCATGAGATTACTCCTCATGGTCTCTATCCCCAGGGAAAAGAAAGTGGAAGCACTCCAGAAACTGAAAGACCCCAAAACTCTGCTGGAAATAAGGAGCCTCCTCGGACTGACTAATTACAGCAGAAAGTTCATTGAGGGCTACGCAGAGATCACCAGACCCCTGATTCATCTCTTGAAGGGGGGGTCAAGTGGGAATGGGGTCCAGAACAATCCGAGGCAGAAAGACAGCTCAAAAGAAGCCTCTCACAAGCACCTTGCCTAGCTTACCGTGTCAGAAACAAGGAGTTTTTCTTGGAGACAGGGTTCTCTAATACATGCTTGACTGCAGTATTATATCAAAAGCATGACACGGTCGATAATGTAATCTCCTATGCGAGCAAAACTTTATCCTCTGTGGAGGAAAAATTCAATGATTGTGAGAAGGCACTCCTGGCAACGGTGTGGGCATTGAAGAATTACCGCCCGTTTATCCAGGGGAACACATCATAGTGGAGACTCCACACCAGCCTCTGCAATATCTCCAAAGTGACAGAATCCGGCCGGAAATGTGAGTAATTCCCAAATTACATCCTGGATTCTGTCAATGCAAGGCTTTCCGGTGGAGGTCAGATATGGTCATAACAAGAAGAGTCCCCTCGCGCAAGGTCTGGCTCACTTGCATGATTGTGCCAGAGAAAACTGTCTCGAGGACGAAAGTCTAAAATTCAAGGACAACATGGAGGCATACCCTAATTCCCCCCATAAAGTCTTTGAAGAAGGCAAGTGTGAGGGAATGCGCACTGTCTATGTGGGTGGATGCTCTTACCATGTTGACAACAACAGGGAGAAAGAACTGGTTGCCGGTGTAGGGAATGCATGGGTGAATGAGTCCCCAGAACCCTCCGCTGGATACAAGATTGGTCCCCGAAGTAGTCAGGTGGCAAAGTTGATGGCTGTGTATCAAGCCATTCTCACTGCTGTCCAACATCAACTCCACAAACTGGTCATAATCACAGATTAGACTATGTACGGAATGGGTTCGTGGAGCACCTGGTTAATTGGAAAACCAGAGGCATGTTATGTGCTAATAACAAACCCTTGAAACATGGGAAGTTAATTCAAAACATTGATGCTCTGGTCACCGTGAATGGGATGACCATCTACTGGAAGAAGATCAAAGGTCATTCCATAGTAGAGGGACCAGACAAAACTGGAAATGACTTAGCTGATCAGCTGGCCAAAACCAGGGCCATCCAAGGGGATCTAATAGAGATTGACTCCCTGTTGGGGGAAATCCAGGTCACTGCTATCACTAGGTCCCAGACAAATGCTCACAATGATCTTTCAACTGCACAATGGAGTAAGGAGACCCCAGATGCTGATTTGATCACAGAAGGGAGATCCAATAATTGGTAAGTTTTACCAACACATTGAGGACCCTGAGAACTTTCCCCTGACGGATTCCGATTACATAGGGAAAGAGGACCTTAGAGTGTTGATGGAATGTCCAAAAACGTTCTGAATCCAAGACGGTTTGTTGGTAAGGAAATCCCAAGCTGGCCATGATCAGTGGGTGGTCCGTACCTCATTCCGAAGCCTGATATTAGGTCACGCCAGTGATGCGGCCACCGCCGGTCATAGGGGTTTCATACAACACTTGAGATCTTAAGAGAGGTTGCTTACTGGCCACACATGGGGCAGCACCTCGACCAATACTTGAAGGGGTGTCTTGTGTGTGCACAATTTCAGCCAACATCCCTCACACACCGTGCGCCTCTCCAAAAGAGGGAGATGACACTGCCATGGTCAGATTTGCAAGTCGACTTCATCGGCCCGTGATACGCTCCTCTAGGGGGAATAAGTACATGTTGATGGTGACATGCTTATTTACTAAATGGGTGGAATGTCTCCCGGCCCCTAACTGCAAGGCAGAAACAGCAGCTGCCCTGATGATCAACCACATCTTTTCCCGTTTTGGTTTACCCCAAAGGATTGAGTCAGACAGAGGTAGCCATTTTACCAGCGAAGTAATGACTAACATGTGGGAGATACTGGGGGTTAAAAGGAAGCTACACATTGCTTACCGGCCAGCTTCTTCTGCGGCAGTAGAACGTTACAACCGAACCATTGTGAGCATATTAAAAAAGTTTGTGGCAGATTCTGGGCCAAGTTGGGATATCCGATTACCTCTGGTCCTAATGGCCATCAGATCTACCTCTTCATCTGCAACTAAAATGTCCCTGTTTGAGCTGATGACTGGATGCAGGATGGTGCTTCCCCAGCATTTGCTCTACAGGAACCAAGAGCAAACCTTGATCAATGCCTCCACAGCGCATGAGTATGTTGAAAATTTAAGGAAACACCTCCAACATGCTTTTGCCTATGCTCAGCGAAACCTAGAAAGATCAGCCGATAGCATGAAAACTCACTATGATTTGAAGCCTACTAGGAAAGAATACAATGTAGGGGACCGGGTTTATCTATACAATTTCCAAAGGAACCAGGCCAAACAGCGGAAATTTCTGCCTACATGGAAGGGACCTTTTGAAATTGTAGACAAGATCTCCCCAGTCGCCTACAAGATCTGCATCCCCAAGGGTAGTTTGGCGGAAGGGGAAGACAAGTGGGTCCATATAAATCAGCTAAAGTGTTGCCATCCCAGGCACACTGCAGCAACTGCAGGAGTCCTCTGCAATCTCAGAGGGGGCTGCTCCAGAGTAATACAAGTCCAACCCTAAAATATTCCACATATAGCCTATAAAATCTTAGGATTCTTGAATGCAAATGTCTCCTGATGTATAAAATGTATATGTTCGCCCCACCATTAATAGTGGTGGGGAAATGTCTACGAATATGTTCTGCCGCTTTTGCTTTGTCATCCTAGGAGAGATGAAACCATGGAGACTAACCAAGGAGGACGACCCGGGGACCGGGAGCAAGGATCCGAGGGGCCCGGGGTACCACCCAATACTCCCATCAGGACCGGCGAGGAGAACCGATCGATCCACCCTGATGGAGGAATAGATGCTGAACTTTGCCATCTCCGGAAATGGAAGAAGATGATGCGGACATCCCAGCGCGTGGATCAAAACATCCTTTGCACCGGACTCCCCCTCGACTCGAAATCAAAGTGCAGTCGGGCAGGGGGGCTTGTTAGGTGTATCGACCCACGTTCAAGTTATTATGCTGCAACATTTGGTGCTGTGGGCTTAGAAAATCCAAGATGGCCAAGAAGCCCACATTGGCGCCAGAATCCAGGAAAACCGTGCAGTTTTTGCACACACCAAAATGGTCACCTGACCTGCCACCCACCAGTGCGAGCGTGATGGGCCAGAAGCGCCATGAGTGAAACGTGGTGCCAAAGGAAAAACAGCAGTGCCTGTTAGCTCAAAAAGCGCTTTAAAATCACCCTTGTTTCTCTGAATGCAAGCTCAAAATGCCTATTTCAAACATTGCAAGATATTCAAAAATCTTACAGAACACCAGCAGACGTCTGGTAGAATGACGTCTTGTGTGCATACCAAATTTGGAAAGATGAAGTGCCTAAAATAATGTTCATAACAAAACTGGCTGAGCTGTGGATGTCAGCAGCTTAAGTGAAATTGGACTTAAAGCCACTAAAATCGAAATGTTAAAATAAATGAGTGACCTACATTTGAGTGTCACATAGGTTGCAACTGTTTAAATGTCATAGTTTTGAACTTAGAATCAGCGTTCTAGCTGCATGTGTCAAAATTGTAAGTTTGATTTGAATGAAGAAAAACTGGAACAAAAGTGACATTTGGCTGAAGCCTGGCTTAAAGAGATTGAATTTTGCCCGGCAACTACCCCCGACAGGAGTTGAAACTTGCCTAGCAACTGCATTCCCAGGCCTGGCTGCATTCTGCTGCCCCCACCAAAAGGAGATTACACCTCCCTGATTGAATCAGGGGAGTAGTACCTGGGACTGTAGGAAACAGAACAATGAACTTTCCTTGGCTCAGGCAAACGTTAAATCAGGGGGTCGTAAATGGCATCCTCTTGGAAGGGAATGGGAGGGGCACTGCCTCTGTGAGCCAGCTGAGCTTGGAGGCGGGGACGAACAAGGAATTCCCCATGTGCTTTGGGACCTAAACCACACCCATCTGGGCCAGAGCATAGTTTTAGAAAGGTGGATAATTCATAGTACATAATTGTCAAAATTATATCAATAATATCATGATTCCTGTGATTTTTCTGTGCACATTTTAAGAGGTGTTAGGACTCTGTGGTATGTTCTAGGGGGTAGTAGCAGAAAATAGGGTATTACTCCAAATGTAAGTATGTTAAATTTGACACTTCATCATCTGATGCCCATATTCCTTGCGCACATGTGTGTAAATTCTGGAAAAGTTTAGAGGTTGTGTTCTGTATGATAAGGGTAGAATTCTGTCAGAAGTGAACACAACATCTTACAAAGACAGGGATCGGATGGTTTGGCGCTATAGAAAATATGTTAACTGGACATATAATATTAGAAAAATTGTACATAGATAAATATGCATTTAAGTCAAAAATAGATTTGTGTGCAAAGTGACAAGGGGAGTGTTCTTTCTATATGCCATAAAAAGGATGCCGGATGACTCACAATTCAGATCCCCAGTCAGGCGACAGAGAATCCTATAGCCTATCAGGAACCTCAGAGGGTTGGGCATAGAAAGTCAGCCTTCCCACCCACTTTCAAAAGACATAAAAAGACCAACTGAAACCCTGGTAGGGAATGCTCTTTCCACTTTCTTGCGAAGCACTTTGCCGGACCAGACAATATCCAGAAGGACCATATCCAGAACTTAGACTCCAGATAGACTCCAGAACTTGAAGCAGAGAGGCCTTAACTAAAAGCTGAATCCTTCTCAGCAGGCCTCAGAATCCAGCCACCTAACCAAACTATTCAACAACCGGGCTGTGCTGTTCGCTTCTGGCTAGAACTTTTGCCAGAACCAGAGACCCAGACCAGACCGCGGTGCCAGTGCCAGAACCCAGAAAGCAGAGCTATATCCAGACCGCGGTGCCAGTGCCAGAACCCAGAAAGTAGAGCTGTATCCAGACCGCCGTGCAGTGCCAATAGAAGACCAGACCCAGACCAGACCGCTGTGCAGTGCCAGAAATTTTGCCAGAACCAGAGATCCAGACCAGCAGAGCAGAGAGAATCGCAGCTAAACCTGTTGACCAGATCTGTGACGAGGCCCATTCCTTCCAAAATTAGGAGTGAGTATCCAGCCAGAGCTGGGCAAACCAATCTCTTAGTTTAAAATAATCTAATTCAAACCATTTCCCCCTATTTAGAACTGCATAGAAATCGTGTGTCCATTCTGTAATTTCAAACCTGTGAAAGTGTCATTTGTCATTTGAATTTTACTTTATTTCTGAGAATCTACCACCACTACATCGTCCGTATCTTTTGAACCATACGTGCTAGGAACGAGATTGTCATCTTAAAGCTAAGTATCTAAGCTTTCCAACAAGCCCAACCCCGACTTTCTACTCCTTATAGTTTTTCCGCAATCGCGCTCGATGCACTCAGAAAAAGTGCAGCAAATTGCAATTTGGCTCAGTTTTACCACACGTTAAAATTCGCTGTCTTTTGCTTGCAACTGCTGAAATTCGCTTTCAATCTGATAATCATTCCTGATTAATTGCTAGTGTTGACCTGAACTCATTCAAAGTAGCTGTCACCTACCCTGAATCTCCTATAGGGAATTAAAATCATTTTTAGCATATTTTCACTTCTTTGCAAATCCCATTTAAAGTATTCTTGCCTGTGTTTTAAAATCATCCCTGTTGCTTTAAGCTTGCTAGGGGGGAACTGAATTGGTATTGCCTTTGATTGTATTCCTGAAAATTGTGTGATCCCCTTCCATCTCTTTATATTGCATAGGGGGGAGTGAATTGCAACAAGGGGAAAAGTGATTATATTATCTCTTGTGGAAACCATCTCAGTTATTTCTGTGCTGCATTCTTTTCCATCATTGCATTTCCTTGAAACCATAAAAGCATTCTCAGCTACCTTATCCTCTCTATACCAACTCCTAAGTAATTAAAAAGGTGTGCTAGTGTAATAGTATCCATTGTTGATCACTGTCATATCCATAAGTGTGCTATCAAATATTAATTTATTTATAAAAGTGTGATATATATCTTGTTTAATTTTTCAATAAATCTTTTCATTTGCAAAACAAACCTACTTCTTGGCTCAGTGAGGTCAGGGGGATTCAAAGAGAGGGGTTTATCATCCAGATCTATGAACTTGTCATAAAAATATAAAAATAAGGGCTTCCCTTGGGCATCCCAGACTAGGCACTGACTTAGTTGGAGTACTGAATTTAAGTCACTTAACTGCGGTGCACAGAGTGTTTACAGGCTCTGTGAGACTTGCTTCCAAAGCGTGAGGGGCGCTGAGGCTGCTGAGGTTGTAGTTCTTTCCCCCAGGCTGCTGGGACTTGTAGTTTCTTCCCCTAAGATGTCTGGTTATGGCTTTCTTGGTAGCAGATGGTAGCCTACAATACTTGGTGCACCTGCAGGAGGGACAAATGTGCACCAGCTAAGAATCTGGCCCCTCGAAGTGCCTGCTACCCTATGTTTCCTGCTTTGCTTCATGAGAAAATGAAATCCAAAAAACAGAGCGTACACTACGCAAGAAGTAACGCAGATTTATTGGACCCAAACAGCTGGGAAGCACCTTTCAGACAGCCCTGTTGAACTGAACTGAACTGAATTAAATACACTACCCACTGCGGATGCACATTTTATACGTAATTTGCCATAATTAAAAATACAACATTTTAGTTACATTTTTAAGGCTGGTCACAGGAGCTGATTGGTGGTACTACGTCAGTACACTATATCCAAATGTATGTTGAGTGACCCGAATTGGACAATAAACCCTTTGGACACAATTACATTACCACCCCTTGTAACATCACAAACCTTCCCATGCCGTCCCTCAATTATGTGATTTTGCTGATCAGTCAAAAACAAATGTTTCCCATTGGTTGGCAATTTCCAATATACAAAATGGCTTGAGATGGCAAGGGTGAGACACTCACACTGAGCGGTACCAATTGCGTGCCCCGCAGACATCAGCGAGGACACTGTACAATGTTGCACCATAGGGATATCAAAACATCTCCCCGCTGATTGCCTCTTCTGCCCATACCCCATAACCCCTACCCTAACCCTCGGACTCCCCAACTCCCTTCTCACGTCTTGCTGCCAAGTGTGGTATAAAAAACTACACTTCACCGTCGCTGAAGTTAATTAACCATATTTAATTTTGATTTCTCTGCCAATTCTACTTGTGCACCCAGGTGCCTAGCTCATTGGCCTCAAAAGTATCTCTTACAGTGACTTTGCTGTGGCTGCATTGTCCTGGGAAACTTCGGTCATGATACATTTCAGCACACTGTTTCTTCTGAATGCTCAAGAAATACATACTTCTTGTCACACAAGGCATGCAGCTCTATCATTATGAGCGGTCTTCAAGGAATGGTTTCTTAACATGGGCCTACAAACAAAATGGCATCTATTCTGTTCACATATTGCTCAAAGGTCCCCTTACCATATACCCCCTACAACATCTTGCACCGTCACACAGTGGCCGCTCTATAAAACTATCATATACTATGCCCAAAGCACACACCCCTCATTGCGTTCCACCATGGGACTTCTCTTGCTATGCCTGTTTCTGTATCACCTTATGGCAGTGCCATGTTCAATGACATCTGCACCCCTGATGTCACCCACCATGTCACTCTTGATGTCACCTTGTTACTTGTGCTATTGGTACGTGCGCCCCCATTGGCAGCATTGAATCAGAGCCTTTACAACAAGCCCATTGTCGACGCCCCCTCCTCTGAGCAGAAGAGGCTAAATTGCTATTATATATTTATTTGGCCCATTAAATGTATTTATTTTCAATTCAGAGGATATTTAGTTTAGGCTTATCATAGGGGTTATACGGATATAGAAATCTTGGGAAATATTTTGTCCTCTGGCACTGTGTGTCTGTTGCTGTCATGTTAAGGATTGTTAAGATGTAAATAAGCTGCTCTCCCAGGTGAGACAGATGATAGAATCTTGCTGTAGCACTCATTTCCAATTGTTGTCCAGGGCTAAGATTCACAGCAGAGTACTGCCTTCTGCCTTTAACCTCGTCAATGTGAAAGGTCTTACATTCCTGCAAGCCAGGGCTGGCGCAGCCCCTGAACATTTTTGGAACTCATATTTCTGTTAAACATGCAGAGGCTAGTGTCAGGAAATCTTTATATTAGTACATTTCATGAGAAGCACTTTGTGGCATTATAGAGGCGTCAGAGCTTTTAAATAAAATAATGCAGAAGACCCTCACTAGCAGACTCTTCCGCAGCTCGGAATACTGAACAAATGTATCACATTGCTGATCTGAAAAGTGCACCCTGTTAGGATGCATTCAGTTATAACATATTACTTCACACATCTGCAGACAAATCTTGAAGTAAAGCGCCAGGTCATAGAAGCCATAAAAGTTCATGGCCGTCGACTGGCGTTCGGAAGATTTCTGAAACCACTGGAAGCCAGTCGAGTTGCATTCCCCAGAAGCGGGGACAGCTCGACACCACGCTGCTCAATGACCGGAGCCACAACGCTCAGCCTTTGCCTAACAACATTGAAAGAAGGGCTCCCTTGCCATCGCCATTGACCGCTTTGTCCCACCAGAGAAAGTCGAAGTCGTTGACGACCAAGGATAATCCGCTGGTGGGTTTCCCGCCACCTGACATCCACAAAGACGCTGACAAGTGAAGATCCGAAATCCAGCTGTGGTCGAGTCCCGATTGTCGACGCCGACGCCCACAGCTGTGTCTACGTTCTTCATTGAGTCTTTTTTGTGGCACCAAACTCTTTTCTTCGAGGACTCTCAATGTCGATTCACATTTCTTCGAGGACTCAATGTCCTGTGGCTCCTGCTTTAAAGGGAGTCCACCCGCGAGGGATCCGTCAATGAACTGTCAATGAAACTCTGCTAAACTCAGGTACATTGGGCTAGTGGAACATTTTTGACTAGGAAACAAGACTATTTTAACATTAATGGGCTGGGCTTGTTAATACACTTTATTAAAGATTGCCCAGGTGGGGGCATCCTCCCCCAGAACTGCCTGTAGGTAGAGGGAGTCTGTATTATGACATTGTTCAACCCAACTTGTCTCCCTTCCTATGATCTATGCTGATGCACATTGTTATTTGATTTGTCTGCCATTATAACTGTCAGCAGTTGATGCATTTTAAAGGAGTCAATAGCTAAGTGTGGTACCACATAGAAATTGTATATCTTTGCCATATTCGATTTGCTAAAGTACAAATTGTGTTATTAATTGGGTATATATATCGAACCTTATTTTTATACAAAGAACTGTGTTCGCACACAAAATAGAGTGTGGACATTCCTTTGTGGGGGCTTGGGGACTACACTGCACTTGAGAACCAGCCTGCATCACCTCCTGAGATCTTAGGCCTTGGTTGCTCGTCCATAGCTACCGTATAGAGAACCTTGGCTGGGGTGCTCTGTGCCCCTACTCTGTCATATAGAGGGCAGGAGTACAGATACCCCCTCCAGTCTTTACACACTTTTCTACAGCCTGCAAACTGGTCTATGTAAATAAGGATCTCATTAAAATATACTCAAATTGTTTTCACAGATATAGTTAAAATTAAGCTTTGATATGAAGAAGTCTGAACCATAGCCTAATGTGTGTTCTTTGAAGGTAATAGCTATTTAATAGGGATTGGGAAATTAGAGCAAGTTAGATTGTGTAATTTCTACTCGCATAGAAAATGATGATAATCTAAATCCCATCCACCCCTCATTCTTAACACTGTACAGTGAGACTCTATTTGTGAGTTTAAAGTGGAGGAGCACTTAAAGCTGTTTAATACAATCATAAAACCATTCTCCTAGCATGGGTGGGTAAGCTGAAATGTGTACTTTCTGAATCAATAATACTGTTTTGCTAATCAAAGTATACAGCATTCTGATGCAATACACTATACACTTGTTTGAAACTACACACACATTCTAACAACCCATAGCACCATATTTGCATTGGACCTTTGAAACATGCAATAGCCCTCTGATTACAGCATGTGTTGGTGATGAAGAGAAAAATGTTTTTTATTTTGTGTCATGTAACTGTATGTGTAATCTAGAAATGTTTTGAAGTAAGAATTTCGATAGAATTGGCAGCAATTGCCAACATTAAAACTAGAATGCCTGTTGCTATTCAGAATCAAAAATATACACGGATTAGATTATGTAAATGGTTGAATGTGTCCGGAGGCTTTGATGCTTTCAACTGCTGGACTTAATGACCAATCCGCACTTGATGTCACAGTTATGCAAATAACATTCTACAAGTTAACAGGGCAACATTTGTCATCTAAGTGGCTCAGTCATATGTGTAGTTGATTTGCTAATATTAATTATTTGTATGTTTTGAGTCTTGGGAGGAGATTGAAATGACATTTTTGACTCTGGAGACCGTCTTTTTTGGATGTTATCACATATGCCTGCAGGCTGTGGGAGATTGACACTACTCCTTGCTCTAGAAATGCTCTTCATCATCAAAGAACATATGACCCACGTCACGCTCTGCTGTGGCATGGTATGACCCATGAACCTAGATGCAAAGAGGTTAACTACATGCTATTATCAAAGGGAGTTATTGAACCTCCTGGAGTAAGGGGTGAACCAATTTATTGGATTGGAAAGGTTCCTGTTGTGGAGTCTAGGGCCTCAAAAGTAAGTACTGTGAAGAGGAAGAATAGGACTTCAAGCTTTTAGGATTATCGGGAAGTAATCTAAACAATACATTGTGCAAATGGTTAGCCTTAAATTTACCCGGGGTGGCAAGAACCATCTGCATATTACAGAGAAATATGGTAGACAGCAGAAAAGAAAGAAGATTTGAATCTCAGTTTGAGCAATGTCTCAAAAGAAGCACCATTATGATGGGGTAAACACACTTTTGTCTTTTTATTAAGAGCATGATGTGTTTGGCTTAAAGGTGCGAGAATGCACATTTTGCATGTTTCCGTGCATTTTATTTTGCAACAGAAATATCTGATTCATATACCAACCAAGCACAATGTGCACATTGTGAACACACCAGTTTCCTGATAATGTTCTGATTACTTACCGGTAATCTTCATTACTCCTAGTCCTACTCTTCCTCGTCACAGTACTTACCTCATGAGGCACCCGCCTCCGACACAGGACCTTCTTCTATTTCTTCTTATTTCTATAACTCCTCCCCCACACCCACGTCACTTAGTTTCATATTACCAAGCCGTAGCATGGGACCTTCCCCGCAGGGAGGGTGAGGAGGGTCGTCAGTACTGTGACGAGGAAGAGTAGGACTAGGAGTAATGAAGATTACCGGTAAGTAATCAGAACATTACCTCCACGTCCACTCTTCCTCGTCCCAGTACTTACCTCATGAGGTATACCAAAGCAACAAACGGGGAAAAAGGTCCCAATGAGACAAGAGTCAAAACAGTGCAGAAACACACACCTTTAATAACTCCAATATTACATCCCCACAGACAAAACTCCAACCCCGAAGGAACCAACCCCCGAGTGGGAGACATTCAACCTATAGTGGTTGATGAAGGTGCTCTGATCAGCCCAAGTGGCAGCTCTACATATCTCCTGTAGAGAAACCCCCCTAGCATCGGCCCAAGAGGCCGCCAAACCTCTGGTGGACCGCCCCTGAACGTGCGCAGGCACAGGCAGGCCCGAAGCCACATAGGCCATGGAGACCACAAGACGGATCCATCGGCTAATGGACACTACAGATGCCTTACGCCCAGCCCCAGCCGGGCCAAAAGTAATCAGAAGACTGTCAGAGCGGCGGAAAGGGGCAGTTCTAGCCAAGTACTCCAACACCGCCCGTCGCACATCAATGCTATGCCAAGCCACTTCTTCTGGCGTTTGCGGATTTTGAAAAAAGGCAGGGAGAACCAGATCCTGAGAGGTGTGAAAACGAGAAACAACTTTAGGGAGAAACTTCGGATCACACCTCAGCACCACCGAGTCTGGCAGAACCCTCAGGAAAGGGGGGTGACATAACAGAGCCCCAATCTCCCCAAGCCTACGGGCAGAAGTTATGGCAATCAGAAAAGCAGTCTTCAGCGTCAGATGTTTCATATCAATTTCGGAAATGGGCTCAAAAGGAGGCCCTTGAAGAAACTTTAAGACAAGAGGGAGATCCCAAGGAGGAAGCCCCTTATAAGTACAAGGACGGGAAGAAGAAAAACCCCTGAGCAACTTCCCCACCAACACCTCCCCATCCAAGTGCCCATCAGAGTCCCCCAAAAGGAATTTTATGGAGGCCCACTGAGAGCGAAGCGTGGAAACCGCCAGGCCCTTGTCAAACCCATCCCTGAGGAATTGAAGGATAGCGGGGAGGCCAGAACGCAGGGGTGGAATCCCAGACCGCCCACACCAGTCCCGGAAATGGCTCCAATGTCTGCCGTAAGCCTTCAGAGTGGAAGGTCTAAGAGCATTCATTATGGAATCCACCACAGGACCAGAAAACCCCTGAGATATCAGCCTAGCCCGTGCAATATCCACACTGCCCATTGTATCTGGCGGACCCCCAACCGTAGCTCCCCCAGAAGGGGACAAGGCCACTTCGGAACCAGCCAAGGCTCCTGGCACCGAAGCTCCAACAGAGAGGGGAACCAACTCCGGCGGGGCCAGTACGGAGCGAACAACAATACAGTCACCCTGGATATTCTGATGCGCTGAACCACCCGAGGCAGAAGAGGAATAGGTGGAAAAGCATAAAGGAGACCCTGAGGCCACTGCACAGAGAGGGCGTCCACCCCCCACGCACCCTCTGTCTGAAAACGAGAGCAGAAGAGGGGAACTTTTGCTGAGGCTGGAGACGCAAACAGGTCCAGAATAGGGGTCCCGAACCTGACACAGATCTCTGCAAAAACCTGGGTCGAGAGGACCAGTTCCACCGAGGAGGGAAACCGGCGGCTGAGTAGATCCGCCCGAACATTGTCCACCCCCCTGATATGTGAAGCCACCAGGGACACCAGATGTGATTCCCCCCAAGCACCTATCTGAGCTGCCAGGGCATTCAAGGAGCGGCCGGAACCCCCTTGGCGGTTGACGTAAGCCAAAGCTGTCGTATTGTCCGTCCGGACCAAAACTGCCCGGCCCATCAGCAACCTCCTGAAGTACACCAGAGCCCGTAGAATGGCACACAACTCTCGCCAATTGGATGTCCGATGGCTCTCTTCCGGATCCCACAACCCCTGAGCAGAGAGAACTCCCAACGTAGCTCCCCAGCCCCTTCCACTGGCGTCGGTAGTAAGTGTGGTCACCGGAGGAATGATCAGGGACACCCCAGCCCGTAGATTCGGAACCCTCAACCACCACTGCAGGGAGACCCGCAGCGCCAGAGACACCGGAATCAAAGCCTCGAAAGCTTGAGATGAAGGGAGCCAGTGGGAGAGAAGGTAGGACACCAGGGGGCGTAGATGAAGACGGGCCCAGGGAACTAGAAACACGCAAGAAGCCATGTGCCCCTGCAATTTCAGCAATAGGCGGGCCGGGACATACTGCCTCCCGAGAACCCTGCCCAGAACAGTCAGCAAGCGACGGACTCTCTCCAGGGACAGGAACACCTTCCCCATCCTGGTGCAAACCTGTGCACCAATGAAAACTAGATCCTGAGAAGCCTCCAGTTGGGATTTCTGCCAGTTGACCAGGAAACCCCAGTCCTGTAATGCCTGGCAGACCAATCGGAGATGAGAAATGACAGTCTGCCGGCAGGACGCTTTGACCAACCAATCGTCCAGGTAGGGAAATATCTGAATGCCCCGCAGATGTAAGTGCGCCACCAGGGGAGCCACCAACTTGGTGAAAACTCTGGGGGCAGATCGCAGTCCGAACGGGAGCACCCTGAACTGAAAATGTCGGGATCCCACTGCAAAGCGGAAGAACTGCATGTGCCAGGGACGGAGAGCCACATGGTAATAAGCGTCCTGGAGATCCAGAGATGTCATCCAATCCCCCTTTATTAACATCGGAAGAATGTTCTGTAAAGTCTCCATCTTGAAGTGTTCCTTTTGGACGAAGCAGTTCAGGGCTTTGAGGTCCAGAATTAGACGGTACTTCCCCGAAGGTTTGGGGACCAGGAACACCCGTGAGTAGAACCCCTGACCCTGCACAGGGAGAGGAACGGGCATGATGGCCACCTTCAACATTAATTCGGAGAGCGCGGCGTCCATGGCCAACCTCTTGAGCCGAGACCTGGGAACCACAGTCCGAACCATGCAATGCTGGATAGGAGGAGACAGGAAATGCACTCGATACCCCCATTGTACTGTGTCCAGAACCCATGAGTCGGAACACCACCTTTCCCATACTGGAAAAAACTGCCGGAGCCGCCCGCCCACCGGCAATTCCAAACCGTCAGGACTTAGGTGCCGGGCCAGGACGTGAAGAGCGTGGAGGACCCCGACCCCCCCTAGCCCTCCGAAAAGAATGTGATGAGGAGCCAGGAAAAGACCTGCTGGTCACTGGACCAGCCCCAGAGGAAGATTTCTTGGCCGTTGAAGGAGGCTTGCGTCGAAGTATGTCAGCATGTTTGTCCGCCCTAAAAACTTTGTGCACCTTATCCTCAAGGCAATCACCAAAAAGCCTGGACCCAGTGAAAGGAAGTTTCAGGGCAGCCGCCTTCTGAGACCCATCAGTCTTCCAGTCCCTTAGGTGCAAATGCCTCCGGGCAGATATACCAGCCCCCATGGCCATGGCTGAACCACGCACCCCATCAAAAGCCAGATCAGCCAAAAACTCAACCTGTCTCTGCATGTCTGTAAGCAAAGGGGCACAATCAGAGCCTTCATTGACAGCCTTTTTCAACTCCCTGAAACCATTCAACACTGTTTCAGCTGTGTAGGAACCATAGATATTTGCTCGAAGGGCCAGATGCGCCCCTGCATGAACCTTCTTAAGGCCGGAATTAACTCGGCGGTCCACTGGATCCCGGACGGCCGCCTCCTCGGCCGACATAGAGGAGCGACCCACCAGGCTGGCGAGGATAACGTCGACCTCAACTGGATCAGACAGCAAAGTCTCGCCCTTCAAAGGGTAAAGTTTGGACATGAAGCGGGGCATTGCAATCTTCTCCGGGTCATGCCATTCCCGGAGGATTTTTTCCCGGATATCGGAAACCAAAGGCAACCCCTTCCTAGGTGTATGCCTATACTGGCGAATAGAAGGGTCGGCCGCCTCCACCGGCACCAGGGGCTCTGAAAATCCCATGCAATCTCCAACTTGAGCCAGCACCTCCTCCACTCCCTCTCTGTCCAGATACTTCCCTTCAGCATCAGCCAAAGAGGAACAAGAAGAGGCCGAAGACTCAGCGCCAGAAGAAGAGGAGGATGAGGAAGACAGACGCCTGCGCTTGTGTCCATGAGCGTGTGTGCGACTCCCTCTACGATGCTTAAGCAGCTTCTTCAAATCCTTTCTGGTCAGGGAAAAACGCTTAGCCTTCTTCTTTCTCTTTCTGTGTAAATCAGGAGAAGAGGAAGACGAAGAAGAAGAAGACAGGACCAGATGCCTGCTCTTTGCAGAATGTTTTCCCATGTTGAGTAAGCCAAAAAACAGTGACCAAGGAAGCCTGCTTCACCAAAGACCCCTGCACACTGAACCAAGGCTCCACATACAAACAATTGCTAACGTGCCTCTCATTCAAATAGAGGCCAGAAAGAACAATAACCAATAGGAACAACATCAATTAATTCCTATGGCAACATGCCTGCAGCATCAGAGGAGGAGCCCACCCTCCTCCTGAGCACCAAACAAGAAAAAGGAGCCGCCAATCCGTGCACAGCCGCCCATGCCGCATGGCCATGCAACAGGAAAAACATGCCCCCCTTCTCCTTACCTGAACCCGGGTCCGTTCTCCCAGAACCCGGGCCACGATGCCCTGCGCTGGCCAAAGCCCAGCAGAAACCAGGCAAGGCAGCCTGACTCAACCGGGTCCCAAGCCCCGCAGGGAACCCAGGAGTCTTGCCACACCTGAAGGAGCCGAAGGCCCCGCCACACAGCCCCACCAGGGGGCCAGCATTCGGAGCTCCCCAGCGCCCCGCGCCGGGAAGAAAAAACAAGCCCAACCTGCCGGAGGCAGGAAAAATTAAAACTAAGTGACGTGGGTGTGGGGGAGGAGTTATAGAAATAAGAAGAAATAGAAGAAGGTCCTGTGTCGGAGGCGGGTGCCTCATGAGGTAAGTACTGGGACGAGGAAGAGTGGACGTGGAGGTAATGCATCTTTGACCGGTCATGCTGTATCTGTAATACCACTTATTCTGTCACTGTCAATTTACTGCAGAATTGCCTCACAACAGGTCAAGTGAAGAATTCACTTCTAGCAAAAAGCTGCAGGGCGTTCCTCGACTTTACTTCCAATACTCAGCTGATTTACCACACGGAATTACTTTTCTTGGTCAATCTGCCAAAAATCCCCTTAGAGTTCTATGAAACCCAGTTGTGGGGATTTGAAACACAGTGCCACCACTCCTAGTGCCACAGTACCGGGTGACAGTATCAGTAAACGATTTTGCCAGTAAACTGGTGGATTTATTGCCGATTTCCCATCAAATTTGTAATTAAGCTCTATGTTTGGAAAGTTGGTTATCCATTTTCAATTTCCGAACACGTCACCGAGAGTTGGAGTAGGGCTGCAACAGCAGCATGAAAATGCATCCCAATTTCAATACCCTTAAGCTATACCTATACCATCATAAACAGCTCTGGCTTTGGTAAGAGTGCCACAGAAAGAAGACTTCTACGACCATTGCTAAAATGCCTGTCTGCTGGCAAAGGATTAATGTTCTCTCACAAACACTTTGCTCTGAATGACACAAAGTCAAAAGGCACTGTGCATGGGCCGGCATACGTCCAAATACTGATGACATTGGCCGGATTTACAAAGCGTTTTTCAATGGGATTTCGTCATTGTAAAACGTGCTTGCAATGTATGGCCTATATTTTTATAGCACGTGGTACCCTGCCTCAGAGCACCAGTGTCAATGTCTGCCATTTTAATGGTACACAATGTATTAACCTAGAAAGAGGAAGAAAAGCATGGACGTTTTTGGGATTGCTCTTCTGACCTGCAGTGTAAACACATTTTTCAGCAGCAAGAACTTAGCTCATTGACCTATGTGTCCTGCAAGTGAGCATGAGCTTGTGTGATGTGAATGAATATTAACCAGCCATCTGCTTAAAATGCTGACTGTGGAAGGGAGGTGCTGCAGAAAGTGTCACAGGTGCTTTAGTTATGCTAATAATGTGTTAATGTATTATTGTGCCTTTGTTGAAGCAGCCCATGGCTTGGTGGGGAAGGAAACAGTGTGGTGATCGCATGCTGGGAGGCAGCCCTAATCCAGCGGGGCACCCGCCCTCGAGGCTTTGATGCTTTGAACTGCTCGACTTAATGACCAATCCACACTTGATGTCGCCGTTATGCAAATAGCGCTCTATAAGGGTAACGTTTGTCATCTAAAGAGTTGAGCAGCCGTACGTTTAGTTGATTTTAAGCACTACTTTCAGCCTGGAACCTAAATTCAGTACTTTCTGTGTCGCTTTTACTTTGAAGTGAAGTTCTTTTGCTGTAAATCTCCGAAAATAAACCGAAAAAAAACACATATAGAGAGACTGAGTTACTGTGCATTTTTCAAAGGGACTTTCCCGGTGAAAATGGCGTCTATAAATCAAGCTCATAATCTTTATTTTGGGGCGTTGGAACAGTAGAAACACCAACAATGTATCAATAAACAATCACTAATTTCTCCGCTGAATGACTTTAATTTTTCAGAGAATGCAGCAAATTCCCCTTTTAGAGCGTAAACTCTGAAAACGACTCGGAAGATGAAGGCGAGCCGTTATTCACAAAAGCAGGCGGAAGCAAGCAAGTAGGAAGAGAACACGGTGGCAGAGATGAAACACTACACAGAGAAGAGGTGACTATTACACGATACTAAAATGCGTCGGGTATTGTTAATTCTGTTTCAATATGTGACACTAGTTTTAAAAGATGGTTGCGTTATTGCATATATTTTTGTAAGCAAAAGTAATCTAAAAGTTCACAGGAAGTGGGTAAACCCCAGTGTTAGACTGTTAGTTACAGAGAAGCACAGTTGAGCGTCTTTTCTGTAATTTACAATTCCTAAGTCAATTTATCAGACCCAGGAACAACAATGAATTTGACCTCTAGTAGCCTCCTCTGCATGCACTCCTGTTATCCCGGGTGGTCCGCTTCAGATCATGTAGGCAATACTTTTATTATAAACACCTTGCTCCAACCAGCCATTTAGCAGTCAACCGTCGGCCAAGTGAGGTTTTGCAGCAGTGTTAACGTGTTCTGAATCCTGCCTACTCCACTCCTGTGGTTTACAGCACCAACCAGGGTTGAAAGGTGATTGTATTAAACAGACTTCCACGTGCTTTACTTGCTGAAACGTCGCAAAAAGAATGCTCGTAAGTCAAAGCAACATAAAACGAAGGCGGTGAACTAGCGCGCAGCAAGAGTGCTGAGAAAGTACGTATCATGTTTTGCTAAATGATGCCGTTTAAATATGGCCTTTCTGCCTAGCTCTCGCTACACCTAGGGTATAATTAAAGTGTTCTTGTAGTTATTTTCTTAGGTTTACATTGCCTGAGATATCATGAACTCGGGCAAGTCGCTCACTTTTTCTCTGACAAATCAGTTAACGTGGCCGGGCCAGCTGGTGGCTTCGCCCGTCGCCTTCGCATGCACTGCAGTGGATTTCATCTTGCCTTCTAAGCAGGAATGAAATTGCCAATCGTTAACATATACACATTCGTTGAAAAGTGTGGCGAAGCATGTGTTTCGGGATTCTGAAAATGAAGTCTCACAAAATCGTTCGAGTTTAACGCATTTCATTGAAAGAGGTGTTAGCGGCCCTAAACTGGACCACGAACGTTAGGAAATTCCTTGACGCTGTTCCGAATAATGAACATTATTATTATTATTATTTTTTAATATGGCCATATTAATTTCACAGAAATATGAAGACAGTTTGGCGCGTTTACTAGGTTTGGCTCAAGGAAATTACTAATTCTGTTTTAACTGTTGTTCCGTACCTGAGTACAGTTTTAACATTTTTGTTGTTAAATACTTAACTTTTAGTGCACGAGCTGAAGAGTTTTCATTAAATGCATGCTATGTTATCAGTAATTTTTTTCTTTTTCTTTTAAAAGGTAACATTTAATTTTGTTTATGATTGGAAAGTTATTGCTTATGACACAAGAATGGGTGAATTCGGTATGGGCAGTGCAAGCGCCAAGTCAGGCAGAAGATGCACGAACACCAATTTTCTTTTGAAGACATCTATCAGGCTCCGTTACTGTAAGCAATAAGCATCAGCTCGGGGCACTGAACCTGGTGGTAAAGGGCCCACCTCAAGTTATCATCCAGTTCAGCCCCCAGAATGGGTGCTTATTTCAATAAGTACTTGGAGGCCAAAAAGCAATTTATTTGTGAGAAACAATGGGTTGTAGTGAGTACGCAACCCTTTGTGTCTCACAAATGCTTCCTCAACTAACATAGCCACCAAAGAAATGGAGGGTGGGGATCCGTGCAGAGCCCCTCTTCCATTTACTTGGAGGCTAAAGCTGGGTGTGATGTGAGGAGAAACTGGGCACACAGGAGGATCAGGCATGTGGGGCGTGAACGGTCAGGGAGGGAGGTAAAAGATGAATGAGGTGGCGGGGGCAAGAGGAAAGATGGCCGTCGTGTTCATTGAGCACCCAGATTGCTCAGAAACCGGGCATGTATAGTGTAATTCAGCCTGGGTTTGGAGCAACCTGATTGGCTGCCCACCCACCAAGGGTGCTAATACAAAATGCAACATGTCAGATCTGACGGGATAGTGAACTCGACGTACATCAGACAGCAGGTACCAACCTGTGAAGACCACCAAGAGCCCTGGCTAACAACCTCTGCTCCCCATGCAACTCAGGACATCGTTTGGCACTAAGAGATCTCTCTTTGCACCAACCCCAACCTAATTAAGGACATGCACCAAACAGCCTTGATAAAGACCTTTACGATTGAAACACGTGTCGGCACCACATGTAAAACAATGTCAATACACCTTGACATTTAACTGTACGCAGCAATATATCAAGAATTATTTCAAAGCCAATAAAAATGAATAATAAAAAAACAATGAATCTTGTGCACTCTACCTACCTACTCAGCTGAGTGGGGACAACAAGTTTCTGTGTTACAACACCAGCGCCAACTGAGTAGAAACTAACACCAAGCTACCAGTGAAATATAACAGTTCAACATAAAGGAACCTTCTATCAAGGTTCTATACAAATATATATACATAATATACATATATATATATACTTTAATTTAACACTCCATGTACAATAATAACTAAATAGAAAAACACTACAAATAACGTACCTCTGAGCAAGGTACACATAATAAGCAAAGATAGCACGATGCAGCATTCTGGATAAATAATCAGGGGTGGAAGGCAACTAAAAACCACAATGTTCTTTAAATGGATGTGTTCCTGGGTGCAAAAAGGATGTAAGTGCCCTAACCATTCTCTATGGGCAAAGCTGGAATTAGTTGGCTTTTAATAATCAGTAACATCTCTTTGCGGTTCATGTTGGTTTGTCTGCGTCGATCCAGGCTTCTTGGTCCTGTTCATGCATTTATAGTCGGTTCGAGATGAGGCAATCACGGTGGTCCAGCAGAGAGCAGATGTCAATTCAGGCTCGAACTGGAAGAAGGTTGTGGTTCTAAGTGGGCTTGAGTGATGCAGATTGTGGGTGTTACCAGGTTCGTATGAACGGTTGTGGTGGAAAAGCGGACAGGCTGGTGAAGGGATGCGCAGATGAACAGATTTTATGCAAGGACCTGAAGGATGTGGTTTGGGAAGAACCCCAGAGCCAGTTTGATTGTCAGAAATTAAGAGGTTGGTGGTCTGAACGACAGTTCGAGCAATGCAAGTGCAGATGTAGTTCTCTGTTCGTGCCGAGGGAACGACATATTGAAGCTGGCATAGTGAAACAGCAAACTGGTTTGAATAGGTGGAATTGCGTTCCAAATGTCGTAGAATTCTAAAGGCATTTCCAGAGGTCCTGTTGGTTTGAACAGGGTCGAACACAGTCGAATCATGGTTTGCAGCGGTTTGAAGGAGAAATGGCATGAATCCTGAATGACTTGTCTCTCTGGAGCTATGAATCCCATTCCAGGGTCTCAAGGACAAGATGGGTCAATGTCTCGCTCTCGCAAATATGGGGGAGACTAGAATACACCTTCAGCAGTCTTTCAGCACAGTGAGGTCCTGGGCAGTAGTGTGGCTAGCAATGATATAGGCCTTGAACCAGCAGCAGATTCACCCCTAGTGGTCTCTGGGAATGGTTAGGGAACAGAGCTAGCCTCTGCCTTAGAGCACCAGTCTTCATCTCACAACTGGAGGAATTTGGAATGGACTGCACTCCCAAAATGTCCAACAACCTCTTATTGAAAGTTTGAAGTCCAGAGATGTTTCAAAGAAGTGTTGGAAGAGCCTTTCATTTAAAGGCAAACATCTCCAGGTGATTGGACAAGAGCAAGCCTGCTTTGAGGGTCTAATCCCTGTCCTTGGAACAAGTGGACGTTGCCTTCTGACATCACACCGAAAGTGCTTTGTGCTACAGGAAATTTGGAGGGGGGCAGGAAGGAAAGATAGAGGTGGAGAGCAAAAAGATGATGCAACCTCCCTCCAACTGTAGAGCTCCCTCTGTCTATACTAACCCCATTCCCTCCCATTCTGAATAGAATCAAAGGCATTGTGGTATGCAGCACTCTGCAGATGAGGCAACTCCTTTTGTGAATGGGTGTGCCCTTTGATTACTGTACCCAGGACAGCTTCCTGTGGAGTTGCTCTCTCTCTGGGGAGGGTGTTACCTGCCCTAACAAAGGAACCGAAAGTACCAACCCCTAAGGCTGCAGTGATTATAGCATCAGCAAGGACAGCATGTCTGGGGAGAAAACATATGACCTTCCACAGCTCAACTGGGCACCAAGGGCTGATTCATGTGTGATATCAGATTGCTGTGGCTTGGATAACTGAGAGATTATGTCCACCATACCAAAAACTCAGGTATGGCTAATATTTACAGGTTAGTGTGCCACCATGACATCATTAACATAGTTATGTAGCTGTTTTCACAGGGGTGCATATCGTAAAGGTAGCCCTTGTGCCGTAGAGACTTGGCTGCCACTGCAGCTGCCAATAGGGCACCTGTGACCGCTGAACCTGCACTGTGCGACTGGACAGCAGGTGTTGCAGATCAGGATACTGATGCCGCTGCGCACAGGTGTGCACTATGTTTTTGACTTGGAGCTTGTAAAAGCGGGACCTGGTTACTAGTCACCCTTTCTTTTTTAGATGGAATTACCCACATAATTTTATTAGTTAATAAAAAACAAACATGCCTGGGTTTCTGCTCTCTTGTCAGACAGCGATTCCTCACACTGGCTCAGCACTGAGCAACAAGCGGTCCCATGCCATGAGGACATGTTCTCCCCAAACATTTGGCTGTGTTATCGTATCAGCAATTTCTCAAGCAGTTCAGCTATTTATCTACACAAATTCCAACAGTTTTGCAAATTCGCTTTGACAGATTAGTGAACAATTTCCCCCATTTGTGTAAAGTCCAATCACTGTTGCATTTTTTGTAATAAATGTGGCCAACTGGCTTCCAAAGAAAATTGGTGCTCTGTGCTTCTGTCTTCCTCGGGCCTCTGGCACCATTCACAGTGTAAGTCAGAGGTCTTCAAACTGTGGGGCACGCCCCCCCAGGGGGACGCGACCGCCTCCCAGGGAGGGCGCCAGAGCCCAGCATGAAATGTAAAAAAAAAAAAAAATAGTTTTTGTTTTAGATTGGAGGAAATGGGAAGGGGCAGCTCATATGGTCAGACTGTCCCACAAAACGGTTTTAGGCACCATGAAAAAAATGTCCAGCAGTTGCAAATGGATATTCAGTCCTTTAGTCACACAGTTTGAATAGTACCAAGGGGTTGTTTTTTGTTCAAATGTAAACAAATTGTGATATTTAAAGAATATTTATTCAGCAACAATGGTCAAAACTACTAGCTGCATAGTGAACTAACTCCTCAAACTGCCCCACAATGGCCCAAAAAGTGACCCATTTTGACTGGCCTACACTAGCATTTTGCATTTTTGGTACGTCATCGCCCTATTGCCCTATAGCCAGTCCAAGCCTGCCGGCTCATCCATAATGGGTGAGGGGGTGTCCACCCACTGGCCACCTCACCCATTATGGAGGAGCCGATGAGCCAGCCCAGTGAAACACTGAGCACTCCCTCAGCTGCTTTTTCCAGCTGAGTGAGTGCTCCTGGGCTGGCTGAACTGTCAAAGGGAAACACTGTTTGCCTTTGACAGTTCATTTCTCCAGCCACACATGATCACTGAGCCATGCAACGCTGGGCGTGTTTTGCTTTGCCAGCCTTGCGTAGCTCATTGGAAATGCTGGCTGGAGCACTGCATGTATGTGCTCCTGCGCCTCCTCGCACATACGGGCAGTGCAACCTGGAGCGGGGCATTTTAGCAACAATGCGCAGTCCCCTGCAGAAGCTACGTTTATGGCGATTTATTTTTTATTTAAATGTGTATGGATGTGTGTATGCTTGTTTTATGGGACTGTGTTGGGAGCAGCATGGGTGGCAGCACTGGAATAGTGGTGGGAGTAGGGTGGGGAGTGCCCAGGGTCTGTACTGGGAGTAGGGTGCGGTGACGGCACGCAAAAGTTGGTAGCGATTTCTACATACTGTCCATCTGGCACTTTAGGGGGGGCACCGGCCTGCCCAAACCTTGCTTAGGGGGGGCCCAGGCCGAAAAAGTTTGAAGACCACTCCGGCACACACCCAAGTCACGCCCAGCATGTAGTGCGCAAATGAAACCCTTATTTATTTGATCTATAAATTCAGTATTCTGAACGAAATACCACTCATATCACACCCTTCTCCTGAGAACCCCCCCCCCTTTCACACTGAACCAGGAATCAGGCTAGTTTGCAAAGGTAAATATTTATTTATGTCTTTAGAATTTAATCACAATATATTTTAATAGGTAATAACAATCACCAATGGGGTGATAGAACACTGAATAATATTTTTAATGCACTATGAATCAAGTAATGAGCACAAAAACAACTGCAGCACAGAAAAGAATACTTTTGGATTGGTTTAGAACAGATGGCACTATGGTTAGGGGTTCCACCTGCAACACCCCTCATCCCCCCAATAGGCAAATTAAATAGAGGTGAGTTGAGAGCAGGTATTCAGGAATAACACAAATCAAACAGAATATCACTCCCACCTCCCCCCTTCAAATGCAAGAGAAAAACGGAATTGATTTTTCAACTGTCAGTATGGCTTTGAAATTGTCTTTGGAATTGGCTGAACAAAAACACCAAATGTGGTCAAAATGGCTTAAATGATGATACATTTCTATGGGAGCTGCTATGAACAAGTGCAAACAATCACAAGCAATGATTTAGTCAGAAGAAATCATTTGAAATTTCAATGTTCAAGCAGGAAATAATTTAAAGCTAATTCACATGTGTAAAAATGTTCAGAAAGTCAAATCGCGGCAAACTTTTCCTTGTGCGAGTTTCGCTATAACGGGCCAATCACACCGTTTCAGATGTTTTAAGGATGTTAGGTACAAGTAGGAGTTAAAATTATGTTTCTATCATAAAAACTGAAGGAGTTATAGAAGTTTTAGTAAAGGTCGTTTTTGCAAAATAGGCGCCAGAATGGAAAACAGAAATTCGGTTTAAAGATGACAGATAGGTTTTCTTATACTGTATTAGGGACTACAAAAAAGAGAATGCCACACAGGAATCAGTCATTCACGGCCGCTCATAACAATTCATATTTGATACTATAGTTTCCGTTTGGTTTGGGAATTACTTTTCTTAATCAAATCAATAAGAAGTTAGGGTTTAGTAACACAGAAGAGAGAAAAGTCAGCGTAAGGATAGTTCTAGCAATACTTTGGTTCTAAATTAAAGATGGGATGGGTTTGAGATTGGAATCATACAATGCAGATATTATGGGTCACTGTTCTTCCTATTAATACTTACAGAATAAGTTATTAAATTGGACCGTCAGTTCTGGTCATGGATTGGGTTGGTCAAGGAAGGACAGCACATCAGGTGCTGGACTGGATCAGCTAGGCCGGTCACCAGATTTGCACAGGATCTGCCCTTCTTGTTTCTGGGTATTTTAAATCAGCTGGATAGCGAGTTCATCAGGCAAGCCTTGTGGTAGCAAGCCAGAGAATTTCAGGATACTAGTTCAAAAGGCCTTCCCACACCAGAGCGCTCCACTGGGTTGTGAGAATAAGTTTAATGATTCAGGCCTTGCTGAAACCAATAGTTCTCTCCTGCTTTGCAAGAGTCTTGGCATCTGGATTTGGAAGGATGTTAAAGGCTGGATGTAGAATGCCAGATCAGAGTGCTTCGCCGGAATCAGGAAAGTGAGTGCATCAGTGACTCCCTTTGTGTTGTCAGCTGTCTCTATTTATCCTTTCAAATGACATCACAAAATGGGTGTATGGGCCGGTTTAGCTTAACTTGCCCCTGTGAACTGGGATTGGATCAGGGCCTCATCTCCGCCTTGCATCTGAGTGATTGGATCAAGGCCGGATGATGTCACAATTATGGTTTAGCTTTACAGTCCTTAGAAACCTCCCCTCAGCCACGAGTGTTAAAATCAGATTTGATCCTAAGTACATATTTCTACATTGTTTACCTCTACACAATCACACACAAAGATTCCATATTTTATGTAGCATCTGTTCATCAAAATCCAGTAGTTGTGGGATCTTATTTCACCTTTCTACAGAATGTTGTCATTTTTGCCATGAACACATTTTCCAAATTTTCTGCACATTTCCACAAATGTGTGTGTTTATCATAGGGATGTGTGTGTAAATTTACACAATTCCAGCATTAACACAGTTCATATAAATCCACATTTATTGCCATTCCTTTCCAGAACATGTTACACAGTTCTACCGCCTCTTAAAACGTGCCTCCAAAAATTAAACTAACAGATCTGTCCTTTGTATATTTTTCACCACTTTGAATCACAAGTTATGAGTCTCTAAAAATTGTTCATTGTTCATTCTTAACAGCAAATGGTCCGCCCTTTGTCTCTCCCTGGAGTCCAGGAGTGGCCCCCTACTTTGGGGAATTCCTTCCAGGAGCAGTTTACAACCCTTTCACACCTCCGTTTCCTTGGCTGAAGGATCTGCCATTGTTCATTCTCTTTCTGTAGACAAGAGTCTGGCCTAACCCACAATTATCATCTATCAGCGAGTTTCTGCTGAGAGGATTTCCCTCCCCTTGGGAGAAACCTGTTTTTTTCACTCCTTGCAGCTCAGCCAGGCTAATTTATTCTTAATTTCTTAAGGTCCAGCAGAAACTAAATTTGTTGCATCAAACATAAATACATTACTTTCTAAGCTTTAAATCTGTGGGATCAAAAACACAACTAAGATCTGTATTCCTTTTAGCAACAATCCTTTTATGTTTGCTAATCCATCGAGCAGACTTATAGTTTAGATACTTTGAAGTTTAATCAGGAGCTCATCTGACAGCAGTCATTCACAGGTAGCCCAGTGTACTGCACACAGATTTTGACAGGAGCTGTCCGTTTACAGACAATCCAGTTTGTCTGAGGAAATCTTTTGTTCTTTACACTTTAGGACTTTGTATATTTGCCATGCTTCATTAGATTACATGAATTATAGCACCAAGCAAGGATTCGAATGTTGAGAAGTGTTGTGTATAGGCATTTTGGAGTTTTTAGCAACAAAGCAAATGTCATTTATAGGCACATTTTGGAGTTTCATTTGCAAAGTGCTGCTTCTCTCTCTGTACTCTGTTTGCTGGTCATGGAGCCCACTGGCACATTTTCTGCAGTGTGTGCTCTATCCCACCACACATGCACCATGGGTGGCAGGTTGTGCATCCATCTTTTTGTGCGTTTAAGCACGCGGTTGTGGAGGTTTTTGGCGGAAACAAGAGTTTTGCTGCGATTGTTGCTGTTTCCTGCGCCATAACTATCAGAGTGATGCCGCATAAGATAGCGGAGTGGGTCAATACATCCCACAACAGCAAATCAGAGCTGAATGCAGGGCCAGCATTATTGGGAGCATGATGCCAGGCAGAGGAAAGAAAATGGAGGCGTGTGCTGGTGCCATAATTTTAAACATGGGGTGACCCTGGCAACTCTTGCCACTGTGGGGCAGGCCAGAAATTTGGCCAGATAAAAGGGCCCTACGCTGGATGGTTGTCCTCTTTGTTTCTGGTGCATTTGCAAGCCCGCACCCTCACGTACAGTCTAAACATTCTTGTTTCCTACACACCCATCACCAATTTGTTCTACTTTTGGGAAGCAATTGCATGGTTGAAATTGTTCTTCAGTGCGATAGCAGGTAGTGATTTTTGAAATATTTAACAAATTGTATGCTGGATCCTGTAACATTTAATATATTTGGGAAGATCATTTTTGCTCTGAGCGGTGTTAGCAAAGTGCAGGCAAGAAGGAAACATGCAACCTCCTTTAGAGGCCACTGAAACCCCAGAGGCACTGTTTGCATGACTGTAACTCTGTTCCTTATGGTAAACCTAAGTGTGTAAGTTAGTGCTTGGGCTGCATTTTTGAAGAAAACACACAAATTGCACTGCTCTATATTGCAAATGCTGTTGGTTCTAATATTTTCTGGTCATTAATGGCCTTAATTGTATGTATTGTTGGTCAATATCAACCTGTTTTGCAAATGATCTTGGTTGGTACTGGCATTTCTTAAAGTCCTTTGGGATGCTGCTGGCCTTACTGGAGTTATTGATTGTCACTATTGACTACTAGTAACTCTACCTAAACCAGGATCTATACCCTCATTCCTACTATCCCAAACCAGTCATCTTTCTATCGGTTATCCTGCACCTAGCAACTCTATCACTTACCTGCATTTGGAAGCTGCAGTCACCACCTATATGGCACATGCACTCCTCCTTCCACTTTCACACCCTAGCACTATCCTCTGTCCATACCTTAAATTACCATGGAGCCTTTTTGTTTATTATCACTCTAACCTAATTTACCTTCCTTGTTGACCCTTTGAATCACCTTTGCCATTGCAGCTCATGTCATGCACAACAGCAATTACCATACAGCTCTGAAATAACCAGTCCCTCTGTAATAAAACTTCCTTCCTCAACAATCACTGTGTCTTCCATCTCTCCCATCTTTCTGTGATGGCCATTGCCGAAACCTGGAGCACTGGCACAGGCCACAATTGCAGTAGTTAAAATGAAATCTGTTACTTTATCCTATTCCCCCTGCCTATCCAAAAGGGTCTATTAATAAGCAAAGACACCAAAACTACCCCTTTATCCAATGTCCTTATTCCCCTCTTACATTGGATTCCTTGCTATTCAATTGCTTTCTACTACTCCTATTAACATTGCTGCCATCTCTGCCCCATCCCGACCTTTCAATGTGACAAAATGCCTACTGCACTGCCCGAGTATAAGCATGAGTGGTGAATAACCATTTTCAGCCGCACGCCATTAATAAACCAGCAGTGATCCAAATAATTAATGTCAAAGAGGCAGAGCTCAATAGGCAAACATTATTTTCCTCTTGTGGTAATGTGTGCCAAGGGAAGGAAGAACTCTTCAGGAGGGATGTGAGGTAGCACAAATGTCGTCCAAACAACAATTGTACTGGGTTATCAAAATAAGATAATGTCTAACTCAGGTTCTAAAACAAATTGGAGACTTTAATTAAACTAAAAATACAAACAAATCAAAACCACTATAACCCACCCCCATAAGCAAAGACACAGTCTATGCAGCCTTTATAATGAAGGTGGCTCCCTGGATCTGAAGACAGGCGTACACGGCAATATTTTGAGCACCGAAGTCAAGTTCAATAAAGAATGTCTTTTAAAGGTAAGAGGTGGGTTTTACAATGTCACTAAGGCCCTTTGATGGAGGCCGGGTGGATAGAACCACTTCAAATAACTTTTAGGTATGGAAAAAAGGAGTGTCAAGACAGACTTCTATGCCTTTTTCTGTCATTGGAGTCAGAATTGAGATGGGTCAAGTCAATGGATTTCAGCATGTTGATTGAAAGATTTGATGCACCAAGACAATTGCTTCCAGCAAGTCGGGTTGGTGTTCAGATGGTCCAAGACAATTGCTTTCAGTCAGCGTTCAATAGAGGTAAGATGATGGCTTCAGCTGGATCCATTAAGCAACAAGAATGAATCAAAGATGGATCAAAAAATCCTAAGTGTCAAAGACAGCTGTAGGCGTTTGTAGATGTTTGAAAAGTGAATCAAACCAGTAGATGCAGCTCAAAGCGGATCAAATCAGGCAAAGAGTGCTCAGAGCATATAACTGATTTCTGGTTGCTGGATACCATGTCCATGTCTCTAGGGCAAGGTGCATCTTTGTTGTTCACTTTCCAGGCAGGATGGATGCTAGAGATCACTTGCAGGGTGTCAGGAATCAGAGTTGGCACAGGCGTGGAGTGCTAAAATACACCTATTGAGACATTATGTGCTGGAAGGACAAGGAAACTACAGTTCCCAGCATCCTTTGTGTTATTTTGTAGTTTGGCCCTTGCGCGCCTTGCCAGATGTACTGCATCAAGAATCAAGGCAGCTTAAAGGCAGGCAATGGTGGTGGGCAGGTGTGGCTTATTGTTGATTTGAAGCAGGCGGCCGTGTTCGGCAACAGCAGGAAGGGGTCCGCGTGCGACGAAATGAGATGAAGGGGAGAAACGCTTGATCGCACGCGTTCACGGTGCGGTAGGAGCAGGAGGGGCGCTGAGTAGCCGGCAGAGACAACGCTTGCTGTTCTTCGTCTGGGAAGTCCCACAGGGCTCCCCAGACTCAAGATAAGTACTCGAGGGGGCAATATATTTCTGAACTGCTTGGAATGATTTACCGCTGTTTCAATATTTGTCTGGGAAGACCCGTGGGCTCCCCAGACCTGAGATAAGTAACGCCCTAATCTCTTTGAATTCAGTCAGTGTGAAAAACCAAAGTGTGTTTGTTACTCGTATGTTACAAGAACTTTGCCAATCTCTTGTGTTGGGTTAATGCAGGAAGCACTGCATATGGACAACAACATTTCTCTAGTGCTAGGAACTAAAGGAAATGCATTTATGTTGTATGTTGCTAACGCTGCCCGAAGGGCCATGTGTATTGTCTCATCATGTTGGGAATCTTTCCCTTATGTGTGGTCATATTGCTTGCTTATGTGTTGTATGAGAATGATATGTCAGAGCAGGATACAGTACACGTACTAAGGTGTGCTATTCAGGAATCAGGTACATGTTAATAGTGCAGGTGATATTTCTGATCATTCTAAGTGAGATAGCGTAGGGTTTTTCCTGGTGTTTCCCCAGTCCCATCCACATTAGGAGTTTCCTTACCCTCTTTCCGGTGTTCCTAACTTCCCCTCCCTATCCACAACCTCTCCCTAACCCCTCTTCCCCCCATTGGCTGCCACGTGGCGACCTGTTTCCTAAATCAGGTGCCTGTGCCAACCACGGTAGGAGGGTCGAGTTCATTCGGCTTCCGTGGTTCGGGGGGGAGTGTCGATCTCTCTTCCTTCCAGTTAGTGTGATTGTGACATAATAAGCCACCCCCAAATTGGGATACTCACAACCACCTAAGACAAATGGACCCGACACCTCCACCTTTAGCGGATGTGCTAAAGGTTTTACAGGATATTCAGTTGGAATTAGCACATGCTAATGCTAGGCAGGAAGCTACCACCTTGAAAGCGCAGGTACAAGGGTTGGTAGCGCAAGGTACCCCTTTGGATGGGTCCAGTACCTCCACTACTGAGGGCACCTCCACTAGGGGCAATCCTACGGTCATTGTCCAACCACCGAGTAGTGTACCATTGGCCTCACCAGAACGTTTTTCAGGGGATCCTAGAAAATACATGACCTTTGTTACCCAATGTAGACTCCATTTTTTGTGCAAACCTGTGGCGTTTGAGACCATCCAAGCCAGAACCGCTTTTGTAATATCCTATTTGACAGGGGATGCAGCAGCCTGGGCGATGCCCTTAGTACAGAAAGATGACCCCTTGTTATATAACTGGGATAATTTTCTAGGAGAATTTGGTAGACTGTTTGATAGACGGGAGGTTTCATTGGCCCAAGACAAGGAGTTGTTAGGGTTAAGACAGGGATCACGAGATTTGGTTACATATGTGACACAGTTCAATAGATTAGTGATTGAAACTGAATGGCCAGAAGCAAAACAGACGGTACTGTTTTATCAAGGGCTACGGGAGGAAATGAAAGATGCCATTGCGCAGGTAGAACCGCAACCCAGTACTTGTACGGCGATGATAGACCTAGCCCTTAGGTTAGATCATAGAATGAATGAGAGAAGGGGAGACAAGAAGAAACCAGAAGCAGTCCAGTTTTTGAGATTGGACAGGAGTAGAGGAGGAAGGAGTAGCGATGTGGAACCAATGCAGATTGGTAGTATCAGAGGTCCTTTATCTGAGGCAGAAAAAGAACAGCGGAAACTTAACAAATTGTGTTTGTACTGTGGACAGGCAGGTCATTTTATTCGTACCTGTCCTAATACTCCGCAAAAGAATCTTGGAGGGGAACGAGGCAAGAAGGAAGTGGGAAAAGAGTTGGGCCGACCTTAGGGGGAACTCAGGTGACAGGCCCAAAGGAAGCAAGGTTCCCCAAATTAGTGGCAAATACAGTTGGGAGCAAGACATCTCATTTGTATATTCTGGTAACTTTATGTTGGGCGATGTCTAAGCAAGTGGTGTTAGCTATGGTGGATTCAGGGGCCACAGGTAATTTTGTGGACATTACATTGGCCCACCAGTTAGGACTACCTGTACAAGATAAACCAAGAGTGGAAGGGGTCCAATCAGTGGACGGTTCTCTGTTAGCATCTGGTCCTATCAAACAACAAACGCATAAGTTACAGATGACATTTGCATCAGGTCACAGAGAAGACATTGCTTTTGATTTAATAGCTGCCCCACAGTTTGGTTTAATTTTAGGAATGCCCTGGTTAGTGCAACATAATCCCAGGATTGACTGGGAAAAGCAGACTGTAGAATTTACAGAGCAGAAGTGTCAAGGACACATGATATCTGAGATGGAACCTTCGGGATGGTTGGTTGATCAAGAAGGAAAGGATCAAGTGGTAGGAGCAGTGGAAGCAGGGATTCCCTTGCAATACCAAGAGTTTGCAAAAGTATTTGACAAAGGTGGGGCAGAGCAACTACCACCCCATAGACCATATGATTGTGTCATCGAATTGGAGGAGGGGGCGAAGTTGCCTTGCAGCAGAATCTACGCCCTGACAGAAACGGAAAATGAACATTTAAGAGTGTATTTGGATGAAATGCTGGAGAAGGGGTCCATTAGACATTCCACGTCCCCTGTCTCCTCTCCCTTGTTTTTTGTCCCTAAGAAAGAGGGGACATTACAAACTTGTATTGATTATCGCGCATTGAATAAGGTAACCATTAAGAATAGGTTTCCCTTACCTCTAATTTCAGTATTATTGGATCAGGTCCGGGCGGCAAAAATATACACGAAATTGAACTTAAGTGGGGCATACCACTTGATCAGAGTGCGGGAGGGGGATGAGTGGAAGACGGCATTCCGGACAAAGTTTGGTTTATTTGAATACTTGGTCATGCCATTTGGATTATGCAATGCTCCTGCGGCATTTCAATTCTTTATGCAAGAAGTTTTGAGAGATTTTATTGATGTGTTTGTCATAGTTTACATTGACGATATTTTGATTTATTCAGTTTCACTAGAACAACATGTTCAGCATGTGAGGGCAGTGCTTCAGAGGTTGCAGGAGTATCAGCTCTGTGTAAAATTGGAGAAATGTGCTTTTGACACTAGGCAGGTGGAGTTTCTAGGGTTTATTCTCACTCCAGAGGGCGTAGTGATGGATGCAAAGAAAGAACAAGCTGTAACAGATTGGCCATCTCCTCAATGTATCAAGGACGTTCAATCATTTCTAGGATTTCCCAATTTCTATCAGGGTTTTATTAGTAATTTCTCAGCCATTGTAACGCCAATTACACGATTGCTTAAGAAGGCAACACCATTCATTTGGGGTCCTGAAGCAGAGAAGGCTTTTCAGACTTTAAAGGTAGCTTTTACCACTGCACCAGTGTTGAGACATCCAGACACAATTCAAGCCTTCAAGGTGGAGACTGACCCTAGTAACTTGGCGGTGGGGGCTATTATGTCACAGAAGGATATGGAGGGAGTGTGGCATTCAGCGGCATTTTATTCTAGAAAGTTATCAGGTTGTGAACAGAATTATTCTATCATGGATAAGGAGTTGTTAGCTATTCGATCAGCTTTTCTAGAATGGAGACATTACCTATTGGGGGCTAAGCATCAGGTAGTAGTGATGACTGATCACAAGAACCTGCAATACTTTAAGACTGCTCACAAACTTAGTCCCAGACAACTCTGCTGGTCTCAGTATTTCAATGAATTTGATTTCGTAGTAACCTTCAGGCCAGGAAAGAATAATGGCAAAACAGATGCACTGTCTAGGCAGCAAAACTTGGAGAGTGTGGGGAGTGAAGTAAGAGCAATTATTCCCTCAGAGAAAGTCATTGGAGCAATTACCACCAACTTAATTGGGGAGGTCAAGAGGGCATTACCATCTCGGCAACTCCAGAAGTGGCGGGACAGTCATCCAGAAAGAAAGGTGTGGCAGGGGTTGCCGTACCATCAAGACCGATTATTTCTACCTACTAAAGAAGTACAGAAAAAAGCATTATATTGGTGTCATAATTCTCCATTGGCGGGATATGCTGGGCAAAGGAAAATGCAAATTATGCTAGAAAAGTATTTTTGGTGGCCTACATTGAGACAGGATGTGAGCAAATATCTACTAAAATGTGAGAATTGTCTGAGAAACAAAGCAGATCATGCAAAGAAAAGAGGGTTACTCCAACCATTACCCACTCCTGAGAAGGTATGGACCCATATATGAATGGATTTCGTTACCGACCTTCCACCTGATAAGCAGTTTGACACTATTTGGGTAGTGGTGGATTTCTTGTCCAAACAAGCGCATTTCATTCCTTGTGAAGGAATACCTGGAGCAGGCAGGTTAGCAGAGTTGTTTCTACAACATGTGGTTAGACTACATGGTTTGCCAAAAAGTATTGTCTCGGACAGAGGACCTCAATTCACTTCACGGTTTTGGCGAGCTTTCTGTCGCATGTTGGGAATCAACTGTGCTCTCTCTACACGTTATCATCCCCAAACTGATGGTCAGACAGAACGGGTCAACCAAACACTCGAACAATATTAGAGAGGCTATTTAGGTGATGGCCGAGAGTCTTGGGTACAGGCACTCTGGTTGGCTGAATTTACATATAACAATACACTGCACCGGTCATTGGGTATGTCTCCTAACGAATGCTTATTTGGGTATGAGCAGAATATGATACCAGAACATTTACCTCAAGTGGAGAATCTACCTGTGTTGCAAGATCAAAAATAGTTGCTTCTCAAGATCCGACAGAAGGCGCACACCAATTTGGAACAGGCTAAGAAAGCCTATAAAAGACATGCTGATTAACACAGACAGGAGAGTCTGCGTTATAAAGCAGGAGACAGGGTTTGGTTATCAACCAGAAACCTCTCCATAGTTGGATCTCATAAATTTATGCCTAGATTTATTGGACCTTATGAAATCATTGCAAGTGTGTCACCAACAGCTATGAAGCTGCGTTTGCCTAAAACTCTACAGATACACCCGGTATTCCATGTTTCTTTGCTTAAACCCGCAGCTCCAGGGACAACTACGAAGAAACCCCCAGCCATAGTGAAAGATGGGAACATGGAATACGAAGTAAAACGCATTGTGGATTCCAGAAGAAGATATCGACAACTATGGTATTTGATCCACTGGGAAGGTTACGGCCCTGAGGATTGTTCTTGGGAACCAGCTAGAGAGGTTCATGTGCCCAGGTTAGTGAAACAATTTCATTTACGCAACCCAGGTAAACCAGGTCCTGGGAGGAGCCCTGGAAGAGGAGGTAATGTCAGGAATCAGGGTTGGCACAGGCGTGGAGTGCTAAAATACGCCTATTGAGACATTATGTGCTGGAAGGACAAGGAAACTACAGTTCCCAGCATCCTTTGTGTTATTTTGTAGTTTGGCCCGTGAGCGCCTTGCCAGATGTACTGCATCAAGAATCAAAGCAGTTTAAAGGCAGGCAACGGCGGTGGGCAGGTGTGGCTTATTGTTGATTTGAAGCAGAAGGCAGGCGGCCGCGTTCGACAACAGGAGGAAGGCGTCCGCGTGCGACAAAACGAGATGAAGGGGAGAAACGCTTGATCGCACGCGTTCACGGTGCGGTAGGAGCAGGAGGGGCGCTGAGTAGCCGGCAGAGACAACGCTTGCTGTTCTTCGTCTGGGAAGTCCCACGGGGCTCCCCAGACTCAAGATAAGTACTCGTTGGGGCAATATATTTCTGAACTGCTTGGAATGATTTACCGCTGTTTCAATATTTGTCTGGGAAGTCCCGCGGGCTCCCCAGACCTGAGATAAGTAACGCCCTAATCTCTTTGAATTCAATCAGTGTGAAAAACCAAAGTGTGTTTGTTACTCGTATGTTACAAGAACTTTGCCAATCTTGTGTTGGGTTAATGCAGGAAGTACTGCATATGGACAATGACATTTCACTAGTGCCAGGAACTAAAGGAAATGCATTTATGTTGTATGTTGCTAACGCTGCCTGAAGGGCCATGTGTATTGTCTAATCATGTTGGGAAGCTTTCCCTTATGTGTGGTCATATTGCTTGCTTATGTGTTGTATGAGAATGATATGTCAGAGCAGGATACAGTACACGTACTAAGGTGTGCTATTCAGGAATCAGGTACATGTTAATAGTGCAGGTGATATTTCTGTTCATTCTATGTGAGATAGAGTAGGGTTTTTTCTGGTGTTTCCCCAGTCCCATCCACATTAGGAGTTTCCTTACCCTCTCTCCGGTGTTCCTAACTTCCCCTTCCTATCCACAACCTCTCCCTAACCCCTCTTCCCCCCCATTGGCTGCCACATGGTGACCTGTTTCCTAAATCAGGCGCCTGTGCCAACCACGGTGGGAGGGTCGAGTTCATTCGTCTTCCGTGGTTCGGGGGAGAGTGTCGATCTCTCTTCCTTCCAGTTAGTGTGATTGTGACACAGGGGCTTTCATCACCAGTGAGCAGGTTACTTGATTGCAGTGTTCTCAGCTTGCAGCAGGCGTTGTCCAGTCAGCCATTCACAACAAATGATCCCCATAGATGTTAGAGAGAAAGGGCTTGCTCCTTTCCTGGCACTTTTCATCTTCACTTCTATAGAAGGAGACGTTCGGCAGACCATACCCCCATACAATTCAAGGGGAAATCCTTTCTCTTCTATATTCCAGAGATGACTTAAGGTGGTGGTCTCAGCCCCTTAAATGAACAATCGCCACAGTAGATTGGTTATCATGCTAGCCTTAAATAAGGGGTCTTATCCTAGCTGCTGTGATCATTCCTTTGTCTGGTGATGTTAGTCCCAGAGTGCTTCGTCTGAAGGAGGGGGGGGAAAGAACACAGGAAGTGTGAGAGCCCTAGGAAATTCAAAGATGTTGGAACCCTTCTATGGATAGCTGTTCCTCTTCTGACCACTCCAATTCCACCCTTTCTCCTGTCTTCCCTGCTTCAAAGAGTCTCTTGTAATTACCTTGTGTGAGCTCCCCATTGTCCTGCCAGACCTCACATTTGAAGCAGTGTTTCCCAGCTATCCACCTGGGAGATGTAATGTCCTCTAGTGAAGGAGACAAGTCTTCTCAGAGAGAATGAAAGGGTGATTTCTTGGACTTGGCCTAAATGGTTGTTTGGGTGAAACCCAGCCCCAGACATCTGATAAACCTGGTGTCCTGTCAGTGAAATGAGTCACAATCAACCAAGCTGACCGTAAATTATCACCAAAAGGTTTTGACCAGTATAATAGTAGAGTTCCAGTAGGTGCCATGTCAAATCTACTAATAGCTTATTTTTAGATTCTAATCTGTCACCGGGCTCTGTGCACAGACAATTATAGAAGTTTGTATCAAGGTTGTCTGTCCGCAGTTAAATGCAATCTCTGGCCGTTGTAAAATGTTATTTTAGTTGGATGAGAACTCTACGATGTTAGCGAAAGTTAATTGAAACAGTGAAAATAAATGATACCCATATATTTTGGAAATTGGTTAATGGCAATAACTGGGGTTTACGTCTTTGTGGGCGGGATTTTAATGATAGCTAGGTGAAGTACATTGCCACCACCGTAGGGGTAAGCAGCAACAGCTATTGACCATAGAACGTATACAGTCTCAGAAGTCATATGCAGCACCAGGGTAGAGTGTAGTATGTAATCACATTTTGAAACATAATCAGTCCTTATGGGCTATCAAGCTTTGGGAACTGGTTAGGAGCATTAGTATTACCAACAAATTGCGGGATAGTTGAGTATCATTGCCCGGCATATAAACACAGCCCCAAATGTGATCCTAAAAGCTATTAGATCCTTGCTATGCGGGGTTGCACTGCCAAAATGTTTGTACATGTATTTTTTAAAAGAACTCCTGACATAGATCGATACCAGCAATACACTCCCATATAATCAAACAGTTTTCAGGAAGGGTCTTATACCGTGACAAACATCATGGCATAGGGCAAGCAACACGTGCCTGAATGCATACTTCTGTAGCCTTCAGGTTGGGACTTAATAGCATTCTTATTGTTTGCTCAATATTATATTGGTCTTAAGAAGGGCTGTGTGCTGGCCCCAATATTATTCAACCTGGCAGACCTGACTACTAAATTGGAGTCTAGAGAAGTACATCCATCGTGTTTGGGTAGCGCCAAGGTCCAATGGCTAGGTTATGCAGATGACGTGATCATATCGGATCTTACTCCAAAGGGGTTGCAAACACGCAAGATCAGCCATCGTACTATGCTGCTGAGAATGGTCTGATTATTAACAACAAAAATACCTAGCTTGTAAGGCTTAATACTAGACACATATCTGATAGTAAAACGCACTTTAAGTGGATGTGGAATGGTGAGGCAGTCCACATAGCTACGCATTATAAACATCTGGAAGTTGCAATTCACCAGGAACTGAGTTGGCATGAGAACTTTTAGAATGTCAAGCATTAGACTATGCAGCAACTGGCTGCTGCTTGAATGTTTGTGGAGCAAATATGTGTTTTTTTTAGTTCCTTAAATGATATCTATACAATGAAAATTGTTGTAAGTAAGCTGTATGCTGCTGAAATATCGAGCCCAAAACAAGTGTCTGAACTCATAAGATTGGATTAAAGCTCCCTAGTGAAGTTATAAGGACTACCTGGGAGCCCACTGGGAGAACATCTAAGAATGGAACTGGGATATGCTGGAATATGCTTCCTATTCAGACAACGTAGGCTTAATTTTTACATGCACTTGATAGTCATCTTCTGCTACTTTGATGCATTACATTGGACACAGCAAATGGGTGGAAACTGCTTGCTTTTCGGAATTGACTATATACCAACTCATTAAGGAAGGGCAGCATTACGGCATATGTCTAACCATTGAATATACATATGTGGGTTCGAACATGATGAAGGTACATACAAAAAAAGCACCCAGTCATTGGTCTATGAACACATTCTGGTTGACTTAGGCACTAAATACCACAGTGGCTGTTATCTCATGTAGGTGCCTGATACACACACTATGCCTGGGTATGCAGTTGCATTCCAGAACCCACATATAAGATGTGACTATTTGCTGTTGGTAGCATAACAATATTGGAGAAGGTCTGATATAGACAGAAGATTGAGAGGGTGCTGACTATGCTCATGGTTGAGTCTGTTAAGTATTTGTTAAAAGAATGTTATAAGCTAAACTCAATGAGGAAGCAGCATTTACGTGCTTATGGCAACTGTGACATGATATCAGGTATGGATGAAGTTTTGTGGCAATATTTTATAATAGTTAATGATTGCAACTTGATTCATAATTTACCACGATCATAATATGATATTGAAAAAACAATTTCATATGAGTAAATAGATGCAAGTCTTGTTCTGTTTAAAATTGTAAATGAATTTGGAAACTTAAAATACCCCCTTTTACTAATACATTGCACTATTTTTGTATTGGCTATCTTTTTATAATGCGTTTTGGATGTTTAAAAAGCTCTATAATAGTAGTTGTACTATGGTAATAAAACAACAAACATTTTTATTTGTATTCCATCAGGTTGCTGGCAGGATTGCACGTTTCACTCTGTAACTGCCTACTACCAAAGGGCAAGGAACCTTCTGAGTGGTGGCAGTAGACAGGCACAGCACAGGTACATGTTTGTACTATATTTATTTATTTATTTCATTTTTAAGAGCGCGCACAAACCTGCAGGCATCAAGGCGCTTTTACCTTTTTCATGGGGCCCAAAGTCGGGCGTAGGCATAGGTACATATACATACCTACAGTTGTAGAAGCCCAGGTACAAGCTTTGCAATAGTAAACTTACAGCCAGGTTTTGAGGGCTTTGCGCAAGACCCAGTAGGATTCTTCCACTCTAAGGGCAGCTGGGAGAGAGTTCCAGTACTTGGCCGCAAGAACTGGGAAGCTGGACCCTCCTGCTCTGACTCGTTTGAACTAAGGTTGGACCTCCCTGTGGGAGTATGGGGCTCTGGTGGGCCTGCTAGATTAAACTTTGGTGATTTTCTGAACCAAGTAGGGTAGGGCTGCATTGGAGATGCACTTATGGGTGATTGATAAGGTCTTGAATAGTATTATTTCGTTAATGGGTAACCAGTGAGCAGCTCTACGGGCGGCCAAGATGTGCTCTAATCGTGGGATATTGAGGGCAGCGCGTAAGGCATTATTTTGGATGGTTTGTAGTCTTTTTATGTTCTGTGTTAATGTGACAGCGAATAGGACATTGCAATAGTCCAGCCTGGTGCCCACCACTGCCCGAGCGATCGTTAGACAGTTATCTCTAGATAGGAAGTGCCTGGCGGCATTGAACAGTTTCGTTGAGTAGGCTGCTGCAGAGCGAATGGCACTTACTTGGCGTGTCAGGGAGAGAGTGGCATTGATATACACTTGTAGTGTTTTTACCGGAGGAGGAGACAGGGATTACGGATCCATCGATGTTGAAGGTGGAATATTCAGAGGGTTTTTAATGCCGCTGCCGAACCAATGATGAGAAGTGCAGTTTTCCCATAGTTGAGGGAGAGGCTGTGTTTTGCCATCCATGATTGTGTAGTGGCGTAAGTGGAACTGAGGGTGGTGGAATCTTTGTGGTAGGACCCTGAGAGCGAATCTGTGTGTCGTTGGCATAGTTAGTGTAAGCTATACCAAGCGTGGCCAGGCGGAAAGAAAAATCTGCAATGGAAATGTTTGCATGGGAAATGTACGAACTACAAATGTCCGTACAGTTCCCATGTGAACATCCAATAGAAAGCCATACATACATACACCCCCACCCACAACACACCCCCACCTACACCCCCAAAATACCCCCACCACCCTACTTACCTTTTCTTCCTTTGCGCTGTGTCCCTGCAGCACTGGCTCCCTTTCACTTCCGTGATCGGGAACCGGTGCCGCAGGGTCCTTTTCTTTTTTATTTGGGCAGCTGTGGGGCTTTCCCCCCACAACCCCCACTCACTATACTGTATAGTATAGTGAGCAGGGTGTTGCGGGGGACACGCAGCCCCCAGCGTTTTTTTTTCTTCTGGCAGGGGGCTGGGGGGTGTCCCCGCAACACCCCGCTCACTACAGTGAAGCGGGGTGTTGCAGGGAACGCCACCCAGCCCCATACCAACCCCACCTAAACACATACCGTGAAAAGTTCAAACTGTTGGTAGTTAGAACATTTCGTGGTGTATGTTTTAGGTCTTTTGGTGGGGTCGGACATTTCCTCTGTAACCGGTCAAAAGGGGGCTTTCTGAAAATGTTATAGAGTGTGGGGGCGAGCCGCAAGATCCTTGGGACCCCCACAGCTAATGGAGAGCGTGATACACAGGCAGTATCGGTGAAGACTTTCATCACTCGTCCTTCGAGGAAGGAGGCTATCCAGGCGGCAGCTTCCTGGGAGAAAGCCGCGGAGGAGGTGAGATGGTGACATAAAATGTTCTGGTTGCCTAGATCGAAGACCGCAGACAAATCGAGGAGATGAACCATGGGCAACTTTCCTTCGTCTCTAATAGCGTCCAGCTGGATTTTCAGGTCCATGAGAGCAGACTCTGTACCGTGGCCAGGGCGGAAACCTGATTGGCAGATGCCTAGAACTTGGTTAGTTTCTACATGGCGTTGAATTCGTCAGGCGCAACTGTACAGTGGTAATGCACTGTTAGTTATTTGCATTAGTGGGGTACAGTGTGGGTTTCTTTATTAAGGGAAGGACCCAGGCTTCCTTGAGGCATGAGGGTACTACGCCCGTATGGAAGGAGGTGTAAATAAAGGCAGTGATGAAAGGGGCTAGTTCGAGAGCACAGTCTTTGATCAGTGGTGCTGGGCAGATAGCCCCTTTGCATCTGAATGACTTTAAGCTTTGTAGCATGTGAGATGTTTCTTGTGTAGTGACCTTATTGAAACTAAACAATGGGGCATCAGAGATGTTAGCGGTGGGCATGTAAGTGGGCAGAGGCGGTTGCATAATGCATGATTTTTTTACCCAGAGTTTCTCTTAGCGTGTCAGTTTTGATCAGAAGGGCGTTCTGAATGGTATAACACCAGGCAGAGTCCTTAAGCATCGCAGAGACTTGGGGGACTGGTGCTTCCAGTTCATTGAGGATGGTATATAATTCCTTTGAGTCAGAGTTGGCATTGGCAATCCTTGTATTGAGGGAGGAGGCCTTGGCATGTAGAATGGCTTTTATATTTATTAGTTAGGGTAGAGAGAGCACGCTTGGATGATTCAGAGGGACAATTTTTACAACTTGACTCAGCAAGCTCTAAGGGTTGAGAGGTTTTGGGTGTGCCAGGTGTTAGTGTGGATTGCTGGTTTAACTTTTTTCGCAACTAGATGGGCAATGGTGTTGATGGCGCTGGTTAGGGTGGGGGAGTAGTGTTGCACTAGGAATTGGGGTTCTATAGTCTCCAGACTGTCAGGAATGAGGGCACAGAGGAATGAGGTGAGGTATTCCTTGTGCATTTGTGTGAGCTGCGGGCCAAAGTGAAAGGGTTGAGCTAGTGGAGGGTTTGGCAGGCGGCCCTGCTGGGAGTGAGAAGGTGATGACATAATGGTCTAACCATGGGCAAGGTGAATTGTTTCTGATGGAGATGTGACAATTTGTGTTAGCCAGCCTGTCTAGCGCACATCCTTTGTTATGAGTTGGCTCACAAATGCATTGGTCAAAGCCAAGAGAAGTGAGGTGGCTGTAAGGACAATGGGGTCATTGAGGACCAAGTTAATATCCCCTAGAAGGAGCACTTGTGATGTGGGCTTGAGATTGTAACTTAGTAGTAGGAGTAAGTCCTCTTCGATTGTGAGGGGGGGACCTGGTGGGTGATAAAGGAGGTGAATATTGATTGTGTTGTTGGGGGAGGTGGTCCTTTTGAGAGAGAGGATGTCACATTTGTTTTTAGTATGTGCAGAGGGTATGTGTCTGATGATCTGGTGGGCCTTTGCAATAAGGGCCACACCACCGCCTCTTGAGTCAGGTCTGTCACTTCTATAGATGGTATAACCTGTGGTGAGGGCGAGAGATAGCGAAGATCTGGATGCTGAGTAGAACCAGGTTTCGGTAATGGCTAGGGCATCTAGGTTATTCAGAATTAGGAGGTTGTGGAGGTCTAGGGCATGTGCAGTCAGAAAGCGGATATTGATTAGAGCTAAATTAAGGTCATGAGTGGGGGTGGAGGGTGAACTCTGTGAGGTGTTGGGGTAATGTTATTGCTAAGGAAGGCGAGGCTGAGGTTGCTAGCATTTGGCACAGGAGCATTACTAGCATTTGCCATGGATAATGTGCCAACAGTTGGCATGGATACAGTGCTAACAGTCAACGTTGAAACAATATTCAGATTTTGTATTGGGGCTATACTATTCAGCTTGGAGTTTTCAGAGGATGTGGCTGATCTTCAAGATGATACGATCTACTGAGGCCATCTCCATTGGACTGCTGATATCTAGGTTTGTGCTGGATGTCTACATACAATCCTTTTGATTATGTTGCACAATGCACCAACTATGGCTCCACTCCCTGCATGGACATTAACAATCTGGGACAGTGATCTGAGACACAAAAATGTAGTGTTTCAACTTGTACATTGCCAAAACGACAACAAAGGACTCTTTTTCAATTGTGGCCTAGTCCCTCTCTTGCTTGGTCAGTCACATGCTAATGTAGGCAGCCAGCTGTTCAACTCCTTCTGAGTTTATCTGCACCAAAACTGTTCCAATACTGAATTCAATATCATCTGTTTGTATAATACATTATTTTCCATACTCCAGGATCTTTACATCCACCCGCTTGGTATTCTAGGTAACTCAAAGTATCCTGTACAATCTGGCTCTCTGAAGCATTGATAGTCAATCTAGCATTCTACGTGGCTTGTAAAACCTGTTCCAGATACAATAGATGGTCCTCCCAGGTGTGGCTAAGGACAAGAACATAATCTAAGTAGGCGATGCTGAATTCTTCTAAACCAGATAGGAACTGGTGTATCATCCTCTGAACGGTGGCAGGTGCATTGTGATGAAATGACTACTGCTCTGCATGAGTACAGGGATGAGTAGTAGCTACACCACCTTATCAGCCCCCCACTTCTTTCTTTCAAACCAGCAATGTTCCCAATAATAGAGGTGAACCAGATTCAACCCTTCACCTTGTGTGGTAGAGCAGGCTGACGGAAGGCTATATCTTTATTAGGGGTGTGAGCATATAACAATAGCAACCCAAACAAAAATAGTACAAGACTCCAAAATAAAAGAATGTCCAATGAAGTTTCTATAAAAATATGGACTATTCTGGAAGTTGATCTCAGGGACAGAGGTGCAAGGAAACACGGATATTCAGTGTAGCATCACAGCACAGATGTGGCTGGACCACTTCCCGAGGTTATATGGAAGAGAAAGGAGAAGTTGGAACCTATGGTAATACCCATTAGTGAAAACCCAGAGGGTATTTCGTTCACCATTAAAGACGAGGAAATTGGCATTAAGTCGCAAAAGCCAGGAAAGGCGGCAGGACCGGATAAAGTCCCCATTGATCTATACAGAGAAGAACCAGCACTCTGGGCCCCAGTTCTTTGGAGGCTTTTTAAGCCTGTATTAAAACTGATTCTGTCCCTGACTCGTGGCGGAGGACAGAAAAAGTGGCAATTTATAAAAAAGGGGGAAAGGAATGTCTGGCAAAATTTCCCCCGATTTCGCTATTGGATACCGCGGACAAAATATTTGCTAAAGTTCAACTAGATAGGTCCAGGTATGGGTCACAGAAAACCAGATCTTGAGTACGCTACAGGCAGGCTTTCAAACGGGCAAGGGTGCAGTGGACCAGAGTTTCCGCCTGCACAACATTGTTCAGAAATGTACCGCCCTGAGAAAAATTATACTTTATGCCACATTTGTCGACTTCAGGTCGGCCTTCGATAGTGTCGCGTAGAAACTATTATGGCAGGTTCTAGGCAATAGAGGTATGCCAAGGGTTCTCATCAGGGCAATACATTCTTTATACAAGGAAAATGAGGCTGCGGTGAGAATGGGTCTCGGGGGGGGGGGGGTGAAGTCAAAAGTGAATTTGAAGTTAACCAAGGAGTTAGGCAGGGGTGCCCTCTGACGCCTATTCTATTTTGCATTTATATAGAGGAGGTGAGAACTGAGCTTCTCGCAAAAGTTTTGGACCTACCCAAAATGGACTCCTCACGATACCCGGGCCTGTTGTTTGCCGACGATGCAGTGATTTTATCCACCTGCCCCCAGGGCCTAAACCAATCTCTCTGTGTGTTTCTGAAGAAGTGTGGGGAGCTGATACTGTCTCTGAATGTGGAGAAAATGAAAACAATGGTTTGCAGGCCCACCTTCAGAAAAAAAGTGAACATATCTACCATTGCAGAGGGGATGTCCCTTGAACAGGTCAGACAGTATGATTATCGGGGCACTCAATTCAGTGATAGTGGGGACAGGACGAGCCAAATCATCAGAGCTTGTATGGTGGGGGCTCACACGCCTTTTTCAACAGACACGGCAGGGAGGCAGTCTCTCCAGCTCTGGATTTGTATAAAAAACAGGCAACAGCAGCTGCCCTCTTAGGAGCAGAATTATGGGTGGTACGCCGACTTGAAGCCACTGAGCGTGGTGGAAAACAAACAGCTAAAGAGATTACTGGGCGTCCCATTATCTAAACCACATGCACTGCTCCACCTAAAATTGGATCTATGCCCTATAGATGCAGTCGAAGAGCCAGGAAGAGCCAGGGTGAGAGGATAGAAGCCTGGGGGACACCACATGTGGAAAGAGAGAGGTGGTGGAGAGAAAGGACCCAAGTTGGACCTGGGAGGGACGGCCCATGAGGAAAAAGGTCAACAATGCCAGGGCCTAATTCGTGATGCCCAGGTTCACAGTCGGTTGATCAGGGTGGCCTGATTAATCGATCATGTCGAAAACAGAGGAATGGCCAAGGAGGATGGGGACAGAGGGAGAGCTGGAGTTGAGATTAGAGAGCAGATCTACACAGGTGTTCAGGAGAGTAGTTTTCGTTCCTCTGGCTGTTCTAAAGCCAGGCTGATGGTCATGGAGGCAACCAATAGATTCAGTGTGGATAGTGAGCTGGGGGATGGTGAGCTTTTACAGGAGTTTGCAAAGGAAAGGAGTGATAGAAATTGGGCAATAGTTTGCCTGATCATGTAGGATCTGCAGAAGTCTTTTTTAGGAGGGGGTGCACAAGGGAGGAGAGGGGGGAAAGAACCAGTGGTGAAAGAGTGATTGCAGAAATCGGACAAGACTGGAGTGAGGGTGACAATGTGGTCTTTGATGGTTCTGGAAGAGTAGGGGAGCACCTGTCTGAATGACACTTTCATCGATCGGACTTGACTAGAGACATCGTCAGGTGTTGTGAGAGAGAAGGAGGAAAAGGAATGAGGAATGGGAGAGGCAGCCAAAGGGGGCCTGAGATAGGTAGAGGGATAGGAGGAGGAAAGGGAGGACAGGATGCGTGCCCTGAGTTTTAGTGGTGAAATGAGAGGCCAGAGCTGTACATAGGGTCTGGGAGCAAACAGGAGAGGTGGAGACTGCAGTAGGATTGGCCAGATCCTTGCACATTTAAAGAGTTTGGCCATGTTGTTAGAGGCTGCAGAGATGCAGGCTTGTATATGGACCCTCTTCTTGGAGAGGACAGAGAGTCTGTATTGCTTTTGGAGCAGGCGACAGGCCAGTTGGTATTCCCCAAATTGACCTTTTACAACTGACCTTTTGTCCTAATTGACCTAATTATAGTGGTCCTAATTGTCCTTCTGCACAATTGACCTTTATTTTATTTTGGTTATTCTATATATGTATTGGGTTTCTTTTGGATTATAAATAATATAAGGGGATTGGGTGGGGGGGTGAGGGGAATTTGGATTGGGCGGAGGGTTGCGTGTGGTTTCCCCCCGCATATACGTCCTAATTGACCTTTTAAATTAGGTCAATTCTCCCGAGGTCAATTGTGAAAAGGTCAATTAGTATACATCCGGCCAGTTCGTCAGAGGATGCACCCGAAGCCCTCCACTTCGTTTCCGCCATTCTGCACTTGCGTTTCAGGGTGGCAAGGTCAGAGTCATACTAAGAGTTGCACTCGAAGGTAGGCTTCAGATGGATTCCCATGACTGGGGCAAGAATGTCCAAAGTGTTGGAGATAGAAAGATGCAGGTTAGAGAGGGCTGTGTCAGGATGTGGGTCAGCCCCAGGAGTAGGAGGAGCAGAGCAAGTAGATGCAAAGGCATCCACTGACACTTGCTTCATGGGCCAAATGACAGAGAAGGAAGGTTGCAGTGCTGGTGAAGGCTTTGCCTGAGGGGCAAGACGTTTCAAGTGAGAGGAGAGCAGAAAGTTGTCAGTCCAAGAGAGAGGAGTGATGAGAGGGTTAGAGATGGGGATGTCTGAGGAGATGAGAACATCCAAGGTGTGTCTAGCAAAGTGTGTCAGACCAGAGGGTAGAATGGAAAGTGAGAGAGAGTCGCTTAGGTTGCAGAAGAGCCCACAGGAGGGATTAGAAGCTTCCAGGTGGATCTTGAGGTCTCAGAGGAGTAGAAGTTGACAGGTCGAGGCAAGGAGAGAAGAAGAGAGGTCAGCCCATTCTGAGAGGAATAGTGTGACCTGGCCAGGTGGCCTGTAGATCATGGCCACAGTCAGAGAGAGGCCAGGAGAAATAGCGATCCTGCAGACTTTGCATTCAAAGGAGGAGTAGGCCTGCGTAGGAATGACAGAAGCAGGGATCCACTCCGGAAAGATCAGGGCCACTCCACCTCAGGGCTGCTTTGTTCTGGGCTCGGAGAGGATTGTGTAACCCTCAGAGAGGAGAGTGTCAAAACTCGTGACAGAGCTGGCTGTGAACTATGTCTCCTTTAGCTCCTGGATATCCAGGTCAAGGTCTTCAAGGAGGTGGCAGATGTCAGATGAATGTTTGACAGCAGAGCCATAATTGAGCATAGCTACATGGAGCCGTTTGGCACATTTGAAAGACTTCCGGGGTGGGGTGCAAGAGTGAGGCACAATCCTCAGAGGCGGTAGAAGGGCATGAGAGTGGGCAGAGACAGTAGACAGAGGTGGCATAGGGGCCAGAGCAGAGGAGGAGGTGGGTGTCCGAGAGGAAGTGGGTGCCAGAGAGGCGGTGGAGGATGAAGGAGTGGTAGGAGAAGGGAGGAAATTAATGAGATGCAGTAGACACCTATCAAGAAGGAGGAGATTGGACTGAGAGCCCAAGACCATGACGGTACATTTAGGTAGACATTGATGATGTCCTTGGAGGATTAGAAGGGGGCCACGAGTACCTCCCACTAGGTGCCCCCATTAATGGGAGAGGGGGAGAGAGGAGAGGGAACAGAGACCATATGGGTGGGCCATAGTACTGGAGAGGGAATGACAAAGAAGATGTCGGTGAGAGTCTGTCTGGAGGATGCGCTGATGTGGGTATCAGCGATAGGGAGGCCTGGGTTGGAAACCAGGATATCCCTCTTGAACATTTTCCTTCCAGTCTTAGTGAGAACAATAGGACAGGAGATACAGTAGCAGTTTGAGACGATTGGAGAGATTGAGAGCACCATAGGTGGTGCATGAAGGCAGGAGGGGAGATTGAGGGAGGAAAAGAAGCACAGCCCACAGCACACACCACAGGGAGCAAAGACTGGAGAAGATTGACAGAGAAGGAGTCACGGAGGAGGCAACAAGCAGGAAACACACCACAGGGGAACTCAGGAGCAGTATGGACAGAATACAGTGGGGAGGGGACAGCACACTGCAACGCACCTAGATTCGACTTTCCTGAAAGGGGGGAAAAAAGGCCTCGTTTTAACACAACAGCATTGCAGAAACACTCAGATTGGTCTACACTGAAATAAAGTGGAAAATACCTAGTTTTAATACAACAGCCAATCAAAAACACACAGATTTGACTTTCCTAAAAAAGGACGGAAAAAGGCTAAGTTTTTACACAACTGCAGTGAAAAAATGTGACTTTCCTGGAGAGATGGGAAAGATGGCTTAACAATACAGGTCACTCAGATGCTTAAGGGTTGTGTCATAAGAGAAATAATAGTCATTGGAGGGGTGGGTCAGGTTAGTGGGGGCACTGATTGCTGCCCCCTCCCTATCTGCACTGCACCTACCTTATCAGTCGTAGCAGGCTTCTTGCTTTCCCGGCTGATACTGGCAGACACCATCCGGAGATGCTTTTGTGGAAGCTGCCTTTGCCCCTGGGTCCTTCGCATAAGGGGCTTAAACAGGCAGTGGGCTGCCCTGCTGGGTACACATAAGGGGGGCAGAACACCCAAGCAGGTCTCGGGCGGAAAGAGAAAACTAAGGGGAAGAGCTCCAACAAGCCGTGATGTGGCAGGCCCGGGAAGGTTGACAAATTGGAGCACAATGGATGCAAAACAATTATTACTCACCCCAATGCAAAGTGGAGAGAAATGATGGTGTCCCTCACCTTGTCAGACATCCGATACATTCTGTTCTTCATCGACTTACTGGGCTTCATTACAAGTTTGCTTGTCGGGAAAGAAGGGTGTCAGTAAGCTCACCTGCAACCTTGTTTACTGGATCGGCAAACTCTCAGTCTGCCTGCCATGGCCGCTGTGCCCGACAGGTATAACAGTGCTGGTGCTTCCATGTCCCCACTCCCAAAGTGTCCCATAGGATTCTATGGGAATGGGGACTTACAATTTGCCGGCCCCTCACTTCCCGGGTCACTGGACTCGTAATGAGCCGGTGGCACCGGGAAGTCAGGCGGCGGTAAAACATTACAGGTCCCGCGGCAACCCACCGGTAGCACCGGCAGGGTTACCGCAGGACCCGTAATGAGGCCCACTGTCTTCTGAGCCAATGCCATGGACAATCTGTGTGACCAAGAGTGAGTGAGAACAGACCCACAAACTGCCAAAGCAGCTGCTGCCACTCTTGCAATTGCTGCTCTGACAGGTCATTTCAGATGTGTCCCCCCCATAGACCAATTTTTGGCTTCTGTTTGTAGAAAGTCTTGGAGGGGATTAATCTCCCATTCAGATTTAACGTCATCAGAGCAAACAAGTCATCCCTGCTGTAATGAGATATCAGTGAGTTGACATGAAAGGCCATATGCGTCTCCATTGGGGCCTTTGTATCAATGAGGTAGTTAACCTCACAGATCTTTTAAAGAATCATTTAGACCAATTGTCCTGGATTGTACTCTGTCATTGTGGCCTTCTGGTCATGCAAGGGTTTCATGAAGTCCTGGCTAGTCTTTAGATTCGTTGTGGACTGTCCCATGTACTGGGCCACTTTGGATCTTAACCCAAGTACATAATCCAACAGGTCATAGGAAGGACTTTGGTACCCTGACTTAGTTTGTTCACCAAATGCAGAGAATCCCTAGCAAGATGGCCAAATAAAAGGTCAATCATACTGAACCCGACTGCATTTTGTGGCACCTCTCTGTAGGTGAACTGCAGGCAAGGCAGGAGGACATCCCATCTTCTCACCAGTTGCTCTTCCAAGCCACCTATCATGCCTTCATTGTCTTGTTGAATCTCTCCACAAACCCGTGGGTGTGGTGATGAAAAGCAGTAGTGCACGTGTATGTAACTTCACACTACTCGCACATCACCTTCATAGGCACAGATTTTAAGATTGTACCCCTGTCAAAAATGACTGCTTTTGGGAACCCCACACAGGTGAATATCCACATTGGATCCTTCACCAACATGGGGGCTTTGACACTCCTCAAACTGACTGTTTCACCGTATTGTGTGGCATGATGTACCATTTCCAAAATGTATACATTCCCTCAGGTGTGTTGGGGATCCAAAGGACCAACAATGTATATGCTCTAAGATTTATAAAATAACCACTGCACATTGTATCTGACAACTGTAGCTTGTAGCCTACTTCAGATTCTATCCATGTCTGACTGTTGTGAGATTGCATTGCATTGTATTAGCATTATAAACCCCACACCAATCACTTGGTTGCTGTTGGTGTTACGTTGTCTATCCTCACTACCACTTTTCTCATATGCTTTGTTAGCCAGCGCTCACACCATACCGGTAGTGTACCTCAGCCCCCCTGCCTGTCTAATTGATGCCCAATTACAGTTTGTATTTTACCTGTGCCCTAGGTGCCCAATAACAGTTTGTATTTTACCTGTGCCCCAGGTGCCCAATAACAGGTTTTTTTTTACCTGTGCCCCTCTGCCTGCCTAACTGGTGTCCAAACAGTTTGTATTGCTCCCATGCGCACTTGCCTTATAAATTGACGCCCATAATATATTTGTACTGCCACTGTGCCAACCCAAATCCTGCCTGACCTACATCATGGTGGCAATTAAGCCCATCCTGGAACACATCCCCCCCTAAACCCTTCTCACCCTCCTTCTTCTGCCCTCCACCTGCCCTACACGCCATGACGCCCAACCACACTCACAACCCCTCCTACCTGCTAGATGGTAGCCTAGGAAGCTCACACTGCTGCTCAGGGCGCCCCCAACTCATTCCATGCCGCCCTAGACCTACCTTAATAAGAAACCAGCTACTCGGAGCACGCTGCCCACCTAATCCTCCTAACACCATGAGGAAACAAGAGGCTCAACACTCCCCGCCCCCAAACAGAGGCCTACCACTCTACCAAACTCCTGTAAGGACACTAGACCGCAATCCCCTCCCAACACGAGGTATGCAAGACCACCTTCACCTAACCCACTCCAGTGTGCCCTTATCAACGCTTGGTTGCTCCCTGCTCATGCCACTGAAATTCACGACCTCCTCAACGACCTAGATCTGGACATACTCGCCATCACAGAAACATGGCTCCATGGCGCATCATGTCCAGCCACATGCCTAGCCCTTTCACCAGGCTATTCCATCTTCTGCCAGGATAGATCAAGTAGCAAAGGTGGAGGGGTGGCCCTCATAGCTAAAGACTCACTTGCCATTAGGAAATTAACTCGTCAACAGGTGAGAATTCAGATACCCTCTCTGCAAAACTCTCCCTCTCACCCAACAATACCATCACCTTCCATATCATCTACCGTCCCCCAGGCCCACTACTTGATTTCCATGGGAATCTCCTGCACCTGCTAGGTGGTAACCTAAAGAACTCTACAAAAACATTCCTTTTAGAAGATTTCAACCTCAGCTTCAACGACACGAAAGACAAACACAGCAAGTCGTTAGCCAAAGCACTCTGGGAAATGAGTTTCCTCCAAAGAGTCACCAACCCGACGCACGCTAAAGGTCGTATACTAGATTGGATAGCCGACCACAACTGTGCAGTAGATATCAGCTCCAATACTCCCTGTCCCTGGACCGACCATAACCTCATACACTTCTTCATCCCGACCACTAACACTACTAAAACCATCCAACCAGCCCCCCCATTTCTAGCCAGATCCACACGACTCCTGACTAAAGACAGAATCCTCCCCTTCTTGGAGGTGTCAAAGTTGAAACCTCCATTCTCCAATGACCCCCTTGGTACTGGTTGATCTCTACAAGTCTACAATCAAAGCAGCAGTAGAAACCATCTACAAGGTGGAGAGGAAAAAAGCAAAATCAAATAAACACTCTAACTCCTGGTTCACTCCAGAACTACTAGAACTTTGCGCTCACAAATGCTCAGCACTTACCAAATGGCAAGCCTCCCCTCATAAGTCCAATTTAGAGGCCTAACGAACCCTGGGCACTCAATACAAAAAATCCATCAAGACCGCTAAAACGGCAGCCTACAAAACGAGAATCTCAAATGCAAAATCCGGATCTAAGGAGCTATTTGCTATATTCAAGGAATTGCCAGCCCCTCCCACCAACACCCAAGAAACTGTGAAAGACAAAGCCTGGTATACCAATATCCAGTCTGCCATGCGAAATAAAATCAACCTCCTCCAGGAAAAAACCGACTCACAATTCAAGGCACTACCTAAAGCCATCTCACCCAATACACCTTCCCCGCAATCTAATATCAACAAAAAAAAGCTTTTCTCCTTCAGAAAAATCAGTGAGCCCAAGGTCCTAGCCATCATGAAGAATATCAAACCATCTCTTTGTAATGGGGATATCTGCCCTGCTAACCTCGCTAAGGACTGTACAGACTCACTAGAGCCATTCCTTACAGCCTTCATCAATGCCTCCTTTGAATTGGGAACTGTCCCCCCCACCCTCAAAGAATCATGGGTTTGCCCCTTGCTAAAAAATCAGTCCCTGGATTCAGATTCACTAAACAACTACAGACCTATAACTATCGTGCCATTTCTGCTCAAAATCCTGGACAAGGCTGCCTATTTACAAATCCAACACTTTCTGGAAACCAACAATATTCTTGGCAAGAGACAATCAGGCTTCCGCCCACGCCACGGAACAGAGTCGGCCCTACTAGACCTTACAAACAAGTTAGGCAAAATCATGGACAAAGGCAAGCCAGCACTGCTCCTGCTCCTTGACCTGTCAGCAGCTTTTGATCTTGTAGATCACAAGACACTATGCAGGCTTCTCATGGATTCTGCCCTTTTCTCCCAGGAAGCCACCTCCTGGATCACCTCCTTCTTAGAAGGAAGACTTATGAGAGTCTTCTGTGATCAGGCCTGTGCTTCCCTCACCGCCATCCACTGTGGATTTCCACAAGGCTCCTGCACTTCGCCTACACTATACAACATATTTACCCTACCACTTTTCACTGACTTGGACAATAACGGCATAGCATATACCAACTATGCCGATGATACCCAGGTTCTCATCCCCCTCGCTGGCTCCTATGATATCGACTTGGCCACCCTCAACAAAACATATGCCCTCATTCAAGCCTGGATGGCAGCGAATGGACTCGGTCTACATGGAGACAAAACAGAGATCCTTCTAGTAGGACCTATGGAAACCCTCAATAAACTTGTCAGCCAATATAAATCTTTTAACATTGAGAACGCCGTTATCACAACCTCAGAAGCAGTCAAAACACTGGGAGTCTTCTTGGACTCCACTCTCTCAATGACGCGCTAGGTCAGCGCTATCTCCTCATCGGCAGCACTCACCAGCAAGATCATAAATGCAGTCAAACCATACCCCTCCCCTAATAACTGCCTCACCATAGCTAGAGCCACTGTTGGGGCCAAGCTGGACTATTGCAACGCTCTTTTTCTAGGTACCTCAACAAAAAACCTCAAAAAACTTCAAATCACCCAGAATAATGCCCTTAGAGTGGCATTTAGCATCCCTAATATGGAACACATTTCTCAGGCCAGACACAAAGCCCACTGGCTTCATGTCAAAGAGCGCATACTCTTCAAAACCTTGACCATCACTCACAGGCGGCTATCCCTTTCAACCCCTCCTTATCTGGCAGAAAGAATTCACACAGCCACCTCCATCAGACCCAAGAGGGCCCAACACTCCAACCAGCTTCTCGTCCCGACTGTCAAAAGAGCCAAAGCTTGAGGAGCAAGCTTTCCATTCATAGCACCCAAAAGTTGGAACGACCTACCCACCGCGCTCAGAAATGAGACCTCTCTCACAGCCTTCCCAGAAAGCACTCAAAACCATTTTCAACTACCTACCTGAAAAGATCCTTTAGTCCTCCTGTAACCTCAGGACCTGTGTCAATCATCTGCGACAACTGTACAACCACTGTAACTAAGTAATTCCTGCTATGTTTTTTCTATCCTACTCCATGTAACTAAGCAAGCTCACTGCAACAGCGCCGCGAGTCCCCCGGGCCGGTGTGCACTTTATACATTCAAATAAATAAATAAAATAATGTCCATCCATATCCTCTTGAAAGGATGCTCACCACTGCAGCAGAATTTAGGGAGGGGCCCCTTTTCACCCTGCCTGACCTATCAGAAGCTTGGCAAGTGTGTCCAGACTTTACAAAAGGTCTGGGATCCCAAATTCCCTGATCTATTACACTCATCTGAGGACAGAAAAAAAGCAAAAACAACCTGTCAGGTATCTTGGTCATTCCTGCGTCACCTGCCAAATGAATGTCAAGAGCCAAGTCCAGTTGGAACCTCTTGTGGCACAGCGGAACATCCAATCAATCGTTACGCCCTGCCTCAGAATTCTTGGGGTCACTGAACAGGAAACTATTCTCCTAGTACAATGGTAACAAACCAGGGGTCTTGTCATGTGCCTGTTCTGCTGCCTAATTTCACAGATCTACCAGATTGGAACAGTATTTCTGCACCTGGCAAATGTCAGCGTGACTTGGGCTTGCAGCCCCCTGATGTCTGAAGCAACCGTGTGCTCTATCTCAGGTACCTTTTCTATGCCAGTGTGCAATCCTGAGATTGCAGAATCTCGTGCTATACCAATAAGCACATCAGGGACTCCTGGACCCGCTCCTCATTGGTCTGGGCTGGGCACCACCACGTCTCTCGTCTTTCACACTCTCCAACAGGAAGAACCTTGGGCCTACGGCCTGAATGTTTCCTTCTCTGCCTGCTTCCTTCACCTAAGATCAAGTGACTACCATGATTATTTCAGGATCAGGAAGTTCCTTCCCTACAGACAATCTACTTGAATGGAGATCTTTATTGCTACACAGCACATGGGTGAGTTCCCTGTCAAGCCAAGGTCTCTCATTGCCAGCGTGCCTTCACTGAGGCCATCAAACCCTCTCACACTACAATATGGGCTTTGGACATACTGCCCTCTTGCACCGATCATTGCCTTATATTGGTGATACTAGAATCTGTGTCACTCAGCTTTGGAGATTGTTTCCCATAGATGAAGACATGCTCAAAAAGACCTCCGTTTTTTCAGGAATTGGGCCTTCCTCTGGGAATCCAGTACATATCCCACTAAGAGTAATTAGGGACCATTCAGCCACTCCTTCGGCAGTGGGTATAAATCCACTAGGACACTCACACTGATGATGATGTCCGTATGAGGTCAGCACTGAATATGGCCTGTTTGTGGTTACCCTTAAAGGCTACATCCCTCTTCCTTTGGGTACTCTCCTTTTTTGTAGAAGCTGATGAGCTATATGGCTAGGAATTGCATCAGATTTGTGGAGGCCTTTCTTAGAAGAAGAATGAGAAGCTTTGTCCTTACCCTCTTTTGGTTTTGATGTTTCTGCAGCCATCTCTTCTGGTTTGGGTGTGCTTACCTGAGCTTTCTTTTGCACTCGTGTAATCACTGTGATGAATCTAAGGAATTTGTACCCTCTCCCCAAGGGAGAACCAACCCCTTTGGGGCAAGGGAGGTGAACCTGCTTTGCTTAACAGCTCTAGGTGATAGGGTAAGCAGTATCCAACTGGGGGGCGCCCCCTCCCTTTAGAGGACAGGAAATCCCTAGAAAGGGATTTATGTTTTCCTCCATTGTCCCCAGAAACTAACAGCATTATTGGTTATATGGGAATTGACCTCACTGATAATTGGCAACTGTGTGCTGGTATAGTTTCTGACCCCTTTCACACATCATTCGTGTCTGGAGAGAGAGAGAACTAGACAGCGAGAGAGACCAGAGAACTGACACACCTCTGTGTTGCATGGACAATAAAGCTCCAGTCCCCTTGGAGGGAGAGAGCAAGAGTAGACTGTGGAGCAGCAGTAGCTGGGAATCCTCCTCCTGGCAGGTGTGGCCACACAGCTAGAGCACCCGCCCAACCTCCCAAAAGAAGATGCAGATGAGCTAGTGGAACGCACAGCATCCCTGATAGGAAACAGACCAAGCAGGCCCGGTCCCGGATAGTCGTGAGCAGAAGAGGATGCCTGAGCAGGACCAAAATTCTGCAACAACGGAGAGGTGCCAGAGCCCATGGTGGTTTGAGAGGCATACCCCAAGGTGGGGTGTAGAACCCAAGGCCCCCAGGGCAAAGTAAAATACAGGAGACAATTTAGTAGAGAGATTGCAGAAAGATACCTGGGTGGGAAAACCCCAGAAAATATTTTTTGTGGGCTTGTGCGCCAGGAAGCCACCAATGGCTTAAGGCTGACCCAAAACTGAGACAAAGTATCTGCAGATCCCAAAGAGACTAACCAGAACGAAAGATCTAAAATCTAGGAAGAACAGGATCTATAAGAGAACTTGCTATTATTTCTAGAACTGTGCAGCACTGCAAGGAGTCCCTGGTCTTTTGAGAAAGAGATATTTTGGTGGGGATGGGAACAAGCCACTATTCCTTTTTTTGGGTGACGACCCTTGTATATTTTTGTTAGTTTTTTTTGTATCAAGTGGTAGGGACAGAAGTCAGAACAGAATAGGTTTCTGTATGGCAGACTAGAGTCATTTTATTGTTGAAGAAACTGACAAGTACTCCTTTATACCTCTTTTCTTCAGATTAGGGCCAAGTTTGCACTGTTCCAGGATCACCACATCCTTGTGTTTCTCCCCCCCCATCGCTCTATTTTGGCTATACTAGGGCAATCTTCCACAGAATGTGCTGTCTAGCTACCAGTTAAGTCCCAAACCCAGTGAGCTACTCTGAGACATGGCTGAGAATGGGCATCTACCTAAAGCTTGGCACCTAGCTGAAACTCAGGTCTTTAAGAAACCAAGCTAGCTTCCCTTTGGGAAGAATGTCAAGGACAGTTATCAATTCTGCCGTCCCAATCCTCTATCACAGTCCCAGATAGAATGGGTACCTAGCTTGCAGGCTTAAGTTTACTACTCCCTTCCTAGGTCTTGGGTCTTCTTCACCCCCTTGCTTTCAAAAAAGATTGGCGGCTTTACATCATTTCAGGCTTGCTCTCCGGACTGCCATCGGGGAGCCCCCATGCCTGACATAGATCACAAAGGGTGCTAGAGTTCAAGTTCTTCATGGAATCCATGTTTAGTTGTGAATAAATTACATGTCAGTGTTTTTAATGTTGCGTGTACAGTACTTTTTTGTTTGGCTGACTAATCTGCAAGTGCAGTCTGTGCTGGATCAGTCGCTTTCCACCATCATGGGGGTACTCTGCACAAGCACAGTGTTTCTAAAAAGTTTTTAGATGGCTCATTACTTTGTTTCTGTTTGACGAATGTGGACAAAAGTTTTCAGAAAGATTATAGACACGACCTTGAATTTTTGTGTAAGGTCTGAATGGATTTTGCCAAGTGGCGGCTAAGTTATATGACTATTGTATGTACATACATTTTGACACTTTTGAAAAAATAAAACATGTCCAGATTTCAAGCAAACTCATGTAAGGAGCATTGGCAAGGACCTTAAAGCATGGTTTTGCAAAAGTAGCAGTATTTTATTTTTTGACAAGTGTCATACGGTAGGTACAAAAAATAGTGATATAGCTTTGGTGACTGAGGTATAGCCTGTGGCCATGGGCAGTGGCCAGATTGTCCATGGTCATGGCATAAGGTCATGACCCATACAATCTGGATACTGGCCATGACCACGAGGGACGACAAATGGGGTTAAAGTGGCCATGTCCACCTGGGACCGACTATGTGGTAAAGTTATTGGAAAGTGGGATATGTTTGAAAAGGAAATAAAATGTGCTTGTGGTAAAATGGTCATAGGGTTCTCTCTTCGCCTTCTGCAGGCTGCCATGGAAAGGGAAGTGGGGCTCTGCACGAGTCCCGACTCCCCTTTCCATTGTGGCATTCTTGGAAAAGGGTTTTCCTTCCTACAGATGTAGGAAGAAAAGTCAGGCTGCTAATGGCTTTCATCCCCCATTGCAGGGGCTGGAATGGGGGATAACGGTCCGGAGCCCTCTTTATCCTCCCTCGCTTCGCTTGGGCCAATAACTTGGGCTGCCGGGCCATTATCCCTCGTTCCAGTCCCTGGAACAGGGGATGAATCCAGATTATAACACAAAATGGTAATGGAAAATGTTGGAAATTCTTATTGAGTCTATGGGGGTTATTACGACCTAGGAGGTAACCATGCCGCATTATGCAGCATTGTTACCTCCTTACCGGGTACCGGGTCCGGGTTCCTCAAATGAGGAATTACCGGGCCATTCCAATCTTGGAGGACCCGGTAATTCCTCATTCGTGGAACCCGGACCCGGTACATCGCCATTCCCATTCGAGCCCCCATAGGGCTCAATGGGAATGGGGAGGGAGCTAACAACGCGCCCGTTAATAACGGGCCGTTGTTAGCTCCCTGGTCTGCTAGCGGGACCCGCTAAGGGCCCCTGGTTTTACCAGGCGCACTTTGCGTGTCCCACGAGCAGACTCGTAATGGGGCGGTAATGGGTTGACGGCTCTGGCACCATTACCGGCGCCGTTAACCCCTTACTGCCAAGGTCGTAATGACCCCCTATGTATTTTACTGAGAAATGTAAAGTAGAGGGAGTCTATAAGATTATATATTTTTTCTTTTTTTCAACTGTGAAAGGTGGTTCCTAAAGGAACCTTTCTTTTGTTGTTTTTTGATGCATTTATTTTTTTGCATCAGAGGTTCGAACGTAAGGTGGAGAGGGAAATGAAGGAAAAGGCACCAAACACTGATATGGAGGGGCAGGTGAACAGGGGAAGATGTTGCGCATGTGTTACTTCTAAGGTAGGGGGCAGTGTTTCTCATGCTCCTTGATTACAGCTTCAAAAGCACTTTCGAAATTGCTTCCCTCTGCAGAGTTGTGTGTTGCAGTATATGCAGAGGACTGTTGTCTTCGAAAGATATGTATCAACAGCCTCTTTTATTGCTTGCAAGGTAGCTGGTGGGATTTTGTTTCCCACAGAAGTAGGCTGTGTGGTTACAGTATTGGTTGAGGAAGATAAGCCTACTACTTGCTAAAAAAAAGGAACAACCTTTCTGAGAGCATTGCGGGGGTTGGATTTGGTGTGGCGGCGCATTGAGGTGGTCCCGTAGGAGTACTGTCCAGGTAGTCCGTGTACAAACTCAGTGCATTTCACTTTGGTAGCTTTAGCCTTAGCCTTTGGCCTTTGGTACATTCCCAACAGTGGTAAAGAACTGCCACACCCATGATTCTCTCTGAGTGCTAGAGGTAGGCATTTCCTCTACCTCATCTTCTTGGTCCTCTTCAATGTCTTTGGAAGTACTGCGCTTTTTTGTTGTGTAGGTCCTCCAGCTGGTGGTGGTGGTGGCTCTTGTGGAGGAGGGATGGCAATAGCTGATGCAATTTTTAAGATAAATAGCAGTTTCGCTAATGTGCTTCCAAGTATGTGCTTTGTACTAGATTGTTAATGGATAATGCGTAGGTATAGGTGTAAGAGCTGTGCAAGGGTACACTTGAGCTTAAAAGTTCCAAGACCAGTAGGAAATGCAGTTCCAAACTGTCCTGGAAGTACAGACCCGATCGCGAAGTACAACGTGTTCGCGGACACGTCATCATGCCATGTGCGAGCTCATGGTCACGTGGCAATGTCTTGAAGGTCCGTGATGAGGTCAGACATTTGCAAACGTCGACAGATGCAAAAACAGTGGAACAAGTTGCAAAAAGTGTATAGAAGTGTTAAAAATGATGCTAGAAGTTGGAAATGGCAGAGTTTTAAGGTGAAACTTTGTAAATTGGACAACAATGTTGCTATATTGGGGTAAGTATGATATTAGTAAATTGAAGGAAAATAGCATGCACTGGTAAAAACCCATAAAATTTACTGAAAAAACTTTGTTAAAGGGACGTTATGGTTAAGTTGCACTAATAAAAAACTATAAAATTCACTGAAAAAACGTTGTTAAAGGGACGTTATGGTTACAAGTAAAACTGAAAAACCTCAGAAATTTGCCAGTTATGGTAAGCTAAGCAACCATAACTCACACCACCACTGTGCACTGCTAAGACTAACACCCAACTGACATCACAAATGTCATTGATGACATCACTGATGACATCACATGTGAAATTAATTTTGATGAAAAGTCCCTACAAGGGGTTGTGTTTATAATGTTGGTAACAAGATGGCAGGGGTGATCGGGAGACCAATCATGAACTACTCAATCTATTAAACAATGTACTCATCTAAACAACATTTTATTGGAGTGTTGTTGTTAATACAGGAACCTAATGATACATAAACATAGCCAATGGCTGCAGCATGCACCATAGAAGTACAATATTTAGAATCTTGTCCTTTTGGAGAGTAAAATAATGAATGCTACCGAGTTTTGAGTAATATTAAACATGTACTAGCTAACAATTCAAGACTTAGTACACACGTGTGCTAGAACAAGCAATATATATGAAGACCCACAATGCATACAGATCAGAGTCACTTACAGGGAAACTAAAGTAAGGAAGAAAGAAACAGCATCATCAGAAAATGTTAATACCATTAAAGTTTATTTTCATGTATTCAAATTAATTGTTTGTTTGAGGCCTGCTTATTGCCCCATGTATGTTCACCATGAGCTGAGACCAAACCCTAAGGAAAGTACTTTAAGAACATATGACAAGGTTAACATCTAAATGTATAGCACCTTTTGAATTTTAATATTCTAACAGTCAGTAACCAAAACCACCTGGTCTAGATATGTCAGTGAACAAAAACAAGTCGCCCAGATATGTGATGTCATCAGCGATGTCATCAATTACATTTGTGATGTCATCTTTGATGTCCTGGGTGTTAGTCTTAGCAGTGCACAGTGGTGGCACGAGTTTTGGTTGCTTAGCTTACCTTAACTGGCAAATTTCTGAGGTTTTTCGGTTGTACTTGTAAACATAACATCCCTTTAACAAAGCTTTTTCATTGAATTTGATAGGTTTTTATGAGTGCAACTTAACCATAAGGTCCCTTTAACAAAGTTTTTCAGTTATATATATATAATTTTAACAGCAACAGGCCCCTGGGGCAAGTTATACAGAAGGCTCTGGGAGCCAGTATGGGACATGGGTCCCACCAAATGTCCATAATGGAGGACTGGTTAAAGTTCTCGCAGGGTATGGAGGAACTGAGAGGAGCGAGTGGACATGGGAGAGAGAAAAGGGGAAGGACTAAAACGGTAAGGCCCGAGAGGCCAATACCCCCTCACCCTCCTGGGCTTGCAAAAGAAAAGAAAGGGCAAGAGGAAAGCAGTGACTTCCAAAACAAATTGAAAGATGCCACCTCAGAGAGCTCAGAAGAGTATGAAGAAGACGACTGGCATAACCAGTCCTCAGAGGATTAGGTAGAGATAATATCCTCTGATGAAGAGGGGCGGAAAAGTGCTCCCAAGAAAAGGAAAGCCACTGCCATTGAGGAGGAAGCTGGGTATGATTGACCAGGATGCCTTGCTACATCCACTCTCTACTGAGTGGGAACCACTGTTGAAAGTAGCAGCATATTCGAAACAGCGACTCAGGACGCCATCGGCAAAGGAGGCCAGGAACAAACTTAGGGCGCAATGCCCGAAATCTCCTCTTCCCGAGGGGATAACTCTGGATATCGATGACCGGATGGTGACGTTTATGGCAAGATATGTAAAGAACATTAAGAAAGGTTTAGACATGGTAGGACAAAATGCTTGACGTGGCCTAAGAATGAACCCATAGACCCAGCGATCTTGTTAGGATGGGCCCAGAGGTTCATTTGCCTATTAGGAAATGCAAATAGTGCAATTATGGCAGAAAGGAGGAGATCAATATTCTTAAAGATTGACCAAAACTCAGTGAGCTAGCCATGTCTGAAGCAGCTGCAGCGGCTAAGAGAAAATTGTTTGGTGACCCCTTTGTAAAGGAAGAAACAACATTTGCAAACTCCTATGCAGCCTTTGACAAAGCTCAAGCGTCACTGAAGAGTTTTCAGCAAACAGGTTTTTGGTCGGGCTGGGAGAGGCAGGGGCCACTCTGCCAGCCGATACACATTGAACAGGTCCTACAATGACAGGAGTCAGTATAGACAAGATTAGAGAAAGCCCATCCCGTTCTTCCCTTCGAGGGGAAGAGGAAGAGGAAGGGGATGGAGACAAGCAGATCATCAGCATCAAGCTAACACAAGTGAGGACAAGTGCTCAGGCGCAAGAACTAAGGGTAGAAAATCCTGCTTAGGAGGGAGATTAGCACTATGCATAGAGAACTGGTATCACTTACCATCATATGATTGGGTTATGGATACAATTCAAGGTTTTCACATATATTTTCATACCCTACCAGTGCAAGAAAGATGGCCAAACAATGATACAGAGCGAGACAGATAAGACACTCCTAGACACAGAAATAAGAGGGCTGGAGCAGAAGGCAGCCATAGTAGAGTGACAGATACGTCAGGAAGTTCCGTAAGCATCATGTTTTTGGTGAAAAGGCATCAAAATCTGAGACCAGTCGAGAATTTAATAGTTTCGTATTTTTGTGGTATACAGACATTTTACGTTGGAGGGAATACATCTCCTAAGAGACGTCTTACAACAAGGAGACTGGTTAGTCAGGATAGATCTCAGGGATGCATAGAAGTACGTAAGATTCCTAAGGATGGGACAGATATGAGAATTCACATGTCTACCCTTTGGGCTAGCCTCAGCCCTGTGGTGCTTCACAAAGTTGATAAAACCTGTGGTAACATTTCTGAGAGAACAAGGGGTCAGACTGATCATTTATCTGGACGGCATATGCACAATGTGTCAGGACAAGGTGTTGATCAAGCAACAGATAGACACCACAATAGATTTTCTTCTGTGCCTAGGTTTTCTGGTGACCTGGAGAAATCTATCATTCAACCGAGTCAGACCATGGAATTTCTGGGGTTCATGGTAGACACAGCGAAGGGGACTCTGAGTCTCCCCCTGAACAAGGTGAACAACATCAAAAAAGATATAAGGAATATGCTGGCGAAACAGTGATGTCGTTAAGAAAGATTGCCAGACTAGTGGGGCGTCTGGCATCTTCAATCCAGGCAATATTTCCAGGTCCGCTCCTCTACAGAGCCCTCCAAAGACTAAAGATACAACATCTCAGGAGGTGCTTAGCATACGAACAAAGAGTGTTCCTAATTCAAGATGCGACGGAGGAGCTGGAGCGATAGTTACAGCATATGGATGCATGGAACGGAAGAGCAATATTTGGCTCATCCACGGACCTAATAATAGATTCTGATGCCAGCAGATGGGGCTGCCGCGCCCAATATGGAGGTCTGTCGACAGGGGGCAGATAGTCAGAGAAGGAGTTGAACCATCACATGAACTGCCTAGAGCTCCTGGTGGGCCCATTCACAGTGAATTGCTGGACACAGGAGAGGGCTCAATGCTGTGTACTACTCAATATGGACAACGTGTCCGCGGTCTGTTAAATAAACAGGCTAGGAGGCACGAGATCCAACATTTTAGCAACTCTAGTGAAAGAATCTTGCCATTTATGCCTCCAAACAGAAGTGTCAGTGAGGGCGGAATACCTTCCAGGCCGCCAGAACAAAGTTGCTGACTGGAACTCCATATTCCTCAGAGATGCCAGCGATTAGAAGCTGGACGAGTATTTGAGAACTTGATGGAGAGATGGAGTCCATGTCAAACATACCTATTTTCATCGAGGTTGAACAGACAACTACCTTGGTTTTTCAGTTGGAGACCAGACCCGAGGCGCAAACGATAGTCTAATTTCTCCAGATATGGGGTCCGGGCATAGAGTATACTTTCCCGCCATTCTCAATGATAGCGAGGACGCTGGCCCAACTGTGGAGACAACAGGTATCCATGATTCTGATAACCCTGGATTGGAGGAGTCAGATGTGGTTCCCAGATCTGTTAGCGATGTCACACAACAGTCCTATTGCTCTGCCGAGGTGTGGCCTGATCGTGAGGCACCCCCCAGGGAACAGCCATGCACTGGTGAAAATGGGCAGCCTCAATTTCATTGTGTGGGCAATTTCAGGATATCCTGCACTAGGCCAGGACTATCGAGCAAGGCTAAGCATATCAACGAGGAATCTTGGGCTCCAGGGACAAGGAAGGCATATAAGTCAGCATGGTCAACCTGGCATAAATGGTGCATAGAAAGGAATGGTCATCCCTCTGGAACAAATGTGTTGCACATAGCCAACTTCTTAGCACAACTGGTGGCACAAGGCAAAGCATACAGAACCATTAATATGGCCCACTCATCGATATCGTTGGGACACCCGAAAGTGGCGGGGTTGTCAGTCAGAGAGCACCTGTTTATATGCAGATTGCTGAAGGGTGTTAGACCGCTCAGGCCTGCGAGGGAAAAGTATGATAAAGTGTGGGACGTAGATAAGGTGTTGAGAATGTTCACATAATGGCCTGACAACAATGATCTAACCAGGAAAGCGTTATCCGCCATTGTGACAATGCTTTTATGCCTTTTGTCATACAAGAGGGTTTCTGACATGAGAGCATTAGAAGTCAACAAGAAATCATTATCCCTGTCAGGGATAATGTTTTGTTTTATATCATGAGGAGAACTAAAACAAATTTGAGATCAGAGTCTTATGAGGCTTTCCCAGATCTGCCTAAACATGACGAAAGACCTACTACCCGCAGGGGTGACTCAGCTGCTCATTGCAATAAGGAAAACCTTTGGGGCAGTAGTTCCTGGCAAGATGGTTGAGATGGGTGATGAGCCATGCAGGCATTGATATTACGTGCTATGGTGCACATTCAGTGAGGGGATCGATGGCATTTAAGGCTTATAGTGTAGGAATCCGTCTAGAGCACATTATGAAAGCAGCAGACTGGTCGAATGAATCGACATTCAAGACTTTTTATTTCAAGTCAGTCGAAAATGTGGCAACGTTGGTGGTAAGTAAGCTTTGAATAAGCATAATCTGAGCCTCTGGGTCTTGACATAGAATTCAGATTTTCAGCAAATGCATTACAGAAAGTTATGATTCTATTAAAGACACAGAGACAAAGGATTATTTCACCCTAGTAATCACGAACAATGTTAAATGATTTAATGTTATAGTGCAATTCTGTTATGCAAATGTTATTGTGTCACGATTACCCACCTGAATAGTCCAAATGTCTGAGATATGGTTTATATTTCAGTTTCCACGACAGATAACAAACCGACAGGGATGTGATTCGCCTTGTAGGGACATGTCAGTTTACGTTTTGCGGTTGGGTAGCAAAGGTTGAGAGGACCAGCGAATAGAAAGAGGAGGTTTTAAGATGGTGGACAGATTTATATGGACTGTTTAGGAACTATTGGTTGAGAAAAGTCACATGTTTTGAAAGACCTATAACATTAAGGACTACAAAAGACTCAAACTACCTGGAGATTGTAGTTTTTTCGCTTTGTTGTGTTATTGTTTATTGTTTATAATGCTGCTCAAGAAAGTAAAGATGGGAGTAAAGCATAATCTTTCGCCTCCCTGTCTTTAATAGAATTATGACTTTCTGTAACATATGTGTTGACAAATCTGAATTGTCGAGTGAGGTCTGGAGGAGTCCTAGGGCATCCTCTATATACCACATCTAGGAGTAATGTCACACAGTGGGTGGCTGCCCCTGCCCACAGAGTTCTGAATCTCCCTCCCTGAGTGCCATACAGGTAACCCCATTTGCTTGCCACTCTCATATTTCTTTCTCCTCGCTCGCTGTGGTCTCTTCTTACTATGAATCCTTCTCCCATAGGTTATTCCAATGAGGAGGCTGCTTGATTTAGGGTTTGTTGTTGCTCCCTGTCTTCTGAGTTGTCTAGAAGATGGATGATTACTTGGGAATCTTTTAGACTCTATAACCTCAACAAGAGTGAGAAAGGCCATCTGCATTCTCAGTTGTGAGGAGGTCTGTTGCTTGGTTGTGGGCCAACTTTAACCAATGAAGAAATATCTTGAGATCCCTTTCTAGGACCAAGGTTTCTGGAAGCCCATGCATCACGGCTGCAGCTTGAGCTATACGGGATCCCGCTATCCCTAAATTCGTAGCCATCTTGGGACATACTTTCCTGTCCCCATGAACACAGATTATTTGAACAGGTTTCCCAATTAGAATTCAGAGAGGAAGCACTAGATGTCTACTGACAACTATTTTGCTTCCAGTCTCTAACTGAGCCTCTGCTTTTGTGTTTCCCAACTGTACAGGAACTTCAAATTCTGCTCCCCTGTTTTCTGGAATAGCATCACTATGATGGTCCTACCCCGTCCCGCCCCTCACTCCCACCCTCCACTGCCATTGCCTTCCTCTTGGTAACTCCGGCCAGTAAGTAGTTTCCTGTTCGGGACCTACATTGAGCCAAGTGTAGCTGGGTACTCCTGAGTAGTGTTACTTTTCCCAATAACTGGGTTCTCAAAGGTTGTGAGCTTCTTTAGTTGGTATGACAGCCTTTCATTTACCAGCAGTATCTGTTTTTTTCAGTTTCACAGAGTGTGTGGTCAACATCGCCCTTCATAGTTCACATGTCTCCCTCTGTGAACATTATAAAGTGGACTTATTTACAGAGAACAGCTTCGCCATAATGAATTATTTCAACAAATCCCTTCTCTGGCTGCTGAGACAACCGGCTCCCTTCCCTTCATTTTTCTTTGCACTCTTCCAATCGTTGGATTGAAAAATTAAGTGGCTTTGAAATCGAACTATACTTGATTGCATGATATTCCTAAAGCAAATATGCACAAGATCCTTGGTGAAAAACAAATTATTCTAAAGAATGTTCCAACAATAAATACATTTGCTTGCTAGTGATTTATAATCATAATCTTCAAGGGGTAACGGGACACACAAAACAAAATAAAGATATTGCACACCTTCAACTATATTACCTTCAAAATTAATGTATTCACAGTTTTTAAAAATAAATGAAAGCACAACCATTAAAGTTGATGCTACAAGCGTATTAAGACTTGTCAAGCTGTGTCTGAACATCTTTTGTAAACTGCTGTCATCTTTACCCAAGTTAGCATCAACATTATCTGTACAAAAGGAGCTAGGGACCCACGATTTGGAAGACCAGATAAAACATGCACCTTTCTCTTTATATTTGAGACTAATTAATAACTCTAAAGTCAAGCTATCAAATTATCACATTTGCTTACAGCCAACCTGCATAAAACTGAAAGGGGGTAAGAATTCCATGGCTGAAATGTGTTCATCAGACACTATCTAAAGTTCAGGTCTCTAGTTCTTTGGAATGTGACAATAGACTGGACCCACCCTTGATAAACAAAACTATCTCTCAGTGAGCAAGAGAGTATTTCTAACATAGAGAGGGAAGCATTAGAACTGACCAAACCATTAAACATATAATTAACTGTGTTCTGGTCCCCTGTTGGGCCTCAGGTGTATTTGACCCAAAATCCTTTTTTAAACGATAGATACTACATCACAAGTCTATGTCTTAATGATTTGTATCTAAGTGCATGCTGGCTCAGGTTGCTTATTTAGGAGGACGCAATAGCGTTTTGCCCAGGTACACCTGAAAGCTCTTTTCATGTTTCTTTTGGCCAAATGTATAAAAAATGAGCAAAGCTTTTCACTATTCGGTCTTGATGAAATGAAACCTAACAACATGTTAGCCATCCTTCATATCTTTACTATTGACAGTTGATGAAGATGTTTTTTGGCTTTGTCTACATTCCTTAGGAAGGCATTGTCTTAAAGAGGAAGGGTTTTGAAGATATGCAAATAATATCTAGTATGTATTGTATTATCTATCGTTTCATAATAAAGCACATATATAGTTTTAGAAGCTAAATATGTATTGAGTTAAGTTGTTTCTATTGGTAGGTTGATGTATTTGATAAGTTTGCTTCTATAGCCTTTGAAGTTTCACATGCATTTTAAAGGCATTTTACGTTTTTATATGGACTTTGATGTAATCATGTATCTGTGTATAGTTATGATCTGCGTGTATGGATAATCTTATAATTATCTGAAATAAAGATTCATTTTGATTTTGACTTGAAGGTCACGATCCATGCTAAAATTGGATAGCATTATTTTTTCTACTGCACATTTCAAGCTATTTACCTAGTGAACTATGTGATATTGTAAACGAGTTGCTGATAACCACATAGTAAAGAATATGCTTCTTTTGATGTGGTCAGATGTTTCAGACATGAATGACATTTCTGTAACGAACCCCAACAGTTGTGTATGCACGTACCTGTATCCATGCTTGGGCCTTTGGCCCCCTCATGCAGGAAGCTTTTGAAAGAATATCAATTCTTGGAAGATCACAACATACTTCAGTTGTTCCTAAAGAGAATTCAGTAAAGCTGATAGATAACAAAGCTGCTGCAGTTTTCACTTAACCTCTTGGCTACCATAAGAAGTACACATGTATTAAACAGAGAAATGTCATGCATTTAGAAGTGTCTCTGGTTATAGTATATATCAATAATCATTGGAGGACCTCTGCAACTCTGTAGGAAACTTGTTTATACACATCATCACTTCACTGCTCACATCATACAAATATCAGTTAAATAAAATAGCAGTTGTCTCAGTTTCGATAGCAGTTCTGCTAGCAGTCATAGTCTGTCTTCAATATTATTTTGCCTGTTCATTTAATTTCTACATCTGGAGAGAACTCTCACTTTAGAAGAACAACACCTAATTTTTAACCACCTACCTTCACCTTAATATGGGTTCTTTTCCGTGGTTTGTCACCTTCTCAGATACTATTGTGAATTTGTTACTGAAACTTTGTTGTGGCTATTTGTATTTCCAGGCCTGCTTTTGTGCTCTGTGTATTCATAGGAACGTGACCCCCTCAGCAATGTTCTACCATTTCTTTACTTTTTTGTGGTATATCTTAATGTTGAATATGTTTTTCTCCTCTCATTCCGTTTATGTATTCTATCCCGTTGGCGAGCTCTCACCAAAGCTGTTCACATTTTATAAATGTTGCCTTTTGAGTCTGGTGCATCTATACCTAAACACAGACATGTTCCAGTGATTGTATCTTGTTTTTTGTAGGCCCATGCATGATAATATTAAGCGCTCAAAGCCCATCCAGTTGGTAATAAATCATATATCTTCTGCTAGTACGTAGGCATCTTTTGTTTGACTTCCAAAGAAGTTCAAATCAAGATACACCAGTTTCCTAGCAAAATAGAGCCATGTTACAGAATTCTGTAAGAACAAAATGGTTCTAGCTTCATAATGTAGAATTATGTATAGTGTAACTTTAACCCAACACTGCTAAGATATTGTTTATTTATCAATGTGTTTTGTTGTGTTACTTGGTTGTAGGATGATTGTGATACAAAAAATCAACACAATTATTTACAACATTTGAACTGAACTAAAAGTTCTTGTTTTAATCAATCCATACGGCTGTTGGTAGTGAATAATATTATCCATTCGATACAGATAATCAGATATATTTGTCATTGTGTGAACATGCTGCATGCTAAAATAGTATGGCAAGTGCTTGCTCTCTCGCTATCAGTTGGTTTCAAATTCAAAATGATCTAAATACACACATTGCACACTGGAAAGAGATTGTATACTTGTTCTGATGTAAAAGTAAACCATGGGCCATTAAACATAACATCTTTCTGTGCATGAAAGCAAAGCAAACAAGGTAAATGACAAAATTGGGAAAGCTAAATGTGAGAAGAGCAGCGAGGTACGGGTACATTAATGAGTCAGACACCTGTTACATAGTGTCCAAGGACTCATAAAAACTGTAATAAAACCAATGCTATTTTCTGTTTTCGATTCAAATCAGAACAGCATTAGAAATGTGGGCACACATTATGTTTCCCTCCATAAAGTAAAACCTGTATTCCTTGCTAGAAACATAAAATTTGGTTTTGCAGCATGGACAGAATGATGAGTTTGATTTCTTCTGAGAGGCGAAGTCGTCCAGGTTAATTTGCGTGATATTTGGCTAACAGCTATTTATCCTCATAAGTACAAATCTAACATCTGCCTGTATATTTCCTCAAACCAATTAATCACCACAAAACTCGTTTATGGTAGCATTAAGCAAACACTCTGCTAACAGTGTCATACTGCATATCCCACTTGTCATTGTACGAAAATATTGCTGCAGATTTTTTATATCTTCCATGTATTCTAAGGCATGGCTTTCCAACGAGCTTTCAGATAGAAATCGATTTGGAAATGTTTGTGTACACATTAGGTTCTCCTCTTGCTTGATGAAGTTGCTTATTTTTGTGCTTAAAAGTGCTAACAAAATATTGGCATTAGCAGGATAATATTAGGGTCATCTAATAATGGACATGCAATATCAACAGGTCTGGTAAATTTACCACAATACTGTTGAGACTACTGCTTCTTTGACTCATATTCATATTTTCTGCACAACTATATCTTTGTTGCATTTATATGTAAACAAGAAATATGTGCCAGCTTTGTAATTAGAGATGATTAGTTTATGCCATTGCCTTTCCATCTCCTGGCTTATCATACATTGGATCATGAGTCAAGATGTTTAACCCAATCCTAAATCAATTTGTTTTGAATCAAAAGGAAAGGAAAATCAACATATATGTTTTAAAACAAATGTATTAACTGGATAAGAAAAAGAGGATGGAAATCCTTTTTTCTGCAGATATTGTAATTTAACTGATTGAACAGTTCCCATGCTATCCTCCGGGAATATTTAGTTATCTACATCTGCCAGTGAAGTGTTCCCCGCCGGATGAAAATTGCGAACAAAGATTCATTTGCAATATTCAAATTTATATTCTGCCACATGGTTGTACCTCAGGTGAAATGCATATGGACACAGACACACACACACCCTTTCATTCTCAAATGATTCCAGTGCCATTTCAATTTTACCCTCCCTTCTCTTGCAATTGTAGCACCAGGCGCGTTCACCAGACAACACACATTCCTTCAACACTCCATACAACACTCTTCGCTCTCTCTTCCAGCAGTTAATATACACCTCATTTTCACACCATGTTCAGAATCACTGAATTATTCATTTTGTGTAAGAACACATTTACTCTGCTGTGTTTACATGGGAGATTGGGTGCCGGGGAGTCTTTTACATTTTTTTGACTTGATTATTTTTTTCTGGCAGGACACTCTACACCCCTAGGCATCAGAATACAGCCAGTGTCTGCCATGTCATTCTGGAGCTGCCAATTCTCTCACTGATGTGTTTCCCAACTCTTTCCAATTGTCAATGCCGTAAGTATATGCCGCTGCTGTAGGGTATGAAGAATATTCTGCGTTCCTCACGGTAGGCATTAACACATCTGTAACAATCAGCCCATCTGAGGTGCTTACGCACAGCTGTGTACAGCATGCATCCCTTTTCTTCAAGGGGAGATCATACTTCTGGTGTCTGCAAAGTAACTGGTCTCAGTCTCTCCTCTCAGAGAGAGTTGACACTCCATCACTGTGGCTATACAACAGCAGTGCTTTTAGCTCCCCCTCCTTCAGTGGGATACACCCTTTTTCAGCCACAATGGTAAAAAGATCCTGTATCATGCTTCCAGAAATGTCCCTGTATGTCAATGTCACAAAGATAGACAGAATCACTTATCTGTGAGTAGCTCCTTCTTATCAGTTTCCACTTCTAAGCATGTATGTATGTCTAGTGCCAACAAACATACATATTGTAATTGTATTTTGAAGTGAGTTGCTGGAAGTCATCCTTCTAGAAAGAAAAGACAGATATCATGGGTACTGTAGAAAACAACCAAAGAACACAGAAATATCATACTGAAAGTTTACCACAACAATGTTTTGAAAATATGGGATAGTATTGTCTTTAGTCCAAACTAGGAGTAATTATATAGTTGTATGATATTGTGACATTGAAATTGAGGAGTTACTTGGTATTTGGATTCTAATTAAATTAAATGAGGAAGTATCATGTAAATAATATGTTCACATGACTATGGCAACGTTCAAAACGATGTGGGTCGGATATACAAAGCATTTCCCAATGGGATTGTGCCATTGTAAAACGCTGTTGCAAATCAGTTCCTGTATGCATGTATGCATGTATGCATGTATGTATGTATGTATGTATGGGATGTGTGGAGCACAAACCTAGCAACACCAGGCTTTGCAAAATAATTTTGAAATTGCAGAATAGAAACTACAGAGCAGGCCCGTCTGTCGCATATAATTACATGACATAGCATACCCCTTTCAAAAAGAAAATAAACATCTGACAAATTAGCACAATGTTATTGTATTACTGTTATCACGCCAGCATGTCCATCATTCCAGCCAACCAATATTTCAGACGTTTCTCAAGTTGGAATTTGACACAGGTCTGAAGGTATGGAGTCACATCATGGAATATGTCATGCGCCTGAATACATACAAAAGCATACAACTGAAGAGAAACTTTGCACTTTCCTGCTGTCCTCTATACATTGGATAATTAAAACGAAGATGTCATACTTGCTTTCTTTTTCTCTCTCATATTCTATTTATCAGTATGCATGGTTCTTTGCCATGGCTTTACAACTTGATTTATTGATTTGATACATATTCCATTTGTTGAAGTTGAACTTGAACTCTGGGCAATATTATGAAACAGGTACACACAATGGAACCAATAAAACCCTGTAATCAATCATCTGAAAGGGTGATGTGGGTACAACCATATCTCACCAGCCTTGCAGATGGCAGCATAACTTTATATCTGGCCACAGGGCCAGATTCACAGATCATATTGTGGATGGCAAGTTCACTTGCTATCTGCAAAATACGCAGCATATGGCTGTCGCAAATGATCTCTGTTCAAAAAAGATAGAAAAATGAATATGCGACCATTAGCAATGTATGCACACATTGGAAAAGCCAGCACTGTTGGCTGTTCTGTAGGCATTGGGATAAGCGTGTTCCAGGCACTGCCATAATGGTACTAGGATGGCAGCGTCTTGCAAATGGTGTTGAAACCTAGTCATATGATCGAAGCACCTTGAAAATGCCCATCTAATGTCTGTGCAGGGGTCCACACTGTTAGCTTTGCCAATGCGTATGATGAACGGGAATTCAGTTAAAGGAACATATACTAGGACAGACGCATGGCTTATAAATCCAGAGGCGGAAGCCGCACCGCACACTTTAAATAGAGTTTGGTTCTGAGCGAGAATGTTTTCAGCTTCCAACTGAGGCATTGCTTTATAGAAGGCTACTTAGAAATGTGATTCACGTGCCCTTGACAGCAAACAGATAGCTCCTAGGTCTTCCACGTGTCCACGTTTTTCCTGGGGAGTGCCAGATAGCGGGTGGCAATGGCCACGTGGACTAGCATAGCCATGGGTGGTCAATGCGTGGGTAAAAAGTGAAAGAGCACACACGGGCTCTGTTCCCATCTTCACGTGCAAGCTCTCTCCTCTCTCCACTTCCCACGACACTAGTTTTTCCTTATAGGCAACACATTCAGCACCACCAAATAGCTCAAACTAAAAATGCCTCTGCATAGGCAAAATGGTGTGTTGGGCGGGGTAACGTGGGCGTGGCAATTCAAATGAGAGGTGCACGCACAGAACTGGAGTTACCTGATTCACAATACAAAAGAAGGCACTTGGTCAAGTCACTTTCTCCTGGAACGATTTGCCCCTTTTGCAACCTGGCAAAAGTCTATTTTGGGGTAAGGACAACTGAGCCAGAAGGTGTACGCTTTTACCCCCAAACAGTCGCTCAATTCTACAACCGTCTGGCACAACTTTAAACAACATTTTGTTAAAGAAAATATATGTGCCTTTCGTTTCCCCATGTGAAATGAAATGGCAAGGGAATTATACCTGTTTCAAAAACAATATCTATATATTATTAGTATTTTAAACTCATGTGCAGGTGGAAAGGCCTTTAGGTGCAGCTGTGCCTGGTGAATATGGGATTCTTTGTCCATCACCATGCATGTGCAGTATGGGGGCCGCTACAGGTCAACGTTGCAACTACTGCTATTTGGATGTGCAAACAAATCTCTAGGGGAATCAGAGGGGGCCTGATTTACAAAAACAATTTCGATGGGATTTTCCCCATTTAAAAACGCTTTTGTAAATCCACTGTCTCTAAAGATTGTGCCACTAGCTTCCTGAAGGCAAAAGGTCCCCAGGCCTGATCTACAAAAGCGTTTCCAATGAGAAAATCCCATTAGAACGCTTTGCAAATCAGGCCCAAGCGGCATTGCTGTGTTCTGAGATGTCTATTTAGCATGCTGTGCACACAACTGTGCCAGGCATGCTAGTCTTCCGTTTTCAGTTTTCGGGTGCACTATGGGAGATTTCCGGCAGCCATAGCCATGATTGTCTTCCCGTATTTTACAATAGAGAAACCTTGGTTCTTATCCTAACTCACCAATTCATAATTCTCAATTTTAAAAACACTGGGGGCCTGATTTACATAAGCGTTCCACAAAAACCCAATCCCATTGAAAAACGTTCTCTACATCGGGCCCAGCCACATGCATATCACCAGCTTTGTTGTTAACTGATTATTGCTAGAATTGTAAGGATAGAAACATGAATTTCACCACCTTTGGCTCGTGTATATCACCAATATTCAAGGATTTTCCGTGTGAAAAAAACGAATTACCTAGTTTGTTGTACAACTTTAATTGGAAGAGTAGCTGCACCGACTACCTTGGAAGCCCTTGGATGAAAGCTTTTAAGATTTGACTAGTGATTTACTTCATGAACCATTTGTTTAACGTGATGGCAACACAGACACAAGAGAGAGAACATATCGCACACGCGTGGGACTGAATGGCTCAAACATATTTTTCAGACTTGTTATGGTGGTCAGAATTGCCTGGGTCTTCGATTTGTTAAAAGAACGTGGACTTTTTGAAAAGAGGACGCAATGCATGCTAGTTTACTGTCAATGTCTGTCTGGGCATTAAGTGTTAGGAAAAAACAAATGTTTAGGATGGTTTCACAGGGTAAAGAAAGGAAAGAAAAAAAAAACATAAGAAGAGGATTGTTTGCAAGACCTGTCAGCAATGAAAACATGACATTAGCGCCCGGGGACCAATTCCGTTGGTGACAGTGCACTGTATAAGTACCTTTAACATAACATTAAAATCATGTAAAATGGAGCGGCGTATATCTGATACATGTGTTCAGTTGCCAGCAGATAGTACTCAGAACCATTTTGAGCACAATATGGTTATGTGTAGTTATGCATAAATTACAGAACAGAGGTTGCATTCACACTGCGCACAAATCACAAAAGTCCATGCGTAAGTTGCATGTATTTAAATGATTGCAGGTCAGGTTTGGGTCTACCAGGCTGACCTACAATCAATTAAATGCATGCAACTAACGCATGGACTGTGCGAACTTGGCTGGCGACCCACACCTTGCATTTACCCGCAGCCGAATCCACTTCGAACATAATAGTACCAGCGCTCAGGCTTTCAAACTTCTCCCTCTGCCAAACCATCTTAGTTATGCATGAATGTTGATAACTGCAGCAATTTGTAGACAGCGCATGGTTATATGTTTTCTCCTCAGACGTTTTACATTATATTTGCATGAGGTGTCCTTGACCTCTTATATACACATTCATATTTCTGAAGAGTGGAGTCATGAGAGCAAAGGCCGCAGGCACGCACTGGGAACGGGAGTTGCCTTGATAGTGCTTTACAGCCGAGGGATATTGCCTTTTTCTTTAAAACAAAAATGAAAATGTGGACAGCAGTGGCAATGGTTTGTATGTATTTCCCCAGAAATCAGAAATCTCATCACATAGCAAAGGTGTGTGCTGCAATTACGATTTGATAGTGCACAATAACTGACTCACACCCTACAATAGCACTCTTACTAGGGCATGTACAGCATGACAAACTAAACATAATATCATGTTATGCCTGTGTATGTCTCTCATCTTGTCTTGATACTGAAACATGGACTGAATCTTTGCCATCTGCACGCATTCGCCTATCTATCCTATAACTCATATTCTAGTACAGTGACCCATTCAAAAATGTGGGCAAACCCCACATTATAAAAAGGGGCACATAGATTATGGAAGAAGGTAAAAGAAATGAAGGAAGGGCAAGGATAGGCCACTCTCATTAAAGTGCCATTCAAACTAATGCCATGTCCATCTGGATAATGTGTGTGTCCGGTGGATCTGCGGGGTGGCTTGTCGCTCTCCTACACGGCTGTGGGTGGTGCGCATGCGGCCTGGCATTGCACTGTGGTAAGCTTTGCCCGTGCAGCAGCCAAAATGCACATACTGAAGGTTTTCTTTGTACTGCTCAACGGTGAATTTTGACGCTGTCCTGTTATCTCCCCAAGCAGTTAAAGATACAATGAACACAGCATATATGTTGGTCCCTGGCTAAAATAAAGCCCTTTAAATGGACTAAATGTTTTTGTATTTAACAAAAGATTCCTGTAAACATACTCTGAGTCACTTTGTTTTTTTAAAAACAATTATGGGTTATACAGACATGGACACATTGCTCTCAGTTTCACTCGCTGATGATGCCAACACTGTAGAAACACAGGCCTGGGGTTGTCGGTTGCACTCTTGTACAGAAGAGAATTGCCTAGCATTTCAGTGCTGCACTGTCCTTGTGGGCCCGGGCTTGCCGGATATGTAAATGAGTATTTCTCTTCTGGTGTGGCACATTGAGCTAAAACGTGTTTATAGACCCTCCTCATTCGACAGCTCCCCACAGCACAGGATATTTGAGGTGTATTTGTCTACAGTATAGGTGCTGTCACATCTTTAGCTAATACACAGAAGATGTTACTAAATTAATGTGGTTTTATATTGTAATATTTACAAAAATACATATTTACTATTTAAGGTAATCCCCTCTATTGTAAAGCGATTCGAACTGGGTCAGTTTAGCACGAACGTGCATTAGGTGTCGAGCTAAAGTGAATGGTTTCCATAGTTCCAGCTTTCCATTTGAAGCATTTAATTGGTTGTGGCCTGTTGTGTTGAAGAAGCAGGGTAACATTTTAACCCCAGAGAAGGAGTGTCTTTTTGAAAGAAATCTTGCATGGACATTTCATTTCCGATTTCTGAATGCACAGTAATGTCTTTTGTTGTTTTCCTGCATCCTTCTGAATGGTGGGAATTTAGTCAATATGAGCAGCTATTGGGCCTGATTTACAGAATTTTTAGCGTGTTCCAAAGTAACTTTGTAGTGGAGCAAAGTGACTTTGCACTGCCAACAAAAAACCCTGATTTACTCTTTGCACCGTGAATTGGGCCCATTTAGCACAATGCAAAGAGTTCTTTTTCAGTGCAAAGTGATTTACAGTAAAAATACACTTTGCAGTGTTCTGTAAATCAGGGTGCTTGTTGGAAGTACAAGGTCACTTTGCACTACGCTGCAAATTCTGTAAATCGGGCCCATTGACTCCATTCTGAACATTCTGTCTGGCTGACAGAAGTACAACAATGTACTCCATGCGCCTAATTGGGATTTCTGGATCCATAGATGTGTAATGGATGATTGCTTCCAGTTTGATGTTCTGATATAAAATGACAACTCAATAAAATAGTTGTGTATTGGGGCATTTATTGAGAAAGTGAAAATGCTGAGCATAAAGTATTAAGATAGGAGATTGGTTTCTGGACATTTAGGAATCAGTTGACTGCAAAACACTTTGCTGTGAACTGCATAAGGAATTGAAATGCAATGCAAAAAAGGAACCATTCTGAAGACAAAAATATATTGCCAAGCTCTACATTTGCTAACTTTACAACAAATATTCAGTACCCACCATGACCCTTCATTGACTTTGAAATGATTTTGGTTTTGGCACATTTGTGGCAGTAGCTGCACCTGTGTGGCAAAGCATTGCTAACACAAGAAAGTAGCAGGATTTGTGGTGGACATGGTAACTGGAAATATGTAGGCATGAATTTACTGTACGACGTTCTTTCATCGTCAGGCATTTCAAAGCCTGCAGTTTAAACGTGTTTGCCAGTTCATCAACTTTTTTGGGTGGGGCATGCGGGAGGAAAGGGCAGATAAGTGCTTGGGGAGTTGGGTATAGGTAAAATAGGTGCAGGAGGGGGTGATTTGGGGGGACTCCCACCCCCCCAAAAAAATGGATGAACTGTCAAACACGTTTAAATTGCAGGCTTTGAAATGCCTGACGATGAAATGACATAGAACTGAATTTACTGGATCAGAAAATGTAACTGTTTGTGTTCCTGTGCCATTTAAACAAATCTGTGGGTGTTTAAATATTCATGATTCTCCCAATCAGGAGTGGTCCTGTACTGTCAGTGAACCTTCCATGCGTAATCTGCTGGGATATGTCTGCCAGGTAAGCAATGCTGATCAGTGGCTCCAGGGAGAAGAGAATAGATACAATCTTTATCCATTTTAAATTTAACAATCTGGCCTTCTTTCTACTTCTCTATGACTGGAAGGTTTATTTAACGAGCTTTGCCCCGACGGTTTGTATAATTTGTGCATTTATTACATACTTTGGATCTTTGTGCGTCCTCTCGCTGTGCGCGCCCAGAGTCACCCACTGATCCCAGGATGGCGGAACCCTTCCACCTCTCTTTGTTCACTGAACGCAGTCTATGTGTGTACTGTGAAATGTGGTCTGAAATCCGAGGTTAACATGACGATGAGCTTGGTGCCCTTGCCTCCCTCCTGCCACTGCTGTGCTCACTGAGCCTGGTGCCTGCACCCTGCCCTTGGTGATTCCTGGGGAAGAAGCACTCTGCATAAAATAGATTTAAACAGGTGAAACGTTTCATAGCTCCGACGCACGTGCAGTGCTTATTTACTTCTGCAGTTTGCACTTATCTCGTGAAAGATGCTATAAGCTGTCTGCATCCCTCCAACTCTGCGCTTAAAGTGCCACTTGGTGGCTCTTTTGAAGACTGCTTTGTTGTTTGATCTCTGAAACCGTGCATCTATGATCCAACGTTTGGGTTCCACAACGGAAATCCAGAAGTGTTATTTTTCATTCAAACTCTGCAGACAAAAACAGTTGTGCAATGCTAATCAATAACATGGATCAGACACCTAACTTAAACACCCATTCGAGCTGGCCTTTACGTATGCCACTTAGAAAAATGTAGTAAGTTACGCAGTCCCATGTATTTGAAGACTAATTCAATTTGACTTCATTTACAATATAGTAAGAACAACCTGCTGTCTGTTTTTCCCCCTTACATTTCGTGATGCATTCATTTGATCACACTGGGCCGTGTTGCATTTATGAAACAACATTGGTCAGTCATAGAGTCTGGTAGCTTTTGGAGAGTTACCTTTACGCCAGGTACTGTGTGGCATGCAGGGCTATTTGCTCAACATTACCAAGGTGTACAATCATATGGGGCCTGATTTACAAAGAAAGCGCTAAGTCCATGCTGACTACTTTGCGTGATAAAGAACATTGTACGGACGCATTCATAGAATCAAAGAAACCTGCAGCGCAAAGAATAACAAGTTGCGCTCGGAACGTCTACAAAACGCTCCCATTGCAAGCCAACATTAGTGCTGTCACAGTCTTGGTGCCCGACCTATGAAAAAAGTAATCAAGGATTTCTTACAAGCATTCACAATTACATCCACTCCTCTTCTGGAACTCACAAGTCCTCATACCAGTACCCCTACAAAACTGCAACCCAACTACATAACTCAAAGCGGCACCAGCGAACCCCCGGCACAACTGCGCCTCATGCACTAATTTAAAATAGCACTGACGAACCCAGAGAAACTGCAACTCATCCCCCTAACTCAATGCAGTACTCGTGAATCCTGAGAAACTGCACCGCGTCCCCCTAACTCAAAGCAGCACCTGCGAATCCTGAGAACTGCACCATGTCCCCCTAACTCAAACAGCACCTGCGAACTAAGGAGAAACTGCACCTCGTCCCCATAACCCAAAGCAGCCTGTGCGAATCCCAGAGAAACTCCGCCTCATCCCCCTAATTCAAAGCAGCACCCGCATATCTCTGAGAACCTGCACATAGTCCCCCTAACTCAAAGCAGCAGCCGTGAATGCCGGAGAAACTGCGCCTCATCCCCCTAACTCAAACAGCACCTGCGAACCCCATAGAAACTGCACCTCGTCTCCATAACTCAAAGCAGCAGGTGCGAACCCCAGAGAAACTGCGCCTCATCCCCCTAATTCAAAGCAGCTGCCACATACCTCAGAGAACCTGCACCATGTCCCCCTAATTCAAAGCAGCATCTGCGATCCCGGAGAAACTGGGCCTCATCCCCCTAAACCCAAGGCAGCACCCACAATTCCACCCTCCTCCCAGCACCCCACTGACCACTGCCCCAGCCCAAGGCAGCACCTGCTAGTTTGCCTTCCTCCCAGTACCCCACTGCCCCAACACATCAAACCGAGGCAGAACCGGCAAACTGCCCTCCTCCCAGTACCCCACTGACCACTGCCCCAGCCCAAGGCAGCACCTGCTAGTTTGCTCCCCTCCTACCAGTACCCCACTGCCCCAATCCCCCAAACCAAGGCAGCACCCGCAAGACCACCCTCCTCCCAGTACCCCACTGACCACTGCCCCAAACCAAGGCAGCACCTGCTAGTCCATCGCGCTCAGAGCAAGTGGCTCTGTAAGTGGCTGTTCGGCTGGGTATTCTGCTGGGATTCGAAGTTGAAAAATATCCGAAGACATCACTGATTGGCTCCTCCCACTTTACCCAGAAATCTTTAAGAATTGTGGTCTGCGCGCTCATGCGCGCGCGCTCAGAGCAAGTGGCTCTGTAAGTGGCTGTTCGGCTGGGTATTCTGCTGGGATTCGAAGTTGAAAAATATCCGAAGACATCACTGGTACGCTACTGAACCTATCGTCCGTTTTTACTGAAGGATCAAAGATCAATGGACTCTCTAATATAATTATAAGATCTCTATATGTAATATAGAGTCTAATTTCACCTCTTTACTTAATTTTTTAGATTGGCTCCTCCCACTTTACCCAGAAATCTTTAAGAATTGTGGTCTGCGCGCTCATGCGCGCGCGCTCAGAGCAAGTGGCTCTGTAAGTGGCTGTTCGGCTGTTCGCTGCTCGCAGCGAGCCGCGGTGCGATCATTTCTGTGACCTCCACCCTTTCCAAAATGATGGTTGTACTCGTGTCATGTGTGTTGGTGCTGCGCGCGATGAATTTAGCTAAGTGTTCTTAACTTACATACGAATATCCAATGAACGTAATATATTGTATTCAATTACTTTGATGAACACGACTTATATCTGTTTGATGGGTATTGACGGGTTTTGTATTGTACAGCTGCCCTACTTTCATATTTGACTATCTTGCTCCAATGGGACGCATGTCGGCATAGCATGTTTACAGAAATACGATTTCTACTTCCTTAGTTACACCTCGCTGATTGCTTCTCTCTGGCACTTATTGTAGTCTCACTTTCCCTCTGTAAAATATGTCTGGAGCTTCACTTTTGTTACAGCATAATGAGTCATGAGCCCAAAAAAATCTTTTAAAGTAGCTGCAAAAAAATCTGTTAAATCAAAGCTACGCTCTACCAGTGTATCTGTGCCTCACATGGCCACCAGAATGAGTATTGCTCGTGCAATAGCCCTATCCACCTCGGATTTATCTAACTCCGAAAGAGAGATGATGGATTGTGCGCAAATATGCTCAAATGAACAAAATCTTATAGCCAATGTTGTTCATCTCTCAGAAAGCTCGCAATCTCTATTTGCTGAGGAGGGCACAACTTCTGATGTTGATGGTAATAGGGTGATCGAACCAGACAACAAAAAAAATAGTATGAATGTGAGTCCTACTTATGCCGACACTCCTCCAATCTTTAGCATAGGAGCAACTACATTGATGGACGTTTCACAACATCTGGTCCAAGATTCAAGCTATGACAACACTTCTGTACTAGAAATAAATAATGGAAATCCAGTCATATCTCCTGAGACAAGTTGTATAGAGACCCAAGCATTGGTATTATCAGAATTAAAGACTCACTCTAGATTATTAAATGAGATGGTACTAGCTCTTACAGCTCTACCCGAAATGCTAACACAATTGATCTTAAATCATGATATTGAGTCTAACTGCGTGAAAAAGCAGCTAGACAATAGTGACATCACAAAGACTAAAGAGCTGATCATAAATGCAAATCACCTAAAGATCCCGCAGGGTTTGGCTACAGGTGTGTTAGAGACTAACATTGCTAAATTAGGTACAAGCACTCCCGACACTGTCACTGAAGGTATAACTACCATAAGTGATGATGACAATGGTGCTTTTATTGAAAAAATATCAAAAAAAAAGGAAAAGAAAAATAGAAAAAAACAGGCAAAACAAGCGAAGGCGAGTCTAACAACATCTCGTAAATTTATGAGAACTCTTGATATTCGCGAGGCTTGGCTAGACAAGAATACTAACAACAACACATGCAAGGCGGCGGTCGAAAATAATATAGCTGACCCAATCCCCCCAGTTTCATCAGCTAAATCGGCAACCCTACCACCGGTTGCCACACGAAGCCCAGACAATTCGGTGTACACAGAAGGTACCTCTATGCTGTCAGCCGTACTTAAAAATAAAGTTACTTCTGACAGGATGGATAGCAATCTTCGAGCCTTAGAAAGGGGGGTCCAAGACATTTTTGATATCTTTAAGAACCCAGATGTCTTATCCAGACCAAATACTCCTACAATCGTGGACTGCACCTCCACCGCTTGCTCTATATCTCCAACAGCACAAGCAAAAGAAACTATGGTGGCTCGTCAAATTGACAAAAAGGGTGGTGGGATCACACAAAGTTGCAATTCTAAAGAGGGGGTGCAGGAGATCAAGCATCCCGATCTCACTGCAAAAGATAAAACTTATGAGTCACGTCAATTAAAAAATGCCGAAACTAATACACCAAATGTGGACATAACTACGAATCAAACTGCAGGGACTTCCGAACACCCTAATTTATCTAGGGAAGCAGTTAGTAGTATTGTCGAAGACATTTTAAATCACAAGCTAAGTGAAGCAAAAAAACTCCTACCGAGCCTAGTGGACCCCTCCACGTGTAAACACGATAATCTTACTATGGGAAGTGTTGCAAGTAGAAATAACTGGGTCCCTGAGGTAGCACCAAGTCAAAACATGGGTATAGGGTCTTCTCGAGGTAGACAGGAACGCTATCAATTCCAAGAATCCGAACAAATGGTCAATAGTAATAAGAGAAATGAGTCCCGCTACTTAAGGCGTCCTGTGTACCCGAATGAACCAAGTCTGGTGCTTTATTACGTATTTGACGACGGGGGACCTTGGTCCTTAAATAGGCAGTACATCTTAAGCTTATTTAACGACATTGAAGAACTACGCCTAATTACCTCCTCAGACATTCAACTTGTAGACTTTATCCATGATGAGAGATATGACTATGTCAGATTAATAATCAATTCTCCTCTGGTTAGAACACTTATTTTAAAAGAGGCAGGTGCTCTCCAAAAAAGAGGATTTGATGTGATGGAATTCCAGGAATCATATAATATTGACGTAAACATGGGGTCAAATGAAGGCTATATGAAACATTCCTCTGATCCAAGTACCTACTCTCAAGAGGTTAGGTGCCCCAATGGTAATGAAGGTGATAAGCCGGCAATGAAGGAAGTTAAATCCCAACTATCTGATATGAAAGAATGGAGATGGTTAGCCCTATCTCTTAGGGAATCCATAACTGAGCTGAAAACACTGAAGGACCCACTTTAGCATAGATACAGCTTTTAACCTTGGTTCTTGGAATACTAGGGGTTGTTCACATCTCACTGCTAATGCTGAAACTGTTGATATGTTAAAGTGTTTTGATTTTGTTTTGTTGCAAGAGACCTGGGCCACAGGCAATTTATTATGGGATGGCTATGGTATAATTAACATGAAAGCTTCTAAAGGTCTGCTAGGTCGTCCTAGTGGTGGCCTTGTATTAGGTTATAGATCAGAAACTAATATAAAGCTGATCTCTGAACAACAGATTATGGACTGCGCAATTGTTGGAACTTTTAGATTAGCCACAGACAATGGCAATGTTCCCATAATGCTGATAAATATATACTGGAACACCGCCACTCACACAAACACAGAGCTTTTAAAGCTTTTTGCACTGCTTAATCAAATTTTACATGATTGGTTGGATTCGAACATGGGTAGTGCTTTGCTGCTTGCGGGTGATCTGAATGCAGATTGCACCATGGAATATGATGACGCAACCTGGATTCTCGCCTCCACTGAATTGGAGGCTTTGGGGGCACGTAATAAAGTGTATAGAGGCTGTATGTGGGTGACTTTCATGTATAGTTGGGGAATGCAGCCTTTACTTAATTCTACTCCAACATGGCAAGCACGAGGCCTTAGCTCCATATTGGATTACATCTTTGTAAATAATAACTCCCAATATTACCCTAGCTCCTTAAAGGTGACTGGTCTGTTGGAAAGTGATCATGCAATGCTATCTACAGTTTTACCATGGAGGAAGGCAAACAAAGATGTGGTGCAAAATTTGGGGAATATTACAGTTAATGTTGCTGGTACTAAGGTAAAATGGACCCCGGAAAATATAACCAAGCTAAATACCCTGATATTACATGATTATCTATCTTCACCAATAGAGTGGAAGCTTGCAACTTATTCAGGAGATTACTTTAAAACATATGTAGCATATATGTTGGTAAAAGGTAATATCATAAAATCAACCTCACAAATCCCTAAAAACAAATGTCTACATGTTTTTGATATTGAAGTGCAAAACAGGAAGGCTTTGTTAAGGAAAGAACTGCGCTTAGCAAAAAAGGTAACATCAAACGAGATAGAATTGCTCTGCATAACAAAACAGATCAAACAGAAATATAAAAACTGGCTTCTATCTTATAGAGCCACTATGGCACAAAAGGATGGAGAAGCGATGATTAAAGCCCTGGAATATGGAAACCCCAGGGATATATGGCTTATAATCAATGGAACTGAAGTTTCTCAACAACAATTGATAACAAATCCAATTGCTGGACACATATGGGTAAACTATTTTGAGAAGCTGTATCAACAACCAGATACTCAAATCTTAACCCATTATATTAATGACCGGATGTGGTTACTGAATATATCACCAAATAATATCTCCAGGCATATAAATAAAGTTAAATCCACATGTACCCCCGGTCCCAACAATCTCTCTTATATCACACTGAAAAACAATGTAACACTATGGGCAGATTTACTGAACTGTATGTTTAGATCCATTATACATGAGAGGAAAATTCCTAAATCCTGGAAAATGTCTTATGTTATACTGATACATAAAAAGGGTAACCGCCTAAGTCCCCTGAATTACCGGCCTATCATGTTAACAGATGTAGAATCTAAGATTTTTGCGGCAATTGTTCTGGACGAGCTGAATTTATGGATAAATAAAAAGAACATTTTAGACATAAAACAAATAGGTTTCAGAGAAGGGATGGGCACAGACTTGGGCGGGTCAGTCGTAACAAATTTGCTGAGTATGGCTAGGAAAAAAGACAAGCCTCCATTGTATCTAGCATCCATGGATCTATCCATGGCTTTTGACATGGTCGATAGGGAAACCTTGTGGACAACCCTACTTGAGCTTGGCATTGAAAAAAACCTACTAGATGTTATAATAGCTCTTTATTCTAACACTATGCTTAGGGTGAGACTTAATAACAATGGCCTACTATCTGACCAAATCTCTACATATAATGGTCTAAAACAAGGTTGCAGACTGGCAGCCACACTGTTCAATCTCTATGTGTCCAAAGCAGGGAGCTTTTTAGATGATAGCGGTTTAGTCTCACCTAAATTGGGCAAAATAAGATTGAATTGGTTGGCCTATGCGGATGATTTTTTGTTATTTGACGCGACCAAGGTGGGCTTGCAAAGGCTGATTGTTGCATTCGAGAAATTTATCTTGAATAGAAAGCTACTGATAAACCCTAACAAAACAATAATATTCTACACAGGTATAAAAAATATAAAAGAAGACTCTTTTTCAATCACATGTGGTGGTTTGAAACTAAAAAACAAATCTATGTTAAAATACCTGGGTTATATATATACATCTCCCTTTTCGTCAGGGTTTATAAAAAAACATCTTGGTATAAAAGCCTCTGCCATCGCCAACCAAATATCAGCTGTGGAGAGAAGATATGGCAGGTTTACAATGATGCCCTGTATTTTGTTTTATCGGTCGAAAGCTATCCCCCGTTTGACGTATGGTCTTGAGTTCTACTCTGAAGAATTGGTATCCTATTTGAAAATAGTTGAAGCACAAGTATGGCGAAGGGTCCTAAGACATTTACCGAAATGTTTGCCTATGGAACTCATACGTTATGAGTTAGGTTTGTCTTCCCTAAAGTGTACAGTACACTGGAAAAAATTATCTCTATTACGAAAGTATATGATGTCTGAAGATAATACACTATATTGTTTTTTGGGTGCTGATTTGACTGGAGTTTTCATCTGTGAGTTAAAAAAAGACTGCATGAAAATTCTAAGTGATTTAGGTCTCACACTAGAAAATCTAAAAAGAAATCCTCTTAAAGTGAAAGAACTTTTAAGGGCCTCTGATTGGTTGGAGAATAATGTGGTAATCCTGAATTCCTCGATATATTCACAAGCGATATCTTTCTGGAAATGGAAACCTCATCCTGAGAAATATCTAGAAAAATATCCATCCAGAGCATATAGAAACCAATTTATGAGATTTCGTTTTAATGTTTTAAGTACTTACGAAATTTGGAATATAAGGTATAGAAATGAGACAAAGAAATCCTGTAGACATTGTGCGGGTACTAGGGTTAACGAATCATTAATGCACTTGTTGTTGGTTTGTCCGGCCTTATTGAAACAAAGAATAGAATACTTTGCAATGTTTGTTCATGATATTTCAAATGTAAATAGATGCAATTTGTGGTCCGAAATGCTTCATGGTAACTCGACGATTTTAAAAATACGTATTAATGAATTTTTGAGAATTATCTGTGAATTAACATAAGGATTACTTAAGCCTTTAAATTACCCGGAAGCTTTGAAAAACAATGAGTTGAAGTCACAAATTTTTAACAATGTTTTAGTCAATAGGAATAATTATTATGATCACACATACATTGAGAAGTAACAAGTGATAAGCGTCTTAAAATGAATTGCTCGTTTCTAGCTGTCCAATGTATTATAGGTTCGGTATTGTATCAGAAAAATGTATCTTAAAGTAGCGTATTGTATTTTTATATGTTGTAACTCTTTGTAAACTTTTGCTACTAATTGATTGTATTATGAAAAATATTTTTATACATTGTACCTCTTTTGTAAACTTCTTCTATCAATCATTTGTAATATGGAAAGAATTCATTCAGCTGTCTAATGAATTATAGGTTCGGTATTATATTAGAAAAATGTGTTTTAAAAAGTGTAGTGTAATGTATTTTTATATGCTGTAACCTTTTGTAAACCTTTTCTACTAATCGATTGTATTATGAAAAGTATTTCCATATGTTGTATTTTCTTTGTAAATTTATTCTATTATCGTTCATATTATGAAAAGAATTCATTTTGTAAAGGTTTGTATAAACCAAAAACAATAAAGATAATAATAGTCCATCCTCCTCCCAGTACCCTGCTGACCACTTCCCATCCCCAAGGAAGCACCTGCACATCTGCACTCCTCCTAGTACCCCACAGACCACTGCCCCAACCAAAGGCAGCACCCACTAGTCTGCTCTCATCCCAGTATACCACTGCCCCCAACCCCCAAACCAAGGCAGCAACTGCTAGTCCAACCTCCTCCCAGTACCCCACTACCCCCTGCCCCCAACCCAAAGCAGCACCCACTAGCCTTCCCTCCTCCCAGTACCCCACTGAAAACTGTCCCAACCCAAGGCAGCAACTGCTAGCTCGTCCTCCGCCCATTACCCCACTCCCAACCCAAGGAAGCACCCGCTAGACCACCCTCCTCCCAGTGCCACGCTATCCCAACCCAAGGCAGCAACCACTAGTCCACCCTTCTCCCAGTACACCACAGGCCCCTGTACCAACCCAAGGCAGCACCCTCTAGGCTACCCTCCTCCCAGTACCCCACTGCCCCAATCCAAGGCAGAATCCGCTAGTGTGCCCTCTTCCCAGTACCCATCCCAGTCCAATGTTTAGCACTAACTTACCACAACTCCTCTGGTCTTCCTCCACCATGAGGTACACTTGCCAGAAACCCTCCTCCAACATGAATGCCTCGGAGCACTGCCACTGAATCCAGGATTGTTGCCTCTTCCATGGCACCCTGTTGGAGCACACTCAGCTGCACATCAACAGGACACTATACTGTTGCACCAGCTACACTTTGGCCACTCAATGTACATGTGACATAGTGCACAAGTGATGAGTGTAGCCCAATGATCCGCAGTGACGACACAATACCACAAAGCAAAACAGCAATCGCTGTGAATGAAGTGTGGGCACATTCAGATTGACAAGCAGGTGCAAAAGGTACACCTTAAAATCAGTGAACCAGAAAGGAACTCAATGTACAATCATCTGAACCTCCAGTAATGAATGGGCAAAGGTGTATGAGCTGTCACCAGATACAATAAACATCTAAACTGTGTGGAGCATGTGGCAAGAGACATGAAGAAGTGGGTACCCAACCCCAAACACCATCATGAAACATCTCACCCATCATCAAAACATCCCTTCATTGATACTATTACACATACACCCAAAAAGTGACTCAACCAACACGGACACACTGACACCAAACAGGCAGTGCCCTTGCACATGGAATGGCATCAGACAACCAGCCCTTACCAACTGCAGCCATCTGCTGGTCCCTCCCCTAAATTTGAAACACATGTCCAAATCAATGGAAAGAATGCCACCATGTCAAGCGCTAACATACAACATCACTAAACACACATGAAAATATTCTCCCATGGTGTACAAAGTGAACCACAGCATACATGTTTCACACGCCCATGCACACCATGTACACAATTGAACAACATGCCTGTACTGCAAAGCACGGAAGTGGGCAAGGCAAAGATGTGTATGACAAAGCCACAAACACGTGAATCACAAAGCACGTCACTTCCCCACATCTGCACTAGACTACCCATGTTCATCGAGCATGGATGCAGCATTCATCACACACACGAAGCATACACACATGTCCCCAGCAAACATCACAGTAACAACATGACACACAGAGTGAGGCCCTAACCCACATGACAGTCATAGGGCATACACACTTGGAGAATATGGCCAAATTAAATGTGCATATGGACAAAGAGGATGCAAGTAGTGTGGTAGAAACAGGATAAAAACTATCTACAAAAAACAAGGAGAAGGGGACAATTGTCCATGGGAAAACATGCGAAGTACAAAATGAAACCTACAACTATATAACTATGTACAACTGGCAGCAAGCTAGTCCCTGGGGATGTTGGGCAATGCCTTGACCAGAGCCGATTCCCCTTCCACCTCTTCAGCCTGCAGGTGGGCCTCCATTGCTTTCTGGAAGGCTTGCATCTAGCCCCTCATCTGCAACTCCACCCCTACCGCTGCCTTGCAAGTTACCCCTAGGATGGCAACCCGCCCCCTTGCCAACCTCCCCACCACCTCGGCCCTTACCCTCATGATTGTTGCATCCTGAGCCCACTGCCTCTGTACCTCCTGCTGCCTCGTATATTGGACCTGGCCGACACCTGAGACTGTAGGAGCCTTCTGGCCTCCTGCCTCACTTGTGCTTTGTAGTTTGCTCATTGCCTTCTCAGAGCGGCAATGCTCTGCAGAATGTGCCTCCTTGCAGTCACCAGCTGCTGATGACTGGCATTGAGTGTGCTGTGCAGATACTTCCTCCGACTGGATGACAATCGTTGTTGGGGGAGTAAAGCACCTGCACTGTCCTCAGGTGCATGCTGTCCCTTCACTGCCTTTTCACCTGTGGGCTCCTGACCAGGCTCAGCGACCACCTCCTCTGTCATTGAACAGACTTCCACCTTAACCAGGGACACTGGCACATCCAGACTGGGCAGTGGTGGGAGTGGCGCACAGGGGGCTGTGGTGGTAGATGGCACAGAGGCCTGACTGGAGGCAGCTGCGTCATTTGTGGGTCACCGGGGGATGCACCTGTGACCCCTGAGCTCCTACCCCTGTAATCTCCCTTGCTACCTATAAGCATATATATATATATTTCTTTTTTTTTTTTTTTTTTTTTAAATAGAAGCTCCTGGGCGGTGTCCAGCACCATGTGGCTCTTTGTTTCTGGAGTGGCTGGCTTTCTTGTTCAGGCCTATTTAAAAAAAAAAAAAAAAAAAAAAAAAAAAAAACAGGGTGTTCTACAAGTGTAACACTTTGAGCAGTGACCCTAGATAAGAAAAAGTAGGAATAACACATATTTTATCTTTCTGGAATTCTATAAATAATTGCTAGACTCTTTAAATGTTTATTTCAGGCACACTTCAGGGGTGAAGTCACTGATTTAATCTGTACTTAAACACCTCAAATTCACAATGCAAACAAAAACGTGCAAAAAGCATTTAGAGTAAAATAAGCATCCATTTTGGACTATGTATTTTGCTTTTCGCAAGTATCACTTATTTTTCTTCTGTTGTCTCTGTTACGATCATCACAAGACATTCTATCTCAGTGGTCTCCGTCACTTGACAAAATCCTTGTGCCTAAAAGCTTGTGTACAGTGTAGACATGTTTGACCATAGCACATGAAGTGGCCCTTGATTTCATTGTGCCACAATGAATGCTTTGTTGTAATGTGTTTATCTTTCCTATCTCCATGGCATGCTGTTCAGTATGTGTGTTTGCATGTATGAGATAACGAGTGCCCAGAGTACGGGATGTTGTGTGAATATGCTGTTTTCCCTGCGCTTCTCTAAATTCTTTAATACACAGTTATGAACCCTTCCAATGGTATGTATTTTGTCAATCACTAAGCCTGAAAAGTAGATCCATGCAGGCTTGACAAGTGGCCAATTTAGCACCAGACGTGCAGATGAACTGGCCTGCTGTTAAATCTCAGTTACCAGTTTAATGCTATCTGCGACAGAGTGTAATTTTCTTTCTGATTTTGAGAACATTCAGACATGTAATTGCTCATCTATAGCCATTAGATAGCTATAGCCGGTAAGATAGCTCAGTGGGTTGAGCACTCGCTTCTGCGATGTGTGTGTGATCTGCAAGTTGCAGGTTCGAATCCCGACAAGGCCAACTCAGCCTTACGTCCTTCTGAGTTTGAATAATGAGTACCAATGCAGGTTGGGCGATATTGTATGTATTTTTGTTCTATATAAAGCTCTTAAGCGTAAGTGCTATATAATAACACATAATTATCATTTGGCCTTCATTGTCTGCTTGCATTCACAGTAATTTGGTAATGTGGGCCAATACACACTGATATTAACGATACATATGGTGATCCATTCTTGTAGGAAATGTATATCACATTACAGTGATATTGTAACCATATTTTTCGTAGTGCACTTAGGAACAATGCTATGTGATGCCACTTACTGTTTTGTCAAGGGGTGAAAGGTTGTGTTCCATTGCTTCCCATGATGTCACTTTGGGGTGAGGTCAAATGACATCACTTCCTGTAATGTCATCAGAGGCCAATAGTTGCGATATATCATTTCCGCTACTCCAGGCATTTTAATGAAATGACATCAGTGACTGGAGGACGATTGGGGCACAGATGAGCAGGAGGGGGTCATTGCAGTGGCCAGCGAAAAGGGACCACTGGAAACTAGTGCAGCTGCCAATTGTGGCAAGAGGAGGCCTATCCGATCTGCCCGTGGGTTTGTACAAGCAGCTCACAAGATGCTTGCTCAACTTCACGCATCAAATTCTGCCTCTTCATGGCACCCATCAGCAGGGGCTGCACCACATCCAGAATGGCAATATCACCCCAAAACGGCCTCGGTCTGGGTGGCGGAATCGTAGAAGGTGGTCAGCGATACGAGGAGATGGCCCTGTGACACAAAGTTGTGCTGATCCCTCCATGGTGTACTGCACATCCTTCTGCCTCAAGGCCTCCTTCTCCACCTCCATCAACCCTGATGACTCCAGAGGGGCTTCCATGCTTTTGGGCCCTTTTGTGGCTATGGCCCCCACCCAGTACCACTGCTTCTGATGTGTTCCCCGCAACAATGGCATCCTGGTACTCACCCTCAGCAGCCTTGCCTGATGACTGTGACATTCCCCCAGCCACATCACCATCAGAAGAGGTGGTCACAACAGGGCATGGCTGGGGTTTAGGCCTGAGTCTGGAGGCCTTGTCCCTGGCTTTCTGCTCCACAACATTGCTTCCACCCTCTTCACCAGCTGCCTCAACTGTGGAAAAGGGAAGAAAGACCATTGACATAGTCAACAGTGACAATGTATGTGTGGTATACACGATAGAAACAGCAGCATGAAATCTGCATGAGTCAACCAGCAACTGACACACACACACACACACACACACACACACACACACACACACACACACACACACACACACACACACACACACACACACACACACACACACACACACACACACACACACACACACACACACACACACACACACACACACACACACACACACACACACACACACACACACACACACACACACACACACACACACACACACACACACACACACACACACACACACACACACACACACACACACACACACACACACACACACACACACACACACACACACACACACACACACACACACACACACACACACACACACACACACACACACACACACACACACACACACACACACACACACGGCCATGCCCTGCAGTCAGAATGAATACAGTGTGAAGAATCCTATTCATCCCTCACTGAAACCCTACTTAAAGTCTCCTCCCAGGTGGCCAGGGAAAGGCAGACACTTCCTGATCCTGACCTTGGGGGCGGTGTACTGCGGGAAGACCACCTGGGAGGAGACAGGGCCCAGGGTGGTGAGGAGATTCCAGACACAGTATTTTTCCTCTGAAAGGAAGTGCCTTTCTGGGTTGCCAAAACAGGTAATGGCATATTGTCATTATAATGTCCCTGATCCACATATAAGATCTGTGCCCTGGGGTGCAAGTTCTGTTAAATCTGAGCAAGCCTTGTTAACAGAAAAATTGTTTAAAGCATTTCAGGATGAACTCCCTCCTTACACCCAAAGATATAAGTAAAAAGGGTCAGGCAAAAAAGCCTTAAGCCAAATATCTTCCATGTAACAACAAATTCTAAGAGTCTGTCTTTTGATGAGTTAAAGGGAAATAAATCTACCCTTCAAATTAACTCAATTGATAAAAGAACTAACTTTGTTGAAGGGGACTACATGTCCCATAATCTCATGAGTACTGGGAGGAGGAAGAGGGCTGAAGAAGAATGCTGTTGCAGTAGTCAGGTAATTAAGCCTAACAGCCCACACCTGAAGGCATAAAAGGCCCCTCAGGTGCAGGCAATTGACAGGAGCTGGAACTGTGACTGGAGTGCGAGTTGTGGCAGTAGTGGCAGAAAGAAGAAGACTCAAAGTTGGCAAACCAAGCAGGAGTGGGAGAACAAGAGGGATGCTGGAATGTGGATACAGCAAATTTCACCTGTTTGTTCTGAGAGGGTCCTGTTCCCCAAACTCTGAAGTGCAGAGACTGCGCAGTGGAAGGCATGCATGTGTGCTGTCTTACCCCATGTGATCCTGATTGCTGTGGTTGCCGTGCAGTGAACGCAGAGGAGACCGAGGCGAGGAGCATTTGTCAAGCGATGGGTCTCAGGAGCGAGAGGGGCTACATAAATGTGGGGCCAGGCCGAAGACGCCTACAAAGTCAGAAGCAGTGGAAGTTGCGGCAGAAGTCGTGGAAGCAGTGCGATCCTCAGAGCAAGTGTTAAAGAAGCCGGTGGGTGAAGCCTGGTGTTCGAATACCGTGTGCAAGCATTGCTGGCAACAGTATCCAGTACCCTATTCACTTGCGTGTGATTTAAAGCAAGCTGAAGTTGTTTGCTGAAGTTATAATACAGGAACAATGGAAAAGTAGCACTCATGTATATTACGAAAGTCCTTTTACTCGTGTGGAGAGCAGACGCTGCTTAAACCCATTGTTAAACCCTTAACAGACTGTATCTCCCTGATAGAATGGTTGCGTATAACTAATTAAGAAGAAGAGTGAACGTTGCAAAGATCATTACCAAATACCTAAAATCTATATCAAAGAGTGGTTGTGTGTGCCTAATTGTGATTCCCAAAGGAAGACAGAACTCTATCCTTTACTTTCACTCGTAAATACAATTTAATACAAGTCTTTAACCTTTGAAAACTACATTAAGAAGTGGTCACGTGTGCCTAACTGTGATTCCTAAAGAAAGACTGAACTCAGCATAACTTTACATATATTAGAGGTTAAAGTGTACCTACTATTGAAGAAGAGAACAAACATTGCCCAAGGCAAGAGCTTCCCTATATTAAAAGTGAAAAGAGTTAAAAGCAATCTGTTACTGTAAAATTAATAACAGTTTAACCGGCCTAAAAAACATGTGTGCAAGCATTACCTGAAGCTGAGAGACTGGCACCAAGGCTTCTGGCTAATAACTTGGGCTGATAAAGTTGGGGAAGCGAAACTGTAGTGCCAAAGACTGTGGAAGACGGAGAGAAGTAAGTCTTAAAGGCAAACCAACGTTTCTAATGTGGCAGACACGAGAAACAAAGAAGCTGCCCCTTTTGAAGAGAGATATTTAGAGGAACAATGCCTTGCCTACTTGAAAGTGTTGAAGTACTTTAAAGTGTATCTTGTGGAAGACTGTCTAGAAGTACAAATCATTGAAGCTGTGGTAGTAAATCAAAGTGCTGAAGCTGTGGTGGTATATCTGGTTGTCAGTAGATGCAACATAGTAGTAGCTTGAAGAGTTGACAAATCATTGTGGTTGGGAATACCATTGGTGCTATTTTATGGAAGCGGAAAGTGGAAATTTCACCAGGAAGAAGAGAATTGCTATCATTGGAACTTTGGTTAACAAACCTTACTTTGACTTTGAAACATAAAGAATTGATTTGAGACATTTCTTTCCTTGGTTGAACATTAGCAGAGTTGACCATGAATCCACGGGAAGGGAATGCACCCAGGAACTCAGAAGGTTATTCAGAAACTGTGAATGTTGTTTATGTTATGTTGTATTGCCATATCTTTTCTTTGTGTATTTGTTGCATAGTGTGAGGGCCAGATATCCTGTGTTACAGTGTATTTGCTTAGCTTTGTTTAGGCAAGGAAATCCACGCCAGAGTAGGGATAGCAACACATTTTACTACATTTATATTGAGAATGAAATGCCATGTTTTGATAAATCGTCAAAGTAATCCGCCTCGCTTTACTAACCACCCACAACAGTCAGACAAGTGTAGGGAAAATGTTGAATCATGATGATGAGACATGCACATTTGAACTTACCACATTGACATGTGGCCCCATACACATGGCAACAAATCATACTACATCACAATACGAATGCTGCAGTGACCCATGTGTTTCCTGCACGAAGGGCCATGAGAAGTGCACCTGTGCACATGTTTCAGTAGCACCATAGCATGCTCGCAATTTCACTACGTCTGCCCGCATAGACATGCAATGTGAGAACGAATACAAACAAGAGTGACATGAGAAGTCACGCATGGAACAGGGAAACCTGACAGCTTTGGTCTATTCAGCGTAGTCCCGCACCCCCGGCTGTCCTAGGATCTGCCTTTGATGCCCTCCAGCAGTGCCATCCTGAGAGGCCTGGGGACCCTGACTGTCTTGTGGAGCCCCAGTAGCTCTTCCCTGGGACTCCTACCGGAGCGTGTCCTGCCTTGGCCTTCAACTGCTGGGATTGAATAACCTCTACCACTTCAGCCATTCTTGTTGCTATACAGTTGCTCTTGTGCCACGGTCTGAGCCTGGAGGGGACCTTCTGGTGCCCATGCCACAAGTCTGTCCCACAGGGAGACACCACTGACTATAATGCCTGCACAAAGTGAGGTCCATGGAGCCTGGCTGCAGACATATATGGGAGACAGCCGGACAACCAGCGACTCATGACATTTGGTGCGCTCACCCTGACCACATGGCCAGTTGGGCCTGGCCAAAGGAACAGATGGTTGTGTATCCATATGTTTGTGCCTGCCTCAAGACCAGCATCTAGGGTCCTGGTCTTAAGACGCCAACAGTGTGCTGTGGTCTGCTAGTGGCATAACACAGTTCACAGGTTGAGCCTGATCAGGACTTGTTCCTCCTGAAAGATGCTGGGAGTCGGCCACTGTATGCCACATTCCCTGTGTCTGCTGGCGGACAGGAATTTTGCAATGGGCACTTCCCTCCTCACTTGCCGTTATTGAGGGAATCATGGTCATTTACTTTTCCTCCACTGAGTAATATGCATAAAACCAGCAGTTTGCCACATCTGATCTGAGTTCGTAGTCAGGTAACAGAAGCTCAGGTGGCTGGCCTTGAGACAACCTTCGCCCCTCGGGCCTGTATGTGGGATCTGAGTGTCAGAGCATCTACAAACACTGCAAGTTGTGTGGCCAGGTCGGTTATGCGTGTGCCAACGGCACATCTGGAGTGGTAGGAGGGAGAGGTAGGGCACAGGCACAACTTGTGCGAGAGGGGGTAGGCTGCTGCACAAGCCTCCACCACCACCCTGTGGAACGGCCGTCATCCCGAACTGCCGTGTAAAAAAACAGCTATTTGGAGAATTACAAGGCATGACTCACGTGGGCCCACACCCACTCCGCGGTGGCCATGCCCTGTGTCCAGCCCAACCCCTTACTATTCTGACATGACCACTGGGGAACTGCTAGGCTGCTCAGTGTTTGCTTTGCTTGGAGAGGAAAGCCACCCATGTAAGGGGGCACTCCCGAGGAGCCATGCTCTCGAGTCAACACCATCCCGAGGAGGGTGGATGGCCATTACCTGTAACAACTGCCGAGGCCAGCCAAGCAGTCGAACCCTAGATGGACAAAGTGTGTCAAACGATCCTGTGGACTGTGGGAAGGCATATGGACAGGCTGCACTGCTGTTGAGGTGCAAGTCATCTGAGGTTCTCTTGTGGGCCAGGCACCCTGCTGCCCTGGAAATGAAGTAGGCCTCTCTGAAGAGCACCCCAGCATACAAAGTTCTGCTGGCACCTTGTGTGGGGCATGGCCCTTGGCCCTGGGGATGTGGAGCCTTGGTGTGGAAGTGAGAACCAATTGGAGCACAAACAGGATGCATACACACAGTCTAGTGTAAGCCAGGGGAAGGCAACTATGCTTACTTGAAATCTGTTTACCCTGGGAGACAAAGGAAGAGGTGAAGCCAAAAGTGTCCTGCCACCTCATTGAGTACATTTGAGTACATTTCAGATTGGAGGCTATCCGGACGTCCACAACTGGCCAGCCATCCGGCCCTTCCATACATTCTTATGCTCAACAACCAGTTGGCTGGACACGGAGAGCGGCCAACTATTAGTTCAAAGAATCATAATGGGCCCATGTGGGCCATGCCCCTGGCCTCCTGGCAAATAACATCCCCCACAGCATGGCCCTGGGAGGCAATACACAGAGGTAGGGGGGACAGCAGGGCTTTTGGTAGGGCTGTCAACCGCTAAACGTATTGGAGTATAGCTGGTCCGTGGGACCTTCCCCGGGCAAGCAGAGTATGCTGCTGGGTACACCATAGCTCTCAACTTACCTTCTTCCATGCAGGACCCCTTGAAACAATCCTAATTTTTTTCCACACAGCATGGCCACGTGAGCAGACAGAGAGGTTTTATGAGACCTGCTTGGGCACTTGTCCATCCTATCACATCTAGCAGCATGCATCCCTGACAGTCTGACCTCAAAGCATGCAACATGTACAGGCACCCATTGCTGAGGATCAAGCAGCAGTGCAATTGCTCCGAGCCACAACAAATGTCATGACGAAATGCCATGTCTCGCCCCTCATGCACTGGCTGACAGGCCACAACCGTACTTGACAGTCCAGTGCACCAACATGTCATTACCAGACATACATTCACATGTGTCAGTCTCAGCTGCTGAGTGTGGATGATGCAATCATCATTTGCAAATGAGCAACCCATAGAGGTGTTGTGCATGAATGTCTCTGACATGGCCCCAACATCTCAATCTCAGTCTGGCAAGTGTATCTGAGTACTTGTCAGCAACTCACTTTGCATCAGCAACTCACTTTGCATGCACACAAGTACACTTTCTCACTAAGAACTGACAGTGTGCAATCCTATGCCTGACTACTTAACAGATGCCTTCCATCTCATATGCCCAACATCACTATGAGGCTGCATGCAGTTTAAGAATTGTGCAACACACATGCCGTGTAGAGAAGAGATTACCTCAAATCATGCATACCCATGCAGAACACACAAACACTGTAGAGTAGTAGTGACCGGCAGCTTGGATCTGTGCCTGTAGGTCAAGGATCTGGGTGTGTACCGCTGGGTTGGCCCTCTCCAGCACCCAAAGTTGAAGGGGTGACACCCGATGGTGACCTGCACGGTGTATCTCCATGGTGGCACATGCGCCGGGGCAGCCTTCGTCTGACTTCAGACCCTGTGGACGTCCTAGCACATCTTCGTGGGGTCCACGGTATGGACTTCCACCCCCTTCACTTTGATGACTACTGTAATGTTATCCCAGATCTTCTGATGTCTGCACGCCCCAAACTGAATCTGCGTGTTGAAGAGGCCATCATAGTTCGCCAGTACCTGAACAGCCTGGATGCCAACTTTGTAAGTGCTAAAGTTGGCAGCCCTCTGCCTCGCCTTGGGGGTGCTGGTCGATGGAGCGGACATGGCTGGCCCTGAGGCTGGTGGTGTGCAGCTGGGTCCTGACGATAAAGGTTGTGGAGTTGGAACAGAGAAGTGGAGGTCCCAAAATGGCAAATGAGGTGGTCACAGAGCCTGACAGTGAGCCACAGGAGAACAGGGAATGGGGAAATAGCAGGCACTCCAAGGCAGTTCTGGTGGTCAGCAGGCACTAACACACTACTTGGCAGCAGCATATGGTGAGGGGTGGAGGCAATCCAAGGCAGGAGGAGGCAGAAAATGTGCATGAGGCAGGAGGAACTGGTATCTACCATGGATTCATGAGGTATCAGTGTGAAGATCCGAGGAAGGGCCCTAAGTGTGTAATTGTCTAGTCTCATGCAGCACACCTACGCACAAGACGCTGTGCCACAGATATATAATTGTATCTGTTTCTAACGCACCAAAGCCCGTAGACATCAGGGCGCAGAGAAATGTCTCGGGGGCGCACAGCAATGTAATCGAGAGGGATCAGAACGATTTAACCTTATGAGAAGAGAATAGTTTTCATGGCTTTTTAAAAGCACATACATTTCTTTCACATCGTAAATCTATTGGCAGCTTGTTCAATCCGAAAGCTGCTTTCACAGGATATGAACTTTCTTTCCCCTTGACTCTACAAGATTTGGGGCATTGCAGTCGCATAGTGTCTTTGGATCTCGTGTTCCTGATTGATGTTTGAACATTGATGCACGTTTTAAGGTAACTGGGTGTATCGCCGAACAAACATTTATGAGTCAGGACATTAATTTTAAACTCTATTCTTATTTCCACAGGAAGCCAGTGGAGGTCTCTCCTATGCTGTGAGATGCGCTCATGTTTTGACACGCTTTTCACTACTCTCACAGCATCGTTTTGTAGAATCTCTAATCTCTTAATACAGTCTTTACTTGCTCCGCCAAGTAGTGCGTTGCAGTAATCTAGTCTTGATAGGACTAGCGCTCTTAATAATGTAGCACAGTTTGCTGCAGAGACAAAAGGTTTTTATCAGGTGTAATAGCCTGAGGTCATAGTGCACTAGCAACTCGGTCGTCTGCCTTGAGTGATGCCTCAATAGTAACCCCCAATGTTTTTACTTAATTGACTATTTCCATTTCATGATGGTCAATATATAGTTTTTCATAGGCTGTTCCTAGTTTTTCTCTTACTTTGTCAGAGCCAAAGATCAAGAGTTCCGTCTTCTGACCGTTCAAACAGAGACCGTTATCAATCATCCAAATACAAATATTTTCATATACGAATGTAATAATCTCTGTGTTTTTTCCGTAATTTCCACTTAGTCTAAACAGAAGCTGAGTATCATCAGCATAATTAGTAAAATATAGTCCCGTGCACTCTAATAGGTCACACAGGGATCTCCCAAAAACATTAAACAAAGCGGGAGACAAGCAGGCTCCCTGTGGTACTCTGCATGTAGTCTGTTCTGAGCCAGAGAATACATTTTGCCAGGTAATTTTAGACTTCCTATTACTTAGAAATGATTGAAACCATTTTACTGAGTCAGAGGAACAATTTCCATTTTTCTGTATACACTTTAAAAGTTTAGCGTGATCTACAAGATCAAATGCTGCCAAAAGATCTAAAAGCATCAACAAACCGTCTTTGCCGTTGTCCACTACCTCCAGCAATTCCGATTGTAGATCTGTCATGCTGGTTTCAGTCCCGTGTGCAGTCCTAAAACCAGACTGCCGTCAATGTAAAATATTGGATTTCTCAATGTGTGGTTGGAACTGACTAGCCGCAATCTTATCAACTATCTTCAATAAGAATTGTTTGTTGGTAATAGGTCTATAATTGGAAAATGTTGTAGGGTCAAGATTGTTTTTTTTTTTAACAGCCGGGTAACTGTGACGCTTTTCAACAAGTCTGGCACGTCGCTGTTTAAAAAAGAAGCATTTATAAAACAGATTAAAAATGGCGCAAAAATTTTGAAGTGTTGTAAAACAATCTTAGAAGGTAAAATGTCCATTTGACAGATAGTGTGGCATATCTTTTTCAAGGTTTTAAATCACAACTCTGTAGTAATAGGTTCAAAAGAAAAAGGAGGATTGATAAACGTTTTAGGTTGAGTAATAGGGTTTTGAGCCTCACAAATATTATATGTCTTTCTTGCATTGGCGATAGAAGATTGTACTTTATCTGCAAAAGCTTTTTGTACCGCTTCACAGTTGGATTGAATTGCTGCATTTGAGCTTTTGTTTTTTCAAAAGATTTAACAATCTCTAACAGTTTTTTGGTGTTATTGGTTGAGTTAGAGATTTGGGTATCATAAAAGCCTTTTTTAGCTTGAAGAGTTTGTGGTCGATAGTTTACAGTTCACTTGCTCACATGTTGATTGTACCATATCAATAAAAAATAAACAGAACAATCCTGAAAGTCACATAATTTGTCTTCAGTGAACGGGTACAGCAGATTACTTAATTGTCCTTGACAGAGTGCATATGATCTGGGGTACATTCTGGAACACATAGCTCCCTTTATGGGGCTGGCACCTTTGTCACTATGTCTGAAACACATAGAAAGAAGCAAAAGAAAATATTGCATGCAGTCGTTCACAGGGTTTGTCATCCGAGGGGTGGAACATGTCCCAGACCAGTGACTTCCAGGATTCGTAACTGGCACTAGTATTTTCCATTGAACAAGCAGTCGCACCACACCACACCCTTATTTCCAGTTCTGCCCAATGCTCAAATTCCCTATGCCAGCGAGGATATTGGAGGCCTTTAGCCGATTTCCACCCCATTGCGATGCATCTCTTAGCCAGTATGCACACCATGTCCATGAATTTCATAACCTGTTTGTATTTACTAACTCAAGGGTATGCTCCCAGCAAACATTCCTTTGGTTCCAGGCATAGTGTGTTATTCCTGCATTTCTGCAGGCCTGTTCTATTTTTGCCCAGAATCCCTGTACATGCGCATATCCCCAGAACATATGTATTAAATGAGCTTTCGCATCACCACACCAAGGGCACGTTGGTTGTACGCTATTGTTGAACTTAGATACCTTGTGTGGCGTCATGTAGGTGCAGTAAAGAACGTTTAGTTGAATTTGTCTGAAGCGAGAATTCCTAGACTGCTACCGGGGGCACCGCAGTATACGTTCCCACTCCTTATCGCTAATACCTTCCCCCAAGTCTGCCTCACATCGTTCCTTCAGTATCGCACTCTTAGGATTAGGTCTGTCTGCCAAATGGCCATATATTCTTGATACTGATCCCAAACTCCCTGAAAACACCCTCCGCGTACAGATCACCCCAGGTAAAAACACCACAACTTTCCCAGTGTCTCATCCTAAGCAAATCCCCTATATCCCTGCAGATGTCCGCTGCTATTGGAGTCTCAGGCGAGTATGGATGCTCCGGTTTCAGCAATTTCAGGGTCCTATGCCATATTTGACATCCTAGTGTCACAAACATGGGCACACTACCCATTCAACTCAGTGGTAACCATAACATCTCTTTAGGTTGAGCCAGGACAACTAATTGCTGCAGTAATATTGATTCCAAAGTAGTTTCATCTGAGAGCCACTTAAAAACGTGGCTAAGTTCTGCTGCCAGATAGTACCTTTCCAGGTCTGGCAACTGCATCCCCCCCTCTCTGTGAGGCAGGCATAGGATCGGTAGCGCAAATCTGTGACGGGCCGATCCCCATAGGAATTCCCTTAACAGTACTTATAGCACCCGAAAGAAGGAGGCCGGGATGTAATAGTGGACGTTAATAAAAAAATACTCAAATCTTGGAAGGATTATCATTTTAGTTATAGCAATCCTGCCCATCAGGGACAATGGTAGTTTGGACCAAAATGTTATGGACTTTCTCAAAACCTTTACCACATTTGCTGTGTTAAACACTTGCATTTCATTAGGCGTTTGTTTAATGTTCACCCCCAGGTATCGGAAGGAGTCTAGTCGCATGGGTAGCCCCACTTTCTGTAGATCACTTATATCCAACCCTCTCAGACCCGCCAGCGAGAATATGCAGGACTTCACTTTACTGAAGCAAACTCCAGACACTCTCGGTAATTGTCGAGCACCTCGAGTATCACTGGCACATTGTGTTGCAGATCTTTCAGGTATAGGAGTACATCGTCCGCATAAAGCGAGATTAGGTGTCCAACTCCTCCCACCCATATGCCCGCCTCCGGAAAATGTTTACAAAGATAGATCGCTATTGGCTCCAACGCAAGCACGTACAACATGGGCAACAACGGACACCCCTGCCTGGTACCCTTCTGTGTATCCCAAATTGACAACACCAGCCTCCCAAATTTCACCCTCGCCACCGGATCAGCTTATAAGACCTGTACCCACTTAATAAACTGCTCGCCAAACCCAACCTCCTGTAGTACTGCCAATAACCACTCCCAGTACAATGAATCGAAAGCCTTTATCGCGTCAAGTGAGACTATTGCATTTTGCTCCCGGGAATCAATAGTCTGTGCTATGACATGCTGCAGTCGGCGCAGGTTCATAGTTGTACTACGACCCGGAATAAAACCATTCTGGTCCGCATGTATTAGTCCACCGATCACCTTGCGTAGCCGCACAGCCAGTATTGTTGTTAATATCTTCATGTCATAATTTAGCATGGCCAATGGCCGGTAAGAATCACAGTTATCAGTGGGTTTCCCAGGTCTAGGGATTGGGATCACTAGGGTTTCCCTCATGCTTGCCAGGAGCATACTCTTCGTTTAAGCTTCCTTGAACACCTTGTGTAGCACTGGGTCACTACCGACACAGGTTTTTTAGAACTCCGGTGGGAGTCCGTCGCTGCCCGGTGTTTTGCTTGTGGCTAGCGATTTGATAGCCTCCTCTATTTCAGCGGCTGAAATGTCTTGGTCTAGTGCCTCACAGTGTGCTGCACCCAACTGAGGCTCCTCCAGAGTGCCCAGTATTTCCTCCTGGGGGACTAGAGTTTCATGCCTGTAGAGCTTAGAATAATATTTGGCAAACGTATCATTAATCCCCTGCTGTGTCCTGTGTATGTTACCATACTCGTCTTTAAGTTCTGTGGCTAAGTGCCTAGGGTGTTCCCTCCTACATAGCCATGACAAAAGTTTGCTTGCTTTGTCCCCCTCCACGTGTGCTCTAGTGCTTTTGACCATATAATCAAACTTAGACAGTCTCCCCCAAGCTTCCTGGCAGCTACCCGTAGCTTCAGCCAGTTTCAGCTCCTCAGTTCGGTGTTCCGACATACGGGCCTCCATTTGTCAAATATCTTCTTCTAACTTCTCCAGTTCCCCCTTGAGTGTTTTCCAAATACCACCTGCACTGGCAATGGCCTCCCCTCTCACCACCACTTTCATTGCCTCCCAAACTGTACTCCATTCTTTCAAACTGCCCACATTTCCCTCCAGATACTCCACAAGCTTAACTTTGAGCCCCTCCCTGAAAAGTTCATCTGTCAAGGTATCAATAGGCATAAGACACAACAGAATGGGGGTCTAGGGCCCCGTAATTTCCACTCCATTAGTAGAGGTGAGTGGTCTGAGATTGTTCTGCCCAGGTATTGCACAGAATCTATGTCCGCTAGTTGTGTTTTACTCACAAAGAAGTAATCTATTCTAGTGTCGAGCCCATGGGGCAAAGAGTAGTAAGAATAGCATTAATCCCCAGGGTGTAGTTCCCTCCACACATCCACAAGATCCAAATTATGCAATTCCGCATTAAGCACAGTGGGTGCCAGCCCAATGTTCTTCACAGGTGGGAGTGACCTTTCCAAACCCAAATCTCTGACACAATTAAAATCACCACCCCAGATCATAAAACTTTCCCGGAATGGTGCTATTTTAGCACATAGCATGTGCAGGTGTGACGGAATTCCATGGTTAGGGAAATAGGAGTTAACTATACATAGTTCCACATGTTCTATGTGGCCCCTCAGGATTAAGAACCTCCCGTCTGTGTCCGCCTTCACCCCAAAAAATGAAAGGGGACAGCAGGGTTAATCCACGTGTATACCCCTCTCGCGTATTTGGAGAAAGCCACTCCATATCCCTGTCCCCCCCCACCGTTCCACCACATTTGCCATTTCACCCTTTGTTAGGTGGGTTTCTTGTATTAGTGCAATGGCCACCTTTTTCCTGTTGAGGAGGGATTTTTCACACGGTTTCTGCGCAAATATGTGCCCATCCACCTCACATTCCACGTTAGTACTTTAATGTTGGATGCCATGTCCATATGCCACCACACTTTTCCTCCCCCCTAGTATCCTGTCTTCAGCCATGCGCTGCCCTCCCAGCCTCCCCCCAACTGCACCTTGACTTCCTAACCCCTCCCCTTTGATCTGCACTGTGCGCTATAACTTCCTTTTCAGTTACCCTTTTGTGTGAAGTACATAACAACATCCAAACAACAAATAGAACAAAACATTTGCACCCAGCAGCTGCTCCCTCCTTGCAGCGCTTGGGCACCCCTGTACCCTTGTAGCCCATCCAGGCCATGGCGTGCGGGAAAAAAGGTGTTAGCAACAGGCCAACACCAACTTATGTAACCAACTTATGTACGGGGTAGGCATGCAAGCATTATGCCGGTGGCTAAGCATCGTCCCCATCTAGAATATGATCAGCTGAAACAGTTCTACCAGTCGACTGCCCTATCACAGCAACCAATAGCAATGATTTCCACAACTGCAGGGTACCCCCACTTCCACCTGGAACAGTACTTTTTTCACATGACAGTCTCTTCGCCACCATCCAGGTTATTGTGTTCCATCCACGTAGTGGCCGCAGCCGAGGTCTCAAGGAAAATCGACCTACCTTTGTAGATCACCTTGAGTAAGCATGTACTTAATGTTCAGTCGTCGTAGTTTGGCTTTAATCGGCACAAAAGAGTTTCTGGCCTTCTGGACGCCTTCTGGACCACCGGCGTATAATCTGGATAGATGGATATTGTGGAGTTGTCTCTTTGTATTGTCCCTCCTTCTCACAAGTAATTTAGTATTATTTCCCCGTCTTGAAAATTCAGGATTTTTGCAATCATTGGCGGAGGATGCGACCCCGGCAGAGGTCATTTCTGCAGAGAACGGTGTGCACTTTCCACCACAAATCCTTGTGAAAGGTTACCAGCACCAACCTCTTGAATTGGCAAGTTATCTACGTATCATGTGGGGTTTGGGACTTCCAGCCCTTCTTGAATTCCTAGAAAACGGACATTATTCAGTTGAGCACGCCCTTCTGCGTCTTCAGACCTGAGCTCCAACACAGTGTTCCTCCTACTCCAGCACTTTCAGTCGTATTTCTAGGTCCTTTTCAGTCTCACTGGTTTCCTTTAGGGTGGTTTCTGCTGTCGTTACTCTCTCTGCCAAGTTGCGTACATCCTGTCTAATCAATTGCATGTCTACTTTGACCTCATCGATTCTTGTCTCAAGAGATAACCACAGTGCCGCTATTGCGTGAAGCACCTAATCATCTTCTTCTGTGCCGTAGCGCTGTTTTGCAACGACTCACAGGACTTGGCTGCACTGCCAAATTAGTCCACGATAGTTTTCTTGTTCTTCCCATTACTTGGGAACACGTCACTGTTCGCTGGCATCCGACTCCATGGTAGTGGCCAAGCACACATTAGTTATTCTGCAGTTCCATTTCCTATCTTCCCTGTTCGCTGTACCAATGGGTCCGCCTCCTCCGATCCTACTGTAGTCACAGCCGCCTTTAAGGTGACAGCACTGCCACCAAATCGCGTTCCTGTGGTGACCAGTGGTCACGTTTCTGGGTACTCCTTCACTGATTGAGCGCTTGGTGTTACATCAACGCCTTGCAGCCACTCTACTGTGCGCCCCCTTTGTATTTGTGCTTAGGACCTCGACTCTAGTGTAGCTGCACAGTTTATGTCTTTGAGTTCAGTGCCTGCTTAGTTATTCAACAAGCTAGGGAATTCCGGCTATTGTGTACCCCTGTCAGCACAATTACACCTTGGAGTGTCTCTAATGCCATCAAGCGCCCTTCCCTCAGTGCTCTTGCGCACTTCCAGTGCTTTATGGCGGCCCCCTCTCAGCCATACATTCCACAGGCACCATGTATGTGAGAGAGTTTGAGTTCGCGCTCCACTAAACAGAGGGGGGGTCACACCCTGTTCCTTTACAGTGTTAACAATGTTTAGTTTGTGTTGGTGCCTCAAGAACAGATTCCCATTCTCCCTGCACTCTACTGTGATAGCAGGCAGCCTGATCCAACGTGTCCTGACACTTTCCAAGCATTTGTGCTGTATCCACGAGGCCAACGTTCACAGACCGCGTGCCTGGTGCCTGCGTTTCATGATAGCAGGTCCCAACCTCCTACCTTCTGGAGCCGCCTCTTCTGTCTCACACTGCAGCCCGTCCCGCAGCACTCGCTGTGTTCTCACGTCTCCCTGCAGTCATGGTCCAACAGCGTATCTGTTGTCTCTTCACCGCTCTCCTCGCTTCAGCTGGCCTGTACCTTGCACTGCCAAGCGCCTTCAGACTCTGCAAGTGTCCCACCGGCCCCGCTGTGGCGCTAGTCACTCCACCCTGCTCTCGGTCAGGATTCTTGCCAGCACTCCGCTACCCAGATCCTGTTGGGGCTTTAAGCAGGCGCTCGGCTTTGCTAGCGCCTGCGTGCCTCTGCGCTCCCGGGCCAACCTCAGCCAGGCAGGCATCAGCCTGTTTCAAGGATGTCTCGGCTCGGCGCTTCCTGCAGCCGCAGGCACAGCGTACCGCACATAGCCCCTCCTCCTCCTCAGTGTCGGGCTGCAGTAGCGTCAGGCATCTTTCTCGCACAGGGCCCCAGTTTACGACCGCAGTTTTTTCCTGACTCCGATTCTTGCAGGTGTCTCGCTGCGGGGCTGGGGAAACGCTTCCTGCGTTCTAGGATGTGCTTAATTATTTGCTGTTCAAAGTAAAACCGCTACGTTTGAGGATCAATAGCAGGATCTCGACGGGAGCTCAGTCCAGACACCACCTCACTCCCTGAGCTCAGGCCCTAGACCGAAGGATTTATACTAACAAGTTGTGAACTCAAATTTCTGACTGACATCCAGTCAAGCACATTACCTTGATTATGTGTAGGTTCTTTACTCAGAATGGTGAAGTCGTAGCTATGCAATAGTTTGCTTTAGCTCTGTGGCTTCAGGATCTTTGGGATTACCCAGCCATTTATTAAAATCTCCTACCATGACAGAGTGGCTATTTGGGGTGTTAAGTTTAGACAAGATACGTGATATTTCATCCGGGAACAAGGGTAGTTCAGCTGGAGGATGATAGACCAAAATGAGATTAATGCAATCGTTAGGAGAGCTTATACCTTTTAGCAGCATAATTTCACATCCAGTACATGATATAAGTATTTGAAAGAAATGTATTTCTTGCTTAGCAATTATCGCCACTCCCCCTCCTCAACCCTTTTCTCTATGCTGAGCGTAGAAGTTATAGTGTTCTGGGTTGGCTAAATCAATATTTGGGCTGTTTGAGCCCCTGAGCCGTGTCTCTGTGATGCACATTACATCAATGTGCTCATCCCGGATGTAATCTGCTACACTAATGGCATGTCTCTCAAGCGATCTAATATTTATTTAGCAGACATATCTTAAGAATTTGTTTGCCCCTAATTTGTATTTGACGTACAGTGACATGGTCCAACATATTAACAATTAAGCAAACAAAGAGGTGGCTGAGAGGACCGTCAGTGAATGGGCTCCAAACCAGGGCTTAAATAAATGTCTACATTACTAACGCGGCAAGAAAACCTCAATCCAAGAGGCTATGGGCCTCATCACGAGTTTGGCGATAAACCATAAATCCGGCGGTAGCGCTATTACTGTCAGATTTAAGGGTCTGCCAAATCAGGGCTTCGGCAGATTTTTCCCTAGCTCTGAGCTGGGGGGAAATCTGCCGAAAATGTGCGCTATTGCGGTAAGTAAGAGTATGGCAAAAATGTGCGCTATTACGGTAAGTAAGAGTACGGCGGTAAGAGTGCGAACATTCTCCATTGAGCTCAATGGGGAATGGGGAATTCCCGAATGGGCTCAGTGGGGAATGGGCAATACCTGTTCCGCCAAACCCTTGATCCTGCGCTATTAGCGCCAGGGGGTTTGGCGGTAGGGTTACCGCCCAACTCGTGATGAGGCCCTATGTCTAGAGCATTCACTAACTTTAATGAATAAACAGCAGTCATATGAGTACATATCCTGTGGATCAACTTGCAACGATTGCGACATGTAGCGTGTCCCAGTGTAGATAAGGGGTGCAAGACAATGTGCGTGCAGTGTGTTAGGTGGAAAACATTACTCAGACAGAGTTTTGAGCTGCTGGGCATTGAGAGGAGATTTGCACCTTGAAGTCTGCTTTCGCTGTTCACTTTTTTGTAGGCGGGCCACCACTACAAAGACTTCACACCGGCGCAGAGCGTGCACGGTATACGTTCTGTGTGTTAGGTGTTGGGCAGTTGGCCGAGGCCCCTGTGACTAGCCTACTTGTACATAGGACCGCAATTGTGGTTCGAGGCGAAGGCACAAGTGATGGTGAGTCCTTTCCTATTTTTCTTTGCTAAGTGGGGAAGGATGTATGATCTTCGTTGTGTTGGTGTGGCTAACCCTTCATCTGTTACTCCAATTACAGACAATGAGATGCTAGAAGCTATTTTACTCCCTCTCCCACCGTCACCAGTTGAGAGCGAGTCACCTTAGCCTAACATTATGACACAGTCACCCAGAGGAACAAACATCTTGAAAGCCACCTTCCAGCATGCCAGTACTGAATAATTTACCTACAAATAAAGTTAAGGCGATCTCCCCTGCCACTTGGCCACACAACTGTGCTCAGGTGCCATTAATGCAGGTGCGAGAAGGGGCCTCTGAATCGCCTCACTTTTTGCTTTCTTTTACTTTTTTAAAAATAATGTGGGGGATACCCCCAAAACCACATCCCTCACCCCCAACTCTTAACTTATACCCTTACTCCACCCCACACCTATTTTTTGCTATGCATTCAGTGATTTTTTTCCTTAAGTTTTTTTACATTCATTTTTTCTACGGATTCCGTTAAACCACATTACACACCTGAAGATCTTGCACCAGAGCACCCACTTTAACGGCAGCAGGTGGCAGAGATCCATAGGCAAATGTAGACGTCCTGCTAGCATGAAATAAAGAAGCTCATGACCAACTTGCTGCATCGACTGTGGCCCAGTACTGCCAACTGCACTGGTAGCTACAACGACCAGGGTGAGTGATGCACCGTTCTCTTGACATGGCAGGGGCCTAGTAGCATGGAGATGGGGTGCTGCACTGCTCATGGAATTCCAATATGGTGCTTTCCTAAGGGTGCCTGCTATTTCAGGGCTCTCTGAGCAGGACCACCTTTTAAAATGATCACTCATGCACCCATCATGCCTATTCTCATGGACAGAATATTAGATTCGCCAGCCATTGGCTGTTAAACTATGTTTAACATGGGGCAGAACAGGTTCCCTCACCCTAGGCCTACCCTCACATTTTTATTACCTACGCATGCAAAGTTAGACCTAGATGATGACCACAACACTACAGTAGCTCATTTGTTTTCCCCAAGGACACATTGGGTAAGTGGAGTGCCTCTTTGTGGGCTGCTACCATGACAAAAATTATATTTTCATCTCTCCTCAAAGACAAATCGGCAATGCAAACAAAATCTCAGCCTTTCATCCAAAGCTCAAGATGTAGGGGTGGCTCATCCATAATGGGTGAGGGGGCGTCGACCCAGCGGATCTTGGCCCCCACTTGCCCATTATGGAGGAGCCAGCCCAGTGAAGCTCTGAGCGCTCCCTCAGCTGTTTCTTCGAGGCTAGAGGTGTTTTGCTTCCCCAGCCTTGCATAGCTCATTGGAAATGCTGGCTGGGGAACTGCATGTCTGTATGTGCAAGGGTGACTCCTGCGCCTCCTCGCACATACAGAGCAGACTGGGGTGGGGCGTCTGCTCACCCATGCTCAGGGCCCTGCACACATGTGCAGGAACCAGAAAGCTTCCTGATTTTTTGTTTATGATCATGTATTTTTCATGTAAATTATGTTTATGTATGCATGCTTGTGTTGTAAGGTGAGTATATGATGGTGGATGCTGGTGGTATTGAAAGAGTGCTTGCTGTGTGTATGTTGTGTAAATGTGTGTGTGTTTGTATGTTCATGTATGTATGATTTAATTGTGTGTATGGATGCATGCATGCTTGTGTTATGAGTGATTGCATGATGATGGGTGCTTGTGTGAATGAGAGAGTGCTTGCTGTGTGAATGTTGTGTTAATGTGTGTTTGTGTGTGTGTTTGTGCTTGTCCTTGGAGCTGATGTTGGAGAGTGGAGGGAGGAGGTTTGTAAACAAAGGCATTTTAAAAGTGCCCCATTTGCTTAATCCCCCTCCTCGACCGGCCAAAATCATCTCTCCTTCTGAGATGCTGTGGGGCCCAGGGGACATGCATGGTATGTTTCTACTGGACATATATGATACATGTCTGTAGAAAATAGCATACCTTTTCCGCCCAGTGCCTTACATACACACATACTCACTTTGATTGTGAGCGTGTGCTTTGTGCTGTGGGGCCCAGGGGACATGGATGGCATTTCTTTACTGGACATCTATCATAGATGTCTAGGAAAACATACCATCACCGTACCCTGGTCATACCAGCGCGTGTGTGTGTGTGTGTGTGTGTGTTTGTGTGTGTATATATCTACATGTAATTGTCTTTACTGGGCATCCATTGTCCATTGTAGATGTCCAGTAAAAAATACCATGCCTGACCCCTGTGCCCCCCAGAGCCGTCCATAAACACAATCCCATTCATCATGTGCGTGTGAGTCACTGAGGCCCAGGGGGCAGGCATGGCATTTTTTGCTAGGTATGCTCAGTTAAGAATGCCAGCCCAGTCCGCTGGGATTCCTAACGCCTCACATGCGATGTTATGCCTGACCCTAAGCCCCCAGCACCTTGCATGCACACATGATTGATTATCAGTGTATGTGAGGCACTGGAGGGCAATGGGGGAAAGAATGGCGGTTATTAATGGGCATCTGATTGATGCCCCATAAAAGAATACCATGACTGGGCCCCCCTGCACCTCGCACACACACAATTACTGTGTGCCTGTGAGGCGCTCAGGGCCTCAGGGGGCGGGCATGGCAGTTTTTACTGGGCATCACCGGTCCGTGATGGTTTACGGCTGCAAGGCCACACTCCCATGTATTGGTTTCTGGTCCTGTGGCAGATGTCTAAGGGAGGGTTGCAGTCCTGCAGCCAGAGACAGTGGCATCATAGCAAGGGCAATGCTACCTTGGGTCAGGCAGGCATGGGCCCCACACATGTGGGGGACGTATGCAGCCTGAGCGGACAGAGTGGGAGCAGCAGATGTTGTGTTGCGCATACCGACAGGGTGCTGCCTATGAGAGTTCGGTTGAGGGCATGAATAGGGTGGCCAGTTCCATGATCCCCCCAGCAACACAGGCTCAGCAACAGCTGCAGATCATGTGGTCCACATGCTGCTAGCACAGGCTGTGCATGGAGGCCAACATCAGGGGCAGACGTGCAGATCTGAGGTCTCTGCAGGCATCCCTTCTTGCAGAGGGTTGGGCACAAAGGGAAGCCCTGAGCTGTTGCCCCACAGAGCTGCAATCCGTGAGGAAGAGGCAGCCACCAGGAGACTGTTCCTCCAGGAGATGCTATCACTGAGGGAGACTATCGCAACGGAATTCTATACAACCCGTGAGGTTGTGCATGGTGACCTCCAAGCCCTCACTCTGCTGGTGCATTCATCAGTGTCACGCATGGCCAGTGCCACTGAGGACCAAGCCAGGGCACTGCGTGGTGAGCCTCCAGCACCACTTCCACCTTCTGATTCAATGCAGGATGGTGGTGCCAGCAGAGACATGCCTCCCGGTCCACCATAGCCGTGCCGTCTGTGAGCCCATGAAGAGGATTTAATTTTCTTCTTTTTTTTTTTAACTTACACTCATGTGGAAGTTGACATGCACCCTAGCCCCCCCACTCCCCGCCCCTTCCTGGGTGGACCCTCCTGCCCCATGATGGCCATTTTCTTTTTTTATACTTTTGTTGACCCCAAATGGCATGCCATTTTTGAGTTGCCCTTTCCCGGTTTTATTTTTATTATTTTCCATATTTTTTCCTTGAGTTGTGATGTTAACATCTCAAGGCCATGATGTTTGCAGTGGTGGACATGCAGACATGCATAGTGAGGTAAACTTGCATGTTTGCATGGTGGTGGACACGATGGTATCTGCAGGTAACTATGGGTGTATTGTTCCCTTGCACATGTGTGCTGTGTGAATGGTACTTCACTATGTCTGTTGTAATGTCTTCTCCCATGTTGTTTCAGTAATCCGTGATCTGGCGGTGACTGTTTTCCAGGGGGAGACACCCTGCACCCTTTGATGTCCATGCTCCCCATGCCCTCCACCAGGCACCTGTACCTAATTTGGAGACACAGTTCCTGGTGAAGGTGATGCAGGATTCACACCATACTGATGCAGTCAGCGGGTAAGCATTATCACTGTCTTGCATGTTGAGCATGCGTCATTGGTCACCATGTTTGCTGCAGTGTAACTTAACCTATATGTTCTTTGCATGCTAACATGCCAGTTTGGTTATTACAGTGGTACTCATGTCACTGTCTTACCTTCCTTGGTCAATTCATCTATGGCCGCACATACTGTGGTGTAGTGTATGTGATTAGCCATCTCATATACAGTTTACTGCTTGATGTGGCATTTGCTAGGACTTCACTCTCAGTGTCACTCTCTCTCCCTCTCACTGTTGTGGTACGCTGCACTCATGGGCAAATCACAATCTATGTCCTGCCACCCCATTGCTCCATGTGGTGCTTCTGCAATGGGTGCTCTCTGCATATTTCCAGTATCAATTCATGTGTTGTCATGTAGGTGCATGTTCTTTCTGTTGTTACTATTCATGTAATTGGATTTAGGGGAATCGTCTATCAATGGTATGCATTGTCTGCAATGCAGGTGGGTACCTTGTCCAGGTAAGTGAAGGACATTTGTGTGGTATTTGCCTGGGAGTCTTGCACTGTGTGTGATCACTTGAGATTGACTTGTCTTGTGGGTCACCAGTACTTCTTAATGGGTGCATGTTTCACAGGGTGTGGATCTGGTCATAGGTCTGGGCAGGATGTTGTTTCTATGGATTGGTGCAGCCACTGGTTTCATATTCTAAATCGTGGGAGTTCCAACTATGTGGGCATTTCTTGGGTGTTTGGGGGTGGGTTGCAGGGCCGGCTGTTTGAGGTCTGTGACATGTGATGATGGTTGTGCTGGTGTGTGTCTCATTGCACTTTGACCATGTGCACTGAGTGACACTTCACATCCCTTATAATGTTTGTGGGGTTATGGATCAACGGCACATTTTGCCTCTCTTACTTAAGGTTCCCCAATAATGGTGCACAAGTTACAAGCCACAACCATGTGAACATTGATGCACATTTTTGGGAAGCTATGTTGTGTACTAGCACATTGCATTTAGTGGTGTTGGTGTTTTCGCATGCTAGTATCATGCATGCTGCACCATGGTGTGTGCAGCTTCAAGTTGACCACAGCTGGTTGCACGGCACTGCTGCATTAAAATAAATGCAGTATTTGACCAATTGTATGCTGTCACAATGAAGTCTGCATTGACCATGCACTTTTTGTTTGAATCCTACATTTAGCATGCTTTTATCCTCACTTGCTGTATCATATTGCTTTGTGTTGTCTGCTTATGTCTTCCATGGCAGTTTCCTCAGTGGCAAGCCTTCCATTTTGACATCAGCCTCTGTGAATTGATGCAGCAAGCATGATCCTGCCAGGAGTGCAAGAGGTGAGTATTCTTGTGCTTGCATCACGGCTGAACTCTACAAAATGTACAGGGAGCTTGCAGACCCATCCACTGTATCTTCTGCCCCTAGTCCCTTCACAGTCCCTTAGTAATACACTTGCCTCTCACTTCTTTTGAAAAACAAGGGACATACTGAACATCCTTGTCACACACTCTTCCAACACAACCCTCTCCAACGTCCCCAATACCACCCACCGTCCTCCTTCGCTCCTGTCTCCCATGAAGAAGTAATCAGAGTTGGCAACTCCATGAAGATCTCTTCAAAACAGGTTGTCCCATGCTCATTGCAAACAATCAAGTGCAACATCTCTTCTCTTGCCCCTGCTCTTTCTGGTCTCTGCAACCACTTCTTTGCTACTGGTTCTTTTCCATCCTTCCTCAAGCACTCCCTTGTGCGGCACATCCTTACAATACCATCTGCGGACCCTTCCAGCCCAGCCACCTACCACCCCATTTCCATCACCCAGTTCCTGGGAAAACTGCTTGAGAAGTTGGTCGTCCCCCAACTCAACGCCCATACCAAACAGGTTGGCGGTCTGCATGACCACCAGTGTGGATCACAAGTTTCCGGATCCACAGACACGGCTCTCCTGAACACCTGTGACAAACTGCTCACATCCCTCAATTATAAATCCCCTGCTGTACTCATCCTCCTTGATCTCTCTTCTACATTTGACACAGTGAACCATTCCATCCTCATGAAAAGTCTCCATGATCCACTTGGTATCTCGGAGCGGGCACTGGACTGGCTTAGCTTATTCCTAACCGACCATTCCTCCTAAACCATTCTTGGCCCTTTCACCTCCCCTACTTCCACCTCCAACTGTGGCGTATACCAGGGCTCCATTCTTTAGCCCTGCCTCTTTAACATAAACATTTCCCTGCTGGAACGCATCAGTGCCTCCTTCTCCCTCAAATTCAAATGCTATTCTGGTGACACACAAGTCTTCTTCAAAACTCCTACTGACGCTCTTGCACCTTCCTTCATCCCTGACTGCCTCTGCACCATCCAGGTGTGGTGCACTGCTAATGACCTCTGCTTCTACGCCAGAAACACCTAGAATCTCCCTATTGCATCCCCTGCACCCTACTTCTTCCCTTAACTCTAGTTTTCCTCCATGGGCTCTCACCCAGCCCCCTCCTCTGAAGCCAGGATTCTGGGAGTCATCTTCGACTCCACCTTTTTCCTTCATCCCTTATATTCATGACATTGTCAATAAGTGCCACTTTCAGCTCTTCCTTCTCAAAGTAACTGTACCCTTCCACACCTATCCCCAGAGACTCGATGTTACCCATGCTCTGGTTCTCTCCAGGCTAGACTACTGCAACAGCCTCCTCCTTAATCTTCTTTGTCCACCTCGCAACCCCTCCAGCAAACCTAGAATAGGGCAGCAAGACTTATCTTTGGCCTCAGGCCCAGGGACGGGCCGCATCTCTCCTACCCTACAAAGCCTTCACTGGATCACGGTCTAAGCGCAGATTAATTTTAAATTCCTCAGTATCCTCCACAAGGCTATCTGAGGCCAGGGACCACTCTATCTTCAACACTTCCTGATGAAATACTCCCCTTCTAGACTCCTGGCTTGCTCTGGCACCAACTCGCTGCGTGTGAACTGGTTTGCTAAAAAGAGAGCTGGTGGTCGATCAGTTTCCTCGGCAGGCTGCCTTCTGTGTAATAGCCTCCCTCCCCCTCTGTGTCTTGAGCAGGACCTCCTTAAGTTCCCAAAAAGCCTGAAGACCTTTGTCTCCTCCTCTTCCTTCTCCTCTGTTCCCTGCTAATCATACAGTAGCATGATTGATGTGCAGGGCCCTTATGTCTCCTCGGGGCCCCGACCCCCCACATCTCTCATCCAAGTCACTGTCTATATACTGCACTTGCTCAGGCTCATCCTCACCACGGGAGGTTGGACTTAAGTTTTTAATTTCTTTTCTTAGCATTTCACCCGTGCACATCTCCATGTGCACCTCAGCAGCTTTTCCCTTACCCCACTCCCCTCTACACTTGCACATTCTGAACACTCACAAGGCATGGTATGTTTGTCTCCCCTCCCAGTTATTTTCATGATTTGTGTGTACTATTCGATGATTTTTCTTGGTTGTAATTCATTGTCTAACATCCCATGTTGCCCTGTGTGCGCTTTGAACCAGTTTTGATAATTGTATAAGCGCCTAACAAGTGACCAATACATAGTTGAATACATAAATGTGCTCCAATGACTGTGTTCAGTGCACTGTCACAATACTACGCAGGTGATAGCATGCCTTGCCCCTGCTTTATTGTGTGCTCGTTATCTGCATATTTATTTTATTAGTTTAATTTATTTTATTTCCATTTGTAGAGCGTGCCTAACCCAGAGGTATGTGGGCGCTTGTTACAGTTCATAGGTGAAACTGTCAACTGTCGTATTGCATGATATGGATAAGTAGCCATAATTCAATATAACAATGACTGAGATGACGCAGCCTGATGGAGTGAAAGTACAGGTCTTGTGTAAAGAGCCAGGTTTTCAAATTTTGGTGGAAGGAGTATAGCTAATGTTCAGATCTGAGTGAGAGGGGTAAGGCATTCCATTGTTTGGCCGCCACTACTGGGAAGCTGCAGCAGCCTGCTTTATCGTGTTTGAATTTAGGCGTGGTGAGGAGGTGAGAGGTGATGGCTCGGTGGGTCTCTCAGAGTGATGTTTTGTAATTTTGTTGGTGAGGTATTTCGTGGCTGTGTTAGTGATGCTCTTGTGTCTGATGGAGACGGTCTTCAATTTGATGCGGTTTATGATGGGAAGCAAATGGGCAGTGCGTCTAGCGTCTGAGATATTTAACTTTTTGGGAATATTCAGTGCTGCTCTTAGGGCGTTGTTCTCAATGATTTGCATTTTTTGGTGATGTGATGTATTCTAATTTTCATTCAGCATGTTGACTGATGCGTGCATTGTGTATGTGCTATCGGCTAGTGAATGGGGATATGTTACATGCCTATTTGCTGCATGTCATTAAGGGGGACAGGCAGTGTGGGGAATTTTGTTGTTTGTGAGTGTGTGTTTTGTGTGTTTGATTTGCATGCAGTGTGCAGATGTTGCTGCATGTGTGCTGGGACACATGTTGATTGTTGTGTTGTGAGTTGTTATTTGCATGTGTTGAATGTCACTGAGGGGTGCATGGATGTGTTAGCTGCAATCAGTTTAATTTAGTTCATTGTCTGCAGATCCTTCCACCTGGGAACGAGAGCTATTGCCTGTGATGAAATTTGAATGGCTAATGCATGCCAAGAGGACAGGTAAAATGTGCATTTATCCCGATCATTATGGAATGGATACCTTTGTTGCCGCACTCTTTGTCACAAGTGTCTATTACCTCTTGTTAATATTTCTTTTGTGGATGGGGTTTGTGGTCATGTTGACATGTGGAGTAACTTGTGTGTCAATACTGCACTGCTTTTCTACACCCCACAATAGGGACTTGTTTGTGCACATTGTAGGACATGTGTGCAGCTATTTGAAATTGTGCTTCTTGTATTTTATGTCCATTTAAATAGTTGAGGACATGTATGGCTTGCAGCTCAGACATGATGTTTCAGGATTCATTGATGCTTACGCATTTGACAGGTATGTTAGTTAGTCAGATCCGCCATAGCGCCAGGGGTGCACTAGAGTGGGGATAGTGCGCGGTATCAATATCCTTTAACTTTACACATGGGATGGTTTTGGTGCCAAAGAGGTGATTTAATTAAACGGTTGGCATGGTGGTAGTGGTGTCATCACTCTTCAATGTGTTTCTTTTGAAAACACTAAAAGAAATGTCTTTTTAGTTCTAAGGGATGCACACAAATTTGCACTTCCAATGACACTTTCTGAGGGTGGTTTTGTGGGCACAGTGGATTGGCCCATTGTCATCATTGAATGGCACCTTGGATTTGGCGGGATTGTGTGCACTCCACAGGGGAAGGATTTTATGTGAAATAAGATTGCACAAGCTTGGTATGTGCAGCCTCTCCATGTGCCCTTTGCACAGTTAAATGCAAGTTGTGTGCCTGTGGGTGTAGATGGGGTGCCACCACCATGTCCACTGGGACACCACACTGTGTTGCAACATTGCACAGGACACATACTGCACAATGATTCTGCAGACCTCTGGTGGTACATATAGCAACACACCACCAGAGTGGTCCAGGGAGTGGGAGCGGAAGCGTGACATGAGCACTCCAAATGTGTGCTCCACTATGCCCCGAGTTGCAATATGGGCAGTGTTGTACCTCACTTCAGCAGGTGTGTTGGGGTTGTGTATGGGCATCATCATGTATGTGCTCAGATGGTAGGAACTGTCCCCTGTAGAGTTGAGAATGGTTGTCATTGGCATTTGTTGACAGTATCTATTGGTCTGTGTGCAACATGCTTGCATGTGCATGTCCATTCATACTCACTAATGAGCCATGTGTTGCCATGCTTCCCAGCTTCCAGGGCCCGGTGTAGCGGGGACATCCTGAAGATGTAACTATTATGGGTGCTGCCAGGATAATTGGCATACACTTCGGTAATGATGCCCTTGGCATCACACACAACCTAAACATGGATCGGGTGCCAATGTTTACGGTTGTGGTAGATATGCTCTGTTGCTCAAGGTGGATGTAGAGCGACATGTGTGCAATCAATGGCACCTAGCACATTTCGGAAGTGCAGCACACCATAAAAATCCTGGACTACTGCTTGCCTTTCTGCCAGTGTCCTGGGCATATAGATATGCTGGTGGACAGAAGGACATGCAGTTATGATAGCCAACACATGGAGTAAGCAGCATGACTGCATGGTCTGCGAGATGCCACCGACTATGGCGGTGGTCCACTGGAATGAACCAGTGGCCAAAAAATACAGAACAGTTAGCAAGGGGCTCAGTGCTTGGGAGCACAAGGTGGGTGATGTGAGATCACCTTCCCACTCTGTGACCAGGTCTAGGATGATATGGGGGGAAACCTACACCTGCATAGACATGGTCATCGGACATCCAAAAAAGGCTGGTCCGTGGGTGGAAGATCCGGCCCTGGCCATCCTCCTCCTCCTCCTGCGGTATTCCAGGATGACTGCTGCAACAAAAGGTGCATTCATTGTGGGTGTATAGATGCATTTCTTGATCGCTTTTTATGCATTTGTTAGTGTGCACGTTGACGTTTATGCCTGTTAGTGGCATATGTGTTTCTGGATTTGCGCATGGATTTTCGCGCACCCGCGTTCCCTGTTCAATTCCATGAATACAGTTGTTTTGCGCGTGTATCGGCGGTGCAATTGATTGACGGTGGAATGTCCCTCGTAACACCCACATTTACACTTGTTCTTCCTCATTCCTCATTCCACATGTTCCTCCCCCTTTTAAGGTGGCTGCGCTTGCCCGGCCGGCCCGGCCGGCCCTTCCCTTGGAGTCTTACACAAGGCGTAGTGACATGTTGGACCGGCGTGGATTCCTCGAATGTCCCGGGGAAGCCCTGCACATTGTTTTCCTTGAATCGACAAACGGGGACTTGCGATTTCACGCGTATGTCATGTTTTTTCAGCGCAGATTATTCCAAGAATCTTGGCCAAATGTTGGTTTAAATTGAGTTAATATTTTATTTTCTAGGATTGATGTGAAATCGTGCAAGTAATGTACCTTCCTAATACCAGCTTGACCTCGAATGTGAGGAAATGCCTGACGTTTGAGATCCTGTTTCGAGGCTATGAGCGACTGGATGGGCTGGATGGGCTAGAATTGGCTGAAACATAACGGGGAGTAGACTGAGATCTTGGTAGTGGGCCCTGCCCGCTTTATAGGCAGCTGAGTTTTGGTCATCTACTCTAGGTCCTATATTGACCCCTAGTAAAACAGTGAAATACCTGGGTATTAAGATCTCAGCCTCATTATCATTGGATGACCAGGTCAGCTCCATCAGCTCCATCTGCAGTGCTTGCTTCTTTAAATTAAAACTGCCGAAGAAAGTAATGCCATTTATTCCAGACTATTTCCATGCGTCGGCCATAATTGCCTCCATTAACGGAAGCTTTTACTATTGCAATGCCATGCTTCTGGCCCAACCATCCTCCTTACTTAATCTCCAGCAGGTGTTGCAGAATGCTGCAGTATGTCTGGCCAAGACTACTCCTTATGGCCAGTCAGTATCCTTGGCCCAATGGGACCTTCACTGGCTCCCCGTTATAGCCCGGACCAGTTTAAAATGCTTTGTATTATTCACTGGGCCTATCATGAAACAGGCTGTCTATCGCTACAGGAAAAAATCTTACACTATCACCCTGTTCAGCTGCCGTGTCCCGCCTCATCATCTCTTTTGGTTGTTCCTTCCTATTGCAGGGTAAGGCCCAAAAATAATAAAAGTAATCCAGTGAGCCAATAAAAAGTACATGGAAACAAGAAAAACCAAATCACATGCAACCGCAGCTGGGAATAATCCAGCACATCCAGAGAGACCCCTTCGTCAACAGGTGCATATCCTCGAAGCGAAAAACCAACTCCCCTGGCACAGAGCAGCAACATGGTCACAGCAGAACGGTGGTCACCCTCCACTGCAGCTGCAGTATTTAAAGAGAGAAACACATCTTTCCCCCACCCAAAGGAAAAATGAGTTTTGCACAAGTAGGAAGTTACTATAGATATTTGTGTCCATTGTGATGGCCCTTTTTACATTAGAAACCCACGAAGGGAACCTCTGTGAGGTGACAGCCAGTAGACAAAGCTGGAGCAGAACAACTAACAAACAGCAGTTACGGGATTTGGAAGCCAACTGAAAAAAATCCCAAGCCTTTTAAATATTTCCTTCACCTGGCGTGGAATAGGAGCGTACATATCGGATCAATTCAAAGGTTTGCCTCAGCCAATGGAAGAACGGTGAGGGTTTTATAATAAAGAACCACAGACAGTGGGCCTCATTACAGTTTCCCCTGTATGGTAAAAAATGGCAGTAAAATGGCTGGCAATTCCAGTACTGGCATCTTTACCATACCGGGGAAACACAAGTTTGCCGGTGGGGGCCACAGATCTACATCCAAACCTGACCTGCTGGTAAATCAGGCCTCACTGGCAAAAAAAGCAGCACATTACCGGCAATACCGCTAATTGCGGCAATCCCCTCCTAGAGCCCATGAAATGGGGATTTCCCGACATTGCCAGCACCTAGAATATCCTGGTAATGCCGGGATGTCAGGCACTGGTAATGGTATGGGCAGTTTGCCGGTATCCCATCAGAGTAGTGGGATACCGGTAAACTCATAATAAGGGCCAGTGTCTTTTGGCTGGGCGCTAAGGAGATGAATTTGCTAAGAAAGCTGGAGAGTCCAGAAGAGGGTTGTGCTCTAGTGATGGGTAGTAGAGCCTCCCTGAACCACAGAAGAGCAATCTGCTCCAGTGTGGGGGAAGAGGATATCCCGTAAACCCAAAAGGTGAGCATGATAAAAATGCATACAAAACTAACCGACATGTTTGCCCCTTTGAAGATATGCTTCTCCTTTAGTTATTTTGTGAAATTACAATGCCAGCCCCTTCCATGTACCTAATCATTTTACAGGTTCACATGCATTTGAGAGACTTATGCATTCTGTTAAATTTAGAAATGCAAGCATCCTTTGGACCTCAGGCCAAATTCATTCTGGTGAGCAATGCCTCTATTCCACAACTCTGATGAGAAAATGTGTGCTGCAGACATAATGTTGGGTACAGCCTTTCTCTTTCTTGTATAGCTGCATCTGGGGTGGAGCAGACATGGTGCACTCATTCAAGAATCTGTATGCATTTGTTTAGTAATGCTAAGTACTGTTTTAGTAATGCCAGTAGATGTTCATCTGGTATTTGGGAAATGCAAGAAGGTTTATTCTGGAGAAGAATTGTATCACTGCCGAATTGCGTCCCAATCCAGGTGATAAGAACAGAGGTGGGGATAATATCCATGTATGCTACGGTAGTATGGAAATCTTTAATGCTATTCAGGACATGTATAGCGTCTGGCCCAGTGAGAGGGTTTGGCATCATAAAGGGGGCCCTATTGAGAGGCTTGGACCAAACACTAAATGAATGACGGTTTATCTACGAAGAGATTTTAAACAATCTAAACGTTTCTGAAGAGACATTGGAGGCAAACCCCATTTTTGTAAAGAACAAACTGTGGTCCAAGGACTGGATCGAGTCTCAGGATCACAGACAGTCGCATAGACTGTTTAGACAAATGAATCCTGAGCCTCAGAGGTATAACTGTTTGCCACAGTATTTAGTGAAATTCCCTGATATCAAATACTGTATGCAATACATGCAATTTTGATTAAATCTTTACCCCACCAAAGAGATTCTCAACACTCGAAATAAAGGAAAAAAACCTAGACCAGTTGTGTAAGTTGTGTAAAGTGGAGGCCGAGAATCTAAAGCACCTGGTATTGTTTTGCAAATCATTGACATCTGTGAGAACAAAGTTGTAGGCAAAATTCATTTTTAATAGGAGATTGAGATGTGCAGAAGAATGGTGTAAGACTCGACAAGAGGGGAACTCTTTCCAAGGAAATATCCACTTCAAAGGGCCTAAAGCAGGGGTGTTGTCTGGCCCCTGCAATTTTCAACCTCTATACGTCTGACATTGAAGAAGAGTTTGTAAACATGAGATGTTTTCGAACGCGAATATCTGGAATAGTAGAGGGAATACTCTTCTATGCAGACGATCTCTTGTTATTAGACCAAACAGAGATTGGTCTGCAAAGACAGCTGGATGCACTAGCAATTTACGTTTTTGGCAATGCGCTAACAATTAACCCAAACAAATATTACCGTTAAGCAATGTTAGGTGCCCACAACATTCCAAAAAAGCCTGGCTCCTTATAGGGGAGAAAGTCTCTGAAGTGGCAGAAATGACATACCTCGGTCTGTCCTTGAATAACAGCACTACGGATTCTTTTGGTCTGGAAATAGTAAGATCTAAACCCGGAATCTGGCTACTCAGGCTAGAATTATCAAACAGAGGTATGGTAAGTTCTCCCTGTCCCCGGTCATTGAGTTTTATAAATTTAAGGTAATGCCAATACTTTCATATAGTGCCCAAACTCAATTAAGGCTGGCAGGTTCAGCTTGGCGACAGGCTGAGGGAATCTTCTGGAGAAGAACTCTCGATTTTCCCAATTCATTGCCAGTCGAAATAATTCGGAGAGAGTTAGGCTTGACCACTCTGTATGCTGCTCTGGAGTGGAAAACGCTATCTCTTCTTCGTAAATGCCTGGACCTTCCTGGAGAGGGTGGCTTTGCTTTACTGCCCCACGCCCTAAAGAAAAACCAGGAAAGATCCCGGATTGAGTGGAAGAGCATTTGCTCAGAGATACTCCAAAAGTTGTCCCTCTCAGCAGACACCCTGCTGGAAAACCCAGGACACGTAAAAAGAAAATTACTTGACCTTGATTGGATAACTACAAACGACAGGATTCCCTCATCTAAAATAGTAGGTGAACTGGGAAGTCTTCCTGGGAAAAAAGGTGACACATTGAGCTATATTAAGACATTTCCTTAGCCTACTCTAAGACAAGAATTCCTGGGACTTCGCCTCAACCTCTTTCCCACCAAGGAAGTAACTGAGAGATGGCGGATGGAAAGTGAGCGTAATCATACATGTAGACTATGCGCAGAAGCTTTTGAAACTCAGACGCTTTTAATGACTGAGTGCTTGGCTTTGAAGTACTTAAGAACAAAACACTTGGGTGAATTTCAAAAAAATTGCTCTACAAGAGAAACATGGCTTCTCTTGATGCAAGGGAGAAGAACCACTGTAACATTGGGTTTATTGGCTTTTTTTAAAGACATCTCAAACAGGTTGATGACATTAGATAAGATTTCCATCGTACCTGAGGCGAATTAACAAAATGATAATGAAACATGGATTATATGGTTAACTCCCAGGTCTTGACAATGTACCTGTACGTGGAAGTAGGTTTATACTTCCTTCTTCTTGTGTTTTTTATTCTATTGCATTATCATCATTTTAATACCTTTCATGTTTTGTTTTCTTTCGGTATTATTATTTACTTGCTAGTTTTTCAATAATTAATACATTGTAAATCATTTGTATGGTGACCAAATGTAGCATAAAAAGTTTAACATTGTAAACTAAAAAATGCTAATAAAAAAAATGCTAATAAAAAAATAAAAAAGAAGAATGGTGTACTGCCCTAAATCAGGGAGAACTGCCCTATTGTCATTGGTAGCATTTTCACAGGACATAGTTTTACGCTTGCAGGGTATATTTAGGGTGAGAATTGAACTTGTGCAGAGTTTTAATGATGCTATAACAGAAGAGAGGTTGTAAAGTGGGACTGTGTGTTTTTTTTTATTGAAATGAAATGAAATGAAACAAAATGAATTGTAATTATTATTGCCTCTAACTTTTTGGCCTCTTGATTATCATTTTTCTTCTCTTCTTAAACCATTATACTCTATCACAACTTTCTCCTTCTGTTTCTGGTTGCTTTTTTTGTTCTTGTCCTTATTTGTTTTTAATATGTTGTGGTTATGTGGATTGTTTTATTCACTGTAATGAATTGATTGTACGTGTAAGGATTGGAAACATGTTTTAATTGTTAACCAAATGCCAAAAAAAAACAAATGCCAGTATATGTGACCCCTTTTCATTCCTGTCTACCACTTAGCTACAAACAGTCAGACAAGTGAGGGTATTATTCACAGCAGCTTTTCATCAATGCTTTTAATTTCTACTCCCATCAGACCTACTGGGGAGGGGTGATGGGAGTTGTTGTCAGAAACGCTGTGTGAGCTGCTGGTTGAAGACCCTGCTACATTTGCTTTGGAATATATACCCCATGCAATGTAATTGTATGGAGCCAAGGAACCAGATGATGTAGGAAATGGAGCACCGCAACACCACGAGAGCCGAGAGGGTAGACGATCTGGCCCAGATGGAGATTGAATGGAGCAGAAGTGAGGAGAGCAAGAGAAAAACATCTTTGTTAGGTTCTGGATAATGTATTCTTTGTAAACAGTTACCAGTAAAAGATGGTCCAAAGATTAGAATTGTAGCAATAACATAGACAAAGGACTAGTTTTACTAGGGAAATGTCTTGACTATAAATAACTCTGACAAGGGTTAGAGAACTGCTTGGAAATATCTGTCAGTGGTTTTCTTCAATGATCCCATTCCAGCCCCTTGAGAATTCCTCTTCCAGTTACTTTATGGTCTAGCCAATCTGCTTCTTCCTGAAATTGCGTTCGATCATTGCTGTGTATTCTCTCTTCTCTTCTTCCCATCTTTCTGCCTTCACTTTCTTCCTCCTCCCCACACCCACCTTTTGTTCGCCCGCTTGATTATCGTTCTGAACTGTCTGTGAGCCTTTCCACGCTGCCTGCATTTCTCGATCCATACAGTACTCCCTCCCATCTACATCTACCGATCATCTCTGCAGTTCTCCTTGTCCTGTCTTGGACTCAGCACATTGCTGGGTCAGTCAAGCATACCTATTCTTCCTGCTCCTTCTTTCTCTCTGTGTGATCGTTTTTCTCACCCACTGTTTGGCCACTTTAAGTTCTATGAATTTCTACTTTTCCAGACCTTTAAAGATTCAATATTTCAAAGGCAGTTTTTTCTTGGACCTACAGGGTTTTTCTCTGACATTCAGTAGGACTGGAACTGAGAGTAGCAGGTGGGTATCAGTAGTGTGTGATGCCTTTAAGCCCTACACTGTGTAACTCCTCCTCATCAGTGATGTCATCAATGACATTTGTGATGTCATCTTTGATGTCCTGGGTGTTACTGTTAGCAGTGCACAGTGCTGCAGGGAGTTATGGTTGCTTAGCGTACCATAACTGGCGAATTTCAAGGATTTTTAGGTTTTACTTTGAACCATAATGAGACTTTTGTATTATGTCACGTTTTAAAAAAACTTTTAGTGATTTTCACAGGTTTTTAGTAGCGCAACTTAACCATAACGTCTCCTTAACAAAGTTTTTTTTTAGTGAATTGTACGGGTTTTTAGTAGGACAATTTAAGTGTAAGGTCTTGCTAAGAAAGACATTTTGTACTGCATGTCACAGATTTTCAGTAGGGCAACGTAACCATAATGGGCCTCATCACGAGTTGGGCTGTATTCCCGGCTGTAATACTGCCGACTGTAATAGCCCTAGCACCGACCGGTCTGGTGGTATTACCACCGGATCACTGGTTGGGCCTTAACGGTAAATCCCCATTCCTGATTGGGTCCATTGGATCCAATGGGGAATTTTCAGTGCTAATACTGCGGGCTAATACAGCCAGCTGTAATACTGCCGAAAACAGGGAGTTTCACCTCCAGAAAAAAGCTGGAGGTAAAACAGCCGATTTAGCGCCCAACTCGTGATAGGACCGTTACCACCGCATTTAAGGGCTACAGCCCAACTCGTGATGAGGCTAAATGTCCTTTTACCAAGAGTCGTTTGGCAAACAGTATACACCTTGCGAAGAATGCCACATGAAAGTATGCTGGCGTACAGCACCGTGACATGTCCCGGAATTAGTACACACTTAACTGTACCATCTATGCCTCGTGGGCAGTGTGGAAATAGATGTTATATTTATGTCGGAACGTCCACCCTCAACATTTGCCGTACACAACACCAACATGTATTGGTATGCAGGGATTACCAATGCACTACACATTACATATCGTTAGCAAAAGTTGTACTTATCTGAAAAAGACATCAGCTAAAAGCATCCTTCCTCCCTAAGAAACAGCAGCACTGGTGTTATGAGAAAACATAAGAAACAGTCCCACTACCTTGCACATAACTAAAGGACAAAACGTATCGCCGTACATCTACCAACCCATATTACCATTTATTGCCTTTTTGCTCATTGCCGTTCGCATATTCCCTTATTGTCTGCCGTGCCAAAAAATAAACCCACCCGTACACAAGGATAATAATGCGTTAATAACAACCTTTCACAGTGTAAGGGGAAAAAATTAAAATAAAATTTGCATACACTCCAAATACTGCATATTTCTCAGTAAAGTACATACACACCATAATCTTTGCCAGTAATACTCTAAATTAGCAAAGCAGTAACATGTGCTACTGAAAAGGACGATTAGTTGTTGTAATCCAGGGCGGCGGTCGCAGTTCGGATTACAAAACAAAATCCTCTTCCAAGATGGCCGTCATAGAAATGGAAGGCGGTTATTCCATACATAGCCCCTCTTCCCTTTCCATGGTAGGCTTCAAAAAGCACAAGTACGTGACATGACGCCGCTCTTGTAAACAAACCTACTGCGACGTACAACCTAATAACTAATATTTGGAAATGAAGCAGTTCTATGTAAAAGAAAGCGTGAAAAGTTTACAGTTTGCAAAGTAGGTTTATTTGACACCAAAGTGACAGAGAACATCGGAGTAAGGGCATTTTTAGTACAATAATAACAATAGTTCTAAGGGTGGCATTGCAAATGTCGAAGATTACAAACACGTTGTTTTTTTGGCAGACAAACATTTGGGGATTTCGTTGAAGCAGTCGCTTTGTTTCCACGGTGATTTCCCAAAAGTCGTCATGACTTCCAGTCTACAGCACCGTAAATGAAGTGACGTTGCTCTGCGTAGCGAGTTCAGTGTACAGACAAAACGGACTTAAAGTCTCATTCTACATAATTGTTATGGACAAGCAACCGCTCACCAGCAGCTGCATTTGCCGTTCGAAAGAAGCCGTCACTCGGCAAGTGAAACCCATGACACGCACAATACGGCAAGTTATACCTAGACGGGAAAGGTTACAGAAAATACGTGTCAGTAACCAACCTGTACCAAAACATTTAAAAAAAGACACATAAAATGTGCAAAGTACTGCACAAAAGTACGTGTTCAAACGTAACATTTTAATAAAATGTTACTAATGTCCATTTGTACCTATAGTGCCAAGCTACAAATGCCGAGATTTTGCATTCGCCGTAAGAGAAAAAAAATGCCAACTACACAGGAAGAGGATAATGTAGTTATAAATTGAAAAAGAAGGGAGAATGAAAAAAAATTACATTGCGTGTTTTAAAAAAAAAACAAAAAAACATGCAAAGGTTTATTAAAAGCTATGTGGAGATAGTTAAGGTTTCAAATAAGAAATAGTAATGCTAAAAAAGAATGAGTGCAGTCATACACTACAAATGTACAACCTGGGCACTCTCAAGTATTACTGCAATAATGTAATAGCGCAGAAAGATAATACGACAATTATATTGGCACAATTAGATGTGCGGTAAGAGAACAATAAAGCGCGGTTTGCTGCAGAGTGGGCAAAATTAAACTTACACAATGGGCCTCCTTACATGGATGGCGGTAAGGGATTACCGGCACCGGTAAGGGCACTGGTGCCGGTAATCCCTTACCGCCCTACTACGAGGTCCCTTTGCTGGTCCCTACCTTAACGGCTGGTTTTACCAGCCGTTAAGGATGGGACCCGCAAAGGGATCTTGGAGGCAATTATGCTACCGCAATTTGCAGTACTGTAATTGCCGCCTTCCCCATTCCCATTGAGCCCTATGGGGGTTCAAATGGGAATGGGGAAGGGACAATGGTGAATGGGGAATTACGGCCCCGCCAACCTTGGAATGGGGCGGTAATTCTGCCATTCACCATGGCGGGATCGGTAAATTACCGGCGGCAACCTTGGCACTAATAGAGCCATGGTTACCGCCTTCCATGTAATGAGGTCCAATATTTACTGCCTCCATTCTGTTTGTGCAAGGTACACCAATGTGTTCACATGGAAGATTCCTCATATACTGATGTTCCATGTCCCTTACAAACTTTTTGAAACATAACGTTATCAATTGCTATTTTATTCGACCCTTTCATTCCGTGAACTGCCAGTAAGTTTCCCTTTTCACTCAAGGTCAAAAAACAATTGCCCCTTATACATTCACTCAGATGCGCCGGCGTATTGAGCGGTCAACCAAAAAAGCAACTCATGTGGCCTTCACTCAGAAGCCAGATACATTCTTTCTTTGAAGCAACATATTGCAATCCAATTATGAGAACCGCTACTCCCATACACATCCCGAAGGGATGTTTCCAGCAAACACTGCAGATGGGTGCCGTAGTTTACAAAACTGAGGATGCCAGTCCAACGGCAATTTTATTCCAAAAACATTTTAACCCGAAATGCAGTAATTGGTCGTGGAACAGTAAGCAGGAACTTCCATTTAAACGATCACATTGGTGAGAAAAAAGCTCTACTTTTTCATTTTGCGGTTCCACTTCCCATTCCATCCCCCTCAAAGGTCACCTTCTGAAATACTGTTACATGAGTGTGTGAAGTCCAATGCAGTCTTGTTTTCAATGTATTACTGGCGATATCCGCGTACACTAAAACATGAATAAAACATAAACATTAGAACACACACAGTAATTGCTCGTGGAACAGTAAGCAGGAACTTCCATTTAAACGTATAACTTTGGTGACAAAAAAGCGCCACTTTTTCTTTTTGTACTTCCCCTCCCCTTTCCGGCCCCCTCAAAGGTCAACTTCTGAAATACTGTTACATGAGTGTGTGAAATCTAATGCAGTGTTGGTTTCGATGTGTTACTATCGATATCCGCATACACTAAAACATGAATAAAACATAAGGGGGGCACCGAAAAAAGCTCACTTATTTTACGCTGTTTACAACCTATCAGGCAATGAGTCACATGTTCACGTGCACATACTTTTTCCCCCATTCAATCAAAGCCTATAACTTTGTTCTTGGGTGCTGTACACACTCCCTACAACCATGTAATTGTTAGTCAATACTACAGGCCATGCACCCAAGACAGTACATCCTCCCCAGAACCATCTAACATGTTAACTTATACTACAGGTCTAAGGAGAAAAGAGACGTTTTCAGAACCCCTGCCCCTTATAACTTGAACCCCTCTGCACCAAACATCATCAAACTTTCCAAATAAAGTCACAGTGAGCGATACAATTTTTGTTTGCAAACTTTAGTGACGATTCATCCAAGTATAACACAGGTATAAGGCAGTCAAAAAGTGTTCTTCCTATGGAAACAGCAACTCCACCATAACAACATAGCCACTAACGTGCCTGTCTAATATGCTGTAGTGCTTGTTGGCTGGACCTACAGATTTGGATATATGTCCGCATACATTTGAATGTATACGTGTACATTGGCTTATAACTCCTTCGGCCATGCACCCAAGACAGTACACCCACCCCAGAACCATCTCACATGCTAACATATACTACAGGTGTATGCATTGCTCTAATATGATGCGGTGGATGTGGGCAGGGCCTCGGGTTTTAGGAGTATGTTGTATGGGCTACAGCCTGTAGCCATGCAACCAAAACTGTACATCCTGCCCACAACCACCTCAGTGATGTGCAGTAGTATGGGTGTATTGAAAGGTGAAGTTTGCTTCAGAGACTGCACTCCTAGCTGTATGTCCATAGATATAGCAATGTGTGGTTGTGCACTGGCTTAATCGTCCAGCGCTTATAACTTTGTTCTTGGGTGCTGTACACACTCCCTACAACCATGTAATTGTTAGTCAATTCTGCAGGCCATGCACCCAAGACAATACACCCTCCCCAGAACCATCTGACATGCTAACATATACTACAGGTGTATGCGTTGCTCTAATATGATGCGGTGGATGTGGGCAGGGCCTATTGCAATGTGTGGGTGTGCAGTTGCTCACACCTCCAGCGCCTATAACATTGTTCTTGGGTGCTGTACACACTCCCTACAACCATGTAATTGTTAGTCAATACTACAGGCCATGCACCCAAGACAGTACATCCTCCCCAGAACCATCTAACATGTTAATTTATACTACAGGTGTATGCATTGCGCTAATATGATGCGGTGGATGTTGGCAGGGCCTAGGGTTTTAGGAGTATGTTGTATGGGCTACAGCCATGCAATCAAAACTGTACATCCTGCCCACAACCACCTCAGTGATGTGCAGTAGTACTGGTGCATTGATAGGTGTAGTTTGCTTCACTTGTTCTGGCCAGAGCCTGCACTCCTAGCTGTATGTCCATAGATATTGCAATGTGTGGGTGTGCACTGGCTTACAACTCCAGCGCTTATAACTTTGTTCTTGGGTGCTGTACACACTCCCCACAACCATGTAATCGTTAGCATCCAAGACTGTAGGCCCTGGCCACAACCACCGCAGCATGTCATAACCATGGTAGCATACTAAGCAATAACAGACCCATAGGAAAATGTCATCTAATAACGTCATGTACTCAATTTGAATGGTCAGTAACACAACGCGTGTCCTTCGAACATTTTCAAGGTGCCTCTACACAGCACAGACTAAAATACTACCCTTATCGTACCCCTCATTTTCTGCATGTACAAATATCCTGAACAAGGCGGCAATGGAGAATACATCATTAACAGTTGCTGCCCAAACAAGTACAGTATTTCAGTCATCTCTTACGCTCTGAACCTGTCCAAGCACTGTAGGTGTTCAGAAGACTTTCCCAAACACCATTTTGCATGGCGAATACATCATTACCACCGTCCGCCCAAACAAATACAGCATTTAAGCCATCTCTTACTCTGTGATCCTCCCCACGCACTGTAGGAGAGCAAAACAGTTTCCAAAACAGCATTTCGCCTCTGGTGGCGACCGGGCTGTCTTCGGATCCAAAATGTTGGGCGCATCCACATATGCTAACGCACATCACGGCTCGCTGTAGCCAATCGGCGAAGACGTTGCATGTCTGCGGTCATGACGCCACCCCCCTGGCCAATCGGTATCTTGTCCGCGGAACGAACAGGGAACTGTGACCGCGGAGCGGACATACATATCACTAATTTTTTTAGACATATTTTTTGTTTGTTTCAAAGGAAACTACTGCACGGATTGGCACCAAATTTACAAAAGCACGCTTTTGGGACCAAGGCCCTGCCCCTGCTGCAAATTTGATGACAATCCGTCCAGCGGTTTGGGCTGTAGGCGTGCGCAAAGTTTTTCCCCCATTCAGTCTATGGGAAAAATAGACGTTTTGGGACCCCCCCTATAGCCTTTGCCCCCCTGGACCAAACATCACCAAAAATATTCAGAGTGGCCCATATACTTTTTTTTGCAAAGTTTGGTGAGGAATCGTCTAGGGGGAGCAGAGTTATAGGCCGCCCAGAAAGTGCTCTTCCTATGGAAAAAGCAACTTATCCATAACTACACAGCCACTACCGTGGCCGTATAATATAATATATATATAAATATACACTCAACATTTCACAATCTGTGATTTTTGTATGAGGGTGAATTTTTTAATGTATTGATTTTCTTGGGATAAGAGCAACACCTCTTCTTTTTTTTATTTTGTCTATGCGAGGTGAGCATGTTAAACCCTTTGGAAGTGAAAAATTGATGGCGGGGCCTGAGAAGTCTTTTAACTATATTTAGGTGGTCACCAAATAATCAAGATAATATTAAGTGATAGTGTCATGATTTTGGATACTTTGGCATGGTATGGATCTTGCAATGATGAGTTGAGTGTCCGTTGCATGATCTACATATTATTAGAGATCACCTCTGAATGAACTGTAACTGGGTTCCTTTCTATGGGGGAAAGATTGAGATTTTGATAGTCTGTAAAAGAAGGTTGACATAGTGACATTACTAATAAAGGGGCTCATGACACTGCCTCTTTTAGCCAGATGAAGAGGGTAGGAAAAGGATGCAGATTGAATGAGCATAGTTACAGTAGTAGCCATGTATTGAGCGGCTAAGGCTTGTTTTATTGAGGGCAAATCTTGGATATGTGGTGGTGCTGGGAGTCAGCGTGTTGATTGATTGAGTGATTGATTGATTGATTGATAGGTTATTTATAATGCGCCTATACACAAGTGATTCAAGGTGCAACCAGGCAGGGAGGGGGAAAAACAGGGGAGAACAAGACAAACGATCTTGCTAGGCCTAGTATCATTTAGAACGTGTAAGTGTGCAGACAAGAAATGCAGGGTAGGGGAAGGCAGAAAAGTACATCCAGTGGACCAGTGCCATGGGTTAAGTGCAGGAAGGCAGGGCCTACAAGGGGAACATTTATTTATTGGTCATTTGTTAGGCGCTTATACAATTAGCAGCAACTGTTTCAAAAGTGCCCACAGGGCAACAAGATAAATAATTGAATTAATAGTGCAAACAAATAATGAAAATAACAGGGAGGGGAAACAAACCTACTACGCCTTGTGAGTGTTCAGAATGTGCAAGTGCAGAGGGGAGGGGGCTAAGGGAAAGGTGCTGAGGTGCTCAGGGAGACGTGCTCGGGGGGGAAGTGCTAATAAGAGAATAAAGTAAGTGTAACCTCCCGAGGAGAGGGTGATTCTAGGTAAGTGCAATAAATAGACAATGGCTTTAATGTGGGGGGGGGGCAGGGCCCTGAGGATGCCTAAGGGCCCTGCACATCTGTCAGACTACTGTATGATTAGCAGGGAAGAGAGGAGGTGAAGGAAGAGGGAAAGAGAAAGCACTTGAGGCTTTTTCTGAACTTAAAGAAGTCCTGATCAAGATGCAGAGGAATGCTATTCCATAGGAGGGAGCACACCAAGGAAAGTGATCGACCACCAGCTCTCTGTTTAGCAAACTGCTTCACATGCAGGGAGTTGGTGCCAGAGGAATGCAGGAGTCTAGAAGGGGAGTATTTACTCAGGAAGCGTTGAAGATAGAGTTGTCCCCGGCCCCAGATAGCCTTGTGGATGATGCAGAGGGATTTGAATTAATCCGTCCTGAGACCGGGAGCCAGTGAAGGCTTTGTAGGGCTTGAGAGATGCGGTCCCTGGGCTTAAGGCCAGGGATAAGTCTTGCTGCCCTATTCTGGGTTAGCTGAAGGGGTCGTAGAGTGGACGAAGGAAGATTAAGGAGGAGGCTATTGCAATAATCTAGCCAAAAACGATCTTACTAGGTCTAGTATCATTTAGATCCCGTACATGCGCAGACAAGAAGTGCAGGGGGGGGAGGCGGAAAAGTGCACCCACTGGACCAGTGCCCTGGTTTAAGTGCTGGAAGGCAGGGCCTCCAAGGCGAACATTTATTTATTGGTCATTTGTTAGGCGCTTATACAATTAGCAGCAACTGTTTCGAAGTGCCGATAGGGCAACATGGTGGGGAAAGGGGAAGGCAGACAATGAACAACAAGATAAATAATTGAATTAATAGTACAAACAAATAATGGAAATAACAGGGAGGGGAGACAAATCTACTATGCCTTGTGAGTGTTCAGAACGTGCAAGTGCAGAAGGGAGGGGGCTAAGGGCAAGGTGCTCAAGGAGACATGCTCGGGGCGAAGTGCTAATAAGGCAAGAAAGTATGTTCAACCTCCTGAAGAGAGGGTGAGTGTAAGTAAGTGCAGTAAATAGACAGCGACTTGGATGAGAGATGGGGGGGGGTTCGGGCCCTGAGGATACATAAGGGCCCTGCACATCAGTCAGGCTACTGTATGATTAGCAGGGAATAGAGGAAGAGAAGGAAGAGGTAAAGAGAAAGGTCTTGAGGCTTTTTCAGAACTTAAAGAGGACCTGATCAAGACGCAGAGGGAGAGGGAGGCTATTCCACAGGAGGGAACCCACAGAGGAAAGTGATCGGCTACCATCTCTCTCTTTAGCAAACCCCTTCACATGCAGGTAGTTGGTACCAGAGGAATGCAGGAGTCTAGTAGGGGAGTATTTACTCAGGAAGCGTTGAAGATAGAGTGGTCCCCGGCCCCAGATAGGCTTGTGGATGATACAGAGGGATTTGAATTTAATCTGTGCTGAGACCGGGAGCCAGTGAAGTCTTTGTAGGGCTTGAGAGATGCAGTCCCTGGGCTTAAGGCCAGGGATAAGTCTTGCTGCCCTATTTGGGTTAGCTGGAGGGGTTGCAGACGGTACAAAGGAAGATTAAGGGGGAGGCTATTGCAATAATCTAGCCTGGAGAGAACCAGAGCACAGGTAACATTCAGTCTCTGGGGGAAGGTGAGGAAGGTTAGAGTTCCTTTGAGAAGGAAGAGCTGATAGTGGGACTTCTTGACAATGTCCTGAATATGAGGGATGAAGAAAAGGGAGGAATAGAAGATGACTCTGAGATTCCTGGCTTCAGAGGAAGGAGCACGTGGGAGCCCATGGAGTAAGGTCAGAGTCAACGGAAGAAGTAGGGTGCAGGGGACTCAATGGGGAGAATCTCTGTTGATGCAGAGGTCATTAGCAGTACACCAGGCATGAATGGCAGAGAGGCAGACAGGGATGAAGGAAGGTGCAAGGGCATCAGTAGGAAGTTTAAAGAAGCGTTGTGTCGCCAGTGTAGCACTGGAAGTTGTGGGAGAAGGAGGAAATGAGGCATGCCTGCATGCAGAGAAAGGTATATTTTAAAGAGCCAAGGTGACAGAAAGGAGCCCTAGGGGAAGCCACAGGCGGAGAAGGAAGTAGGGGAGGAGAAAGGGCCCAGAATGGATTTGGAGGAATGGTCAGGTACGAAGGAGGTCAGCCAGTCCAGTGCCCACTCCTAGATACCAATGGTATTATGGAGCCTTTTTATGAGAATGGAATGGTTCACTGTGTCAAATGCAGAAGAGAGATCAAGGAGGATGAGACCAACAGGGGAGTTGGAGTCAAGGGATGCAAGAAGTTCTTCACAGGTGTTAAGAAGAACAGTTTCCATGCCTCTGTATGCTCGGAATCAAGACTGATGGTCATGTAGACTGCAAACAAGTTTGATATGGGTGTTGAGTTGGGAGAGAGCCAACTTCTCGAGCAGTTTACCCAGGAAGGGGGAGATGGAAATGGGATGGAAGTTGGCTTGGCAGGAAGGGTCTGCAGAGGGTTTTCTAAGGAGGGGGGCACACAAGGGAGTGCTTGAGAAATGAAGGAAAAGAACCATTAGAAAATGAGTGTTTGCAGAGATCAGCAAGAGCAGGGGCGAGTGAGGAGATGCTATCCTTGATGGTTCTGGAAGAGCATGGGTCAACCTTTTTGGATTAGCCCGCAATGGAGTTGACAACTCTGGTGACTTCTTTAGGGGAGACAGAAGCAAAGGAGGAAGTAGGAGGGTGAGTGGTGGGGGAGGAAGATGGGGGAGGGTTGGGACAGAAGAGTGCGTGACAAGGCTTTTCAGTATGTCCTGGGTTTTGGAAATGAAGTGAGAGGCGAGTGCATTGCAAAGGGCTTGGGAAGAAGTAGGGGCAGAAGATACTGCAGGCGGGTTGTCAAGTTCCCTGCAGATTTTGAAGAGTTCAGCCATGTTGTTGGACGCTTTGGACACTTGTGCCTAAAAGTGGGCTCTTTCTTTGGCACGGATGGAGAGTCTTTAGTGTCTCTGAACCAGTCGGCAGGCCTGTTTGTCAGAGGGTGAGCCTGAAGAGTGCCACTTCTGTTCAGCAGCTCTACACTTGTGTTTATGGTCTGCAAGTTCCGAGTCGTACCAGGTAGGTTTCAGGTGGATCCTCATGACTGGGGCAAGGATGTCAAGGGTTTGGGTAATGGACAGATAGAGGTTGCTGAGGGCAGAATCAGTGGTAGAGTCAGTGTTGGGTGAGCAAGGGGGGAGTGAAGGTGGAAGAGAAGGCAACAGCTATCACCCTTTTCATCGGGCGGATGTTCGTGAATGAGGTTGGCAACGCTTTCTGAGGAGTTGTCACAGGGCCATAGGGACCCAGATGAGTTGTGAGGAGAGAGTGGTGACCAAGGGAGTAGAGAGAGTGAGGTTGGAGTGGATGATGGCATCTAGCGTGTGTCCAGCAGAATGGGTAGGGCCAGCAGGAAGAATGGAGAGGGATAGGGAGGAGCAGAGGTCAGTGAACAGGGTGGTTGCTGTACAAGGGGAGTCTAGGTGGAAGTTGAAGTCGCCTAGTAGTAGCAGGTTGGAGGTGGTAGATAGGGAGGAACAGAGGTTTGCCCACTCAGAGAGGAACAGAGCAGAAGCGCCTGGGTGCCCGTAGATGGTAGCAATGGCCAAGCTGGAAGGAAGGAGAGATGACCAGTTTGCATACTAGGCTCTCAAAGGACGAATAGGGCTGAGTGGATAGGATGGAAGAAGGAATCCACTCTGGGAAGATTAAGGCAACCCCGCCGCACAGTGGGGTCGATGCTTTGAGGTGATCTTAAAGCCGCCGGGAAGGAGTGAATCAAAGGAAGGAACTGAGCTGGCATTGAACCAAGTTTCAGTGAGTGCAACTATGTCAAGGTCAGTGTAGAAGTCAGATGTTAGCCGAGTTTTTTATGGCTGAGCATGAGTTGAGGGTCGGCAGGCGTTATGCTATGTTATGTTATTGTAAAGGACTGGAGGCAGGTTTCTGTACCCCTGCCCTCTATATGGCAGAGTAGAAGCACAGAGCTCCCCAGCCAAGATTCTCTTAGCGGTAGCAATGGACAAGCAATCAAGGCTTAAGCTCTCAGGAGGCAATGCAGGCTGGTTCTTAAGTACAGTGTAGTCCCCAAGCCCCCACAAAGGAATGTCCACACACAATGTTAGTGATAACACAACTCTTTATATAAATATGGTTCAAGTTATATACACAATCACAATAACACACTTTGTGCTCTCGCAATACTATAATGATGAATGTACAATTTCTATGTGGTACCGCAATTACTCTCTGACTCTATTAAAATGCACCAACTGCTGACAGTTTCAAATGGCATACAAATCAATAGCAAAAGGTATCAAAAATAGACATAGGAGGGAAACAAGTGGTTAAACAAATGGCATAATACTTGTCCCTACCAAAGACACAGCTCTGTGTGAGTATCTCCCCACCTGGGAAACCTGTAAATAAAGATACACTGACAAGCCCAGTCCATATGTTGTTTAGCAGAGTCTTATTTCCTTCAACAAATGTTCTACTACCCCAATGTACCTGGTTTAGCAGAGTTTGATGACGGGTCGTTGACGGATCCTTCTTGAGTGAACTCCCTTTAAGGCAGGAGCCATGGATCGTCGAGATTCCTCAGACAAAAGGGGTGAACAATGTTGTTGAGGCAGCAGCTTTGGTCCTTGCGGTGCTCGTCGATGATTGGTCGTGGATTTCCTGCGAAGATGAGGCGTGCGGTGCACCTCAACGATGATAGTTTGTTGCTGCAAAGAGTCAATGAAGAACGTAGGCCCAGCAAGGGGCGTCGGGTCGTCAGCGGTTGGCATTGGTGATTGGAACCCGACCACGGCTGGCTTTTGGATCTTTGTCAGCGTCTTTGAGGACTTCGGGTGGCGGGAAACCCACCGCCGGATTCTCCTCTGTTCATCAGTGACCTTGACTTTCTCCAGCGGGACAAAGCGGTCGACGGTGATGAGCAAGGGAGTCCTTAATTTCAAAGTGTCTTAGGCAATGTAGCGTTGCGGCTCCGGTCGACGTTGTTACAGTGGTCCTCCGAACCTCGGTCAAAGGTGGAGGTCGTCGATGGCCTCGACGTCCTGGCGCTTCACTTCAGGTTCCTCGGCAGTCCCAGCATCTGGTCAGCAGCCTTTCGAGGACTCACCTCCAGGGAGCCTTGGTGAAGGTTAGCTGGTGCACGATGTTCCCTCGTAGCTCGGGAAGAGGTCTCATAGCCTGGTCCTCTCTTGGATCAGTTCTTGGAGACATGACAGCTTTCAGATTGCGTCGAAGGAAAGCAGCAGCAAAGCCTTCTTTTTCTGGCTGGGCTTCTAGGTAAGCATCAAGTTTCGACTTCAGCTTCTGAACAATTCCAGTAAGTGAGAGGTCCCCAGATATACTGTTCTGTCTCTCATTCACACTGCTGAGCCAGGCTCAGGCAGCCAATCATTCAGAAGGGCATTCAGCAGGCAGGCAGCCAATCAGGCCCACAGTGCATTCAGGCCATTCATTTCCATCCAGACACCCAAAATAAGGAATGTGGATTGGGACAAGCACCCAGCCATTCAGCACTCCACACTGCATTCATACCGGTTTCGGGCAGAGCTGTCTCATTCATTGTGTCACACACCAGAAACCAGACACCCATAACATGAAATGTTTATTGATCACACACTCCATTCACCCAGGTTCCACCCCAAGGGTGTACCCACAACATACAGTCACTGGGAAGGCTCCGGCCAGTCTGTCCTGGACTTCCCCACAATACCATGTATGGAACATCCACCAAACAGCTAGTCAGGGGAAGGGACAGAGTCAGGGCAGCCCAGGACTTTGGGAAAACAAGGTGACAGGCAATAGAAAGCAAGAGGCCACAGGGGCCATCTTGTCTCCTAACAGGAATCAACTGATTCCAATGGCAGGGCCTGGGTGTCCCAAAATGGAGGGTACTCAGAGTATCTGTCAAATTCAGCAAACCAAAAAAAGGAAGAGTTGCACTGCCAGGAGTCCCACATGGACTCCTGTGCAGAAAATAACACAGAACACACATGAAAAAGGAGTACAGGACAAGGACAGGGAGGCCCTGTCGCTCTAATGCATTTCCAGCTTTACAGTTATGCATACTTTTAAAGCGCATTGTTTGCCTGAAGGCATCATGGCGCTACATCCGCAGGCAACAGCCAGACCAGAAGTCAAAGAGTACCAGAAGAATAATGTTTTTAGTGCCCGCCGGAAAGGGAGATGGACTTCAATGGCACGCAGCCAAAGGTGGAGCGAATTCCACGCTTTTGCTGCCACCACAGAGAATGCATGACCCCCTACTCGAGAGAGTCTAATCTTAGAAAGATACACAGTTTTCAAGGATTGGGAACATAGAGACAGAATGGGGTATATGGTGGGAGAACATTGTTTGAAAATATTCTGCCCCAGTTTTGTAAAAGGCTCTATTACCAGACATAGTGATTTGAACTTAACATGCTGTTCAACTGGGAGCCAGTGAAACTGATGAAGAAGCAGAGTCATTTGGGCACTGAACGGGAGATGGAGAACTGCTCTTGCCGCCATATTCTGCAATAACTGCAGACGATGGATCAATTGGTAATAAAGGGCCAGATAAAGCACGCTGCAGTAATCAATATTACTAATAACCAAAGACGATACCACCGGGGTATGACATTCGTAAGGGATGCATGGAAACACTTTCCGCAGGGTGCACAATTTAAAATGCGCCTTCTGACAGGATGAAGAAACCTGCTCGGCCATAGATAAAGATGCCGTAATTTTGACACAAATCCTCCACCGAAGAAACGGGAAGGGGAAAAGTACCAATACTCTCGGGCCAAAACTCGGGGGTCCAGAACAAGGAACGCTTCGCCGCGCCAACCACTAACACCTCAGTTTTCTCTCCGTTCAACCTAAGCCAATTTGTGGCCATCCAATCGCCAACTGCTGCTGAGCAGTTACTAAGAAGACCAGCTGTCTCAGGCTGAGTTAAATCAAGGCGCATAATGATTTGCATGTCATTGGCATAGAAGTAGCACAGAAAGCTGTCTGCATGGATAATGGCAAGTAGTGGCTGAATGTATAAGTTGAACAAAGTAGGGGAGAGTGAGGAGCCCTGAGGAACACCACAAAGCAGAGGAACAGGAAAGGAAAAAAAAAAGGTTGTAGGGAAATGGATTGAGACCGCAACCCGAAAAAAGGAAGAGAACCAGTCCAGAACTTGACCAGAGAGACCAGCGTTGGCAAGGCAGGAAATCAGGATAGGGTGGTCTATGGTGTCAAATGCCGCTGACAGATCTAACAGAATCAGGGACCCCACACACCACTGATCGACCAACCGGGCCAAGTCATCAACAACTGATACCAAAACCGATTCAGTGCATCGGCCAGGGCGGAAACCTGATTGAAAGGGATCAAAGAACCTGGAGGATTGTAAGAAAGTACCAAGGAGTGGGGAGACCAGAGTTTCCAACAGTTTAATTAGAAAGGGAAGCAAGAAATAGGATGGAAGTGGGACAGGATTGTGGGATCAAGGCCTGGCTTCTTCAGCAGTGGAATTATAGGTGCATGTTTAAGGTTATCCGGTATCAGCCCTGTCGTAAAAGAATCATTGACAGCTTTGGCTAACCATGGAAAAATGTCATCAGAGACATTTTTTAGAACAGAAAGCGGGATGGGATCACTTAGCAACGTTGTCTTTAAACTGTGAATAGCAGACAGAACATCCTGGTTGGAAAAGACTGGGAAGGAAGACCAGTGACCAGCCTCCTGAGTGATGGACGAGTCAAATGAAGGCTTTGACAACACCACCTGAGGACAGGTTAAGATAATAGCCTTACGGATAGTAGAAATCTTATCATCAAAGAAAGATGAATGTGAATCACAGAGTTCCTGTCAGGAATGGGTGGTAAACTGAGATTTGGCTTGCACGGTCAGCGATTGAACGGCCTCAAATAAGGTTTTCAGTTGATTAATGGCCTGTTCAATCTTGGTGCTAAAAAAGACTTGTTTGGCTGCCAGAATTGCTTTATGATATGGAGGTGGAGACAATCACTGCCTTTGAAGGTTTTCTGAGGTGGAATGTTGGGGCGTGGGGCTTCCGTCAGAGGTGGTGGAGCAGGGAGGTTCAAGGGGGAGAAGCAGGGGAATGAGGGAAATTAATGAGAGATGACAGGATCCGGTCAGAGAAAAGGAGGTTGGCCTGAGGGCCTTGAACCAGGACTGTGCCCCTGAGGTAGACATTGATGCAGAAGAGAGATGAGAAGAAGCCTGCAAGGAGGACTTCCCACTTGGTGCCACCACTAATGGATATGGAAGAGTGTGAGAGTGGCAGTGAGGTGAGATGTCCATAGCCATAGGTCTGGAGATGGGACAGAGAAGAGAATGTCAGTGAAGATTTCTCTTGAGGGTGCACTGACATAGGTGTCTGCATTTGGGAGACCAGGGTTTGCAGCAACAATGTCATTTTTATGTTTTTTCTGTCCAGATTTTGGGAGAGAGGGAAGATAGATGATGGTGTATCAGTTGGAGTGGATTGGGAAGATGGAGAGTGCCATCTCAGAGCTAGTGGAGGTAGTGAGAGGCGGAGAGAAAGCAAGAGGGTCTGAGGGTGTTTTTGCTGCAGGGCACAGTTCTGAACTTGATACACAGTTGGCCATACAATGTAGGATGAAGGCACACCTACATTTGATTTTAACTCTAACAGACACATACGATGTAGGATGAAGGCACACCTACATTTGATTTTAACACTAACAGACAAATACACACCTAAATTCGATTTTACGCTAACAGACAAATACAATGCAGGATGAAGGCACACCTAAATTTGATTTTTACACTGGTAGACAAATAGACGCCCACATTCAATTTTACACTAACAGACAAATGCAATGGAGGATGAAGGCACACCTAAATTTGATTTTTACACAATGCCCGCCTTCAGAAACCAACGAAGACCATGACGCTGCCCGGTGATGAGCGGAGGCGCAGAGAAATTGCCCCAATACTGGTCCAGGCGGAGAGGCGCCTCACTGCTAGACCTGGAGTGCGGCTCCAGCAATGGCCGTACAAGAAATGCCAGCAGGAGACTGCTCCCTCACCTGGAGCCACTCCCTTCCGCACCGGGCAGAAAGCTACGGCCGCAGCACCCAACAGAGAGCTTCATCACCCAGTCCGCCCCAGGCGAAGGCGGAGCTGCGAAGTTTAGCAAAAGACCCGCCGGGTGTCATAGGAGCCTGCCCAGCACGTGGACAAGCATGCAACCTATACAGTTACGAGGGAAAGTCTTCCCTGCTCCCCCCCCCCTCTGGGGACAGAGAACGAGTTATTGCCACTACAGTGGGGGGAACAACAATGGAAGGCCCCCAAAACACCCTGAAGACGAGAGGCAGCACAGTGTGATACAGTCCTGATATGATATGGCATTTATAGCATGCCTATACACAAGTGCTTCAAGGCGCGACGAGGCAAAGGAGGGGGAACAGAGGGAAGACAGACAGCGATCTTACTAGGCCAGGTGTCATTCAGATCGTGCAAGTGTATGGGAAGGGGAAGGAGGAAAGTGCGGGGGGAAGAGGGAGGGGACAGTGCAGTACATGGGATTGTAAAATAAATAACAATGTAAAAGTAAAGCCAGCAGATGGCAAGTGCAAGGATGAGTTCAGACATCAGGGGGGTCATTACGAGTGTGGCGGTAAGGGGTTAACGGCATCTGTAAGGATGTGGGAGCCTCTAAGGGACCAGGGAGCTAATAACGGGCCCGTTATCAACGGGCCCGTTATTAGCTCCCTCCCCATTCCCATTGAGCCCTATGGTGGCTCGAATGGGGATGGGGATGGGTATTTTGAATGGGGACTTACCGGGTCCTCCAAGGTTGGAATGACCCAGTAAATCCCGATTCAAGAAACCCAGACCCGGACACCAGTTTGGAGGCAGCCATGGCGCTAATAGCACCATGGCTACCTCCAAACTCGTAATGAGGCTATGTGTCAAGTGCTGGTAGCGGGAACGTAGGGATACAGAGAACAGTCCCAAGTGCAGGGGTTGCCAGGAAGGCAGTGCAGGAGTGCGACTGATGGGGGAGGGGACCTGGGCCGTGATCAGAGGGTGGACAGGTAACCAGTGCAGTATCAGTATCAGCCAGGAAGTCTTTGCAGCTTCTGCCGCAAAACATACCCTAACAGCCAAAACTGTCAAGTGTTGCTAAGAAGAGACCCCCAACTTCAGTTGAAAAGTGCCTAAAGGCACACAGCACATACAGAGGCAGAGTCTGGATTGAAGCAAGACCCCACCCCCTAGAGCAAACCCATCAAGGTACGGTCCAGGCCCCCCCACATTGCTGTGAAAGACGCTGAACATTCAAACTGGACACCAAGCCCCCCTCTCCAACAAAGGAACACAACACACCTGCGCAGTGGCACTGCAGATCTGCTCTGAAGAAGAACACAAGACGGGCTACACGTAGCAACTAGAGTGTTGCCTACCAAGGAATACCCCCTGAAACGCGTCCTTTAGCTCGCCACATAGCCCCTTGTGGAGCCCTGGAAAACAGAAAAGAAAGCACATCACAGGCCATGGGGTGAGCATGAACACGGCCAAGTGCATATGCAGGGAGAAATAAACCCATCCACAGTCCAGAAGCTACAAGAATTCCGCCTAGGGAACACCACCATGGCAACCTCTCCGCCCCAGGAAGCTCCTCTTATTCCAGGGGGGGACCAAGAAACCTCCACAAAAGCGGACGTGTGCCTCTTGTTAGATGCAATTTGCTCCCTCAGTGATAGCATGACGTCAACTGTCAGTGCTCTACAAGAGAGGGTGTTTAAAATCGAAGACAAAGTGGAGGCCCTGGAGTCCAACCCGCAGTCCACAGATATCATAGAAATGAGAGCAGAAAGATGAGTCCAGGACCTGGAGCAAAGAAACCTAGATTTGGCAGCGAAGGTCGATGATTTGGAAAACAGAGAAAGAAGAGCGAACATTCGAATCCAAGGCCTTAAGGAGAACCCAAATGAGACACCTGTGGGCCTAGAGAGAAGGATGAAGGCCTTAGTTAATTCAATCTTTACCACGCCTCCAAACCCTGAACTGGAATTCGACAGAGTACACCGAACAGGTAGTCCCCCAGGCGGCTCACAATCAATTTTAGCAAAGTGCCACCACTACAGAAACATGGCGGAAATTGTGAAGCTCACAAGAGAACGAGAGTTTATAGATTTGGAGGATTCAAGGGTCAAAATCCACCAAGATCTTGTAAGCGGATTCAATTCAACACTACAGCTAAGTCAATGCCTAGTCTGGGATGCTGAGGGAAACCCTTATTGATATATTGTTATGTTCAGTTCATTTACTCTGGATGACAACCCTTATATAACACCCCTCTCTCAGAATCCCAATCCCCCCGACCCCGCTGAGCCAAGAAGTAGGTTTGTTTTGCAAATTTAAAAGGTTTATTTGAAAATTAAACAATATATATCTATCACACTTTTATAGTAAATTAATATTTGATAGCACACTTGTGAGGATGATAGTGATCAACAATGGATAATGTTACAGTGGTACACTCTTTTTGATGGCTTAGAAGTGATATAGAGAGGATAAAGTAGCTGAGAATGCTTTTATGGCTTCAAGGACAATGCAATGATGAATGAAAATGCAGTACAGAAAATAAACTTGATATGACTTCAACAAAAGACAATGTAATCACTTTTCTTTGGCAATTCACTCCCCCCCTTTATGCAAGGTAAAGAGATGGAAGGAAAGCACACAGTTCTCAGAAATGCAATCAAATATAATTCAGTTCCCCCCTAGCAAGCTTAGAGGAAAACAGGTAGGAGTTTTAAACACAGGCAATATACTTTGATGTGGTATGCAAAGAAGTGAAAATATGCTAAAATTGCCTTAGTCCCCTATAGGAGGTTCAGGGTGAGTGAAAGATACTTTAAATTTATTCAGGATCACTTTAGCAATGCTCTATGAATGATTGTCAGGTTGCACACGAATTTCAGCAAGGAAAGCAAGGACAAATATTTTTACACGTGGCTGAAATTAAGCAAAATGTCAAATCGCGGCAAATTTAGTCACGTGCGTTGAGCGCAATTACGGAGGCACTATAAGGGGTACAAATTCTGGAGTTAATTTCTGGTCTCTGGAGATGGAGGGATTTGAAGTCTGGATCTCTGGATGTGAAGTCTGAAGTCTCCCGGCAAAGCGTCCCGCAAGAAAGTGGAAAGTGAATGTTTCGACCTGGGTTTCAATTTTCCTTTTATGTGTTTTGAAAATGGGTGTGTGCCTGGGCCTAGCTAAGACTGCCCCTCTCACTTATCATTGGCCAGTTCCTCCTCTCTTCCTTGATTGGGGGAAAGAAATGGAGCGTCAGAGTGATGTTGTAGGTTTTATGGTCAGAGGAACCTCCCCTTGTCAAATTGCACACAAATCTATTTCTGACCCAAATACATATTTATCTATGTACCATTTTTCTAATATTATAGGTCCAGTTAACATATTTTCTGTAGCACCAAGCCATCCGATCCCTGTCTTTGTACGATGTTGTGTCCACTGATGACAGAATTCTCCCCTTTTCATCCAGATAACGACCTCTAAACCTTTCCAGATTTTACACAAATGTGCACCAGGGATATGGGTTTCAGATGATAAAGTGTCAGATTTTTAACATGCATACATTTGGAGTAACAACCTTTTTTTCCGCTACTATCCCCAAGAACGTACCACAGGGTCCTAACACCTCTTAAAATGTGCACAGAAAATCACAAGGATGATATTGTTATTTATATAATTTTGACAAGTCCGCACTGTGAATTATCCATCTTTTTAAAATCATGCTCTGGCCCCGAAGGGGTGTGGTTTTCCACAGCACATAGTGGATTGTCTGGTTTATCCACTTCCCCCAAGCTCAGCTGGCTCTCACAGGCACTGCCCCTCCCAGTTTCTCCCAAGAGGAAGCCATTTTACGACCCCCCCCCAATATAACATTTGCCTGAGTCCAGGACAGGGCTTTGTTCAACTTCCTGCAGTCCCCAGGTGCTCCTCCCCTAATCCAATCAGAGAGGTGTCATCTCCTTTTGGCAGGGGCAGCAGGATGCAGCTAGGCCTGGGAAGAGTGGCTGAGCAGATTTCTCCTGTCGGGGGTAGAATTCAGCTAAATGTCACTTTAGTTCCCCGTTTTCTACATTCAAATCCAACTTACAATTTTTGCACATGCAGCTAGAATGCTGATTCTAAGTTCAAAACTATGACATTTAAACAATTGCAACCTATGTGACACTCACAAGTAGGTCACTCATTTATTCTAAACATTTCGATTTTAGTGGCTTTAAACCCAAATTCACTTAAGCTGCTGACATCCCCAGCTATTTTTTATATATACATTAAATAATTACTTCCTTCAAGTCATTTCAGAATATAGTTTTACATTGTATCCACCCCTTAGCAAGTCTTTCCTTGGCCTGGTCTGGGTTCATTTGTTCAGTTTTACACAAAAGTCTGGTGGTTTTAAAACGCCGGCTTTCTGATAGTGGTGAGCACCAGTATTGCATCCATTTTGACATTAAGAAATGGAATTCCCCACAGTTCTGGGTTGCTTTTGGCAATCAGCATTGCCATTCCCAATGGTTTCAGGCTACTGTGTGTGTAGCCCAATGGTGGTTTTAGGCAGTGCCCTCCTGTGCTCACAACATAGGCAAAAATGGGTGGCAGCCTATTCTTCATGTTTTCCCTGTGCACTCTCTGGGGAGTTCTGGCCATCATGATGTTTTCAATGCCAGTAATGCACAGTTTTATGTTAGGGCTTGGATGCATGGGTAAAAACATCCCACAATCTGTCGGCCACCACACTCGCCCAGAGGAGAGACTGTCGACCCCTAACCTCCTGGCTCAGTGTTATGCTCACCTGGTCTCTCCAGAGACATTGGGGCACGGTTGCAGCCCTCCTGGGGGTGAGGTCGCTCGGGTCCGACTTCGCCCCCTGCGCTTATGTGGTGACTGGTGGTAATAGGTGATGCTGCTCGGGACTGCTCCTGCATGGAGAATAGGGGGCGTGACTATGCCAGCTTGTGCGCCTGATCCCCTTCCAGACCCCTTCTCCCAAACAGTGGTACCCGTGGGATGCGCTGTCCCTGGAAAGCTCACCTGTTGATTAGTTTTGGCGAGCACTCTCTCCTGCTGCTTCTGGCAGGGACTGAGTTCCCTCACTGGTCCCTTGCACATGGTAGTCCAGTCCTGCTGCAACTAGGCCACTATACTTCAGGTAAGTGTTCCTGTTTGCCTTTGTCTTTCCTCGTCTGTTTTTGGTGTATTGTAAAGTTTGTTGTCTTGTATTGCTGTCCGTTCCACTTTTGATGTTTGCTCTTTTGCTTTCTTCCCTTGCAGGTGATGTTTCCGGCCCAGCAGAAGCTGCAGAGCTCGAGGCGACAGCCACAGGGAATGAGGAACGAAGCTGCAGCGATACAGTAGCTGGTAATTTGTTAACTAAGGGGTGTGCGGGGTTCAAATGCAGCACGGCCCTAGGACGTACGTTCTAACGTCTTTCTTCTTCTTCACAGGGTCCGAGTTCGTGGATGCGAAGTGTGGTGCTGCGGCGTCAGGATCAAGATCACTGGATGTCAGGAGATGAGTCTGCAGATGAAGCGATGAAGCACCGGTTTCCTGGAGGTGAGTATGGAGGAGAACGCCTGGTTTCCAAAGGTAAGTAAACTGGTCCAAACGGCGGTGAGCGTCACTTTGCACATGAGTGCACAGTAATGTGAAGCACCGGCCTTAAGGATGGTGCAGCTTATATAGCTGAGCTTCTGAAACCACACCCACCAGGTTCAGCCTGCCTGCCACACCCTGCCACACATGAATCAGCACATGAAGACCAGGCCTAGGGAGCCACACCAGATGAATCAGCACATGAGGATGTTCTCTGAATAGAGCCTTTCAGCTCCTGGAAAGTTCTTGTAAAATAAAGTAAAAGCACTCTTGCACTGAAACAAAGTGTTCCTGCTCACATCTCTATATGAGCCTGGTGCTAAAGGCGCCAGGACTGATTCCAGCCAGGGCCCCTGTGTTTATAGGTCCCAAAGGGACATAAGTGAGTAAAGTGACCAATTGCCCCTATCACTAGAAGGTGTGGATTTTTGTGTTCTGGGGCCTGTGACCATGACAGCACTCGCCCTCAAGGCCCCTCTCATGGGTGGTTTACCCCCTGGCCCTGGTTTAGTGGGGGTATTGCAGTGGAACTGCCTGATTAATCGTGGAGCGTGGACATGCTCACTGGGTTCCCAGGTCTGATCTTGGGGTCCATAACCTTTCCAGTCTATAAGGTAGTATAACTTGGACCGGACCATCTTAGAGTCTAGGATCCTTTTAACTTCATATTCTGGTTCTCCTTCAACTATTTCGGGATCCGGTGGAGTATCGATCCGTGTACCTGGTCTCAATGGTTTTAGGAGGGAGACATGAAATACCGGGTGGATCTGCATGTGGGCTGGTAATTCTAATTTCATGGCCGCAGGGTTGATCACAGCCTTGATAGTGTAGGGTCCCAGATATCTGGGACGGAACGCCCGTGGTCCTTCCAGGGGGATGTTTGTGGATGCTAACCAAACCTTGTCTCCGACTTGGTAGTTGGGAGCTTCCCTTTGGTGTCGATCCGCAAACTGCTTCTGTTTCTCTTTGGCTCTGGCAAGATGCCCTGCTACTTCCTTAAAAACCTGGGTGATGGTTTTGTGTAAGGTCATTAAAGCGGGCATTTCTAATGAATCGAGTGGGTCGAAAACGGATGTCCGTGGATGTCGAAAGTACACTATATATAGAGGGCTTTAACCTGTACTGGTGTGAATGGAGTTATTATATGCGTATTCTGCTAACCAAAGTATGTCCTTCCAGGTATCCTTGGTTTGTTGCAGCATACACCTTATGTATTGCTCGAGGGTCTGGTGAGTCCGTTCGGTCTGGCCGTCGGTTTGGGGGTGATGGCTTGTAGATAACCAGAGTTCGATTTTGGCAATTTTACAACACCTTTTCCAGAATGCAGAGACAAACTGAGTTCCTCGGTCTGATATAAATATTGATGGGAACCCGTGTAGCCAGACAATCTGTTCCAAAAACACGGTAGCCAGAGTACAAGCAGTTGGGATACCTTTCAGGGGAATAAAGTGGGTCATTTTGAAAAACAGTTCCACGACGACTAAGATGGTATTGTATCCGTTACAGGAGGGAAGGTCTGTAATAAAATCCATTGATAGCATATGCCAAGGTGCTGGGGGTATTTTTAAAGGACATAGCAGACCTACAGGACTTTGTTTTTGGGACTTGTGTTGTGCACAGGTGCCACAGGTTGTGATGAACTGGACAATGTCCTTTCGCCAAGTTGGCCATCAGTAATTTTTCTTTATTTTAGCTTGGGTTTTGGCTATTCCCGGATGCCCTTCTACTAATGAATCGTAATAGTTTGCGATGATTTGATTCTGTAATTGATTATCCGGGATGTACAATCATCCTTGGTAGTATGGTAAATTGTCCATGATCGTATACTGGTCTCCCTTCCCTAGCCATTCCTGTTGCGCTGGTGTACTCATCAAGTTTTGCAAGTCAGATTTTAAGTTGTCTAGAGTGGCGGTTGCGGCAATCATGCCTTGGATTTGTCCTTCAGGGATGATGGCCACGGGGTCTGGTGTATGATATGATATGATCGTTTATTTATATAGCGCCTATACACAATGTGTTTCAAAGTGCTTCAAGGCAAGGGAGGGAACAAGGGAAAATACAACCACATTCTTACAGGCCATGAACAGTAAGGATGTGAAATTAACTATCGTACTCAGCCTGACGACATTTCAGATAGTGCAAGAGCTAAGACATAGATAAGGAAGGGAGGGGGAGAGTGGGAAGGAAATGGAAACAGACAGGCGACTACCGTACTAGGCCTAACGACATTTCTGGTAGAGCCGGAGAAAAACAAAAGGTGAGGGAGAGGGGTGCAGAAAGGGAGGGGAGGAACAAAACAAGTGACTATCATACTAGGCCTGACGACATTTCAGATAGTGCTGGAGAGGTGGTGGGGGTCCAGGGACAATTCTGGTAGAATAAGTGCATATAAGAAAGTAAGGGGAGGAGATAGGAAAAGGGAGAAGGGAAAGGAGGAGAGAACAGAGAGTAAGCAGTCAAAAAGAGTGGAGAAGCAAGAGTGGCAAGCGAATACAATTGCAGAAGTCAGTAGTAAAACATAATGTTGCAAGCCAGGATACAAGATGAAGATGGGAACAGCATGATTCTGGGCCACCATGAGTACAAGATGCAAAGGAAGTCCAGCATGAGAGGGCCAGTGAATGCCTCTTCTCCCTCACTCATGCGACACAAGGCATCCGCTTATCCATTGCGTACTGCGGGTCTATAGGTGATGAGGAAGTCGTGTTCTGCAAAGAAGAGAGCCTAGCGGAGTTGGCATGATGATTGCGCTTTAGCAGTCTTGAGATATTGTAGATTGCGATGATCCATGACGACGGTGACTGTATGTCTAACTCCAGAAAGATAATGTCTCCAGGCTTTGAACACTGCCTTAATTGCTAGCAATTCTTTATCAGTGATTGCATAATTCAATTCAGGGGCTGAAAACTTGTGAGACCAGAATGCCACAGGATGCAACTGACCTATTTCGTGGTCTCGTTGTGACAGGACTGCTCCCATTGCTATGTTGGAAGCATCAGTTTTGACTACGTATGGTAGTTCTGGTCGAGGATGCCGTAGAATTGATGCTGTGGTAAATGCTTGTTTTAGCTCCTCGAAGGCTTTCTCTGCCTCTGAGGACCAATTAAATTGTTTATTTTTCCGTAGTAAAGAGGTGATGGAATGGACGATCTGGGAGAACCAGGGAATGAACCGGCAATAAAAGTTGGCAAACCCGAGTACACTCTGTACTCCCTTTATGGATGTCAGTGAGGGCCAGTTAAAGATAGCGTCTACCTTGTGCGTGTCCATGCGTACGCCCTGTGGTGTGAGAATAAAGCCGAGGAATTCTACCTCTGTCACATGAAAGAAACATTTCTCTAATTTGGCATATAGCAGTGTTGCCACAGTTTCTCCAAAACTGCCCGACATGGTTGAAGTGGTCCTCCTTGGTGGTCAAATAGATAAGAATGTCATCAATATAGACAAGAGCGCAGAAGTCCAACAGTTTGCAAAGCACTTCATTCATGAAAAATTGGAACGCTGCCGGGGCATTATATAGTCCAAAGGGCATAACCTGAGATTCATAAAGGCCATATTTCGTGTGAAAGGCCGTCTTCCACTCATCTCCTTTTTTGACTCTTACTAGATGGTAGGCCCCTTGTAAGTCTAATTTTGTACATATCTGAGCGTTTTTGACTTGATCCAAGAGCCCGGGGTTAAGCGGTAACGGGTACCGTTTTTTTACCGTGATCTGGTTAAGTGCTCTGTAGTCAATGCAAGTTCTCAGGTCTCCCTCCTTTTTAGGCACAAAAAAGAGGGGCGAGGATGCAGGGGACTTGGACAGACGAGTGAAGCCATTTGCCAGATACTGATCGAGGTAAGTTTTTAAATGCTGGTTTTCCTGCTCTGTTAGGGCGTAAATCCGGCTGTAGAGAACTTGAGCTCCAGCTACTAGATCAATTTGGCAGTCATACGGTCTGTGCAGAAGTAGGGTGTTTGCTTGCTCTTTTTTGAAAGACATCTTGGTAACCCATGTATTCAGGTGGTAGTGAACTGGTGAGGCCCAGTGTGATTTCTTTCTTTGATGAACCTGGGTTGGTAAGACCTTTTAATGGGAATCCCTTGCTATAACAGGTGTCGGCGCAGTCTTGGGGAAAGGTCATAACTTGTTTACGCCAGTCAATCCTGGGATTGTGATTCTCCAGCCAGGGCATTCCTAATATCATCTGGAACTTGAGATTGAAGGTGATGTCCTCTTGGTGACCGTCCTGACACAGAAGCGTGACCTTCTCGGTGTAATACATCACTGGGCCGGATGATAGCTGAGATCCATCCACTGTTGTGACGCTTTCCGAAACCAGCTTCTGTCGGAGAGGAAGGCCTATCCGGGTAGCCAGATCTTGGTCATGTAATTTCCCACAGCCCCACTGTCAATGTGTGCCTCCAAGGCATGTATTTTCGACGGTTGCTTTTTGTTTACAAGGAGCACAGGGATGACTAGATGTGAGGTCTGTATAGGTTTCTTTTCACTGCTCTAATAGTGGACCCCTACGCTTGCCGGGCATTGGAGTTTCCCAAGTCCTGTTCTTCTTCTTCACCCTTGTCAGTTGCTCCAACTGCTTTCCTTGGTGGTTTCACCAGGCATTATCGGTGATAGTGACCTGCCTTACCACTGTGCAAACAAAGCTGCTGCTGTCTCCTTTTTTCCCTTTCTGCCTTGGTGAGGGGCTCCGCAAGCCTCAGATTTGCATTGGCTTGGACTGATCATGTGATTTGGTTTGATTCTCACGGGGTCGCACGTAGAACGACCGCCCCTCGGCCTTGACCCAATCCATCTTCCAATCCTGCAATCTGTGATCGATCTGCACTGTCAGGTCGATGTATTCAGCACATCTTTCCGGGGGATTTACTAATTGGGCTAATACATCCTTAAGTTCCACTCGCAAGCCTCGGTAAAAGAGCGAAGTTCTTTTATCCTCTGGCCAGTTAGTTTGTGCTATCAGACGATTGAAGGAAGCAATATATGTTAGTAGGTCTTGATTACCCTGCTGTAGTGATAACAGTTCATTGTCCAGAGCCTGCCCTTGAGTATGCCGTGCAAATAGTTTCTCCATTTCACAGTGGAAACCTGTGAAGTCTCGAAGCAAAGGACCATCCTGGTTTACCAACGGTATTGACCAGTCTGCTGCACTAGTTCCCAAATATGAAAGTACAAATGCCACTCTTGCTTGATCGTTGGGGAATGCCCCAGGTCTGCACAAGAAATGTAGGCGACATTGATTCATAAAGATGGCGTACTTATTCGGATCGCCTGTGAAGCATTCTGGTGGGGCCAGGGGAACTCCCCCTGGAAGAACCACCTGTACTAGCATGGGCTGTGGAGGCGCGGCAGAAGGGGCATTCCCCGACAATGGGACCTGACCTTCCTGTGCCTGGAGCATTTGCCTTGCTAGTTCATCTGTCCGCTCCCAGTTCACAATTATATCCCTCCTTAGGGCATAGGTTTCCTGTCTTGAGGCATGAACTTCAGCCCGTAACTCTCCCAGTAATCGGGGCGACTTGTCCGTTTCAGAAGTTTTCATAACGTCCAGGCAGGGATTCGAAGAGGCTTTGCGTTCTGTTACACTCACCTGGTCTCTGCGGAGGCATTGGGGCACGGTTGCACCCCTCCCGGGGGTGAGGTCACTCGGGTCCCACTTTGCCCTCTGCACTTATGTGGTGACTGGTGGTAATAGGTGATGCTACTCGGGACTGCTCCTGTGTGGTGAATAGGGGGCCTGAGTATGCCAACTTGTGTGCCTGATCCCATTTCAGACCCCTTTATTCCAAACTGTATTACCCGTGCGATGCGCTGCCCCTGGAAAACTCACCTGTTGATTAGTTTTGGCAAGCACTCTGTCCTGCTGCTTCTGGCAGGGGCGCTTGTATGATCTGGACTGATTTCCTTCACTGGTCCCTTGCACGTGGTAGTCCAGTCCTGCTGCGACTAAGCCACTATACTTCAGGTAAGTGTTCCTGTTTGCCTTTGTCTTTCCTCGTCTTTTTTTGTTGTATTGTAAAGTTTGTTGTCTTGTATTGCTGTTCATTCCACTTTTGATGTTTTCTCTTTTGCTTTCTTCCCTTGCAGGTGATGTTGCCGGCCCGGCAGAAGCTGCGGACCGAGAGGCGACATCTGGAGGGAAGGAGGAACGAAGCTGCAGCAATACAGTAGCTGGTAAGTTGTTAACTAGGAGGCGCACAGGGATCAAATGTGGCGCAGCCCTAGGACGGATGTTCTACCCTTGTTTTTCTTCTTCTTCACAGGATCTGAGTTCGTGGATGTGGAGTGAAGTGCTGCGGGGTCAGGATCAAGATCACTGGATGTCAGGAGATGAGTCTGCAGATGAAGCGAGGAAGCACTGGATTCCTGGAGGTGAGTATGCAGGAGAACGCCTGGTTTTCAAAGGTAAGTAAACTGGTCCAAGCGGCGGTGAACGTCATGTTGTACGCGAGTGCACAGTAACGCGAAGCACCAGCCTTAAGGATGGATCAGCTTATATAGCTGAGCTTCTAAAGCCATGCCCACCAGGTTCAGACTGCCTGCCACACCCCATGAGTCAGCACATGAGGATGTTCTCCAGAATAAAGGCTTTCAGTTCCTGGAAAGTTCTTGTAAAACAAAAGTGTTCCTGCACTGAAATAAAGTGTTCCTGCTCACATCTCTATATGAGCCTGGCGCCAAAGGCGCCAGGACTGAGTCTAGCCAGGGCCCCTGTGTTTATAGGTCCCAAAGGGACATAAGTGAGTCAAGTGACCCATTGCCCCCATCACTAGATGGTGTGTTTTTTTTTGTTCTGGGGCCTGTGGCCATGCCACTTAGAGACCATGACATAAGGTACAGATGGGGCTTCCCCTTTGCACTCACGTTTGACTATGCCAACGAAGAGTATAGGGTGGTCTCGGGGGAGGAAGCAGCCAATATACTGCAAGGCCTAAGAGTAAAGGAAGGTACAGCTGATGCTGAGAAAATGCCATCAGAGCCAGCCCAGAGACCATTGGGACTCTGGCTGAACAGAGGCCGATCAAAAGGCATGAGAAAGTATAAAAGACTGAACAACCCCTGAATGGCGAGGAGGCACCACTAGAGTGACTCAATGTGACAAGGCCCCGGAAGGGTAGATTAATCTCCTAGTGAGTGGCGAGGAACCACGGCTGCAATTTTCCTATGAGCATAGCAACTTGCTGCCACCCTTAACAGTATCTCTCACCGGTGCCCAGTACATACGGTCTGCCGGGCTGGGCAGCAGTCAATGTTGTCATGATGCACTCTTGCCATTTACCAGTTGAAAAATTATAAAGTTATGCTGAATGGGTCCTCTGGGAGCCACCCGTTGTGTGGCCCTATGTTTCTACCTTGGGCGTCTCCAAAGTTAGAGGGAGGCCCTTTCTCTTTTTTTCTTTGTTTCTTCAAAGTGGGGCGGGGGAGAGGTGGGAGGTTCATGGGATTTTAGTAACATTAACAAGAAAGAGAGCCAGAGGCTAATTCATGAAGGAGGCCACCTACACGTATCCATTTGCAAACAGATTCTGGTGTCAGGTCATGGGCAACCAAATATGCAGTGCTTTGAAACAAGATCACGTCGAAATGGTGGAAGTGCTCAAGTATGAGGAATGAGACAGCATACTCAGCCAAACACAACTCAGGCACTACAAAACACCAATAGCGGCTGACACAATACATATAGGGTCTTTAAACGTTAAGGGACTTAACTCTCTGCAGAAAAGTTCTATGCTGGTCAGAGCCTTCCAACGAGCCAAATTAGACGTATTACTTGTACAAGAAACCAAATTCAAAAATAAAGGGGAATTTCCCTTGAAGGCTAGGCAACTGAGTGGAGCCTTATGGGCATCTGGGCCAGAAAAGAAGGGGGAGTGGGAATCCTGTACCGCAGCTCTCTTGAGCTACATATCCCTCGCACACACAGAGACCCAGGCGGGAGATTTCTCATTGTGCACGGGTCCATCAGAACAAAAGATCACACTGTGCTCCGTATATGCCCCCAACACGCAGCAGCTATAGTTTTGCAGAGATCTCTTTGCACTACTAGATAGTAGGAGGACAGGATAAATTGATTTGTAGGGGAGATTTTAACTTGGTTATGGATCCAGCACTTGACTGGAAATCTTATAGGGAAGGGGCCATCCCCCCTCGAGACAAGGGTCTTTCCGACACCTGATATGAGAAAATGTGTTAGTAGTTTCCTGGAGAGCCCAGCACCCGTTACAAAAAGCTTACACATTCTACTCCCCCCATACAAAACGAATTCCCGGATAGACCACATATTCGTAGAGGGGGAACTCGAGCATCACTTGAAAAGTGCAACAATATTGCTGGTGGGATGGTCAGACAATAATATGGTGGTGGTGGGGTTATACCTTGGCCCTAGTAAGGAAATAGAGAAAAGGTGGATATTCAATGATACACTTTCTAGAGACAAGCTCTTCAGAGAATCACTAGACACAGAGATAGAGCATTTTTCAAAAGGAATGACACATGGGATCTCCAGGCGACAGGCTCATAGAGTGGAACTTACCTGATGCAGACCATGCTGCAAGCTTACCTGATGCAGACCATGCTGCAGAGCTCCAAGCCAAATGAGGCTTAGAAGGGACTATTTTACCTAGGGACTATTTTTTACTCGGGTGGGGCTGGGCAGGAATACTTACCTGGGACTACTTTGGGGGGCTATTTAAACCACGCCCGAAGAGCAGCACACGCTTTGCGTTATTCTGCATCCAGCAGCGTAACGCTCACTGTGTCTGCAAGCCTGCATCCAGTCTTCTGCCACGCCCGCCTCGAGGCTGCAGCTCCTAGAAAAAGGGAGGAACAGAAGGAGAAAAGGTTAGAATAAGAGCAAAACCTTCGATCCTTACCTGAATTCCGGATCCACTGCGCCTCCGAGCTGGAAGAAAGAAGCATTCTACGCGCGCCGCCTCGCCTGCTGTAGCGCTGCGCTGAACTCACCGGCCTTCGCAGCATCCTCACGATCCATCGCATCCTTCTGCACGTTCCTGCCGCACTTTGGCACCTAAAGGAACACAAGAACAGCAAAGGTGATCAAAGGGAATAAACAGAGGCAATAGTAACTACCCCCATAGACTTATCTGATTACCGCCGGGGGTACTTTTCCTCTTCACGGGTCGGCGCAGTCTCCATTGCATCCTCGCCGTACCCCGGCCCCTAAGGGGAACAAAAGGACAACAAGGTGAGACAAAGGGACAAACAAGGCGAATTCTTCTCACCGCAATAGACTTATCTAATTTTACCGCATTATTCCCCAAACTTCATATTTTCTCTCCACACCTGAATAAGGGAGCAACCAACAGCTTACATTCTGGCCTTATTTTATTGAACTGTGTAGGATAAGCCAAATCCTTACCTGAACTTCGTCAGCTACCACGAGGAACTCTTCGCTGGGGTCAAGCTGCAAACTGCAAGGAATCGGTCAAGAGTGAAAGTCAGACATGTGAACTCTTACGAACTACATACCTTTCGGAGTCAATATTGTTCTGGAACTCACCAATTCCTTCGCGCCAGTGAAGCAACTGGTTATCAACGCGCCCCTGCGCTCAATGCAGGATGGAGAGCTCATCTTTTCACACCATCAGGTGAGACTATAAGAGGGGACATCAAAGGTGATCTGTGGGGAGAACAGCGGGAGTGAGGGGATTTACGCTCAACTCCACGGGTGGTTAATTCCCTTTCTCCATTTGCAGAAGAATATTCCTAAGGGCCAAGCAAACGAAGCTAAGTGGGCCAGTCCAGTCCGTCATCTCGGCCCTACGCGTTACATTGGTGGAGACCGCAGCTGTCCAGTTCAGATAGACGCCTCTGTGGGAGCCAGGTGAGCGTAAAAGAGCCACAGTATGAGAAACGGCTAAATCCACGATACGGGGCCTACTAATAGCACAAGGGGCATCGGTTAAAAGGCTCAGACACCTTAGAGAAGCGCAGCTGAAGGAAGCCATGTGTAAAAAAGAATTAGCCCTGGGTAAGGAAGAGGGCGATACAACCGAAATCCTAGCAGAAACCACGGAATTTAGGCAAGAACTTAAAGAAATCTGGCAGGGGAAAGCCTTAGCCCACCTCAGATATGTTAAACAAAGGTATTATGAGAAGGGTTACAAGGCCCACACACTACTTGCGGCCAAATTACGTAAGCAAAGAGTGGAAAGGGAAGTCAACAAGATAAAATCTCAGTCAGGTGCCCTGTATAACCCAACCGATATAACTGCCCGTTTTGCACAATTTTATGAGCAGTTGTACACTTCAGATTGCAATCCCCCACCTGAGATTGCAGTGGAGTTCATGATCAAAATCACCTTCCCACCAATGCAGACTGTGATGGTCTCAATGTCCCCATAACCAATAAAGAGATGGATCACGCTATTTCAAACCTGAAAGCAGGCTCAGCACCAGGCCAAGACGGTTTCACTCCGACATACTTTAAAAGGCTAAAAGGCACCCTCACGCCGTTCCTGTCACTTTTGTTCAATGACATCATGACCACGGGGCAGGCTCCGCCATCCTACACAGAAGCTAGGATAATTGTAATAGCCAAAGAAGGTAGAGATAAACTTGAATGCGGTTCATACAGACCAATTTCACTGTTAAACGTAGAAGCCAAAATATACGCTAGCATCCTGGCTAACAGACTGAGCAGAGTTGTCCCACTTCTTATCCATAGCGACCCGGTGGAATACATTAAGGGGAGACAGGGTACGGACAATGTCTGCAAAATTCTAGACTTAATGGCTTCCATTGAGACAGGTGATGTCGACTGCTCCCTGATTTCGGTTGATGCAGAAAAAACATTCGACCGGGTGGAATGGCGTTTTATGATCCAAGTCCTTGAAAAAACTGGACTGGTGGATGGGTGGATTCATGGGGCGCAAGCACCTTACAACAGTACAGCGCAAGAGTGGTGGTCAATGGTGTGGCGTATCCCCTGTTTGTCTTAACGAGGGGCACCAGGCAGAGATGCCCCCTCTCGCCGCTGGTCTTTGTCTCAGTCATGGAGCACCTAGCCCAAATCATTCGAAACAATGTGTCGATAATAGGCCTCAGAAAGTGCAGCAGAGAATACAAACTGGCCTTGTTTGCTGATGACGTTCTGGTCTATGTGACTAACCCCTCACAATGCATCCCAGCACTCCTCGTCAGGATGAAAGGATATTGCGCGCACACAGGGTTCCGCATTAATCACAGCAAGACTACAGCTCTGCCACTAAAAGACACAAATGCACACCAAGATTCGAACCCGGCTAAATGGGGTCTAAAAGTAGCAAGCAGCAGTATACGCTATCTAGGATTACGATAACAAAAAAGCTGAGCGACCTGTACCAAGCAAATTATAAACCGCTCTGGTTAGTCATTAAACACGACATAGAGAGCTGGGCGAAAATAAAACTTTCCTGGGCGGGTAGGTTCACGGCTGTGAAAATGAATGTTCTACCGTGGCTTCTCTTCTTGTCTCAATCTCTTCCAGTAGCTCTACCAGATTCCTTTCTTGCAGAGTCCAAGAGCACCTTGCTTGCGTTTCTATGGGACCAGAAAAAAACAACCATATAGCACACTGATTCTCCCTAAGGAGAAGGGAGGCTTAGCATTCCCAGACCTCCAAGAATATTATAAGGCGATGTTAGGCAGAATAACCTGCAGTGCCCTTTGGGAACACTACAGGCAATTAGGACTACAAGTGTAAGCACAATTTCACCTTTGGTACAAGCCTGTACTACACAGTAAAGTGGTAGCGATGGCTGAGCAGCCAGACTTATCTCAAGAGTTTAAGTGAGCAGTAGAACAAGTTACACAAAGGACCAACAAATACAGTGATTCAAATATACACTTACTCAAGGTTTCTTGGTAAAAGAATATACATTAATTTATTCAGTTAGTTAGAAAACATTACACTAGCATAAGCAGCTCAATATCACACACTAATAAACCAAAAAAAATACAACCGGTAAGTAAATAAACAAGTTTAGCTCCAAATGAAGTGGGAGCAAAATGGTACTTCAGATACTTAATAAAGGGGTAAAAAGACTAGGTTATAAGAATAGACAGCCCAAATACATTCGTAAGCAGGGGAAAGGGTTTCAGTTAAATACAACCAGCAATTCTTCTCAATAGGCCTGGGCCAAAGTCAATGGTTCTGAGTCTTTTGTATATGATAGCACATTTCTGGTAAGTAACGGTTAAGTCTTTGCCACAGAGATTAGAAGAATTTGGCTAGGCGAAATGTTTGACGAATGTTAAGGGAAGGACAAGCCTTCATAGTTGAGGAAAGTTTCACGCACCTTCTAGATGGCCAAAAATATTTCCAGACCTCGTTTGCACAGTACCTTGTCAATGAAGAAAGCTGTAGCTGAGGCAGTTGTTCCTGGCAGTTTGAGTAGATCTCGCTGTTCCTGAGCTTCAGTCGTGGGGACAAGAAGGAGGACGTCGGGAGGTTCCTGCACTGCCCAGGGATGAGGCCAAAAGCTGTAGCTAGACATCGGTTTAAGGTGTGAGTGCCTTAAAGTCCACAAGCTGGTTTCCTTCCCTCTGGCTATCTGGTTTTCAACAGTACTCTGATGAAAATTTGACCAGATGGGGATGGTGTCCAGGTGGCTTGCGAGTTGGTTGTTCCCACCAAACTCAAGGGAAGAAGTTAACCTTGAAGGGCTTCTCTGTCGATGGAGTTTCAGGCAATTCGGACCTTCAGCAGGGCTTCCATGAGTTGCAGCAGGCCTCTTCCTTCAGCTCGTCTTCGGTTCTTTCATTCCAGTGGTCGACTCTGCTTCCAAGTCCCAGAGACCTGCATTTAAACAGTTTTCCCCCATTCATTTCAGCCTGGCTGTCACTCACACAGCAGGGTTGCTGTCCTTGCAGGACAGCCAGCCGGCCAAACACGCCAGAGTGCATTCGGGTCTCATAGGATACTAAGAGGGGGAGTTTCGGACACCTCCCTCACATCCTGTCCACCCCAGAGACTCAGGCGCCAGAGGAGGGCTTCAGCACTGAAGCCCGCCAAATACCAACGAACAAAGGGACCAAACCTGGTTTGGCGTGCAGAGATAAACACAAGAAGGACATTTCCTAAAAGAAATGGTGAAAAAAGATGACTGGAGTCTGTTTTTACAAATATGTCTTGGGCGCCATACTGAAAAACATGGCTGACCCGATTTTTAGCTACCGTTGTTAGCGGTCGGAAAGAATCATGGTAGTTTGATCTAAACCACTGTCACCAGCCATTTAAAGTAGGAAAGGGTAACATTTTACTGTTACATGAGTGTTTTGACTCAGGGGAAGCTAGGCAACCTCTCCAGCACTCTATAGGAAGATAGGGTGTGCTGGGCCAGTACATTTAAAGAGACTAGTAAAGTCAATTTAACTTTACGTGCTCTGGGAGACGGGATTCAGTCCCAGAGAAGGTGTTTGAAATCTTGGGAAGTCTGAAAGACAACCCTGTGCCACTGCACTGAAGGTGCTGTGTGACACACAGAAAAAGATGATGCCTATAGAGTTGTTTTAAAACTCCATAACCAAAGAATGCAAAAGTGAAAAACACATAAAAATACATGGAGGAGTGGGAAAAAAGGCTCTCACTCTTCCCAGGTAAAACAAATAAAATCCCAGAAATCCAACAAAGTTGCTGGGGGTCTCAAAAGGTAATGGAAATTAGCACATATTGAGAATTCTCTCTAACACTCGTCCTCCCCTAGACTAAGGGACAGGAGGATTTAATTCACTCCTGGATGAATCTCCTTACTCTAGTCAGTCAAACATCCTGGAGAGACCATCAGCATTTTGGTGGTGACACCCAAACCTGTGTTCAATGGTAAAATCAAACCCTTGCAGGCTGATTGACCATCTCAGTAGTTTGGGGTTTTTCCCCTTTCATTTGCATCCACCATTTCAAGGTTTGGTAGTCAGTCTGAATCACAAAAGTAGATCCATACAAGTATGGCCTAAACTTCTTCAGTGACCTCACAATAGCAAAGCACTCACGCTCGATGGTAGCCCACCTTGTTTCTGGTTCCTTCAGCTTCCTGCTGATGAAGCAAATGGGGTGCTCCCTACCTTTCTCATCCAGTTGACTAAGGACTGCATCTATACCTGTATTTGAAGCATCTGTCTGCACAATGAAGGTTTGGTTATAGTCAGGAGCTTTTAGGACTGGAGCTTGACAAAGGGCTGTCTTTAGGCCTTCAAATGCTTGAGTGCACTCCTCATTCCACTCCTCATTCCACCTGACCTTTTTAGGGAATGTGGGAGAGGATATCACATTCAAGGGAGAAGCTATGGTCCCATAGCTCTCAATGAAGTTCCTATAGTACCCAGTGAGACCTAGGAAGGCTCTCGCTTGGGTTTGAGTAGTAGAGGTGGCCCAGTTTTGTACAGCTTGTACTTTGCTAGGCAATGGCCTGATTTCACCTCATCCTACCTCATGTCCAAGGTAGACCTCTTTACTCTGACCAATTGGACATTTACTAGCCTTTATGGTCAGATGGGCCTGCTAAAGAGCCTGCAAGATATATCCTATATCCTAAGTGGTCAACATGTTCTTTTCAAGTAGGGCTGAACACTGCAATGTCTTCCAAGTATGCCATGCAGAAGTCCTCCATCCCATTCAGAACTTGATTAACCATCCTTTGGAATGTAGTAGGTGCATTCTTTAGTCCAAAAGGCATTACCTTAAACTGGTAGAGGCCTGCTGGAGTTGAGAATGCAGTTTTCTCATTGGCATGGTCTGTCAGTGCTATTTGCCAATGGGCTGAAGTGAGATCAAATGTACTGAGGTACTTGGCTGCACCAAGTTTATCCACCAGTTCATCTGTCCTTGGTAAAGGGTGGGATTCAGTCTTGGTGACTGCATTAAGAGCTCTATATTAAGTCCACACAGAATCTCAACTCCTTGGATCCTGCCTTTGGTACTAGAACAACTAGACTTGACCATGGACTGGTAGAGGGCTCTATTACCCCGAGATCAAGCATCTTGTTGACCTCCTCATTTATGTGGGATCTTACATGATCTGACATCCTGTAACCTCTGTTTGTAGCAGGTAAACAGTCACTAGTTTGAATATCATGCTGGCCCCAAGGTGTTAAGCTTGGCGATCGTGAAAACAGGGAGGCAAACTGATTTAACAGAAACCTGCACTCCTACTGTTGTTCAGGTGTCAAATTAGAAGAGAGATTAACTCCTTCTATTTTCTCATCTAAACGCTGGCCTCTGAGTAGGTAAGGTAGAGGTTCACTCTCCTCCTCCTCTGGAGCTGAAGCTACTAGCAAAGCTCCCTCTTCTGGTCTTGAGACATCAGCTTTTAAATGGTTGGTGTGAAAAACTCTGGGAGCCTCCTTAGGATTGCCTAAGTCCACCAAATAGTTGACCTCTCCAGGTTTACCCACAACCTTGAAGAGTCCTATCCATTTATCCTGTAAGGCCCTCTGCCTTGTAGGTACCATAACTAGAACTAGCAGGTCTTGAGTAAACGCAACCATGTTGGCCTTCTGGTCATGCCAATGCTTCACCAGAGCCTGACCTGCTTTCAAGTTGTCTGATGCTTCTGCCATCAAGTGTGACATTCTCCTCCGGAGACCTATCACATAATCAGTGACTCTCACTGGCTTGGGGAAAGGAGCACTCTCCAACCCCTCCTTAATCAGGGCCAAGGGGTCTCTAATGGGATGGCCATAAAGAAGTTCAAAGGGACTAAATCCAACTCCCTCCTGAGGGACTTCTCTATAAGCAAAGAGAAGACATGACAGTAGAAGGTCCCCCTTTCTTCTAAGGGGTTCCTCTAAAGCACCTATCATGCTCTTCATTGTACAGTTAAACCTTTCTACCAATCCATTTGTCTGGGGATGGTAGGCAGTTGAAAACTTGTAAGTTACTCCACAGTTTTTCCACACAGCCTGCATGTAGTGGAACATACAGTTGGATCCCCTGTCAATCCCTAACAGTCCTCATTGGTATTGCTCTAGGATACCTAGTAGCATGGTCTACTACAACCAGGATAAACCTGTTTCCTGAAGATGTTGGAGGGTCTAAAGTACCAACAATGTCGATTCCCACCCTCTCAAAAGGGATTCCCACCACTGGGAGAGGCACCAAGGGTGCCACATTCTTGGTTCCACTCTTGCCAGAGGTTTGGCAAGTGTGACAGCTCCTACAGTACTTGTCTACATCAGACCCCAACTTAGACCAGTAGAAGTATAGAGAGAGCCTTTTGTTGGTCTTCTTAAAACTTAAATGACCAGCCAAAGGTATATCATGGGCTAACTGTGAGAACTGGAGTCTGCATCCAAAAGGCACTACAAGTCTTCTGTAGTCCCCTGGGATAGACTCAGTCGGTTCACTGTAGAAGAGGCCATCTTCCCAGTACAACCTATGCTTCCCTGGCTCTTGCCCTTCCAGCTGGGAAGATGCCTGTTGGTGAAGACTTTCAAGAGTAGGACATTCTCTTTGACCTCTGCTGAAGTCTGCCCTACAGGATCCACCTTCTACCAGTAAAGACTGCAGCTCAGGATGATTTGTAGGATCCAGATCTCCAACAGGCGCAAGGTCCTCTTCCAGCTCTGATTCCTCAGCAGCTGATTCAACCACACAAGGTTGTTCCACACACTCAACTTCAGCTGGTGGAGGAGTCGGAGGTGTGACTTTGGACAGTCCTCTCGGGGATGTCCTGGTTGGTAGCACAGGAATGCTGGCTGGTTTCTTCCTGGAGATTTTAGGTTGCCCCTTTTCCTCCTTCTTAGAAATTGCGGTCAGTAAGTCCTGTGGACTGGGAGTTATAGTTTCCTCTATAATCTCCTCTGGAGAGCCCCTTAATGTACTCTCTCTGGCCTTCCTGGTCCTGTTTCCTTTTGCTAGGAGGCCTGGGCCTGCTTGATACAACACCAAGAGTTTTTAGGTCATCCCCCAACAGGACTCTCCCAGGTCCTTCACTCTGCACACTTACAGGTATCTTGACAGTCATGTCATTGCACTGTATGAGAGCTGGTAACTGTGGAAGCATTTGGCCAGGTCCTCCAGCAAGCTTAGTTAGGAATGTGGGTGCCTTAGCAACATCCTCTTCCTTGAAAAATGATTCATCAACTACAGTTATGCTGGCCCCAGTGTCTCTAATGGCAGGGTCTCCAGACCATTCACAAGAACAATGTCTTTGTAATACTCTTTAGTATCGTCTGGAATAGAGTTATACACATCTAAGTTCTGTTGTTCACACAGACCCAGGGATACTAAAGAAACACTGGCTGAGTCTTTCATGGGTTCCTCAGCCAGTAAGTGAAAGTTTCCACTTGTCATTTGTACTTCATCCACTGGGGAGAAGGCTAAGGAGACAGTGTGGACCCCTGAAGGTTTACCCTTACATCTGGGATCCCCTTTCACATGATCAGTTGACCCATAAGCATAACATTTACCAAATGTCTTTATGAATGCGGGTTTGTTCTGACCTCCTTCTAGTTTTTCACCAGGAGGTACACTAGCCTGATTTGGTTTCCCTTGTGGCTTATCCTTGTTATGTTTGTGGCCCTCTTTTGGAGTGGAAGTATTAGAATTCTCTTTGGTACCTTTCGTGTGCAGCTTCCCCTCATCCTTCTTCTGAGTTACCTCAGAATCCTTGTGAGTAGCCCTGTTAGCAACCCACAAGTCAGAAGCCCTTGCTAACTTCTTGGGATCAATTTCCTTAGAGTCAGTCCAGTGCTGTCTCAGCTCAGGAAAGCAGGCATCATAAATAGATTCCAACATAAACAGATTTCTCATACCTTCATAAGTGTTCACCCTGTAACCCTTATCCCATCCATGTAAGTTTTCCAAACATTCAGTCACCCAGGTAGCCCAAGGGTACCATCATGCTTTTTGAGGGTTCTAAACCTCTTAAGATACTGAGAAGGGGTCTTCCCAAATCTAGCTATCAAAGCTAGCTTCACATTTTCATATTCCTTTCTGTCTATATCCGCCAACTCCATTACCACATCAGCTGCAACAGGAGGTAGCCTAGAAAAAAGCCAAGGAATCAACTGATTCCCTGTAATGTCTTGAATCCCATGCTTATATTCAGAAGCAGCCAACCAATCCAAATTATCAAGCTTAACCTCATACATACTTACTGCATCTCTGGGCACGCAAGGCCTCTTAGGACTGGAAGACCTAGACGGCTATGGGAGAGAACCAGTTTCAAGAGACAACTTTTTCATTTCAAGTGCATGATTGAATTCCATTTCTCTGAGTCTAAGCTCTTGATGCTTGATTTCAGTTTGAGCTTGGATTCTTTTAAATTCTAACTGAAGTCTCAATTTTTCAGAACAAATTCAGGACATAGATTTGGACTTGATGGGGTCCCTGTGGTCAAAGGTTGAGGCCTATGAGCAGGTAGAGGTAAGACATGGCCTACATTCTGAGACTCGTCTGTCTCATTTAACTCATCCACAATATTAGAGCTGCTCTGACATATTATCATCCTCATCAACATTTTCCACATTTGCCGCAGGTGTGGGGGTTTTAGACCCACTCCTCAGACTTGTATAGGATAGCACAGTTCTGGTAAGTAATGGTTAAGTCTTTGCCACGAGATGAGAAGAATTTGGCTAGGTGAAAAGTTTGACGAATATTAAGGGAAGGACAAGCCTTCGTAGTTGAGGAAAGTTGGCCGAATTGATTTCCGGACTGTGTTTGCACAGTACCGTGTTAATGAAGAAAGCTGTAGCTGAGGCAGTTGTTCCTGGCAGTTCGAGCAGATCTCACTGTTCCTGAGCTTCAGTCATGGGAATATGAAGGAGGACATCGGGAGGTTCCTGCACTGCCCAGGGATGATTCCAAAGCTGTAGCTAGAAGTCGGTTTAAGGTGTGAGTGCCTTAAAGTCCACCAGCTGGTTTCCTTCCCTCTGGATATCTGGTTTTCAACAGCACTCTGATGAAAATTCAACCAGATGGGGACGGTGTCCAGGTGGCTTGCGAGTTGGTTGTTCCCACCAAACTCAAGGGAAGAAGTTAACCTTGAAGGGCTTCTCTGCGATGGAGTTTCAGGCAATTCAGACTTGCAGCAGGGCTTCACTGGTCGTCCAGGAGTTGCAGCAGTCCTCTTCCTTCAGCTCGTCTTCGGTTCTTTTGTTCCAGTGGTCATCCCTGCTTTCCAAGTCCCAGAGACCTGCTTCATTCCAGCCTGCTGTCACTCACACAGCAGGGTGGCAGTCCTTGCTGGACAGTCAGCCGGCCAATCACACCAGAGTGCATTCAGGTCTCCTAGGAGACTAAGCACAGGGAGTTTCGGGCACCTCCCTCACATCCTGTCCACCCCAGAGACTCAGTGTCATGATCTCTGCTTCCAAAAGGTCAGGGTTTTCCCAACTCCCTTGGAAGCAGATCCATAACCCAGGTTCCGAGTGCCAACCAGTCCCAATTGGGACCTTTTGGACCCAGTCCTGGCGCCAGTGGCACCAGGCTCATAAATATGCCCAGTCCCAGCGCTGGAAGCGCCGGGCTCATAATGCTTGGGTGGACTTACCTGCAGCAGACCATGCTGCTTACTTGCCTGCCAGTTGAGCCTCTGATCCTCTTCTGTTTGGAACTACTTTTCCTGTTGGGTGGGGCAGGAGCCACTCCCTAGATTCAGAACACTGGAACTCTTCTGGAAAGCAGGAACTCTTTTCTTACCTAGGCGTGGCTGTGGAAGGAGACACCTAAGCACTACAGGAGGCTATTTAAACCACACCCGATGGATGAATCTTGCTTTGCGTTATTCTGCATCCTCTGCAGCAGAACGCTCATCGTGTCTTCTGCATCTGATCCTGGGCCTAAGGAAAAAGGCTTACCATCCTGAATCCAGTCTTCAGCAACACCTATAAAGACAAGAAAGAACAGGTTAGCATTACGGTCTTCAGTGACAGCTCTTCACTTACCTGGTCCATCGGCTGTCACCAACGCCTCGCGCTGCATTCCGGCATCTGAAAGACAAAGGCTTACCAACTCTTTGCGCGCTCCGGAGGCCTTCGGCGCTGCATCCCGCATCTGAAAGACAAAACAAGGTGCGTTTAAAGACATTGGGGAACTTTAATACTCACGTGCCATTACTCCTTTCCACATCTAACCCAGTGGGTATTCCGGCACCCTGCAGCCGCTCCGAACTTGTACCTGCAAAATAAAAAGACAGTTAGAGCGCATCGTGAAGCAGTCAACAAGCGCTTACTTACGTGCTTCCAGGCGCTTCTATTCATCAAACGGGCTCCATCTTCAACTCACTTCAGCCCGTCATCCGCCATCGCCGGAACCCTGCAAAACAAGAGACATCATTACTAAAGACTTTAAAGACATTAGAATTACTCGAAACTTACCGTTTGTGCAGTGAACGACGGACAGCAGTCCTCTGAAGTCAAGAGGCCTGCTCCCCTTATCCAGTGAAGAAACTGGTTACAGCACCCTGCCCCGAGGCAGATGGAGAGCACAGCGTTCACTTACCTAAGGTGAGAGCGTTAACCTTTGGGGTTCTACAGGAGAAGAGAAAGGGAAGAAGAGAGAGACATTCAATAACCCAGTTCCTTAATCCCATATTTTCTATCTGCAGACATCTTACCCTTCGAGTCAGACATACAGTGCACAGAGGTCCAGCCCAAAGAGCCAGCCGTGTGTTACACATCACCTTTGAAGATACGGTATACGCCCAGTCAAGACCGGCGCCTCTACGGGAATCAGGTGAGCGTTACACTCAGGCGCCAGAGGAGGGCTTCAGCACTGAAGCCCGCCAAATACCAACGAACAAAGGGACCAAACCTGGTTTGGTGTGCAGAGAGAAACACAAGAAGGACATTTCCTAAAAGAAATGGTGAAAAAAGATGACCAGAGTCTGTTTTTACAAATATGTCTTGGGCGCCATATTGAAAAACATGGCTGACCCGATTTTTAGCTACCGTTGTTAGCGGTCAGAAAAAATCATGGTAGTTTGATCTAAACCACTGCCACCAGCCATTTAAAGTAGGAAAGGGTAACGTTTTACTGTTACATGAGTGTTTTGACTCAGGGGAAGCTAGGCAACCCCTCCAGCACTCTATAGGAAGATAGGGTCTGCTGGGTCAGTAAATTTAAAGAGACTAGTAAAGTCAATTTAACTTTACGTGCTCTGGGAGATGGTAGTCAGTGCCAAAGAAGGTGTTTTAAACCTTGCGAAGTCTGAAAGACAACCCTGTGCCAATGCACTGAAGGTGCTATGTGACACACAGAAAAAGAGGATGCCTATGGAGTTGTTTTAAAACTCCATAACCAAAGAACACAAAAGTGAAACACGCATCAAAATACATGGAAGAATGGGAAAAAAAACTCTCACTCTTCCCAGGTAAAAACTTAAAATCCCAGAAATGCAGCAATGTTGCTGGGGTTCTCAAAAGGTAAGGGAAATTAGCAAATATTGAGAATTCTCCCTAACAGGTGGCTCAGCTCCATTTGCTCGTAGATCAAATTTGGGAATCCAAAAGCAAACAATGGGTCAACATGTAGAACAGGTTTTGCCCCGTTCACCCTGGGAGAGTGGCTCTGGGTCCCCCTGAAATCTTTCCTACGCAAAGCACTAAAGCACCCAGTCCTGTGAGCACCCAGTCCTGGGAGTGTTATGGTCGAGATGTAAGAAGTGAAACCCGAGCATGAGGGGAGTCACAACCTGCCCATCTCCCCTTAGCTGTATCTGGGTCCCCCAATCAGGGACCTTATTATAGACCCGATCTGCTTTCAACCACAATACGATCAGGGATTAGCAAGAGCAGGTCAGATGTGAATAGAGAGGAACTTGAAGATGCTCATCAGGGCCTAAAAATCAAGCCGCTCCCCTATCTGCAACTGAAAATGGTCCTTACAGACCTGCAATGGAAAGCGCAGCTGCAACGCCCCCTCACCCCCTTCAAAAGCATATTAAATACCCAGCCCGGAAACAAAAGGGCTGATCACGAGAATGTACCGAGCCCTCCTGGAAATAGGTCACCTGTCAGCCCCCCGCACCCAAGCACAATGGGAGAAAACACTGGGATGGGAGAATAATCACAAAGGATGGGACACAATACACTGGGCAGTTTGGAAATCGTCTATAGCGGTCCAATACAAAATGCACAACTGCAGTATTCTCATGCAGTGGCACCAAACTCCCCAGCACCTAGCAAAAATGTATATAGGTATCAATCCCCACTGCTGGAGGGGATGCACACAGATCAGCATGTATTGGCACCAATGGTGGGACTGCCCTAGCATACAAACCTACTGGAAAGAGATATTGGGTTGGATTCACGAGATAGATGGCATTAATAGGCAACTCAGCCCCTCTCTTGGTTCTATTTGGTGTTGAACATGTGGAAGAGCAATATCTGGTCCTTCCCCACATGCCCAGGAACCTGTTTCTAGCAGCACGGTTTTAGAGAGATTGGTTACACAAAGCTAAAGAAATCTATGAGATGGAGAGCCTCACAGCAACTTTTGATCATAATAAGCATGTATTTTTTTTAAAACGTGGCAAATAAATGCCCAATCATATTTTGAAATCATCAGCTTACTAGGAAATGCAGGGGACTGTGCGTGCCCGTTTGTGATGCCACAGACAGGAAGTTCTCAGAAGTGCAAGGAAGGCCAGATGGCAGTGCGGGGGGGCCTGAAGGCAAGTGCTAAGGACTAGTTGGGTGGGGGGGTGGGTGGAATGGTGTCCTGTATGACTCAGAGGAGCACCAAGTAGCCAATCAACATAACAGCTGGAGAAAGGGAAGGATAGCAGAGAGAAAAGGAGCTGGGGAAAGGCTCGCCGGGGAGAGGCAGAGGGAAGGAAGAGGAGAAATGGAAGGTCTTGAGGAGCTTCCGGAACTTAAGGAGGTCCTCAAGGTGAAGAGTGGCAGGTAGGCCATTCCAGAGGGAGGCACCTGCAGAGGAAAGAGATCTACCACTCAGTCTCCGCTTGGAGAAATGAATCACCTCTAGAGAATGTGAGGCAGATGAGCGGATGGCTCTGGAAAGAAGGTACATAGGAAGAGAGCATTGGAGAAGTCCTTTTGGACAATGCAGAGGGTCATGAACTTGATCCTTGCAGCCACCGGGAGCCAGTGGAGGGCTTTCAGAGCCAGAGACATGCAGTCCCTGGGCTTGAGGCCAAGGATAAGTCTTGCAGTCCTGTTTTGGATGAGTTGCAGAGGGTGCAAGGTAGAGTTAGGTAGTTTGAGAAAGAAGCTGTTGCAATAGTGAAGCCTAGTGAGAACCAGGGCTCTGGAGACAGTGAGCTTAAGGGGGAGGGGGAGAAAAGGAAGAATACCTCTGAGGAGGTGCTGTTGGAAAAGGGACTTTTTTAGAGATGTCCATGATGTGTGGAGAGAGTGGAGTCGAAGATGACCCTGGGGTTTTTTGCCTCATAAGAGGATGAGGACGCAGGGCCAAGGGAGGACGGCCAGAGTGAAAGGGGAAAAACAGGAGCAGGGGTTCCAATGAGAAGGATCTCAGTCTTACTGGCATTAAGGCAGAGATCATTAGAGGCGCACCATGCCTGAATAGCCAAAAGACAGTCAGGATGGGCGAGGAGGAGGAGGAGGCAGAGGGGAGCCTGAAAGAGAGCTGCGTGTGATCCAGATAACACTGAAAGTTAGAGGAAAAAGTAGAGATCAGTCAGGCCAAGGAGGCCAGATAGACATTGATAAACCAGGGCGAGAAGATAGATCCCTGGGGAACACCACATGTAGAGAGTGAGATGGAGGAGAGGAAGGACCTGAGTTCAACCTGGGAAGGTCATTCCAAGAGGAAAGAGATAGCCACACCAGATCCTGATCTGTGATGCCCAGGATATCTCGGAGACGGGTAATCAGGATGTTGTGGTTCACTGTGTCAAAGGCAGAAGAAAGGTCAAGGACAATGAGGTGCATTAATGTGCAGCTTAAAAATATGTGGATCTTGTCACAACAATGTCTAAACTGTCAGTCTAACATATGTCGGTGAACATTTAAATATTTATGATCACAGTGGTGTATTTAACTAGCACCCCTAGAAGATTGTGGCATTGGACATTCTATCATTATTAGTACTATGCTGAAAGTCTAATGAGTACTGACATACCAGCATTTGTGTGTATCACTTTTACCCATGAAATACATTTAATGATATGCTATCCTGATAGGAACATTATTTGCATTATATCTCCTGTCCTTGTATTATAAGGTGTTGTAATGTTATCTTCTGGAACAATATTTAACACTGCTGTAATTTCTTCTGGCATATGATCTATATGTATTGTTTTCCACCTCAGTGCTGGCACATTGTTTCACACACTACTCCATTTCTGTGGGAGAAATAGTTGTCCACTATGCATCTGGATTTTCTAACAGGTGGATAATTTTCTGTTTTGAACACACATGACTTTCTCTAGAGAAATGACATTTGAATGCAACACATCTCTTCTCAAGATTCTGATATCTCAGCTTCTACCCTTTTGAATTGACTCGAACTACAAGAACGTTTTACTATACCATTTCTTGCGAAATTTGGAATTTACAATGCACGATTTTACCCCAATATCTCAATTTTCTTTTCTTTAGAGCATGTCCCCATCTCTCACTTTACCTGCTTCTATTGAGGTCATTTCCTAATGCCGAAACTGTTTGACAGTTTGTCAGTGTCATTGGTTAATGGCTTGCTGACTGATTAGCATATCATCTCATTTCGAAAGAGAAAGATGGAAATAGATTTCACAGATCATATACATATATGTTAATACTATACGATATATGAATATATAAGGAGACACTAATGTGGTGATATGAAACGCATAGCCCTGTATAAAAGCGATTGGACATTGGAGTGTTATATCATGATTATATTGTTTATGCCATCCCAGGTTCTATATATTCCCCCATGTGCCCTTCTCTGGGAGGCCTTGTTTCTTCTCAGTCATTTTTACCAGGTGGCCCCAAGCTCTGAAGGCCCCACTCTTGACCATGGGCATGGCGGATGCATTGTTCCATCATCTTAATCAGTTGTTGCAGGAAATAGGAGTCATGCAATGGTTGGTGTGAAGGACCCATACCTGGCCAGCCGTGTATGTAAACAGTGCACCGTGACAATATGTGCATATTTCACCAAGGTGTTCATTGTGCATGATGTTCATAGATTTGGTACAATAAATCTGTAAAATATCATATTATTTCATGGCGAGTTTAATCGTATTTAAATGCTTGCTTCATGTTGAAAGTATATTAAAAATGCAGCAGACAGTGAATACCTAAAATATTTAGTTTGTGTTTATTGTGCTTTTTTTCAATGGCACCTTAAGAAATTAATAATGTATCGCACTAATATTAGCTGTCATCATAGCTTGGAACACTGAATAATTTATCAATATTCTACAAAGCAAATGGGCATTTTTTAAAGTGGCTTGCTGAATGTATTCAAAGAGATCTTACGCAAAAGAAATTCAAGAGAGCGCACACAAAACAAAGTGAAGCCAAGACAACTACAAGGGCACACCTTGATTGCTCATAGACATTGTACACAAATTCCATTCATACGACTAAATTATGGTCACACTACATTGACTTTGCAGACATTTGCCTTTTTTCTGTATTGTAACATTCCATTCTTCCACATTGCAATTTCTGTCTCATGTATTTAACAGAATTGTATAGGCTCCCTGAGTATCTATAGATCAACTATAGAAAAGTAGTAAAACAGCACCTCGTGTGCATGGATCTTCAGATTCAAATGCCTGCATCATGTATCACTTTTTTCTCAATGTTAACAGTTTGTGGCCATCAAAATTAAATAATAAAATTGCCATGCTTTCTATGTAGCACTTTATACCCTGTGCGCTCCACTTTTAAGTGTGATAATGGTAGTCATTTTAACCTAAACTGTTGGTTCTCAATGTATTTATCTTGAAAGGATAAAGGCTATAGTGAAAAGGAGAAAAGTCATAGTAAATAATGTCGGTATTAAAACCTTTGGGGCCGATTCATGGAATTTTGCACAGAAATCATGCAAGGATCACGTGCCGAGAAGGTCACTGTGTGAGCCTTCTTGCAGAAAGAAAAATGCACACCACATGTATTCATGGAATTGACAGCGCAAAGTAACTGTATTCGCAAGTCGCAGCCGAAACTCCCCCGACACACCCACATGCAAAGCAGAAAGCTGTCAGATCAGTTACCTTTGCACGGTCCCCAGATGCGAATACCCGCACTCTTCAAACAGTGCGTGTGCTCCCCCGTAAGCAAGCCGGCGACTCGGGGACCCTGTGCAGTGTCAGACGTAACTGTATCAGCCATGCCAACAACATGTGTATAAGAAATCGTAACTCGGCAAAAACTCTGAAAATCTTTATACGAACCCATGTAAAATATTCCTGCACCCCGCTACACTGCTTAGGCGCACCCCTAAGTTACATTGGAACCCCGATTGAGTACATGCACCTCAAAATCTGACGTGTGAGCCCACCTGCATGCTGAAAATCCTATGCACAAGTGTACTTACGCCTGCCTTCGGATGGCGGAGCATATGAAGGACTTGCGTGGCCATTTCCAAGCCGAGACGTTGCATGATTGAATCCATGAATATGTCTCATGCCACACAAATGTGGGTGTGCAAGGGATTGCCTATAGGACATCCCTTGGAACGGCCACTTTTCCGTAAGTTCTTCCCCATTTTTGTTTTTCCGCCCCCTTCCCAGCTCTCTGCACAAGCCACGTCCAAACTCTGCTTGGAGTCTTGTGCCAGGTCCTTGACGGCTCGCACGTACGTGCCGTGCCAGCTCGAACTCCACGCAAGTGCAAGAAAGTACCGTGCATTTGATTACATGAATCGACGAAGGGGGATTTGTGTGCAGTTACACGCGGAAGTACCCTATTTTCTATGCCGAAAATTCCTTGAATCGGCCCCTTTAGCTTCAGGCTTCACACAGATTTGCACAGCAAATACTTACTTTATGGAGCTACCATACCCGTTTAAAAAAGAACTATAAGTTCATATTGTACTGGAAATTGTAGTCAGCTTAAAGTCAGATGGACTTTTGAAATGATCAGTGGAGGTCTGCGGAGCCATCACTGCTCAGGCAATCCTGACAAAGCCCACTTTGGACCATTATATCATTACCCATATATGCAACTGTTCTATAATCTTGATGGACTGATACTGCTAATTTAAAGCATCCTCTTAGTGGGAAATACACATTATAGGTTTCAGTGTTGTTATAGAGCCTGTCCTAATGAGGTCTGGAGTGATTGTCCCACCTGTAATTTCACATTGAATCAGCAGGTACCTAGACTGTAAGTTGACTATTAAAAAAAAAATATGAGTTGATTAACTTTATTTAATCCTTTCACCATCACGTTACATAATAAAACAAAAAGAAGAAAAGAGAAAAAAAGAATGAAAGGAAGAAAAAAGAAACGTCACTGCAAATAAAGGAGGAAGCAATCAATTGTCCATCATTTCACCAACCCCCATCAATGTCTGTTACTCCACAATTATTCCAAGAAAAAAACATTTCTCAAAGAGTTGATATGGTCAGTGGCAGGGGAAATGCTTCCTTCCCCATACAATTAAGACCCGATCTTTGCCTGTTGCAGTACAATTAGTTCAAAGATTTTCGCCAGATAAATAATCAAGGCAATAATCAGGCATATCCGTTGCCCTTGCATAAAAGTAAACCACCACTATTCAGGTGTAGCCGTCTTAAGTTGTTAAACAAAAAGCCGCCACGATCCGGGTTCTAATATCTGTTATAGCCTGACAAAACAGTAGCAAGTGTTGAAGGATTTCTTTCTCAGTCTCCACTTTAGAAAACCTGCAACTTGTGCACTTGTTGGTTGTTTTTATCCTGTAACTGTTCCAGCGTGTTCCAGCTTCCCAAGAACGCAGCATCATCCAGTCCTCCTGCGCATTTTTTGTTACGAGGTAGTGTTTTAGATCCACTCGAAACAGCTTGCAATAAGTCTCTACAGTGGAATCTGTACTTTGCAATGCCCGCTTAAACCCCAAACCTGCTGGTTGCCAATACATAGCTCATTTAAAAGGGATTGACGTTGTTGGGTTCGGCTGGGACCCCTGCAACCCACTATTTAACAACTGTATACTGGCTTGAATAGCTACTTGTGTGTTCTGTAAAACCCCCAGATTGTCCTTTAATGGACAAGCTTTAGTGGTTAAAGTCACCAGGTTAGGTGCCCAGTTGAAAGCTGTAGTGGGCTGTATAGACCCCTACGATGAGAGGAGAAGAACCTTTACTTCTTCAGCCCTATTGTTTGTTTCCTGGGGTTGAGACCACATGGAGTACTGCAGTGAATGGTTCAGTTTAAGAAAACATCCTTGTGTAGTCTTCAAAGACGGCCCTTTTGAACCCTCTCCTATTCTAATCAGTCTTGGGGCTGTCTTTGCTCCTGTGCAGGGCCCCCAGATACTGTTTGATCTTGCTCACTTTGTAGTTCAAGAGGCCGTGCTGGGACAGGGGAAGCTGTTTTGTGGTTCCATACTCTTCTAAGTAAGGTGCCGTAGACGCTGTCACCAAAACATCAACCACGAATGGAACAGGAAGAGGGCACACTACATTGTTAATCTCTAGCAATGCCTGATTATCCATGTAGCATTTAGCCTCCTTAGCAGGCTCGGATGTATTTAGCTATTTAGCACTGCACATGTGTAGCCACTAGCCTCTAGGGTGGATGCAGGCACCCTCTTCTGCTGGGACCACTCATTCACAGACGAGACTTCCAGTACGGATCCCTGCATGTTCCACTGCTCAACTGCTCCGGACTCCTGGTTCCTTGTTCTCTCTCGTCAAGCCCCTGGCTTGCTTTTTCCAGCCGCAGCTAACTGCAGGGAACTGCTTACACTCGGCTTGCACTCTGCTTCGCTGGATAAACACTGAAGTCAGACTCCAAAAAGCAGGCTGCACACAACAACTCCAAGCAACTGCTTACACTCAGCTTGCACTCTGTAGGTTGACTATTTGCTTTATAAATCTAATGGCCACTGCGCCACCGTTTGCAATCATCTACATGGCTGCATCACTCTTAGGCGGGACTAAAGCAGCACCACTATTATCAGAAGATTACATCACATGTGGTGTTACTGAAATGTATTAGAGGTGTGCATTTGGTATTATGTAAGTATTTCCAGTTGGTGCAATGTGAAGAAAAATGTTTTGCGGATCCCCTTGTCACAAACAAAATGTGTACTATGCCCTTAAATGTACATAAATCACATGAATACATTTCAGCATATGCGCACTTTCCATTGTTGCGAGTTGTATTTTTCACTGCAATCGTCATTGCACAAACTTTAACCTAATGTTGCACTTTGCGCGCAGTAAGGTAGACTTTATGGTCAATGCTGCAACAAAGGGTGCTTACTTTTGTAGTGCACAAGCCATGAACCCGTACACAACCCCACTCTTGTGGACACAGCTGTGTCTTCTTTTTCTTCAGTTTACAATACTGGGTACAGAAGTATTAAAAAGTTGTATTTCTATCAATGACTCAAGGTTAAAGGCTACATGTATGGATTTGTACCATGCACACGCAGTGCTTTTAGGTACTATTTTCCCAATAGGAGCCAAGTTAGAAGTCTGAGTAAAAATGGACCAGAAAGAAACAACCAAAAGCATGAGAATGTAAAATAACAGAGGAAGACAACAAAAATGCCATGGTTTAAAGAAAAAAAGGTTTACAGTTTACATCCTTGCTGCTTTCAGGTGTCTGGTTTTTGAAGTAATATGAGGCTTTAATACCTTTGAAGGGTGGTCAACTTAATATTTCTTTCTGGAGGAATATGGACCACACTAATCGGCACCCTCCACCCAATAGTTAATAGGCAAATGTAATACTGTATTTTCTAAATTTTGCTCATATCTAAAATGTTTTGTAGTTTTCAGGTGAATCGCCTGTCCTCCAATAATATAAGTCACTCAGGATGAGGGCCACATGTGTCCAGTTTTGTCTGGGTAATATGATGAGATGTATCTCTCAAATATTCCTAATGACGCTTAACAACAGGCTCACATATCTGATGTTAGTTAACACATAAAATGAAGGAAATGGACGTCATGGTACATACAATTGTGATTTGATTGAGGAGACCTTAGATACAATTTTAGTGCAAAAGAAAGTATAAATATAGGTGCAATCGCCTACACACCTTTGATTTTGCACTTCACATGGAACATTGAGTTGCATGCCACTTGCGCATGGCAAGCAGCATTCACAATGGATTCCTCAGGAATTAGCCTGCTTAAAAATTCAGGTTGATTCCACAAGGATCCAAATAATTTGTCTCAGCATTCAAATGTCATGCTTGTATACATGCTTGCAGGTTTGTATAGTGAAGGGGAAGTGGGTAGGGGGAACAACCATCTTGTTCCAAGTTGCCTGTTCAACATACAAATCAATGCCATTATAGCATGGCAAAGAAAGCCTGCTCAAAAGTTTTCCACATTAACTTTAATCATGCTTTCACTATGTTATAAAGTAGTTGGCCATTAGTGACTTCTCTAGTAGCCTTATTTCCCTACCAACTGTAAATAAGTCCTCTGATGACCTCAAGGATCCTACAAACTATTGGTCTCCATTTCCCATCCCCCGCACTCTAAAATACTTGGCTTTAAAAAGATCTCCTGCTATCTGGACATTGTTGACCTCCATTACCCACTTCAATCTGAAATTTGCAGCTGGCATTTTACTGAATTGGCCTCCATCTACGTCTTTAACTTTCTGACCTCTCTTCCCAAATTGTAAACTACCCTCTATCTTAATCCTCCTGGACCATCCATCTGCCTTTTATATGGTGGATCCTTCCTCACTATACATACCATCACTGACCTTGGAATGCAGGGCACTGGCCTTGGCTGGTGTAGTATCTTGATCCCAGCCAGCACAGTGCCTATGAATTAATGTAGGGAATGTTGAGTAGTGAGGGATGTAGATTGGAGTGGTGACTGATAGATAGAGAGCCTACTGAAAGGAGGGACACTGCACTGCTGGTGGGACGTCAAATGATAATTGAAGAATAAAGTAAAGTTTGTGAAACCTGCCTGGCTCCTGTATACTTCAATTTTGGCGATGAGGCCACCCATGCGTGAGAAAAACATCAAGAATGCTGCAGATTCATTCATAAATTAGGAAAAAAGTAAGAGCACAGCGTTCCCTTTATATAAATAATGCATTTTACAGCTGCGGGCCTGTAATATAGCGGATGGGAATAGACCACTCGATACAGAGGTGTGGGATTTGAACTTAGTTTTATTTGTTTAACTTGTAACCATTAAAACAAGATGCAAGACAACTGGAATACTGCCTTGTCTCTTTTCTTCCTCAGCCAGTCTTTCTATTATTCGTCTTGCCAGGTTTGTTGACAGTGTTCTTTTGTTTAGTGATAGGGGTCCTTAGATCTGTATGGGTGTGCCTTCTTGGCTTTTCACTTCATGTTCCCATAAATACACAACCTAGGCTTTATAGAAGGCTTGCTTCCTTTACATTGCTAGGCAGAGCTTGTGGTGACTTAGTGTCAGTATGAGTCCAGTGTTAGACTCCAGCTGTATTAAAGTTTAACCCTTTTCACAGATAGGAAGGAAGACTAAGCTCTAATCCTTGCGTCTCCACTTCCCTTTCCTCTGTCCTTCGTTTGTTTACTGAATCTTTCACTCCGCAGTACAAAATTGCCACTTCCACCTTCTCACCTTTATTCGTTAGCACTCTGTCCCTTCCTGGACTCCTCTGATGAACACTGGTTCTCCTTGACTCGCGTAGGTCAGCTGTTCATTGATCAAAGACTTTGCTTCATTCAGGTAGCCCCGCAGTGGCCTGTAACTCACTTGCAGGTTGATACTTCTTCGGCCTTCAGCGCCGGCTCCTCCCCCGCAACGGTGGGGGCTCGAGTGCTGCTTCGGGACTCTCAGCTGTTCTTACGGCTGCGGATTACTTTGCTGAGCCGGCTCCTCCCTCGCGAGGGTGGGGTACCTCTCAGCTGCTCTTACGCCCGGGTGTCTTTGCCGAGCCGGCCCCTCCTTCGCAAGGGTGGGGGCACCTCTCAGCTGTTCTTACGGCTGCTGATGACTTCGGCAAGCTGGCTCTTCCCCCACACGGGCGGGGGCAGCTCCCAACTGCTCTGACAGCCTCTCCCTCTGCAAGGATCGGGCCGGAGCGTCAAGCGGGCGGTCTCAGCTGGATCATTCACTGGCCTTCACAATGCCTTCTCAAGCCCTCGGTCACTTCCTTTCTCTCGACCTCTGCTGGCTCCCTTCAACAGTCTCTGACTATAACTTCACAAGACGCTCAACAGGAGCATATCTTGACTTATCTTTTAGGGCAACTCTAACTCAATAAGCCCATTCATATACGATATCCTCTTCAGAGGGAGCCTTTACCTCCTCACTCTTCTCCAAAGGCTAAAAAACAACAACAACACAGAAGTCCAGTATTAAAGAAGAGCACCTTATTGAAAAATCTCTTTATCTCTCATTGGACCCCTTGGTTGTCCTTCCAAGAGTTATGACCCTCCCTTCATGACACTTTATGACATCATCAGCTTACTCTTCCTGCTTTGCTTATGATACAAAGGGGATTTGGTTATTTAATTGGCTCTGATATGACTCATCCTCCTCTGGCATCATCACAGGGCCCCAACTCTTTAAAATGCTACACAACTACAGCTCAATTACAAAAGAAAAATCCTTACAACACTAATCTCTGCCTCTGTGCCACAGTGAAGCAACAGCAAACTGTGCCCCTCATTCCAGGTCTGTTTTGCCCAGCAACTGATTATGCTCAGGCCCCTCTGCATTCCACCCAGCAATTGTGACATGCAATAAAGGAAACAGAGTGCTCAGTGCTCAGCATTGCCTATTCTATCCAGAAACTGATTATGCTCAGGGCTCTCTGCATTCCACCCAGCAATTGTGACATATAATAAAGGAAACAGAACGCTCAGTATTCCATCCTCTAAAGGCAATCCATTGTTTGCTGTGTGTTTAATGACAAAATATAAGGAATTAGTAAGAGAGCTGGAAAAACCTTCATACATTGGACGCACATATACAAATATATATGAATATCAGTTAAAGAAGAGAAAAGCAAAACTGGATTGAGCTCTATATAGAAACACAGTAACATTTATACTTTAAAATTCTATTACCTAAGTGAGAAGGAAACTGCTTTAGGTGATGGGTACACCCCAGTTGTAGACATGCAGAACATTGCACCCCCAAATAGTTTTCTGCCTACAGCAGGTGACCCGCCAGTACTGTGAAAACACATCAGCTGTATGTGGGAACCGCTATGGCACTGAATAAAATAAATCCTTACTTATACATTGCGTACGCACCCCGGGACAGGCATAATTTGATGATCTGCCTGAACTACCACCTGATGAAGCATATAATCTCAATGAATATGACAGGTGCATAGTGAAACTTGACAAGCGTTATGAGTGTAAAGTGAGCATTATATTAGAACGGTATACATTCTGTAAGGGATCTCCAATTGAAAGGGAAACAGTGGAAGCATTCATCACAGCGATGAGAAGATTGACAAGAACATGCAATTTTGGACTGACAACGGAAGAACGTTTACAAGACCAGACAGTCATCTTGCCAAAAGACCCATCTTTTCTGAACCATCTGCTTGGGTCCATCTTTTGTCTACATGTTCTTGTGGCTCTTTACCTCTTCAGCGACATGATCCCACTGGGTGACCGTGCGCTATATAAATAGCCATAACATAATATACCACATGCCCACCTCTCAATGTGAGATGCTAGAAATGCAAAAGGAAAGAGCACTTCACCAAATGCTGCCATTCTGGTGACATCAATACAGTTGGTGTGTGTATTAGCCAAACGCTGCATACTGCAAAGTTGGAAGAAGGCCAGTCCACCTACACATGGGAATGGTTTTCCAACATGATATGGGCAGATGAATGTGAGGAACTATACATATCCACCATGTCCGGTACATCTAGGCCCAGAGACATATGGTGTGAATTTCGTTCCTACCTTGGGAACTTGTGGAACGGCCAGCTGGGTCCTGATAATGACAAACCTTAGAGTGGTTTGATGGTGTGGCGTGGGAGGAATGATTATGATATATGAATTGTAAAATGCCGCCCACCCTGCACCTACATCTGCCGACTATAATCCAACACTGGCATTTTATACTCTGTACCACTAGGACATGTTGTACTCTCTTTTGCCTGAAAGGGTATCCTGCATTATTTTTTTGTTCTCCCTTTTCTCTGCCAAACACAAATAAAAGAATGTTTTAAAACATGAAGAATGCTGTTGAACTGAAGAGTAAAGATTTAGTGTGTACATTCTTAGGCATGGCAGAGTATTATTCGAGATGTATTCCCAACTTTGCTAGCATGAATATGTGTGGATGCTTCTTAAAAATAATTCTCAATTCATATGGAGCTTATAGTGGTCCCAAGACTTTGTTGCTATCAAAGCTGCATTAGAATGCACACCTTCTCTTAAAGACTTCAAACTAACTGGAAAATTAATAATTACAACGGATGCCAGCAACACGGGACTAGGTGCAGTGTTCACGCAGATCGAAGACAGCAAGGAGTTTGTCATTGCTTTTGCATCATGTTTGTTAAGAGGAGCAGAAGTAAATTACTCTTTCATTGAAAAAGAACTTCTCACTGTCTAGTGGGCAATTGAGAAATGTAGAAGATTTCTATGGGGAACTGAATTCGTACTACATACTGTACACAAGCCTTTGAGAGAGACATTACAGAAGAAGGGTCTGGATGGTGTATCCTTGCGTATAAGGAGATGGGTTACATCACTGTAAAAATATCGATTTGATGAATAATATGTAGCAGGAAAGAAGAATATACCAGCAGACTGTTTGTCTCGCTTTGGAGTGGATGGGGAAGATGAAAATTAGTGCATGGAAGAGGGTGGATGTGTGTTGTATGTTGAGCCCAAGATGATAACAAGTAACAAGTGGGGAAGGAGTTTGGAAGGAGATAGCATTCTTAAAAAAGTGAAAGAAATTTTGGAGAGAGCGGTGAAGAAGTGAAGAAGGAGCAAGTTGGTGAAACCAACTTAGAAAGACTTTGTAAAGTGAGTGAAGAACTTGCATGTGGAAAGAGGTTATGTCATGAGCGGAGATAGATTAACTCCACCCACTGACAGGAGGAAAAGGATACTTGAAACAGCTCATGCGGGACAACAGGGTATCCCAAAAAAAAACAAGTATTGAGAGAGGAATTCTGGTGGCCAGGTTGTGATTTAGAAGTAGCAAGGACAGTAAGGGACTATGTACCATGCTGTTTAAGTGAATATAATCTCATGACAAGAGTAAGCACCATGTCACTTGTTAGAGTTCCCCGGCTGCCGTGGAAAAGAGTAGCCATGGATATTGTTGGAACCATTCATGGCAAAGGTGTAGACACAAATTGCATTGTGTTGATTGACATATTATCCAAATGGGTAGAGCTGAAGATCACAAAGTCTATTATGACTGGAGATGTTATCACTTTCATGGAATATGTGTTCAGGAGAGAAGGGTACCCAATGGGACTGTTGACTGACAATGAAGTTCAATTTTAATCTAAAGAGATGAATGATTATTTAATGAGAAATGGTATGCAATATATGGTGACTGCAATTTATCATCCTCAAACTAATGGGGTGGTCGGAACGCTTCAATGAAGTGATCAAAGACCGCATTAGGTGGGCATGGGTGAATGGTGAAGATTGGGAGGTTGTTGTGATGAGCAGGATGGTGGTGCACAGAATCTATCCCCACACCACGACTGGAATATCGCCATTCCAATCATTTAGAGGGATAAAACCCAACTACAAATAGAGTCCTCCGTGGAGTGGGCGAGCAAGATGAATGTGAGAGAGTGTCAAGTAGGTGAGGGAGAGAATGAGAGAAAAGCAAATGGAGGTACAATGGGAGGAAGTTGGTTAAAGAAAGAGATAAAGAAGAAAACTGTCAGGATTAAACTGCCTGGTCCATTGAGGCAAGGTCCCATGAAGTGATCCTCGACATGTGAGGTAGTGAACGTTTTGCATAATTCAGTGAGAACAGATGATGGTAGATTTTACAACATGAACAGAGTTGTAAAAGTAACACAAAAGAGGATTGTAACTGTGAATGTGCAAGTGGACGACAAAAAAGATTTCACAAGTGCCAATGGTCTGAGATGTGGCACTGATATGCCGCACAGGTCAATCAGCAGGCCTGAGAGATTCAAACACTTTGGGCCTCATCCCGATTTCGGTGGTATCCCAGTGTTATTACTGCTGGGATACCGCCTGCACTAATAGCGTTACTGCAAAACCCCCCAGGGCTATTAGCGCCGGATAACGGGTTTAGCTCTGAGCTGGGGGTAAATCCTGCCAAACCCATGATTTGGCGTACCCTTAAATTCGGCAGTTATAGCATTACCGCCGCATTTAAGGGTTACGGCCAAACTTGTGGGGGGGCAGTTTGTGTTGTATTCATGTTTTGTTAATTGGAGGGAGGTGTGTAATATTTTGATCCCAGCCAGCACAGTGCCTATGATGTAATGCAAGGAATGTTGAGTAGTGAGGGATCTAGATTCGAAGGATGACTGATAGATAGAGAGCCTACTGAAAGGGGGGATGCTGTGCTGCTGGAGGGACTTCAGATGATACTTGAAGAATAAACTAAAGTTTGTGAAACTTGTCTGGCTCTTGTATATTTCAGCTGGGTTGCCTTGTAGCTTTCTTTCATTCTTTCTCCTGGAACACTGCCTTTTCCTTTGCACCCTATATCTCTGTTGGCATCTCCCCCGGCTCCATTCTGGGCCCCTTACTCACCCTTTACCCATCCTCCCTCGGCAAACTGATCTCCTCCTTTGGGTTCTCCTACTACCTCTTAATGGATGGCACTAATGTCATCCTCGCCTTCTGCATCTTTACTCCCTTTTCACTCTGCCCACATAACTGCCTGTCAATCTGTGATCTGTCACTACATGGCATTCCATTGTCTTATGCTTAGCTGCTCCAAGAGAGAAGTAATCTACATTGTTTCTCCACTGACAGTCCTGCACCTCATTTACATATAAGCATTTGGGTGCTTTTTCATAGTAACATTAACCCCTACCACGTCATTACATCCACCTAAACAACTGACAGGATTAACCTGATCAATGACAGGAAAAGCACACCGCCTCCAAATCCTTCATACATACCCTGTTACTCAGGCGCCTGGACTACTGTGTCATCCTCCTGTTTGTGTACACTTGTGTATAGGCGCGTTATAAATGCCATATCATATCACTCCAATACTTCTTTCTTCCCACTTAACACATTACTTAACTTTGACAAACTGACCCTCAACAATCTTTCCCTCTCTTCATTCACTTTTTGACACTACCTACATGCCTGAGGACGTTCCATTAAGAAACAGTTTCTCTTCACATGCCTTCTTTATAGTCCCTCTTTGTTTTAAGTAGAATGCAGTGATTACTAATTTATCTTCATTATAGGGCTGTTCTTTAGTACAGCAAACTTCAAAAGTCATCTTTACAGGTAGAATATGTAAATGCCATCAGTCGTCCATGTCCTCCCTTGTCAGGTCTCGCTCTAAAACCGTTCCAATAAAACACTCTTTTTCATGGCCTAGGAGTTCCATGATGTCACCAGCCTGCTTTTCCCAAGCAGTCATTGTGTAGGATATAACCCATCCTCCCCTTGTATACCATTTAAAGTAAACAGCATGACTCAGTGTTTTAATAGATACCACGCGCCCCACTCATATACCAATATGGCCTGACTAGAATCCTATGACCTAGTCGTAATGTGACTCTTTAGGCTGAGGCGCCAAACCCGCCTCTCGTTTCAATCTTACATGGGTCACTAGCGTAACTGTGGCCCCCCGCAGCCCCTGAAATTGGGGCGGGGGGGTCTGTGGACCCTACAAGCCCCACACTGTTAATGCTAAAAAATCAAAAAGATGTGACCTTGCAAAGGTCCTACAAGCGCCTTTTTAATTTTTTGCTAAGCAGCGGAGAATGCAAGACTTTCTTTCCCTTGTCGGGACACTATCTGTAGGTGCCAGGCAATCCCAAAAATGAGAGAACCTCTGGCCGTCATAGCCCTGTCCGGTGCCCAGGCCCTGACTGGAGTCAGACCAGAAGTAGTAGTGCTGAATGAAGTTCCGCTAGAGACTGCAAGCCAGGTAAAATTAACAAGTGTTTCAATGTGTTCGTGTTTGTGAGATAGGATTTGGCACCAGATTAAGGCACTCAGAAACCAGCGCTCACCTCCACAGCAAGAGAATTAGGCATTGATGGAAATGGAAAAAAAAATAAGGGGAATCTCACAAGGGCCAGGGTGGGGGCAGAGTTGGGAGGAGGAGGCGGAGTTATGATATGATATTTTATTTGTATCGCGCTCATACACAAGTGTTTCAGAGCGCGACAAGGCAAGGGATGGGGAACAAGGGAGGACAAAACCAACAATCTTACTAGGCCCAGTGACATTGAGAATGTGCAAGTGCAGGGGTGAGGGAAGGGTGTAAGTGCAAGGGGGAGGAGTGGAAAGTGCTGAGCAAGGGATACATTGGCATTCAAACTCTGCTCAAAGGAAATGTTTGAAATAATAGTTTAAAAATTGAGAAATTTCTTTCAAGCTACTTCTTTCCAAACTCCACACTGTACATCAATTCCACTTTAAATCTCTTCCATGGCTGCGGTGCACTCAAAATGCTGTTAGTAATGCAGTTATCCTTAGTACATAAAGGGCTTCAATTACACACCTTACAGTAGAAGGTTACCAGGGTAGCTCAGCAGATTGAGCGACTGTTGCTGAGATGTTATATATTAAGAACTGTTTGTTAATCGTATCACTTTTTGCAATTCCTTATTAAAAAAAAACAAGTGCTATAAAATGTGCTTGTCCAGGGCCTGGGTTGGGTTGGTCACTTGTTTATATTTAGGGCGGAAATGGAGGTATTTCTGCCCCTGTAGTGAAAATTAAAAGTTGGCAACCACGAACACACAGTTTAATTTCCTAGTTACTGTTGTCAGCACAACAGACGCATGTATTTGTGATTAAGCAGTTTGACAAGCATATAACATCTTTAAAAATATAACTTGTTATAAAACAGAAAGGCAGGGGCACAAATATTGCAGGGTATTTGTGCGGTAGTCCGACAAAATAATAAACACATTTCAAAGAAAACTAGTAAAGGCAAGTTTAAGCAGCATTTTTTAGTTTGGAAATTACTCTTTTTCTTTTTCCTAGGTGGTGTCCCTTTAAGACTAGAATAAAGAAAACAAGCTGAGAAATGAGTGCCAACAAATGCACGAGTGACAGAGGGGGCAAGGATGACAGTGCAGATTAGATCACTGAGTCCCCAGCTTCCCTCAACTGGGGGCTCGTTAAAGCCTTGTCAAGGCTGAAGCATGCCGGATCTGAGATTCGGCCAGACATCTAATGCCTGATCTCAGACCTGGCAAGAGCCGGCCCATTGACCAGCGCTGGAGTTAGGGCATGACTGACACTGGGAGGAATGTTACTCAAAACCCTATATGGGTTCACACTGAACCAACACAGAGCAAGCTTCAAAAAAGGCATCAAGAAGAAGACATTCTTCTTGGCTGTTCGGAATGCTCCGAGGTTGCCTCTCCTTCCAGCCTCTGCTCTGAAAGCATTTGTTTTTACCTGCGCTTTTGCAGTGTACTCCTGTACATTGATTGCAATTGTATCTTCATGTGTGCCCTTCCTCTTCATGTGTTAAATGATGCCATGTTCCCCTTACATTGGGATTAAAGGCAAGAAGCCAAACAATAGTTCTTTGTTTCATGCATTTCTGCTCTGGTTATTACAGACGAAAGGGAACAATTATCACACCAGTTGATTCCCCAAAGGTGTTGTGTTCCAGAACCATTGCAGAAAAATTTAGATTTGGCATTGTATGGCAATGGGATTCTGCTGTCCTTGGGATGCTGCTGGCATCCCATGCCGATTTCTCAGATTTCTGGTGGCAGAGGTCTCTTCAACATCCTGGGGTCTGGTGTCTGGGTAGCAGCGCTCTCCATTCCATGGTTCCTGCCCACCATTCTGATCTACAGTGTCTCCTACAGTGCCACCTACATTCAATTCCTGTCAGGAATTATTGGCACCCATTGGTACTGACATTGTCCTGTCTGTAGTGTACATTATAAAAAAGATGCTACAACCACTAGTGCTGAACATTAGACTGGATTTTCCTGGATACAAGATCCGGCAAAATATGTCTCCCTGGATCACCATTTCCACCCCTCAAGAGATCTATTGTTTTGTTGCCAAAGCCGGGATTCGAAGATAAACGTACCCACTAGACCACTTGAACTTTTGGTTAGAATACAAGTGAATAAGCTTGTTAGGATTCATTCTGTGGAAAACATTTACACAACACAAGAAACCACCTATTATTCAGGAAACTACTCAAAACCTGGCTCTTCACATCATAATTAAAAAGACTAGCCACAGGGGCACCGACACAACTAAAAACATCAATGAGCGTAGAGTGCCTGCGATACACACCGATCTATCAGTGGGAAAAACTGAGGTAAATATCCCAAGATATACTAAAGGACCAAATGGGATACAGTCGCAATACGACCGAAGACAGTAAACATAGCAAACCAAGACAGAAAGACTAGAACAAATCATCAAGAAGACCATGACCTTAACTATGACCTTACCCAACAGTCATAAGGACAAAACATAGAGAGAGAAAGGAAGCACCGCATCACGGGCCCCATTACAATGGGTGAGAAACAGAATGTTTCATCACTACACACTGCCCACCAATACAAAGCAGGAAGCACAATGCCCCAACACACAAAACTACAACTAAACAATAGTCCCAAGGATGCTCGCCCCACGAAAATCAAAGAACCGGTCAGGACAGAAGGACAACACTGCAACACGACCCCGACCCTGAACCATTCAAAGCCTTAACTGACCAGGGTCACTCTAGATCACCTGAGCACAAATATCACCCACCCAGTCCCACACCTGAAGATTAGGTTCAGACGCACCCACCAATCCAAACTATACTCAATAGGAATCAGGTGGATCAGCACATCACCACCAAAACAAGTCGGCCCTTGAAGAACCAGCAACATCTGAATCTACAGGTTTAGAACTCTAACGGAATCATAAGTACCTGAACCAGGATACAGACCCCACTAACCCAACCCTCAATCCTCTGCATACTTACACCCACACAAAACCACACAACCATCTCTCTCCCAGCAATCCGCACGCACTTTACAACACCGCATCAACAACACATAAACTTCATCCACAGCACTCAAGGTCTTCATCCGATCCGATACTAGCACCAAAGCCCAGCACTCGGTGTATACCGAGCTGAAGCTGCCAACAGCACACCACTTCTCCCACTCTCATTCTCCCCTCCTCCCGACTAACCCTACCCACCCTTCCTGTTTACAGATCTGCCAGAGCGCCTGGGGACCAATTCCGTTGGTGATGGTGCGCTATACAAGTACCGCTAACAAAACATAACAAGCTTTGTAGGTTTGAAAGTTGTGGTTCTTTTATACTTTGTGTGCACCATCATAGGAAACTCTCCTCTCTTGGGTTATTTCCCAGGTTTTAATATTTAATATCCTGAAATGGAAATGTTTATTTATCAAGGGGCTTAGAAACATATCCTGTGAACTCCTGCGACACCGCCACACCCTACTCACTGGTGGTATTTCCAGAGTTAATAATTTCCATTTACAGCACTGGCCAGCGCCATATCTACAAATACCTACATACATTGCAGTGACACTGAGCAAGTACAATCATGTAAAACAGCGTCTGAAATAACATTGGACCTTCACATACTGCTTGTCCCACTGGTCAATAACTCAAAGGGAGGGCCCAGCACAGAATATATTAAGCCTTTGTTCAATTAGCCTTTACTCTGCAATTTCTTAAGCTCTGTGCAGTGACTCTGGGTCCTTGATGTCCTACCCTACCAGACATCTTGACCCTTGACTAATTTTTTCCATGCCCTTGCTCCTGGAGACTACTTGTCTTGTTCTCCTGATGACTTTGTTTCCCTCCTGGTCAATGCCTGGTGTTTGTCAGTCCTTTGGGCACTACATTATTACCTGCCTTATATATCCTGGCCCACAAGCACTGCATGCATCTTCTCTTCTTATTCCAACAAATCCTCTGTGTGTCCTACAGCAAGAGGTTATGCAGATTCTTGCACTATTCATTTGCATTTCTATTTGTGTTTGTATTTATTTATTACACATATTTTGTGTTTTGACCATACATAGAAAAAGAAACAGTTGACCACTGGCATAACGGGGACCCCCACCACCCTGGTGGGATGGAGGATCCCACCACCCCAGGTCAAGGGAGGGCCCCGTCCAGCCCTCACCCTGACTTTCAGTCAGAGGGCTGAGCTGGGGCCGACTGCAGCTGGCTCCAAGGAGTTGCACACGTCAGGCAGGAAGCAGAGTCCCTGATTCCTGTCTGTGTGCCATACCAGAGCCAGAGGCCTGGAAGGAAGAATGAGCATCGCTTGCGCAGTATGTGTATGTGAGTGCCTGTTGTGATTGTGCATTTATTGCTATGTATGTATGTATGTCTATGTGTGTGTGCACGTGAATGGTGCATGTATGTATTGGTGGTGAGTGTGCCTGCCGTGTGATTGAGAATGAAGTCTGTGTGGATTAATGTCCGGGTGCTCATGTGGAGAATGCATTGAGAATGAATGGCAATGCAAGAGATGCATGTGTGAGTGACTGGCGGGTGAATGGGTATGAATGTGATTGTGTGTGTGAATGTTCTTGGTGGGTCCTCGGATGAACATTGCAGTGTGAGTGAGAGAAAATCGGTGAGTTTGTGTGTGAGTGTGTGTGTGTGTGTGAAAGTTCTGGGTGGGTGCATGTGTAGAATGCAGTGTGAGTGAATGTGCAAGGGGATATTGATGAGTGATAGGTGAGTGAATGGGTATGCATGTGACTGAATGTCCTGTGTAGGTGGCTGCCCGTGCCCATGTGGAGAATACATTGCAAGTAAATATGAGAGAAGGTGTACCAGTGAGTGGATGGGAATGAATGTAACTGTGAATGTTCTAGGTCACTGGATGCATGTGTGAAGAATGCATTGTGGGTGGATGTGAGAGAAGGTTTATGGGTGAGTGGCAGATGAATGTATGAATGTGAATGCTCTGGGTGGGTGCATTTGTGTAGAATGCAATTTGAGTGAATGTGAGAGAAGATGTATGGGTAAGTGACTGGTGGGTGAATGGGCATGAATGTGATTGTGGGTGCATGTTTGGAGAATGGACTGAATGTTGTGGGTGCATGCGAGATAAAGTGTATGGGTGAGTGACCGGTGAGTGACTGGTGGGTGAATGGGTGTGAATATGAATATGGGTGTGTCCGAGTTACTGGGGGCCCAAGGAGCATGGGAACATTGTTGACATTTCCTTAAGTTACATGGCTTATTTTAGTGGCATTTTTGGGTGCAGTCAACTTGATGTGTGTTATGTGGCTACTCTGGCATTTTGGTACACCCAGTCTTGGCTTGACATTGCGTACCATTTTGTACTTGGCATCTATGATAAAACAAGCAAGCATGATATGTGTTATTACATGGCTAGACTGGCATTTTGGTGCTTCCAGCTTAGTTATTTCTTACTGTGGCATTACATTTGTTTACTGAACATCTATGAAAAAGCAAACATAAGCATACTGGTATGTCTAGACTGACCTGCATTGGACCTAGTTTGGACATGTTTTCTTATTGTAGTATGCCATTTTTAATGGTAATGCGAAAAGGAGAATGTTCTAAGGAGGAGGTACTGGCATATATTGGTGCAGCCAGCATGGAAATGTATGAGCATAGAAAACATGAACATATTTTTCATACTGGCATATAGCAGTGGTCGAAGTGTGCAAAAATAAGTAGTGGAACTATGTTCACTGCTGGCCTGCCCTCACTCCCCACAAAAACCTGTACCCCCCCACCCCCTCCAACATGTAACCCCCAAATGAACATGTGTGCTGTTTAAGGGAACATTCATTGCAGTGCACTGAAGTGCAAGTTTCAACTTCTTTCTACACTTATTTTAAAACATAACCATTCCGGAGAGGTTTCTTTTTAAAATAAAAGTATAGGAATGGTAAAACCAAATAAAAAAAAGTAAAGGAACATCACTCCCAGCCACTTCTGCCCACTTTGACCACTGGCATATATTGTGGGGAAAGGCATGAAAATGCATTGGGAATTGTTCCTGTACACTGTTGGCGACTTGCATCTATTGGATTTTTTCATAAATTACCCAACAAAAAAAATTGCAAACTTTCTGGTTTTTACCCAATTTTTCGCAAAAAAAGTGTTTTGTATAATGCACCATTTTAACCCATTATTCAACAGTTTTTCCCAGAGGGAGAGCCCCCTCGAACTTCCTTTGATTAATTTGGGCTCCCTCAATACACTTGGCTGCTCTTGCATACTTGTCAAAGTTAGCTTAAAGGAGGAGGAGATCAATCCCCTCTCCCGAACCACAGAAGCCGAATAGATTGACCCTCCCACCGTGGTTGGCACGGGTGCCCGGGTATATAAATACAGGAAACCACGTGGCAGCCAATGGGGGGAAGACGGAGTTAGGTAAGGGGAATAGACTGACAAAGGTAAGGAAGGGAAAAATCATATGCATACATGAGAGGATAACAACCTGCACACAACCAGACCTAACCCAGCAGTTCCTGACTTAATACCTTGGGCCCTGACCTACCCACCGGACAACATCTAGCATAATTCACATGAACTCACAAAGCACCGTGGACATTGCTACAAACACAGAAACAAACATTTTCCATAAAGTTGACATGTCATGGCGTGCAATGAATTACTGAAAATGAATGAGACATGTTTAACACCCCCACTAACATGGAACATTACACTGCACATATAGGACATATGAATGTGTGAAGAAACGTGTAACACCTCTATGACATGGAACATTTACACTGCACATATGGAATTAACTTGTGCTTAAGAGGTGCTTGGATACACGAAACTCATATAGAGCCCAAAAACTTAATCAGGGCGCAGATTGCTTTCTAAGCGCTTGTTTGATCAGACTTCTGGAGGCATAACACTAAACGTGTTGTAAATAGAACATGGTGCGTATATCTGTCTCACAGAGTCTTTTGAATATAGAAAACACACTTAACTGCTTGCCCGGACACCTTTCCCCGACGTCCGGACACAAACAAACATTTAAATTAACTCAAGATGTGGTCGCTTTTGAATCACCGCCGCGACCCGAGGATTTAGCAAAATATAAACATGTTTGTCCACTTAGCTGGCTGTCCGGGTGCCTTCCGCGGCTGCCCCGGACCATAAGATAGAATGCATCGAAGGCTTTCACCACCGCGACCCGAGTCGTAGCCTGCCTGCTTCACTGGTCCATTTGCTGCCTCGTCGACACCGCCCGTGCTCTCCAACATTAATCATCAGCACCTGAGCACGGGCGGTTGGCTGTAATATACACGCCAGCTGATTGTCTGCAGCTGACCACTGGCGCGCATAGGGAACTACGAATCCTCCCGATGCCTACTGGGAAGTGTAGTTCCCAATTTATTTATGAAAGATAAGTTTTCTCTGCACCCTGTTCCTTAACCCCTGAAACCTGACAATACTTGTTACAAATATTGACGCCACTCCAATAAAAAAAATTCACCAGTCACCACTGGTGGCTCGTCCATGTGGGTGCTAGAAGCTAGTTACTGCCCCTCTGTTTTTACACTAGGTGAAAGAGTTAAGCTTTGATTAATGAACATACACCTTTCATCTAGCGCAGTGAGCATGTGCCCTTGGAGCAGTATGATCATCATGGACGTTTCACATGAATGGTGGTCCAGGCGGTACTGGTGTGTGGCACTTTGAGGAACTTTAAGTGAGGGGGAATCACCAGCATGGCTTGCAGGGGGCTCCCAAATTTTGTGTAATGCCACTGACATATGTGATCAATAAAAGTAGTTTATAGGCAGCATTTATCATGCGTGTCAATCATGGTACAGCTATATCCAGACACACCATCAAATGCCTTGCATGCAACGATACAATTAGTACAGGCACTACGTAACATGCCTTGTGTTAACTAGCACACACATAAACAGGCATGTCCAACCTTGCTCTGTATGTGACTCATATACAAACACTACTTGCCATGCTTTGTATGAAACTCATATACGGGCACTACATACCATGCCTTGTATGTAATTATCCAGCACTATCTAGGCACTACTTAACGCGCCTTGTGTGCTACAGTGCACATTTTTAGAGGCACTAAGTCAGATGTTTTGTACACATGTGTGTGATCATATGCAAACCATACCTAGCAAGCCTTGCATATATTCCATTGTATGTTGACACTGCTTGACATGCCTTACATACGTATATTATATCACTACAGTTGCATATATGAATATAGCTTGTGTAAGGGAGGAAGGGCCTACTTGCCCCCCTGTACATTCTGCATGAAAGGAATCTTTTTGCTCATCCCATCACAGGGAGATGTCCCCCCTCTCTTTCCTCTGACGACGGCAGAAAGAAGCCATGTGATGACACATATAGACTCCATTTTGTGCCACCCCAGACTCCATCTTTTTACTAGGCTGCAAAATGATTTCTAAAACCCTTCTCTCCCATCGTCCAGTGCTGCGCGTAGCCAGCCCTGACACCACCACCACCTCCTCCCCTGTGTGCACTGCGCCGGCCCTTTTCTCACGGATGCTGAGGCACGAATTATTGCCCACAGAAACAGTATTCTTTCTCTTCCTCTGAGAACATTGCCCTGTGTGTGACCAGGGCAAATCTTGACTTGTGTACTCATCCGTCTCCACAAACCTGCTCCTGCTCCTTCGACCCCCACCTTTAGAAATTACTGCCTGTACAACCTTTTGCCCCTCTGCTCTCCTTTCATGTAACTGATTGAACAACCCTTCCCCACCCTAAATTGCCCGCCATATACCTAACCCTGTGTGATCATATATTCTCCTTTAGACCAACCCCCATCAATCCGTTCGTTTGAACCATGAGGCACTGGGTAGAATGAATCACAGCTCAAAACCCCCCAGATACGGCTCCTGGGAAGAGAGTCCACTGTACCCCTGCCCCATGAAGGCCTGGATTAGAATGTGTATATGTTTGCCCACGATTTATAGGTGACTCACCATTCTGGTACAAGGTTTATGCCCAGCATTACTCTTTGCATGCCAATAATTATTGTGTAGTTTAGATTTGCTAGAACAGTTACATCTTGTAGACCCAGCCTGACCTTCACCCTGCAAAGATGAGCCCAGCTGACCAACATGCCCATAGTCTGCCCCAGCTACAGCAACCAGTCAGCGTCTGGCACTGTTTATTGTTACATACTGGGCCATAGGGTCCCACCAATGAACGTTGTTATATTTCACTGTATGTAATGACCTCACTCATGACGTGTTCTTCTTTTATAATGTACTGTTCATGTATTGTGGGGCAGAGTGCTCTCAAAGGAGCAGAGTCCCCTGCGTGCATCCTTTATCTGATATAAACTTTGTTCAACTTGTAATCTATCTCCTGGTCTCATTCCCTACTGGGGTGTGTCCGTTTATTCTGAGTTTGGGATCTGCATTGTGGAATGACCATCTTCACTTGGTGACCCCTTAGAGGTGATTGGTCTGGGAAGACCCCCGTACTCTTCAGCGAGATCTGGGGCACCCCCATCAAGACCACTGCCACCTATGGCTGACTGGTATTTAAACCACATACCTCCAGAGCAGGTTTTGCGGGCCCCCCACTTATCAAATACCCAACTGCTCGCCGGAGCGAGTGACGGCTTGGTTGGTGGAGGCACCCGAATTGTGGATAGACCGCAAACTGAAGCTCTCGGACCACCACAGACACGTGAGTATCGATTGCAAGGTGAATTAATGTATGGAAAATTGATAGAAGGGTCAGATCAAATAGCGAGGGAACGGGCTGTGGATTGGATTAGGTGCGAATGTGATTGAGTGATTGTTGATTAAGGTGTTTTTTTTAATGTTCTGTATGGCCATTAGGTGATGAAATAAAGAGGAGATACTGGAACCTAGCTCCGGAATGGGGTGGAAGGCGGCGCTGCATAGTACTGTCTCGACCAGTGCAGGAATATAAGTGAGGAAAAAGGAATAAGTAGAAGTCTTGTATATTGAGTAGACTCTGAAAATAGCAGTAACTCTTTCTTTCTTTTGGTAGTGATAAAAGTTGTCTAGAGGTCAGCCCAGAAGGGACCAGGCCAGAGTGAATGTAAAGTTGAATGAAGGGTGAATTTTAGCATTATTGAAGGAGGGTAGACATCACAAAAGGTCATAAATACATGTTTTTGTTCCACGTTGTCAGTGAGTTGTGTCAGTTTAGTCAACCTGTTCATTGGTTTATGTTTCTATGTTTTTTGTTCTCCCTATGAAATGGTCAAAGCAAAATTAGGTGTGGGCAAAATGTTTTGAAATATATGTGAAAAATTGATGATAAGAGATACAACTTTATTGAGGTATTGACAGTGGTGATTAACACACATACACACGCACCCACAAAGTTGGAGAAAATAATGGGAGCGGATACATCACTCCTACACATCTGCCAACACCTCCCCTTGTATAATGAGAAAATAAAAAAGTACCATGGGCAGTGGCTAACAGAGATTAAGGGGGAAGGGTCCTCTCAAATATGGCCAGAAGGAGGATCTTTTGATAAGGTGGTGTTGGACCTCGTGCCAACATATTTAATGACCAAGTATAAAGGGAAACAGCTCCAAAACAGAAGGGAAGTATTGGATCTCTGGAGGATGTTCGAAGAGACGCCTCCTACAAATAATAGGGAAAAGGAGTCACAACCTATAGTGGCCACAAACCAGGAGGGAGGAGGGGGAAAGAAGCAGGGAGAATAACCAAAGAAGCTGTACCCATTGCTGACAAAACCTGCTAAAAGATTTTGTGACCCACTGTATTTACCCGACCAAGTGCATCAACTACACCAGCAGTAGCGCCCCCCCCCCTATGATCCCAAGAGCCCATATGGTCCAACAAGCACATCCCCAGCCCACATAGGACAAATAACTCAAAATCTAGAAGAACAAATGGCCAATACCCAAGTGGAGCTGTCCCGATTAAGGTCACTGTGTGAAAGTACACTACCGCTGCCGGGGGGAGGACAGACATCGCCACCGCCACCATTGAAAAACTCCCCCATTATAGCAGAGGATGAATGGAAGTCCGGGGAATTGCTATTTCACATTGTTAGTGCCCCCATTAAAATAGTACAAGTAGAGCAGGAAGGTGAGCAGGTAAGTGCGGGGCAAGGTAGTGTGGCATCTGACAGGGAAGAGGAATGTTGGAGTGATATTGATGAGTACGAGGAAGGAGCAACAGGAGGGGGTTTGCAAGTTCAGTATCTGATACCACAGGTATGAGGGGAAGAAGAAGGTTGGGAAGGAAGGCTCAGGAACAGGTTACAGAGAATGGCACTGGCAAAGAAAAAAGGAATGAAGGTAAGTAAGGGCAGGGGGAGAACACATTTACAGATGCCCCTCATCCATGAGGGGGAAGGCCTCACTACGTAACTTGGGCGCTGATGGATAAAACCAATTTGTTGAAAACGCTACCCCCCATGTCTGGGGGTGCAGGAAAATGGATATATGCCTTTGAAAAAAACACTGCAGGGGTCCCCTTAGCAATAGGGGATGTCAAGAGCATGCTAGTATCTGCAGTAGGTGATCAAGCAGACTGGGTGTGGGTGAAGGTGGGGTTCGCGGCAGTAACAATGGACAGTGACTGGCATGATGGACCATAATTTAATAATGTGAGAGATCAGGTGTGGGATGCACTGCTGAGAACCTTCCCTGATACCCCCGATTAACACTTGGTGATGCAATGCACAATGGAGGATGAGGCAGATGCTGCGCAGTACATTCTTTGGGTGCAGGATATGTGGAGGGCAGAGACGGGCATGGCCTGGAACCAGTCAACCTCCCTTTTTTACTTTATAATCAAGAGACGCCTCCCAAAGGAGGTACAGATGGCCCTTGATATAATTGCTGGGATTGAAGCCAAAGGATGGCCAGAAATACAAAGTATTATAGTACATCATTGTAGGAGGATCAAAGAAAGGGAGAAAGATATTGCACAGAGGAGATTGGCAGACGAAGCCAAACTCGTACAAAATAAACTGGTGAAGGTTGCGGCAGTAACAGCCGCACTGCCCCCAGAAAGGCAGGGAAACGAGTAGGAGGGGCCGACAGCGATGCAGGCTAGGATGGCAGCTACATGAGCAGTAAACGGTCAGGAAAAATTGGCTGGAGAAGAGCAGTATGGAGGGCGCCAGTGGCCAGGAAGGCCTGGAAGAGGAAGAGGTGGGTACCAGCGAGGGGGGTATGGAGGACAAGGGCCCAGAGGAGGAAGACAAGGAGTAAGTTGGTCATTTGGGAGGTGTGGCCATTTTGCGAGGGAATGTCGTACCCGTCCCATGCCGTATTACCAAAACCCACAAAGGTTTAAAAATGAACAGCAATTTGGCCATCTGCACCTATGGGCTGCCTATGGAAGGTTATGCACAAAAGGAACAGACTGACACACGGTTGACACAAGGGCCCAGAGCACCACCACAGTGGGCACAATGGTTAATACACCAAAATCAGGTGGGGAACACACACAATAACCCTTTTACCACCACCAAAAACAGTGCACCAGTGCCATTTGAGGGATCAGCTATGGTTGTAGAAAACATATTTTCTTTTCCAGGGACGAACACACACCCAGATTAGGACAGCCCACAGAGAGCACTTGCGTGTCCAGTCCTATCAACTACCCTACGTCCAGACGAGGAACCACTGGCGGGGGCGTAGATAGGTGATAGACAGTTCATCTTCATGGTGGACTCAGGAGCGGAAATATTGTGCCTAATGGAAGGCAGATTTCCGCTGTCGGGCTAGAATTTGGAAAGGCAGGGATTTTCTGGGGCTGTGTTCACGTTTCCTTACACTAAAGAGTTGGATGTAACGATAGGGGGAAAAACAGTGCGAGCACTCCTATTGTACCACTAAGACTCGCCAGTAAATTTGCTAGGGATGGATTTCCTTCATAAGCTTAATATGACAATTTCCTTCACTGAGAGGGATATAGTATGCTCCACCCCAGGAATATGCCCACTCCGGGCAATGCTGTTGATTAACAAATAGAAAACGCAGACATGTTTGTGTATGGGATATAGCTCCTAGCAAGAGCGGTGCCCGAAATATCAGGAAAGGAATGGAGAGTACCCTCTGACTTTGTTTTCCGCCCTGTAGCTGCCCCAGAAATACTACCAGGTAACATCCTCTCATTCGATCTGCAAGGGTACAAGTATCAGCTGTGCGTATTGTGGCAATAGGACTGGACATGCACCAATACAAGTGGCGGACAGTACTGTGCATAGACCCAAACATAGCATTGCACGATCTGACAGACAAAGAGCTGTTCACTGACTATGACAATGATGAGGCGATAATAATGGAAATATGCATACCATGTGATATAATGATCCAAAACAGACGAGTATCGAACCCTCTCATGGCCATTATCAGTGCGCCTCCATCATTCTTTGATGAAGACATGCAGCAGGTACCCACAAATTTATGGACCACCAACCCCAACGATATAGGGCTCTTGCGAGAAGTAACACCAGTAAAAATTAAGCTCAAACCTGGCGCGGTGCTACCCCGGGTGAAACAATATTCCCTATCAAAAGAAGCCAAAGAGGGAATAAAAGAAATGATACATGCACTGTTACAACAGGGTATCATTGTACCATTAAATTCCCCTTGCAATACGGCAATTTATCCTATTAAGAAAGCGAAGGGAGGGGCTTGGAGGATGGTACAGGATTTACGCCCACTTAATGATATCATACAGAAGGAGTTTCCCCTTGTCCCGAATCCTGCATCCCTTTTATGCAGCATCCCAAAGAAAGCCACACATTTCACAGTGGTAGACTTGAAAAATGCTTTTTTCTCAGTACCACTCGATCCACGCTCCCAATATCTGACTGCACTTACCCCGAGGGGGGAGGGGGGGATATGAACATTGCAGATACTGTGAAAGCCCAAGCATTTTCAACAGAATATTGCATGAAGATCTTGGCAATATTGATGTTAAAAGCATAGTGTTACAATACGTAGACAACCTTTTGATTTGCAGTGAGAATGAGGAACAGTGCAGAGCTGACTCGATAACATTACTGAATTTGCTGGCACACAAAGGGTACATGGTAGAAAGAGGGAAGTTGCAGTACTGCCTAGCAGAGGTGCTATATCTGGGACAACTGATATAAAAACATGGGAACAGAATAATACCCGACAGGGCAGCAGCAGTACGTGCAGCAGCTAGGCCTCACACATTTAACACTTGACCTCCTTTTACAAGGAACTCACATACACCACTACAATGTCTTGATTGCAGACCGCATTCAAGCACTACCTCCTTGATGAAGAAGGAGACCTAGAAGTGCATATTCATTTCCCTCCCCTAGACACCATACATCTCCCTTACTCCTTGTTTCTGTTTCCCTGTGCCATGCCCCTCAAATGTCACATTATTTTTTGTATAATTGATATTTATAAAGAGTGATCCTAGAGGGGAAGGAATGGAGCACTGTCTATAGGTGGTAGCAGGAAGGGTGTGAGGTGAGGGTAGCAAAGCTGACTTGGTTGGGTAGAGGGAGCAAGGGAAGATGGAGCACCAGAGGAGGAGAGGTAGGGTTGAATGGAGGGATCAGTGATTGGCAAGTTGCTCTTTGAGGGACAGGACTTTCAGGTCCTTCCTAAAGTGTAGGATGGAGAGGGCCAGTCTATTCTTCAATGGTACTTGTTAGAGAGACAGGGCACATAGTAGGAACATGATTTTTACCTACTATTTTCACTTGTGCAGTTATTTGTTTCCAGTCCGACATTGTTGTGCCTTCTGTTGGTGCACTGGCATAAATGCCAAAATGATCCATTCCTTTCAGCTGATGGTAGTCCAGCCCTGATTTTAGCTTTGCAATCTCAGACTTGTTGTCATGGGATATAATGGGTAGATCCAGGATTAAAAGTCCCATAATGCAAAGTTAAAACCAGACATGAATGTTTGTCTCCTGAATGGAATGGATAACATTGGCATGCATGTGTTGGCCTCCAGAGTTAATGAGTTTGATTGCTTCATTGGTGATGATCAGTTTCTTGAGCATGGCATATGTCTGAAGGGCTTGGCAACACAGCTCATTAAGAATGAGTGTGTTTTCATTACATTTTCTTTGTTCTGTGATGAGCATTTTGCAGAATGTTGGATGGCTTACAGATATGTCAATGTGGTATGTGGGAATGTGTCATCCATGTGTGAGATGACCAGGGCCAGATAGACTATTCCAAAACTTTGTTGTGGAAAAAAGGGCGTAACTTTCAGGGAGAGAACAAGCTGTTCCAATTTTTGTTTATTTCATCTTGACCATGTGTATTGTAAAGTAGCTTTCACATTTAATGGTACCACTGAAATATTTTGTTGCTGGGTGAGAGCTGAGGAGCACGTCTTCATAGGAGTATCCAGAATGCATTCAGTCTTTGTTGGGTTGAGCTTGAGGTAGGTGCTTGACATGTAGGCATGATTGAGGGTCAGGCAGTTCTTGTATAAGTGGATATCATTATTGAAACTTATTGTTTTTATCTGCATGCCAATTGAACATTGCTGTATCTTGATCAGGTTCCCCCATAGGTTCCATGTAGAGGTTGAAAATTAAAGTGGATAGGATTCAACTTAGAAGAATGCTTCAGTATACTGGGCATCACTGGAATCTGCCCAGGCTCTTCTGGATGAATTGATGTCTGTTGGCGAGGTTGGATTTGAGACACTTGTAGGATTGTTCCAGAAAAGCCCATGCAGGTACTTAGGATGTTGAGGAAGGCTTCATGGTCAACAATATTGAAGTCAACAGAGAGGCGGAGAAGGGCAAGAAACACTTGTAACACTTGTGTATAGGTGCGTTATAAATGCCATATCATATAATATCATATCAAGTAGGTAGGGGTCCCATTTGTCCATGATTGGGTGTAATTCAAACATTTGGATTGTTGCGATCACTGTGTTGGAGCATGGTCAGAATCAGGATTTAATAGTGCTGTTGGAGATTGTTCTGTTTGATCCTTCATATGCATCTGGAGGCTCAGTTTTCTTGATTACCATGTAAAGGAAATAGTAGGCAGGTCATCCCGGTCATCAGGTCATCAGGTCATCAGGATTTCTTCATCAGGGGGGAGCGTATGCCCCATTATCAGTGCATTTTCAGTGCATTTATGATACTGAGTAAGGGTGTCAGAGTTTTTCATATGATGCCATTCACAATGAAGAAGGACATGTAGTAGTCTTTTTAGGTGATACATATGAGGGTAGGGATGTAACGGTATAACGGTATACCGTTAAAGATACTGTGAACCACTTAATTGAACAATAATAACCGTCACATTGTTTATACCGGTATACCGTTTATACCGTTAAGTGTGCTTTTCAATCTGATTTGAAAAGGCTGCAGTAAGCAAGTGCTGCGCAGTCTTGGTCTTGCACTGTTGGATGTGCCGTCTGCCAAGTAGTTTCAGTTGGAGCCGTTTTTAATGCCATTCCATAAACCACACATGCCTGACATGAAATCAATATGTTAGAAATAGGAAGAATAAAAATAGTGCCAAGAAGGAAAAGGGTTTACTTTGGGATGGCGACTTTGGGGTTTATATATTTATAATGGATAATGTTTGCTAAACATATGACAATGGGGGATTTCCCTGGTTCCATCATTGAAATTACATATAATAAGTCACACTGCGAAATTCACTCAGCTCTGTGGGTATTCCCTGCTGCCATACCAAAGGGTAACATATCCGTGATTACTGAACACCTTTTGGCCCGCATGTAAACTAAAGGCTGTAACGTAAAGAGAGAGTGTGTGTGTGCGTGTGTGTATGCGCACAAGCGTATACTACCATCAGCCTCCATCGATCTGTGGCATGCAGGTTATCAAGATGGCAACATGTTCATCTTCACCAGTAGCCAGTGGGGGAGCTAAAACCCTAAATGACCACTTAAGAAAAGCTATTCAGTTTGCTTTGCCAGTCGCAGCAGGGCTCTGCCCCCCCTCCTCTCCACACGTGTGTTTGGTGGAAGCAAGGGGTGGCATTTCAGTGGAAAGTATGTTGAAAAGCCCAATTCTGGCCCTGGGTGCCTGGTTTTGTTTGTGATGATAAATCTGACAATTTATGACCTTTTAGAAAATATTTATTTAGATTAGTTAACTCCACCTGATATACCGCGATAACCATGATATACCGTCATTTGGCAAGAGGGTTATTATACCGTCATAAAACTAATACCATGACACCCCTATATGAGGGTTGCTGAAGTGATGGTCAAGCCCTCTGTAGTAATTGTCCTGCATTTGCTATGTTTCGATGCAGGTCAGGGATACCTGGTATGTTTGAAGCTGTGAATGTGTTGGTTTCATTGCCCATCTTGTGTGTGAAAATGTTGGTGCATTTAACTGTGGATTGCTGTATTGCAGAGTCTGGGAGAGGTTGAACGATGTCCTCCGCAGCTTGGAGGATTCCTATGCTCTTCAAGCATTATTCCATGATTGATGGTGTGTTTTGCATTGCTGGTGGTGAACTCTCTGTGTGCGAGGCGGTGCACCCAAAGGTCAAATAGGTCTGCAAATGTTGTTCTGTAAATCTTATGTATATTGTAAATTTCATGTTTTCAGCTCAGTGATTTGACTTACACATGCACCATTGTCCTTTCATGAATTTGTGCCTTAATTTCCCGAAACATCACCCCAGACAGGCCTATGCCTCATCGATTACTCTCCCTGTCTGCTCTCTTATAAAACACAGACATTGAATATCTCCATTTCACTTGTCCTTTTACATTGTATTTTCTATAGAGGGTCTATCCTTCTTCTCAATTAAATAAATAGTTATAATTGTTGGCCCAATATATCACTTCATGATGGATTTCCTCAGACTTTAAGCACTGTAATGCAGTTGCTTTCATAATACCCCATTTAACATTTCTCATACGATCAACTTCAGAAGGATGAAAGGCTAAATTGGGCCATTTGTGAGATTCCAACTGAAAGGATATAATACAAATACAAAATATAAATCTGCCACAGCAACACTAATCGTATTCGTATGGTACTTTTGAGTGCCTGACCTGTAGCTGAGAGTGCTACAGGTGTTTGTCCTAACTGTTTTGGTAGTCACAAACACTTTCTTGAATGCAATCTTCAACTGGATGTCCAACAGTCTGTGATTACTTTGGCTGTGATATTATGGTTTTAAACAGAAACAAGGGGATGCCAATGACCTTTCCCTGTATCATTTAACTAAATACTGCCCTAGTTATGTATTCCTCCAACTAAGTTAAGAGAAAGTGTCTTTTTGAATGTTGCAATGGAAGACATCCCTCGACCGTCACCAGTTCACCAGAGTCCCAAACTTTAGTTTAACCTCTATACTAATGTGACTATGATGGTGCATGGCAATCACAAATATCTACTCTCATTTGACTCCTTGCTAGGGTGACTACCTGCCTTATTACCACAATACCATCATCAAACAGGGTGATACCAGACTTCTCTTTAATTCCGCTCCACAGACTACCCATTATGTCAAACTGCCCTCTCTCACTGCTATCCTACAGCACGGCTCCCATTCAGGTGCTATCCACCAACCCTATGGCTCTCACCATGCATAATCCTGACTTATGTGAATGATCCTCCGCTCCTACAAAAGCACTCCCCTGTCCATCTTGCTCTTGCCTGTGAACAGAAAGCCGAACCTCGCCACGGTCATTAGTATATGGAATCAACCACTAACCATGACTCCAAGTTTCACAATTTCTTAGCAGACTTCAAGAATGATATACTTGCAGTCACAGTGACGTGGTCCATAGCCAACAACGTACGTATACATAATGGGCCCTTATCAGGGTGCACTCTAGAATGAAGAAACAAACAATTTGGGTAGTTCAATGGCACACATAGGCTGGCTTTGAAAACATTAGTGAAGAAAGTGTGGGTCCTTTCAAGAGGTCTTTTTTCGATGATTATTCTTCATACATCACCCAAAACAGCAAAGAACACGAACATTTGGGTGTGTAAATGACAAGAGAAACGGCTAGCAGCCAGATATGACAATATAAAACAAACCAAAACCGGAATTTAAAAAAATGATTAGACAGCTTACGATAAACATCCTTGTGAAAACATTAAGGCTATGTACAAATGATTCCATATTTCAATAGGACCAAATAAATGCAGCTCTAAAACAGCAGTGGAAAGTAACGGTCACTTATTGTACATGGCATGGCCTGGACCTTTATTCGGTGTAGGTCCCCCGTAAGAGGGTAATGGTGGCCATATAGAACTAGAGAGCAGGGGACAGTTGAATAATGACCAATACAATATGAATCCTTTAGAGAACAACTGTAATACTTTACATTTAAAACAGTGAACGTTTAGTGGATACACTCCTACCTCTAAAGTAAGAAGTAAGGTATACCACGGGTAGAAAGGTTAATCTCTCACAACAACCCACTAAAGTCAGGCACATGGCATAAATACATGAAGCATAGCTATAATGCAAATTATTTATCAAACAAATTCATTCTGATAAAAATGACAGCATGTTTTTGTTCATTACTAGTGCCCCAAATCAGCATTTTATTTATATACTGTTCTTCCACAGAAGAAATGTCTTAATTTATGGAGATGGTTCAGCAACATGATGTATTAGTGAGCTTGTTAGCTTGAAAGCCAAATGAACAGCATCCCAGCCATTAACCCATTCCCAACCAACGAACCCACCCAGACCCTTGGGTCTGGCTCTTTTATATTCTGCAGGGAACCTGACCTACGAAGTTTTTAGAAGCATGCTACTCCTGCTTCCTGTCTAGAACAATACCACCCATTGTCCCAAACTGTAGCCGTTGTTAATGTTCATGCCAGCAACAACACGTACGTTCGTTTTCGGGTAAACATAGCTGCGAGATCCGATTTTGATCTCGTCTTCCTCAGGCCAGGGGCGTGGAGGGGTTGCTAAGAGGCCTATCACCTGTCCCCTTCTTAGCACATAATCTGTGGCAGCAGCAAATGATACCTTCCAGTAAGAAAAAGAGCACAGCTATACATACATGTGTGGTAATATAGGGTTCTTCAGAGACGTCACTACTAATAGCACAGATTATATCACCAGGCGTACATAGAGTAGCTGTATGGGGAGCGATTTGAAATGCCTTCTTTTGCTCATTAAATCGTACTTGTACAACGGAAATCTCTTCTGTATGTCTGTAATCTTGGTTACTGCTGCGATTAGCCAGGGCACTACCTTTGGCCACTCCTTTATAAACTCTAGATGGAGACTTGAGGGTTTTCTATCTACTACTGGCCAGTACACATTAAACTGTCAAGTTCCTGTCTGCAGAACAAAATGGAAATCTGATGTAGGAACTGAGACCAATTACACACACTTATCCTCACCATGAAATGAGAGTTTACCTTTCAATGTTATCACAGTTAACTTTCCATCCAAACAAGTCATGTTACCTACCAATAGTACCTGACCTTTTCCTAGCTTATTAAGGAATTGCAGCAATAATGGCAAAACAGGCTATCATTTCGAAGCTGATGCTATTCCTAGCCATGAATAAGGGTTTATCCTTGGGGCAGTTGTTATGTACCTGGCTGATCTGCCAGGTGGTCACAATTTGCACATGCTCAGGCTGTAACCCAGTCCCAGTTACATCCAGCTCAAGGGCCAGGCACAATTTTGCTGGTGGAGACCCAGACAATCTTTTTTGAACCCTTAGCTGTGAAGGTGCACTCTCGATTTCCACATGTCCACATGTACTTCTAAAGGTCTCTCCAGGGCCAGAGGCCATCTCGTGTTTCCAAAACATTTACCAGGATTCCTGGTTGGCTGTTTTGCTACACATCTTCCCAGATACTCAAGAGTTCAGAATTAAGGGAACCATGTGCCTCTTCATAGGCGATGGATTGGTCCCGAGGACATCACTCCATTCATAAGTTGTATTAGTACATCTAAGTGAGCTTACTGAGAGCCCAAACGGTGTGTAACTCCTCAATATTGATGTTGGTGTTCATGCATTTTTCCAGAGAGATAAGCCCTCTTGCTCTTTCAGAGCAGACCAAAATGCACATCTAACCTTTGCCCCTTCAACTCAGGCCAAACTGCTTTGGGAGTATTGGCCTGATCCCAGATCCAATTGCCGACTTTCCTTTTCTTTCTTCCTATGCATAACTACTCATATTGCTACTTCGGTTGAATAGAGACCCTCTCAGTATAATTGGAAAGCATCATGACCTGAAACATAGACAAGGGCATAGTGAAAATCAGTGTCACTAAAGTGGTGCTCAAAAGAACATACTGAAATCCTGATCTATATAGCTCACACTCTGTCTCAAACCACAATGACGGACTATGCATCTGCACGTTTCTCAGAAACTCAACAACCAGAAACGTAGGTGAGATTAGATACTGTATTTGGGTAAACATTCTATTACCAACTCAATACTGTTTCTGGAAGTCAAAGTGGATACTATACAGCAATATAGTTGATAGGATTGTTGTAATCCTTCCCTAACAATGCACTGTGATATTCAATCTGATACTCTCCTGATACAGCTATTTGATGAAACACACAGGGCAAGTATACAGAATCAGTGACCCCACTCTCAGTGGCACCCTGAACCCTTTATCTTAACACCATTGTTGTGTTTGTCACATAACAGCACCAATAGACTGCTTATAGGATCTCTTTTCTTCCCAATCTAGAGTGTAAAGCAGAGTAACAGCAATATGGTAAATCTTTGACATGGGATGGTTAAGGGATCACGTCAGCATCTGTGGTTTGTTTTGTTACAGCAGCCATTTTCCTTTCCAGCACAATTCAGGGTGTGGGTCAATTTTGAGGATTGTGTTTTTGTGTTAAAACACAAAGGTAATCCTCTTGATATATCCAATTAGGGATGGCTTCAAAGGGATACGGAAGAACGACACGGGACACATGCTATTTTTGGGAGAAACTGCCAAAAAAAGTCCACTCCACATTCCCAACTTCCAGTAAACTGCATGAGCCCCCCTGCCAATGGATGATTTACTATCCCTGGTACCACAGCCACATCAAAAAACTCAGAGGTGGCGACCCAGCTCGAAAGGTTATGACTTTGTATTGGTTCAGAAGAAGAGGCACAAGAGAAATTGTAAATCAGGGGACAAGCCAATACATCTGACCTACATTAAACAGACATGCCCCTGTACTTTAATGGCTGAATTTGAGACCAACAAAACCATATGTGGTTCCTTTCCCTCTGGTGTATCTTCAACAGTATAACATATTCTGTCTGCAGGGAGTGGTTGGGTACAAGTGGCTCTTTAGGCCGAGGTGCCTTAATTTAGTTATGAACAAAACTGACAGAAGAAATTAAGGACTTCACACACCCCAATCATTTTTCATCAGTTAAATGCAGACTAACATGAATAGATTTTACAGGTGATGATGAAAGGAGCCTTCGGGGTCACTTTTGTAAATTTTTTTAGGAACTGAGCCCTGTTTTCCTGCCTGCAAGAAGTGCTCTGCATATCGAATAATGCAAGGTGGAGGGCATCAGTCCACTTTAACCCTGTTTCTTGGCAGATTTTCGCGAACCTATTTTCGATGATGCCATTGCCCCGGCTGACTCAAGATGGTGTAGACAATGTACGTCATGTTGTACATTCAGAGTTGTCAAGAACATTTTCACCACATTGTTTACAAAGTATGTCCCCTGGCCACTGTTAATAGTAACACGTATACCAAATCTGACTAAATAATCTCTGACCAATATCTTAACCACTGTTACAGCATCTGATATTTGGAAGGGGTATGCCTCCACCCACTCACAGAAGACATCCAGAATCACAAGAAGATACTACCAGTTACTGCAATTAGTAAGTTAGAGAAATGCAATCTGAAAACCCACAAAAGTGCCATAAGTGGGAACATGATCTATGTTGGGTTCAGGAAACGTTTCCCACACATTGTTTTGTTTGCAGATGATGCAACGACTACATTACCCTTGAGCCATCTTGAGGAACCTGAAGACAATCCATGACCAATTCAATGACATATTCACGCCTTTATTTCCCACTTGAACTCAGTCATGGTGCACTCTAACAATATGTATTTGTGGTGCCACTAATTGACTTTGCTCATCTCTGCACAGAGCATCTTTGTGTAATTGACAGCCCATTCTTGGCCAGCTATCCTTTGCAAAAGAGGGGTATTTCTTGTATTTGTGTCAAACATTCGAGCGTAAACGGCAGGGTTAAGAACGAACCTCATCTTGTCATACAGATATAGCAGTCCGTTTTCTATCCTGTCTGCAAGAACATTGCCACACCTAATGTTCTCATCTAAAGGTCTATGAACAGAAGACTTGTTTCTTATCTAGTCGTGCCTTTAAAAACTTGCTGTTCTTAATGGGGGAAGCTTTTGATGTCAAGAATCCCCTGTGTTTCCAGAGGTGGCCAAAGGTATGGGTTATCCCCAGGCAAACCCTCACATCTGTATAAATGTTAATGGACTGTTGAGCAGCTAATCTGCATGTCCTAGTTAGTGCCACCAGCTCTGTGCGCAAGTGACCTGGGGTTACTTCCCACGCTCCCCCACCTTCCCGGGATCACACTATGCGCACCCCACAACCAATTTCCCATTTTGATCTTGTTAACATGACCAATCCCCGGAGTAAACCAGGTCTTCATCATGCAGGGCAACATCGGTTAAGCCTGTTGGGAGTGTCAGTAAGAAACCTGTTAAAGCTACACAATTGTAGGGTTGTGTATTATCCGATTCATCATACTGGATTCACCATACAAAGATGATGGTTCAATGTCATATATTTCGTTAGAGTAACTGGAGGGGGCTCACGTTCATCAGAGCCATAATGTGCTTGAAAGAATGGAAGGGGGCTCAGTGTACCCCTGGGTTAACCTGGTCCAGATGTAATGAATTCCTCTGTGTGAAAATGTGAACAAATCCTGACTATCATTTTGTATGGGGATGGAATGCCGAAGACAAATCCATTAATGTGAAATGGGTAGCTTCGGGAGGGATACATGTCAATATTGCAGTTGGGTTTGGCACAAGTGGAAATGAAGGAACTACCATCACATTAATGGCACTCATGTCTTGGGAAAAACTGTAGGTTCCTTTCACTGTAATTTTTCCTTGCAATATCACAATGTTCCATGGGCTATTAGACGGGATGATTGTACCTTGATTCAGGAGTGATTCAATAATGGGGTTGATTCCCCGCTCTGCTTCTGGCAATAGTGGATACTAGGAAGTTCATGGCAAATTTTTGAAGGGATCTATTTTTATCCTAACGTGTTTTGCAGTTTGAGTATATCCTACCTTGTTGTCAAGTGTTAACCACAAAGAGGCTAGTATGGAGTAAATCAATGTTTTCAGATCATATGACCACTCTTCTTTGCTTGTGGACTTTTCCTGTGCATTCAGCTGGAGAATTTCAAGAACAGCCTTTGCATTATGATGGGGACATTTAAGCATAGCCCTTCTGGGGTGCAGTATATACTGCACCTGAGATTGCATCAAAGGATACAGCCCTGCAAATTATCTGGGGCTGAAGGGTTAGGATGAATTTATCTGTGTCTGTAATAGATTCTAATGTGATTGTGAGTGGAGTGGTTTGGTTACTGAGTGTATGACTTGGGTATTAGATATCCCTAATGCTTTCTGTAGATACTGGCACATCTGGGAAACTGCCCATGTGCAGAGCTGACTTACTGGTTCCTGTGTGTACCAGGCAAGGTACAGATATTCTCCCTACATTACATTCTACATATGGACCGTCCAGATGTATTGGTATTAAGAGATCCATTGGGACCTAACCCTCCTAATATAGTCAGAACGGGTCTCGCTCAATCTGGGGATTAAGAGGGGGTCCTGTGTTATGTGCAGGGGCAATTGTATTCAGGAAGTGAGTTGGGGCTCTGGTTTACATCAGGGAAAGAGACACTTGTGTCTGCATGGGGACCTTAGGTGGTGTTTCTTGACTGTATCCCCTGGAAATTGGGTTACTGTGGTCTATATAGGTACTAGTTCTTCCAATGCCCAACATGTTTGCAGTAAGTACACAATAATGGGTTTCTCTGTACTCTGCATGGTACCTGCTGACCCCATTCTCTTTGCTGCTCCAACTGACGCCATTGTCCCTGCTGATCTGGTTGACCCCACTGCCTCTGCAAGTCCTGCTGACACAGATCGCCACCCACCTGCCCCACATGCTCCATTTGTACATTTGGCTGTCCTCCTCTTTCCATAGTTCGGCTTTCACCTCCCCTCAGAGCAGCATTTTGTACATTCAGTATTTTTCCCCTGCAATTTCTGCACTGTAGGAGCATGATTTTATTTTTTTCGAAAGTTTCTTTCTTTGGTTCCTGACATGCTTCAAAATAGTTGACCACAGCCAATAGCTAAAGTTTTGATGTGCTACCCAACGCCCATGTTCTTTAATTGTGCTTCCAATTTGCGTAGTAGATCGGCTACAAAGGTTTTCCTATAGTCTCCTGTGTGGTCTCATCCAGTTTAGCGATGCCAGAATGTTGGACGGACACTACCTTTACTCGATCTAAGTAATCTGCAGGCTATTGATCATTGTTTTGCTTACGGCTTGCTATCTTCATCAAATCAGTCTTTCAGGGGCACATCTCAGGGATTGAAGTAATAATTATTTCCCCAGCCTGGGTAAGGACATTCCCTTTCACCAGGGCTTGATCGGGCAAAGTAGCACATTTTGTGTGTCACTGTCTCACTGTGGATGGCATTACCATGTCCGCACAAGACAGATGACGGTTGCATTACTCAGTGGCGTGACACAAAATGTGGGGGCCCCCCTGCGAGCCATGCTGAGGGGGCCCCCCCAACTCAGCAACAAATCACTGGTCACGCCACACTCTGGGCCACCATAAATCATCACGCTTGTGCAATACCTACGAATGTGCTGCTGAAGGTATATGCTGCACACTGCACTAGCAGAACAATATAAATATGTGTTTAATGCACACACCCTCGCTCCAGCCTTGGCCGATTTCTGTATTCACACTTTCACCACTGGCACGTTCCCCTCTCCCCTTAAGCACTCCCTTATGCATCCACTCCTCAAGAAGCTGTCTGCCGATCATGTCTGCCTGGCAATCTATCGCCCAATCTCCATAACCCCTTTCCTGGGCAAACTGTTGGAAAAGCGGTCCATCTCCCAGCTTACTCTCCACACGGAATGTGTTGGTTGTGCTGCATGACCTTCAGTCTGGCTTCAGAGCTGCCAGAGTCACGGAAACTGCTCTCCTGAACACCTGTGAAAATCTGCTCTCTAACCTTGATTCCAGCATTCCTTCTGCCCTCATCCTCCTTGATCTTTCCTCTGCTTTCGACATGGTCAACCACGCCATCCTGATCAATCTTGATCAATCGACTCCATGAGAAAATGGGCATCACGGATCAGGCTCTTGAGTGGCTGCCCTTCTTCCTCTTTGACAGCCCTTCACAGGTCCAACTTGGTCCCTTTCTCTCTGCTCCATCCTCTCACCCTGGTTTTTCAACCTCTACTTGGCCCCTTTGGCCCACCTGATCTCTACCTTCGCCTCTAACTTTCAGTGTTATGCGGACGACACTCTGCTTTCCTTCAGGCTCCCTTCAGACTCCTCTCCTCTCTCGCTCATTCCTGACTGTCTATCTGCGATTCAGGATTGGTGTGCCTCTAATGATCTCTGCCTTAATGTCAGTAAGATGGAGATCTTTCTCATTTGGACTCTTGCCCCTGCTTTCCCTCTCTCACTCTGGCCACCCGACTTGGGCCTTCTTCCTTCGACATTCTGTGAGGCAAACAACCTTGGTGTCATCTTTGACTCCACTCTCTCATTCTCTCCTCACATCTCGGATGTCACCAGGAAGTCCCACTACCAGCTGCTCCTCCTCAAAGGTACTCTTGCCTTTCTCCCTTTCCCCCAGAAGCTCACTGTCTCCAGAGCCTTGGTTCTCTCTAGGCTGGACTACTGCAACAGCCTCGTTCTCAATCTGTCTTCCTCTACTCTCCACCCTCTGCAACTAATCCAGAACAGGACTCAAGCCCAGGGAATCATATCTCTCCAGCCCTGAAATCTCTCCACTGGCTCCCAGTTGCTGCAAGGATCAAGTTCAAGACCCTTTGCATTGTCCACAAGGCTTTCTGGGCCTGGGGCCCACACTACATCCAACGCTCTCTTCCAAAATATCTTCCTTCTTAAGCCGTTTCCTCTGTTACCTACAACTCTCTAAGGGTTAAATACTTTTCCAGGCAGAGAGTGGGTGGTAGATCTATCTGCTCTGCAGGCACCTCCCTCTGCAATAGCCTCCCTGCCCCTCCCAAACTTGAGCCGGACCACCTGAAGTTCCGGAAACAGCTCAAACCTTTCCTCTTCTCTTCTGCTTTCTCTCTCTCCCTCCCCTGCTGGCCTACCTGACCTACCTGTCTGCTGTACCGTCTGGTTGCTTGGCTACCCTCAGAGTCTCACTGAGTCCAGACTCTTTCTTGACAGTCACCCTTGCACTGCCTCTGGGCCTACCACGAACATAGGGACTGTAACTGTAACCCTACAGTCCCTTGTTCTCCTTGCACTACCCAGAGCTGCGCTGCACTTACTCACAGCATTGCTGCCCTGTTTTTCCTTCTACTCTCCCTTGCACTTGCCCCCTCGCTTTCCCCTTGCACTTCTCATTCTTGCACTTGCAAGATCTGAATGACACAAGGCCTAGTAAGATTGTTTGTCTTGTCCTCCCTCTATTTTCCCGCCCTTTTCTTGTTGCGCCTAGAAACACTTGTGTACAGGCGCGTTATAAATGACTTATATCATATCATTTGATCACAGATGCCCAGAAAAATATACAAAGCCACAGTAAGAAGCGGCTAGACTGGCAGCACCCAAATGGCAGTCTAGCCAGGTAATTCACTTAGCAGGACTACTTTACTAGAAATGCCCAGTTAAAAAAATGTCATGCCAAACTGAGGAATGACTAGACTGGCTACACCAAAATGCCTCTCTAGCCACTAACACCACATATCATCCCTGATTAGCCTGGGCATGGACAGCCTTTATGATTTGTTGCACAAGCCTGCACCTCCCACACACCCCTTCTCCCTCCCAACCCTACCCCAACCTCCAAGCTCAGCTTCTGTGCCCAGAATTACCTCCATGCCCCCCTTCCTTGTCCCAGAGCTTATGGATGAGACTCTTTGCCTCATAGGTAAGACTGGGATGAGGAAAAATGGGACTAGGAGTAATGATGATTACAGGTAGTTAAGTCAGGCATTACCTCCATGTACCTCTACCTCATCCCAGTACTTGTGTATAAGGCACTCTTCCTCTTACACAAGTGCTGTCTCATACACACTGGGACGAGGAAGAATAGGGCTAGGAGTAATGAGTAATCAAGGCATTAAACACAAGTATTGGTGCAACACCATTGAGTTGACTGGGATTCAGCACTCCCTCCCCCTTCCCCCTGAAATGTTGGGCTATGATGACTCAACCTGGTCGATCTTCACAGCAGTTGCCAGACAGAACAGGACACGGATCTTAAATGGCACATGGGTTTTGCTGTTAACAAGAGCCCAGCAATTACTAACATAAAGCATTTCACTGTTAGCACCTGCATTCAAATACCACATGTTTTAGGCAATTGAAATCGTGATGTGGGTTTAATACTTGCATGCCAGCAGAGTGATTGGAAGGGTAGGAAGGCAGCGCTCATTCTCACAGCAGTCCATAAGTGGGTGCTTTCAAACTTAAAGGAGAGAGTTAACTGCTTGTAACATTGAAGCTGCACTAGAATAGTCTCATTAAAGAAATGAGATGCCCCAAACAAATAAGTTTGCCCCTCCCTCACCGCCCATGAAGTTAGCGCCTCTCCCAACATTTGAAGGGTTAGCCCCCCGAAATGTAGATTTGTTGAGCCCCTGAACGCAAGCACACACACCATTCACCATATACACACACATGCACCCAGCAATCCATATATTTAAGTGTGCATTCTTTCACCATACAGGGACACCCAAGCAGCTATCCATACATTAAAATGTGCACCCTTTCACCATACAGGCACACCCATGCAGCCACCCGTACATTTAAGTGTGCACCCTTACACCATAGAGGCACACACTACCAGGCACCCACCCATACATTTAAGTGTGCACCCTTTCACCATATGCTCACACAGGCAGCCACCTATGCATTTAAGTGTGCACCCTTTTACCATACAGGCACACCTAGGCAGCCACCCGTACATTAAAGTGTACACCCTTTCACCATACACTCACACAGGCAACCGCCTATACATTTAATTGTGCAGCCTTTCACCATACACTCACACACACACAAACATATCATGGGGTTGAGGGGAACCCTAATACTTCCCAAAAAATTGGGCCTCATTACAACTCTGCCGGTCCGGAAACAACGGTGCCGGTAAGCTTACCAGCACCGTTGTTTCCGGACCGGCATATTACAGCTCTGCCGGCGGTTGCTATCCCGCCCGGCAGGTTAGACCAGACCTGCCAGGCGGAATGACACCCACCCGCAGAGTTTTCATGGAAGCACCAGCACCATTAATAATGGTGCCGGTGCTTCCGTGGACCCCATTCCCATAGAGTCCAATGGAAATGGGGACTTATCATTTTCCATGCGCCTGACGCCCCGGACTGACGGGCTTGTAATCTCCCTGTGTTCCCAGGAAGTCGGGCACCGGTAAATCATTACGGGTGCGGCAGCAAACTGCCAGTAGCACCGGCACAGTTACCGCCAAACCTGTAATGACATCCATTGTTTCTTTTTGAAGTCACTCTGACTTCATAAAGAAATTATTTCCGTTAAGGACCGAACCATAACGGCAGTAATTTCTTTGGGAAGGCAGAGTGACTTCAAAAATAAACTATTTCTTTTTTAAGTCATAGGGCTCCCCCCACCCCATGACATGGAGGCCTCCAGCCTAGGGTCAGCCATGCCATGGGGGGGGGGGGGGGCGGAGCCCTCAGACTTCAAAAAGAAAATTTATTTTTGTAGTCACTGCCTTCATAAAGAAATGATTTATGTTACAGAAATCATTTCGTTATGAATGAGTAAATTGAAAAAGAAAATAAAAATTTTTGGAAAATGAATATTTTTCTTTTTTTATCCAGGGGGCCCCCCCCACACAACATGTGCTGGCGGGGCCCCCCGCACCGCGGGCGCTGCGGGGGCCCCTGTTACGCCAGTGGCATTACTGTGATCAGCTCTTCTATGAACCTATTAGATGTATCCAAAATATTTGTGAACTCTTAAACCAGGCTCTACAAGTCACTGGGTGTCCATGGATCATGTCCGTTAATGTGGAGGGCTGTTGTCCCTTCCTCCACGGTCCCTTCCGTTATCTATCTAGGGGTGCTTGGAGGAACCTAGAGTCTCTCCACACATCGTGTGCCTCCCCTTGTCATTGACTGTGTGTAAGAGGGAGGTGCATCAAGCAACAGGGGCCCCCCTTGTGCAACAGAGGGTTCAGTGTGCTGAGACAGTACAGTGACTTGGGGATGGGCAGCTCTGGGCGCTGGCTCTCTGAAGCCCACCTGCCATCGGCCTGCCTGTACTGCTGCAGGCACAGTGGTAAAGAATGCTACCATGTCTTCTACAGTCTCATTATCCTGGTCATCCTGTTCCCTGTTTGCCTTCCCATCTATGATCTGGGGGCACAGGTGCATTGGTTGCTCTGACAATCCCCTGGCTCTGAAATATTGTATCTGTCACTGCAGACTGTTGTTAACCTCTCTCAGTCCTTTGATCTTTCAGTCATTGCATCTAACTGTCGCTTTCACTAACCAAGTCATGAGCACCCCTCATTGGCAGGGGCTTATTTTTCCCTTCTGTTCGTCTAAGGTTTATATTAAGGCTTTCAATTTGTCCAAGTTAAACATGCCTTGTATGCAGAAATGAGTGTGCTTCTTATTTCATGTCAGATAAGGCCAGGAATGTAAGTAGCAGCATTGCAGTTAGTTAACATGGACTGCGCAGGTGAGCCGTAAGGATGACTTCCACCTGCTTTGACTGTCCTTTGCCCATTTTCTGTGCCTACTTTTTTTTTTTTACCAAACCCCCTGTGCTCACCTGCCCCTGTACATCTCACTCTTTGACTCAAGTTTTTTCTGGTCCTCAGAAAGAGAATGAATGGATTTTTCAGAGACTCGGTAGAGTGGTCCTGAAAGTGTTTTGGGGGAACTCAACCTGGAAGCATCAATCTCTCCCTGTTTATGTTTTGGTTATTACTGTGCAACCACATCCCATTTATCACTTTTTAGCATTTTAATACTTCCCTATCTGGAAGAGAAATACCGATGAATGACAGGCCTCCTTCCAACACCTTCGTTTAACATACTCTGAATGCATTCAGACTAATCCTGATACATACACCTGAAACATCTAGACCAGACTAACTAGATTACCATCCAAGTATTGTACCAGATCCCTTTCAGGGTAGAATACATCACAGAGAATAGAACCCAATCCCTCAAACCACTGCAATAAAACAGGCAATATCACTTATTAGAATGCTGTACCCAAAGCAGAATTTCCAATTCATGCTTGCATATCATCTAAACAGACCTACCCCTTGCTTAGTCAGTATAATAACACCCTTGCTTCCCTAGAGCGGCTGCACATGCACAGTGCTTACAGACCTGGATATAATCCTCCCAATAACCCCCCTTGAGTACATAGCTAGGACTCCTCATCTTCTATGTTTGTAAATTTGGGGTCTTCTTGAGGAGGCCACCCACATATCTGGTGAAGTACCGAGTTGCGCAGCGGATTCGAGTCTCTGAACAAATCTGTTATCGTCAAATTGAACTTTCTTCGTTTTTGGAGATGTTTAAGCAAAAGAATGTATTAGTTTTCTTGAAGGACAAACTGACAGCATTGCAGCTATTATCCCGTTACCAACCATGTAACCCACCCGCCCTCCAGGTCTGCACCTTATGTATTCTTTGGTGCACCTTACCTCCTATGTTTCCAAAAACAATTAGCAATCGTACCGGCACTCTAGTCCTGCCTTCCACATAAAACAATACAATCCATTCTCCCAAATCTTAGCAAATTATTAATTTTCATGGCAGGCGACACTGCAAGATGCTTCACAACCAGGTAAACATGACTGCCCGAATTCACTTCCGGTCTTCTCCTCCTCAGGCGATGGACGGGGGGCCTCCACCCCCTCCCGCCCCCGATGACTTCCTCTGTTGATGAGAGGCCTATTGTCTTTGCTGGCCCTTACATCCTTACTCCAGCTCCCTCAGGTAGGCAGAAAGTTCAAAGTCAGCAGCGGTGTAGGCGCACATGTGCAGTCCAGTTCAAGATGTCCAGCATTGGGTAGAGCCAATGGGGGAAAGCGGCGTCTTAACCAAAGTTTGATTGGATTTAAATGATAAAGTATGCACATTAGAGTGATGTCCTAATGGGTGGTACATTTTTTTACCTGAAAACGAAAACCCTAATGCCCACCGTTCTTTCTATGTTGTCTAATGATTATAAAAAAAACAATTAAAATAAAATTAAATATCATTTAATTCACAATTGCATTTTGAGCGGATTTGACATGTACATATTAAAATATTAGTACATGTTTACAAAATGATTAGTGATAAACCCATTACAATAATCAACGCTGATCAAATGGAAGGATCAACCATTGAACACATCTCAAAATCATCCAAAAACGATACATTAAAACAAATCAGTCTATTCACATAGAATAGGAGTCAGTGGCATGATATCGATACAGCAAAACAGTGTTATAGTAAGTGATAACAAAAAGAACAATACAGACTCATTTATAAGTCTGTCATTCTGGGATAAGTAAACCAAGTACATTCTTGTCAAAAACAATGTGGAAATCAAATTGAGTCGGCTAACTAATGAATATCCCCATTCAGTTCAATAGTACGAGAATTCATATTCAAAAAGAGGCATTGTTCCACTGTAAAAGCGTATTTATTACATTCAAGGATGGTTTGAGAGTGGTATTGACGCACTTGCTGGTATCGTCTTCTTAGTGTTGTGTATTTATATAGAAATTGGGCCTCATTAGGACCCTGGCGCTAAGTGTTTAACGGAGCCGTAAAAGGCTGCGGCGCCGTTAAACACTTAGCGCCTTACTACGAGGTCCCTTTGTGGGACCTGACCTGAACAGCTGGTCTAGACCAGCCGTTTAAAGTAGGGACCCGCAAAGGGACCTTGGTGGTAAGTACGGTACCGCAATTTGCGGTACCGTACTTAGCGCCTTCCCCATTCCCATAGAGCCCTATGGAGCAAAAATGGGAATGGGGAAGGGCCATGGTTCAATGGGGAATTACCGCCCGCCAACCTTGGAATGGGGTGGTAATTCCCCATTGAACCATGGCGGACCAGTTGCAACACCGGCACCAACCATGGTGCTAATAGCGCCATGGTTTAGCGCCGGTGTTGTAATGAGGGCCATTGACTAAAGTTGCCAATGCGTTTTTATTGTGGATGCAGGTTTGATGTTAATTGATATGTGGTTATATCGCTCTTGTTGTTTTGGCGATGTAGCGAAGAGCGCAGGGGCAGTTAATCACGTATATCGCCCTTTGGAAATGATAATTACTGAATTTCTTTTATGTCCAAGGATCCGATAGACTCAAATCTAGCTCCTTTCAGGTGGCAGTGTATTTACATACTGTACTATTTCGACAGGGGTGGTGACCACTAAGAGGGGGTAGATCCCGGAGATTTGTCAAAGTCGGATAAACAATGGTGTTGCTTTCATTAGGTTAGTGTGTACCAGCTGGTTTTATAAGTTATGACTTCATTTAAAGGCACAAAGAGGCCTTTCAAGATGCAGTTGACTCTTCTGTAAAATCCTCCGTTGTTTAATAATGACTTTCTTGATAAGTCAGAAAATGTGTTTATACACACTAGACTGTCTGGTTGAGTCACCCTTGGTGGTTGTTCCAATAGTGCTTGTCTGTTTTTATCACATGCACATTTTCGTGATCTCGTTGTCAATGTTTGCGGATAACATTTTAATTTTCAATTTGTTGTCAAATTGGCTGACTCTTTTTCTGCGCCACCTTTATAGACCTTCCTCTTCTCACTGACTTAAAACTTTTGCCCAGGACAGACCTTTTCCATCTCGAGTGGTGAGGCCCTTATCACTGTGTCCCATATCCATCTGACTAAGGTTTGCACCAACTCCAACACCTCCATTGAAAGTTACCTATGGAAATGCCCCTAGAAACCCATCATCATACTACTTATAGTTAGTAAATTCTGGCCACCTGGCAAGGCCACTGCCTTCCTCAGTGTGTGGATAGAGTGTGTAGCTAAAATGTAATTCATCACAGATAGGATTCTTATAATGATTGATTGATTGATTGATTGATTGTTTATTTACTATGCGCTTATGCGCACGTGTTTCAAAGCGCAACTTTAATGGGGACTCTATAGTTGACTGGTCTTCCCAGAAAATACACAACGCTGCCTTCTTAGGGTATATCAACATTCTGAATGCCTATGTCTTTCCCACTTCAACTACCCACATCATGTTATATTCCAGATGTCATCCCAACTACCCACAACATGTCTTTCTGCTGTGACATGTGACATGGCATTCCTTAATCAGACCACTGCATGCTCTTGAGAAAACTGCCCAGAAAGATCACAGGAGATACAGCTCCAACGAACAAAATACGTGTTGCACTTTAATATATGAAATAGGTCACCCTTGCAGCTTCAAGAAAAGCTACTAAATGTTTAGACCTCTGAACGTACTCTGAACGTACACTCCAAAATCAACACATCCCGCTAGGGAATAAAACAAGGAGATCGTTTTTGCATGGATAACAAACTTTTATATAATATAAATGCCAGCAAAGAACTCTGGTGCCCGAGAGCGCTCCACCAAAAAGGCGAAATGCATCTTCACTGACGTGGACATATACAGTAGAAATTCACATAGCTGGTTGGTGCGTGCATATAGCAAGGCCTACTCTATAGGGGATGCCAAGCGCTAATTGGCTGCCTCTTCCCAGTCGATATTGGTGCATGTGGGTCAGCTGGGCTCATCCTCGCGGTGGAGGTCAGGCTGAATGTTAGAAACATTCTATCTAATCTAAGCTTAACAAGAACCAATTATTCATTAGTCATGGCAGGCAGCTGAACATCATATGAAAAGAGCACCCAAAAGAAAGGAGAATAATATACAGGTGTGTTGACCCCTGCATTCATGGCTTCGTTAATACTTCAGTCCCCACACCCAAGTTACTCCCCCCAGGGGTCTGATCTATGGTCTACCTTCCTCGGTGCCTCATGATACGAAGAGACACGTGTTGCTATTAGAAAGATATACAGTAGCACAAGCTTTAGATCGGTGGGGGAATATCGGAAATGGTCAGGATCATAGGGTTGGATGCTTATCGTTATCTGAAGAGGTAGGGGGTCGGGTGAGGAAGTGTTGTGGGACCTTGCGCTGGGGCCTGGTACTGTCTCACGCTCTTCACAGGGCATATTCTTGGAAATGATAATAGATATTTGCAACATTGAGAGCACAGGGAAAGGATGGATTTCCGTGAGAACAAGGCTTGTGCGTTACTGGCGGATGAATTGGTACATCTGAGTAAACACGGGATGAGAGCGGTGCAGCCCTTAGTATGTCTGTTTTGGGCCTAATACAAAATGGAGTCCCTGGGCAAGGGCATGGCTACTGTTATTCACCTATTTCTAAGTGCTATCAGGCTTTTATATATACACTGTGGGACTCCTCCCCCTTAACTTCATATGGAGTTTACTTAATTTGGCCGTGACTAGGGGGGTGGGATAGGATCATTTCCTTCCCGACACTACTCCTCAATGAGAACATCCTCAAGGATTTTCCCCCGCATCCGCCCACTGCAAGTTTTCTCTAGACCAGGATTTGATTTCTGTTTTGACTTGGTCATAATTGACTCTTCCTCTTCCAACCAGCACCTTTCCTAAATCCTGCTTCCAATCTCGTACCAGGCCGGCTTGTATACCTACAGGTCGTTTTCCTTAACTGAAAATCCCAACTGGAGATTCAGGTTTGTAGTTGCATTTAATTTTATTTTTGCAAAACTGGCTAGTTTTCTAGCTTGTGCCAGGGAGATGATACACTGGATCCTCAATTCGCAATGAGCAGCATGGGCAACCAGGTGCCAGGCCAGGAATTTGATGCCAAAATTTCAGCTGTACTACCTCAAGGGGTTCACAAGATCAGTAGCCCCAAATCTCACTGCAAAAGAGCATTTGGGTTAAAACTTTACATGTCAAAACCTCAATACATTTTTCCAATCTTCAGGTGCCATATTTAAAATAAAACCTTCTGGTCCTCTCTGCCTGATGTGTTAAATGTGGCTACCACTTACAAGCTTTAGAAAATGTCATGCTTAAGTACATATACAAGTCTACTACCTCCAATGGAGCTCCTTTCAATTCCTACTTTATTTATTTTTTCCATTTCCTTTCCCCCAATCATCACAATCTTAGTTTTATCCTTGTTTAGTTTAAGTTTTTGACCTTTAAGAACTCCATAGCACTATTAAGCCCAGATTCAGACCCGCTGGGGTAAGTGCCACAATTAATTCCTTGTCTTCCATCCTGGGTGGACACACCCTGCTGTTGTCCTACGCAGGGTTAAAATCTGCCATAACATGTATAAAAAGCAGAAGTGCCAGAAGCAGAATTGTTTTAACCCTGTGTTTGAATCAAAACATTCAGTGTTATTCCCTGTTGCCCAATATATGACTGAAATCCTAGCCTGGTCATAGCATAATTGCACAATTCTCAACAAATGTGCATGTATCCTCATTATTTTTAGTTTCTTCCACAGTGTACCACTGTCAGTCCCGTCAAAACTCTTTTCCAGATCTTAACAGGCAGCATACACAACCCCTCCATGAAGCTTACAGTATTTGTCAGTAATTAGTGACAGGATAAAACTGGTCCTGTGTAAAAAAACCATGCATAAATTCCACCTGGAAGTGACCCAGGATATCATTTTCTGATACCTTGTCTTCGAATCTACCCAAAATGTATTTAGTATGAGTCTTTGCTGAGATATTTAATAGGGATATAGGGTGGTAGCAATTAGGGTCAACTGTATCAACTTTCTTAAAGATCAGGACTATAATCCTGCCCGCCACTTGGTTGGGATCTTCCCCGCCCCCTTAATTGATTCAGAAAGATTTAAGAGGATAGTGCCCATTCGCTGTGACCAACAAATACCTCTGAGTGGGCTTGGGCCCACTGCTTTTACGATTTGTAGCTGTTTAATAGCCCCCATGATTTCCACCTCAGTAAACTTGGTATTGTGATTAGTGCAATCATGTTTGTGCACTGGATCTTCACCCCCTTCTGTATGAAAGATGTTTTTAAAATGTGTCACGCATCTGTCTTCTATGGATCAGTACTGTTCATTCCTTGGTTTTTCCCATTCTTTAGTTACAAGTTTCTGAACATCCTGTGATTATTACTTTTTATTGTCTGAGCAAGTATATCTCATTGTTTCATAGTGGCAACTTTTTTTTAACCTAAACCTTTCTCCTGCAGAACTGGAACCATCCTTGAATGCCAAAACTAGTTGACTCTTATGTGTTCTGCACCCGTGGTCGAACTGGGGCGCACACGTTCTTATACCATGACGCAGTCCACCCTCCCCTTTGACCACATCATATATTTCATTGTACAGTGCATCTGTAAGTAACTCAAAAGATGACTGAGGTTCTTTTTTTTAATTATTGTTGTTTTTGATGAAATCATCTTTACAACACTTACATTACAAAATTACATGTTCTTAAAATATCAATTCAAACATTTAAAAAACCCCCAAAAAAACTCTAATTAGACAGCACTCAGTAAGTGGTGCTTTTGCAATTTGCATATACTTTTGCACTTCATCACATCGCCACATCTGTCTACCCATTTTTTTACAACAAAATCATGTGGTTTACTGTTGATTACTTCAGACATCTCTCTTTATCTTAGTCAGAGCGTACTACTCCCGTGTACAATTTCACATTCCTTACAAATATCTAGGTTATTGAAAGATATGATCCCCAATTCAGGACACGCCTTGTATAACAAACGTCGGGGCCATACAACCGTTGTGTTCATTATCCAGACACTTGGATCTGCTTAACATTCGATTAGACTTTCAAGAGTGGCCAAAGCATAATGAAAATGGCTCTATTACACGATTCAGGTCACCTACAGCTTCATTTGTTCCAAATTGCTGTCTATAATTGTCAAAAAATGAAACAGCACAATTAGTAGAGATTGCCTATATCCCCACATACATTGTATCCATAGTAGTTCTAGGTTAGAACCAGCGTGAAGATTCACATGAAATCCCATATATTCTTGCCTGTCGTTTTAAAAAAAGACACAGTTTCTTCTGCAGTGTGCCCTTTATTCAATGTCATGTTGCAGCACTGAAGTACTGCTCTGGAGCCGAAACAGTCATTAATTTTCATTTTATTAAGCAGTTCCATCAACCATCCATTCTGTCCATTCCTTTGATGTAAATGATGGTATCCTGTCAATATTATACAGAGAATCACGTGGAAATGGTGACTCTCCCTTCTGTCCTCGACTCTACATCCCGCAACACAGTGGAAAAGGTGGCCATCGACAAACATGTAATCAGTAATGGATGAATAGTGTCCTCTCACAAATGTCCGCCGGGGAGGGTCATCACCTGAAATCCTACCATTTAGTTCTACTAAGAAATATTTGGTAAGAAATTGTACTAACTGTCTGCCACTGCTATCAAGATTATAAAATGCTGCATGCCTCTGAGGTATACCACAGGCCTCAACCTGTAATCTACTCTCCAGACTGGCAATGGTGGGCTGGCCGAGCCTTGAATTCCAATCTCTCACTAAGATTCGATTTTTCTAAGTCATCTCCTCATGTAAGATCATTCAAACCCACTCTCAACTCTGCCAGGACATTCTTTCCCTTCTTTGGGGCATGTAAATATTAACTAAACACAACTTAAACTTTTTGTCCACATCCCACCCTTTGAGACACACTATTAGTGAAAATGTTCCTTTAGAGCGCATAGATGGGGTTTAGAGTGGGCAGCCCACCTTTATTTCTGCCTTTAGGACAGTTTTTCGCACTCCAACTAAATGTGTGGAATCCCGGATAAAAAACCTTCAGTCAGCCAGGTCTCCTGGAGACAAATAACATCAAATTGAGTCAAATAGTCGATCCATTCTGTATCCTCCCTCTTTGATTCAATCCAGCAACATTCCAAGAAACTACCCTTACTGGATTGCTTATTTCAGATGGTACCTGGCCATAGGAATTCCTGCTCTTGGGCCCTAAAGTGATGTATATCTTGTTGGACTCCAGAAAATATAGACTCTGTTGCTTGAGCTGACAGAACCCAGTTCATCCTTTGACCCTCAGACAATGTGTATTCCAATTTACCTCTGGTCAGATCAATAATCAAGCTGTTCCTGTTTGCACCAGCCATCTCCCTGTGCGCAGCCATCTCAGTTCCACCCCTCAATACACCACTCTCCATGGTTACCCCAGTGCGAATTGCACTGATCTCCTCAAACCAGAGATCGAGATTATGCCACTGTGTGTGTTTTACATCCAAGAAAACCTAAATCCCCTTATATGCTGCAATACACAAGCCCGGAACTGTGCGTTATTAAAACAAAAACCCACACTGCACCCTCCTCAAAACTTACAGTCGGATAGGATGCACACTGAGCTGAAATTCTTAAATGAAAGCTCGAAAAAAAACAGCATTTCTTGGATCACTTCCACAAACGTCTGTTTACAGGAGAAGACTGTGTGCATGATGTATATGAGAATATATGTGCTTCCTTATTACAAAACACATACCAATAATAAAATCATTAAGAGTAAAACATTAAAAATAACAACCATTTAAACAATGTTCATCCGTTTACAAGTGCAAGTATTTATTTTTTCCTCTCAGGCTAATTTCCCCTTTCTAAAAATTGTTTCCTTGGCCATGCAAAAAACTTTGAATTCATGATGAGAAGGAACAGCAAAGCTGGAATATATTATATCAGGCTCCCATAGTATTGTAATCAAACACGAAGTCATGATCATTTTCCACAAGGGACAAGAAAAAAAACATGTTTCAATGTCTCAACTTCTCTGTTGCATGGAGGGCACAAAGCATCCTCTGCCATTTTTCCATTATTATACATTGTGGGGGCATCCAAACCCAAACAATTAAAACAAAATCTAGTTAAAATCATACAATATTTATAAAACATTGACCATGTTAAATAGGTTTTAACCCCCTGAAACATGTGCTCATGCAGACGATTGACGGACCTGATCATTTCAATAGTCTCCCTTATTATTCCCCTCTGTTTTTTTCTTAAATATATTGACTTGATGTTTCATGATATTTACGTGTACATGCTGAATTCACAATCTATTTTCAACAGTTCCTTCTTCATATGAGAAATCCATGGGATGTGACTCCCCCTTTCACCGTGTCACAATTTCTTTAATATATAATTCAACTAAATTATATAATTTATAAATTATATAATTAAAATATATATGTTATGCTCCTGTCACTCCACGGAAATGAATGTGTCCAACGTCATCGCCTCAGCTAAGCAGAGTCACGTTTCCTCTCTCCTAGTTCCCTGTGACCTCTCTGCTGCCTTTGACACTGTTGATTAAACCTCTCTTTCTTCTTGGGATTCGTGCCTGTATTGAGTTCTACCTTGCATCATGCCAATGCTCTGTCTCCTGGAGCAACAAAACCTCTCAACTCACTCCTCTAACTCTGTCTTCGCTGAACTCCTGTGCACACGGTACACCTCTGCTCATGGGCCTCTAATCTCCTCATTTGGGTTCTCGTACCAACTCTTCACGGACGACACCCACATCTTCTTCTCTTTTCCTGAACTCTCCTCTGATCTCTCTATCAAAATTTCAAACTGTCTGTCTGCCATTAAACATTAGCTGGCTTTGTACTTTCTGATGTTAAACTCTACCAAAACAGAGGCGCTCTTCTTCCCTGCAAAAAGCTTTCTCTTATCTCTTTCTCTGCCTATCCAGTTCCTACCTGACACTCTTCCCTACTCTTCATCAGCTAGAACCCTCTGCAAAATCTATGACCCTTCTCACATCTTCTCTACTTTCATCTCCATAACTGGACTAGCAGCTTGCATCAACCTCGTAAAAATTAGGAAAATCAGACACCTCCTTCCTTTCAACACAGCCAAGCATCTCTTAACTACTATGCTTTCTCTCCTTTTGACAATATCATTAACTTTGCTACCAGGACTCTCTTTGAACTCCTTCACTTCACACCTACTTCCTCGTATTATCACCAGGCTGGATGCTTGAGGAAGGAAAATAGGGCCACATTTAAATGTCTTCTCCGGGTTCACAATCTATCCACGGCAAGGCACCACTGTGTCTATCCTCCCTATCCAACTCTGTAAGCCTTCTCGTAATCTCTTCTCTGCCTCCTCAACTACCCTTGTGGCTCCTCGCCCTCCCTGTGCTTCCTCTTGCTTCCGCTGCTTCTCTCTTCTTGCGCCACTTAAATGGAATTCACTCAGGGCCGGTGCTATCACTAGGCACGGTTAGGCGCTTGCTTATTTGTGGAAATGTTCGAGCGGCAAAATGCTGCTTTAACACCTCCACACTAATTGCATACTAACTGCCTTGCCTGTGATAGCACTGGCCATGACTGTCTGCAGGCTGAGGCTGGCTGCAACAGCAGCAGACCAGGTGGCGCCGCCACGTTACAAAGGTTGGGGTCGGGTCAGGGTTGCGAGTGGCATGAGCATGGCAGCGCTGGTACGGTCCGGCACCTGCGCATTTGCACTGCACGTGGCAGGCCATGAACGAAGCACCATACATGCCCCCTCACCTCGAGTCTCGACCGATCGCCGTGATGGTTATGGTTATGGTCGATCAGGGAATGCTGCAGTGCACTGTGCAGCCTGGCTGAGCTTGTTAAATTGGCCTACTGTCCAGACTGTCCATCAAACGTGGTGGCCTTCGCACTATGGCTGGAGGCCAGGAGCAGCCTTTTGCTGTGCGGTGCGCCAGGCCAGTGATTACCTGTCACGTAGGTCACCCATCCTGGAAACAGCGGCCCCTGCTGTGCTGTGCGAGCGGTCCTCACTTTATCTCAAAAACCCAGGACATCGTGTCCACCCTCTCCTCCCCTTCCTATTCCCCATCAGTCTGTGCTTGCTAACCCCCCTTTAACATCCTCCCCTCCCCTTCCTATTCCCCCTCAGTCTGCACTTGCTAACCCCCCTTTAACCACCCCCTCCCTCCTTCTCTTCCTTTCCTCTCTTCTCCCCTGATGAGGTAGCTAGACAAGTCCGATCTATGAAAGCCTCGTCAAACAGGTTCATCCCTGTTCCTCTAAAACCATCAAGGGCCACATTGACACCCTCGCTCTGGCCCTTGCTGATTTCTGCAACCATTCCTTTGCCTCAGAATTCTTCCCCTCCCCTCTGAAACACTCCCTTGTGCAACCTCTGCTCAAGAAACCCACAGAGGATACTTCCTGTCCTGCTAACTATCGTCCAATCTCCATCACTCCCTTTCTGGGCGAACTCCTGGAAAAGTTGGCCATCTCTCAGCTTAACCTTCATTCTGATTCTGTTGGCTGTCTCCATGACCACCAGTCTGGTTTCAGAGCGGCCAGAAGCATGGAACTGTTCTCCTGAACAACCGCGAAGATCTGCTCTCCAACCTTGACTCTAACATTCCCTCTGTCCTCATCCTACTCGATCTCTCTTCTGCCTTTGACATGGTCAACCATACCATCCTGCTCAACCGTCTCTGTGAGAACCTGGGTATTGACCTTCCCAGGTCCAACTGGGGTCCTTCCTATCATCTATCTTCCTCTCTATCTGTGGTGTTCCCCACGGGTCTAACCTCTCACCCTGGCTTTTCAACCAATACGTGGCAACTCTCGCCCACTGCATTGCCACTCTACGCTCAAATTTCCAGTGCTACGCTGACGACACTCAACTTTTCAGGCTGTCCTCGGCCACCTCCTCTCCCTCTATCATCTCGGATTACCTAACTGCCTTTCAAGATTGGTGTGCCGCCAATGATCTTTGCCTGAATGCCAGCAAGACTGAGATCCTCCTCATCGGCACACCTTCTCCATCCTTTCCCCTCTCTCTCTGGCCGGTCTCGCTTGGCCCTTCCCCCATCCCCACCTGCGTGGCTAAGAACCTCAGAGTCATCTGTGAGTCCACACTTTCCTTCTCCTCCCACATCTCCGAGGTCTCTAAAAAGTCAAACTTCCTACTGCACCTCCTCAGAGGTACTCTTCCTTTCCTCTCCTTCCCCCAGAGCTCACTGTCTCCCAAGCTCTGGTTCTCTCTAGGTTGGACTATTGTAACAGCCTCTTTCTAAATTTACCTGCCTCTACTCTTCGTCTTCTGCAACTAATCCAGAACAGGACTGCAAGACTTGTCCTTGCCCTCAAGCCCTCGGATCGTATCTCTCCAGCTCTGAAATCTCTCCATTGACTCCCAGTGGATGTAAGGATTACATTTAAAACCCTCTGCATTGTCCACAAGGCTTTCTGGGGCCTGGACCCAAAACACCTTCAGCTATCCCTCTGCAAATACCTCCCCTCTCGAGTCCTTCGCACCTCTACCTCTAACTCCCTCAGGGTCAGTCGTTTTTCAAAGAAACGAGCTGGGGGGAGATCTCTGCCTTCGCCTGGGGCCTCCCTCTGGAATAGCCTCCCTCCCACTCTAAAACCTGAGGAGAACCATCTCTGGTTCCACAAGACCTTCCTCTTTGCATCTGCCTTTGCTCCCCCTCTGCCCTGCTGATCTGCTCTCTTGGCACTGCTCACCCTGCCACACTTCTGTACTGCCTCCCAGCCACCCCTCGCATTGGGGAATGTATCTGTAACCCCTATAGTCCCCCACCCCCCATTTTCTTCTTTTATGCACTTTTCAGACTTACCCAGTTCTGCTGCCGTAAACACAGCACTTGCCACTTGCTGATCGCACTACCACTGTTTATTGCTTCATTATCTATTTATTTGTATTTATTATTATTTCTGTTCTCCTCTGCTCTGCACTTTCCACTCTACCCCTTCCATGCACTTTTCCCCTTTCCCTTTCCCATGCACTTGTACGTTCTCAATGTCACTGGGCCTAGTAAGATTGTTGTTTTGTTCTCCTCTGTTTCCCCTCCCTTGCCTTGTCACGCTCTGAAACACTTGTGTACGAGCGCGATACAAATAAAATATCATATCATATCATACCATGGGCGGGCTGAGTTGACCCATCTGCCTTCATGGGGCACTTGTGCCCGTTTGAGTTTGCAGTCCATTGACTACCTAGGGCCATGCTAATCCCTATAGCCAGCCATTCCCAACCACTTCCTGCCCAAATCGCATTCACTCCTGTGATGTCTTTGAGCTCGCTTTACTCAAGCCAATAGCTCCATATCGGCCAAGGTCATCTCAGAGTCAGCCCTGCGCCCCATCTTTCAGGCTGCACCAACGGCAAAAGATCTTTTGAGTAAGTGCAGTTCATTACTGTTTGGTCACAGCTCTGCTCAGGTAGGTCACTTTGAAATACCGTTGTTGCTTAAAAAAGAAAAAGGGGAGTTGGGGGCTGTGAGGAGGGCTGACTCATCACACCTCATCTAGTACTGGAGTGCAAGGTAACCTATTAAAGGGAACATCATGACACTAATTTATTTTATTGTTCATTTATACAGCGCTTATAGACAGGTGGAGTGCTTCAAAGCGCTTCAAGGCGGGAAGGGAACAAGGAAATACAGTAATCACTGTTAGGCCTTGAAGTCTCCGAGTGATTGACAGTAAAACTAGCATACTCGGCCTGACAGCATTTCACCTAGTGCAAGTGCATGAAGTGTTACAGTAGCGACCACGCTAGGAAGAAGGGACACAGAAGGGGGGGGGAGACAGGACGGTATGCAGTGATTTATCATGAATAACAAAATAAAGAATACCATTATAACAAACCTGAAATAACAAATTCCAAAATATTGAATTTGGAAAAAAATAAAAATAGGGTTGGGAGGGGGGATAGTGGTTTTGGGAGTGGGAGAAAAGTATTAAGAACAAATAAATGAGGGGTTTGAGGCAAAACCTCCCCAAAAACAACGATAAATGAATTTGTTATGTGGGAATTTGTTATTATGATATTCGTTATTGTGGAATTCATTATTTTGGATTCGTTATAATCACATGTAACCGACACGACAGACAAACTAACTAGATCTGGTACATTTAGGTCATGCATGCATACAGACGGAGGTGTGATGAAGGGAGACCTGGGGGGAACAAATGAGTCCAGTCCAGCAGGGCCCTGGGTTAAGTGCAGACAGGTTGCCCACTCATGGAGTGTGATCTGAAAGTGCAGTAATGCTGAACATAGTGCAGTGGCCCAGAGGCAAGTGCAAAGACTGGCGGGGGAGCCTGGGACCCGTAAGGCTCTGGAGGCGAACCAGGCAACAAGTCAGCAAAACTGAACAGAGTTAGGGCGGAGAAGGATGGTGGAGAGAAAAAGAACATAGGTTAGCACGGGAGAGGGAGAGATAAGGAGGAAGAGAAGAGGAAGGTCTAGAGGAGATTACCAAACTTAAGGTGCTCTGGCTCAATTCAGAGAGAGGCAGGGAGGCTGTTCCAGAGGGAGGCATCTGCAGAGGATAGAGCTCTACCCCTAAATCTCTGTTTTTGAAAGTAACTCAACCGCAGATAGTTGGAGGAGGACGAGTGGAGGACTCTAGAGGGAGTATATATTTAGGAAGAGAGCATTGTAAATAGTGTAGGCCCCGGTCCCAGAAAGCCTTATGGATTATGCAGAGGGTCTTGAACTTGAAACCTTGCAGCCACTGGGAGCCATTAGAGGGATTTCAGCGCCACAGAGATGCTGTCCCTGGGCTTGAGGCCAAGGATAAGTCTCACGGTTCTGTTCTGGATGAGTCGTAGAGGACAGAAAGTAGAGGTAGGAAGACTGAGAAAGAGACTGTTGCAATAGTCCAGCCTAAAGAGAACCAGGGCTTCCGAGGTGGTGAGTATCAGGGGGAAAGTGAGAAAAGGCAGAATACCTCTCAGGATGTGCAGTTGGTAGTGGGACATTTTGGAGATGTCTGAGATTTGAGAGGAGAAGGAGAGATGACCCCTTAGATTTTTTTGCCTCATTGGTAGGTGAGGGCGCAGGTCCTAGGGAGGTTGGTCAGTGTGAGAGTGGGAAAGCGGCAGCAGAGGTCCCAATGAGTATGATCTCTGTTTTACTGGCATTCAGACAAAGATCGTTAGCAGCAAACCAAGACTGACCTGCAGATAGACAGTCAGGAATGAGCGAGAAAGAGGAGGTGGCCGAGGGTAGCCTGAAAGAGAGCTGTGTGTCATCTGCTTATCACTGAAAGTTACAGGTAAAGGTAGAGATCCTGTGGGCCAAGGGGGCTATGTAGATAATGAAAAACCAGGGTGATAGGTTATATCCCTGGGGGGCACCACAAGTAGAGAGAGTAATAGAGGAGAGAAAGGACCCAAGTTACAACTGGGAGGGCTGGTCAGAGAGGAAAGAAGGTGAGCCACGTCAGTGCCTGATCTGTGATTCCCAGGGTATCACAGAGATTGATGACCAGGATGCTGTGGTTTACCATATCGAAAGCAGAAGGGAGCTCGAGAAGAATGAGGACAGAGGGAGAGTTAGAGTTAAGATTTGAGAGCAGGTATTCACAGGTGTCCAGAAGAGCAGTTTCCATGCCTTTGGATGCTCTAACGCCAGACTGATGGTCACGGAGACAACCAACAGATTCAGTGTGGAGGGTAAGTTGAGTAATAGCAAAACAAAATAAAGCCAGACTGTGTTTACTTTACTTTATCGACCAGCATCAGTCATCAATACAAGCAAGGCCTGCTGTGTGCATCCCTGTGTACAATAAGTCTCACACTGACATGGACGCTCCATGCACTGTGAAAGAGTCCCTTTGAATATTAACCCTGCACAAGTGATTAGCTCTCAGTTGCTATTCCTGGCAATCTCTCAACCTGCCATCACCCACTGCGTGCATGTGTGCAGCTGACACACAACCTCATCCGAGAGCCTTCACAAGGCAGCCAGCCTGCCTGGGTACAGTGTACCAGCGACATGCAGTTTAATGTGAAGAAAGTGCATTGAAATCCATACACAGCTGAAGATGTGAGCAATGTGTTAGGTGAAGGTAATGTAATTGGTTGCAGCAATCAGTGACAAAATGGTGACCGTTGGTTGAGAATGGTTAAAACCCAGAAATATCGTGGTGGGGGGCACCAATCTGACAGTTTCCCTAGGCACCAGCCCTGAATTCACTTGCTCCGGACATCCGAGAAACAGTCCACATTAATTTGTTCAAAATTAAACCAAAAGCTTACCTCCTCACCTCTGAGTTACCCTCTTAACCTACCTCTCATCTGCCTGCAAGCTAACATTTTTCGCTTGCCTCTAGCCTGCCTCTGTCCCTCACTTCCTCTGCCTACACTCTAGCACTTCACCTATCATAGTCACATCCCAAGCACAGCTGGCGGTACCGTTTACCTGCACTTAAAAATGGCCAATGTTCAGTGTCCTTAATCTATGCATGTCTACTTATGTATAGTCAACCAACAAACAATGGTGGGAACCTCCAAACCCGGCACCTAGAGGTAAAACAATACATATGAAACAGGTGGTGGTGCCGGAAACACGAGAGCAACTGAAGAACAAGGCAAAGGGTATTACATCAAAAATTCATTTTATTTTGTTATAGATTGTAAAAAAGTCTTTAAGTAATTCATTTTGTAAAACACATCCTATATAACAGACATTCATACATTCATTCATACTAATACAGCTCAATACAGCTCGAAAAATAGTACATTTACATTTTTTAAAGGGAAATGTGAAGAAAGTGCAACAACTGTTCCATTGTTAGGATAAAAATTACGCTTTCTGAAAAAACAATAATGGGATCAAAAGCAAACAGATACACATTCTGTGTAATGGAAATGTCAACAACACTTCCAGTGTTCAATGATAATGGTTCATTCCAGACAAAAATTATCGACTATTAGTGCCCAGACTGTTGATGCCAAGATAAATAAGTCTTCTTAGTCAAATAGGCTTCTTAATACATAGTTTCGACTTTGATAGTTATCTATGTCTTCATCAGGATAGGGATGAACCTAACAACATTTCTAAAAATTAAAAAACAATGGTACAATTAAAATTGGATGTTAAAAAACCTTAATTCACTCAGTTGCTCTCTGTGAATACCAATAGTCCAAATATGGGGAGAGGACAAATTAAGTCATACTCTGAAACCAACCCAAAATTTGACTAAATGGAGAGGGTTAACTCCAATTTATTTAAATGTTGCCCACTAAGGGGCAATGCATATCTCAAAAGGCCTCAAATACATACCTCCCTTTCTCTACAAAAGAATAGAGAATTCAATGCATCAGGAAAGAAAAAATCATTTCACATTGATGGGACACTATAATTTCGTGTCAATATATTTTCCCTAGTTTAAAACCCCGCTCCCCCCATGTCTCCATTCGGAATTCCATTCAACAATCAACTAAAGTAGTACCTGAAAACCATACACCGGATGGTAAACTGGTCTTGTCTTGACCAGCTTCTCCTCTGTATTAGAGATGCTGGGTCAAATACAGGTAGTCCTCATTATAAAGCACACTCCAGGAAATTTGTAAACATCAAACATCCCTGAAACGCCAAACAACAAAAGAACAGTACTTCTGTCACCACTGTATTACAATCCTACTTTAAGAGTATTTGATATAAGGCAAATGAGCACCACAAAAGGTATACCAACGAAATTACCTCAAAAAAGGGATAAATCTCCTTGACTTTGTATAGACGAAATGTCAGCACCGTCTGTCTCTTATCGAGACCGACTTCGTAGAAATGAAAGAGGGATAGACAGAAAACTGTGACCGCCGTAACGTCCCCACTGTGTCGCAGTTCCTACTCTGCAAGCGACGCAGCTTCTAAACGCAAAAAACGAAATCAAACATATCAATGCTACGCTAAGGCTGTAGAGAAATGCAATCCAATGTGTGCTCTTCAATTGGAAAACAATTGGAAAACAAGAGAGAAGACCGCCCTTCTTACTCAATATATGGGGCGTAACACTCCCAAATGTCTTCTGTGCAAGCAATTCGAAGATTAAATGAGGTCGCTGTAATATCCCTTCTGTCTAGCAGTTTCTACTCTGCATGCAGCACTGCTTCTAAAAAAGAAGCGAAATAAAAAGTGTTACGCCAATGTTACATGACAAATAGTACATGTCACGCTAAGGCTGCATGGGGAAGCACTCCAATATGTGCTTGATGATAGAGAAATGTATTCTGAAATACTGTGTTAGATAAGGCACCTGGCCCCATGTACCTTCGCTCCCACTGTGGCCCAGGTCAAATGTGTATGTGATATATGTTATGTCAGAGTTTATGTACTATACTAAATCTTGCATGAATATGGTCAGTGTGAAGTGTTATCTTAGAAAGAGACATAAACTACATGGACATCGTCTGACCCTGCATCCCCCCCCTGATGAGCCCAGCTGATCCATGTGCCTCAAGAAGTTACAAGTTCCAAATTGTATCCCCTATAGCACACGTCATCAATGATGTGTTTTTGTAATATAATGTGTATTTTCTGTGTTTTGGGCAGAGCGCTCTCAGAGTAGCAGAATTCTCTGTGTGCCCCATTTAACTTTATATAAAGGCATCTCTTTTACTCACTCGCAATTGGTCCTGGTCTCATTCCCTACTGTCCATTGGTTTCTTATTATTCGTTTATTTCATTATATGAGTGGGGAATGCCAGCTTTCAATGTTCTGCATTTCAAAAGAGGCAGCACGTGCAAAGCACACACGAAATGCAGCAGAAGTGCAGTTATACTGCAGTTGGAGTGCAGGGAGTGTTTTGAATGGTAAATTGGAAACCGGATTCTCGAGCAAGATGTGAGCCTATTCTTCATATTCAACTACCAAGTATTTTCTAAGAATTAAAAACAAGGGTGGGAAAGGTGACATTATGTATAAGAAAGCTACTCTCTTACAACGGGACGCCACCAATCTCCCTCGGCCAGATCCTCTAAGGAAAATAGCTCTCTGTCCCACTATTTGCGCTGTAAATCTAGTGACAGATTAATTTATCTTACGTTAACATTAATGGGTATTAAATGGAAAATAACAGCTTTCTTTGCAATAAGTCTGAGTACTAGCCAGGGAGATCTTCCAATGAGTTTTATCTGACAATCACAGCTGTAACTTTTTATGGATCAATAAGTTGGTGTACTAAGGGAGTCCATTTTGTTTTTAAATGTCCCAGATGACTGTGCAAAGGAGAATTCCTCAAGACGTTTTGGCTGTAGATGAAAAGGAAAAATGAGTGCAGGAGCGGTCGCATGCAGAGATTCTTTCTCTCGGGTCTCTTTCAGACACTTCTGCTATGTTTACCTCACCTGGAAAGATTCTGGCCGGCTCTCCAGGAGGCTCATTTTTATCTTCAGGCATGTCGGAAGAATCTTATATGGTTGTCCAAGCTCATAACTATAGACCTTTAAAACAATTGAAAGAGCCGTCAATATCACCACTACATTGGTTGATGCTACAAGCCTTGGAGGAAAACATGCTATGATGATAAGGCATTCAGCCTAGCATTAACTGTGTCCCTTACTACTATGGTACTATAGGAGAAATGGGGGAATTTTCGGCCTCTCACAATTTACATAGAGGTACCACCAGATACGCCCCCTTCAGAAGCAGTCATGGAGAACCTTTTCAGACTTGACTCCCTCCCAGAAGTGAATGAACTGAAAAGGGGGCTAGAACCCTCAGTGATATGTGTAGGGATGCAAATGTTTCCTGATTCTCCAGGGGCATTGGCTGTAACACATATTCGGAAACTGGAAAACACATGAACCACAGTAAGCAGATGACAAAGGAAACCAGAGAAACTATTAATAAGGGGAGAACTGTGGGTCAGGAAAATCTATTAGATGCTTGTTTTCAATAGCAAAAAATATATCCATAAACATCACAGACTCCCCAGTTGTTCATGATGTGATGTCAACTGAGGGAGATCTAAGAGAGGAAACATCATCCTCATCAGAACTTTGAAAATCAAATTCAGTAAAAAAGTATGCACCTAATGGCAAGAGTAAAAATAAGAATAACTATCAAATATCCCAAAAGTCAGTAACATGTTTAAATGTGTACTACAATTTTAGCACCGAAACTCAATTTACTGATTTTATGGATGATGTAATGGCTGAAATCGAAATATAAAGCTCTTCACAAATTAAATAAAATGTTTACCCGTAGGGATTCTGAGTGGAGAAAACACCTATGGAAATCCAAATACGCTTAGACGAAAACATCTTTTAAGAGTTACTCAACTGGTACAAACAGTGATTGAGATAAACATTTTGATATTGTATTCGAGTCATTCTTCCCCCTAAGAGATCAGGAACCCCTCAATTGAAGTAATACTTAGATATTACATATGTTTCCATCCTTGAGGCATATTACCTCAAGGGACATTGATCAAGTGATCTTTATCCATGAACAGAGAACTGATATTATTATGCTAAATATCTCATCACCAGTGATAAAAGATATTGTTTTGTGTGCGGCAGAAGATCTTAGACAGATAATCTTCGATGCAACAAGATGGTTGAGCGTAAGGTCACTTCTAGATTAATAAAATAAGATCATTGATAAACTGTTTGTGCCATTACACATATTATATTCCACTGACACTACGGCAGCAAGGATATTATACTTGCCAGTTGGCTTTGCTGTTGAGGATAATAGTGAAAAAGATTGGTCATGGTTAACCAACTATTGACATCTGGCAAAAGTCAGAAGAAGATCCTACGATAAGGTTTTTAGGAAGATCTTAGATTTTGAGCAAGTGTCATGGAACTCGAGAGGGTTTACTGAATAACTCAATGCTATTGTAGCATTCTCCATAGGTGAAATGTTGATGTGGAATTTAGAATGGGAATGTAAGGATTTTAAGGTGATTCTTGATTAGTTGGAAGAAGCTTGTTGAGAGGCCCGGTGGGGTTAATGATATGATCAATTCTTAACAATAAAGAAGTTGGTGTACACTCACCTGGTGTGCAGAGAATCTTTTCACTGGCGATGAGGAGCATAACTGCAACCCCACCGAGTAGCAGTAGTGTCAGAACCCACAGCCATGCCTCAATGGGGACCGAACGGCATGGCATATTGTCACAAATGAGAAGGTGAGAGAGTGCGCTTGCCACCAATCGTTCCCCATTCCTAGGGGCAACATCATCCAAGTGGGGCAACAAATAAGACTTAAAAGGCCCACATCGACAATTGCCAGGCACGAGTACCGATCCTGCATGAGCGTTACTTAGACAGCACTTACTTCTAAGGAAAGGACCTTCTGCCATCCTCCTGTATGTTGCCGTTGCATGGCGACTACATAAACATTATGCGAAGCGACCCTGAATTAGAGGAACAAATTTCCCAAAAGTTTTTCTTTCTTACGCATCGCCATTGTGGTTGCCAAGCAACAATATAAACCCAGACCAGAATAAAGAGCACACAGCGCATTGTAAAACAAAGGAAGCAACGCTCTGCAATTTCATTTCGGTTACACTATAAGCATAGCGATTTACCAGAACGCTATGAAACAGTAAAACCATTGCCTGCTCGTTATCACGCACTGAAAGTAAAACAGGAACAGAGCGATATTTTCACGTACTGCAAATTCTGTTGCTTGTAAAATAAAAATACAAATAAAAAAAGAAAGGAATTGAGTCCAACATTAATATCAAATAAATAATCATATGAAACACAAATAAACAGCAATTGTGCACTGCTTAATAAAACAAATATAAATACAAATTATTGGCAAAGAAAAACCTACGTCCAACATTAATGTCTAATAAAGACTCATATGAAACACAAATAAACAGCAATTGTGCACTGCTTAATAAAACAAATATAAATACAAATTATTGGCAAAGAAAACCTGTAAATCACACAATGTGAGTTCAACAACAACACCACAATACAATAATGGCTGCACAGGGAGTACCACCTCCCAACTACTTTTTGAACACCGAAGGGGAACCAATAATCCCCTTGAAAAGATGGAAGAAAAGATTTGACCATTATGTACTTGCAGTACATGGACTGAACTTTTCAGGAGAAAAAAGAAGTGCCTACTAATGCACTGCCTTACTAATTATGGGCAGGAACAATATGAAAATCTACCACCACTGTCGGAAAAAGAGTCCACGGGATTATCTGATTATGAAACATGTATAAAAATGCTGGATAAGCACTATGAGAAATGCACAAGCATCATCCTGGAGAGATACCATTTTGACAAAAGAAAACAAAGGACAGATCTGTGGAACAATATATCATGGCTTTAAGAGGACTGGCATCTTCATGTGAATTTGGAAGCACGTTAAGTGAGAGGTTAAGGGACCAATTTATGCTTGAATGCAGCAATGAAAAGGTGAAGGAGGCACTATGGGCAAAAAGTAACCCTTCTATTGTCAAAGTTATAAATGTAGCAAACGAAGTGGAGCATACGCAAAAGTGTGTTAAAGAATTGGAAAAAAGAATTGTTTCAGATGAAAAAAAGATAGATGAAGCACAAGTCATGGAAATATCAGCAGTACACAAGAGAGTAGTAATACGACATTTTTAAAACACAAATAGAAAAAGGAAGAAAGTGACAGGAAAAGATGTTTTGGCTGTGATAGTCCCAACTATTTTGCAAGCAGTGACAAATGTCCAGCGATTAAGGCCATTTGCAAAAGATGCAACAGACACAGGCATTTCACTTCATGCTGCAAGACCAAAAGTTAAAACATAGCTTGTTTTGATGAAATATGTGAAGAAATGGAAGATGGCACATGCCTAATTGTTTTCACTTCTGATGGCATTGCCACTATCCAAGATGACAATGCGGATACTGAAAAACCAAACTCTGTAATTGAAGTTGAAGGGGTAAAGCACGACATGGTTATAGATTCAGGAGCCAAATACACCTTGTTACCAAAACACATTTTCAAGAACAAAATGCAAAAGAATATACTTCTTAATCCAGTTCATATAAGACCTATAGTATATGGGGGAAAGAGAATTGGCATTGAAGGTTGGTTCTGGGCCTTGTTGAAATTTATGGATAGATCGGCGAAGAGCAAGGTCTATGTCTCAAAGAAAGGGAGCAATCCACTTTTAAGTTGGTCACACCAGAAAAGATTTCAAATAAGATTAGATCCTAATGCCAATGAAAGTGTTTATGCCATAGAAAATGTAAATAATATATCTCAACACTATGTATTTCACAAAGAACTAGGATGTCTCAAGGGATTCATGCATAAAATCAGAATAAAAACACATTCAGTTCCAGTAGTGCAGAAATTAAGAAGCATTCCGCTAGCTATTAGAACTGCAGTAAGGGAAGAATTGTTGGCTATGGAGAGATTTGGGGTGATTGAAAGGATCGGAGCTGCTGAGTGGGATTCTCCTTTGGTGGTATTCCATAAACCCAATGGTAAACTCAGGTTATGTATTGATTTGAGATCTGTCAAAAACTGTGTAATACCTGATAGACACCCTTTACCTAACATCACTGAAATGTTGGGTACCATCAAGAAGGCTAAAATAATGAGTAGCCTAGGTCTCAAGTCTGCTTATCACCAGATCGTTCTTCAACCTTCATCTAGCAATATAACATCATTCATTACCCCAGAGGGATTATTCCAATGTGATGCATGCCATTTGGATTGGTATCTGCCGGGCAGTATTCCAATGTATTATGTATCAGCTGTTTCAGGATGTGGATGGTGTCCTGTGTTTTCAAGATGATGTGTTGGTATATGAGAGTGATAGTGAAGAACATGATAAAAGATTGAGAGAAGTGTTAGACATTTTCATGATGGCTGGGTTGACATTAAGCAAGGATAAATGCAGGTTTAACAAGACAATCATCCAATATTTAGTCCATACAATATCAGATGCGGGTATTCAACCAAAGTTCGATTTAGTGGATAACATTGTGAATTTCCCTACTCCCCCCGACAAAGAAAAAATAGTATTGTTTCTTGGAATGGCTGAATACTATTCCAAATTCATGCCTGGGTTAACAAGCAAGTCAATTCATATGAGGAAACTAGTGAAGAAGGGAGTAAGGATTCATTGGAGCGAATCATGTGAGAAAGAATTCCAAGAGATTAATTTAGCCCTGACAAAAACTCCCACTTTAACCAATTTTGATCCAAGTAGATCGAGTATTGTGACGACCAATGCTAGTAACTATGGGTTAGGCGCTGTACTCTCACAAAAGGGTGACAGAGAAGAAGTTACTGTCACATTTGCATCCAGGGTTTTGAGAGTTGCTGAAAATAATTATTCCACAATAGAGAAGTCATTAGTGGCTATCAAGTGGGCAATAGAGAAATTTCGACCTTTCCTGTGGGGTGTAAAATTTAACATCAGGTCTGACCATAAACCGTTGATGTAAATCCTTTCTATGAAGAATCAGGAAATGGGTATCCAGTTTACAGGATTACAACTGGGAAATGAATATTTACCAAGTATAAAGAATACGGCAGCAGACTGCCTCTCCAGGTTACCAATCTAGTAGAAGATGAAATTTATGAAGATGATACGGATGAACAGGTTCTAAATGTCAGCCTCTTGGCATTTAGTGACAGAAAATGAGTGATGTGAAGCAATGTTAGTTGACCAAGTACTCATTGATGTCAAAGGAAGATTGGAGTCTGTAATGAAAGGAACAGAAATTAGGAGAGTGACCATATCTGTTTCCATTAGGAATGTTTTTGATGAGCTTCTAGTTAAAGATGGCATGATTTTAAGGGGAAACAAATGAATTCCTCCAGTGGGAGTAAGGCATAGGATTCCTGAGGTAGCACATGAAGGTCCCCAGGGAATGACTAAGACCAAACAATTGATTAGGCAAGAATAATGGTGGCCAGGATTAGATATGCAAATAGAAAGCATCATTAGAGAATGTGCCATTTGTGAGAATGTGGCTAAAATCTGTGTCACAAGAGTAGAGCCAATGACCCTCATGTCCATTCTGTCTGTGCCATGGGAAAGAGTAGGACTTGATATTGTGGGACCAGTAACATCTCAAGAAGCATGTAGATATGGCATAGTACTTGTAGATATGCTTTTGCATTGGGTGGAATTGTGCTGGGTACAACGTGTATGTGCAAGGGGTATAATTACGTTTTAGGATGATATTTTCTGGAGGGAAGGGTATCCTACATCTATTGTTACGGATAATGGCGTACAGTTTGTGGCAGAAAAAATGAATTAATTTTTAAGAACTAATGGTTAACACAGAACCAGCTCAGTCTATCACCCAGAAACCAATTGAATTGTAGATAGATTTAATAGAGTAATCAACAAAAGCATAAGGGTAGCAATTTCAGAAGGGACCGATTGGAAAAGAGCTGCACAGGATACTGTTGTAGCATACAGATTTACGCCCCATGACACCACAGGTATATCCCTGTTTGAAATGTTGCGGGGAAGGAAGCCAAACACTAAGGTTTGTCCAGGATAGTTAGGTAGGGTATGCCAAAAGATGTTCAATATGAGCACTGTTAAAGGAAGAATTGACAGTAAACAGTTTGAAAACAAGTTAAGGTTTGACGTAAGAAAAGTGACCAAACAATCAGTGGTCAAAGAAGGTGATTGGGTACGGATTAAGTTGCCTGGTAATAAAACAGAAGGAGTATTAAAGTGGTCCAAACCCATAAGAGTTATTAAGAGATTACATGGTGCTGTGAGAGTCATGGACGGGTGTGGAATGTCACCAGAGTCTGTAGGTACACACAAAGGTATCAAAGACTGCAGGAGAGGAAGCAAGGGAGTATTGAGAGAGAGAAAGAACATGGTTAAATGCTGTGTAAACAGAGTTGTAATGTACATAAAGGCAATAATCAGAGATAGGAAGGAAATGGCCAAGAAGTGTATACAGGAAGTTGTAATATACATAAAAGACAGCTTTGTGTTAGGAGTTGTGGAAAGCCATCTTTTCTAAGAGATTATGTCAGATAATAACCTTACTCTGTGTGTGACTTTGTTGTATAAGGTTACTGATCTTTAGGTGACTCTCAATTCAATGTGAGATTTCAATTGAATTTTCAAATTTAAATTGTTCTTTCTTATAGCTCTTGTTTTGAATACATGTGCATATTCCATGTGTTATATTGTGTTTTATGCATAATGCAATGTTCTTTCATTTATTGTTTTTTTGTTCTTTAGATTTTCACACTGGATTACTATTAATAGTTTGTAATTTATTTTTGTTAACAAGTTTCACCACTGGAGAAAGGGAGGTGTGTTGCATTCTCCATAGGTGGAATGTTGATGAAGAATTTAGAATGGGAATGTGAGGATTTTCTGGAGATTCTTGATCAGTTGGAAGAAGCTTGTTAACAGTACCGGATATGATCAAATCTTAACAATAAAGAATTTGGTGTAGATTTACCTGGTGTGCAGAGAATCTTTACAACTATGTTGTTACAAGAAACATTTTTGTAAAGTGATGTTCCATAGGACGCATTTGTCATCTATGTCCAAAAAGCCTCATAGAAGAATAAGGGATGACCAAAGGGAGGCCTTCTTACAGCCATTCAGTCTAGTTGGACTTCTAATGCTTTTTTTCTGATAATGCTATCCCTGGTCTCTTAGCAGTGAGTCTGAAAAACTCTGGTTTAGGGGAGGTATAACAAATAAATGTGTTCTGGAATGAACACATGCCATTTAGAGAAATGTATTGGTAAAATAGATAATATACTTTGAAAATGGACTGACGTATCTGGGTCCACTAATATATTAATTGCAGGAGAATTGAACCAAAATTGCCATCGAGGTCACTGTAATCAGCTTAAAGGGATTAATACATCTGTCAGGTGTGATATAAAACAAAGCCAGAAAAGGAACACATGGTTTTTCTGCTGGTGAATTGAAACCTTTTTGGACTTAATCAAAATGTAAGAGGAGATTTATACAGAGGGAATACTTGGCACAATTACCATCTCAAATCCACTATTGTGTGGATGGACCATCAATCAACTTAACTCAAACAGGCCCACCACTTAGGAAGTGAGTACACGGTTATACATAAAGCAAGTTTATTGTACAATGTTCCGGGGAGCAGTTAGATGGTGTTGCAGGACCAAACTAACCCAAGTCTCAACAAACCACATAAATTCCTATCTTTTACAAAGTTTTGCAAAGGTTAAAACACTCCCAAAATACTTTATTGCAATCCACCCCCCCCAAACATGATTAGACACAACCCTCTTCAAAGAAATCCCATCTTTTCCCAGTTCCTATGTTTTCATTGGCCAGGTTTATCTCAATAATTATCTTTAGATTATTTTCATAACACACCTCTTCTTATGATTCGTCCATAGTAGGTCATGACGACAACACATGGTTAAACATTATTACTGAAAACATAATATATTACTAGCAATGACTAACCTAAGCCATTTAAAGCCTGACTCTTAGGGGGTAATTCATAGAATTCAGCGCACAAGTGGCGCACGCGGCTGGCGCACAGTGTGCGCGTGTGAATCCCTGCGCCAGCCGCGTGCGCTAAAATCCATTTCCGCGCACAGCGTATTCATGGATTCCAGCCACCAAAACCAGCCGTGGCGCACAGTGGCGCAGCGACCCTGCAGCAGCGCCAGTTACGCCCCCAAGAACGCCTCTCGCGCAGGGAAAAGCCATCAATATACCCAATCCAGCGCAAAGGGCTGCGCTAATCCTGTACCAGCACGGCAAGCGGGCTACGTGTATCAATGGGGTGCGCGGGAAGTACCTCACGCGATTGGCCCCGTGCAAGCAGGGTACGCGTATTTCAGGGGTGCGCGGGAAGTTCCACACGCGATTTCCGCAGGGCACGTGTATCTCTGGGGTGCGCGGGAAGTGCCACACGCGATTTCAGCAGGGTACGTGTATTTCAGGGGTGCGTGGGAATTTCCGCACGCGATTGGGCCCGTGCGAGCACGGTACGCGTATCTAAGGGTTGCGCAGGAAGTGCCACACGCGATTTCAGCAGGGTACGTGTATTTCAGGGGTGCGCGGGAATTTCCACACGCGATTGGGGGTACGCGTATCTCAGGGGTGCGCAGGAAGTGCCACACGCGATTTCAGCAGGGTACGTGTATTTCAGGGGTGCGCGGGAAATTCCACACGTGATTTCATCATGGTACGTGTATTTTGTGGTGCGGGGGAAGTTTCACACGCGACATCAGCAGGGTACGTGTATTCCAGGGGTGCGCTGGAAGTTCCACACGCAATTCCATCAGGGTACGTGTATTCCAGGGGTGCGCGGGAAGTTCCACACGCGATTGGGCCCGTGCGAGCAGGGTACGCGCATTTCAGGGGTGCGCGGGAAGTTCCACACGCGATTCCATCAGGGTACGTGTATTACAGGGGTGCGCGGGGAGCACCACACGTGAATTGCACGTGTGGGTCCTCCCAGGTGTTCCCTCTACACCCTCCACGGCCCCTGCAGGTGGCTCACACCACAGGGGCCTACCCTGCACATGTCCTGCAGGCACACCATCCACCATGGCCATGACCTCCAGCCAACCCACATGTCAACTTGCACTACTGCCCACAAACGCATGTCCCCCTGCACCCCCAGTCACCAGGGGCACCCTCCACCAGGCCCCCACCCATGTCTCCCAGCACCCCCACCCCCCAGCAGTGCAGGGGCACCCACCAACAGGCCCCCACCCATGTCTCCCACCACCCCCACCCCCCAGCCACCAGGGGCACCCATCACCAGGCCCCCACCCATGTCTCCCACCACCCCCACCCCCCAGCAGTGCAGGGGCAGCCTCCACCAGGCCCCCACCCATGTCCAACTCATGTCTCCCACCACCCCCACCCCCCAGCACTGTGGGGCACCTGCCAGCAGGCCCCCACCCATGTCCAACTCATGTTCCCCACCACCCCCACCCCCCAGCACTGATGGGCACCTGCCAGCAGGCCCCCACCCATTTCCAACTCATGTTCCCCACCACCCCCACCCCCCAGCACTGTGGGGCACCTGTCAGCAGGCCCCCACCCATGTCCAACTCATGTTCCCCACCACCCCCACCCCCCAGCACTGTGGGGCACCTGCCAGCAGGCCCCACCCATGTCTCCCACCACCCCCACCCCCCAGCAGTGCAGGGGCAGCCTCCACCAGGCCCCCACCCATGTCTCCCAGCACCCCCACCCCCCAGCACTGTGGGGCACCTGCCAGCAGGCCCCACCCATGTCCAACTCATGTTATCCACCACCCTCAAACCCCAGCACTGTGGGTCACCTGCCAGCAGGCCCCCACCCATGTCCAACTCATGTTCCCCACCACCCCCACCCCCCAGCAGTGCAGGGGCACCCACCACCAGGCCCCCACCCATGTCTCCCAGCACCCCCACCCCCCAGCCACCAGGGGCTCCCACCACCAGGCCCCCACCCATGTCTCCCACCACCCCCACCCCCCAGTCACCAGGGGCAGCCTCCACCAGGCCCCCACCCATGTCTCCCAGAACCCCCACCCCCCAGCCACCAGGGGCAGCCTCCACCAGGCCCCCACCCATGTCTCCCAGCACCCACACCCCCCAGCCACCAGGGGCAGCCTCCACCAGGCCCCCACCCATGACTCACACCACCCCCACCCCCCATGTCACCAGGGGCAGCCTCCACCAGGCCCCCACCCATGTCTCCCAGCACCCCCACCCCACAGCACTGTGGGGCACCCTCCACCAGGCCCCCACCCATGTCTCCCACCACCCCCACCCCCCAGCAGTGCAGGGGCACCCACCACCAGGCCCCCACCCATGTCTCCCAGCACCCCCACCCCCCAGCCACCAGGGGCAGCCTCCACCAGGCCCCCACCCATGTCTCCCACCACCCCCACTCCCCCAGTCACCAGGGGCAGCCTCCACCAGGCCCCACCCCATGTTTCCCACCCCCCAGCCACCAGGGGCAGCCTCCACCAGGCCCCCACCCATGTCTCCTACCACCCCCACCCCCCAGCAGTGCAGGGGCAGCCTCCACCAGGCCCCCACCCATGTCTCCCACCACCCCCACCCCACAGTCACCAGGGCAGCCTCCACCAGGCCCCCACCCATGTCTCCCAGCACCCCCACCCCCCAGCCACCGGGGGCAGCCTCCACCAGGCCCCCACCCATGTCTCACACCACCTCCACCCCCCCAGCTCTGTGGGGCACCCACCACCAGGCCCCCCACCCATGTCTCCCAGCACCCCCACCCCCCAGCAGTGCAGGAGCAGCCTCCACCAGGCCCCCACCCATGTCTCCCAGCACTCCCACCCTCGCAGCCACCAGGGGCAGCCTCCACCAGGCCCCCACCCATGTCTCCCAGCACCCCCACCCCCCAGCCACCAGGGGCAGCCTCCACCAGGCCCCCACCCATGTCTCCCAGCACCCCACCCCCCAGCCACCAGGGGCAGCCTCCACCAGGCCCCCACATATGTCTCCCAGCACCCCCACCCCCCGGCCACCAGGGGCAGCCTCCACCAGGCCCCCACCCATGTCCAACTCATGTTCCCCACCACCCCCACCACCCAGCACTGTGGGGCACCTGCCAGCAGGCCCCCACCCATGTCCAACTCATGTTCCCCACCACCCCCACCCCCCAGCACTGTGGGGCACCTGCCAGCAGGCCCCCACCCATGTCCAACTCATGTTCCCCACCACCCCCACCCCCCAGCACTGTGGGGCACCTGCCAGCAGGCCCCCACCCATGTCCAACTCATGTTCCCCACCACCCCCACCCCCCAGCACTGTGGGGCACCTGCCAGCAGGCCCCCACCCATGTGCAACTCATGTTCCCCAGCCAACATGTCATCACAATCTAGATCCCTGGTCCCTATGGTCAGCCTCCAAATGCAAAACACCCACCCGAGTATTGCATCCACCCACTCATAATTTGCAATTACATCACAGAACACCAATTGCAAGTTCCGAAACAAACACATTTCCCTCACATACACCCAATGGGTGTCAGTGACTCTCAAAACACATATCATGAAATGCATGAAACCAATGAGATACCACACATTGAAGTTCACCAAAAAAAATATGTATTAAATGAAACATAAATAGAGCACAGCGGCAGGGATCCCGCCGCCAGCCGGAGACGCAAGGCCCGGCTCCCCTCCCATGTTGTGATCTCGTCGGGGAGTGAGGAGTCCGGTGCCGCGTCCCAGGCCGCAGCTGCCGGGGGGAGGTCCAAGAGGCGGAGGTTGGAGTTGGACTCCTCGGCAGCAGAAGGGGCAGCTGGGACCCCACAGGGCCCAACAGGGGAAGATGGCACAGAGTCATCCAAGTTGGTGGGGGGTTTGGTGGAGGAGGAGGCCGTGCAAGCACCAGAGACGGGGTCTGGAGGTGGGGATCCCACTGGTGCTAGTGGTGCAGTGCAGGAACAGGGACAGGAGGCAGCACAGGCCGCCGCGGAGGTGCCTGTGTGTAATCCTGTCCCTGATCCTGTCCCTGCATCATCTTGCACCAGCAGGGATGCCTACGTCCAGACCCGTTTTCAGGCAGGGGATGAGCTCACGTCAACTGGCCTTCCTCTGCCTGCGGACGTGGCTATCCAGGTCCGGGTTGAGCCTGTCCTGGCTGGTGTGGCGTTGCGTCAACGGGCCATGCGAGGTGACCTGCAGTCTTTTCATGAAGAGACTGCATGTCATCTCGAATGGCTCGTTGACCACGTCAGCCTGCTGGGACAGGTCACCCAGGCCGGATTCTTCCGTCTGATGGGGCTTGCTACGACCCCCTCCACAACTGGACCCCCTACGCACCAGTCGTCCTCTGTGTCATATTCCCACCCATCAGTCACCTGGGTGCCCTGTGGAGCTGCCTCTGACGGTGCGGCCAGGCTGGTGGAGGAGGCATCCCTGCCACAGTCGGGAGTCGGACGTCCAGCAGGGGTGGCCACATCTACGACTGCACCCCAGCCGGCGGAGGATGTGCAGGCAGCAGGAGGCAGTGCATGGGCAGAGGCACAGCAGCAGCAGCAACGCGGTGGGAGCCATGAAGGCTCAGGGCTTTCAACATCGGAGGGGCAGGCATCGGCCGGAGCGCAGGAGGACCCACGACAGAGAGTGTCTGCCGTGTGGCAGCGGTTGGGCCACGCCATAGATGAGGCACGGCTCACAATGGGCAGGGCGGAGAACTCCATGCGGAGGGCCCTGAGGCGGGCCGAGTGCCTCGAGGGGTTTGGAGGTGGAGACGTCGACGGCCCTGCGGACCCTCGGGGCCATGGAGGAGGACCGCCTCCGGGACATTGAGGAGGAGTTCGATGATGCCCTGGCCCAGGACATCCACAAGTGAGCCGTGAAACTAGCCCGCTGCCCTTGTACATAGTTATGTAGGTAGTGTTAGGTTTCATTTTTGTTTTGATTTTATTTGGACCTTTCGGACATTGGCCACATTTTTGTATATAGTTTATTTTATTAGTTAGTGTAGTTAGATAGGTTTCCTTTATTTTGTTGGGATAATGGACCCTGGCTTGTTCCCATGTACATAGTTCACAGTTGGATTGTATTTTTTTTCACTTTTTAACCATGGAGCAATGTCTTTCTTTTTTATTTCCCATTGGATTTTGTTTTGTGGACATTGACTTTGGACAACATTACTTTGGAAGTTTATTTTTGGTTTTGCTTTTTTTCACGGACATGCTTCTTTTAATTTTTTTACATTCACATTTCTGTTTCTTCATTTTTTATTCTATTTATGTTTCCTTTAATTCATATTTTTTTTGGTGAACTTCAATGTGTGGTATCTCATTTGTTTCATGCATTTCATGATATGTGTTTTGAGATTCACTGGCACCCATTGGGTGTATGTGAGGGAAATGTGTTTGTTTCGGAACTTGCAATTGGTGTTCTGTGATGTAATTGCAAATTATGAGTGGGTGGATGTAAATACTCGGGTGGGTGTTTTGCATTTGGAGGCTGACCATAGAGACCAGGGATCTAGATTGTGATGACATGTTGGCTGGGGAACATGAGTTGCACATGGGTGGGGGCCTGCTGGCAGGTGCCCCACAGTGCTGGGGGGTGGGGGTGGTGGGGAACATGAGTTGGACATGGGTGGGGGCCTGCTGGCAGGTGCCCCACAGTGCTGGGGGGTGGGGGTGGTGGGGAACATGAGTTGGACATGGGTGGGGGCCTGCTGGCAGGTGCCCCACAGTGCTGGGGGGTGGGGGTGGTGGGAGACATGAGTTGGACATGGGTGGGGACCTGCTGGCAGGTGCCCCACAGTGCTGGGGGGTGGGGGTGGTGGGGAACATGAGTTGGACATGGGTGGGGGCCTGCTGGCAGGTGCCCCACAGTGCTGGGGGGTGGGGGTGCTGGGAAACATGGGTGGGGGTCTGGTGGAGGCTGCCCCTGCACTGCTGGGGGCTAGGGGTGGTGGGGGACATGGGTGGGGGCCTGCTGGCAGGTGCCCCACAGTGCTGGGGGGTGGGGGTGGTGGGGAACATGAGTTGGACATGGGTGGGGGCCTGCTGGCAGGTGCCACACAGATTTTGGGGAGGGGGGCGGGTGGGGAATACATGAGTTGGACATGGGTGGGGGCCTGCTGGCAGGTGCCCCACAGTGCTGGGGGGTGGGGGTGGTGGGGAACATGAGTTGGACATGGGTGGGGGGCCTGCTGGCAGGTGCCCCACAGTGCTGGGGGGTGGGGGTGGTGGGGAACATGAGTTGGACATGGGTGGGGGCCTGCTGGCAGGTGCCCCACAGTGCTGGGGGGTGGGGGTGGTGGGAGACATGAGTTGGACATGGGTGGGGACCTGCTGGCAGGTGCCCCACAGTGCTGGGGGGTGGGGGTGGTGGGGAACATGAGTTGGACATGGGTGCGGGCCTGCTGGCAGGTGCACCACAGTGCTGGGGGGTGGGGGTGCTGGGAAACATGGGTGGGGGTCTGGTGGAGGCTGCCCCTGCACTGCTGGGGGCTAGGGGTGGTGGGAGATATGGGTGGGGGCCTGCTGGCAGGTGCCACACAGATTTTGGGGAGGGGGGCGGGTGGGGAATACATGAGTTGGACATGGGTGGGGGCCTGCTGGCAGGTGCCCCACAGTGCTGGGGGGTGGGGGTGGTGGGGAACATGAGTTGGACATGGGTGGGGGCCTGCTGGCAGGTGCCCCACAGTGCTGGGGGTGGGGGTGGTGGGGAACATGAGTTGGACATGGGTGGGGGCCTGGTGGAGGCTGCCCTGGTGGCCGGGGGTGGGGGTGCTGGGAGACATGGGTGGGGGCCTGGTGGAGGCTGCCCCTGGTGGCTGGGGGGTGGGGTGCTGGGAGACATGGGTGGGGGCCTGGTGAAGGCTGCCCCTGGTGACTGGGGGGATGGGGGTGGTGGGAGACATGGGTGGGGGCCTGGTGGAGGCTGTCCCTGGTGGATGGGGTGTGGGGGTGCTGGGAGACATGGGTGGGGGCCTGGTGGAGGCTGCCCCTGGTGACTGGGGGGATGGGGGTGGTGGGAGACATGGGTGGGGGCCTGGTGGAGGCTGTCCCTGGTGGCTGGGGTGTGGGGGTGCTGGGAGACATGGGTGGGGGCCTGGTGGAGGCTGCCCCTGGTGGCTGGGTGCTGGGGGAGCTGGGAGACATGGGTGGGGGCCTGGTGGAGGCTGCCCCTGGTGACTGGGGGGGTGGGGGTGGTGTGAGACATGGGTGGGGGCCTGGTGGAGGCTGCCCCCGATGGCTGGGGGGTGGGGGTGCTGGGAGACATGGGTGGGGGCCTGGTGGAGGCTGCCCCTGCACTGCTGGGGGGTGGGGGTGCTGGGAGACATGGGTGTGGGGCCTGGTGGTGGGTGCCCCACAGTGCTGGGGGGGTGGGGGTGTTGGGAGACATGGGTGGGGGCCTGGTGGAGGCTGCCCCTGGTGGCTGGGGGGTGTGGGTGCTGGGAGACATGGGTGGTGCCCCACAGTGCTGGGGTGGTGGGGGTGGTGGGAGACATGGGTGGGGGCCTGGTGGAGGCTGCCCCTGGTGGCTGGGGGGTGGGGTGCTGGGAAACATGGATGGGGGCCTGGTGGAGGCTGCCCCTGGTGACTGGGGGGGGGTGGGGGTGGTGGGAGACATGGGTGGGGGCCTGGTGGAGGCTGCCCCTGCACTGCTGGGGGGTGGGGGTGGTGGGAGACATGGGTGGGGGCCTATTGGAGGCTGCCCCTGGTGGCTGGGGGTGGGGGTGCTGGGAAACATGGGTCGGGGCCTGGTGGAGGCTGCCCCTGGTGACTGGGGGGGTGGGGGTGGTGGGAGACATGGGTGGGGGCCTGGTGGAGGCTGACCCTGGTGGCTGGGGGGTGGGGGTGGTGGGAGACATGGGTGGGGGCCTGGTGGAGGCTGCCCCTGCACTGCTGTGGGGTGGGGGTGGTGGGAGACATGGGTGGGGGCCTGCTGGCAGGTGCCCCACAGTGCTGGGGTGTGGGGGTGGTGGGGAACATGAGTTGGACATGGGTGGGGGCCTGCTGGCAGGTGCCCCACAGTGCTGGGGGGTGGGGGTGGTGGGGAACATGAGTTGGACATGGGTGGGGGCCTGCTCGCAGGTGCCCCACAGTGCTGGGGGGTGGGGGTGGTGGGGAACATGAGTTGGACATGGGTGGGGGCCTGCTGGCAGGTGCCCCACAGTGCTGGGGGGTGGGGGTGGTGGGGAACATGAGTTGGACATGGGTGGGGGCCTGGTGGAGGCTGCCCCTGGTGGCCGGGGGGTGGGGGTGCTGGGAGACATGGGTGGGGCCTGGTGGAGGCTGCACCTGGTGGCTGGGGGGTGGGGTGCTGGGAGACATGGGTGGGGGCCTGGTGGAGGCTGCCCCTGGTGGCTGGGGGGTGGCTGGGGGGTGGGGGTGGTGGGAGACATGGGTGGGGCCTGGTGGAGGCTGCCCCTGGTGGCTGGGCGGTGAGGGTGCTGGGAGACATGGGTGGGGGCCTGGTGGAGGCTGCCCCTGGTGACTGGGGGGTGGGGGTGGAGGGAGACATGGGTGGGGGCTTGGTGGAGGCTGCCCCTGCACTGCTGGGGGGTCGGGGTGGTGGGAGACATGGGTGGGGGCCTGGTGGAGGCTGCCCCTGGTGGCTGGGGGGTGGGGGTGCTGGGAGACATGGGTGGGGGCCTGGTGGAGGCTGCCCCTGGTGGCTGGGGGGTGGGGGTGCTGGGAGACATGGGTGGGGTCCTGGTGGAGGCTGCCCCTGCACTGCTGGGGGGTGGGGGTGGTGGGAGACATGGGTGGGGGCCTGGTGGAGGCTGCCCCTGGTGGCTGGGGGGTGGGGGTGGTGGGAGACATGGGTGGGGGCCTGGTGGAGGCTGCCCCTGGTGGCTGGGGGGTGGGGGTGGTGGGAGACATGGGTGGGGACCTGATGGAGGCTGCCCCTGGTGACTGGGGGGTGGGGGTGGTGGGAGACATGGATGGGGGCCTGGTGGAGGCTGCCCCTGGTGGCTGGGGGGTGAGGGTGCTGGGAGACATGGGTGGGGGCCTGGTGGAGGCTGCCCCTGCACTGCTGTGGGGTGTGGGTGCTGGGAGACATGGGTGGGGGCCTGGTGGAGGCTGCCCCTGGGGGCTGGGGGGTGGGGGTGCTGGGAGACATGGGTGGGGGCCTGGTGGAGGCTGCCCCTGCACTGCTGGGGGGTGGGGGTGGTGGGAGACATGGGTGGGGGCCTGGTGGAGGCTGCCCCTGGTGGCTGGGGGGTGGGGGTGGTGGGAGACATGGGTGGGGGCCTGGTGGAGGCTGCCCCTGGTGGCTGGGGGTGGGGGTGCTGGGAGACATGAGTTGGACATGGTTGGGGGCCTGGTGGAGGCTGCCCCTGCACTGCTGGGGGGTGGGGGTGCTGGGAGACATGGGTGCGGGGCCTGGTGGTGGGTGCCCCACAGTGCTGGGGGGGTGGGGGTGTTGGGAGACATGGGTGGGGGCCTGGTGGAGGCTGCCCCTGGTGGCTGGGGGTGTGGGTGCTGGGAGACATGGGTGGGGGCCTGGTGGAGGCTGCCCCTGCACTGCTGGGTGGTGGGGGTGGTGGGAGACATGGGTGGGGGCCTAGTGGAGGCTGCCCCTGGTGGCTGGGGGTGGGGATGCTGGGAAACATGGGTCGGGGCCTGGTGGAGGCCCCTGGTGACTGGGGGTGGGGGTGGTGGGAGACATGGGTGGGGGCCTGGTGGAGGCTGCCCCTGGTGGCTGGGGGGTGGGGGTGGTGGGAGACATGGGTGGGGGCCTGGTGGAGGTTGCCCCTGCACTGCTGTGGGGTGGGGTGGTGGGAGACATGGGTGGGGGCCTGGTGGAGGCTGCCCCTGGTGGCTGGGGGTTGGGGGTGCTGGGAGACATGGGTGGGGGCCTGGTGGAGGCTGCCCCTGCACTGTTGGGGGTGGGGGTGGTGGGAGATATGGGTGGGGGCCTGGTGGAGGCTGCCCCTGGTGGCTTGGGGGTGGGGGTGGTGGGAGACATGGGTGGGTGCCTAGTGGAGGCTGCCTCTGCACTGCTGGGGGGTGGGGGTGGTGGGAGACATGGGTGGGGGCCTGGTGGAGGCTGTCCCTGGTGGCTGGGGGGTGGGGGTGCTGGGAGACATGGGTGGGGGCCTGGTGGAGGCTGCCCCTGGTGACTGGGGGGGTGGGGGTGGTGGGAGACATGGGTGGCGCCTGGTGGAGGCTGCCCCTGGTGGCTGGGGGGTGGGGGTGCTGGGAGACAAGGGTGGGGGCCTGGTGGAGGCTGCCCCTGGTGGCTGGGGGGTGGGGGTGCTGGGAGACATGGGTGGGGGCCTGGTGGAGGCTGCCCCTGGTAGCTGGGAGGTGGGGGTGCTGGGAGACATGGGTGGGGGCCTGGTGGAGGCTGCCCCTGCACTGCTGGGGGGTGGGGGTGCTGGGAGACATGGGTGGGGGCCTGGTGGAGGCTGCCCCTGGTGACTGGGGTGGTGGGGGTTGTGGGAGACATGGGTGGGGGCCTGGTGGAGGCTGCCCCTGGTGGCTGGGGGGTGGGGGTGCTGGGAGACATGGGTGGGGGCCTGGTGGAGGCTGCCCCTGCACTGCTGGGGGGTAGGGGTGGTGTGAGACATGGGTGGGGGCCTGGTGGAGGATGCCCCTGGTGGCTGGGGGGTGGGGGTGCTGGGAGACATGGGTGGGGGCCTGGTGGAGGCTGCCCCTGCACTGCTGGGGGGTGGGGGTGGTAGGAGACATGGGTGGGGGCCTGGTGGTGGGTGCCCCTGTGGCTGGGGTGCAGGGGGACATGCGTTGGTGGGCAGTAGTGCAAGTTGACATGTGGGTTGGCTGGTGGGCATGGCCATGGTGGATGGGGTGCCTGCAGGACATGTGCTGGTTAGGCCCCTGTGGTGTGAGCCGCCTGCAGGGGCCGTGGAGGATGTAGAGGGAACACCTGGGAGGACCCACACGTGCAATTTACATGTGCTGCTCCCGGTGCACCCCTGTAATACACGTACCCTGATGAGATCGCGTGTGGAAATTCCCGCTCACCCCTGAAATACACGTACCCTGCTGATGTTGCGTGGGATACTTCCCCCGCACCCTGAAATACACGTACCCTGATGAGATCGCGTGTGTGACTTCCCGCAAACCCCCGAAATACACGTACCCCGCTCAATCGCGTGTGTAACTTCCCGCGCGCCCCCGTAATACACGTACCCCGCTCAATCGCGTGTGTAACTTCCTGCGCACCCCCGAAATACACGTACCCTGCTCAATCGCGTGTGTAACTTCCCGCGCGCCCCCGAAATACACGTACCCCGCTCAATCGCGTGTGTAACTTCCTGCGCTTCCCCGAAATACACGTACCCCGCTCAATCGCGTGTGTAACTTCCCGCGCACCCCCGAAATACACGTACCCCGCTCGATCGCGCGTGTAACTTCCCGCGCGCCCCCGAAATACACGTACCCCGCTCGCACAGGCCCAATTGCTGTATGTTGCCACTTTTGTGATGCGCTGGGACTCTACCGCCTGCCTTCGTGTGGCGGACGTATTTCAGCTTGTGCGTGTCTTTGGCTGTGCGTGGCTTTGCCCTATTCGATTCCATGAATACGTGTGGTTCGAGTGCGTGTGGGCGTTCCGTCTGCTTCCCTGCAGTACATCCCCAGTTACGCCCTTATTTTCGCGCGTTGTTCCCCATTCCGCGCGTTACGCCCCGTGTCCCGCCCACTTTCTGGTGTATGCGCCGAGGTTGTGCGCTTTTACTGTGCGCACCGCGCACGCCTTTCGGGATGTTGCAGTGACTTGTGCACCATGCACGGGTTTGGCGCACATCCCGAGGTGTACACGCGCAGGGACTTCCATGAATCGCCTGTTTTTTTCCGCTTGCGCCTGCTTGCGCCTGCTTTCGCGAATATTTTCGAATATTTTCGGCACACGTTTGTTCCATGAATCGGCCCCTTAATTTGCACATGGCCCTCATAGACATTCCCTGCGATATGAGGAGGCTGGGTGAATGATTACTCTTTGGTCGTGATGCTATCTCATTTTCCAGGTCACCGTTCCATTGAAATGTCCCAAGGTACAAAACATTCACTTTATTGCACAATTCAAACTCCTAAATAGCTTTAGCACTAGTTTATCTCTCATTTACTACAGACCAAAATAAACAATGAAACTCCTTTGGGCACGCTCTCAAGCAGGAGGAGATTATATATACTATCTACAAAGCCTATCAGACCATAAAATCTCAGGGCTATTTCTGCAGCTGCTGACTACAAAGGTTGAAGTTACTCATTCACCTGCTTTCTGCCATATGAAAACCTGTTTAGAAGTCAAAGTGTATTTTGCAAGAGAGCACTTACCACCACGTTTTGATTAATTGTGAAAAGGCCACTTATATTGAGATTCATGAATTCCCCATGTACTTATTGTAAGGAAGGCATGGTATCACAAGTATGACACTGACACAAAAGGTACAATTTGTAAAACCTTTATTCAATTCTTGGAGTTTGGAAAAAAAAAACTTCTGCTTTGCCCTATAGCTAAAATGGGGGCAGTCTCTACCATCAAACAGTCCTAGTCAGTCTCTCTCAAATCAAAATGGCCTATACTAATAAAACATAATGCCTGCTCTATCTATTATACAAAAGGTGTGTAAAGGGGAATATGTATGCAAAGGAAAATAAGTGTTAGAATAAAAAAGACTCAAAGTGGCTGAGTCAGCTCTCCTCCCCATGTTGGACAGCATGGTGTAAGGCGGTCCCCATAGACAGGATGACACATCCTGGCTCAGGTTCTCAAAACAAAGCCGTTCAAATCTTATATCCCGGCCCGCCTGGCCTTCAACATTAAAGTTACTTTTCCAGCATTCCAATAGTTCTTTTACAGTTCAACAAAATGGTTCACAGTTCAACCAAAAGTTCATGCAGGACTCCCTCGATTGGGCTCGGACCTCTCAATCATAGCACTTGATATGATGTGATGTGATACGATATTGCATTTATAACGCATCTATACACAAGTGTTTCAAGTTGCGACAAGGCAAGGGAGGGGGAACAGAGGGAAGACAGAGACAACAATCTTACTAGGCCAAGTGAAATTGAGATCGCACAAAGGAGTAGGGGAAAGCGAAAAGTGTGAGGTGAAGGGGAAGGAGCAGTACAGTACATAGGATAACAGTAAAATTAATAAAAAAACAATAAATACAAGAAATAAGAAGTGCAGCCAAGTGGTGGCGAGTGCAGGGGTAAGTGCAGACATTAGGTGGCAGGTGCTGGTAGGAGGCTGTAGGGATACAGAAACAGCCCCCGAGTGCAGGGGTCTGCCAGGGGGGCAGTGCAGGTGCACAACTGGCAGGGAGGGGACCTGGGCCCGAGAACAAAGGATAGCCAGGTGACCAGTGCAATTTCAGTTTCAAATAGGAGTTCAGCAGGGGAGAGGAGGAGAGAAATCAAAAGCAAAGAGGAAGGTCTTGAGGTGCTTCCAGAACCAGGGATGGTTCTCCTCAAGTTTCAGAGAGGCAAGGAGGCTGTTCCAGATGGAGGCACCATCCGAAGAAAGAGAGCTACCACCAACTCTTTGTACTGTAGGCATATGCGTTGTCATGATCTCCACACAACCATGTGGGAGGAGACTGCAACAGGGAACTGATCAAGGTACGCCAGCAGGGCCACTGCTCCATTGACACTCCAAATGTGAAATGTACCACACTGAAACAACTATTGACCATCCACATCCCGTCCTGCCTGGAAAATGGCCCCATGTGTCTATGCAAAGATATGTTGCCCATCCATGTCCACTGGCAGCCAGGTCCAGGGAAAAGATGACTGTGACATCATGAACACATTGCTGTGAGTCTACGGGAGTCATGATTGTCTCCCTATCAACAGGCTCAGTGATATCCTCGTCGGAAAAAATAGACTCCGAATCTCTACCCTCCCCTAGCTCCTCACCTTCGTCCTCCTTCCTGGAACCCTGCTTCTCTTTTCTTCTGGAACTCTCCTTTCTTTTGTGGAGATAAGGACGACGACGGAAGGAAGCCACCGTGCCACCAGAAGAGGTGACCAAGAGCCCCCCCCGGGGGCGTCAAGAGGGGAAAAAGCCCAGAGGCACAAAAAACCCCTGAGAGACCTCGGTGTCAAACTGGAGAGGTGCACAGGCGGTATACTCTTGAGACAAAGGCAGGACAAGGCGAATCGATCCAATGAGAGATGGCGGGTAGGACCCTGGAGGGGTGAAGTCCAGAGAGGCAACTATGATCCAGTACACAGAGTAACAGGAAACCATCAAGTAGAACGTGAAGAATAATCCAATCCAATTGGCAGGCCGGGATCTGGTACACGTGTGAGCAGTAGCGGAGAAAAACCCATGGGAAGCAGGAAGCAGATACTAACGTGGGCGAAGGCAGAATAATGAAGAGTGCAGGGAGAAAGAGAGGGAAGGCAAGCTACGAAGAATGTGGAAAGAGAGAGAGGCAGATGGACTTCCACAAGAAAAGAAAACAAGGAAGAAATAAGAAGGGGGCAAGGAGAAAGAAAAGGCAGAACGGTTACAAGAAAAGAAGGCAAGCGTTGAAGAAACAGACACGAAGCAGGGACCAGGAAAAGGCACAGAAAGCAGTGTGGACGAGCTGGCAGGGAACAATAACACAGAGAGCGATAGAAACTAGCGGAAGTAACCGGAAGCGTTGCGACGCATCCGCAACCCGGAAGAGGTGGAATAAATACTCCGAGCCGCGTCTACGTGTAACAACTAGACCGGTGATTTGAAAAAACATGATGGGTAGGCAGCCACGGCACGACGGGAAGACGATCATCGCCCGCACCGCCAGCGGCTCCACAAGCGCCACCCGCCTCGCGGCATGACAGTATGCCCCCTCCTAAAATCCCCTCCCCCGGTTTACCCGGATGGAAGTAATGAAACTTACGCAATAGAAAAGGGGCTGAAATATGCGAGATGGGTTCCCAGGAGTTTTCAGTGGAGGGAAAACCTTTCCACCGTACCAAAATATTCCAATTTACCTCTACGATACCTAGAGTTGCAGATCTGAGCTACTTCAAATTCATCCTGAGTGGACGCCTGTGGTAAAGCGACTCTCTCAGAATGACGCGACCAGTCGTCTTCATGGAAGGTTTTCAATTGTGAAGCATGAAAGACAGGATGGACCCTTCTAAGGCAGTTTGGAAGTCGTAAACGAAAGGCCACAGGGTTGATCTTCTGGGTGATCCTAAAGGGCCCTAGAAACTTAGGGGACAGCTTGGAGGGGTGAGCCCATCGAGGTAAATATGTTGTGGAAAGCATTACTCTAGAACCCACTTCCCACCCGGGGACTGGTTGACAGTGTTTATTAGCCTGAATCTTGTAACTCTTTTGTGCTGCCCTCAGACCTTCCCCAGTCTTCTTGTGAATTTCTCTGAGGAGGGAAAGTGAGGAATCTATAGAGTGCAGGTTAGTAGAAAGATCGGAGACAGGTAAGATAGTTCGAGGATGGTAGCCACAGGTGCAGAAAAATGGACTGAAGCCCAGAGCGGAGTGCACCGAGTTATTATAAGAGAAATCTGCCAAAGACAATAATGAGTACCACTTGTCCTGCTGGGAGTTGGTAAAACATTGCAGGCACTGTTCAAGAGTACCGTTGAGACATTCTGTCTGTCCGTTGGATTGCAGGTGGAACCCAGAAGTCAGGGCCCTTTCTATTCCCAGTCTCTCGCAGAGGGCTTTCCAAAATCGGGAAGTGTACTGACTGCTCCTGTCTGATTTGATTTTCGTTGGCATCCTGTGTAACCTGAAGATATCTTTAAGAAACGCCTCAGCCATTTCTGCTGCAGAAGGGACGCCGGGCGAAGGGGAGAAGTAAGCCATCTTGGTGAACGAATCCACTACCACCATTATACACGTACATCCCTGAGATTTGGGCTGCTCCACTATAAAGTCAGTTGAAATAGAGCTCCATGGGCCATCAGGTACTGCACAAGATTCCAGCAATCCAATCGGTCTTTGTTGTGAAGATTTGTTACGAAGACAGACGATACAAGACCGGACATAACGGTCAACATCTTCTCTCATTCCCGGCCAGTAAAAATGTCTTTGTAGGTACTCGAGAGTACCCGTACCACCTCTATAACCGTACCATAGTTTAGAGTCATGACACCAGGTCAATGCCATCTTATGGAAGGCGGGTGTGGGTAAGTATAGTCTACCCTTTACCAAGTAAAGACCGTCTCTGACATCGTAAATCAGGTTCTTGGGATGTTTATCAACCTCAAAACGTCCTCCTAAAGCCTCCGTAATCTGCCTCAAAAACGTAGAAACCACTCCTATACTCTTAGTCAGGGGAAACATCCGTTCTGGAGGAAGCTCTGATTCAGGCAAATAGTCACAGCGATGGGAAAGACAGTCTGCCACCACATTCAGTTTACCAGGTATGTGTGTTATGTTGAAATCAAATTGAGCGAAAAAGTGAGCCCATCGGGCCTGACGTGTGTTGTAACACTCAAATTGCCTAAGGACCTGCAGATTCTTGTGGTTGATCCAAATGGTAAATGGATATATGCCACCCTGAAGGAGATGACGCCACTCCAAGCAAGCGGATTTCATGGCTAGTAATTCACGTTCTATGACTGAGTAGTTTCTTTGTCTGACATTTAGGGTTTTTGAAAAATAAGAGACAGGATATTCTACTCCTTGAAATTCTTGTAAAAGGACAGCTCCTATGGCGGCTGCCGAGGTGTCGGTCTCTAGGATAAAGGACATGCTTTGATCTGGCTGTTGTAAAATGGGTGCTGTACAAAAGGCCTCTTTGAGGTTACAAAAACTGTGTTCAGCTTCAGCAGACCATTTGAACGGTTCCGAAGACTTCTTGAGAAGAGTTGTTATGGGCACGATTTTTGGAGAAAAATTCGGAATGAATCTCCGATAAAAGTTTGCCAAACCCAAGCACTTTTGGATTTCTTTGACAGAAGTAGGTGATGGCCAATCGAGTATGGAAGACACCTTGTGGGGGTCCATCGAGATTCCTTGATTGGAGAGGATATACCCCAAATAGGGGATAGATTTGGCTGAAAACACACATTTAGCGAGTTTGACTGAAAGATGGTTGTCTCTAAGTCTTCGGAAGACTTCCTTGACGTGCTCTTCCTGTTCTTCAGGGTTGTGGGAGAACACAAGGATGTCGTCGAGATACACTAAAGTGGTTTGACATAACAGATCAGAAAATAGTCTGTCCATAAAACGTTGGAATATGGAAGGAGCGTTAACTAATCCAAATGGCATTACTTGATACTCAACAAGTCCGAACGGAGTCCTGAAGGCGGTCTTCCATTCGTCTCCTGCCTGCACCCCGGAGAAGATGGTATGCATTCCTTAAATCAAGTTTGGTAAATACTGTGGCTCCTTGGACTGCTTGTAAGTTCTCAGTTATCAATGGCATGGGATACCGATCCTTCACTGTGACCTTGTTTAAGCCCCGATAGTCTATGCATGGCCTTCATTCTTTGGTTTCCTTTTTGGGAATGAAATACAAGGAGGCCCCTGCGGGGGACCTCGAAGGCCTTATGAGACCATTAGCCAAATTGTTGTCCAGATAGTCTCCGTCCTGCACAAGGGCACCAGTGCTCCCGGAGTTAGGTCAATGCAACAGTCCTCGGGTCGGTATGGGGGTAGCTCGATGGGTGACTTTTCTGTCACTACCTCAGTGAACTCCTTGAGGTAATGGGGCAAGCTATTTACGGCTTTAGTCAAATTTGGGTTCAGGTAGACATTCCGACTTTCAAAAAGAGGACTGAAAACTTAGTAAGTTCTTTGTCCAATCGATGTTGGGGTTGTGCTTGCATAGCCAACATATTCCCAAGATGAGGGGGAAGTGAGCCGCTCTGATGATGTCAAAGATGATCCTTTCGGATTGTTGCTGTATCGACAAGGTGAGTTCTTCGGTGGAGTGGGTGATCATTCCTGAACTCAAAGGTTCGTCGTCTACCCCTTCTACCTTCTGATCTTCTTGTTTGGATATTCTTTTGATACCCTTCTGTTCGGCCCAATGGGTATCTATGAAGTTGCCGGCTGCCCCACACTCGAGTAGAGCTAAGGTTGTCACTTCAGTCTTCTCTAACTTGAGGGTTACCGTGAGTGAGCACCGTCAAACGTGAGTCTTCGGAAGAACTTGATGCGGATACCGTTAAAGTAGTATAGGGACTTCAATCAACCCCTCGGAAGTGAGTCCCAACACTAACCGAGGGCGATCGTTTGTCTCGAGTGCAATTGGCTCGAGTTATGCCAATTTGCATAGGTTCTTCCTTAGTCTGTCGTGAGAAGGGTGCCGATGTGGACGAGTGAGCTTCCAAGGGAGGAGGTACATTGAACTTGGTATTTTTCTTTTCCATGCGTCGTTCTGTTATTCTGAAGTCGATTCGGAGTGTAGCTGTAAGGAGATCGGCAAAGGATCTAGGTCTTTCAATCCTGGCCAGTTCATCTTTTAGGTCTTCTCTCAATCCACGTCGAAAGATGGCCTACTGAGCCTGCTCCTGCCAACCTGCTTCAGCTGCTACCTATTTAAAGGTTGTTATGTATGTCAGAAGATCTGAATTCCCTTGTCGAATATCAAGAAGATCTTCCGATGCCAAAAAAGTGCTTTCGGTATGCAGGAAGGTCTGCTGCATCAAGGCCTTGAATGCGCTATAGTCCTGCAAAACCGGGTCCGGCTGGTTTACTAGAGGGGTGGCCCATACCAGGGCATTACCCGTCATATGGGTAATCATAAACCCCACCTTGGCCTGATCTGAGGCAAAGGTTTGGGCGTGGAATGTGAAGTGTAGATTGCAAGCATCCAGGAATTCCTTGACTCTCTTCGGAGAGCCGTCAAACTTTCACGACACCAAGGGAAGTGGAGGTAGATCTGCAGAAGGTCGTTCCCTCTCAGTCATACTTTGCTGCAAGGTGGTATTAGATGCTTTTAGGTTCTGCACTTCCAAATTCAGACTCTGTACTGCGGCTACAAGTTCTTGTACTTGTTGCGGAGTGGCCATCTCGATTTCTGTTAGGCGTCGCCAAATGTCACCAGGCTCAGTGATATCCTCGTTGGAAAAAATAGACTCCGAATCTCCACCCTCCCCTAGCTCCTCACCTTCGTCCTCCTTCCTGGAACCCTTCTTCTCTTTTGTTCTGGAACTCTCCTTTTTTTGTGGAGATAAGGAAGACCACGGAATTAAGCCACCGTGCCACCAGAAGAGGTGAACAAGGGCCCCCCGCGGGGGCCTCAATAGGGGAAAAAGCCCAAAGGCACAAAAAACCCCTGAGAGACCTTGGTGTCAAACTGGAGAGGTGCGCAGGTGGGATACTCTTGAGACAAAGGCAGGACATGGCGAATCAATCCAAGGACAGATGGCGGTTAGGACGCTGGAGGGGTGAAGTCCAGAGAGGCAACTATGACCCAGTACACAGGGTAACAGGAAACCAGCAAGTAGAACGTGAAGAATAAGCCAATCCAATTGGCAGGCCGGGATCTGGTACACGTGTGAGCAGTAACAGAGAAAAACCCACGAGAAGCAGGAAGCAGATACTAACGTGGGTGAAGGCAGAATAATGAAGAGGATAGGGAGAAAGAGCGGGAAGAGAGGGAAGGCAAGCTATGAAGAACTGGGAAAGAGAGAGAGGCAGGTGGACTTGCACAAGAAAAGAAAACAAGGAAGAAATAAGAAGGGGGCAAGGAGAAAGAAAAGGCAGAACGGTTACAAGAAAAGAAGGCAAGCATCGAAGAAACAGACACGAAGCAGGGACCAGGAAAAGGCACAGAAAGAAGTGTGGGCGAACTGGCAGGGAACAATAACACAGAGAGCGATAGCAACTAGCGGAAGTAACCGGAAGCATTGCGACACATCCGCAACCCGGAAGAGGTGTAATAAATACTCCAGGCCGCGTTTACATGTCACAACTAGACCAGTGATTTGAAAGAACGTGACGGGTAGGCAGCCACGGCGCGATGGGAAGACGATCATCTCCCGCACCGCCAGCGGCTCCACAAGCGCCACCCGCCTCGCAGCATGACACTCCCCCATTAGACGATGCACATGCATGACATTGTGAATTTGTACAATGATATGCATGCTGTATGTCATTGCCACTCATGCATGTACTGGCACAGCAGTGGAAGCCAGCAGACAGTGATGTGTACTGTGACACCAACATGTACGAAACATGTAAAAAAAACACAACCTGGTCCCTGAATGCAGGTCATGTGATGGAAGTGTACATGGTAGCAATCATGCAGTGCTCCTGGCTGGCTGCCACCTGAAGCCAACTGTACACCAACAAATATATGAGCATGCCATGCACAATTGTCAAAACATATGAAATGTACAAATGCCACTCACTAGATGTGTCCACATAGGCATCCATGCATCCCACGCCTTGCACCTGCTCACTGCTGATCAGTCCACTTGCGACCTCTTCAAATTAAGTCAGCTTATCCTCCTCTGGTGGCCCTCGTCCACTGGCCTGGGCAGAGACCAGCTTGACACTGAGTTTATCTGTAGTCCGGGTGCTGCTGCGGAGTGGTAGAAGTCCCAATTCTGTTCCAGTGCATACCTCATGAGGATTTCAAGCTCCTCATTGGTGAAGCTCTTCTTCCTCGGTGGCTCCTTCTCCTTCACCTGTGCCTGATCATGTGGGGGTGACTCTTCCTCCTCTGCAGGAAGTCCACTCGTGTCCCATATGGCCCTTGGTGGTGCTGGCTAACAGTCAAGCTGAGTCTGGTTAGTTTGCAATCAACAGCTACCATGAGCTTTGATTGACCCCCCCCCCCAGCCAAATGGTGACATGAAAACATTGCTATGTTAAATTAAGCCTTTAGTGGTGGGAATGTGTATGATAGAGATGGCAGGACATAAGTAAGGAACATTTAGAGAGTCAGCTTCTGCCTAATGTGTGATGCCTGATACCCAGGAGCTGCTTCCTACTCCAGCTTGACAACTCTTAATTTCAAAACCAGACCTGGCTGCAGTCTACAGTGGGTTCTTTGGCATTGGTATTGTGACATGCCATGTTTCTTACAGTGTGTTTGTATACACACGTCAATGTGCTGTGCTAACATGTGCATGTGTCATGAGCGTGACTCATCATTATCCCTACATTTGTGTGTCGGTATTCATGGAAATTGCATGGGTGTGTGTGTGTGTGTGTGGGTGTTGCTGGTTGACCCGTGCTGACTTAATGTTACGGTTTATTTTGTGTATGCCAAACATGCTTTGACACTGTTGACTGATGCCAGTGTTCTTTGTTCACTTTCCCAGATTTGCTGCAACTGGCGAAGAGGGCAGAAACTTGTGCTGTGGAGCATCAACACAGGGACTGGGCCTCCAGACCAAGGCTCAGAACCCAGCCACACACTGGTAACACTGTCTTTTAGTGAGAGCAATGTGGCTGTGGGAGTGCCTGTACCATTGGGTGAGGCTGCTTGGACGCAGTCCCATGAGATGATTTTGGCAGGGGACACCTCAGCAGGGGTGGGACACAGGGGCCATCGAGGATGGAAGACTCATCAGATTTGATGCAGATGGAGGCCATTGCAGGCCAACTCACGGGTTCAGGTGGGGGCATTAAGGAGGGTGTTCAGGTTGTATGGGAGCGAGGGGTCCTCAGGCCCCCTCGCATCGTACGCTCCTCAGTACAAGGCTTGGACCACGTGCCTCCGGTAGTGGTATTGCCCCTTGCCCTTATGTAAAGTTAACCACGGTTGACTGCTGCATAGATGGGACTACTGAGCAGGACACAGGGCATCCATCCTTTGTGCCCCCTTTCGACTCCATCTTGGGTAAACAGGCCTCACTGCGATAGTACAGCAATGCTCAGCTCCCCTTTCCACCGCAGCAGCCAAGGACAGAGACACACACACAAGGTGTGCAGGCAGCTGGCTGGCCCCCACCCTTGCACTCCCCCTGCTAAGGAAAGCTCTGTGCTTCCATTCTCACGCTGAAGCTGGAGAAAGTTGCAACAATCAATATGCTACAGTTTTCTTCCTCTGAGATCAGTGTTCGTCTGAGAACCGGCATGTGAACCAGGATGAGCTAAGCACTTTCTGCTCGATTCGTCCTCATAAACATGCAGGCCACCCACCCCCAATAGAACAATTTATTGCCATCCTGACCCTGCACCCCCTGTAAGGTATTTATTTCAAGTGCCAGACCCTCGCCTGCGTTGCGAAACCCACCCGACACACCCACTACTAACCTTAAGCATTTTTACTACTATATATGTTTTTACTTGTACGAATGAGTTTGAAACCTAGAAGAGATGCGAAACATAGCCTGATTCTTTTACATGCACAATGAAGGTCAAGGCCTTCAATTAAAGCCACGAATGACCCAATTGTACTGACAATAATCATTGTGTGTAACTTATGTAGAAATGTGACAAGTAGCATAAAATGTTTTAAATAATTTGTTATTTAGTATGTAACATATTAGCTTAGGTACTGACCACAGTGACTGGACCCTGACCTGCGTGGAGCACAACATGTTTGACGTTCGTCAGCTACTCAGCCAACCAGGAGGAAGAGATGCTACCCACACCTACAGCACCACACCGTCTGGCCAATCGGGTCCATTTAGTATTTTTTGTTAGAGTTACTTTAACTAATATAAATGTTAGCACTGATGTAAAGGAGGGAGAGTTTTTTTGGTGTTATTTCCTAGCTGGAGAAATAAACCATCCTTTGAACTCTTGCAGCCGGGCCTCAGTGCCTCTTTCCCCGACAAGGTGTTTTGTCTGCTATTTTATTTTTTCTCTCACACGTAGAAAGACAGGGAAAGGCACCTACATTTTTGGTGACCCCTGCAACGTGATTTAGAGAGGTACCTTGAGGCCTGCTCCGCCCGGCAGCGAGATCCAGGGCGCCCCCCAGCAGAACCATCGCCTCTGCGGTTGACCAGACTGTGCACACCAAGAAGAAAGGTTCAAGGGTTCCCGGTTGACGAATACCCGATCGAAAAAGCTGCTCGCCAAGGCAGGCCATGGCTTGGTTGGGGGACGGACCTGAGCGAGGTGAGCGGCGACCCTCGGAGTACCTGACTGAACACATGGAGTCCCGGTTGCAAAGACCCCAAAGGAAGGTAAGAGGAAAAACGGGAAGAAGGGAATTAGCAACAAAGGGAAGGTAGCCAAGAATAGGGTTTGCGTGAGTGACGGCGAGGCTTTTCTGATCTATCCTTTATATGGCCATTAGGTGTTGTAAGAAGTGAGAAGAAGAAGAGAAGTGGTATCCTAGCTCGTAGGGGGTAGAAGGCGGCGCCGTGTAGCATTTGTCCCGACCAAGTGCAGAATAGAGATCAAGAGAAAAATAGTAGGGGTCTCGTGTAGGCTCGGAGTAGTTTTTAGAATATTCTTTTTCCGTGGAAGTAATAAATCTTGAGACATAATAAAGGTGAAAGAGGTGGGGAGTGAATGCAAAATAGTAGGTAGTATAGGGAAGAAGAAAAAACAGGGACAGTAACGGGAATAGGGAAAGAACAAACGCGCTCAGGCAGTGCATGTGTATGTTGCATGATTATATGTTTGTTGGTCTGCTTTTATGTATATGTCTTGTTGAACACGCTAAAGTATTTTAATACAAATAATTTGTGATTGATATAAGGTAAAGCAGAAGAAATAAACTGTGACGGGTGATCAGGTAACACCTCTCAAAGAGCTAATGTGACATATGGTAATTGTAAGCATTGATAAAGAACGTATTATTTCCACATATTGTAATTGACATACCAAGTCAGAGGTGGGAAGAGATTCAAAGGTACTAGAATACACAAGAAAGGAAAAGAAACATTTCCATGGGGGGAGTAACACCACGGGCACATATTTGCCAGCACCTTCCACTTTATAGCGACAGGACACAGAAGTATCACGATCAGTGGATCAATGAGATAAAGGGAGAGGGGGTTACACCAATTTGGCCAGAAGGAGGATCATTTGACAAAAGAGTGTTGGACCTAGTATCAATACATTTGCTAGCTCGATACAAAGGGAAAAAGTTACAGAACCGGAGAGAAGTGTTAGATTTATGGCGAATGTTTGAGGAAGTTTCCCCCACGGCAGAGGTAGGTACAAGCCGAATGACAGAAAAGCAGAAAAACCCTGAAGAAGTAGGTGGGACACCAAAAGGGGAATGCTCAACAATTACAACCGAAAACGACGTAACAAAAATCTATCCCTTAACGACTAGGCCAGCGGTAGGGTTTAGTGAACCCCTGTATATACCACCCACCACCACTGCCCAAGGCGGGGCAACAGCCCCCGAACCTCCACCATATGACAAAGGAGGCTTGTACGGCCCCACGAGCGCACCTCCTGTGGACATAGCACGTTTAACAGGTGATTTGAACTGTCAGCTAGCACACGCACAAATGGAAATAACACAGTTAAGAGCTTTATGTGACAAAGGGCAAATGCTGCCAGGGGGAGGGGAGGTACCTCCGTTGTCACTGGCAGATCTCACACCCCTGATAGGGGCAGCAGGCAATGCAACCCCAGAAGCTTCGGTATCAGGGCAGTCTATACTATCGCAAGGGACGTCATCGCAGCAGAGGCAAGAACAAGAGTGGCAGTCAGGACAGTTCCTGTTCCAATTGAATAACAAGCCAGTGAGAATTATACACCCAGATACACCGAAGAGTCAACAAAGTTCAGACCAGGGTGAAAGACAAGGAAGTGAACCCAAGTAAAACTGGGAGGATAATAACGAGCGAGAGTCAGAAATAGAAGAAATATGGGACGATTTAGATGAATACGAAGAGGCAGCTGCCGCGGAGGGTTCCCCACTGTTAAACCACCGTTACTCAGAAACATTATTGCCACCATTATGGCAAGGTAGATTAAGACAACGAACAGGGAGGATAGGAAACATATTGGTAAGTAAAACAAAAAAAGGGAAGACAAGCAGAACGGGAAAGAAACAAAAACTACAAATGCCACTGATACATAAAGGAGCAGGTAGGCCAAACTACATTCAGTGGGCCCAAATGGACAAAACCAACTTGTTAAAATTCCTCCCCCCGCTGACGGGAGGGGCAGGTAAGTGGATACATGTATTTGAGAAGAACACGGCAGGTGTGCCGTTAGCTATAGGTGATGTAAAAAGTCTATTAGTTTCAGCAATCGGGGAACAAGCAGACACAATCTGGGAAAGGGCAGGGTTCCCGGAAGTAACAATGAGCTGTGACCGACACGATGGATCACCATTTAACAATGTTCGAGCACAAGTATGGGATGCATTGCGGTGTGCATTTCCAGACGTTCCAGACTTACATGCAGTGATGCAGTGTACCATGGAGGAGAACGAGGATCCTGCGCATTTCATTTTGCGAGTGCAAGATTTATGGCGAAGCGAAACTGGTACGGCATGGAATCAATCAACAGCTTTATTCTATTTTATCATTAAAAAGAGGTTGCCAAAAGAGGTGCAGAAGGCCTTGGGATCGAAGCCAAAGGGTGGCCTGAAATTCAGAGCATAATTGTACACCACTGGAGGAGGATCAAAGAGAAGGAAAAGGAGGTCACGCAAAAGAGCCTGGCTGACGAAGCAAAATTAGTGCAGACGAAATTAGTGAAGGTCGCCGCCATTACTGCCAGTACAACAGCAGACAGAGGAAACGAAGGAGAGGAAAACGCGGGAGGAAGGCCCATTGGGATAGCAGCGCAATGGGTTGGAGAAGATCAGGGACAGTGGAACGGAGAGGAACAGCCATGCCAAGGATCGCAGTGGCAGAACAGGCCGGCCCAAGGAAGAGGTGGGTACCGCGGGCAAAGGGGAGGATACAGAGAAATGGGAAACAGAGGATGTGGTGGGCAAGGACCAAGGGGAGGACAGCAGGGGTCGTGTTGGAATTGTGGAAGATGGGGACATTATTCAAGAGATTGTAGAATGGGACCATCAGGGTATTTTCAACAGCAACAACAACAGCCCATGAACAATGAACATGGGTGGGGCTGCCCACACCTAGGTAGCCCTTGTGGAGCTCCAATGGGGAGGGGGGACAACAGGATCAATACTGCTATGGCCCCCAAATGCAACAGAGACAGCCAGCCCAACAACAGCAGCAACAGCAGCAGCAACCACAACAGCAAAACGCACTACAGCCCATGGTGAGACAAAACCCAGTAGGGAACATAAACAATAACCCTTTTGCAGCGGCCCAAACGGTGCCCCTGCACCATTCCGCGGCGTAACGGTCGTGGGTGACAACATTTTTTCAATGCCAGGTCAGCAAAGATACCAAGACTAGGACAGCCCACAGGGAGCACTTGCGTGTCTAGTCCTAAACACCACACAAAGTGCAAATGAGGAACCACTAGTGGCGGCAGAGATAGGAAACAAGCAGTTTATCTTTATGGTAGACTCTGGAGCAGAAAAATCATTCCTCACAGAAGGGCGGTTTCAGCTCTCGGGAAGAAATTTGGAGACGCAGGGGTTCTCTGGGGCTATTTTAAAAGTTCCTTATACAAAAGATCTTGATGTAACAGTGGGGGGAAAAACAGTGCGTGCACCCTTATTGTATTACGAAGACGCGCCAATTAATTTGATGGGACGAGACCTAATCAGTAAGTTAAACATGACCATAGCCTTTACTGAAAGAGGAATAGTGTGCTCGACGCCAGGTGTATGCCCCGTACGGGCACTCTTGATAATAAGCACGATTACAAAGGAAGTTGCAGTAAGAGGAATTCCCATTGACATGGACATGTTCGTCTATGGAATACAGGTATTAGCCCGAGTACCTGCCTGAAATAACACAAAAAGAGTGGAGAATACCATCCGACTTCATATTCCGCCCAATCACACCAACAGATGTAGTGCCAGGCACAATTATGTCTAAAGACATTAAGGCAGTTCAAGTTTCCAACAAACGCATTATGGTCATAGGCCTGGACATGCAAGGACGTGAGTGGGGAAGTTTGCTATGCATAGAGCCAAACATAATGCTAAAAGATATTACTGATGAAGAATTGTTTACTGATTACGAAGGGGATGGAGAAATAATAATGGAAATAAGCATACCATGTGACATTATGATTCAATACAGAGAAATACACAACCCACTCATGGCTAACATAAAGGCCCCACTAACAATATTTGAAGAAGACATGGCCAGGGTAGCACCTGAAATCTGGACTACAGGACCACACGATGTAGGATTGTTGCACGAGGTAACTCCCATAAAAATAAAACTGAAACCAGGTGCCCTCCCACCCAGAGTGAAACAATACCCAATATCCAAAGAAGCAGAGGAAGGTATTAGAGAAACAGTGAATGCACTCCTAAGCCAAGGTATCTTAGTGCCATCAACTTCCCCATGCAACACACCGGCCACTCAATGACATCATCCAAAAAGAGTTCCCTTTAGTGCCTAACCCGTCATCAATATTGTGCAGTATACCAAAAGAGGTAACTTGCTTCACTGTCATTGATCTGAAAAATGCCTTCTCTGTGCCACTCGCACCAGAGTCGCAGTACCTTACAGCTTTTACATTAGGAAACAGCAGATACGAACATTGCAGACTCCCACAGGGGTATTGCGAGAGCCCAAGCATTTTTAACAGAGTACTACAAGAAGACATTGGCAACATAGATGTAGGGAGCACCATTATACAGTACGTAGACGATTTACTCGTCTGCAGAAAAACAGAAGAAGAGTGTAGAGAAGACTCGATAACACTGCTTAACGTATTGGCTGCCAAGGGATACAAGGTGGACAAAGGAAAGTTACAATACTGCCTTGCTGACGTTTTGTATCTTGGCCAGCAAATATCTAAAGGTGGAAAAAGAATAATACCAGACAGAGCAGCAGCCATTCGACACATTATCATACCAAAATCAGTGAAGGTCATGCAGAAATTTCGTGGCATATGCAACTATTGCCGAGCGTGGATCCTCGATTACACAGCATACACACGGCCAATGCTACAAACACTAAAAGAAGCACAAAAGAACAGAGCCCCAATAAAATGGACACAGGAGACAATTGCTCAATTCTCTCGATTAAAAGACCTTATTTCAGACGCCCCAGTCCTTGCAAATCCAGATTATGAAAGGGAATTTTTCCTGTTTTCACACAGCAATAGAACATTAATGACAGCAGTATTGACACAAAAGACATTGCTAGGCCACAAACCATTAGCGTACTACAGTGGAATATTAGACCCAGTAATGCAGGGACATTTCGCTTGCAAACAAGCCCTCGTTGCAGCGGCCTTCGCCATTGAGAAAAGTGCCACAATCGTAATGGGATGTTCAGTGACTATATGTGCGGAACACTCGTTATTTGCTATCTTAGAAAGATCAAAATCTACCCTCACAACACAGAGAGCCTCTGCTTATGAAATAATAATATCAAGTCCAAATGTACATATTGTCAGATGCAAGACAGTGAACCCAGCAACCTTCATTACAGAGCCATGCACAACTGAGGATTTACAGGAACACGATTGTAGCACATATGAGGGAGAGGGCGATGACATTCCCAAAGCAAGCGAAAAAACGCCCTTACAGAAGGAGAAATGTATTTCATAGATGGGTCAGCATCCATAAACTCAGAGACAGGAGAGAAACATGTGGGGATGGAGGTAGTGCGCATGGAAGAAGAAACATACGAAGTGATTGTTCAAAAACGCCTCCCCTCACACTACTCTGCACAAGCAGCCAAACTGACTGCGCTAATCAGCGCGTTACACACAGCCAAAGATTGTGCTGTGACCATATATTCAGATTCAGCTTATGTCACCACCACAGTTCACTCAGGGCTATCACGTTGGCGAAGGAGAGGGTTCAGAAGAGCAGACGGGTCCCCTGTACAACATGCCACGTTGCTAAGTGAACTAATAGAAGCTTTAGCAGAACCATCGGTAGTAGCGGTGGTTAAATGCCAAGCCCATACCCATAACACAGACGCCGTCTCATTGGGGAACGCGGCAGCCGACGCAGCAGCGAAAGAAGCCTCGTACTTCAATAAGACACCAACATCAGAGTACATTGTAAAAACAACCACAGCAGAACAACCAGCAGATGCATACAATAACACACCCATAGCATAATTGATAGTACTCCAGAGAAGGGCCCTACCGGAAGAGCAGGAGTTGTGGGGCAAACGAGGGTATAAGCAATGAGCCACAGATCTCATTTGGAGACAGGAAATGACAGGCAAGGTAGTGATGCCCGTAGAATTATTAGAAGTAGCATTCCAACAACTGCATTTTCCAGCTCACGTTGCAAAACAACATATTGCCTCAGATATTCAAGAGGATTGGTTTGTTCCTAATCTACACGAATACTTGACTAAATTTGTGATTGAATATACTACATGCCAAACTTACAATTCAGGAATGACATTGAGAACTCTGCGTGGCACTTTGCCACGCCCCACAGGTCCATTTAGAGAACTACATATCGATTATGCCGATATGGGAGAAAGATGTAACGGAGCAAGATACTTGATTGTGGTGGTATGCCCTTTTTCACGGTGGGTGGAAGCGGACCCCTGTCCCCATCCTGATGCAAAATGTGCTGCCAAGTTCCTTGTGTGAGAAGTATTCTCACGGTGGGGAATCTGTGATGTGATCCGTTCAGACAACGGCACGCACTTTGTAAATGACCTCTTCAAAGAAGTGACCTCCCTTCTGGGGGGGAAACACAAACTATGTTTGATTTATCATCCAATGGCCAATGGAGTTGTGGAGAGGATCAACGGGCTGCTCAAAAGCAATTTATCGAAATTATGCAGCACGTTGAAAAAAAAATGGGTATATTGTCTGCCCCTAGCACTGTTCCAACTCAGAAACCAACTTTGCAAGGATCATCATTTAAGCCCGCACGAAATCATGACGGGAAGGAGAATTCACACACCGCTCTCCCCTGTTAGGAGGGCGTTGGATGCGCACAGGGCTGTCACAGTGCTGGGAGAAGAGTTTAAGGAATACCTAACACAGCTAACGCGCGCAGTACGCAGCATAGCAAAACAAATTGTTTCACCATTTACTGAAGATGTAGCAACAGACACCTCCATGCCAACAGCAGACATTAAAGGCGGGGCCTTTAATGCCAGGGGAGCAAATTCTTGTTAGAAATTTTGTAAGAAGGTGGAATTCACCAAGATTTCATGGTCCATACACAGTGGTGTACAGCACCCCAACTGCAGTTAAAGTTACAGGGTTAAAGTACTGGGTGCACCTCTCAGACGTAAGAAGGGCACACAGTGTTACACCTCCCCAAAATGAAACTGACTGTGTGGATGCAATCACTGGCACAGGTTGACATGATGACAATTGCAACTTAGACAGGGAAAGTATAGGGGAAAAGCAAAGGTTTTACATATTTTGTCTTTGTCTCTCTCTCTCTCTCATTCTCTCTCTCTTTTTTTTCTTCTCATATAAATCGTGTTGTTTTTTCTATTTTTTCCTCATTATTTTCATGATGAAATGAAAAAGAATTGTTAAATGCCTAACTGAGTAAAAGACATGAAAAAGAATGAACAATTGCAATTATGTTTCTTTTCATATGACTTAACGAATTTGTCTCACCCACATAGGTTCAACATGAGCCAATGCGACGAAATGGTGAGCAAGCTGAAATTTTAGCTAGAAATAGGGATGCCACTAGGGCCAGTAGATTAAATAATTTGAAATGTGTTGTAAAATATGCTGCCATACTATTTGCAATAATTATGTTTTATCTTATTTGGTATAATGTTGTTTTATATGTGGCAAATGAAATGAACAAAGGGGGGAGCGGAACTGATATGACAAAGCCAGGGTCTAAACTAATATGGACTGAAGCAACGGCTATTTTGAAGGACACTTATAACATTGAATTAAATGATAAAAATATAACTTTGCCCCTTGAACAAATGCACGTAAACAAAACTGCTAGTCCATTGTTGAATAATACTGGAGCCAAGGAAATAGAGCTTGGATGGAATGTAAACGATGATTACAATTGGTTAACTAATTCCAGAAATACAAGCATGCGTACACACACTGCACCAGAAACCACTACTGAATACACACATGTCACCATGAACAATATAGATGAAGCATGGTCTAGAATATTCCCACTGCAATATCTACGAGTTGGTACCCAATTCAAAAACAGAAGGAGGAGAAAAAGGGGGGTGGGAAAAAACAGATACAATATTTATCATAAATGAAATAGAGGACCCCCGACACCCTGACCAATCAAACAAATGGTATTCAGACAGGAGCGTCGCAGCAAAGCAAGCAAGTAATAAACGTTGTTATGTGTGCTCACTTATTCCTCACGGAACTGGAACCCCAAACATGTTAATCCCACAGGAAATACCCTTGTCTGAGGCCCAATGATTGATTCATTTGATGCTGTGTAGAATAAAAAAGACATTTCAAGCACACACAGTCACTATGGAAAAATTGGAAAACGAGCAAACTTGCACCAGCAGACGACAAGGAGTAATCTGCCTCCAGGAGCCATTTTTCATTGTAAAAGGCACAAGATATGCAGGTGACAAGTGGCATGATGAAACGATTGAATGCAAAGCTGAGGGGCTTCGAGGGTGCCAGATGAAACATACGAATGGGCAAAAGAAACGTGCATCCCCATCTGGACACAGCATATCACCAAGCTGACATGGGTTCACACCCCTGGAGAGACCCATAAATATTCAAAAGGAAATACCGCACAAACTTTGCTTCCATGGAGAAGGGAAGGTAAACATGGGAACCGTGCGGCAGTGCAATAAGACTTTAATAATGCCAGTCATGAAAAAAGGCACTGCTGCATTAATGGACATATACTGGATCTGTGGCAAACAAGCTTACTTGCACCTCCCAGCATCCTGGAGGGGCACTTGTGCCCTAGCCACACTTCACTCAGCACTAATGGTGATACCAGTGAGCCACGTCCAGTTTACAGCAAGGCCTTCGGCTGACACTTCGACAGCAGGCCAATCGACTGACACATCGGCAGCAGGGCAATCGGTTGAACCATTGACAGCGCCCGATGAGACAATCACAGAGCCCCCAGCATACAAACTATTGTCAAAAGAAACTTTGAAAACCAAGTTGACACGCAGCAAAAGATCCAATTATATTTCGTCCAAATCATCAGAACTTCTTGCTGAAATCCCACAACAGTATAAGCTTTTCTCATCTGCAGAAACATTCTTTGCATCGTTCCTAGCACCAGGCGTTCAAGCAAGGGCAAACGCGAAATGGCCGCAGATAACACGCTGGGAGCTCAACCAGCTGGCCAACGACACTGAAGAAGGATTCAACATCATAAAAATAGAGCTCCGTGCACTGCGCCTGATGACGATGCAAAACAGATATGTCTTAGATCTTATCACAGTGATGGACAGTGGTGTTTGCAAAAGAATTGGGTGGGCGTGTTGCACGTTCGTACCAACTTCCGATGCTGATAAGGGGACACTGTCACAAGTGATAACAGCAGTGCATAATTTAGGAGAAAGAATGAGAGCAGAAGGTGGAGTAGACAACAAGACGTGGTTCGACGATCTGTTCAACTGGATACCATCATGGGTGAACATCGCAGCAAAGATACGCATTCCCATCATAGTCTTTCTTCTCCTAATATTCTGTGTGTGCTAACTGGGACTAAGATGCTGTGAAAATAATATGCCTAATTCAGCAATGATGATGGTAACAGTGGGCCGACAGACAACGGTGGCTACCATGATAAATGCCCAAGTACAAACCGGAGAATACACCACACCACAATATAGGATCACTGCCATCTAGAGACAGTATGGGGACGTGGTCGATAATCTACATTATACTACCATTAGAGAAACAAAAAACTTGCTGTGGTATAACGAGGTATGGATAGATTTAGATGGGGATGGTGGGATATACTTAATGGTCACCCCAGAAGAATACGCAAGAAGAGGTAACAGTTTAAGAAGTGTGTGTAAAGCATGGATGCCAATAAAGGGTACACCTGCTTGGGATGAGGCTGTGGCTGAAGCTGAGCCCTACCGAAGGGAGAACGGAAAGAATGAGATAAAGTAGTTTGTTTCTTTAGATGTAATGAAAGGGGGGAATGTATGGAAGCGAGGGGTCCTCAGACCCCCTCGCATCGTACGCTCCTCAGTACAAGGCTTGGACCGCGTGCCTCTGGTAGTGGTATTGCCCCTTGCCCTTATGTAAAGTTAACCACGGTTGACTGCTACATAGATGGGACTACTGAGCAGGACACGGGGCATCCATCTTTTGTACCCCCTTTAGACTCCATCTTGGGTAAACTGGCCTCACTGCGATAGTACAGCAATGCTCAGCTCCCCTTTCCACTGCAGCAGCCAAGGACAGAGACACACACACAAGGCGCGCAGTCAGCTGGCTGGCCCCCACCCTTGCACTCCCCCTGCGAAGGAAAGTTCTGCGCTTCCATTCTCACGCTGAAGCTGGAGAAAGTTGCAACAATCAATATGCTACAGTTTTCTTCCTCTGAGATCACTGTTCGTCTGAGAACCGGCATGTGAACCAGGATGAGCTAAGCACTTTCTGCTCGATTCGTCCTCATAAACATGCAAGCCACCCACCCCCATTAGAACAATTTATTGCCATCCTGACCCTGCACCCCCTGTAAGGTATTTCTTTCAAGTGCCAGACCCTCGCCTGTGTTGCGAAACCCACCCAATACACCCACTACTAACCTTAAGCATTTTTACTACTATATATGTTTTTACTTGTACTAATGAGTTTGAAACCTAGAAGAGATGCGAAACATAGCCTGATTCTTTTACATCCACAATTAAGGTCACGGCCTTCAATTAAAGGCACGAATGACCCAAATGTACTGACAATAATCATTGTGTAATTTATGTAGAAATGTGACAAGTAGCATAAAATGTTTTAAATAATTTGTTATTTAGTATGTAACATATTAGCTTAGGTAGTGACCACAGTGACCGGACCCTGACCTGCATGGAGCACAAGATGTTTGACTTTCGTCAGCTACTCAGCCAACCAGGAGGAAGAGATGCTACCCACACCTACAGCACCACACCGTCTGGCCAATCGGGTCCATTTAGTATTTTTTGTTAGAGTTACTTTAACTAATATAAATGTGAGCGCTGATGTAAAGGAGGGAGAGTTTTTTTGGGTTATTTCCTAGCTGGAGAAATAAACCATCCTTTGAACTCTTGCAGCCGGGTCTCAGTGCCTCTTTCCCCGACAAGGGGTTTTGTCTGCAATTTTATTTTTTCTCTCACACATAGTAAGACGGGGAAAGGCACCTACAAGGTTGCACCCCAGGTCCACCATGGAGGGTTCTGCACAACCTCCTGTCCTTGGACCATCTGCTGCAGCAGTGTGCACCTTCCTGGATGCCTCCACCCAGACCGATGCCTCACTTGCGGCCGATGGGTCCATCCGGAATCGGGTGCTGCCCCTGCTGGCTTGTGTCCTGAGGTGGACCAAATCGATTTGGGATACTATACAAGCTTTTTGTCAGGAGCTTATACAGCATCACAGTGAGATGTGCCGCTTTATGGCCCAGCTGGCAGCAGCACTGCTCTTGGGTGGGCTCTCTTGGCTGGCCGGTGCAAAGGCCTCCTCTTCCACTTCCTCCTCTATGCCCCAGTCATTCTCCAGGGAGCCTTCTGCGCCACATACCACCACAGCCCCCTCTGCATCAGTCCTACCACCACCGCCTGTCTGGGTGCCCCTTTGTCCCTGCCAAAGGTGGGAGTGCCTCAGATGGCAGATTAGGTGGTCCCTGTGCCTGCCCAGGCACCAACACAGGCACGGGCAGGGGCAGCTGGTACTTCAGGGCAGTGCAGGTGCCGTATGCCCCAATGACCGTCATCGGGTCAGAGGGCGTACCTCCGGAGCTTGTACTCTTTCCGGCAGCAGCAGATGGTAACCATGAATAGGGAGATTTGTACAGGATTTACCACCTGAAGGAGGCATTTGGCAGAAGTGAGACAGGAGCTGCACAGCGGGGCCCTGCAGGTATTGTCATCAGTGTTCTGTTGCTACCAGAGTCAGCTGCTGGCAGAGAGGAAGCGGGCGAGGGAAGCTGCAGTGATGGTGGCAAGGACTGAGGTTGCGCAGAAGTGGGTGAGGAGGAGGGGCTGCCATCCAGGAAGATGCTTGCAGGTCGGCAGAGGAGTGTTAGAGGAAGATGGTGCCCGCCCTGCAAGCCCTGCAGGCATAAACGGAGGCCCACCTAAGGGAAGAGGACATATAATGTGACTCAGCCCTTTTGAAGGTGTTGTATGAGATTGGAGAGGATTAGACTGCTGTCAATGAATATAGTTCATTAGGATTAGGTTTCATTTTTTATTTTTTTGTGGACAGTTTTAACCTTGCTGGGGGTAGGTGTGTGCAGCTGATTGACATGTTCGAGTGGCGCCATCAGACAGCCAGAGGGGGCGCTAGATGATTATCAGAGTCCATTCTGTGTGCAGGGGCACTGTGTGTTTGATGTCAGTGTGTTGGTGTTGGAGTGAAGGCTTTTGTTTGGTGTGTTATATTGTACATACGGGTATGGTTGTAGTGATGTGTGAGATGTCTCATGATGGTGTTTGTAGTCTCTCATTGGGGATGAATACTCACTTGTTCAAGTGTACAGCCAGATTTTCCACGTTTTCATTGTGTGTTGTATCTGGTGTCATCTCATTTGCCTCTGCACATTCACTATTGGTGGTGGAGTTTGTTGTACTTTGATTTCCTTTCTGGTTCACTGATGTTTAGGTGTTCCTTTGGCACTTGCTTGTCAATGTGTATGTGCCCCAACTTCATTCACTCTTTGGGGTATTTGTGGGTCTTGTGGTGAGATGTGGCCTCACTGGGGATGGGTTTGCAGAACACATCCCTTGTGCAGTAGATGGTAGATTGCTGTGTCACTCCCATGTTATAGACACCCACCCGCACACCTCTGCAATCACCCACTACCTGCTCTCATATCATGCATCATCTCTGCCACTGGAATGCAGCTGAGTCCCATGACTGGTGGTTCAGCCTAGCAGCACCCACTTTCTCTCTTCCTGAGTCACACACTCTCTGACAGGCTTCATATCACCCATACACTGCCTTGTTCTGCTTTGGTCACTGGCAGGGACTTTGATACCCCTACCTACCGGCCTACTTTTGCACAGACTGAAATGCACCCATGCATTCTTTATAATTGGTCCCAATCTGTTATTCCTTAGACTTCTGTCCTTCAAGGGCATTCACTTAGAGTGCTTTGAGTCCATTGCAATGGCACACAGGCACTATACATATGCCACATTGCATTACCATGTCACATGTACATGGGGCGGTCACAGTGTAGGTGACAGTGTAGGTGGTGCAACAGTGTGCTGTCCTGTTGATGTGCAGTTGAGTGGGGGCTTCCAGGGAGTAATAGAAGATGCCCCAGAGGAGTTGAGATAAGTTGAAACTCTACATTGGACTGGTAGGGGGCAGACAAGCAGGGGGCTGCCAGGTGTGATTCGCGCCTTGAAACACTTGTGTATAGGTGCATTATAAATGCCATATCATATCATATCATATCATGGGTAGAGGTGAATGGGGGTAGTCGGAGTAGGCCAAACTAGTAGGGGGGCTGCCTGGAGGTTGGGGTGGAGGTCAGTGGGGGGTGGGTGTTGTCAGGACTTGAGGGCTCTGCCTGGGCTTTGGGGTGGAAGTCAGTGGTGGTGTTGGGAGGATTGTGGACTAGCAGGTTGCTGCCTGGGGGTTGGGGTGGAGCTCGGGGGGGATGTTGTCAGAACTTGCATGGGCTGCCTGATGGTTGGGGCACAGGTCAGTGGGGGATGGGCGTTATAAGGACTTGTGGGGATTGCCTGGGGGTTGGGGTGGAGGTGAGTTGGGGTGGTGGGTGGTGTCAGGTCTTGAGGGGTCTGCCTGGGTGTTGGTGCAGAGGCCGAGGGGGGGGTGTCAGGACTTAAGGGGGCTGCCTGGGGTTTGGGGCAGATGTCAGTGAAGGGGTGTCAGGGCCTTGAGGGGCTGCCTTGGGTTTGGGGTGGAGGTGAGTGGGGTGGTGTCAGGACCTGAGGGGCTGCCTGGGGGTTGGGGCAGAGGTCAGGGGAAGGTGTTAGGACTTGAGGGGACTGGGTTGTGGGAGAGGTCAGTGGGGGTGGGTGTTGTAAGGACTTGAGGGGGCTCCCTGAGGTTTGGGGCAACGGTCAGTGACAGTGAGTGTTGTCAGGACTTGATGGGGATGCGTGGGGGTTAGGGCAGAGGTGAATGGGGGTGGTGGGTGGTGTCAGGACTTGATGGGGCTGTCTGGTTGTTGGTGCAGAGGTCAGTGTGGGTGTCAAGACTTGAGGGGCCTGCCTGGGGGACAAGGCAGAGGTCAGTGGGCTAAGCACATGATTGGCTGCGTGGGGGTTGGGGTGATGTCAGTGGGGGGGTCGGTGTTGTCAGGACTTGAGGGGGCTGCCTGGGGGTTGAAGCAGAGGTGTGGCGGGGGTGGTGGGGTGTGTCAGGACTTGAGGAGGCTGCCTGGGATTTGGGCCAGAGGTCAGTGGGGGTTGGGTGTTGTCAGGACTTGAGGGTGCTGCCTGGGGTTAGGGGCAGAGGTCAGTGGGGGCGTGTTGTCAGGACCTGAGGATGCAGTGCTGGAGCTGGGGCAGAGGATAGTGGGGTGGGAGGTGGTGTCAGTACTTGAGGGGGCTTTCTGGGGTTGATACAGAGGTGAGTGGGCTGGTGGGTGGTGTCAGGACTTGAGGGGGCCACCTGGGGCTTGGAACAGAGGACAGTGGTGGTGGTTTCAGAACTTGAGGGGGCTACCTTCAGGTTGGAGCAGAGGTCAGGCGGTGTGTATCAGGACTTGAGGGGGCTGATATGACTTAGGGGTGTGGAGCTGCAGTTTATGTGCCTTCAAATTAGGGGTGACATTTGCAGTGTCGCCAGAGTGATGTTTCAGTTACGGGGAGGCATAGTTTCTCCGGAGTGCTGGTTTGCCTTGCTGAGGACTGTTTGCAGTTTTGCTGGGGTGCCCCTTGAACCTAGGGGTGACCGTACGTAGTTTAGGTGGCGCTTGGAGTTAGGAGTGATGTTCCGGTGTCTTGCCTTGAGTTATGGGGACCAGTAGGCAGTTTTGCATTTGTGTTGCTTTGAGTGAAGGGCGACAGTGCACAGTAACAATGGGGTGCTGCCTTGAGTTACAGGGTTCAGTACGCAGTTTCGTTGGGGAGCTGCATGGTGGTGCAAAGGCTGGCACAAAGGTTGTTTGTTGGTGCTAGTTTTTTGTTTGCATGGGGGCTTGTTGTGGGCATTCCAGGTGCAACTCATTGTTCTTTCCGCAGCTGGTTACTTTGCACTTTAGAATTCATGAACCTGAGGAGTGCCAAAACATTTAGCACACGCAATCTAGGCACAATGTTGTTAATGGCACTAGTTTGCAGGCACTTAGCACATTTTCTATGAATTAGGCCCCACGATTCAAATGTCCTTGCTTCTACACAGTGGACACCACTATAGCAGAGTTATCATTAACACTTACTGCTTCACAGATCACCGTATTGACTTCAGGACCCCTCTGCACATAGTGCAATAGATCTGGTAGTTGGCTAATGCTTCTTTCTTGCCAGACCCAAAGAACACCTGAAAGCAAGTATCGAGAAAGGATTTAAAATGTTTATTAGACTAGCTTTTCAACAACAGTCCTTGTTGTGGGGAACACTGCCAGGCTAGGATTGATTGACATTTGTTTACTTAGCTCTCTCTTCTTCAAAGTCTGCACACCTATTTCAACCTTGAACAGTTTCCAACTGTGGTACACTGGAACATTTTTTCATTTATTAGGTTCAGTGTTGCCAACCCAAACAAACTCTAATCAGCGATGATCCAGGCAGACCAAGCTGTCTAGCACCACACAATGTATCTGCATACTAATTTTTAAATTCCCTCACATTTCCAGCGAGCTAATGGGATCATTTTCATTCTGTTACAGCAGCTCAACAGTTACTGAATCACCATCTGTGTTTTCGTTAACCTGAATCAGATATGAATTCTGTTATTGCAAGGTAGAGCAGCTTGTTTAATGATTCTTAATCTTTTCTTTAATTAAATCATGCAGCCAACCTGAAAAATCTATCTTAATGCAAATTAGGAGCATTTTTGGCGTTCGCATACAGTAATGCACTAATAAGGTTAATTTATGAAGGTTCCCTTCCAGTTTGTACAGATGATATTTGTCCAAGGCATTTTTTTTTAGCATATTGTTCTTCCTTGCAATGTCGTTTTTTGGGGATATAAATATATTGCAATGATGGCACCATAAGATATGAATGCATTGCAACCACCTATGGTTCATATGTGTGTATGAGCGAGGGACACTTCCAATTATTTAATAACATAATGTATTGCAACACTCATAATATAATAATAATATTAGCGAACTGAGTAATGGTCATTTGAATAGAACATGAGATGGTCACGTTTGCCCTCTTTGCAATAGGCCTAGGTAAATTAGCGGTCCAACATTATTTATTTTAACATATGGAAAATATTGTATTTTATTTTTATTTCAAAGCATCATGGACACAGCACTGACTCCAGAGCCTATGAGGTAAAAAAAAAAAAGAAAAGAAAAAAAATCCCTTCAAGCATGCAGCTATTTCTTCTTGCTTATTTTGGCATATTCATAATTACTTGCACAATGTAGTGGAGCACGCCCAGACACATGCACAGACATGTACAGCGTCAATCTCCCCTTTTAATGAAAGGAAAAAAAGAGTGGCCACTGGCGAGTTCTGAATATATTACTGCTCATGGAGGGCCCATAATGATGGCAGATTGCGCATGATGTAAACTACACTTTTCCTGGGCAAAGGCGGTTGTCATTGGTCTCACAAATTATTAATATCCCTTAGCTGTTTTGGTCAACATCATAATCACTCATCATCTGCCGTGTTATGGCTCACTTCTAAATTGCATCTGTCTTCGAATATGGCCTAGAATCAGAGAGATGATTGTCTGTGTTCTCTGTGACGCAGACGTTCATGTGCTTTTTCATGTAATCAAATATTTTTGCACAGCCACACTTGCTTATAATATGGCTGTAAGGAGTCTAGATCATTACACATCGTGAAAAATGGAAAGTTAAATGGCATGTTCGTTTAAATAAATTAGCTGGACCAACCTTACGCTATCTGTACCAACTCATACATTTCTGTCAAATACATTTTGAGGATAATTGTGCATGTAAACCTGTAATCATGAAAATAATATGAAGTGTTTATTCAGAATGAAAGAGCAACACTCTTTATAGTCAAGGGTGATTTATATACATCGCAAATTGCGAAATATTGTCCACCTGCATGTCATCATAGTAGGCACAGTATATACTGACTAAATTAACACTGTTTTGTGATAAAACTCCTATTCCCCCCTCCTCCCCCTCCTCATACTACTACTACTAATAACATATGTTTTTGTACTGCTTCATGCCAGGTTCCTACTAAGTGTACAAAGTGTAAATATAGTGGGGCTGTATAGCAACAATTTTGCTCTGTGAGACGGGGCACAAGAGCGGAGGTGAACAGCATTTGGGTGTCACTTTGTACCTATCCTCTTCTGTTTTTACCATAATGATTTAGCTCAGGGAGTTTTGGTCCTCACGGTGCATGCTCGGCTCATGAGGAAGCAAGTAAACATCTGCTATATATGGATAATGCACTTCTGATCTCAAGTTCCTCCTTGGGGCTCCAGAAACAGTTGAACTTGTTTAATGATAGGATTGAGAAGAAAGGGTTAAAAAATGAATATCAAAAGGAACAATACCATGGTGTTGTCAGCCCACGGAGTAGTCCTCTCTAGGATTAGGCTGATTATAAAAGGTTTGTTTGTTTGTTGATCTCATGTACTTTGATTTTTGACTATTTGGGTGGTCTGTTTTAGTAAATCAACAGTATGAAGTGAGAATTAAGGCAAGCAGTGAAAGGATTCTTATATGTGCTAGTGAGGTTTACCACCAATTTCCGGAAAATAATTGGTGGAAGAACGGTCAAGCCAACCCTGAAAGTATATGCAGCCCAGAGCTGAATCACTGCAATCTATGGTGGCACACTTGGGCAAGTGACAAAGTGGACAAACTAGGTCAGATTAAATTGTCTTTTCTGAAAAAAGATGCACGTTCTTCCAAATAATGTGCTAATTTGAACGATTTACTGGGAAGTTACGGTGGGAAGCATTGTGCCTGACATTGGATGGAGACCAGTGGTATTTGGGATGTGCACAAGGGACACTCAGCCTATGATGAAATATAGAATAGTGGTGAACTACATGTGAGTGAGTCCGGGGTGAGGCAACACACCTGGTTCAAGTGCAACAAACAAATGTTACCTGGAGATAAAATGTGCCTACTGAGAGAGGATGGAGGAAGAGCAAAAAAGGAAAGCTTAGGGGAGTATGCTGGCTCGGAACTATCAGAGCCATGAAGAGAATGAAGACTGAGAATGATACTAAAAGGCTGCTGTGAAATTTCCAATATGACAACATATTTTTTAAAATGGTGCATGGGATTTCTTTCGATAGCTTCTTTCATGACAAACTTGAAAATTGATAATAATAATAATAGATATAAATTCCGTCACGACCCCAGAGACGATGTGAATCGCTGTTTTCTGGTTTGCCCACTTTTTACTGCTATGAGGATAAAATGGGTGAGGACCTGCCTGATCAGGTATGAATTTAGAACCCTAAGCGAGGCACTTGGATTATGGAAAACCCAAAAATAACCTATGTGTATTTTGCTGTTGCAAGTTTTTTAAATTTGTGGTTTATCCAGACGATGTAAGTATCTCATTGGATGAATTTGAAGAGATTGTATTAATATATTTGTGATGCATGCATTTGTATGTATTTGTAATGTACATTTTGTATTGAGAATATTAAATGATTTGTGGTGGATACTTTGATGTTGCAGTGCAATGATCGGACTGGCTGGATATCATATATTTATTTCCAGGATGTTTAATTCTATGTATTTATCATATTTGATGTAGTTTTATGGGCTTTGTTCAAAATAAACTCTTTTCAACTGATTCCCGCTGTAACTATGCATGCCACCATGCCTCACTATGTCTGACTCACGCAAATGTATTCTTTCAACTTCCAGTCAAGGTGGAATAACTGAATGCAAAATGGGCAAGTTCTTCAGCAAGGCTATTATGGAACGGTACTGGCATTCTGTTACATAACAGCACATCATATTACATTTCTACTGAGATATCAGAGTGTGACTGACTACTGTCAGCGATAGAATCTGATTTTCAAACTGAGATGCTTTCTGGCTGAGTTGGAAGTCATTGGTGGGGCAGAGACCCACACCTAATGAATATGTCAACAATATAGGCTGTCATTTTGCTAAATGTTTTGTGGATCTTCGTGTTTCAGGATATATAGAGTTAAGCATTCTTCAATTGTATTATCATTAAACCTACTCCTAAGTTATATGGGATCTTTCAGAACTTTGCATCATCCTGATAACTTACTTCCAAATGAATTGCACATTGGCATTTGGAAGACAAGCATTCGTGTTGCAAAGTGTTCAGCACTTGCTCTTAGATGATACATATGGAAGGCTGTGCAAGAAATAGAATGAGTTATGTCGACTTGTCAGCTGCTTTCGACATTGTTGATTACTCTCTTCTGCTCACCTCATTTTCCTCGCTTGGCTTCTCTGGCTCAGTTCCCAACTCTTTTAAATCTTATCTTTCTGGTAATTCCTATTCTGTTTCATGGGAAGGCATCACAACTTCCACTTTCCCACTACATTATGGTGTCCCACTAGGATCAGTGTTTGGTCCTCTTATGTTTTCCCTCTATGCTTGTCCCCTTGCTTCAATGATCTCCTCCTCTGGGGTTCCCATCATCTCTATGCTGATGACACCCTGCTATTTCTTACTTTCTCCTCCTCAATCCATGCCATTCTATTATCCTGTTTTCTAGCCATCCAATCTTAGATGGAGGAACACTATCTTGTTCTCGAGTCATCTAAAACGGAGGTTCTCTTCTTTCTTGCCTCCTCTATTCCTCCACCTTCCCTTCCCCATTCTATCTCTTCCCCCAATCTCTCCCTGTTTCGGCCACAGCTTGTAATCTGGGAGTTTATCGTGACTCTTCTTTCCTTTACTCCCCACAACTCTTCTCTTTCACAGTCTTGCCGAGCTCACCTATTTAATATTTGTATGTCTTGGCCCTTTCTTTCTTTTCATGCCTGTAAACTTCTGGTTTCCTCCCTTATCTTTTTACATCTTTTCTATTGTCCCTCTCTTGGCCCCCCCTTTCCAATCTAACTCTTCTCAAATACATGTACACCTCCTCAATCCGTCCTCATTTTACTCTTTGTCCTTGCAAGTCTATTACCCCAGGTCTTACCACTCTTCATTGGCAACCTTTCCATTCTCAACTTTAGCTTAACTTTCTGTGACTTGTATTCAAATCTCTCCACAAACATTCTCTTTCCTATCTCACCTCTTTGGTCACTATTTATTCCCCTGCGCGCTCTCTCTGTTTCCAATATCTGTTTGTACCTAGACACCTCACACCCCTGTGCTCAGTCCCATTTCCACTCATTCTCACTCCTGGCCCCATTGCATTGGAATGCAATCGCAATCCCTTTCTTCTTATCCTTTGCTGCGCTCCCTCTTACGTGACCTCCTGTCCTCTTAGTTTGGCTTCATTTTGACATGTCTATTTTTCAGTTATTGTACCGTTGTTAATTTAACTTTGTTCAGCGATCTATAAATATAAACAAAATACAAATACAAAATACAAATTCCTCAATGTCAGCTGGCTCTAAGATATTTTGGCAAACAGGATGAAGTGCTATTGCTGTCTCAGTCACAACTAAACCACCAGCTATCATATGAAAGAAGATCAAAATTGTGATGTTCCACTAAATAGGAAGGATAGACTGCTTCACTGTGGAAATGAACAAAATGTTTTACTTGACTTTTCTATCGCTCTTTACCTCTGCAGCCACAGTTTTTACATGGACAGATTTACTCAGGTAAACATGGATGGTGCATGGTAAGAGCACGCTCACAATCCTTCAGAGTTGGCTTTGCACACACATATTTAAAGAGGGCATTGATGGCACTATTTTTCAAGTTACATTGCACGCTGATCAATACCCAAATTAAAATGAATCTGCTTGTATGCATTTGTTCACAATCCCTTTAAGAATGCATTTTGACAATATGTGAAAAGTTGAACCATAAGTTGATGATATATTCCTATCCCTTATAATCACAGGATATTTACAATCATTAAACAATATCAACCTCATGTTCAATTTCATGGTGCCAATAATGCAGAGGTAACATTACATCCTGAGCGTATTCTGGCTGGTTCAATAGACACATACGGAAAGCGATCATATTCACAAACACAAAGAGCACCTCACTGGAAAGCCAGGTCCCTTTCAATCGAAGGAACACATGACATACTTCCATGTTTGCCCCCCATCATCTTTAGTCCCAGCCAATGTAATTTATAGAAACTCCCAAACCACCAGAATATTGACATAACTAACCTTGATAAACGTCTTAATGTATGTTTGAGTTTCGGGCTATAAAGATTGAGTCAGGTTCAAGAACCATAACTGTTACACAATCTACAGGACGTTAGCACACCTGTGGGGCACACACTATTTCCTGAGCCAGTACTCTTGGTTTACAAGACGTGTCAAGTTTATGCTGCACTGATGATGTCTTGATATCTAATTGACAAGTCCATCAGCGAATGGATTAAACTCCACCACAATACTGGTTCACTAAGTAGTATGGGCGTTTAATCACATTTGTCTAAGAGGCCATCAAGACTCTAATATGATCCCTACTATATAGTCTATAGAAATGCTGTGGTTATTCGATCTATTCACAGAGAAAGTCTATTGATGTTTCATGTTGAAAAACTGACTTTCATTAAAATGTGCCGTGTCATATATTCTCCCAATAATACAAGAGACTGGCCTGCCATGTGCAGTAACAGACGAAAGAATGTTTGCTCAAAGGACAACAATTTGTTTCCAGTACAGAATCCTGGATCCTGCAAATAAAGCGTGATGCCGATCCAGAAGAACCAGGGCGGACTATGGATTATGATTGAATCGTGCATTGTTTATCGTTTTCTTGATTCTGAATTTTAGAAGCCCCTGTATAGAGACAATAGGATTGCTTGCTCCAAAGTATCTTTACATCAACAGGTCAGAGCAAACTTCCTAAAGTTATTAATTTCTCTCTTTGGAATATAATAACTTGTTTCATATTTAAACATCGGCCACAGAGGAAAACACTCCAAAACATGTGTATGGCTCTCTCACTCTCATAGCAGAGCCATACACTAACAAATCGTTCCTACACCTCCCCTCCTGCGGCTGCTAACTGTGCTTGGGTGAGTTCACAGCAAGCTGTTGATTTGGCACTACGTTTGAATATGTGGTTGCGAAAATCCACCATACCTCATGGTGCTGCTTGTCACTTTCTTCAAAATGCTGAAGGTTACACAGCTGTTTGAAGGCAGGGCCAGGGTGGGCCAAATGGCATTAGTAGGCCGGAGCATGTTACTGACAAATATGGCTCCAAATGCCAATTTTGCTCAATGCACACCTGTAAGAAATCCTCCCTGTCTCACGGAAATGTGAGGAAGACTGCTGATCATGGGATTGTTTTTGCCCACCTTAAATGGTTTCTTCTCCGTATTAGCATACGTTTTCTCGGGAGGATAGCTCAGGGGCAACGTGCTCGCCTTGGCAGAAAGACGACATGGAGCAACTCAGGTTCGATCCACTTTTCGCCCTTAGAAACCTCTGCAATTAAGCGCGCTGTAAATAACCTGTGACTTATACTATTAGAGGAGCTTCCTGTCTGACTGCTTGCCTTGTCCCAATCCGAAACGACTCACCCAGTAACCTCTGACTCCTCTTTCCTCCACACAGATGTAACCTATTGCACCAACAGACCTTAACCTACACAAACAAAAATACAATAGAGGTAACACGGGGTTGTGGCTTGTCAACATTCAACGTCATCACTCTTCATACTCCCAACCATGCATCACGTTACATTTGTAATGTGCCTGTGCATGAGAATGTTTTGATTAAACAAGACTGCTCAAGCACCAAGATGCAGGCACTGCCTGAAAGAGTTCTGTTGCTGACTGCGAGAATAGGCCCCATGAGAGCTGTGAACCCAGGCTCCAGGTCTGTGGATACCTAATGGTGTGATGCAGATGGTGGGCCTGGTGTGTCAAGGGTTAAACCACACTGTGATCGAATTGTGGACAGAAAATGGTTCCAGTTGGGGCTTGGGAGATGGTAGCGATGTCTTTTCTGTGATTGATGGCCCCAGCTGTTAGCATTGTCTCTCTTGTGCAATGACTCCCGATATTCATGTACTAAAACGGAGGGTCATATGCTGTGCCAGAAGGTCATGCTTCCGCTGGCCAGAAGCACGAGTTGACTAAAAGTAACTGTTTATTTCACATTGAATTACACCCTTTTTCAGTTGTTGAAGCACTTGGAGCATAGATCAGCAACACATATTTTGGATCAATGCACTGAAATATATGCAGGACTGTAGCAAGAAAATTAAGCAATAAAAGGTCCATTAGGAGAATCACATCCAAGACAAAGTAATTTCATAGGTTCCTACTAAGAGTGTGTTGGAACTGTAGTCAAGCTACCCAGCATATGCCTAACAAACTAGTAGTGCGCTGGTGCAGCCATGCAGGCCCCACATCCCAAATTGAATACACGTAACTCTTAACCCCCTACAGAGGCAGATCTGGCTTTGGTGCCTCCAAATGGCAAACGGGGCAGCAGTGTAAAAAAACCTGGTTTACCCACTTGACGCAAAAATGTGGTGCGACCCAGGTAATTCGCCTGCCCTGGCCCAACATGATTCTCTTTGGTGAAACTTCCAGTTGTGTGTAGATTTGTTTCTGTAAGTGATTTCAATCCAGGACACACCCAAGTCAAAGCCCAGCATGTAGTACACAACTGAAACCCATATTTATTTTTGTCTATAAATTCAATATTCTGAACGATATACCACTCATATCACACCCTTCTCCTGAGACCCCCCACCCCCTCGGGCACACTGAACCAGGATTCATGCTAGTTTACAAAGGTAAATATTTATTTATGTATATAGAATTTAATCACAATATATTTTAATTGGTAACCACAATCACCAATGGGGTGTCAGAACAAAGAGTAATATCTATAATACACTATGGATCAAGTAATGAGCACCAAAAACATATGCAGGACAGAAGGACAGAAAAGAATACTTTTGTGTTGGTTTGGACAGATGGCACTATGGTTAGAGGTTCCCCCTGCAACACCCTCAACCCCCCAATAGGTAATTAAATAGATGTGAGGAGAGAACAGGTATTCAGGAATAGCACAAATCAAATAGAATATCAGTCCCACCTTCACCCTTCAAACACAAGAGAAAAACGTAATTGACTTTTCAGATGTCAGGATGGCTTTAGAATTGTCTTTAGAATTGACTGGGCCAAAGCACCAAATATGGTCAAAAATACTTAAATTGTTATAAATTCATATGGGAGCCACTTTGAACAGTTGCACACAGTCATGAACAATGATTTAGTCCAAAGAAATCATTTGAAATCTCAAAGTCCAAGTAAGAAACGATTTGAAGCTATTTCACACGTGTAGAATTCTTTCAGAATTGTAATTTACGGCAAACTTTTCCTTGTACAGTATTTGCGATAATGGGAGAATCGCACTGTTTTGGATAGCTAATCAACTGGATAGCAAGTTCCTCAGGCAAGCCTAGTGGTGGCAAGCCAGAGAATTTCGGGATACTGGTTCAAAAGGCCCTCTCACATCACACAGCGCTTCACTGGGTGGAGAGAATAAATTTGAGGATTTGGGCCTTGCTGAAAATCAATAGTTCTCTATTGCTGGCAAGAGTCCTTGCCTCTGGATCTGGAAGAATATTAAAGCTGGATGTAGAATGCTGGATCAGAGTGCTTCGCCGGAATCAGGAAAGTGAGTGGATCTGTGAGTCCCTATGTGTTGTCAGCTGTCTCTATTTATGCTTTAAAATGCCATCGCAAAGTGGGTGTATGGGTCGGCTTAGCTAAGATTGCCCCTGTGAACTGGGATAGGATCAAAATTCATCTCCGCCTTGCAATTTGAGTGATTGGATCAAGGCCGGATGATGTCACATTTTATGGTTTGCTTTACCATCCTCAGAGACCTCCCTTTAGCCACTGGTCTCAATATCAGATTTGATACTAAATGTACATTTCTACATTGGTCACCTTTATACAAATCACACACAAAGATGCCATATTTTATGTAGCGGCTATTCCTCAAAACCCTGCAGCGGTGTGATCTTGTCTCAACTTTCTACAGAATGTTGTCTTTTTCGCTATGAACACAATTTCCAAATTTTATGCACATTTCCACAAATGTGTGTGTTTAGCATAGGGATGTGTGTGTACATTTTCACAATTCTAACATTCATACATTTCACATAAAACCACATTTATTGCCATTCCTGTCCAGAACATGTCAGACAGTTCTACAGCCTCTTCACACATGCAGCCAAAAATTAAATTAACAACTCTGTCCTTTTTATATTTTTCACAACTTTGAATAACAAGTTATGTGTCTTTTAAAAATTGTTCGTTGTTCATTCTTAACAGCAGATGGTCGCTTGGCTCCACCCCTTTGTCTCTCCTGGGAGTCCAGTGCCTCCCCCTCCTTGATGGGAAGCTCCTTCCAGGAGAGTTTACAACCACCTTCACACCTCTGCTTCGTAGGCTGAAAGGCTTGTCATTGTTCCTTCTCTTTCTGTAGACAAGTGTCTGTTCCACCCCTCCTCCTAGGAGAGAAACCTGCTTTTCCAGTTCTTGCAGCTCAGTTAGGCTAATTTACTTCTTAAATCCAGCAAAACCAAATGGGTTGCATCAAACATAAATACATTACTCCCTTAGCCTTACAATCTGTGGGATCAATATCACAACTAAAATCTGTATTCCTTTTTGGCAACAATCCTTTTTATGCTTGCTAATCCAGCAGATTTTTAGTGTTAGCTCACTTTAAAGTTTCATCAGTAACTCATCTGACAGCGGTCATTCAGGTAGCCCAGGGTACTGTACCCAGATTTTGGCATGGGCTGTCCGTTTTCAGACAATCCAGTTTGTCTGAAGAATGTTTTGCTCTTCATATTAGGACTTTGTATGTTCCATAATGCTTCATTAGATAAATGAATTTTAGCACCAGGCAAGATTTTGAATGTTGAGAAGTGTTGTGTTATAGACATTTTGGAGTTTTTAGCAATAAAGCAGAAGTAATTTGTAGGCACATTTTGGGGTTTCACTTGCAAAGTGCTGCTTCTCTCTTTGCACTCTGTTTGCTAGTCATGGATCCCACTGGCACATTTCTGCAGGGTGTGCTCTGTTCCACCGCACATGCACCATGGGTGGCAGGTTGTGCATCCCTCTTTTTGTGTGCTGAAGCACACAGTTTTTGTAGTTTTTTTTAGGTTTTTGTAGCTCACAAGGGTTTTGCCGCCATTGTTGTAGTTCCTTGCACCATTACTAGCAGGGTGATGCCACCTAGCATAGCGGAGTGGGTCAATACATCCCACATTTCAAACTTAGAAACTTATGATTATGTTAGTTCAACATTTCCCCTATTATTATACTATTTGCGTGAAGCAGCCAGCATTTAACCTCTCTTTTCTTCCCCAAGACACCAATGAAAGAGTCAAACAACAATATGAGCTGTTAAACATTACAAACCGTATAATGGTATAAGCAATTAAACATGGTAATCCGTATCTGACACCTTTATTTAAAAAATGTTAATTTCTGACAAGGTACAGTCTTCTCAATGAAAAGGAACAATTCAGAAATCTCCTTCAAATGGATAAGCAGAATGAAAAGAGGTAAACTATTGAAGTCTACAATTGCTGCCCACTACGCTGATTGTTTCATCTTACTCATTGCGTGCTGAACATTGTGGGACCAATTCTCCAAACATTGTTGATGCAAGTCTTGAAATGGGCTAGCCATTCTTTCTCTTGGGCCACAAAATGGTGTGCCATAGACAAAAAAGTCATTTGAATGTGTGTATCATAAAAATGTTCATTCAGATCCCCTGTTAGAAAACCTATTTGCACAAATAAGGGGGCCTTTCCCTGCATTTTAAGGAACATGCTAAGTTTAGAATTGAGACACACTTTAAAATGCGCAGATATTAAGGATCTTACCACATAGCCTTTTGTAGCATGCTCAATGAGATGCACATTGCATGTAAGGTTCCATTCCAACAGAAGCAAATTGAAACACAGCTGCCACATTTGCATTTTAACCACCCAAATAAGGATATAAATGATTTCATATATATTGTTAGAGAAACATCAGGAAAGCAATGCTAATACCTCAGCTTCTCAATAAATAATAATAATAATAATAATAATAATAACAATAATAATAATTTCGCATTTATATAGCGCTACGAACCCTCACAAATACACAAATACAATGAGTATCTCAAAAAAAGAAAGAATCTAATAACACACACTTTTAGAACAAGTAATACACTTTCTACATATGTAATGCACGCTGTCAATTAATTCAGCTTGGTACTAGCACACTAGGGAACAGAATGACAGTTTCCAATATCATTCAAGACTATTAGGGAAAACCCATGCTGCAGTACCAGTATGTAACTAGACCACACAATGATCTAGTGAATATGTCTGCTTCCTCAATGCAGTTCAACATTTCTGAAATTATGGGTAGCAGATATTTGTCCACCAAAATGTTCTTGTTGAAGTCCCGAGATCAACCAAGATTCTCAACTTTCCATTCTTTTATTTTTTTCAATAGTTTTATTTTCATTTGAGGTAACAACATTTTACGTTTAACACGTATGCCACAATATAGCTTATATCAAAATGAACTCAGTTATAACTTTGTTGTCTACTTCTGTTCAACTGAACCTCCCAAGTGTTTACCCTTTTATTCTAGGTCTTTTACAGACTCCCCCCACCCCAACCCCTTCCTCTTAAATCCCAGAGACTTTTATCTCTTTCACCATTCTATCCCCGTGTGGGAGTCTTGCTTTCTTTGTGTTCCTGGCTGTCAACTGACATGAATGTTCTTAAGGTTCTATGGCTTATAGAAGTGGGCTTCTCTTTCCCCCACAAAATCCTGGAAGGGGGACCAAGTGGACAAGAATTTCTGGTATTTCCCTGCTTTTATGGCTGTTACTTCCTCCATTGCCATAACCCCCCAAACTTTAACCCACCACCATGGCGCCATTGGCCCCTCTATCGTCTTCCAATGTTGGGCCAGCGTCATTCTTGCAGCCGACAGTAGGTGTGTAATTAGGGAGGTGGTGTGACCTGAAGCTGCATACAACCCATCTGCCACCACTCCTAGTAGGATTATTTTGGCAAATAGTGGCAATTCCCTGCCAGTTATGTGTTTGATATGCCCTAGTACTTCCTTTCAGTAGGTCGTTGCTTTAAGACATGACCATCACATGTAATACATATCCCCCCTCTCTCTCCATCGTCTCCATGCTTTTAGAGGATTTGTGAGCACTGGCCCATATCTGACCCCACTCCACTTCCGTAATTGATTCCCTGATGTCTCTTCCCAGCCCTCTGTGTACAGGAGATTGCCTGCTGGTTGTGCTCCGTCGAGCAGTCTGTATATTCTCAATCTACCCCTCACTGCTCCCATCTCCTGCCTGGTTAGCTCGAGACCCATGGGGGCTCTTGTTCCTGCTTTTTTCACTGCTGGGTGGGAGAGCCAATGTCTTATTTGTGTGTATATGAACCTTTCTTTTTCGCTAATGTTGAATTTCTTTTTACACACCGTGAAGGGAATCGGGTCCCCATTATGAAACATTTCCCTGAAGGTCAGGGCTTCTGCTCCCTTCCAGCCTTCCCAGAATTTCTGCTGTAGGCCCGGGTTGAAGTCTGCGTTGTGTGCTACTTGGGAGAATGGGCCCAATCCCCGTCCTATCGTCTTCATTTGCATGGCTCTATCCCAGCAGCGTAGCAATACCTTGGTGGCTTCTAAAAGTTTCTCCCTGACTCCCAGGCTCTGGGATTTGGTGCTTGGAGCGTTATTAGTGGGATCGGGGTGGCTGCTTGTTCGACCCCTCACCATCCTTTAGTATTACCTTGTCTAGCCCAGTTGAGCATTTGGGCCAGGTGAGCAGCCATAATGTACCTCCCAATGTCTGGGACTCCCTGGCCTCCCATCAGCGGGGGGCGTGTCAGGATGTGTCTATATATTCTGGGTCTCTTTTTCCCCCATATGAATTTGTAAATTGCATTTTGGATTTCCTTAATTAGAACTTCCCATTATTTTTAACTGCAAAGGCTATGGGGCTCACCCATTGAGACAATTCAATTATTTTAATGATCCTTTCACTCTCAAGTCTGTTCAGCTCTTGCTCCACATTTTCCACTAAAGTGAAATGGATTGGCCTTGCTTTGGCATGCACAAATTGAGTCACATAATTCTTCAAAGGCCCCAACCTTTGATAAAACACATCACCATCATTCTTTTTCAAGCTCTTCTCCACACATGGTTTGCTGCTGTTCACTATTAGCCACCTCTGCTCCTTCTCTCATACCAGACTGTCTGGCCGCAATTCAGGAATGGTGTGCCACCAATGATCACTACCTTAATGCCAGTAAGACTGAGATCCTCCTCATCAGTACACCTGCTCCCTCCTTTCCTCTCTCTCTCTGGCTGCCCTCTCTGGGTCCTCTTCCTGCTCCCTCCTGTGAGGCTAAGAACCTTGGTGCCATCTTTGACTCCACTCTCTCCTTCTCTCCTCACATTTCCAACGTCGATACGAAGTCAAACTTTCAGCTGCACCTCCTAAGAGGTAGTCTTCCTTTTCTCACTTTCCCCCAGAAGCTCACTGTCTCCAGTGCTCTGTTCCTCTCTAGGCCGGACTAATACAACAGCCTCTTTCTAAATCTGCCTGCCTTTACTCTTCGAGCTTTACAATTTATCGCGAACAGTACTGCTAGACTTGTACTTGGCCTCAAGCCCAGGGATCGTATCTCTGCAGTTCTGAAATCTCTTCACTGGCTCCCTGTGGCTGCAAGGATCAAGTTCAATACCCTTTGCATCATCCACAAGGCCCTCTGGGGCCTCGGACTGCACTACATCCAACGTTCTCTTCCTTAACATCATCCTTCTTGAGCTCTCTGCTCAACCACCTCCAACTCTTTGTGGGTCAGATGCTTTTCCAAGCAGAGAGTTGGGGGCAGATCTCTGTCCTCTGCTGTGGTCTCCCTCTGGAACAGCCTCCCTGCTTCTCTCAAACTTGAGCAGAACCACCTCCGGTTCGGAAAGCAATTCAAGACCTTCCTTTTTGCTTTTGTTTTCTCTCTTCCTCACTCCTGCTGATGTCCCTGACTTCTCCGCGCCCTGGTCACCTGACTACCCTCTGAACTTGGGACCAGGCTCCTACATGTTCAGTTGCCCTTGCACTTAAAGGTCTCTACCTGCAATCCTACAGTCCCTCCTCTCTGCGCTTATGAGCCACCCGCTGGCTGCACTTATTGAGTTACCTGCATTTCTCCCCTCCCCTTCCTTCTTGGCGCATCTCTCCTTCCTCTTCCCCGCACTTGCACGATCTGAATGACACCCGGCTTAGTGAGATGGTTGTTTTGTCCTCCCTTTGTTTCCCTCTCCTTGTCTTGTTGCACCTAGAAACACTTCTGTACAGACACGTTGTACATGTCATATTATATTATATTATATCATATCATATCATATCATATCATATCATATCATAGCATATCATACATGATCATAGTACCACTAATGCACTGCAACAAAAAAGCCCATTAGATTTTATTTTGGTCAGTGCTAATACCACTTCTAACCAAGTATACCTATTAGTCTTTACTGCTTTCATATTAGAGGGCCTGTAGTTATGGTTAAGATTCTCAATCCATAGGAAGAGCAGTGTTTAGGCGGTTTATAATTTTGGTGCTGTTTGATGAACCCTCACCAAACCTTGCAGAAAAAAGTATATGACCACCTTCAAATGATTTTACGAAGGTTGGTGCAGTTTCATTAAGGGAGGATATGGGGGGTCCCAAACTTTTGAAATCCTCATAGAGATAATGGAAAAAACCATTTGCTCACGCCTACAGTCCAAACCGCTGGATGGATTTGCATCTAAGGTGTGTGAGGAGTGGCAGCTTGGTCCCAAAAGTGTCCTTGTGTAAATTAGTGAAGTCGTTTTTTAAAAAATGGGCCTAAAATAGGTTGAACAAAATTGGTGATATCTGCTTCCAGTCCGCAGACTCACGTCTGGATTCGCTGTCCACAAATGCCTTTGGACCAATCAGAGAGGGCTCACAACTACAATGAACCAATGTGTAGGGATTCCAAAGTCAAAAGAAACAGTGTTTAACTACTCAAAGTTCTGAGCTGCTTTCAGCTCACAGTTTCCATTCAACTCCATTTCCCCAAGTATAGGAAGGCTCCATGAAAAAGGCTGAAAGTTCACCTTTCTCCAGTTCAACGTGATGTAGTTCAGTACCAATCCTTGGGGTTCCCTTTCCAAGATTCAAGTATCACAATCCAAAACAAAAGGGTCTCGAGACTCAAGGCCCAGTGTAGTTTTGTAGGCCTCAGGGTTCCCTTCTCCAAGACTTTAAATCCCTTTGTGAACAGTTGGCTTAGTCTCCTCAAAAGTCTTTAACAAAAAGCACCAGGTCAACTTGACCCTTTTCTGGCTAGTCTTACCAACTCTTTTGCAGTGACTTAGTGGGCTTGTCTCATGGTGTTCTTAGCTTTCAGCATCCATGGCTCTCTGGTCTAGGCACAGTTGTCAGACCACATGGTCCACCATCACAAGTCGCACAACCAGAACCCGTGGGTTCCTCGGCACACACCCACAGGTCACTTGGTGCTGGTTCCTGAGCACCAAGTTACTGTCACTTGTTCACTTTTATTAGGCTTGTTGTTTAGGGGTATTCCTGTGCTCATCTGGCTTCTTCTTGATCACCTTGAGGATCTGCCATCATGCCTCACAGACCTCTTTACAACCTGTAGCCTTGTCACACTGCATTCACTCTTTAAAGTTCATTGTTTGGCTTTCTTCAGCCTTCACTGTGTTGTTTAAAGTTCACTTTCAACTCAGAGATCAATGCTGCACTTTTTCATTAATTTGCATGGACCATCACTCACTTGTGGTCCTTATGGAGCTCCCCAGTGGTGACACGTCTCTCCCACACTCAACTGCCTCCTCAGCTTTCACCCGGTGGTTCCCGTGGCTTCCTTTCCCCTCCTGAGGTCAGGACCTGCCACCGTAGGAAGTTCTGCTCGCTCGATGTGTGCTCTCCTTCACACCAGCACTTATGATGCTGGATTTCAGATGCAGACTGTGTCAGGGGTCACCAGAGGTCGCAACTGAGACTTCTGAGGTCTCCCGTGCGACTTCTAAAAAAAAAGAAAAAAGATTTTATTTGTTATTGTAATGCAAGCTCCTGGGCTGTGGCCAGCACCGTGTGGCTCTTTCCTTCTGGAGTGGATGGCTTTCTTGTTCAGGCCCCCTGAAAAAATAAGAAAAATAAGAACAGGAGTGCCACAAGTGTAACACTTTCAGCACTGACCCTAAATAAGAAAGAATAGGAATACCAAATAATGTGTCTTTCTGGAATTCTATACAATAATTGCTAGACTCATTAAAGGTTTATTTCAGGCACACTTCAGGGGGTGAGTCACTGATTTGGTCTGTTCTCAAAGGCCTCAACTCAGCCTTTTATCCTTCTGAGGTCGATGAATGAGTGCCAACACAGGTAGGGTGATATTGGGTGTATATTTTTTCTATATAAATCGCTTAAGAGTAAGTGCTATATAATAACACATTATTATCATTTGGTCATGGACGTCTGCTTGTATTCACAGTAATTTGGTAATATGGGCCTATACACACTGATCTTAACGATACATATGGCGATCCATTCTTGTATGAAATGTACATCACATTATAGTGATATCGTAACCATATTTTTTCGTATTGTACAGTGCTATGTTATGCCACTTCCTGTTTTACCAACGAGTGAAAGGTCGTGTTCCATCACTTCCCGCGATATCACTTCGGGGTGGGGTAAAATTACATCACTTCCTGTGATGTCATTTGGGGTCAAGGGTCTTGTGATGTCACTTCCGGTACCCCTGGAATTTTGGTGAAATGACATCCCTGGACTGTGTCCTCTGCATTCCGGGCTCCTTGGCAGCTCCTTCTTCACATGTTATTGTTCGGAGACTGGCAGGCTTTTGGGGAATACTAGGCCCACATACATCGGGTCCCACCAGTCCTCTGGGAATTCTGCCGGTGTCCTGGTCCCTTCTCCTGGACCCCCATGGCTGCCTCCTCTCACGGGTGTCCTGCTGCTTCATCAGTTACTTCACCAGTCACTCTACTCATCGTTCCCATGCTGAGTCAGTCACTCTTTATACACCGGCAATCCCTTGACAGGCCTGCTGCTTCATCAGTTACTTCACCAGTCACTCTACTCATCGTTCCCATGCTGAGTCAGTCACTCTTTATACACCGGCAATCCCTTGACAGGCTGCAGGTGATCGGTTCTGCCTGACCACAATTACAAGGACATGCCTGACCCTCACGGATCCTTGCAGGCATCTTCTTTGTCCCGGTATCAAAGTGGTGTAAAGGGGTAATCTTCATTCCTCTTAATGACATCTTCTTCGTCTCAGTACTGTTAAATACTATATGTGAAGATTTGAGGGGACTGGCTTACAATAGCCTATAAAGGTTGGAGACGGGATAGAGTTTTTGTCAGTAGCGAAATGGGGGTACCATGTCTGGCCCCAGGGCATCCCACTCCCAGTCGCCAAGGAGCCTCCACCTAGGTGATCATCCCTTGCATGTCCAACCCCAGGGTCCAGATCAAAAAGCGATTGGGCTTTCCCTGGCCACCTGCACTGAAGATCCATGGGGAATAGGAGTGAGAATATTCTCAGGCCATGTCTCGAGCAAGCTGGCCACTGGCCATAGCCAACAGGCACCACCAATTGGGTTAAAGTGGGCATGGCCACTATGGAACGGCTGGCTATATGGTAACAAATTCTGCTCACGGCAACAGCCTGAATACAGGACGTGATTGCAGCAGACCTACGTGAGGAGCATCAGCAAGGACCGGCGTTTTAAGGATTGTCTTCAAAAACCATAAACAGCAGGTACATGTATGCAAGAAATGCAGGAACCCTGGCAAAAAAGTACTTATTTTGTATTTATGTATTTATTTATTTGTGTATGTATTTCTTAACTGATAAAATGCTGGTATAGCCACACTAATATGCAACAGAGAAGCGTGACGGATGGAAAGACTAATGTCATATAAACCTTCTAAACCATACTTTCCCCTCCTAATGCACCATCACAGAAGGGGAACAATTATATGTAAATCAGGCTTGAACGTACTTCAAAAGATGCATTCCATTTTTGAAGTTACTTGTTTTCTCATGCAGAAGGGACAATACTTAGCGGTTTGGGCCTCCATTTGTCACAGTTCCGTTTTGCCTTGCTCTAGAAATATATACATGCAAAATTTTCTACAAAACCTATTATACACACTTAGGTTAGTGGTGATATGGGGCTCCCAGAGTGGTGAAGGATTAGTATCTGTAGATAATGGGATTATGTTTGTCTTTTTTAGGGTTATCAGGATATCCCAAAAGTTTATCCCATGTACCTGTAAACACACAATTTGGCGTGCATGGGATTATTGTATATGTAGCCTGCGTAGCTTGCAAAAGGGTGGGGGAAGTCAAACACATCTTTGGATCAAGTATAGTGGGTCTCATTTGACAATGAAGGAGTGTACTCAATGGGAAGGTGTTTGAATGGCCATAGCAGAGATATCCTGTGTCTTAGGTGAATATGAATATTTTCTTTAAGGAGACTGTATCAGTAGTCTGATTTTATATTATGTTTTTACCTGCATCTCTGGAAAAGGCAATGCACAAAATCTGTTGGCCAGACCCCTCGCAGACATAAGTTTTGGGAGCATACTCTAGACATATTTGTTCTATGTGAGCACAGTGGTTGCTGAGATCGTGTTTCATACTGATATATCTTTAAAGGGTCTATAATTGTGGAATGTCAACAACATTAATATAAAATACATTCCATCCCTTTTTGAGGGATAGAAATGTAAGTGAAGAGCACTGGTTCACAATGCTGCTCTTCCACTTAAAAAAAAGGCATGGCAGATTCGAGAAAGACTGGGCCTCATTACAAGTATGGCGTTCTGGAAATAGGGGTGCAGGTAGCAACCCACCCTTTCCAAACCACCATACCACAACAAAGCCCGTAGAGGGCATAGATCCCCCAGAAGGCCCCTGCCAGCATGGTTGGCACAGGTGCTTCTGTGTCCCCATTTCCATGGAGTCCTATGGCACTCCATGGAGATGGGGAGTAACCATTATCGCTGCTATTGTGATATCCCGGTGGCACCGGGATATCAGGCGGCAGTAACCGTGTTATGGGGTTACCACCAACCTTGTAATGAGGCCCTGTGGCTTGCATTGCACATTGGGCCTGTTCCAAACAAGTACAGGTGGATCAGGCGCAGAGGAATGTGTTTATATTCTGCACATTTCAAAGCATATCCAATTTCTCAATTTAGCAAGTACATTGAAATACATGCACAGAAATACCATCTTATTTATGAAAATGTGCACGGAGATGCAAAGGGCATCTGAATATGCACATCTGTGTTTGCTTTGTGAATGGGGCACATCATGTTGATTGCACAAATGAAGAAAATAGATAGCTAACTTTTGTGAATGGGTTCTGAAGTTTCCAGAGCACACCGAGATTACTATGGCAATGAATAGGTGTGACAGATTAAGGCCAAACACTAGAAAACCAAGCTAACCAAGCAAATGCTAGGGTTGATACAAATAAAATATTAAGAGGCCTCAATGTCACTATCAAAAATCTGATGTGATAAAAAAGCATCCTGAAGAATCAGTCCACACCCTACTCTGACTCCCAGAATGCACATCTGTTCACCAAGCACTTTGTTGTCTTCTTCTACTAAGGCCCTGCTTATAAGTGAAAAAGAGGACCAGAGGCTGAAGAAAAGTCTTTCACATGGAAATTGAGAAGTTAGAGATTGAGTGTACCAACACATTACAAAACAGGAGGAAGTAGTGAACTCACCAGAGTAGAGTAATTTACAAGGAATCGTGCTATGAGATCCAAATATGAAATCTTGATGTTAACAGACCTTCTAATGTTTCAGGATCTATTGATGGCAATACCTCAAGTTCCTCTCCTCATCCAGGATTTCACATGTGCCTGGCAAGCATATGTAATGAGAAGAAAGATATGGTGGATTCTAGCCTTAGATAAAGCATTCGACATATACATACTGATTGTTGTTGACAAGACTCCTTAGTAGGCTCCTGCAGAGTGGTTTCAATGCCATATACAGCTGAACATTGTTTGAATGGATGCAGTCTCACACAAAACAAGCAGATTATCTGTTTTAGGGATGGGAATTTGTTGGATATGCCTGAAAAACTGTTGGAGGTGATGGGCAATCAGGGGCTTGTTGATTGGCTGTGTGACACAGCACACCACTTACTTTAGCACACTGTGGGCCTGATTCACCTAGTGTTTAACAACGGGATTGTGGCATTATAACACAGTTCTGTGAATCAGGCCATGTGTGTAGTAGGTTGGAGGAGGACTTTGAACTGGGCCACATTGATTACTTGCACACGCTCACACTGAAACAAGCAGTTCAATCGATTTGGGGAAGAGAACATTGGTGGAGGGGTGGATATATTGTTGGTGATGATTGGAAATTAGTGGCATGTTGATTTGCTGTGTGATGTAACACAACACCTGCTTGAGCACACCGTGAGCAATTGCCCAGAGGAAGACTTTGTGCTGGGCCAGCTTGTTTTAATTGGCCCACTCACACACCAAACAAACAGTTGAATTGTTTTAGGGGAAGAGAACATTTTTCAGTTGCCGAAACATTGTTGGAGGCGATTGCTAATTAGTGGCAGGTTCATTGTCTTTGTGATGCAACCCACCACCTGCTTGAGTACATGTGGGCAGTAGAACAAAGGAAACATTTGCACTGGGTCAGCTTGTTTGAATGGGCACACTCACATTTGGAACATACTGTTGAAATGTTTTGGGGTAAAATAACATTTTGCGGGGGCTGGCATCATTGTTGAAAGTGGTGGTGATCACAGATGGTAGGCATACAGCACTATGGAAATATTACATGATGCAAAGCCAAAACAATAGTTGATGCAATTGCTGTGGATGCATGACTATTTAAGCAATAAGCCCAGATGGCGTGGGCATTATTTGGCCAGGTAATTCCTCAGGCCAGTTAGAAGCCAAAGCTACGCAACGGTTATAAAGTGAGCCCGGGGCATTACTGCCCTGGAAATACACCCTTCAAGAGTGGTTTATTGCTATTAGTATTCCAACACATTGTACCGGGATACTAGGTTGAGAAACAGTGTGTTTGCCATTTCTCAACTTAAAAACAGAAGTACAAAACAAGATGGCCACCATGCATCAGTGATTACTGGTTGGAGATGCCCCAAGAACATTAGTGCTCCCGGCGCCAATGAGGGACAAGGGAGAACCAGTTAAGTGGAGTATGGATGGGGGTGAGCTAAATATTTAGGAAAAGGTGTGGGAGTTGGAGAGAAGGTACACAGGGAGTGCAGGGTGCATTTACCTGAGATCCGGTGGGGGAACTGGTGTCCTACAGCTCTGAAGAGGTTCCGAACAGGGGTTTTACCATGTTGTGAAGCCCCATTCTGAGCTTCCTGATTGGCTGGGAGGCTGCTACACCCAACTTGCCAGGTATTTTTTGTATGTATTTATTTATTGAGCATTTATAAGGCACAAGTAGTGTTTTAGGTGCCACAAGGCAACAGGGGCAGGGAGACCAGGGTATAAAAACAATCCCATTAGGCCTTGTGACATTTGGATCGTGCAAGTGGAGAAAGAAGTGCTGGGGGCTGGGGGGTGTGGGGGAGTGCATAGGCCCAGTCTGTGGGCCAGGCAAGTGCTCAGGGGATGGAACAGACCAGGGGTCAGACAAGTGCTCGGAGGAGGGGGGTGGATGGCCACTGTCTAAATGTGACCAGGAAGGGCAGTGCTGGTTAGGGGGTGCTTTTGGACACTGGTCAGGAAGAGCCTGGTGCACTGTGTGACTCAGAAATGCAACAAGCCCCCAGTCACAGTGGCAGGAGGGGGCATTTAGCAAGTGAGGGGGAGAGGTAAGGAGGTAGACAAAAGCAGACAATACCTCTGATGAGGTAGAGCTGAAAGTGGACCTTCTTGGAAAGGTCTGTAATGTGAGGGGAGAAGGAGAGAGCAGAGTCAAAGATGACACCACAGTTTTTGCCTCACTAGAAGGTGAGGTTAGGGGGGCCAGAGAGAGTGAGGGAAGCAAGGGCAGCGGACCATTTTCCAACGAGAGGGATCTCAGCCTTATTGGCATTAATACAAAGATCATTGGCCAAGCACCATGCCTGAATATCAGTCAGACAGTCGGAATGAGAGAGGAGGAGAAGGCAGAGGCGGGAGGGAGGTGGGTGGCTTGAAGGAGAGCTGAGTGTCATCAGCATAACATTGGAAATGAGTAGAGGCAGAGTCAATCAAGAGGGCCAAAGGGGCATGGTAGATGTGGAAGATCCACTGTGATAGGATTGAGCCCTGAGGTACGCTGCAGGAGTGAGAGGTGGAGGAGAAGGAGCCCAGTTGCACCTGTGAAGGTCGATTAGAAAGAAAGGAGGTCAACCAATCCATTGCAAGATCTGTGATACCAAGAGTGATGTGGAGTCGCTTTAAGAGGGTGGTATGATTGACTCTGTCAAATATAGATGAGAGATCAAGGAGGATGAGAACAGAAGGGAAGTTAGAATCAAGGTATGAGATCAGGACTTCACGGGTGTTCAGGAGAGCAGTTACCATGCCTCTGGATTCTCTGAAGCCAGACTGATGGTTATGGTGGCAGCCAACAGATTCAGTGTGGTAGGTCAGTTAGGAGATGACCAACTTCTCCAAGAGTTTGCCCAGAAAGGGTGTAGTGGAGAAGTTAGCCATGCAGGAGGGTTCTGCAGACAGATTTTATAGGAGAGGGTGCACAAGGGAGTCCTTGAGGGAATGCGAGAAAGAGCCAGTGGCAAAGGAACGGTTACAGAAATCAGAAATGCAGGAGCGACAGTGGAGATATTGTCCTTGGAGGAGACTTTCATAGAGCGGACAGCTTTAGAAACCCAATCTGATCCTATGGGCAAGAAGGAAGAAAGCAGAGGGGAAGCTGGAGGGGTACCAAGGGAGGCTTGGGAGCAGGTGGGGGAGAAAGGATGGGGTAGAGGAGAGTGAGTTCACGTGGGGATGTATCCCATGCTTTTGTAGCAGACCTGGCATACACTTCAAAATCCTGCAGGAGTCTTTTGAAGTGCAAGATGAAAAGACAGCCACTTAACCATGGCAGAAGGGGTAGATTTTCTTGGCGTTGGTGGGCTGGATTGGCAGTTCTCAGGATTAGGTCAACAACAGAGCAATGCCCAGTTGCCCATGTTAGAGTTGCAGAATGTTTCTCAGAATGTTTCTAGACACCCCAATGCAACTCCCATCCCTTCAACTCCTCTGGCATATGATTTTGATGATGGCACAGGTGATGATGATGATGATGAAGTTGATAATGACAATGACAAGGATGTTGACTACTCCCCCTCTTCTCATAAGAGAACATTGAGAGATGTTTTTACGGCTGCAAGCACTAATACTGAATTCAGTCCTGTAGGTGAATCAGAGGGAGGATTGGAGATACAAAACAGCATGAAAGGGCACCTATTACCACCAAACACTTGCGTGTGTTCGAAGTGTATAAATAACACCACCAGGCACTTGTCTGTCTACACTCTTTTTACAACACTGCAGAGATCCAATAATGAACATGGTGAACATCAATCAATGACTGCATTAAATAGAGCAATGACAGAGGTTAAGATTCATTCTAAACCTTCCAGCCATCACTGCTTTTGTTTTGCTTAAGGGAACTACGGGTATACCCAGATGTGGGTCCCATGGGCCATAGAGACCCAAGCTACTGTGGGATATATTGACCCACTCAGCTGTGCTTTACCACATCACTTTGCTGCATATGTGCAAGACACTGCAAAATGGCTGTGCTGGCTCCTGTGAGCACCAGTATCTCAAAACTAGATGTTTAACAACCAAAAAGATGGCTGCATCATCCTGCCACCCACATTTCTGGCGGGGTGGAACAGGGGATACACTGCAGGAGCCTGCCAGCGTGCTCTTAGGCATTTAACTGGAATCAAGTGAACCAGCAGCACTGTATTGCTGCAAAAGCCAAAAATGTCCCTTCTGAATGAAACCTTTTTCTCACCCTTTCAAAATGCTGTGTTATGCTATTTCCATCTGTACATTCTGAAACCACTGTGATGGAAACAGCCCTGCCAGGCCCAGGATAAGCCATTGTGCCTCCGAAAAACCGGGCATAATTCCTCAATGAAAGGCCCTGTGAAAATAGCTTGGAAAGAAATCATCAAGGATCTTTATTTTTACTAACATAGCAATGTGTGTTAATTTTCTTTACAATGTAGCAAACATCAGCTATCTTCAAAAGAACTTTGACTATTTGAGCCTGGTCAGTTTCATATACCAGTGTTCAGATAAAACTCATGCATGCATTCAAAGCAAAATGACTTTAGCTGCAAGGACATTGTGGAAATCTGAGTGAGCTGCCCAAAACCGAATTAAAGAAATGTCAGCTTGCACAACATGTGAAAATAGGCTGCTTACAAAATAAGGAAAAACAAATGCCTGTGTTTTAAAACAGTACACTGGTAAATAAATGTTTTACTTGTCTTTAGAAATATAAAGGGGTTTGTTACTGGGGACAATATGTCACATGTGTTATTTGATGTAACAGGCTTATTTAATTCTGGATTTAAGATCAAACGTGAAAGACGTTAAACCCAGGGTGGCTTAAAGTTGAAAAACGTGTTTTCTGCCAAAAGGGCTATCTCTCCCAGCAGATCCTGCCAACCCACTGATAATTATAGGGTGAAGCAGACTGTTGTCTCTGTTGGAACCCAGGACAATGCAGTTTTCAGGGAAGGAAGCCGGAGGTGTGAAAGACCCTAAAACTTCAATCAGGCTGCAGGAACCCTCCATACTGCCTGAAAGGAAATGCCAGTTGCTGTCAGCTGAAAAGAAAAAAAAATGGCAGTCACTTCCATTTGTTCTAAAGACTATTCCATAAGGAAACTTTAAAGACCGTTAACTCAGCAACCAAAATTGGTAACAATGTAGAATTGTCAGAGTGTAAAAGTAAATTTGTGGCCTTTAGTTTAAAACTTGGTAGAATGGCGTGACACCAAGGGGACAGAAATGCTGATATATGTGAAATTACAAGAAAAGCATCCATGTTGCAAATGTAAAATGTTGTGTATATAATCCTTATGACAATCCCAACTCATGTGTAAAGTTATAGAATTTGGAGAAATGTAAATCCCAGTGAAAAGTGCGAAAAACTAGTAGAGGAGTGAAACCAGGCCTCACGGACTGGTTGTTTGGATTGAAATGTGAGGAAAAAAATATGTAACCTGTGTATCTGATTTTCTAAAAGGTTGCAATTGTGTAAATATGTGTTTTAGATTTTAGTTCCAGTAACTCTGGGAGGTTTCTGGATACTATAAACAGCACCCCATAAACATGACATCATTTTTCTGAGATCCAACCAGCAAAGAGCTAGGCGGAGACTTCTACCCTTGCCCAATAATACTGTTAGAGGCGTGTGTAGTAAAGCCTGCCCCTGTCATATACTGTGATGATGTCACCTGGCATTATAAATAAGAGCCACTGACAACACACAGACACAGACTCTTCCCGATTTCCTGCACTGCGTTCCTGTTCCTGTTTCATCCATCTAAACTCCAGATCCCAACCACAAGGCCAAGCATTGCTGATCTTGCTTCAGCTGGGCCTCAATTCTAAAATAATCCCAATAAACAAGGGAAACGCTGTGGTGTTTTGGGAAGCATCCTGATTTAACCTGGCTTGCTGTTCACTAAATGCATGCCTGCTGCAAACCTGCCATCCAGCTGATCTGTAGTATCCAGTGCCATCCGGTAACCAGTCGATGCCCAGCTGATCCTGTCCCACTGATTTTGTCCGGCTGTCCTTTGTTAGACCAGATACGTATGGTGACCAGAGCACTGACTGTCCAAAATCCAAAAACTAAAAAGTGGACTATGAGTATCAATAGGAACCATAGAACCATAGTTTACCTTGCCTTGACTTGTTCTTAGTTCCACTCTCTAAGCCATCCTTTCCTTATCTTGATAACTTGTAATATTGGAAAAAAATCATTCTTGAAACCCTGCCTTTGATTCCTTGTGCCAGTGCCAACATCTTTAATAATGTTGTCTTGTAAAAGTCTAAGCTATTAATCCTGTTTGGAGTGATCGGACTGGGTCCGCCAGGGCGAGCGCTGAAGTGCTAGGGTTGAACTTGCGAGTCAACCCCAGAGCTTACTGTGTCTCAATTTGGTAGCCTAGCCTGAATGCCCTAGGGTAGAGAAAAACTATCTTGTCAAAACTGATTTCTTTGCCTTTTTCATGCCTTAATTTTCTCAAAAACGCACCTCACTGGATCTTGTATAACTCACTCAGTTTACCAGCGAGAGACCTCATTTCACTTCCATATTGCACCTAGGATCCATAGCTACACCCCAACACATCAGGATTTACAAAATTTCACCAGTTTTTATTAAAAAACGTTTTGGTACATTTAAGTGGGAATGGCAAAAGTTTGCTAATTTTACAACGTGTCATTTTGATTATGAACTGTTTTCAATCTTCCATGTAATTTTGAATTGTATGCTTTTGCACAATCCATGTGATTGCTAGTATCTTTCCAGTGTTGCTCCTGTAAAGAATTGTTTTTGTTTCAAGATTTTTATACACATTCATTGTTTTATTCAACCATTCCCGAGTGCCATTTTAGCATTGCAAGGTTTTCAAATCCGCCTTTCACTCTCATTTGAGGAGGGAAAGTTAGATTTGAATTCTGTTTCCAGAATCACAGTCCTAACTGCCGACTGCTTCCTTATATCCATTCATAAGTGATAGTTTGTGGGTTGAAGGAATTTTGCGGGGGGGAAATCCTAACTTGAGTACTATGTTTCTGAAAATCAAAAAGTGTTTCTATTCCCTGGTGTTGAATTAGATGCATTACCTCCATTCCTATTGTTCTTAGCACCCCATTGGTGATTGCTACCCCATATTAAAAATTGTATGATTCTTTTAATTTTCAAATAAATAAATAAATATTATATTTTATCAACGAGCCTCGTTCATGGTCCATTGTGACCCGGGGTATTTGAAAAGGGGGTCTGATATGAGTGGTATATCATCACAATATTGAATCTAATTCATACCATAAGCATTTTAATTGTGTGCTGCATTCTGGGCCAAGACTAAGGTGTGCGTCGACTGATTGAAATCCTTAACACTACTCCTAACTGATGAGGCAAAATAAGGCTGAAATATGTTTGGTGATGCTTGTGGTCTCATGCAGAAGGGATATGACTAAGCAGTTCTGGCTGGACCAAGTCTGATTTGCATATGGTCTTTCCCCTTTTGTAATAGCTTGGCAGGCGAAGAACGATGGTCTGTAGGGTTGCCCAGAGCAATGCCAGAGGTTGAAATTAATTATAAAGCATCCAGCCATCTCGTCTTTTGTTTGGTACTTAATAGACCATCAAAGCCACTAGTACCACATCTCTCACATGCGCAACTTGTGGTGTGCATTATCCTTGGTTTTCTGCCGCTGTTCAGGAGTCAATGGCACCCTCTGTGAGTTCCCCATCTCCATGACCATCAATCTGGCTTCAGAGCAGCCAGAAGTACAGAAACTGCTCTCCTGAACATCCATAAAGATCTGCTCTCTAACCTTGATTCTAATCTCCCCTCTGTCCTCATCTTACTCAATCTCTCTCTTCTGCCTTTGTCACAGTGAACCATGCCATCCTGCTCAATCGTCTCTGTGACAACCTGGGTATCACTGATCAGGCCCTGGCCTCGCTGACCTCATCCGTCTCTGATCGACCCTCTCAGGTCCAACTTGGGTCATTCCTTTCCCCTATCTCTACCTGTGGTGTTCCCCAGGGTTCTAACCTCTCTCCCTGGCTGTTCAACCAATACCTGGCACCTCTCCCCACCTCATTGCCGCTCTTTGCCCCAAATTTCAGTGTTATGCGGATGACACTGAGCTCATTTTCAGGCTCCCTTTGCCACCTTTTCTCCTTCTCTCATCTCTGACTGTACGTCTGCTATCCAGGAGTGGTGTGCCGCCAATGAGCTCTGCCTTAATGCCTGTAAGACAGAGATTCTCCTCATCGGCACACCTGCACTCTCCTTTCCTGTCACTCTCTGGCCGGCCTCCCTTGGCCTTCTTCCTGCTCCCACCTGTGATGCTAAGAAATTCGGGGTCATCTTCGATTCAACACTCTTCCTTTCTCCTCACATCTCTGACATCTCTAAGAAGTCAAACTACCAACTGCACCTCCTCATAGGTATTCTTCCTTTCCTCTCCTTCGCCCAGAAGCTCACTGTCTCTAGAGCTCTGGCTCTTTCTAGGCTGGACTACTGCAGCAGCCTCTTTCAGAATATGCCTGCTTATGCTCTCTGCCCTCTGCAACTCATCCAGAACAGGACTGCAAGACTTGTCCTTGGCCTCAAGCCCAGGGATCAGATCTCCCCAGCACTGAAATCTCTCCATTGGCTCCCAGTGGCTGCAAGGAGTAAGTTCAAGACCCTCTGCATTGTCCGCAAGGCCTTCTGGGGACTGGGCCCTCAATACTTCCAACTCTTGTAAATACCTTCCCACTCAAGCTCTTCACTCCTCCACCTCCAACTCCCTCAGGGTCAGTCAGTTCCACAAGCAACAAGTTGGTGGTAGATCTCTTTCTTCGGCTGGGGCCTCCCTCTGGAACAGCCTCCCTGCCTCTCTGAAACTTGAGAAGACATATCTCCGGTTCCGGAAGTACCTCAAGACCTTCCTCTTTGCTTCTGCCTTCTCTCTTCCTCTCCCATGCTGATTTCTTGTCTGATACTGCACTGGTCACCTGGCTACCCTCTGATTTTGGGCCAAGGTCCCTGCCCGCCCAGTTTCACACCTGCACTGCCTCCCGGCAAGCCTTGCACTTGGGTCTGTATCTGTAACCCTACAGTCCCCCTACCTGCACTTTTGGACACCTGCTGTCTGCACTTACCCTTGCTTCTGCCACCTGCTGGCTGCACTTCCTATTATTGATTGGATCCCATGTACAGCACTGCCCACTCCCCTATCTCCTGGCACTTTACCCCTCCCCCTCTCCTGCACTTGCACGATATCAATGTCACTTGGCCTAGTAAGATTGTTCTCTCCGTCCTCCCCCTGTTCCCCCTTCCTTGCCTTGTTGCGCCTTGAAACACTTGTGCATAGGCGCCTTAGAAATGCCATATCATATCATATCACAGCACAGAGCTATGTAGTGGGATTCATTTGTACAGGTTCAAGAGCAGCATCTTGTCACCAGCACTCTGTGCAGCAAATCTAGGCACGTCATCTTTCATGCAGCATATGAAGTGACATCATGCACAAGATTGTGACCAACATATTACACAACATACCCAAAGGAATGACTGCATGTTGTACCCATAACTGTGCAGTGTGTCAGTCCTACAGCAAAGTAGTGTGTCTGCCAGGTATGTCAGAATCACCCAAAAATAAAGTATCTGCAGGGAATTAATGTCTCTGGACCAGCATCAGCAAACCCTTTGGGTACAGTCAGAAATATCATCATAACCTTTCACAAGTACAGCTGCTCAATGCTAAATTGCAGATAACGCTGCAGATTTTCCTGCCATATGTCTCTGTTTCATACAGCCGATGCCAAGTGCTGATGCCTTCTCACAATCCCCGAGCTGTAATCAAGCTGAGACATGCAGTAGTTCTTGTGTTGATAAAGGTCATACAAGGTGGGAAGATCCACTACACTTTGGATATGTGGACAAGTGAGCAAAGCTCTGGTAACAACACTCTGCTTGTTAATACTTTTCACGGGTTTGGGGTTTACATAATGAATGCATTACGTAGGGGGCCCAGTGATTCGAGAATGGGTTTGGCAATTATAATACGTAGGTCCCTTGATTGGTCCCTAAAGCTAATCCCCAGCCACTCAGACCACGTTTTGGCAATCTCTGTAGCTCCCGGCAGAGACACTGACTACATGGTTCTCATAACTAACATTTATTTACATCCGAAAGAGAATTTAAAAACGTTGTTGCACCTGATGGAAGACTAGCAGAGTTGCTGGCAACTTACGCTGATGCAAGTATACTCACCATGGTGGACTGTAATGCCAGACTTGGGGGTGATGCCAGAACTGACAAAGAAAGGCAATCTCTGGAACCTGCAGAATCAATTAAACCAGGCAGGCTCTTGTGGGACCCCCTTAACCACTTTTCTATAACAAAATTCATTGGTTGAATTAAAACAGAGGTGTTCTGGCGGTAAGTCCTCCTTCAAGTCTGTATTAGAATTCCTTTAATTGACTACTGCCTGTTGGTCTGCTACTCGTTTCATCGTGTAATGGATTTCGAAGTCCACGAATGCACAGAAAGTGACCATGATCTGCTGGTACTTCTGCGGAGCATGGCCTCGCAAAACCCACACATGTCTACTGTTTTAACAATTCCATTTAAAGCCTCTTGTATAATGAAACTGCCGAAGGACAAGTAAACGTCTATTCTAGTAGAGGCAGAGTCCGTTAGGCAAGGTTTTCTTTCTCAAGTGCAGTTGGAGGCCTCAGCCGTGGCAATTCCTGTTTATGAGAACTTAATTACGTTAATTGCTCGTAAATACCGACAGGGTCTTAGCTTTCCTTCACACTGTCAGACGAAATGCTGTTCATAGGACTAACTTCGAACTGTGGGCTGCATCCAAGAACAACATGCTGTCAGCGGGCCAATTGTATACAATCAAATTGGAGTATAAAAAACTTCTTAAGGGGAAGCAAAGTTCCAATGGGACCTTCTGGAAAAAACGATTAAAGAAAGTAATGTAAGGGGATTTTGGAACTTAGTAGCCCTTGGGTTTTCAGATTGTACAAAAGTGGACAGAAGCCTAATCCTGCCATCTGTGAGAGTATCTTACTACAAGGCTATTTTGTATAAAGCGACAAGGCTGGCTGCACTTGTGGTTTGGCAACTGAGTGGTTCCAATAGTGAAATTACCTTTTCATTGCAAGAGATCCAGGCCGATTCATGGAATAATTAGCGCGGCGCAAGTGGGCAAAAACATGCGAATCGCAGTGAAATTGCGAAAATCGCAGTGCAAGTGCGAAAATCGCACGAAAAGCAGCGCACATCGATTCATGGAAGGGCGTGCGCGAAAAAAACATCTGATGTGCGCTAAAAAAGTGTCACAGCGAAAATCGCACAGGCCACAGCGAAAATCGCACATAGCGCGGCGCACGCAACAAAAGAAGGCGGAACACGGGGCGTAACACTCGGAATGGGGAACAACTTGCCAAAATGTGGGCGTCACGGGGGAAATACAGGCTGCAAGTGCGCGGAACGCCCACACGCTCGCCTACAACAGGTATTCGTGGAATCGAATAGGGCAAAACAGCGCACGGTCAAACCAGCGCACAGGCACAAACACGACCGCCACAAGAAAGCAGGCGGTAGCGTCCCTGCACCTGTAAATAATGTGCGCCAAAAGGTGCGCCAACAAATAGCACCTATATACAGCTATGATGAATGTCCTATACTGTGGCCCTCCAGGACAAATGACGTGCAAAGGGGTACCCACAAACACGGACACCCGCTGACTGAAAAATAACGTGTGCGTGTATTTCGGGGTGCGCGGGAAGTTTCACACGCGAATTGGCTGGGTACGTGGATTCCAGGGGTGCGCGGGAAGTCCCACACGCGATTTGGCTGGGTACGTGGATTTCAGGGGTGCGCGGGAAGTTCCACACGCGATTTGGCCGGGTACGTGGATTTCAGGCGTGCGCGGGAAGTTCAACACGTGATTTGGCTGGGTACGTGGATTTCAGGGGTGCGCGCGAAGTTTCACACGCGATTTGGCTGGTTACGTGGATTCCAGGGGTGCGTGGGAAGTTTCACACGCGATTTGGCTGGGTACGTGTATTTCGGTGTTGCGGGGGAATGCTACACGTGATATGGCCATGTGGGTCCCCCCAGGTGTTCCCTCTACACCCTCCACGGCCCCTGCAGGCAGCCTACACCACACGGTACTACCCTGCACCCCTGCTCATGTCCCACAGGCAACCCATCCACCATGGCCATGCCCACCAGCCAACCCACATGTCACCTTGCACCACTGATCACCAACACATGTCCCCCACCACCCCCACCCCCCAGCCACCAGGGGCAGCCTCCACCAGGCCCCCACTCATGTCTCCCACCACCCCCACCCCCCAGCCACCAGGGGCAGCCTCCACCAGGCCCCCACTCATGTCCCCTATTACCCCCACCCCCCCGCAGTGCAGGGGCAGCCTCCACCAGGCCCCCACCCATGTCTCCCACCACCCCCTACCCCCCAGCAGTGAGGGGCAGCCTCCACCAGGCCCCCACCCATGTCTCCCACCACCCCCTACCCCCCAGCAGTCAGGGGAAGCCTCCACCAGGCCCCCACCCATGTCTCCCACCACCCCCTACCCCCCAGCAGTCAGGGGCAGCCTCCACCAGGCCCCCACTCATGTCTCCCACCACCCCCACCCCCCAGCCACCAGGGGCAGCCTCCACCAGGCCCCCACTCATGTCTCCCACCACCCCCACCCCCCAGCCACCAGGGGCAGCCTCCACCAGGCCCCCACTCATGTCTCCCACCACCCCCACCCCCCAGCCACCAGGGGCAGCCTCCACCAGGCCCCCACTCATGTCCCCTATTACCCCCACCCCCCTGCAGTGCAGGGGCAGCCTCCACCAGGCCCCCACCCATGTCTCCCACCACCCCCTACCCCCCAGCAGTCAGGGGCAGCCTCCACCAGGCCCCCACCCATGTCTCCCACCACCCCCTACCCCCCAGCAGTCAGGGGCAGCCTCCACCAGGCCCCCACCCATGTCTCCCACCACCCCTACCCCCCAGCAGTCAGGGGCAGCCACCACCAGGACCCCACTCATGTCTCCCACCACCCCCTAACCCCAGCAGTCAGGGGCAGCCTCCACCAGGCCCCCACTCATGTCTCCCACCACCCCCACCCCCCAGCCACCAGGGGCAGCCTCCACCAGGCCCCCACTCATGTCTCCCACCACCCCCACCCCCCAGCCACCAGGGGCAGCCTCCACCAGGCCCCCACTCATGTCCCCTATTACCCCCACCCCCCACAGTGCAGGGGCAGCCACCACCAGGCCCCCACCCATGTCTCCCACCACCCCCTACCCCCCAGCAGTCAGGGGCAGCCTCCACCAGGCCCCCACCCAAGTCTCCCACCACCCCTACCCCCCAGCAGTCAGGGGCAGCCTCCACCAGGTCCCCACTCATGTCTCCCACCACCCCCACCCCCCAGCCACCAGGGGCAGCCTCCACCAGGCCCCCACTCATGTCTCCCACCACCCCCACCCCCCAGCCACCAGGGGCAGCCTCCACCAGGCCCCCACTCATGTCCCCTATTACCCCCACCCCCCCTAGTGCAGGGGCAGCCTCCACCAGGCCCCCACCCATGTCTCCCACCACCCCCTACCCCCCAGCAGTCAGGGGCAGCCTCCACCAGGCCCCCACCCATGTCTCCCACCACCCCCTACCCCCCAGCAGTCAGGGGCAGCCTCCACCAGGCCCCCACCCATGTCTCCCACCACCCCATACCCCCCAGCAGTCAGGGGCAGCCTCCACCAGGCCCCCACCCATGTCTCCCACCACCCCCTACCCCCCAGCAGTCAGGGGCAGCCTCCACCAGGCCCCCACTCATGTCTCCCACCACCCCCACCCCCCAGCCACCAGGGGCAGCCTCCACCAGGCCCCCACTCATGTCTCCCACCACCCCCACCCCCCAGCCACCAGGGGCAGCCTCCACCAGGCCCCCACTCATGTCCCCTGTTACCCCCACCCCCCCGCAGTGCAGGGGCAGCCTCCACCAGGCCTCCACCCATGTCTCCCACCACCCCCTACCCCCCAGCAGTCAGTGGCAGCCTCCACCAGGCCCCCACGCATGTCTCCCACCACCCCCTACCCCCAGCAGTCAGTGGCAGCCTCCACCAGGCCCCCACTCATGTCCCCTATTACCCCCACCCCCCGCAGTGCAGGGGCACCCTCCACCAGGCCCCCACTCATGTCTCCCACCACCCCCACCCCCCAGCATCAGGGGCAGCCTCCACCAGGCTCCCACTCATGTCTCCCACCACCCCCCACCCCCCAGCCACCAGGGGCACCCTCCACCAGGCCCCACCCAGGTCTCCCACCACCCCCTACCCCCCAGCAGTCAGGGGCAGCCTCCACCAGGCCCCCACTCATGTCTCCCACCCCCCCACCTCCCAGCCACCAGGGGCAGCCTCCACCAGGCCCCCACTCATGTCCCCCTATTACCCCCACCCCCCGCAGTGCAGGGGCACCCTCCACCAGGCCCTCACTCATGTCTCCCACCACCCCCACCCCCCAGCCACCAGGGGCAGCCTCCACCAGGCCCCCACTCATGTCTCCCACCACCCCCACACCCCAGCCACCAGGGGCAGCATCCACCAGGCCCCCACTCATGTCCCCTATTACCCCCACCCCCCCGCAGTGCAGGGGCAGCCTCCACCAGGCCCCCACCCATGTCTCCCACCACCCCCTACCCCCCAGCAGTCAGGGGCTGCCTCTACCAGGCCCCCACCCATGTCTCCCACCACCCCCTACCCCCCAGCAGTCAGGGGCAGCCTCCACCAGGCCCCCACCCATGTCTCCCACCACCCCCACCCCCCAGCCATGCAATTTGCCTGGGTATGTGTACTTCGTGGTGCGCGTGAAGTTCCACACGCGATTGTACGTGTACTTCGGGGTGCGCGTGAACTTCCACGCGCAATTTACCTGGGTACGTGTATTAATGCGGGTGCGCGTGAACTTCCACACGCGATTGGGCCTGTGAGAGTGGGTCACATGTATTCCAGGGGTGGGCGGGAATATTTACCCGCGACTGTGCCTGTGAGAGCGTGCTACGTGTATTCCTGGTGTGGGCGGGAAGATTCACACGTTCGCCTACGACGTGCCGAAAAAGGGTCCAATCCTGACACACGTACGCCAGCATGAAGCAGGCGTACGTCGACCCGCGCAGCATAAAAGTGCGCGAAAACCACAAACAAGCTCATACGCCAGGATGAATATACCATTCCTAGCAGCAGTGGCCGTGGGTTACCAAAGGAGAAGGAGGAGGATAGTGAGGGCCCGAATTTTCACTCACAGAACCAGCCTTTTTGGGATGCCTGATGACCAGGTGTATGGGAGGTACAGGTTTCCCCCACACATAATACTGGACCTGATCAGTGAGTGGGAGGATGACCTCACATCACCCACCCTGTGCTCCCAAGCACTCAGCCCCCTGGAGAAGGTCCTCAATGTACTGCACTTCTTGGCCACAGGATCATTTCAGCGGACAAGTGCCATAGTGGGTGGGGTGTCACAGGCCACGCAGTCATGCTGCCTACACCAGGTCTTGAACATCATCACTGCACGCCCATCAGTCCGTAGGCACATATACCTGCCCAGGACACCTGCAGAAAGGCAGGCTGCCACCCTCGATTTCTACAGTGTGGCACAATTTCCAAAAGTGCTAGGTGCCATTGACTGCGCCCATGTGGTACTACGTCCCCCCAGGGCATCTGAGCACATCTATAGGAACCACAAGCACTGGCATTCCATCAACGTGCAGGTAGTATGTAATGCTAAGGGAATAATCACCTCAGTATATGCCAACTATCCAGGGTCCACCCACGACAGCTTCATTTACCGAATGTCTACCCTAAGCCGGGACCTAGAAGCTGGGCGGCATGGTGATACATGGCTGCTTGGAGAGTATGAATGCCACTGCACATGCATGCATGTCAGATGCAGAGTTATGTCACTACCCCACTAATGATACCCATCACCTCCTCACCAGGGGACAGTGCCTACCCTCTGAGCACCCACATGATGACGCCAATTCGGAACCCCATCATGCCTCCAGAGGTAAGATACAACACAGCCCATATTGCAACCCGGGGCATAGTGGAGCGCACATTCGGAGTGCTCAAGTCACGCTTTCGCTCCCTTGACCTGTCTGGCGGGCAGCTGTTATATGCGCCCCCAGTAGTGTGCAGGATCATAGTGGCAGCATGTGTCCTGCACAATGTTGCAACACGCCGGGGCCTGGCCGTGGACATGGTGGTGCCCCCACATCCCCAATCACATGCATGCCCGCTGCGCATTTGAGGGGAGAGGGCACGGGGTGAGGCAGCCCGTACGCAGCTGGTGGCTAATTACTTCACATAGAAATCACACCCCAGTGGAGTGCACACAGGCCTGGCACATACCATCTGATAAGCAATGATGACTCGACCTGACAATTAAGACGAACAAAGGGACTGTCAACTGTCAGAAACATAGCAGCCTGAGATTGTTCATGTGGAAGCGTCACAATGTGTGCATCCCTACCTACACAAACACCACCAATGCAGTGTCATGAAAAGACACTTCCATGCTGCAGAAATGAATACCCACTTGCAAAATACTACATGAAAACAGTGCCATGTCACCCACCCCCTCCCCGGCACGGCCACACAACACACCATGGCATGTCATGCAATGTGAGAGGAAAGAAATGAATCCCCACAACATGCCCCAAGTGTCAGCAGCTACAGTGTCCCTAATGGAAACCTGTCCACACATGAAATGCTCACAGTAATGCAGGACCTACAGCCCACATTACCAAATATTTACCAATAATACCAATCACCTACACAACCTCCAACCCACCTTAAACATGACATTACAGACTTAAAAATGTGCTAGCCTCACCACCTGATGATGACAGCCCTCCGAACACTTGCAAGTATACAGTGTTAGCGCCACGCAAGAGTGTAGGTGCACTGCTTACAACATGGACTCCAGTTCCAAGGTCGACCGCATTGTGAAGACATGAGGAATGGACCTGCAAATATGGAGGATGAGATGGATGCAGAGGCACATATCAATACACCACGCAGTGTACAATACAACAACAATATGCACTATGAATGTATACACAGTATTGACTACAGACTGCCCACACAGCTCATGGGAGTCCAATGTCACCATGTACGTCAATGTCACTTGGGCACACCCTTTGCAAGCCCATGGAAACGGGAAGCAGGAGGGGTATGTGTGACAAAAACCCAAGCATCTGAACCAAATCCATGACAAGCCTGCATGTGCCCAGCCACAATGCAGCGTATGCCCACTGGAGCCACACAAGGCAACACACTGTCCCAAAAAAAAAAAAAATCAAAAATGGCCATTAATGGGCCCGGGGGGGGGGGGGGGTTGGGGAGGCCACCCAGGAGGTCCGAGGACAGGGTGCACACCAAAACCCACCTGTGTGGATCTTGCGATAAAAAAACACCTCCATGGGCTCATGGCCCACACGGCTACCCTATTGTGGGAGTATCACTGCTATCGCTATTCTCACCCTGTGCAGCTGCATCCGGAGGTGGTGGCACTATGGGAGGCAGCCCACGCAAGGCCCTAGTCTGTACCTCCATAGCTGCAAGCATGCGGGTGTGGTAGGTCTCGTTCTGAAGGATGAGTGTGCGGAGGTCCCCATGCAACAACTCACGGGATGCCCGGACCTCCGCCCTAGTTGCCTGCATCTCAGCTGAGAGCGTACGGGTGAGACGCTCCAGCTGCTGTTCTGTCCTTCGGTTTGTTGAAGCCTCAAGCTCAACAAGAGTCGTCCTGAGGTGAAGGAGTTCCAGCCTCAGGGCTTCCCTGTGGCCCTGGGACTCTATGGAGATGGCTTCCTGCAGAGTCGCCAGTGCCGCCCGCCTGTCCTTGTTGGACGCCAACATGTCCTCCCTGTGTGACTGGCAGATGGAGTCGGTTGCCTGCTGTAGTCGCTCCATCAGCCTTTCGGGGGGGACAATGGAAGTGGCCACCCTAGCCATGGCCTGAGCCATCATCTCTGATGATGCTGCCTGTTGGGTTGCCATACCGTAAATGGATTGCTCCCATGCGGTATTGCCAGGTGGCGTACGGCCACCACGTCGGCGGGCACCACACCTGTCTGGGGCAAGGCGAACTGCGCCTTGCTGTGCCGGCACTGCCTAAGGCTGCAGGACTGCATTCCCCCTCTGATCTGCTGGCCCAGGAACAGGATCAGATGTCGCGGAGTGTGACCTTGCATCCGTAACCACCAAAGGCGTACCTGCCAACACTGACATCCCCATTGAGGGTTCTAACCCTGGTGCAGGTGGGTCGGACAGAACAGAATCCCTCCCAGGAACACTCACCTGCGACGGCACGTAGGTCTCATGATCCGAATCAATACCTGAGTACAGCTCGGGGGAGGTGCAGCCCGAGACACCCCTTGAGAGCACGACCTGCAGCAGTTGTGGGTTCTCACCCACCACCACACCACGTCCCTCACTGGTGGTCGGTCGGCCCTCAGACCCCTCCTGGGTCTGCACCATCTCCACAACCCCAGCAGTATCAGGTGCGTCTTCCCCTGCAAAGACATAAAAGAAAACAAATGGAAACAGGCATTAGCACCATGGCACACAATGAGGGCTGAGAGGCTACAGAAACAGTACTTGATTGACACATGTCCCACATGACTAAAACACTCCCATGCATGCACCGTCACTGCGTGTGATGGGGAGGCAGATGCCACACATTGATGACACCAAGATGGAAGATGAACACATTTGCTGCATGCTACCTAGCAGTGCCATCACACATTGGCCAGTGATTGGCAGGTCAAATACACATGCCATCACACAGATGGCATGTACCCTAGCCATGAAGTGAAGAGGGAGAGGAGGTCACCAATTGTTCATTCAGTCCAGTTTGTTCATATGATTGATTATTTTCATTGTAATGGTTCTAATGTTTAACATGCAGCTGCCAGTCAAAAATGGTCCTATAGCACAGGGACATGTCCAAACTAATCATGTCCACGAAACTGAGCCAGTCCACTGAACCATAGCCATGTCAGACATGTGACAATAGGACTAGAAATCCCGAGTAAAAGTGGTGGTATGCAAACAATCTGCCTGAATAAACAGAGGTAAATAAGCAACAGTGTCGTGGCAAGATGACACTCCAAGGGCAACTGGCGTGGTGTTGGGCTGGATGTCTAATGTTGGCCGAAGGGATGCTGCTATACCCAAATGCTGGTGCCAAGAATGTTTAGGAAGAGGCACATGGGTGAGCCGAACCACTCAGGCACACACACCCTACCCTGGCACACAAACAGAAGCCCTCCCACACACAACATGCACATGGATGACACACACATGCATGTGCACTCACCGGACAATGCCTTGTAATCTGCCACTACTCCCACGCCTTGGATCTGTTCCTCCGTGACGTAGGTCCCAGCAACCTGCTCATGTGGAGTGAGTTCTATGTCGTCTGCTGGAGACCCACCTCCAGTCACTAGAGTTGCGGCATGACTTGAGGCCAGCTTATTCTTTGCCCTGCGCTTCAGGTCATTCCAGCGCTTGTAGCAATCATTAGCTGTGCGCCTCACGATTCCAAGGGCACTTATGATGTCCGCAATGGTCTGCCAGTGTGCCTGACGTTGTACAGGTGTGGTCTTGGATCCTGCAACAATCACCATTTCGCGGTCATGTGCGGACACATACTCTACAAGTGCATTCAGTTCAGCCTCATTGAAGCTGGGCTTCCTTGATGGGTCGGACTGTGTAGCCGTGTCTGGGGCATCAGCCTCTACTGGACGAGCACTCTTCCTCTTCCGCTTGGAAGGTGGTGAGGATCCGGAGTGTCCTGCGCCGCTCTGGACACTAGGGGCAGGAGCGTGGGATTGCACACTCAGCATAGGAGTTGGTGCAGGCATTATCTCAAGTGTGATGGTGTCAGGGGGAATGTCAGCATGATGGACTTGGACCGACACTGTCCTGGCTGGGTGTGTGAGAGGTGGGGTGGATGGAGCCGAAGCTGCCCCTGCAGCCTCCCCAGCCTGCCTACGTGGGGCAGCAGATGACCTAGCTGCCCCTGATCCACGTGGCCTGATGACACCAACGTTCACCGGCGCACGTGGCCTAGACCTGCTGACCTGGAAGTCAGCCATGGAGTCACCCTGTGCCAGGTCTGGTTCCACAGTGGGCTGGTCCAACAAGGGCTGAGCATGGATGGTGTCAGCCACGGTAACCTCAACCAGGGGGGGGGCATGGGTGTCCCTGACTGCTTCTCCACACATGGGGGGCTAGGGGCACCCTGCAAGTCACGGCCACGTCCCCTACCGGATCCACCACGGCCACCACTTGGGGCTCGGCCACCTTTGCCACCCTTACGGCTTGTTCGCCTCCCAGCCATGGCACTGATGTTATTGTGCGTATGGGAGTTGATGTGAACTATTGTCCTGGGCAATTGGGGGTCAAAGGGCTTGGGTACCAGATGGTAATCGTACCCTAGTGCTCTAGCAAGGCTGTATGTCACCCCTGGGGAAAGATGACGGGTCACGCAATGCACAGGCAGCCCAAAAAAGGGAAGTAAGGTGCACGCAACCCCTCCTAGACCACTGCGTGGAAAAAAAAACCTGCACTACGCTGTGGCTCCCAGGAACACAAGAATGAACGTATGCGTGTCACACGCAGCCTAGAATGACCTCTGAAGGGGTACGCGACACACAGGGCAAGCACAGATGTTAGATACGTGCGCGACTCACTGTCCGCCAGGAACAAAAGCGTAAAAAATATGCGCGTGTGCGCGTTGGCAACACCCCCGCCAAATGAAAAATTGTACGCTGTCTGAGGAGACAGGACAACAGTAGTAGGGTTTGCTGTTTGAGGAAACAGGCCCAGGAAAAAGAGGAAAAGAGAAAAAACTGTCAGAGGTAACAGGGAGTACAAACTGGAAACGCTGTGAAGAAAATCGCGTGTGAACCGACAAGAAGTACAGATTTCACCCACTCGCTCTCCACGAAAAGCACGTACAAGGAAATGGCGTCCTACACGTACCTTTTATACACACGTCACACTCGCGCATACGCAATGAGGCCATTTCCACCAATTACGCGCTTTGACACTCGGATGTGTATCTCTTCATTTTTACACGCGCCATTCTCTACGGCCATGCGCGTGACGTCACAGCTGCGCATGGTGGCCTTTGGGCCAATGAAATTAAACTGCACGTCCGAGTGTCATCGCGTGTAATCGGAGGGAAGTGAGCGTACACGCGATTGGCCTGGGTATGTGTATTTCTGGTGTGCGCAGGAAGTTCCACACGCGATTGGTGGAAATCCACGTGTGCTCTGGCATCATGTGTAATGAGGGAAACACCCGCGTGCCTCACGTCACAGACGCGCTCACGCGCTAAGGGCTTTTGGTCCAATGAAATCGCATATGCGTGCTGGCGTGTATACGCGCTAAGGGCCTTTCCTCGATTTACACGCAGACGTGCAGGATTTTCACGTGGCAAATCACTCCGTATCAAGCTGGCCACGCGTAAGCACACGGAAGACCACGCTCCTGCCCAAAAGGCTGAATTACTGCCCCCCAGAGCCCCGAGCAGCCTCCCACGAGCCATCTGCTGCTGCCTGCCTGCCTGCCTGCCTGCTGCCACCGTGCCCTGCCATTTGGTGCCTGCACATCAGCCATCTGCAGGGGTCCATTTGCTGTGTCCACCCCTGCTGGAACAGAAGACTCCCGACTGGGATACCATCGCTCCACAGCCCAGCCCCAGGACCCAGTTGCCCACCCACTCCTGCCTCTGGGGTTGCCATGTCGGGCACTGCTACATCTGGCACCACTGGCAACCCCCGGCCAGAGAGGCAGAGGGGCACCAGCTTCAGTGCCACCGAAGTTGGTGTCCTGGTGGAGCAAGTCCTGGGGCAGTATGATGCCCTCTTCGGAAGTAAGCGCGCCAACAAGGAAGGATGGACTCGGATCTGGACGGACATCGTGACTGCCATCAACGCGGAGGGGGTGGCAGTCCGCGACTACCAACATGTGAAGAAGCGCTGGGATGACTGCAGGTCCAGGACCCTCTTGAAGGCCCGGCGCCTCGTGGAGGGGGGCCGGGGCCGCATGAGTACCATCCAGATGAGGGTCCTGGAACGCGTAGGCCCAGCGCTCCACGGCCAGATCCTTGAGAGGCAGACCCGTCTGGAGTTGAGCGGTAAGTGGCCAAGCATTGCTGTGTGAGACAGGGCATGTCGCAGTGTGCTGGTTGTCTGATACTTGCCTGTATGTGTGACATAGCCCATGTATGCATGAGTGTGTGCAGGGACGTCATGCATGTGAGACCAGTAATGTGTGAACCACACGGTTGGTGCATGTGTTCAAATGCAACATGGGTTGCCCTATGCGGAATGGCCACATGAAAGCATGCCAGTCTCTGTTCCTGGACATGGGTGAGGGATGGGTGCTGATGCCATGTACATATATGCTGTCCATGTCTGTGTGTCTGACCAGCGTGTCTGTGACTTGTGAATGCCTGGGATGCATGACACATGTCTGTCGCAATGTTCCGGTTCACTGATGCAGCCTAGTCATCCTTGTATCCACTGTGTCTGTGGTGTACGAGGCCAGATGGATGAAACTAGGGTGAAGTGTGTGCATGTGATAGGCATGGCACATGATGCATGTGAGTTCCAAAACAACAGTGTATGTTTAAAGAATAACTTGGACATGTATGCTAATGTCCATAGCATGCGCCATGCCTGTTACCGCATGTTTTTTACCTGCACTGAGCCATGTGTTGTGGAGGGACATGATGGAAGTGATCTTTGACAGTGCCACTCATCTGCTATTGCTTCCTGTCTAGGGGACCATTGTACAGTACCCTGATGCTTGTGTTCTATGTCTCACTCTACACAGCGCCACGTGAAGAAGAGGGCGGAGACGGCTCTGTGGAGCAAAGCGGCAGGGATGCCCCCACGGCTGCAGCAGAAGGGGTGGGTGAGCCCCCACAGGGGCTTGCAACGGCGGAAGACGGGGTGGAGCTATCCAGGTTGGTAGTTTCCACAGAGGAGGAGGAGGCCGCTACTGAGGCGCACATGGGGCCTGGTGGGGGCATCCCTGCTGGTGCAAGTGTTGCAGTCCAGGGGCAGGAGGCAGCACAGGTCGCCGTGGAGGGGCCTGTGCATGTCACTGTCCCTGACACTGTGACTGCACCACCATGCACCAGCAGGGATGCCCCATCCCAGGCCCGTCCGCAGGTAGGGGGGATGTCCATGTCATCTGACTCCCCTCCACCTGCGTACGAGGGGACCCCTGGCCGTATGGAGAAGGTCCTGATTGGTGTTTCGTTGCGCACAGGTGCAATTCGTGATGAGGTGCGTGCTTCCTGGGAGGAGCATGCACGTCATCACGGAGAGCACAGTGCCGACGTGGCCCAGTTGGGAACGGCCATGGTCGGGGGTTTCCTACATGTGTCGGCCAATCTGGCGACCCTCTCCTCCTCTGTGGAGACTATGCACCAGTCGTTCTCCATGCCGTCTTCCGGCCCAGATGCCACCAGGGCCCCCTGTGGACCTGCCCCGACCAATGCAGCCGGCTCGGTGGGGATCCCATCCCTGCCACAGTCGGGAGTCGGAGGTCCAGCAGGGGTGGACACACCAGCAACTGGACCCCAGCAGATGGAGGATGTGACGGCATCACCGGGCAGGGCACGTGCACAACGGCGTCGGTGGATACCATCAGCCTGGATGCCGTCGTGCTGGCACAGGCAGTTGCGTCGGAGGCAGCGGCAGGCTCGACGTGGGAGGCATCATGGCTCGGGGCCATCAAAATCAGGGGTGCAGGCATCGGCCGGAGGGCAGGAGAACCCTGGAATGGGAGTGGCTTCCGTGTGGGAGCGGTTGGGCCAGTGGATAGGTGCGGAGCAGCAGCAGGCAGAGGAGGAACGGCTCACAACGGTCAGGGCGGAGAACTCCATGCGGAGGGCGCTGAGGCGGGCTGAGTGCCTCGAGGGTCTTCGCAGGGAGTTGGAGCTGGACACTGCTTTATCCCTGCGAGACCTCGGGGCCAGGGAACATGCCCGCCTCCAAGCCATTGAACAGGAGTTTGATGATGCCCTGGCCCATGACAACATCCAGTGAGCCGTTGGACTAGCCCGCTGCCCATTTAAATAGTTATGTAGTTAGTGTTAGGTTTCCTTTGTTTTTGCTTTTTCTTTGGACCTTTTGGACAATGGGCCACATTTTTGTATATAGTTATTTTTTATTAGGTAGTGTTGTTAGATAGGTTTCATTTCTTTTGTTGGGATCATGGACCCTGGCTTGTTCACCTGTACATAGTTCACTGTTGGATTTTCTTTTCTTTTTACTATTTACCCATGGAGCAATGGCTTTCTATTATAATTTCACTTTGGATTTTCTTTTCTGGACTGTGACTTTGGACACCATTCCTTTGGATTCTGATTTTTGGTTTTGCATTTTTTCATGGACATGCTTCTTTTTACTTTTTTTACATTCCCATTTCTGTTAGTTTATTTTTGATTCAATTCTTGTTTTCTTTAATACATATTTTTAGATCAAACTTCAATGTGTAGTATCATCTCATTGGTTTCATGCATATCATGATACGGGTTTGGAGATTCACTGACACCCATTGGGTGTATGTGAGGGACATGTGTTCGTTTCCAAACTTGCAATTGCAGTTCTACCATGTTATTTCCATTTCTGCGTGGGTGGATGCAATACTTGGGTGGGTGTTTTGCATTTGGAGGCTGACCATGGGGACCGGGGATCTAGATTGTGATGACATGTTGGATGGGGAACATGAGTTGGACATGAGTGGGGGCCTGCTGGCAGGTGCCCCACGGTGCTGGGGGGTGGGGGTGCAGGGGAACATGAGTTGGACATGAGTGGGGGCCTGCCGGCAGGTGCCCTATGGTGCTGGGTGGTGGGGGTGCAGGGGAACATGAGTTGGACATGAGTGGGGGCCTGCTGGCAGGTGCCCCACGGTGCTGGGGGGTGGGGGTGCAGGGGAACATGAGTTGGACATGAGTGGGGGCCTGCTGGCAGGTGCCCCACGGTGCTGGGGGGTGGGGGTGCAGGGGAACATGAGTTGGACATGAGTGTGGGCCTGCTGGCAGGTGCCCCACAGTGCTAGGGGGTGGGGGTGCAGGGGAACATGAGTTGGACATGAGTGGGGGCCTGCTGGCAGGTGCCCCACAGTGCTGGGGGGTGGGGGTGCAGGGAACATGAGTTGGGCATGAGTGGGGGCCTGCTGGCAGGTGCCCCACGGTGCTGGGGGCTGGGGGTGCAGGGGGACATGAGTGGGGGCCTGGTGGAATCTGCCCCTGGTGGCTGGGGGGTGGGGGTGGTGGGAGACATGAGTGGGGGCCTGGTGGAGGCTGCCGCTGCACTGCTGGGGGGTGGGGTGGCAGGGGGACATGAGTGGGGGCCTGGTGGAATCTGCCCCTGGTGGCTGGGGGGTGGGGTGGTGGTAGACATGGGTGGGGGCCTGGTGGAGGCTGCCCCTGCACTGCTGGGGGGTGGGGGTGCAGGGGGACATGAGTGGGGGCCTGGTGGAGGCTGCCCCTGGTGGCTGGGGGGTGGGGGTGGTGGGAGACATGAGTGGGGGCCTGGTGGTATCTGCCCCTGGTGGCTGGGGGGTGGGGGTGGTGGGAGACATGAGTGGGGGCCTGGTGGAGGCTGCCCCTGCACTGCTGGGGGGCGGGGTTGCAGGGGGACATGAGTGGGGGCCTGGTGGAATCTGCCCCTGGTGGCTGGGGGGTGGGGGTGGTGGTAGACATGGGTGGGGGCCTGGTGGAGGCTGCCCCTGGTGGCTGGGGGGTGGGGGTGGTGGTAGACATGGGTGGGGGCCTGGTGGTGGCTGCCCCTGCACTGCTGGGGGGTGGGGGTGGTGGGAGACATGAGTGGGGGCCTGTTGGAGGCTGCCCCCGCACTGCTGGGGGGTGGGGGTAATAGGGGACATGAGTGGGGGCCTGTTGGAGGCTGCCCCTGCACTGCCGGGGGGTGGGGGTGGTGGGAGACATGAGTGGGGGCCTGGTGGAGGCTGCCCCTGGTGGCTGGGGGGTGGGGGTGGTGGGAGACAAGAGTGGGGGCCTGGTGGAGGCTGCCCCTGCACTGCTGGGGGTGGGGGTGCAGGGGGACATGAGTGGGGGCCTGGTGTTCGTTTCCAAACTTGCAATTGCAGTTCTACCATGTTATTTCCATTTCTGAGTGGGTGGATGCAATACTCGGGTGGGTGTTTTGCATTTGGAGGCTGACCATGGGGACCGGGGATCTAGATTGTGATGACATGTTGGCTGGGGAACATGAGTTGGACATGAGTGGGGGCCTGCTGGCAGGTGCCCCACGGTGCTGGGGGGTGGGGGTGCAGGGGAACATGAGTTGGACATGAGTGGGGGCCTGCCGGCAGGTGCCCCATGGTGCTGGGTGGTGGGGGTGCAGGGGAACATGAGTTGGACATGAGTGGGGGCCTGCTGGCAGGTGCCCCACGGTGCTGGGGGGTGGGGGTGCAGGGGAACATGAGTTGGACATGAGTGGGGGCCTGCTGGCAGGTGCCCCACGGTGCTGGGGGGTGGGGGTGCAGGGGAACATGAGTTGGACATGAGTGTGGGCCTGCTGGCAGGTGCCCCACAGTGCTAGGGGGTGGGGGTGCAGGGGAACATGAGTTGGACATGAGTGGGGGCCTGCTGGCAGGTGCCCCACAGTGCTGGGGGGTGGGGGTGCAGGGAACATGAGTTGGGCATGAGTGGGGGCCTGCTGGCAGGTGCCCCACGGTGCTGGGGGCTGGGGGTGCAGGGGGACATGAGTGGGGGCCTGGTGGAATCTGCCCCTGGTGGCTGGGGGGTGGGGTGGTGGGAGACATGAGTGGGGGCCTGGTGGAGGCTGCCCCTGCACTGCTGGGGGGTGGGGTGGTAGGGGGACATGAGTGGGGCCTGGTGGAATCTGCCCCTGGTGGCTGGGGGGTGGGGTGGTGGTAGACATGGGTGGGGGCCTGGTGGAGGCTGCCCCTGCACTGCTGGGGGGTGGGGTGCAGGGGGACATGAGTGGGGGCCTGGTGGAGGCTGCCCCTGGTGGCTGGGGGGTGGGGGTGGTGGGAGACATGAGTGGGGGCCTGGTGGTATCTGCCCCTGGTGGCTGGGGGGTGGGGGTGGTGGGAGACATGAGTGGGGGCCTGGTGGAGGCTGCCCCTGCACTGCTGGGGGGCGGGGTTGCAGGGGGACATGAGTGGGGGCCTGGTGGAATCTGCCCCTGGTGGCTGGGGGGTGGGGGTGGTGGTAGACATGGGTGGGGGCCTGGTGGAGGCTGCCCCTGGTGGCTGGGGGGTGGGGGTGGTGGTAGACATGGGTGGGGGCCTGGTGGTGGCTGCCCCTGCACTGCTGGGGGGTGGGGGTGGTGGGAGACATGAGTGGGGGCCTGTTGGAGGCTGCCCCCGCACTGCTGGGGGGTGGGGGTAATAGGGGACATGAGTGGGGGCCTGTTGGAGGCTGCCCCTGCACTGCTGGGGGGTGGGGGTGGTGGGAGACATGAGTTGGACATGAGTGGGGGCCTGCTGGCAGGTGCCCCACAGTGCTGGGGGGTGGGGGTGCAGGGAACATGAGTTGGGCATGAGTGGGGGCCTGCTGGCAGGTGCCCCACGGTGCTGGGGGCTGGGGGTGCAGGGGGACATGAGTGGGGGCCTGGTGGAATCTGCCCCTGGTGGCTGGGGGGTGGGGGTGGTGGGAGACATGAGTGGGGGCCTGGTGGAGGCTGCCCCTGCACTGCTGGGGGGTGGGGTGGCAGGGGGACATGAGTGGGGGCCTGGTGGAATCTGCCCCTGGTGGCTGGGGGGTGGGGTGGTGGTAGACATGGGTGGGGGCCTGGTGGAGGCTGCCCCTGCACTGCTGGGGGGTGGGGTGCAGGGGGACATGAGTGGGGGCCTGGTGGAGGCTGCCCCTGGTGGCTGGGGGGTGGGGGTGGTGGGAGACATGAGTGGGGGCCTGGTGGTAGGTGCCCCACGGTGCTGGGGGGTGGGGGTGCAGGGGAACATGAGTTGGACATGAGTGTGGGCCTGCTGGCAGGTGCCCCACAGTGCTAGGGGGTGGGGGTGCAGGGGAACATGAGTTGGACATGAGTGGGGGCCTGCTGGCAGGTGCCCCACAGTGCTGGGGGGTGGGGGTGCAGGGAACATGAGTTGGGCATGAGTGGGGGCCTGCTGGCAGGTGCCCCACGGTGCTGGGGGCTGGGGGTGCAGGGGGACATGAGTGGGGGCCTGGTGGAATCTGCCCCTGGTGGCTGGGGGGTGGGGTGGTGGGAGACATGAGTGGGGGCCTGGTGGAGGCTGCCCCTGCACTGCTGGGGGGTGGGGTGGTAGGGGGACATGAGTGGGGCCTGGTGGAATCTGCCCCTGGTGGCTGGGGGGTGGGGTGGTGGTAGACATGGGTGGGGGCCTGGTGGAGGCTGCCCCTGCACTGCTGGGGGGTGGGGTGCAGGGGGACATGAGTGGGGGCCTGGTGGAGGCTGCCCCTGGTGGCTGGGGGGTGGGGGTGGTGGGAGACATGAGTGGGGGCCTGGTGGTATCTGCCCCTGGTGGCTGGGGGGTGGGGGTGGTGGGAGACATGAGTGGGGGCCTGGTGGAGGCTGCCCCTGCACTGCTGGGGGGCGGGGTTGCAGGGGGACATGAGTGGGGGCCTGGTGGAATCTGCCCCTGGTGGCTGGGGGGTGGGGGTGGTGGTAGACATGGGTGGGGGCCTGGTGGAGGCTGCCCCTGGTGGCTGGGGGGTGGGGGTGGTGGTAGACATGGGTGGGGGCCTGGTGGTGGCTGCCCCTGCACTGCTGGGGGGTGGGGGTGGTGGGAGACATGAGTGGGGGCCTGTTGGAGGCTGCCCCCGCACTGCTGGGGGGTGGGGGTAATAGGGGACATGAGTGGGGGCCTGTTGGAGGCTGCCCCTGCACTGCTGGGGGGTGGGGGTGGTGGGAGACATGAGTTGGACATGAGTGGGGGCCTGCTGGCAGGTGCCCCACAGTGCTGGGGGGTGGGGGTGCAGGGAACATGAGTTGGGCATGAGTGGGGGCCTGCTGGCAGGTGCCCCACGGTGCTGGGGGCTGGGGGTGCAGGGGGACATGAGTGGGGGCCTGGTGGAATCTGCCCCTGGTGGCTGGGGGGTGGGGGTGGTGGGAGACATGAGTGGGGGCCTGGTGGAGGCTGCCCCTGCACTGCTGGGGGGTGGGGTGGCAGGGGGACATGAGTGGGGGCCTGGTGGAATCTGCCCCTGGTGGCTGGGGGGTGGGGTGGTGGTAGACATGGGTGGGGGCCTGGTGGAGGCTGCCCCTGCACTGCTGGGGGGTGGGGGTGCAGGGGGACATGAGTGGGGGCCTGGTGGAGGCTGCCCCTGGTGGCTGGGGGGTGGGGGTGGTGGGAGACATGAGTGGGGGCCTGGTGGTATCTGCCCCTGGTGGCTGGGGGGTGGGGGTGGTGGGAGACATGAGTGGGGGCCTGGTGGAGGCTGCCCCTGCACTGCTGGGGGGCGGGGTTGCAGGGGGACATGAGTGGGGGCCTGGTGGAATCTGCCCCTGGTGGCTGGGGGGTGGGGGTGGTGGTAGACATGGGTGGGGGCCTGGTGGAGGCTGCCCCTGGTGGCTGGGGGGTGGGGGTGGTGGTAGACATGGGTGGGGGCCTGGTGGTGGCTGCCCCTGCACTGCTGGGGGGTGGGGGTGGTGGGAGACATGAGTGGGGGCCTGTTGGAGGCTGCCCCCGCACTGCTGGGGGGTGGGGGTAATAGGGGACATGAGTGGGGGCCTGTTGGAGGCTGCCCCTGCACTGCTGGGGGGTGGGGGTGGTGGGAGACATGAGTGGGGGCCTGGTGGAGGCTGCCCCTGGTGGCTGGGGGGTGGGGGTGGTGGGAGACAAGAGTGGGGGCCTGGTGGAGGCTGCCCCTGCACTGCTGGGGGTGGGGGTGCAGGGGGACATGAGTGGGGGCCTGGTGGAGGCTGCCCCTGGTGGCTGGGGGGTGGGGGTGGTGGGAGACATGAGTGGGGGCCTGGTGGTATCTGCCCCTGGTGGCTGGGGGGTGGGGGTGGTGGGAGACATGAGTGGGGGCCTGGTGGAGGCTGCCCCTGCACTGCTGGGGGTGGGGTTGCAGGGGGACATGAGTGGGGGCCTGGTGGAATCTGCCCCTGGTGGCTGGGGGGTGGGGGTGGTGGGAGACATGGGTGGGGGCCTGGTGGAGGCTGCCCCTGCACTGCTGGGGGGTGGGGGTGGTGGGAGACATGAGTGGGGGCCTGGTGGAGGCTGCCCCTGGTGGCTGGGGGGTGGGGGTGGTGGGAGACATGAGTGGGGGCCTGGTGGAGGCTGCCCCTGCACTGCTGGGGGGTGGGGTTGCAGGGGGACATGAGTGGGGGCCTGGTGGAATCTGCCCCTGGTGGCTGGGGGGTGGGGGTGGTGGGAGACATGAGTGGGGGCCTGGTGGAGGCTGCCCCTGGTGGCTGGGGGGTGGGGGTGGTGGGAGACAAGAGTGGGGGCCTGGTGGAGGCTGCCCCTGCACTGCTGGGGGTTGGGGGTGCAGGGGGACATGAGTGGTGTACCTGGTGGAGGCTGCCCCTGGTGGCTGGGGGGTGGGGGTGGTGGGAGACATGAGTGGGGGCCTGGTGGTATCTGCCCCTGGTGGCTGGGGGGTGGAGGTGGTGGGAGACATGGGTGGGGACCTGGTGGTGGCTGCCCCTGCACTGCTGGGGGGTGGGGGTGGTGGGAGACATGAGTGGGGGCCTGGTGGAGGCTGCCCCTGGGGGGTGGGGGTGGTGGGAGACATGGGTGGGGGCCTGGTGGAGGCTGCCCCTGCACTGCTGGGGGGTGGGGTTGCAGGGGGACATGAGTGGGGGCCTGGTGGAATCTGCCCCTGGTGGCTGGGGGGTGGGGGTGGTGGGAGACATGAGTGGGGGCCTGGTGGAGGCTGCCGCTGGTGGCTGGGGGGTGGGGGTGGTGGGAGACATGAGTGGGGGCCTGGTGGAGGCTGCCCCTGCACTGCTGGGGAGTGCGGGTGCAGGGGGACATGAGTGGGGGCCTGGTGGAGGCTGCCCCTGGTGGCTGGGGGGTGGGGGTGGTGGGAGACATGAGTGGGGGCCTGGTGGTATCTGCCCCTCGTGGCTGGGGGGTGGGGTGGTGGTAGACATGGGTGGAGGCCTGGTGGTGGCTGCCCCTGCACTGCTGGGGGGTGGGGGTGGTGGGAGACATGAGTGGGGGCCTGTTGGAGGCCGCCCCTGCACTGCTGGGGGGTGGGGGTAATAGGGGACATGAGTGGGGGCCTGTTGGAGGCTGCCCCTGCACTGCTGGGGGGTGGGGGTGGTGGGAGACATGAGTGGGGGCCTGGTGGAGGCTGCCCCTGCACTGCTGGGGGGTGGGGTGGTGGGAGAGGTGCATTGTTGATCAGTAGTGCAAGGTGACATGTGGGTTGGCTCGGGGGCATGCCCATGGTGGATGGGCTGCGTGTGGGACATGAGCAGGGGTGCAGGGTAGTCCCCCATGGTGTGGGCTGCCTGCAGGGGCTGTGGAGGTTGTAGAGCGAACACCTGGGAGGACCCACACGGCCAATTCACGTGTAGTACTCCCCAGAACCCCTGAAATACACGTACCCTGCTGAAATTGCGTATTGAACTTCCCGCGCACCCCTGGAATACACGTACCCTGCTCGCACGGGGCCAATCGCATGTGGAACTTCCCACGCACCCCTGAAATACACATACCCTGCTGAAATCGCGTGTGGAACTTCCCGCGCACCCCTGAAATACACGTACCCTGCTGAAATCGCGTGTGGAACTTCCCGCGCCCCCCTGGAATACACGTATCCTGCTGGATTCGCATGTGGAACTTCCCGCGCACCCCTGAAATACACGTACCCTGCTCGCACGGGGCCAATTGCGTGTGGAACTTCCCTCGCACCCCTGAAATACACGTACCCTGCTGGAATCGCGTGTGATACTTCCAACGAACCCCTGTAATACACGTTCCCCGCTTGGCGTTTGCTGTTTGCCAGCCCTGTGAACTGGTCCAGGGTTAGCACAGCCCTTTGCGATTATTTGGGGATTTTGAAGGCTTTTCCTTGCGCGAGGGCGTTCTTGGGGGCGTAACTGGCGCTGCTGCAGGGTCGCTGCACCACGCTGCGCCACGGCTGGTTTTGGATGCGAGAATCCATGAATACGCTGTGCGCAGAAATCGATTCTAGCGCACGCGGCTGGCGCAGACATTCGCACGGGCATGCTGTGCGCCAGTCGTGTGCGCCACTTTTGTGCGAATTTCTATGAATTACCCTCGTTGTGCGCTATTAATAATAGTAAATTGGGTAAGGCTCCCGGCCCCGACAGTGTCAGATCGGATATTTATATATGGTTTCCGGGCTGGTGGATCCCAATCTTGCAGAAATGCTTTAATGTTATAGCACGCACTCTGGTCTTTCCTGCTACATGGTTTAAGAGTATTATTAGCCCTGTCTTTACGGAGGGCTCACATGCTGATCCACACTGTTTCCGTCCCACTCTTTGTTAGACAGTGCTTCAAAGATTTCTGCTAGCTGTCTGGCAATTGAACTTCCTTCTTGTGCAGAGGATAACGATATCATACATCCCTCTCAAGCAGGTTTTAGAAAAAAAGTTTTACTTCAATTGACCATGCTTTTTTTCTTAAAATAATAGTTAAAAAATATGTTTTTTTTAGAGATTGTTAAGTCTATGCAGCCTTTTTAGATTCAGCTAAGACATTTGATTCTGTAGATCGTACTCTTTTGTGGAGTAAACTCCAGAAACTATGAGTACTGGACCTCTTTTACAGTTGCTCATCGGCCTTTATTCAGGTTCCAAGGCCTCTGTTGTTAAGAATGCACCCTCCCAGAGATGTTGGGCATCCCCACAGTGACATGCCATACTCCCTGTGATGCTGTAGCCTGTGCAAATTTACAAAGCGCTCCACCCAGCTGGACATTTGGTCTGCAATGTTCATGGCAACAACGTACTTTTACCAATTGTAATTCTCAGATGCTAATATATCCATCTATGATAGTCAGAATCGTTGGAACCAACATTGGACCGATTTTTAAATAAATGTATAACTATAGGGTACCACGCCTCTAATATCCCTTCTAATATGCCGCATTATTCCATCACGCGCACACATGGGCTGGCACGGGCATAACATCACGTGGTGATTTTTTTAAGTATCAGATGTGCCGCGTGGGTATTTGTTCAATGAACGCACGCGCAGTGGAACTTTTTTTCTAGTATGGGCAGATATTTTTACACGCCCTCCGCGATACTTAGCTCCAGGTATGTACCATTCATCTCATGATGAGCTCTTTATAAAACGTTGTGGCTAGCACATCCCATGATAAATGAATCATCAATGAGATACATTCCAGCGTCAGCATGTTTATGAAGGTTCCCTTTATCCTTCACTTTACATTGATCGCTCCGATGGTGGAGTCTAAATGAGCCAGACACAATGAGGGACAGAATCAGCACGTGAACAACTTTTTAACACCTGTTGAGCATCGACTTTTGAAATAAGGTATTACTTCAATATGTGCAGGTATTTGTAAGAAATAGAATCACAAAGTCTTGCCAACATAATGTGTTACTTTTGAGCTTAGTATTTATTTATGTATTTATTGTTCGCTTGTTAGACGCTTATATAGCAAATACATTCTGTTTCAAAGCGCCAAGTAAATAAGAAATTGCAACGCTTTCAACACGTGTATATATACAATTTTGCATAGCTTTGTTTCTAAATCATCTGGTCCTACAGAGTCACCATAATGTGTTACTTTGAGCACATCAAAAAGAAATTGTATCTCCTCTCACACGTGTATCAATATATTCTTCTAGAGTGTTGTTTTTGAATAATCTGGTCCTACAAAGTGGCCAACATTAAAGGGCCCTACAAATTGAAGCAGTTTAAGCGTGTTTGGGCGTGTTTTCCGTTTTCTATAGTGAGAAAGGTTACTGCACATATCATTTGAAAGGGAGCTCTCTCTGCACAGTGGAAACTTTAAATGGCGTGGCATTAAGATTCGTGTCACTGGGTCTAATTTATGTTACTGTCTTCCTTTAAGGAAGAGGGCATGCATGTGGACACTGGTATTTTAAAACCCAGAAGGGTGTACATTACCTATGTACTTTATAAACAAGATGCTGGTACATATGACATTAAAATGAATTAAAATATGTGTGGAATATAGTTCTCCCACCACTACCAGACTTCAAATAAATATGAAAACAAACGGAAACCTGGGGATTTGTATTGCAGAACACTGAGAAGTCCACCAAATATAATGTTGAGACATTCGGTTTCAGAGAAGAATAAATGAACAAAATAATTCTCCCCTGAAGAATGTTCCATAATATAGGAAACAGAAACATGTCAGGCATATGAATGACGATTAATGTGTAGTTGATTTGTTACATGTTTAGACTTTCTGATTGGTTCCTAATATATCTTTTTATCAAAAATATGTTTTCAGGTAGAGTTTTTCTTTTGTGTTAAACATGCGGTCTATGTGAATATATTATGGTTTCACTTAAGACACTTGATGGTGCTACGTTTTTAGTAATTTGAGTTTTTGATCTCTGTTTCTTTTGACGATTCTCTCAGGAGATTCATACAGGTGGTTCTTATCATTTTTAACTATGGGTATAAACCATATTTGATGTACTTCGAATAGAATTTATACAAGGTGAGTCATATAGGAACCCCTCTAAAGTCTATTGTAAATAACTTTTGATTCGAGTAACGGATTTGGCTTAAATTCCAAAAGTGATTAAAAGTTTGTGGGCCCCCGCAGACTGCAAAGTTTAGAAAAGATTTGTTAAAAAATAAAAAGTTATTAAGAGTCAAAACAAATTGTTTTTCTCCAAAATTTAGCATACTTCCCATTCATTTTCCCATAGACAAACAATATCTATTTTTGCCAAAGCACACAGCCCAAATCGCTGGACGGATTTGGACCAGGTCCAAAACAACCTGGGCACGAAGCATTGACTCACGATCCATGCATGGTTTGGGGTTATTCCATGCCGTGGTTATTTTAAAAATTTACAGAGAAGGGGGTGACCCTCTCTCCAAAAACTATAGTTATATCTCCCATGGTGCATTGTAGGATCATGGTTTTCTGAAATGAAACAACTGCCATCTTGTTTTTCTCTCGATGAGAGAGATATTCGCGTCTATAGCCGAGGTAATAGGAAAATAAAATGCAGTAAAAAGCTATTTGCAGGTCAAAAAACATACAAATGCCATCAAGGTAGAGGTGGGGGGATGGCTAGAGGGCACTGAGTGAAATATGGGAGTTGGAGTGGGTACAGGGACTGAGTTTTCAACACAAAGCTTTCTGTAGCCTCGAATATAGCTGTAAATAGATGACATCTCATAGCAAACTGCGTCATAAACCTGAAACTGGTATGCTGACCTCGGGGAAAAATTGCAGCCGACCAACTGTTGTGGGGCTGGAGCCAACAATTGCAAAATTGGCACTCTCCCGAAACTGCCTTAACTGTGATGTTATCATTGTGGTCATAGGCTGCACAACAGGAGTCATAAAGTTAAGGTGCTTTAGCTCAATTTTAGTGGTTTTGTTGTGTTATGTTCTCACCTTAACATCCCTGCGTCATAGAAGCAGCGTGTGTTGTGGGGGAAAACAAGAGGGCAGGGGAAGTGAGGAGGCCATCTGGGGAGTGGGGCAAGGTGGCACAGACAAGGGGGGGCACTTGGTGAGGTGCAGGGGGCCGTAAAGCATTTTTTTACGGCTGTTTTTTCTGATATTCACGGCTATATCCAAAGCTACAAAGGACTACAGATAGCCAAAGGCTCTATCCGCAGCTTTATAGTTTGCGGGGATCAGTGTTTCATATTGTTTTGAAAGTACTTTGTTTAGGTATGATATGATAGGTTATTTATAACGCACTTAATACCCAGAGGTTTCTAAGCACAGCCCCGTGGATCGAACCTGTGTTGCTCCATGTCTTCTTGCTTCCAAGGCAAGCACTTTGCCCCTGAGCTATCCTCCCGAGACGTATAGGGACGTCGAGGGTAAAAAATCACTGGACATGGCCAAAGGCCATGGTCAGTGATCTGGTAGGTATTAGAGAGTCTTTTCTATTTTGAATGTGTGTTTTCAGAGTTTCGAGCATGTGAGACTTTGGAGAAAGATAGAAGAAAATAGTTTAACAAAATTAATATAAAAAGGAGCAATTGTAGTCTAATTTTAGATGCGCCATACAATGTATTTTAGGTTGTGTATTCTCAATGATGGTATTATGTTGTGTGGGTTTGCAATGTTTGCCTATCTAGTTTACTGTTATGTATTTTTCTATGGATTCTTATTTTTCAGTTACTTTACAAAAGTACATGAGTAGTGTTTTTCTGTATTGATCATTTAAGTTGGATTGTAGTATAAAACTTGAAGTCAGTCCCTTGTCACCTCACTTTTTGTAACCGCGGTTATGATAAAAGTCAATGAACGGTAGCCGCGGTTATAATAAAAACTAGTTTTTGTTATTATTTATTGTATTTATGTATTTTTATATAATAAGTAGTCCTTAAAAGGACTGTTTTTGGGGTACACTGAGTGTAGATCCTTAGTACATTACGAGTACTGTTTTGAGGTTATGAAATGCATTTCATAATTAAAGTAAGGGACACCCTTCGTACATTTCCCAAATCATTGCCTCCACAATGAATTAGTATGACATTTGAGTGCCCTGTACTTATGAGTCTTAACAATTTTGGAAAAACCTGGAACCAACGCATTCCCCGCAATCCAAATCATTTAATTGTAAAATCTCTCAAACCTAGGTCCATGTTAATATTAAGTTTCTCACAAAAATCCAGCAACCAAAACAACCAACTGCCTCCAATCAGCCACACCGTTTTCAAACCAGCCATGATGTCTGCAGTATTTCTCTGTTTCCATTAAAATGATTCATAGTTTGAATTTCTAGTAGTTTGTATGGGTAGGGTATGTATGATGTGTGTGTGTTGTACTTTGTAATTGGTCGATGGTGCTGTTGTTAGTATGAGCGGCTATCCAACATTGCCCAGTGTGCAGCATGGCTAATCGTGGATAGAGCCTCACCCCATCCCCCGTTGCAGCCACGGCTACGTTGTGTGTTTGTGGACATTTGGTAACCGCTTCTATCCAAAATCTTGGGTGGGGTGGCATCTTAGATGCATTAAGTGTTTTGGGGGATTGTAAGAGACTGGAGGAGTGGAGGAGGACTATGAGGATAGGAGGGGGTGCTGTAGGCATGTTGGGGTCAGTTTTTGGTGTTTGGTGGAGTGGAAACGCCATTTTGAATTCGTATTTTGCGAATGGGCGCGGTTATCAGCAAACGTCTAAGAGGGGCTCTTGTATAGCTGCGTCTATAAACAGTGCAAGCATAGTTGCATCAATACTATTCTACGCTTCATTCATTGCATCTGGAACCGCAGGTATATTTAATGTTGCACCTATAAATATACATTTTCTTTGCAATAATCACATGTTCATGTGGATGATACAGTACAGAATTTTATTTGTGTGTGTTATTTTATGTGCTTGGTTGTTCACTTATTTGATTGGAAGGTTTGAAGGCAATTTTAGCTTGATTTTGGCCTCACTGAAATTTTTGCATGTAGCCGCGTATACAATTCAATGTCTTGTATGGGAGGGAAGGTCTTCATGGCCCCCCTCACCTCCATTCGCAACCAAGCATTCAGACGTGGCCAGGGATGCAGGCTGACTGCGGACCGACACACGTGGCTGCAATGCTCATCTGATAGGATGGTACCAGACTCCATTTTGTGACACACACAGACTCCATCTTGAACAAAACTACTTAGGCCTCACTGGCCCAAGCGGCCCACAGGGCTGCAGCTCTCCTCTGCTGATCGCACACAGTGAGCCCGACGCTTCCCTCGCCCTCCTCCCCTCGGCAGCCCTGCTGCCGGCCTGTTCTCACGGGAGACTAGACACAAACAAGTTACATGACAAACACTGTGTCTTTCACCTTCCACAGTCCATCATTGACCTGCAGAGGACCGGGCCGAAGCTGGGGTTTCAGAAAAAACAAGCTATCTCCATGAAACTTGTCCTGTCCCCTTGCACACCCCACATTTATGACCTATGCAGAGAATAACCCCCAATCCTGTTCCCTGTTTGAAGTGCCAGATACACATACATAGCCTGGGTTCCACCCTGTTTCACCCACACAGCTAATCCCTCTGAAGGGACTGTAAATTCACTCCTGTCGTTGTATGCCTCGAGATTGATTGATTGTATGTGTATATATATTCAGTAAAACAAAACTTAGTTAAAGGGACGTTAAGGTTAAGTTGCGCTACTAAAAACCTATGAGATTCAGTAAAAAAACTTTGTTAATGGGATGTTATGGTTCCAAGTAAAACCTAAAAACTCCTGAAATTCGCCAATTATGGTAAGCTAAACAACCATAACTCGTGCCACCACCGTGCATTGCTAAGACTAACACACAGGACATCAGAGACAACATCACCAATGTCATTGATGACATCACTGACATCATAGGTTTTTATTTGCGCAACTTAACCATAACATCCCTTTAACAAAGTTTTTTTTACTGAATTTCATAGGTTTTTAGTAAAGCAACTTAACCATAACGTCCCTTTATCAAAGTTTTTTTTACTGAATACACAAATAAATAGTGTGAATTTGATAGATGTTTACTAGGATTCCCTTAATTTATATACATATAACACAGAACATGCTGAACCCCCTGCTAGTGATTTTGATGTCCGCGGACTGTGCGAATGCCCACGGATGGACGGACGTGGACAACATCAACACTACCCAAAAAGGGGTATCTTAGATTGTTATATCCTGCTATATAAACACTGACAAAGTTCAAAAAACAGCACATAAACACATTATATGTAATAATAAATAAGAAATGGAACCTATATATGTAACACATCAACCATCCATTTAAATACCATATGTAGTAAAATGGAATATACCACAACAAGAAAAATATCCCTCCAACATAATTACCTTACAAAAATTGCACAGCTAGGAGGAACAGCAGACCTACACAACAGTAAGAACACAATTTACCAGAAACTAGTAAGTAAACCTAATTTTTCTTATATATTTGTAAACTTTCAGTATTTGGTACACTAAAAGTAATATATTTTTTTTTACACATAAATGTCGAGTACTTTGGAATGGCTTGCGGAAAATTTCCCACGTGAGGAAATCTCTGAAGACAGTGATACTAATGGTAGACACTTCTCTATATAAGCAAATGAATAACCATTACTTTATGACTACTTAACATATATATATATTTTTATAACAGACCATACAAACCTTGAAAATAATACACCAAAAGAGACATTAGAAAATACTCTGCAGTGCATGGAACAAAAAATGGACATGCTTATGGAAAATTTCAATATTTTGAAACATTTTGTGGAGGACCACATACAAGAAAAAAGTAAATATCATTGTCCCACATGCACCTGTTCCCCCTCATCATGTCCCAGTCACTAACCCCAAACCCTCAACACCAAGAAAAACATTTGATGAGACATCCATCCCTTCATCCCCTCCCATCCATCCTCTCCAAACCCCTAATTCCCCTGTGTCTGTGTCAGTTTCTGCTTCCCCGTCTCTTTCATACATTTTATACCTGTATATAATAAAAAAAATTATATGTGTGTTTTAATTTAGTCCTTTGTGTCTTATTTTTTAAAAAAAGGCAGTTGGTGTGTCCTCGGACAGCGCAGGTATCTGCAATGTCTGTAATTAACGAAAATGGGGTATCCTGAGGCCTGAGGACACTATACCCGTCCGTACTGTCCGCATGCAAGATGAAACTGTTCTTAGAACATACTAGGTGTTCGGAATGTCTGTAATTAACCAAAATGGAGGTGTCCTAGGTCACTATGCCCATACGCACTGTTCACAAGCACGATGGAACTTTTCTTAGAACACGCGCGGTGTCCGGAATGTCCGAAATTGAACAAAATGGAGGTGTCCTAGGAACACTATACCTGTCTGCACTGTTCGCAAGCAAGATAGAACTGTTGTTAGAACACTCTAGGTGTCTGGAATGTCCGTAATTAACCAAAATGGAGGTGTCCTAAGAACACTGTACCCGTCCGTACTGTTCGCAAGCAAAATGGAACTGTTCTTAGAACACACTTGGTGTCCGGAATGTTCGCATTTTACCCAAATAGAGGTGTTCTAAGGACACTATACCTGTCCGTACTGTCTGTAGAACATCTACACACATGCGCACCACACCCATAAGTCCTACGAACATCGCGCCTGTCCGTAACTGTCCGTCTCACATGTGTCGCACTTTTAATTGGTTTGAGGACCGGAACACTGTCCGTAGAACACCTGCATGCATGCGCACGACCGTTCATGTGCATTTGGCATCCTGCGGACACTGGTTCCCTTCGCAGACTTGTTTGCGACATCATCATGTGACCGCACCCATGCTGAGCGTGTGTCCTGAATTGAGGACACTGTTCGGGACCGCAAACATTTTAAACATACTTTTTTGGACAATCCAAAGTATTTTACAGTAAATATTCATCATTGCACATGTCCCAGCCAATGACCCTGCCTTTCTACATACTTTTTGAAACCTTTTGAGCCTTTTTGGGGTGTTCGATCTGTCAGTGGACAGCACGGCTGTCTGCGGAGCACACAACAGCACCCCTATAAAAGCCACACCCCAGAGCTGATCTTTATTCTGTCTTCCTACTATTGAAGATTACCTGCTTTTGCTGTGCTGCCTTTGCTGAAACCTGATGGCATCCATGGCTGCTGTTGTTCTACCTGGTGCTACATCTGTCTCAGCACTACCCCCACCCCCTCCACCACCACCACCTCCCCAAGGGCCTGCAGAGGTGAACAGGCATGAGGGTGTTGAGGAGGATGAAGAGGATGAGGTAGTGGAAGTCCCTACTAGCAACACTCACCATGAGTCTTGGGTGTGGCGGTTGTTTACCATTCATGGTGACATACCAAAAGCACGTGCGAACAAGGTCACTTGCAACCAGTGCAAAATGGTACTGAGTCGTGGGAGGCCTGGTTCGTACAGCTTTGGCATGACATCTATGAAGCGACACCTACATTTGTTCCACGGTGGGGCCATTCGCAAAGGTTGTACCTTGTGATCAATGTAGTAGGTTGATTTCCTCTACCACATCCTCCGTTTCCGCTCCTGTCACCACAAGAGACACTCCTGTGGGACAGAGCATCCCTCCAGCTGCCTCACAGGCCATTCACAATGCTGTTGACCCTTGCCTTTCGAGGGTCACAATATTGTGTATGTACTGTGACACAGTACTCTGCAGGGGGGAGAGTCTTCGGAGGTCTGCCCACTACCTAAATAAGGCCCACCCTACATCTTCCTCTCTCCACCTGTCCTTTCTTATCCCCGTGGTTGGTGTCCCTTCCTTACCCTCCTTCCCCTCCTCTCCTAGTGTGTCGTGTGTAAAAAACCAAAAAATATATAAAACAACAAAAATCCCCCCCAAAAAAGGCTCTTTTCAGAGCCGCCTTTCATAGTCTAAAAATAGAAGTGAAAAATAAATAGTGCAGGACCCTGTGCACTTTTCAGAAGTCTGCGTACAGTTCGCGGACATCTAAAAGTTTGGGGTGCTGCCCTATCGTAACCATTGCACTTTTCTCTGGGAGGAAGTGGTGGCTCTGAAAAGAAACATTTGGTGGTGTTTGTTTGTGTTGGAACATCTTCAAATGGTCAACACCTACTGTAAAATGGATGACTGTAATTCCCAAAAAGGTTGCAATGCATTTAATGAATTTCTCAAAACAATCTGACTGCCAGCATAAGTAAGATGAACTCCATCTCTGCGAAAAATGTATGTGCTATGAAACATAATATTTTCATTGTGAAAAGAGGGCATGCCAACATCTCTTGGAAAAGCACAAACAGCCTTATTGACATTGCGCCTCGATTTCTCCATTTGTGGACCAAATGAAGACGAACGCAGCCAAATTTGTCTCTGCGCAATACGAGAAAGAATTACTTGGGAATTTGGAAAGATGTCCATGACTTTCCCATGTCCTTCTTTCATTGCAAATTGCAAAGAGATTCCAGACACATGTCTTAGATTGTTCCCTCCACAATGAATTATAATTATGTCTGGATGATGCTCTGTCTCCAAACTAGCACAGAGAGGTACCAGGTACAGCCACTTTATTCCACACACTCAATGCCAGTGCACTTCCACATGAGGTAATCCAAGATCTGAAGCTACTCCACAGCGTTCTGCATGCACCTCCAACCAATGTATCCATGAGTCTCTCAAAATCCATATAATCTGTTTCTGAAACACACAGCCATAGCTATCTGTTCTTCTCTCAGAAAAAAGACTTTCTGAAAAACTCTCTCCTTACACAACACACCCAGTAAACTTTACTGACCAATGCCTTGCTTTTCTCATTCTCATTTGCATGCCTCTCCACCCCAAAATCCCTGTATGTAATACGCAAATGTCCGCGGACTACTGCCATGTCCGCGGACATATCGAAAACATGAGCGTGGTGTATTTAAATTTAAATAGTGTGCCCTATTTCCCCTTTGAGGTTGGCTCTGAAAAGAGCTGTTTTTGGTTTTTTTTTGCAGATGCTTGACAGACACCTGTTATTTTTTTTCTTTTTTTTACTTTGCTCCTAAAATCCTCACATTACCTTCTCCAAAGCAACCCTTAAATTCCAGCACAGCATGGCATTTCCCATAAAAGATAAAGAAATGCCATCTTCTTTAAAATAAACAGCATTACTGGAATCAATATTATCATAATTACAGAAGGACATACCAGCTCTAAGCATGAATGCATACATGCCTCGGTTGATTGTACACCTAGCAATGTTTTGCTGAGGAAAAAAACAGAACTATTGTCCCATATTGCCCTAGGTACTAATCCAGAAAAAATTATTTTGGCATTTGGAAGGAAGTTCATTACTGCTTGAACTAAGTTCCAAATCTGCCAACAAAGTAGGGGCACTGACATAGCCCAAATGGAAAGCACCATAGTGCAAAACTACCACAGGGGGACTGTTCATCCTGCCCATATCTTCACAATCTTGTTCAATTCCCTGTACATTGCAATCAGGCACATTGCTCCACAAGACCTCCACTCCTTTAACATCAACATTGTTTGCCACATGCCTACATAGAGCATACTGCTGCAAAACATGCACACACATTTCCCCAAGCACCAACACCCTGATTTTCTCCACCTCTGCCATCTTCACTACACACAGTCTCTTTCAACACAAATCCACAACCTCAACATCTGATTGGCTGATCCCTACAGTCCCCTATACATGCTGGATTTGCAGGAAAACCCCAGATGTGGCATGCCTGATCCGTGGACAGCCACGGTGTCCGTGGACCGCGTAACTCTTACATAGCTTGGATGGCAATCAATGTCCTCTGTCTTAACGGGGAGAAGACTGAAATTCTCATCCTGGGCCAGACAAACACATTATCGAAACTAAGTCCCCAATACAACAACTTCAACATAGACAACTCAACCATCTCCGTATCATCCTCTGTCAAGACTCTAGGTGTTCACATTGATGCGAATCGATCGATGAACAAACAAGTCAGCGCCATAGCCTCTGCATCAGCGTTCAGCACCAAACTCATCAATGCCATTAAACCCTACTTATCCACCCCTAACCGCTTGGCCATAGCTAGAGCAACTATAGGAGCCAAACTCGATTATTGCAACGCCCTTCTAGCTGGCACCTCCGCCAAAAACATTCACAGACTGCAAACCACACAAAACAATGCCCTCAGAGCCGCCATGAGCATCCCTAGAAGAGACCATATATCCCACGCCAGACGTGAAGCATGGTGGCTCCAGGTCAAAGACCGTATTACTCTGAAAATCCTCACCATCACTCACAGGTGCATCAACAAAACCTCTCCAGCATACCTATCTGAAGCAATATCAAGGACCACATCCACTCGCCCCACCAGAGCTCAGTACACCAACCAGCTACACATACCACGCATAAAGAGAACCACAGTGGGAGGTCTAGGCTTCACCTATATTGCACCAAAACTCTGGAACTCACTCCCTGCCACCCTTAGAGCTGAAACTTCCATCTCTGTCTTCCGCAACAACCTCAAGGCCACTCTCCTCAACTAGCAAGTGGAGGACTGCCTCCTCCTCTTCTGCCATGTATATTGTAATATAACACAAATATAATATAACTATATTGTAACCTGTATATATACTGCTAATGACTATGTAACTATATTGCAACCTGTATATATATATTGCTAATGACCATGTAACTAAGTAACTAAGCTTTGTACTGTAACAAGTGCCACGATGTCCTCGGGCTGTTGTGCGCTACATAAATACGAATAAAACAAAACAAACAAACAAAACAAAATAGCCCTTCTACCCTTTCCACTTCACTCTCTCTGCCATTCCCTCATTGGATGCAGCTAAGCAGTCACACAACCATCCACCAATCACATCCAAGACCTCTACATCTAACTCCATCATCAGAGGTCAGCACTTCAAATGTACTGTTGATCACTCTGAGTTCAAGTCTCATATCATTGGAAAGCACCTACTACCAAAACTACTGTACAAGCCTCCAAGATTTCTACTTGCAGCTACATGCATATCCACATGCAAGAATACAAACTACAGGTATGCGTGTTTCTGCACAGTACATGAACAACTCTTATGAATGCATATATACGGAGTAACTGCCACTTAACCTGCATAACCTATAAAAAAAACTTACTGTAATTTTTCCCATCTGCTATAACAAACTGTCACTTCCAAACCTGTCTGCTATCTATATTTCATTACACACACAGCTATCTAAAAAAAAATAATATTAAAAGATGGGACAAATAACAGTATAATTATAGAAAAACACTTACTAGTGTATTATAGAATTACACGCAGCCAGGATAAGATTATGCATCTTCATACACTCACACAGATAGACAGTATCATTGAAAAGCTCCCAGCTGAAATAACACCACTGCCTAGAAATAACATTCTTCTGCTTTATTACCCATACATTCACAAAAGCATACATTCCATGCTTTTCTATAGTTTCTGCCATTTACCTTATAAAAATTGCAAAATAAGTATATCATTATTTCTTCTATTTCCTAACATTCAATAACAAAGCCATAAGAAATCAAGTGAGTTTCATACACTTAGTATTCTACTCATTTGCAAAGCATGTTGAACTAACATGTTGTAAGTAAAATATAAAGCCTGCACATAGTCAAAGGAAACTGCATTTGCACATTATGTTCACTTATCAAAAAAGTATACTACTACAAAAACATACAAATAAACTTCTAAATTAACATCAGTGCTATAAACACACAAAATTACTAACTTCTTTCTTTTACAATTGCAGCGAAGACCACTCCCCTGAAAAGCAGCAGCATTTGAAGTACAAACAACAACTCAGAAGAAACCTGTCATTCCAAACAAAAAAAGTAAGTACAATACTACCATAATATTCTTACTGTTACTCAAACTCACTGTGCAGTTGATTCATGGAATTTGTGCGCCAAAAAACAGATTTGTGCACCATTCTGCCCAGAAATCCCCATTTGTTAAACAGGGATTAACAGGCAGAATGGCACACAAATCCCCGTTTTTCGACGCACAAATGACATAACTCAGCCCCTAGAATGTTAGAATTACAGAAAAAAGAACTGTTTTAATTCAATACCATTAGATTTAGTATTAGTGCTTCTCCTCACTACTAGCTTACTTTGTACTGTCATCTGAATCCAAGTATAGTTACACACAAATACAAGAATAGACTTCCCAACTACTTGTAGCTCCCAATGCACAATCACACACCACCACATACATCCTTACTGTCATACTCAGACACTCATGCACACAGCACACATACATTGCAGAACAGCCCAACCCATACCTTATTTTTTTTTACCAGACCCCAAAGAATGCCTACCAAGAACCAAGTCCGTAGAAAGCAACGCAGAAGTAGAGCAAATGAAAATAAAAGTGTCCAAAATAAGCATCCATCTCTAGCAGAATTTGTACAAAAAGTTCAAACCAAAAGATGTAATAGAGTCATTAAGTGAAACAAAACAAGCTTCCAGTAGAAAAACTCTCCCTCCTCTTTCAAAATGTAAAATGAAACAGAAAGTGATTAACAACAATTCAGCCACCACTACTACTAACACTGCTCCTATAAATCTTGATTTAGTGGCAAGTAACCATACCAAAAAAAGTTTTTTAGAAAAAAAGTTCTGCCACAGAGTCCTTCAAAATCTTATAAAAACAGCAGAGAAATCATGCACAACCCTTAAAAACATACCGTAGAAAATTAATTTTAGAAGCTTTGATAGACAGTGCAATCCTTCTCAAAAGGAAGTTATTTATTTTAGTGTTAAACAGAATGAAACCACTAACAAAACAAACTACTAAATTACAAATAAGACTTCTCAATAAACAGAATGTCAACAAAAATAACTTCTTAAATATCTGTGGAGGTGAACGGAGTCACACCACATGCACAGAACCATATTTCAATGAAGAAGCATACAAATAAAAGCAAACAAACATAATTGCCATACATAGCGCTGGACGAGGGTATGAAAAACGTAATAATACCATTATGGAACAAGAAATGCTGCTTACAAAAATATCCCCAGAAAATTCAGTATCACGTCTCCATTCAACTGAACCAGAACGTCCAGTATACAAATGGCCGTGCACGTCAATGTGTAACATTGCCAAAAAATCTTTCAAATCTTTACGCCAGTTCCTCAATCAGTATGTGAAAGGCAAAGACAAAATCAAAATGAAACTACTACAAAATATGAATACCTGTCCAGTGCGCAAACACACACGACTACAAGGACATTCATTAGCCTGCATTTCAGGAGGTATTTGCAAAAGCACCTTCCATCATATCAAAATGATATCTACACATCATTCAACTAGAAGAAATATAGTCTATTAACTGTACTATGCTAAAAGTCCTGCTTTAGAACTAGCCAATTTAAATAACAATCTTCTACATTGTACAGACAAAGACCTACTTGAAGAAATAGAGCATATCCAGAGAAAATATTTTGGAAGTGAATGCCACTTACAAAATGCAATACCTTTACAACAGACTAGCAACAATTCGACAGATGGCAACCTTCTACTACACACATACAAAAAAGAAATACTAAAATTTAAAAGTACATCTGCTGAAGTACCAAACCATGTATGTGTGTGTTGCCGCAGAACTTTTTATAAAAGTAACACAAAAACTGTAGACGTAACATACAACATAGAAGACAATGAAGATTCCAAATGGTTTGAATTAGCTCTGTACCTTATAGCAGAAAACAGATATGAAATAACTGACCCCTCAATACTTTGCACTTACTGCACTACAAAACTTGACAACAACCAAACACCTTCACGTGCTATCACAAATAACTTGGAATTATTCCCACCACCAAAACCCCTGCAATAACTCAATTTATATGAGAGCATCATAATTCAAACAATGCACCCATTTCAAGCAATAATACGCCTTCAACCAAAAACAGCAAAATTACCACCCTCTGAATTAGTGAAAGGCATTTGTGGCAAAGTAGTTTACTTACCATTACATCTGAAAGAAAATGTGAACACTGTGGGAGTGCAACGTCCAATAGAGCAATCTATAATTGTCTTAGTAAATGGTGTACCTACAATAGACAAAAAATGTGGTAACAACTCGAAGACTTACATAAAGTTAGACAAGCCTTTCAATATCTAAAAGACAATAATGAATACTACAAAAAAATGAATATTGAAGAAAATTTGAAGGAAACCACTAAAACAATTCAAGAGCCATCAGAAACTGGTCAATTTGAACTTCTAGATCCTGCTACACTATCCAATATTTTAGACCATTATACAATTCATCCATTATACTCTAATGACACCATAGATGATGCACTAGAAATCTACCAAATGCGACAAACCAAAGGATCACAAATCAGCATATGGGAAAAAAGTATAGAAGCACGTGCTTTTCTTCTACTCTTTCCCACTGGAAAAGGAGAAAGGTACGATGATAGACCCATTCAGAAAACAGCATCAGAATACCGCTTGTTACAAATGTATTCTGAGGATCCCAGATTTAGCCAAAATGTGGAATACATATTCCACCTACTCTTTGAAAGTGAACAAGCAACTCTATGCTACAGAGTTGCACATACATTAAAATCAAGTACCCAATTTCAAAATATGTCAGCTTCGCAATTACTACAAAAAGTGCAAGAAAAAAGATGAGGTTCTATAATCAAGCATTACAAAACTGTTAGCAAACATGCGGGGTACTAAAGAGTACTGGTTCAGACGTTACGAAGATGTACGTTGTATGATAAGAAACCTTGGCCTGCCCACTTGGTTTGTTACGTTAAGTTGTGCAGAATATGCATGGGAAGATTTACATGATTTGCTACGCATAGCAAACAAAAACAAAACAAACATAGATATACTAACACCTGGAGAACTTTGCTCTCTAGATCTTGTTAATGTTTCAAGATATTTCTATCATCGCTTCATTGCTATGCTACACTTTATTTGTAATAAAACTGTTCCTCCCCTCGGAGAAGTGCAACACTTTATTTGGAGAAAAGAATACCAAGCCAGAGGAATACCACATATCCACATGCTTTTATGGATGAAAGATACTCCTAAATTTGGTCAAGCCAGTGATTCCACTGTTTTACAGTTTATCGAAAAATATGTCACTTGTGAAATTCCATCAGAAGCAACAAATAGTGATCTTCATGCACAAATTGCACAATTTCAAAGACACAAATGTGGGAAATATTGTCGTCACAAATACAAAAACAAAGGGAAATACTACACCAAATGCCGCTTTGTTTTCCCTAGACCAGTTACAGAAACAGGTCAAGTGAACAACTTCATGTCTTCAGTTAGACAAAGTGTTAAAGGTAAATCACCTAAGAGCACATATTAGATAAAAAGAACAGAAGAAGCAAAATATATCAATGATTACAATGCAATCATTGCCCTCTTATGGAATGCAAACATAGATGTGCAGTACATTGTAGACAATTCCACTGCATTTGCACGGTATGTTATAGCCTACTTAACCAAAGCAGAAAAAACAGAGCTGCAAGACCTCTGGAATGACCTATCATCGGACAAAATACTGTTTCAGAAATTGTACAGCTTAGGCATAAAAATGCACTCCCATAGAGAATGTGGCTGCTATGAAGCTGCAGATCAATTAACCGGTACTGCTTTATATGGACAATCTGAAAATATAGTATGGCTAAGTCTTGGTCCTGCTAAATCTAGAAAAAGAGTTCTCAAATCATACGTCGACATAGAAACAAAAGCCAAAAATGATCCCAACAGCCAAGACATTTTGAAAAACAATTTATTTGGGTAGACACATACTACCCAAAGAGAAGTACCACTTTGGAAACCATGTGTCTATACCACATAGCCCAAAACTTCACATACAAAAATAATATAAAACCTTATGAAAATAAAGGTAGATACAGAGTGACACATTGTGAAGGCAGCTTAGTGAAATTTACCAAAAGAAGCTTAATTAATCGTATGAAACTGTCATTAAAAACTCCTCAACATAAACAACTATATTACATGTCCCTACTACAACTTTTTAAAGCATGGAGAAAAGAAGAAGAGATACTAGGCATCTATGACTCTTATGAAGACGCTTTCAAAGCAAATGAAAGCACTATAACCAATGTAAACTTTACACAGTACAAAACAATGTTGCACAATGCGCAGCAACACGAAGAAGAACTCCAGGCCCAACTAGATAAGGACACTCCCGACAGTAGTCAACCTTCTGTAACAGGAAGCCAAGAACCACTCGGACTGCAACTAATAGCAAATGAGGCAGAATTAGCTATGACAGAAGTAGAAAACACCATGTGTCACTATGAAGAAGATACAGAAGACTTAACTGTACTGCAATCAAAACTAAACAAAGAGCAGCATAACATTTTCAAGAAATAACAAAAGAAATTGCACATGGTGTACAACATGAAAATAAAGAATGTACCTGCCAAAATTACAAACCTATACTACTATATGTCAGTGGTGAAGCTGGTTCAGGCAAAACATTCTTAATCAAAATCATCAGCAAGGTCCTTCAACAATTGACAAACAACAAACTGTCAGCTGTTGTAATTGCCCCCACAGGTTTAGCTGCCTACAACATAGGCAGTGTCATTTTACACCGATTACTACTCCTTCCAGTAGGACACCAAAACAAATTAGAATATTACAAACTTTCTACAGAAGCTGCAATGGAATTATGCAGAGTGTTAAAACAAATGAAAATGCTGCTAATAGATGAGGTAAGCCTGGTGTCCAATCTAATGTTGGCTTTGATTCACCTCAGATTACAAGAAGTGCTCAAAACAAACTATAAAGAGCTCTTCGGAGGAAAACACATTATTGTTTTCGGAGATATTCTACAATTGACACCAGTGAAAGGTGAACCTTAGGACACATCTCTGCCGTAAAACTCTTGGCAGGATAGGAAATGTTGACCTTTGGCAACATTTCCAATACAGAGAATTAAGAGAAAACATGCGCCAGTCTGCAGACCTCACCTACGTCAACATTTTAAAAAGTATTCGAGTTGGTGTACTATCTCAAGAAGAACAAGGAATATTAAAAACCCGGCACATTCATGTGTTTTATGGGCATAACTCATGTGCTACTAATGTCATGGAACAATTACCACACAAAAATATCACTTGTTTGTCCTTGATGCCAACTCTAGCAAGCTGTTCCAAGTTCAATGAAACAATGTTGAAAAAAGAAATGCAACCAATAATTGAAATTTGCTCCACAGACAAACTGGACGTACATGGTATCACACTACCTATGTATCAACAAGCCACAACAAGACTAAATACCTTAGAAAACTCTATCTCCAACACTGCTGGTTTGGAGAAAATATTAAAATGATCTTTAAACTCTAGAGTAATGCTTAAACATAACGTTGACGTGGAACAAGGACTAGTTAATGGAGCACTTGGTTCAGTTGTTGGCTTTAAAACACACCCATGTGACAACAACATTCAGTTTGTCAATATTCTCTTTGACAAACTATCAGAAGTAAAAAGAATGGAACGCTCAACAGCTCGATTCCTTCTTTTCAATGACATGTATGTACGCAGAGAGCAAGTTTCTCTAACTCTAGCATACACAGTCACCATTCACAAATCACAAGGTCTTACCCTAGATAAAGCATTGATAGATATTGGGAACACAGTCTTTAAAGAAGGCATGAGCTACGTAGCACTATCACGCTTACATACACTTGACGGTCTATTTCTAATAAACTTTGATGCAAGTAAAGTAAACGCTGATATTCCTTACATTTTAGAATACAATAGACTAGGTTTACTGTACACCCCCATTTAAAAACCTATCCTGTTCCAAAAAAAGCAAAATGTTGTAAAAGAAAACCACTTCAAACAGAAATGGAACATGATCTCACTGCAAATCCTCCAAAAAGAATAAAAGAAGCTAATACTTCATCAATTACTACAACTAAAGAAGAATGTACTACTCAAAGTAACACAGGTACTTCTTCAAAGAAGCAACACACACTCCGAAGAAATGACTTGCACACAGAACTATCTGGTCCATTGAAATTTTCAAATGTAACTGGTGTAAATTGCTTTGCAAATGTAGCAATAAATATTCTATTTCAATTGCCACCAATTATTGACAACATTTACTTACACAATACAGACCAATTGTGTTTGCAAATGTTAGTCCTTCATAGAAATGCAACTGACAATCCTGACAACACATATAGGGGGTAATTCATAGAATTTAGCGCACAAGTGGCGCACGCGGCTGGCGCACAGAGTGCGCATGCGAAAATCTGCGCCAGCCGCGTGCGCTAAAATCCATTTCCACGCACAGCGTATTCATGGATTTTAGCTACCAAAACCAGCCGTGGCACACAGTGGCGCAGCGACCCTGCAGCAGCGCCAGTTACGCCCCCAAGAACGCCCCTCGCGCAGGTAAAAGCCATCAAAATCCCCAATCCAGCGCATAGGGCTGCGCTAACCCTGTACCAACACGGCAAGCGGGGTACGTGTATTACTGGGGTTCGCGGGAAGTTTCACACGTGATTGGCCCTGTGCGAGCGGGGTACGTGTATTACTGGGGATCGCGTGAAGTTTCACATGTGATTTCAGCAGGGTACGTGTATTTCAGGGGTGCGCGGGAAGTTTTGCACGTGATAGGCCCTGTGCGAGTGGGGTACGTGTATTTCGGGGGTGCGCGGGAAGTTTCACACGTGATTTCAGCAGGGTACGTGTATTTCAGGGGTGCGTGGGAAGTTTTACACACGATTTCAGCAGGGTAGGTGTATTTCAGGGGTGCGCGGGAAGTTTTACACGTGATTTCAGCAGGGTATGTATATTTCAGGGGTGCGTGGGAAGTTTTACACGTGATTTCAGCAGGGTACGTGTATTTCAGGGGTGCGCTGGAAGTTTTACACGCAATTTCAGCAGGGTACGTGTATTTCAGGGGTGCGCGGGAAGTTTTGTACGCGATTTCAGCAGGGTACGTTATTTCACAGGTGTGCGGGAAGTTTTACACGCAATTTCAGCAGGGTACGTGTATTTCAGGGGTGCGCGGGAAGTTTTACATGTGATTTCAGCAGGGTACGTGTATTTCAGGGGTGCGCGGGAAGTTTTACATGCGATTTCAGCAGGGTACGTGTATTTCAGGGGTGCGCGGGAAGTTTTACATGCAATTTCAGCAGGGTACGTGTATTTCAGGGGTGCGCGGGAAGTTTTACACGCAATTTCAGCAGGGTAAGTGTATTTCAGGGATGTGCAGGAAGTTTTACATGCGATTTCAGCAGGGTACGTGTATTTCAGGGGTGCGTGGGAAGTTTTACACGCGATTTCAGCAGGGTATGTGTATTTGAGGGGTGCGTGGGAAGTTTTACACGCGATTTCAGCAGGGTACGTGTATTTCAGGGGTGCGCGGGAAGTTTTACACGTGATTTCAGCAGGGTACGTGTATTTCAGGGGTGTGCGGGAAGTTTTACACGCGATTGGCCTTGGTGCGTGTATTTCAGGAGTGCGCGGAAAGTTTTACACGCGATTTTGCTGTCAGAGCGTGGAACGCATATTTCGGGGGTGCGCAGGGAGTCCTACACGTGAATTGGCAATGTGGGTCCTCCCAGGTGTCCCCTCTACCCCCTCCACGGCCCCTGCAGGCAGCCCATACCACAGGGGACAACCTTGCACCCCTGGTCATGTCCCCCTGCACCCCCACCCCCCCATCATTGGCAGGCACCTGCCAGCAGGCCCCGACACATGTCCCCCAGCACCCCCACCCCCCAGCAGTGAGGGGCACCTGCCAGCAGGCCCCCACTCATGTCCCCCTGCACTCCCACCCCCCCAGCATTGACTTGTCACCTGCCAGCAGGCCCCGACACATGTCCCCCAGCCCCCCCACACCCCCATCATTGACAGGCACCTGCCAGCAGGCCCCGACACATGTTCCCCAGCACCCCCACCGCCCAGCAGTGAGGGGCACCTGCCAGCAGGCCCCCACTCATGTCCACCTGCACCCCCACCCCCCAGCATTGACAGGCACCTGCCAGCAGGCCCCGACACATGTCCCCCAGCCCCCCCACCCTTCCATCATTGACAGGCACCTGCCAGCTGGCCCAACACATGTCCCCCAGCACCCTCACCCCCCAGCAGTGAGGGGCACCTGCCAGCAGGCCCCCACTCATGTCCCCCTGCACCCCCACCCCCCCCAGCATTGACAGGCACCTGCCAGCAGGCCCCGACACATGTCCCCCAGCACCCCCACCCCCCAGCAGTTAGGGGCACCTGCCAGCAGGCCCCCACTCATGTCCCCCTGCACCCCCACCCCCACCAGTATTGACGGGCACCTGCCAGCAGGCCCCGACACATGTCCCCCAGTCCCCCAACCCCTAGCAGTGAGGGGCACCTGCCAGCAGGCCCCCACTCATGTCCCCCTGCACCCCCACCAGTATTGACGGGCACCTGCCAGCAGGCCCCGACACATGTCCCCCAGCACCCCCAACCCCTAGCAGTGAGGGGCACCTGCCAGAAGGCCCCCACTCATGTCCCCCAGCACCCCCACCCCCCAGCAGTGAGGGGCACCTGCCAGCAGGCCCCCACTATGTCCCCCAGCCAACACGTCATTGCAATCTAGATCCCTGGCTCTTATGGCCACCCAAATCCCACCCCACGCCACCCCAGTCCAAAAACCCAACCAAGCTTTACTTCCACTCCAAATTGAAATCCCCATTACATGATAGATCACAAATAAGCAATGTGTGCATGAGTACAAGTCTGTCAGACCCACACAATGGCAACACATGACTGAGAAAACCCACATTGTGACATGCATGAAACCAATGAGAGAAGACCACACATTGAAGTAAGAAACAAAAATGTATTCAAGTCAAAATGAAGGAAATAAAATCAAAACACACAATAATGCCAATAATAATAAAAATGCAGCATGTGCCAAAAAATGTTAAATAAATGAAATGCGAATCCAAATTAATCCAAATGAAAATGTGTCCAAAGTCACCGTCCAAGAAAGCAAATCCAAAGGGAAAGAAAAGCGTAATATTCATTGCTCCATGGTGAAGAAAAAAAAAGATGAAGGAGAAAAATCCACTGTAAAACTATGTGCAAATAGCAAATCCAGGGTCCATGAGCCCAACGACATAAATGAAACCTACAATGAAACCTACCTAATTACTAACTATATACAAAAATGTGGGGCATAGTCCATGCGCCCCAAATGAAAGAAAAAAGAAATTAAACTTAACACTAATGAACTATATACAATGGCGGCGGGCAAGTCCAACGGCTCACTTGTTGATGTCATGGGCCAGGGCATCATCGAACTCCTGTTCAATGTCTTGGAGGCGGGCCTGTCCTCTGGCCCCGAGGTCTCGCAGGGATAACGCCATGTCCACCTCCAACTCCCTGCAAATTCCCTCGAGGCACTCAGCCCGCCTCAGCGCCCTGTGCTTGGAGTTCTCTGCCCTGACCATTGTGAGCCGTGCCTCCTCCGCCCGCCGCCGCTCCCCACCTATCTGCTGGCCCAACCGCTGCCACACGGAAGACACTCCCATTCCAGGGTCCTCCTGCCCTCCGGCCGATGCCTGCCCCTCTGATGTAGATGGCCCGAGCCATGATGCCTCCCACGTTGAGCCTGCCGCTGCCTCCGACGCAACTGCCTCTGCCAGCACGACAGCATCCAGGCTGATGGAATCCACCGACGCCGTCGTGCACGTGCCCTGCTCGATGATACCGGCACATCCTCCATCTGCTGGGGTCCAGTTGCTGTGGTGTCCACCCCTGCTGGACCTCCGACTGCCGACTGTGGCAGGGATGGGATCCCCACCGAGCTGGCTGCGTTGGTCAGGGCAGATCCACAGGGGGCCCTGGTGGCATCTGGGCCGGAAGACGGCATGTAGAACGACTGGCGCATAGTCTCCACAGAGGGGCAGAGGGCCGCCAGAGTGGCCGACACATGTCCAAAACCCCGACCATGGACACTCCCAATTGGGCCACGTTGGCAAGCTGCTCGTCGTGATGACGTGCGTGCTCCCCCCGGGAAGCACGCACGTCATCACGAATGTCATCCGTGCGCAACGCGACACCAATCAGGACCTTCTCCATACGGCCAGGGGTCCCGTCGTCTGCAGGTAGAGGAGTGTCAGATGACATGGACATGCCCCCTACCTGCGAACGAGCCTGGGATGGGGCATCCCTGCTGGTGCATGGTGGTGCAGTCACAGTGTCAGGGACAATGACATACACGGCGACCTGTGCTGCCTCCTGCCCCTGCCCCTGGACTGCACCACTTGCACCACTTGCACCAGTGGTACCACCCCCACCAGGCCCCATGTGCGGCTCAGTAGCGGCCTCCTTCTCCTCTGTAGAAACCACCAACCTGGATGGCTCCACACCGTCTTCCAACGTTGCAAGCCCCTGTGTGGGGCTCACCCACCCCTTCCGCTGCAGCCGTAGTGGCAGACGCAGCACCAGTCCCCTCACTCCCAGACAATGGTAAATTCTGGGAGGGTGACTGGGACTTGCGTCGCTGGCCGGTAGGGGCATCCCCGCTGCTTTGCTCCACAGCGCCGTCTCCGCCCTCTTCATCACTTGCCGCTGTGTAGAGGAAGACATAGAACACAAGCATCAGGGTACTGTACAATGGTCCCCTAGACAGGAAGCAATAGCAGATGAGTGGCACTGTCAAACATCACTTCCATCATGTCCCTCCACAACACATGGGTCAGTGCAGGCAAAACACATGCAGTAACAGGCATGGCGCATGCAATGAACATTAGCATACATGTCCAAGGGACTCTTGAAACATACAATTCTGGTTTGAAACTCACATGCATCATGGGTCATGCCTATCACATGCACAAACTTCACCGTAGTTTCATCCATCTGCCCTTGTACACCGCAGACACAGTGGATACAAGGATGAGTAGGCTGCATCAGTGAATCTGAACATTGTCACAGACATGTGTCATGCATCCATGGCATTTACAAGTCACAGACACACAAGTCAGACACACAGACATAGACACCATACATGTCCATGACCGCAGCACCCATCTCTCACACCCCATCCATGTCCAATAACAGAGACAGGCATGCATTAATGTGTGCATTCCTCATGCTGCTCCGCATGTTGCATTGTAACACATGCACCTACCAAGTGGTTCACACATTACTGGTCTCACATGCATGACCATGATGTTCCTGCACACACACATACTTACATGGCCTATGTCAGACATACAGGCAAGTATCAGACAACCAGCACCCTGCAACATGCCCTGTCTCACACAGCAATGCTTGGCCACTTACCGCTCAACTCCAGACAGATCTGCCTCTGAAGGATCTGGGCGTGGAGCGCTGGGGCTACGCGTTCCAGGACCCTCATCTGGATGGTACTCATGCTGCCCTGGCCCCCCCTTCACGAGGCGCCGGGCCTTTACGAGGGTCCTGGACCTCAAGTCCTCCAGCGCTTTTTGACTTGCTTGATGTTGTGGGTTGCCACCCCCTCCGCGTTGATGGCAACCACAAAGTCGTCCCAGATCTTATCCCGTCTTTCCTTGTTGGCGCATGATGTTCCGAAGAGGGCATCATAATGCCCCAGGACATGATCTACCAGGACACCAACTTCCTCCTGACTGAAGCTGGTGGCCCTCTGCCCCTCTGGCTGGGGGTCGCCAGTGGTCTCAGATGGTGTTTGCCCCGACATGGCGACCCCCGAGGCAGGCGTGGGTGGGCAACTGGGTCTTGGGGCTGGGCTGTGGAGCGATGGTATCCCTGTCAGGAGTCTTCTGTTCCAGCAGGGGTGGACACAGCAAATGGACCCCTGCAGATGGCTGATGTGCAGGCACCAAATAGCAGGGCACGTGGGCAGCAGGCAGTCAGGCAGCAGAAGATGGCAGGTGGGAGCGTGCTCAGGGCTCTGGGGGGCAGGAAAATGGCCTTCAGGGCAGGAGCGTGGTCTTCCATGTGTTTTCGTGTGGCCAGCTTGATGCGGAGTGATTTGGCACGTGAAAAAATTGCACGTCAGTGTGTAATTCGAGGAAAGGCCCTTAGCGCGTAAGCACGTCTGTGACAAATCGCGCACGGGCGTAGCCCTTTCGCGTGTAAAACTTCCAGCGAACCCCTGAAATACACGTACCCAGGCCAATCGCGTGTGAAACTTCCCGCGCACCCCTGAAATACACGTACCCTGCTGAAATCGCGTGTGAAACTTCCCGCGAACCCCTGAAATACACGCACCCAGGCCAAACGCGTGTGAAACTTCCCCTGCACCCCTGAAATACACGTACCCTGCTGAAATCGCGTGTGAAACTTCCTGCGAACCCCTGAAATACACGTACCCAGGCCAATCGTGTGTGAAACTTCCCGCGTACGCCTGAAATACACATACACTGATGATATCGTGTGTGAAACTTCCCGCAAACCCCTGAAATACACGTACCCAGGCCAATCACATGTGAAACTTCCCGCGCACCCCTGAAATACACGTACCCTGCTGAAATAGCGTGTGAAACTTCCCGCGCACCCCTGAAATACACATACCCTGCTGAAATCACGTGTGAAACTTCCCACGAACACCTGAAATACACGTACCCAGGCCAATCGGGTGTGAAACTTCCCACGCACCCCTGAAATACACGTACCCTGCTGAAATCGCGTGTGAAACTTCCCGCGAACCCCTGAAATACACGTACCCAGGCCAATCGTGTGTGAAACTTCCCGCGCACACCTGAAATACACGTACCCCACTCACTATGTGCATGCTTTTTATTTGTGCACACTTTTGTAATGCGCAGGGGCGCTGCCACCTGCCTTCGTGTGGCAGACGTATTTAGGCCTGTGCGTGTCTTTGCCCATGCGTGGGTTTGCCCTATTCGATTCCATGAATACGTGTGGTTCGCGTGTGTGTGGGCGTTCCGTGTACTTCCCAGCAGTACTTCCCCCGTTACGCCTTCTTTTTCACGGGTTATTCCCCATTCCGCGTGTTACGCCCCCTGTTCCGCCTACTTTTGTTGTGTGCGCTGCGCTATGTGCGCTTTCGCTGTGCGCTTAGCACACGCTGTTTGGAGACGTGTGCGCCAGCGTGCGCCATGCACGGATTTGGCGCACAACCAGTGGGAAAGTAGCGCAGCGCCTTCCTTGAATCGCACACGTGCGCTTGCTTTGTCACGTTTGCGCCTCCTTGCGCCTGCTTGCGCTGGGATTTTCAGCGCACGTTTGTTCCATGAATCGGCCCCATAGTGTTCATGGAATAAGACAAGAATTGGACTATTGTGCTGGAATAGTGAAATTCACTATAAATTCACAAGAAGATCCACAAGAATTTCTAATGTACTTATTACAAGTACTGTAAAACAAAAATATACCTATAAATGAAATCTTGAAGATTTAATACATATGGAAACATACATGCACTCTATGAAACAATATGGCACAGGAAGAAATCCCTATGAACGTTTTGTGTATGTACCCATACCTAACTGTGAATCCGTTCCATTTCAGCAACTTGTACAAAATGCAAACCATTGCAGGTTATGTACTACCTGCAATTCAGATAATTGCTCCACCTTACAAATACAAACACATAGTAAACATGTATTACTAATGCTTTTACGTTACAATGCAGATGGTACCAAAAACAACTGCAAGCTGACTGGATTCACACATGGTCAAGTACCACTTGATAAGAAAACCTTCACAACAATAGGTATAATCTACCATGCAGGAGCAACAACCAATGCAGGTCACTACACTGCATTTATGAAAAAGAATTGTGGATGGTTTGAATGTAATGATAATAGCATTACTCTAAAGCAAAGATTACCAGCAAATCTTATAAATGCTTATTTAATATTCTTAAAACCAAAATGTAATAACTAATCTGTGCATAAACATTAATAAAACTTCAATTACAAAACACATCACGGGTGCCTGCCACCTAAACAAATACAGCATTTGACCCATCTCTCACTCCCCCACCCTCCCCAAGCACTCTTATACACCAACACACTTGCCAAAGCTGTATTTCTCCCCCATTTGCTGCCACGCTGTCTGTAGACAAGATGGCGGGCGCATCGAAACAATATGGCGAACCTCACGCTTCATTCCTGCTAATTAGCGAACACGTCATATATTGGCGGACATGACACAAGCCGCTTAACCAATCAGTGCCCTGTCCACGGAGCGAACAGGGAAATGAGTCCGCAGAGCGGACATAGATATCACTATTTTTTGTGACCTACTTTTTGGTCTTTTTTAAAAAAACTACTGGATGGATTTTCAACAAAAATACAAAAACACGCTTTCGGGACCAAGCCGCTGCTGCAAATTTGGTGAAAATCCATCCAGCGGTTTGGGCTGTAGGCGTGAGCAAAGTTTTTTTTTCCCCATTAAGTCAATGGTAAAAAAAGACATTTTGGGACCCCCCCTATAACTTTTCCACCTCTGGACCAAACCTCACCAAACTTTGCAGAAAAATATAGAGTGGGTCATATACTTTTGCAAAGTTTGGTGAAGATTCGTCCAGGGGGAGCGAAGTTATAAGCCGCCAAAAAGTGTTCTTCTTACGGGATTAGCAACTTAACCATAACTACACGGCAACACGCCATGTAGTTATGGTTAAGTTGCTGTTTCCATAGGAAGAGCACTTTTTGGGCGGCTTATAACTTCGCTCTCCCTGGATGAATCCTCACCAAACTTTGTAAAAAAAAGTATTTGGGTCACTCTCAATTTTTTAGCAAAGTTTGGTGAGGATTCGTCCAGGGGGGGCAAAGTTATAGGGGGGTCCCAAAACTTTTTTTTTCCCCATAGACTGAATGGGAACATAATTTTGCTTGCGTGTACAGCCTAAACCGCTGGACGGATTTTCACCAAATCTGGACCAGGAGCAGCGGCTTAGGGCCTCATTACGACCCTGGCGGTAAGGGGTTAACGCCAGCGTTAGCTGCGCCGACCCCTTACCGCCAATTACGAGGTCCCCTAGCGCCATGGTGCTTTTAACACCTGCTTTTAGCAGGTGTTAAAATCCATGGCGCTAAGGGACCATGGAGTTAATTACGCCACCGTAATTTACGGTGGCGTAATTAACGCCTTCCCCACTCCCATTATGCCCTATGGGGCAAAAATGGGAATGGGGAAGGGTAAATGGGGATTGGGGACTTACCGCCCCGCCTAGGTCGGAATGGGGCGGTAAGTCCGCCAACCACCATGGCGTAAACGTAGTTTACGCCATGGTGGTAAAGTCACGGCCCAGGCGGTAACTTACCGCCTGGATCGTAATGAGGCCCTTAGTCCCGAAAGTGTGCTTTTGCAAATTTGGTGAAAATCCGTCCAGTAGTTTTTTTTAAAATGACCAAAAAGTAGGTAAAAAAAACTAGTGATATCTGTGTTTTGTCCGTGGACACACTTCCCTGTTCGCTCCGCAGACAGTGTCCTGATTGGCCAATCGGCTTGCGTGATGTTCGCGGACATGCAACGTGTTTGCTGATTGGATGGCGTGGAGCGTGAAGCGCGTCAGTTTTTCGGTAGCGCCTGCCATCTTGGATTTGCGGTCGTCCGCGGACAGCGAGGTGAAACTTTGTTCAAAATTTGTATTTAGTAGAGTGTGTTGGTGTGTAGGAGTGTTTGGGGAGGGTGGGAGTGTATGAGATAGGATGAAAGTTGTGTTTTTTTATGTGTTAGACGTTCTTTTTGTGTTCGATTTGTCTGCGGACATTACGGGTATTCTGAAATGTTCTAAATAAACTGAATGGAGGGTGTTCTGAGGACTCAATATGTGTCCGTTTTGTTCGCAAGCAAACTGAAACTGTACTAAGAACACTTGCAGTGTCCTGAAATGTTCGCAAATAAACAAAATGGGGGTGTCCTGAGGACGCTGTCCGTATTGCACGTTGTCAAGTTGAACATGTTCTAAGAACACTTGCGGTCTCCTGAAATGTTTGCAAATACACAAAATGGGGGTGTTCTGAAGACGTTGTCGAACACTCGCTGTGTCCTGAAATGTTCACAAATATGAATGGGGGGTTGTGGCTGGCAAGTTGAATGTGTTCTAAGAACACTCGCGGTGTCATGAAATGTTCGCAAATAAACAAGATGGTGGTGTTCTGAAGACGCTTCTAAGAACACTTGCGGTGTCCGGGGAATGTTCGTAGGGGGTGTCCTGAGGACGCTGTCCGTATTGTTCGTTGTCAAGTTGAATGTGTTCTAAGAACACTGGCGGTGTCCTGAAATGTTCGCAAATACACAAAATGGGGGTGTTCTGAAGACGTTGTCGAACACTCGCTGTGTCCTGAAATGTTCGCAAATATGAATGGGGGTTGGGGCTGGCAAGTTGAATGTGTTCTAAGAACACTCGCGGTGTCCAGAAATGTTCGCAAATAAACAAAATGCGGGTGTCCTGAGGACGCTGTCCGTATTGTTCTCTGTCAAGTTGAATGTATTCTAAGAACACTCGCGGTGTCCTGAAATGTTCGCAAATAAACAAGATGGTGGTGTTCTGAAGACACGTCTAAGAACACTCGCGGTGTCCGGGGAATGTTCGTAGGGGGTGTCCTAAGGACGCTGTCCGTATTGTTCGTTGTCAAGTTGAATTTGTTCTAAGAACACTCGCGGTGTCCTCAAATGTTCGCAAATACACAAAATGGGGGTGTTCTGAAGACGTTGTCGAACACTCGCTGTGTCCTGAAATGTTTGCAAATATGAATGGGGGGTTGTGGCTGGCAAGTTGAATGAGTTCTAAGAACACTCGCGGTGTCCTGAAATGTTCGCAAATAAACAAAATGGGGGTGTCCTGAGGACGCTGTCCGTATTGTTCTCGGTCAAGTTGAATGTGTTCTAAGAACACTCGTGGTGTCCTGAAATGTTCGCAAATAAACAAGATGGTGGTGTTCTGAAGACGCTTCTAAGAACACTCGCGGTGTCCGGGGAATGTTCGTAGGGGGTGTCCTGAGGACGCTGTCCGTATTGTTCTCTGTCAAGTTGAATGTGTTCTAAGAACACTCGCGGTGTCCTGGAATGTTCGTAGGGGGTGTCCTGAAGGCGTAGTCCGTATTGTTCGCTTGCAAGTTGAATGTGTTCTAAGAACACTCGCAGTGTCCTGAAATGTTCGCATATAAACAAAATGGGGGTGTCCTGAGGACGCTGTCCGTATTGTTCTCTGTCAAGTTGAATGTGTTCTAAGAACACTCATGGTGTCCTGACATGTTCGCAAATAAACGAAATGGGGGTGTTCTGAGGACACTGTCCGTATTGTTTGTTGTCAAGTTGAAAGTGTTCTAAGAACTATCGTTTTGTTATGAAATGTTTGTAGGGGGTGCCCTGAAAACACTGTCCGCATTGTTCGCTGGCAAGTTGAAAGTGTTCTAAGAACACTCATAATGTCCACGAACATTAAAAGTTTCCATAGACCATAGTTGAAATGTTTGACTCTATGGATGTGATATGCTACGGTGGTTGTTGCCAGGGCATAGAGTCTTGGGTGCATGCCCATTTGGCCTAACTGAAGACATGAGGTTGTTCACTTGACCTGTATTTGTAACTGGTCTAGGGAAACCAAATCTGCATTTGGTGTAGTATTTCCCTTTGTTTTTGTATTTGCGACGACAATATTTTCCACATTTGTGTCTTTGAAATTGTAAAATTTGTGCATGAAGATCACTATTTGTGTCTTCTGATGGAATTTCACAAGTGACATATTTTTCAATAAACTGTAAAACAGTGGCATCACTGTCTTGACCAAATTTAGGAGCATCTTTAATCCATAAAAGCATGTGGATATGTGGTGCTCCTCTGGCTTGGTATTCTTTTCTCCAAAAGAAGTGTTGCACTTCTCCAAGGGGAGGAACAGTTTTATTACAAATAAAATGTAGCATAGCAATGAAGCGATGGTGAAAATATCTTGAAACATTAACAGGATCCAAAGAACAAAGTTCTCCAGGTGTTAGTATATCTATGTTTGTTTTGTTTTTATTTGATATGCGTAGGAAATCATGTAAATCTTCCCATGCATATTCTGTACAACTTAATGTAACAAACCAAGTGGGTGGGCCAAGGTTTCTGATCATACAACGTACATCTCCATGACGTCGAAACCAGTACTCTTTAGTACCACGCATATTTGCTAATAAATTTGTAATATTTGATTGTAAAACCTCATCCTTTTGTTGCACTTTTTCTAATAATTGTGTAGCTGTCATATTTTGAAAGTGTGATCCTGATTTTAATATTTGTGCAACTCCGTAACATAAAGTTGCTAGTTCACTTTCAAAGAGTAGGTGGAATATGTATTCCACATTTTGTCTAAATCTAGGATCTTCAGAATACATCCGTAATGAGCGGTATTCTGAAGCTGATATTTGAATAGGTCTATCATCATACCTTCCTCCTTTGCCAGTAGGAAAGAGTAGAGGAAAAGCACATGCTTCTATACTTTTTTCCCATATGCTGATTGGCGATCCTTTTGTTTGACGCATTTGGTATGTTTCCAGTACATCTTCTACGGTGTCATTACAGTGCAAAGGATGAATTGTATAATGGTCTAAAGTATTTGATATTGTAGCAGGATCTAGTAGCTCAAATTGACCAGCTTCTTGTGTTTCTAGAATTATTTCAGTTGTATCTTCAAGTTTTCTTCAATATTAATTTCTTTGTAATATTCATTATTCTCTTTAAGATATTGGAAGGCTTGTCTAACTTTATATAAATCTACCAGCTGTTGTCATATTTTTTTGTCTTTTGTAGGTACTCCATTTACTAATATAATTAAAGATTGCTGCATTGGACGTTGCACTCCTAGAGTATGCACATTTTCTTTTAGATTTAATGGTAAATAAACTACTTTTCCACGAATGCCTTTTACCAATTCAGAGGGAGGTAATTTTGCTGTTTTTGGTTGAAGGCGTATTATTGCTTGAAATTGGTGTACTGTTTGAATTATGATGCTCTCATATAAATTAAGTTGTTGTAGGGGTTTTGGTACTGAGTAAAATTCCAAATTATTTGTGATAGCACGTGAAGGAGTTTGGTTGTTGTCAAGTTTTGTAGTGCAGTAACTGCAAAGTATTAAGGGCTCAGTTATTTCGTATTTGTTTTCTGCTACAAGGTAGAGAGCTATTTCAAACCATTTAGAATCTTCATTGTCTTCTATTTTGTATGATATATCTACAGTTTTTGTGTTACTTTTATAAAAAGTTCTACGGCAACTTACACATACATGGTTTGGTACTTCAGCTGATGTACTTTTAAATTTTAGTATTTCTTTTTTGTATGTGTTTAGCAAAAGGTTGCCATGTGTAGAATTGTTGCTTAATTGGTTTAAATGGCTTTCACTTCCAAAATATTTTTTCTGGATATAGTGAATTTCTTCAAGTAGGTCTTTTGCTGTACCATGTACATGGATGTTATTTAACTTTGCTAGTACTAAAGCAGGACGTTTAGCATAGTACAGTTTATAGACTAGATTTCTTATAGTTGAATGATGTGTTGATATCCTTTTGATATCATGGAAAGTGGTTTTACAAGTAGGTCCTGTAATGCAGGCAAATGAATGTCCTTGTAGTCCTGTGTACTTGCGCACTGGACAGGTATCCATATTTTGCAGAAATTTAATTTTGATTTTGTCTTTGCTTTTTACATATTTATTGAGGAATTGGCATAAAGATTTGAAACATTGTTTGGGAATGTTACACATTGACGTGCATGGCCATTTGTACACTAGACATTCTGATTCAGTTGAATGGAGGGGTAATTCTAAGTTTTCAGGGCATATTTTTGTAAGGAGTACTTCTTGTTCCATTATGGTATTATTCACTTTTTCATAACCTCGACCACTGCTATGTATGGCAATTGTATTTGTTTGCTTTTGTTTGTACGCTTCTTCATTAAAATATGGTTCTGTGCTCGTAGTGTGATTCCATTCACCTCCGCAGATACTTAAGAAGTTCTTTCTGTTGACATTTTGCTTATTGAGAAGTCTTTTTTGTAATTTAGTTATTAGTTTTGTTACTGGTTTCATTTTGTTTAACAGTAAAATAAATAACTTTGTTTTGAGAAGAATTGCACTGTCCATCAACGCTTCTAAGATTAATTTCCTACGATAGGTTTTTAGCATTGAACCTGATTTCTCTCCTGTTTTTATAAGATTTTGAAGGACTTTGTGACGGTACATTTTGGCTAAAATACTTTTCTTGGTATGCTTACTTTGCACTATATTAAAATTTGAAGAAGTAGTTTTATCTGTAGTGATAGCTGATTTTCTGTTAATTGTTTTTTGTTTTGTTTTACATTTTGATAGAGGAGGCAAAGTTTTTGTACTTGAAACTTCTTGTGTTTCACTAAATGACTGTATTAGCTGTTTTGTTTCAACTTTTTTTACAAATTCTGCTAGAGATGGATGCTTATGTTGGACACTTTTATTTTCATTTGCTCTACTTTTGCGTTGCTTTCTACGGACTTGACTTTTGGTAGGCATTCTTTAGGGTCTGTTGAAAAAAATAAAGAAGATATGGGTTGGGGTGTTCTGGAATGTATGTGTGCTGTGTGTGTGAGTGTTTGAGTAAAATGATAAAGATGTATGTAATGGTGTGTGATTGTGCATTGGGAACTACAACTAGTAGGGATAGGTATTCTTGAATTTATGTGTTACTAAACTGGGGTTCAGATGACAAAAAAAAAGTAAGCTAGTGGTGTGGAAAAGTACAAATAGTAAATCTAATGTATACAATTAAAACAGTTGTTTGTTCTATAATATGAAAATTGTAGCGGTTCAGTTGGGTAATTTGTGTGTACAAAAATAGGAATTTGTGGGCCATTCTGGCTGTAAATCGCTGTTTAAGACATGGAGATTTTTGGACAAAATGGTACACAATCTCTATTTTTAGGCACAGAAATAGCTTGTATTAACGTTATAGTATGTTTGAGTAATAATACAAATATTATGGTGATATTCTACTTACTTTATTTCTTAAATTAACAGGTAACTTCTTAGTTCTTTGTTCTTCGAATTCGGCTGCTTCTTTTCAGGAGACTGGTCTTCACTGCAATTGTAAAAGCTTCAAATTAGTAACTTTGTTTGTATATAGCACTGTTTTTAATTTAGATATTGATTTTTTTAATTGAAATCCTCAGTGCCTTCTTTAAAACCATTTAACTAATTTATTTACATAAGATACATTGCATCAGTTCAGTACATATGATATGTTCGTAATGAACAAATTGTATTGAACGACTGACTTTAGCAAAAAAAATATCTTTACTATGTCTTGTGAAATTTATAATATACCAGTGAATACCACTATTTCTGTAACTAAGCTGTTCTAGGTAATAGCGCCTCAATGTCATGTCTAAATTAAAGTAATTAAGTAAATAAATAAATAAAAGCAAAAAAATATGAAATTGTATAAGTATTTTTTTAAAGATTTAAACATAGATTGTGCTTGCATGCAATTTTGTTTGAATATATGTAGTCTATATATTTCATTTAAAAAATGTTAGTTTAACATGATTTGAGTGTGTGTGTATAAAGAAAGGAAATAGTATAAAGGTTTATAAGTGATAGTTGATTTTAGGAAATTGAAAAAAATACAGTAAATTCATTTTACAGATTACACAAGCTAAAAGTCTGTTTGAAAATGTGTTCATCTACTGTACAGAAAATATGCATACCTGAAGTTTGTGTTCATGCATATGGATATGCATGGAGCTGCAAGTAGAAATCTTGGAGACTTGTACAGTATTTCTGGTAGATGGTGCTTGCCAATGATATGAAACTTGTACTCAGAGAGATTCACAGTACATTTGCAGTGCTGATTTATGATGATGCAGTTAGATGTAGAGGACTTGAATGTGATTGGTGCATGGTCATGTGATTTCTTAGCTACATCCAACGAGGGAATGGCAGAGAGAGTGAAGTGGAAATGGTAGAAGGGCTGTTCATGTTACGATATGTTCGCGGACATGGCGGTAGTTCGCGGACATCGGGAGTTACATCCGGGGATTTTTGGGTTCAGAAGTCATGCAAATGAGAATGACTACTAAAAGGGATTGGTCAGGAAAGTTTATTGGGTGTGTTGTGCCAGAAGAGAGTTTCTCATATACTGTTTTTGCTGAGAGAACAACAGATAGCTATGTCTGTGTATTTTAGGAAAAAGATTGTATGGATTTTGGGAGATTCATGGATATATTGGTTGAAGGTGCATGCAGAAAGCTGTGGAGTAGCTGTAGATCTTGGATTCCCACATGTGGAAGTACACTGGCATGGAGTACATGGAATGAAGTGGTTGGACTTGCTACCTCTCTGTGCTACTTTGGAGACAGAGCAACATCCAGACATAATTGTAATTCATTGCGGAGGGAACAGTTTAGTACATGTGACTGGAATTTTTTTGCAATTTGTTATGAAAGAAGGACTTGGGAAGATTATGGACATGTTTCCTAATTCTCAAGTGATATTTTCACGGATTGCGCAGAGACAAATGTGGCTTTGTTCTTCTTCATTTGGTCCACAAACGGAAAAAGCAAGGCGCAATGTTAATGAAGCTGTTTGTGCCTTTCTAAAAGATTTTGGCATGTCTTCTTTTGACAATGAAAATATTCTGTTTCGTAGTACAAACATTTTCCGCAAAGATGGAGTCCATCTTACTTATGGTGGCATCAGATTTTTCTGAGAAATGTACAAAATGCATTGCGACCTTTTTTGGAATTACAACATCCATTTTGAAGTAGATGTTAAGCATTTATATGTTTTGATTTACAAACACCTCCCAAAGGCTCTTTTCAGAGCCACCACTTCCTCTCAGAGAAAACTGCAATGTTTGTGATAGGGTAGCAACCCAATTTTTTAAATGTTCGCGAACTGTCCGCGGACCTCTAAAAAATACCCTGCTTTATTTATTTTCACTTCTATTTTTTAACTGTGAAAGGCGGCTCTGAAAAGAGCCTTATTTTTTTTTTGATTTTTGATATTTTGTTTTTTTTTTGGTTTTTTTATACACGACACACTAGGAGAGGAGGGGAAAGGAAGGTAAAGGGGGGGACACCAACCACAGGGATAAGAAAGGGCGAGCTGAGAGAGAAAGATGTAGAGTGGGTTTTATTTGGGTAGTCATCAATGACATTTGTGATGTCATCTTTGATGTCCTGGGTGTTAGTCTTAGCAGTGCACGGTGGTGGCGTGAGTTATGGTTGCTTAGCTTACCATAACTGGCGAATTTCAAGGGTTTTTCGGTTTTACTTGGAACCATAACGTCCCTTTGACAAAGTTTTTGCACTGAATTTCATAGGTTTTTATCAGTGCAACTTAACCATAACGTCCCTTTAACAAGGTTTTTTCACTGAATATATATATATATATATATATATATATATATATATATTCAATGAAAAAACCTTGTTAAGGGGACATTTATCCTTGAATTTCATAGGTTTTTGATAGTCCAACCTAACCATAACGTCCCTTCAACAAAGTTTTTTCAGTGAATTTCCTAGGTTTTTTTAGTCCAACTTGATCCGTGAATTTCATAGGTTTTTACCAGTTCATGCTATTTCCTACAACTTACTAATATCATTTCCCACCTTCTGGAATCATTTTTAACACTTCCATACACCTTTTGGAACTATTTCAACTATTTCAACTAGTTTTATCCGTAGACGTCTATGAACATCTGACTTCATAGCGGACCTTCCGGACAGTGCCAAATGACCATACGCTGGCGCACGGCATGATGACGTGTCCGAGAACCCGCCCGCACTTCACAATAAGATCTCTGCTTCGCGGACAATTCAGAACTGCATATTCTACTGATATAAGAACTTTCAACTTCAAAATTTCCCTTACACAGCTCCAACACCTATTCCTACTCATTATCCATTAACAATCTAGTACACAGTACATACATTTAGCAAAACTGCTATTTATCTTAAAATGGCATTAGCTAATGCCATCCCTCCTCCCCAAGAGCCACAACTACTGCTGTAATCAAGGAGCATGAGAAACACTGTCCCCTACCTTAGAAATAACACACGTGCAACATATTCCCTTGTCCACCTACCCCTCCATATTAGTGTTTGGTTCCTCTTCCCTCATTTCCCTCCCCACCTTTCGTTCTCAGCTTTCCTAAAAAAAGAAATACATCCAAAAACAACAAAAGACATATTCCTATAGGAACCACCTTTCACAGTTAAAAAATAGAACTAAAAAAACATGTATAGACTCCATCTACTTTATATTTCTCAGTAAAGTACATAGACTCAATAAGATTTTCCAACATTTCAATTTGCATTTTGTGTTATGCTAATGGGAATATTGTGGCGTTCATCCTCCGTTCCAGGGACTGGAACGGTGGATACTGGCCCAGCAGCCCAAGTTATCAGCCCAAGCGAAGCAAGGGTGGATAACAAGGTCTCTGGACCATTATCCCTCCCATTACAGCCCCTGAAATGGGGGATCAAGGCCATTAGCACCCTAGGTTCCCAAAGCGGGACCCTGGGGTGCTAAAAAAGAGGATTTTTCTTCCTACACCCTAATGCCCTCCCTGTGTAGGAAGGAAAATCCTTTTCCAAGATGGCCACCATGGAAAGGGAAGGTGAGGGTTCCATACAGGGCCCCTCTTCGCTTTCCATGGCAGCCTGCAGAAGGCAAAAAGAGAACCCAATGACCATATTACCACAAGCATATTTTTCTTCCCTTTCAGATCTATCCTAATTTTGAATAACTTTACCACAAAGCCAGTCCCAAGTGGACATGGCCAGTTAAATCCTATGTTTTGTCCCTTGTGGTCATGGCCAGTAGCCAGAATGTCCAGATCATGACCTTATTCAATGACTCGGACAATCTGGCCCCTGCCCATGGCCACAGGCTACTCCTCAGTCACTAAAGGTATACCGCTATTTTTTGTAGCTACATTATGACACTCGTCAAATAATAAAACACTGGCACATTTGCAAAACCATGCTTGTAGGTCCTTGCCAATGCTCCTTACCAAGTTTGCTGAAAATCCACCGATGTTTTATTTTTTCAAAAGTGTCAAATTTATGCACATACAATCGTCATATAACCTAGCCCCCACAAAATAATCTTTTTGCAAACCTTTGTGTAGATTTGTCAAATGACACCACATTTATAAGCCTTTACATAATTTTTGGACTCTCCCCTCTAATATTGCCACCTTTTCACAAAATCCCACCAAACTTTGCAATACATTCATATCTAAATGTATTATCGGTTTCCCAAATTAAGTGTAGATTCGTCAAATTGCACCTCATTTATAAGCCTTTACATTATTTTGGGACCCCTCCTCTAATTTTTCCCCCTCATGACAGAATCCCATCAAACTTTGCATACTCACTCAGAATCAGGTCAGAAATATACATGCAATACTTCATGCAGTTCCATTAAGTGGTGGCAAAGTTATAAGCCATCCAAGAACTGCATTTCACCAACCCTCTAATGCTGAGATGTCCGCAAACTTTCCCATGACTGTTCGGGAACATTCAAACTGTTTGCGGACTTTCGCTGCAAAAAAAACCTGTTTTTTTGCTTCTTGCAGCCATATCCCATCCCATCCTCATCACCCCTCACCTCCCCAGAGATTATTTGATAAGTTTGACAAGTGCAATGTTGTGTTTTTTAATATGTTTTTACCGAGATGTCTGCGGACAGCGGCGAAGTCCGCAAATCCAAGATGGCGGGTGTTTCCAAAAATCTGACGCCCTTCATGCTCTTCACCATCCAATCAGCGAACACGTCGCATGTCTGCGGACATGACGCAAGCCGACAAATCAATCGGTGTCCTGTCCGCGGAGTGAACAGGCAAGTGTGTCCGCGGAGCAGACATAGATATCACACATTTTTTGTGACCTACTTTTGGGTCGTTTAAAAAGAAACTACTGGATGGATTTTCACCAAATTTACAAAAGCACGCTTTCGGGTCCAAGCTGCTGCTCATGCCGCAAATTTCGTGAAAATCCGTCCAGCAGTTTGGGCTTTAGTTTTTTCCACATTCAGTCTATGGGAAAAAAGAAATTTTGGGACCCCCATATAACTTTGGACCAAACCTCACCAAACTTTGCAAAACAATTCAGAGTGGGCCATATACTTTTTTTTTTTACAAAGTTTGGTGTGGATTCGTCCAGGGGGAGCGGAGTTATAAAAAGTGTTCTTCCTATGGGATTAGCAACTTAACCATAACTACACGCCCACTAACGTGGCCGTGTAATATATTGAAATATACATATTGTAATATATTGAAATAAGATGACCCTCACCCATCCCATATTGCACGCAGAAGAATGAAGTGTAATTTTGAGCCTTTCATCACTAAGCAAGGATTATTGGTTGTCACTGAATACATGAAGCAATGTATGTTATCAATATATATTCAATGATTTTCTTAAAATGTACAATTTCAAATGTATTCAATTAAGTATCGTGATATGTATGGTTTAATATGATGTGTGCCGACCGTATAACAGAGTGTCCATTGTAGCAGACATGTAACCTCTGAGCATTGAATCATGCACTTTGTATTGTAAGCAGAACGTTGCACACCCTTTAATGTTTCCATGCACACACTAACCTATTGCTTCCTCATTTGACTGCATGTTCTATGTGTGCCCCCCCCATAACATAAACAATGTACGGACCAACTTGCCACAGAGCCTTTTCTCCCCTCTCATGTACCACTGCATGCACAGCCCCCCACCTTCCCTCACACTCTGGCCGGGCTGAGATGTGAAGCCCTGCCCCTGTTAATGATCTGATGTTACAATTGTAACCCTTCACCCTTACTTTGTGCCTGCACCCAGCGAGCGCCCTCCCAAGCCCCCAGACTCTGATTGAAAGAAATATGGTTGACAAGCCTCCCATCCCACCTTCTTCTGAGTTACCGACTGAGTGCCCTCTGACCCGGTAGTATCCCAGCTCACCCTAACCACCAATGACCATAAAGGCCATATATTTTCTCTTGTACTAACACACTACAAAGGTGTTCCTCAATAGATCTAACAAGGAGGAATGTTAGATGTATCACTGCCTGTGCCCCCTGATAAGCCTCCTGAACCCATGAAAGCTGCTCACCTATTGTTCACCCCGTGTATATTTTTTAGAATACTGAACGACTCACACCCAGAGTTATGTGTTATGTCTCCTGTGATGTTAGAATAACGGTTTGTAGGATTTACATGGTATTAAGAATTATCACTAACAAAGACTGAGTGTGAGGCCACAATCGCAAATGTTAGCATAGTCAAAGATGTATTAATCAACCATCAACTGACCAAAACTCCACCCTGGTGAGTTCAGCTGACCTGCAAGCATCACAATGGCACCACGTAGACCTCCGCCAATCCTGGAGCACTGGTCCTAAGTATTACAAAGTGTCTAGTCTTCACCACCCAATCCCCACAACTCATGTGCCCCATATAACTTACGTCATCTATGATGCAACTTTTTAATAAATGAGAATGTTTGCTGATGTTGGGCAGAGCGCTCTCAGAGTTTGCAGAGTTCTCTGCTTGCCCTATATTGGTTTAGATAAACTTTTACTTTTTTATTTCACCCGCACTTGGTCTTGGTTTTGGTCTCATTCTCATCTGGGGTGGGTGTGTCCATCATTGTCTCTCACTGGGGAGTTTTAAATCCCTTTTTGGGGGATGCTCACTTTCAAGTGGTGACCCCTAGGACGTGATTTGTTCTTTTGTTCCTTTTGGCATGAGACGTCCCCGGCCACAGCTGATACCCAAGGCGCGCCCCCTCAAGAGAGCTGGCCGCCAACGGCAATTGGTACGCTTAGACGTGTGCACACAGACAGGCGAGAGGGTACGGGTCCCACTTTACAAAACCCAAAGTACCGCTGGCCAGAGCTGGGGACGGCCATTGAGCGTGGGGCAGCGCCTGGACGTAGTGGGTCCGGAGGGTCTTGGATCAAGACGGACACGTGAGTTTCAAGTGCGAGCGACATTAAAAGGAGTTGAATGAAGAACATATTATATGAGGTCAGACTAAGTTAAGGGGCTCTTGGGGGTATAATCGATACTATTTTATTCTTTTTCTTTCTCTGCATATGGCCATTAGGACGGGGTAGAAGGCGGCACTGCATAGTGCTATCTTGACTAGTATTGGGAATAAGTGGAAAAATAGAAAAAATAAGTGGGAGTCTTGCATATGGGAAAGACTCACAATTTAGAAATGCTATATTCTTTTCCTTTTTTCTGATTTATGGGAAGATATTCAGACAACCTAAGGGATAAGGGGTGTATAGTGCTGGGGTAAAGGAGATCCTCATTAATAAGAACATTGAGAGAAGACACGGAGGGTATGTGTTATGTGTTGTATATGAACTGTCTATTGGTCAATGTTATGTACTGAATTTGTTATGTCTTTTGTGATCACTGCATCTTGATAATGGCTAAAATAACTATACTGTTTTTCTATGAATAAGTGGTCATTGTAAGTGTGACACTTTTTAAGACTCGGTGTAGGTGTATAGAAGTGGTATATTAATGACACAATACTGGTATAGTTGCAATGTAACTACATAACACACACACACACCAGTAAGAGGTACAAAGGGGGACGAGAACTTAACATGGGTGCGGAAACACTACTGGCCCATACCAAGTTACGCAGAGAGAATAACTAAATACCATGATCAGTGGACCATGGAATTAAAAGGAGAAAGGCTACCACAGGTATGGCCCCAGGGAGGATCCTTCGATCCTTTGATAAAAACGTACTGCATATGGTGGCCACATGCCTATTTGTAAAATATAAAGGAAAGCAATTGCAGAATAGAAGGGAGATAATAGACATGTGGAGGTTATTTGAAGAGGTGCCTCCAATAAAAAGGAAAGAGCAAATAAAGGAACAGGTTGCATCTCCCCTGGCAATAGAAAATAACGGAAAGGAGGGTGAAGAAAAGGAAGGGCAGTAGAGGTTGTACGAATATACCCCCTCTTAAACAAACCAGTGCCAGCTGAGGGATACAATGACCCGGTGTATGTGTCAAAACCCACCTCCCAAACCACACCATGACCCACAGCACCCCCACCATATGAGTGCCCAAGAGCGAGTGGACAGGGGAGTACCCCGGCAATAGATATTGAAAAGTTTACAGAAGATTTAGACTCAAGGTTATCGTTAGCCCGGAGTGAATTGTCCAGACTAAGAGATATGTGCGAACAGAGTGGATCAGGTACTGCCAGGGTCAATCAGACACAGATATCACGGACGACTGACAGATCCATAGAAGAAGGGTGGAAGAAGGGGGAGATACTATTTTGAATAAACGATGAACCAACAAGGATAATAGAGCAACACACGCCTGAGCGAGAAACAATGGGAGAGGGCATGGCATTGGGAGGAGCGGAAGAACTGTGGTGTAACATAGAGGAAGAGGAGTTAGAAGGAAGGAGAATAGGGATTGCAGCAGGAGAAGCACCAGTGAAGTTAGATGAAACACCTCTGGGTCGGCAAATTGAAGAAGAATGGAATGGAAGGCTAGGAAGCAGAGTGGGGAGGATGGACTTACTGGGCAAAAGAGGGACAAAGGTGAGTAAGGGCAAAGGGCTAAAAGGAAGGTTGCAGTTGCCACTGATACACAGGGGAGGAGGGAGGCCAAATTACATACCATGGGCACAGATGGATAAAGCAAATGTATTAAAACTATTACCTCCACTTTCAGGAGGTGCAAGTAAATGGATCTATGCATTCCAGAACAACACTGCAGGGGTTCCTTTGGCAGTAGGTGACGTTAAAAGCTTGCTGGTATCCGCAGTGGGTGATCAAGCTGATCTGGTTTTGGCGAAAGCAGACTTCCCAGGAATAACATTAGATTGTGACCACCATGATGGCACTTCCTTTAACACAGTAAGAGCAAAAATCTGGGACGCATTAAGAGACACATTCCCAGATACACCTGATTTACAGTCAGTAATGCAATGCACAATGAATGACGAAGAAGATGCAATTGCCTTCATTTTACGGGTACAGGAGATGTGGAGAGCGGAAACGGGCACGGCTTGGGATCAGTCAACCTCCCTGTTCTACTTTATAATAAAAAGAGGACTCCCGAAAGAAGTTCAGAAAGCGCTCGATAAAATAGCTGGGATTGAAGCCAAAGGCTGGCCTGAGATACAAAGCATCATAGTACACCATTGCTAAAAGATCAAAGAAAGGAAGATGGAGATATCACAGAGAAGACTGGCAGACGACGAGGCAAAATTAATTCAGACAAAACTAGTGAAGGTCACAGCAGCTGTAGCTGCACTCCCCACAGACAGGTACAGAGAGGAGGAGGAAGGGTCAACACCAATTCAATCAAGAATGACAGCCAATTGGGCAAGAAATGGACACGAGCAGTGGAATGGTGAGGAACAATATGGAGGGCCACAGTGGCAAGTAAGGAGTGCCCGTGGAGGACGAGGTGGGTACAGATGGCAAAGAGGGGGTGGTCGAGGGTATGGAGGGCATGGCGAGTACGAAGGTCCAGACCCAAGGGGAGGACAAGGGAATTGTTGGAATTGCAGGAGGTGGGGACATTTTTCAAGGGAGTGTAGAAGCAGACCCATGAATAATTATCAAAATGAACAGCAGTATGGCCACCCCTACCCACATGGGCTGCCAATGAGAGGTGGTTGGAGAGAAGAAGAGCAAGATCAGAGATACACAGATGAGCGAAGGGCACCCCGTGTAATGTTCAACAGCACCCACAATAATGCGAACACATTACCCATGTACAAGGTAACCCTTTCATCACCACGGCAAATGATGCACCAACACCCTTTGGTGGAGTGGCAGTGGTATCGGGGAATGTTTTTGACAATGGGGGAATGACAAGGCATCCAGTATAGGACAGCCCACAGAGAGCACTTTCATGTCCAGTACTATCGACAACCCTCGATGCAGCAGAGGAACCATTGGTGGGGGCGGAGATAGGGAATAAACAATTCATTTTTATGGTGGACTCGGGAGCCAAAAAATCATGCCTACGAGAAGGCAGGTTTCCGTTATCTAATCGTGAATTGGAAACACAAGGGTTCTCTGGGGCGGTGGTAGAAGTTCCTTGCACAGAAGTTTTGGATGTAACAGTGGGTGGGAAGACAGTATGAGCACCTTTACTGTACTATGAAGAATCACCTATTAACTTGCTGGGGATGGACCTCCTCAGCAAGCTCAATATGACTATATTGTTCACTGAAAGAGGGATAGTCTGCTCGACCCCAGGGATCTGCCCATTGCGAGTGATGTTGGTAGTACACACACGAGCCACAGCACCAGATGTACACGGCATACCAGTTGATCTAGACATGTTCATCCAGGGGCTAAAAACACTAGCACGATTGGTCCCTGAGTTAAAGCGCCAAGAGTGGATATTGCCCACAGAGTTTGTTTTCCTGTTTTCCGCCCAATAGCACGCCCAGAAATTATGCCAGGAACAGTGATGTCTTTAGATTTGCACGCAGTACAGGTGTCCGCGCAAAGAATAGCGGTCATAGGAATGGACATACATGGGTGTGAGTGGCGAACAGTATTGTGCATTATTGCTCATATTGCACTGTGAGAAATGTCAAATGAGGACCTTTTTACGGATTCAGACCGTGATGGGGAAATAGTGATGGAGATTGTGATCCCCTGCAATATCATGATACAAACAAGACAGGTACCAGTACAGGTAATGGCAGTAGTAGGGGTTCCACATTCCTTTTTGAATGATGACATGCAACTGGTGCCACACGAACTATGAACCACAGGCCCACATGATATGGGTCTGCTGCGCGAGTTGATACCAGTAAAAATAAAACTCAAACCAGGGGCGTTGCTACCCCGAGTAAAACAATACCCCCTGTCCCAAGAAGCAGAAGAAGGGATAAAAGAAACAACATATGCACTGCTGGTGCAAAGGATAATAGTGCCCTCAAATTCACCATGTAATGCTTGCATCTATCCCATCAAGAAAGCAAAGGGCAGGGCATGGAGGATGATCCAGGACCTACGCCCCCTTAATGACGTCATACAAAAAAGAATGTCTATTGGTCCCAAATCCTGCATCAATTTTGTGTAGTATACCAAAAGATGCATCATGTTTTAAAGTCATGGACTTGAAGAACGCATTCTTCTCAGACCCACTGGACCCTGAATCCCAATATTTGACAGCATTCACCCTGCAAGGGAAAAGATATGAGCATTGCAGATTACCTCAGGGATATTGTGAAAGCCCAAGTATATTCAACAGAATTCTACATGAAGAACTAGGGAATATTGCCACAAAGAGCATGATCATTCAATATGTAGATGATCTACTGATTTGCAGGAAAGATGAAGATGAGTGCAGGAAAGACTATTACACTTTTGAAATTGTTGGCCCATAAAGGTTACAAGGTGGACAAGGAGAAATTACAATACTGTCAGGAAGAAGTGTTGCACCTGGGCCAATCAATATCAAAGGATGGTAAAAGAATCATACCAGACAGGGCGGCTGCAGTACGCGCTGTAAATGAGCCTAAGACAGTGAAGGAAATGCAGAAGTTTCTTGGCATGTGCAATTACTGCCATGCCTGGATCTCAGAATATGCAGGATACACAAAACCATTACTGCAGGGACTTAAAGACGCACAAAAGGAAAACACAGAAATACAATGGACAACAGAAATGCATGATGCATTCAGCACATTAAAAGAACTGATCTCAACAGCACCAGTACTCGCAAACCCAGATTATGAAAGCGAGTTCTACTTATTTTTACATTATAATGGGAAACTTATGACAGCAGTGCCAACACAAAAAAACATCTTTGGGTCACAAGCCTCTGGCGTACTACAGTGGTACACTAGATGCAGTCATGCAAGGACACTTCGCTTGCGAGCTGTCTCTCGCAGCTGCAGTATTCGCAATAGAGAAAAGTGCAACGATTGTGATGGGATGCTCTGTGACACTGTTTGTGGAACATTCACTATTCGCAATATTAGAAAGATCAAAGAGCACACTGACAACACAAAGAGCCACAGCCTATGAGATTATCCTATCGAGCACTAACTTACACATACTGAGATGTAAAACAGTTAACCTCGCAAAATTTATTACAGAAGCATGCACAATGGGAAACATGCAAGCACAAGATTGTGTTACATATAAAGGAGAAGATGGAGACACACCCACAGCAAGCGAAAATGCACTATCTGAAGGAGAAATATACTTTATAGATGGGTCAGCATCAATAAATGCAGAGACAGGAGAGAAACATGTGGGGGTGGCTGTTGTGCAACTAGAGGAAGGTGAATATGAAGTACTCGTCCAACAAAGGTTATCTGCCCATTACCCAGCACAAGAATCAGAGTTAGTTGCACTCACCGAAGCACTCCATGCAGTGAAGGGATGCACGGTAACAATTTACACTGGCTCTGCATACATGACAACAATAGTACATGGGGGATTGGCTAGATGGGGAGGAGAGGATTCCACAGAGCAGATGGGTCCCCAGTGCAGCACGCGGAGCTACTAAAAGAGTTGATCGAGGCGTTAAAGGAACCTACGGTTGTGGCCATAGTGAAATGCCAGGCCCATACAAACAACAATGATGTCATCTCTTTAGGAAACACGGCAGCGGACGCTGTTGCGAAAGAGGCATCATATTTAGCAAAGGGAAAAACAGGTGAGTACATATTACAGAAACATGTAGAAGAAGATCGCCCTGATGGGTATAATTCAATGCCCATTTCTCAGATATTAGAATTACAACAAGGGGCGACTGTTGAGGAAAAGGAGTTGTGGGAGAAAAGACGGTGTAGCCAGTCATCCACTGATCTCCTTTGGCGTCAAAACAATACGGGTACAGTAGTAATGCCCCATAAGCTACTAGAAATAGCGTTTCAACAGCTTCACTTCCCGGCTCACAATGCCAAACAACACATTGCAGCAGAGATACAGGAAAAATGGTTTGCACCAGGGTTGCAGGAACAAATATCAAAAATGGACATGGAATGTACAACATGTCAAGTATATAATTCAGGAATGACACTCAGAACACTGCGAGGAACACTGCCCAAACCAACTGGCCCATTCAGAGAGTTGCATATAGATGACACCGGCATGGGCGAAAGATGCAATGGATCACGCTACATGACAGTGGTGGTGTGCCCTTTCTCAAGATGGGTGGAGGCAGGCCCTTGCGCCCACCCAGATGCAAAGGGTGCAGCAAAGTTCCTAGTGCGGGAAGTGTTTCCCCGTTGGGGAATCTGCGACATAATACGCTCAGATAATGGGACACATTTTGCCAATGATCTGTTCAAAGAAGTAACTGCAATGTTGGGAATAACACTTAAATTGTGCACTATTTATCATCTGCAATCAAACGGCATGGTTGAGAAAATAAACAGCCTCCTAAAGGGGAGATTGGCAAAATTGTGTTTCGCCCTAAAGAAAACCTGGGTGTACTGCTTACCATTGGCCTTATTTGAACTGAGAAATCAACCCAGCAAGGACCACCATTTGTCACCCCATGAGATTGTGGCAGGAAGACGCATGCATACAGCTCACTCTCCACTCCGCAGATACTCGGATGCCCACAGGGGTGCAACTGTATTAGGGGAAGACTTGCCTAAGCTCACTAAAGTGGCCTGCATGATTGCCAGGCAGCTAGCACCCCCGTTCACACAAGAATCAGCAAGTGACACAGTAACACCAGCAGCAGACAGTCCAACAGGTCAGCTAATGCCAGGGGAGATGGTGTAAGTGAGAAGTTTAGTACGTCGGTGGAACACTCCAAGATTTCATGGCCCATATGAAGTGTTGTATTGCACACCCACAGTCGTCAAGGTGAAGGGGCTGAGATACTGGATACATTTGACAGATATACGAAAAGCTTATGAAAGTGTAACACAAGAAACAGAAACGGGAACGGCAGAAGAGGAAACACAAAATTAATAATCAAAATGGTGTAGATTGAGAGGTACACACATGTCAGAAAAAAGAAACACTAAGTGAAGAAGTAGAATGATGTATAAAACAAAGTTAATGGAACAAAGAAAAATTGCTCTCTCTCTTTCTCTCTCTCTCTCTCTCTATCTATCTCTCTCTCTCTCTCTCTTTCTATCTCCTTCCCTCTCACAGTGTAAGTAATAATATGCTAGCGTTAATTGAATTAAAAAATGAAAATAAAAAGAAAATGAAATGAACAAAAATATATATGTGAAAACTGTAATGTATATGAGTTGCTTAATACACTTTTATGTCTCATTATGTAGGAGAAACGATGGCAACGGAGGAGGCCCCTGATGTAAACAGCATTAGAATAGATAGAAACGGAAATAGTAACTTTGACTTGCATAGATACAGTTACGAATGCAGTCTTTTTATGTGTGCTGTGATATTTTTCTCAATGATGTTTGGATTAGTAGTATATTGGGCTGTAGTGTTTATATCAATTGATATAAATGAGGGGGGAGGGAATGGCACAAGCATGATAACACAGAGGATTCACCTCATATGGGATGGGTTTAAACTAATATGGGGATATGGGACACACCACTGTGGCACACGGCATACAAATAGTACAACTGATGCACAGGTATCAGTACGCCCCACTGCCCCATACAATGCATCTGAATACAATATTTACAAATTGAATGTGTCCCAAGTTCTTCAGCATTACCCTGGTTATACGATGACACCACCACAAGTGTGACACCACTACCACTATCTGAAACTACCATAGGCAGTCCTTCCCCCACAAGTGTAGCGCAAGAAAATGCCGAGACAGCCGAGAGGTTTATTGCCTTGTACAATGAATGGGAAAAGTGGGTTCTGGGGGGAACACCTTTAATGCAGCATGATGTAGAGAAAGGAAGAGTCCATCCCAAGGGTGATAGAAGAAGAAGAAGAAGAAGGGAGGCGGGGAGAAGGAAGTATGATGAATATTCTGGATTGGGATTAGACACAATAGAAGATCCACGACACCTACACCAGTCCAACAAGTGGTATGCAGACATGAGTTCCACTGCAAAGCAAAGTACTAGTGAGAGTTGTTACATGTGCTCTCTTATTCCCCACACCTCAGGTACCCCCAAGGTGCTCCTGCCACAAGAGTCACCTATTGCAGATGCCCAGTGTCTCCTTTATATCGCCTTATGCAGAATAAAGAACACCTTCCAGGCACACACAGTCTCTTCTGAAATTCTACAGAATGAAAAAGCTTGCCATTCAAGACCCAAAGGGGTGGTGTGCCTGAAGGAACCATTTTTAGTGATCAATGGAACATTGTATTCGGACAATAAATGGCAAGACAAACAAATGACATGCAAGGCAGAAGCACTACGAGGGTTGGCAGCAGAAAATCTGCAGTGGATCGAGAAAACATGCGCTCCGATATTGGGCCCAGCACATCACCAAACTCACCTCGGTAACGGCCTTGGAAAAGCCCTTCAAACTGCAAAAAGAAATAACCTACGAACTATGCTTTCTCGGCGAAGGTAAAATAAACATGGGCACAAATAAGAACTGTAACAAAACGCTCATCATCCCAGACATGAAGAAAGGGACAGCTGCATTAATGGATACTTACTGGGTTTGTGGTAAACAGGCATACTTGCACCTCCCACAGTCCTGGAGGGGCACGTGTTCTCTGGCTACGCTACATTCCGCACTGATGGTGGTCCCGGAGAGTCATATTCAAGAGGGGATGGGGCTGCCGGCCGTCCAAGAACCAGAGGCTCCACAACCAACCAATGAGGCCCCAGTGTATGCCTTATCCGCGGAGAACATGTAAAGCCCAGTATCCAGAAAAAGAAGGTCGTCCAATTACATATCTAAGGCATCCACAGAACATTTGGCACAAATTCTAGACAGGTTCCGGTTGTTCAATTCACTGAAACATTTTTCGCCTCCCTCGTCCCAAGTATCCAAGCGCGAGCCAATGCAAAATGGCTCCAAATTATGTGCTGGGAGCTGATCCAACTGGCCAATGACACAGAAGAAGGATTCAATGCGATCAAGATGGAGCTAAGGGTCCTACGGCTAAAGACAATGCAGAACAGGTACGTCTTAGACCTGTTGACGCCATGAATGGAGGTGTTTTCCGAAAAATAGGGAGGGCATGTTGCACTTTCATACCTTCTGCAGACACGGACAATGTAACTCTGTCTCACGTTATTGCAGCCGTGCACAACCTGGGCGAGCGGATGAAGGAAGAAGGAGGGGTGCAGCCAAGCTTGTGGTTCACTTTCCTTTTCTCATGGGTACCTTCCTGGCTCGGGATGACTGACAAACTATTGGTACCTATCATCATTTTTTTGCTCCTGATATTTTGTGTGTGCCAGCTGGATCTTCGATGCTGCGCAAACACAGTCCCTAATGGTGCAATGATGAGGGTGACAATGGGCAACGCTAAAGGAGTGGCACAGATGATACATGAAGCACAAGTACAAACAGGTCAGGACCCGGGGCCCAAATATAGAATGGTACCACTGTATTATGATGGGTACATAGTAGATAATTTATATCACACAACAATAAAAGAACCACGTAGACTAGAATGGTATAAGGAGGTATTGGTAGACCTGGAGGGAGACAGGTGGTTTATATACATGACTTCCACTCCTGATGAATATGCTAGAGCTGGGCAGAGCCTCCGGGGAGTGTGTAGCGCCTAGATGTCAAGAACGGGAACACCTGCCTGGGACGAAGTGGTAGCTGAGGAAGAAGAACGGAGGAGGTTGGGTGAACTGCAATATTCGTTACTTAAGTAACAAAAGGGGGGAATGTATGGGAGGGAAGGTCTTCATGGCCCCCCTCACCTCCATTCTCACCAAGCATTCACACTATGACTCTTCCAGCAGCCACCCATGCACCTGTGACCAGGGATGCAGGTTGACTGCAGACCGACACATGTGGCTGCAATGCTCATCTGATAGGATGGTACCAGACTCTGTTTAGTGACACACTCAGGCTCCATCTTGAACAAAACTACTTAGGCCTCACTGGCCCAAGCGGCCCGCAGGTCTGCAGCTCTCCCCTCCTGATTGTGCAAAGCAAGCCCGACGCTTTCCTCATCCTCCTCCCCTCGGCGGGCCTTCTGCCAGCCTGTTCTCAATGGAAACTAGGCGCTAACAAGTTACATGACAAACACTGTATCTTTCGCCTTCTGCAGTCCTTCATTGACCTGCAGATGAACGAGCCGAAGCTGGGGTTTGAGAAAACACAAGCTATCTCCATAAAACTTGTCCTGTCCCCTCGCAGACCCCACATTTATGAACTATGCAGAGGATAACTCCCCAACCCTGTTCCCCGTTTGTAGTGCCAGATACACATACATAGCTTGGGTGCCACCCTGTTTCACCCACACAGCTAATCCCTCTGAAGGGACTGTAAATTCACTCCTGTTGTTGTATGCCACGAGATTGATTTTGTATATATATATATATATATATATATTTATATATATATACTCAATGAAAACACTTTGTTAAAGGGACGTTATGGTTAAGTTGGACTAATAAAAACCTATGAAATTCATAGAAAAAACTTTGTTAAACAGACGTTATGGTTCCAAGTAAATCCGAAAAACCCCTGAAATTCGTCAGTTATGGTAAGCTAAGCAACCATAACTTGTGCAACCACTGTGCACAGCTAAGACTAACATCCAGGACATCAAAGATGACATCACCAATGTCATTGATGACATCACTGATGACATCTCATATCTGGGCTACTTGTTTTTGTTCCTTGACATATATAGGCCAGGTGGTTTTGTTCACTGGCAGTCAGAATAATACAATTTAAAAAGGTGCTATATATCTAGATGTTAACCTTGTCATATGTTCTTTAAGTACTTTCCTTAGGGTTTGGTCTCAGCTCATGGTGCACATACATGGGGAAATGATCAGGCCTCAAACACACAATTCATTTGTATACATGAAGATACACTTTAATGTCATTAACATTTTCTGATGATGCAGTTTCTTTCTTCCTTACATTGGTTTCCCTGTATGTGCCTCTGATTTGTATGCATTGTCGTGCTTCATATGTATTGTTTGTACCAGCACAAGTGCTGTAAGTTTTGAATTGTTAGCTAGTTATTACATGTTTAACATTACTCAAATCTCTGATAAGGGAGCATTAATTGTTGTAATATCCAAAATTACAATATTATAAATAGTGTACTTCCATGGTGCATGCTGCAGTCATTGTCTATGTTTATATATGATTAGGTTTCTGTATTAACAACAACACTCCAATACAATGATATTAGATGAGTACATTCTTTAACAGATTAAGTAGTTCATGATAGGTCTCCCGATCACTCCTGACATCTTGTTATCAACAATAAAAACACAACTCCTTGTAGAGACTTTTCATCAAAATGTATTTCACGTGTGATGTCATCACTGATGTCATTAATGACATTTGTGATGTCATCTTTGATGTCCTGGGTGTTAGTCTTGGCAGTGCACGGTGGTGGCGTGGGTTATGGTTGCTTAGCTTACCATAACTGGTGAATTTCAGGGGTTTTTCGGTTTTACTTGGAACCATAACATCTGTTTAACAAAGTTTTTTCTTTGAATTTCATAGGTTTTTGTTAGTCCAACTGAACCATAACGTCCCTTTAACAAAGTTGTTTCATTGAATTTCATAGGTTTTTATTAGTGCAACTTAACCATAATGTCCCTTTAGCACAGTTTTTCAGTGAATTTCATAGGTTTTTACCAGTGCATGACATTGTGCTACAACTTACTAATATCATACTTACCCAATATAGCAATATTTGTGTCCAATTTCCAAAGTGTCACCTTAAAACTCTGCCATTTCCCACCATCTGGAATAATTTTTAACACTTCTATACACTTCTTGCAACTATTTCAACTAGTTTTGCAGCCGTAGACGTCTATGAACATCTGACTTCATAGCAGACCTTCCAGACAGTGCCACATGACCATACACTGGCGCTCGGCATGATGCCGTGTCTGAGAACCCGTCCGCACTACACGATAAGAGCTCTGCTTGGCGGACAGTTCGGAACTGCATTTTCTACTGATCTAGGAACTTGCACAGCTCCAACACCTATTCCTACTCATTATCCATTAACAATCTAGTACACAGTAAATACTTTTAGCAAAACTGCTATTTATCTTTAAATGGCATCAGCTAATGCCATCCCTCCTCCCCAAGAGCCACCACCACTGCTGTAATCAAGGAGCATGAGAAACAGTGCCCCCTACCTTAGAAATAACACACGCGCAACATTTTCCCTTGTCCACCTAACCCTCCATATTAGTCTTTGGTTGCTCTTCCCTCATTTCCCTCCCCACCTTTCGTTCTCAGCTCAGCTCTCCTGCCCAGAAAAATACATCCAAAAACAACAAACGACATATTCCTTTAGGAACCACCTTTCACAGTTAAAAAATAGAACTAAAAAAAAAATGTATAGACTCCATCTACTTTATATTTCTCAGTAAAGTACATAGACTAAATAAGATTTTCAAACATTTCAATTTGCATTTTGTGTTATGCTAATGGGAATATTGTGGCAGGAACTGGAATGATGGATACTGGCCCAGCAGCCCAAGTTATCAGCCCAAGCGAAGTGAAGGTGGATAATGAGGTCTCTGGACCATTATCCCCCCATTCCAGCCCTTGAAATGGGAGATGAAGGCCATTATCACCCTAGGTTGCCAAACCCTGGGTGCTAAAAAATAGGCTTTTTCTTCCAACACCGGGAAGCCTGTGGCATCCCGGTGTAGGAAGGAAAATCCTTTTCCTTGATGGCCACCATGAAAAGGGAAGGTGAGGGTTTCATACAGGGCCCCCTTCGCTTTCCATAGCAGCCTGCAGAAGGCAAAAAGAGAACCCTATGACCATATTACCACAAGCACATTTTTCTTCCTTTTCAAATCTATCCTAATTTTGAATAACTTTACCACAAAGCCAGTCCCATGTGGACATGGCCACTTTAATCTTATGTGTTGTCCCTTGTGGTCATGGCCAGTAGCCAGATTGTCCAGATCATGACCTTATTCCATGACCCGGACAATCTGGCCACTGCCCATGGCCACAGGCTACCCCTCAGTCACTAAAGGTATACCGCTATTTTTTGTAGCTACATTATGGGCCTCATTACGACTGAGGCAGAATGTGTTAATGGGCTGCGCTAAAGGAGGCGGACCCATTAAACCCGTTCCGCCTCATTACAAGCTCCCCTCGCGGGACCCGGTATGTAACGCCTGGACAAACCATGCGTCCTTACCGGGTCCTGCGATGGGAAGAGGGAGCAAACAACGGGCCGCTCATGATCGGCCCGTTGTTTGCACCCTCTCCCATTCCCATTGAGCCCCAGGGGGGCTCAGATGAGAATGGGGGAAGATCCGGACCCGGGTTCCTAGAGAGAGGAATTACCGGGCCTTCCAAACCCGGAATGGTTCAGTAATTCCCCATTTTGGGAACCCGGACGCAGACCCGAAGTCGTAATGAGGCCCTATGACACTTGTCAAATAATAAAACACTGGCACATTTGCAAAATCATGCTTGTAGGTCCTTGCCAATGCTCCTTACGCAAGTTTGCTGGAAATCCACCCATGTTTTATTTTTTCAAAAGTGTCAAATGTATGCACATACAATCGTCATATAACCAGCCCCCACTTGACAAAATCCATTCAGAATTACGAAAACATCTAAATCTAGATCTATAATCTTTTTGCAAACCTTTGTGTAGATTTGTGAAATGGCACCACATTTATAAGCCTTTACAATATTTTGGGACCCCCCCTCTAATTTTTCTCCCTCTCGACAGAATCCCACCAAACCTCGCAAAAACATGTATATCTTGATCTATTATCAGTTTGCCAAATGAAGTGTAGATTAGTCAAATGGCACCTCATTTATAAGCATTTACATTATTTTGGGACCCCCCTCTAATTTTGCCCCCTCTTCACAAAATCCTACCAAACTTCGGAAAAACATTCATATCAAAATGTATTATCACTTTCCTAAATTAAGTGAGGATTCATCAAATGGCACCTCATTTATAAGCATTTACATTATTTTGGGTCCCCCCTCTAATTTTTCCCCCTCATGACAGAATCCCACCAAACTTGGCATACTCACTCAGAATCAGCCCAGGAATACGCATGCATGATTTCATGCAGTTCCACTAAGTGGCGCCAAAGTTATAAGCCATCCAAGAACTGCATTTCACCAACCCTGTAATGCCAAGGTGTTTGCGAGCTTTCACAGGACTGTTCGCGAACATCCGAACTGTTCGTGGACTTTCGCAGCAAAAAACGACAGTTTTTTTTGCTTCTTGCAGCCATATCCCATCCCATCCTCATCACCCCTCACCTCCCCGGAGATTATTTGATAAGTTTGATGAGTGGAATGCTGTGTTTTCATATGTTTTTACGGCGATGTCCGTGGACATAGGCCACTATCCGTGAATCCAAGATGGCGGGCGTTTCCAAAAATCTGATGCACTTCACGCTCCTCACCATCCAATCAGAGCACGTTGCATGTCCGCGACATGACGCAAGCCGATTAGCCAATCAGGACACTCTCCGCGGAGCGAACAGGGAAGTGTGTCCGCAGACCGGCCATAGATATCACTAATTTTTTGTGACCTACTTTTTGGTCATTTTTTTAAGAACTACTGGATTGATTTTCACCAAATTTACAAAAGCCTGCTTTCGGGATCAAGCCGCTGCACCTGCCTCAAATTTGGTGAAAATCCATCCAGAGGTTTGGGCGTAGGCATGAGCAAAGTTTTCTCCCCATTCAGTCTATGGGAAAAAAAGAAATTTTGGGACCCCCCCTATAACTTTGCCCCCCTGGACCAAACCTCACCAAATTTTGCAAAAGAAATCAGAGTGGGCCATATACCTTTTTTGCAAAGTTTGGTGAGGATTCGTCCAGGGAGAGCGAAGTTATAAGCTGCCCAGAAAGTGCTCTTCCAATGGGTTTAGCATATATATTTTTTTGAAATAAGATGACCCTCACCCGTCCCAGATTGCATGCAGCACCATGAAGTGTATGTTTAAGCCTTTTATCACTAAGCAAGGATTATTGGTTGTCACTGAATACACAAAGCAATGTATGTTATCAATATATATTCAATGATTTTCTTAAGATGTACGATTTCAAATGTATTCAATTAAGCATTGCGATATGTATGGTTTAATATAATGTGTGCCGACTGCATAATAGAGTGTCCTTTGTAGCACAAGTGTAACCTCTCAGCATTGAATCATGTACTTTGTACTGTAAGCAGAACGTTGCACACCCTTTAATGTTTCCATTCACACACTAACCTATTGCTTCCTCATTTTACTGCATGCTCTATGTGTGTCCCCCCCACCCCATAACATAAACAATGTACGGCCCAACTTGCCACAGAGCCTTTTCTCCCCTCTCATGAACCACTGCATGCACAGCCCCCACCTTCCCTCCCACTCTGGCCGGGCTTCGATGTGAAGCCCTGGCCCTGTGAATGATGTGATGCTACAATTATAACCCCTCTCCCTTCCCTTGTGCCTGCACCCAGCGAACGCCCTCCCAAGCCACCAGACTCTGATTGAAAGAAATATGGTTGACAAGCCTCCCATCCCACCTTCTTCTGAGGTACCGACTGAGTGCCCTCTGACCCGGTAGTATCCCAGCTCACCCTAATCCCAAATGACCATAAAGGCCATATATTTGCTCTTGTACTAACACACTACAAAGCTGTCCCTCAATAGATCTAACAAGGAGGAATGCTAGATGTATCCCTGCCTGTGCCCCCTGATAAGCCTCCTGAACCCCTGAAAGCTGCTCACCTATTGTTTACGCTGTGTATAATATTTCTTAGAATAATGAACGACTCACACCCAGAGTTATGTGTTATGTCTCCTGTGATGTTAGAATAACGGTTTGTAGGATTTACATGGCATTATGAATTACCACTAACAAAGACTGAGTGTGTGAGGCCACAAGGGCAAATGTTAGCATAGTCAAAGATGTATCAATCAACTGCCCAAAGTTCCACCCTGATGAGTTCAGCTGACCTGCAAGCATCACACTGGCACCATGTGGACCTCCGCCAATCCTAGAACACCGGGCCTAAGGATTACATAGTGTCTAGTCTTCATCACCCAATCCCCACAACTTATGTGCCCCCTATATCTTACGTCATCTATGATGCAACTTTGTAATAAATGAAAATGTTTGCTTATGTTGGGCAAAGCGCTCTTGGAGTTTGCAGAGTTCTCCGCTTGCCCTATATTGGTTTAGATAAACATTTACTTTTTGACTTCACTCGCACTTGGTCTTGGTCTCATTCCCATCTGGGGTGTGTCCATCATTGTCGCTCACGGGGGAGTTTTAAATGCCTTTTTGGGGGATGCTCACTTTCATTCTGTAGCCACATCGCATAGCCATGGCTATGAAAGATGCTAGGTGGGGTAAAAATGGATTTGTGTCAGTTGCATTGGTCGTTATTGGTTTTTGTTACTTTTACATTTGTGTAGGTCTTAGTGATAGGTTGTGAGGAAAATGTAGTAGTTTTACTGGTATACAGTCCTCTTTTTTGGTGTTTGTTTTGGAAAGTGTAAAAGCCAACATTTTCTGCAGTTTTATCCTTGTGATTCCTGAACTCTGACTGTGCGCATGGCAGGAGTGTGGATGATGTGAAAATAAGTGTTAGTCTTTATGTACACATTTGAAGGTTTATTTGCAGTGCTGTGTGTGTTAGTTGTAGTGACCATTGCTGTCAGATGGTATTCATTATTATTTTCTTATTTTGGTGTTCTTGTACTTTTAATGTATCCTGAGGTATGCAGTACTTGTAGGTGTTTGGAGTGTTTTGTGAGGTAGTTCAATTGCTGGTGTTGTGCAAGCTCATTTTTGTAATGTGCTTATTTTTGTATTTTCTTGTAGCTGCATTGTTATCATCATCCCAATGGATTTGCACTAGATGTTGTACAGTTAACTCCTGTGAAAAGTCAACCTATATGCAAAAGATAGTGGTACTGATGCAGATGGAAGCAGAAGATGTATGGAAATCTTTTTTATGGCCTCTGTAGTATTTATAATGATTTTTCACATGGAGTGGAATCTCTCTGATTCCTTAAATGTGGCCTCTCCCTTGACTACCCGTTGGAGGCATTGTCCACAAAGGACTTTTATCACTGAACATGGGAAGTGTTATGAAGCAGTGCACCTGGTGAATGTGCACTTGGTTATGATACCGTTGTCGAAGTTTAGAAAAAAAGGGGGACAAATAAATTGTCACTTTAAAAAAAAAAGAACAATGGCAGGTAATCTGGTGTTGTACGAATAAATTCTCCCTTTTGCTAAATGTGGCATCTTCCTCAACTACCCAGTTGCAGCACTGTGCACATGACATTCATCATGGTTAGATTAGGTGTTGGTGGGAGAAGTTTGTGTACTGGATACTACTGCTGATGTAGAGGCTTAATTTCCACTTGGCGTTGTTGATGCACTGGTGGATGAACATTCTGCAGGTGGTGCTGATCTTCGTCTATGCAAGGAATGGGGACCATGCATTTTTCTTTTGTGATATTCCTGGGCTTTACAATATTCATCATCAACTTTGTCCTAGTGGACTCTCACCAGATGGTTGATCATTATCAATGTTCCTAGACTTTGAGACGGGATATCGGAAGGCCCACAGCATAGAGTCTTATTGCCGAAGGTGCACAGTACCTCCTCCACATCTTTCTCTATTTATACTCTCAGAAACATACATGGACTGTAACATTACTTGTTAATTAAACATAGTTGAACAAGAGATTAATAAAGAATTCCTCGAAATCTCGTGCAGACGGTCCCAATGGATTGACCAACGCAATATTTAGATTAGAACCAAACATCTGGGCAGCAATATTTAACCAACTCTTTAGGAAGATCATTGACACTCAGATATTACTGTCTACTTGGAAACAAGCAATAATAATCCCCTTTTATAAAAAGGGCGAAAGATCAAACCCTGCAAATTACCGCTTGATTGCTTTGACGGGCTGTGATAGTAAGATCTTCGCTGGGCTGGTTTTGCAAGATCTAGAAAAATGGGCATCAAGTCATCGCATACTATCAAAATTCCAAATAGGCTTTCGCAAAGGGCTCTCTATTATTCTCAATGGGTTGACGCTTAACATCCTAAAATCATAAAGTAAAAAAAAGAACTCAATGCCGACCTGTATCACCCAAATTGATCTTTCAAAAGCCTTTGATTTAGTAAATAGGACAACACTCTGGCATAAACTAAAGTTATGGAATATTCCTGAGGGCCTAATCCAAAATATTACTGGCCTTCATGACCACACATCAATACAGGTTAGATTAAATCTAACAGGCAACCTATCTCCGACTGTATCTACAGCTAAAGGAGTAAGGCACGGTTGCTTATTGGCTGCCCTTCTTTTTAATTTATATTTTGCCGACTTACCCTCATTCTTGCAAAATTACACCAGCAATTACAATTACCAGCAATTACCAGCAAATTACCAGCAATTACAATTACCAGCAAAATTACACCACCAATTACTACAGCTAAAGGAGTAAGGCACGGTTGCTTATTGGCTGCCCTTCTTTTTAATTTATATTTTGCCGACTTACCCTCATTCTTGCAAAATTACACCTTTGTTTCCCCTTCTTTAGGTAAATGCGAACTCCACTTTTAGGCCTATGCCGATAATATAGCCCTCATTGAACACATTCCTGTAGGGCTACAACATCTAATTAAAGCAATAGAGGTATATGCCAAAAGAAACAACTATTAAATAGTGTGTAATAACGTTCAGTAAATCAACTAAAAGGACACAAAAATCACACTGGACAATGGGAAATCAGGTAATCCCAATTGAAAAAAAAGTAAAATATTTAGGGTTTAACTTGAGATCCAACTAGTCAGTGCAGGACTTTACAGCGGAGCTGGAGAGCAAAACAGATCAATACATGTGTCAAATGAAAACACTTTTACATTTGTTCTGTAGATTCTCTCTCATGCCTTTAATAAAATTAAATAAAGGCAAAATTGTTCCACCCACTTTATACGGCATGGAATGTAATCAAAGTGTCCGTAATATCAATTGGGACCGGCTCGAAGGGCGCTTATGGAAAAGGACATTATCTCTACCTCTGTCCTTACCTATCTCATTGTTGAGGTATGAGTAAGGTTTACAGTCCTTGCAGTCCTATTTCAACTGGAAAGTTCATGCCCTCTATAGACTAATTCCTATTGCTCAGGATTATTCTCTGCATGAGAATATTCATGAATAACTTTTCATGCAGCAAAACCTCTATTTGTCGAATATTCAAAATGATGCCAAACAGATCATACAACATTGTGAATGCACTAGTAAGACCCTAATAGAAAATCCTGATAATTTGAAGCGCTCTCATGCGCACCGACGGGATACACACTAGAGCCTCATTTAGTAATTTGTAGAACGTTAACTATTTTTCCATATGTGAAAAATCAAGTAAATATGTGCTTCCATATATTAGAAGATTCCCCAACCCCACCTGGCGCACAGAGCTATTGTGTTTTTGTTTAAACTAGATTAAAAGTAATGAAACCCAACAAATCTGTCAAAAATTAGAACGCTCTGAAGTACAGAAACACAGGCACTCAGAGAAAAATATTTCTCCTATTTCATACATAATATAGACTGGATTTCCACCCAGGACATTTGGCATAGAGTCTCAGTTGGAAAAGCGATGTTGTTGTCTATTGCACTATTAAAACCTTTAAATGAATTTAATTTCATAAGAATGTCTTTATAATTTGAAAAAATGTAACAAATGTAAGTATGGAATTTTGTTCTTTTATGTATTTTTGTTTTATTCCTAGTTTTCTTTGATTCTCTACATATTTCTTTGTTTCATATATGCCTTTTTATACTAGAGATTTGTGAGTTTAACTGTCAGATGTAAAATGTGTAAACAGTCCTTTTATGTGGCTAGCTGCACAATAAATATATAAAAAAAGTGTTATTATGCAACTTGACTGGCATTTTAATGCAGCCAGTTTGGACATGTGTTCATACTTTGTAATGCATTTTTATTGGTGAACCCAAGTGAAGTATGTTCTTACGTAGGGATACTGCCATATATTGGCTGAACAAACATCAATATGTTTTCTTATAGTATCATTACTGGCATAATGCACAAAGCAAACATGAGTATGTTCTTATATGGGAATAATAGGGAATAATGGTGCAATCAGCATGGAAATGTATGGGCACAGCCAGTGTGAAAATGTTTTATAGTGGCACATATTGTTGGACAAGGCATCATGAAAATGTGTAGGAGAAGTGCTCCTGTGCACTGTTGGTGAATTGCATTTATTGGATTGTTTTCATGAGTTACCCTAGTAAACCCAATTGCAAACTGTTTGGCTTTTTATCCAATTTTTCTAAAAAGTGTGCTCTAAAATGCACCATTTTCACCTATTTAAAAAGAATTCTCAGGGGGAGAAACCCCCTTGGAGTGGTGCGGGCTCCCTCGCTCCGCTCGGTCGCTCTGGCATATCTGGGACAAATATTTACACCCCTCCAGGTAACAAATTCACTAGCTGCCACTGCCCTTTACCCTACACCTCCTCCTACCCAGTATCCCGAATTACTCTTCCCCACCAGCCCATGTCACATCCTCACCACTTTGCCTGTGCAACCTGCCCAAGCTCTCATACAGACCTCAAATCCTCTCATGCCAGGCCATCTTCCCCAACCACCACCAAGGTTGCCCTCATCCCAGAAATCCCCTGCCTCTCCATCAACTTCTGTGTTTCTGCCCCAGTGTGTGACATGCCATCACACTCTGTCCCTCTTCCTGTCACGTTGTGGTCTTCTCTTGGCAGCATTTCCTGCGCAGTCTCTTTTAGCGGAAACCCAAAGAACATAGTGAAAAGATGTTACACTGGTGATGAGCATATCTTCTTATCTACTCTTTTGCTTCATCGTCCTTAGACTGTCCATCTTGCTTTTAGAGGAGCATGCACAGTCCCTTTCTATCTTAAGTTTCCTTGGGAATCATCAGTCTGCTGGTGGCAATGAAGGTAGTTTTTTTTTTTTGAAATTTCAGTTTTATTGGTTTTTACAGGTAAAACAGTGACACCTCTTTGATGCAAGCATGTGCGCATAAGAAAAGAACATATAATCTGAATACAACAGAGACCATATAAGAGTGTGGCATGTGATTTGCTGGTAACATTAAAAGGAGAACATCGCAAACATCAATCACCCCCCTCCCCTTTCAGCCCTTTCAGTAGCGTCCCAGATGCGAGCAGGGACGTTTCTTCTGTTACTTATTAAAGTTCTTTACAGAGTTCGGATGGCAACAGTAGGCACGAGTGTCCGAGGGGAATGAGAACAACATGTTATTCATACAGGCATCAGATAGTTCTATGAGATCAAACTAAGGCATTACACACACCAATTTTCAAGTAATATATTGTGCACGGAAGTCAGCCCATTCGGTTTCCACCGAGGTACTATGTCCGTGTAGGGCAGCGGTCAAACTCTCCATTCTGAAGATGTTTCGGGCGACATTCACCCATTCCGTCTTAGTGGGGAGGGATGGTCTTTTCCATGCCATTGTGAGGCAAGCTCTTGCAGCCAACAGCAAGCCCAGGATCATCTTAGGGGCCTTTAGGATCATTTCGTCTTCTTCAATTAAGCCAAAGAGGACCAGTATGGGATGTTTTCCTCTGTCCTCACCATCTAGATCTTTTATCCAACTGAGGACTTCATCCCAATAAGCCTGACCTTGCCACAGCCCCACCACATGTGCCAGTAGTGCGCGTCTTGGCCACAGCCCCTCCAGCATTGCGGGTTGACCCCTTGATACATTTTAGCAAGTCTCAGCGGGTCGTACTGCCACCTGTAAAGGAGTTTGAGCGCGTGAAGTTTATATTGACATGATATTGATGATTTGGCTGTCTGCCTGCACATGCGCTGCCACAACTCGTCGTGTAGGGGTCTGCGTAGGTCTTTTTCCCATTTGTTCCTCAGTTTGGTTGAGGGGGCTATATTGGTTGTTATCAGAGCGTTATACATGGCGCTTATCAGACCTCTGGAGCCCATCCAGGTGTCCAGAATTTTTTCAAAGGGCGTGAGGTCCCTCTGCAGCTGGTCCTTCCACTTCTCTCGTGACATTACTCCTTTTAGTTTTAAATATTGGAAAACTGATAGAGGACCTATATTGAATGCCTCCTCGAGTTCTTGTATGGTTATGAAAACTTTATTTCTCCACAGTTGGCCTGCCCGCTCTAGGCCGGCTTCATACCAGGACTGGTAGCTTAGTGGTTCGGATATGTCATCACATATTCCCGGGACCCAAAGATGTCCTAGGGGAAAGGGCCAGGTTGTAATCCCTTTCATCTCCTTATTTGGTTTTAGGATTGACCAAATGGTCCCGAGATTTCTGATTTCGGGCGAAGATGAACATTGTCCAAAGCTATCCAATGTGAGTCCGTCTGTTGTCTCAGGTGAGGGATTAATATTCGCAGCTGGGCCGCTCTGTAGTATGTTTCTAAGTTCGGGAGGCCCACTCCCGCATCATCTTTCTTGAGATACAGAAGGGCTTTGGGGACTCTTGGTTTTTTACCTTGCCAAAGGAAAGCCAACAGTGATTTTGTCATTTCAGTGAAGAATTCTTTAGGCATTTTTATAGGGAGCATCTGAAACAGGTATAGGATCTTAGGGAGAATTACCATTTTAATGGCGTTTAGGCGCCCCATCCAAGAGATTGTGAGTTTGGCCCAATTTTTCATATCGTTTTGTAATGTTAGTGACATGGGCGGGAAGTTAGCTTGGTACAAGGTATCGAGCTGTCGGGGGGAAATTCTGCCGGGGTCGTAGACCTCCGGGCAGGGAGGCCCCAACTCCTCCCGTATATCCCAAAAGAGATAGAGTATGAGACACACGCAAGAAGCAAGGTGACTCTGCTGTTTATTAGACAAAACGGCAGGGATGGGTCAAGGATCCTACGCGTCCGTCCTGACACACACACAATCGTGGGGCTCGCAAGCCCTTTTTACCTTAGTATGATGCGCTACTTGCGTCACCTTAGAAAGTTTAGCAAAAAACCTATTTCCACTCTGGATTGGTTACTCGAGTGGTAGGGTTAGTATAGCATACATATAGAGAACGGTGTTAGTGGTTGAGGGTTAGTCAGGTGGTATACTTTGGCTGTCCCTTCAATTTGATACATGAAAATTGTTACATGAAGACCTCTGAGGATTGGTCAATGTTAATGGCGTCAGTGATAAGAGCCCCATGTTCTGATTGGTCCGCTCGCAAGCCTCCCAGTCTGAGACTATCGCTGTTCCCAGATCGCGGTGCACCTGTCATTCGCAACAATGTTTTACTATGGGTAGGTGTAAACAATGTGAGGATTTATTCATATGTTGGGAGGTCGACTACTCCCACTGCTGCAGATGTCCAATGAGTCTTTTAATTGTATCTGCCTGTGTCTTGAAACGTGGGATTCAGGCGTATCCTTCCTTCTGGGCTTGGCATCCTGTCAGGGTTGGCTTTGTCACGTGAGGTGGGACCGTGTTTGAGGCAAAATTCAGCACAATTAATATTGTTTTTCCCACTGTGTGCCTGGTTTATCTTGCAGGTGCGACCTTGGCGTCGGCTTGCAGCGTGCGAGATTGCAACATCGTGCCCTTGGCGGTGTGCTTTCGCCGGGCTCATTCTGCAGGGTCAGCAACCAAGCTCTTGCTCATTCAATTTTCATGGAAGCTTTTGCTTGCGGCCTACTTGGGCCTGGTGCATATGTGGAACCGTGTGATGCAGAGCGCTTTAGGTTACGGTATCATATTGCTCTATCCTCAGTATCGTGTCTCCGTTATATTCTTCATTATGGTACATGGTTCTTAGAAGAAGCTTGAGCAAGCCTTTTTAGATAAGTTCATTATGCGTCTTGCGTTTCTGCATTTTGAGAGCCTATGTGGAAAATAATAAAGATGCACGTCCGTGGGTATGTCTGTCGCCTCCGTCATAGCACTGAGTATGTTCTTCGTGTGGATTGGTGTGGGAGTGTCCGGTGTGCATGTTTGCACAGGGGTGCTGACCGTTGGCTAGGTCGTCATGGCATCTCTAACGACATGTAGGTTTAGTCGAGTTGATCCATGCCGCAGGTGTCGGCATGGACAGGGCGGGCTGCTGGGCAGGTAGGTGGGCACATCCGTATGTTCCTGTACCAGGGTATTTGGTCGTCTGGTAGATAGGCAAACTCCTCTCGTGGCGGGTGTCTAGGCCGTGATCCTCTAGGCCAAGCGGGAGAGGGGAAGGGCGGGAGCCTGTTCTTCCATTCTCCCACTTCAGTCCCCCCTCTGGTCGACTTGTCGACCACAAACAAATCCTTTTCTTTATCTCCTCTTACTCTCCATATTTTAGTTATTCCTCCCAAATGTCCATAGTGGTTAACATGGTCTTCAAATGACCAATACATATATGCACAGGTTCCTCCAGGAGTGCAGTATACCCATTTCCCTATGTAGCTCCTTGGGTTTCTTGGGTTCTCGAGCTTCACAGATGGTGGGTCCAGGTGGTTGGTGATGATCTGGTTGCGCAACTTCTCTCTCTCTTTTATGATTGTGCCTGTGTGTTTGCCGTCATCTGTTGGCATCAAGAGGTGCATACCAACCATTTCGATCATCTCGTCTGTGGTGCGTGCCTTCCAAAATCTTATTATGATCAGTGTAGCTCCAGCAAAAATGGTACATCCAACTATAATCTTCAGTCCATCTGACAGCCAAGATGGCATCCATGACCATAATATTGAAAACCAGCTCTCGTCCTTTTTCACACCTTTACTTTCATCCATCATTTTTGAGTGCATCTGGGCCAATTGTAAAACTGTTTCTGTCAGTGTACCATTGTCAGCATTGTTGGCAGGGATGAATGTGCAGCATGATTGTCCTATCTTAGCGCAAACTCCTCCTTCCATGGCTGTGAGGAGGTCCAGTACATATCTGTTCTGTAGTGCCACCATCCTCACTGCTCGCAGTTCCTCGTTTATTGCGTTGAATCCATTTACTGGAGAGTTAATTGTCATCATTAGTTCCCATCTAGTTATCTGGAGCCATTTTGCGTTTGCGTAAGCCTGTAGTCCCGGATGTATTATTGAGGAGAAGAACATTGCTGCTCTGCTGAATAGTCTGTGTTCTGGCGGAATTGAAGTGAGTGCTGTTTCCGACCTTCCCCACAGGTAATTTCCTGTCAGAGGTTCTCCTTGTCTTTTCTTCCTATTCAGGACGGTGTTGTTGCCGTTGTTCCTGTTCTCTGGCCCCTTCTGAAGCTGTGCAGATCTCTTCTTCCTCTTGTTTCCTTCATCCATTTTGGGGAAATTCGCCATATTCACATGTTTCTGGGGCACCACTAGTGATGGTACATTAACGTGTACTATTGTGCATACACCATTCCACAGAGGGGGCAGTGTGTGGTATGCCTTGTCTCCACAGGCCCAGTAATGGTCCATTACTACTGCTGTTCCTGCTCCCCCCTCAGGTAGCTCCATCACGCTTTCACAGTTGGTGTTGTATCCTACGTCCACCTCCCCTTTATGTTGGTAGCATACCTTAGGCGCAGTTAGCGGCAGTATTGTTATTGGGTCTTCATCCTTCTCCATCCACGTGAGCATGGGTACGTACTTGACCCAAGTCATCCAACATCTATGGTTGTGTCCATCAATAGTTGAAATATTTTCTCTTGTTACCATGTTGCTGCCAACCACTCCTATGTCCCATTTGTTGTTCATGTACACCTTCCCTGTTATTATCACCAGTGGTCTTTCCCAACATCCGTTTTTACCAGGGACTTCAGTGGCGTACCAATCACATGGTAGGTATTGTAGTGTTACTTTCTTTGTTTCTCCTTTTTCAGGACCACTTGTTATGTACCTGAATCCTTCAGCATGTAAACTGCTCTTGTGGTAACTCAAATAAGTCTTGAGGAAGTTGTTTTCATATGGATATGTATCTCGTGTTTTCCACACCAGTTGCACCACTGTCCCTTGAAATCTTCCTTTCGTTTGGAACAGTGCCAGATATATTATACATCGTGCTAATTTTTCATCTATCTCCGTGGCAACAAATGTTCGAGAAGCGCTCATGGCGTATGGTATTAATGAGCAAACGTAGCAGCTGTCTTCTGTTGTCTGTTTACCTATGTGGGTCATGTGTTGGTACCATATGTTGTTTGAGATGTGTGCTGAATCTTGTATGTAGTTGTCAATACCTTTATTATCTGAGTATGTGCTGCGTTTAACTCTATTTCCCTTGTGTGGGATTTTACTAGTACCACCTGACGTAACACCTGTTGCAGCTGGGGGTGGGGGTGTATTAGGTTTGGGTACAGCAATAATATCAATAGCATAGCTGTACTGCCATACAGAGGCAGCCAAGAACCCGGTGATCATTAAAATCCCCATCAATTTTGTTACAGATGCTAATTTCACCGGCATTTTGCTCTTACCTTGCTGCAGTCCGGCAGCTTATTCTTGCGACGTTACAGTTGCCCGCCTGAAAATTCTTAATATGCTTGTTATCAGTGTTAGTTGTCGTTTTTAAGCTCTCCCTATCAAGTAGTCATTCAGTGCTCAGGCGAAGAGCTGTTCCCACGCCAATCTAAGTGATCTATCTCTTAGGGCAGGCAAGTATGGTTGGAGGTGGGGCATTGAATGTTCTATGGCCAAGAGGAATGCTGTGTAGTAGACACGTACCCTCCTTTTTTCCAGATACGTTGGCCTTTTTATTTCATATACAAATTGGTGTGACAATTCTTCCAGGTAATTATCGTCTGAGGGTACCATCTACTCCTGGGCAGTGGATTGGTTAGTTATCTACTTTCTTAGTAGTACAATAATACGCTGTACCTGCATGTGCGAGAGAAAAGAAAGAGAACATTCAGGTGTTTACATGTGTATATGTGCAAGACAATGTCCTTCAGTTCAGTTATTAGTACAGTGGGTAGGGGGTCAATGGGCAGAGGGTTTGGGGCTCAACTGGCGGAAGTCTCTTTACTCTTTGATCGTGTAACCATGGGGTGGGCGGTATGGGGATCACCCCTTTCTTTTCTAGTAGTTGTCTCTGGGGAATCTGGGGGATGGCAGGGTATGGGGACACTTAGGCCGTTAGTTGCGGTAGAAGTCTCTTCCTTCATTGGTGACGCTGTTGTTGTTCTCCCAGTGGCCCTGTCGGTGGCGCTGGGGCGGGTCTGGAGTTTGTAGATCTTTACGTCGTGTAGGTGGTTCCAGGCACGTTTGTCCTGTAGCTTTACTGCTCTCGTTGATACCTCCTCTACCAGATGGGGGCCAGTGAAGCGTGGGCTGTTCCACTTTCTGTTGAAATTGCGGAGTAGTACGTGGTCACCTTTAGCAACTTTGCACAGTCTTTCCTTTTCCAATTCTTTATCCGCGTCTTCTTGCTGATCGCTGTTAGACCCGCCCCGGGTGCGCTCGAGCTGTTGAGACACAAACACTACACTAGTAATCAAAGAAGACACATATTGGTACATTTCATCACCAAGGACATTTGCAGTACTCTCGTGGTCGGTAAATGCTCTTGATGTTGGCGTTAGGGGAAGGCGCATTTGACGTCCGGTAACCACCTCGTGAGGGGTGAGGTGGTGGTCGGAACCTGGTTTATTCCTTAGCTCAAATAGGGCTAATGGAAGGCAATACAACCAACTCTTCTTTGTTGTTTGCTGTATTTTTGCAATTGCCTCCTTTAATAGGCCATTCAGGCGTTCACATACACCGTTGGCCTGTGGGTGGAATGCACATGCAAATGTATGCTTGATGTTCAGTAAGGATGTGATGTGCTGGAACATTTCGTTTGCGAAATGTGGGCCATTATCTGACCGCAGTACCTCGCACACTCCCCACCTGGGGAAGACCTCCCTCACTAGGAATTTAGCTGCTCTGAATGCATCTGGGTGTGAACAGGGCCCTGCTTCAATCCACCTCGAGAATGGGCATACTACTACAATCATATACCTATTTCCTTGACATACGTTGATCATATCAACATAGTCAATATGGAGATGTCGGAAGGGTCCCTCTGGCCGGGGTATAGTACCTCTTATCACCTTCAGAGTGTGACCGGCCGTAAACTGTTGACATGTGAGACAATTGCTGATACAATTTGACACATGAGAATTTAACTCGGGGCAGATCCAGTCTTCCCTAATTCGTGCTGCAATTACTTCCTTGCAATGAACAGGAGCTCACCTCCCTCTAGTGCGTTTTCTTCAATCTTTCTAGTACATGAGTACATTTCAGTTATTTGCGTACAATCGTGGGCATAATCTCCTTCCTCAAGTACTTCTGCTAGGAACCTTGCAGGGTTGACCGTGCTACATCTAACAATTGATAGTTCAGCTCTGGATAAGATGATCTCATAACCTGATGCCCTTTGCGTGGTTAGGGTGGACTTAGGTTTATTCAATATTGCAAATAGTGCATGTTCCACAAACAGTGTAGTTGGGCACCCCATGGTGATTGCTGATGCTTTCTCTACCGTAAAAGCAGCTGCGGCGAGACCTTGTTCGCAAGGGAAATGACCTAACATCACAGGATCTAAGTGGCCGCTGTAAAATGCTACTGGTTTGTAGCCCATGCTTGTTTTTTGAGCCAACACCGCTTTCATTACTGCTGAGTGGCAATGTGAAAATATAAAGAATTGTCGCTCATAGTCTGGGGTTGCCAGTACCGGAGCAGTTGATATCGCATCTTTCAGTTCATCAAAAGCCTCTTTCATTTCCATTGTCCACCCCAACGTTTTATCCCCTTTATTAGCTTCCTTTAACGCCTCAAGCAGGGGTCCTATGTATGAGCTGTAATCAAATACCCATGCTCTACAGTAGTTGCACAGACCCAGGAATTGCTGCAGTTCCCTCACTGTTTGTGGCACTGGCGTTTTTGAAATGGCCTGTGCTCTTTGTGGTGCAATCTTTCTTCCATGTTGGGATATGAGCTGACCAATGTAAAGTACCTGTTCTTGGCAGTACTGTAACTTTCCCATGTCTACCTTGTAACCTTTTTCAGCCAATATTGTCAACATCTTTAATGAGTCCTCTCTGCATGTTCTTTCGTTTGTACTGCAAATTATTATGTCGTCGACATACTGTAACACTGTGCTTTCCACTTCAATGTTACCCAAATCCATCTGTATTACTCTGTTGAAAATTGAGGGTGATTCGCAGTACCCTTGTGGCAATCTGGTGTGTTTCCACTTTGTGTTTCTGTAAGTGAAGCGTGTCAGATCTTGTGAGTCTGGGTGCAATGGTATTGAGAAAAAAGCATTTTTAAGGTGGATCACTGTAAATCGTGATGCTTCTGCTGGAATGCCACACAATATTGTGGCCGGGTTTGCGGCTATGGGGTATTCTGCTTCTACTATGTTGTTCAAGGGCCTGAGATCCTGTATGAAGCGCCAAGACCCCCCTCTAGCCTTATGCACTGGGTATACAGCCGTGTTACATGGTGATTCTGAGGGGACCAATATGCCGTTATCTATAAGGGCCGTTATGGTTTCATATATGCCCTCATCTGCCTCTTTTGATAGTGGGTACTGTTTCACTCTGGGGAGTATTGCACCTTTTTCAATTTTATCCTTACTCCCCCTATACTTTTTATGCACCCCACGTCATAGGGGCTAGTAGTCCATAATGATGTGGGTACTTTTGTCATATCCTCCTCAAAGAAGGGAACTGGGGTGGATGTGGGTGCCTCAAGTGCCATTGCAATTTTCTGTGCTACTTGTTTGTACGCCACCCATAGCCATATTTCTACACTCATCATAAACACCATTTCACCTTCCTCCTTTTCTTCTGAGAACAGCTCCTCATCTGACACCTGGGTGAGTCTACATCCTTCTGCTAGTGCTATCACTGCCCTCCATGCTCTTCCTTCTCTGTCTTGGGCATGTACAGCAATGTAATCAGCTGTTGCTATAATGCTCTCAATGTCCACTGGAACCACCTTTCCTTCTGGTTCATTGACTGGTGTTTCTGGTCTGAACAAATAGGCTGCTGGCCTCCTCCAGATCTTTCCCTCTATCCCTGGCATCCATGCAAATGCCATGTCTGTCCCGTACTGGAAGAGTTCGCCATCTACTGGCTCAGCCCTAATCGCTGTCTGTCCGCAGTATGCTTGCATAATCTGTCGTGCTGTGAGCATGTTAATTCCTGGAGTAGAGCAAATTATGCCGTCCTCCGTAAAGGAGATCGTCATATTCAACCTGTTCATTATGTCTCTCCCCAGTATGTTTACTGGTGAGGCACTATAATATAAAAGTGGGACTGACATGTCATAATCTCCTATAGATAAGGGAATGTTATCAGTAAAAGGAACCAACCCTCTAGCCCCAGAGAATCCTTGGGTGTTCATGGCTTCGCCCGACATCTTAAATTTACCTTCCCTTATGCAAGACCGGGTCGCCCCGGTGTCAACAAGGAATGATAATTTTTTGTCACCTATCGTTACCTCTATGCGTGGTTCCTCCGCACTATTAGGTGTTACCGACAGGATGGGACACACCAAGGCCGTCTGTGGGCTGTCCTATTGAGGGTACAACGATTGACCATTTCCTGTGTAAGGGTTGTGTCCCAGGACCATCACCCTACCCAGTTGTGTTTGTTGTGCTTGGGGTTGTTGTGTTATCGCTACCTGTTGTTGTGGCAGTGAATATGTCTGTGGCTGTTGTTGTGTTATTAGTTGTTGCTGTTCATTTCCTTGTTGCAACGTCTGCTGTTGCTGTATGCCCTGCTGTTCCTGTGTGGGCCTTGGTTGTCCCTGTTCGCTCCATGATGGTGTTCCTGGTCTTACTCTACACGTGCGTGACATGTGCCCTATCAATCCACAACTCCAACACACCGGTGGTTCCCTACTCTGCCATGGAAAGCCTCCTGTGTTGTCCTGGTATACTGGTTGCCCGGTGGGGTAGGAATTTCTAAGTCCTCCCACCTGCTGTTGTGTGTTATATCCGTATCCTCTCCCTCTCATAATTCCTCCTCTTCCCCTGTTGTAATTATAATACCCAGCTCCTGGCATTGAGTATCCTCCTCCCATGTTGGTCGTGTATGGATGGAGTGGCGGCACCTGTTGTGTTATAGTCTGTGAGGGTGGTATTTGGGAGGGATCTTGTGCAGCCACTTCTTGTGTGGGGCTTTGGGTCATTGTTGTAGGTGTAGTTATTAGTGCCCCTTCCATTGTGTATTTAGTAAGTTTTTTCTGTACTAGTTTAGCCTCTCCCGTTTTCCTGTCCTCTTCCTTTTGTTTCATTTTTCCTTGCCATGCCCTACAATGATGCACTATTGTCAGTTGTATTTCTGGCCATGCTTTTGCTTCCATTCCCACTACTTTCTTCAGTTGTTTCTGAACTCCTTCTGGGAGCCCTTGTACTAGTATATGATAAAATATTGCTGGTGTTTTGTCCCATTGTTCTCTAGTTTCCATGCGCCACTTCTCTTGGATTTCCTGGATATAATCAACAGGATCTTCGTTCTCACGCATCTTGCGTGAGGTAATTGATCCTATGTCTGATGTGTCTGGGTACTGTACCCTCAATTCCTGCCATAGTGCATGTCTGCAGTTTGCGAATGGTGCCCCATCATGCGATGTGTTTGCTATTGTTACCCCAGGGAATCCCGCTCTCTTCCAAATGTCATCCGCTGCATCCCCTAATATCGATATTAGAAGGCCCTTTACATCTCCCACTGCCAGTTTCTGTCCTGCGGTGTGTTTTTCCATTTCATATATCCATTTACCCGCACCTCCACTTAATGATGGGAGCCTGCACTTTATATTCTCTTTGTCTGTATGCTTCCAAGGGACGTACTGTGGTCTAACCCCTCCCCTCTCCAGAAGTGGCATTAAGTTGTGTCTCGTTTTACCCCTTGGGTTCCATAAAATCGAGTCCTCACACCCCTCCTCTTCTTCCCTCTCTCCTACATCGTCAATTTCGTCCGTATTTCCCCTGCTCGTAACTCTTTCTTCTCCATCTTTTCCCCTTCTTCCATCATTTCCTGTATTTAATGTGGGCGTGTGTATTCGTCCTTCCTGCCTGCGTCTAGGGAGGTCTCTAAGTCGACCTGCATAGGGTGTCAGTTCATTTGTGAAGGGCGCAAGTTTGATTGTACGTAATGAGCGTGAGGTGGTTGAGCATGTAGGGTGGGATGGGAGAGGGTGTGATGGTGACGGTGTGGCTTCATGTGTCTGTCTTTCCGCTATTCCTTGCTCTTCCTCCTCACTTCTCTCCAGTTCGTCCTTTCTCCTACAGATCCATGGTGAGTCTGTATTAGTCCGGGTGGTGTATAGTTTATCTAGGCTTTCCCTTTCACTGTTTCTTCCTTCCTTCTCCATTCCTTCTTCTTCCTCACTACAAAAGTCATTCATAAACGGCAGCCCCCACTCTGTCTTTTTCCCCTTGATTGTTACTGTTTTTAAGTCTATTAGGTCCTGTTCTCCCTTTTCTCCTTTGTCAACCGCTCCCCTTTGCGCTGATGTTGTTGCTACTTCTGTGTCTCTATATACATACCCCCTTACTTCACTCTCCCTTCTCCTATCTTCTCTTTCCCCTTCATTTCTCTCCTCCATCTCTCTACCAATTTCCTCCCTCTTCCTTTTTAATTCCTCCATTACTTCACTACTCACCTTTTCCAATATCCTTTCATCCTCTTTCTTCCTTTCCCATATCACCCTCTCCCTTTCTAATATACTCTCTATCACCCTCCCTTCTTCGTATTTCTTAGTCGTTTCTGATAGTAATCTCTTCTTCCACATTGCCATTTCTTTTTCTTTCTCTTCTTCTTCCCTTTTCCTCTCTCGTAGCACTGCTCTTGATACCCTTTCTGCTGCTGCTTTTACCCTTTCAGTTTCTCTCCTTTGCTCCTCAGTTCGTTCCCTTATTTTTTCCAATTCGTTCTTACCTTCTTTCCTTTTCCTCGCTCTTTCTTTTTCCTCTCTCTCGAGCTGTTTGATCAGTTCATTCTGCTCATCCCTTAACTCTGCTAGTCGTTCCTCCAAAATCTCTTCCTTTTGTCATAACAGCTCTTCCCCTCTCATTCCACTCTCCCTGGTATTATCCTCATCTATTTTCCTTACTATCTCCTTCTCTTCTCCTGTTAATGAACCTCGTAATTTTAATAGTATCTGCGCAGCTACCCACTCATCATGTCCTATTTCCACAGTTTGTTCTTCTCCAGTCCTCCCCTCCCCTGCTGGCATCTTCCTATGAGCCACATATGGTGGCTGGCTGCATGCCGGGTTCGAGTACCCCTCAGCTGCCCTTAACTGTCCTCTTTCTATTTCTCCTAATTCTCTTAAAGGGTACAACCCCCCTCCCTCTGTTTTCACTACCTTTGCTAGAGGTATATCGTTGCTCTGTTCCTTTTTTATTTCATTTTCTTTTGAGTTATTATTCTTTTCTCCTCCCTCTTGTCCGTTCCCTGTGTTCTTTGGGTCTTCACTCCCCTTCTTAGCATTCTCTCCTTCCTCCTTAATCTCTTTTTCTTCCGGTATTTCCCCCACAGTGAACATTCCATTTGGTCCTGGTCGGGACCTTTGGAACATCCTCCATAAGTTAAACACCTCCACGTGGTTTGTCAACTTCTTCCCTTTGTATGTATTATGCAAATGGTTTAATAGTGAATGTTGGGTATATGGATCGAAGCTACCATTAGGCGGCCATGGTGTTATCATTTTGTTGACCGTCCCCTGTGTCCATTCTATGCTATACTTGATCAGTTTCTCCCTATGGGGTGACAGTGTTGTACGTATGTGTTGTAGTGGGGTAGTGAGGGTGTTCCCCCACCCTCCCGATCCTGTCCCGTGTGACATAGTAGCGCTCCACTTGTTACCCTTCCCCTATTTGGTAGCGGTTATCTCACTAGCAGTTTACAATATACAGCCTTATATCTTTACCTGGCCCCGTAAGTTTGGGGACTTGCGATAGTCCGCTAAGGAAAATTATTAAAATATAGTATTTACATTTGTATATTTTCTTCTGTCTTTCTTCCTTTACACAACACCCTTACGGCCCCCTGCGGCTGAGGCGCACGTAGCCCCCTGCGGCTGCGTACCCCTTGTGACGTCTTATACAGTCGTCCTATTTTCACTTGCTCCTCCTCCTTCTTCTACACTTGCCGTGGCCGGCGTTCTCCGTGCGCCGCCACGTCCCCCGTTTCGCCTTTCCTCGATCAACTCATTACCGTTTATCTCCGTTTCCACTCCCTTACCACAGTTCTCTTCCCCACCACTCTCAGAAAGAAAGATGCCTTGTGCTCGGGATATCCTATGAAAGCCCTACTGGTGACGTCACCGATCTCTTCGAACTACTGGTAAGTTCTTCATATATTCTTTGAGTCCAAAATACACTTGCAATCTACCCCCGTTAATCCTCACAGCTGTCTTCCTGTCACTCCTGGAACAAGGTAATCAATAATATAATCGGACTGCGCACGCTGCGTCGCCTCGCGTGTGATACACCCCTCGACAGGAGGGCTTAACCAGCCAATTATCTTCCGTATTGGGCAACTAACTAGCTACCGCCTACAGGGAAACGTCATCTACCTATCGAGTTTCTTGCTCGAACAATAGGGATCCTCATCTACTCATTGATCAATAAATGCCAAATCGTAGGAAACCACACACACACCCTTACACGTAGTCGCGACCTAGGCCAATCAGTGTCTACGAGCGGCCGCATGTGATGTTTTCGTGCTCCACCTCCTTCTCTCGCGTAACGTAGCCGACTGCTCTCGCACTCGTTCGGCTACCATTCATTTCATTGCCTATACTAAATTCGCAAACCTTCGCCGCGCACCTGTGCAACACCTCCCACCTCCCGTATTTAATTCCTCCCCCCTCCCTCACAATTTCACATTGCTTGTTGTGCGTGGCATGCTCACCAAGTTCTCTTGATGCGGGGCCGCTTGACTGCGTGCACCCCTCCAAGTGGCTCGCCACCTCCCCTCGTCTGGACCACGTCTGGACACTCGCCAACCGCGGGCGGGATACTTCTCAACCGGCTCCCGAAGGCCAATATCCGGATTGCGCTGTCCGGTCTTCTCGCAGTTCCGCGATGGTCCTGTAGTCCTCAGAAGGGGGCAACGGCAGAGGGGGCCGCGCCGCCGGGCCTCCTCGCAACGGGAGTACCTGGAAAAAAAAATAAAATAAAAAAGCAGATCTTAAACAGATCTCAGCAGTGCCTCCAACTTGTCGGGGGGAAATTCTGCCGGGGTCGGCCGGGCCGTCCGTAGACCTCCGGGCAGGACGGCCCCAACTCCTCCCGTATATCCCAAAAGAGATAGAGTATGAGACACATGCAAGAAGCAAGGTGACTCTGCTGTTTATTAGACAAAACGGCAGGGATGGGTCAAGGATCGTACGCATCCGTCCTGACACACACACAATCGTGGGGCTCGCAGGCCCTTTTTACCTTAGTATGACGCGCTACTTGCGTCACCTTAGAAAGTTTAGCAAAAAACCTATTTCCACTCTGGATTGGTTACTCGAGTGGTAGGGTTAGTATAGCATACATATAGAGAACGGTGTTAGTGGTTGAGGGTTAGTCAGGTGGTATACTTGGGCTGTCCCTTCAATTTGATACATGAAAATTGTTACATGAAGACCTCTGAGGATTGGTCAATGTTAATGGCGTCAGTGATAAGAGCCCCATGTTCTGATTGGTCCGCTCGCGAGCCTCCCAGTCTGAGACTATCGCTGTTCCCAGATCGCGGTGCACCTGTCATTTGCAACAATGTTTTACTATGGGTAGGTGTAAACAATGTGAGGATTTACTCATATGTTGGGAGGTCGACTACTCCCACTGCTGCAGATGTCCAATGAGTCTTTTAATTGTATCTGCCTGTGTCTTGAAACGTGGGATTCAGGCGTATCCTTCCTTCTGGGCTTGGCATCCTGTCAGGGTTGGCTTTGTCACGTGAGGTGGGACCGTGTTTGAGGCAAAATTCAGCACAATTAATATTGTTTTTCCCACTGTGTGCCTGGTTTATCTTGCAGGTGCGACCTTGGCGTCGGCTTGCCGCGTGCGAGATTGCAACATCGTGCCCTTGGCGGTGTGCTTTCGCCGGGCTCATTCTGCAGGGTCAGCAACCAAGCTCTTGCTCATTCAATGTTCATGGAAGCTTTTGCTTGCGGCCTACTTGGGCCTGGTGCATATGTGGAACCGTATGATGCAGAGCGCTTTAGGTTACGGTATCATATTGCTCTATCCTCAGTATCGTGTCTATTCTTCATTATGGTACATGGTTCTTAGAAGAAGCGTGAGCAAGCCTTTTTAGATAAGTTCATTATGCGTCTTGCGTTTCTGCATTTTGAGAGCCTATGTGGAAAATAATAAAGATGCACGTCCGTGGGTATGTCTGTCGGCTACGTCATAGCACTGAGTATGTTCTTCGTGGGGATTGGTGTGGGAGTGTCCGGTGTGCATGTTTGCACAGGTGTGCTGACCGTTGGCTAGGTCGTCATGGCATCTCTAACGACATGTAGGTTAAGTCGAGTTGATCCATGCCGCAGGTATCAGCATGGACAGGGCGGGCTGCTGGGCAGGTAGGTGGGCACATCCGTATGTTCCTGTACCAGAGTATTTGGTCGTCTGGTAGATAGGCAAACTCTTCTTGTAGCGGGTGTCTAGGCCGTGATCCTCTAGGCCAAGCGCGAGAGGGGAAGGGCAGAGCCTGTTCTTCCATTCTCCCACTTCAGTGGTCTCGGGTGACGTTGATGCCCAAGTATCGTAGGGTGGTCAGGCTCACTTTCATTCCTAGTGGGGCGAATCTTTCCACCTCATCATCTCTGCTCTTATCAAGCGGGAGCAGGATTGATTTTCCAGTGTTGATTTTCAAGCCTGCCATCTGTCCATATTCTTCAATAATATTTAGAGCTGCCGGGATAGATTCGAGCGGGTAGGTGAGATGAAGCAAAATATCGTCGGCGTAGAGACCCAACTTATATTCCTTGTCTCCTACTCTAATCCCTCGGACCCCGGTGTCTTGTCTTAGCCTTTGCGCCAGAGGTTCGAGAGAGAGGACAAACAGGATGGCTGACAGTGGGCATCCCTGTCTCGTTCCCCTTTCCAGGGGGAACCATCTAGAATAGCCACCATTGACAGAGACGGATGTTTGCGGTGATGAATATAAAGCTTTTATAGCAAGGCGGAGCTTCGGGCCAAGTCCCACCTCGATGAGTACCTTTTCCAGAAAGTCCCAGTCCACCCTGTCAAAGGCCTTCTCGGCGTCCAGTGACAAGAGGATGGGGTCTCCTGGCATGCGCCGTGCTTCGTGTATCAGGTGGAGTGTTTTCCTCATGGTGTCTGCCCCATGTCTTTGGATCACGAAGCCAACCTGATCCGGGTTCACCAGTCGCGGCAAATGGACTTCCATTCGGGCTGCTATGACTCTTGCGTATATTTTGGCGTCTATATTCAAAAGTGATATGGGACAATATGATTCACATAATTTTGGGTCTCTGCCTTCTTTTGGAATAACCGTTAGCAGTGCTTGTGTGAAGGAGGGGGGCACTTTGCCTGTTACAAAGATTTCATTAAAGAGCGTTGTTAAGAAGGGGACAACGTGCGCAGTGAATGATTTATAGAAGCCAGGGGTGAATCCATCGTCTCCTGGGGACTTTCCTGCTTTGAGTCTCTTGATAGCGTCAGCGACTTCTTCTTCGCTAACAGGGACATCGAGCGCCTCCGATTTAGCATGTGACAACGAAGGTAGTTTGGCTTCTTTGAGATAATCTTCTATGGCACCCGGCGGAAATGGCGGGTCACAAGTGTAAAGATCCTCGTAGAAAAAGGCGAACGCCTCCTGAATTCCTTGGGGTGAGGTTTCGGTGGTGTCTAGGAGTGTGCCGTCCCTTCTCTCTATTACGTTCACCCACCTTTCTGCTCTCTGTGCGCGTAGTCTTGCTGCTAGAAGAGCATCAGCCTTGTCACCTTTTTCGTAAAATGTTTGCTTTAAATACTGTAGGATTTGGGTAATTTTGCCGACTTCTAGTATTTTTAGTTCTTCTCTGAGTTCCTTGGCTTCATTGAGGTATTTCGCTCTTTCCTGTGGGTTTGATTGTGCCAGCTTCTCTACTGCACTCAGTTTCTGCCTGATATTTCCTTCGATCAAAGTTCGCTCTCTCTTTTTGCGGGCTCCCTCTCTAATAAGAATACCTCTCCATGTTGCTTTTGCTGCCTCCCATACCGAAGTTTTTGAGATCTCCCCGGTGTCATTGGAGATGAAAAATTGTTTAATTTCGTTTTCAAATTCGTCTCTGAACGCCGTGCCTTTCCAAAGAGAGTCATTGCACCTCCATTTTGTGTTCTGGGGGATGTGCGTCACCCATCGTATCTCTGTCATAACCAAATCGTGATCTGACCACGAGATCGGACATATTTCTGCAGCAGAGGTTTCTCGTAGTAGGTTTTCAGACAGGAACACGTAATCAATTCGTGTGAGTGTTCCATGGGGAATGGAGCGGAAGGTGAAGCCGCTGTCTGTGGGGTGGAGATGACGCCAACTGTCAGTTAGACCAAACGTCGAGAGCGTCACTTTCATATCAGTGTCCTCAGCCTGGCGTGGTGGTTTGGATGTGTTTGTTTCACTTTGTCTGTCTAGGGTGGGGTCCATCCACATGTTGAAGTCTCCTCCAAGGATCGTTTGCCCCTCTGCCATATTGAACACTTTTTCAATTGCTTTGTGTAGGAACCTCTTTTGCCCCTGGTTGGGAGCATATAACGTGGCCAGCGTGACAGACTCGTTCTGTATGAGTCCTGTAATGATTGTCATTCTTCCCTCTGTGTCCACCCATGAGCTTTGGACCGACATACGTAGGTTCTTACGAATTACTATCCCCACTCCTGCTTTTTTCGTTATACCGGAGCTCCATAGGGTATAGCCAATAGGTCTACCTGGGATCGCCCTCTCTTGTCCTCTCGTGTAATGTGTTTCTTGGATGAATAAGATGTCAATCTTAGAGCGCTTAAATTCTCTTGCAACCTAGGAACGCTTCGTGGGGGAGTTTAGGCCTTTAACGTTCAGTGTGCCCATGCGTAGTTGATCAATGTCATGTGTGGCTGCCATCAGGGCTTACTGAAGAAGATATCGCTATTCTCTGTGCCTGTCGTATTGATTGTGTGGACTCTCGTAGCCATGTGGTCGAAATGTGCTCCTTGTCATTCTGAGTGAGTACTCTTAGGTCGACACCTGCTTGCAAATGTATCCTGTGCTCTGTAAAAGAAACCTGTAAAAGTCCAACTTTTCTACCCCAAGCCCCCACCCTCCCACCAAAAACAAAGTGGCCCGTTGTAGGGTCACCCCTAAACATTCCCTCCCGCGGCGTCCGATGCAGTTGGTTTGACCTCGCCCAACTGTTATCGAACCACCAGTGTGGACCGCACAACAAACGGTCCGTTCCCAATAAAAAATCATCGTAACTTAAACTTTCGAGCCCCCCCAATCGAGTCATTCGATGCCTGAGGGAAAGAGGCCTCGTCCATTACCGGCTGACAGAGTCTCAAAAATGGCCCTCTCCGCCCAGATCTTAGTCGAGATCTTAATCGTTACCCCCCCTTGCTCCCACCCTGTACTTAAATTCGCATGACACCGCCCGCCAACCTCTTACTTGGGTCCAGTTTGGGAGTCAGCGTAGTAGAAGTGTCACCCGATTCGCTTCTTGTCGTTCGAGTTGCCTCTTCATAGCGGGTGTTCAGAATAGTGGAGGAGTCAATGTTCCATGTCTGATGAGGCGTTCATCCTCCTAAATTTCCTGGAACCCTGCATTCTCCGTCTCCGAGGGCCTTTAGTTTGCCAAGTTTCTTCAGCATTCTTTTTTGTCGGGATGGGAGTTCCATCTGCTTGGGGGCCTAGTAATTCAGTAATGGCGTTGGAAATGTCTCTTTCTGATGTGAGTTTCATCTTTGTGCCGTCCCATTCGAACGCTAGTGAGAATGGGTAGCCCCACCGATATCTGGCACCTTTATCCTTGAGAAACTTGGTAATTGGTTGGCATTTCCTTCGTAGCGCTAGTGTAAGGGAGGACAGGTCCTGGAAAATAGTGATGCGTGACCCATCAAGGGAAATCTGCGATGCAAGCCTGGCTTTATCTAGAATCCGGGCTCTGTCTGCATAATTGTGGAACTGGGCCAGAATGGACCTCGGGCTACCCGGTTTACCTCCGGCTCTGTGGATCCTGTCAATTTTGGGTGCATCTTTTCCATCGTCTTCAAACAGGAGTTTCAGAATGTCATGTAGGGTTTTTTTGAGGTGTGTTTCTGATTCTCCGTCCACCTCAGGAACACCAAAGACACGTATGTTGTTCCGACGCTCTCTATTTTCTAAATCATCGACTTTTAGCCGGAGTTCCTCCTCTCTGCCCTCAATTTCCATAAGGCGGTGGTCGACCTGCATTTCAAGGATGCCTGAGGAGGTCTGGTTATGCTCAACCTCCTCAATTCTTTCCTCCATCTTGTCAATTCTGCTTGTGATCTTGTCGATCTTATTGCCTATGTCTGCTCTCATCCCTTTCATTTCCGAAAGGAGGTCAGCAATGTCACCCCTAGTCAGAGCAGCCTCTGGGTTTTTGGAGGCCATGGTGGAGGGTTCGCGCAGGGGCGGTGCTTCAGAGACCTGATTGTACTGAAATTTTGCCAATTTCTGTTTTAAGTCCATAGGTCTAAAGTAGGCCCAATAGTGCTGGGTGCGGGGTTTGTAGGTCCTTACCTCGGCTACTGTGTGCGTAATGAGTGGGACGCCTGGTTATCAGGAGTAGGAGAGACTCCTCGCTGTGAGGTCCACCCCAAGCGTGTGAGGGGTCTACCTTCCGACGTGGTTTGGCTGAAGCAAGACGTCCAATGTAATCGAGGAGGGCACACGCCCCAAGGTTTGCCAGTTGACACAGTAACTGGGCGAACCCCTATGTAGAGGAGTCCCGTGGGTCTGGGTTGCTTTTTCAGTTTTCTCCCGTGGATGTCTCTTAGCGGCCTTGTCCGTGGGCCTGCAGTCTGCGACGCAAGATGCCGCGCTTTGCACTCCGGAATGACCCATTACTGTAGGCCGGGGTGATCGTCCTTTTCCGTCTCAGCTCTCATGGGGGTCCGCGGCTCTGCGGTGCTACCCCGTCTTTCGGGCTCCCAAGTTTTGGGAACCATCCGTGGCTCATTCGCCGGGGGTGTGAGCCGCCTCGCTGCAGTTTTGTGGGTCCGCTTACCGCTACAGCACACGGGCCGCGCGCCGACAGGGCCTCCCTGCAGACCGGGATCGCACCTCCGCGCACCTTTGGTGCTCCAATGTCCGTGGCTTTCTCTGGCGGACTGCCGCTCGAAACTGTGCGGGGGGGAGGGCGCAGTATGCGCGTTGTGCCGCTGCCACTTCGAGTCACTTGAAGTTGCCTGTATTCGGGAGCAAGGCCTCCGCAGGGCTCCTGCTAGGCGGGGCCTATGCTGGGCTCCGCGCGTTCGTGTCGTTTCAATGTGGAAACGGGGAGAACTTTAGTCGGTCGGTATGAGGTGAAAACTCCACCGATTCGCTCCGGGTTTTTTGCCAGTGGCGGGGGGCACCTTCCCAAAGCTTCGTCTCGAGTCTCAGCTGCGGGGGGGTCCTAGAAGTGGGGGCTCAGACCTCTTGCAGGACCTCTGATGAGCGAGCTCAGACAGGGCACGACATCGCCCGTGCGCCCCCTGGTGGCCAGCAATGAAGGTAGTTTTCAAGCAGGATCAGTACCGCAGACAGCCTACCTAATGAGCAATGGATGTTCTACAATGCAGTCCATCTACAGGTTTTATGTCTTAAGACTGCATGTTTGAGCCGGTTCCAAAATAAGGCTACTTTTTAAACCGCCTTGGAGATTAATCCCACAGGTGGGATTAGGAGAAAACAGGTGGATTTCACTTCACAAACCCCTATTGCCCTACACCTCTGCCCGCCCTATACCTCGATTACTCTTTTCCCACCAGCTCTTTCCACATTCTCACCTCTGCGCATGTGCAACTGCCCAAACGCTCGCACAGACCTCAATTCCCCTCATCCCCAGGCCATCCTCCATGACCACTACCAACGTTGCCCTCATCCCAGAAATCCCCTGCCTCTCCATCAACTTCCTTGTTTCTGCCCCAGCGCGTGACATGTCGTCGCTCCCTGTCCCTCTTCCTGTCACGTCGTGGTCTTCTCTAGGCAGCATTTCCTGATCAGTCTCTTTTAGAGGTGGCCCACCAAACACGGTCACTATCAATCTTACTTTTAGAGGCACACAGATCATCACTTGTTCTCTCCTTGGAAATCATCAGTGGCAATGAAGCTGATTCTCAAGCAGGATGAGTCCCTCAGGCAGCCTGCCTAATGTGAGATGGGCATTCTGCTCTGCAAGGAAGCCATCTACAGGTTCAGTTTCACACCGAGGAGTTCATAGCTCTTCGTCTGTCCCTGTAACGCTGAGAGGACAAGAACTCTTTGATTTAATGACCTCCAAAATGCTCATGGGATATATGCAAACACAATCACACACGGGGCAGGCAACTCAATTCATAATGAAAAAGCGACCATAATCCATCAGTCATTGTCCCTGTACGATGAACCCCTTCAAGATCATGGTTTCAAGATTCATGATTCCATCTATATGGACCAACAGCGTTTGAAAAGTATTGTCCTACGGTAAGAGGCATTACTGAAATACTGAAAAACACTAGTGGCGTTGAGACTAAATAACGGCTGCCCAAATCATGCATTGCAAAATGAATAACCACACAAACATGTTATTTTCTGTTTTCTTATACACTGACCATGAACCATAACCATGCTCTGGAATATGTATAACTTTGCACTTTTTATGGTATATGTGCATATGTTCAATTGTACATTTGTTTCTGACCGAATATAAATCGACAATGTAACTACAACTGTTCCATGGCTACCTTTTGTTGAAGATTGACATACAACAATTAAGAATAGCTTGTTATAACTATTATATGTATTATTATTATTAGTAGTAGAAGTAGTAGTAGTAGTACTAGTAGCGGTATTATATTATTATTATTAGTATTACTATTATTATTATTATTATTATTATTATTATTATTATTATTAGTACCGTTTCTAATTGAGAGATCCAGGAAACAGATAATAGTGTCTGGAAATCTGTATTCCCAATGTGCTGTATTTTTGAGAATTATGCTAAATTACCACTAGACGGCAGGCGATGTAAGTCAAAATCAATTCCAATTCATTGCATGGATTATGTTACTATATTTGCTTGCCTATTAGTTGCTTAGTGTTTCCTGTGTCTCTCTTGCCTACTTGTATTTTTAGATCTCGTGGAACTGTACCGTGAAATGAGCGGCCCCCTTCCATGCGGCATCAGACACTCGCAGAACGCTTAAGGAGAACAGTTACCGTACATCATTCGCATGAGCATAATGTTTATGAAAATAATAAAGCCAATACCTCGTTGAAACGTCTTGCATCTAAACAAACTGAATTATTCATGCATGGGACTGCGCGGCATTACAACACCTGTTTTCAATCATGCAGAATGTGAAATCGCTCATTACCTCACAAGAGCCTCGAACATCTACAGCAATCACATGGCATTGAAAAGGCAAGCCAGGTGTCTGGCAGGTGTGCCGGACAGATGTTTAGGGTTCGCACGCGCCTTCTCTTGTACAGGTGTGGGCATCCTAACTTAAACGGCATAATTGCAATTTAAATAGTTAATATCTAATCATGAAGTGCTATAATACCCCATTCGACATCCTCTAAGCATTTCTGACATAATTATGCTGTGGTCTGTTCGTCTTCTACTTTTTACTGGATGAATCCTACTGTGTAATGAAACGACGTGGAACAACCAGGATCTTGCAAAGGCGACTTATCTGGACTTAACTTTCCTCAGCAGTCTGTATGAATGTTCAGCATTTGCCTAAATAAAAACACTTTAGGAGTACCAACCGAATCTGTACGTTACTTTTTAAAATCTTTTGCATAACTGCTACAACTCCTCAGTATTTAATTCAATTAACTGTAAATACTTACCTATATTTTACATACAATATGTAGTGTTGTCAGTGGCCTAACACAAAATTCGAGGGCTCCCCTGCAAGCCATGCTGAGGCCCCCCCTCAACTCGGCAACAAATCACGGCATGGTAGTCTAGACCGGCCTCACTCTGGGCCGGTCTAGACTACCAGGCTTGCGCAATACTTGAGGGCGTGGTGGCTTGCCATCAAGGTGTGTGAAGTGTCAAACTCCTGTGTGGATTTTTGAAAAGCTCTAACAATGATTTGAAAGCAGAATACATCTCACACTATTAATAAAATGGGAGACTTACCCGTCCAAAATGAGTGTGGTATTACAGACAGGTAATACAATGCTTTCTATGATACCAATGTCTGCAGTTTGTGCAGGGTACACACAAGTATATTCTACTTATGATTGGTTATTTCTAACGCGCTTAATACCCAGAGGTTTCTAAGCGCACACCCGGGGATCGAACTTGTGTTGCTCCGCATTGTCTTGCTTCCAAGGCAAGCGCGTTGCCCCTGAGCTATCCTCCCGAGTTCCTCGCCTTCAGGTTGTCATACTGGGAAACTTTGTTTCCCTTAGTGTTTGATTATGCTGCCATTTCTTGGTAACATTTTATCCATGTGCCAACTACCTTACAGTACTGCGCATGGGGTCCTTTTATTTTATGGCCCTAGCCACCATCTAAGGATATTTGGGTGTTTGTACAAGTGTTCCTAGGATGAACTGGTGGCAGCAGTTTACTTTCAACATATTTTTACTTCTTTTTGATGGACCATATGACGTTAACCACGTTTAGCCGAAGTCTGCCCAGTGCTGAAAATGTCAGTGACTCAAAATCTTTTGTTCTGTCCTTTGGCCACGTTGTCCCTTTGCCTTCCCCCAGGTCGAGAGACCCAGGTGTTTCATATTTGGGCATGCAGCCTCCGAGAAATACCGCATCTTTCACAGGCTTCTGCATATCACGTGTGCTAGTGCCCAGGAACAGGGTTGTGACTGTCTGGTCCCAATCCATACTAGAGATCCCAATCTAGGTCCACCTTAGGTCCTTCCTATCATCTATCTTCCTCTCTACCTGTGGTGTTCCCCAGGGGTCTAACCTCTCGCCCTTGCTTTTCAACCAATACCTGGTAATTCTCGCCCACTGCGTTGCCATTTTCTGCTCAGATTTCCAGTGCTATGCTGACGACTACCAACTCATTTTCAGGCTGCCCTCGGCCACCTCCTCTCCCTCTCTCATCTCTGATTGCCTAACTGCCATTCAAGATTGGTGTGCCTCCAATGATCTTTGTCTGAATGCCAGCAAGACAGAGATCCTCCTTATTGGCACACCTTCACCATCCTTTCCCCTCACTCTCTAGCTGGCCTCCCTTGGCCCTCCTCCTACCCCCAACTGGAGGCTAAGAACCTCAGGGTCATCTTTGACTCCACACTTTCCTTCTCCGCCCACATCACTGATGTCTCTAAAAAGTCAAACTTCCTACTGCACCTCCTCAGAGGTACTCTGCCTTTCCCCTCCTTCACCCAGAAGCTCATGGTCTCCCAAGCTCTGGTTCTCTCTAGGTTGGACTATTGTAACAACCTCTTTCTAAATCTACCTGCCTCTACTCTCTGCCCTCTACAACTAATCCAGAACAGAACTGGGAGAAGTGTCCTTCGCCTCAAGTCCTGCGATCGTATCTCTCCAGTTCTGAAATCTCTCCATTGGCTCCCAGTGGATGCAAGGATTACATTCAAAACCCTCTGCATTGTCCACAAGGCTTTCTGGGTCCTGGGTCCAAAATATCTTCAGCTATCCCTCCACAAATACCTCCCCTCGCGAGCTCTTCACTCCTCTACTTCTAACTCCCTCAGGGTCAATCGTTTTTCAAAGAAACGAGCTGGGGGTATATCTCTGACTTCGGCTGGGGCCTCCCTCTGGAACAGCCACGTACCACTCTAAAACTTGAGGAGAACACTCTCTGGTTCCGGCAGCTCCGCAAGACCTTCCTCTTTGCTTCTGACTTCGCTCCCCTCCCCCCTGCTAATCTGTTCTGTCTTGGCACAGTGCACCTGGCCACCCTCTGTATTCCAGCACAGGTACCTGCTCACCCTGCCACCCTCCCGCACTGCTTCCAGGCAACTTCTTGCACTGGGGTCTGTATCTGTACATATACAGCCCCCCCCCCTTTTTCTCCCTGCACTTATCAGACCTACCCGGTCTGCTTTCTTAAACCCAACACTTGCCACTTGCTGGCTGCACTACCACTGTTTGTTGCATTTATTATTTATTTGTTTATTATTATTTATCAGTTTCTCCTTTGCTCCACACTTTCCACTTCTCCCCCTTCCATGCACTTTTCCCCTCGCCCTCTCCCATGCACTTGTGCATTGTCAATCTCACTGGATCTAGTAAGATCGTTGTTTAGTTCTCCCCTGGTCCCCTCCCTTGCCTTGTCGTACTCTGAAACACTTGTGTACGAGCGATATAGAAATAAAATATCAATATCAATATCAAAACTGGGACCAGTGTGTCTGGTAAGCCTGAATGACAGGAACCACTGTGGGACACAATTGGCCCACGCCTGGCGTGCATGCAAGAGAGCAGATCTTCCATAGGCTATACCAGATTTGAGCGCAAAACGAATCTTGGATAAGAGAAGGTCGAATGAAGGTCGATTCATTCCAGGTCGATCAACTAAAGTTCACACCGAACTACAGAAGGAGCAAAGTATCCTGAAATGAAAAGCAGACCTGTGGAACCGCCGCAGACATGCTGGGCGGATTGGCACCCTGACCCTGCTGTTGTCTCGGTGTACCCCTGCTTTTGTTATGAATCAAGAAGGCGTGCAAGGATGCTCCGACCCTTTGAAGTAGTGGGACCAACTACTCTTGGCACCTCCTGCTCACCGTCGCAAAGAGCCTCTTTGGAAGTATTGCTGGGCCATCCAGCGAAAGCACCAGCTCAATCCTCGGGTATCGTATAACAGCACTGCTGCCCCGAGTTGAGATTCAGAACTTTGGGAATCACTTATTTGTGGTCCTGGGCCCTCTCCCGCGAAAACCCGTTGTCCTAGCTCTTCTGGGTCGTGATTTATGAGAGTGAACCACACTGCGAGCATTTGCAGTCCCTGTGTAGCCCCGCAGTAGTGACGGTCGCTGTAAGAGCCTGCAGCCCTGAGCGCCATGCCATGAGGCGTGCTGCATTGGAACTGTCTTCCTTTCTTCTTTGAGAACAGAGAAAAAGGCTACTGTCCCACCACAGACAATCATCCTGTCCCACAGCCGTTCAGACCCGGAGTGACATGTAAGTGCAGGGGTTAAACCTACTAGTGACCTAGACTAGACTGGCAAAGGTTGGCCCGGACTGTATCAATGGTCAGTGAGTACTTGCATCACTTACCAGTGACCTCCTGGCACAACCACTTCTTTTTACACATGAGAATCCCAGAAAAGATACTCACCTTAGCTGGGCTAGCCTGCGCTCCCCAGCTATTCTGAACTCCAAAAGTCACTCTACCTGCAAGGGTAGACCCTCCTCGAATATTAGGGCTTTATTCTTCATCACCTCAACCCCATTCCTGAACTGCTACAACGCCTTGAGGAGGACATGCTTTGGCACTTAAGCATGACCGCACGTTGTTAACGCACTGCTGTACTTTTCAGCACAAGGTTCCCAACATCATAGGGCTGGACTGCATAAGCTAGGGATCAACTTTGAAGAACTGCCCTATGTGATAATTGTGTTTTACTTCCCTCTTCTGTTGCAGGTTGTGGTTGTGTTCTCCCCATTATCCGCATTAGGCTAACCGCATTTTGTATATTTCTTACATAGTAAAAAGCATGTGTGGTAACTGTTTAATTATTACTGTGGTTTGTTTGTGTTTACTTATAAAGGCCTATAATAAATGTATTGTTGATAAACACTTGTCTAAGAGTATTCTGTGGAGGTTTACTGTGTGTGCTCATTATGGGCTTCCGATCACTCTCACCCTTCCTGAGACTTTGGGCCTCATTACGAGTTTGGGGGCAGCCATGGAGCTACCAGCTCCATGGCTGCCGCCAAACCGGGCTCCTTTGCCGGGTTCCCAGAATGGGAATTACCGGGCCATTCTGAGTTCAGAGGGCCCGGTAATTCCTCCCTCTGGGAACCCGAGCCCGGACCTTCCCCATTCCCATCTGAGCCCCCATAGGGCTCAATGGGAATGGGAGAGGGAGCTAACAACAGGCCGAATACGACTTGCCCGTTGTTAGCTCCCTCTTCCCCTTGCGGGACCTGGTAACGACGCCTGGTTTTACCAGGTGTCCTTACCGGGTCCCGCGAGGGGAACTCGTAATTTCGCAGAATGCGTTTAACGGGTCCGCCTCCATTAGCGGAGCCAGTTAACCCGTTCCGCAAAGGTTATAATGAGACCCTTAGTCTTGACCGCTTGCCAAGCTACCGTAGATTGGTCTGGTTTGTCCAGAAGGTTCCTCTGTTCCACTAAACTAGGGTGGCCTCCGAAACTTCTGCCCACCAGGTCATGGTGTATATGGTGTATATGCAGAGGAACTTGATTAATTATAATGAAGGTACAACTATCTCCCCAAATTTGTCTTTTGTCAATATTTGGACAGCGGTTCATACATGTCACTTGAGCATTTACTAATATTCATCCAGGGGTACTGAGGTGCAAGTCAACACCTTGGCTAGATCATACATTGAAATCAATAATTATAATGAAGTTATACCTGCAGTTCTCATTCTGAGATGCTGTATAATATAAAAATAAAGAAATAAAACATATGATTATGGTAGTGGATGAGAGAAAGTGCCAAATGTGCAGTTGTCAGATATTTGCAAATATAAACATATTAATTCTATTTTAATTTAATTCAACCCGTGCGATGACTTAACAAGGATGAGAAAAGGCTAAAGCGCCCACTCAGCCCTTAAACTTCAACAAAACAAGCGCAAACTCAATCATAAATGTAAAACAGGCACAGTTAAGAGATATATCGCTTTTACCTTTTGCGGTAGCGTGGTCCGAGGGAAGGCTATGCTTTCATGAGGGGTGTGACTGTCAAAATGTAGCAACCCAAACAGCAAAGTACAAGAGTCCAAAATAAAGGTCCAATCAAGATTCTAGAAAAGGATATAATTTGGTTAAACACAGATACGCATAACAACTAAATAGAAAACACTACAGACACCTACTTCTGTAGAAAGAACACGGAATATGCAAATATAGCATGCTGCAGCATGAAGATCACTTCCCCTGCAGCTACCTTCAAGACACTCTCATGCTCTACAAGCACAACCGACACGAACACCAAGGAGGTGATCAGGAGCTGGCATGCCATTTAAAGATGGCTACTGCCATCACTGCCCCAGATCAAACGGAGGTTCCTGCAGACACAGAATCACATCGCAGTGCTCCAGTGCCCCAATCAACCCTTCCTCCCGGAAAAACCTGATTGGCCATTTACTCAACAGCAACATGATGCGCAAATTTGCTGGATGGTGAAGCCAGCCCCTAATCTAGGCCCACAAATAAGGCTAACGCCTGTCTGGGTCAGTGATCAGAAGAACACTTCCCCTCTAGTTACCTACAAAGATACTCTCACACTTCACAGCCAACATGAACCCCAAAAAGACGAGCAAGAGTTCATGCGCCAATTGAAGATGGCCACCACCATAACTGCCCTGGATCACACAAAGTTCCCTGCAGACACATAAGCACATCACAGTGCCCCAGTCCTCCAACCAGCCCTGCCTCCTGGTAAACCTGATTGTCTCAGCACCCAACAACAGCAGGATGCGGGAGTTTACTGGATGGTGCTGGCCCCTAACCAAGGCCTGCAAATACGTTACAAGCCTGTTTGGGCCTGTTTGGATGGGTGTGGTCATGCAGCCAACGCCCCCTCAATCTCAACCATCCAATTCATCCCAATGCCCCCAGCACCCCCAATGCAACCTGCTTCCATCATCGAAGTCAGATAAAAACACCAACCTTCCGTCCTTCGCCCAGTTGCCAGTGACATGCCGCCTGCCTCCCTCGAGCCACTCAGCTGTACACAAGGTAATCCTGTCCCACCCACAAATATCTGTAACTTGTGTACTATTCATCACACTATATCTGACCACAGACCACCCATCCCTCCACCTACATACTTTTTAGCTCCTTTCGCTACTAGCCAGCTGGCAATCTCTTCTCCCCCTCTATCCTCCTACCTTGCACTAGTGATTACATAAATGCTCGACTTCCTACAACACCTGCCTTTACAGCACCTTGTCCTCCTTACCTCAGCTGACCCCCTTCCTGCCTCCTCTCCTTACCATTCCACCTCCCACAAGCCCACCCCCACCATTGTCCTCTACCCAACCCAACCCATTTCCTTCCTCCTCCTCCTTTCTTTCCCTCTCCATCCATCCTGGACCTCCATCACTCAGACCCACAACCTTGTCACCTACTCTGCCATTTTCATTCGTGCACTGACCTACAGAGATTGGTAAACCTCCACGCTCATACCACAGTACCAATGATACACCCTACCTACAGCAACCCACCTATTATCAGTGACACTAGATGCCTCAGTCTATTATCACGTAACTCCCCACTGCCCTCCATCACCCTCTACCCCACTGCAGCCCTCCATTCCGATCTCCCAATCCCACAAGCAATCCCAATGCTAACAACATCTCCCAAGTGCACCTTGATCAATGCATGCTCATTATTTGCCCACCCTACCCACAAACATGACCTAATTATAGATCAGCACTTTGACTGCCTTGCCACCACTATAACCTGGCTCCATAGTGCAGTAGGCCAGTCTCTACCCTTGGCCATCCCTCCATGTTATACCATTTTCAGAACGGATTCCCTCGGAGGCGATGTAGCCATTATCACCAAATCATTCTTGCTGTTCAGATTGATCCACATGCCCCCACTTCAGGCAATAAAATATTACTGAAATATGACTCTTAATGCCCAAACTACCATCAATCTCCTCCTCCTCTATAGGCAACCTAACTCGCTGAGCGCACCTGCGTCTGACGTCCATCTACTCTCACACCTCTCATTAAACCTGCCACTAAACTCATTTAATTGGGAAATTTTAATCTAAGGTTCAGTGCCCATCGGATACCAGAGCCTCAGCCATCACTAATTCTTAGGCTGAGATGAACATCTACCAACAGGTTGTATCCTGGATTGGATCCTCACATTCGTTACCACTATTACCATCACTGCCATTAGCCCAGTACCCTGGTCTGGCCACTCCCTGATTGATTTCCAAGTGGCCCGCTCCCTTCCCCTATCCTCACCTCTCCTCCAGCCTCCATACTAGCCCGTTACACCCAAAGTGTCACAACCGATATTCTCGCTCCCACACTACAGAAGTTGCTTACCTCCCATAAACCCACCAGCCATGATCCCCAGGCCCTAGCCACCCAATACAACCAAGCCCTTCTACTGACCATGGATCAGCATGCCCTCATTAAATCCCAAATCCTGAAACCAGGCAGGTATACCAACTCATGGTTTTCTGACACACTGGTCGATGTCCGTAGACAGAAACAATCATTAGACCACCTTTGGAGAAAACATCCTACTTCAGCCAACCAGAAGCCTTCACTCCTCTGCCAAAATCTACAAAAAACACTGATAGCAACTAAAGCCAACTCCTACAACACTAGAATCATGGAAGCTATCTCTAGCTGCAAAGAGCTCTTTGCCATTGTTAAAGAGTTAGAGAATCCTATCCCCACTACCGACCAGACCCACCCTGGCAAAGCAAGGTGCAGAACCGTTCAAATGGCCTACCATTCAAATGGCCCTCACCAACAACAGTGACTCATTGTGGGACAGAATTTCAACCGAAAAATCTCACTTGCTTCAAAACCACCCTCTTCAGATGTGCCCACATACTCCTTCCACACCGATCAACCTACCCCCTTCTCCTTTGAATTTTTATTCAGTCACTCCTGCAGAAGTTCTCAAAACCATACAGCTTCTCAAACCCTCTAACTGCCCCGATCATATTATTAAATTGTGTGCAGAAATTCTTGCTCCTGCTTTGCTGACTTCATCAATGTCTTTTTCTCTTCTAACACTGTTCCCGCCTGCCTCAAGGCAGCCTGGGCCACAAAACCATCCATAGACCCATCCCTCCCCATCAACTACTGCCCTATCACATCAGTTCCTTTCTTCCTCAAAAAACTGATTGCACGGCATACACCCAGATCCAGTCTTTCCTAGAATCACATCACCTGCACCAATCATGACAATCAGGTGTTCATCCAAGCATAGCATGGAACAGCCCCACTTGACCTCAAAATCTAACTAGACAACATTCTGTACTCAGGCAACCTCGCTAGTCTGCTCCTCCTTGACGTCTCTGCTGCATTTGACCTCATCAACCACATTATTCTGTATACAAAGCTCACCACTAAAATCTTCTTTTCCAAGGAGTCCTACATGTGAATTAAATCCTTTTTGAGAGAACATACTTCAAGGATTTTCATTGATGATACAGCTTCAGACCCCATCACCATCCCGCTTGGTGTCCCACAATGCTCCTGAATCTATCCAACCCTCTACAATACTTACACCAAGCCCCTCTTTGACCACTTAGACACACTGGGCATCCCCTACACCAACTTCGCTAACAACACCCAAATCCTTCTACTCATTACAGGAAACTAATCCCACACTACTGACACCATCAATAGGATCTACAGCATCATCCAAGACTGGATGTCCACGCACAACCTCTATCTCAGTGATGACAAAACTAAGTTGCTCATTGTACGCCCACTGTCTCAGATACCTGGATCCAGCATTTTCCCTTTCTATTGACCGCACTTCCATCCTGGCCTCAAAGCATTTAAAGACTATCAGTGTCCATCTAGATGCTGAGCTCAACATGAACAAACATGTTAATGCTTTGGCATCCTGCACAGCTTATACGTCTAAACGCTCATCACTCTGTGCAGAAAATTTCTCTCGCGTGACAATTGCCTAACTCTTGCCAGAGCAATCATAGGCAGCAAACTAGACTATTGCAATGTTTTACTCTCAGGCACATATACTAAGAATCTATGCAAACTTCAATTATTGCAAAACAAGGCCCTTATAGTGGTCATGGACCAAGGTCGTTCACCCTACATCTCAGCAACCAGACAGGACTGCCACTGGTTCCCCATTAAAGCCTGAATTGAGTTCAACATTTTGACCATTGTGCACCATTGTATCTATAATGATGCTTCCTCCAACCTCAGTCACTGCATATCCACAAAACCTTGTGTGCGCTCCCTACAGTCATCGTCCAGTCTCACTCTGCAAACCCCCAGATTCAAAAGCAAATGAGCAGGAGGTGCTAGCTTTTCTGTCACAGAGCCCTCCCTCTGGAACTCACTCCCTCCTATCATCAAAAATGACCCTTTGTACCATCTGTTCAGAAAACCTGTAAACACCTGGTTGTTTGACGTATATGATTAACTAGTCTCTTGCTGTCCTCGCATTTACCTTCATGTAGTTCTGTTGCTATACCTACTCCAGTTCAAGCAACCTGATACCCATAAATACAAAATAAAACAAGATGCTGCACTCTGGGTAATGAAACATTGAGAGAAAGGCAATACAAATCACATTGTTCTTCAAAAATGATATCTTATAGTACACAATGTGATCATCTAAGTGGTCTGTCCACATTGTTCCAGGCAAACCGTTTCTTCAGCTATGTTGGGGCTAAACCATATATAGTTTTATGGATCAATGTTAAGATCTTAAAATGGTTTCTGACCTGGATATGGAACCCGTGCAGCTTTTGAAGCAGAGGGATTATATGGTCTTGATGGTCAATATTATAAACAATCCTGATAGCCATATTTTGAAGCCTTTGAAAGTAGGTAATCTGATGCCTGTTTATGCCCAGGTACAGGCTGTTGCAGTAGTCCAGTTTGGCACCTATAATGGCCCCAGCTATCAAGGCAAAGTTGGAGACAGACTGCAGTGGATGAAGTTGTCTGGGAATCCTAAGGTAAAGTTGGTAGAACTCACCAGGCCACTCATTTTAGGATTTAACGAAAAAGAGGAGTCAAGACAGACACCCCAAGACTTTACTTTTGTCGCATTTCTACTGAACAGTTGGACTTTGACAGGTCAAACATTTAGGGAGTTCTTTTGGCAGCAAGAGTGAAGTGGCATTGAGCAGAATATCAGTTTCAGAATGATTCAGTCATATCCAATTAGTAGGCAACGACTCAACGATGTCTTGGAAGATAGACTGTACATGGACTAAATTCTTATCGCAGTGACATGGCAATTTAAAAATGAGCTGTGTTTCATCACAATAGTTTTGAAAACACACCACATGATTCATCAACAAGTAGTGTAGGGGCTTCATATATATATATATTGAACAACATAGGGGGGAGCCATGAATCGTGTGGGACCCCACAGGTTAAGATTTCCACATCTGATGCAAAGACATTAACCTTAATTCTAGACACCCTTTTACTAAGGAAGGAACCAAACCACCTAATGGCTGTATCAGTGACCAACAACAGATTTCTCAAGCACGTCAGCAGAATGTCATGGTCTATACTGTCGAATACTGCAGATAGGTCCAGCAACATCAATTCTTAAATAACGTGTCCTTAACATCTCAAAGAGCCATTTCAGTACTCCAACATGATTAAAATCCAGACTACCTGCCACCAAGCAGGGCCTGATTTTCTAAGTGTGTCTGCAGTTGTTGTTTGGCAGCTTTATCTAGGATTTTAAGCAGAAAGGGAACATTAAAGATTAACATAAATCTCTGCATCCAAAGAGTGGGTTCACCCAGACCTCTTTAAATACTGTGGGATGTCAGAGGGCAGGTCTCGGGTAATAATACATTTACTTTGTCATTGTGGTTTGACAACAGTAAACAGGGCTTGTTCCCACTGTGCTGACAGTTCAAATTGGGTTTACATGTCGCAGTCATTGAACAGACGGTTGCTGGGGTTCAAAGCGATGCTCGAGTGATGCACATCATTTAGATCATCAGGTTTTGTTCAACAGTCAAGGTTCAATGGTGGTCTGATGCCAGGATAAACAAGGTGAGTCAATTCAATGCTGTGATTGAAGGTCGTGGATCGGTGAGAACACCACGTCAGTTCGACCATCAACTGTATCGGCGACGAAAAGACTGTCATTTCAGCATTGTAGTGCAGTGATGCTTATTTAATGAGCCAAGGAAATTGACACCAGGATAGTGACTGTCCTTTATTTTTGTGTGGTTTGCTTGGCATTTATTCAGGCCTGGTAGGTTGTTGCATTTTTAAGAACTCTTTCTACCAATATCCTTCACTTTATAATGGACTCTTTGATGAAAGTGGACAAAAGTGGACAACAATGCTAGACAGTGTTGGCAGTGACTGCTCCTTTAACTACCTTACCCGCCACTCCCTGCAAACATGGACAAAAGTGTTAGGCAGTGTTGGGCAGGTGATTAGCAGGGCTGCAGTGGCTGGTTGCAGAGTTTGCCTTTTGGGACCTGCTGTGCCATGGCACTGAGGCTTCTCCTGCCTTTAAAACATCTCTCTGGCGTACAGGAGTTTATCTGGAAGCTGAAAGCTGAAGGCTGATTACAGTAAGAAGTTATGACTATCTAATCTCAGAGGGGGTTTGTGATTGCTCTATTGCTGTAGTGCTATGCCGAATATATCAGACTCTTTACATAGACGGCCCATGGAGGTCTGTTTTCATTATCTCATCTTTTCATTTGCCAATGACGTGCTCTTTCCATTCGGCTTTATAGTTTATTTATGCTGACTTCCCCGTACGATTTGAGAAGTGGAAGTGGGAAAGGGAAAGGGCTTTCAGGTGCGCAATTAAGTATGAGGAATATCAACAAAGATGTGCCAAGGCATGGAGGAAATTACTCTCGATTTACTATGCGAAGTATTATGCACAATTCAACCACTCCTCTGAAATCTGCTTACCCCATTAGCTTTAATGTCAGATGGAGAGTGTTTTACGGATGATGTTATACCACCAGACGAGTGTATCAGCTCCTCCGATAACTTTGAGGAAAATAGTGTGATTTCATGCTTCAACACCCCAACAACACGCTCTTTTTTCTCCCATTAATTTGCGACCTTTTCATGAGAACTCCAAAGGAAGCTGTGATCGGAAAATGAAGCGCCATACTGAGATGCCTGTTTTGGAACGAGATCTACATCCCTACCCAAATGTGAAACCTGCTATTTTGATATTTGGTAACCCAACAAAGGAGAGTATGGTAGGATTTCCTGGTTCCTCAACACCGGTACAAAGACCATTCTCACAGTCAAGACCCATTTCACCCATGGTCTCGAATCCTGGGCCTAACTGTGTTCCACAGGGGGGGTAGGCTCTAGATGATTCATTTCATCTACTGCAGGCTGCTAGCAAAGGCCTTTTACAAGACATTACTGACTTGCAGATGATGTCCATTCATGAGAATACAGTGTTTCTAGCTGAGAGGAGGAGAGGATCTGTTTCAAAGGCAGCTATGGGGAATAAAGGGTATTTGGTCTATATTCAATGGATGATCCTTCTAATGGAGGAAGTACAACTAATCTGCCATTATGTGACGCTAATATCCCTATCTTGGCTGCCAACAGACCTGTTGGTCTCATTAATATGCAGACTTTTTCTGGAGAGACTGCACCGGGGAAACTAGGACATAAGGGTATCGATAACTATGGGTGGCGCTGGAACTAACATGAAAGGTGGTGATGAGTTTCGTGTACGTTCTACAACTGGGTATGCTGCTCATGTGGACTCTGCTGATTTGCAGATGGGTATGATTGCCAATTGCTAACCAACAGGCTTATAATTCTTCACCATCGAAAGAGGCACTGTTTGTCAATTCTCCTTCAAAGCAGCCTCCCCCATTGGGTTTCTCCCTGCCACTGATCTTGGACTCCATTTTTCCTTTGCTCTCTAATTTGCATATTAGTTTAAATCCTGCTTTGAAATCTCTAGCCGAAGCCCAAGAAAACCTAGGGGGGGGGGTGCTTGCTGGCCAACAAACTGCTTTTAATAACTTGTGTAATCAAATTGCATTCTACTAAGGTCTTGCAACGAGTACCGCTTCCTACAAAGACAAACTTGGATCTATTAAAAACTCTGTAGTGGGGAATACTAGTTGTCTCTCCAGGTTGGAGGAATCTTTATCAAAAGTATTTGACCTGATTATTACTAAGTCCATGGTCGACAGGGTTCTTTCTCCTAGAGTGGTGTAGAAAAGAGGAGCGGACCCAAATGAGGTTTGAATAAGCTTTAATGAAAGGCCCCCAGAGGTTGGGCTGCCAGGATCGAAATGCGTTGAACACTCTGCGTGATAGCGTTCAACTCTAAACATTCCACACTGACGTAGGGTCAGTGTATACATAACATAACATCTCCCTTACGAGGGAACAGGAAAGGGAAAGAAGGCAGGGGTAGGGAAGAGGGAAAGAAGAACAGGGAAAATAACTGTAACAATGTTGATCAAAAGAAAGGTTCCACTTGACAGGAGGCTGCAGTGCTTCGTGCATCAATAATAGACGTAGTCATCACTGAAGTTTCGGATGATTCTCCAGTTCCTCTTGGAAAGACTGACTGTCGGACCAGAGATTACATCGCCGTTATCATCACAGCTTTGCTGATGTGTGTCTTCTGACTGGACAATGTCTTTTGGCAGTATGTCCTTACTTGTGCTGGTTTTTTTGTGGTCTCTCTCTATCTTGATTAGGTCATCGCCAGACCAATTATTTTCCATCTTCCAACAACACAGACTTGCGATAGCATTTCACTACCCTTTGTGGGGGTCTGAAGCGGGATTCCCCTTTGAGGGTCTTCTTGGGTTCTTTAATGCATACCCAATCTCCCACTTGGATTGCCATCTCTTTTACTCTGTTTCTTGAGTCAGTATGTTTTGTGTTTGCCTTGTTTCTCCCTCACAAGTTTCTGAATGTGATCCATGTCCAATCTCGCCTCCCCATTATCCATAAAGATCCAGACTGGTCAGAGCCGATTGTAGACGATTCTGCCTCTCATCATTGTGAATGGTTCGATACCGGTGGTGGAGTTGTTCTGTACGCACATAAGGCCTCCTTGAGTGTCTCCCTCCACGGACGTGTGTTGGCGACGGCTAGCAGAATCACTCTTTCTACTAGCCTGTTCATTCTCTCTTTGAGGCCATTAGAGATTGGATGATATAATGAGGTGGTGATGTGATGGATGGCTCTGCCTTTGAGGAACTCCTGAAATTCTAGTGACAGAAACTGTGACCCATTGTCTGAGATCAACTCTTTGGGATCACCTTCCCTGTTAAATATGTCCGTCAGAAATTCCGTGATTTTCCTTGTGGTTATATTCATCTCTGATATGCCACACTCCATCCATTTAGACGTATAGTCTACTAGAACTATGATGTAGATCTTGGCTGCTTCCAAATTCTCGAATGGTCCCATGATGTCTATGGCCATTTTGGAAGTTTGGACCATACATTTCTTGGACTTTCAATTGGCTGTAGTGGTGTTTTCCTTGTGGTTTTGGACTTGTCGCTCGTGGCACAGGCGGAGCAATTTTTGACCAACTGTTCTGCTTCCCTCCACATGTTCGGCCACCAGTAGTTGCACCTTAAACGGTTCTTGGTTAGACTTCTCCCGAGGTGTCCTTTGTGTGCCAGATCAAGCAACTTTTTCCTGAGCTGTATTGGTGGAATTATTCTGTCACCCCTGTAGATGTGTTCCTTGTCCAAGCATATTTCTTGCCTGATAGGCATGAAGTCTGTGAGACTTTGGGATGGTGTCATCCAGTCGTCAGTTATTGCTTTTCTGATCTCTTTTTGCTCAGGATCATCATTTGTTATACTTTTCCACTCATCAATGGGGATTGCTGGATTTATGGTTACTATTATGTCTCGGTCTGACTCTTCAGATTCAGTGTCTTGATTGGTCGATAGCCTGGAGAAACAGTCGGCCACTTGATTTTGTGCTCCGGGAGTATAGCATACGTTTATGTTGTATTGCATAACATCAAGGATCCAACGTCTTATTCTTGGGGATATGAGATGAGGTGTCTTTGACTGTAGAATGTGTACAAGCGGTTTGTGGTCTGTTCTGAGTGTAATGGGTAAACCCCAGATTAAGTTTCGAAAATGTTGCAGGATCCATCTTACCCCCAGCGCCTCCCTCTCTATCGTGGAATAATTCAATTTGCTCCTTTTAGCACCCTGGATGCGAAGGCGATCGTTACTTTGCCCTTGTCATGTATTTGCTCCAAAACTCCGCTCAGTCCGATCTTACTGGCATCCACTGATATAATTGTCCTTGCTTTGCAGTCAAACATGCTTAAAGCGGGTGCTTGGTTGATGTTATGTTTTATTTCTTCAAATTCTGTTTTGCATTCTTCGGACCAGTCGAATTTCCTAGCCTTTTTCATAATATTCCTCATGTTCTTGGTCTTGTCAGCATAATTACCTATGAATTTGGAATAGTACTCGGTTATTCCGAGAAAACTCCTCAACTGGTCTTTGTTTTCTGGTTCAGCAATGCCTAGGACGGTATCTATCAGTTGTTCTTTGGGAATGATGCCATTGGAGTCTATGGAGTGACCTAGGTAGGATACTTTGTTGCACATGATGTTACATTTCTCCAATTTTAAGGTGAGGCCACTTTTTTGGATCACTCGTAATACGCTGGCAAGTATTGCATTGTGTTCTTGCTCTGACATGGCCGAGTTGAGAATGTCATCTTGGAAACAGTGTACTCCTTCCAAACCTCCAAAGAAATGTGACATTAGTCTCTGGAATACAGCGGCGGCTGATGCAAGGCCGAAAGGCATCCTCTTGAACCTGAATGCTCCGAGGGGAGTGATGAACGAGGTGAGGCTTCTGGAGCTTTCTTCCTGACTGATTTGGTGATATGCAGAAGAAAGATCTAGGGTACTGAAGTATTTCGCTGGCTTCATGGTCGTTAACAGCTCCGATATGTTCGGGAGGGGGTGCCTGTCGATCCAAATGTTTTTGTTCAGGTCTCTTAGATCGACGCACATTCTTATGGAGTTGTCCGGTTTTTTTACGAGCACAATAGGAGCAAGCCATTCTGAGCTCTCGATAGGTTGTATAATGTCCTGCTCACACAAGCACATGAGTGCCTTTTTTAGTGCCTCCTTGGTTCCAATGGGGACTCCACAAACTTTGTGAGCTATTGGAATGGCCCCCTTTTTGAGAATGATTTTATGCTGAAACCCCTCTAGGAGTCCAATTTTTCCCGAGAACACCTTGGGGAATTGTCGTGCCAGGGTATCCTTGATGTCCTTGATCTCCTTCTCATTACTCAGAACAGACATTATGGGGTTCTCTTCGCCGGGATGAATCTTTAGACGGAGAGCAGCTTGCTCCTCTCAGCCTACTATGGATGAACCTTTGTCTGCTTTGAAAAGTTTGCAGTAAGTTGTCCTGTTGCAAAATTTGAGTCGCACCCACGTATAGCCAATGATGTCTATGGGACTCTTCCCGTAACCTGTAGCTCGTATGTGGTGTTCTTTACATCGCTCATCTTGCCTGACAGTTCAGACAGAAACGTTTCCACACCAACCATCGTGTAGGCGGATCCTGTGTCTACCATTACAGGGAGTGACACCCCGTTGATCTGCATGTCGACCCAAGGGGCCTTGGAGTACTATAGAGAGGTGACGGTAAGTATTTGTATGGGTGGACTAATTCGATTGACAGTTAACATCTCATCATGTCCTTGACTGATTTCATCAGTTCGCACTGTGTCCCTCATTGGCCTCCTAAAGCCACCCGGCCTGGCCTTTGTGTTCCTGCACACCTTGGCGAAGTGACCAACCCGATTGCATTTATAGCACTCAACGGCTGCTGCAGGGCATTCTCTGTCAACAACGCCGTGTTTCTGCCAACCACATTTTTGGCAACGTTGTGGAGGTTGATTGAAGCGTGCCGAGTTCCTCCCTCTAGTTGGATAGGGCCTCGGGACATGTGACGATGTTCCCCTCACAAGGGCTATTGAAGGTTCACTAATGTTAGCTTCAACGGATTTCACTTCGGAAATTCCTGCCTGATCGAATCTCTCCTTCAAGCAACGGTCACCCAATTCGATACTTCTGGCGATCTCGGTGGCTTCTTCCAAGGATGGATCTTTGGACTGCCATAGCCTCTGTTGGATTCGTGGATCAGTCACATTCAGTACCAACTGGTCTCTAAGGTATTCGTTTCCAACGCCTGTGAAGTTGCACGTTGACATGAGCGTCCTGAGGGATGCGAGGAAGGCATCAATAGATTCGCCCTTCAACTGCTTTCTTGAAAAAAATATGTACCTCTCCAGGACGAGATTCGTCTTGTTGCCGAAATGCTTGGAGAGTTTAGCTAGTGCATTTTCATATTTGCGGTTGTTATCGTTATTTCCTCCTCCATCATCCAGCTCGGGAAGTGCCCTGAATATTCTGAGGGCCTCTGCTCCTGTGCAGTTTAGTAGAGTTGCCTCCTTGAGGTCGTCACTAAATCTGTTGCCAACAATGGCTCTCAGGTAAACTTGAAAGCCATCTATCCATTGCTCCCAGGGACATGTGGGATTGCCGGGACACGGAAGAAACTTCGTTGGTGGGGGAATACCCTGCATGGTGGGCTTTGAGATAGAGAACAGTTCGCCTTGTGGGGTGAGTTGGTCGAGAAAAGAGGTAGGCGTACATGGTGGTGCTAGGGTTCAGTCTTTATTACTTCAGCAAATAGCGCATGTGCTGGAGGATTCTATTGTTATCAGCCTTTTGATGGACCTATACTGTGATTGCAGAGTCTTTAAGCATTAGTACATGAATGGTCTTCAGCAAGGATTGTGACTTCACAACAGGCTGAAAACGTAAGATGGCTAGTATTGGAAAGGCTTTGATGGAATGTTCAATTGTGACCTCACAATAGACTGAAATATAAGGTGATTGGTCCTGGAAAAATGAAGCGTTTAAGCGGGTTGTCAGATTGCATCACAATGGCTATTAACAGAGTCAAAGTTGCTCCTTGCCGTGTACGCGTTGCAGGGCAACATGTGGCAGCTTTTGAAACTGATACAAAGTTCCAATCAGGGTGGCGGTGTTCGTTTTGATAAGCTGAGAAGAAGGGATCTTTCAGTTCCCAAATAAAAATGTACGTTTCGCTATGAATAAAATGTGCTACTTTGAAGAGTTCCAGTGACGTGTCCTCCCCCTGTGTCCTCCCCCCTCCTCTGACCTGGTAGATGGACAGCTCCTGTTGCCTGGAGTACCGTTAGGGCTGGAAGGTTGTGGATTGTGCACAAGTCCCTGCAGGAGCGGCGCCCTTCACAGGCGGAGCGCTGAAAGATGTGGGGAGAGTTGGCAAGGCCTCTCTCGCATCTCCGCAGCCGGGTGAGGGAGGCAGGGCAGGAAGCACGGCACAGTGAGGCTCTGCGGTGGGCCTCTGAGAGTGTCTGGCTCAAGGTGGATTACAGCAGGCAAGGGCTGGGAATGGGGCTCGCCCCAGGGTCCTTATAGTGTACTCCTCATCGCCATTTGTAGAAAAGAGGAGCAGACCCAAGTGAGCTTTGAATAAGCTTTAATGAAAGGTCCCCGGAGGTTGGGCTGCCAGGATCGAAATGCGTTGAACACTCTGCTTGAGAGCGTTCAACTCTAAACATTCCACACTGACGTAGGGTTAGTGTATACATAACATAACAAGAGGCTAGCTGTATAGATGGCAATAATATGGTGGAACCTGATGTAGAGTATGTGGTGCCTATTGTAAAGGAGGAGGGGAGTGCCCCCAGGGATTGGGTGGATACCATGGTGGGAAATATGTCTCCTAATGGCTTTGTGGAACTGTGAGTACTTTAAGCTCCTCCTATTTCCATCTGTATGTGAGTCTTTGTTTACTTGCCACTTTCAGGAGTCAACCAGAATTTGTTGGGGTGAATTAAAATCTCTACTACACATGTGCAGTGTGCTAAAACAACAAAGTCGGCTCATCAGGGAACTGGAGAGGGTGCTGACCCTGATGTTATAACTTTGAAGGCTGACATCATTGGTCCTACACCTTCTGTTTTAGGTCTCTCCCCCGCCCCCGCTGACGGCAACCTCAGCTGACTCACCGCATTTGGAAGTTCAAGTCTAGATTACAGCCTCAACAAAATCAGCAGTGAATATTTTGGATCAGCAAGACTCTCTATCTTCACCCGTAGACCCCCTTGAGGGACAAATCTTGTGGAGACACCCGAGGGGGCCATTAATATCTCTAATCACCTGCCCCAGGGGCCCCAAGAAAATGGTAAGGTAACTAGACATAAGACTGTTAAACCCCAGGGGAATTTGGAAGGGTCTCCACATTGACCCCTTACAACTGCAAAGAACCAGGTAGCCTTGTTTGGGAAGCGTTTGGACCTCTCTTCTTTGAAAACATGCTGGCAACCAAGAGGGTTATTGCCACAAACTCTTTCTTCCATCTCACGCTTTGCTTACTGGCTACCCGAGTCGCCAGCTTCCTTTGATCTTGTAAGGGTAGCCTTGGATCCGTCTTCCACACTGCAGGCTTTGCCTCCCCTCAGGACAGTGGTGCCCTGTCGTCTGGGGCCAAGAGTAATTCGTCATCAGGCAGTGAGAGGGAGGGAGGTGCCGAGAGGGCCTCCCAATCCCTCTTTTCCCTACGTCCTAATGGAGCCTGTGGCTACTTCCAAAGCCGGAACTGTAATGTCTTTCCCCCTTAAAACGAGAGCGTACCAGGATAATTTTACCTGGTGTGATGCCCCCCAAAAAATTAAAACTGAACACTGAGCGATTCCACTGGGAACCCATCGACACCCTGCCTCTAAGGCCTGGGGCAAGGCGTGAATGTACCCCTACAGTCTTTGAAGGGGGGCGCCCATCAAAATGGCAATAGACCTAAAGATCTTACTGGAGGCCCTCACATATCTGATGAGGATCTCCTCCTGGATCTTGTTGCCACCCAGTTAGAACATGTAGTTCCTCGACCTCCACAAATTGACACAGGCCTGATTGCCTCCCTGAGCCTGTCCCTGCCACCTTTCATGAAACTACACGAGACAATGAACGATCATATCAGAGACCAGTGAACGTTGATCGCAATGTTCTACACAAAGCTAATATTTCTGGAAGGCTTTGTGACCGGGATACAGGGAAATCTGGATAAAAATCAGGAAGAAAGTACTCAAATCTTGCACTCTATTATTACAGCAGCAATGAGAGACAAAGACAAACGGAGGTCTGAAGCTTCCCAGAGTTGTACTGCAGTTTCGTCATTGAATCCATGTTTGTGATTGCTCTAGTGCTGTAGTGCTATGCTGAATATATCAGAATCCTTACATAGACGGCCCAGGGAGGTCTGTTTTTATTATCTCATCTTTTTGTTTGCCAACGACATACTCTTTCCGTTCGGCTTTATACTTTATTTATGCTGACTTTTCCGTACGATTTGAGAAGTGGAAGTGAGAAAGGGAAAGGGCTTTCAGCTTTCAGGTGCGCAATTAAGTATGGGGAATATCAACAAAGATGTGCCAAGGCAGGGAGGAAATTACTCTCGACTTACTATGCAAAGTATTATGCACAATTCAACCACTTCAACTCAATCAAGCAATAGTCTGCTGCCCCCATTAGCTTTAATGTCAGATGGAGAGTGTTTTACAGAGGATGTTATACCACCAGACGAGTGTATCAGCTCCTTCGATAACTTTGAGGAAATTAGTCCGATTTCATGCTTCAACACCCCAACAACACGCTCTTTTTTCTCCCAATAATTTGCGACCTTTCCATGAGAACTCCAAAGGAAGCTGTGATCGGAACATGAAGCGCCCTACTGGGATGCCTGTTTTGGAACGAGATCTACATCCCTACCCAAATGTGAAACCTGCTATTTTTGTATTTGGTAACCCAACAAAGGAGAGTATGGTAGGATTTCCTGGTTCCTCAACACCGATACAAAGACCATTCTCACAGTCAAGAACCATTTTATCCATGGTCTTGAATCCTGGGCCTAACTGTGTTCCACAGGAGGGGTAGGCTCTAGATGATTCATTTCATCTACTGCAGGCAGCTAGCAAAGGCCTTTTACAGGACATTGCTGACTTGCAGATGGTGTCCATTCATGAGGATACAGTGTTTCTAGCTGAGAGGATGAGAGGATCTGTTTCAAAGGCAGCTATGGGGAATAAAGGGTATTTGGTCTATATTCAATGGATGATCCTTCTAATTGAAGAAGTACAACTAATCTGCCATTATGTGATGCTAATAACCCTATCTTGGCTGCCAACAGACCTGTTGGTCTCATTAATATGCAGACTTTTTCTGGAAAGACTACACCGGGGAAACCAGGACATAGGGGTATCGATAACTATGGGTAGCGCTGGAACTGACATGAACGATGGTGATGAGTTTTATCTACGTTTTACAACTGGGGATGCTGCCCATGTGGACTCTGCTGCTTTGCCGATGGGCATGATTGCCAATGGCTAACCAACAAGCTTCTACTTCTTCACCATTGAAAGAGGCACTGTTTGTCAATTCTCCTTCAAAGCAGCCTCCCGCATTGGGTTTCTCCCTGCCACCGATCTTGGACTCCATTTTTTCTTTGCTCTCTAATTTGCATATTAGTTTAAATCCTGCTTTGAAATCTCCAGCGGAAACCCAGTAAAACTTTGGGAGGGGGGGTGCTTGCTGGCCAACAAACTGCTTTTAATAACCTGTGTAGTCAAATTGCATTCTAATAAGGTCTTGCAACGAGTACCGCTTCCTACAAAGACGAACTTGGATCTATTAAAAACTCTGTAGTGGGGAGTACTGGTTGTCTCTCCAGGTTGGAGGCATGTTTATCAAAAGTATTTGACCTGATTATTACTGAGTCCATGGACAACAGGGTTCTTTCTCCTGGAGAGGCTAGCTGTATAGATGGCAATAATATGGTAGAACCTGATGTAGAGTATGTAGTGCCTATTGTACAGGAGGAGGCGAGTGCCCCCAGGGCTTGGGTGGATACCATGGTGGGAAATCTGTCTCCTAATGGCTTTGTGGAACTGTGAGTACTGTAATCTCCTCCTATTTCCATCTGTATGCGAGTATTCGTTTACTTGCCACTTTCAAGAGAGGACCAGAATATGTTGGGGTGAATTCAAATCTCTACTTCACGTGTGCAGTGTGCTAAAACAACAAAGTCGGCACAGCAGGGAACTGGAGAGGGTGCTGACCCTGATGTTATGACTTTGGAGGCTGACATCACTGGTCCTACACCTTCCGGTTAAGGTCTCTCCCCCGCCCCCGCAGACAGCAAACTCAGCTGACTCACCGCATTTGGAAGTTGAAGTCTAGATTACAGCCTCAACAAAATCAGCGGTAAACATTTTGGATCAGCAAGACTCTCTATCTTTACCCCTATACCCCCTTGACGGACAAATCTTGTGGAGACACCCCAGGGGGCCATTAATATCTCTAATCCCCTGCCCCAGGGGCCCCAAGACAATGGTAAGGTAACTGGATACAAGACTGTTAATCCCCGGGGGAATTTGGAAAGGTCTCCACACCAACCCGTTCCAACCGCAAAGAATCAGGTTGCCTTGTTTGGGAAGCCTTTGGCCCACTCTTCCTTGAAAACATGCTGGCAACTGAGAGGGCTATTGCCACAAACTCTTTCTTCCATCTCACGCTTTGCTTACTGGCTACCCGAGTCGCCGGCTTCCTTTTATCTTGTAAGGGTAGCCTTGGCTCTGTCTTCCACATTGCGGGCTTTGCCTCCCCCTTAGGAGAGTGGTGCCCTGTCGTCCGGGGCCAATAGTAATTCGTCATCGGGCAGTGAGACGTAGGGTGGGTGCCCAGAGGGCCTCCCAATCCCTCTATTCTCTACCTCCCAATGGAGCCTGTGGCTACTTCCAAAGCCGGAACTGTAATGTCTTTCCCCCTTAAAATGAGAGCATACCAGAACAATTTTATCTCGTATGATGCCCCCAAAAAAATTCAAACTGAACACTGTGGCCGATTCCACTGTGAAACCATCAACACCCTGCCCCTCAGGCTTGGGGCAAGGCGTGAATGTACCCTTACAGTCTTTGAAGGGGGGTGCCCATCAAAATGGCAATAGACCTAAAGATCTTACTGGAGGCCCTCACATATCTGATGAGGATCTCCTCCTGGATCTTGTTGCCACCCAGGTAGAAAATGTAGTTCCTCCCCCTCCACAAATCGAAACAGGCTTGATTGCGTCCCTGGCAACTTTCATGAAACTACACAAGACAATGAGCGATCAGATCAAAGACCAGTCAACATTGATCACAATGTTCCACACAAAACTAATATTTCTGGAAGGCTTCGTGACCTGGATACTAGGGAAATCTGGATAAAAATCAGGAAGAAATTACTCACATCTTGCACTATATTATTACAGCGGCAACGAGAGACAAAGACAAACGGAGGTTTGTAGCTTCCCAGAGTTATACCGCAGTTTCCTCACTGAATCCATGTTTACCTCAGTCAACTAGAGAGGACTTGGATAAAACGGTAATAGATGGCTATGTACACAATGAAGGGGTCAAGGGATAAAATGGTAACAGATGGCTATATACACAATCAAGGGGTCAAGGGCCTTGCACCCCCACCTGTGTTGGCCCCTCACAACCCTCCAGAGTCCGATGAGTCAACATTGGATGCTTCTCCTTCGACCCAGATGGATATTGTGGGCTCTTCAACTGAAGTTGGGGGTGGGGCGGTGGCGTCCACAGGCCTGTTGGCTCCTATGACTGATCCTCGTGGAGCTACAAAAAAGTATGACATTTTTTCCAAATAATCAGCAGCCGAAAAAGCTAACAACCTGTCACCCCAATCAAAGAGGGGGGCCTTAAAAAGGAGACTATGGTAGCAAAAGAACCTTTAAAGCCGTGAATCGTGAGGGTAGGCATTCTCCCCCCGCCAGGCCAGGTTGTGAGGGGAGGATCTCGCCACTTTATAAGGAATTTAGTGCCAACTCAGCCCCTGATGCAAACTCAGGAGTCAGAAACAGGGGGTGGTAGCACGCTTCAAAGGGGCACAGGTGTTCTTTCCCCTAAAGCCACTTCTCGAGCGACCGAGCAGGTAGAGGAAATCTCTGACATCTCGTCAGTAGATTTAACAAATCTTTCAACATGCTCCATAGACGATGACTTCTGCTCATATTGTTGTTGAGAAGCAGACTTGCGGATACAAGGTACGGACCTGACGGATGTGTCTCCGAGACGGGACCTGGAACTGCTCCAGCAGAGAGGCATACTGGAAGATCATGCTAGGGCTTCCAGCCTCCTGCCTTCAGGCAAGCATTTGATGTGCCCTTCCTTTTCTGTAAACGATCTGAAGGCCTTTTCTCATTTAGATGTGATCTCTCCCAATGAAGACGGCTCATCTCTATCCGAGCCGACTAGGCAAAAACTGGTTGTAGCCCCACCGTTTGAAAGTTTGGAGGAAAAAAGAGTCAAGTTTTCCTCACAGGCAAACGGGGCTAACTCTACTAGGACTTCCTTGCCTGCTTGCCACATACATTTTTCATTTCCACAGACCCATGAAAACCATCTCTTATTTCATATTGTGAAACAAAGTACATCGAAAATAGGTCAGAGAGCCATAGTGCTTTCTCTGGAGCAAATTCTTTGGATCAGTGACAATTTGACGCTGAATAGAGCTAACGTCCTGAGATTAATGAAAGCTATTCCTGCTCTAACAGACTTGAAATCCATGAATCTCTTGTTGGTAGAATTTCTGGAAAGACTTCGACTAGACAAAATTCTGCTACATTTGTCGTTGGGGTCCGTGAAAGACACCATTTTGAAGCATGATCAGAAGTTTCTACCTTTGGGTTTTAGACTATCAGACCCAGAGGGGGACTTCGCGGCCTATCCACCTTCATGTTCCAATTACGAAAGTGAAGACTCGCCTGAAGTACGAGAGTCCAATCATCGTCATGCCCTGATGCGCCAAATAAGCTCTACGGATAGCGACATGGAATTTCCATCTCACAGAGCCCTTTGGAGTTTCATTAGGGGGTTCCCACGCCTAGTCTTGCCCCAAATCCTATAATTGAGAAGAGCCACCCTGTCTGCTCGATATCAGATGGAGTACTGAGCACGGATGACAGGAGTTGGTTGGCGATTGCCCTGGCTGGGGGCTCTTCCAACTGGTAGCTCGGGGATCCAGGGGGTGTCACCCACACCCAGTCATCTACTTTAAATTTTGCTCTTAGAACACACAGGGGCTTCTCCACTTCTTTGGCGAAGGTATCCCCAACCTCCAAGACTTCGATAAAATCTGTCTCCAAGAGACGTGGCTGAGAAACCCCTCTCTCTTGGAGGGTTTTTCAATCTCCTTTAATGCGGCCCACAAAGGCTAATCTGGTTGTCCAATGGCTGGGCTGCTGATAGCCACTCACCCATCTAGAGGGTTTAGGATTATTTTTTAGTCTTCACCCTCACCCTTGATCCAAGCAATCATAATTTCGATGGACTTGCCTGCAGTTAGATACACAAGAAAGGTTCTGGTAGTAAACGTCTATTGGAATGTGGCTGCGGAGTGGAGTAAGAATTTTTGCAAATTATTGTTCTTCATTATTGATGAAACAAGGGCCATTCATCGTAATCTAGATGTCCTGGTGTCTGGAGATTTAAATATCCATTGTTTCGACACCCGGTACCATCTCATTGAAGATAAGCCCCAACGTCCTCTGGGCAGGTGTTGAGAGGCCTTTCATTGAGGAGCGACCTGCTGGAACGAAACATACTTCTGGTTAATGGGCATGTACCTGGTAATAGCCCTCCACAGCCAACTTGGAGGAGGGGAGAGGATGAGAAGGTATTAGACTATGCATTCGCATCAGAATCCCTTTTTAGCAATATAATGGGAATGGAGATAAGAAATACTACCTCGAGTGACCACATACTCCTGGTCTTGACCGTAAGGATCTTCCTGAATACGGACTGTATGAGTTTGAATCTAGCAGCTGAAATTACACCTGGTTGAAATAGGATGAGAGTGTGACTGCTTTCATCAAAGTATTTGGTGGAAGGGAGCCCTACTACTACTCCTCAGAACGGCCACTTCAGAGCTTATGCCGTTAAAGGTTTACCATCGTCTAAAGCCGGCTTTACTAGCCGCCACTTGTACGATCTGGAAGTGGCTAGGAGAAAAAACCTTATGAATAAGGCGATACGCTTGAAAGCAAAAAAACACTCGGATTGGGTTTGGATTTTAAAAAGACAGTTGAAACAGGGGTTCATGAATGGCTGCAAACACACAAGGCCTTGATATACCAACGAGAGGCGGAGAGCATTCTTTTTCATATAATAAAAAGAAATACTTCTGAAATGTGGAGTCTGATTCACAACACGTTGGGCCCACAGGCAGCCCTCATGCATAACCCAATCTGGGAAGAGACTTGGAGGTTGCATTCTGAACATCTGTTCGCGGGCAAGGAAGACCTATACTCAGAAGGCTTGCAAGACTCGATGCCCGCCTGGTCCTTATCAACATCTAAAAGCGCCATCCAAGACTTGATCCTTAGGTCAACTAACTCAAGAGCAGTGGGCCCTGATGGGATGTCCAACTGCCACCTCAAAGCAGACCAAGACCATTGGTTGTCCTTTTTGTACTCTTGCTTCGATCAAATTAAAAAGTGGTAAAATTCCGACCTCTTGGACAACTTCAACAGTAGTTTCTATCTACAAAAAAGACGACAGAGCAATGCCGGGCAATTATAGGCCAATTGCCCAGTTGGACGCCAGCAGAAAGATCTTTAGGTCCCTGCTCCTTAAGGCTCTTTCCAATTGGGTGATAGCCTCTCATCATTACGACCCAACTGGGCTCGTCAGAGGAATGGGGACCTCAGTAAATGTATGCATTTTGAGCATCCTTAAAACAAAGGTCAAATCGAAAAAGGGCCAAGAGCTGCACAAGGATTCAATTGATTTGGCTCAAATGTTTGACTCTATCAACCGGCAAATCCTATGGGCAAAACTAGAAAAGTGGTGTTGCCCTCCAGATATAACTGAAGCCTTGAGACTCCTTCACACCTCCACGTCACTAAGGGTAAGATTGGACTAAAGAGGCCATATGACTGAACCTATTGAAACTTTCAATGGGCTAAAACAGGGCTGCCTTTGGGTCCAGCTGTGTATAACCTGTTTACTTCAGATATAGAGTCAGTGTTTGCGTTGGTGAGATGCTTCCCTCCAACCCTGGCGTGGGTAAAGATACCACGATTACTCTTTGCCAACGACATAATCCTGTTGGACCAAACTAATGTGGGCCTCCAAAGGCAACTTGATGCCTTAGTTGTGTACACCAAAACGAATGGCCTGAAAATCAACGCTGCAAAATCAAGAATCCTTACTTTTGGACGTGAAAGGAAAGGGAAGGGTTCTGCAACTAAGCAATGGTTCATCAAAGCGGAACACATCCTCAAAGTATCCGAGTTCACGTACTTGGGGCTCTGTTTGAACGATAGAATAGTGGAAGCGCAGAGACTAATCTCCCTTAGGTCTAAGGCAAAAACCTTGCAGCACAAGCCATTATTATCAGGAACAGATTTTTCAAGTTTTCTCTGGTTTCGCGATTGAGTTCTTCCGCCTTAAGTTAGCTCCAATTTTGACCTATGGGGCCGAAACCTCACTCTCCTTACCGGCCAATCAATGGGGGAGATTGGAAGGGCTGTCCTGGAGGAAGGTGTTAGGCTTGTGTCCCTATCCAGATTATTAGAGTAGAACTGGGGCTCACATCACTTTACTCCATAACAGTCTGGAAATCTCTCCTACTCTGCAGAAAATGTGGTGCCAGTAATACGGAAGGAGGCCTGGCAGCAATCAGCTCTGCAATGTTAAGGCTTTCTGAGCCCTTGTTAATGGCCTGGAGTTCAATTTGTACAGGCACCCTAGCTGATTTGGTTGAAACTGCAGACTCCTTATGGTTACACCAAGCCAGGATCAAAAAGAAGTTATATGACCTGGATTTGGTCCAAACCCTGGAGGGTCGAGCAGCAGCAAGGTTTATGGCAGCAACTTTAAGGACACCAGAGCGAGAGGTACTCTCCCACCTTACATCACCAAATTCCCTTGTAAGTATAAATGCCATGACTTTTTTAGGGTTAGAATGAATTTATACCCTTCTAAAGAGATCACAGAGGTCAGAAAACCATAGGACAAAAGAGACTTCCACTGCAGACTGTGTAATTGTGACCGGGAAACACTAAAACACCTGATTTTAAACTGCCCAGGTATTAAAGATCTCTGTTCCAAATGGCTGGCCAAGCACTTTGCTTTATGTCCAACTTTGTTGGATGAGGAATGGTGGGGATGGTTGATGTCCGGTGTACAAACCTCTCCGACTTTAGCCTTGCTGGCCTTTGTGAAATAACTTTTCACTCTAATTGAATCGAAAGAAGGGGAAGCCGTCTAACGAAAGAGAGGTGTTTGTCTACAACGGCCGCAGCTCCCTAGTAGTAGTTCCTGAAGCGTCAGACGGAGATTGAGAGATTTTATGTTAAATCAGATTTAACTGCTTTTCTTTTTTTCTTTTTTTCTTTTCCTTCTTGTGCATTGTCTTTGTAGTTAGCTAAGGTTTATTATTAAACCAATTGCTTAATAAAAATAAAATAATACAACAAAAAAAATGGTGTCCAATTTAGTATGGGAGCAGCAGGATAATCTTTTGTTATTGTCATATGATTTAAATGCCCTCAAATAATTGGAAGAGGCTAGGGGATTTGGGGATTTTAAGCAACGGGAGGCAATAGCACAGTTACCATTGACCCCTAATTCTAAGTCTACTACTGCTCTTCTGGATTCTGTTGCTTTGGTCTCCACTCTATTTCAAACGGGCCACGATTGGTCCTTGGTGGGTCCTGCCCTGAAAGCCTTTGAGGTGATCTGTAAGAGGTTGTGTCAATCCTAGAATTTCCTGAATTGATTATGTAACCTGGAATGTTTGTGGTACAGTAAATATATACACATGGAAAATCTTTTGGTGGATAATGGCCCTAAGATTTTCATGTTTCAAATAACCATGTGCACTGGCCATATGAATTTGTAAGGTTACCGCACTTTTGCCATTCCCGCTATTAGAGCTGACATTGGGAAGCCAAGAGGGGATTAGCAGTAGCAGTCAATACCAATTTGAATATGGTCTTTGTATTTTTCCACTCAACTGAGAGGATTTGGAGATTAAGCTCACCTCTCTTTCAACAAATGTTTCTGTGCTAATGATCAATATTTACTGTAATCCGGCAAGAATTTCTTTAGAGTGTATCCATCAAAGCCTTTCTGAACTTTTTGGGGATTGGTTTGCCAAGGGAAGGGAGAACCACATCATTCTGAGGGGGGGGGGGGTACCTTAATTCTAATTGTGCAGAGGGGTCAGTTTGGAATGCCTCCAAGCCAAGCCCTCACTCCACATGGCATGATATTAGTAGAGGCATGTCTTGGGATTCTTTCCTAGGGGAGTGGGAAATTAATTAACTTGAGGGGAATGATACAGGGGGCACACTACCCTATACGTGACACAGGGCTTCGTCTGTCTCTAAAATCGATTATTATTACATTTCCTACCTCTTGTGGGTCAAATGTGGTCCTGTGTCACGTTACAATCCTAGTTTGAGAGACAAACTTATATTGTATTTTCCATTGGACTTTACATCTTGTCCTTACGATCTGATACCTTCCCTCTCCCATCTTATTTTGGACTGGGGGTGCTTACATTAAAATGGAACTATCGATGGATGGTTAGGTTTGCTCATTTCATGAAGGACATGTATCTAAACTCAGGGTTGCAGGATCATGTTGATGTGTCTCCTTGTAGACAGGGAGAAAAATCCTATCATATTATTATGGTTTGCCTAAATAAGATTGTAGACTCTAAACCCCTTGCAAATTCCAAATCACTGACTCATTTCTATGATCCCAGAATTTTGCCCTCTAAAAAGCTAAAGCATAAGAAATTGGCTCAATTATTGAAGCCGGGTTTGGATCCTCTGGAGTATCACAATGCCAAAACCAAGGCTGGTCAAACACACAGGAATTTGGTTACATCTTTCAGAATTGAGGCATATACAAGGGATAATCAGTATGTGTTGTACAGTCTCTGTAATGGGAGGGTTGGATAGTTGAGGGCCTCTGTGAATCAGTCTTTGGGGTCAAAGCAATATAAAAAGGATTCTCCCATTTGCGCTAAAACATTGTTAAAATTATATGAACAGAAGTACTCCCTTTTGGGGCCTTTCAGTCACTGGAAGGACCCCACTACGGGTGATGTAATTATAGGTAGGTGCCTTTGGACTGAGGAGGATATTGCTGGGGCAATTAATCAATTAAAAACCTCCAGGGCACCTGGAACCGATGCTATCCCTTCCTTTGTCTTGAAACACTCACCCACCCTATGGGGATCCCTATTGAAATCACTATTTGATGAAATCTTTAGGAGCCATATTATCCCTCCCACTTGGAGCCAATCAATTATTATTCCTATTTTCAAAAAAGGTGATCCTCTGAACCTGATCAACTATAGGCCCATAGCATTAATTGATGCTATTAGCAAGGTTTTTGCTATGCTACTCTTGAGTGATTTAAATCTTGTTATACAACAGTCCCAAGCTCTCTCGAGATATCAAGTCGGGTTCAGGAAATGTATGGGGACTTCACTGAATGCAACTGTATTGGCCCATGTAATGCTCAATGTGAAGCACAACCAGGTGGGATCCGTATATATGGCCTCTCTGGACATGTTGAGTGCTTTCAATTGTGTTATTCGCTCAGCTCTGTGTGCAAATTGTTAACATTGAATATACTCCCCAAATTGGTGCAGCTACTTAGTCTTTTGCACACTAACACCACTATGGGAATCTGTTTAACACAGGAAACGTGTGCAATCTTTCGCTTACATTATTTAATCTTTAAGTGAGCCATGTAGACTCCTTGTGGCAGGGGGAGTCCATATGATCGGTTAGCCTGGGAAATCTACGTTTGAATTGGCTAGCCTTTGCTGATGATTTTATTCTTTTTGATAGAACAGCTATGGGCCTCCAACATAAGCTGAATCTATTTGGCCAATATGCATTAGCTAATAACATGATCCCAAATGGAACTAAATCAAAGGTGGTCATTTTTTCAAGTCGTCAGAAGCCAAAGACTTTGTTTTGGAGAATGAGCTCTGAGAAAATTGAGAGGGTCTCATTGCTAAGATATCTGGGATACAATCTGTCAAATTGATGCAAGCGTGGAAGGATAACCTCAATATCAGGATTTGTGCGCTAATTTCACAAATGGATTGTGTCTTTTTTAAGGTGTGTGAATTCTCAATTTTACCAATCTTGTGATTCTATCTACAGAAGATTGATCCGATTATATTATATGGTCTTGATATGTGTTACTCGATCTGGGGAATTTTCTGAATGTGATCCAGGGGATGATGTGGAAGGAAGTGTTGGGTCTATCATTGTCAATACCCAATTTTATTATGCGACACACGGTTTGCTTGAGCTCTTTAAGGATACAATGTATCTGGAGACATTTGTTAATATATTCAAAAATTCTGCACCCTCCGGATAATTCACTATATGCTGACTTGAATATCATCATGAGGGAAGCAAATATTACCTCAATTGTCTGTTTTAAGAGTAAGATGCTTGTTCTTTTAGCTGAAATTGGTGCATCCGAAGAAGAGCTTCTTTATCGCCCTGGAGCAGTAAAGCAGAAATCTTTTACACATGATTGGATATTTACCATTGACTCTATCAATTTGTTTTCCTCATATTCTGAGTATGCAACATTCCCCCAGAAAAGAGAAAGCTTACCTTTGTATTTGCAGAGGTTGACTTGCAGTAAGTTGTGCACCATATGTATGCGTTTTAGGTTGAATCAATTGCATTCTAGGAAAAGGACCAAACCTTAGAAAGGCAGTAATGCACTAAACATTGGGTCATGGCATGTCCATCTCTCAATACCAATAGATTGAGATTTTTTAAGGAAGGAGTGGTTTTAGATAACGCCTACTCGATACATTTTTTCTGGTTCATGTTGATGTGGGGGGAAAATGTGTCAATTATTATGGCATTGTACTATTATTTAGCTGTGGTTTTAGAACAACTGGTATGATTCTTATTAGTAAGACACAGTTCTTCTTTTATAGTTTTATACAGTTTTATATCATATAATGTGTTTTAGATTAATTGATCTCATTCATGTAGTTTTCTATTGTGTATTGAATTGAAATGTGTAAAAATGTTTTCCTCTCGATTGCATTTTGTGTAAGGTTTGCTGTAAACCATATAACAATAAAAAAAAAAGAAAAAAAGAAATAATGTTGTTTGTTTCTTTCTATTTCACAGATATTGCCTTGATGAAGGACCTTGCATAGTCTGAAATGCATTGGCCAATTTTGTCTGCCTGTTGGTCATTAAATGCTATAGCCACATTTTAATACAATGAGATGCCACTTTCTTATTACAAATTTCATGACACTTGTGTACGTTTCTTCTTTGGATGTTTAATACTATCCATGTGCATTTCCGGTTTGGTGGTTCACCAAATAATCGTATTAATCTATGCAGCTGTATATGTTTCTTAACAAAGCAGCGCCCGCTCTCATTCCCTTCTCTGATCAGAGCCGGAAATCCCAGGGGTTGCATATCATCACAACCTGGTGTGGAGAATATGGGGTTTTCAGACCCCAACGCTCTGCGAGAACTAAGTAACTTGTCCTTAGCTGGAGATCCCAGTCAGGCAGACCTTTACCAAGTGCACCATGTCTGGGCAACTCTGGCAGATCTGCATGAGCAGGCAGAGAAACAGGTTAATTGAAAGGCACCTGGGATGTTCAAGGTGTTCTGTTAGAATTCTCTCCTCTATAGTGAGCTCAGGAAATTCGTGGCAGGGGCCAGTCAGAGATTGGTGGTGCCCCAATGTCATAGAAATTGACTCACAACATTCTTTTGGCATGCTACATAGGAGTGGCCAAGACAGCTGCCGGTTTGCCCATTTTTACTCGTCCCAGTTGCATGTAAAGCTCAAGGAGTTTGTAAGATCCTGACAGACTTGCCAATCATCCATTAAGGCTGGTGGGGCAACAAAGGCCCACTTATTTCCGCTACCAGTGGTTGGGCAGCCTTTCCTGAGAATAGGCAAGGAAATTGGTTTTATTTGGATCTGCAGACCACCTCTGAGATCCGGTGCATCTGGGTTGTAGTATACCATGTGTGAGGCAGGCATGGTATCACGTGAGACACCCTGGGTTGGTGGAATACTGACCTGCCCTAACTCTAAAGGGATGGTTCCCTTAACTTATGTTTCTAATGGCCGTTGTTGTCTAATAGTCCAAAATAAAAGCCTGTCTGTGTCTAAACACATGCTTGCCCTTACGCTTTACAAAAATGTGATAAGAAGTTTTTTTAAAAGGAAAAATAGTGGTTCAACAAAAATGGCAAAACCACAGTCGGTTGCAGGTGATTTTCTTACCAGGTGCAATTTGGTCAATGTCACAAAGATGGGTTCACTGAACAGGGCTCTTTGTAAGACCTTCTGCACAGGGCCCTTGCAGTGAATTCTAATACCTTCAATGTCTTTGAGTTCCTTGGGGTTCCCTTCCCAAAGCATCAACTTGTTCACTTTATTTTCCTCAATGGGACTCTCAGGGTGATCCCTTCCCCAAGCTCAGGCCTATTCTAGCTTTCAACACAAGACACAAAGTCTACTTTTCTCAATAGGCCTGACAGGGTTCCCCGTCCCCAAGCTCCGGTCTCATCAGAATTTCATAACACAAGGCTATACAGATCACAATTCATTTTTGGTCTCTCAGGGCACCCTTCCACAAGCTTAGGCCCCTCTAGTTCCAAACATCAATTCAGAAGTTCAGGATGTGCCTTTTCCATATATTTGCTTTCTTACATGCCATCCTTTCATGGCATTTCGAAAATGCCAGGCTCTTTGCTTTTCCTCAGTGTGACCTCTCTGACCATTTTGCCCCTCTGTGTATTTTCATATTTTCCTTTCCCTTTGTCATACACACTTGCACTGTCCTTTATTCCTTTTCTTTGTTGTGCCTCTTGCACACTTCTTCCACTCTGCTATGCACCCCTGTGCTTGTTTCTTTCTTTCCGGGTCACTCTCACCCTTTTTGCACAATCCTTTCCTTTGGTGTCTCTTGCACCTTTTCCACAGGCTTCTGGCCCCCTTTCCATTTACATTATTTCATTGTCCAATTTAACTTTCTTCATTTTTGCACACACGCGCGTCTCCCCAGTTTCGTGCAAACACTTTACACTGTTACTGGTATCAATGTCTTTGCACTCTTGAAATGTACCCGTTAGCTTCAATGGAACACTCCCACAAAAGTGGTCCTCTTTCTTATGCATTTCCAGTGTTACCGTGTATCACTCTCTTCAAAGCGTGGCTCTGCAATGCTTTCAGACTCACTGGGCTGACTTCTGCGCTTCGGCTCCACGGGGCGCTTCTTTTCGAGGTGAGGATCTTACTGCCTGCCCCTCTGACACTCCTGGGCTGTCTCACTGGTCCAGGGGAATGTGAATCTGCATACACAGGATCTGCAGGGGACTAGCATGCCTATCGGCTTCCATACACTGCCCCTTCTTGGCTCCCTGGAGACACGGCTCCCTCGCCACGCTTCTGTTCTTTCGCACAGCAGTTTCTCAGCATCTCGGCTTCCTGGTCTCTGGCCTCCGGTCCTGGGCAGCTCTGGCATCTTGGTTCTCCTCCCAACTCACATCTCCTGCTTCCTGTCCTACTTGCTTATACATCTGTGTACGACCACACCTTTTATAGTGAAAAGACCAGTCAAGTGGAGTCAGGTGTGAATGGTTACTATCAAACGTCTGACCCAGCCTGACTCTGTTAGTGAGACAAGTTGCATTCTTTCTATGTTAGGTTTCCCTTATTTACCCCATGTTATTGCTAAAGGTAATCTTTACTGATCTTAGTTGCCTCTTCCTCGTCTCAGTATTTGTTGGAAATGGGGAGCGGGAGATGGGGTAAGATTGAAGATACCCCATAAAGGCTGAGGGAGAGTAGGTTGGGGTGTTGTTGGGATTGAGGGGATACCATGTCTCACCCTTGGGTATCCTCCTACCAATCCTTGGTGACCCTCCACTCGGGTGATCCTCTTTTGCTTGTCCGCTCCCAGGGTCGGGATCCAAAAGCAATGGCCCTTCCTTGGCCACCAGAATGGGAGATCCTGAGGGAGTGAGTGGGAGAATACCATTAGATTTCTCACACATGCCTCTCGGTAGTCAGAGGCAGTACCTTTGAGACGTATCAATGCCCCAGAGGTGGCAAAGACTCTGATAGGGATATTCTCCTGTATAGGATTCCTTGGCCATCCACTTCCTGTCCTTTGCTCCTCATCTTCTTTTCCTGCTCTTCATCAAGATAAGTCAATGAGCCTCATCACGAGTTGGGCGCTAACCCTGTGCGGGATTACTGCTGGGGCTATTAGCCCTACTGCCAAACCTCTGGCGCTATTAGCAGAGAGGAAGACAGTAAGCCTAAAGAGTAGTGGGTAGTACCCACAGGTGGCAACAGTGCCCAGAAAGAGAAACCTGTGGGGGCGACAGATTCAGATATGTCAGACATGTTCATTTTTCCCTACTTAAGGAGCCCTCCAGCCTCTTTTCCTTTGCAAATGGGGAGCAGGTGCAAGTGAATCTTGGTCACCTGGTTTAAGCCCCACCCACCTGGTGCATTCCTGGTTGCTGCTCTTTTTCCCTGCTTAAGGAGCCCTCTAGCCTCTTTTTCTTTGCAGATGGGGAGCAGGTGCAAGTGGATCTTGGTCACCTGGCCTAAGCCCCACCCACTTGGTGTCTTCCTGGTTCCTGCTCTTTTTCCCCACTTAGCAAGCCCCGCACACATAATGCCTTCCTGGTTACCGCTCTTATTCCCCTACTTAACAAGCCCTCCAGCCTCTTTTCCTTTGCAGATGGGGAGCAGGTGCAAGTGGATCTAGGTCACCTGGCCTAAGCCCTGCCCACCTGGTGTCTTCCTGGTTGCGGCTCTTTTTCCCCACTTACCAATCCCTGCCCACCTGGTGCCTTCCTATTTGCCGCTCTCTTTCCCCACTTAAGGAGTCCTCCAGCCTCTTTTCTTTTGCAGATGTGGAGCAGGTGCAAGTGGATCTTGGTCACCTGTCCTAAGCCCCACCCACCTGGTGCCTTCCTGGTTGCCGCGCTGTTTCCCGACTTCGCAAGCCCCCCCACTTTTTGCCTACCTGGTTGCCGCTCTTTTTCCCTACTTAAGGAACCCTCCAGCATTTTCTCCTTTGCAGATGGGGAGCAGGTGCAAGTGGATCTGGGTCACCTGGCCTAAGCACCACCCACCTTCTTAGCCCTGCCTCTTCCTTCCTGCTCTTAACTCTTAGATCAAGGGTGTCTCTTGCCCGGGCATCCGAAGTGAAGGGCAGACAAAGAAAAGGGCAATTCCTGTTTGGACCTGTTCAGACCAGTTGGATCCAGGGCCCAAACCCCTGCTAAGACAGCAGGTAAGCATGCACCAACATGTGTTTACTCTCTGTGTTTACTCTCTCTGTCCCCACAGGCCATCCCTACCCCTCTTGTCCCCCATGATGTTCCCTTGTGCACCCCCTTCTCGCACACAGGTGTTCCCTGTTTTTGTCCCTGGACCTAGTATTCTAGCAACCTCGTCTGTCTCCTCCCCCCTCCCTTTACTTGTTCCCCCCCACTCCTCCAGCACTATCTGAAATGTTGTCAGGCCTAGTACGATAGTCGCTTGTTTTGTTCCTCCTCTCCCTTTCTGCAGCCCTCTCCCTCACCTTTGTTTTCTCCGGCTCTACCAGAAATGTCATCAGGCCTAGTACGGCAGGCGCCTGTCTGTTTCCATTTCCTTCTCATTGTCCCCCTCCCTTCCTTATCTATGTCTTAGCTCTTGCACTATCTGAAATGTTGTCAGGCCGAGTGCGATAGTTAATTTCACATCCTTACTGTTCATGGCTTGTAAGTATGCCATTGTATTTTCCCTTGTTCCCTCCCTTGCCTTGAAGTGCTTTGAAACACATTGGGCCTCATTACAAGTTTGGCAGTAGCCTTGCTGGGAAAACCGGCAGGCTGCCGCCAAACTTGGACATTTTTCCGGCCCCTGTCAATGGGGAAATACATGGCCATTACAACCCTGGCGGACCCTGTATTTACCCATTGCCAAGGGGCTGGAAGCATTTACTCCCCATTCCTTTGAGCCCCATAGGCTCAATGGGAATGGGGAGGTTGGATGCACCAGCACCATTCAGAATGGTGCCGGTGCATCCAACATGCTCTGCTCACGGGTGGAGGCGGCAGATTCAGAGATTTCAGACATGTTCATTTTTCCCTACTTAAGGAGCCCTCAAGCCTCTTTTCCTTTGCAGATGGGGAGCAGGTGCAAGTGGATCTTGATCACCTGGCTTAAGCCCTGCCCTCCTGGTGCCTTCCTGGTTGCTGCTCTTTTTCCCTGCTTAAGGAGCCCTCTAGCCTCTTTTCCTTTGCAGATGGGGAGCAGGTGGAAGTGGATTTTGGTCACCTGGGTTGTATACGAATTGTTCATTTTACAACTGCTCGAATGATAATTGACCTTTTCACAATTGACCGAATTGTGAAGGTCAATTGTGCCATATATTTGGGGGGAAACCCCCCACAACCTCCCACCCAACGCCAAACCCCTTTTTGGGTGGCTTATAACTTCGCTCTCCCTGGACGGATCCTCACCAAACTTTGCAGAAAAAAGTATTTGGGTCACTCTGAATTTTTTTGCAAAGTTTGGTGAGGATTCGTCCAGGGGGGGCAAAGTTATAGGGGGGGTCCCAAAATTTTTTTTTTCCCATAGACTGAATGAGAAAAAACTTTGCGCACGGCTACAGCCCGAACCGCTGCACGGATTTACACCAAATTTGCGGCAGGAGCGGCGGCCTGGTCCCAAAAGCGTGCTTTTGTAAATTTGGTGTAAATCTGTCCAGTAGTTTTTTAAAAAATGACCAAAATGTAAGGCAAAAAAATTAGTGATATCTGCGTTCGCTTCGCGGACGGACTTCCCTGTTCGCTCCGCGGACAGCACCCCGATTGGCCCATGGCCTTGCGTCATGTCCGCGGACATGCGACATGTTCGCTGATTGGACGGCGAGGGGCGTGGAGCGCGTCAGATTTTCTGTGGCGCCCGCCATCTTGTATTCTCAGTCGACCGCGTACAGCGCAGTGAAACGTGGATAAAAAATTGTATTTAGTGCCCTGTGTTGGTGTGTAAGAGTGTTTGGGGAGGGTGGGGGAGTATGAGATAGGTTCAATGTTTTGTTTTTTTATGCGCTAGACGTTTTTGTTGCGTTCGATTTGTCCGCGGAGAACACGGCTGTTCTGACATTTTGTAAATAAACTAAATGGTGGGGTGTTTAAAGGACGGAGTATGTGTCATTTTTGTTTGCAAGGAAGGTAAAAATGAGCTATGAACACTCGCGGTGTACTTAATTGTTCGTAAATACACAAACTGGGGGTGTCCTCAGGACGCTGTCCGTATAGTAATCTGTCTAGTTGAATGTGTTCTAAGAACACTCGCAGTGTCCCGAAATGGTTGCAATTACACAAAATGGGGGTGTTCTGAGAACGTTGTTTGTATTGTTCGTTGTCAGGGTGAAAGTGTTTTAAGAGCACTCCTTTTGTCCGCTAATAGTACAATTTCCTAGGGGCGTCAACCGACTTTTTGTCCACTAAAGAAACGATAAATCCGGCTGGTGTGCGCCGACATTATGTGATAATCCTATGACTGGCGCTATTGACCTGGCTGACTTGCTTTTGCGACACTAAATTATATCTCCCGCCCCTAAGCCTGATATTATCAAAGCATTCATATTCCCCGCCTCTCTCCGTGACGTTACAGGGTGCGTAATGAAACGTGCCCAGTCGTCTCCAGTACTACGCGACTTTACACAGAACCCGGAAGACAACACACATTATGTCACAACACAGCGCGCCACAATTCGGAATATGAAACTGTGATTTAAAAGCAAACAGCAAGATTGTAAATGTTGTAAAGTACATTTATTTGACATCAAATGTTTAGAGAATATTCAGCAATTTGCATTTGTCTTTGTTGTCGATCCGCAAAAGTTCATGTTGAGACACGCGATGTTCCTTTGCGGTACAGAGAGTGTTAGATCAGCTTACAACTCAGTGCGCCACAATTCGGAATATGAAACTGTGGTTTAAAAGTAAACAGCAGGATTGTACATTTGGTAAAACACATTTATTTCACATGAAATGTTTAGTGAATATTCAGCGATTTGCTATTGTCTCTGTTGTCAATCAGCAAAAGTTTATTTGGAGCCATGCGTTGTTCCTTTGCGGTAGATAGGCTGTTGGTTTATGATAAAAGCAGTAAATGGTCGCTCTGATAATCACAAGGTTGCTCCAACAACGAGCCATTAGACCACCCTATTGGTTGGTATGTTGTTTGTAGCCGCTAGTACTGCGTAAGGGCATATTGGTCCTTGGCGATTGTCCCATAAAATGGTGAGGGTCATGAAGTTGCATATTTGGACCTGCACCTGGCAGTTGAAGACCCCATCCGCTGGAGTCTGTAAATCGTGACATAGGCAAAATGGAGCCACATACCTGTTTTAAAAAACATAAATTAGTCTCACCAGACGATCTTCATTAAAAATCATCATTTTATTTATTAGGGCGTGAAAATATTTGCTAATAATATTTTCCCATTCATATAGCGCTAAGAACCATGAGGTATCTAAGCGGTGCTTATTATTAACCACGGTGTGTGGTGCTCATTTATCGCCACGGAAGGATGAAAGGCTGAGTTTGGCCTTGCCGGGATTCAAACTTGCGTTAGCAAGCTGTGCACGGATGTCAAAGCGAGCGCTGTACTCGCTGTGCCACTTGACAGGCTACAGTGAAGTGCCACAGCGAGTAGAGTGCTTGACCGCCTATAGACCGGTTAAATTATTTCTATTAACCCACCCTGTGTCGTCTGCCTTTTTCAGAGCCCTCTAAACGACAGGGGATCAATTTGGCGGTGACAGTGCGCGGTAGAAAACATTATGCCACTTTCAACAAACAAGTTCAACTTGAGCGGTCTTTAATGCTACGCTATTGTAATTATATTTGGTATAAAGTAATCTAAAGGGTTACTTACAGTACAATTACAATTTCCATTGTCTACGAGTGGTGCAGTCCCAAAATACGACTCCGCGTGTGCCAACGATCTTTCGCATAGTGATATAATATATAAAAGTGGTTTCGTTTCAGAAATTTCATCTTTATCTTCTCTTACGTTTTAGCAACACTCCTTCAAGAGAAGTCTTTCCTCACAATCTCTGTCTGTCAAGGTCAAAACACAATACAACCTTATAGTCCGCTTCGTGAGCCTCACCGGGGCCAGAGAAAAAAATGGAAGCAGCTGACCTTCACTGTGAACGAGCATAAATTCTTACTTTGCAACATTCTGTGTAAAGCCATCTGTAGAAGTTGTGGAAGCAGCTGACCTTCACTGTGAACAAGCATAAATTCTTACTTTGCAACATTCTGTGTATAGCCATCTGTAGAAGTTGGTTTTTGCACGCCATGTTTGTATATTGTTTGCGTGATATTAAAAAAAGTTTGTTTAAAGGACGTTATGGTTCTAAGTACAGCCGAAAGACCCCTGAAAATCGCAAGTTATGGTAAGCTTTGAAAAATAACTGGCGCCACCACCGTGCACTGCTAAGACTAACACCCAGGACATCAATGATGACATCACAAATGTCATTGATGAAATCACTGATGACATCACGTGTGTATGTACTTTTCATGGAATTTGTCTACTAGGGATTTTTATTATAATGTTTCGAAAAAAGTGTCAAGGATATTGCAATAAATATACCGTTATTAGTGCTTTGAACGATGCATTGATATAAATAGCATTGTATTATGGGATTCTATCTAGTATACTGAGCTACTAATGGATAAACATAGTATTGTGTGCAGAGTACAAGATGAAAGTATAATATGTGTAATGTTAATATGTTGAATAATGAAATAATAATTGTCCTGAAATGTTCGAAAAATCACAAAATGGGGTTGTTCTGAGGACATTATTCGTATTGTGTGATTGCTTAGCTGTATGCAATGAAGGAATGGCACAGAGAGTAAAGTGGACGCCGTCCGCGGACCCCGCGGCTGTTCGTGGACAGGGCGTGCTACATCCGTTTTTTTCCAGGAAATCCAACATGGAAAGAAGACTGTACGGATCAGCCAATCAGATGTCGAGATTGTGGATTTGTGTTGAAAGAGACTGTGTGTGGTGAAGATGGCAGAAGTGGAGAAAGTCAGGATGTTGGTGCTCAGAGATATGTTTGTGCTTGGTTTACAGCAGTACGCTGAATGCAGGCATGTTGCAAAGAACTTTGATGTGAAAGGAGTGGAGGTGGTGTGGAGCAGTGTGCCTGATTGCAATGTACAGGGAATTGTACAAGTTTGTGAGGATATGGCCACGATGAACAGTCCGCATGTGGTAGTTTTGCACTATGGTGCTTTCCATTTGGGCAACGTCAGTGCCCCTACTTTGTTGGCTGATTTGGAACGCTTGGTTCAAGCAGTAATGAAGATCCTTCCAAATGCAAAAGTATTTTTTTCTGGATTACAACCTAGGGCAATATGGGACAATAGTTCAGTTTTTTGTCCTCAGCAAAATATTGCTAGGTGTGTCATCAACCGAGGCATGTGTGCCTTCATGCTTAGAGCTGGTATGTTCTTCTGTAACAATGAGAATATTGATGCCAGTAATGCTGTTAATTTGAAAGAAGATGGCATTTCTTTATCTTTTACGGGAAATGCCTTTCTATTTTGGAATGTAAGGGTTGCTTTGGAGAAGGTTATGTGAAGATTTTAGGAGTAAAGTAAGAAAAAAAAACAAGAAAAGAAATACAAAATAACAGGTGTCTGTCAAGCATCTGTAAAAAAAAAAAAACACGGCTCTTTTCAGAGCCAACTTCAAAGGGGAAATGGGGTACACTATTTAAATTTACATTCACCACGCTCAGATTTTCGATGTGTCCGCGGACATGGCGGTAGTCCGCGGACATGAAAATCACTACGAGGGGGTTAGTATGTTCTATGTTACATGTATATGAAGTCAAGGATATTATGGTTAAGTTGTGCTACTAAAAACCTATGAAATTCAGCGAAAAAACGTTGTTAAAGGGACGTTACGGATAAGTTGCGCTACTAAAAACCTATGAAATTCAGTGAAAAAACTTTGTTAAAGGGACGTTATGGCTCAAAGTAAAACCGAAAAACCCCTGAAATTCGGCAGTTATGGTAACATAAGCAACCATAACTCGCGCCACCGTGCACTGCTAACATTAACACCCAGGACATCAAAGGTGACATCACAAATGTAATTGATGACATCACTGATGACATCACATGGCTGGCTCTCCCTTTTTATCCTTTACTGACATATCGAAGCCAGATAGTTTTCTTCAGTAACAGTCAGGAAGTAAAAATTGAAAAGGTACTATATTTGTAGACTTAGGGTCCAGTCACATCATATGAAACATATACATAGCGGAAGATACAGGCTTGAAAGAGAGCAATCCTTTCTGTGAATGAAGATAATCATTATGGTTATCAGCACTTTCTCATAGTTTTATTTTTATTACTCTACCTTCCCTCTATATGCTCATATTTGTATTCAGTAAAAAAACTTTGTTAAAGGGACGTTATGGTTAAGTTGCGCTAATAAAAACCTATGAAATTCAGTAAAAAAACTTTGTTAAAGGAACGTTATGGTTAAGTTGTGCTACTAAAAACCTATGAAATTCTGTAAAAAAGCTTTGTTAAAGGGACGTTATGGTTAAGTTGCGCTACTAAAAACCTATGAAATTCAGTGAAAAAACTTTGTTAAAGGGACGTTATGGTTCCAAGTAAAACCGAAAAACCCTTGAAATTCGCCAGTTATGGTAAGATAAGCAACCATAACTCGTGCCACCACCGTGCACTGCTAAGACTAACACCCAGGACATCAAAGATGACATCACAAATGTCATTGATGACATCACTGATGACATCACATGTGTATGTACTTCTCATGAAATATGTGTAGAAGGGATTCTTATTATGTTGCGAAAAAAGTGTCAAGAATCATTGCAAGAAATATACCCTAATTAGTGCAATGAACGATGCATTCATATAAATAGCATCCTATTATGGGGTTCTATCTAGTATACTAAGCTACTCATACAGAAACATAACATTGTGTGCAGCGTACAAGATGAAGGTATGATATTCGTAATTTTCATATGTTGAATAATGAAATGAGAATTGTTTTCTTAATAGATTACCAAACCGATCTCTATATATATATATATATATATATATATATATATATATATTCGGTCAATTATATATTATATCAAGTATATATTACCAAACCGATCTCTCTCTATATATATATATATATATATATATATATATATATATATATATATATATATATATATTCGGTCAATTGTGAAAAGGTCAATTGTGACCCTTTAAATTCGGTCAATTGTTCATTCGAACAATTGCAAACAAACAATTTGGGTAATACCGTCACCTGGCCTAAGCCCCACCCACTTGATGCCTTCCTGGTTCCTGCTCTTTTTCCCCACTTAGCAAGCCCCGCACACATGATGCCTTCCTGGTTGCCGCACTTTTTCCCCTACTTAACGAGCCCTCCAGCCTCTTTTCCTTTGCAGATGGGGAGCAGGTGCAAGTGGATCTTGATCACCTGGCTTAAGCCCCGCCCTCTTGGTGCCTTCCTGGTTGCCGCTCTTTTTCCCTGCTTAAGGAGCCCTCTAGCCTCTTTTCCTTTGCAGATGGGGAACAAGTGCAAGTGGATCTTGGTCACCTGGCCTAAGGCCTGGCCACCTGGTGCCTTCCTGGTTGCCGCGCTTTTTCCCCACTTCGCAAGCACCCCCACCTTTTGCCTTCCTGATTGCCGCTCTTTTTCCCTACTTAAGGAACCCTCCAGCATTTTCTCCTTTGCAGATGGGGAGCAGGTGCAAGTGGATCTAGGTCACCTGGCCTAAGCCAGGTGACCCACCTTCTTAGCCCTGCCTCTTCCTTCTTGCTCTTAAATCTTAGATCAAGGGTGTCTCTTGCCCGGGCATCCAAAGTGAAGGGCAGACAAAGAAAAGGGCAATTCCTGTTTGGAACTGTTCGGACCAGGTGAATCCAGGGCCCGAACCCCTGCTAAGACAGCAGGTAAGCATGCACCAACATGTGTTTACTCTCTGTGTTTACTCTCTCTGTCCCCAAATGCCATCCCCACCCCTCTTGTCCCCCGTGATGTTCCCTTGTGTCCCCACTTCTCGCATACAGGTGTTCCCTGTTTTGCTTGATTCTTCTACCCTGTTCCTCCCCTCCAACCTACTTCTGCAGGAGTCTGTCCTGATACATTCTTGTTTCAATGTAATGAGCCCCTTGTGTATAGGTGCTATATTAATATCATATCATATCAATCCGGGTTACATCAGGAACCCCAAATCCTCAGGGGGGCAGCCATCGCCTAGAGTGACAAAATATATGGCTCAAAGAAACGTGTTGGATAAAGACAGCAGGTTGAGAATGGGGGCAGAATGCCCATGCCCAGACCGGGCAGGCAAAGTGCCTGAAAATCCCAAGCTGGATCCTAAAATGCTCGCATTTGCACAAAGACATCGAAAGACCTCCAAAAGGGTATGGACAGGTCCTGGAAGAGCTGCCAACAGAAGGTAATGGATCTCACCGGACCGTTAGCTAAGATCATGGACCTGGCAGAGTGAGCCAGGGACACTGAGGAGCAGGTTGATGCTGAGACTGTAGCCAGTTGGGCCCAACAAGCAGTTTGTCTGCTGGGAAACACTAACTGCGCAATATCTCCCGAGAGAAGTAGAGGACTCCGCTTTAAGATTGATGCGAAGCTGAGTGATCTCACAATGAATGAAGCATGTGAAGATGCACAAGGGTTTCTCTTTGAAGAAGCTTTTGGTAAAGAGATGGGAAGGAGAATAGGGACATACACCACCCTAGAAAAGGCCCAAGTCTCCATAAGAAAGATCTTCCCGGGCAGAGATTTTGCCCAGCGTGCCCGCTATTGGGAAAGAGCAGCTGGCCGCTTTGCGATTTGCATAAGACCCCAGGGTGCCAGAGTCCACTACTCTGAGTCGAGGCAGCAAGATTCATTCGTGCCAACCAGAGGGAGATTCCCCAGAGGTCGCAGAAGCAGGGGAACTGGGAGAACACAATGATCAGGCAGAGGTGAGACCCATAACTTATCCACCAGTAGTGGGAGAACTTCAACATTTTCGCAGAACTGACACACGCTTCCCAGCAATGCGTGGGTACTCCAGACGACCTGACAACTTCAGCTAGAGCTTATTCAAAACTCACCACAAGTAGCAACGCCAAGCCGCATACACATGTCACAAGCAGAGCAAGAGCTGCTGCATGACGAGTTGATGCAGCTCTAGAAAAAGGAAGCCATCAAACTTTGCACACAAACCCCCAAGTTTCTGAGCAATATGTTCCTGGTTCACAGGAAAGAGAAAGTAAGGTCAGTTATCAACCTAAAAGAGTTGAATGGTTGTGTAGTATACAGGCATTTCAAGATAGAGGGTATCCATCAGCTAAGAGACAATCTAAGGAAAGGCAACTGGCTAACAATGATAGACCTGAAAGACACCTATCTCACAATCTCTGTAAATACAGAATTTCACCACTTTGTAGCGTTCAGCTGGGAAGGGTGATTCTGGAAATTCAAGACGATGCCTTCCAGTCTTGCCTCTGTGCCATGGGCGTTTAGAAACCTCATAAGACCAGTGGCAGTGGCTATCATAGTGAAGGGCATACGTATAATAGTATACCTCAACGTATACCACTAGTAGCGGATGACAGGGACACGCTTTTGTAACAAACAGAATGGGTGAAGAACCAGCAAGCATCTTTAGTGTTCTTGATTAACAAAGAGAAGTCAGATATGTTTCCGACAAGGAGACTAGACTTTCTAAGCTTCGTAGTGTACACCTAGAAAGCGACCCTGAAACTCCCAGCGAGGAAGATTCAGGACATCAAGAAAGAGATAAAAGCTTTCCTTGCCAAACAGGTGGTCTCCCTGTGAGCATTGGCGAGGGGAGTAGGGTTATCAGTTTCCTCCAGACAGGCAATATTTCCAGGGCCTTTGCAGCAGGGCCTGAGATACCACCAGATGATACCCCTAGATCAGGAATCGAACACAGAATTACAGTGGTGGCTTCAGAACATGGATGCATTGAACGGGCATGCCATGTTCGGAGACAGGCCGGATCTAATCATAGAGTCAGACGCCAGCAGAGCAGGCTGAGGAGTTTGATGCAGCACATTGGAGACAGGATGCAAATGGCACTTAGGAGAGCTAGAATTAGCTGCAATTAGCAAAGGACTTTTGGAACCACTGCCTACACACATGAATTTCAGTGACAGTATCTTCCAGGGACTCTCAATGTGGTGGCAGACTGGAACCGCTGTCATTTGATGGACTCTGGAAATTGGAAAAATAACGAGGGATTATTTCGACAGCTGGAGCAATAATGGGGGCCGAACCACATAGATCTATTTACTTCCAGGTTGAACACTCAAAAGAGTTGATTCTTCACCTGCAGACTAGACCTGAATGCTCTGGGAACAGACACATTCCTCCAGGACTGGTGCGGGAAACTCCACTATGTGTTTCCCCCTTCATGATATTGATCAGGGTTCTAGTGAAGGTCTGCAGAGAGAAAGCGACAATGGAAATCGTGACACCAATGTCAAAAGTCGCAAGTATGGTTTTCAGATCTGAAGGAACTTTCCTCCGATTTTCCTTGGATTCTCCCATCAGGAGTGCACCTGCTTGTGGACCCAGCTGGGTTGTTTCATCCTCTGAGAGTGAGGGGCATACTCCCTCTGATGGTGTGCAAGGTATTAGGGGAAGATGGGCATTGCCAGGCATTTCTGGCAATGCTGCACAGCTCATCTCAGGCTTGGGCCCCTTCCACATGCAAGAGCTAATACGCGGCAAGAGTCAAGTGTGAAGGCTGGTGCAAAAGGAGAAGTATTCCTCCCATAGCAGTCCTTGTTTTCCAGCTACCTTCCTGGATAAGGGCAAAGCCTTCAGGATCATAGATGTTTATAGGTCCATGATATAAGCAGGCCACACACCTGTGGACAGAGGGCTTTTGGGGGATCACCCAGAAGTATTCAGACTCATGAAAGGGGCTCAATTTCGTATTTGCCCTGTTCCGAAATACACATAGCTATGGGACATGAACATAGATTTATGATTCCTGGCGAAATGGCCAGCAAAAAGGTACTTTTTAATGACTCAATTATCTGGGAAGATTCTACTGTACCTAGTGTCATGCAGGTGATTATCGGACGTGAGAGCATTAGAAGTGGATAGGAAAACATGCAGGCCTGAGGGAGTTACATTTGCGACAAAGACAAAGGGCCTAATTCCGAGTTTGGAGGTAGCCATGGCGCCATTTGCACCATGGCTGCCTCCAAACCCGGGTCCGTGTTTGGGTCAGGGTGAATGGGGACTTACCGGGACATTCCGACCTGTGCGGACCCGGTAAGTCCCCATTCAACCACCCATTCCCCATTCCCATTTGAGACCCCATAGAGCTCAATGGAAATGGGGAAGGCGCTAATTACTTTTATAATTATTAGCGCCCTGGTCCCTTAGCAGGACCCGCAAAGGACATGTGGTCATACCACACAGCCTTTGTGGGTCCCGCAAAGGGACCTTGGAATTGGGCGGTAAGGGTTTAACGGCACCGGTCTCCTTACCGGTGACCGTTAACCTTTAACGCCCAACTCGAAATGAGGCCCAAACTCTTCTGTTTTATACCCCTACCTGACCGGGCTGCCGCAGTTGTGCGTGGCAGCTTGCATCTGGGAGTACGAGCATAGGATGGCAGAATTTCACCCAGCAGGGATGTCGCAATTGTGATTGCGCATAAGAAGCCGTACAAAGCAGTTGCGTTAGCCACCATTGCAATATGGGTCTACGACATTTTGAAGCAAACAGGTATTGACCTAGCGCAGTTTGAAGCACACTCAGTGAGAGGAGCTATGGCATCCAAGGCATTTACAACAGGCATAGCACTGGATGACATTTTGTGAGCAGCATGCTGATCGAGACAGTTTAAGTCATTTTATTTCAAGCCAGTACCATCAGTGGCAGAAGCAGTAATCCAGAGATTTGAACAAGCATAATGCTCGCCTCCGGTCTTGACATAGAATGAAGATTACCCCTGCATACTGCACAGGGGGTCTTGATTCTATTAAAGACACAGATGCAAGCATTACTTTCCCACGCTGCAAATGCACTGTATGTGAACACTGTTTTAACATTTTATTTCCTATGTGGAGTGTGTTAGGAAAGATTTCATATTTGAATGTAATTTTCCCTCCATGTGTCAACCCCCAAACTGTTTGCTGCTGTTCTACACCCTGATCTAACCTTTGCCAGAGAAGCGCAGCCCTCAGCCGCACTCCTCTGGGCTTTCACTCACTTCTTATGGGGAAACTGACATGCCCTTAAGACAGTCAGTATTGGGAGACTTTGTTTCCTTTAGTCATTTCCTCATGTTGCAGCTTTTGTGCAACATGTAACAAGAGTGCAATGTAACTTACTTTACCACACTCTTGGGTCTCTAGTCATTCCAAAGGCCCTAGAAACTCTCGCTGGACTTTTTATGAACTGTGCAGATGTGTAAATGACAGGACTGGTGGCAGCTATCATTTATCTTATGTTTTGAACCCTTTCTTGAAATGTTATCCGCGCTTACCGCGTTTGGCACAAATAGGTGTCCTGGCACCAAAATGGCCATGCCACGAGGTTCTTTGTCCTGTCCTTTGCCATCTTGCCCCTTCACATTCCCCAGGTCGAGCTGACCTGGGTCAGTCCTTATTTAGTCATGCACTTTCCCGCAAAACCCCAAAGCTTTCGCGGGCTTCTGCATGCCTTGTGTGTGCCTCCAGGATGTGGGCTGGGATTTCTGTTCCCAATACACATCCTGGGTGCCATAGAGTCTGGAGTGTCCTGAATGCCTGGGACCAACGTGGTCCATGATTGGTCCACGTATGGAGTGAGTGTTTGTGAGCAGATCTCCCATTGGGTCCTCTCCGTTTTGGCGCGAAGGGAACTTTGGATAAGAGGAGGCCTAGAACACCACTACCATGTCGATCTCCTGAGTTCACACAAACAAAGTATAAGGAGCCAAGTATCCTGCAACAAGAAGCCGAGTCGAAGAACCACTGGTGACCCGCTGGAAGGTTTGGCACCCTGAGCCCGCTGTCGTCCTGTGAGACACCTCTGCATCTGATCGTCCTAGAAGGTCTGCGAAGGCGCTTCGACCCATTGGAATAGTGGGACCAACTATTCTCGGCACCTTCATCAAACCCTGCAAGTAAGCCTCTTCGGAAGTGTCCCTGGGCCAACCAGTGGGCTGACCAGCTTACGCAGGATGTTTGCTCTGTCACCGCCACGGTTTCGAGGAAGCCCTCGAAACTTGGTATACTGCTTGCTCTGTGTCCACGGCACCCTCACATCGAATTTCGTACACTTGGCATTCCCAGGTCTGAAGTGAGACGAGTGCGCCCGAACCGGAGTAAATGTGGTTACCATGTTGCCCTGCTGTGGCAACGACCTGTGCAAGTTCACTGCACTTGTGACCCCCTTGACTCTGAAGCCTGCTACTGCGGAAACTACACAGTGTCGAGATGTCCTGATTGTCGCATTCGAACCTTCCAGCGAAGTGGACTGTTCTGGCAAAGTCTGGATCTGCCCGCATCGGGGACCGGTGAGTAATCCATACCCCAACCGGTGGCCCTAGCGCAGGAGCCCATTTTTACACACAAAGTGGCCCCCGAGGGCCCCTTTCCTTTCCACCGCTATTGCGAAATAGCGACTCCATCCCGCACTCTCAACCTGCCTTTGCCCACAAGTGGAGGTCCTGCTTGAATAGTGGGGACTTGTTCTTCATTGACCTTATCCACCTTTGTGAGCTGCTAGTGACCCTTGGAGAGACCCTATTTTGTCCATTGGCACAAGCACGTGCATGTACTATTGAGCATAAGGCTCCTCTCTTCGTAGGGCTTGGACTGCCTCTTAGTTAGGTGTATTCTTGATGTGGAACTGGGTCTAAAGATTACTTGCACTGCGTGTTTTCCTCCCCATCTAGGTGGTCTACATATTTCATGCTTCTTAATCCGTTAGACCCCTCTGGTCTTGTATATATATCGTGTTCATTGTGATGTGTTGGTTTACTTCAGAATTATTGTGATTCTTTGCTATGGTCTATATTACAAAGGCCTTGTAATAAATGTGTCTATATTTTTAATATGACATCTGTCTGGAGTAATTTGTAAGGGTCCTTGCTTTGTGTGCTCATTGAGGGCTTTCAGTTACCCTCACCCCTCTTGAGACTTGGGCCCTCATTACGACCTCGGCAGTAGCCATGCCGCTATTGGCGGCATTGCTGCCGCCGAAATTGCGTCCGGGTCCGAGTTCGGAAGGCCCGGTAATTCCTCCCTCCAAGGACCCGGACCCGGTCCTTCCCCATTCCCATTTCAGCCCCCATAGGGCTGAATGGGAATGGGAGTGAGAGCAAACAACGGGCCATTACGAGTTGGCCCGTTGTTTGCTCCCTCTTCCCCTCGCGGGACCCGGTAAGCACGCCTGGTTTTCCCAGGCGTGCTTATCGTGTCCCGCGAGGGGACCTCGTAATGAGGCGGTACGGGGTTAACGCACCGGCACCTTTTACGGCGCCGTTAACCCGGTACCGCCAGGGTCGTTATGAGGCCCTTAGTCTTGACCGCCTGCCATAGCTACCCTGATTGGTCTGGCTTGTCCAGAGGTTACCCTGTTCCAAGAAACTAGGTTGGCCTTCTGAACCTCTGCCCCTCCAGGTCCGAGTTCAGAAATCCATCTTAACAGAGTGTAGGGCATTTTATTCTCCACCCGTAATGGTATCCTTTTGATTTGGCAGGAGATGACCAGAAGAACGGGCAGCAGGATGGCGGGGCGAAGGAAGACCACGAAAGCGTTAGCTCTAGTTTGAATGACTAGTTTGTTGGAGAAAAGATTGCTACCTGAGGCGTTATCACAGTCAATGTTGGGTTTTTCCGTGTGACATGGAGTTACAGTTGCAGTTTTTAAGGATCAGTTCACAGCACCCAAAGAAGAGGTGGAGCAGAGGATAGGAAGTGGACAGAGGCTAAGGACAGGAAGTGTTATGGACTAAAGAAAGGAGTGTGAAACAAGGGAAATGTAGTTTAAAAAAAGAAAATTAGAAAGTTGAAGTCATTGGGCCTCATTACACGGGAGGCGGTAATGGTTAACGGCCACCGTTAATGGTAACGGTGGCCGTTAACCATTACCGCCTTACTACGAGGTCCCTTAGCGGGTTGGTGCTTTAACGCCTGCTTTTTGCAGGCGTTAAAAACCAACCCGCTAAGGGACCTCGGAGCTAATTACGGCACCGCAAAATTGCGGTGCCGTAATTAGCACCTTCCCCATTCGCATAGAGCCCTATGGGGCAGAAATGGGAATGGGGAAGGGCAATGGCGGAAGGGGGATTTACCGCCCCTCCAACCTTGGAATGGGGCGGTAAATCCCCTTTCCGCCAAGGCGGTGCCGGTATTTTACCGGCATGAGCCATGGCGCTAATAGCGCCATGGCTCACCGCCTTCCGTGTAATGAGGCCCACTGACGTTGTATCTCTTACATTTGTTAAAATAGCTAAAGAGAAGAATTAAAGAAGTTGAAGCATAATGCTCACCTCTGTGCCTTTAATAGAATCAAGACTCCCTGCGGAGTATGCAGGTGTAATCTGAATTATGTGTCAGTGTTAAAAGACAAAAATCATCTTTGCCGCTTTATTTAGAATTAGTTGAAGGTGGTGGATGTGTTGGTAGCTGAGGCCCATAACGATAGAAATACAATAGTCTAGTTTCATTGTTATCAATAGTAATTCCATTTTCCAGCTGTGTTGCCCATTTGGATGTTGGGGACATTGGGTTAGCTAGTCTGAATCAGCACATGTCATTGTTTGATGGGAGTTAAACAAGCAAGAGGGCCAGACTCTCCAACAAATGTTTCCAGGGTGGTTTGCGCTCACTGTAAGGGGGCAAGATGCTAGTAGGGTCGAGGTTTGACTGGTCCCTAAAGAAGATGTCCCTGTCTGAGAGGAAGGAGAGCTGGAGAGCATGATGTTGGTAAGTTATCTCTTGGGGTCCAGAGTTGGACCTGGAGGGGTTGACGGGAGGGGGGCTTAGGTGGTTTGAACTATTATTGCCCAGAGGGCCTTTGGTGGCTTTTGTGAGATCAACTTAAGAGAGAAGGAGAAAGACATGGGTTCAGCTGTATGTTGGTTGAGTGAGGTGGATGATGATCAGCTGAGATAGTTATAAAGCTTGATTTGGGGACATCAGATGGGAGCTAATGTGCCAATATAAATGTAATGGGCATTACCAGTAGCAGTAAGGAATGAATAGTGGTCCCCTATGAAGGAGGAGGGAGAAAATACAATGCTTGGAATGAGATATTATGGGCGTGTGTAGCAACACCAGGCAGACACGCGACATCTGGTGATTGGGGTCTGTCCAGGTAAGGGGTTAGGCAGCCAGGGAACAAAGTAAAGTGTCAGCTTCGCTGTTGGACTAATTCTGTTATGATTGACAAGCCAAGCGGCTGGGTGATTGCCAATCGCAGCCTGACTCAGGAAGAATTAATGAGAACTAACCCAATCCTTTCAAGTGTCCTCGCATCACATTTTAACAACCAGATATAAAAAAAAGTGAAGTAACATGACATTTGACCCCAACAACAATCTATGGTAGAAAGGATAGGCACTCTCCATTGAAATTTAAGGCTGCACTAAGTTAATAGGCAGCGCGACTGATAACAGCCAGAAAACACTGGGCTCTAAAAACACGGCATAGCTAAAGGCATAACGAATAGTTAAAACATAACATAACGGCCCCCTAAATGATGCATGCGTGTCTACATTTGTAATGGCATGAGATCATTATTTCTACCATAAACTTGCAAAAACGGATTATTTTGAATAAACATTATTTTTAATTATATGACCTGCAACTGCTAGTTCATACGCGTTCCTACAAGTGATTATTTTTGCAATTCGGACATCTTGCAAGTGTTTAGTCGACTGTGCTTGGAGTTTGTAAAAGTGCCACCCAAACACCTTTTAAGACAAAAATGGACACATGATTTTAATTATACTCCATGCGTTATATGTCGGGCATTTAAAAGGCTTTTTGAAAGAGAGCAGGATAGCTCCGGGGCAGTGCACTCTCCGTCCTTGGCAACAGGAACATGCTGATGCCGAGTAGCATGGGTGCCATTCCTGTTGGAGTGCTTAGAAGCCGGAGAAACCTGGTGTAAGTGCTGTATGAGTTAAACATAATATAGACGTTACATTAAGAGTGGAGTTACTAATTTATTTTTTAGCCTGAAAATATAGGTATTCGTTTGTGGCAAAGCATGATTATTTGTGTATTTATTTACCCATTGCAAATCTGTATTGGGATTTTATGTGTACTGCCTCCGCATCGGAACTTCCAGTTCCCTGACTTTCTGCTGCCCTTGGCTGTCCCTGTCACCTCGTGCACCTTGCCCGGCCCGCTTGCCAGGGACAGCGTTTTCTCCGTGAGCAGGCCGCGGCCCGGCAGGCAGCTCCCCTTTCAGCCTGACAGCTGGCTATCCCAGGTGGTCTGACATTTGAGATGGAGGCCGTGGATAAGATGGAAGGAGTTTTAGGGGGAACGCAGCCTGTGAAAAACACCAAGCCTTCATCCAGATGGAATCACTCAGGAGACAACCTGAGATGCTCTATTACCATCCATATGTCTTCAGGTCTCCCAAGGCCATGCTCTATTGATTTATTAGAGATCTGTTTTTTTTCCGGTTTTTTCAGTTCTTAAAAAATCAGACTGCTGTAAACTATTCTGTGGAGGTCAAAATGCTTTGTTTATCAGTACTCCACATTGTTTTCCCCAAACCACTTTCCATAAGAGCATCAATAGCTATTTCATTGTAAAAAAATTGACAATTATTGATAGGATGCTGCAATGCCTTTCCTGTTAACACTTCGCTCTCCGACTAGCAAATCCGCTATTGCCCAAGATTTGGGATGAAAATAACTCACTTGTGCAAAATACATAAACCTGACTGAACCAAGATGTAAGCATACACCGTAAGAGTATGGCTGCAAATCGCATTTTTCTCAAACACACGAGCACACTGTGGATGAAATATTATCCTCTAAGTACTGCAAACAGTTGATATTAGTGTACTGTATTTATAGTCAGTTTTCGGAGGTACTACAGTAATGTAGCACAATATTAGTTATTTCATCAGACGGGTGAATTTAATGAAGCTGAAGGTGTGTGTTATTTTAGCACCTGCTGCAGATTCTGTGAAATCGCGGTGGTGCTAAAATCTGTAAGCCTGTCACTGCTTAAGTAATAACGCTGTTAAAAGCATCTTCATTTTACTGGCTTTTTCCTGGGGGCTACGATTTCTTTTTAGCGCAATAGGTGTTTCTAAACTAAACCCTTCTTAAAAATAAGACATGGCTTTGTTTCTTGGCTGTATGCGATGCAATTGTCTATTTACAACTAAATGTTGTCCTTGCATACACCAACAACTTTGGAGCTCCTGTTGTTTATGAATCGTGCCTTTCAGTTTGGTGCCAAAGCTGGGATTCAAGACTACTTGATCATTTCCAAGTCTTTTAAGTAAATCAATGGTTATGCACAGTGACTCCTGCACACATACTTGACATACACAATGTTGTATCATTTATTCATTGTATTAGGTGATAATACTATCCAGCGGATACCCTAGTTGAACCAAATGGGGGCCCATTCACCCCAGTTGGACCAAATGTTCTACTGGAGACATTTTATAATAAACTTGCTTGGGGCGGTGGAGCAGTTTGCTTCGGGGACTATGAAGAGAAGGAAAAATATTGCAACAAAAAATAAATGGTTTTCTGATCTTTTATGGGAAAAAAACAGAAAGTTAGGGCGACAGAGAGAATGTAGTGAGAAAAGGAGGAACATTTTAAAACTGTCTAAAAGCGGGCCTTTTATTCTTATAAGACAATGATTGGGAAATCTTTAAAGTGTTGAAGAATTGTGTGCGCCAGCAGCTATTAGAAATACCATGACAGCGTCTCAACAATTCTGTGAAAATCTGAGTAGGTTTTTCCTGGATTAAATAAATAACATCCATGAACAATTTCAGGAACTATATTTTAAGCCCCAGGAGGATCTTGACACAATCTCAGTCCTGCCAACCTTGGGGTGGAGGGCCTATTCTCAGCACGGATCAGCAAAGCTCACCTTTTGGACGTTATGGGGAAAGGGAGACCCTCAAGAAATAAATCCACCAAGGATTTTTAAAGCAATTAGGGCCTCATTACGACCCAGGCGCTAATGGGTTAACGGCGCCGTAAAAGGCTGCGTCGCCGTTAACCTATTAGCGCCTAATTACGAGGTCCCTTTGCGGGACCCGTGCTTAACGGCTGGTGTAGACCAGCCGTTAAAGTAGGGACCCGCAAAGGGACCTTGGTGCTAAGTACTGTACCGCAATTTGCGGCATCGTACTTAGCGCCTTCCCCATTCCCATTGAGCCCTATGGGGCAAAAATGGGAATGGGGAAGGGCCATGGAGGAAGGGGGAATTACCCCCCCGCCAACCTTGTAATGGGGTGGTAATTCCCCCTTTCTCCATGGCGGATTCGATAACTCACCGGCATGGACCATGGTGCTAATAGCACCATGGTCTTCCGCCAGGGTCGTAATGAGGCCCTTAGTGTAGTGACCTCGCAGGATCTGTGACACATTATTAACAGCTCTTTTGAAACTGGCATATATTTAAAAAAAAATTCTGCTGTGACTCCCTTACTGAAGAAATCATCCCTGGACCACTCCTGTTGCACCAGTAATGGGCCCATCTCACTTCTTTCTTATGTCAGCAAACTTATAGAAAGTTTGCCTATAGAACAATTACAGTTCCATGCAGAATCCCTGGGCTGGTTGGATAGGTTCCAGGCTTTCTCTAGACCTGGCCATAGTACAGAATTAGTTGTCCTGTCACCTGTAGAAGGCCTCAGATGGGCAGCTCATCAGGGGTGGGGGTAAGCTCCTTATCCTATTGGATTTATCTGCAGCCTTTGACACAGTGGACCACAATATTATTTTCTGTAGACTGAGTAGTTACGGGGTGAGTGATAGCACCCCGAAGTGGCTTTCCTCTTTTCTATCTGACTAATCACAGGTGGTGATCTGCCCGCCTTTGGGATCTAGTGTAAAACAAATTTCCTGTGGAATTACACAGGGTACTTCTCAGAGCCTGCTGCTTTTTAATCTTTATACGAGACCATTGGCTCATATAATGCGGTCGGCCGTGCACCGTTTCTACATTTATGCTCATGACACTAAGATAATTCTTCAACTTGATGAGGTTGATGTGGTCATGGAAAATATGGTGAAATCATGTCTGGGGTGGGTCAGTATCTGGATTTGTCAAAACAAACTTAAGTTTAATGTTCAGAAGATAGAGTTGTTGACGTGTTCTGCTCATATAGTAAAACATGGTGAAAATTAGTTATTCAAAATAGTTTTGAAAAGGACATCCTAATTCGGAAATGTTTAAGAGTCACGAGGAAATGGACTGTCTAATTTTAGACTAGAGTCCATAATGATGTACATCTCTCTACCTCGACAAACTAAACATGAACCAACACAATTTATGGAGCGGGAAGCCTGTGGGGGGGCCCCCAGCGAATGCGGGTGTTTTCTTACGCGTTTGCTGTGCACGGTCGCGCCGCGCTGGCGTGGCTGCTTGCTGGAGCCCTGGAGTGGAGCCAATAGGGGGCCGAAGGCAGGAAACGGCAACCCAAACATAAATAAGAAGGCGAGTAACCTGTGATACGCCTCCCAATCATGTGACAAGATTGTCACATGGTTGGGCAGAATGAATAAAAAGTGATGACGGACATAACAATAGAAAGTAGGCAAACATTGAAAACAGAAGGAGACGTTTGCCGGCAGAGAAGACGGTGGACGTTCTGAAGAGGAGCAGGGCAAGCCATAATTTGAATCCGGGAAAGAGCAGGAAGAGAATAGGAACCAAAGGTAAGAACGGCTCAACCACTAGAGCAATTAGAAGGCCACTAAATGCTTGAACGCTCAAAAGATTGACGTGTTGTGTCTGCTGTGTTTGTCTGTTTTAGAAAAATACACGCAGATGGCTCCCCCCATTAATAATTATAGAGGACCCGACCCTGTTAGCAAAAAGACACATTGAGGGATCTGCCAATATTCACCAAGACCAGGGACCTGATAAACAAAAATACTAGGTCAGTATGAAAAGCACTGAAATATGTTGATCTGTAGTAACAAAAGCAAACAAGATGAAAATAAGTAAAAAACGTATGGCAAATAATTAATGTTTCCCATTTAGGGGCATAACCCAGTGGTCTACTACATTACATATGGTGGTGAGCATCCTTTTTGGACATCAGAGCAATCTGGAGGTGTGGCCATAGAAGTAGAGGGGCCGCACAGAGACGAAAGAGAATAAGAAGCAAACATTATAAAGGTAATGCATTAAGATAAACTCTAGATATCCATCAATGCACGATATAATCATAGTGAGTGTCACAGGAATATGATTTATTTAATGAAGGGTGACATAAAATTTACCAAGAATGAACTGATCATGTGAAGCCTGTACTGAGCTAGATAGAGTGATGATGTCACAACAGATGTAAAGAAGGAGCTAGTTGAAATAATGACTCCCTTCTGCTGTAATTTGAAATGCAGCAGGTTGTATATAATAGAAATGTCAACCGGGATGTTATTCGAGTACTAAAATTCGACTATCCCACACTTGCTTCCCACAGCTATCCGTCTGAAGGTTGGACCGTACGAAAAGACTAACGGGATTCCATTGAAGACAATCCCTAGAAAAAACGTAAAAGAAGACAAACACAATTGTACATTCAAAGGAATGTGGTACAATTTAACCCCTGAAGAATTTCCTTGTTAGTAGTATGAAAGTGTGAAAGGAATGAAACATGTCGGGTATGGTATGAATGTGATATGAAAGTAAGCATGGGTGATATGAACACAGAGTTAAATGTTTTATGGACTGGGATGTATTACTCTATTAGAGAGCAAATAACAGATCCTTACTAAGATATTAATCTTATAAATTGACAATTGATGGAGTACTACAGGACATTGAATGTGCACAGTTAAATTGAGAATTATTGTGAAATGTCTGTTGTTTTACAAAGTGTTTGATAAATTATTCAAATATTCTTTAATATTGTAGATGTAATTTTTTTTTATTGAAGATATGCTATAAAAAATAATAAATAATTATTTTGATGTAAACCGGTGTAGTATATGAGAATTTAATGAGTACTAATCATATACAAAAGGGAAAACCAAGAATGGATTTGGGGAAGCAAGTGACCCTGTTAACATAGTATATTGTTAAACAAATGTTTTTGTAGAGGGCTGTTCACAATAGTTGTTGAAAAGATTACCTCTGGTCTCTCTAAGTGAGTTGTGACTGCTCATATAGTCAGCACGCGACTAGGGACTATTGGCAAATTGGAAGCATCCAGTCGGGCGGCCACATTTTGGCCCCCTTTTTTACGACAATGTCTTTTGCCTGTGCAAAAAGTCAAGCATCTCGACTTCTGCCTTGACTTTTTATTATCCTTGGAGAATCAAATTTCGCATGATTCAAGGGTATGTTTTTTTCTCTTGAGGTCCCTTACAAATCTGTTGTCGTTTTTTGATTTTGCACACAAAATTCAAATTGTAAAGGCTTATATTTTATTTTAGGCTTGACTATTGCAATGTGGTATACCTTGGCATACCAAAAGCATCCTTTGGCCAGCTCCGGCTAATTAAAAATGCAGCTGCCAGGGTTCTGGTAAAAGCTGGTCGGAGAGAAAGCATAATGCCAATCTTTCGAGCCCTCCCCTGGAGAGCGGGATACAGTTCAAGACGTTGTGCATTGTGCATAGCAAATTGTATGGTCAATCGCCCAATTTCCTCAAAGCTAAACTCCTTCACTATGTTCCAGGGAGATGTCGGTCTGCATTTTGCCTCCACAAATTTACTTTTGGTACAACTTTTAGATGGGTGAAATGGGGAGGCCACTTGTATGCTATGCAGGCAGCACTGCTGTGGAACTCAATACCATCAAATCTGTGGAGGATCGAGGGACATTTGGACTTCTATCACAAATTAAAAACATTTTTATTCCCCCCATGAGTCAAAGTTTGGCAGCTGGGGAAGGGAGGGTTCTCTGTTATCTTTTGTCCGGATCCTCTTTGACCCACTTTTTTCAGCACCATGGTGCCTCTGTCAGAGGTGATATATTTTTCGCTTAATACATGTTGTACCATAACCATAATAATGCATTTATTGAGAGCAAGCCATTGATTGAGAGTGTGATTGGACAAGACACATAGTGCAGCATAGATAGCTAACACACAATGTGATAGGAATTTAGGGGGCTGTGGGAAATGCAAACCTGAGCAGGTGGAAGGCGTATGTAATGAAGGTATAGCAGAGGAGATTTATATTTCACCTCCTCATAGTGATGAGAAGAAAGTGGGTATTAGCAGCTAAATCTAGCTCTAACAAACCACAACCAATAAGGCTTTACCCGCAGAATTTTCAAACAGTAAAAAGTGAGGATCTTGAGGATTAGAGGTTCCTCATAGAGATGATAAGCAAGTGAGTTTCATCAGGAAAGATCTAGTACTTAGAACCCAACACAAACACCACTTTATTTTACCAAATCACAATATATCAAGTGTGGAGCTGAGTGATATAAAGTGATGAGAAAGAAGTGAGTTTAGCAGGCTAGATCTGATACTAACACACCACGACCAGTAAGAATTTACTTTAGAGTAAGAATTAAAAATCCGGAGGATTAAAGTTCCTCGTAGAGATGAGAAGAAAGTGAATTCCAGTATCTTGGATTTGGCACAAAAAAACCTGTCCTTCAGAACCTTTTTTAGGAATCTCTATAGCAAAAGAAGTAAGGAGTTGGGGTATTAAAGATTCTTCATAGAGATCGGAAGGAAGTGAGTTCCAGCAGGCTTGTGCAGGCACTAAGAAAGTGAGACAGACATGGGTTTGTTTTAGAACTCTTTATAGATTAAGAAGTGGAGAGGCGGAGTATAAAATGTTCCTCACAGAAATTAGAAGGATATGGCTTGCAGCATGCTAGAGCTCACACTGAGAACAGAGACGTTCATGTTTTTTTTATTGTAATCTTCATAAAGTAGAAAGTGCGAATTGATTTATTGTGCACTCCTTCTTTCTGGAACACATTCATAAGGGATGCAGACAGACTTGAATGGATTGTCGCGTTAGCACTGTGTTCTAAATAGTGAATTATGTAACATTACTGCTGCCCAAAGAAGAGTGTGAAAATAGGTGGATTTAATAACAAACATGTTTAATAATTAAGCAATGGAATGCGTTTGGATGAATATCTCATATCCAGCAAGAATGCTACTGAGGCTTGCCAAGAGGAATTACATCACAACCACCTAAAACACTCCGCTGGCTACCAGTCAAGAAAATAGTCAGTTTAAAGTACTCTCTATAACCCACGGTACACTACAGAGATGTGTTGCCGATGTCAACATAAGAAAATTCATCCCATACCAATGAAGGGGCCCATTATGATACTGCATTGATGTACTCTTACAATTCTTGGATATTTCCGAACGAGGTTTGGTGGATCACCCGTTTCCAAAATCACTGAAACAATTTGGAACTTGCTTAGAACGGTAAGCCAAACAATTCTGGATAACCTAACTTTCCAAAAAACATTAAAGCAATGGCTGCTGAACTAACCACCACTCACCATCAAGTTCTAACTCCAAACCTCAACAACTAACCAAATTCAACATTCCAACATACAAACAAGCTAATGCCATGATTGCTTAAGGAATGTACTCAAGGCAGGCCAAAAGCCGCAAACACATTAAAACATACCCCTTGGACTCAAATTCCCACAACACATCCTTACCAAGCTGGCAGCTTGGTCAACCGAATCAAAAACTCTCCCTGAATAGATAAAATAACCATTCCTGGACAACATGCTGCACCCTGTATCTCCATCAGCACTATATATTAGGGCAACACCATTAAAGCAGCACCCACTCAAATGACAACCGTAGGGCATGGGATACAGGGTGACCTATAAGGGTATCACCATGTTGGAACTAAACCATGTAATATCCAATGTATTTGTAATTAGATAGCCAGAATTGGGTCCACAATGCTCCCATGATAGTCATTATGGTTAGTGCCCAAAATATTTTTACTTCTGGGTAACCCTGTCCCAGCTTCTTGACACTTACTGTTGGTTGCCTCATGTTCACACTCTGACTTTGTTCGCCTTTGACTAAATTGCGAACACTGCAGACATCGTAAGAGGGCCCTGATTGGAACACTAAAGAACATGTGGTGAATCAAATATTTTGTTAATGGGTGTCATGTTGGGTTCGCAATCTGCACCTTTGGTCAGCGGCCAACGCGGTATAAAATCTGGTGATGAGCGGTGGGTAGGGAGGCATTGAATATATGATTTATAGAGAAACAATATGACATTATTTTTCTACATTAATCGTGTATGTGGTCTCGTACATCGGAATATGTTAGCAGATTATGTTTCTCTCCGCACACATGACCGCACTGACAATGGTGGTAGCCAGATGCAACACTTGTGGTGATTTACTTAATGAGCATAGCTTGATAAATATATTGGAGTGGGTTTTGTTTTTGATAGAAAAAGGAGAGCGCCAGACCAATTTTGGTACAGGGTGCAAAGTTGGCCTGTGGCCATAGCCAGTGGCCAGATTAAGTCAGCCGTGCCCAAAACATTCTGGTCACTGGTCATTGCCATGAGGGTCCATCGATGGTATTCAAATTGGCACTGGGCCCAGCCTGCTGCATGGCCAATGTCTACTCTGAGTTGCTCAGTGGGGTGTGCAACATGTCTGAAGGCCATGCCCTGGGCTTTGTGGACACTTGCCATGGCTTCAAGTCATGTATAGTGTTAAAGGGTCCAATCATGGGGAGGAGGGTATCTTGTATCATGCAGCAGGCTGCAGGCTTGGTGAAATGGATTGTCACCTGGGCCAAGGGCTGCAAAAATAGGCATTTAGGCAAATAGGCCTTTATTTATTCAAAAAGCAGTGATGTTTCGATGTCTGCCACGGCTTAATCATGGTAGTGAAGGTTAACAAGGCACTAGACCTTTATACTTTAAAAACCACAAACTACGTTTCCCATGGCACTAGGGTTTTTCAAAAGAACACAAGAAACAGACTAGGAATGCAATCTAAGTGACTGTGCTCAATAATATAATGTGTAAAATTAAATAAACCCAAAACAACTTTCGGCAATTCTGCAAGCTAGTTCAAAACGTAAAGGCCAGTGTCTATTACTACTTTAGTAGCTTTGTAGTATTTATTGTGTTATTTGGGATATTCTAGGGCTTCTTTTTCTTTGTTTAAATCAACGAGTTGTTGCCATTTAAACAAAAATCTTTTGTTGGTACAGCATTGGCCAGAATGGATTGGTGTACTGGTCATACTGCTCTTAGACTTTCAATGATTTATTTGAGGTCTAATGTTAAATATACTACGTTATCATGAATGCTTTTGAGTAATTTTGATGGAGGCGTATTGGCAACTTCAGGTTGTAATCGTATTATGGCTTGGAATGGGTGTACTGTTTAACAACCTCATATAGATTTTTGGGATCGAATTTGGAAGTGGGTATAGTAGTAAGTTATTTTTGATAGGTAAAGATGGCATTTAGTTGTCATCAACCTTATTATTCCAATATATGCATAATAATAGGCAGTCTGTAATGTTGCATTTATGTCTGCTGTTAATTACAAGACCAATTTGAACCATTGTTATTCCTCATTGTCTTCAATTTTGTGGCATATATCTACTGTTTTAGTGTTTTACTTTTAAACTGATCTATTGCAACAGTTACATACCTCATATGGAATTACATCAAAATTAGTTCGGAACTTTGCTATTTTTATTTTGCATGTGTTGTAAAGAAGGGTACTTGTTAGGAACTGCTGGTCACTACCTGTGTGAATTAGTTGTGTTTTCTAGTTGTAGTTCTGTACCAAAATGTTTATTGTGTATTTTATTTATTTGTTGCAGGACTTCTTGTGCCGTTCCCGTTAGTAGAGTTTCACTTAGTGTATGTAGTTGTAAAATGGTGTGTTGATAACTTTTTTGTGTGATAAACGGTGCTTTTACACGATGCTACTGAAATGCGGCCTAAACAATGTCTTCATAGTAGTTTGGTGTAAATGTGCACTTGACACAGATCCAACTTCTGAAGAATTTTGATTCTACTTGTGCCTTTTACTTTAACGTATTGCATTAGAAATTGTCAAAAAACATGTGAACGACTATTGGTGCACATTGCATATTGAGCTGCATGACAATTTGTAGAATGGACAAACTGGCTGCACATGACAAAGATTTGGTTCAATATATGTTTTGGAAGATTTTTGTAATGGAGTGTTTTCATAATAGTTTCTATCACTATTTTATAGCCTCTATGTTATGTATCTATGGCAATTGTATTTGTTTGTTCTTTGTTGTACGTTTCTTCATTGAATGATTGCTCTGTGCTTGTAGTGTGACAACATTACCTGGCACAAAAGTTGCAGAAGTCATCTACATTGACATTGGCCAATATTCTAAGGATTATTTGTAATTTGTAACTAATTGTGTTAATGATTTCATTATGTTTCAAACTTTTATTAATAGTTTTCTTTCTAGATTCAATGCACTGTCAATGAAGCTTCTAAGATAGCTTTGTTTAGAAATTCATTAATGAGGAATTTGACTTCTCATATTTTGTATTGAGGGTGTTGAGGACTCTATGATGGAACATTGATTTTTTTGATTTTCTTAATTGGGATACATTAACATACTACCAGACACGCCATTACGTGTTACCCATTGGCTGTCCCACTGTCAGGGCTGGGGCAATTGGCAGTGTTTCGGGGGTTCTGGGGGGAGTTAAGGGGGCCCTAGGGTGTCCAAACAGCTTGTCCAGGCGTGTTCTCCTTCCATTTTGCAGGAAAAAGGCCCAAGGAAGGAGAACCGCCCAGAAACTACATTGCCCAGCAGGCCGCGCGCTTCACGGGCCTGCTGGGAGGAAAAGAACCACACGCGTGCTACTGCGCATGCGCGAGCCGCGCCCAGAACGCACCGCTCGCAATCCTGACTACCGGCAAGAGAGGACGTATGAATCTCGAGCTCCTGCAGGCACGCGTGCGCGGGGTACCGCCCCCCAGCTCAACCCCCGGCCCCGCATACATGAAAAGCTAAGTACACGTCTTTTTCCTAGAACAGCTGATTTATCCCGTCGGAGGGAAACGCGATACGCGCTGTGGGATTATTGTGTAGAACCATCTCAGAAGCACGAAAAGACAAGTTAAACTATTTGCTTGCAGAGCATGAATACTAACCCAGAGTTGGAGTTAGCTTGGCGGTGAAGCAACCGCACCTGTAACAATCTTTAACCCTTTAGGGAACGTTCATTAGGAACGGCATTTCGCACGCACGTGCACTGACTTTGTTTTGCTATTTTCAGCTTGTTGTTTGATTGGATTGGTGAGAGGTATCACGCCCATCAACACGAAAAGGCTGAAGGACCTAGGACTCCCACAGAACCCAGAGCTAAGTGTTTTAGCACCTCGTGTGCATGTTATTGTTTGCTACTCTTGCACAGGGTGAGGTGGGGAACTTGTGATCTGCATATTGGTGGGGAGTTACCACGATGTGATGTGATGTTGGGAGGGTTTGCCTTCATGAGGAAATGAGGGTGAAGTTCATGTTTGAGGAGGCAGTTTGAAAACCAAAGCAGCAGTAGAGAACACCAAACCTAAGGTGTATATTGGTTAGAGGCTCCAATACAAAGGCCTTCCATAGGAGGAATTCTGAGAAGTGATGGTTGTATGAGAGTGTGTGAGGGCGGAGCCACTGCCAACAACCATCAGCAAGGAGGGCACTGGAGTCGAGGAGCATGTTTCCCTGAACCCCCTTGCCCATCCATTGTGATTCCCTAAACCTCTTTCCGGTTATCCTGAACTCCCATCCACTCAACAAACCCTAACCCTCTTTCCCCAGAGGGTTGCGGTGGCCTGCGGTTTCCATTTCCCAGGTGCCAAGACCTAATGGGGAGGGAGGAGTTTGTGCTGCCTCTGCACCTGTCAAGAGGAGTGAGGATCTGACAGAATTGCAAGCCCACGTATTCTTTCGGCGCCTAGGCAGCACAATTATGGCAGACGTTGTAGCCCTTCTCCAGGACCTGAAGGCTGAATTGGCAGAAACCAGACAGGATTATCAGAATTTAGCAGGTCAAGTCCAACCCCTGACAATCCAGACTCAGGCCAAAGCAACACCCTTGCCCAGACAACCCCCGCCAACGCCAGTACAAGTGCAGGTAGCCACTGAACCATCTTTGCCTCTTGCTGCCCCCGAAAGATACCATGGGGACCCACAGAATTTTAACCAGTTTATCATGCAGTATCAGTTGCATTTCTTGACCAAGCCAGGAGTTTTCAGGACTGCACAAGCTCGCACAGCATTCGTAAAATCCTATCTCACGGGGGATGCAGCTTCTTGGGCTACACCGCTGGTTCGCAAGGACGATGCCTTATTGTACAACTGGGATACGTTCTTGGATGAATTCAGTAAAATATTTAACCGCAGGGCTGCAACACTGATTAAGGATCGAGAATTGTTGACGCTGAGGCAAGGAAGCAGAGACTTGGTTTCGTATGTAACAGCCTTTAACCGACTGGCAGTAGAAACCGATTGGCCCCAGGAAAAGAGAATGGCCCTATTCTATCAGGGTCTAAGGGAGTAGCTGAAAGATTTAGTGGCGCAAGTAGACCCCCAACCAGAAGACTGTTCTACCATGATTGACCTGGCACTACGATTAGATCAGAGACAAAGTGAACGTCGCCAAGACCGTCGTAAATGGGACAATAAGCCTTTGGTTCGGCTGGATCAACAAAAAAACACCAAGTTATCTGAAAAGGGAACCGAGGAACCGATGCAGATCGGAACCATACGAGGCCCTTTGACTAAAGAGGAGAAAGAGAGAAGAAGGAGAGAAAAATGATGTCTCTATTGCGGTAAATAGGGCCACTTCGTCCGAGAATGCACCAATAAACCACCCACCAAAGGAACCCCGTTGGGAAACACGCCAGCTCGTCCATGAGGGGGGTGAGGGTGAGCGGATCTGAAGATACCCCAAAGATGCTAGCAAATGTACATCACACTCCGTCTGCTCACATTATGCTGGCTGGTTATCTGGAAGTACAAGGAAGGCGCATACCAGAGTCGCTTATGGTCGACTCCGGGGCCACTGGTAACTTCGTAGATGATCAAGTAGCGAAAAGACTAGGACTTCCGTTGGAGACTAAAGAACAGCCAGAACAAGTGAAGTCAGTGGATGGATCAACGTTGGTTTCGGGCACGATCACCCAGCATACACAACCCATGCAACTAGAGTGCGGGAAGGGACATCAAGAGATGATCGAGTTTGACGTGATAACTGCACCACAATTTGGATTCATTTTGGGCCTAACTTGGCTAAGACTCCACAACCCAGCCGTGGATTGGGCCGCAGGTACGCTACAGTTCTCTTCAATGTATTGCCAGGCTAATTGTAGCGTGGGGAAGTGTTGTCCCCACTTCATAGGAGGCAGTACAGATGTAGTTCTACCTGAGGAGTATGAGGAGTATCGGGATGTCTTCAGCAAGGTGGCCGCCGAGACCTTACCACAACACAGGCCTTTTGACTGTCTCATAGACTTAGAAGCAGGCGCTGTGCTGCCTTGTAGAAGAATATACGCACTCACTGAAGCCGAGAATGAACACCTGAAGGAATACATTGAAACCAACTTGGCAAACGGCTTCATAGGACATTCTACATCCCCAGTATCCTCCCCTTTGTTTTTCATACCCAAAAAAACGGGAGACCTGAGGACTTGTATCAATTATAGAGCGATCTATCGCATTTCCATCAAAAACCGTTACCCTTTGCCCTTAATCCCCGTGTTGTTGGACCAAGTACGAGGATCCACCGTATACACAAAGTTAGATCTGCGAGGCGCGTATCATCTGGTACGCGTCAGAGAGGGCGACAAATGGAAGACGGCCTTTCAGACCAAGTTTGGCCTGTACGAATATCAGGTCATGCCCTTCAGGCTGTGTAATGCCCCAGCAGCATTCCAGCACTTTTAGATGAGGTGTTACGTGGTTACCTAGATGTCTTTGCCATTGTATACATCGATGACATCTTAATCTATTCTAAGAATGCTGCAGAACATCAGGGCCATGTGAAGGCTGTTTTACAGAGGTTGCGGGAACATAAGTTGTATGCCAAACTTGAGGAGTGTCAATTTCATCAAACCACAGTTGAGTTTTTAGGATTTATCCTGTCACCTCAAGGCATCACAATGGATCAAAAGAAAGTGCAGGCCATTGCCAACTGGCCCTCTCCGAGTTCAGTGAAGGATGTTCAAACAGTGTTGGGATTTGCCAATTTCTATTGCCGGTTTATTGACGGTTTTGCCAAGAAGGTCCAACCCATCATACAACTATTACGAAAAGAAGTTCCTTTTCAGTGGAACGAAAAGGCTGAGACTCGTTTTCGAACTTTGAAAGAAGCGTTTGTGACAGCACCAGTTCTGCAGCATCCAGACCCTGCTAAGCCTTACATCGTTGAAACCGATGCATCTAGTTACGCGGTGGGTGCTATTCTGTCGCAGCGTGATAACAATGGGCAATTACATCCAGTCGCTTACTACTCACGAACATTGCTACCAGCTGAGCAAAACTATGTTATTCCAGACAAGGAATTGTTGGCTATTAAGGTAGCCTTCGACGAGTGGGGTCATTACCTCATGGGAGCCCATCATCCTATCACCATCTATACCGACCATCGTAATTTACAATTCTTGAAATCCGCCAGGGCGCTTAGTCCGAGACAACTCAGGTGGGCCATGCAGTTCTCAGAATACGACTTCGTCGTCACATATCGACCTGGAGTGGAAAATCGAAAGGCAGATATACTCTCTCGGTATCCAGAGGCAAATTCGGTTCTATCAAAGACCATAGAAGAGCCCAAACCAATTGTGGACCCGGCACGAATAGTTGGAAGTGTGGTGGTAGACGCCATATTTGAGAAAATCCGAAAGGCCATGTCAGTGCAAGATTTGGTGCAATGGGCTAGCAGGGGTCAAGAGCAAACGATCAAGGAGGGGTTGCCATTTTACAAGTCAGCGCTATACTTACCTACTATACCGCTTCGACAACAAGCCATCAGGTGGTGCCACGACTCCCCTTTCGTGGGTCATCCTGGAACACTGAAAACCAAAGAGCTACTCATGCGCCATTTCTGGTGGCCTTGTTTACAAAAAGATGTGCAACAATATATATCAAGATGTGAAACTTGCTTAAGGAACAAAACTGAACACAGGAAACCTGCGGGTCCGTTGCAACCCCTTCCAACTCCTCCGGCACCATGGCACACGGTGTCGTTGGACTTAATTGTCGAATTACCACCAAGTCAGGGGTTTTCAGCTATCCTGGTTGTTGTGGACTATTTAACTAAGATGGCTCCTTTCATACCATGCAAGGGCACACCAACAGCCAGCACACTAGCGAAGTTGTTTTTACAAAACGTGGTTCGGCTTCACGGTATACCGTATGGGATAGTCTCTGATCGAGGACCTCAATTTACTTCGCGATTTTGGCAGGCCTTTTGCAAATCAGCAGGGATTGAAATCCGGTTGTCCACCAGTTACCATCCAGAAACTGATGGTCAAACCGAGAGACTAAATCAGACTTTGGAACAATATTTGCGTTGTCTGACTCAAGGAAAAGAACACGAATGGGCAGAAGTAATTTGGCTGGCCGAACTAGCTTACAACAACGCCATACATGCATCAACCAAGGTCACCCCATTTTATTGTGCCTACGGCTATCACCCACGATTTCAGCCTGTGCCGCATGAATTAATACCCGAAGTTCCTGCAGCCAGTGAGAGACAGAAACAGTTGGAGAGCATCTGGCAAGCTGCGCAACGCAATCTAAATCTCGCTAAAGCAACTTACAAACACCATGCTGACAAGAAAAGAAGACCAAGTCCACAATACCAGGTGGGGGATCGGGTGTGGCTTTCGTCATGTAATCTACATCTACAGGGTTCCCGCAAATTCTGCCCCCGTTTCATTGGCCCATTTCAGATTAAAGCTCTGGTCGGCCCTGAGGCAGTAAAGTTAGTCTTACCCCCATCCATGAAGATACACCCGGTATTTCACATCTCATTACTAAAACCAGCCCCAGCTTCCATAAGATCCAAGAAACCCCCACCAGTCTTGATAGATGGCATTCCTGAATATGAAGTCCACAATATTCTGGACTCACGCCGTAGACAGGGATCTCTTTGGTATTTGGTGGACTGGAAGGGGTAAGACCCAGAAGACCGCTAGTGGGAGCCCGCATGTAATATTCATGCTCCTCGGCTCCTCCGCCAATTTCATCTGTTACACCCTGCTAAACCAGGGCCTGCTGGAGGGAGGGGCAGTACTGTCAGGGCTGGGGCAATTGGCAGTGTTTTGGGAGTTCTGGGGGGAGTTAAGGGGGCCCTAGGGTGTCCAAACAGCTTGTCCAGGCGTGTTCTCCTTCCATTTTGCAGGAAAAAGGCCCAAGGAAGGAGAACCGCCCGGAAACTACATTGCCCAGCAGGCCGTGCGCTTCACGGGCCTGCTCGGAGGAAAAGAACCACAGGTGCGCTACTGCGCATGCGCAAGCCATGCCCAGAAAGCACTGCTTGCAATCCTGACCACCGGCAAGAGAGGATGTGTGAATCTCGAGCTCCTGCAGGCACGCCTATGCGGGGCACCGCCCGCCAGCTCAAGCCCCTGCCCCGCGTACATGAAAAGCTAAGTACACGTCTTTTTCCTAGAACAGCTGATTTATCCCGTCGGAGGGAAACGCGCTACGCGCTGTGGGATAATTGTGTAGAACCATCTCGGAAGCACGAAAAGACGAGTTAAACTATTTGCATGCAGAGCATGAATACTAACCCAGAGTTGGAGTTAGCTTGGCGGTGAAGCAACCGCACCTGTAACAATCTTTAACCCTTTAGGGAACGTTCATTAGGAACGACATTTCGCACGCACGTGCACTGACTTTGTTTTGCTATTTTCAGCTTGTTGTTTGATCGGATTGGTGAGACGTATCACGCCCATCAACACGAAAAGGCCGAAGGACCTAGGACTCCCACAGAACCCAGAGCTAAGTGTTTTAGCACCTCGTGTGCATGTTATTGTTTGCTACTCTTGCACAGGGTGAGGTGGGGAACTTGTGATCTGCATATTGGTGGGGAGTTAGCACAATCTGATGTGATGTTGGGAGGGTTTGCCTTCATGAGGAAATGAGGGTGAAGTTCAGGTTTGAGGAGGCAGTTTGAAAACCCAAGCAGCCCTAGTGAATACCAAACCTATGGTGTATATTGGTTAGAGGCTCCAATACAAAGGCCTTCCGTAGGAGGAATTCTGACAGAGTGATGGTTGTATGAGAGTGTGTGAGGGCGGAGCCACTGCCAACAACCATCAGCAAGAGTCGAGGAGCATGTTTCCCTAAACCCCCTTGCCCATCCATTTTGATTCCCTAAACCTATTTCCGGTTATCCTGAACTCCCTCTACCCATCCACTCAACAAACCCTAACCCTCTTTCCCCAGAGGGTTGAGGTGGCCTGCGGTTTCCATTTCCCAGGTGCCAAGACCCAATGGGGAGGTAGGAGTTTGTGCTGCCTCTGCACCTGTCAAGAGGAGTGAGGATCTGACACCCAAAATATTGTATCATTAATTGTGTGATTACGATTCTCATTATAGGAAGATGAAATAACAATACATTCCTGCAAAAAGACAAGTGGTTGTTCACTTATTGCACAATATAGAATTCTCTCATTGCCCAAGAAGTTGTTGCTGTTGAGTACTCGGTCGATACATTTGATCTGTAACCAGGATTTAGGATAGAGACAGAATTAAGATTTTCATAAAGCGAGTGTGAGTGATTGTTTTAGTTATTTGTATACATTGACATTAGCGCCTTCCCCATTCCCATTGAGCCCTATGGGGCAAAAATGGGAATGGGGAAGGGCCATGGAGGAAGAAGGAATTACCGCCCCGCCAACCTTGTAATGAAGTGGTAATTCCCCCTTTCTCCATGGCGGAGTCGGTAATTTACCGGCATGGACCATGGTGCTAATAGCACCATGGTCTTCCGCCAGGGTCATAATGAGGCCCATAGTCTGTTGAAATAGTTTTTGGAGGTAATTGTTTGCGCTTCCTTTTTGGTTGAAGTTGAGGAATGACACTTATTTTGGTGGTTGGTATTTTTACTTTGCAAGATGAGAGTCATCTATTCTGTTGCTTGTGCATTTGCTATTATTGTTTTAGTAGAGTGCCACTGTATGACTCTTACTTAATTTCACCTGCCCAGTTTTGTCTTTGTTTTCTTCAGTGTTGGGTTTTGGTTTGCATTTTTATATCTGTTAAAGAAGTCAAATAATATTTACAATGAGTTCTTCTAAAGTGTGTGTGTTTACATGTTTTTATTATTCACTAGTATCCGGGAACAAATGGTTTGGTAAGTCATTTTTAATTATGGAGTTTGGAAGGAGGACTGCCGTTTTTAGTACTGGTGGCTTTTGTAGCACTTTTAGGGCCTCATTCACAGAGCATTTTCCTATGAGATTGCACAAGTATAAAATGCTTCTGTGATTTAGGCCCGTAGCGTACTCAATAGTGAGGTTTTAGCTATATGAGAATTATTGCTTCAGAACATATTAGAAGTTATGGAATCTTTCAAATATTACCTTGGAAATGTCAAACAATTAGCACATATTTGTATTACTCTTGTCTGAGCTAATCAAATGTTTATTGTTTAGTCAACAACTAATGGTGTTGCCTTCATTTATATCATTCTATTTTATTGCTGCAAAATGATATTTAATCCATTTAAGGTAAAGGGAATACTGGAATGCGGAAGAGGGAGAAATGCTCAGACTACTATTGTGGTACTTGGAGGAGGATGAGGTATGTGGGAGTAATGCAACAGTTGACTATTGGGATACTGCGACAAAGAAGATGGAGTTGGTGATAATATAACATGTTACTGAGAGGGTAGCGGCATGAGGATTAGGCAGGAGGAACAGATTTATAGGGGTGCTGGGATGATGAAGAGGGAGGTGGAGGTTAATGGAGGAGATTACTGTTGGGGTACTGGGATGAGAAAAGGGAGCTGTGACAATGCAACAGATTATGAATGGGGAACTTGGACAAGGAAGACAGAGATGGGCATCTGCCAGCATGAATTGCATAGGCTGCAAGTGGTATAGAATTGGGCTGTCAGAGTCGTTCTTGGCCTCTCTAGGCAAGACCATGTTAAAGAGGCCAGGCGTTCGCTTCATTGGCTACCCATTGAATCAAGGATCAACTTTAGAGTTCTGGTTATAACTTTCAAAAGTAAACTACAAATTATGCCTCCATACTTGCAGTGCTACATTAAGGATAAAACCAACACTAGAGCATTGAGGTCTTGGAAGCAAAATCTTCTAATGCAACCTAGATGTAAAGCTTCAAAAGCCCAGAATGGAGCTTTCTTTCTGAAAGCGCCTACTCTCTGGAATCAATTGCCAGAATATATGCGTAGCCATAATTCTCTTCAAGCTTTTAGGGAAGACCTGAAAACGCTGCTGTTTACCTAAGAACTTTACTAATCTGATTTCTTTTCCCGTGTTCAGAAAATCTACTTTTACATAGCTGTCTCTGCGACTCCTGACTCAAATACTTACCTATCGGGACGCTCTTTCTTTATGTCTTTTGTATGTACAAATTGTCCGAGCCTTCATGCCTGTGGGTCTATAGTGCGTATTCTAAATGCAACGTAATGTATGATGCGGTCATGCAAAGTAGAACTATTTTAGGAAGATTGTAAAGAAATCTATATTGCATCGATATACTTATTTTTTGTGAAATGAAGGAGGTCGCCTTGTCGGAGAAAGATTATTCTGTAATTTTGTATTTGTCTAAGTATATTAAAAGACTGAATTTTGTTAGGTTTGCAGAATTTGACCAAATGTGTAATCATGAATGCTTTTTCTATAGACTGGGTGTGTGCTGTAGTCATGTTTTAAAGTGCAGAACAAAGTTAACTCATATTCAAAGAAAGCTGACAGATTATATTGTAGTATACTTTGAGCATATTTTGTAGTTTTAGACTGTGAAATATCTATGTGAAAAGGAAGGTATACTTTTTCTACTGTTAACACCTCTCCCCAATACAAAGGAGAACAACAGGAAATCAACAACAAACCATGGGTTACCCCACCTCACCGACACTGGTCCATTAACTATCAAACACAAACACTGCATTCACTCAATGCCACTGCATGCTTGCCGTAGCATGTATTGGCCTTTGCCATAAAGCATATGAATGACCTGAACGTACCCCAATATAACTTGCTGACTTTGGCAATACATATGTTTTCCCTCTCCTCCCTTCCTACGTCCCTCCTCTCTCCCTCCAGTGTTTTTTGGTTAAATGTAATGTATTATTATGCTTAGAACCTATGCTAGGTCACCACAGAAATGTACTTATGTGTATGACTCCTAAAAAATGTACAGTTTGATATATGATTAACCTGCCTTGAAAAACCCCAGACGAGTGAAACTGTTGGCCACAGAGTTGGAAATGTATGTATTTATTTATGTATGTATTTATTTATTGGGCACTTGTTAGATGCTTATACAACAATACGTTGGCCTCATTACAAATATGGCGGTAAGGCAACAACGGCGCCGATATCGCTACCGGCACCGTTGCTACCGTACTGCCATACTTGGAGTTCTGCTCGCGGGTGCCCTTGCAGCCACCAGGTCTGACCAGGTGGCCATACCGGCACCCGCGAGCAGAACATGATGGTAGCGCGGGTACCATTATTAATGCTACCGGTGCTACCTCCCTCCCCATTCCCAGGGCTCAATTGGGTCCGGCTGGGCCGGAATAGGCCGGACCCAATTGGCTGGAATAGCCCGGTAATTGCCCTTTTGCGGGTGCCAGACCCGGATGCGAGTTTGGAGGTAGCCTTGCCGGTAAAACCGGCAAGGCTACCTCCAATCTCGTAATGAGGCCATTGTGTTTCAAAGCACCTACCGGGTAACAGGGGGGGAACATGGGATAGAAAATAATGAATGCACTGGAAGATAAAGACAAACCCACCAGGCCATGTGAACCTTCAGAGCCTGCATGTGCAGACAGAGGAGGGGGGAAGAGGGCGATGCGGGTAAGTGCTGGGCTGCCTGTGCTCGTGAAGGAACTGCAGGTGTAAGTGCCCAGATTAGGAGGTGCTAGGAAACTATCATCAGTAAAGAAAATTCAAATACATGGGTAAGTGCAGGCCTACAGCGGTGAAGGCCGGTAAGTGCCAAGGCAAGTGCTATGTGTAGACAGAGGCTGAAGGCGATTGGGTGTTGGAAACCAGGGCCCGAAGGACACATAAGAGCCCTGGTCACCAATCACAGCTAAAGTGATATGAGCAGGGGTGGGAAGAGGAGTGAGGGGGTGAAAAGAAAGTCTTGAGGAGCTTCCCGAATTTGAGGAGGTCTGGCTCAAGATGAAGAGGAAGGGGTATGTTGTTCCATAAGAGGGAGCCAGCTGAGGAAAGAGATCGGCCTCCGGCCCTCTGTTTAGCAAAATGCTTAACACACAGATAGTTGGTACCAGAGGAGCCTAGTGCTGTATAAGGAGAGTATTTAGTAACAGCAAGTTGCAGATAGCATGGTCCCTGGCCCCAGACAGCCTTGTGGATGATGCAGAGGTATTTGAACTTGATTTTTGCAGCAAATGGGAGCCAATGGAGAGATTTTAGGGCAGGAGAGATGCGTTCCCTGGGCTTGAGGCCAAGGATAAGTTTTGCTGCCCTATTCTGGATTAGCTGGCGAATTCGTAGAGAGGGAGAAGGTAGATTCAAGAGAAAACAATTGCATTACTATAGCCTCTTGAAAACCAGGGCTCTGGTAACATTGCACTTCTGGGGGAAAGGGAGAAACAAGAGAATTCCTTTGAGAAGGAAGAGTTGAAAGTTGGACTTCTTAGCAATTTCCCGAATGTGCGGGAGGAAGGAAAGGAGTCGGAGATAACTCCAAGGTTTAGATGAAGGAGAAGGGGGAGAGCCCATAGAGGATGACCAAAATGAGGGGAAGAAAGAGGGAGCAGGTGGCCCAATTAGAAGGATCTCAGTCTTGCTGGCATTGAGGCAGAGACCATTGGAAGTGCACCTGGACAGGATGGCAGATAGGCAGTCCGCGATGATGAAAAATGCAAGAGGGTATGCAGGAAGTTTCAAAAAGTTTTGTGTGTTGTGTGTCATCAGTGTAGCACTGGAAGTTGGGGGAGAAGGAGGACATGAGGAGGGTCAGCTGTGCAATGTAAGTGTTAAAGAACCAGTGTAAAAACATATCCATTTTGCATTATAATTATGCATTATAATGTTGGCCTAGGCACTTACACATTGACCCACACTATCACAATCTCCAAACGCCATCTTGGTTGCTTCGCTCTCTTTTCATAGTTTTCATTTTGAACCCAGTAAGAATTCACAAAGTCACTGCTTCGGAAACTTCCTCCAGGAATGTTAAAACTGCTGAGCACATTGTTTGTCTTTCAAACTTAGAGCCTTGAAGTACTGGCATGAACATAGCTAATCTGTAAATTAGGTGCCTTCCTGTCTTCCTGGGCGCTCTCGCCTCTACCGCAGCTAATTGGGAAATGTACATCCAGACTATTAAAGCGAAGGAGAATTCATGGCATATGTTGTTCTGAAAGACCGCGCTACTGAGTAGAAATACAGACGGACCTTTTAGTCTAAAAACAATGTAGATAAAGTAGCGCAAGGAATGTTACCTTGTATTAGGAACACAATATACTCCTACACCCCACTCCACTCTGCTTCCCAGACAGTAAATTGTCTGTGAGGTGATGCAGAGTGTTCCCACATATGTTGCTATGGTAAAATGCCCACATCTGTAGGTCATGAACCATCATCACATGATGGGTTATCACAAAATCTCTGTGATGTTGTAGTGTATAAAGAAAGCTTATTCCCCCATGTCTTTGCTCACTTTTTCTATGCCTGTATACATGTGAAACCTGAGTCTGCTCGAGCGCTAATAAACTGTTGTTTATATATTTGTTCCTTGTGACTGGTGTGTCTTCATTTCTCTGCAGTAACCTCATATTTTTGGACTAACAGAATGGCAGGCAACGTGGGGCTCTTCCGATTATGACCCATCACTTGGCGAGGACGGAGTGGACGCACCGAGATCAGTGAGTATGGGGGACCCCTACACCTTGAGACGTGATTCCTCAGCAGACTGTTGCTCATGATCTCCGGACGCCATGCTTTGCCCAGAGGTCATGACAGCAAGATACCCAGACTAGAGGCTTTTTGGGAAGATGGCCAGCCACAACGGTTTTGATGATTTGATGGGGAATCCCTCTTTGATTGGAATCAGGTGAGTCTGTTTCAAACCGACAATGCCTGACTTTGTTTAGTTTAGACAGTACTTTCCTCGTAAAATATTGGCCTGGTAGAACTGCTTTTTCAGACATGCCAGGTTACAGTAAATTGTCATCTTTTTGGGCAACGCTTTGTTGCAGGAGAAGACAACCAAATGATTTGGAACATAGTCAACCGGCACCACCCGCATGGTCACCGGCGTATGACATGTTTGTGAAATATGTTATAGGAGCTATAGTATTCAATAGTATTTGGCATCATCAAACCAGACATGAACCAGAACTTCAGTGGCCGAAATTAGGGAGTTTTGAGATAGCGAGAATTGGGCATTTGGAGACTGTAGTGTTACACAAGAAAGTGAGACCTGCTGCATTTGACATCATTAGGGATCAGCGAAAGAGAGCCACCCAACGTCTCAAAAGCAGAGAGAAACATGCATGTAAAATGCCTTACAAAGGCTGTTAGAGCATTAGTACATGATCAAACCAAAGAAAAATAGGCTATGAGGAGTATGGATAGTGGGTTCCAATTAGAAGTACAGAAAATATACCCTTTGAAGGATTTGCATGCATCCGATGAATTGATAAACTCTTAAATGAGAGGAGAACATCTCCTATTGCACAGCTTCCATATCCACAAGCACCACAAACACAGCCACCATTGACTGCATCAGATACACCTACACAGCCTGATGATTTTCCTTTGCCTCCCAGTGCACGTGACCTGCTCCTACTTTCGTTAATGACTACTTCTAGCACTCCACTGTTGACACATGACGATACTGCTAGCGATCATAGACTTGTAACACGTAGCACAATACCGCCAGCACGTAAGAGGGAGTTATGAGATTGGGCAGAAAGATATATAGAAGGGGGTGATGAGGCAGCCACTTCACATTCTCTATCAGACCATGGGGGTATTCCTGAACAAAAGATATTGATAGAACAAATGGGTTTATGCTTAGCCGAGGTTTGGGCTGACCTAACCGATTCAGCTGTACCACAGGAATTGCGGGATTTGAATTTCTTGTCTCGTACTAGAGATACTGCACACACAAATTATTTTTCTATAAACATGAACTAGATCATTTGCATCAAATAGCATTAGACAAGGGTACCCAACCACCATCATATGTGCAGAAAATATTTTGCCTACGTCAAAAACAGTTAGTGAAGAGATGCACATATGCATGCGGGACGCTCTTAGATGGATCTCAGATATGATATGATTGGTTATTTATAATGCGCTTAATACCCAGAGATTTCTAAGCGCAGAACCTATGTTGCTCCATGTTGTCTTGCTTCCAAGGCTAGCACATTACCGCAAAACTATCCTCCCGAGATGCCTTCATTTAGCCTATCAAAGTTCATGACACATTTAGCCAACATTCTCCACCTATGCAGAGAAAGGTATTACAATTTATGTTAGAATATTTACAGGATGAAAGTTTGAATAAGAAATTATGCATAATAATAGGCAGTCTGTAATGCTGTATTTATTGTCTGCTGTTAATTACAAGGCCAATTTGAACCATTGTTATTCCTCATTGTCTTCAATTTTGTGCCATATATCTACTGCTTTAGTGTTTTACTTTTCACAATTTATGACTTTGTCTTTACCAAGTGAATTACAACAAGTGCCTACGCATTTATGGGCAGTAAACGATAACGATGTAGGGATATTAAATGTTGAACCTGTACGCATAGTATTAAAATCTGTTATTACATTGCCACGCATTCTGCAGTATAAAATATCGGTTGAAGGTTAACAAGTATTTAAAAGTATTGTTTCTGATTTAATGCATCAAGGCGTTATTGAAGAGATTTCTGGTAGTACATGTAATAGCCCGGTTTTGCCTGTTTATAAGAAAGGTGATAATGTTTAACAATATTTTGTTACTGATATCCGTGTGATTAACAAGATAGTAGCACTGCAGTTTCCCATTGTCTCTGACATCACCACCATCTTGACTATGATTCCTGCTATGGCTACGTATTTTTCCGTCATCGACTTGAAAAACACATTCTTTAGCATACCCATACACCCGGCCAGTAAAAACTTGTTTGCATTTTCCCTGGGAGGACCTTCTTTCACTTTCACACGCATACCTCAAAGGTACACTGAGAGTCATAGTATTTACAGCAGAGCCCTTAAGGAGCAACTTGATCGGCTTGACTTGCCTTCAACTTGCACATTGATAGAGTACATTGATGACCTACTTATTGCTGCAGATTCTAAGAATGTTTGCAAGGGGGGAAAGGTTTTATTATTAAAACATTTAGCTGAACATGGCCATACAGCATCTTTAAAGAAGTTCCAATATTGTCAACATGAGGTCGCTATTTAGGCCACTTCTGTGAAGGAGGGTAGGCGGCTTGTACCTAAATGTATACAAAGCATCTCTGGCATGACTGTTTCAAATACACAAAAAGAAGTTAGGGTCTTTATCGGCATGGCTTCATATTGTAGGCAATGGATTCCAGATCTTTTGATCAAGCCGATGCTGGCATTAACAAGAAAGGATGTAGCCTTACCGTTACCTTGGGATACAGCTTGTCAAGAAGCTTTTGATGTGCTCAAAACCACGTTAAGTTCGGCGCCAATTTTGAGCACAACAAACTATAGAAAAGAGTTCATTTTGTTTGTGCATGAGCAGAATGGATGTGCTTTGGCTGTTTTGACACAGGAACATGGGAGAAGAATTAGACCATACGGTTATTTTTCCTCCACATTAGACCCTGCTGCATGCGCTTTGCTGAAATGTCTTACAGATGCAGCTGCTGCTCCCACCTCAGTAAGACAAAGTGAGGGTATGGTTTTGGGTCACTGCTTAACCATGATGGTACCTACTCAGTGGATGTTCTGTTAAATAGAACACAGACTCAGCATATCACATCTGCCAGACTCAATAGGTATGAGTTGATTCCAATTGCACCTCACATCATAATTAAGAGATGCTGTTCTTTGAATCCGGCTGAACTATTGCCTCTTCTGAATGAGGATTGCACTATTGATCCATCCCATGACTGCCTGTACGTTACTGAACAGGATACAAAAGTTAGAATCGATTTGAATGATACACCATTGACATCTCCAGATGGAGAGATATTCTGTGATGGCTCTTGTTGTAAACTACCTGATGGCACTTTTACTGCTGCCAATGCAATCACCCCTTTAGACAACATTATTGAGAGCAAAAGAACTCCATACAACTCTGCCCAGGCTGCGGAGATAGTTGCCTTGACTAGTGCTTGTGAGATATTCCAAGGGCTTAGTGGTAATATTTATACTGATAGACAGTATGCCTTTGGAGTCACTCACAACTGTGAAAGTTTATGGGCTGAAAGGGGATTTTTAACATCTCATGGTACAAAACAAAAATTCAGCATGGTCCCTTGATAGTGCAATTGTTATCGCCATTAGCCCTTCCCAAACAACTATCTACAATGAAATGGGCAGCACACCAGACAGTGTAAAAGGAAATGCCTTTGCAGACAAAATAGCTAAAGAAACTGCCACCAACCCACATTCACAAATGTATGTGTTAGATTCTGCTAAGTGGGTTGCTGACACTGGGATGATGGAGGAAGGCATTAGTAGTGTGAAGAGATTCAGGCTGAGGCCACAAAGGAAGATATTGAATCTTGGGCTTCGGGACCTGCAGGGTTGGATAAGGAGGGATGTTGGGTTGATCGAGAAGAACAGAAATGGATGCTGCCCGACTCATATGTAACAGCAATAGTTACTATGGCACATGGGCCAGCACATATTAGTGTAAAGAGCATTTGTAAACACTTAGACACAGTTTGGTATAATGATAACATTCCCATAATTGCAGAATGATTAGTTCAGAACTGTATGATTTGCCTTTAACATAACAGTGGTAAGGGTACACCAGCACCCAAAGGTAGTTTTGGACCTCCCTCTATACCATTTGAAGTTATTCACTTTGACTTCATCGAGATGGAGCGATGCCAAAACTACAAGTATGTGTTATTAGTGATATGTGCATTTAGTAAATGGGTTGAAGCTTTCCCGTTGAGAGATAACACTGCCATGTCCACTGCAAAAGTAATGCTAAAATCATATTTCCCTAGATTTGGATTACCCAGAGTAATTTGGTCCGATAATGGGCCACATTTATAGCAACTATCATACTACAGGTGTGCAAGGTGCTACAAATAGATAAGAGATTTCATTCAGCAAGACATCTACAAAGTTTAGTAGAATGTCATAACGGTATCCTTAAGAATAAACTAGCAAAGGTGTATGCCCATAGTAAACTAAAATGAACTGACGCCTTACCATTAGCCTTGCTGTCAATGAGGACAGTGGCTCAGTCTTGAATGGGACTTTCTCCCTACAATATCGTCATGGGAAGAACTGCTAATATATGGAATGCACCTAGACCTAAGAAACTATGTGAAATAGAGTACCCGTTATGAACCGACTATGGTGATCAATTGACTCAAAACCTGCGGCTGATTCACCAAAAGGTTTGAGTTGCTTTGCCTGAGAAATACGAAGTTCCTGGTCATCACATTCGACCTGGGGACTTTGTCCTAGTAAAGGACCCCGAGAGGAAGTCCTGTCTTACAGCTCGTTGAAAGGACCATATCAGGTGCTACTGCCTACTCAAACAGCTGTTTGAGTTAATGGCAAGCACCACTGGATGCATGCAACACACCTGAAACGAGTACCCTTGCCTTTACCATGTGACAAATGGGTTAAGGAGGGGGTTGATGATCCTGATTGCCAAAATGTTCCTTTGAACGACGGCACCCATTCTAATCCAGAGCAAAGTTTTGAGCCCAAACAACAATTCTTCCCTTTCTTCAGATTCTGTAACTTTGATCACCAACCACATTGTACCTGGAGTCACAAGGTACAACCTTCGACCACAGAAATAGTTAGGGAATTACATTTTGATAGATTAGGAAAGTGTAGTTTGCATACTGCACCCACAAGAAACCAACAACCTTCCCTCCAATCCCCCTAAAGAATGTTCATGGAATTCCAGAGAGGGGCAGGGCAAGAAGAAGTCTACAAGCAAGATCGGACACTTGGTCAAGTGCCACCTATGGATGAACTTATAGAGCCTGTTTCAGTGAGGCTTCTTAACAGACACTGAAAACTATGCTTATATCTGGGGCACGTAGACTCGAGGACATGGAAAGCATTGCCACTGGAAAGCCCATATCTACAGGGCTATGTTCCACGAAAGAGAAGTTTATAATAATCACAATTGTAGCATGTGTCGTAATCACATTAATACCTGTATTTTGGTATTGGAGAGTTCACATCCGCTTAGTGTACTATTGCCTACTGCTAGCACCACTTTGTCTCCTCTCTAGTAGTACTGTCACACTCTTTGTCCACTTGATCTGATACACAGAGAGGGATACCATCATAATATGCTAATACAAATAATAAACGCTGCACATGCGATTGTGAACAAGACTAACTGCTGGGTATGTTCTCACCAGCCACAACACGGTGAGAAAGGTTTGGGATGGTACATCTATCCACTTCCACTATCGAATTCTTGCTATGCATCTTTTAGAGCCCTATTCTTTGGTAAGTGGAACGATAGTGCCACCAGTAACTTTGATGGAACAAACATCAATGAATTCAACTGACTAGTACTGTTACCTTTAGGTTGTTCTGTCTTTGCGTCCAATAGTATGACCAATACTGCCTCCACTAAGAATACTGATAAGCATGCTTGACCCTATCAGTCCATGATCTCATTTAGAATATCACCAGTAGGTAACAGGGAAGCAAATCCTCCATCCTACACCATTAATCATGATCCAGATAAAGTTCCCTTTTGTTTGCAAAAAGAAGGTTCCCAGTACATGGGCACATATGATAAATGTGTAAACGCTGAAATCCTGGTAAACGAGAATAGACCTTTATACATTGGGAGACCCATTTACTTTGTTTGTGGAAAGGAAGCTTATCTGTGGTTGCCTAAAGATTGAAAGGGGACTTGTTATCTGGGGATATTACTGCCAGGAGTTTATGTCACATTCACTGCAGACATACTTAAACATCGCCCTAGGAGGGGAATAGATGATGATACTCCTCTCCAGGATTTGGGAGATGTAGCAAAAGCCATGGTTCCTTTTTGGGTCCAAATCATAAACTCACTGGATATTAGGAGACTGGCAAAAGTGTTAGAAAACACTACCAATGAATCTACTGACAAACTGTTCAACATGACATTGGAAAAAAGAGCAATTAGGTTAGTGGCTCTTCAGGATAGAATGGTTTTAGATGTCATTTTAGCTGAGCGTGGTGGTGTATGCAAAATGATCGGGTCCGCGTGTTGTGTGTATGGACCTGACTCCTCCCCTATGGTGTTCCAAGCAATCAAACGATTACATATACTTAGTACTGAAGTTCACGTTCCCGAAGGGGATTGGGACATTGAAATATGGCCTGGAACTTGCTTAGAGCCTGGGGTTGGATAATATTCTCAGTACTTGCTCTTATCATTGGGGTGATTCTGTTTTGCTGCTGTTGCATGCAATGTTTGCCCATTTAGGTTCTGCACTAGGCGACTGCTGTTCTAGATCTTTAATGAAACTAAGACCTGGTGCTCATCTTCAAGTAAATATGACCAATGCCTTCATCGTGCAAGATGTCACTATGAAACTGTTTATGTCTATAAATATAGATGACTGCGATGACTCTGGTTGTTCTGATGATGATGATACATGGTCACATAATACTACCAATGTGTTGGCTTGGTTTGTAAAAACATATCCATTTTGTATTATAATGTTTGCCTAAGCACGTACACATTGAACCACACTATCACAATCCCCAAACGCCATCTTGGTTGCTTTGCTCTCTTTTCATAGTTTTCATTTTGAACGCGGTAAGAATTCACAAAGTCACTGCTTTGGAAACTCCTCTAACATGCCCCTGCACAGGAATGTTGAAATTAATGAGCACATTGTTTGTCTTTCAACCTTAGAGCATTAAAGTACTGGCACGAATATAGCTAATCTATAAATTAGGTGCCTTCCTGTCTTCCTGGGCGCTCTCACCTTTTCTGCAGCTAATTGTGAAATTTGCATCCAGGCTATTAAACCGAAGCACAATTCATGGCATATGTTGTTCTGAAAGACCGAGCTACTGAGTAGAAATACAGACCGACCTTTAAGTCTACAAACAACATAGATGAAGTAGCAATGTTACCTTGTGTCAGGAACACGATATACTCCTACACCCCACTCCGCTCTGCTTCCCAGACAGTAAATTGTCTGCGAGGTGACGCAGAGTGTTCCCACATATGTTGCTATGGTAAATGCCCACATGTGTAGATCATGAACCATCATCACGTGATGGGTAAGCATGAAATCTCCATGATGTAGTGTATAAAGAAAGCTCACCCCCTCATGTCTTTGCTCACTTTTTCTATGCCTGTATACAGGCATTGCGAAACCTGAGTCCGCTCAAGCGCTAATACACTGTTGTTTATATATTTGTTCCTGGTGACTGGTGTATCTTCATTTCTCTGCAGTAACCTCATATTTTTGGAGTAACACCAGGGGGAGAGGTTGGAGCCCTGGGGGATACCACAGGTGGAGAAAGAGGTAGGTGAAGAGAAGGTGCCCAGAATAACCTCTGATGAGCGGTCAGTAAGGAAGGAGGTCATCCAAACCAGTGCCCGCTCTGAGATACCCAGTGTATCATGGAGCCATTTTATGAGGATGGAGTGGTTGGCGGTGTCAAAGGCAGAGGAGAGTTCGAGTAGAATGAGGACAGCTGGAGAGTTAGAGTCAAGAGATGCAAGCAGTTCTTGATGGGTGTTCAGAAGAGCAATTTCTGTGCCTTTGGATGCTCAGAATCCAAATTGATGGTCGGGAGATTGCCAACATATTCAGTGCGTGAAGTAAGTTGGGGGAAGGCCAACTTCTCTAGGAGTTTCCCAAGGAAGGGCATGATAGAAATAGGGCGGTAGCTGGCTGGACAGGTGGGGTTTGCTGACAGTATTTTCAGGAGGGGACACACAAGGGAATGCTTGAGGGGGGAGGGGAAAGAAATAGTAGAAAAGGAGTGGTTGTAGAAATCAGCTAGTGCAGTAGCAAGAGGGACAATGTTGTCCTGTTTGGATGAGACCTTCATAGAGCCGACAACTCTGGTGACCTCATCCGATGTGAGAGGGGAGAAAGGGGAGCGAGAGGCAGAGGGAGGGTGGGAGGCCATAGGAGGCAAGAGGTTGTGGGAGAGGGTAGCAAGGGTGCTCAGCATGTCCTGCATTTTAGTGGTGAAGTGTGCGGCCAGTGTGTTGCACAGGGACTGGGATGGAAGAGGAGAAGGGGAGACTCCAGAAGGGTTGGCTAGTTCCCTACAGATTGGAAAGAATTAAGCCGTGTTGTTGGATATACCCGATACCCGTGCCTAGATGGGGGCTTTTTTCTTGGCACAGATGGAGAGTCTGTATTGACTTTGGACCAGGAAGCAGGCCAGTTTGTCATAGGATGAGCCTGCGGTTTGCCACTTCCATTCCACAGCTCTGCACTTGCGTTTCAGTGCTGCAAGTTCAGAGACATACCAGGTATTACGCTTGGAGGCAGGTTGTAGCACCTGGAGCCTGTAGATCGTGGCAATGGTCAGAGAGTAGGAGGGAGAGATGACCAACTTGCAAACCAGGCTGTCAAAGGAGGAATAAGGCTGAGTGGGTATGAGGGAAGAAGGAACCCACTCAGGGAAGATTAAGTCAACCCCACTGCCAGCACGGTTAGGTAGTGGCTTGGAAATGATCTTGTAGCCATTAGGGAGAAGGGAGTCAAAAGCAGTCACTAAGCTGGCATTGAACCTTGTCTCAGTAAGAGCGAGAATGTTAAGGTCAATGTCTTGAAGAAGGAGGCAGATGACGGTGGCTGAGCGGGCGTTAACTGTGGCCACATGAAGGAACTCTCTGCCTTTGAAGTTTTTCCGAGGAGGAGAACAGGGGTCGTAGTACACCAGTCGGAGGTGGAGGCACAGAGAGAGTGGTTGGGGGAGGGGCATGTACGGGAAGGTAGTTAACGAGGGATGGCAGGAACCGGTCAAAGAGAAGGAGGTTGGGTTGACGACCCTGAACCAGGATAGTTTCAGTGTGGTAGACATTAGTGATACATCAGGATAACAAGAAGCCTGCCAAGAGGGCTTCACGCTTGGTGCCACCATTAATGGAAGAGGATATGATAGGAGATGGAGTAGAGATGAGATGACGAGTCCATAGATCTGGGGAGGTTACAAAGAAGAGGATATCTGTGAAGACCTGTCTGGAAGTTGCACTAACATAGGTATCATCTGCGACAAGTAGGCCAGGGTTGGTGGTCAGGATGTCTTTTTGTGCTTTCTTCTTCCAGACTTCATAAGAGAAGGGGGGTAGGTGATAGTGTAGCAGTTAGAGAGGATAGGAGAGATGGTGAGTACCATCAGGGTGGCAGAGGATAGATGAAGATAGAGGAGTGGTTGCACTGCACAGCCCTAGCCCAAACTCACAAAGAAGCCTAGTAGTTACAAGGGGACACAACATACAATGCAGTGGGCTGCAAGATGGTACACAAACACACAGCCACATTCAAATAAACAAAAAGATGGCACAGAATGCAATGCAGCAGTGGGGTGCAGCATGGTACAAATACACACAGCCAAATTCGAAATTCAAAAAGAGGGCACAGAATGCCACATGAGCAATGTTTGTAATTAATCTTTTTTACCTGCATCCTAAAATATTGTACCTATGTTCTAGCTATATCCAAGTGAGGATTCTGTAACAGCGCCTCGGTGCCTGAGGGCAGTTTGTGCGCTTTATAAATGCAAATAAGTAAAATAAATGCAATGCAGCAGTGAAGTGCATGATCGTACAAACACAGAACCACGTTTCAGGTGATCCAAAAGAGACCCACAATGACAATGGGCCTCATTACAAGTTTGACGGTATATTCGGCGGTAACTCTACAAAATCGGAATTACCATTACCGCTGTGTTGATCAGCGGAGTTACCTCTGAATCACAACCTGGTGGGCTCACGCACTGGCCATTGGCGGTAATGTTAATTCTGCCTGGCAGAGTTACAAGAGAAACCTGAATTCCCACCGATAATTAGTGGATTTACCATTACCGTTGTGTCCGTCCCTGGAATTTCCGTCCCTGGAATTTCCATTGTCAGAATTTCCTCCAACGGAACCTCCGTCGGCGGAAATACCGCACGGCCTATTAAGGAAGCACTGCAGTGGGTATTTTGAAAATCACAATCCATCAACAATCGGCAAAACGGAGTGCCATCCAGGAGTACTGACAAGTGGAATCATGTCAGGTGGAAAGGGGAAATAAACATACATTTCCGGGGCACAAGCTCACTGAATTGGCTGAGCAGGTGGTGGCTCACTTGGATTAGTTGTATGGAGATCAACACCGGCAGACCCCCAGAAACCTAAAAACGCAATATGGGCAGACATCCAAGACAAGGTGGTGGCCGTAGGAAATGTCCACACGATGAGCTGGACATGAAAAAGCGTTGGAACGACCTCAAGTCCAGGGTACGGAGCCTGCTAGCTATACCACGGAGGGAGACAGCTGCTACTGGAGACGGCATTGTGGAACCACTCATGCTCACACCCTGGGAGGAGATGGTCACCGGCATGATCCACATGGTTGGCATTGAGGGAGTGGGCACTGCAGAGTTTGGAGCCAGTGGCCAGGCAGAATCTGGTAAGTACATGTGTGAAATGTGCATTCATACATGCACAACTCTGCATGCATGCTGATAGGAATATAAATCTATCAAAGTGACATGAGCCCCAGGCAGAATGCACAATCCAGGCCAGGCCCAGGTCCACTGTGATACCAGTCAGCAAATCAATGACCCACATACAAGGAAGCCGGATAGGAAGTGGTGGGGGTGACATCCAACCATCACCATTGCCATGCAAGCCTGAAGGCCCAATGCACAACCACATCACAACCCCCCCTTGGCACATGTGGCCACCCATGCACATGCAACACATACATCATGCAACCATATGACAATAGCATGAATTTCAGACACACAGCCCATCAGCATCAATTTGCAATGGAGGCACTCATTGCACACTCCATGCCCGTCATCAAGTCCACATGACTCACACACAACTCAATGCAGTGCAATCACCTTACTGCGGTACCACAATCAAAGCCTCAAAAATCCTGATGCACATCTGGAGGAACAATGATAATGATAATGATAATGATGTGTTATTTATATAGCGCCTTAGTCCAAAGCGCTTTACAGAGAACATATTTACATACAATATCACCCGACCGAAATTGGTACTCATTTATCGACCTCGCAAGGATGAAAGGCTGAGTTGGCCTTGCCAGGATTCGAACCTGCAACCTGCAGATCATGCTCAGATCGCAGCAGCAAGCGCTCAACTTGCTGAGCTATCTTACAATCCACAGCGATGAAATTGTACAAGTGAAAAACAATGTCTTATCGTCATGCACCTCACCAACAATGTGTTCATGGGCAACTGAATTATACCCCAACAGGCATGAAACCCAGGAACAGGATGATGTTGACGGAACCTTGTGAGTATGCAATCCACAGGCCCAACAATCTTTGGGAAGGACACAGTGATGGTGCATCCACAGAAGACATCACAAACACAGCACCAAAGGTCACAGGGCAACACAACCAACCCTCAAGTGGTACACAGTGTTGATGACAGGACACAATCCTAGCATGGCAGATGTGCTGTCAGACTCTGCATCCCCTGCTTCAAGTCTACGACATTCTGCTGCCTCCCAGTTCTCCCAGAATCCTCTCCCCCGTGTAGCCTCTCCCCATTGCACACCCCGCCTTCCCATTGGGAATCACGCGATGCACTTCAGTACGTCATGATTCCTCCTCTGATGTCTACTCTTAGATAGGTCTCCATTCATCCCCTTCACTGCAGCAGGCCAACCATGGCAGCGGCTATTCACCTCAGCCATTGCCTCACCACAGATTGCAGGCCATCTGGGAGCATCTCAACAGGATGGAGCAGAGGCAGGCTGAGATGCACTCCATTGCCCAGGAATAATTAGGTCATTCTCAGGCCATGCAGGACTGTATCAAAGGGGCAGCCAGGCAGTTGTCAAAATCCATGGACAAGCTGTGCAGGAGCATGGAGTGCAGCAAAACAAGCCAGTGTCTGATAAGCTAGAGGGTGCATGAATTGGCTGAACAGTTTTCAACCTCCCATGAGGCCAGGGCCATCCACCTCGCCATGGACTATGTCTGTGGAGCCAGACATGGAGGTCATAATCCACTACCCCTACTGAGGGTTCATTAGTGACCACCACACCCAGACACCCACAGTGCAATGCAGCACATGGCTGCTGACAAAGGGGAGAAGAGGCTGTGCTAGTGGGTTCATGTCCAGGGGCTAGGTTGAGGGGTGGGAGATTGTGCTGGGGATCAGCGTGTGGGGTGGGAGGTTGTGTTGGGAATCAGCGTGTGGGGTGGAAGGTGTAGCTGGGGACCAGGATGTGGGGTGGGTGGTGGAGTTGGGGATCAGTGTGTGGGGTGGGTGGTGGAGTTGGGAATCAGCGTGTGGGGTGGGTAGCAGAGTTGGTGATCAGAGTAGGTCAGGTTCTGAATAAATAACTGTTTGTAGTTAGTGTTTGTGTAAGGTGATTATACTATGGTTGAGTAAGTTGTTTATTCAGTGCCTCATCAATGCCCTCAGTGTTGCATAGGTGCATAGTCAAGGCCAATTGTCCATGAGGTCCTTGCAGACCATCAGTCCTTCCATCACATCCCAACATATGCCCTGTGCTGACCTGTTTACACCTTCAGTGACCTCCTCATCCAAGCTAGGGTGTGATTGGGCCTCATCTGGTGGCCTTCAAATGTACCTTCAAGTGCACAAGTAGTTCATCTTTACAGTGATGAATACTATCTTGCCTACTTCATTCAGTTTGTACATGAGGACACCACCTGTGTGGTGTAGGCACCTGAATTTGGCTTTCAGGAATCCAAATGTGCACTCAGTGCATGGACTTGTACTCCTCTGTGCATCACCATAGACCTCCTACTGTGGTTTGCAATGATTCCTCACATGTGTCCACAGCCATGTTGCTTGTGGAGGGCCAGATTCCCATGCAAGACAGTCACATTACAGGATTCAGCAGTACTCACAGAGATCTCAGTGTCATATCATCTGCAAATCACGTTTCAGTTATGTTGTTGCAGTACATTTTTACTATGGTTGTGGCGGATGGCCTAAATGCGTTGTGCTGCCTTGCATGGGAGGATACCCATGAGTACTGTCTGTGTACCGGGGTGGATCAGTCAGTGTACTAGGTCTGTTCTGTGCACTTCTGCCATTGCATCATGGGACTTGTAGTTGTTACACTTTGCTGAAAATGATGTACCCCAGGTGTGTGACAGTGGTCCTGTGCGTCAGTTATGCCTTTTTCTCACCCACAAGCCAGGTGAGCTGTCCTCTGTGTCCCTGCATGAACGCTGGCACAGTGCTTTTCCTCAATATCATGGAATCATGTTTGGCCCCAGGGTATCGTGCGCAGCAGTGGGTGATTGTGAGGTCAGTGTCACAAGGGATTTGCACACTCATTGATTTCTACTGTTTCCTGTTCCTGTATGCCTGCTCAGTTGCCTTGGTGGGGTGGGGGGGGAGGGTACCAATTTCATATGTGTGAAATCCAATGCCACTATGGTATTGATCAAATGGGCAATATAGTTGAAACGTGACTTTGCTGCATGCACCTGTGACTGAGTGATATCATGCCTCATTAGCACATCCATGCCTTAGTCCAGCACCTTAGCAAATCTGGGATGTGACTTCCCATGCAGTGTACTCATGGGGTGCTGTGATTCACCCATGGCACAGATATGTAGGACCGATGCCAAATTCAGCAAGGGGTGGCAGTTCTGATTCCAATGGCACTCTGAAGATTGGTCTGGATCAGGGTGATCAGGTCTGTGATGGTCAGGTGGTCCAAAGCGTAGAGGGTCACTGAATGGCAAACCTTTGGTGTCCCTGGGGGTAAGCGGACACGTCTTATGGATGCCCCCCACGCCATGCGTCTTATGTGCCTGTGTGGTGCCTGTCTCCTTCCCTGCTGGAGCCTTGCATGCTGCTGTAGCTGTATGTGGAGTAGGGGGTAGTGGTGTCCATAATGAATGTCTGCTTGTAGTTGCATGTTGGCTGTATGTGTGTTGGGGAGGGTGTATCCCTTATATACTCCTCCTCAGGTGATCTGGTGCACCTGCACCGTGATTTCAATTCTACATTTGCCTCCACCATTTTGGTGGAGGTATATCCTTTGTGTTTTTGTCTGTAATTCCTCCAAATTTTTGGAGGAGGAAATTCTGGCGATTCCTAAAATTCTGGCGATTCCTAATTTGGTATTCAATGGCAATTGTTTGATTATTTGAGGGAGGTTATTCCACAGACGGCCTTGGCCCCGGTGCTAATTTCTCCAATTGTTGGATGATTTACCATTGGAGCTAATTCCGCAGGAGGAATATCCGCTGGTGCATTTAACTCCAATTTTCTGATTTGGTGTAGTGGTATAGTGGTAAAGTTGGCAGTAACGGAAATACCTCCAATTTTACTGCTCAAACTCATAATGAGGCCAAATGTATTCTACCATAGAAGCAAGCTGTACCTGCCCATACCGGATTCGCACACTTTCCTCATTAAGACTTGTCACAATACGGTCTTGTCCAGGGCATTCTGGAATAAAGAAGAGCATTTAAAATATTCAACAGGAATTTTGTTGGCCATCATTAACGAAGGGCATTACCACATAAGTATCACCTCCTTGCACTTGTTCCCGGTACGAAACTCCTCAGCAAATGTTTCAAGGACTCTTACAGCCACTTCCAATTCACCCATCTCCCTGCCACACAGTTTCGATTGACTTCATGACAGCCTACGGTACAACACAATTATGGTAGTGGTAGGCCACTTCTCCAAAACAATAAACATTATTATTTGAGAGAGTACTTTAGGCCAGATCCTTCCGGAAAAAGGTGGTGAAACAACACATATTCCTGTCAATCATTATCTCTGATAAAGGCACCAGCTACGACCCACAAACTGACAGCCAGAACGAAAGGGTAAATCATTAATTGGAGTAATATGTGGTGCCTGCTATCAGAAGTCGACCAAGACTGGGTGAACTGGGTGGATATTCTATGGGCAGCAGAGCACTACTATAATAACACCCTTCACATATCCACTGCTTGCTCACCTTTTTCTCCCTAAATGGGTGGGATCTATGCACTACCACTTATGATGAAGCCACAACCTTCTCAGTGCCCACAGTGAAGGATCTACATGTTAACATTTAGGATCTACATGTTAACATTAAGAAAACCCTGAACTTTTCCAAAACTCACTTTCCACTGAGAAAAGACTTTATGCAGACCACACTTGTAGAGCAGCGCCAGATTACCAAGTGTGCACCTACATTTGGTTACCAGCCAGAAATCTTTACCTGAAGGACCCTCTCATGTTTCTCCCAAAATTCTTAGTCCTGTACACTGTAATAAAGCATATTGGGCATTCAGATGTACGAATGGTCTTGCCCATATAGATCAAGGTACACCCTGTTTTTGATGAGTCCATAATCAAGCCAGCACATCCCCATGCATGCCCTGGTAGGCAACCCCCATACATGAGGAGATAGACAGAGAGCCAGTGTATGAGGTACACACCACCCTTAATTACAAGCAAGTAGCGGGATAGCCATAATGCCTGATATATTGGGAGGGTTACAGAGTTGAACAACAGTCATGGGACCCAACTAGTGGAGTACACTTTGACTGGCTATTTGAGAAACGTCATCACAATCACTCTGAGAAACGGAGTCAGGGAGGATAATCCTTGGGAGAGTGATGTCATGGCATGGTATTCTATGGACCTTGGTTGTCTTTAACATCATACGCCACTGCACACACCACCATACAGAGCAGCTAGACAAGCACACAGTGCACCCACAAAAGCTTCCTGGACTCGCTTAGTAAGAAATTACAGGAGAGCTGCAGATCAGTGCCCAACACACTGGCTCAATACTATGGGAAGACAACAGTGCAAGATCTCATGAGATTACAACCACATACAAATCTCAAAGTCTTGGGGCCATTTTACAGATTCTGGACTATTTAAGCCCCACCTAAACAAACACACATGTTCAGTGCTACCATGCTGTTATGTGAACAACAGCTCATGAACCTGATCACACCTTCCTAAAAATAACTATTTTTCCTGTTTGGGACCCAGTCTGCAACAAATTACCTGCACCTTACCTGCAACCACCTTGCATCTGCCTGGAGACATCCTGTTGATACAGCACCTTACCTGCAACTGCCTGGCAACTTCCTATAGACCTCATACTGATACAACCTGCACCTTACCGGCCATCTCCTGGCATCTGCTTGAAGAAAAGAGTCGTATCTCTGCCTGGATATAATATGCACATGACTAACATGAACCAAGGGGCGTTACTCGTACCTGGGTGTTTCCTTGTCCAACCCTTGGATTCTTCACTTGGACCTTTGCTGCGAAGTCTGCCACCTTGCATAACTTCAACAAAGAGACAGGTGGGTTACCTTCTAAAGACAAGAGGGTTTACCTACCACAGAAGACACTTGTTTGTTTGTTTGTTTGTTTGTTTTATTCACTTTTTATGCGCGCCAGACCCAGGGGTAGCAGGGCGCAGTGGCAAGAAAATGCAAAACTTACATGGTTACAACATAGCATAGCATACAGTATAAAGTACAATAAAAGGTCTTTAGAACACAAATAATTACAAAAAGTACAATGTTCCAGAGAGGTCAATCAGAGTTGCAGATGTAAATAATTAATACGGGTAAATACAGTGGGAGGTAGGTGACACAGGTCATCTAAGGTCAGTCGAAGTGAGAAGTTGAATGACATTTTGTCTGAAACGGGGGTAGGGCAAGTCCATTCTCAAGTCTTGTGGCAGTGAGTTCCATGTTTATGCAGCCTTTACCGGGAAGCTATTTCCACCGATCGTGGTGAGTCTAAAGTTCGGTATTGTCAAACAATTAGAATTGACAGCTCTAGTCGGTCTGAGAGATGTTCTCCTGCGGAATTTGTCAATCAGGTATCTGGGGGCGGAATTATTGAGGGCCTTGTGGGTCAGGGATAACATTTTGAGTTTTATTTTGTTGTCCGTGGTCAACCAATTGTGATGGCGTCTAGCGGCAGATATATGGGATTGTTTGTTTATGCCTAGTGCTGCTCTCAGGGCATTATTTTGTAATATTTGAAGTCTTTGAGGTATTGTTTTATTGGCTCCGGAGTATAGTGCGTTGCAATAATCAATTCTGGAGAGTATTAAGGCTCTAGCTAGGATTAAGCAGCTCTTATTGGAGAAGAATGGTTTACCGGCTCTTATCAGTTTGCACGTGTAGGCCGTGGCGGAAGCAAGGGATTTTAGCTGTTTATCAAGTGATAGGGTGGAATCAAGATAGAATCCCAGGGTTTTTACATCCTTGGACACTTGGATGATATTCCCATCTATGTTGAATGAGGAGAATTCCTGGCCTAGTTTTTTGATATTAGCTTGGGTGCCCAGGATAATCAACTCTGTCTTATCATCATTCAGACAGAGGCCATGAGTGGCCATCCATGCCTGGATGATAAGGTATACCTTGTTCACCAAATCCGTGTCCTTCACATGATCCCCAGAAAGCGCACAGAAAGTGCACACTGAGAACATCATTGTTGTTTACCAGAAAGGTCAGGAATATAGCCTAATCGAATATTGGTATAATGCACCTAAATAAGTCAGCATGAACAGATCTTCGCTGTTGTGCAGTGACACAACTAACTCAAGGAGCTTCATGGTGACCATTCCTCTCTAAGGTGCCATTGGTAAAAACGGGGTGGAGGGGAGGTCAGGAATGGGTCACAAGGAATAAAGTTGGGAGAAGTACTTAGTATTGTATTTTGTATTCGACTCACAGGGTTGGCTCACCACTCCAGAGGCACCATACATTTTAATTCAAGAGGGGATGAGGTTCTAGGCAATCCACATCCCGTCTACTGTGATTCACATAGAGTTATCTCACAGGCTCATGGGGAATCCAGGAATAGGGGGTGGGAACTCCAAGATCAAAGAGAATCAGGTGAGTGTTACAACTTCCCTAGCCAGGAAGATTTAAAGAGAGCACTTACCTGGTTCCTGGGTATCAGTGATCTCAACTGCAGTAGGTCTTGTCCAGCTAGCAGATCAACCCAAATGTTCCTCAAGCATTGTTAAGGGAGAATTCTTGCCTTTTTCTGGGAGTCCTCTGTCTTCACCTCTATTGAAGAGGTATTTGATGCCGACTGTACCCCCAACAGAATTCCCCTTCAAGTGTTCAAAGAGGATTCAAATAATATGGTGGGCTCCCACTCCCTTTGACAGTCAATCATCTAAAGTGTATTGGTTCACTTGTCTTTTGTACTGGTCCCAGTCCTGGATACTGTTTCATAATCAACTGCCTGGTGATGCCATACCTAGAGAGCTTTGTTTGCAGAAAGTGGGGCAGTGGGGCATGATGTTACTGGAAATTCTTCTCCTGACCGTCTCTACTCTGGCCTTCCTTTCTTTATCTGTGTACATCAAATAGTCTCTGTAAATTACCACTGTGGTGGAATTTTGTTTGCCATGGTGGAGCCGTTCCTCTGAAGCATTGGATCAACACTTTCCAGGGAAGACAAAGGATTCTGTTGGGTCAGTAGTCAAATTGTGTGTTTTGGGTGCAACTTAGTCTGAGATGGTTAACGCAGAGCAGGCATTGAATTTTAATGCAAAGTGACAATAACGTGGCACCAATAGGTTTTAGCAATATAGGTGTGGATTCCCACCATGCCACAAACGGAGATGGCTTATAGTTTTATTTGCCATCTGCTGTTAGGTTCTGGTTGCTCACAATTACTCGGACGATAGAACTATTTATAAATTAGCACTGCCCTGTAAGACAATGACCATTTCTGTAAGCAAAAGGCCTGCAATTTGGGTAATTTTCCTTAGCACAATGCTTTCTATATGTGGCTCTGCACTTCAGTTATGGCTACTGGGTGGATGTTGTGGCATGTGTGACTAGGCTTACTCTTCTTTCACATTTCAGGTTGAAGGGTTGTTACGAATCCCTAACTTTGCTGGTATTTGCTATATATATTTGTGTGTCCTAATGTTGGTGATTACATTATAAATGACAAATGTTTAGCCCTGGAATTGCATAATGTACATATATATATATTCACTGAAAAAAACTTTGTTAAAGGGAAGTTATAGTTAAGTTGCACTAACTTCCCATCTAATTTCACATGAAATTCAGTGAAAAAACATTGTTAAAGGGTTACAAGAAAAACCAAAAAACCCTTGAAATTCGTAAATATCATTGATGACATCACCAATGACATCACATATCTGGGTCACTTCTTATTATTCACTGACATATGTAGGCCACATGATTTTACTTACTTATAGAGACAATTTTACAAATTAAAAGGTTTACATATGTACACATTAACCTTGGTGTATTTTGTTAAGGCACATTCCTTAGGATTTGGCCTCAGTTCATGGTATACATACATGGGGAAATAAGCAAGCCTCAAACACACAATTCATTTATGTGCTTGATGATAAAGTCTAATGTTACTATCATTTTTTGGTTGTGTTGTTTCTTTCCTCCTTAGTGAAGTTCCCTTGTATGTGCCTCAGATTTGTATGCATTGCAGGACGTTGTGATGCTGGAAATGCATCGGAGGGACAGGGCCTCCGTATCCTTGTCCTTTACTGCATTTTATCATGTGTTCTGTCGTGTTTTCCGCGCAGGAGTTCATGTGGGACTCCTGGCGGTACAGCTCTCTTCTTTTGGTTTGGTGAAGAGACCCATGGGATGCCCTTATGGCACCCTTGGGTAGGGGTGCAACCCTATGCCCCTAGTGTATGTTTTTGGGCACCTGTGTGTGACCCACAGAGCAGGGTACGGGCTGGTGGCAGCTCCGTGCTGAAATGACTGGTGCCCTGAGCGTCCTCCATTTTGGGATGCCCAGGCCCAGTCATTGGAATCGGTAGATTCCAGATGGAGACAAAATGGCCCCCATGGCCTCTTGCCTTCTATCACCTGTTACCTTGATCTTCCCGAAGTCCCGGGAAGCCCTGTTCTGTCCCTTCCCCCTGACTGGCTGTTGGGTGGAAGTTCCATATATTGTAGTGTGGGGAAATGCCGACCAGACTGGCTGGAGCCTTCGCAATGACCGTATGTTGTGGGTACGCCTATGGGTGGGACCTGGGTGAATGGAGTGTGTGACGAATATATATTCTATATTGTGGCTGTCTAGTATCTGGTGTTTGACACAATGGTTGAGACAGCCCTGCCCGAAACCGGCATGAATGCAGCTTGGAGTGCTGAATGGCTCGGTACTTGTCCCAATACACATAAATTGTTGTGAGTGTCTGGAGAGAAGTGAATGGCCTGAATACCTCGTGTGCCTGATTGGCTGCCTGCCTGCATGAATGCCCGTAGTCGTGATTGGGTGCTTGAGTAGGACCCAGCGGAATGAATGGGGGATCAACAGTATATATGGGGACCTCTCACTGCTAGGAATCATGTTCAGAAGCTGAAGTCTACTACGAAGAGTAACTGGTGTGAAGCTTAACCTTGAGCCCTGCTGGACGAGAAGAATTGCTGTTGCTCTCCTTCACAATCTGAAAGCTGCTGTGCTTCAAGGACTGACCCAGAGAGGACCTGGTAAGGCGCCCTCTTCCCGAGCTACGAGGGACTATCTTGCACAGCTGATCTTTGCCTAAGCTCCCTGGTAGACAGACCTTCGACAGGCTGCCGACCCGATATGGGGACTGCTGCGGAACTCCAAGGAGAAGCACCCGGACTGTTGTGCGCCACTGCCACCGACCGCCGTCGCCAACTGGAGCCGCTGTGCTCCTGTTGCCTAAGAACCTCATTGATCCAAGTACACTCTCATCTGCATCGTCTTCGCTGTATCCTGCCTGAGAAGGCCTGACCGTCGACACGCTGAGGAGCATACACGGTGGGTTTTGTGCCACCCAAAGACCACAGAGACGCTGATGACTCGACGCCCTTGCTGGGCCACAGTTCTTCAACACTTTGTGGTCCAGAACTATCGACACCGAGGTGCCCCGCACGCTTCCCCGTCAATGAGCACTGCTAGGAACGATGCAGCCACTTTACCGTCATAGCTCGACCTGTTCTCCGTCGGACGTTCAACGACCCATGACTCCTGCCTGAGTCAAGAAGGGTTGTCGATTTCCCCGATTCAGAACGCTACAACGCAAGGTACTTTGGGGTTGCAACTATTGGAAAGTTTAGTGTGAACAATATATGGACTGGGCTTGTATCTTTATTCTACAGGTTGCCCAGATGGGGGGATCTCCACACAGAACTGTGTCTAGGTAGCAGGACCAGTATTCTGCCTATTGCTCAACCATCTTGCTTTCCTTCCTCTCTCTACGGCTGGTTTCCTCTTTATTTTGATTTGTGTGTCATTCTGACTGTATGCACTTTAATAAGATCTGATAACGTTAGTGGTACCACTTTTGAAACTGTATATATTTACCATTGCTGATTGTCGGAGTACAAAGTGAGTTATTGTGATATTGTATATACCTCTGAACATTAATTATATAAAGACTGTGTTGTAACCGATACAGTGTGTGGACATTCCTTTGTGGGTGCTTGGGGACTACACTGTACTTAAGAACCAGCTTGCATCACCTCCTGAGAAGCTAGGCCTTGATTGCTCGACTACGTTACCATGATAGAGAATCTTGGCAGGGGTCTCTGTGCCTCCCCTCTACCATATAGAGAGCGGAAGTGCAGACCACCCCTCCGGTCTTTACAGTCGTGATGTGTATTGTTTTCACTAACACAAGTATGTAGTAAGTCTTCAATTATTAACTATTAGCTATTTATTCCATGTTCATCATTACTGAAAACTCTGATAAGTTACCATTCATTATTTTACTTTCCAAAATGGCCACATTATCAAATATTGTACTTCTATAGTGCATGCTGCAGCCATTGCCTATGAGTATATATGAATAGGTTCCTGTATTAACAACACTTCAATGTGATGTTTTCTCAGATGATGAGTACATTCTTTAATACATTAAGTAGTTCAAGATAGATCTCCCGATCAACCCCTGACATCATGTTACTAAATTGTAAACACAACCCCATTTAGAGATGTTTTATCACAATTAATTTCATATGTGATGTCATCAGTGATGTCATCAATGACTTTTGTGATGTATCTTTGATCTCCTGGGTGTTAGTCTTAGCAATGCACAAATGTGGCATGAGGTTGCTTTTCCTTTAACAACTTTTTTTCACTGAATTTCATGGGTGTTTGTTAGTGCAACTTAACCATATGTTTTTTCAGTGAATTTCATGGGTTTTTACTAGTACTGCTTTAATCTGCTACAATTCCTTATATTATACCCAGCCCCAATGAGGCAGCTATGGAGTCCACGGACAGCACGGTAGTCCGTGGACAATGTACAGCATTCATATGGCTCAGAATCATAGGGGAGACCCCAAAAATGATGTACCCATCAAACAACAAACAGATGTACATAAAATCACAACTAAGGTTTACAACACGCAAACATACCTTTTTGTGTAAACACTTACTTTAAAAAATACTTTTTTAAAATTGTATTTAACACACATAACAATGGAATGCATCAATCACAAACCATAACTGTAAACTTCATATAATATCCTCATTAAAACTCTACATACAGATTGACAAACATGAGGTGCTTATTGGACAATAAATGCTCACTAAGTAGTAAGCGCATTGTATTTATTTCTCTGTTATTAACTTTCATGATATAAACATGCGTTATAAAACGGAAGCACTTTTTTAACAGAAATGGCAAACGCACTTCAGTGGTTAGAGGAGAACTTCCCAAAAGAAGAAATGAGTGAGAATAACATCTCTAGTGGTATACAATACATATTTTAATGTAAACAAATAATGTAATTAGTACACGCATTACTAAAATAATAATGTCTGTGTTACTTACAATACACAGTTTTTATGAAGAAACCATGCCCCAGTTTAATTACACACAAACCCAAGAATCACAAAGAGAAGTCCTATCCCAACTGTAAATAATCAAATCATGAACTAGTAATGATTTTAAGGAACTTGCACAGTATATCAAAAATCATGTCATTAAAAATGTTCCCTATCACTGTCCTTCTTGCACCCAGGCAATCATCCCATTCACATTCTGAACATCTTAATCAATGCTTTGATGGAACCTCACTCCCTTCTTCCCCTCATGATTATTGTACACAAATTCCCATTTCTCCCATTTATGTTTACCATTCTGATATCCATCCATTTCTTGAATTAATATATATTTTATTCTGCAAATGTTTTGTATATTGTTGTGTGTTATTTCTTTTTTAAAATGTTTTGTATATTGTTGTGTGTTATTTTATTTTAAAAACCCCAATTATCAGTCTCGCAGACTTTACGACTGTCCGGGGTGTCCTCACACAAAATGGAGGTGCCCCTGGACAGACACAATGTCTGGACATGTCCGATTTCACATGATGCACTTTTAATTAGTCCACGGACACCATGTCTATCCTGCGGACACACATGCGCCCTGCGATTCTTGCTAGATGGGTGACTGCAGACTGCTGTCAGGGCCTCGGATAGCTGCTGATGTCATAATGTGACTGCACCCATGCAGCATGACAGGAGTGTCCATGAATGGTGTCTGCGGCTGCGGACAGTTTAAAAAAGCATTTTTCACCAATCTAATGTGTTTCAATGCGAAACATTTTACAACTTTTCAAGGCTTTTTTTGCAATTCCAATCACATTACCCAAACTGTGTTCCCTCCACAATGAACAATAATAATGTACGGGTGTTTCAATTCAACCATATTTGCACAAAATGGGAGCAGGTCCACCCACTTCATGGCTCACACTCAAACCAGACCACTTCCAATTCAGGGAATCCCAGATTTTTGGCTATTCCACAATGCTCAGCCGACACCTTCAACCAATTAATCCAAGAGTCCCCCAAAATCCAAACACTGCCTGCTGAAAGACATTGCCTGGGCCATTTTCCATCGCCTCGCAACTCTTACTAACACAACTCCTTCTATCCTCTCTTCTTGTACACAACACCCAGGAAAACTGGTTGGCTGATTTGCCAATGTCTGCGGACATACACAACAGTCCGGGGTCTCTGCAGCCCCTTTTCCATGCCAGGCAACCTTAAAAGACCCAGAAATGGCACATGCCATCCTTGGATTACAGCAGTGTCCGTGAACATTGCAGTTACTCAAAGGGGTTTGGGTGAATTAAACACAATCTAAGTTATCAGCAGGGTAATTCATAGAATTTCGCACAAAAGTGCCGCAGGTGGCTGGTGCACAGTGTCCCCGTGCGATGCACTGCGCCAGCCGCGTGCAATAAAATCCATTTCATCGCACAGCGTATTCATGGATTCCAGCCTCCAAAGCCAGCCGTGGCGCAGGGTGGCGCAGCGACCCTGCAGCAGCACCAGTTACGCCCACAAGAACGCCCTCGCGCAAGGAAAAGCCTTCAAAATTCCCAATTCATCGCAAAGGGCTGCGCTAACCCTGGACCAGTTCACAGTGCTGCCAAACAGCAAATGCCAAGCGGGGAACGTGTATTTCAGTGGTTCACGGGAAGTATCACACGCGATTGTCCTGGGTACGTGTACATCATGGGTGCGCGTGAAGTAACACACGCGATTTCATCAGGGCACGTGTATTGCAGGGGTGCACGGGAAATATCACACGCAAAATCAGCAGGGTACGTGTATTACAGGGGTGCGCGGGAAGTATCACACGCGATTCCGTCAGGGCACGTGTATTTCGGGGGTGCGCGGGAAGTATCACACGCGATTCCATCAGGGCACGTGTATTCCAGGGGTGCACGGGAAGTATCACACGCAATTCCATCAGGGCACACGTATTCCAGGGGTGCGCGGGAAGTATCACATGCAAAATCAGCAGGGTACGTGTATTTCAGGGGTGCACGGGAAGTATCACACGCGATTCCATCAGGGTATGGGTATTTAAGGGGTGCGCGGGAAGTATCACACGCGATTCCATCAGGGCACATGTATTCCAGGGGTGCGCGGGAAGTATCACATGCAAAATCAGCAGGGTACGTGTATTTCAGGGGTGCACGGGAAGTATCACACGCGATTCCATCAGGGTATGGGTATTTCAGGGGTGCGCAGGAAGTATAACACGCGATTCCATCAGGGCACGTGTATTTCAGGGGTGCGCGGGGAGCACTACACGTAAATTGGCCATGTGGGTCCTCCCAGGTGTTCCTCCACGGCCCCTGAAGCCAGCCCACACCACAGGGGACCACTCTGCACCCCTGCCCATGTCCCGCAGGCAGCCCATCCACCATGGCCATGCCCCCCAGCCAAGCCACATGTCACCTTGCACTACTGATCAACAACGCATGTCTCCCAGCACCCTCACCCCCCAGCACTGTGGGGCACCTGCCAGCAGGAACCCACACATGTCCAACTCATGTCCCCCTGCACCCCCACCCCCCAGCACTGTGGTGCACCCTCCACCAGGCCCCCACTCATGTCTCCCTGCACCCTCACCCCCCACCAGTCAGGGCCACCCTCCACCAGGCCCCCACTCATGTCCAACTCATGTCTCCCAGCACCCCCACCCCCCAGCACTGTAGGGCACCCTCCACCAGGCCCCCACTCATGTCTCCCAGCACCCCCACCCCCCACCAGTCATGGGCACCCTCCACCAGGCCCCCACTCATGTCTCCCAGCACCCCACCCCCCTGCATCCAGGGGCACCCTCCACGAGGCCCCCACTCATGTCTCCCTGCACCCCCACACCCTGCATCCAGGGGCACCCTCCAAAAGGCCCCCACTCATGACTCCCTGCACCCCCACCCCCCTGCATCCAGGGGCACCCTCTACCAGGCCCACACTCATGTCTCCCAGCACCCCCACCCCCCAGCATCCAGGAGCACCCTCCACCAGGCCCCCACTCCTTCCTACCACCACCCCACCCCCCAGCAGTGCTATTCGCCTGTGTACGTGTATATCAGGGTTGCGCGTGTAGTCTGACACGCAATATCAGCAGGGTACGTGTATTACGGGGTGCGCAGGAAGTTCCCCATGTGATTTCAGCAGGGTACGTGTATTCCAAGGTGCGCGGGAAATTCCACACGCGATTTCAGCAGGGTACGTGTATTCCAAGGTGCAAGTGAAATTCCACACGCGAATCCAGCAGCCTACGTGGATTCCGGGGGTGCCGGGCAGTCCTACACGTGAATCCGCCATCAGGTCCTCCCAGCTGTTCACTCGACACCCTCCACGGCCCCTGCAGGCGGCCCACACCACAGGGGACTACCCTGCACATGTCCCGCAGGCAGCCCATCCACCATGCCCATGCCCCCCAGACAACCCACATGTCACCTTGCACTACTGCCCACCAACGCATGTCCCCCTGCACCCCCACCCCCCAGCACTGTGTTGCACCCACAACCGGGCCCCCACTCATGTCCAACTCATGTCTCCCAGCACCCCCACCCCCCAGCACTGTGGGCCACCCTCCCCCAGGCCCCCACTCATGTCTCCCAGCACCCTCACCCCCCTGCATCCAGGGGCACTCTCCACCAGGCCCCCACTCATGTCTCCCTGCACCTCCACCCCCTGCATCCAGGGGCACCATCCACCAGGCCCACACTCATGTCTCCCTGCACCCCCACCCCCCAGCACTGTGGTGCACCCTCCACCAGGCCCCCACTCATGTCTCCCTGCACCCCCACCCCCCACCAGTCAGGGCCACCCTCCACCAGGCCCCCACTCATGTCCAACTCATGTCTCCCAGCACCCCCACCCCCCAGCACTGTAGGGCAACCTCCACCAGGCCCTCACTGATGTCCCCCTGCACCCCCACCCCCCTGCATCCAGGGGCACCCTCCACCAGGCCCCCACTCATGTCTCCCAGCACCCCCACCCCCCTGCATCCAGGGGCACCCTCCACCAGGCCCCCAATCATGTCTCCCTGCACCCCCACCCCCCACCAGTCATGGCCACCCTCCACCAGGCCCCCACTTATGTCCAACTCATGTCTCCCAGCACCCCCACCCCCCAGCACTGTAGGGCCCCCTCCACCTGGCTACCACTCATGTCCCCCTGCACACCCATCCCCCTGCATCCAGGGGCACCCTCCTCCAGGCCCCCACTCATGTCTCCCAGCACCCCCACCCCCCACCAGTCAGGGGCACCCTCCACCAGGCCCCCACTCATGTCTCCCAGCACCCCCACACCCCTGCATCCAGGGGCACCCTCCACCAGGCCCCCACTCATGTCTCCCTGCACCCCCACCCCCCTGCATCCAGGGGCACCCTCCACCAGGCTCCCACTCATGTCTCCCAGCACCCCCACCCCCCTGCATCCAGGGGCACCCTCCACCAGGCCCCCAATCATGTCTCCCTGCACCCCCACCCCCCACCAGTCAGGGCCTCCCTCCACCAGGCCCCCACCCATGTCCAACTCATGTCTCCCAGGACCCCCACCACCCAGCACTGTAGGGCACCCTCCACCAGGCCCCCACTCATGTCTCCCAGCACCCCCACCCCCCACCAGTCAGGGGCACCCCACACATGTCCCCAGCCAACATGTCATCAAAATCTAGATCCCTGGCCCTTATGGTCAGCCTCCAAATGCCAAACACCCACCCGAGTATTGCATCCACCCACTTAGAAATGGCAATTACATGATAGAACCCCAATTGCAAGTTTGTAAATGAACACATGTCCCTCACATACACACAATGGGTGTCAGTGAATGTCAAAACCCATATCATGATATGCATGAAACCAATGAGATGATACTACACATTGAAGTTTGAAGAAAAAATATGTATTAAAAGCAACATAAATTGAATCAAAAATAAACAAACAAAAATGGGAATTAAAAAAAAAGCAGCATGTCAGTGAAATAATGTAAAACCACAAATCATAATCCAAAGGAAAGGTGTCCAAAGTCACAGTTCACAAAAGTAAATCCAATGGAAAATTAAAATCGAAAACCATTGCTCCATGGGTAAATCATAAAAAAAAATGAAAATCCAACAGTCAACTATATACAGATAAACAATCCAGGGTAAATGATCCCAACAGAAGAAATGAAACCTATCTAATAACACTATCTAATAAAAAAAACTATATACAAAAATGTGGCCCATTGTCCAAAAGGTCCAAAAAAAATGCAAAACCAAAGGAAACCTAACACTAACTACAGAACTATTTATAAGGGCAGTGGGCTAGTCCGACGGCTCACTTCGGGATGTTACGGGCCAGGGCATCATCGAACTCCTGCTCAATGTCCTGAAAGCGGTCCTCCTCCATGGCCCTGAGGGTCCGCAGGGCCGTCGACATGTTCACCTCCAACTCCCTGCGGATTGCCTCCAGGCACTCAGCCCGCCTCAGGGCCCTCCGCATGGAGTTCTCCGCCCTGACCATCGTGAGCCGTGCCTCTTCCACCCGCTGCCGCTCCGCATCTATGGCGTGGCCCAACCGCTGCCACACGGAAGACACTTCCCGTCCTGGGTCCTCCTGCCCTCTGGCCGATGCCTGCCCCTCCGAAGTCGAAGGCCCCGAGCCATCATGGCTCCCACCACGTTGCTGCTGCTGCTGTGCCTCTGCCCGTGCCCTGGCTCTTGCTGCCTGCACATCCTCCACCGGCTGGGGTGCAGTCGTTGATGTGGCCACCCCTGCTGGACGTCCGACTCCCGACTGTGGCAGGGATGCCTCCTCCACCAGTCTGGCCGCACCGTCAGAGGCAGCTCCACAGGGCACCCAGGTGACTAATGGGTGGGAAGATGGCACAGAGGATGACTGGCGCATAGGGGGTTCAGTTAAGGAGGGGGTCTGAGCAAGCCCCATCAAACGGAGGAATCCGGCCTGGGTGACCTGTCCCAGTAGGCTGACGCGGTCAACGAGCCATTCGAGATGACGTGCAGTCTCCTCATGAAAAGACTGCAGGTCACCTCGCATGGCCCGTTGATGCAACGCCACATCAGTCAGGACAGGCTCAACCCGGACCCGGATAGCCACGTCTGCAGGCAGAGGAAGGCCAGTTGTTGTGAGCTCATCCCCTGCCTGAAAACGGGTCTGGACGTAGGCATCCCTGCTGGTGCAAGATGATGCAGTGACAGGATCAGGGACAGGATTGCACACAGGCACCTCCGCGGCGGCCTGTGCTGCCTCCTGTCCCTGGTCCTGCACTGCACCACTAGCACCAGTGGAATCCCCACCTCCAGACCCCATCTCTGTTGCTTGCACAGCCTCCTTCTCCACCAAACCCCCCACCAACCTGGATGACTCCGTGCCATCTTCCCCCGTTGGGCCCTGTGGGGTCCCAGCTGCCCCTTCTGCTGCCGAGGAGTCCAACTCCGACCTCCACCTCTTGGACCTCACCCCAGCAGCTGCGGCCTGGGACACGGCACTGGACTCCTCACTCCCCGACGAGATCACAACCTGGGAGGGGAGCCGGGCCTTGCGTCTCCGGGTGGCGGTGCGATCCCCGCCGCTGTGCTCCACAGCACCTTCTCCGCCGTCTTCATCAGTTGACGCTGCAGACAGGGAGAAATAAAACACAGGCATCAGGGCACTGCACAATGGACACATACACACATGACAGTTGTACATGAGTGGCATTGGCAAACCTCAGACATGGCATCACAATCGCCAACACACATGTCATTTCAACTTGCACACATGAGCCATACCACAGCCATACCGCAACTGCCAGCACCATCCATACACATACAACAGCATGAGCAGGCAAAGGTGAGCCAGACATCACATGCAACACAGGGAGTGCACTACACATGCACACACACCACCACCTTTGCATGCATGTGTACACCTCTGCCAACTGTCGCAGTGTTCAGATGGGCATCCATTTCACTTCTGCCAATCAGGCTTCCACATCCTGCTGTTACACAGTGCTGATACATGCAGCTGAAAACAACATCCATGTGTGACATCACGAACATGCCTACTTACATACACATTCATCCAAACATGTGTGCTCACACAACTGCATTTGGCATGCAAGCCTACACACACAAGCACCATCCATGTCTCACACATGACAGCCCTCACATGTGTTAGCCTCACGGCCCTGTACACCCCCACCCATACTCGGCCCCATACAAACACATGTGCAACCTGCACACTACTGGCACATCACCACACGCACAGCTTACAATCATGATGCATGTACACTTACCGCTCGACTCCAGACGGGTCTGCCTCTCAAGGACCTGGACGTGGAGCGCTGGGGATATGCGTTCCAGGACCCTCATCTGATTGTCCGACAAGTGGCCCCGGCGCCCCTTAGCATCCGCTGCCTTCAAGAGGCACCGGGCCTTGTTGAGGGTCCTGGACCTGAAGTCCTCCCAGCGCTTCTTGACATGTTGGAAGTCGCGGACTGCCACCCCCTCCGCGTTGATGGCAGTCACGATGTCCGTCCAGATCCGAGTCTGTCCTTCCTTGTCGGCGCACAAACTTCCGAAGAGGGCATCATACTGCCCCAGGACTTGCTCCACCAGGACACCAACTTTGGTGGCAGTGAAGCTGGTGCCCCTCTGCCTCTCTGGCCGGGGGTTGTCAGTCGTGCCAGATGTTGCAGTGCCCGACATGACAACCCCAGAGGCAGGAGTGGGTGGGCAACTGGATCCTGGGGCTGGGCTGTGGAGCGATGGTATCCCAGTCGGGAGTCTTCGGTTCCAGCAGGGGTGGTCACAGCAACAGCACCCCTGGCTGATGTGCAGGCAGCAAATGGCAGGGCACGTGGGCAGCAGGCAATCAGGCAGCAGCAGATGGCAGATGGGAGCGTGCTCGGGGCTCTGGGAGGCAGTAATTCGGCCTTCTGGGCAGGAGCGTGGTCTTCCGTGTGCTTACGCGTGGCCAGCTTGATACGGAGTGATTTGGCACGTGAAAATCCAGCACGTCTGCGTGTAATTCGAGGAAAGGGCCTTAGCGCGTAAGCGCATCAGCACTCGTACGCGAATTCATTGGCCCAAAGGCCAACAGTGCGTATGCGCGTCTGTGACGTGCGTGCGCGGGCGTTTCCCTGTACCCGGGTGCATGTTACACGTCCAATGACTGCACGTCAGAGTGTCAAGGCGTGTAATTGGAGGATGAGGCCTTAGCGCGTACACGCAGAGTTGCCGCTGGACGTGTGGGCATGTTTAAAAGGTATGTGTAGAACGCCATTTCCTTGTACGTGCTTTTCGTGGAGAGCGAGTGGGTGAAATCTGTACTTCTTGTCGGTTCACACGCGATTTACTTCACGGCGTTCCAAGTTCGTACTCCCTGTTACCTCTGACAGCTTTTTCTCTTCTTGTCTTTTTCCAGGGCCTGTTTCCTCAAACAGCGTTCACTTCTCCTGTTGTCCTGTCTCCTCAGACAGCGTACAATTCTTCTTTTGGCGGGGGTGTTGCCAAAGCGCACGGATTTTACACGTGATTTTTCCTGGCAGACGGTGAGTCGCGCACGTATTTGACATCTGTGCTTGCCCCGTGTGTTGCCTACCCCTTCAGAGGTCAGTCTAGGCTGCATATGACACGCATACGTTCATTTTTGTGTTTCTGGGTGCCACAGCGTAGTGCAGGTTTTTTTTTCCACACACGTGGTCTAGGAGGGGTTGCGTGCACATTATCTCCCTTTTTCGGGTTGCCTGTGTGTTGCATGACCCGTCATCTTCCCCCAGGGGTCACATACAGCCTTGCTAGAGCACTAGGGTACGAATTCCATCTAGTACCCTACCCCTTTGACCCCCATTTGCCCAGGACAATAGTTTACTGCAACTCCCATACGCACAACTACATCAGTGCCATGGTTGGGAGGCGAGCAGGCGGTAAGGGTGGCAAAGGTGGGCGAGCCACAAGAGGTGGCCGTGGTGGATACGGTAGGGGACGTGGCCAGGACTTGCAGGGGCCCCTAGCCCCCCATGTGTGGGTGACCAGTCAGGGACACCAATGCCCCCCCTGGTTGAGGGTAGCGTGGCTGACACCATCCCTGCTCAGCCCTTGTTGGACCAGCCCATTGTGGCACCATACCTGGCACTGGGTGACTCCATGGCTGACTTCCAGGTCAGCAGGTCTAGGCCACGTGTGGCGGTACACGTTGGTGTCACCAGCCCACGTGGATCAGGGGCAATTATGTCATCTGCTGCCCTGAGTAGGCAGGGTGGGGAGGCTGCAGGGGCAGCTGCGGCTCCATCCACCCCAGCTCTGAGTGTCCCAGCCAGTACAGTGTCGGTCCTAGTCCATCCTGCTGACGTTCCCCCTGACTACATCACACTTCAGCTAATGCCTGCACCAAGTCCCATGGTGAGTGTTCATTCCCACACTCCTAGTCCACAGTCCACTGGGGCTCCTGCCCCTAGTGTCCAGAGCGGCATAGGACACTCAGTATCACCACCACCTTCCAAGCGGAAGAGGAAGAGTGCGCGTCCAGTACAGGCTGATGCCCCAGACACGGCTACACAGTCCGCCCCACCAAGGAAGCCCAGCTTCAATCAGGTCGAACTTGATGCACTTGTGGAGTATGTGTCCGCACATGACAGCGAAATGGTGATTACTGCAGGATGCAAGACCACACCTGCACAACGTCAGGCACACTGGCAGACCATTGCGGAACTCATAAGTGCCCTTGGATTTGTGAGGCGCACAGCTAATGATGGTTACAAGCGCTGGAATTACCTTAAGCGCAGGGCAAAGAAAAAGCTGGCCTCAAGTCATGCCGCAACTCTAGTGACTGGAGGTCTGTCTCCGGCAGAGGACATAGGACTCACTGCACATGAGTATGTTGCGGGGACCTACGTCACAGAGGAACAGATCCAAGGCGTGGGAGACCCGCCAGATTACAAGGCATTGTCTGGTGAGTGCACATGCATGTGTGTGTCATCCATGTGCATGGTGTGTGTGTGAGTGCTTCTGATTGAGTGCCAGGTGAGGGTGTGTGTGCCTGAGTGGTTTGGGTCACCCATGTGCTTCATCCAATACATTCTGCGCACCAGGATTTGGGTGTTGCAGTATCCCTTCTGGCAACAGTAGACATTCAGCCCAACCTCACGCCAGTTGCCCTTGAATTGTCATCTTGCCACAACATAGTTGCATGTTATTCTGTGTTCATTCAGGCTGATTGTCTGCATTACACCACTTTCACTAGGCATTTCTCAGTCCTATTGTCACATGTGTGACATGGCTAGGGTACATACAAAGGAGTTGAAGGGAGGCACTACGTGTTGTTTCTGTACAATGCTTAAGCTTGGTTCACTTGTATTTGTTGATCAAGTTCTGACCTGGTGCTACCAGTCATAAGTAGGGCCTGTGGCATAAGGACCCAAATAATATAGCCAAAGAAAAAATAGAGTGTGTTAACTCTATTAAGACTGGTGCTCTCAGTTTGCCCTGAGTGAAGGGACTTAAACGTTTTTTTGAAAAAAAATTTTGCAGTAATTTTATAAACAATTCAAATGCGATGTTATTCTTCTTTTTCTCAGTAAGTCTGTTTATTTCACATAGTATTTCATCTCTCCTGGATATTCTATATCATATTCAGTGAGGACAGGCAGATACTGGTTTGCATATTATATACGATTGCCAATGCATTTCGGTTCGTGAAAACCTTCATCAGGGCCGTATAATGTATCTTCCACAATAAGATTTACACCATTTTAGCACAAATATTGCTTCATGAGCATAATTAAATCATTCAACAGTAATTCCCAAAACAGTTGTAAGAAATTACACATACCCGGTCCAAGTTGTGTATTAGTTGTTCCAACGATAAAGTAGTATTATGAGAAAGAAAAAGAGAAGAAAAAGAAATCACTATCTAGGCTTGAAACTCTAATGACAGTAACAGTCTGTATCGCAGCCATTTTAAGTTTTGGTAATCTCAAGAAAGTACCTTGTGCTTCATGCGAATCGAGAACGCATGTGGACGGTATCCAAACTGAGTAAATGTACCTGTTGGTAATATTAGAATAGCCATCAGGACGTGGTTGATTAACTGTTCGCATACTAACACCCAGTTTCATAGACGCTCACCTTTACTCAGTGATAGCCGCTCCGTGCAAGTCTGCAGCGTCTGCAAGAGGCGATTCTCAACAAGTGCTCCCTAGATCTCATCCTACTAACAATACAAGAATTGGCCAATAACCTACAAGATTTAAGCAAATAAATTGCAGAGATAGAAAAACAATTAGTAGCCACATTAAACAGAGAAGAGGTGGATGCCATCCTTGAAGATATCAACACGAAACTGTCGGAATATAAAACAGAACTTGAAAGCAAGAAAATCAGGAAATTCAAACGTGACACCTATGACTATTTAAAAAATGAGGTGTACAATTGGATGGACAAATATGGTCCACCATTAAGGAAATCCAAACTAAATAACAGAAGCGAAACATCTAGCTCAGAAACAGACTCAGAGAGAGAGAATAGAAACCAAGAAGAAGAAGCAAATACAAATACCGCAGGAGCCACAGGCACAATTGAACAACCCAGAGAAGACAGAATACCTTTTTTAGACAGAGGAAGAAGAGAACCCGAAGGGGAAAAAGGAAAAGGCAAACAAAAAGCAAAACCCAACACAAGATTACAACAAAAGAAGACTTAGTAATCAACCTATCCTCTAGGGTACTTACCCTCACAGAGAAACAAACTCTAGAGAAAGGACTCAGCTTCGTTCCTACACATAATAGTACTCTTTTTGAATCTAAGATCGAACTGTACAAACTGGTTAGAATAATGAAGCTCAAGGTGTTCTTCAGCGAGCTAGAACAAACAGAACCACCGGATGAAGATCCTTTCGATCTCAAAGAATTCAAAAGCAAAAGTAATTTTATCCCACCAGTCAATATACCATCAGTCGACATATTCCAAAAACAAGTAACAAGAGATTTGGAGAAAATTAAATTTGGTCATTCAAAGCAGAGTAATATGAAACCTCATGAATATAAATTGATCAGAGACCTTTATGGGGATGAAACATTGACAATAAGAGCGGCAGACAAAGGAGGCAGCATTGTGCTTCTTAACAGTCAGGATTACGATCAGGAATGTACACGACAACTCAATGATAGAAATACCTACGCCCCATTGGACAAGGATCCTACAGAAGAAATAAGAATGAATCTAGATGCTTTATTAACAAAAGCAGAAGAACTAGAATGGATCTCACATAACACGAAAAAGTTCCTTACCAACCAGCATCCTCGTATACCTTATTTTTATATATTACCAAAAGTTCACAAGGATCCACTCAAACCACCAGGGAGGCCCATAGTGGCAGGCATGAACAGCATTTTGGAACCATTGGGTAAATACATTGACTATTTTCTACAACCCTTAATTCAGAAGACTAGCACATATATCAAGGACTCCACTCATTTTCTGCAACAATTGAGCACAATTTCATTTAATCCTAACAACATCTGTTTCACCATAGATGTTAAGAGCCTTTATACTTCCATCCCACATGATCTGGGCAGGGAAGCAGTGGAATGGCTACTATTACAAGAAGGTGAAATAAGGGCACAAAAAGAATTCATTATGGCTCTTCTTGAATTTATCAGCAACAACTCTTACTTTCAATACAAAAACACATATTTTTTACAAGTGGCAGGGACATCAATGGGGGCAACTATGGCTCCTTCATATGCCAATGCGTTTATGTATAAATTCGAATTGGAACACGTACTAAAGAAACACCAATGGAAAAGGAATCTGTTGTTATGGATAAGATACATAGACGATATTTTTGGTGTTTGGACAGACACAGAACCTGAACTTCTTAATTTCTTTGATTATCTTAACTCCATAGACCCTCGCATACAGTTTACGCACGAACATTCAAACAAGGTCATACATTTTCTGGATGTGGAAATCAAAGGGAAGGACAGTGAATATCAAACTACAATCTATCGCAAGAGCACTGACCGTAACAACCTTTTACAAAGATTAAGCTTCCACCAGCCAAGTCTGATTAAGAACCTTCCTTATAGCCAGATGCTAAGGGTGAAACGAATAGTCAGTGACCCCACAGAATGTCAGGAAGCTCTCAAGGAGATGGGAAACAAGTTTCTTGAAAGAGGATACTCTCAAAATGAAATAGATACGGCTACGGCTCGCATAACACCACAAAATAGAGAAGAACTATTAAAACCCAAAGTGAAAACAGAAGCGATTCCCCCATTGGTCTTTGTATCAACATACTCAAGGCAAAGCAATCGGATCAAATCCATAATCAAGAAGAATTGGAATACCATCACCTGTGATCAGAGAATAGAACATCTCTTCAAGGAACTCCCCACTTTTGCGTATCAACGAAGCCAGAACCTGAAAGACAAGTTGGTTTACACTAAGCCAATGCGCAAGAAGAAGGTAACAGATCGAATAGGCACATTTCTGTGTCTTAATTGCAGCAATTGTAATTATGTCATCAAAGGATCAACTATCAACCACCCACATTCTGGAATTAAGATCAAGCTGAAAGACTATGCCACTTGCGATACACAGAACATCGTCTATGGAATCAAATGCCCCTGTGGGCTGTTTTATGTTGGCCAGACACAACGAACTGCAAAAATTCGATGGAATGAACATCGTTCATGCATAAGGAATGGCACAGCCACTTCTGCGGTGGCCAGACATTGGCAAGAGAAACATCACAACCTGGCGCAGATCAGATTTGTAATTCTGGAAGTAATCCGTAAATTCAACAAATATGAGAATCTCCAAAAAAGACTTGACCAACGAGAAACTTATTGGATAGATCGCCTTAGTTCCCTGACACCCAGGGGACTGAATGAAGAAATCAATTATATGTGCTATCTATAATTGTTCGCTAAATGTTTGGAGAGATCTAGACCAGCACACACATACAGTCCTCCACTCTGACGGACTTATGCTTGAATCGGCTAATTGCCGAGTTTTTGTATTCAGCATGAGAAATCTGTTTTTTACTCAGCATGCGAAATCTGATTACCCTGTTTTTTCTGTTTTTTTTTATTTTCTACCTTTAGAACACCTTGTCTGTGAATTTTCTACATCCCAATGCTTGAACTTCTTACATTTGATCACCACTTTCAGGTACATGAAAACATGATCAACATTTAGACATCCCCTTTTCTTTCCAGCGCACACAGATTTTAAGTAAAACCATTGATCCCGTTTTTCCAGCGTTATTCCTCCACACACACAGCACAAGCATGGAGATATGTCCCGCCCTCCATGCCCCTGCGGGGGTGTGACCCAAGGCGTACGTGATCTCTCACGACGCCTTCGCATCACCATGACAACGCATAGACATAGTTCCCAGCATTTCTTTACGCGCGCCCATGTTGACGCGGCAGATTTACACGGAACCTTCTCTCGTACCGATTGTAAACCATTGCTTTAGTAAACATTCAACTATGTTCTACATCCAGGCACCACATTTCATTCATATTTTTTTTTAATGTATACACCGAATATGACACACCTTCGATCTCGCATCCCCAGCGTGATCTCTAAACACGCATAGCGTAACCATGGTGACACGTCCCGCCTTCTGTGTTGCCACAGGGGTGGGACCCAAGGCGTACGCGTTCACACGTGACGCCTTGGGATCACCATGGTAACGCATAAAGGTAGCTCGCAGCATTTCCACACGCACGCTCTTGCAGACGCGGCAGACTTGCACGGAGCGGCTATCACTGAGTAAAGGTGAGCATCTATGAAACTGGGTGTTAGTATGCGAACAGTTAATCAACCACGTCCTGATGGCTATTCTAATATTACCAACAGGTACATTTACTCAGTTTGGATACCGTCCACATGCGTTCTCGATTCGCATGAAGCACAAGGTACTTTCTTGAGATTACCAAAACTTAAAATGGCTGCGATACAGACTGTTACTGTCATTAGAGTTTCAAGCCTAGATAGTGATTTCTTTTTCTTATCTTTTTCTTTCTCATAATACTACTTTATCGTTGGAACAACTAATACACAACTTGGACCGGGTATGTGTAATTTCTTACAACTGTTTTGGGAATTACTGTTGAATGATTTAATTATGCTCATGAAGCAATATTTGTGCTAAAATGGTGTAAATCTTATTGTGGAAGATACATTATACGGCCCTGATGAAGGTTTTCACGAACCGAAATGCATTGGCAATCGTATATAATATGCAAACCAGTATCTGCCTGTCCTCACTGAATATGATATAGAATATCCAGGAGAGATGAAATACTATGTGAAATAAACAGACTTTCTGAGAAAAAGAAGAATAACATCGCATTTGAATTGTTTATAAAATTACTGCAAACATTTTTTTCAAAAAAACGTTTAAGTCCCTTCACTCAGGGCAAACTGAGAGCACCAGTCTTAATAGAGTTAACACACTCTATTTTTTCTATGGCTAGGGTACATGCCATCTGTGTGATGGCATGTGTCATGTATGTGTATTGGACATGCCAATCACAGGCCAATGTGTGATGGCACTGCTAGGCAGCATGCTGCAAATGTGTTGGTCTTCCATCTTGGTGTCATAAATGTGTGCCATTTGCCTACCCTTCATACGCAGTGACAGTGCATGCATGGGAGGGTTATAGTCATGTGGTACATGTGTCAATGAAGTACTGTTTCTGTTGCTTCTCAGCCTTAATTGTGTTCCATGTTGCTAATGCCTGTTCCATTTCTTTTCTTTCATGTCTTTTTAGGGGATGACGCACTTGATACTGCCGGGGTTGTGGAGATGGTGCAGACCCAGGAGGGGTATCAGGCCCGACCGGGCACCAGTGAGGGACGTGGTGTGGTGGTGGGTGAGAACCCACACTTGCTGCAGGCTGTCATCTCAAGCGGTGTCTCTGGGTGCACCACCCCCGAGCTCTATTCAGGTGTCGATTCGGATGATGAGACCTATGTTGTGTCGCAGGTAAGTGTTTCTGGGAGGGATTCTGTACTGTCCAACCCACCTGCACCAGGGGTAGAACCCTCAATGGGGATGTCAGTGTTGGTAGGTCCGCCTTTGGTGGTTACGGATGCAGGGTCACACTCCGCTACATCTGATCCTGTTCCTGGGCCAGCAGATCAGAGGGGGAATGCAGTCCTGCAGCCTCAGGCAGTGCCGGCACAGCAAGGTGCAGTTCGCCTTGCCCCAGACAGGTATGGTGCGCTCCGACGCGGTGGCCGTACGCCACCTGGCAATACCGCATGGGAGCAATCCATATATGGTATGGCAAAGCAACAGGCAGCATCAACTGAGATGATGACTCAGGCCATGGATAGGGTGGCCACTTCCATTGTCCCCCAAGAAAGGCTAATTGAACAACTACAGCAGGCAACAGACTCCATTAGCCAGTCACACAGGGAGGACATGTTGGCGTCCAACAAGGACAGGCGGGCGGCACTGTAGACTCTGCGAGAAGCCATTTCCATTGAGTCCCAGGGCTACAGGGAAGCCCTGAGGGTGGAACTCCACCAGCTCAGGGCAACTCTGGTTGAGCTTGAGGCTTCAGCTAACACGAGGACAGAACAGCAGCTGGAGCGGCTCACACGTACGCTCTCAGCTGAGATGCAGGCAACTAGGGCAGAGGTCCGGGCATCCCGTGAGTTGTTACATGGGGACCTATGCACAATTATCCTCTAGAACCAGACCTTCCACACCCGCATGCTTGCTGCCATGGAGGACCAGACTAGGGCTTTGCGTGGGCTGCCTCCCATAGTGCCACCACCTCCTGATGCAGCTGCAGAGGGTGAGGAGAGCGACAGCAGCGATTCTCCCACAATAGGGTAGCCGTGCAGGCCATGAGCCCATGGAGGTTTTTTTTTTTCCGCAAGATCCACACAGATGGGTGTTGGTGTGCACCCTGTCCTTGGACCTCCTGGGTGGCCTCCCCCACCCCCGGGCCCCCGGGCCCATTAATGGCCATTTTTTATTTATTTTTTAAAATTTTTGTTTTAATTTTTGATTTTTGATTTTTTGGACAGTGTGTTGCCTTGTGTGGCTCCCGTGGGCATACGCTGTATTGTGGCTGGGCACATGCAGGCTTGTCCTGAATTTGGGTCAGATGACACACACCCCTCCTGCTTCCCGTTTCCATGGGCTTGCAAAGGGTGTGCCCAAGTGACATTGACTTACACGGTGACGTTGGACTCCCATTTGATGTGTGGGCAGTCTGTAGTCAATACTGTGTATACATTCCTAGTGCATATTGTTGTTGTATTGTACACTGCATGGTGTATTGATATGTGGCTCTGCATCCATCTCATCCTCCTAATTTGCAGGTCCATTTCTCATGTCTTCACAAGGCGGTCTACTTTGGGACTGGAGTCCATGTTGCAAGCAGTGCACCTACACTCTTGCGTGGCGCTAACACTGTATACTTGGAAGTGTTTGAAGTGCTGCCATTATCAGGTAGTGAGGCTACCATTTTTTTAAGTCTGTTCTGTATGTTCTGTCATGTTTATGGTAAAGTGGAGGTTGTGTAGGTGATTGGTATTCTTGGTAAGTATTTGGTAATGTGTGTTGTTGGTCCTGCATTACTGTGAGCATTTCATGTGTGGCCAGTTTCCATTAGGGACACTGTAGTTGGTGACACTTGCGGCATGTTGTGGGGATTAATTTGTTTGCTCTCACATTGCATGACATGCCATGGTGTGTTGTGTGGCCGTGCCGGGGAGGGGTTGGGTGACATGCCACTTTTCTCATGTTGTATTTTGCAAGTGGGTATTAATTTTTGCTGCATGGAAGTGTGTCTTTTGATGACACTGCATTGGTGGTGTTTGTGTAGGTAGGGATGCACACATTGTGACACTTCCAGATGAACAATCTCAGGCTGCTATGGGTCTGACAGTTGACTATCCCTTTATTCATCATAATTGTCATATTGAGTCATCATTGATTGTCAGATGGTATGTGCCAGGGCTGTGTGCACTCCACAGGGGTGTGCTTTCTATGTGAAGTAATTAACCACCAGCTGCGTACGGGCTGCCTCACCCCGTGCCCTTTCCCCTCCCATGCGCAGCGGGCGTGCATGTGGTTGGGGATGTCGGGGCACCACCATGTCCACAGCCAGGCTCCAGCCTGTTGCAACATTGTGCTGGACACATGCTGCCACTATGATCCTGCACACTACTGGGGGAGCGTATAACAGCTGACCGCCAGAACGGTCAAGGGAGCAAAAGCGTGACTTGAGCACTCGGAATGTGCGCTCCACTATGCCCCAGGTTGCAATATGGGCTGTGTTGTAACTTACCTTGGGAGGCGTGATGGGGTTCCGAATTGGCGTCATCATGTGTGTGCTCAGAGGGTAGGCACTGTCCCTGGGGAGGTGGTGATGGGGATCATTAGTGGGGTTTGGCATTACTCTGTATCTGTTATGCATGCGTGTGCTGTGGCATTTCTACTCACCAAGCAGCCATGCATCGCCATGCCGCCCAGCTTCCATGTCCCGGTTTAGGGTTGACATCCAGTAAATGAAGCTGTCGTGGGTGGACCCTGGATAGTTGGCATATACTGAGGTGATGATTCCCTTGGCATCAAATACTACCTGGACGTTGATGGAATGCCAGTGCTTGCGGTTTCTATAGATGTGCTCAGATGCCCTCGGAGGATGTAGTGCCACATGGGTGCAATCAATGGAACCTAGCACTTTGGGGAATTGTGCCACCCTGTAGAAATCCTGGCTGACAGCCTGCCTTTCTGCAGGTGTTCTGGGCAGGTATATGTGCCTGCAGACTGATGGGCGTGCAGTGATGATGGCCAAAACCATCAGGCACCGTGACTGCGTGGCCTGTGACACCCCCCCCCCCACTGTGGCACTTGTCAGCTGAAATGATCCGGTAGCCAAGAAGTGCAGTACATTGAGGACCTTCTCCAGGGGGCTGAGTGCTTGGGAGCACAGGGTGGGTGATGTGAGGTCATCCTCCCACTCACTGACCAGGTCGAGTATTATGTGTGGTGGAAACCTGTACCTCCCATACACCTGGTCATCAGGCATACCAAATAGGCTGGTTCTGGGTGTGAGGATTCTAGCCCTGACTATCCTTCTCCTCCTCCTGCGGTATCCCACGGCCACTGCTGCTAGGAACGGTATATTCAACCTGGCGTCTGAGCTTGTTTGTTGTTTGCGCACTCTTTTATGCTGCGCGGGACGTGCGCCTGCTTCATGCTGGCGTACGTGTTTCAGGATTGGACCTTTTATTTTTTGGCGCGTTGTAGGCGACCGTGTAAATCTTCCCACCCACCCCAGGAATACACGTAACACGCTCTCCCAGGCCCAGTCGCGAGTAAATAATCCCGCCCACCCCTGGAAAATACGTACCCCATCCTCACAGGCCCAGTCGCGTGTGGAACTTCACGCTCACACACAGAAATACACGTACCCTGCAAATTCGCGTGTGAAACTTCCCGCGCACCCCGAAAAACACGTACCCTGCTGGTATCGCGTGTGGAAGTTCACACTGACCCATGATACACGTACCCTGATGGAATTGCGTGTGAGACTACCCGCGCACCCCGGGAATACACGTACCCAGGCAAATCGCACGGCTGGGGGTGGGGGTGCTGGGAGACATGAGTGAGGGCCTGGTGGAGGGTGCCCCACAGTGCTGGGGGGTGGGGGTCCAAGGGGACATGAGTGGGGGCCTGGTGGAGGGTGCCCCACAGTGCTGGGGAGTGGGGGTGCAGGGAGACATGAGGTGGACATGAGTTAGGGCCTGGTGGAGGGTGCCCCTGACTGGTGGGGGGTGGGGGTGCTGGGAGACATGAGTGGGGGCCTGGTGGAGGGTGCCCCTGGATGCAGGGGGTTGGGGGTGCAGGGGGACATGAGTGGGGGCCTGGTGGAGGGTGCCCCTGACTGGTGGGGGGTGGGGTGCTGGGAGACATGAGTGGGGGCCTGGTGGAGGGTGCCCCACTGTGCTGGGGGGTGGGGGTGCAGGGAGATATGAGTGGGGTCCTGGTGGAGGGTGCCCCACAGTGCTGGGGGGTGGGGGTGCAGGGGGACATGAGTGGGGGCCTGGGGGAGGGTGCCCCACAGTGCTGGGGGGTGGGGCGCAGGGGGACATGAGTGGGGGCCTGGTGGAGGGTGCCCCACAGTGCTGGGGGTGGGGGTGCAGGGAGACATGAGTTGGACATGAGTAGGGGCCTGGTGGAGGGTGCCCCACAGTGCTGGAGGGTGGGGGTGCAGGGGGACATGAGTGGGGGCCTGATGGAGGGTGCCCCTGACTGGTGGGGGGTGGGGGTGCTGGGAGACATGAGTGGGGGCCTGGTGGAGGGTGCCCCCCAGTGATGGGGTTGGGGGTGCAGGGAGACATGAGTGGGGGCCTGGTGGAGGGTGCCCCTGACTGGTGGGGGGTCGGGGTGCTGGGAGACATGAGTGGGGGCCTGGTGGAGGGTGCCCCACAGTGCTGCGGGGTGGGGGTGCAGGGAGACATGAGTGGGGGCCTGGTGGAGGGTGCCCCCGACTGGTGGGGTGTGGGGGTGCTGGGAGACAGGAGTGGGGGCCTGGTGGAGGGTGCCCCACAGTGCTGGGGGGTGGGGGTGCAGGGAGACATGAGTGGGGGCCTGGTGAATGGTTCCCCTGACTGGTGGGGGGTGGGGGTGCTGGGAGACATGAGTGGGGGCCTGGTGGAGGGTGCCCCTGGATGCAGGGGGGTGGGGGTGCAGGGGGACATGAGTGGGGGCCTGGTGGAGGGTGCCCCTGACTGGTGGGGGTGGGGGTGCAGGGAAACATGAGTGGGGGCCTGGTGGAGGGTGCCCCTGACTGGTGGGGGTGGGGGTGCTGGAAAACATAGGTGGGGGCCTGGTGGAGGGTGCCCCACAGTGCTGGGGGGTGGGGGTGCAGGGGGACATGAGTGGGGGCCTGGTGGAGGGTCCCCCACAGTGCTGGGGGGTGGGGGTGCCGGGAGACATGAGTTGGAAAATGAGGGTGGGCCTGGCGGAGGGTGCCCCATAGTGCTGGGGGGTGGGAGTGCAGGGGGACATGAGTGGGGGCCTGGTGGAGGGTGCCCCTGACTGGTGGGGGGTGGGGGTGCTGGGAGACATGAGTGGGGGCCTAGTGGAGGGTGCCCCACAGTGCTGGGGGTGGGGGTGCAGGGAGACATGACTGGGGGTCTGGTGGAGGGTGCCCCTGACTGGTGGGGGGTGGGGGTGCTGGGAGACATGAGTGGGGGCCTGGTGGAGGGTGCCCATGATTGGTGGGGGGTGGGGGTGCAGGGAGACATGAGTGGGGGCCTTGAGGGGGGTGCCCATGACTGGTGGGGGGGTGGGGGTGCTGGGAGACAGGAGTGGGGGCCTGGTGGAGGGTGCCCCACAGTGCTGGGGGTGGGGGTGCAGGGAGACATGAGTTGGACATGAGTGGTGGCCTGGTGGAGTGTGCCCCACAGTGCTGGGGGGTGGGGTGCAGGGAGACATGAGTGGGGGCCTGGTGGAGGGTGCCCCTGACTGGTGGGGGGTGGGGGTGCAGGGAGACATGAGTGGGGGCCTGGTGGAGGGTGCCCCTGACTGGTGGGGGGTGGGGGTTGTTAGGCGGAAACCTGTGCAGTTCCCTCTGGGACCACTGCAAAAGATTTAGGACTACAGGCGTTTGGCGGTGAACCCACTTGGTAGCAGTCTGTACCACACAGATTCACTTGGTAGCTGTGGCTGAGCAGTCAGACCTCCCTCAAGAAGAGTTGAGCAGTATGTGGAGTATACAAAATAGGGCAATTCTTCACAGCAAGACAAGTAAACACACAACAAGGCTTACTGTAAAGATATTAGGGTATTTATTTATAATGAAACATCTATGGAAAACACGAAGGCAAATCATGGAAAACAAATCAAACACAATTACTCTACGAAGTAGAAAAACAATCAATCCCCCTAGCAATATATCGACAACTCTAGGTTCTACCGGCACCACTTATTTTCAGACAGAGGTTTATACCTTAACCTAGATGACACTCGAATATTAGTTAGGACGGAAGAGAAAAAGATAGGCAGGTTACGAAATCAACACAGTTCGATCCAACGCAGATAAAATGCAAGGCAAGAAGGCAAGAATCACAATAGGTCATAAAGTTCAGAGGCCAGGCCCACTCGGTGAGAGGCAAGGCGTGATGTCCCAAAAGTCTCTAGCGAAGATGCATTCAAGTCTTATAGCAAATTGTTATCGGCAGGTTGAACCATTTCAGAACAAAGAATGAGAAAATCTTGGAGGCGACCCAACGGAACGGAGAGGATTAAGACACCTCACTCGAACCGATCGAAAGGGAAGCCAGGCGGACACCGTACCTTGTTGTGGAGGGCAGCTCCGGCGGGGGCAGTAGTTCCTGGTGGTGGATGCACGTCGGGTCTTTGCCAAGAGTAGAGATGATCTCAACGTCGAAGAAAAGTGAAGTCCGGTGCACCACCAGGGAAGAGACCAGCCGCGGGTGCTCCGTCACAAGGCACCACCTTTTGGTCGCGGTTTCAGGGGTAGTGGCTATCCGGTCGCCGGGGTGCTTCTGCACGGGCAATTCGACCACTGCGTCCTGAGGCGAATACAAAGGGGACTGGTTGTTCCCACCAGTCAGGGGAAGAGACTCTCAGGCAGGGAGATCTCCTCTGTCGTCGGGAAATGGTGAGTCGGTCCCGCAGGGCTCCACTGGAGGTGTCGTCGTGCAGGTCGGCTCAGCGTTACCCTCGTCGGATTCTTAGGTCCTGTGGCGACTTCTGAAGATCCAGTCCCAAAAGCCCTGCTTTTATGCAGAAAACCCCCATTCATTCAACCTAGCTTGTCAATCAACACATGCTAAGTGGTGAGCGGGAACGCTCACCACTTGGGCCAATCACTCCAGAGTGCGACCTGAGTTGGCAAGGCAACTCGGTCCAGGGTGCCTAAACCCCCTCCCACACCCCTGTGGTAACCCAGACAGAATGGCACCACTTTGGAGGGTCTCTGTCCAGAGGCCCGCCAAAAGTGGAACAAAGGGCTCAACTTTTGGTTTAGGAGTCACAGAGACGAACACAGACGCCATTTTACAAACCGAGTTCTGGCAGAAAATACCATCCGATAAACTTATTTAGGATAAGTAGACCGGGGGTACGTTAGAGATTAACAAGAAAAAGAACTAATCTCCAACAATGGGACGAATCCCATAGGGTTATGTCCGGGGTCGAACATAACAAGTTGTTTCCACTGCCACCAGCCAAAACTCGACGAGGGGGGACGGGACAGTGCCCTCTCGAGTAACAGATCAGGAGTAATCGAATTACCCCTACTAGTACGTCCACAATAAGATGGTGTGTACTAGTTCTGTTAGTAAATTTAGGTCTAGTAAAGCCAATGGTGAATTTACATGCCCGGGGAGACAGTAGTCAATCCCCGGGTATGGAGTCTATGGTGGAGGTCCGCTAGGACGCCCCAGTGTTACGGCACGTAGGGTGCGGTGTAACACACATAGAAAAACATATGAGACCCTATGGAGTAAAAGACCCCATGGCCCATCGAACACATTGACATTTCAAGGAATTACACACATACATGTCCAAGAGTGGGAGAAAAGAGTCCCACTCTTGGCAGGATGGAAAAAAACAAACTCCAGAAATCCAGCAAAGCTGCTGGGGGACTCACTAGGTTAGGAAATTCAGCCTAAACAGATAATTCTCCCTAACACTCGCCCCCCCCAAACTAAGGGACAGGAGGATTTAATCCACTCCTGGATGAATCTCATACCTCTAGTCGATGACATACATCCTAGAGAGACCATCAGCATTTTGGTGGTGACATCCTGACCTGTGCTCAATGGTGAAATCAAACCCTTGCAGGCAGAACGACCATCTCAATAGTTTTGGGTTTTCCCCTTTCATTTGCATTAACCATCTCAAGGGTTGGTGGTCAGTCTGAATGACGAAAGTAGAACCATACAAGTATGGCCTAAACTTCTTCAGAGCCCACACGATAGCAAAGCACTCTCTTTCGATTGTTGTCCACCTTGTTTCAGGATCCTTCAGCTTGTGGCTGATGAAGCAAACGGGGTGCTCCCTACCTTTCCCATCCAGTTGACTGAGTACGGCACCTATTCCTACATTTGAAGCATCTGTCTGCACAATGAAGTGTTGGCGGTAATCAGGAGCTCTGAGTACTGGGGCTTGGCAAAGAGCCTTTTTCAGGTTTTCAAAAGCCTGATTGCATTCCTCGTTCCATCTAACCTTCTTAGGAAATTTGGGCGAGGAGATGACATTCAGTGGAGAAGCTATGGTCCCATAGTTCTCTATGAAATTCCTGTAATACCCGGTGAGGCCTAGGAAGGCTCTCACCTGGGTTTGAGTAGTCGGTGTTGTCCAATTTTGCACAGCTTCAATTTTACTGAGCAAAGGCCTTATTTCTCCACCGCCTACCTCATGCCCAAGATAGACTACCTTACTCTGTCCAATTTGGCATTTACTCGCCTTTATGGTCAGATTGGCACGTCCAAGAGCCTGCAAAACATCTCTCAGGTGGTTTACATGTCCTTCCCAGGAATTGCTGAACACTGCGATGTCATCCAAGTATGCCATGCAGAAGTCCTCCATCCCATTCAGAACCTGGTTTACCATCCGTTGAAACGTAGCAGGTGCATTTTTCAATCCGAAAGGCATTACCTTAAACTGGTATAAGCCAACGGGGGTAGAAAATGCAGTTTTCTCCTTGGCATGGTCTGTCAGGGCTATTTGCCAATAGCCTGACGTCAAGTCAAATGTGCTGAGGAACTTGGCGGCACCAAGTTTGTCCACCAACTCATCTGTTCTTGGCAAAGGGTGGGCATCAGTCTTGGTGACTGCATTAAGAGCTTTATAATCCACGCAGAATCTAAGTTCTTTAGATCCGGCCTTTGGTACTAACACAACTGGGCTAGACCATGGACTAGTAGAGGGCTCTATTACCCCGAGATCAAGCATCTTGCTGAACTCACCTTTGATGTGGGTTCGTACGTTTTCTGACATGCGGTATCCTCTGCTTTTGACTGGCAGACAGTCACCAGTGAGTATGTCGTGCTGGCCCCAAGGGGTCAAGCCTGGCGAAAGCGAGAACAGAGAGGCAAACCGATTCAACATAGATTTGCACTCTTCTTGTTGCTCGGGTGTCAGATTGGAGGAGAGATTCACTCCTTCAATTTTTTCATCTAAAGGTAAGCCTCTGAGGAGATCCGGAAGAGCTTCACTCTCTTCTTCTTCCTCGGACGACGCTAGAAGCAACGCTCCTACATCAGGTCGCGAGACATACGCTTTAAGTCGGTTGGTGTGAAAGACTGTCGGAGCCTCCTTATGATTGCCCAAGTCCACCAGATAGTTAACCTCTCCGAGTTTACCCATTACTCGAAAGGGTCCCATCCACTTATCTTGCAATGCCCTCTGCCTTGTTGGGATCATAACGAGAACGAGCTGGTCTTGAGCGAACTCAACCATGTTAGCCTGTTGATTGTGCCAGTGCTTGACCAATGCTTGTCCAGCTTTCAAGTTATCGCTTGCTTCCGTCATCATGTGTGACATTCTCCTCCGGAGACCTATCACGTAGTCAGTCACTCTGACTGGCTTGGGGGAAGGAGCACTCTCCAACCCCTCCTTAATCAGGGCCAATGGACCTCTGACGGGATGACCATAGAGAAGTTCGAAGGGCGAGTAACCTACGCCTTCCTGAGGGACTTCTCTATAAGCAAAGAGAAGGCATGGCAGTAGAAGGTCCCACTTACGTTTAAGGGGTTCCTCTAAAGCACCTATCATGCTCTTCATGGTTCGGTTGAACCGTTCTACCAACCCATTGGTTTGGGGGTGGTAAGCTGTTGAGAACTTGTAAGTAACTCCACAGGTTTTCCACATGGCTTTCATGTAGTGGGACATAAAGTTTGACCCCCTGTCAGAGATTACTTCCTTAGGAAACCCGATCCTAGTAAAAATACCAAGGAGGGCCTTAGCCACAGCCGGAGCTGTAACAGTCCTCATAGGAATTGCCTCAGGATACCTAGTAGCATGGTCTACTATAACAAGGATAAACCTGTTGCCTGAGTAGGTTGGAGGATCAAGGGGACCAACAATGTCAATACCTACTCTCTCAAATGGGACTCCCACAACTGGGAGAGGCACTAAAGGTGCCACATTCTTGGAGCCAACCATACCAGAGATCTGGCAGGTGTGGCAGCTCCTGCAGTGTCTTTCTACTTCGGCCCCCATCTTTGGCCAATAGAAGTAGAGAGCGAGCCTTTCCTTAGTCTTCTTGAAACTCAAGTGACCAGCCAAAGGAATCTCGTGGGCTAACTGCAAGAACTGTGGTCTGTTCTCTTGGGGTACTACAAGTCATTTGTAGTCTCCAGGTGCAGACTCGGTCGGTTCACTGTAGAAGAGGCCATCTTCCCAGTGCAACCTGTGTTTCCCAGGCTCTTGCCCTTCAGCCTGAGCTTCTGCCTGGTGGCGAAGACCTTCCAGAGTTGGACATTCTCTCTGTCCCTTACTGAAGTCTGCCCTGCTGGGTCCACCTTCTGCCAGTAAAGACTGCAGCTCAGGATGGTCAACAGGATCCAGATCTCCAATGACTTCCTGGCCTTCCATTAGCTCTTCCTCAGAGTCTAATTCTACCACACAGGGTTGTACCTCCCTCTCAGCCTCGGCTGGAGGTGGAGTTACGGGTGTAACTTTGGACAACCGCGGGGAAGTCTGTGTTGGCTTCACTGAAATGCTGGCTGCTGGTTTCGGGATAGAAGCCTTAGGTTTCCCTTTTGCTTCTGCGGTCTTGGAGACAGCGGCCGACAATTCCAGTGGAGCGTAGTGATTTCTTTCTTCATCATCTCCCCGAGAGTACAGCGCATGGTCCTCTCTCTTGCAGGTCTGGTTAGCTCCTGTAACCGTTTACTAGGAGGTCTGGGAGTATGCGATACAACTCCGAGAGTTTTCCAATCGTTACCCAACAGTACACGTCCTGGTACCTCACTCTGTATGCTGACAGGTATCTTCACAGTCATGTCGTCACACTGGATGAGAACTGGTAATTGGGGAAGCATCTGCACAGGCCCTGCAGCTAACTTGGTGAGGCGTTTGGGTGCCTTAGCAACATCCTCGGCCTGAAAAAACGTTTTATCCACCACAGTTATGCTGGCCCCAGTGTCCCTACTGGAAGGAGTCTCCTGACCATTCACCTGGACACTGTCCTTATGATTCTCTTTAATATTATCGCGGATAGAATTATAGACATCTAAATTCTGTTGTTCCCACAACCCCAGAGATACTAAAGAAACGCTGGCTGAGACTCCAATGGGTTCGTCAGCTAGCAGTAGAAAGTTTTCACTTGCCATTTGGACTTCCTCCTCTAGAGCGAAGGCCAAGGAGACAAGCTGGACCCCTGAAGGTTTACCCTTACATCTGGGATCTCCTTTCACGTGATCAGTCGAGCCACAAACAAAGCATTTACCGAATGCTTTCTGGAATGGCGGCTTGTTCTGACCTCCTTCCGGTTTGGCACCAGAAGACACACTATTCTGCTGTGGTTTTCCCGGTGGCTTACCCTTCTGGTTTTGTTTGGGGCCCTCTTTGGAATGTGAGTTATTCGAATTCTCTTTTGAGTCTTTTTTAGGCTGTTTTCCCTTGTCCTTTTTCTGAGTTGCCCCAGAATCCTTATGAGTAGCCCTGTTGGCAACCCACAAGTCAGCAGCCTCAGCTAGCTCCCTGGAATCCATTTCCTTCGAATCAGCCAAGTGCAGTCTAAGCTCAGGAGAACAGGCATCATAAATAGACTCCAACATAAAAAGATTCCTCATAACCCTCATAAGTGTTCACTTTGTAACCCTTACTCCATCCCTCTAAGTTTTTCAACCCTTCACTCACCCAGGTAGCCCAAGGGGTACCATCATGCTTTTTGAGGGTTCTAAACCTCTTAAGATACTGGGAAGGGGTCTTCCCGAATCTAGCTATCAAAGCTAGTTTCACACTTTCGTAATCCGTCTTATCCGCGTCCCCCAACTCCATTACCACATCAGTCGCAACAGGAGGGAGCCTAGAGAACAACCAGGGAAGCAACGCATTCCCGGTGATGTCCTGGAGCCCATGATTGTATTCAAACAGTTTCAACCAATCCAACACATCGAATCTCGGTTCATACATACCCACTAATTCCTTCGGCATCCGGGGTCTTTTGGGACTGGAGCTCCTAGAGGAACCAGAGGAGAGAGAAGCATTTTCCATAGACAACTTTTTCATCTCTAACTCGTGATTAAGTTCTATTTCCCTGAGTCTCAACTCAGCTTGCTTCTGCTCAGCCTGGGCATTCATCCGTCTGAACTCAAGCTCTTGGTTTCGTTCAGATTGAGCCAAGAACCGTTTGTACTCTAGTTCGAGCTTCATTTTTTCAAGTTCAAAATAAGCAGGGTTACTTGTGGGACCTGATATGGGCCCCGTAGGCACAGCTGGTAAGGCAGGTAGAGGAGCAGGTGAGACAGTTTCGTTAGCCTCACCGCCCTCGTCAGCCTCTTCATCGCTATCATCAGAATTACGATTCAGATCAACACCATCACTGTTATCTACAGTCGCTGGAGAGATTGGTTCCTCTGAACCAGTACCCAGACTTTGGTTCGCCAGCAATCTCTCGATTAGTTCTAACTTCTTGCCTCTTACAGAAAGATTCTCTTGTCTACAGAGAGCTCGCAGACCCTCAGTATTTTCACCTGACAAAGACTCTTGACTGTAAGTTTCCATCGTAGACATGTTTTTTGAAAGTTGCTTTTTGTGCAAAGTTTTGTGGTTAATTATCCTACAGAGTCGAAAAGCACTCTAAACTGTATACTCGATACAAATCCCACCGCTGTACACGAGTGTTAGGCGGAAACCTGTGCAGTTCCCTCTGGGACCACTGCAAAAGATTTAGGACTACAGGCATTTGGCTGTGAACCCACTTAGCAGCAGTCTGTACCACACAGATTCACTTGGTAGCTGTGGCTGAGCAGTCAGACCTCCCTCAAGAAGAGTTGAGCAGTATGTGGAGTATACAAAATAGGGCAATTCTTCACAGCAAGACAAGTAAACACGCAACAAGACTTAGTGTAAAGATATTACGGTAATTATTTATAATGAAACATCTATGGAAAACACTAAGGCAAATCATGGAAAACAAATCAAACACAATTACTCTACGAAGTAGAAAAACGATCAATCCCCCTAGCAATATATCGACAACTCTAGGTTCTACCGGCACCACTTATTTTCAGACACAGGTTTATACCTTAACCTAGATGACACTCGAATATTAGTTAGGGCGGGAGAGAAAAACATAGGCAGGTTACGAAATCAACACAGTTTGATCCTACGCGGATAAAATGCAAGGCAAGAAGGCAAGAATCACAATAGGTCATAAAGTTCAGAGGCCAGGCCCACTCGGTGAGAGGCAAGGCGCGATGTCCCAAAAGTCTCTAGCGAAGATGCATTCAAGTCTTATAGCAAATTGTTATCGGCAGGTTGAACCAGTTCAGAACAAAGAATGAGAAAAGCTTGGAGGCGACCCAACGGAACGGAGAGGATTAAGACACCTCACTCGAACCGATCGAAAGGGAAGCCAGGCGGACACGGTACCTTGTTGTGGAGGGCAGCTCCGGCGGGGGCAGTTCAGTTGTTCCTGGTGGTGGATGCACGTCGGGTCTTTGCCAAGAGTAGAGATGATCTCGTCGTCGAAGAAAAGTGAAGTCCGATGCACCACCAGGGAAGAGACCAGCCGCGGAGTGCTCCGTCACAAGGCACCACCTTTTGGTCGCGGTTTCAGGGGTAGTGGCTATCCGGTCGCCGGGGTGCTTCTGCACGGGCAATTCGAGCACTGCGTCCTGAGGCGAATACAAAGGGGACTGGTTGTTCCCACCAGTCAGGGGAAGAGACTCTCCGGCAGGGAGATCTCCTCTGTCGTCGGGAAGTGGTGAGTCGGTCCCGCAGGGCTCCACCGGAGGTGTCGTCATGCAGGTCGGCTCAGCATTACCCTCGTCGGATTCTTAGGTCCTGTGGCGACTTCTGAAGATCCAGTCCCAAAAGCCCTGCTTTTATGCAGAAAACCCCCATTCATTCAGCCTAGCTTGTCAATCAACACATCCTAAGTGGTGAGCGGGAACGCTCACCACTTGGGCCAATCACTCCAGAGTGCGACCTGAGTTGGCAAGGCAACTCGGTCCAGGGTGCCTAAACCCCCTCCCACACCCCTGTGGTAACCCAGACAGAATGGCACCACTTTGGAGGGTCTCTGTCCAGAGGCCCGCCAAAAGTGGAACAAAGGGCTCAACCTTTGGTTTAGGAGTCACAGAGACGAACACAGACGCCATTTTACAAACCGAGTTCTGGCAGAAAATACCATCCGATAAACTTATTTAGGATAAGTAGACCGGGGGTACGTTAGAGATTAACGAGAAAAAGTAGTAATCTCCAACAATGGGACGAATACCATAGGGTTATGTCCGGGGTTGAACATAACAAGTAGTTTCCAATGCCACCAGCCAAAACTCGACGAGGGGGGACGGGACAGTGCCCCCTCGAGTAACAGATCAGGAGTAATCGAATTACCCCTACTAGTACGTCCACAATAAGATGGTGTGTTCTAGTTCTGTTAGTAAATTTAGGTCTAGTAAAGCCAATGGTGACTTTACATGCCCGGGGAGACAGTAGTCAGTCCCCGGGTATGGAGTCTATGGTGGAGGTCCGCTAGGACGCCCCAGTGTTACGGCACGTAGGGTGCGGTGTAACACACATAGAAAAACATATGAGACCCTATGGAGTAAAAGACCACATGGCCCATCGAACACATTGACATTTCAAGGAATTACACACATACAAGTCCAAGAGTGGGAGAAAAGAGTCCCACTCTTGGCAGGATGGAAAAAAACAAACTCCAGAAATCCAGCAAAGCTGCTGGGGACTCACTAGGTTAGGAAATTCAGCCTAAACAGAGAATTCTCCCTAACAGGGGTGCAGGGGGACATGAGTGGGGGCCTGGTGGAGGGTGCCCCTGGATGCAGGGGGGTGGGGGTGCAGGGGGACATGAGTGGGGGCCTGGTGGAGGGTGCCCCTGACTGGTGGGGGATGGGGGTGCAGGGAAACATGAGTGGGGGCCTGGTGGAGGGTGCCCCTGACTGGTGGGGGGTGGGGGTGCTGGGAGACATGAGTGGGGGCCTGGTGGAGGGTGTCCCACAGTGCTGGGTGGTGGGGGTGCTGGGAGACATGAGTGGGGGCCTGGTGGAGGGTGCCCCACAGTGCTGGGGGGTGGGGGTGCAGGGAGACATGAGTGGGGGCCTGATGGAGGGTGTCCCACAGTGCTGGGGGGTGGGGGTGCAGGGGGACATGAGTGGGGGCCTGTTGGAGGGTTCCCCACAGTGCTGGGGGTGGGGGTGCAGGGAGACATGAGTTGGACATGAGTGGGGGCCTGGTGGAGGGTGCCCTTGACTGGTGGGGGGTGGGGGTGCTGGGAGACAGGAGTGGGGGCCTGGTGGAGGGTGCCCCACAGTGCTCGGGCGTGGGGGTGCAGGGAGACATGAGTTGGACATGAGTGGGGGCCTGGTGGAGGGTGCCCCTGATTGGTGGGGGGTGGGAGTGCTGGGAGACATGAGTGGGGGCCTGGTGGAGGGTGCCTCTGGATGCAGGGGGGTGGTGCAGGGGGACATGACTGGGGGCCTGGTGGAGGGTGCCCTGACTGGTGGGGGGTGGGGGTGCTGGGAGACATGAGTGGGGGCCTGGTGGAGGGTGCCCCACAGTGGTGGGGGGTGGGGGTGCATGGAGACATGAGTGGGGGCCTGGTGGAGGGTGCCCCACAGTGCTGGGGGGTGGGGGTGCAGGGGGACATGAGTGCGGGCCTGGTGGAGGGTGCCCCTGACTGGTGGGGGTGGGGGTGCTGGGAGACATGAGTGGGGGCCTGGTGGAGGGTGCCCCACAGTGCTGGGGGGTGGGGGTGCAGGGAGACATGAGTGGGGGCCTGGTGGAGGGTGCCCCTGACTGGTGGTGGGTGGGGTGCAGGGGGACATGAGTGGGGGCCTGGTGGAGGGTGCCCCTGACTGGTGGGGGGTGGGGTGCTGGGAGACAGGAGTGGGGGCCTGGTGGAGGGTGCCCCACAGTGCTGGGGGGTGGGGGTGCAGGGAGACATGAGTTGGACATGAGTGGGGGCCTGGTGGAGGGTGCCCCACAGTGCTGGGGGTTGGGGGTGCAGGGAGACATGAGTGGGGGCCTGGTGGAGGGTGCCCCTGACTGGTGGGGGGTGGAGGGAGACATGAGTGGGGGCCTGGTGGAGGGTGCCCCACAGTGCTGGGGGATGGGGGTGCAGGGAGACATGAGTGGGGGCCTGGTGGAGGGTGCCCCTGGATGTAGGGGGGTGGGGGTGCAGGGGGACATGAGTGGGGGCCTGGTGGAGGGTGTCCCTGACTGGTGGGGGTGGGGGTGCTGGGAGACATGAGTGGGGGCCTGGTGGAGGGTGCCCCTGGATGCAGGGGGGTGGTGCAGGGGACATGAGTGGGGGCCTGGTGGAGGGTGCCCCTGACTGGTATGGGGGTGGGAGTGCTCGGAGACATGAGTGGGGGCCTGGTGAAGGGTGCCCCTGGATGCAGGGGGGTGGTGCAGGGGACATGAGTGGGGGCCTGGTGGAGGGTGCCCCTGACTGGTGGGGGGTGGGGGTGCTGGGAGACATGAGTGTGTGCCTGGTGGAGGGTGCCCCACAGTGCTGGGGGGTGGGGGTGCAGGGAGACATGATTGGGGGCCTGGTGGAGGGTACCCCACAGTGCTGGGTGGTCGGGTGCAGGGGGATATGAGTGGGGGCCTGGTGGAGGGTGCCTCTGACTGGTGGGGGGTGGGGGTGCTGGGAGACATGAGTGGGGGCCTGGTAGAGGGTGCCCCACAGTGCTGGGGCATGCAGGTGTAGGGAGACATGAGTGGGGGCCTGGTGGACGGTGCCCCTGACTGGTGGGGGGTGGGGTGCTGGGAGACAGGAGTGGGGGCCTGGTGGAGGGTGCCCCACCGTGCTAAGGGGTGGGGGTGCAGGGTGACATGAGTTGGACATGAGTGGGGGCCTGGTGGAGGGTGCCCCACAGTGCTGGGGGTGGGGGTGCAGGGAGACATGATTGGGGGCCTGGCGGAGGGTGCCCCTGACTGGTGGGGGGTGGGGGTGCAGGGAGACATGAGTGGGGGCCTGGTGGAGGCTGCCCCTGGTTGGTGGGGGGTGGGGTGCTGGGAGACAGGAGTTGGGCCCTCGTGGAGGGAGCCCCACAGTGATGGGGGGTGGGGGTGCAGGGAGACATGAGTTGGACATGAGTGGGGGCCTGGTGGAGCGTGCCCCACAGTGCTGGGGGGTGGGGCTGCAGGGAGACATGAGTGGGGGCCTGGTGGAGGGTGCCCCTGACTGGTGGGGGGTGGGGGTGCTAGGAGACATGAGTGGGGGCCTGGTGGAGCGTGCCCCACAGTGCTGGCGGGTGGGGGTGCAGGGAGACATCAGTGGGGGCCTGGTGGAGGGTGCGCCTGGATGCAGGGGGGTGGGGGTGCAGGGGGACATGAGTGGGGGCCTGGTGGAGGGTGCCCCTGACTGGTGGGGGGTGGGGGTGCTGGGAGACATGAGTGGGGGCCTGGTGGAGGGTGCCCGACTTTGCTGGGGGGTGGGGGTGCAGGGAGACATGAGTGGGGGCCTGTTGGAGGGTGCCCCTGACTGGTGGGGGGTGGGGTGCTGGGAGACATGAGTGGCGGCCTGGTGGAGGGTGCCCCACAGTGCTGGGGGGTGGGGGTGCAGGGGGACATGAGTGGGGGCCTGGTGGAGGGTGCCCCTGACTGGTGGGGGGTGGGGGTGCTGGGAGACATGAGTGGGGGCCTGGTGGAGGGTGCCCCTGGATGCAGGGGGGTCGGTGTGCAGGGGTACATGAGTGGGGGCCTGGTGGAGGGTGCCCCACAGTGCTGGGGGGTGGGGGTGCAGGGAGACATGCGTTGGTGGGCAGTAGTGCACAGTGACATGTGGGTTGGCTGCAGGGCATGGCCATGGTGGATGGGCTGCCTGCGGGACATGTGCAGGGGTGCAGGGTAGTCCCCTGTGGTGTGTCCCACCTGCAGGGGCCGTGGAGGGTGTAGAGGGAACAGCTGGGAGGACCCACATGGCCAATTCACGTGTGGGACTCCCCGGCACCTCCGAAATACACATAGGCTGCTGGATTCGCGTGTGGAATTTGCTGTGCACCCGGAGTACACGTACTCTGCTGAAATTGCGTGTGGAACTTCACGCGCACACCGAAATACAAGTACCCTGCTAATTCGCGTTGGAAACTTCACGCGCAACCCGGAATACACGTGCCCAGGCCAATCGCGTGTGGAACTTCCCGCGAACCCCGTAATACACGCACACGCTATTTTTCACACAGCCGGTGTCCGTGTTTGTCGGTACCCCTTTGCACCTCATTTGTCCTACAGGGCCACTGTATGGACCATTCATCATAGCTGTATATGGGTGCTTTTTTTTAGTACACATTTTGGCGCACATTTATTTCAGGCGCAGGGACGCTACCGCCTGCTTTCTTGTGGCGTACTTGTTTGGCCCTGTGTGGGTCTTTCACCGTGCGCTGGTTTGCCCTATTCGATTCCATGAATACGAGTTGTAGGCGAGCGTGTGGGCGTTCTGCGCACTTGCCTCCTGTACTTCCCCCGTGACGCCCCCCCCTGCACTATGTGCGATTTCGCAGTGGCCGTGGCGCACGCCATTGGATGACCTGTGCGCTGGCGTGCGCCGCGCACTTTTTCAGCGCACATCCAATGTTTTTCTCGCGCACGGACTTCCATGAATCGATGTGCGCTGGTTGCCCTGCGATTTTCGCAGTTGCACTGCGATTTTCGCACTTTTACTGCGAATCGCATGTTTTGGCACCTCTGCGCAGGAATTTTCGGCGCACATTAATTCCATGAATCGGCCAGTTAATCTTTAGTGGTGGCTCTGAAAGAACCTTCTTTCCTTTTTGGGCGGTTTGTTAACAAACACCTTTTTTTCCTTTCTTTGTGCTTTTAAGTACATTAGTACTGTACAGATCTTCCCTTACCATTTTCTACAGGAACCTTTTCAATTCATTCCTAACATTGTAAAGGAAAATTGCATTTCTGACATCTGTGAAATGAACTCCATCTTGACAAAAACAATTTACACCATCAGAACTCATATTATCAATCTCAAAAGATGACATTGCTGCTGCATATAAAATGCAGATGCAGCTTTATTGACAGCCTGCATTGATTCTTCCATTTTTGGACTGAAAAAGTTTGTTGGACATCTCCATATTTGCCTTTGATTTATTTCTGAAAAAAAATATCTTGGCAGCAGGACACAGTTCCATTAGGCTTTTAAAGAAATCCTTCAAGGCAACCTGCAAATACACTGTAGTCACAAACCCCAAAATGTCCCCTCCACAATGCACAATTACAATGTCTGGACATTTAAAGTGAGCCATACTCTCACAGAATGAAAACAAGCTTGCCCCGTTAAGCCACAAACTGTATGCCACACAACTTCCACTTCTACCAATCCAATAGTTCTGAAGATGCCATGATTTTCAGAATAAACCTTCAATGACTTAATTGACGAGTCCCCCAGAATCCACACAGTTTGCCTTTGCAAACACATAGCCTTAGCCATTTTGAGTGCTCTCACAACTCATGCAAAAAAAAAGCTGGCTAATCCCCACAGTCCCCTTTCCATGCCAAGCATCCGCAAAAGACCTGGATGTGGCATATGCTAACCGCGGACTACTGCATTGTCCGCGGACATCGAAATACAGGGGCAGCCCTTCTTCCCTTTCCACTTTCATGTTCTGAACACTCCCTCATTGACTGCTTTCAAAGAGTCACACATCCATCCACCAATCACATCCAAAACCTCTGCACCTAACCCTGTTATCACCCTTGAACACTTCAGATGTACACCTGAACTCTAACCGTACATATCTCCTGTTAATGAAAGGCATCTGCATAATAAACTACCGTGCAACTGTCCAAGATTTCTATTTCCAGATTCAATAAGATCTGCATCTGACAATACTAGTACAGGTATGCTTATATTAAAAAAAAAATCTTGAACTCTTTCACAAATATATATAGAGGGAGTTCCTGCTACTTACCCTGTAATGCACTTCTCAATAAGCATATTCTCTTTTTTATCCACTCTAGCAAATGCCATGCATTGCAGCATTTACCACCTGCTCACATGAAGCAGCAAACAATTAGAATGCTCTGTATTTCAAAATCTTTCTTTTTACAAGCATTGTGATGAAAGTTAAAAAATGCATATGTACATGAACAGCAGCACTGCGTCACTGTTTCATAAAAGAAAGGACACGAAGATCAAATAGATCTGTAGACCATTTTCAAGTGGCACTTATTATCTGGCACTTTAATATGTTAACAGCACATGCATACATCCCAACATCACCCATTCCAATTTATAGGTGCTTATTAAGTCGTTATGTTTTCCTTTGTATACTGTCACTTCCAATTCCACTTTGCTACATTATAAAACTCAAAATGCAAGTTCCAGAATGCAAAAAAAAAAAAGCATGACTGAACTTCAAGATGCGAAACTATGACATGTATATCAAATAAACATATAAAATGATGTGCTCTTCAAAGTATTTCTTTTTGGAAGCATTTCCAAGAAAGTAAAAAAAAATGCATATCTGCATATATAGCAGCACTGTGTCACTTTTTCATCAAAGAAAGTAAAAGCAGATAAAATGGATTTGTACACATTTATAATTAGCATTCAGTGTGTGCGAGTTTAATATATTGACAGTACATGTATACTTCCTAACATAACCCATTCAAATATTCAGCTGGTTATGCAGCACTAATTCTTTCTCTCCAATCTGGGACTTGTACCTTTATCATTGGAAAAGTAAACTACAAGTCGCAGAACGCAAACAAAAAATAAAGGACTACATGAATACTACAGATTAGAATACATCATGTTGGAAAATATGCATATGCGCCTAACATATTGAACTTCCACACACCAACTGCCATTTAAAAGTATACTACAAATCTTTTCCATCAACTTTTCTTCGCTTTTACAAAACGTTACAAAGTTTCTATAAATGCACATAAGTATTTCGTAACTTTCAGGAAAATGCACCTAAAAGCAAACATATTTAACCATCCACCAATTTCATTAGCTATTTTTTGCCACCACTCCTCCTTCCTTTATAAATAACAGCCTTCCTAACTAAAAGTACTTCACTATTATCACATATCCCCACTAACTCTCTTTTACAAGTACTGGAAAGAAGCACATTACCGAAAACAAAAACTGAAAAAAAGAATAGCCTTCATAGCCAAACAAGTATATTAATGTATCATGTATATGTATGTAATTACAGCAGCACAGTTCCACTATATATTACCCAGGCAACTCTTTTCAAACCAACTTTTCTTTCACTCTAAGCCATTATAGTCCACCATTCACATTCTTCCTATTCCCAACACCACCACTGCAACACCCACTCTGTTCCTCAAAATAGCACAATGTCCCTACAGAGTCCATCACACCACCACTCCCTTACTCACTAACTCAACACCATCATACCTCTGTACCCATTTACTCTCACAACCTTCACAACCACACCTAATATACCACCTCACAACCAAACAGCACTCTATTCATCTCTACATCACACCTACAAACACATGCACCAAACATGCATATACATTGCACAACTTTCAAACACAAACTTTTTCTTTTCCCAACAGACACAATAAAAAAGTGTGTGCTGAAAATCAGCTCTGTAGAAAAGAAAGAAACAATAGAGCTTATAAGAATACAACTACACCAGATAGTCATCCACCGCTAAAACAATTTATAGAAAACATTAAAAGAAATGAGCTTGTAACCTCACTCAACAAAACTAAACCTGCCACAACTAAAAAAGGCAAGGCCCCTCTTGCAAAAACTACACGTAAACAAATATGTACAAAGAAAAGCAGCCCTACTAACGAACCTAACACTATATCTACCAATGTTAACGTAGTAACAGTAAAGCAATCCAAAAAATGTATGTTACAGTACATTTTCCACCATAACGTTCTTCACAATCATATAAAAACAGCTGAAAAGTCACAATATACCCTTAAAAACTGCTGCAGGAGACTAATTATGCAAGCTCTAAATCACAGTGCTTTTCAACTAAAGAAACAATTGTTTGTATTGATTTTAAACAGAATAAAACCACTAACTAAATGAATCAATACATTACAATAAGTACTTCTAATCATGCTCAGTGTCAATATACAGATCTTTTCAAACTTCTGTGATGGTGAATGGATTCACACAAGCAGCACAGAACCATATTTCAATGAAGAAGCTTATAAACAAGAACAACAAAAAACAATTGCCATGGACAGTAATGGTTGAGTGTATGAAATGGTGGAAGACACGTTATGCCAAAAGAAACTCTTATAGAAAAATGTCCACAACAAACATTGAACCAAATGTTCCTTTCACGCAAACAAACTGCCCAGTGTCCAAATGGGCATGCGGCTCAATGTGTGATATATGCCAACAATCCTTTAAGTAATTGCGAAAATTCCTCAATCACTATGTGAAATTAAAAGACAAAAGTAGAACCAAAAGTTTACAAACCATGGACTCCTGTCCAGTGCGCAGCCATACTGATCTGCCAGGACATTCATTAGCCTGCATATTAGAAACTGCTTGCAAAAGCACTTTCACCACATCAAAATGTTAGCAACACACCATTCTACTGTACGGAATCTTGTGCATCGACTAGACTATGCAAAAATTCCTGCTCTAGAACTGCAAAATGTAAATAAGATTCTCCTACATGGAACAGCCAAAGAACTGCTTCAAGAAATAGATCACATCCAACGTAAATACTTTGGAACTGAAGTTGACTTAGAACATTCTGTACCTGCAGAAAACATTACAGAAAACCTCATGAACACCAACGTCCTAATAAAGACATACAAAAAAGAAATAGCTATGTTTCCAAACACAACTGCTGAAATACTAGACCAAATATGTGTCTGTTGTCACAGAACATTTTATAAAAAAAGAGCACAAAAATAGTAGATATATTGTACAAAATAGAAGACAATGAAGAATCCCAATGGTTCCAATTAGCTTTATATCTAACAGTGGAAACTAAATACAAAATAAATTACCCCTCAACAGTTTGCACGTACTGCAAAACAAAGCTTGACAATAACCAAATGCCATCATGTGCTATCACTAATAATTTTGAAGTAATCCCATTTCCGAAAGCTCTCCAGCAACTTAACTTGTATGAGAGCATTATGATCCAAACAGTGCACCCATTTCAAGCTAACACACCACCTTCAACAGAAATCAGCCAAATTACCTACATCCGAGTTACTAAAGGCCATCCATTGCAAAGTATTATATTTGCCATTAGGTCTAAAAGAAAATGTACAAACTCTAGGAGTACAACGACCAATAGATCAATCTTTGAATGGTGTGCCACCAAAAGACAATATAATTTGGCAACAAGTAGTCAACATTAACGTTAGACAAGCCCTACAACATCTAAAAGAAAAAAATGAATACTACAAAGATATAAAAATAGAGGAAAACGTAAGAGAAACCACCCAAATAATTCAAAACTCACCAACAACTGCCAATTAGAATGTGTAGATCCTGTTACTGCAGCCAATATTTTAGACCTGTATACATTTCACCCACTACACTCCAACGACACCATTGACGATGCATTAGAAACATATCAAATGCATCTAGCCAAAGGATCCCCAATGAGTATATGGGAAAAAAGTTTAGAAGCATGTTTTTGTCCTCTACTCTTTCCTACGGGAAAAAGGATATGATGAAAGGTCCAGGCAAATTAGTGCATCGGAATATCGTTCTTTAAGAATGTATTCTGAACATCCCAGATTCAGACAACATGTCGAATACTTTTTCCACCTCCTCTTTGAAAGTGAACTAGCAACTCTATGTTAATGAGGTGCACACACATGTGCACCTCATTAACATGTTAATGAGGTGCACCTCATTAACATGTTAATGTGCACCTCATTAACATTAACATGTTAATGAGGTGCACACACATTAAAAACAGGCTCTAACTTTTAAAACATATCCGCTACTGAACTGCTTCAAAAATAAAAGACAAAGATGAGGTTTTGCAGTCCAGTATCAAAAATCTCTTGGCAAACACACATGGTACAAAAGAATACTGGTTCCAACATCACAATGATGTACATTGCATGCTAAGGTACCTAAGCACACCCACATGGTTTGTTAATTTAAGTTGTGCAGAGTAAGCATGGGATGACTTCATCACTTTCTTACACACTGCAAACCAAAATAAAGATGGAATAGATATAAAAACACCAGGAGAAATCTGTTCTCTTGACCCTGTCAATGTATCAAGGTACTTTAACCATCGCTTCATTGCCATGCTGCGCATTATCTGCAATAAAAGTAGTCCTCCGCTCAGAGGAGTGCAACACTTCTTTTGGAGAAAAGAATATCAATCCAGAGGAGCACCACACATTCACATGCTTTTGTGGATTAATGATACTTCTAAGTGTGGCCATGATAGTGACGCCCCTGTTTTACAATTTATTGAAAAATACATTACCTGCAACATCCCTTCAGAAACCACACATAGTGACCTACATACACAAGTCTTACACTTCCAAAAACATAAGCGTGGCAAATACTGATGACGTAGATATAAACACCCTGATGCCTCAGAGTTTAGGTGCTTTACAAATGTAAACATACATAAATAAATAATAACAAAGTTAACTACTATACCAAATGTTGCATTGGCTTCCCTAGACCGGCTTCCCTAGAAGTTTGCAATAAAGGACAAGTAAATAGCGTGATGTCTTCTGTTAGACACGGCATAAAAGAAAAATCCTAAAATACATACAACATTAAAAGGGACAAAGCATCCAAGTACATAAATGATTCAAAGTAATCATTGCCCTCTTGTGGAATGCAAACTTAGACATACAAAACATTGCAGACAATTCCACTGCAATTACAAGATATGTTGCAGCCTATCTCACCAATGCTGAGAAAACAGAGCTAAAAGACCTCTGAGATGACATATCATATGACAAAACACTATCACAAAAGTTTTACAGCTTCGGTATAAAAATGCTCTCCCATAGATAATATGGGTGCTACAAAGCTAGGTAGAGCCTTATATGGCAAATCTGAATGCATTGTGTTGCCGAACTTTGGACCAGCTTCATCCAGAAAAAGAGTACTAAAATCCTACCAAGAGATGGAAAACATATCCAAAAATGATCCCAACAGCCAGGACATTTTAAAAAACAATTTCATTGACACATACTACCCAAACAGAAGTACTGATTTAGAAAACGTGTCTGAACGACACTGCCCAAAACAACACCTACAAAAAAAATGTCACACCAAATGAGACAACTGGCAAACATTCAGTCTTAACCTGTGAAGGAAGCCTAGTGAAACTCACAAAGCCCAGTCTAATTAATCATTTAAAGTTATTTAAATCTCCACAGCATAGCTAACCGTATTACATGGCCCTACTCCAACTTTTTAAACCTTGGAGAAAAGAAAAATAATTTATTAGGTGACTATGACTCATTTGAAACTGCATTCCAAACAAATTATATATGGTATAACACATGACAATTTCAAACAATACAAAAAAAGTATTGGACAATGAATGCTAACAAGAGGAAGAAATTGAAACTCAGCTAGAAAAAGACACTCCTGAGGGCAGTCAACCTTTCCTTACAGAAAGCCAAGAAACACTTGGAGAACCACTCATTCTAAATTAAGCAGAAATAGCCATGACTGAGGTGGAAAATACCAATTATCAATATAAACAATCTGAGGAAGACTTGTCATTGCTCGAATCACAGCTTACTGATAAACAACTCACCATTTATCCAAAATTCACTAAATAAATTCAACATGGTTTTAAACATGAAACTAAAACCTGCAGCTGTAAACATTTTAAACCTCTGCACCTGTATCTAAGTGGTGAAGCTGGTTCTAGTAAAACATTCTTAATTGAAATAATGAGCAGATTTCTACAAAACCTAACAAACAGCCTTTCGGCTGTAGTAACATCCCCCACAGTGTAGCTGCCTACAAAATAGGAGGTGCAACTTTACACCGACTACTGCTCCTCCCCATAGAGCACCAAAAAAAATTAGAATACTACAAATTATCAGCAGAAGCTGCTACTGAAGCACACAGAATTCTAAAACAAAGGATAGTTCTGATGGATGAAGTAAGCATGGTTTCCGATCTCATGTTGTCTTTAATTCATCTAAGAATTCAAGAAGTCCTAAAAACCAACTACGAAGAACTGTTTGCCACCATACCCTTGGCAGCATTGGAAATGTACATCTCTGGCAAGCCCGGTGCAGTCAAGGGCGGTGCTTCGTTTCGTATCAATGCTGTTTTTGCTGCTGTGGCTCTGGTCAGGATTATAGACCATTTGAGTGTGAGCCACAGCGTTTCCTCTATTTGTGCCCTGCTCCTGCAAGAAGAGCTGCCTGTCTTGCCTTGGATGAACTTGGTGGTACTGCAGTACCGAAGCAGTACCGAAACATATCAATCAGATTGGAGCCTTTTCCCTTTAAGGCTTCCCGAGCAGCAGGCCACGCCCCCTGGAGCCAGGAAGTAAAACGAAGAGCACTGAGCCCTTGCGGCGTGAAGCCCGGTGCAGTCAAGGGCGGTGCTTCGTTTCGTATCAACGCTGTTTTTGCTGCTGTGGCTCTGGTCAGGATTATAGACCATTTGAGTGTGAGCCACAGCGTTTCCTCTATTTGTGTCTATTTGTGCCCTGCTCCCTGCAAGAAGAGCTGCTTGTCTTGCCTTGGATGAACTTGGTGGTACTGCAGTACCGAAGCAGTACCGAAGCATATCAATCAGATTGGAGCCTTTTCCCTTTAAGGCTTACCGAGCAGCAGCCCACGCCCCCTGGAGCCAGGAAGTAAAACGAAGAGCACTGAGCCCTTGCGGCGTGAAGCCCGGTGCAATCAAGGGCGGTGCTTCGTTTCGTATCAATGCTGTTTTTGCTGCTGTTTGGCTCTGGAGGGCGGCAGAGGGTGTTTCATCGTTCCTGGTCCAGGAAAGGGAAGGAGCGTGCACAGAAGGTAACCAGCGGTGGCTTTTTTTATGCACTTAGTGTTATACAGCTGTTTGTCGGACTACCTTTGCAGTTGATGCACTCTTTGACTGGCAACAAGAAAAGTAAAATAAAACACTGCGAGGCAAACCTGTATTACTCTTTGGACGCTTTCTCATTGTTTATACCCACTGCTGGGCTTATTGAACGTTTTGGTCGTTGGTGTTACAACGAGACATTTGCAGCACTCGTAGCTCATTAAGCTAACTAGAACTTTACTGGTGCGCTTACTTAGCACTTGGGATTTGAATAAACCTCGACTCGACTGTTCACTAAAGGAGTCTGCTTTGTGTGCGGGGGCTTGAGCAGGGTCCAGTGGGAGTTCTGGGCGGCAACTGTGGGCCGTTCGGCCTTTGAGCCGCTTGAACTCTCCGCTGTTGACGAACCCGTGTGCAGGAAATAATCACGGGCTCACTCTCGCAAACGGGTGATCTGTTCAAAAAAACCATGTGGTGTCTGCGGGCTTATAGCCTTTGAGCCGTACGGGTCCTACGCCCTAGGAAGAGTGTGCCACTTTATAACTGGTTTAAAGCAAGACACTAACAGGCTAATGAAGCTACGGAGCAACTCGCTCCAGGATGACCCCAGAGCCCCGGAATGGGAGGAGCCTAAAACAGTAAGCAGCCCCCTAACACACTATCTGAGGGGGCCGCTGGAAGTAAGCAGGAAGGACCAGGGCTCTGGGGAGGGGGTCCACCAGATCCAGGTGCAAGTGCATGCAAACTCCCTCTCCCCCGTCTCCACACCAGTGAGATGCTTGGGGGTACAGGAAGTCGAATCCACTTTGGTAGAAAATTGGAAAAAGGGCCTGGAATATACAACAACTACTACTAAAATCCAAAAGAAAATTGAGGAGCATTTTGGAGAAAAAAAACTGCCACATGAAAGAGCAACTCATAGAGATAATACCATGTCCTCAAGCCCAACTAGAAGTTACAAAGGATCAAATGAGCCCATCATGCCCCCCCTGGTCCTGGATATAAGTTCTTCCACATTGAGGAAACTGAATTTGTCTGGAATAGATATCAATCAAGAACCTGCTGGTCTAGTGCAGGAAGAACTGCCAGCAGAAGGATTATAGGCCGTTGACTCAAGAGAAATCCAGGAGGAAATTGTAGAAGAGGGAGAACAGCCTAACGATAATTCATTGAGTGCACTTAATTATGTGTTAAACTCGCTGGTCTCCGTCTTCGAACTTTTGAAAGCTGAAGTACAACTTCAATCTGGCTCCATAATGGAACTGACAAAGGAGGTGGCGGCACTGGATGGCTCAGTAGTGGGCTGCTGCAATGTTGTCAACACAAGTGTACTGACAAGATTGCAGGAGATGCAGCTTGAGTCTGTTAAACAAGGGCTGGATATTACAGCACTACAGAGGTCTATGGTAGCCTTAAACAAATTGGAAGAGACTGACAGATCATTAAATCAAGCCGTATTACACCAACATCAACTGTTCAATCAGAACCAACCAGAGCGGGCTGTGCTAGAGCAAAAAGAGGTAGATACCCAACAAATGGATGACACACCTCTTTCGGAGTCGACTCTGGAAGAGTTCATGAGACTGGCCAATGTGGAAGAGGGATTCTTAGATGAGGACCCAGTGGGAAAACCACTCCTAGAAAAGCAAAGTGATCAACCGGACCCCCAAGACGTGGAGATTAAGGAAGCTCATCTTCAAAGTACAAACCCAGGGGGGAAAAAATTCCGAAAAAGGGAAGTAAGAAGGCTGAAAAGACTCAAAGAAAAAGAAGTCCAAAAAAAATGGGAGAAAAAATCAAAGAAACAATTAAAAGCAAAATATAAGAACTCAGAAACTAACTAATTTTTAAAGAAAGTTGGAACTTCTCATCCTTCGGTGGCAGAGGATGATCATGAAATTATTGAACTAGAGTCACGGAATAGTCCTCAGAAAAAAAAGGGGGGGCTCAAAGAGGGAAAACAATCAGGAAAGATCCTCTCAAGATGTCCAGGAAGCTGTCATGAAAACACGCTCCAATACAACTAAGGTTAAGCATAGTGTGTCTTCAAGAGGCTGCCAAACAGTTAATACTCTGGATAAGCAGGAAGTGGCCCTAGGATCATCAACTTTGAAGAAGGGCATTAAATTAGCTCCCATCTTCCTTAAAGCTAGACCAAAACTGGGGCCTAAATCATGCCCAGTCAAGGATGGGCAAGTTGCAGAACCAAAAATCAATGTGAAAATCGCTCCAATCTTCTTAAAAAAACCTCCAGCTCTAACAGAAATGAAACCTAAACCTCCAATGGTGGTAATAAAATTGGGTGACGGCAAATTCAGGAGTTTGGGTGACTCTATCACGGCCTTAGATGAGCCTAGTTTGTTTGAAGAAAGCGTGATTTTAACACATGGGCCCACCGAAACACTTGATCAAACATCCGCGCAGGAAGGGGACAAAACCAACAAGGGTTCACCTTACGCGATGCCGATCATCTGGTTATCCTTAACTGCAAAGAATTATGCAAAATTTCTAAACCGAGGGACCATACTCACATTCCTGAAAAAAGTACCAAGTCTGTTCTTAATTAACAGCCAAGACATAGAATCAGTAAGTTTCCCAGATCCAAATAATCCATTATTGGCAGAAGTTGGCTGTGCCTCCAGGGAGGTGTTCCAGGCAATTGAAGATGCAAAATTGGAACTACAGAACTTGGACATACTGGTACTAAGAAGCCAACCAAAACCCCTACAGCTCTTGAACATGGCAGGAAGAAAGAACGATTATTGCAATGAAGGGGTTAACAATCTGCCAACAAAAACCACGAAGCCCATGGGCACAGTTGAACTGAAAAATGTCACCAGCAAGGACAATACTCTAGCCCTACTTCCGAGTGTCTTAACGGAGGTTTTTCAGAAGCTGGGTCTAGGCACCCAACATCTTTGAAAATGATGGGCTGAGAGTTATCTGTTGGAATACTCGGGGGCCGAATAACTGTACATCAAGGGCAATAAAGAATTGTCTGTTTGATGTGGGAGATGTTATAATGCTACATGAGACCTGGCTGGTAAACCCAATAGCAGTTGAAGGGTACCACATAGATACTCAGGGGGCACTACAGAAAGCTAGAGGGAGTCCTAGTGGAGGGTTGCTTATTGCCTTTAAAAACTCAAAATTTAAGGATGTTGTCTTCCTTGAAGTGAACATCCAAGGGATACAACTGTGTAAAGCTACGCTCAGAAATGGGGTATGTGATAGGGAAATGATATTTTGTATTATCTATTGGAATCCCTCAAGTATGATGCTTACCTCATTTCTAGATGCATTAGCAAAGGCCCTAGGAGAGATGAAGCTAGCTTTTCCTGTGGCAGATATAATCCTTGGGGGTGACCTAAACACTCAATGCATTGATCTCCCAAGAAATCAAAAAACCTCAATGGGGAAAAGAATCCCGAGAAATGGCCACCAGTGGGTAGAGTGGTTAAATGTTTGGGGTTTGAAAATGGCAAATGGATGTCTTCCAGGAGATATACCGGCCAATCCGACTAGGATCCAGGGTTCATCTGCCTCAATATTGGACTACCTCTTCCTTTGTGGTGGCCTATTTGAACAGAGAGTACATCTAAACATAAAAGAAGGGGGGGTAGTGATCACTTGAGGTTGGAACTTTTCTTTGCAGATATTTCATCAGAAATGTTGCCACGCATTACACAGGGGCTAGCGGCCTGGAAAGGTAAAGTGCGTCTACATAAATATAAAGCAGGAGGAGTTCTCCTGAATGAAAGGTTGTTAGCATTATCAGAAGACGTGCAAAAGGGGAATTGTTCTCCGTCAGGTTTTATTAAATTCATCTGGCACATCTGTCCCCCGAAATTAAATGGGGGCGGGGGGCCGAAACAGGTTCATCGGCACGTTTATGACGAAGAAAAAGATCTTAATAGCAGGTTAAAGTTCATAAAAAAAGATCTATCTATTGGCAAAATGGAACCAGGGCTGCACATTAGAATACTCAAAAATAGGTATAAACAATGGTCTGTGGCACGTAATGCAAAAAGGTTCCAACTGGATGGAGAGCACATTTTGGAGGTCCTAGGGAAAAGGGATGCAAAAGGGTTTTGGGATATCATGCGAGACATGGAGGGGGAGAAAACAACCCAACTGTGTAACTTAGTCCCTGAGGATGACTGGATCAAATATCTAAACTCAGTATTCGGTCAACCGGTCAGAACAGCATGTAATTATAACATTGAGGCAGAACGGAGGCTTGAATTTAACACCTCGGATATTGAAGATATCATCAGGAAGGCCTCCTCTTCGAAGGCAGCAGGGCCGAATGGCCTAACATATCAAGTCCTGAAGAGCAATCCGGCCTTGTGGGCAAAACTGCTAAATTGGCATTTTGGGGAACTTCTGTCCCTGAAACAACTCCCGTCTTCCTGGCGTACTGCCACAATTATCCCACTATTCAAGGGGGGCGATAGGGAACTGGCGAAAACTTACGTCCCATCGCCCTGTTGGATATTGACAGCAAGATTTTTATGAAAATCTTGCTGGGGGAATTGGAATCATGGGAAAAAAAAGTCAGAGTGCTCTCAGAATGTCAAACAGGTTTCAGGAGGGGACTTTCAACGGCAGTGAATGGTATGATACTAAATTTACTGAGTGAAAAACACAGGTCAAAGGAGGAGAACAACTATATGGCGCCTGGGTAGACTTCTCAAGGGCCTTTGACCAAGTGGACAGAGGAAGGCTCTGGATGAAATTAAGAGCCCTATCAACATATTACACTTCCACACACTAACTACTTCTTAAGAATGTTCTAGAAATCGTTTCTATCTGCATTTCCTTTACTGATACAAACATATTCTACACAGTGCTGCTATAAATACACATATGAATTATGCAATGAGAGAAGTGAATGAATGGAAGGGAGAGTATGGATAGACAACTGCTGATGGGAGCCTGGGAGGGACCTGCCAGAGGATGTCAAGGTGTGAGGACACTGGCTAAGTGCTGGCGAAGAGAAGTCCCAAGGGGGGTACACATCCACAAGGGCAATGCTAAAGGGGGGATACTGGTGTCCACTAGGTATACAGTGTGGAACCTGTGAGGTTCATGAGTGACAAGACCACCTGTCTCAGAGGCAGTGGTATGAGTTAGCAGAGAATGGACAGAGGAAAAGAGGAAGAGAAAAGGAGAGTTTTGAGGAATTTCCGGAACTTATAAAAGTCTGGCTCAAGTAGTCTGAGATGAGCGGGGAGGCTGTTTGAAACAGAGGCACCAGCCAAAGCAAGAGACCTGCCTCCTGCTCTCTGTTTGGAAACACATTTGACAAGCAGGGAATTGGGGTTAGAGGAGCAGAGGACTCTATCAGGGGAGCATTTAGAAGAGAAAGTTGGAAATATAGACCCAGGCCACAAAAAGTCTTGTTGATGATACTGAGGGTCTTCAATTCCATCCCTGCGCTACCAGGAGCCAGTGTAGAGATGTTGGTGCTCCAGAGATACGATCCCTGGGCTTGAGGCCATGCACCCAAGAATATGGACACTGGCCACAACCACCACAATGCAATTAAACCATATAACAAGTATGTACAATACACCTTCAAATAACAAGACTCACCCAGAAAACCGCAGCCCAATCCCAATAACATCTGCAGACAGAACAATTAACAGCAGACACAGCAGCACCTGTACAGCTTTTTTCACCAATAAAAATAGCTCTATATCAACTTTTTTTTCACTCCCAGCCCCTTTCAAAGCCCTCTTTCATCCACAAAATAACCCCAAGTATATTTCTCAGATTTATTTTCCTTACTGCACTGTCCACGCAAAGGCTGTGATGGTGACACATCTGACATTTTCAAACATCCAATCAGCAATCACCTCTCTGCAAAGTTTGGTGACCATTGGTCAAACAGCGCCACAGTTAGAAGTTGCCCAAAAAAGACCCTTTCGATAAGTTAAGCAACTTAACCAGTGATATTATTACCATTCAATATACAAACATTTCTCATAAGCAGGTATCACCATTTCTTATTTTAACAGAAATAGCAAACACGCTTGAGTGGTTAGAGGAAAACCTTTCCAAAGAAGGAATAAGTGAAGATGAAATCTCTAATGGTAAACAGTACATCTTTCAATACAAACAGATAATGTAATTTATCGAGAGCTCATTGAAATAACAAGTTCTTCTTTTCTTATAGTACATAGTTTACATGAAGAAACTACACCACAGTTTAATTATGCAGAACAGAATCCCAACAATCAGAAATACAATCCCAAACCCCAACTGCAGAGAATAAAATAAGGATCTTGGCTTCAAAATTGGAACAATTTAGCAATGACTTTAAAGAACTTTTCTTTTTTCTATGCTAAAAATCATGTTATTGGAAATGTTGATTATCAATGTCCTACTTGTACCTGTCCACCTTCGCCCAGTAATCACTGCAATCAAATTCACAAAACATAAATCAAAGACACTCCTTTCCCAGAGGATGACTTTCTTAAATTCCCAACTCTCGCATGTATGTTTCCCATTCTATTACTGTAAGCACAAAAGTGGTGGGGGGAAGGCACTGGCATTGCTCTGGGCAACCTTCCACACCACTGTTTGTTAGCCCGTCTGTGCCATTGCAAAAGGGGTCCAGCCATATGCAAATCAGTCAGGTACTGTCACCAATGGTAGTAGCCCATCCCGAACTGCTAGGCTAGGTCCACTCTGCCCAGAAACACAAGCAAACCCAGACTTGTTTCAGCCTTGTTGGGCCTCCTCAGTGAGATGCAGCTTGGTTCCCTATGGCGCAGCGAGCAAGGGACCCACGTCTGGGCATACCCTCTCTCACATAGTGAGACAAACTGTAAGCAGAAAAGTGGTGGGTGTAAGGTTCTGAATGAATATGAACCACTGGCATTGTTCTGTGCAAACTTCCACTCCACCGTTTTTAGCCCATCTGAGCCATTGCAAAAGGGTCCAGCCATATGCAAATCAGTGAGGTACTGCAACCAATAGTAGCAGCCCAGCCCGAACTGCTAGGCCAAGTCCCGTCTGCACGGAAACACAAGCAACCCCAGACATGTTTCAGCCTTGTTGGGCCTCCTCAGTGAGGTGCAGCTTGGTTCCCTATGGCACAGCGAGCAAGGGACCCACGTCAGGGCATACCCTATCTCACATAGTGAGACAAACTGTAAGCACAAAAGTGGTGGGTGGAAGCTTCTGAATGAATCTGAACCACTGGCATTGCTCTGGGCAACTTTCCACACCACAATTTTTTAGCCCGTCTGCGCCATTGCAAAAGTGGTCCAGCCATATGCAAATCAGTCAGGTACTGTCATCAATGGCAGCAGCCCAGCCCGAACTGCTAGGCCAGATCCCCTCTGCATGGAAACACAAGCAACCCGAGACATGTTTCAGCCTTGTTGGACCTCCTCAGTGAGGTGCAGCTTTGTCTCGTGCAGAAGGGATGTGACCTAGCAGTTCGGGCTGGACTGCCCCTTTTGGGGTAGGACCAAGCCTGATTTGCATATGTTTTTTTCCCCTTCTGTAATGGCTTGGCAGGCTGAAAAACAATGGTCTGGAGGCTTGCCCAGAGCTTTTCCCATGGTTATGATTAATTCAAAACCTTCCAGCCATCACCTTTCTGTTTTTCTCCCATTCTATTACCCCATCCCTTTCATTAATAAATGTATGCTTTCTACTATAAATATCTTGTATATTATTGTGTATTAAATTCTTATGTTTTTCTTTAAAACCCCAATTAATAGTCCACAGACATCATGACTGTTTGGAGGGTCCCTTTATGCAATGGGGCATCCGCAAACATCACGTCCTGTCTGGACATGTCCGGTTTGCTTGACACACTTTTAATTACTCTGTGGGCAACGCTCCCATTTGCAGACCTCCATGCACATGCGCCCTGCATCTCCAGCACGGCAGAGTCCACAGACAATCACAGCAGATGCCCCCAGACATCATCATGGCTCTGCACCCGTGCGGAATGGTGGCATCACCTGATACTGTCCATCACAGTGTACAGTTTGATCTGTCAACTTTTTACAACTTTACAAGGGCTAGTTTTGGCACAGTCATCTGCAGACAGTCCCTCTCAAGGGACCCACCCATTACTTGTAGTCATATTCAATCTGGTACACCAGGAGTGAGCATCTTTTGACAGCTACTTCCAGGAGTTTAAGAATGACATCTGTCATGGCCATCCTACCTTGCCAGGGGCCACCATCACCACGTCGAGGGCCTGGACAGGGGAACAGGCGCAATGATGCAGTGGAGGATGATGAGGAACAGGAAGATGAGGTAGAGGAGGTTCCTACCTCCAGCACCCAGAGAGGGTCATGGGTGTGGCAGTTCTTTATAACCATTAGGGGTCTACTAAAAGCTTGGTCTGCCATGGTTGAATGCATTGAGTGCAGGGTCATACTCAGTCGTGAACAACCTGGGCAGTAATCATTTGGGACCACCTCCATGCGATGCCAAACTTGCTCCAAACACCTGGGTGCTCTGAGAAAGACTGTACCTTTCTCACCACACGCTCTGCAGGGGGGAGCAGTTTCAAATGGCTTTCAAGGCCGCAATAAAAGAGCACAATAAACATTTCCACTGACCTTAGATTTAATGCATGAACAACATCTTCCCCTGTCCACCTTCCCCTCTGCATCTGTGTTGGTGCCCCTTCCCTCCCCTACCTTCCCTCCTCCCCTCTGCTACAAAAAAAAACAAAATCCCCCAAAAATATGAAGCCCCGAAAGACAAAATAAATGTTCCATTAGAACACACCTTTCACAGTTAAAAAATTGAACTAAAAATAAAAATCATAGGACCTTTTGCAGTCTGCAAAGTCTGTGGACAGTGCAAAAGTCTGCAGACCTCTGGAAAATTCCAGGCGTGGGGTTGGGGAATTAAAATCAATTCTGTTGTTTTTTGTTCAAAAATTGTGGCTCTTAAAAGAACCTTTTAATTTTTGGGGGATTTTATATACTGAACTAACAAATGTTCTGCTGAACTTATTTTTTCTAACTTTCACAAAAACTGCTTCTTTTTTTTTTCTGATTTTGTTTTTATTTACTACAACTGCTAAAATAATACTTCACAACATATGTCACGAGTTGACAAAAATAGTTTCAGTGCATTTTGGATATTCAAAAGAAAAATCTTATTTCCGACATCAGTCAAATGCACTCCATCTCCTCCAAAAATATTTACTGCATCCAACTTGCAGGCCGATTCATGGAATTAATGTGTGCCGAAAATCACATCGCAAGTGTGCAAAAGCGTGCGAATCGCAGCGCAAGCGTGAAAATCGCAGTGCAAGCGTGCGAAAGCCATGCACATCGATTTATGGAAGTCCGTCCGCATGTAAATCCTGGGATGTGCGCTAAAATCGTGCATGGCGCACGCGGGGGCACACGTCATCAAACGCCGTGCACTACGTGCACAGCGAAAGTGCACATAGCGCAGCGCACAGGACAAAAGTGGGTGGAACACAGGGCGTAACACGCAGAATGGGGAACAACGCGTGAAAATGTGGGCGTTACGGGGGAAGTACAGGAGGAAAATGCGCAGAACGCCCACACATGCGCCTACAACACGTATTCATGGAATCAATCAGGGGAAACGCGTGTGTCAAAAAAGACGCGCTAATCCGGAAACACGTACGCCAGCAGGAAGGAAGCAGGTGTACGCGGCCCCGCGCAGCATAAAAGTGCGTGTAAACAACAAACAAGCTCAGATGCTACGATGAATATACCATTCCTTGCAGCAGTGGTCGTGGGACACCGCAGGAGGAGGAGGATAGCCAGGCCCTGCATTTTTATACCCAGGACCAGCCTTTTTGGGATGCCTGATGACCAGGTGTATGGGAGGTATAGGTTTCCACCACAAATAATACTCGACCTGGTGAGTGAGTGGGAGGATGGCCTCACATCACCCACCCTGTGCTCCCAAGCACTGAGCCCCTTGGAAAAGGTGCTCAATGTATTGCACTTCTTGGCCACTGGTTCATTTCAGCGGACAAGGGTTCCATGTAATAATGTCACCACAAAAATCTCGCCATGCAAAAATATTGCCGAAAAATGTGCCGTTTTTTGTGGCAACATTATTGCATGGAACATGCGGGGGACACCCCTGCAACCCCCAAACTTTTTTTTTTCTTAAAAAAAAAATATTATTTTTTGCCCCTGTCCCCATATATATGGTCACCCAAATAATATCGCCACAACATTTTCCCGGTGATATTATTTACGGCGACCATATATATGGGGATATTATTACCTGATACCCAGACATGTGCCATAGTGGGGGGGGTCTCACAGGCCACGCAGTCACGCTGCCTACACCAGGTGTTGGCCATCATGACTGCACGCCCCTCAGTCCGCAGGCACATATACATGCCCAGAACACCTGCAGAAAGGCAGGCTGCCGTCCAGGACTTTTACAGGGTGGCACACTTCCTCAAAGTGCTAGGTGCCATTGATTGCACTCATGTGGCTCTACGTCCACCCAGGGCAACTGAGCACATCTATAGAAACCACAAGCACTGGCAGTCCATCAGCGCGCAGGTAGTATGTGATGCCAAGGGAATCATCACCTCAGTATATGCCAACTATCCAGTCTCCACCCATGATAGTTTCATTTTCAGAATGTCACCCATAAACCAGGACCTAGAAGCTGGGCGGCATGGCGATACATGGCTGCTTGGTGAGTATAATTGCCTCTGCACATGCATGCATGTCAGATACTGAGTAATGTCACAACCCCATTAATGATACCCATCATCACCTCCCCATGGGACAGTGCCTACCCTCTGAGCACCCACATGATGACGCTAATTCGGAACCCCACCACAGCACCTGAGGTCAGATACAACACAGCCCATATTGCAACCCAGGGAATAGTGGAGCGCACATTCTGAGTGCTCAAGTCACGCTTTCGCTCCCTTGACTGCTCTGGTGGGCAGCTGCTATACGCGCCCCCAGTAGTGTGCAGGATTATAGTGGCAGCATGAGTCCTGCACAATGTTGCAACCCGCTGGGGCCTGCAGGTGGACATGATGGTGCCCCCACATCCCTAACCACATGCACGGCCGCTGCACATGGGAGGTGAAAGGGCACGTGGTGAGGCAGCTCGTACACAGCTGGTGGCTAATTACTTCACCTAAAATACTACCTCTGTGGAGTGCACACAGCCCTGGCACATACCAGCTGACAATCAATGATGATGACATAAGGGACAGTCAACTGTCACAACCATACCAGCCTGAGATTGGTCACCTGGCAGTGTTACATTGTGTGCATCCCTACCTACTTAAATACAACCAATGCCGTGTGAAAAAAGACACACATTCATGCTGCATGAATTACTACCCCCCTTGAAAAATACACTATGAAAATAGTGCCATGTCACCCAACCCCCCCCCCATCTCAGCAACCCAACACACCATGGCCTGTCATGCAATGTGAAAGCTACAAAACGAATGCACAACACATGGCACAAGTGTCACAAAGTGCACTGTTCCAAATGTAAACAGGCCACAGACAATATGCTCCCAGTAATCAATAAGAAACAGCACACATGAACAAATACTTACCAGCAAAACAGAACAGCAACACAGGATGAAACAGTGTCAAAATGCGAAAGTGCAAAATCAAAGTAGTGCAAGTCTCACACCTGACTAAGCCAGCACATCGACCCCTTCCAACTGCAGAGTGTTGCTGTCCGGCAAATGTGTCAGTGTACGGCATACAACATGAACTGCATCTGCAAAAGAGACGTTCTTGTAAAGACATGAAGAAGGTACATGTGAATAAGGAGAAAGACATGGATGCACAAGCACATATCAATACACCATGCAGTGTTCAATCCGACAACAATCCCCACTAGGGATGTACACACAGTTTTGACTACAGACTGCCCACACAGCTCATGGGAGCCCAATGTCACTGTGTAAGATACTGTCACTTGGTCACACCCTTTGCAAGCCCATGGAAAGGGGAAGCAGGAGGGGTGTGTGTGTGAGGAACCCAAGCATATAACCCAAAGACAGGACAAGCCTGCATGTGCCCAGCTGGAATACACAGTGGATGCCCACGGAAGCCACACAAGGCAACACACTGTAAAAAAAATACAAAAATCAAAAATGGCCAAGTGTGGACCGGGAGGGGGGACCCTTCCACCCAGGAGGTTTGAGGACAGGGTGCACTCCAAAGCCCTAGTATGGTCCTCCATGGCAGCAAGACTGTGGGTGTGGAAGGTCTGATACTGGAGGATGATAGTACAGAGATCCCCATGCAGCACCTCACGGGTTGCCTGCATTTCTGCATGCATGGCCTCGCGTGATGCTCAGATCTCCTCACGTGTTGCCTGGAGCTCAGCTGAGAGCGAACATGTGAGCTGCTCCAACTGCTGTTCTGCCCTAAAATTTCAGGAAGCCTCAAGTTCAACCAGATTCTCCCTGAAGAAATGGAGTTCTAACCTCAGGGCTTCACTGTGGCCCTGGGACTCTACAGATATGGCTTCGCGCAGAGTCTCCAGTGCCGCCCGTCGGTCCCTGTTGGACTCCAACATGTCCTTCCTGTGTGATTGGCAAATGGATTCTGTTGCCTGCTGTTGGAGCTCCATCTGCCTTTTACGGGGGAGAATGGAAGTGGCCACCCTATCCATTGCCTGAGCCATCATTTCAACCGATGCTCCCTGTTGTGCTGCTATACTGTAAATGGAGTTTTCCCATACAGTATTGCCTGGTGGCGCACGGCCACCGCGTCGGCGGGCACCACACCTGTTTGGGGCTAGGAAATCTACACCTTGCTGTGCTAGCACTGCCTGAGGCTGCAGGACTGCATTCCACCTCTGATCTACTGGCCCAGGAACAGGATCAGATGTTGTGGATTGCGACCCTGCATCCGTAACCGCCAAAGGTGGAGTTACCAACACTGACATCCACATAGAGGGGTCTACCCCCGGTGCAGGTGGGTTGGACAGAACAGCATCCCTGCCAGAAACACTCACCTGCGACAGCACAAGTCTCATCGTCCGATTCAGAACCTGAATCAAAGAGGTCTGGGGAGGTGCACCCAGAGACACCCCTGGACAGTATGGTCTGCAGGAGGATTGGGTTTTCACCCACCACCACCCCACGTCCTCCACTGGTGCCCGGTCGTGGCTGAGATTCCTCCTGGGTCTGCACCATCTCCTCCACCTCAACAGCATCAAGTGCGTCATCACCTGCAAAAACATGAAAGACAACAAATGGAAACAAGCATGAGCACCATAGCACACACATAGGCCTGACAAGCCAGAGATCCAGTACATGAATTACACATGTCCCACATGACTATAACCCTGGCATGCATGCACTGTCAATGAGTTGGAAGGGGAGGCAAAAAGCAGACGCTGAGGACTGCAAGCTGGAAAAGCAACACATGTGCTGCATGCTGGATAGCACTGGCAGCACACATTAGCCTGTGAGTGGCATGGGCAATCCACATACATCACACATGCCAGCACACAGATGGCACGTAGCATAGCCATGGTACATTTAAAAATATGCATGTGCCACACACTGCAACACATCCAGTGTACAATTATACAGTGATGGCAGGCAGATGGATACATCAATGGCTGGTCACTTCAACATGACAGGAAACAACAATCATGTTCCCCATTCAAACAGGCCCCAAAAATCAATGCGAGCAGGCCCTTACTCAATCAGCCTGAATGGTCAAATCATTCCCATAACAAGGTAATAAATGTGGGCCAATGTGGGGTGTAATCTATGACAGAAGCATGTCACATATGTGGCATTAGGGCTGACAAATGTGTTGCAAAAATGGGAGGATTGAAACAATCAGGCTGAATGAACACTGAAAATTCTGAACAATGTTGTTGCAAGATGACAGTTCAAGGGCAACTGCAGTAATGTGGTGCTAATTGGCCACTGTGGTCAGATGGGATACTGTCATACCCAAATCCAAGGCCGGTGAATGGTTTGGAGGAAGTACATGGGTGACCCATACCACTCAGGAGTATACACACTCACCTGGCACTCAATCATTACACATCACCCAAGAAACATACACATGGATTACACACACATTTGCATGGGAACTCACCGGACAATGCTTCATAATCTGGTAGGTTTCCCACGCCTTGGATCTGTTCCTCTGTGACGAAGGTTCCAGCAACAGACTCATGTTCAGTGAGTTGGTCGTCCTCTGGTGGAGACCGACCGCCAGTCACCAGAGTAGAGGCATGATTGGAAGCCAACTTGTTCTTTGCTCTGCGTTTAAGGTCATTCTACCGCTTGTAGCAATCGTCAGCTGTGCGCCTCACAAATCCAAGGGCACTAATGTGGTCCGCGATGGTCTGCCAGTAGGCCCTACGTTGAGCAGGCGTAACCTTACAGCCTGCAGTCACCACCATTTCGCGGCTATATGCCGACACATAGGCCACAAGTGCATCAAGTTTGGCGACATTGAAGCTAGGCTTCCTTGACATGCCAGAGTGTTTAGCCGTGTCTGGGGTCTCAGCCTGTAGTGCAAGAGCACCCTTCTTATTCTTCTTCAAAGTTGGTGCGGATCCTGAGTGGCTTACGCCACTCTGGTCAGTAGGGGCAGAAGCGCAGGTGGACTGGGTACTTGAAGCTTGTAAAGGCACAATGACCAAAGGTCTTGGTGCAGGCATTGGCCGCAGGGTGATGTTGGCAGGGCCAACATTGGTGTGATGGACCTGGACCGACACTGTACCGGCTGGGAGTCTCAGAGCTGGGGTGAATTGAGCTGCAGCTGCCCATGCAGCCTCCCCACCCTGGCTAATTGAGGCAGCATATGACATTGCTGCCCCAGATCCACATGGCCTGGTGACAGCACCTTTCACTGCCACACGTGGCTTAGACTTGTTGACCTGGAAGTCAGCCTGGGAGTCATCCTGTGCCGGTTCAGTTGACAAAATGGGCCGGTCCAACAAGGGCTGAGCTGGGATGGTGTCAGCTACGATTCCCATAACCATTGGGGGGGGCATAGGTGGGCCCGATTGGTCCTCCACACAAGGGATCTATGGGCACCCTGCAAATTCTGGCCACGTCCCCTACCGCGCCCACCACGCCCACCACTTTGAGATCGGCCATCTATGCCTCCTTTACTGCTTGGTCGTCTCCCAACCATGTGCGTATGGGAGTTGCAGTAAACAATTGTCCTGGGCAATTGGGTTGAAAGGGGTAGGGTACTAGATGGAATTCATGCCCTAGTGCTGTAGCAAGGCTGTTTGTGACCCCTGGGGGAAGATGGCGGGTCACGCAATGCACAGGCACCCCAAAAACAAAAGTACACGTGCACGCAACCCCTGGTAGACCATGTGCGTGGAAAAATGAACCCGCATTACGCTGTGGCACCCAGAAACACAAAAATAAGTGTACGCGTGTTACACGCAGCCTACAATGACCTCTGAAGGGGTACGCGACACAAGGGGGCACAGTTGGAAAATACGTGCGCAACTCACTGTCTGCCTTGAAAAAGAACGTGAAAAAGACGTGCAGTCTGAGGAAACAGGGAGTACGAACTGGAAACATTGTGAAGTAAATGCGTGTGAACCGACAAGAAGTACAAGAATCACCCGCTCGCTCTCCACGAAAAGCATGTACCAGTAAATAGTGTGATACTCGTACCTTTTAAGCCAGCCCACACGTGCAACGTCACTTACGCGCTTATGCGCTAAGGCCCTTTCCTCCAATAGCATGGTGACGTGCAGTTTTCTCACGTGCTGATTCACTATGCACCCGTGTTGTGGGGAACGCCCACGCGCGTAACGTCACTTATGCGCTAAGGGCCTTTCCTCGGATTTCATGCTGACATGAACTTTTTTCACATGCCAAATCACTCCATATCAAGCTGGCCACGCGAAAACATACAGAAGACCACGCTCCTGCCCAGAAGGCCATTTTCCTGCCCCCAAGAGCCCCGAGCATGCTCCCACCAGCCATCTGCTGCTGCCTGCCTACTGCCCACGTGCCCTGCTATTTGGTGCCTGCACGTCAGCCATCTGCAAGGGTCCAGTTGCTGTGTCCACCCCTGCTGGAACAGAAAACTCCCGAATGGGATACCATCGCTCCACAGCCCAGCCCCAGGAACCAGTTGCCCACCCACGCCTGCCTCGGGGGTCGCCATGTCGGGGCAAACACCATCTGAGACCACTGGTGACCTCCAGCTAGAGAGGCAGAGGGCCACCAGCTTCAGTGAGAAGGAAGTTGGTGTCCTGGTGAAGCATGTCCTGGGGCATTATGATGCCATCTTCAGAACATCACACACCAACAAGGAAGGACGGGAGAGGATTTGGGATCTGGGAGGACGTAGTGGTTGCCATCAACACAGAGGGGGTGGCAACCCGCGACATCAAACACGTCCGGAAGTGCTGGGAGGACTTCAGGTCCAGGACCCTCTACAAGGCCCGGCGCCTCGTGAAGGCAGAGGATGCAGAGGGTTGCCGGGTCAGCATGAGCAACATCCAGATGAGGGTCCTGGAATGCGTAGGCCCAGCACTCCACGCCCAGATCCTTCGGAGGCAGACCCGTCTGGAGTTTGTTCGGTAAGTGGCCAAGCATTGCTGTGTGAGACAGGGCATGTTGCAGTGTGCTGGAAGTCTGATACTAGCCTGTATGTGTAACATAGGCCATGTATGGATGTGTGTTTGCAGGGACACCATGGTCATGCATGGTCATGCATGTGAGACCAGTAATGTGTGAACCACATGGATGGTGCATGTGTTACAATGCAACATGGGGAGCTGTATGCGGAATGCACACATGAATGCATGCCAGTCTTTGTTCTTGGACATGGAGGGGGGTGAGGGATGGGTGCTGCTCTCATGTACATGTATGGTGCGCATGGGTGTGTGTCTGAGAAGTGTGTGTGTGACTTTGAAATGCCATGGATGCATGGCACATGTCCGTGATGATGAGTAGATTCACTCATGCAATGCGGTCACCGTTGTATCCACTGTATCTGTGGTGTACAAGCCATGATGCATGACCCTCCAGTGATGTGTGTGCATGGGATCAGTATGAGCCATGATGCATGTGAGTTTGAAGGCAACATTTTGGTTAAGAGAGGCCCTTGTGCATGGATGCTGATGTTGATTGCAGGTGCCGTGCCTGTTTCTGCATGTGTGTTGCGTGCATTCACCCATGTGTTGTGGAGGGACAGGATGGAAGTGACATTTGACAGTGCCACTCATGTGTTATTGCTTCCTGTCTAGGGGAATATTGTACTGTAGCATGATGCTTGTGTTCTATGTCTCCCTCTACGCAGCGTCGAGTGAAGAAGAGGGCAGAGACAGCGCTGTGGAGCCAAGCAGCGGGGATGCCTCCATCGGGTGGCGACGCAAGGCCCAGCCACCCTCCCAGGAATTGCCATCATCTGGGAGCGAGGGGACTGGTGCCGCATCTGCCACTACAGCTGTAGCGGAAGGGCCGGGTGAGCCCCCACAGGGGCTTGCAATGGCGGAAGACGATGCAGAGACATCTAGGTTGGTGGTCTCCACAGAGGAGGAGGAGCCCGCTACTGAGCCGCACTTGGGGCCTGGTGGGGGTAGTAACACTGGTGCAAGTGGTGCAGTCCAGGGCCAGGGTCAGGAGGCAGCAGAGGTCACCGTGGAGGGGCCTGTGCATGTCGCCGTCCTTGACCCTGTGACTACACCACCATTCACCTGCAGGGATGCCCTGTCCCAGGCCCATCCGCAGGTAGGAGGGAGGCCCACGTCATCTGCCTCTCTACTACCTGCGGACGAGGGGTCCCATGACTGTATGGGCGCGTCCTGATTGGAGTCGCGTTGCGCATGCGTGACATTCGTGATGACGTGCATGCTTCCTGGGGGGAGCATGCATGCCATCACAAAGAGCAGTGTCGTGACGTAGCACTGTTGGGAGGGGCCCTGGTTGGTGGGTTCCTACATGTGTCGTGCACTCTGGCGGACCTCTCCTCCTGTCTGGAGTCTATGCGCCAGTCATTCTTCCTGCCATCTTCCGGCCCACATTCCACCAGGGCCCCCTGTGGACCTGGCCTGACCAACACAGCCACCTTGGTGGAGATCTCATCCCTGCCACAGTCAGGCGTCGGCGGTCCAACAGGGGTGGACACCACAACAACTGGAGACCAGCAGATGGAGGATGTGCAGGCATCATCGGACAGGGCACATGGACAGCAGCAGCAGCAGCAGGCTCTAGGTGGGAGCAATGATGGCTCGGGGCCATCGACATCAGAGGGGTAGGCATCGGCCAGAGGGCAAGAGGACCCTGGAATGGGTGTGTCTTCCGTGTGGCAGCGGTTGGGCCGGCGTATAGATGCGGAGCGGCGGCGGACAGATGAGGCACGGCTCACAATGGTCAGGGCAGAGAACTCCATGCGGAGGGCACTGAGGCGGGCCGAGTGCCTCGAGGCTATTTGCAGGGAGTTGGAGTCCAACATGGCATCGTCCCTGTGAACCCTCAGGGCCATGGAAGAGGACCGCTTCCAGGACATTGACCAGGAGTTCGATGATGCCCTGGCTCGGGACATCGGAAAGTGAGCCGTCGGACTAGCCTGCCGCCATTGTAAATAGTTTTTAGTGTTAGGTTTCCTTTTTGTTTTCATTTCTTTTGGGGTGATTGGACTATGCGCTACACTTTTGTATATAGTTCTTTGCTTAGGTAGTTTTTTAGATAGGTTTCATTTCTTTCTTTGGGCTCATGGACCCTTTCAAAATTAATTGTACATAGTTGGACTTTGGATTTATGTGTGCATTTTCTTTGAATTTCACCATGGGGTCATGGATTTTCATTTTTACGTTTCCTTTGGATTTGTTTTGGTGGACAATGATTTTGGGCCATTTTTCTTCTGGATTTATTTGGATTGCATCTACATTTCATTTTTCATATTTTTGGACATGCATTTCATTTCATTTTTGTATTAATTTTTTTACTTTCATTTCATTACATTGATTTTGTTAATAATACATTTTGAAATGTTAATTCCATGTGTGGGATTCGCTCATTGGGTTCATGCATGTCAAATTGTGGTTTTGCACAATCTATGGCAAACAGTGTGTGTGTGTGACCGACATGTGTTGATGTACATGGTTGACTTTTGATTTGTGTCATGTGTGTCAGCCGCGTGCGCCACTTGTGCCCTGAATTCTATGAATTACCCCCTTGATATTTTCATTGTCAAAAGAGGCCATTCCTAAAGCATATAAAAAATGACATACACCTTTATTGACATGCTGTCTAGCTTCTTTTATTTGAGGATAAATAAAGTGTGGGCATCTCCATAGTTGTTTTCAGGCAAAATTATCTTCGCAGCTGGAAACAGTTCAATTAGGCTTCTGAACATATCCTTCAGAGCAAACTGCAAAGATCCTGCAGTCACACAGCTCACCCTTTTGCCTCCACAATGCACAATAATAATAATATCTGGATGTTTAAAGTGAGCCCTACTTTAACAGAATGGTAATAAAGTTACTCAATTTAAGCCACAATCTGCATACCACAAAACTTCCACTTTGCTCAATCCAATAGTAGCAGAGATGCCACAAGATTCAGTATAAACCTTTAATGAATGGATCCAAAAATCTCCCATCATCGACACACTCTGCTTCTTCATAGCCATAGCCATCTTCTCTACACACAATAAAGAAAACACTTCCTACCCGGTACTCCTGTACACGACAACCCCTCCTCCAGACCCACACAACCTGATTGGCTAGTCCCCCAAGGTCCTCTTTCCATGCCAGACATCCTTAAAAGACCCGGATGGCACATGCGGGTCCACGGACTACGATGGTGTCCACAGACTCAGTGGCAACTGCAACGCTTTTATTCACCTATAAAAACAGCTCGATATGAACTTTAATCAACTTCTCCATCTTTTCCAGGCTCTCTTTTGTTCCAAATAACCCCAAATCTGTTTTCCAGACGTTTTCCTCACAGGCTGTCCACAGACTACGGCCGGTGTCCGCGGATCCAACATGGTGACATGTCAAAAAATGTAATGCAGCTCATGTTTTAATTGACTAATCAGCAGGCGAGTATGATGTCTATGAACATCACGCTGCTCTCTGATTGGTCCAGAGGTGCCAGAGGACTACGAATCAGGAAATGAGTCTGCGGACCGGGCCCAGATATCACTTATTTATTTTGATCAACCATTTAGGCATTAAAAAAAAAATAACGGATGGATTTACACCAAATTTGCAAAATCACGCTTTCAGGACCAAGCCTCTGTTCCTCGCGCAAGTTTGGTGACAATCCGTCCAGCGGTTTGGGCTGTAGGCATGACCGCAATTTTCTTTTAATTGTGTCTATGAGGATTTTCAAAATGTTGGGGCCCCCACTATAACTTTGCCCCCCTGGACGAAACCACACTGATCTTCACAAATTCATTCCTAGGGGGACCATACACTTTTTTTGTAAAGTTTGTTGAGGATTCTTCGAATGACACCAAAGTTATAAGCTGCCCAAACAGTGCTCTTTCTATGATTTGAGCAACTTAACCATAACTTCAGGGCCGCTACTGCAGGCCCTGTAATATTTCTACCAGGCTGTTTTTATCTTTTATTTTAGCCATTTACGTTAGTAGGTTTTGCATTTTGGTATAGATAGAAGTCACACTCTTTGTATCATTTTCACAGGGAACAATGACTAATGCTCACTGTGTTTGTCTCGGGAGATTTCCTTGTGATCTATCACGTGCTTTGAACCTCCTAGTGTATCTCTGTAGACACGATAATGATTTCAATGAATAACAACTTCTTCGAGGACTGTGGCTTAGCTAAGTCATCCAGTCTCTGACGTGACTTTTTTTTTTTTTAAGTCCACTATTGATGATGCTGTGCTCGGCAACAAATATTGGATTTTGGATAGATGTTTCAAATGCCCAGCTGATTGGTTGCACTAAGATGTATAAATAGGTAAATGACTCGCATGGCTCTAAAATAAAAACCTCCCATACCTTAGGCAGGACAACTTTCCCATGCTTAGGTAGTACCTTTTCAAGAGTTTTGCACTTTTTAACCTATGTTTTATAGTTTATGACCTCTTCATTCAGGTTGATTCAATTCTACAGCCTATTGACCCATGTCAGGTGTCTAATTGATCCCTGCAGCCTTCACCTCTGTCATAGTCTCCAGCCATTCATTTACATGGAGTGAAAAAAGAGGGACTAAAACAACGAAGAACAAACCATCAAAGGTCGAAGTGGGAGAGACTGAATATATTTATTTTTTAAGACCCCATCATGTTGCTATGCTAATATCATCTGCTTTAATCAGAAGTAGTTATTTAAACAAATAGAATACTGTAAATGTACCTACGTGTAGTAAGGAGCAGATTCAAGAGTTGGTGGCAAAAAGAAACTATGTATATTTCTGAATTCTGGAACTTCTTGCTATTTCGACTGTCATAATTGAGTTCCTGTAGTAAAGCAAGGCAGTGTCATTATTTATTACATCACCAGTAAATTTAGAGAGGACTAGGTGTCTACAGTACACGTTAAGCACTGCCTTAGTTAAAGCTGCAGCATGTCTTTTCTTGATCTCTTGTGTGATAGGGATATGTCAGCTGGCAAATAAAGACATACTATTTTACGTCCATGTTTCTCTAGGTGGGTCCTTAGGTTTAAGAATGTCATGAGTAGGGGTAGGCGAATATCCCGCTGGCGAAATGGGCTTGGCATAATTCGCCAACAATTCTGTTCCGCCGCCTGGGCAAATTACCACCTTTTGTACCATCTAAAATCTAAAGAACAGAGAAATGATGAAGTGATGTCATGGATTATACCATTTGTGATGTTGTCTCTGATGTCCTGAGTGTTACTCTACGCAGTGCATGGCCTGCATTATGATTGCATGACTTACCATAAGTGGCAAATTGTTTTGCCTTTTAGAATTTGCCCTGCAACCATGACCTTCCTTTAAAAACTTTTTTTTTCATTGAATTACAAAGGTTTTTATTAGAGCAATTTATCCATGACCTCTCTTTGGCTTGTTTTTCATTATATTTCAAAGGATTTTATTGGAGCAACTTAACCATAATGTCCTTTTAATAATGTTTTTTCACTAAATATGTAAACCATTGCATATAGAAATTTCTTAACATTCTATTGCTATTACCTGTTGACCCACTGGATGGATTTGGAAGAAATGTTCCCCAAACAAGTTTGTCACGTACCCCCCAAAACTGGAAATTGAGGGAAAAATTTGAATAAAAACCACTGTTTTTTTTATACTTTTGTTCATTTTCCCATAGAGAAAAGGTGCAATTTGTGGGAAGCCATAGCACACAAAAGTGCTGGACAAATTTGGATCAAATAAGAAACAACGTGGGCACAAGGCGAGGACTAAAGTTCCTTTACTCTGTTGGGCTAAATCTGTCCAATAAAATTACAAATACGCAATGAGACCATGCGCCAAGTTGTATTAACATCACCATAGTAATATAATTGTGTGTGCCTTTTGGATGACACGTGTTTTGCCAGTTTGCCTTTCTGAAATCCGCAATGAGGGAGAGCTGACGCGTATGACTTAGATGCAGAGATACTGGGATTTACCCCTCTAAACCAATGACAAAGTATGAGGACCATAGAAGATGGATGTTATACCCATTTATGTTTTGAACTGACATACAAGGAAATATGCTCGGATTTGAGAACGTCAAACTGCCGAAACACGTGTCATCCAAAGGGCACACACAATTATATTATTAAACTATGGTGATGGTGATAAAACTTCGTGCATTGTGCATTGAGTATTTGTTAGTTTGTCTTTTTGAGCGGTTTTTGGCTTTTCACCGCCATACTCTGTCGAGACGCAACAAGAATTGGACTAATAGTTGAACAGTAAAACATAGACATAAAAGAAGCCAATAAACAATACAAGATAGTAATAGAGGAGTCGCCGAGCAGACCAGTAACAAAGGTAAGAGCCCCCCGGTTTGCTTCAACTTAAATCTGTCCAATAGTTTGCAAAATATTTGAGGGAGAAGGGGGTAACCCTATATATATCTTGCATTGTTGCAAGCTTTACAGAAATGAAAACCTGCCATTTTCCTTTTGCTAGATGCAAGCAACACCAACACATGCCTGGGGAAGCTGAAAATGAAAAGTGCTCAAAAATGTATTTGAAGGAGGAAAAAGGATGCAAACGCATCAGGCTAGAGGTGGGAAGGGGAACAGAGGACAGCAAACGGCAAAAACGCTAGACGTGCTGGCAAAAGAAGCTGTGCCACACGAACCGAAGAGTGATAGGGGTAATGAAAGAGGGCTAGGGAGGGGAAAGCAATTGAAGGGATTGGGGGTTGAGGAAATAGGAGAGGGGCACATGCTGAGTTCTTGTGAGGACAGGGAGGAGTTTTTGATTTTCAACAGTTATCGGAGAACACCAGGAGAACCTCGTGAGAACAAAGAGTGGAACAAGAATCTTTGCATCTGCATTGATCACATTTACTAGGCAGGAGAAAATATGTCTTTGTGCCACTGGATGAAGGGCCTGGCTAGTGCACCCCAAAGCAATCTATTGGTGCAACATGTACATTGCCTACGGCCAAGGACTGTCACCATTGGTCATGGCCAAAGGCCATGGCAAGTGGGCCCCAGAGAATCCTATTGGGTCAACATGTACAGTAGTCAAGGCCCAAGGCCATGAATAGTGGGCCACAAAGAAACCTATTGGTGCAAAATGTATAGTGGGCTCCAAAGAAACATTTGACGGTGGCCACTGATCATGAGGATCAAGGGGAACCACAGAAAACATTGTTTTTGGTGTATTTCACCAGGATGCATATGGGGATACTATATGCAGTTTTGCGGGCCATCCTTTGGGTATTATGCTCACTCCTTCAAATACAGGGCTTGTGCCAGGTCCTAGATGCCACATCTCAGGTACCATGTACAGGGCCTCATTCTGAGTTGGGAGGTCCGGTAAAAAAAGTGATGGTATTCGTGGATACCGGCACTTTACCGGACCGCTCGACTTTGGGCTTACCAGTGGGGCACATAGGTTACCTTCAGCTAAAAGCTGGTGGTTAGCCAGGTGACTTACCTGCAATAAAAGCTGTCATTACGCCACTTTCATTGCCGGTGACAGTAATGATGGGAAATCCCGTCATGTAGTCCTATTGGACTCCATGAATGGGGATGAACACTGTCCCGTCTGCACTTGCATTCCGGCAGCAATGCTGCTTGCTAGAGTGCCGGTAAAGGTTAGTACCAAATGCCGGTATCCTGGCGGCTCTACCACCAGGATACCGGCAGGGTCAGAATGAGGCCCATCGTTTGGTTGGTCAGATCTTCAGTATTGTGCCCCATTTGGAAACCCACATACACAGAATGTGGTCCAGCATACAAACTACCTCTGTGGAATTGTGTCTAGTAACAGAGGCTATATTATGGCTACTGTGCCCTTTGTTTGGAGAGCAGAAGTATGTGCCTCATAGAGAAATCCTTCTTTTGGATTTTATATATTTCTGGACGTCATATCTGTAATGTTGTCTCCATTCATTATCATATGTATGCATTATTTCGTATAGTCTCTAATTTGACAATTAACTGCTATATTAATGTGTGGCAGCTACATCTGCAGAATGTCTGTGTACTTCTGGAGGACACATCTGGCATATTGATCTACAAAATGAGGCATAATTATGAGCAAGTAGGCACTGATTATAATGTGGCACCAATAACTGACACAATGCCACAGGTATGGTCTGCAGATCAGATCATACTATCAATCAAGTGACACATGGAACTAGGCACATTATCTGAGAAGTAAACTCCAGAACTGACCACTGTACCTCGTGTGTGGCCTGGGATTTTGATGCAACAGCCTAAATGTGAAATGTAGAAAGTGGCACAGGCTCACACATGTGATATCCTGAATTGGGAATAATATACAAAATGAGACCTCTTGAACTAGACACACAACTACAGACGAGTCCTCCAGAACTACACACAAAAGTGCACATTTGGCCTTCAAAGACTGAACAGAACACTGCAGATGTGGCTTCCAGAAGTTGACAAAGTCCCTTAGTTTGGCATCAGAAAATTCCCACAATAAAGCAGGCCGAGCCTCCCGAAATATATAATACATCTTGGAGATGTGGGCCTTGATTCGTGGAATTATGTGCGTGTAAAACGGGGATTTGCATGCCATTCTGCCCGAAAAATCCCTGGTTGACCAATAGGGATTTGTGGGCAGAATGGCTCGCAAATCCCCGTTTTACACGCAAATAATTCCATGAATCAGGGCCCTGATGTCAATCCAATGGAAATGTAAAACGATGAAACCATGTGTGCTGTAAAAATAAAGATGTAAACCATGTTCAACATACATGTATTGGAGAATTTACCACTGTTGCTGATGATGTGCCAACGTTTTTTACTGTACACATTACCTGTTTGTACATTTAAAATAGTGAATTCCTGTGCAAAAAATACCTTTTTGGCACTTGTTCCCAAAAGGCTGATTGACCCTGGCTGTGTCTCAAGAGGTGGGTACAGTACATTACCTGAGATTAATACAAAATGTGCTTCAGAGCTCTTGCGGGCATTAGCTAATATTGCTGTCCCCGGCTACCTTAAATATCAGGTCCTGCCTAAAATAAGAGAGAGCTGAACAGAACCCTGCCAGGAGGGTGTTGAAGGGAATTATGTTACACCAACTGCGTTTATCAGTGAATTGGTGTTAAGAGAAAACAATAGAGACAGGCTCTCGCACTGACTAAAAAGCACTGCCAACCTTCCCGCCAAAGAGAGGGAGAGACAAGTGTCTATTGATATCCAGTTAGAATCTGCCTCATCAAGTCGCCTTGGGCAATGAAGGAGAAAGAAGAGGATTCCTCACCCCTGCTCCCCATATAACTTGGGGAACACCAAGTAAGTATTCACCATGTGCCTCGTTAGCCCTCTGCCGCCAGTTACCCTTGCACCCCGCCACAGTTTGCACTGTATATGTCCCACAGAGACCATGTTTGCCCTTCTGCTAAGAGGGTCAACTTCAGCAAAAGGGCAACAATCAGCAGTGTGTCTGTCGCTTCGGCCATAGGCCCTGCTGAACCAGGCACCATGTTTGTTACTGAAAGGAGCCCTTGTCTGCCGTTTTTTACATGGACCTTTCATCTTTCGGCAGCCTTAGAGACGTGCCACCATATTAAACATAGAAAAGAAAGAGAGCACATGACCCACGGTGGTCCCATGTTAGGAAGGGGTGTGCTGTTGGTGAAGGGAACCTGTCTGTTTGTGCATCAATGGCATGCCTGGCATGGACATGCATTGTCCATCCAGCACCGCCTGCATACCTACCAATACAATGAAGAAAAAACGCCTCTCTCAATGGGTTTAGAGTGCACCAGGCACAGGTCAAAGGAAAAAGTAATCTGCCTGTGTAGTGATTAGAGAGAGAGAGAGAGAGACATAGAGAGAGATGCGGAAAGATAAGATTGCGACACCGTGTCCGCTGTTCATTAGCAAAGGCCCATTTCAAAGCAGACACTGCATATGTCTTTTTGCACTAAATAGAACCACTGAAGTTAAGTCAAGGTTCCCCTCCTCACCTCTAAACTAAGTGGAAGATTTGAATTCATGCTAACCCTCTCACGCTCTTCTCTTTAGAGAGGTTCTACCTGCTTTGCCTCACCACAGAGGACATGCCACAATCCTACAGTGTCACTGGAAGTATAAGGTAAGTGAATTTGGGGATAACAGGCATGAGGGCGCTGTGGCCAGTAGGCCATAAATATGTGCAAAGGAATTATAATAATATCAGCTCCAGCCTGTGGAACTTTAGGCTAACCCCTGCCTAGTGTAAGTAACAGGTATCAAGATTGTTCCATGTACATACGCTAATGAGGTCAATATTAACCTTATCAGCGCATGTACCATGGAAACATTTTGATACCTGTCACTGGAAGTACCCTCCTGCAGAAACGAAGAACCATTGACAGAAAAGGGAAGACAGTGATGCTCCTCTGTATGCTCCTCTGTAGGCATGACAATTGAGAGCTCTATAGGCCTACCTTACTCATGAAGGAAGAGGAAACAACCTTAATTTGATGCCTGAGACCATATAGCCCCTGCTACCCACAGCACATGCCAGAGCCAACATTATCACACCACTTAAACCACAGCATTAGTTGAATTTTAACTGCATTTTTACTTTCAAAGACAAGCACCCTGTTTAGTTATAAAGATGTTCTGGAGCTGAATTCCCATGACTGGGACTGAAGGGCTGGAAACAAAGCCAGAGACTGAATTAGACATTCTGCATATGTGATACACGACTTTAATGCATACTTTCTTATTTGATATACAAACATTTATTTTGTATATATTACTGTTATACTCTATCTTTGCCTAAGGACACTGTACGACATCTACATATCCTGACTGTAAACTGAAGCTCCCTGGGCCTACAAGACCACGGAATCTGCCTGCAAGTATGGAAAACAACTGAAGCATCAGAGAGACATGTGACAGACTGTTCACTTATTCAGTTTCCTTTGGGCATCTAGTCCGAGCATCTGCAGCAAAGGGCAAAAATAAACAATGCAACACTCCCTGCGTGGACCTGTTGAAAATGATAATGGCCTTGGGCTAGATCCTCTGTACCAAGCTCATCCTTTACCTGCCTTCTTCTTCCATGCATTGGCATCCTTCTACCCATCTAAGATTATTTCACTGCAGAACATCTGCAACCCAACAGTACCAAGGAGCATTGCTATTTTGGGCCTGTTAACTGTTTCTTGGTTGTCTATAAACCAATTCTAGCCACAACAGAACTTACACCTGCTTCTTCACAGTGAATGAAGCACCCCTTCCCTTTCAACTCACCCACCTTCCCTCTCTCTGAGTTTGGCTGCACCCTTTCTTTGCCTGCCTATTTCCTCTACCCTTCATCATTTCGCTTGACTTTGCTCCATTCCTCTTCTACTTATTTTTCTCCTTCTCTTCACTCATAGCGTTCAGTCTCACCTTGGTGTAACATCTGCATCACTCTCTGGCGTCTCCATCTTCCTCTTTCCCCCTTACATCACAATTTTCAAAAAAAGATGCTCCCATTCTCCCAGGAGCTCCAACCTCATCTATCTGGATCACTTACCCCACCACACCCGTCCCTCTCCCACAGCCCTTACCATCTTTTCTCTTAGCCTCTGGAATGCACAATTCCTCTGCAACATGTCTTCCTACATCACAGACCACTTTGACTCTTATCACCCTCAACTTTCACTTCTTGCTATCACAGAATAGTCCGCAATACACAGCATTTAAGATCAAAGAGACTCAAATCCCTATAGCAGATAAAGTGAAAACACTAGGCATTTATCTACAGGCATCCTTAGGAGCAGAAGCCCACGCCGCTTACCTCAAGAGGAACTGTCAATATTATCAGAAACTATTGAAAAAAATCAGACCCTTGCTGAGCCTACAAAACAGCACAACAATAGCAAGAGCCACAATTCTCTCCCGATTGGATTATGGCAACTCTTTACTAATGGGAGCCAGCAGCAAATGTCTAAAACAGTGACAAGTGATCCAAAACAACACTATTAGAACAATCACCAGTAAACCTAAAAGAGAACATGTCACAAAGGACAGACAAGATCTACATTGGCTGGCGATCGAGGAACGCATCATATTTAAAGCCCTTACCCTAGTACATTGATGTTTGTATGGAAAAGCGCCAATCTACCTAAAAAAACAATTCACATGGTATGAATCAAACCGCAACCTGAGATCAAACAAAACTGGACTCATCCAAGTTATTCCAACAAAAAAAGCAAAAGGATTAGGTAGGGCTTTTACGACCAAAGCGGTCCTTAAATGGAACAAACTCCCTCCCACACTGAGATTGGAAACCAACCACCTACTCTTCAGAAAACAATTAAAGACACTTCTCTTCAAATAAGAGCTTACCTTGGTTTCTTCAGTTAGCCCTGCATCTTCTCTTTGTCCTGTTTTATGTGGCCCCCGCCATGTCCTGTTTTCTATATTTTAGTCTGTGTTAATGTAATGCGCTCTGATGCCTGTGGGCTGCAGCACAATATAAACATATAAATAAAATAAAAATAAATAACAGAAGCCTGGATCTCTCCTCATGGCTCAACTACAATAAAAGATCTCCATACTGGCTCTGCTACCTTCTCTCACTCTCCCTGACCTTTTGGGCATGGTTGCGCTGTGAGTTGTCTTATCAATATCGCCCTCAACACTGCATCTGCAACCCCTTATGCCTTCAAATCTTCTAATTTTGAATGGGCCACAATTGAACTCCTCCCTCCTACTCTTCTCACTGTTATGGTTCTATATCAACGCTCTCCTTTAAATGCATTATTCCTCTACAGTAACCAGCCTATTGCCTTCATAACAAGCCTACCCACTTTCAACATAACCTTTGGTGTTATCTGTGTCTCTAATTCACTATCCTACTGTGAGCTCTCTATTGACCCCTCTTCCTCTGATGACTCCATTGTTCACTTTAACATCTCAGTCTCCATTCTACTTCTCGTCTCTATTTTTTAGTGACTAAAAGGAAATTTAGTACTCTCTTGCCCCGTGATTTGAGGACCTCTATCCTGTCTCTTTTCCTTATTCATGCCTCTTCCATTGTCTGTGCTTTCTCAGACTTTTGCCATACAGATATGACTCCATTTGACCAACACTTTTCTGATCACACATTCACACACTCCGTAACTCAGACTCTGAAAACAAACATGGGCCGCAAACTATGATGCTAGCGGAAATTACGGACACCTACCCTATTCCTAGCCCAAAAAATGCCTTCCCTGCCCTAACCTCTATACTGAACTCTGCAATCAATCCTGAAAACTTTCACTTACACTCCAGCCTTTGCTCACACCTCCCAAGCCAGCATCCATTGTCTCAACCCTTTCTGCTAATGACTTTGCTCACTACTTTGCCTCTAAACTCTCCAAAATCCATGACTATCACAGCCTGTTTCTCTATCCAAGGATAACTAAACCGGAAAGACACGGACACCCCTGACCGGGTAGAGTAAAGCCCACGGCAGCTAGACGGGTGACATCGGATAGACAGGAACACAGGTGGCACGCATGGAGACTGAGTCAACTAACCCAGACAATCCCACCAACACTCTCGCCCGCCCAGTAACTTAACTACCGCCAGGTACCACGTTGGTGTGGAATTATCGAGACACTGGCAATCTATCCACTACCGGAGAGGTTGTCATTAGCAGATGCACTAGCCACTAGAGTCTAAATGGAGGATAAGGGGAGCCATGAGAGAGCATGTTAAACGCGGGGACTAGAGGAGTATGGAACCTGTATGCCAGTCAGACCCAGATCAGTACAGAGCCGCAAAAGGGTAGACTACGCAAGCCGACCGCTTCAATTCAGGATAGCGACGCAAACTAACCAACACTACTAACAATTTCCCTTTCTGCATATACCTCTCAAATTCCAAACCAAACACAACCAAAACCTACAGCACAACACACTGCACAAACTTCACTACATTGCAACAACAAAACAAAAACACACATAGCCTTGCACAACAGTACACGAGGACTACCGGCCGCAAACACCCCAGGCCCAGCCAACGGACCCACCGGGCTGAGTCCGCCAACAGCATATCACTGCTCTCTTGCACTTTTCCTGCTTCCTCCCACTAACTCAACCTCCCCTCCTCTTTCAGAGCCTCCAGAGCGCCAAGGGACCACTACGGTGGTGATAGTGCGCGGTCCAAATGTCCTTTAACATTAACATTAACATCCATCCACAACCCTCCTTCTGTCCACCACTTCACCCACTACCTCTTTTACTCTTGACCTCTTCTTCCCTACCTCTCCTATTGAATTAGCACCCATCCTTCTCTTTGCCAACTCATCTTGTACTACTATCGCCCCTTTTAGTCCCCAAATGGTCAAAGACTTTGTCTCAGTCACTTGTCCTTGTCTTTCTGAGTTCCTTAACCTCTTTTTCTCTGCTGGACTCTTGCCTGCCTCATTTCAATCTACAAAAGTCTTACCCATATTAAAGAAACCCTCCTATGATACAAATGTCCCAGCCAACTATTGCCAACCCTCTCTCCTTTGTCATTTATCAAAAGTCCTTGAGCGGTGGTCTTCCATTGGATCATTAATTACCTCGAGAATAAGGGCCTTGAAGATCCACTTCAACCTAGCTTCTGTAGTAAAAACTCCAAAGGGACTGCACTCCTGCATGTCTCCAACTTTGTCTCTGATTCTTGCAACTCAAACTCAATTCTACCGTCACCCTTGCATATATTTCAGCAGCATTCAACACTGTCAACCACTTCTCTCTCCTCCTCACTTCCTCCTCACTCCCCATGACTTAGGGTTTTGCAAATCTGCTCTTGCCTGGATCGCCTCTTATCTGAAAATGTTGATCCTTTTAAATGTCTTGGAATTTGTAAACCTCTTACCCCACCCCCTTCATGCCAGCATCCCACAAGAACTCAGCTGTTGGACCTCTGCTTGTCACCCTGAATATCTCTTCCCAACAAAGAATCTTCTCATCTTTTGGCTGTCACTATCTTCTTTTTTTTGATGAAACTCAAATAGTTTTCTCCTTTCCCTACTTCACCCCAGCCATACGAGAATGGATACAAATTGTCCCAATGCATTGTGTCACTGCATGGCTCTCTACTGTCTCATGCTAAACTCTTCAAACATCAAAGTAATCTTTCTCCTGGTTTCCAATTCCATCCCTCCCCTCTCACATTTCCTTCCTGCCTGACCTTTCTTCTCCCTGACCAAAGGCTCAAAATCGTGGGGTCCTCTTGCGACTGCAACAATTCATCAAAACCACTGCCTTTGCTTCTCGTATAAACCTCCTCAATATTAGGAAACTGTGTTCTTTTCTACTAACCACTCTACAAAAGTGTAATCTCCACACTTGTGCACAGCACATTTTACTAATGCTGAAGCCTGCTCCTTGGCCATCCTCATTACTCTGTCCTTCATCTGGAGAAACTCCTCACGTTGCTACCCTCACTCTCTACAACCTACCCAGATCCTGCCACTCTTCTACCTCCTGAAACAATGCCAGTTGGCTCTCCATGAAAAACTGCTCTTTTTTTAAGTTCCTTTTGCTATTCTACAAAGCTATCAATAATATTGCTACTCAGTACCTGAGTGCATCTCAGTCTACACACAATCTTGTTTACTTCCATCCTTGTCTGTTCTCAACCTTATCATCCTTGACCCTCCCTGTGCCTCCTGTTGCTTTCACTCTTTCTTCCTACTCTCCCCACTCCACTGGTACCCACTGCCCATGACAATCAAAGCCACCCTAACTGTGGAGCTCTTCTTTTCCGAGCCATACCATGTGCTGGGTACAATGCCTGAAGAAAGCTTACCTTTATACGCAGCCATTTCGCCTTCGCTACATACTGTGTCTCTGACTCCGAAGCAACGCCACAGCGAGAACAGCTGTTCCATTCCACTGTAAATGCTGTCAGGAAAAGTTTCTCACGCTCAATTTACCTTCACCCTCGAGAGAAATGTCCCTGTCGGACACAAACATAAACTTCTCCATTACAGGAAACCTTTACATCGAGGAGTGGCTTAATGAGGAAATGAGGAAATCATGGAAAGTGAAGTAGGACCAACCACTTCATCATCATTTGCAATTACATGAATAGGAATGCATCGTGTACCATTGAGAAGCGCCATCTCTCAGTACCAGATGAAGAGCTTGATGTACTGGAATTGAATAGGTATGAGCAAAATACACTTTGTGCAATAAAATTGGCAGTTGACACTTTGAAAAGCTGGCTTTCACAGAAAGGATATTCCATTACTTTTTAAATGGAACCACTTCAAACTCTAGCATTATACTTACGTGCATTTTATGCCGATGTCCGCACAGTCCACGGAACACAATACCAACCACAAAGTCTAATATCTCTGCGCTGTGGAATTAATTGTCACGTAAACAAACCACCCTTCAGCCGAAAACTGAACATAATGCAATCTCCCGAATTCACTGCTGCCAACAACGTGTTCATTGCCATAATTAAAAGACTACAAAACAGAAAGGATCAAGCTCAATAGAAATCACCAATCACTTCCACTGATCTCGCTAAGCTACGTTCATGTGGCATTTTCAATGTAGACTTTCCTCAAACATTACAATACAAATTATGGTTTGACATACAAATCCATTTTGCACAAAGAGGACGCAAGGTCTCCATTTATTACCACCCAAAGCATTCCAAATTGTAACAGATGAAAATGGAAAAAATACGCAATCATGACATACAACAAACTAACTAAAAACCATCACAAACTGTTTGACCAAACATGAAATAACCTTTGTGGACGGATGTACGCCATTGCCACTGATCCCAATTGTTCTGTAAAATCCCTCCTTCTCTACATATCACAATTACCTCTTGATGCTGCATCCTTTTTCATAATGCCTCAATGCTTTCTGCACAACCAATGCAAAGATGAAGACATTTGGTACACCAATCTCCCACTTTCAAAAAACACTCTTGTTTGTTTGTTTATTTGATAATGTGCACCAAACCCTCAGGTAGCAACCCTCTTGCTTCCTGCATGCAACATATTAGCGAACCAGCACATCTAAGTAAAATATATACCAACCACTGTATTCGCGCCACCGCAATCCAACTTCTCTCCAATGCTGGCCTAGACTCTAGAGAAATAATGTCAGTGACTGGACAGAAGAATGCCTCATCAATTCCCAATTACTGGCAACCACAAGCCATAGAATGGAATGCCTGGTCTTCAACACTCCACAAAGGCCAATCCACATAACATGTGCAAACCACGTCCCATAGTAGTTTTCCAGTTCACAATGCTCCAAACTGTAAATCTCCACCTACTTCCTCTACTTCGTTTTCCACCGTCATGTCCACCTTCTCTGCAAATAAAACCAACTCTCAATTTTCCAATTGCTCTTTTACTTTTCACAGAAATGTCCACTTTAACAGTGAATGATACTTGTTTACTGCTCAATTAAAAATGTTCCTTCGTTCCTTGCAACCCTAATTGTCATATATTGACATGTTTTCTTTCGCCTGTTTAGTCACAACTCTGTATATATTTCTTCTTTCAACAATGTATTGCTAATCCAATCCTCCTTTGTAAATGCTAAATAAAAATGCATTTCAATTCAATAAATGAACAAAACAATAATTTCAAAAGATTGTTTTTTTCTCGCAAAACTGGTGCTCATCCATTTCCTCAGTGATGCAGATTAATGTTATTGTGAACACATTTTTCTTCCTATAATTGCAATAAAAACTTCAGCAGATAGTGTGCATTCTGCACATGTAAGGCAATATGTGAAATGCTCATTACACCACTTCACCTACTGTCTTACACGTGCAGATTGCATGCTTAAAAGTATTACCCCCATTCATTAGCATGCAGCAAGTAGGGTCAAAATGGTGCCCTGTTGCTCTGTGCTAATGAAGCAGTACACGCGTTCCAGTGTTCCTAGAACTAACGCGTACTGCGGTACCAACTTTTCAAATGGCAAAAGAAATGCCGCTTGAAAAGGTTTTGTCAGCGCATTAGTATTCCGGGGCTGCAAACTCCAGAAAACTAGTATCCCGAGCCTGCAGACGCCGGAATACTAATGGCAATAACCGCCTCGCAGGCGGGCGATTACCGCCATAAGGTAATGCATCCAGGGCATTACCTTAGGTGGTAATGGCGTGCTGGCTGGGCGGTTATTGGCATAGTATTTTGCAGATTTGTTTTTTATTTTATTACGTTTTCTGAAACGTACAGCTAGGCAATCTCAATGTACATCGGAGTGAAAACTATGCATTAAAATTCAGAATCAAGGCGGATTTACCCTCACCATATTGGATCTATCAGTCCAAAAGGAAATGTCTTGAACTCCCCAAGACTCTAGGAACAATACATGCCCTGACTTCTAAGAATAACGAGAAGAAAATAGAATATGTTTCATTTAGGCCAGGGGAATATTCATTCTACTGTTTGGTAGTAATGATAAAGTAAAGTGAGGTTGTGTCCATTATGCACACTCCAGCTTTAATAATAATCAGAATACAATACAGGTAATACACTTTAAGGAGTTCTGAATCATCATTACTGCGTTGTGAATTCTTCTATCTACTGCAACTGCCCCTGTGTTCATATCATTATTGCATTGTGTTTTGACTGCATATTGTCCTTAATGTACCAACAGGAGGCTCCTGGACTTCACTTCGAAAATGCAATCCAGATGTAGGGACATTTGTATATACATACTTTTCACATGGAACATCTGCCTTGCCCTACACGTACGGTATTCACTGGGGACTACTATCCCACTAAAAGAACCAAGGAACACCCTAGAAGTGGTGAGACAAATCAATGTTGTCGACTCACACAGGTTTAACAGTCTATGCATTTGCAGGTGGAGCTTATGTAACATATCATATACTTACATGTTCAACACCACCCACTGGGAAAAAATTAGGGCATCAACTCCCTTGCCCCTCATTTATTGTGCAGTAGACAACAAAGGTTTGCATTTACATTAGTACAGGCATAGCCTTCAGGGTTGCACATTGTACCTAATATACAGTCTCCAGTACTAGATACAGTACATAAAAGAATACTTCAAAATGTGGACACAGCAAACTCAGATGTGTCCTTAAGAAGTGAACTCCAAATTATGTTTTCTTCCACACATACATTCAGAGTTTATGTGGGACCTGGATCAAATACTACTTGCATGGCCCTTCATATGTCTGTGCTCGTCTTCAATGTTATGCTTTATCAAGGTGGGGTTGTGGGTGGACACATGTTCATTAAAACATGATTGACAGTGATAATATTCTGATTTGTAAAACATTTCAATCCTTTTTTTCTACTCATTATTATTCGTCAATTCTCCAGCTATACTGTGTTATCCCATCTTATTTAATTATTTCAAGATTTCTCTCCTTCCTTATCATCTCATTTTCAGCCATCTCTTTCCCTTCCATGTCCAATTTCTCTAAACATTTTCTCCTATGCTCTACCGTTCCTTTCTTCCATGGAGTCCACTTTTATTTCCCTCTGTTTTCTTTTACTACCTCTTTGCTTCTTTTATCTACCTTTCTCATAACTCCTTTTATCTCTGTTACCCCCTTTCCTCTCTCACATTTTCCGACAATCTTCTGATGCTGCATATGCTGCTTTATGTCCTGCTCGCTCTCTTCTTCTTGTTTCCTACTCTTCTGCCCATTATTTCTGTCTTCCTCTTTCCCACATTTATCTCAATTCATTGCGTCATTGTCTGTCCTCTTGTACCCTCTCACTGTCTCTGCATTTTTCTCTTCCTCAGTCTCCCTACTTCGCTTCCAATGTCCTTTCTCATTCTGCTCCGGTCATTTATTGATCTTTGTTTATTTACACTCCCCCTTCTACATCCTTCCCCTGCTCCCATAAAATCTCCTCTGCAGATCCTCACCTTGTCGCTAGACTCTCTCTCTCACTTGGGCCAAACAGATTTACTGATGGAGGTTATAAGGTTAATAGGGGGCAACATTTAATTTAATTTATTTATTGGGTATTTATAATGCGCCTATAAACAATGTGTTTCATTTTGCAACAAGTCAAGAAGCTGGAGGAAAAGGGAGGAAAAAACAAAACGGTTTTACTGGGCCTTGTGACGATAGGATTGTGCAAGTGTAGTAAAGAGAAGTGCAGGGGAGATTGAAGGGAGGCAGGGTCCGTGATAAACTGGTGTCAGGGGAGGCCTGCTGGACAAGGCCAGGGCAAAGCAGAGAGTGCAGGGGAAGGAGGGTCCAAGAACAACGTGCAAGGTTAGGGGTTGGAAGGGCTACAAGAGTACAGGCCCAGCTAGGCTAGTGCGATGGGAGGGGCCGAGAAGGGCAAGTGCAGGTAGAGGGTGGGAGGGTCAGGGGAGACAAAGAGCAGGGGTAGACTGGATTAGGGGGACTGGTGCGCTGTAAGACTCCGGGGGTACCAAGCAGCGAGTCAAGAAGCGGACAGGAACATTAGCAGGGGAGTGGGAGAGGGAAGGAAAAAGAGAAAAGGAAGGTCTTGAGAGGCTTACGGAACTTAAGGAGATCCGGCTCTGGTCTGAAGAAGGCACCTATGTAGGAGAGATCTACTCCCCACTCAATGTTTTGAAAAGTGTCTGGTCTGCAGAGAGTTAGATCTAGACAACAAAGGGCTATAGCACAGAGGTATTTAGGGAGAGATAGAGAGGTCCCAGGCCCCAGTACGCCTTGTGGATGATGAAGAAGGTCTTGAACTTGATCCTCGCAGCAACCCAGAGCCAGTGGAGAGAATTTAGGGATGGAGAGATGTGGTCCCTGTGCTTTAGTCCAAGGATAAGTCTCGCAGTCCTATTCTGGATAATTTGAGGGGGCGAAGGGAGGAGTTAGGCAGATTAAGGAAGAGACCGTTGAAGTAGGTGATACTGGAGAGGACCAGAGCTCTGGAGGTATTGTGTAACACTTGTGTACGAGAGAGATATAAATAAAATATCATTTCATTTCATTGAGTTTCTGGGGGAAGGTGAGGAAAGGGCGAGTACCTCTGAGGAGGTGCAGCTGAAAGTGGGCCTTCTTGGCAAAGCCCGTGATTTGAGGAGAGAAGGAGAGAGGGAGGAGTTGGAGATGACACTAAGGTTTTTTGCCTCAAAGGAGGGTTAGGGGAGGGGGCCCATGGAGGGCAGCTAGGGAGTGGGTGGGAAAGATGGAGCAGGGGTTCCAATGACAAGGATCTCTGTCTTAGTGGCATTAAGGCAGAGATCGTTAACAGTGCATCATGCCTGAATATCACACAGGGAGTCAGGAATGAGAGAGGAGGAGGAGGCAGAAGAGGGAAGCTTGAAGGAGAGCTGTGTGTCATCCGCATACCACTGGAAGTTAGGAGAGAAGGTGGAGATCAAATGGGCTAGAGGGGCCAAGTATATGTTGAAAAGGCAAGGCGAAAGAGGATAGAACTCTGAGAGACACTGCAGGTGGAGAGTGAGATGGTGGAGATAAAAGGGCCCAGCTGAACCTGGAAAGGTCAGTCTGAGCGGGAGGGGTTCCACCACTCCAAACCAGGTGCATGATGCCAAGGATATCACAGAGCCAATTTATCAGGGTAGCATGCTAGACGGTATCAAAGGCATAGGAAAGATCAAGAAGCATGAGAATGGAAGGAGAGCTTGAATTGAGATTAGAGAGCAGATATTCACAGGTTCTGGAGAGCAGTTTCTGTTCCTTTGGCAGCTCTGAAGCCAGACTGGTGGTCCTGGAGACAACCAACAGATTCAGTGTGGTGGATAAACTGGGAGATGGTCAGCATCTCCAAGGGTCTGCCCAGGAAGGGGTAATGAAGATACAGCGGTAGTTTGCCAGACAGGAAGGGTCAGCAAAAGGCCTTTTTGAGGAGATGTTGCACAAGGGAGAGCTTGAGGAGTCAGGGAAAGGATCTGGCGGCAAAGAAGTGATTGCGGAAATCAGCCAAGGCAGTAGCAAGGGAGACAATGTTGTCCATGATTGTTCTAGAGCAGCAGGGGAGCACCTGTTTGGATGAGACTTTCAGAAACTGACTTGTCTACTAACCTTATCGGGTGATATGGGAGAGAAAGAGGAGAGTAGTAGGGAAGGTGGGGCAGTGGAGGCCTGAGAGCAGATGAGGGAGAAGGGAGTGAAGTATGGGAGAGTGGGGACAGGATGTCCTGAGTTTTAGTGATGAGGTGGGAGGCCAGTGCAGTGCAGAGAGCCAGGGAATGCAGAGGAGAAATGGAGACTGCCCTGAAACCAGACTGGTGGTTGTGGAGACAACCAAGAGATTCAGTGTGTTGGATCAGTTGGGAGATGACCATCTTTTATGTATTCCGATATATGATGAATGCATTTCAATGCTGTGGACATATTTTAGCATAACAGGTATGTGTCTCAGTGCATTGTCTTTACATTTCAATATATGTCTGCATCTCATTACAATGTGCATACATCTCATTGTGAAATATATGTGGCACAGTTTGCAGCGTTCTTATTTCACTATTCAATGTATAGATTTTTAAATGGTATAGTTAAAGTCTCAGTATATAATTTATGCATTTCACTATGCAATATATACATATATTCAGTAAAAAAAAACTTAGTTAAGAGAGAGTTAAGGTGATCAGATTTAATGTGAACAATACTATTAACAAAACCTATGAAAATCACTGAAAAAGAGTTAATGTGAACAAAACCATTCACATTCAATGAAAAAAACATAGTTAACGGGACGTTAAGGTGAACATGTAACGCAACAAAAAACAAGAAATCCGACACACAATTCAGGCAAAGCTCCTTAACTACTCACCCCCTGTTGTGCAGCAAATGACCACAATGATGACATCAGTTATTACATAACTGATGGCATCACTAATGACATTGTATGACATCAGTGATTACATTGGCTGTGGCCATTGTACATGTTGCACCAATAGGTTTCTTTGGGGCCCATTAGCCATGGCCTTTGGCCTTGGCCACTGTACATATTGCAGCAATAGTTTTCTTTGTGGTCCAATAGCCATGTCCAATAATTACATCACTGATGGCATCACTAATGACATCCTATATGACATCACTGATATCGATATTTTGATTAATTACATTTTGAAATATGACAACTCTGTTTTGTTACATAACATATGTATACACATGTCATACTTACACTGTACATTGTATTATGCCCTTGTTTCTTTAAATGTAGTGTACAGTGCATGATTGTAAGTGCATACCAATATTATTACAATGAAGAGAAGTTTTTAAGCATTACTTACTTTGGAAGCTCATCTGTTATACTGCAATACAAATTCATAATTTATTTGGAAAAGAAATGACTAAAAATATTAGTAATACAATTGTCATATCTATAATTGCATATTTACTTTATAATCATCCTTTCGTTTGTATGAATGTAACTATGTAGTATAAGTAATTCCTTTTTTTGTTTATTACCCAAACTTTGATTTCGGGACACATACTTTCTATTACATGTGATTTGTTTTTTTTATAAAACGTGTAATTTAGAAAACAATGTGTTCATGTAATGTTATTACAGCAAGGAGAATTGTTCATTTAAATGTGTACATTTACTATTTTCATAACACATTTAAACAAGTTTCTACTATCTAGTCATGTTTTATACTACTACATATATGTATTATATTAGGTTTCATATTGTGTTTGAAATACCTGAAATAGATTTACCTGAATCAGGCACTTTCCCTGCAAAGAAGAATTGTAATTACTTACTAATACATTCAATTCAAACCTATTGTATAATGATATATATTTTTATTTCACATTTTATAAGTTGATAAGTACTACAAATGAATGTTCCACACATAATCATATGATACTTCTATATCAGTGTATTATTACATGTTATGCTGTTATTATTAAGTGTAGTACAATACAATATGTATCAAAAGAGATGAACAAAGGTATTCTAACTTATTTAATTGATAATGTCATATGTGATGTGATTATTAATCTCATCAGAGATGTCATGTATGATGTCATTAGTGACACCATCAGTGACGTGATGTATGATATAAACAGTGATGTCAACAGTGATACAATCTGTGGTGTTAACATTGTGGCCATACACTGTGCAACAGGGGGCACATATCATATTAAGGTGGGCTTGCTTTAAATTTGAAAACTGAATTTCAAGGGTTTTGTTGCATTAAATCTGATCAATTTAACTCTCTCTTAACTAATACTTTTTTACTGAATGTCAAGGGTTTTGTTATACTATAGTTTCCTTAGGGCCAACTCGCCGTGGCCTTCGGCCTTGACCAGTGTACATGTTGCACCAATAGTTTTGTTTTGGGCCCACTAGCCATGGCTGAAGGCCATGGTCATTGGCCACTGCTGAATATTTTGCATAGTCTCTTGAGGTCTCACTAGGCATGGCCTTTAGCGGTAGCCACTGTGCGTGTTGGATAAATAGTTTTCTTTAGGGTTCACTAGCCATGTGTTACGCTCACCTGGCTCCCACAGGGGCCTCGATCGGACCCGGACAGCTGCGGTATCCTCCAACGTGAAGCGTAGTGCAGAGATGACAGACTGGACTGGCCCACCTAATCTCATCTTATTGACCCGTAGAAGTATTCTCCTGCAAGTGGAGAAAGGGATTTAGCCACCTGTGGATTCTAGTAATGGCACCCCACTGTTCTCCCCACTAATTACCTCCGATATTCCCTTTCAGTAATCTCACCTTATGTTTTTGAAGGATGAGCTCTCCATCCTGCATGGAATGCAGGGGCGCGTAGATACCAGTTACTTCACTGGTTCGAAGGCGTTGGAAGAGTTCCGGATGAATATTGACTCCGAGGTTCCTGGCGAGAACCCGTAAGTATAAAGTCCAAAGAGTTCAATATGTCCGATGTTCACTCTTGTCCCATTCCCTTCTTGTGTTGCAGCCGGGTCCAAGAGAAGATTGTCTTGTGGCAGCTGATGGCGTTCAGTTAAGAGTCTGTATTACCCAACACTGTTCTGTAAAAGATGCGTGTATTTAACTTGTTGTTTTCTCTCTCCATACAGGTGCGGCGTAAGAAGTTGCCGGATGTTAAAGAATAATGCCTCTGGTGGTAAATCAGGTAAGTCTATGGTCGTAAAAACAGATTGTATTTGTTGGCTCTCTTGGCTCACCTTATATTTCTTTTGTCTCCTAGATGCTGGAGTTCGGCGAGGAAAATGATGGCGGCAGCGGCGAATTGAAAAATGCTGTGAGGACTGCTGAGTAAGGCGCGGCGCTGCAGCTGGCGATGCGACGCATGCAGAAATAATGTCCTTTCCAAGTTCGAAGACGTGATAGATCTGGAATCAGGTAAGGAATTAAAAGAAAGTCTGTGTTCTATCCTTTCCTTGTTCTTTCCTCTTTTTCTAGGAGCTCTGGATTTGAGGCGGGCGTGGCAGAAGACTGGATGCTGACTGCAGGCACGGTGAGCGTTACGCTGCTGGATGCAGAATAACGCGAAGCATGCGCTGCTGTTCGGGCGTGGTTTAAATAGCCTTCAAAGTAGTCCCATGTAAGAAGTTCCCCCAGAACCACACCCGAGTAAAAAATAGTCCCTGAAGTAAAGTAGTCCAATTCAGGCCTCACGTTGGCTTGACGTCATTGCAGCATGGTCTTCATGAGGTAAGTAATGTACATGAGCCTGGCGCCTATGGCGCCAGGACTGATTTCCTCTATGAGCCTGGTGCCAATGGCACCAGGACTGTACCCATACAGACCCTAGCCGGGGCTGCTGGGTTTTTAGTAAGCACCTGGATGCCTGCCCCCGGGGCTGATGGCCTTGGCCACCCTATATCCTTTCTGAATCTTGCATAATAACCCTAATGGACCCACCATACGCTTGAGGCAGTAGCATTCTTTCAAGTACATCCACAAGAGACAATGCTTCTTTGGCATCCTCAGATGCCACGGGAATGCATACTTCCTTTGGTATGGCGGGATATCAGTTTGCTTCTACTTCACATTACTTTTTTATTTGAGTGGTACATGGCAGAAAATCAAGTGTTAGTATTTGTATTGTTATCAATAAAGCACCCAGATTCCAACACCAGAGGCACTGTTTTCAACTTCCTGGGGCTCCCTGCAAAGGTCAGGGGACCTACAAGAACATCTCGGATTGATCTAGGGACTGCTCACATGACCAGTGACTCTAAAACCACCATCTTTGAAAGGCCTTTCTACCTCCAAAATGTGCTTCAACTGGGCTGAGAGCAACACAGAGCTCATCTTAACAAGACCAGGCAGATTGTTTCCATCTGCCTGATGACAGGGGAACTTAAATAAGCAACCAGGAACATTCTAGGAACTGCTCTTGTGAGCTATGATCCCAAAGGTGTGATCTTTGAATGCTCTTGCTACCTAAAAAAGGGGCTTCAACTGGGCTGATAGCAGCGAGCAGTTCATCTGATCACCACAATAGGCAATGTTCCCATCTACTTGAGGCTACGTACAGAGGTCATGGGACCTACAGGAAGCAACCAGGATCAATCTATCAATGAAGTGTCTTTCTACCACCGAAAGGGGCTTTAACTGGGCTGAGAGCAATGCAGATCTCATCTCAACACCACCTGAGATACTGTTTTCATCTGCCTGTGGTTGCCTGCAGAGGTCAGAGGACCTGCAAAAAGCATCCAGGATCAATCTAGGGTAAATTCTCATGACCCCAGGCAAAGTTATTTCCAGGGTAGTTTTGAGTATATAAGCACTTTCCTTTTGGTGTTCAGTAATCTGGGCATCCAGAGCAAAGGGAAGATAGTGCTAAAGGTTGCTGTTATATCCTTCACTATTTCATTCCATGTTCCCTGTTATCCCATTTGCCGCAAGTTGATGCAAAATGTCTTGAATAAATCACACAAACACCATCCAGATCAAACGCCAACACAACACACCACTAAAACAACTAATTGCATACACCTGCATTTTACTCAACTTACACTCAACACCTGCTCACATACAAGGCATTAATGAACTCATTAGCACACACTGCCCAGATATACTCTTCCTTATTTAAGATGTCTCTAACCCCACCATACACATATTAAAGCTGACATATTTAACCCACATTATATCATCTACCACAGAGACCTCCCACACAAACAAGGTGCTGGCATTGCTATCATAAAGACACACACACACACACACCTCAAACACATCTTTTGAAACTCGCTCTCCCTTACTCCCCATTAGACCCACACCCCACCTTTTACCGACTCAGTTGCCCTCCAACAGACAATCACAACTTTCACATTAACTGGATTGACTTCATTACTAATAACCACCCCCTTCAACAACATCTACCTTGGTGACCTCAACCCCGGGTTTCCCTTTCAAACACCAATCCATACTAAAGACTATCCTCACTCCACTTGCCCCTTATGACCTTATATAACTCATCACCTATCTCACACACATTGCTGGCAATGCCCTGGACCTTTTGATCACAAGCAAAAATCATATTTTGGTGGATAACTGAATCTGGGTATCAGTGTCTGATCACTGTGCTACCCCCATCACACTCAAACTACCATACAAAATCCCACCACTTGCCACACATTCCCCTCATTCCCAGTTAGACAAATCAAACACATTACAGACATATCTTTAGCACCACTCATACCACTCCAGCCCTACCAGCATGCACATCCAACCATCCTGCTCCACCAAAACAATACCATCATTACACATGCACATGCCAAAATTGCACCCCTCACATTACAAAAAACCCACACCAACCACCACAAACCGTTTCAACAGTTCTCGCCTCTCTATCAAGCAGAAAGCCAGAAACCTAGAAAGAGTCAGCTGAAGGAACCCATGCTCCTCAACCAGGTCACCCCTCAGACACTGCCACCGCAAATGCAAAACCGCCATACACAATGACAAAGCCACCATTTATCTTAAAGACGTCCAATCCTCCACCAATCAAACTATTCAACATCATCAAGTCCTTCTCGAAACCACACTCTGCAACCTCATCCACTGCAATGTGCAACTACTTCGTGAAATACTTCAACTCCAAAATATACAACACCAGGACAACACCTCCCTCAGTTCTCCCACTCACACCCCCCACTCCAAAACATTCCAGCCCATCGACATTGACAGCCTCATCAACCTCACTGCCAAAACAAAACCTGCACACTTCCTGGACGATGCATGCCCACCTCAAGCTGGATTCAATTGCTTCACGACCCTAGCTTCCCATTGGCTCAACATTGTCTCTCACATGATACTATTCCCACTGAATTTAAAACTGGACAAATCTCACCCTTCCTCAAAATACCATCTCTCTGATTCTGCCTTCAGCAGCCTCCATCTCTCCACCTGAAATGCCCCAAAAACTAAAGCCCCATTACTATGCTACCATGCCTTGCCAGCATTTTAGGACACTGTGATACTACCCAAGGGCAATAATACATCACCTCAACCACTTACAATCTGAATTTCGACCTGGAAACAGCACTGAGACAGCTACTCTTCACATCCTCAGTGACCTACACAGCATCACAGACAAAGAACAGACAGCACTACTCATACTCCTAGACCACTCTGCAGCCTTTGACACCATCAACCACATAATTTTATGAGACATCTTAGCCCACAGGATAAAACTCTCTGGCACCATACTCGACTGGTTCACCTCCTTTCATTCTGACAGGGCACACTTTGTCTCCATGCCACCTTTACAAACAGACTCCACCCCTGTCAAGTATGGGGTACTGCAAGTCTCCATCTATAGCTACTCCTCTTCAACCTATGTGTTGAATCCCTTGGACAGACACTTAACAAGCACACCATCCTTTTCCACTAATACGCAGTTACACATATGTTTCGAAATGTCACCCCTTTCACAACTCCACACCCTCAAAATATGTCTCTCCGCCATCACCAACTGGCTCGCCACCCACCTCCTCAAACAGAGCCCTTCCAAAATAGAATACCTGCTCATCGGCCACCAAAAACTCCAAATTGATCTCACCCCCTGGATCCAAGAACCACATAGCCGCTGTCACAAAAACATGAACTCTATGAGTACGCTTCCTGTGCAAAATCATATATATCCTTTCTCCTGACAACTTCTGCACCACTATCCAAACACTGGTTCTTTCTAAACTGAACTATGGTAATGCTCTACTCACTGTATTCACCAACAGCACCTTGATTTCAAAGGACTCTATATTGTATTCAAAGCCATCCACCTTAAACTCCATTTACCTACATGACAGACTCAAACCCATAACCCACACAAATACCAGACAGGCCAGACAACACCTTCTATACATTTCAATCTACAAACTACCACACACACAAAAACAAGCATTTACCCACGGGACACACAGGAAATTGTAAACACACCTCTACAAGTACGCACTGCATCCTCCATCACTGCTTTATGAAGACCCTACAAACATACCTTTTTCCCACACAAAACCCTGCACTCTTCCACTGCTATCACTTGTCCTATCCCAATCTTCCTATCCATTCGTGAAAATATTTTGTAACTTCTTTTTCAACTCACACCTTTTCAAACTTGTAGCCATGTAAGGTGCTCTGAGACAATCTGGGTAGGGTCAGAGATAAACCTACATTCAAATAACATAAAATAAATAAAATAACTGCTGTATAAAATAGATGTGGTACAATGAACAATGATGAGTAACAGACTAAAAGAATGTAATGCATTAAGCATTAGAGGACAGAAGGTGAGATTTTTACGCAAAATCGAAATGGAGAGTGAAAAGAAGAAGAACACATAGTGAGAGTGAGCATTCCAATATTGGAGCTAGGAGTGAGAAAGAACAAAAGCAGGACCGTGCACATCGCGGTTTGGGCATGCCAAGCAAGAAGAGGGATTGAGAACGGAGGAGGTGAGATGGGGATTAGAATGAGATGAGTGAAGAAAGATAGGGCAGAGCACAGCCACAGAGGCATTTATAGGCCAAACGAATAAATAGAAAAGGGGACATGATTCAAAAGCGAGGCATCCCGTTCAATTAATTAAAATAAATGTCTTTAGCACCCCGGTTTACCAAGGCCGTAACCCGGAGTGCTAATGGCGTTAAAACCTGGTTCCAAGGGCTGGAATGGGGACGGAGCGATAACAGTACAGAGCCCTTGTTAAACACCCTGGCTTCACTTGGACCGTTACCCCCCTTCCAGCCCTTGGAACGGGGTGTTAATGCCCTTGGAACGGGGTGTTAATGCCACAATGGTGCAAAAGCATCCCAGAATAGAGAATGTGGAATGAAGAGAGGGATAATCTACAGTGTCAAAAGTAGCAGAGAGGTCACGGAGAGTCAGAATAGATGCATGTTTGTAGTGACAAGCAGAGAGCAAAGAGTTGGACACACAGATTATTTCGGTTTGGGTGGAGTGCATGGAACAAAAGCCAGATAGGAGGATAGGAATAAGAGTTGGTTAAGATAATCAGAGATTTAAGAATAACAACATTTTCACAGGAATTTTGAATGAAAGGAGAGAAAGGCCATAGAACAATAGTTAGACGAAGAGAAGGGTCAAGACAATATTTATTTTGTTAAAATATGGATGACGGTAACTTGCTTACATGCTGAAGAAAATGTAGCAGAAGAGAGAGAAGAGTTTTAAAGCACAGCCAGGTAAGGGGTACAGAAAAGATACATTTTAGGGATAAGAGCAGAAGGTAGAGTGTCATAAGGGAAGAGGTAGGGTGAGCATGATTAAGAAAGGTGAAGTTATCTGAATCATAAAGATAGAGGGAAAAATAATGTTTGAGTATGAGAATCAAGTGGAAATGTAGGTTGAGAAGGATTTGAATATAGGGAAGAAATAGAGAAGCATAAATGAAGAACCTTGTTAATTTGTAGTAGGCAAGATCACAGGGGGAGAAAGGAGAGGAGAGTGTAGAGTTGGGGAGAGAAGTGAGGAATACAAGTTCTGCAAGTTGAAAGATGAGAATGAGGGGAGTAGGATTTAATAAGGTCAGAGAAGTAAATAACTTTTGCAGCTTTAAGGTTAGAATCATGGAAAGAAAGAATAGATGAGAGTTAAAAACAATAGAAAGTGAGGTGAGATTTACTCCACTGGTGCTCAGTGCACCGAATGGATCTTTTGGATCCAATTAAACAGATCTGACTGACAGACTGACTGACAGCCCCTACTGTTTTTCCTCTGCTATTTCCATTGCTCTCATCAATACTCATTTTGTTTTCTTGATAACTTTTTCTGAAGCATTTACAGATTTCTGTAGCCCCAAAAATCACACTTGTAGGCCCCAGTGCAAATCACTTTGTCTCTTTACATTCCCAACATGTGGCCAACCTTGAACTGCCTCATCAACCTTGCAAGTGTAAACAAACCTGCAATAACTTGGTTAATTCTTAGCCTCTGTTTAACAATATCAGTGTTCTAGTTGAGGTGCTGATTGAAAGTAATGCCCAAATGGGCTAAGTCCTGGTAGACCTGAAGTCTTTTGCCAATCAATATTTGCAATTCCTGCAGAAATTGTATTCTCTTGGAGAAACGCATCACCTTGCATTTCCCAGCATTTGCAATTGGACCTCTTGCTCTTGCACCGTGTAACTACAGTAAGGGTCCACAAGTGCATACAGTGTTTTGGGGGTTCTGGTGAGTAGAACAACATCATCAGCATATCTTATGATTGACAACCTTCTACCTCAGCATTGGGGCATGTCAATATGTTTAGCAGTTGATGTCAATGCTAGGGTGTTAATACATTAAACAGGAAGGGTGCAAGAATGCACCGCTGCCTGACTGTTCTCCACCTCAATTGACTCACTTAATTCTCCTCTCCTCATATTGCAGACCTGAGCCTGTGACTTAGTGTAGAGGCACTTTATCATCTGAATGAGGGGTTTTGTTATACCAACCCTGTCAAGAGTCACCCAGAGCTGTCTGCTTTCCACATGGCGAAAGGCCAAACTCAGGTCCATAATGGCCCCTGTAGACAGGAGATTCCATCAGAAACACGTATTTGTACAAAGTCAAATCTAAATTGAGACACTGGTTCACAGTTCCCAAGCCCCTCCTGAAGGCCGGCTGTATCAAATATAGTTTGTAGTCTCCAACCTACTCCTTCAGTCTCTGAAACAGAGTCCACACATAAAGTGTGCACGTGACATCCAACAAGGTGGTAGGAAGAGGGCCTTGTCTCTCTTCTTGTAAATCAGGATGATGATACCCATCTTCCAACTGCCTGTGATTCTGTGTTGAGCTTTGTGACAACAAGTGTATTAAATAATTGCCTTAGAAATGGTGCCCATAGGTCAGGAATGGCACAGAATAGATCTTTCAACAGTTCGCAAGGCTTGGAGCATTAGATGCTTTTACCTTCTCCATCACAGTTGGGAATTACCCAACTGAAAGAGGAGACAGTCTCAATGGGCTCATTGAGAGATTCCTTCCTTTGCCCCCTTGAGTTGCTCCTGTAGCTATATAAGGTGTTAAAATGTCAAGTCCAGTCCTTTTCCAGGAAATGTACTTTTGGAACTTAGGTACAGCCCAGATCCAACCCACTCATATTCCTAGATATATTTCTCTAGAATGATTCTGTGTCGTGGGTAGCAGCAGCCAAACACAAAATATCCCACTGTTCCCTTTCAATCTCTGCCCTTCAGTTTATCAGTTCTCTTTTACACTATTGCCTCTTTCTCCTAATTTTTGAAGCATTTGGAAAGGGTGCTTTGATAGCAGTGACATGTAGCCTCTTTTTCCCCATTTAAATATCAAAAAGCCAAGATTTCCCTAGCAAACCTGCTGATCTTTGCAGGCTAAGTTGGGGAAAATATAGATCTGCAGTTCCCCACAAATAGAGCATTTAATGATAGCCATCAATGAGGACAAAGGATCTAGGCAAGTCATACGAACTTCCTTTTTTAATACTACAATCTAAATGGAAAGGTTTGACTCTCTGTCACTTTCCAATGAAGCACCCTGCCTTGAGGTCCCTTCACCAGTGGTTGAGTATATAAATATATATCATAATTTGAAATCACCTCCCTCCTGACGTCCAATCAAGTGAGAGGGGGAAATGATCAGTTTCTTCTTTTACCAGGATCTCAAAATATCCAATAATTCCCCAACACTATATGGGTATGAGAAAAAAATCTACGATGCTTCTACATTTACCGTTGATGAAAGAATAGCAACCTGCCGAGTTGGATTGGACTCTCCCATTAATTCCCCTATAGCCAGCCTCCATCAGTATTTCCTAAGTACTGGGGCATTGCTAGATGTAACAGGATCCACTGAACATAGCTTTGGGATTGATAGGGCTATTTCCTCCATATTATCACAGAGCAACTCTTCCCAGAGGCCTAAACGAACATTCAAGTCCACTCCCACTATCACAGGAAAGCCGTGGCCCTGGTGGTGATGGTCCTTTATTGTAAAGTCCTATAGGGATTTTAATAATATCAACCCCTTGCTACTTTTCTTTGTTATTATAGAAATTAACCAGCGTGTGAAAAAAGCCAAAACCTGTGCAGGTGGATGGGTTCAGATATCCAAGTCTCCTGCAACATAATGACCTGATTGTCGTTAATAAACTCCCACTAGGCTTCATCCTATAATTTCTCGGGGAAAAACCTGCAATGTTCCAGAGTAGAATCTCGACTTCTAACCCACCCCTATGCACCACCTTTGAAGGGTGAGCACCACTGCTCTTTGGATCATGTGTCTTCAAAACCCAAATGATTCCCACGGAAGCATCTGTTTTTCCCACCATTCCCAAAGTCGGGTCTATGGGCTGAATATCCCCCACTGAGGAGCCATCCAGTCAATACATTTCTTCCATACCCTGCAGGCTCTCAACCTATACATGGTAAAAAGGTTTGGGATACTGTTGCCCCTGCCCTTAAAATGACCGCCAAATGAGGGCCTAAATAATTCTGAGCAGTTGCTGTTCTAGACCCTCTTAACTTTGGCAGGCCTATAGAGAAGCCCAAAGTGAGAAAATTAATTTTAGAGTGGGCCTTACGGCTATGCAAACCCATCCATAATATCTCCAGAACCTTCATAGGATTACTTAGAGTGATGGATATTCAATTATCCAGCAAGCATTTCTCACTGTTGCCCACCCAGGTAGAGTGTCTTGCCAACAAGAGATCTTGCCCCCTTGATAAAGAGACCCCGCACATATTTTATAAACAAGGGGTCACCTTGTTCATAATGGGATTAGTATCCTCTTCACCTGTAATGATTAGTTAGAGCATTTGGTATAACAATCCTCCAAAATCCTTCTATAAGGAGACTTAAATTTATGATACAATGATCCTAAGGATAAATCCGCCGCAACCATAGCTAAAGAACTCGCAGACTTAGGTTTCTCCCAAAGAGTCCTCACCACTACTCACTCCAAAGGCCGCACCCTTGACTGGGTCATGGATCACAACTGTGCATCCAACATTACCTCAAACACCGCCCTTCCTTGGACGGACCACAAATGCATCGAATTCCTCATCCCCACCAACCCTAAACCTAAGACTCTGACCCACGCACCACCTGCCACAATAAGAAGTTCTAAATAACTCAACGCAGACAACTTGCGTCCCCACCTTAAAAGCCCCAGCATAGCACCGCCTTTCTCTCAGGACCCAAATATACTATCAGCTATCTTCAATGATACTCTCACCAATGGCATAAACTCTATAGCCCCACTTGAAAGCAAGAAGGAAAAAAAATCATTTGACTGCAACTCTTGGTTCTCAGAAGAACTCCAAACCCTCCGAGCTCAAAAGCGCCATTCGCTAAAAAACTGGCAAACGGATCCGAGTGGTCTAAATAAGAGCCTCTTCAAACAAATAGCCCTCCAATATAAAAAAGCCATTTTAGCAGCAAAATCCAACTCCTTCAATGATAGGATCTCAAAGGCCAACTCCCAAGCTAAAGAACTATTCGCAATCTTTAATGAATTAGTCACTCCTCCGGCTACCGCTGACGAGATAACTAAAGACAAAGCCTGGTGTGCCAGCATTCACTCCGCCATGCTCAACAAAATAAAACTCCTCCAGAATAAAGTCCAAAACCACTGCAAAGCCCTCCCAAACCATAAAAACAACCACCCTACACAAGACAAGCGTAGTAATCTCAATCACGCTCAATTCTCCTTCAGAAACGTCACTGAACCTGAGGTCCTTAATCTCATCAAAAACCTCAAACAATCCCTCTGCAAAGCAGACATTTGCCCCCCCAAAATCATCAACGAATGCGCCAATGACCTAGCACCCCTGATTACTGCCTTCATTAACGCATCTTTCCAAACAGGAACTGTCCCAAACAATCTCAAGGAAGCCTGGGTGCGGCCACTTCTAATAAAGGCCACACTTGACCCAGCGCAAACCAACAACTACAGACCGATAACGGCAGTCCCGTTCCTCCTAAAAATCCTGGACAAAGCAGCTCACATCCAGATCCAATCATACATAGAAGCTAACTCCATACTAGGCAAAATACAACCTGGCTTCCGTGTCAGGCATGGGACAGAATCCGCCTTATTAGACCTAAAAAATCAAATCTCCCAGATCATGGACAAAGGCAAACCTGCCTTGCTCCTCCTCCTCGATCTACCAGCTACTTTTGACCTGGTAGATCACCAAACACTCACCACCCACCTCACCCATGCAGCCCATTTCTCTAATCAAGCAGTATCCTGGATCACTTCCCTCCTTGAATGAAGAGCCATGAAGGTCTACTCCGACACAGCTAACGCAGATCCTACGACTATAAACTGTGGTGTCCCCCAAGGATCTTGTACAGCCCCCACCCTCTATAACCTCTTCACAAAACCCCGCTTCGACCTTCTTGACTCCATGGGTGTTGCATATACAAACTATGCAGACGACACTCAAGTACTTTTACTCCTATCTGGACTCTATCACCAAGACGCCACGGCCCTTCACAACATCTATGCCACTATCCAAGCTTGGATGACATTCAATGGCCTCTGTCTTAATGGGGAGAAGACTGAAATTCTCATCCTGGGCCAGGCAAACACATTATCGAAACTAAGCCCCCAATACAACAACTTCAACATAGACAACTCAGCCATCTCCGTATCATCCTGCAATGCAGCCTGTTTAAATGCCTAGTTACCCTAAGCAACTACACAGAACTTCATGCAGGGGATGTGATTATGTAAGTTGCTAGACCAGGAGGTTTGAGGAGGAGCGTAGCGAGAAGGAAGGAGGACAGGAATAGGAATAGTTATAGAAGAGAGAAGAAAGGAGATGAGAAAGAAGCCTAAGTATTATGGCAGTAATGTAACAAAAAAGCACCCAAGATGGTTAAGACGAAGGAAGGGAAGATGCAAGGAACAGGTGGAAATGTGTAATGAAAACCTATGCAATTCAGTAAAAAAAAACGTTGTTAAAAGGACGTTATGGTTACAAGTAAAAGCGAAAAACCCCTGAAATTCGACAGCTAAGCAACCATATCTCGCACCATCTACGTGCATTGCTTACCATAATTGGGGAATGTGCACTGTTTTTTGGTTGCACTGTGAAGTATAACATCCCTTTAACAACGTTGTTTTAGTGAATGTACATATATATATATATATGGCAGGGAACAAAAACAAAGGGGCTATACATGTGATGTTGTCAGTGATGTCATCAGTGATATTTGAGAAGACATCTTTCATGTTCTGGGTGTTAGTGTTAGCAGTGTGCAGTGGTGATGGCAGGCATGGGGGCTTAGTGTCCCATAACTGTCGAATTTCAGGGCTTTTCCGCTTATACTTGTAACCATAACGTCCTTTTAACAACGTTTTATTTTACTGAATTGCATAGGGTTTCATTACACATTTCCGTACGCTGGCATGGTACATTTCCGCTAATGGTATTGCATCCCACTTGCTTTGGGAATGCAAGGGTCAGACCCATCTAATGTGCTTTCGTGCCTTATTGATATGATATGATATGGCATTTGTAACATGCCTATACACAAGTGTTTCAAGGCGCGTCGAGGCAGGTGGGGAACAAGGGGAGACAGACAACGATCCTACTAGGCCAGGTGTCATTCAGATCACGCAATTGCAAGGGTAGAGGGGAAGGGAAAAGTGCAGTACAGGGATATTAGCATACAGGATAAATAACAAGGGCCAGCTGGTGGCAAAAGCGAGGTAAGTGCAGACAAGTGCTGGGAAGGGGGACTGTAGGGATACAGACACAGTCCCGCAGTGCAGGGGTTGCCGGGGAGGCAGTGAATGTGCAGAATTGCACAGAAATTGAAAGTTCATGTTCGTGCTGGACAATGAAATTGGTAATAGTGATGGTGGCGGTGTTGTTTTGGAACACAGAAAGAATGCGTTGTCGGCACTGTAGTTGATCTCTCACATTCATTGGCAAAACGAAATGAATCGCTGTGATGTACTGCATCAGAAACGATGGAAGGTCATTGAAAGTTTAAATGTTACTGGTCACGTTGTTGTTTACCCAGACGGAAAGTGTGCGTTGTCGGCACAGTAGTCATTTCCGCACACATTCATTTGCAGCTCGACGTCAATGGCTGTGAACTACGACACCAGAAAGGATGGTATGTTACTTCTTATTGCAACAGCTGCGTAGGGGCACAGAGGTCCAATGCGGTCATCCCATTCTATAATGATGGACAGACAAACGGTAATGAAAAGTTGCATTTGACGGTTAAAGAAACCATCACTGGGACGTTGAAAGCTGTGGCAATCGCTAAATGGAAGGAAATAGCTGAGGGAGAAATGGAAAAAAAATATGTATCAATACGAAACCTTTGCAAAAAGGAAAGTGGCAACACATAACATTTGTAATAAATAGTAATGTTAGATGGGGAATTGCAGAACAACCATACAAATGGTGACAATGTGCAATCTGCATAATGGGTAAAAAAAAGTCAATGGCACAGAAATGTGGTATTGCAATGGAAGGAAATGTACTGACTTCCTGCAGACGGTGGCAATGTGCAATCTGCATAAGGTTGGTATGGCAATAGTAATGGCAATAGTAATGGTAAAATTGTTGTATGGTAGTTGCTAAGCGACAAAGGAAAACTACAACCGGTAGCATTAGGCAACCTCTGCAGAAATCAAAGTAATAACACATAACAATCGCAGTACATAAAAAGGAAGTGATTGGAAATGTGGAGCCATTTTTCAAACGGCCAGAATGGGCAATCTGCATAATGGGAATAGAAATTGGAGGGGAACAGAACCTTTGCATTTCATTAGTGAGAGCACACTTTTTTTGTGGGAAATTAACAAGGTAATGGCAGTTCGCGGTAGAGGCTTCAAAAAGAAACTTACATTATATGGACTGGCTCCATTGCGTCCACTACAGGCAGAGAGTAGGTTGTTTGCTGGAAACCGTCTTCGGGAACTGATGTTTCATCTGTCGTACAAAGGTTTTTGAAGGATAACATTGCCAAAGGGTATGAGGTTCAAACTGTGACTCCCTGCATTCTTTCTGTTCCTTCCCTGTACCTCAAGGTCAAAAAACAAAGGACCCTTATGGGTTTTGAGACATCAGCGGCCATACAGAGCGTGTAGTGGAAAAAGGAAACCTCACTCACAATAGAAATACATGCTCTTTTTGCATCAACATATCATCAGTCTTTCATGAGAAAAGTTACTCCCATACACGAGTGGAAGCGCTGTGTGGATGAAACAGTGCAGGTGGCTGCCTCAGAATGGAAACTGTAGCACAACAGTCTGACCGCCGGACTCTTGTTTATGTCCTGTTACATAGAAGCAGTAAGACCTTGTTGCAAAATGAGTACCAAGTTCCAATTCATGGTAAGACTGTGGTAACAAGAATAAATCACTGTGTGACTTGGTACTGCCATATGTGAATAACACTTAGCTTTCGACACAGTGGGCCTCATTACGACCCAGGCGCTAATGGGTTAACGGCGCCGTAAAAAGGCTGCAGCGCTGTTGACCTATTAGCGCTTAATTACGAGGTCCCTTTGCGGGACCCAACCTTAACGGCTGGTGTAGACCAGCCGTTAAAGTAGGGACCCGCAAAGGGACCTTGGTGCTAATTACGGTGCTGCAATTTGCGGCACCGTACTTAGCGCCTTCCCCATTCCCATTGAGCCCTATGGGGCAAAAATGGGAATGGGGAAGGGCCATGGAGGAAGGGGGAATTAACCCCCCGCCAACCTTGTAATGGGGTGCTAATTCCCGCTTTCTCCATGGCGGAGTCGGTAACTTACCGGCATGGACCAGAGTCGTAATGAGGCCCTGTGTCCCATAAGTGTATGTTTGCAGCGATGTCCGCGTACAACAGAAAACAAAATGAACATGGCGGGTGTATGGAAAGAATGAGACGCTATGTACGCTGTAGGGGAACCAATCGGTGAAAGCGCTACTTGGTTGCGTGCAGCACGCCACGGATTAGCCAATTGAAACCTTCAACACAGTGTAACGCTCACCTGGCTCCCACGGAGGCGCTGGTCTAGTCTAGGTTGCTGTGGCCTCTTCAAGCGTGAAGCGCAGAACTCGGACCACCGATTGAACAGGACCCCCAAATCTTGCTTGTCTGGCCCGTAGGAATATCCTTCTGCAGATGAGAAAGGGGAATTAACTGTCTGCAGAATAGTGTGCTTGCTTCCCCTTTTCCCCCTTCGTTCTTCTCTGACTACCTCCAAAAACCCCCGGTTTAAGCTCACCTTATGGTTTGGAAGGATGAACTCTCCATCCTGCTTCTGGTGCAGGGGCGCGCGTTCGTCCAGTTACTTCACTGGTTTTCAGAATGGCGCTGGCAAAATCCACTTGACTTTTCGGAGCGATACGCCATAAGTATGAAGATTCAAAAGTTCAAGTGTGAGCCTCTTTTAATGTTGTCTTCCTAACCTGTGATCTGTCCTTTAGTTCAGGTGCAGAACGAAGGCGATGCGTTGAGGGGTTAAATTGCCGACGGTAAAATCAGGTGAGTTAGTGATGAGGGCGACCCCTCTCAATGTCTTTATAATTCCCCAGTAATGTCTTTTGTCCTTTCCCCATAGGGGCCGGGCTGCGGTACCTGCCAAAGAAGCGGTGCCGACCCGAAATGTGGAATGGTTCACCACGAAAAGCCGGTAAGTATTATGGCTGAAAATTCGGTTTTCCTCCTGTGTTCCCTCTGCTCACCTTTTGTCTCTTCTTCTCTCCCTTAGGTGCAGAGATGTGGCGACCGGTGCTGACAGCCGCGATGGAGCCGGGAGATGTCTCGAGGACAGGTGAGTGAAGCGCGGCGCTGCAGCGAGCAACGCAATGCTTTTAAATGGAAGTCTCTCTTCAAGAATGCTGGCGTGAAGATTCCGGATGTAGGTAAGAAGTTTGAATAAGTTCTTGGTTTTCACCTTTCTCTTCTCTTCTTTCCTTACAGGTGTTCCAGGTTCGAGGCGGGCGTGGCTGGAGTCCAGGAGCAGGAGCAGACACAGTGAGCGTTCAGCTGCTGGGATGCAGAACAACGCGAAGCACGTGTGGCTGTCCGGGCGTGGCTTAAATAGCCTTGGAAGAAGTCCCAGGTAAGTATTCTTCCACAGCCCCACCCAAGTAACAAAATAGTCCCTTCAGAAAAATAGTCCCTCCTAAGCCTCATTTGGCTTGGGTCTTCATGCACCAGGTGAGTATGCAGCATGGTCTGCATCAGGTAAGTGCACCAAACACTTTCCTTTATTAGTCTGGCGCCTGTGGCGCCAGGACTGATGTCCAACATGAGCCTGGCGCCAAAGGCGCCAGGACAGAGTCCAAAGAGCCCCTATAAGGGGCCGCTGGGCTTTTACCCGGGAGCATGATGCCTGCTCCAGGGGGTGCTGGGTCTGGCCGGGTGCTCCTGGGGTAGGCATCATGACACACAGTGCAAACAGGGAAGTGTGACCGCGAAGCGGACATACATATCACTAATTTTTTGACAGCTCTTTTTTGGTCATTTTAAAGAAAAGTATTGCACGGAAGGTCACCAACTTTACAAAAGCACCCTTTCGGGCCCAAGGCCCTGCCCCCGCCGCAATTTCATTTTTGTGAACATCAGTGCAGCGGTCTGGCCTGTAGCCGTTCGCAAAGTTTTTCCCCCATTCAGTCTATGGTAAAAAAAGACGGTTTGGGTCCTCCCTATAACTTTTCCGACCCAGCACCAAACATCGCCAAACATTGCAAAAAAATTCAGAGTGGCCCATATACTTGTTATGCAAAGTTTGGTGAGAATTCGTCCAGTGGGAGCAAAGTTATAAACCGCCCAAAAAGTGCTCCTCCTTTGGAAACAGCAACTTAACCATAACTACATGGCCACTACCATGTATATATTCATATTCTTAACTTAAGTTTTTCACTCAATATATGTAAACATACATTTAATACATGGTCAGCGATAGGGACCCTGTGGTTATGGATGAGTTGTTCTCCCCATAGGAAGTACACTTTTTGGGTGGCTTATAATATTAGTGCTGTTTGACAAATTTGCATGAAACCTTTGAAATATAATATACCTCAGGATTCCAAAATATATGTAAGGCCAGCTGACTCACATTGAAAAAGATTTCTGTCATAGTTCGAAACACTGGAAATGTTTTCACAAAACCTTTGCGTAGAGTGTTGGCCTGGTCCAGAAAATTTGCAAAATTGTCATTAATCAGTCAAGCAAATCTTTTAAAAATGGTTACACAAATGTGTGCTATCTTGGTTCAGTATGTGGAACCGCTTCCTGATTCTGTGTTAATGGATGCTTTCCAATCAAATAAGGTGATGTGTGCACTGATATGTCAGTTAAAGAATGTGAGGAACGCCAACATATTTGAAAGTAATACCACGTTGGATAAGCAGATGGAAAAATGTGCCTGCAGACGTTGTTGCAAGAAACGTTAAGCAAATTAAATGTTCTAATAAGTTTGTATACAGTACAAGATCAGGGACAGTGAGCAGATGCCAGTATTGGTGACTTAAACGAAGAAGCCCAATTCATGATAGTATTTAAGGACTGTATGGCTAGGCTGTGGTCATTGCTCAGTTTACATTTAGCAATTACCATCTTATAACAAATTATACTGTCAGGGAGGGGAGGGCCACTTACTATGTGGCTAAAAGGTACACATAGACCTGGTAGAGTGGGCTAAGGTTAGTGTTGATGTGGGTTGTTATGATGCTATAGTTGGTTTATGCAAATATTTTGAGGCTCAGGCTTTGCGAATACATGAGTTCAAATGGATTTAAGGCACTGATTATGTGCTCAATGATGATGCTCTTTTTGTTATTTGTGGACAATTTGAGGTTCTGGCCCCATATTTTTTCTGGTACTAATGATGTATTGATTGGATTTTGAGTACTTTTGCAAAGTAGGCCTGGGAGTTGGGCACATTACAGGCCCCTTTCCCTGACAGTGATACATTATCTGTTGTCTGTGATCATACTGCAGCAAAAAAGTACTTGGTAAAGTGGGCTAAGTTGGACATAGGACACTGATAATGTTACAACAATGATTATGTGATTCTTCTTTGCTTAAAATTTGGGGTTCTGGACTCAACATTTCCTGGTACTGATGATGCAGTAATTGGTTTCTGTGGACATTTAGAAGCTAAAGGCCCAGTTTAGCTTGGTTCTGATTATGGTGATAAAATTCATTAACGTTTCGGACCTACTTTTTGCTTCCACTTATGATGCAGAGATTGCTGTCTGTTAACATTTCGAGGCATAGGGTTAAATGTTGATTAGCATAGAGTTTTGTAAAGATGTTCATGGGTGTTGCTATGCTCAGTGCCAGGAAAGAGTGAAGCCGATGCCTGGTACTGCCAAGCCAATGGCTGACATTTCTTTGTCAATAATGATGCAGTGATTGTTATTTGTGAACATTTTAAAAGTAGGCATACAGCCTAGTAGAGGCCAGACCCAGGACTATTGTTTGGTATTTTTATAAAGATGTGTGTGTGTTTTGTTATCACTGGCTGTAGATCAGGACCTAAGCCCTCTTTTCCCTGGCACTGATGTTGCAGTGATTGTTTAACATTTGAAAGGTAGGCCTGGGCATAGGACAGGCATGGGTCCTCTTTCCCCCTTCACTTATACATCTTCAGTTGTCTGTGGCCATATTGGCAAATAATATGTACATTGTAAAGTTGGGTAAATTGGACACTTATTATGTGGACAATGATGGTGTTGTGATTCTGTTTGATAACATTTTGAGACGTTTGTCTCACTTTCTCTTGAAGCTTGCTGTCTGTCAATATCTTGAGGCTGTGGGCTCAATTCTACCCATAAGTTTTAACATAGTGATTGATGTCGGTAAAACATGTTGCCAGTTTTGCATGGATGTGCATGGGTTTCGTTATCATCAGAGTCATCAGATGCTCCATGTCAGTTTTTCCATGTCAATGATGTTGCAGTGTTTGCTGTTTTGAATATTTGACTTGTATGCCTGGAGCCTTGTACGTGTCAGGACATGGGTCCACTTTTCTCTGGTAATGATAATGCACTGATTGGTGTCTTTGTATATTTTGAAGCTCTATTCTAAGTGATACATGGCTCTGATTTAGTAAAACTGCATAAAGTTATTGATCGCAAGGTTTACGTTTTCTGACACAGAAAATGCAGTGCATGGTGTCTGCATACTTTTTCAAGTTGCAGATAATTTTAATATTTAAACACTCATCGTCCCACGTCAAAGTATATCTGTAACGTGAACAAAATATACCAAAGAATTGCCTTGGAAAACATTCTTATTGTTCAAAACATATACATAAATGTCTTAAACAATATTTTTTGAGATTCAAGCACACATATCTATACAATTTTCACAATACATTCTCATACTTTCATATACCTTAAGAAAAGGTGATCAGAAGTCCCATAGACTAGTTATTTGACATTCAATTTGAACTCCAAAGGTTTCTTGTCTCTATGCGTTTCAGATCTGTAGATCCTTCTTACGAGGACAGTTCTGAATCTTTCCACAATCGATAAAAGGATTTCTGTCCTAAATGTATTTGTATATCTCTTCCTTGCTACATAGCTCTATGATCCATATTAGTTAAACCAATTCATCCATATAAAAACAAACACATATGCTGAATTCAATTATACTTAAACATGTCATTATAATATATTTATTGTAATTGAAACAACTCACATAACATAACATTTAAGTAAGTAAATATAATTAATTTTTCTATGTAGGGTATACAAATCCGATGGCTCAAAAGTGTATTATCATGTCGATAATAGATTTCACCTCAACTATAGTGGGGCTATCGCCACCCTGTGATGTATTTCATTTAAGAATTTGGACATTTTGAGATGTCACTTGTAGACTCAATAAAAAAATCATTTTGCAGGGGTAGTTGCATTGGAATGTTTTCCAAGGCATTTTTTTGTATATATTATTTCACACCAAGTTCCAACTGTATTGACTTCCCTAAAACCCTGATACATTTTGAAATTCACGTAAAGTTGTGCTAACTTTTCTACTAAAAAGCATAATTAGAAATGCAATGCAATTTTCAAGACATTACAAATATTATGTTTACCCTCATAGACAGTATATTACATGCATCATATTTTGTACAACATGTATGTCTATCCCACTAGTGTTGTCTTAATATGTTTCTAATCAGGAGGTCTTTGGGAAAAATCCAACAGGAATTAAAACATTATCAGGGTAATTCATAGAATTCAGCGCACAATTAGCGCACGCGGCTGGCGCACAGTGTGCCTGTGCGACTTTCTGCGCCAGCCGCGTGCACTAAAATCCATTTCCGCGTACAGCGTATTCATGGATTTTAGCTACCAAAACCAGCCGTGGCGCACAGTGGTGCAGCGACCCTGCAGCAGGGCCAGTTACGTCCCCAAGAACGCCCCTCGCGCAAGGAAAAGCCATCAAAATCCCCAATCCAGTGCAAAGTGCTGTGCTAACCCTGTACTAGTATAAAGGGCCGCACACAGCACACGGCAAGCGGGGAACGTGTATTTCTGGGGTGCGCGGAAAGTTTCACATGCGATTGGCCCTGTGCGAGTGGGCTACGTGTATAACTGGGGTGCACGGGAAGTTACACACACGATAGGCCCTGTGCGAGTGGGGTGCGTGTATTTCTGGGGTGCGCAGGAGGTTTCACACGCAATCGAAGCAGGGTACGTTGTTAATAAGTAAATGACCACACTTCACTGCAATCCTTGTCTTTAGTGAGGATTTATTTAGTGAGTTCATCCAAGAGAAAGGCCCCCAGCTGTGGGCTGTCCTCCTGCTCTCAATCCTCTCTCTGCTGCTCGAATCTGGAACCCTTGCTTAATCATAACAACAAAGATTCTTTGGTAACTAGGTTACATGGCAGCAACTGAAATGATGTAAGTATAAACACAATGATGTAAGTCTAAACACCTCCTAACACCTCCCTTCCTTTTACCAAAATATAAGTGTTTCCCTAAAATAGATAAACAATTTCATTGAAAATCAAACAGTTCATTATTTACATAGTATCTGATACACCGCTATGTGGAGGAATAAGTAAAATGCAGTAAATACCGTGCAGTGCAGTTACAAGGTGTTGTTTACCTTTTTGCAAATTGCTATCCTCTCCTTGTTCCAGACCCCACCTCCTTTAACAAGAACCGAAGATCCCAAATCTTTAACAACTTGTTTGGGCTGGGAAAATATGGATGCGCCTTTGCACACCTTGGTGGGAAGTTTGATCTTGATCCAATCACCTTCCTCAATACTGAATTCTCTACAAGCATTTTTCCTGTCATATTGCTCCTTGGATCTTACCCCTGATTCAAATATCTTCTCTCTCACTCCCTCCAGATCTATTCCTACAAATTTTGACCTTCCCATCCAGCCTGGACACATGTGTGAGTTAGGTTTCCTCCCTCTTAATAATTCAAATGGAGATACACCCGTAACACTGTGCGGTGCTAGTCTATATTGGAATGTTCTCTCCATTATGGTCCTGACCCAGTCACCTCCTGTGGCTACCGCAATTCTAATGGCATCCATGAGTGTACGGTTGAAACGTTCTACGCACCCATTGGTCTGGGGATGATATAATGAGGTAGTTACTTGTTCTATGCCATGGTTACTCAAAAACTCTCTAAATTCCTTGGAAACCAATTGGGTGCCATTATCTGATAAACACTTCCTGGGGAATCCCTCTCTCCAAAATAATTGCTCCAAACATTTAATGATGCTACTGCTGGATATATCTCTTAGTGTAAATATTTCAGGCCACTTGGATAATAAATCTATGACAACCAATACATAGGTGTCTCTCCCACCACTGATATTGAAAGGACCTAGTAAGTCTAAAGCAACCTCATCCCAGGGAACCGTAGATGGCTTCCTAACAGTCATGGGTACTTTCTGAATTCTGAGACCCTTATTACCTTCAATGCAATCGCAGCAATTGTTGACCACTTCTTCAGTGTCTTTGTCAAGATTGGGCCACCAAAATTCTGCTCTAACTAAGCCTTTGGTTCTAGGCAGTCCCAAATGCCCAACATGAGCTAGCTCAATTATTAATTTCTCATTTTGATAGGTACAACCATCTGATGTCCCCTATGTAAATATCCTTTATCAATCCAGAGTTCTTCCTTAACTTTGGCAAACCCACCTAAATCACCAAGATAATTTCTTATTCTGTTCTGCGTCACCAATGTTAAAACTCTCTGGTACAATTCATCCTCAGAACATGCATTGTCCCACTCCTCTTTCTTTACTGACTCATGAACTTGAAATATTTCAACACCTTTCTCACGAGTCAGAGAAGACTCCTCAGACACAATTTCTCTCACTACTGATCTAGATAGGGCATCAGCAACTACATTGGTTTCACCACTAACGTGAAGCATGTCATATTGCAGGCCTTGTAGGGACGTCACCCACTTCATGATGCGTCTGGAGACTCCCTCCAGACCACCTTTGGTAAATATTCCTATAAGGGGTTTATGGTCAGTACATACTGTGAATTCTCTGCCCCACAGATATCGCTTGAATTTTTCCACTCCCCAGACACAAGCCAATGCTTCCTTTTCTACCACTGAGTATCTGTTCTCAGGTCCTTTGAGAGATCTAGATGCAAATGCTATGGTGTGTAATCCCTCCTGATCTTCCTGCATTAGGACTGCCCCAATACCATAGTCGCTAGCATCCACAAATAGTAATGAATGTCTACTTTCTTCAAACGTTTTCAAAATGGGTGCATTAACTATGGCATCTTTAATCTTACCAAACTCTTCCTCACATGATTCATTCCACTTGAATGTAACACCTTTACGAGTCAACATCCTCATATTCCTTGACAAATTTGACAACCCTCTAACGAAAATAAAATTCAACCAAACCTAGAAAAGACAGTATGTCTGCTTTGGATTTTGGTGCTTCCATCTTGCGAATGGCTTCTATGGCCTTTTCTTTGGGTTTGATCCCTTCACCTGTAATTTCATGACCTAGATATTCAACTTTGTCAGTTTTAAATATGCATTTCTCTAACGATACTGTAAGGCCAGCCTCTTTGAATATGTTCAACACTCTCTCTAACCTTTTATCATGTTCTGCTTCATTTTTCCCACATACTAGCACATCATCCTGGTAGCACATGACACCTCTCTCTCCTTGCAGTAATCTGTACATGACGTTCTGAAATGCACTAGCTGCTGAAATCAATCCAAATGGCATTCTTATACATCTGAAAAGGCCAATAGGGGTAATGAACGCTGTGAGATCTCTAGAATCAGGGTGTAATTCTACTTGGTGATATGCAGATTTGAGGTCAATAAGAGAAAATACTTTGGAACCAGACACACCTGCCAATAAATCATCTATTCTGGGTAAAGGAAATTTGTCAGCCACTACATTTTTATTCAGGTGTCTAAGGTCTATGCATATCCGCAGAGATCCATTGCCCTTTCTCACTATTACAATAGGACTAACCCACTCTGAGGAATCAATTCTCTCTATCACTCCTTCACTTTCCATTTTTTTCAATTCACTCTCTACATCTTTTCTCAGGGCCAAGGGAATGGTCCGCAATTTGGCAACTTTGGGAATAGCATCTCTTTTCAAACGAATTTTGTGCACAAATCCCTTCAAGCACCCTAACTTAGTGACACTCATTTGCCCTCTGGCCCCTTCCATAACAGTGCTCGAGACCGATTTTCCACCAGATTTTTCACCTTCCACAGTCAACACCTGTTCTGGGTGGCTTGCTTCAAGTCTTATCTTGAGCTCTGCCTGATCACTCCAGGACAACAGCTCTCCACCTCTGTTGGCCACATGGACAGTCCCTGTCGCCTTCCTGTCTTTGAATTGGAGCTCGGCTTTAAAGCACCCTAAAATTTCTATGGGCACATCTCCATAAGCATTTGCTCTGACTACATTCTCCCACAATGTACAACATCCAAATTTCTCCTTCCACACTTGCACACTTATCAAAGTATAATCTGCTCCACTGTCCATGAGCATTGATACTGGCACCCCTCCAACTAACACAGTTGCATATGGTTTCTTTTTCCTGACCTTCCCATCGATGGCATTGACAGAAAAAATAACTTCCCTACCAGCATCATCAATTGATATAAATTCTTGATCTGCATTGACTTCATGTATTTGACCTGAGGCAGTATAAAAATTCCTACAGCATCTAGCCATGTGTCTCCTGACCCCACATTCATTATATACAATGTGTGTTGCAAAACATTCTTTGTCAGATGCTTTGTGAGATAGACTCCCACATCTGAAACACCTCCTAGATGATGCACCTCTAGGATAACCAGAGTCCCTGCCACCCCTGAATGTAACATTCTCACTGGGCGACCCTCTCGTAGATGATCCTTGTCCCCATGCTCTGGTAGAGGGACCTTGGCGACCCTCAGGTCTCCTACCCATTTGCCAAGGGCGACGCGAAGTTGCCGCACCTCTCTGCATCACTCTCGAAACCTTGTGTATGGCAGCTTCATTGTCATCTGTTTTGGGCTTATCTTGAGATGTATTATCCAACTGAAGCATTTGTATACATTTGTCTGTGTGTTCTATCATTTTCGCTATCTCAATTGCTCTATCAAGAGAAGGATTTCTCTCCTTCCATAACTCCTTCCTGATGTTATCGTTAGAACACTTAATCATGAGTTGATCTCTGACATGCTCATCTCGACAATGGTCAAATCTACATTTGATGGCTAAACCTCTGAGAGCAGTTACAAATTCCTCAATACTCTCTCCAGTTTTCTGAGCTCTCGTAGCAAATTTGTACCTTTCAAGAATTATATTCTCTTCAACACAGTAGTGTTTGTCTAATTTTGCTAATGTTTTGTCATATGGCCCCCCATCAGGAATGTCTGCAGGTTCTGGTAGTTTTTTGACCACTTCCTGCCCTGCAGCGCCTAAACAGTGAAATAGGAGCGCCTCTTTGCGCTCATTGGAGAAGTTGGGTCCAAATGCTGCCAGTGCATATTTTTGAAATCCCTCCTTCCAGTCTATCCAACACACTCTAGGCTCACCTGGTGTAGGAAGGAAGAAAACTGGGGCTGGGACATTTGCCATGCTGTGAATTAAAGAATGTCACCCCCAGACAACAAACCCTGCACAGCCACAATGTCACTCAACTGTACTTAATTTTACAAGGTGTGCACCCACCAGGTAGATTCCTGTGTGATCCACCGTTCCAGGTCCGGCGTCCAACTGCACAACCAGTTGCTGTGTGTCAAAGTACTCAACAGTCTCGTTTGTTCGAAACGTATTATTGACACGACGTAAAAATGGCCGCCACGTTTCCACGTCCCTTGGTCTACTTGCGTGCTGACGTGACCCCAGGCTGCAACATTCCAAGAATTCCTCGCTCGCTTGGTCGACTATTCGTTCACCTGACAGCCGGGTTCCATTCAAAGATAAACAACTGCAAGCCGCAGCCGTGTGTGTAATGGCAAGACAGTGAGTAATCAAGGCAATGGCAATCCAAATAGTGCGTGACCTCAGGTGGGACCTCTGCTGGTGTTGTCAGCGCAGTCTCTCGTAGTTGCAAATCACAAACCACAAATTAACCTCCTCAGTATTCGTGCTCTGCTCCAGGATTCCTTCGTGGTTCACTTCACTCCCAGGCACTGACTTCTTCCTCAGAATTCGTACTCCGCTCCAGGATACACCTTACTGGTTTACTCCGCTCCAGGAGAATGGCCGTGTTTCTCGCCTGCTATTACACATGTAGTGTGCCGCTCCGTCCGGTTGCATCCAAACTGTAATCAATATTGCTGCTGCTGGGGGCCTTTTCTCCTTGGCCCAGTCCTCGTCGCCAATGTTAATAAGTAAATGACCACACTTCACTGCAATCCTTGTCTTTAGTGAGGATTTATTTAGTTAGTTCATCCAAGAGAAAGGCCCCTAGCTGTGGGCTGTCCTCCTGCTCTCAATCCTCTCTCTGCTGCTCGAATTCTGGAACCCTTGCTTAATCATAACAACAAAGATTCTTTGGTAACTAGGTTACATGGCAGCAGCTGAAATGATGTAAGTATAAACACAATGATGTAAGTCTAAACACCTCCTAACATACGTGTAAATCGGGGGTGCACGGGAAGTTTCACATGCGATTGGCCCTGTGCGAGTGGGCTACGTGTATAACTGGGGTGCGCAGGAAGTTACACACAGGATTGGCCCTGTGCGAGTGGGGTACGTGTATTCCTGGGGTGCGCGGGAAGTTTCACACGCCATTGGCCCTGTGCGAGTGGGGTACGTGTATTGCTGGGGTGCGCGGGAAGACTCACACGCAATCGGAGCGTGGTACGTGTAAATCGGGGGTGCGTGGGAAGTTACACACACGATTGGCCCTGTGCGAGTGGGGTATGTGTATTCCTGGGGTGCGTGGGAAGTTTCACACGAGATTGGCCCTGTGCGAGTGGGGTACGTGTATTCCTAGGGTGCGCGGGAAGTCTCACACGCAATCGGAGTGGGGTATGTGTAAATCGGGGGTGCGCGGGAAGTTTCACACGCGATTGGTCCTGTGCGAGTGGGCTCCGTGTATAACTGGGGTGCGCGGGAAGTTACACACGAGAGAGGCCCTGTGCGAATGGGGTACATGTATATCTGGGGTGCGCGGGAAGTTACACACGCGATTGGCCCTGTGCGAGTGGGGTACGTGTATTCCTCTGGTGTGTGGGAAGTTTCACACGCGATTGTACCTGTGCCAGTGGGGTACGTGTATAACTGGGGTGCGCGGGAAGTTACACGCTTGATAGGCCCTGTGCGAGTGGGGTACATGTGTAACTGAAGTGCGCGGGAAGTTACACACGCGATTGGCTCTGTGCGAGTGGGGTACGTGTATTCCTGGGGTGCGCGGGAAGTTTCACACGCGATTGTCCCTGTGCGAGTGGGGTACGTGTATTCCTGGGGTGCGTGGGAAGTTTCACACGTGATTGGCCCTGTGTGAGTGGGCTACGTGTATAACTGGGGTGCGTGGGAAGTTACACATGCAATAGGCCCTGTACGAATGGAGTACGTCTATTCCTGGGGTGCGCGGGAAATTTCACACACGATTGGCTCTGTGCGAGTGGGGTACGTGTATAACTGGGGTGCGCGGGAAGTTACACACGCGATAGGCCCTGTGCGAGTGGTGTGCGCGTATTCCTGGGGTGCGCGGGAGGTTTCACACACAATCGGAGCGTGGTACGTGTAAATCGGGGGTGCGCGGGAAGTTACACATGCAATAGGCCCTGTGCGAATGGGGTACGTCTATTCCTGGGGTGCGCGGGAAGTTTCACATGCGATTGGCTCTGTGCGAGTGGGGTATGTGTATTCCTGGGGTGCGCGGGAATTTACACACGTGATTGGACCTGTGCGAGTGGGGTATGTGTATAACTGGGGTGCGCGGGAAGTTACACACGCGATAGGCCCTTTGCGAGTGGGGTGCGTGTATTACTGGGGTGCGAAGGAGGTTTCACACGCAATCAGAGTGGGGTATGTGTAAATCGGGGGTGCACGGGAAGTTACACATGCAATAGGCCCTGTGCGAATGGGGTACGTCTATTCCTGGGGTGCGCGGGAAGTTTCACATGCGATTGGCTCTGTGCGAGTGGGGTATGTGTATTCCTGGGGTGCGCGGGAATTTACACACGTGATTGGCCCTGTGCGAGTGGGGTATGTGTATAACTGGGGTGTGCAGGAAGTTACACACGCGATAGGCCCTGTGCAAGTGGTGTGCGTTTATAACTGGGGTGTGTGGGAAGTTACACACGCAATAGGCCCTGTACGAATGGGGTACGTCTATTCTTGGGGTGCGCGGGAAGTTTCACACATGATTGGCCCTGTGCGAGTGGGGTATGTGTATAACTGGGGTGCGCGGGAAGTTACACACGCGATAGGCCCTGTGCGAGTGGTGTGCGCGTATTCCTGGGGTGCGCGGGAGGTTTCACACACAATCGGAGCGTGGTACGTGTAAATCGGGGGTGCGCGGGAAGTTACACATGCAATAGGCCCTGTGCGAATGGGGTACGTCTATTCCTGGGGTGCGCGGGAAGTTTCACATGCGATTGGCTCTGTGCGAGTGGGGTATGTGTATTCCTGGGGTGCGCGGGAATTTACACACGTGATTGGCCCTGTGCGAGTGGGGTATGTGTATAACTGGGGTGCGCGGGAAGTTACACACGCGATAGGCCCTTTGCGAGTGGGGTGCGTGTATTACTGGGGTGCGAAGGAGGTTTCACACGCAATCAGAGTGGGGTATGTGTAAATCGGGGGTGCACGGGAAGTTTCACACGCGATTGGCCCTGTGCGAGTGGACTACGTGTATAACTGGGGTGCGCTGGAAGTTACACACACGATAGGCCCTGTGCGAGTGGGCTACGTGTATAACTGGGGTGCGCGGGAAGTTACACACGCGATAGGCCCTGTGAGAGTGGGGTGCGTGTATTCCTGGGGTGCGCGGCAGGTTTCACACGCAATCGGAGCGGGCTGCATGTAAATCGGGGGTGCACGGGAGGTTTCACACGCGATTGGCCCTGTGCGAGTGGGCTATGTGTATAACTGGGGTGCGTGGGAAGTTACACACGCGAAAGGCCCTGTGCGAGTGGGGTACGTGTATAACTGGGGTTCATGGAAAGTTACACACGGGATTGGCCCTGTGCGAGTGGGGTATGTGTATTCCTGGGGTGCGCGGGAAGTTTCACACACGATTGGCCCTGTGCGAGTGGGGTACGTGTATTGCTGGGGTGCGTGGGAAGTTACACACACGATAGGCCCTGTACGAGTGGGGTGCGTGTATTTCTGGCGTGCGCAGGAGGTTTCACACGCAATCGAAGCGGGGTACGTGTAAATCGGGGGTGCACGGGAAGTTTCACACGCGAATGGCCCTGTGCGAGTGGGCTACGTGTATAACTGGGGTGCGCAGGAAGTTACACACGGGATTGGCCCTGTGCGAGTGGGGTACGTGTATTCCTGGGGTGCGGGGGAAGTTTCACACGCGATTGGCCCTGTGCGAGTGGGGTGCGTGTATTTCTGGGGTGCGCAGGAGGTTTCACACGCAATCGAAGCGAGTGGGGTGCGTGTAAATCGGGGGTGCACAGGAAGTTTCACACGCGATTGTCCCTGTGCGAGTGGGCTACGTGTATAACTGGGGTGCGCAGGAAGTTACACACGGGATTGGCCCTGTGCGAGTGGGGTACGTGTATTCCTGGGGTGCGCGGGAAGTTTCACACGCCATTGGCCCTGTGCGAGTGGGGTATGTGTATTGCTGGGGTGCGCGGGAAGACTCACACGCAATCGGAGCGTGGTACGTGTAAATCGGGGGTGCGTGGGAAGTTACACACACGATTGGCCCTGTGCGAGTGGGGTATGTGTATTCCTGGGCTGCGTGGGACGTTTCACACGAGATTGGCCCTGTGCGAGTGGGGTACGTGTATTCCTAGGGTGCGTGGGAAGTCTCACACGCAATCGGAGTGGGTTATGTGTAAATCGGGGGTGCGCGGGAAGTTTCACACGCGATTGGCCCTGTGCGAGTGGGCTACGTGTATAACTGGGGTGCGTGGGAAGTTACACACGAGATTGTGCGAGTGGGGTACGTGTATTCCTTTGGTGTGTGGGAAGTTTCACACGCGATTGTACCTGTGCGAGTGGGGTACGTGTATAACTGGGGTGTGCGGGAAGTTACACACTTGATAGGCCCTGTGCGAGTGGGGTACATGTATAACTGGGGTGCGCGGGAAGTTACACACGCGATTGGCTCTGTGCGAGTGGGGTACGTGTATTCCTGGGGTGCGCGGGAAGTTTCATACGCGATTGTCCCTGTGCGAGTGGGGTACGTGTATTCCTGGGGTGCGCGGGAATTTTCACACGTGATTGCCCTGTGCGAGTGGGCTACTTGTATAACTTGGGTGCGCGGGAAGTTACACACGCAATAGGCCCTGTACGAATGGGGTGCGCGTATAACTGGAGTTCGCGGGAAGTTACACACGCAATAGGCCCTGTACGAATGGGGTACGTCTATTCCTGGGGTGCGCGGGAAGTTTCAAATGCGATTGGCCCTGTGCGAGTGGGGTACGTGTATTGCTGGGGTGCGCGGGAAGACTCACACGCAATCGGAGCGTGGTACGTGTAAATCGGGGGTCTGTGGGAAGTTACACACACGATTGTCCCTGTGCGAGTGGGCTACGTGTATAACTGGGGTGCGCGGGAAGTTACACACGCGATAGGCCCTGTGAGAGTGGGGTGCGTGTATTCCTGGGGTGCGCGGGAGGTTTCACACGCAATCGGAGCGGGCTGCGTGTAAATCGGGGGTGCACGGGAGGTTTCACACGCGATTGGCCCTGTGCGAGTGGGCAACGTGTATAACTGGGGTGCGTGGGAAGTTACACACGCGAAAGGCCCTGTGCGAGTGGGGTATGTGTATAACTGGGGTTCGTGGAAAGTTACACATGGGATTGGCCCTGTGCGAGTGGGGTATGTGTATTCCTGGGGTGCACGGGAAGTTTCACACGCGATTGGCCCTGTGCGAGTGGGGTACGTGTATTGCTGGGGTGCGCGGGAAGTTACACACACGATAGGCCCTGTGCGAGTGGGGTGCGTGTATTTCTGGGGTGCGCAGGAGGTTTCACACGCAATCGAAGTGGGGTACGTGTAAATCGGGGGTGCACAGGAAGTTTCACACGCGATTGGCCCTGTGCGAGTGGGCTACGTGTATAACTGGGGTGCGCAGGAAGTTACACACGGGATTGGCCCTGTGCGAGTGGGGTACGTGTATTCCTGTGGTGCGCGGGAAGTTTCACACGTGATTGGCCCTGTGCGAGTGGGGTAGTGTATTGCTGGGGTGCGCGGGAAGACTCACACGCAATCGGAGCGTGGTACGTGTAAATCGGGGGTGCGTGGGAAGTTACACACACGATTGGCCCTGTGCTAGTGGGGTATGTGTATTCCTGGGGTGCGTGGGAAGTTTCACACAAGATTGGCCCTGTGCGAGTGGGGTACGTGTACTCCTAGGGTGTGCGGGAAGTTTCACACGCGATTGTCCCTGTGCGAGTGGGGTACGTGTATTCCTGGGGTGCGTGGGAATTTTCACACGTGATTGGCCCTGTGCGAGTGGGCTACGTGTATAACTGGGGTGCGCGGGAAGTTACACATGCAATAGGCCCTGTACGAATGGGGTACGTCTATTCCTGGGGTGCGCGGGAAGTTTCACACGCGATTGGCTCTGTGCGAGTGGGGTACGTGTATAACTGGGGTGCGCAGGAAGTTACACACGCGATAGGCCCTGTGCAAGTGGTGTGCGTGTATAACTGGGGTGCGCGGGAAGTTACACACGCAATAGGCCCTGTACGAATGGGGTACGTCTATTCCTGGTTGTGCGCGGGAAGTTTCAAATGCGATTGGCCCTGTGCGAGTGGGGTACGTGTATTGCTGGGGTGCGCGGGAAGACTCACACGCAATCGGAGCGTGGTACGTGTAAATCGGGGGTGCGTGGGAAATTACACACACTATTGGCCCTGTGCGAGTGGGCTACGTGTATAACTGGGGTGCGCGGGAAGTTACACACACGATAGGCCCTGTGAGAGTGGGGTGCGTGTATTCCTGGGGTGCGCGGGAGGTTTCACACGCAATCGGAGCGGGCTGCGTGTAAATCGGGGTGCACGGGAGGTTTCACACGCGATTGGCCCTGTGCGAGTGGGCAACGTGTATAACTGGGGTGCGTGGGAAGTTACACACGCGAAAGGCCCTGTGCGAGTGGGGTACGTGTATAACTGGGGTTCGTGGAAAGTTACACACGGGATTGGCCCTGTGCGAGTGGGGTATGTGTATTCCTGGGGTGCGCGGGAAGTTTCACACGCGATTGGCCCTGTGCGAGTGGGGTACGTGTATTGCTGGGGTGCGCAGGAGGTTTCACACGCAATCGAAGCGGGGTACGTGTAAATCGGGGGTGCACGGGAAGTTTCACACGCGATTGGCCCTGTGCGAGTGGGCTACGTGTATAACTGGGGTGCGCAGGAAGTTACACACGGGATTGGCCCTGTGCGAGTGGGGTACGTGTATTCCTGGGGTGCGCGGGAAGTTTCACACGTGATTGGCCCTGTGCGAGTGGGGTAGTGTATTGCTGGGGTGCGCGGGAAGACTCACACGCAATCGGAGCGTGGTACATGTAAATCGGGGGTGCGTGGGAAGTTACACACACGATTGGCCCTGTGCGAGTGGGGTATGTGTATTCCTGGGGTGCGTGGGAAGTTTCACACGAGATTGGCCCTGTGCGAGTGGGGTACGTGTACTCCTAGGGTGCGCGGGAAGTCTCACACGCAATCAGAGTGGGGTATGTGTAAATCGGGGGTGCGCGGGAAGTTTCACACGCGATTGGCCCTGTGCGAGTGGGCTACGTGTATAACTGGGGTGCGCGGGAAGTTACACACGAGATTGGCCCTGTGCGAGTGGGGTACATGTATTCCTCTGGTGTGTGGGAAGTTTCACACGCGATTGTACCTGTGCGAGTGGGGTACGTGTATAACTGGGGTGCGCGGGAAGTTACACACTTGATAGGCCCTGTGCGAGTGGGGTACATATATAACTGGAGTGCTCGGGAAGTTACACACGCGATTGGCTCTGTGCGAGTGGGGTACGTGTATTCCTGGGGTGCGCGGGAAGTTTCACACAGGATTGTCCCTGTGTGAGTGGGGTACGTGTATTCCTGGGGTGCACGGGAATTTTCACACGTGATTGGCCCTGTGCGAGTGGGCTACATGTATAACTGGGGTGCGCGGGAAGTTACACACACAATAGGCCCTGTACGAATGGGGTACGTCTATTCCTGGGGTGCGCGGGAAGTTTCACACGCGATTGGCTCTGTGCGAGTGGGGTACGTGTATAGCTGGGGTGCGCGGGAAGTTACACACGCAATAGGCCCTGTACGAATGGGGTACGTCTATTCCTGGGGTGTGCGGGAAGTTTCACACGTGATTGGCCCTGTGCGAGTGGGGTATGTGTATAACTGGGGTGCGCGGGAAGTTACACACGCGATAGGCCCTGTGCGAGTGGTGTGCGCGTATTCCTGGGGTACGCGGGAGCTTTCACACACAATCGGAGCGTGGTACGTGTAAATCGGGGGTGCGCGGGAAGTTACACACGCAATAGGCCCTGTGCGAATGGGGTACGTCTATTCCTGGGGTGCGCGGGAAGTTTCACATGCGATTGGCTCTGTGCGAGTGGGGTATGTGTATTCCTGGGGTGCGCGGGAATTTACACACGTGATTGGCCCTGTGCGAGTGGGGTATGTGTATAACTGGGTTGCGCGGGAAGTTACACACGCGATAGGCCTTGTGCGAGTGGGGTGCGTGTATTCCTGGGGTGCGAAGGAGGTTTCACACGCAATCAGAGTGGGGTACGTGTAAATCGGGGGTGCACGGGAAGTTTCACACGCGATTGGCCCTGTGCGAGTGGACAACGTGTATAACTGGGGTGCGCAGGAAGTTACACACACGATAGGCCCTGTGCGAGTGGGCTACGTGTATAACTGGGGTGCGCGGGAAGTTACACACGCGATAGGCCCTGTGAGAGTGGGGTGCGTGTATTCCTGGGGTGCACGGGAGGTTTCACACGCGAAAGGCCCTGTGCGAGTGGGGTACGTGTATAACTGGGGTTCGTGGAAAGTTACACACGGGATTGGCCCTGTGCGAGTGGGGTATGTGTATTCCTGGGGTGCGCGGGAAGTTTCACACGCGATTGTCCCTGTGCGAGTGGGGTACGTGTATTGCTGGGGTGCGCGGGAAGTCTCACACACAATCGGAGCAGGGTACGTGCAAATCGGGGGTGCGTGGGAAGTTTCACATGCGATTGGCCCTGTGCGAGTGGGCTACGTGTATAACTGGGGTGCGCGGGAAGTTACACACGCGATAGGCCCTGTGCGAATGGGGTACATGTATAACTGGGGTGCGTGGGAAGTTACACATGCGATTGGCCCTGTGCGAGTGGGGTACGTGTAGTCCTCTGGTGTGTGGGAAGTTTCACACGCGATTGGCCCTGTGCGAGTGGGGTACGTGTATAACTGGGGTGCACAGGAAGTTACACACTTGATAGGCCCTGTGCGAGTGGGGTACGTGTATAACTGGGGTGCGCGGGAAGTTACACACGCAATTGGCCCTGTGCGAGTGGGGTACGTGTATTCCTGGGGTGCGCGGGAAGTTTCACACGCGATTGACCCTGTGCAAGTGGGGTACGTGTATTCCTGGGGTGCGCGGGAAGTTTCACACGTGATTGGCCCTGTGCGAGTGGGCTACGTGCATAACTGGGGTGCGCGGGAAGTTACACACCCAAAAGGCTCTGTGCGAATGGGGTACGTGTATTCCTGGGGTGCGCAGGAAGATTCACACGCGATTGGCTTTGTGCAAGTGGGGTATGTGTATTCCTGGGGTGCGCGGGAAGTTACATATGTGATTGGCCCTGTGTGAGTGGGGTACATGTATTCCTGGGGTGCGTGGGAAGTTTCACATGCGATTGGCCCTGTGCGAGTGGGGTACGTGTATTCCTGGGGTGCACGGGAAGTTTCACACGCGATTGGCCCTGTGCGAGTGGGGTACGCATATTCCTGGGGAGCGCGGGAGGTTTCACACACGATAGGCCCTGTGCGAGTGGGGTACGTGTAATCCTGGGGTGCACGGGAGGTTTCACACGCGATCGGAGTGGGGTACGTGTAAATCGGGGGTGCGTGGGAAGTTCCACAAGGCGATTTTGCTGTCAGAGTGGGGTACGTGAATTTCGGGGGTGCGCGGGGAGTCCTACCCGTGAATTGGCAGTGTGGGTCCTAGGTGTTCCCTCTATACCCTCCACGGCCCCTGCAGGCAGCCCACACCACAGGGGACTACCCTGCACCCCTGGTCATGTCCCGCAGGCACCCCATCCACCATGAGCATGCCCCCCAGCCAAGCCACATGTCACCTTGCACTACTGATCACCAACTCATGTCCCCCAGCACCCCCACCCCCAACAGTCAGGGGCACCTGCCAGCAGGCCCCCACTCATGTCCCCCAGCACCCCCAACCCCCAGCAGTCAGGGGCACCTGCCAGCTGGCCCCCACTCATGTCCGCCAGCACCCCCATCCCCCAGCAGTCAGGAGCACCAGACAGCAGGCCCCCACTCATGTCCCACTCATGTCCACCAGCACCCCCACCCCCCAGCAGTCAGGAACACCTGCTAGCAGGCCCCCACTCATGTCCCCCAGCACCCCCAGCCCCCAGCAGTCAGGGGCACCAGCCAGCAGGCCCCCACTCATGTCCACCAGCACCCCCATCCCCAGCAGTCAGGGGCACCTGCCAGCAGGCCCCCACTCATGTCCCACTCATGTCCCCCAGCACCCCCACCCCCCAGCAGTCAGGGGCACCTGCCAGCAGGCCCCCACTCATATCCCACTCATGACCACCAGCACCCCCACCCCCAGCAGTCAGGGGCACCTGCCAGAAGGCCCCCACTCATGTCCCCCAGCACCCCCACCCCCCAGCAGTCAGGGACACCTGCCAGCAGGCCCCCACTCTTGCCCCCAGCACCCCCACCCCCTAGAAGTCAGGGACACCTGCCAGCAGGCCCCCACTCATGTCCCACTCATGTCCACCAGCACCCCCACCCCCCAGCAGTCAGGGGCACCTGCCAGGAGGCCCCCACTCATGTCCACCAGCATCCCCACTCCCCAGCAGTCAGGGGCACCTGCGAGCAGGCCCCCACTCATGTCCCACTCATGTCCACCAGCACCCCCACCCCCCAGCAGTCAGGGGCACCTGCCAGCAGGCCCCCACTCATGTCCCCAAGCACCCCCACCCCAGCAGTCAGGGGCACCTGCCAGCAGGCCCCCACTCATGTCCACTAGCACCCCCACCCCCCAGCAGTCAGGGGCACCTGCCAGCAGGCCCCCACTCATGTCCCACTCATGTCCCCCAGCACCCCCACCCCCAGCAGTCAAGGGCACCTGCCAGCAGGCCCCCACTCATGTCCCACTCATGACCACCAGCACCCACACCCCCAGCAGTCAGGGGCACCTGCCAGCAGGCCCCCACTCATGTCCACCAGCACTCCCACCCCCACCCCCCAGCAGTCAGGGGCACCTGCCAGCAGGCCCCCACCCATGTCCCACTCATATGCACCAGCACCCCCACCCCCCAGCAGTCAGGGGCACCTGCCAGCAGGCCCCCAATCATGTCCCCCAGCACCCTCACCCCCCAGCAGTCAGGGGAACCTGCCAGGAGGACCCCACTCATGCCCCCCAGCACCCCCACCCCCCAGCAGTCAGGGGCACCTGCCAGCAGGCCCCCACTCATGTCCCACACATGTCCACCAGCAACCCCACCCCCCAGCAGTCAGGGGCACCTGTCAGCAGGCCCCCACTCATGTCCCCCTGCCCCCACGTCATGACGATCCTCAATCATGGGCCTAATGGCCAGCCACATCACACCCCATGCCACCCCAGCCCAAAGACCCAACCAAGTATTGCATCCACCCACATAGAAATGCCCATTACATGAGACAACCCGAATGGCAAGTATGTAAATGAACACATGTCCATCACAGACACACAATGGGTGCAAGTGAATGTGAAAACCCACATCATGACATGCATGAAATCAATGAGAGAATACCACACACACACAATAATGTGAAGAAGAAATAAAACGAAGCATGTCCAGAAAATAATGAAAAATATGAAATCAGAATCCAAAGAAATCTAAATGAAAATGTGTCCAAAGTCTCAGTCCAACAAAGAAAGTCCAAGGGAAAAAAATAAGTAAAATCCATTGCTCCATGGTGAAATGAAAAGAAAAAAAAGAAAATCCACTGTTCAACTATATACAAATCACCAAACCAGGGTCCATGAGCCCAACAAATGAAATGAAACCTACAAAAAAAGAATACCCAATAAAGAACTGTATACAAATACGTGGTGCATTGTCCAGTCGCCCCAAAATAAACAAAAACAGAAAGGAAACCAAACACTATCTAACTATTTACAATGGCAGCGGGCTAGTCCGACGGCTCACTTATTGATGTCCCGGGCCAGGGCATCATCGAACTCCCGCTCAATGTCCTGGAGGCGGTCCTCTTCCATGGCCCAGAGGGTTCGCAGGGACAACGACATGTTCACCTCCAACTCCCTGTGAATTGCCTTGAGGCACTCGGCCCGCCTCAGGGCCCTCCGCATGGAGTTCTCCGCCCTGACCATTGTGAGCCGTGCCTCTTCCGCCTGCTCCGCATCTATGGCCTGGCCCAACCACTGCCACACGGAAGATATTTGAAATCCGGGGTCCTCCTGCCCTATGGCCGATGCCTGCCCCTCCGATGTTGAAGGCCCCGAGCCATTATTGCTCCCACCATGTTGCTGCTGCTGTGTCTGTGCCTGCGCCCTGGCTCTTGCTGCCTGCATGTCCTCCTGCGGCTGGGGTGCAGTTGTCATGGTGGCCAACCCTGCTGGACGTCTGACTCCCGACTGTGGCAGGGATGTGTCCTCCACCAGCCTGGCCGCTGGGTCAGGGGCAGCTCCACAGGGTACCCAGGTGACACAAGGGTGGGAAGATGGCATTGAGGATGACTGGCGCGTAGGGGTTTCAGGTGAGGAGGGGGTCGCAAGAAGGTCCAGCACACGGAGGAATCCAGCACCGGTGACCTGTCCCAGTAGGTCAACGTGGTCAAAGAGGCATGCGAGACGATGTGCTGTCTCTCCATGAAAAGACTGCAGGTCACCTCGTATGCCCCGTTGACGCAACGCTATCCCACTCAGGATAGGCTCAACACGGTCCTGGATAGCCACGTCTGCAGGGAGAGGAAGGCCAGTTGTTGTGTGCTCATCCCCTCCCTGAAAACGGGTCTGGACGTAGGCATCCCTGCCGGTGCCAGATGATGCAGTGACAGGATCAGGATCAGGGACAGGATTACACACAGGCACCTCTGCGGCGGCCTGTGCTGCCTCCTGTCCCTGCACTGCACCGATAGCACTAGTGGAATCCCCACCTCCAGACCCCGTCTGTGTCCCTTCCCCGGCCTCCTCCTCCACCAAACCCCCCACCAACCTGGATGACTCCGTGCCATATTCCTCCGTTGGACCCTGTGGGGTCTCAGCTGCCCCTTCTGCTGCCAGGAGTCCACCTCCGACCTCTGCCTCTTGGACCTACCGTTGGCAGCTGTGGCCTGGGATGCGGCACCAGACTCCTCACTCCCCGACGAGATGACAATCTGTGAGGGGAGCCGGGCCTTGCGTCTCCGGCTGGTGGTGTGATCCCTGCCGCTGTGCTCAACAGCAACCTCTCCGCCCTCTTCATCAGTTGACGCTGCAGAGAGGGAGAGATAAAACACAGACATCAGGGCACTGTACAATGGACTGATACAAACATGACAGTTGCACATGAGTGGCAGTGTCAAGCTTCAGACATGGCATCACATTCCACGACACACATGTAATTTCAACTCACACACATGAGCATTTCCACAGCAATATTGCACCAGGCAGCAACATCCATACACATACAACAGCATGAACAGCCGAAGGTGAGCCAGACATCACATGAAACACAGGGAGTGCACTAGACACGCACACACGCCACCACACTTACATGCATGTCTACATCTCCTCCAACAGTCGCAGTGATGCGATCGCCATACATGTCACATCTGGCATTCAGCCTTCTACATATCAGTTTCACATGCATCCATGTTGCATCACAGTTGCACACTTGTCAAATACACACACATGCACATGTACACAGTGCCGATACATGCAGCAGGAACCACCATCCATGTGTGACACCACAACCATGCCAACGCACATACACATAAATTCAAACATGCGTGCTACCACACCTGCTTTTGCACAGCATACTTACCAACACATACACCATCGATGTGTCTCACACCTAATAGGACTCACATATGGCAGCCTCACGCCCCTGTTCATACACATCCCTACATGGCCCTACGAAAACACATGTGCAACCTGCACACTACTGGTACACCACCACACGCACAGCGTCCAATCAGTATGCATGTACACTTACCGCTCGAATCCAGACGGGTCTGCCGCTCAAGGACCTGGACGTGGAGCGCTGGGCATATGTGTTCCAGGACAGGTGGCCCCAGAGGCCCTTGGCTTCCGCTGCCTTCAAGAGGCTCCGGGCCTTGTTGAGGGTCCTGAACCTGAAGTCCTCCCAGCACTTCTTGACATGGTGGAAGTCGCGGACTGCCACCCCCTCCGCGTTGATGGCAGTCACAATGTCAATCCACATCCTGGTCCGTCCTTCATTGTCGGGGCGCGAACTTCCAAAGAGGGTATCATACTGCCCAAGGACTTGCTCCACCAGGACACCAACTTCCCTGGCACTGAAGCTGGTGGCCCTCTGCCTCTCTGCCTGGGGGTTGCCAGTGGTGCTAGATGGTGTTGTGCCCGACATGGCAACCCCAGAGGCAGGAGTGGGTGGGCAACTGGGTCCTGGGGCTGAGCTTTGGAGCGATGGTATCCCAGTAAGGAGTCTTCGGTTCTAGCAGGGGTGGTCACAGCAACTGCACCCCTGGCTGACGTGCAGGCAGCAAATAGCAGGGCACGTGGGCAGCAGGCAGCAGCAGAGGGCAGGTGGGAGCGTGCTCGGGGCTCTGGGGGGCAGTAATTCGGCCTTCTGGGCAGGAGCGTGGTCTTCCGTGTGTTGTTTCGTGGCCAGCTTGATACGGAGTGATTTGGCACGTGAAAATCTTGCACGTCAGCGTGTAATTCGAGGAAAGGCCCTTCGCGCGTAAGCGCGTCAGCACACGTACGTGGTTTCATTGGACCAAAGGCCCTTAGCGCTTCTGTGATGTGACTCATGCAGGCGTTTCCCTCGTGATGTGGCAGCGCGCATGGAAAAACTGCACGTCCGCGTGTGGATGCGTGTAATCCGAGGAAAGGGCCTATGCGCGTAAGTGACATGACGCGCGCGGGCATTTCCATCAACACGGGTGCATGTTCATCCTACACGTCCAAAAACTCGTATAATTGGAGGAAAGGGCCCTAGCGCGTACACGCGTAAGTGATGCTGTACATGTGGGCCGCTTCAAAAGGTACGTGTAGGACCCCATTCCATTGTACGTGCTTTTCATGGCGAGCAAGTGGGTGAATTATGTACTTCTTGTCAGTTCACACGCGATTACTTCACAGTGTTTCAAGTTCGTACTCCCTGTTACCTCTGACAGCGTTCTTTATTCTTTCTGGGCCTGTTTCCTCAAAAAGTGTTCACTTCTTCTTTTGTCCTGTCTCCTCAGACAGCGTACAATTCTTCTTTTGGCAGGGGTGTTGCCAACGCGCACACACGTTCTTTTTCCAGGCAGACGGTGAGTCGCGCACGTATTTACCAAATGTGCTTGCCCCGTGTGTTGCGTACCACTTCATAGGTCATTGTAGGTTGTGTGTATTATGTGTACGCTTATTATTGTGTTTCTGGGTGCCACAGCGTAGTGCGGGTTCATTTTTTCACACATGTGGTCTACGAGGGGTTGCATGCACGTTAATTTTTGATTTTGGGCTGCCTGTGCGTTGCCTGTCGTCATCTTCCCCCAGGGGTCACAGACAGCCTTGTTAGAGCACTAGGGTATGAATTCCATCTAGTACCCTACCCCTTTCACCCCCAATTGCCCAGGACAATAGTGTACTGCTACTCCCATACGCACAACAACATCAGTGCCATGGTTGGGAGGCGGCCAAGCAGTAAGGGAGGCAAAGGTGGCTGACCTTCAAAAGGTGGGCATGGTGGGCGCGGTAGGGGACGTGGCCAGGATTTGCAGGGTGCCCCTAGACCCCCATGTGTGGAGGACCAATCAGGGACCCCTATTCCCCCCCATGGATGAGGGAAATGTGGCTGACACCATCCCAGCTCAGCCCTTGTTGGACCAGCCCATTGTGGCACCTGACCTGGCACAGGATGACTCCCAGGCTGACTTCCAGGTCAGCAAGTCTAGGCCACGTGTAGCGGTGAAGTTGGTGTCACCAAGCCATGTGGATCTGGGGCAGCCATGTCATCTGCTGCCCCAAGTAGGCAGGGTGGGGAGGCTGCAGGAGCAGCTGCAGCTCCATCCACCACAGCTCTGTGTCTCCCAGCCAGGACAGTGTCGGTCCAGGTCCATCAAACGGACGTTCCCCCTGCCAGCATCACACTTCTGCCAATGCCTTTAGCAAGGCCTATGGTCATTGTGCATTCGCACACTCCTACTAGCCATTCTACCAGTGCTTCTGCCCCTACTGACCAGAGCGGCGTAAGCCACTCAGGCTCCGCTCCACCTTTGAAAAAGAGAAAGAAGGGTGCTCTGCACAACAGGCTGAGACCCCAGACACAGCTACACACTCCGGCACGTCAAGGAAGCCTAGCTTTAATGACCCGGAACTTGATGCACTTGTGACCTATGTGTCGGCATATAGCCAAGAAATGTTGGTGACTGCAGGGTGCAAGACTACACCTGGTCAACGTAGGGCACACTGGCAGACCATCGCAGACCGCATAAATGCCTTTGGATTTGTGAGGCGCACAGCTGATGATTGCTACACGCGGTGGAATGACCTGAAACGCAGAGCAAAGAACAAGCTGGCCTCAAATCATGCCGCTACTCTGGAGACTGGCGGTGGGTCTCCACAAGAGGACAACAAACTCACTGAACATGAGTATGTTGCTGGGACCTTCATCACAGAGGAACAGATCCAAGGTGTGGGAGAACTACCTGATTACGAGGCATTGTCCGGTGAGTGCCCATGCGTGTGTGTGTAATCCATGTGTATGTTGTTTGGGTGACGTGTTCTGATTGAGTGCCAGGTGAGGGTGTGTACTCCTAAGTTCTATGGGTCACCCATTTGCTTCCACCCATACATTCACGTGCCTTGGATTTGGGTATGACTGTATCCCTTCTGCCCACAGTTGCCAATTACGCCCAGATTAGTGCACTTTACCTTGAACTGTCATCTTGCAACTACATTGGTCAGATTTTGTAAGTGTTCATTCAGGCTGATTGTTTCCACTCTCCCATTTTTAGTACACATTATTCTGCCCTATTGCAACATATGTGATATGCTTCGGACATTGTTTACAGCCCACACTGGGCCACTACTTTTACCTGGTTATGTTAATGATTACACCATTCAGGCCGATGGAGTATTGGGTTGCAGAAATGTTTTATTGCGGCCTGTTTGCATGTGGTGTTTCCTGTAATGTTAAAGTGACCAACCATTGATCAGCCCACAATGACTGTGTTATTGGACACTGGATGTGTTTCAGTGTGTGGCACATGCATATTTTGCAACACTAGTCAGCATCAATCTTCGCATCATGTCGATGTGACATGGATGTGTGACAGTACTCATTCACTGACATATTGCTGTTGTTTTGTAATTTACCGTGGCTATGCCACTTCCAACTCTTTGACAGTGCATGCATGGCAGGGTTATAGTCATGTGGGACATGTGTAATTCATGTACTGGATCTCTGGCTTGTTACGGCCTATGTGTTTGCTATGGTGCTCATGCCTGTTTCCATTTGTTGTCTTTCATGTTTTTGCAGGCGATGATGCACTTGGTACTGTTGAGGTTGAGGAGATGATGCAGACCCAGGAGGAATCTCAGGCACGACCGGGCACTAGTGGGGGACGTGGTGTGGTGGTGGGTGAAAACCCAAGGTTACTGCAGACCATACTGTCCAGGGTTGCGTCTGGGTGCACCTCCCCAGACCTCTATTCAGGTGCTGAGTCGGATGATGAGACTTATGTGCAGTCGCAGGTAAGTGTTTTTGGCAGAGATTCTGTTCTGTCCAACCCACCTGGACCAGGGGTAGAACCCTCTATGGGGATGTCAGTGTTGGTAGGTCCGCCTTTGGCAGTTATAGATGCAGGGTCACACTCCACAGCATCTGATCCTGTTCCTTGGCCAGCAGATCAGAGTGGGAATGCAGTCCTGCAGCCTCAGGCAGTGCCAACACAGCAAGGTGCAGATCGCCTTGCCCCAAACAGGTGTGTTACCCGTCGATGCGGTGGCTGGGCGCCACCAGACAATACTGTATGGGAAAACTCCATGTACGGTATGGCAACCCAACAGGCAGCATCAGTAGAAATGATGCCTCAGGCAATGGAGAAGGTGGCCACTTCCATTATCCCCACTGAAAGGCAGATGGAGGAACAACAGCAGGAAACAGACTCCATTTGCCAATCACACAGGGAAGACATGTTGGCGTCCAACAGGGACCGACGGGCGGCACTGGAGACTCTGCGTAAATCCATATCAATAGAGTCACAGGGCCACAGGGAAGCCCTGAGGGTAGAACTCTGTAACCTCAGGCAGAGTCTGCTTGAACTTGAGGCTTCCCGAAATGTTAGGGCAGAACAGCAGCTGGAGCAGCTCACACGTTCGCTCTCAGCTGAGCTGCATACAACACGTGAGGAGATCCGGGCATCACGCAAAGCCATGCGTGCAGAAATGCAGGCAACCCGTGATGTGCTGCATGGGCATCTCCGTACTTTAATCCTCCAGAATCAGACCTTCCAGACCCGCATGCTTGCTGCCATGGAGGACCACACCAGGGCTTTGCGTGGGCTGCCTTCCATAGTGCCACCGCCTCCTGATGCAGCAGCAGAGGATGAGCAGAGCGACAGCAGTTCTCCCACAATGGCATAGCCGTGCAGGCCATGAGGCCAAGGAGGTATTTTTTTTCTCGCAACATCCACACAGGTGGGTGTTGGTGTGCACCCTGTCCTCGAACCTCCTGGGTGGACTCCCCCCCCGCCCTGGGCCCCACATGGCCATTTTTTTTTTTTTTTTACAGTGTGTTGCCTTGTGTGGCTCCCGTGGGCATCCACTGTATTCCGGCTGGGCACATGGAGGCTTGTCCTGAGTTTGGGTTAGATGCTTGGGTTCGTGAGACACACACCCCTCCTACTTCCCGTTTCCATGGGCTTGCAAAGGGTGTGACCAAGAGACAGTGAATTACACAGTGACATTGGGCTCCCATGAGCTGTGTGGGCAGTCTGTAGTCAATACTGTGTAGACATCCCTAGTGGATATTGTTGTTGTATTGTACACTGCATGGTGTATTGATATGTGCTTGTACATCCATGTCTTCCTCCTAATCTGCAGGTTCCTTCCTCATGTCTTCACAAGGCCGTCTACTTTGCAGATTCAGTTCATGTTGTATGCAGTACACTGAGACATTTGCGTGGCAGCAACACTCTACAGTTGTAAGGGGTCGATGTGCTGGTGTATTCAGGTTGTTAACTACCACTACTTGAACTTAGTACTGTCATGTTTTTGCATTTTTCCATGGTGTGTTGCAGCATTGTGTTGGTGGTAATTATTTGGTAATGTGTGCTGTTAGTTATACATTACTGGGAGCATATTGTGTGTGGGCAGTTTCCATCAGGGACAGTGTACTTGTGCATTGCTTTGTTTGCTTTCACATTGCATGACATGCCATGGTGTGTTTGGTGGTGGAGCTGGGGAGGGGTTGGGTGACATGGCGTTGTTGTCATGTTGTATTTAGCAAGGGGGTAATGAATTTCGCAGCATAGATGTATGTCTTTTGATGACACAGCATTGGTGGTGTTTGGGTAGGTAGGGATGCATACAATGTAACACTTCCAGGTGATCAATCTCAGGATGGTATGGTTGTGACAGTTGAGTGTCCCTTAAGTCATCATCATTGATTGTCAGCTGACATGTGCCAGGGCTGTGTGCACTCCATAGGGGTGTGATTTTAGGTGAAGTAATTAGCCACCAGCTGCGTACAGACTTCCTCACCACGTGCCCTTGCCCCTCCCAGCGGGCGTGCATGTGGTTGGGGATGTAGGGGCACCACCGTGTCCACCAGCAGGCCCCGGTGTGTTGCAATGTTGTGCAGGACACATGCTGCCACTATGATCCTGTACACTACTGGGGGAGCATATAACAGCCGCCCACCAGAGCGGTCAAGGGAGCGAAAGCGTGACTTGAGCACTCCGAATGTGCGCTCCACTATGCCCCGGGTTGCAATATGGGCTGTGTTGTATCTTACCTCAGGTGGCGTGGTGGGGTTCCGAATTGGCATCATCATGTGGGTGCTCAGAGGGTAGGCACTGTCCACTGGGGAGGTGGTGATGGGTATCATTAGTGGGGTTGTGACATTACTCAGTATCTGACGTGCATGCATGTGCAGTGGCATTTATACTCACCAAGCAGCCATGTATCGCCATGCCGCCCAGCTTCTAGGTCCCGGTTTGGGGTTGACATTCTGTAAATGAAACTGTCATGGGTGGACCCTGGATAGTTGGCATATACTGAGGTGATGATTCCCTTGGCATCACATACTACCTGCACGTTGATGGAATGCCAGTGCTTGCGGTTTCTATAGATGTGCTCAGATGCCCTGGGGGGACGTAGAGCCACATGGGTGCAATCGATGGCACCTAGCACTTTTGGTAATTGTGCCACCCCATAGAAATCCTGTACGGCAGCCTGCCTTTCTGCAGGTGTTCTGGGCAGGTATATGTGCCTGCGGACTGATGGGCGTGCAGTCATGATGCCCAACACCTGGTGTAGGCAGCGTGACTGCGTGGCCTGTGCCACCCCCCCACTATAGCACTTGTCCTCTGAAATGATCCAGTGGCCAAGAAGTGCAGTACATTGAGGACCTTCTCCAGGGGGCTGAGTATTTGGGAAAACAGGGTGGGTGATGTGAGGTCATCCTCCCACTCACTCACCAGGTCATAAGGCATCCCAAAAAGGCTGGTTCTGGGTGTAAAAATTCTTGGCCTGCCTATACTCCTCCTCCTCCTCCGGTATCCCACGACCACTGCTGCTAGGAACAGTATATTCATATTGGCGTCTGGGCTTGTTTGTTGTTTGCATGCACCTTTATGCTGCGCGGGTCCACGTACGCCTGCTTACTGCTGGCGTACGTGTTTCCGGATTAGCGCGTCTTTTTTGGCACATGCATTAGCCCCGTTCAATTCCATTAATTCGTGTTGTAGACGCGCGTTTGGGCGTTCCGCGCATTTGCCTCCTGTACTTCCCCCGTGACGCCCACATTTTCACGCATTGTTCCCCATTCCGTGTGTTACGCCCCCTGTTACGCCCTGTTACGCGTACTTTTGTTGTGTGCGCTGCACTATGTGCGCTTAGCGCACACTTTTTGGAGACGTGTGCGCCAGCGTGCGCCATGCATAATTTTAACGCACATCCAGGGATTTACATGCACACAGACTTCCATGAATCGCTGTGCACGGGTTTCACTGCGATTTTTGCACTTGCACTGCGATTCGCACGCTTTTGCACGCTTGCGCCGCAAATTTCAGCGCACATTAATTCCATGAATCGGCCTCTTAATTTCAGTTAGTGAGAGAATATGGAGTTTGAATTCCATGGCAATTGTTATATGTTCTTGAAATTGTTAACTATTACTGTGTTGTTCTAGTTAATGTTAAAAAGTAGTTAGATTCCTGAATTTTAATGTAGTTAAAAACTGACATCGGAAGGTAAAACTTATTCTTTTAGATTGTAGGCCATACAATAATTCAGTGAATTTCTTTAATTGTTAAATAACTTGCCGTATAGTTGTTGATTATTTGTACTACATGTCTATCGGAGTTTTCAATATTTGCTCATGTTAATACCTGCCTGTCCTTGTGACTGTGTCTGTTTTAAATTGCATATTTGTTTTAGAGTTCAGCACACTGCCACCCTTTTGTACAATTTATATGCTCTTTATCAATGAGACCGAGGTTTAAAAAATGCAGGAGTTTTCTTATTAATGTCAGGCTTAATCTGAGATTACAAAACTCTCACTGATAAATAAAAAAAGTCTCTTAAATTAGTAGCCATGATTTTTTCTACCTGTTCAGTATTGTCCTTCATGGCATCATTTTCTTTGTTTTAAAAACTGCAATGATGGGCTGCTCTTCAGCCCCGTTTACCAATAATCATTTGTGGATACAGGTAGGGGTATGGGTATCTTCTCTTCATGTACCTTAAAATGTCTTTAGCATTCTTCATGGCCTTAAAATAAAAGGAAAGAAAACACATTTTCAAGGTACAAAAGGTATGATCAAGCTGAGAGGAAAGCATTGCAGAGATAGGGGAATTGTTGAATTGTTAAGGATACGCAAATATTGGATTTTCATAAACATGAATATTTAAACCGCTTCACTTAAGTAGCAGTCATTTGCCAGCTTGGACAATTTACCAGATAATCCAATAAGAAAACACTTTGTTAAAGGGACGTTATGGTGAAGTTGCACTAATAAAAACCTTTGAAATTCACTGAAAAACTTTGTTAAAGGGACTTTATGGTTAAGTTGGACTAATAAAAACCTATGAAATTCAAAGAAAAAACTTTGTTAAACGGACGTTATGGTTCCAAGTTAAACCGAAAACCCCTGAAATTCGCCAGTTATGGTAAGCTAAGAAACCATAACTCGCGCCACCACTGTGCACTGCTAAGATTAACACCCAGGACATCAAAGATGACATCACTTTGTGACGTCCCTTTAACAAAGTGTTTTAACGTCCCTTTAACAAAGTATTTTCTTTTGAATTTCAAAGGTTTTTATTAGTGCAACTTAACCATAACGTCCCTTTAACAATGTTTTTTTCATTGAATTTCATAGGTTTTTACCAGTGCATGCTATTTTCCTACAACTTAATAATATCATACTTACCCAATATAGCAATATTTGTGCCCAATTTCCAAATTTTCACCTTCTTGCAACTATTTCAACTAGTTTTGCATCCATAGACGTCTACGAACATCTGACTTCATAGCAGAACCTCCGGACAGAGCCACATGATCATACGCTGGCGCACGGCATGATGACGTATCTGACAACCCGCCTGCACGTCACGATAAGATCTCTGTTTGGCGGCCAGTTCGGAACTGTATTTTCTACTAATCTAGGAACTTCCAACTTCAAAATTTCCCTTGCACAGCTCCAAAACCTATTCCTACTCATTCTCCATTAACAATCTAGTACACAGTACATACTTTTAGCAAAACTTCTATTTATCTTAAAATGGCATCATCTAATGCCTTCCCTCCTCCCCAAGAGCCACCACCACTCCTGTAATCAAGGAGCATGAGAAACAGTGCCCCCTAACTTTGAAATAACACACACGCAACATTTTCCCTTGTCCACTAACCCCTCCACATTAGTGTTTGGTTGCTCTTCCCCCATTTCCCTCCCCACCTTTCGTTCTCAGCTCTCCAGCCAAAAAAAATACATCCAAAAACAACAAAAGAAAACTTCCTTTAGGAACCACCTTTCACAGTTAAAAAATAGAACTAAAAAAAAAATGTATAGACTCCATCTACTTTATATTTCTCAGTAATGTACATAGACTGCATAACATTTTCCAACATTTCCATTTGCATTTCGTGTCATGCTAATGGGAATATTGTGGCGTACATCCTCTGTTCCAGGAACTGGAACGGTGGATACCGGCCCAGCAGCCCAAGTTATCAGCCCAAGTGAAGCAAGGGTGGATAACGAGGTCCCTGGATCATTATCCCCCCATTCCAGCCCTTGAAATGGGGGTTGAAGGTCATTAGCACCCTAGGTTCCCAAAGCGGAAACCCGGGGTGCTAAAAAATAGGATTTTTCTTCCAACAGTTTAGGAAGGAAAATCCTTTTCCAGGATGTCCACCATGTAAAGGGAAGGTGAGGGTTCCATACAGGGCCCCTCTTCGCTTTCCATAGCAGCCTTTAGAAGGCAAAAAGAGAACCCTATGACCATATTACCACAAGCACATTTTTCTTCCCTTTCAAATCTATCCTAATTTCGAATAACCTTACCACAAAGCCAGACCCAGGTGGAAATGGCCACTTTAATCCTATGTTTTGTCCCTTGGGATCATGACCTTATTCCATGACCCGGACAATCTAACCACTGCCCATGGCCACAGGCTACCCCTCAGTCACTAAAGGTATACCACTATTTTTTGTAGCTACATTATGAGACTTGTCAAATAATAAAACACTGGCACATTTGCAAAACCATGCTTGTAGGTCCTTGCCAATGCTACCTACGCAAGTTTGCTGGAAATCCACCCATGTTTAATTTTTTCAAAAGTGTCAAATGTATGCACATACAATCGTCATATAACCTAGCCCCCACTTGACAAAATCCATTCAGACTTTACGAAAACATCTAAATCTAGATCTATAATCTTTTTGCAAACCTTTGTGTAGATTTGTCAAACGGCACCACATTTATAAGCCTTTCCATTATTTTGGGATCCCCCTCTAATTTTGCCCCCTCTTTACAAAATCCTGCCAAACTTCGGAAAAACATTCATATCAAAATGTATTATCAGTTTCCCAAATTAAGTGAGGATTCGTCAAATGGTACCTAATTTATAAGCGTTTACATTATTTTGCCCCCCTCTAATTTTGCCCCCTCATGACAAAATCCCACCAAACATTGCATACCCACTCAGAATCAGCCCAGGAATATACTTGTAAAATTTCATGCAGTTCAATTAAATGGTGCCAAAATTATAAGCCATCCAAGAACTGCATTTCACCAACCCTGTAATGCTAAGGTGTTCGCAAACTTTCACAGGACAGGCGGTTCGCGGCAAAAAACACCCAGTTTTTTTGCTTCTTGCAGCCATATCCCATCCCATCCTCATCACCCCTCACCTCCCCAGAGATTATTTGATAAGTTTGACAAGTGGAATGCTGTGTATTTTCATATGTTTTTACTGCAATGTCCGTGGACATCGCCGCTGTCCGCAATCCAAGATGGCGGGCGTTTCCAAAAATCTGACGCACTTCACGCTCCTCACCATCCAATCAGCGAACACGTCGCATGTCCGCGAACATGACGCAAGTCGATTAGCCAATCAGGACACTGGACCGAACAGGGAAGTGTGTCCGTGGACCGGACATAGATATCACTAATTTTTTGTGACCTACTTTTTGGTAATTTTTAAAAAAACTACTGGATGGATTTTCACCAAATTCACGAAAGCACGCTTTCGGGACCAAGCTGCTGCTCCTGCCGCAAATTAGGTGAAGATCCGTCCAGCGGTTTGGGCTGTAGGCGTGAGCAAAGTTTTTTACCCATTCAGTCTATGGGAAAAAAAAGACATTTTGGGACCCCGCTATAACTTTGCTGCCCCAGCATCAAACATCACCAAACTTTGCAAAGAAAATCAAAGCGGGCCATATACTTTTTTTGCAATGTTTGGTGAGGATTCGTAGAAGGAGAGCGAAGTTATAAGCTGCCCAAAAAGTGCTCTTCCTATGGAAACAGCAACTTAACCATAACTACACAGCCACTACCGTGGCCGTGTAATATATATATATGTATATTCAGTAAAAAAACTTTGTTAAAGGGTGGTTATGGTTTGAAGTAAAACCGAAAAACCCCTGACATTCGCCAGTTATGGTAAGCTAAGCAACCATAACTCGCGCCACCACGTGCACTGCTAAGACTAACACCCAGGACATCACAGATGACATCACAAATGGCATTGATGACATCACTGATGACATCACATGTGCATTTACTGATGACATCACATGTCTGGCTCCCCCTTTTTTCCTTTACTGACATATTTAGGCCACATGGTTTTGTTCAGTAACAGCCAGGAACTAAAAATTGTAAACATACTATATTTGTAGACTTATCCTTCAAGTATGTTCTTACAATAATTCCCTTAGGTTCCAGTCATATCATATGACACATATACTTAGGGGAAGACACAAGCTTGAAAGACAGCAATCCTTTCTGTGCATGACATTTGTGATGTCATCTTTGATGTCCTGGGTGTTAGTCTTAGCAGTGCACGGTGGTGGAGCAAGTTATGGTTGCTTAGCTTACCATAACTGGCGAACTTCAATCTGATTGCCAGCATATGTAAGATGGAATCCATCACAGTGAAAAATAAATGTGCTACGAAACATATTATTTTCATTGTGAAAAGAGGACATGCCAACATCTCTTAGGCACAAACAGCCTTACTGACATTGTGCCTCGCTTTCTCCATTTGTGGACCAAATGAAGAAGAACGCAGCCACATTTGTCGTTGCGCAATACGAGAAAAAATAACTTGGGAATTTGGAAACATGTCCATGACCTTCTCAAGTCCTTCTTTCATTGCAAATTGCAAAGAAATTCCAGACACATGTCCTAAACTGTTCCCTCCACAATGAATTAAAATTATGTCAGGATGACGCTCTGTCTGTAAAGTAGCACAGAGCGGTACCAGGTCCAGCCACTTCATTCCACACACTCCATTCCAGTACACTTCCACATGAGGGAATCCAAGATCTGCAGATACACCACAACGTTCTGCATGCACCTCCAACCAATGTATCCCTGAGTCTCCCAAAATCCGGATAATCTGTTTTCGAAAACACACAGCCATAGCTATCTGATCTTCTTTCAGGAAAAAGACATCCTCACTAAATCTCTCCTTACACAACACACCCACTAAACTTTACTGACCAATCCCTAGCTTCGTTCATTCGCATTTGCATCCCTCTCCACCCCAGAATGCCCGTATGTAATACGCGCTGTCCGCAGACTACCGCCATGTCCGCGGACATGTAGAAGATCTGAGCGTGGTGAAAGTACATCGAAAAAGTGGTCCCCATTTCCCCTTTAAGGTGGGCTCTGAAAAGAGCCTTTTTTTTGTTTTTTTTTTGCAGATGCCTGACAGACACCTGTTATTTTGTATTTTTTGGGGGGTTTTTCTTCTTATTTTAGAGCTAAAATCTTCACATAACCTGTTCCAAAGCAACCCTTACATTCCAAAAGAACATGTAATTTCCCAGAAAAGATAAAGAAACGCCATCTGCTTCAAAATAAGCAGCATTACTCGAAACAATATTCTCATTGTTACAGAAAAACATACCAGCTCTTAGCATGAAAGCACGCATGCCACAATTGATTACACACCTAGCAATGTTTTACTGAGGGCAAAACACAGAACTTTTGTCCCATATTGCTCTAGGCAGTAATCCAGAAAAACTTATTTTCGCATTTTGGAAAAATGTTGATTACTGCTTGAACCAACTATTCCAAATCTGCCAACAAAGTAGGGGAACTCAGGTAGGCCAAATGGAAAGCACCATAGTGCAAAACTACCACATGGGGACTGTTCATGCTATGCATATCTCTACAAACTTGGAGAATTGCCTCTGCATTGCATTCATTCACAGCGCTCCACACCACCTCCACTCCTCTAACATCGAAATTGTTTGCCACAGGCCTGCATTGAGAATACTGCTGTAAACCATGGACAAACATATCTCTGAGCACCAACACCCTGATGTTCTGCACCTCTGCCATCGTCACTACACACACTCTCTTTCTGGACAAATCAACAGCGTCAACATCTGATTGGCTGATCCGTATAGTCCCCTTTACATGCTGGATTCACTGGAAAACCCTGTATGTCGCATGCCCTACCCACGGACAGCCTTGGTGTCCGAGCGGCATGTAACTCTTAGCCAGCCCTTCTACCCTTTCCACATCACTCTCAGTTCCATTCCCTCATTGGATACAGCTAAGCAGTCACACAACCATCCACCAATCACATCCAAGACCTCTACATCTAACTCCATCATCAGAGTTCCGCACTTCAAATGTACTATTGATCACTCTGAATACAAGTCTCATATCATTGGAAATCACCAAATACAAAAACTACAGTACAAGTCTCGAAGATTTCTACTTACAGCTCCATGCATATCCACATGCATGATTACAAGGTACAGGTATGCATATTTTATTCAGAGTACATGTACAACTCTTATGATTCCATATAAACGAAGTAATGCCACTAAATCTGCATAGCCAATACATACATGCCAACGCTCCCGATTTAAGCGCGAGACTCCCAATTTTTAATTGATAAATCACACTATTTTTTACTGTCTTCCGCATAGCCTATACATACATTCCAACCCTACCGATTTAAGCGCGAGACTCGATTTTTCATTGAAAAATGTCACAATTTTTTACTGTCTCCCGCCTAAATTAATGCTAATCCCAATGCAATCGTATGAGAAAAATAAATGTTCCCGATTGCTGTGGTGAAATCTCCCTCTCAGGTGCTCCCGATTGTTCGCATGTCTAGTTATAATATGGAATGATTCCAATTTTTCCCATGTACTATAATGAACTATCACTTCCAAACCTCTCTCCTATCTACAACACAGTTGTAAAAAAACAAGTGAATTTCATGAACTTAAAATTCTCATTTGCGAAGCATGTTGAACTAACATACTGTAAATAACATATAAAGGCTGCACATAGTGAAATCAAATGCATGCATACACTATGTTCAGATATCAAACAAGAATACTACCACAAAAACATAAAAATCACTGTGTACATTAACATCAGTGCTATAAACACACTAAATTACTAACTTCTTCCTTTTACAATTGCAGTGAAGACCACTCTCCTGAGAATCAGCAGCATCTAAACTACTAACAACATACCCAAAGAAACCTGCTCATTCCACAAAAAAAAAGTAAGTACAATACTACCTTTATATTCTTATTGTTCCTCAAAGACACTGTGTGGTTCATTCATGTAATTTGCGCACCAAAACAAACATTGATTTCTGAAGCATTCTGCCCACAAGTCCCCATTTATTAAACTGAGATTAGCAGGCAGAATGGCACAAAAATCCCTGTTTGTTTGGAACACAAATAGCATACCCAACCCTTAGAATGTTAATACTACAAAACAAAGAACTGTTCTAATTTTACACCATTACGTTTACTATTAATGCTTCTCCTCACCACTAGCTCACTTTATACTCTCAGCTGAACCGCAGTGTAGTAACATACAAAGAGAAGAATAGCCTTCCCAACTCATGGTAATTGCCCAATGCACATTCACACACCACCACATACACCTTCGCCATCAAACTCATACACGCATGCACACTGCACACATATATTGCAAAACTGACCAAGCCATACCTTCTTTTTTTCAACAGACCCCAAAGAATGCCTACCAAAAAGAAAGTTCATAGAAAGAAATGCAGACATGGAGCAAATGAAAATAAATTTGTCCAAAATAAGCATCCATCTGTACTAAAGTTTGTACAAAACGTTCAAACAAAACAGCTAATGCAGTCATTTAGCGAAACAAAAGAAGCTTCTAGTACAGAAACTTTGATTCCTCTATCAAAATGTAAAACGAAACAGAAAGAGATTAACAAGATTTCAGCTACCACTACTGCTAACACTGCTCCTATAAATCTTGATGTAACCATACCAAAAAAAGTATTTTAGCAAAAATGTTCCGCCACAGAGTCCTTCAGAATCTTATAAAAACAGGAGCGAAATCATGCACAAACCTCAAAAACTACCGTAGAAAATGAATCCTAGAAGCTCTTGTAGACAGTGCAATCCTTCTCAAAATGAAGTTATTTATTTTAGTTTTAAACAGGATGAAACCACTAACAAAAATAAGTACTAAACTACAAAAAAACTTCTCAATAAATGCAATGTCAACAAAAATAACTTCTTAAATATATTTGGAGGTGAATGTAGTCACACCACAACCACAAAACCATATTTTAATGAAGAAGCATACAAACAAAACCAAACAAGCACACTTGCCATCCATAGCAGTGGACAAGGTTATGAAAAAATTAATATTTCCATCATGGAACAAGAAACACTGCTTACCAAAGTATCACCAGAAAACTCAGAATTACCTCTCCATTCGACTGAACCAGAACGTCCAGTATACAAATGGCCGTGCACGTCAATGTGTAACATTCCCAACAAATCTTTCAAATCTTTACGGCAGTTCCTCAATCAGTATGTGAAAGGTAAAGACAAAAAGCAAATTGAAAGTGCTGCAAAATATGGACACCTGTCCAGTGCGCAATAACACAGGACTACAAGGACATTCATTAGCCTGCATTTCAGGACCTATTTGCAAAAGCACCTTTCATGATATCAAAATGATATCAACAGATCATTCAACTGTATGAAATCTAGTCTATAATCTGTACTATGCTAGAAGTCCTGCTTTAGAACTAGCCAATTTAGAAAACACTCTTCTACATGGTACACCCAAAGACCTACAAGAAGAAATCGACCGTATCCAGAGAAAATATTTTGGAAGTAAAATCGACTTACAAAATGCAATAGCTTTAGAACAGACTAGCAACATTTCTGCACATGGCAACCTTCTACTACACACATGCAAAAAAGAAATACTAAAATTTAAAAGTACATCCGCTGAAGTACCAAACCATGTGTGTGTGTGTTGCCGCAGAACTTTTTACAAAAGTAACACAAAAACTATAGACGTAACATACAAAATAGAAGACAATGAAGATTCCAAATGATTTGAATTAGCTCTCTACCTTGTAACAGAGAACAAATACGAAATAAGTGACCCCTTAATACTTTGCAGTTACTGCACTACAAAACATGACAACAACCAAACTCCTTCACGTGCTATCACAAATAACTACCAAAACCCCTGCAACAACACAATTTGTATGAGAGCATCATAATTCGAACAGTGCACACATTTCAAGCAATAATACGCCTTCAACCAAAAACAGCAAAATTACCTCCCTCTGAATTGGTGAAAGGCATTTGTGGAAAAGTAGTTTATTTACCATTAGATCTGACACAAAATGTGCACATTCTAGGAGTGCAACGTCCAATAGAGCAATATTTAATTGTCTTAGTAAATGGTGTACCAACAAAAGACAAAACAAATTGGCAACAACTCGTGGACTTACATAAAGTTAGACAAGCCTTGCAATATCTAAAAGACAATAATGAATACTACAAAGAAATAATTATTGAAGAAAACTTAAGGGAAACAACTGAAATAATTCAAGACTCACCAGAAACTGGTCAATTTGAACTTCTGGATCATGTTGCACTATCAGATATTTTAGACCATTATACAATTTATCCATTGCACTCTAATGACAGCATAGATGATGCACTAGAAACGTACCAAATGCAGCAAACCAAATGTTCACCAATGAGCACATGGGAAAAAAGTATAGAAGCATGTGTTTTTTTTCCTGTAGTATTTCCTACTGGCAAAGGAGGAAGGTGCAATGATAGACCCACTCAGATAACAGCATCAGAATACCGCTCATTACAAATGTATTCTGAAGATCCCAGATTTAGACATATTCCACCTACTCTTTGAAAGCGAACTAGCAACTCTATGTTACGGAGTTGCACACATATTGAAATTGGGAACCCACTTTCAAAATATGTCAGCTAAGCAATTAATACAAAAAGTGCAAGAAAAAGATGAGGTTTTACAAACAAGCATTACAAATCTGTTGGCAAATATGCGTGGTACGAAAGAATACTGGTTCCGATGCCACGGAGGTGTAAGTTGTATGATCAGAAACCTTGGCCCACCCACTTGGTTTGTTACATTAAGTTGTGCAGACTCTGCATGGGAAGATTTACATGATTTCCTATGCATATCAAACAAAAACAAAACAAACATAGATATACTAACACCTGGAGAACTTTTCTCTATAGATCCTGTTAATGTTTCAAGATATTTCCACCATCGTTTCATTGCTATGCTACACTTTATTTGTAATAAAACTGTTCCTCCCCTCGGAGAAGTGCAACAGTACTTTTGGAGAAAAGAATACCAAGCCAGAGGAGCACCACATACCCACATGCTTTTATGGATTAAAGATGATCCTAAATTTAGTCACGACAGTGATGCCACTGTCTTGCAGTTCATCCAAAAATATGTCACTTGTGTAATCCCTTCAAAAACGAGACATAGTGACCTTCGTGCCAAATTGTACAATTTCAAAGACACAAATGTGGCAAATATTGTCGTCGCAAATACAAAAACAAAGGGAAATACTACACCAAATGCCGCTTCGGTTTCCCTAGACTAGTTACAGAAACAGGTGAAGTGAACAACTTCATGTCTTCAGTTAGGCATAGTGTTAAAGGTAAAACACCTAAGAAAATGTATTACACAAAAAGAACAGAAGAATCAAAATATATCAATGATTACAATGCAATCATTGCCCTCTTATGGAATGCAAACATAGATGTGCAGTACATTGCAGACAATTCTGACTGCAGTTGCACGATATGTTACAGCCTACGTAACAAAAGCAGAAAAAACAGAGCTTCAAGACCTCTGGAATTACCTATCACCAGACAAAACACTATCTCAGAAATTGTACTTAGGCATAAAAATGCTCTTGCATAGAGAATGTGGAGCCTATGAAGCTGCAGATCATTTAACCAGTACTGCTTTGTATGGAAAATCTGAAAATACAGTATGGCTAAGTCTTGGTCCTGCGAAATCTAGAAAAAGAGTTCTCAAATAATATGAGGACATAGAAACAATAGCCAAAAATGATCCCAACAGCCAAGAGATTTTAAAAAACAATTTACTAGACACATACTACCAACCGAACAGGAGTACCTCTTTGGAAACTATGTGTCTATACCACATATCCCAAAACTTTGCATACAAAAATAATATAAAACCCGATGAAAACAAAGGTAGATATAGAGTGACAGATTGTGAAGGCAGTTTAGTGAAACTTACCAAACGAAGCTTAATTAATCATATCAAATTGTTGCTAAAAACTCCACAACAGAAAGAACTATATTACATGTCCCTACTACAACTTTGAAGATGATTTCAAAGCAAATTAAAGCACTATCACCAAGATGAACATTACACAGTACAAAGCAATATTGCACAATGAACAGCAACACGAAGGCGAACTCCAGGCCCAACTTGATAAAGATTCTTCCGACAGTAGTCAACCTTCTGTAACAGGAAACCAATAACCACTGGGACAGCCACTAATAGCAAATGAGGCAGAATTAGCTATGACAGAAGTAGAAAACCCCATGTGTCACTATAACGAAGGTACAGAAGACTTAACTGTACTACAATCAAAACTTAACAAAGACCAGCGCACCATTTTTGAAGAAGTAACAAAAGAAATTGCACATGGTGTACAACAATAAAATAAAAGAATGCAGCTGCCAAAATTACAAACCTATACTGCTATACATCAGTGGTGCAGCTGGTTCAGGCAAAACATTCTTAATCAAAATCATCAGCTAGTTACAACAATTGACAAGAAAAACAAACTGTCAGCTTTTGTAACTGCCCCCACAGGTTTAGCTGCCTAGAACATAGGCGGTGTCACTTTACACCGATTACTACTCCTTCCAGTAGAACACCAAAACAAATTAGACTATTACAAACTTTCTACAGAAGCTGCAATGGAACTACGCAGAGTGTTAAAACAAATGAAAATGCTACTAATATATGAAGTGAGCATGGTCTCCAACCTATTGTTGGCTTTGATTCACCTCAGATTGTAAGAAGTACTTAAAACAAACTACGAAGAACTCTTTGGAGGAAAACCCATTATTGTTTTCGGAGATCTTCTTCAATTGACACTAGTGAAAGGTGGACCTAATTTTAAAACCTTTTAACACAAACTCTGCCGCAAAACTGTTGGCAGCATAGGAAATGTCAACCTTTGGCAACATTTCCAATACAGAGAATTAACAGAAAACATGCACCAATCTGCAGGCCTCACCTACGCCAACATTTCAAAAAGTATTAGAGTTGGTGTACTATCTCAAGAAGCACAAGCAATATTAAAAACCCGCCACATTCATGAACTTTATGGTGATAACTCATGTGCTACTGATGTAATGGAACAATTAGTGCACAAAAATGTCAATTGTATGGCCTTAATGCCAACTCTTGCAAGCTGTTCCAAATTCAATGAAACAATGTTGAAAAACGAAATGCAACCAATAATTGAAATTTGCTCCACAGACAAACTGGAAGTACATGGTATGACACTACCCATGTGTCAACAAGCCACAACAAGACGTAATACCTGGGTTGGAGATTTTTTTTTAATTATCCTTAAACTGTAGAGTAATGCTTAAAAGTAACTTTGACGTGGAGCAAGGACTAGTTAATAGAGCACTGGGTACAGTTGTTGTCTTTCAAACATACCCACGTGACAACAACATTCATATTCTCTTCGACAAACTTTCAGAAGTAAAAAGCATAGGGCACTCAACAGCTCGATTCCTTCTCTTCAAAGACATGTATGTACGCAGGGAACAATTTTCTCTAACTCTTGCATATGCAGTCACCATTCATAAATCCCAAGGTCTTACCCTAGACAAAGCATTGAAAGATATTGGTAATACAGTCTTTAAAGAAGGCATGAGCTACGTAGCACTATCATGCTTACGTACACTTGATGGTCTATCGTTAATCAACTTTGATGCAAGTAAAGTAAACGCTGATATTCCTTGCATTTTAGAATACAATAGACTATGTTCACTGTACATCCCCCACCTAAAATCAGATCCTATTCCACAAAAAGGAAAATGTTGCAAAAGAAAACTAATTCAAACTGAAATGCAGCAGGATCTGACTACAAATCCTGCAAAGAGGCCAGAAAGAAGCTAATACTTCATCAATTACCACAACCAAAGAAGAACCTATTAGTCAAAGTAACTCAGGCACTTCTTCAAAGAAGCAACACACACTCTGAAAAAATGACTTGGACACAGAACTATCTGGTCCATTCAACTTTTCAAATGTAACTGGTGTAAGTTGCTGCGCAAATGTAGCAATGAATATTCTATTTCAATTGCCACCAATTGTTGACAACATTTACTTACACAGTACAGACCCATTGTGTTTGCAAATGTTAGTCCTCAATAGAAATGCAACAAACAATCCTGACAACACATATAGTGTTCACGGAATAAGACAAAAATTGGACTTCTGTGCTGGAATGGTGAAATTCACTATAAACTCACAAGAAGATCCACAAGAATTTCTAATGTACAACAAGTACTGGAAAACAAAAACATACCTATAAATGAAATCTTACAGATTTCATACATGTGGAAATATACATGCACTCTCTGCAACAATGTGACACAGGAACAAATCCCTAATGAGCGCTTCGTGTATGTATCCATACCTAATTGTAAATCCATTCCATTTCAGCAACTTGTACAAAATGCAAACCATGGCAGATTATGTACTACCTGCAATTCAGATAATCGCTGGACCTTACTAATACAAACACATAGTAACTATGTAATACTAATGCTTCTACATTACAGTGCAGATGGTACCAAAAACAACTGCAAGCTGACTGGATTCACACACGTCAAGTATCACAACAATAGGTATAATCTACCACACAGGAGCCACAACCAATGCAGGTCACTACGCTGCATGTATTAAAAAGAAATGTGTATGGTTCGAATGTAATGATAGTACCATTACTCTAAAGCAGAGATTACCAGCAGATCTTACAAACGCTTATTTAATGTTCTTAAAACCAAAATTTCATAACTAATCTGTACTTCAACATTAACAAAAAATCAATTAAAAAACTATAAACAGTTAGAATACGCCAATAGCTATCTAACTGGCCCAAGATTCTATAACAACCAAACAGATAAATGAATACCACTAAATTGTAACAAAAAATGGACAGAATACGCCAACAAGTATCTAACTGCTTCAGAAATCTGCAACAAGCCAACAGATAGAACATTAACCAGAAACAACAAGTGGACACTGAAGGGAAACAAACAAATAGACTGTAGCATAACAAAGAAAGAGTTTTTTTTTTTAATACGGCAAGGATTTTTTTTCCACAGACCCAATGATTTGAAACTGAGCAAAATGCACAGTACACTGGTTTGTGAACCAACTTTGAGGGTCCAAAAAAAAGCTGACATGTCTATTTTGGAATGTAATAAGTCTATAGAATACATACACTAACATGATCTTTTCTTTTATCACAGAAATTGAAAAACAATATTTCCTCCAGGTATGAAACTCATGTAAAAGAAATATGGAATCTCAACAAATCAAGCAGTAAGTATAATTTCAAACATTTGATGCAGTGGTTGTAACCAGGGCCTAGAGTCTTGCGTGTATAGCCTACGGCCTATGGCCTATGGCCTATGGCTTACAGCCATGCACCCAAGACTCTACATCCTGGCCACAACCACCACAGTATATTAAACCCATGGTGATTTATAACTTCACTGCTTATAACTTCGGTCTTGGGTGCATGGTCTTCGGCCATGCACCCAAGATTCTAGGCCCTGGCCACAACCACCGCAGCATATCACAACCATGGTGGCTTATTACTCATTATCTCACCCATAGAATCAAACATTTCAACTGCAGCATATACTCAATTTGCACCCAACACTCTAGGCCCTGCCCATAACCACCTGATAGATATTTGATTCTATGGGTGTGATCTATGAGTGTGATATTCTGCGGTGGCCTGCGGCCATGCAACCAAGACTCTAGGCCCTGGCCACAACCACCGCAGCATATCACAACCATGGTGGCTTATAACTCATTATCACACCCATAGAATCAAACATTTTAACTGCGGCATATATCAAATTTGCACCCAAGAGTCTAGTCCCTGCCCACAACCACCTAATAGATATTCAATGCTATTGGTGTGATCTATGGGTGTGATATGCTGTGATGGTTGTGGCCAGGGCCTAGAGTCTTGGGTGTATGGCCTACAGCCTATGGCCTGCAGCCATGCACCCAAGACTCTAAGCCCTGGCCACAACCACCACAGCATACATCCATGGTGGCTTATAACTCAGTATCACACCCATAGATTGAATATTTTTAACTGCGATATATACTCAATTTTAAAGTCCGCTGATACCACACGTGTCCTTAGAACAGTTTCAACTTCCTGCGCGAAGCACGGACGGGAATACTATCCATAGGACACCCCTCATTTTCAGTAACTAACAGCATGCTGGACAGCGCGGCCATGGCCAATACATTAGTAGCATCTGGCACCTAAACAAATACAGTATTTCACCCATCTCTTCCTTCCTAAACCTCCCCAAGCACTCTTGCACACCAAAACACCCCCCAAAACTGCATTTCGCCTCTATTTGCTGCCGCGCTGTCGGCGGATCCAAGATGGCGGGCGCATCTGAACAATCTGACGCACATCACGCCTCACTTCAACCAATTGGCGGACACATCGCGTGTCCGCGTACATGAAGCGAGGCCATTAGCCAATCAGTGTCCTGCCCACGGAGCGAACAGGGAAGTGTCTCTGCGGAGCGGACATAGATATTACAAGACCTACTTTTTGGTCATTTGAAAGAAAACTACTGGATGGATTTTCACCAAATTTACAAAAGCACGCTTTCGGGACCAAGCCCCTGCTCCTGCCACAAATTTGGTGAAAATCCGTCCAGCGGTTTGGGCTGTAGGCGTGCGCAAAGTTTTTCCCCCACTAAGTCTATGGGAAAAAAAGAAGTTTTGGGACCCCCCCTATATGTTTGCCCCCCCTGGACCAAACCTCACCAAACTTTGCAAAACAAAATAAGAGTGGGCCATATATTTTTTTGCAAAGTTTGGTGAGGATTCGTCCTGGGGGCGCAGAATTATAAGCCGCCTAAAAAGTGCTCTTCCTATGGAAACAGCAACTTAACCATAACTATGCACCCACTACCGTGGCTGTGTAATACATTACATGGACGCAGTAGCGTCCATGTAGTTATGGTTAAGTTGGTGTTTCCATAGGAAGAGCATTTTTTGGGCGGCTTATAACTTCGCTCCCTCTGGACGAATCCTCACCAAACTTTGCAAAAAAAGTATATGGCTCACTCTGAATTTTCTTGCAAAGTTTGGAGAGGTTTCGTATGGGGGGGCAAAGTTATAGGGGGGGTCCCAAAACGTTTGTTTTTTCCCATAGACATAATGGAAAAAAACTTTGCGCACGCCTACAGCCCAAACCGCTGGACGGATTTACACCAAATTTGCGGCAGGAGCGGGGGCCTGGACCCGAAAGCGTGCTTTTGTAAACTTGGTGTAAATCCGTCCAGTAGTTTTCTTTAAAATGACCAAAATGTAAGGCAAAAAAATGTGTGATATCTCTGTTCGCTTCACGGACGGACTTCCCGGTTTGCTCCGCGGACAGAGCCCTGATTGGCCGAGCGGCTTGCGTGATGTCCGCAGACATGCGATGTGTTCGCTGATTGGACGGCGTGGTGCGTTTAGCACGTCAGATTTTCTGTGGCGACTGCCATCTTGCATTCGCGGACGACCGCGGACAGCGCAGTGAAACTTGGATTCAAAATTGTATTTAGTGGAGTGTGTTGGTGTGTAAGAGTGTTTGGGGAGGGTGGGGGAGCATGAGATAGGTTCAATGTTCTGTTTTTTTATGTGCTAGACACTTTTGTTGTGTTCGATTTTTCTGCGGACAACACGGCTGTTCTGAAATGTTTGTAAATAAACAGAATGGATTTGGTGAAAGTGTTCTAAGAAGACTCGTGGGGTCCTGGAATGTTCGCAGGAGGTGTCCTGAAGACATTGTCTGTATTGTTCATTGTCAAGCTGAAAGTGTTCTAAGAACACTCGCGGTGTCCTGAAATGTTTGTACATAAAGAAAATGGGGGTGTTCTGAGGACGTTGTCCGTATTGTTCCCTGGCAAGTTGAATGTGTTCTAAGAACACTCGCGGTGTCCTGAAATGTTCAAAAATAAACAAACTGGGGGTGTTCTGAGGACGTTCTCCGTATTGTGTGCCTGCTTAGCTGTATCCAATGAGGGAATGGCACAGAGAATGAAGTGGAAATGGTAGAAGGGCTGTCTAAGAGTTATGCGGTCTGCGGACAGGACGTGCTACATCCAGGGTTTTCCAGCAAATCCAGCATGGAAAGAAAACTGTAGGGATCAGCCAATCAGATGTTGAGGTTGTGGATTTGTGTTCAAAGAGACTGTGTGTAGTGAAGATGGCAGAAGTGGAGAAAGTCAGGGTGTTAATGCTCGGAGATATGTTTGTACATGGTTTACAACAGTATACTCAATGCAGGCGTGTTGCAAAGAATTTTGATGTTAAAGGAGTGGAGATGGTGTGGAGCACTGTGTCTGATTGCAATGTACAGGGAATTGTACTAGTTTGTGAAGATATGGGCAGGATCAACAGTCCCCATGTGGTAGTTTTGCACTATGGTGCTTTCCATTTGGGCTATGTCAGTGCCCCTACTTTGTTGGCAGATTTGGAACACTTGTTTCAAGCAGTAATGAACATCCTTCCAAATGCCAAAGTATTTTTTTCTGGATTAGTACCTAGGGCAATATGGGACAATAGTTCAGTTTTGTGTCCTCAGCAAAACAATGCTAGGTGTGTAATCAACCGAGGCATGTGTGCCTTCATGCTTAGAGCTGGTATGTTCTTCTGTAATAATGAGAATATTGATTCCAGTAATGCTGTTTATTTTAAAGACGATGGCATTTCCTTATCTTTTATGGGGAATGCCATTCTGTTTTGGAATGTAAGGGTTGCTTCGGAGAAGGTTATGTGAAGATTTTAGGAGTAAAGTAAGAAAAAAAAATACAAAATAACAGGTGTCTGTGAAGCATCTGCAACCCCCCCCCCCAAAAAAAAATCGCTCTTTTCAGAGACAACCTCAAAGGGGAAATGGGGCACACTATTTAAATTTACATTCACCACGCTCAGATTTTCGATACGTCCACGGATATGGCGGTAGTCCGCGGACATCGAAATCACTAGCTAGGGGTTCAGTATGTTCTATGTTACATGTATATAAAGTCAGGGATATTATGGTTAAGTTGTGCTACTAAAAACATATGAAATTCAGTAAAAAAAACTTTGTTAAAGGGACGTTATGGTTAAGTTGCGCTACTAAAAACCTATCAAATTCAGTAAAAAAACTTTGTTAAAGGGACGTTATGGTTCAAAGTAAAACCGAAAAACCCCTGAAATTCGGCAGTTATGGTAAGATAAGCAACCTTAACTCGCGCCACCGTGCACTGCTAAAACTAACACCCAGGACATCACAGATGACATCACAAATAACATTGATGACATCACTGATGACATCACTGATGACATCACATGTGCATTTACTTTTCATGAAAAATCTGTAGGAGGGATTCTTATAATGTTGACCAAAAAGTGTGAAGGATCATTTGAATAAATATCATGAGCTAATTAGTGCATTAAGCAATGCATTGATATAAATAGCATTCTATTATGAAGTTCTATCCAGTATACTAAGCAACTCATGCAGAAACTTAGGCAGTGTGTGCCGTATACATGATGAAGGTGCAATATTCATAATCTGACATGTAATAAGTAGCTAATAAAACCCACTTAATACATAATTACACTTAATACAGACAAAACACAAAGAGACAACAACACATACAAATATGAGTAAATACAGGGACAGAGAAGTAAGCAAAAAAGCAGAAGTAGTAGCAGAAAGCGTTTATAACCTAACTGATTATCTTTATGCAGAGAAATGATTGCTCTGTTTCATCAAAGGTGCTACTTACTGTATGTATGTGTATCAAATGATGTCAGTGAACCCTAAGGAAAGGAGTGTGAGTACAATTTATACAAATATGACCATATACAGGGAAGGTATAGTAATAAAAATAAAACTATGAGAAAGTGTTGATAACTCTAATGATTATCTGGTTTTCATTCGCCGACGACCGCGGACAGCGCAGTGAAACTTGGATTAAAAATTGTATTTACTGGAGTGTGTTGGTGTGTAAGAGTGTTTGGGGAGGGTGGGGGAGTATGAGATAGGTTCAATGTTCTGTTTTTTTTATATGCTAGACACTTTTGTTGTGTTCGATTTGTCTGCGGACAACACGGCTGTTCTGAAATGTTCTATATAAACTAAATGGTGGGGTGTTCTGAAGTATGTGTCAGTTTTGTTCGCAAGCAAGCTAAAATTGAGCTAAGAACACTTGCAGTGTCCTTAAAAGTTTGTACATAAACAAAATGGGGGTGTCCTGAGGACGCTGTCCGTATTGTACTCTGGCAAGTTGAATGTGTTCTAAGAACATTCGCGGTGTCCTGAAATGCTCTGATTAATTACCGGTAATCTTCATTACTCCTAGTCCTACTCTTCCTCGTCACAGTACTGACGACCCTCCTCACCCTCCCTACGGGGAGGGTCCCATGCTCCGGCTTGGTAATATGAAACTGAGTGATGTGGATGTGGGGGAGGAGTTATAGGAATTTAAAGAAACAGAAGAAGGTCCTGTGTCGGAGGCAGGGGCCTCATGAAGTAAGTACTGGGACGAGGAAGAGTGGACGTGGAGGTAATGCTTGCAATTAAACAAAATGGGGGTGTTCTGAGAACGCTGTTCATATTGTTCGTTGTCAGGTTGAAAGTGTTCTAAGAACCCTCCTTATGTCCGTTGACATTACAATTTGCTATGGGCCTTATCTGACTTTTTGTCCACTAAACAAACGATAAATCAGGCTTCTGTGCGCCGACATTATGTGATGATCCTATCACTTGACCCATCGACCTGGCTGACCTGCTTTTGCAACACTAAATCATATCTCCCGCCCCTAAGCCTGACATTATCAAAGCATTCATATTCCCTGTCTCTCTCCATGTCGTTACAGGGTGCATAGCCAAGCGCGCCCAGTCGTCTCCAGTCATACGCGACTTTACACAGAACCCGGAAAACAACACAGATCATCTCACAACACAGCACGCCACAATTCGGAATATGAAACTGTGATTTAAAAGCAAACAGCAAGATTGTACATTTCGTAAAGTACTTTTATTTGACATTAAATGTTTAGAGAATATTCAGCGATTTGCATTTGTCTTTGCTGTCGATCCACAAAAGTTCATCTTGAGTCACGCGCTGTTCCTTTGCGGTACACAGGGTGTTGGTTTATGATAAAAGAAGCACTTTGGTTGCACTGATAATCGGAAGGCTGTTCCAACAATGAGGCATTAGACCACCATAATTGTTGGTATGTTGCTTCTAGCTGCAAGTACCGCGTAAGGGCATATTGGTCCTTGGCGATTGTCCCATAAAATGGTGAGGGTCATGAAGTTGTTTAGAAGTAGCTGCACCTGGCAGTTGAAACATCCGTCGGGCGGGGTCTGACAATCACGGCATTGACAGTAGGGCAGGATGTACCTGTTTTAAAAACATAAATTAGTCTCACGAGCCGATCTTCATTAAAAATATTCATTTTATTTATTAGGGCCTGAAACTATTTGCTAGCGAGGATAGTGCAACGGAGTATGTTAACTTATTCCCACTAACCCACCCTCTCTCCTCTGCCTTTTTCAGAGCCGTCTGAGCACCGGGGGACCACTTTGGCAGTGATAGTGCGTGGTACAAAACAATATGCCACATTGAACGAACAAGTACAACTTAACCGGGCTTTAACGCCACGCTATTGTTATTATATTCCGGTATAAAATAATCAAAAGGGTTACTTACATTATATTGGCATTTTCCATTGTCTACGCGTAATGTAGTCCCTAAATACGACTCCGTCTGTGCCAACGATCTTTCTGATAATGATACAATATATAAAAGCGGTTTCGTTTCAGAAATTTCATCCTTATCGTCTCTTACGTTTTTGCACCCCTCCTTCAAAGGAAGTCTTTTGGCACGATCCCTGTCTGTCAAGGTAAAAAAACAATAGAACCTTATAATGCGAGTGGTGGGCCACTCCGGCCCGCGAGCAAAAAATGGAAGCAGCTGATGTTCACTGTGAACGAGCATAAATTCTTACTTTGCAACATTCTGTGTAAAGCCATCCTTGATAAATTGCTTTTTACACTCCATCTTTGTATATTGTCTGCGTGCTAATGAAAAAAGTTTGTTAAAGGGATTTTATGGTTAACTTGCGCTACTAAAAACCTATGAAATTCAGTAAAAAAAACGTTAACGGGACATTATGGTTAAGTTGCGCTACTAAAAACCTATGAAGTTCAGCAAAAAAACTTTGTTAATGGGACTTTGTTTGTGATGTCATCTTTGATGTCCTGGGTGTTAGGCTTAGCAGTGCACGGTGGTGGCGCGAGTTATGGTTGCTTAGCTTACCATAACTGGCGAATTTCAGGGGGTTTTCGGTTTTACATGAAACCATAACGTCCCTTTAACAAAGTTTTTTCACTGAATTTCATAGGTTTTTAGTTGTGCAACTTAACCATAACGTCCTGTTAACAAAGTTTTTTTACTGAATTTCATATGTTTTTAGTAGCACAACTTAACCATAATATCCCTGACTTTATATACATGTAACATAGAACATACTGAACCCCTAGCTAGTGATTTCGATGTCCGTGGACTACCGCCAAATCCGTGGACATATCGAAAATCTAGTACTATACTAGTGAAATTACTAGTTCGTCGAACAGGTTCTCAGGTTCTGGGGACAGCCATGAAAACACTGTCATCAATTTGATGATCGTGTGGATCGCTGTTTGTGATGCTGGAAATGATTCGGAGCGGCAGGGCCTCCATATCCTTATCCTTTACTGTTTTTTATCATGTGTTCTGTTGTGTTTTCCGTGCAGGAGTTCATGTGGGACTGCTGGCGGTGCAGCTCTCTCTCTTTTGGTTTGGTGACCAGACCCATGGGATACCCTTATGGCACCCATGGGTAGGGGTGCAACCCTGTGCCCCTACTGTATGTTTCTGGGCACCTGTGTGTGACCCACAGAGCAGGGTACGGGCTGGTGGCAGCTCTGTGCTGAAATGCCTGATGCCCTGAGCATCCTCCATTTTGGGATGCCCAAGCCCCGTCATTTGGAGTTCGGTAGATTCCGGATGGAGACAAAATGGCCCCCATGGCCTCTTGCCTTCCATTACTTGTTACCTTTTCCCAAAGTCCCGGGAAGCCCTGCCTCTGTCCCTTCCCCCTTACTGGCTGTTGGCTGGACGTTCCATATATGGTAGTGTGGGGAAGTGCCGACCAGACTGGCTGAAGCCTTCTCAATGACCGTATGTTGTGGGTACCCCTGTGGGTGGGACCTGGGTGAATGGAGTGTGTGACGAATATGCATTCTATGTTGTGGCTGTCTAGTATCTGGTGGTTGACACAATGGTTGAGACAGCCCTGCCCGAAACCGGTATGAATGCATCTTGGAGTGTTGAATTGCCCAGTAATTGTCCCAATACACATAACTTGTTGTGAGTGTCTGGAGAGAAGTGAATGGCCTGAATGCCACGTGTGCCTGAATGGCTGTCTGCCTGCATGAATGACCATAGTCGTGATTGGATGCTTGAGTGTGACCCAGCGGAATGAATGGGAGTATATCTGGGGACCTCTCACTGCTAGGAATCGTTTTCAGAAGCTGTAGTCCACTACGACGAGTAACTGGAGTACCTGAAGCTTGATCTTGAAACCCTGCTGGATGAGAAGAATTGCTGTTGCTCTCCTTCGCAATCTGAAAGCTGCTGTGCTGCAAGAACTGACCCAGAGAGGACCTGGTAAGGCACCCTCTTCCCGAGCTATGAGGGACCATTGTGCACAGCGGATCTTTGCCTGAGCTCCCTGGTAGACAGACCTTCGACAGGCTGCCGACCCGATACGGGGATTACTGCGGAACTCCAAGGAGAAGCACCCGGACTGTTGTCCGCCACTGTCGACGACCGCCGTCGCCGACTGGAGCCGCCGTGCTCCCGTTGCCTAAGAACTTCATTGATCCAAGGAAGCTCTCGTCCGCATCGTCGCTGATGTATCCTGCTGGAGAAGGCCTGACCGTCGACGCGCCGAGGAGCATCCACCGGTGGGTTTCCCGCCACCCAAAGACCACAGAGACGCCGACAACTCGACGCCCTTGCTGGGCCACAGTTCTTCAACTCTTTGCGGTCCAGAACTATCGACACCGAGGTGCCCCGCACGCCTCTTCCTGCCAGGAGGTTTACACTTACCTGTCAACGAGCACTGCTAGGAACAACGCGGCCACTTCACTGTCGTAGCTCGACCTGTTCTCCGTCGGACGTTCGACGACCCGTGACTCCTGCCTGAAAGGGAGGACACTCAAGAAGGGCTGTCGATTCCCTGACGCGGAACGCTACAGCGCCAAGGTACTTTGGGGCTGCAGAACTATTGGAATGTCTAGTGTGAACGACATTTGGACTGGGCTTGTATCTTTCTTCTACAGGATGCCCAGGTGGGGGGATCTCCACACAGAACTTTGTCTAGATAACGGAGCCAGTATTCTGCCAGTTGCTCAACAATCTTGCTTTCCTTGCTCTCTCTACTGCTGGTTTCCTCTTTATTTTGATCTGTGTGTCATTCTGACCGTATGCACGTTAATGAGATCTGATAACGTTAGTGGTACCACTTTAGAACTGTATATACTTACCATTGTTGATTTCTGATTACAAAGTGAGTTATTGTATTAGTGTACCTTGAATATTAATTATATAAAGACTGTGTTGTAACCGATACAGTGTGTGGACATTCCTTTGTGGGTGCTTGGGGACTACACTGTACTTAAGAACCAGCCTGCATCACCTCCTGAGAAGCTAGGCATTGATTGCTCGTCCATTGCTACCGTAATAGAGAATCTTGGCAGGGGTCTGGAGGGTCCTAACAGTTAACTATGCAAACTTTGGTGCAGATTTGTGAAACAGTGTGGAATTGTCTAAGGAAGAACGCTTCAACAAGCCACAAACCAACAAACAAATGTAGAGTTTTGCTAAAATCCAAGCAAAGCGGTAGGGTGTCCAAGTGTCATGTATCGAGTAATATCACGATGGTCCTAATAGGTAACTATGCAAAATTCGGTACACATTGGTGAAACAGTGTAGAATTTAATAAGAACAATGCGTGGCCAAGCTACAAACCCACAAACAAATGTTGACATTTGCTTAAATCTGGGGAAAGTAGTGAGGTGTCCACATTTCATGTAGCCAGTAATGTCCGTAGTGTAATAAGAGGTAACTATGCAAAACCTGGTGCAGATTGGTGAAACAGTGTGAAATTGCATAAGGGACAATGCTTCGCCACAAATCCTGCCACTGTGAAAAACCAGAGTGTGTTTCACAAACTAGTCCCTGGGGATCCCGTACTTAGGTGGCCAGGGAAAGGCCATTGCTTTTGGATCCCGATCTTGGGGGTGAATAAGCGAGGTAGGAACACCTGGATAGGGGGTCCTCGGGGAGTGGGGGAGAAGCAACTGATGGTGAGACATGGCATCCCCTTTTTCCATAACCCATCTCACCCCTAATACCTGCCTATTTTATGGGAAAATACAGCTCCCATTATTCCTCCCCACTTCACATTGTCAACACTACTGAGCCCAGGAAGATGAGGAATGAGGCCTGGAAGATTATGTCTACTGACTTGCAATGGCACTGTCCCTTTAATGACCCCAGGCAGAGTCAGACACGTATACCTAACTACACACACCTGACACTTGTTAACACTCCCTCTCAGGAGAAAAAGGTGACATGCACAGGCACACTGGAACACTGTGAGTGAGGTTGGGTACAAGAGGGAACTGGTGCGAACCAGGCTATCAAAATTGGAAGGCCAAGGGGCTGATCGGCAGTTGCAGAGAATGAGATAGAGCAAGGTGAAGATTCCACACTTTCAGAAAGCTGTAAGCATTCCAAGACTGAAACTGAGTGAGCAGAAAGGAAATTCCTTCAAAGTACTTCAAGACAGACCGCTACTCTCCCGGGTGAATGACAGAGTTGTGTAGGAGCAGAGGAGGCATTGGTAACGACCTTGACTGCTCCATGAAAGGTGTTGAAGAAAGAAACCCAATTAACATGACTGGTGAGTTATTGAAGGTAACAAAAGCCCGGTGTGTTGAAAGCGAAAGTGACTGTAACAGGAGTTCAATGTTGCGCGTTTGCAGCCAAAATGCGTAATGGAAAGGAGAATTGCTCAATTGTGAAAAATGTATACAAAGTAGCAGAGTGGTCCTGTGAGGTGGAATCACACTTTTGAAAGTCTGTGTGAAATGTTTTAAGTTGATGTAAATGGGAAACGAAGGCAAGAAAGTAACTGCGATCCTGAACAAGATTCCTATTCTAGAGTAAGGCTAGTTAGGAATTTTTCCAACCTTACCAGTATTCAAAATAAAGGTTTTAGAAACTTGCATCTATTGTCTGTGTCTGCTGTTGATACCATGTATTCCTTCCATATGGTGTCAGAGTGGGATGCAATTCAATTGAAACAAATTGGGTAACAATAACATTTCAAAAACAAGGTTGAGCCTCAAACCCCACTATAGTTATAAAAGGTTCTATTGGATTCAACATCTGCATTAGAAGGGAAGCATGCATTCCTCCCGGGAAAAGAAGTTAGATTACCACTGACTTAGTTCTGATACCCACCTGGATGCTACATCACACTAGCCCCCAAATCTGCTTTAGCTTGGAAATTCGACCTATACCTACTCACAGGAGCTGACCCGGATTTCAGGGAAGATGTGAAAGTAATTTTACACAATCATGCAGAAACACCTTTTGACATTCATTCTGGGGATATAATAGCACAAGGGATTCTCAAAAGGCCCTTAAATCCCCAGTTAAAAGAGGAGACAGAACTGGAGGTGATGGAGAGAGGAGATCTAGGTTTTGGAGAGGCTGATGAAAGACCTAACATCAATACTAGCCATAATGACCTCCCAGACTTGGTATTTGCCCTGAAGAATATTCCATTATTAGCAGAGGCTTTCTTACAAGTAATCCCGGAGTGTGAAGGCAGCGATAAAGGAGGTTCCTTTTAAAAACAGGGACTATTATATCGAAAGGAAACCTCAGGGGAAGGAATTTGTAAAACCCAATTGGTAATACGGAAAACCTTTTGGAAAATAGTTCTGGAAATTGCCCACTCACACTTAACAGTGGGACATCTAGGACAAGTTAAAACCCAAACCCATATCAGTGGACAGTTTTATTGGCTAGGAATATATAGCAATATTAAAAACTTTGTGCAGACATGTGAGATATGTCAAAAGACCTGCACAAATATTCCTCCACCTGCCCTGTTGAATCCACCACCTATAATGGAGGTGCCATTCTCCCGAATTGGGATGGACATCATTGGACCCCTCGAATCCTCTAAATTAGGCAATACATTTGTCTTAGTGATTGTTGAAAATGCTACCTGTCATGATCCCAGTCAGAAAACCTAGTCTTCACTCAGACATTCAGGCTAGGCAGAACACATTGCAGCAATCAGCAGGTCAAAGGTGGGCGTTAGCCTGGCACATGTGGCATTTACACCATTCACAGCATCCAATCCCATAGAATTCCATGGGTTTCAATAGTAATTCCATACTCTTAAGATGGCCTTCCGGGGATCCATTCACAAGCAGCAGCAGAGGACTATTCATTTGTCATAGGGAGCTACTTAAGCCAAACCTTTGCTGGAAAGCACACTTTGCGTCTACTCTGCTGACAGCGGTGTAACGCTACCAGCGTTTCTCCTCTCAGAATCTAAAGAAACCAAAGATAAGAGAAATATTTGTTCTTGCGACAATTAAAGGGCATCACAGACAACACATAAGACTTACATGACAGAAGTTTGCATCTGCCACTGTCATTTTTGTTGAAAAATATCTGTTAGTTCGCAGCATCTCCTCTGTCAGAAGTTTTACTCACAGTCGCAGCATCCTCATTCAGAAGTTTTCAATCGCAGCTGCAGCATCTTCCAAATGTCTTCCCTCAGTTTTCTGAAACCCAGCAGAAAAAACAAAAGGTATTTAATGTTAAAAATGAACTTTACAGACTAAAAGAGTAGATGTTTTTTAATGTGTTTACATACCTGCAGTTTCATCAAGTTATTACCTCACAGTTATTACCGCACTCCACTTTTGAAGGTTGCAGTTACACTGAATTGGCGAACTTACGTTTTAACATTTTCTCATCATGAGTGTGGGATACATTGACCCACTCAGCAGAAGTAGCATCCATAATCAAGCTGCGCTTCAGCAGAACCAGCAAAATGGCTGCGCTGGCTCCTTTGAGCACCACTGCCTCGCATCAAAACTGCATTTTGCAGCTACACAAGGATGGCTGCACTGTTTTGCCAAACACCATTTGGCAAGTTAGAACAGCGAGCACACAGAGAAAGGCTGCCAGGGTGTGTTCTTGTGTGTACTAAAGGAGCGAAGTGAGAAGCTGCGCTGCTTTGCTACTAGCCCAAAGTTTCCCAGCGAAAAAGGGAAATATTTTACATTTAAAATGATGTGGCTCTGATGCTCTTTTCATCTATTCTACATTTCTAATTTTTCTGCTTTTATCAGTAAGGCCCTGCCATGCCCATCCATATCTGGGGAATCAACAGAAGCCTTACTTTCAGTTGCATGGGAAAACACTTGACTTTTGGGTTACAAAATGTCACAGATCACTGCTTCAAAAGAATCCCTAGCACTAAGGGCATATGTCAATTTCAGTGGACCTGGCCTTGAACAGACTGCTGTATAGGTGAAACTAACTAGGGCAAAACAGTGTTTCAAAAACAGAAGGAAGAGAAAACCTTTTGGAATGGCCAGCCCAGCAGACTTCACCATGGGTTAAAATGCCCTTTTTCAAATAAGGAAAAAGGCCTGTTTTAAAAGGGTAATCTTGAAAGAAGGCCCTGTTTTCGCCTAGCAATGTAAAGGTTTTTTTTCTGGGAAACACATATGGGATGTTTTATTTTAATAGGCTTCCTTCAGATTCAGAACAAAATAAAATAAAGAATCAGTGGCTGGATTGTGGAAGCTTCAGAACAGGTTTCTTCTGCTGGCTAAACTGAGGCCTTCCCCCAAAAGGAGCCACCATACATTTCTGGGACACATGCTTGTTAATTGCTACCTTTGAAAACTTTGAATGGACCAAGAGAAAGAAATGTCACACACTTGTCAGACATGTGTCTGTGCTTCAGCTTGAGACAATGGATCTGGGACACATACGTGTGAAGTGGAGGAAGTGGCAATAAACATTCAATTATTAACATTATTAATATTATTATTATTATCATTATTATTATTATTAATAATAATCAAACTGGGGAAAACCCAAGGCCACCCTGGGCTGAACTGACGGTTGGTGGTAGCCTGGAAAGACATTACCCTATTTGGAGGACAAAGGCAGCCCCATCTGTCTCAAAATACTATTTGATTAATAAAATGTAAAAGTTGTACAGTTTAAGTGTAATTTTTGTGGCTTTCAAACAAGACGTGTTAGCCTTCACTGGCATATTGTGGACAGAAACGGCAGAGAATTGGACATTCTGAGGAAAGTGTATTTGATGCCACTTTGAAATTCAATATCCACATGCCTTATGACTATATATACACATGTATAAAGTTATAGAATGTTAGGCAAAGTAATTTCATTAAAAAACCACGAAAAACTATTAGGCGTAGGAAACAAAGTCCTACAAATGGTAGAATTGGACTGCCATGCTCTGCACGAAATATGTAATCTGCCTATGTAATTTGATAAAGTGCCACAACTGTACAAAAGTGTAATGTATGCTAAGATAGACTTTTGGCAAAAAGGACTGTGGGAAGGCTTTTCACCTCATAAAAACACAACCCTATAAAGTGAGTCCCCTCCTAGAGGTGGCAACCAACATTGGGTGACCTATCCGGTTTTTGGGGGTAAGTCTAGCTCAGTTCTACCCATCAATAACCCATTGATGCCACCCGCTTTTATATAATGGGTGGGAGCTCACAGGGCCAGGACACACTCTCTTCTGAATTTCCAGTGCTTGTGTATCCTGATATTCCAGATCCACCTTTGCAAGATTCCAGACTCTATAGCAAGGCCAAAGCATAGCAGATCCTATCCCAGCAAGGCCAAAGCACTGCTGATTCTATCCCAGCAAGGCCATTGATCCAGAAATCCCAATACAAACCAAATAACAAAGGGGAACAGCTGTGGTACCCTTTTTGGAAGCATCCTGTGACCTACCGGCTTTTTTCCCACTCCCTGCATGCCCGCTGTATCCTTGCCATCATCCAGCCACCAGACTTGCCCAGCTGTTTCCTGTTAGGAGAGCCACTTTCCTTTGACCACAACCTTTGTAGTCCTGAATCCGGTTGGCTGCCCAAATCCCCAAACTCAAGTGCATATTTTGAGTATTTCCCCATCCCACAGCAGCACATAGTCTACCCATAGTGATGCCTTTTCTTTGTTCTACTCTCTTAGAAATCCTATCCTTGCCTTGGTAACTTGTTTAAGACTGTTAAAATTCTCTGTGCATCTTGTCATTTATCTCCAAGCGTTATCGCCACTTTTCTCTTCATTTTGTCTTGCATAGATCATAAATCCTTTGCAATATTTGGAATAATCAAATTAATTCCCACATAAGGCTGACAGTGGGGTAAAAAGGTTAACATCGCAAATCAATCTTGGAACGTACCATGTCTTTCTTTAACAATGTAGTCTAGATCATTTCATTTAAGTAAAACTTGCCTTTCTTTTTTAAAACCGATTTTCTCTTTTCAACTGCTCTATTTTCCTAAAATCGAACCTCTGTCCACCTTGAAAATCTCATCCAATTCCCCACCTATAGTCACTCTTTCACTTCTATATTATTCCTGTGATGTGTATCTATCACCCAGCCTAAAAAACGCATTCTGATTCTGTGTTTTTCACCCATTTAATAAAAATGTTTTTTACATTTAAAGCTGAAAAAGAGAAAAATGCAACTTTTCCAGGTGTGATCTGACTGCACTGCGTTTTCAATTTCAACCTGCTTTGTGAACTGTATGCCTTTTGTTATACCTTATCTTATAGTTGCTAGTAATATAACATCCCTGATACTGTGATAAAATATATGTACCTCATTATTTAATCACGTATTTAATTAATTATTTGTTAAAATCCGAGTGTCATTTTAGGCCAATGCAACGGGTTTTTGCCTGACTACCTGCTGCTTCTTTCTATCCACTCAGACTTTGAGTAATTGGGGTTTGAGGGAACCTTGCAGGGGGGAAATCTTAACTTGGGAGTTATCTATCATAATTGAAAAAGTGCTCCCATTAATTTGTGCTTTGGATATGTTCTTGTACAAGGTTACCCAAGCGTATTTCAGTGGTTTTAATTGCAATCATCACCCCATTGGTGATTGCTGCCCAATATAAAAAATGTGTGATTTCCTTTTAAATTAAAATAAATAAATCTTGTATTCCCACCAACTGGCTTGGTTCATGGTCCATTGTGACCCGGGGTATTTGTAAAAGGGGATGTGAGACGGGTTGGGTATCGGCTCAATTCTAACCTATAGAAAATATAGAGAAAGTATTCTAATTGAGCGCTACATCCTAGGGTAAGGGACAGAGACCTGATCTGGTGTGTGACGCCCGGTTAGAATCCTTCACAAATTGGGGACTCATCCTGGATTGGGTTTGTTTAGTCACCCGTGACAGCTTAACACAGCAGACTAACCTTCTAGGTAGTGATACTTTGTGCGGCTGGAACACTATGTTACGCTGTATAAGCGTGTCCCCAAAACAAAAATCCTAAGTACCAGGCCTGTGCATAAAATGAAAACTAAATCAACCCCAAAAACTAGACAAAATGCAACAGAATATAGATTACCCTTGCATAAATAAATGAATAAAGAAAGAACACTTTTCAAGATGGCCACAGTAGAAATCAATATAGCTTGGGAGCACCTTTGCACAAATTATTTGTCTGGGGTGAATGACCAGAACAGGATGAAAAAGTCTGGCTAGAAAAAATGGTGCAACAGGTCACCGCCATGAACATAGACATGTGGCAGGACGGTGGCCTATTACATCAAGATTTGAGTGAGTTGTACATGACTCTGAACATTAAAGAGGAGCAGATCATAATAGTCAGAATCACGGCCTACATGTATCTCCATATGGCAGTGATGCAGGAAAAGCATGAAGAAAATACAATTCTTATGCAAAATCAATCTGAACTAGTAACTAAAATCCAGACTGAACTAAAATTAGTGGAACACAAATTTCAAAGGGGCCAAGATTCTGTGGCAGAATATGGAAACTATATCAAACAGTTAAAAGAGGACTTGGCTCTACAACAGCAAAATAATGCAGATCAAGAGGCCAAATTAGAGTGTAGGGAGAAGATTTACTCTCTGCAACATAGCCAACAAAAGCTGAGTGGACAATAACATATAACAGGGCCTGCTCAGGACAAATAACTATGCTGCAAAATCAGATTAAAAAAATTGCAAGATGAAGAGCGCTAGAAATTAGTTGCCATTACACAACAAAGGGATGACCTGGCTGAACAAAGGGGTGCTCTGCATCAGGAGAAAGAGGCCCTATACCAGGAAATTTAGAGTTTAAAAACCAATCTGGAGAGAAAGGAGTTAGACCTTCAGGTACTGACTGGTATAAAAGACGAATGTGATAAATTAAGGGGACACATGGAATTCAAGTTAAAGCAGGCCATAGAGGCTCTAAATGTGGAGAAAAAGGAGGTTTACCTCCTGCAACAGAAATGGTCTCATTGTTCCCAAACCATGCAGGCAGTGCAGAGATACAAAGAGAAACTCTGTGAGTAGAAAGAGGGTCTTCACCAGCAGGTGGTAGCTAAAGAGCAGGTCATAGAGGCCAGTATAGCCTTGATAGCTGAGCAAAAGGCTCAAATCGTTGCCTATTATCAAGAGGTAGGGGCTGAGAATGAGAAACTAGCGAGGTTTGAGAAAGAGGGTGCTAAAGTTAATCCAAACTGGAGGGACCCAGAACAAGTAGAGAGGGGCAGGGTAACTTCTGATCATAGTAAAATGACCTCTGTACTAAGGGACTCAAACCCATTAAATACTTTGAACACTGCTGACTTCATGTCTACCGGTTCACACGAGACAGAAACCATGAGGCCGGCAGAATTAAATAGGTTCAGTATGATGGATCTGACCGGTCAGTGCTCCCCAGAAATTGATGGACGGGTGTCCCTGTATCGATGCAAAAATATTGATGTCTCTGACAAGGAAGTCTCATATGGGGAGAAAGTCAGGAAAATAGATCTGCAGAAATACTACCTTCAAAGGGACCAGTTGGTTCAATTTGTAGAAAAACAGAATGAAATAAGGCCCAACAAGAGCATTCTGAATACCTTCAACCAATCAGGGCAGTGGGGGGATCCTCTGCCAACCTTGGGAGCAGGAAGGAGTCAGAAGACTACTCTCCTGCTAGCCACAGGGGAGAAGACACTAGGCCCCCCCATTCTGCGAGCCACTCCCAAGCTCACAGAATCAGGGAGCGCCTAGAAGATCATCGTGGGTCCTCAAGCAGTAGCGCCTCTGAGTCTGATGGCGAGTGGACTCCAGTGACGCAGCCAAAGAAGGCAAATAAACCAAAGAGAGTTATGACAAAAGACCCCATTAGGCAGATTAAGGCCATTAGGGGTTTCATAACCCTGTGCCACAAAAACACAAAATATTCTGTCTGGGAACATTTGGAACTCTATGAACAAATGATGGACATTTTGCACCTTAAAGACAACCAGAACTGCTTAGAGTATGCTAAATGGATATTCTCTCCAGAGTACTCCAGCTTTTTTGCTGGACTGGAAGACCAGAACCATTCAAGATGTTCCACCTACAGGGCAGCCATCTTGAAACACTTTACCACCCATAGAAACCCCGAAGAAGCTTGTATAAAAAGTGGCCTATAATATGCAGTGTGGAGAAGATCAGGCCCCATGAGAATTTGTGCAGGAGATAAAACGCACCTTTGCACAAATCACTAGGAGGGTGCACACGGATAGCAGAGAGTTTGTCACTACCTACTTTAATGCGCTCCAAAAATATATCATTCCCCAGCTGGTGAGAGATTTCCATGAAAAAAGATGTCTGGACTGGGAAATAGAGCAGGCTACCCGCATTTATGGAGTCCAAAAACCTGCAGAAAATAAAAACCAGACCAAAAACCCCAAACCAGCCAAGATCCCTGCTGCTGCTAAGGTTGTGAGGTGAAGGTTGCCACATTTTAGACCTAGAAATGGGTGGGGCTAAAAATGTACCTACACAAAACCAGCAAAATCGGAGGCCAAGAAGGTCTTCTGGCCAATCAGAAACAGGGGAATGAAATTCCTGTCGAGGTGACAGCGGATTTGGAAATAAGAATTGTTCGACACAAAGTGAAACACCCGGTCACAGTCGTGACTCCAGAGGGAATACCCTGTCTATTAGGGAATGAAATCCTGCACAGGTTGTCCCCCCTAATCGACTGTGTGAACAAGGTCCTCTGGACTCAGACTAACAGGCCAATAAAATTAAAACAGAGTGTCAACCATGTTAGTTTAAATGGCACATGCCACATGGTTGAACAAAAATCTCATCATATTGGGTTTCATTTCCAGAATAATCAAATACCTGACATGACAGTAATTGCTGTAGGACAACAAACTGGTGATGAAAACTCCTCTCCATTCCTGAAAATCAACCTTGCTTCCATATTTAAGTGGTATTCCACACTGGAAGGAAATACTTTGACATTTTATACTGATTCACCATCTGAAAATCCCAACCCTATAGTCAGAAGTGATGAAAAACGAGCTCAAAGTTTAGCTGACATTCAGAAAATTAGAGAACAGTTGTTCCTCCCTATTCAGTTAAATGAGAGGAAGGAGTCTGTTCTCGCCCGAGTGTGCGTGAACAATGGAAAGAGCTTCATCAGCGAAGCAACGTTCAGACAGCTCCCAAAAGGTCCAGCCATTCCCACATTTAAATTGATCAATAAGTGGGAAATGGGCCTGGAAACTCCAAATTCCAAACATCTCCTGCCTAGCAGGTGTATAGTCAAAATTGCTATAGGCAACAAAAGCATAGAACATAATTGTTGGGTCGTGCGAGATGTCCCTGCTGCATTCTATTTAGGTGGTGACATTCTCAATCGGTTTGCCTTTAATTTGGACCTGATAAATTACAAGGCCTGGTCCCGACTATGGGGCAATCCCATGGGCTTTGATGATTCAGAAAAAGCATTTCGGTCAGCTCAATTGCTACCGTATGCGGTTGAAGTTCAAATTGGAGAGGAGGTCACCATCCCAGGAAAGACCCGATTATTCCCACTTCAATTAGAAATTTATAGAGGACAGAAACTGCAAAATCCTGACACATATGTACACCTAAATTCCCATCTCCAGCAGCAGGGGTTAGGGTTAAACCCAACACCATTAGTCAATGTAGAACACAAGACCATTATTGGAATGACGGTTCATGACCAACATTTTTCCATGGATTCAGGAAATTAACTGATAGGACCAATCCCCAGTGACTGCTTTGACAATGACAGTGACAAAGACATACCTCCAGGTAGGAACTTCACCCAGCAAGGGGGGAATTTCCCAGTGTACTCTTCCTGCCCTTATTGGGAGGAAGAGGTATTATTCCAGGTCCACAATGACTGACTCTCCTGCCTGAAACGCTCTGTCCAGGTCAATACTATAACCAAAGACCTCACCAATCAATTGGAGGCGGCCACTGAGATAGCAAACCCCGAAGTCTTTCCAGGCTTCAGGCAAATGATTGCTACCTAGCTGATGCCTGTGAGACTCTGGAGCAAAAGCAAAAGTTGATGCAGCTGTCCTTAGATTTTCAAGATATATTTGCTGTAGACTCACATGACTGTGGTCACACCGAGAGCCATACTACAAAAATTCGCACGGACCCTGGAATGACTCCAGTGTTTTTGAAGCAATATCGCTTGCCTCTCCCATCCATGGAGTCCCTGACGGAAATCATCAAAAACCTTGAGTCCCGTGTGATAATTCGTCCAGTCGACACAGAACTTTTAATAATCCGGTGCTACGGATTTTAAAACCAATTGGCCAATGGAGACTCTGCGCAGACCTTAGGGAGCTAAATAAATGGGTCCACATGTCCTGATGGCCTCTCCCCTACATTGACCAGCGGCTGGCCCAGTTCCAGGGGTCAAAGGTATACACTGCCATTGACCAGACAAATGAGTACTGACAGTGCCTGTCAGTAGGGAGGACCAATACAAGCTGGCCTTTACATTTGGGGGGGGGCAGCAGTACACGTGGACCCAGACTCCCTTCGGATATATAAACGCCAGCAATGAATTCAACTTCTTCTACACAAGGCCATGCCGAATTGGGTGAAATGTGTAACCTGGCTTATGTGGATGATGTCCTGATAAAAAGCTCAACTGTGGAGGAACACGTAGCGGAAATCTGTTATGTTCTGACCCAGTTGAGGGTTGCCGGAGCAAAACTGTCCTTCCAAAAGAGGGTCTCTGTCCTCAGGAGAAGAATGTGGAAGCACTCCTAAAACTGAAAATTCCCCCAACTCTGCGTGAGCTAAGAAGCCTCCTTGGGCTGACTAATTACTGTAGGAAGTTCATTGAGGATTACGCATAGATTACAAGACCCTGATCCATCTGTTGAAGTGGGGCATCAAGTGGGAGTGGGGTCCAGAACAAGCTGAGGCAGTAAAGCAACTCAAAAGAAGTCTCTGACAAGTACCTTGTCTAGCTTACCCTGTCAAAAACAAGGAGTTCTTCTTAGAGACAGGGTTCTCGAATACATGCTTGACAGCAGTATTATATTAATAGCACAACAAGGTCAATAATAAAGTGATCTCTTATGCAAGTAAGACTTTATCCTCTGTGGAGGAAAAATTCAACGATTGTGAGAAGGCACTCCTGGCAACGATGTGGGCATTGAAAAATTACCGCCCATTCATCCAGGGAGAACACATCATAGTGGAGACTCTACACCAACCTTTGCAATACCTCCAAGGTGACAGAATCCAGGCCAGAAATGTGAGGAATTCACAAATTACTTCCTGGATTCTGTCAATGCAAGGCTTTCCTGTGGAGGTCAGATATGGCCGAAAAAAGAAGAGTCCCCTAGCGCAAGGTCTGGCTGACTTGCATGATTGTGTCAGAGAAAACTGTCTCGAGGATGAAAGTCTTAAAACCCAGGACAACATGGAGGCGTACCTGAATTCCCTGCACAAACTCTTTGAAGAAGACAAGTGCCAGGGAATGCCTACAGTTTATGTGTATGGGTGCTCCTACCATGTTGACAACAATGGGGAAAAGGAACTGGTGGCCAGCGTGGAGAATGCCTAGGTAAATGATGCCCAGAACCCTCAGCTGGGAACAAACTTGGTCCCCCATAGTAGTCAGGTGGTGGAGTTGATGGCAGTTCATCAGGCCATCCTCGCTGCCGTCCAACACCAACTCCATGAACTGGTCATAATCACTGATTCAGATTATGTCCAGAATGGGTTCATGGAGTACCTGGTAAATCGGAAAACCAGAGACATGCTCTATGACAATAACAAACCACTCAAACATGACAAGCTAATACAAAATGTTGATGATCTGGTCACCTTTAGTGGGATGACCATCTTTTGGAAGAAGATCAAGGGTCATTCCAGAATAGAGGGGACAGACAAAACTGTAAACAACCTAGCTGATTAGCTGGCCAAACCAGAGCCATCCAGGGGAATCTCCTTGAGCTCCTGTCCCTATTGGGGGAAATCCAGGCCACTGCTGTCACTAAGTTCCGGACAAATGCTCACAATTAACTCTCAACTGCCCAGTGGAGTAAGGAAACCCCAGATGCTGACTTAATCATGGCGCAAAACGGGGATCCAATTATTGGGACATTTTATCAACACAGGACCCTGAGAAAATTCCTCTCACGGATACGGATTACCTTGGGAAAGAAGATCTCAAGGTGTCCCAAAATGTTCCAAATTCAAGACCGTTTGTTGGTAAGGAGATCCATATCTGGTTGTGACCAGTGGGTGGTTCCCACCTCATTTCGAAGCCTGATGCTAAGTCATGCCTATGACGCGGCCATAGCCGGTCATCAGGGATTTCACACTACTTTAGAAATCTTGCGGGAAGTTGCATACTGGCCACACATGGGGTATGACCTTGACCAATACTTGAAGGGGTGTCTTGTGTGTGCACAATTTCAGCCAACTTCACTCACACCGAGCTCCCCTCCAGAAGAGGGGATGACACTGCCTTGGTCAGATTTATAAGTAGATTTCATCGGGCCTGTGATCCACTCCTCTAGGGGGAACAAGTACATGTTAACAGTAACATGCTTGTTTACCAAATGGGTGGAATATCTCCCTGCCCCAAACTGTAAGGCAGAAACAGCAGCTGCCCTGATGATCAACCACATCTTCTCGTGTTTTGGCTCACCCCAAAGGATTGAGTCAGACCGAGATAGTCACTTCACCAGCAAAGTGATGACAAAGATGTCAGAGATACTAGGAGTAAAAAGGAAACTTCACATTGCACACCACCGGGCCTCTTGTGGGAGAGTTGAGAGGTACAATAAAACCATTGTGAGCATTCTAAAAAATGTGGTAGATTCTGGGCCAAGTTTGGACATCCGATTACTGCTTGTCCTGATGGTCATCAGATCTACACCTTCTTCTGCAACCAAGATGTATCCATTCGAGCTAATGACTGGGCAAAGGATTGTGGTACCTCAGCATCTGCTGTACAGAACACAAGGGCAGACACTGATAAACGCCTCCACAATTCATGTGTATGTTGGGAATCTGAGAAAACACCTTCAACATGCTTTTGTGTATGATCAGCAGAATCTGGAAAAATCAGCAGAGGGTATGAAGACTCAATATGATTTCAAAACCACCAAAAAGGAATACAAAATAGGAGACAGGGTCTACTTGTGCAATTTCCAAAGGAACCAGACCAGTGAGCTGACAATTTTACGGAGCCGGTGCAGTCCTTTTGAAATTGTAGATACAATTTCACCTGTCGCCTATAGAATCTGCATCCCCAAAGGAGAGCTGACAGAAGAGAAATGGGTCCATATTAATCAGTTAAAAAGTTGTCACCCTAGGCACACTTTGCAGCAAATTGAGGAGCCAAGAGAAAATCAAATAGAGGAGACCTCATGAGAATAGGAAAAAAGAAAAAAAGAACCAGAAAAGAACAGGTAAGTTTATAGGTATAATTATTTAACAGGGAGCATTTTTCTTCATTGTCAATATGAGAGGGATCCCCCAAAAGTCTAGTAACCCCAATAGTTATCTGTGTATTGTGAGTGATTACTGGCCTTTATTGTCTAAAGTACTGTAATGTTTGCAATGCATGTGTGTCCCACTGATGTCAACCCACCGGGAAGGCAGTCAGTGGGAAAATATAGTAACCGGTTCTTATTTATTCACTAGATTCATACTGGTTCCGCCCATTCATAGACCAAGGAGGATTTCCCCAGGGACCTGGAAAGGAAAGATCAAAGAAAAAATCTGGGGGTTTCACTCCACACCACAAAGAAAGACCTAAGGAGAAGCTCTGGGTGTTGCTCCATACTCCAACGAGAAACAACGGGAGGATTGTGGTGTACCGCTCCATGATGGAAAAAGGACTCCACCAGATGAACCCCACTATGCCCTACTGATGAATCCCACGTTGCCCTACTCTCCCTTGACAAGAAGTTTCAGAAGAGTCGGGTGGGGGATTTGTGGGATAAATTAACCCACTCAGCAGAATTCCCATCCATAACCAAGCTGCGCTTCAGCAGAACCAGCAAAATGGCGGCGCTGGCTAGTTTGAGCACCATTGCCTCACATCAAAACTATGTTTTGCAGCTACAAATGGATGGCTGCACTGTTTTGCCAAACTTCATTGGGCAAGTAGGAAGAGGAAGCACACCGAGAAAGGCTGCCAGGGTGTGTTCTTGTGCGTACTAAAGGAGGAAAGTGAGAAGCTGCGCTGCTTTGCTGCTAGCCCAAAGTTTTCCAGTGAAAAAGGGAAATATTTTACATTTAAAATGATGCCGCTCTGATGCTCTTTTCATCTATTCTACATTACTCTGCTTTTACCAGTGAGTCCCTGCCATGCCCATCCATATGCAGATTGTGCCCCAAAAGGGGAAAGCATTATTCCTGAATGGCAGGCTTTGTCAGACCAAGTCTGGGGAATCGACAGAAGCCTTACTTTCAGTTGCACAGGAAAACACTTGACTTTTGGGTTACAAAATGTCATAAATCACTGCTTCAAAAGACACCCTAGCATATGTCAATTTTAGTGGACCTGGCCTTGAACAGACTGCTGTATAGGTGAAACTACGTAGGGCAAAACAGTGTTTGAAAAACAGAAGGAAGATAAAACCTTTTGAAATGGTCAGCCCAGCAGACTTCACCATGGGTTAAAATGAGCTTTTTCAAATAAGGAAAAAATGCCTGTTTTAAAAGTGTAATGTTGAAAGAAGGCTGTGTCTTGGCCTAGCAATGTAATGGGGGATTTGCTGGGAAACACATAGGGGATGTTTTATTTTAATAGGCTTGCTTCTGATTCAGAACAAAATAAAATAAATAATTAAATGCAGTGGCTGGATTGTGGAAGCTCCAGAACAGGGTTTTCTGCTAGCTAAACCAAGGCCTTCACACAAAAGGAGCCACCATACATTTCTGGGACACATTCATGTTAATTGCTACCTTTGAAAACTTTGACTGGACCAAGAGAAAGAAATTTCACATGCTTGTCAGACATTTGTCTGGGCTTCAGCTTGAGACAATGGATCTGGGTCACCTGCGTGTGAAGTGGAGGAAGTGGCAAAACCCATGGCCACCCCAGGCTGAAATGACAGTTGGTGTTAGCCTGGAAAGACATGACCATATTTGGAGGATAAAGGCAGTCCCATCTGTCTCAAAATACTATTTTATGAATAAACATTTAAAACTGTTAATTCTGTAACCGGACAGCGCAGAAAAATAAAAGTTGTACAGTTTAAGTGTAATTTTTGTGGCTTTCAAACAAGATGTTAGCCTTCACTAGCATATTGTGGACAGAAACGGCAGAGAAATTGACATTCTGAGGAAAGTTTAAATGATGCCACTTTGAAATTCAATATTCACATGCCTTATGACTATATATATACATGTATAACGTTATAGAACGTTAGGCAAAGTATTCTCATTGAAAAACCGCAGAAAACTATTAGACGGATGAAACAAAGTCCTACGAATTGGAGAATTGGACTGCCATGCTATGCGTGAAATATGTAATCTGCCTATGTAATTTGTTAAAGTGCCACAACTGTACAAATGTGTAATGTATGTTAAGATTGATTTTTGGCAAAAAGGACTGTGGGAAGGCTTTGTACCTCATAAAAACACAACCCCATAAACTGAGTCCCCTCCTAGATGAGGCAACCAACATTGGCTGACATATCTTGGGGGTAGGTCTAGCTCAGTTCTGCCGATCAATAACCTGGTGATGTCACCCGCTTTTATATATAGGGAGGGAGCTCACAGGGACAGAACACACTCTCTCCTGAATTTTCAGCCCCTGCTTATCCTGACATTCCAGATCCACCTTTTCAAGATTGCAAACTCTACTGCAGGGACAAAGCATAGCTGATGCTATCCCAGCAAGGCCAAAGCACTGCTGACCCTACCCCAATAAGGCCATATATCCAGAAATTCCACTAAAATCCCAAAAACAAAGGGGAAAGCTGTGGTACCCTTTTGGGAAGCATCCTGTGACCAGACCAGCTTTTTCTCCACTCCCTGCATGCCCGCTGTATCATTGCCATCATCCAGTGACCCCACTTGCCCAGCTGTTTGCTGTTAGGAGAGCTGCCTTCCTGTGACTAGAACCTTTTGAGTCCCGAATCCGGTTGGCTGCCCAAAACCCCAAACTCAAGTGCAGATTGTGAGTATTTCCCCGTCCCACAGAAACGCATAGTCTACCTATCTTCATGTCTTTTCTTTGTTCTACTCTCTAAGAATTTCCATCCTTGCCTTGGTAACTTCTTTAAGACTGTTATAATTCTCTGTGCATCTTTTCATTTATCTCCAAGCGTTAGCGCCACTATTCTCTTCATTTTGCTTTGCATAGATCATAAGTCCATATTTGGAATAATCAAATTAATTACCACATAAAGCTGAACGCAGGGTAAAAAGGTTGACATTGCAAATCAAATTTGGAACGTACTGTGTCTTTCTTTAACTATATAGTCTAGATAATTTAGTTTAAGTAAAACGTGACTTTTCTTTTTAAAACCGATTTTCTCTTTTCAACTGCTCTATTTTCCTAAAATCGAACCTCATTCCAACTTGAAAATCTCATCCAATTCCCCAGCTACAGTCACTCTTTCACTTCTATATGATCCCTGTGAGGTTTATCTATCCCTGAGCCTAAAAACCGCGTTATGATTGTGTTTATCATCAGTTTAAATAAAAAAAGTTTTTAACATTTAAAGCTGAAAAAGAGAAAAATGAAACTTTTCCAGGTGTAATTTGACTGCACTTTGTTTTCAATTTCAACCTGCTCTGTGAACTTTATGCCTTTTGTGATACCTTATCATATAGTTTATAGTGATATAACATCCCTGATACTATGATAAAATATATGTACATCATTATTTAACCTCACATATAATTAATTATTTGTTAAAATCCGAATGTCATTTTATGCCAATGCAAAGGGTTTTTCCTCTTATTCTGTGAGGGAAGGTCAGATTTTGATTCTGTTTGCTGCCTCATATCCCGGACTACCTGCTGCTTCCCTCTATCAACATAATCCGAGTAATTGGGGGGTGAGGGAACCATGCAGAGGGAAATCTTAACTTGGGTGCTATCTATCCTAATTGAAAAAGTGCTCATATTCATTTGTGCTTTGGATATGTTCTTGTAGAAGCTTACTGAAGTGTAATTTAGTGGTTTTCATTGTAATTATGACCCCATTGGTTTACTTAAAATACTCCACCTGAATGTAATGGAAAACACAGAAATATACAATTTGTCCCAGATTTTGGGGGCGTTAAGGGCAGAAGTCCACGCAGCAAGGTCAGAAACCAATTCTCTTAGGAGAGAGCTGGTGGTTAGCAGGGAACGCACTGATGAATTGGGTTGTCAATTACTACGGTCTCAAGCAGGACAAGCACCACTTCCTGGTGGTCTCCCACAGGGTAAGGTTTCCTCACCCAGTCCTCCTCTGCAGGTGGTTTTACCAGGGAACATTCCATTAGCAGCCCCGAAAGGTTTTCAGTCTCCATTAATCAATGTCATTTTCATTTCCTGTGTTGACCTGGGATCTTTGCTTCAGATTAGGCTAAGGTGGCATTTGTGTTATAATATCTGGGTGGACATGCTGCTGATTGGTCCATTCCCTTAGTCAATTAAGATGACCCATGATTAAGAAACATCTCTGGTTTTCGGCATGAATTAGAGAAACTCTTTGCCCATTGTACAAAGGGACAGGCCTTGGATAATGAGCTGCGCTCTTTACACCAAGGTAATCAAGAATTGTTGGCTTACATAGCTTATTTTAATTGAGTAGTAGCAGAGACTAATTGGCCACAGGAGAAGAGAACAACACTCTTTTATCAAAGATTATGAGAACTCAAAGACATACTGTACCAGGTAGTGAATCCTCCTACAGGTTGTGACAACTTCATTGACCTTACTATACAATTGGATCACCGGTTGAAAGATCGACAAACTGATCATGCCAGATCAGAAAATAGATCACTCTATGTCCATTCAAAAGACAGTGCAATTCGTCAAGTGACTGAAGGTCATTCAGAACCAATGCAATTGGGAGGTGTTCGGGGTCCAATTTAAAAAGAAGAAAGAGAAAAAAGAAGACAGCAGAATTTGTGCATCTATTGTGGTTCAGCTGGCCATCATCTTCCTAATTGCCTCCTGAAACCTCCTTGGAAACCAGACAGAGCTGACAGGAATATAACAAAAAATGAACTGACGGAAAACTCCAATGCTCAACAAGTGTAGAGGTCGACTTATCGAGCCAGAAGAAGTAAATTCAGATCTCTCATTTCGTTGTTCGCGCTATCCTAAGTAGTGACTTTCAACCTTCCAAAGTATATGCTCTTGAAGAATATGTGAACAGTGGTGCGATTGGAAACTACATAGATTACGAACTAGCAGGCAAGATGGGTATTAGTATACATCCAAAGTCTGTGGTAGAGAATGTCACCACAGTAGATGGTACTCAGCTAATATCCGGACCAGTGACGAAGTGTACTGAAGTCTGTACCTTGCGTTGCAAGATCTCGTTTGACTTAATAAGTGCTCCACAGTTTAAAATAATCTTAGGTATTCCATGATTAGAAAAACAATCCACAGATTGATTGGCGTTCCAGAACATTAGTATTCACAGAGGAATGCAAACACTCATGCTATGTTCAAGGCAGAAACCTAGGAAAAGAAGTTCAAGCGATTTCAAGAGAAAATCCCACTTTAGGATTAATAGACATTCTACCACCTGAGTATCAAGATTTTCAAGACATTTTTAAAGAGGAACAGGCCATGTTACCTCCACATCGGCCATATGACTGTCAAATTGATTTAATCCCTGGTTCTAAAACCCCATGTAGTAGAATCTATGCCTTAACCGAACAAGAGAATATTAATTTGAAGACATATTTAGATAATTACCTAGCCAATGGTTTTATTCGGCCTTCCAGGTCCCCTATAGCTCTCCTCTGTTCTTCATGATCAAGAAGGAAGGTGACCTTCATACTTGCATAGACTATTGTTCTTTAAACCAGATCACAATTAAGAACAGATACCCCCTTCCACTCATTCCAGTGTTAAGGGACCAAGTCAAAGATGTAAAAGTTTGTACCAAACTGGACCTTCAATGAGCTTACAATTTAGTGAGAATCAAAGAAGGAGATGAATGGAAAACTGCCTTCCGCACAAAATATGGTTTATACAAGTATCATGTTTGCCTTTCTGCTTATGCAACGCTCCACCAGCTTTTCAGAACTTTATGAATGATGTTCTATGTGAATTACTAGATGTTTGTGCCGTAGTGTATCTCGATGAAATTCTAATCTATTCAGGCTCGGCCCAGGAGCACATAACTCATGTGAGGGCACTACTTACGAAGCTACGGCAACAAAAGTTATTTGCTAAGCTGGAAAAATGCTCATTTCATGTGACTTCAGTGGAATGTTTGGGATTCATCCTATCACCATTGGGAATTCAAATGGACAACAGAAAAGTTGAGGTAGTTTTAAATTGGCCTTAAAAGCACAAGACATTCTCCTGGACCAAGGAAGTAGAAGGGGCTTTCCAGACCTTAAAGAACCACTTTACCACTGCTCCCATTTTGAGACACCCACAACCTGAGCTACCATATGTGGTAGAAACTCATGTGCCAGTGCTGCAATGGGAGCTGTATTATCTCAAAAAGATTCAGAAACCGGACAATTGCATCCAGTGGCCTTCTGGTCAAAGATGTTTTCATCAACAGAGTTAAATTACAGTATCACAGATAAAGAATTATTAGTAATAAAGAACGCTTTCAAGGAATGGAAACGCCATGTATTGGGTGCCCGACATATCGTCACAGTTCTCACTGACCACAGAAACCTGCAACATCTACACAATGCAAAGGCTCAGTCATCCCTACAACTGCGTTGGGCATTGTTTATTGTGGAATACGATGTTATCATAACTTACCGGCCAGAAGTACGTAATGCTAAACAGGATGCATTGTCACGTATCAGAGAGAAGGAGGAGGTCCAAAGTATCTCAGATCCAGTGAGCATAATTCCGGAAGAAAAGATGCTATGAGTCACTGGATTTTCAGAGGAAGACCTAAAATCACGGATTCTACTTAACATGACTACTTCTGAATTAGAGGCCAGGGAGTCAAAAGGACCACAGTATCTCATTCAAGAAGGTTTACCCTATTTCCAGAGTCGTTTTTATCAAAGGATCTACAAAGGAAGGTCATAGCAGATTTCCATGGAGCAATACTAGAAGGGCACCCTGGAATTGCTCAGACTACAGTCAGGATCAAAAGACATTTTTGGTGGCCAACATGGCACAAGGATATGAAAGATTTCCTCCAAACTTGTGGTGTTTGCACCCAAAACAAGTTCAAGCAGAGACAACCCTTACCTATTCCACCAGCACCACGGCACACTATTTCTATGGACTTTATTACTGAGTTACACCCTTGTTTGGGTTATAATACAATTTGAGTAGTGGTGACTTGTTCTCCAAAATGGCTTAGTTTATTGCACTTCCCTCGTCATCAGTTTTGGAAAAAGTGTTTCTGAAACAAATTGTACGTTTTCATGGATTTCCGTCAGCAGTGATCTCTGATAGAGGGAGTCAATTTGTCTCCCAATTCTGGAAAATGTGTTGTGAGTTGGCTAAAGTTGAAGTACGTTTATTTTTATTTTTTTTTTTTTTTTGTATTTAATCAACAGATTTTTACAAAAATGATTTTTTGTCGTAAAATTCGCATAAAGCTGGTGCTGTCGCTGAAGTACGTTTATCTACCAGTCACCATCCACAAACTGACGGTCAAACTGAGAGAACAAAACAAACCTTAGAACAATACCTTCAATGTCTTCTCCACCAAACAGATTATTCTAGGGTGGATGTACTCTGGGTTGCAGAGTATGCTTACAATAACTCTGAGCACACCTCACAGGGTATACCCCTTTTTGAATTCTTAACGGTTCACATCCTCGGACCTCTACCTTTGATCCAACAGATTCTTCAGAGATGCCCACAGTACAAAATCTTCATGGGAACATTGATCAATGTAATGCTTACCTTAGGTCTCCGCTGGAGCGTAATGCCTTTTCAGCTGATGACCTGTTGTCTGGGCACTGATTCTGTGGAAACAACAATTATAATAAAACCACTATTGTAATCCCCATCCACAAACTAAAACTGTGATACAGTGTACCATGAAATAACGCACCCTTCTCACCTGTGCTTTTGTTTTGTGGAGCTCTCCATCCTCTACAGGGGTGCTTTGGATAGGTGACTTTTGATCTGAAGGCTCTATGGTGTCAAAAAACGCTTAACTGAAATATGTCCAAAACTTCTTCTAAAGGTATATTGGGCAAGTCTTTTGGTGAAAATAATAATTATACACAGTTCTTCAGATACTGAATGGTCCCTACTTTGGAGAGAACTCTCTTGCTAGAATTTCCTTTAGTTTTTGCAGGTTTGTGGTTCCCTGACAAGGGCTGATGCTGTAGTAGGGCTGCAGCTATGCTCGTTTTGAGGAAACATTAATTTACATCAGGTCGCCAAAAAAACGGTGTAATATCTGCCTTCAGAAACAAGTGCGGTAAGAAATAAGCGAAGAAAAGCTGTGCTGAGACTTCAGGTAAGCACATATGTAACTTCTACTTTCTTTCCTTTTTACAAGTTCATTCATTCATTAAATACTTTTTTTGCAGGTCTTCAGAAAAACTGTTGAAGAAAATACCTTCGAACAATGCAGAGACAGCTGAGGAAAACTTTAGGAAGAATACACTGCGACCGCCGACAAAGGCTGCTGAGAGAAGAAATGCTGCGGCTGCGACAGAGCTTCTGACAGAGATCGCTGGAAGCGTTACCTGCTGTCAGCGGAGAAGACGTGAATTGTGATCTTCGGCAGAGGCGGGGCTTAAGTAGCACCCTCTGCAACAGGTGTAGAATGCACTGTGAGTTATCTATGGACTTAGCGGCGGCCATGTTGAGGGTAGGGAAGGCAATGTGAGTGTAATGATCCTATGGGTACAATGCTAGGAGTGAGATAAATGTCTCTTACACCAAGCTTGAAGCCACTGCTGACCCAATGATGGATCTGAAGTTCCTTGATTCCCTAATTTTACTCAATGGAACCTGTATTCCTGAGCTGGGATCATGACAGTCCCCCCCAAGACCCCTCCCAAGGATGAACCCTCCGGTCCTGGCTTAGTCTGGTGATTTTGATGAAACTTTTGTAGTAGTCGGGGGGGGGCATGAATGTTCGAGCTAGGTTCACGAGTCCTATCCTGTGGACCAAAAGCTTTCTAATCTATCAGGTAGAACAATTTCTTTTTAACTATCTTAGAATATAAAATTTCCTTTACTATGAATTCTAGTTCACCTTTGATGATTTGGTGTTTTGGTGGTGGCTGTAATCTAGTCCCTGAATTCAGTGGTCTGATCAGAGAGACATGAAAAACTGGGTGGATTTGCATGTGAGGGGGTAACTTTAGTTTTACTGCTGCTGGATTGACAAAAGTCTCCACTGGAAATGGGCCTAGGAATCTTGGTTGGAATTTACATGGCCCTTTGAGTGCAATGTATTTAGAAGACAACCAAACCTTGTCTCCCAACTTATACTCTGGTGACTCTCGTCAAAGTCTATCTGCACATTTCTTTTGGTCCTCCTTTGCTGTAGCCGAAAGTCGTAGAACTTCTTCCTTTACTTTGGTAATGTTATCATGGAGAGTATGTACTGCTGGCATCCCTAAAGACTCTGTGGGATCAAAAGTGGAGGTCCGAGGATGTGAACCGTTCATAGTGCAGAAAGGAGTATAGCCCGTGAAAGTATGTTCTGAGTTATTATAAGCATACTCTGCCATCCAAAGACATCCACCCAAGAACAATCTACCTGATAAAGGAGACATCGAAGATATTGTTCAAGGGTCTGATTGGTTCTTTCTGTTTGACCGTCAGTCTGTAGGTGGTGACTGGTAGACAGACACATTTCAATCTTGGCCAATTCACAACATTTTCTCCAGAATTGGGATACAAATTGGCTCCCCCTATCTGAGATCACAGTAGATAGAAATCCATGAAGGTGCACAATTTGTTCCAGGAAGACCTTTGCTAAGACTGAGGAAGTTGGGAGTCCTTTTAGGGCAATGAAATGTGCCATCTTGGAAAATAAGTCCACCACGACTAAAATAGTGTTATATCCTTGACAAGGATATAGTTCCATAATAAAGTCCATTGAAATGGTAAGCCATGGCGTTGGTGGGACGAGCAACGGTTGCAGTTGTCCTGCTGGTTTCTCTTTTGAACTTTTCTTCTGAGCACAAATTCCACAAGTTTAAATATAATCTTTGATGTCCTTGCACCATGTTGGCCACCAGAAATGTCTCTTGATCTTGGCCGTGGTTTTAGCGATCCCAGGATGACCCGTCAAAGTGGCTCCATGGTAATCTGCCATAACTTTCTTTTGTAACTCTAGATGGGGTAGGTAAAGCCGACCCTGGAAATAAGGTATACCTTCTTGAAGACTAAACTTAGGTAGTGACTCCCAGCATCTTTTCTTTGGGGATTATGTCTACAGGTTCTGTGGCGCCTTGAATCTCTTCTCTTTCTCTAATCCTCGACAGGGCATCAGCTTTGCCATTACGTACCCCTGGGCGATAAGTGATAACAAAATCATATTTTACAAAAAATAACACCCAACGGAGTTGTTGTGATGATTGAGCTTGGCATTGCACAAATATTGCAGGTTTCGATGATCTTTTAAAAATAGTAACAGTATGTCGGGCCCTTAACAAATGGTGCCTCCATTCTTTGAACACACATTTTATTGCTAATAATTCTTTGTCTGTGATGCTATAGATCAATTCGGCTGTTGAGAAATTCTTGGGCCAGAAGGCCACTGGATGCAGCTGTCTGATTTCGGAGTCTTTCTGGGATAGTACTGCTCCCATTGCAGCACTGGACACGTCGGTTTCCACTACAAATGGTAACTCTAGTTGTGGCTGTCTCAAAACCAAACCTGTGGTAAATTGTTTCTTCAATGTCTGGAAGGCCTCTTCAGCTTCTTTGGTCCAGGAGAAGGTCTTATGTTTTTGTAGCAATGAAGTTATCAGGTGGACCAATTGTGAAAATCTTGCAATAAAACATCTGTAAACATTTGCAAATCCTTAAAAACTTTGGACTCCTTTCACTGAGGTAGGAGAAGGCCAATTGAGAACTGCTTTGACTTTTCTGTTATTGATTTGGATTCCTTTGGGTAACAATATGAATCCCAGAAACTTCACTGAGGACGCATGAAAGGAACATTTTTCGAATTTGACAAAGAGCTTGTGTTGTTGTAGTTTCCGGAGGACTTTTCTTACATGGGTTATGTGCTGTTGGACTGACCTTGAGTATATAAGAATGTCGTCCAAGTACACTACGGTGCAGATGTCGAGTAATTCACATAAAACTTTGTTCATACATTTTCGGAAGGCTGCTGGGGTGTTACATAAGCCAATGGGCATGACTTAATATTCGTATAATCCGTATTTTAAGCGGAAGGCAGTCTTCCATGCATCTCCTTCTTTGATTCTCACTAAGTGGTAGGCTCCTCTAAGGTCTAATTTAGCAAAAATATTGGCATCCTTAACTTGACCCTTCAGTATTGGGATAAGTGAAAGGGGGTACCGGTTCTTGACGTTGATCTGGTTTATGGCACGGTAGTCGATGCAGGTACGATGGTCCCCTTCCTTCTTGGGCACAAAAAAAGGAGGAGTCACCATGGGTGACTTAGAGGGCCGAATGAACCCATTGGTATAGCTTTAAATGAATATTTTCTTGTTCAATTAGGGCGTAGAATCTGCTGCATGGGGTTTTTGAACCACTGATCACATTGATTTGGCAATCATATGGTCGATGATGTTGCAGCACGTTAGCCTGCACTTCTTCGAATACCTCTTGAAAGTCTTGATATCTTATAGGAAGGGTCCCTATCACACCTAAAGTGGGTGTGTTGCAAGAAACCTCTGGTAACTCTTTCTTCAGGGTTCCGCCTTCAACATAGCAGGAAGTCCTGCTTTCCTCAGTGAAACCAATGGTCTTGGCACACCAATCAATCCATGGATTGTGCTTTTCTAGCCATGGAATTCCTACAATTACCTTAAACTTTGGAGAGCAAATCAGGTCAAAAGATACCTTTTCCCGATGTACTTTCTGGCAAAGCAAGTTGCAAACTTCCGTACACTTTGTCACTGGTCCGGATATTAATTGTGTTCCATCTACCGCTCTGACATTTTCTACCACAGCCTTTGGATGTATACTAATACCCATCTTGCTTGCTAGTACGTAATCCATATAGTTTCCAATCGCACGACTGTCCACATATGATTCCAGAGCATACACCTTAGACGGTTGAAGGTGGCTACTTAGGATGACCAGAACATCGAAATAAGAGATATAAATTTCCTTCTTTTGGCTTAACAAGTCAACCTGTATATTTGTTGGGTGTTAGAGTTTGCCTGCTGTTCATCTTCTGTGACTTTTCAATCCCCCTTTTCTACAGCTCCCACTGGCTTCAATGGTGGTATCACTGGACAGTTTCGCAACTGATGACCTGCTGAGCCACAATAGAGACATACATATTGCTATCTTCTTCTGTCTGGTTCTTCTTTGGAGATGGGACCTCGAATACCCTCTAACTGCATGGACTCAGGGTGACTTTCAGTCATTGAATGAGTTCCAGAATCTCTAGAACAAACATAAAATGATTTAACCTCTGATCTAGCCCAATCAGAGCATCGGTTGGTTAGATCCATGAATTCGGCACAACCCGTAGGAGGATTCGCGCCAAAATATCATTAAGTTCTTCTCCTCAGGCCAATTCGTTTCAACTACTAATCGATTGAAAGAGGCTATATAAGACAACCATTCCTGGTTACCTTGGTGTAAAGAAAGCAACTTGTTGTCTAAGGCCTGACCCTGAGCAGGATGAGCAAAACTTTTATTTCTAATTCCTGCCGAAAACCAGGATAGTTCCTCAGTAATGGATAATTTCTGTTCACTAAGGGTATGGTCCAATCTGCAGCTTGTCCTCCCAAATAAGGTAACACAAATGCCACTTTGGCCTGATCAGAAAGAAAGACCCCAGGTCTACATAGAAAGTGTAAATTACATTGGTTAATAAATACTGCAAAATCCTGTAGATCTCCTGTAAATCTCTCTGGGGCTGCTAGGGGATGTTTCCGGTTAAGACTACTTGTAGTGGAGGGATGGAAGCAGGAATTTGACCCTGTGAAGCCCCACAAGGAAGTGGTGCCTGCTCGGCTTGAGACTGTAGCAACTGGTGACCCAATTCCTCTGTGCGCTCTCTGTTAACCACCAAATCTCTCCTAAGAGAGTTGGTTTCAGACCTGGCTACATGAACATCTGCTCTGAGCTCTCCCAGAATCTGGGATAAATTATCTATTCCTGAGTCCTCCATTATGCTCAGGTTGAGTTGTTTTCACGTTCTGTAACGCTTACCTTAGGTCTCAGCGGGAGCGTAATGTCTTTTCAGCTGAGGACCTGTTGTCTGGCCACTGATTCTGTGGAATGTAAGGATATTTGGCGTGTTACAGCACAGAGTACAGCATTAATGCAGTGGTAGCAATTTCTTTTTTGATGCAGCACCACCACATGCGTGTGGTGCATTGCTATATGTGTTGCCAGAGTAACATGGACATATAAGTAAAGAAAGGCTATTCAGTCAAAAACGATTTTTACATATAAGATGCAAATCTATTCATACAGTTAAAAGCACACGTGCACATTCAAAAATGCACATTATTTTTCACCTGAAATGCCTATGGTGCAAGAGACACAGTTGAAAATTAATAACTAACCTTATTAATAACTAACCTGACTAATAAAACTGCATTTAACATAACCCACTAATAAAAATGTGTCTCCACTGCAGAATTAGGTCTACTCTGAAAGTGAACTTCTAAACGCACATTCATTTTTTTTTCTCTGCTGCTCTGTTCACATAACTACAGGAAGCAAAGAGCTCGAAGGGACAGGAAATCAGTTGGTTACAAATTTTTACTGTAGAAATGAGCCATTGTGTAGTGAGGGAGGAGATGACATGATTGATTCTGATTGGAGCAGCGTCATAGCAAGTATCATGCTAGAGGCAGTGATTATAGTTTTGCTGGGGAAGCTTGAGGAGAGGGGGAGAACAATCGAGATCTTGCAGAGCTGGGAGAAGGACCTGTTTTCTGGCTGAAGCATTCCTGCTGCAAAAGCTGAGAATTCCAGGCAATAACCCCGGTTTGAGAACGACAGACGCTTGTTTTCACTGGGGTTAATCTTCAAGGGAGCCGAATTCAGAAAGAGAATAGCCGGAGAAAACTCATGCTGAACAGATAAGGTAATTACAGAAGTGTGGGAGCTGTGCGAAAGTGTGCAAAACTGTTCTGTCAGTGTATTCGAGGGAGTCCCAGTCCCTTATCAGCATATTTAATGTTACCAATTGAATATATTCTCGCAGTTCTCTGTTCATTTTATCACAAATAATGTTGTACAATTTAATTTATTTCTGTAAAAAAAGGGTTAAACTGTGTTTAAAGGAAATTTCTATAATACAAAAATATCTGAAAACCGATAGCTAGTGTGTATTATTTCTCTCTTTCATTTTGCATGGGAAAAGGTTTAAACGTGGGTAGATTTTTAAACAGTGCAATTGTCATTTTAAAAAAGATGTGTGCATGATTATATTCAGTATGGACAGTTGTGAGTGACTGTTTGTAGCATAGCTCGTTGGCGGTACATGAGCCAACGGGAAGAGAGACTCTCTGGACATAGTTCCCTAGCGTATATAAGGTAGTGGAAATTACCACAAAAATACCACAATAGCCCATGGTGGCACACAACACTAACACTGAAAATGTGGTATCCCTAAAATGTAGGCCTGAGGTCTCTCTAGTGATCAAGAACAATCTAGATAAAAAACAAGGGATGTTGGATATTGGGGCCACAAATAAACCAACCACGCAAATTATCTAAATAGGTCTGAATTCTGAAATAATTCAATGTATTATTGTTATGTGTGATCCAATATGAATACAGAGAGTGATTATTGCTAAAGGTATTTTGGCGGTAAGAAAATACCGCAATGCCCCAAATATCCACAAAATACCCAACAGGAAACAACAATTATATCAAAACCACTATTGTAATCCCCATCCACAAAATAAAACTGTGATACAGTGTACCTTGAAATAACGCACCCATCTCACCTGTGCTTTTGTTTTGTGGAGCTCTCCATCCTGCAGTCTACATGTGGGCGTTGGGTAAGTGACTTTTGATCTGAGGGGGCTGTGGTGTCGAATGAATTTTAACTGAACAATGTCCAAAACTTCTTCTAAAGGTATCTTGGGGAAGTCTTTTGGTGAAAATAATAATTATATACAGTTCTTCAGATACTGAAGTGTCCATACATTGGAGAGATCTTTCTTGTTAGATTTTCCTTTAGTTTTTGCAGTTTTGTGGTTCCCTAACAAGGGCTGACGCTGTGGTATGTTTTGAAGAAACATTAATTTACATGCCTTTAGAAACAAGTGCGGTAAGAAATAAGTGAAGAAAAGCCTTGCTGAGGCTTCAGGTAAGCACATATGTAACTTCTTCTTTCTTTCCTTTTTACAGGTTCATTTATTCATTAAATACATTTGTTTTGCAGGTCTTCAGAAAAACTGTTGAAGAAAATACCTTCGAACGATGCAGAGACTGCTGAGGAAAACTTTAGGAAGAACACACTGCGACTGCGGACAAAGGCTGCTGAGAGAAGAAATGCTGTGACTGCGACGGAGCTTCTGACAGAAGATGCAGAGACTATGAATAGAACAGCGGACTGAGGAAAATACTTGGAAAATACTCTGGTTCGGTAAGGCTTTATAATTCTACTGCTATTCTCTTGATTTTGCTGTGGAAATTAATATCTTCAACTCTTTTTCTTCTATTGACAGGTTCTGACAGAGATCACTGGAAGCTTTACCCGCTGTCAGCGGAGAAAACGTGAAGCCAGAGCTTCGGCTTCGGCGGGGCTAAGTAGCTCCTTCTGCAACAGGTATAGAATGCACTGTGAGTTATCTATGGACTTAGTGGCAGCCATGTTGAGGGTAGGGAAGGCATGTTTGTGTATTGAGCCTATGGATACAATGCTAGGAGTGAGATAAATGTCCCTTGTGCCAAGCTTGAAGCCACTGCTGACCTACTGAAGGATCTGAAGTTCCTTGCCTCTCTAGTTTTACTGAATGGAATCTGTATTCCTGTGCTGGGATCATGACACTCAAGTAAAGAGGAGGTCTTGAGGCATTTAACTATAGCAAAAGAAAGTCGAAAGAAATTCACAGATAAACTTCGAAGAAAACCTCCAGATTATAAGGTGGGAGACAAAGTGTGGTTAGCTTCTAAACACATTGCACTTAAGGACCCACGTAAATTCCAGCCTGGGTTTCTGGGCCCATTTTCTGTGGAATCTATCATCAATCCTGTAGCAGTAAGGTTAAACCTACCATCTCAGGACCAGACTACAAAAATCACCCAAACCCATGATTATAGAGGGTGAACCTGAATTCCCAGTGAAAGAAATCCTAGATTCCAAGATTGTCAAAAGGAAATTGCTCTACTTAGTGGATTGGAAAGGGTTTGGCCCACAAGACAGAACTTGGGAACCTAGTTCAAATGTTCATGCCCCAAAATTCCTTCATATGTTTCATCAGAATTACTTAACCTAGCCAGGGCTGGAGGATCTATCCTTGGGAGGGTTCTTGGGGGGAAAACTGTCATGATCCCAGTCATAAAATCTAATCTTCACTCCGACATTCAATCTTGGCAGAACACATTGCAGCAATCAGCAGGTCAAAGGTGGGCGTTATCCTGACTCATATGGCATTGACACAATTCACAACATCCAATCCCATAGACTTCCATGGGTTTTAATAGTAATTTTATACTCTTATGATGGCCGCCCGGGGGATCCATTCACAAGCCGCAGCCTGGAACTATTAATTTGTCATAGGAAGCTACTTAAGCCCAGCCTCCGCTGGAAGGCTTGCTTCACGTCTGCTCCGCTGACAGCGGTGTAACGCTACTGGCGTTTCTCCTCACAGAATCTAAAGAAACCAAAGATTAGAAAAATGTTAGTTCTTGCAACAGTTACAGAGCATCACAGACCACAGATAAGACTTACCTGTCAGAAGTTTTCCTCCACCGCTGTCATTTTCGCTGAAGAATATTAGTTTGTTCACAGCATCTCCTCAGCCAGAAGTTTTACTCACAGCCACAGCATCCTCAGCCAGAAGATTTCACTCGCAGCCACAGCATCTTCCGATGGTCTTCCCTCAGCGTTCCGAAACCCAACAGAAAACAGAAAATGTATTTAATGTTAAAAACAAACTTTACAGGCTAAAAGAGAAGATGTTTTTAATGCACTTACATACCTGCAGTTTCATCAAGTTATCACCTCAGAGTTGTTATCGCGCTCCACTTTTGAAGGTTGCAGTTACTCTGAATTGGCAAACATACATCTTAATGTTTTATCATCCTGAGTAACGCCGCAACCATCCCGCATCTATACTTACTTCTTCATAAAGAGAAACTCATCTTTTAAAGTGCTCATCATTTGCAGTCAGCGCTCCAAATACCTAGAACCTGCAAAAAGAGGATAAGACAAAAGTAATTAGCATGAGAGATCACTCCAACGTAGGAATCATTTAAAACTCTTAAGGACTGCAGTATCTTCTTCTGCTTACTTACCGAAAGACTCATTCTTTAAAAGATAGACACTCTCCTTCAAAGAATTATCGAGTTCTTCAGTATGCCAAGTTTAGCAATTGTTTCACCATCTCAATGCGCCCCTGTTGAAAACAGGACGGAGAGCTCCACAATTATTTAGCACTAGAGTTAGAAGGCGGGAGTACATTTTTAGGTGTTTATACACACCTCATCTAGTAGTTACCAGAGTTAATAGTTTTTTTTTTATATCATATCTATTGTTATCTGTCTGCCCTAACAGAAAAAGAATCCTAAAGTTTTTCTGGTATCAGGTCTACAGGCGGAAGGGGTATTACGCTCCTGAGGAGTCCAGGTAAATGTTAAACTACCAAGTATCCTGAGGCCTGCCCTATGAGAAATAGTAGGAGCCAGGAAATACTAAAACATCTGCTACCATGTCATTGCTGTGTCAGGTTCCCAAAAGAAAATGTAAAATATCAAGGAACAAATTGTATGACTAAGCTCATGGGAGAGGTTAAAGAAATATTTCATATCACTATGTTAATAACCTCAGTTTATCATCCTCAAACAGATGGATTAGTAGAACGATTTAATAAGACCTTGAAAACCAACGTAAAAAAAAACTAGTCGATGAAGTTAGAAAAGATTGGGATCGCATAATTCCATGAGCCTTATTTGATGTGAGAAAAACTCCTCAAGCAACTACCAGATTTTCACCCTTTGAGCTACTCTATGGCGGAGAGACAAGAGATGTCTTTGATATGCTTAGGGAAAACTGGGAAGAGAGGGAGGAGGCCCCAACACCACTGTCTCAAACCCCAAATCAGATAGAACACATGAACCTAGTCAGATCTTTAGTCCATACCCACATGGAGAAAGCTCAATACCAACAAAAACTTGCATATGATAAAAAGTAAATTTGAGAACATTTTCAGTGGGTGAAAATGTTCTGGTACTTGTGCTCACTTTGGACAGTAAATTAATCTCGAAGTGGCACAGGCCTTATGAGGTATTGGAACAGATGGGAACATGCAACTACAAAGTAGCCCATCCACAGAGATTCTAAAAGACTCATATCTTCCATATTAACCTTCTAAAGAAGTGGAAGGAAAATCTTGCCTCCTCCCACACTCCTATATATACTTGTTTGGCACCTCCTGATGTTGATAATGTAAAACGTATACCCCAAGAACTTCCCAATGATAAGAAAGAAAGTTTGAGCAATCATGTTTCCACATTTTCTGATGTATTTTGCCAGATACTAGGGAGGGTACACAGAAGTTACTACTATATATGAACACCACAGGGGAAAGCCATCCACTTAAAACCCTGTAGACTCCAAGAGGCAAGGAAAAAGATCATTATTGACGAAGTGGAGAGTTTGTTTTGTTTGTTTGTTTATTTAATCTAGCGCAAAACCAAACCCACAGGTTGCCGGGCGCAGACATTACAAGGATACTTGAGAATTTGGTTACAGTGATACACAAAAAAGAAAAGACAATATAGGATAGTTTGGCATTATTACAATCTGAATATACTTATACATTTAATGCCAGGTGTCGGACGCAAATGTGTTGGGTAGCAATCACTCAGAATTTGTAGTCCAGGTGGGGCCCAGAGAAATTCCTATAGACTAGTAGTGGTGGTCGGATGTCACTACGGGGGGGTTGACCACAAGCATGGTCCGGATGTGTCACAAAGGCGAGTAGTTCTAGTAAGAGGGGGGAGATCACATTAGATGTCATTGGAACGTATCCACGGAAGGACCTTACACCTGAAACTTGGGTAGAGTTGGTCCATTCTAAGTTATAAGGGGAGTTTGTTCCAGGTTTGGGCAGCTATGACTGGGAAGCTAGAGCCGCCAGCAGTATTATTTTTGTATCTGGGCACCGTCAAGGTGAAGGTGTTAGTCTTTCTTGTGGGACGGTTTGAAGTTCTCTTGTTGATTCTGTTTGCTAGATAGGGAGGAGCTATATTGTTAAGGCATTTGGACGTAAGCAAGAGGTTTTGAGGGTGATTCTATCCTTAATTTTTTTCCAATGTATATTCCTTCTGGAAGTAGAGACATAGGATCTGTTGGGAATGTTTAGGGCTACTCTAAGAGCATTATTTTGGAGTGTTTGGAGTTTGTTAAGGATATACTTGTTAGATCCCGCATACAGGGCATTACAATAATCCAGTCCGGATATGATAAGTGCATTAGCTAAGGTAATGCAGCTAGCCTCTGTTAGGAATGGTCTACATGCTTGGATCAAGTATAGGCTGTAGAAGAAGCTAGGGAGTTAATTTGTTTCTCAAAAGAGAGCGCTTAGTCCAGATAGACCCCTAGGGTTTTGACTGCGGGCATCACTTTAATGACATTGTTGTTGATGTTAAACGAGGCATAGTTCGGGTCAAGTTTTTTAATCGCTGTCTCTGTGCCAAGGATCAGGATCTCCATTTTATCGTCATTCAGGCAGAGGCCATGGGATGCCATCCATGCCTGAATGAGGAGATATATCTTGTTTACCAAAGCTGAGTCTTCCAAGACGTTGCCCGAAAGGGGGATGAGGATCTGAGTATCATCTGCGTATTTAGTGTAGATGACACCCCGTCTATCCAACTTGTCAAACAAAGGTTTGGTAAAGATGTTATACATTGTGGGAGACACACATGATCTCTGGGGGACACCGCAGGAGACTTGTATGGGGTTGGCAGCTGCTAGTGGGGAGAAGACTCTCATTGTCTGGTTGGCAAGGAAGGATTGCTATGTACTAACGTTATCGAACCTTCTTCAAGTCCTTGGTCATCCCCCATTGTATTGGAGATTTTGCAAAGATTTTAGGCAAGTTAACGCCATCTCAGCCTTTGATGCGTATCCCATGCCTGGTATAGACGATCTGTTAAACTCATTGGAGAATGCAGTTTTCTTGTCAACATTGGATTTAACTAAGGGATACTGGCAGGTTCCCTTACATGACCCAGATGAAGAAAAAACAGACTTTTCAACACTGATAGGACTTGTCTAATTCAAGGTCATACCCTTTGGTTTACACGGTGCACCAGCAACTTTCCAAACACTAATGGATGGGATTTAACAACACTAGTCTGATTTCTGCAGGGCGTATATTGATGATATTATTATTTATAGCCAAAAATGGGAAGACCATCTCTATTATCTTTACACCATTATGAGAGCCGTATGAAAAGACAGTCTGACAGATAATGGTAAAAAAAAGTAAGCTAGAAAATGTAAGCTAGCTCAATTGGCTGTAAAATATCTGTTTTCTTTGTACGAAATTGTAGTATAGAGCCTCAGCAAGAGAACGTAAAAGCTGTTCTAAATGCACTAACACCTGAGACCAAACAAGAGCATTTTTGGGTCTGATTGGATACTACCGCAGGTTTGTCCCCGATTTCTCAGAAAAAACATCCCGACTGACAGACAAGCTAAAAAACGCTTAACCTCAAAAGATTTGCTGGACCAATGAGGATGAAGTCTGTTTTAACAATTTAAAACTAAGTTTATGTCAAAATCCCATATTGCAAGTGGCATACTTCTCAAGAGTTTTTACTCCAGACTGATGCCTCTCTAACTGGACTGGTGGCTGTATTGTCTGAAATACACGACGGCTTGGAACATCCTATATTATTTGCCAGTCGCAGATTATTTCCCAGTGAGAAGATCTGTTCATTGCTAGAGTTAGAAGTGTTAGCCATGAAATGGGCCATCCTTTATCTGAAATATTACCACTTGGAAAGAAAATTCATCCTAGTTACTGACCATTCTCCCCTTGTCTGGACAGCAAAAGGAATCCAACCCACGTGTTATGCGATGGTTCCTGGACTTACAATCATGCTATTTCACAGTAGAACATCGGAAAGGTAAAGATCTGAGCAATGTGGATTTCCTTTCATGGTTCTTCTGTAAAACAGTTCCGTTTACATCGCATAGGGGAGTGGCATGTGAAAAATAAGTTGATGTTTCACAACCTGATTCCTGGGGATTCCACACTCAGGTGGCCAGGGAATTGACATTGCTTTTGGATCCTAATCCCTGGGGTGGAGAAGCGAGGGAGGATCACCTGGGTAAGGGGTCCTCTCAGAGTGAGGGAGAAGCACCTGATGGTGAGACATGGTATCCCCCTTTTTCCACAACCTATTGCTGCCTTTTTTATGGGAAACTACAGCTCCCATAATTCCTCCTCACTTCACATTTACAACACTACTGAGATGAGGAAGATGAGGATGTGGCCAGCAAGATTACCTCTACTGACTTGCAATGGCTCTGTCCATTCAATGAGACCGGGCAGAGTCAGGCACGTAATCGAACTACACACATCTGCCACTTAATCCCTGTCAGGATAAAAGGTGGCACACACAGGCACACTGTGAGCAAGGCTGGGTACGAGAAGGAACAGCTCTTTCTGGGCTGATGCGAACCAGACTATTGAAGTTAGAAGGGCAAGGGGCTGATCAGCAGTTGCAGAGAATGAGAGAGAGCCAAGCAAGGATTCCACACTTTCAGAAAGCTGTAAGTGTTCCAAGACTGAAACTGAGTGAGCGGAAAGGAAATTCCTTCAAAGTACATCAAGACGGTCCGCTACCCTCCTTGATGAATGACAGAGTTTGGGAGGAGCAGAGGCGGCATTAGTAACGGCCTTGACTGCAACATGAACGGCGTTGCAGAAAGAAACCCAATTAACATGATCAGTGAGTTATTGAAGGCAACAAAAAGCCAGTTTTTATTAAAACCAAAAAGTGACAATAACAGGAGTTGAAGATTGTGCGGGTGCCAGTAAAACGCGTAACAGAAAGGACAATTGCTGAATTGTGAGAAAAGTATACAAAGTAACAGATTGGTCTTGCAAGGCGGAATCACACATTCCAAACTCCCTGTTAAATGTTTTAAGTTGAGTTAAATGGGAAACAAAGGCAAGAAAGTAACTGCCATCCCGAACGAGATGTGATTGAGTGAAAAACAACATATGTGAACTCTGAACATGCCAAAAGGGCAAAGTATCTAAACTTTGAAAGATGCCAAGACCGCAAAGTAAAGAGAATAAGAAATTACAAGTACCAAGAAGCATTGGTGTTGCGAGATGATGAAGACTGTTGATTGTTAAATTTTTTAAAAAGTGGTTGAAGTGGTCATGCAGTGGTCTATGTAAAATCCTTGCAGTTTTGAAAGTCTTCAAAAGTAAAAATTTGGATAAAGACAAAATGTGGGGAAGGGAACCCCCACACAGAGAAAAGAGGGTTTAAGCCCAGCGGACGGACCCATGTGAGAAATGACATTTCAAATGTATGTGAAAATAAAGACAGGCTCGAGCCCGACAGAGGGAATCCTCTGTGGAACTGTGATAAAGTGAAATATAAATATGAAAAGAAAGACAGTCTTGAGCCCGGCGAAGGGACGCCTGTGTTGAATTGTGGCAAAGTAAAAGTCAAGAGTAGAACTGTGTATTTGTGACAAGGCGGATGAAGCCTAAATAACTTATTGAACTATCAAAAGCTTGAAGCCCAAGCCTGAACTTTTGAATTGTACCATTAAGCCAAAGTGTGCAAAACTATGCCATCTACCTATACTTATTAAGAAACTCTCGAGACACTGTGCTTCTGAACGTGGGGAAGGGAGTTGTTACCTAAACCATTCTGACATTTTTTTTAAGACACTATTTTTCCTTTTTATATCCCCTTACACATTTATTGTTTTAGAAGGAGGGCAAGGTTATATTTTATTTAGTATAGGCCTTTTTATTTTGACTAGATTGACTTGGACTTATCTGTTATTTGTTTAATGGTCGGAACTATGCCCATTCTAGAGTTAGGGCTAATTAGGAATTCTCCCAACCTTACCAGAATTCCAAATAAACCAAGACCAAGGAGGAGATGAGATGTTCAGCAGCCTCGAAGACAAGACAAGAAACAGAAAAGCCTTGCAGATATTCAAAAGATGAAAGCAACAAGAAGTAGCTGGAATATCAGAGGAACATGAAAGAGCAGAGGAGGTGAACATATCATCCAGATTACGAGCCAAAGAAGAAATAGAGAAAACAGAATGGGGAAATAAAATGGATAGTGGTCTGACAGTTGAAACATGCAATAATACCTTTGTGGTGCAGGGATTGCTACTGCTGTAACTACATGACTCGATAATTTGGTCAAACCTTCTTGTGATCTTAGTTAGGGTTTTATAGAGAGTGATATTGTATTTTTAACAAATGTTTTGATAATATGTTTTATGTTGTTGCCTTGACATTATTGTTTCTAATGTTTCTAATGTTTGTTGACTATGTTTTTGTTGGTTTAACCTTAAGTTGTTTGTAAAACATTTATTTGTTCAAATAATATATCCTTCAAGAGAAATAAGTGAATATCTTGAACTGTTGACAGGTACATGTTTCTTTCATCACTTAATAAGAGTGTAAGTTACTCAATCATTGATCAGAGTTTGCCATGGTCTAAAAAGGGTCTAATTCACGAGAAAAAAAAAGCACTGTGTGCAGACTTAGTGCTTTCTTTTGAGAATTAGGCCCATTTAGAGCTATTCAAAGAGTACTTTTGCAGTGCAGTGTCACTTTGCTCCACTCTGTGAATTAGGCCGGTGCAAAGTGTATTTTTGCAGTGGAAAATCACTTTGCTCCATGCTAAACGTTCTATGATTTAGGCCCTTACACTATAAAGATGGTGATAGCTTTGAGAAATATAACCAATCCTTTCACCAAAACCACCATTGTAGTTAGTCTTACTAAAAATGTCAGCATTGATTTGATATTAAAAAAATAATAAAAAATAAACTATTGGTTATTTTCATCGCATGTGAGAAAAAAATCTCTTTTGGAAGCAATAAGGTAGCATAATTGTTATAATCACAAAATAGCAAGATAGATGAATTCAGTGTATCCATTATGCTTTGCAGGGTAGGCAATCGTTTGCATATTAACCTGCAAATAAAATGCATTTATACTGGAAGAATAGACAGTTATTTTAACATTGAATGTAAAATGTCACGGATTTAGACCAATGAAAACGCACCCGGACGTTAACCACTAAAGGATGTTCTGTTTATTTATATTTACGTAGAGTTGATTTTAGACGAAGGAAAGAGAATAGGATATACGCAGAATAAATGCACCCGATATCGTGCGTTGATTTTTCAGGTTATAGCAGGATCATAAATGCTGCTAAAAGACACAGGTAAAAGGATCCCGGGCCTCACATGTGAACACTAATTAATCTCAATAAAGCTGTAAGTGAGGCAGGTAGGCTGACTTGAAATCTGATTACAGAGTGGCATTAAAGGAGAGAACATTCAGCATGTAATTTTCATGTTGATATTTACCACCTGAGCCCTTAATGGCATTTTGAAACCAAGACAATACCTCATATTTCATCAGCCTTAGCAGAGGGGTGGGGGGGGCTAATGGATACTGTGCCTTATTTAGCTTTTTTTTTAGTATTTAATGGAAGACAATCGAGCCGCCATTAACTCAAAAAGTAAAAATGAACTGCATTGCAAACTGTTCCAAGTACCTTCATGGCCCTCCAAACAACGAAAGAAATACAGGAAAGTTATTAAAAAAAGGAATATCAGACCGGTTTAAAAAAAAAAAAAAAACGTGTAATGTATTGTGGCTGCCGAGCAGGGCTGTACTTTACCTCCCCCGTCAGAAGGTAATTCATGGCGCTAAATGGCGCAGTTTAGAATTGATTGTAAATGTACTCATTAGATCATTCTTGGATGTATTTTTCTACTCAGCTGCGTGACAGATGTAAAGGAAAGGACGTCATAACTCACCTTAGATCTGAGTCCAGTGTCAGTTGTGAACTTTTCGCTCCTGTTCTATTTGGCTTAGTTAAATAGTGCTAATGAAGTCAACTCCAACCTCTGCCCCCCCACCCCCTTCTCCTGCGGCAAGAGCAAGTATAACTGCACCACTGATGGAAGAGTAAAAGTCCGACTGGCCCTAAGGAAACAAGGCAGCTTTAAATGAAGACTTGGGGCCCCATTCATAAAAACACATGATCTATCAATTTCCAGGCGAATAACTCACAGTATGCACCGGGGTATTCATATAAATTATGCATGCCTGGGATTTATGAGATGAAGGCTTTCCTGCGCGCACGGGCACACAGCTGAGTTAAGTAACATTGGTCCGCGCATCCCTGTTCCTGTGGGCCGGCACGCACTCTAAGTTAAAAAGGAAATCTGTCCATTAAGATAAAATATGTTTTCAGTTGGGGGTGGGGATGACTCACATGCAAATGCGAAGTACAAATATGTAATTTTCAAACTACACATGCATTTATTTTTTGTCAGTCAGGATGTATTTGCATAGCTGCAAGCTTTTGCAAATTAAGATAAAATGTAACTTAGAATATAATTTACATTATACATGATATTAAACATGCATATTACGCAATAGAACCACCTATCAATATCATAAGCAAACCCCTAAAACAAGTCTAAAAAAAAACAACCTAGTAAATGTAATTCATTTGTAAATTAAAATGATCTTTTTTTAATTATGCAATTAGCCGTGGCAGCCTCATGCAATGTACACAGTGGCCATCACACTATGTGACTGGGCCTCACACCACAGAGATCTCCTGATTTTGATAGAGAACCTGCGTGTTGTTGTAAATGCGGGCTGGGCGCACTACTCATGAACATCCTGGCCTAGCCTGTAAAATGAACTGTGTGGCTGGCATGCACGTGGATGACACGAGTTGTCTATCAGGGGCCACATAGTTGTGAACTGTATGTACTGACACCACCCCGCACACAAGTGTTGGGACAATTGGGGCTGGGTGAACGTTTTAAAAAAAAGGATTGTGAATATCAAAATGAGGTCTAGCGTTTCAAGTGTGTTCTATTTCACTGCAAAGAAACATCTAAGCAGTTCCTGCTGGATTTCAGTGGCTATGAATATCTCTTCATGGTGGGTTGGTCCTCGGTGATATAGTCCAAATGAATAATACACATTGCCCCCTGTGATGGACGTCTGGAGTCAGCTCGCCATTCCCCTCTTTCCTAACCCGTACCCATTGTTCATTAGGAGGTACACATGCTGCCTCTTATTACACAGTTGGTTTAACATGTTCTGCAATCAGGAGCAAGGTGCAGAACTAGTCTAGCAGGTGCCAGGCCTTTTTGCAGTCACTGAAATGCCCTTCTTCATATAAATGGCATTCCTGGACTTCCTGAGAATTAGCCCCATCTTGCAGATCATAGACAGGTACTGACCTCTTCTCCTTCCTGAACTTCCTTTTGCCATCCACTAGCTCATTGTACAGATATACAGCTAGTAATGGAGAGAGCATAGGATTGTACAATAGATCACCTCTAGACCCGTCTATCATATAACTATTTGTTCCCACGCTCATTGTACAATTTGTGTATGTCCGCTGCCTACCAATATCTTAGGGACATTCTATCTGGTCCTCACCTTTCATACCCTTGTTTCTCTAGTCCGAAGACAATGGGCTTCATTACGACCCTGCCGGTCTGTAAAGAACAGTGGTGGTAAATCCGCCACCACCATTCTTTCCAGACCGGCTGATTAAGAGTCCTGCAGGCAGGAGGTGTCACTCCCGCCAGGTCTGACCTGGCGGGTTTAACACCACCCGCCTGCAGGCGGACATGGAAACACCGGCTCTGTCATAGACGGAGCCGGTGTTTCCATGGTCCCCATTCCCACGGAGTCCTATGGGACTCCGTGGGAATGGGGATTTACCGATTTATGCCTCCAGAATTACTGGGTCACCAGGGTTGTATTGCCCCGCTGATTCCGGCAATCACGGAGGCGGAATGATAATACAAGTCCAGCGGCAACCTGCCAGAATTTCCGGCACGGTTACCTCCGGACACGTAATGAGGCCCAATGCCTCCCCCAAGAAAAGAAACATACAGCACGTTAATGCCATTGGCTCTCACAAATAGGAACAATGAAACAGACTTTACTGTACACCTATACAGTATCAAGCCCTCCCAACGCCAAAACACACTCACAATGAGAAGGGCTCTAACACAATGTCACAGGAAGAAGACAACAGAAATGTGGGCGCTGGCACATCTCCTTACTTGTGCCACAAAAAAAGTGGCAGCCCAATTCTCCACGGGCATCTGAGTGAGCCAGATGCTCTTTTCCCCTCTTTGCACACTTGTGCAGATAAGGGAAGTTCCTGTTCAGAACAGGCAAAGGGGGAGGCACAAATCATGGCAGGGTCATTTCTGACACTGTCATGATTTATTGTTGAAGTGTTTAAACAGTAGCTGTCACACTAGCATTTCCATGGGGGATGGGCATGCTCTTGTCACCATCATTGCACAGGTACGGGCCCACGTGGTTGCTGCTAATGAGGAGCGTTCTTGGACACTAATGTATACACGGGGGCTGGTCTGCAGTGCTCTGTGCCATCGTCCAGCCTCTCCCGAAATGATCAGGACCTCTTTGTGCACAAGGTGACCCGAGCATTTAAGTAACTAGCGCAAATGAAACAAGGGCATTCTCTGCGCGCCTTTCACTTGGGCTACTTTATGAGAATCTGGCCTATAATGTTCAGAATGCAGTCACAATTATAAAATAAACTATTTATAGAATCTTTGGAAATGTTTGGATTTAATCAACGTATACACTTTCCTACTTATTATCACAGGCGCACATTAGGTGGTCTTTTCTCTTTCAATGTGTCCACTACCATTAACATGCCAAATATGGCATTCTGTTCACACCACGATGGAATGCCATTCCCAGGGATTGCCCCAGAGTCCCTCCTCACACCTTCTGAAAAAAAAAAATATGAAAGAGGAAAATGTCCAAAGTTAATGCATTCACCTTAGCACCATTATTAAGTTATCTGAATAAAACATATTTAAAAATTGCAATAAAATCCAAATTCTCAATTCCATTCAAATATCTCCAAGTGCTGCATTTAAAACCTTAGTCCCGAAAACTATATTTATCTAGGAAAAAATCGAATAACCATGAACCCTGGTACACAAAAGAATTATCAACTATTATCATTGTGACAAGGAGAACATACATTGTACATTACAAATCACCTACTGACTTTACCATCCTGACTCTAATGTGCCTATAAGAAAGGAGCATCCTAAAAGCAACAAAAAAACACCTTTAACTAGCAAGATCTTTTAATCTAATAGCTTCTCTGAAGACATCTTTAAAGTTCTTAAAGATCCTAGATCAACCATTCTTTTGGAAGCACATCACAGTCCACCTCAATAACTTTGCAATGAGATTGGAATCTGTGTCATTAACAACGTAAAAGATATTAACAAATAACTCCATTCCAGATCTCCTTTATGCAGCAATGCATTGCCAGATACATGGGATGACAAAAACTATGCAACAAAATGATTAGCTTTTCAGCCACGTTCCACTGAACAGCTTAACATTCTCCAGACGAAAACCAATCAAGCTGCTTCACCTAAAGATCCTTGTCACCTCAGAAATGTGAGGAAATAGCACCTCTCATTATTGGACCCATCAGATACTTTATCACACCTCTAATAAACATAGGAGCCATTTGTGAAATGATGAGAGCTGTCATTCATCCTATTCTGCAAAATAAAGGGTTGGAGCCATCCATCTCCGCCAATTTTCGACCTATATCTTGACACCCATTGCCTTATAAGTGAATAGAGTGAGCAATATTCTCTCATCTTACCAGTCAAGTAGAATCAGCTGAAATTAAGGACAGTTTTTGCTCATGTCTGAGTGCCGAGACCATTATAGGCTCAATGATAGATGACATCAGAAGATTGGTGAATGGTGGCAGTGTAAGGGTGTGGATTTTGCTAGAACCTTCAGCTGCCTTCCACACTGTCAACAATTCCAGTATCCTGGGGTGACTTAAACACATTGGAATTCCAGGCTTGCTCACATCTGCAGGTTTCAAAATTGATATTCAATTAGCAGGAGCTAAAACCCGCTCCTGGGTGTCGGGCATCCCCCAGTATGCAGGAGCAACTGCACCGGAACCAGGACCTAGCAGATATGCTCTTTTAATTTTTTTTTTCATTTTGTATGAACCATTGTGTTTAAATGTGTAATAGATGTGTTCTAATTGTTTTTTTTTATTATTAACATTCTCAAATACTCAAAGTTAATGTCACAGTTACATGTCTGGAAGGCACCAGTTGGCACTAGGAGTCAAATGTAGCTCCCGGGAACTTTTGGTTTCAAGCTAACCAGGCTCTACTATGCTAGAAGCAGGAGCTCCATATTTCCCTTATCCCCTGAATTAAAAAAAAGAAACCTGCATCTGGTAAATAGATAGCTAAATCTCAGGTAAATTGCCAAGAAACCGGGTGTTTATAAATTACACAGCCACCATCTTTTTGTTTCTCAATGTGAGAGATAGCTGTGGCTAAAGCCGAGGGTATCGGAAAATGAAACACCGAAACAGTAAGTTGCAGGTAACAACACATGCATATACCATCAGTCCAAAGGTGGAGGGCGGTAAGAGGACAAAAATCGAAATTTGGGAGTTGGAGGTGGTATAGGGACTGAGTTTGCAACACAAAGCTTTTCTGTAGTCTCAGCTATCAGAAACAATAGCTGAAGCTGCATGACATTGTAACCGAAGGTGCGTTACAGAAACTACGGAATGTATTGGGGGAGTGAAAAATGACAGGGGAGGTGAGGAGGCCATCAGGGGAGTGAGGGAGCTGGCATAGATGTTGGGGGGACTTGTTGAGTGCTTGGAAAATCAGGAAAGCAATTTGTTTTCACTGTTTTTCCCCGATAGCTGTGGCTATAACAAACATAAACAAACATTATTATTGGGTGTTGTGTGTAATGTGATGGTTGATGGCTCTGTAATGTGATGGTTGATGGTTCACGTTGCAGAAGCTACAGAGTACGGTGTTCCTTCGTGAGAAAGAATCCCAACTGTCTGAATTTATTTTTTTATGGCACAGAGCTCCTTTTGGGATCACATCAACGCCTAAAGGTTTATTTGCTTGCACTTGTCCTAAACGTTTTCTGAAATTGTGATGTAGAGAAACAGCTACTTTCCAATCAGCACTGCTCCTCTTCAGCCTCTGTTTGGGAATGGTGCTGCTTCAGAAGGAAGTACTCACAACTATTAGTACTTCTGTTCATACAGAGCACAGTGTGTGGCATACAATGCAAATAATTATTAGCACAGAAAAATCGGGTGCAGGTGAAATGGCAGCAGGTGGGTTTGGTGCTCCACTGGAAGAGGTTGTGGCTTCAAAGGTGATTTATCCGCACGGATGTGCCCAAGCACTGGGAATTTGTAAATTATGACATTATTACTATGGCCATAGCTAGTGTGTCTACCTGTGCACACCTATTGTATCCACCTTCTCTACAAACATCAAACCTACTTCAACCCTCTCTACCAAAACCACTCACCATACACCCCCTGTTTGTCCTTACCCACCTTACCTTACCCTGACTGTACCCACCCGGCCTAGGTAGATAGCATTGTTAAAATTCAAACACAAGCAAACAAGGGAAGTAATAACCAAAACCTGATGTGAGAAGGAGAGGTAGGGAAGGATCTTTTTTTTTATTTTCTTAGAGAGAAGTATCACAATTTGGTTATGGCTGAGACTTTTGAGTTCAATGTGAGATATTGTCAAGAATATTACTGAGATTTTTCACCTCAGGCTTTGGACTGGGACATTGGCCAAAAGACTCTGGCCTGCCAGAGGGGGTCCACTTATTACATTTTTCATTGATGACTAAAATCTCTGTTTTGTCTGGATTGATTTATAAAAGGTTTTATTCAATCGAGTCCTTTACAGTCAGTAGGCAGTTCCTTTTCTTGCCTGACAGGGAGTCGTCATTTTCTTTGAGGTCTGCTAGTTGTTACGAATGGTCTTCATAGTTGATAAAAGTGATCCCAGCCAGGTGGAGCACGTCTATGAGGGGCTGAGATATAGGTTGATCAGGAGCAGCGATATTGCCGCACCTGGTGCAACACCACATAAAAAAGAGCAGGGAGAGAAAAAGAAAGGTCCCAGCTCTATCTGTTGAGTGCTGTCCTGCAAAGTATATTTGATCCATTTAAGCACTGTGCCATGGACTCCCAGCCTAAACAACTTTTCTATTGATAGTTGGCCGACAGTATCAAACTCCACCGATAGGTCTATCAAGGTTGAAGCACCAGATTCATTGTTGTCTCGCTTCCAGTTTAAATGATCCAGAACGGAAATGGAAAGTATTTTGGTGCTGCTCATCAGCCCAAAGACTAGCTGAGCTCTGTCAGGAAGATTTGCTCATTCAATAGCGTTTTGTAGATGAGCAACCACAACCCTCTCTAACTGTTTCAGTAGGATGGGAAGTTGGGAAATATGCCTATTATTGAACCGCTCAAGGGGATCCAATACAGGCTTTTTCAGTAAGGGTTTGGTAACTGAACATTTTCAAGATGAATGGACAATGCCCATAGAGAGGGAGGCATTCAAAATGGATAAAATGTAATCATGAATACTGCACTTTTTAGGTAGTAAAAAGTCCAAAGGACAACCACAGCTTTAGGCCGAGCTTAGGGAAGGTCTCAATGATGTTGGTAGGTGTAACATCATTGCAACTTGTGCCTAATAGCGGTGATGGGCTTGTAGGATATCTCAGTGGCAACTCATTTTTCTTTGAAGCAAGACAACGCACAGTGTGAATGGTTTGAATCCCGGTACCGCACTTAGTGGCTTGTCTCTGGCATGAAGCAAGATATAAAGAAAGCTAATTAATGTCGCATTTGACTCCAAGCTGAGATCATTTACCACCACAAATATCTGTTTAGTGGTATTAGGAGTGGTGTCAATTATATGGCCATAAAAACCTTTTTTTGCTTTTATGAACTCTGTTTTGTAACCTAATAGTGTTTAAGGTTCAAGAGGATAGCCCACACACCATTTTCTCTCTATATTTCTAACTTTCTGGGGTTGAAGGTTAAGATCTGAGCTAAAGAATGTTTGTTTCCATGCATGTGGAAAGTCTAGTTTCAGTAGAACCAGAGGGGCAACTCTGTCAATCGTATCACTAATCAATAATCGGGTATCAAGTTAAACTGTTAGGGTTAATTTTCTCTATCGAAGTTGCAAATTCTGGATGGAGAGCAAGAAGTGTCATGACTGATTGTTTAATGACCTTGTTCCAACAGGGAATGGGGTGTTGGGGGATGAATGGAGTGCCATCACCTTGTATTTGGATGATTTGTACTCAAAAATGGATATCATAATGATCTGTTCCAGAGAGAAATAAAGGGGAGAAGATCAGAATTTCCGAGGACCATGCAAACAGTTGATCTAACATGTGGCCTGCAATGTGAGTGGGAAGGATTAGCAATGGAGAAAGGTTAAAGGGTATCAAATTGTTTCACATGCTTCCTGAGTGAAATATCATACCGCCACCAGTTTGCACTATTATCCCTGAAGAAGCTTCAGCTGCACTAGTTCTTGGAGATGAATACCCATACCTTGCAACACAGCATCCCGCAGCAGTTCCAACGATCCCCTACTTTGTCATGGGAGTATTATGGAAGAATTTGAGTGTGTCCAGAAAGTCCTTTGACAGACAGTGCCTGCTTGACACTAGCCAAGCTGTTATCTCGGCAATATATTTCTTTCACTATTCATTTGTGGAAAAACTGTATTACAGTACCTTATGGGAATAGTTGATCACTTTGGAATGTTTTTGTCTGATATTTTCTTCTCTTACAAAGTGGTGCCACAATTGTAAAACAGCGTGAGCACTATAGCAATCCATGGCGCAAAACACCCTCATCACTATAGACATGACTCGGTATTGACTACATGGCACCATCGCACACTTGTTGGTCTTTCCTTGTTCTAACAGAAGAAGGGTACCAGAGTAATTTATTTGGGTAGGAAGTGTGTGCAACTCAGCTCCAGACAATCTTAATAATGCAAGGGTTTCAGAGAAGTTAGAGGCACATTTGTTAAGGATGTGTGCATTGAATTTGGGTATTGTGACAGCAGACAACAGCTCAAATGCCCTTGCTTCCTTATGAAGTGGCAAAACAATGCATGCTCCCTGATTTGTCCAAGTCTTTCATCTGGTGGCCACATGCTCTATACCAAATCGGGCGCATGCAAAATAGTCACTTTGAAACTGAAGATGAACTTCTGTTTCAGCTGGGCTTACAGTGCAAAAAATCATCTATGCCAAGTTCAAGTGTGAAACAAATTGCTACTACACAACCTGAAGATCTTGGGGGCTACTCCTTGGAAATCTACATTGCTTCTGCTAGACAGGGTATGTAATCAATGCAACACGATCATCAGTTATTGCTTGTTTGGAAAAAAAACAAGATTAATTTTACGGATAAAATCACAGCCTTCTTCCTCTGGGTGAAGCATTTCAACACAATGGACCTCATTACGAGCTTGGCGGTAACCCACCGGTCCCACCGGTGGGTTGCCCCCAACCCCATAACACAATTTCCGCTGCCTGAGATCCTGGCGCCACCGGCACATTACAAATCCTGGCGGGCCGGCATATCAAGCGGCAGAAAATGTTGTGCCACATTCCTGTGGAGTCCCATAGGACTCCATGGAATGGGTGCACTGAAGCATGGGCACCGTTGTCAGCAGTTCCGGTGCTTCCATGGCAGCCATGCCTACCGGGCCCGATGCACCCAGCAGGTCAGACCTGCTGGGCGCATCTGCTCCAGCAGGCATAGTTGTAGTCTGCCGGTCCAGAAAGTGAGATGGTACCTTGCTGCCAGCACCCTTGTTTCCTGATGGCAGACTCGTTATGAGGCCCAATGTAAATGGCAGCTGCTGTATAATGTCTGCTCTGCTCTACAACCATTTGAGGGGGCTGCCATGTGAGTTAGCCATCACAACTCATCCCTCAACCTGATGAAACAGGTAAGCATGTGATGCTGCTGTGGCACAGCTAGTGAGTGACGTGCTTTCAACCTTGTCTGGTGATCCATGAGTAATTGGATTTAAAAATAACATTGAGTACCTGCTGCCTTCCTTTGTGGACACATGGCAGCTTTTCAACGACATTTCTCATGGGATTACTTCTCTCAACACGAATCCCAAAGAATCTGCACTGTGCAATTGTGCAAGAATGCTTTGTTTCAGTGTTTTCTGCATCGATTAGCACAAAAACACAGGCATCAGGAAGACCACCAACCATCTTCATTGTTGGCAAGATAACCTGCCATGTCAAGCTAATAAACGGTGGTAGCAACAATGGGCGCTCCATTAAACACTCCTGTTGAAAGATTTGATATCAGTGCTGGAATAGTGTAATAGGAGGCAAGACTATAGGAGACACCCTTCTCAGTCACTCTGCAATCTTGAAAACAGATGGGTAATCAGGACATGGCAGTGGATCATCAGCAAGTGGTCTATGTGATGGCTATTTTACTTGACACTACACCCATGGTAAGCAATGATGACTTGATACATTACTGATACAGTAAGTGGTCCATTTGTCCAGAAATACTTTACACTAGCTAAGATACCTCCCGACAAGTGTACTTTCTGAGATAATTTCAACTGCGGCTGGGGATATTCAATGGGCCTGATCACGGGTCTGGAGGTATCACAGTGGTTATACCGCCGGGATATCGATAGGGCAAATATCATTATTGCTACTCAGTCCGGCACTATTAGCGTGGATCATGATTAGCAGGGTAACGGTTATTGGCCATTACCCATTGGGTCCATTGGACCCAATGGGGCTGGGGCCCTATTAGCAACGGGGCAAATTGCGCCAGTGCTAATAGCGTTGAAAATGCCCATTCCGCTGGCGCATTTACCTCCAGCTCTGACCTGGAGGTAAAGGTTGCCATTTTTGGGATTGGGCAAACCCTTAAATATGGCGGTAACAGCATTACCGCTGCATTTAAGGGCTACCGTCCAACCCATGATCAGGCCCATTGTCTCTAACCTCAGAAGAATCCTTGTAGTGTGCATGTAGAACAACTGATGTTAATAAAAATGAATGGGGACATCTAGCCACAGCCAACACACCAAATCAGGATTTTATAATGATGATGATATGTAACCCAGAACTAGCAAATGTCAGACACAGAAAAGTGCATTTGGGTGTTTTGTAGTGTGTGCTGTTGGGGAAAAAGGCTAACTGTACTAGTGACTCTCACTGAGCAGTGCTGAGTGACTTATTTCTGACTTACACATTCCATTGCGTTGTAACTTTACTGAAAATAATGTTTCTGAATTAATGATTCTCAGAAACTTGACCATGGTTTTCATGTTCTACAGTGTGCAACAACCCCTTATGGTTCTTATGCATTTCCACAAGGCTGAGCTGCTGACTAAGGTTCTCAGGTGTTTCTCACTGGGAACAGTTGTCCATCAAAGTTCTCAACTAGTTTTACAGTGAAGCTGGCCACTAGGGTTCCCTGTTTCAAAACTAAGGTTCTCAGGTGTTTTCATAGGGTGCAGTCAACCCTTGTGTTGCACCAGTGTTCTTTCAGGTTTCAGCCACCAATTAACATTCTAAAGTTCTCCCATAGAGTGTTAAATAAAGTTCTCCATAACACTCACAGACTACTGCCACCCTTGCAGGTAAGGAAACATTGTATGAGGCATGTTGTTCCCCCATCACTGCCCTATTTCTTAGCCCTTGAACAACACTATTTAGGATGGAATGTTAGTGGCATTGACTGAGAAGTCCAGCCCCCCAGAGTTTATTAACAGCCCACATAAAAGTCGGTAGGTTATCCCATGCCACATAATCTCATCCATGTGGCCGTGCCCAAAAATGTACACAGTGGGCCTCATTACGAGTTGGCCAGTAAAACCGGGTACATTACCGGCATGCCGGAATGAGCGGGTCCGTGCTCGTATGAACCCGCTAATAGCGGGTGATTATGAGTGCGCGAGCATGTGCGTTACCCCATGCCAGTAGTGGCAAAACCGCCAAAGGCGGTAACGGGCCACCAACCCCCCTACATCGGAATTGCGGGTACCGCCCATTCCGTAACCGCATCATAACAAACCGTAAAGACCGGCACGGTACCATGGTCGCAAAAAAGGACCCGGAAATTACATCATCGGGCCGGAACAGGAAATGAGCCGGCGGCCATCTTTAAAAACACAATCCATTGCCATCCTCTATAACCACCACTACACTCGTGTTGTTGTGTGCCACAACTGAAGCAGGATGTCGAAGACCACCAGTAAATCCTCCCAAAGGCGTTTTTCTGATGCTGAACTGACTATGCTTGCTAACACCCTCGAACCGCATGCAGACACAATCAGGAGCACAGACCTCAAGCATGTGGCACAAACCAAAAAAAAACATGTCTGGCAGGAGGTCGCTCAGAGGTTGTTGGCAGTGGGGAGCACCCCAAGGAGTGTACGTGACTGCTGGAAGCGCTGGGACGACTTCCGCCTCCGAGTCAGGAAGACCCTGGAGGAGAACAGGAGGGCCGCAATCGCGACAGGCGGTGGCCCACACTCCCCTGTGAAGCTCACCGCATGGGAGGAGACTGCAAGTGCATTCATTGACCCGGAATCCATAGAGGGAATAGGAGACCAGGAGTTTGGCGCTGCCACAGAGGAAGGTGAGTGAACCATCACATCCACGTATACCAAAACATGATGTGGCACAAGTGATGTGGAAGTTAGACTAGGCAAGGCAATGCATGTTCCAAGGCTTCATCAACACATCCATAGAATAATGAGTGCCACACCCTGCACAACACACGCATGCTGAGTGAAAATCCCAATCCCAACAGAGGTGCAACATGACCCAACCATGCCCATGGGACCCACCACACAGACACCAAACCAATGCTATGCCACCAGCCATGCATTGATTGCCAACATGTCCCCTCAGTACACCAAATGCCACACACCAGAAATTAAATGATGCCTGAATGTATGAACATATCACACCGCAATACATCATAGCTGCCATTTGACAGCATCACTGATGACCTGCATCTCTTCTATCTCCCAGGCACCGATGAGGAAGGGTGAACACAGGACAGGGGTGCAAGTACATCCAGTGCACGCAAAGGGACCAGGGCCACCGCCACCCCCCAGTCCAAGAAAATGCCTGCAGCAACACCCAGTGCATCAAGGCATCAACCCTGCAGGGGGCACCTGCAGCGACAGAACAGCAGCAGGCACCCACAATAGTGGGAGCCGTTCTGCCAGCCACCACGGACGTTGTGTCCACAGAGGTGGATGATGAGGCTGGAATCATGTCTGGAATACCCACCCCCCTAAGCCCCATTGCCAGCCCCCACCCACCTGCGGAGTCTGAGAGCCTGGACGATCCGTGTCTCCATGACTCTGACCTTGGAGAATCAGACATTGGGATCTTCCAGGAGGACAGTGCCCAAGGACGAGGAGCCCACGCAAGTGCCTTCCACCACCCTGCCAGCCACCACCCTGCCAGCCAACACCCTGCCAACCACCACCCTGCCAGCCACCAGTACACCTGCGGCCGACAACTCCTTTGAGGCTCGCCTGGCAAGGGAAGAGGCCCACCAAGAGTCAATGTTGCAAATCATGCATCGACAGGTCGATGCTGGGAATGACCATAGCCATGGCCATTGCAGCCAATACAGCTGCTGTGGAGGCTTCTACGTGTGCATTCAGGGAGTGCATGGGGTCACTGACACAGGCCCTTCTTGCCAACATCCCGCAAATACAGCGTCAACACTTTGGCCCAGCCATGGGACTGACAATAGACACCTCCACTACAACAACCCCTTCCACCTCGGTGCAATCGAGCCCTGTGTGGTTAACGCACAGGAGCGCACGGCGCTCGGCCATGGCACCCCCAGACCCAAAAGTCTCAAAGAAATAACAGTATGGCCAATGACAATGTGAGGAACTACATTGGTGAAGGGAACACTGTTTGTTGCACACATGGGCACATTTGCGATCTGTGGGGTGGGTGAGGGAGTTTGTTGGGGTATTTTCTGGGGTTTGTGGGGTGGGTGAGGGAGTTTGTTGGGGTATTTTCTGGGGTTTGTGGGGTGGGTGAGGGAGTTTGTTGGGGTATTTTCTGGGGTTTGTGGGGTGGGTGAGGGAGTTTGTTGGGGGGGTCTAGGAGGGGGGAGTGGGCACATTTTTGCAGTTTAAATAATACACAAGTTGTGAGAAGAAAAATCCATGGCTGGACATTGTTATTTTTCGCGTGCATCCATTTACATGCATGGATTTACCCAGTAACATGGCATCATGTGTTGATCCAGGAAATCGGAAACAGCAATGGGTGATGATCTTCCTGGTGTCACATACCATTTGCACATTGATGGAGTGGTGTTGTTTGCGATTGCGGTACACGGCATCTATGGCATGGGGGACTATCAATTCCACATGGGTGCAGTCGATGGCACCGACACAATTGGGCATGCCTGCCAGTGCATGGGAGCCTACTTTAGTTTCGGCTATCTCCTGGGCAGTCCGTGGCAGGAATATGTGGGTGCTTGCGTGCTTCAGGAGGGCATCCAGCACTTGGTTCAGCATTGATGAAAATAGTGGTGTTGAAATGCCATGCAGCTGGCCCACTGTGTGTTGGTAGGTGCCTGTGGCCAGGAAATGTGGCACAGATACCACCTTTAGTAGTGGGGGGATGGTGGTGCATATTTGTATGTGGCTGGCAATGTCGTTCTGTATCATGTGCACTATGGTGGTGATGGTGTCACGGTCCAACCGGTACAGGGTGTGGATCTGCTCAGGGGTAGGGTTGAATGGGCTGGGTCTGGTGCGAGGTATTGCTGGCTGCCTACGAGGCTCTGGTGGCTGTGCGGGTGGTAATGGATGGGCCTGTCTCAACCTCCTTCTCCTCCTGTGTCTCCTCTGTGCTGCCTGTTCTTGCTGCTGTTGCTGTTGTTGTTGCAGTTGTTGCTGTAGTTGTATCAGTATAGGCAGGTACTCCTGCGCCATGTTTGCAAATGCTAGTGGTGGTATTTTGGTGTAGGAAGGGGTGTGGTGTTTAGTTGTGCTCCTTTTGTACTGGGCAACTCTGCATTGCCTACACCGGGGGGTTGTGGTTTGTGGGTATGCTCAGTTCATACTGGCACAGCCTCCTTTGACTCCACCTGTGGGGATTGTGTGTTCACCAGTTAATGTAAGCTAAGCAACCATAACTCACGCCACCACTGTGCACTGCTAAGACTAACACCCAGGACATCAAAGATGACATCACAAATGTCATTGATGGCATCACTGACTTATTTAGACAATCCAAATTATTTGACAGTAAAAAAATACCCATTTCACATGTCCGAGACAATGGCCCAGGCTTTCCACATATTTTTTGTAACTTTTTGAATGCTTTTGAGTGTTCAATATTTTCTCGAGGCACACCCCTCACCCCTATAAAAAGCCTCACCCCAGAGTTGATCTTCATTGTGCTTCTGGCTATTGCAGATTGACTTTTGCTGCCTTTAGTGCTCTAGCTGAGATTACCTCATCAACCCTAATGGCATCCATGCTACATCAGCCTCAGGACCACCCACAAACCCTCCTCCACCACCACCACCTCCCCAGGGGCCTGCAGAGGGGAACACGCTTGAGGATGTAGAGAACGAGGATGAAGAGAATGAGGTGGAGGAACGCCCTACTACCAGCACTCGCCGTGAGTCTTGGGTGTGGCAGTTGTTTACTGTTTATGGTAACGTATCAAAAGCACATGCGGACAAGGTCAACTATAACCAGTGCAAATTAGTGCTGAGTCATGGGAGACGTGGTTCATACAGCTTTGGTACGACATCCATGAAGCAACACCTAACTTCGTTCCACGGTGTGGATATTCGCAAGGTTGTATCTTGTTATGAAGGTAGTAGGTTGAGTTCCTCCACAGCATCCTCTGTTTCCGCTCCTCTCACCACAAGAGACACTCCTGTGGGAGAACGCATTCCTCCAGTTGCTTCACAAGCCATTTGCGATGCTGTTGACCCTTACCTTTCGAGGGTCACAATATTGTGTATGTACTGTGATGCAGTACTCTGCAGGGGGGAGAGTCTCGAAGTGCTTTCGAGATTACGGTCACGGACCACCAGAAGACCTCCTACCTACCAAAATAAGACTGACCCTACATCTTCCTCTCTCCACCTGCCTTTTCTTGTCCCTGTGGTTGGTGTCCCTTCCTTACCCTCCTTTGCCCTCCTCTCCTAGTGTGTCGTGTGTAAAAAAGCCAGAAAAAAATAAAACAACAAAAATCCCCCCAAAAAAGACTCTTTTCGGAGCTGCCTTTCTCAGTTTAAAAATAGAACTTTCAAATAAACAGTGCAGGTCCCGGCACATTTTTTAAAAGTCCGCGGACAGTCTTAGTACAGAAAAAAATTTGGGGTGCTGCCCTAGCAAAACCAATGCACTTTTCTCTGGGAGTAAGTGGTGGCAATGAAAAGAGCCTTTTTGTGGAGTTTTTGTGTGTTTGAAAAACTTGGAATCGTCAACATCTACCGCAAAATAGATGACTATAATTCCAAAAAAGGTTGCAATGCATGTTGTACATTTCTCAGAAAAATCTGATTGCCAGCATATGCAAGATGGACTCCATCTCTGTGAAAAATGAATGTGCTACGAAACATAATATTTTCATTGTGAAAAGAGGAAATGCCAAAATCTCTTAGAAAGGCACAAACAGCCTTATTGACATTGCGCCTCGCTTTCTCCATTTGTGGACCAAATGAGGAAGAACGCAGCCACATTTGTCTTTGCGCAATACGAGAAAAATTACTTGGGAATTTGGAAACCTGTCCATGACCTTCTCAAGTCCTTCTCTCATTGCAAATTGCTAAGAAATTCCACACACATGTCCTAAACTGTTCCCTCCACAATGAATTATAATTATGTCAGGATGACGCTCTGTCTGTAAAGTAGCACAGAGAGGTACCAAGTCCAGCCACTTCATTCCACGCACTCCATGCCAGTGTACATCCGCATGAGGGAATCCAAGATCTGCAGATACACCACAACATTCTGCATGCACCTCCAACCAATGTATCCATGAGTCTCCTAAAACCCAGATAATCTGTTTTCGAAAACACACATCCATAGCTATCTCTTCTTCTCTCAGGAAAAAGAAGTCCTCACTAAATCTCTCCTTACACAACACACCCACTAAACTTTACTGACCAATCCCTAGCTCCTCTCATTCTCATTTGCATGCCTCTCCACCCCAGAATGCCCGTATGTAATACGTGCGGTCAACATACTACCGCCATGTCCACTGACATGTAGAAGATCTGAGCATGGTGAATGTACATGTAAATAGGGTTCCCCATTTCCCCTTTAAGGTGGGCTCTGAAAAGAGCCATTTTTGTGTTTTATTTCCAGATGCCTGACAGACACCTGTTATTTTGTATTTTTTGTTTTTTTTTCTTCTTAATGTACTCCTAAAATCTTCCCATAACCTGTTCCAAAGTAACCCTTACATTCCAAAAGAACATGGCATTTCCCAAAAAAGATAGAGAAACACCAACTGCTTCAAAATAAGCAGCATTACTCGAAACAATATTCTCACTGTTACAGAGAAACATACCAGCTCTTAGCATGAAAGCACGCATGCCTCGATTGATTGCACACCTAGCAATGCTTTGATTAGGACAATAAAAAGAACTGTGGTCCCATTTTGCTCTAGGAAGTAATCCAGAAAAAAATTACTTTCGTATTTGGAATGATGTTGATTACTGCTTGAACCAACTGTTCCAAATCTGCCAACAAAGTAGGGGAACTCAGATAGCCCAAATAGAAAGCACCATAGTGCAAAACTTCCACATGGGTACTGTTCATCCTAGGCATATCTCTACAAACTTGGAGAATTGCCTCTACATTGCAGTCAGTAACAGCGCTCCACACCACCTCCACTCCTCTAACATCGAAATAGTTTGCCACATGCCTGCATTGAGAATACTCCTGTAAACCATGGACAAACATATCTCCGAGCACCAACACACTGACTTTCTCCACCTCTGCCATCTTCACTACGCACACTCTCTTTCTAGACAAATCAACAACATCAACATCTGATTGGCTTATCCCTACAGTCCCCTTTCCATGCTGGATTTGCTGGAAAACCCTGTATGTGGCACGCCCTACCCGTGGACAGCTGCGGTGTCCGTGCAGCACCTAACTCTTAGCCAGCCCTTCTACCCTTTCCACATCACTCTCGGTTCCATTCCCTCATTGGATACAGCTAAGCAGTCACACAACCATGCACCAATCACATCCAAGACCTCAACATCTAACTCCATCATAGAGTTCCGCACTTCAAATGCACTGTTGATCACTCTGAATACAAGTCTCATATCATTGGATAGCACCTACTATAAAAACTACTGTACAAGTCTTGAAGATTTCTACTTACAGCTTCATACATATTCACATGCATGATTACAAAGTACAGGTATTCATATTTTATTCAGAGTACATGTACAACTCTTATGATTCTTATAAACAAAGTATTGCCACTAAATCTGCATAGCCAATACATACATGCCAACGCTCCCGATTTACGCGCAAGACTCGATTTTTCATTGAAAAATGTCACAATTTTTTACTGTCTCCTGCCTAAATTAATGCTAATCCTAATGCAATCGTATGAGAAAAATAAATGTTCCCAATTTCTGTTGTGAAATCTCCCTCTCAGGTGCTCCCGATTGTTCGCATGTCTAGTTATAATATAAAATTATTCAAATTTTTCCCATCTACTATAATGACCTATCACTTCCAAACCTCTCTGCAATCTAGAACACAGCTGTAAAAAATCCAGTGAATTTCATGAACTTAAAATTCTACTCATTTGCGAAGCATGTTCAACTAACATACTGTAAATAACATATAAAGACTGCACATAGTCAAATGTAATGCATGCTTACACTATGTTCAAATATCAAACAAGAATACTACCACAAAAACATAAAAAATCAACGTGTACATTAACATCAATGCTATAAACACACAAAATTGCTAACTTCTTCCTTTTACAATTGCAGTGAAGACCACTCTCCTGAAAATCAGCAGCATCTAAACTACAAACAACATATCAGAAGAAATATGCTCATTAAACACAAAAAAGTACATACAATACTACCTTTATATTCTTACTGTTCCTCAAAGACAGTGTGCGGTTCATTCCTGTAATTTGCGCACCAAAAAAAACATTGATTTCTGTACCATTCTGCCCACAAATCTGCATTTATTAAACAGAGATTAGCAGGCAGAATGACACACAAATTCCTGTTTTCTTTTTGACACAAATAAAATAATCAACCCTTAGAATATTAGTACTACAAAACAAAGAAGTATTTTAATTTTATACCATTACGTTTGCTATTAATGCTTCTCCTCACCACTAGCTCACTTTCTACTCTCATCTGAACCACAGTGTAGTAACATACAAAGAGAATAATAGCTTTCCGAACTCATTGTAACTGCCCAATGCACATTCACACACCACCACATCGATCTTTCCCATCAAACTCATACACGCATGCACACAGCACACAAACATTGCAAAACAAAGCAACCCATACCTTCTTTTTTTTCAACAGACCCCAAATAATGCCTACCAAAAAGCAAATCTGTAAAAAGCAATGCAGAAAAAGAGCAAATGAAAATAAAAGTGTCCAAAATAAGCATCAATCTCTACCAGAATTTGTTCAAAATGTTCAAACAAAACAACTAATGCAGTCATTTAACGTAACAAAAGAAGCTTCTCGTACAGAAACTTTGCCTCCTCTATCAAAATGTAAAATGAAACAGAAAGTGATTAACAAGAATTCAGATATCACTACTGCTAACACTGCTCCTATAAATCTTGATGTAGTCACAAGTAACCATACCAAAAAAAGTATTTTAGCAAAAATGTTCCGCCACAGAATCCTTCAGAATCTGATAAAAACAGGAGCAAAATCGCGCACAACCCTTAAAACCTACCGTAGATAATTAATTATAGAAGCTCTCGTAGACAGTGTAATCCTTCTCAAAAGGAAGTTATTTATTTTATTTTTAAACAGGAAGAAACCACTAACAAAACTAAGTACTAAACTACAAAAAAACTTCTCAATAAATGCAATGTCAACAAAAATAACTTCTTAAATATCTCTGGAGGTGAATGGAGTCACACCACAAGCACAGAACCATATTTTAATGAGGAAACATAGAATCAAAACCAAACAAACACAATTGCCATCCATATGAGTGGACGAGGTTATGAAAAAATTAATAATACCATCATGGAACAAGAAACACTGCTTACAAAAATATCCCCAGAAAACTCAGAATTACCTCTCCATTCGACTGAACCAGAACATCCAGTATACAAATGGCCGTGCATCTCAATGTGTAACATTCCCAACAAATCTTTAAAATCTTTATGCCAGTTCCTCAATCAGTATGTGAAAGGTAAAGACAAAATCACAATGAAAGTGCTGCAAAATATGGATACCTGTCCATTGCGCAAATACACAGGACTACAAGGACATTCATTAGCCTGCATTTCAGGACATATTTGCAAAAGCACCTTCAATTATATCAAAATTATATCAACACATCATTCAATTGTAAGAAATCTAGTCTATAAACTGTACTATGCTAAAAGTCCTGCTTTAGAACTAGCCAATTTAAATAACACTCTTCTACATGGTACACCCAAAGACCTACAAGAAGAAATCAACCGTATCCAGAGAAAATATTGTGGAAGTGAAAGCCACTTACAAAATGCATTAGCTTTACAACAGACTAGCAACAATTCTGCACATGGCCACCTTCTACTACACACATACAAAAAAGAAATACTAAAATTTAAAAGTACATCCACTGAAGTACCATGGGTGTGTGTGTTGCCGCAGAACCTTTTACAAAAGTAACATAAAACTATAGATATAACATACAAAATAGAAGACAATGACGATTCCAAATGGTTTGAATTAGCTCTCTACCTTTTAGCAGAAAACAAATATGAAATAAATGACCCCTTAATACTTTGCAGTTACTGCACTACAAAACTTGACAACAACCAAAACTCCTTCACGTGCTATCACAAATAACTTCGAATTATTCCCACTACCAAAACACCTGCAACAACTCTATTTATATGAGAGCATCCTAATTCAAACAGTACACCCATTTCAAGCAATAATACGCCTTCAATCAAAAACAGCAAAATTACCTCCCTCTGAATTGGTAAAAGGAATTTGTGGCAAAGTAGTTTATTTACCATTAGATCTGACAGAAAATGTGCACACTCTAGGAGTGCAACGTCCAAAAGAGCAATCTTTAATTGTCTTAGTAAATGGAGTACCATCAAAAGACAAAAAAATTTGGCAACAACTCGTGGACTTACATAAAGTTAGACAAGCCTGCAATATCTAAAAGACAATAATGAGTGCTACAAAGAAATACATATTGAAGAAAACTTAAGGGGAACAACTGAAATAATTCAAGAGTCACCAGAAACTGGTCAATTTGAACTTCTGGATCTTGCTGCAGTATCCAATATTTTAGACCATTATACAATTCTGCCATTGCACTCTAAAGGCAGCATAGATGATGCACTAGAAACGTACCAAATGCGACAAACCAAAGGATCACCAATAAGCATATGGGAATAAAGTATAGAAGCACATGCTTTTCCTCTACTATTTCCTACTGGCAAAGGAGGAAGGTACGATATTAGACCCACTCAGATAACAGCATCAGAATATCACTCATTACGAATGCATTCTGAAGATCTCAGATTTAGACAAAATGTGGAATACATACTCCACCTACTCTTTGAAAGTGAACTAGCAACTATATGTTACTGAGTTGCACACATATTGAAATCGGGAACCCACTTTCAAAATATGTCAGCTACACAATTAATACAAAAGTGCAAGAAAAAGATGACGTTTTAAATCAAGCATTACAAATCTGTTTGCAAACATGCATGGTACAAAAGAATACTGGTTCTGACGTCACAGAGATGTACGTTGGATGATCAGAAACCTTGGACCACCCACTTGGTTTGTTAAATTAAGTTGTGCAGAATATGCATGGGGAGATTTACATGATTTCCTACGCATATCAAACAAAAACAAAACAAACATAGATATACTAACACCTGGAGAACTTTGCTCTCTAGATCCTGTTAATGTTTCAAGATATTTCCACCATCGTTTCATTGCATGCAACACTTCTTTTGGAGAAAAGAATACCAAGCCAGAGGAGCACCACATATCCACATGCTTTTATGGATTAAAGATGCTCCTAAATTTGGTCAGGACAGTGATGCCACTGTTTTGCAGTTCATCCAAAAATATGTCACTTGTGAAATCCCTTCACAAACGAGACATAGTGACCTTCATGCACAAATTGTACAATTTCAAAGACACAAATGTGGCAAATATTGTCGTCGCAAATACAAAAAAAAGGGAAATACTACACCAAATGCCCCTTTGGTTTCCCTAGACCAGTTACAGAAAAAGTCATCACTGAACCACGTGTCCTGAAGCCAACCAAGCATCTCCAACCCTATGGCATCTATAGGTGTTCAGCACGCCATTTTTGAAGAGGTAACAAAAGACATTGCACATGGTGTACAACACTAAATTAAAGAATGTACCTGCCAAAATTACAAACCTATACTGCTATACGTCAGTGGTGAAGCTGGTTGAGGCAAAACATTCTTAATCAAAATCATCAGCAAATCCTTCAACGATTGACAAACAACAAACTGCCAGCTGTTGTAACTGCTCCCACAGGATTAGCTACCTACAACATAGGCAGTGTCACTTTACACCGATTACTACTCCTTCCAGTCGAACACCTAAACAAATTACACTATTACAAACTTTCTACAGAAGCTGCAATGGAACTACGCAGAGTATTAAAACAAATGAAAATGCTACTATTATATGGAATGAGCATGGTTTCCAACCTAATGTTGGCTTTGATTCACCTCAGATTGCAAGAAGTACTTAAAACAATCTACAAAGAACTCTTTGGAGGAAAAAACATTATTGTTTTCGGAGATCTTCTTCAATTGACACCAGTGAAAGGTGAACCTTTTTTAGAACCCTATGACACAAACTCTGCCGTAAAACTGTTGGCAGCATAGGAAATGTCAACCTTTGGCAACATTTCCAATACAAAGAATTAACAGAAAACATGCGCCAATCTGCAGACCTCACCTACGCCATCATTTTAAAAAGTATTAGAGTTGGTGTACTATCTCAAGAAGCACAAACAATATTAAAAACCCGAAACATCCATGCACTTTATAGCAATAACTCATGTGCTACTGTTATGGAACAATTAGCACACAAAAATGTCAATTGTATGGCCGTAATGCCAACTCTTGCAAGCTGTTCCAAATTCAATGAAACAATGTTAAAAAAGAAAAGCAACAAATAATTGAAATTTGCTCCACAGACAAACTGGACGTGCATGGTATGACACTACCAATGTGTCAACAAGCCACAAGAAGACTAAACACCTTAGAAAATTCTATCTCCAACACAGCTGGGTTTGAGAAATTATCCTTAAACTGTACAGTAATGCTTAAACGTAACCTTGACGTGAAACAAGGACTAGTTAATGGAGCACTGGGTACAGTTGTTGGCTTTCAAACATACCCACGTGACAACAACATTCAGTTTGTCAATATTCTCTTTGACAAACTTTCAGAAGTAAAAAGGATAGGGCGCTCAACAGCTGAATTCCTTCTCTTCAAAGACATGTATGTATGCAGAGAACAATTTTCTCTAACTCTTGCATATGCAGTCACCATTCATAAATCCCAAGGTCTTACTTTGACAAAGCATTGATAGATATTGGTAACACAGTCTTTAAAGAAGGCATGACCTACGTAGCACTATCAGGCTGATGCACACTTGACGGTCTATTTCTAATCAACTTTGATGCAAGTAAAGCCTCTAGAATACAATAGACTATGTTCACTATAGACCCCCCACCTAACAGCATATCCTGTTCCACAAAAAGGAAACTGTTGTAAAAGAAAAGTAATTCAAACTGAAAGGCAACATAATCTGACTGCAAATCCTCCAAAGACAGTAAAAGAAGCTAATACTTTAATACAATTCCCATAACCAAAGAAGAACCTATTAGTCAAAGTAACTCAGGTAACTTCTTCAAAGAAGCAACACACACTCTGAAAAAATGACTTCTACACAGAACTATCTGGTCCATTCAAATTTTCAAATGTAACTGGTGTAAGTTGTTACGCAAAAGTAGCAATGAATATTCTATTTCAATTGCCACCAATTGGTGACAACATTTACTTACACCGTACAGACCGATTGTGTTTGCAAATGTTAGTCCTTCATAGAAACGAAACAAACAATCCTGACAACACGTATAGTGTTCATGGAATAAGACAAGAATTGAACTACTGTGTTGGAATGGTGAAATTCACTATATCATTATTACACCCATAGAATGAAACATTTGAACTGCGGCATATACTCAATTTGCACCCAAGACTCTAGGCCCTGCCCACAACCACCTAATAGATACTCGATTCTATGAGTGTGATCTATAGGTGTGATATGCTGTGGTGGTTGTGGCCAGGGCCTAGAGTCTTGGTATCACAACCATGGTGACTTATAACGCAGTATGACACCCATAGATTGAAAAACTTTAACTGCGGCATATAGTCAATTAAAAAGTCTGCTGACACCACGCGTGTCCTTAGAACAGTTTCAACGTGCCTGCGCACAGCACGGACAGGAATACTATCCTTAGAACACCCCTCATTTTCAGTAATTACGAACATCCCGGACAGCGAGGGCATGGCTAATACATCAGTACACCTGCCACCTAAACAAATACAGTATTTCACCCATCTCTTCTTCCCTAAACCTCCCCAAGCACTCTTGCACACCAAAACACTCCCAAAACTGCATTTCGCCTCTGTTCACCGCTGCGCTGTCGGCGGATTCAAGATGGCGGTCACATCGGAACAATCTCATGCAAATCACGCCTCACTTCAGCCAATTGGCGGACACGTCACGTGTCCATGGACATGACACAAAGCCATTAGCCAATCGGTGTCCTGCCCGCGGAGCGAACAGGGAAGTGTCTCTGGGGAGCAGACCTAGATATGACTAATATTTTTAGACCTACTTTTTGATCATTTTAAACTACTGGATGGATTTTCACCAAATTTACAAAAGCACACTTTTGGGACCAAACTGCTGCTCCTGCTGCAAATTTGGTGAAAATCCGTCCAGCGGTTTCCTCTGTAGCCATGCCCAAAGTTTTTCCCCCATTCGGTCTATGGGAACAAAGTTTTGGGACCCCCCTATAACTTTGCCCCCCCTGGACCAAACCTCACCAAGAGTGGGCCAAACATTTTTTTTTGCAAAGTTTGGTGAGGATTCGTCCAGGGGGAGCGGAGTTATAAGCCGCCAAAAAGTGCTCTTCCTATGGAAACAGCAACTTACACGGCCACAGAATATAGCACCCTCTTTGTTGTTTATCAGATGGTTCTATTCTGACCTGTGCCCATAGATAAATTAACCTGTACTTGCAAGCAGATCATGGTAGTGAATGAATGGGAATGTGTGGCCACAAGGGCAAATGTCAAATTGTTATTTAATATGTACCCAGCACAACATGTTCCCGATCCTGCATGCCACTTTGATGAGCCCAGCTGACCGATCGACCCGAAAAACGGTGTTCACCCCTAGTGACCAATCCCGATCCACTGTGTGATCCACTGTGTGTCTCCTAGGCCTTCCCCCTGTTTGATGATGATTTTGATGTATAAAAACTGTTTGTAACATGTTTTCTGCAGAGCGCTCTTGGCGTGAGCAGAGTAGATTCTGCTTGCCCTATTTAGATAAACTTTTTTTAACACCAGCACTTGGTCTTGGTCTCATTCCCTCCAGGGATGTGTCCTGATAGACTCTATTGAAGTGATTTGACTGTATTTTTGGGGGCCTCTCACTTTCACTGTCCTGAAACACTCAAGGGAGTGTGAGCACATCACTATCATAGATTAAGGCTTTTATGAGTAGCCTTTGTTTTTGACTTATGAATCACATGTGAAGAGACCACAAATGTATCCATTTCAGCCTTCTATTTACTGCTATTTGATTTAATTATGCAGGGTGCTGTTGCTCCTCTTGGCCTCTAGAGATGTGTTCACTCTATCTCACATTAACTTTGTATTGTTTTAATTAAACAGCAGTTTGGCTCTCACAGATGTTTTTTTCTTCCTCCATCTATGAAGAATATCCCACATTCAGAGCTTATCCACGTACTCCCTTTGTGCTCTGTGTGTATCCTTTAAAAATAGCAGTCTTAACTCTGGGCCAACCTTGACTTATCGTCGGCTCTGCACAAAGAGCTGTTTTTCCGTGTCTCCTGATTATACAGCCTCGGCCTGTCTCTGAGGTAGCTTGGTTGAATTCGCCATGAGCCAGCATCCATTTATTCCTACTATTGCCCTCCTTGCCATGTTTTATATTCCTCTATTGAAAGCTTCTATATGTTTTCTTTCTGAATTGTATTGCTGCATATTTACAGTTATTGGTCAGTAAGTTACTTCATCTTCTTTAGATCCATGATTATTTTAGCTTCATGTACATGTTATTCTTAGTTCTTCAGTTACATTTTTACTTCTAAGTATTTTCATATCGTTTCAGCATATGTTCATATATATTCTTTATGACACAACTTTGTCCTTGTCAGATTTCACTTTAACGTCCATCCATAATATTCATTGATGCATTCTAACATCTTTGCACGTGACATCCTTCCATGTATAATTCTTCTATACATCATCTTTCCACACTTTCAGTGTGAAGGTATATTCTATATGACTGACAGAGTGCATAACATCCCTCATACACTTGATGCAGTATGGGAAAAATGTAGAGAGTCCAATTTATTGCTCTTCTGTGACTGTTCCAGTATGACGGTGGTGAGTGGGTGGGATCTGGTGAGATTGCGTCTACCTGCTTCTCTACACTAAAAAAAAAAAAAATACTTCAGGAAACACAATATGCTTTGAAACCTTCTAAATCCCTCCAAATGCCCTCTAATTATGATTGTGTCCTTTTATTTTCCTGACTGAAGAGGGTTTAACATGCCGGGAGGATCGCTCAGGGGCAACACATGTATCTTGGAAGCAATACAACACATAGCAACCCAGGTTTCAATCCCGTACTCGCACTCAGAATCTGGTCTCTGGTAATAAGCGGGTTATAAAAGTATAATTATATTTATTTTAGTTATAATTATAGTATGCAAACTTTTCCGTAGTTGACAATGTGGTTAAATAAAACTCTCTCAAAGACTTTTGATTGGTGTGCCAGAAGTGAAACATGGCTTGTAGGGTTATTCAGCTTCTTTTAGGATAGCTATAACTGTGGCTATTAAATGGAAGGCTGGGAATATACCTGTTGAAAGACAGATATTGAAAAGGTAGTCGAGGTATCTTATTGATTTTTGAGAAGTAGAAGGCGAAGTTGTCAGAAGAGAGAGAGGACAGTATGGAGTGGATTTTAGAGGAGGAAACTTGTCCAGAGGGTCGTAAATAGCACATGAGTGTACCATCAGAGACAGTATATATAATATGGAGATAGGTCTTGGCATGGTCAAGATAGAGGAACACTGAGTGCAGATTCCATTTTCTTTTTTGATCGAAGATGAATCGATGGGACAGATCAGGGGAAGAGAGAGATGGAGCAAGGAGCTTTTCATTTTAATAGGGTGCCGATACCATGGTAGCATGAGGGAACATTTGGAAGGCTTTCCTATGCTGGCATGGCATTTACACCCTGATTGGAATAGGGTGTCTCTTCCATTCCAGCATGGACAGTGTTGGCTTGGTGGCTTGGACACCCGAGGCCCATATCTGTATGTTGTGCTTGTCTGGAGAAAGTGTGAAATTCAGGTGTCAAAACAGACTTGGGGTTACCTGTGTTTTAAGCTTTCCCCTTGGCGCCCAGGTAGGTGCACCCACACATGTGAGGTACCATTTCCATCGGGACACCTGTGGGAACGCGGGACGGTAGGCCATGTATTGTTGGTGGCGTGTTTCGATGGGTGAGCCAAGTGAAATGTGCAGAAAATGTATTTTTTTCCCCACATTTTGGACTTTGCGGGGGTGTCTGGGTAATAAAATCTGGGCCGATTTGCGCAAATCATACCTCTGCGGATTCCCACGGTGTCCTCTTTTTGGAAATGCATGGGGTTTCCTGTTTTCCTTGGTCGCTTGGACACCCGAGGCCCATGTCTGCATGTTGTGCTTGTCTGGAGAAAGTGTGGAATTCAGGTGTCAAAACAGACTTGGGGTTACCTGTGTTTTAGGCTTTCCCCTTGGTTCCCAGGTAGTTGCACCCACACATGTGAGGTACCATTTTCATCGGGACACCTGTGGGAACGCAGGACGGTAGTCCACATGTTGTTGGCCGCGTTTCCCGATGGGTGAGCTGAGTGAAATGTGCGGAAAATGAATTTTTTTCCCCACATTTCGGACTTTGCGGGTGTGTATGGGTAATAAATTCTGGGCCGATTTGAGCAAATCATACCTCTGCAGATTCCCACGGGTGTCCTCTTTTCGGAAATGCATGTGGTTCCCTGTTTTACTTGGTGGCTTGGACACCCGAGGCTCATATCTGTATGTTGTGCTTGTCTGGAGAATGGGTGAAATTCAGGTGTCAAAACAGACTTGGAGTTAATTGTGTTTTAGGCTATCCCCTTGGCGCCCAAGTAAGTGCACCCACACATGTGAGGTACTGTTTTCATCGGGACACCTGTGGGAATGCAGGAAGGTATAACATTTGTTGTGTTTGTGTTTGTGTGGTTTTCATTATGTTTTGACCCATTTGCTGGTGCCCTTTGTCACACAACCCTTTAATTTCCAAAATGTGACCTATATTTAGTCGCTGCTTTAGGCACCATACACTTTTGTAACCTGCACAAGTCACCTACCTTTGAAAAGGACTGCCTCTGCTCTTTCAAAAAATGTATGCTTGCCATTCCTCACCATATTGGTTTTCCAGATTTACACATGCTAAGTGCGTCTGTTCAGGCCGTGAAGATAAAACTCCTGTGTGCCTGGCTCAGTGTTTGGCTTGTGGTATTGCTTGTTTTGGAAAACACTACAAAAAATGTGTGCTTTCTTAACTGCAAGAGTCGGGGGAATATAGCGGAGCATTGCTTTACTCAAAATTCATAGAAGCCATTGCCTTACCAAGCCAACAATTTCCAACACATTTTTCGGTCATTTTCCCGCTTTTCCCCCAATCTATGGCATTTTCCTCTACGTAGTTGTTGACTGACCTACGCAAATCACCCCTTTCTAAACTTGGAATTTTGTCTACTTTTCAGAAATATATGCCTTTCTGTCCTCCAATTCGGCTTTCCTACCCTTTTCTTCCATTCCGTCCATGCATGTCCAATTGGCAAAAATGGCCAAAATCGCCTACCTCTCACAAAACAGTTGATAATCACATGAAAATATTTTTTTTACGTTTCCACTCAACCTGTTCTTGAAAGCCAGGAGATTGGGGAATTTAGCACAGCAAACCATTTATTCCTAGCTCTTACAAGGAAATAACCAGAGGCTTCTTTGTACATCATTTTATTGGCATTTCTTTTTTTTAAAACAAATTTTCGCCTTTTTGGCTTATTTTCTCTCACCCCCCTACAGCAAGCTAGGGTTCCTGGGTGGTGCTACGAACGCCTACATGTGGGAAAATTGCCAAATTTGGCTGAGACATCTCATGTAGCAAAAAAGTTACAAGGCATTGAATGGCCACATACCGAAATCACCAAAAAAGGCCCTGACACTGGGGGAAATACCCATGGCACTTAAATGGTTAAAAAATAAATACTCTCGAAATCCCTTCTCCATGCAGGGGGCCCACAGCATGGGAGTCGAGTGTCAGGGCCCCAGGCCAGGTCACACAACAGAATGTATCTTCATAGATCCCGTGCACGTCATATTGAATAAAAGACAATTTTTGGAACATAAGAATGCCCACAATTTAAAATGCATATCATGTCTGTGATAGTTATTCCGCAGGAAACCCTTTTGAGTGAGTAATGTAATTTGGACTCCACAGTTTTCATTGGTCACAATACTAACTTTAACAAAAGCACATCAGTAAATTGCAAGACCTATAATAATAATAATAATTCAGCATTTATATAGCTCTACAAACCCTCAGATATCTGAGCGCTGCTTATTATTACCCACGGTGTGTGGTGCTCATTTATCGAACTCAGAAGGATGAAAAGCTGAGTTTGGCTCTGCCGGGATTTTAACCTGCTCCAGCAGGCTCTGCACAGATGTCAATACGAGCGCTCTACTCGCTGTGCTATCGGACCATATAGATGTATATTTTTTTTAAATGTTGTAGTTTATTGACAAACTTTTTCACTCATAGAACATATTTCTTACAAAGTTTACACAGTCAAAAGAAAAAGAAAAGAAGGGAAACAAATCCTAAAGGTCGACCGAGATCTTGGTGTTGAGCATGGATCCTTTGATAGACAGTTCATTTTCAAAGTTCTGACCTTACTTCGCATCAGTTCTTATGATTCAATGTTCAGTAGTTCCCAGAACCGTATGATCACAATTGTTAATTTCTTGTCCTTTACACTCAGGATTAGCGCCCATCTTTCAGCTGAGTCTAGTGGGGGCGGTGGAGCCAACCATCTTGCCCTGAGCAAGTTTCTTTGTTATTGGAGTGCAATACACTCCATGATCAGATGAAATAATGTTTCTGGTTGCATGGAGTCTTCGCAGTAATCAGCAAAATGTTAGTTCATTGGATATTTTCTTGATGATTCCTAGGCGCTGGCGGGTTGGCAAGAGATTGAGTCATAGCCTCAGAAAGGTATCTCTAATCTTGCGGTCTGGGAATTGGCAGAGGTATGCCGGAAGTTGATGATAAGCTCTATGGTCAATATTGTAAATCAGGGACAATTTGTAGGTAGCATTTATTGCAATGGTTCTCAACCATTCATTTCTTTGCAGCAAGACATATATACCAATTTGGCAAGATTCTGAACAGGATGTGAAGCTGGATTTTTCTGCATTATGTCTTGTGCCCAGTCTTGTGAAGCTGGACTCATGGGTGAGAGCTGAGCTCTGGAACAGATCCGGGAGTTTCCTGTGTTATTCCTGGGCCTTGGGACAAAACAATTCCCCTGTGCATTCTGGCACCTGGATATTTTCTTTTACATAGGCCACCGCTGCTACGCCAGCACAGGGAAGCCTTTGAAAATCTTCCCTGAGCTAGCGAGATGGTGGAGCCTACCTGAAGGGTTTTTGAGGGAGGTGTGGTTGGACTAAAGTTTTGAAAGCTGGTCATCGTATGGTATATTGATATGCCTGGGCAGACTTATGTCTCTGTCACTGAATGTCTGCTGCTGCTGTTACGTTAATAAATGTTTTCATCGAAGTAGTCTGCTGTCACAGGTGATAAATCTGACAGGCACTTGGTAGCACCCCTTTCCCATTGGAGCCCATGGCTGTCTTCTTTCTGCAACTTCCTCAAAGTGGGAGGCTCCCAGCTCCCTTGCTGGCGCCGGTCGTGCCTGCGTGGGAGGGGGAGCTAGTGATATTTTAGCATAACATGCTTCTATAAAGATTTACACGTTGTCAGGTTAATGCAAATTGTGTAGCTTGCAAGTAAACTTGATAAGGCAACAATTGTGTAGGCCTTGAAATCCAAAACCTAAATATTTGTACCAAGTAAAGCTTGGAAGATGTGTGCTCGAGTATTTATATTAATGGTAAGGTTATTTCTCTGCTTAATAGTTTAGCAAAATGATGTGACCCTGTGCAAAAACATTAAACTCACTGTGGCTTAATTGAACAAACTGGAGTTGGAGTAAGTAAGTTCATAGTATATGAAAGAGGATGCACTAACAATGAGGCAGATTTAGTGATTTAACGTACGAAACGGTGCCCTTCCATGCTGCTCTGTTTGTGGTCCATAAGACGGCCGCCTAGGATTGCATTAGTGTGGCATTGTCCCACCGTCAGTATCATTTAACTTGATTTGACAGGACGATATATATCCTACTAGACATGCAATGCACCAGAAATTCGTGCATAACGGGGGAACTGCAATAGATCCAACATTGGGTGTGGGTGTCACCTCAGCATACCTTCTGTGAGCCCTTGCAACTTCCATAATGTGGCTTCCACACCTCCATGTCAGGCGTTTCGTCACAATACACTGTATGCAGTCAGTGATGGTATTTCGTCATGAAATAAAGGATGCTCTGTTCTGGAGGTGAATGAAGGCGGATCTCCAGCAGAGCGAAACCCTTGGCAGTTCCACAGGCCGTACATGATATCTGCTGTCCCCCTCACCCTACTATTTCAAATTATCCATTCTGCTGTAAAAAGTAGTCCAAATTAGCCAAATAATGGGAAATTTGCACACACTTTTTTTCTTAAAATACTGTAGGGGGTGGAAAAGGCACCACATTTTGTTAAGCCCAGTGCGCCGCCTGAGCTAAAACCTGCCTTAATTATGTGGCAACATGGTGGAACTTTCCTCAGAAAATTCAGGCACAGAAAAGTACAGGAAAGGAAAGAACCTATTCAATTCAAATTAGTTTCGTAATGCTCTCACATGTTCGGATCCACTCAGGGATGGCACCATGGTTATAAGATAGCCAATCAATCTCCCAGATAAGGAAGAGGATGGGAAGCAGGGTGACATGGCTGCGTAGTGGAGCATCCCTCAGCTACAGGAAGAGAAATGAGTGTCCTTCCATCATTTGATAACGTCAACCAGTTAGTTAGAGTCTTGTCTTAATATTGCAGCTGATTCTCCCAGGTCAGTCAGAAGAGTGGAAGGAGACTGATGTGTCCACAGCGTGGAAATGTCCTCTAAGGATGCAGGCTGGGACAACTACAGGAGGACGAATGAGCCTCTACGTTTCAAAATCCTTACATCACTTGTAACATGATTTCTTTCAATAATAAGAGTCTTTGCATGAGCCCCAGGACCCGAGGTAAAACAGAGGAGGAGCAGGGTAATCTAGCTCTGGATTGGATCATTCCACATAGGTTGCGATTAGGGCCATTTACAACAAGTTCTATAGTTGCTGCAGGATCTGGAGGTACCTGCATATGGGCAAATAAATGTACATGCTGTGGCTGCAATGCTCTTGGAGTCCTAGCTGTTCAGCCCTTGATAATGCCAGTAACAACATCGTCATGCTTGATGTGTGTATCTCCTTTGGTGGGCATGGTTATCTATCTGACACTGCAGCCAGGCTGGACTTTGTGGCTTCTCCAGCCTGAGTGTATTATTTATGTCATTATCTACAGTTCTAAAAAATACACCTGATGTTTGCGTGGCTCCGAGACTCATCTAGAGTCCCTCCAGTGGTTCATGCCAGCATCTTTGGAGACATTTGGAAGTGCAATTTAACTTGTGGTTGGGGATGGCACAGCATGTGCAGGGGTGTGAATGGGACTCACACACATCATGGAGGTGTCATAGCAAGTCTGGAACCAAGTGTTCATTTTCTTTTTGAAAGATTATTTGTTTTGGTGCCATTTTGATTAGACTAGTCAGTGATTTTGAAGTTGAGACATGTATGAGTGTTTCCTCTCGTTGTTGAATACCAACACTTTTTTACCAGACTGGCTGACTCACATTGAGGCCCAGTGTATCTATTGCCAGTGGCGGTAATGACAGCAAATCCCCTCATTGAATCCTATCAGACTCCGTGAATCGGGATATACACTGTCACTCTGGCACCCGTAATCCACGGCAATGCTGCCGGTTCGGGTGGAGGAAACAGTATCTACATTTGCCAGTATCCTATAGGCTCTAGCGCAAGTATACCGGCAGGGTCGAATAAGGCCCACTGTATCACATTTATATACTAAGCAAAGTGAGTTCTTACATCGGTTAAAAATTCTCTAATTGTTCAGTGTTCTCAGCTAAATGACCCAGATTTGAGAATGCACAAATCCATCTTGGGATCAAATTCGTTAACTTCATCCTCAATTGGTAGACCTGATGTTGCACACTTTTTAAAATCTGTATCAACAAAAAGCCTCTGGAATGTGTGGTCCTTGGTAATTTATAAGACTTGAGGTGATTTCAGTATGATAGTTGGCATACTTCTGGATCACTCTAGGATTAATAATTTGCCCTTCATATTATGAATCATCCAAACTGGTGTGGTGTTCATGCCCAAATCCTGCAGGATTCTGTTAGATACCTTGAGACAGCAATGGTGCATACTTTGGCAGACCTGAAGGCGTCATACTTGAGGTTAACATGTCAAGGGTTTTATTTAACAAAAAAAGGAAAATGCCTAAAAGGGATTTCCCAAACTACAAACTACACTAAGAGTGCTTGTCAATTGTCTAAACCAAAGTCCTCAGTCCAACTCCTGTTTACTATCTGACCCTACCACTTTAGAAAAACAACATAAAATGAGGCAGAGCCATAGCTCCCAAGCTCTTTCTTCTTCTGGCCAATGTTAGTTAGATCTCTCCAAACGTACTGGTAGTCGGACAAAATGTTTGTTCTTAATGGTTCACAAAAGAAAAGTTGGCAAGCCGCTTTTTAAGATCCTAAGGAACATGTGCAAGTCTTTGTATAAACCAAATGTCTCAAGTTCTTGAAAGGAAAAGGTTACATTGTTTGTCCATTTCCACCAACATGGACCTTTTCTTTCCCATAATGTTCTGCTTTGTATAGATTCCTTGAACGCTTCCTGTTCCCTTCTTGTAACAATGTCTCTTGTGTCATTAGGGCTTTCCAGGCCCCTTTGGTCCTCTGGAATACTTATTCCTCCCTATTGGTTTAATTCCACTTGCCTCCCTCCACTCTGGGATACCCTGGTACCTTCTATGCCTTCTGGTGTACTCCAGTGGGATGTAATCTCTGGCATTCTCATTTTCCTGTTTGTCTCTGCAGTCTCTGTGATCCTCACAGTGAGAGTGTGAGATTCATTTGTCTATTGTTCTCTGGTATCCACATCGGTTCTCAGGATCCAGACCCACCATGGCTGTAGAAAGGGAAGTAGATGTTTTAAAAACTGTTGACTTATGTTGTTCCTGAGGAGGAGCCCTTCGGGATATCGAGTCCCATAGTCAACAATTACAAGTATGAACCTGTCTCCCAATTTAGATGTTTCTAATGGTCCTTCTATATCCATGGCTATGCGGGAAAATGATACCTCAATGATTAGAAGTTTTTGTAATGGGGCCTGGGACACCAGAGTGGTTGCAGTTGTTTGGCAGACCTCATAGGTCATGGAATAGCTCTTTTCATCTGCAAAAAATGGGGTATCATCTGGCTTTAGGCTTTCCCTATTTTCGGCTCACAGTGGTTAGATGGGAATGTTCCCGCTCCAACATTATTCTCCTGTGGCTTTGGGGGATCACCAATTGAGCCCTTGGAAGTGTGTCTCTCATGGTGTTCCTTCTAGAAATCAATCCCTTTTTGATGAAGAAGAAGGGCCCAGCTTGGCTTTGCCCATGTTCTTCTGACGTTACCCTCCCAAAGGCCTCATTAAGGGTGGGATCATTCTTTTGGGCAAAGGCACAGTCGAGTAATGGGACGACGTTCTCAGCTTCTATTATGGGTGTCTCATTACTAGGGAGGTCAGCAGAACCAAATGCCAATTACCCCCTTACTGTTCCCATTAGTGTTCCCAACTCTTAGGGAACAAGGATGAGGGCCTGTTCAAGGATCCTCTGGGCTACAGCATTCCCATCCTTTAGCACGTAAGTGTTGAGCCATGGTTATGAAGTATTATCTTAAACTCTCCCCGGTAGTTAGGATCTATTACCCCAGGTGCAACACCCAGAGCATATCACCAGGCAAGACCTGACTTTTTGCCAGTTTTGCATAAGTTGCAGGTGGAGGGGAAATGCCAAGACCAGTAGGTATTAATTGTCCTTCGTTAGGGGTATATGAAACTCCTCTATGCTGTATAAGTCATGCCCTGATAGACTGTGGGGTTGCCAGTGTGGGAGCCTTGGCCTTGATGGACACATTTGTGACTATCAGGGATCCCAGACTTCTATCAGCCGGTTTAGATCCCACTTTGACACCTTATTTGGTGGACCAGAAGAAAGAGTCGACTTCAACGTAACATTTCCACTAGCTCGCTCTGCCACTTTAGAAAGACAACATAAAATTGAGCCAGGCTTTAGCTTCCCAGCTCTTGCTTTATCCGGCCAATGTTAGTTGTATCTTTCCGAAAGTATTGGTCGTAGGACAACATTTCCATTCATAACGGCTCACAAAAGAAACATTTTCAAGTCTCTTTTTAAGTTCCTCAGGAAAATGTGCTGGTCTTTTTGTTTGTCTCAAGTTCTTAAAGGGCAGGTGTTACAATGTTAGTTTGTTTCCAACAACCTGGACCTTTTATTTCCCCAAATGTTATACCTTGTAGAGATTCGTTGAAGCCTTCAGGTTTCCTTCTTGCAACAATGTCTCTTAATGCTTTAGGGCTCTCCAGGCCCTGTTGGTCCTGTGGATAACTTTTTCCTCTCTCTTGGCTTAATTCCACTCACCTCCCTCCAGCCTGGGCAACCCTGGTACCTTCTCTGCTTTGGATGTGCTCCAGCAGGATGGCGTCTATGGTTTTCTCCTTTTCCCGTCCAACTCAGCAGTCTCTGTGATCCTTGCATTGAGAGCGGTGGATTTATTCCTCTGTTGTTCCCTGGTCTCAGTGTTGCTCCTTGGGACCCAGACCCACTACGGCTGCAGTGTGGTTATGCCACCAGTTAAGACAGTTTATCTCCTGGCTGTCTTGTCATTTTCTGTGTTCATCACACTCAGAGTGGAGGGTTCGCTCCTCCATTGTTCTCTGGTCTCTGCATCGGTTCATGGCTCTCAGACCAGCCACGGCTGCAGCATGGTCATGTTACGAAGTAAGATGGTACTTCCCAGATCTTTGTATCCATCTCAGAAATGTACCCCCCTCTGTCCTGATCTTCTGGTGTCTCGCTTTTTCAGTTTCCCATGCTACCGCAGACTCCACGGTGTAGCTCAGCTCCACTAATCCAGGACATTCACATATCGGAGGCTTACCTCTGCGTAGGGTTCTTCTGGACTGTCACAATACTTTATGCTATTTGTGCATGATATGTGCTCCAGAGTAGACATACGGCTGGTTTAAGGAAATTTGATTGCATGAGCGAAAAACTCTACCATTCTCCTCAAAATGATTTCTAACCACTGACTAGTCTAAATGGCTTTTTAGAAGAGATTTAATCACTACTCTTAACATGCTAGGCTGTTTGTGCAACCTACGTAAAAAAGGAGTGTATTTAAAGTTCTCGTGCTTGAAAATATTAAGGTTCAGTGCACTCTGTGTGCATCCTTTGTAGTCCTTTAAAGACTACAGGCCTCATTACGGGTATGGCTGCCTCCATACCGGGTCCCAGTACCGGGTTCCTTCAATGAGGTATAACCGGGTCATTCCGACTTTGGAGGACCCAGTAATTCCTCCTTGAAGGAACCCATCCCCATTCCCATTTGAGCCCCCATAGTGCTCAATGGGAATGGGGAGGGAGCTAATAATGGGCCCGTTCATAACGGCCTGTTATTAGCTCCCTGTTCCCCTCGTGGGACCTGCTAAGGACGCCTTGTTTTACCAGGCGTCCTTACCGGGTCCTGCAAAGGGAGCCTCGTAATAGGACATCCTGTAATGAAGGGTGCTGGTCCTGTACAGGCACCCTTCATTACTGGAGCACCTATGTTATAATGAGGCCCTACATCCTGGTTATGGTGGGTGCAGGCGTCGTTCAGGTCCAAACTGGACAAGTTTGAAAAAAGATTTACATGTGAAAAATCACACTTCTGGTAAACCTGCTGTGTAACATCGGAAATGAACAGAACACCTCCCAAACAGCACTAGAAAGATGGGTGAAATGCCTTGCAAAATTAATGGTAGCCTACAGTTATGGTAAAACAGACTACTGGCTCCGTGTGTGCAAGCTGGTTTACTTTGAGTGCTAGAATGGGGATATTTAGTGTATCAGTAAATACAATGTTGCTAAACATATTTCAAATACTGAGATGGTATTAGCTACATTGTATGCCGATCACAATGTTTGATCATGGTCTGAGCTTGATATATACCCAATAGGCATTCCATTGACTGCACTTTTTGTCAGGGTAGGTGAGTGCATGGTATTTCCCAATTAGAGTTACGAAGATATTAGGAGAAATAGAGGAGCTCCTTAATAGTCTCATAGCAGATTCCTTTATTTTGCCTCCCTGTTTGTTTGCAAGAACAGGACTTGCTGCATACCAGTTGTTCTCTTCCACTGTCAATGAGAGATACCATATGTTCTCCTCTGATGAAGCCACAGGTAACGGCATGAAGTGGTCTTCACTATATGACCTTAAACATAAACATTATGATATTTACAATGATTTTTGCCTATAGGATGCTTAAATATATGACACATCTTTTCCTTACCACACAATCTGCTGTAATACCTTGAAGGATCACAATCACAAATGTTTATAGAAACTGTGCAACAAATCGCAAATTGTACTTATTCTTAATGTTTTTTGGCTGCATTAGATGCAAAGAATGCTTTCCACTCTGCTTCTGTGGTCTTTCTTTTTTTCTCGTCTTGGGTCCTGCACATCTATGCCTTTCAAGACAGCGGGCCAACTCTATCGTCGGTGGGTTGACCCTGTCAGTAAAAGCACTGCTGCTCTTTTTAAGTGACCCTCACTTCGCTCGTGCCCTTACCTTGGGCAGGGAGCCGTTTCCGACAGGGTCAGGCCGGCGCCTCGGGGCATATATCGCCTCAGTGCAGTACATTGCCCTTTGCATTGTGCACCTCTGCACCTATCTGCACGAAATATCTGCCGTAGCAGCCAGAATCCGCCAAGGATCTTGGCCACAAGATGGCCGCCACGAGGATCGTCATCACGACGCTCATCCCAGTTGCCTAGCAACCACATCAACATATCTATCGCCCCGGAAAACCGGAGGCGGAAGCCGGCCCTAGCAGCCTAAGGCCCGTGCGCCAAAGGCCCCTCCTGTCTGCCCCTCAGCCCACTCTTTATCCAGGCAGGAGCCCTGCAGGTGCCCTGCACCTTCATCTCGCGCCAAGGCCTGACATCGCTCCCACGCTGCTGGAGCAGCTTGGACACGGACTCCCATCTCCCCGACTTGCCTGAATTGCATCTGGCACTACTGAGTGCCTGCACCTGCCTGCATTGTGCACCTCTGCACCTATCTGCACGAAATATATGCCGTAGCAGCCTGAATCCGCCGAGGATCTCGGCCACAAGATGGCCGCCACGAGGATCGTCATCACAATGCTCATCTCGTTGCCTAGCAACCACATCAACATATCTATCGCCCCGGAAAACCGGAGGCGGAAGCCGGCCCTAGCAGCCTAAGGCCCGTGAGCCAAAGGCCCCTCCTGTCTGCCCCTGTCCGCACCGGTCCGCTACGGCGCTGAACACTGCTCTGGAGCAGCACCATATCATCACGCCTTCCGCACCATTGTTGCACAGAACACGTATGGAACTTGATCACATAACAAGTAAGGCGGTAGGACACTTCGCTACACTAACGTACCTGTACCGAATATGGTAGAAGTCACCTTGTTGTCGCATTTCTTGCCCAGTCTGGTTACTAAGGTCACTCACCCATTTTAGTATCACTTGTCCTTGTCTATTATCATTACAACTCAACGCCGCTTCTAAAGGCTCGTATGTATGCTCAACAGTCTCCATGTGCAGTAGTCGCATAGCGCATGTCGTTATCCCAATCACTCACTACTTGCTGAACTTACCCTGCCAGGCTAGCTGAACCTCTGCCTTTGAGTCAATGATTGCATTTTGCACATGTACTTACCCTGCCAGACTAGCTGAACCTCTGCCTTTGAGTCATTGATTGCATTTTACACATGTACTTACCCTACCAGACTAGCTGAACCTCTGCCTTTGAGTCATTGATTGCATTTTACACATGTACTTACCCTGCCAGACTAGCTGAACCTCTGCCTTTGAGTCATTGATTGCATTTTGCCAGACTAGCTAAACCTCTGCCTTTGAGTCATTGATTGCATTCTGCACATGCACTTACCAGGCCAGACTAGCTGAACCTCTGCCTTTGAGTCATTGATTGCATTTTCCCAGACTAGCTGAACCTCTGCCTTTGAGTCATTGATTGCATTTTGCCAGACTAGCTGAACCTCTGCCTTTGAGTCATTGATTGCATTTTGCCAGTCTAGCTGAACCTCTGCCTTTGAGTCATTGATTGCATTTTGCATATGTACCTACCCTCTGCCTTTGAGTCACAGACGGTCAGGGCACGGATCACGACATGCAGCCACTGCCATCCGCTAGCCACCTTACTCTCGCCACCTTCATAGGGTTCATCATTGCCACACTGCTCTGTCACCCCACCTTTAGCACTGCTAAGACCAGCCCGCGTCATTCCACCCCCCCATCTCCCACAATGCCCATTAGTAATCCATACCTCAATGACCCTGCCCTATGGCTCCAACACTCTGCCACCAAACCTACACCCAATCAACCATGCACGCTCCAAGTCAGGAATCTCAGACTGAGATCCAGACTGCCTCGCGCCCTTCGTGCCTCTGGCACTCAGCACACACATAACACCACTACCACACAGAAGCCACCATCATCCCACAGCACCCTCTCCGCCAAAGAACTCAAGGGTGCCCTCATCAACGCTAGATCTATTACCGCTCACGCGTTGGACATATCTGACCTTATCACCACTCAAAACCTCGATTTTATAGCCATTACTGAAACCTGGCTACACGCAGCCTCCGGCCCACTCCTTGCACTTGCTATCCCCAACGGGTACTCTATCATTAGAGCTGACCGCCAAACAACATCCAAAGGAGGCGGTGTCGCTTTTATACACAGAAATAACATTACACTCAGAATTATCCCCAACACTGAGCTTAGTTCCGCAGAAACCCTTCACTGCCACCCTCCACCATATCTATAGACCCCCAGGACCACTTGGCCCCTTCATAGATGAGATCACGGCCATCCTCACCGTCAATACCAAACCAAACTCTCAGGTATTGCTTCTAGGTGACCTTAACTTGGGCCTTCACGACACCAAGGATCACTTAGCCTCCGAAGTAGCCACTACACTAGCTAATTTAGGCTTCCATCAACGCATTGACAAACCCACCCATATTAAGGGCAGGACGCTTGATTGGATTACTGACTTTAACTGCAACGCACCCGTAAGCTCCAACTACGCTTGTGCATGGCCTGACCACCACATCATCATCTTCCACTTACCAGCGACCATCCCTCACACCACTCCTATGATAGCTCCAGCCTTCCCCACAAGGAATAAAAAAGACATCACCAAGGATAAACTCCTCCCCCTCATCCTTCCCATCCTGAATAAATGCCTGCCCCAACATAACAACCCCACAGTCCTAGTAGACACCTTCAATCATACACTGCTCAAAGCCATTGACAATATAGCTCCGCTCAAATTACGGAAAGCCAAACAACAAGCCCACTTGAACTCCTGGTTCACCCCGCAGATAAGAACCTTATGCAAAGAAAAGCGCAAGGCTGAATCACTTTGGATGAGCCACCCATGTGACTCTAACAAAGATCGCCTCATCATCACCACCCACAACTACAAGGAAGCAATCCTACAAGCCAAAAAGGACACCTACAACCAACGCATTGTACAGGCAGAATCTAATACTAAGGGGCTATTTAAAATCCTTAAAGAATTGGAATCCCTATCCCCCGTGCCTGACACCTGCACTAAAGACAGTAAGTGGTGCAACAACATCCAAAACGCTCTCCTTAACAAAATCACCACCTTGCAATCTAAAATGAATGCCAAACAAAGAACCCTACTCACCAACCTCCCGACTAAACCACCACACACTCCGTTGGCCTCATTTACTCACTCCCCATTTAGCTTCACCCCACTCACCATCCCTGAGGTTGAAAACATCATTCGCAATTTAAAACCCTCTAACTGCCAAGGTGACTCCTGCCCAGCACCTATCATCAAGGAAGCAGCACATGACCTCGCTCCTTTCATAACCACCTTCATTAACTCCTCATTCCGAACGGGCACAGTACCCAACAACTTAAAGGACGCGTGGGTTATCCCTCTCCTAAAAAAAACGACTCTAGACTCTGAAACACCAACTAACTACAGACCAATCACCACCGTACCGTTCCTTCTCAAAATACTGGACACAGCAGCTTACCTACAGATTCAGAACTACTTAGAAACCAATAATCTCCTCGAATCAAGACAATCTGGCTTCAGACCTAAGCACGGGACCGAAACAGCTCTACTTGATCTCAAAACTCAAATTGAGGACATTAAAGATAACAGTAAATTGACCCTTCTACTATTACTGGACTTATCAGCTGCCTTTGATTTGGTCAATCACCAAATACTATGTCGGCACCTGAAGTCAGCAGCCCATTTCTCTGACAATGCATCCAACTGGATCAGGTCATTCCTTGACAACAGACACATGAGAGTTTTCTCCCCTACTGCATCGGCCGATCCCACACCAGTCCCTTGTGTGGTCCCGCAAGGGTCCTGTGTTTCCCCAACTCTCTACAATGTCTTCACCAAAGCTCTATTTGATGTGCTTGACTATCTGGGTGTCACCGACACGAACTAGGTTGATGACACCCAGATACTCATACCCATCACTGGTGACTACATTGCTGATTCTAAAGCCCTTAATGACATCTACCTTGTCATACAAGTCTGAATGGCCCAGCATGAATTGTGCCTCAACGATGACAAGACTGAGCTTCTCATTTTAGGCACACAACAGAGACTCAACAAATTGAGCCACTTGTTTGACTCCTTTAACATTGATGGCAACCTGATTAAAGTATCTAAAGACACCAAAACTTTGGGTATACACTTGGACGCCTCCCCGACGCTCACCAGACAAACCAATGCAGTGGCCGCTGCTTCGGCAAACACCTGCAAATTGATCTCAGCCTGTCGCCCTTTCCTTACTGCCCAGAATTGCATTACCATGGCCAGGACCTTGGTCATGTCCAAATTGGACTACTGCAATGCACTGTACCAGGGTATTAACCAGGGCAATCTTAACAAACTTCAGACGATCCAAAACAATGCCATTAGAGCAGCCCTCAACATCCACCGATCTGCCCACATTTCAGAAACTAGGAAGAACCTCAACTGGCTCTCAGTCGCCCAAAGAATCTCCTTGAAAGCATTGGCCCTCACATATAAATGTGTTAACCACCAGGCCCCCTCATACTTAGCCATGCGATTCACGCAATACACTCCAGCACGAACACTCAGATCTGCACAAACCCCAGGTCTGGCGGTCCCTAGATTTAAGCTTCATTCTGCTGGTGGCACTAGCTTCCCAGTCTTGGCAGCCAAGCTATGGAACACTGTACCACTCACAATTAGAACACTACCCACTTTTAACCAATTCAAACACAAAGCCAAGCTGTGGCTAGCTACATCCCATTAACAACCACTCTTCTGTCTGAACGGGCCATCTGGGATCTAGCATTGATCGCTGTCATGATTTGTAACATAAATTATACATCTTTGCTGTGTAACATCAACTGTATGTTTGCAATTTGCTGGGACCACTGTCTACGACAGGCCCCACCTGTAATGTAATGTAATGTAATGTTCCACTAAGATATGCGCCCGGTTGCCCCTGGGCCTGGTCCGCGCTATACAAATAAAACAAATACAAATACAAATACAAATTTGCAGTCTCCAAAAAATTTGAGAGGGAATTGACATTCAAATTATACTAAAGGGTAACAAGTGCACACCCTCGCATGACCCCTTTCCTCACCTTAATATGTTCAATCAATTCAGCACTTGTACCAATGCGAAAACATACCTGCGATTCAGCATGAAGAATCTCCAACATATGAAGCACAGGCTTTGGAACTCCCATTTCAGGAAGAGTTTGTCAAAGGAGTTTCGTCTCCACCTGGTCAAAAGTTGAATTTAAATCTATAAAGGCCATGTAGAAAGGAGCTCCAAACCTGAAGACATAATTGTCCAATATCAAGTATACATTCAAACCCTGATTAATCGTGCCGTGCCAGCCATTAAAGCCAGTTAAAAGCCAATATCTGACAGAATATCCTGCTCCAGTACGCACTTCTCTAATCTCTTTAGTAATAACCAATAGAAGAGTTGTGAAGTACCATCTAGTAGTCTATAGGGGCAATAAGATGATGGGTTGGACTTTTTTCTTTTTTTTATAAATGGCAACTATAAACCCAGTTTTCAATTTCCGTGGAACATTTCCTATTTGGATAATTGCATTAAATACCTGTTCCAGGAATGGAACCCATAGTTCAGCCTGTACACGAAAATAATTGTTTGGCACCCCATCTTTCCCTAGGGCTTTGAGTGATCTCTGCCCCCCTATCATGTACTTTACTTTCCCAGTTAAGATTGAAATTAATTTTTCTTCACAAAAATAAACATCTTCATGTGGTTTACTCCATTTAACAGTAGTGCCACACAAATTATATAGGGTCTGGAAATAATAAATCCAATCCTTCTCTGAAATGTGAACTTCCAGTACCACATGGAGACCATATTGTGTCCATTTGAATTCCTACCAGCAATTCTCCAAAAGGATTTAGCAACAGTCAATCTAGATGGCTCTCAGAATGCATCCACATTTGTATCTGTGGTCTCTACCTTTATAAAGGATGGTTTAGTTTTGTAATCCCACCATCTCTGTCTTATATTGGCGTCAACTGAACATGGTACTTTTAGTGCTTTGAGTATGGATCTCTTCCTGTTCTTACAGCTATCGGATAGGCATGTTTCTTCCCTTTAAAATTGCTTTTCCAAACAGACAGGATGGTTCTAAATATTGTTTTACCAATTCAATATAAACTGTGTGTAGGATCTATACATGTCTTCTGGTGAAGTATTCATATTTAAACATGCCATGAGCAAATCCCTGTTTCAGTCACAAACACTTTATTAAGCAGCCAGATCTCCCTATCAGCTTTCACCATAGCATCTTTTCATTTCTGTCCCTCAATAAGTATAACGCATGGTTAACACCAGTATTACTCATCTCCCTTCCCAAGTCAATATAAGGGAAATAGGACTTCATCACTTTCACACCTTCTTAGGATCAACAACTCATGGATAGAGCCACACCAATGTATAGGGATAAGAACATAATCAATTAAGCTCTGACTCATCCCATTGTTGATAGTTTAATTTCCAGCTATATCTGAATGATATCTCACATGTGTAGCTTGATAGCCAGTATCCAATAATATGTCCCACAATATACAATTATTATTGGTGGTTTCAGAGTCAAGCAGAAGGGGTTTGGGAATAGCTAAAACCATGACATCATCATTAATACTGAATGATCAATCACCTGTCCCTGATCTAAGATTAAAATCCACTCCTACAATTACTAGAAAATCACCTCCTAGTTGTTCATAATCATTATACATAAATCTTTAAAGGGACTGGAGTAATACATCAGACCTTTGACCCAAACGTATTATAATCTAAATTGACCAGACCAAAATGTGTCTCTCTTGTAGACTTCAATATCAAGGAAAGGATATCAGCAGATTGTTCAACTACCCATCACAGATTAACCGAGATGTAAACTGCCGAGCGACCAGATTGCCGTAGTTTAATACCAGACCTTACTGCTAGGAGAGAACAAGGCTTGTCTGCCATTGTCCGCCAATTTACTATTTAGACCTGCAATATTCCAAACGAGGAGCTTAAGATCCTTCTTGCCCATAGAAACCTTCATAGGTTCATCATTACTTCTCACTACATTTACATCTGTATAGCTTTTCCGTTTCAATTTTCCTACTATCTGGGAAATATCTAAATAACAGTGACTGCACCTCACATTACAGCATTACAGGCTCATACATTTCGCTCAACACATTTCTGTACAAGAACCTCAAATGCCATTTCTTTCCCTCCTTGCTTGTACCTCCTTTCAGTGTACCTCATTCAAACCTCCCAAAAAATCAAAACGGGTTGGTTGTGCCAGTTCTTGTGCAGGCCCCTTTGGTACACTGATCCAAAAATCTGGCGAATGGTTCTGGGTGGACCACCCCCTCGGGGTACCACATTAAATTGTGACTCCACATGATGATCCATTGCACACATATCTTTACCCACAAAACCTGGTTTATAGAAAAAATCTAGAGTGATAAAGCGACTATCAGTATTAAACTGACGCCTATACATTCCCGACACAGTAAGCCATGCACATTACAATGTTTTTTAAGAGTTATGGTGACACAATCACCAACAATGCTCTTCGTACCATGGCCCATCCTGAATGTTTCAGAAAACCCTCCCCATAGATATCATGGGTCACCTTAATAATAATAATAATAATAATAATAATTTGGAATTTATATAGCGCTACAAACCCTCTGGTATCTGAGCGCTGCTTATTGTTACCCACTGTGTGTGTGGTGCTCATTTATCGACTTCGGAAGGATGAAAGGCTGAGTTTAGCCCTACCGGGATTCGAACCTGCATCTGCAGGCTCTGCACAAATGTCAAAGCAAGCACTCTACTTGCTGTGTTATCGGACCTTATTAATGAATTAATTAAATATTGTCCTCCTGGCAGGGCTTCAAGTTTTGGACCATTTGCAAACCTAGAATTAAAGTTGCTGCCTAAGGCATCAATTTCTGTTTGAAGTTAACAGTTAGCTACTCGCAAATCAATGTAACTAGACCGTTTCTGCCACAGTCAAGATCCCCCTCCTCTCTGAGGATTGTCTGCCTGGCTGTCAACACTACCTAACTTCATCAACGATTTAGTATGGTCTAAAATGTCCCCGTTGGCGTGAAAACTGGCAGGCACTCTGTAACAGCACTTCATCAAATGTTTCCCTTTCCATCCTTACTGTTACTCTTATCTCTTCTCAGCTAACCCATATGTTCATCACATGTATCGCTATATTCACAAAATGCCTTGTTTTTTTTATTTGACCAGGCTCCAATCTAGTTCCTGCCTTGTGCTCATAGAATTTGTACAGTCCCTTGTGGTTTCCCTGGATGATCTTATTACCAACAAGCACTTCCCTAGACATCCCATTTGCACATCGAGTTTACTTTATAATCTTATGAAGATCTTATGGATATTCAATACGTGATTTTCTATAATTCTTAAATGCTTCCAAAAGTATATTCAGAATACAGGCCTTAATTTTAAGAGATTAACTAAGATTAGCATTGGTATTACTAACAGTTTGCAGATTGATCTTTGCATGATCGCTACTATCTACGCTCCTCCCCCTTTGTACACAGTTAGCATTCGTACCTGTATTACCATTCATTTACTCAACCTGGCAGAAAGTTCCCATCAGGGTTTGCATCCAGACAGTCCCTATTACAAAAAAAGATTTCAGATAACATAGTTTGCCCTTTAATATGCCTACTGTCTTCTACAGAACACTACATTTTACCAGATGGCTTACTACTTCTCACCCTGCTCACCCCTTACCTTGTCTCCCCTCTGCTACTAGAAACATTAGATTATGTATATATTAATATCTGTCTTGAAATGCAGGGTGAAGGTAGTAGCTAACATGATACAGTTGACTATAGATTGGCATTTACCAACACATTCCCCTAATGCTGTTTTAGTTATTTATTGTTCCATCTTACATTTTGAACAGGGCTTCTGTGTGTGCTGTGTGCTCAAATGTGGATACTAAATCCACGTACGGTGGCATACAATAACATAAATATCAAAAGCAAATAATTCTAAAATCATCAGGAGCACACAGTTTATGGTGATGCATGTCTACAGTAACCAAGTTAATCATCAAATCATCCTAAAATCACCAGTTACACTGGATTTAACTTGAAGTAATCAGAAAATCACCATAAGTGCATCACCACATCTTCAGGACCAAAGAGTTTTCTAAAATGGTGGTTTTCTTGAAGTAATCAACAAGTCATCCAAAAATCAAAAGGGACTAGGTTTTTCTGCAATGGTAATGCTTTTGAAGAAACCAACAAATCGTGCTAAAATCATCCCCACAACATCAAGAACACATCTGAACCTTAGCTGATGACATTAAGAGCGTGATGACATGAGAATGACATGCAAGGTAGTGTGATGATCATTAAATGACGCCAGGGTGGTCTCTAAAGCCTTCCTTTTTGACCTAAGAGGGCCCAGTCTCCTGTATATTAACAACAGTAAGTGCTGCTTATTTCTGTATACGTTTTCTTCCCCACACTCAGCACAGTACATGTCATAACCAACTCCAAAGAGGATTATTTAAACTTTAGTTTCATCTGTGAATTGCATTTATTTAGTTATGTATTACTAAATATCACAGGGAAAGAAATGCACTTTCGGCACACAAATGCTTACAGAATTTACCATTGATAACAGAGGGACATGGGTCCTTCACAATTGGCTGAGAGAATGTGACTTGAAGTTCAGATGTTTTAGGGGAAGGTGGAAACATAACCCAGTCACATGGACAGGCCAGAATTACATAGGAGCAGATGGTGGAGAACATGCAGAATTAAGGATGGAGGGTTGACGGAAAAGTGCTGTAGGGTTGTCCGTGAAGGTTAGGGAGAGTGGAAAACAGGGTGATACAGTAGTGTACAGTGCTAGGAAAAGGATTCTTCAGAAAGAAGGGGCACTTTGAGGTTGGTTTTAAATAGAGGTAGAGTAGGGGAGCACGGGGAGAGAGAGAGAGAGAGAGAGAGAGAGAGAGAGAGAGAGAGAGGAAACGAGAGGCAGCACAGGGGGATCGACTGGTGGCAAGGAGGTGTGATGAGCTCTTAACGAGCGAGGAGGAGAGCCGGGAGTGAGATGAGCAGATATCTAGGGTTAGGCGAGTCCATGGATAGATTTGAAGAAGATGATGAGAAGTTTATACTTAGCCCTTTGGTTCATAGCCATCCAATCTGGCGACGGGCAGGGGGGGTAGAGGTAAAGCAAGAAAGGTTGACAAGTGTTTCACCGCTAAATTGAGGACTTTGTCCAGAGGTAAAAAATCATAGCTGGGAAGGCCACAGAGGAGATTGGCACAGTAGTTAGATCTAGAAAGGACTAAGGAGGAGATTAGCTTTTTAGCAGTATTGAAAGGAAGAAGGAGTTACATTTTTCTGATATTGAGGAGGTTAAGCCTGGCTGCAGTGGTAGATCTGGAGATGGAGAGTGAAAAGTTGTGTGATGGATCGAAGATGACACCAAGGTTTTGAGCAGAAGCAGATTATGGAAGACAGTCAGGAGATAAGAGATAATACGAAGGAGAGGAAGAGATAGTCTATTTGACTTCAGTCTTAGTGGAGTTGAGCATGAGCAAGTGAAACGGCACCCAATATTTGATGGCAGAGTGACAGTTTTAAAATGCTGACAGCAGCTTGTCGGATAAAGAGTGAAAGGAGAAGAAGATCTGAGTGTTGTCAGCAAAGAGTTGATAGGCAAAGCCATAAGAGGAGGTCTGGGCACCAAGAGCTGATGTATAGGGAGAGAACAGAAGCGGACCAATGACAGACCTTTGGGGAACTCCAGCGGCAAGGGGGGTGAGTGAGGAGGACACCAGAAAGGTAGGAAGCAAACCAAGCAAGGGCCTTATCTCTGATTCCAAAGATAGATAATGTAGAGAGAAGATCAGAATGGTCAACAATATCAGAGGCAGCAGAGAGTTTGAGAAGAAAAAGAATAGATGAAAGGTTTGTATGACAAACAGAAGAAATTAGGTTGCTGACATTGAGGAGAGCTGTTTCGGTAAAATGCACAGTTTGGAAGCCAGATTGGAGAGGGTACCAAAGGTTGTGAGTATCAAGGATGTCAGTGAGTTGATTGAATACTACTTGCTCTTGGATTTTGCCATAGTGTGGTAGAAGAGAGACGGGGGACATTTAGCAGGACAGTTATGAACTAGACCAGGTTTCTTACAGGATGAGGGAAAAGTGGCATTGTCAAGAGAAGAGTTGTGGAGCACTACTGGGAGCTACGTGCTTACCAATGTACGGGGACAGTGGGTCAGTGGGGATACAGGAAAGGTTAGCGTTGAAGAGTATAGTATGAGTGGTGGACAAAATTGAGCAAGCGGAGGGGATAGAAGGTAATGAGCAAGAGTATTGTTAATGGTAAAGTAGAGAGCAAGATAATTTGCATAAAATGTTGAGGACATGGAGGTGGGTTTAGGAGGTGAGAGAATTGAGTTGCGTGAATTATGGTGGCGTATAGATTGGGAGGTTTGAGGAATTGCATTGTTTTTTTGCAGGTTACCTCATTGTTGCTTTTCAGCATAACTGCTTAAGAAAGAAATATGTTCCTCAATTCCTTGAATATTAATTGCAATGTCGATATTAATTATTTTTAGACCGGAGAGTGGAAATGCTGTTTTCACATGTCTGAGCACTTGGTACCTTGCATGTTTGTGGCGCTGGAAGTTAAATACCATTCCATTGTCACTTTCCAACATTTCACCTACCAGTGTCAATTTACACACATTTACTAGGGAGATGTATACAAGTATACATAAAGGTCCTAAGGAAGTGGCACGGTAGGGGGGCACAGCAGGCACCATTCGACACAAGCAATATGGACATAAACATTCTAATGCCACTAAAGAGGTTAATACTTGTGATTGAACTGTTGTAAAATCAATTTCCCAATTTGCTTAACATTGTACAATCAACCTTTCTACAAAATTTGGACCAACTTGAAACATATGTCTATCCTGTCTTGAGTAGTGACACTCCTAGTGTCAAACTGCCTCTGTACTCCTCCCCTCCCGCTGCCTTGTGGCCCTGTACTTTCTAGGCATCTTTCTATTGCTGCTGCCTCTGCACTTCTAGACCCTACCACTTCCTCACTGCCTGCTTCACCTGCATTTCATCATAACCATACGTTCTTACCATCTGAAGTGTCATGGGCTGCGCTTTTTGTTTTTATACTTCCTCGCTCACTTTGTTGTGGTTTTCGCTCACCCTTGTGCCACTGTTCCCGGATTGTTCCTCATGCACCCACTCCTGAGCCCACGCATTCTCTGAGTGGCACAACCACCCAAGCAAACGTGCTGGGTAATATTTCCATGCTTCACTCAGACTATTCTTGCTCTCCCTGCACGTTTTTCCTTTACTACTTTCTCCAGCCGATGGCTGCAGCATCCTAGTCCATGGTTCTGGTGCAGGAATGAATTGAGGAACAATGCGCTGTCCCATATCCAGTGACAGCCATCGACTAGGGTTCACTTTGTCCAAGGCCCACATTGCAACGGTTACCTGTTATATATATATATCAATGGGCTTCTTTCTGGCATTTTTGGCGGGATTAATTGCTGACTCATTCAAAGTCAGGCTGAGCATGCTTGTAGTTTCTGCTGGGATTTCTAGCTAAGGTTCTTTTTTTGTTTGATTAGCAGCCTCAATTATGGGTTTGGTTCGGGCACTTCACAAGGAAAATGTGTTCCAACACTTAATACATCACAACTGGTTTTCTGGAAGGCTTTTCTGATTTCTACATTGATGTACATGTCTAATTCTTGCTTTAGGATGCATGCTGATTTTTCCCCTTGTTCTTGGTTTCTAGTTTTGGCGATGAGATGGTGCTATAAGTCAAAAGTATTTCAATGGAGTACATCTAGGGGAGATGGAATGTGAGGATTGACACCCAGCTTGTGGGTATTTGTTTTTTTTATCCATTGACAGTACTGAATTATTCAATTGTTTCTCAAATCCAGCGAAGTGAGGTACTATACTCAATTGCTCTGTTGGGCGTGGGGCTCTCCCCCATTATACAGGACTCTCAAGTCTAGTCGTTTTCGCACCAGGCAGGATTCCCGAAACACAAACATTCAGGCATATTGTGATTAGCTGCAAAGCATATAATTCACTAACCAAAAAAGCTCAAAACTTTCTACAAACGTATCTCGCTCAAAATCGAACACAACCACCACTCGCACCGCAAGCCGCATGCTCTTCACCACACTGCTACAACCCATAAACTTCAACAATAGCACACGAGGACTGATTTCGCTCCGATGCTTGCACCAAAAGCTCAGCACGCGGTGTATACCGAGTTGAAGTGGCCAACAGACCACTCCTCTCACCATCCTACTCCCTCTTCACCCTACTAAACCATCCCACCTTCTCGTGCAGATCCACCAGAGTGCCTGGGGACTAACTGTGTCGGTGACAGTGCGCGGTACAAATACCTTTAACATTTAACATTAACATTGATTGCTTGGCCATGGCCATGATAATTCCTATGGCGAATTCTACCCACTACCTACCCTTTCTCTGCCCAAAAAAACGTTTTCCGGGGATCTCTTTGAGCTAGATTTGTCACATAAGAGCATCAACATGTATACCGATTACAGACAGCCAGTGTTATTTCTAAGCAGACTTCTGGGAGTTAATGGCTGGATTGCAACTGTAAAGGCTTACACGCATAGTTAAAACGTGTTAACCAAGTGTACCTCAGCCACTTGATTTATAAACAGTGTGTGTGCTGCATCTGTTCTTTCCACTGAACTGCTGTTAATAACAACCATTAGTGAATCCAACAATTGTGGCTTGTGTGTAGGAATTTGATAGGCATCTATCTATCCCATGACTACACAAAAGCAAAAACTGTTGGATTTGCCAATGCTTGCTTTCTATTAAAATGAAACATCTATTCCTTTGAGTCGAACCTGCAGATACATGTATACGCGTACAGAAGATACTTTAATTGGTTATTTGCTACAAGTGTGGGCGTGTTTCCTGTCATTACTCGTGTGCGCATTGTGGCTAGAAACCTGGTGCAGAGTAGATCCACCACCATCAAGGCTCCTAGATCTACATTCAAGCAGTTGTGTCCAGAGACACTGCATGGGCATCACTGGCATCCACCTCATCCATCCATATATATATTATAGAAGCGACCTCAGAGTCAAGCTCGGCTGGGCCAGTGTGTAACAGCAAGGAGGACGGGATTCCATTAATTCCAGATTGAATAGACTTAATGCTCAAATAATACTTTTAGCAAAAGTCTCTCGCTTTTAAATTGCCTCGACTCAATAGTTGTGTCGCATCTGATTGGTTATGTGTGTGAAAAAGCTGAGCACATATCTGTTCTGTCATTGTTTTTCTACTTGCATCCTGGAATGGTGTGGTGTGCAAGTATGAAACCAAAGACGATGAGGCCAGCAACATTCTGGATTCTCTGACGTTTTCAAAACATCTTTGTGGGATGGCTGAGTAAATAGAGTTGCATTTGTCAGAGTGATATTATTATGGCAAGGACTGAAGTTAGCCGTCAGCAACTTGTTTTCGATTTCCTGCTCCTTGCTTTTCGAACATCTTGTTAGGATTTGTCCAATAAAATGCATTGTCTTTGTTCAGAGTGATCAATTCTGCTATTGTGTGTCTCAACATGTGTATGTTTATGATTATCAAATATATGCTTATCTTGACTTTTGTCCGAGTAACAACATTGACATCGTGTTGTACTGTGCTGCAAATAGCCTCACATAACTTTCAGCTTCAGGATATCCATGTGTATGTAACCCCTCCGTTTTATGTTGAACTTCCAAACTGATTGTCTGCCTGTTATTCTGTGTTGGACTGTTAACTCTCAGATTCCTATGGGTTCTGGTAGAAAGATTAACCTCCAGCAGGAGGCAAGGGGTGCGTAGAGGCTAAAGCAAATACTTTGCCCTGAAACTGCTATGAAGATGTACCTCCTTCACCATTTGTCGAAATGTGAACCAATGGAAGTCCATACTGTCAAGAGGGTTGTGAATGTGATTCAGTAGTATACTGGCAGTGGGATGTGATTGGCACGGGTTGTATAGCTCAGTGGCAAGGGCTCGTCTTAGAAGAAAGACGCAGAGCAGCACAAGTTTGATTCCCATGTCCGCGCTTAGAAATCTCTTTGGTATTGAGCGCGTTATAAAAAAAATAACATTGTAACCAAAGCAACAGCAATAGTAAAACAGACCAAAGAAAGGGAATGTCCTATCAACGTTCTATACAAAATGTATATACTTTCATGAAACACACCATCTGTGTAACTACATCGAAAAACACTATACAAAACAAATCAATCGGGGAAGTACATATGGACAGACGGAAAGATATAGCACTCTGGTTCATAAATCAGGAGTGCAAGATATGTACAATCCCCAAATGATTGCTAAAGGATATTCGCTGGTGTGAAAAGGGATTAACAGTGACCTAACCAGTCTCTAGGGTCCAAAGGTGGACCAAGGAGGCCGTTAGCAACCAATAATATCTTCTGCGGTCCTTGAAGTTTCAACAACATCGAATCAGGCATTATGGTGGTATTTTTCAGTTTGCTGAGGTTCGAGTGCAATGGTCGTGTTGTTCTAAAACAGAGAACCATGTTGAACCATGGTCGAACAAGAGTTTGCTGCATTTCAAAGGCAATGCCTGAAAAAGTGCAGATTGCTAAGGCCACCAATGTCGGTTCAACGTTTGGTTGGACTGTGAAGATGCTGGTGACTGGATTTGTGGATCTTACGGGATCTGTTCAATGAAGTGTTCAAGGGGTGGCAGATTATGAGGGCCACCAGGGCTGGTTTGACAGCTGATTCTATGACAAAGATGCTGGAGACTGGGTGTGTAGACCGGTTCAAACACTTTGATGTGGCGTTCGATGGTCAGGGCTCAATGATCCACTAAGTTTTGTTTGACTGGCATTGAAGATCGGCAGTAAAGATGCTGTACAGAGAGTAGCACTACAAAGGTGTCAGATTGTAGTTTGAGCTGAGGCAACGATGTGCTCTGTTAGCGTAGTGTACTGGCAAACAGGTTTGAATGTGCAGTTCAGAGTTTTACAACAGTACAACAGTCTTGTTGCACTACATGGGAATGGATGTCGAGCAGAGGTCAAACAGAATCTTGTGCAATTCAAAGTTGATGCTGGAATAAGTGCAGATTGTGATTGTGACAGCCACCTTGGTCAGTTAGGCAGTTACTTCAGTGACAAAGAGGCTGGTGATTGGATACACAGTATCAGTCAGGTGGCTCTGGTGCAACGTTCAATGGTCATGTTTGAAGATCCCCAAGGGTCTGGTCACCTGTCGATGATGATCTGCAACAAAGAGGATGGCAGTCCATAGATGTGGTTCAATGACAGTGAGTACACTGAAGAGCTCCAAGTGCGCTCTGGGCACTGATTAACTCAGCTAGTATGGTGTGCCGACAAACATGTTTGAATGCGCAGTTCAGTGGTATGAAGACTGGGTGATAGGCGTAGGCAGCTCTGCAGAGTCCTAATGGTTTAATGAAGTTGAACAGGCTGGAGTTATGGTTTGAACAGGGATCCCGGTGCCTTGACTCTCCATTCATGTGAGTCCCAATTCAGGGACTCAAGCATATTTTTTAGTACATGATCTCATTCACCCACTTAAAGGAAAGGTTGCCCGCAGCTAAAAGTGTCCCACAACACAGTGAGGTCCTAGGTACCTTTGTGCCTAGCAGAGAGGCAAGTCTTGTCCCAACAGAAGTTCACCCCCATTGGTCCTAGTGTTTTGTAAGGGGACAGAGCTTTCCTCTGTCTTGGACACTCAGTCTTCAACTAATTGGCAGAGGACTTTGGAAATATCAACTCTGTCAACTGATGTGCAATGCATTTATCATTAAGTGTGTGTCCAAAACAGAATCAAAGAAGGGTTGGGGAGCTTATTAAAAAGCCAAATCCCACAAGCGAGTGAACTAAATCTAGCCTGCTTTAGTAGTACAATGCCTGTTTTTAGAATAAGTGGCCCTTCATTCTGACATCCCACCCATATTGCTTTATGCTAAAAGAATTGGAGGGCACAGGAAAGATTGAGGAAGAGAGAAAATGTAAAGAGCCCCCTCTGTCTTCACTAATCCCACCCCTTTACCTTCTCAATTAGACCAAAGACACTTTTGGTGTGCAGCGCACTGAGGTGAGGCTAAGCCCTTGGTCAATGGGTGTGGTATTTGATTTCTGTTCCAAGGACTGCTTCATATGCAGTGGCTCTCTCTCTCTGTGGAGGATGTTACCTGTCCCCACAAAGGAACAAAGAAAGGCAATCCCAAAGGCTCCACTCATTTTACAGCTGAGCTAGGTTCACAGGGATGATACCATTTTACTAGGTGCCAAACTCATTGTTCATGGTACTGCTGCATTTTATCAACTGCTTTTTAAGCTTACACCACTGTGGGGGAATTATACATCTCAATGGAACGCACCATTTTCATTCGTCTGCACCACCATTTTGTAGGATGTCATGACCCACTTTTGCTCTGCCATGCAGCATCCCTGTGTCCTGATGGTGCCAGAAATCCTAAAATGGCTGCAAAACTCTTGTGTGTGCCAGAACCGCTGAAAATTGCGCTTTGCAACACAAAAAGATGGCTTCCAAATCTGCCATGCATGTTGTCATCGGTGGAACAGATATCTCACTCATGAAACATGTCACTGGGCTTCAGAACAAGTAAAATTGGAGCACAGAGGGAAAAGCAGTGCTTTGCTGAAAGAAATCCAAATTTTTGCTTTTAAATCCGTTTTCTTGGTTGCTGAAACTGCAGAATGCCGGTAAAAAACCCCCTTAAACATCCAATATTCTTGCTAGGTGCTACAATTCATTTAGTTCAAGAAATCATCGTGCTCTTACAATGTCCTGCAAAGCTGAATTTGTCATAAAAACATTCACAGCAAAAGTTGCCTGCCTGTGGATCTGTCAAAATCTGGGCGCAGTACCCGCGGCCGCCTCATTGACAGCTGTCAGAAGCCTGCCTGATTAACCTTAAAAATGTATAGGCTGAAAGCAAATGTTTGCAATGTAAATGGCCTGTTACTGAGAGTAACGTATGGTGTCATTGTTAATCCCATGGTTTAGAATCTGAAATAAGTGCTCTAGCTGCCTATTTTGAAATTACAAGTTGGTTTTAAGCAGAAGAAAAATGAAACAGAAATAACAATTTATTTAAGAGTGGCTGAGCTGCAAGAACTTGAAAGGCAGGTTTCTTCCCAGAAGGAGGACACATCCCCCCAGCTGAAACTCACGGGGAGGTGCCAATTGCTGGGGAGCCAGAAGGAAACAATGGACTTCCGCCAGCTCAAAGGAATGCCAAGTGTGAAGAGTCGTAAATGGCCTGGGCCCAGGAGGAAATGGGAGGAGACTTCTTCTGAACTGCAGAGAGACAGAAGGAGGTGGAGACAAACAACCCTTTGTTGCTTAAAAAAAACAAAAGACACCTTTTAAAAAGACTGATAACTTACTGTGCAAAATTGTTAAAAACATAAAAACAACAACATTGTTAATGTAAAGATTGGCAGCACATTTTAAAAGGCACCAGAACTCTGTGACATGTTCTAAGAAGAAACAGCGGAAAATGTGATATTACACAAAATGTATTTTTGATAGAAGCATGAAACTTCATACACTTATACCCATGTTCAACGCCCACATTTGTACAGATTTTCTGATAAACTGGACGTTGTGTTGCGACAGGGTTTTGTGGAGTACCTGCTACTCAAAATATGTGATCTATATCTGTGGTTGTTATAGAGGCTGCATATGTGTAAATATGTATTGTGTCAAAAGTAGATTTTGCATTCAAGAGGCTAGGGGTGGACTTTAGGCCTCGTAAACCCAAACCATAAAGATGACACACTGTTTTTCTCCTCCTATCAAGGAAGAGAGGAGACCCTAGCCAATCGCCTGCCTAAGGGGTCCGCTTAGGATAAACCAGCACACACACTCCTTTATCATAAGCATAAATAGAGACAGCTCAGGACTGGAAAAAGACAGACAGATTCGCCCACTAACCGATTTCTGGTGGAGCAACCTGAAGCAGAACCATCCATCTTCCTGCTCCAGACTCCAGAACCTTGGCAAAGCAGAAAGGCCCATTCCATTAGTTGAACCATTTTCAACTAAGCCTTAAATTCTAGAACCAGAATCCCACCACCAAAGGGGAACATCATACAAACAGCAGGGCTATGCTGTACTGCTTACTTGCTGAAATAATTATCATCAGAACCAAGAGATCCAATCCGGTCCGGTGCTGAGTTGTGACCAGAGCCATTGCAGATGCGATCCAGTCCTGTGCCGTGCTGTGAACAGACCCAGTCCAGTCCGGTGTGCCCAGCTGTCTATCCCAGAACCAGGTTCCCTTCCCTGACCAGAAATCTTGATGGACCAGAATCCTGACTGTTCCGTTTGAAACATACCTAGTGAGTATCTATCAATAGGAGTGTGTCACTAGCATATATACGGTCCATAGTTAATCCCTATCTAAAACCCATCCTCTCTTGTATTCAGAACCGGTAGTGTTAGGAGTATTTTGAATTGTCAGAGCTTTTCTTGTGCAAAATTTCTCTCATCTGTTTTCTAAAACCATAAATCATTAGTGTTGTGAATAAATAAATTGAATCCCAGAAAGAAAGTGAGTATCCACCATGTGAAGGGTCCCTGGCCAGGACTGTGGCGATTCATGTGTGGCATTCTCTTTTTCTATAGTCATAATCTAGTATAATCTAGTATAAGAAATCCTTTTTTCCTTTTAAAATTGCATTCTTGTGCCTATCTGAAAAAAATGGCCGCCGCTAGAACATCCAAAATTTCAACGTCTGCTTGTAGCTAACATCCTCAGCTTTACTATAACCTAAAACCGCATTCCAAATCCATATAGTTCTCCCGTAATTGCGATTACCGCGCACTGAAAAGTTTGCTGCAAATTTTGTTTGAGGGAAATTCTGACACGTGTAAAACAGCTTTTGTTTGCTTCCGACCTTAATTTTAAGATTTCACATTGCTTCTTAGTATTAAATCATTGCTAGTGTTTGTCTGCAACCATCCAAAGAGGCACCCATAAGAAGTTATGCAATTTCAGTAATGCAGCACATATTTAGTGTTTTACCCAATTAATTATCTAGATAACTTTCAAAAAAACATTTTGATAGCTTGCCAATCAATTCCGTTTTTCTCTTGTGTTTGCTGGGGGGATTGGGATTGTTATTTTGTTTGAATTCTGCCATTCCTGAATACCTGCTCTCTCCTCCTATATCTTTACATTGTCTATTGGGGGGTTGAGGGGTGTGCAGGCGGAAATAGTAACCATACTGCTACTTGATTTGAACACACACTCAAAAATATTCTCTCTGTGCTGAATTGTTTTTGTTCATTATTACTCATTCTGATTAAAGATATTCCTTAGTGTTACATTACCCCATTGGTGATTATTGTATACCCAATAAAAACATAGTGTGATTTAATTGTGAATACATAAAACAAATATTTTAACTTTGCAACCGAGCCTGATTCCTGGTTCAGTGTGACCGGGGGGGGTTCCAGGAGAGGGGCGTGATATGAGTGGTACATCGTTCAGAATAAAATAACTTTTAGACAAAAGTAAATAAGGATTTCAGTTGTGCATTACACGATAGGTGTTGACTTAGGTGAAGTGCCAGATTGAAATCACTTACAGATTGGGGGCTCGTCACGAGATCCTGAATTAGACATACCACTTGTGACAGTCTAACACAGCGTGCTAACTGACATGGTACATACACCTCGTTGGGCTACCACACTGTGCTACACTGTAAAAACACCCTTCAATAGAAAAACTCAAAGGAGTTGGGCCTGTTCTACAAAAGTAAAATATCTCTGAGATAAGTCAGAAGGAAATTAATATTTCCAGAATGGTGACCCAGGTGGAAACTAATATGGCAAAAGAACACCTACTGCACAAACTGTTTGTCAGAGTTGAATGGGTTGAGCAGGATGAGAATGTTTGGCTGCAGGAAATAAAACAACAAGCCACTGCCACAGGATTAGATATATGACAGGACCAGGGTCCATTACACATGGCACTTACTGAATTGTACATGACCCCAAGGGCAAAAGAAGAGCAATGTAAAATTGCCAAAATAGCGGCACAGCTGTACCTCCACATTGGAGTAATACAGGAAACATATGCCGAAAACCTAGATCTGGCAAAAAGGCAAGTACAATTCCTAGAGAAAACCCAAACTAATCTGGACTCTGCAGAGCAAAGGCTACAAAAGAGCCAAGAATCAGAGAGTGAAACCAGACAGTACCTGACAAAAGTAAAATAAGATTTGGATCTCCTGCAGCAAGAGAGGGTAGAGCAAGACACCACATTACTGACACTGCAAAAAGAGTGCCAAGAAAGGTTAGATTCTCTAATACAGAGCCAACAAAAGCTGGAACAGCAATTACATTATAATAGGGCCTGTGCAGGGCAGATAATCGCCCTGGAAAATCAGATTGATGAGATAAAAGAAGAAAGTAATACATTGATTCTTAAAGACCTTGGGCCTCATTAAGAGGTTGGAGGTAGCCATGGCGCTATTAGCGCCATGGCTGCCTCCAAAACCCTACCGACTCTGCCCTGGTGAATGGAGCAATTACCGGTCCAATCCAAGGTTGGCGGGACCGGTAATTCCCCCTTCACCAGGGCCCTTCCCCATTCCCATTTCAGCCCCCATAGTCCTCAATGGGAATGGGGCAGGCGCTAATAATGGTACCGCAATTTGCAGTACCGTTATTAGCTCCAGAGTCCCTTTGAGGGTCTCGTCCTCAACACCTGGAAAAACCAGGCGTTAAGGGAGGACCCGCAAAGGGAACTCGTAGTAGGGCGGTAAGGGGTTACTGGCACCGGTGCCCCTACCAGTGCCAGTAATCCCTTACCGCCCGCCTCGTAATGAGGCCCCTTGAATCCCAAACAGAATTTGATGAAGAGTGCCAGAAAGCTGGTGCATTAAAAAAACAAAGGGACAACCTGGCTGCACAGAGGGGCACGCTAATTCAGGAAAGGGACACCTTAGGCCAGGAAGTCAGTTATTTAAAAACCAAGATGGAAGAGAATCACCTGGCCCTTCAGGGACTGGGTGAACTCAAAATGGAATATGAAAAGCTGTTAGAGCACACCTGGAGGGTGGAAGATGCTCTGGCAAAGAATGACCAGGCCAGTAAAGACATAACTCAGGAGGTGAGTCTCCTGCAGCAAACATTGGCCCAATACTTTCAAAGCAAGCAGGTAGCACAGAGAGACAATGAGGCTCTCTGTGAAAAAAAGGACAGGCTCCACAGACAGGTAGCCATGCAGGAACAATTAATAGAGACCAGTAAGGCCTTAATAGAAGAACAAAAGGATCAGATTCTTGCAGGCCAACAGGGAGTAGGGGCCGAGAGAGATGAGGTAATATGGGAGAGGGAAACCCCTGAGCATAACCTCAGGAACCCTGGCACCATAGACTTCAATCTCTTCAATTCAATGGACTCTGCCACCCCCATGTCCACTGGCTCACATGAGCCAAGGGTCGTGGGGATGGTAGACTTCAACCTAATGAGGAATATGGAGCTAATAGGACAGCACCTCCCAGAAATGGATGGGCGGGCAACTATGTATGGGTTCCCAAGTGCTAGGGCCATCTTCTCTGATCAAGGAGACTCCAGTGAAGGGAGAATCAGAGAAATGGATCCTCAGAAATATAACTTACTCAGAGATCAGACAGTAACATTTGGTGGGGTATTCCATGAGTGTAGGCCCACTATGAGCATACTAAAAACCTCTTCCCAGCTAGGATAGTGGGGGGGGGGAGTACTCAGCTAATCCTGGAAGCAAGGAAGAGTTAGAAGACTCTTCTGAGCGCCACAGGTACCAAGGAACTAGGGCCCCCCATTCTTCCAGCCATTCCCAAGCTCGCAGAATCTGGGAGAGTCTAGAAGACCAGACAGCCACCTCTGGTAGGAGTGCCTCTGAGTTAGAGGATGAGTGGACCAGGGTGACCCGAACTAAAAAAGCCAACAAAGTCAAAAGGGCTTTACTCCAGGATCCCCTAAAACAAATAAAAGCTATTAGGAGCATCAACACACCCTACCACAAGAAAGCAACATATTCAGTTTGGGAGCACCTTGTGTTATTTGAACAAATGATGGAAACTTTCCATCTGAAGGACATTCAAAGCTGTATTCAGTATGTAAAGAGGACATTTTCTCCTGAGTGCTCCAGCTTCTTTGCGGGGCTGGAGGATCAGAACCATTCTAGATGGGCCATCCTGAAACATGTTTCCATTCACAGGAACCCTCAAGAGGCTCGCAAGACAGCCTACAACTTACAATGTGGGGAAGACCAGGCCCCAGAAGAATTTCTTCAGGAATTAAAACGCGCCTTTTGCTCAGACTACTAGAAGGGTGTGCACTGACAGTAAAGAATTTGTGAACACCTTCTTTCATGCTCTCCCAAAGTATATTATGACACAGCCAGTGAGGGACTTTCACGAGAAAATATCTCTAGACTGGGTCATTGAACAAGCCACGCGCATCTATGAGGTGCAGAAGCCATTGGAAAATAAAAATAGTAGCAAAAGCCCCAAAACAACCAACACCCTGCTGCTACTAAGGTGGCAGAGTTGAAGGTTGCCCCCATTTTAGATATGGAGATGGGGGGCCTACGAACCTTCTTGCGCAGACTCCAACCAACCCCAAACCCAGAAGGCCCTCGGGCCAATCACAAACAGGGAGCCAGGGAGGTAACCCCACAAATGGCACCCCTAACTCCCCTGACTACATCATCACACGCTACAAGGGAAAAAGACCCATCCTGGGTTATGTGTGGACTTCTCCAGCCCAAGGGAGGGGGATCCAACCAGACAACTGGAAACCCAGGGAAGTTCCCTCCTCACTTCCCCGAGGAGGGCAGTAATCCCCCAAATGCCGGACCAAATTTCTTTCCTAGGTACCCCCCTAAATTTCAACCCCCAAAACAACCCATCTTTCTTTCCCTACTTTCCTGAGCCCAGACAGCCCAATCCGGGAGAGGAGAGGCCAAGAGTGGATGGGTACCCAAACTTTCCTAACCCGGGGAACTTCCCTTCCCGGGATCAACCCAGGGTAGACCTGAGGACCCCGTACCAGCCAGAGCAGGTGCCCCAACTAGAGAGACAGGTCCAGAACAAGGCACTGGATATGGGTCGCATGCTAAGGGCTCAACAGAACCCTCAGATGAGCATGGCGGCCCAGAACTCCACAAAACCAGGGTCTGGTGCTCGAGAACAATGATGGGGAAGAACCCCGACAACCCACCGGTTCCCAGGGAGTAGGCACAAGGTGATGGCGGGTGTACAGCCTTGGAGGAAGCATCCTTTCCCACTTGTGGAAAGCCCGTGGAAACCCAAGAACCGGAACCAAAATCTCCCGCCCCTGAAAGTCTGCAACCCAAGGAACAGAGGGGGGGAGAAATAAAAAACCTAAAAAAGACCCATTTTGAGGAGGGGTGCAAATCTTCCAGTTTGAAGGAGAGGGATCCTCAGAGGATCCTGGGAAAAGGGGATGGGGAACTCCTCCTAAAGAAAAATGGGTCCCAAAGGATCCAAATCCAGACTGGGTAGATGTGGGGACCAAGTTAGAACCGCCCATCATCAGTACCCAAAATAACCAGCACGAAAAAAACCCTGCTTCAAACCCATCCTGGTGACTGCCTCCAAAAAGGGGGGGGCAGCCCAGAATCAGAACCAGGGGAAGACAAAACTTTCCCATATCTAGCTGTCACCTTCTTCTTACAGATTCCCAAGATCCCAAACAGAATTCTGCCCAAATCACCTCTCTGTCAGTATCCAAAGCGAGGAGATTAACCCACCAGTTGGCCAAAAATGTGCATTATCTTTGCCCCCTTGAGGAAAAGTAAGGAAGATGTTATGCCCCGGTCCAAATACAGGGGCAATGTACAATTTTGGCACTGGTGGACACTGGATCCCAAGCCACCCTTTTGTCAAAAGGGGCCTTTGATCAACTGAATTCGGGAAGGGGGAGAAGTACCAAATGGAGAGGAAGTCACCATCCCAGAACAGACTGACAATTCTCACTGAAAGTAAAAATTAAAAGAGGACAGAAACAAAAAATTCCTGACGCCTATGTCCATCTCAGTGCTCATTTTCAACAGCAAGGGTTGAGGGTAAACCCATCACCACTAGTCAACATAGAACACAACACCATTCCAATAGAGGTGGATAATAGCGACCTAAAGTGTATCACTCTGACCACAGGCACCATTATTAGAATGGCGGTTGATGACCGACATTTTTCCATAGATGTAGGCAATTAACTGTTAGGACCAATCCCCAAGGACTGTTTTGACAGTGATAGCGATGATGACACAACACCAGACAGGATCTTCACCTGGCATGGGGGGAATTTCCTGGTGTAATCTTCCTGTCCGTATGGTAAGGAAGATGTGACCTGTGGCTTCAGGAGGGATGAGGTGATCTTTCAAGTCCACGAGGACTGCCTCCCCAACTGAAGCCATCAGTCCAAATCAGCACTTTGACCAGGGACTTCTCTCAACCCAGCTGGAGGAGGCCGCTGAGATAGCCAAACCAGAAGTCTTTCCAGGCTTCACGCAGATGGTTGAAGAGAGAGTCAACCTAGATGATGCCTGTGAGACTCTGGAGCAAAAGCAAAAATTGAAACAAGTTTTCTTAGATTTTCAAGATCTCTTTGCAGTGGACTCATATGACTGTAGTTGCACCGACATACACCAACAACCATTCCCACAGACCCTAGCATGACTCCAGTGTTTGTGAAGCAATATCACTTGCCTCTCGCATCAATGGAGTCCCTTACTGAAATAATTAAGAACCTTGAGTTCCGTGGGATAATTCGTCCAGTCCACAGCACCTTCAATTCTGAAAACAAACGGCCAGTGGGGACTCTGTCCTGACCTAAGGGATCTCAACAAACGGGTCCATACTTCCCGATGGCCTCTTCCCTACATTGACCAAGGGCTTGCCCAGATCCAGAGGTCAAAGTTATTCACTGCCATTGACCTGATCAATGGGTACTGGACTGTACCTGTCAGTAGGGAGGACCAATACGAGCTGGCCTTTACCTTCGGGGGGCAGCAGTACACTTTGACCGGGACTCCCTTCGGATACATCAACTCAGGCAATGAATTTAACATTTTTCTACACAAGGCCATGCCCGACCTGGGTGATAGGGGTAACCTGGCCTATATAGATGATGTTCTAGCCAAAAGCTCAACTGTGGAGGAACACATAGTGGATATATGTTATGTCCTGACACAGTTGAGGGCTGCCGGAGCAAAACTCTCCTTTCAAAAGGCACAGTGGTGCAGAACCCATGTCAATTTCTTGGGGCATGCGGTAACTCCTCAGGGTCTCTGTCCCAAGGAAAAGAAAGTGGAAGCACTCCAGAAAATAAAAGACCCCATAACTCTCCGGGAACTAATGAGCCTCCTTGGACTAACTAATTATAGCAGAAAGTTCATTGAGGATTGCGCAGATATCACAAGACCCCTTATCCATCTTTTGAAGGGGTGGGGTCAAGTGGGAGTGGGGTCCAGAACAAGCAGAGGCAGTAAGACAACTCAAAAGAAGCCTCTCGCAAGAAGCTTGCCTAGCTTACCCTGTCAAAAACAAGGAGTTCTTCTTGGAGACAGGGTTCTCAAATACATGCTTGACTGCAGTATTATATCAAAAGCATGACAAGGTCAATAAAGTAATCTCCTATGCGAGTAAGACTTTATCCTCTGTGGAGGAAAAATTCAACGATTGTGAGAAGGCACTCCTGGCAACGGTGTGGGCATTGAAGAATTACCTCCCGTTTATCCAGGGGGAACACATCATAGTGGGGACTCCACACCAACCTTTGCAACATCTTCAGAGTGACAGAATCCGGCCCAGAAATGTGAGTAATTCCCGAATTACTTCCTGGATTCTGTCAATGCAAGGCTTTCCTGTGGAGGTCAGATATGGCCAAAACAAGAGTCCCCTTGCGCAAGGTCTGGCTGACTTGCATGATTGTGCCAGAGAAAACTGTCTCGAGGACGAAAGTCTTAAAATCAAGGACAACATTGAGGCAGACCTTAATTCCCCACACAAAGGGCCTCATTACGAGGTAGGCGGTAGCCATGGTGCTATTAGTAATATGGCTACCCCCTTACCGCATTCCGGGTCCGGGTTCTCGAAATAGGGATTTACCGGGTCATTCCAACCTTGGAGGACCCGGTAAGTCTCCATTCCGAGAACCATTCCCCATTCTCATTCCACCCCCCATAGCGCTCAATGGGAATGGGGATGGAGCTAATAACGGGGCTGCTAATAGCTGGCCCGTTATTAGCTCCCTGGTTCCTAAGCGGCTCCCGCTAAGGGTGCCTGTTAAAACCAGGCGCCCATAGCGGGACCCGCTAAGGGACCTCGGAGTAGGGTGGTAAGAGTTTACTGGCACCGATCTCCTTACCGGTGCCCGTTAACCCTTACTGCCCACCTCATAATGAGCCCCAATGTCTATGAAGAAGACCAGTGTGAGGGAATGCCCACTGTATATGTGGATGGGTGCTCCTACTATGTTGACAACAACAGGTAAAAATAACTTGTGGCCGGCTTAGGGAATGCATGGGGGAATGATGCCCCAGAACCCTGCGCTGGGTACAAAATTGGTACCCGAAGTAGTCAAGTGGCAGAGCTGATGGCTGTACATCAAGCCATCCTCTCTGCTGTCCAACACCAACTCCACAAACTGGTCATAATCACAGATTCAGATTATGGACGGAACAGGTTTGTAGAGTACCTGGCTAACTGGAAAACCAGAGGCATGCTATGTGCTAATAATAAACCATTGAAACATGGGAAATTAATACAAAATATTGATGATCTGGTCACCTCGAATGGGATGACCATCTACTGGAAAAAGTGGGTCATTCTAAAGTAGAGGGACCAGACAAAACTGGAAATGACCTAGCTGATCAGCTGGCCAAAACCAGAGTCATCCAAAGGGATCTACTTGAGATCGAGTCCCTGTTGGGGGAAATCCAGGTCACTGCTATCACTAGGTCCTAGACAAATACTCACAATGAACTCTCAACTGCACAATGGAGTAAGGAGACCCCAGATGCTGATTTGATTACGGCTCAAAAAGGGGATCCAAAAATGTTTTATCAACACATTGAGGACCATGAGCATTTTCCCCTAATGGATACCGATTATTGATGAAATGTCCAAAAATGTTCTTGAGCCAAGGTGGTTTGTTGGTATCCATAGCTGGCCATAACTAGTGGGTCGTCCCTACCTCCTTCTGAAGCCTGATGCTAAGTCACGTCCATGATGCGCCCACATCCGGTCATCGGGGGTTTCATACGACACTAGAAATCTTGCGAGAGGTTGCATACTGGCCACACATGGGGCAGGACCTCAACCAATACTTGAAGGGGTGTCTTGTATGTGCACAATTTCAGCCAACATCACTCACACACCATGCTCCCCTCCAAAAGAGGGGGATGACACTGCCTTGGTCAGATTTACAAGTCGATTTTATCGGGTCCATGATTCGCCCCTCTAGGGGGAACAATTAAATGTTGACCATGACATGCTTGTTCACTTGTTCACTAAATGGGTGGAATGTCTCCCGGCCCCAAATTGCAAGGCAGAAACAGCAGCTGCCCTGATGATCAACCACATCTCGTGTTTTGGACTACCCCAAAGAATTGAGTGAGACCGAAGTAGCCACTTCACTAGCGAAGTGATGACAAAGATGTGGGAGATACTTGGGGTCAAAAGGAAACTGCACATTGCCTACCGGCTAGCCTCTAGTGGTGGAGTTAAGAGATACAAAAAAACAATTGGGAGCATATTAAATAAGTTTGTGGCAGAATCTGGGCCAAGTTGGGACATTTGATTACCTCTTGTCCTGATGGCCATCAGATCTACCCCTTATTCTGGTACAAAAATGTCTCCGTTTAAGCTGATGACTGCATGAAGGATGGTGCTTCCCCAGCATCTGCTCTAGAGAACCCAAGAGCAGATCTTGATAAATGCCTCCACAACTCATGAGTATGTTGAGAATCTGAGAAAACACCTTTAACATGCATTTGCCTATGCTCAGCGGAACCTAGAAAGATCTGAAGACAGTATGAAGACCCACTATGACCTTAAGACAACTAAAAAAGAATACCAAGTAGGAGATCGGGTATACTTACCCAATTTCCAAAGGAACCAAGCCAAACAGCGCAAATTCCTCCCTAGTTGGCGGGTTCCTTTCGAAATTGTAGACAGAATCTCACCAGTCGCCTACAAAATCTGCATCCCCAAGGGCAGTTTGGCAGAAGGGGAAGACAAGTGAGTCCACATCAACCAGCTGAAGTGTTGCCATCCTAGACATACTCAGCAGCAAAAAGAGGAGCCATCCGGAAACCCAGAGGGGGACATTCCGGATCCCTAGAAATGTCCAACTGTTAAAACAATTCCACCTGTCAAAATCATAGAGAATTAAAGACAGGGGGTATTGTAAACAGCATTCAATGCATGCATCTGCCCCACTACATGAATAGTAGTGGGGAAAATTCCATAACCATGCTCTGTTCTGTCTCATAGAATGGAAACCAAGAATTCTAAGTACCAAGGACGACCACTGGGGACCGGAAGGTAAAGACCCAAGGGGCCTGGAATATCGCTCGATCCTCCCATCCAGAATGAGAAAAGAGAACCTGTTGATCCAGCACTGATAGGAGAAGCAGACGACTTTCTCCATCTGGACCAAAAAGAAAGAGAGAACAAACCAATCTCCCGACTTCCCCTTGACGGGCGTTCAAACTAAAGTCAGCAAGGGGGGCTCTGTGGGATGTCATGACCCACTTTTGCTCTGCCAATGAGGCATCCCTGTGTCCTGATGATGCCAGGAGACCTAAAATGGCCACAAAACCCTTGCGTGCGCCAACAACGCTGAAAATCGCGCTTTGCATGTTGTCAGTGGTGGAACAGAGATCTCCCTCCTGAAACAGGTCACTGGGATTCACAACAAGTAAAAATGGAGCACAGAGGGAAAAGCAGTGCTTTGCTGAAAGAAATCCAAAATCATGCTTTTAAATCCTTTTTTCTTGGTTACTGAAACTGCAGAATGCCGGTACAAAACCCCCTTAAACATCCAATATTCTTGCTGGGTGCTACAATTCATTTAGTTCAAGAAATCATTGTGCACTTACAATGTCCTGCAAAGCTGAATTTGTCATAAAAACATCCACAGCAAAAGTTGCCTGCTTGTGGAATCTGTCAAAATCTGGGCGCAGTACCTGCGGCCGCCTAAATGACAGCTGTCAGAAGCCTGCCTGATTAACCTTAAAAATGTATAAGCTGAAAGCAAATGTTTGCAATGTAAACATGAGAGTAACCTATGTTACTGAGAGTAACCTATGTTGTCATTGTTAATCCCATGGTTTAGAATCTGAAATAAGTGTTCTAGCTGCCTCTTTTGAAATTACAAGTTGTTTTTAAGCAAAGGAAAAATGCAACAGAAATAACCATTTATTTAACCCTGGCTGAGCTGCAAGAACTTGAGAGGAAAGTTTCTTCCCAGAAGGAGGACACTTCCCCCCAGATGAAACTCACAAGAAGGTGCCAATTTCTGGGGAGCAAGAAGGAGATAATGGACTTCCCCCAGCTCAAAGGAATGCCAATTGTGAAGGGTCTTAAATGGCCTGGGCCCAGGAGGAAATGGGAGGAGACTGCTTCTGAACTGCAGAGAGACAGATGGAGGTGGAGACAAACACCCCTTTGTTGCTTAACAAGAACAAAAGACACATTTTAAAAAGACTGATAACTTACTGTGTAAAATTGTTAAAAACACAAAAACAACAGCATTGTTAATGTAAATATTGGCTGCACATTTTAAAAGGCACCAGTACTCTGTGACATGTTCTAGGAAGGAACAGCGGAAAATGTGATATTACACAAAATGTATTTTTGATAGAAGCATGAAACATCATACACTTATGCCCATATTCAACGCACACATTTGTACAGATTTTCTGATAAACTGGACATTGTGTTCCTGATTAAAAGGGCGAAATTTGGTGGAAAGCAGACACACGATCCTACAGCGGCGGGGCTTTGTGGAGTACCTGCTACTCAAAATATGTGATCTATATATGTGGTTGTTATAGAGGCTGCATATGTGTAAATATGTATTGTGTCAAAAGTAGATTTTGTGTTCAAGAGGCTAGGGGTGGACTCTAGGCTTCCTAAACCCAAAACATAAAGATGACACACTGTTTTTCTCCTCCTATCAAGGAAGAGAGGAGACCCTAGCCAATCGCCTGCCTAAGGGGCACGCTTAGGATAAACTAGCACACACACACCTTTATCATAAGCATAAATAGAGACAGCTCAGGACTGGAAAAATACAGACAGATTCACCCACTAACCGATTGCTGGCGGAGCACCCTGGAGCAGAACCATCCATCTTCCTCGCTTCAGACTCCAGAACCTTGGCAAAGCAGAAAGGCCCATCCATTATTTGAACCATTTTCAACTAGGCCTTAAATTCTAGAACCAGAATCCCACCACCAAAGGGGAATATCAAACAAACAGCTGGGCTGTGCTGTACTGCTGCCTGCTGAAATAATTATCATCAGAACCAAGAGATCCAAACCAGTCCAGTGCAGAGCTCTGATGAGAGCCATTGCAGACGCAATCCAGTCCTGTGCAGTGCTGTGAACAGACCCAGTCCAGTCTGGTATGCCCAGCTGTCTATCCCAGAACCAGGTTCCCTTCCCTGACCAGAAATCTTGACAGACCGTAATCCTGATGGTTCTGTTTGAAACATATCTAGTGAGTATCTATAGATAGGACTGTGTCACTAGCATATGTTCTGTCCATAGTTAATCCCTATCTTAAACCCATGCTCTCTTGTATTCAGAATCAGTAGTGTTAGGAGTATTTTGAATTGTCAGAACTTTTCTTGCGCTAAATTTCTCTCATCTGTTTTCTAAAATCATAAATCAGTAGCGTTGTGAATAAATAAATTGAATCCCAGAAAGAAAGTGAGTATCCACCACATGGAGGGTCCCTGGCCAGGACTGTGGTGATTCATGTATGGCATTCTCTTTTTCTATAGTCATAATCTAGTATAAGAAATCCTTTTTGTCTTTTAAAAGTGCATTCCTGGTTTCCCATACTTGCGCCTATCTGAAAAAAACGACCTCCTCTAAAACGTCCAAAATGTAATATTCTGCTTGTAGCTAACATCCTCAGCTTTCCATAGAACCTACAACCGCATTCCAAATCCATATAGTTCTCCCATAATCGCGATTACCGCGCACTGAAAAGTTTGCCACAAATTTTGTTTTTGGGAAATTCTGACACATGTAAAACAGCTTTTGTTTGCTTCCGACCTTAATTTTAAGATTTCACATTGCTTCTTAGTATTAAATCAATGCTAGTGTTTGTCTGCAACTATCCAAAGCGGTTCCCATAAGAATTTATACAATTTCTGTAATTTAGCCCATATTTAGTGTTTTACCCAATACATTCTCTAGATAACTTTATAAAAAAACATTTTGACAGCTTGCCAATCAATTCTGTTTTTCTCTTGTGTTTGGTGGGGGGAATTGGGATTGTTATTTTGTTTGAATTCTGGCATTCCTGAATACCTGCTCTCTCCTCCTATCTCTTTACAACATACAATTGGGGGGTTGAGGGGTGTGCAGGGGGAAATAGTAACCACACTGCTACTTGTTTTGAACACACACTCAAAAGAATTCTTTCTGTGCTGAATTGTTTTTGCTCATTATTACTCATTGTGATTAAAGAGATTGCTTATTGTTACATCAGCCAATTGGTGATTATTGTATACCCATTAAAACATAGTGCGATTGAATTTGTATACATAAAATAAATATTTTAACTTTGCAACCCAGCCTGATTCCTGCTTCAGTGTGACCGGGGGGTTTCCAGGAGAGGGGCGTGATATGAGTGCGCATCGTTCAGAATAAAATAACTTTTAGACACAAATGAATAAGGATATCAGTTGTGCATTACACGCTAGGCGTTGACTTAGGTGAAGAGCCAGATTGAAATAACTTACAATTTAGACAGCCTAATAGTTAGAGCAATGTGTTAATCTTGAACAAGTGAAATGTAATCTGTTATTGCACTGACACCCATATTCTGCCTCCCAAGTGTTTGTGATTTGGGAATATAATCTTCAGCAATGGATGTGTTCTCACTAACAAATGTTGTGCTGTTTGCACATAGAATGTAAACCATCCTGGAAAGGGTGTATTCTCTTCCTGCCTCCTGGTGTTATTTTCTTTTTTTAGACCTATTTTGGTTGTCACAGACTTGGCTAGAAAGGACGATCTTGCTGTCAACTAGGTTGACAGGGAAATACACAGGAGATATACACTGTCTCCACTGAGGCTGTGAATGACCAGTCATATAATGCTCATTATGCTGGTTATTTTACTGAACTATGGACAAAGCCATAGGTCTACCAATAACGGATTATTCTGAGCCCTCCCTGGAATCCTTGTACATGGGATTTAATCTACACATATTTCTGGAGGCTACATAAACTCATAAAAAGCCAGCTCATCTCAAATGATCCACGTCAATGCTTGCTGTTAGTTTACCATTTGGTTTTTAATTCATGCTGTAACAGACATTACAGTAGTGTTAGTAATATTGGTCATATCCCTTTGACTGCCATTCTCAAGCAAATTCAACAACAGTGCATTCACGCTGAATACCATGGAGGCTAGTTTATGATTGATTTCACCTGGGAACCTAGGGACCTAGATGCAATGTTTAAGCACAAACTTCATTACCTGGCTTTCATTAGTCTAAGCACAGTAGGTGGCCCCTAGACACCCACACCAGACTGATTGTAGATAGCCCACCACCAGTCTTAGATCAGGTGTGCAATGTATAATTTAATTAAAGGTTTGGGCCCACATCACCCTCAACATAGTTATCATACCTCCAATATCTCCCACAAGGAAATCCTGGGTCACAGACAGAGATTGCCTCATTTCAAAGCAACATAAACTGACATTTCTAAATCTGAATCTGTTCTAGCTACTCCTTCCAAAACCCTGCCTGAGCTGTTCATGACAAAACTAATGGTGGACGAATCTGGGACCTTTCATGGGGCAGACACATGAGTGAATGGATAAAAAGCTGAGATAAATTCAGAGGACATTGAAGTGGATTTGAAACCATGTTTTAGGGCATCGGAAACAATATTATTGGTTTATGAGCATTTAGGAAGCTATACACGTTTGAAGTGGTGAATAATTTGCATATACACAGGATACCTCACGAGGCAGGTGATTTAGAGAGCACATCATCTTGGTCCATGAAAATCACTGACTCCAACACTGAAGCCCAAATACATAATGTAATACAGTAGAAAGAGTTGGACATTTTTCAAATAACAAGTTCATTAGGCTCATTAAAATTGATGTTTCAATATCTTTATAAATCAAGACCTCTAATAAAATTGCTAATGCTCGTGTCAATGAAATTGTGTTGAGATCCTTTGGCTTCATATAAGGGGTACTCAGTCCTGCAGTTATGAAGATTCCAGGGTGAAATGACAGAGTTCTTTGATGACCCTGCCATGCTAGGAGCACATATAAGCTCACTAAAACAAAAGAAGCTCAAAAGAAATAATCATATAGCCTTGACAGTTTCTTCGATTTCATCATCAGGAGAATGATTAGCATGTTGTTAAATAGTTGTTGAAATGCTGACATGTTTGTTTCTAGTCCTCATGGCCATTTGACATGGAGCATAAAAGACTTATTTATTTCTCTAGGCTATGATTTATGATTTTGTCTCATTTGGTCATTTGATTTAGCAGCTTTAGTGTCAAGAATGATCAGGAGGCAAGGAAATTAAACATATAGGTCTTTACTTATGCCCATAGGATACACACTTCGAGGCTTCATCTCCCTGAAGATTTAGCATGTTCATTTTGTTTTTTATTGTTTATGTCATTATCTTCAAACTATCACCACACCTTTTCATGAGCAAACTTGTAACAGCAAGTAGGCATATTGACAATTGTGAACCTTGCAACACTTCTGGCAACTCTATATATAGTTGCTATGTTATGCTCACCTGGTATCCACAGGGATGCCACCCAGCCGGGTTACTCACTGTTATGCTTCTCAGTTTTGCCCTGATGTGGTCTGCGGGGAAGGTTCTACCTTGTGGTAGAATTAGGCGTGCTCTCCGTCCTGCCTTCTTTGCAGGGGGGCGTTGTCTTTCATGGGAAAATGCAGTCCAGTTACTTCACTGACGCCGGCCTGTTTGAAATTGTTCAGGTAGGTCTTATTGCTCTTCTTTAGTTTTGTTGCTATCCTGCATGCCTTTCTTTGTTAAAAATGTCTCTTTTTTCGCCCTTAGGTATGCAGAGCTTCAGCGTGGCGAACTGGCTTGGTTGAGCCCCGCTGGTAAATGATGGCGCATTAAGAGCGCTATGACGCGGTAAGTAAGCGCTATGCACAGCGCTTTGAAGTTTTGCCTTTGCTAACATGTGTTTTCCTTCCTTGTAGGCCGCTGTGTTCTTCAGCACAAGTGGAATGTCCGGAGTGGTGCCAGCCGAGAGGCGACCAGCCAGGTAAGCCTTTTGAGCAGTTCGTAATTTGTAAATGTCTCTACTGCTTTCTTTAATGTTGCCTCTATCTTCCTCTTTCAGGTCGTTCTGTCCGGGGGGCATGCAGATTCGAGGAAGCTGTTCTCAGTAGCTGCGAGTGTTTAAAGATGAAGACTGCAGGTAAGATGCTGCTGCTAATGATGTTCCTTTTGTCTCCTTGTAGGTTCTGCTTCTTCGAGGTTCGAGGGAATTGCTGGACACGGTGAGCGTCACGTTGCAAGCTGCAAAGTAACGCGAAGAGTGTTGTCTTGCTCGGGTGTGGTTTAAATAGCCCCAACAAAATAGTCCAGGTAAAGTAGTCCCTAGGCTACCACACCCAAAACATTAGACCGCATAGCTTGGTTCTTACGAACCAAGCTATGTGGATGCCTCCATGTTGGCTGACAATACAATAAAGTATTTCCCAAGCACATTGTTTTTCATGGTGTATGAGCCTGGCGCCATAGGTGCTAGGACTGGCCCCTTGAGGGATTTTGAAGAGGATGCCCGGCTCTAGAGGCCCGAGTCCTGACTCCACCTGGCCAATGGGTTTGCCAGAGGGGGTTTTGGGTGAGGGTCGTGACAGCACTCCCCCCCCTAAGGCCCCTCCCATGGTGTTCCTTCTGTCTGGCCCAGGTTTGGTTGGGAAGTTCCGATGGAATTTCCTGATTAGACGTGGTGCGTGGATATTCTCACTTGGCTCCCAGGATCTATCTTGTGGTCCAAATCCTTTCCAATTGACGAGATAATATAGCTTGGTCCTAGAGTATTTAGAGTCCAAGATATCTTTGACTTTGTATTCTGGTTCTCCGTCAACAAGTATGGGCTTAGGTGGTGTCCCAATCCATGTGCCGGGTTGCACTGGTTTCAGGAGGGACACATGGAATACCGGGTGGATGTGTAGATGAGGTGGTAAATCCAGTTTCACGGCTGCTGGGTTGATAATTGCCTTAATGGTATAAGGTCCTAAGAATCTGGGATGAAAGGTCCGGGTTCCCTTGATGGGTACGAATTTAGCGGCTAACCAAACTTTGTCTCCTACTTGATAATCAGGGGCCTTTTTCTGGTGTTGGTCGGCGAATCTCTTTTGTTTTTCTTTGGCATGAATAAGGTGTTCCTTTGCCCTTTTGAAAGACTGAGTAATGGTTGTGTGTAGAGTCTTTACCACTGGCATTTCCAAGCACTTGTCCCTGGCCCTATTTATGAAAAAACACAACAACAACAAAATACATATAAATACACAGGGCTTGACCTACACCCATACTCAAAGCCCTCTTTTCCATGGCTTCGTTATAATAAACAGTACAACATAAACAAACTAAAAAGTGGGCCTTTGCCTAATGCATGAGGTTCAGCTATGACCCTGCCCCTAAAAAAACAACCCTCAATATCCACTGGACCTATCATGGGGCCTGGTTCAGAGGTACGTGGATGTCTGCCATAAAGGATATAGAAGGGCATTTGTCCCGTGCTTGAATGCAAAGAATTGTTATATGCATATTCGGCTATCCATAGTAGGTTTTTCCAATTCCTTTGTTCGTGGTGCAGCATGCACCGTAAATATTGCTTGAGTGTCTGATTGGTTCTCCCGGTTTAGCCGTCCATTTGGGGATGGTGACTGGTAGATAGCCGAACATCGATCTGCGCCATTGCACAACATTTTTTCCAGAAGTTTGAAACAAACTGGCTGCCTCGATCAGAGACCAGAACTGAAGGGAAGCCATGTAGCTTAACCACGCCCTCCAGGAACACTTTTGCTAAAGTGGCTAAGTCTGGGAGGCCTTTGAGAGGAATAAAATGTGCCACATTCGAGAATAAGTCCACAACTACAAGGATGGTGTTGAACCCTTGGCTTGGAGGTAGATCAGTGATGAAGTCAAGGGAAAGAGTGTGCCATGGAACTGGAGGAATGTCCAATGGTTGTAGGAGACCAAATGGTTTTTGTTTCTGTGATTTATTTTGTGCACAGACACCGCAGGACTGAATATACTGAATGATGTCCTTACGCCAGGTAGGCCACCAAAAGTTCTCTTTCACCTTAGCTAGGGTTTTGGCGATCCTAGGATGCCCTTCGATCAGTGAATCGTGATAGTTTGAAATAATGTGCTGTTGTAATTCCTTCTTGGGTACATATAGGCGATCCCTAAAAAAGGGTAGATGGTCCTTCATGGTATATTGTTCTCCTTGAGTTTGCCATGGGAGGTAGGCATCAGGATTTATTGTCCGTTGGATTTCTTTTCGTAGTTCTGCTTGTGTTAAGGCTGTCGTGATACCCAAGAGTTTGTCTTCAGGTATAATAGGTACTGGGTCTGGAGTTGTATATACTATTTCATCCATGCCCATGCGAGATAAGGCATCCGCCTTTCCATTTCTGACTTCTGGTCGAAATGTGATTACATAATCATATTCGGCGAAGAAAAGGGCCCACCGTAATTGGCGCGAGGACTTGTCCTTGGCTGTTTTGAGATATTGCAGGTTTTGGTGGTCTGTGATGACTGTAATGGTGTGTCTGGCCCCCGGAAGGTAGTGCCTCCGGCTTTAAAGATGGATTTTATAGCCAGGAGTTCCTTGTCCGTGATGGCATAATTAATCTCTGGAGGTGAGAACTTTTTCGACAAGAAGGCCACAGGATGTAGCTGGCCGGTTTCCGGGTCTCTCTGTGAAAGGACAGCCCCCATTGTGAGACTGGACGCATCAGTTTCAACGACATAAGGGAGGTCTGGACGAGGATGTCGCAGGATTATAGCAGAGGTAAACCTTTGTTTAAGTTCCTGAAAGGCTTCTTCTGCTTCTTCGGTCCAAGCAAACTTTTTATTGTTTTTTCGTAATAGTACTGTGATTGGGTGCACAACCTGGGAGAAGTCTGGGATGAAGTTCGCAAAGCCCAGCATGCTTTGTACCCCTTTCAGAGACGTCGGTGAAGTCCATTTCAGAATGGCATCTACCTTGTGCACGTCCATTCTGATGCCTCCTGGACTAAGGATAAAACCAAGAAATTCTACTTCGGTGATGTGAAAAAAGCATTTTTCAAGCTTTGCAAACAACTGATGTTGACAGAGCTTGGTGAGGACTGAACGAACGTGCCTGACATGATCTTGTTCCGAGGCTGAGTATACTAAGATGTCGTCTATGTACATTAGGGCGCACACATCAATTAACTCCCTTAAGATGTCATTCATGAAATATTGGAATGCCGCAGGAGCGTTGCATAACCCAAGGGCATGACTTGATATTCAAACAAGCCGGACTTAGTACGGAGGTGGCTTCCCATTCATCTCCTTTTCTGACTCGGACCACGTGGTACGCTCCTCAAAGGTCCAATTTGATATAAATCTGGGCATCTTTAACTTGGTCTAGCATCTCAGGGATAAGTGGCAAGGGGTAATGGTTCTTCACGGGGATCTGGTTCAATGCGAGGTAGTCAATACAGGTTCTCAAGTCTCCTTCCTTTTTTGATACGAAGAACAAAGGACTGGCTGCGGGGGACTTCGAAGGACAGATAAATCTGTATGCAAGGTACTGGTCTAAATAGGATTTCAAATGAAGGTTTTCTGGTTCTGTGAGAGCGTAGATCCTGCCGCAAGGGATTTGTGCACCAGGAACAAGGTCGATCTGACAGTCATAGGGCCTGTGCGGCGGCAATGTATTGGCTTGGTCCTTTCGAAAACATCCTGGAAGTCATGGTATTCGCTTGGCAAGGTATTAGTTGCTCCCAGGGTTGATACTGTCGCTTCGGGAGTCATGGGGATACAGACGTCAGGTTTCTCCTCTTGGTAATAGCAGGCAGGGGGGCAGTCACCGGGAAAGGTTAATTTCCGTGCCTGCCTGTCTATCAAAGGGTTGTGAGCAACCAACCATGGCATCCCTAGTATTAGCCTGAACTGAGGTGCCTTGATGAGATCGAATGAAATAGACTCCCGATGCCTTTCCTGGCACAGCAAGGTTACCCTGGCTGTGCACTGCGTTACTGGTCTGGAAGCGATTTCTGTTGTCCATAGTTGGCTTAGAACACAAAGGAAGCCCCATTTCTGCTGCCAGTTCTTGATCAATATAATTTCCAACTGCTCCGCTATCGATGTATGCTTCAACGGCATGCATTCTTGATGACTGTTGGTGGTTAATTAAGATCACTGGTATTGCAAAGTGCGAGGTCAGCAACTCTTTCTTCTCACTCGACAAACTGACCTCTACGTTTGTCGAGCTTGGTAGTTTTCCGATTCCTTAGCTTCATCCTGTGGCCCCGACTGTTCTTCTTGGGGGTTTTACTGGACAGTCCTTCAGGAAATGTCCTGGTTTCCCACAATAGAAACAAAGCTGTTGTTGTCTTCTTTTGTCCCAGTCTTGTTTTGTTAATGGAGGCCGTATCCCTCGAATCTGCATGGGATCTACAGCATTTTCAGGTACATGGCATGTGTTTTCCCTTGGACGAACATACACGGTCGGAGGGTCCGTCTTAGACCAGTCTGCCTTTCGGTCTTGCAACCAGTGGTCTAGCTGCACGACCAGATTTGTGAATTCTGCACAGTCTCTGGGTGGATCAACCACCTGGGCTAAGACGTCCTTTAATTTGCCTCATAAGCCTCAATGGAATAACGTGGTTCTTTTGTTTATTGGCCACCTAGCTTCGGCAACCAGTCTGTTGAAGGTAGCAATGTACGTTAACAAGTCCTGATTCCCCTGTCGGAGGGACAAGAGTTAATTGTCTACTGCTTGTTCCTTGGCGAGCAAAAAGTTTTCCATTTCTCTCTGGAACCCCCCAAAGTCATGTAATAGAGGATTGTCATGGGTTACCAACGGCATCGACCAATCTGCTGCACTACCACTCAGGTATGATAAGACAAAAGCTACCCGAGCTTGGTCGTTTGGAAATTCTCCAGGCCTACAAAGAAAATGAAGGCAGCACTGATTGATGTATGCCGCATACTTCCGTGGGTCGCCTGAGAACCTTTCTGGTGGTACCAGGGGCACTGTTCCAGGTAACACCTCATTGGTTGAACCTCCTGAAGTCCATGAAGTAATGTGGCATTTGTTTAGCGCTTGCTCCCAATGGTATCACCTCAAAGCGCTGTTGGTTGAACGTCCTTGGAGGACCGAAGTCCGCAGTATGGGAGATTGTTCCGAGGAATGTAGAATACGTGTGTGCCTTTTAGCCGATACGAAAGTGGTAGGGGTGACTAAGTGCCTGCTAGCAATTCATGTAGAGCTGGCTTGTGGATTGGTACTGTGAAAGTTCTCGGAAGAGTATGCTAGTCAAGAAGACTGATTATGTATCCAGCTAGACCTCATTTTATCATGGCATTCAGCTACATTCTAGTGGCTTGGGTGTTGGGCAATGTATCTTCAAGTAGCGGATGAATGCAGATGTGTACAGGTGAGTAGCCGTGTGTTTGGATGGATACGTCTATCTTTCATTGAGATGGAGTGCAATATATAGCCATGCAATATATAATATATAGATGATTTCTTGTTTCCTTGCAGGGGCGCATGTCCTGTCCTGCAGTCTACGGGAGTCCTTTCTATGCATGCTCAGTACTTTCTTTGCAGGACTCATTGATGGCCGAGCCTATCTGTCAGGGGGTGAGCTTCACCCAAATGGCGGGATAGGTCAATCAAGATGCAGGGGGGAAGCGCCAGGTGTTGACTGCCTTCCAGAAGGTGAGGTGATCCTCCGCAGTGAAAAGTAAAAGGGATGGAGTTGCATATCATAGGAACATGGATGGGAAAGGAGGATCCCCTATTCTGGATGATTTTGTGGAAGGGATGACAAGGAGAGTGAGGTGCCTGATATCAGGATTCTGTTGTATCTGTATGGGGTGAGCTTGAGTTGTAGATATTCTGGGCCTATTTTGTGCAGCGTGTTGTCGGTGATGGACATAACTTTGAAGGTGGACCGTCGTCCAAAAGAGAACCAGTGAAGGACACAGAGGGTTGGTTTGATGGGTTTGATGTGCTCTCTAGGGGCAAGGGCTAAGAGAAGCCTGGTTGCAGTGTCATCAGTGTCAATGCCATCAGTTATGTAATTGATGATGCCATTTTTTATGTCTTTGGTTTTAGTCTGAGCAGTGCATGGTGGGGATATTTTTGCATAGTTTAACATAACTGGTGAATTTTTTGTTTTTCCAATTTTTCACTGCAACCATATTGTCCTTTTAACAAGGTTGCTGCCCTGAATTTCACCATAACAACCTTTTAAGAACGTTATTTTCAATGAATTTCAAGTTTGTAAAACTGAGGACGTTTCGTGATGTTCCAGCACTGTGTGTAACTTATTAATATTGTTTCTTTTAACAAATATGAAAGAACTGTAGTGCTCATTTGAAAAACACATTTTTTGCTGAGCATATTTGTATGTCACATTGAGCAGTGCATTCTGGGGATGCAAGTTATGGCTGAATTGCCTTTGGTATGAGGCTGGACCAGGACCCCTGTCCAACCAAACCACTCTCAGTATCCATTGGACTAGGCTGCAACCTGGTCCCATGTCCATTATAATCCAAATAGCCAGTGTCCATTACTTGCAGATACGGGCATTGGTCACAACCCCGGGGGCATGGGCTTCAGCCCTGTACCTACATTTAGGCATTTTTAGAAAAACAAATTGGAAAGAGTAACAACAAATTTGCAAAAGCATACTTTCAGGACCTGACCAAACCTCCTCACTCAGGTATGGTGAACATCCATCCAGCAGTTTGGGCTGCGGGTGCAACAGAATTTTCGGACTCATTCAATCTGAATTTTTAAAATAATGCCCCCCACCCTCCTGATAACCTTGCACCCGCTTGATGAAACTGGCCCAATCTCACTTGTCCCTGGCCCTGTTTATGAAAAAACACAACAACAACAAAAAACATATAAATACACAGGGCTTGACCTACACCCATACTCAAAGCCCTCTTTTCCATGGCTTCATTATAATATACAGTACAACATAAACAAACTAAAAAGTGGGCCCTTGCCTAATGCATGAGGTTCAGCCATGACCCTGCCCTGAAAAAAACAACCCTCAATATCCATTGGACCTATCATGGGGCCTGGTCAATTGACCATTATACCCCCATAATGGGACTGTTGGCCACTGTCCATGGTTTGTGCTTTGGGCAGTGACCACAATCCCTGGTCCAATCATGTTTCAGGCCTCACTAATCAACTCAGAGTAAAAATGGGGCCTTTCTGCAGGCCAGGTGCAGTGCCAACATTAACACCATGGATGGCAATTGGTGGCCATGGCAAGTACTGATATGTTTGGTATATTACTCCTCTGTGAAAGATAGTGAGCTAAAGACTCTGGGTAAGGCTCTTGTAACCAGGACTCATGTCCGGCAGAGAGTGCCCCAGGACCCCCCTTGTTATTTGAATATTTCAAGTAGCTTTCGGTCTCACCCTAAGTTACTAGGGGAATCCAGACGTGGACCCCTTGCTCACTATTCTTAGAGAGGCACAGCTACACCCTACTGATGAGGTTCAACCAGACCGAAACACGTGTCTGGGGTTGCTGTTGGTACTCTTGTTCAGAGGAGAATTGCCTAGCATTTTGGTGCTAGACTGCCCCAGGGCAGGACAAAGACTGATATGTTTAGGTTATTTCTCCTCTGTGAAAGATAGTGAGCTAAAGACTCTGGGTAAGGCTCTTGTAACCAGGACTCATGTCTGGCAGAGAGTCTCCCAGGACCACCTTGTTATTTGCATATTTCAAGAAGCTTTGGGTCTCACCTTAAGTTACTAGGGGAATCCAGACGTGGATCCCTTGCTCACTATTCTTAGAGAGGCACAGCTACACCTTACTGATGAGGTTCAACCAGACCGAAACATGTGTCTGGGGTTGCTGCTGGTACTCTTGTTCAGAAGAGAATTGCCTAGCATTTTCGGTGCTGGACTTACCCAGGGCAGGGCAAATACTGATATGTTTAGGCTATTTCTCCTCTGTGAAAGATAGTGAGCTAAAGACTCTGGGTAAGGCTCTTGTAACCAGGACTCATGTCTGGCAGAGAGACTCCCAGGACCCCCCTTGTTATTTGGCCATGACAAGTAGACTTGTTTCTCACAAGGACGAAAGTTCACTCTTTTTTTGTACATACATGTTGGCACTTTTGGAGAAAAAAAACACTGGATGGAATGATGCCAAATTTTCAAAAGCATGCTTTCGGGACCTGGCCGAATCGCCTCAATCAAGTTTGGTGAACGTCCATCCAGAGGCTGTAGATGTGTTATAAATGTCTTTCCCATTCTAGTAATTCATAATTTTGAACATTACGGGACACCCCCATAATGTTGTGCTGCCATCATGAAATTGAGCCCCAAGCTAACCCTTTGCTGGCCCTAAAGAAAACCCACACCAAAAACAGTTTAGGTCCGGCCCTACACTGACACTCTGAGCCCATGCCTCCCAGGCCTTCACTATAATAAACACAACAACAGAAATAAACTCACAAAATGGGCCTGACATATGCAATTATCAATGCACATGAATGAAATCACAACAGGTGGTGCATCATGCTACCACCATAGTGCAGTCATGTCCAGGGGCAGAGAGTATAGCCCCCAGTCATATGCCATTGTCTGTGAACAGAAAAAGGAGGCAGCCAACAATATAGAATACATAATGCCATGTGTCTGCATTTTACAACATATATTCTGCAACACCCCACCCTCTCCTCAACCCACCAGGCATTCTTTCATAGGCAACAGAAGTGAAAGTGTAAATGTTCAGACATTTTCCCACCATGAGGTCCACGGACCACAGGCAAAGGACACTAATCTAACATGTTGCCTGTTTCAAAATATTTGAGACACCTCACATTTATAAGTTGACCAATCAGTGGCCTTGTATGATGTCTTTGTATGATATGCAGCATCCTGATGGGTCCACAGGAGCACTGAATCAAAAAGTAAGTCCAGTGGTTGGACCGGGACATCACACTTTGTTGACATTAAAAAAAAAAACCTGTGAAGAATAAAACCACATTTGGAAAAAGCATGCTTTCAGGACCATGTTGGTGCTCCTTGTGCAAGTTTGCTGTACATTTGGCCAGAGGTTCGGGCTGTAGTTGTGATCAAATTCTTTTCTTATTCAAATCTATCTGGATTTTAGAAATGTTGGCACCCCATATAACGTTGCCCTGCCTGCCAAAACCTAGACAAACTTTGCACAATCTTTCAGAATCGGGTCTATATTGGTTTTCCAAAGTTTCATGCATATTTGCCAAATGACACCAGCTATAGGCCCCTCAAAAGTGTTCTTCTTATTGGAAATCCAACCACTACTAGGACATCCACATGTCTACATTGGAAGAGATTCTTCAAATGCCCATCGGGATCTCCCATGCCTGAACCCCTCACTAATAGGCTCAAATTACACTTTCCACATCATAGCATGCATGCTGACTGAGCCAATCCAACAAAACAGTTAAACACCCCTCCTTGCATACACTACACATGCCACAACTACCCCTTTCCCACCAAATTGTATTACACAATTCAAACCAAAACACTCATGCACACACGTATTCTCTCTGGATAAAGACAATTCAAGTGATCTTGACAGAAAACAACTAGAAGCACCCTGCACATAGCATACAGGTACTTACAATCTGCGCACACCATTTTCCCCTCTATCCTTACAAATCAATCACAGTCTATTCTTTTTTCAATTATCATAGTGCCATGAGAAAGTGCTGTATAGAACCCAATAGCATAACGCCATGTACTTAGCTTTTCTGTTAGATGGGAACTATGGCTCACTCTTGATGGGGCTATGAGCCATGAGCAAGCTAAGGGGTAATGTTGCCTATGGTGTGCAGGATATTAATCATTATTATTATTATTATTATTATTATTATTATTATTATTATTATTATTATCATCATTATTATTATCATTATTATTATTATTATTATTATTATCATCATTATTATTATCATTATTATTTAAGGAATTCACACTAAGGTCTATTAAACCATGTATAAGTGAGGCAAGTTCTGCAGTGCACACCTAGCAGAACCACATCTCAGTGATCTAAATGTTTGAAGCCTAGGCTGTGAGACATATTTAGGAAGAGTGATTTGCTAACACACAGATTGCTCAAAAGGGGACTGCTGACTGTGAGCCTAAGCTTTCTGTTTGCAGAGTTTGCAATTTGTTTCGGCATCCGAATGCACACTTTTCAATTCCATTGGTTCTTTAGTTTTGCAGCAAAATTCAATGTTGCTTGTATAGTTAAACAATACATTTGTGCATGAGTGTCAACTGCCTGATTTTCTGTGTTGGATGGACAGAGCTCAGCCATGAAGCACAGTCCTTGAATGATCTGGAAGTAACATTCCAAACAGGCCTAAATGACCCAAACATGCAACGATCGATGTAAAGTGGGTGGAAATTACGCGTGCCTGGATTTCAAATTAGCCATTCTTTAGACTTGATATAAAATAGTTACATTTTCCACATTTCTTTAGGAGTGGTAATGAAGGACTCACACACGATATTGTTGCTCTAACTTTATCAAAAATAGACATACAAATATGCTCTCAAGAAGAAGAAGAAAAGAAGAATGTGTCCCTGCAAGTCTGTGGGAAATGCAGTCTGTTTGAAGGTCCACTGCCATAGAGATGAAGATGGAATATTCCAAGGCAGAAGTAAGATTGGATACCTGCCCATTACTAGAGCACATTCGGGGTGACCCACCTGTGAATCAAGCACTTTCCGCTGTCTGTGCTCTGGTGTAAAAGCAAGAAAATATCGAGGCTGAGTACCACAAAAGGAAAGACACCAAACACGGGCTTATAAAGATTCACAGATCTTTATTCTATTACTGCGCAGTTACAAAGAAACAAAACAGATAGCTATCTGGCCCTCAGTACATCACAGCAAATACCAGCCCTTCAGTGTGAGAGGTGAGAGGTACTGGACATATAAACAGTCAACCATTTTATACATTTTTGGTAATAATGTCCAGCCCCTCTGCAAGTTAATAATCCATGGTATAGAGTTTGTGCCGAGTTCACTTATGGCTTGTATGACAATATGCACATGGATCATCCTCGGTTTACATATAAACAAGTCAAAATGGCAACAGTGTATTCTTGGACTTAACAGTAAGCCTTAGAACATGTCCCTCACAATGCAGTTCAGCCAGTGTCCACGTTCGATATTTGCTTAACATTGTGTTCGATGTATGTCCGTGGATCAGACTTATTGGTGCAACAGCCCTAGGACCACAAGTCAGGCATGGGTCAAGGTCTCTTTACTCAACCCAAACATTCAGCCAACGGACAGTCTAATCATTAACTATTGTGCAGAGTTCAGGAAGGCTCAGTTACAAGCGGGAAACACTGTCCACCATTTTAGAAACAGAGTTACTTTTAAACAGAAATCAAAATGGCGGATGAACCTAAAATGGTGGCGAAGTCGATCTAAAATCGGAACTTTACAACGCGGTTTTCTTAGTAAAGTGACTGGGCTTAGGCCATTATATACGAGAAAGGAACTAGGAACTTGCTCACTGGAGGTGATGGACCCCTTGCAGGTGCCAGACAAACTTCCTGGAGTTGAAGTGCAGATTCAAGGATTCACCTTTTACCTGGAGACCTGAGTTGGGCCTCAGAGGAATTTAGAATCTCAGTAGAAACTTAGAATCCATTTTACCACCCGAGTCATCTAAGAGCTGGCTCAAATGTGCTTGATTGACTTGAAACCCCCCACAGGACCTCTGGTGGTGCTCTTGGCAAATGTGACGAATCAAGGGATTCAGTCACTTTTCCTCAGGATGGAGCCTTTCCTTGTGAGGCTAGGGAGGTGAGCCCAATTTGCAACATTCCCCATAGGGGTGGCAGTGACAGGACCTCACAGGGAGAGATGGCCCTCCTGGGGACACACACTCCCATTCTGACGAGGAAATCCCTTTCCATGACACCCAGAAGGACACTACGGCTCTATTAGTTGACAGAAAACCAAAATCCTCCTGCATCTGCTATTGCAGCACCTCTGCAGAAGATACATATCTGCCTGATGCTGAGATGAGTAGAAACCTAGGAGCAAGAAAGAATACAGAATTGCCTGACACTGGGACGAAGAAACCCAGAGGAGTTATGCTGTGCCTAACTCTGGCAGAAAGAAAGGACTGCTACTGGAAACTGGGGAAGCCATGACCAGCATCATAAAAATGGGAGGAGCAAGAGAACCAGAGAGAGAGAGAGAGAGAGAGAGCCAGGAGTTTCAAACCAGCTGGAGGGAAGCTGGTAACTGGGAGAGAACGCTGTTCTCCATGTAGGCGAGCTGCTGGAACCCAGTAGTGCCTGAGCTGCACTGTGCGAGAGGGAGAGACCCGATGAAGCTTGCCAAACAAGTAACAGTCCCTGGAGATACATCTGAAAAACAAGCATTGAGGAGAAAAGCCGTGGATGGGAAGTGCCCGAGCCACAACTGGACACTGAGAGTTCTTACTTGATGTTGGCTGAGAAAGAGAAGGAAAGACAACACCTTTCCATGCCAAGGCCACAGGGGGAGAAAGACATTGAAGCATGTCTGAGCAAGGAGACAAAGCAAATGCAAACACACTCCTGAATAGTGTTGTGGTTTCCCTGAGGTCGGATTGACTGAAAATAGGGCCATAGTGTAATAGCTTCTCATAGGAGAACCTCTTTTTCCATCACAGCAAACTCTCTGAGCTCATTTTTGACTGGATTACTAATATGATTAGATATGATATGATATAAGTCATTTATAAAGTTCCTGTACACGATTCTGCATTTGCATTTGACTTGCCGTTATCACATTATAAAATACAGTCGTGTAGCTTATCTGTACCACTTAGTTTGACCTTATGCATTGTACCGGCATGCCACCCTTAAGAAGGGGCTGTGCATCTGTTCACTGCCACCCAACCTATATTGACTCCTTGCATTCTACGGTGTTGCCACCCTTCAAGATGGGGTTGTTCTTCATTTCTGTGCCACCTATACTGACTCCATGCATTGTATGCTACTGCCATCCCCTAATGGGATCAGGCAAACTGTATGTCTTTGCTATCACTTATTTCACTTAGACTTGTTTGTTTCTGTCGGTTCTTCACAAGCACTTATGTAATCAAGTAAGCCTTCTTAACAGTGTCACGATGCCCGAGCAAATGCAAATAAATAAATAAATAAAACATGTTTCTATGCGCGACAAGGCAAGTGAGGGAGGACAGGGGGGGACAAGCAAATGATCTTGCTAAGCCTTGTGCCATTCAGACTGTACAGGTGTGAGAATGGGAAGTGCAAGGAGAAAGGGGGAGTCTGAGGTGAGGGGAAAACAGGAGTAATAACATAGGATTATCCTAGATGGCTTCGCAAATAAGCATGTGCCACTTCTCGATCCCATTTAACGGAGACAGAATATGAGCCTTACCTCTGTTGATATTTGATTCATAAGGAATGAAGCTAGCCAAGAAGCACCAGAGCACTGTAAATACGTGACTCATCAAGGGGGTTACTTTTAAGGGGGCATGTCTAGTGGAGGAGTTATGCTGGAATGGATGAGAAGGGAAGTGGGAGTTCCAGAAGTTGAGAATCTGTAATGAGTGGGAATCAGCAATTGCTGAGAGGTTCTCTGTGAAGAGTAGGGTCTTTAGGCCCATCCTGAAGTATAATATGGAAGGTCCACTCTTATTTCCTTACTGTGGAAACATTAACATGTAATATGCATCACCTTGACTGCAGCCCTCTGTTAACTCTGACCCTCTCTAACCCACTAAACACTTAAATGTTTCAGCCGAGGTGATGGACCCTATTCCTCCACCATGCAACTCTTGCATTGTCAGAGTTTGGATAGTAGAAGCATCTAGGGGAGATAGTTGGATACCGTCAATACCGACACACCATATAGGTCTGGATCCCAATCACATGGAACCTCCGCTGTGTTTGGTGTCACCTTCAAACAAGAATGTCATTGTTCTGTGTTTTTGGTAACATTTTGCAGGTGTAACAACTTCATATAGTGCACACTGAATACTCCTATGGGAAAATGTTTCTATGTTTGTAATTTGAAGAACATGATTTGACCTTTTCCTTTTTTATTAACCAGGCTGTAGGTTACACATGGATGCTTACATTTGTCTTCACTGTTACTTTGTATCACATAACATGTTTGTTTAAAATTTAAATGTCAAATGGATCACACGCATGCTAGAGAGTTGATTGTAACGTTCAGATATGAACACGACTCCATTTGGATACCATATTCAGTCACAGTACTTGGATTGTCCTACAGTGCACCCACAAATACGGATAGATACAGAGTGCCATGTCAATGGAACAACCTCAGGTCCTACTTTTCTTCACATTGCAACTTTTTACAGGAAAGCTGGGATAGCAGATATATGGGGGTTAGAATTTTCATCAGAAACGACCTTTATCCCACTCCTGCCATTGGAGCGTTCTCATTCATTTTAAACGTGCATTCCACAAAGGCCCTGTTCTGGTACAAGCTCCCAAAGAAAAGAAGCGAACTGAGATTTACAAATTGAATCCTGTCTGAAGGCACCACTGTAAGCAGACCAGCGCAAAGTTCATTATTTGCCTGGCCTAGTCAGCTTTTGGGCCAGCATTGACTTTGGTGCTTCTCCCACTCGGAAGACACATTAAAACATGTGCAGCAGTGAAATGTAGAGCATGCTCCTTCACGTGTGATTCCTGAATCCTGCACCTTATCTCCCCTGTTCAAACCCCAAGAAGTTACATCTGTTGCACTATGATTGGCCTGCCTCGATCGTGTTGCTGGCAACGCAGTTCCACCAACCAACCATTCCCCTTTATGCAAGATGACCTGCCCCGTCACTCGCACAACAGGATCAGAACCAGTACCATGTTCAGCCTATTCTGTCACTCCCTTCACTTACTCTTTCACAACCTCCCACTCTAGCAGCCACCACCAGCCATCACCACCTGCTCCATTCCTTTCACATCTCCAAAAAGACCAATCATGAAAGAGGAAGAGGAAAATCCAAGTCTCAGGGTTCGAACTGGCAGTCCCACTGAAATATAGTATGAAGGAGGGGGATCACCTTTGTTCAACGACACTAAGATATACATTAATCCGAGAACAGGCCAGATAGCTGAGACCATCCGAACATGAATGATTGCAGTTGTTCTGCACCAACTCAGCCTCTGTGATCTAAAGTAATGTTAAAAAGACTTTAAATCGGCATTCACTGGTGCAGGACACTATGAAAGGTACCTTGCGCAATATATAGCATTACACAAAGGCTTGCCCTTCTAATGTACTGTAATTCAATATAACTGGGTCTTGTGTGGCATGCCTTTTGGCATTTTGGTTAACTGTAGGCACTAGTTCATGTAAGAGAGAGGCAGGGTTTGGAGTTAGTGGGTGGACGCGAGAGGCAAGATGAGAAACTCAAGAGGTTGATGTGTGCATTTATGAAGACACATTCTTTTTTGTGAATGAAAGAGTATATGTAATGAGCCTGCAATCAAGTACCTCCTTCCAAGCATGGATTATTTTGCGTGCAGGGTCTGTGATTTGGTGGTCTGGTCAGTGATTGCTGGTTTTGAGTTTAGATATGGAGATTATTCAAGTAGACATGGAGCTGCAGTCTGTCTTGAAGTTGGCATGTGTCAGTAGTGCAGTGTAGAAATGTGGAGGTTGTGCACATCAGGGGGTGGACATATGAGTCAATTGTCGTGACTGCATGCCTAGTTTTATGATTTGTGAAAGGTCAGTGCAAAAATAAATACATCTTTCTTATAGTTAGATAGTTTTTGACTAACCTGCATGAAGAGGCACCTTTTGCTTATTTTGTGATGATGTGGGTTCTCTTTTATAAGTTGTTAGAATGACCTGTGCAGATAATACGTGCTTTGCTTATGTTGTGGTGAAATACGTCTTTTTTGTGTTGCTGGTGCCCTTGGAACTATGTGGCAAAACTGGCACATATCCTGTTGCTGAAGTGTTAGGATTGAGGGATGTTTGCTGGGCATGGGGATTGTGGCTGCCAAGGGATCCACAGGTGAACCAAAACCAATTTGGTGTTCTACCACTTTATTTCTTGTGATGCAGGCCCTTTATGGGAACACCAAGTGCCAAGCTTTCTCTGTCTTGGTTTCTTGATTTCTTTCATAGCCCTCAGTCCACAACGCTCTTTCAGTGCCTAGCTCTGTTTACATTAAAACAGTCATTCACGGTATCCGAGATGTTATGATGTCCCTAACACTCCTTTCTTGATCTGTCTATTTATTGGCTTGAGCAGGAATTGTTAGGGCATTGCTTTGGTCCTCCAGGACTCTCCTCCCAGGTAGCACCACCCCACCACCCTAGTATTGTCTTCTGGGTTCAAGCATCAGGCCTATTACGGAACTGTTAGACCGGTGCTCCAGCATATCCCTCCTGGAATGATCCTGGCAGAGATTCCATTACTTTTTATAGTGTAGAGGTGATCTTGTCTAGTCTCTTGTCACCACTTTATGCTTGCACTGGAGCCGCTACCTTTTTCTACAACTTTCAAGAACCCTTCTGGCCCAGGCCTTAAGGACTTTCTTTTCTTCTTCTTTCTACCTTTCTCTGCCTCCTTTCTCTCCTTCACACTCTCTGTTTCTCTTTTTCTACTTTGCTCCTATTTCTCCTCCACCTCCCTTTTCTCTTTCCTTGTATTGTTGTTCTTCTCTTTCTCAGTTTTAAGTTCTCCTATTCACAACTGTTGCTGCTCCAGTGCCTCTCATTGTCCTCCTTCTCCCTTTACTCCACTACCAAGATGGTTGCACTCCTCTGCTTTCTCTCATCTCTCTCCCTCAAACAACTCTCTGCACCCCCTCCTCTGTCACCTGTATTCATCTCTTTCCTCTCTGCATTTTGCACAAAGATCTTCAAACTCCCCCCCCAACCCCCAATTGCTTGGGCTCCCCTTTATTTATCTCTCCTAGGGTGTAATTAATATTGTGAGCCATAAACCCATGGAAGTACTGAGACACGTTGGGACTTGGCTTCTGTTTGCTGTGGAGCCTACTAACTAAACGAATCTTCATGTGTTTGCTTTAGTGGTTTGTTGTATATCAACTCTGTACACCAACGATTTATAGTGCTGTTCTTCCAACTTGGAGTCAGGTGTACCTTCTATCTTGGCTGCCTGACTCCAGGCAGGATTGTGCTTCTGGTCTGCCTCTTCCTGGATTGTGCATGAGGCTGGAATGTTGAGTTCTCTGTGAGCCAAGCTGATGCATGTGTTATTCATGGACACTTGCTAACATTCAAAGGATTTTGGTGGCTTGGAGCCCCATAGTAACAGGAGCATCATTTCCCTATGTACATATTGATGTGTTCTTCCCTTTTCTCTTTGTGGACTGCAGCTCTGCAACCAAGAAGTTGGCATTTAATTGGGTTGGCGTTTTGAAACAAAAGAGGCTTGCTAAGGGGTGGAGGTCATGGTGAGGTCCCTGGGAATCGTCAGTGTTCCACCACTGGAGCCAGCATCGCAGAGTGGGAGGTTGTAGCAGGCTCGTAGAGGCTTCAGATTCCCATCCCCTCGCTTCTATGGAGTGGCTTCATCAAAGGTGATTACTTTATTGTATCTGATCCAGCATCCCCTGTTTTAGGGAATACACAATCTCTTAACGTAAATGTAGTCCTTTCATCATATATGTATTAGCATTGATTTCCTTCTTGTGCATTAGTGACTAGTAATGTTTTCAGTGGTTTCTGTAAGATAAGATCAAACAGTTCTCTGTTTTACAAAGTCTCCTTGTTATGGTATTTCGGTGTGGAGAAGTCATAACTCCAAATAGGCCTCTTCTGTGTATTTCCTGTTGTATAGTAGAGCAGTCATAGAGGCTGCCTTGCTACATCACCGTAACTTCTTGTCATTAAGGCTCCCTTGCTAGATCATACCTTCCTGCCCAGGACATGGAATGAATCTATTTGCTGTTATTTTGAAATGTTGCTGTGGGATTTTGTGAGTGTTGCAGATGATTTTGAATTGGATCCTGCATTTGACTTGAAGTCAGTGAGGTGTTAGAGTGCTGGAGTGCCAAACTTTGCTTTCTTAACATGGGGTAGCTTTGGAAGTGGTTGAAAAGGAAGTCACAAGCCTGTAGAATGTAGAATATTAAATCAATGTTCCATCTTAAAAGGAATAGTGCAATGCGGAAACAGTTCTCTTTTGGAATAATTTATAGGGTGAATCATTGAATGGATCTTGGAGCTGTTTTTGTGGATGCTTTGGCTTGTGGTTCCAAGTTAAGGCAATTGCATATTCGAATCCTAATGCTTTTGAACATTTCTGAAAGGAGTGTTTCAAAAGCTACAGACAAGGGATTTCCATGGGGTGCCTCGTTTTAGCTGTGCAGATTAGGATGTATATTTTGATCAGGTTGTGCTTTAACCTATTGACTTGTCATCCGCAATCTATTAGTATACTATGATGTCTAGGGCCAGTGGTGAATCTTTGAGTGTAGGATGAATGTGTTGATTCATTTGTTGCCATCTGCTAGTTGTAGTGAGGAATCCCTTTTTTCGGTTGATGCTCGTGAGCTGGCCAATGTAAATCCTGAAGAGGGATGGGGCCTGGTCCTTCGTGTAGAGCATACATAATGTTTTGGATGAAAGAATTGAACTGTGGCATCTGGGGTGTTTCCATCTCATTGAAGAGAAAGGACATCCTTCAGAATAATACTGGTAGCTCCCATTGAGTGTTTTATCTGAATTTCATGACAACATGGTATGATGGCAATGAAGGAAAGGGTGCTTAAAATACCAATATTTGCTTTATTCTTTTGATTGTTCCAGAAAGAGTACAATATTGATTCAGTTCCTCTTATTGGCGTTAATATAAACTACAATGTTATTTTTCTCCATGTGGTCCATTGTCTTTAGCTAGAAGATTTCCAGGAGCTTCATTACATAGGCAACACTAGAAATACAGCAGTAGCTAGTTATGTCCATGTGATTACATGTCATTTTCTTAAGAAAGGCTTTGTGGGCTGACGTTATTACTCGTGCAAGTTCTTGCTCTACGGAGACATTTGTGTTTTCTTGTTGTTCTGCCTTTGCAGTGACAGACATGAGTCTACTGGCGATCCTGCCTTTTTGCTGTAACTGACTAATGTGGCTGGGTGTGATGGAGGCTGAAGGGTGTGATCATTCTCCCTGCCAAGCAATGGGTACTGATGGTGGGGTGACGAACAGTGCCATGTGCCACCACATGCTGCACTATGTGGGACCCAGAGGCACTACATGGGGATTCACTAGGTCACAACTTTCATGTCCACATCACATTTCAGGGACCATTCAAGTAGCTACCAACATCATCCACAACTTTGAGCAACACACCTAGGACCCACTGCCATTTTGCATTATACCACCCTTGTGCCTGCAGCGAAGGAAGTACATTCCAGAGATACCGGTGCTACAGCAGAGCTACATATGTAATAATGATCACCCAATCTGGTGGTATGGGATGACGCGGGTTCAGACCTAGTTGAGCAATATCACCAAGTAGATGTACTGATTCAAGGAAAGCTTGCCAATATCTTAGCAGGTTTCACACTCTATTGAGCATGTGCAGCAATCCAGAAAGATCCAAAATCATGACATGGCCTAATGTAGACTCAATCCCTTCTGCCGCCACACATGAAGGACGGTTAAAAAGGAACAACACAAAATGTACCTCCCCAGATCCATTCCACCAATCAGAATTCCCCAAAATAATGAATGAACAATTAATAAGAAGGGGGACCTCGATAGGGGTTGACCTGAGTAAGTAGAAAAGGACTAAGAATTTACAGAATGGTCTACAGATAGTCACCAAGCTCAGAGAGTCATGGAAAGTCAGGAGCTGGACAGAAGGAGCATATTTTAAAAGGAGAGGAAGCAGCTTTGGAGGATTGTTGAGGAAGCAGCAGGAGTGTCTGGAAGCTGGAAGCAGGGTATCCGAGAGAGGTGACCAAAGAGGGTGAAATTGAGCAGAAGGAGGATGAAAGAAGTCTAAGTGGAGGAAGGAGCTAGAGGGGATACGAGTATTTTTGAGTGATAGTTGGTGTGGAAAAGGACAGATTCTAGTGCAAATATAAAGGAGAGAAAAGCGTTATCGAGGGATCTATGGGGTTGCAATATGAGATTATGGGAGTTGAAGTAAAGGATGATGATTGGTATTGATGAAAAGTGGCTGAAAAAGGCAACGGACTAGAGAATACAGAGAACAATTTGGTGGAGGAATTGATGACAGGTCTGCAGGAGGGTTTGTCTTGTGTATGATCAGGAAGATAGTAAGAAGATGTGGTAGGAGCGGGTGCTCTAGCAATATGAGTTATATGGAGATGGAAAGAATGTAGCATATACAATGGGCAGAAAGAACAGAGAATGCAGGAATGTGTTATTGAAAAACAGATGAAGTTGGTTCAAGTTTTCAAAGAGTGGGAGATGTTTGAAAAAGATAAAGCTAACAAAAGTTCACAGTACTGAAGTGCAAAACTATGAGGATAATAGTAACAAGAATAACGAGGACAGTGTGAAGAAGGACAAGATGATTTTGAATGTTGAGGTGATCCTGGGTGCATGAGGGCTAAACCTATTGCAAGGGAAAGAAAGAGCATGGGGTGAGCCATTGACTAGGAGAGACAAAGCATGCTGGTGGGCATACAATCTAGATTTGCAACCTGGGAGGTAGAGACAGATCAGTTTCCCCCCTGCAGATCTGCCAATCATTACTGGCTTGGGATGTACACATAGCGGCGGGTTAATAAACTGGAGTGCATTTAGAGTAGTTGAGTTGGGTGAAGGGTAGGGGGAGGTAGTGCATGACTGCTGACAGAGTGTTAGATTAAGGTTGGTTGTGCATACATTTGTCTATGTAATGCACTGAGTGATTGCAATTGGGAGAACAACAGGCAGTCCATCAGCAGAGATTTGAGGTGGCAGTGACACACCACTCAGAGCCTTTCTCTTGAAGTGAGTGATAAAGAAACATGCCATTGGGTGACACATGAAAGCAGGCGAGGATGAAGCAGGGAATCCCTTGGAGCAGCTTCTGAGAAAGAGACTCCATCATTTGATTTTGTTGGAAAGGAACTGCTGAGATTAAGGAGGCAGGTGTCACATGTCAGTCCCTTGAAGCAAGAGGATGGAACATGCACCATCAGGTGACACCTGTGAGGAGAATCAGGACATTACCCAGGGTATTTTGTGGGAAATAGATACTCCTCTGATTTTTCTGGCAGGGAATTGCATGTTTGGGGAGACATATAGTACACCAGTCAGTGTCCGTCTGCTGAAGTGAAGTGATGATGCAGGAGCCATCGGGTGGCACCAGCAAAGATGAGCAGGGAAACCTTGTGCACAGCTTGTGGCAGGGACACTCTCACTTGTTTTGCATGGAGAGAGCAGCCAAGGTCTGGGGAAACAGTTGACACATCAATCACTGTCCATCTAACGATGTGAGTGGATGATACACATGTTAGTGGGTTATACTGGAAAAAGACCAGGGAATCCATGAGGGCAGCTTCTGGGAGAGACATGGCCATTGGATTTTGTTGGGAGGGAGCAGCAGCTATTCCTGGAAGTGGGTGTCATACAAGTCTGTGTACATATATTGAAGCAAGTGGACTAGATACATGAATGTATCTTACACCAGGGCTCAGGAGCAGTAGGAGCAGGGAAACCTTGAGGCTTGAGAGCAGTTTGTGGGAGTGACACACTCACATTAATTTGATGGGAGGGAGCAGTAGAGATTCAGCGTGGCAGTGTCTGTCTCTTGAAGTCAGTGGACCAGGCATCCTGGGAGGAAGAGTGGTATGAGCAGGGAATCCCTGAGATCAGCTTGTGAGAGAGGCACACCTGTCTGATATTGCTCAAAGAGAGCAGCAGAGGTGGACGATACACAAGCCAATGCCCATCTCTTAAAGTGAGTGGATGAAACAAATCCCATCAATTGACACCTGGGTGAGGAGTGAGCAGATCAGGGAAATCCTGAAGGCAACATGCAGGAGAAGTATGCTTGTGTGATTTGCAAATGATGCAGTAGAGATTTGGGGAGGTTGATGACACACCAGTCAGCGAGTGCATGACACATTTTGAACAAGACATCAAGAAGAGTAGAAGGAAAATACCCAGGAAATGTAGATAATCAGAGTATGATGTTATTGGAGTTGAAAGGAAGGAAGGAGGCAAACAAGCAGAGGCAGGGGGAGATGGCTGGTCATGGGCTTTTCACTCCTGAAACAGCACTGGCTCTGTTAATAGCTGAGTTCACAGTATCACAGTCATTGAAGGTATTATGTAACCCAGATTCCACACCTCCTGCCACAAGTCGCTCTGTGTACAAGTGCCAATAAATGCATGGATATTGCACCATGATGTTCAATATCCACCAATACAGTCAGGGGATGATCCACATTAAGGTCCTACTACTGTCTCAGAGACATAAGTGGGAAATGTGCAAATATCATCTAATAAAGATCAGATTAGAACAACAGAGTGGTTGAAATGCTGGAGGAGACAACATTTGAGATTGCTATCTTCACCAACACTTTCCAATATTAAGGTGGACAATAATGCTGATGATGAGATGGACAATCATCAAGACAACTATTAAGATACATCAGCGTTTAAGCATTAAATCCGTGATACTGAGGAGCATGAGGAGAAATACACCACATATGCAGAGGCTGCAGTTTAAATAGAAGCTATGCTCCCTCTACTCTGAACAGTCTCTTTGAGAAACAGCCCTTCTGTCACAGATTAGGAAGCACATTGCATCACTATGTGTCATATTGCACCTGAGCAATTACACCATCACCAGTGTTGTCGTGCACTAATGAGCCCAGCATGTGTGCTAGCCCACATTAAAAGTCTAGTTATGGAAGCACTTCGCACAGAATTAACAGTAAACAATTCTGGACAATTGAGCATTCTGCCAGAAAGCAGCTTGCCAAGGGAAGGCAGAGAGCACCTCTATGCAATCCACGTGCAGTGGCAACATTCACAGACTTGGGAAGAAGTCAAAAGATCTGAGGTGCATCCCTCCCTACACACTCACACAAACAGCATACAACAGGGAGCAGCACCCCCTTAATAGTCTCAGGTATTTTCACAGGGTGCCCATACTCCTTAGACTTCACAGTGTATCCTATATTGTGCAGCAACCCTTCAGGTTTTTTGCAGTCTGGATTTATGGTCATTTCTTACAGTTCTCATGTTATCCCACAGGGAACACCCGCCATTTATGTTTTCTTTTTTAAATGTATTTTCTTGTGTGTTAAAGTTTATGTCAAGGCTTCACACATCATGTAAAAATAGGAAATAATGAACAATAAACAATACATGTATAATATTAATTGAAAAACATAATTAGAATCATATTTATTTCTCGTTCTGTCCCTTTCCTTCATTTTAACCCTCCTTATGTGTACATTCCATTATAATTACAAGCAGCAGTTATTAACACTGTGGTCCACCTGAATTCCTGTGCCAAAAATTGTTTGGGTATAAAGAAAATTAATTTTGCACAAAACGACCGATATCAACAATCACAAATCAGATAATGCATGACATTCAATAAACAGGTGTTCTAGGGACTCGACCTTCTCATCTAAGTTACATAATAGACATTTTATTCCATTATGGGTGTTTCCCATATGAAATTTCCTTTGTACTAGAGAAGTTTAATCTGTTTCATAAAAAAAGTGTTCCTGATTGCTATAGAAGGCTTTTTGTGGTAATCAGGGAGAACAGCTCTTGTCTTCTCAACAGAACCCACATCCCTAAATTAATTAATTTATTCTTAAACATCACATGAAAAGCAATGCATTTTGGCACAGAAAAAACGATGACAGAATTTCCCATTGAAAACATAGTGTAGGACATACGTCCTTTACAATGGGGTGAGAGAATGTGACTTGAATACCATATGGTGAAGGTGAAAACATAAGCCAGGGATGAGGACAGGACAGAATGACATAGGAACGGGATGGTGGAGAAAGTACTGAATTAAGGATGGAAGGGTGACAGAAAAGTGCTGTGGTGTTATCCATGAAGGGTAGGGAGAACGGAAAACTGTGTGAGGCAGTATTGTAAAGTGTTAGGAAACAGGTTCTTCAGAATGAAGGAGAGCTTTGAGGTTGGATTTAAATAGAGGTAGAGTTGGAGTAAGATAGCGAGAGAGAGGAAGAGAATTCCAGAGAAGGGGAGTGAGGAGAGAGAGAGCGGCAATGAGAGGGAGCACAAGGGGCTCGAGTGGTGGCAAGGAGGTGAGCCGAGGATGACCTTAATGATTGTGGAGGAGAGATGTAGTGAGATGAGTAGATAGGTAAGGTTGGGGGAGTCCATGGATAGTTTTGAAGAAGAAGAGAAGAGGTTTACACTTAGCCCTTTATTTCATAAATAGCCAGCAAACCTGTTGGCGGGAAGAGGAGGTAGAGGTAAAATGAGAAAGGTTGAAAAATGTGCTGACTGCAAGTCAGAGGTCTTTGTCCAGAGATACAAAGGCATAGTTGGGAAGGTCATGGAGGAAACTGGCACTGTTGTCAGATCTAGAAAGGACTAAGGAGGAGATTAGCTGTTTAGAAAGCAAATGACATATTTTTTCTGATATTTAGGTAGTTGAGTCTGGCTGCAGTGGCAGATTTGGAGATGAAGAACAAGAAGTGTGATGGGCTGAAGATGATACCAAGGTTACAAGCTATACGCTGAGTAAGGAAGTTAGTCAGGAAAAAAGAAAAGAAGATGGGGAGAGTAAGATATATTCTGTTTGGCTGGGAAGTAGCGAACTTCAGTCTTAGTGGAGTTGAGCATGAGCGAGTGAGATGCCATCCAATATTTGATGACGGAGAGACAGTTTGACATTTTTGACAACAGTTTGTCAGATAAGGAGTGAACGAAGAAATGAATTTGAGTGTCATCAGTGAAGAGTGGATTTCAGAAGCCGTAAAAGGAGATAAGGGTGCCAAGAGCTGAAGTATATAGCGTGAAGAGAGGTGGACCAAGGACAGACCCTTGGGAATTCCAACAGTAAGAGGGTGAATGGGGATGTATGGCTGTTCTAGGACACCTTAAAAGTATCTGTGGGCAAGGTATGAAGCAAACCAAGCAAGGACTGTATCTCTGATGCCAAAGAGAGATAATGTAGAGAGAATGTCAGAATGGTCTACAGTATCGAAGGCAGCAGAGAGGACGAGAAGAATAAGAATAGATTACAAGTTTGCATGCTGAGTGGAAGAGATAAAGTTGCTGACATTGAGGTGAGCTCTCTCGATAGAATGCAGAGGATTGAAGCCAGATTGAAGAGAGTTCCGTATGTTGTGAGTAACAAGGAACTCAGTGAGTTATTTGAATACTAGTCACTCTTGGATTTTGGAATAGTGTGGTAGAACAGAGTCAGAGAAAATGCTTCCAGAACAGTTAGGATTTCGACAAGGTTTCTTAAGGACAGGGGTGTCGGTAGCTGTCTAATAGGATGATGGAAAAGTGGCATTATCAGAGAGGAGTTGAAGAGGGAAGCATGATGTGGAGCATCAATCAGAACTATGTGAATCACAATGTGTGGGGACAGTGGGGGCACAGGAAGGGTTAGCTTTAAGGAATAGGACGCAAATGTTATCAGCATTGGTGGTGTTGAAGGAAATCATAGTAGTGGGAGAGGAGGGTTGCAGTGGTTAAGAAATGTGACCAGGATGAGGGGATAGAAGCAATAGTATTGTGAAGGGTAGATATTTATTTTTTATTTTTTATTTTGTTTAGTTGATATAATCAAGTAAACAATTGTTTTGCAAACACAAAGCCTCAGTTGAAGGGCAAGTGCCCGAAACACGTGTCAGGCTACCTCAATGACAATTAAATTCACTATACCACTTTGGACTCAATTAGTGTTTATGCGCAGTGTGTTTGCAAAACAATTGTTTACTTGGTTCCTTACTTGGCGTTAGATTTGGCAAATCGCGCCTCCTGCATCCACCTGCAGCTTTACTCACTCCAACCAAATATATTAGATCCTTGCGCTGAACCTCAAACCCCCCCTCTTGCCACTCAATTCGGTTGATATAATCAACCTTTCAAAAATAACATAATTACATGAAAATAACAGGGCTAATCACTAAATAGGTCTTGCATCATCATGATAAAAGAAAATACATATTAAAATACAAATTAAAATGTACTTGGTCATACAAATATACATATAAATCTTATTTCACAATCATTTTTAAACAACAGTGCCTAACATGATTCTTTTGCAATTTTTGGAAATAATGCATCCAATAACTGAACTTTTGCAACTCTGACAGCCAATTTGGAGCTAGTAAAAATGTATTGCGATATTTCATCAAGTTCTATTGGGCAATATTTGACAATCAGATTTTTTAAGTGGATTTTTCAACATAGGGCATAGTACTATGCAATGTTTCAATGTCTCGTTTTGAGATCTATCTAAACAGAAGCGGCAATAATTCAGTTCTTTTAGAATTTGCCTTCTTCTCGCCATCACATCTTACGTAGGCCACACGTTAAGTCTAAAACGGAAATATTGATGGCGTATGTAAAGAGAGGGGCATTTAACCAGATAATCCGCCATCAATCGGAACTGCTTATGCCCAAACAATTGTTTGGGCATAAGCAGACAGCTATACAAACAGTGCAGACAGCTGTTCCGGTTAGTGATCCAATCATGCTGATGTATTTTTATCTTAGACCGTACTGGATTTAGTATCAGCAATTCCAAATTAACTGCGTAGACATTTTAGATGCAAAGTAGATAGCAAGATCATTTGCAGAAAGACCAACAGAGATGCAGGTGGGTTTAGGAGGTGATAGAATTGAGTTGAAAGGTTGCTGGAGTTGCCTTGTTAGGGAGGATTGAGACAAAATGAGAAAGAGAAAGAGATAGAAGTTACATTTGCCAGAGTCATGAGTAGAGAAATAGTTTTGAAGTGCTGTGAGATAGAGTTGGAAAACAAAAGAGTGTCCTGACCTTTGCTAAGCGCAAAGCTTTATCCACATTGTTTTTTTAGGGTCCCAATGAGAAGTATAATTCAGGGATGTGGAGGGGAGTATTTAGGAGTGAGTGTAATAAGAGGGTAATGGAAGGAAAAGGGAGCATAACAAGCAGTGTTAGAATTAGTGAAGTATTCTTCAGTGGATGGAAAGGTGAATTCACTGTAGGAGGAGAAAAAGTTCTGTAGGTCAGGGAGGTAGTCAGGGAGTTTGGAGGAGGCAAACTTGCACTTAGTAATAGTTGTATTAGATGGAGAGAGTGTGTAAGAAGCAGGAGTGGAGATAAGGGCAACGACGACAGAGTGATTGGAGTGAGAAGGCAGGTTTGAAATATTAGAGCTGAAGTGTTGAGAGGAGATGGAATTTTGACCAAGGAAGTTTCCATTTGAATGGGTAGGCAGAACGTGGATGGAAGAGTGTGTGGTTAAGTAAAAGAGAGGGAAGGTTAAAGTCACCAGTGATAATGAGCTTGTGATCGGAAGGGAGGAAGTCAATTCGTTGGGAAAGGTGGGTGAAGAACTGACCTACTGGTCCAGGAGAGGGAGATAATATGTATGCCAATGGGGGGCAGTGATTTTGCAGATAGTGTTTTCAAATGAGGGAGAATTAGCTGGACATAGGGGAGTAGGAGAGATAGGCAGTTTTGAGGAAGAAAACAGGCCTACACCGTCACCCATGACAGTGGTATGGGGAGAGTGAGTGAAGGTATATGGGTTACAGAGTAAGATAGAGTGATCCAGGATTCAGTAAGTGTAATGAGGTCAAGAGAACGAGAATGTGAAAGGAAGAAGTCATTGGTAAAGGACGTTTTATTGCAGAGAGACTGCATATTCCAAAGAGCTATAAAAATAGATTGAGATGTAGAAGCATAGCGATATTGAGTCTGAGAAGTAGAGGCGGTGGTGGTAGATGCCAGAGGATGTGTTATGGAAGGTAGGGTTGGAATAGGTTTTGTGAATAGAAAAAGTAGTGGAGCGAGAAGAGAGGTGGCATCAGGAGAATCACTGATAGGGATGGGGAGAGAGTTCATATGGTTCTGAGTGAAGGAGAGTGAAGGGAGCAGTAGAACGGAATGGAAGAGATAGAATGAGAAGTGCATGGTGAGGGTGTAGATGAGAAGAAGCAATTAAGGCTACTTACAGACAAGTAGTAGGACATTGCAAAGCAAAGGCTCATAGGCTAACAGGCAAAAAGGCTGGTCAAATACTGGTCTTCACCCTTCACTGTACCTCCTGTAACTGGGATGCCCCTGGCTGAAAGCCCCTAGGGCATTCAGAAGAGATGACAAACACTCTCATCATCTGATCCCCTAGCCCATCAGTTGTTGGTCTTTCTGATATTATCCCTGGTGTTTCTGGGCTGATGTGATTTCATCCTGATTGGTGTCTCCAGAGGAGCCTCTTGTGGCCTTTAAAACATGTCAAGGAGTAATGTGTGCCATACCATTGGCATTCCAGATAGATCTCCGGACATCCAAAAGTTAATAATCAGAATACCTTCTGAGGCCTTCATTTCCTTTCAAATATATATGCAGGAACTGGCCCATAGCATAAGCAATTTAGAGGGTTTTTTTTGTAATGGTTGTCACCGGAGTGCCTCAGCTTTACTATGCACTACTTAAAACACTATTTTGGAGTTAAAAGGAACCACATTAGATCTGTCTATGTTCATCAATGAATTGCAGTAGCTCATCATCGCTACATGACTCGTTCTGAGATACGGGATGGAAAAAATGTTTCATCTGTTTCAGACAATTCCATAATCTTTAGGTAAAAGTAACTCAGTGCTAGACAAAGTGGTCCCTTCATGTGCACATTTTCATCTAATATTTGCATTTGATTCAAAGGAAACAGCTAAGGCAAACTTGCAGCAAAGGTTATGTAGAGCTGAAAAGGTGACACCATGGCGATCTGGAGGATACCAATGGCAACTGTGTGCCAATCGTAGAAAGAGCATCACCTATCAAATGACTCTAATCCAAGGTAGCATCAGGAGAAGAAGATGAGTCAAGCTGCTGCACATTTGAGGCTTTTGGGAATTGTATACTAATTAGGGTAAAATGTCACCCTCAGAAGTAGCTTCTATTACTGCTTTGGGCAGGCTGGAGATAAATGCTCACCCTTCCATGTTTTACCAAAATTACTTGTTTTCTTTGTCACCTTAGATCAGTGGTGTTCAAACATTTACATGCTGAACCCCCACCCCTTGAGTAAAATTATTGTTTTGAATTGCCCCAGTTTTGCTGTGCACCCCCAGATGCCATATTTGCTTATACTTGCTTATATTTTCAATTGACTGCAATCAGTATATTCCATTTTCAAAGAGCCTTCGAGCATCCCCTGACCCTCTTACCACCCCCCACTAAAGGACCAGCCCCACAGATTAAGGAACACTGTCTAAGATGGACCTACACAGGCAGCAACGGATATGTCAGGGTTGATATATCTATATGTAAATCTAAGAATAGATTGTATACATTTCTGTGAACCTTGGCTGGCATTAGTTGACTTATTTCTGATATTTCTGGATTGTTTTAGTTTTTTGATGATTCCTCTGTTTGTTTGCCTTTCACAATTACCCTCATATTCATTTCATGATCTTGCAAAGCTGTCAATATCAAACACGCATTTGGCTCAGAGTCAACTGCCAATATCGAAGAATTGGGGGCACTTTGTTTCTACTAGATCCCTTGAGGCAGGAACAACATTTTTCCAGCCTGCTACCATCAAGCCCTCCAACAATGACAGTTTTGAGTTGATAGAGTTCAATGTAGATTTCCAGTCCTTCAGAGTCTGACAAATGAGTTCAGGACCCAGTTGAGGGCTGCAATGGACGGAACTACGACAGTCGTTGTCAAGAACAGAGAATGTGACAGTTGTGGAGAAAAAAGATTATCCAAACCTGCCTGCGTGTGGTTGGGTGTATCCTAGAAATTGTTAAAAAACAGAGAAGGAGAATCTTTGATCTTGCAAGGACATCTTGTGAGAAGTGCCATCATAGACCTCATGAACCACTTGTTCCTTGGGGTGTAAGTTGTACTCAGCCTCCATAATGAGAGATCCGGAGGTATCGGAATGCATGGAAAGATTTGCTTCCTTTTTGGAATTTAGATTCAAATGTGGCACTGCACCCCCAGGAACAGCCCAGTGTCCATGAATGTATCAATACAGAGGTTTTGGGCATTTTATTCCATCTATTAACCGTTACAGTCATAGTTGAAATAGCAGTATGTGGCAATTGGTTGGTCGGAGAAGTTGAAGGAGACGCTGAGGTACCTGCATGTTGTGCAGAAGTATGTGATTGATAAAGGGAGAGGGTAGTGTTTGGGGGTGTCTTGATTCTTAAATATAACATAGTTGAATCAAATTATAGTAAGCAAAAGTAGTGTCATTCACTGCAAGCAAACAGTTTCCACAGCTTCCACAACTAGCACAACTGAACCTGATATACACTTTGCGTGTGCTTCGAGTTGTGCAGAAGTTTTCTATTCAAACTGCTTCTTGCTTCAATCAGCTCTAAGGCACTGCCTCCTGGCTGTAGAACTAGTAGAGTGACCTGCTGTAGTCAGCTGCTATGTCTGCCATGTTTTCTTGCAAAAACATATTAAAGGTTCATTTTATGTAGTTTGGTGATCCGGTTATTTTGTTCAGTCACCTAACCTGAATGCAGATGTCTCGTAGGGTACCCACTGCCTTCTTCAACCAAGATAGCAAACTAAATCCCATCCACCACTTAAGGTTGTCAGGTTCTCTCACAGGTTGTAGCTATCCACTAAATTTCTCATCTTCTTTCACAGGCCACATGATGGTCTTCCTGGATGGCACAGCAAATTAGTCTACACAATGGAGAATATGGTTTGTCTAGGAGAGAGGTCTCTGCTCCCTGGGGGACCTCCTGTTTACAGCTTGCTCACTCTATAAGGCAGGCCAGGTAACCTTCTCATCTGCCACCTCCTTAATTCACTCCTCTATCTTAACAAGATCCTAAAGGTCAGGTAGGTCCACCACCAGCTGAAACCCATTCAGAGTCAGGTCACTCCCCTGAGCCTCCTCTGGACAGACCCTGCTCATCCACAGCAACATTTACCTCTGCACTTGCGCGATCTGAATGACACCTGGCCTAGTAGGATCGTTTGTCTGTCTTCCCCTTGTTTCCCTCCCTCCCTGCCTCGTCGCGCCTTGAAACACTTGTGTATAGGCGCGTTACAAATACCATATCATATCATATCATAACATAGTTCCCATTCTGGGTAGAAACAATCTCCTCCTCAATGCTCCTTACCCAAACAGATGCTACCCTATACTCGCCCTCCTGGGTGCTTGCTGCAGCTGCCTCCTCCTCACATACAGGGAAAATACCCCATGTCTCCTATTGTGGTTTTGCCTCCACAAGAACATGCATTCAAAACCATTCTAAGTTTGCATCTGTGGGGGCATCCATTAGAGGTGCTGCCCCTCTGCCTCGAAGGATTCTACAAGATGCCCTGCCATGCCTACCTTCATGATAATAGTAAAGAAGCCCTCCAATAGCCTTACATCCTCCTCTCCTCCAACACCATACCCCAGCCTCCCACATCAACCCACAAGACTGTTGATGTTGTATGTCCCTGGCCTATATTCTGGTTCCTACAAACAGCACAAGCTTCTCTCCTCCTCATCCATCAAGGAGAATCCTACTACTCAAGCATGATGAAAATGACCTCCTTCTCTGTCTCCCATGTAACCCACTTCCCCTTCCCATCCCAGCATTGCATGAGCTCCTTTAAAACCCAAAATTGCAATTGGCAAAGTTGAGACCATGAGTAAACCCCAAAGACTTAAACACAAAACCAGCCACAACCAAAGAATAACCACAGTATAGTAACTACTCACATACCAATAACTTGTATATCATACTTAAGCAATAATCCCCGAGCCGCGGGGGCATTACCGAGTCAGTAAATGCCCCGCCGCGAGGGGCTTATTGCAATTGGTACCCCGGCCCGCAAGACCAGGGTACTAATAGCATTTTTTCATTTAAAAAAATGGCCGCCGGGAAAGGGAAAACGTTCCATGACAGCCACCCGGAGTGGCCGTGCTTGGGACAGAAGTGTTCCCAGCGAGTTTGCTCCTGAAAAAGGAGAAAAAAGAAGTAAGTGGGGTTAGGTGGGCAGTGAGAGGATAGTTTGCAGGGGAGGGGGTTCAAATAAAGAAAATACGTACCTGAATCCCCGGTGGCGGACAATGGCAGCCTCCAGCAGTGTGGAGGCTCGGAGCGGGGATTACCCTGTTTTGAGCCTCCTCATTGGCTATGGGGCTGCCTCGCCCCCCGCCGGGAACAAACAATAGGAATCCTGGCCGAGGGATTCCCGGTAGGATAAAGCCCCGGCGGGGGCCAATTAGAAAGTTTGTTACATTCTGATTGACCCTCACCGGGTACTAATAATACAAACAACACTTCATTACAAACAAAAAGAAAAACAACTGTGGTGATGAGACATTAACAACAAACAAACAAGGGTGAACAATTGTTTGTTTTTTGTAGTGGTTGAGAATAGGTTTAAAGGTTGCATATTCTTCTTTTTTACATTGTAAAAGGGAAACACATGTGAAAAGGCACAATGTAAAAGGGCCATGTTTCTATTTCTTTTTATGTGAGAGAAGTTAAAAACACACTATCAACACTTTGAACAAACATTAAAACAAATGGGCAGAAAACATGTCCCACTAAAGCTCAAGAAACTCGAAACAGTTCCGATACCAAACAGGTACTCCTCAAAGCCCTATTCCAAAGCTCCAATTACCATCAAAGCACCATATTTGTGTTATCCTGCCCAGTATACTCATTTCATCGTAGCCTTAAAAAAACACAAAGAACAATAAGGGAGCTAGAACATATATAGAATGTCAAGAATCCTATATGAGAATCTAGAGTTCTGATTGCCTGAACAAATTTCAAAAAATGAATGACATGAGACTGAAAGTCCTATGGTTAGATGGACAAAGTGGACAAATAAACTGTTTATACTGGAGAAACTAACAACACACTATAAACATTTTGAACAAACACTGAAACAAATTGGGGACTAAACTGTCCAACAGAAACACACTAAAGACAAAGAAACTGGAAACAAGTCCATCACTGAATAGCTATCATTTCTCAAATCTCAGCAACCTCCAAAGCTCCAATGTCCCTCCAAACACCCTCTTCGTGGTATTCTGCCCCGTTTACTCCTTCCATTGTAGCCTACAAAACCCCCCAAAGCAAGAGGAACTGAGGTGGGCCTTATATAGAGGGTGACATGTATTTTAGGAGATTCTTAGCATTCTGATTGACTGAACACACTTGACAAAATTTGACCACTCAGTACAAGAGGCCTCTGACTAGACACATTTGACAAATACAACTGTGATTTGAACCGATATCCAAGGCTCGCGATTTCAATATAAATCATTGAATGAGACGTCCGCCACAAGCTTGTCCTGAGGCTTATCGGCACCAAAAATCCACTTCATTCTTCCGGTGTGAACAAATCTTTCCTGAAAGATCCAGCAGTCATCTCAAATCTTTCAAGAAAGTTTTGAGATGGCTGCTGGATCTTTTTTTAACAAACGTTTGTTCAGGCTTTATTGCTACATCACCCTTCTGCAATGTGCTCAAATCCATACAACATCCATGTAAATAATGCACCTAACTGTATAAAATGTGCATATCTAATGTCACTACTCTATAGTGTCAATGCTCTGTGTTCTCACTGGTATCGCTCCCCCTCCCTTGTCATTATACTGCTCAACTTTTACTTTTACCTTTTGCTAAGAACACTGCAAAGGGGTTGATTTGCTCACTGTTGTAGTCTTCTTGTACATCCGTTCTGATTAGCGCGTTGCCCCCCCCAACTGCTCAATCAAAAATGTTCATGCTACGAAACGTAATATTTTCATTGTGGAAGGAGGACATGCCAACATCTGTCAAAAAGGCCCAAACAGCCATGTTGACATTGCAGCTCGCTTTCTCCATTTGCAGACCAAATGAAGAAGAACGCAGCCACATCTGTCTCCGGGCAAACCGAGAAAAAATTACTCGGGAGTTTGGAAACATGTCCATGACTTGCCCAAGTTCCTCCTTCATCGCAAACTGCAGAGAAATTCCGGTAACATTTGCTAAACTGTTTCCTCCACAATGAATAATAATAATGTCTGGATGATGGAGCATCACCAATGTACCACAAAGAGGAACCAAATTCAGCCACTTCATTCCATGCACTCCATACCAGTGGACATCCACATGATGGAATACAAGATGTGAAGCAACTCCACAGTGCTCTGCATGCACTTCCACCCAATGTATCCAGGAGTCCCCCAAAATCCATACACTGCCTTCTGAACGACACAGCCTTAACCATAGCCATTTGCACTCCTCTCAGCAAACAGACCTTCTGCCACAGTCTCTCCTTGCACACCACACCCAGGAAACCTTATTGACCAATCCCCAGGCCTCCACAGTCCCATTTCCATACCTGCCATCCTCAAAGGTCCTGGATGTGGCACATGCGATCCACATCTACCAAGAGGTTTGCGGATCCATCGGCCAATTCAAGGGGTTGGGGAGAGAAATTTTACCCAGGGTAGGAGACTTTTCCTATTGTGGTGGCTCTGAAAAGAGATTTTTTTCTTTCTTTTTTTAGGTGCTACTGAAGAAACACCTTTTGTTTTCTATTTTTTCCATTTTTTTCTCTTCTTTTCCTCCTTATTGCCTTACATCAACCTCTGCAAAGCATCCCTTAGATTCCCCAAAAAATGAGCATTTCCAAGGAAGGACAACAAAAAGCCATCTCCAGTAAAGTAGTGCACACTAAGGGAATAAATGTTCACATTTGAGAAAACAGACATATCAGCACTTCCGAAAACCACATCCATGCCACTATTAACAAGGTACGTTCCAACATTTTGCTGGGTATTGAAGACATTGGGACCCTTCCATTGTGCTCTTGGTACTATTTGAGAAAACACCTTTGCATTAGGAAAAAGCACCATTAGGTCTTCAATGAACATATCACTCATTGTAATGTGTAAACTGTTATTCTCTTCCTTCCAACTGTCATTTTTACAACCACTTCTCCCAATAACACACCTCCTATAAAATTACTAAAATGCACACAGAAAAGGAAAACTGAATGTATTTTACCAAACCATAGCAAGTACATAGATTGCATGCATGTCAACAGGGTGCCTGCCACTTACATTGCACAATTCACAGAATGCACCATTACTTACAAAGCAAAGACATTTATATATGTATTGAGAACAGTGACATTTACAAATGTGGATAAATAAATCAAACAACTGAAATGATTGCTCCACTCATGTAGCAAGCATCTATCTGCAGAAAACTCAATGGAATTCCACACACGGAAACATTCTCCTTTCTAATCTGTACATCGTTCCAAACCTTTTTCTCACCCTACTACAACTTGCAGTAATCCATTCCAAACTAAATAGTCCTACAGCAACACACACACTTGCTAAAGTGCACCTAATATGGCACACTTATAAACAAACCATTGACCCCTTACCAAAAATGCTGATGCTGCCAAGTCCCCATTCATATACAAAGCTATCCAATTTCACACACACACACACACACACACACACACACACACACACACACACACACACACACACACACACACACACACACACACACACACACACACACACACACACACACACACACACACACACACACACACACACACACACACACACACACACACACACACACACACACACACACACACACACACACACACTAACTCTTCCTGCCTAGAAGCAAAAAAAGAAATCACAGCTGAAAAACTACTTCCTCTCCTCCTACCTGCCCTCACCGCTAGCGCTATCAATTCTGACCCTAACATGTTAGTTGAGACATTCAACAATACTTTGGCCCTCATTACAACACCGGCGGTAACCAATGGCGCTATTAGCACCATGGTTGCTGCCGGTATTGTAACGAGTCTGCCAATGTTCAATTGGGAATTACCACCCCATTCCAAGGTTGGCGGGGCGGTAATTCCCCACTGAACATTGGCCCTTCCACATTCCCATTTTTGCCCCATAGGGCTCAATGGGACTGGGGAAGGCGGTAATTATGGTACCACAAATTGCGGTACCGTAATTACCTCTGAAGTCCCTTTGCGGGTCCCTACTTTAACGGCTGGTCCAGACCAGCCGTTAAGGTCGGGTCCCGCAAAGGGACCTCGTAATTAGGCGCTAAGGGGTTAACGGCGCTGCAGCCTTTTACGGCGCCGTTAACCCCTTAGCGCCAGGGTCGTAATGACCCCCTATGTCCAAAGCCTTGGATACCATTGCCCCGATTAAACTGTGCAAAGGCAAATGAGAATCTCATCTTAACTCTTGGTTCACCCCCCCACCTCAAGGAATTACGGATCCAAAAACGCAAACTCCAAGCTATTTGGAGGCATACACCTTCAGTTGAGAACAAAACCTCACTTGACAACTTGGCCAAAAAATATAAGAAGGAAATAATCCAAACTAAAAAGAATACATTTAATGAGAGAATTAGCAAAGCCAACTCTAATTCCAAAGAACTCTTCTCCATCCTCCGAGAAATGGAAAACCCAACCACACCCATAGATAATGCCCCCAAGGACAAACAATGGTGCACTAGCATCCAAAAGGATTTAGCTAATAAAATCACATCTCTTCAAACGAAAATTGCTAAGAAGATAGCATCCCTGAATTCCACTGGAGTCCATATCTCCCACATGGCAGATATACTTAGAATAGTCACTCAAAGTAACTGCAAACCATTCAGATTTTCCAACATATCCATATTGGAAACCGAAAAGGTGATATTATCCTTGAAACCATCCAACTGTCAAGGTGACAGCTGCCCGGCTCAAGTCATTAAGGATGCAGCTAGAGACTTAGCGCCATTCATTTCTAAATTAATAAATTCCACCTTCAGAACTAGGACCGTACCCGGTAACCTGAAAGAATACTGGGTTCTGCCACTCCTAAAAAAACAGACCCTTGACCCAGCCATCCCAACCAATTATAGGCCCATTACTATGGTCCCATTTCTCCTTAAAATCATTGACAGAGTAGCTTACCTCCAGACCCAAAATCATCTGGAGACAAACCAACTACTAGGATCACGCCAATCTGGCTTCAGACCACTACATGGTACTGAAACGGCCCTAATCGACCTTAAGACACAAATCGACGAGTTGATGGATAAAGGTAAAACAGCTATGCTCCTCCTCCTTGACTTATCGGCGGCCTTCGACCTAGTGGACCACGCAGTGTTATGCAACCATCTAGCATCTGCCGCCCATTTCTCAAGTGAAGCTATAGCATGGGTACAATCCTTCCTAGCCAACCGTACGATGAGAGTGTTCTCCCCATTAGCCTCAGTGGACCCAATACATATCACCTGTGGCGTCCCACAAGGTTCATGTGTCTCCCCCACAATGTACAATATCTTCACTAAGCCACTCTTTGACAAACTTGACAGATTGGGGGTAACCTACACCAATTATGCGAATGATACGCAGATCCTCATACCACTAGCTGGCAACTTTGTTGAAGATACAGCTCTAGTAAATAAGATTTACCTCATAATTCAGGCATGGATGGCCTCTGCCTGAATGACGATAAAACAGAGATACTGATACTCGGTACCGATTCCAACCTCAAAAAACTCAGCCCTAACTTTCAATATAGACGGCAATATAATCAAAGTGGCAACATAGGTAAAAACACTAGGTTTTTACCTTGACTCCACTTTATCTCTCAAAAAACAAGTCAATTCCCTGGATTCCTCAACAGCCTACACATGCAAATTAATCAGGGCCTGTAGACCTTTCTTGTCCAAAACCAATTGCATCACACTAGCAAATGCCCTAGTAATGTCCAAACTGGATTACTGTAATGCCCTATATGCGGGCGTCAATAAAACTGTCACAAACAAATTGCAAATATTGCAGAATAATGCTTTTAGAGCAGCCCTTGACATACCCCGCAGAGCACATATATCTATCATTAGGAAAGACAACCACTGGTTAAAAATTAATGACAAAGTTCTCCTTAAAACGCTATCTCTCACACACAAAGGACTGAGCAACACTGCGGCCCCATACATCTCGGCTAGACTGACCAGACAATCCTCTACTCATCACACCAGAGCCTCTAACCACTCCCTACTCGAAACTCCCAGATTTAGACTAACTAAAGCAGGCGGAGCTAGCTTCCCTGTTAGAGCGGCCTGTGCTTGGAATTCACTCTTTATGGCTTTGAGAGCTAGTCTACCCTACTCTAGTTTGAGAAGTAAGGTGAAAAGTTGGCTCTGGAGTAACGACAACTAACCCACTGAACCTGGCCCTCTCATTGCGCATAACCACCTTTGACTCTCCCTATGAGAGAGACTCACATTCCTGTATTTCTTGTATATTTGTCTATTGGTATTGTATATATGCCAATAACTCACATAATGCATATTCTGTATGTATCCTTTGTATGTATACAACCTAAGCCTAAGTATTCTTGTAACTGCTGCACCCGGCTACCCCTGGGGTTTGGAGCGCATTATCAAATAATAAACTAAACTAAACTAAAGACATCCTCCTACAATTTTAAATAATGTATTCTTCAAATGCAATCACTGTGCCATTATCAAACATAGGTTCTTACTTCATTCTTTTACAGTTGCAGTGAACACCTCTCTCCTGAAAGCCAGTGGCGTCTCAAGTGGAAAATACAACTTACAAGAAACCTACTCCCAACATCCAACAAAGTAAGTGCAATACTATCATAGTATTCTGTCTCTTACTTAGACAGTGCAGTATTCTTGTATTGTAGGATACACAATTCCATCAACCCAACAGTATTTGCTTCACTCTTACTCATTGCACCTCAACAGGTGCCCACTTCCTGTTGTCATCTGACCGCCAATATAGTAACACACAGATACCAATACAACCTTCCCAACCTAAAGTAACAGCCCATTACACAATTGTACACCTCTTTATATATGCCTACCCTCATATTCAAACACTCATGCACATTGCACACATATACATTGTACAACCTCCACACCCACACTTTCCTTTTTTCTCCAACAGATACGACAGAATCCCTACCAAAAAGCAGCTCTGTAGAAAACAATGCAGAAATAGAGCAGATAAACCTAAAAGCATACAAAATAGTGATCTGCCTCTAGCAGAACATGTACAGAAAGTTAAAAGAAAACAGCTAATACATTCATTAAGGAAAACTGAAGCACCTAAAAGGAAACAAACTTTAACTTCCTCTTTCAGAATGTAAAAATAAAAAGATATGTACTAAAAAGATTGCAACTACCACTAGTGCTAACAGAGCACCTACAAATGGTAACGCAGCCACAAGTAAGCATTCCAAAAAAATCATTTTTACAAAAAATGTTCCACCACAGAGTCCTTCAGAACCTTATGAATACAGGGGAAAACCCTTAAAACTTACAGCAGAAAACTGATCCTGGAAGCTCTTGTACACAGTGCAATGCTCCTCAAAAGGACATTCTTTATATTAATTTTAAACAGAATGAAACCACTAACAAAATGAATTAGTAAACTACAACCAGTACTTCGCAACAAACACAATATCAGCATAGATACATTAGGCAACAACTTACAGGTGAGTGAAGTCACACCACCAGCACATAGCCATATTTCAATGAAAAATCATACAAACAAGAGCAAACAAACCTAATTGCCATACATAGTAGTAGGTGAGGGTATGAAAAGGTAGACAATACCATAATGGAAGAAGAAACACTGCTCTCAAAAATATCCCCATCAAACTTAGCATCAACTCTCCATTCCACCAAACCAATACGCCCCATCTACAAATGCCCATGCACATCAATGTGTAACATAGTCCACAACTCTATCAAATCTTTGCAGCAGTTCCTCAATCACTATGTGAAAGCCAATGACAAAACAACAATGAAAATACTACAAACTATGGACTCCTGTCCAGTGCGCAAATACACAGGACTACGAGGACATTCATTAGCCTGCATTTCTGCACCTGCTTGCAAAAGCACCATCCACCATATCAAAATGTTAGCAACACACCATTCTGTTATAAGAAATTTCGTTCACAAACTGTACTATGCAAAAAGTCCTGCTTTAGCACTGGAGCATTTAAAAAACATTCTCCTACATGGTACAGCCAAACAACTGCTTGAACAAATAGACCACATCCAAAGCAAATATTTTGAACTGAAGAGCACTTACAAATTCCAGTAACAAAATCCAGTAGCAACAACCTCGCAGATGTCACCTTTCTGTTACACACATACAAAAAAGAATAGCAAAGTTTAAAAGCACATCTGCTGAAGTACCAAACCCAGTATGTGTGTGTTGTCGCATAACTTTTTATACAAAGAGCACACAAACTATAGATTTAATGTACACAATAGAAGACAATGAGGAATCCCAATGGTTCCAATTAGCTTTCTACCTTATAGCAGAAAACAAATACGATATTACCAACCCCTCAATACTGTGCACATACTGTACTGCAAACCTTGACAATAACCAAATGCCTTCACAGGCTATCAGCAATAATTTGGAAATATTCCCACTGCCAAAACCACTCCAACAGCTTAATGTGTATGAGACCATTATAATGTAAACAGTACACCCACTTCAAGCAATAATACGACGACAACCAAAACAGCAAAGTTGCCTACCACTGAATTACTGAAAGGTATTTGTGGCAAAGTAGTTTATGTGGCATTAGAGCTCAAAGAAAATGCGCCTAATAGATGAGGTGAGCATGGTCTCCAACCTTATATTGGCTTTGATTCACCTCAAATTGCAAGAAGTCCTCAAAACAGACTACAAATAACTCTTTGGGGGAAAACATGTTATTGTTTTCGGAGCTCTCCTTCAATTAACACCAGTGAAAGGTGAAACAATTTTTAAAACTTTAAGACACAAACTGTGCCATAAAGCTCTTGGCAGCATAGGGAATGTAAATCTCTAGTAACATTTCCAGTACAGAGATCTAACTGAAAACATGCATCAGTCTGCAGACCTCACCTACGCCAATATTTTAAAAAGCATTTGGATTGCTGTACTATCTAAGGAAGCTCAGTCTATCCTAAATACCAGGTGCATCCATGAGCTATACGGGCTTAACACATATGCTACTGATGTCATGGAACAATTAGCACACAAAAATATCAACTGTATGTCGGTAATGCCAACTCTAGCAAGCTGTGCACAAGTCAATGAAACAACGCTGAAAAAAGAAATGCAACCACTAGTGGAAATTTACTCCACAGACAAACTGGACGTACACGGTATGACAATACCTATATGTGAACAAGCCATTGCACGACTAAATACCTTAGAAAACTCTATCTCTAACGCAGCTTGTTTGGAGAAAATTCATCAGCAAGTTCTGCCAACAATTGACAAACAACAAGCTTTCAGCTGTTCTAACTGCCCCCACTTGTTTAGCTGCCTTCAACATAGGTTGTGTCACTTTACACTGATTGCCACTCCTTCCAGTAGAACATGAAAATAAATGTGACTACTACAAACCTTCAACAGAAGCTGCTATGGAGCTACGTAGAGTTTTGAAACAAATGAAAATGCTCCTAATAGATGAAGTGAGCATGGTCTTGTTAAGCGGCTTCACTTCAACACTACAGCTAAGTCAATGCCTAGTCTGGATGCTGAGGGAAACCCTTATTGATATATTTTCAGGTCCTGTTCAGTACTCTGAATGACAACCCTTGTATAACACCCCCCTCTTAGAATCCCCCTGACCCCACTGAGCCAAGAAGTAGGTTTGTTTTGCAAATTAAAAGGTTTATTTGAAAAATTAAACAATATATATATATATATATCACACTTTTATAATACATTAATATCTGATAGTACACTGAGACATATGATGTGGATCCACAATGGGTAATGTTACAGTGGTACACTTGATTACTTAGGAGTAGTATAGAGGATGAGGTAGCTGAAAATGCTTGATGGTTTCAAGGAAATGCAAGGTGGAATAAAATGCAGTACAGCAAATAAACATGTAAACATGATATGATTTCAACCAACAACAATGTAATCACTTTTTCTCTGGCAATTCACCCCCCCCTATGCAATGTAAGAAATGGAAGGAGATGGAAAGAGGAGCACACAGTTCTCAGGAATGCAATCAAATACAATACGAAATTCAATTCCCCCCCAGCAAGCTTAGAGGAAACAGGTAGAAGTTTGAAACACAGGCCCAAAATGCTTTTAAATGTGATGGCAACGGATTGGAAAATGTGCTAACTGATTTTAATTCCCGCTAGAGATTCAGGATGAGTGAGAGATGCTTGTTGGTATTAGTTCAGGCTCACTTTAGCAATGCTCTATGAGTTGTTACCAGGTTGCAAACGGATTTTAACAAAGGAAAGAATGGAGCTGCTATTTTGACAAATAGAGAAATTGAGCCAAATCGCAAATCGCGGTAAATTTCGCAATTGCGTAAATCAGAAAGGAAAGTTAAATCTCGTTCCTAGGACAAACGGTTCCAGAGATATGGAAGATTTAATAAAGGTAGTTTTTCGGATTTAAAGTAAACTCAAAATGACAGGTAACAGCTTGCAGCTGCAGAATTGACAGGTGACAGTTGTGCAGCTTTAAAAATGACAGATGACAGGATTTCTAGGAGGCAGTTCTACTTAGGTTAAAATAGTTTGGATTAGATTATTTTAACTAAGAGATTGGGTTCTGCACAGTTCTGGCGGATACTCACTCCTAATTTTGAAATGAATGGGCCTCGTCACGGATCTGGTCAACACGTCCAGCGGCGGTTCCCCCTGCTCGGCGGGTCAATCAGGCACCAGTTCTGCTCACAGCGATCCGGATCTCTGGTTCTGCTCACAGCGGTCTGGGTCTGGTCTGCGGTTCCGGCAAAAGTTCTTGGCAAAGAATTCAAACAGCTCGCCCGGCTGTTGAATAGTTTGCAAAAGATTTTGAGGCCTGCTGACAAATACATTTGCTTGCAGTGGGCCTTCTTGGTTCAAAGTTCTGTAGTCTCTGTTTAGCTTGGAAGTCTAAGTGTTGGATCTCTGGATGTGAAGTCGTCGGTCAGCATGCTCCGTAGCAAATGGAATTGAATGTCTCTACCTGTCCCAGCAGTCTCTTTTTATGTGTTTTAAAAAGTGGGTGGAGAGGCTAGCATCACCAAGCCTGCCCCTCTCTTGATTTGATAGGTCAATAGATTCTTTGGTCCCTGATTTGGGAAGGGATAGTGTGTCAGAGTGATGTCATTTTTATGACCTGCAGATATGACACTCCCCTGGTCAATGTGCACACAAATCTATTCCTGATCTAAATACATATTTCCCAGGTACACAGTTGTTTGACATCACATACACACATCATATATTATTAAAGATAGTCCCTGTCCCGACTCTGGCATTTCTAGGAGCTTGCATTCAAAAATGGCAACTTATTTTCGATTTTAGTGGGTTTTGCAACATTGGTTTTTCATCAAAAATTATACAAAGGTACATTTCCCTTCCACATATATCCCAGTAACTTTCCATGTCTCTAGCTTAAATAGAATGTCTACAATATTCATAATTCTCAGGGTTTTGCCCCAGAACATGGTACAAATCGGAGTTTGGACTCAAATTGCGAGGGCATTTTCCATACTAAGACTCTCAAAGTTGTACATTCCTGTCATATGGTTACAATAAGTTATCACAGTTTCTATAAAATATATATTTGTTGCAATTCAACTCCCCAAAGTGTTTGGGTCTGCCTCCAGAAGTCTGGGTGGGTCAGTGATCACATGTCTCTCCTTGCTGGCAGAGAGCTGTTGACAGGAAACACTCAAAATTAACATACCCGATTCAACTGAAACGGGCTATTGTCTCTCTCCTCCAGGCTAAAGGGGAAACCCCCTTCCTCTCACTCAGAAGGGCCATGTGATATCCTGCCTCCTGTTGTGAGTCTCTGGGGTGTTAAGAGTTCTCAGCCTCTTGGCCTCTGGGAACAGCAGGTGGCTAAGATTTTCAATTAACCAACAAGCTTTGAAGTCCCTGCCCCTCTTGCAACTCCTAAATACAGTTTCCCTGTCAGAGTTTAGACCGCTAGCGCCGCCTTGGGGAATTTGTCGGTACTGCATCCATTTTTGGGATCTGTCTTGAATTACTGCATTTCAATAGAGTGGTCTTTTGCTTGATAGTATAGGACCCTTGCTTAACATTGTTTTGATGGCATCCTTACAGTAGAGTGGTGATGTGGAACCCCCACAAGAAGGTTGTATCTTTGGAGTGGTCTTGTGCCAACTGCGCAGTTCTCCTGGATTCTGGCGTGAATGTGGGCGGCGATAGCTCATCCCCACATCCACCCAGTCTATTGATTTAGTTTGTTCTGGGATAGAATAATGGGCGGCGACAGCTCATCCCCACATCTACCCAGTCTATTGATTCAACATGGGTCAAAACCCTTGACAAACCCCCCGCCCGACTGCGCTTTGATTCGAGTCGAGGGGAAGTCGGGTGCAAAGGATGGTTTGAGCCCTGTGCTGGTATGTCCACATTATCTTCTTCCAATTCTGTAGATGGCACAGTTCAGCATCTTTTCCTCCACCCAGTTGGATCGATCGGTTCTCCTCGCCGGTCCTGATGGGAATATTGGGCGGTACCCCGGGCCCCTCGGGTATCTGCTCCCGGTCCCCGGTCATCCTCCTTGGTCAGTCTCCATGGTTTCCTCTCTCCTAGGATGATAAAGCAAAAGCGGCAATACACATTCCTAGACATTTTTCCACCACTATTAATGGTGTGGCGAACATGTACATTTTATACATCCGAATGCATTTTGCAGTCTGATTTTAAAAACAATATATAACAGGGAACATTTGCATTACATTACTATATTTTTGATATGTGGAATATTTTAGAGTTTGAACTGACTTACTCTGGAGCGGTCCCCTCTGGGATTCCAGTGGATTCCTCCAGTTGTTGCAGAGTGTGCCTGGGATGGCAACACTTCAGCTGATTAATATGGACCCACTTATCTTCCCCTTCCACCAAATTACCTTTGGGGATGCAGATTTTGTAGGCAACAGGGGAGATCTTCTCTATAATTTCAAAGGGTCCCTTCCATGTAGGCAAAATCTTTCACTGTTTGGCCTGGTTCCTTTGGAAATTGTATAGATAGACCCGGTCCCCCACAGTATATTCCTTCCTGGTGGTCTTCAGGTCGTAGTGGGTTTTCAAGCTATCAGCTGATCTTTCTAGATTCCGCTGAGCATAGGCAAAAGCATGCTGAAGGTGTTTCCTTAAATTCTCCACATACTCATGAGTTGTGGAGGCATTTATCAGTGACTGCTCTTGGGTCATGTAGAGCAAATGGTGAGGAAGCACCATCTTGCATCCAGTCATCAACTCAAATGGTGACATTTTAGTTGCAGATGAAGGGGTAGATCTGATGGCCATTAGGACCATAGGTAGTCGGATATCCCAACTTCGCCCAGAATCTGCCACAAACTGTTTTAATATGCTCACAATGGTTCGGTTGTATCTCTCCACTGCTCCAGAAGATGCTGGCCTGTAAGCAATGTGTAGCTTCCTTTTAACCCCCAGTATCTCCCACATCTTTGTCATTACTTCACTGGTGAAGTGGCTACCTCTGTCTGACTCAATCCTTTGAGGTAGGCCAAAATGGGAAAAGATGTGGTTAATCATCAGGGCAGCTGCTGTTGCTGCCTTGCAATTTGGGGCTGGGAGACATTCCACCCACTTGGTAAACAAGCATGTGACGGTCAACATGTACTTGTTTCCTCTAGACGAGCGAATCACATGGCCTACAAAGTCGATTTGCAAATCTGACCATGGCAGTGTCATCCCCCTCTTTTGGAGAGGCGCACGGTGTGTGAGGGCTGATGGCTGAAATTGTGCACACACAAGACACACCTTCAAGTATTGGTCGAGTATCTGCCCCATTTGTGGCCAGTATGCAACCTCTCTTAAGATTTCCAGTGTTGTGTGAAACCCCCTATGACCGGCGGTGGCCGCATCATGGGCGTGGCTTAACATCAGGCTTCGGAATGAGGTAGGGACCACCCACTGATCCTGGCCAGCTTGGGATTTCCTTACTAACAAACCGTCTTGGATTCGGAACATCTTTGGACATTTCATCAACACTCTAAGGTCCTCCTTCCCAATGTAATCGGTATCCGTCAGGGGAAAGTTCTCAGGGTCCTCAATGTGTTGGTAAAACTTACCAATTATTGGATCCCCCTTCTGAGCTGTAATCAAATCAGCATCAGGAGTCTCCTTACTCCATTGTGCAGTTGAAAGATCATTGTGAGCATTTGTCTGGGACCTAGTGATAGCAGTGACCTGGATTTCCCCCAATAGGGACTTTATTTCTATTAGATCCCCTTGGATGGCCCCGGTTTTGGCAAGCTGATCAGCTAAGTCATTTCCAGTTTTGTCTGGTCCCTCTACTTTGGAATGACCCTTGATCTTTTTCCAGTAGATGGTCATCCCATTCGATGTGACCAGATCATCAATGTTTTGAATTAACTTCCCATGTTTCAAGGGTTTGTTATTAGCACATAATATGCCTCTGGTTTTCCAGTTAACCAGATGCTCCATGAACCCGTTCCGTACATAATCCGAATCTGTGATTATGACCAGTTCGTGGAGTTGATGTTGGACAGCAGTGAGGATGGCCTGATGCACAGCCATCAATTCTGCCACCTGACTACTTCGGGGACCAATTTTGTATCCAGCAGAGGGTTCTGGAAACTCCTTCACCCATGCATTCCCTATGCCGGCCACCAGTTCTTTCTCCCCGTTGTTGTCAACATAGTAAGAGCATCCATCCACATAGACTCCTGAGCTGTGTCCCTATTGGCCTGCTCCTTTCTTGCCAGAGCATCCTCCACCCTCCTGGTGTGCTCTAACAAGTTCTGGTGTTCTTTTTGGAGGTCACCCAGTCCCTGGAGGGCCAGGTGATTTTCTTCCATTTTCCTTTTTAAGTGGCAGACTTCCTGGCCTAAGGTATCCCTTTCCTGACTAAGAGCCTGCATCTGTGCCGCCAGGTCGTCCCTTTGCCTTTGGAAGGCACCAGCTTTCTGGCGCTCCTGGTCAAACTCTGTCTGGGTATCCAGGTCTTTCAAAATCAGTTTATTGCTCTCTGCCTTCTCCCTATCTAGGTGGCTTTGCCGAGTGACTACCTGCTCAGCACATGCCTTATTGAAGTCTAACTGTTGCTCCAGCTTTTTCTGGCTCGGCAGTAGGGAGTCCAAACCTTCTTGGTACTCCTTCTGCAAGGCCAGAAATCTGGTATCCTGGTCCGCCTTTTCCTGTTGCAGCACATCCATATCCTCCTTTATTTTAGTGATGTACTGTCTGCTGTCCTTTTCTGACTCCTGGCTCCTGAGCAGCCTCTGCTCAGAAGAGTCCAGATCAGATTGGACCTTCTCTAACGCCATCTGTTGTCTATTTGCCAGATCTTGGCCTTCAGCACATTTGTCCTGCATGGCTCCCATATATAGGTACAAATATGCCGCTATCCTGGCAATCTTATTATGTTCATCTTTGGCTTTAGGGGCCATATATAGTTCACTCAGGGCCACATGTAGGGGACCCTGATCTCTCCATTTAGCTGGCCCTGTTTCAGTGACCTGTTGCGCGATTGCCTGCAACCAGACCGTTTGGTCCTGATGAGTCCACTAACCTCTCACAAACAGCTTATGTAAGAAGTGCTCTCTGGCTATTTTGATGTCTACCAGTGTCGTTATTCTGGAATTTGAGTACCTTCCTGACTTACAGAAGTTTGTATTTTATTTTTGCAAAACAGACCGTTTCCTTAGAGCGTTCATTTGAGGAGTGCTTTACAGCGTAACACCGCGTGGTGATCCGACCGGATGTATGTCTCCTGTCAGTTAGCACACTGTATTAATCTGCACAAGTGATAGATCTAACCCAGAATCTCTGGCTACGAGCCCCCACTTTGTTAAGCGGCTTCACTTCAACACTACAGCTAAGTCAATGCCTAGTTTGGGATGCAGAGGGAAACCCTTATTGATATATTTTTAGGTCCAGTTCAGTACTCTGAATGACAACCCTTGTATAACACCCCCCTCTTAGAATGCCCCTGACCCCACTGAGCCAAGAAGTAGGTTTGTTTTGCAAATTAAAAGGTTTACTTGAAAAATTAAACAATATATATATAACACACTTTTATAATAAATTAATATCTGATAGTACACTGAGACATATGATGTGGATCCACAATGGGTAATGTTACAGTGGTACACTTGATTACTTAGGAGTTGTATAGAGGATGACATAGCTGAAAATGCTTGATGGTTTCAAGGAAATGCAAGGTGGAATAAAATGCAGTACAGCAAATAAACATGATATGATTTCAACCAACAACAATGTAATCACTTTTTCTCTGGCAATTCACCCCCCCCTATGCAATGTAAGTAATGGAAGGAGATGGAAAGAGGAGCACACAGTTCTCGGGAATGCAATAAAATACAATACAAAATTCAGTTCCCCCCCAGCAAGCTTCGAGGAAACAGGTAGAAGTTTGAAACACAGGCCCAAAATGCTTTTAAATGTGATGGCAATGGATGGGAAAATGTGCTAACTGATTTTAATTCCCTCTAGAGATTCAGGATGAGTGAGAGATGCTTGTTGGTTTTAGTTCAGGCTCACTTTAGCAATGCTCTATGAGTTGTTACCAGGTTGCAAACGGATTTTAACAAAGGAAAGAATGGAGCTGCTATTTTGACAAGTGGAGAAATTGAGCCAAATCGCAAATCGCGGTAAATTTCGCGAGTGCGTAAATCGGAAAGGAAAGTTAAATCTCGTTCCGAGGACAAACGGTTCCAGAGACATGGACGATTTAATAAAGGTAGTTTTTCGGATTTAAAGTAAACTCAAAATGACAGGTGACAGCTTGCAGCTGCAGAATTGACAGGTGACAGTTGTGCAGCTTTAAAAATGACAGATGACAGGATTTCTAGGAGGCAGTTCTACTTAGGTTAAAATAGTTTGGATTAGATTATTTTAACTAAGAGATTGGGTTCTGCACAGTTCTGGCGGATACTCACTCCTAATTTTGAAATGAATGGGCCTCGTCACGGATCTGGTCAACACGTCCAGCGGCGGTTCCCTCTGCTCGGCGGGTCAATCAGGCACCAGTTCTGCTCACAGCGATCCGGATCTCTGGTTCTGCTCACAGCGGTCTGGGTCTGGTCTGCGGTTCCGGCAAAAGTTCTTGGCAAAGAATTCAAACAGCTCGCCCGGCTGTTGAATAGTTTGCAAAGGATTTTGAGGCCTGCTGACAAATACTTTTGCTTGCAGTGGGCCTTCTTGGTTCAAAGTTCTGTAGTCTCTGTTTAGCTTGGAAGTCTAAGTGTTGGATCTCTGGATGTGAAGTCGTCGCTCAGCATGCTCCGCAGCAAATGGAATTGAATGTCTCTACCTGTCCCAGCAGTCTCTTTTTATGTGTTTTAAAAAGTGGGTGGAGAGGCTAGCATCACCAAGCCTGCCTCTCTCTTGATTTGATAGGTCAATAGATTCTTTGGTCCCTGATTTGGGAAGGGATAGTGTGTCAGAGTGATGTCATTTTTATGACCTGCAGAAATGACACTCCCCTAGTCAATGTGCACACAAATCTATTCCTGATCCAAATACATATTTCCCACGTACACAGTTGTTTGACATCACATACACACATCATATATTATTAAAGATAGTCCCTGTCCCGACTCTGGCATTTCTAGGAGCTTGCATTCAAAAATGGCAACTTATTTTCGATTTTAGTGGGTTTTGCAACATTGGTTTTTCATCAAAAATTATACAAAGGTACATTTCCCTTCCACATATATGCCAGTAACTTTCAATGTCTCTAGCTTAAATAGAGTGTCTACAATATTCATAATTAGCAGGGTTTTGCCCCAGAACATGGTACAAATCAGAGTTTGGACTCAAATCGCGAGGGCATTTTCCATACTAAGACTCTCAAAGTTGTACATTCCTGTCATTTGGTTACAATAAGTTATCACAGTTTCTATAAAATATATATTTGTTGCAATTCAACTCCCCAAAGTGTTTGGGTCTGCCTCCAGAAGTCTGGGTGGGTCAGTGATCACATGTCTCTCCTTGCTGGCAGAGAGCTGTTGACAGGAAACACTCAAAATTAACATACCCGATTCAACTGAAAGGGGCTATTGTCTCTCTCCTCCAGGCTGAAGGGGAAACCCCCTCCCTCTCACTCAGAAGGGCCATGTGATATCCTGCCTCCTGTTGTGAGTCTCTGGGGTGTTAAGAGTTCTCAGCCTCTTGGCCTCTGGGAACAGCAGGTGGCTAAGATTTTCAATTAACCAACAAGCTTTGAAGTCCCTGCCCCTCTTGCAACTCCTAAATACAGTTTCCCTGTCAGAGTTTAGACCGCTAGCGCCGCCTTGGGGAATTTGTCGGTACTGCATCCATTTTTGGGATCTGTCTTGAATTACTGCATTTCAATAGAGTGGTCTTTTGCTTGATAGTATAGGACCCTTGCTTAACATTGTTTTGATGGCATCCTTATAGTAGAGTGGTGATGTGGAACCCCCCACAAGAAGGTTGTATCTTTGGAGTGGTCTTGTGCCAACTGCGCAGTTCTCCTGGATTCTGGCGTGAATGTGGGCGGCGATAGCTCATCCCCACATCCACCCAGTCTATTGATTTCGTTTGTTCTGGGATAGAATAATGGGCGGCGACAGCTCATCCCCACATCTACCCAGTCTATTGATTCAACATGGGTCAAAACCCTTAACAAACCCCCCCGCCCAACTGCGCTTTGATTCGATTCGAGGGGAAGTCGGGTGCAAAGGATGGTTTGAGCCCTGTGCTGGTATGTCCGCATTATCTTCTTCCAATTCTGTAGATGGCACAGTTCAGCATCTTTTCCTCCACCCAGTTGGATCGATCGGTTCTCCTCGCCGGTCCTGATGGGAATATTGGGCGGTACCCCGGGCCCCTCGGGTCTCTGCTCCCGGTCCCCGGTCGTCCTTCTTGGTCAGTCTCCATGGTTTCCTCTCTCCTAGGATGATAAAGCAAAAGCGGCAATACACATCCTAGACATTTTTCCACCACTATTAATGGTGTGGCAAACATGTACATTTTATACATCTGAATGCATTTTGCAGTCTGATTTTAAAACAATATATAACAGGGAACATTTGCATTACGTTACTATATTTTTGATATGTGGAATATTTTAGAGTTTGAACTGACTTACTCTGGAGCAGCCCCCTCTGGGATTCCAGTGGATTCCTCCAGTTGTTGCAGAGTATGCCTGGGATGGCAACACTTCAGCTGATTAATATGGACCCACTTATCTTCCCCTTCCACCAAATTACCTTTGGGGATGCGGATTTTGTAGGCAACAGGTGAGATCTTGTCTATAATCTCAAAGGGTCCATTCCATGTAGGCAAACATTTTCGCTGTTTGGCCTGGTTCCTTTGGAAATTGTATAGATAGACCCGGTCCCCCACAGTATATTCCTTCCTGGTGGTCTTCAGGTCGTAGTGGGGTTTCAAGCTATCAGCTGATCTTTCTAGATTCTGCTGAGCATAGGCAAAAGCATGCTGAAGGTGTTTCCTTAAATTCTCCACATACTCATGAGTTGTGGAGGCATTTATCAGTGTCTGCTCTTGGGTCCTGTAGAGCAAATGCTGAGGAAGCACCATCTTGCATCCAGTCATCAACTCAAATGGTGGCATTTTAGTTGCAGATGAAGGGGTAGATCTGATGGCCATTAGGACCAGAGGTAGTCAGATATCCCAACTTGGCCCAGAATCTGCCACAAACTGTTTTAATATGCTCACAATGGTTTGGTTGTATCTCTCCACTGCTCCAGAAGATGCTGGCCTGTTATCAATGTGTAGCTTCCTTTTAACCCCCAGTATCTCCCACATCTTTGTCATTACTTCACTGGTGAAGTGTCTACCTCTGTCTGACTCAATCCTTTGAGGTAGGCCAAAACGGGAAAAGATGTGGTTAATCATCAGGGCAGCTGCTGTTGCTGCCTTGCAATTTGGGGCTGGGAGACATACCACCCACTTGGTAAACAAGCATGTGACGGTCAACATGTACTTGTTTCCTCTAGACGAGCGAATCACATGGCCTACAAAGTCGATTTGCAAATCTGACCATGGCAGTGTCATCCCCTTCTTTTGGAGAGGCGCACAGTGTTAGAGGGATGATGGCTGAAATTGTGCACACACAAGACACCCCTTCAAGTATTGGTCGAGGTCCTGCCCCATGTGTGGCCAGTATGCAACCTCTCTTAAGATTTCCAGTGTTGTGTGAAACCCCCTATGACCGGCGGTGGCCGCATCATGGGCGTGGCTTAACATCAGGCTTCGGAATGAGGTAGGGACCACCCACTGATCCTGGCCAGCTTGGGATTTCCTTACCAACAAACCGTCTTGGATTCGGAACATCTTTGGACATTTCATCAACACTCTAAGGTCCTCCTTCCCAATGTAATCGGTATCCGTCAGGGGAAAGTTCTCAGGGTCCTCAATGTGTTGGTAAAACTTACCAATTATTGGATCCCCCTTCTGAGCTGTAATCAAATCAGCATCAGGAGTCTCCTTACTCCATTGTGCAGTTGAAAGATCATTGTGAGCATTTGTCTGGGACCTAGTGATAGCAGTGACCTGGATTTCCCCCAATAGGGACTTTATTTCTATTAGATCCCCTTGGATGACCCCGGTTTTGGCAAGCTGATCAGCTAAGTCATTTCCAGTTTTGTCTGGTCCCTCTACTTTGGAATGACCCTTGATCATTTTCCAGTAGATGGTCATCCCATTCGATGTGACCAGATCATCAATGTTTTGAATTAACTTCCCATGTTTCAAGGGTTTGTTATTAGCACATAACATGCCTCTGGTGTTCCAGTTAACCAGGTGCTCCACGAACCCGTTCCGTACATAATCCGAATCTGTGATTATGACCAGTTTGTGGAGTTGATGTTGGACATCAGTGAGGATGGCCTGATGCACAGCCATCAATTCTGCCACCTGACTACTTCGGGGACCAATTTTGTATCCAGAAGAGGGTTCTGGAAACTCCTTCACCCATGCATTCCCTATGCCGGCCACCAGTTCTTTCTCCCCGTTGTTGTCAACATGGTAAGAGCATCCATCCACATAGACTCCTGAGCTGTGTCCCTATTGGCCTGCTCCTTTCTTGCCAGAGCATCCTCCACCCTCCTGGTGTGCTCTAACAAGTTCTCGTGTTCTTTTTGGAGGTCACCCAGTCCCTGGAGGGCCAGGTGATTTTCTTCGATTTTCCTTTTTAAGTGGCAGACTTCCTGGCCTAAGGTATCCCTTTCCTGACTAAGAGCCTGCATCTGTGCCGCCAGGTCGTCCCTTTGCCTTTGGAAGGCACCAGCTTTCTGGCACTCCTGGTCAAACTCTGCCTGGGTATACAGGTCTTTCAAAATCAGTTTATTGCTCTCTGCCTTCTCCCTATCTAGGCGGCTTTGCCGGGTGACTACCTGCTCAGCACATGCCTTATTGAAGTCTAACTGTTGCTCCAGCTTTTTCTGGCTCTGCAGTAGGGAGTCCAAACCTTCTTGGTACTCCTTCTGCAAGGCCAGAAATCTGGTATCCTGGTCCGCCTTTTCCTGTTGCAGCACATCCATATCCTCCTTTATTTTAGTGATGTACTGTCTGCTGTCCTTTTCTGACTCCTGGCTCCTGAGCAGCCTCTGCTCAGAAGAGTCCAGATCAGATTGGACCTTCTCTAACGCCATCTGTTGTCTATTTGCCAGATCTTGGCCTTCGGCACATTTGTCCTGAATGGCTCCCATATATAGGTACAAATATGCCGCTATCCTGGCAATCTTATTATGTTCATCTTTGGCTTTAGGGGCCATATATAGTTCACTTAGGGCCACATGTAGGGGACCCTGATCTCTCCATGTATCTGACCCTGTTTCAGTGACCTGTTGCGCGATTGCCTGCAACCAGACCGTTTGGTCCTGATGAGTCCACTCACCTCTCACAAACAGCTTATGTAAGAAGTGCTCTCTGGCTATTTTGATGTCTACCAGTGTCGTCATTCTGGAATTTGAGTTCCTTCCTGACTTACAGAAGTTTGTATTTTATTTTTGCAAAACAGACCGTTTCCTTAGAGCGTTCCTTTGAGGAGTGCTTTACAGCGTAACACCGCGTGGTGATCCGACCGGATGTATGTCTCCTGTCAGTTAGCACACTGTATTAATCTGCAAAAGTGATAGATCTAACCCAGAATCTCTGGCTACAAGTCCCCACTTTGTTAAGCGGCTTCACTTCAACACTACAGCTAAGTCAATGCCTAGTCTGGGATGCTGAGGGAAACCCTTATTGATATATTTTTAGGTCCAGTTCAGTACTCTGGGTGGCAACCCTTGTATAACACCCCCCTCTTAGAATCCCCCTGACCCCACTGAGCCAAGAAGTAGGTTTGTTTTGCAAATTAAAATGTTTATTTGAAAAATTAAACAATATATATATATCACACTTTTATATAGAGTGGTGATGTGGACCCCCCCACAAGAAGGTTGTATCTTTGGAGTAGTCTTGTGCCAACTGCGCAGTTCTCCTGGATTCTGGCGTGAATGTGGGCAGCGATAGCTCATCCCCACATCCACCCAGTCTATTGATTTAGTTTGTTCTGGGATAGAATAATGGGTGGCGACAGCTCATCCCCACATCTACCCAGTCTATTGATTCAACATGGGTCAAAACCCTTGACAGTCTCCAACCTAATGTTGGCTTTGATTCACCTCAGATTACAAGAGGTCCTCAAAAAAGACTATGAAGAACTCTTTGGAGGAAAACATGTTATCGTTTTCGGAGATCTCCTTCAATTAACACCAGTGAAAGGTGAACCTATTTTTAAAACCTTAGGACACAAACTGTGCCGTAAAACTCTTGGCAGCATAGTGAATGTAAATCTCTGGCAACATTTCCAATACAGAGAACTAACTGAAAACATGCGTCAGTCTGCAGACCTCACCTCCGCCAATATTTTGAAAAGTATTCAGATTTCTATACTATCTAAGGAAGCTCAGTCTATCCTAAATACCAGGCACATCCATGAGCTATGCGGGCATAGCACATATGCTACTGATGTCATGGAACAACTAGCACACATACATGTCAACTGTATGTCTTTAATGCCAACTCTAGCAAGCTGTGCAGAATTTAATGAAACAATGCTGAAAAAACAAATTTAACCACTAGTGCAAATTTACTCCACCGACAACCTGGACGTACACGGTATGGCAATACCTATGTGTGAACAAGCCATTGCATGATTAAACACCTTAGAAAAGTCTATCTCTAACACAGCTGGTTTGGAGAAAATGTTAACATTGTGTTTAAACCGTAGAGTAATGCTAAAGCGTACCCTTGACGTGGAGCCAGGATTAGGTAATGGAGCACTTGGTACAGTTATTGGTTTCCAAACATACCCATGTGACAGCAACATTCAGTTTGTCGACATCCACTTTAACAAACTTTCAGAAGTTAAAAGGATAGGAGGCTCAACAGCCCGATTCATTCTTTTCAAAGACATGTATGTACGCAGAGTACAGTTTTCTCTGTCTCTAGCATACACAGACACTATTAAAAAACGCAAGGTCTAACCTTAGATCAAGCATTGATTGATATTGGCAGCACAGTCTTTAAAGAAGGCATGAGTTAAATAGCACTGCCAAGCCTACATACACTTGAAGGACTATTTCTGTCAATTTTGATGCAAGTTAAGTCAACGCTGACATTCCTTGCATCATAGAGTACAATAGACTGCATACACTCTACACAACCAATCTCAAAATGTACCCTGTTGCTCAAAAACACAAACTTTATAAAAGAAAATGAATGCAATGAAAACGTATACCTGATCTCCCAACAGTACCACCAAACAAATTGAAATCAGCTAATACACCATTAATTACCAAACCCAAAGAAAAATGTACTGAAGAGGAAAATAAATACCCAACTGCACAAACAAAGAGAACTACCTCTTCAAACAAACCACGTGGACCTCCATCAAATGACTCAGACACAGAACTATCTGGTCCATTCAAGTTTTCCAATACAAGTGGTGTAAATGGCTATGCAAATGTAGCAATCAATGTTCTATTCCAATTGCCAGCAATTGTTGAAAACATGTACTTAAATGGCTGAGAGCAGTTGTGTTTACAAATGCTACTCCTTCACAGAAATGCAACAAACAATCCTGAGAACACTTACAGTGTCTCAGGAATAAGGCAGGAATTGGACTACTGTGCTAGAATGGTGAGATTCACTATAAACACACAAGAAGATCACAGGAATGTATAATGTACTTACTGCAAGCACTGGAAAGCAAAAACATACCTATAAATGAAATCTCCCAGATTTCATACATGTGGAAACATATATCCACTCTCTGCAACAATGTGATGCAGGAACAAGTCCCTAACAAGCACAATGTCTATGTATCTATACCTAACTGTGAATCCATTCCATTTCAGCAACTCGTACAAAATGCAAACCATAGTGTATTATGTACTACTTGCATTTTCGATAATCATTCCACCTTACATATACAATCACATAGCCGATATGTAATAGTAATTCTTTTAAGATACAATGCAAATGGAACAAAAAGCAACTGCAAACTTACTAGCTTCACACATGGGCAAGTATAACTTGGAAAGAAAACCTTCACAACAGTAGCCATAATCTACCACACAGGCGCCACAACCAGTGCAGGTCACTGTACTGCATACATTAAAAAGCAATGTGGATGGTTTGAATGCAATGATACTTCCATTACTCTAAAGCAGAGATTACCAGCAAATCTTGCAAATGCCTACTTAATATTCTTGAAACCCAAATGTACTCAGTGATCTACACAATTAGAATAACCTACTTCACAACACCCACCAGTACTTATATAATTGCACAAAATAAAATACCTTCTACTTTGTGGGACTGGAACAAGTTAGCATACAGTAACTATCCAACAAGTACATCAGTTCGCCAGCTATACCATGTTTTCCCCAATAACCCAATCATTACAACAGTCACAAAAACAGTAAGTGTAGAAAAGACACACTAATATTGTTTCCTACATAGTACTTAAAAAAATAGTACACAGTTTTACAAACTGCCCTCAGTAACCTCTGAAACCACCAACTAGTAGAATAAGGCAACAGCTGCCTAACAATGGCCCTACCAATGCAAGAAATACGCAAATATCATTAAGTACACCCACAGTGCTGCAAAGAAACTTCCCAATATTGAAAAATGTAAGTGTACGAAAAGGAAAGTACATGCTTGAATTCATACCCTGCAAAAATGATAAACTGTAAACAGTTAGAATACATCAACTGGTATCTAACAGCAACCATAATACTTCAATATTACTTGCAGCATTTAAACTGCCAAACTCCACTTTCAGCAATCACAGTGCTACAAACATACCCACAACAACTTCCAAACTATCAACAGTTAGAATACACCAACAGGTATCTAACTCTGCCCACAATTCTGCCATATAACAGTGCAATGCCACAATACTTACAAAACATCAACAGCAGCCAATCACATAAAGAAATAAAAAAGAGGAAACAGATAAACAGTTATAATACACCAACTGGTATCTAACTGCAACCATACTACCAACACTTCAAAAAGACAAATCATACACCATTTCAATTCCTCCTACTGCAACAGTGCACCTTAAACATTGCTGCAACTAGTGCACACATCATTAAAATGGACTGTGCAACATAACAAAAAACATAGAAAGTTTTTTTAAACCTGCAGACCCAATGATTATGCGAAGAAACACAGGAACTGCGCACATTGCACAGTACACTTGTATAAAGCATGGTACTTATGAAGTACTAATTATGAAGGTCCACAAAGTATACAGATGTCTGCAATGCAATGAACTACATCACAAAGTACCTACCCTAACATGTTATGTTTTCTTTTATCACAGAGAATGAAACAATTACTCCTTCATTTCGATATACCATGCACAAAAACTACATAGGTCCTCAACAATACAAACAGTAAGTATAAAATTGTTGGTGTCATACATCTTTTTAATATCTAAATTGCAATCTGTACACATATTTCTGCAATCCGTATACCAGTATCACAATGTTGAATGCATAGGTATATTATACTGTGGTGCTTGTACCCAGGGCCTACACTCTTGAGTGCATACCCTACAGTCTATGGCCTCCAGCCAGGCACTCAATACTCTAGACCCTGGCCACAACCACCACAGCATAATACAACCATGCATGCAAACATCTACCCACTTACCACAAACCACAAACATAACACAGCCATTTGAGCCCCTATCCGCTTCAGTTCACATAGTATTGCAGTACTTCCAGCCTATGGACAAACTGATGCATGGCCTCTGCACCCAAGGCTCTAATAACTGCCTGCAAGCAATAGAAAATAATTCAGTAAGCTAGTGAATAATCTGCCCATTAGCCACAACCCAAACAAAGAGTGCATCCATATCTCGTATATAACTGTACTGTCTTCTGTAAGATTTGCCACCCACGTACGCTCAGCCATCTGACACACACAGTCTGTCCAACACAGTGTCTAAACATGCACCGTTGATTCGTAAGACACTGTACATAACAGTATTTCATAGGGGGCGTAATTCTGCAATAGATGTTTTTGCTTATCCGTCTATTCATTGCACCGTGTGTAAGGTAGGATCATCTCTCCATGTAGCTAATGCTAAGGTCTATGTAACTACACTAATTACATTGTGAAATACATGATAATATCCTAATGTCCCACCTCAATGCCTTTTGTTTGTGCATTCTTTCCCGTTTTTTTTTAAACGTCTCTGTCTTTGAATAGGACAAGTGCTTATTGTAATTGCTCGAAGAACATACATTGTGCGAAACAGAAAAAAAAGAAAAGATAACTTTAACTACATTCAGATCGGACATGTTCCGCCAAGTTAGTGTGAAAGTGTGTGATACGTTGTACAGAGCGGTTACCCGTGGAAACAATCTAACCATGGCATTTTTTGAAATTATGTAAATTGAAGTTTACAAAACATTTTTATTGGGATTAAAAATTAGTATGATAGAGTGCTCCTATGCATAATAATTAATTGACGGTGGGGTAAATGTCCATGTGCACTGTGCTCGGTTTTTGAACAGCAATCTTGAATGCTTCGTTACAATGACATCTCTCCGGGGTTCAAGCTGAATGATTGCTATGATTGTTCTTCATTTTCTCCATGTGGTTCTCCATCCCATTCAGAGCTGTACCAAATTCACAGCGCTCAAATTGTATGCAACTCGTGGTCTCAAATAGTACACCTTGTTTTTATTTGTGTGTAAAATATTGGTTGTGTTGTGCTTATGATTAGGTTTCGAACAGTTATGAGTTATACGCTAACTTGTTATATTAAAATAAAGAACGGCTACTTAAATGTATTGTTATTGTGTTTTGTTCACAGATACTTTCTACCGTACTGCCTGTGTCACGGCTTCCAAGTGCCAACATACGGATTCTGGAACCATCATTGGAGGATTACCATAAACTGTGTTTTTTTCGATCACCGTTATGTGGGATGATCGATATGGTCCTATATGTCCATTTGCATTTCCGGCAATAAGGAGCAACAGGTCAGCATTCATGATGTAAGAAGGCACAGAAACAAGAACTTTCACCTGTCAAAATGCAAAAAAAAACTTGTGTTCTCAAAACACAGACCACCAAGGACTATCATTGATGTTTGAATGCATGGCTTTTGGCCAGGCACCCAAGTGCCTAGTCCCAAGAGTCTAGACCCTGGCCACAACCGCTGCAACATAATACAGCCATGCATGCAAGCATCTGTCCAGTTACCACAACCCACACACATAACACAGCCACCTGAGGCCCTACCCACTTCAATTCACATATTATTATAGTACTTCCAAGCAATGCACACACTCTTCGATGCATGGCCTCTGCACCCAAAACTCTATTTACTGCCTGCAACCAATACATCATAATACAGTAAACTAGCCAATAATCTGCCCAGTGGCCACAACCCAAACACATAAACCATCCACCTAAAGCCCTGTACACTTCTGTACACATAGTATTCCAACACTTCACCCAGTGGGCACACTCCTGGACTGTTGACTCCATCACCTCCAGCAATGCACCAAAGACTGTAGTAGCTGGTCACAATCACCACAACATAACACACACATGCACCCATGCACCCAACAATCTGTACACTGGTCATAAACCACACATATAATCCAACCACCTGAAACCATGACCACTTCTATACACATAGGGCCTCATTACACGGTAAGCGGTGAGCCATGGCGATATTAGCGCCATGGCTCATGCCGGTAAAATACCAGCACCGCCTTGGCGGAAAGGGGATTTACCGCCCCATTCCAAGGTTGGAGGGGCGGTAAATCCCCTTTCCGCCATTGCCCTTCCCCATTCCCATTTCTGCCCCATAGGGCTCTATGGGAATGGGGAAGGCGCTAATTACGGCACCGCAATTTTGCGGTGCCGTAATTAGCTCTGAGGTCCCTTAGCGGGTTGGATTTTAACGCCTGCAAAAAGCAGGCGTTAAATCCCCCAACCCGCAAAGGGACCTCGTAGTAAGGCGGTAAGGATTTACTGGTACCAGTATTTTACCGGTACCGGTAAATCCTTACCGCCATCCGTGTAATGAGGCCCATAGTATTCCAATATGTACAACCAGTCACCACACTCTTCACTCCAATATGCCAGCCACCTAAGCCCCTGTACACTTTGATAGACATACTATAGACCCTCAACAATACAAACAGTAACTATACCATTATTGGTATCTTACTTCTTTGTAACCTGCACATTGCATTATGTAGTCATATTTGTGCTATCCATAGACCACTATCACAATGTTGACTACATGGATATAGTATGTTGCAGTGATTGTGGCCAGGGCCTAGGCTCTTCGGTGCATGGCCTACAGCCTACAGCTTCCAGCCATGCGCTGCAATCTGCGCACTGGCCACAACCCACACACACAAACCAGCCGCCTGAGGCACTATCCACTTCTGTACACATACTATTGCAGTACTTGCAACTCGCCCAATCTCCATCACTCCCTTCCTGGGCAAACGTCTGGAGAAACTGGCCATCTCCCAGCTTAATCTCCACACCAACTCTGTTGGTTGTCTTCATGACCATCAGTCTGGCTTCAGAGCTACCAGAAGCACGGAAACTGCTCTCCTGAACATCCGTGAAGACTTGCTCTCCAACCTTGACTCTAACACCCTGTGTCCTCATCTTAATTGATCTCTCTTCTGCCTTTGACACTGTCAACCATGTCATCCTGCTAAATTGTCTCCGTGATAACCTGGGCATCACCGGTCAGGCCCTGGCGTGGCTTACTTCCTTCCTCTCTGACCGACCCTCCCAGATCAAACTTGGGTCCTTCCTTCTCTCTACCTGTGGTGTCCCCCAGGGGTCTAACCTCTCTCCCTGGCTGTTCAACCAATACCTGGCACTCCTTGCCCACCGCATTGCCGCTCTCTGCCCCAACTTTCAGTGCTATGAGGATGACACTCAACTCATTTTCAGGCTACCTTCGGCCACCTCTTCTCCGTCCCTCATCTCTGACTGTCTGTCTGCTATCCAGGACTGGTGTGCCCCAATGACCTCTGCCTTAATGCCAGCAAGACTGAGATTCTCCTCATCGGCTCAGCCACTCCCTCCTTTCCTGTAGCTCTCTGGCCGGCCTCACTTGGCCCTCTTCCTGTTCCCACCTGGAAGGCTAAAATCCTTGGGGTCATCTTCGACTCCACACTCTCTTTCTCTCCTCACATCTCTGACGTCTCTAAGAAGTCACACTACCAGCTGCACCTCCTGAGAGGTATTCTTTCTTTCCTCTCCTTCCCCCAGAAGCTCACTGTCTCCAAAGCCCTGGTTCTCTCTAGGTTGGATTATTGCAACAGCCTCTTTCTAAATCTGCCTGCTTCTACTCTCCGCCCTCTGCAACTCATCCAGAACAGGACGGCAAGACTTGTCCTTGTCCTCAGGCCCAGGGATCGTATCTATCCAGGACTGAAATCTCTGCACTGGCTCCCAGTGGCTGTGGGGATTAAGTTCAAAACCCTCTGCATCGTCCATAAGGCCTTCTGGGGCCTGGGGCCTCAATACCTTCAGCTCTCTCTTCCTAAATACCTTTCTTTTCATGCTCTTCGCTCATCCACCTCCAACTCCCTCATGGTCAGTCGCTTCTCCAAGCAACGAGTTGGTGGCAGATCTCTCTCCTCGGCTGGGGCCTCCCTCTGGAACAGCCTTCCTGCCCACCTGAAACTTGAGGAGAACCATCTTCGGTTCCGGAAGCACCTGAAAACCTTCCTCTTTGCTTCTGCTTTCTCTCCCCTGCTGAATTCCTGGCTGATACTGAGACTGCACTGGTTATCTGGCCACCCTTCTGTTCTCGTGCCCAATTCCTGCCTGTTGCACGCCTGCACTGCCTCCTTTGCAAACCCTGACCTGGGGACTGTTTTTCTGTATTCCTACAGTCTCCCCACCAGCACTTATGTCTGCACTCACCCTGCACTTGCCACCAGCTGGCCATTTTTATTTATCTCGTTATTTTATTATCCCATGTACTGCACTCTCCCCTACCCCTCGCCCCCCTGCACTTTTTCCCTTTCCCCCTTCCCTTGCATTTGCTTGATCTGAATGACACCTGCCTAGTAAGATCGTTGTCTGTCTTCCCTCTGTTGCCTCTCCCTGCCTCGTCGCGCCTTGAAACACTTGTGTATAGGTGCGTTAGAAATGCCATATCATATCATATCAACCAGCAGACTCTTGGGTGCAATAAGCCAGCCGCCTAAGGCCTTGTCCACTTCTGTACACAACTATCGCAGTACTTATAACCAGAGGGCAGAATCTTGGGTGCAGAGTTTAGGGCTTGTCACACACAACACAGCATAAAACACCCTATCCAAACATCCTCATATCATCTGCAATCCACTCCCCTTCCCTATTTAACCCTGACTGCAGTCACCACATAGACTGCTCACCTCAGCACCTATCCTACGCTAATGAAGGCTTCCTGCAGTCACCACAGAAGCTGCTAGCCTGAGGAGCTAACCGCAAAGTGCCGCAGTTTCAGGGACACTGCGGACATCCCACCATCTTCTTCCACCTCGGTCTCAGGAGGATAGCTCAACGGCAACATGCTCGCCTTGGAAGCAAGATGACATGGACAAACCCAGCTTCGATCCACGGGTCTGCGCTTGGAAACCTCTGGATATTAAGCGAGTCATAAATAGCACTCATTTTTTGGGACCTACATTTTACTGGTTTTTAAAATAAACTACTGAATGGATTTTCACCAAATTTACGAAAGTACACTTTTGGGACCAAGCCGCCGCTCCTGCCGCAAATTTGGTGAAAATCCATCCATCGGTTTGGGCCATACGCATGCGCCAAATTTTTCTCCATTCAGTCTGTGGGAAAAATATATATATTTGGGACCCACCTATAACTTTGTCCCCCCTTGACGAAACCTCACCAAACTTGCCAAAAGAATTCAGGGCGGGCCATATACTTTTTTTTGCAAAGTTTGGTGAGGATTAGTCCACGGGGAGCGAAGTTATAAGTCGCCCAAAGAGGGGTCTTTCTATGGGTTTAGCAACTTAACCATAACTACACGGCTGCTACCGCAGGCCGTGCAATATTTTGTTTTTCATTCTTCAGGATGGATGTCTTACTTGAACGTGGACCTGCAGACAAACACAACTCCCAATGGCAAACACGCGTGTTACATCTTCAGGAGGGGTGTGTGTATTCTCAATTTGGGGAATCGTTTCAAGACCTTTTATGGTCAATAGAAAACACGCTCCTTCATTGTATACATGCAATATAACTCCTATTCAGCCTCAGCAACTGGAATTCCGCACATAACTCTGCTTGCAATGCAATGTGTTGTCAGCTACTACAGTCACATTCCATCTCAAATGTGCGTATGTACTTCAACTTAAATTGCATTTTAAAATATCAGGATAGCATGGCCTCCTGGAATGTTGGACAATGTCCATTAATAACAAAGGAATATTTAACATTCTGAAAAGCACACGGCGATTTTAGGCAAACACTTGCCAGCCATAGAGTATATTTATTGAACCTACATATTGATATGTGTCCCCCACGCTCCCCGGACTCGTAAAGTCCAGGCTTGAACTAATGTTTTTTGAAACTGCGTTGCTATGACAGCATGGTGCGTATGTTTACATATTCATTCAATGGACGACCCAAGTGCTGCCATGCCTATCCACACACATGTATGCATTACATGGCTCACTGAATCACAAGATTTAATTGGACAGTATGTGATTAAAAGCAGAAGCATATTAACATACGTCGTGTCAAATGTGACTCTGCCTGATTGGCACTATTGCAACACAGACTAGGTCCCTCGCATAGTTACTATTCACATGGTTTTATCGACATTGAACACAATATGCAGTTTAACACAGAGACGTGAAAGCAGACACGTGTGTCACACTCTTATATGCAGAGTACATTCGGTGGTTTCCTTCACGAGCCATCCAATAAGTAAAGGGAACCGTGTGGATATAAAACACAGGCTGGCAATGGATCTTCATTACGATTCATTCCCACATTTGTTTAAAGACCTTACCTCTGACAAAATGGTGGGAAACAATCAGATCAAGACCATCCACTAAAACCCCCGGCCATCTTGTGAAATTATTAGCAATTTAATAATTAGATACCGTGACCCGTTTAAATGAGCAGAGTTTGCAATTTGCAGTTCTGCAATGTATTATCTTCATTTACGGTGTGAGGTGTTTTAACAAACACTCTTGGTCAGAACGATAATAAACGTGCTGAAGTCTGTGTAGCCCAGGACAAGCCGAGACACATTTCTGCACCACACGTTGAGCTCCTGGGACACCTACCGAGAAAATACATGCCCGGTGTGCATGCCCAGACTAATAAAATGAATTGACATGTTAATGCTGACAGCGAAAGGGCACAGGAGAGCTTGCTAAATTACTGCTCAGTCGGCACTGGGAATTCCTCAGTGACTAACTCCTGGGCAAAACCTGCAGGGATAAAAAAACAAACTTTATTGTCAAATGTACCAAAACAAACAAACACTGAAGGGCTGACTGTCATGTTAGGAATTCACCTACCCATAAATCATATGGGTTTTAATCATACCTGCCACCTCAGCCGCCTGTCTCCTGAGAAATTGTTTTCTTTCTGCTCCCTCCTTCACTCGCTTTCAATTATCTGAAAGCTGTTTGCTGTGTTTATTTATTTATCTAAAGTTCACGTGCTGTATGCATGCACAATTTTTCTCTGGGGGTCTGAGACCAAGCAGATCATGCAGGGATGCAGTGAAGCGGAGAAGCTAACAGCCCCGGCGAATGTAGTCACTCTAAGGAGAAAAAAAAAGCAGCTTTGGTCCACGATGACAAGAGAAGGGGAGGACAGAAAGTAATTAGTGTGTGTACAATGATGGATTAGGGCTTAATATTCAGGCGGTTCACCTTTTGGTTGTGATAGGTTGGACCGCAGGATGATATACTGAAAGTCGGCATAGCTGCTGATAAGAAAATGCAGGTACAGTGGCCTAAAAGCGTTGTCAAAAAGTCACGAAATCCCATTCTGCCTGCAAACTACTAAGCTCTCTCTCATGCAAAATGGTTTATTTTCAAACAAGCAGAAGCACAATGTACATGTTGCCATTTTGCCGTTTTAGGGAATTATGTGCAGTGCCATTGTGCTTTAGAAATGTACATACATAAATGAATACAATGTTTTTTATTGTGCACTCTACAGTGCATTTGTCTAATGCAACTTTGACGTATTCTAGGCCATTCGAAAGGGCTTCCAGATGTATTTTATTTATTTTATTTTTTGTGTTTGCCCCTGCCCAATGCCTTCATACATCATACTATTATTAATTGTTAACTGGGGCAATATGTTTATTTCAAAGGCCAGCTATACTTTGGAACACACTGCACCATTCTGGTGCCATGATGTATTATGCAAAGTCAGACATTATATTGTAGGTTAAGAAAACTAACGGAAAGCGGGGGAACACCTTAAACAGAAGTACGTTTCTATACAAAGGTAGTAGCTGTTTTAAAGGGTTGTCTATGTCTATATGAAGATGAGTGTTTATCACATACATTTTTGCATCCAGTGTTGTCACACAAAAAATAGCCCAAATGCAAAGTTATGTGAGTGCATTTGATATTCCCACCAGCCTGATGTTTGGATTCATCTTGGGCAGAGCTTGTCCCTTTACAGGTGTCAATATAATGTTCCTGTGATGAATTGACCTCTGCCCTGCTTGAGTACAAGGATGAGTAGATTCTATAGCCCCGACTCAGCCCTTACACTTCTATACACCAAGAGCCAACACAATCATAAAGGAAAAACAGGCACAGTTAAGAGATATGCATCATATGCCTTGTGTAGTAATGTGAGTCGAAGGAAGGCTATGATCTGAAGAAGTGGTTCAAATTCCTGGTGGTTCAAATATGCCAAATGGTTCTTAAAACATGGCTCCAAGCAGTTCAGTGTCAGAAAACACTCAAATCCCAGCTGGCTTGCCTCTCAGGGTGCTGTTATTCCCAACCCAGGGCCCCAGGGACAGGATGAGTCATTCTATTGTGCTCACACACACAGGTGAGGCTGGAACACAACTGCAGTGGTTCATCAACATTGTGAGGTCCTCGGTACTGTTGTTGCTGTCTGAGAGTCAGGTTTTGTTCCAGCAGCAGGTTACTCTTAAGGTTGCTTTGTGTCCAACCCCAGGGACTCAGGATGAGTTGTTGTTCTCGTGCTCCTAAACACAGAGGAGGCTGGCACACAACTGCAGGGGTCTTTCAACTTGCTGTGGTCCTGTGGACCACTGGGGCTGACAGAGAGGCAGGTTTTGTTCCCGCAGCAGGTGCACCTACAATTTCCCCTGTGGATGGTTAGGGAACATAGCTCACCTCTGCCTTGGAACACCTGCCTCCACCTCAAGACTGGAGGACTGAGGAAAGGACTAGTATCACAGCAGGGTCCAAATGAAATCTTCAAGGGTTGGAGCCTTACAGATAATTAAAAGATGATTCAAAGAAGTGATGTGAGACCCTTTCTTTTAAAGGTAAAAGCTCACAGGTGATTGGTCTAAAGATAGCCTGCTTTAGTGGTCCAATCCCTGCTCTTGAAATGAGTGGACCTTGCCCTTCTGACATCACACCAAAAGTGTTTTGCTAAAGAGGAGGTGGAGGGGACAGGAGGGAGAGAGAGCAGCAGAGAGAAATAAGATAGTGGAAGTCATTCCCTACTGTACAGCAGACACTGTGTCTACCAAATGCTTTCCCTCAGGGTTTTTATCTTGACTCTGGTGTATTATCCATATATAAAACATCTCTGGTTGAAAATATATTTCTAAGGATTATCTTCTTTGACACTCTCTTAGGTTTTTATTCATGAGCTCATATACCACATCCCAAACGTTCATGGGGCGTGTTCTCTCCTTAATGTCATTCTTATAACAGCTCTCATTTAAATGCCATCTCGCACTCTTACGCTTGTGGATTTATATTTCTCACTTTTTTGCGGTTCAACCCGTATGAGGTTTTGTGTGACTTTTTTCCAACTCAGGAATCCCCTCTCCTGGGTTCTCTCCACTAGATTCTGTTTCACGTATTATCTGTTTCACTTGCCAGTATTAATTCGAAACAATTGTTACAGTTGTGTGTAGTGACTTTTCCCCTCCGTCCAAGGGTACGCGTTTCCCCTTTCCTTCAGTTTGCTATGTGACCCTCTTTTTCACGTTATTTATCTGTTTCCCACTATGTTTCTCGTATGTACAGTAATGCTGTTCACCCCATTACCTTTGGCTGTCCTGGGGAATGGTGTGGGGCTCGGCACTGACTCAGATAATTGACTTGGCTTTCTGGCTACTTATTCTCTGGCTTCATATGCGTTCCTCACTCTGCTTCTCTGCAGTATACTGTCATCTACAAATGCTGGAGGATGGGAGCTCACAGCACTTGTGGCTGAAGTGGTCTCAGCATTGTTCAACAGGCTCCTGGCCAACCACAGTATGGCACACCAACAAGATCTATGGGTCTTCTTTCCCTGTGGCTGCAACAGGCTCCATGTTATCTTCTTCGCCTGTCCTCTGGCATCTAGAGTTGGTGTACTTCGCCTTCTGAATTGTTGTGTGCCCCACAGATTCGTTCTTGTTCGCCTCACCAAGGTGTGATTACGTCAGGGGACTTCCCCGGTGTGCCCTACTCTCTCCTCCTCAGTGATCCACTCATCTCGTTTATGTACAATGATCTTCTTAAAGAGATATCCTCGTTTCCTTTGGATGGCTCATTTGGTTCAGCATTGCCTCGCGCCAAACGGAAGGAGTTCACAGTATTCTTCTTGGAAGGCAGTCTATATAGGCAGATAGGGTTGTTGGTCTAGGCAGTTCCTTGTGGGAATGAGAGTCCTTGTCCCCTAAGGGGGAGTCACTCCCAGTGAGGTCCCACTTGTCCAGACCCCTAGAGAGGGTCCTGGTTCACCTCCCTAGCATCAAAGGTGGTAGCTCCCCCTTGGTTAGAAAAGACACATACCCTCAATTTGTCAGAAGCCCCAGCCCTTCCAATAACCCACAGTCCATGCTACAGCATTCCATTGATGCAATCTGTGGGAGGCTGGACACAATGGAGCTGCGGCAGATAAATCTTGAGACCACTGCGCATACACAGGTGCAGCAACTGAAAGCTATCCATGACTCAGTGCAGGCCGTGTCACATAGGTTTGCAAGGTCCTTGGACTGGAAGTGACTACAATCGTCCATGGCAACTGCTGCCCTAACTGTTGTGGGCCAGAGGGTGAGGGAGCTGACAGAGGGAATCTCAGCATTTGCTGAAGCGATGCAGGCCAGCATGCCCCTGACCCTCCAGCACATGCGGGGCAGGAGTCTGACCTATCCACCTCAGTCACCCCTACGGACGGGTCATCATCTGACAGCCAACTGTGCCGCCCATTGTGAATGTGGGCCCGTCCACAGCCTGGCAAGGTCAAAAGGCCAAGGAAATAACATTGTTTCTTCTTGGCATTATTTAACAGGGCACGGGGAAGTGGGTGGGTATGGGTGTTGGGGATAAGGAGGTGGTTGGGTATGTGTGTTGGGGATGAGGGTGTTGGGGATGGGTAATGAGCCTTGGGTATGGATGTTTTTCAGTTTACAATTAAATACAATTTTACTTGAAGAAATGCAAGGACAATCCTTTTTTGTGTGAATGTGACATATTCAATATTTAGCTATATTCAAAGGTGAGCAGCATGTTAATATAGTATATAGTTTTGTGTTTAGAAATAATTGTCAAGTAGTTGGCGTACCAGATGACTCACCATTGCTTCCTCCCGCTCACTTTGTGGCAGCATATTGGCTAACATATTCAGGAATATTTTGAGTTTAGCATGGATGCTTCTGTTTTGGTAAAAATCTGGCCATCCTTGGGCTAATTATGGATGTTTGCATGCTTCCCAATAAACACATGATTTATCGTTGTGCATCTATAAGCAGTACAAAACCACAAGTGGTTGGATTGACACTTCAAAATCATTTTTGGTGGATTGACTAAAGAGGGATAGAGATATTGGGCCAGATTCATTAACATTGAACTCGGGGTAGGGGCATCAGGGGGTTCCACATGCATTTCAGATGTGCTCTTGCTAACATCCGAGGGGCCCTCAACCAAATATGTGTGGATCGCCTTTGCACATGAGCATCTCATTGATGCTCCAGGCAGCTCTGAATTGTGTCCCTTTTAAAAATATTTTTGTTTTATTTTATTGTATAGTATAGTTTAATAACAAACGTTTACAATTCCTCATAATTTCACACTATATAAAAGAAGAAGACATAGTTGCAATTAAATTTGAACATCTATTGTTTCAATGTCCTTGTTTTAAAATAAAACCATGTTGCACAATATATTTTCAATCTTCATCAGTCAATGGATCATCAGTACAAGCCTGAATTTTGCTACCCTCCGGGTTATCAAGTTCTCTTCTAAATTTCTCCAAGAGGTCAATACCCGCACATACCATTACTTGTTTATGATGTTCTAGAAACATCGCCCACCATTCATCAGATGTTAAGGTTTTACAGTGTTCCATGTGATTTCCAAGGAACAGTGATCTGACGTTGGTTGCTCTTTGGCAATACATTAATAAATGTTTCACAGATTCTAGACTATTCTGAGTGTTACACATCCTGCATCACCCATTGTTTTCTCCACGTCTTCCAGTCCTGTGATGATATTCATTGGTCGGGTATACGTTTAGTCTTATTCTCAGCAATAACTCTTGAAGCAGTTGACTTGGGAACTTTTCCAGGTTGCAGGGAATTGAGTTTCTCAGTCGATGTAAGCTAGTGCATCTCTGAGATGGTAATTTAATTTTTGCTTCCATACTATGGATCCAGTCCATTCTCTTGAGCTTTTCCTTCATTTTGTCATGATTTTCAATCAGCTGTGTTAATGATGAATCTAGGTACTTCAGATATTTATTGCAATTTGATTTCCAGTCACATAATGTTCTTGCCCTTTCCCTTTCCCTTTACCTTCGTGTTTTAGGAGGGCGTAACCTCGAGCCTGATGATCTTCTGACAGTTTTCATAAGAGGCACAAGGATTTCCAAAGAACAATCGAGAAGATAGATTGCAGCCCAAACTCAGCACGGATTACAACCACGGGTAGGCTTTTGGGAAGTCTCAATGTTGTCTTCCAGAATTTTCCTTCTAGGACTTCCCACACCTTCCACAAGAGATTTAGCACCGCTTCTCCACCATAAGTCAACATGGGTATCACCTTGTTCACATAGAATGTCCACAAGGGCACCATCGAGAATTTGCTATATCGAGCATGCAAGATCGCACCTTGAGAGACTAGCTGGGTTGCTTTTTGATGTAGTTCATCTCACCGAGGCTTTTCGACTACGGATGTGGTAAAGTTTATACCCAGATTTCGTGTTGCGTTTACCTTTTCAAACATTTCCTCCCCGATACTTAATTTGAAAGATTTTGATCTTTTCCTTTGATTTAACCCAGTCATCATTATCTTTGTTTTTGAGCTATTTATAGCTAGATCGTTTTCACCCATATCGCTGCAGGCCAATTTAAATCTGGTACATTATAACCAGGTCATCAGCATATGCAATTATGGGAATTTCTGTATTATTTAATTTTGGAGAAAAGTGAGGTATTTGTTGGAGAGATTCAAGTAAATCTGCGATGTATAGTGTAAACAACGTCGCTGCTAGTGGACACCCCTGTTTTACTCCTTTGTTGACTTTGATTGCTGCCGTGCAAGTTACTTCATTTTCAAGCCTGACGCACAAGGTTGTATTTCGGTCTAATGCTTCAATGGGGCCCAGCAGCTCTTCTGGGAATTTCCAAGATCATAATTTTGCCCACATTTTCTGACGGTTTACACCATCAAAGGCCTGTTTCATATCAAAAAATGCTATGAAGAGTGTCCTTTTGCTAGGATGGTATCTAATTTTATTAATGATAGAATGAATAGATTCAAATCCATCCCGGTCCCTTTTGTGAACCCTGATTAACGAGGATCAGTAATTTGTTCACTCTCTGCCCATTGCGTTAGACGTGTTTGTAGAAATGATGCAAAGATTTTCCCTACCACATCTAGTAACTCAATGGGCCTGTAGTTCGCAGGATCATCTCTTGCTCCCTTTTTAAATATCGGAATTATTATACTTGAAGCCCACGATGTAGGGAGCTTTCTGTGCTTCTTAATATTAAAAAAACAGACACAATGAAACATGCCCATGTCTCTGGATCAGCTTTTGGTGTTTTATTTGACAGACCATCCGGGCATGCTGCCAATTATTTTTTTTGTTTTTTTATCATGTCTTTTATGTTTTCGACATCAATTTCCACAGCCCAGTTGTCAGATGAATGATTAGGTTGTTTGTTTTACTCTTCATTATTGCTAGCAAAAACATTTGCAAAGTGAGCCAACCAGTTTTCCTCGGTCACTCCACAGTTTAGCCGGCTTTGCTGATTCAGTGTTATTCCATTTATGATTGTCCACATTTCACGTGAGTTTGAGTATGCCATGGCTTTTATCATTGTTTCTCCTTGTTCTTGTCCACGGATCATTCTAAATCTTATTGTGCAGTTTCGATAATGATGTTTTCTAGCTTTAGTCAAACACTTTAATCCAAATTCTTTGATGTTTAAATATTGCTTCTTAATTTCTCTAAGATCTTTCCTTAAGGGTTTCCCTTGTTCCACAACTGATCTGCTAAATATGTATTTTGGAGTCAGTAGTGGCTGTTTCATTCCAGTCCTCACAGTCCTGTAAGCTTCCAGAAGAAAGTCATATGACATGGCTGAATGGTCCAGATTAATAGCTTCTATGTATTTGTTGCTTAGGTATGTTATGTCTTTCTTCCGTAGCTTTACTCTATTACCTACTTGATTTATTTCAATAACCTGGTTATCAAATTTTATACCATATCCACAGGTTATATTCCATGAACACTTCAGGATCTTGTGATCAATGTTCGATCTATGTATTTTGTCGAGGTGATTCCTCGTTATCCATTTATAGTCTATAATGGAGGCTTGTATTCCGTTGGACCAAGTTGTTTTGCCAGGAATGTCTCCTTCTATATGCCCATTTAACATATTCATATTTCTGGATTTCAATGCTCTCTTCCAATTTGCCAGAGTTCCATTGTCGGTCTCTGCCGACTTTCTCAGTGACAACCCATCTGAGTCTAGACATTTCATGTTCAAGTCTCCACAGATTACGACAATTGGACTGTGATATTGGACTTGAGCGTTCTCAATTATTGATGAAATCATATCTTGTATCTCATTTGCCTTCAATTTCATTTCATTCCAATATATGTTGATGACTATTAACACTGGTGTCGTGTTGGGCATTTGCTTTGAGGTTTGTATGGCTTTGGAGTACCAAATTCCATCACTGTTAAATTATTATTTATTTTGATCATTGTGAGCAGTCCGGAAAACGGTCTTCCATTTCTACCCTTTTCTGCTGGATTTATCATCACTTCGAAGCCATCACAGACCGGTGACGTTCTCAACCACGTTTCTTTGAGGCAGATAATTTGGGCTTCTTTCAATTGAGGATATTTAGTATTAAACAGGTGCTGAAAGCCTCTACAGTTCCATGATATCAATTTGCCTCCTGAGATGATTTGCTTACTTCTTCGCTAAGTCATTCTTGTTTTGTTTAAAGCTGAGGACAGCCATCTCCAGTCGTTTCTTCTGTTGGGGGACTTTTCTTCCATGTTTTGGTTGGTGTCCAGCATATTTGATATAAAGTGTATGTCGGAAGTGCATCCCTCACTGCTTGCTTCATTCTGGGAGCCTTTTGCAAGACATCTCTGCTCACACAACTGCCTTAATATTTTTGTTTAAGTAAACGGTTATTTGGGCATGTTAGAGTGTCGCCAGGCTCCGTGTTAAGGACTGAGAGTGACTCGGACTCCTACGTGACTCACGCGCCCGAACAAATCTGAGATGGTTAGGACATATCCTGATGTATTCCAAATTTTTGTGAATTGGGCCGTTTGTCTCTCTGGATCGCATGTGCTGGTTGATGTATAGTTGCAATTACAAGATCATTTTTTTTATTATAATGAGGTGTCTAACAATCACTTATATCAATCTGAATATGCCCTTGCAATCGTTCTTTTGGATGCAAATTTCCCTGTTTCTGCGTCTTCTTTCGGGTCAATTAAAACATATCAGCAATCATACCGATAGAGAGGCCCACAAACTGTTGACTATACATGAGACTTTAAATCAATGTTCTTTTGTTCTCTTCTTGGTACACTTGTTTGCCCATGCACACAGATGCTTACTAACAAGTATTTTGTCAATCATGTTTGCACAAGTATTTACTCATTTGACCACGTCGTACATATACTTAAAAAGTACACTTTCATTCTGTGGAGTGAACACAATGGTGTTTTCTTTCTTCCTTGTAGTATGTACGGCAAACCATGTTTGGGAGGGCTGTTCTTTGTGGAGTGTGAGTACCTATTGGTATTGTAACATCTATGAGGTCTACAAAAATCAAACACAGCTGTCTTCTGCCCATAATTACAATTCACTCAGAAAAGCCATTCATGTTAACACAGCAGATTATTTAGCAGAAGCACTTATGTGCTCATATTACCATCTTTTTTAACAAAGAAAAGTCAACATTTGTAATAATAATTCAGTTTTGCAGTGCTATTTCGGATTGTCTTTTGTACTCACCAACAATATTTGATTGAAATATATTTGACTAACTTCATTCCCGAGGGTAAATTGATAGTAAGCTTCAACGTGATTTGAATAGTATTGAGGTGCACTGGTGTGCTAACATTTGTTCTGTATTTCTCTGCAAACATTTCCACTCAATTGAAACAGCAAGCTGAGAACATTAATCATCATCTTAGGACTGATGTAATATACCCTACATACAGCACTTGATCAAGTTTTATTGCATATTTTATAATATTGTATTCAATCTCTAACTCGAAATACAAATCACACTCCAGACTTTTACTGTCTGTTCTGTCATACTATACAAGCCTGACCTTTTTAATATTCTGTATTATGAATGGCCGATCATTCAACCACTGCATCATCAATGGTTCGGAAAAAGCAAGCAATCACCCATGTAGTTTGTCACACATTAGGTAAGCAATATTCTTGTTGCTGCAATGACAGTTTAAAGGCACCTTACAAGGTTTTCAAGTTGTGTTTTTTGTATCTGTCTATCAATCTTTCGATCTATTTAAAATTCTTGCATTGTATTTTATGTGTAACAAATGGAAGTTGTACGGCCATGCATTGTCGAATCACACAAATGCACACTGTCATGGTAAATAAAAGTATCAACCCATATTAATATTAAACTTGCTTTGTTTTTGTTTTTGTGAAATAAAGCAGGCAGGCATGTATATCACTTTCTGTACATACACAGTGGATTCTTCTGTACCGAGCAGATCAGAAAATGCAGGCTTTAAAGGAAGGAGGGGCTCATTTTAAAGCGAGTGGAGTGGAAAAGGAAAGGTATATTGCTTTTACGCTTTACGTTTCCTCTCCGGGTAATTTTTTTGTGCCTCTCCAAGCCATGTGAGGGCAGCAAAATGGAGATTGCATCTCTGCTTTGCTTTTTTCCTCCATTTTAGAAAAACGTTCTGTTTTAGACCTGCATGAGATTTTGAACGTGCCTTTGTTTAGCACCTGCTAAAGCAGAAGCAGATTCCTTAGGCATCCATAACAAAACACTGCCTGCAAAAAAATCTTTTCAGGAAGTGTTTTAATTTTTTTTAAAAACAGAGCAAAAGTGAAGATTAGAGACAAGTCCACCTGGTTCTACTCTCAGCTTTTGCACTGCTCTTTCTAAATGTTGATAATTGCATGCACAGGACCCAACAGTGTGTAAGTGCAAACGTTTGTGGTTCCGTACATGCAATTGTCATTTTGCTTTTATGCCTCCATTTTCTGCTCCAGCCCATTTTGGTGCTGATGCAAAGCAGAGGAGAGGCACGAGGCAGAGTTAACACCACCCTGCGTTCCTCCTTCATCTTGTGTGAGCACTTAATTGTATGGCTGCATGAGACGACTCAGCTTTTGCACCTGCTGAAGAGGGAATCCATTAATAAACGCCACCAACAAAACATCATTGCAAGTGATATTTTATATCCACAAAATGGAGAATAAAAGTGAGGAATACAGACAAGTCCATTTGGTATTTCTCTTCACGTTTGCACACCTCTTCATGCAGTGGAGCCAACAGCACACACACGTGCAAATGTTAATGGTCCCCTGAATGCAATTTGTATTTCTTATAAAACTAACCCCATAGCATAAATGGCCATTTTGTGGATGTCAGAGAATTATACTGCCTTATACCTTGGAGTGGATGTGAACGTTTTTCTTACATGATGGCATATATGAACATTGTTTGGGGGCAGGGACATTATATGCCGACTTTGATTAAGGTGTCCTACAACTTTACTCAAAATAAGCGAGAATGTACATACAGACTTGACATTGTCTAATTGAGCAATTTCTAGGATTTCCACACCATGTTGATCTCGGCTTCCTGCATTTCTTAGCATACCTCTAAGATATGGTGTACTTTTCTAGGAGATTTTAACATAACATATATAAAGAAACATAGAATTATGGATTGGTATGTATCAATCACAGTAGACGGGGAGCAAGACAGATCTCACACAAACACCACCAGAAACACTCTTCCACCTTCCTGAGACTGCCTGCAGAAGTCAGGGAACCCACAATAAGCATCCAAGATCAATAAAGGGACTGCCCCTGTGACCCCTTACCCCACCACCACCATCTTTAGATAGTCTTTCCACCTATCAAAGGGGTTTCAACTGGGCTGGGAGCAAGATGGATCTCACACTAAAACCACAAGAAGCACTCTTTCCATGTACCCAAGGCTGTCTGCAGAGGTCAGTGGACCCACAAGAAGCATCCAGGATTGATCTAGTGACTACCTATGTGACAAACCTACTTCAGTGTTACTTTGGGTATGTATGCAGAGTGCTTTGGGTGTCCATTCTCTCGGGCATCCAGGGCAAAGGGAAGACAGAGGTAAGGGTTACCTGTTAGCCCCTGTTGGCCAAAGGTTGCCACATAAATGACTCACATACAGCTCACAAACAACATTTAAACAGAACTCCAACACATATCTCTATTAAATTAACTAATTGTATACACCTTCATTCTTTGCAACTGCCATTCTGCACCTGCTCACACACATGGATTCGTTAGCAGACACTCACCAGATTTACTCTTTCTTAAAGAAAAATGGCTCAAATCCCACCACACACCTATTTAACAAATTAACACAGACATACTATCCCTGCACTATCCCATAAACCACAGAAACCGCCCATACAAACAAACAAGACACATATATAAAGACATGCACTTTGAAGCACTCTCTCTCACTTTCTCGCCTCCACTAAACCCACATCCCACCTTTCTCTACCTCGATTATCACCCTCCTACACACAATCCCAACTGCTACATCTATTGTTCTGACTTTACTTCTAACAACCACACCTTGCCCTGCAACAGCATCTACATTGGGGACTTCAACCCTGGTACTTCCCTTCTAGACACTAATCCCATACTAAAGACTATCCTCGCTCCACTCACCCCTTATGACCTCACAAAACTCATCACCTATCCCACACTCACTGCTGGCAACACCCTGGAGCTTTCATTGCAAACAAAAGTGGTGTCTCCATGCATAATCAAATCTGGGTATTGTAGTCTGAGAACTTTGCTATCCCCTTCACACTCACTCTACCACCCAAAATCCTACCACTTGACCCCAGCCAGAGAAGGCAAACACATTACAGACAAAAACCTAGCACCCCTCAAATTATTTTAAAAAAAAGCAACCACCACAAACCATGGGTCAACAGTCTCTTCAATCCACCACCAATCGTACCCAAAAACTATTCAACATCATCAAGTTTGTCTCTAAACCACCATCCACACCTTCCACGCCTCTATCCACTGCAGTATGCAACTCTCTCAAGAACTACTTCAACTCCTAAATATGCAACATTAGGACAGCCCTTCCCCTCAGCTCTCCCACTACCACCCCCCATTCCCAAACATTCCATCACAATTAACACCTTTCAACCTATCAACACCAACACCCTTATCACCCTCACTGCCAAAACTAAACCTACATACTTTCTGGATGATGAATGACCACCTCAAGCTGCATCCAATTTCAACACCACCCTAGCTCCACACTTGCTCGACATAATCAATGCCTGTCCCTCACAAGGTACTATCCCACTGCACTCAAATGGGACAAATCTCCCCCTCCTCAAACACCATCTATCAACCCCATGCTTCCTGAAAACTACCAAGCCATTACTATCCTACCATACCTCGCTAGAATCAAAGAATGCTTTGTAACTACCCAACTGCAACAACACATCACCGCAAACAACCTGCTCAACCCTTTCCAATCTGGATTTGAGCCTGGACCCAGCACTGAGACTGCTTCTCTTCACATCCTTGATAACCTCCTTGGCATCACAGACAAAGAACACACATCACTACTCGTACTCCTCAACCTCTCTGCAGACTTCAACACCAACAACCACACCAGTCTACTAGACATCCTACCCCACTGGATGAATCACTCTGGCACCATACTTGACTGGTTCACCTCCTTTCTCACTGACAGGGCACTTTAACTCCATGCCCCCTTATCCATCAGACCCCATCCCTGTCAAGTATGTGGTCTAGCAAGGCTCCTCCCTATCTCCGCTCCTCTTAAACCTATATGTTGAATTCCTTAAACAGACCCTTAGCAAACACAGTGTACATTTCCACCAATATGCAGATTAAACACAAGTATACCTCCAAATGACATCCCCTTCACAACTCCATATGCTCAAAATATATCCCTCCACCAAAAAAAATTGGATGGCCACCCACTTCCACAAACCCATCTCTTCCAAAACAGAATATCCCTTCATCTGTCTCCAAGGCACAAATCCAACCTCACCCCCTGGATCCAAGAACTCACCATGGACAACCCACACATATCTCTCTCCACACCTGTTAAATCCTTTGGCTTCACCATTGAACCCCACCTTTCCTTCACACACCACATAGCTGCTGCTAGGAAAACATGCAATATACAATTACACCTCCCACACAAAATCAGACATATCCCTCCTCATGACAGCTTCCACTCAGAAATCCAAGCACTGGTTCTATCCTAGCTGGACTATGGAAATGCTCTCCTCAATGGACTCCGCAACAACACCCTTCCCCCCCTGCAAGCCATACAACATGCAGCAGTCAGACTCATCCTTCGCCTATCCAAAACTTCCCACTTCAACCCTACTCTTGCCCAGCTCCACTGACACCTAATAACCCAGAGAATTGCCTTCAAAGGACTTTGCACTGTGTTCAAAGTCAACCATGTCAAAACTCCATCTCACCTTCATAGCAAACTAAAACATATCACTCACACAAACACAAGACAAGCCCACCTACAACTTCTATTCCACTCTGCAGACACACATGCACACAAAAACAAGCATTTACCCACTGGGCACCCAGGGCATGGGGCACCCTACCTCTCTGTTTATGAATTGCAACCTCCATCACCACTTACAGAAAGAGCCTCAAAACATTCCTGTTTCTCCACACATGACCCTTCCCTCATCCACTGTTATCACTCGTCTATCCTATAATTCCTATCCTTGCCTGAAAAAACATATTTTTTCAACTCCCACCTTTTCAATATTTGAACGATGTAAATTCTCTGAGAGACTCCAGGTAGGGCCAGTGCTAAACACAAATTCAAATAAATAACTAAGCAATTCACCAAATTGTTCAGAGTGACATCTGATATGCAAGAGGAAGCACAAGTTGTTCATCGTGCCACACATATTTCCAAGGGGGAATAGAGGCCATAGTTAACAGCTACCATCCTTTAATACATGTTGAATGTGATCCTGCTGCACCCCTTTTTCAGCCCCAGTGAGGTCCCTTGTGTACCAGCATTGCAGAGGCAGTAGAGCACTGGCATGTGGTGTTTACACCAAGGAAAACACCATGCTCCCACTCCCACTCCCCTCAACCCTCACCAACCCAAAAAAGAAACAAGAGAACATTTTGTATCCCCTCTAATGATGACACTGCAATTGATTATGAATTGTATCTCGTTGCAGATGGCTTCAAGCACCGCCCAACTCCCAGACAGTGTTCAAGGGATGTTATTTCTAATTTATCAACAGGTCTAGTGTCTGTCCTTCTCTCTGTAACATAGGAACATGCAGTTCCACCTAACGCAGGCTTTACTTGACCCTGGAAAGGTACTCGTGATCAGTAACCCCTACTATCTAAAAGCTATCTGTGGAACAATATAGGTGACACCTTTATGGGGCCCCGGTTGGATAGTGTCTCTCAATCACTTTGGGCATCCCTGGTCTTCCATGCCCTCTGACTACCCCTACTCTTTGAGACACTTTCAGGCACTTTGAGACACTATGTGTCTTCCTGCTTTGCTACTGTTCTCCCTTCCTTTCATCCTTTACTCCTCCCATTCTCCCTCTTTCTCTCTTTACTGTACCTCCAATGGCATCTCTCTCTCCATCCTAAATATTAATCACCCCTCCTCCACTGCTACTACTCTCCAGCCTCTACACCCATACTACTCTGTTATCCACATGCCTATGACTCCCACTTCTACACTCTCACTCTGCCCAACTCCACATCACAACTATTCCAGCTTTAGACCACTACTGCTGCTACATCTACTCTGTCACTCCTCCCACCTCTGCTTTCTAAATAAAACTACCTCTACTCCCTTCCCACTGCCTCCTCTACTCTACCACCTCTCCTAGCTCCACAGCTTTACTCCTCCATCCTACTTTCAACCTCAATCACCCTCCTTTTTCTCCCTCAGTCTCCCTTCACTCACATCCTACTCTCCTACCACCATGTTCACTCACAAACTGAAAGCACAATACCAAATTCTTTCACCAGCCAATACCTCAACTCCTCTAGGAACTGCCTCCAGGATCCTGTCCACCATCTTACCTCCTTCTGGTTTGTTTGTCTGCTGCCTCCTCGTTCTCTGACCTCTACTGAACAACCCAGACCTTCCTGTTTCCCATTGTTCCTCGTATACTCCCCCTTCTGCCTCCATTGCATCTCTCATTCTGATAACCAGGCCATTCTGCCTTACTTCCTGGGAGGTGTTAGAGAAATGCAAACACATATAAGGCATCACAGCTCATCATCAATGGTGGCATGCTATGATCAAAGTGCCAATTCATGTGAAGGTCTAAGTCTTTCATGTTTCTCTTTGTAAGAGAGCTTCTTTGTGGCTCTTTTACACGTAAGCAGTTGTTCTGTCTTAAGCACCTGATATTCTGTGTTGCTCCATGGCTCCTTTACATTTGAATGAGGTTGCTGTCAGGTGCAGATGGAAGAATTATACACACATGCTGAATCATGGTTTGGTCAGTTTTTTCATCTTGTGCAGTGGTTCCATGGTTAAACTACTGGTTGGAGTGTGCTGGTTCCCCTGGAGAGAATCTTGTGGGCAGGGCACTCTTTGGCCCACTACTGGGGCTGCTGATATCTGTATGTCCCTGGAACAAATAGATAATAACTGGCCAGCACTTGGTAATATTGGTATGGGATGATTAATAGTGGTACCATTTTAAATCATATCGGAACATAGAGAAGGGACATGGACTGGGTCGCTGATCACTGCCACCTTACCCCTATGGGGTCGGACTGTCTCTGGATTCTACCCTGGTAGGCCCCACACCTAACACTGATGAGGGCACCATCCCTTCTTGACAGGGTCAGACTACTGTCATATTCATCTGCTGCCATGGTGTCACAATAGGAAGAAAGAACATTTGGAAACAGAAATGGTTTGTACTGGCATTTGTGATGTCATCTTTCATGTTCTCTGTCTAAGCTTGAACAGTGCACTGCAGAGTTGCAAGTTATGGTTGCACAGCATAACATAAATGGATTTTTTTTGCTTTTTTTTTATTTTGCCCTGCAACTATAACGTCAGTTTAACAAAATGTTTTCACTGTATTTCACAGGTTTTTAGCAGAAGGCAATTTAATTTCCCATTGATTTAAAAATTTCACTGTTTAAACTATCCACTTCACAATCATCCTCTCCCCCATATACTAGGAAGGATATCCATGGGCAGTGACTGGGGCCATGTGACCTCAATAGTACCCAAACAGCCAGGGGGACACGCTACTGTGTATTTTGTTTTTTGCATAGCATACAAGGCCCATGATTTCAAACTACATGAAAATTCATACATTTAAATGCATTATTGATCACATCTCATCTGAAACACTTGTGTACGAGCGCGATAGAAATAAAATATCAATCAATCAAAAACTAACAACTCAAGGGGCCTCATTACAACCCAGGCGTTAAGAGTTTAACGGCGCGGTCGGCGCCGTTAACCCTTAACGCCTGATTACCATTTTAATGCCTGCTTTTAGCAGCCGTTAATATGCAAGGCGGTAACCCGCCTTGGTGCTAATTACGGCACCGTAATTTACGGTGCCGTAATTAGCGCCTTCCCCACTCCCATTATGCCCTATGGGACAAAAATCAGAATGGGGAAGGGTAAATGAGGAATGGGGATTTACCACCCCACTCACCTTGGAATGGGGCGGTAAATCCGCCATCCACCATGGTGTAAACAGAGTTTACACCATGGTGGTAAAGTAGGGAACTTACCGCCTGGGTTGTAATGAGGCCCAAGGTCTTTACCTGAGACACAGCTTTCATACATTCAAAACTCATTCCCCAGTACACTATTATGAAGTCCTTGGTCAAAGAAAATCTTAACTGGGGCTGCCAACACACTTTTCATTTGTTCACAAAAGTCAACTTGGAGCCACAGTCCTGGTGACGTCACCATATGCACACTGATGTTAGTGAACTGACCGTGACATCCACTGCACAATCACACACATTTAATTCATGTTGTGAACATCATTGCAGATTCACATCGTAACATGATGCACATTTAATTACTCTGCAAACCTCAATGCCTCAAAGTCCCAGTTGCAACAACACCCAAGAGTGACATCACTCGGGTGCACTAATGTTTGCAATCATCATGAGGTGGTCGCCAACAGCCACGGACATCAGAAAACAATGTGATAGACATCTTCCATAAAGCGGTCAGTGAAAATTTAAGACAGAATTACTTCAAAAACAAATCCTCCAAATTCAAACATAATCTCTCGATAAGTGAATTCAAAGCAATGGAATCCCTTGCAAGAAATCAAAAATGGGTAACTAAATCTGCAGATAAAGGGGGAAATATTGTCCTCATGCAAAGAAAAGATTATATAGCAGAAGGTAACAAACACTTGAGTGATCCCAATTGTTATTCAATACTTCAGAGGAACCCTATGAAAGAACTACAGTTACAATGGCATTTAATGATTAAACATTGGGAAGAAATGGGCCTACTCTCAGAAGATGAATACAACTATCTAGACAACACATATCCAATAATGTCTATCATTTATTTTTTTTACCAAAAATTCATAAATATTTGAGACCTTCCCATCATGTAGACCCATAATCAATGGGATAGGCTCCCTAACAGAGAGAGCTTCACAGTACATAGATCTTCATTTACAACCGTTAACTACAAATTTGGCATCATATTTGAAAGACAGTAAACATGTTATACAACAGAGGGAAGAAATACCATGGGAAAGAAATTATTTATTTGTAACTCTTGATGTGGTGTCTCTCTACACCAGTATAGAGCACCTAAAAGGAATGCAAACAACAGAATTCTTCTTGAAAACAAGGTCGATCTCATTTTGTAACAAAATAAAATGATTTTGGAAATGTTACATTTTGCAATAACAAATAATTTCTTCTTGTTCAATAAAGTAATTTACAGACAAGAGCAGGGTACGGTGATGGGTGCAAAATGTGCTCCGTTTACGCCAACCTGTTCATGGGACATTTTGAAATTGATCATGCATGGCAACATTAAGTATTCAAAGAAAGATACATTGTATACTGGGGTCGATACATCGACGATGTATTGATGATATGGAATGGAGATATAAACAAACTGCAAATCTACATAAGATATCTGAATACTAACAACTATATTATCAAATTTACAGATAAAATAAGCCCAGAGAGTGTTGAATTTTTGGACCTACAAATTTACACAGATGGAGAAAAAATATTGACAAATCTTTATATCAAACCTACTGCAGTCAATAAGGTACTACATGATGAAAGTAATCATGCAAGACATATAATGAAGAACATACCCTATGGGGAAATACTGAGAACAAAACTGAACTGTACTTCCAAGGAGAAATATAAAGAACATGTATTAAATCTCAAAGAAAAGTTCATACAGAGAGGTTACAAAACAGAAGAAGTGGAAAGAGCAATAAGAAAAGCTGAAAATACACCTAGAACAAAATTTCTAACAGACAAACCAAAATTGAAAAGTAAACAAACAAAAGTGGACATACACCAGTGAAGCATTTGTACTAAATAAGCTTCTGAAAAAACATTGGAACATTTTACAAACTGACGAAACAATCAAACAAAACATAGAAGCTAGACCAAGGATGATCTATCAAAGAGCACCAACTCTGAAACAAAAAATCAGTCCCAGTCACCTTAAAGAAGATCAAACAGCTACTTTAAGTCAATTTCTAAAAGTGCCGGCACCAACAGGTACCCACAGCTGTGGACACTGTGCAATCTGTACTCAAATGGAAAATGGAACAAAGGAAATCTTGCAACCAAACGGAATGTTCCAAAAAATTCAACAATACATAAACTGTAATACCAAATTTGTAATTCATGCGATTACTTGTATCTGTGGGAAAAGATATATTGGAAGCACCATCAGACCGTTAAAAATAAGACTTCAAGAACATCTGAGAGCAATCAAAAATAAAGACATGAGATATCCAATGGCAATACACTTTAATCAAGAACACCAACCAACGTAAATGAAAAAAATGAAATTTCTGGGTTTAGAAAAAGTTGACACCCCAGAGAGGGGAGGAAACAGAGGACTCCTGTTAAGAAGGAGGGAAGCAAAAATGATATGTACTTTAGACACTAGCTTTTGCCGGCCTGAATTCGGAACATGAGATGGCCTATTGGCTATAACAGTCAGACTTTATCAAGGACATGAACATTGATCAGAATCAGAATGAAACAGATGCTATAGAAATGCTGCAATAACCATATCTGTGAAATGCTATTTAGAATGTATGCCCAAATTGTTGTTTTTTTTTGTATACTCAGCAAGTGAAACATTTGTTCAGCTTATCATTTGACCATGCTACCTTTCTTGCTTGTCTAAAGTTTTTTTTTACATCTCATCTCAATAATTTTTCTCTTTTCATCTTTGACATTCTCATTGTATTTTATCATTTACTTTTTTAGTTCAAAAATCTCTTCTCTCTTACCGTTATACTATACCTAGATTGATTTATTTGTTGAGATAAAATAGTTTTCTCTCTTCTTTTTTTCAATCATAAAATCAGACGCGGTAGCAAATGTAAATAGAAGAAAATTATACTTCCTGTCGTGTTTGCGTGACGCATGATGTCATCACGCCATGTTGCGTGGTGACGTCATGTGTTACGTGATCGTGGCCTATAAAAACAAAGAAAATTAGAGCAACAAGCAGCGTGGATCCAGGCACACTCGAGAGGCAATTGTACCCAGAAAGGTAACTCTTGCTAGGAATAGTTAGGATACTTCACCTTAGGACCCTTTTTTAAATACTAAAACTAGGGAGTAAAGATTTCTGATACTAGAATCAAAGTTTGTAAACCATGATATGCATTTGCCTTAAGGTTGTTTGTATAAAATTCGAAACTTTATGAATGGGTCAACTGATTGGCTTCATATATTTTTTCAGACATAATTATACTGAACATTGGAAAGAAAAGAAAGAAAAAAATGAGAAATGATAGAGAGATTTCTATTTAGACTTATAATAAAGTAGAAAAGTTACTCAAGGTGAGTAAATAAAATAAGACAAAAAAATAGATATGTTCATTCCCCCACCCCTACATTCTAATTTTACTGTTTCCAATTATTTGATTTCTGTTCTTTTTTCACACTTTCTCCTCAGTATCTCTCCTGAAGAACCACAGTTATTTACCGTGGGGAAACACGTGTTGAGAGAAATATATCTAAACAGAAGGAATGAAAGTCGAAAATTTAAAACTTTGAGTTGTATGAAATGCAATACAAGTCTGGGATAGATTGATAACATTGCAAAAAAGAAAAACATTGGAAAATAAGGAATGGAAAAAGCAAATCTGAAACTAAGAATTGCATGAAAGTTAATGCAACTGAGGAAGATACAAATGTGAGTTGCATGAAAATCAATGTAATCAAGAAAGAAAATGTTAATTGTGTTATGAAAGCATGAGCAAAGATACACAGAAAAATAAACATTTTTTCAAGAAAAATAACAATTGGTGTTTATAATGTTTTTACAAGAAGCGCAACCAACCAAAGTGCATTTTCAGGAGAAGATTATGTATATTATTGCTACAATCGCAATAAGCACTTAGGGTGCAAAATCTGGGTAAATATATAATTTTTGATCTTTTGGGCACACATAAGATATCGCCGTAATAGGAATATAAAGCCAACAAGGACTGGAATTTGATCATCAAAACGGACATCATAACGTAAATATGCCAGTGTGACGTGATGATATTTACGCTGTTCAAATATGTGCTTCGGGAACATCAATAACTCAATTTCCACAGCTTCTCCTACCATTCTTTCTTGTGCTCTGACCTTTGTGCAACTTTTTCTGCCTTATACCAGCCTCCCAAGTCTATGGATGGGGAAAAGAGACTGCAGATAGCTCCTCCAGGATCACCCACCCATTTCTTATCGTAATTCTGAATCTGGCACAGAGCTGAGAAGGAGAGTGTCATTACCTTTGGGAGCAACACCACTGGCATCTGTTATGGCCATCTCTCGACTTTGGGGCCCACCGCCACCACCATCACCATCTTTAGGACCTATTAGAGGGAACAGGGGCACTGCAGCAGGTGAGCCACAAGAGGAACAGGAGGAAGATGATGAGGTAGAAGATATACCTGGGACATCCCACAGATGGAAGGAGTCATGGGTGTTGTGGTTCTTCATCACTGTTGGGGGAGTTCGAAAGACTCAGGTGGCCTACGGGCACTGCACAGAGTGTGGGGTCATATCTAGTCATGGCCAAAAGCTGATTTACTCCTTTGGCACCATGCACTGCCACACCAAACCATTCTATGTGGCCACACTCAGAAAGGGAAGTCCTTTCTCTGTGTGCCCACACACTTCTTGTACCAAGCCATCATCTTCCGCCCCTGCACACACTCGTACCACATGAGTTGGGTAGAGGATTCCTCCTGCCACATCGCAATCTGTACAGGAGGCAGTTCACCCCTACCTTCAGAGAACAACTGTCATCTGTAACTGTTGCGCTGTTCCCATATGCTGGGGGAAGCTATTCTGAAGTGCCTTTGACCCAGCGGTGAAGGGACACAAGAAGAATGTCCCCCTCCCTTACTTCCATTAGCAGTGGTCTACAGCTTCCTTTCTCCATCTGTTCCTCCTTTCTTGAGGTTGATGCCCTTCCTCCTCTCTCAACCCACCTCTCCTGCAGCAGATAAAACAAATATATCTTTTTTTTTTTTTTAAATAACAGGTTTTCTGGGGAACCACATTTGAAAGTGTACAAATAGAATGAAAGGTACACTGTAACCTGCGGTCTATTAGCCCCATGATGTCCATGGACACGCAGAAACGTCCATGGACTTAATGAACAAAAAAACAGGGAATGGAAGCTGTATCAACACAACTCCATATAACTCTTGTGTGTTGGCTCTTAAATTAGCCTTTTGGTAGTTGTAAGAGTGACTTTCCAAAATCTTGAAGAAATGTACAGACAGCTTTATTCAAAATCTGTCTGTTTTTTTCAATTTGTGGAAAAAACAGCTTAGACCTTTTTTACAATTGTCTTTGCATAATTTGTGCTAAAAAACACGGTTTGTGCAAAAAGAGTAATCAGACTTGTAAATGCATCTTTCAAACTGCAAAGATATTCCAGTAACATTCCCTAAACTATTACCTCCACAATGAACAATTTTCCACTGCCCCTGCACCATGTCCTGGCACAGTTGATTGCACGTCATACCACAGATTCCATACAGGACCTCCAACTTTTTCAAAGCCAAGATTATGTGAGATCACAGGCTGTGTTGCATGCATCTCCAATCAGTAAAAAAATTCATCGCTTATGATCGATCCAGTGTTTTTTGTTGTTGGGCAGCTCCATGTTTCAGCAGTGAAAACAAGAAATGAAACACTGTGCTGTCTGATGCAGTTCAACTCCTCCTCCTCAAACAGAAGACCTAATTAGTCGAACCTCCTGACGTCCACAGCCACCACAGTCATCTTTCCCTGCAGGGCCTAGTAGAAGTGCCCAGACAGCATTTGTGATCCATCTGTGAACAACTGCATATGTCCACGGACACTGAGGAACAGGGAATCCCTTCTTCTCTTTTTACCATTAACAGACTCTGTTTGGGTGCTTTCAAGCAGTCATGGAACCATGCACCAATTACACCAACAAACTCTTCATTTAGCATTCTCACCAGCACTTCTTGTTACTTCTTCTTACTGCACTTACATGATCCGAATGTCAGAAGGCCTAGTAGGACAGTTTTTTGTTTTTGTCATCCCTGCTCCCCGTCCCCCTCTTGTCTTGTTGAACCTTGTGTATAGGCATTTTACAAATATCCAATATATAAATAAAACTCAACTGTTCAGGTGTATTTTCAACTGTGAATGTGCATTTGGGTTGTGATTCAAGGTCTACTGTATCACAAGCTACTTTTCAAACTTTTACTAATTTCAACTTGCAGGATCTAGAGCCATCAACATCTAAGAAGACATTCTAAAGGTAGGTTTAAATTTTCAAAAGCAATTTAATATATCACCTTGCCTATAATATAACCTCAACTATGAACTTGTGTATGTGCTGCAAAACATGCTTGCCTACAGCACCCATCCCAATTTCTTAGTCCTACTTTTTTTGTTAATTTGACTTTTTTAAGGTTTTCAAGGGTATAGAAAAAACATTACAAAGCAGTGTTTAAGTTCACACAGAATGAAATACATACAATTGAAACATTTCTGCTCTCCAAAAAAAAAAAAACGTACCCTTCATCCAAATAAGTTTCTCCCCCCCACACCAACCCTCCCCAAAACATTCTCTCCTTGCTCATTTACTGATGCGCTCATTCAAAAAGCAACTCGATTGGTGTTGTAACATATATAATAATCACGCTAAAATAGGTTGTCTCTGTATGAGGACCTCAAGGTCATAAAATACGTCCTTACAAATATAACAGATCAAAGTATTCTCCTAAGGGGCATAGATGCAGCATTTCATATCCAGTCCGCACTCTAATAGTTAGTTCCTGGCATGTACTTAGAAACAAAGTCTCCCCAAACTATGTCACATTGTGCAGATTTTGCATGCAGGTTTGCGGTTATTTTCTCCATTATACAAATATTCAATGCCACATTACACAAATATTCAATGCCACATTAATCCATTCACCCTTGCTCGGTATGTACTCAGACTTCAATTTTATAACTAGAGTGGCTCAGGCTGCTAACAGGAGGTGAGCTGCCAGACCTTTGATTCTATTCCTTTCGTCCTTGCATTGTTCAAACCCTAGAGAATCAGGAAGGGGTCTGCATACCTCTGAATGCCATTGAGATCTTTGATCCACCCCAGGACTTCGTTCCAGTATACTTTGATCCTGGGGCAGCCCTACCACATATGCCAATAGTCGGCTATCCCACCACATTTATGCCAGCAGAGTGGACTCAGTGATTGAAACATTCTGGAGAGTCTGAGGGGGTCATACTGCCACCTGTGCAGCAGTTTGATCGCATGAAGTTTGTATTGGCTAGATATAGAGACCTGAGGTCTGGCCCTGCACATTCTTCCCCACATGATCCGTTCTGGAGTTCAAGAGCTTCTCAAAGGGGGGTAAGCTTGCTACCTACCTTATCTTTCCACTCATACTTTGTCAGAACTCCCTTAACCTGCAAAAACTGGAAAACAGACAGGGTGCCCAATCCAAGGTTCTCACTGAGCTCTGAAATTGTGATGAAGGACCGATCCTTCCAGAGCTGACCCACTCTCTCCAGCCCAGCTTCGAACCAAGGTTGAAACCTATCTAAATTGGGAATGTATTCCCTGATGCCGGGGGCCCATAGATGACTGAGGGGGGACGGCTATGCAGAGACTTACCGCATGTCACTTTTCTCCCTCCATATTTCCCATATGGTTCCCAGTATCGGGTGGTCTCTTAACTGCTTTAATAATTTGTCTCTGGGCACCCATATCCACTCGGAAACTGTTGCTGGGGTCAAATAGTGATTGTCCATTACAACCCATTGGGGCTCTTTATGATTGCGAAAGTGGGGAATTAGGATTCGTAGTTGGGCAGCCTGATAGTACCTCTGCAGGTCTGGCAGCCCCATCCCTCCCATGTGCATAGGTAATGCCAGAGTGTCATAGGCTACCCTCACCCTTTTTCCCTGCCAAAGAAACCTTACAATTGCTCTTTAACCTCATCAAAGAAAAGCTTCGGCATCTGTATTGGGAGCATCTGGAAGGGGTAGAGAAAATGAGGGAGGTGTACCATTTTAATCGCATTAAGCCTACCCAACCACAATATCATCGGTTTTTCACATTTGGTGACGTCTGCATGAAACTTTAGGAGAAGGGGTGGGAAGTTGGCTTCATATAATTTGGTAATGTCCCTCGTGACCTGTATACCTAAATATTTGAACTTAACATTTACCAGTATAAGACCCAACGGAGAGAGCTGTGTGGTCTCATGTAGGGGAAATAAGATTGATTTGGCCTCATTAATTTTGAAACCTCAGAGACTACCATATTCCTTAATCAGTTGAATTGCTCTAGGAATGGATGATTTGGGTTTTGAATTATGCAAAAGTAGGCTGTCAGCATACAGAGCTACCTTATATTCTATAGTTCCTAATCAGAGTCCTTCAACCCGGGGGTCGTCTCTCAATTTCGGGGCTAAGGGTTCCAGTGAAAGCGCCGAGTATTGCGGAGAGAGAACATCCCTGTCGTGTTCCCCTCTCCAATTGAAACCAGCGGGAATATTCACCTTTCACAAAGACAGATGCTTTGGGTGTTGTATATACCGCCCGAATCCCACCTATACATTTCAGGCCTATTCCCACTTTGCAGAGGACTGGAGAGCTGGGTCATTGATCATAGTTTGGGATGCATTAATTAAGTGTAGGGTTTTCCTCATAGTGTCAGCTCCCTGTCTACCAAGTATAAAACCGACCTGGTCGGCATGTAGTAGACGTGGCATGAAAGTCTCTAGTCGGGCTGCAATGATTCTAGTATATATTTTTGCACCTCCATTTAACAAAGATATGGGGTGATATGAACCACATTGCTTAGGGTCTCGTCCCTCTTTGGGGAATCACTGAAACTAGGGCTCGATGAAAATAGTTCCACCATGAAAGGGAAGGAGGGGGAAAGAAAGGTTTTATAGAATCCAGCGGTATATCCATCCTCTTCAGGGGCCTTCCCTAATGACAATCTCTTAATCACGTTTTTGACTTCTTCAGTTATTGGATCCTCTAGTGTATGGGATTCATCACCTGACAACATTAGCATTTTTATCAAGGACAAATAATCGTTCGTCCCCGATTCACCAGGTTGAGCCTCCGATCTATATAAGACTTCATAGAATGAAGCAAAGGCTTCAGGGCTATCTACATTAATTTCCATTTGGGAGGATTCCCGGTTCTCTATTTCCAAGACCCTTCGCTCGGTTTGTTGGTCATGCAATCTGGCTGGCAACAGTTTATCAGCCTTACCTCCCTTCTCAAAGAACCTTTGTCTTGAAAGCTGTAATTTACAGACTATCAGTCCGTGTTCCAGAAGTTGGAGCTCTTCCCTCTTCTTTCTCGCTTCCAAAGTCTTATCCCCTTTCCCACTCTTGTCCATCCTTATCGCTTCATCCAGATAAGAAATATAATTTCTAAGTTGGTTTTCTATCAAGTTTCTTTCTCCCTTCTTGCTCGCCACTTCTCTAATCATGATTCTGCACTAAGTCTCCTTCCCTGCTTCCCACACTGTTAATTTGGAAACATCCCCAGTGTTCTTCATCTTGATATATTCAACAATCTAATTTTCCATTTTTTATTCTAAAGACTGGATCTTTCCAGAGAGTTTTATTACATTTCCATCAACCCCCTTTTCTAGGTAAAGTATCCCAATTCATGTCAGCTGTGACCATATAGTGGTCAGACCAGGTGACCGTTACAATTTCCGATCTCATAGTGGCATTATATATCTCCTCCGTTAAATATATGTAGTCAATCCTAGTGAACGTATTATGTGGGGCGGAGTGAAAGGTGTACCCCTGTTCGTCCGAGTGGAGTTGCCGCCATACATCCCTCAAGCCATATATACTAAAAAATGTTCAAACTTCAGCGCGCCCTCCCTCTATTGGCTCCTTGGCATTAGGGTTGCCCACCTTCCTATCCAAGCCGAGGTCTGCCCATAAATTAAAATCACCTCCCAGGAGGACATGGCTGGTGGCTTCCAGCATGATTTTGGGGACAGTATTGGCCAGGAATCTAGACTGTCCTGTGTTGGGGGAGTATATGGTGGCACATGTAATGTTCACTTTTCCTATAGTGCCTGCCACAAGCAGAACACGCTCTTCTACATCTGCCCATGTCTTGGTGGTCGTGAAGCCTAATCCTTTTCTGATGAGTATCCCCACTCCCCCCTTTCTTAGCGGTCCAGAACCCCAAATTTCTGACCCCGATCGTACCCCTAGAGCCTCCATTCCTCCCCTCTAGAGAATTTCATTTCCTGCAAGAGGAGGACATCCAGTTTCACCCAGCAAAATTCTCGGTTTACTAAAAAGATCTCTTGGTTGGAGAATTGAGACCCTTGATATTCAGTGTTCCTACCCTGAGGAGGTCTCCCATCCGTCGTCCTGTTTCAACCACCATCCGTAATCAGACGCATCAAGCAACCCCTTAGCAAAGATTTGCAACCTAGCGAGCTATTACACAACCATGCATGCACCAATACGACGCGTAATAAGGATTCTGTTACAGACCACCATCCCTCTTCCCCCTCTCCTCCTCCCACATCCCTCCTCCCAACCCTCCCCATTCCCAGTAGATGGCATCTGAACAAGATCAGTTGGAAACGTTGATCTGACATCTGACCACCAGTGGAGACTGTTACCTCACGGTCTCTTTAAAAAAAAAAAAAAAAAAACATTCTCAATGTGTTTGAGCCCCCTTTCCATTCCCCCCTCTCAAATTCAAACATAAACTCTTTGATGACATTTTAAAAAACATTATGTCACTCCAGCGTTCGCCCTCAATAGCACACTTACTCTCCCCTCAGAGGGGAGAATTTGGAAATTAGAGATTCCCCTGTATCCAAGTCTACAATGACCCAGATTTCGGACGATCCATCGAGCATATCTCTTGTCGGATTGTAGTGTCAAATCAGGCGTCCATCCCTTGACCCGCCTCCTTCTTGGCACCTGGAGTTCCCATTGTCTTCCACTCTGCCCCACTTCCTCCTGGTTTCCACGTTCTCCACGCGTCTCCAGAAGTTCTGAGGTGCAGTTGCGGATCTCCCTTTCGGATCTCAGTCATATTTTCTTGCCTTCATGTTCGAAAGAGAGGGAGAAGGGATAGCCACATCTATATCGAGTTCAACGCTCCTTGAGCCATTTCGTAAGGAGACCACACATTCACCTCAAGGCCAAGGTCAGGGATGATAGATCTTGAAAGATAGTGATCTGTGCCCTCCCAGGGTAATTGATCCACAGGGTTAGGTTTAGGGTTAGGGTTGGGTAAGGGTTAGGGTTAAGGTTGCAGGGGTGATCTTGGGGTTTGGAGGGGTTTGGGGAGGCAACCATGCCAATAAACAATAAACAATAAAACATTACATGAAGCTGGCCAGTGCCGAAATACTTTAAATATTTCAGCACTGGACAGCTCCATGTAACGTTTTACATAATTCCTATATTCAATGGACCGGTTTCGATGGATATGTACCTTGAAATGTAAAATATAGTATTTTGATGCATTTATTTTCAGTGGTTTTAATTCAATGGATTTCTTTTTCGATTGATTGTTTTTGTTCGAAAGACTATAAACCATTATCAAGTCATCAGTTTAAACACAAAGGAGATAGCATCCACATTTGATCTTATACCATTAGAAACAAATGGGGGTTTCAAATATTGTCTTCTTCAGTCTTGGTAGACAGGATAAATTAGATTGAAATAATTTTAACTGTCTCATACATCCATACAATGGGAATAATTATCCCAAATGTTGTTATCCCAGCAATGAAGTTGTGCTGCTAATGGCAAGGTACCAAACCTAAACTTCACAAGGATGAGCTTTGAACATTTTGGATTCAACATATCCAAGTATTTCTCATATCCAAACTTACTTTTTTATTGCAATAGAGTGTAAGAGCTATTGTACATTGTATTTTATTAGCTGGCAGTTCATGCACATTCTCAAAAATCTGGTCTTTCTTATAGCCTTAGTTGACATATCAATTGACTCATGGTGTTGCCAGCAGTTAGAACAACCAAGATTAAGCAAGTAATGTGTAATATGCATGAATCAAGGGGTATATTTCCCTCCCACCGTTGACGAAACATCTCTAGAAACATCTCTATTCTTACAGAGGAGAAACTCCAAAGTCTTGCCTAGTGCAACACAGGTTTAGTCAATATTAGGTGTCTCTGGATGTTAAATTCTAATACAAACATAATTGTTGGAGAAGACAAAGGGAGCTTAGTGATTTTTTTCAGAAAACCATTCCCTGAGACAACTATTTACATTGTATCTATTTGGCCCCAAAGCTCAACTCCATGAAGAGCATCCTGGTTGGCTTGCTGCTGATACGCATCTATAACAACTTTAAAAGCACCCTCTTCATAATCTCCAGAAAGTTTGGCAATCACCCAACCATATCTAGCTTCATCCATTTGATCATGCCATGTTCTTTTTGAGGTTACTCATCACCCAAGAGAATCATATCAACTGGCCTGTTCAATTTTATCACCATCCAGGGAGATGTTAACATTGGACTTGTGCTTCCTTGTCTTTGAAATTACCATCAATATAACCTTAGTTGCTTTTACCTCCTGCCCATTAACCTTACAAAACACTTAAAAACTGAAAACTGTTTTTTTCATGCATCTCTGGGTCAAGGAGACCAATACTGTATGGTCAGCAAACATATTCGTGGAGAGTTCATAGCTGCATGATGACAACACATCTGTTGGGGTAGAAAGTAAAATGTTTAACTTTTCCCTTCACATTCATCTTAGAGAAGGAGTCAAGTACCCCCACCTCAAGCATCTTGCCCATGTTGCCTATATGTTGGGAAACAGAATGTGAAGTACGTGCAATACCAGTGAAAATACCAATAACGATGAGAATCCTGGATGCAAGGTTCCCATTAAGAAAGCCTTACCTGTATACCTAACAGTATGATGGTCATTTGAACAAAATACCAGTAGAGGTGTGAAAAATGATTAAAAGAGCAGATTGGTGACATCACATGAAGCAAGACTCACGCACCCAGAAGAGATGCAGAGACAAAAGAACGTGGATATTCTATAGGCATCAAAGAAAGTATCAAAGCTAAGTAACATTTTGGGTTCGAGATGAAGATGCTTATGCTTCCGAAACGATGAAGATATTAAGTCATTTTACAGGTGTACAGATGCAAAGAAACGCAAGTAGAAAAAGTATTCTTGAGGCTAGATATGTAGTGAATAGTTTGCGGCAAGCGCCAGCTTATTACATGGACGCGGTAGCGTCCATGTAGTTATGGTTAAGTTGGTGTTTCCATAGGAAGAGCATTTTTTGGGTGGCTTATAACTTCGCTCCCCCTGGACGACAAAAAAAGTATATGGCCCACTCTGAATGCAAAGTTTGGAGAGGTTTGGTCCAGGGGGGGGCAAAGTTATAGAGGGGGTCCCAAAACTTTTGTTTTTTCCCATAGACATAATGGGAAAACACTTTGTGCACACCTACAGCCCAAACCACTGGACGGATTTACACCAAATTTGCGGCAGGAGCGGGGGCTTGGTCCCGAAAGCATGCTTTTGCAAATTTGGTGTAAATCCGTCCAGTAGTTTTTTTTAAAAATGACCAAAATGTAAGGCAAAAAAATTAATGATATCTCTGTTCGCTCCGCGGACGGACTTCCTGGTTCGCTCCGCGGACAGTGCCCTGATTGGCCGAGCGGCTTGTGTGATGTCCGCGGACATGCGACGTGTTCGCTGATTGGACGGCGTGGTGCATGAAGCACGTCAGATTTTCTGTGGCGCCTGCCATCTTGCATTCGTGGACGACCGCGGACAAAGCAGTGAAACTTGGATTAAAAATTGTATTTAGTGGCGTGTGTTGGTGTGTAAGAGTGTTTGGGGAGGGTGGGGGAGTCTGAGATAGGTTCAATGTTCTGTTTTTTTTATGAGCTAGACACTTTTGTTGTGTTCGATTTGTCTGCGGACAACACGGCTGTTCTGAAATGTTCTATATAAACTAAATGGTGGGGTGTTCTGAGGACGGAGCATTTGTCCGTTTTGTTCGCAAGCAAGCTAAAATTGAGCTAAGAACACTTGCGGTGTCCTTAAATGTTCGTACATAAACAAAATGGGGGTGTCCTGAGGACGCTGTCCGTATTGTACTCTGGCAAATTGAATGTGTTCTAAGAACACTAGCGGTGTCCTGAAATGCTCTGATTACTTACCGGTAATCTTCATTACTCCTAGACCTACTCTTCCTCGTCACAGTACTGACGACCCTCCTCACCCTCCCTGTGGGGAAGGTACCATGCTCCGGCTTGGTAATATGAAACTGAGTGATGTGGATGTGGGGGAGGAGTTATAGGAATTTAAAGAAATAGAAGAAGGTCCTGTGTCGGAGGCAGGGGCCTCATGAAGTAAGTACTGGGACGAGGAAGAGTGGACGTGGAGGTAATGTTTGCAATTAAACAAAATGGCGGTGGTTTGAGAACGCTGTTCGTATTGTTCGTTGTCAGGTTGAAAGTGTTCTAAGAACCCTCCTTATGTCCGTTGATATTACAATTTCCTATTTGCCCTTACCCGACTTTTTGTCCACTAAACAAACGTTAAATCAGGCTGCTGTGCGCCGACATTATGTGATAATCCTATCACTTGCCCCATCGACCTGGCTGACCTGCTTTTGCGACGCTAAATCATATCTCCCACCCCTAAGCCTGACATTATCAAAGCATTCATATTCCCCGTCTCTCTCCGTGACGTTACAAGGTGCGTAGCCAAACGCGCCCAGTCGTCGCCAGTCCTACGTGACTTTACACAGAACCCGGAAAACAACACACATCATCTCACAACACAGCGCGCCACAATTCGGAATATGAAACTGTGATTTAAAAGAAAACAGCAAGATTGTACATTTCGTAAAGTACTTTTATTTGACATCAAATGTTTAGAGAATATTCAGCGATTTGCATTTGTCTTTGCTGTCGATCCGCAAAAGTTCGTCTTGAGTCACGCGCTGTTCCTTTGTGGTACACAGGGTGTTGGTTTATGATAAAAGAAGCACTATGGTCTCACTGATAATCAGAAGGCTGTTCCAACAACGAGGCATTAGACCACCATAATGGTTGGTATGTTGCTTCTAGCCACTAGTACCGCGTAAGGGTATATTGGTACTTGGCGATTGTCCCATAACATGGTGAGGGTCATGAAGTTGTTTAGAAGTAGCTGCACCTGGCAGTTGAAGAATCCGTCGGCCGGGGTCTGAAAATCATGGCATTGACAGTAGGGAAGGATGTACCTGTTTAAAAACATAAATTATTCTCACGAGCCAATCTTCATTAAAAATATTCATTTTATTTATTAGGGTGTGAAACTATTTGCTAGCGAGGATATTGCAACGGAGTATGTTAACTTATTCCCACTAACCCACCCTCTCTCCTCTGACTTTTTCAGAGCCGTCTGAGCACCAGGGGACCACTTCGGTGGTGATAGTGCGCGGTACAAAACAATATGCCACATTGAACGAACAAGTACAATTTAACCGGGTTTAACGCACGCTATTGGTATTATATTCCGGTATAAAATAATCTAAAGGGTTACTTCCATTATATTGGCATTTTCCATTGTCTACGCGTAATGCAGTCCCTAAATACGACTCCGTCTGTGCCAACAATCTTTCTCATAGTGATATAATATATAAAAGCGGTTTAGTTTCAGAAATTTCATCCTTATCGTCTCTTACGTTTTTGCACCCCCTCATTCAAAAGAAGTCTTTTGGCACGATCCCTGTCTGTCAAGGTAAAAAAACAATAGAACCTTATAGTGCGAGTTGTGGGCCACTCCGGCCCGCAAGCAAAAAATGGAAGCAGCTGTCCTTCACTGTGAACAAGCATAAATTCTTACTTTGCAACATTCTGTGAAAAGCCATCCCTGAGAAATTGCTTTTAACACTCCATATTTGTATATTGTCTGTGTGCTAATGAAAAAAGTTTGTTAAAGGGAGTTTATGGTTAACTTGCGCTACTAAAAACCTATGAAATTCAGTAAAAAAACTTTGTTAACGGGACGTTATGGTTCAGTTGCACTACTAAAAACCTATGAAATTCAGTAAAAAAACTTTGTTAACTGGACGTTATGGTTAAGTTGTGCTACTAAAAACCTATGAAATTCAGTAAAAAAACTTTGTTAACGGGATGTTATGGTTAAGTGGCGCAACTAAAAACCTTTGCAGTTCAGTGAAAAAACTTTATTAAAGGTACGTTATGGTTCCAAGTAAAACCGAAAAACCCCTGAAATTCACCAGTTATGGTAAGCTAAGAAACCATAACTCGCGCAACCACCGTGCACTGCTAAGCCTAACACCCAGAACAACAAAGATGACATAAGACCGGATGCTTAACCAGTGCAAAGAGGGGGGTGAGGAGCCTTCTGTTCCCCCCGCTGTGCCTGAAATTAATGGTGATAGTACAAAGGATGACAGAGTGTACCCATTAAGAGAGCTTAAGGCAGCAATTGGGTACAGTAATCCGACATATGAGTCGCCTGCGCATAGCAGCGATGATAGTTCAGAGAAGACTCTGGAAAGTGATCGTCTAAGTACATCCTTAGGTATAGGACGAGAAATAAAGAGATGGAAACGAGAGAAAGATAAGGCTGTTGAGGTAGCGCTGATACAGAATGAATGGATGGCTGGTCAGATTTAGCTCAAACTTGATGGAAAGTGCATTGAGGAAGTAAGGCAAAGGGAAGATCCAGACAGACAAGATAAAAAAGGCAGAGAATGAGAGGGACGATTGAAAGGGGATGAGGCTAGAAGAAAGGATAGACAGAGACGGGAACAGCTGTATCAAGACGAACAGCTAAAAAGCAGGAAAGGGCAGAGGAGCAAAGGAAGTATGATAATATACAAAATGCAATTGAAGAACGGGACAAGCTAGAAAGAAAGAGAGAGGAAGAGGAAGAGCAGAAATTAAGAGATAAAATAATACAAAGACAAAGAGATGAATAAATATGTAGGGCAAATGAGAGAAGAGAGATGAGAAGACAAGAAGAGAAAAGGATAAGAGAAGAAGCAAGGAATCGAAGAGAGCGCGTTGAAGAAATAGAACGTAAGAGAAGGCAAAGGGCACGCGGCATTGATCGCATAGAAAAGGAATTAATGGAACTTAATTCAGTAGTAGCATGGGAGGACATAGAATCATTCTTCCCGACACATGAGCCAATGCCACGACCTTCTAGAGCAAATCTACAGGATGAGTTTGATACAAGAAGCATTGGTTCAAAATCGATAAAGTTTATCATGAGATGAAGACCAAGAAAGAACCTAAAGGAAAGGTTAAAAATGAGTGACTCGAAAGTACGCAGTTGCACAACAAGGAGGGAAGCCTATACAATTTCAAGCATAAAGAGTTGTGTCTGAACAGGCTAACTCTGAATAGAGACAAAAAAGAGGGAAGTCATATGAGTTGGGGACTGAATATATCAGACGAGGACAGAGAAATCTTCCATGGGCAGGAGGAAGATAACGCATGCGATCCTGAAGGATGTTCTCCAGTGGACAGAGAAGTAAGATGGTCAGATCTAGATCTACCCAAATTGCAGGTGGTGTCAGAATCTCTGGCATGTCTAGATCGACCCAGAAGCCAATCCCATAGTGGGGGGGGATTTGCCACATTATGTGAGCAGGTTAAGGTCGCTGCCAGGAAGAAAGCAATGCAGAACCATTGTCTCTGCTATGGCAGACCGACGATGGGGGATGAATGTGAGTTTGGAATCTCGCAGTTTCCTTTGTTAGAGAAAGGAGGAGCCAGACCGCAATATATACCATGGCCACAGATGTATAAAGATAATTTAAGGTGTAAACTTCCAAGTTTAACTTCCGGTGCTGTGAAATGGATACATGTGTTAGAAAAAATGACAGGAGGAAACACGTTAGCTATAGGAGACATTAAAGGTCTTCTAGCTGCTATTCTTGGGAGAGAGCAGACGACATTTGGTCGAGAGCAGGATACTCGAGTGTCACTGAGCAGAGCACAGGTAATGATGGAGCGCCATTTAATAATTGTAGAGCGGCAGTCTGGAAAGTGCTGCTAGTGCAATATCCAGATAAATTGATATGGGAGCTATAATGGCACAGAAGATGCAGGAAGGGTTGAATCATCTTGTTTACATTCAACATTTTCAAGAGCAGTGGTCTTTGAAGATGAGGGAGCCGTGGGGGTAATCTATACCTGTATTCTACCATATATCATGTCAGGGGTTGCCAGACCCAGTGCAGAAGCAGCTCAGGGAACTGGTGGGTATGGAGGTAAAACCGTGGTCATAAATACAACTGACCATCACACAATATTGCAGATTACTGCAGGAGAAAAATTGAAAGAAAGATGATGTTAGGAAAGGTGAAGAAGCAAAATTAATGCAGAAGAAATTGTCAAAATAAGCCATGGAAGGGGCGATGTTGACTAGCAGAGAAGGGTCAGGATTGCAGCAAGCAGCAGGCATGCCACAGGTGAATAACCAAAGGCAGTTTGATCATGGTAATAATGGATTCATACCACAGGGTAGGGGAAGCTTCTGAGGTAGAGGCTTCCAGAATAATCAGGGACATTTCCAGAATAATCAAGGTGGGTTCCAAAACATGCAGAATGATAGTCCAGGCATGCAGGGAGGGCCAATTAGAAGACCTCCTATATGTTGCACATGTAGTATGACTGGGCACATTGCACTTATGTGTCGGAGTCAAGGGTTTGTGCAGAATGGGCAGTTCTCCAGAGGGGAGACCACTCATCCGTCTGCATATAGTATGTCAAGTAGAGAGGGGTTTGCCCAATATCAGTGCAGCAAGCACAAGCGCCGAGAATGCAACAAGGTTTGCAAACAAAGAAGACAACAGTGAATCCACCCCAAGTACAGTCACAGCATTCACGCATGCAGATACAGCAGGGCCCAAGCACAGGACAGATAATGACTCCTAGGATAGGGGGTGTCATTGTCGAGGGAGGGAATCCGTTCACAGGCACAGGGATAAGTATGTACCCACAATGAGACAGCTCAGTTGGAGACTTGAAATCAGTGATATCAGTGACTCCCAATCCTCAAGAGGAACCGAGGGTTGACGTCACTATAGGAGGCAAATCTTTTTCTTCTTTGGTAGACACGGGTGCAACACGCTCAAGTATACAAGATGGGACATTTACATTACGTGGGAATGCCATGAATGCTCAATGTGCATTATTTAAACATGAGTGAATTTATCATGAGATTTACAGGGCAAATGGCCATAAGAGGAATACTGTCAGACCCAGAGATATTTCACTCTGGGGTATTCAATTTGTTAATGTGGCTACCTGGTTTAGTGGGTAAGACTGTGAGAATACCTGATGAGTTTTTATTCAGGCTAAGAATACCTATGGATGAAGAGGGGGACAAGTCTTTCCCTTAGAGTTAAAAGCAGCTATAGTACGAGGAAAATTAGCTATGCTTGATGGATTGGATTATGAAGGCAGACGATGGGGCACAGTGATTGCCATTGGAGAGGGTTACAGATTGACTGACGTCACTGATGAGGATATGTTTAGGGACCACCCATCAGATGACAAAGTAGTATTTGAAATGAAGTAAAACAGGACTGTGGGTTTGCAACTTTGATCATGAAGAAGATGCAGATCTAGCAGAACAATGGGTGGAGAATCTAAACCAAAGTTCAGAACATATGTTAGAACTATTAATCCTACATGCCACTAGAGAGCACAAACGTGTTCTTTCTCAAATCCAAATAATAAGGAGGAGATTAGTAAAATGCCCAATGCAGAAGAAACTAAAGACAAGAATTTTGAGAAGATGCATGACATCTTGGTTGAGTACCAAGATGAAATCAAATTACGCAAATTTCGGAGGTATTTCCGTGACGATAAGGATCATTGTCAGGATAGAGTCTACACTTTCCAACCTAAGTATGACAATATTAATACTAATTCTAAACCACCCTCAGCTAATACCACTCCTGCTAGCTCTGACCCTGATTCAGAAATGGAACCAAGCAAATCAGACGTTAATGAGACTCAATCTGGTGAAATTCCAAATTTAAAAGGGAAACTTTTTTTAGGCGAAATCAGACGCTACAAAAAGGGCAACGTCAGATTTGCCAACACCAAACAAGTTTGATTCACCAAAAATCCAACTGTGTTTACTCCAACTATACCAAGCACACAAGCGGTAGGAGGGGGGGCAAATGGCAGCAGAAGTAGAAGCACAGATGAGTACACGACTCGTCCAGGGATCTGGACTCGTTCCAAGAAACGTTTAGGTCTATAGTTGATCCAGATTTAGTGATTAACCTTTCAAATCGTACTCTGACTCATGATGAAAAATCTGTATTGAATAAAGGTCTATCTTTTTCTCCAAGTACTGGTACTAACTTTGTGAATTTCCAGATCGATCTATTCAAATTTTTGAGGAAATTAAAGCTGAAAAAGTTTTTTGGTACTCAAGTTACCATGTACAATCCTAAGCCTAAACCGGATCCCCCCAGTTCCTTCACCATTGGGGATCTACATGTTATTGAGACTTTGGTCGCTTTGGACCAGGAGGCCAGTTCCCAATTACCTAATGTTGCACAAGATTTAAGTATCAATCCACTTCACTTGAATCTTAAGGGACTTAAAACCAAGTCCAAATTCACCCCTCAATTTTCTGCAGACAATGTCATTGAGACTTTTAATCACGCATTAACCCAAGACATTCATACATATTTGGATAAGCAGATTAAATCGCATACCAAAGGCAACCTTACACTCAACCAAAAGAAAGCCTTACAATATTTAGCGGATGATCCAGGTATTGTTATCAAAGAGGCAGACAAAGGGGGTAATATTGTAATCCTCAATACATCTAACTACATTACTATGGGCTGCAAACATCTAAATACCCCTGGCGGATATCAGGTTCTAAAATCAAATCCTACTAAGCGTGTGGTCAATGACCTCATTGAGTTAATTGATACGTGGCACAGCAAAGGATTCTTAACTGATGATGAGAAACAATTTTTGCTGAACACTGATCCTACCATACCTACTATGTATTTTTTTCCGAAGACCCATGCACCTTTTGAGGCCTTACCTGAAGTACGGCCCACAATGAGTGGTATTAATTGAGCTACTGAAGGTGTTTCCAAATATCTGGATGAAGCTCTTAAAGCTTTCGGTATACAAATGCCATCTTATATTTGTGATAGTACTCACATTCTCCAAGGTTTACAAGCTATTACATGGGAACCAGACTACCTGTTGGCCACAATTGATGTGGTTGCACTTTATACTAACATCAATCATGATTTAGTTTTGCAGACAATAGATTATGTGTTCAGTAACACCTCAGCATCTTATCTTGATCATGTGTTCATGCTTAAGCAATTTCTGCAATTTGTGCTTGCGAATAATGTGTTCATCTTTAATGACCAGTATTATCTGTAATTGAGGGGTGTGGCCATGGGGGCTAAGTTTGCTCCCTCTTTGGCTAACCTTTTCATGGCCTTTTATGAGGAAACACATATCCTTAATCAAGCTCTATTTGTTTCTAATATCATAATGTGGCGACGTTTTATAGATGACATCTTCTTGATTTGGAAAGGCTCTGAAGCTTCTTATTTTGACTTCTTAACTTATGCTAATGCCATTGGTTTTCGAATCAGCCTTACAGGCCAATGTGACACATATCAAATTGACTTTTTGGATTTGCATATCTTTCACGAAGGGAAAAACTTGTACACTAGTACCTATAGAAAACCCACTGAAGTAAACTCAATCTTAGTTAGCTGCCCAGAGTAATCATCAACGCGCCACTATTGACAATATTCCAATGGGTGAATTTCATAGGGCCAGACGAAATTGTACACTATCTAGAGATTATGAAAGGGAATGCAATATCCTTAATCAGCGATTCCTCAACCGAGGGTACAAGAGTTCTGTTATTCATAAAGCATATTCTAAATTTACTCATGTTAATCAACGTGACCTCCTGACCAATCCAATCAAGTCCAAGGAATACCCTCCATATATTTCTATAATTACTCCATTTACCAATGATTCTTCGCTTTTGTACAAAATGGTTGCCAAACACTGGCGCATTCTGAGACTAGACAAAGACCTGCAACCATATCTGACACCTAAACCCAAATTTACTGTTACTAGAGCGCCCACAATCAAAAATTTGGTGAGTCCCTCTTTTCTCGATAACAAATCAATGACTCCTACCCGGTTACAACAACCGGGTGGCTTCCACAAGTGTGGTCATTGCAACCAATGCCCATGGGCTTATTCAAAATGTCAAGTCTTCTGTGATAAATTTGGTTCACAGGTTGTCATATGAGATTTTATCAATTGTAAGACTACCTACGTGGTTTATGCCATCATTTGTATCTGTGGGAGATTGTACGTGGGCAGCACAATCCGTCAGCTTTGAATTCGAATAAGAGAAAATTTTGTCCAGTCTCAGAATGCCGGAACCTAAATTACCTTTGGCCGTTCACTGGCAATTGGAACACCAGTTGGACCATATCTCCGATTTGCGTTTCATCAGATTGATGAAGGCTCATAGGGGGAGAAGGGGTGGCAACCTCCGACTTAAACTACGCCAAATGGAGGCTAAACTTATTTGCTTATTACGATGTATAACACAAGGCCTCAACACTGACCATGAGATGTCTGTTTTTCTGTAATATGACGGTATATTTAACGGAGGAGTAGACTCAATTGTTCCTCTATTCACACAAGTGTCCATTATAAATGGGGCCGCTTAACTAAGCATAAGTCAAAGCAGTTGTTTGGTTGCACTACACCGAAGCCCCCTCTGCTCCTGCTTGCAAGCATTGGCACCTATTATCTTGTCTCATACAATGCCTCTTCTCCTGTTTCTGTTTTAATGCTTGCGCCAGCAATGTCATTTAATTTTTGTCATTCCTTTTGCTATTTGGTTTTCTCATTATATTAATATGTAACCAATGTTTAATATGCTTTGGCACTTCAACTTGTCTAATTGTTAATCGCACATTATTCCAGTAACATATGCTCCCTCCTCTATTTGATCGTTTTATTTGCCATTATTTTGGTGCACTCACCGAGTATGTTTTGGGTATTTCCTTTCTATATATACCTATGGCACACAGATTTTATCAGTGGATGAATTAGTGTACTTGGGGGGTCATTACGACCCTGGCGTTAAGGGTTTAACGGTGCCGTAAAAGGTGTTGGCGCCATTAAACCATTAACGCCTGATTACGAGGTCCCTTTGCGGGACCCGACCTTAACGGCTGGTTTTACCAGCCGCTAAAGTAGGGTGCCGCAAAGGGACCTCGGTGCTAATTACGGTACCGCAAATTGCGGTACCGTACTTAGCGCCTTCCCCAGTCCCATTGAGCCCTATGGGGCGTAAATGGGAATGGGGAAGGGCCATGGTGAAATGGGGAAATACCGCTCCGCCAACCTTGGCGGACTCGTTACAACACCGGCACCAACCATGGTGCTAATAGCGCCATGGTTTAGCGCCGGGGTTGTAATGAGGGCCTTGCTATCTCAATTGTATACGTTTTACTTTCACGCGCCATGTAATGGTTGTTTACCCATGATGTCATCGTTGCAACGTTTTCCACGGCACTTTCACGTGCCACGTATTGGTTTGTTTACCTATGACGTCACCGATGTCACGTATTCCTCGTACGCCGCCGCCTACGTCACTAATGTGACGTACGCAGCAGTATTTATCTAACTAACGCCACCAGGATGTTTGCTTTCTGGGATTCCCCTTTTATAATTGATCGCTCGATTTAACAAGTAAGTTTGCTGCGGTTTCCGCTCCTTCTTCTTTCTCTTTTTCTGTGCTATAACATAATCATCTGTGGTCTATACTCTGTTGATCAGGCTCCTTTTGTTAAGTGATGATAATATTAATTTTCTACAGGTTATATACTTGATACTGCCACTGTGGCGTCCCCTATCTGAATACTCTGACGCTCCACTAGGTATGTGGTTTCATTATGTTATTGTCCAATATGCTAATTCTTGATTTGTCCTGACTTATGACTTGGGTCCTTATATTAAACGATTTTGGTTACCTGTACAGGGAGCGCATTCAAGAATACATTAATACAATTGATTTACGCTTGGTAAGCGTTTCCCTAATTTAAATGGCATGCGTGCTTACACTGGATCTGGGGCAGTTCTGTCCATGCCTTTTATTCCACCTAACTTTGAAGGGCTATTTTTTGATTTTAGTGGTTTTTGTAGCCATTAACACTATTGCTATAAAGGTGATTGGTGCTTGCTTTGCACGAGTGGTGGCTCCGGTGATCTGTGCACCACATGGGGTTTCTTCAGCTACCCCCCCTATATATTTCATGATGCATATTTACAGTAAGCTCCTAACATATGATATTATACTTGAGGGTTACACAACCGTATACAACATTATTCATTATATTTCTTTTGTTTTATCATATTGTTTCCTTATCCCTGCAACTGTCTTCGCTTCCCTTGTTCCACTCTCCAACCCGGGTACATGGTATGCTAATATATATCTTTTTCAATATATATTTTGTTGCTTCATTGTGTCCAAACAACACCTCATATGTTGTGGCTTTTTCTGTTTATTATGTGAAACAATTATTTTTCATGTGTAATGTGTATGACCTTTAATACTGTTTGTTGTATTATTTTGGATCTATATCTTGATTTGTCAATAATTATTTATGTCTTTGACCACATTCAATTCTGTTTTGTTACGTGACAACTTGCTTTTGGTTTTGTGTATACAAAAATTACTCAGCCTTGAGGACGACCTGTGTGTCGGAACACGTGTCGGATGTTCCTGTCTCAATTAAGCATCAACAATTTTATCACTGTGCCTTACTGTTATGGTGTAAAGTGCATTTCCATCTCACCCTTCACTTTATCAGTATTTGAAATGAGTATCACTTATTGGGTGAGAGCAATAAGACGTGAGGTTCCCCAGAAAATGATGTTCGCATGGAAGCGTCCCAAATTTCTTAATGAAGACATGGTGAAAGTTCCAGTTTCATTATGGACAACAGGCCTTTATTACTTAGGCCTAGTAAAGGGAGTTGGAGAAGTTAAGATTAAACTGACGACAGGAGCAATTTTGCCTGGAGCGCGACAGTATCCCATGTCTCGAGAGGCAGATGAGGGTATTTTTAAGATGATATCTGCCATGATGGATCAAGGCATCTTAGTGATGTCAGAGTCACCATGGAATACCACAGTTTGTCTGATTGAATAATCTAAAGGGGCGTTGTGGCATTTAATTCAAGATATGCACCCAATGAATCAGATTGTTGAGCCTGAGTTTCCTTTAGTTTCTAATCCAGTGACGATTTTATGTAGTACCCCTGTTGAGGCACGATATTTCACTGTGATTGACTTGAAAATGCGTTTTTCTCAATCACATTGCATAATGATTCTCAAGATCTGATGTCATTTATGTTCAGACAGACTAAGTTGAAAAGCACAAGGTTACCCACGGGGGACTGTGAATGTCCATCGACTTTCAATAGAGTCCTGCAGATGGACTTAAGCAATATTGATTTTGTGCTGCAATACGTAGATGATATATTGGTCTGTAGTACCTCGGAGGAAGAGTGCAGACATGATTCAGTTCAGCTAATGATTATTCTAGCTGGGAAAGGATATAAAGTGGACAAGGTGTAATTGCTGTATTGCCAAGAAGAGGTTTTATATATAGGTCAGTTGATTTTGCATGAAGAAAAGAAAGTTACTCCTGAAAGGGCTGAGGCTATTTTGAAAACAGCAAATCCACACACAATAAAACACATGCAATGATTTTTGGGGCTATGCAATTATGTGAGTGCATGGATATTCGATCATAGTTCATATACCACACCCTTGTTACAGGCTCTGAAAAAGGAACAAGCAATTCAGGAAACAAAATTGTCTAGACACAGGAAATGGAGGAAGGGTTTGATTAGTTGAAAAAGGCAATTTGCACAGCTCCAGTCTTAAAGATTCCCAATTATACTGAGGAATTCTTCTTATTTTCACACACAAATGACACAGTCATCACAGCTGTACACATGCACAGAACTATATTGGGGTACAAGCCTCTAGCATACTACAGTGGGATTCTGGACCCAGTACCAAAGGGTTGCTTTCCTTGCGAACAATCTTTGACAGCTGTCGCGTTCGCCATTGGGAAAACTGCCAGCATAGTAATGGGGTGTTCCATGATGTTGTTTGTTTAACATGCTTTGTTTGCCATTATGGAAAAACCTAAGGGTACATTGACGTGTCAAAGTGCTTCTGCCTATGAGGTAGTCATATCAAATCCAGTGATTAAGATAGTCAGATGTAGAATCCTGCCATGTTTTGTAGCAGAACCACTGACAGAAGACGAGCATGCATATGATGAGATCCCAACGGTGAAAGAAAATGCCTTAGCAGTTGGGGAAATTTTCTTTATTGATGGTTTTTCTATAATCAATCAGAATGATGGACAAAGATATACAGGTGCCGCTGTGGTAAACCACAGAGCCAATGGGGAGTTTGAAGTATTGATAAGTGCATGACTACCATCTCACTTTTCAGGACAGGGTGCAGAAATAGTGGCACTGATTGTCACACTCGAGAAAAACACAGTCCAGGAAGCAACTGTGTACAGTGACTCCGCCTATGTGACTTTGACAGTACATGCAGGACTAGAATGTTGGAAAAGGAGGGGCTTCCTCTGGGCTGACGGCACTCCAGTGCAACATGCCACCTTATTGGACAGACTTATTAGAGCTCTACAACTCCCAGTAGCCATCGCAGTCATCAAGTGCACAGCTCACACTAAGAGAGCAGACTTTATCTTGCACGGAAATCAAGCCACAGACGAGGAAGCGAAACGAGTTGCATGTTCAGAAGTTATAATGAATTTTGATAGGCCTGATGTAAATGAAAGAATGGTGGTTATGATGAGTGTGTATGACAATTTGTCTAGACTCGGAGGGGGTGTTCTTTAACTCCTGGGACTCCTTTAACTCCTTCTGAAGCCTTGTGGCAACAGGAAAGCACTAGTAAACCGGTGATGTCTGTAGCCTTGTTAAGGTTGGCGTTGGAACAGCTGCACTACCCTGAGCATGTCACTAGAGAAAGCCTCACAGCAGCTATTGCGGATGACTGGTTTGTACCGAATCCGCAGGAACACGTTGCATTTTATGTAGTAAACTGCATCATATGTCAATTATTTACTGCTGGGCACACACTGCGTACAGTTAGTGGAATCATCCGGTGACCTAATGGTCCTTTACAGAATTTACACATCGACTATGTTGATATGCTGCAGATCTCTAATGGATACAGATATATGATAGTGACCCTTTTCAAGGTGGATTGAGGGTGGTCCATGTACATATCCAGATTCCACCTACACAGCAATATTTTCAGTACGAGAAGTGTTTACTAGATGGGGAATATGAGAAGTATTAAGATCAGACAATGGTGCTCATTTTGTCAACGAAGTCTTTGAGCAAATAAGCTTGATGCTTAGTATAAAGCACAAGTTCTCATAGGCTTATCACCTGCAAGCAAATGGAGTCTGTGAGAGACTCAACGGCCTGCTTAAGGAAAGGAGAGCTAAATTGAAGCTTACATTGAAGAAAGGATGGTTACATTTCCTGCCCCTTGCATTGTATGCATTGAGAAATCAACCAGGCTCTGACCACAATCTTATGCCCCATGAAATAGTGAAGGGGAGGCAAATGAGGACACCCCTCATTCCTCCATCAAGAACTAGATGTGATGCCCAGATGACAGCAGAATTGTTAGGGAAGGAGTTACATGCCTACTTAACGTGTATAACTACAAGTATCTCTGTCATTTCAGATTAGCTCAAGCGGAAGGGGTGTTGGGCTCAGAACGCAGATGGAGATCATACAGCAACCAAACCTGAAAAATTACATCTTCCCAAACTTTTCCCCGCAGATGAGATCCTAATGTGAAACTTTATGAGGAAGTGGAACAAACCTCGATTAACTGTGCATTTGTCATGGAGGACGAAACACCATCAGCCATGAAGGTCCAAGGAAGACGTGCATGGATATTTCTCAGAGATGTAAAGATCTACACTGGAGAGTCCCCTTCACCCCTACACCAGTCAGAAGCAAGTGACGGAGAAGAAATTCAGTGCATGCAAATAGATAGAAGATGAGGAAGAAGGACGCAGAGATTGTCCAATAGACAGATAAAGAGTTCATTGGATTGTGGTTCTGTCAGGACACTCTTTGAAATTGTTAAACAAGCAATGAAAGAAAAGTTATTTGTTCTTTAGCCACAGGAGCTTGCTAAACATTGGACTGACACATTTAAGTCTTGATCGAGAAGGAAAGATGCCAGATCTGGAGTTCCTTTTTGACGACTGGAAGAGGGAACAGTTCCCCGATTCCTTTCTTACTGAGTTTCTTTTCTGAGGCACCCATGGTAATGCATGATGGCCACGTGCACAAGATTGTTCTTAATATTTTTCTCTTCATTCTTCTTGCATACCCTGTGCTTGTGGGGAGAACTACTAGTGTTCATCTGCTCCTGAATGATCCTTAAAATGGTCCAATCATGAGGAGATTGTGCGCAGCTATCATAGAACAAGTTCTCAAGCTTCCTGAGTACAGTTTGGAAAACACAAATGCTCCTATCTAAGGACAATGCTAAGAGACTAGTTGGAATGGTCTTCTATTTCCTAATTGAAGAACGTCCTCATCTTGTTGAAAGGCAAACTGACATTTGTACAAGAAATCTGGTGGGAATAAATGAATTGCTATGTGACATTATTGAACAAGTATGTCTGTTTTCTGAGAGAATATAAAGTACTATCCTGAATGAGGCTTTCGAGGGAAGAAATCCAGAACTTACTGTCTTTAGTCTTTTGCTTCATGCCAGGAGACGCACCCTTATTTTGTCTGGCAAAAGGACGACTCCTTTGTGTACATCAGGAATCCTGTTAATCATCCTGCAATCAGCCAGCTGCTTGAAGAACTTATGGAGCAGATCCAGATGCTGCCAGAGTATTTCATGATGCTACCCGTATAAAGTTTTTTTTTTACTTCCTTAAAAAATATTAAGAATGGGTAACATCGACAGCAACAACAATGTGGCTAACAACAAGAGGCCGCCATGATGAGCAAGGAGCTACTGCTGTGTCAAGTGGGCCTATTTGTATGTCATTTATACATGCATCTTGTTTATTGTGATCCTTCTCTCACTTACAATAGGTACTGCCTAATATTTGGATCCAAAGAAAGCAAGGATCCCCTTGTAGCTTCCTATGCAGGAGGAGGGTACAGATGTGGCAACTACAAGACAGCGAGAGCTTATGCAGTTGTCCCTACTCCAGAGGTACATGTACACGCACCAGTTTCATTGAAAAATGTTCCTATGATTTCCCCTGTAAGAAGGAATTATGCTGTAATACTTCATGAGATGGTTAAAGAAGCTCATGAGAAAAGGAGGAGGCCTAAAAGAAGTGCTAGGGAGGATGATCATGAGGTGAATGATTACCTGGATAGTACAGCACATTTGGGAAATAATATATGGTATCAGCATATGAAAGAAGTGGGAAGGAGGCCTATATAGTATGGGGAAGTCTAAGATTTTCATAGCTATTGAAAAAGATGTCCAGACAGCACATTGTCTATCACACATTGCTCTGTGCCAAACAAGAGGTCAGTTCATGGGCCAACTGAATGGACAGATCCAAAGGAAAACGATGATGTCCAAGACACAAACAAGGCTAAGGGAGCATACCAAGAATCATGTGATCAGATAGGAAAAGCCTGGAGTAAAAGGAGCTGGAAATAGATGGGAAGTAAACAGAAGACTTGAGAGTTCAGGAAAATCTGCAGGAGAAATTCAAAGATGGAAGAATAGATGCCAGATGCAGATTTGGGGATCTGTGCTTTCACCAGATAGATAGGAAGAAGGTTTGGTTATAGCAGAGCCTGGGTAATCATCTGTTTCTATCCGCCAACCATTGACCTAGTACAGAATGGATGCAAACCTCTATGGCCGAAATATGCTAAATTACTGACATGGGTCAAAGATAAAGGAGGACCTTTGCCGATAGTGCCTTTGGAAAGTGCAAAGCTGTGTTTCAGAAACAGTGGCACAAGAAAAGTTGTAGCAAATCAGAATTGTGGTTGAATATTTGATGTATCAGGAATGAGCATTGGGTCAACAGTGAGCATGGCTCACTACTGGGCTTGATGATCCAGGGCATACATGAAGCTACCCAAGGATTGGGGAGGATCGTGTTCCATTGTAAATGTTCATGTTCCAGAGCTGGTGATTCCAAAAAGTGATTTGAACATTGGAAGCTTTCCAAAATCAGATGCTCACTTGAGGAAGAAGAGATCTGTAGAGCTTGTAAATTGAATGAAGAGAGATATCTATTTCTCAGCCAACTCAATAGATGGTTTTCACTCTATCCCATATGAACATAGACTATTCAGTCAGACCTCAGCAATATTTACAATAATCTTCATGCCCAGGATCCAAACATATGCAAATACTAAATGTTTACAAATAACCAGATGGGATTTGTTGCAGACAATCAACACAACCATGAAGGGATTCAATGCTATCAGAGAGCTACACGACTGATGACATTTCAGAATAGATACATCCTAGATATGATCACAGATATGGATGTAGGTGTTTGTGCCAAAATTGGAAAATCATGTTGCCCTTTTATACCTTCTCATGATGATGAGAATGGCACCTTTACAGAGGACATAGAGATTCTGACGTAGCTACACGTCCGAATGGTCGACGAAGTGGAAGATATTGCTGATGACAGTTGGTTTGGATCACTCTTTTCATGGGTTCCACAATGGATGGCAGATCTGTTAAAATTCCTTGGGGCCCTGTTGGTGATATTCATGCTTGGATTATGTGTAATCAGATTGGCTCACAATGCAAGAAGACTGCAAAGAAAGCTATAGGGATGAAGATCATGACTGATGTTGGATCAGGATGGGAAACCAAGGAGCTAACAGAAGAAATCAGAGACTATGTGAAAGCCAGCATCCATGCACCTGAGGGAACAAAGTTCCTGTACCCAAAGAACGACAAGAAGTATGTGGGGCGATGATCTATTGCAGTCCAAGTGGACAATGCATGCTTATGAGCTGGAACAAAGATGAGCTTGTGAAATCAGCTGAATGCCTGAAAGGAGTAATAAAGATATGGGTCCCAAGAAAGCATGTCTTCAGAAAATGATGTCTAGATGTAAAGGATGATGGGAGAGTGGTCAATGAATCAGCCAGAGGGGGGGAGTGCAGAGAAGGAGCAACCACCTCACGTATCTGTTACGCTCACCTGATATCCCAGGGGGCATCTGGAAGGCTCTGAGATCTGGAACCCTGGATGCATAGTTGCCCAGTGCTGAATAATGAATCTTAGCTATTTGTAGGGTGAGCTATCCGTCCTGCCTTTCTTGTGCAGGAGTGCTTGATGTTTGTTGGCGAGCTGCCTGAGTTGCTTCACTGGTGCAGCACACCTTCCTTGGGCCCAGGCCTGCTGTGACCACGAATCTGCTGGTGGGCAGGTAGGTTTGTTAATTGTAAATCTTTGTTCTGTTTTTGGTGGGAATTCGTTAATGTCTTTATCTCCTTCTTTTCAGGTGCAAAGGACTTGATGCTGGCATGCCGGATGGAGAGGCACGTTTCTAGGTAAGAGAAAGCGCGAAGCACAGTGCCTTTATTGTCTTTTAAAACTAACCTGTATTTTCTTCTTCTTCTCCTAAAAGGCCGCTGTGGTGCTGCGAGTGGATGAGAGCGCGATGAAAAACAGGCCCCCGGAATCTGTTAAAGTACAGCACTGTGCAGTTTTTTAATATTGAAAGCGAACCTGAATATGGGCCTCATTACGACCCCGGCGCTAAACCATGGTGCTATTAGCACCATGGTCCATGCCGGGTTCCGCCATGGTGAATGGCGGAATTACCGCCCCATTCCAAGGTTGGCGGGGCGGTAATTCCCCATTCACCATTGGCCCTTCCCCATTCCCATTTTTGCCCCATAAGGCTCAATGGGAATGGGGAAGGCGCTAAGTACGGTGCCGCAATTTGCGGCACCGTACTTAGCACCAAGGTCCCTTTGCGGCACCCTACTTTAACGCCTGCTAAAAGCAGGCGTTAAGGTCGGGTCCCGCAAAGGGAACTTGTAATGAGGCGTTAAGGGTTTAACGGCGCTGACACCTTTTACGGCGCCGTTAAACCCTTAACGCCAGGGTTGTAATGAGGCCCTATGTCTCTTTTCCTTTGCAGATGTTGCTTTGGTGCTCCCGATGGAAGGGTGCGTTGGAATTCAGGTAAGACTGATGGACTTTGATGTTTTGGAAGCATGCATTCTAATATTGTTTTTCTCTTTCTCGTTATTGCAGGTCGCAATGTTCGAACAGCAGCTGTAATAGCAGTTCGCTGGAAGTCCTTAAGCTAGTACTCACAGGTGAGTGATATTTCTTCTTCTCTCGGTTTCCACAGATTTCAGCCCAGTTGAGATGCTGAGTGCTGGATGGTGTTTTCTCAGGTAAGACAGAATAATCTTGTTCTTGTTCTTGCAGGATTAGAGGAAGATGCTGAAGACCAGGAGCTGGACACGTTGAGCGTCACCCTGCTGGTTGCAAAATAACACAAAGCGTGTTCTGCAGCCAGGGTGTGGTTTATATAGCCCAGGTAAAGTAGTACCAGGGAAAGTAGTTCCAGGCCTGCCACACTCAAAACACTAGACCGCATGGCTTGGTTCTTAGAACTAGACTGTGTGGGTGCTTCCATGTTGCATTTAAAGGCCCATGTACATAAATGGGACCTAGTTTGAACAGCCCTCCCTACCTACATATGAACCTGGTGCCAAAGGCGCCAGGACTGGCTCCAGGAGCCCTTTTGCCGTAGTTTTAAGGCCCTCAGGGTTCTAGTGGGAGCCTGCTTGTGGCACAACTTGTACCCCCTCACAGTGGTCATGACAGCACTCCCCCCCTAGGCCCCTCTCATGATATCCTTCCTGTCCGTTCAGGGTTTGGTGGGGTTATTCAGGTGAAACCTCTTAATCAGACGTGGTGCATGAATATTATCACTTGGTTCCCAAGTTCTCTCTTGAGGCCCGTACCCTTTCCAGCCCGGCAGGAAAGCAATGCCTTAAGACGAGAGTTAATAGTCACAAAAGACCGTACTGATGAACTAAGCAAACAGCTACTACAAACACAGGCGGTGCAGGCTCCATTACCCGGATTCGCCCCATCCGTCACTACACAATCATCAGTCAATCCAGTACAGATAACTTTGCCGGAAGCAGTACTCCTGGCACCACCAGACGGTTTAATAGAGACCCCAGAAGGTACGCAACATTCATGAACCAGTGCCGCCTTCATTGTCTTTGTAGCCCTGGGGCTTTTCTAAACGACTAGGTGAGGGTGGCCTTCGTGTTATTATATTTGAGTGGAAGTGCCGCAGACTGGTCGGTACCTTCAGTGAGCCGGGATGACCCATTACTGCAGAAATTCAGGGGGTTTCAACAGGAGATGGAAAAGTTATTTGCTCGACACTTGCATGGACAAGCTCTTGATAACGAACTCCTGTCCCTCCGCCAAAGGAATCAAGATTTGCTGACTTATATTGCCACCTTTAATAGACTGGTTGTAGAAGCGGGCTGGCCAGAAGACAAAAGAACCACGTTGTTTCATCGGGGCCTACGAGGAGACCTGAAGGATGTCATTGCTCAAGTGGTAGACCCACCTAAGGACTGTGCAGAGTTTATCAACCTGGTAGTTTAGTTGGACCACAGATTACAGGATCGAAGAACAGACCGAAGTAAACTCGAAAATCGTGCCATTTACATACATTCAAAAGATAATGTTCATCGTCCATCAGAAAATACCACAGAACCCATTCAGATTGGAGGAGTACGACCCCCTTTAACCAAGGTTGAAAGAGACAAGAAGAGACAGCTACAGTTATGCCTATACTGCGGTAAATCGGGTCACTACCTCAAAGAATGCCCAGCGAAACCTCCAAGGAGGGTGGTAGGCGCTACAGAGAAAGAAGATGATGGAAAGGAATCAAAATACTACCAGGCCCTGCAAGCTTAGAGGTCCGCTTGTCGAGCGAGAAGGCTGAGTCACAGACCTCACATTTCGCCCTACCAGTAACGTTGATCAATCACCAATGACCATCACGGATGCATGCCATAGAGGCATATATAGACAGCGGAGCAGTTGGTAATTACATAGATCGAGATCTGGCAACAGAATTGGGACTTCCCTTGTGCACAAAATCAACAACTAAAAAGTTAACTACTATTGATGGTACAGAAATTGCTTCGGGACCAGTAACCCAATGCACAACAGAATTAACCCTTCTTTGTCAGGATGGACATCAAGAAGCAATCACGTTTGACCTCATCAAAGCTCCTCAGTTCCGGTTGATCTTAGGGATGCCATGGTTAGTAACTCACAATCCCCACATAGACTGGCATGCAAAGAGACTGACCTTTTCCGACGAATGCGCCCACGCTTGCTACCCAAAATCTATACCACAGCCAAACCTGAAATCTGTTGAAGGAATAGCATCGAGGATCGTGGAACCAATGGACACTTTACCAAATGAATATCATGATTATCAAGATGTTTTTCCGAAGGAACAGGCTAACACATTACCGCCACATAGGCCCTATGACGGTCAGATCGACCTTATACCTGGCGCACAGGTTCCTTGTGGTCGAATTTATGCACTTAAGGAAACAAAAAATCTCCACTTGAAGTCCTATCTGGATCAATACCTGGCTAATAGGTTTATCCGAAAACAAAGAAAAGTGTCTAAATCTAAAGACACTCCCGTCCCCTGCACACCATAAATGCTGATGCAAAATCAGTCAAAGTGTTCATAATTTTTACTTCAAAAAAGTCAATATACATACACATCAGAACAAAAACTTGTCACAACATAAATTATAGGTCAGAAAACATCTGGTTAACATTGAAATATCATTCAAAGATCAAAGAAGCCAACAAGAGATAAGTCAATAGTCCAATATAATGATTATAGCCAAAAAAATGATAAAAGAAAGTTAGCAAGGAACAATATTCTTGCGATGAGCTGAAGGGCTCTACGCGTTACGGGGAACACCCCCTTCTTCAGGAGCAAAAATTATCTGAAATGATATGCATTAAAAATCATCAATTTGAAAGAAACATAGCATAATATTTACAGAGTACACAGGAGAAACGAACATAGAACATGTACTAAACATTTTTATGGAACAGCAAATTTGTATTATAATATTCATTAATAGTTATATAAATCCAATGTCAATTGTGGAAATCAAATACCGGAATACATCATCCAACATACTGTAAGTGTGACTCCAAAAAAGAACATAAATGACCTCGAAAAGTGAGGTACTAAAGTAAATAGAAAGAAAAGGATGAAAAAGCAAAATTTACCTAAGTAAATAGAACTTGGTGGCGGCAATGCTTGGCTCACCACATCGATGGATCAAATTAATTCGGGAGTGGACAAACTCCACTATAGTAGAATATTGATGCACAAAGGTAATTTCAAAATGTTCTGGATACCCTATATGGAGAGATCAAAGATATATCCATCCTTAAAATATTGTCACTCACGTAGTAACTACCCTAAGGTTCTCCATATAATTAATTGTAATGCTTACCAATGGTGCAAAAACCCACGCATTCACTAAATTCTTTATCCCATGAGCAGACGATATGTCAATCAATGACTCCCCACTCATTTGCGGATGTACTCCCATATAAGTCCACTGTCACTGTTTGTGGTACCAGGGAAATGCCAACAAATACCAAATGAATCACTAGATCTATTAGAGAGAAAGAAAACACAAAAGACAAAGCAACAAGGTTTATAAATAAATAGACCGAAGAATCTGTCAACTCTTAAAACAAATCTCTAAAAAATATTAGTACATTTCAAAATTATCTAAAAAAAAGGGGGGTTTAAGGGACAATTATTATTGAAATACTAGTTGCACAATGCAACCTAACAATGAATGTATAAATTCAACTAATTCTAACCACCAAAAACATCTACAAAGAGATCGCCAATCCCTCCATTAAACTCACCTCAGATTCAAAAAGTACTGACTCCAACGATCTCCACGACTCGTACTAAGAAGCCTCTAAGAGAGACTAACGATTAAATAGCGTCTATTTGGAAGTCATATGACCGAGTCACGTGATGAAAAACGTGACATATTGTGAATAAAGGTGTTTAAACAAGTGACTATAAAAAGTCACGTGACCAAGTCATGTGGCTTAAACATGTGACCGCATTACTCGTTTCCACAGAAACACAATCCAACTCAAAATACAAGTTTTCCTGTCAAACGGCAAGAACACACAAACGTAAACGACACACTTCAGAAAAATAGGAATATACTTTATTTGAGACAACTCTGTAAATTAAAAATCTATTTCTAATCCAGTCTGATCCGACGCAGAAATGCGTTCGTCACAGAACTAATATGCAAATCCAGTAAAAAATGAAAAAAATGTTCCATATAAAGCCGCAGCGAGTGCGTATAGATGTAAACTAAAACAAAGTGCCGGGCCATATCTTATTGCCATGGAGGCGGAATCGCGGTCCCTATCTCGAGCGGGCACTACATATAAGCAGTGTGGTAACAGCAACTTTTAAATGTGGAATCAAGTTACTTAAACTCTTAAATAAAACCAAGTATAAACAGAGTCCAATAGAAACAAATTGATTAAAAAAAGGGGTAAAATATGCTCAAAATATTCAAATGTCTATAACACATTAATGATTATTCGAGAATTAATCTCAAGAACCTAATAAACGAAAGGAGGGCAATGAAAAAAAGTTCAAAAAGTAGTAGAATTGAACGAATACTAATAGAGAAAATCAAACACAAACTCAATAAATAAGCAAAAAATGTAGAGAAAAACTAACTTAAGACAGGACTTAAGACAGTAGTCACACAGATCAAGTGAAAAATGATAAAAAATGAAGAAAGTAAAAACCAGAAATCAAAACAATTGTCCCAAAAAAGGACAATGCACATGTCCGTGTGGATTCATACAAAACAGTTAAGGGAGAACTCTTCATTGAGTCCTCTAGGTGAAATAGTATCCAAGGTGTCTATCCAGAACATTTCCCTTTGTGATAACGTCTTCATATAATCACCTCCCCTAGTGGGTCGTCTAACAACTTCCAAAATGGTGAATCTAATCTGAGCTATTGTATGACGTGCAGCTGAGAAATGTCTTGCAACCGATGATTTAACCTTATTACATCTGATGTTTGATTTATGTTCAGACCACCTTTCTCGGGCAGACCTTGCAGTCTGCCCGATATACATTAGTCCACACGGACACTTAATACTGTAAATAACTCCAGTTGAACGACAGGTTGCAAAATGTCTCAATTTCATTTTTTGCCCTGTATGGGGATGCATGATATAATCACCCTTTGAGACATTATTACAGTGGCTACAAGATAGACAGGGAAAAGTTCCCCTCTTCTTAGTGGCCAATGTCAATTGCATATCTTTAGGTACTCGTTCAGCCTTAACCACCCTATCACGGATGTTTGTGCCCCGTTTATAAACCATCATTGGAGGTTCAGGGAACAATTCAAGCAAGGAAGAATCATAATGCAAAATTGGCCAATGTTTTTGAAAAATTCTTTTGATGTGGAATGATTGTCTTGAATATTTAGAAATATGAAGAATAGAAACATCGTCTATTTTGGGTTTAGGAGTTAATAGCTGTTCCCTCGAGATGGGAAGTGTCCTGACATGAGCACCTTCTACTATTTCATTAGGGTACCCTCTTGAGGTGAATTTTTTGGATAGAGTAATACATTCATCCTTTAGGACCTCACTGTCTGTAATTATTCTTTTTAAGCGTAACATTTGACTATATGGTAAACTGGACTTCATTGGATTGGGATGAAAACTCGCAGTGTAATAGACTATTCACATCGGTAGTTTTGTGATATATAGATGTTTTAATTTGGTTCTCAAAAATCTCCAATTGAACATCCAGGAAGTGAAGTGTGGGTTCCCCCATTTCTAAGGTAAACTTGATCCGAGAGTGTACTGAATTGAGGTAATAGGTTTATCCGCCCGTCAAAGTCACTGGCAGCCTCTCTCTTATTCTTCATACCTAAGAAGGAAGGGGATTAGAGGACTTGCATCGATTACCACACACTTAATCAAATCACAGTGAAAAACTGCTACCCTTTGCCCCTTATCCCAGAACTCTTGGACCAAGTCAAGGATGCCCGAATCTACACCAAACTAGACCTCAGAGGAGCATACCACCTTGTACGTGATAAGAAAGGGGATGCATGGAAAACCATGTTTCGCACCAAGTGTGGCCTGTACGAATATCAGGTAATGCCTTTCGGGCTGTGCAACGCTCCCGCAGTGTTCCAATACTTCATGAATGATGTGCTATGGAATTAATTGATGTCTGTGCCCTGGTCTATATTGACAACATCCTGGTGTATTCTCCTTCTGAAAGAGAGCATGTGGAACATGTTCGCTCAGTCCTTGCAAAACTTCGCCAGCACAAACTGTATGCTAACTCGAGAAATGCTCCTTACATGTCAAGTTGAGTTCCTTGGTTTGGTTCTCTCACCAAAGGGAGTCAAGATGGATTTATACAAAGTAGATGCCATCCTTAATTGGCTGTCACCTTCTGCACTTAAAGGAACCCAAAGCATGCTTGGCTTTGCAAATTTTTATTGCCGATTTATTCCAGATTTCTCACGGATAGTCCACCCAATCACATTGTTACTGAGAAAAAACAACAAAAAATTCCAATGGACTGAAGAGGCGGAACATGCCTTTCAAGAACTCCAGAAAAGATTCACCTCTGCGCCAATTTTACGACATCCTCGCCCTGATCTCCCCAATGTAGTGGAAACAGATGCTTCCAGCGTACCTATTGGAGCCGATCTCTCTCAAAGAGATCCAGAGACAGGGCAGTTACACTCTGTGGCCTTTTGATCACGTACATTTTCACCACCAGATCTTAACTATGCAATTACAGACGAATAATTGTTGGCAATAAAATCATCCGGCAAAGCCTGCCGGCAGTATCTATTATGTGCCAGACCTACCATCACAGTAATCACAGATCACCGAAACCTTCAATAACTAAAGTCAGCAAAAGCCCAGTTTCAGTGGGCTCTATTCTTCACAGAATACGATGACGTAATAACATACCGACCGGGAGTTCGGAATGGGAAGGCCGATGCCTTGTCTCGTATGGGTGTTGAAAAGAAAATGAACGGTACCCTGGATCCTGTTGCCATCATACCAAGTGATAAACTACTGGGACTCACCAACACATTGACTTTGAGAGAACTTCAAGATAAGATTCGAACCTTAATGAACCCCGAGATCTTGCAGAAATGGAATTCCCAAAATGAATATCACACGGTTCTGGATGGATTACCCTACTTCAGGGAACAACTATATCTACCAAGTAAAGATCTGCAAGAATTGGTCATGTCTGGTTATCACGATTCCCTGATCGAAGGCCATCCCGGAATTGCTAAGACTCTAGCCAAGGTTAAACGGAATTATTGGTGGCCAACCTGGCGTAAGGACATTGTTCGATTTGTTCTATCCTGTGGGATATGTGCACAGAATAAATCACAAACACAGAAACCAGCTGGCCTCCTACAACCACTGGTTATTCCACCGGCTCTGGCATTCCCGGCTGAAGAAAACAAATCCTTTGCAGAAAGCAAAACAGAAACTGTGTTACCATTATGGCAGCACCACATTTGTGTTCCTTGATAAATATGTGGTTATGAGCAAGACCTTTACCAGAAAGGCAGTCCCTGGTGGACATGGAGACCTCCATGCAATGTTTTCTCCCTTGCAGTAAAGGCCAGTAGCCATATCCCCAACATTGTGGGCACTACCCATAGATAGAGGCTACCCCTCAGAGACGGAAGCTGTACCGTTAAATATGAAAAGACTATCACACGCACAACACAAAGCTTTTCAGTAGTTGTCATTGACCTTTACATACATGTGTTGTACATGTACTTATTTTTTTCTTTAAAAATGTGCGTAAAAACAGCAAAGGAGTAGTGTACTTACGTTGACATAAAATGCCAAACAAACTCTGTGATGCAAAGCGCAATGACTTCAGAAATACTGGATGCAACACCATTACCACTCACCTTTCGACACAAAATTTTGTAAGTGACACAGGTGGAAAGGTGTGAAGATATGTGTATTGGGAGGGTGTAACCATATATTATTGCACAAGCATTTCTGTGCATAGGGCATCTGGATGACAGAAACTGGGCTGACAGTGACAGAAATTGGCCTGACGGCACTAATGCATATGAGATGGGCCAGACCCTCCCGTAGCCAATGCAAGTGGTATGGAGTACTATTCTCCATAACATTCATTGGCAGCTTAAACAAATGCATCCATATGGACGTATGTGCCATGATGTAGCACCTGCAAAAGAACAGATTACCATCTGCAACGAAGCATGCCACATTGTGCAAACAGAGAGTAAATTTGTAAAGAAAAGACTAACATTGAAACATTTTTCCAGTAGTTTTATTTCACAATAAAGTGAGCGAAAACATCGCCCTATGCAAGTAGTAAGGTAGTTTTGTTTCACAATGAACTGTGCGTAAAGATGGCACTATTCACCTTTCCATAGAAGTATTAAGTTTGTCTCTTTGGTAGACAATGACAATGTTAAAGGTCGCGTTGTTGTTTTCCACACACAGAAAGTAAGCGTTGGCGCCACAATAGTCGTTTTCCTCCCACATTGATGTGCAAGACGATGTCAGCCACTGTGATCTACACCACCAGAAAGGATGGAATGTTACTTCTTATAGTGACAGCAGCGTAAGGAAACAAAGGGCCCACACAATCATCCCAGTGAATTATGATGCTGAGACAGCCGGTTATCAACAGTTGCATTTGACGGTTAAAGAACCCGTCACTTGGCATCTGTAATCCGTGACAATCACAATAGGGAAGAAAGTATCTGAGGAGGAAATGTGAATTAAAAGATGTATGAATACACAACCTTTGGATAAACCACAGTTGTGCTATATAACATTTTCAGTAAAAAATGTATTCAATAGGAGGAAATGTAGTGGGACCCTAGGGACGGCGACAATGTGCAATGTGCATATTTGGAAAAATAAATCGAACGGCACAGAAAGCTGGAACGTCGTTATTAATAATACCATTTTTCTTTGGAAGTAGCTGCACGGTGCAAGTGGAAATAAATCGTGTATCACTGCACAACCTCTGCACAAAAGAAAATTGTAACACATACCTTTCTTATTAAAGATCATTTTAATTTGGGGAAATGAAGTGGCACCCTACAAATGGCGACAATGTGCAATGTCCATAATAGGGAAAAAATTGCAACGGCACATAAAACTTGTAAAACAGTAGGGAAAATATTTATTTTTTTACAAACTAAAACATAATGTCAATTCGGAATTTAGGCCGAAAAAATACACTTACATGATGTGGAGCGCCTCCATTGCATTAGCTGTAGTCAGACACTAGTGTATCTGGAAGACTGCCTGTTCGGGAACTAATTTCTCATGGTCGGTGCAAATGTTTTTGAAGCATAACCTTATCAAAGATATGTTTTTCAAACTGTTACTCCCTACATTCTTTCTACTCTTTCCCTGTACCTCAAGGTTAAAAAAAAGGGACCCTAATGGTGTCGACAAATATGCGGCCGTACTGAGCTTGTGTTGAAAAGAGAAAATACAGTGGCCTTCACCCCGAATGCAATACATTCTCATTTTGCAACAACATATCAGCGTCTATTTATGAGAACCGCTACTGGCGTATATATGCAGAAGGGCTGTGTGTAAGAAATAGAGCAGATGGCTGCCTCAGATTCCCGCAACTCTGACCGCAGTAATGTTGTTTATGGATTGTAAAATGGACAAAGTAAGTTAATTTCGTACAATAAGTAGCAAGTCCCACTGTACCGTATGACAATGCTAACAAGAATACTTTAATGTTTGACTTTCTACTACCACGTCTCATTAACGCTCACCTTTCGAAACAGTGTTCCATAAGTGTTATAAGTGCATTGGTGCCTTCTTCGTTTACATATGTAAGCGCCGATGTTCGCGTTCAACAGAAAACAAAGTAAACATGGCGGACGTATCGAAAGATTACGACGCACTTCACGCTGTGCCACAACCAATCGGTGAAAGCGCAACATTGTCGCGGGCAGCACGCCACGGAATAGCCAATTGCAATGTTCTCCACGGAGCGAACAGGGAAGTGTGACCACGGAACGGACATAGATATCAATAATTTTTAGAGACATACTTTTTGATCGTTTTTAAGGGAATTACTGGATGGATTGTCACAAAATTTGCAAATGCACGCTTTCAGGCCCAAGCCCCTGCCACTGCCTCAAATTTGGTGCAAATCTGTCCAGTTTTCCCCCATTCAGATTATTGGAGAAAAAAAACGTTTTGGGACCCCCCTTTAACTTTGCCCCCCCTGGACCAGACTTCACCAAACTTTGCAAATATAGCCCCGGTAAAGTAGTAGCAGGGAAAGTAGTTCCAGGCCTGCCACACCCAAAACACTAGACTGCATCATCAATGACATTTGTGATGTCATCCTTCTTGTCCTGGGTGTTAGTGTTATCAGTGCACAGTGGTGTGGGCAGTTAACGTTGCTTAGCTTACCATAATGGGGGAATGTGCAGTGTTTTTTGGTTTCACTGTGAAGTATAACATCCCTTTAACAAAGTTGTTTTACTGAATGTACATATATATTTATGGCAGGCAATGAAACAAATAGGCTAAACATGTGATGTTGTCAGTGATATCATCAGTGACATTTCAGAGGACAGATTTCATGTTCTGGGTGTTAGTGTTAGCAGTGCACAGTGGCGATGGCAAGTAAGGGGGCTCAGTCTGCCATAACTGGCGAATTTCAGGGGTTTTTCGTTTTTAGTTTGAACCACAATGGGGAGGGAAAACATTTTTCTTTAGTGAAGTGCACAGGTTTTTCGTAGGGCAACTTAACCATAACGTCCCCTCAACAAAGTTATTTTTGTAGTGAATATATATATATATATTTATATATATATATAGGAGTGAGTGAACTATGGACGGTTCCACTACGCATTTTACCAGAGCTGGACCAGAAAAAGGAAGGCCTTTTCCAGTGTGTCGCAGTTAAAAAGCAATTGAATTACAGGAGTTAATCGCAGACGGGTGAGGATGGACCAGCCCCAAGAAGCCAAGGCCGCTTCAGGCTGGAATGTTCAGACATTAGCTACAAGTGTGTGAAAGAACAAACTCCTATTCACAAGATGTGCACGAAAACAAGGAAGACTACAGAGGTCCATTAAATAATAGCATTTTAAATACACCAAGAGCTCAAAACCATGGTCTTCAATCATGTGGAGGGGTAAAAAAGGACAATCATTACGAGCAACACCTACGCAAGGAGACAGAGCACGCCTCTACTCCCTCATATTCTCCAGAGCAAGTAACATTTCCAAGGCTGAGTTCAAAGCCTTAATTGGCGTGCAGACCACAGAGGTGATGATAGATGATATGCTAACTGGTGGGACGCTATGGTCAAGACCAACCCACCAGCACCTGGAGACCAGCCTGCGTGCTGCTGGCATAGGTGGAAAAATACTGACGGATGTAAGATTGCCAATGAGTTGTAGATGCCGTGTAGTTAAGAGCCCTATAGTTTGTGTGACCAATGGGACGTTGTATATTCAATGACGTTCATAGTGACCTGTTTGAGGGGAGGGCTTAGTTGCCCACCTTACGTTAAAAACCCTATCATTCTCTTCGACAATTATGGAACGTATACCTAGATGTTCCCTTAGACCCAATTATATTTTCAATAGGTTTTTGTAGTTTGCCACATAGGATGGCGTTAGCAACAACAAAGGTTGACGTCAGCAATGATGAGTGTTTGCTAAGTGATGTTTATTATGAAATGCTTGGAGATCATGCTGTGAGATGCCAGTTGATGTTCGTTGTACTCCCTGTTTTAGATAATTGACATTGAAACAGTCAAACGTTGCCAACTTTCTGAGTTAGTTAGATTATTGATGTTTGAGTATCTGCTGCATCCCCATCCATCTCAAAGTATTGCTACCTCGTCTTAAAGGGCTGAGTCGGCAAACCCGGTTCACATCTTTCTCTTCCTACTACTCAATATTCATCCATATCATTATCTCAACGTCCCTATTCCTCATTCCAGTATTGTTGGGATACACGTATCACATTCCAGCAGGGCAAAAAGGTACAGGTTGAGAACGACCTACTAGCACAAACTATTCTGGGAACAGACAGACGTTTGCACAGCATAAGGAACATATATTGGTTTTAGTTAGGTGTGACACATATTAGATACTGTGTTGGCTCAGAAACCCGAAACAGACACAAAGGTAACGTTTTCTCACAAGATGCCATTGTATTAAATAAAAAGGTGTAAGATATGGTATGATATGTAATTTTATTTATAGCACGCCTAAACACAAGTCTTTCAAGGCACAACGAGCTAAGAGAGGGGTACAAGGGAGGACAAGATAACAATCTTACTAGGCCCAGTGACATTGAGATTGTGCAAGGGCAGGGTAGAGGGAAGGAGTAAAAAGCTAGGGGAAGGTTGGCAGTGGAAAGTGCTTAACATGCAATCAAGACAACAACAAGTAATGCACCAGCAGGTGGCAAATGCAAGAGTTAAGCACAGACAATGGGAGTCTAATAAGTGCAGGTAAGGGGACTGTAGGGTTGCAGTTACAGACCCAAGTGCAAAGGTTGTCAGGAGACAGTGTGGTTATGCAGCTGGGTGGACAGGGACCTGGGCCCAGATTCAGAGTGTGGTCAGGTGCCCAGTTGCAGTAGCAGACAATGATCAGCAGGGGAGAGGAAGAGAGAAGGCAGAAGCAACAGGGACGTTCTTGAGGTGCTTCCAGAACCAAAGATGGTTCTCCTCAAGTTTCAGAGAGGCAGGAAGGTTGTTCCAGAGGGAGGTCCCAGCCAAAGAAAGAGATCTACCACCAACTTGTATCTTAGAAATGTGACTGACCCTGAGGGCGTGGGAGGTGGATGAGTGAAGAGCTCTAGTAGGAAGGTATTTCTGAAGGGAGAGTTGTCCTGGGTTTTAGAGCTGAAATCAAGAACCAGGGCCATGCACAGGGCCTGGGAGGGGACAGGAGAAGTAGATACTGCAGAAGGAATGGCCAGCTTCTTGCAGATTTTATAGAGTTCGGTCGAGTTGCTCAGAGACCCAGGCTTGGATGTGAGCTCTCTTCTTAGTGCGGACAGAGAGTCGTTGTTGCCTTTGGAGCAGGCAGCAGCCAGTTTGTCAGAGGATGTACAAGGTGCAAGCCATTTCCTCTCAGCCACCCTACACTTGCGTTTAAGGGTGACAAGGTCAGAATCGTACCGAGAGTTGCACTTTGCCTTGGGCTTCAAGTAGATCCTCATGACAGGGGCAAGAACATCGAGAGTATCAGAGATAGAAGAGTGGAGCTTGGACAGGGCTGTGTCAGGATGTGAGTCAGCCAGAGGTGGAGGAAGGAGAGAGAAGGTGGAAGCAAAAACCTCAACGGACACACGCTTCATGGGCAGCATGGCCGAGAAGGTAGGTGGCAGTGCTGGGGTTGGCTTGGCCTGAGGGGTAGAGAGTGACAGACGGGAGGAAAGGAGAAAGTGATCGCTCCAGGAGTGGTGAGAGGGTTACATAGGGGGAGGTCTGAGGAGGTGAGAACATCAACAGTGTGCCCTGCAGAGTGAGTCGGACCAGAGGGAAGAATAGAAAGAGAGAGAGACAGTCAGAGGTCGTGAAAAAGTCCAGCGGGGGGACAGGAAGCATCCAGGTGGATGTTCAGGACTCCAACGAGGAGGAGTTGAGTATTCTAGGCCAGGAGGGAGGAGGTGAGGTCAGCCCACTCATAGAGGAAAGAGGTAGTCAAACCAGGTGGCCGATAGATAGTAGCAATGGTGAGAGAGTGGCCAGGAGAGAGAGAAAGCCTGCAGACTAGGCCTTTCGAAGGAGGAGTAGGCCTGTATAGGAATCACAGAGACAAGGATCCACTCCAGGAAGATGAAGGCTACACCCCCATCAGGACGGTTGGATCTGGGTGCAGAGCGGATCTGGTGGCCATCAGGGAGGAAAGTGTCAAAGCTCATGACAGAGCTGGCCCTGAACCATATCTCAGTGAGACGAAGTTTATCGAGGTCTAGTTCTTCCAGAAGGTGGCAGATGTCAGAGGAGTGTTTGACGGCTGAGCAAGATTTGAGAGTGGCAATATGGATTAGGTTGCCAACCTTGAAAGACTTCCAGAGAGGAGTACAAATCAGAGGTACACCCTGCAGAGCTATAGAAGGAGCCCGAGGGTGGGAGGGAGCGAACAGGAAGGAGCAGGGGGCAATGGTAGCCAAGGAGGAGGCTGAGGTGGGAGGCAAGGAAGCCGTAGAAGAGAGAGAAGGCCCAGCAGGAGAAGGAAGGAAGTTGATGTGGCGCAGGAAACAGCTATCAAAGAGAAGGTTGGCCTGGTGGCCTTGGAGCAGGACGGTGCCATTCTGGTAGACATTAATGATGACCTTAGAGGAATGGAAGGGGGCCAGGAGGGCTTCCTACCGGGTGTCACCATTAATGGGAGAGGAAAAGAAAGGAGAGAGCACAGAGACCCTAGGAGGAGTTCAAAGGTCTGGTGACGGAACGACAACGAGGATGTCAGTGAGGTTCTGTCTGGAGAAACGCTGGTGTATGTGTCAGCAATAGGGAGACCAGGGTTAGAAGCCAAGATATCCTTTTGAACTTCTTCCTCCCAGACCTAGTGAGAAGGGTAGGATAGTCAATGGAGAAACAGTTGGAGAATACAGGAGAAACAGAGAGCACCATGGGTGAAGTGGAGGAGGGTGAAGAGGAGAGAGGAGGGGATGGGTAGCTAGTCAGAGAAAAGCGCAAGGGGGTTGGAGTAGGGAACACTACGGGAGAGCAACGGGGGATGAAGCAGAAAAGGTGGAACATCATTCACACTCCTCATGTAGAGCCTTAGATGCCAGATTCCAGCCTCAAGCATCCGTTCACACACATGTAGATGCATGTAGACACAAGGGATATGCACATACACCATGCAAGCAAATGAAGTGTGACAGTTAAGTCACATTTCCATCAATAAAGTCCTTTTGCCATTTCACAGGGCAAGATCATTTATGAACCTGATTTCTAGGGAAAGCCTGTCTCAGCTGATATTCACACCCAGAGATGGGCGATCAGCGAATCAGGTGTCTGGAGCAGTGGGTGAGAATACATTATGTTCTGCCTGCGGTTTCCAGCCACTCGAGGCCCTTTCCTGGGTGGTGTCATCTTGATTGTGCCTCCCTACTTACCTGCAGGACCGGAGCTTTGTGATCTGGTCTCAGCACTCTTCCCACCCACAGCCTCTGCCATAGAAATGGAAAGGGGAATAAGTCAGTTTCCCTATGGCAGCAGCCATCTTTCTTTTTCAGGAGAATGTGCTTGTGCAATACGTCCAAGCTTATCTCACAGTAAAAAACATATTTAGCCATTCCCACCCCAGATGATCCCTGGGTTGCCAATGGCTATCACTCCCTTCTCAGGGGGAAGGGGGGGCATGGCTGGTAAAGGCCCACTGCCATGCCTGACCTATGGCTGATGGGCCGTTACCAGCCATGTCTGCCCCCTGCTGTGGGGATGATTACCCTCGCACTGTGGGCTATATGGACCAAGACAAGTTATTTGTAAGGCAGTTAAACACTATCATCAAAGGAGATGAGGAGAAAAAGCTATGTGGCAACAGAGACAGGAGGTTGGAACACAAAAGGCGGCTTCTGGCAATATTTGTGGAAAAGAGGCAACCACTCAGATACAGAGTCACAAAAGTGGGTATTGATGGTAGATTTGTGAATTGGGATGGAACTGACACTCTGCAATTGCAAATAAAACAAATAGTTGACCAGAAGAGACATGTGATAAAGAGAGACAGGACTTTTGATTGAGAATTATCATAAAGGGTGGGCAAAGAGAAGTGTTGTAGATGGGTCCAAACATTAAATAAATGCAATGTTTCATGTATCTAAACATTGAGTAATAGGGAACTATGTATTCATACAACATGTGAAGTGTAAAGTAATAGGTCTCATTTCTGTATATATCAACACCAGTGTTACTGGTAACATATATTTGAATAGTCATTTACATTGTGGGAAGCTGAAAGTCCAAAGTTTTACTTCTGAATCAGAGTTGTTGGATGTCTTGCAGCACTTGTAAATGTCCTGTCTGTTGAAACATCTCTCTCAAGGTGGAGAGACAGAACAATACTATGAGACCGATTCATGGATATAATTGTGCGCCGAAATCGGTGGCGCAAGTGAGAAAAATCCAACGCACGCGTGCAAATTGCACGCAAGTGATTCATGGAAGTCGGTGCGCGTGTTTTTCCAGGGAGCTGCGCCAAAACCGCGGGTGGTGCATACAGGCACACACGTCACTGCGACATCCCGAAACGCTGTGCGCGACACGCACAGCAAAAGCGCACAACGTGTAGCGCACACACCAAAAAGGGGGCAGAACACGCGGAATGGGGAACAACGCGTGAAAAATGATGTGTCAGTAAGGACATGCCCTCAATACATGCATGTGAAATTTAGTGACCCTCAGTGTCCTGTAGACATCACATGTGAACTTTGCCCATGTGGACAGCCCCGTGTGTCAAACCATACCAATTCCCTGACACCTGAAAAGTAAACCCAACACAGGAACAGCCATTGACCAGCAGAACACATCATGTACATAGTACCCAACATTGACAATGTCAGAGAGTGCCCAATCACTGTGGCCCAAGCGTACTGTCCGACAACAAAAGCCCCTCCCTCATTTCCTCATCACCTTGACCTTCAGAAGAACTGTTTCTGGGGTCCGTCGGCTTCTTCCTTCTAGTCTACCTGGCTTCAGGATCCCCTTTCCCCTTGGTTTCCTTGTGCTTCCGTTCATGTAAATAGGGTCTAGCCCCCTCAGAGGCCACCTTGACCGGTAAAAATACCAAATCACAGAGAACTCCAAGGAGCCAAACCCCCAAACCAGGGAAAAAGCCTCCAGGCACCAAAAAACCCTTGAAGAGTCACCAGTAGATGACTTGAAGTCGTAGAATATGGCCAAGTACATGTCCAAGCTGAATGATAGAATAACTTCCAAGGTTCCATGGTTGTACAATGGTTCAACAGGATGAGTAGAAATTTGAGCACACAATAATCAATGAGGATGCCACAGCTGATGGGTAGCGCTGAAACTTGAGTAGAAAATAACCAAGGATGCTGGCACAATTGGATGGTTGAGCTGAACCCCAATTAATCCCTGATAGCGTGAACGAAGAAAGGCAGAGACAGCACAAGTCTGGAAAGGCACAGTGAATGCGAGATAGCCGGAAACAGCTGACAACAAGTTAAGAGCCAGAACAGTTCAATAGCATTGGTAAAAGGCCAAAGTCAACATAAAGGTATGGATGTAATAGATGAAAGACAGGAGGAGCGCGGGAGAGATGCTGTGGTACAGAAATGTACCGAGGCAAACCGAGGCAGTGTAATAGTACGTGGAAATAACTGCCCGAGACAGATGGAGGTGGACAGATCTGCAACAAGGACAGTAGCAGGAAGAAAAACAGGGACTAAAGGCACCAGAGTGTGAAAAACAAGTAAAAGAGTTCTAGTCCAGTAGGAAAACTGCGCTGTCAGGCAGCAGCAAAGTCCAAGAGGGAAGACAGATACAACGTGCCATTCAAACGGAACGGAGCAGAGAAGTAGTTTAGGCAGAAATCTCAGGTGAGGACTAGACCGTGAGTTGTGCTTCTTGGGTCAAATTCCTAATGTTTCCTCCTTTGCCACAATCCCCATGGGCTGAACTCAATACGTACCAACTTGACATTGTCACCACCCGGCCCCCTCCCACCATCAGTGTGACTTTGACAGCTAAAGGGTGCAGGCTACCGTCTACAGCATGAAGTGCATCAAGCACGTATACAGGCAAGAAATGAAAAAACATCACAATCAACTTCAATAAATAGACAGTTCAAAAATGTACTCACCAAAATCGATTTCAGACATGCAGTGGAGAAAACATCCATAATCCCCACTAGGGGTGTAAACACAAGTAGTATAGCAGCAGACTGCCCACAGATATGATGAAAGTCCAATGCCCTTGGGTAAATTGTTGTCACACCAAACCATCCTTGCAAGTCCATGGAACGGGGAAGCAAGAGTCGCATATGTGTCTGGACCCCAAGCCACAAACACATACACGAGACAAGCTTGAATGGGCCCAGCTGGAACAGACAGTGGATGCTTTCAAAAGCCACAGAGCACCACACCGTCACATGAATACACAATAGACAAAATTATTTTTAAAAAATAATAATGGCCATATACGACGAGGGGGGAACCTAGGAGGGGGGAGGTACAGGGTGCACCTCAACACCCACATGTGATGATGTTGAGATCAACAAAAAAAAACACCATGGGCTCAACGCCTGCATGGCCTGACCTGTGTGGGAGATAAGCCGTCGTCTTGCTCTCCCTCTGGATGAAAATCAGAAGGTGGACGTGGCACAGTTCCCTGACCACGCATATGCACAGCTTGCCCCTCAATGGCTGTAAGCCTGTGGGTCTGGTAAGCCCGGTCCTGTGTGGCGATGGCACGTAGGTCAGCATGCAGCACCTCACGTGATACGCGTGCTTCCTCTTGCAAGGTAGCACATGTAACACAGAGTTCTGCCTGCATGGCCTCGCATGACATCTGGACCACCTCCCAGAATGCACATAGCTCAGCCGAGATGGTATTCTCAAGCTGCTCCAACCTCTCCTCTGACCACTGCCTCTGGGACATTTTTAGCACACCCAGAGTAGATCTAAGGGATTGATGGTCATCCCTCAGGGCCTCCATGTGTGCCTCTGGGTGAGTAGCAAGTACTTGATACAGAGACACCATTTCAGCCCGGCATGCCCTGTCTGAGGCCGCCATGCCCAGCCTGAATGAGCGGGCAGAGGACTGTGCTGCCCACTGCTGGATCTCCACCTGCCTAGCAGGGGGGAGCACGGATTGGGCCACACGTTCCATGCTCTGAGTGATCTTATCAATAGCTGCCCCCTGTTGCTCTGAATTGGCTTACATGGACTGCTTCCCCTCAGTATACCCTGGTGGCGCAGCGCCACTGCATTGCCAGACATGACACCCGCAGGGCCCAAGGAGCTGTGGTCCTCGCTGGATTGGCACCGTCCGTGGCTGCATGACTACATCCCTCCGTTGACCTGATTCCCCAGGCACATCAGCAACTGGTGTGGAGTGTGACTGTGCATCCCGAACCAACATAGGCAGAGGTTCCAACACTGTCTTACCCCTTAGTGCAGGTGTCGTGGACAGAAGATCGTCCACATCAGGATCACTCACCGGCGACAAATGGACATGACGCATATCCAACTCAACATAGTGCTCAGGGTGATCATCAGAGCTTAACTGATTGCCAGCCCTGGACACGATGGTCTGGAGCACAAGTGGGATCTCTACCACCCCACAACCCCCATTTGTGCTGGTTTGCTGATGTAATAACAACCCTGTGTCTAGAATGACATCACCATCCTCTGGCTCCATTGTGTCATCACCTGTAACGTGAAAAAAACAAACATGAGTACACATGTCAGAAGCACATAACCCACACACACATAGACATCACATCGACAGCCAACACATGAAGCAGACATGTCACACACAACTGAAATTCCGGCATGCATCCAGTGGCATTGATATGCAATGGCATCCCAAAAGCAGAAATGGATGCGTGTAAATTGCAAAGCCTACACATGTACTGAATGCAGTATATCACCTCCATCACACACCACCTCTGTCAAGCAGATATCACAGGCAGAAATGATAGATGGCAACAAAGAGATGGCACATACCATAAGCATGGCTGAACAGCCAAATGGCCACAGCTACAAGTGAATCAAAATACACCATGACACACGTAATATGCATGTACACATGCACCACTAAATCATCATCACCAATATAGCTTCATCCATCTGCAGCTCGGCCTGTACCAGGCGTCATGGGCCATTTAGAAATAGTGAATGTCCCAAGCAAAGAGAGGGCCTGCAACGAGGCATGAGGGACCATAACGCCCAGTACGGTCTGAGCTGCTGGTCCATGAAGCCTCCCGAACACCCCTCAGGGCCTGATACAGCACATTGTGCATTGAATGCGCCAAAAAACATTATTCGGGGTGTCAAATCATCACACCCAGGCTCCACCAGATTAGCTAGGTGGGCCTGGCCATACACGTACTGTACGGCAGTGCACCTTCAGGATTGTGCCAGTTGAACATAACGGGCGCAATGCTGAAATCTCAGCAGCATTTACGTTAAATAACAACATATTAGTCATTCAACAAAAAAGCTGCAGAGAACACATGTGTAAAACACTTTCACACACACATAAGTGAGTAGCTGCAATGTTGCACTACACAACGTTGAAGTTGCTTGCATATGTATATGTGAAAGTGTTCAGATACACCTGTGTTCATATACACCCGTATGGTGAATATGAGCAGCATCCTATACAGCAAAGCAAGCAGCTACAACGCTGCTTGCTTTGATGTATGTGGAAGTGTACACATGTGCAGGCGGCTCCACAGTCATTACAACCCGATTGGCAGGCTATAATCAATCTGCGGCCTATACCATTTAGTATAGGCCGCAAATTGACCAATCAACTTTGCTAAACACCCAATAGGGTGTTCCAATACAGAGTACATGTGTCACAGGATGCACCAGTGTGCATGCGTTTCATGACAGTGAAGGGATGACAATCTGAACATACATGCCAGGTCACTTTGACATTGCAGCAGTGAGTAGGCATGTAGAACGGTGTAACATGGCTCAGAAGCGGGTGGGTGCAGTGCAGAACATGTATACGTTACCAACTATCTACATCAACAAGTACGTTATGCTGTCAAACAATGAACATGAAAGCAGTGTAAGGGCAAGTTCAGCCATCATGTGCAATGTGCATGCAATGGGTTGCATGGCCACAGGCAACCCCCCTCCTCCCTCAATGAAAATGCAGGGAGGCATTGCATGGCAATGAAAGGTTGACCAGAGAACTGTGTCTTGGCAGACAGTGTTGAGTAGCGTCAATTGCATCATCTGAGTCAACTGACACCACAGCAGATGAGAATGGGACAGTAAGCAGGACACATGATGAACCCTCAGTAGTACACCCATTTGTGCAGAAGGCCCTACACCAGTTGAACAGAGTCAGGGGGCCTATGCCCCACACATACTATGACACCCTAAACATGTGCGTGATGCAGGACTGAGCCAGAGTGAGCATGGAATGGATGACCAAATGCAATGATACGTATGTCATCCTGGACACATACTACAATTATCATCCTGCCAAGGACACATAGGGGCATGCATGGAATGAACATGGAGCATGAATGGGCACTCGTGTTCCCGGGGAGCATCTGCCATCTGCACAGTCCGAGTGAGACACCCTGAATCAAGGACACAGGATGTATCCCAAAGTATGTGTCTGGCAGGTTGGCAGGGGGAAGTGTGCATGTACACAGGAGCGTGGAACAGGCCATTGCAGTAGCCCAACATGTTACCCACCAGTGCCATGGTGAAATTGAGGTACAGGGGGGTGGAGGGGCAAGGGAGCATGCCTGCGTGGAGTACCCACATGCAGGCTGCACACACATGCACGTCAGTCATGCAATGACATAGTCCGAGAGCTGAGTGGAAAGACACCAGGCTAAATGCAGAAGGGTCAGTGAGCTGGAACATGGACCGGAGGGGCAGCTGGGTGACTAGCATGTGAGTAGGGTGCATGTTTGGCGATGAGGACAGCCCCTGTCTGCTCTACATGTCCAGCACATGAGAACCATGTATGCATAGCATGTAGTGGCGGTCAAGCACAACACATCACACAAGCAAACCACACATGGGCTGGACAAACACGCAACACCTCTCGCCAAATGGGCCATCAAAATCTAGCATCTCTCCCACTCCTTCGAAGAATTGTGCCGGGATGAACTCTGCAGCGATCACCTTATGCAGAGTGAGGTCTTCCTCCTCAGGTGCTGGCCCACTGCCAGGCACCAGAGTCATGGCATAATTGGAGGCACGCTTTATCTTAGCACAGCATCAGAGGTCATCCCAACACTTTTTGAAGTCCTGAGCTGTGCGCACCTCATGTCTGAATGCACTAACACCCTCTGCAACATGCTTCCAGTGGTCCCAACACTAGGCAGGCGTAGTGTGACAATTTGGGCCCACTAGCCTCTCACGTTCTTGTCCCGACACATAGCCCACAAGGAAGTCCAGTTCCTGCTTGCCAAAAGGCTTCTTCCTCGACGTGCCCGCGGCCCAAGCCGTGTCTGGGGTCCCAGCCTCTTGTGCAGGAGCAACCTTCCTCCTCTTGGACAGTGGTCCGGACCCTGACTGGCAAATGTCACCCTGATCAGTAGGGGCAGTCGCGCTGGTGGACTGGACCAAGGGAGTGGTAGGTGGAAATAGGACGGAAGCCCTGACTTGCGTCAGTGGCTGCTGGGTGCTCTTGACTGGACCCAGCGCAGCAACAGCCGCTGTGCCAAAGTCTTTGACCGAGAATGTACTGGCTGGCAGACTCACAGCCGGGGTAGTGTTGGCTGCATCTGCCCATGCAGTTGCCAACACCCGGCTGCTCAGGGCAGCAGATGACAAAACTGCCCCAGGGACATGTGCCTCGATCAGAGCAGCCCTGCGTGCACTTTGCTTGTGCCTCCTGACTACCTGGAATTCTGTCTGGGAATCCTCAGGTGGCAATGCATCATACGCTGGCCAACCGTGAGCCGGGGTGGTGGTCGCGACAGCTGCACCTGCAGCTACCACTACCATTGGGCCTGTGGCAGTAGATGAAACTGACTGCCGGGTCACATGGGTGCCAGTGTCAGATGCAAGCTGACCACAAAAGTGATGGGTGGAAGGTTTTGAATGAATCTAAACCACTGGCAATTGCTCTGGGCAACCTTCCACACCACCGTTTTTTAGCCCGTCTGCGCCATTGCAAAAGGGGACCAGCCATCTGCAAATCAGTCAGCAGCTGCCACCACCGAAGGTAGCAGCCCAGCCCGAACTGCTAGGCCAGGTCCCCTCTGCACAGAAAACCAAGCATCCCCAGACATGTTTCAGCCTTGTTGGACCTCCTCAGTGAGGTGCAGCCTGGTTCCCTGTGGCGCAGCGATCAAGGGACCCACGTCTGGGCATACCCTCTCTCACATGGAGAAACAAACTGACCACAAAAGTGATGGGTGGAAGGTTTTGAATGAATCTAAACCACTGGCAATTGCTCTGGGCAACCTTCCACACCACCGTTTTTTAGCCCGTCTGCGCCATTGCAAAAGGGGCCCAGCCATGTGCAAATCAGTCAGCAGCTGCCGCCACCGAAGGTAGCAGCCCAGCCCGAACTGCTAGGCCAGGTCCCCTCTGCACAGAAAACCAAGCAACCCCAGACATGTTTCGGCCTTGTTGTACCTCCTCAGTGAGGTGCAGCCTGGTTCCATTGTGGCGCAGCGATCAAGGGACCCACGTCTGGGCATACCCTCTCTCACATGGAGAAACAAACTGACCACAAAAGTGATGGGTGGAAGGTTTTGAATGAATCTAAACAATTGGCAATTGCTCTGGGCAACCTTCCAAACCACCGTTTTTTAGCCCGTCTGCGCCATTGCAAAAGGGGACCAGCCATGTGCAAATCAGTCAGCAGCTGCCGCCACCGAAGGTAGCAGCCCAGCCCGAACTGCTAGGCCAGGTCCCCTCTGCACAGAAAACCAAGCAACCCCAGACATGTTTCAGCCTTGTTGGACCTCCTCAGTGAGGTGCAGCCTGGTTCCCTGTGGTGCAGCGAGCAAGGGACCCACGTCTGGGCATACCCTCTCTCGCATGGAGAAACAAACTGACCACAAAAGTGATGGGTGGAAGGTTTTGAATGAATCTAAACCACTGGCAATTGCTCTGGGCAACCTTCCACACCACCGTTTTTTAGCCCGTCTGCGCCATTGCAAAAGGGGACTAGCCATGTGCAAATCAGTCAGCAGCTGCCGCCACCGAAGGTAGCAGCCCAGCCCGAACTGCTAGGCCAGGTCCCCTCTGCACAGAAAACCAAGCAACCCCAGACATGTTTCGGCCTTGTTGGACCTCCTCAGTGAGGTGCAGCCTGGTTCCCTGTGGCGCAGCGAGCAAGGGACCCATGTCTGGGCATACCCTCTCTCACATGGAGAAACAAACTGACCACAAAAGTGATGGGTGGAAGGTTTTGAATGAATCTAAACCACTGCCAATTGCTCTGGGCAACCTTCCACACCGCCGTTTTTTTTAGCCCATCTGCGCCATTGCAAAAGGGGACCAGCCATGTGCAAATCAGTCAGCAGCTGCCGCCACCGAAGGTAGCAGCCCAGCCCGAACTGCTAGGCCAGGTCCCCTCTGCACAGAAAACCAAGCTACCCCAGACATGTTTCAGCCTTGTTGGACCTCCTCAGTGAGGTGCAGCCTGGTTCCCTGTGGTGCAGCGAGCAAGGGAACCACGTCTGGGCATACCCTCTCTCGCATGGAGAAACAAACTGACCACAAAAGTGATGGGTGGAAGGTTTTGAATGAATCTAAACCACTGGCAATTGCTCTGGGCAACCTTCCACACCACCCTTTTTTAGCCCGTCTGCGCCATTGCAAAAGGGGACCAGCCATGTGCAAATCAGTCAGCAGCTGCCGCCACCGAAGGTAGCAGCCCAGCCCGAACTGCTAGGCCAGTCCCCTCTGCACAGAAAACCAAGCAACCCCGGACATGTTTCGGCCTTGTTGGAACTCCTCAGTGAGGTGCAGCCTGGTTCCCTGTGGCGCAGCGAGCAAGGGACCCACGTCTGGGCATACCCTCTCTCACATGGAGAAACAAACTGACCACAAAAGTGATGGGTGGAAGGTTTTGAATGAATCTAAACCACTGGCAATTGCTCTGGGCAACCTTCCACACCACCCTTTTTTAGCCCGTCTGCGCCATTGCAAAAGGGGACCAGCCATGTGCAAATCAGTCAGCAGCTGCCGCCACCGAAGGTAGCAGCCCAGCCCGAACTGCTAGGCCAGGTCCCCTCTGCACAGAAAACCAAGCAACCCCAGACATGTTTCGGCCTTGTTGGACCTCCTCAGTGAGGTGCAGCCTGGTTCTCTGTGGCACAGCAAGCAAGGGACCCACGTCTGGGCATACCCTCTCTCACATGGAGAAACAAACTGACCACAAAAGGGATGGGTGGAAGGTTTTGAATGAATCTAAACTACTGGCAATTGCTCTGGGCAACCTTCCACACCACCGTTTTTTAGCCCGTCTGTGCCATTGCAAAAGGGGCCCAGCCATGTGCAAATCAGTCAGCAGCTGCCGCCACCGAAGGTAGCAGCCCAGCCCGAACTGCTAGGCCAGGTCCCCTCTGCACAGAAAACCAAGCAACCCCAGACATGTTTCAGCCTTGTTGGACCTCCTCAGTGAGGTGGAGCCTGGTTCCCTGTGGTGCAGCGAGCAAGGGACCCACGTCTGGGCATACCCTCTCTCGCATGGAGAAACAAACTGACCACAAAAGTGATGGGTGGAAGGTTTTGAATGAATCTAAACCACTGGCAATTGCTCTGGGCAACCTTCCACACCACCGTTTTTTAGCTCGTCTGCGCCATTGCAAAAGGGGACCAGCCATGTGCAAATCAGTCAGCAGCTGCCGCCACCGAAGGTAGCAGCCCAGCCCGAACTGCTAGGCCAGGTCCCCTCTGCACAGAAAACCAAGCAACCCCAGACATGTTTCGGCCTTGTTGGACCTCCTCAGTGAGGTGCAGCCTGGTTCCCTGTGGCGCAGCGAGCAAGGGACCCATGTCTGGGCATACCCTCTCTCACAAGGAGAAACAAACTGACCACAAAAGTGATGGGTGGAAGGTTTGGAATGAATCTGAACCACTGCCAATTGCTCTGGGCAACCTTCCACACCACCGTTTTTTTAGCACATCTGCGCCATTGCAAAAGGGGACCAGCCATGTGCAAATCAGTCAGCAGCTGCCGCCACCGAAGGTAGCAGCCCAGCCCGAACTGCTAGGCCAGGTCCCCTCTGCACAGAAAACCAAGCAACCCCAGACATGTTTCAGCCTTGTTGGACCTCCTCAGTGAGGTGCAGCCTGGTTCCCTGTGGTGCTGCGAGCAAGGGACCCACGTCTGGGCATACCCTCTCTCGCATGGAGAAACAAACTGACCACAAAAGTGATGGGTGGAAGGTTTTGAATTAATCTAAACCACTGCCAATTGCTCTGGGCAACCTTCCACACCGCCGTTTTTTTAGCCCATCTGCGCCATTGCAAAAGGGGACCAGCCATGTGCAAATCAGTCAGCAGCTGCGCCACCGAAGGTAGCAGCCCAGCCCGAACTGCTAGGCCAGGTCCCCTCTGCACAGAAAACCAAGCTACCCCAGACATATTTCAGCCTTGTTGGACCTCCTCAGTGAGGTGCAGCCTGGTTCCCTGTGGTGCAGCGAGCAAGGGACCCACGTCTGGGCATACCCTCTCTCGCATGGAGAAACAAACTGACCACAAAAGTGATGGGTGGAAGGTTTTGAATGAATCTAAACCACTGGCAAATGCTCTGGGCAACCTTCCAAACCACCGTTTTTTAGCCCGTCTGCGCCATTGCAAAAGGGGACCAGCCATGTGCAAATCAGTCAGCAGCTGCCGCCACCGAAGGTAGCAGCCCAGCCCGAACTGCTAGGCCAGGTCCCCTCTGCACAGAAAACCAAGCTACCCCAGACATGTTTCAGCCTTGTTGGACCTCCTCAGTGAGGTGCAGCCTGGTTCCCTGTGGTGCAGCGAGCAAGGGAACCACGTCTGGGCATACCCTCTCTCGCATGGAGAAACAAACTGACCACAAAAGTGATGGGTGGAAGGTTTTGAATGAATCTAAACCACTGGCAATTGCTCTGGGCAACCTTCCACACCACCCTTTTTTAGCCCGTCTGCGCCATTGCAAAAGGGGACCAGCCATGTGCAAATCAGTCAGCAGCTGCCGCCACCGAAGGTAGCAGCCCAGCCCGAACTGCTAGGCCAGTCCCCTCTGCACAGAAAACCAAGCAACCCCGGACATGTTTCGGCCTTGTTGGAACTCCTCAGTGAGGTGCAGCCTGGTTCCCTGTGGCGCAGCGAGCAAGGGACCCACGTCTGGGCATACCCTCTCTCACATGGAGAAACAAACTGACCACAAAAGTGATGGGTGGAAGGTTTTGAATGAATCTAAACCACTGGCAATTGCTCTGGGCAACCTTCCACACCACCCTTTTTTAGCCCGTCTGCGCCATTGCAAAAGGGGACCAGCCATGTGCAAATCAGTCAGCAGCTGCCGCCACCGAAGGTAGCAGCCCAGCCCGAACTGCTAGGCCAGGTCCCCTCTGCACAGAAAACCAAGCAACCCCAGACATGTTTCGGCCTTGTTGGACCTCCTCAGTGAGGTGCAGCCTGGTTCTCTGTGGCACAGCAAGCAAGGGACCCACGTCTGGGCATACCCTCTCTCACATGGAGAAACAAACTGACCACAAAAGGGATGGGTGGAAGGTTTTGAATGAATCTAAACTACTGGCAATTGCTCTGGGCAACCTTCCACACCACCGTTTTTTAGCCCGTCTGTGCCATTGCAAAAGGGGCCCAGCCATGTGCAAATCAGTCAGCAGCTGCCGCCACCGAAGGTAGCAGCCCAGCCCGAACTGCTAGGCCAGGTCCCCTCTGCACAGAAAACCAAGCAACCCCAGACATGTTTCAGCCTTGTTGGACCTCCTCAGTGAGGTGGAGCCTGGTTCCCTGTGGTGCAGCGAGCAAGGGACCCACGTCTGGGCATACCCTCTCTCGCATGGAGAAACAAACTGACCACAAAAGTGATGGGTGGAAGGTTTTGAATGAATCTAAACCACTGGCAATTGCTCTGGGCAACCTTCCACACCACCGTTTTTTAGCTCGTCTGCGCCATTGCAAAAGGGGACCAGCCATGTGCAAATCAGTCAGCAGCTGCCGCCACCGAAGGTAGCAGCCCAGCCCGAACTGCTAGGCCAGGTCCCCTCTGCACAGAAAACCAAGCAACCCCAGACATGTTTCGGCCTTGTTGGACCTCCTCAGTGAGGTGCAGCCTGGTTCCCTGTGGCGCAGCGAGCAAGGGACCCATGTCTGGGCATACCCTCTCTCACAAGGAGAAACAAACTGACCACAAAAGTGATGGGTGGAAGGTTTGGAATGAATCTGAACCACTGCCAATTGCTCTGGGCAACCTTCCACACCACCGTTTTTTTAGCACATCTGCGCCATTGCAAAAGGGGACCAGCCATGTGCAAATCAGTCAGCAGCTGCCGCCACCGAAGGTAGCAGCCCAGCCCGAACTGCTAGGCCAGGTCCCCTCTGCACAGAAAACCAAGCAACCCCAGACATGTTTCAGCCTTGTTGGACCTCCTCAGTGAGGTGCAGCCTGGTTCCCTGTGGTGCTGCGAGCAAGGGACCCACGTCTGGGCATACCCTCTCTCGCATGGAGAAACAAACTGACCACAAAAGTGATGGGTGGAAGGTTTTGAATTAATCTAAACCACTGCCAATTGCTCTGGGCAACCTTCCACACCGCCGTTTTTTTAGCCCATCTGCGCCATTGCAAAAGGGGACCAGCCATGTGCAAATCAGTCAGCAGCTGCGCCACCGAAGGTAGCAGCCCAGCCCGAACTGCTAGGCCAGGTCCCCTCTGCACAGAAAACCAAGCTACCCCAGACATATTTCAGCCTTGTTGGACCTCCTCAGTGAGGTGCAGCCTGGTTCCCTGTGGTGCAGCGAGCAAGGGACCCACGTCTGGGCATACCCTCTCTCGCATGGAGAAACAAACTGACCACAAAAGTGATGGGTGGAAGGTTTTGAATGAATCTAAACCACTGGCAAATGCTCTGGGCAACCTTCCAAACCACCGTTTTTTAGCCCGTCTGCGCCATTGCAAAAGGGGACCAGCCATGTGCAAATCAGTCAGCAGCTGCCGCCACCGAAGGAAGCAGCCCAGCCCGAACTGCTAGGCCAGGTCCCCTCTGCACAGAAAACCAAGCAACCCCAGACATGTTTCAGCCTTGTTGGACCTCCTCAGTGAGGTGCAGCCTGGTTCCCTGTGGTGCAGCGAGCAAGGGACCCACGTCTGGGCATACCCTCTCTCGCATGGAGAAACAAACTGACCACAAAAGTGATGGGTGGAAGGTTTTGAATGAATCTAAACCACTGGCAATTGCTCTGGGCAACCTTCCACACCACCGTTTTTTAGCCCGTCTGCGCCATTGCAACAGGGGACTAGCCATGTGCAAATCAGTCAGCAGCTGCCGCCACCGAAGGTAGCAGCCCAGCCCGAACTGCTAGGCCAGGTCCCCTCTGCACAGAAAACCAAGCAACCCCAGACATGTTTCGGCCTTGTTGGACCTCCTCAGTGAGGTGCAGCCTGGTTCCCTGTGGCGCAGCGAGCAAGGGACCCATGTCTGGGCATACCCTCTCTCACATGGAGAAACAAACTGACCACAAAAGTGATGGGTGGAAGGTTTTGAATGAATCTAAACCACTGCCAATTGCTCTGGGCAACCTTCCACACCGCCGTTTTTTTTAGCCCATCTGCGCCATTGCAAAAGGGGACCAGCCATGTGCAAATCAGTCAGCAGCTGCCGCCACCGAAGGTAGCAGCCCAGCCCGAACTGCTAGGCCAGGTCCCCTCTGCACAGAAAACCAAGCTACCCCAGACATGTTTCAGCCTTGTTGGACCTCCTCAGTGAGGTGCAGCCTGGTTCCCTGTGGTGCAGCGAGCAAGGGAACCACGTCTGGGCATACCCTCTCTCGCATGGAGAAACAAACTGACCACAAAAGTGATGGGTGGAAGGTTTTGAATGAATCTAAACCACTGGCAATTGCTCTGGGCAACCTTCCACACCACCCTTTTTTAGCCCGTCTGCGCCATTGCAAAAGGGGACCAGCCATGTGCAAATCAGTCAGCAGCTGCCGCCACCGAAGGTAGCAGCCCAGCCCGAACTGCTAGGCCAGTCCCCTCTGCACAGAAAACCAAGCAACCCCGGACATGTTTCGGCCTTGTTGGAACTCCTCAGTGAGGTGCAGCCTGGTTCCCTGTGGCGCAGCGAGCAAGGGACCCACGTCTGGGCATACCCTCTCTCACATGGAGAAACAAACTGACCACAAAAGTGATGGGTGGAAGGTTTTGAATGAATCTAAACCACTGGCAATTGCTCTGGGCAACCTTCCACACCACCCTTTTTTAGCCCGTCTGCGCCATTGCAAAAGGGGACCAGCCATGTGCAAATCAGTCAGCAGCTGCCGCCACCGAAGGTAGCAGCCCAGCCCGAACTGCTAGGCCAGGTCCCCTCTGCACAGAAAACCAAGCAACCCCAGACATGTTTCGGCCTTGTTGGACCTCCTCAGTGAGGTGCAGCCTGGTTCTCTGTGGCACAGCAAGCAAGGGACCCACGTCTGGGCATACCCTCTCTCACATGGAGAAACAAACTGACCACAAAAGTGATGGGTGGAAGGTTTTGAATGAATCTAAACCACTGGCAATTGCTCTGGGCAACCTTCCACACCACCGTTTTTTAGCCCGTCTGTGCCATTGCAAAAGGGGCCCAGCCATGTGCAAATCAGTCAGCAGCTGCCGCCACCGAAGGTAGCAGCCCAGCCCGAACTGCTAGGCCAGGTCCCCTCTGCACAGAAAACCAAGCAACCCCAGACATGTTTCAGCCTTGTTGGACCGCCTCAGTGAGGTGCAGCCTGGTTCCCTGTGGTGCAGCGAGCAAGGGACCCACGTCTGGGCATACCCTCTCTCGCATGGAGAAACAAACTGACCACAAAAGTGATGGGTGGAAGGTTTTGAATGAATCTAAACCACTGGCAATTGCTCTGGGCAACCTTCCACACCACCGTTTTTTAGCTCGTCTGCGCCATTGCAAAAGGGGACCAGCCATGTGCAAATCAGTCAGCAGCTGCCGCCACCGAAGGTAGCAGCCCAGCCCGAACTGCTAGGCCAGGTCCCCTCTGCACAGAAAACCAAGCAACCCCAGACATGTTTCGGCCTTGTTGGACCTCCTCAGTGAGGTGCAGCCTGGTTCCCTGTGGCGCAGCGAGCAAGGGACCCATGTCTGGGCATACCCTCTCTCACAAGGAGAAACAAACTGACCACAAAAGTGATGGGTGGAAGGTTTGGAATGAATCTGAACCACTGCCAATTGCTCTGGGCAACCTTCCACACCACCGTTTTTTTAGCACATCTGCGCCATTGCAAAAGGGGACCAGCCATGTGCAAATCAGTCAGCAGCTGCCGCCACCGAAGATAGCAGCCCAGCCCGAACTGCTAGGCCAGGTCCCCTCTGCACAGAAAACCAAGCAACCCCAGACATGTTTCAGCCTTGTTGGACCTCCTCAGTGAGGTGCAGCCTGGTTCCCTGTGGTGCTGCGAGCAAGGGACCCACGTCTGGGCATACCCTCTCTCGCATGGAGAAACAAACTGACCACAAAAGTGATGGGTGGAAGGTTTTGAATGAATCTAAACCACTGCCAATTGCTCTGGGCAACCTTCCACACCGCCGTTTTTTTAGCCCATCTGCGCCATTGCAAAAGGGGACCAGCCATGTGCAAATCAGTCAGCAGCTGCGCCACCGAAGGTAGCAGCCCAGCCCGAACTGCTAGGCCAGGTCCCCTCTGCACAGAAAACCAAGCTACCCCAGACATGTTTCAGCCTTGTTGGACCTCCTCAGTGAGGTGCAGCCTGGTTCCCTGTGGTGCAGCGATCAAGGGACCCACGTCTGGGCATACCCTCTCTCACATGGAGAAACAAACTGACCACAAAAGTGATGGGTGGAAGGTTTTGAATGAATCTAAACCACTGGCAAATGCTCTGGGCAACCTTCCAAACCACCGTTTTTTAGCCCGTCTGCGCCATTGCAAAAGGGGACCAGCCATGTGCAAATCAGTCAGCAGCTGCCGCCACCGAAGGTAGCAGCCCAGCCCGAACTGCTAGGCCAGGTCCCCTCTGCACAGAAAACCAAGCAACCCCAGACATGTTTCAGCCTTGTTGGACCTCCTCAGTGAGGTGCAGCCTGGTTCCCTGTGGTGCAGCGAGCAAGGGACCCACGTCTGGGCATACCCTCTCTCGCATGGAGAAACAAACTGACCACAAAAGTGATGGGTGGAAGGTTTTGAATGAATCTAAACCACTGGCAATTGCCCTGGGCAACCTTCCACACCACCGTTTTTTAGCCCGTCTGCGCCATTGCAAAAGGGGACTAGCCATGTGCAAATCAGTCAGCAGCTGCCGCCACCGAAGGTAGCAGCCCAGCCCGAACTGCTAGGCCAGGTCCCCTCTGCACAGAAAACCAAGCAACCCCAGACATGTTTCGGCCTTGTTGGACCTCCTCAGTGAGGTGCAGCCTGGTTCCCTGTGGCGCAGCGAGCAAGGGACCCATGTCTGGGCATACCCTCTCTCACATGGAGAAACAAACTGACCACAAAAGTGATGGGTGGAAGGTTTTGAATGAATCTAAACCACTGCCAATTGCTCTGGGCAACCTTCCACACCGCCGTTTTTTTTAGCCCATCTGCGCCATTGCAAAAGGGGACCAGCCATGTGCAAATCAGTCAGCAGCTGCCGCCACCGAAGGTAGCAGCCCAGCCTGAACTGCTAGGCCAGGTCCCCTCTGCACAGAAAACCAAGCTACCCCAGACATGTTTCAGCCTTGTTGGACCTCCTCAGTGAGGTGCAGCCTGGTTCCCTGTGGTGCAGCGAGCAAGGGAACCACGTCTGGGCATACCCTCTCTCGCATGGAGAAACAAACTGACCACAAAAGTGATGGGTGGAAGGTTTTGAATGAATCTAAACCACTGGCAATTGCTCTGGGCAACCTTCCACACCACCCTTTTTTAGCCCGTCTGCGCCATTGCAAAAGGGGACCAGCCATGTGCAAATCAGTCAGCAGCTGCCGCCACCGAAGGTAGCAGCCCAGCCCGAACTGCTAGGCCAGGTCCCCTCTGCACAGAAAACCAAGCAACCCCAGACATGTTTCGGCCTTGTTGGACCTCCTCAGTGAGGTGCAGCCTGGTTCTCTGTGGCACAGCAAGCAAGGGACCCACGTCTGGGCATACCCTCTCTCACATGGAGAAACAAACTGACCACAAAAGTGATGGGTGGAAGGATTTGAATGAATCTAAACCACTGGCAATTGCTCTGGGCAACCTTCCACACCACCGTTTTTTAGCCCGTCTGTGCCATTGCAAAAGGGGCCCAGCCATGTGCAAATCAGTCAGCAGCTGCCGCCACCGAAGGTAGCAGCCCAGCCCGAACTGCTAGGCCAGGTCCCCTCTGCACAGAAAACCAAGCAACCCCAGACATGTTTCAGCCCTGTTGGACCTCCTCAGTGAGGTGCAGCCTGGTTCCCTGTGGTGCAGCGAGCAAGGGACCCACGTCTGGGCATACCCTCTCTCGCATGGAGAAACAAACTGACCACAAAAGTGATGGGTGGAAGGTTTTGAATGAATCTAAACCAGTGGCAATTGCTCTGGGCAACCTTCCACACCACCGTTTTTTAGCTCGTCTGCGCCATTGCAAAAGGGGACCAGCCATGTGCAAATCAGTCAGCAGCTGCCGCCACCGAAGGTAGCAGCCCAGCCCGAACTGCTAGGCCAGGTCCCCTCTGCACAGAAAACCAAGCAACCCCAGACATGTTTCGGCCTTGTTGGACCTCCTCAGTGAGGTGCAGCCTGGTTCCCTGTGGCGCAGCGAGCAAGGGACCCATGTCTGGGCATACCCTCTCTCACATGGAGAAACAAACTGACCACAAAAGTGATGGGTGGAAGGTTTGGAATGAATCTAAACCACTGCCAATTGCTCTGGGCAACCTTCCACACCACCGTTTTTTTAGCACATCTGCGCCATTGCAAAAGGGGACCAGCCATGTGCAAATCAGTCAGCAGCTGCCGCCACCGAAGGTAGCAGCCCAGCCCGAACTGCTAGGCCAGGTCCCCTCTGCACAGAAAACCAAGCAACCCCAGACATGTTTCAGCCTTGTTGGACCTCCTCAGTGAGGTGCAGCCTGGTTCCCTGTGGTGCTGCGAGCAAGGGACCCACGTCTGGGCATACCCTCTCTCGCATGGAGAAACAAACTGACCACAAAAGTGATGGGTGGAAGGTTTTGAATGAATCTAAACCACTGCCAATTGCTCTAGGCAACCTTCCACACCGCCGTTTTTTTAGCCCATCTGCGCCATTGCAAAAGGGGACCAGCCATGTGCAAATCAGTCAGCAGCTGCGCCACCGAAGGTAGCAGCCCAGCCCGAACTGCTAGGCCAGGTCCCCTCTGCACAGAAAACCAAGCTACCCCAGACATGTTTCAGCCTTGTTGGACCTCCTCAGTGAGGTGCAGCCTGGTTCCCTGTGGTGCAGCGAGCAAGGGACCCACGTCTGGGCATACCCTCTCTCGCATGGAGAAACAAACTGACCACAAAAGTGATGGGTGGAAGGTTTTGAATGAATCTAAACCACTGGCAAATGCTCTGGGCAACCTTCCACACCACCCTTTTTTAGCCCGTCTGCGCCATTGCAAAAGGGGACCAGCCATGTGCAAATCAGTCAGCAGCTGCCGCCACCGAAGGTAGCAGCCCAGCCCGAACTGCTAGGCCAGGTCCCCTCTGCACAGAAAACCAAGCAACCCCAGACATGTTTCGGCCTTGTTGGACCTCCTCAGTGAGGTGCAGCCTGGTTCCCTGTGGAGCTGCATCTCTTGGAGCCGCAGGGAGTGGTGGCATGACTGCACCAACACATGGCAGAACATCCTGCCGAAGTGGCGCACCCCTGCCTCTTCCCCTTCTGCAGCCACCTGGGCACCCTGGACTCCGCCTACTCCCCGGTCACCCTAGCCACGGCCCTGACCACACCCACCACATGGAGGACGCCCAACTGAGGCGCCCCTCAACTTTCGTGGCCTCCCAACCATGGTACAGATGTAGTAGTGCCAATGGGAGGTGTACATGACAATTGTCCTGGGCAATTAGGGTGAAGGGGGTGGGGTACTAGATGTAATTAGCCCCCCTGTGCACCTGCAAGGCTGTATGTGACCCCGGTGAGAAAATGACGGGTCATGCAACGCTCAGGCATCCCAAAACTGCAGTAAAACCGTGCACGCAACCCCGGTAGCCTATATGTGTGGAATTAAACTCCTGCAGTACGCAGTGGCACCCAGGGACACAAAAAACACATACGCGTGGGACACACAGGCTACGATGACCTTGAAAACGGGTAAGCGATGCACAGGGGGACCCGCAGTGGAAAGAATAGCAAGCACGACTCACCGCCTGACTAGCGTGGGAAAGTAAAATATGCATAGGCAAGACCCTGCCAAAAGAAGGAGTATGTCCTCGATCCGCATGAAACAACAAGAAGTAGCAACACATGCGCTGGTCTCCACGAAAAGCATGTACAGTGAACTGCTGGGCCGCACTCACCTTTAACCCGTGCTGAGGGAAACGCCCACGGGCGTCACGTTACTTACGCGCTTAGGCCCTTTCCTCGAATTACACGCATTCAGACGCGGACGTGCTGTTTTTGCATGTGGGGATTCACTATGCACCCATGCCGAGGGAAACACCTGCACACATCACGTCACTTACACGCTTATGCACTAAGGGCCTTTCCTCAAATTACATGCTCACGTGCTGTTTTTTCACATGCAGATTCACTCTGCATCATGTATTGGTTGTGTTATAAATTCCTTTTATTTTTGTGATATTAGAGCCACAAAGGCTCTAATATCACAAAAATAAAAGGAATTTATAACTCTGATCATAACTACTTGCCTATTCCATTATTTTTCGGCGCAGTACGAAGGTATAGCTCAACACAACCAATACATATTGTCACATACGGAGTGGAGGGGCTCTAAGTCTCCGTAGTAGCTAAACCTGGTGCGACGCAAGATCTCTAACGTCACCTTAACTCTCAAGGACAAATCCTTCTAATTCAACGGGGCGCGTAGGTACCGCAACAGGTGTCATCACAAACAGTCCCTCACTAGCAATTCACTCTGCATCAAGCTGGCCAAGTGACAACACACGGAAGACCACGCTCCTGCCCAGAAGGCAATTTTCCTGCCCCCCAGAGCCCCGAGCCACCTCCCACAAGCCATCTGCTGTTGCCTGCCTGCCTGCTGGCCACGTGCCCTGCTATTTGGTGCCTGCACATCAGCCATCTGCAGGGGTCCAGTTGCCTGCACCACCCCTGCTGGAACAGAAGACTCCCAACTTCAGTTCTATCGCTCCACAGCCCAGCACCAGGACCCAGTTGCCCACCCACACCTGCCTCGGGGGTTGCCATGTCAGGCCAAACTCCATCTGGGACCAGTAGCGACCCCCCCGGCAGAGAGGCAGAGGGCTGCCAGCTTCACTGCAGGAGAAGTTGGCATCCTGGTGGAGCAAGTCTTGGTGCATTATGATGCCCTCTTCAGACGACCATGCGCCGACACAGATGGATGGAAGAGGATCTGGATGGACATCGTGGGTGCCATCAATGCGGAGGGGGTGGCAACCCGCGACCTGCAACACGTCCATAAGCGCTGGGAGGACTTCAGGTCCAGGACCCTTAGGAAGGCCCAGTACCTCTTGGATGCAGCGTATGCAGTGGGGTGCCGGGTCCGCCTTACCACCAACCAGATGAGGGTCCTGAAATGCATCACCCAGCGCTTGACCTCCTGGTCCTCGAGAGGCAGACCCATCTGGAGTCGAGCGGTAAGTGTCCATGTGTACTCATTGGACGCAGTGCATGTTGAGGTGTGCCAGGAGTGTTCAGCTTGGAAATATGTCTGAAATGGCCCATGTATGGATGTGTATGTGCAGTGACATGGCCATGCTGCATGTGAGTCCAGTCATGTGTGAGGCAAATCAATGGTGTGTCTGTTCCAAAGCATGACGTACAACTGCATGTTGAGATGCACACATGTTAGCATTTCTGTGTATGTAATATGCCATGGTTGGGGTGTGACACATGGATGTTGGTTCCACATTCATGTACATGCACGGCATACAGGTGTGTGTGTGTGTTTGACATGTGTGTGACTGTGATACCCCATGGATGCATGTGACACAGACATGTAGGTACCGGATTGGCAGATGTGACATAGTTGCCGATGATTGCACTGTGACAGGTGGTGGAAATTTACAGATGCATTTCTGTCTGGTGGCGTGTGTGCATGTGTTCGGCACTCCCCATGTTGCTTGTGATGTCATGCCATCCTTTGGATGTTCTTGCAGTTGTGTGTGTATGGATGATTTCTGTTAATTTGTGCATGTGTGTGGGTTCAAATGATATGAGTGTTGCGGAGTGTGATGCCATCTGTGAAGTTTGACACTGCCACTCATGTGTAACTGTCATGTGTGTATCAGACCATTGTACAGTGCCCTGATGTCTGTGTTCTATCTCTCCATGTCTGCAGCGTCAACTGATGAAGAGGGCGGAGACGGTACTGTGGAGCACAGTGGCAGGGATCCCACCGCCAGCCGGAGACGCAAGGGCCAGCTCCCCTCCCAGGTACTGATATCTTCCGGGAGTGAGGAGTCTGGTGCCGCGTCCATGGCCACAGCTGCCGAGGGAAGGTCCAAGAGGCGGAGGTTGGAGGTGGACTCCTCAGCAGCAGTAGGGGCAGCTGAGCCCTCACAGGGGCCAACGGAGGAAGATGGCACTGAGTCATCCAGGTTGGTGGGGAGGAGGCTGTGGAAGCCCCACGCACGGGGCCTGGAAGGGGGGATTCTACTGGTGCTAGTGGTGCAGTCCAGTGGCAGGGACAGGAGGCAGCACAGGCTTTCACAGAAGTGCCTCTATGTAATCCTTTCCCCGATCCTGTCACTTCATCATCCGGCACCAGCAGGGATGCCTTCGTCCAGACTCGTTTTCAGGGAGGGGATGCAACTTCCTCTCCCTGCAAACGTGGCAATCCCTGACCGGATTGAGCCTGTCCTAGCTGGTGTGGAATTGCGCCAACGTGGTATTCGGGATGATGTGCAGGGTTCTCATGAGGATAATGAACGTCATTTTGAATACCTGTTTGGCTGCATCACACTACTAGGACATGTCGTAGGCACTGGGATGCTCTGTGTGCAGGATCTTCTTGCGACCACCTCCTCAACTGAACCCCCTATGTGCCAGTCATCCTCCATGCCATCTTCCCCCCCAAGTATCACCTGGGCCACCTGTAGAGCTGCCCCTAAGCCAGCAGCCAGGCTGGTAGAGGACACATCCCTGCCACAGTCAGGAGTCGGAGGTCCAGCGCGGGTGGCCTCCCCACCAACTGGACCCCAGCAAATGGAGGACGTGCAGTCATCAACAAGCAGGGCATGTGCACGGTGGCACCAGAGGATTCCATCAGCCTGGATGCCATTGTGGTGCCAGAGGCAGTTGCATTGGAGGCAGCAGCAGGCTCAGCTTGGGAGCCATCATGGTTTGGGGCCATAAACATCGCGGGGGCAGGTATCGGCCACCGGGCAGGAGGACCCAGGATTGGGAGTGTCTTCCTTGTGGCAGCGGTTGAGCCAGCAAATAGATGCAGAGTGGAGGCGGGCAGAGATGGCACGGCTCTCAATGGTCAGGGCGGAGAACTCCATGCACCTGGCTTTGAGGCAGGTCGAGTGCAATGAGGCATCTCGCAGGGAGTTGGAGGATGCCATGGCTGCATCCCTGCGAGACCTTGAGGCCAGGGAACAGGCCCGCCTCCGGAACATCGGCATGGAGTTTGATGATGCCCTGGCCCAGGACATCGAAAGGTGAGCCGTCGGACTAGCCCTCCACCTTTGTATATAGTTATTTATGTTTAGGTTTCATTTAATTTTTTAATGATTTGGAGTACACAGACTTTGCTCCACTTTTTGTATATAGTTGTGTTTTACATAGTGTTTTTTGTAGGTTTCATTTTGTTTTGGGATCATGGACCCTTCAGACTTTCATTGTAAATAGTTCTGCACGTGTACATACTTTCTTTTTTACATCATCCCATGGAGTAATAGTTTTTTATGCTTTTCAATTTTTTATTTTTTTCTATGGACTTTGGAAATGGACCACTTTTTATTTTTCATGTGTTGGGTTTTCATTTTTCCTTGGATTCTACTTCCTTTTTCAGATTGCATTTGTTAAATATTCATTTGCATGTGTGGTTTTCATTTTGTCATTTTGTTTTATTTTTAATACATTTCCTGATTCTTTATTATTGATGTGGTCTACTCTCATTGGTTTCGTGCATGTCTCTATGAGCATTGGCTCAGTCATGTGTTGCCACTGTGTGGCTCTGTAAGACATTTATTCATGGACATGCCAGTTCTTTTCAGACTCTCATGGCATGGGTAATTTACTAGGGAGTGGGTGCAGTGGATGGTTGCGTGTTTGTACTGGGGGTCGGGGGGCAATTGGGTTGGCATTAGGGCCATGGGTCTGTATTGTTATGAAGTGGTGTTTGAGGGGACATGAGTCGGGGCCTGCTGGCAGGTTGCCATCAATGGAGGTGGGGTAGAGAGACGTGTCGGGGCCTGCTGGCAGGTGCCCATCACTGGTGGGGGGGACATGTATTGGGGCTTGTTGGCAGGTGCCCACTGTCACTGGTGGGGGGACATGAGTCAGGGCCTGCTGGCAGGTTGCTGTCAATGGGAGTGGGGTGGAGGGACATGTGTCGGAGCCTGCTGGCATGTGCTTGTCACTGGTGGGGGGGCATGAGTCGGGTACTGCTGGCAAGTGCCTGTCACTGGTGGGGGGACATGTGTCGGGGCCTGCTGGCAGGTGCCAGTCACTGGAGGGGGGACATGTGTTGGGCATGCTGGCAGGTTCTGGCAGGTGCCCATCACTGGTGGGGGGGACATATGTTGGGCCTGCTGGCAGGTGCCCGTCACTGGTGGGGGGACATGAGTCGCTGCCTGCTGGCAGGTTGTCGTCAATGGGGGTGGGGTGGAGGGACATGTGTCGGGGCCTGCTGGCAGGTGCCCATTACTTGTGGGGGGGATATGTGTCAGGGCCTGCTGGCAGGTTCCCGTCACTGCTGTGGGGGACATGAGTCGGGGCCTGCGGGCAGGTGCCTGTCACTGGTGTGGCGGACATGAGTCGTGGCCTGCTGGCAGGTTGCCATCAATGCGGGTGGGGTGGAGGGAGATGAGTCAGGGTCTGCTGGCAGGTGCCCATCACTGGTGGGGGGGACATGTGTCAAGCCTGATAGCAAGTGCCCGTCACTGCTGTGGGGGACATGAGTCGGGGCCTGCTGGCAGGTGCCCGTCACTGGTGGGGGGACATGTGTCGGGGCCTGCTGGCAGGTGCCCATCACTGGTGGGGGGACATGAGTCGGGGCCTGCTAGCAGGTGCCCGTCACTGGTAGGGGGGACATGTGTTGGGCCTGCTGGCAAGTGCCTGTCACTGGTGGGGGGACATGTGACGGGGCCTGCTGGCAGGTGCCCGTCAATGGTGGGGGGGACATGTGTCAAGGCCTGCTGGCAAGTGCCCGTCACTGCTGTGGGGGGACATGAGTCGGGGCCTGCTGGCAGGTGCCCATCACTGGTGGGGTGGACATGAGTCGGGGCATGCTGGCAGGTTGCCGTCAATGGGAGTGGGGTGGAGGGACATGAGTCGGGGCCTGCTGGCAGGTGCCCATCACTGGTGGAGGGACATGTGTCGGGGCCTGCTGGCAGGTGCCCGTCACTGGTGGGGGGGACATGAGTCGGGGCATGCTGGCAGGTGCACGCCACTGGTGGGGGGACATGTGTCACAGCCTGCTAGCAGGTGCCCGTCACTGGTGGGGGGGACATGTGTTGGGCCTGCTGGCAAGTGCCTGTCACTGGTGGGGGGACATGTGTCAGGGCCTGCTGGCAGGTGCCCTTCACTAGTGGGGGGGACATGAGTCGGGGCCTGCTGGCAGGTGCCCGTCACTGGTGGGGGGGACATGAGTCGGGGCCTGCTGGCAGGTTGCTGTCAATGGGGGTGGGGTGAAGGGACATGTGTCGGGGCCTGCTGGCAGGTGCCCGTCACTGGTGGGGGGACAAGAGTTGGGGCCTGCTGGAAGGTGCCTGTCACTGGTGGGTTGGACTTGTGTTGGGGCTCACAATTGCATGGTGCCATGTGGACTGCCTGCGGGGCATGTCCAGGGGTGTAGGGTGGTCCCCTGTGGTGTGGACTGACTGCAGGGCATGGACATGGGTGATGGGCTGACTGCAGGGCTAGCACCCTCCCAGCCGCGTGTGCACTTCTGCGCTTGAATCCATGAATTACCCACTTTGTATCACAGATGGCACTTTATTTACAGTGCTGCTACATTGTGATTCTTAATTGTGTGTAAAAACATGGTTAGCTGTGGACACTAGCCCAGGCACTAGCTTTGTTCCAAATATTCTCTGGTTTTATGGAACGTGGAGATTAAATTGCAACTAGACTTTATATCTATGAATAGTTGGTACTATCCCAATTACAAACTCAAGTTGCTCAAGTTTATCCTTTGATAAACTTAGCACTAAATGGTAACTGTATTTGTAAGATACATCAATGGACCTACTATTCCTGTAGTACATAGTGTTTGTATCTACTGTGAGGACTTATTTTTAATTGCATTTCTTTAATGTACAAAATATTTTTGTTTCAAAACTTATACTTTTTAATCAGACACAACAATTCATACAGTCATATACTTTAAAGAACAGAAGAGCGAGAGAACAAAAAAAATGTATAAATTACACAATCGTAATATTGGTCATAAAAAATATGAATTCTTTATTATATATTGAAGCTTTTTAAAACCTTGTATTGATTCATTCCCCAAGCTCACTATTCATTCATTCAGTCAACAGTCTTAATCAGTTTCAGAGGATTACTAATTCATTATTATTACATACAAGTGCTATTTACAAACCTGTGTTCATTCATTCCTAAAGTTCACTGCTCAATAATTCAATCAACAATATTACTCATTTTCAGAACGTTCATTGCTCTAATCACCATGGAAGAGGCATAGCCTTGTAAGATGTAGATACAATAGACAAATTGGGAGAAGAGGTCTTCTCTGAGTTTCTAAAGGGCCTCAAAGTTGATCATTAAATGTTTGTAACGCTCACCTGACTCCCACGGAGGCGCTGGTCTAGTCTGGGTTGCTGTGGCCTCTTCGAGAGTGATGCGCAGAACTCAGAACACCGCCTGAACAGGACCCTCAAATCTTGTTTGTCTGGTCAGTAGGAATATCCTTCTGCAGATGAGAAAGGGGATTAACAGTCTGCAGAATAGTGTGCTTGCTCCCCCCTTCCTCCCTTCGTTCTTCTGTAACTTCCTCCAAAATCCCCGGTTGAAGCTCACCTTATGGTTTGAAAGGATGAACTCTCCATCCTGCTTCTGGTGCAGGGGCGCGTGTTTGTCCAGTTACTTCACTGGTTTTCAGAATGGCGCTGGCAAAATCCACTTGACTTTTCCAAGCGGAACGCCGTAAGTATGAAGATTACAAAAGTTCAAGTGTTGAGCCTCCTTTTCTGTTGCCTTCCTAACCTGTGATCTGTCCTTTATTTCAGGTGCAGAATGAAGGCGATGCGTTGAGGGATTGAATTGCCGATGGTAAACTCAGGTGAGTTAGCGATGGGGGCGATCCCTCTTAATGTCTTTATATTCCCCCAGTAATGTCTTTTGTCCTTTCCACATAGGGGCCGGGGTGCGGTACCTGCCAACGAAGCGGCGCCAACCCGAAATGAGGAATGGTCCACCAACAGAAGACCGGTAAGTGTTATGGCGGAAAATTAGGCTTTCCTCATATGTTCCTTCTGCTCACCTTTTGTCTCTTCTTCTCTCCCCTAGGCGCAGAGATGTGGCGACCGGTGCAGACAGTCGCGGTGGAGCCAGAAGAACTCCCGAGGACAGGTGAGTGAAGCGCGGTGGTGCAGCGAGCAACGCGGTGCTTTTAAATGAAAGTCTTTTCTCAGGAACGCTGGGGTGAAGGTTCCAGATGCAGGTAAGAAGTTTGATAAAATTCTTGGTTTTCACCTTTCTCTTCTCTTCTTTCCTTACAGGTGTTCCAGGATCGAGGCGGGCGTGGCTGGAGACCAGATGCAGGAGCAGACATGGTGAGCATTCAGCTGCTTGGATGCAGAACAACGTGAAGCGTGAGCTACTGTCTGGGCGTAGCTTAAATATCCCCCAAAGTAGTTCCAGGTAAATATCCTTCCCTGGCCACGCCCGAGTGGCAAAATAGTCCCAATGAAAAAATAGTCCCTTTCAGGTCTCAGTGAGGCCTGAATCTTGCAGCATGGTCTGCATCAGGTAAGTGCACAAAACACCTTCCTTTATGAGCCTGGCGCCTATGGCGCCAGGACTGATGTCCAACATGAGCCTGGCGCCAACGGCGCCAGGAAAGATTCCAAAGAGCCCCTATAAGGGGCCGCTGGGCTTTTACCCGGGGGCATGATGCCTGCTCCCGGGGGTGCTGGGCCTGGCCTGGTGCTCCGGGGGTAGGCATCATGACAGCACTCCCCCCCAAGGCCCCTCCCACGGTCGTTCCCTCTGGAGGTTTTGGTTTGTTTGGGAAATTCTGATGGAACCTTTTTACCAGCCGAGGTGCATGTACGTGGTCGCTGGGTTCCCAAGACCTTTCCTGAGGCCCGTACCCTTTCCAATCAATTAGATAGAAAAGTTTTGATTTTGAGATCTTAGAATCCAAAATGTTCTTCACCTCAAATTCAGGCTCCCCATCTATCTGGATTGGTTCTGGTGGCTTTATTAATCTGGTTCCTGGTTGCACTGGTTTCAAAAGTGACACATGAAAAACAGGGTGAATCTGCATGTTAGCTGGTAGATCGAGCTTAACTGCCACTGGGTTAATTATAGCTTTGATCGAGTAAGGGCCCAAATACCTTGGATTAAAAGTTTGAGGTCCCTTGAGCAATAAGTGTTTGGTAGTCAACCATACTTGATGACCTATTTGGTATGGAGGTGCCTCACTCCGATGCAGATCCGCATTCTTTTTGTATTTCCCTTCCGCTTGTTGCAAATGTGCAGTTGCATCCTTGAAGGCTTGAGTTATCGTGGAATGCAAATGGTCCACTGCAGGCATTTCAAGGCTCAGAGGTGAGTCCAGGTCTGAAGTACGAGGGTGATGTCCATATAGGGTATAAAAGGGGCTTTGTCCAGTTCCAGAGTGTACCGAGTTATTGTATGCACATTCAGCCACCCATAAAATATCCTTCCAATTACCCTTCGATTGGTGCAACATACATCGTAGGTATTGTTCAAGGGTCTGGTTCGTTCTCTCCGTCTGCCCATCGGTCTGTGGGTGGTGCCTGGTTGAGAGTCTTACGTCGATTTGTGCCAGTTGACAACACTTTCTCCAAAAATGAGAAATAAACTGGCTTCCCCGGTCGGAGACTAGTATGGACGGGAATCCATGCAAACGGATGATATTTTCGAGGAATGCCTTGGCTAGGACAGAAGCTGAAGGTAATCCTTTCAACGGAATAAAATGGGCCATCTTGGAAAATAAATCCACCACAACCAGAATAGTATTGTATCCATTACAAGGGGGCAGGTCCGTGATAAAATCTAGTGACAAGGTGTGCCATGGTGCTGGTAGAATGTCTAAAGGCTGAAGAAGACCGGCGGGTTTTGTCTTTTGGCCTTTGTTTTGGGCGCAAACTCCACAGGACATCACAAAAGATTTAATATCCTTTCGCCAGGAAGGCCACCAGAATTGTCGTTTAATTTTTTCCTCAGTTTTGGCAATGCCAGGATGTCCTTCCATGAGGGTATCATGATGACGGGAAATAACCAGTTCTTGCAATTCCTTTTCTGGCAGAAATAAGCGTCCTTGGAAGTAAGGTAGGCCATCGTTGACCGAAAAGTAAGACCCCCTTTGGATCCAACCCTGCAAGGCTGTAGAGTCCAGGAGTTGTTTTACCCGTGCTTGAATGTCTTCAAGGGTTTGTAAAGAGGTTATCCCCAAAATTCTTTGTTCGGGAATTATCGGCACAGGTTCTGAGTTTCTGTCTATTTATCCCATTCCTATTTGAGATAGCGCGTCCGCTTTGCCATTCTTACAGCCGGGGCGGTAAGTGATTACAAAATCGAACTCAGCAAAGAACAAAGCCCATCGGAGCTGACGTGACGATTGTGCCTTGGCAGTTTTTAAATATTGTAAGTTTCGGTGATCAGTGATCATGGTGATGGTATGCCTGGCGCCAAGAAGATAATGCCGCCAAGCCTTAAAGGTGGACTTAATGGCTAATAATTCCTTGTCGGTGATTGCATAATTTACCTCAGGCGGTGAGAACTTTCTGGACCAAAATGCTACGGGTGCAGTTGGTTGGTTTCAGGGTCTCTCGGAGACAGGACAGCTCCCATGGCTAAGCTGGACGCCTCGGTTTCGACTACATAAGGGAGATCGGGACGCGGGTGCTTCAAAATAGGTGCGGACGTGAATTTAGCTTTCAATTCCTGAAAGGCCTGTTCGGCTTCCTCGGTCCATTCGAAGCGTTTATTTTTTCGCAAGAGTGCAGTGATGGGTTGTACCACACGTGAAAATTCCGGGATAAATCTGCGATAAAAATTAGCAAAACCAAGCATGCTTTGGACACCTTTCACTGAACTAGGTGATGGCCATTTGAGGATGGCATCCACTTTTCGTGAGTCCATTCGGACCCCTTTAGGTGTCAGGATGAATCCAAGAAACTCAACCTCGGTGGTATGGAAAACACACTTTTCCAGCTTTGCAAACAGTTTGTGCTGGCGCAGTTTCTCAAGGACAGCCCTGACATGCTTTCTGTGATCAGATTCCGAAGAGGAGTACACAAGAATGTCATCGATATATACGACAACACAAACATCGATGAGTTCCCGAAGGACATCGTTCATGAAGAATTGGAAGGCAGCAGGCGCGTTGCACAACCCGAAAGGCATCACCTGGTATTCGAATAATCCATATTTTGTACGGAAGGCCGTTTTCCATTCGTCGCCTTCTTTTACTCGCACCAGATGATAAGCCCCCCGGAGATCTAACTTGGTGTATATGCAAGCGTCCTTCACCTGGTCAAGGAGTTCAGGGATCAGAGGCAGAGGGTAACGGTTTTTAACAGTTATCTGGTTCAATGCGCGGTAGTCGATACAAGTTCTAAGGTCGCCTTCTTTTTTGGGCACGAAGAACAAAGCCGAGGATGCCGGAGACTTTGACGGGCGAATTAAACCATTGGCTAGGTATTGATCTAAATATTGTCTCAAATGCAGATTCTCAGGTTCAGTAAGGGCATAAATCCTGCTACAAGGGGGTTGTGCACCGGCACCAGATCGATTTGGCAATCGTACGATCTGTGGGGAGGTAACGTGTTGGCCTGTTCCTTTTGGAAGACGTCCTGAAAGTCTTGGTATTCCGGAGGTAGTTGCATGGAGACAGAGGTTACAGACGCTAGACTAATCTTCAGATTTTCTGGGTAGCAGGTTTGTGCACAACCCGGGAAGGTTATTCTCTTCACTCGCCAATCAATTTGAGGATTATGTGTCTCTAACCAAGAGATTCCGAGAATAACCTGAAACTGTGGAGCCTTGAGTACATCAAACACAACTGCCTCCCGATGGCCGTCTGGACCTATAAGTGTCACCTCAGCAGTGGAATGTGTTACCGGTCCAGAGGCAATTTCGGTTCAATCGACTGTGGTGATGACATCTTTGCTGGTTTTAGGACGCAGAGGGAGGTTAATCCTAGAGACCAATTCACGATCCACATAATTTCTTATAGCCCCACTATCGATGTATGCATTTATTGCATGCAACCGCTTAGGCTGTTCCGGATCTACGAGGACCATTGGCACAATGAAATGCGAGGTCCGAGAGTTCGTTTTCAAGCTCGGCAAGCGGACCCCTACGCTTGTCGGGAGTGGTCGTTTCCCGAAACAGAGTCTTCATGGTTTTTATCAGCGGCTCCTACCACCTTCTTTTGCGGTTTTTCAGGGCAATCTCGTAGAAAGTGTCCAGAGGACCCACAATAAAGACATAATTGCATCTGCCGTCTTCTTTCAAGTTCTTTTTGAGTTAAAGGTCCTTTAACCCCTCCGATTTGAATAGGCTCAGAGACATCAGCACCCTTGGGGTTAGCGTGGGTCTTGACCAACACCCGGGTCTCAAGCTTGGACCATCTGCTTTTCTGTTTTGAATTCTGTGATCCAATTGGACCACAGATATATTCTGTGCATTCTTGGGGCGGATTTACAACTTGGGCCAGGACATCTTTAAATTCTCCGCGTAGACCTCCATAAAATAACATGATTCTTTTATCCTCTGGCCACCCAGTTTCCACAATTTGTCTATTAAAGTTTGCAATGTAGGATAGGAGGTCCTGATTGCCCTGTCGCAGGGATATGAGTTCGTCATCCAGAGCATGCCCCTGAGAGTGTCGAGCAAATAACCTTTGCATGCTTGCTTGAAATCCTTGAAAATCACGGAGAATCGGGTCATCTTGAGTAACCAGTGGAACTGACCAATCGGCAGCACAGCCGCTGAGATATGACAATATAAAGGCTACCTTGGTCTGGTCATTAGGGAAGGCCCCAGGTCTGCATAGGAAGTACAAGCGACACTGATTCATGAATACGGCGAATAGTTTGGGGTCCCCAGCAAAGCGTTCGGGTGGGGCCAGCGGCATGTTTCCAGGTAGATTAATCTGCAAAGGGTTACTGGGAACCACAGGAGCTGGGTTCCCCCCCGGAACCGGGTAGAGGAGTGTGTCCAGCTTGACCTTGCAAAAACTGTCTAGCCAGGTCATCAGTTCTTTCCTTTGATACAATCACTTCCCTCCTGAGAGCATTAGTCTCTTGACGAGCGGCGTGTACTTCGGCCCGTAATTCCCCCAGTAGTTGGGCCAACTGATCAGTCTCAGAAGTTTCCATAGCGCCTGGGTGGGAATTTGTAGGAAGGCTTTGCATTCTGTAACGCTCATCTGACTCCCACGGAGGCGCTGGTCTAGTCTGGGTTGCTGTGGCCTCTTCGAGCGTGATGCGCAGAACTCGGAACACCGACTGGACAGGACCCTCAAATCTTGTTTGTCTGGCCAGTAGGAATATCCTTCTGCAGATGAGAAAGGGGATTAACAGTCTGCAGAATAGTGTGCTTGCTCCCCCCTTCCTCCCTTCGTTCTTCTCTAACTTCCTCTGAAATCCCCGGTTGAAGCTCACCTTATGGTTTGAAAGGATGAACTCTCCATCCTGCTTCTGGTGCAGGGGCGCGTGTTTGTCCAGTTACTTCACTGGTTTTCAGAATGGCGCTGGCAAAATCCACTTGACTTTTCCGAGCGGAACGCCGTAAGTATGAAGATTACAAAAGTTCAAGTGTTGAGCCTCCTTTTCTGTTGCCTTCCTAACCTGTGATCTGTCCTTTATTTCAGATGCAGAATGAAGGCGATGCGTTGAGGGATTGAATTGCCGATGGTAAACTCAGGTGAGTTAGCGATGGGGGCGATCCCTCTTAATGTCTTTATATTCCCCCAGTAATGTCTTTTGTCCTTTCCCCATAGGGGCCGGGGTGCGGTACCTGCCAACGAAGCGGCGCCGACCGGAAATGAGGAATGGTCCACCAACAGAAGACCGGTAAGTGTTATGGCGGAAAATTAGGCTTTCCTCATATGTTCCTTCTGCTCACCTTTTGTCTCTTCTTCTCTCCCCTAGGCGCAGAGATGTAGCGACCGGTGCAGACAGTCGCGGTGGAGCCAGAAGAACTCCCGAGGACAGGTGAGTGAAGCGCGGCGCTGCAGCGAGCAACGCGGTGCTTTTAAATGAAAGTCTTTTCTCAGGAACGCTGGGGTGAAGGTTCCGGATGCAGGTAAGAAGTTTGATAAAATTCTTGGTTTTCACCTTTCTCTTCTCTTCTTTCCTTACAGGTGTTCCAGGATCGAGGTGGGCGTGGCTGGAGACCAGATGCAGGAGCAGACACGGTGAGGGTTCAGCTGCTTGGATGCAGAACAACGCGAAGCGTGAGCTACTGTCTGGGCGTGGCTTAAATAGCCCCCAAAGTAGTTCCAGGTAAGTATCCTTCCCTGGCCACGCCCGAGTGGCAAAATAGTCCCAATGAAATAATAGTCCCTTTCAGGTCTCAGGGAGGCCTGAATCTTGCAGCATGGTCTGCATCAGGTAAGTGCACAAAACACTTTCCTTTATGAGCCTGGCGCCTATGGCGCCAGGACTGATGTCCAACATGAGCCTGGCGCCAACGGCGCCAGACAGAGTCCAAAGAGCCCCTATAAGGGGCCGCTGGGTTTTTACCCGGGGGCATGATGCCTGCTCCCGGGGGTGCTGGGCCTGGCCTGGTGCTCCGGGGGTAGGCATCATGACAATGTTTGAGGTTTTCTTCTGCTATTGCTCAATGTCAACACTCTGCAGTTTTTTGGATTTCACGTATCAATTTTATCTCTCCAGTTCGGAGGATAATGAGTCGGAATCTTAGAAATATGTCTCTGAATCGACTATCCAGCGATTTCTGCAGAGTTCCTTTCTTTTTGCATTCAGTGTTTGTTTCTCTACTCAGACTGTATCAAGCTCTTTTATCACAGGTTGTGAAGACTTCTTTATTCAAGGTAAATACCATGTTTTCTGGTTTTCATAAATTCACGTGTTGGACTTGTGCTTCCCTAGGTGATCAAAGGACACTTGTGTGAATCAATGAATGCTTGGCTTAGTGAGGGACTGCTCCAGGTACTGAACATTGTGCCTGGAGAGACTTCTTGCAGTACACACACCTTTACATTTTCCAAAGGTTATCTTCTTTGTCTTGCAGAAATGTATATATCATGTTGACAGGTTTGACAATACATTTCTGCAGATTTTGATGGCATAGCAGACTGTTAAATGATTATTATGTTCTATTTAGCACTGATTCCATTAAACTGGCCTTCTAGCTAATTTTAAAATAACAGTAGTACATTGTATTTATGTGCAATGCAAACACATCCGCATTAAATGTTGCATTGATTTAACTGCTTTCATAGAGTCTGTTCACATATATATTCATGAAGATGATTTCTGCACTATACATTATCTCTGCCATGATACCAAGAGGTGGTGAATTATAGTTGTGAACGACTATTCAAAAAGTGCACATAACAACGATTTATATGTTCTTGGTATTTCAATATGTCAGTCTAGCAAGTGGCCGATCTGCAGGTATTTCTTCTTTTCTTGAAAGAACTATGTGTAAATAATGGGGAGAGCTGATTTTTCCAGTTCATTTTCGAGGTGGATCGTCTGAAAGGTATGTTTTAGACTGACCTGTGAAAATGTTCTTTAATGTATGTCAATTTTAATATGATATGATTTTTCCCTGGAATACTCTAAATTGGATTTCAACCATATTCTCTCACTATTCCAAAAGTCAATGTGTCCATTTGCATTGTGCATCATAGGTTGAAAAACATATCCAAGGCGTAACCTTTATTATCTGTATGCTACATGATGTGCCTTGATCCTAATATACTCTAGGTTCAGCCCACACTTGAATTGAAATAAAAGTCTCCCAAATGGAGTGTAGTCTCAGATTGAGGCCTATGGAATATGAAAGCTTTCACACATTTATTGAACTGTAAAAGTATGTATAGACTATGTAGAATGCATGTTGTAACCGTTCATCCTTCTTAGGTTCCTTATTAGTGAGTCTGGGAGTGTTATAATTGTAGAGGGTGCACGGAAAATATGCACCGGATTCCCCCTCGCAATTCTTAAATGTTTACCATGCAGATGGGTATTATTACAATGGTATACGTTCATATCATCCCTCCACACGTGAATGAACATTTCATGGCAGATATCTGCAGTGCTTTGCATAACATTTTTTGTTTACAGTTGAGAGTCAAGTGTTAGTGTTTTATTCTATCTGAGTTAATGGGCCAAATCAGCTTCAAGCAATTAGCACTGAAACCTCACTGTTTCCTTTGAACCTCTTCTGACAGAAAAGGCTGTAACCTTTGTAATTCACTATTTTCATACGTTTTCCTTAGCCTGAAACACACTAGAACTTCTACTGAATATCACACTCAAACTGTTTAAATTTGGAGAAGCCTCTTTGAATTCACAATCCACTAAAACATCTGTATTTGGTTGATTGGGCTATCCCACATCATAGTGGCTTGACATAACAATGTATCCATTTGAAGGGTTATACCATGTCACATAGCTAATATTAAAACATGTAATGGGTGTGGCAGCTAATTAGTATTCTGGAACTATGGTCTATCAATGGAGCATAGCAAGCTCTGTACATTCATGGGTTGCTGACGGTACATTGGAGAAATACCAGCATTTATGTTCACATCAGTCTCTGTATTTGCTTGCAGGTATTCCATAGTGGGGAGAACAAACTTAATATCATATTGGGAACTATAGTGGGGAACACATCATGCATTTCATTAAGCCTTGAGGTAGACATTATGGGGCTGATTCATGTAATTATTTGCGCCGAAAAACAGGGATTTGTGCGCCATTCTGCCCGCAAATCCCCATTTGTTAAACAGGGATTTGCAGGCAGAATGGCGCACAAATCCCTGTTTTTTGGCGCAAATAATTCCATGAATCAGCCCCTATGTTAGGTTGTGAGGTAGCTTGTGAAACTGTAAACATGGTGGGAGGTGGCAGCGTGACATTTAATGCAATTGATGTGCTTTCATTTCCGTTGTCCATAAATAAAACAATTTCTGGGGTCATTCTGGTCACATTTTTATGCAGACTCGTTAGATTTAAAGACATATTGCTACCTCCCCTCCATGTCCCCCTTACCTACCTTCTTTTATATGGGCCCCTCAGATAATAGTAGTACTGCAATAAATCCCCAAAACAAACATTGTTACTGTGTGTGAAGAACATTGCAATGAAATGAAGACCACAGTCATAGCTATACACACGGGTGGCACTTATCTTATTCCTACTGCAGTCTTAACTCAACATTGTTAACATTAAGTGGCGTCAACTCCAGCATTGTTGCACCTATGAAAAAACATAAAAAGGGCATTAATAAGGTTGCAGACGGGATGAGAGTGAGAAAGAAAGAGAGATTGAGAGAGAGAGAGAGAGAGAGAGAGAGAGAGAGAGAGAGAGAGCGAGAGAGAGAGGAGTTTATTTTCTACAAACTAATTTACATTTCACACTATGTCTATCACTCTTATTATTTACATAGTTTGCCGCTATCTCTTATCCACAGTAACCCTTCAAGGTACTGCACTGTTTGTTTGATTGTTATCCAGTGTTTCAGGTGCTACACTATCATGTGCCTTTCTGACATCTGAGAGGTGCATCCAGTACCTTAATCCCTTTACTTTTACAGTGAGAGGGGTATATTAGATTACCTCATATGGTCCATGGAACTTTGGAGAGTTCCATTTTCACACAAAGCTCCTTACATACACTAACTCTCCTGGCATCAGGTGATGTGCTGGGCTGTCTTGTGAATGGTGGTGCAATTTGCTTAGCAATGCATCTCACTGCCCTTGTGAGCTGTGAAAGGTACTCTTTGAATTTGTATCCTAACACAGTGTTACGCTCACCTGGTATCCAGGGGGACACCTTTATGCCCTGTTTGGCGGATTCACCCTGGACCTTCCCGATTCTGGACAATGCCTTCTATGGCGGTCGGGCCTGAAAACACAGGAGGACTGGTTTTAGGAACATATGTCGTTTCCTCCCACCAGCCCCCTGGACTCGATCTGTTGGCCGACTCCTCACCTTGTTATGATGTCTGGCGTGCTCTCCGTCCTGCCTTCTGTGCAGGGGCACGTAGTTTTCTGCGGGTTGAAGTGGCCGAGTCAACTTCACTGGTGCTAACCCATTCAAGTGTCTTTTAGGAGGTAAGTCTGGTTATAGCAGTCTTAAAATGTCCTTGCTTTCCTTTCTTGCTATTAATGTCTTTTCTTTGTTTGATTCCCCTTAGGTGTACAGAGGTTCGGTGGGTGCGCTACTTGTATCAGGCTCCTTGCAGGATGATGGACGCAGGAGCATATGATGGATGGTAGGTTAAGCGCGAAGTGTGGCGCGGTAATGTCTTTTATTGCTAACCTGCATTCTTTATTCCTTTTCAAATTGTGATGGTCTTTCCAGTCGTGTGAAGATTTCCAGAGCGGAACCGGTCAAGAAATGCCCAGCCAGGTGAGGATTTTGTGATTACTGCCGTGAATGCCGTGAGTAACCTGTTTTAACATTGTCCTTCTTTCTCTCTCCCTCCAGGTGCTTTGTTCCAGTGCGTGCGTGGTGTCCTGATGATGCTGCCAACTGGATGGAAGACCACGAGCAGTAGGAATCGACAGATGGAAAGTTGCAGGTAAGCAGAGACTGCTAATGATGTTCTTTTGTCTCCTCTGCAGGTCCGATATTCAAGGATCGCCAGGTGCTGGTCTCTGAACACGATGAGCGTCACGCTGCTGGGTGCAGAATAACGCGAAGCACGTTCTGTAGCTTGGGTGTGGTTTATATAGCCCTCTGTAAAGTAGTCCAGGTAAAGTAGTCTGGGCTACCAAACCCTAAAACACTGCACGGCACAGTCTGGTTCTTAGGAACTAGACTGTGTGGGTGCCTCCATGTTGGCTGCAGGCCTTCACAGAAAAAGTAGACCCTTCAAGACAATGTCCCAATCTGAAGATGGGCCTGGTGCCAAAGGTGCCAGGACTGACTCCAGGAGAGTCTATGATGATAATTCAAGGCCCTAGGGGCCCCAAGTGAACCCTGAGTCCTAACCCTACCTGGCATGTGACCATGCCAGTGGGGTTTTGGGTCACGGGTCATGACACACAGTTGCTGTTCTGTGTGCATCAGACACCATTCTTACTGGTGAAAATGGCATTTGCATGCATCGATCAGTCACTATTTCATGGGGGGACAGGTGGTGATCCTTGCTGGGCTGCGTGCATAGCTGGAAGACGGCTAAGGGCAGGCAGTATACCCAATTGTTTTTTAGAGAGTGACACAGTTTGGATAACCTACTCTTAAGAAGGCTGTTTATTTTCTCGACAATGCTGTTCACTTGCGGGTGGTAAATTGAGCACATTTATTTTTTCGTAGCAGTGACGCCACTTCTTTGAACAGATAATTTATAAAGTGAGTTCTGTTATCAGATCGTATGAAGTCGCATATCCTCCAACAGAGTAATACTTCTCTGACGAGGAACTTGGCTGCACACTTTGCATCTGGGTGGGCACAGGGCCCTGCCTCCACCCATCGCGAAAAGGGACACACCACCACAATTGAATATCTGGCTATGTTACATATGGTAATTCTTGAGCTAAACACTTGGCACATTGTGCATTTTGTTGCGATATTCCTGGAGGTTTGGGATGAACCAAACTTCCTGGAGATCAGCGGCTATGTGCTGTTTTGAAGTATGGGCTGGGAAATGCAATTGCTCGAATGCCACATACAATAGTTCTGCGAGCATGACTACTTTCCCTGTTGTGTCTTGTCTCCATAGTAGATCAGTAGGTAATTGTGTGCACGCTTGTTTGGTCCATAACTCTAGTTTTTTTAGTGGGGGTCTCTTCTGTAAATCTTCTGTGATTTGTGCGATAGGTAATGCATTGTAACCTTCTGCTTTTGGCTCTTCTGGTTTGCTCACTAATATTGGCATAGGGCAGTATGCTGCTTGTTTGCTGCCGTGTCTGCAGTCACGTTTCCCAGAGATATTTCACCTATATTATGTGTATGGGCCTGGCATTGCACTATGGCTACTACAGATGGTTCTGCAAATGCTTTGATTCATGTATTCAGTAGCTCTGCATCTTTTAATGGGGACTCATCTGCTCTCCTGAACCCCCTCCTTCTCCACCTTGATAGTCCAGCATGTACCGTACTGATTACGTATGCTGAATCAGAATATATTGTCACTGCACATCCTTTTGCTGCATGGAGAGCCTCAATCAATGCCACTAGCGCTGCGGTTTAGGCGGAATAATGCATGAGCAAGCGATTTTTAACCAGTACTTGATATTCCTCATCCTCCATTCTCACTACTGCTGCTCCAACAGGTTTTTCACCTGTTTCTTGGCAAATGGATGCTGATCCATCCACAAAGTACACTTCTCCCTCCTGATGTGCATTTCTCCTTGCTTTAGGAATGTCATCCCCTTCTCTCTCTTATGTGGCACAATCATGCTCTTGCATATCTTGGACAGTGCATAGCTCTGTGAGGAACGTGGCTGGGTTTATGAATGTACAACTTACTACATGAATATTGGGTCTCAAAACAATAATCTCATAAGTGGAGGCTCTTTGTGTAGTGAGGGTGAATTTTGATCTTTCAAGTATGACAAGCAGGGAGTGTTCCACGTATAGGGTGACAAAGCACCCCATGACAATTGTTGAGCTTTTTTCGATAGCAAAGGCAGTAGCTGCAAGTGCTTGTTCGCAAGCAAAGTACCATGTATTATTGAATCAAGTGTACCACTGTAGTATGCCAGAGGTTTGTCACCCATAGAGCTTTTTTTTATCAGTACAGCTGTCATTAAGGTGCCATTCAAGTGCGAGAAAAGATACAATTCTCGCTCATAATCAGGTGTGACGAGAACTGGGGCCGTAGAAATTCAATTGTTTGTCATTGAATGCTGTTTGCATTTCTGCTGTCCACACTATATGTGTCTTTTCTTTCTGTGCTTCTTTTAGACCTTGCAATAGGGGCCTGGTGTAAGCCATGTAATCTAGTTTCCATGCCCTGCAGTAGTTGTATATTCTGAGGAACTTCTGCATGTCTTTTACAGTGTGTGGTCTGGCTGAGGCGTGTACTGTTGCTGTCCTGTCGGTATTATTCTTTTGCCATCTTTTGAAATCAATTGGCCCAAGTACAGGACCTCAGTCAGACAGTATTGCAATTTCTTCCTGTCTACCTTGTACCCGTTTTGGGTGAGTAACTGGAGGAGGATGATACAATCTCTCTGACAACATTTTTCACTCTCATTGCAGATCAAGTGATCATCTACATATTGAATGATGGTGCTCGGAACTTGAATATTGCCGAGATCTTTGTGCAATATCCTGTTGAATATGCCTGTGCTCTCACAGTACCCCTGGGCAAGGGACGGTGTTCATATCTCCTCCCACCCAGTGTGAAGGCTGTGAGATACTCTGATCCTGGATCGAGGGGCACTGAAAAGACGGTGTTCTTTAGATTGACCACAGTAAATTAAGTGGCCTGTTTTGGAATGCTTCTCAAAATGGAAGCAGGATTCGTAACAAGAGGGAACTTCTTTTTGGACAATATTGTTAAGTTGCCGGAGGTCCTGGATCAATAATATGCCACAACCCCCTGTCGCTTTCTTAATAGGGTACACAGCATATTGCATGGGGAGTTTGAGGGGACCTTTATCCCTTGCTCGAGTAATACACTTAATGTTTCTTGGATCACCTCCTCCGCCTCTCTGGACAGGGGGTATTGCTTGACCCTGGGTAATATTTTTCCTGGCTTTAAACTTATTTTCACAGGGGTCACTCTCAATAAGCCCACATCATGGGTTGGTGGTCCACAGGTGAGGGGGCACTTATCACATATATGTATCATAAAAGAAGGTGGTTTACTGACTACAGCCAGGAGGGGGCTCAGTACTTTTCTGCACTGTACCATCACTTTGCAAGGGATGCTTATTTCTAAGATTATTTCCCCATCAGTGTTTTCGTCAGTGAACAGCTCTTTGTCAGTTAGCTCACGCAGTGGTATATTTGGGTCGATGCATAGCACTGTGCGCCATTCACACCCATGCATATCCATCCCTATTGCCACTATTCTTTTTGCAGATACTTGCACTTCCAGATCTAGTAACAGTATTGTGCCAGCAACCTTTGCGGGTGCAGCTACAGGGAGGAACACAAAATCAGAGGGCACTCTCCATTCTTTCCTTGTGAGTTCGGTCACTGCTCTAGCCAAGACCCTGATCCCATACACGAACATGTTGGGATTTAATGGTACTTCCCTCACCTTTGATTCATCCTCCATTGTGCGTATCAAGAGCATTGCCCAGAGGGAGCACATGCCTGGGGTGGAACAAACTATCCCTCTCTCAGTAAGGATATCATCATGTTTAGCTTGCTGAGCAGATCTCATCCCAGTAAATTGACAGGGGACCTTTCATAGTATAATAGGGGTGTTCACGCTGTTTTCCCCCTTATTCTGACATCCAAATCATCTGTGTAAGGAACCTATGGCCCCAGAGAACCTTTGCCTATTGAGAGTTTGGCCAGATAATGGAATATCACCTTCATATATGCATGACTTCTCTGCCCCGAGTCCACCATAAAGATGAACTGTTTGTTCCCTACCTCTGCCCCCACCAGTGGTTCCTCTTCTGGATGCAAGGTAGTGGATAGGACTGCACATGCAAGTGCTCTCTGTGGGATGTCCTAGTTGAGGTGAGTTTCTGTCCACGGGCAAGAGAACATGTTTTAACAGAGCACGCATGCCCCCTGCTAGGGTGCTGGTGCTCCGTTCGGGGAGGTGGCAAAAGGGTTGTTGTGTCATTGAGCTTGATGATTGGGGCGGCCTTGCTGAGTTTGTATTTTATGGGGAGGTTGGCAGAGTGTATTGTAACAAGGTGGTTGAAGGGATTGCTGTGCGTATTGCGGAGGTCCTTCACACGTTCCTTGTGTGAGCCCCTATGGGCTTTCCGGGTGGTGATGCCCATATTGGGGTGGGTTATAGTAAGGCTGGTTGTATTGATAGTTTCCTCCCTGTCTGCTGCAGAATTCCCTCAAAAAATACCCCCACCTCCTACAAGTCAAGCATTGCCGTTGGCTCCCTCCTTCGGTCCGTGTACTCCATATCCCCCTCCCCTGTGTCCCTGGAACCCACCTCATCCTCTTGCAGGTCTTCCTTGCCACTGGGGTCCCATATTTTATTTCTCTCCTTCCCATTGCTCTTGCCCATTGTCTGTCCATACTATGGCCATCCTTGCCTGTGTAGCTACAGAGACACCCACCTCCTCTCCCAGCTGCTCTGAGGGCAGTGCTGATGTTACTGCCACAACCTTCACCAACTTTGTCTGCACTAGTTTCGCTTCTTCGGCTAATCTCCTCTGACTTGTTCCCTTTTCCCTTCCTTTGATCCTCCTACAGTGGTGTACTATGATGCTCAGAATTTCAGGCCAACAATTGGCTTCTATCCCCGCTGTCTTGTCAAGGGCCTTCTGTACTTCCTTTGGGAGGCCTTGCTTAATGATGAAGTAAAATAGGGAGGTAGACTCATCCCACGCGGTGCCTGTCTCCGCTCGCCACATTTCTTTGACCCGGAGAATGAACTGCGCAGCATCTTCCTCATCCCCCATAGTGCATTGCATTATGGAATGTAAATCAGGGGTATCAGGGAAGGTTTGTGCTCGGACATTGTTAAACGATGCCCCATTATGAGTGTCATTACTTATAGTCACACCCGGGAAACCTGCTTTCACCCACACTGAGTCTGCTTGATCGCCCACTGCGGACTCCAGGAGGCTTTTAATATATCCTATGGCAAAGGGCACACCTGCTGTGTTTTTCTAAAAGGCATAGGTCCATATTCCTGCACCTGCCATAAGTGGGGGAGGGATTTGAGGAGATGGCTTTGTCCATTTGTGCCCATGGGACATAGTGGGGCTGCCCCGCTCCCTTATGGATGAGAGGCATCTGTAGTTTGGATTTCACTTTTCCCCTGATCACCCCTGTTCCTTTCCTTTTTGCTAGAGCCATCCTTCCCATCCTGTTTCGGAGCCTTCCCTCCCATGCCTCAACCACTCTAGGGGTGGCCCACTGCACCTGCTGTATCCTTCCAACGGCACTTGCTTCAAATTAATCAAAGTCACTCGAATATTCATCATCCCTCACCGAGGCCAAAGTGTCATACCCCAAGCTATCAATTTCCCCTTCCCTTTCCACTCGTACTGCCAATATGGGTGCACTGTCAATATGAGAAAAAGAAGTCTCCTGATTTCCATTCATCTTCTGGTATGGAGGGAGTGCCCCGTGGGGCTTGGGGGCCTCCCTCTGATCCTTGTGCTGCTTTGCACACTTCTCGTAATCAAGCCAATTATGTATGGGCGGAGGTTAATGCCACCTCAAGATCTTGGGTACTTACTCCAGTGTAGGAGGGGGTGGTGTCCAATGGGTCATATGGTGGGGGTGGTGCTGTGCCTGGGGTAGTAGGTGCACTACCCTAGATACATATGTTGGATTTGTATACCCCTCTGCCGGCTTTGTGAGCAACGGATAGATTTTGTTGGGTTCCTCCACCCCCTTGTCCTTCTCTTCCTCTTCTTTCCTCATTACTGCTGGCATTAGTGACCCCGGCTCCCTTTTATTTGTGGTAGGAGTTTCTTCAAACATCCTCCACAAATCTAACACCCCCTTTTGTTCCGGATTTGCTTCCCTTTGTATTTTGCTGGTAGGTACATGGACAAGTGCTCTAATGTTCCCTTATCAAAACACCCATCTTCCAGCCAAGCGTGCGACAGTCCCTCCCCTTTCATTTCTGTTATCCATTGTTTATACTTTTTAATTCACACACTATACAGGGGGAGATGCTTGCAAATATGGGATAGTGGTGTGTCCATCCCCATAGCCAAGACCCTTTGTCTTTTGTGTACTGTTCCCCCCAAAATTTGTAGGGACCTTTTCTCCCTTTTCCTCCTCTGCTATACCTGGGGTCTTCTTTTCAGAACAATCAATTACGTTTTGTAACTTCTATCTCTAAGGTCAATATACACTGCACAATTACATACAAAAAACATGGAACCGTTTTTAACCCAACAAAACAGAACAATAATGAAGAACAAAAAACGTATAACATATTCCCCCTCTTTAGAGAATATCCACTGCCTCACTCACCCATCATTCACATCACAATTGCCCCTCTTGGGCCTTCCTCCACATATAAGGAGAGAAAAACACTGAAAATAACAAGCTAAAATAACAAGTCAAAATAATAACACCTCCTTATTCCTGAGCCCTCTACTTATATGGGGCTCCTACTTTTGTCTCCATATTTATCTCCCACACTGGACGAGATTGCACTGTGGCACCACCCTCCAACCCCTTTCAGAGCTACATTCCCGTATTTCCTCTATATCTCCTTTTCAGATGCCTAATACAAAATAAAAATGGCCATAGAAAGAAAAAGCGCTTTACTCCAAATCACCATTCAATTCATTCACATTCACCCAATGCATGTTCCCCTCAATCACTCTGCTCTATGTTCCCCACGTCCCCTCATTTGTGTATCCCTGCAATTAATACTCACGTGCCTGTGTTCTTCCAAGAGCCTCCATTCGCGGTCTATCTACACACTTGGGCCTCTACCTGGGGCCACATCTGGCTCCAGTGAGCAGTGGTGTATTTGCAATACCGTAACCCACAATAATCTTTTCCTTCTGCGTAAGTGTTTTTGGGGACTGGTCACCCATGGGTGAGCGCGGCCTTGCCGGAGAAGCCCTGGATCTCACCGCAATTACGAGTGACTCGAGGAAATCACGCTAAGGGGTCATCAAATGAAGGCACCACACTTGCATGTGTCCGAATAGAAATTCAAAATAAGATAACACACCCCATCAGGGAATGAGACCAAGAGAAAAGTTGCAAGGATAACAAACTTTATATAATATAAAGTATGCCAGCAAAGAACTCTGCTGCCTGAGAGCACTCTGCTAAAAATTACATGGGCAGCACATTATAAGAAACAATTTTGTCATGAATGAAGTCATCATATACAGTAAGAAATCACAGTGCGGATTGGAGGGGCCTTATGGCACAGCCTGCTTTATAGGGGATGCCAGGCTCCAATTGGCTGCTGCTTCCCAGTCGATCGGGTGGCACGTGGGTCAGCTGGGCTCATCCCTGCGGTGAAGGTCAGGACAAATGTGATACATGGCTAACTATCTAAGCTAAACAACAGGAACTGATCATACAAAAATAATGGCACACATAAAAACCTTACATGAATGGGGGTACTTAGGGAAAAATGTACTAATATATTGACATTCTGACCTCTACATTCAGGGCTTCATTGATACTAGGGTGCCTCTCCCAGGGGTCTCCCCCTGGGGGTTTGATCTACTGTTTACTTTCCCTGGTGCCTCATGATACGAACAGACATGTGTTGATTTTGGGAGAATATACTGCTGCACAGGATTAAGTCTATGGTGGGTGTTCTGGAATGGTCAGTGCGAGGGGGTCAGATGGGTATCAACATGAAAGAGAGTGGGGGGTCGGGAATGGTGGGCCCTGGCCTGGCTGGACTTCCGTGGGAACAAGGCTTGCGCAGAGGTGGCAAGGGTGTCAATGCCTTGGGCTCTCTGTGCGAGGTGCTGTGGATGGGAGAGCTGAGTTTGGCAGAAGGATGATTTTTGGGCCTAGTAAAAAGATGGCGTCTGCTCTGATACAACATGGTGTCTCCGGGCAGGGGCATATGCTATGTTATTTGTGTAGTTGCTGATGTTGTTTGGTGTGGATGGGAGTTGCGGTGGTAGCAGCACCTCCCCCTTTGGCCCACACGTACGTTATTTGCCCTGATTGTAACAAGGGGGGGTTGGTTAGGACCATCTCCTACCCAACAATTCCCAGGTATAATCTGACATTCCAGGACAGCTAGGCACTAATCTCTCACGCACCCGACACCCTTATCCCCAAACAACTCAACCAGACCACTCCCTCTTCCGTCAGGATGCTTTCATAGTAAGCAACAATGGATTCACCCCAAAGCCCCTCTCACATCACCAAGGTGGCCATCTTGTGTCAGCCTGATCTTTCCATTATTGGATGGGAGCACCACCATCAAAGGGATCCTCATTTTTAAGTGAATAACAAATAATAATAAAAAACACTTTTCACACTTGGCAAAAATGAGCCTGGTGCTAATATAGTTAAGCCCAGCATTCTGGGGCGGGTTTGGGCGGTAATGTTTCTAGCCCTCACCAACAACTTTGTTGTGCTCGGGCCCACCTTTGCTCAGGGTATGGTGATTTTACCACCCAAACCCACAGCCTTGTCGATATTAAAGCATTAGGATACGAAAATCCCTTGTCTTCGGGTGAATAGGAACAAAAAAAATATTGTATCATGGGCATGCTGTGTTTCATAGAGTCCAGTGGAACAGTATGGCAGAACAGAATACTTTTGGAGTTCTCAGACGCATCTGTGTGGGTACGAACTTAATCAATAGGGCCATTCCCATATTTTTTACCTTACCATGTGAATGAAACACTCCGTGGGTGGGAACATGTTGGAAATAAAAATAATGTATTTTACCAAATAAACATTTAGAAATCAATAAACATCTCTACACATAGAAAGAGATGTGTGTTCTGATTCGTGGCATCCTGGGAATTGTGACATGGAGCACGGTTCCTTACACAGTTTCACATGTTTCTCTGACAATGCTATTATATTAACCTACAGGCTTCCGCGTTTCAGTTATTACATTTTATTTAACAATATATGCACTCAGCAGTACATATGCTCGAAAGGGTGGCATTTAAGTTGAAAGTAAATTAAGAGGCCAATTATCTTTCAAAAGTGTTTATTTTTAAATCGCTGCTTATTATGATTTCTATTGAAACAAGGTATTTCCAAAAGAAACAATTCTTTACCTTTCTTTGACCTTATAATGAGTGAGCAGGAAAAAGGGGCATTATTATCTTGGAGACTTATTTTGTATACAGATATCTGCATTCCGTCTTGATGTGTCAATATTAGAAAGAGTGGATACATTCCAATGCTATGTAAAAAAAAAAAATACCTATACTTTAATCACTTTGTTCTGAAAGTTGTCAGAGAACGGTACGAACCTCTTATAAACTGTGAATGATTTCTTAGACATTAAGTTAACGCTGGCGTTTATTTCACAAGCTCATTGTTTTTCCAAATTAGCCAGGGAAGGCACTTCAGAATTCTGTGGGTTTTCATCAGTTTGCATAGTGTAAATGTATTGCCAAAGCAATGTATTAAAATTCAAACTAGGTATTCGGTTCCCTTGCGGTTCGTTTGCTTTTTTTTTTGGTCGTGGGGTATCGAAATGAGACGGAGTAGTTTTACAGACATGATGGCGGGAGCAGAAACAGCTTCACCTCCTATTGATTTCCTGTTTCATAGGGCGGGAAAATAATCGGACCTGGGCAACTGAATGTGACCAAAATCCACAGTATATTTCATGGTAAACTGAAATACATTAGTAGCTATAGTAGCTAAGTTCTGTGAAATATTCTAGTCGAAAAAGGGCATCCACTCTTCAATAAAGTGAGCATAATTGTGTGCAATTCTGCAGTCGGGGAACATATTTTTGAAACATGTTATCTCATTATTCTGCAAGGAGTGAATGTGCACTGAGGAGAAGAGATCCATGGCATGGCAGCCCAGAAGCGCTTGAACCAAAGCTAGAGTTGGCTGCAGACCCCTGAGCTCGATTTCATCAAGTGAGTGGGCTGGTGTACATTGGTATGGGTTTACTACTTGCATGTCGCAGTCATTTTGTGCCATTTGTACTGATCTGCAAAAGGAAGCAGTGGACAAGGTGTTGGTAAACTGCTACACTTCTCTGGCAAACTCGCATTTTTTTTCTTCATATTGACACAATCCTAAGTAAAAACCGGATGTTAAATCAATCAACTTTGATTTGATGGGGGACGTGTTTGTATGCACGTAGTTGGTTAACTACAACAGCAGAACGAACACACACCAATTAGACTTCTTCAAAGGCTATGGGACTGTCCCATGTTAAAACATTTCTGTAAATCAAGCCCATGGCTGTAAAGTAGATATATGTTGTCGTTTGCAAGCTCGTCGACGTTGATGCACAACGTGCCCTATTTCTTACCCTATGTATCAATTTGAATGTATCTGAATTGCAAGCATGAACACTCTGCCTGTCGACAGCATCTTATATGTGCCGGCCTACCTAGAGACCTATGTAGGGAACCTGGCATCATGCTCTGTTCATGTATGCCCGCCCTGACTACTTGGTGGGCATGCTTTCTTTTCAGGGTTCACTGTTTGAACGTTATGCCTGCTAAGAATATTTGAGTCTGCATGTTAGACAGTAGAAGCAATCTTACCGACCACAATTACAGAGTGGTACATTTAACTTTGGCAAAAATACTGAAAAACACCAATTTTATTTATTTATTTTATTTGGGGGTTCGCCCCACCAACCACCCCCCTCCATTTTGTAACCCTTAAAACGCCACCACAACCCGACCCATTTTAACCCTTTTACACCACTACCCTTTATTAATTAACGGTCGCAGTGTTTTTCAGTGTTTTTGTCAACTCTGAAATGTACCACTCTGTTTTGTTTCAGCTATTCTGACTGGATACCCACTCTAGTGCATTGGAGTGGAAGAAAGAGTTTGCTAGAAGCACCATAAAGCACATGCGCACAGACATTACCTTGCTTTACTGGCAATCAGCCCGTGTGAATATGCACTGCGCTTGGTAGGGGCTGAACAGGAATGGTATGGCTGAGGCTGCAAACATGTGACTTCTGAAAGTGATCGAAAGAAACACATGGAGCCTATGATCTGATTCAGTAATATGTATAGTCCAACTGCAATGTGGATGGTGGGATAGTACAAGCAGAAATGCTGCTTCTGCTTTGGCCATGAATGTCTGAATGTGTAAGCGCCAATAGATGAACAAATCCAAGCAGGCAATACCACAGACTCGATCCACCTTATTTGTAAAATAACCATGCATAGATTTAATGTATTTATTTAATAGGATTTACCCGTTTATTTTAGCAATCCATGCTTCAATAAGCCAGTGTAAATTTGTCCGATCTTGGTTCTTTTGAAAGCATTCCAGGCTGTGACGCCTAAGAGATTCTGACAACATGACGGTTGATGGGTTTATGCATCCTTGCATTTTGCATTTATGTGACGGACGAAAACTTGAGCTTAAAATACGAGTTGTGTCGGAAGTGTGTACATCCTTCATCTGTGTACATTAGCAAGCAAACAGTTAACAATTATTTTGGTTTTTCTTCTACACCCAAACTGTCAATAGTTCGAGTAACAACTATTTTCTGGCTATGCTGTCCCTTCCAAGCTTATGAACTCTAACGGCCTGTGCAATGCATGAGAGCAGAGGAGTGCTAGGTATGCCTAGTGATACTTTGTGTGATGGGCATTCCTCAGCTAATCTAGGGAGATTGGTGCATGGAATTCAATGTGTCATGTTGGGAGTACTGGGTCTGTGCATGTTACGCGTGCGAGTCATGGAACAAAAAACCAAGGTGCACATAGTTGAAGATTTATGCTCACATCTACTGCCACCCCTCCCCATTGACAAACAAAACGATTGGTTCCTGACACTGGAAACTGCTTTTTTAGCAGACACTCGTTTTTCCCATCAGTAATGTTCAGGTCTATGGTCCGAGACGTCACATAGCTAGTTGCCATCTTGGCATTCTATTGCATTTTGGTGTAGCCACAGGTCAGTCCTGTGGCTCCTGATCCTCCACCAGCAAATTTCTGCTGTTGGTATTTGCTGCTGGATTTCCTGATCACCAAGGATCCAGGATCAGAGTTCTGAGCATTGCGAGTCCAGGATACTCCACATTTCTTGGTTTAGCTGGAGTTGGCATTAAAACAACCTTTCTGACAAAGTCCCTTGCACTGGTTTGTGTTTCACGATATACTGTCACCTCTAGTAACAGCAGATAGAACAGCATCCTTGATTGATTGATTGATTGATTGATTGATTGATTCAGTTGTTATATGGCACTAGGCCTCAAAGCGCATGAGCAAACAAAAACAAGAACAAATAAATGACCACAACAAGAGGAGAGATAAAATCTGCAGAGGGCAGGGGAGAAGAATATTAGGCCATTTATAGTGACTAATCAGGAGTTTTATTAAACAAAAGGTTCTTAAGTCCCCTTTTAAATTCCGCGAGGGAACTTTTTTGCCGAAGCACAGGTGAGAGTTTGTTCCAAAAGGTCGGCGCCTGACAGTCAAACATGGTACCTCCAAAGGTTTTGAGTTTAAATCTCGATGGATCACAAGATCATAGACAATGACCTGGGACAAAGGTGGTGAGACGATTTGTCAAATACTGTAGTGCCACTCCATTGTGACATTTAAAATTAATAGAAAGTACTTTGTGTGTGATCCGATGATTAATCGGGAGCCAGTGTAAACCTCGTCTAGCTCCTGTGACATGTTGTTTGATAGAAAGGCCACAAACAGTTCTCACTGTCCCATTTTGAGTGACTTGGAAGGTCTGGATATTAGGAGTTGCAGTACCCAGTAGTGGACTATTGCAATAGTCTAGCTGTGAATTAATCAATGCTGAGGCCAGTAGAGAGCTGTTTTATTGAGAGGTATGAGGGTGAACATGATGAAGGAGTTTTGTGACATATACACAAGATGCACGTACCTGAGCTACATGTGGCTTCATCAATAATTCTGCATCTAGGATGATACCCAAGGTTTTTACCTTCTTAGATATGTTGATTATTTTCCCTGCTGCAACGAAACTTTCATATTCTGGTGGCAATTTACTAAGCTTTTTTCCCAAAGCTATAATCAACAACTCTGTTTTCTCTGCATTTAACGCTAATGAATTTATGCACATCCACTCTTGAATAGCTTCATATACCATATTAATAACAGAAACATCTTCGGTATAGCAGCCCGACCGTTCAAAGATGACCTGGGTATCATCAGCATAATTTGTATACTGGACACCCCAGTCATCCAAAAGTGTAAGAGGGACTCCAAAGGTAGTGGATGTGACAGAGGAGCTGGCATTTTACACAGCCACTCTTGCATTTCATAGACCAAAAAAGAAGCAATCCACTCAGTGGCACTGCTGGAACAATGAGTCTGGGTGGTCAACCTGCAGATCAACAGTGGGTGATCCTCATTGTCTTGCAAGTTGGATACATGATGTTACAGCACTGAAAACGTATGTAAGGATCCTTTAACCCAGGAAAGGTAATTTGCAGCAGTAGGTCAATATAGCATGTTTCTCCTGCTCAGGTCACTATGTGGGTTGGAGACTGTGGCATTCCTCTTAAGGCCAGTGGCATACATTTCCAGGTAGTAACACGTTTTTTTTACCCAGTAAATGTATGCCTCTCTTCTGTTGATAGTGTCCCCTACATGGTTACCAGATGGCAAATCATCACTGACCCCTTCGGCACTTGGCTGCCAACCCAGCTGTCTCTTGATTTGGGGTCCGTACTGCTTGTAGATCCTTGTCCTATCCTGTCTTCGGATTTACTGGGGCTACATGCATGGGTTGTTGTTGGACACGATAGCCTAGGTGATCCTTCATGTACCTCGCCCGGGTCCTGCATCATATAGTGGCTGTTGGAACCTAGCCTATTGATAAGCCTAGTCCCAGCAATTAGTGTATTCCATGGGACTTTCTCTTTTTCAATACTACTTTCATGGAGATTTATGGAACAGACGTGTGCTCAATTATATCTGTGTGTCTGTGTAAACCTGTGGCTAAGTGCTCTGGTGTGAGATTTGATTACAGTGATAAGAGAGGACATCCGATTCTAATGCTTTTTACTTAATGAGACTCTGTGGGGAAGTAAGCCATTCATATGGATTATTGCCATTGTGACAACTGGCGTTACCTTGCTTTTCCCTTTGTCGCTTATTCCTTGGACTCTCAAGCGGTTAGTATTGTAATTGAGTGAAACAATGAACAAATACAACTTTTAAAAAAACTCTTACTTGTTACCGAATTTGTTCCCCAGGTAAATTTCTCTCATCATTTCAAAAAGTTAAACTAACATTACACTCCCAAAGATCTTTTCAGCATCAACGATAGTTTACATTTACTTATCTAAACTCTTTCTGGAAAACTGCGTGACATTTAGTATATGACGTGCATTATTTTAAGCCTTTACAGGATCTGTAAAACATCATAATTGATATTCATGGACAGTAATTAGATGAAGCTGCTTAATCCATTATGCCATACCTTAATTTCCTGTTTCCATTAATATTGCTGAGTAAAGTTGGATTTTAAACTGCCTCTTGTTCTTTAGATAGTAGAATAACGCGTGTTTATTTAGTTGCCAAGGGGAAAAGATTCACACTCAAATTGTCATTATGCATCTGCTAAACAGGGCCAAATTACATCTGTTAAGTTTTTGTATCTGAGAAGCCACCCTTGACATGGGACTGTCCTTATTTTAATAAGTCAATTGTTCCTTTTATCTCAGATTTTGCAACACGCTTGTCTGAGGAACAACTTATTTTCTTTACTTACCTATGGGAGATTCAATGTTGGCAAGAAGTTTTCTATTTACGATTTGTGTTTGCTGTTGGCAAATTCAGTCGTTCATAACTCTTGGAATGTTTTATTCACTTGGTAAGCTTCAATACTTATGTCAGCAGTGGAGTCTGTTGTAGAATGTATAGTTCTACTTTGTTCATCAGTCTTTGTGATAGTAGTTTGCATGAATGGTCTAAACACAAAAAAATTGCATTGTGTGGTTGGAAATGGCAAAGTACAATTGAATAGTAAAGATTACTCTCATATGTGGAAGCCTACGTTTTACTGATCAATTCTACGGCCTGCACCTTGGATTTTGCTAATACTCCCAAATGTGTTAAATGCCTTGAAAGAGAAAGAAAAACTGTAATGCTCTCAATTTTAGCTTATTGAAAGTTTCTGGCATGTAGAAATGCTTACAATACCAAGCTGTGAAGAGTAACACTTAATCCAGAAAATGTTTCAGAACTTATTTGTGCATAGACAAGTACAATGTTCAGTTGTAATCATAAGGTCCAATCAATTCACATATTGCTGTCCATTCATCCATATTTAATGTGGTTTACTATATTACCATGCCAAAAGCCAGTATCTTTGATTAAGTAGGATATTACAGGGCCTGCAGTAGCAACCGTGTAGTTATAGTTAAGTTGCTCAACCCATAGGAAGAGCACTTTTTGGGCAGTTTATAACTTCACCCCTAGACGAATCCTGACAAAACTTTGCAGAACAGTAATATGGCACTGTCAGATTGATCCTAGGAAGTTTGGTGAGGTCTTGTGTAGGGGGGCAAAGTTATAGGGGGAGTCCCTAAATGTGTGTTTTTTCCCATGGACGCAATGGAAAAAGAATTTGCTCGTGCCTTAAGCCTAAACTGCCGGATGGATTTTCACCAAATTTGTGACAGGAACGGCGGCTTGGTCCAGAAAGATTTTGTAAATTTGGTGTAAATGTGTTCAGTATTTTTTTTTTAAATGACCAAAAAGTAGGTAAAAAATAAATAGTGATATCTGGGTTTGGTCCACAGATGGGCTCCGGATTGGTCCAGAGGGCGATGTGAGGTCCGCAGACATCGGACGCGCTTGCTGATTGGATGGCAAAAAGCATGAGGGGTGTCATATTTTTGGAAATGCCTGCCATGTTGGTTCGTGGACAGTTGAGGCTGACCGCAGTCAGTGTGATGGGGGAAAGTCAGGAAAACACATTTTGGGGTGGTGGACAGAGGGGTCTGGAAGGGTAGGTGAGTGGAGAAAAGATGATATGTGGCTATGTTTGTAGGTTAAAAAAGGTTGGGCACGTGTCATAGCTGTCTGCGGACACCGTGCTAGTTCGCAGACAGCGCCATGGACGGACGGCTTGGAAAAAATATTTGGGGATATTTGCTGGCTTCAAGAGGGCATAGAAATGGTAGGGAGGTGGAAAGAAGGTAATATGGAGCTGTTTTTATATGTGAAAGAAGGGTCCTAGAAATGTTGCTGAAACCACAGTCAATTTCGGAGTACACGGACATTATTTTGATTGCGGGGGGTCAAGCTGAGTTTTATCAGTTGACAGTGTATGGTACGTACTTGTTATTGTATTGTGGTGGTTGAGGCTAGTGGCCAGATTCTGGGGGGCATGGCCAATGGCCATGGCCCCAGGAATATGCGCATGGGGCACAACCACCACAGTAGTAATAGGTGTATAGTAATTATAGGTAATATAGCAGGAGTACAAAGTGTTTGTAATATGGAGGAATGATGTAACTGAACTGTGTATGGTACTACTGATTGTAATTCAATTGCGGATAGTGCTCATAGAATATGTATTTGATTGTAATTGCTGTGGTTACTTAGTTTTATTGTGTTATAAATCTGGAATCTCTGATTTATTTTCTGTGGAAAAAACAGTACCATTTTTTAAGCAGCATAGTTTAAAAGCTGTAGTTGTATTCATTCTTACATATTCATTTTTTTAGACCCTCATAAACAGGACATTCAGTTTGACACAGTGCTGTTTTTTTTTCATTAAATAATCTGTGTCATTGAGAAGAAAAATCTTTACTGGATAAATAAAACATGGTTACAGTTACATGAGTGTGATAGTATGTTTGTTTGAAATGTAAGCGATATTCAATCAACACTACAGCCAAGTCAATGCCTAGTCTGGGATGCTGAGGAAAACCCTTATTGATGTATTTTTATGTCCAGTTCAGTACTCTGGATGACAACCCTTGTATAACACCCCCCTCTTAGAATCCCCCTGACCCAACTGAGCCAAGAAGTAGGTTTGTTTTGCAAATTAAAAGGTTTATTTGAAAATTTAAACAATATATATATATATCACACTTCTATAAATAAATTAATATCTGATAGTACACTTAGATATATGATGTTGATCAACAATGGGTAATCTGGCACTAGCACACTTCTTTACAATCAATGAGGAGTTAGTATAGGATGGATAAAGTAGCAAAAATACTTTTATGGTTTCAAGGGAAAAGCAATGAGGAATAAAATGCAGTACAGAAATACTTGATATGATTTTAGCAAAAGATAAGATAATCACTTTTTCTCTGGCAATTCACCCCCCTCCCCTATGCAATGTAAGAAATGGAAGGAGATGGAAAGAGGAGCACACAGTTCTCAGGAATGCAATCAAATACAATACGAAATTCAGTTCCCCCCCAGCAAGCTTAGAGGAAACAGGTAGGAGTTTGAAACACAGGCCCAAAATGCTTTTAAATGTGATGGGAAAATGTGCCAACTGATTTTAATTCCCTCTAATTTAATTCCCTTAATTCCCTCTAGAGATTCAGGGTGAATGGGAGATGCGTGTTGGTATTAGTTCAGGCTCCCTTTAGCAATGCTCTATGAGTTATTACCAAGTTGCAAACGGATTTTAACAAAAGAAAGAATGGAGCTGCTATTTTGACAAGTGGAAAAATTGAGCCAAAATCGCAAATCGCGGTAAATTTCGCGAGTGCGTGAATCGCGATTGCGGTAAAAGTATAAGGAGTAGGAAGTTGGTTCTAGGCTTGTTGGTTCCAGAGATACGGACGATTAAATAAAGGTCGTTTTTCGGATTTAAAGTAAACTCAAAATGACAGGTGACAGCTTGCAGCTGCAGAATTGACAGGTGACAGTTGTGCAGCTTCAAAAATGATAGATGACATGATTTCTAGGAGGCAGTTCTACTTAGGTTAAAATAGTTTGGATTAGATTATTTTAACTAAGAGATTGGTTCTGCACAGTTCTGCTAGGTACTCACAATATAAATTTGAATTAGGCCTCGTCACGGATCTGGTCAACACGTCCGGCTGCGGTTCTGTCTGCTCGGCGGGTCAATCAGGCACCGGTTCTGCTCACAGCGATCTGGGTCAGCTCTGCTCTGCTGGTCTAGCCTCTCTGGATTCTGGATGTAACACTGCTTTCTGGTTCTTGCAAAAATTCTCGGCAAAACTTCAAACAGCTCGCCCAGCTGTTGAATAGTTTGGTTAGTTTTGAGGCCTGCTGAAGAGGATTCAGCTGGTGGATTCAGGCCTCTCTGCTACAAATTCTGGAGTTCATTTCTGCTACAGGTTCTGGAGATTGATGGATTTGAAGTCTGGATCTCTGGATGTGAAGTCGTCGGTCAGCATGCTCCGCAGCAAATGGAATTGAATGCCTCTACCTGTCCCAGCAGTCTCTTTTTATGTGTTTTGAAAATGGGTGTGTGCCTGGGCCTAGCTAAGCCTGCCCCTCTCTACTTGTCATTGGCCCAATTCTCCCCTCTCCCATGATTGGGGGAAGGAAATGGATTGTCATCATGATGAGGTCTGTTTATGGGTCAGAGGATCCTCCCCTGGTCAGTTTGCCCACAAATCTATATTTGATTCAAATACATCTTTCCCAGATACACAATTTGTTGAAATTACATGTACACATTATATATTCCTTATGGTCCATGCTTGTCCGCCTCTGATCTTCCTGGGGGCTTGCATTAAAAAATGACAACATTTTGCGCTTTTTAACTGGTTTTGCAATATCGGACATTTACCCAAAATTACACACATGTGCGCAAGGAGTATGGACATTAATTGATAAAGTGTCAGATTTTTAACATGCAGACATTTGGAGTAAGACCCTATTTTCCGCTAGCAACCCCCCAGAATACACCACAGGGTCCTAACGCCTCTTAAAATGTGCACCGAAAAATCACAAGAATAATGGTTTTACTTATATAATTCTGACAAGTCCGTACTATGAATTATCCATCTTTTTTAAAATTATGCCCTGGTCAAAAATGGTTGTGGCTTCCCACACCACATGGTGGAATAACTGGTTTATCCACTTCCCCCAAGCCAGCTTGTTCACAGAGGCACAGCTGCCCCCCAGTTTCTCCCAAGAGGAAGCTATTTTACGATGCCCCCAATATAACATTTGCCTGAGTCAAGGAAGTTGCATTGTTCGGTCTCTCCAGTTCCCAGGTGCTCCACCCCTAATCTAATCAGAGAGGTGCTACAGGTTCTTTTGGCAAGGGGCAGCGGGATGCAGCTAGGCCTGGGAAGAGTGGCTGTTGATCCAGTTTCAACTCCTGTCGGGGGTAGTTGTCAGGCAGAATCCAGTTTCATTAAGCCAGGTTTCAGCTAAATGTCACTTTAGTTCCCAGTTTAAATCAAAACTTACAATTTTTACATGTACATTAAATAATTACTTCCTTCAAGTCATTTCAGAATATAGTTTTACATTGTATCCACCTCTTAGCAAGTCTTTCCTTGGTCTGGTTTTGTTTCATTTGTTCAGTTTTACAAAAAAAAAAAGGTGGTTTTAAAACGCCGGCTTTCTGATAGTGGTGAGTACTGGTAATGCAACCATTTTTGGGATTAAGAAAATGAATTCCCCACAGTTCTGAGTTGCTTTTTGGCAATCAGCATTGCCATTCCCAATGGTTTCAGGCTACTGTGTGTGTAGCCCAATGGTGGTTTTAGGCAGTGCCCTCCTGTGCTCACAACATAGGCAAAAATGGGTGGCAGCCTATTCTTCATGTTTTCCCTGTGCACTCTCTGGGGAGTTCTGGCCATCATGATGTTTTCCATGCCAGTACTGCACAGTTTTATGGTAGGGCTTGGATGCATGGGTAAAAACATCCCACAAGTATGTTGTGAATACGTGAATGCTTGAAGTAGTTAGATACCTGTTAGCATATTCTAAGTATATGGGAGGTTAGAGGATGTTTTGTCGTATAAGAATTGAGATGGTGTATTTGAAGTGCTTTGGAATGATGGGTGTTTTTCAAGTAGTTTACCTGTTGGCGTATTGTAACTAGATTTCAAAAGTGCTATTGTAGTATCATGGTTGTAGTTAAATACCTGCTTGTGTATTCAAACTGTTATTTGAGCTATATTTTAGTGACTAAATTTGGGTTGAAGGAATATAAAGTAGGCATTTATTAAATTTGCTGGTAACCTATATTTTGGAGTAACAGAGGTATCGTTACATTCAAACCAGCCACTACTTTTTACATATGCAGTCTAGTGCCCTTTGGCACCAGTGTGATATACTATACCTATTGTTGTGAAGGTTTTCTTTCCACGAGATACTTGGCCATGTGTGAAGCCTGTAAGCATACAGTTATTTTTGGTAACATCTGCATTGTACCTTGGAAGCATTAATATGACATATTGGCTATGTGAGTTTATTGGTATGGTGCAATGATAGTCTGAATTGCAAAAAGGGGATAATATGCCATGATTTGCATTTTGTAGAAGCTGGTGAAATGCAATGGATTCAGAATGCGATATGGATACATATACAAATCGTTCATTTGGGATTTGCTCTTGTGAAATATGGTTGCAGAGAGTACATGTATGTATGTATGTTTGCATGTATGTTTGCATTTGTGATGTCATCTTTGATGTCCTGGGTGTTAGTCTTAGCAGTGCACGGTGGTGGCACAAGTTATGGTTGCTTAGCTTACCATAACTGGCGAATTTCAAGGGTTTTTCGGTTTTACTTGGAACCATGACGTTCCTTTGACAAAGTTTTTTCACTGAATTTCATAGGTTTTTAGTAGCGCAACTTTACCATAACGTCCCTTTAACAAAGTTTTTTCACTGAATTTCATAGGTTTTTGTAGCGCAACTTAACCATAACGTCCCTTTAACAAAGTTTTTTCATTGAATTTCATAGGTTTTTATTAGTGCAACTTAACCATAACGTCCCTGTAACATTTTTTTTTATACTAAATTTTAAAGGTTTTTATTAGTACAACGTGACCATAACATCCTTTTCAATAGATGAAGACCACTAACATCTTATGTCCTCAAAGTGGGAATGCCGGGTGGTAAAAAAACCAAAAAGATTTTCCTTCCTACACCGGGACGCCTGCGGCGTCTCGGTGTAGGAAGGAAAATCTTTTACCAAGATGGCCACCATGGAAAGGGAAGGCGGGGTGTATAAAGAACACAACGGCGCATGAGCGGGGTTGGGGGGGCACAGGGGAGACACATGGGCCTGAGCGGTGGGTGAGAGGGAACAGGGTACAAGTGGGGGAATGAGCAGGGGGTGGGGGGGAAAAGGAAGGAAACACAGGGCATGAGCGGTGTTGGGGGGAACACGAGAGAGACACGGGGCATGAGCAGCGGGTGGGGAGGAACATGAGGGAGACACGGGGTATGAGCAGGGGATGGGGAGGAACACGAGGGAGACACAGGGCATGAGCGGGGGGGTACAGGGCACATACGGGACATGAGCGGGGGTGGGGAGGAAAGGAGAGAGACAAGGGGCATGAGCGGGGGTGGGGGGTACACGAGGGAGACACGGAGCATGAGCGGGGGGCGGGTGGTAACACGAGGGAAACACGGGGCATGAGCGGGGGGTGGGGGGAACACGAGGGAGACACGGGGCATGAGCGGGGGGTGGGGGGCAACAGGAGACAGACATGGGGCATGAGCAGGGGGTGGGGCCAACAGGAGACAGACACGGGGCATGAGCGGGGGGGTGGGGGAGAACAGGAGACAGAAACGGGGCATGAGCGGGGGATGGGGGGAACAGGAGACAGATACGGGGCATGAGCGGGGGTGGGGAGAACAGGAGACAGACACGGGGCATGAGCGGGGGGTGGGGGGCACAGGAGACAGACATGGGGTATGAGCGGGGGGTGTGGGGGGCAACAGGAGAGAGACAGGGGGCATGAGCGTGGAGTGGGGGAATGCAGGAGACAGACACGGGGCATGGGTGGGGGCAACAGGAGACAGACACGGGGCATGAACGGGGGTGGGGGAACAGGAGACAGACACGGGGCATGAGTGGTGGGTGGGGTGAACAGAAGACAGACACGGGGCATGAGCGGGGGAGTCGGGGGCAACAGGAAAGAGACACGGGGCATTAGCGTGGGGTGGGGGGGTACAGGAGACAGACACAGGGCATGAGCGGGGGTGGGGGGCAACAGGAGAGAGACACGGGACATGAGTGGGTGGGGGGAACAGGAGACAGACACGGGGCATGAGTGGGGGGTCAACAGGAGACAGACACGGGGCATGAGCGGGGGTGGGGGGGTACAGGAGACAGACACGGGGCGTGAGCGGGGGGTGGGGGGCAACAGGAGAGAGACACGGGGCATGAGCGGGGGGTGGGGGGAAAAGGAGACAGACACGGGGCATGAGCGGGTTTGGGGGAACAACAGAGACAGACACGGGGCATGAGCAGGGGGTGGGGGGCAACAGGAGACAGACACAGGGCATGAGCCGGGTGTGGGGGGCAACAGGAGACAGACACGGGGCATGAGCGGGGGGTGGGGGGCAACAGGAGACAGACACGGGGCATGAGCCAGGGGGTGGGGGACAACAGGAGACAGACACGGGGCATGAGCGGGGGGTGGGGGGAACAGGAGACAGACACGGGGCATGAGCGGGGGGTGGGGGGCAACAGGAGACAGACACAGGGCATGAGCGGGGGTGGGAGGAACAGGAGACAGACACGGGGCATGAGCGGGGGGTGGGGAGAACAGGAGACAGACACGAGGCATGAGCGAGGGGGTGGGGGGCAACAGGAGACAGACACGGGGCATGAGCGGGGGTGTGGGGGGCAACAGGAGAGAGACATGGGCATGAGCGTGGAGTGGGGGGGTACAGGAGACAGACACGGGGCATGGGTGGGAGCAAGAGGAGACAGACATGGGGCATGAGCGGGGGGTGGGGGGAACAGGAGACAGACACGGGGCATGAGCAGCGGGTGGGGGGTACAGAAGACAGACACGGGGCATGAGCGGGGTAGTGGGGGGCAACAGGAGAGAGACATAGGGCATGAGCGGGGGGTGGGGGGGTACAGGAGACAGACACGGGGCATGAGCAGGGGGTAGGGGCAACAGGAGAGAGACACAGGGCATGAGCGGGTGGGTACAGGAGACAGACACGGGGCATGAGCGGGGGGTGGGGGGCAACAGGAGAGAGACACGGGACATGAGCGGGTGGGGGGAACCGGAGACAGACACGGGGCATGAGCAGGGGGTCAACAGGAGACAGACATGGGGCATGAACGGTGGGGTGGGGGGTACAGGAGACAGACACGAGCATGAGCGGGGGGTGGGGGGTACAGGAGACAGACACGGGGCATGAGCAGGGGGTGGGGGGCAACAGGAGAGAGACACGGGGCATGAGCGGGGGGTGGGGGGTACAGGAGACAGACACAGGGCATGAGCGGGGGGTGGGGGGAACAAAAGAGACAGACACGGGGCATGAGCGGGGGGTGGGGGCAACAGGAGAGAGACACAGGTCAGGAGCGGGGGGTGGGGGGCAACAGGAGACAGACACGGGGCATGAACGGGGGGTGAGGGCAACAGGAGACAGACACGGGGCATGAGCAGGGGGTGGGGGGAACAGGAGACAGACACGGAGCATGAGCGGGGGGTGGGGAGAACAGGAGACAGACACGGGGCATGAGAGGGGGGTGGGGGGCAACAGGAGACAGACACGGGACATGAGCGGGTGGGGGAACCGGAGACAGACACGGGGCATGAGCGGGGGGGCAACAGGAGACAGACACGGGGCATGAGCGGGCGGGGGGGGGCAACAGGAGACAGACATGGGGCATGAGCGGGGGGTGGGGGGCAACAGGAGAGAGACACGGGGCATGAGCGGGGGGTGGGGGGAACAGGATACAGACACGGGGCATGAGCGGGGGGTGGGGGGAACAACAGAGACAGACACGGGGCATGAGCGGGGGGTGGAAGGCAACAGGAGACAGACACGGGGCATGAGCGGGGGGTCGGGGGCAACAGGAGACAGACACGGGGCATGAGCGGGGGGTGAGGGTCAACAGGAGACAGACACGGGGCATGAGCGGGGGTGGGGGGCAACAGGAGACAGACACGGGGCATGAGCGGGGGGTGGGGGCAACAGGAGAGACACGGGGCATGAGCGGGGGTGGGGGGCAACAGGAGAGACACGGGACATGAGCGGGGGTGGGGGGAACAGGAGACAGACACGGGGCATGAGCGAGGGGTGGGGGGAACAGGAGACAGACACGGGGCATGAGCGGGGGGTGGGGGGAACAACAGACACGGGCATGAGCGGGGGGTGGGGAGAACAGACACGGGGCATGAGCGGGGCGGTGGGGGGCAACAGGAGACAGACACGGGGCATGAGCGGGGTTGGGAGGAACAGGAAAAAGACATGGGGCATGAGCAGGGGGTGGGAAGAACAGGAGACAAACACGGGGCATGAGCGGGGGGTTGGGGGCAACAAGAGAGAGACACGGGGCATGGGCGTGTGGGGGGAACAGGAGAAAGACACGGGGCATGAGCATGTGGGGGAACAGGAGACAGACACGGGGCATGAGCGGGTGGGGGGAACAGGAGACAGACACGGGGCATGAGCGGGAGGGTTGGGGGGAACAGAAGATAGACACGGGGCATGAGCGGGGGGTGGGGGGAACAGGACACAGACATGGGGCATGAGCGGGGTGTGGAGAGAACAGGAGACAGACATGGGCATGAGCGCGGAGTGGGGGGGTACAGGAGACAGACACGGGGCATGAGCGGGGGGTGGGGGGCAACAGGTGAGACACGGGGCATGAGCGGGGGTGGGGGGCAACAGGAGAGACACGGGACATGAGCGGGGGTGGGGGGAACAGGAGACAGACACGGGGCATGAGCGAGGAGTGGGGGGAACAGGAGACAGACACGGGGCATGAGCGGGGGGAACAACAGACACGGGGCAAGAGCGGGGGTGGGCGGGAGGGGGAAAGAAACACGGGGCAAGAATGGGGGTGGGCGGGAGGGGGAAAGAGACACGGGGCAAGAGCGGGGGTGGGCGGGAGGGGGAAAGAGACACGGGGCAAGAGCGGGGGTGTGCGGGAGGGGGAAAGAGAGACTGGGCAAGAGCGGGGGTGGGCGGGAGGGGGAAAGAGACACCGGGCAAGAGCGGGGGTGGGCGGGAGGGGGAAAGAGACACGGGGCAAGAGCGGGGGTGGGCGGAAGGGGGAAAGAGACACGGGCCAAGAGCGGGGGTGGGCGGGAGGGGAAAAGAGACACGGGCCAAGAGCGGGGGTGGGCGGGAGGGGCAAAGAGACACGGGCCAAGATCGGGGGTGGGCGGGAGGGGGAAAGACACACGGGGCAAGAGCGGGGGTGGGTGGGAGGGCGAAAGACACACGGGGCAAGAGCGGGGGTAGGGGGGAGGGGGAAAGAAACACGGGGCAAGAGCGGGGGTGGGCGGGAGGGGGAAAGACACACGGGGCAAGAGCGGGGGTGGGCGGGAGGGGGAAAGACACACGGGGCAAGAGCGGGGGTGGGGGGTAGGGAGACAGACACACGAGGCATGGGCGGGGGTTGGGGGAAGGGGAGAGACATGCGGGGCATGAGCGGGAGGTGGGCGGGAGGGGGAGAGACACATGGGGCATGGGTGGGGGGGAGAGAGAGGGACACACGGGCCATGAGCGGGGGTTGGGGGGAAGGAGAGAGATAGACATGTGGGGCATGAGCGGGGGGTGGGTGGGATGGGGAGAGACACACGGGGCATGAGCGGGGGTGGGGGGGAGGGAGAGAGACACACGGGGCATGAGCGGGGGGTGGGCGGCGGGTGGGGAGAGACACACGGACATGAGCGGGGGTGGGGAGAGACACACGGGCATGAGCGGGGGGTGGGCGGCAGGTGGTGAGAGACATACGGACATGAGCGGGGGGTGGGCGGCGGGTGGGGAGAGACACACGGACATGAGCGGGCGGCGGGTGGGGAGAAACACACAGACATGAGCAGCGGGTGGGAGAGACACACGGGGGTGGGAGAGACACACGGGGCAAGAGCGGGGGGTGGGCGGTTGGGAGAGACGAGCAGGGCACGAGCGGGGCATGAGCGGGGCATGAGCGGGGGGTGGGCGGGAGGGAGAAAGACACACGGACATGAGCGGGGGGTGGGCGGGAGGGAGAAAGACACACGGACATGAGCAGGGGGTGGGGGGGAGGGAGGGAGAAAGACACATGGAAATGAGCCGGCGGTGGGCGGGAGGGAGAAAGACACACGGACATGAGCGGGGGGTGGGAGGAACAGGAGACAGACACGGGCATGAGCGGGGGTGTGGGACTTACTGTGCAGGCGGGATACAAAGCCTCTCATGCGAGGAACAAAGATGGCGGGCGTCTCTAAAGCCAGACGCACTGCACGTTTTCACGCATCCAATGAGAGAGCACGTCAGATGTCCGTGGACATCACGCAAGCTGCTTGCCCAATCACCGTCCTGTCTGCGGAGCGAACAGGGAAGTGTGTCCGCAAAGCAAACACAGATATCACTAATTCTTACATTTTTGTCATTTTTTTTTAAAAACTACTGGATGGATTTACACAAATAAAGCAAAGCACGCTTTCGGGACCGACCAAGCCGCCGCTCCTGCCGCTAATTTGATGTAAATCCGTCCAGCGGTTTGGGCTGTAGGCGTGAGCAAAGTTTTTTCCCATTATGTCTATGGGAAAAAGACATCAATGCGCATGCGCTAACCAATCTCCGTGCACTTGGTGTCCTGCGGACAGGCGCTTCCTTCGCAGACTAGTTCGCAAACAGATCATATGACCACGCCCACGGTCATCGTGTGTCCTGAAATGCGGACACTGTTCGTGTCCCCGAACAATTTAAAAGTACATTTTCAGTTAATCCATAATATTTTTCAATAAAATCTCACTATGCCACAAGTCCCACATAGCAATCTTGAGTTTCTATATACCTTTTGAAACTTTCCGATCCTTTTTTTGTGTTCGATCTGTCCGCGCACAGTGCGCATGTCCGCGGACCGCACACAAGCACCCCTATAAAAGACCACGCCCAAGAGCTTATTCCCATTGTGTTTCTGCCTATTCTTCAGAACACAGTGATTTTTGCTGCCACCTGCAGACTACACCATCATCGAGATGGCATCCTTGGCTGCTGAACTGCCACTTGGTGCTGCACCTGCTTCAGCACCACCACCACCCCCTCCACCACCACCACCTCCCCAAGGGCCTGAAGAGGGGAACAGGACTGAGGATGCGGAGGAGGAAGAAGAGGATGATGAGAATGAGGTAGAGGAAATCCCTACTACCCGCACTAGGCGTGAGTCTTGGGTGTGGCGGTTATTTACCATTCATGGGAATGGTCCTAAGGCTCGTGCGAAACATGTTACCTGCAATGAGTGCAAAATGATACTCAGTCGCGGGAAGCACGGTAACTACAGCTTTGGGACCACTACGATGAAGCGACACCTGAGGTCATTTCACTCTGGGGCTATTCGCAGGGTTGTACCTTGCGAAGAACATAGCAGGTTGATTTCCTCTACTTCATCCTCTGTTTCTGATCCTGTCACCACAAGGACCACCTCTGTGGGACAGCGTCTTTCTCAAGCTGCCTCACAGGCCATACAGAATGCTTTCGAGGGTCACAGTTGTATGTATGTACTGTGACACAGTACTCTGCAGGGGGAGCGACTTCAGAGTGCTTTTGAGACTATCGTCTCAGAGCACGAGAAGACCTGCTCACTACCCAAATAAAACCCACTCTACATCTTCCTCTCTCAGCTCACCCTTTCTTATCCCTGTGGTTGGTGTCCCCCCTTTACCCTCCTTTACCCTCCTCTCCTAGTGTGTCGTGTCTGAAAAACCAAAAAAAATACAAAATTTAAAAAAAAAAAAAAAAATAAGGCTCTTTTCAGAGCCGCCTTTCCCTGTTAAAAAATAGAAGTGAAAATAAATGGAGCAGGGCTCTTTGTATTTTTTAGAAGTCCGCGGACATTCACGAACATTAAAAAAATTGGGTTGCTACTCCATCACAAACATTGTAATTTTCTCTGGAAAGAAGTGGTGGCTCTGAAAAGAGCCTTTAGGTTCTGTTTTTAAGTAAAATATTGTAAATGCTTAACATCTACTTCAAAATCGTTGTTGTAATTCCAAAAAAGGTTGCAATGCATTTTGTACATTTCTTAGAAAAATCTGATTGCCAGCATAAGTAAGATGGACTCCATCTCTGCGAAAAATCTATGTACTACAAAACATAATATTTTCATTGTGAAAAGAAGACATGCCAAAATCTCTTAGAAAGCCACAAACAGCCTTATTAACATTGCGCCTTGCTTTTTCCATTTGTGGACCAAATGAAGAAGAACGAAGCCACATTTGTCTCTGCGCAATCCGTGAAAATATCACTTGAGAATTAGGAAACATGTCCATAACCTTCCTCAGTCCTTCTTTCATAGCAAATTGCAAAAAAATTCCAGTCACATGTCCTAAACTGTTCCCTCCACAATGAATTACAATTATGTCTGGATGTTGCTCTGTCTCCAAAGTAGCACAGAGAGGTAGCAAGTCCAACCACTTCATTCCACGTACTCCATGCCAGTGTACTTCCACATGTGGGAATCCAAGATCTACAGCTACTCCACAGCTTTCTGCATGCACCTTCAACCAATGTATCCACGAATCTCCTAAAATCCAAACAATCTGTTTTCTGAAACACACAGCCATAGCTATCTTTTGTTCTCTCAGCAAAAACAGTATCTGAGAAAATCTCTCCTGGCACAACACACCCACCAAACTTTCCTGACCAATCCCTTTCAGTGCTTATTCTCATTTGCATGACTTCTGAACCCAAAAATCCCCGGATGTAACTCCCGAAGTCCGCGAACTACCGCCATGTCCGCGGACATATCGTAACATGAACAGCCCTTCTACCATTTCCACTACATTCTCTCTGCCATTCCCTCATTGGATGTACCTCAAAAATCACATGACCATGCACCAATCACATTCAAGACCTCTACATCTAACTGCATCATCATATATCAGCACTGCAAATCTACTCTGAATCTCTCTGAGTACAAGTGTCATATCATTGGCAAGCAGCATCTACCCAAATACTGTACAAGTCTTCAAGATTTCTACTTGCAGCTCCATGCATATCCATATGCATGAACACAAACTTCAGGTATGCATATTTTCTGTATAGTAGATGACATAGCTCTCAACCATTTTTGTTTTACAGGCGGGTGAAATCACCCGATTTTGTTTTTGGCGGGTGAGACGCCCATTGGAATGAATGGGCGTGCAGGAGGCTTGGCGGGCGAGTCTGCCCTTTACAAGGCGTGTGACACCCGCCAAAAGCGTGTGAGTTGACAGCTATGGTAGATGAACACATTTTCAAACAGACTTTTACCTTGTAAAATCTGTAAAATGAATTTACTGTACTTTTTTCAATTTCCTAAAATCAGCTATCACTTATAAACCTTTATACTTTTTACTTTCTTTATACACACACACTCAAATCATGTTAAACTAACATTTTTTAAATGAAATATATAGACTACATATACTCAAACAAAATTGCATACAAACCTAATCTATGTTTAAACCTTATAAAAATACTTATACAATTTCATATTTTTTGTTTTTATTTATTTATTTACTGAATTACTTTAAATTAGACATGCCATTGAGGCGCTATTACCTAGAACAGTTTACTTTCAGAAATAGTGGTATTCACTAATATATTATAAATTTCACAAGACATAGTAAAGATATTTTTTTTTTCCTACAGTTAGTCATTCAATACAATTTGTTCATTAAGAACATATCATATGTACTGAACTGATGCAATGTATCTTATGTAAATAAATTAGTTTAATGGTTTTACAGAAGGCACTGAGGATTTCAATTAAAAAAATCAATATCTAAATTAAAAACAGTGCTATATACAAACAAAGCTACTAATTTGAAGCTTTTACAATTGCAGTGAAGACCAGTTTCCTGAAAAGAAGCAGCCGAATTCGAAGAAGAAAGAAAAACTAAGAAGTTACCTGTTAATTTTTAAAAAAAGTAAGTAAAATATCACCATAATATTTGTATTTTTAATCAAATATACTATAACATTAATACGAGCTATTTTGGTTTCTTAAAATAGAGATTTTGTACCATTTTGTCCAAAAATCTCCATGTCTTAAACAGCGATTTACAGCCAGAATGGCCCACAAATTTCTATTTTTGAACACACAAATTAGCCAACTGAACCACTACAATTTTCATATTATAGAACAAACAACTGTTTTAATTGTATACATTAGATTTACTATTTGTACTTTTCCACACCACTAGCTTACTTTTTTTTTGTCATCTGAACACCAGTTTAGTAACATATAAATTCAAGAATACCTATCCCTACTAGTTTTAGTTCCCAATGCACAATCACAAACCATTACATACATCTTTCTCATCTTACTCAAACACTCATGCACACAGCACACATACATTCCAGAACACCCCAACCCATATCTTCTTTATTTTTTTCAACAGACCCTAAAGAATGCCTACCAAAAGACAACTCCGTAGAAAGCAAGGCAAAAGTAGAGCAAATGAAAATAAAGGTGTCCAACATAAGCATCCATCTCTAGCAGAATTTGTAAAAAAAAGTTGAAACAAAACAGCTAATACAATCATTTAGTGAAACACAAGAAGTTTCAAGTACAACAACTTCGCTCCCTCTATCAAAATGTAAAACAAACCAAAAAACAATTGACAGAAAATCAGCTATCAGTACAGATAAAACTATTTCTTCAAATTTTAATATAGTGCAAAGTAAGCATACCAAGAAAAGTATTTTAGCCAAAATATACCGTCACAAAGTCCTTCAAAATCTTATAAAAACAGGAGAGAAATCAGGTTCAAAGCTTAAAACCTATCGTAGGAAATTAATCTTAGAAGCTTGATGGAAAGTGCTATTCTTCTCAAAAGAAATGTATTTATTTTACTGTTAAACAAAATGAAACCACTAACAAAACTAATAACTAAATTACAAAAAAGACTTCTCAATAAGCGAAATGTCAACAGAAAGAACTTCTTAAGTATCTGCGGAGGTGTATGGAATCACACAGAACCATATTTTAATGAAGAAGCGTACAAACAAAAGCAAACAAATACAATTGCCATAAATAGCAGTGGTCGAGGTTATGAAAAAGTGAATAATACCATAATGGAACAAGAAGTACTCCTTACAAAAATATGCCCTGAAAACTTAAAATTACCCCTCCATTCAACTGAATCAGAACGTCTAGTGTACAAATGGCCATGCACGTCAATGTGTAACATTCCCAAACAATGTTTCAAATCTTTACACCAATTCCTCAATAAATATGTAAAAAGCAAAGACAAAATCAAAATTAAATTACTGCAAAATATAGATACCTGTCCAGTGCGCAAGTACACAGGACTACAAGGACATTCATTGGCCTGCATTACAGGACCTACTTGTAAAACCACTTTCCATGATATCAAAAGGATATCAACACATCATTCAACTATAAGAAATCTAGTCTATAAACTGTACTATGCTAAAAGTCCTGCTTTAGCACTAGCAAAGTTAAATAACATCCTTCTACATGGTACAGCAAAAGACCTACTTGAAGAAATTCACTATATCCAGAAAAAATATTTTGGAAGTGAAAGCCATTTACAGAATGAAATAGCTTTAAACCAATTAAGCAACAACTCTACACATGACAACCTTTTGCTAAACACATACAAAAAAGAAATACTAAAATTTAAAAGTACATCAGCTGAAGTACCAAACCATGTATGTGTATGTTGCCGTAGAATTTTTTATAAAAGTAACACAAAAACTGTGGACCTATCATACAAAATAGAAGACAATGAAGATTCTAAATGGTTTGAATTAGTTCTCTACCTTCTAGCAGAAAACAAATATGAAATAACTGAGCCCTTAATATTTTGCAGTTATTGCACTACAAAACTTGACAACAACCAAACTCCTTCACTTTCTATCACACGTAATTTGGAATTATACCCAGTACCAAAACCTCTACAACAACTTAATTTATATGAGAGCATCATAATTCAAACAGTACACCCATTTCAAGCAATAATAGGCCTTCAACCAAAAACAGCAAAATTACCTCCCTCTGAATTGGTAAAAGGCATTCGTGGAAAAGTAGTTTATTTACCATTAAATCTAAACGAAAATGTACATACTCTAGGAGTGCAACGTCCAATGCAGCAATCTTTAATTATATTAGTAAATGGAGTACCTACAAAAGACAAAAAAATATGGCAACAGCTGGTAAATTTATATAAAGTTAGACAAGCTTTTCAATATCTTAAAGAGAATAATGAATATTACAAAGAAATTAATATTGAAGAAAACTTGAAAGATACAACTGAAATAATTCAAGAAACACAAGAAGCTGGTCAATTTGAGCTACTAGATCCTGCTACAATATCAAATACTTTAGACCATTATAGAATTCATCCTTTGCACTGTAATGACACCGTACAAGATGTACAAGAAACTTACCAAATGCGTCAAACAAAAGCATCGCCAATCAGTATATGGGAAAAAAGTATAGAAGCACGTGCTTTTCCTCTACTCTTTCCTACTGGCAAAGGAGGAAGGTATGATGATAGACCTATTCAAATACCAGCTTCAGAATACCGCTCATTACGGATGTATTCTGAAGATCCCAGATTTAGACAAAATGTGGAATACATATTCCACCTACTCTTTGAAAGTGAACTAGCAACTTTATGTTACGGAGTTGCACACATATTAAAATCAGGATCACACTTTCAAAATATGACAGCTACACAATTATTAGAGAAAGTGCAACAAAAGGATGAGGTTTTACAATCAAATATTACAAATCTATTAGCAAATATGTGTGGTACTAAAGAGTACTGGTTTCAACGTCATGGAGATGTACGTTGTATGATCAGAAACCTTGGCCCACCCACTTGGTTTGTTGCATTAAGTTGTGCAGAATATGCATGGGAAGATTTACATGATTTCCTACGCATATTAAATAAAAACAAAACAAACATAGATATTCTAAAACCTGGAGAACTTTGTTCTTTGGATCCTGTTAATGTTTCAAGATATTTTCACCATTGCTTCATTGCTATGCTACATTTTATTTGTAATAAAACTGTTCCTCCCCTTGGAGAAGTGCAACACTTCTTTTGGAGAAAAGAATACCAAGCCAGAGGAGCACCACATATCCACATGCTTTTATGGATTAAAGATGCTCCTAAATTTGGTCAAGGCAGTGATGCCACTGTTTTACAGTTTATTGAAAAATATGTCACTTGTGAAATTCCATCAGAAGCCACAAATAGTGATCTTCGTGCACAAATTTTACAATTTCAAAGACACAAATGTGGAAAATATTGTCGTCGCAAATACAAAAACAAAGGCAAATACTACACCAAATGCCGATTTGGTTTCCCTAGACCAGTTACAAATACAGGTCAAGTAAACAACCTCATGTCTTCAGTTAGACATAGTGTTAAAGGTAAGTCACCTAAAAATACATATTACATAAAAAGAAAAGAAGAAGAAAAATATATCAATGATTATAATGCAATCATTGCCCACTTATGGAATGCAAACATAGATGTGCAGTACATTGCAGACAATTCTACTGCATTTGCACGATATGTCACAGCATACTTAACTAAAGCAGAAAAGACAGAGCTCCAAGACCTCTGGAATGACCTGTCATCAGATAAAACAGTATCTCAGAAATTATACAGCTTGGGCATAAAAATGCTCACCCATAGAGAATGTGGATCTTATGAAGCAGCTGATCGTTTAACTGGTACTTCATTGCATGGTAAATCTGAAAATATAGTATGGCTAAGTCTTGGTCCAGCTAAATCTAGAAAAAGAGTTCTAAAATCATATAAAAATATAGAAACAATAGCCAAACATGATCCCAACAGCCAAGACATTTTAAAAAACAATTTATTGGACACATACTACCCAAACAGAAGTAATACTTTGGAAAACATGTGTCTATACCAAATAGCCCAAAACTACACATACAAAAATAATATGAAACCTGATGAAAAAAAAGGTAAATATAGAGTGACAGACTGTGAAGGCAGCTTAGTTAAACTCACTAAACCACATTTAATTAATCATATCAAATTGTCATTGAAGACTCCTCAACATAAAGAAGTATATTACATGTCCCTGCTACAACTCTTCAAACTATGGAGAAAAGAAGAACAATTACTAGATAACTATGACTCATATGAGGATGCTTTCAAAGCAAATGAAAGCACTATAACTGATGTAAACTTTACACAGTACAAAACAATGTTGCACAATGAACAGCAACATGAAGAAGAACTCCAAACCCAACTAGATAAGGATACTCCTGACAGTAGTCAACCTTCTGTAACAGGAAGCCAAGAACCACTGGGAGAACCACTAATAACAAATGAGGCAGAATTAGCTATGATAGAAGTACAAAACACCATGTGTCAGTATGAAGATAAGGAAGATTTAACTATACTACAATCAAAACTAATCAATGAGCAAAGTAGCATTTTTCAAGAAGTAACAAAACAAATTGCACATGGTGTAAAACATGAAAATAAAGAATGTTCCTGCCATAATTATAAACCTATACTACTGTACGTCAGTGGTGAAGCTGGTTCTGGCAAAACATTCCTAATCAAAATCATTAGTAAGTTCCTTCAACAATTGACAAATAACAAACTGTCAGCTGTTGTCACTGCCCCCACAGGTTTAGCTGCCTACAACATAGGTGGTGTTACATTACACCGATTACTACTATTACCAGAAGAACACCAGAACAAATTAGACTATTACAAACTTTCTGCAGAAGCTGCAATGGAATTACGCAGAGTATTGAAACAAATGAAAATGCTACTAATAGATGAAGTGAGCATGGTCTCCAACCTGATGTTAGCTTTGATTCACCTCAGATTACAAGAAGTACTCAAAACAGGCTATGAAGAGCTCTTTGCAGGAAAACACATTATTGTTTTTGGAGATCTGCTTCAATTAACACCAGTAAAAGGTGAACCTATTTTTAAAACATTAGGGCACAAACTCTGCCGTAAAACTGTTGGCAGCATTGGAAATGTCAACCTTTGGCAACATTTCCAATACAGAGAATTAACAGAAAACATGCGCCAATCTGCAGATCTCACTTATGCCAACATTTTAAAAAGTTTGAGAGTTGGTATACTTTCTAAAGAAGCAGAAGCAACATTGAAAACCCGGCACATTAATGCACTTTATGGCGATAATGCATGTGCTACAGATGTTATGGAACAATTAGCCCACAAAAATGTCAATTGTATGGCCTTAATGCCAACTCTTGCAAGCTGTCTCAAATTCAATGAAATAATGTTAAGTAAAGAAATACAACCAATAATGGAAATTAGCGCCACAGACAAACTAGATGTACATGGTATGACACTACCCATGTGTGACCAAGCCACAACACGACTAAATAATTTAGAAAAATCAATCTCAAACACAGCAGGCTTAGAAAAGATGTTAAAATTATCCTTAAATTGCAGAGTAATGCTTAAACGTAACCTTGACGTGGACCAAGGACTAGTTAATGGAGCACTGGGTACAGTTGTTGGCTTTCAAACATACCCACGTGACAACAAAATTCAGTTTGTCAATATACTCTTTGACAAACTTTCAGAAGTAAAACGGATAGGACGCTCAACAGCTAGATTCCTTCTCTTCGAAGATATGTATGTACGCAGAGAACAATTTTCTCTAACTCTTGCATACGCAGTCACGATTCATAAATCACAAGGTCTTACCCTAGACAAAGCAATGATAGATATTGGTAACACAGTCTTTAAAGAAGGCATGGGCTACATAGCACTATCACGCTTACGTACACTTGACGGTCTATTTCTAATCAACTTTGATGCAAGTAAAGTAAACGCTGATATTCCTTGCATTTTAGAATATAATAGACTTTGCTCACTATACACTCCCCATCTAAACACATATTCTGTTCCACAAAAAATAAAACGTTGTAAAAGAAAACTAAATCAAACAGAAATGCAACAGGACGTCACTGCAAATCCTCCAAAGAGAGTAAAAGAAACTCATACTTCAGCAAGTACCACAAACAAAAAAGAATCAATTAGAGAAAGTAAACCAGGTACTTCTTTAAAGAAGGAAGACAAACTCCAAAAAAAAAGCAGTTAGATACAGAACTACCTGGACCATTTAAATTCTCAAATATAGTTGGTGTAAGTTGCTATGCAAATGTAGCAATGAATATTCTATTTCAATTACCACCAATTGTTGACAACATTTACTTACACAGTACAGACCCATTGTGTTTGCAAATGTTAGTACTTCACAGAAATGCAGCAAACAATCCTGACAACACATATAGTGTTTTTGGAATAAGACGACAATTGGACTACTGTGCTGGAATGGTGAAATTCACTATAAACTCACAGGAAGATCCACAAGAATTTCTAATGTACTTACTACAAGTACTGGAAAACAAAAACATACCTATCAATGAAATCTTTCAGATTGCATACATGTGGAAACATACATGCACTCTCTGCAACACTGTGACACAAGAAGAAATCCCCAATGAACGCTTCATATATATATATCAATACCAAATTGTGAATCCATTCCATTTCAGCAACTTGTACAAAATGCAAACCATGGTAGATTATGCTCTACCTGCAATTCAGATAATCGCTCCACGTTAGTAATACAAACACATAGTAAATACGTAATACTAATGCTTCTACGTTACAATGCAGATGGTACCAAAAACAACTGCAAGCTGACTGGATTCACACATGGTCAAATATCACTTGGTAAGAAAACATTCACAACAATAGGTATAATCTACCACACAGGAGCCACAACCAATTCAGAGCACTACACTGCATATATAAAAAAGAAATGTGGATGGTTTGAATGTAATGATAGTACCATTACTCTAAAGCAGAGATTACCAGCAAATCTTACAAACGCTTATTTGATGTTCTTAAAACCAAAATTTGATAAATAAACTGTATTTAAACCTTTAAATAAATTTGTGTTAAAAAAATATAAACTGTAGAATACTCCAAAAGCTATTTAACTGCTCAAAGATTCTACAACAACTAATCAGATAAATGAATACCACTAAATTAGACCAAAAAATACACAGTTAGAATACGCCAATTGGTATCTAACTGTCCCAAAATTATAAATTTGTGTTAAAATAATATAAACTGTTAGAATACTCCAAAAGCTATCTAACAGCTCAAAGATTCTACAAAAACTAATCAGATAAATGAATACCACTAAATTAGGCCAAAAAATACACAGTTAGAATACGCCAATTGGTATCTAACTGTCCCAAAATTTAACAATATCCAAATAGATAAATCAAAACCACTAAAATATATTAAAAAAATAGACAGTTAGAATACGCCAATTGGTATCTAACTGCTCCAAAATTTTATAATATCAAAACAAATGAAGAATCTGTTACTGCGCCAAAAAAAATACAACAAAGCAAAGTATAAAGCATTAGCCAGAAACAACAAGTGAACACTGAAAACAAACAAACAAATAAACTGTAGCATAACAGAAAAAGTTTTTTTTTTAAATCCAACATGGATTTTTTTTTTCTCCCACAGACCCAATGATTTTAGCAACAAATACAGAAACTGAGCAAATTGCACAGTACTCTGATTTGTACTCTACTAAATATGAGGGTCGAAAAAAAATAAAAGTATATTGCTTATACAATGTAATAAGTCATTACAAAATACTAATACTAACATGTTATTTTCTTTTATCACAGAAATGAAGAAGAAAAACATGGACTCCCATTACTAGACCAAACAGTAAGTATACAATAATAAGGACAACCATAGCAGCATATCACATCCATAGTATCTAATACCTTTGTTCCTTATACATTTGTTTTTCACCCAAAGTTATAAGCAAATATGAATGTGATATGCTGTGGTGGTTGTTGCCAGGGCATAGAGTCTTGGGTGCATGGCACCCAAGACTCTATGCCCTGGCAACAACCACCGCAGCATATCACATCCATAGAGTCAAACATTTCAACTATGATCTATGGGAAACTTTTAATGTCCGCGAACAATGTGAGTGTTCTTAGAACACTTTGAACTTGCCAGCGAACAATACGGACACCGTTTTCAGGACACCCCCTACGAACATTTCAGAACAACGCAATAGTTCTTAGAAAACTTTCAACTTAACAACAAACAATACGGACAGCGTCCTAAGGACACCCCTCTACGAACATTCCAGGACACCGGGAGTGTTCTTAGAAGCGTCTTCAGAACACCACCATCTTGTTTATTTGCGAACATTTCAGGACACCGCGAGTGTTCTTAGGACACATTCAACTTGACAAAGAACAATACGGACAGCGTCCTCAGGACACCCCCTACGAACACTCCCCAGACACCGGGAGTGTTCTTAGAAGCGTCTTCAGAACACCACCATCTTGTTTATTTGCGAACATTTCAGGACACCGCGAGTGTTCTTAGGACACATTCAACTTGACAAAGAACAATACGGACAGCGTCCTCAGGACACCCCCTACGAACACTCCCCAGACACCGGGAGTGTTCTTAGAAGCGTCTTCAGAACACCACCATCTTGTTTATTTGCGAACATTTCAGGACACCGCGAGTGTTCTTAGGACACATTCAACTTGACAAAGAACAATACGGACAGCGTCCTCAGGACACCCCCTACGAACACTCCCCGGACACCGCGAGTGCTCTTAGAAGCGTCTTTAGAACACCCCCACTTTGTTTATTTGCAAACATTTCAGGACACCGCGAGTGTTCTTAGGACACATTCAACTTGACAGAGAACAATACGGACAGCGTCCTCAGAACACCCCCTACGAACACTCCCCGGACACCGCAAGTGTTCTTAGAAGCATCTTCAGAACACCCCCATTTTGTTTATTTGCGAACATTTCAGGACACCGCGAGTGTTCTTAGGACACATTCAACTTGACAGAGAACAATACGGACAGCGTCCTCAGGACACCCCCTACGAACACTCCCCGGACACCGCAAGTGTTCTTAGAAGTGTCTTCAGAACACCCCCATTTTGTTTATTTGCGAACATTTCAGGACACCGCGAGTGTTCTTAGGACACATTCAACTTGACAGAGAACAATACGGACAGCGTCCTCAGGACACCCCCTATGAACACTCCCCGGACACCGCGAGTGTTCTTAGAAGCGTCTTCAGAACACCCCCATTTTGTTTATTTGCGAACATTTCAGGACACCGCGAGTGTTCTTAGAACACATTCAACTTGACAGAGAACAATACGGACAGTGTCCTCAGGACACCCCCTACTAACATTTCAGGACACCGGGAGTGTTCTCAAAAACCTCTTCAGAACACCCCCATTTTGTTTATTTGCGAACATTTCAGGACACCACGAGTGTTCTTTGAACACATTCAACTTGACAGAGAACAATACGGACAGCGTCCTCAGGACACCCCCTACGAACACTCCCCGGACACCGCGAGTGTTCTTAGAACAGTTTCACTTTGCTTGCGAACAAAACGGACACATATTGACTCCTTAGAACACCCCCTAGTCAGTTTATTTAGAACATTTCAGAAAACCCGTGATGGCCGCAAACAAATCGAACACAAAAAGAACGTCTAACACATAAAAAACACAACTTTCATCCTATCTCATACACTCTCACCCTCCCCAAACACTCCTACACACCAACACACTCTACAAAATACACATTTTGAACAAAGTTTCACGGCGCTGTCCGGGGACGTCTGCGAATCCAAGATGGCGGGCGCTACCGAAAAATCTGACGCGCTTCACGCTCCACGCCGTCCAATCAGCGAACACGTTGCATGTCCGCGAACATCACGCAAGACGATTGGCCAATCAGGACACTGTCCGCGGAGCGAACAGGGAAGTGTGTCCGCGAACCGAACACAGATATCACTAATTTTTTTTTACCTACTTTTTGGTCATTTTAAAAAAAACTACTGGACGGATTTTCACCAAATTTGCAAAAGCTCGCTTTTGGGACCAAGCCGCTGCTCCTGGTCCAAATTTGGTGGAAATCCGTCCAGCGGTTTGGGCTGTAGGCGCGAGCAAAAATTTTTTCCCATTCACTCTATGGAGAGTGAGTATAATGTATACAAATATGAGCATATAGAGGGAAGGTAGAATAATAAAAATAAAACTATGAGAAAGTGCTGATAACCATAATGATTATCTTCATGCACAGAAAGGATTGCTCTCTTTCAAGCCTGTATCTTCCGCTATGTATATGTTTCATATGATGTGACTGGACCCTAAGTCTACAAATATAGTACCTTTTCAATTTTTACTTCCTGACTGTTACTGAAGAAAACTATGTGGCTTCGATATGTCAGTAAAGGATAAAAAGGGAGAGCCAGCCATGTGATGTCATCAGTGATGTCATCAATGACATTTGTGATGTCATCTTTGATGTCCTGGGTGTTAGTGTTAGCAGTGCACGGTGGCGCGAGTTATGGTTGCTTATGTTACCATAACTGCCGAATTTCAGGGGTTTTTCGGTTTTACTTTGAGCCATAACGTCCCTTTAACAAAGTTTTTTCACTGAATTTCATGGGTTTTTAGTAGCGCAACTTAACCATAACGTCCCTTTAACAAAGTTTTTTCACTGAATTTCATGGGTTTTTAGTAGCACAACTTAACCATAATATCCCTGACTTCATATACATGTAACATAGAACATACTAACCCCCTCGTAGTGATTTTCATGTCCGCGGACTACCGCCATGTCCGCGGACACATCGAAAATCTGAGCGTGGTGAATTTAAATTTAAATAGTGTGCCCCATTTCCCCTTTGAAGTTGGCTCTGAAAAGAGCCGTTTTTTTGTTTTTTTTTACAGATGCTTGACAGACACCTGTTATTTTGTATTTTTTTTCTTGTGTTTCTTACTTTACTCCTAAAATCTTCACATAACCTTCTCCAAAGCAACCCTTACATTCCAAAATAGAAAGGCATTTCCCGTAAAAGATAAAGCAATGCCATCTTCTTTAAAATTAACAGCATTACTGGCATCAATATTCTCATTGTTACAGAAGAACATACCAGCTCTAAGCATGAAGGCACACATGCCTCGATTGATGACACACCTAGCAATATTTTGCTGAGGACAAAAAACTGAACTATTGTCCCATATTGCCGTAGGTAGTAATCCAGAAAAAATTACTTTTGCATTTGGAAGGATCTTCATTACTGCTTGAACCAAGCGTTCCAAATCAGCCAACAAAGTAGGGGCACTGACGTTGCCCAAATGGAAAGCACCATAGTGCAAAACTACCACATGCGGAGTGTTCATCGTGGCCATATGCTCACAAACTTGTACAATTCCCTGTACATTGCAATCAGGCACACTGCTCCACACCACCTCCACTCCTTTCACATCAAAGTTCTTTGCAACATGCCTGCATTCAGCGTACTGCTGTAAACCATGCACAAACATATCTCCGAGCACCAACACCCTGACTTTCTCCACTTCTACCATCTTCACCACACACAGTCTCTTTCAACACAAATCCACAACCTCGACATCTGATTGGCTGATCCGTACAGTCTTCTTTCCATGTTGGATTTCCTGGAAAAACCCAGATGTAGCACGCCCTGTCCACGAACAGCCGCGGTGTCCGCGGACGGCGTCCACTTTACTCTCTGTGCCATTCCCTCATTGCATACAGCTAAGCAATCACACAATACGAATAACGTCCTCAGAACAACCCCATTTTGTGAATTTTCAAACATTTCAGGAAAATGATTATTTCATTATTCAACATATTAACATTACAAATATTATACTTTCATCTTGTACTCTGCACACAATGCTATGTTTCTCCATTAGTAGCTCAGTATACTAGATAGAATCCCATAATACAATGCTATTTATATCAATGCATCGTTCAAAGCACTAATAACGGTATGATATTTATTGCAATATCCTTGACACTTTTTTCGCAACATTATAATAAAAATCCCTAGTACACAAATTCCATGAAAAGTACATACACACGTGATGTCATCAGTGATTTCATCAATGACATTTGCGATGTCATCTTTGATGTCCTGGGTGTTAGTCTTAGCAGTGCACAGTGGTGGCTCCAGTTATTTTTCAAAGCTTACCATAACTTGCGATTTTCAGGGGTCTTTCGGCTGTACTTAGAACCATAACGTCCTTTAAACAAACTTTTTTTAATATCACGCAAACAATATACAAACATGGCGTGCAAAAACCAACTTCTACAGATGGCTTTACACAGAATGTTGCAAAGTAAGAATTAATGCTCGTTCACAGCGAAGGTCAGCAGCTTCCACAACTTCTACAGATGGCTTTACACAGAATGTTGCAAAGTAAGATTTTATGCTCGTTCACAGTGAAGGTCAGCTGCTTCCATTTTTTTCTCGGGCCCCGGAGAGGCTCACGAAGCGGACTATAAGGTTGTATTGTGTTTTGACCTTGACAGACAGAGATTGTGATGAAAGACTTCTCTTGAAGGAGTGTTGCTAAAACGTAAGAGAAGATAAAGATGAAATTTCTGAAACGAAACCACTTTTATATATTATATCACTATGCGAAAGATCGTTGGCACACGCGGAGTCGTATATTGGGACTGCACCACTCGTAGACAATGGAAATTGCAATTGCAGTGTAAGTAACCCTTTAGATTATTTTCTACCAAATATAATTACAATCGCGTAGCAATAAAGACCGCTCAAGTTGAACTTGTTTGTTGAAAGTGGCATAATGTTTTCTACCGCGCACTATCACCGCCAAATTGATCCCCTGTCGTTTAGAGGGCTCTGAAAAAGGCAGACGACACAGGGTGGGTTAATAGAAATAATTTAACCGGTCTATAGGCGGTCAAGCGCTCTACTCGCTGTGCCACTTCACTGTAGCCTGTCAAGTGGCACTGCGAGTACAGCGCTCGCTTTGACATCCGTGCACAGCTTGCTAATGCAAGTTTGAATCCCAGCAAGGCCAAACTCAGCCTTTCATCATTCCGTGGTCGATAAATGAGCACCACACACCGTGGTTAATAATAAGCACCGCTTAGATACCTCACGGTTCTTAGCGCTATATGAATGGGAAAATATTATTATTTTATTATTAACATACTCTGTTGCACTATCTTCGATAGCAAATAGTTTCACGCCCTAATAAATAAAATGATGACTTTCAATGAAGATCGGCTGGTGAGACTAATTTATGTTTTTTAAAACAGGTAAGTGGCTCCATTTTGCCTATGTCACGATTTACAGACTCCAGCGGATGGGGTCTTCAACTGCCAGGTGCAGGTCCAAATATGCAACTTCATGACCCTCACCATTTTTTGGGACAATCGCCAAGGACCAATATGCCCTTACGCAGTACTAGCGGCTACAAACAACATATCAACCAATAGGGTGGTCTAATGGCTCGTTGTTGGAGCAACCTTCCGATTATCAGAGCGACCATTTACTGCTTTTATCATAAACCAACAGCCTATCTACCGCAAAGGAACAACGCGTGGCTCCAAATAAACTTTTGCTGATCGACAGCAGAGACAATAGCAAATCGCTGAATATTCACTAAACATTTCATGTGAAATAAATGTACTTTACCAAATGTACAATCCTGCTGTTTACTTTTAAACCACAGTTTCGTATTCTGAATTGTGGCGCACTGAGTTGTAAGCTGATCTAACACCCTCTGTACCGCAAAGGAACATTGCGTGCCTCAACATGAACTTTTGCGGATCGACAACAAAGACAAATGCAAATGGCTGAATATTCTCTAAACATTTGATGTCAAATAAATGTACTTTACAACATTTACAATCTTGCTGTTTGCTTTTAAATCACAGTTTCATATTCCAAATTGTGGCGCGCTGTGTTGTGACATAATGTGTGTTGTCTTCCGGGTTCTGTGTAAAGTCGCGTAGGACTGGAGACGACTGGGCGCGTTTGATTACGCACCCTGTAACGTCACGGAGAGAGGCATGGAATATGAATGCTTTGATAATATCAGGCTTAGGGGCGGGAGATATGATTTAGTGTCGCAAAAGCAAGTCAGCCAGGTCAATAGCGCCAGTCATACGATTATCACATAATGTCGGCGCACACCAGCCGGATTTATCGTTTCTTTAGTGGACAAAAAAGTCGGTTGACGCCCCTAGGAAATTGTACTATTAGCGGACAAAAGGAGTGGTCTTAAAACACTTTCACCCTGACAACGAACAATACAAACAACGTTCTCAGAACACCCCCATTTTGTGTAATTGCAACCATTTCGGGACACTGCGAGTGTTCTTAGAACACATTCAACTAGACAGATTACAATACGGACAGCGTCCTGATGACACCCCCAGTTTGTGTATTTACGAACAATTAAGTACACCGCGAGTGTTCATAGCTCATTTTTACCTTCCTTGCAAACAAAAATGACACATACTCCGTCCTCTAAACACCCCACCATTTAGTTTATTTACAAAATGTCAGAACAGCCGTGTTCTCCGCGGACAAATCGAACGCAACAAAAACGTCTAGCACATAAAAAAACAAAACATTGAACCTATCTCATACTCCCCCACCCTCCCCAAACACTCTTACACATCAACACACGGCACTAAATACAATTTTGTATCCACGTTTCACTGCGCTGTACGCGGTCGACTGCGAATACAAGATGGCGGGTGCCACAGAAAATCTGACGCGCTCCACGCCCCTCGCCGTCCAATCAGCGAACACGTCGCATGTCCGCGGACATGACGCAAGGCCATGGGCCAATCGGGGTGCTGTCCGCGGAGCGAACAGGGAAGTCCGTCCGCGAAGCGAACACAGATATCACTAATTTTTTTGCCTTACATTTTGGTCATTTTTAAAAAAAACTACTGGACAGATTTACACCAAATTTACAAAAGCACGCTTTTGGGACCAGGCCGCCGCTCCTGCCGCAAATTTGGTGTAAATCCGTCCAGCGGTTCGGGCTGTAGCCGTGCGCAAAGTTTTTTCCCATTCAGTCTAGTTTTGGGACCCCCCCTATAACTTTTCCCCCCCTGGACGAATCCTCACCAAACTTTGCAAAAACATCCAGAGTGACCCAACTACTTTTTTTTTGCAAAGTTTGGTGAGGATCCGTCCAGGGAGAGCGAAGTTATAAGCCGCCCAAAAAGTGCTCTTCCTATGGAAACAGCAACTTAACCATAACTACCGTGGCCATGTAATATATATATATATATATATACACACACACACACTGACCCTGCAGACACCCTCCCAACTCAGTTTACAATTGCAGCTGACTCCCAGCCACCTGGACCCTCCCCATATTGCCCAGTAAGCATGGGCTGTGACTGCACTGCAATCACTGTGATAAGAAGTAGGCCTTTGTCCATTGACCAGGAACAGTAATATAACTTGCAGTATCTGTTGTGCATTGTTTTCTAGTGTGCTTAGCTGACAGTGCTCCAGAGCCATTGCCTTTGCTCCATGCCCCACGACAGTGAATACTGCTGCATTTTCTGCAGGGTGTGTGCTATGACCACCATGTTTCAGCACTATGGATGAGGCATTTTTTTTGGCAATGTCCTGGGCACATTGGCCTTACATGCACTGCCCAGCGGCTATCTGTCTGGCTGAGGGTACATTGATCCTAACTGCAGTGCCCACTTAGCATCTACAAAGGCTATGACTAGCAGGGATATTAGCCAGTGATTCATCCAGCAATGACTGCAAGACATAGCCTGCCACAGAATACCATGCAAAGTGTCCATACAAACATAGAATGCAGGGGTATGACCTATCACCATGCCCAAGCGTTTTGCGTCTTACTGTACTCTCCCCTGGAGCCAATGATTGCCATTTGATTGACAGATGGACATTCCAGGTTTACACACCTGAGCATGGGTTTACAAATCCCAGGCCACCAAAGCCCTGATACATTTTAGGGGCAATTCAAAAATGGGAACAGTCATGCCCCTGGACTCATGGACTTTGTCAACTAATGCTGCTTTTGCCTTTGATATACCGACCGTATTCCGCTCCTTTGAAGACTGGCCCTACAGCACATGGGGTCAGGCGATGTCCCACAAAGGTGCCTTAGGCCCCTTCTAAAATCTTTTCAACACACATTTTGCTAACCTTGGTCTGACCTTTCAAGTCCAAAATGGCTGTCAAGTTCAGCATGGTTAACCCGGCATGAACAAACCACTTAGCAGAACCCATATTTGAATTTGAGTTTGTGAATAGTGTGAACATAAAAAAAAAGAAATATCACTATTTTGTGTCCACATTTTGAGAGACAATTTGATCTTTCATCATAGTAAGCAAAGTTGGCAAGTACACTTGTCCAAAGACCAACCCCTCATTGCATGCCAAATTCCCACTAGAGTATATTGTCATTTACTTAATACTGTATATCTTTTACAGTGAGCACACATAACCTGATACCAGGAATGAAGTACTGTGGTCACCCATTACCTAAAACCAGCTATGCACTGTAATCACCCTTCACGCGAAGCCAAGATTGCACTACTATTAGCATGGTTCACCTAGTGCCATGTCACGCTAACGTGGATAGGTGCAGGATGATAAGTACCAGTTCATGCTTTTTAAGAATTTTTTTATCCCTGAATTCACGGACGGGTACACGCCCATCATCGTCCACTTATACTGGTTAGGGGGTTCACCCCTACTGCCTTACCTGTGCAATCACTTCTTATACCCCTTAGCCCCACCTGCACTACCATTTCTTTCTCACAATTCGTTTTCTTACAATCACATAAACCCCAAAAATACACAAGCCATGAGTCAGCAAAATAGATTACTACTTAATAGTAAAATAGGATTTGGGGGCGATTCATGGAATAAACACAACTTTAATATTATATGATGTAGCTCACAGAGTGGACAAAGCATTGAAATGGGTGATTCGCCCTACCATCAGAGCCCCATTCTCTTATACCCAATGGAACACATGCTCTCCAATGAAAGGGGTGGTCCCAACAGGTCAAGGACGCATACTGAACTCCTCTTGCAGGTGGAGAACAAAGCCTCATTATACAAGCTTTTGACACCAGATACATTCATTCATGATAGCCAGTGTTATCAGAGAGGTCAACCTGTCGTAAGTCAGTTAGTCAAGGTGAATGTACTTCTTAAAGATTGACACATGCTTTGAAGCATGCGAGAGTGCTTGCAATATGACGACTTCCTCCCACTAAAGCCTCTTTTCCCAAGAAGGCGAGAGGCTAAAACACGCTTGCATATGCCAAAAGGGAAACGCATCAGTCGTGAGAGATGTGAAGACGAGCATTCTCAAAAGCTAGCCGAGAAGCCAACATTGCAAAGACATGCATATTAAACGAGATGGGGGTAGATCCCTGTCTTCGGCTGGGGCCTCCCTCTGGAACAGCCTCCCTACCACTCAAAAACTTGAGGAGAATCATCTCCGGTTCCGGAAGCACCTCAAGGCCTTCCTCTTTTCTTCTGCCTTCTCTCCCCCCCTCCCCTGCTGATCTTTTCTCTCTTGGCACTGTGCACCTGGCCACCTTCTGTCCTCCGGGCCCGGATACTTGCTCACCCTGCCACCCTCCCGCGCTGCCTCCGGGCCACCCCTTACACTGGGGTCTGTATCTGTACCCATAGAGCCCCCCCATTTTTCTTCCTGCACTTATCCGACCTACCCTGTCTGCTGCCTTAAACCTAGCACTTGCGAAATGCTGGCTGCACTACCACTGTTTGTTCCCTTTATTATTTATTTATTTATTCATTATTATTTATCTGTTTCTCCTCCGCTTCGCACTTTCCACTTCTCCCCCTTCCATGCACTTTTCTGCTCCCCCTCTCCCATGCACCTACGCGTTCTCAATGTCACTGGGCCTAGTAAGATCGCTGTTTTGTTCTCCCATGTTCCCCTCCCTTGCCTTGTCGCGCTCTGAAACACTTTGTACAAGCGCGATAGAAATAAAATATCAATATCAATATTACAATATACAGTCTTGGCATCACATGAGCAAGAAACCGTGTTTAAACATGCAGTTTGTATATCCATTCAACATCATAATGCAGTACTGTGCAAGGGGGGTTTCTAACATTTTCCTTTCCTAAATTGTCCTCCACACTGTAAAGAAAACGTGTGCGTGCATTTGAACCAGGCCTTAAAATGCTTAATTCACCTAAAATTATATATGAACCAGTAAAAACCACAGATTCTGAACATAAGGATTTATAGATTTGTCAACTTGCTTTATAAATAGGACATGTGCATGTTTCCAGTAATGCCCACAAAACAATATTAGTTTGGTTCTTTAAAACCATACATTAACAGTATTCATATCAGTTAAAGGTAAACATATATATGTTCAAGAGTCTAAAGTACAGAGTGGTTGCACATCTTGATTTCCCCAGAATGCCAGATGTGGTTTGTGTTTTTTAGGGATGCTGGGTGTCAGGCATAGGTTTGGCATTGTGGGAGGGGGGCAATGAGGGGGGAAGACAGGTTGTCAGGCATAGGTTTGGTGTTGTGGCGGTTGGGGGTCAGGGGAGAAGACTTCAGGCATAGGTTGTGTATTGTGAGTGGGCAGGAAGGCAGGGCACCAGGTATGATTTGTATGTTATCTGGGCAGGATGCCAGTTATCTATTTGTGTTCTGTGGTTTGAAGGCAGGGCAACAGTGCAACAGTTATGGAGTTTTTGTTGCGAGGCAGGATGCTATGTATAGGTTTTGTGTTGAGGGGATTGTGGAAGCAGGGCAACATCTATGGGTCTTTTGATTGCAAATCACAAGTATGACTCCAAGAGCAAAGCCAGAAACCCCAGGTTCAGTCCTTCCTATGAATTCTCTGGATCCCCCACACATATTATGGTCCCCTTTAATGTCAGGCTTCAACATTGCTGAGAGATATGTAGCTTATCCTTGTAGCCTAGAAGAGCCTATTAATATTGACTACTATCAGGGGTTAGTTTAGACTCCACAGGCAAACTGATGCCCTACAAACGTACCTATGCGCTACATACTCAGTCTAATTGGGAATGTGTACAAAGAAACATTAGAAGATATTTAAAACATAAATGATCACAGAGAGAGGTGGGTGTTTACACAGATTTTTTTTGCATGCAAATACTTAGCATTTTCACTGTTTTTTCTATTTCAAGCACCGACCTACATGACTATAGTTTCATGTAGTAAAATCAGAAAGTGCACATTTAGGAAACATTTTGAATCAGTGATGTACGTGGCAATAGTTGCAAGTTGTGACGTCAGAGAGTCCACATTTTGTTAGAAAAAGATACGACACAACAATGCCATGGTCATGTTTTTTATATAGAGCAGCACTTAATAGTAAATATATTTAACAGTACTGTATCTCACACACAATAAACACACCACTGCATTTATTGTAAGGCTATCTTTTGGTTGTTTGGTGAGCTGCAGTCTACATCATTAGCTTAAAGGTATCCATTGGCTGCATGGTATTCATTGAAAGCTATCGCTTGGCTGTTTGTTGAACTGCAGCCTTCACTATCCTTGTGCTCCTTGTGCAGAGTGTCAGATATTCTGCAAGAGTCAGCTGCTGGAGATACAACGCTTAAGTATCTGTGAATATTCTCAGTGGAGACCAGGAGAAATACCTATTAATTAAATGTTGTGAATTAGGAGCTTAGCTATCCACAATCTTCCTCTGATGTCCGATTGGTTTAATTATGTAATTCCAGCATGCTATAGATGTTTATGCAGCACCATTAGGAATTTTGTAGATTAAATGGTTTATCTGTTGATTATTCATTTAAAAATGTGTTTAAAATATAAGAAATGATCAGCCCTACAGCCTTCCAACTAACCACTCATAACTTGTACATTTGCAGAATATGCTTTAAAGATATTGCAACAAGACTCCAGGATGTTTCTTTTGGCTGAAGGACAGTATGTTGTTAATATCATGGTGCCATGTAGAGATAGAGCTATAAGCAGTTTTATTAAGGTATTATTTTAAATGTAGTTACATAAGCATGAGACAAGGGTGGCCTCCTTATAGAGAATCATAACAATCAGTAATATTACCGGCTAATCACCGCAATATGAACTCTGGATGGGTTCAAATACACGGTCTCTTCTTTTTTGAACCATTACTACTTCTGTCCCAGGTTTTACCACTTCATTGCTGTACGCATACAACATGTTGATGTCACAGAAAAAAAAGACTTAATATTCTACACGTGCACAATGTCACTCACAGGATGCCATTATGTCATCCACTCCACACACTAATTTCATAACAAATTCACAGCTCCCCGGTTGTCCATCTATGTGACTGCATGGATGACACACACTAGACTATTCTCAGTCCTTTCTGGACCATTGAAGGTAAGAGATATGTGCTTCCCGGGGTGATTGCCATCTTAATTGTGGGGAGGCAGCAGGGAGCCGCTCCCTGTTGCTTCCTCACACCCCCACCATCCCCTCTCCTTCCAAAGACATCCAGTGCCCTTCCCCCACCCTCTGCATCTCCACTTTCCTGCCGAGCCAACGGTTTGTGCTGCTAATTGATACAATTCCATTAAGTCATGTTTTTAGCACAGCTGTAAATAATATAATTGTTTTTAACTGGTATTGTTGAAGTTAGAGCAGTAACGAGGTTTCCCCCTCCTAGGGCAATACTGGAGTAGTTGCAGATTTGCCAGGCCCATCATACTTCGTTGGTTCCCTATCCAGACTAGGATATCTGCCATGCAATACATCCTTGTGTAGTTTAAGAGCTAGGTGGCAAACCACAGAAGGACAGTGGCATTGACTCCGGCGCAGAAGGTCGTGTTGTTGAGTAGCTCTTTGGCCCTCATTAGGAGTTGGCCGGTGTGGAATTAACGTGCTAGTGTTACCATATACAGGCACGTTTCCATATAGGCCAACTACAAGTTTGCCAGTGTGGTGCATGGAATTACCTCCAGTTAACAGCTGGAGGTAATTCTGGCACCTTACCATCAGAAATCAACAGTTTTACGGACACCTGTACTACCGGTGCCGGTAATGCAGGCAAATCCCCCCATGGAGTCTTAATATTGCTGGAGTGCTGGTAATGGCATTACCATTTGCCGGCATCCTGGCAGAATTACCACCAGGATACCGGCAAACTCGTAAGGAGAGCCTTTGTCTAGCTATGTCCCTCGAGACACTTACTTCACCACAACCACTGTTAACCATTTTGCAAAATGAGTAGCATATGAGAGAAGTTCTTCCAATGTTAACATTCGAGAGCCTGCACTGATAAGTTACTTGTCAATGCAATGTAGCTCAAATCTACAGAAATTGTACAGACAGCCATGTGTATTTCTTTCATGACTAATGACTGCATTAGGTGTACATTGAGTCCTAAGTCTTATTCTTGCTTAACATTCTATAGGGTACTAATATGTACCTCCTGTGTAGCCAGTTTCCTCGTCATATGCAACCTTTTCGGGATGGGGCCTCCAATTTACTGCACTTGCTTACCACATGTGTCTGTCTCCATGCATCCGTTTTAAAATGAAAAATAATGTTACTTACTACTATGAAGGAGATGAGTCCAAATGAGCGATGGTCACGGACCTGCAGCCAGATTCCTGACGCACTGAAACTCACAATTTCCTACAAATATATGAACTGATATTAAGATTACCCGTGCCGTCACTTGGAATGTATGTAGGACGCTCCAACGGACCTCTGCAACGTTTGAGTGTCACAGATGTCCAGCCCTGCTTGGCAACTTAGGTAGGTACAGAGGCTAATAAAAATAGTTACACAGGCAAAAAACATCATAACGTCACAATATCAATTTAATTGTTTAAGGAACTGGTTTTGATAGCAGATCTTTCTCTGGAATTGGCCGCGATCAATAATTGTTATCACAGATGCAGCACTCAGAATGTTTCTTCCTGCCATTTAGACATAACTGTTTCCATTATTTGCAAATATAGACTGCAGATCACTTTCACGAACTACGTTTAGCAGGTACATTATTGAAAAATGAGGCGCATGCTACTTGGCTAGATAGTCCAAGGAAAGGATTCCAGCCACTCTGCGCCAAAAGTATGAGTATTTGGAAACTGCTTAAGTTGCAGAAATCCTTATTTGGACATGTGCAGCCTGACACGTGTTTCGAGCGTAACCGTGCTCTCCCTCTGACGCCGGTTGCAAATCCAATAATATAAAACATTTGAAAACAAACAAATAGTATGCAAAGATAATTACAGCGGCAACAAGTCAGCAGAGAGATTGGCAAGGTGGATTAAAACAATAAATATTGCCAACCGTATTTGTAACATTAAAATATATATATGGGTGCATCAAAAGTCAACGTTATATTTCATACAAAATGTGCAATTCCCAATATGTAAAGAAAAAGAAAACACCAATACCGTGGAACATAATGTTTTCCCATTGGAGAAGGGAGTATTAGGTAGTAGGATATGGAAAAAGAGACAAAAAAACATAATCATAATTAGCATGGGTTCTATTTTGAATTGCATGGGTGAAATACAACAGTCCAGATGCCATCTAGGAGCAATTGTGTATGCACAAACAAATTGTTGTAAAGTACCTTAAAACTGAGTTGGATCTTGTAAGATCGGGACAGGGCAGGAATGGTAACCTGATGACCTGTCAAAATACTTTAAACTGGGTTACCAGTCAATTGGTCGAAAACATTTGGTCGACAGGACAATTGGTCGACACCATTTAGTCGAATGCCAAATGGTCGAATTTTTTTTTTTTTTTTTACCCCTTTTTTGGGTTTTTTTGGGGGGTCCCCCCCAACCCCCTTTTTTTCTTTTTTTGTTTTTTTCCCCCACACGAAAACCCACAAAACACATATATATATATAAAAAAAAAAAAAATTCGACCATTTGGCATTCGACCAAATGGTGTCGACCAAATTGCAGTCGACCAGTTTGTTGTCGACCAATTGACCGGACACCTTTAAACTGTGGCAAGGAAACAGAAAAGTGCCAGTGTTGCTGTTAGAAGGTGTCAATATGGTTAGAAGTGCTTAGGACCAAAGTACGTAATAGTTCCAAAGTACGTATTAAATTGCCCATTAAGTTAACCAGACCATACCACTAATGCTTCGCTTTTGTGGAATAATACTGCAATTGCAAAAGACTTGACAGTTTGCGTACGCGGTCGACCATCGTTAAGGACAGGGTTGATGATCAGATGCAAGAACAGGTGAAAAAGAGAAAAGGGCAGATGTGAGCATCGGCGAACAGCTCGTAGTGACCTTCAATCAAAAGCCTGGCAGAACGCTCGACCTGTGTCTGCGTGGGGTCTAAGGGAGCATATGTAAATCATCTTACCTTGGTGGTCGGCTCGTATCGGATAATAGTCCCCAGGTTAGTGCCGAGCTGCTCGTACTGCCATATATTGACTAAGGCTAACTAGCTCGTGACTGGCATATCCTGGAGGCGGCAAGTCTCCTCAGCCATCTTGGATGAGTATTTGATCATTAAAAGCCCAATGAGAATGCCCCAAAATCAATTCAAGTTGCATGTATTTAACATGGTAAAATATATAAACCTGGACTATATTGGATTGTGATAGCCCGAGGAGGGTTTATATGCTAGCTGGAGTCCTTACAGTGACAAGGGTCAGCATATATCACCAACTAAAGAGTATACGGGCTAAACCTAACCTGAGATAGCAGAGATCACTGTGAATTCATTCCCGCTGACTTGTTAGGATGTGGTGTGACAACGAGGAGCCAAAAATATAAATACACCCACACTCCTGCGTAACACCTGCTCTGCTGTGCACCCATGCACCTGCTAATACGACATTTGTCGGTAACATATACAATTGACATTGAAATTAACACCCCAATTGGTGATATGTGAATATTTGCACTCACTCATTAAATGAGAAAATGGGGATGGACAAAACCTGAGCGACACTGGCATATTAGGCACACGAATCACAGACATTGTTAAATAAGGAATGCTCAGAGAGACAAGTTTAGAAGAAAACTGCAAATTCATGGTCAGAATTTAAGCCACAGTACACAGTCCTATATTTACAAATTAGCTGTGCTTCAAGCCTGCATAGCTGCAAAGTCAAGTTGCCCCCGCATGTGGGCAACGTGATTCTAGCCAGACCAGCAAACCTGATGTCCTCCTTGAAGTCCAATTGACGACATTTTTGCCAGTGACTAGCCAAGGGATATTTTGCATCTTGACTAGCAATGGTTGACAAATTCTCTCTTATCTGTATTTTGAGGGGTCTAATGGTGCTGCTGATGTATTTTTTGTTGCACACACAAATGATACAGTACACAACAAATTTGGTATTACAATTGATAAATGAATCAATAAGATATTCCTGGCCTGAAGTGAAGTGAACACTTTTTATTTCTAAGGCATAGATACACATCGAGCAACTGCCACATTTTCGAAAGCCTTTTTTCTGGGCCAAATGTAGCCAAGTCTGCTTGTGTTGTGTATTTTTCATGAAAGAAGGAGACAAGATATTCTTAAGGGTAATCCCTTTACTGAAAGTAAAATTAGGGTGTGGATCTATCCATTTGGTAATGTAATGATCTAGGTGAAGTAAGTGCCAGTGTCGTTTAATAATATCATATAGTTTGTAACTATATGAATTATATCTGGTAATTAACCAAATCTTATCAGTAACCTTACTTGAAGCATCACTTTTAGGCATGAGCAAATCATCTCTCTTCATTTCGCTGACCTTTTTAGCTGTGTATTCACAGTGCTTGCCATTATATCCTCTTTGGGCAAATCTGGCTTGGATGAGGTAAAGAAACAAGTTATTTCAAATATACCCAAGGCAGAACTAGCTCACAGGAATTCCTCCCAATTGAGTGGTTTTTGACTAGAAGGTAACCTCATCCAAGCCAGATTTACCGAAAGAGGGTATAATGGAAAGCACTGTGAATCCACAGCTAAAAAGGTCAATGGAATGAAAAGATTCGGTAAATTACCATATATAATTCAGATAGTTACAAACTATATGCTATTTTTAAAAGACACTGGCACTTACTTCAACTAGATCATGACATTACCAAATGGATAGATCTACACCCTAATTTTACTTTCAGTAAAGGGATTACCCTTAAGAATATCTTATGTCCTTCTTTCTTGAGAAATACATAACACAAGCAGACTTGGCTACATTTGGCCCAGAATTAAGGCTTTGGGAAATGTGGCAGTTGCTCGATGTGTATCTATGCCTTAGAAACAAAAAGTGTTCACTTCAGTTCAGGCCAGGAACATATTATTGATTCATTTATAAATTGTAATACCAAATTTGTTGTGTACTGTATCATTTGCGCGTGCGACAAAAAATAAATCGGCAGCACCATTAGACCCCTCAAAATACAGATAAGAGAGCATTTGTCAGCCATTGCTAGTCAAGATGCTAAATTTCCCTTGGCTAGTCACTGGCAAAAATGTTATCAATTGGACCTCAAGGAGGACATCAGGTTTGCTAGTCTGGCTAGAGTCACGTTGCACTCACGTGGGGGCAACTTGACTTTGGAGCTACGCAGGCTTGAACCACGGATAATTTGTAAATATAGGACTGTGTACTGTGGCTTAAATTCCGACCATGAATTTTCTGTTTTCTTATAAACTTGTCTCTCTGAGCGTTCCTTATTGAACAATGTCTGTGATTCGGGTGTCTAACATGCCAGTGTCGCTCAGGTTTTGTCCATCCCTAATTTCTCATTTAATGAGCGAGCGCAAATATTCACATATCACCAAAATGGGTGTTAATTTCAATGGAAATTGTATTTGATACCAACAAATGTCGTATTGGTGCATGGGTTCACAGCAGAGCAGGTGTTACGCAGGAGTTTGGGTGTATTCATATTTTGGACTCCTCGTTGTCACACCACATCCTAACAAGTCAGCAGGAATGAATTCACAGTGATCACTGCTATCTCAGGTTAGGTTTAGCCTGTCATACTCTTTAGTTGGTGATATATGCTGATACTTGTCACTGTAAGGACTCCAGCTAGCGTATAAACTCTCCTCGAGCTATCACAACCCTATACAGTCCAGGTTTATATATTTTACCATGTTAAATACATGCAACTTGAATTGATTTTGTGGCATTCACGTTGTGCTTTTAATGATCAAATACTCATCCAAGATGGCTGAGGAGACTTGCCGCCTCCAGGATATGCCAGTCACAGGCTAGTCAGCCTTAGTCAATATATGGAAGTACGAGCGGCTCGGCACTAACGTGGGGACTATTATCCGACACGAGCCGACCACCAAGCTAAAATGATTTGCATACGGTCCCTTAGAACCCACGCAGGCACAGGTCGAGCGCTCTGCCAGGGTTTTGATTGAAGGTCACTACGAGCTGTTCGCCGACACTCACATCTGCTGTTTTCTCTTTTTCACATGTTCTTGCATCAGATCATCAACCGGTCGACCGCATATGAAAACGGTCACGTCTTTTGCAATCGCAGTATTATTCTGCAAAAGCGAAGCATTAGTGGTATGGTGTGGTTAACTTAATGGGCAATTTATTACGTACTTTGGAACTATTACGTACTTTGGAACTAAGCACTTCTAACCATATTGACAACTTAGATCTCATATTTGCCCACCTTCTAACAGCAACACTGGCACTTTTCTGTTTCCTTGCCAAAGTTTAATGTATTTTGACAGGTCATCAGGTTACCATTCCTGCCCTGTCCCGATCTTACAAGATCCAACTCAGTTTTAAGATACTTTACAACAATTTGTTTGTGCATACACATTTGCTCCTAGCTGGCATCTGGACTGTTGTATTTCACCCATGCAATTCAAAATAGAACCCATGCTAATTATGATTATGTTTTTTTCTCTCTTTTTCCATATCCTTCTACCTAATACTCCCTTCTCCAATGGGAAAACATTATGTTCCACGGTATTGGTGTTTTCTTTTTCTTTACATATTGGGAATTTATACTCACTTTGCACATTTTGTATGAAATCTAACGTTGAGCTTTGATGCACGCATATATGCATTTAATGTTACAAATACAGTTGGCAATATTTATTGTGTTTATCCGCCTTGGCAATCTCTTTGCTGAATTGCGACCATTGTAATTTTCTTTGCATACTATTTGTTTGTCTTCAAATGTTTTATAATATTGGATTTGCAGCCAGCCTCAGAGGGAGAGCACGGTTACGCTCGAAACACGTGTCAGGCTGCACATGTCCAAATCAGGATTTCTGCAACTTAAGCAGTTTCCAAATACTCATACTTTTGGCGCAGAGTGGCTGGAATCCTTTGCTTGGACTTTCTATTTCTGTGGTGTACCTGGGCAATGTACCCACACCTACCAGTCAACTGCAGCCTTTGTTACTTGTATTAGTTATTTGCAAGCGCAGTGGACTCAATTTGGACTTTTCTTGCCACTTGTGGTGTTGTAATTGGCTAGATAGTTCACTTTGGGCTTTCTAATTTTCGAAAAAGGATAGCTGAAGAAATAAGTGCCATGTGTGCTATGGATTTCAAAGTCCTAGAAAAGTGGAAGTCTTTGACAAAGAGACTGTAATAAATGCATCACTTACATACCAGGCCCTCATATTGAATCCTCATTAACTCCACGCTGGCTGAAAGGGGAAAGATTGAATTTCGACAGGAATGAGTTCGGGATAATCGCTTTCATCCCTGGATGAATACTTGAATTGTAATTGTTGTAATGTATTTAGGAAGGTAAACTATGCGCAAATATCTACTGTTATCTGTAACGTGATGTATCATGCTAAAGAGAACATAAGGATAGGAAACACGTTTGAATTGCTTCCCTCATTTTTGACGGATAAATGCCGCATTTGAATATTAAGAATTAAAAACATCTAAAGGCACCTGTGAAGTAGAATGTATTGCCACCAGAACTGCCACTGAGTGGACTAAACCGCCTGTCGCCCCTGCCTATTTGGACTTTAACCTTGGGTGGAACTTTTGCTGCCGTAACTATTTCCCCACATTTCCTGTCCTCATGTTGCTGCTGGAATCTTTCTTTGGGGTGATACTCCGTCAAGCACTTTAATGGAGAAAACATATATAGTAACATCTCTCATGACACCAGCGCAAAACCTATTTCTATTACAGCCAGTTGTTATTTCACCTCTGTACCTCTTTTGTATCTTGGCCTCCTGATCTCCCATCTCTTTTGACCACATAATTGCACCTTAACCAAATGGTGCTTACTGTGCAATTTTCCTGCCATCCAACACCTCGTCATTGCTAGTCATAGTACAGCTAACCCATAGCACAGGACGTGCCTCCAATATGTGAGTAGGAATGTTTGGGCACTAGAGGTTTGAATGAACTTGGACTCCACTTAATGATTTTGGGTTGTGTTTTTAGGCTAATCGACTGCAAGGTCACGTATTGAGGAGGTGTTGCCCACACCTCTTGTCAGCATTGGAACTTGTTTAAACCTGGGTACCTTGTGCTTGAAAGTGATTTTTACATTTTACATTATTGTTTGTAGTGATTTGTGTACATTTTATTATGCTAATTGGTGGTCAGCCGACACATGTTTTGACCTATCAGTGTCTTTATCAAGGTTAAAACGTGTTTTCCACGGTTGCCGGTTGGCAGATTGGTCTGGGTGGTTTGCAGTCCTGTTAGGCTGTTGGAATGTCTGCCTGGATGTGCCTCAGTCTGGCTGGATGGCCTGGGGTAGCTTTTCGTGTTCATGTCAGGATGGATTTTCCACACCAATCTGCCAACCAGCAAAAAGACCCCTCGTATCCGGCTAACTACCGCCCTATCTATATTATCCCCTTCCTGGGCAAACTCTTGGAGAAGCTGGTCATCTCCCAGTTAATCCACCACACTGAATCTTTTAGTTGTCTCTTTGACCACCGAGTCTGGCTGGCTTCAGAGGGTTCCATGTGTTAAAATCACGGCAAAAATGGCAGTTTACACAAAAAAATTGTGTCAGAAAGGCCATGGTTGTACCACCACCGACCATGTAAAGGATGTGGGGGACACCCCTGCAACCCACAGACCCATTCCCTCAACCCCCGCTCACCTTAAATGGTATAATGGGGTACACCTTTACCAGGTCAAACCACAGCATTTTTACTGCCATTTTTTGTAAAGGCAACATTTTTGCCACGATTTTATTATTGCATACCCTTCAGAGCAGCCAGGGACAAGCAAACTGCACTCTTGAACACTCGTGAAGACTTGCTCTCTAATCTCGCTTACAACTCTCCGTCCATTCTCATCCTTTTTGACCTTTCCTCTGCCTATGATATGGTCAATCATGCCACCTTATAAATTGGCTCTGTGATACCCTTGGCATTATGGACCTGGCTCTGGACTGGTTGACCTCCTTCCTCTCTGACCGACCTTTCCAGGTTCAACTGAGCCCTTTTCTCTCCTCCATCTCATTCTCCACCTCTGGTGTCCCTCAGAGCTCTATCCTCTTGCCATGGCTTTTCAACATCTTCCTAGCCCCTCTAGCCCATATGATCTCCACCTTCTCTCCTAACTTCCAGTGTTATGTGAATGACACACAGCTCTCTTTCAAGCTTCCCTCTACTGCGTCCTCCTCTTCCACCCTCATTCCTGACTGTTTCACTGCTATTCAGGCATGGTGCCTTGCTAACAATCTGTGCCTTCATTTGTATAATTGCTATAGTTATTCATTTATAATGCGCTTAATACCAACAAGTGGTTTCTAAGCACAGGATCTGGATTCAAACTTGTGTTGCACCACGTTGTCTTGCATCCAAGCAAACGGATTGCCCCTGAGCTATCCTTCCTCCCAGTGAGACTGAGATCCTTCTCATTGGGACCCCAACTCCCTCCTTCCCTTCTACACTCTGGCCACCCTCTATGGGCCCCCTCCCCTTACCCTCCTGTGGGGCAAAAAACGTTGGTTTCATCTTTGACTCCTCTCTCTCCTGCTCTCCTCACATCATGGACCTTGCCAAGAAGGCCTACGTTCAGCTGCACCTCATCAGAAGCATTCTCCCTTTCCTCACCTTCCCTTTGAAACTCATTGGGCCTCATTACGAGTCCGGCGGTAGCCGTGCCGGAAAAACAGGCAGGCTGCCGCCAGACCCGAAATACCATTCCGCCTCCGTGATTGCCAGAATCACTGGGGCATTACAATCCCGGTGACCCGGTAATTCAAGCAGCGGAATTACGTAAATCCCCATTCCAAAGGAGTCCCATAGGACTCCATGGGGATGGGGACAATGGAAACACTGGTTCTGTCTATGACGCAGCTGGTGTTTCCATTTCTGCCTGCATGTGGGTGCGTTACTCCCGCCAGGTCAGACATGGCGGGAGTGACACCTCCCGCCTGCAGTACTCGGAATGAGCCGGGTACGGAAACAACTGTGGCAGCGGATTTACCACCACTGTTCTTTACGGACCGGCAGACTCAAATTGAGGCCCATTGTCTCCAGAGCTCAGGTCTTCTCCAGGGTGGACTACTGCAACAATCTGCCCAACTCCTCCCTTCACCACCCTCCTGTGTGGCAAAAAAATTTGGTGTCATTTTTTACCCCTCTCTCTCCTGCTCTCCTCACATCATGGACCTTGCCAAGAAGGTCTATGTTCAGCTGCACCTCATCAGAGGCACTCTCCCTTTCCTCACCCTCCCTGTGAAACTCATTGGGCCGCATTACAAGTCTGGCGGTAGCCATGCTGTCAAAACCAGCAGGCTGGGCCGGACCTGAAATACCATTCGGCCTCCGTGATTGCCAAACTTATGTTGCACTACGTTGTCTTGCATCAAAGACAAACGTATTGCCCCAGAGCTATCCTTCCTCCCAGTGAGACTGAGATCCTTCTCATTGGGACCCCAACTCCCTCCTTCACTTCTACACTCTGGCCCCCCTCTATGGGCCCCCTCCTCTTACCCTCCTATGTGGCAAAAAACTTTGGTGTCATCTTTGACTCCTCTCTTTGGCTCAAACTTTGGTGTCATCTTTGACTCCTCTCTCTCCTGCTCTCCTCAAATTATGGACCTTGCCAAGAAGGCCTACGTCCAGCTGCACCTCATCAGAGGCATTCTCCCTTTCCTCACCTTCCCTTTGAAACTCATTGGGGCTCATTACGAGTCTGACAGTAGCCGTGCCGGAAAAACCAGCAGGCTGCCTGCCAGACCCGAAATACCATTCCGCCTCAGTGATTGCCAGAATCACCGGGGCATTACAATCCCAGTGACTCGGTAATTCTGGCAGTGTAATTCCGTAAATCCCCATTCCCATAGAGTCCCGTAGGACTCCATGGGGATGGGGACAATGGAAACACTGGTTCCGTCTATGACGCAGCCGGTGTTTCCATTTCTGCCTGCAGGCGGGCGCGTTACTCCCGCCAGGTCAGACCTGGCGGGAGTGACACTGCCCGCCTGCAGTACTCGGAATCAGCCGGTACGGAAACAATGGTGGCGGCGGATTTACCGCCACTGTTGTTTCCGGACCGGCAGACTCTAAATGAGGCCTATTTTCTCCAGAGCTCTGGTCCTCTCCAGGTTGAACTACTGCAACAATCTGCCTAACTCCTCCCTTTGCCACCCTCCTGTGGGGCAAAAAACGTTGGTGTCATCTTTGACTCCTCTATCTCCTGCTCTCCTCACATCATGGACTTTGCCAAGAAGGCCTACGTTCAGCTGCACCTCATCAGAAGCATTCTCCCTTTCCTCACCTTCGCTTTGAAACTCATTGGGCCTCATTACGAGTCCGGCAGTAGCCGTGCCGGAAAAACCGGCAGACTGCCGCCAGACCCGAAATACCATTCGCCTCCGTGATTGCCAAAATCACTGGGGCATTACAATCCCAGTGACCCGGTAATTCCAGCAGTGGAATTCTGTAAATCCTCATTCCCATGGAGTCCCACAGGACTCCATGGGGATGGGGACAATGGAAACACCGGTTCCGTCTATGTCGCAGCCGGTGGTTCCATTTCTGCCTGCAGGCGGGCGCGTTACTCCCACCAGGTCAGACTTGGCAGGAGTGACACCTCCCGCCTGCAGTACTCGGAATCAGCCGGTACGGAAACAACAGTGGTGGCGGATTTACCGCCACCGTTGTTTCTGGACCGGCAGACTCTAAATGAGGCCCATTGTCTCCAGAGCTCTGGTCCTCTCCAAGCTGGACTACTGCAACAATCTTCCTAACTCCTCCCTTCACCCCCTTCAACTAATCCAGAATAATCCAGAATAGGACTGCAAGACTTATGCTTGGCCTCAAGCCCAAGGACTGCATGTCTCTAGCCCTAGAATATCTCCACTGGCTCCCGGTTGCTGCGAGGATCAAGTTCAAGAACCTCTGCATATCATCCACAAGGCATTCTGGGGCCTGGGACCCTACATCCAACTCTCTCTCCCTAAATACTTCCTTGCTAGAGCCCAGAGAGTTGGGGATAGAGCTCTCTCCTCGGCAGATACCTCCCTCAGGAATGGCCTCATTGCCTCTCTCAGACTTGAGCCAGATCTCCTTAAGTTCCAGAAGCTTTTCAAGACCCTCCTTTTATCTTCCTCCTTCCCTCTCCCCTGCTAATGTCCTCCTCTTCCTCCTTGACTCTTGACTGGCTGCCTGGTTTCTTCAGATTCTTACAGGGCACCGGGCCCTCCTCAAACAGTCTACCCTTGCACTTATCACCCCCGAACCCCCCAACTTGCACTTGACCTTCCGGGCTCCCTCCCCCTGTACTCTCCTGGCTGGGCCTGCACCCCTTGCGCCCTTCCAGCCCCGTCCCTCGCACTTCACACATGGACTTCTTTTCTTGCACTCTCTGCATTCCCCTGGCACATTTCCACCTGACCTCTCCTTGGCACTTGCATTACCCATGGGCCCTTTCCGCACTGACCGTCACTTCCTCCCTCCCTTCTTCCCTGCCCTTCATGTTACTGCACTTGCATGATCCGAATGACACAACGCCTAGTAGGACCGTTTTTTGTTTTTCTTCATTTCTGTTCCCTTCCTTGTGTTGTTGCACCTCAAAACAGTGTTTGCTGTATAGGCACATTATAAATACCCAATAAATAAATTCAATATACAAGTTCAGCTGCTCTAAGGCCTGCATCTTTTGATCCTCAATTACATTTTTAGCCTGGAGAGCATCCTCCATGATGGCAAGCTAAGCGCATGGCATAACTTACTGTGCCACAGCCCTGACCATAGCAATTGCTGTGCACAAACTGCAGTCCTGCCTACACACTTCTTCTTCTCTTGCTGCCTCACATGTGCACACACAGCTGTACACCATCCACATGACCTCCTGACTTTGCCTGCAGAGGGCCCAGAGCAGTTGAGCAATCCTCTGCCATTGTATTTGCTACCACTCTTGACAGGACAACTCCCGCTGCCTAGAAGTCCTTCATAGGCACTGGTTCTCCCTCCTCAAAGATGATCAGCTGTGGAGAGAGGAACCCATTGTGGCTCTCTCCTGGGTAGTCTACCGGTCTACCACAGCCTGCCCTCCACTGGGAACCAAGGCAGGACTAGGTCCCAGGACATCATTCTGCATTGCATCCATGATGCTACCTCATTTGCCTATGTATGGACCTCCACCGAGGACAATGTGGCTGGTGACAGGACAGCACCAGAGGAGCTTGAGCCATTGTCGGGCCTGGAGGCCCGACTTGAGGTAATTTGGGGCACAGATGTTGATGTGTATGAGGGTGCCATGGATGTGTTCTGTCCAAAGATACCATCACTGCCAAGGGCTACCACCAGGTGGCTGGAGTGTCTGACCACCTTTCTGATGCTGTGTAGCCTGCTGTTGACTGGCAAGTACAGCATTACAGAGTGCATTTATCCTATGCAATCCACCAAACAGCAGTGGCAGCACTGTATCCTGGATGGTGTTTCCAGGGCAAAGAAGTTGCAGTTGTCTGAGTGGATGCATCAGAGAAAGAACATATCACTCCAGCGGATTAGCCTGGTGCAAGCGACTGTGTTTCCACCTCAAAAGTGATTTTTGCACATTCATATCTCACACCCATGTCTGAAGCATATGACTCCCCTGCAGATTCTTCACCAGACACACAGGGCAGGCCCTCAATGACATCCTACACCACTTGCACCTTCAGCCCTCCCACCTCAGTTGAGGTCTCTGTGGTCATGGCTACTCACTCTCCTCTGAAACATGTCCCTCTGCCCCTGCTTCTGAGGTGTACAAAACAATGATGTTGCCTCACCTTCAGCAGTCATGCCATCAGAGGAGTACACACCCTTGGCCCCTGTACCCTCTGTGGAGCTCGATGACAGAGAGTGCCTGGGGTTCACAGTGCCATCTGGAGGCCTTTTTCCTGTTATTCAGTTCCTCCCAAGATGAAGGTCCATCTTTAACTGCATGAGACAATGTCGAGATACTGTTAAGTATGTAATTCATAGCGTCCGCCCCTCCCCGTCCCTATACCAAATGGATGAGAGAAATACATCACTCATGGTGCCCATCTTTGCTCTTACGTCCTACTGGTAGCACAAGAAACGCTATTCACTGAGACAACCCTACCGGCCATATCCCAGAACCATTGAAAAAGAGATGAATTTGCAGGCTCAAAAAGAAATAAATATATCGTAGCCTAAGATGACGAAAACAAGTGACCTTAGTGCCAGATGAATACATGTAGATGCACGGACACTAGGTGTATTTAGCATTTAGACATGAAGAATATACTTGCACTCAATAAACACTGGAAACATATCATAATCAAAACATACGCTGAAAAAGCAAGACACCTAAGGATACAAATAAAGCTTGCTTAATGCAGAAACACAACAGTAACAAGCAGACATTTTGGACAAAATGGAAGGCGTAGGCCCATGGTAGTTAATGAGAGGCCTTTTTAAACCAGCTGAAAACATATATCTGAGTGAGCCAGACAAATATCTGCAGCATCATGCCAAGTTTACGAGAGAAAAGGGAGGCCTTGACTAGCAGCGAGGGGAATGGGAGATAACAAGTCCCAAGAGAAAGCCATATTTATCTTAGATTAAAATAGAGAAACAAGCAACCCATGAAGACCAGGTGTTGGTTAATTATAGATAATGTTGAAAGGAAAATAGCTCAAACAAGTCTCCAGTGGACAGAACGGACAAAGACACTAGCATTAAAATATGCTAAAATCCTATTACATGCCGGACAGAATAATTAAAAATGTGGTTTCTTTTCACATCACTCATAGTTGGAAGAACATGGGCTATTCATTAACTCCAAACACGGACAGACCAAGACCGCGGACAGACCAAGGTACTTCCTCAAAAGCGACACTAATGCTTCAGAACCTCATGTGTACTTCACAGGAGTTCAAATTCTTAGAATAAAGAAAAGACTGAGCATAGTTCAAAGCTGAAAGCACTGACTCGTGGCCTAGGAAATCAGAGATGGTATGTTATAATTGGGAAAGGCAGTACCCCGATGCCGCTCTCCCAATCACAAATTGTTACTTATGTGCTCATGAACTGCCAAGTAATCAACGTTGGTGAGACCACTGCCAGCAAAGCCATGCCCACCCAATAATAAGTGTTTTGCAACTGTTGCACCAACCTATCCAGTAGTTTAGAGATGACATGTAGTCATCATTATCATTTTAGGGATGATCTCAGGTTGAGCTATCAGATAGGGTCTAGCCAATAAGCACACTAACCCCTATGTATTCTTTACCTAGATGATTCCCCCTAACCCAAACACACATTCCCATAGGATTTTTGCAAGTGCAATGTCAATCATGACATATTTTTTAGATATAAAACCTTGTTTTATATGAGAGTTTTGAGAGCGCTGAGACAAATTGTGTTTGTTGTTGTCCCTTTTTTATGGTGGTTTTTAATTCAGCCGGTCATTCACCTTGATGCTTCAGTTTCTTGGGCCAGGGTTTTCCTGGCCTATCAGGTCTGTTCAGGGCTGGGACTTTCCACACAACCATTACAGCACTGAAAAAGAAGAATTCATCAACTTCTCTGTTAGAAAGTGTATTCACATGCCCCTGCACAACTGTGACATGTGGCCATTATGACATTATGGCAATCAATATGTGTTAATTGTTGAATATGTACATGTTGGTCTCACATGCGTGTCTGCAGGAAGAGCCTAATGGTAAGAGGACTAGAGGACTTCTAATTCACACACTCACGTAGGTACATAATGCATTCTGCATCTTGGACTATATCTAAAAAATAATATAATTTGTCCTTGTTACCTCCAGAGACCTGACCCGTGACCCCCTGCATCACACATTCACTATAAGACATTATATCCCATGGCACACCAATAACATGTCTCACTTCTACACGGCAGTGTCACATACCTAGCATCAGCAGGGAATAAAGCAAGTCCCTAATCACCTGAGCTTTCACAACATCAGATGGGAAACTCTGCACTATATGTTCATGTTGGTTAAAGCAATGTTCCAGCCACATTGAGCTCCCACCAGCCACCTCAGACTGCACTCCTCAAAAGCGACATCAATGCTTCAGAGCCTCATGTGTACTTCACAGGTGTTCAGGACATGCACACAGATGTTGTCAAGGATGGCATGCACGCATGCCTTTTACAGCTTGTGGAGGTTGCATACACTACTTGCAAAGATGTATATAATTCCTGTGTGAAACCTATAGGCCATGTGTCTGCAACCTTTGCTTTCCACATGCTTTGGCCTACAAATACCATCAGCCCTAACCATCATAGTCAATAGCGAAGGATCATGGGAGTCATAAAACATCTGGAGAGCTGCAGGTTGCAGACATCTGCTCTTGTCCTGTGTGTCACATGGTCTAGGTATTGTGGGCCAGTGATGCACCACCCATCATACTTTTTTGCCAAATACCCATGAGTGGATGATGCACTCATTCATAACCAAGACACTAATGCCTTCTCTGTGACGTTCCACGTTGGCCATGTATGAATAGCGAGAATCAGCCTGCATGCCTGCCCATTGAACTTTTTGACACAAGTACCTGCCTCAAAATGTCTGCACTGTTTGCGGTTCGCTAGGCTGCTCTCCTTGGTTTCCTGTTTACCTGGTTGCCTATCAACAGGCAACAAAGCTCTATTTATAGCCAATTTGAATGCCGGTAGGTGTTAGCGGGCTCCTTGCAATCAAGGCCCTGTATTGAAGGCGCCTGTCTGTGGCTGTAGTGAGGCAGTGTGGCCCTGATTATTCATGACTTGACACTGCCACGGTTATCTACCGGTCACCCAACTGTACTATTTCTACCCCATGCGGATGCTGCCGAGCCAGTGAACCCCTTCACTTGACGCTCTACACATGTGGATAACTGCACATGCCATAGCTCATCCATGCGAAGACCCAGTAAGTCCAACATGAGCTAACTTAACGAAACTGTTAACACCTAATATTCAGCCATATTTTCTGCTTGTTTTACCATTTGGCATGCACGGCGATTAGTAACTCATCACTGTCCAGCTTACCATTGGCAAACCTATGTCTTTGTACCCTTAGCCTAATTGGACTACCCCTGTTAAAATAGCTACTCAGCCGATTGCCGCTTTAATTATCGACACACTATGTTACCTTGCGCCACCAGTTAATGCATTAGTATTGACAGTAATGTGTGCTATTGCGAGAGCACTACATGTATTTTTAGCCCTGTTTTCAGTGATTGAATTGTCCTTCATATCAGCCTCCTCATGTTGTTCTGCTAGTCGTAATATTACGGCCTGCTACTATCACATGTGCATTGCCCTTCGGTCGGATTATAACTATTTATTTATTACATTTGTTGTACGCCCAAACCCTGGGGTATCACAGTGTAGTTGCCGACATCTTGATAATAATTCGACAACATTCAAAGTATATACATATTCCAAACAGTTACAACAAAAGATAACATAATGAAAAAAATATTGGATTACATTTACATTGCTTGGCTTTAAAGAGATAGGTTACTTATTTACATCTTTTGTGGTAGTCCTTGTTTAATTTGTATAATGTCTAGGGAGGAGGGTGGCTGGCTGTTATTTGCTGGATATTCAATATCTAAAATTGGTTAAACAGCCAATTTTTTAGTAGTTTTTTGAAGCAATGGAAGGATTCTTCATTTTTGATGCTTAAGGGAAGGGCACTCCAGTGTTTAGGGGCCATGACAGGTAAGTTGCTTCCCCCGGCTCTGGAGCTTTTATAATGCAGCACCACCAAGAGCGACTTTTTGTTGGATCTGAGCGTTCTGTTTGGTTCTTTTTTAATTATTAATGTAAATGGTTGCTTTTTTAGCAAGATATTTGTGGATGACACATAGTGATTTAAAGATAATTAAGGCAGTAATGGGTAGCCAGTAGGTTTCCCTCCTAAGATTACAGATGTGGTCTGACTTAATTATAATAGGTGTGAGAATGGGGGCACATAGTTTGACTCAATGTGCTGGTAAATGAACCCCTTTGCAATAAGAAGCTTTTAATTTAGATATGGTGTCTAACACCAAATCATTAGTCACAGAAAAAAGTGGAATAGCACATTCGCATTGCCTTTTGTTGTATTGAGGGTGGGTTCAGGAGTGTTTTTGTCAGCTAGTATTTTTCTTTTTATGCAAATTTTCTTTTGTAGCAATTCAATGTTGGAGGCTAACACATTTTGGATAGTGGTACACCACTCTTTACTAGAGTTGGCCGGAGTGGTGACTGGAGTTGGATTTTCTTATTCTCTAAGGATGGTGAAAAGCTCCTTAGAGTTTGAGGTGGCGTTATTAATGTGAATGTTAAATGCATTAGATTTTTGGGTTATAATTGCTGCTTTACATATTTTACTGGCCCCTGTGAATGCATTGGCTGAGTCTGTTGTGAGAGCTTTTTTGTGGATATGTTCAAGGGATCTTTTTGTCCTCCTAAGTGCGACCAGTTCTTCATTGAACCAAAAGCTTGTGCATTTATCACTGCGTAGTGTTTTGGTTACAATGGGAGCTACTGAGTAAATTGTAGTTGTGAGACACTTGTGGTACATGTCTGCAAGATGGCACGGATTATTGCTAATGGTAGTACAGATTGAAAAGGCATCACTAAGTAATGGGGATAGGTTGTATGCTGTAAGCTTCTGGCTGTTTCTGGTTGCAAACGTGTCAGTTGTCATGGTCTTGGGGGCTCATTTCTCATTATTGACAATAGTGAAATTGATGCAGTGGTGTTCGATCCAGGTAAGGGGTGTGATTGCCTCGATGCATACCTGGGAGTTAAGCGTAAGAACCCAATCAAGTGATGTTCCCTTGTTATGGGTAGGTGCATTCACTAGTTGTGTAAAGCTCATGTTTTGGAGTGCAGCATGGAAAGCTTCAGCTTGCCTGTCTCTATGCCTTATTATTGCCTTGCCTATAACTGTAGTGTCCTGTATACTTGACAATACTGACCATTTCATCAGCCACACTAATAGTAACGATAATCATTGTGAAGAGGGAAAATGGGACGATCCCTTCCCCCGATTCACGTCCAGACCATGGCCTATGATGTCATGACCTAAGCACCCACCGTGGGATGAGTTCAGCCCTCTGACTGCTGCCCCGGTTGTCAAGATGGACCGTGGCCACGCACCACACACCCAGGCCAGCTGCGCCTTACCCAAGGCACGTGGTGGGACCTCGGGTGGGACTGAGACCGCCCATATGGACCAACTCGATTAAACGTCACCCACCAGTATCACCATTGTTAGAGATGACATGACGACATAGCTAATGGACAAAGACCCACGTGGCACCAAGCATCAGACACACACCAACCCACATGAAGAACATACTCAGTTCTATGACGTAGAGGACCGCTCACACTCACACACATGCATCATTGTTATTTTTCACATAAGCTAACTACTGCACTGCAGATACGCAAGACGCCAGATGAGCTCGTGTATATGCTTGCAGACTCTTTTGCTACTGAAGATGTCACACTGTAGATGGACTAATATATAAGGACCCAAGTCTCACCTCACGTCCCCCGTGTTATGGACTGTATGCTGCCACCCATAGACTAGGCCAAGGTGGGCTGCAAACCAGAGTCCCCAAGCCCGGAGCAGCTCAGACGGAGCTGCAAGGCGCTGATCATGCAGAACAAACCCTGACGAGAGCCCACAGTCAAGGCCACAACGTTGCAATCTAGACGCCGTGCTCCCAGCACCAAAGTTACACCTGCCACTGCTAAACACTCCTCGGAGCCGAAATACAAATCAAATCCTCGTAATTCTGCTTCAGCCACGATCTCCCAAAACATGACCAGGCTGACCTGATACAATGCCAAGCTTCAAGGACCAGAGAAGCTCTGAGGTCTCACGTCTAGGACCCGACTGCAACAACGAAGTTACAAGTTGGACACCAGTGGCGATGGGAAGGGAGCACCCAATAGCCAGTAGTAAGACCTGTTCATTGTCCGCCACTCACACATAGTCATAAATTGTTGCCAATGTAAGGTACATCACAAGCTGGGAATGGCGATGGTCCCAGGCTTGGGAGCTTGCGGATGTACCAATCAGAATACGAGGGGATAACCACTGAAGACACTATAATTCAACCAATCACTAACTTTCTTTATGTAACACTTTCTACGTAGTCATTTTTAGGGATTACCCAAGCGTACCACCTGACCTCTTCTCCACCACTAATATTTTCCCCTATACTGATCCATACTGACCCTACCACTCGGGGAACCATCCCAGAGTATCATTAGGTTTAGGGGCTAGTTTTCCCAGGTGACGCACGTAGCAGCGTCATCCGATTAGAAAAAGGGCCTGCAAGCCCATCACTGGGATGAGATGTTCCTTGGGTACCTATGCTCCGAGAACCTGTCCTTGTCTGTTTTGTTCAATAAACAGCAGTAACTCTTTGCTCTTGTGTGTACCTCATACTCCTTTGGAACGCGGGAGGAGTTGGGGCCTCCCCAAACCCGGAGGTCTGCAGACGGCCCTGCCGACCCCCAGGAAATTACCCCGACAAGTTGGTGGCACTGCTGAGATGGTGCGATAGACCACAGGGAGACTGTTTGCGCCAAGGTGGCCCAGCAACACGGCACCCTCTGCCTTTGCCCCCTTTGGAGGACTGCAGGATCATCGCAGAACTGCAAGATGACCAGACAGCGCAATCCGGAGATTGGCAGTTGGGAGCCGACTTCAGAAATTTCCAACCAGCGGTTGGTGAGTGTCCAGACGTGGTCCGGACGAGGGAAGGTGGCGAGCTGATTGGGAGGGGTGCTCGCAGACAAGCGGCACCGGCAGGCGAGAGCCCGATGTGAGTATGACACACGCAACCAGCAGTGTAATGTTGTGCGGGTGATAGGAGGAATTATGAACAGGATGGCATGTGGTTTTATAGTGTGTTAAGAAAAGAGTTTGGTCATTCAGCGGTGATCGATGTATAAGGTGTAGAGGGAAACATAGCAAAAGCCGTCCCTTCTGGTGTTACGGAGTGTGCTGCGTGGGGCATTGAGCTCCTACATGTTGACTGGCGGATCGAGCTGATTGGTCTAGATCGCCGACACCTGTACAGGGGGTGTGGCATTCCTATGAGTTGGCGTTGTAAGTCAATGAATAGATGAGGATTCCTATTAATTGAGTGTTTAAGGCAAGGCGACGCAGCGGGTGCAGCACAGTTATAATACCGAAAGTGATTAATGAATACTCAACTCCAGGTGCGGTGGGAAGACAGCTGTGGGGATTGTGGGAAATATCATTGTCAACTGTACATACTGGTAACCCACTGTACTAGATGGTGACATCACCCATAGGGCTTGCATAGGACACTGCAGTCTTCTTCAGCGTAATTGGAGTAAAGGCACACGGCTAAGGAGGGGTGAAGGGGGACAGGCGGTCGCGCATGGAGAACACCGGCACGTCCTCAACCAAAAGGGGTCACGCTGAGCAGCGGGGTGATCAGTGGGAGGGGGAAGATATGGGCATACACTGCACGGGCAGTGGGGACAAAAAGAAAGGAGAAGGGGTTAGAAGAACAAAACAGGCGCACCGAGTAACGGCCACACTGAGAAGGCCGGGTGGCTCAAAAGCATGCCACGCAGGGCATGAGGACCCAGGGGGCCTCACGTGCCGTGGGTCGAAGGGGGCCTCAGCTCCGAAAGGAAGGGTGTAAAGGGGGCGTTAGCGTTGTGAAGAATAGGAGAGCGGTGGTGGCCAGCACAAAAGTACTGTAATAACATTGCTTTTCCTTGCAGCGGAATGTCGGAAGTCCCCAAACTACAGGGCCAGGTAACGGTGGTATATACATCTGTATATTTGAAAATGTCCTCGTATTATGGGTTAGGAGCTGACAATGGGTTCCACACATTAACAACACCACTCCAGCACATCTGCGCAACACTACCACCGCACAGAGACAAAATAGTAAAATACAGTATTGAATGGACCAAAGGGACAGACGAGAGGACAAGTATGCCTTGGCCACCCAACGGTAATTTTAGAATGGAAGCACAACATTCACTGTTAGCGTATCTACACAACACATACAAGGGGAAGAAACTGGCAAGCCACTTAGAGGTTTTTGACCTCTGGAGGATATTTCAGGGGTATAGCCCGGGATGATGAGCATGCAGGACGTAAAGAAAGAGGAGGTCTGTGAGGGAGAAGGGTGTAGTGCCCCCACGGCTCCTCCTCCTCCTCCTCCCAGCGATGCAGCACAGAGCGCTGAGGAGAGCGAGAAAGAGGCAGAGAGGTCATACCCAATAAAGGAGGTAAAGAAAGAGACCGAGGGTTTTTTACCCAATGAGAGAATTGAGAGAAGCAGCATGACCCCAGTTAACAGCCACTGAGGGATACTCAAACCCTGCATACAGCCCACCTCCATACGCACATGAAGATCACTACCGGAAAGAGGCGGGTACAGGGAGAACAGTAGACACCAAACTGGCACAGGGGAGCACTGGTAGCATAAAACAGAACCAAATAGATTTGGCGAGTATAGGACCAGACGAGTGGATAGCAGCACAGATGTTATTGAAAATTCGGGGGACGGTAACAGGAGAAGAAGAGATCATAAAAAAGGTAGATAAGGAGGAGGTAGGATACACCCAGAAGGGGAGCGAGGTAAGTACCAGGGGGGATGGAAACATGACGGAGGAAGTAGAGATGGTGTAGGAGGCGAAACTAGCAGAGCTAAGGGAGGCGCGAAGCATATTGATTAGACAACTCGCGCAAAGGGAGAGGGAGAGGAAGGTGAAGATGCGAGTAGGACGGGAAGCGCAAGCAGAATCAAACCAGCAAGAGGAAGAGAGAAGGAAAAAGGAAGAGGAACCCGCAAAGGGGATTGCGGAGAGGATAGCACGTATGGAGCAACAGGAGTTCAGGAGGAAAGAAGAGGAACGCGGAGAGAACGACAAGGAGATGACACTATGGAAAAAGAAAATTATATCAGAGAGTGCACGGAAGTATGAGGAAGGGAGAATAATACAGAGTATATTGGCAAAAGAGGGCAGAACATGGAACGATAGGGACAGAGACACAAGTGTGCTAGGACAGGTAAGTGATGTGATAATGAACGAACTTCGCAGGGTGAGAATGGAGTTAGAAAATGAAGGAGACAAAAGAAGTAATCAAGGGCTAAGAGGAACTAGCCAAGCACCTAGGAGTAAGATCAATGCATGTAGTAGTAAAGAGGTAGTGATACCACAAGTACGGGGAGACATGGAGGGGTCAGGTGAGTACACAGATATAGATTTGGAAACTGTAACAGTGGGAGGAACATGCCCACACACAAAATTGACATTCTCAGATGGCTTTTATAGTGAGGAGGAGGAGGAAGGATCTTGTGGAGGACAGAGTGATGGGAGTGGAGAAGGACTAAGTAAACTATACATCACACGCACAGGCTGCGGATCGTCATGGGAGTGCAGGGCACAAGAAGAACAAAAGATAGGATGGGAGGGGAAAACATCACAAAGGAAAGGGACACTACGACCAATGATGCCACTAGCCCAGCACACGCCATATGTCAACAGACTTAGAGACCTCCCAGGATGCCGAATGGAGGGACCAGCTACCACACTCAACAAGGACCAGGCAGGCCAACAGAGAGGGTATAGGGCATAGGGGACACACTGCTTGCACAAGACCTTATTGAATTTATAGAAGAATTGTCTGACTTGGAAGAGCAGAGTGAGTACACACACACACATCACCACATCGACACACTCCAGAGGAGATAAGAGAATACACATAAATGCTATTATTAGAGAGAGGGGGGGCAAGGCAACAATATGTCCCATGGAAGCATGCAGACAAAGAGAATATTAAATGCAGACTACCATCTTTGAGCGGAGTGGCGGGAAAATGGATATATGAAATGGAGAAGCTAACTGCAGGATACAAGTTAGCAGTTGGAGATGTCAAGAGGTTATTAATTTCCATATTGGGTGACGCAGCAGACGACATTTGGAAGAGGGCAGGATTACCAGGGGTGACCATCAGTGATACTTCACATGACAGGGCACCATTTGCAAATTGCAGACACGCACTATGGCAAGCGCTGAGGGTACAATATATACGGACACCTCAGAGATAGGGCCAATAACGTCACACAAAATGCATGAGAACGAGGACCCTGTTAATTACATCCAGTAAATTCAGGAGAAGTGGCGCCTAGAATTGCGGGAGCCATGGGACAAAACGTTAGCAATATTTGCCCACATAAAGATACAGGGTCTTCCAGAACCAGTACAAAGGCAGTTGAAAAAATTGGTAGGAATGGAAGCGAAAGCCTGGTCAGAAATACAGCTGACGATAGTACATCATTGTAGGTTATGGCAAGAAAAGATGAAACAGAAAGAAGAAGATAGGATGGCAGATGAAGCAAAACTGGTTCAGAAGAAATTGTCAAAATATGCCATGGAAGGTGCACTGATAACGAGCCCTGCCCCACCGACACCAGCCGCTGCACAGCAGTCACAACCACCAGCAACACTGTCACAGCAAGTACCAATTACAACACAGCAATTGCCACCACCACCCCCACACAGCCAACACATATATCCACCACCAATGGGGGTGGATACACTTCAATGGGTAACAGCCACACAACCAACTACAGAGGGAGGGGTGGGCTAACAAGAGGGAGGGGATTTGGTTTAGCAGCACACCAGTCAGGGGGAGCGTTCTGAGGGTTTAACCAATACGGACAGCAGGGGTATTTAAACAACACTGGAGGATACCCGTGGCAAGCACGGGAGTCACCAACGTGCTGGACTTGTGGACTAGTAGGTCACGTATCAAGCACATGCATGGCAAGGCCGACACAAGCAGGATGGGGAGAGCAAGGGCAACAGGGTTACAACGGGGGACAAAACTACTACCAACAACAACAGCTACAACAAATGGGTGAAACACACATGCAACAGCAAGAGGGACTGACACAACAAGTGCCACAACAACCACAGCAGCAAACGTACGTGACGCCCACTGCACAACAAACACAGCACCAACCAGCCCAACACCAAGCACAACAACAAATGACAACGGCACAACAACACATCCAAACGGTACAACAGGTCACACAAATTCAAGACACCACACAACCACCTACGGACACACCAATACCACAGACACAAATGGGGAAGGTGACGATACTGGGACACAACTCATACACAGCGAACAGACAATCATTGTATCCCCAATAGGACAGCCCACAGACATCTTTGTTGTGTTCCATCCTGTCGGTAACACCTAACCCTGTGGAGGAACCATGCATAAAGGTGGCGATAGGTGACAAAACATTTTCTTTCCTAGTTTACACGGGGGCCACTAGATCCTGTATTAGGGAAGGTAAGTTCAACTTGTCAGACGATGCCATGCACACTCAAGGATTCTCTGGGGCTCGATGGCTGGTTCCTTTTACTGATAACATCTCCTTATCTGTCAGAGATCACGACCTATCTCTGCCACTGCTATGCTCAAAACAATCACCAGTAAATATACTATGGAGAGACATCATGAGCAGATTGAACATGACTATATCCTTCACTGACAACAGAATAGTATGGTCAAAACCAGGCATACACATGCTCACTGTACGACACATACTTCAGGCTTACTGTGGCAAGACAGTGGCAAGGGCAGAACCAGTGGACGGGGACATCTTCCAATACGGAACAGACATGGCAATAGCATGGCTACCAGGAATTGAGGGTACAGTGCTGAGGAGACCGGTAGCATCCCTCTTCAGACCATAAACGCCCACTAGTGAGGACGAAGGGGCAATAATATCAGTGGATATTGAGAGTATTGTGGCAACCGAAGACTACATTGTTGTTCACACCCAGGACGGGGAAGGGAAAGCGTGGAGGGCAGTAGTAGCATTGGCTGAAGGAGGCAGGCTGACGCAGGTGTCAGATGAGGAACTGTTCTCAGACGAAATAGGAGATGGGGAGATGGTGTTCCAGATCAACGTCTACGTTTGGTTGAGAGTGACGTACAAGGAAGTAGCACAGAAAATGGCAATGGCACTAGAGGCGCCCGTCCCCACACAATCAGACTTGTACAAGGAAGACTTAGCAGCTGTGCCCGCCTCAATATGGACTACTAGTCCCTATGATGTGGGATGCATAAAAAGCATTGGAGCGGTCAAAATAAAGCTAAAAAACGGAGCAAAGTTGCCCAGGGTGAAGCAGTACCCACTGTCCAAAGAAGCTGATGAAGGGATTTATAAAACAATAAGTGCCCTAGTGGAAAGAGGAATATTGGTATCATCAAAATCACCATGCAACACCGCGGTTTACCCAGTGCGCAAGGCGAAGTGAGGGTCTTGGCATTTCATACAAGATTTAAGACCACTTAACCACATTATGGAGGCAGAGTACCCGATAGCAGCTAATCCGGCCACAATATAGTTCGGAATACCAGCAGAGGCATCATGGTTTACCGTGATTGACCTCAAAAATGCATTCTTCTCAATACCACTGCACCCTGACTCACAAGATTTAACAAGTTTCACATACACCAACACAAAATAGAAACACACTAGGCTACCACAAAGGTATTGTGACATCGACCTGGAGAGCACAGTGCTGCAGTATGTGGATGATATCATCATCTGCAGCACCACTGAGGAAAAGTGCCGGAGAGACTCTGTAAAAATGCTCACAGTGCTGGCTGAGAAAGGATACAATATTGACAAAGAGAAACTGCTGTGCTGCCAGGAGCAAGTACGATACATCGGGCAGATCATTTCACAAAAGGGAAGGAACATTGCAACACAAAGGGCACAAGCAATAAAGAACACATGACAGCTACAAACAATAAGGGAACTGCAACAATTTCTTGGCCTTTGCAACTATTGCAGAGCATGGGTTTTTGACTACAGCACATACATAGGATCCCTATTAGAGGCTCTCAAAGAGGCACAGAGGGGGGCGAGAAAGTTGGGATGGACAGGAGAAATGACTGATGCATTTAATGAAATAAAAGAGGCCATTTCAACGGCACCAGTTCTGGTTACCCCTAACTATGATGATGAGTTCTACATATTCTCACATTGCGATGGTGCAGTAATGAAGGCAGTGTTAACACAAAAGACAAGCATGGGACACAAACCAACAGCATTTTACAGTGCCCATTTGGATCCAGTAATGAAGCGACACTTCCCGTGCGAACAACACTTGGCTACAGCAGCTTGTGCAGTAGAAGAATGATCATCCATTACTCTGGGATGGTCCACCACACTTTACGTGGGACACACCCTCTTCGCGATATTAAACAAACCAAAATCCACACTGACGACTCAGAGAGCAACAGTGTATGAGATTATTCTCTCTAGACCGTAATTGAAAATAGTAAGGTGTAGCAATGTCAACCCAGCACAGTTCTTAACAGAGGAAGTGGCCGAAGGAGAATATTTACAGGACTGTACACATGCAATTGAATTTTTCTCATCCACTAAGAAAGTAGAAGAAAATGCCCTAGAAGAGGGAGAGGTGTTATACATTGATGGGTCGACAATTGACCAAAGTGATCATGTGAGGAGAACTGGAGCTGCTGTAGTGCGATTGAGGGAGGATTGGGCTTACGTTCCGGTCAAATGTGTTAGATTACCCCAACAATACTCAGCACAAGCAGTAGAGTTGGTGGCACTGATCATAGCTTTAGAAGAAAGCAATGGGAAAAGAGTAACAATATTCTCTGATAGCGCATATGTCACCTCAAAAGTACATTCAGGATTAATAAAGTGGCAAAGAAGAGGATTCAGGAGAGCAGATCGTACACCAGTGCAACATGCTCTCCTCCTGGGTGAACTAATAGAAGTAATAACATACCCAGCAGAGGTAGCCCTGGTGAAGTGTCAGGCACACACGAATGGGGAAGATCCAATATCAAGAGGTAATGAAACAGCAGACGCACATGCAAAATATGCTGCGTACTTTGGTGAGACATGGGACCTCCAAGAAAAAAAAAAGATAAGGGGAGGGTAAAACAGATGATAATGAAGGATGGGTACACACACATCCAAGAGACACAGATTATGGAACTGCAGGCGGCAGCTCCAATGGCAGAAAAGGAACTGTGGGTTAAAAGAGGATGCACCATGTCCCCCACAGATGCACTATGGTGACAGAATAATACAGGGATAGTTGTGATGCCCCTGACCCCACTGAAAACAGCTCTGGCCCAACTACACCACCCCACTCATACAGGGAAAGAAGTAATTGCAGCACGAATAAAAGAATCATGGTTCTGCCTATGCTAAACTCACACGTTGCAAATTTCATTAGCAATTGCCTCACATGTCAACAATTCACGGCCTTCACATGCTGCAAGTGATCAAAGGTACAATACCCCAGCCTGAAGGACCCTTTTTGCACCTACACATTGACTACGTCGACATGATCAACGTATGTCAAGGATACAGATACATGATTGTAGTAGTATGCCCATTTTCAAGGTGGATTGAGGCCAGCCTGTGCTCTCATGCAGATGCATTTAGAGCAGCTAAATTTTTAGTAAGGGAGATCTTCCCGAGGTGGGGAGTTTGCGAAGTATTGAGGTCAGACAATGGTCCCCACTTTGCCAATCAATTATTTCAGCACGTAACTGCACTTCTGGGGATCAAGCATAAGTTTGCCTGTGCATATCACCCACAAGCCAATTGCATCTGTGAACGCCTCAATGGCCTCCTGAAAGAAGCGATAGCAAAAACCCAACAAACAACCAAAAAGTGCTGGCTCTATTGCCTTCCTCTGGCTTTGTTTGAATTGAGGAATACATCAGGTTCGGACCACCACCTCACACCACATGAGGTGGTGACCAGACGCCAAATGCACCTTCCCCTCACACCACCATCAAGGGCAATTAGTGACTGTCATGGAGCAAGTACTGTTTTTGATGAAGAAATGCATGAGTATGTCTCTTCCCTGGTTACTAGTGCTGCTTTTATCTCTTAACAGATTCAACGGACGCAGGACGTGTCAGAGAACAACCAACAGGAAACAGAAACCAATGAGGAACAGGAGCTGACTGGACAGGGGACAGTGAAAGAAGGAGGCAAGGTACTCCTTAAAAACTATTGGAGAAAGTGGAATGCCCCAAGATTTACGGGGCCATACACAGTCCAGAAGTGGCCCCTAGGGCAGCAAATTGTCCGATAAGGACGTTTGGACACACATCCATGACATCAAGCCCTACAAAGCACAGACCTGCCCCCATCTCTACCGCGACAGGGCCAATGCTTCAGCAACGACAACTAACAACAACAACACAGCACAAGCGCAAGATAACCCAAAAGCCACAAACGACCAACCACCCATAGCCCACCCCATCGTTATGAGGTTGCAGACCAGATGTGCCCCCACACGAGAACAATAAAATTATTATCGTTAGGAAACTACCAATAGAAACTGGAAAAATTAGCTTGACTAAAAAGCACCCGCCAACAGCAAAAGAAGAACATTATCGGAAAGATCTGTAATATACAGCACACTGTGTAAACACATGCATGCTCTCTTCTCTTTTTTCTCGCACATGCACATGCTAATAGTAAGTTCATTCCCAAACCTCCATGCATCATTACCTGCCTTGAGAGATAAGACAGTCAGGAAGGCGTGGGAGGAGCTTTTCGCCTGGGCATTGAACGACCACCTGATACGCAGCACTTGAATAACAAACACTAACAGAAATAACGCAACCTTTTAGAGTTTTTCAGGCGGGCACCTATATCATCTAAAGTAAAGTAGCTGCAGGATGGCAGCACAGGTAAGATAAAAATGCCAGTGGTAATAGCAACCTTAATAAAGATGTTGGGGATATTTTTCACCACTGGTCTGATAACTGCCGCTGTTTGGCAGGCATGCTATGCTTTTCATGTGACTGCAACTTCCACTACTAACATTTCCCCTACCACGGCTGCAAGGAGAACTGTGTCAGGTGGTACAAGTAACACGGGACCCAACGTAAAAAGAGGTAAACGTAGTGTTTCTATAGATGTACATGGGGTGGACACATATCTTACAGAATCAGCACACGTCTCCAACAACATGTGGTATAAACACATGTTCAAAATTGGTAAGGACACGACAAAGGACACGTGCTATGTGTGCTCTTTGATCCCATATGCCATTAGCACCTCAAGAACATTTGTGGCTACTGAAGTACCAGCCGCAAAAGCAGAATGCCTTTTATATTTAGCATTATTTCAAACACGAGGGCGGTTTCAAGGTAAACAGGCAACACTAAGATGGAAATCAAGGTCAACATACCCCTACGAAGACAACTTCATCAAGACACTACCAATGTATGACAATTCGTGGCAACTGACTGAAGGTCTCCAATACATAACCGACAGACTCGACAAAGGAGACAAAAAAGAGGTAACATTGAACTACTTACCATGCAAATGGAATGCAAGAAAGGTTGGAGGTGAGCCAGGGTGCTGAGAGAGACCACTAATACTAGTATATGGCAAAGAATATATGAAGAAAAGATGGATGGAGTAGTAGGAAGCAATGTAGTGACATTGGCAAAATCATCTTTAATGACAGTACAAGAGGAAAATGACAAACGCTACAAGGAATGGACAAAGAGTGCAGCGCTGCACGCTGCTAACTTGGTTGGACAAAGAAGAGGACCAATAACGATAATACCATTGCAGCACCTACACTATGTTACTAGCACGATGGTGAGGTTGATGTTGGAGTAAACGAAGGATGTAAAAGAACAATAAAGATTCCTGAGGGGGGAGTAGGAACAGCCGTACTGATGGACCACTATTGGGCCTGCGGAACAAAAGCTTATAACAGCCTACGACAATCATGGAATGGGGTATGTGCCATGGTACACGTCAACGTACCTTGCTTGGTGGTACCACAAAAACATATCAACCTGGAGAATTTCCCTAAGATGGACGAAGGAAACAAACGGAAGAGAAGGTCCCAGGATAAAGCAGGAAGCGTTGCAAGGAGTGACATTACTACAGAGAAGAACGCATCCAGAGTAAAAATACAAGGAGAACCACTGACTGGAAATGACCTGTGGGGAAGGTCAGAAACAGCACTGAGTGAGATTTCACCAGCACACAGACTGTTTAGCAGAGCGGCAATGTTCTTTTCCTCTGTCATACATCCAGGAATGCAGGCGTATGCAAATGCAAATGGCTACAGATAACAAGATGGGAGCTAATGATGACGATTAATTCCACCACTAACGGATTCAATGTGATTTAAGAAGAACTGAGAACAATAAGGATGGTGGCCCTATAGAACAAATATGTGCTAGGCCTTCTGACAGCAATGGAAGGAGGTGTTTGTGCAAACATTTGAAGTTCCTGTTGCACATTCATTCCTGCAAACGACAAGGACAACGGCACGTTATCCGCAGCAGTATCACAGCTGGCCAAGATGCACGCCAAGATGGAAAAGGAAGCAAAGGGGGTGAAGAAGGATGGTAGCTGGTTTCGTACCTCTGGTCATGGATGCCATCATGGCTGTCGGATGGTCTCAAGGTTGTGGCAGGATGCATGATCCTTGGAATGGCTTCACTAATGGGGATAAAGTTATGGATAGCAAGGTCGAAGCGTACTGCAGAGGAAATGATAGGCATGCATGTGCTAATGCCCGCTGAAGACGCCAAGCACACAGATATAATAATAACGGAACGTGAGAAGCTGCGGCAACAGATAGTGGAAGCAGACTTGTACCCGCCATTGATAAAAGTTGAGAATCCACGAAACCCGAAGAGCTATGTTGGAAAATGGGTTTATTGCAAGCCCGGTGGCGGATGCGTCTACATGTACTGGTCCTTTGAAGATCACGTGGACCAATACGGACACTTGGCAGGAATAACAAAGGTATGGCGAGTAAGAGGAGATAAAACAGTTGATAATTTTGTGATAATTTTGTGGTCGACAAGTCGACCAGAGGGGCGACTGAAGAGGGAATCCTTTCCTCCAATTCCCGTCCAGACCATGGCCTATGATGTCACAACCTAAGTACCCACCGTGGGATGAGTTCAGCCCTCTGATTGCTGCCCCAGACACCCAGGTCAGCTGCGCGTTACCCAAGGCACGTGGTGGGACCTCGGGTGGGACTGAGACCGACCATAAGCACCAACTCGATTAGACGTCACCCACCAGTATCGCCATCATTAGCGATGACATGACCACATAGCTAATGGACAAGGACACACATGCCACCAAGCACCTGGATCAGACACACACCAACCCACATGAAGAACATACTCAGTGCTATGACGTAAAGGACCGCTCACACTCACACACATGCATCATTATTTTTTATTACATAGGCTAACTACTGCACCGCAGAAACACAAGACGCCAGAAGAGCTTGTATATTTGCTTGCTACTGAAAACCCTGAAGATGTCACCCTGTAGATGGACTAATATATAAAGACCCAAGTCGCACCTCATGACCCCCGTGTTATGGATTGTATGCCGCCACCCATAGACAAGGCCAAGGTAGGCCGCAAACAAGAGTCTCCAGGCCCGGAGCAGCTCAGACGGAGCTGCAAGGCACTGATCATGCAGAACAAACCCTGAAAAGAGCCCCAGAGCCAAGGCCACAAAGTTGCAATCTACACGCCGCGCTCCCAGCACCAAGGTTACACCTGCCACTGCTAAACACTCTTCGGAGCTGAAATACAAATCAAATCCCCGTAATTCTGTTTCAGCCACTGTCTCCTAACACGTGACCAGGCCGACCTGATACGAAGCCAAGCTACAAGGACCAGAGAAGCTCTGGGGTCTCACGTCCGGGACACGGACTGCAACAACAAAGTTACAAGTTGGACACCGGCGGCGATGGGAAGGGAGCACCCAATGGCCAGTAGTAAGACCTGTCCATTGTCCGCCACTGACACATAGTCATACATTGTTGCCAACGTCAGGTACATAGCGAGCTGGGAACGGTGATGGGGCCAGGCTTGGGGGCTTGTGGATGTACCAATAGAATACGAGGGGCTAACCTCTGACAACACTATAATTCAACCAATCACTAACTTTCTTCATGTAACACTTTCTATGTAGCCAGTTTTAGGGCGACCCAAGCATACCACATGACCTATTCTCCACCACTAATATTTTCCCCTATACTGATCCATACTTACCCTACCACTCGGGGAACCAACCCGGAGTAGCGATAGGTTTAGGAGCTAGTTTTCCCAGGTCACGCATGTAGCAGCATCATCCGATTAGAAAAAGGGCCTGCAAGCCCATCACCGCTGAGATGTTCCTTGGGTACCTATTCTCCGAGAACCTGTCCCTGTCTGTTTTGTGCAATAAACAGCAGTAACTCTTTGCTCTTGTGTGTGCCTCATACTCCTTTGGGATGCGGGAGGAGTTGGGGCCTCCCTAACCGTGGAGGTCCACGGACGGCCCTGCCGAACCCCAGGAAATTACCCCGACAATTGAACCTGTATTGTCACGAGTCATTGATAATTGTATAGTTGTTTAAGACACTGCATTATTACAGCTGCGCCACCTTTAAACACTGCCCACCAGTTCACTAGCTTTTGACTGAGTAACTATACTCCCGAACCTGTTTTCTAGTGTAAAGGACTCTCAATGTAGCTGTATAAACATTTGCCGGCCCATAACCATTGGAGATAATTCCTCTACTAACCCTTCCAGTGCATCCACCTGCTCTGCACCTATTGCCCAACACCTTTTACCTACGCAAGACTCTCCACTACCCTACCCTACACCAACACACCTACCCCTGAAAGTAACAGCCTACTTATAGACATACCTAACTTGGATACCCCATTAATCAAGGGTGTGCTTATTAACACAAGATCGCTCATCTCTCATGCATTAGACATTGCAGAGCTTATCCTGATCAACAAACTGGACTTTTTAGCAATCTCTGAAACCTGGCTCCATGCAGCAGCCGGTCCTGCTCTCTCTATAGCCATTCCTGAAAAGTACACTATATTCAGAAAGGACAGATAAGCCTCTAGGGGCAGAGGAGTAGCTTTCATTGCTAAAAAAACAACTTGGCTTGAGAGAACTCCCTAATCAACCGTTCCCCTTGGGGGAAATCCTTTCTATTAAACTACCTCTCACAGCTTCCTGTACCTTGTCTATTGCCCTCATCTATATACCTCCCGATCTAACATCATCACTTGAAGAAGATATCACACAACTCCTCACATGGAATACTAAACCAGGCTCACAAATTATCTTGCTTGGAGACCGAAATTTAGGCCTTAACGACCCGAATGATGACATCGACTTAGTCTTAGCCAATACCATTACTGAACTGGGCTTTGTGAACCGTATCACTAGCAGACTTAAACTGCAACACAAAGATTCTCTCTACTACACACTGTGTGTGGTCTGACCACCATGCTATCTCTTTCACTATCCAGGATAACCTTCTCCCAGACTCATGTTCTAGCCTTGCACCATCAGCACGCACTAGAAACAAACACAACATTACAGCTGAGAGATTACTGCCGTTATTGCACCCCATCATTAACTATACCAATCACAACAGTATGGACCCGTTGGTGCTGGTTGAGTTGTATAACCAAACCTTACTAGAGGCTGTAGACAAGTTAGCACCCTAAGACTGCACAAAGCGAAACAGTTGGCCCATTTAAACACATGGTACAGCATCAAACTTAAAAATATGCGCAGTACGAAGAGAGCTGCAGAAGGGAACTGGAAAGACAACCTACGGTACTGAACAAAGAGAAGTTTACTACCGCCTCTAATAACTATAAAGCTGCCACCCACCAAAGTAAAAGTGCCACTTATAATGAAAGAATTACAAATGCAAATTCTGGTACCAAAGAATTGTTTGCTACTCTTAGAAAACTAGAATCTCCTATGCCACCGCAAGAATCTTGCATCAAAGACTCAACCTGGTGCACAACTATCCCGAAACCCCTGCTGGAAAAAATCTCATTCTACAAACGAAAATGTAAGTTAAAAAAAAACATAGCCTGCTAATTGATACCCAATTCGGAGTCAATAGAGTCACTTACTAATCCTCTCACTCCATTTGAGTTTGCCCCCATCTCTGTAGCAGAAGTAAGAAAAATAATTTCCAGCCTCAAACCATTGAGATGTCAAGGTGACATCTGCCCTGCTACAGTCATCAAAGATGTGTTGGAGGAGCTTGCACCATTCATCACGTCCCTAATAAATGCATCCTTCGAAACAAGCACTGTCCCAACCAACCTCAAGGATGCCTGGCTCCTCCCAATACTAAAAAAAACCTACACTTGACCCCAACACCCCTCCTAATTATAGGCCCATAAAAACTGTACAATTCTTACACAGAATTTTCGACAGGAGGCCTACCTGCAAATTCAAAACTCCTTAGAATCCAATAATCTCTTGGGCCTTCGCCAGTCAGGCTTCAGACCAGGTCATGGCACAGAATCAGTTCCTATAGACCTAAAAATTCAAATAGATTAGTTAAAAGACAAAGGTAACATAGTGCTCCTTCTCCTATTAGATTTATCAGCAGCCTGTAAGGATATTTGGCGTGTTACAGCACAGAGTACAGCACTACTGCACAGGTAGCAATTTTCTTTTTGATGCAGCACCACCACATGGGTGTGGTGCATTGCTATATGTGTTGCCAGAGTAACATGGACATATAAGTAAAGACAGGCTATTCAGTCAAAAACGATTTTTACATATAAGATGCAAATCTATTTTTACAGTTAAAAGCACACATGTGCACATTCAAAAATGCACACTATTTTTCACCTGAAATGCCTATGTTGCAAGAGACACATTTGAAAATTAATAACTAACCTTATTAATAACTAACCTGACTAATAAAACTTCATTTAACATAACCCACTAATAAAAATGTGTCTCCACTGCAGAATTAGGCCTACTCTGAAAGTGAACTTTTAAACGCACATTCATTTTTTTTCTCTGCTGCTCTGTCCACATAACTACAGGAAGCAAAGAGCTTGAAGGAACAGGAAATCAGTTTGTTATAATTTTTACTGTAGAAATGAGCCATTGTGTAGTGAGGGAGGAGATGACATGATTGATTCTGATTGGAGCAGCGTCATAGCAAGTATCATGCTAGAGGCTGTGATTAGAGTTTTTGCTGGGGAAGCTTGAGGAGAGGGGGAGATCAATCGAGATCTTGCAGAGCTGGGAGAAGGACCTGTTTCCTGGCTGAAGCATTCCTGCTGCAAAAGCTGAGAATTCCAGGCAATAACCCCGGTTTGAGAACGGCAGACGCTTGTTTTCACTGGGGTTAATCTTCAAGGGAGCCAAATTCAGAAAGAGAATAGCTGGAGAAAACTCATGCTGAACAGATAAGGTAATTACAGAAGTGTGTGGGAGCTGTGCGAAAGAGTGCGAAACGGTTCAGTCAGTGTATTCGAGGGAGTCGCAGTCCCTTATCAGCATATTTAATGTTACCAATTGAATATATTCTCGCAGCTCTCTGTTCATTTTATCACAAATAATGTTGTACCATTTCATTTGTTTCTGTAAAAAAAGGTTAAACTGTGTTTAAAGGAAATTTCTATAATACAAAAATATCTGAAAACAGATAGCTAGTGTGTATTATTTCTCTCTTTCATTTTGCATGGGAAAAGGTTTAAACGTGGGTAGATTTTTAAACAGTGCAATTGTCATTTTAAAACAGATGTGTGCATGATTATATTCAGTATGGACAGTTGTGAGTGACTGTTTGTAGCATAGCCTGTTGGAGGTACATGAGTCAACGGGAAGAGAGACTCTCTGGACATAGTTCCCTACCGTATATAAGGTAGTGGAAATTACCACAAAAATACCACAACAGCCCATGGTGGCACACAACACTAACACTGAAAATGTGGTATCTCTAAAATGTAGGCCTGAGGTCTCTCTAGTGATCAAGAACAATCTAGATAAAAAATAAGGGATGTTGGATATTGGGGCCACAAATAAACCAACCACTATACCAACCAACCACGCAAATTATCGCGCACATTATCTAAATAGGTCTGAATTCTGAAATAATGCAATGTATTATTGTTATGTTTGACCCAATATGAATACAGAGAGTGATTATTGCTAAAGGTATTTTGGCGGTAAGAAAATACTGCAAAGCCCCAAATATCCACAAAATACCCAACAAGCCTTTGGCCTGGTCAACCACAAAATCCTTTCTGAACATCTGACATTGGCGGCTCACTTCTCTACCAAAGCCTCTTTATGGATCTAGTCCTTCCTCTCTAACAGAACAATGTGGGTATTCCCTCCCACGGCATCGGCCGATCCGGCCTCTGTGTCTTTTGGAGTACTGCAGGGTTCTTGTGTTTCACCTACACTGTACAACCTTTTTATGAAGCCACTCTTTGACCACTTGGACAATTTGGGTGTCACCTACACTATGCATATGACACCCAAATACTCATCCCTATCACAGGCTCTTACGACATTGACGCTAAATTACTCAATGAAATATGCCAAACCATACAGGCCTGGATGGCTATCCATGGCCTCTGTCTGAGCGATGACAAAACTGAGTTACTCCTTATTGGAAGCAGAGCCGACTAAACAAATTAAACAACCAATTAAAATCCTTTAATATTAATAACATCCCTATAAAGGTCTCCAAAGAAGTAAAAACATTAGGCATTTACCTTGACTCGACCCTCTCGCTAACTAGACAAGTTAACGCGACAGCCTCTGCGGCGACCTATACATCAAAACGTATCACTGCCTGTAGTCCTTTCATCTCATCAGATAGCTGTATTACCTTGGCCAGAGCCCTCATACTATCCAGAATAGACTATTGTAATGCCCTGTATGTTGTTACGAATAGCCATAGCCTGAGAAAACTACAATTGTTATAAAACAATGTCCTACGAGTGGCTCTCAATATCCCGAGAGCCAGCCACATTAATTCTGCTAGACAAAAGGTCCACTGGCTTCCAGTGCAGGTCAGAATCGCCTTCAAAACCTTATCAGTAACACACAATTGCCTCTCGAACACAGCCCCAAAATATCTAGTAAACAAAGTCACCAAAATAAAACCAACAGACCTACCAGATCCACACCGGCACATCTCCTAATGATACATAGATTCAAACTACAAAAAGAAGAGGGTAATGGCTTCCTGGTACTTGCCGCTAAACTTTGAAATTCCCTGCCCTAGTTGTAAGAGCTAGACCATCCTTCTGGACCTTCCGTAAAAAGATGAAAACATAGCTCTTTGCACAGGAGTGATAATGTATTGACCCTTCATGCATATAATTATATCTGTACTGTCTCAAATGTATATTTTGCAATGTATGCTTTTGTGACACTTACATAAAGAACCTATTGCAACAAAACTGTAACTTTCAAACAATGCACCCAGATACGTGTGGGCTAAGTGTGGTCTACAAATGAATGAATACATAAATAAATCCATGCCATTGTAACATGATATGACCATGTTCCCTTTCTATGCCTACAAGCAGCTTGATGCAGGGCTGCAGGTGAAGGACCTGGGCATGAAGTGCTGGGTTAACCTTCTCTAGGACCCAGACCTGCAACAGTGTCACCCTATGGCGGCCATCAGAATGAACCTCAATACCGGGTCATGCTTCTATGTCAGGCCTAGCCTTCTTCTTGCTCTGGGTCCTCACTGCGTCTTCCTGTTCTCTACACTATGCACTGCCACCTCTTCTGCATTGATGACAGCCATAATATGCTCCTAAGTCCTTAGGCAGGCTTGTGTACCAGGCTACTTCTCTGTACAGAAGAGGTCCTCATACTTCCTCAGGACCTCAATAGTCAGGATGACAATTTCCATGGTTCAGAAGTAAACAGCCCTCCACCTCACCAGCTTGGCAGGGTTGGATGATGTGCCATCCATTTCACAGAGGAGCCTGGTAGGGGCAACTTTGGGTTCTGAGTTTCTCTGGGCATAGGAGCTGTGAAGGGGTGATAGTGCCAATGAACAGATGACGGAGATGAGTTTGCCAGTAGCACTTGATTATAAACAGGTGCAGGGAGCTCTAGAAGGAGATGGCAGATTGTGATGGGCAAATAGTCACCTCAGGACAGTGTTACTGATCAGCCACCATAGAGAGACTGACAGGCAGCAGGAGTTGCCTTGCAGGGAGAATGGCCAGATGCTACAGCAGTTTCAAAGACAAGGAGGACAGACAAAGAAAGGTGTTACAGACCGTACCATATGAGGCAGCAAGCATGAGAAAGTATATGAGCATGTACGCTACATGAGGCATGTTGCTTGCTTCACGATTGGTCATAGCGTTACATGCGCATTTTGGGCACTCAAATAATGTTTAAAGGTAGAGCTTATGCACGTTATGATTGTGTGGCTCAATTGCTGTGTGTGCGTGTGCCACTTTTGTGCATGTTTTTCTAGAGCCAAGCACCATGAGCAAGAGGACACAGCCACTGAAGGAGAACCGACACCCTAGAAAGAAGAGATTCACTGTTGAGGAGCAGGCAATCCTAACAGATTTAGTTGAAGAGCATCATAGGTACTTCCACACTTGGGGTGGCAGGAGACTCTCTGTGACAGAACATCAGCACCAATGGCAGCAGATGACTGATATGATAAATTATATGATAAATGACTGTAAAATGGAACATCACACTGCCAAGGAAGATCTCACTAGGAGAACCAATGATACGTTTGGGAGGAATGTTCACTCAGCTTCGGCAACTTGCTGAGGACCCCTGCAGGTGATATGATATGATATATGATACGATAAGTCATTTATAACGTGCCTGTACACAAGTGTTTCTAAGCTTGAATGTTGAGTGTTTCTAAGTGGATAAGGTAACCCCAATTAGAAAGTTGGTGAGTGGGCTAATTTCCATTGGCTAGGTTGTCAGTGTGGGATGCATGGACACAAACGTGGCCACATCTGGTAAGTGACATCTCTGCCTGATGTCTTTGTTGTTCACTGTGAATTACATTTCTGCTACTGCATACAGAAGGGGATGGCCCCTCGCTTCTGGTGGGGAAGAGCAATGTGAGCATTTTTATATTTCCCCGACACACATGTAAGTAAGTTGATTTATAACGCATACATTTTTTGGGCATGTCTAATGCATTTTTATGGAGCATGTCATCAACTGAAGAAGCCTAATGTGAGACCTAGCTTTATTTGAGAAGTTGTTCTTGTACATGTACAGTTTTATTAGGTTTAAGGCCTATCCCCTGGACATCCACCCCTTGAACCGTGAGAGAATACCTGGAGACGCAGGAAAATGTTCATGGAATAAGCCATCCCAAGGGCAAATTGAAATTCAATGAGCCACAAGAAACACTGAGAAACATGGGGACCAAGCACTATATTGAATCAAAAAACATAAAATCAGAATACTATTCCCCAGAGCCATTTGAACAGAAAAAGGCCTTCATAAAGATCGCTGATCCAAGGGAAACCAATAGGACTTCACATAGACTGCCAGAGTTCAGGCATATTCGAGAAAATGTATGATCCACAGTCAGGAAGAGCACATTATTCCACCTCCCAGTGTGTGATTTTACTCTCTACCACATCTAGGAGGATAGTCAGAGGATTGACAGGCAGATAGCTCTCACTTACGTGCCAAATGTGCCAATGTTACAAAAATGACACAGGTGGAATGTACAGACCCAAAGAATATCAGCTGCGCCCTCTTCCCTCACCATGGAGTGGTATGAGTTTCAAGAACATTCAGAGCACCACCCACCTCTATAACAGATTGCAACATAACCCATTTCTTACCAAGGTTTGCCACCTATGGCCAAATCATATGCACACTAGTTTATGGGCCTATAACAAGCATGGCACCATGGCTCTATTCAACTTATCATCTGTAGTGATGCAAGGCCTGGCCACAACCTAGGCCACCTTTACATGAGTAACCCGCTCCATCCCTGAAGCAGATCCAGTCATGACCCACAGAGGTCGGCGTCTTCCTTGGCACAGGCAGAAAACCCTAACTCTCCAATAATTTCAGAAATAGTGGGAATAGTATAGTGAGTAGTGGGAGTAGTAATATTATAGTTAGAAGTGGGAGTAGTAATATTATAGTTAGAAGTGGGGGGAGTAATAATGAGACAAATTTATTTACCCCCTTCCCAATGTTAACCAGGACCAACAAACAACATAGCTGAGCAAATACACATCACGCAGGTTATATCTCACATACACACATGGGACATGCTGTGTGGTTCAGACACGAGGTTGTGTGGTTCAGACAAGAAGTACACTTGACTCATGCCAACTGACTACCAACCAAACCAGAGGATAAGGTGAGCATATCCCTTTCAGGCCCAGCCCAGAAACTGAATAAGAGCAAGAGACAAAACACAGATAACAATGAGGGCCACCATAATTACTTTGCATCAACCGTGATGCCAGGTGCACAACCTGCTAGGGCCACCATGTTCAACAAAGGATGGATTTCTGCAGGCATGCCCGGGAAAGAGGCACAGCTAGTCCTTGACAAGGCCCTGTAGCTACCAATGCATAGTGAGAACTGAGGACATATAAGTGGGACTATGAAACCTATGGCAGCCTGTACGCATCGGCTGTAGCATGCCCCAATTACATGCATGGGTAGAGGTGTGTGGAGGTGGGGAGCATGGGGCTTCTGGAAGTGCTTATCAGGACTTTCTCAAAACAAAATCTCAGTTGTGACTAACTATAATGCATGTAAGTATAAAAATCCCATAATGAACAAAAGGGGAATAGAGTCGAGGCTACCCCCCTCCCCTCAACGCACAGGTAGTGCTAGAAAACCTGCAGGAGGCTATGAGTTATTTGAACTAGCCATATATGATCACACTTACATAATGAAAAATACTGTTAAAACATTGAAAGACTCTTCCAAATTGTTGTTTATATTCCCAGTGAGAATATAACAGATGCCTCACCTTGCATGGCATCCATGTGCCATTTATGCTTTTTCTTTTGTCCTGCCCTATTCTGTTTGAGTTGATGTTAGTGGTGGAATGGCTGGTTTTGTTCAGTTTCTGTGATTTAATGCCGCATTTTATTTTGTTGTACTCTTCTTTTACGATTTTGGAGGAGGAAATTGTTTCCAGCCTGCTGTGGTACTTCTGAGATCTCCAAGACACTTAGGGACCTCCTTGGAAGTACACACTCCTTTCCACAGGCATGAATCATATCAGTTACCTGCTGCCAAAGTCGCACATGTCCACATGATGTGATCTACCAACAGTTGTTAGGGTGCCAGCTTCTTATCTTTTCAATTAAAGTTTTATGTAAAAGTGATGTGTGGTTATTTGAAATATTGTCTAATTACATGTGTTGTAGTAAACATTGGTGGGTGAATCCTCCAAGTGTTGGTTGCAATCTTACAAATCTTGATGTATGTCTATTTCAGAGGTGTGTGCATGCAGATTATTCTTGTTGTTATTGATAGGACGTTGGATGATATGATGATGGCATTACTTGTGGCCCATGTGCTGTGCATGTTTACTGATGGACTCAGTCATGTGATATGGGAGTGCTATGCTTGTTTTTGGCAAATACATTCAGATGAGTTAGCAGTGCGTTCATGGTGTATTGTGCACAGTCTCATCATCGCTCTTGGAGAGGCATTCTCACAGAGTTTACTTCGGCAACAGGTACTGCCCTCCTTCCCATGTTAATGTTAGAGGTATGTATACCGTGCACTGTCATCACTGCTGTGGTCCCCAGGCGCTCTGGCGGATCTAAAAAGGAGAGTGTGAAGAGGGGGCCAGGAAGGCTAGTAGGGTGTAGTTGGGAACAGGAAAGTGAGAGTTGTGATGTCCTGTTGGCCACTTCAGTTCAGCTTGCACCGCTCGCTGAGCTTAAGTGTGGTCTTGTGGTGGGTGCCAAATTCCCATGTGCTGTTGTGCCGGGCTATGTGTTGTTGTTAGTTTGTTGTTGCAATGTGGTGCAGTGCATTCAGATTCCCATCATGGAATGTCGCTAAGGGTGGCCGTTTCAGAGTATTTACAACAAAGGACGTGGTTCGTGTAAAAAAAAATGTGAACATCATATTGGTATGCGGCCTCCCTCAACCCTTTGGTCCACTAGAGCTATGGGTGGAGCACATGGATATGAGCACAAACCATCTTGCATATACACAGGTAGTCTATGGCATGTTGCCATACTGTGCAACACACAACATGCCAATATTATTGTGCGTACAACTGGCGGCGTGTATAGGAAATGCCATTTGTGCACACCAAAGGTATGCTGAATTGTGCCACGTTTGCAATGTGTGCATTATTGTATCTGTTCTATCCTGGGGTTATTGGATTCCTGAGTTGTGTCAGAAGGAATGGTTAGAGCGGTAGGCAGAGTATCCTGAACATTAATAGGTATAGACCATTGTTTAACTCGATTAATCTGGTAATTGCATGCTTTGCAGGTGCTTGATTGTGTGTGGTGGGATGTTTCTGAACAGTAATTCTCACCAAACAGCCACATGTTTCCAAAGATTCTTGTTGGCAGAGCCTGATGCAGCATCAAATGGCAGAGGATGTCCGTTTCATTGGCATCCTGGCTAATTATATGTTCAGTTGTGGGGGTACATCATGCAAGCACATGGTGTGTGGTGTTAAATACCCCTCTCACTCCATGACAGGGCCCAGGATGACATGTGTGAGGAATGTGTAGGTGCCATACATGTCATCCCGAATATTGTGGTGTGGATGTGGAAGACCCTGAACTGCCTTTTTGAGGTAGCACAAGTGCGAGAAATGGGTGATGGACCATTGTCGGTAGCTTTGACTATGCGTGCATGGCACATTTGTCCTTTGTTGCTGCTCCTGATAGGTTGTACGTTTCAGGGTGTTTGAGTTTCATGTGGTGCACTATATTATTTTGTGAATTACAGTGGTTTTGCTCTTTGGTGGGTGTGTTTAGAGGTTTGGCGAGTGCCTTCCTGTCAACGCCCAGGACACTCGTCTTTATCTCGATATAATAAGGTTTAGTGAATATTCCACCCCATTCTCCACCATTGGCATTAGTCCTTGTATGTGGAGCTGATGTGGTAGATTACAGTGTGCTTAGTTAAGGCTCAAAGTGCTATGTGTCTGCACAAATTGCTTTTGGTTAATCACACTTGGACTTTGCGCCGCATGCAAAATCCACTTTTTGTGCCGATTCATAGAAAATGCGCAAAAAGACTCTGTAAATTACTCTGCACATAAAACAACTTTGCGCCTACTTGCATGCAAAAGTATCTTTGCGTGTTCCACATATTCATGGATTCCAAAGTCCAAAGTCACTCAATGTAAAAGGAAAACCCAGGTGCGCCTGAAAGCCCACAACATGCACCCACGCAAACAAAAACCATTGCCAAAGGACAACCCTTGCACCTACCTATGAGTCTAATTTTGCCCCAGCAATCAGCACCCCAGCAAAACTGTTCATGGTCCCCCTTAAGTCAGGGGTGTACCCCTGCGAAACTGCATGTGCGGTCTCCCCTTAAGTCAAGGATACACCCTGGCGAAACTGAACGCGGCCCCCTCTTAGTCAATTGTGCACCCTGGAAAAACTGTGTGCTGTCCCCCGTAAGTCAAGGCTGCACCTCTGCAAAACTGCACATGGTCCCTCGTAAGTAAAGGCTGCACCCTGGAGAAACTGCCCAGGGTTCCCCCGTAAGTCAAGGCTGCACCCTGGCGAAACTGCATGCGCTCCCCCATAAGTTATGCCGCCATCCCAGTGAAACTGTGGACCGTCAACCCTACTGTTAAGGCACCCTAACTGCTGGCCTACACCCCTAAATCATAGCAGCCTTCTCAAATCCTGACACCAACCACCATCCCCTCTCATCTCTGCCACTACCCCAGGCAGCCTCCCCAATTCCTGACACCACCCACCAGCGCCCCTCACTTCCGCCACTACCCCAGGCGGCCCCCTCAAGTCCTGACACAACCCACCAGCCCCCCCCCCGACTCCTGCCACTACCCCAGGCAACTCCTCAAGTCTTGACTCAACCCGCCAGCCACCCTCACATCTGCATTTACCCCCAGGCAGCCCCCTCAGTCCTGAGACCACCCACCAGCCTGTCTCGCCTCTGCCACCACCACCAGGCAGCCCCCTCAAGTTCTGACACCACCCACCAGCCCCCTCATCTCTACCATTACCACCAGGCAGCCCCCTCACGTGCTGACACCACCCACCAGCCCCCCTCATCTCTACCATTACCACCAGGCAGCCCCCTCAAGTCCTGACACCACCCACCAGCCTGTCTCGCCTCTGCCACTACCACCAGGCAGCCCCCTCAAGTCCTGACACCACCCACCAGCCCCCTCATCTCTGCCATTACCCCAGGCAGCCCCCTGAGAGTACACCCCCCACACTCCTCTGGCCCACCACTACCCCAGGAAGCCCCCTGACAGTACACACGCCCCTCACCCTCCTGACCTCTGCCACTACCCAAGGCAACCCCCTGACAGTCTGCCACCCTACCAGTCCAATGTGGAGCTGCAACTTACCTCAACCTATTTGGTATGCCTCCACCATGAAGAATACTTGCCACTTGTCTTCCACCAACATGATCAACTGGGAGCACTGTTGTTGAATCAAGGGCTCGAGCATCTTGTGTCACTCTCTGGAAGATCAGAATCTGCAGAACCTCAACTGAACAGCACACTGTTGCACCATCTACACTGTGGTCACCCCGTGTACATGTGGCATGGAAAGGTAATGCAAAGTGGCATGTGTATATTTCCCATGTGCCATTGCAATGGCCTCCAAGCACTGCAAGTGAATGTCTGTGGAGGACAGAAGTACACAGAATCGTAGAATGTGCATATCCACAAAGAATGGCTGGGTGCATTTAAACCAATGAAAAAGTAGCCCGAGTGGTAGAGGTGGCATCATCACTGTCAGTTACAAAAACTTGATGGGCCTGTGTATGGGTCATGGAAAGCCAGAGAGTGTTCTGCCACACTGAAACAGCAATGAAGGGACTCATCTGCATTCCGGTGGCAGTGGTGGTGCATGATGTGAGAGCAGGAAGTTTGTGTCTGACGATGTGTGTGGGTGGGTGACCATGACATGGGAGTGACACAGCAATCAAACGTCAAATGCACAAGTGAAATGCGCAGGCCACACAGCCATAGTGAGGTCACTTCTCACCACAGCAGCCCACAATGCCAAATACACTCAACAGTGAATGAAGTGTGGGCACATACACAATCCCAAGCATGTGCCATGGGAACACCGAACAACCGTGGACCTGAAATTATATAAATGCAAAATAAACTCCACCTCCAGTAGCACCTCCAGTAGCAACTGTCCAGTGGCAATACGGATGACACCAGATACAACACACAATGAAAGTACATGGAACGTGTCAATACACATGAACAGTTGGCAATCCATCCCCAATGAGAGACTACACAATCCATCATATGAAATCCAAACATAACCACAACCATACCCTTATGTACACCATCAAACACACAACTGAAGCCTTCACTCCAACAATACCAATGCACTGACACAAAACACACAGCACCCCTGCACACGGAATGGAATCTGAAAATCATCCAGTGCACCCTCAAACTGTCTGATGGTCACACTTCCGCATGTCAGTGACATGCGCACCCCCCGCCCCAGCAAACATCACAGCATCAACATGGCACACACAGTGAGGCCACAATACACACGACCAGCAATGAACAGATGCACTCGGAGAACATTCAAAAATCAAATTTGTATTCAGACAAAGAGACTGCAAAAAAGTGTGGAATGAATGGATGCAAAACATGTATTAAACTAGAACTATTTACACCATAAAATGGATGGAATGTCCAAGGAACTAAAATAAATACAAGTCAAACATCCCTAATCCTAAAGAACTATTTGCACAGGCTCTCCTCAGCCACATCTCAGCCTGGCCACCATCCCTGCTGCCTCCCTTGCCCTCTGCCTCTCTGCCACCAGATGCTTCTGGTATCTCTGAAACATGGACAGCAAATCCTGCATGTTCCCGCTTTGGTCCTCCTGCATCAATGGTGCCAAATGCCCTCTTGGGGTGGAAACTTCTATAACGTTCTGCCTCCTCATGCTCGCCAACTGCTGCTGCCGTTCAAGCTATGGAGGTATGTCCTCCGTCCTGATGACTGTTGTTAGGGGCGTATGGCAGCTGAACTGCCCTGAGGTGCCTGCTGACCAATGGGCTGTGTCTGTGTTGGTGCTTTTGTAGGCACAGTGACCACCTCATATGATGCCGTAGGGACTCCCATCTTGGGCAGGGACGTAAGCTCAACCAGACGGGGTGGTGGTGGTGGGACTGGCACGCAGGGGGCTGTGCTGGAATGTGGCCCAGAAGTTACCCCATAGGACGGCTGGTGCAGAGAGGAGGAAGTGGAGAAGGGGGTCACTACAGAGAACAGCCCACAGAGCCCACCTGAGAGCAGTGATGTTGCCAGCATGGCTATGAGGTGGCACATCTCATTGTGATGAAATACAAGCTGACTTCGAGTAGTCTGTACTTCATCAGGGATTACTGCTGTCTGCCTCGTGAGACCAGCCAGCAGGGATATTGCATGATCACGAACAGACACAATGGCTGGCATCAGGATGCTGGTCTGCCTGTAGGCATCCTGGAATGTGGGCACTGCTGCAACAGATGGCCCAAGGACAGGATTTTGAGCAGGTACCTCCATTGTGGCCTGCACAGCCGCCTGCCCCTGGGACAGGGTTGCAGCATGATCACCCTTCTTGATGCCCCCATATGACCCCATGTGCTGGCCTGCAATGGTATCCTTCTCCACCTCCACTCTGTGTGGCATCACCCTGTCCCACCACTGCCCCACTGTCCCCTGCCTTTTTCACCTCCTGGGATTTACACCCAGCAGCCACACCTGATGGTCCAGGTACTCCCTCAGCCACACCACTCTCCCTAGAGGAGGTGTCATGGGGGAGTGGCTGGGGTCTGAACCTAGGTCTGAGGGCAGACTCCCTGCACCCACGCTCCACAGCACTTCTTTGGCCCTCTTCATCCCTAGAGGAGGTGTCATGGGGGAGTGGATGGGGTCTGAACCTAGGTCTGAGGGCAGACTCCCTGCACCCACGCTGCACAACACTTCTTTGGCCCTCTTCATCCCTAGAGGAGGTGTCATGGGGGAGTGGCTGGGGTCTGAACCTAGGTCTGAGGGCAGACTCCCTGCACCCATGCTCCACAGCACTTCTTTGGCCCTCTTCATCAACTGCAGCCACTGTGGGACAACTGACAAAAAACATTGATATCAGTCAACAGTGTCAAAGCATGTGTGACAAACACATTTACAGTAACAGGAAGTCACCATGGGCCAACCAGCAACAGCCACATACACACAAGCCAATTCAATTCTGATGAAAACTGTCCCACAAGGGCACTGTCAATGATGAGTCATAGTCATGACACGTTCACATGTCAACACAGCACATAGCCAGCAGTCCAAAAACACATTGCAAGAAACATGACATGGCACAATAGCAATTTCAAAGTGATTCAAATGTAATCTGTTGCGTATCCTTGCGAGTCATGGCACAGGGGCAAGAGGTGGGCAGGGAGTCAACTGTTAGGTTGGCCAAGCACAGAATAAAGCACACATAGATGGACTGTGGTACTTCTGGGAACACATTGGCAGCAAGACACCAAGTTGAATGCTGGATTTCACAAGATACTCTTGATTGGACTATGCACAGTATGGCCATGCAAACACCTGCTTGGGCATCTGTCCACACGATTACATGAAGCAACATGCCTCCCTGACACCCTGATCTGTAAGCATGCACCACATACATGCACAAATTGCAGAGATACACGCAAGTAGGGTTTTGCCCCAAGCACATACACATGGCATGATCACATGTCAGTTCGCATGCAGTGGAAAGACAGATCACATCAACGTCCCTGAAAGGTCGATGCACCAACATGACAATCACGAACATCCATACAAATGTATCACCTCCACATGTGTGGATGGCTACACTTTGAAATGTTCTACACAAAAATGATTCCTTCATTCATGCCCCTCACATGGGCACAACATCATAAACTGGTCTCCTTACTGTCCAAGCACGTGTTATCATGAACTGGCATTGCTTGTGCACGAGTGGCACAAGTCACCAACTAACAACACTGCACATACCAGCGCATGTCAAATCAACAGATGTCTGATATCACACATAGTGAGCATTGTCTGGGGGCTGCATACCTCTGTGGATCACTGAAACACACATGCTGCATACAGAAGGGAGTAACTCCAATCATGCATGCCCATGCACAACACACATAACCTGTAGAGCAGTGCACCACATAACTCTTCACAAGCAGCATCCAGATGTTGTTGCCACTCACAGATCTGGGGATGGAGCTCTGGGTAGAACCTCTCCAGGACATTCATATTGGTGGATGAAAACTTGTAGCAGCCCACATGTTGCACCTCCAGAGCAGTGGTCGAAGTGAGCGGGAGTGGTCAGGAGAGGTGCTTCTCTACTTTTTTTAATTACCTTTTACAGCTCCTATACTTTTATTTTAAAAATAAACAGTTCGGAATGGTTTCGTTTTAATATAAAAGTGTACGAAGAAGTTGAAACTTGCCCTTAAACAGTACTTGCAAATGTTTGGTGGTGTGTATTGTGTGTGGGAGGGGGTTTATGGGTGCAGGCCAGCAGGGAACATAGTTCCACTACTTATTTTCATACACTTCGACCACTGCTCCAGAGTGGTACCAGCCTCTAGGGCGGCTAGTGCATTGAAGTGGGTCCGGGTCTTGAGGTCCAACCATTGCTTATGCACAGGCTTTGGGCAATGATCTGCCACCCCTTCCGCATTGATGGCAGCTGTGATGATCACCCAGAACTGTTTCCATCTTTCCTTCCCCAGCTGCGTTGCTGGATTGAAAAGGGCATAATTCTCAAGGACCCCATTCACCAGAAAGCCAACTTCAGTGGGGGTGAAGTTGGCAGCCCTCTGTCTCGCTGCCGTGGGGTTGCAGCTGGTGATGAGGAGGATGGACCAGACATGGAAACCCCAAAGCAGGTGTGGGTGGGCTAACTGGGCCCTGGAAATGTGCTGTGGAGCAGTGGTGGTGTAATGGAGAGGTGAGAGTCTAAGTCAGCAGATGAGGTGGTCGCAGGGCCTGACAGGCCAGACACAGGAACACAGGCAGTAATGGGTCAGCAGGCACTGCAGCGCAGTGCAGGTGAGCAGCAGGCACTCACTCTCGGCAGACAGTGGCAGATGGCAAGGTGGGAAGCAGAACAGGGTAGGAAGAGGCAATTGAAATGGCACTGGCGGCAGAAGAAGGGGTGTCATTGGGTCTTGCATCTGAGGCAGCTTAATACAGAGTAAAGTCCCTTGGTGTACAAATTACGTGCTATTTAATATTTAAGGGGTGATGTTTAAGGGGTGCAACACACATCACTGGTTGTGTGTAAAAAGCTACGATACGGACGAGTTTCACAGACATGCATTTGGGGGTGCTACGCAAGCCGTTTCCTTCAAGTAACGCATATTGCATTTTTCTGTTTGGGGGTTGCCTCTGCATATCTTCACATGTATTTTTTTGCCATTTTGAGGCTTACAGAGTATCACATATGCATTTCTTTGTTTTGGGGTGCCACTGCATATCGTGCACTGCTTTTTTCATTTTTGGAAGCTTTCCCGGTATCGCATAGGCAATATTTTTGATTTGGGTGTCTCTGCATATCACGCAATATTTTTTTCTCCTTTCAGAAGCTTTCCGGGTTTCGTGTATGCAATATTTCTTTATTGGGGCATCTCTGCATATTGTGTAACTCATATTTTTGCTTTTGGGGAGCATTGGAGCCTTGCTGGACCACGCATCTACATGGTACATCACATTGACTGTTCCCTTTCTCATCTAGCCCTTAACAATATATTGGTGTGCATGTCATTTTTCCATTGTGCCTGCACCATGAGTGGTAAGGCCTCAAAAGGGAGAAGACGGAGACACAGTGAGGACACATCTGCCCCAGGAGGTTGTGGTGTGCCTCAGCCCACAGGTGACCCGGCACCTGTACGTGGACATGTCAGGGGCCGACTGATGAACCAGCAACAGCCACTAGCTCCAAGAGGGGACGTCCTGCAGAGCAGGAAGAGGCTTCACCCCAAAACCCAGCACAGTATAAGGGTCCACAGAGGAACAAGTGACTTACTGATGAGGAGTTTCAGATCCTCATAGACTATGTGATGGATCACCATCATGAGATCTACTCCTTTGCGGGCAGCACCCATACTCCTGCACGATGAATTGAACATTGGCGACATGCAATGGGACTCATCAATGCCTGTGGTGTGGTGAGGCACACTGCTAAAGAGGTCCCAAAGCAAATGAATGATATCATGTGAAGAGCCAAGCAGAAGCTGATTGAAAATCTGGCCTCTGCACTGGCCACGGGAGGGAGCCAGCAGAGGAGGAGCAGCTGACTCCAATTGAAGAGGTTCTGAGTCAAATCATTTGCAGTGAACAGGTGCAAGGTGTGGGAGGCTTAGAGACCTATGAGAACACATCTGGTGAGTGGCCTCTGTGTGCATCATATGTGTGGACAATTAGGGTTCCCCAACACATATATATGTAGTAGTACAGCTGGCTGCAGCTGTCAGCCATCCAGGGCTAATACATGTTTGCATCACTGTACACTTCTGTCACATAGCCTGCGTTAGGGGAAGTGGCTCTGTGGTTCCTATGCGTTGTACATGTTTGTGTGGCAGTACACATCACTGACTACCCGGCTTCACAGTAGTGCCAGTACTTGTATTCAATGTTCTCACTAACCTAATATATGGATAGTGCTAGACAACATGATATGCCCCTCCTGACAGGCACATACCTCCCCCAGGCCACACCTCTGTGTCATTAAAAAAACACACCTCCTCAACATCAATGAACCATTGCCACACTAATGCGCTCAGTCAATTTCCATTGTACATCAGGCATATGCAATATGTGATATTGAAAAACAGAAGTTGCTGCTGACGCGCATGTTTGTTCTGTCACCTGCCCCTACAGTACACCTTGTCAGGATGAATTTCAAAGATGCTGATACTGACACACTGTGTTGTGAGCATTATGTTGAATGCAATTAACTTGTATATTGCATGGGGCGATACTAGTCAAAACATAGGTTGTATAATCTGATGTTGTGTCATCATTCGATGGTGGACAGTCATTTTCACTCCTATTGAACTGTCTGAAGACATCTCATGAGAAAGGGTTTGGGGATGAATGACACCAATGTGTGTGCCTGTCTGCTTTGCATGTCATGAATGTGCATGTGGTAATTGACAAGGTAATCATGGAGCTCTACATTCAAATCACCAGTCTGACATGAAAGCCACGTATGTGGGGATCAATGAATACATTACTGCACATGTCAGCTAATACCATTCATCCGTGATGCATGGCTCAGTGTGCAAAGTCACAATGATTGATACATGTGTGTCCAGCCATTTTGTGTCTTTTTGCATTGTAATGCGCATGTGCATGTTTATCAAGGTACTCATGATTCATAATGTTGTTGTCTTGTCATGTGCAGGTGATGATGCATCAGATGCAGAGGAGGAGGAAGAGGAGGAGGTTGTACATCTGTCCACCAGTGGAGGCCATGGTGTTTGTACATCATGAACATCCACAGGTGCTACATATATAATCAGTCGTGTTTCTGACTCTTCGGACTCTTCAGACTCTGCAAGTACCGGACTCTGCAAGTGACATTGTAAAACCAGGTGTGGATGATATCTCATTGAGGGTTCAGGAGGGTCCCCCAGTGGGCAGGTCTGTTGAGTCTGCAGTGGTGCACCAGGCATCACGGGTCCAGTCAATGATGCCCCATGTCTGCTGTGGTTACGGCTGCAAGATTGCACTGTGCAGAGTTGTGGTCATATTCTGGGACTGCTGCCCAATGGTGCATTGCAGAACTGCAGCCAACGTTAGGAGTCCCACTGCAACGGACCTGGACCCAAACATCTCACTGCCGTCAGCCACGCACAAGTGGTGGATTTGTGCATCCTGGAGAGACAGTGTGGGAGCAGAACATGTTGCATGCTGCCTCCCGTCATTGTGACAAGTTGCAGGACCTTTCTGTGGAAATGCATCACATATGCATTGCCATTGAATGGTCAGGAACATCGCCACACCTGCTGACCGTGATGCACAACATCTGGCCTCTCAGAGACTTCTGCAGAAACTGGTGGCAGACCTGGAGAAGAAGCTGCATGCTGAGATGCAGTCTGCAAGTGTTAGGCAGAATTACATGCAGTGCCCTTTGGGAACACTACACACAATTAAGACTACAGGTGTAAGCACAATCTCACCTTTGGTATACGTCTGTACTACACAGTTTTGTGGTAGCAGGACTGGGCAGCCAGGCTTATCTCAAGAGGGATGTGAGCAGTACAAGGTGTTACACTCAGGACTTGCAATCACAGTGATACAAACATTTACTCAAGGTTCCTTAGTAAACCAAAATTAATTTATTTACACATTTAGTTGGAAAACATTCCACTAAAAATAAGCAGCTTAATGTCACAGTATAATACACTCCAGTACCAAACTAATATGTTTCTGAACAAGTTAAGCTCCCCTGAAGTGGGAACAAAATGGCACTTCAGTTAATTTTAAAAAAAGGGGTAAAAAGACAAAGGTTATAAGAATTAAACACATATACTTTCACAGGCAGGGCAAATAGTTTCAGTCACTACAAGAGGCAATTCAATTCAATAGGCTTGGTCCAAAGTCAATGGATCAGTGTCTTGGATACGATAGCACAGTTTTGGTGGTAAACGGTTAAGTCTTTGCCAATGTTCTTAGAAGTAGTTTGCATGAAAAAGAGTTATATGTCAGATTAGGAGTGAACAAGACTCCAAAGTTGGGAAAGTTTCACAAACTTTCACCGCGGCAGAGATGATTTCTCAACCGTATTTGCACAGTTCCCTTGTATGAAGAAAAGCTGTAGCTGAGGAAAATGTTCCTGGCAGTTCCTGCAGATCTCGCTGTTCCTGGGCCTCAGTTGTGGGGACAAGAGGGAGGACGTCGTGAGGTTCCTGCACTACACGGGGAAGGATGCACAAACTTGGCAAAACGTCGGTTTAAGGTGTGAGTGCCTTTAAGTCCAGAAACTGGTATCCTTCTCACTGGATATCCAGTTTTCAACAGCACTCCGAAGAAAATTTGACCAGTATGGAGATGGGTTCCAGGTGGCTTGCGAGTTGGTTGTTCCCACCAGCTCAAGGAAAGAAGTCGTCCTTGAAGGGGCTTCTCTGTTGAGGGAGTTTCAGGCTATTCGGACCAGCAGTATGGCTTCACCGGCAAACCAACGGTCCAGAAGTTGCAGCAGTCGTCTTCCTTCAGCTTGTCTTCGGTTCTTTCGTTCCAGTGGTCGACTCTGCCTTCCAAGTCCCAGAGACTTGCTTTTAAACAGTTTTCTCCCAATAATTTCAACCTAGCTGTCACTCACCCAGCAGGGTGGCTGTCCTTGCCAGACAGTCAGCCAGCCAATCACGCCAGAGTGCATTCAGGTCTCAAAGGAGACTAAGCACAGGGAGTTTTGGGCACCTCCCTCACATCCTGTCCACCCCAGACACTCAGGCGCCATAGGGGGGCTTCAGTACTGAAGCCCGCCAAAAGCAAACGAACAAAGGGACCAAACCTGGTTTGGCGTGCAGAGACAAACACTGGAAGGACCTTTCCAAAAAGAAATGGTGAAAAAAAGTCGATCAGAACCTGTTTTTACAGATGGGGCTCAGACGCCATCTTGAAAAACATGGCTCTGGTGGATTTCAGCTACCAGAACATTTAAACGGGTCACAGTAAGGAAAATCATGGTAATACCACTGCCACCAGCCATTCTGAGAGGAAAGGGTAGCTTTTGATGGCTGCATGAGTTTTCTAGGCATAGGCATTACTAGGTATTCCCTCCAGCTTTCTGCTGTAAGGCAGGGTGTGCTGGGTCTAGTAATTTAAAAAGACTAGCACAGTCAATTTAACTTTACATTCACTGGGAGACAGAGGTCAGTCCCAGAGAAGGTATTTAAGCCTTGGGAAGTCTGAAAGACATCCCTGTGCCACTGCACTGGGGCTGCTGTGTGACACACAAGTAAAAGATGAAACCTATGGAGTTGTCTAAAACTCCATATCCAAAGAACACAAAAGTAAAACACACATCAAAATACAAGAGTGTGAAAAAGGCTCACACTATTTCCAGGTAAAAATGAAAGTCCTAGAAATCCTCAAAAGTTGCTGGGGGTCTCAAAAGGTAAGGGATATTAGCACATTTATCAGAATTCTCCCTAACAGCAAGGCTCTCCCACAAACTGGGCATACAGTCCAGCATAAAGTGCCGAAGGGATGATCTAAAGTCTCTGTAGGACTTCTTGAATGCAGATGCAGTGGCACATAGAGAAGCCCTGAAGCAGGAGATGTTGACTTCTACCGACACCCATCACCATGAGATGGAGATCTTGAGGACTTCACTGCATGAGGAACTTTCTGCCACAAGGTGCCACATCCACAAAGAGATGGACGCCTTGAGGCGGACTCTATCCAAGCAAGTTGATGCATCATGGGTGAGTGCAAAGGTGGACTCTGTGGCCATTCGAGAAGAAGCACATTGTGACCTCACCACCCTTGGGATGCTTGTGCATGCATCTGTGTCACGGCCAGCCCAAGCTAATGAAGACCATGTTTTGGAACTGCGTGGACAGGATGCACCACGACCACCAGCTGATGATCCACCACAGGATGTCAGTAACAGTCCACCCATGCCAACTCAACCACATATGCAGTGATGTCCATGAGCCTATGGAGGTATTTATTTTATTTTATTTTTGTTCACACACACCATCCCTCTCCCCCTGCAGGGTGGGCATTCCCATCCCCAGTCCAAGATGGACATTTATTTTTCATGTTGAACCTGTCCGGGAAGGTCTTTTTGCTTTTGTTGCCCCACTGTTTGTGATGGACACATTGTTCTCATTTTCTTTTGGTTATCCCTGTCCCAGGATTGACAATTATATTGTTATTTCAACCTTGGGAGATGTGCTGTTGCCCTCTCAAGGGATTTATGAGTGGAGTACTGGACATGCAGCCATGCACAGTAGTGTCTGCTGACATGGTTCATTTGAATGTAACAGGATGACACGTATAGGTAGCAATCAGTTAAAACATGTTTTGAACATATGTGGAGATTACATGATTTGCTCCTATGGCTGGTGAAATGTAATGTTATATGTTGTTGCAATGATCCTGATTCATCCAGTGACTGCACTCCATGAGAGGTCCACCCTGCACCCTTTCATCTTCCTAGTCCCCATGTCCTCTGCCAGGCACTGGCCCTCCTTTCACAAATGTGGAGGAACAGTTTCCGGGTGAGGCGATGAGGGAATTCCATCAGGGCAGCTCAGTCAGCAGGTACGGTTGAGCACTGTCAGTCATGTAAATGCCTGTTTTAGTGCGCACCACAATCATTACATGCATTCTCACACATTTAATTTTCAGCGGGTGAAGTCATTATGTCACGAATGTCAGTGCAGATGTGTATTTATCCACATGTATGTGTGTGTACGTCTCCTTGAACATCCATGCATGTGCATTGGTTTTCAGGTTGCACTTCCACAAAGGACAACTGACTAATGGGAATGTGCAGCACCTATGACACCTGAGCCATTGGCAGTATTTGACACCTTCTACAACAAAATCCTTATACGCAACCTCAATTCTCTGTACATCGGGACTCTGCATTATGATTGTTCACCTCTTGCCTCACTGACTAGTATGATGTTTTCTTACTACCGCCCTTCTCCTCCCCCAGCCCCAAGTGTCCTACGGGGTCCTGCAAATGTACTACATGTCCACACTACTCTTTGACCTGTGCCAGAGCCCACTCCCTTCCCGTATACACTCATTTAACCTACCCTGATACAACTACATGTCTTAAACACACACATACACTCACAAATTACCAAGACCTCAGATGGTCCCCTTCATGGCATTGCCTCTGGAAATGCAGACCCGGCCATATGTCTACATGAACTCCACAGGACAGGTTCGGCACACTTGGTGCATATAGGTTCGTACTGGTTTGCACATGTGGATCCCTGACAGCCTTTACCTGTGTTCCCCATTCAAGTCACATGTTGTTTGCTGTTGTTTTCTGTATGTTCTCTCCTCCTGAATGTATTGTATGACTTTTATTACCACTTGTTCTAATTCGGCACTGTGATTGACTGCACAGTATGTGTGTGTACATTGTGGGCACATACATGTGGTACATCATCCCCTCCCCACAGCTTCTATTCATCTGTTGTCCCTGTAGGTGTTAGCAGTGCACCCTATGAACCTCACACCCCTAAAGGGAAAGTCTGATCCAGGGTGTGTGGTGTGTTGGAGGGGGAGGCAACAGCTGGAGATCGATGTCCTGGCCATTACTTGTGTTGTCCAACAGGTGGGGTTGGTGGGTGGTGCCGAGTCTGGAGTTGTGGTTCAACAGACTTATTTGCATGGATGTTGAGGACATGAGTCTCTTCCTTGATTACATGCCATGGTGTGTTGAGCATGTTGTTTTTGTGATGAGAAGGTGAGGATTACCCTTTCACAGGTGGCCTTTGTTTCCCAGTCTGTCCTTCTCCCTCTCCACCTATTGTCATTTTTCACCCCCAACATGGGTTATTTTTCCATGAATATGCCTTACAGGCTCTCAGACCATGCTGCCTTATTTTCTTGTCTTTCTGTCTCTGTCGTTCTCTCTTCACCCCCCTTCTATCTGCCCTCACCCACTGTAACAGCCCCAACTCTCTCATCACCCCACCAGCCAGACTTTTCCTTGCTCCAGAATTCCCCCCTCTCTTTTATTTTGCATTTTTAAAGTGCTCAAACAGCACGCAGGCATTGAGGTGCTGTTACAGGAATTGTTTGTTTTTTCAGTTGCATAATTGTTTTTTTTTGTCTTAGTTGCGTATTTATAACTCTCTCTCTCCACAGCTACACATTCACCACTTTGTGTCCTGTATCCCTTCTGCCCCCTGTCATCCTTCACATCAGCTCCCACACTTGTACTTCCACTCCCCAGACCTTCACCTCCTCACTTGGTGTCCCTTTCCCTCCCCTGCATACATGGGTGGCCCAAAGGCACATGTGACACCTGATTGTGGGTGTGCACAACTTGCTTGTAATCAATGGTACAACTTGTGTCTGCATCCGAGGGCTGATTGCCACCTGTTTCCAGGGTGCATGCTGTGTTGTGGTTGAAATGAGTTTGCTTGACTGCCAGTGATTGCTTTGTCAATGTGTTTTGATATTGTTGGATTCATTGCTGCACAAGCTCGGTGATTTGGACTTTTGGTCATTGATAAAAGGTGGACCATGGTGGTCATGTTACCTTGTTCCAAACAGGAGCAGTCAAGGCTGTCCAGTTTGCATACTTTCATGCAATGGGTGTCTTTGCAAGCTTAGAATGTTGTTTCAGGTGGAATGCTGTGGATGTGAGACAGATGGTTCCCCTGTGCAGGTAAGTTCAAGGAACTCAGGGGAGCACATGCGTGGTGCTGTTGGTGGCAGGGAGGCTTTCACTGTGTGGGTTGTATTTCATTACATTGGCCTAAGGTGAGCAGGTCTGACTGCATGGGTTCGGGGACAAATGGGTTTGCAAAGCTGGTGAATCATTGCTTGCATTTTGTGATTTGTCATGCCTGCCACACAATATCCTGTACACTTACCTTTTCATGGCATGTCTAACCATGCTGGCAGTCCACACCTGATGCTTTGGCTCTGTATGGGGTTGCAATCCTCAGACTACTCCACACCACACCCAGCACAGCATGGCAGGACATGTTAGTTCAACTCAACAGGGTGGAACCCCCGGAAACCAGGCACACACCATAGGCCTGGTGTAGTTGTTTGCCATGGCAATGCGTACTGTGCACCATATCCCTGCAGCTAATTTGTTACCGGCTACCAGCTCCTCGGTGCATCTCAACGCTCCCTTCAGTTCCAAGCTCTTTGGTGCCCATTCAGTCCAGTCCCTCTGGGCTCTACCTTCCCTTCCTCTTGATGTTGCTTGCTCCATTTTGTGTACCAGTATACCTGACCTCCATTTATCCTTCCTTTATCTTGTCTGCTTTTCTCTTTTCTGCCTGTTGCCTCTGTGCCCTGCCTTCCTCTATGACTTCTGCCTGTTTGTCCAGCTGCCGGATCTTGCCTTCACTGCAATTGCTGAGGATTTCACCTACCGTCATCTTGCACATTCCAACATTGGCTCCCCTGCCAGTGTTTCCTACACTGTTCTGATGTTAATCAAGGGATACCAAATTGTGGCACTGGGAGGGCTTCCAAGGGGATCCTGGGTTTTCAACCACTCAGGGATCTCTATTTGGTAATTTTCTCCATGTCATTTTGACGACAGCCTGATCTGATGTATCATTATGTAAGCGATATTCAATCAACACTACAGCTAAGTCAATGCCTAGTCTGGGATGCTGAGGAAAACCCTTATTGATGTATTTTTATAACCAGTTTAGTACTCTGGTTGACAACCCTTGTATAACACCGCCCTCTTAGAATCCCCCTGAGGGAGCCAAGAAGTAGGTTTGTTTTGCAAATTAAAAGGTTTATTTGAAAATGTAAACAATATATATATATATATATATATATATATATATATATATATATATATATATATATCTATATATATCACACTTCTATAAATAAATTGATAATGGATATTACACTTGTGAATATGAGCAGTAGTCAGCAAGAGGTAACTTATAAATAGGAACAGAAGAATAAGGTGGGAAAGAATGCTTTATATGGTTCAACGTTGTTATGATTTTAGCAAAAGGTAATATGATCACTTTTTCTTTTGACAATTTTTGACAATTCGCTCCCCCCTAAGCAATACAAGAAATGGAAGGAGAGCACACAGCCTTCAAGAATCCCCACAAATCACACTTTATAATGCAATACACAGTTCCAGTTTTCCCAGCAAGCTTAGGGAAAACCGGATGAGTTTTAAACACAGGCGAATTACTTTAATGTGGTTTGCAATGGAAGTGAAAAGGTGCTAAAATTGCTTTTAATTCCCTCTAGAGGTTCAGGGTGAGTGAGAGATGCTTGTTGGTATTAGTTCAGGCTCCCTTTAGCAATGCTCTATGAGTTATTACCAGGTTGCAAACGAATTTTAGCAAAGAGAAGCAAAAAGCTGCTGATTTCTACAGATGAAGAAATCGGGCCAAATTGCGGTAAATTTCGCGAGTGCGTGTCTCGCGATTACGGGAAAAGTATAGGGAGTAGGAAGTCGGTTCTAGGTTCGGTTCCAGAGATACGGACGATTAAATAAAGGTAGTTTTTCGGATTTAAAGTAAACTCAAAATGACAGTTGACAGCTTGCAGCTGCAGAATTGACAGGTGACAGTTGTGCAGCTTTAAAAATGACAGATGACACGATTTCTAGGAGGCAGTTCTACTTAAGTTAAAATAGTTTGGATTAGATTATTTTAACTAAGAGATTGGTTCTGCACAGTTCTGCTAGGTACTCACAATATAAATTTGAACTAGGCCTCGTCACGGATCTGGTCAACACATCCGGCTGCGGTTCTGTCTGCTCGGCGGGTCAATCAGGCACCGGTTCTGTTCACAGCGATCTGGGTCAGCTCTGCTCTGCTGGTCTAGCCTCTCTGGATTCTGGATGTAACACTGCTTTCTGGGTACTGCTACAGGTTCTTGCAAAAATTCCCGGCAAAACTTCAAACAGCTCGGCTGGCTGTTGAATAGTTTGGTTAGTTTTGAGGCCTGCTGAAGAGGATTCAGCTGGTGGATTCAGGCCTCTCTGCTACAAATTCTGGAGTTAATTTCTGCTACAGGTTCTGGAGATTGATGGATTTGAAGTCTGGATCTCTGGATGTGAAGTCGTCGGTCAGCATGCTCCGCAGCAAATGGAATTGAATGTCTCTACCTGTCCCAGCAGTCTCTTTTTATGTGTTTTGGAAAGTGGGTTTGTGCGTTGGTCACAACTAAACCTGCCCCTCTCACTTATCATTGGCCAATTCCTCCTCTCTCCCTTGATTGGGGGAAGGAAATGTGAGTCAGAGTGATGCTGTAGGTTTTATGGTCAGAGGAACCTCCCCTTGTCAGATTGCACACAAATCTATTTCTGACCCAAATACATATTTATCTATGTACCATTTTTCTAATGTTATAGGTCCAGTTAACATATTTTCTGTAGCACCAAACCATCCGATCCCTGTCTTTGTACGATGTCGTGTCCACTGATGACAGAATTTTCCCCTTTTCATCCAGATAACGACCTCTAAACCTTTCCAGATTTTACACAAATGTACACCAGGGATATGGGTTACAGATGATAAAGTGTCAGATTTTTAACATGTATACATTTGGAGTGAGACCCTATTTTCCGCTAGCAACTCCCCAGAATATACCACAGGGTCCTAACGGCTCTTAAAATGTTCACAGAAAAATCACAAAAATAATTATATTACTTATATAATTCTAACAAGTCCGCACTATGAGTATCTATCTTTTTAAAATTATGCTCTGGTCAAAAAGGGGTGTGGCTTCCCACATCACAGGGTGGAATAACTGGTTTATCCACTTCCCCCAAGCCAGCTTGTTCACAGAGTCACAGCTGCCCCCCGGTTTCTCCCAAGAGGAAGCTATTTTACGACGCCCCCAATATAACATTTGCCTGAGTCAAGGAAGTTGCATTGTTCTGTTCCTTCCAGTTCCCAGGTGCTCCACCCCTAATCTAATCAGAGAGGTGAACTCCTTTTGGCAAGGGGCAGCAGGATGCAGCTAGGCCTGGGAAGAGTGGCTGTTGATCCAGTTTCAACTCCTGTCGGGGGTAGTTGTCAGGCAGAATTCAGTTTCATTAAGCCAGGTTTCAGCTAAATGTCACTTTTTGTTCCCAGTTTTCTACATTCAAATCAAACTGACAATTTGTACCTATACATTAAATAATTACTTCCTTCAAGTCATTTCAGAATATAGTTTTACATTGTATCCACCTCTTAGCAAGTCTTTCCTTGGTCTGGTTTTGTTTCATTTGTTCAGTTTTACACAAAAGTCTGGTGGTTTTAAAACGCCGGCTTTCTGATAGTGGTGAGTACTGGTAATGCAACCATTTTTGGGATTAAGAAAATAAATTCCCCACAGTTCTGAATTGCTTTTTGGCAATCAGCATTGCCATTCCCAATGGTTTCAGGCTACTTTGTGTGTAGCCCAATGGTGGTTTTAGGCAGTGCCCTCCTGTGCTCACAACATAGGCAAAAATGGGTGGCAGCCTATTCTTCATGTTTTCCCTGTGCACTCTCTGGGGAGTTCTGGCCATCATGATGTTTTCCATGCCAGTACTGCATAGTTTTATGGTAGGGCTTGGATGCATGGGTAAAAACATCCCACAATTATGACCACTCACCGGGAAAAGGGGAAAGTGGAACTTGGTCCTTCACAGCATGGCACTCAGGGGTGCAGGCAGTTGAGGTGTTGTGGGTGATGATGGTGTCACAGGGTGTGTTTTATTACATTGCATTGGCTTGAGTTGTGCTGGTACAGCTGCATGGGTGTGGGTGTGACATGGTCATGGTAGGCTGCAGACTCATTGCTTGCAGTTGTTGCATGTCACCGAGGGGACACCAGGGTGCGGTGTCATTGTGTGCAAGGATGTGTTACATGCTGTGACCTAGTGTTCTTTTTCAGGACTGAGGCATTCTGCAAGGGCAGATGGTTACTGACACACCCCTGCTTCAGGCCTGCATTGGTACTGACTAGACGTGAGATCATCCCCTTTTGGGCCAGATGAATAGATACCATTGTATCACTGTGCAGAGCTTTAATATAGTGTAAAAGTGTAGGTACGAGGCGCCGTTGCAACACTTTGTTCCATAGATTCTAACGTGAGACTGTGTCAAATGGTTTTAAAAAAACTACAAAACACAAATAAAGCTTTAGTTCACATGAGATTATTTCAGCCAACAAGTAGAAAAAAAAACGCAATTGCTGCGTACAGTACTCTGTGCCCTGTGGAAACCAGTTTGAACCATTTTCAGACGCTCTGTGTCCTCAGCCCATTTATTTCGTTTCTTTAACAGCAATGAGGTGACTATCTTGGCACTGGTATCAAGCATGGCAAGGAGCCTGTTGCTGGAGGGGGTAAAGTGCTCCGCCTTTCTTTTAGACAGGTACCAATATAGACTCCATCCAACTCTGTGTTCAGAACGGCGGGTTAACTTTAAGAACCACGTTAGAAATAGTATCTGGGCCGGAGTTCTGGAAGATTTTAATCTCATGATCACTTCAAGAATATCATCTTCCTTAAAACGAGTTAGTATCCTTAGATTGTCTGGAGGAATAATTGCCATAAAATGGACTATGTTTGGATCATAGAAAATTGAGTCAATATAGATAATCCAGGTTGCCTCTGAGATAGGATTCAGCTCCTTCACTGACAGTCCATCCAAGTAACACCTATAATGTGACCAGAACTTTCTATTATCATTAGTGTGTAGCAATCTGAATATATGCCTCCAGTTGGCACTATGCAGTGAGCTTTTGTGCTGATGAAGGTCGTTTTTTTTATTTATTAGCAAGTGCGGCGAGAAGCGCATGCGCGAGCAGTGCATCAGGATTCAGACAATAGCTGCCCTGTCTCTGCAATACTCTTTTTCTTCTTTGATTAATAGTTACATCAAAGGGATTACTCACATTCCGTCGCTGCCCAGCCTTCATACTTTGTATTTTCAGTTGTTCAGAAAGTGCCCTCATGGTGCAACGCATATCCCGATCATAATGAGGCAACCAATCCTCAATCCATGTGTGATCATTACGGAAAAATAAATTAAGTTTCTCCACGTTCATTTCAGACCAACAGATCGGGCTCCATATTTATTTATCATCACATTAGGGCAGGTTTGCTTGGGATAAGGTTTACCAATTGCTCCCAATAAGTACGACCAAGTTAACAGACAGTGATCACTATGAGTGTCTTGAATGAAGGTGAGAGGACTAAAATGAGGCCATGATTCATAGATACTTAACACATGGTACGAATGGGAAATAAAGGTTCCATTTGTCAATGTGTTCTCCAAAGGTGCACCCTTTCTTACCTTAGCATTAAGGCACCATAAATCATGGGCACTCAAACACTGGCTCCACCCATCATCTTTATGTACCCTGATGGGACAACTCGGTAGTGGATTAGTAAGGCTGACTTTGCTAAAAAACAATTACTCTGTGTGGCCGTTTGGGTAAATATGCTCATTAAAATCCCCGGCAATGACCACCTTACCAGAGGGAAAACGGCAGCACCAATGGGTTAGTAACTCATCTAGATTCCCCTTTATTGAAGTGGAGTATGTCGCACCTGGGGATCATATATGTTAATAATCAGAGTAAGTAGGTGAGGGTGAATCGGGTCACATAAGATAGTTGACAAAACATTTGGTGAATCAATGCCAACTATGAAAGTGTTAATGGAATAGTGAGCCTTTACCCCTATCGCCAATCCCCCCATTGGACAGCCTCTAAGATTTTGTCTTGAAGGATTATGAATATTATAGCCATCAAGATAAAAGCTATTAATTGACCTACTCTCTTGGAGCGAAATGCATCATAAGACATTAAAGTGGCGAGTCTCAATGGATTTTGCAAGAAAGAGTTGAATCCTTGCGGGTTCCAGGAGGTCCAACTGACTTGCGCAAGCTTCTTGGAGATTCATAATGCAGTACACTTAAGGGAATCCATGACCCATTGGCTCATCAGCCTACAGTTATCACTCAGGATTGTTCATTTAGAGACCATAGCAAGAAGACTTGAGCGTTCGGAGGAAAGAGCATACGAGAAATTAGGAACTGAGGTCGATGAGTTGTTAAAGTTCGAGACCATCTCCCATCCGGCATGCTAAGTACATGCTTTCAGCAAACCGTCAGTTCGTAACCCAGATTCTTTAACTCCTACTGATGTGAACCCACCAGTGCAGTGATGGCAGGTGAAACAAGCTCCATCACTGCCCAGTTAGTAGAGCTATGGACGTCCGGAAGTACAATGCGTATGATGTCCTTGCTGTTGATGTTTCAAAGGCGGGTATACCTTGAAATATTCTCATTAGAAAAACCTCTGTTCATAAACAGACTGGGCGCCAAAGGGGGGTGGTCTTCCAATTTTGCCCCCTTTCCCCAGAGGTAGCTCACTTTCTGCGAGTTGGGAAGCCAGAAAATCAGCCATCTCTACTGACCAGACAGCTGGGAAATTAGGTCTGGACAGGCACGACTGATTTTGTTATTGCTGGAATTTGGTTTCATCTTAATGTACCATCTGATTTAGCATTTGTTCTGAAGAAGTCGGAAGATGGGGAGACCCAATAGCTTGATAAGCAGAGAAGTCCAATTGGTCCGCTGTTGGTTTATTTTTCCAACCAGGCTGCGACCATTTTTCAAGGGACCCACAAAGGGTATTAATGATTGTGGTTGTGGATTTACCAATCGTGCAATGGGGTGCTGCAAAAGCCCCATATGGCAAAATGCTAGAAAAAAGTTAGTCATGGGATCTAATTGGTCAGGCATAATTGACAAGGGGAGCTCACTGGGTTGGTTAGTCTGATGCCCAAGTGGGGCCAATTTACTGAAGGTGTAGGACAGATGACAACCTCTCCATTTCTTTTCCTAATGTATTTTTGGAAGTTGGGATACAAGCATTTACACAGCTCGAGGCTCGTTCCTCATTTCCATCCAACATCAGGGCATGGCTGTCTGTAATTATGGTGGCATTTGATCCTTGTAGGGTTAAGGCTATAATAGAATCAGTGGTTTTCAGAACCCATCCATCACTCGATGGGATGGGACGAGTGGGGCAAAAAGCTAGTGCTCCTGAGTCGTGCTCATCACTCGAGGAAGCAGGTACAATTCCTGCACCATGTTGGCCAGTCACAAGTTGGTCACACGCCTCTCTGTAAGAGTCGAAAATAACATCCACAACCCCAGCAAGGATAACCCTCAATTCACATTGCTCTTTGGCCATGTTTGTGCAGAGGATGAGGAGAGACTCAATCGATGCAGCAACCGCATTCAAGGTGGGCTGTACTTGATCCACCGGTTTTGTCCGAATGCTGGAGAGACACAAAGATTCCACCAGGGCTGCCCCATCAGTGTCACTATCACTGTCACTCTGGTATGAGCTGGAAAGGTGGAGGGGGAAAACAGCCACTCAAGGTCAGGAGATGCTGACAATTGCGTGCCAATGATATCATTATAAATGGTGCAAGAATGTAATGATCTATTGGCTGTCCCCAATGAGTTCCTCTGCAAACCTAAACACATGTCAAGGAGGGAGTTGTTATTGTCAATAGGCGGGGACAACACTGCTGATTGTTCGTTTGTCCAATAAAGGATACATCGGGTGAGACCAAGGGGATGGCGACTGCAGGGTCCATAGTCACAGTGAAAAACGTTACCCCAAAGTAACCTGTGATCTTACTTTGTGCCGTTGGGTTGTCATCCTGTTTGTCTTTTTTGGGGCAGGATGCCCCAGTGGCCAAAGTATCATTCAGGGGTGGATTTCTGATTCTCTTGCCAGCAAATCTGCTTGCACTACACAAGCCGGATTTTCACCGCCAATTACCCTTCATTTTTACAAGAAAACCGGGCGTTCAGCAGGGTGAGTGATGTTATAATATGATTGATGCAGTACCACTCACTGATGCTGAACCTGCTGCATTCTCCATACAGATACTGCCATGCGCTGTATGGAGTGACGAGCTCGCTAATGACAGCAGATGGACGAGCACTGTAAGTCCCATCAACCACGACTGGCCAATCCTATGCCTCTTGCATCCAGGTCCTCGACAGCAAATTCTGTGTGCGAAGGGGCAGCAGAAGAGTGACCCACTCCTTTCACTTTAGCCCTCTGCAGAACACATGGAACACTTCCTGTCACTTTGCATCGCTTCGCAAATGCGTAGGTGTTTTATGCCGGCAAGATTAAAGGAGCCTTAGCTTGCAGCATGCGGGTCAGGAAATGGTAAGGCACACCCAGAAACCAGCAAAGCGCTCGCATGTGGAACATTTCCTGTCACTTTGTGTTGTCAGGATACCTGGAGTACTCTCCTGCTGGGTTTTCACTCTTTTTCTTTCTGGTTTCACACAGCCTTTTGCTAGTCCTGATATATCCTTCTCAGGATCATTTTAGATTGAGGTATTTCTACTAGGCTGTTTATTTTGTCCTTTCCTAGAATGCTTCCCCACTAGGGCTTTCTCAAACGAACACTGGTACTTTCCTAATATATTCTCCTGCCAGGACTTTCTTAATTGAACACACTTATAACTTTGTCCTTGCACGGTGTGTTTCTCTACCAGGACTTTCTTATGGGAACACACTTGCAATTGCCTGCCACAGCTCTTTGGAACACACTTGCAACCACTGGGTATACTCTTCTGCAAGGGCTGTCTTGAACACACTTGCAAGTGCCTTTTATACTCTCCTGCCAGGGCTTTCTTTGACACACTTGCAACTGCCTACTATACTCTCTTGCCAGGGCTTCCCTGAACACAGTTGCAACTGCCTGGTATACTCTCCTGCCAGGGCTTTCTTGAACACACGTGCAACCGCCTGGTATACTTTCCTGACGTGACATCTCATTAACACATTTGCAGCTTGACTTTGTCTGGTTTACCCTCTTGTCAGGGGTTTTCTCATGTGGGCCTTGCATACATATCCAAATGTAATGTCTTCCTGTCTTTGCTGTATCTAATAATGGGTCTGCCTGGTATACTATCCTGCCAGGGCTGTTCTTATGTATGTATTGCATTCACTCACAGACTGATAAGTCTTTTACTTCAATTGGGTTGTCACATTCAACAAAATGCCCACTGGCTTCGTCTCTTTTCAACACTTTATTTGCTTTCTTGATGTATATATGTATGCAGTGTGGCTGTCCATCCACCCAGGTGTCCCTGTTTCCCTTTTGGGGACTCACTGACTCTTGTTGATGTATCTCCTTCTTCCCACAGCAAGATGGTGTCGGTCAAATGGCATCTTTTCTTGTCTTGCTGCGTTCACTTTTCAGCTTCTCTGCCTTCTGCAGTCTCTGCAGAGTTCTTCTGTCCCACGGCAGGCTTCTATCAAGTAAGTGAGAGTTGTCGCTCAACTGCTGCAAACACCCAGGAGACCTGTGTTGGCTTCTGTCATTCTTGCAGAATGTCTTCTTTCACCAACCATCTTTCTCTTCTGCCTCCTTGTGTTGGATGGCTCCACGGCAGCTTCTGCAGCCCCACAGTCTCCAGGCCGAAACCGAGAGATAAAGTCTTCTCCTTCCAGCAGTGCACCACAGTCAGATGAGGGCGCTGTTTAAACTTCTTGGCTACAAGTATGCATGCCAAACAACTAGAGAACAGCCTGTACTCTTGGTCCTTTATGCTCTGTATTACTAGGCTCCTCTTCCTCATCTCAGTATCCTTGTCGGGGGACAAAGTCGGGTAAGTGTTCTTTAAGGGCAAGTCAAATGTGAGTTTGGAAATGTATTTTCATGAGACTTCGATGCAGGTTTTTAGGAAAGATCTTCTGTGTTCTTAAATGGATGAGGGGCGGCATAACAATATGCCATTAAGGCATTTGTTATGGATGGGGTATCCTCAAAAGAGGACGGGGAATACCATGCCTTGTCCAATGGAGCCCTGCTAACCCCCAGAGGTTTTCTCACCCCATATGATACATCATATAGCTGTCCCCAGGGTCAGGATCAGGTAGCAGCTACCATCCCCATGCCACATGGGGTGATGACACTATCAAGTTCATCACAATGCCCTATATTTATATTTGTGTCTGCTACTCGCTTTGAAAGGGGTTTGTCATTCTTCCACTTTGTAGATTTGAGCACAGGAAAGAAGTGTCCACCAAATTGCCTGACATTTCATCTCTTTCTGTAGTAGGCCTTTTCTAAAACAGTTAATATAGGCTGCTGCTTTATGCAGGTAGTGGACTAGCCAGTGGCACACTTGGATACAGAGGCTTGATCAGCAGCAGTCTTCAGTGCAGAAATACACACATCAGACTTGCCATCCCCTTTACCACATTTTGCAGATTGTTTACAACAGGTGATTTGGATTTGGCATAGAGTGTAGATCTGAAGCCATGAAGGTTCCAGCTTTATTCAAGCGATGGTAACATGTGCAGGCTCTTAATAGGCAAGTTATTGCATTGATTTTTTGGCCGCAATTAGTTAACATCCAACATTGTGTATTCTCAGACATCGAAGGTTTGGCGTGTGTGACGCATATGCATATTTTTTGTTTGCAATTAGTTAACTAATATGTACTAGCACGTATACTTGTAAATGCGAATATTTGAATCCATCAATGTACAATTTACTGCATTTTGTATGGTATTGTAGATCATTCTGTAACCATGTATTTTAAGAAAAGCGCCCAGATACCTTTGGGCTTGGTGCGCTATGTAAGCAAATAAAACAAACAAACAAACAAACATTTGTTATTCATGAGTCGGCATTCATACCATTAAACATACCTCACTGCAAACTCAATGGCATACTTGGACTAAAACGTACTGCGATTGAAATGGCTGCTTTAATACACTGGATGTGAACATTCACTACTTTTGGGAACATTCTGTGTTAACTTCGAGAGCAAACTAGAATTTAATATTTTCTGTAGTTTGTTTTACGATGAATTCATAAACCAAATTTGTATTCAGGAATTAGCTTCACGTCAAAAGAAATGCTGTTAATGTTTGTATTCCTGTTTACCTGGATGATAGATTCATGGAGATTGCAAGAAGCGCCGGCTTAAGGTGCGCTTAGGAGGGATGGCCGCACAAGGGAGTTCCCCCCAGCGCTGCAAATAAAGGGCGCCTTGCCTCCAGCTCAGTGTCATGTAAACTTAAATATCGGCCTGGCCCAGCACCTATTAAAGATTCACCCTGTGCCATTAAAAACACTTTACAAGAACAGCAGGGGGCTCCATTGGGCTCTTTGACTGATTACTTGTTCTTGATAGGCATTTATGGTGAGTTGGCCCAAGTAGTCACAGACCCAGGACTCCTTGCCGAGGGGTTGCTGTTGCGACACTAATAGCGCCAAAAAAGCAGTGAAAAGATTTAAACTGACAGAGGTTGGCACTCTGAGTCGGAGAGGAGTGTCAGGCGGGGTTCAGTTAGAGCCCGTTGACGGTGAGTCTCCAGTCCCTGCATGTTGCAGCCAGGGCCCAAGGCTGCCTAGCCTGATACAAGCCAGGCAGCCAGAAGCCACATGCACCCCCCACACGCTTTATATTCAAAAGGAGAGAATGAACATGAAGAGGTGAGTTACCTGTAAGCTGATCGCTGCTGCAGCCGCATCCAGCAGCCCCTCGACTCACGCCAGCCCTGACCAGTGCTGCCAGAATGTTGGGGAGGGTGGCCGGGGTGGTGGATTTGCATCAGAACATCTTGCACAGGGCGCTGGAAGACCTGAGGCCGGCTCTGACGGTAAGTTCCTAGAGTCATATTTTTGCATATGAACATTTGGGGATTTTCTACTGATAACATATTTTAGTTTACAAAAAGAAGCAGAATATAGGGAGAGCAGTGATGTGCATGCCCCATTCCCATTAAAAGCAGAATGAGAGGGTCCAGAAAAACTACTGTGCCCTGCCTTCCATCAGGATTGCCTAACCTGCACTGACCTCATGATCATTTCACTATCAAATGCCATAAGGCCGGGAAGACAGTCAATGCAGGCACACTGGAACACCCAGGTTGGTAGTAAGCATGCCATGACACTCACCTACTGAATGTAGCAGGTGAGTAGAAAGGTGTACCTTCTCCACCCTTGTGGGCCTACTTCTTCGTTGGCTATACTACTACAAGTAACAAGTCTATAGAACGAGGATATGAATGAAGAGCTGATGGATACTTCAGTCCTCTCATGCCCTGTATCAACATCATCCCTATAAATTCATGAAATAAAGTATTCCAGTGGGCTTAAGCCCCAAGTGTCAAACTTGTGCCAGACCATCTGAAGTTCCAGAAGCAGCTCAAAACCTTCCTTTTCTCCTCTGCTTTCTCTCTATCCCTCCCCTGCAGACCTGCCTGAACTACCTGTCTGCTTAGCTACACTCAGAGTCTCATTGGGTACAAGGCTCTTTCTTGATCAGTCACCTTTGCACTGCCTCCAGGCCTACCACGCACTTAGGGGCTGTAACTGCAACCCAACAGCCCCTTGTTCTCCTTGCTCTATGCAGAGCCGTACTGCCCTGGCTGAACTTACTCAGAGCATTGCTGACCTCTTTTCCCCTCCCTCTACCTTGCACATCCCCCTCCCTTTCCCCTTGCACTTCTCGTTTTCGCACTTGCCCGATATGAATGACACAAGACCTAATAAGATTGTTTGTCACCTTCTGTCTTCCCTCCCTTGTCTTGTCACACCTATACATACTTGTGTCCGGGCACGTTATATATGACTTATCATATCATATCATATCATACATTTTAACTACGTTACTTGCATTGTATGAATTCATAGTATACCACCAACTACATGGTTCAATTAATTCAATTAAACTTACCTGCTTCAGGAATAGAACTGACTCATATTGCTTCTCCAAACTCAAAGAAACCATTAAACGCCTGCAATAGATAACATCCAATATTGTAATTTTACTTTCAGAAAATTCAAACATGCAAATCATTTACATAAAAGGGGTATGGGAAAACATTTAGTAATTATTTACAATGCAGTTGTGCTGATTGTACCGCTGAACCACAGTGGAGCAAGGAGATTCAGGATAAGTTGGTAGGTATTGATTATCAAATTGTCAGACGATCTGAAACATGATCCTTAGGATAAGAATGATACAACGAACACCACAACTTGGTGCTGCCCAGCAACAAATGTACTGATGGATCATTGTGATTTAACCCAGCATTAACACGCAACCCATTTGGACTATCCTCTGGTGCTCGGCCAATGTAAGAGCTTAACCTACTCTGCAGTTCCACTAAATCGCTGTCTTTTCAAATTTAGATCATTAGTTCTTTCTCAAATTGTATTACTCCTGCCTCCCTTCCTGGAGACAATGGCCCTCATTACGAGGTTGCCAGTAGGCCATCGGTAGTACCGGAGGCCTACCGGCAACCTCTGCGTACCGTTTCCACTGCCGATATCGTGGTAATACTGGGATGTTAAGAGCAGCGGATGGTTGTTCACTGCCCCTACCAGCAGACTCAGAGTGAGCCAGTCCGCAAAAGGTGCCAGTAAATGTGCCTTTTTTATAGACCGGCTCACTTGTAAGGAGGATGAATGTGTTTAAATGAATGCAATCAACCACACTATGCATATTGACCACAAGGACTCCAATGTTCCTCTAGCTGATTCCTGTTCATTAATATACAAACCATTTCTCTTGGATAAAGTCATCGACTGTTTCACTTTCACGCATGCTTGTTAGTCCGAATTAATTCACTGCAGACTATTTGAGTAGTTCACATTATTGAATTCATTTATAATTCTTCTGTCAATAACCTTCTTTCATTTAGCTATTTGGTGTAGATGATGAATGATTGAACTCTACATGACTATACATGCTTAATATGATTTTTGCGATTTTTGTATTTGTCACAATCTCATTAATAATTTTTGTAAATAATGTTCGTGTCTGTTTCCAGAGTTAAGATCTTAATTGTTTTTAATACATGAATGCTGAAACCTCTATTTTAAGGTCCAATGCTAATGTATGAAATGTAGTAGTCGGAGCTATACTATCCAGATGCAAGTACCTTTTTTTGCAGAGATGTCTACAGCTCTAGTTTCTGTGCGTGATCAGGGCACATTTAGTCGCAATAGATTCCACCCCATTTTGGGGCATGATCTCAGAGGAACTCTAAGGGCACCGGAACAAGCATGCGCTACTTCCCGGGAATGTAAATGAAAGGGTTTACCCCAAAATTTCGAGAAAAACAAGTTTGAATGCACGTTTACTGTGCATTCATCCTGATATTCCGATTGTCCCACTGGAAAATGCTTTCATAAATCAGGCCCAATCATTTGTGGAGGAGTAAAGTGTTGTGGGTGACGCGGCCAAATGTAAATGATACATTTCTTTAAGAACTGTCTGAAATGGGACAATGGCTAATATACAATTTAAATTACAGCATTGTAAAACACCTTGTAAAGCAGACTCTCTAGCTCTTAAAAGAGTAGTTCTTCAAACAACACGATTTAGCAGCAAAGTGTAACCAGCCATGCATCCACATTCCTGGTATAAGACTATTAAGGGCCAGCACAGTACAAAGTGACTTTACACTGCCAACAAGCACCCTGATTCACAGAGCGGTGCAAAGTGCATTTTTGCAGTGCAATGTCACTTTGCACCGCTCTGTGAATCAGGATGATTGTTGACAGTGCAAAGTGACTTTGCACTTTGCACAGGGCTAAATGTTCCATGAATTAGGCCCTAAATATACGCTTTACCCTTTTACATCTCAGTTTCGTACTCAGATGTTACCTTCATCCCAATTGACATGCATGCTTACAGCACCCACCATCCTCCGATCCACCTACATGTATATTTGTCATTATAAACAGAGCAAATGGCAGCCAATGTACATTTTCCGTGACAAATGAATGACATTAAACACTGTTTCGAGGCGGCCATTAAGATTCACAATAGACAATTCTACAGCTGAATCAGTGGTTACAACAACAGTATAGATCGGAATGTGTGTTGTGGGTCTCCCGCCGCCTATGGGATTAACAGTTCTTGACACATGTTTTATAGGGCACATCGACAGTAGGCAACAGAAGGGTTAACTGATGGCTTTTGTGCGAAAGCTTTTACTGCTACGTGTTATAAATATGCTGGTTGTTATGCAGAATTAATAACAAACGAAGTGCCGAGAAGGAACAAGATTTAATAGCAACTATGTGATTTCGGCAGTAATGACACCAGTACGCAGGGCATAAATTACACGCTCCGCAGACAGAGAGTATGTTTTATGAATATATGGACATTCTTTCAATCTAGATATTACAGCAGCAATCCCTAACAAGGAGTGGAGAGAAAGCTCTTTCTCAATATCTGTACACAATCTGCACGACGATCACTTTGCCCTATTGACATTCTAGCTTACACGTGTTTCATTTTCAATGGTGACATTTCCGGTTATTAGATGGACAGAATGTGTAAGCAAGTCTTCATAATCCACGTGCACATCGTGCAATCAATTCTCTGGAGCCCGCCAATGTTTGCCATTCTTTCCATAGGATCGCTCCACTAGCCGAGGTCTGAAAGGCATCTCCAGGAATCTTTAATTCATGTGATTAACAATTCAAAGAAGCCCTTGTGCCAGCTGTTAAACCATGTTAGTGAGCTGTAATTCAGAGTTCAAATCCCAGCAAATTGAAGGTTAGGTTAACAGGATCACTCAGTGGAACCGCATTGCACCGAAGTAACTCCCCGAGTATGGAAGCGGCTTGATCCATGCTCAATTGCGGAAGAGAAGCTAACGATGATCATATTCACGCAGGGGGTGCAATATTTCTCAACCAATTTGGGGCAGGATTTTACTATACACTCCATGACGTCAAAGCAAATTTAATATAGCATTCCATGTTTACAGAAGAAAGGAAACAAGGTGTTCAAAAAAGAGCCGTAGCTATTTCAAAAATGAGGCCCGTTTCTATTGCTCTTAATTTAAACAAGTGAAAGTCACTATTTATATGGAACAAAAATGCTTACGGTGCTATGTGTGCATATTCGGAGCAAGCAATGAGGGTTATTAGTTTGGGCTATTAGGCCGAAACTATTGTATTGGATTACAGGTAGGGGGAAATTGCATATGATGAGGGTTGGGTTACAAGGCTTGTAGGTGTTGTTTGGTTATTTGCCCACACATTGACTGTCCATGACCATGCTAATCCCTATGGCCAATCACACTCAGTTCCTGCTCCTGGGAAATCTTTAGCTTTCTTTAATCAAGCCTTACCATCAAACATTGCACTCGCAGTGCCTTTTTTACATACATGTATTCAATGAGACATTCCCATGTTAAAACATTTTTTGTAAATCAGACATGAAGTGCATGCCAGTGTTTTTTTTCAAAGCAGTCTTCTGAGAGCTAATAACTTACTTGAAACTGTAAACTTGCCACCGGTTTAATAAAAATGTCTTTACCAGGTATGCCTTCAGTCACTCCATGTATACGTGTGTCCTTCACTGAAGTTGTGTTAAAAACAAGCATCGACAAAGCCAACAGTTTTAGCTTGTAAATACGTATTAAGTATCAGTCAGGCACTGCCCAGGTAGACACCAGCATTTTGCACCTGCTACCATCAACAGCCAGCTTTTACCACTCTCGGAAGAGCCTGGCAAGTGCCTTTCCCCAGCCTCCACAAAAGCCCAAACTGTTGGCATTGGCAAAGCTTTTTTTCCCATGGAATCCCTTGGAGCAGAACAAGTTGCAATGACAGTCATCTTTTAACAACACTTTTTCCTGGAAACAGTCTTTTGTTTAACTTGTCAGATGGAGTTGGAGTTCAAAACAGAAGTAGCACCTGTGTTTTCCCTCTTTGGCAGATTGTACATGCTGGCGGAAAAGCAATGCGTTCATAGTGTCTGCCCAACTTTTAATCCTGGAAATTGTAGACGCTTTTCATAGGAATCCAGTGTACATGTCCCCATCAGTCGTTAAAAGAGAGGGCCATTTAAACTTTCCCACAAACATACTGCAAAATTTAGGTGTAAACGTGATTTTGCCTTTGTTTTGGATTTTACATTTCTACTATGTGGTGAAAAATTTGGCAATTGCCAGAGAGGACAATTTGCACAAATGGAACTGCACATGGTCCATTCCAGCGCAGAAAAAAAAATACTGCCTACTAAGATTAATGGCAGATGATATAATTGAACTTTTCATATATGAATAGACTTCTTGAGATGAAGGGTGCACATTATTGTGCCCTAAACTAAGAACATTGGGCTTCTCAGCCCGAGGGCCTGATTTACAAAAATGTTTTCAAAGGGACTTTCCCATGTTACAGACATTTGTGTAAATCAGGCTCTTAATGTTTCCAGGTCTGGGAACAAAAAAGTCATAGGGCCTCATTGCGAGGTGGGCGCAAAGGGCTACCGGGCACCGTTAAGGACTTCGGTGCCGGTAATCCCTTTGTGCCCTACTCCAAGGTCCCTTAGCGGGAGCCGCAAAGGAAGCAGGGAGCAAATAACGGTACCGCAAATTGTGGTACCGTTATTAGCTCCCTCCCCATTCCCATTGAGCCCTATAGGGGCTCAAATGGGAATGGGGATCGCCTTTTTCAATGGGGATTTACCGGTCCCTTCAAGGTCGGAATGGACCGGTAAGTCCCCATTGAACCAGGGCGGACTCGGTACCGGTATGGGAGGTAGTCATGGCGCAAATAGCGCCATGATTACCTCCATACTCGGAATGACGCCCATAGGGTCTGATTTACAAAGCCTTTTTCAGTGGGGTTTTCCCATTAAAAGGTGTTTTTGAAAGTCAGGTCCTTAGGCCTTGTTATTTCTACACCCTTCATTTTCATTGTGTATTTTATGAGGGAGGCAAAGCCTGGAGTGACCCATATTTAGCAGGTGAAAGGTCTTTAAGTGACACTTGGAAACACTGTACGGAGTGAACACATTGAGATCTCGTGTATGTCGGTCAATTGGGTGACTGAGACTTGCAAAGTTGCAATAATTTGAGTTAAAGCAGTAACATGTCTATGTAGTGTTTTGGGATGCATGATAAATGTCAAAGGTATTTGTACCATGCACCGTCACCAACAAAGTTGGTCCCCAGGCGCTCTGGCGGATCTGCAAACGAGAAGGTGTGGTGTGTTAATAGGGGGAAGAGAGAGTAGGATAGTGAGAGGACTAGTGTTCTGTTGGCAACTTCATCTCAGTATGCACCGTGTGCTGATCTATGGTTCGAGTATCGGAGCAATGCCAGACCTCGTGTGCTGTTGGTGCAGCTTATATGTTGTTGCGGTGTGGTGAAGTGCATGCGTCTTGCAGTGCGCGAGGTGTTTGTGTGAGTTTTTTGAGTGATTTAAGTATGCAGAAAGTTTGAGCTTTTTTGTTAGTTGGTTATATGTTTTGCAGATAATCTTCACAGTATGGCTGAATGCCTAGATATCGGGAATCCTGCCTGGTGCGACAACAGCTAGATTTGAGAGTCCTGCATAGTGGAGCGAGAGGCCCACTCCTACAGAACAATTGAGCATAGTGCCATACGCAGCTTGATATGAGAAACAATTGAATAGTTCAGTACAATCCTACAACACAGCTAGATTTGAGAGTCCTGCATAGTGGGAGCGAAGCCTACGCCTAACAATAAAATTCAGGTTTTTGCGTGGTACACTCCCTGTTGTATTCTAATGAACTATGTGTAGTGAGGTTGGAGATGATGCCAAAAGGTACGTGTATTGTTTTGAGTTAGGTTTGACACTTATTAAATACTCACATATAGCAAAACAGAAAGAGCAACAAATGTATTACTGTTGCGGTTGCAGAGGTGATAGGTAGGGCAGTATAATAGGCCCAGTGTTCAGTTGATGTATTTTAAGTAATAGACAGTAGCGAGGTGCATGAAGAGTCGACACAGGTGAAAAATGGAGTCAGAAAGTTGCCATGGTAGGAATGATATCAGCGTGTTAACATGGCAGTACTATTACCATATTTAGGCGATAGGCCCCAAGTTGGTGGGCCCAACCTGTGGGTAATGGCCTGCCACTCAAGTAAAGGGCCTGAGCAAAGCAAAGGTCCCTAAACACGGGTGGTGGGCCATTAATCATAGGGTGGGCCCAGCCACCGAGGGGCATATCGTCATTAGCAATGGTGTAGTGCTCTACACAGATGCTAAATGGTTTTAAAAAAAAATGTATTTTCACTTCGTCAAAGGAAACACCTTGCGGTGTCCCATTCTCAGAGAGAAAATACTATACCAACATGGCCACCAGGGAATTGGAAGACGAGGCTCCAAATGGAGCCCCTTTTCCATTTCCATGGCAGCCATACAGGAAAAGGAGCTGCAGTGGCGAATCCCCACTGCTGCAATCAGGTAAGTGGAATGGGAAGGGAGAGGGATAAAAAAAAACAGGGTTGGTGGGGGAAGATAGCAGCTGGGGAAGTCAGCCATCAGGCAGCTTGGAACACAGGCTTTCATTAGTAGTGCCAGCTTGCGTTCTTGGGCACCTAATTTGCTGACTCCCCCACCCAGGGTGATGATGGAAGTTTAGGGATGGCCTGAATAGAATGCAGGCCCTGATGTGGAGCTGCAGCTATGTGTAGCTTAGCTCCAAAAACATATTTGCTTTTAAATTTCCTGAGAGATAAGCCGAGGTCAGAGGTACCTGCAGTGCACAGATTAACGCTTAGTGTATCCAAATGCAATGTATGAGTGGGGAGGGAACGGAATGTGAGTTGTGGGAGAGCTGGTAGGGATTCGCCCTTTGAAGGAGAAATTGATTGGAGCAGGGCATAAGGTGTTTGTGACACCAGAAGGCAAGATGAAGATTTAGAACGCTACTGCCCTCCCCAAAAGTGATCATACCATATGAATTACAAGTAGACACACAACCAACAGCAAGTAAATCCCTGAAATTAAGATTCAAGAATGGTGTATCAGTGACGTGATCACTGAGCACCAGGGGTACGAAGGAGAGAAGGGGGAAACTGTGTCTGGAACATTCCATGATTTGGGATAAGAGGAGCAGAGATTATGCCAATAAATTAAGTACATGATCGGGTAGGTAACGTGTGCACCGCGGTGTCTGGTATAATGTGAAGGTCTATTGTCCATTAGTGCAGAGCTGGCCTTGCCAGTTTACTCTGATGGTGTTTGGGTCGGAGGAGTGCACATCAAGTGATGTTTACAATTTATTAATGTGTCAAGGTAAAAAACACCCATTGCAGCCCTGAAGTTAATGGTGATGATGTAGTGCACCACTTGTATAGGGTAGTGGGCTTAGATTAGATGTGGCCACTCTGTCCATGTACTGTAGGGGGACAATAGCATGTTATATAGGTGATAGCCAATGAGAGTGAAGGGATTAGCTTGTAACTCATTATTATGTTATTATTGTTAATTATGGCTTATCAGCCTATGTAGGTTGTAAGCCTTTGAAAAATCAGAGAGATCTTTTGCATGTCATAAAACTTGTTTTCTCTTGCAAAGAGGTGCGGTGCTTATTTGGCTTTTTGGATTATTTTTTAGTGCAGGTGTTTGAGTTACTTTCCAATCAATTGCATGCTGGAGGTAGTATTCTTTTTTATTTTCTAACCAAGGGTATTAACTCGATCTAGGCAACTAGTTTACAAACATAAAATGATGGTAGTCTAAGTTCCTGCAGATCTTTGAGATTTCCTGGAAATTTAAGAGCACCCCATGAGTCAGCAATTTTGACCCTGCAATGGAGGAAAGGCTGAAACCATCCTGATACAGTGTTTAACATGACTCACTGCCCTGCGGACACCTAACTGTCACCAACAAGGCAGTGGCAGCATTCTTTTTTCTCCTGCCAGTGCTGCAGCACTGGCAAAATAACATGTTTGTGTGTTGTAGGGGGGAATGCAGTGCAAAGTGTGGTAAGGGCAGACATAGCTGCTTTAATGGGCAGCCAGTTGTAGCCTTAGTGACCCAAACACCTTGCCCATCACAAGATGCTTGAATCCGTGACCAATGAAAATGAACATGTCACTTTTTCAGGTGTACACACCAGCTCTAATTTCCCGGCAAATGCTAAATGGATTGGTCAGAATAATAAGACTGACTGCTACTTTCAGATGAATTTAACACATTACTCCAGGTTACAGAGATCACAGCAAAATTAAATGCTGGCATATTTAGATTATCAGAAAAAAAGGTAAACATAGGAAGTCAGACAAGGACTTTTCTAAAATAACATTCCCTAACCTTTGTTGAGTTTAACCTGAGCGCAAAGTACATGAATATGTGTGGCCTTTAGATGCCCTTTAGGTGTACAATTCACGTGTGCTTGTAGGTTGTGGCTTATTTAGGGAGATTTAATTATACAATTCCAGCACTTCACTGGGGCCATGTTGATTCCCTTTGGAACACTTTGACTGGGACCTTATACAGTGTTTGGACAAACATCTCACACAGAATGATCATGCAGCATGATTAGAAACCTCATCTCTGTCATATCCATCAGGTACCCTGAAATAAATAAAACCTACTTCTTCCTTTTTCTGGGTGGTTTATGTGAAACAAGATGGGTTTCACTGTAGGCTTCTTGGGGAATGTGCTATATTCATCAGTTTAACACACACAACAAGCTGCAAATTTACTGCCAACCGTCCTGAATAGGCAATAATCTCTTGAAAAGTTTATTTGGACTCATTTGTTACACATGTACAGGCAATTACACTTTTATTTTCATTCACCCTAGTTCAGGAAACATAATATAACCCATAGTTACTAACATCTACACAGAATGCACTAACATCTAAACAAAATGACAGTCTTGCGCGTGCCTTGGGCTACACTATGTAGGTTGATTATATTGGGGTGGGGTCCTACCACTGTCCCCCATTTCCCCTGGCCCATCATAGTGTTTCAAATGCCGCTTGCCGTACTCCAAAGTGGTTATGGATGGGATGGGGTCACCCCTTCCCAACATTCCCCCCTTTTGTTAGTTTTACAGTGACAAACACCATAATACCCCAGCGCTCCTGCTGTCTTCTCTCTGCTTCCATGATTAGATGTCTTACCTTTATTGGTACCCAAACACTGCATACTGACTGCAAACTCTCCCCCTGTGTGCATATTCCTCAGGTGAGCAAGGCATATAGATGCATTTGCCATCTTCCACCCGGTCCTCCCAAAACTCTATATAAGTCTCTATATCAGGGGGTGGAATAAGGATAGGTGGTCAACTTCATTTCCATACTGGATGGGGAGAATTTCTTGCCTAGGACCACGCTGTGGGAGATCAGTCTGTACTTCAATATTTTTTGTGTCGCAAGGTGATTTGGGAACCCCAATTGATACCATCATTGCTGCACTATTAGAAGCCACATCGGCACAACATCAAAGTCCCAGTTGACAGGTGTAGAAGATAACAAGAATGAACACAATGATGGGCATCAATATCTTCATGATCGCTCTGAGCAACGACGGTGCCCGTCGATTGCTATGGTGAACCAGTCACTCTCATGCACTCCTCCTGCCATCTTCATACGAACACCAAGGTCATGGGTGGCAGCAATGATGTGGGATAATAACATGTTCTCTGCATCCTCTGATGCCAACCTTTTTGCAAACCACGCCTTCCATTACTGTTATTATGTGCAGCACATAGCGGTTTTGCATCGCCATAAGTCTCAATGCACGCAACTCAACCTTGATCACATTAAACCCATTCTCTGTGTCATTCGTGAGCTGGATCAACTCCCACTGCATGACCTGAAACCATTTGATGTTTGCTGCAGCCTGTACTCCGTCAACAGTAGAGATGTGAAAAAGGATTCTGCTGAGCTGAAGAGCATGTATTCTTCTGTTATTTCAGCAAGCAATGCAGTAGAGTCTTTGGATATGTAGTTCGATCTTTTCGTGCTCTTTAATTGTTGGAACAGGAGCCCCTGTAGAATGGGTGAACACACATAACAGCTTCCATTCACAACCTTTCTCCCCACGCCACTCATGTCAGTATATCAGCTTTTGGTGAACTCGGGGATGGCGTATATCCTCACTTGCATCCAAACCCAGCCCTTGATACGCATCATACTTTTTTTGTACTTCCCTTTTCATTGTTCTATACATGCTCTTAAGGGTGCCAGCTTTAACAGTGCTATCGAAAATATCACCATACTGTTTTGAATTATTAAACAATCCTTGGATCACTACTTAACAAACAATGATATTGGGGAGGTTTATCATCTTCTCTCCTGAAATGGAAACAAAATACACAAATCAAAGAAAAGGAAAGACATACAAAATGTACCTTTACAGAGAGAGAGAGATAGATAGAGAGAGAGAGAGAGAGAGAGAGAGAGAGAGAGAGAAAGAGAGAGAGAGAGAGAGGGAGAGAGAGAGAGAGAGAAGAGCTCCTAAAATCCTTGACTTGTTGCAAAGAAGCTTCTTACTATCAGCATGATTGCCAATTGTGCATGCACACTTGCTGTCATGTTATTCCTGCTATATCTATCACTAATACTCGTATTAACAATATTGCTACTCCTATATGAATTTCAATTATTATGGTTAGCATTTACGTTGCTACTGATATATGTGAATTGACTAATGTTATTAACATTTATATATACTGTCCCATTTAAATATACAATCCCACCCCCCCCTGTATTGGACCTGCCCCATAACATACTGTCCCCAATAAAGTCTCAATAGTGCCATCAATATCATACATAGACCTGCAATAATGATCATTCCACAATAGTAGGCATAGGCCCAGATATTGGCATCTGGGCATCTACAGTTCTGATCCCTACTTAACAAGCAATTATTGACATTGGTGAGGTTTATAATCTGCTCTCTTGAAATGGAGGCAAAATACACAAACCAAAGAAAAGGAAAGACGATCAAAATGTACCATTACAGAGAGAGAGAGAGAGAGAGAGAGATAGAGAGAGAGAAAATAGCTCCTGTAAAAAGAACAATATGGAGCTAGCAACTCAGCGTTGGCCCGTCAATGGAGTCTGACAATGCACACGTATCATACCTGGACAGACCAGTGAGGTAGATAGGGTGCAGGTAATAGTGCCCCTCCTTTAAGATAACTGAATTACTGATGTGCTGCCTGGGGCTGCCCTACGGACGCCAGAGAGGTGGACCCAATATCGTAAGCCCTTTACCTTCACAGTGAGGGAAGTGCAAAACACCACCTCATAGGGCCTCTGGAACCGAGGGTTGTTCCACCTGCACACAAAATTGTGAATGTACACAAAGTCACCGGGCAGCAGCGGTTGTGTAATCATGCACTCAGTGTATGTTTCCGTCATTGTTGCTATTTCTGGTCGATCAGTTGTCTCTATTCTGGGAGGTACAATCTGTCGGCAGACACATTTAATTGCCCATGTTTAATGATCCTTAAACTCATCACCTAACACCAGTGCTGCCCTATTTGCATCTGAAGCACTTCTTACAAGAGATATGGGGGTGTGTATATGCCGATCAGTGACCACCTCGTTAGGTGACAAATGGTGGTCTTTGTTGGGCTGTGTATGTAGACTGAAGAGGGCCAGGGGAAAACAGTGCACCCAGTTCTTCTTCAACGTTGTACACAGTTTGAGCAATTTGCTTTGAGGAGCCTGTTGGGCTTCTCCACAATGCTGTTGGCCTGTGGGTAGTAAATTGAACACATCCAGTGCTTAATGCCAAGTAGTTCTGTGTGTGCTGTTGTCTTACCTTAAAACCTCCCACACACCCCATCGAGGGAAAACCTTGTGTACCGAGAATCTCGCAGCACATTTGGCATCCGGATGTGCGCAAGGCCCTGCTTCCACCCACCTTGAGAAATGGCAAAACACTACTATGAGGTACCTGGAGCCATTGCAACACTCACCTGTATCAGCAGAATCTATGTGTAAATCACAGAACGGCCCAGTAGGGCATGGCAATGTGTCCCATAATGTCCGTAGTGTCATCCTGTACTGAAACCTTGACATGTGGTGCAGTGTATGAACATTTCTTTGATGCTCTCCTGAATATTTGGTATAAACCAGTCCTCCTGTATATCTGCTGTAATGTGCTGCTTCGAACTGTGCAATGGGTAATGTATCTGTTCAAAGGCTACTGCTAGCAGCTCTGGGGCATTACTGTCTTCCCGGAGCTCTCTTGCCTCCACAATAGATTTGTTGGGGGTTGCTTGCATCCCCTCCGTCACCACAATTCTTTCTCCCTTTCTGGTGCCCTTCCTTGTATTTCAATTATTTGGTAGATAGGCAATGGTGTATAAGGTCTTGGATGTTCCCGGGCTGGTGGGGTGGTCACGATGCATTCCCCATCAATATTTTGTCTGTCCCATTGGTGTGGGTGGCACACTTGATGACTGCAACAACAGATGGCTGTGATAATACTTCTATCAGTGTTTCTAGCAGTGCCACATGCTGCACTGGGGATCCATCCACCCTCTGAAACCCTATCCTCTTCCAGCAGGATAGACTGGTGTGCACAGTTCTTGTGATGTATGCTGAGTCAGAATATATTGTGACATGGCACCCTAGGGATGCTCTCAATTATTCAATGAGTGCTATGTGTTCCGCCGCCTGTGCAGAATAATGCATGGGCAATCTTTTCAAAACCACTGTTTAGTATTCCCCTTCCTCAAGTCATACCACTGCTGCCCCTGTATGTCTTTGTTTATGTTTATGTTTTTGGAATTTGTATATTGTACCAAGTACCCGAAGGCTTAAGGGCGCTGAACATCAAAGTAACTGACTGACACAATAAACATATAAGTAGCTGGAGGATCATAACAGTCGGTTCACAGGAAGGCCATATCAGAAGAAGATTCAGAGTTTAGGAGAAGAGAACAGCTTTCAGCTGTTTCTTAAAGACCTCAGTAGATGCAATGGCTCTCAACGGCAGAATGAGGGAATTCCATGTCTGAGGGGCTACAGAAATGAAAGTGGCATCCCTGGAATTTTTGGTCTTAAAACAGGGAACCCTAAGAAGATCCGACTCGTCGGATCTAAGGGTTCTGATGTTCTTCTTGGGGATGATACTTTCTTTCAGATAGGCAGGTATAATTCCATGAACACCTTTATGTGTAATGAGAAGTAACCTGAAGGAAACCCTAGCCTGGAAACTCTGATAAGGGCAAGTCCACCAAGAGGCTACAACACTAATCTATTTTGGAGCCTATAATGGCCCTTGCTAGAGTTTCTGAGTTTTTTTCAGCTACAAAAGGTCTAGGACATCGGAACAGTTTAATGAAGTAGGATGCCAAACAGATTAGGCTATTAACTTGGTCTTTCATATTTAGGTTTCTATCGAAATAGATGCCCAGAGTTTTTACTTTACTCATAACGTCAATTTCACAATTGTCTATAGTAAAATTCTTATAATTGGTTCCTAACATCTCGAGTTTAACCTCTGACCCAACTAAAACAAGCTCCGTTTTAGAGCTATTGATGGCTAAACCATTAGCCACCATCCAATGCTGAATTTTTTGATAAATGTTGTTAATGAGTAATTCATCCTCTATATAAGATCCTGAGATGGGTATAACACTGAGTGTCATCTGCATAGTTTGCAAATATGATCCCTTCCTGTTCCGAGATCTATAAAAAAAGGGATCATAAAGATGTTGTAGAAGCATGGCGACACACAGGCTCCCTGTGGGACACCATCCATCAGTGTGGTTGGTTTTGCTTCAGAGATGTCACTAGCCACTCTGACTTGCCTCCCCTCCAAAAAGGAGGTGATCCAGTCAACAGCTGCTTGAGAGAACTTAGCATTATTCTTTAACCCGGTGGACAAGATGGAATGATCCACCAGGCCAAAAGCTGTTGACAGGTCAAGAATCATAAGAAGTGATATATGACCCTCATCCATCCTGTGAATTAGGTTGGACTTGAGAGTCAACAGAGCAGTCTCGGTTCTGTGGTTCATACGGAAACCCGACTGATAATCATGATAAATATGATTCTGCTCCAGAACGATGGAAATCTGGTTGTATGCTACTCTGTCCAAAATCTTCAATAGGAAGGTGGTATTTGTGATGGGTCTGTAATGCGATGCATACTGAGGGCAAAGATTTGGCTTCTTAAGAAGTGGAGTACTACATACATTCTTGATGTTGTTTGGAACCTTATTAAGGGCAAAAGAGGAGTTGATGAACTTTGTCAGTGCGGTGATAAGAATGGGGGAGCATTTGTCCATCCTCCCGGTAAATGATGGATGAACCATCAATGAAGAGTACTTCACCTTCTGACAATGTGCAATCTTTTACTTTGGGGATGTCATCCTACTCCCCCTTATATTTTGTGCAGTCGTGCACTGTCAGATCTTCGGCATTGGACATAAATGGTAGGAAGATGCAGGATTCACTGTTTTGCATCTAACCACATAAATGTGGGGCTTTGAAATAATAATCTCCTACACCGAAGATCTATGTGTAGTCAGGGTGGATTTTGACCTTTTCAGGATGGCAAATAGAGAGTGTTCCACATTCAATGTAACTTAGCACTTCATTACAATAGAAGACTTTTTTCTATTGAAAATGTGGCAGCTGCTAATGCTTGTTCACACGTGAACTTCACTTGCATCACTGAATCCAGAGTAGCGCTGTAATAGGCCAATGGCTTTTGGCCCATGGTGCTCTTCTGTGTCAACACTGCGGTCATGAGCTTGCCATCTGAATGTGAAAACAAGTAAAATTCCTGTGTGTAATCTGGGGTGGACAGAACGGGTGCTGAACTAATAACTTCTTTTAGATCCTCAAACTGCTTGATCATATCTGCAGTCCACCCTAGCTTATGAGCCTTGGTTTTTTTGTCCTTCATTAAGGACCTGCAGAAGCGGTCTTGTGTATGCCACTGAATCTAAGATCCATGTCTTACAAAAGTTGCACAGTCCCAAAAACATCTTCATTTCTTTAACTGAGGTGGGTCAGGCGGTGGCACATACTGATGCTGCCCTATCTGGTAGTACTCTTTTACCATTCGCTGATATGACCTGCCCTAAATAGAGCACCTCCTGTTGGTAGTATTGCCACTTAGCCTTGTCAACCTTGTACCCCTTATGGGCCAGCAATTGTACGAGTGTCATGGAATCCCTTCAGCAGTGCTTCTCACTGTCACAACACATTAGCAAATCGTCCACGTCCTGGATAATCATGCTGGGAACTTGAATATTTACTTAGATCAGCATGTAGTATTCTGTTAAAGATGCTCGGGCTCTCACAGTAACCCTGAGGTAACCTATTGTCTTTGAAATGCATCTGACCCTCTGTAAATGCAGTGAGGTACCTCAACTCAGGATTGAGTGGAATAGAGAAGAATGCATTTTTCAAGTCCACTACAGTGAAGTATGTGGCTATTTTGTGTATACTGCATAAAATTGTTGCAGGATTAGGAACAACTGGAAACTGTTTCTGTACCATGTCATTTAGGGGCGCAAGTCCTGAATCATTCTCCAATCGTGCCCCTTGTGATTTCTTGACAGGGTCTGTCACCCTGTTACACAGAAACATCAATGGCACAATGATCCCAAGGTCCAGTAGGGCCTGTATTGTATCTGAAAAATAAGGGGTGCCTGATTTTAATCCCTGGTCGCTCAGGCTAAATACTTTCAACGAATGGACCAACAGGATATAGGATGACAGATCAAGTGCATTTATCTTTTTAAATATACCAATAAATGCTACAATTTTCATAAATTTTGCTTTTTATTTGCAAAAAATGTAATCACAAAAAACATATTTACACAATAGAATTCAAACAATTTGAAATACAACTCACATATCTTCATTCCTACCATACATTCATACTCACTTTTATTGACTAATTACTTCATACATATATCCGTGACTTACTTGGTCACCAAAAAAAATATACAAAATTAACACTGTTAAATTCCCCATGCCAGTTGTCAGATGATTCTATCTGTATATAATTATTTCCACAGATGTAATCGTCACACGTGTTTCAGTTGTCTATAAGGACTTCAGAAGTAGTGTTCACTTGATAACGCAACCTTCATCAGGACATAAACAGGAAAATCAATGGTTCCCATTTGACAATGTCGGATGAGCCACACCACTTTGGGTGGTGCCATCGTCGCCTTCTAGATAAAAAACATATCCTTGTTGGTGAGATCAGAGTTTGCATGCAATTAGCTAATGCTAATTGCTAATTGCTAGTTGCTCGCGAAGGGAGGGGAACAGAGGGAAGACAGACAATGATCCTACTAGGCCAGGTGTCATTCAGATCACGCAAGTGCATGGGAAGGGGAGGGGGGAGAAGTACAGGGTGGGAAGGGGGAGAGGACAATGCAGTACATGGGATAAGAAAATAATAACAATAGGTAAGTATGGCCAGCAGGTGGCAAGTGCAAGGATAAGTGCAGACAACAGGTGCTGGTAGTGGGACTGTAGGGATACAAAAACAGTCCCCAAGTGCGGGGTTGCCAGGAGGGCAGTGCAGGAGTGCGACTGGCGGGTGAGGGGACCTGGGCCCGAGATCAGAGGGTGGCCAGCCAACCAGTAAAAAGTCAGTGTCAGCCAGGAAGTCAGCAAGGGAGAGGAGGAGAAAAAGCAGAGGCAAAGAGAAAGGTTTTGAGGTGCTTCCGAAACTGAAGATGATTCTCCACAAGTTTCAGGGAGGCAGGGAGGCTGTTCCAGCCGAAGAAAGAGATCTACCACCAACTTGTTGCTTGGAGAAGCGACTGACCCTGAGGGAGTTTGAGGCAGATGAGCGAAGAGCTTGAGAAGGAAGGTATTTAGGGAGAGAGAGTTGAAGGTACTGAGGCCCCAGGCCCCAGAAGGCCTTGTGGACAATGCAGAGGGTTTTGAACTTAATCCTCGCAGCACAGGGAGCCAGTGTATTGATTTCAGTCCTGGAGACATAAGGTCCCTGGGCTTGAGGCCAAGGACAAGTCTCGCAGTCCTATTCTGTATAAGCTGCAGAGGGCGGAGAGTAGAAGCAGGCAGATTTAGAAAGAGGCTGTTGCATTATTCCAGCTTAGAGAGAACCAGAGCTCTGGAGACAGTGAGTTCCTGGGGGAAGGAGAGGAAAGGAAGAATACCTCTGAGGAGGTGCATTTGGTAGTGTGACTTCTTAGAAACGTCAGAGATGTGAGGAGAGTAGGAGAGTGTAGAGTCAAGATGACCCTGAGGTTTCTAGCCACACAGGTGGGAGCAGGAAGAGGGCCAAAAGAGGCCAGCCAGAGAGCTACAGGAAAGGAGGGAGCGGGTGTGCCAATGAGGAGAATCTCAGTCTTACTGGCATTAAGGGAGAGGTTATTGGCAGAAAACCACTCCTGGATAGTAGACAGACAGTCATAGATGAGGGAAGTAGAGGAGGAGGCCGAGGGTAGCCTGGAAATGAGCTGGGTGTCATCCGCATAACACTTAAAGGTGGGGCAGAGAGTGGCGATGCGGTGGGCCAGGAGTGCCAGGTATTGGTTGAACAGCCAGGGTGAGAGGTTAGACCACTGGTGGACACCACAGGTAGAGAAAAAGATAGCAGAGAGGAAGGACGCAAGTTGGACCTGAGTTGGTCACAAAGGAAAGAAGCCCAGCCACGCCAGAGCCTGACCGGTGATATGCAGGTTATCATGGAGATGGTTGAGCAGGATGGCATGGTTGACCCTGTCAAAGGTGGAAGAGAGATCAAGCACGATGAGGATGCAGGGGGTGTTAGAGTCGAGATTGGAGAGCAGGTCTTCACAGATGTTTAGGAGAGCAGTTTCCATGCTTCTGGCAGCTCTGAAGCCAGACTGATGGTCCTGGAGACAACCAGGAGATTCAGTGTGGAGATTAAGCTGGGAGATGGCCAGTTTCTCCAGGAGATTGCCCAGTAAGGGAGTGATGGTGATTGGGTGATAGTTGGCCAGCAAGAGGTGTCGGCAGTCAGTTTCTTAAGAAGAGGGTGCACAAGGGAGTGCATCAGGGCTGATGGGAAGGCTCCAGTGGTGACGGAGTGATTACAGATATCAGCCAGGGCAGGAACCATGGAGTCGATGTGTTCCTTGATAGTTTTAGAGTAACAGGGGTGAACGTGTATCGACAAGACTTTCATAGATTGGACTTGTCTAGAAACCTTGTCTGTGGAGAAAAGGGTAAAGGCAGAGAAGGAGGGAGGAGAGGTGGCTGCAGAATAGCCAGAGGAAGAGCAAAAATTACCAAAATAAACTCTTCACAACACAAACATCAATAAGAAATAATACAAATGACACCCACGTCACATCAATGACCTCGCTCTCCATGTGTTCACACCTCACACACTTCCCTATGCATCTGTCCCATACTTGTTATCACTTACAAGAATCTACTCACATGTGCACACTCACCAGAACTCCTCTGTCACGAGGTTCCAATACCGGCCTGCACTCTCCTCAGAGCCGCGCCCACTTCAAAGAGCAGAGAGGACTTCTCTTAAGATGGCTCCTGCTAAACTACTCGGAATATGTGTATTTTCGGGACCGGTCACTGTAGCTGGGCATGGCTTCTTTTAGAGAAGAGGCCTGGAAGCCTCCACAAATACATGGAGAACTAGGATCATGTTAAAGTCACCAATTGAAGGCCTGCCCCTGAGTGCTCACAGCAGAACAAATGCAACCCACTATGGAAAAAAGTCCAGAGTCGATCTTGTAAGGATAGCAAGTTTTAGCTCATACACAGATGAGAGTGACAGCAAAAAACTCTGCGCCCAGAACATTCTGTTCAAAAAGAGTACAAGCAGAGTCGTAAGAGGAGACACATCATAATTGTGATGCAAACATATACAGTAAAACCCTGCATGTTGGTTGGTGTGCGCCTATACAGGATCCACCTGCCCCATAAGGGATGCCAGCCCAGTCTGTCCATCTTCCATCACGTGGGTGCTGCAGAGATCATCTTCTTCTGACCGAGGAAGGTCAAAGAACAAATTAACTACACTCCTAACACAATGCTACTTTATTGTTATATTGTGCACCTGGCAGGCTTTAAGACTGGCATAAGGGAGGTTCTGGGGCACTCTGACCTCCACACACACATTTCACTCACTCCCTTCCATGCCATCTGGCCCCAAGGCCTCCACCCTCATTTTTAACTATAATGTATTCCTCCCAGCACCTTGCAATACAAATCATATGATTGTAGCTCAAAGACGTGCAGTTTCCGTCCTCTTTGAACATTTCAGGACTTGTTACTTTGGGGTTGCTGGTCAAAGGGCACCTGGTGCTATGAAATGTAGGGATCTTGGGGCCGGTCATGCGTTGTCAATTGTGAGATAATATGCACACCAGGCGCCGCTCTATGATCATGGCCTTGTAGGGCACATTCCATGCAGATAGAAAAACATATATGCAACACTGTTAGAACAATTAATTAGCTTTATAGTTGTTGGGGTTGTGAGTTGTCCTCTTAGGAGCTTGGGCATGGCTGGAGATTTCCCTTGTCTTGCAATTAGGGCCTAATGCATGACATGCTGCATTCGTGGCACAGGCATTAACCCCAAACTTCGATTACTTACATCTACAGATAATGTACCAACATCTATACAAAATGGCAGTCTTGTTCGTGTCTTGGGCTAAACTATGTGGGTTGATTATGTTGGGGTGGGTGTCCTACCACTGTCCCCCCTCGCCACTGGCCCATCATAGTGTTTTGAATGCTGCTCACCTTACTCTAAAGCACTTAGGGAGTGGGATGGGGTTGCCCCCTTCCAGGCAATGCCTTGGGCCATAATGGTATCCTATATCGCTTCTTCAGTTGTTTTGGATAGAGGGTAATGCTTGACTCTGGGTAACACTGCACCTTACTTCCATGTAATGCGTATCAGTGTGACAGTGTGTAAAAGCCCTACATCATGAGGATTACTTGTCCACAACTGGTCAGATACTTAAGATAGGTCTTCTTGAGCGAATGGAGGGGCACTCCCTACCAAAAACATGGTAAATGGGACATGCCAATACTGTATCATTGTTTCAGAAGGGACACATACTTCCAATATTATCACCCCCTCGCTGTCTTTATTCTAAAAAAGATCCTCATCTGTTATGTCTCTCAGGGGCTGGGTTGGATTAATAAACAAAATTGTGCACCATTCTCCTCTATCAATGTCTGTTGCTATTAACACAATTCTGTCCTTTGACACTAACACTCCTTCTATATCAAGCATGATAATAGTCCTTGCAACGAGTGGCTGGGTCAAGGCTGGTCTGGACAGAAATTCATAGGGCACCCTTAAAGGATAGTTCCGGGACTTTTTTTTTATTGTCCCTACGGGTCGGCCATGTGTTTGTAAGCATAAATCGGTAGATCGTAGGAAACTTTCCTATGGACCTTACCCGACTTTTCGCCCATTATCGCACTCGAAATCAGCCTCCATTTTGTGATAATCCTATCATTCCGCCGCATCGACCTGGCTCACCTGCCTTTGCGGCACTAAATCAAATCCCCCGCCCCTGAGCCTGACATCAGCAGACGCGTACTGCCCATTTCAAGCACGTCTCGTGTCAACAATCGCTGCGCCTCAGCTATTGACGTGTTGCCATGGAAATGGCAGGACGCCTCTTTCCCCAATAAGTATAAACAGACCGTTTCACAACATACAGCAGCAGATTTTCGATTCCATTCCTCTCTCTGTGTTACTTTGAGTATTCTGTGACTCGTTTCAGTGCTCTGGTCAGCTACCTTCGCCGCTTGTAGCCCGTGTGAACACCTGTACCATCTCTGTAAATTATTTTACTATCTTTACCGCACAATGGCCACAATAATGCCGTATATGTACGAGCCCGAGTACACCGAGGAGGAACTACTGGAAAGGCAAGCACGCGAAAACGATGGGGATTCGGACGGCAGTTGGGAGGACCAGTCAACGGATGAAGAGCCTGGACCATGTCGCATGGACGGCGTCTCCACCTGGTGCACGTGCAATCGGTGCGAGCTAATGCCAACTGAGGAGGAGAACTGCTGCTGCCTTGAAAATTACGGGTGCTTGGCCTACATTTCGGAAAGCGAGCAAAGTCTGCAGGAAGGCGAGCAAAGTCCGCAATGCATCACCGAGCTGCCAGAGTTCAGGGAAGCCTGCCTCTCACGGACAGTGTTGAGGATGATGATGGTGCTTATGCACGAACTTCGTGGCACTGTTCGTCCGCGTAATCCGAGTAACGAGTAAGTATACTCTGTTTGTGATGTCAGTGATGCCACCACTATTTCATGGTCGTCTCCCACATATAAAATTACATTTACATATCATTCGAACGCATGTAAATTGGTTCCATATAGTGCATTTTCTAGATATAATTTTTTTCTAAGAAAAATGACATGTGTTACCTGAATCGACATTGATAAGAAAGTTTGGTCAGTTTAATACAGTTTGCATCTTTTTTTTTCACAGGTGGTACAGGCTGGTGGCCTATCGTTGCTTCACTTGGTGGCTTCACGGGAGGCTCGGACACCGCGTTCGGAGAGTAATACCTGCCTGTGCGGTACTTGCCATTAGACAACATTTCCCCAGTGACAGTGGACAATACCGCGGATTTTCCCTCGATGTGCTGCAACCTCAACTTTACAATGTGTAATGTTTATTATTTATGTTTAACTAAAATCTAAAATAAAGCCCAACATATACTTTAACAATGGTTGTTTTGATTTTTTAAATGAATCTAGTGTATATTCTCCTGGGAGGGTGAGGTATTTATAAACTCACACCCCTGCCTTCCATGTAGTAGATCCTGCAGCCATCCTCTTACATTCAGTTAGATGGCCTCTCCTTGGTGAGGCCCTGCGGCAAACGGGTCTTGTCTGCACGACCACCGCCCCGATCCACCCCCCCCCGCTCTATCAAAGGCAGATCGCACCAGGGTACTTGCGCTGCTGGCAAGTGGAGCTGTCAGGGAGCGATAAAGGCCAAGAGGTGCCAAAGACCATGTACACTTCAAAGTGGTCTATAGAGCATGGGTTGTTGTTCCCATGTCTACCTCCAGACCCCGTGTCTCCTGCCAAGCATCCCCCCTCACGCTGGACGCCCCCCTGCAATCCACATAAGTGTGTCTCCATTCACGAGTCTTCCTGTGTCTTGTCTGCACGACCACCGCCCCGATCCACCCCCCCCCCGCCCTATCAAAGGCAGTTCGCACCAGGGTACTTGCGCTGCTGGCAAGTGGAGCTGTCAGGGAGCGATAAAGGCCAAGAGGTGCCAAAGACCATGTACACTTCAAAGGGGTCTATAGAGCATGGGTTGTTGTTCCCATGTCTACCTCCAGACCCCGTGTCTCCTGCCAAGCATCCCCCCTCACGCTGGACGCCCCCCTGCAATCCACATAAGTGTGTCTCCATTCACGAGTCTTCCTGTGTCTTGTCTGCACGACCACCGCCCCGATCCACCCCCCCCGCCCTATCAAAGGCAGTTCGCACCAGGGTACTTGCGCTGCTGGCAAGTGGAGCTGTCAGGGAGCGATAAAGGCCAAGAGGTGCCAAAGACCATGTACACTTCAAAGTGGTCTATAGAGCATGGGTTGTTGTTCCCATGTCTACCTCCAGACCCCGTGTCTCCTGCCAAGCATCCCCCCTCACGCTGGACGCCCCCCTGCAATCCGCATAATGCCACGACATATACACGCCATTCATTCACAAACACACCCCTGTTTCGAATTCTTTATAACCCACTTCATATTTCTAATGAGAACTTCTTTGCGCTTTGCTAGTCAACCCGTGAAGGTGCTGGTTATCTGCTCTTCGTCTCTGTGAACTTCCGTGACCACTTTGAGCAAACTCGTCAGTTTGCAACCTGTGAACTGCTCCCTGTTCTACGACAAGAAACTACTCTGATCCCTGCATCTAACTGTTTGTTCGTCAAGGTAAGTCCATGTACCATAATCATTTTGCGTCCAATTTTTTAATTTATATCTATTTGCTAGTAGTCATCAAATTGCATCCATGTTTTCTTTTCGTTCACGACAGTACATGCAAGGAACTAGTCACATGTTCTGAGTTTAGTCAAATTACTTTTTCTATTTTTTGAAAGTTATTGAAATACTTATCCGCATGTGAATAACGTGTATAGTTCCAAGAACCAAAACGGACCTTGCATTGAACCTTTTATGTGTCATTTAATGTTTTAACACATTGGTATTCATAGAGAATTGTTGATCTTTACTTTTCAGAACTTTCCATAATGCCTGCCTGTTCTATTGGCGGTTGCCCTTCGAAGACCCATAACAAATCTGAAGGTACTATAATGCATGTTTTCCCTAAGACAATAGATCAGATAAGAGAATGGGTCCGATATTGCGGATATCCAGCCTCTGAGCTAGAAAGTAGAGTCCTAGAAGTCTTTGCGGACAAGAGGGGTGATCGATACCGCATCTGCAGCAGGCACTTTAGCCCAGACATGTACTCCACATCATTGCTAATAAAGAAGAAAACACCGCGAGCGAGGCGAAAATTGCTCTCAACCGCTATTCCCACTCTATTCGTCCACATCCCTCCACTGGTGAGTCAAGTTTACGTATTTGTCTCTCGGCCTTGCGGTAGTGTGTAGCATTAGCTAACAATAATTTCCCCATTTATGTATCCACTCAATATGAAGGCGGAAGATTCTCCATCCGTGTTGTTATTGCAGTCATCAGCCACTTCAAGCGCCTATCGGGTAATCTTACTTAGCTATTCTGACACTGACTTGTTTTAGGCATGTAAATCAATAGTTTTAATTGATCGTGTAATTATTTTACCTAATGGTACACCACAGTACTCGTCCTCTAGTCTTTGTTTTCAGTTATAATTATTGTTATCCAAAATAATGCAAGTACTGTCTTTCAGGGAGATGCTGAGGAGTCCAACGCATTGACGACAACCGTAGATGTCACTCAGATGCTCGAGGTACGTTTCCGGACAGTTCCATCGATGGAGATCATCAGATCTTGCATTCTTGTAGCGTGATTGTTACACACAATGTTTCTTTCGTTTTTAGCCATTGGTATGTCCTTCTGTCGTCGCCCTCCTATGTGTCTTCTTTTTTCAATATTGTGTTCATTACTAATGAAAGTCCTATGTTTCAGGGAGTCGATGGAGCATTAGTCCAAGAAGAAGGGGGAGCATGCAGTTACGGGTCGGCGCAACAGCTTGCAGAAGTGTGCACCGCAGTTACAGCGTCCCTTGATGTTCTTATGCATTTCGAGGTATGGATACTGACAGATCAATCATGCGAGATCAAATGACGTGATTACATCCGCTATACTTCCTTCTTTATTAACGCAAGTACTATGTTTCAGGGAGCTGACAGAGCTTCTTCAACAAGAACATCACCCCTAGTAGTTGATGCAGATCTCTGGGTGGTGACACTTCCAACGATGGAGCAAATCGAATCATATTTAGATATCCATTATTTATTTTAGACAACTGATCATTTGTGCAGGTCTATTTAGATGAGCCGTTGTCGCCTGCAGAAAGTTTATGTTCTTTTAAACAAAATAGAAAACCATACTAATGCAATTACTGTGTTTCAGGGAGTTGCTGAAGCGTCATCTTCAATAATATCATCAATGGAAGTCTATGCGGAGCCCGAGGTATGGATCTTGACAGTTCAATCTAACTAGATCAACAATGCGTGAACTATTGTCGTTTGAATGTTCTACACAATGCGTTCATTCGTGTTTTGCTATTGAGATGTACGTATGGGTATTGGTCCCCAAGTACATTTTGTGTTTTCAATATTATTATACATACTAATGAAAGTTCTATGTTTCAGGGAGTCGATGGAGCCTCAGTGAGTGATGGATGTGCTTATCATGAAAATATAGTCGTTGCAGCGCGAGAGGAAGTGGAGACATGCACACACGAGTCGGAGCAACAGCGTCCAGATGTTGAAGTTCGAGGCAAGAAAGTTTCAAAGAAAAGAAAGCAAAAGAAGGTTAGTGTCCTGTTCACTATATTATGTTGTCTTTCACTGTCAATAGTTCAATACTGTAAGTTGTGTTTAAACTGAACATCCCTTTTCTAATCTGTCCTCTAGTTGCGAGTGGGTGTAAGAACTAGATCTACACAGACAGTGAAGCGAACGAGAGATGTTGCTTGTCAAACCTTTTGGCAGGGACTTGAGACTGGAGATGCATCGTGCCAATGGGAAGAATATGAAGTGATTGACAACGGAGCTATACCACCACCAGCCATTGATAGTGAATGTCCTCCTGGTAGTTTGGATGCAGTCGGAGATCAATTCACAGAATCCACACCCGCAAAAAATAAGAGCGCGCGAAAGTTGAAGACATTGTTTTTTTCTCCCATCTCCGGACAAGGAACAGATGTTGCAATGGAAGAGAATGAAGTGGACGACAATGAAACACCATCAATATCACTCAGCATAGCGGAAGACGATATCAGAGATTGTACCTTTCATGCGAGTGACATGTCCTCAACGTTACAGGCCGAACCAGCTGGGATGCAGAGTGACAGTATAAGGAAAGAGGCCAAATTCATTGTATTCGATAGCTGTTTGATGGATATTATTATGATGATGAAATGTGGCCATTGGGTTGGTGGGGAAGTATGTGGGGAGCCATTGATTAATGTGACTCGTGCAATTCGAGGCACTAACCTTAAAATACATGCCACCTGTACACAATATCATCCGTTCGCATGGTCTGCACAACCCATGCTGGGGCAACTGCCAGCAGGCAATCTACTTTGTGCAGCGGCCGCACTTTTTAGTGGTTCAAGTTTTAAAAAGTTACAGTATTTCTTTCAGTTTGTGGGAATCCATTTCATTGCGAAAAGTCAGTTCTACAAATACCAAACCGATTATCTATTTCCAGCCATCAGCGAAGCTTGGAGAATGGAAAAAATGTCAATGGAAAGTACATTCGCGGGCAAACGCTTCAGGCTAGCCGGTGATGGACAGTGCGACAGCCCAGGATTTTCAGCCAAGTACTGCACCTACCACTTTCAGGACATGGAAAGTAAGAAAATTGTGAGTTCGGTGGTCGTGCAGGTGTCACAAAGTACATCCTCAGTGGCCATGGAGAAAGTTGGCTTTGTAGCATCATTGCAAGAACTACAATCGCGGGGAATGGTGATCGACCTGATAGCCACGGACAGACACGTTTCAATTGCCAAGACAATGAGAGTACAAAAATATAAATCACCAATTTGACGTATGGCATCTTGCAAAAACAATCAATAAAAAATTGTCGGCTGCAGGAAAAAAAAAAGATATGCAAGGTATTTCACAGTGGTCCAAGTCAATCAGCAACCATCTTTGGTGGAGCTCAAAAACATGTGAAGGGTCGTTGGAAATTCTACTGGAAAAATGGCGGTCAGTAATGTTGCACTGTAGCAACGTACATCGATGGTCGACAAATGAGCATTTCCACAAATGTGAACATGGCCATTTGTCCACAGAGGAGGCACGGAAGGAGAAGTGGTTGATTCCTTCATCACCCACTCACAAGGCCATTGAAAAGATTGTATTTGATAAAACTATAACAAGAGATTTGAGGGGACTCACGGAATTCTGCCACACAGGAGATTTGGAGGTGTTCCACAATATGTGCCTAAAGTACAGGCCCAAAAGATTGCATTTTGGCATGGAAGGCATGATAAATCGGACTCTTCTAGCGGTCTTGGCACATAACCATAATGTTGGCCGTCAACAAAGTAGGACGACCGGAACTTTAGGGACGCTTCGCTACAATAAGGCCTTCACTAAAAGAAGTAAACAATGGGTGATCAAACCAGTGTTTGAGGATATGCAAAGTGAGTTTATTGAGAGACTTATCGTAGATGTCCTCGATAGGAACATACATGGAGTGGTGAACGAACCTATGCAGGGGACAACTGCATTGCCACCCAACATTGCCTCTGTTCCATGTCCACCTAAAGCAGAGCTCATTGAGAAATACACATCACGGTTTAAATGATTGTAATTTGATTGTCTGTTCTCTCGAGTCTCCTCATGTTGCAGGCCCATTGCAATTAAACCAAACAGTAATATAAATCATTTTTACAAAAATTATAGAATGTTTCCGTATTACAAACACATGGCCGACCCATAGGGACAATAAAAAAAAAGGCACGCAGACAAGATGCCCTTACACTAACTGCAGCTAACTAGAAATGTGTGCTCGCTCAAAGTGAAGGTCAGCTGCTTTGATGTTTTGCTCGGGTGGCGGAACGGCCCACGACCCAATATAAGGTTCTATTGTGATTTGACCTTGACAGGCCGGGACCATCCTGAAAGACTAAGAAAAGATAATGAATAAAATTTCAGAAACGAAACGATGAGCCACGTTCATTAGAAGAAGTAACGTCGGCAAAGAAGGAGTGGTGTTTCGGGTCTGCCCTACACAGAGACACAATGGAAAATGCAAATATAATGTAAGTAACTTTTGATGAGTTTATACCGCAATTTCATTACTATACAGTGGCTTTAAAGACGGGTTCAGTTGTACTTGTTCGTTCTATGTGGCATATTGTTTTCTACCGCGCACTATCTTGAGGAGAAACATCTGCTTTTACTGAAGCACCTCAAAACCTTCCTCTTTGCTTCTGCTTTCTCTCTCCCTCTCCCCTGCTACAACTGGTCCACTGTCTGCGACCTCGGTCCTGGGCCCTTCCACTCTCCACCTGCACTGCCTCCCTGTCAACCCCTGCACTGGGGGACTGTCTCAGTATCCTACAGCCCCCCCTTCCCAGCACTTGTTCTGCACTTACCTTGCACTTGCCACCAGCTGGCCCTATTTATTTATTATTTTATGCTACTTACCTTGTACTCCACTCCCCCCCCCCTCCCTGCCTCGCCACGCCTTTAAACACTTGTGTACACCCAGTAGCGCTGTCCTCGCTATGATTTTAATAAGGATCTGATGGTGAGACTAATTTCATTTTTTATGTTTTTAGGTACATCATTCACTACTGTCTGTGTCACGAGTACCAGACACCGGCGGACGGCTTCTACAGCCGCCAGTTGCTTCTCCGCGTGAACAACGTTACCACCCTGACCATTTTATGGGACGATCGCCAAGTACAAGTATGCCCTTACGCGGTACTAACGGTTAGATGCAACATACCTACCGTTGTGGTGGCCTAGTGCCTCGTTGTTGGAACAGCCATGCGATTATCAGTGCGACCGAAGAGCTTATTTTTATCGTAAACCAACACCCTGTGTACTGCACACGAACATCGCTTCCCTCAAGACGAACTAATTTGGATCGAGAGCAAAGAAAAATGCAAATCGCTGAATATTCTCTAAACATTTGATGTCCAATAAACGTACTTTGCCAAATGTACAATCTTGCCGTTTGCTTTTAAACCACGGTTTCACATTCCGAATTGTGGCGCTGTATTGTGAGATGCTCTAAGACCCTGTGTACAGCAAAGGACCATCGCGTTCCTCAATACGAACTTTTTGGAACATGAGCAAATAAAAATGCAAATCGCTGAATATTCTCTAAACATTTGATGTCAAATAAATGTACTTTACCACATTTACAATCTTGCGGTTTGATTTCAAAGTACAGTTTCATATTCCGAATTGTGGTGCACTGTATTGTGAGCTGATCTGTGTTGATTTCCGGGGTCTGTGTGGAGTCGCGTAGAAGACGCCTGGGCGCGTTTGCCTACGCAGCTCAGTCACGTCACGGATAGAGGCGGGGAATATGAATGTTTTGATAAAGTCTGTTTCAGGGGCGGGGGATTTGATTTAGTGCCGCAAAGGCAGGTGAGCCAGGTCGATGCGGCGGAATGATAGGATTATCACAAAATGGAGGCTGATTTCGAGTGCGATAATGGGCGAAAAGTCGGGTAAGGTCCATAGGAAAGTTTCCTACGATCTACCGATTTATGCTTACAAACACATGGCCGACCCGTAGGGACAATAAAAAAAAAGTCCCGGAACTATCCTTTAAGTACTGGTTAGCCACCCGAGGGATTGCAGTAAGTAGCACTGTGATCCCATTTAAAAACATCTGTGGCCACTGGTATTCTTCTTGTCACTGGTTCATTTTTGAACGCATGTATGATCAGCATAAACCTCACGTAACAACCCTGGGGGTGAACACAAACCATTCCCCTTTCAACAAATGAGATGGCCATATTGAGCTTACTTAGGATGTATCTAACCAATAAATTGATGGGGGTCACGTTGGAAAAGAACAATAAGGGCATGTACCACCCTGTCCCCTACCTTAATGGATAATTCTTTTGTAAATGGAACTGATTGTACTGCCCCAGAGAAGCCATGTGTGTCTGTTACCTCGCCTGACAAAGGGAATCCTCCCTCACTAGTATACAACTTCATTGTACCTGTGTCCACCATGAAAATACATAGTTCATTGGGTTCCATGCCCACCATGGGTTGCTCTTCTAGGTTGGCAGTAACCGATGGAAATGGACAATCTAAGGCTCTCTGAGGGCTGTCCTAAACTGGGAACATGTTTGTTCCTGGAAAAACAAATGGATTCCCTCCAACAACAGTGGCCCCTTGAAAATGCTTCACTGTGTTGTTGTGTACTGTGTTACTGTGTTCTCTATCCCCTTCCAAAGCATTGTGGTGACAGGAAATCATTGGCAAACCGGTGATGCATGTAGCCTTATTAAGGGTCGCATTGGAACAGCTGCACTACCCTGCGCATGTCACTAGAGAAAGCCTTGCAGCAACTTTTGCGGAGGACTGGTTCATTCTGAACTTACTAGAACACATTGGACCTCATAACGAGAAGTGCGGAATGGGTTTAACAGCGCCGGTAATGGTGCCGGCGCCGTTAAACCCAATCCGCACTATTATGAGGTCCCCTCGTGGGACCCGCTTTGGACGTCTGGTCTTTCCAGACATCCATAGCAGGTCCCGCGAGGGGACCAGGGAGCTAACAACGGGCCCATTCATAATGGGCCCGTTGTTAGCTCCCTCCCCATTCTCATTGAGCCCTATGAGGGCTCGAATGGGAATGGGGAAGGACCGGGCCCGGGTTCCCTGAAGGAGGAAATACCGGGCCCTCCATACTCGGAATGGCCCAGTATTTCCCCATTCAGGGAACCTGGACCCGGTCACGATTTTGGAGGCAGCCATGCCCTTGTTAAGGGTATGGCTACCTCCAAAGTCATAATGAGGCCCATTGCGTTTTATGTAGTGAACTGCATCATTTGTCAACAGTTTACTGCTGGGCACACACTGCGTACAGTTAGTGGAGTTAGCCCACAACCTAATGGTCCTTTTCAGCATTTACACATCAACTATGTCGACATGCTGCAAATCTGTAATGGATACAGATATATGATTGTTGTGTTATGTCCCTTTTCAAGGTGGAATGAAGCAGGTCCGTGTACACACCCATATTCCTCCTGCGCAGCAAAATCTTTAGTACGAGAAGGGTTTCCTAGGTGGGAAATATATGAAGTATTAAGATCAGATAATGGCCCTCATTTTGTTAATGAAGTCGTTGAGCAAATAAGCTTGCTGCTCAGTATAAAGCACAAGTTTTAATTGGCTTATCACCTGCAAGTGAACGGGTCTGTGAGAGACTCAACTGCTTGCTTAAAGAAAGGATATACAAATTGAAGTTTACATTGAAAAAATGATAGTTGCATTGCCTACCATTGGCATTGGATGCTTTGAGAAATTAACCAGGTTCCGACCACCATTTTAGGCCCCATGAAATAGTAACAGGGAGGTGGATAAGGACACCCCTCACAACTCCATTTAGAACTAGAAGTGGTGCCCAGATGACACCAGAATTGTTAGGAAAGGAGTTACATGTTCATTTAACATGTATGACTACAAGTATCTCTTTCATTTCAGATCAGCTCAAGCGGAAGGGGTGTGGGCCTCAGAACACAGATGGAGACCACGCAACAACCGGATTTAAGGATTTATGTCTTCCCAAACTTTTCGCTGGTGATCAGATCCTGATCAGGAATTTCACGAGGAAGCGGCACGAGCTGCGCTTTAACGGCCTGTTTGCCGTGGAGGATGTAACGCCATCAGCAGTGAAAGTGCTAGGAAGACATGCATGGACATGCATGGATATTTCTCGGAGATGTAAAGATCTACGCTGGAGAACCCCCTTCACACCCACCCCAGTCAGAAGCAATCATCAGGGAAGAACCTCAGCACGTGCAGACTAGGTCCATGATGAGGAAGAAGGATGCAGAGGCTGTTCAATAGACAGATAAAGAGTATATTGGACTGCGGTTCTTTTCGGGATGCTCTTTTAAATTGCTAAAAAAGGTGTGAAAGAAGGTTATTTGTTCTTGAGCCACAGGAGCTTGTTAACATTGGACTAAGACAAATTTAGGTCTTGATCGAAAAGAAAAGATGCCAGATTTAGAGTTCCTTTTCGATGACTGGAAGATGGGACAGGTCCCTGATTCTTTTCTCACTGAGTTTCTTTTTGGAGGTACCTATGGTAGTGTCTAATGGCCACATTTGCGGGATCGGTTTTAAAATGTTCCTCTTCATTCTTCGTGCATATCCTGCACTTGTGGGGAGAACTACTAGTGTTCATCTGGTCCTAAGAATGGTCAAATCCTGAGGAGATTGCTTGCAGCTATAAAAGAGCAAATTCTCCAGTATACTGAGTACAGTGGGGAAAACACAAATGCCCCTATCTGATGACAACTCTCACAGACTGGTTAGAATGGTTTTCTACTATTTGATTGACTCAATCCATTGCCTGCATCTTGTTGGAAGACAAACTGATGTTTGCACTTTCTTGAGAGATCCGTGGAATACAGTGACACTTAATAAATTGCTATGTGATACAATATAACAGGTCAATCTATATTCTGAGAGAACACTGAGAACATGTTAAATTAGACTTTTGCAGGAAGAGATCCAAAGCCTACTGTCTATAGTCTTCTACTTCCTGCTGGAGAAACACCCACATTTTGTTTGGTGAAAGGATGACTCATTTCTATACATCAGGAACCCTGTTAATCGTCTTGCAATCAACCAGCTGTTTGAAGAACTTGTTTAAAAGATCAAGATGTTGCCATATTATTGCATGATATTACCCAAATACATTTTGATTTTTCCTTCCTTAAAAGAGAATGGGTATTATAGACAGCAACAATCATGTTGATAACAATGAGAAGCCACCACGAAGACCAAGAAACTACTGCTGCGTACAATGGGCCTATCTATATGTTATCTATACATGAATCTTGTTCATTATGATCTTTATTTCACTTACAGTACATGTTGCTTACTATTTTGATCCAAATAAAGCAAGGATCCCTGTCTATGCAGAAGGAGGGTATGGATGTGGCAACTACCAGACAGCCAACACCTTATGTAATTGTTCCTACATTCAAAGGCACCTAGTCCTATGATAGATAAATCTAGGCTTCCTTTCGGGGGAGTTCACATATGGACGTTTTGCGGGACTCTTTGTGGCCGTCATATTCTGCTACTAAAAAGAGGCTTCAGGAGCTTCCTTCTACACAACTACCACATGTAAAAGCACCCAGTTTACTAACAAATGTTCCTATGATTGGTCCAGTAATAAAGAATGATGCTGATATACTTCATGAGATGATTATAGTAGCACACAAGAAAGGGATGAGACCTAAGAGAAGTACTAGAGAGGATGTTCATGAGTTGAATGATTACCTGGATAGTACAGCACACTTGGGGAATCACATATGGTAACAGCATATGCAAGAAGTGGGAAGGAGGACTTTGTAGGAGGAAGGCTTTATAAGTGCACTCCTGCCTTATAGCATGGGGAAGTCCAAGATCTTCATAGCTATTGAAATAGATGTCCAGACAGCACATTGTCTATCACACATAGCGTTATGCCATACAAGAGGTCAGTTCATGGGAGGAACAGCCTATCTCAAATGGGCAACTGAATGGACAGATACAGAGAAGATGATTATGTCCAAGATACAAAGACACAGCTAAGAGCTCATACCAAGAATCACGTAATCAGATACGAAAAGCCTGGAGTAAAAGGAGCTAGAATAAGATGGGAAGTAAATAGAAGACTGGAGAGCCCAGGAAAAACTAAAGAGAAAATCTGAAGATGGAAGGAAAGAGGCCAAATGCAGATGTGGGTTTCAATACTATCTGCAGATAGTGGGGAAGAAGGTGTGGTAATATACAGAGTATGGGTACTAATGGGAGACTACCAGCCAACTGTTGACAATGTGGAAAGGCTGTGTAAACCTGTATGATCAAAACTTGCTAAACTACTGACATGGGTCAAGGATAAAGGAGGACCTTTGCAGATAGTGACTTTGGAAAGTGCAAGCTGTGCTTCAGAAACAATGGCACAAGAAAAGTTGGAGAGAACCAGAACTGTGTTTGAGTCTTTGATGCACCAGGAATGAACATTGGAACAGCAGTAATCATGGATCCCTACAGGGCGTGTGGATCCAGAGCTTATATGAAGCTACCCACGGATTGGGAAGGATGATGTTCCATAGTAAATGTTCATGTTCCAGCATTGGTGACCACTAAGGGTGATTTAAACATTGGAAGCTTTCCTAAAGCAGATGCTCACTTAAGGAAGACGAGATCTGTGGAGCTGATAAGTAGAATGCAGAGAGAGAACTATTTCTCAGCCAAGTCAATAGAAGTGTTTGACTCTATTCCATATGAACACAGACTGTTCAGCCAGACTTTGTCTATATTCACGTTGATCTTTATGCCAAGGATCCAGACTGCAGTAAATACTAAATGGCTGCAGATTACCAAATGGGAGTTGTCGCAGACAGTCAACGCTACCATAAAGGGATTCAATGCTATCAGCGAAGAGCTGAGAGCCATTCGACTGATGACTCATCAGAACAGATACATCCTGGACATGAACACAGCTATGGATGGAGGTGTTTGTGAAAAAGTTGGAGAATCATGTTGCACGTTCAAACCTTCTCATGATGACAAGAATGACACCTTGACAGAGGCCATAAAGATGCTGACAAAGCTACACATCCAGATGATAGACGAAGTGGAAGACATTGCTGATGATAGCTGGTTTGGATCACACTTTTCATGTGTTCCACAATGGATGGCAGATATGTTCAAATTCCTCGTAGCTCTGATGGTATTGCTTGGATTCTGTGTGATTAGTATAGTAATCTCACAATGCAAAAAGACTGCAAGGAAAGCCATAGGGATGAAGATCGTGATTGATGTTGAATCCGCATGGAAGACCAAAGAGTTGACAGATGATGAAATCAGAGAGTTTGTGAAAGCCAGCATCCATGCACCTGAGGGAATGAGGTTCCTGTGCCCAAAGAACCACAAGAAGTATGTGGGAAGATGGATCTATTGCAGTCCTAGTGGACAGTGCATGCTCACGACTTGGAACAAGGATGAGCATGTGAAATCAGCTGCATGCCTGAAGGGAGTAATGAAGATCTGGTTCCCAAAGAATATTTTTTCAGAAAAGGATGTCTAGATGTGAAGGATGATGGGAGAGTGGTCAATGAATCGCCCAGAGGGGGGAGTGTAGAGAAGGAGCTAAGTACCCCACCACAAGCATCTTGCCCATATTGCTATATGTTGGGAACCAGAGTGTGAAACACGTGCAGTACCAGTAATAATATTGATACCAAGGACAATCCTGGAGGCAAGGTTCCTGTTAAGGAAGTTGTACCTGCATACACAACAGTATGATGGCCATTTGAATGAATTCCCAGCAGAAACAGGACAAATGTACGAAAGAGCAGATTGGTGACATCACAAGACTGACATACATACACGTGCAGAAACAAAGAGAATGTAGATATTCTATTAAGCATCAAGAAGGTATCAAAGATTAGCAGCATTTCGGGCTTGAAATGGAGAGGCGTATGCTACAGAAACGAGGAAGATATCAAGTTATTTTACACGTGTATAGATGCAAAGAAATGCAAGCAGACAAAGGGCCTCATTGCGAGGTGGGCGGTAAGGGATTACCGGTACAGTTAAGGGCACCGGTACTGGTAATCCCTTACCACCCTATTACGAGTTCCCTTTGCAGGTCTTCCCTTAACACCTGGTTTTACCAGGCGTTAAGGACGGAACCCGCAAAGGGACTTTGCTTCTAATAACGATACCGTAATTTGCGGTACCGTTATTAGCGCCTTCCCCATTCCCATTGAGCCCTATGGGGGCTCAAATGGGAATGGGGAAGGGCCTTGGTGAATGGGGAATTACCGCCGCCACCAACCTTGGAATGGGGCGGTAATAGCTCCATTCACTAGGGCGGAGTCGGTAAGGATTTGGAGGCAGCCATGGCACTAATAGCGCCATGGTTACCTCCAACCTCGTAATGAGGCCCAAAGTATTCTTAAGGCTATCTATGTAGTGAATAGATTGCAGCTAGCTCCAACATATACATATATAGGAGAAAGTAAACAATTGATGATTCCACTAGGTATTATAGCAGATCTGGACCAGAGAAGGAAGGCCTTTTCCAGTGTATCGCAGTTGAAAAGCAATTGAATTACAGAAGTGAATCTCAGAAGTGCGAGGCTGGACCAGCCCCAAAAAGCCAAGGTCGTATAGGACTGGGATGAGCAGATATTAGTTACAATTGTGTGAAAGAACAAAACTCCTGTTCAGGAGGCATGGATGAAAACAAGGAAGACGTCAGAGGTTCATTAAATAATAGTATTTTAAAATGTATCAGAGTTCAAATTGTGGTCTTTAGTCACGTGGAGGGAGGAAGTTGGGCAAACATGACAAACCACACCTATGCAGAGAGGCAGAGACTGACTTCTCCAGAGCAAGGAACATTTCCAAGGCCAAGTTCAAAGCCTTAATTGACGTTCAGACCACTGAGGTGACGATAGATGATATGCTCATTGGTGGGAAGCTATGGTTATGACCTGGACCTGGAAGTCCAGCCTGCATGCCGCTAATGTGGGTGGAAAAGTACTGACGGATGTAAGAGTGCCAACCAATTATAGGGTATCTGCATAATTAAGGGACCTATAACCAAACCAATGGAACATCATATGTTTAGTGACGATCATAGGGACCTGTTTAGGGGAGGGTTTAGTTGCCCCACCTGACGTTAGAGAATCTATCACCTTCTTAGATTAGTATGGAACGCATACCTAGAGGTTCCCTCTAAGCCTATCATATTTGGCACTAGGTTTCTGTAGTTTGCCACGTAGGATGGCGTTAACAAATACGTAGGTTAATCTCAGCAGTGATGAGTTTTTATTATAAAGATTATGTTTTTATAACTTGCTTTGATATTGTGCTGTGAGACGTCTGTTGATGTCTGTTGTACACCCTGTTTTAGAGAATTGACATTAAAACAGTCAACTTTGGCAACTTCCTGAGTCGTTTTGATTATTGATGTTTGAGTATCTTCTGCATCCCCATTCATATCAAATTATTGCTACATCGTCTTAAAGGCTGGGTCGGCTGTCCAGGTTCATGCATGCCTGAATTTCTACAGTCAGTGCACCCTACACTTATTCATCCATGCCCACAGGACTCCCACCAACCCGCCTGTACCAGCTTGTGTTTGTTTCCTGTGTTTTAGTATATCTCCAGCAAGCTACATTTTTTGGGAGGGGCTAGAATCTGAACGTGCATCCAAACACCAGGTAGCATCTGCTTTTAGAATGTCTCAGCCTAGATGACATCAGAGTGCGATATTTGGGCTTGTCTCAACATCAAGATATTGGGCCTCATTACAAGTAGGGCGCAAAGGGATACCGGGCACCGGTAATGACACTGGTGCCGGTAATCCCTTTGCACTCTACTACGAGTTCCCTTTGCGGGTCCTTCCGTAACGCCTGCTTTTAGCAGGTGTTAAGGACGGGACCCGGAAAGGGACTCCGCTGTCAATAACGGTACCGTAATTTACGGTACCGTTATTTCCGCCTTCCCATTGAGCCCTATCGGGGCTCAAATGGGAATGGGGAATGGCCCTGGTGAATGGGGAATTACCGGTCCCGCCGACCTCGCAATGGACTGCTAATTACTCCATTCACCATGCCGGAGTCGGAACGATTTTGGAGGCAACCATGCCGCTAATAGCGGCGTGGTTACGTCCAAACTCGGAATGAGGCCCATTGACTTGATTAACCAAACATGGAGTGAAATTTTAGCTGGAAATGACTGCTCCGTACTTACGGCAGCTGTTAAAATGTGGTACGCGGTGGCTAGAATGCTATTAGATTGTGATGTTGGAGTGTAATTGTATGAATCATTTTCTTATCTAAACCTTAAAATTAGAATTGATACTTCAGTGTAATATTTAATGTACAGAAATCATTAAGATTTGAGTAAAAATGTAATTTAAAAAAGTGTTATGGAGTGCTGTTTCCCATGGGGCTGTCAGCACTTTTGCCATTGATAAAAAAATAAAAATAGAAATCCTGGTCCTTTTTTACGCACATAAATAAAAGCATTTCTAATGAAGCTTTGTGTGTGAGGGTGAGACAATTACATAAATAAATACATAAAGTAACACAGAATAGAAACCCCCAGCCCTGCAGGTGCAATGACTCTCCTACAGATAATATTATTTTAAAAACTATTAAATTAACCAGACATGTTAGCTTTACCAATGTGTTATACATATTTGACTTACTTGGTATCTGCTGATTGAATTGTAGTTATTGCGACATGTATCAAATTTTCGGTTTTACTGGCCTTTCTTTCTTATGTTAAACTTGTACACTCCTGATGCTCTTTCTCTGTATGTAGTATGTCAGGACATAAGGCCTCATTACAAGGTCGGCAGTAAGGGGTTAACGGCACCGGTAAGGATGCTGGTGCCGTTAATCCCTTACCGCCGCATTACGAGGTCCCTTAGCTAAAACCAGCCGTCCTTACCGGGAGCCGCTAAAGGACCAGGGAGCTAAAAACGGGCCCGTTATTAACGGGCCCATTGTTAGCTCCCTCCCCATTCCCATTGAGCCCTATGGGGGCTCGAATGGGAATGGGTTCCCTGAATGGGGACTTACCGGGTCCTCCAGGGTTGGAATGACCCGGTAAGTCCCCATTCAGGGAACCCGGACCTAGTACCGAGTTTGGAGGCAGCCATGCCGCAAATAGCAGCATGGCTACCTCTAAAATCGTAATGACCCCCACAGTCTTATTTCTTCAACGTATCTCGCTTATGTTGATGAAAAATGCAATGAATGATTCAATGGATGGAGAAATCCCAAACACATAGAACATTCTTCAAAGAATAGTCAAAATAAAAAAAAACACTGAAATTCAGATTATGAATCTTCTTGGAATTTTTAATAACTCAGCAGTGCAGTCTGAAATTCTCATTCTTCAGAATGCAGTTTAGCTGTACAATTGTGCTATAAAACGTTTAAATTCATATTGCAAATCGTTGTGCATGACATGTGCTGTTATTATTAATAATAATAATAATAATAATATTGTTGGGTAAACAATGCAACATGTTATTAGAGAACATTAGGGGCCGGGAAACAGAAAGTTTGCACAGTGTAAGCACTAAAAAAAAAAACGCACTGCTGCTGCAAAAAAAAAAATATATATATATATATATATTCTTTCATTGCATTTGTTCACCTGTGCATAGTTGGCCCTAGTGCTTATACAGTAAAAAATTGCTCATTCCCTGGTGCAAAGCCTCGATAATCCTGCCCCAGATATTCTTTTAATTTTATGGAAAAAATGGTGCAATAAACCAAGGACCTTTAAATTATCTTCCACAACCTAAAAACAAATGTTATGTGCACTCATTTTTGGTTGCCATCTTAACCACATTCCTGCTCGTTTGGCAGCGGTTGGTCGCTGTTAGCCCAACAAGTACTTACGCTTGTATACTGCAAATGTGTTACTTATAGCCTCATTACACGGTAGGCAGTAAGGGTTTACCGGTACCAGTATTTTACCTGTACCGGTAAACCCTTACGCCTTACTACGAGGTCCCTTTGCGGGTTGGAGAATTTAACGCCTGCTTTTTGTAGGCGTTAAAAACCAAGCCGCAAAGGGACCAGGGAGCTAATTACGGTACCGCAATTTGCAGTGCCGTAATTAGCACCTTCCCCATTCCCATTATGCCCTATGGGGCAAAAATGGGAATGGGGAAGGGCAATGGGGGAAGGGGGAATTACCGCCCCACCAACCTTGGAATAGGGCGGTAATTCCCCTTTCCACCAAGGCGGTTCCGGTATTTTACCGGCATGGACCAACGTGCTAATAGCACCTTGGTCCACCGCCGTCCGTGTAATGAGGCCCTTAGTCTGCACTGTGGCGGCAGCTCCGGATTTCGCCATGCCTGCCAGAATTACCTGCAGATCATTACTTCTACAGTTTTTTGGAGTCAGCTGGCGAACATTCACAAAAATACGTTTGCAGTGTTAGTACAGGTGTCATTGGTCCTCCCCCGGTGACTACTCTTGATATTGGACAAAAATAGCATACTTTACAAAACGATGTACTGGCAGGGCTGAAGCTATACGGTCAAAGCCACAAAGGTCCACGTAGCAAAAGTTGCACAAGAATCCATTAAAACAAACATTTGTAACCACAGATAGCTGGACTGAAATCCCTGTAATTAAATAAGCAACATCTGGACGAGCTCTGGATGTATCTTGTACCATAAAATACCCTTGGCGGAAAGGGAATCGTACAAGAAACGCTGAAGACAAAGGGCCACTAAATAATTTATTATGCTATGGGTGTGGTGCTATAAGTTTAAGGGGATTTTAAACTGTGCTGCCAAATATGAATTTAAACAGCATGTTGTTTTTTAAAAGTTGTAACATTAGGCCAGAACGAGCTGGTATTATTTACATAATTAATCCAGTGTGAAATTGAGTGTCTGGGAGGGATCCAACTATTTAAAAATAACCCACCTCATTGATGTGGTCTCCTGAAATCCAGCACTGCACATGAAGGGGCAGGAAATGATGGAATCTTGAAGTGGCGCAAACGTGGTGTGTGCTTCAAAACTGCACAGGATGTTTGAGAAACCATGTACAAGTGCCACGATACAATTCCTCACTGTTATACAGTAACCCACGCAGAAATGAGTTTCTTAGCCTCACATCTATGTCCCTTTGCTGAGTTGTTATTTACTTATGATTTCTTAAGGAGCATTGTTCACATTTTGATAATCCAGTTTGTTAAGGCTGTTTTACCAGTATTGTGGCTGTTTGTGTATGATGCAAAAAAAATGACATGCCTGTGGAACTTCAAATATACTTTGGCTATGCGTTGTGTTACAATAGCTTCAAGGGATATCCGCCTCTGTGCATGCATGTATCTATAGGATTTCTAAAGCTCAAACCTAGCAGGGAAGGACCAGAGCTCTGTACATAGGGGACACACACATGGGGTAACACATATGGGTGCACTGGTGTCAGAGGAGCGGGGGTAGATAGGAGGAGTAGGAGAGGGGGCTGCTCCAGAGGGCGATTACTAGCGATGAGTGGAGGGATCACGATTGGATTGGCAAGACGTTCTTTGAAGAGTAGAGAAGTTAGAGTCCTGTGTGGAGGGGGGGATAGAGTGGGACAGTCTAAGGTCCTAATCCACAGAAAAGTGCTGCTAAGTCCGTGCAAACTACTTAGCGCCATAATCAACACTGCGCATACTTTGCGCGTACAAAATGTTTTGCGCAGTCTGCGGATTCATGGATTCTAAAGTGCAAAGTAACCAGCTGCGCAAAGAACTATGAGATTCGCCAGGAACACCCACAACAACCACCCACGTAAACAAAACACAAGACCAACAAACAACATTTGCACCAGCCTGTGCACCAACATCCAGCACCGCGACGATAATGCGCACTGTCCCCCGTTATTTAAGTCAGCACCCCAGGGATACTGTGTTCTGTCCCCCGTAATTTAAGGCAGCACCCCGGCGAAACAGCAGACCATCACCCCTAATTACAAGCCCCTCCCGGTCTATACTGCGTACTGGCCCTGTAAATCAAGGCAACAACCAAGAGATACTGCATACTGTTCCTCGTAATTCAAGGCAGCACTCCAGCGAAACAGCAGACTAATACCCCTAACTCCAGCGGCACCCCAGCAACACTGAATACTGGCCCCTGTACCTCAAGGCAGCACCTCGATGATACTGCGTAATGTACCCCCTAACTGAAGGCAGCACCCTGGCCAAACAGCAGACGTCACCCTAATTCCAAGCGGCACCCCAGGGATACTGGGTACTGGGACCCGTAACTCAAGGCAACAACCCAGCGATACTGTAAACTACTCCTGTAACTCAAAACAGCATCTTGGCAAAACAGGGGACCACCACCCCTAATTCCAAATGGCACCCCGGCGATACTGCATATTGGCCCCCGTAACTCAAGGCAGCACCCTGGCGATACTTCATACTGTCCCCTGTAACTCAAGGCAGCACCCCAGAGAAACAGCGGACCATCACCCCTAACTCCAAGCAACACCCCAGTGATACTACATATTAGCCCCTGTAACTCAAGGCAGCACCCCAACAATACTACATAGTGTCTCCCGTAACTCAAGGCAGCACTCCGGAAATACTGCATACTGTCCTCCATAACTTAAGGCAGCACCCTGGCGAGACAGCGGACAATCACCACTAATTGCAAATGGCACCCCCAATTGCAAGCAGAAACTAAACTACGTGCCATCACCCCTAAGTTCAAACGGCACCCCAGCAAGCTGCGACTGTGACCCCTAGTTTCTAGGCACCTAAACTGTGGGCCCACACCCCTAAGTCATAGCAGCCCCCTCAAGTCTTGACACCAACCCACTCACCTCTGCTCCAGCCCCCAGGTAGCCCCCTGAAGTCCTGACACCACCCTCACCCTAATCCCCCCACCCTAACCCCTAGACAGCTCCCTCAAGTCCTGACACCACCCCTGTCCCAACCCGAAGGCAGCCCCCCTCAAGTCCTGACACCACCCCCACTCACCTCCACCCCAAGCCCCAGGCAGCCCCCTCAAGTTCTGACATCACCCCCACCGCAACCGCCAGGCAGCCTCCTCACATCCTGACGCCACCCACCTCCTCACCTCCAACCCAACCAGCAGGTAGCTCCCTCAATTCCTGACACCACCCACCCCCTCACGTCTGTCCCAACCCCCAGGCAGCAGCCTCAAGTCCTGACACCACCCCCACCCAAATCCCAGGCAGCCCCATCAAGTCCTGACACCAGCCAAACCCCCTCACCTCTGTCCCAACCCCTAGGAAGCCCCCTCAAATCCTGTCAACATACACCCACTCACCCTCACCTCCACCCCAGCCCCCAGGCAACCCCCTCAAGTATGCCCCCCTCACCTCTGCCCGAACCCTGAGACAGCCCCCTAAATTTCTGACACTACCCCCACTCACCTTCTTCCATAACCCCTGGCAGACCCCTGCCAGTCCGGCCTACTCCCACTACCCCCACTCACCTCTGTCCATCACCCCTGGCAGTCGCCTGCCAGTCCAGCTTACTCCCACTACCCCCATTCACTTCTGTCCATCAACTCTAGCAGGCCTCTGCCAGACCGGCCTACACCCACTACCCCACGCTCCTCCATGGTGTCCAGTCAAAGTTTCGAAACATTAGTTTTGAATGTCAAAAGTTCTGACACAAAAGTGTCGAAAACAAAAAGGTTTGAATTTATTTATTTAATATGAAGGGGTTTATTTTTATTTAGTATAGGTAAATGAGTGTTTAAAAAAGAAAAAAAAATGGTTTTGGGGGAACCCCCCCCCAAAAGAAAGGGAAACTTTTTTTTGACACTTTTGTGTCGGAACTTTTGGCATTCGAAACATTGGCTGTCGAAACAGTCACAAGGAACCCTCCTCCATCCACCAACCAAGGCAGCCGCCTGCCAGTCTTGCCTACTCCCATTACCTCCGCTCACCTCCGTCCTTCACCCCAGGCAGCCCCATGCCTGTCTGGCCTACTCCTACTACCCCCACTCACCTCCGTCGATCACCTTTGGCAGTACCCTACCAGTCTGGCCTACTCCCACTTTCCCCACTAACCTCCATCTATCACCACTGGCAGCCCCATGCCAGCCTGGCCTACTCCCACTACCCCTATTCATCTCCCCTTCATCATCCCAGGCAGCCACCTGCCAGTCCCGCCTACTCTCACCACTCCCACTCACCACCATCCATTGCTCTTGGTAGCCCCCTCCCAGTCTGGCTTACTCCCACTACCCCAAGTCAGCTATATAGATCACCCTTGGCAGTCCCCTGCCAGTCTGGCCTACTCCCACTACCCCCACTCACCTCAATCCATCACCACTAGCAGCCCCCTGCCAGTCTGGCCTACTCCCACTACCCCCACTAATTTCCGTCCATCACCCCAGGCAGCCCTCTGCCAGTCCGTCCTACTCCCACTATCCCCACTCAGCTTCATCCATCACCCCAGGTAGCCCCTGCTATTCTGCCCTTCTACCAGTCCAATGTGGAGCTTCAACTTACCTTAACTCCTCTGGCCTGCCTTCACCATGTTAAATACCTGCTGCAGATCCTTCTCCAACACAATCAACTAGGAGCACTGCTTTTGAATCCAGGCCTGGAGCATATTCCATTACTCCCTGGTGTGGTCTAACTCAGCTTCACCTCAACAGGACAGCACACTGTTGCACCACCCACACTGTGGCCACCCCATGTGCATGTGACATGGTAATGCAATGCAATGTGGCATAAGTATAGTGCCTTTGTGCCATTGCAACAGTGAACAAAGCACATCAAACCTGTGCATGGGAGATATGAAGCCTGTCAGAGAGTTTTCAACTCAGGGAGACAAAAAATGTGTGTCACTAGACTGAACCATCAATCATGGGACTCAGCTGCATTCCAGTGGCAAAGGTGATGTATGAAATACGAGCAGGCAGTGGGGGATTGCAGATGTGGGCAGGTAGGAGGTTGTAATGTGGGAGTGACACAGCAATCTACCATCCACTGCAAAAGTGACAGGTTTAGCCCACCCATCCACATTGAGGCCACATCTCACTGCAACACCCACAATGCCAAACTCCCCTACCAATCAATTAAGCTTGGGCATATACACATTGACAAGCAAGTCTTAAAGGAACATCTAAACATCAGTTGAGCAAGAAGGAACCCAACGTAAAATGAAATCAACCCCCAGTTACAAATGTCTGATGTGCCCACTCCTACATGTGAAACCCATGTACACATGTCCATGTCAATCCAAAGAAAGCCACCATGTCATACAACACGGAACATCAACAAACAAGAACACATTGAACAATGTAGTACAAACCCAACCATGCCATACGACTACCACACACACATCTGCACCATGTATGCAATTGAACAACCTGTCTGTATTTAAAAAAACAAAGGTAGGTAAACAAATGTGCATGACAAACCTGTCAAAGGCTCCAATTCAAAAGCACTTCTCCACACATCTACAAGAGCCCACCCATGTACAGTGATCACGGATGCACCATCCATCACAAACAAGGAGCATTCACTCAAGTCCTCCATCAAACTTCACAGTAACAACATGACACATGCAGTAAGGCCCCAGACCACATTACTGCCATCGGGCCCATGCATTAAGAGAATATGGAAAAAGTCAAAGTTCACATGGACAAATAGACTGCAACAAGTGTGTTATGAAGCAAATGAAAACTTCTATTTAAACTATTTACACAAACAATGGGAAGGGAAAAATGTCTAAGGATGAAAATGAATACAATTAAAAACTGAAACATAATGCTAAGAAACTTTGTACAGTGGCAGTGGGCTCATCTGATGGGAAATCAGCTAGGGCTAACACCTGCGTTGATTCCACCACCACATTCCCTTCCTGTAGGAAGGCTGCTGTACTTTCCTGGAGGGATTGTCCAAAAATGATCACGCTGTCTCCTCCCCTGCCCTGCAGGACCCGCCCAGGATGGCAGCCCACCCCCTGGCCTTTCAATCATCTGCCTTGGCTCTGGCCCTCCAAATGGCTGCATCCCTTGCCTGCCACATCTCCACCTCCTGTTACCTTGCAAAATGCACCCTGGCCTACAGTAGATTTGAAAGCTGGATCCAGACTCCTTGCCTGAGTTGTTGCACCTGAGCGCCAATTTGCCTCCGCTAGTCAGTAATACCCTGTAATTTGCGCCTCCTTACAGCCACCACCTGCTTATGCCTGGGAGTTAGTACCCTGTGGCTGGACTCCCTGCGACCAGATGAAAGTCGCTGTTGGGGGAGTATGGCACCTGCAATGCCCTGAAGTGTAACTGTTCCTCCAGTGCCTGTTCCTGTGTGGGCTCATGGGCATGCTCCCTGACCACCTCTGCTGCTGATGTAGAGACGTCCACCTCCACCAGGCCACACAGTCACATCCATATAGGCGGTGGTGGGACTGGTGTACAGGGGGTCATGGTGGGAGGTGGCGCGGAAGCTGCAGTGGAGGGCAACTGGGCCACAGAGGAGGACGTGATGGAGGGGGCTATTGAATGGCCCAGCCTACAGAGACCACCTGAGTAGAGTACAGTCGCCAACTGGTCCTGGAAGACAGATATCTGCGTGTGATGCTGTTCAAGATCCACGCAAGAAACCAGTACAGTATCACAAATAGCTGCTGTCCACCTATCAATACCTGTCAGCAGGGGCTGCACTACAACTCGGATAGCCTCATTGGCCGCAAGTGGGGCATCGGTCTGGTTAGGGGCATCACAGGAGGTGGTCACTGCTGCAGCAGATGGCCCAGGGATAGGAGGTTGTGCAAAAACCTCCACTGTGGACTGCATACCCTCATGTCTCTAGGCCCGGGGTGCAGCCTGAACACCCTCTATGATGCCCCAACATGCCCCTTTGGGCTGGGCTGCAATGGCCCCCTTCACCACCTCTGCTTCCATCACCTCAGAAGTCCCCAGAGAGCCCTCCACCCTATTTGGCCACTGTATCTCAGCACCCTGCCCCACCTCTGCTGAGGGGTCCCCCACGACAACTACATCCTGGAAATTACCCTCAGCAGCCTCATCCGATGGAATTGGCGCGCCCCCAGCCACATCGCCATCTGGAAGAGGAGGTGTGAATTGGGCGTGGTTTGGGTCTGCGCCTGGGTCTGGAGGCCCTGACCCTGCTCCTCTGCCCCACAGCACTGCTTCCACCTTCTTCGCCAAAGGCAAAAACTTTGGAAAAGGGACAAAGAGCATATACCTTAGTCAAAAGTGACAATGCATGTGTCACATACACAGCATCAACATTACCATGATTTCAGCACAAGTCAACCATCAACTGCCACACATGCCTTTGCAATCAGAATGTTATGTTATGTTACTTTGCATTTATATAGAGCCTTATGTACCATTTGTATGAATACTGACACACATGTGCGGGCCCAATGATAATTTACAATAATGAGACATGCACATGTCAACCCAGCACATTCACATGTTGCCACATACACATTTTAATAAATCGTCACACGTCACTACACCAATGTGAAAGTGAGCAAAGATAAACCTGCAGGCAGGTCCATGGAAACTGCACCTGGGCACAAGTCTCAGTACCAACATGGCATGCCTCGCAAGATCACATTGTCTGATCGCATAGACATGCAGTGAAGGAAAGGATACAAACAGGATGGCCAATGGAGTCATGCAGGGGACAGGTAAACTTGACAGCCATGGCCTACACATTGGCACAGAAGTGTGGCACCACAACATGCACAACTGGTCCATGCCATTGATGCCCAGAGCAGTACCCTCCCAAGAGCTCTGGGTACCATGACTGCATAATATAGCCAGTCTAGCACATCCCAGGGACACCTACAAGAGCACATGTCCTGTCTGGTGCTTTAAGTACGGGCATAGCCACTCCCACAGCAGACTTGCCTTTAGTAACACACTTGCTCTGATGCCCCAGTACGAGCACAGAGGATCCCCTCAAGCCCCCATGCCACATGTCCGTCACACAGGGAGATACCTACCACAGACAACAATGCATGCACTAAGTGGGGTACTTGAAGCTTTGCTGCTGACAAATGTGGCACCCAGCTGGGCCAGCTGTGACTTAGCACATGTGGTGGGCCAGGCCAGCCCCATATGCAGTTGTGCCTGGCTGAAGGAACTGGCCTAATCAAAAGATGGACATGGGGTCATGAGGCAGCGCCACCCATAAGGACACCATCCAGGGTCTGGGCTTGAGCCACCAACTCTGTGCCAGCGTCTGCTAGTGACATGACACTGTCTTTGGGGTCAGCTCCATCAAATGTGCCTGTGCCCCCTGAGCATTGCTGCAATGTGGGTCACATTACGCCACATTCCCCATTTTCTCTGTTGGATGTAAAACTTGCACTGTGCACTTTGGACGTCCCACAAGACTCAGGGGGACACAGGGACTCCTGGACATGTTATGATGACCCTCTCCATTAACTTGGCTTAACATAGCAGTCTGTCACATCTGACATGAGTGTGTATCTATGTGACTGTAGTCCAGGTGGCTGGGCGTGGGGTGAGCAACATACCCTCAGGCCTGTCGGTGTGAGCTCAGTGTCAGTCGGTGGCCCAATGCTCCTTGTTGGGGTGTCCTGTTGGTCACTCATGTGCCAAGGGTCCATCTCGATGGGTGTGAGGGAGAGCCTGGGCCCAGGCACCAATCTTAGGAGAAGGGGGTGGCTGCTTCACAAGCTTAACCCACCTGTGTGGGGAAGGTTGGTCTGCCATCCTGTGGAACTGTCATCAACCTAGATTGCAATTTAAAAATGAGTTTGTTTGAGTGTGCATATCTGTTGTGGGCCCACAACCACTGTGTGTTGCTCAGGCCCTGTGGTCAGAACACCATCCTTGCACTCTTACACAAATACTGGGTTAATGCTGCACTGCCCTGCCTCTGCACTACTTGGAGCGGAGAGATCCCCATGTAAGGGTGCACTCACAGAGGGGGCAAGCTCCCGAGTCAACACTGTCCCAACACAGCTGTCAGGTTGATGCTTGTCTCAACTTTAATGGCTAGAAAAGCAGTCCAAGACAAGCTGAACAAAGTGTGTCAAATGAAGCAGTGGATTGCAGGGAGCAAGATGGACAAGTTGGCCTGCCAATGTGGTGTAAGTCATCTGACGTTGTACAATCTGCCAGTCACCCTGCAGGGCTGCTAATGAACCTGGACACACAGAATAGCCTCCCTAGCAGGAACAGTGTGTTTGCACTTTGTGTGTGGCACAGCCCTTGTACATCTTTGTGTGTAGCCTGCGAGTTTCTGCAATTACCAAGTGGAGGGCAGACAGGACCCTTACACACTTTTATCAATAAGCTATAGGAAGGCAGCTGTGCCTACTTGTAAAATGTGCCCACTGGGTGACAGAGGAGGTTGCTTGGCAAAGTGTCATGACTCCTTATAGACACAACCGGAGTACTTCCTAGAAGGAGCACATCCGTACCTCCGGAGCCAGCCAAGCCCGCTGGACCTACCATGAATACCCCATGTCCACCATCAGATGACCGGTCATGGCCAGTGGACAACTGGTAATTCAAAGGACCACAATGGGCACAGGATGCCCATTTCCCTGGCCTCTTGGCAAGGACCAATACCTGTCCCCCTGGAACACTACCCCAGGAGCCCAAACACATGTGAAGAGGGGTGGGTAGTGTGTCCCTTGTTAGGGGGGCCAAACACTAAATGCATGGCAGCAGAGCCGCACAGTCCCATGCAGGATCCCTCAAGCCAGCCATGAATTGATCACGCACACCATGGCCATGCGAGTGGGTGGATAGGTCTCATGGCATCTGCTTGGGCACTTGTATATTCAATTACATGTAGCAACATGCACCCATGAGAGTTTGAGCAGAAAACATGCAACATGTATGGGCATCCATTGCTGAGGTACAAGCACCTATGGTGTTACCCCAAGCCCAAACAAATGTCGTGATCCCACATCATCTCTGTTCGTCATGCATGGGATGACAGACAACACTGCGATCCCTGAGAGGTTCACGATCCGACATGTCATTTCTAGACATCCATACACATGTCAGTCTCAGTTGTTGAGTGAGGTTGATGGAATCTTCAATAGCAAATGTGTGACCCATAGAGGTCTTGTGCATGTATGTCCCTCACTTGACCCCAACATCACAATCTGGCCACTCTACCTATATGAGTACATGTAGTCATCGACTCAGATTGCATGTGCTCAAGTCCCCCAAATCATCCAAAACTGACAGTGCACTTACCTATGCTTCTCCACATCCCAGATATCTGGCATCAAATACACACAGCATCAGCATGAGGCAGCATTCTGGTGTAGAGCAATGAAACACACATGCTCTTTACAGGAGGGAGTACCTGCAATCATGCATACCCATGCAGAAAACACACACACTGTAGAACAATGCACCACATGGGTACTCACCAGCAACTTTCAGATGTCACTCCCACTCAAGGACCTGCGAGTGGATCGCTGGGTAAAACCTCTGAAGGACCCAGAGCTGAAGGAGTGGCATCTGATGGCAGCCTACACGGTGCACCTGCATCAAGGGATTCCTTTGCCTTTTCATGGCTCCTGTGCTTCAGGTCATCCAGTGCTTCTTCACTGTGTCGGTGACATGGACTGCCACACCCTCTGCATTGATGGCAGCCGTGATATCCTCCCAGATCCTCTTTCGTCTGTCCTTCCTAAGCTGAGTTTCTGGGTTGTAGAGTGCATTGAAGTTGGTCAGGAACTAATCCACCAGTATGCCAACTTAGTTGGAGGTAAGGTTGACAGCCCTCTGCTTCGCCCTGGCAGTGCCACTCGATGAAGGGAAGGGTAGGCCTGATATGGCAACCCCCAAGGCAGGTGTTGTACAGCTGGTTGCTGACATTGTGGAGCAGTGGTTGTGGAGAAACGGAGAGGTGGAAGTTCCTTGTCTTCAGTAGAGGTGGTCACAGAGCCTCAAAGGTGATCGAAAAAATGACAGGAAATGGGGGATAAGCAGGCACTCTAAGACAGTGCTGGTGGGCAGCAAACACTCACAAACAGTAGGCAGCACCAGATGGTGGGGTTTGGAGGCAATACAGGGAGGCAAAATAAATGACACAGAGGCTGGAGGAAAATGATCTGTGTCATCTGACTCACGAGGCAGCCTGGAAAAGAGAGTAAAGGGTTTCAGAACATAAGTTACATTGTACGCGCAGCGTGCAGCATGCCTCTATGCACACGACAATGATGGCAATATTTAAAAGGTGTGACATGCATTGCTAGCTGTGCGCAAGAAGGTACGAAGACGTAGGACTAACTATTGCAGACATGCATTTGAGGGTGCTTTCACGTAACTCATACCACATCTTTTGTTTTGGGGGCTCCTCTACACATCTCATACTGTAATTTTTGGGTTTGGGGTGCCTATACGGTATTGCATGTGCATTATTTGCTTTTGGAGGCCCTCTTCATATCACGTACCACTTTTTGGGGTGATTGGGCAACCCATATGGTATTGCATGTGCAGTTTATGGTTTAGCGAGACTAACTAAGTATTGTGTACCACACGTACAGGTTTTGGGAGGCTTTATGATTATCAGTACCTCATTATTTGGTTTTGGGAGGCTTTCTGAGTATTACGTAGCACATGTTTTGGTTTTGCAAGGCTTTCTGACTATCGTGTATCACTCTTTTTTGGTTTTGGGGTGCCTTGGAGACTTGTAGGACCACTCATCTATGTAGTCCATAAAGTAGCATTGTTTTCTATTAGTGTGATCAATTTTGGGGGTCTTTATCAGTTTGCCTGCAACATGAATGGGAAGGCTCCGAAAAGGAAAGGGTGAGGACGGGGACGGGGAGATGGTGAGGACACATGTGCCCCAGCCACAGGAGGAATATTTGGTGGGCCTCAGCCCAGAGGTGACCAGGAAACTGAACAAGGACATTGTCATAGGCCGAGAGGTGGCCCAGCACCACCAAGCACCACTAGGGCCAAGAGGGGAAACCCTGCAGAGCAAGAAGAGGAACCACCACATGATCAGGCACATGTGAAGGAGAAGGGGCTAACAAGGAAGAAGCGTTTCTCTCATGAGGAGCTTGAAATCCTCACACTGTATGCGCAGGAACACCAAGGGGAACGCTACCACTGAGCTGACAGCACCTGTACTCCCACTCAGAGTATGAGGATGTGGCAGGTTGCCACTGCTAAAAAGGTCCACATGCTCATAGATGTGTTGGAGTACAGTTGGCTGCAGTCGGCAGCCATCAATAGGCACTGCATAATTTCCACTGTGTAAACGTCCATCACATGACCTACATTCAAGGAGCAGGTTGTGTGATTTACGTGTGTGGTACATGTTGGTGTCATGGTACAAATCACAGTCAGCTGGCTTTCACTGCTGTGCCGGTACATGCATTTTGTGGTAATGGCATGCAACACACATTTCATTGTACACATTCACTGTGTCATGTATGCATATCATCTACTTGGGGAGATCATCACACTCAGACTCACAGAAATGTGTGCATGATGTCCCAGTCACCCATTACCTGGCCCTGTCTGCCAGTGGACATGGATGTGCAACAATGTCTGTGCATAGATGGGACGAGATGTGGATGGCCCATAGTTGTTTCAATGTAGTACATTCCACATTTGGAGTGTCAATGGATCAGTGGCCCAGCAGGCATGCCTTGGTCAGATCCATGTCGCAGTCTCCTCATACATGATATGACCAACCACATATCTTGCGTAGGGCTACGTTGGAATTGTGGTTGGGGAGATCATGGCAACACATATGCCGGAATTGAAATTTGGGTCAGCAGATATACAGGCCACACTTCCAAACGTTGAAACAAGAAAATGTCTGAGTGGAGTATGGACTCACTGATGATGCGCAGACCTCCATCCTTCCACTGATGTGAATTACTGCCAATCATGTCAGTATGTATGTGTGCACTCTTGATCCAACGAAACATGCAATATTGCACAGCCTGATGTACCCAGTCCTGGTTGCGCATGTCAATGAAAGACATTCATTTGTGCTGTACAGGTCACAGTGTGCCCAGTCACAATGTGTGATACATGTTTGTCCAGCCATTTTGTGTCTGCATGCACTGTTATGCACATATGCATTTTCGGCAGTATAGTCAGACCTAAAAATGATGTTGTCTGTCTCTCTGCAGGTGATGATGCAGCAAATGCAGAGGTGGAGGAGGGAGAGGAGGCGTTAACACGACAGACCACCATTGGAGGCCGGGGTATCGTGCTCCAGGAGAATCCACTGGTGCTGCAGGCACTACTCTGTCGGGTTGCCCATTTGCAGGCTGACGCCATTCTCGCTCTATTGTATACATCCAATATACTTTCTCCATACACACTGATTCTTTCGTGTGTTTGTGTATTCTCAGGGCCATTGGAAGTCCATTTGAGAACCAGAATTCTTATTCAGACCTGACGAAAACCGGACCCCTTCCTGGGCCATGGTTGAAAATAGCCCGGTATCAGTTAATATTATCTCCACCTATAATATCGCCATATATATAGTCGCCGGGAAAGGCCATAGGCGATATTATTGGTGGGGACCATTTGTGGGGTAAATGGGAGCATGGGTTACGGGGGTGTCCCCTGCTCTCTTTATAAAATATGTGGGGGTTGCGGGGGTGTCTCCTGCAGGTTCCATGGGTTAATATTGCCGCAAAAAAAGGCGCGATTCTTGTTTGGAGATATTTTTGCGGTGATAATAACACATGCAACCACTAGCGCATGGTCCACTTGACATATGGGCCTATGCTGAGCTCACCCTTGAAGACATTAATTGTATTGCTCTCACCTAGTAGACTATTATCTCTCAAATGCTTGATTTTTAAATGTCTTCTCTATTCATTAACGTAGCTGGACAAACAACTATAAATACCACGTTGGTTGTGTACCACTGTTTTTCTGTACCATATGAGAACCACACCTTGTATTATATTGTATGTTACTTTATGCCATTTGTTTTGTGACTTCCCTGTGTGGCAACAAGGGAAGCACTATGCACTTCAACACATGTATTTTGGTTGTTTGTGACCTATATCCTTTCTATTGCACTGCACATGAAAGTAGTCTTTGTCTTGGAGAAAGTGCCTTAACTTTTTGTTTTAGAATATAAAGAAAATGTTTGTTCTTTAAAGTGTCATGTTATTATCAGCACAGATAGTATAGCTCAGTGGCAACACGCTTGTCTTGGAAGCAAGACGACACAGAGCAACACAGGGTTTAATCCTGGGTCTGCGCTTGGAAACTTCTTCTGTATTAAGTGTGTTATAAATAACCAATTTTAATTATTGGGTATTAGCATAATTGACCTAAAAACATTTGATCTATTTTTTTTACCTTATTTCAGTCAAATCTAATTAAATATATATATCGGGGTGGGTAAGGGTATAGATTAGGTTGAGGGGAAGTTCGGGGAGTTGCGGGGTCTCCCCCTGCATTTTAGATCAAAACAAAGGTCAAATAAATTAGATCAAATGTGATTAGGTGAAATGTTTTAGGTCAAATAGACCCAAACCGCACTATGTACATCTTCTACCAATTGAAGCATTACTAATTGTAAACCTTTACACCCAATACGTAGCTCAGTTCTAGTGGCCAGATGACCATACATGTGAGGTGTTATTACTTTGCTGACTGATAGTAAGTTGAAATAGTTTATGGGTGTCTTTCAGTTTGGAGTATCCACTGCTAACTCGATGCATTTGTTGATATAATCTTGTAGCTCATCTTAATCTTCAAAGAACATGGCTCTGTTATTAATGCATGCCCTCATCTCTGCATGGCTGAGTGTGATATATTTCTGATCTAGAACTCTTTAACTTAGTATGTATTGCTAAGAATACATATTGCAAGGGAGATGCTGACGTCTAGTTCAATCATCAATCTGCTCTCGTGAAGAAGTCATCCAGCCAATCCATATTCTGAGACAGCTGACGTGAACAGAGGATTTTTTTAAAAGCAAACCTTTTTAATTTGTTTCTGTTCATAGTCAGGTGGGTTAATTATTCCACATGTTGTTTGTATGGGAGGAAAGGTCTTTAGGACCCCCTCCCCCTACATTTCTCACCTGCATGGGGCCTATGACTTGCCGGCAGCCATCTATGCACCTGGGCACGGGATGTGGGATGGCTGAGGGCCGACGCATGGGACTGCACAGCTCACCCTGTAGCATGATACTGACTCCATTTTATGGTACACCTAGACTCCATTTTGAACATAACAATTCAGGCCTCAGTAGCACAAGCGGCCTGCAGGGCGGCACCTCTCCCCACCCGACCGCCACAGCGAGCCAACACTTCCCCCGCCCTCCTCCCCATGGCTGCTCAGCTGAAGGCCCGTTCTCACGGGAGACCAGGCGCGAACAAGCTACATTACAAACATTGTATCTTTCTCCTTCCACAGTCCATCATTAACCTGCAGATGACTGGGCTGAAGTTGGGGCTAAGAAAAACAGACTGCATCCATAAAACTTGTCTTGTCCCCTCGCAGACCCCCACACTTATGATATATGCTGTGGATAACCTCCAACCCTGTTCCCTGTTTGAAGTCCCAGACATGTATGTTAAGCCTGTGTGCCACCCAGCCCTACCCATGCTGCTAAGCCATCTGTAAGAACGATGAAAGAGCCACGAGTCCAAAAGGCTGACTGTGCATATTAAAATGGGACGACCCTCGCCCTACTCAGAACACCCACATGTGAAGGTATCAAATATATGAATATTCTAACTTGCCATTACTACTCAAGGGTTATTGTTGCTGCATAAGATTTAAAAGCAATGTGTGATATCCCTAAGTATGATATGATTTCCATAAATACATAAGACCACAAGTAGACAACTAAGTGTTGCAATATGTATGGGTCTTTCAAAATAATAAGCACCACCCTTATTAAGGAAGTATCGTTTGAAGTAATTGATTAACCTTTAAGCATGAACACAAGTCTGATTATAAGTCGAATGTTGCAGACTCTTGCCAATGCTAATGTATGCGCCAACCTGGTTGTACCTCACGTTTTAATGCTAGCTTTTCCCATGTGCCCCAGCACCAAGATGTACAACTTTAGCCAAGTGAATGATGTGATTGTGATGCTAACAAAACTTTTATTGATTCTGTAAATATGGTATCCATGAAATACGAAAAGGTGTAATACATGTAGTATTCATAAGCTTGCACGATCATATATATATATATATATATATATATATATATATATATATATATATATATATATATATATATATACATATATATATATATATATATATATACATATATATATATATATATATATATATATATATACATATATATATATATATATATATATATATATACACATGCAATTATACTGGCATAACTCCGTTGTTTATTTATAATGATGTGCATGCCATCCTGTAACGTAGATGCGTGCGAAGTTACAAGGCCATCTCTTCCTTCCCCTGGAGAGCTGCATACTAAGCCCCCACCTTCCTCCCTCCAAGGCCCGGTTGGTGATTGAAGGTCCTTGGTTTATGCATGTTAGAATTACACAGATACACCTCCTTGCTTTCCTGCTGAACCGGCACAAGGTATTTGCCCCCACTCATGCCCCTGGACACAATGCCACCATAAAACAACTGTATAACTCCATGCTCTGGTTAAAAGAATTATGGGCAGCAAGGCCCCACATTCTGCCACCTTTTGATGTACCAGCTATGTGCCCCCTGACCCAATGGTATTCCAGTTCACCCCAACCTTAACTGGTCATGGTGGCAGTTTATTCTCTCTTGTATTGACATACTATAATGAGGTCTCCCCCTAAATCTAACACAGCAGAAGGATAAAAGTATCCTGACATGCGCCCCCTGATAAGGCACCTGGACTCATAATACTGCCATTTAGAATAACGTCTTTATAATGGTGACTTGAGAGCACTTAGAGTAAGGTGCTATTTCTTGTGTGATGTTAGATTAACAACCCATATTTTTTACAGGACAGCATAAACATTAATGTTTGTTGAGCGGGCATAGGTGGCCACAAGGGCAAATGTTAGTTCAGTCAAGATGTATCAACTCGGACAGCTCTTGACCTGACACTCCATCCCGATGAGCCCAGCTGACCCAGAAGCATCATTAAGACACCATGCAGAGTCTCACCAATCAGGAGCCCGACCGTACATATTCTATACTGGACATTCTCTTTTGCCCAATCTCATCAATTCATGTAATCCCTAGCTCCCACGTCATAGATGACGTAGATTTGTAACAAAATGTGAAAGTTTGCAATTGTCTGGCAGAGCGCTCTCAGAGTTTGCAGAGTTCTCTGCTTGCCCTATATTGGTTTGGATTAATCTCTTTAATCTCACCTGCACTTGGTCTTGGTCTCGTTCCCTGCTGGGGTGTGTCCATTATTGACTCTCATTGTGTAATTGTGGAGTCTTAAATGCCTTTTTGGGGGGACGCTCACTTTCAAGTGGTGACCCTGACGTGATTTGTCTTTTCTTTCCTTTTGGCACGAGACGTCCCTGGTCACAGCAGAGATGCACGGCATGCCATCTCAAAAGAGCTGCCCGCCTACGGCAACCGGTACGCTTGGACGTGCGCACGCAGTAGGGCGAGAGGGTACGGGTCCCACTTCACAAAACCCGTAGTACCGTACGCTGGAGCCAGGGGTGATAATTGAGCGTGGGGCAGCACTGCCGGGACGGACCGGGTCCGGAGGCTCTCGAACCAAGACGGACACGTGAGTATCGAGTGCGAGCGATATTAAAAGGAGTCAGACATAGATAATAATATATGAGTTTGAGTTAAATTAAAGGGATACTTGAGGATAAGAGTGGTGGTACTTTTGTTCATTCTTTTCTTTTCTTTCTTTTGCATATGGACATTAGGATGAGTTAAGGAAGTTACAAGGTGAAAAGGGAAGACGGGAACCTAGCTCCGAAAGGGGGTGGAAGGCGGCGCCGCATAGTGCTATCTTGATTAGTACTCGGAATTAGAAGTAAAAAAAAAGGTAGGAGTCTTGTATAAGGAGAAATCTCGGAGTAGAATTTAGCAATGTTTTAATTCTTTTTCCTCTTTTTTTAAAATCTATGGGAAGACATTCAGACAATTTAAGGCTTAAAGGGTGCAACTGGTTGAAGTAAAAGGGATTAATTGGATAAAGAACAGTGTAGAACAAGAAAGGGAGGTATATGTTACATGTTGTATGTAAAGCGTTTGTCAAATCAATGTCATGTATTTAACATGTTGTGTTTATTTTGTGATCACAATGTTTTGGTGAATTGATAAAATGATTGTGTAATGTTTCAATGAAAATTGGTCATTGTAAGTGTGACCCTTCAAAATTTGGTACGAAGGGTATACAAAAGTGGTATATTAGCAGTAAAATATCGCCATTACCATCAGTGTGTACATAACGCCCACCCAGAAAAAGAGTACTAAAAGGGGGGTAACAAACGGAAGAGTAACATGGGGGCGGAAACACCTCTAGCCCATATTTGCCAAAATTTACCAGGATATGCAGAACGTATAACAAAATACCATGACCAATGGGTCAGGGAATTAAAAGGGGAAGGGCTACCCCAGGTATGGCCCCAAGGAGAATCTTTTGATAAAAGCGTGTTGGACATGGTAGCCACATGCTTGTTTGTGAAATATAAAGGAAAACAATTGCAGAATAGAAGAGATATTCGACTTATGGAGGTTATTTGAAGAAGTGCCTCCAATTAAAAGAAAGGAAACAACAATGGAACAGATTGCATCTCCCCTGGTAACAGAAGCTAGTGAGAAAGGGGGCAAAGGAAAGGAAGGGCCAGTAGAAGTAACACGAATATATCCCCTTTTGAATAAACCAGTGCCCGCTGAAGGGTACAGTGACCCAGTGTATGTGTCAAGACCCACCCCCACAATTCCTAATCTGAAGGGGACTTAGATTTCTACTGGGATGAGTTCCAGAAGACCAGAGTCTAGGATAAGATGAATCTTTCCCTATTTTTCTATTTGCAGCTTCCTGCACGCAAATGATCCATTTTGCAGAACATTAAATTTGAAGTTGGATTTTCAGCAACTTTTGTTGATTTGCTCATTTGCTCATTTCTGAACCTCACAGTGTTGTAGATGAAGCCTATAATTTGTTTGTAAATTGGAAGGAAAGGGAGATGGGCTAGGGTATCAGGTTTTTGCAAGAGAGGGTGTAAGAGTTTGGGAACACCAACATGCAGTTTTCAATGTTTGGATAGCTTTGATTGAACTTATTCCAAAAAAAGTCTGCAATGTCTTGTATCTGTTATGTTATCTGATTAAGATTTGTACCAAACACCACTACCGTTGGCATGGTCTCCAGACCCATTGGTGAATCTGGGAGAGTGGGTGGACTTGGTTTGTTGGGAGGAGAGAGAATGCTGGATTGCATTGTTTTGTGTTGAGGTTACGGATCAAACGTACCCAGAGCTCTGCTTGCGGCATCTAACAACTCGGCTGAACTCTTTAAAATCTGCAAGGAACTGGCCAATCCTGCCGCAGTCTCTACCTCTCCTGTCCCATCACAGGCCCTCTGCACGGCACTGGCTTCTCACTTCATTTCTAAAACCCAGGACACCCTGTCCTCACTCTCCTCCTATGCCCTTCCTCTCCCTACTCCCTGCTCTTCCACTGGCCCCTCTGCAACCACCTCTCCTCCCTCCTTCTCTGCCTTTCCCTTGTTCTTCGCAAACAAGGTTTCTAGACAAGTCCGATCTATGAAAGTCTCATCAAATCAGGCTCACCCCTGTTCCTCCAAAACCATCAAGGACCACGTTGATTCCCTGGCTCCTGCCCTGGCTGACTTCTGCAACCACTCCTTCACCACTGGAGTATTCCCATCCCCCCGAAGCACCCCCTTGTGCGCCCTCTTCTTAAAAAACCCTCTGCTGACCCTTCCTGCCTGGCTAACTATCACCCAATCTCCATCACTCCGTTCATGGGCAAGCTCCTGGAGAAACATGCCATCTCCCAGCTTAATCTCCACATTGAATCTGTTGGTTGTCTTCATGACCATCAATCTGGCTTCAGATCTGCCAGAAGTACGGAAACTGCTCTCCTGAACATCCGTGAAGACTTGCTCTCCAACTTTGACTCTAACACCCCCTGTGTCCTCATCCTGCTTGATCTCTCTTCTGCCTTCGACACGGTTAACCATGCCATCCTGCTCAACCGTCTCCGTGATAATCTGGGTATTACTGGTCAGGCACTGGCGTGGCTGACTTCTTTCCTCTCTGACCAACCCTCCCAGGTACAACCCGGTCCTTCCTCTCTGCTATCTTTTCTCTACCTGTGGTGTTCCCAAGGGTTCTAACCTCTCTCCCTGGCTGTTCAACCAATTCCTGGCACTCCTTGCCCACCGCATTGCCGCTCTCTGCCCCAACTTTCAGTGCTATGTGGATGACACCCAGCTCATTCTCAGGCTGCCTTCGGCCACCTCTTCTCCTTCTCTCATTTCTGTAAGACTGAGATTCTCTTCATTGGCACACCCACTCCTTCCTTTCCTGTAACTCTCTGACCGACCTCTCTTGGCCCCCTTCCTGCTCCCACCTGCAAGGCTAAGAACCTGGGGGTCTTCTTTGACTCCACACTCTCTTTCTCTCCTCACATCTCTGAGAAGTCACACTACCAGCTGTACCTCCTCAGAGGTATTCCTCCGTTCCTCTCCTTCCCCCAGAAGCTCTCTGTCTTCAGAGCTCTGGTTCTCTCTAGGCTGATTTACTGCAACAGCCTCTTTCTAAATCTGCTTGCCTCTACTCTCCACCCTTTGCAACTCATCCAGAACAGGACTATGAGAATTGTCCTTGGCCTCAAGCCCAGGGATTGTATCCCTCCAGGTCTGAAATCTCTGCACTGGCTCCCAGTGGCTGCGAGGATTAAGTTCAAAACCCTATGCATTGTCCAGAAGGCCTTCTGGGGCTCGGGCCTCAATACCTTCAATTCTCTCTTCCTAAATATCTTCCTTTGCGAGCTCTTCGCTCATCTGCCTCCAACTCCCCAGGGTCAGTCGCTTCTCCAAGCAACGAGTTGGTGGTAGATCTCTTTCTTCAGATGGGGCCTCCCTCTGGAACAGCCTCCCTGCCCCCTTAAACTTGAGGAGAATCATCTCTGGTGTCGGAAACACCTCAAAACCTTTCTCTTTGCTTCTGCTTCCTCTCCTCCTCTCTCCTGCTGATCTCCTGACTGTAACCGGATCTGCACTGGATTACCTGTACACCATTTGATCTCGGACCCAGGTCCCTCCCCCACCAGTCTCTCACACCTGCACTGCCTGCCGGCAACCCTCACACTTGGGGACTGTTTCTGTATCCCAACAGTCCCCCTACCAGCACTTGACACTTGCTGTCTGCACCTCCTTGGACTTGCCACTTGCTGGCCGTTACTTTACTTATTGTTATTCGTCTAATCCCATGTACTGCACTGTCCCTTCCCCCTTCCGATGAACTTGTTTGATCTTAATGACACCTGACATAGTAGGATCGTTGTCTGTCCTCCCTCTGTTCCCCCTCCCTTGCCTTGTTGCGCCTTGAAACACTTGTGTATTTGCGCATTATAAATGCCTTATCATATCGTATCATATCATATCATATCATATCATATCATATCATATCATACATGAGATTGTAGGAGGCATTGAAGGCTTTGTGTCCAGACGAGTGGCCTCGTGCTTAATGTGCAGGCAGGTGTTGTTATTGGTTAGAGGTTTACGTTTCTGATGTTTTAAGTTTTGGGAGAGTTTCTTTTAAAGTTGTGTGTGAGTGGCTGGTTTGGGTTTGTGTGTGGTGGGTAAGGGGGTGAAATTGTGTCAAAAGATTGGGATTTCTGTAGTTCTTTGAATTATTGGTCTTGCTATTGTCTGCATTATAGTGAGAGATGTATTTCCTTACTGGTTTATGGGTGTCAATGTCCTATGTTGAGGTTTACATATTTTTGGAGACCAGGAAGGTATTTTTTTAGAGTTTTGGTAGTGCCATGATGTGATGTCTTCCAGTCATTATAGTTTCATGAGTATTGTGTGTTGTGTTTTAGGGGGATTGCCAGGAGCCGGGTATTCTGTGCCTTGAAGTCAAAGTATTGAATAGTATTGTTTCCACTGTTTGATGTGTTCAGGGCAAACTGTCTGTCTGTTAAGCATTTAAGAGCAAGGTTTTTCGACTTCTTCTGAATTTCTGGCAGTCCTGAATGATAAAGAATTCCCTTGGTAACTTGTTCCAATGTTTGGCCACCATAGTGGAAAAAGTTGTGTCGCTGTGTCTTTCTCTGCAAATTTGCCTGGCCTCTAATATTCTGTTGTTTGTTTATCTTAGGTTTTTAGATGATTGATAGAGTGAGATTTTGTTTCAGAGGAATTCTGCTCCTTGACCTTCAAGTGATCTCTGGGCAATGCAGAGGGCCTTCATTTGGATACTTTTTGGATTTGCAGCCAATGGAGTTTTCTGACAGCTGGGGTTATGTGTTCCCTCATACTGAGTACTTGTAGTAGTCTAGCTTCTGTTTTTTTGATCCATTGAATATTTTGTGAGATGGTCTTTCATAATTAGGTAAATGCTGTTTGCGTAGTTCATTTGTTGATTTTACAAAGTGTCAGAAGAGATGAAATCCAGCACTCGGTGTGCAAATGAAAGGTAGGGCATACTCTGTTGAATGGAGTACATGTGGTAGAAGTACTTTTTGACTATTCATTCAAGTTTGGGTTCTATTGGGAGTTTGTTGTCCTTTAAAATGCTGAGGTTCTTGATCAATTTAAATTGTTTAGGGCAGTTACCCATTTCCAAAGCAAATGGGAGAGGTGTTTCAAGTGCAGTGTGTGGTGACGCTGTCATTATTTTGTTTTGTCTATGTTGATTTTTAAAAGGTCGGGCGTCATCCATTTGCTTATTTGTTTAAGGCAATTGCTGAGGGTGGTGCTGAATTTTCTGTTGTCAGTCATTTTGTATATGATTTGTGTGCCACCTGCACAGTTGTAACAGATGAGCCTATAAAATGATATGATCTTCATCAAAGGGGTAACCTAGATGTTATAAAGGAGCGGAGTGAGAAATGGAATTCCACAGTGATTGGGTCATGGAAGGAATGAAAGGGGGGAGCCAGGTGATTTCTGTTCTGTTTCTTATGAAACATCTCATCCATTGTGGATTTGCGTCATGGAGTTTGGCTTATTCAAGCATTCTAATCAGTGCAAGAGAGCAGTTCATTAATTTGTGAAAGTAAAAAGCTAGTGATTACCTGTTAAAGGTCTCTTTGTAGATGTTCCAGGGGCAGGGGTGAATTGGAGGGGCGATTGTATTGCTCATTTGCACCAATTTCTTTAAGTCTGACTCAGATATTGGTTTAAAGATGTTCATAAAGGATTTGTAGGCTGAATATAATGTATCAGGGTTTGAATGTTGCTTCATGTATGTTCCTTATTGCATCATTGAATGTGTGCTGTATGTTTAGAGCTTTTCTTTTGTCCAATTGAGGTTATTGTCTCAGCCATGAAAAGCTTCACTGTTAGGTTGATTGCAAATTAATCTCAGATAGGGGCTGTGATGTCAAATGTGGGAAAGATGGGATCTGCCTTCCTCTTAGACCTGGAGGCAAGCATCCTGGAGTTGATTACCTTTCTGGTGCTTTTGGGTACCAGAGTCTGCCGAGAGAAACCCTGTCAATACAGTGTCAGGTTAAAGTTGCACCATATTTTCCATGCAATGGTTCAACTCTTTTACTATGTTAATTGTATCCACTCACCCCATGAGCACTTCGTGGTTACATATTCTGATGTGACCTACTATTTTAGGATCAGGGGTGGTAACCATGAAGAGCCACTCACATACACAATACTACAATGTAAATTATCTCCACTCACCCCATGAGCACTTGTATGGTTATATATTCTGCTGTGATCTACTATTTTGTGATCAGTGCGTGGCAGCCAGGAAGAGGTATCATATACGCAATGCTCCCCTTTGTCCTGCTGCACACACCGCCAGAATCGAGCAGGATCTCTCCCCACCGCGACTCGTGCTGCCAGAGCAGCACGGAGGCTCTTCCGCTTCGAGGTAAGCCCCAGGGCTTAATTGGAGCACTGAAAGTCTACACTCCTTTCTGCCAACCAAATCTAGGCTAAATTCAATTTTTAACTGCCTCATTTCACACTGCAAAACTGATTTGGAGATTCAGCAGTTTTGCTTTACTCACATGTAGTTGTCCAGTAACATTTCCATGGTTCTCACTGTAGAAAAGCATTTGTGTGCCTTACTAAGATGGCGGCCTGAGAATAAAGATTCAAACAGCTGTTTGAATACAGCCGTTGCTGATTGGCTGCTGACTACAATATCCAGCCTAACAGACGACCGGTAGGCAGAAGCCGGCCCCTTTTGCTGAAGGCACCGTGCTAAGGCGCCTGTTCTGAGCCTGTTGGAAACGCCGGACGCTGGAGGGCAGAAAGCTGTATGTTCCCTGATCACCTTATGTGCTATACGATCCCTGGTGATATTCACCATAGGGCCACAAACTAATTGTCCCAGCAACCTGCAAAGCATATCATTTCGCTACACGTGCTCTGACGCTCTGTGAATGACCACTGCTGTGTGCACCGTGAACAGTAATGAGGTATGCCGATCTTCGCCGTGTTTACTCGACCTGTGACTAGAACATCCTACCCATCTATATCGTTCAGCCCACTTGACACCAACTATACTAACACTAAGCCCTGTTTATGCTAATACCACATTACTTCCACCAGTCCATTGCACCGTGCCTACTTTGCGTTACTAACTATACCGTTACATAGAGGATTTAAAACTGTTACATGACAGCGCCTTAACGTATTTCGCCTATGTGGTAGTCTTATCCTGCACTGTTTTTAACTGTGTCCCAACTGAAAATGCTACATTGAATCAGGGATTATGATACCTGACCTACTCTTCATGTCATAGGGATGTTATTAAAGTACTGTATGATTTGCTATTGCTAAACAATACTGCACACTGAACCCTACCCTAAGGGATTATCGGTGCACTAGTGCAATAACTTTCCTTGTTACCTTCATTAACTGTATAGCAACTTTCTGTATGTAAATACGTTGTGCCACTCAAGGTGTTGTACCCATGAGGCTGTGACTTAGTTCTTATACAGCTCTATGTGCAGTACCTTGCTAATACCTAGCAGACCTACTTTGCTCTGTGCCTAGATTAACTGTGACTGCATTGCTCAATACTTTGCCTTGTCTAGTGTGCCTATCTGTTCTGTGTCTAGCGAGACTGTGACTGCAATAGGTGTACCACTCTACTACTGTCATACGTGCCCTGCCATTATGCAACAAATACACCTATGCTATCTATGCATTTACCTATACTATCTGCATGCCAGCTCATGCCCTTTTAGACCCACCTCTATAATTGCCCTGGATGATCCTGTGTGTCTCTACTATAATCCACTGCTGCCACTTATTGCTACGGCTTGGCATTCCCACCTAACCTTCACTGGTTCTGACTATTGAGGCCCACGACACTCCATGAATCAAACAGACTACATGGTCTATCCTCAACGTGGCCTACTAGCATTTCTTAGCCAATGGCTTCCTTAATATGTGACTGCTAAAACTGAGATAGATCTTGCACACCTGAATTCATCTGCATGCATGGCTAATAAAGAAGCCTCTCTGCTTTGGGATCACTATTACCGCTGACCCCTATCTAATCTAAGTAGCTATCCCGAATCTCAGTGCCTTAGCCAATAATTCGGGGCATACTACCAGTACTATGCACGCCTTTACCTACCTGCTCTTAAAAGTGCTGTACACTATATTGGCTGGTCGCCATCAGGCCAAGACTGTTATCTCTATAGACTTAGTCCACCAGCATCCAGATATGTCCAAAAACTCCTTGGGCCTCATTACGACCCAGGCGGTAAGTTACCGCCTGGGCCGTGACTTTACCACCATGGTGTAAACTACATTTACGCCATGGTGGTTGGCAGACTTACCACCCCATTCCGACCTTGGCGGGGCGGTAAGTCCCCAATCCCCATTTACCCTTCCCCATTCCCATTTTTGCCCCATAGGGCATAATGGGAGTGGGGAAGGCGTTAATTACGCCACCGTAAATTACGGTGGCGTAATTAACTCCATGGTCCCTTAGCGCCATGGATTTTAACACCTGCTAAAAGCAGGTGTTAAATCCGCCATGGCGCTAAGGGACCTCGTACTCAGGCGGTAAGGGTCGGCGCTGTTTACGCTGCCGTAAAACCCTTACCGCCTGGGTCGTAATGAGGCCCCTTATCTCTACCTGGGATCAAACCGACAACGTTCTTGCCCCTGCTCAAGTATGATCGCCAACCTGTATTTATTAAACCTACGAAATTTCTTACTGAATTGAAAATAAATACTAATCTCTCCTACTCAGAATATATGAGTGGCATGAACCCTTACCACCTACCACCTGTCAACCTAGTTAGCAATAAATCTTCCACTAAAGCTAAATTACCCTGCTCTACAAGAATTACCAAAGCTAACAAACCGTGTTCTACAAGAACTATAAACATCACATTTGGCTCCAGACTAACTAGACCCCATGACCCACTGGACAGCATTCTAGACAAAGCAACTCTTCCTATAACGGGGAATAACCATAAATGCCTTTACTAAAAACAAAGCTCTAGACAACAATCATAGAACTAAAATTAGAGACACAAACAATAAGAGCGGAAGTCAGAGTAAAACGAGCGCCATCCTGACCAATACTAATACTCCTACCATTAAGGGTGCTCTAATCAACGCCATGTCATTGGTGGCTCATGCTACCAACATAGCCGACTTGATCATGGCTGAAAACCTAGACTTCCTCGCAATAAATGAGTCATGGTTACATGCAGCTGTAGGCCCTGCCGTCTTACTTGCAGTACCTGACAACTACAATATCATAAGAGAAGACAGAGTAGACTCCAGAGGCGCAGGCATTGCCTTCATTACTAAGTCCAACCTAGGCACGAGAACAGCCCCTTTGCCTACTGTCACGTCCTGTGAACTACTCACGATTAAAATACCTATTTCTAACTCTCGCACCATATCTGCCATGTAAGCTACAGACCTCCAGGGCCTTTTGTCTTGTTCGAAGAAGATATCAGTACAATAATATCTGATAATACTAAAGCCACCTCACAAATACTACTGCTTGGAGACTTCAACCTAGGTTTCAACAATCCTAATGACCAACAAGCTCTAGTAGTGTCTAATATGCTCACTGAATTTGGTTATACCCAAAGAGTGACCCAGCCCACCCATGACAAAGGCAGAACATTAGATTGGGTAGCTGATCTCAACTGCAAAGCCTCAATCACCTCCCTACCACCTCAATCCTGGTCTGATCACTCTCTAATCTCCTTCAACTTCTCTGCCAATATCCCCACCACTAAAGCCAATTCAATAGCACCTCTACTCCTCAGGAGGAACAAAAAGAATATTACTGTGGACAAGATTCTATCACTTGTTATCCTCACCCTCAACTCATTGGGCCTCATTAAGACCCAGGCGGAAAACCATGGTGCTAATAGCACCATGGTCCATGCCGGTAACTTACCGACTCCGCCATGGAGAAAGGGGGAATTACCACCCCATTACAAGGTTGGCGGGCGATAATTCCCCCTTCCTCCATGGCCCTTCCCCATTCCCATTTTTGCCCCATAGGCCTCAATGGGAATGAGGAAGGCGCTAAGTACGGTACCGCAAATTGCGGTACCGTACTTAGTACCAAGGTCCCTTTGCGGGTCCCGACTTTAACGGCTGGTGTAGACCAGCCGTTAAAGTCGGGACCCGCAAAGGGACCTCGTAATCAGGCGCTGATGAGTTAAAGGCGCCGCAGCCTTTTACGGCGCCTTTAACCCATTAGCGCCAGGGTCATAATGGGGCCCATTGTCAGATACTTCTGATCCAGATACATTAGTAGATATATACAACACTACCATTTCTAAAGCCTTAGACAGCATCGCTCTGCTTAAAATGTGGAAAAGTAAACCCAGAGCTCACCTGAACTCATGGTTCACTCCTCAATTAAAAGACTTGAGAACGGAAAAAAGGAAAATGGAACTCCTATGCAGACACCTACCTACTGAGGAGAATAAAACAAACTTGTTTAATATCTCTGCCAAATACAAAAAAAGAAATAATACATACTAAACAGGACACCTACAACGACAGGATCAACAAAGCTAGTTCAAGTACTAAGGAACTCTTTATTATTCTAAGAGAATTGGAAACCCCTATTGCCCCTACTGACACTTGCGTGAAGGATAAACTCTGGTGTACCAACATCCAGAACACCTTAACTAATAAAATTGCCCACCCCCAAAATAAAATCGCAGGCAAAAGTGGGACCTTACCGAATTACAGAGATTTGGCACTTTTTGTCTCTAAACTAATGAATGCTTCATTCACATCTGGCACTGTACCCAGTAATTTAAAGGAGTGCTGGGTCTTACCACTCCTAAGAAAACAATCTCTGGACCCTGTTATACCTACAAATTATAGGCTGATCACAACTGTGCCATTCTTATTAAAGCTATTAGACAAAAGTAGCCTATCTCCAGATACAGGAATACCTAGAGACCAATCACCTCTTAGGTGTCCGACAATCAGGTTTCAGGCCTCAACATGGCACTGAAACGGCGTTGATTGATCTAAAGACCCAGATCGATGAACTCAAAGCCAAGGGGAAAATTGCCTTGTTACTATTCTTAGATCTGTCTGCCGCCTTTGATTTGGTGGACCACAAAGTATTATGCAAACACCTTGTCTCAGCAGCCCATTTTTCTCAGGACGCCATAGCATGGATCCCATCATTTCTAAACAACAGGACCATGATAGTCTTTTCTCCTCTCCTTCAGCGGCTGCAGACACCATCACAATAACATATGGAGTGCCTCAACAATGTATAATATGTTTACGAAGCCTTGTCATCCAGAACAGGACTGCAAAATTTGTCCATGGCCTCAAGCCCAGGGATTGTATCTCTCCAGGAATGATATCTCTGCACTGGCTCTCAGTGGCTGCGAGGATTAAGTTCAAAAACCTCTGCATTGTCAGCAGGCCGTCTGGGGCCTGGTGCCTAAATACCTCCAACTCTCTCTTCCTAAATATCTTCCTTCTTGAGCTCTTCGCTCATCGGCCTCCAACTCTCTCAGGGTCAGTCGCTTCTCCAAGCAGTGAGTTGGTGTTAGATCTCTTTCTTCGGCTGTGGCCTCCCTCTGGAACAGCCTCCATGCCTCCCTGAAACCTGAGGAGAACCATCTCGGGTTCCGGAAGCACCTCATGACCTTCCTCTTTGCTTCTGCTTTCTCTCCTCCTCTTCCCTGCTGAATTCTTGACAGAAACTGCACTGGTCACCTGGCTACCCTCTGATATCGGGCCCAGGTTCACTCCCCGCCAGCTGCACACCTGCACTGCCTCCCGGGCAACCCCTGCATGTGGGGGCTGTTTTTTTTTATGTATCCCTACACTCCTGAACCAGCTCCTGACACTTCATGTCTGCACTTACTCCTACACTTGCCACTAGCTGCCTGCACTTTTTACTCTGTTGTATTTATTTTATTTATTCTTTACTGTTGACCCTATGTATGGCACTGCCCCTCTCCCTTCCCCCGCACTTACCCTCTCCCCTTTCTCCTGCACTTGACTGATCTCAATGTAACCGGGCCTACTAAGATCGCTGTCTTTGTCTTCCCTCTGTCCCCCCTCCCTTGCCTCGTTGCGCCTTGAAACACTTGTGTATAGGCGCGTTATAAATGCCATATCATATCATATCATATCATTGTTTGACAACTTGGACCATGTGGATGTCACCTACACTAACTATGCAGATGACACCCAGATCCTCATACCCCTCACTGGAGACTATGAAACGGATGTGGCCCTAGTGAATAAAATGTATCTAATCATCCAGGCATGGGTGGCCTCCCACGGTTTCTGCCTGAATGTGCGCTTTATAAATCACTAAAAACAAACAAAGCAATACCACAATGTAAATTATCTCCACTCACCCCATGAGCACTTGCATGTTTACATATTCTAATGTGACCTACTATTTTGGGGTCATTGGGAGGTAGCCAAGAAGTGCCACTCTCATACACAATTCCACAATCGAGTAAGAATGGCATTTAAGATTGCTCATTGGATACTGCTGCACGCTGAATCCAGACAATATTGTCTTACATATGAGCATAAAACATATTGGTTTCCCAACTGTTCAACATGCCTTCATGCAAGACGACACAGTGACATGCTACTAATTAATTTCTGCTCATGTTTTAGAATGGTTAACATAAAGTAGCATCTTGCTAAAATGCCGACCTTTACCAGGGTGAAGACGAGCATTAACATTGTAAATAATACAAGGCCACCATCTTCTGGACGCTTTTCGTAAGTAGTACGTGTGTGGATCTTACGAAAGTGGCTGTGTATTCCTTGTCACCCATTGGGGGCCCCAGTGATTTAGAATGTATGCTGGCTAGGAGTGTGAAGAATAGTTGTGTCAATAGAGTTCAGGTGCTTGAAGCTGGTGTGCGGTGCAGTATTTATGCAGCTTTGTGTATGAACAGTACATTGTCATGCCATGTGATGAGTAGTTACGCCAACAGTACTCAGGTGCTAAAGATGCTGTGCAGTACAGTAATTATGCAGCTTTGTATGTGTGCAATGCACTGTCGGGCCACATGATGCAGCCTTCATTCTTTTTACATTCCCGTTGTAAGCATAATTACACTGTGATTGTATTTACACTACTATCCCTCCTTTTGGTGTCAGGCATGTGGTTTGCCACGGAAAGTTTGTAATGCTTGCAGGTTAGGCTAACATGCATTACAACCAAAAAGCCTCCCATCCCAAATCATGGATCACCTCCATGAGTTTTTGGAGTTAATCAGAAGCTGAGATCCTGCAGTCCAAAGCCGAGGTTCAGAGTGCTACATGTGTTGGAAACCATCTGAGAGAGGGCGGGTGGTGGGGGCGAGTCGAGGTTCATGCAGGAGATCTTTCTTGAACTGTTTCCTTGCAGACCTCAACAGAGGGATAGGATAGATGATAAAGTAGCAGTTAGAGTAGATGGGGGAAATGAAGAGCACCATGCAGAGAGAGAGCAGAGAGATGGAAAGGGGGAAAAGAGAGGAACAGAGAAACTGCACAATGCACGACAAACTCACCAGACTGCCTAGCGGCAAGACAGGCACAGACAAATCAGAAACACGAGAAAGGAAGTACAGACCAGTGAAGATAGACCTAGGGCAGGTAAATTGTCAAGTATCACGTTGATCCAAAGTGGGTGGAAGACAAAGCAATCACAGTGCCGGGGATCTAGCAGAAGGCCCTAGAATACAGGGCCAGCAGTGTGCTGCCTCACTCTCCCAGTCAGAGAGCGTCCAGCCAGAGATAGCGGTCAGAGCATAGGGACCCTATCGTTGCAGGAAAATCAGCAGGGCATCCATTAGGACATTTAACCAGCAACACAATCAGATAGGCTCTTCTGATTCACAACTGGAAGGTCTCTGGAATGCGAGGTCACTGCAAGCCGACAAGCGATTCCCCAGTTCTCCGGGTCACTGTCTCTCCATCTGCATACGTTTCAGCATGGTTGCGACTCAGAACGGGGAAATAAGCAATGAAAGCGCTCGTACGAGCGGGAGCCTCATCTGTCTGCGGCCATCTTGCTTGTTGCACCGGAAGTCACACAGCTATTAAGCATCCCCACAACCTGTAAATCGTGCAGCAGCTCCTACAAAATGCACTGTTCGGACAGTACACAGTTATTATAGCTTTAGGGCCTAATGATGTGCAGATCAGGAGGCAGATGACAATATACAATACGCAGCAACCACATTGGGCTGTTACCTTGGCAGCTTCTCTTCCCAGCAGCTGCAGCCACCAGTGAATCCTGAGCTCTAGGTTTCCAGAATGGGGTATTAGAATAAATACTTAGCACTTACTTCCTGGGTCTTCTTTGCTTCTTGTAGTGTGAACAGATAAGTAGATGAGAGGCTAATTATATAGGTTTTTTGGGAGGGTATTCCATCCGTGCTGCTACAATGTTTCAGTGGAAAACAGCATCCTGAGCGACTGATGGTGGAAATAGCTGGTATGGACTCCGTTTCCAGGTGACAAGCACAGCACTGGTAGCGAGGTCTCAGCCTATAGGGCTCATATCAGGTTCAGTGCAGCAGGGAGCTAGGCATAGGGCTTTCCAAATTGTCGGCAAGGAAAGGAGGAGGGGCAAGTCCGCGCAAAGCCAGAATTCCTGTAATGTTAGCAGTGGGGGGCTCCTGGCTACAAGATCCCACCGTGTGCTTAAGCCTGGAGCCTCAACCGGGGGCCTAGTGAATGATACTACCTGAAGCCCTGCACTTATTAGTTGGTACAGGATCGGGAGAGCGGGATGTTCTCTCCGGTGGTCAGTCAGGGATCAGCACCCGTCTTCGAGCTTGTTAGTGGATTCTGTGTCCTTAACGCGCTGGTCCGGTCTAAGGTTCCTGTGTCGCGTAGCTGCCAGCCACCATCTTGTAGTTGAGCTCGCTGTCCATTGGGTGCTGTCAAAACTCCAGCTGCCACTCCCCGCTACGTTCCCCCGCATCAGCGTATATTTTTATATACTTCTGGGAGCAAATGCAGGAGTTCTGAGCATTGTCTCCAGGATCGGGCCAGGAACTCTCACAGAGCCATGCTTTGCACTCCGGCTACTCCCCCTCCTCTCCTATGGCCATAACCTGGGCAAAGCTATCCTTCTTCAGTGTTTGGACATGCCATGGCCTTTGACTTTGGCCTGCTGTTAGTGTGCCAAGTCTTTCCATTACAGCCAGGCCCGAGAGACAACATTTTTTCAATAAGCCAGCAAGGAAAGGCTGGTGGCTTTTTTTTTACATGTCGTTTATATCTTGTTCCCAATTCCCACATCTCCAGAGGGCTGAATAAAGCTAGACATGGGGACCTTTTATTCAGCCATAATACACCACGTATCATGTACATTTAGAAAAGAAAAACACACCAGGGCTGGAACACTCTTTAATTTGTGCCCTTTATTTGCTCAACTAAAAAAAAAAAAAAAAAAAAATGGCACCCTTTAGTTTCCACATCTAAACTATTCAATGCACCAAGGAGCATTATCATTTTCAAAGATGAAGAGGGCCTTATTACACTTTTGGTGGTCAAGTGAAAAATGTTCCTACAGCTATATACTTGGCTCGTAGTAGGTCGGTGTGGGAAGTCGGTGGCAATTCCATTCCCACTATTTTACCACCAATGTTACCCATACTGCCATACTCGTAATGAGGCCCTTAGTTCCTTGTGTACTCATTATCGGAAATTATACATCCTCAGTGTGCCAAAGAACAATTTGTTTAATTGTTAAATTCTTTCATAAAAAAATAAAAACACTTGGTTGAGATGTACAACAATTTCTCACAACAGCCGTATCTGAAAAGTGGGGTTAGAAGGTGCAACTCATCATTAAAAAAGCACTGATTATATTCAGTTTAAAATATTAAAGTTGCATGCAGACTAAGTCATCATTCCTTTGATCTGAGGCGGCCAAAGTGTAATCATTCATTTTCTACTGTTTTCAAAGTCTCTACTCTTATTTAATTGCAACAACATCATTCTGGTATGTGACTCCTCACTTCCTCTCCAAACTACTCATAGGCATGGCTAATTCTCTGCCTGTGACACGCCTACAGGCACATTATTATTATTATTATTATTATTATTATTATTATTATTATTATTATTATTATTATTATTATTATTATTATATTTATTGAGCATGTATCTAGCCTTGGGAAGCAACACAGTGCTTTATAATTCGTATGGGCATCCCCAGGTCAAGGGAAGCTGATCACAAAGTATCAATACAATGGAGTGGGGAGCTAGCAACGGTGGAGAGCAGGTGATTTGTCAGCAAGGGATCTACAGACAACCAGACATGGAAACAGGGAGGAGTAGAGCACCCAGTCTCAGGTTAGGCAGCAAGTAGAGGAGGTGTGGACCTACGTGTTAAAGAGGAGCCATTTCGCCTTCTGAAATGAAGAAGCGAGGGGGAGAGCCTGCCTTTGAAAGGGAGAATGCTCACAGTAACCCCAGGGCATCACGTAAAGCTGAGGTTTTGGGGGTTCGACACTTGTAAAATGCCCTGCTGACTCACCTTCCTTCCTTCATCTCTGGCCATGCTATGCTGGTAATAATTCTTATACTTTTCATTATTATTGATATTATTATTAATATTATTATTGTTGTTATTGTTGCTGCTGTTATTATTTCTATTATACCATTTTTATCATTATTCTCTCTGTACCTACAGCGGCACAGATGTCCTTAATGATGGGCAGCGTCTCCAAGAAGGTGCAAGGTTTTTTTGTTTGTTTTTTTTAAACAGCATAAGGCTATTGTCCCATATTAAGACAGGCAGATTGCTCAATGTAACACACCGGGATGGAGAATTGAGGGGACACACCATTGGGCTTTGCTCTTGTCAACCATGGGCTTTCACCTCCCAAGCCCATGCACCTTTAAATGTCGGTGTGGTCAGTTACCACCTGATAGCCCCTACTATCGGAAAAATAAGTAGCTGAGATGATAGCCTAAAGGACAAAGCCCTATCTATCTGGCTCCCCCAGGGTTCTTCTAAGTGGTAAGATACCATTCCACTACCCCAGGTCTCCTCAATAGAAATATTAGGTAATGTTCCAGTGATAGATACCCTGGTCCATTCTCTCACTCATTTACTCCCTTCCTCTCCTTTCCCTGTGATGTTCCATACTCTTACTATAGCCCACCCAAGCGCCTCCCCTCTCTCCCGCCCTCATTTTACTAATCTCACTCCTCCATGCTCACATCCTCTCACCATGCCACGCCCTACTACCTTCACCCTCCTCACTCTGCTGCTCTCACCCCTCTTCATTCTGCTACTCCACCCTTCCTTAGCCTCCTACTCAGAGATATGCAACCCTGTTCAAGCTTCTAGGCACATAGTGCCCTGGTTACCCGTGGATATGATGCCCCACTCACCCTCAAGGGACATGGTGCCCTGCTCACCCATTTCTACTAACCTCTCCTTCTCTTAAGCTACCTAATACACAAACTCTTACTATTCCCGGACCCCATCACTTCTCTACTGCACCCTTACCCTAACACCCCACATCCTCACCACTCTCTACTATCCTTCATCCCTCCCAACAACCATTCCCTCACCCCACTTACTACCCTCACATCCCTATACTATACGACCCCCTGCTTCCCTCTCACAAACTCCTCTCTACCAATACCTCACCTGTACTCTGTCTCCCTTACCATCTCCTGAGCTCACCCAAAGACCTGCCACTCAGTCGTTTATTCGATTTCCTTATATACTGTGCTTTTCCTGGTTCTGGACATTTTTCCATTGGCTTCAGTGCTCATCTAACACTATATGCCAAACTGTGCGTGTCTTTTCCCCGGGGGGCTGGGTTACACAGGCGAAAAGCTTTTGAAATATTGCTTAGCCCCTCCACCTCGTCCAGCACTGTTTTCTTTGCAGTCTCAGAGGGTTTCTCTGCTGTCTTTCTAGTGTGCTGGAGGTCTGGAAGTTCATTTTTCTTTTTCTGCATTGAGTTGTTTTCCTTTCTGGTGTGCTGGATGCTATTTGGTCGTGGTGAAGTGAATGGTCATACTCCATGTTAGTTGAAAGGTTTCTGTTTTTTTTTTAATTCATTTGGTTGTTCGCTGGATGTTGCAGTGTTTGCAGAGTTGATCACTCCTGAAAAAGAAACTAGAGAACAGTGGCCAGAAACATTCCTGGAAATGTTGTGCAACAGAAGGTGGTACAGGGCTTAACAGGCATTGCACACGTGTTATGTTTTGAGACCCCCCCAAACCTCCTCTCCACCTCTACTACATGGCTGCCTCTCACATATGTCCAGGTAGCCCCATGTTTAATGTCTGAAGGGGTTGTAGGTGGCACCCAGACAGGGCCCTGTACAAACAGGATATTCTAAAAGCTCTTGCCTCTCCTTCTGTTGTATTGTTGTTCTGTCATCAATGATGACAGTATTAATGTCAGCAGTGACTTCATGTATGATGTCATTTTTAATTTGTAATGTCATGCACAATGCCAAAACTGATAAAGTTCTGATGTTTTCGGTTTTGAATTGCAACCATAAAACCCTTTGAACTGATGGCATTTTCTGTGAAAAAGTAACTACACATACACGTCACTGATTTCTTTAATTCTGCAAAGGGACATTTCCTTCTTGTTATATTGTTTACATTTCAAATGATACAATTGTAAATTGTAGAATTTAAACGTCATGGACGAAAATCATAAAACCTGGCTACTGCATGATGTGATAAGCAGACTGCATGGGTGTTTTTTTTATGATGTTCTGCATTGCAAGCAAGAAGCGAACCCCGTTTGAATCAGACCACTGTATAAACAGCCTTTGTATATCTTAATGTAGGGAGTTTAGTAGTTTGACTCTGGATGGGGTTGAGTTTTCTTTAAGCTGTTGGACAATGTCAGAATCCCCTCAAAGATAGGGCAAAGACCCTATTGGGCCCCTACACACATGTGCATATTGAATCAAGAGCGTGAGTCCCCTGCTCCAAGAGAGCAATACTTAGTGAAATGGGTCAATGGGTATGATTGTGGGGACAACAGATAGCTAGACATACTGGCACTACTAGTGTGGATAAACTGACCTGGCAACCAGCATGTTTACTGCACGTGGTGATTTTTATGGGATCCCATCAGAATCCTGAAATCTCATGAGATCTTATTGGCATTTTGGTTGTGTGCCCATTTTGGGTTGTTGGATGTAAATAGCCACACCCAGTACTTCATCCTCCTTGGGATCTGCAGGAAGAAGCACAGGAACTGTTAGTACATATTTTACATTTACTGTAAAGCTCAAACTCTTTGACTGTCATTTGGGGGTTGCCTGGGGTAGCAGCTGCAACACCTGTCTCCCCCTCTAGTACCCCTAAACCAGTCCTTGCTATCCCAAGGCCACGGAAGAGGCTGTGCTAAGAGTAGATATGTGTGCTGCACCTGAAAATGGTGGTTGTAAATGCAGCTAAATGTGCCAGATCTTTTTTCACATGGAATCTAGATCTCGTTAGCTGCAGAAATAACAGAGATGCACGAAAGACCATGAAGCCGCCATCACTAACAGGTTGGCAGTCCATTAGTGAAGAATGACTGAATGGTTGGGTTCAGAGGTGGGGCTGTTTGTGCAGCTCATACGCAATACTGAAGCAACAGGAATGGTATGGGGCTATGCCAAGGTAGCTAGGAATGGTTAAGAGCTTCCTTCAGTACTCAGTGACCATGCAGCATGAACATAAATCTCATCAGTGTTTCTAGTTGTCGTTGTACATCGAGTGAGCCACTGGGCCTGCAATGAGAGGGGTGTTACCAAGTGGCTTCTGCCAGCCATACTGCCTGGGCACTGTGTGACCTGACCCAGATCTGCTGGACCAGCATCACAGGCACACTGTAGATAGACACATGGTGAGATAATGAATGTACACTGCCTTGGAAGTAAACCATCTGTTTCTGAAGCAAAATAAATATATGTTTGGAAGGATAGCTCAGGGGCAACACATTTGCTTTGGAAACAAGAGGATGCAGTGCAACATGGGTTCAGTTCCTGCTCCAGTGCTTAGAATCTGGAGGAGGTTGGCACTGAGCAAGATATAAAGGACGAAAGAAAATAATACAATTGACTTATTCTAGGGTTGATGCCATGGAGGTGCTGCTGCTGTTAACATTTTACAATGAAAAAACCATGCAATTACTGTGAACTGCAACACATCCTACAGCACATCCCCTCTGTCTGCCATCTAACAAAGATAAATGTCGGTTACTTACCAAATAAGCAAAACAGAAAGGTGATAGCTGGAAGGTTTCAAATCATTCATAACCACTGGCACAGCTCTGGGCAACCCTCCAGACCATCATTTTTCATCCTGCCAAGCCACTTCAGGAGGGGAAAGACCATATGCAAGCCAGGCCTGGTCCCACCCCAAAAAGGAGCAGTCCAGCCCAAACTGCTTGGTCACATACCTTCTGCACGAGATCATAGGCATCCCCAGACATGTTTCAACCTCAATTGGCATCATTAGTGAGGAGAAGCTTTGGTATGTAGGCCCAGTGGGCTTTTCGAGGGGCGATGTTGTGGAGCTGCTGCTGCTGTTTACATTTAAAAAATAAAATAACTGCTATTAATATGACCTGCAACACATCCTTCCCTTCTATCTCCCATCTAAACAAAATATATGGTGGGTTACTTACCAAATTAGCAACACAGAAAGGATATGACTGGGAGGTTTCAAATCATTCATAACCACCGTCAGAGCTCTGGGCAACCCTACAGACCATAATTTTTCTGGTTGGACTTGTGTTGGTCAGTTGCTGTTTCCAGTCTGTGGCCAGACAATTGGCAGGCACTGGATGTCTGCACTTTAGGGTTTAGGCCTCTTCGAGATGTTCTGCTGTTTACAGTTTAGCCTGAGTGATCTACAATAGTCCAGTTTGTGTTGGACATCTGCGTACATTCACAGTAATTTGGTAACATGGGCATATACACACTGATAATAATATTACATATGGTGTTCCATTTGTATGAAATTAATATATTACAGTGATATCGCAACCATATTTTTCTCAGTTTACTGAAGAACAATGCTATGTGATGCCACTTCCTGTTCTGTCAAGGGGTGAAAGGCCATGTGCCGTCACTTCCCATGGTGTCATGTGGGGGCTTGGTCAATTGACACCACTTCATGTTGTTCTACCCTCCAACAAATTTACTCCACAATCCAAGCCTGGATGGCCACCAATGGATTATGCCTCAACGGGGATAAAACTGAAATCCTCATTCTCGGTCAAAAATCCATGCAAGCCAAACTAGGTACAACCTATCAAAACTTCTGCATTGACAACTGCATCATCCCAGGCCTTTCATCAGTTAAAACGCTCAGAGTCCACATTGATGCTACGCTATCTATGGATAAACAAGTTAGCGCCATTGTATCAGCCTCCGCTCTGAGTGCCAAACTAATCAATGCCATAAAGCTGTTTCTAACAAAAGACAATTGCCTCTCCATTGCGAGAGCCACAATAGGAGCTAAATTGGATTACTGCAATTCTCTCCTAGCGAGGACATAAAAAAAAACTTAGCCAGACTCCAAACCACTCAAAACAACTCTCTCAGAGTAGCTCTAAGTATTCCTAAAAGAGAGCGCATCTCCAAGCAAGAAAAAAACGCTCACTGGCTACCAGTTAAAGATCGAATCACCTTCACGATTCTCTCCACCGCACACAAATGCATCAACCTAACGGCACCCTCTTACTTATCGGACTCTCTAGTCAGAACACATTCCACTAGACCCACTAGACTCGAGTACACCAACCAACTCACATTGCCACAAATCACCAGGGCCAAGGCAGGAGGTCTAGGATTCCCCTATCTGGCACCTAAACTCTGGAACACGCTACCCACAGCCCTCACAGCGGAAACCTCTCTTCAGGCCTTCCGAAAAAACTAAAAACTACACTCTTCAACTAGCTGCTAGCGTACTGTACATACCTGAGCACTACTATGCTCTCTGCACCTACGTGCTACAAGCCACAATGCCATCTCATGCTGTATGTATTTACGTGACTACTGTAACTAAGATATGAACATCTACTGTAACCAGCGCCACAATGCCCACGGGCTGCTGTGCGCTTAACAAATGTGAATAAATAAATAAATAATAATTAATGTGATGTCATCAGAGGTCAAGGGTCGTGTGCTACCCCAGGCAGTTTGGTGACAATGACATTTCTGAATAAAATGAGAATAATACAAAAAAAAACCTTTGGATTTGGGAACATTTTTGGAACTATTGTCTTTGGGTGGAACATTTATTATTCTAGGAGTGCCAAGGAATATCTGAGGAAATCTGCAATCTTCTCAAGAATGAATAAGGCACAAGCCACAGCAGTTACTTGATATTTACTTTCTCTCTTCATAGGTTAAATTATACTAACTAGTCCTTATATCTGATGTAGCCTTGTTACTTTGCCCTACTGTAACTAGTGTGACCTTAAAAACCTAAAAACTCTAAAAACAGAATACACAGTCAAGAAGTTAAAAACGAGTATTAAAATGTGGCCCCATGAACAGAAGATTTAGCTAGATATGTTCCTGCACACATTAGCCAAATAACTTCCCTCCAACTCATTGCTCCTATACTTGACTCTACCACACTTATACCTTGTGACTAACTTCTGCCCCAAGCCTCATCATAATGGGACAACATTGAGTTTGCCTGCCTTGGCTCTGCAAAAGGTTACCAGACCTGGACCTTAGCCACTTCCCTTATGTTTGTTGTAATATGAAAAATGTTCAAGCACCAGAATTTCTGAGACTCATGGGCAAAAGCGTCATCCACCCTATGTAACCCTACTGTTAGCTGAAATATTAGAAATGGTCTCTAAGCAGGCTAATTGAAGGTGTAATCTTATCCCATGCTTCCTATCCTTAGTACATATGTCACAACGCACTTTGAAGCATAACCTTGCAAGATAACACATTATAAATAAGAATTTGCCCTCTAAGGATTTTGAGTAGGCAAATGTCATGCTGAACGTCTCCTACTTTAGCATTAATTGCATTATCCTGTAATTGTGAGAGCAACATTTTCAGAGATTTAGTGGGCACAGACCTTAACAAATTATACAGTAACTCTCTGATATACAAAATGTTGCAGATTATACTTGTACAATTCTTCATAACAATATTAGGATGAGTTATTCTTCAAAGAATATGTATTGCTAAATAATTATGTCCGTGCAGATTCATGGCATTTTCTTAAATTGCCCATGATATGATGAGGATGATTATTAAAATATAAGTTTTGCTTGCAAAGTATTGTGGGTATGCCAATATTGCAGTGAGTGTTTAATAGATGCACTCCCTCACTTTTACAGAGCCTCTTCAACTAGTATTGGATGCTAACACAGCAGCCAGGGAAGGGTACTGAGGAAGGGCATGGGTGAACACGCTTTGGGGTTGAAGAACAAAATCAGACGTTTCCGCAGTACAGTAAAGGAAATGTATTTGATTGCTAAAGGTAGGAAACTCTAGTAACAATCTACGAAACGGCACCTCAAGTTCCTTTCTATGCTCCGCTGCAGAGGGCTTTCCAATATAATCATGTGTTCTGCTTTTTTTGCCTCTAGCATCCCTATACATCTTGTTTAACTGAAAACAGAGAATTTGAAAAAGTTGTGTTCCTAGTTATGGAAAAAGGCAGTCACTCTTTTGTAGCTCTGAGCATTGCAGCTATTCATGTAAAAGGCAAATGTATGTGATTTAATGTGATGCTCCACAAGAAACCGCAGTAAGGTCCTTGTTGAATGTTGACTAGGCTGTGTTAAGGAAGGGAGAGAAACATCTAAAGCTGTATTATGTGCCCTCTCATTTTACTTCCTATACCAGGGTTCCAAGCAGAACACTGAAAATATTTGACTGCTTAAAGAATCAAGTGATAATTAAGGGAGTAAAAAAATTAATTAGCTATAGAAATAGGCATACTTTATGCTTATTAAAGGATTTATTTCCCAATAAAATTCCTCTTAAGATAGGGCAGTAATATTATTAGAGGTCCTTCCTATGTGACTGCTCTGCTGGTTGTGGATTCGGAAATATTAGAGGAACATTGTGGGTAGGAGCAGAGGTTAGGCTCCTATATGTTGGTTGTTTCCCATTTTTGTTGGGCACTTTTTCCTGTTTTTAGGAAGTGAAAATGGATTTGTGTGCACACCTCTTAGCTGTAAAGCTGATTTCGTGCAAGTGTTGTCGAAACGGTGCTCATAGGACAATGTACTCTGAATAGTAAGTAGAGGCACATGTATTCTGATCATCCTACGCTGATGCAGTTATTCTGATGGAATTGTCACCCTTAAACAAATTGAGATGCATGTTCTCCTGGCCTTTGAAGTACTTCATTAAGCTTGTGAACACCCATTGGCAGGTATTATGACATGCTCCTTTTAATTGCCATTGTTCCATATGCACATTTTCTATCATGTCTGATGTGTTTTGCCAGCCACATTAGTTATGAGAAGTGGTATTTGTTTTTTATAATAAATATGAGTGTTTTTTGCCAATGGCATAAAACACTTTTCTGCATGTCTCTGAGCAGTGTCAACAAATGAATAGCCACAAATAAACCTATTATTTATACTGAGCATACAATACTTTCTTGGAGCTTACATATATTATTCTTTGCACAGTCAAACGTTTGGTAAGTACTGTGGCAAATCTTGAAGTCTTGGACCGACGAGCTCCCTTTATAAACACATTTCAAAATATTTGTTTTACATATATTTTTGTAAAAAGTGCTCTGAGGTGCACCTTTTACACTGATTTGCAAAGAATTGCAGTTGTTGTGAAGGGAAAATACCCTTCCAAACTGTTTTCAGAGAGCATAGCTCAATAACTATGCTTGCGCCGGGTCATTGGCCACGTGCATAATATTGTTAGTCAGTTACGCACATGGAAAATAATATGGGCACAAAAGCCAATCACTGCCTGAGAGCATCTTGAAAGCAGTGCAAGAGTATAATAAAACTAGCTGAATTTACCAGGGATATATTTTGGGAACCAGTGTGACTGAATCTTCATATACCAGTACTCACCTGGGAGCTTTACAGAACCGACCTAATAGGAGTACTATTTTGCATTGCATAATATGAAACACAAAACATATGTGTTATTGAAATATCCTCTCTTTGGGTTTCAAGTCAAAGAGTGCACCCGGCACCTGGGATGCAAGAAGAGCAAGGGCTTTTCCTCAAGCCCTATTTAAGACTGCATTGATCCACAGTGAAGGGATCCCTGGAGGCTAATTTCTACTCTGGGATGCAGCCCTCACAGGTACCTGGGAAGACTGAGGGGAGAATCACTTGGGAGTACATTAAAGGACTGATCAATTGTTGTATCCCCGTTGTCTTTCCATTTCATTACAGGGGCACCTACAATTGAAAAGAAGTCCAAGCCTAGGGATGGGAAGCCTAGGAAAGGACTGCATACAAACCCAAACTCCCTTTTCTCTCAGGGGTTCTGCCTTAGTGATGCTGAAACAGTGAGTTGATGGAATCCTAGTTGGTCATCAAGTGATTCCATGGTGCTAATGAGGGTTTCGGCCAAAATGACCGAATCCAGATGACCTACCCAACCAAAAGTCCGAAAGAAGGTACCACCAAATGCCCGACCCCCTTCTTTCAGACTTTTGATTGGGTGGGTCATCTGGATTCGGTTTAGGGCTGTGGGGGCTGCGGGCGTGTCTGCCCAACCCCTGCTTACTATACTGTGAGCAGGGGTTGCAGGGGTGTCCCCGACAGCTGTCCAGCAGTCCAAAAAAAGGCTGTGGGGGCTGCACGGGTATCACCTACAACTCCCCGCTCACTATACTATACAGTATAGTGTGCAGGGGTTGTACAGTAAAACACTGCTGCTGACCCTACAGAAAAAGGCTGTGGGGGTGTCCCCCGCAATACTCCGCTCAGTGTACTGAACAGTAGAGTGAGAGGAGGTTGCGGGGGACACCCCCGCAGCTGATCCAAAGAAAGAAAATAAAAGGAAACAACCCTGCAGCGCCGGTTCCCGATCGCAGGGACCCGCGAGACGGAACTGAAGGTCAGTAAGGGGGTAGGGGTGGCGGAATTGTATTGGCAGGGGGGTAGGGGTTTGAGCACTTCGGGAATGTTCAGGGGCAAAATGACAGAAGATCATTTCAAACAAATAATCTTCGGTCGTTTCTCCTTCAAACATTTCATCGACGGAAAAACAAACCCAAATTCTCCTGAGGAGTACCCAGGTGAGCATTACAGAGAATGATGCGACAACAATCCTTCAACTGGTTAGGAGCAGCAGCAACTGGTGTATTTCTTACTGAAGGGGCAGCCAAAACAATACAGGTAGTTTTGGGGAAGTTCTTTCTTAGGGACATTGTTTTAGGTTTTGGGTTACAATGGCTCACTTTACAGCACACTTTCTCAGAAATGCTGAGTAGAAAACCTGTAATGATACTATAAGAAACTATGTCCATGCTATCTCTGCCAGTATATGACAGTATCCCTGTAAACAACATGAGTTCTTGCCCGCAGGAGTACAAGGATGAGTGGTGGCCAAGTGCCTATTCAGACCTCACACTGCTACAAACAAGAGTGCTCCCAGTCATAAAAGTAAAAATGGCACAGTTAAGATATATACGTCCTTCACCTTTTGTGGGGTAACATAGTATGAGGGAAGTCTCTACTCTCAAGAAGAGGGATGGGAATATGATTCAATGTATTTATTTATTGTTTGCATTTATAGCGGCGTACCAAACCCTCAGGCATCAGGGCACTAGTTACAGTTATAAGTACATTCATAGGTTACAGGGTTACAAGGTTGATGTTAGGCAGTCATTCAAGAGAACAATGTGTGAAATGCATACATAATGAATGCTTTCTCTAGAGAGGGATAAAGCAGTGGTCGAAGTGTACGAAAAGAAGTAGTGGAACTATGTTCCTTGCTGGCCTGCAACAACTCCCCACAAACCCCATCACTGCGTCCCCTCAGACACACAATACACACACCCAAACACTTGCACCTGCTATTTAAGGGAACGTGCAGTGCACTGAAAGTGCAACTTTCAACTTCTTCCTACACTTTTATTTTAAAACGAAAACAATCCGGAACGGTTTCTTTTTCAAATGATAGTATAGGAGCTGTAAAATGTAATTTAAAAAAGTAGAGGAGCGCCGCTCCTGACCGCTCCCGCTCACTTCGACCACTGGGATAAAGTCAAGCCCAGCCAGCTGTGCAACGAGAAAGCAAGGTAGTTTGGTGAGTACACAGCTGGTTAAATGGGAGCAGCACGAGGCAACTGCAGGGAAATCTGCACCCCAATAGTGAGGGGCAACTTCAGCTGTGAATGTCTTTTATTTTAACACATGTTGATAGCGTCGAGACCCAGAGGTATCATGGCACTAGTACATAACTTAAGTTTACATGGGGTTACATTTACAGCCAAAAGCTGCACATATAGTAATAGGTAGGACAGTTTTGCACATACTGGTAAAGCCTCACCTCATAGAATGGGGTACTACATCAGGTAAGTTGGCAAACAAGAGAGGTAGGGAAAAGGCAGAGTAAGGAAAGTTGCAAGTGAGTTGCAAGTTTGGCATTAGGCTGAGAGACAGAAGGGGCATGATAAGCAGTTAGCACGAGTTGGAGCATGTGGGAAGTCAGAATCGGTAAATTTCAAGTATGTTTTAGGTATAGCACTAGACTAAAAAGTCAACTCCTATAATTTTGAGAGGTGTGAGATGATAGCAATAGGCTAGAGGGAAAAACCGGTAGGTTTACAGAAATGTTGAAGGTTTAGTATTAGGCTAATAGTCGAAATAAAAGGTACATTTCAGACATTTTGCAAGAGAACGATTGACTAGAAGCTTGGAATAGGTAAGTTATCAAGTATGTTACATCTTAGCACGAGGCTATGAAGATGAGTCAGCATATATGACAGAATGAACAATAAGCTGTGGTACCAAGTCGGTGAGTTATCACGCATGTTGCAAGTTTAAGCATTAGACTAACAGACACGATAGGAATATGTAGTGGATAGCTGGCACAGTTAGCAGCAGCTAAGAGATCAGTATCAGTGAGTTTCCAGAAAATGTTAGGGGTTTAGCCCTGGCAAAATATCAGATCAAGTGCATATATGACATTTCGAACTATTTGGAATTTAGAGGCAGAAGAGACCAGTCATACTGGGAAAGCCATGCCCAGAATGATTGGGGGTTACATCAGCTATGCATGTTGTATGTGGTATGGAATGTCTATGTTAATGACTTTTTCGTTTTTTGCAGCTGCAGGACCCCTTTGACTCTGCCTCAGTCGCATAAAAGTAAAGAGGGTTCAGCACGCAATGGGTGACTTGGGAGCCGCAGCGTGGGTAGTTGCAGAACCGCTGCAGACCCGGTGGTAATTTGCAGGGTGGGGGGATGAAAGAGGGAGCAAAGGCGTTGAGGTGAGGGATAAGCCTGCAATGGGCAGTCTTACCTGCCAGAAGGGGTATCAGGGGCATTGATAAGCCCAGCTGGACTACGCGCAGACTACAGTAGTGGGGAGATGCAGCAGAAAGGGAGCCAAGCCCCTCCTGGCCCAGACAGGAAAAGACAGCAGTGAATGTCCTTAGGTAGAGGCCTTTGGTCAGGGCTGGCTCTGATTTCCAGCTCGGCCAGCTCGTGGGATTAGAGGATGCAGATAACCAATGGTGTCACCTCTTGTACAGAGTTTCTTCCCGGGCTAGCAAGCACCCATGGGCTAGATCGGACAAAGCAGCAGCCATCTTGAGCTTCGGTGTATACGAGTACTGGTAAAGGCTGATGAAGGTGCCTTGGTGCTGGGCTGCTCGCCTGAGCAGGGGACATCAATGCAGGACAAGACAGGGTGATAACAAGAGCTAAGTATAGCAGTCCAAAATAAAGGCAAGTTCCAATCATGGTTCTATCAAAATGTATATACTTTAATTAAACATACAGTCTGCAATAATAACTAAATGGAAAAACAATACTCAAAACTCAGCCCTGTGGAAAGGACACAGAATATGCAGAAATAGAGAGATGCAGCACCCTGGTTCGTGAAACAAAGCTAAAAGGCAATAAAAAGCCACACTGGGCCTCATTCCGAGTATGGCGGTAAGGGATAGCGGCCACCGGAAGAGGAATTCAAAATTACCTAAAAAGTATATTGTGTCAAATGATAGACCAAGGGGGTACTTATGAGTCAATAATACCTTTTGCTGCTCTTGGCAGTTTGACAACATCCAACTCGGCACCTTGGTGCAGTTCATGCAGTTTGAATCAGGCTAGAATACAGCAGTCACATTGTTCCATATGTGGAGCAGGTGTTGAGATTGGGTTGAGCTGAAGTTTGTTGCCGTTCGAAGAAGTGTGGATTGTGATGGCCACCAGGGTCAGTTCAACTGTCAGTTAGATGGTGGAAATGTTGGTCACTAGATGCACAGCTTGATGCAAGTAGCTCAATGTTACCTTCTAGGGTTGTTCTTAGATGAAGACACCATGGTCGTTTCAATTATTAATGAAGATCGGCAACAAAGATGTTGGCTGTTCAAAAGGCAGTTTGAAGTGGCGTTCAGCAAAGTGCAGAATGTGAGGGCCACCAAGGTCAGCTTGAAAGTCTGTTTGATGGCAAAGATGCTTGTGACTGTACATGCAGTTCATGGCCTTTGGGGTCTGGTCAACTGTTGATGAAGATTTATCAATGAAGATGCTGTCATTTTGAAGGCTGCAGATGCAATAATGAGCTTCATGTTTGTACCAAGGCAATAATGCACTCAACTGGCATGATGCAGCAACAAACGGATTGGTGTGTGCAGTACAGTGGCCTGAAGAACAGTTACATAGCAAAGACAACTCCAGATGGTCCTTTGGTTTGACAGGGTCAAACAGACTCAAATCATGTCTCTCAGTGGTTTGACAGTAAAAACACAGTGATCCTGCTGTCTTTCATTCTCAGGTTGTTGGTAGTCCTAATCCAGGGACTCAATGATAGCCTTTATCCTTGTTCTTGGGTGCTCAACAACGGTTAGGCTTGCACATTCCTAGAGGCAGCCTTAAATGCAGTGAAATCCTGAGTACTTTGTGGCTTGCAAATAAGCAGATTGATACTTAACTAGTCAATAAGCCTGTATAAAATAAACGTATTATAGTACAAACACAATTAATATCTAAAACATACATATATACTAAAAATGCAAAAAGTTAGTGGTTATGTTGGATAATTCAACAGTAAACAATGGTGAAATAGAATATATCTGGACACATGATGTTGTTGGCTTGTTTGAATCATTTAGTGGAATCCCATTTAAGAAATTAAGAACGCGGCTTATGGGTGGAGTTACATCCTCTAACTCGTCTAGTTCCTATGTGCTAATACAAAAGGTTATGGTCTCAACATGTTTCTATTCTTTGTCTGGTAAGTAGCAAACATTTGTCAGGAGATTTCACTGTATATTCACCTTATGTCGTGGTAATTTAAATATCACCAAGCATTGATAAGTAATTCATTAACTCTTCATATGTCAGAATAAAAACAAAAGAAATAGGCTAAGCCAACATTGCTAAAGGACTATTTCAATTCTTAAACTGAATGTACAACCTGGCTGTCTAAGCACAATATACACACTCCTTCCTCTGCAGACCTTGGCTCACTTTATGTTTAAAGATTAAACTGCTACCAGAATAGTAATTCCTCATGACTCGTTTATAGTGATTATTTCGAATTAGATTATTTTGAATGCCAAAATATCAAAAAAATGTTACCGAAAAAAAAAAATTGAGTCTTTATTTTGTTATTTTTGGTTTGAAATGGAGGTTCCCCCCAACCTCCCCTTTTTTTAAACACTTTTTTTTAACTTGAGAAACAAAAAAAACATGTAAATTAAAAAATAAAATTCAATTTTTTTTTCAGTAACATTTTTTTGCCATTTTTGTCATTCAAATTTTTTTTCCCGACATATTAACTGGATACCCTCATGACTATGGGGCTAGGGATTTGTGGTGCAGACGTGCAATGCAGTCTCTGTGCTGAAGTTACTTGGCTGTTATAGCAGCTGTCAAACGGGCACCGGTGACCCCTGGGCCTACTATGTGCTACTGGAGAGTTGGAGCTGCAGATCAGGATACTGATTCAGCAGGCACAGGTGTACACTATGATTTTTGCATGGAGCTTATGAAAAGGAGATCTGGATGGCAGAGATGGAATTACCCATGTCATGTTATTAATATGAATACAACAAGCCAGGGCTTCTAAACCCTTACCAGATGATGATCTGTCGCAATCACCACATGGTTGTATGCTTCTGTTGATTTTCCCTTAATGGCAGTAAAGAAGGCCATGCCATTGAAATAAATCATCAACATATGGCTGCATAAATGTAGACATGTATGGTCATGGAACACTCATGTAGTCTTTTCTTAAATGTCAATACACATGGCATGCCATTGAAAGAAAATATTACAATACCAGCTGTGCTGATATAGGCCATTATGGCCATGTAAACATATCCATTATGATGTATTTGCCATTAAAGTCCCTAAAATGTGACATGGCACTGTGATAATATGTGCCCATACGGACTGCACCAATGTTCACTTTAGACTACTCATCATGTTGACTTTCACCATAATGTGAGTAAGAACGCCATGTCACTGTAGGAAAACATGGCCTTACTATCTGCCCTAATGTAGACAAATATGGCTGTGCAAGAACACACATCATTTTGGCTTATTTCCCATAATACCAGTAAAGAAATATGATGCCACTGTAAGAAAACATTTCAGACTGGCTACACCAATGCAGGCCAGTATGTTCATGTAAGATCCCTCTTCATGTTGGTTTCGGCCATAATGCCAGTAACAAATGTCATGCCACTGCAAGAAAACATGTCCATGCTGGCTGCACGATATGGTACATTATATTCATGTAAGAACACTCATAAAGTTGGCTTTGTGCATCATGCCAGTAAAACATGCACGACCACTGCAAGAAAACATGCCCATACTTGCTGCAACAATGTAGGCCAGTAGGGCCCTCTAAGATAACACTTTGTTTTGGATTTGCCAGTAATGCAAGTAAAAATACAGAGCGGGCAAGTCCTCCATGCCTGTCCATCAGAGGTTAATGGTAGGGGGCCTACTAATCTGTATGTAGCAGCAATAGACCTCTTTGCAGCCTTCAATTAAGTGGATCTTCCATGCTTGTGGAAGAAGCTGGCAAGTTGGGTTATTGACCCGGGCCTCCTGGCCATGATACAGATGCTATACTCCCACAACATTTGCAAAGTGAGGGTAAACAGGCGAGGAAACCTTTCTAGAGCTATCTCTGTTGTAAAGGGAGTCCGACAAGGGGTGGGGGTCACACCTACTCTGTTCAATATGTATTTGGCAGATTTGTGGGAGAAAACTAAGACTTATGGAGGGTCCGCCGCGAAGTGGAGGGATTTGTCAGTGGGCTGTATTGCCTATGCATATGATGTAGTCCTGATTGACTATACTCTGGCAGGATACAGCTCTGCTTGACTGGGCTCATGACTTACCTATCTAAGAACCATCTCACCGCAAATCCAGTAAAATCTGTGGTAATGAGGTGTAGAAAGAGGAAGAAACAGATCAGTTACAGATGGAAAATGAATGAGATGTGGATCAAGAAAGCGGAGGGCTTCCAATACCACGACTTCTCTGTCTCTCACAAATGCAGCTGGCTAATCACAGAAGCGAAAATGGAAGAGAAAGTTGAGACATGTCTGTCTCTAGCTGAATCACTAAAAAGTAGGCTATGTGAATTCTCCATCCTGCCCCTAATCAAGTTTTATAGGGCCAAGATATTGGCGATCGTCTTCAACGGAGCTGAGCTGACTCAGCGCAAGAGTAGGAAGTTTCTGGATATAGAGGAAGGGAGGATCCAAAGGAGAGCGTTGGGGCTCCTGACCTCCGTTCCAGTTGATGTGTGTATGACTAGAGGACAACATTGAATGCACTAGCGATTAATTCAAAGAGAAACGCTGGACCTTGTGCGTGGTAACTCAGAGATGATATGTGTGCACTTTTTAATCATAACAGAAATTCATTGTTTTTGCAATAGTATGTTGTTTAGGTTTTGTACCTGAAAATTATAGAAACGTAAATTGTGTACTGAAAACATGTTTATAGAAATGAATAAAATAAAAAAGACCTAGTCTACTGTAACGACACATTTACATTCTGACTGCATCAATGGAGACCTTTATCCAAAAGTAAAAATACCCCCATGGAGCATTAATTCAAAAACATGTTCAGACCACATTGAGACACAAGAAAAACAGACACATACACCTATTACTTCCACAGGAACATGCGTACACTCATATCTAAGGGAGCAGGGAGAGGGTGGCCTATAGAGACCATTCGTTTCATAACCAGGAAAGATTTTAAAGTGTCATCTGGGGAAAAATAAGTGGTGTCATGTCTTGTCCGTCTCCTTAATGCCATTCACTGATTGCGCTTGAATAAGGGTGTAGGCCTTTCATGTCCCCAGTCTTGTTACATAGTGCTATAAATTGCATTGGGCACATCACAGCAGTCTTTGAATTCGCTGAGAATCCGAATATGTTTACGACAATTTCATTATACAGCATGACAAATGCACTCACTCCACAATGTGAATGGATTTCTTTTGCCCTAGAAGATCCTTTTTGGTTCCCATAGGGTCCTGGAAATTGTACGGACAGTGCTCTTGCACCATTCCCCCCTTCCCCACTAGCAAACCACTCAGGTCTCGAGTCGAGGCACAAAATCCACATAAACAAAAAAAAAGATACTCTTGTGATAAGCATGTCTGTGTGGAAAGTCAGAAGTCATGGAAAGAGGACTGCCTCCCGGCGGCACATAACAACCCCTTTTTGTTGATGTCTAAACATGGTTTGATTGTTCAGATGGAGGCATATGGGAATGCCATGGCTCACTTTCGCTATTAGTCATCCAGATAATCCAATTGACATTCTGCTATGCTCCAACGCGTTGTTCTTAAGTATTAATCCTAGATTAAAAAAAAAAAACATACAGTGTGGCCATACACAGAATTATGTGCAAACTAAAAACGCCAGTCCCAAAGCATCAGTGATCCCTTGAGCCAATCGTGAATTTTCAATGTTCCCGCTGAACATTATAAGTATAGACCTTCACATTCCAGAATGCACTGTAAAAACGCTGTGGCATGGCAAGATGCCACTTGGCAGTTATGAGAGCTCCGTATGTGAACATAGTTATGAAAACTCTTGGAATTCCCATACTCCAGTGAGAGTCCTCATGTAAACCACTTTAACATGTACTTTCTCATATGGCCCCATTTCCGCAGAAAAGGGAACCATATCAATGCGCTTATTTATCTTCCATTTTAGGCATGACCCAGCCCCCACGAAATGCAGTCATCAATCAAGCACTAGCAACGGGACAGAAAACAAGATGGCATTTGTTTTCTTGCTGCTTTGCACCACATGTTCGCTGCTATGTCTGTATCCATCAGATATTGTCTAAAAAAGAGAATTAGTGGTAATTGCTTAAAGGGCATTTGCAAATTGCGACAAGGTTACAGTGATATAATCTCTTACATAACTTTGATCCTACAAATCCTGGGAAATGACTTACCGAGGTTCTGTTTAGGAATGTTTTGATGATGCTTTAAAAGAGAACCTGTCAACACAGGATGCTAACGAAGTCTGCCTTGAAATGTGCAAACTAGAAATTCAAAAGCCTACAAAACATTAACCCACACAATTAATTTCCTGCATTCGACTTATACTGATATTATGTGTCTCTAATTTGCAGACTGGACCCCCTCATTATTGTTGTTGATGTGGTATATTCTTTCCGGTATTTCCTTAGGTCTAGACATGGAGTAGAATGCCTCTAATCTAGGAATCAATGAATCTGCTAGTTTGGGATAGGAACCCATATATATTGTTTTTCCTGCAAATTCAGTCGCATGTTGCTACATTAGACCGTTTTCCAAAATAGTTGTGCATACTGAGACGAGTTGTGATAAAAGTGCCCAAAATGTACAATTGAAAGGCAAAGCCAGCATGGGACCGATGAACAGGAATAGAGAGTAAACTCAACAGATGGAGACTTGTAAAAAGTTTAGATTTGAAATTCCTACTCAACAGATGGGCACTGGTAAAAAGTTTAGATTTTAAATTCCTTCTTTAGTATTGAGTATTCGGTGCTGTGGAGATGTGGACAGTGGACAAGTGGAATGCTCACCTTATACTGTCAGGACATTTGTATGGTAACAATGGCTAAACAAATGGGAGTGTACATGATAAGGGAGGTCACAAGAAAAAAAAACAACCCTAAGTGAATGGAAAGTCTGTGGGGCTCAGTACGAATTTGGGGGTGTGGGAAAAAAGTGGCAGTAATACAGTTTACCTCAATTTTTCCCGCACCACCAAACTACAAGTTTGCCGGTGATTTTTGGAGTCGGTATTTCCATCCTATGTCTACACTCACTTAACTTTCCCGTGGGTCTATGACACTTTCCATTTTGATTGTGTGCTTTTTTTCATTTGGTATGTGTGCCTCTTCAGCCTTTTTATTTTGATTTGAGCCCTCTTGCATTACACCTGTTGCCTGCTTCCTTGTTCGACCCTGTCCCCTGCTCCCTTCCACCCTCCTAGTGCGTGATAGGCCCTTTCTCGCCTTTGCAACACCTAACAAGGGTCTTTCTCAATCAGCATCTGTTTGTAGCCATTATAGTTGGGGCTACACGCAGTTAACTTTCCCGTGGGTCTGTGACCCTTTCGTATTTGGATCGTGTGCTCCACCCCTTTTCATATTTTTTTGTGTGCATCTTCAGCCTTTCATTTTGCGTTGAGCCCTCTTGTGTTCCCCTTCTTGCCTGCTTCCTTATTCAACCATGTCCCCTCCTCCATCCCACCATCCTGGTGTGTGATTGGCCCTTTCTCACCCTTTGCAACTCCTAACAAGGGTCTTTCCCCATCTGTAACAGTTTGTAGCGATTTTACCTCGAGGTACGGTCAGGTAAATTTCCTGTGGGTCTGTGACCCTTTCCATTTGGATCGTGTGTGCATCTTAAGCGTTTTATCTTGCTTTGAGCTCTCTTGTATTCCCCCTGTTGCCTGCTTCCTTGTTCGAACCTGTCCCTTTCTCCTGCCCAACATCCAAGTGCATGATTACCCTTTCTCGCCCTTTGGCACACGTAACGAGGGTCTTTCCTCCTCTGCACCTGTGTGTAGCCATTTTAGCTCAGGCTATGCTCAGGAAACCTTCCCGTGCGTCTGTGACCCTTTGCATTTGGATTGTGTGCTTTTTTTCATTTTTGTTTTTGTGTGTGTAGCCCTCGTGTATTCCCCCTGCTGCCTGCTTCCTTGTTCGAACATGTCCCCTCCTACCTCCGATCCTCCTACTTCGAAAAATAAAACACAAGACACATTTCCAAAAACATGCTTTCAGATCCTTGCTAACACTCATCTCGCCAGTTTGTTGTAGTCTAGACCACCACTGCAGGCTGTAACCGCAAGCAGAATATATTTTCCCATCCAAACCTACCTCTTTGGCTATGCCGCATGCCCCAATAAGCAAATAACTGTACTCATTTCTCATTGCTGACGGCCAGATCCGTTGCCCAAACACAAGTGTTAGATCACTGTGTTGTGTACTTACATTTTACACTTTAAAAAAAGCAAAAAACACAGGACATATTTGCAAAACCATACTTTCCAGTTCTTGCTGACCCTCCTCATGCATATTTGCTGAAATCCCATCCAGCAGCACTTCAACCTGTACCCACAAGCACATTTTATTTTCCATTCAAACCAAACCCAATTTGAAAACATTTTACTGCATAGCCGGTCCCTGGTGGCCATGCCCACTGTAACCACATTGCTGGTCCCATGTAGTCAGAGCCAGTATCCAGATTTTCCTGACGACCCAGGCAATCTGGCCACTATCCATGGCCACAGGCATGCTTCCAGGTCCCTGCCAATGCTCCTTACACTAGTTTGCTGCAAATCCACCAGTGTTTTATTCTTTCAAACGAGTCAAAATGTACGTACATATAATAGTCACATCACTTAGCCACCACTTGACAAAATCCAATCAGACTTTGCACAAACATTCAAGGTTGGGTCTATAATCTTTAAGAAAATATTTGTCCACATTTGTCAAATGGCAACAAAGTTATAAGCCATTTGAAAATGTTGAGACCCCCCTCTAATGTTGCCCACTCTCGACAAAATCCCACCAAACTTTGCAAAACCATGACTATCTAGATGTAAAATCTTTTTGCAAATCTTTGTGCAGACTCGTCAAATGGCACCAAGCCTTACAATATTTGGAGACGCCAACCCAATTGTGTTCCCTCATGTCAAAACAGCACCACACTTTGCTAAACCACTCAGAATCAGTTCTAGAATTGAATTCCAAAATTTCATGCAGTTTCATTAAGTGGCGCCAAAGTTATAAGCCATCCAGAAACTGCTTTCACCAACCCTGTAATGCAGACATAAGCATAGATATTGCGAACACCACAGGATCGCTGACATCTGTGAAAAGAAACGCCTGTTTTTGGCTTTTTATGGCCATATCCCATCCCATCCTCATCACCCCTACTTCCCCAGAGATTGTTTCATTAGTTTGGCAAGTGCAATGTTGTGTTTTATAATGTTTTTACTGTGATGTTCGGGAACAACGGGCACTGTCCGCGAATCCAATATGGTGGGTGTTTCCCAAAAATATGATGCACCTCACGCTTTTCACTATCCAATCAGCGGGCTCATCCGATGCCAGTGGACATCACACTGCGCTCCAGACCAATCGGAGGCCTGCCCGCGGACCGAACAGGGAAGTGGGTCCATAGACCGAAACCAGATATCGCACATTTATTTTTACCTACGTTTTGGTCATTTAAAATAAAACTACTGGATGGATTCACAACAAATTTATAAAAGCAAGCTTTCGGGACCAAGTCGCTGCTTGTGGCCCACATTTGGTGAAAATCTGTTGAGTGGTTTGGGCTGTAGGCGTGGGCAAAAATTCTTTCTATTGAGTCTATGGGGAAAAAACACACATTTGGGACCACCCCTATAAGTTTGCCTCCTACACGAAACCTCACCAAACTTCGCATAATCAATGTGACAGGGCCATATACTATTTTTTCAATAATTAGTGAGGTTTCGTTTCGGGGGACAAAGTTATAAGCTGCTCAAAAAGTGTTCTTCCTATGGGTTTAGCAACTTAACCATAAAAACAGGGCCGCTACCGCAGGCCCTGTAATATGTAGAACCCCTGTTATATATATAGAATCCCTGTTCTAATGCTATGTGCACACAAGCAAGCTCTGATTTCTATTTCTACTGCATCTAACATATGATGATCACACTGTGGAACATGTATTCCAAGGCGGCCTGCTTCTCTATAACCCCTTTTTCCCTGCTGTTTCTATTTTTTTCTTTGCTTCTTTATATTCACTCTTTCTCAAATGATTTCCTCATTTATTTTTCAGTAATGCATGTATTACCTCTTTGCAGAATGAAATGCATGTTTTTTCTCATGGAGGGTCTTATTTATCCATGTATGAACTTGTGTTGACAAGGGGACAAGTGTTCAACACAACATATTTGTGGAATTGAAGACCTGGTTGCATTTGCTTGATTATCAATTTATGTGGAAATTTAGAAGGAGAAAACGTGCTTAAGAGAAAAAAGATCATTTGGCCAATAGGTTTCAGGGGAGTTATGCTGCATGATAAACTCGTAGAATATAATTGTTTTCAAAATTTTGAATGCAAAGGGAAGTGCAATGCATCGACAAGCTTTTTTGTCAAAAGTCATATTTTTCAGAGAGGAAACGGAAACAAATGATTTTCTTAGCAGTAGAATTTCCCTCTCTCCTAATTTTAATGATAACACAAAGTGTTATCACGCTCTTTGTGTATCACACCATTACATTTCAGTCAACAAGGGAAAATAAATTACATATACAGTATGTTATGTTAATCAGAATTCAGGGATTAACATAAACATGTGCAGTGCGGACAGATACTTTGAAGTTGTAGGGATATATCCAAACCTTATTTATGTTAATCCCTGTCTTCTGATAGTGCCAGAGGGACCACTTAAAAATAATACCACGAACTTCAATGATAACACCAGAGAAGTTGTTAGGGGAAGGTGAAATGAATGTGTCCTGTTATGTACCCATGGTCATCAAGAGAATGAGGTCGTCTTTCTTTTGTCAGCATGCACGTAGTTATGGTGAAAAGTTAGCAGTGAAGTTTGAAAAACGTACTCTGAATGTATGAACGGCATACTTTCTCATGTTCATTATGAATGTAAAAAGAAAACAAAGTGATCTCCACATGTAAAGGTCTTGGCAGTGTTGTAACAGAGAACAGTGTCTTTTTTATTGACACATTCTTTATGCGCCCTTAAAATACATATTACATGGAAACGAGTTCTGAGGAAAGCAAGAAACACCCATTAATCGGTATGGGATGTTAGATGACTATAACAGATGCTGCAGGTTTCATTAATAGCAAGAGAAATGGAGAGTAAGTCAGGAAGATATAGAGGCCGATTCATGGAATAATTAGCGCGGCACAAGTGGGCAAAAACGTGCGAATCGCAGTGGAATAGCGAAAATCGCAGTGCAATTGCGAAAATCGCACGAAAAGCAGCGCACGTCGATTCATGGAAGGCCGTGCGCGAGAAAACCAGCGGATGTGCGATAAAAAGTGCGCGGCGCACGTTGGCGCACAGGCCATCTAACAGCGTGCGCCAGGTCACTGCGAAAATCGCACAGGCCACAGCGAAAATCGCACATAGCGCGGCGCACGCAACAAAAGTAGGCGGAACACGGGCGTAACACTCGGAATGGGGAACAACTTGCCAAAACGTGGGCGTCACGGGGGAAGTACAGGGCACAAGTGCGCGGAACGCCCACACGCTCGCCTACAACACGTATTCATGGAATAGAATAGGGGAAAAAAGCGCACGCTCAAACCAGCGTACAGGCACAAACACGACCGCCACAAGAAAGCAGGCGGTAGCGTCTCTGCGGCTGTAAGAAATGTGCGCCAAAAGGTGCGCCAACAAATCGCACCTATATACTGCCATGATGAATGTCCCATACTGTGGCCCTCCAGGAAAAAAGACGTGCAAAGGGGTACCCACAAACACGGACACCCGCTGACAAAAAATACGTGTGCGTGTATACCGGGGTGCGCGGGAAGTCTAACACGCGATTTCAGCAGGGTACGTGCATCACAGGGGTTCGCGTGAAGTTTCACACGCGATCGGGTCTGGGGGAGCGGGCTACGTGTATATCAGGGGTTCGCGTGAAGTTCCACACGCGAACAGCCTGGGCGCGTGTATTTCAGGGGTGCGCGGGAAGTTCCACACGCGAATAGCCTGGGCGCGTGTATTTCAGGGGTGCGGGGGAAGTTCCACACGCGAACAGCCTGGGCGCGTGTATTCCAGGGGTGCGCAGGAAGTTCCACACGCGAACAGCTTGGGCGCGTGTATTTCAGGGGTGCGCGGGAAGTTCCACACGCGAACAGCCTGGGCGCGTGTATTTCAGGGGTGCGCGGGAAGTTCCACACGCGAACAGCCTGGGCGCGTGTATTTCAGGGGTGCGCGGGAAGTTCCACACGCGAACAGCCTGGGCGCGTGTATTTCAGGGGTGCGGGGGAAGTTCCACACGCGAACAGCCTGGGCGCGTGTATTTCAGGGGTGCGCGGGAAGTTCCACACGCGAACAGCCTGGGCGCGTGTATTTCAGGGGTGCGGGGGAATTTCCACACGCGAACAGCCTGGGCGCGTGTATTTCAGGGGTGCGCGGGAAGTTCCACACGCGAACAGCCTGGGCGCGTGTATTTCAGGGGTGCGCGGGAAGTTCCACACGCGAACAGCCTGGGCGCGTGTATTTCAGGGGTGCGGGGGAATTTCCACACGCGAACAGCCTGGGCGCGTGTATTTCAGGGGTGCGCGGGAAGTTCCACACGCGAACAGCCTGGGCGCGTGTATTTCAGGGGTGCGCGGGAAGTTCCACACGCGAATAGCCTGGCCGCGTGTATTCCAGGGGTGCGCGGGAAGTTCCACACGCGAATAGCCTGGGCGCGTGTATTTCAGGGGTGCGCGGGAAGTTCCACACGCGAACAGCCTGGGCGCGTGTATTTCAGGGGTGCGCGTGAAGTTCCACATGTGATTTGACAGTGTGGGTCCTCCCAGGTGTACCCTGTACACCCTCCACGGCCCCTGCAGGCAGCCCACACCACAGGGGACTACCCTGCATCCCTGGTCATGTCCCGCAGGCAGCCCACCCACCATGGGCATGCCCCCCAGCAAAGGCACATGTCTCCTTGAACTAATGAACACCAACTCATGTCCCCTTGCACCCCCACCCCCCAGCACTGTGGGGCACCTGCCAGCAGGCCCCCACCCATGTCCAACTCATGTCCCCCCCCCCCCCCCACCCCCCAGCACTGTGGGGCACCTGCCAGCAGGCCCCCACCCATGTCCAACTCATGTCTCCCACCACCCCCACCCCCCAGCACTGTGGGGCACCTGCCAGCAGGCCCCCACCCATGTCCAACTCATGTATCCCACCACCCCCACACCCCAGCACTGTGGGGCACCTGCCAGCAGGCCCCCACCCATGTCCAACTCATGTCTCCCACCACCCCCACCCCCCAGCCACCAGGGTCACCCTCCACCAGGCCCCCACTCATGTCTCCCACCACCCCCACCCCCCAGCCACCAGGGTCACCCTCCACCAGGCCCCCACTCATGTCTCCCACCACCCCCACCCCCCAGCCACCAGGGGCACCCTCCACCAGGCCCCCACTCATGTCACCCACCACCCCCACCCCCCAGCAGTGCAGGGTCACCCTCCACCAGGCCCCCACTCATGTCTCCCACCACCCCCACCCCCCAGCCACCAGGGTCACCCTCCACCAGGCCCCCACTCATGTCTCCCACCACCCCCACACCCCAGCACTGTGGGGCACCTGCCAGCAGGCCCCCACCCATGTCCAACTCATGTCTCCCACCACCCCCACCCCCCAGCCACCAGGGTCACCCTCCACCAGGCCCCCACTCATGTCTACCACCACCCCCACCCCCCAGCCACCAGGGTCACCCTCCACCAGGCCCCCACTCATGTCTCCCACCACCCCCACCCCCCAGCACTGTGGGGCACCTGCCAGCAGGCCCCCACCCATGTCCAACTCATGTCTCCCACCACCCCCACCCCCCAGCACTGTGGGGCACCTGCCAGCAGGCCCCCACCCATGTCCAACTCATGTCTCCCACCACCCCCACCCCCCAGCCACCAGGGTCACCCTCCACCAGGCCCCCACTCATGTCTCCCACCACCCCCACCCCCCAGCCACCAGGGTCACCCTCCACCAGGCCCCCACTCATGTCTCCCACCACCCCCACCCCCCAGCACTGTGGGGCACCTGCCAGCAGGCCCCCACCCATGTCCAACTCATGTCTCCCACCACCCCCACCCCCCAGCACTGTGGGGCACCTGCCAGCAGGCCCCCACCCATGTCCAACTCATGTCTCCCACCACCCCCACACCCCAGCCACCAGGGTCACCCTCCACCAGGCCCCCACTCATGTCTCCCACCACCCCCACCCCCCAGCCACCAGGGTCACCCTCCACCAGGCCCCCACCCATGTCCAACTCATGTCTCCCACCACCCCCACCCCCACCCCCAGCACTGTGGGGCACCTGCCAGCAGGCCCCCACCCATGTCCAACTCATGTCTCCCACCACCCCCACACCCCAGCACTGTGGGGCACCTGCCAGCAGGCCCCCACCCATGTCCAACTCATGTCTCCCACCACCCCCACCCCCCAGCACTGTGGGGCACCTGCCAGCAGGCCCCCACCCATGTCCAACTCATGTCTCCCACCACCCCCACCCCCCAGCACTGTGGGGCACCTGCCAGCAGGCCCCCACCCATGTCCAACTCATGTCTCCCACCACCCCCACCCCCAGCCACCAGGGTCACCCTCCACCAGGCCCCCACTCATGTCTCCCACCACCCCCACCCCCCAGCCACCAGGGTCACCCTCCACCAGGCCCCCACTCATGTCTCCCACCACCCCCACCCCCCAGCCACCAGGGTCACCCTCCACCAGGCCCCCACCCATGTCCAACTCATGTCTCCCACCACCCCCACCCCCCAGCACTGTGGGGCACCTGCCAGCAGGCCCCCACCCATGTCCAATCCATGCCCCCCTGCACCTGGGTCCCAACATTCCCCAATCATGTCCGTAATGCCCATCCTCCCCTGCCAAAAGGCCCAACCAACTATCACACCCACCCACATATCAAAGGCAATTACATGTTACACCCCCAATGTAAATAATGCAATTTAACACATGTCTGTCACACACAATGGCTGCAAGTGAATGACAAAACACCCAACATGACATGCCTGAAAGCAATGAGATGATACGACACATTGAAGATTAAAAAAATAATATGTATTGAACAGCAAATAAGAAAAAACACAAAGCAAATCAAACAAAACAAGATGAATGTCCAAGAAAAAATTCTGAAAAATTAAAATAAGCCAATTAAGAAGATCATCCTGGGTCCATGAGCCCTAACAAATTAAACCTAACTGACTACTAACTAAAAAGTGAACTATATACAAAAAAGTGGTGCATTGTCCAATCGCAACCAAAAAAAAATCAAAAAAACAAAGGAAACCTAACCCTAACTATACAACTATATACAAAGGCAGCGGGCTATTCGGACGGCTCACTGGTTGTTGTCATGGGCCAGGGCATCATCGAACTCCTGGTCAATGGCTTGGAGGCGGGCATGTTCCCTGGCCCGAGGTCCCGCAGGGATAACGCAGTGTCCAGCTCAAACTCCCTGCGAAGACCCTCGAGTCACTCAGCCCGCCTCAGCGCCCTCCGCATGGAGTCCTCCGCCCTGACCATCGTGAGCCGTTCCTCCTCTGCCCGCTGCCGCTCCGCACCTATCCGCTGGCACAACCTCTCCCACACGGAAGCCACTCCCATTCCAGGGTTCTCCTGCCCTCCGGCCGATGCCTGCACCCCTTATGTTGATGGCCCCGAGCCATGATGCCTCCCACGTTGAGCCTGCTGCTGCCTCCGACGCAACTGCCTGTGCCAGCACGACGGCATCCAGGCTGATGGAAACCACCGACGCCGTCGTGCACGTGCCCTGCCCGATGATGCCGTCACATCCTCCATCTGCTGGGGTCCAGTTTCTCTGGTGTCCACCCCTGCTGGATCTCTGACTCCCGACTGTGGCAGGGATGGGATCCCCACCGAGCTGGCTGCATTGGTCGGGGCAGGTCCACAGGGGGCCCTGGTGGCATCTGGGCTGGAAGACGGCAAGGAGAACGACTGGTGGATAGCCTGCACAGAGGAGGAGAGGGCCGCCACATTGGCCAACACATGCAGGAAACCCCCGAACATGGCCGATCCCAATTGGGCCACGTCGGCACGGTGCACTTCGTGATGACGTGCGTGCTCCTCCCGGGAAGCACGCACGGCATCACGAATCACAGCCGTGCGCAACGCGACCCCAATCAGGACCTTCTCCGCACGGCCAGGGGTTCCCACGTCCGCAGGTGGAGGGGAGTCAGGTGACATGGACATCCCCTCTACCTGCGGACAGGCCTGGGACGGGGCATCCCTGCTGGTGCATGGTGGTGCACTCACAGGGTCAGGGACAGCGACATGCACAGGCCCCTCCACGGTGACCTGTGCTGCCTCCTGCCCCTGGCCCTGGACTGCACCACTTGCACCAGCAGGGATGCCCCCACCAGGCCCCATGTGTGCCCCAGTGGCGGCCTCCTCCTCCTCTGTGCAAACCACCAACCTGGATGGCTCCTCACCGTCTCCCACCGTAGCAGGCCCCTGTGGGGGCTCACCCACCCCTTCCGCTGCAGCCGTGGGGGCATCCCCGCCGCCTTGCTCCACAGCGCCATCTCCGCCCTCTTCTTCACTAACCGCTGCGTAGAGGGAGACAAAGAACACAAGCATCAGGGCACTGTACAATGGTCCCCTAGACAGGAAGCAATAGCAGATGAGCACCACTGTCAAAGTACACTTCCATCATGTCCCTCCACAACACATGGGTCAGTCCAGGCAAAACACACACAGTAACAGGCATGGTGCATGCCATGGACATTTCCATGCATGTCCAATGGACTCTTGAAACATTCAATGATATGTAACTCACATGCATCATGCCTCATGCCCATCACATGCACACACTTCACCTCAGTCACATCCATCTGGCCCCAAACACACCAAACACAGCGGATACAAGGGTAATTTTGCTGCTTTGCTGAATCTCTGCATTGTCACACACATGTGTCATGCATCCATGGCATGCACAAGTCACAGACACGCAGGTCAGGCACACAGACATGGCTACCATATATGTACCTGGCATCAGCACCCATCCCTCACCCCCACCCATGTCCAGGTACAGAGACTGGCATGCTCTCATGTTCAAAATCTGATTAGGGCTCCCCATGCGGCATTTCAACACATGCAACAACCATGTGCATCACACATCACTGGTCGCACATGCATTACCATGATGTCCCTGCACACATACATGCATACATGGCCTATGGCACACATACAGGCAAGTATCATAGAACCAGCACACCGCAACATGCCCTGTCTCACACAGTAATGCATGGACACTTACCGCTCAACTCCAGACGGGCCTCCCTCTCAAGGATCTGGGCGTGGAGCGCTGGGCGTACGCGTTCCAGGACCCTCATCTGGATGGTACTCATGCGGCCCCGGCCCCCCTCCACGAGGCGCCGGGCCTTCACAAGGGTCCTGGACCTCAAGTCCTCCCAGCGCTTCTTGATCTTCAGGACGTCGCGGGTTGCCACCCCCTCCGCGTTGATGGCAACCACACAGTCGGCCCAGATCCTCTGCCGGCCTTCCTTGCTGGCGCGGGACGATCCAAAGAGGGCATCATACTGCCCCAGGACATGCTCCACCAGGACACCAACTTCGGTGACAGTGAAGCTGGTGCCCCTCTGCCCCTCTGGCCTGGGGTTGCCACTGGTGCCAGATGTGGAAGTGCCCGACATGGCAACCCCAGAGGCAGGTGTGGGTGGGCAACTGAGTCCTGGGGCTGGGCTGTGGAGCGATGTAATACCAGTCGGGAGTCTTCAGTTCCAGCAGGGGTGGACACAGCAACTGGACCCCTGCAGATGGCTGATGTGCAGGCACCAAATGGCAGGGCACGGTGGCAGCAGGCAGGCAGGCAGGCAGGCAGCAGCAGATGGCACGTGGGAGGCTGCTCGGGGCACTGGGGGGCAGTAACTCAGCCTTCTGGGCAGGAGCGTGGGCTTCCGTGTGTTTTCGCGTGGCCAGCTTGATACGGAGTGATTTGGCACGTGAAAATCCTGCACGTCAGCGTGAAATCCGAGGAAAGGCCCTTAGCGCGTAAGCGCGTCAGCACGCATACGCGATTCTATTGGACCAGAGTCCCTCAGCGCGTAAGCGCGTCTGTGACGTGACCCGCACGGGTGTTCCCCACTCAGCACGTGATGACGGGGCACACGTGGAGATACTGCACGTCAGAGTGTCATCGCGTGTAATTGGACAAAAGTGCGCGTACACGCGATTGGCCTATGTACGTGTATTTAATGGGTGCGCGGCCACTTACACACGCAAGTACGTCAGCGAACCTGTATCCCGTGGTGCGTGTGAATTTCCACACGCTATTGGACTGGGAACTGGATTCCAGGGGTGCGGGTCACACGCTGTATCCCGTGGTGCGTGTGAATTTCCACACGCTATTGGACTGGGAACTGGATTCCGGGGGTGCGGGTCACACGCTGTATCCCGTGGTGCGTGTGAATTTCCACACGCTATTGGACTGGGAACTGGATTCCAGGGGTGCGCGGGTCACACGCTCGCCTAGAACACGCGCTAAGCATAAATTGCGGACTTTAACAGTAACAAGCTCAGACGCCAGGATGAACATACCGTTCCTAGCAGCAGTGGCAGTGGGCTTCCAAAGGAGGAGGAGGAGGATAGTCAGGGCCAGAATATTCACACCCAGAACCAGCCTTTTCGGGATGCCTGATGACCAGGTGTATGGGAGGTACAGGTTTCCACCACACATCATACTGGACCTGGTGAGTGAGTGGGAGGATGACCTCACATCACCCACCCTGTGCTCCCAAGCACTCAGCCCCCTGGAGAAGGTCCTCAATGTACTGCACTTCTTAGCCACTGGATCATTTCAGCGGACAAGTGCCATAGTGGGTGGGGTGTCACAGGCCACCCAGTCACGCTGCCTACACCAGGTCTTGAACATCATGACTGCACGCCCATCAGTCCGCAGGCACATATACCTGCCCAGAACACCTGCAGAAAGGCATGCTGCCGCCCTGGATTTTTACGCAGTGGCACGATTCCCCAAAGTGCTAGGTGCCATCGACTGCACCCATGTGGCTCTACGTCCCCCCAGGGCATCTGAGCATATCTATAGGAACCGCAAGCACTGGCATTCCATCAACGTGCAGGTAGTATGTAATGCCAAGGGAATCATCACCTCAGTATATGCCAACTATCCCGGCTCCACCCACGACAGCTTCATTTACCGAATGTCCACCCTAAGCCGGGACCTAGAAGCTGGGTGGCATGGCGATACATGGCTGCTTGGTGAGTATGTATGCCACTGCACATGCATGCATGTTGGATACTGAGCAAGGTCACAACCTCACCAATGATACCAATCCCCACCTCCACAGGGGACAGTGCCTACCCTCTCAGCCCCCACATGATGACGCCAATTCGGAACCCCACCACGCCACCCCAGGTAAGATTTAACACAGCCCACATTACAACCAGGGGCATAGTGGAGCGCACATTCGGAGTGCTAAAGTCACGCTTTCGCTCCCTTGACCGTTCTGGCGGGCAGCTGTTATACGCTCCCCCAGTAGTGTGCAGGATCATAGTGGCAGCATGTGTCCTGCACAACGTTGCAACACGCCGGGGCCTGGCCGTGGACATGGTGGTGGCCCCACATCCCCAACCACATGCACAGCCGCTGCGCATGGGAGGGGAAAGGGCACGGGGGGAGGCAGCCCGTACACAGCTAGTGGCTAATTACTTCACATAGAAATCACACCCCTGTGGAGTGCACACTGCCCTGGCACATTCCATCTGACAATCAATGATGACTCAACCTGACACTGATCCTGAATGTGTGGAGAATGAACCGGGAATTCCATGTCAGCCTGAGATTGTTCACCTGGAAGTGTCACAATGTGTGCATCCCTACCCACACAGACACCACCAATGCAGTTTTGTGAAGTTACACATTGAAGCAGCTAAAATGAATACCCACTTGCAAAATGCAACAAGAGGACAGTGCCATGTCAGCCAACCCAACCCCAGCACTGCCACACGACACACCGTGCCATGTCATGCTAATTGCAGGTAAACAAAGTAATCCCCACAACATGACATCACTCTCACTATGTACAGTGGCACTATTAGAAACCTGCAACACCTGAAATGCTCACAGCAATGCCGGACCAACAACATACTTGAGCACGTAGTACCATTAACATGACATCAAAAATGTTACATATTAGTAGTCTCACCACCTGGAAATGCCTGCACTCCCACCACTACCAACTGTGCAGTGTTGGCGCCATGTAGAGTTGTAGGTGCACTGCTGCCAACATGGTCCCCATCGCCAGACTAGAGGTCCTTGTGTGGACTTGAGGAAGGGACCTGCAAATTGGGAGGTAGACACAGAAGAAGAGTTACACATCAATGCAACATGCAGTGTACAACACAACAGCAATATGCACTATGAATGTATACACAGTATTGACTACAGACTGGCCACACAGCTCATGGGAGTCCAACGTCACTGTGTAATTCACTGTCACTTGGGCACACCCTTTGCAAGCCCATGGAAACGGGAAGCAGGAGGGGTGTGTGTGACTCAAACCCAAGCATTTGAACCAAATACATTACAAGCCTGCATGTGCCCAGCCACAATGCAGCGTATGCCCACAGGAACCACAGAAGCCAACACATCGAAGCCAACACATCGGAGCCAACAGATCGGAGCCAACACATCGAAGCCAACAGATCGGAGCCAACAGATCGGAGCCAACAGATCGGAGCCAACAGATCGGAGCCAACAGATCGAAGCCAACAGATCGGAGCCAACAGATCGTCCCAAAAAAATTGGGAATAAAAGAAATCAAAATAAAAATAAAAATAAGAAACAATCAAAAATGGCCATTGATGGGCCCGGGGGGGTTGGGGAGGCCACCCAGGAGGTCCGAGGACAGGATGCACACCAGAACCCACCTGCGTGGATCCTGGGAAGATAAAACACCTCCATGGGCTCATGGCCCACACGGCTACCCTATTGTGGGAGTATCACTGCTGTCGCTATTATCACCCTGTGCAGCTGCATCCCGAGGTTGTTGCACTATGGGAGGCAGCCCACGCAAGGCCCTAGTCTGCTCCTCCATGGCTGCAAGCATGCGGGTGTGGTAGGTCTGGTTCTGGAGGATGAGTGTGCGGAGGTCCCCATGCAACAACTCACGGGATGCCCGGACCTCCGCCCTCGTTGCCTGCATCTCAGCTGAGAGCGTACGGGTGAGACGCTCCAGCTGCTGTTCTGTCCTTTGGTGTGTTGAAGCCTCAAGCTCAACAAGAGTCGTCCTGAGGTGTAGGAGCTCCTGCCTCAGGGCTTCCCTGTGGCCCTGGGACTCAATGGAGATGGCCTCCTGCAGAGCCGCCAGTGCCGCCCGCCTGTCCCTGTTGGACCCCAACATGTCCTCCCTGTGTGACTGGCAGATGGAGTCGGTTGCCTGCTCTAGTCGCTCCATCAGCCTTTCTGGGGGGACAATGGAAGTGGCCACCCTATCCATGGCCTGAGCCATCATCTCGGATGATGCAGCCTGTTGGGTAGCCATACCGTAAATGGATTGCTCCCATGCGGTATTGCCGGGTGGCGTACGGCCACCACGTCGGCGGGCACCACACCTGTCTGGGGCAAGGCGAACTGCGCCTTGCTGTGCCGGCACTGCCTGAGGCTGCAGGACTGCATTCCCCCTCTGATCTGCTGGCCCAGGAACAGGATCAGATGTCGCGGAGTGTGACCCTGCATCCGTAACCACCGAAGGCGTAGCTGCCAACACTGACATCCCCATGGAGGGTACTGACCCTGGTGCAGGTGGGTGAGACAGAACAGAATCCCTCCCTGGAACACTCACCTGCGACGGCACGTAGGTCTCATCCGAATCAACACCTGAGTACAGCTCGGGGGAGGTGCAGCCAGAGACACCCCTTGAGAGCACGACCTGCAGCACTTGTGGGTTCTCCCCCACCACCACACCACGTCCCTCACTGGTGGTTGGTCGGCCCTGGGACACCTCCTGGGTCTGCACCATCTCCACAACCCCAGCAGTATCAGGAGCGTCTTCCCCTGCAAAGACATGAAAACAAAGTAATGGAAACAGGCATTAGCACCATGGCACACACTGAGGGCTGAGAAGCAAGAGAACCAGTACTTGATTGACACATGTCCCACATGACTAAAACCCTCCCATGCATGCACCCTCACTGCGTATGAAGTGCAGGCAAATGGCACACACTGATGACACCAAGATGGAAGATGAACACATTTTCTGCATGCTGCCTGGCAGTGGCATCACACATTGGCCTGTGATTGGCAGGTGAAACACACATGCCATCACACAGATGGCATGTACCATTGCTATTGAGTGAAGATGGAGAGGAGGGCAGCACCTATTCATTCAGTCCAGTTCCCGCATGTAATAGCTTTTCTGATTCTAACAGGTCAGATTTTTCACCTGGAGCTGCCAGTCTGAAATGGTCAAATTGCACAGGGACATGTGTGTACAAATGATATCCAGGTAACAAAGTCACTCCACTTTACCATACCCATGTCAGACATGTGACTAGTGGACAGCGACATGCCTAGTGAAAGTGGTGGAATGCAAACAAACTGACTGAATGAACAGTGAAAAATAAGCAAATATGTTGTGTCAAGGTGACACTTCAAGGGCAACTGGCGTGCAGTTGTGCTAGATGTCTACTGTTGGCAGAAGGGATACTGCTATGGCCAAATGCAGCTGCGCAGGAAGTATTGCATGAAGCACATGGCTGACCCATACGACTGAGGCGCACACACTCTCACCTGGCACCCAAACAGAAGCCCTCACACACACACCATGCACATGGATGACACACACATGCATGTGCACTCACCGGACAATGCCTCGTAATCAGCCAGATCTCCCACGCCTTGGATCTGTTCCTCCGTGACGTAGGTCCCAGCGACTGACTCATGTGGAGTGAGTTCCATGTCTACTACTGGAGACCCACCTCCAGTCACTAGAGTTGCGGCATGACTTGAGGCCAGCTTACTCTTTGCCCTGCGCTTTAGGTCATTCCAGCGCTTATAGCAATCATTGGCTGTGCGCCTCACGATTCCAAGGGCACTTACGATGTCCGCAACGGTCTGCCAGTGTGCCTGGCGTTGTGCAGGTGTGGTCTTGGATCCTGCAACAATGACCATCTCGTTGTCATGTCCGGACACATACTCGACAAGTGCATTCAGTTCGTCATCCGTGAAGCTGGGCTTCCTGGATGGGCCGGACTGTGTAGCCGTGTCTGGGGCATCAGCCTGTGCCGGACGAGCACTCTTCCTCTTCCGCTTGGAAGGTGGTGGTGATCCTGAGTGTCCTGCGCCGCTCTGGACACTAGGGGCAGGAGCCCTGGTGGACTCTGTATCAGGAGTGTGGGATTGCACACTCAGCATGGGAGTTGGTGCAGGCATTGGCTCTAGTGTGATGGTGTCAGGGGGAATGTCAGCAGCATGGACTAGGACCGACACTGTCCTGGCTGGGTGTGTGAGGGCTGGGGTGGATGGAGCCGCAGCTGCCCCTGCAGCCACTCCGCCCTGCCTCCTTGGTGCAGCAGATGACCTTGCTGCCCCAGATCCACGTGGCATGATGGCATCAACGTGCACCAGCGCACGTGTCGTAGCCCTGCTGACCTGGAAGTCAGCCATGGAGTCAGCCAGGTCTGGTGCCACAATGGGCTGGTCCAACAAGGGCTGAGCATGGATGGTGTCAGCCACTTCAGCCTCAACGGGAGGGGGGGAGGGGGGGAGGGGGGGGATGATGGGTGCCCTTGACTGGTCCTCCACACATGGGGGGACAGGCTCACCCTGCAAGTTACGACCACGTCCCCTACCGGATCCACCACGGCCACCACTTGTGGCTCTTCCACCTTTGCCACCCTTACGGAATCCTCGCCTCCCAGCCATGGCACTGATATTAATGTGCGTATGGGAGTGGCTGTAGACAATTGTCCTGGGCAATTGGGGGTCAAAGGGGTTGGGTACCAGATGGTAATTGTACCCTAGTGCTCTAGCACGGCTGATTGTAACCCCTGGGGAAAGATGACGGGTCACGCAACGCACAGGAGGCCCAAAAAAGGGAGATGACGTGCACGCAACCCCTCCTAGACCACATGTGCAGAAAGAAAAACCTGCACTACGCTGTGGCACCCAGTAACACAAGAATGAACGTATGCGTGTCACACGCAGCCTAGAATGACCTCTGAAGGGGTAGGCTACACACGGGGCAAGCACAGAAGTTGGATACGTGCGTGACTCACCGTCTGCCAGGTAAAAGAGCGTGAAGAATGAGCGCGTTTGGCTGGCTAAACCCCCGCCAAAAGAAGATGTGTACGCTGTCTGAGAAGACAGGACAACAGTAGAAGGGGACACTGTTTGAGGGAACAGGCCCAGGTAAACCAGTAAAAGAGAAAAAAGAGAAAAAGCTGTCAGAGGTAACAGGGAATACGAACTGGAAACGCCGTGAAGTAAATCGCGTGTGAAACGACAAGAAGTACAGAATTCACCCACTCGCTCTCCACGAAAAGCACGTACAAGGAAATGGTGTTCTACATGTACCTTATATACAGGCCCACACGTACAGCGTCACTTACGCGGCGTGTACGTTCACCAATCACACGCTTTGTCACTCCTGTGTGTAGATCCATGTTCACCAATCACACGCTTTGTCACTTCTGCGTGTAGATCCATTTTCACCATTCACACGCTTTGTCACTTCTGCGTGTACATCCATTTTCACCAATCACACGCTTTGTCACTTCTACGTGTACATCCATTTTCACCAATCACACGCTTTGACACTGGGACGTGTCACGCAACAATTTCCTGCACGTGCAGGTGACTATAGGCGCGCATATGCTGTTGATGGGTTTACGCGCTAAGGGCCTTTGCTGATGTGTGGGATTTCACTCCCTATCAGGCTGTCCACGCGTTCACACACGAGAGACCACGCTCCTGGCCAGGAGGCCAAATTACTGCCCCCCAGAGCCCTGAGCACGCTCCCACCTGCCATCTGCTGCTGCCTGACTGCCTGCTGGCCACGTGCCCCACAGTGCTGGTGGGTGGGGGTGTTGGGAGACATGGGTGGGGGCCTGGTGGAGGGTGCCCCTGCACTGGTGGGGGTGGTGGGAGACATGGGTGGGGGCTTGGTGGAGAGTGCCCCTGGTGGCGGGGGGGTGGGGGTGGTGGGAGACATGGGTGGGGGCCTGGTGGAGGCTGCCCCTGGTGGCGGGAGGGTGGGGGTGGTGGGAGACATGAGTGGGGGCCTGGTGGAGGCTGCCCCTGCACTGCTGGGGGGTGGGGGTGCAGGGGGACATGAGCAGGTGTGCAGGGTAGTCCCCTGTTTTGTAGGCTGCCTGCAGGGGCCGTGGAGGGTGTACAGGGAACACCTGTGAGGACCCACCCAGCCTAATCGCGTGTGATGATTCCCACGCACCCCTGTAATACACTTACCCTGGCTAATCGCGTGTTAAACTTCCCGAATACCCCTGTAATACACGTACCCTGGCCAATCGCGTGTTAAACTTCCCGCGTACCCCTTTAATACACGTACCCTGGCTAATCGCGTGTTAAACTTCCCGCATACCCCTGTAATACACGTACCCTGGCCAATCGCGTGTTCAACTTCCCGCGTACCCCTGTAATACACTTACCCTGGCTAATCGCGTGTTAAAATTCCCGCGTACCCCTGTAATACACGTACCCTGGCCAATCGCGTGTTAAACTTCCCGAATACCCCTGTAATACACGTACCCTGGCCAATCGCGTGTTAAACTTCCCGCGTACCCCTGTAATACACGTACCCTGGCTAATTGCGTGTTAAACTTCCCGCATACCCCTGTAATACACGTACCCTGGCCAATCGCGTGTTAAACTTCCCGCGTACCCCTGTAATACACGTACCCTGCCTAATCACTTCCCGCGTACCCCTGTAATACACGTACCCTGGCTAATCGCGTGTATTACTTCCCGCGTACCCCTGTAATACACGTACCCTGGCTAATCGCGTGTATAACTTCACGCGTACCCCTGTAATACACGTACCCTGGCCAATCGCGTGTTGAACTTCCCGCGTACCCCTGTAATACACGTACCCTGGCTAATCGCGTGTATAACTTCACGCGTACCCCTGTAATACACGTACCCTGGCCAATCACGTGTTGAACTTCCCGCGTACCCCTGTAATACACGTACCCTGGCCAATCGCGTGTTAAACTTCCCGAATACCCCTGTAATACACGTACCCTGGCCAATCGCGTGTTAAACTTCCCGCGTACCCCTGTAATACACGTACCCTGGCTAATTGCGTGTTAAACTTCCCGCATACCCCTGTAATACACGTACCCTGGCCAATCGCGTGTTAAACTTCCCGCGTACCCCTGTAATACACGTACCCTGCCTAATCACTTCCCGCGTACCCCTGTAATACACGTACCCTGGCTAATCGCGTGTATTACTTCCCGCGTACCCCTGTAATACACGTACCCTGGCTAATCGCGTGTATAACTTCACGCGTACCCCTGTAATACACGTACCCTGGCCAATCGCGTGTTGAACTTCCCGCGTACCCCTGTAATACACGTACCCTGGCTAATCGCGTGTATAACTTCACGCGTACCCCTGTAATACACGTACCCTGGCCAATCACGTGTTGAACTTCCCGCGTACCCCTGTAATACACGTACCCTGCCCAATCGCGTGTTAAACTTCCCGCGTACCCCTGTAATACACGTACCCTGGCTAATCGCGTGTATAACTTCACGCGTAACCCTGATATGCACGTTACCCGCTTTGCGTTCCTTGTTTGGCAGCCCTGTAAACTGGTCCAGGGTTAGCGCAGCCCTTTGCGATGATTTAGCGATTTTGATGGCTTTTCCTTGCGCGAGGGTGTTCTTGGGGGCGTTACTGGTGCTGCTGCAGGGTCGCTGCGATACTCTGCGCCACGGCTGGTTTGGGAGCATGAAATCCATGAATACGCTGTGCGCGGAAATCGGTTTTAGCGCACGTGCCTGGCGCAGTCAATCGCACGCGGACACTCTGCGCCAGCCGCTTGCGACACTTTTCTGCGAAATTCTATGAATTACCCTGATAATAATATAGTAGCAATATGTACCTAATGCAGAATGGCAATAATGATGCAGGATCTCCTTCCTAATTATAACCTGTAAGGCCATGGGTTAATTGAAGGGCCTTCAGTCTACCATCAGGGGTACATTTACATAAAGCAAATACAAAATAAAAATAAAATAATAACAATAAAAATAATAATAATAATACATGTTATTGATCAATGATGTTTCGAGAGCTAGATTTGACTTTTGTTCAAGATATTTTAGAAATTAGTCAACTTTAAAAAACATGACCAAACGCTATCCAAATAATACAAATAATAATGAGCGTGTCCATTGTTAGGAAAGATGCATTACAAAAGGTGTACTGATATCTCTATTGGCATGGAAAGAAATGGTCAGAAATAGCTGCGCCATTTGTGTCTCTCTCTTATGCCATCGGGAGGTATGTGGGAAGGGGACATATTTGTACGCCCATGATTGAAGCTACCGTCTCACTATTGGGCACTGTACTACACACAGGTCACTTTCAACTCAGAACTGTGTTTCCTTTCCACTCAGATACTTTACTTTTGAATTCGCAGGAAAACATATTTAAATAAGGTAGGTCTGCAACACTGTGGGATCTATGCAATCGTGATCTTGCTTGTTGGAATTGTTATGTTTCTTTTATTTCATTGGTGATTTCTAAGGAAGATGCCGGCATGGAAAAGTGCTAACTTCAGGGACTGAAGGGAAACAGCAGGGGATAATAAGAATAGTATCTGCCAGGAATGGAAATCTAAAGCTATGTGAGATGTAATATTAAGTGCACAGTCTCCATTTTGGTGTAGGAAAAGAGAGTGGAGGAAGGAGCTGTTAGTCGGAAAGATGGAGAGGCAGGTGCATAACCCGAGGGTGTTTGATGTGAGAACGTATCTGTGCATTGAATAGCTTTATACCTATAGAGGGATTGAGGACAAGCGTGTCATCAACCCCAAGTGGGCCCCCCAGTGACAGTGGTGTGATCATACAGAGAAATGTTTTTATGTAAGTGATGCAGCATGTGATTATCAACACGAGATTGCCAACATGTGCAGCATGGATTTGATAGACAGAGATAATATAATCAAAAAAATCAAGAAACTAAAGTGATCCCATGCTCCCGGCCCAAACAGATGATCTAATTTGGTTTTAAAACAAAATCCCGATATTTGGGCAGATATATTGGTAGTCCTCTTTAGGAAAGTCCATAGTGAGAGGAATATTCCTTGTTCATGGAAACAGGCTATTTTGGTCCTGATATACAAAAATGAAGCACATAACAGTCCCTTGAATTACAGACTATTATCCATGCTGGATGTTACCGGCAAAATGCTTGCTTCCCTGTTGTTGGACGAATTTAACAGATGGGTAACAGAAGCATGGTCTATCCTGGATGTATTCCAGACTGGTTTCAGAAAAGGGTCATCCACTACGTACGCACAACCTGAGACTTATGGATATGTTAAGCAAGGGGGCAACAAAACCGGGTTACCCGGGCTGTATGGAATTTTTGTAAATGCCAATGCAACTTTTGATATGGTGGATAGAGAGAGATTGTGGAATAAACCTGAACAATATGGGTGCCCAGTGGTATTGATCCACCTCTTGAAACTTTCGACAGAGAAACATCATTAAAGATTCAGATTTATGTTAGTGTGGTCCCTACAAAGCACATCTCGACTAATCGAGGTGTCAAGCAGAAGTGCTTGCAGGCTTCCCTGCTTTTTAATCTGCGCTTAGCTGATTTGCCTGATAGAATGAAACTGATATCAAATTGCCCTCCTAAGGTTGGTAATGTTCATGCAGTGTGTCTGGCCATTGCAGACAACCTTGTGCTTCTAGAGCGTACATTCAGTGGAGATAAAAGATCATTTGACGAACTGTGCTGCTATGCGGAAGGGAATAAATTAGCAATCAACATGGACTCGACAAAAATCATGTTTTTCTCCTATAAGAACTCTCTTCGAATGGCTCTAAAAGTAGGTGTCATTAAGATCGAGTATGTACCATTGTATAAATACTTGGGGGTCGGACATTCAGCTAAAGTTCGGTATGAATTATTGTTTGATGTACGGAAAAAGAAAAGCTCACTAAATGACTACATTAATTGCAGGGTTCTCTAAAAACATTGCACATTGTTAGTGTCATTAGGCTGTATGAGCAATGTTTCTGTCCTATGATTCTGTATGGAGTTGACACACTTTATTTGAAAGACAGTGAATGGTCTGACATTATGGAAGGTACATTTTGGAAGAAGATTCTAGGCCTTCAAATGTCTATAACTATCGAGATCTTAAGGCTTGAATTGGGTCTAATATCCCTACATGGGAGTGCGATCAAAAGGCAGGAAATCCTATACATTAAGGGGCTGATTCATGGAATTTGTGCGCCGAAAAACAGGGATTTGTGCGCCATTCTGCCCGCAAATCCCTGTTCGCAAATGGGGATTTGCGGGCAGAATGGTGCACAAATCCCCGTTTTTCGGCGCACAGATTCCATGAATCAGCCCCTAAAACTATGTCCAACCCAAAATGCGCACTACTATCGTTAATTGGTACAGCAAGCAGAAACAAACGTAGTGACCTTTACATTTGTAATGTAAAGGAAATCTTCATGCAGGTAAATTGAAGTTTTGAATGGTCGAAGGATTTCTACACCATAGAGAGAGAATTTACGATGAGTTTGGAAAAACGGGATTGGCATTAAGATTATCAGCACCTGTCGAAACTTAAAAGCTATGGGGAATCTCTGTTGACCAGGCATATGTATAAGAGAACGCAATCGTATCTCTTACAATGTCCTCACCAGTGGTCCGTAGAAATGTATTATTAATATGGATTGATAGGTTAACTGTCCACACAGTTGTTTGCCCTTGACTCAAGATTCCAGTAGAAGAGAGATACTGTTGCATGTGCAATAAGGAAAACATGATATAAACGGTGAAACACGAAATGACCGAATGTGGTGAGAATCGTCACCCCTATATGTCTATGTTTGGTAGCTATGTGCATAATTACGATGCTATAAAAGGAAAACCATTTTGGGTGCACTGCTTAAACACGAACAACACATCATTGCACATTGCATTGCAGAGAGTCGAAAGGATATCGAGTGAAAACAACAGATGATTGTACTAAAAAGCTCCTATGCATGTATGATAACCTAATTTTAATGAAAAGGGTTTTAGGAACATTGGACGTTCGTTAGTTGTACCAACTGTTATTTGTTCTTTATTGATATTTTATGTATTGATTGAAAATATTTAACCATGAAATGTCATAAGCCATATTATGTATGGGAGATGTGAGTTGTGAATTGGCACATTAGAAATTATATGTCGTATGTTAAATATGCCTGAATTATTTGTAATGTATTTGCGTTTATTTATGTGTAAAGTTTGTCTATTTGTCTGAACTAAAACACATAAATAAAATAAATGTGTGGTTCTTTATGATTTGGCAGCAACACTTTGATCCAATTTTTTCACTTGGAGTGGGAGCCCAAGATTTGTTAAATCACTGCAAATCCTTCTTAGCCGCTGGCTTGTAGGGCGTGCGATTGAAGTAATGTGGTGAGCTTTTGCACAGCTCTTTCAAAATTGATGTAGTATTGATAGCTGTGAAGTTGCCATGTATGTGTTGGCCCGTGTCTGAATCGAAAGATGGCAGGAGCTTTAGAGATGAGTCGATTTGTTTGCAAGAGGAGTGAAGAAACGAGGAGCAAAAGTACTGTGGGGCACAACCTAAGAGAAAAAAAACATAATGGGGAGCATAAATGCTTTAGGGCTCACGTTCAGGGTAAAGTTAGAGATTATAAATAAATGCAGAAGTAGACATCCAAAGGCACCAACGCATGGTTACAATTGCGTTCCAGGGGCATGTTACAGCCAGGAAAGCCATTAGCAAATTTAGCTTGGAACAGGAACTCAATGGGTGTTAGAAGGCAACATCTCACAGTGGGGACAGTGAGGGGAAGAATGATAGTGGGACCAATTAGGAGACAATAAAATGTGTTGAAGGTGGAGAACATTGATTGAAAAGGCAGAGGAAGAACACTAGCTGTGGGAGAACAGGATGGATGTATATGGAATTGCATTGGGAGGTACGAGGTCTATATATCTCTCATATAATTGAACATATTTAGAACTGGATAACAAACTCAATGCCTATGAACAAGTAAAGATTACAGGATCTAGCCCCTAAGAAATGCTAAAGTTATACAAACTGAACCGTGTCTGCTGTTTTCCATTATATGTATAGTTGCCCCTTACTATACATTCTTTCAAAATAGTGTTTTATTAGAACGTATACATCTCACAGTGTATCAAAACTTACATCAGAATTTCAAACTCAATTTATGAACTCACTGGGGAAAAGGGAATTGCACATATTAGTGTGCCGTTCCTGTATAATTCATTTCTAGCTTCCTGCACCCTGGAAAGGTAAGTGGTATATATGGATAAAAAGTGACCTCAAGTTTGGAGGTATGCAAATGTTTGCAGTGTGAGCCACACATGCAAATTATCTGTGTTCCCACACCCATTATCACAGCTCAGGCTAACCAGCAACATTCTCAAAGAAATGCTTGTTTGAAAACAACCACTTTCTTATTCTAATACTGTGCTAAAAGATCTTTAGGATGACATTTCATCCGACAAAAGTCTGTAACAAAAAAATGTGCAGCTTCGTATCAAAATGCTGCCACACCGAGAATGCGTGCCCTACGATGCTGCAGATCTTTTAACAGGTACAGCTTCATATGGTCAATTTGAAAACTTTCTGTGGTTGAACCTTGGTCCATCTTTATCATGAAAAAGAGAACTTAAATCCTATCAGGAAATTGAAAATATAGCCAGAAATTATCCCAACAGTCAAGATATTTAAAAAAAACAATTTGATTGACATATAGTATCCAAACAGAAGTACTGCTTGTAAAACATGTGCCTATAGGACGTAGCCCAAATCTATTCCTACAAAAAAATGTTTTATGCTTTATGAGACAACTGGCAAATATTCAGTCTGAACTTGTGAAGGGAGCCTATTAAATCTTTCGATAACGTCCCTTTAACAAAGTTTTTTCAGTGATTTTCAATGGTTTTCAAAAGTGAAAATGTTTCATGATGTTATGCACTGTATATAAGTTAATAATAATCCCTCTTTTTACATATATGCAAGAACTATGAACTTCCTTTCACAAAACAAATGTCAGCGCATACTCTTGTGTGTCATTTTCATCAGCACATGCTGGGGATACAAGCCATGGTTGAATTGCCTAGGGCATGAGGCTCAACCATGACCACAGCACCACCAAACCATCCCTGTTATCCACTGCAACTAGCCTGCATCCTGGTCCAGTCTCCAGTATACCCCAACAATGTAACCAGTGGCCAGTGCTTATGGCTTGCACTAAGCAAATCGGAGTAGACATTTGTCCTTGCCGAGGGCCAGGCCCACTGCACAGGCACCAGCGTTTTAACACTATTTCTCGTAGATACATTTTCAACATTTGGAATAAATTCAAATCGTTTTACAAACTTGTGCACATATTTGTGAAACAGCACCGCATTTTTAAGTCTTTCAAACATTTTGGGATCTCAGCTCTAATATTGCCCCCTCTTGAGGAAACAGCACTAAACTTTGCAAACGCCCTAAAATTATTTTCCAAAATGTCATGCAGTGTTATTGAATGGTGCCAAAGTTATATGCCATCCAAAAACTGCTCTTCAACGACCCTATGATGCAGAAATATGCATGGATGTCCTTGAACTTTTGTCAAGTTTGAGAACATCACAATAAATCCCTAAACATCTGACATAGTTTCATTTGTTTGGCAACTGTAATGTTGTGTTTAATATGTTTTTACCATGAGGTCCATGGACTGCAGGCACCATTCGTGAATCCAACATGGCGTCCGTTTAAAAAGTGTTGATGTAATTCCCATTTTTATTGATCAATCACATCATGTCTGCGAACACCACACAACTCCCTGATTAGTTCAGATGTATCTGTGGGCAGTGAACCAGGAAGTGAGTCCATGGACCAGATGCAGATATCTCAAAGGTTAGTTGCACCTAATTTCTGGCTACTTTAAAATAATCTACTAGACAGATTTACACCAAATTTGCAAAAAACACTTTTGGGAGCAGGCTGCCACTCGTCACACAGGTTTGGCACACATCCCTCAAGTTGTTTGGGCTATAGCCATGATAAAATTATTTGTCCATCTATTTCCATCGGGATTTCAAAGGTCATGGGACCCTGCTTATAATTATTAGCCCCTTGACGAAACCAAACAAAAGTTTGCAAAAGTATTCAGAGGTTGCAAGGTTTCGTGCAAACTCAAGAAGGACACCAAAGTTATAAGACACCCAAAAACTGCTTGTCCTATGGGTTGAGCAACTTAACCATAATTACATGGCTGCTACTGCAGGCCCTGTAATGACACAGCCCGCGGTAGCGGCTGTGTAGTTATGGTTAAGTTGCTCAACCCATAGGAAGACCACTTTTTGGGAGGCTTATAACTTTGCTCCGCCTTGACGAATTTGCTTCAAAGTTTGCAAAAGAAGTATATGGCCCTCTCTGAATATTTTTAGGAAGTTTGGTGAGGTTTCATACAAGGGGGCCAAAGTTATAGGGGGGTCCCACATTTCTTTCCACCATAGACTGAATGGACAAAAACTTTGCACACGCGTACAGCCCAAACCATTGGATGAATTTTCATCAACATTTTGGCAGGAGTGGCGGCTTGGTCCCAAAAGCGTGCTTTTGTAAATTTGGTGATAATCAGTGCTGTACTTTTTTAAAAAGCAGGTAAAATGTATGTCCCTGTTCGCTCCGCGGTCAAAAGTTTGATTGGTCTGGAGTGTGGCATGATGTCGGTGGAGATTGGACATGCCCAGTGGTTGGCTGGAGGGAACTGTGATGTGCGTCATCATTTTGGGTAATGCCGCCATGCTGTAGCCGAGGATAGTGCGGCACGAAAGGGGCTGGAAAGCATGCTTTCCGGCATATGGTGGTGGGAAGAGGGGATGGAATGTGTGGGGGAGTATATCTGTGCATACTGCACCAATTAGCAGGTACCTCCTCAGGCGACTAACTTGCATGGTGATTGCAGGCAGACTTCATTACGGCACGACAGGTCCTGAGGCAACCTCTCTCTGTGGTGATTGCTGGCAGGCTCAATTGCAGAGTGGAATGCACATGACATGAGCATTTTCGCATAGGGTGTACTAGGCTGTGTTGTTTGTGGGAAGCCCCTAGCGCCTTGGATGTATGGCTGGAGGCCTTGCACCAAAAAGTATGTCCACTAGTTGCAGGTAGGTTTCACATTGTTGCCTTGGGTGTGTGGTGTGTCAGCATTGCACATATTGTTGGTTGAATCGGTATGGTGAGTGTTAGCACATCCTTCAGTTTTGCGTGCATGGCTGGACATGATGGAGTCAAGAGTTCTGCAGTGTGTCTACTGGGTTGTGTTTTGGAATACTGTGTGTATAGAAGTGCATAGAGTTCCAGTGAATGTTTTATGTGGTTGGGTTGTGGCCATTGCGCAGATTACAGAGTACTGCACTGTACTATGATCTATTGGTTCTGTGTACTTAATAGACTACTGGGAGCAGGGGCAATGTTCTGAAGATTTTGTGGTTTGGTTGGCAGTAGTAAAATACTTTGTGAGTGGAAGTGGGTAGAGGTGCCGGTGGCTGTATTATGGTTGTGGGTTCTGGTACCTGGCCACATGTTTGCATGCATGCCTGCATAATTTTGCAGTGGGTGTGGCCAAGGCCTAGACTCTTGGGTGCAGAGCCAAAGGCCATAAGTAGTGTCGGTGGCTGTATTATGTTTGTGGGTTCTGGTACCTGGCCACATGTTCTCATGCATGGCTACATAACATGCAGTGGGTGTGGCCAAGGCCTAGGGTCTTGGGTGCATGGCCAAAGGTCGTAGGCCTCAACAACTTCATAGAGTTGTGGCGACTGTTACAAATTGATGTGCAAGGCGATTTGTAGTTGTGCCACATTGGTTTGGTACCATAGAGAGTGGCATCTAAGTTTGCTGGGGATGTTGCTGAAAGCAGTGTTTCTTCTTCCATCATGCTATTGTGTAACTTTTCATACCCTCGTGCAGTGCTATGTATGGCAATTTGGTTTCTTTGCTCTTGTTTGTATGATTTCTAATTGAAGTATGCCTCTGTGCAGGTGGTGTGACTCCACTGACCTGTATTGATGTTGCAGAAGGTAACTTTGCTGATATTGCGTTTGTTTCTAAGTAGTGGTGGTTTACAGATTACCTTTGTTAGTGGTTTCACTCTCATTAAATTTAATTGAAAGAATGTTTATTTTAAGAGTATTGCAATGTCTTCAACAGTTTCCAGGATTACCTTTGTGCAGTAAGGTTTAAGGGTTCAGCGTGATTTCTCCCCTCTACTTATGAGGTTCTGAGGGACTCTGTGGTGGAACCTTTTTTGTAAAAATACTTTTTTGTTAATGCTTCCTTGTGCTGCAATTAGTATTTGCACATACTCCATTACCAGTAGTGACAGTTGCACTCTTTTCAGTACCGTTCACTACCTTTATTTTCATTTCTACATTTTGACAGAGGCATTACATTCTCCTTACTGGTAGGTGCTTTTGTTTTCCTTTGTAACTGTATTAGCTGTTCTCTTACAACTTTCTGTACACAATCTGCTAGGGGTGCATGAGTACTTTCTATGCTTTTAGGTAGAACTGGTTTATTTATGAGTTGTTTTCAACTGAGTTCCTGGGTCTGCAACCTTTGGCTCTCCAGATGTTTTGGACTACAATTCCCATGATATGTGGAAATTCACTATGCTGGTTAGGAATGATGGGAGTTGTAGTACAAAACATCTGGAGAGCCAAAGGTTGCAGACCCCTGGGCACTCTGTAGCAGCTGTTGGAGAAAAAAGGAAAGTGTAAGTCTGAACATTTTCAAATTGAGAAACTGCTGAGGTGCACTTAGTAAGCATGAAGCAGATAGCAGTGGGTTGATGCAATTGTGTACCTTAATATAAAAGAACACTATACTGTCTTAGTAAGAGGTGCACCTCCCCGATATCATTGCACTTACTTTGTTGGCTGTGGAGAGTAGGCTTCCTCTGGGTTGCATTGAGAAATTGATTCTCCACTGGCTATGAGGACAGAGGTGGTAACTGCAACTGTGAAAGAAGACAGTAAGACAATATGTTTGTTAATGGCATACTTACTGCATTTGGAGAATCCATTACATAAAAGGGTAGGGGGATGTGTTGGAAGAAAGACTTAGGGCCTCATTACGACCCTGGCGTTAAGGTTTTAACAGCGCCATAAAAGGTGTCGGCGCTGTTAAACCCTTAATGCCTCATTACGAGTTCCCTTTGTGGGACCCGACCTTAGCGCCTGCTTTTAGCAGGCGTTAAAGTAGGGTGCCGCAAAGGGACCTTGGTGCTAAGTACGGTGCCGCAATTTGCGGCACCTTACTTAGCGCCTTCCCCATTCCCATTGAGCCCTATTGGGCAAAAATGGAAATGGGGAAGGGCCCATGGTGAATGGGGAATTACCGCCCGCCAACCTTGGAATGGGGCGGTAATTCCGCCATTCACCATGGCGGACCCGGGCATGGACCATGGTGCTAATAGCACCATGGTTTAGCGCCGGGGTCGTAATGAGGCCCTTAGTGTGTGTCTGTAATTGGATGGCTTTGCATTTGAATGGGGATTTGGGACCATCAGCATTGTTGATAAGGAGTACGTGGTTCATTTGTAAGTGTACCGTATGATGTGCCATTTAGCAAGTGTGTGCATTGGTGTAGGAGTATTTACTTTGCAAATGGATTAGTCCTAGTTGTAGAAGGGAGAGAAAAAGGTTGTGAATGGTGTACAGCTTGGGAAGGAAAATATGTTTGTGTGTGAAATTCCATTACCTTTTCTGCACATATATGCTTCCTACATGAGTACAGCAATTATTTCACTTCTTGGATTTATGTATCCACATTTACAATTGGTACTGTTGTCAATTCACACATACATGTTTTGCCTTTCTAAGTAATGTTACATTCTGTGAAATGTGCAAGGTAAGTGGCAGGCACCCTGTTTTCATGCATGTAATGTATGCACTTGGCTTAGGTTGGTGGATACATTCAGTGCTCCTTTTGTGCGATAATTTAACGAATTCTGTAGGAGATGCGCTAGTGCAGAAAGAAATGTGTACCATTGTCGGAAGGAAAGAAGAGAGTAACTATTTGGATATTACTATATCTGATAAGGGTAAATGAAAACTTTCAAAGCACATACCATTGAACTGGCACTTCATGGTAGGTGATGGGAGAAATTACAGTATGCTTTTTGAGTACGTTATGGAGGTTCAGTGGCATATACCCTTCTCAGAGGCACTTATAATAGAGCTGTAAACATACTGTAGAAAAAATATTCATACCTGTACTTTGTGGTAATGGGTGCGGATGTGGATGAATCTGGATGCAGAAATCTCAGAAAGTTTCACAGAACTTTCTACTGGTGGTACTTTTGAATCAGAGATTTGCACTCTGAATGTTTAATGGTAAATATGGAGTGTTGTACAGAAATAATAGTGTTAGTTGCAGAAGTCTTGGATGTGATTGGTGGATGCGTGTGTGACTATTTAATAGTACCCAATGAGGGAGTGCTAGAAAAAAGTAGTGTAAAGCGAAGAAGGACTGCTCCTGCTTTACTGTGGCGTGGCCCTCGCAGTAGTCGGGGAAGCACACGTGCCTCATCCTGCCCTCCTCAGCAGGCTGGGCATGGGAATGGGACTGTGGGGATTATCCAATCAGGTGCTGAGGGTGTGCTTCACAGGAAGGGGCAGTAATCCCTTTTTTTCATTACTCTGTGTAGTGAGGCTGGCAGAGATGGAGAGACACACAGTGATTATCGTGGTGATGCTGTTGTGCAAGATCTGCACAAGTATGCCCTGGAAAAAGACTTTGGTGGCAATTTCAATTTGGAAGTGGAGGTTTTGCGGTGCAGTGTCAATGTGTGCAGTTTCGGCGTTGTGCTTGCACTTTGCAGACATGTGACCACCGTCACTACTGTTCATGTTGCCGTGATGCATTATGGAACCCTGCATTTGGGTTACATGCTTTGTTCATGTTTGTTCCGTCAATTATAGAAGTTGCTGAAAGCAGTGAAGCTGATTTTTACCACTGCCAAGGTGGTTTTCTCAACCATACCACCAAGAAAAGTATGGGATTATCCCAATGTACTTTGTCCCCAGCCAGAAGTCGGAAGGTGTCTTATAAACAGAAGCATGTGTGATCTTGTGTGCGCTGCTTGGATATTCTCCTCTTACAATGATATCCTTAATTCTAATAATGTGTACAGTTTCCGTGCCAATGGCATTTCTTTGTCCACAATTGGAAATTGTATTTTGTTTCACAATCTAAAAGATGTGTTGAAGAGGTTACTGTAAGAATGTAAGGAGAAGAAAACAAAAACCCCTATAAAAACAGAAAAAAGGTGTTTGTTCACAAGCACCAGAAAAAAGGCTCTTTTCAGAGCCACAACTAAAGACGAAATCCCCTACCCTGGTTGAAATGGATTCTCCTACTCCCGCACACAGCACGATAAGTCAGCGGTAGTTCCAGGATTACACGTGCCACATCCAGGGCTTTTGAGGATGGCAGGCATGGAAATGGGACTGTGGAGGCTAAGGGATTGTTCAATAAGGTTTCTGGGTGTGGTGTGTATTCGGAGACTGTGGCAGAAGCTGAATTATGGCTGCATGTTTCAGGAGGCAGAGTGTATGGATTTTGGGGGAGTCCTACACATTTTGGATTCTCCCATGTGGATGTGCACTGTTATGGAATACGTGCAATGCAGTGGCTGATTTTGGTTCCTATTGGTGCCACTTTGGTGACACTTGATTATCCAGACATTATTATTCTTCATTGTGGAGGAAAAGGTTTAGGACATGTTACCGTAATGTGTCTACAGTTTCCGATGAAGGAGGCACTTGGCCAGGTCATGCATATGTTTCCGAACTCCTGCATAATTTTTTGCTGCATTATGGACACACAGATGTTGCTGGATTCATCTTCATTTTGTCCGCAAATGGAGAAAGCGAGGTGCATTGTCAAGAATGCTATTTGTGCCTTCTTCTGACATGTGACCATGTCCTACTTCCACAATGGAAATATTATGTTTAATATCAAAAGATTTTTCGCACAAATGATGTTCATATTACAGATCCTGGCAATCATGTTTTTCTGCGACCTATCCAAGATGCATTGCTGACCTTTTTGCAAGGACAGCAAGCATTTTTCTGGTAGGTGTTGCACACTTCAACCCTTCAACTCTTCAAAATGCCACAAAAAAACATTTTTTACAGGCCTCGCATTATTTACTGCACAATTTGTGGAGCGTATAGGCTGTGTGGCGGCCTGCATCGTTTCATTGGCAATTCCATTTTTGACCTCTGAAAGATGGCTCTGAAAGGAGCCCTTTTTTCCTTTTTCTGTTGTTTTATATCTTTCTTGGTCTTGTAACACACTACACAGAATGAAAGCAAGGGAAGGGAGGGTACGGAAGGGGCACCAACCACAGGGATAAGTTTGGGCAAATGCAGAGAGAGCAAGATGTTCGGGGGCGCTCACTTAAGTAGGGGGCAGTCATACTCATGCTCCCAGACTCATCTCTTTAAGCACTTCAAAGTTGCTCCCCCTGCAGAGTAGCACGTTGCAGTACATGGACAATCCAATCACCTTTTACAGGTAAGGGTCTGCTGCACAGCATATGGCCTGCAAGGATGCTAGGGATCTGCTGCCCTACAGGTGTGTCCCTGGTGTTGGCAGGAGTAGATGCAGAGAATTCTGTAGAGAAAAAGTAATCTACTGCATTGTTCGAAGGGCACTACCCTGCGCACTGCTGTCTTGTGTTTCTATTTGAGGTGTTGTTGCATGGAGGTGGAGCCGTAGCTGTACAAGCCAGGTTTTCTGCACCTGTGTAAGTGCGTCTCACCTGCTTAACACAAATTTTCAACACGTCTCCTATGCTGGTAAACAGTTTTCACACCCATCAGAATTGCTGGCTGCAAACATTGGGGATTTGGTCGACTTCATCTTCGCTCTCCTCTTGATCCCTATCTACATAAGCATGCCTGTTACCTTGTCCATGCCCTTTGGAAGGAGGTGGTGGTGGTGAGGGTGAAAGTGAGCGTGTTGCTAGCATAGAGGCAGAAGCCATGGTTGCCATTAGTTACAAAGGTAACATAGCACAACAGAATTGCTCAGAAAGAAATTCCAACACAAAGCAATGTGGCCCCCTACTCTGCTCTGTAAAGCCAAAAACAGAATGCAGAGCCGCTCTGGGGTGTGGCCTTTTGTAGGGCTGCTGTGGAGCCCTTTCAATGGAAAACAGGCCTAAATCATTCAAACAAATAGTTACATGTACAATGGCACACTGTCGGATGTTTGTAAGTATGTACTTTCACAATGACACTCCTTGCATTGCAGAACACAGTACTTTTCCGATGTCCGAGGGCCAAGAACGTGTATGGCAAATAATGTCCCACACACAACATGGATGCAGTCACATATTGACGTTGCAAATGTTCTCAAATGGGATGGCTGTCCTCAGGAACCGTATTGGGTGGAATACTTTGTGCGCATGTGCATAGGTGTGCTACGAACAGGGTTGCCCTCCCGGACTCATTAAATGTGCGACACATCTCTGGCGATCATTTTCGCACAAGCTGGGTGTTTGTAGGCTACAGCAAGTGCAATTTCGTGTGCACAGCTGTCCTTAAGAGGTGGGTGGATGCGTCGACCTACTGAAAGTATGTTACAACTTTTTCCCGCCATGCTGGACCGGGGTGGTGTGACCAGGACACAGAGGATGATATACGCATGCGCATAGCTGTGGAACGGACAGACGTGCACTTCCACAACTAATTATAAGTGCATTAGAAGATGCAGACATGCAGCCAGTACTGGCGTCCTGCAGTGTCACTAGGAAACCTTGATTTTGCTTAAATACAGCCATCTTGGACAGTACTGTGCACCCCAGGCTCATAATGCAATTTTAACACTAAAGGAAAAGCCACTCACACACCCACCAACACTTGACATCTACACCATTAATTTTTAAGATACATAGGGCCTCATTATGACCCTGGCGCTAATGGGTTAACGGTGCCGTAAAAGGCTGCGGCTCCGTTAACCCATTAGCACCTGATTACGAGGTCCCTTTGCGGGACCCGACCTTAACAGCTGGTCTACACCAGCCGTTAAAGTAGGGACCCACAAAGGGACCTTGGTGCAGGGTACGGTACCGAAATTTGCGCCTTACCCATTCCCGCAATTTGCGCTTTCCCCATTCCCATTGAGCCCTACGGGGCAAAAATGGGAATGGGGAAGGGCCATGGAGGAAGGGGGAATTACCGCCCTGCCAACCTTGTAATGGGGTGGAAATTCCCCCTTTCTCCAGTCGGTAAGTTACCGGCATAGACCATGGTGCTATTAGCACCATGGTTTTCCGCCTGGGTCGTGATGAGGCCCATAGACACTATTAGGAAAGGGAAGGGGTAGCACAAATGGATACATACACAGGCAAATGGTGGATTTGAGCAAGTTCATCATGAGGGGAGGCAAGGATTGAGGTCTTGTCGTAATGTCTCTGCTCACAGGGATTTTGTTGGAGATGGTGGGCTGGGAAATGGGGAATGGGATGGGTACACATGAAGGTGGGGCAGTGGTATTTCATGTTTCCCATAATATGTCCTTGTACAATATCTTTTAAGGTGGCTAAATTTTTTAGCAATTGTTCCATTTTGGCATCCAGGCTGTCTAGGTTGGTTTTTACCACATGCTGTTGTGGAGCAGACACCACTTGTGGTACATTCCTTTCATTTCCAGTATGTCCTGTTAAAGATACAAATACCTGTTAGGTTTATATGAAGCAATACATATTAACTGTCTGTCTTTTTAGACTGTACTGCGTAGCAATGGCATTACTATCATTACTCATTTCATCATGCAGGGAATTCTCTTCCAGCTATTCTAGGGTGCTTGGCATTGCTGCATACAAAAAAAAATCATGGTTTTCCACTACTGTACACTGCACAAGCTGTGCAATTATAGGTGCAATTATAGGTGAAACTTCAGTGCACTTACCACGTTGTACTGACGTACTGCTCTCAATACTTTGCAGTCCTTACTCTGCCACTTCCTTCTTCGTTCCTATGTAAAGCAGCAGTGAGGTAATATTGTTCGACACAGACGTTATTTACCTTATTGGTGCATTCCATTATGCTGTACACCCCATGCCTTTGCTCTGTTTGTTTCACAAATACAGGGTTTGAAGACCTGCTCCATTTTTCTTTGCAATGCATTTACATGGTGTTCAATGTATATCTTCCTTGTCTTTGCTTAATGGTACCACTATGTAAGAGAACCCTTGCCTTTTTCAGCAGGTTGGATGCCACCCGATATCCGCAAACAGACACACATTCCACGGTTGCTGTGCCCCTCGGCATGGGGCCATTGATTTGGTATGGTGTATGATACATCTATACAAACTCATGGCATCCTGGTAAAAACCTATGAAATTCAGTGAAAAAACGTTGTTAAAGGGACGTTATGGTTAAGTTGTGCTATTAAAAACCTATCAAATTCAGTGCAAAAACTTTTTTAAAGGAACATTACAGTTACTTTGCACTAATAACAACCTATCCATATTATGGTTACCAGTAAAACCGAGAAAAAAACAGAAATTTGCCAGTTATGGTAAGCTAAGCAATGTAACTGATTATCTTCATGTATAGAAATGATTGCTGTGTTTTAAGCCTGCTTCTTTCCATATGTATATGTATCATATGATATGACAGAACCCTTGGGAAAGTAACGTAAGCACAACACATGCAAATACAAGCATGTACAGGGGAAGTAAAGAGAGCAAAAAATCAGCAGTACTACGAGAAAGTGTTCATAACCTAACTGAGTAAGTATCTTCATGTACACAAATGATTGCTGTGTTTCAAGGCTGCTTCTTCCTCTATGTATATGTATTATATGATTTGCGTGGACCCTAAGGAAAGTAGTGTAAGAACATACGAGAAGGGTAATGGCACCTCTTGCAAGAGGATACATTTCAAAGGATAATTTGGACGCTTTATTGGGACACTTTATAAAAACATTGTTCAACAAATAAATAGTTGCTAATCATTTGATCTGGGAGGTGAACTGTTCCACGAGGTCTGCTTTGTGTCAATGTATGTGTTCTAGGAACAAAATCATGAGCGATTCCATGAGTATGTATGTCCAACACAGTCAAAGTGAGATCGTTCACAAAATTGAATTCCATTTCCTGGTATATTGGCTTGACCACCCATTTTTTGCTTCTTTTCGTAAAGGCCATTGTGTAACAAAGCATCCCAAAGTTTCCTGCAGTCCTCGATTGTTCTCTCCTCACGTTCTCGTCACGCACTAAGACCGCTTGTAATGTCCGATATTGCATCCTTTCTATGCCAAAATGCAATCGCTTGGGCCTGTACTTTAGGCACATATTCTGGAACACCTCCAAATCTCCTGTGTGACAGAATTCTGTGAGTCCCTTCAGATCTCTTGATAGAGTTTTATCAAACACTATCTTCTCAAGAGTTTTGTGTGGAGGTTAAGATGGAAGCAACCACTTCTTCTTGTGTTCCTGCTCCTCCGATAAAGGTCCATGTGCACATTGGTGAAAATGTTGGTTCTCTGTCCATGAGTGAACGTTGGAACAGTAGTGCATCAATGAGCGCCATTTTTCAAGTAGAATTTCCACTGACCCACCACAAGTTTTGGAGCTCCACCAAAGATGGTTGCTCAAAGACTGGGACCAATGTAAAATATTTTCAGAACTTTTTTTTTTACCAGCAGCTGTGATTTTTGTATTGATTGATTTGGCAACGTGCCACATATCAAATTGATGGCGAATGTTTGGAAACTGCTCTTGCATGGCCTTGCCTTTTGAAACATGTCTGTAGGTGGCTATGAGGTCTATTTGCATTCCCCTTGATTGGAGATCTTCCAGGGATTTTATAAAACCATGTTTCTCTTTGGCGACTGAGGATTCACATTCGGACACCTGCACGACCACCGAACTTACCATTTTTTTAGGTTCCATGTCCTGAAAGTGGTATGTGCAGTACTTTGCTGAAAATCCGGGGCTGTCACACTGTCCATCTCCAACTAGCCTGATCCGTTTGTCAGAGAATGTACTTTCAATTGACATTTGTTCAATTTTCCTGGCTTCACTAATAGCAGGGAATAAATATTCTTGTTGATATTTGTAGTACTGCGTTTTAGAAAGGAACTGAAGTCCCACAAAATGACAGAAGCGGGACAACTTACTAAAAGTAGAGCCACTGAAAAATAAAGCTGCTGCACACAGTAGATTTCCAGCTGGCACTTTGCCCAGCAATCGTTGAGCGGACCATGAAAATATAGCATGGAGCAGGCCACAGTTGGCTTGGATTTTCAGGTTTGTGCCTTGTGATACACCAGTCACATTCACCAATGGCTGCCCGCATACTTCCCCCCTCACTGGACGGACAAATTTCAGCATCAGTATAATCTGTACCAGGCAGCTGTTGAATGCGATGTATTTGTGCTCCTTTATTAGACTATTGTCCTGCGTGAATATGGTTTGTGACACAACCGTGGTGGACATATCGGCCGAACAGGACACACTGAAGTCGTAATCTTTGGCTAGCTCCTCAGTTAATTGGGTTGAGGCTTCAGCGTCTGTTATTTCAGCTTCTGTCATTTGCACACGAATTGGAGAAACCATCAATGTCGATTGTTTATTGGGTGGCCCTTTTTTTTGCCGGTGTAGATTGTGTGAAGTGGTCACTGAGTAGTTCAAAAGCATCGTCCTTATATTCAGTTTCAAATTCATCTCGTCGAGTTCTCACATTGTAGCAATGGTCCAAAAACACGTTGCTTGCTTCACCGGCCACATTCAATTCATTTTCTGGCCATTTGGCATAAGCATCTCGAGTCTGCTTATTGACTGGACGGTTTATAGTGCCATTTTCGAAATTACATAATGTCGAATGCAAAAATGTCTAAAAAAATGGCCGAAAAAAAAAATGTTCAAATGTCTTTTTCTTTTTATTTTCTGTTCGCAATGGGGGGGTTCCCCCCAGCCCCTTTTTTAATCCTTTTGTTTAACGCAGGAAGCAAAAGAAAAACATGTAAATTAAAAAATGACATATTCGGAAGAAAAAAAATTCGGCCAATTTTTTTCCACATTTTTGTCATTCGACCTTATGGATTCAACATATTAACTGGATACCTGACTGGACTATGCCGCGCCTCAAATATTAGTTGCTCCATGGTGAAATCTGTTTGGCAAGCAGCATATTTGGTTTCATTTGTTGTCTGTGTCTTCTCGTCCTCTAGGAGATGGGTTGTAAAAACAGGTTCAAGGTAAATCCAACATACCGTATACAGCACTTCATATTTTTTTTAAAAAACATGTTATGAAGACAACACTAGCCCAAACCACTTTTTGTAAACAACATTGTTTGTTAGTTATCCTTGTTTTCTTGAATTTCTGTGAAACCATGTTCTTCATTATAACAACCGCACCAGCAAGCTGGTCCGCCACCTCTGATCCATGTGCTGTCTCTTCTAATTCCCGACCTTGTATACATCCCTTGAATAGGATATTAATTTTTAAAAAAGTCAATCATTTTTTAATCAAATTCTTTCCCCGCACACATCGGTAGATACATACATAACCTTGTAAACTGTGTACGTCATATAGTCAAACTATACTTTTCAAATGTCACCTGATTGATGGCTAGTGTACTCGATCAGAGATCACTGTGCGAAACCCACTGTTTGTAATGTTGCACTCAAGCATTTTGCATTGTATTCGACATTAGGGTAGAAATTGTAACATTAGTTTGAAAAGATGCTCGTTTATAATAACGTCACTGTCTCATAGTATCAGATGTAGGATATACTTTCTTTCATTCAACTGAACTGTCAGTACGCATACCTCATGCTCTGGACCAGCTCCAAAGGATGATGTAATTGTAGTCGAAGTCCAAGCATCCCCCTGTAACACAGTACCTGTTTTAGAATGGATGAAAACAGTGAAATTGAACGGACACAATCGGATATAGTCAATGGTACATATCAATAAAACCCCATAAATAAACATTATGTAAACAAACAACAGGATACGTAAACTATTTAATATTATCTAAAATTCCATGCATATTACATTTCTGTAATCGAATAGCGAATTAAAACTACCTGATAGGTGCTCGAAGTTGTTTTTGACTCCGGGAAAGAAATGGATGAAGAATCTTGCTCCTTCATTTTCAGTGCATTGTCACAAAGTGGTAAAGGGAAAATTAGATTTGCTCTAGATATGTTGGAAGATCCAACTCTCAAGAATATGAACCTCACCATTGTTATACTGGACGTGTCGGTGGTGTCGTCACTACCAATAGTCTGTGCTTCAGTCAATATGCGCACCTAAAAAAAGTGACATGTGAAGCAAACAATTACAAAAATATTGTGCTTATTTCGAAGGGCACTATAGCATAGTTTTCTGTGTTCATAAATAATTTTATATAATGCTCCTAAAACCAGGGAAAGATGTCTAGCAAAATGGGGTATAGTTATAAAGCAATACAATCTGGTAAATATGCAAAGTTTAGTAAGAAACATTTACACCAAAAGATCCAATCCGTCCATGTAGTTACCTGTTCAATACCTCAAGGCCTACAGCTAAATCATGAACCGTGACTCACCTGAAGCAGCATATGCATGAGTAGAGTTGGAATTGCCTTTGGAAGCAATTTACCAGACGTTCTGAGTCGATGCTTCTTTGTGTACTGCGATTGGTCGTACATATTTGTGGTAAAGTGCAGGCTGCAGATACGGAATCGATCACCCTTCAAGTCCCCCACAATATGCTGGGCTCTACTTTTAAGCTCTTCCGGCGCAAATCTGCATTATCTGGCCCATTCTCTTATTGGATCTATATTCCTCTGGAATATATGCATTATTGTACCTTAGGTTTGGTATGGGTCTTAGAACATCAACCGTAAACCATACAAGCATGCATAAAAAGGAAACATGCTTATAGACACGGTCCGCGAAGGATGCAATTCTATCCCAATTGACATTGATGACAATTGCTATATATCGAGAACAGAACAAATCAAACAGAAGTCAATGGTAATGGCAATGAGATGAATGAACATTACACCACTGGGTACATTTGGTTGAAATAGAAAGAAATTTAGAGATCAAGAAGAGATGATTAGGTGAGCTGCTCTTACCTTGACCAACAAACAGTTAAATACAGCAAGAAGGGTAGTTAGTAGCAGGAGAACAGGTAGCATGATCACAAGTTGACTTTCAGTGGTCACAGATGTTCTCAGGTAGCATGATCACGAGTTGACTTGCAGTGCTCACAGATGTTCTCACGATAAATATCAATGGGTTATAAAGAATTAGAAAAGTGGGTGTGTATGTCAATGAGGGACGTGTATATGGCGTGGTCTTATGTGGATAGCAGGGGCACGGTCTGCTTCATGGAGCCTGCCTGGAGACACTGGGTCTGGGGAGGCCATGTGAACAAAGGCCCCTGTGCATAAGATACATTTGAAGTGTACATGGCGTTTGGTACCTCGGCCATTCCCACCCAGTCACCCTTGTCAGGACAAGTGAGCGTGTCCTTGAATCACTGAAAATTTGAAACAACCATTCATAAAAGTTCAGTTGTATTTTATTTTGTTTCTGATGTTGATGGCACACATGTACTACACATTGTATACTTTGGGTTGCAGCACAGTGTGGGAAAATCCCCTGTACTGACCGCTGTCACTGGGGAATGTGTCTCTAATGGTACCAACGACACAGGCGGGTATTACTCGTCGAACGCGGTGTCCAAGCCTCCCATGAAGCCACCATGTAAATGCACGATGGACCACCAGCCTGTACCATCTGTGGAAGAGAAAGATACAAACTGTATTTAAATGAACAAGATAAGTGTATCAAACCTTAGTTGAAAATGCAATTTTGTATCCTATGGCATTGGTGCCAGTACAAATGTTACTTCACGGTTAAATTAACTTGGGTCTTTAAAGTGTAGACACATTACAAAAGTGAACAACTATGCATTCCATTACATTTGGGACACAGAGAAATATTGTTTCTTGATTGTACGTGAAAGACACATAAGATGACCAATATGATTTCCACAAATTGTGAGTGATGTATAGAATTGCAAGACTACATTCCTTTGGCAGTGATAGATCAAAGTTACGACAATATAGGAGACAAACATGAAATGTTAGTCGCCTCAGTGACATCACATCTAGAGTACACTTACTCATTACTTGGATTGCAAGGGCGAAATGGTGCGCGAAATGTATGCATAAGCACCATAATAATCCTCAACACGGACCGTGTGAGGCAGGGGCCTTGGAGTCATGCAGCTCGGTAATGCATTGCAGCTGTGTCTTGTCCTCCGATATGTAAGACAAGCATCCAGAGTTTTCTCACAGCAGCAGTTCTCCTCCTCGGTTGGCATTACCTTGCACCGATTACAGGTACACCAGGTGGAGACGTTGTCCATGCGACTAGGCTCAGGCTCTTGATCTGTCGATTCATCCTCCCAACCGTCGTCCGAAGCCCCATCATTTCTGCACTTTCTCTTTCGAGTAATTCCACCTCGGAATACTCCGGCCGTACTGGTAGGGCTGTATTGTTCTTAAGCGACACAATTAAAATAGATAGTAATAATAGTACTAGTATCTGTTCGCACGGGCTACGAGCAACAAAGATAGCTGAACAGAGCAGAAACGAGCGACAGAATACATAAAAAAAGACAGTAAAACAATTGGAAAAGCAAATCTGATGTTATATGATGAGAAGCAATCTGTTTATACTTATTGAGGAAAGAGGCCTCCTGCCATTTCCATAGAGACAAGTCATTAGCTGCAGCACAGAGAACGTTGACACGAGACATGCATTGGCATTGTGAAATGGGCCGTACGTGTCTAATGCTGTCAGCTTCAGGGGCGGGGAAAATTATTTAGTGCCGCCAGGGCAGTTCACCTTACGGCGATGCAGCAACAGATAAGATTAGCATAGATGGCCACATTCTGCTGCCTGATTTTGCATGTGTAAAAGTGAGGTAAACTACGGTAAGGTGCATAGGAAATGTTTGTACGATTGATCAACATATACTTAAAAACACATGCCCGAACGCTCGGAACAATAATATTTTTGAGCGCACTATTCCTTTAATGTCTGCATGCAGTGACCGTTCTTGGGCAGTGACAACTTGTCGAACAAGGAAATCAGTTTCTATTCATCTTGCACCCCAAGGACCTCAGTCCTAATTCAAATCTAAAGCTCTGCATTGAGAGGCTCATCAGCAAACTGAGGGCCTTCTTCCACACCCTGCATTTCATTCTTTGCCAATCTACATTCCACAGACAAGGTTTGGCTTCCAAACCATACATGATCACTGGAATTACTTTCGCCTTATAATGTCTCATCAACGGGAGGAGCGATAACTTTCAATACTCTCGAGTTCTAGTTCTGCCTAACAAGCTGAGGAAGAGACGTACATTCTATATCCCAGATATACTAAATTTTCCCCTCTTGGAATTACCTGACCTGCCAATTTCCATAGTGAGTAAATTACCATTTAATGCGGATGTCTAAAGACAACTATTTTTGACTTTGTGGGGTTTTTAGAAAGGCCATTCTCTGTTGCATATTAATCTAATTTATTGAGTAGACGCTTCAATCCTACTGCAGTACCATCTAGCATGACTACGTCATCGGCATAGGTCAGCCGGTGAATTCTGCTGCCATTAATCACTGTACTAGTGAGCGCTGATTAACTCAAAGAGTCTCCCATGTCCATCAGGTAAAGGCTAAAAAAAAGAGGGGCAACCAAACATCCCTAGCGCACTCCCCTTTGCACCTTAATGGATTCAGAGAGATGACCCTCTTCATCAAGTCAAACTCTTATGATAGTGTCATTGGTGAATTTCCACTAGCATTGACAGGATATTTTCCGGGATGCCCCACCCTATCAACTTCAACCACAGCTGATCCCTATTCACCTGATCAAAGGCTTTGCAGAAGTCCACCCAAGCCCCATACAGTTGTTGATCACCTTATCCCTGGTTTTTTCACTCAAAATGTTTATGACCACCCCATTCAGTGCTGTGGAGAGGCCCCTTCTGAACCCTGTCTGATGTTTCGAGAGAATGTTCGCTGACTTCAACCACCTTTCCAATTCACCCAGGAGAACTCTCATGAACAATTTACTTTCTATGTCCAGGAGAGAGATCGGATGATAGTTAGCCGGTGACATCCTGTCACCCCCTTGAACAATGGTATAATTATCGTGGTTTTCCACGACGATGGAAACCTTTGCCTAAAGAGAATTTCCCTAAATAGCAAAAACAACAATTTAGTCCATAGTGCTGGGTTATTTTTCAGGACTTGGTAGGTTAGGCCATTTGGGCCAGCCGCTTTTGATGTGGAACACTTCAGGACCAATTCCACCAAAGATTTTTCTTCAAGAGGAAGCTCCCAGTTGACCCTCTTCGCTATCTTAAATGTAGGCTCCACACAAGTTGGCTGTCAGACAGTCTATTCACCTACTCTGTGGGACCAGGTTACATTGTTTTAAACCTGGACCAACCTCTAGTTGATGTAAGACCAACCAAACATTTCTGGAATCTTTATTACAGACCAACTCTAGCATTAGTTCTCCATTGTGTTGTAGACGCAACATCCTTCTAAGGACCAATGTTTATATTGTTGTCTAAGAAGTCTAGATTCTCTCTTAAGATCTTCACTATTACATGCTGCTTCTTCAACTGTCTCAATTTATGATTCGGAACCTTTTCTGTTTCCTCATCAAATGATTGATGGTCCGCCTGTTTCCTACCCCCCCTCCTTCACTTGGAGCACAAATAGACCAGACAAATTTCACAAGCAGATCTGGCTTAAGCTTTGTTGCTGTAACTCATCGGAAGTTCCAATAGAATATTATTTAATGCTCTGCCTTCCGATTTATATATGGTCAGACGTAGTCTACCCTTTCTATTTAGCAAGATCTGACTTTGTCCGGCAATTTGGTAGTTATCGCCCCAAGTATCAGTTGAAATCGAGAGTGGTCGCTACCTCCATCCACCTTAATATTCAAGGAAACATCACATGCAAATAGTTAATCTGACATAAAAATATAGTCCAAGGTTGAGGAAGAGGAACCTCGATGCCAGGTTGTAGAAACAGGCACCTCCCCTGCCACTGTCCCATTGTGTTTGTTTATGTTTTCAATATATAATATAACTTTCAAGCCCAGGCTGATAGGTGGAGATGGAATTTAACAGCCCACCAACCTAGGATTTTTACGGCCAAGAACAACAAAAGACACTGCCAAAGCAGCGGGACATTAAAGCTTGTGTCTTCCCATCAGCGGGTGTAATAGTTATTTGCACCCTGGAATTTGGCTGGGGTGCAAATAATTTTCTTTTTTTTTATTCCTGACAAGAGATATGCTCAAATGTAGTACACCTCCCATGAAAAATGTTTAAAAAATGCCACCACGATTTAAATCAAAAAGAGACGTGGGCCCTTCTCAGATGACAGCAAACATAAAAAAACAGTTCCAAATTGTCCACCATGATTCAAAAAGCAACCTTTAAACCGATATTACTACTACTACTCAACAAAACATATCAGCATGTATATCCTCTCTCCACAACCCATCCCCACTATCGCTACAATGTTCATTAGAAACATGACATTTCTTCATTCACATTCATAAAGGTGTTCCAAAATAATATGTAACACATCTTTGCTTCCATATACCAACCAACTATTCATTAATCTATGCTATGTTCTCAATTCAGAAGTAACGTGATAAGAGACCATAGAACCAAGATAATGCACTGCTTCTTAATTGGTCCCCTCGGCTCCAGTCTTCACACCTCACAAGCCTGTACTTAACAGCTGAATGCCAACTCCAGGCACACACCATTGAGTATACTAGTGATCACATAACTAGGCCCTACCACACCCTTGCTTCTACCAGCACCCATTTCAGCATACTAGGACAATATCCTGATCCACTATCCTGCCTTTCAACTACAAACTAATAACTACTACTGCTACTCAACAAAAAATAACAGCATGTGTATCATCCCTTCAAATGTCAAATATACTATCAAAGCCTACCCACTTAACCTCTATAAATTCACATGCTACACTTCATAATTTCAATATTCCACAATTCTAACACAATAGGAAATCACCAATATAGGGTCACAAAAAAACAGCATAATATCCAACTACAAAGCACGCACACATCCACAATATTTGTCAAGGGTAGAGTTATACTGCTTGGTTTACACTAGGGTTTCTTATGCACCCTCATTCATATCACATCTTCCAATCTCACTTCACACCACACAAGCCTGTACTTATCAACTGAACGCCAACTCCAGACACACTCCATTGAGTATACTTGTGGTCACATAACTAGGCCCTATCACACCCTTGCTTCTCCCAGCACTCTTTTAATTAGACCGTCTTAGCCATCCTCAACAAAAAAAACATGCACAATTAACTATTTGAGCATAATAAGACAATAGCCTGATTCACTATTCTGCCTTTCACCTACAAACTAATAACTATCGCTGCTATTCAACAAATGATATCAGCATGTATATCCTCCCTTCATTGTCTATCCCCACTCCACTAAACTTTCAATGGCCATATGCCCTAGGCAGCCCCAGAAAGCTTTCTTAGCAAACCTCATCAATAATACTGTTTCCCCCAACCCACTATGCACTCCCATTCATTTTACATCTCCCTATGTCAGTGCATTGCATAGCAACATACTGCATTACATAGCATGGAACCCAAATAGATTTCTGCCCTTCTGAAGCAAACAGTTTGCAAGCAAATTGGAAAAATGCCAAACATGACTGTTCATTATTATTTCTAAATTACTAACCACAATTACATGACAGTGGAAATCCTGCAGTATAAAAGAAAATGTCCCATACACTAGAAAAACCTACCCACTTAGTCACAATAAACATGCCTTCTTCACTTCATAATTTCACACCAATATATGGTCACACAAAAACAGCTTAATATCCAACTGCAAAGCACACACACAGCCACAATATTTGTCAAGGGTAGAGTTATACTGCGTGGTTCACACTGGGGTTTCTTATGCACCCTCATTCATATCACATCTGTCACTGAGAAACAACCTTTATTTGGAAATATATTTTCTGTAAAAAATAAGGATAGCATAACATGTCATACTGCTTCATCACTCTCCTAAAAACACTGAACTAAAATAGAAAACCCTACTTTGCAAACCATACATATAAACTTGACCAAATGAGACAGCTAAAACATACTTCATTTATCTTACAAATACAACAATTCAAAATGTATATAACAAATATAAAAACACACTATCGGTCACCTTCAGCTGCTCCAAATAATGAATATATCTTCAACAAAGCCAAACACAGAACATGTGCACACTCTCAGTTCTGGGTTCAGACTGTCAAAAATTCACAAAAAGGTCACTTTCATAGCTTTTACAAATCAATAGCACAAATAGAGGACTATAGTAAGCAAATAAATAAAATGCCGAACAGGTTTTTATCACAACCTATATGAATCAATAAACCCCAAAACAATCCTTCAAAGAATAATTTATGCAATATTTACACACTACATTAAAAAAAAAACTTTTATTTTTTCAAATTCCATAACCTCGTCTGTACCTTTGGTTACACGACAAAAACCCACCTATAAACGCAGTACAAGTACATTTTTCAAATGTGCTCAAAAACACATATTACAAATATTTCAAAATAAATTCACATTAGACTTCAGGTGAGAACATCCAAATAGAAACACATGTACAAATATGAGCTGAAACCTCCATTATATAATATGATCACTGCACCAAAATACAACCAGCTATAACCGTGGGTACAGCAAACTGATTCATACCCTTGACTATCAAAAGTACAACCTGCGATTGGAGCGTTCATACCCACGATTGAGTTAACCGGCAGTAGTCACGGCTACCCGTAACAATTTCACATATTCAAAAAGAATATTGACAAGCTGTAACAATTCAAACAACATAAAGGTACACATGAGGCCATGGAATCAGAAAAACATGTGACATTGTGTGGTGTAAAATCAATGGAGCAACATGATCAATGCATAGAAATTGGAATTGCTATACCTGCGTCAAAGGCGATATTTGTAGCCGTGGCTACACCCACCAAAAATGCATGATGTGCCATTTGCCTGCTCGTACCTGCGGCTATGACCCGTCTTGCGGTTGATACCCCGCTATAAAACACCATCAATGCAATTGGGGAATTCATACCCGCAGCTAAGGCAATAGTTATAGACACGGCTACACACGTCAAAAATACATGATGTGCAATTTGCCCACGGCTATTACCCATCTTGCGGTTGATACCCTCGGCTATAATACATCTGACCGGACACAATTTATCTTGGGCTACTATTGTAACTGCAGCTATTTTAAAAAAATCAAAAGTATTTTCCTTTTCCAATATACTTAAAAAGTGTTCTGAGTGGCTCTAAAAAGAGCCGTTGGGTTCTTTTACCAATGTATCACCAAAAAATATATTTTTAGTCAGAGAAATACTCTTCAACTCTATGATGATTCAAAAAATGTTGATTAACTTGTCTGTTCTCTTCTTTAGATGATTAATTAATTTTCTTTTCCCAAGAGAAAAAAACCTGTGCTCCCTGTGCTCCCTGTCAAAAATATTTCTCCACACTCGCAGCATATACTTATAATTTCAAACACTCCACCTAAAATAATATTATAAAACCAAAATAACCTTGTAAGCAAATGCTTTGAGAACTCATCACCTATGTTCTCAACATCACTAATAACCCCATTCTCAAAATCTGCTCATTTTCCAATCTTTTGAACAACGAGATTCCTCACCTTCTGAAATTGGCTCCATGCTTCAAATATCCATGAAACAATATACCCAAAACAGCACTATCCCCTAAAAGTACACCTCACCCTCAAGCAATACAAATGTACTAGGTAGAAAGACTCTTAATATAATAATACAATATAATCTAAAGTTTTATTGGCATTTATAAACATCACTGAAAAAATACATACTCTGATAGGTTAAACATTCAACAGCATTCAACAGCATCTGAGGTACTTGACATCCTATTCACAGCCACCCACCACACAAACAATTTCAACCAATCAGAAAAAAAATACAAGCAATTCCACCATTTCTCTTCATGTAATCTTCCTCCATTGCTAATTCTAATATCTAAGGTGACAAGCAGCATTTGTGTCTATCACAGTACAATGGAAAATTACATGGAATGGCTGGCGGACAATTATCCCACAGAGGAAGAAATTAAAAAAAGAAGATACTCAAGAAAAAGAACAAAAAGAAAATACATCACATTCAGGATTTTGTGAGTACATTCCTTATATTTATGTAAAATTAGACGAGCAATAATACGTTATTGAACAAACATAAGTCACCAAACATATATTGTTTATCTAACTACTTTTAAATGTATTTGCAGCAACACAAATATTTTTAAAGTGTATTACATTTTCAATTGTTTACAAATATTTAAAATATGGCCATCAATGGCTATGTGGACATGGTGGATAACTTTCGTAAATGGGGCATAGCTAACATTAATATCACCAACAGAGGAGAGGTAATTTTCAACAGAAATCATGTGCATCGATTCGACAAGGCCATAAAACACAGAAAGAGGGCTTTAAGAAATGAGATACGTCGACTCACAAAGGCCGAGCCACGTACAGACACAAATGCAAATCTGCCAAAAAATCATATTCCATCTGGCTGACAAGGCATCAGCCTCAGAAAGAATGCAATCTTTGGAAAGCTCTGGTCTCCGCATCTCAAACAAACAATTTAATCCATTTTTGATGGATTATTTGTGACAGGACCTTGAAGAATAAGGATAACAGCTACATAAATGTCGTACCTTAATTGGTATGGAAAGAACACATTAGAAAGGCCGTGGGAGCTAGCCCAGGGATGGGAACGTCAACTCCAGACTTTCACTCCATTGGTTCCTATCGCCTTAATCCAGGAGAACTCATTGGTGTGATTAAAGCTACCAAGGCCTCAAGGGTAGTAGGCCCAGATGGCATATGTAGCTCTCTCATAAAGGATGCAGTTGCCCCATGGACAAGGGCAGTACACGTTTTGTTCACTTCCATTGGAACTACACAGATGATTCCATCATCCTGGTGTGATAGCATAACAGTCCCGGTTTTTAAAAAGGGACCCCTAGTCGACCCTGGGAATTATCGGATCTTTGCCATGCTTGATGCACCTGCAAAGATTTTTGCCAGAATTCTCCTGCTAAAACTAGAAAAATGGGCTCCGGCCTGTATCATCATACCCTTCAATGAGACTGATTTCCTGATCTGGCACACCACCACCATTAACACCTTGGCCCTTAACACTATCATCCATCAGGCCTGGACAACAAGATAAACACTGGTCTACGCAGCCTTTATAGATCTAAGTGCAGCTTTTGACACCGTTGACAGGAATCGCCTCTGGCTTAAGTTCACAGGATGGGTATTCCATGTGTTTCAACTAAATGAAAAAGAAAACCCACAACCATACCCACCCAAATAAACCTGTTTTAAACAAACTTGTGTTTGAATATTAATTTACCCTTTTTAAGCATGGACACTTATATGCATTATTAATGAATACAAAGTATTTCAAATGTCACAAACACTGCACTCAATACATCTTAAAAAAATAATCCGCATTTATAATTTATTTTCAAAAATTATGTATGGACGCGATTACCAAAATCCAATGGGCCCCCAAATCTTATAACCATGGCTAGGCAATTGTATTTTCCCCCTTCCAATATCTTATCACAAAGACTAGGAACATCAATAATGAGAACCCATCTAGTGCGAATCCTCTGCAAAGTTGTGGATGATGCCTATCAGAAATCACACAAACACCACAAAATAAAACTGCATGGGTCTCATGCATTACATGCACAATAATCAGCACCACCTCAAGCACCTGCATCCACCAGTACAACATCATCAACACTAAAAAAGCATCAACATCTGCTGCTGTGTCAGTCGCACTTTTGCAATTTTACCAGCAGCTCCATCTCCAACAGTGCCACAGTAGTTAATTGTACAACATGGTGTCCAGTCATAATGTCGAATACAATAATTTCGAAAGTCAAAATGTCGAAAATATTTAATCGAAAATAAAAATGTCGAATTACAAAAATGTTGAATTTTTTTTCGAATTAATGTTTAAATAAATAATTAATTCATTATAGTTTATAAAACATATATTTTTTAAATGGTTAAAGGTATATCCATGGTGGGTGGGGGGTATGGGGAGGAGGGGGGGGGTTGGGGTAGGGGTTTGGGATGTTTTTTTTTAATAATTAATTATTTAATTAATGTTTAATTAAATATTTTTTTTAAAGAATTAAAGGTATATCCATGGGGGATGTTGGGGGGGATGGGGAGGAGGGGGGGGTTGGGATAGGGTTTGGGATGGGGGTTTGGGGGGGACCCCCCCAATAAAAAACGTTAGTATGTGTGACATTTTACATATAGTTATTTTTTTTCGACATTTTATTTTCGAATTAATGACTTTTTCTATTATATGTATGTGTTTTCGACATTTTTGCATTTAACATTTTTGCATTCGACATTTTTGTAATTCGAAATTATTTTTTCGATATTATGACTATAAACGTACAACATCTATTGAGAGTCCACTGGGATGATGAGATCGATACTACATACCTGAAAGTGCATCAAAATTACAAAAAAAAACAATCAAATGAACCTTTCAACCTCACTAACATAAATATAAACAATAAATGTCTGCAGATAAATGCTATTCATTGACAAATATCATTTTATATTTCTAAAACTTGAAAAATACATTACATACATGACACACACTCCAAGCAGATGAAAAAAATCCAAATGACCAACTAATAGCAGTGGTAAATACAATTAACACAGACAAGACTGCAAATAAACGTTCATAAATTAAAACATTTATTAACACTTACTTTCACACCAGGCACACTCCTGCCACCTCCACAGTGAGAGTTCTGAAATCAAAAGAATGAAACTGGAGAAAATGATGGCTTTTATACTTTCCAAAATGAATACCAAAAAAAGAGGACTATATACTAATAAAACTACTGAAATGGATGACACTTTATCCCCACAACCTATCGGAGGCAACTACACAATTAGAAAAGTACCAACAAGCAATAAAAAAGAATGAAACTGACAGAAATCAATTTTTTCCCCACTTAGCATCTTTCATAGCCGCGGCTATTCGCTGCGGCTACAGATCTTGGTTTGTGCCTACGGACTACAAGCACATTTTTCTGCATGCCCCAAATCAAACTAAAGTGGCCTTCACACTTTCAAACCAAATAAGTAAACAGCTAAGTACATAAAATAACACACACAAATAAAATTCTGTCCTGTATCATCCACATGCTTGCACTGAAAATGTATATTCATAGACGCGACTTTACATATACCCGCGGGTCCAGCCCCAGCAGAATAATAGTGCTGCGCCAACACATGTGCTGTTCATAGCCGCCGTTATACAAAAAAGCCCCTTCTGGATGTTTACTGATAATCGTGGCTAATCGCAAACACTATGAGTTTAAAATTGCATTTCCACTCTGCCAAACTCTGTCCGCAACATGTCTACCAGCCCCCTCCACTCCTCATAGTCCTCCTCCACTCCCCTAGTCTCTTACAATCCCCCAGTCAATTCAGTTAAGATGCCATCCCACCCAAAACTTCAGATAGCAGCGGCTAACACAAGTCCACAAACAAACGATGTGTCATTTGCCCTAATATAGCCCCAGCTGCAGTTGGGAGGTGGGGCCGTGTGTATCTACAAATGAATAGCAAGGCTGCACGCTGGGTGGCTTCTGTATAGCCACAAGTAATATCAACAGCACCATCAACCAATTAGAAACTACAACACACGCACACATCACACATCATACATACCCAGCTCATACAAACTGCTAGAAAATCACACAGGAATCGTTTTCCTGGAAACAGAGAAATACTAGAGATATCATGGCTGGTTTGAAAACTCTGTGGCTGTTTTGGTTACTGTTTTTTGAGAGACACTAAATATTAACATGGACCTAGGTTTGGGAGACTTTACAATGAAATGGTTTGGATTGCGGGGAATGAGTCAGTTCCAAGTCTTTCCAAAATTGTTAAGTCTGAGAAGTAGAGGCCACCCAGATGTCATACTAATTCATTGCGGAGGCAATGATTTGGGGAATGTGCAATGGGTGTCCCTTAATTTAATGATAAAACAAGATATGAGAAAACCAATGGAACTATTTCCTTACACCATCTGTATATTTTTCAATCCCACTCAAAGGCAAAAACTGAGATGGACCACCACATTTTAATGCAGTGCAGTTTGGTGTTCCTTCATAACATCAAAACAGGACTCCTGATATGCTAAAGTTCTACACTCAGTATACCCCAAAACAGTCCTTTTAACAACTTCTCATAATATGTAAATACACAAATACAATAAAAAGATACCAAAACATGTTTACAGTTCATTGACTTTTATCATAACTTTGGCTACAAAAGGTCAGTTAAAAGGGTGACTGACTTCAAGTTTTATACTACAATCCCACTTAAATGATCAATACAGTACAACACTACTCATTTACTTATGTAAAGTAACTGAAAAATAAGAAAGCACAGAAAAATACATAACAATAAACTAGATAGGCAAACCTTTCACAGCCACACAATATAATACCATAAGCGAAAATACACAATATAAAATACATTGTATGGCACATCTAAAACTACACTACAATAACTCCTTTTTATATTAATTTTGTTAAACCAGTCTCACCTGCTCAAAAGTCTGAAAACACACATCCAAAATAAAAATACTCTAATACCTACCAGGTCACTGAACATGGCCTTTGGCCATGGCCATTGATTTTTCACCACCAACGTCACTATACCTATACAAATAACTTTAGAAAATAAATGAAACACAGACACCCCCAAAAATATAGCGCAACCACAGAACTACTCTTACCCGCGAGTATCTGTAGTCCTTTGTAGCCTCGGATGTAGCCACGAATAACGGCAAACCGACAGGAAAATAAATGCTTCCCTGCCCCCCCAGACCATCAACAAGTACCCCCTCATATGTGCCAGCTTCCCCATTCCCCAGATGGCCTCCTCACCTCCCCTGCCCTCTCCCTTTTACCACAGAACACATGTTCTTATGTGACGCAGTTTGCTTTCAGATGTCGACTATTTGTGGCTATAGCCAAGACAACAGACAGCTTTGCATTGCAAACTCAGGCTACAGACCCCCTCCAATTCCTAAATTTCACTCAGTGCCCTCTAGCCACCCCCCCACCTCTACCCTGGTGGCATTTGTTTGTTTTTTGACCTGCCTATAGCTTTTTCCTGCGTTTCATTTTGCCATAACCTTTGTTATAGCTGTAAATATCTCTTGTATCGAGAGAAAAACAAGATGGCATTGTTTCATTTCTGAAAGCCATGATCCTGCAATGCACCATGGGAGATATCTCTATTTTCTCCATCCATTTTTGAAATAACTACTGCACAGAATAACACCAAACTATGCATGTCGTGCAAGTCAACGCTTCATGCCCAAGTTGTTTTGGACCTGGCCCAAATCCGTCTAGCGGTTTGGGCTGTGCAAAAATGGATTGACATTTTCTGTCTATGGGAAAATTAATGGGAAGTAGGCTGCACTTTTGGAGAAAAAAATGTTTTGACGCGTAATAACGTTTTTATTATTTAACAAATCTTTATGAAACTTTGCAGTCAGGGGGGGTGCAGACTTTTAATCACTTTTGAAATTTCAGTCAAATCTGTTACTCGAATCAAACGTTATTAACAATAGAATTTTGAGGGGTTCCTATGTGTCTCCGACTCACCTTAAGCATAAGCGGCTACCACCGCCCTATAATATATATATATGTATTTGGATTTCTCCAATAACAAATATAATACACCCTATACAATACATAACAAAACACCACCCTTATAGTCAAAAAGATGAAAACACCCCATAATCACAATGGTTAAAAACCAACTAAACACCCCACACTGAAAATAATTAAGAACATTTTCTTTTTTGTTTAATTTAACCATTACAGGACACCATATAAAACACAGATCAAGCAGCAAAAACAGGCTGAACCGCTCATAAAAGAGTCCTAATGTACTACTGAAATTGAGCTTGAAGTTTCAATGCTACAGTTACATGCTCAACGAGAGTGTAAATAAATGTCAGATCCCCATAGTTGATAATAAAGCACATTACTTCTTTACATGTTATCAACTTATTACATTTTAAAAAGTTAGGAGCAAAAGATTAGAGTTGCTAGACAGGGTGTTCACATGTGCATTTAGATGAATATGCTATCCATGTCAAGCATTTGTTAAGCGGAAGAAAATGTAAACATATCTGCAGCACAATCCTACAACTAGATGGTGATCTAATTTGATAGAAGTTCCCAAATGTCAAAGGGAAATCGCAAAGCTCTGCATAGGTAGTCAACAAGAGCAAAGCATGTTTTGCATGTCTAGATCTTTGGCTTTATGTCTATTTAAAAAGGTCCCACTGTGCCTGCACCAGAATGTATTTGCATTAATATACCACTTATATTATATTATTACTGCATGAGGATTTCATCTATATAAACTGCTCTTTCACATTCTGGTTAACTGGGAAACTTAGATGTATTTTTGAGAAATAGCTTAAATAAATTGCATAGACTATCGATTCTATACCTATCACCTATTCATGGTGGAAGTCCTGTTATCTTGTGCCAGAGTATATGCTGGACCATCTCCTATTGTTTGCAGTTCTGATATCCCCAATCTTCATTTCCATAGAGCACAATGGAGGAAGTTGTCATAATGCACTTTCAGGTACTTATCCAGTCTGTAGCCTCCGTGCAGACTGTAGAAGTTCTACATTTCTTCGATTGGTTTAGGTCTGGGTGTTTCTGTCAAACGCCATGTGTTTCACTTCCTTAAGTACTCCAAGCGCTCTCAGTACTTGAACGATCAAGCCAATCTGCTCAATGTTTGCACTGTGTTCCTTTCTTTATGTTGTAAAGGTACAGGTTCAATGCTGCCAAGGTGGGGCACATGTACCAGTTGCACAGGTGATTTAGCGACGTCGAGAGTGATGTGGATGGTCATATCGTGGGTGGGGACGTCATTGAATGCAGCTCTGCTTGCATAGGGGGATACAGAGGCAGGCTCAGTGTGAAAGTCCTCTGGTGGAATGCAAAGACGGGTGGGTGTTTTGGGTGTAGTAAGGGGTAATTGTATAGAGCAGGAAAAGGGTGGGGATACAAGGTACTTTAAGGGGTAATGTGGTAGGGGGATGGAGAAATATGTGAACAGTAGAGAAGCCATTTTCTTGTAGGCCCATTTTAGGAAACCATTCCTTGCAGACAGCTCATATTAAAAGAGCTGCAGCCCGTTGTTTGACAGGCAGTATGTATTTCCTGAACATTCAGCGGGAAAGGTTGCATAAATGTTGCACGGCTAAAGTTTTCCTGGAGGATGCAGCCCCAGCGAAGTCACTCTAAGAGATACGTTTGAGGACAATGAGCTATGCACCTGGATGCACAAAGGGAATTGGCAGAGAAACAGAAATTAAATACAGTTAATTAAACTCCAGCCATGGTGTGGTATAGTTTTTTCAGACTACCCTTGGCAGCAAGGCATGATAATGGAGCTGGGAGGCCACATCATTGGGGTAGGGGTTATGAGGAGTGTGACAGGGAGCCAATCAGTGGAGAGAGGTTTTGGTGTCCCTAGGATGAGGAATTGTACAGTGTCCTCACTGATGTCCACGGGGCACATCATTGGTCAGGCTCAGTGTAAATGGCTCGCCCTTTGCCATCTGAAGCCATTTCGTATATTGGGCATTGCCTACCAATGGAAAACAGGTGTTTTTGGTCGATTAACACAATCTTGTAATTGAGGGGCAGTGTGGGAATGTGTGTGACATCACAAGGGGTGTTCATGTGATTTTGTGCCAAAGAAACTTTTTACCCAAACAGGGTCACTTAATATGTACAATCATATAGGGGACTGATGTAGTTCCACCAATGTTAAAAACCTATGACATTCAGTGAAAAAACGTTGTTAAAGGGACATTATGGTAAAGTTGTGCTACAAAAATCGATCAAAATCAGCGAAAAAAACTTTGTTAAAGGGACGTTAGGGTTAATTTGCGCCACAAAAAATTTATCAAATTCAGTGCAAAAACGTTGTTAAATAGACGTTACAGTTACTTTGCACTAATAACCTATCCATAGTATGGTTATTACAAGTAAAATTGAAAAAGACCAGAAATTCAACAGTTATGGTAAGCTAAGCAACCATAACTCGCGCCACCACTGTGCATCCTTTAACATCCCTTTAACAAAGTTTTTGCACTGAATTTGACAGGTTTTTCTTAGGGTAACTGAACCATAACATCCTTTTAACTAAGTCTTTTCACTGAATTTCATAGGTGTTTAGCAGGATACCCTTAATTTATATATATGTGCCATAAAACATATGGAACTCCCTGACCCCATGCTGATAACCACAGGGTCCGCGGACATGCGACTGTTCGCAGACCTCGAGTAGCATCCACACTGCCCAAAAGGTCAAGGGTTCTCTTACATTGTTGTACCATCAGCAAAGACACTGAACATGTAGAAAGAGTAACAGATAAGTGAATAAGAAGGAAAACTGAAGTATGTCTACAAACTCTGTACTTATGAAAGCAATATATCAAATGCATAGGGTATGCAACATAATGGAATGCACCAACAAGAACAATAACCTGTGCTTCCAACAATATTACCTCAGTGCTGATTTTCATACAAACTGAGAAGCAACTGTTAGTGGGACAACTGCAAAGTACTGACAGCAAAACTGTACTACTAAGTGGTAAGAATACTACAGTTTTTCCTATAACTTTGCAGTTTGTTCAGTGTACAATACTAGTAAAAATTATTTTTCTTTTTTTACTCAGATATGGCAAGTACCCTGGAATGGCTTGAAGAGAATTTCCCTCGGGATGAAATGAGTGAAGACAGTAACTTCATTGGTACACAACACAGTTTGAACAGTAAGACATTCAATACACACTGCTTCACATATGCCTGACAGATATTGAGTTCCTTAACAGTACATACAGGAAATGAAGGAAATGTCCCAGAAGCAGCAGCACCTCCACAAGTGCATGGGCACATAGAAAATGAAACACACACTGTACAAGATAAACTAGACAGCCTGGATGTAAAAATGGAGCAATTGCTGAACACTTTTACCGATTTAAAAGATTTTGTACACAGACATATCATGGAGAAAATTAAATACCACTGCCCCACCTGCACCTGTTCCCCTTGCCCGTATCCCAGCCAACCATCCCCACAAATTCCCTGTAAACAAATACATTATGATGAGACCTTACTCCCTTCCTCCCCTGAAGCCCCACCTGTGAAAATCCCTCATTCCCCTGTATATGTTTCCATTTCTGCTTCCTAATTGTGTGTATTCATGTGTATAATAAAGTGCTATGCATGTAATGTTCCTCTGTGTGTGTTTTTTTTTTAAAAAAAGCCCTGTCATGATTCCGTGGAGTGCGGTATGGTCTGGGGTGTCTGATATTAATCAAAATGGAGGTGTCCTACGGACACAGCACCAATACGGAAGGTACGCATTCAAAATGGAGGTGTCCGTAGGACTCCACTCCTGTCTGCATGTCCACAAAGTTGTGATGCACCTTTAATTAGTTCGGGGACCCCAACCATGTCCGGCGAACACTGGCGACATGCGCATCTCTCCCACCGGATCCTACGAACATACGGCATGTCCGCAAAACAGTGACATACTTTAATTAGCCCGGGAACTGCACCCCTGCGGACAACTGGGCGCATGCACATCTCATTCCCCTTGTCCTATGGACAACAAGCCTGTCCGGCATATCCGCAAAGTTGTGACATACTTTTAATTAGTTTGGGAACCCCAACCCTATCCAGAGGACACCTATGCGCATGAGCAAAACAGATCCCATGCAATAGGTGTCCTGCGGACAGCTGTCCCATTCGCGAATGTCTGCAATGTCACCATGTGACCGCACCCACGCTGAGCGTCAGTCCTTTATCGAGGACAGGTTACGGGCCCCAGTATACCAAAAAAGTGCTTTTTTGAGCAATCCAAAGTGTTTCACTGTGAAGCATCACCCTTGCATAGGTCAGTTTGGGGTTAGAAGTGTCAGCGGAGCGCTCCCCAGAATCTCTTTGAAAGGCCACACCCCAGTGCTGCTCCTCATTCTGTTTTTGGATTTTCAACACAGAGAACTTAGCAGTCATTGGTGGCATTCTATTGCTGGATTGCTGATCAAAGCACTTGGATATAATTGTCAGTGCTGTTGTTTCTACCTCGCCAGGACTACTGCTTTAGGTTGCTGTCCAAATATTTGACACATTGTTGTGTTTCTGCTCTTCCTGGTTCCATACTACTATTTGCTAAAAATGGCAGCCATGGCTACCTCTCCTGCTCCCTCTGCCTCAGCAGCACCCCCACCTGGAGAGGGGAACAGGTGTGATGATGCAGTAGAGGAAGAATAGGAAGAAGAGAATGAGGTAATGGAAGTCCTCACTACCAGTTTGCAGCGTGATTCTTGGGTGTGGAGTCTTTTTACCACTGTTAGTGGTAAGACCAAGGCTAGTGCAGCCAAGGTTTGCTGCAAAGAGTGCGGGATGGTACTCAGCCACAGCAAACCTGGGCTGTACAGTTATGGGACTACCCCCATGCAGCGACACCTGAGATCCAACCACAAAGCAGCAGTTGGAGGGTCGTCCCCTTCGAACAGGGTAGTAGGTTGAGTTCCAGTGCAGCATCCTCAACATCTGCTCCTGTCACCACAAGGGACACTCCTGTGGGACAGATGATTCCTCAAGAAGCCTTGCAGGCCATACACAACACAGTGGATCCTTACCTTTCAAAGGTCACTGTTTTGTGTATGTACTGCGATGCAGTATTCTGCAGGGTTGAGCAGTTCCGGAGTGGTTTTGATGCTGTGGTCCAGGAACAGGAAGGAAATTGCGCCCTTCCTCCACGAGGCACACCCAACATCTGCCTCTCTCCACCTACCCATTCTTATCCCTGTTGTTGGTTCCCCTTCCCTACCCTCCCTACGCTTCCCTCCCTTGTGTGTTGCGTTTAAAAAATCCCAAAAAATCCCCAAAACGGAAAATTAAGAAAAAAAGGCTTTTTTCAGAGCCACCTTTCACAGTTTAAAAATAGATGTGCTAATTAAATGGTGCTGGCCCATGCGTATTCTGTGAAGTCCGCGGATAGCGCGGTAGTCCACGTACTCTGAAAAAAACTATTGGTGGTGGCACCATCAAAAACCTTGCCCTCTTTTCCTGGATAAAGTGGTGGCTCTGAAACGAGCCATTTTGTGATGTTTGTGTGTTTTTAGAAGTTTTGAAGTGGGCAACACCTACTGCAAAAATGGTTGCTATACTTCAAAAAAGGGCTTCAATGCATTTTGGATATTGCACAAAAACAGGAGATTGCCAGCATCAGTAAGATAGACACCATCTCTGCAGAAATTGTTGGTGCTACAAAATGTGATGTTTTCATTGAGAATGGAAGACATACCAGCATCTTGCATAAAATGTGCAAACAGCCTTGTTGACATTGCGCCTGGCGTTCTCCTTTTGCAGACCAAATAATGAAGCGTGCAGCAACATCTGTCTCTGAGCAATGCACGAAAATATGACTCAAGACTTTGGAAACATGTCCATGACTTTCTCAAGTGCCACCTTCATTGCAAACTGTAGAGAGATTCCAGTAACGTGGCTTAAACTGTTCCCTCCACATTGAACAATAATAATGGTTGGATGATGATGCGTCACCAAAGTGGCAGAGAGGGGAAGCAAATCCAGCCACTTCATGTCACGCACTCCATACCAGTGCACATAAACATGAGGGAATCCAAGATGTGCAGCCACTCCACAATGGTCTGCATACACCTGCAACCAATTTATCTACGAGTCCCCAAAATCCATACACTGTGCCTCCTGAAAGACACAGCCATAGACATAGCAATCTGCAATCCTCTCACCAAACAGACCTTCTGCCACAGTCTCTCCTTGCACACCACTACCAAGAAACTTTATTGACCAATCACCTGGCCTACACAGTCCCATTTCCATGACTACCATCCTCAAAGGCCCTGGATGTGGCACGTACGATCTGTGAACTACCGCGGTGTCCACGGACATATCGTGCAATGCACAGGTGACATTTTAACCAGGGTAGGAGATTTCGGTTTCATTTTTTTAAAGGTGCTTCAAAAAAAGAAACACCTTTTATTTAGTATTTTTTTTATCTTCCTTTCCTCCTTATATCAGCCTCTCAAAAGCATCCCTCAGTTTCTGGAAAAAATGAGCATTCCCCAGAATGGACAACGAAACTCCATCAGCATTAAAAATACTGCACACTAAGGGAGTCAATATTTTCATTGGAAAAAAGCAATGTATTTGCACGCTGTATAACTACACCCATGCCTTTATTCACATGACACCTGCCAACATTTTTCTGGGGATTGAACACATTTGGTTGGTTCCATTGTGCTCTTGTTAACATTTGAGAAAACACCACCTTGGCACATGGGAACATTTGCATTAGTCTCTCCACGAAGGACTTCAATATAGGAATCAAACTTGGATGCACACCAAATACTCTTCTCCACTCTTCTTCACAGTGCACCAACAAGTTACCTGGACTACCAAAAGTAGACATGGTTCTACAAAGAGAAACCAGTGCCTCCATATTGCACCCAGGCTAACTCCACTACAAAACCTCCATGCCTGGAAACCCAAAATCTGTAGAAACACCTCCTGATTTTGCATATCTCTCCAGTACCCAGACACAAACTCTTGCCATCTTCACCACACAACCAATACAGCAATGAAAAAAAGAATAACCCTCCCTTCCTGTAAAGCACACTCATCACCTGATTGGATAATCCCGACAGAACACTCCCATTTTCATATCAAGCATGCTGACAAACCCCGACTGCAGCACATGTGAGCCGCAGATTGCCGCAGTGTCCGTGGATCTCATAGCACAGGGACAGCCCTTCTTCCCTTTCCACTTCACACTTTACAGCACTCTCTCATTGGCTAATGTTAAGCAGTCCCACAACCATCCACCAATCACATCTAAGATCTCTACATTTAATGCTAGCAACTCAGTACAACACTGCAGATGTACTGTTGAACACTCAGAGAGCAGGTTTCCTATGATTCCCAAGCAGCTGCATTCAAAAATTATGTACAACTCGCCAAGATTTCTACTTCCAGATTCATCCACATCTAAATGCAGCAACATAAACTACAGGTATGCATATGTTTTGTAAGGCACATAGAAAATTAAAACTGCTTGTATGTTACCAAAGCATAGCAAGTACATATATTGCATGCATATGCACAGGGCGCCTGCCACTTGCTCTGTATAATTTAACACATGATCACACTGGCATTTGCAATATCTCCTCACATCAATCAACTGACAGTTACTTACAATGATGTTTGGTTTCACAGTTTTCTTGTACTGCCCACTAGCATAACAGCTGCAAACCACATATTTCAATTTCAGCACCACTGCCTGTGATTTCTTTTTTTTTAAATAGAAAACCACACTGGGAACATTTCCACAGCACATGCAAGTGCCAGATCCTACTTGACATGCCCACAAGACACACACAAAAGGGAAACTGCATGTATATTTGGAAAGCATGCTAAAACCATGCATTGCACAATTCACAACATGCACCATTGGGAAGGAAACAAAAATCAGAGCTATCTGTACATTTGAATATATAACTTCATCAAATGAAAAGAATTTCTGCATTCATGTAGCAAGCATCTAAGTGTGAGAAACTTAACAAACTTCCATACTCAGTAGTATTCTCCTTTCCAATCTCTAAATCTTTCTGCCCTTTTTCTCACTCTACTATAACTTTCACTAATCCATTTCCAAAGGAAATAGTGAAAAACATTTCCCACTTTTCAAAATTACAGCCCCATAGAGCTCAGTTATCACTGCAGCACTGCCTCCACATACCAACAAAGTTAATACTCCCAAGTCCCCACACATATACAGTGCTGTGCAATTGCAAACACACTCTAACTCTTCCTGCCAAAGATCCTCCTATAATATAAAACAATGTGTTCTCCTACTGCTATTGCTGTACCATTAACACACATACCCACTAACTTACTTCTTTTGCAATTGCAGTGAAGAATCGCTTGCTAAAAGCCAGTTACATCTCTGCTGGAAAAGAACCCAGAAAAAACCTACTATTCCAATCCTAAAAAGTAAGAGCAGTACTTTTGTAGTGTTCTGCTTGTTACTCAGACAGTGCAGTGTTCTTCTATTGTAGCCTACCCAATGTTATCCAATCCCATAGCAGTCGCTTTACCCTTACTCGTTCCACCTTGCAAGGTCCACTGTTTCTATTGTCATCAGAACAACAGTATTTTACCACGCATTAGTTTCATAAAAACATTGCACTGTCCTTACTTCTTCAATCACATTACACTGTCATGTACACTAAAGAACACCTTTCCCACAGCAACACACACACATAACAGTACAACCTTCCCAACAAAAATTAACAACCCTTTGCACAAGCACACTCCTCTATGTATACCTACCCTCATATTCAGACACTCATGCACAGTACACACAAATACATTCCACAACTTCAAACCCCACACTTTCATTTTTTTCTCAAACAGACACAAACAAAAGACAATGGCCCTCATTACAACCTTGGCGGAGGACCATGGTGCTGTTAGCACCATGGTCCATGCCGCTAAGGTTACGATTCCGCCATGGTGGATGGCGGAATTACCGCCCCATTAGAAGGTGAGTGGAGCGGTAATTCCCCATTCACCAATGGCCCCTTCCCCATTCCCATTTTTGCCCCATAGGGCATAATGGGAATGGGGAAGGCGATAATTACGGCACCATAAATTACGGTTGCCGTAATTATCGCCAAGGTCCCTTAGCGGGTTGGTTTTTAACGCCTGTAAAAAGCAGGCGTTAAAGTCACCATCCCGCTAAGGGACCTTGTAATCAGGCGGTAAGTGTTTAACGGCGCCGACCCTCTTTACGGCGCCGTTAAACACTTACCGCCTGGGTTGTAATGAGGGCCAATGCCTACCAAAAACCAACAAAGAAAACAACACAGGAATAGAGCAGCTAAAACTCAAACCATGCAAAATGCCAATCCACAACTAGCAGACTTTGTAGAACAAATTCAAACAATAAAGTCACTAAGCAAAACAGAACCAGTGTGACTTCTCTTTCAAAATGTACAACTAAAACTAAATGCATTAGGAAGAATGCACCTATCAGTAATTCTAACACTACATCTACCAATGGTAACATAGCCACAAGTAAGCATTCCAAAAAATTAATTTTACAAAATGTTCCACCATAGGATCTTTCAGAACCTTATAAAAACAGGGTAGAAATCCTAGAAGTTCTCATAGGCAGTTAACTGCTCCTCAAAAGGAAATGATTTATATTAGTTTTAAACAGAATTAAACCACTAACAAAATTGATTAGTAAACTAAAAACAGTACTTCGTAACAGACGCAATATCAGTATAGATACCTTTACAAACGTCTGTGCAGGTGAGAGGATTCACACCACCATCAAAGAGCCATATTTCAATGAAGAGGCATACAAACAAGAGCAAACAAACCCAATTGCTATCCATAGCAGTGGGCGAGGGTATGAAAAGGTAGACAATATCATTATGGAAGAAGAAACTCTGCTTGCAAGAATATCTCAAACAAACTTACAATCAACTCTGCATTCCACCAAACCAATACATCCCGTGTCCAAATGGCCGTGCACATCAATGTGTAACGTGCGCAAACAATCTTTCAAATCTTTGCAGCAGTTCCTCAATCAGTATGTGAAAGCCAAAGAAAAATAAAAAATTAAAATATTACAAACTATGGACTCCAGTGCGCAAATACTACAAAGACATTCATTAGCCTGCATTTCTGGACCTGCTTGCAAAAGCATCTTCCGCCACATCAAACTGTTAGCAAAACACCATTCAACTGTACAAAATCTCGTTCACAGACTGTACTATGCAAAAAATTCCTGCTTTAGCACTAGAACATTTTAATGACATGCTCCTACATGGTACAGTCAAGGAAGTGCTCAAAGAAATAGACCACATCCAAAACAAATATTTTGGAATTGAAGAGTACTTACAAAATCCAGTAACTTTACAAAAGAGTATCAACAACCTTGCAGATGTCAACCTTCCATTACACAGACACAGAAAAGAAATAACAAAGTTTAAAAGCACATATGCTGAAGTACCAAACCAAGTCTGTGGGCCTCATTATGAGTAGCCCGGTAAAAGCGGGTTAATTACCGGCATGCCGGAATGAGCGGGTCCGTGCTCGTATGAACCCGCTAATAGCGGGTGATTATGAGTGCGCGAGTACGCGCGTTCCCCCATGCCGGTAATGGCAATACCGCCATGCCGCTAAAGGCCCTCCAACCCCCGTATACCAGCATTGCGGGTCCCGCCCATAGCGGTATCGCCTCATACCAACCCCTAAATACCGGCACGGTAATACCACCATGGTAACACCGTGTTCGCAAAAAACGGACCCGGAAATTACGTCATCGTGCAGGAACGGGAAATGGGCCGGCGGCCAACTTTAAAAACACAATTCATTGCCATCCTCCCCAACCACCAGTCCATTTGTGTTGTGCTGTGGCAGAAAATACTCAGGATGTCCAAGGCAACCAGGAAGATGACCCCCCGGAAGCGCAAACAGCGTTTTTCTGACGCTGAGCTTAATATGCTCGCAGACACCCTGGCCCAGCATACAGAAATCATCAGGTCTACCGACATGAAGCATGCGGCCCAGATGAAAAAGAAGGAAGTCTGGCAGGAGGTCACCCAGAGGGTATCGGCAGTGGGAACCACCCCAAGGACTGTGCACGACTGTCGCAAGCGGTGGGGCGACCTCTGCCTCAGCGTGAAGAACATCCTGGCAGACAACAGGAGGGCCGTCATGGCGACAGGCGGGGGCCACACTCACCAGCGAAGCTGATGCCATGGGAGGAGACTGCCAGTACATTCATAGATCCCGAGTCCATAGAGGGATTCGGAGAGCTGGAGATGGGCGCCGCATTATCCCCAGAAGAAGATGAGTGTCCCATCACATCCCTGTAGGGTGAACCATGATGTGGCACAAGTGACGTGGAAGTGAGACTAGGCAAGGCAATGCATGTCCCAGGCCCACATCAACATATCCAGTCAAGAATGTGTGCCACACCCTGCCACACACAAATGCATGCTGAGTGCCAATCCCAATCCCAACACACGTGCAACATGACTCAACCGTGCCCGTGTAACTCACTACACAGACACCATACCAATTCCATGCCACCAGCCATGCATTGATTGCCCACATGCCCCCTCAGAACACCAAATGCCATACCCCTGTAATAATTGGATGCATGAATGTATGAACATATCACAGCGTTATGGATCATTTCTGCCATGTGACACAATCACTGATGACCTGCATCTCTTCTATCCCCCAGGCACCGATGAGGAAGATGGCAGGCAGGACAGGGGCGCAAGAGCATCTACATCAAGGCAAGGGACCAGGGCCACTGCCACCCCCCAGCCCAAGAAACTGCCCAGACCAAAAGGCAGTGTGCCACACCGGGCAGAAACCCAGCAGGAAACACCTGCAGCCAGAGTCCAGCAGCAGCCACCCAGTGCGAGGCGTTTCCGTTCCCGCTCCGCCAACCACCGTGGACGTTGCAGATGCTGATGTGGAGAACGAGGGTGACACAGTCGGGTCCATCACACCCACCCCAAGCCCCATTACCACCCTCCCCCCTACAGAGGCCGAGAGCAGCGACGATCCCTGCCTCCACGACTCAAACCCCAGAGAATCTGACATATGCCTCTCCTGGACGTGGGCCCCATGCAAGTGCCATCCACAACCCTGGCTCCCACCACCCTGGCTGCCACCACCCTGGCTGCCACCACCCTGGCTACCACCACCCCGGCCACCAGCACTCCTGCTGCCAACGACTCCTTTGAGGCTCGCCTGTCGAGGGTTGAGGCATGACAGGAGTCGATGCTAGACCTACTGCGGCAACAAATTGCCGATGGTCATGACTCCATGAGGGCCATCTCTACAGCAATCGCTGCTAACACTGCAGCCGTTGAGGCATCCACAACTGCCATGAGGGAGTGTCTGAGGGCACTTACGCAAGCCCTGATGTCCAACCTGCCTCAAATTCAGCACCCACACCTTGGAGCAGGCATGGGACCACCCACTGACACATCCACTGCCACAACCCCTTTGACCTCAGCCCACTCAAGCCCCGTGCGGATGACCCGGAGGAGTGCACGGCGCTTGGACATGGCACCCCCGGATCCCAAAAAAATGAAGAAGTGGAGTGGGCAGACAATGACGTTGGACAAATGGACGTTGGTCGAGGGAACAGTGTTTGGGGGACATTTGGGGACATTTGGGGTTTGTAGGGTGGGTGAGGGAGTTTACTGGCGTATTTTGGGGTTTGTAGGGTGGGTGAGGGAGTTCACTGGAGGTTGTGAGGGGAATGTTTACATTATTACGTGTTTGAAAAATACACCCATTGTTTGCAAGAAAATCAATGGCTGGACATACTTCATTTTGTGCATGTACATTTAATGTGTGATGGTGTACAGTGGCAAACTTCAAACAAAACAAGTGTGCATGTCCACATGCAGCCAGTGTGTCACTGGCACATGACTTTCATGGTCCCTGCATTTCAGAAGTATTCGTGGATTAGTACTTGGCGTACAGCATGGCCATCCCGTGCATCACGTACTGCCAGAGGGGCTCCTTCGCCTCGGTCTCCACCCCCTTCATCCTCACCCGGCCCATGCATGTCAATGTCAGGTGGCAGTGGTACATTCCTCCGGACGCACATGTTGTGCAGCATGACACAGGCCATGGTGATCTTTCCCACCTTCTCAGGCCTATATAGGAGTGCCCCACCAGACCTACTTAGGCAGCGGAACCACGCCTTCAACAGGCCAAAGGTCTGCTCAATCACAACACGGGTACGGGTGTGCACACGATTGTACTCCTCTTCATGGCTGTTCTGCGGGTTCCGCACAGGGGTAAGTAGCACCGGCCTCAAGGGATATCCTTCATCACCTACAAGCAGATACAAATATGTGTGTGTCACCCTGAGCTGCCACCTTCAGGGAGCACAGTCATGGCGGCAGCTATTTAGTGTGGGCATGCACATGTCCCAGTACATATACAAAATAGTCACCTAGATGCAATGTATACTGTAATGAAGTGTGGTAGTCTGGATGGGGTTAAATTGATGATGCAGGGTGTAATCATGCATGCATGTATATTCTTCACTATGTATGGTCACACTAGCCACATTGCCACAGTTGCGATCCTGTTCAGTCATGCATTGCTTGCCATCACCATGGTGGCCTGGTTGTGCCTCTTACTTGTTGTCATCCATATGCATTATTTGTGGTATGTGGCCCAGTGATGTGTCATGTTCCTTTTGGCTGGTTCATGTGAGGAGTGTTTAGCTCTGCATGCATTCTCATGTCGCTCCATGTGACGGGGTTGCATGGAGTTGTGCAGTACCATGGCATCATGTGTTGATCCAGGAAATCGGGCGCAGCAATGGGTGATGATCTTGCTGGAGTCACATACCATTTGCACATTGACAGAGTGGTATAGCTTGCGATTGCGGTACACCGCCTCTATGGCATGGGGGACTACCAATTCCACATGGGTACAGTTGAGGGCACCAACACAATTGGGCGTGCCTGCCAGTGCATAGAAGCCTACTTTGGTTTCGGCTATCTCCTGGGCAGTCCGTGGTAGGGATATGTGGGTGCTTGGACGCTTCAGGAGGGCATCCAGCACTTGGTTCAGCATGCGTGAAAATAGTGGCTGTGAAATGCCATGCAGCTGGCACACTGTGTGTTGATAGGTGCCTGTGGCCAAGAAGTGTAGAACATACACCACCTTTAGTAGCGGGAGGATGGCAGTGCGTATTTCTATGAGGCTGGCAATGTCATTCTGTATCATGTCCACTATGGTGGTGATGGTGTCACGGTCCAACCGGTACAGGGTGTGGATTTGCTCAGGGGTTACGTTAAATGGGCTGGGTCTGGTGCAAGGGATTGTTGGCTGCCCACGAGGCACTGGTGGCTGCGCTGGTGGTAATTGCTGGGCCTGTCTCACCCTCCTTCTCCTCCTGCATCTCCCCTGTCCTGTCTGTTGTTGCTGCTGTAGTTGTTGTTGTTGCTGCTGTAGTTGTTGTTCTTGTTGCTGTAGTTGGTGTTGCTGTTGTTGCTGTAGTTGTAGCAGTATGGGCATGTCCTCCAGCGCCATGATTGCAACAGCTAGTGGTAGCATTTTGGTGTTGGAAGGGGTGTGGTGTGTGTGCTCATTTTATACTGGCCCAGCCTCCATTGACTACACCTGTGGGGAATTGTGTGCACCTCTGGCAGTTGCCTTATATCCTGATTGCTGTTTGCGGGTGGTCCGCGATGCCTGTATGGCCGGAATCGTGCAGCCCGTGATTACTGGCTTTGCGATGCCGGTATTTGCATGTCTGCGTGGGTTGGAATTTCCCCCTATTACCGGCATGCCAGTATTTGCTCCCTAATGGGGCGCGTGTAAGCACCTATGCCGCTATTAACAGCACCGTTATTTAGGGTGCCGCTAATACCGGGTTTGCAGGTTGGAATTCAACAGAGCGGTAAAACAATGCCGGTATTACTATACCGGCATTGTTTTTGCCTTACCGCCAACCTCGTAATGTGCCCCCGCTGTGTGTTGCTACAGAACTTTGTATACAAAGAGTACCAAGACTGTAGATATAACGCACAAAATAGAAGACAATGAACAATCCCCATGGTTCCAATTCACTCTCTATCTTATAGCAGAAAATAAATGCAAAATTACTAACCCCTCAATTCTTTGCACATACTGCACTGGAAACTTGAAATAATGAAATGTCTTCACGGACTATCACTAATAACCTGGAAATATTCCCACTGCCAAAACCACTCCAACAGCTTAATTTGTATGGGAGCATTATAATCCAAACAGTGCACCAATTTCAAGCGATAATTTGAACTTCTAGATTCTACTACAGCCTCCAATATGTTAGACCAGTATAGAATTCACCCACTACACTCCAAAGACACAGTAGACAATGTACTATAAATATATCAAATGCAGCAAGCCAAAGGATCTCCAATCAGCATATTGGAAAAAGGTATGAAGCATGCACCTTTCCTCTACTGTTAATTACTGGAAAAGGTGGAAGATTGTCACGATCCATGCCCCTGACCCCCTCAGGTATAACATCCCCCTGGCAGCGGGGCTAAAGCCCTTCACACTGGCCCCAAGGGCCTTATAACTCCATCAGAAACATACATGGAGTCCTGATTTCTGACTGAGAGTGTCAGTTTGTGTCTAACTTCTGGATGAAGAGTTGTGCAACTCCCCAAATCAACATTCGTCTGTCCACTAGTCACCATCCCCAAACGGATGGCCAAACGGAGTGGATGAATCAGACACTAGAGCAATACCCACGGTGCATGTTACATCAAGTGGAAGAAAGCTGGAAGGATATGCTGTGGATAGCCGAGTATGCCTACAACAACTGGCTACACACCAGTAGCGGACAGAGTCCATTCTATACCGTATGTGGAAGACACCCACGTACTTCCGAATTAGATACCCCCATGGCCCTGGAAATGCCAGCGGTGAAGACTTTACATACAACCATCACTCCAGCCTTCAAAAAGGCAGCAGAACACTTCATCCAAGCCAAAGAAAGACAGAAAAGAATCTCTGATCAACACCGAAGAAAAGCCCCAGACTACGAAGACGGAGATGAAGTCTGGTTGGCATCTCGGCATGTGCCCATAAGAGGAACTCAAACATTTCGTCCGAGATATCTAGGGCCCTATACCATCAAGGCTATTGTAAATCCTTTGGCAGTAAAACTAGCTTTATCACCGAATATGCATATCCATCCCTTATTCGACGTGTCACACTGAAAACCTGTTCAGCTAGGAACTCGGGTCAAAACACCACCAAATCCAGCACTGGTTAACAGGGAACCCGAATTTGAAGTCAAGGACATCCTAGATTCTAAACTCACCAGGTCCAAGTTATATTAATTACTTAGTGGACTGGGAGGGATACGGCCCTCAGGACAGGACATAGGAGCCTAGCGAGCATGTCCATGCGCCACGTCTGGTAAGACGATTTCATTGGAACCATCCAACCAAAACAGGGCCAGACGGATGAAATACCTTGAGAGGAGCCTTAGAGAGGAGTGCTGTCATGATCCATGCCCCTGACCCCCTCAGGTATAACAGCCCCATGCCAGCAGTGAGGCTAAAGCCCTTCACACTGGCCCCAAGGGCCTTAGAACTTCATCAGAAACATACATGGAGTTAGGCGCCAGGCTCATTATCAGGAATGAAGCAATACCAGTGTTGGACCTTAATCCAACATGGAGGCATACTACAATGCTCAGTTCTTTAGAATCAAGCCATGCAGTCTAGTGTTTTAGGTGTGGCTGGGCCTGGAACTACTTTACCTGGGCTATTTAAACCACACCCAAACAGCAGAACACGCTTTGTGTTATTCTGCACTTCTGCAGCGTAACGCTTACCGTGTCCAGCTCCTGCTCATCTGCTTCTCCTGTGGCCAGATCCTGAAGCCCTAGATCTGGATTCCATTCAAAACCTGGAAGAACAAGAACAGCATTAGAGAGCAAGAACAGTTACTGTGAAGTTACTGGTCTTGAATCCATCCTGTGCTTCGTGTACCTCACCCATCTCCAGAGTGCTGCATCCTGCAAGGGAGAAGGAACAAGGTCAGCATTAACAAAGCACTTACCTGGGCAAGCAGCGCTTCAATCGCTCATCACTCCGGAACATCACTGCAACCTGTACAAAGAAATGAAGAGAACACAGGTTAGCAATTAACACCAATAAACAGCACAGTGCTCCGCGCATCAATAACTCACCGTGGTCTTTGCCATACGTGCGGCAACTCTGAGTTTACAACCATCCCTGTGAAAGCAAAAAGAGACATTGCTAGGGAACAGCGTAGTGGAGCAAGACGTCGAGAAGACAATGAAAACGGAGTGAAAGAAAGAGACAGAATAAATACGGAAAAGACATTATAACTCACCTGGAAGACAGAAAGCTGAGTATGGACCCGACATATGGGCGCACAGACCAGTGAAGCAACTAGGTCCACGGAACGCCCGCACCAACCATGCACCACTGCACAGAGACGCAGGACAGAGTGTTCATTGCACAAAAACCTAAGGTGAGCAATAACCCCAAGGGAGGGGATTTGGACCAGAGGGAGGTGTGAGTCCACCCATCGCAGAACCAGTATCTTAACCCTCCATTCTCCTGTTATAGGTGCTACCCAACATCTGGCACATAACCAAGCAGAGCGGGGTCCGGGATAGTGCTTAGACCTCCATCCAATATCGTGTGGTGCCCCCGTGGATACCAGGTGAGCGTAACAAAGATACAATGAAGGATGTACACAAATAACAGCATCAGAATACCGCACTTTACAAATAAATTCCCAAGAACCCAGATTCAGACAAAACATGGAATACATATTCCACCTCTTCTTTGAAAGTGAACTAGCAACTCTAGGTTACGAAGTTGCAAAGACATTGAAAACAGGTTTCAATTTTCTAAACATGTCTGCTACGCAGCTACTTCAAAAGGTGCAAGAGAACGATGAAGTTTTACAGTCAATTATTACAAATCTTTTGGCAAACGTGCAGAGTACGGAAGAATACTGGTTCTGATGTCACGCAGACGTACGTGTATGCTACGCAACCTTGGCCCATCCACATGGTTTGTCACTTTAAGTTGTGCATTGTATGCATGGGTCGACTTGCACAATTTCCTACGCATAGCACATGGAAACCGAGCAGGAATAGACATGAAAACACCAGGAGAACTCTGCTCTCTTGACCCTTTAAATGTATCAAGGTACTGCCATCATCACTTTATTGCCATACTGCACTTCATTTGTAATAAAACAATTCCTCTCCTCTGAGAAGTGGAACACTTATTTTGGAGAAAAGAATATCAAGCCAGAGGAGCATCATACATTCACATGCTTTTGCGGATTAAAGATGCTCCTAAATTTGATCAGGACAGTGATGCCACTGTTTTGCAGTTCATTCATAAATATGACACTTGCGAAATCCCTTTAGAAAGTACACATAGTGACCTACATGAAAATATGTTGCAGTATCAAAGACACAAGTGTGGCGTATATTGTCGGTGCAATTATAAAAACAAAGGCAAATACTACACCCAATGCCGCTTTGGTTTCCCTAGACCTGTTTCAGCAAAAGGACAAATAAACAGCTTCATGTCTTCTGTTTGATACAGTATGAAAGGCAAATCACCTAAGAACACATAACGCATACAAAGAACAAAAGCATCGAAGTACATCAATGATTATAATGCAATCATTGCCCTCTTATGGAATGCAAACATAGATGTGCAATACATTGCAGACAATTCTACCACAGTTGCATGGTATGTCACAGCCTACTTAACCAAAGAAGAAAAAACAGAGCTGAAAGACCTCTGGGATGACATATCATCTGACAAAACACTGTCACAAAAATTGTACAGCTTTGGCATAAAAATAACCTGCCATAGAGAATGTGGCTGCTACGAAGCCGCAGACCGTTTAACTGGCACCACCTAGTATGGGAAATCTGAAAACATAGTCTGGCTAAGCCTTGGATCTGCTGACTTCATAAAAAGAGTTCTCAAAGCGTACCAAGACATATAAACAATAGCCAAAGATGATCCCAACAGCCAGGACATTTTTAAAAACAACTTATTGGACACATACTACCCAAACAGGAGTTCTGCTTTGGAAACCATGTGCCTATAATACATAGCCCAAAATATTTTGAAATCCTTCCTGTGCGAAGCGGTGTATAGTTGTTTAACTCAGGTGCCTACATCATGCACTTCCTGGTAGTTTGAAGTGGGAGTGTTCATATTATTTTGCGGAGTCTGACACCATATCGTTCACTGAGTGCAATTAATTGAAAGTCCTTCTTTTTTCAAGAAATTTCAGCTACCCAGCAATGACAACAGCAGTGTCTCCAGCGAGGCCTGCTCAGATTAAAGAAAAAAACTTTTTTGCACTGAGCTACATGTTCATGCACTGAAAGAATATCTTAAATACAGTATTATAACGGAGGGCCTTCAGGTCAAAATTATTTAATGTCTTTTTTTAGATGACCCTGAATATATAATGTCATTCAGGCAAGTGCTTGTAGACATGACTTGTTAGTATTGAGTATTACAACAGCTCAGAAAGTACGTTTCAAAATTACAGCGACCTTGGAATTTAAGGCAGCTACCATTACAAAAGAAAAAAAAAACTTAAGAAGGACGTTTCCCAATTCAAGTAGGAAGTAATTTACCCATAATTAGAAGATGATTTCCATTATCAGTCAGTGTGGAAATTGAACCGAGGGAACAACTCAGGAATCGGTTGATAAAGATGGGTCACATTTTCAGACAACTCCTCTAGCAATTCCATTAATGAGGGAACAAGTAATCAAACAGACAATAGTTTTCAATTGGGAGGGCAACCTTTTTGACGAAGGGGCAGCCGTCGAGTCTACAGAAATCTCCAACAAGGCCAGGCAACACACAATACGCAGAATGCCCGCATGCAGAATACCGATTTTTGGGATTTCCAGACCCGCAATAGGCCCTACCAGTGGTAAATGAACATCTACCGATTTTCAATTTATCCTCACATAAACGTAATGAGGCAGAAATGTCCATATTACAACGTGGTCTTTTGTTTGTCCCCACACAAACTCCTAGTGCTTTACAGCTTGCCAGTGAAATAAAATTATAATTTCATAAAATAATATTCAAGTTTTTCTTTGCTAACAAAGAGCATCATTCATCGTAATCATATGTTTCATCCAAATTTTGAATTAGTTGAATTTTTGGCCATTAGTACATTGGCACAGGACCACTTGATTGTGATTAAGGCGGCTGATAAGGGTAGTGGCATTGTTGTGGTGGATGTAAATCTGTATGACCAAGGGACCAATAGACTGCTGGATATACCAGCACACTACCAGAATATGTTCCTGGGATCCATCAGACAAAATAAAGAAGACAATCTTGGTGTTGAGTGAGAAGGCAGTACAGGAAGGGTACTTATCAAAAAAAGAATTTGATTTTATTAATCAGGCAGAAGAACGTATTCCGCTCTTCTACATTATTCCCACAATTCAGAAAAATACTCATAATCCTCCAGAACATCCCATTGTGTCGGCATGTGGCTCGATTCTCAAGCCACTGTCTCAATACATTGATTTTTTCATCAAACCAATTGCGATGGCTACTCCAACTTTCTTGTTGGATTGCAGGAACATTATCAACATAGTGGAAGGTCTAGAATTTGATCCAGACAAAGAGGTTTTGGTGACGCTTGATATTGAAGCATTGCAAACTAACATCCCGGAAGACAAAGCTGTCCAAAGCCTAAAGATTATGCTGAACAGATGACCCATACTGCATAATGTGTCCACCCAATTCCTGACTGCATGTGCATCTTTGGTGCTCTCAAACAGCTTCTATATGTTTAAAAATATATTTTTTTGCAAAGAAAAAGTATCGCTATGTGCTGTATCTTTGCCCCCAATATAGCCATTATTTATATGGCTTTGATTGAATGATTGAAGAACAAAGAGTCCTCAACAATGTCAACCCGTTCTTTAAATCCATCAAACTATATCATCGTTATAGCAACAACATCTTTATAATCTGGGAAGGCAACGTAGAAACATTAAGGTATTTTGTTGATTGGCTCAATTGTGTTGATTCCAACTTATATTTTACTTATGAGTACTCAACCTCTAGAATTCCATTTTTGGATCTTACGATCTTCAATGAGGCAAGCACCCTTCAAGTGGAACTATTCAGGAAAGCGAATGAAAGGATTGCCACTATACACTTTGACAGTCATCACCCAAAAAGTCTATTACAGAACTTAACCATATGGGATGTTTGTACGCCTGCGCTGCAATTGTACAGACATTGCTAAATTCCATGAACATGCAAATGTCTTACAAACTAGGCTTCTGGAACGTGGTTACCCAAAGAAACTCATTAAAGGCTGCAGGAAAAGAGTGAGATTCACCAATCAGTATTATCTTCTCATTCCCAAATCTAAATCGGATTCAGCGGTCTGCCTTTTTGTGTGCATCCACTTTTTGTCAGCACAGTGAAGCAATCAAAGGGATCATCTTAAAAAACTGGGGAATCCTGAATGCAACAGATGTCAAACTTGATAAACCATTAATTGCTTTAAGGAAAAGCAAGAACTTGAGGCAAAAGCCCACACGAGTGAGCAGAACCCCAGCCAAATGCACAGTAGTTCAAAATGTCCACCTCACCCCAGTGGTTGGACATTACCCATGTAAATCCTTTGTGGTATGCAAATACTTGTAGAAAACACTTTGAACATGAGGGCAGAACTTGGGACTTGCGTACGTTCACCACCTGTAAAAGCAAGAATGTAATTTATGCCATACAATGCCCCTGCAAAATGCTGCATATTGGGAAGACTTCTAGGGAAGTGCACGTAAGGATTAATGACCACTGATCAAAAATCTGCACCCGTACCCTCAAGCCCCCATTGGTCCTACACTATCTCGAAATGGGACATACCTTGGAAGACCTTGAATGGTTTGTGGTAGATAAGATTTATGAGACCAGCAATGTACAGGCAGCCAATAAGTTGGCCTATAAAGAACAATTAAGCAATATGACCCGAGCGTCGGGGGCATTACCGACACAAGTAATGCCCCGGGGGCCCATAGTTATAGTCCTGAGCGAAGCGAGGGCTTTAATGAAGTCCCCGGGGCATTACTTTAATTGGTAATGCCCCCACCACGAATGTCATATTGCTATTAGTACCCCGGCCCGCATTATCTGTGTCACCTGGGGCACTGAAAAGCCATCAAGAAAATGACCGCCGGGAAAGGGGAAACAGAGTCCGTTTCTCTTTCAATGGCGGCCATCGGGTCGGGAGCGGATGCGCTGCCCAGCACATCCGCTCCCGAAAATGGATCAAAACGAAGGTAAGTGGGGTTGGGAGGGCAGGAGTGGGAAGGAGAAAAAAGTAAAAAAAAAAAAGTACCTGTGTCCCCGGCGAGGGACGAGGGAATCCTCCACACGGCAGGAGGCTGCCATCATCCCCCGCCAGGGACCAATGCATAGAAGGTAAATGGGGTGGGGAGGGCAGGGAGGTGGGACGAGGGAGGAGGAAGGAAAGGGGAGGCCTTACTTCTTTCCCCGGCGGGGGGTGAAGGTAGCCTCTCAGCCGTGGGGAGGCTCGGAGCAGGGATGGCCCCGCTTCGAGCATCCTCATTGGCTGAGGGGCTGCCACCCCCCCTGCCGTGGGCAAAGGCCATGGAATCCCGACAGAGGGATTCCCGGCCTGGAAATGACTGGGCGAGGGCCAATCAGAATGGCTCTTTCATTCTGATTACGCCCTAGCCAGGTACTAATCAAGAATATTCAATTTGAAAACAATTGACAGAGGCCTGAACTCTCTGGAACAATGGGAGTTCAGCACCTGAGCCCCCACATGCTCTGGGCCCCTCATACATCCTCAGGCCACTGAGATTCTTCAGTTTACCACCACTGGGGCTCCATTTAGTGGCCGAATGCTCTCTGCCTGGCTTTCTTATTGCCTTGATTCTTACTATGTGCGAGAAGCGGGAGCCCATATGCAACAATTGGCTCATGTAGTCTGCCGTTCCTCAGTAGGTTACATCTATCACCTTCGCAACACATTGTGGTATCCCTGTGTCCATACTGTGTTGGTAGCGGGCAGATTCCACATCATACATACTGTGGCACCCCCACTTACGAGTATTCTTCCCACAGTTATCCAGCTACCGGGACGACCGTGGTGCAGAACACTTCCAGTCTTCCTGCACAAAAACGATGTGCTTGGTCCAGGTAAGCCTTCTAGTTGTTACGAGGGGCACACACTCCCAATGCTCATAGATTACATGCAGAGTCACGTGACCATCGCACGCCTGCTTAAACATGAGGTCGATTTGTCCCATTAGGCTTCACATCCTGGTGCTGCCGGATGTCCACGGAGCATACACAAGAGGATTGACAGGTAAGTGTGCCTAGGCATGCCCCCCATAATTTCTTGCTTTAAGACACATGTGGGGCCACAACTTTATAACCGGTCTATCAGGCCCAGGGATTCCAACTCCCAATGTGGTCTGATATTTACAACACCTGCGGCAGATCAGGTCACCTTCATTCATTTTCTGCTTTTAAATACATGTGGGGCCACACCCTTACAAGCGGGCTATTAGGCCCAGGGATTCCATCCCCATAGGCGGCCAGATATTTACAGCACCCGCTGCAGATTTTACCACCTGCATGGTGCTTGAACATGGTTATAATACAATGAGGATTTCCTGTGCACGTCATTTAATTCTCTTTTGCAGCGGCTGCCCACCTCCCTTTTACCGTATGCTTGAGACTGGACCTTCTGAGTATATCATTGCATCTTAACTATGGCCTTTAGACATTGAAATCTCTATTTGTTGTATCATGGTGATACTCTATCCTTCTGCCATTTAGGATTAGGATGATTATAATTTTGGATCGCCTGCAGTGCGTTCCACAATGAAGAAGTACATCTGCATGAGGACAACATTTGTACCCACGACAGACCTTCCTAACTCAGAAATGCGAAGTGAGTTTATGGTTCTGGGGCCCCTTACGGCATCTATCTGGTAGTATATTGCAGCAAGTTCCACCACAACCAATTAGGTTACAATCACTAAATGTTCCTTCTAACTGGTTTACAGGTCATCATTTTAAGATGCAATATTACTGCTCTTCTTTTTGGCCTCTAATGAAGCAAGTACCCATTGGATTATGTAGCAATACAATCTGCTACTTCTTTGGGTTTTTTCTGCCTCCCAGCACTGATTGGTGTCAGCCTCTTTTCCTAGCACTGGTTGGTGTCGGCTTCTACCCCATGGTGTGAGCACTTTGCTGCTGAGGCCACGGTTTTCCGCTGGCCGGCACCTGAGTTTTCGGGGCATCACATAGTTTCATTGTGGTTGTCATGGCATGTGGGGATTAATATTTGGGAGTCACCCTTGTTCATGTGCATGAATAGTTGGCTGTCTAATTGGCCCTTTGGAGGTCCAAATCCTTGGTGTATCACACATCATTTTTACACACATATATTTTTTTGTAGAGTTCAATTGTTACCCTGATGAAGATATGCTGAAACCACACCTATACGTCGAAACTGGTCAGTCCTGAAATAGCTTTGGTGACGTGATCATGTTCCATGTAACTACTATCAAGATCTACTCCAAAAAAGACAACATACATATAACATTTTGAATATTGTGTATTAATTGATGTTGTCATTAAATGTCACCATCGAGATGTGTGGAAGTATGATTGGAGAAGTATGTTGAATGAATGAGCTAGGATTTGTGTGTAGGAAGGATTGACGTCATTTGCACATTTATAGATGTGATTTTACCTGCAATGTAACTGGTGTTCTTGTCTTTGATTTATTCATGATTGAATTTCATTAATAATTGTTCTATCATCTTAAATAAATATTTTTGATACAGATTTATAAAATTATGTCCTCTGGATCTCCTATCTGCTCATATATATATGTGGTAAATCCCTGCTGCAGAGTATGGGGATCTCCTACTCTGTAGCATAATAGTCTGCAAAAACATGGTCATATATTGCAGTACTGATTTCAACTTCCCCAGTGCCTTTTTGGTGAGCATTTTTTAAGTACAGAAAAATGAACACAATGAGAGAAAAGTCCAGCAGGCTCACCCACTCTGTCTTCCTCTCCTGGCATTATATTACAGCACCAGATGAGTGACAAAAGAAAATGTGGTTGCGAGGGAGACTCGCTGGGGATCAGTGATTTGGTGCTCGAGAGCTGAAGTCAGGGCATCTCTGTCACTATTTGCATTTCATCACAATATCATTCTCTATAGCAAGAACTTTCAGAGCTCAGAGAACCAGTTGGGAGGCAGCCAAGTAAAGTTTTCACATGGATTAAGTGAAGAAGCCCATTGGTGGACAGCAGTTTCTTAACAGAACACACATTTTCTGTACACCCTTCTCTGCTTGTTGACCTCTGTTCTCTACTATGTGATTTTGGCAAGAGCTGAAAACACATAATGGTATATGAGAAACTCAGAGTGCTTTTAAAGGTAAGGTAGTGAGTAAAAGCTGTGGAGACCTGCTACTAAACTTTGTGACATTGGCATAAAGAATACATGTACAACACATGCGCATGTAGGGAGCAGTCAGGAGACCAGGAGGTGGGAATCATGGAATATGGGATGTTGCAGATGATCCCATGGATTATACTTTTCTGTCTTGACTAAGACACACAAATATCACTTAAATATCCGAAGACACACTGACACTGACATGGTGCATGACTGTGACATGTGATAGATGGCTCTCAGGCAAGGAAAAAGTATGTGCAACTATACCTTCTGATTGACAACTAATGAGCATGAATGCAAACTCATTGCACCTGTGCCTTGAACAGCCACCAGTGAGCAAACCCTAAACTTACAACTCAATACAAAGGAGCTTTATTATAATTTTACTTTTCAATTACAGTGACAACAGAGCAAACATTGTGCAGGGGAAACACAGCATTAACATTGTTGAATCTCTTGGTACTTAAATGTCTAAGGGTGTTTGCTACACTGTGGCATGTTCATTGCAGTCAGGCGTATCAACTTTGCTCCCCTGCAAGCCATACAAAATGCAGCAGCCAGACGCATCCTCCACCTATGCAAATATTCACACATCACATCCACAATTGTCCTTCTACACTGACTCCCCATACCCTATCGAATTGCCTTCAAAGGACTCTGGATTGTTTTCAAAGCTATCCAACTCCAAACATCATCTTGAAGTCATGACAATCTCAAACGCATCAGCCACACAAACACCGGACATGCCAGCACAGCCCACTCTGCAGACTTACGTGCACCGAAAAACAATAATTTACCCGCTGGATACCCATGGCATGGAACCGCCATAACAATGCACATACGTACTGCACCCTCCATCACCACTTTTAGAAAGATCCACAAAACACCTGTTTCCCCACACATGAACCTGCTATCACTTGTCTATCCATATCTTCAGATACTTTCCTGAAAACCTTTTTGTAACCCTTTTTTCAATTCCCAGCTTTTCAATCTTTGAATGATGGAAGCTGCTCCGAGATCTTCTGGGTAGAATCAGCGCAAAAAAATAAATTCAATTAAAGTAAAATAACGTTACACAGAAAGTCTAAAATAAAATATTCTTCAATTTCTATTTTTGCTCTGTGTTTAATAGCTTAATATTCCATTCTAGGTTCCTGGTTAGTGTTGCCCTTAAGCTTTCGCAATTTTGGTTGAGGAACCAGTTTTTATTTTAACTATGCCTGCCTCCTTGTTTCCCTTCCCCTCACCAGCCTTGTCCTTGCCATCCCTGGCTATGGAATGCAACGCCCAAGTGGGTCAGGAAGAATGAATCAGGCTTACGACTGTAACTTCAACAAACTAGATATCTGGTGAGTGCTTCCCTTCAATTTTGTTATTTTGTTTGTGGAATCCATGTACTGTGCATGTCCCTTCTCCCTGTGTGTCCTTCCTCTTCTAAGGCTGTGTGACACCTTCCCAGGCTGTCGATCAGTCTTCCTAGCAGGTCAGGTGACCAGGTTCTCTTCTTAAACTGGAAGTCCTTAGGACAGCCTTGATCAGGCAGCCATAGAAAGGCAAAGGGAGATGTTTGTTTGGCTGTTCCTGTGGTACCCAAGACCTGTCCTTGCTATCTCTGACATTAAAGACTGATCAACAACCAGTTAAGGAAGAACAGCAATGATATATTTATACTCCCAGATTAATCCTATTTAACTGCTTGTCACTTCATTGCAAAGGTACATTAATTTACTGTACTGGCAGAAAACCAATTACATAATTAGGTCAATTTTAATTTTGATTTTAGTTAGCATTAGAGTACAGCTGGGAAGAAATGGCATATGAGGAGGGATACATTGTTTATTTTCCCATCCACTGACTCCCCATGGCCACCCAATTCCTGCCCTCCCCACAAAAAATACATCCTCCTATGATCTCTTTGAGCTAGGTTTATAAAGCTTTATGATCAAACTTTGAGCTTGAAGAGCCCATTTTTAATACCAAACCTTTGAAGGTAAGTGAACAGGGTGCAACTCTCCTTTTAAGAGATGGGAATGTTGTAACCCACAATGCCCAAGCAAAGGAGGGGCACCATTAAAACATAGGGACTACGACTTTCTTAAAGAGGGGTATCTAAGAATGGGAGATTATAACCTGCCATCAAGGCAATTTGAGCATAATAGTCGCAGAACACAATACCACAAGGGAGGAAGTACTAAATTACACTGCCAACAGCCACGGGGTTCTGTAATTAGCAATCAAAGACTGCAGGAGAAAAGACCTCCTTGTAGAAAGGATCAAAGGGGAGAGAGGTGTAACCTGATTTGTCCATGACAAACAGTCATGTAAGTCCTCCACGGGAATGGGGACTTACAGTCCCCCCACCTGTCATCCCGGGCCGTCGCGATTTACAAGGTCCTGATGCCAAAGGGATATCAGGCGGTGTGAACGTTGTTACGAGACCGGCGGCAACCCGCCGGTAGTACTGGCAGGTTACCACTGTAAGAAACCCAAAGGTGTCTCACTTACTTGTCCCTGGGGATCTGTCGTACAGGTGGCCAGGACAGGGCCATCGATATTGGATCCAGTTCCTGGGGGTGGACCAGTGGGGGAGGTTCACCTGGGTGAGGGGTCTTCAGGGAGTGGAAGCGTGGCACCAAGGATTATGAGATGGTATCCCCCTCCCTGTAACACCTTTTTCCCATCCTACTCTGATATTTAGAAGCTCTACCCCCCCTTCCCACACAAACACTTCCTTACACAGTAACAGAGAATGGACTAACACCAGATCCATTTACCTGACATGTCCCAACACACGGATCAGGCAGACTCAGGCAATTGACAATAACCCCGCACACATGACAGCCAATTACCTTCCCCACCAGAATAAAAGGCGGAGCATGAAAGCACACTTTGATTAAGGCCGAAGGCACCAGGAGACATCTACACCAAACCGGCAGTTCAAAAGGAGGAGAAAGGCGGCGAGACCTGAAAGGATGACATAAGGGGATTTACCCTTGCCCTTTGCAACTCAGACCCACAAAGCCGCTGTAAGGGAAATCATAACACCGTGAGTTACAGCTGACGTGCGGAGCAGCAGATGTTAACGGTACACGGTACTCTCCCTCCTGCCACCTCCGATCTGCGACCTCTTGCTACTCACTGTCCCCCACCTCCTTGTGCCCCTTCCCGTTTCCATTCCTTTCAGCTCCTTGCCCCCCTACACTGGAACTCTCTCCCTCTCTCTATCTGTCTATTTCCTCCTACTCCCCCTTCCGTTCTTCCTTGAAATCCCACCTTCTTCATCCCCTGTCCTGTTAACCCCATCTATTTTCTCTTCCTCTTCCATTGTTCTGTTTCTCTCTACCGACCTAGAAAAATTGTTCTACATATTGTTTTGATGGTTTGTTTCATGTTTTGCATTTAAGCTTCACATTTTTTGTGTCATGCTGTTATCATGTAAAGCGCGTTGAAGTAAAGCGCTCTATAAATTTAATAATTACAAATACAAATACACGGGGCCTCTTGCATTGATAATGCAGGCGGAGAGGCAAGCTGGTTACCTTGGTACTATCCTTGACTCCAGAGATCACAGAAGCCAATGGGTTCAGCACAGCCGGTGAGTCGGAGGAAGATGATAACAAACCGAACTGTGTTGATCCCAAGGTTGCAAGTAGCAACAGTTTCAATGCAAGGAATTTGAAATAGAATGAACTTGTGTGTTTGTTTCAACTTTAAAGAAAGCCCAGTAGAGGTCCAGGTGCAGAGAGGTCAGAAAGACTCTGACGGGAGCGGTTTTGAAACTACAAGAGCCAGAAGGCCCTATGAAGGGGTGGCGAGAGGTGTCAGAGTGGTCCTACAAGGGTCACATCAAATCCCTTGTACAATCGAAAATCTCTGACCCGTTGCCATAGGAAAGCTAGGAGAAGGGAACCCTGCTTTCCAATAAGATTGTGAACTGTGGAATAAGTAAAGTGTGAACCCGACAGGGGGATGCCAAAAGAAAGATAGATGGAAACCCCCGCTTTTTGATGAAAATGGGCAATACATGAACAGTGTTAGAAATACATGAACTGTGTTAGAAATACATGAACTGTGTTAAAGAAAGTCTGCAGTGAACCTGACGGATGGAGGCCCAAACAGAAAGGTACAGATTGTGTCGACAAGAGTGAACCTGGCCGAGGGTTGTCCACAGTGATGAGTTCTTCAAAAGGACATTACGACTCTAGAAAATTGCAAGCTGCAGTTGAAAGGCTGTAGTGAACCTGACAGAGGGAAGCCCAAGTTGAAAGGAGGATCCGAGCCTGGCGCAGGGTGATCCTGGGGGTGAAGAGCAATCGCCCAAGGTGCAAGATCACCAAGAGAACTTTTGTTTGTTTGTTATTTTTAATCAGCAGGCCTTCTAAGGCAAGAGACTTTTGCATTAAAGAGGCCTTTGAAGATCTTTGACATTGTTGAACTGAAACTGTGAACCTTGTGCTTAAACATAATGAGAAAACACGGTTGCATTTCATACTAAAATAATAAAGCTGTCTATTCGGACTAAGCCCTGATCCCCCCTTTCTTGCAACTACCGCCCTATCCACCCACTTCTGGGATTGGGGCAGAGAAATGGTTCTAGCGTGCTCTCATCCAATTACATTGGACCAACAGTGCAAGACTAAATGGGAGCTGCATGAAAATCCAGCACTAAAATGGCTGCCAGAAACACGGGGTACCACTCTCTTCCTCCTCTAGAAAACTAGGTCTGCCTCAGGCAATCATGCTTTAGGTGAACTCTTGGATAAAGCTCTTTTCACCTCCAGATATTATCCGAAATCAGCACTCATTCATTTGGAACTGTGTTTTTCTTTACTTTAGTCTTGAAAATCGTAGCTCCTTTCTTATTCTCTGTGTGATTCTACTTATATAATGGGTGATATTCACAGAGTATATCATTGTGACTTTACCTTTTTAGATTTAGAATGCACCCCTTAATTGTGATAGATTGATCAAATTTCTGCACATGTAAGGGTGGGGACGGTATTCTCTGAAGCATTTTAAGCTCATAATTCTACCATAGCTCATTGAAGCGACATGACATATCAAATACATATGATACAGAGTTCCCATGGCCCTTATAAATGCAGGCATGCAATATGAGATGAAATATGGCATAACAAATAATATTTATAATTGATCATATTTTTTATAAAACTACAGACATCCAGGGTCATTTATAGATTTCAGCGCAGTGGCAACGCACGCGAGCAGCGCAGAGAGTTAGCGTGCGCCAGTGTGCTCCAGCCGTGTGCGTTAAACAGCATTCTGGCACACTGCGTATTCATGGAATATCAAAGCCATTTTGAGTGCTGGCACAGAGAACATCCCGCAGTGCCAGTTACACCCCCAAGAATGCCCCTTGCACAAGGATAAGGCATTGAAATCCCCAATGCACCAGTTCACAGGGCCAGTACAGTGCATTTGGGGGGTGCACTGGAAGTTTCACACGCGATAGGCCTTGGGCGAGCGGGGTATGTGTATTTTGAGGGGTGCGTCGGAAGTTTCACACGCGATAGGCCTTGGGCGAGTGGGGTACGTGTATTCTGAGAGGTGGGCGGGGAGTATCACACACAATAGGCCTTGTGCAAGCGGGGTACCTGTATTCTGAGGGGTGCGCGGGGAGTATCGCACGCGATAGGCCTTGTGCGAGCGGGGTAAGTGTATTTTGGGGGTGCGCGACAAGTTATACTCGTGATAGGCCTTGTGCGAGCGGGGTATGTGATTTCTGGGGGTGCGCGGGGAGTTTCACACCCAATTTTGCTGGGCGAGTGGGGTACGTGTATTCTGAGGGGTGCGCGTGGAGTTTCACACGGGATTTCGCTGGGCGAGTGGGGTACGTGTATTTCTGGGGGTGTGTGGGGAGTATCATGCGCGATAGGCCTTGGGCGAGCGGGGTACGTGTAGTCTGAGGGGTGCGCGGGGAGTATCACACACGGTAGGCCTTGTGCGAGAGGGGTACATGTATTCTGACGGATGCGCAGGGAGTATCACGCGCGATAGGCCTTGTGCGAGTGGGTATGTGTATTCTGAGGGGTGCGCGGGGAGTATCACACGCGATAGGCCTTGTGCGAGTGGGCTACGTGTATTTTGGGGGTGTGCGGGAAGTTATACATGCGATAGGCCTTGTGCGAGTGGGTATGTGTATTCTGAGGGGTGCGCAGGGAGTATCACACACGATAGGCCTTGTGCGAGCAGGGTACGTGTATTCTGATGGGTACGCAGGGTGTATCACACGCGATAGGCCTTGTGCGAGTGGGATATGTGTATTTTGGGGGTGTGTGGGAAGTTATACACGTGATAGGCCTTGTGCGATCGGAGTACGTGTATTTCTGGGTGTGCGCGGGGAGTTTCACACGCGATTTCACTATCGAGCGAGGTACGTGTATTATTGGGGGTGCGTGGGGAGTTTCATACATGATTTTGCTGGGCGAGTGGGGTATGTGTATTCTGAGGGGTGCGCGTTCGGTTTCACATGCAATTTCACTGGGCGAGCGGGGTACGTGTATTTCTGGGGGGTGACCGTGGAGTTTCGCACGCGATTTAGCTTGGCGAGCGGGGTACGTGTATTTCTGGGGGTGTGCGGGGAGTTTTACACGCGATTTCGCTGGGCGAGCGGGGTACGTGTATTTTGGGGGTGCACGTGGAGTTTCACACGCAAATTGGCAGTGTGGGTCCTCCCAGGTGTGGCCTCTCCCCCTCCCCAGGCCCTGCAGGCAGCCCACACCACAGGGGACCACCCTGCACCCCTCTCCATGCCCTGCAGGCAGCCCATCCACCTTGGGCATGCCCCGCAGGTAGCCCATCCACCCTGGGCATGCCCCCCAGCCAGCCCACATGTCACCATGAACCAGTGAGCACTGACTCATGTCCCTCTGCACCCCCACCTACCCAACAGTGACGGGCACCTACCAGCAGGCCCCGACTCATGTCCCCCTGTACCCCCACCCACCCAGCAGTGACAGGCACCTGCCAGCAGGCCCCGACTCATGTCCCCCTGTACCCCCACCCACCCAGCAGTGACAGGCACCTACCAGCAGGCCCCGACTCATGTCCATGTGCACCCCCACTCACCCAGCAGTGACAGGCACCTGCCAGCATGCCCCGACTCATGTCCCCCCAACACGTCATCATGATCCACAATCATGGGCCTTATGGCCACCCAAAGCCCACTGCACGCCACCCGTGTCCAAAGAGCCAACCAAGTATTCCATCCACCCCACATTGAAATGCCCATTACATGACACAACCCAAATGGCAAGTATGTACATCAACACAGGTCCGTCACAGACACACACAATGGGTGCCAGTGAATGATAAAACCCACATTGTGACATGCATGAAACCAATGAGAGAATACCACAAATTGAAGTACGAAAAAAAATGTATTGAACACAAAATGAAGTGAATTAAAAGAAAACACACAATAATGGAAATAAGAAATAAAATGCAGCATGTCCCAAAATTAATAAAATATATGAAATCAGAATCCAAATAAATCCAAATGAAGATGTGGCCAAAGTCTCCGTCCAACAAAGCAAATCCAAAGGGAAATAAATAAGTAAAATCCATTGCGCCATGGTCAAAAAAAAATTATGATAAATCCACTGTTCAACTATATACAAATAACAAATCCAGGGTCCATGAGCCCAACTATTGAAATGAAACCTACCAAAAAGACTACCTAATAAAGAACTATCAACAAGAAGGCGGGGTATAGTCCAAGCGCCCCAAATGAAATAAAAACATATATGACACCTAACACTAACTCACTATATACAATGGTGGCGGGCAAGTCCTACGGCTCACTAGTTGATTTCCCGGGCCAGGGCATCATCGAACTCCTGTTCAACGTCCTAGAGGTGGGCCTGTTCTCTGGCCCCAAGGTCTCGCAGGGATGACGCCATGTTCACCTCCAACTCCCTGCAAATTCCCTCAAGGCACTCAGCCCACCTCAGCGCCCTGCACATGGAGTTCTCCGCCCTGACCATAGTGAGCCGTGCCTCTTCCGTCCGTCGCTGCTCCTCATCTATCCACTGGTCCAACCGTTGCCACATGGAAGACACTCCCATTCCAGGGTCCTCCTGCCCTCTGGCCAATGCCTGCCCCTCTGATGTTGATGGCCCCGAGCCATGATGCCTCCGACGTTGAGCCTGCCGCTGCCTCTGCCAGCACAACGGCATCCAGGCTGATGGAATCCACCGGCGCCGTCATGCACGTGCCCTGCCCGATGCTGCCGGCACATCCTCCAACTGCTGGGGTCTAGTTGATGTGGTGTCCACCCCTGCTGGACCTCTGACTCCCGACTGTGGCAGGGATGCGATCTCCACCGAGCTGGCTGCGTTGGTCAGGGCATGTCCACAGGGGGCCCTGGTGGCATCTGGGCCAGAAGACGGCATTGAGAACAACTGGCGCATAGTCTCCACAGAGTAGGAGAGGGCCTCCAGAGTGCTCGACACATGTACGAAACCCCTGACGAAGGACCCTCCCAACTGGGCCACGTTGGCATGCAGCTCTTCGTGATGAAGTGTGTGCTCCCCCCAGGAAGCAAGCACGTCATCATGAATGTCACGCGTGTGCAACGAGACACCAACCAGAACGGTCTCCATACGAGGATTCGACTGCCCCAGGAGGCTTGAGGAGGCAGTGCGCAGTGCACAAAACACCATCTTGAAGTAACTAAAACTTTATTAGTCACTCTATTATCTCATACTGCTGTCTGTAATTGTATGCTGGAATAGAAGCTCAGCCTCCTAAAGACTGAAGCAACTTTATCCTAAGAACTTTTATATTGATTGCAAAACGGGAAGCACTGACTTAAGGCAGCCTTTGAAAGTTAAATGCACATTAGCATTTTATTTTGAAAAACGGAGACTGCATTTGTTGCATGGGAATAGACTGACTGAACAGTTGTTTTTTTTCTGTAACTGCACTCTGAATCCCAGAACTCACCTTTGTACCAGTAGTGCTTTTCAGGCATCCATTGCCGCTGCAGGTACGCAAACTTGCACAGTCAGGAACTACAGTTCCCAGAGTGCCTTCACGTCCATTTCAAGAAACGTCAGGCGCTTCAGCGCTGGCACTTCTGCAACAAAGCCAGTCTACGCCTTCCACGGCGTCCAACGGCACACGGCCCTAAACTCTACTCAAATTTCTCCAGGGAAAGATCTGATCCGGTTAAGCAGGTATGGGCTACCCAGACCTATGCGATTTACGAGCCAAATCTACTATATTACAGAACCAAAACCTAGTGCAAAAAATTGTAAACACTAGATTAGAATCTATCCACGCCCCGAAAAGGACCTGTATCAGCCACACTGAAGTCCCACATAAAAATTCCGACAAGCAAGAACTCACCTCAATTGAAACCGCAACTCGTGTCATCAAAATAGCACTGTTGAATACCAGATCCCTAAACAAACATACACAGGATATTCATGATTATATCCTGGAAGATGACGTTGATCTCCTGTGTCTCACTGAGACTTGGCTTCAGGAACCAATGGGGCCCACGGTTGACATCGCCATGCCCAGGAATTATACCATCTATACCAATAATAGAGCGACAGGAAAAGGCGGTGGAGTAGCCATAATCGCCAACAAGACCTTGATTTCTTCCCTGCTCCTATACAATGTACAGGTTGCGAGATCCTGCACCTCAAACTGACACACACTCCAAATGATTGTATCAACCTGATAGTCATTTACAGACCCCCTTCCCTTGCATCAGATTTCAATGATGAATTAACCCAACTATTGAACAATCTGAAAACATCTAATTCAGGGACAATACTGTTAGGAGACTTAAATCGATGGAGGGGTAATACCAAAGATCCTGATGCCATAAGCCTAGAGGAAGATCTATCGAACTGTTCCTACACCATAATAAATAAAGATCCCACAGCCGTTACAGGTAACCAGCTAGACTGGAAAGTTACTAATAACATCGACATGACAATGCTAGGTATCCCTGCATATGGTCAGACCACTATAAAATTGAATCTAAGTTAGTGCTCAAACCAAAAGCAGCTAAACCTAACAATTCTCCAAAAATGGTTTTAGATAGAAATCTAAAAAAAATCACGCCAAGAATCCTTTCAGATGGCATTACGCAAATCATGCTTGATACTAAGGACACAGATTCATATGAGGACATTATCTCCGCGTATAACAAACACATGAATGACATATTAAACAAACATGCTCCCCTAAAAAACAAGCAAGTCTGACCTAATATCAACCACCAGAAATGGTTTAATTCTGAAGCTTTGAACCTCAAAAAGAAAAAGCGTAAACTAGAAAGAATATGGCTAAAAGACCCTACAGAAAACAACAAAAAAAATGGCAAACCACTGACATAACATACAGGACTAAAATAACTTATTTAAAGAAAAATCACTATAATGAACAAATTGCAACTGCATCTAATTCAACTGGGAAACTTTTCCAGATACTTAAAAATATTGAAAAACCTGCAGCACTATCTCCCCCTTTTCAACCCACTCAAAAAGACTGTGAAGCAGTTCAAACTGCGTTTCACAATAAAATCATCAAGGCAAGAGAAACAATCTCCAATTGTAAGGTAACTAATATCCCTATTCCAGACAATACAAGGACAGATAAGATCGACTCACAAAGCCCAAAATTCCATTTCAAACCCATATCACTGGAAGGTATGAATAAAACCCTCTCAAGTATCAAATGCACTTCATGCACTGAAAATGTACTGCCCCCAAAACTAATCCTTGACAACGCTGCTATTTTTGCACCATTTCTGACAAGAATGGTAAATGCGTCATTTAGAGATGGTAACGTTCCAGCCGCTATCAAAACGGTCACGGTAACACCATTACCTAAAAAACCTGAACTTAACCAACAAGACCCCGCAAATCTAAGGCCAATTACCAACTGCAACTTTTTATTACAAATACTTGACAGGATTGCCACCGAACAACTCCAGGAATTTGTGGATGACAACAACCTACTCCATCCACAACAATCGGGCTTTAGGACAGCCCACAGCACAGAATCTGCACTTTTAGATCTGCAAACAGAAATGCTAAGCATCCTCGACCAAGGTAAATCTGGTTTGTTGATCCTACTGGACCTCTCGGCAGCATTCGATCTGTTGGATCACCGGAGGCTCCGAGAGGCCCTAGATCAATCAGGAAACTGCTCTGATGAGGCCATAGACTGGGTGTCATCTTTTCTGCAGGATAGGCAATCTAAGATCGTCTGGGGCAAACACTCTTCTAAACCAAAACCAGTTAATTGTGGAGTCCCACAGGGCGCAAGTTTCTCCCCTCTACTGTTTAATTTATACATGCGATGCCTATGCTCACTTCTGTCCCAACTCGGTATATTTTTAACCAACTTTGCCGACGACACCCAATTAGTGTTCGAACTTAATGGTAACTACGAACAGGACAGCGAAAAACTCTCGAGAATCTATAATATCATCGAGAGTTGGATGAAGGACAATTGGATGTGCTTAAATGCCTGCAAAACGGAACTTATGATCTTTGGTTCTCCTTATGCTAGGAAAAAACGTAGTCCACAATACACCGAATTCAAGATCAAAGAGACACAGATAGCTATAGCAGAAAAAGTTAAAACACTAGGCGTCTATCTTCAGGCATCCTTGGGAGCAGAAGCCCACACTGCCTACCTCAAAAGGAATTGTGAATATTATCAGAAACTATTGAAAAAAATTAGACCCCTTCTGAGCCCACAAAACAGTACTACAATAGCAAGAGCCACAATTCTCTCCCGGTTGGATTACGGAAATTCCTTACTCCTAGGCGCAAGCAGTAAATGTTTTAAACAATGCCAAGTGGTGCAAAATAACGCAGTCAGAACAATCACCAATAAACCCAAGAGAGAACACATCACAAAAGACAGAAAGGACTTACATTGGCTGGCGATCGAGGATCGCATCACATTTAAAGCCATTACCCTAGTACACCGATGCTTATATGGAAAAGCACCGATTTACCTAAAAAAGCAATTCGTGTGGTATGAATCACATTGCAACTTGAGGTCTAACAAATCTGGCCTCCTGCGAGTTATTCCTACTAAAAAAGCTATAGGACTAGGTAGGGCATTCACGACCAGGGCAGTCCTCATATGGAATAAACTCCCTCCTGTGCTGAGATTGGAAACTAACCATCTACTCTTCAGGAAGCAACTCAAGACACTTCTCTTTAAATAAGATCCCTACTTCCGTTAGCCAGCTAGTCCAACTCTGTTCCATATGTCTGTTACATGTGGCCTTTGGCCAGTCCCCTTTCTATACTCTGTCTTTTTGTGAAGCGCTCTGATTCCTGTGGGCTGCAGCGCTATACAAATATATAAATAAATAAATAAATAAATAAATAAATAAATAAATAAATAAATGAATAAATAAATAGATAAATAAATACGGTCACAGGTCCCCTCGTCCGCAGGTAGAGGAGTGTCAGATGATGTGGACCTCCCCCCTACCTGCAGATGGGCCTGGGATGCGGCATCCCTGCTGGTGCATGGTGGTGCAGTCACAGTGTCAGGGACAGTGACATGCACAGGCCCCTCCACTGCGACCTGTGCTGCCTCCTGCCCCTGCCCCTGGACTGCACCACTTGCACCAGTGGTACCACCCCCACCAGGCCCCATATGCGGCTCAGTAGCGGCCTCCTCCTCCTCTGTGGAAACCACCAACTTGGATATGTCCACACTGCTGCCGTTGCAAGCCCCTGTGGGGGCTCACCCACCCCTTCCGCTGCAGCCGTAGTGGCAGACGCGGCACCAGTCCCCTCGCTCCTAGATGATGGTAATTCCTGGGAGGGTGACTGGGCCTTGCATCGCCGGCCGGTGGAGGCATCCCTGCCGCTTTGCTCCACAGCGCCATCTCTGCCCTCTTCTTCACTCGCCACTGTGTAGAGGGAGACATAGAACACAAGCATCAGGGTACTGTACAATAGTCCCCTAGATAGGAAGCAATAGCACATGAGTGGCACTGTCAAACGTCACTTCCATTATGTACCTACACAACATATGGGTCAATGCAGGCAACACACATGCAGTAACAGACATGGCGTATGGAAAGAACATTTGCATTCATGTCCAAAGAACTGTTGAAACATACGATGGTGGTTGGAAAATCACATGCATCATGGCTCATACTGATCACATGTACACACATCCCCGTACTTTCATCCATATGGCCTCGTACACACCAGACACAGTGGAGACAAGGATGACTAGGCTGCCTCAGTGAATTGCAACATAGTCACGGACATGTGTCATGCATGCATGGTGTTTACAAGTCACACAAATGCTACTTAGACCCTGTTTCACACAGCAATGCATGGCCACTTACCACTCGACTCCAGACGGGCCTGTATCCTGAGGATCTGGTGGCGAAGCACTGGGCGAATGCGCTCCAGGACCCCCATCTGCTTGGTGGTAAACTGGCCCCGGCACCCCACTGCATCCTCTGCCTCTAAGAGGCGGCGGGACTTATTGAGGGTCCTGGACTTGTAGTCCTCCCAGCACTTCTGGACGTGTTTCAGGTCTCGGGGTGCCACCCCCTCCACGTTGATGGCACCCACTATGTCCGTCCAGATCCTCCTCCGTCCTTCCTTGTCGGCGCACGATGGTGTGAAGAGGGCATCATAATGCCCCAAGACTCGCTCCACCAGGATGCCAACTTCTTCGGAAGTGAAGCTGGCAGCCCTCTGTGATCTCTCTGGCTGGGGGTTGCCACTGGTGCCGGAAGGTGTTGTGTCGGACATGGCAACCCTCGAGGCAGGTGTGGGTGGGCAACTGGGTCCGGGTCCTCGGGCTGGGCTGTGGAGTGATGGAACACCAGTCGGGAGTCTTCTGTTCCAGCAGGAGTGGTCACTACAACTGGACCCCTGCAGATGGCAGATGTGCAGGCACTAAATGGCAGGGCTTGGTGGCAGCAGGCAGGCAGGCAGCAGCAGATGGCTCATGGGAGGCTGCTCAGGGCTCTGGGGGGCAGGAAAATGGCCTTCTGGGCAGGAGTGTGGTCTTCTGTGTGTTGTCGCATGGCCAGCTTGATACGGAGTGATTTGGCACATGAAAAAACTGCATGTCAGCGTTTAATTCGAGGAAAGGCCCTTAGCGCGTAAGCGTGTCTGTGATGTGATGTGCAACAGCATTTCCCTCAACATGGGTGCATGTTGATTGTACACGTGCAAAAACTGCACGTCCGTATGTCACGGCATGCAATTGGAGGAAAGGGCCTTAGCACGTACGCTTGTAAGTGACATTGCACATGTGGGCTGGGTTAAAAGGTACACGTATGCGGCCATTTTCTTGTACGTGCTTTTTGTGGAGAGTGAGTGGGTGATTCTTGTACTTCTTGTCGGTTCACACACGATAACTTCACAACGGTTCCAGTTCGTACTCCCTGTTTACTCAGACAGCGTTCAATTCTTCTTTTGGCGGGGGTGTTGCCAACATGCACACGCACGTCTTTTTCATGTTATTTTTCCAGGCAGACGGTGAGTCGCGCACGTATTTTCCAACTGTGGTTGCCCCCGTGTTTCGCGTACCCATTCAGAGGTCATTGTAGACTGCGTGTACCATGCGTACGCTTATCTTTGTGTTTCTGGGTGCCACAGCGTAGTGCAGGTTCATTTTTGCACGCACGTGGTCTACCAGGGTTTGCATGGACATTAAATATTGTTTTCGGGGGGCCTGTGCATTGTGTGACCCATCATCTTCCCCCAGGGGTCACAGACAGTCTTGCTAGAGCAATAGGGTACGAATTCCATCTAGTACCCTACCCCTTTCACAGGACAATTGTTTACTGCAACTCCCATACGCACAACAACATCAGTGCCATGGTTCGGAGGTGACCAAGCAGTAAGGGAGGCAAAGGTGGCTGACCTCAAAGAGGTGGGCACGGTAGGGGACGTGGCCAGGATGTGCAGGGTGGCCCAAGAGGCCAGTATGTGGAGGAGCAATCAGGTATACCTATGCCCCCTCCAATGGTTCGGGGAGATGTAGCTGACATCATCCCAGTTCAGCCCTTGTTAAACTGGCCCATATTGTCAACAGAACCGGCACAGGATGACTCCCAGGCTGACTTCCGTTTCGCCAAGTCTAAGCCACGTGTGGCGGTGAAAGTTGCTGTCACCAGGCCATGTGGATCTGGGGTAGCAATGTCATCTGCTGCCCCAAGTAGCCAGGGGTGAGGAGGCTGCAGGGGCAGCTGCAGCTCAATCCACCCAAGCTCCGAGTGTCCCAGCTGGGACAGTGTCAGTTTAAGTCCATCACATGGAGGTTGGTCCTGCCAATATCACCCAGCAGCCAATTCCTGCAGTGAGACCTTTGGTCATTGTGCCTTTGGCTACTTCCAGTGGCCAGTCCACCTGCGCTTCTGCCCTTACCAACCAGAGCGGTGTAAGGCACTCAGGGTCTGCACCACCTTCCAAGAGGAAGAATGGTGCTCTTGCAGTACAGGCTGGGCCCCCAGACATGGCAACCCACTCCGGCATGTCAAGGAAGCCTAGTTTCAATGATGCAGAACTAGATGCACTTGTGGGCTATGTGTCCTCCCATGGCCGCGAAATGGTGGTGACTGCAGGGTGCAAGCCTACGACTTTTCAACATAGGGCCCACTGGCAGACCATCGCAGACCACATTAGTTCCCTTGGATTTGTGAAGCGCACAACTGATGATTGCTCTAAGCGCTGGAATGACCTGAAACGCAGAGCAAAGAACAAGCTGGCTTCAAATCATGCCTCTACTCTGGTGCCTGGCGGTGGGTCTCCACCAGAGGAGGAAGAACTCACTGCACATGAGTCTATCGCTGGAGCATTCATCACAGAGGATCAGATCCAAGGCATGGGAGACCTACCAGATCTTGAAGCATTGTCCGGTGAGTGACCATGCATGTGTGTGCAATCCATGTGTATGTTGCTTGGATGATGTGTTCTGATTGAGTGCCAGGTGAGGCTGTCTAGTCATGACTGCTATGGGTCACCCATGTGGTCCCTCAAAACTATTCCACGGCCTTGTGTTTCCGTATCACAGTATCCCCTCTGACCACAGTTGACTTTTTTCACATGATTAATGCACTTGCCCTTCAGCTGTCCTCTTGCCATAACATTGTTCATACTGTGTTCCTGTTCACTCAGCCTGATTGATGAAATGATAAGCATTTTTACCAGACATTTTTGTGGCCTACTGTCCAAAATGGGACATACTTCAGTCATAGATTACACCGCACAATGGACCACATTTCTTGACTTATTATGGGAAAGATTTGAACAGTCAGGCTGATTGAGTAATGTGCACCTACACGTGGCCTGCACACAATCGTTTTGGGGCCCAGTTTGAATGTTGAACATGACAATTGTATCCTCTCATGTCGAAGTGACCAACCATTGATGTATCCATGTGCCTGCCATCAGTGCTTCAGTGAACACTGGCTCTGTTGCAGCGTGTGGCACATGCGTGTTTTGTCACACTATTTTGCATGTTTTATTTCATGATGTCCATCTCACACGGATGGGTGCCTGTACTGATTTGCTACCATCTGGGTGTCCTTGTCAAATCTGCCATGGCTATGCTATGTGTCATCTGTGTGCTGGCATGTGTCAGGTATGTGGATTTTCCATGTCACTCACAGGCTAATGTGTGATGCAAGTGCTATCCAGCATGCAGCACATGTGTTGGTTTTCCATCTTGGAGTCCTCAGTATCTGCTTTTTGCCTCCCCTTCAAACTCATTGACAGTGAATGCATGCCAGAGTTATTGTCATGTGTGACATGTGTCATTTATGTACTGGATGTCTGCCTCGTCATTCCTATGTGTGTGGGCTATGGTGCTCATGCCTGTTTTCATTACTCTTCTTTTATGTTTTTGCAGGTGATGAGGCACTTGATGCTGTTGAGGAGGAGGAGATGGCGCAGACCCAGGGGGACTCACAGCCACATCTGAGCACCAGTGGAGGACGTGGGGTGGTGGTGGGTAAAAACCCATTACTCCTACAGACCATACTGTCCATGGGTGTCTCTGGGTATACCTCCAGAGACCTCTATGAATCAGGTGCTGAATCGGACATTGAGACATATGTGCCGTCGCAGGTGAGTGTTTCTGGCAGGGATGCTGTTCTGTCCAACCCATCTGCACCGGGGGTAGACCCCTCTATGGGGCATTCAGTGTTGGACAGTCCGTCTGTGGTGGTTATGGATGCAGGCTCACACTCCACAATATTTGCTTCTGTTCCTGGCCCAGCAGATCAAAGGAGGAATGCAGTCCTGCAGCCTTAGGCAGTGCCAGCACAGCAAGGTGCACATCACCTTGCCCCAAACAGGTGTGGGGCCCGCCAACGCGGTGGCCGTGCGCCACCAGGCATTACTGCGTGGGAGAAATCCATGTACACTATAGCAGCACAACAGGGGGCGTCATGTGAAATGATGGCTCAGGCAATGGATAGGGTGGCCACTTCCATTCTCCCCCCTGTAAGGCAGATGGAGCTCCAGCAGCAGGCAACAGAGTCCATTTGCCACTCACACAGGGAGGACATGTTGGCATCCGACAGGGAGCGACGGGCTGGACTGGAGACTCTGCACACAGCCATGTCTGTAGGGTCACAGGCCCACAGAGAATCCCTGAGGTTAGAACACAGCTCCCTCAGAAATACTCTGGTTGAACTTGAGGTGTCCCAGAGTACAAGGTCAGAACAGCAGCTGGAGCAGCTGAGCTCCAGGCAACCCGTCAGGAGATCCTGGCATCACTCGAGGCCATGCAGGCAGAAATGCGTGCTACCCGTGAGGTGCTGCATGGGGATCATCCTGCAGAACTAAACCTTTCAGACCCGCATGCTTGCTGCCATGGAGGAGCATGCCAGGGCTTTGCATCGTCTGCCTCCCATATCACGGCCACCTTCTAATGTACCACCAGAGGGTGCTGACAGCAACGGCAGTTCTCCCACTGTAGCGTAGCTGTGCAGGCCATGAGCCCATGGAGGTATTTTAGTTTTTTCTCAACATCCACGCATGTGGGTGTTGGGGTGCACCCTGTACCTCGTCCCTCCTGGGTGGCCTCCCCCCATGGTCCATACATGGCCATTTTTATTTTTAAACAGTGTGTTGCTTTGTGTTGCTCCCGTAGGCATCCACTGTGTATTCCAGCTGGGCACATGCAGGCTTGTCCTGTCTTTGGGTTAGATGCTTGGGTTCCCCTCCTGCTTCCCCTTTCCATGGGCTTGCAAAGGGTGTGACCAAGTGACAGTAACTTACACAGTGACATTGGGCTCCCATCAGTTGTGTGGACAGTCTGTAGTCAAAACTGTGTATACATCCCTAGTGGGTATTTTTGTAGAAATCTCCACTGCATGGTGGATTTATGTATGGTTCTACATCCATGACTTTTTCCTTATATACATGTACCTTCTTCATGTTTTAACAGGCCCGTCTACTTTGCAGATGTAGTTCATGTTGTATGCAGTATACTGAAACATTTGCCTACCACCAACACTCTGCAGTTGGAAGTGGTCGATGTGCTGCCTAAGTGATGTTGTGACACTTGCACTACTTTGATTTTTAATTCTCATATATTGCCACTGTTTGAACATGTACTGATGTTTTCTCTTGCTGGTAAGTATTTGTTCATGTGTGTTGTTTTTTTATTCATTATTGAGAGCAAATTGTCTGTGGCCTGTTTCCATTTAGGACAGTGCACTTTGTGATACTTGTGTCATGTGTTGTGCATTCATTTGGTTGCTTTCACATTGCATGCCATGCCATGGTGTGTTGGGGAGGTGTTTGGTGACATGCCACTATTTTGATGTGGTATTTTGCAAGGGGGCAGTCATTCATGCTGCATGAATGTGTGCCTTTTTGTGACACAGCATTGGGTGTCTTTGAGTAGCTAGGGATGCACACAATGTAGCACTTCCAGGTGAACAATATCAGGCTGGTATGGTTGTGACAGTTGACTGTCCCTTTTGCCATCATCATTGATTGTGAGCTGGTATGTGCCAAGCCTATGTGCACTCCGCAGGGGTGGGATTTTAGGTGAAGTAATTTGCCACAAGCTGGGTCCGGGCTGTCTCATCACATGCTCTTTCACCTCCCATGCGCAGAGGCCGTGCATGTGGTTGGGGATGTGGGGGCACCACCATGAACACATGCTGCCACTATGATCCTGCACACTACTGGGGGCACATATAGCAGCTGCCCACCAGAGCGGTCAAGGGAGTGAAAGTGTGACTTGAGCACTCTGAATGTGCACTCCGCTATGCCCCGGGTTGCAATATGGGCTGTGTTGTATCTTACCTCGGGTGGTGTGGTGGGGTTCTGAATTGGCGTCATCATGTAGGTGCTCAGAGGGTAGGGACTGTCCCCTGGGGAGGTGATAATGGTTGTCATTAGTGGGGTTTTCCCATTTCTCAGTTTCTGACATGCATGCATGTGCAGAGGCATTTATACTCACCAATTAGCCATGTGTCGCCATGCCGGCCAGCTTCCAGGTCCTGGTTTAGGGTTGACATTCTGAATATGAAACTATCATGGCTGGACCATGGATAGTTGGCATGTACTGAGGTGATGTTTCCCTTGGCATCACATACAACCTGCACGTTGATGGAATGCAAGTGCTTGCGGTTCCGATAGATATGCTCAGTGGCCCTGGGTGGACGTAGAGCCACATGGGTGCAATCAATGCACCTAGGACTGTGGGGAAGTGTGCCACCCCGTAAAAATGCTGGACAGCAGCCTGACTTTCTACAGGTGTTCTGGGCATATATATGTGCCTGGGGAGTGAGGGGTGTGCAGTCATGATGGCCAACACCTGGTGTAGGCAGCATGACTGCGTGGCCTGTGATACACACCCCACTATGGCACTTGTCCGCTGAAATGAACCAGTAGCCAAGAAGTGCAGTACATTGAGCAACTTTTCCAAGGGGCTCAGTGCTTGCGAGCACTGGATGCGTGATGTGAGGTCATCCTCCCACTCCCTCACCAGGTCTAGGATTATGTGTGGTGGAAACCTGTACCTCCCATACACCTGGTCATCAGGCATCCCAAAAAGGCTGGCCCTGGGTAAAAAAATGCAGGGCCTGGCTATCCGCCTCCTCCTGCATTGTCCCACGACCACTGCTGCGAGGAACGGTATATTCATCGTAGCGTCTGAGCTTGTTTGTTGTTTGCGCACACTTTTATGCTGCGCGAGGCCACTTACGCCTGCTTCCTGCTGGTCTACGTGTTTCCGGATTAGCGCATTCTTTTTTTGTTGCACGCCTTTCCCCTGTTTCGATTCCATGAATATGTGTTGTTAGCACGCATTTACCTCCTGTACTTCCCCCGTAACGCCCACATTTTCACGCGTTGTGCCCCATTCTGCGTGTTATGCCCTGTGTTCCGCCCACTTTTCTTGTGTGCACTACACTATGTGCGCTTTCCCTGTGCGTGTAGCGCACGCCGTTTAGTGATGTATGCGCCCGCGTGCACCACCCACGGATTTGGCGCACATCCCAGCTTTTACTAGCGCAGCGCATTCCATGAATCGATCAACAGCTGCGTGCGCGGCTTTGGCATGCGTGCGCTGCAATTTTCACACTTGTGCTCCCCTTTTCGCCGCACATTTATTCCATGAATTAGCCCGACAATGTTTAGACAGATGTTAGATCTGAGAACTGCATGTTGTCAGAACAATTTTCCTGTTGATTCTAAGGTTGTGATACTATAGCCAAAATGCATGTTAATGCATTGCTGGTGCTTATTAAAATGTAGTGCATTAACTCGAATAATGAAAACACATGCTAGCATTATAAGTCATGTAAACAGCTCTTAGAGGCTCCTTTGTTTGATCTTCCATTAACTGGGTACAAGGTGTGTTGGATGCTTAGGTGATGTAAAGAAGTGTAATTTAAGTGAATTTGGCTGATTTTGAAGAATGCGAGTTGGAAAAACAGGGCTCATGGTATGCAATCCATTCAGATTCGATCCTTTAAGAGGACCTTTTTTAGGCATATTTGAAAAGATGTTGAATCATTGTTGTGAAGATGTATTTCTTGAAATACATCCAAGAGGGTGGGAGACATCTCATTTAATGTTTTAATTGGCAGCTCTGAACAGATGGTCTTTGTTGTAGGGAATTCAACGTGATTTAATGGCTTTCTTTGGTGCAAGATGAAAAAGTCTGCTTATCGCAAGCTAATCCCCTTTGTTATCAACCATTAACCAAACAACAATATCTGCATGGTTAAATAGAAATAATGTTGCTGTAAGGTTAATAATAATAACAATTTTGGATTTATATCGCACCACAAACCCTCAGGTATTTGAGGGCTGCTTATTATTACCCACAGTGTGTGGTTCTCATTTATCAACCTCGGAAGGATGAAAGGCTGAGTTTGGCCCTGCTGGGATTTGAACCTGCATTAGCAGGATCTGCACTGATGTCAAAGCAAGCACCCTACTCGCTGTGCCACTTGACTGGCTACCCCAGGAAGACTCATAATCTAGCAATGCCAAAGCCTCATTAGAACACCAATGTGGCCATTCAGATTTAAAAAGTACAGTATTGCTTATTCCCACATATACCTATAACACTATCACAATAGGGTTCTATTTGCATTTACAAATGCACCATAGTATGTTTCTAAGATATATATATATATTGGTCCATTCAATTGTGCTAACTGTTGGAAATTTGGTTGAATTCGGTTACTACAATTACAGGTGAATGCATTAAACTCTGTTTTAAAGCTTAACATTAAGAACTGGTGGAAAGCAAATAGGCTGGGATGAGAGTAAGAGGAATTGCATTACTCCCAGTAGTAGTAAGATTCTCACATAACTAATGAGTATGATGGGATGTTAGTGCTCATTTATCACACCTGTTCACATAAAGCTTTGCCAGTTTTCTGAGTCAGTTGGGTAGGTTCAACCAATGAAGGTGGTCTCAGGTGAAGGAGTAGTTGTGTAAGTGGATTTTCCCAGGGAGCTACGGGAAACAGAGTCTCTGGTGGATGCTGCTACAGAGGCAGGGGGTGGAGCAGGATGGTATGAAGGTGGTCGAGAAATAGGTCACTGGTATGTTTTTTACGTTGCAGGATGGGGAAATTGCTACAAGCACTTTGGAGGAATATACTTATATTGTCATTGCAGAGGAGTAAAAGTTTTTCCAGAAATAGCAATGCCATTCCCACAGCCAGTGGCAAAGCCTCTGTTGTGTGGATTTTTTAACATTCAACAGTGGAGGTGGTCATTAACAGGGGAAGGGTTTGTGCCCATAGTATGCAAAGGGCGGTAATAAGAGCATTCATGATTTCCAGCGACATTGCTCTGGGGGACTGTCATGCTAGTTATACTGTGTGTGCCATTACTGAAAGGTACCTTACACATGCAATGCAATCTTGGGTCTGCCAACCAGAATTGCAAGGAAGCATTGAAGCCTAAACTGATAGATCAAATTCCATCTTCCCTGGAATATATTTAACCACAGAGATGTTTCATTGTTTTTGGGCCTCATCAGTGAGGTGTAACTTGATTCCCTAGGAACACCAAGAAAATGCCCCCATCTGAACAGACCTTCACATTTGACACCCAACATTGACTGCTGAAAGGATTTGAATAAACGGTTCTATGATGAACCATCACTACTTTTTTAAACCAGTGTTTCTGGATCCCCAGCACACCACTCTTGGCACTCAACCTTACTGTATCACTTATAGATACACCAATATATAGTTTGTTTGAGGGGCATTTAGAAATGTAGAGTCAAGCTCCCTTTTATTATTTTTATTCTTGTTAATAAAGGGCTCACCTGAATAATCATGAACAATTACATTGTTCTGTACTGCTTCTATTTTTAGCCTGCCTGTGTTAGTGTGTACCTATTTCTAGCACCCATCAAAAAGACACCTATAAACCCAGAGCTCACATAGCCAATCATATGCTATCATTATCAAATATCTAATATGGAACTCCAAGGGGGGTTTGGAACAATTACTGCCGGCATTCATTCTGCTTGTGACAATTTCTCAATTTTTTTGGCACTGAAAGGAGGAGGAGTTTCAATGCCAAAGCCCTATTGACTGACAGTAAATTCTCCACTTTGACACCAAATGCATAATTATGCAGGGTGATAAAACTGGTGGTAATTCCATTATCATCAACAAAAGAAAATGAAAAAAACATCTGGATACTTAAATAAGGATATTCCTGTATCACCAGAAATGTGTCATGGTCTGCCTCACTTCTTCTCTAAAAAAATGTCTCTCCACGGTGCTCTGGTAGCCTATGAAAAGTCATGTTTCCATTTCGGAGGGCTTACTCAGCGATAAGGAATGCTAAGCTACAAAGATTTTAACGGGTCTATATGTGTGTCTAATTGAGTCAGATATTAAACTGGTCAATACGATGCCCTAAGAGGAGTGGTGCCAACACAAATACAATCTAATCTAGTGAAACCATGATATAGACCCATCCGTTTTTATACATTTTTGCCACAGTTTACATGTCCTCTTCTGGGTCAAATTGTTGAAATGTGTGTTCACCCCAGATAAAAAACACTTTGCTGAAAGATAGAACCTACTTAATGACCAGTAAGCATGTTGCGGCCTAGGCATGAGCAGATATATTGGAATAGGACAGCAGACTCTGATAGCATGGGTGCCTTGGTGCTACTTGATCTATCTGTGGTGATTAAAACAGTGAACCAGAAGCTTGTCCTACACAGACTACTATTTAGGTATCTGAGGCAGGGCACACAAGTGGCTCAAATCATACCTCTCAGTTTGCTACCAATTAGTGGTGCATCCCTCATTTGAGTCCCCTTTAACTGCTTGAATGTGGAATATTATTTAATGTTTATTTAATTTTGTTTGAAGTATTTGTTATTAATCTGCTTGAAGGGAATCACTTCAAACCTCAATAAATAAGTCAAGCACAAAACACTGGTAAATAGTGCTGATGTAAATTCAAGGATGTAGTGAAATGATGCAGCAAACAGTAAATGACATGCTGCAACAAGGTATTTTACAGGACGATGCAGGGAAATATTATGAGGACAAATCTGAGGTGTAACATCCTGCAACAGCACAACAAAGGGAATGCACTTACAACGTATTTTTACATGTGCTTACAGCCATCATAAATTCATTTGAGCTGGAATCAGCTGTAAGAAAAGAACAATAGGTACTTATTTACGAGTATCAAAAACGATGTATGTGCTGACCACGCTCTGTCCTCATTCCTCACAAACAGATGTGTGTCGTCCATCCAGCAGATGAACAGCTGCCGGTAGTCGAGAGCCGACAGCCTGAGGATAACAAACGGGCCTGCCTGGTTGCCTTGTACTGTGGATTTGCCCCGTGTTGGGAGCGGTAGACAGTTGGCACACCGACAGGAGACCACTCGTGCCTTTGGCTTGAAAGAGAGGTGGAATCCTCAGTTAGAGCGGGTGTGCCTCTCAATAGGTGGTGGCTCCGGTCCTGCTCCCCCTCTCTCTAGTGAGCATGCTGGATCTAGAGAGGATGACAGCCTGTAGTCAGTGGAGGCCTAGCAAAGTGAGGATGACAGAGGCAGGAGTCGGGGAGAGCGGCAGTCTGCAGGCCCAATCGTTGGGAACAACAGCGGTTGGAGTTGCGACTCCACAGTAGGGAAGTCGGCATGGTCGCATATGCCTGGTAAGCACTGTCGGGTTGGTATAGACATGTGATAAAGGTCATAGCAAGCAAGCAGCCTGGGCGGTGCCATGCCACTCACCAGGGACCTGTTAGAAGGCTGCTTGGATCCAGAGGCAGATTCACAGGCAAAGGAAAAGTCAATGACCTGCCTGAAGTTGGTGGAGTGGGGGGAACTGCCATTGAAGGAAGAGAGGAGGGCTGAAGATGGTGGAAAGCAGGAGGCAGGTGGGCTCACTTGGAGGTTGTGCAACATCCCCCCACAGCCAAGAGGAAAGGAAACCACAGGGTGCCCAAACCCTGGTGCCCATCAATAGAAGGTCACCTGCAGCTCTGCTGGTTCAGGGGTCTACAGCATGAGGAGACCTGGAGAAGTTGAAGGCAATGGCGGACCCACAGAAGGACTAACACACCACCAAAATGGTGGTAACCAAGGAGGAGTTGATCCCATGCTTCCAGGATGTTCAAGACAAGATTACAGCTTTCTTCCAGGCTCCGTTTGTGTCACTGAAGGAGGACCTCAAACAATCAATGAAAGAAATGAAAGATGAAATAGGGATGCTGGAAGAGTGTATTGACACGACAGAGCGTGCTTTGCAAGAAGTTGCTGAGACTACTAAACAGAATGATGCAATCCTGGAACAGTTGACAAGGGTATCCCAAAATGTAATATAAAGACCTTAAAAACAGGTTGTGACAGTCTAATATCCACATCAAAGGCATTCCTGAATGTGTAATGCATGGCAACCTGAAGGACACAATGCAGCATTGCTTTGGGGACCTCAACAAAGATCTAACACCAGAGGGCATTGTTAGAGATTGGATGCATTGTGTGGGCCCCATAAGGACTGAACCAGACATGAGACCCTAAGATGTACTGGTGGCCTTAGCATCCAATTTATAAAAAGACTAAATCTTTAGAGCAGCCCGACGGAATGCATTACGGTCAGTGGGGCGGTAATTCATCTGTATCAGGACCTTGCACAATCAACGCTTTTGGAGAGGAGAACATGGGCCCAGTATTAAAGTACTGCACCAGAAGCGAGTCAGATATAGATGTAGCTTTCCATTTGAATCTTCATGCGGGGCAATAGGCAGCAGAGGTTCGCAACCTGTGAAGAAGGCTTGAGTATCTTACAGATCAGTGAAAAAGGCGCAGGAGAGAAGCCACACAGGTGATCATTCCTGTTGGGTAAGCGGTGGAGGGAATGGACACCAGTGCCACCAAAAGCTAGGGGAAGAAGCAAATGCCCAAGAGAGCTGCAAGTGGTTGGCCATGGAAGATATTGTCAACAGAGGGTGACCCTTTACAAGATGGCCAGTTTCCCAGAATTGTCACATACACAAAGGAATTCATAAAAATTACAACAGCAAGGAGAGAAGTCAAGACCTTCCCCGACTAGGAGGGCTAGGTGGCAAAAACAATAGAATCATAATGGAAGGAGGACTTGGAGGAGTATCCAGGGATCGAAGATCGGTGCAAACAGTTTACATTAGAATCACACAGGGGGTGTTAGTTCATCCTCAACAGTTTGTTTCCTGGGTTTCTTGTTCAGGTCATGGCTGGGGATCCGTTATCTCCAGGGTCAGTAGTAACTATGGTTTGACTGGGGGTGTTGTGTTGTTTGGGGTTGGGTTGGGCGAAGAGCGGTAGGTGAAAGGGGGGGCTCTGGGTTTCTCCAGAGGAACCAATAAGAGGGATACCAGTCTGCAAAATGGTTCACACTTCACAGGTCACATTTACACATTCAACACACAAAATTAGGGGACTGAACTCCCCCGTAAAGTGGAAGAAAGTTGATGATATCTGAAGAAGTAGCAGCCAGACGTGATGGCGATGCAAGAAACACATATCAGGAAAAAGGATACAAAAGGGCATACGAATACGCAAATATTCCTGCATCTTCCAAGCTAATGCACTGGATAAGAGAGTTAGGGTACGCATAGCCTTCAAAGACACACTAAAGTCCAGGTTCTCACCACTCCTGAGGACCCTGAGGGCCGCTACTTATTCCTCCAAGCTTGAATTGAAAAATATATGTTGTGTTGTGATGGTATATGTCCCCAACTCAGGCCAGGATGGCTTCTTGAGAAGGTTGGTAGCTCAATTAGAAGGGTTCACACAAGGAGACTTAATACAGATGCATGGCTTTAATTTGGCATGGGTGCCACAAGGCAAAAGGGTTACGGGGCAATGAAAGGTCCATTAGTGCCATCGAAATCCTTAAAGCAACACTACAAGATACTTAGAGAACGATTAGGGAAGATGAAAGCAGGTATACCTATTGCTCGGACATCGACTAGAGGAGCAATTGAAGGTGATTATGCAGACCATTGTGGCACACCCAACTAAAGTGGTGCAAAAGTCCTAAGCATTTTAGAGGTCAGTTGGTCTTGATACGCACTCTTTGAGCAGAAGAGGTACTATATCACAGCAAATATTGCAGACTGCATGCTGGCAAGGCAGTTCAGGGAACAAGCAGCTGCTAAAAAAATAATAAAATTAAAAATGCAAGAGGGTAGAACATCAACAAAAGCAAGGCGATATTGGACATATTTGCAGACTACTATGCTGCACTATATTAATCCGATGGTCCGGTAAGTGCCCAGCAAATGACGTACCTAAACTCGGTCCCACTAATGACTTATAGGAAGAAGAAGTGTTGGCAGCTATTAAAAACCTCCCACTCAATAAAGCCCCAGGTCCAGATGGTTTCCTGCCATTTTCTACAAATAATACAAGACAAGATGAGTCATATGGTTGACAGAACTATACAGTACACTTGGGTCAAGGGGGAATTAAACTCCATGGATGGAAGAGGCGAAAGTAGCCCTACTCCCAAAATCTAACAAAGGCCATACCACTTGCGGTTTGTATAGGCCCATAGTGTTAATCTAGATGCAAAGATTTATGCCAAGATCCTGGTGGAGAGATTGACCAAACTACTCCCGAAATTTCCAGATCAGGGTTTTTTCAAGATAGGGAAAACATTTTATTATATACGACGTGGCTGTCACTTAACAGAAATGACCACGATAACAGGACAGCCAGTGCTTTTGGTTTCGCTGGATGCCAAGAAGGTGTTTGGCCAAGTTGAGTGGTCATTTCTCTTCCACACATTTGAGCATATGGGGTTTGGAACCAGTTATCAATGTTCAGCTTTCCCGATGAATACCTACCACAAGCGGAACTGAACCGTTCTGTTCACTCTCCCCCCTGCTTTTTGCCATTTACTTAGAATCCTTTTTTAGCTAGAATAATAACCAGAGATGGGATCAGGGTGATAGGCTTTGGGGGTTAAAGAACACTAAATAATGGCCTTCGCGGATGAAGAGGCAACATGGCTGAACACACGCATAGAGGCACTAGCTAGTTGCAAAGGAGTACACCTGCTCACTGACACCTAAAAGCACCCACCATGAAGAGCCATGAATATAATATGGAAGCCACAGCTGCAGTGAAAAGACCGAGAGGCATTGGGAAGGCTTGAAACACAGCAAGAGGCCTCACACACTGATTTCCCTGAGAAACACAAAGCAGAGCTGGCAGTGCAGTCACTGTGCTCTACCTTGCCAAGGACGCTGGGAGAAAGTGTTCGAGTTCTCAGAAGAGATAACACATCTGCAAGGGCTGGGAGCTAAAATTATGTATGAATGCAACCAGAGAAAATCAATTTGGGGAACAAGGCCCATTCATCCGAGGCAGACAGGAACTGTTGTTCCCATCAAACTGAAGACAGAAGATGCAAAAATGTAACACAGCTTGACGTTGGAGACTGTAGTGGCCTTGCTCAGGGCCAGATGAGTTAGAGAAGTAGTAACGTTAGTGGGAAATGGGTACCCTGAGGCCCTTTTCCACACCCTCCATTTTTGCTCACATACCGGTAAATTTCCCAAATTGACCAGGCTCACACTGGCCTCCTGAGGGTGGTGCCAGGCAGAGCTATCAGATATGGCCAGGCCAATCAGAGTGTCTGCCTGCTATAGGATGTAAATGTGTCTAAAGTGTTCACTCAATCTCATCTCGCCTAGAGCCCAGGAATGTAACTTTTGGTTGTGATTTCACATCAGCTTAAAACCTCACTACCGGCATGTAATGAGTTGAGAATGCATTGACGCTGCCGAAATCCACGAGCTTATCCCTGGTTTGGATTAATAAAGGCAGTCATTTATCACATTTGTTGACTCCTCCATTTCTTGGGCACGGGGGATTTCCCTTGAGCCAACCCTGGTTTTTAATTCTGCTTCAAGTGGCAGCAGGGGGTGGATGCTAATGCCTTTGGCGTCAAATGCTGTCTCCCCTGCATTCCTACCTGCTCCCTGTGAGATGTCCAGAGATCAGAAGGGGGGGCCTATAGGAGTGGCGGCTTGTCTGAGGGCTTCAGCCGTTTTACAGAGTTGTTTTAAGTATGGGTCCAGAAATCTAACAAATACAGGTGGGAGGGAACAGGGGGAACAGCTATGTTTTTGTCAGTTGTGTTGGGCTTTTGGCTAGGGAACATTTGTTCTTGGGTGATCAGTTTGGCCAGTCAGCTTAAATGATTGACTTAAGTGTATGGATGACAAAAGGTATGTTAATATCGGATTTCCTGTGGGTTGATTGTTTCAACTTGTGTCATGGAAGATGGTTTACCTGTGAAGTGGGTTGACAGGAATAGCTAGCTTATATCATTGAAGGTGAGTTCCTTAGTACCCCTCATGGAGGCGGCCCTCTATATAGCGATGCTAGAGATAAAAGAGGACCACACAAATTATTGGACTACCTTGTTTGCAAGACAGGAAGGCGGCCGTATACATGTTATGTTTGCATTGTTATATTTTGGTGTATTTTGGGGTTTGAGAGTTCCTTCAAAGTAGTGGATTTTTCACTCAAGGTAGTAGTTTTTTTTTCTTTGCAGTATTAATGACAACACATATGAGGTTGCCGAATAGGACTCAAAGTGCTAAGAAGGTGGCATATTCAGTGAAGTGATGCTCGAATTGGCTCAGGAAGCACATGAAAGAATGATTTATTTATTTAGTTTGCTATGCGCATAGCCAAAACTGGCTTTGTACACACAACACATCATTATAACATTTCCACATTTAATCCATAGCAATTTTGTCAACTAGACAATATAAACACAAAAATAAATCAGTATAAAAAATTCTTACCACTGATAATCGCCTCTGTCAATTTTAACATGATACAGTCAATAAGCTCTAAGAAAGTTTCTCCAAGATCTCAATACATTTAAGATAAAGTTTGACCATAAAATGCATAACATTATTATCATTGTCTTCCATCCATGTTTTACACACAAGGTATCTGTCAGTGCTGTCAAATGTGCTGTTATACGATTTAACATATTTATGTCAAATCGCATTTAGGCTCTCACAGTAATTTAAGATGTCTTCCAGAGATTCTATCACGTTTTCACCTCATAACCTAGACATGCGCTTGGCTTGACTATTCCGGTTCTTGCTCCCTTAATTTCAAGAACATTACAAACATTGAACTTTAACATTAAGTAATGTCTAATGATATGGCTATCTGAGTATGCAGATATGTATTCAGGAATTTGTCTACACAAGAATTGAATGAGTTGAATGAGTTGAATGAAAAGACCACTGTTTATGTTTGTGGATAGGCGAATACGATTTGTCTCGTAGCTATATTCATTTAACTTGTATTTTAACCTGCAGTTTAGTGCACCTAATGATGTACTATTTATGGATGCTGTGTACCCAGCAAGCCATTCCTTATCTGCTGTAAACAATTTCCCCAAGAAGCCCAATCACTCAAAGTGATCAACTCCCATGTACGCTTGAATGTAGGTGACAATTATTGTTCCAATCTCAAGGTGTAACATCTTCTCAAAAAACACTACTGCTTTTCGATTAAACACCACAGGAGAGCCCAAAAGACGGAACTCCAGTCTTAAGTTCTCAACCGCAAGTGTTTTTGGCATCTGAAATAAAATCCTTACGAATTTTGCTTCAAATTTGCTGACCTTGATAATTAGGTTATGTCCCCATACTTGCATACTTGGTCCCCATACATCAATACACGTTCAATCCTTGCAATGCAAAGCAGCAGTATGGTCTTCAAAGAGCATGCTCCAAACTTTCCAATAAAAGAGCTAATGAATTGAACAATCATCATACATTTCTTCTTTGTTTCATCCCAATGGTACTTCCAACTTAACTTATGATCCAACAGAATCCCCAGGTACCTATAGCATTTAATACATTCAACAGGTTGGTTATTAATCTGCCATTTGTATTTGTTATCATAGGTTTTATGTTTACCTGGGAAAGCTATGACCTTAGTTTTTGTGACACTCACTCGAAGACCATTTTTTCAGCGTAGATGCTGAGAGCATCCAGCATTGTTTGAAGTCCCTTGGGAGTATGGTCTAATAACAGTAGGTCATCTGCATAGCCAAGCCAGTTTAGATGCTGTGTTTCTACTTTCGCTGGATGTACATTTTGATTTTCAACACATTAGCCATATCAGCTAAATATAAGTTAAACAGTGTAGCAGCAAAAATACATCCTTGTTTAACCACCCTACAAGTAGGACGAGCTATGTTTTTGTTAGTAGTTTTGTGTTTCTGGCTAGGGAACATCCGGTCTCGGGGTGATCAGTTCGGGCAGTCAGCTTAGATGATTGACTTAAGGGTATGGATGACAAAAGGTATGTAAATATCAGATTTCCTGTGGATTGGCCATTTTAGCTTGTGTCATGGGTAATGGTTTACCTGTGAATAGGGTTGGCAGGAATGGCTAGTTTATATCACCAAAGGTGAGTTCCTTGGTACCCCTCGCAAAGGTGGTTCTCCATATGGTGATGTTATAGATAAAAGAGGACCACATTAATTATTGGATTTCCCGGTTAGGAAGACAGGAAGGCAGTTGTATACATGTTATATTTCCATTGGTATGTTTTAGTGTAGTGTTGGGTGTGAGAGTTTCCTCAAAGTATTGGATTTTTCACTCAAAGTATTAGAGTTTTCTTTCTTTGCAGGTTTTGTGACGCCACACATGAGGTTGCTGAATAGGACTTAAAGTGCTTAGAAGGTGGCAGATTCGGTGAAATGGCGCTTCAATTGGCTTTGAGGAGCACATGAAAGAATTATATATCAGGCATTAAGCGCAGAGAACATGGAAATGGTGGTAGCTGGAGCACACCCGTGTGCATGCTGGAGGGATAGTTGTTATTTTGAGACAAGTGGTTCAACATTTATGCTAACTGAGAAATGCATTGTGATCTATAGTGGAGCAGAGAGTTGGTGGAGAAGGTTTTGAAGTTTAGCAAAATGGAAAAACATGAATGAAAAGAAATGGAAAATAATAATAAAAGTGTGACATTGTTGTGGTCGGCTTGAGAAGCATGTGGAAGAATGGTGATATATGATATGATATGGTATTTATAACGCGACTATACACAAGTGTTCCAAGGCGCGATGAGACAAGGGGGGGTTACAAAAGGAGGACAGACAACGATCCTACTAGGACAAGTGTCATTCAGATTGCGCAAGTGCATGGGAAGGGGGGGAAAGGAAAATTGCGTGGGGGAAGGGAGCGGGGAAAGTGCAGTACATGGGAAAAGTGGAATAAATAAGAAAAAATAAATAAACGGCCATCAAGTGGCAAGTAAGTGCAGACAAAGTGCTGGTAGGGGAACTGTAGGGATACAGAACAACGGTCCCCAGGTGCAGGGGCTGCCAGGGAGGCAGTGCAAGTGGGAAATTGATGGGGCCTGAGCCAGAGAGCAGAAAGGGTGGCCAGGTAACCCGAGCAGTTTCAGTCAGGAAATCAGCAGGGGAGAGGGGGAGAGAAAGCAGAGGTGGACTGGCCTAGGGCACAGGTTAAAGTGAAGGTGGTTTGTTGTGTTTGTGGGTGTGTGTTTTCAGTGTATTTGAACATGCAGTCTGTGTTGAGAAATATATAAACTGTGTGTGTGTTATGCAGTATGCAATGTGAAATGTAATTGTGTGTGTGTCCTGCTCATGCCGCGGCTGTTCATCTCATATCTGTGTTTTTTTTTATCTGTCTTAAGTATTAACGGGCTGCTGTGCTTGCTTGGCAAAAAAAAAACTCCCCCATAGAACAAACAATTTGTTTTTTTAAATTCTTGAAGGAGGTCATTTTTCTGCAAGCAGGCAGTGGAAAGATCACAAGAAGCGGGTTCTGGTTAGCTCGGAACTCAACAGTACATGCAGCTATTTTCCAACCTATGTTTTAGGGCAACATGAGATAAAATTGAGTAGGCAACAGGAAAATGCATCGAGCAACTTAGTAGGAAATTGAAGTGTGACAAATGGGGCCAGCCCCCAATGAAGCAACGTGTTTTAGTGACAGGGTCTGGGAAAAGCAACGTAAATAGGGATTTGAAAATATGAAGAAAAGAGTTTGTGAATGTCAACTTTGATTACATGGCAAACAATGGCAATGTGACTTTTTGTGCTGGCAGGGATTGGGAGGTAACTATAGAAATCACAGAGGTGCAGAGAAGGGAAACTTTCTAAAAAAAGGGGGTTTGGCATGGCTGGGATAGAGTGTGAGGGGCTTATGAGATGTGATGTGGGAAGCAAAAGAGGAGTGGGCTATGAAGCAATTTGATTAAAGAGGGTGGAGTGATTTGAGGCACTTAACACACAAGGTTGCACATTTATATTGGGATAATGAATAACATACATTTTAACATAAGCATATGTTCCATGTGCTTCATTTCCTTTTCAACAATTCACCAGGGCACCGCTTTTTGAAGAAGAAAAAAAGCATATATCACAAGGCACTGTTCAACTGCATGCCTTATAGGATTAAGCTTCCTGGCAGAGAGTAGCCGAGCAGACATCTGTAAGGCTCTGCCTTACACACTATATTACACTATATTAACAAGGCATCCGTTCTTGTGTCGAAGGTTTAAACATTTACTTTTCTGCAGCGTTCTGGCCCACTCAATGGGAAACCGCAGGTCTTTCCGCATCTATGAATGCAGACCCTCCTGTGGTCAATTGGTGTTCTGGGGCACATACAATGTGCACAGAGAGAAGCAGATTAGTAGGGCATAGGCATGTATAAACAAAACCGTGTAAATAGTGAGCAGAGTGATTTTTGATTGACATTGTCAGGGGAGAAACATATATTGGGCCTCATTACAAGTACGGCGGTAGAGGGTTAAGGGCACCAGTAAGGATGCCGGTGCCGTTAACCCCCTACCGCCGCATTCCGAGGTCCCTTAGCGGGTCCCAGTAAGGCCGGCTGGTTTTACCAGCCGCCCTCAGCGGGACCCGCTAAGGGACCAGGGTGTTAAATAACGGGCCTGCTATTTGCGGGCCCGTTATTAGCTCCTTCCCCATTCCCATTGAGCCCTATGGGGGCTCGAATGGGAATGGGGAATGGTTTTTAGAACGGGGAGCTACCGGGTCTTCCAAGGTTGGAATGACCCGGTAAGTCTCCATTCCGACTACCCGGACACGGGTTTGGAGGCAGCCATGGCACTAATAGCGCCATGGCTGCCTCCAAAATCGTAATGACCCCCATTGTTTTAACACTGACCCAGAGACAGGAGAGGTGGCTTGTTGGGGATGATCAGAGTGGATATTTTACTTGAAGGAATTTAAGATTGGTGGTTTTTAATGAGGAAGGGGCAATGAAGGGATAGTGTGTTATGGATCAAGTGTAAACAGATGTGTATGATACAAAGTGCTCCTTTGTTTTAACAAATCATTTGTTTTGATAGCAAAAGTAGCTCTGCTGTTTTAAGGGTGACACTTTGCCAGATATTTTTCAAGCATTTCATGCGGGCACTGCACAGAGAGAGAAAAGGGGAGTTCCATATGCATTGCAGGACTACAGGCTGGCAAAGGAATGTTTCCCACACACGTATTGAGGCGAGGCTGGATTCAAGGATCAAGACAGGGCCTCAATGACACAATAGGACATAATTATGGGAAGTAGGAAGTGTTGGGGGACACACACCCTTTGCAGTGCAGTGCACAACCACATGAACAATATGCCCAAGATCACACACTGGCAGGAGCATGCACTGAGAGTTGAACTTACATCACAAACAAATGCAGCTACTGCAGGCACCAAGGAAATGTGGATGCACGCACACAGAACTGGGGGTATAGCAAATTGAGGGGTGCACCTGTTTTGGGAGATATTGACGCTTTGCACATCATTTATGTCAGCATTGTAGGGCTAGAGTAGAAAAGGAAGCATGCCATTGGAATGGGAAATAGTTCCACATTAAATAAACGTGCAGTAAACATGGAGGGGCACACACAGAGGAGGGAAAATTGGCAGACAGCTACGAGCAAGCACAAGAGTTGCAATGGTGAGGGGAGGCAGAGTGACTTCACACAGAATAATAACAAGGGAGTGAAAGTGGGGAAGGGAGACAGTTCTTTATGTAGAAGAATGTTGGCTCATTCGATAAATGGAAGCGTGTTAGTATGAAGGGAATGAGTATTTAAAGTAAGAAAAAATAAACAGGAAAGAAAATTTGACATCAAAATCAGATGTTTAACTGGATACACAGGATAAATGCCAGGAAGGAGGGGCTACAGAGGGAAGCACAATGTGCAAAATAGCAATGCCCAGCAAGGAAGGAATCAGCTTAAGTCAGAGCCTGCAGGCTTCTTCGGTGCGCTGACCTCACGAGATAGAAGAGCTTGGGGAAGTGGCGAGACTCAAATATGAAAATATCAAAAATCTTTAAACTCTCCATGTAGGGGGACCTGCTGGATCAGGCGTGACAGGGTTCTGAATTTAGATGGACCCAGGAGAGAATCTCATACCAGGGGGACACTATTACCAGAGCACTATAGCAGCTCTATGGAGCAAATGAGACTAAACTACTGCCTAAAATTAAGTCGAACTAGGTCAGATTGAGACCCCTCTCCAAATCTTGGCTTGGGAGGATTGCGTCATTAAAAAGGGTTTTATTGCTGAGGGTACTCTATTTCTTCCAGGCCCTACCCATATAACTCCCAGGATCCTTCTTCACATCCCTAAACTAAACAATATCTGCTTTTTAATGGCAGAATAAATCTCCACGGATAGCGATCAAAACTTTGAGGGCTGCAAGAAATAAAGGGGGGCTTGGACTGCCTAACTTCCGCAGGTATTCCGAATTGGCTCACATTAGAGTGATATGGTAGTGTTCTTCAGACAACACTTAAAAAATCTGTGCCAGAATGGACAGAGCGGTGGCCGGAACACCCCTCCTGGCAGTCTTGTGGCTAGATAAAGCCAACAGACCAGCCAACATGCATATTAGCCACACTCTATCTCTATTAGACAATACATGGCAGTCTCTACAGTCAAAAGGAGACATTTCCACCAACCCCTCTCAGTTTATGCCTTTGTTTTCGCACCCCTCTTTTCTCACCGGAGATGGAAGAGGGAGCCTGTAGGCAGTAGCAAGGAGTAGGGTGCTAAAGTTAAGGGGCATGATACAGGGACAAACGATAAACAACATTGGAAGCATGCAAACAGCTAATTGGAGTGGGGGAAGGGGAGAGATTCTGGCATTATAAGCAATGACACTGGCTGTCAGGCCCCAAGATTAAAGCGGCAGGTCACATATATCTTACACCCTTTGAAAAATACATTAGCATGCAATCACCCTCTAGGAAATTGGTCTCATCGCTATATAACATCTTCACCAAAAATATGCTACAAATACAATGGGCATACATGTGAGAGGCATTACTAGGCTGTACCGTAACACCAGAATATTGGGAATTACTTTGGAGAAATATACCAACATTGACGTGATCCATTCAGCTCAGGCAAATGTGGTACAAAGGGCTAATGCAGTAGCATTTCCCCACCTGATGCACTGCATAACATGTTCCTCAGCTGGTCACCCGACTGCTGGAGGGTGTGCTCACGGAAAGGGGATTAGGCCCATATATGGTGGGAGTGTCCGTTAATCCGGCCCTACTGGGAGAAATGCACAACTAGATGGGATATTTCCCAAAAATACAAGAGTGGTATGTGGTCTGTGGGTCCCGGGGGAACCACTTGCCTTCCAAAGCACAAATAAAGGCATACATGGCCCTACCTATAGAGCATGGCTTGGGCTAGTACAGAAATGGAAAGAGCGGAAGGCCTTGACGGAAATCGACCAGCTACAAAACATTGGGAATTTTGTGGACTGTGAGTGAGTGACGTACTCCATTCAGGGTGAACACTCTTGTTTATATTGAGGGCTTGCTCGCTAATTTCTTCAAACTGGCTTCAGACTTCAGTGGTGCCCTCATAGGCTGAAAATCCTGGCTATTATATAAGCCTGGGGGTGCAGAGAGTGGATACTAAGCTTGGAAGACTGATTAGTCAAGGCCTCTGAGACCAAAAGGGGAAGGGACAGTGCAGGGGGCATGAGGGAGGGATTGGCAGTTGTATTACTAATTTTGAAGATGCAAAATGGCTAAACCATTTTTTTTTTTAATAGTATTTACAATACAGATGACAAAGAGAGTCAATATGGAGAGAGTGAAGATTTCTGGCCAGAAGATATTCACAGTACCAATTTCGATTTGGTAATAATGGAATTGTAAAACATTATTATTACTATTATTATTATTATTATTATTATTATTATTATTATTATTATTGTATTCTTGCGGGAAGTGATGGAAGAAACCTTCATTCATTATTTCTGCTGAGAGATCGTTTCAGTGTGTTCGGAGCCGCTTACTGCAAAGGAATGGCTAACTGTTCTGTTCTCCTAAATTTGGAAGTAAAAAACACGTTTTCTGAAGCTGATCTTAAGTTATTTATAGGAATGTGTTTCGATCAAAAAAGTAAGACCGTGTTGCACTTGGTTAGAAAGACTCGTGTGTATGACTCTAAGGTATTTGTAGATTAATCTGTGTAGACAGGGAGCCAGTTCATCACTTGAAGGAAGAGGAATTGGGGTCCCAATGATTGAGTGAGAAGAGGAGTCTGGCATCTTGATTCTGAAGGAGCCACAGTTGTTGGATGGATTCCTTCATCAGCCCAACGTAATTGGTTTTGTATTAGTCCAGTTTAGATATAGAAGCTCTTTAGAGATGATTTTCAGATGTGTTATAAGTTACTAAACCATGTTCTTCGTCATGTAAAGTTTTTTTGTGATAGCTTTATTTGAAGGGTGAAAGCAGACAGAGTACTATCAAACAGTATTACAAGGTTCCTGCCTGTGAAGGAAGAAACAGGTGTACCCTCACTGTAGAAGGCCAACTAAAATGGAGGAAGCTCAACACCAAAACAAATTGTAAAAGATTGTTTTCAATGCTGCACTCAGTGCAAAGCAGTTCACCACTCAAACCCGTCTCATTCTACTGCACATTATAAGATCTCGGTTCAACGACTTAGCAGACACATTTTGGGAAAATCTACTTTTGATATTATATCAATGACGAAATGACTTGTTTTGAATATTTGTAAAAACCTTGTTATATGGTCAATGAGCAGCATTATACATTAACTTGATTGTACATCACGATGATACTGACCAATGAACTAAACAGAGTGGAAATAGATATAGAAATCACGATCCGCAGCCTATAACACAATGCTTCAATGGATGGCATTCTGTCTAAATATGCATCTATGAAAACAACTCTAGATATTTTAATAGTTGATCGTCTCTCCAGCGAAAGAATAGTAATAGGTTTAAGAAAGTTATCAGTACATGCACAGTGTGTGTCAGGTAATGCAGCACAAGAGCACAACAGGCGTCACAGCCTAACATTATTTATTTGTACAATGTGTTTTTTTTCTTTGAAAAATTATCAACATAATTATATAACCACAATTTCTCCTTGTTGATTTAAGACACATGCACCTTTGCTTAAGCCCACCCAAATCACAATCTGCCTCTGGGGGTCTTAGCAGAAAAATTGCATGCATATTAAACACGGACGTTCTGTTTTTATTTCGCTTTATATTTTTAAAACGAAGGTCGGCGTGAAAGGCATCTAACCTGAAAAGATGTCAATTTTCTATTCTATTGTGACGAGTTTCGCTGCTAACATTTTATGTTTAATATAAATATATTCCGTCCCACCTGACTCTGGCATAAAGTCAAAATTTGCATTTATATGAGGTAGTTCATCAAATATTGCATACAGGAGTAAGTTAAGTACATTCTGCATTTTACTTGAGAGAAATCTCTTTGTAGTTAATGTATTTTTTTTAAATGAGCCTTAATGAAAGTGTCTGAAAATTGTTGTTCGAAGGTTTTGAAATATGCATCTTGGCTGTGTAACAGACAGAACATGTTTTCCATTATGTCTTAACAGATATTCCAAAAAGACGAATGCATAACTAGGGGAAATTAGAAAAAGAAAGGCAGGTATTTGGTTAATGTGTGTACATCCGTACTTTATTAATACCAGTTCTACAAGTTCCTTCAAACCACCATCTTTTATATGTTTGTCTCAAAAAGTGGGTATTAAATTACATAAATACTTGTGTTATGATATACAATCCCCGTTGAAACATTTACAGACTAAGACCTACTGTGCTGGCATGGACCTGGCTAACTGTCAGACACTCGCTGCATTCCGCCTCAATGTCATGAGGAGACATGCATCGATGTGGTGACTTCCCATGTCATGGGCGTACACTTGATGAACCCCAATGGAACCCACCGCCTCCCACACATCCATAGTCAATTGTTCACAATTCTTCACACTACCTACATTGGAGCAGTGAAGCTAGACACAAATTGGTGAATGTCATCAACTGCAAAGTAAACAGGAACCTCCACACCTTGCTGCACGCAGTGTTCACATGTATGTGTAGTGTAAATGCGTTAGCCCGTGTTGCAACAATGTATAGGAAAGCATCTCGAAATAGTTTTCCAGGCACTAGGAATGTGGCTGCAAATTGCATTTCTTAATGTATATTGTGAAATTACATTGATCCGTTTTCGACGGAGCCCCCCATGCAGAAGGGGTTCAGCTGTCCTGCCACAAAGGCTATTTTGTGCGATATCTAGGATACCTTCAATTTCTGCAAAACGTCCTTGTTTTTAATCCTTGTTGGAAACTGATGTGGCTGCCATGAAAGTAGAACATGTCACACTTATAATCGGAACCTGAAAAGCCCAAGGACCCTGTGCTTATAAGGTCGAGTTTATAATGAATGCTACAGAATGATATTGCAGACTTGTAAAACATGCAAACATACTCATTCATGAAAGAATGGAATATGGAAATAATGTGATGCAGACATACTGTAATCCTCTGCTGGCATAACAGTGAACCTAGTTTTGTTTGCATGTACTAGCGAATAGTTGTGTTGCTGACATGCCATGCAATTCTCCAGATTTAATTGTCATGCTCATCGAACCTTATCCATTTACAAGCTACTTGGAATGCACACGGATTCAGTAAACACGGCTTCCTTCCCAGGACTGTGTTGATTATCAGCTGCTTTGAATACAGCCAGTAAGGTAGTATGCATTGAATTTGCATTCCACACAGGAGACATATTACAGTTATCATGCCACTTTCGCCGGGAATAAAACGAGCAAAATGAATGTAATTGATGTTTGTATCTACATAAATGCATATGTAACATACATGTATACAATGGCGAATGGAACTTTGGTGCTGACTTGTGTTCATTGAACAGTTAAGAAGTAGCACAGACAGTAAATATTCGCTTTGATGAGAGAACCTTCATAATGGGTTATGATCTTAGAGAGTGTCAGGCCGATTCATGGAATTAATGTGCGCTGAAAATTCCAGCGCAAGCGTGCAAAACCGTTCGAAGCGCAGTGCAAGTGCGAAAATCGCAACGAAATCCGCGCACATCAATTCATGGAAGTCCGTCCGTGAGTAAAATCTGGGATGTGTGCTGAAAATCTGCGTGGCGCACGCCGGCGCACAGGTCATCTAACGGCGTGCGCTACGGCCACAGCGAAAGCGCACATAGCGCGGTGCACATACCAAAGTAGGCGTAACATGGGGCGTGACATGCGGAATGGGGAACAACGCGTGAAAATGTGGGCGTCACGGGGGAAGTACAGGAGGCAAGTGCGCGGAACACCCACACGCTCGACTACAACACGTATTCATGGAATCAAATAGGGCAAACCAGCGCATGGGCAAAGACGTGCACAGGCCTAAACACGTCCACCACACGAAGGCAGGCGGTAGCGTCCCTGCGCATGACAAAAATGTGCGCCAAAATGTGCGCTAACAAAAAGCACGTATATACAGCTATGATGAATGTCCCATACTGTGGCCCTCTAGGACAAATGACGTGCAAAGGGGTACGTGACAAACACGGACACCCGCTGTGTCAAAAATAGCGTGTGTGTGTATTTCGGGGGTGCACAGGAAGTTTCACACGCGATACCTTGGGCGAGCAGGGTACGTGTAAATCTGGGGTTCGCGGAAAGTTTCACAGGCGAAAGGACCTGTGCGAGTGGGGTACGTGTATTTCTGGGGTACGTGTGGAGTTTCACACGCAAAAGGCACTGTACGAGTGGGGTACGTGTATAACTGGGGTTCACGTGGAATTTCATACGCGATTGGGCCTGTGCGAGTGGGGTACGTGTATTCATGGTGTTCGTGGCAAGTCTCACACACAATTTCTGCAGGGTACATGTATTTCGGGGGTGCCGGGGAGTCCTACACGTGAATTGGCAGTGTGGGTCCTCCCAGGTGTTCCCGCTACACCCTCCACGGCCCCTGCAGGCAGCCCACACCACAGGGGACTACCCTGCACCCCTGGTCATGTCCCGTAGGCAGCCCATCCACCATGGGCATGCCCCCCAGCAAAGCCACATGTCACCTTGCACTACTGATCACCAAGGCATGACCCCCTGTACCCCCACCCCCAGCAGTCAGGGGCACCTGCCAGCAGGCCCCCACACATGTCCCCCAGCACCCCCACCCCCCAGCAGTGCATGGCACCTGCCAGCAGGCCCCCACTCATGTCCCACTCATGTCCCCCAGCACCCCCACCCCTCAGCAGTCAGGGGCACCTGCCAGCAGGCCCCCCACACATGTCCCCCAGCACCTCCAGCACCCCCACCCCCCAGCAGTGCAGGGCACCTGCCAGCAGACCCCCACACATGTCCCCCAGCACCCCCACCCGCCAGCAATGCAGGGAACCTGCCAGCAGGCCCCCGCACATGTCCCCCATCACCCCCACCCACCAGCAGTGCAGGGCACCTGCCAGCAGGCCCCCACACATGTCCCCCAGCACCCCACCCCCGAGCAGTGCAGGGCACCTGCCAGCAGGCCCCCACACATTTCCCCCTGCACCCCCACACACCAGCAGTGCAGGGCACCTGCCAGCAGCCCCCCCACACATGTCCCCCAGCACCCCCACCCCCCAGCAGTGCAGGGCACCTGCCAGCAGGCCCCCACACATGCCCCCCAGCACCCCCACCCCCAGCAGTGCAGGGCACCTGCCAGCAGGCCCCCACTCATGTCCCACTCATGTCCCCCAGCATCCCCACCCCCCAGTAGTGCAGGGCACCTGCCAGCAGGTGCCCACTCATGTCCCACACATGTCCCCCTGCACCTCAACCCCCATCAGTCAGGGGCACCTGCCAGCAGACCCCACACATGTCCCCCAGCACCCCCACCCCCCAGCAGTGCAGGGCACCTGCCAGCAGGCCCCCACTCATGTCCCACTCATGTCCCCCAGCACCCCCACCCCCAGCAGTCAGGGGCACCTGCCAGCAGGCCCCCACACATGTCCCCCAGCACCCCCACCCCCTAGCAGTCAGGGGCACCTGCCAGCATGCCCCCACTCATGTCCCACTCATGTCCCCCTGCACCCCCACCCCCAGCAGTGCAGGGCACCTGCCTGCAGGCCCCCACTCATGTCCCACTCATGTCCCCCCGCACCCCCACCCCCCAGTAGTGCAGGGAACCTGCCAGCAGGCCCCCAATCATGTCCCACTCATGTTCCCCTGCACCCCCACCCCCCAGCAGTGAGGGGCACCTGCCAGCAGGCCCCCACACATGTCCCCCAGCACCACCACCCCCCAGCAGTCAGGGGCACCTGCCAGCAGGCCCCCACACATGTCCCCCCTGACAGGTCATCACACTCAAGACCATGCCCCTCATGGACACCCAAATCCCACCCCAGTCCAAACACCCCACATTGAATTCCCAAAGTCATGATAGAAAATACATAACCAGCATGGCCATGCATCAATGTCTCTCAGACCCACGCAATGGTGACACATGACTGTGAAAAGATCAACATTGTGACATGCACAAAACAAATGATATAAGACCACTTCAGTAGAGTATATAATAAATGTGTATTCAATAATTAACCAAATTAATAAAACAAAATCACACAATAATGGAAATTATGAAGAAAAAGCTGCATGTCCAAAATATTTAAAAAAAATGTGTGAAAGCAGAATCCAAATCAATCCATAAGCAAATGGGTCCAAAGAGTCTGTCCATCCAACCAAATCCAAAGTGTAAAAGTAAGACACATCCATTGATTCATGGTAAAAAAGAAACTTAAATGAAGTGAAATCCAGTGTTGAACTATATACAAAGTACAAATCCAGGGTCCATGAGCCCAACCATTGAAAGGAAAACTACAAAAACCCTGCCTAATGAACAACTATATACAAAAAGGTGGGGCATTGTCCAAGCACTCCAAATGAAATGATAACCAAAAGGAAACCTAACACTAATTAACTATATACAATGGCAGCGGGCTAGTCTGACGGCTCACTTCCTGATTTCCCGGGCCAGGGCATCATCGAACTCCTGCTCGATGTCCCGGAGGCGGTCCTCTTCCATGGCCCTGAGGGTTCGCAGGAACGATGACATCCTGACTTCTATGTCCCTGCGAATTGCCTCGGGGCACTCGGCCCGCCTCAGAGCCCTTTGCATGGAGTTTTCCGCCTGACCATCATGAGCCGTGCCTCTTCTGCCTGCTGCCGATCCGCATCTATAGCATGACCTAACCGCTGCCACACGGAAGACACTTCCCGTCCTGGGTCCTCCTCCCCTCCGGCCGATGCCTGCCCCTCCGATGTCGAAGGCCCAGAGCCATCATGGCTCCCACCTTGTTGCTGCTGCTGCTGTGCCTGTGCCCGTGCCCTGGCTCCTGCTGCCTGCACATCCTCCTCCGGCTGGGGTGCAGTTGTTGAGGTGGCCACCCCTGCTGGACGTCCGACTCCCGACTGTGGCAGGGATGTGTCCTCCACCAGCCTGACCGCACGGTCAGAGGCAGCTCCACAGGGTACCCAGATGATACATGGGTGGGAAGATGGCACGGAGGACAACTGGCCCATAGGGGGTTCAGGTGAGGAGGGGGTCGAAGCAAGGTTCAGCAAACGGAGTGATTCAAGATGACGTGCAGTCTCCCCATGAAAAGACTGCAGGTCACCTCGCATGGCCCGTTGACACAACGCCACCCCACCCAGGACAGGCTCAACCCGGTCCCGGATAGCCACGTCCGCAGGGAGAGGAAGGCCAGTTGTTGTAAGCGGATCCCCTCCCTGAAAACGGGTCTGGACGTAGGCATCCCTGCTGGTGTGGGATGATGCAGTCACAGGATCGGGGACAGGATTACACACAGGCACCTCTGCAGCGGCCTGTGCTGCCTCCTGTCCCTCCTGTCCCTGCCCCTGCACTGCACCACTGGCACCAGTGGAATCCCCACCTCCAGACCCCGTCTCTGTCCCTTGCGCGGCCTCCTCCTCCACCAAACCCCCCACCAACCTGGATGACTCCGTGCCATCTTCCTTCGTCGGACCCTGTGGGGTCTCAGCTGCCCCTTCTGCTGCTGAGGAGTCCAACTCCGACCTCTGCCTTTTGGACCTATCCTCGGCAGCTGCAGCCTGGGACGCGGCACTGGACTCCTCACTCCCTGACGAGATCACAACCTGGGAGGGGAGCTGGGCCTTGCGTCTCCGGCTGGTGGTGTGATCCCCGCCGCTGTGCTCCACAGCACCCTCTCCGCCCTCTTCATCAGTTGACGCTGCAGACAGGGAGAGATAGGAGACAGGTATCAGGACACTCTACAATGGACTGATACACACATGCCAGTTGCACATGAGTGGCAGTGTCAAACTTCAGACGTGGCATCACAATCCCCAACACACATGGCATGTCAACTCACACACATGAGCAATTCCACAGCCATATGACAACAGCCAGCACCATCCATACACATACAAAAGCATGAGCAGCCAAAGGTTAGCCAGACATCACATGAAACACAGGGAGTGTACTAGACATGCACACAAGACACCACACTTACATGCATGTGTACACCTCCACCAACTGTCGCAGTGATGAGATCGGCATCTATGTCTGGCAATCAGTCTTCTACATATCAGTGTCCCAAGCATCCATGTTGCATCACTGTTGCACCCTTGTGAAATACACACACATGCACATGTACACGGTGCAGATACATGCAGCTGGAACCGACATCCATGTGTGACACCACAACCATGCCAACTTACATACACAGTCATTCAAACATGTGTGCTTACACATCTGCATTTGGCATGCAAGCTTACACACATATGCACCATCCATGTGTCTCACACATGAGAGGACTTGCATGTGTTAGCCTCACGGCCCTGTACATACACATCCATACATGGCTCTACAAAACCACATGTGCATCCTGCACACTACTGGCACACCACCACACACACAGCTTACAATCAGTATGCATGTACACTTACCGCTCAACTCCAGACGGGTCTGCCTCTCAAGGACCTGGACGTGGAGCGCTGGGGATATGCGTCCCAGGACCCTCATTTGATGTTCCGACAGGTGGCCCCAGCGCCCCTTAGCATCCGCTGCCTTCAAGAGGCGTCGGGCCTTGTTGAGGGTCCTGGACCTGAAGTCCTCCCAGCGCTTCTTGACACGTTTGAATTTGTGGACTGCCACCCCCTCCGCGTTGATGGCAGTCACGATGTCCGTCCAGATCCTGGTCCGTCCTTCCTTGTCGGTGCGTGAACTTCCGAAGAGGGCATCATACTGCCCCAGGACTTGCTCCACCAGGACACCAACTTCGGTGGCAGTCAAGCTGGTGGCCCTCTGCCTCTCTGGCTGGGGGGTGCCAGTGGTGCCAGATGGTGGGGTGCCCGACATGGCAACCCCAGAGGCAAGTGGGGGTGGGCAACTGGGTCCTGGGGCTGGGCTGTGGAGCGATGGTATCCCAGTAGGGAGTCTTCAATTCCAGCAGGGGTGATCACAGCACCTGCACCCCTGGCTGATGTGCAGGCAGCAATTAGTAGGGCATGTGGGCAGCAGGCAGACAGCAGCAGATGGCAGGTGGGAGCGTGCTCAGGGCTTTTCGGGGCAGGAAAATTGCCTTCAGGGCAGGCGCGTGGTCTTCCATGTGTTTTCACGTGGCCAGCTTGATACGGAGTGATTTGGCACATGAAAAATTTGCACGTCAGCGTGTAATTTGAGGAAAGGCCCTTAGCGCGTGAGTGCAACAGCACACTCACGCAACTCCATTGGACCAAAGGCCCTTAGCGCGTAAGCGCGTCTGTGACGTATCCCTCTGCCTGCCTGCTGCCCACGTGCCCCTCTATATGGTGCCTGCACATCAGCCATTTGCAAGGGTCCAGTTGCTGTGTCCACCCCTGCTGGAGCAGAAGACTCCCGACTGGGATACCATCGCTCCACAGCCCAGCCCCAGGACACAGTTGCCCACCCACGCCTGCCTCGGGGGTCGCCATGTCGGGGCAAACACCATTTGAGACCACTGGTGACCCCCAGCCAGAGGGGCAGAGGGCCACCAGCTTCAGTCAGAAGGAAATTGGTGTCCTGGTGGAGCATGTCCTGGGGCATTATGATACCCTCTTCGGAACATCACGCGCCAAAAAGGAAGGACGGGATAGGATCTGGGACGACTTTGTGGTTGCCATCAACGCGGAGGGGTGGCAACCCGCAACATCAAGCAAGTCAAGAAGCGCTGGGAGGACTTGAGGTCCAGGACCCTCATAAAGGCTTGGCGCCTCTTGGAGTGGGGCCGGGGCAGCATGAGTACCATCCAGATGAGGGTCCTGGAATGCGTAGGCCCAGCGCTCCACGCCCAGATCCTTCAGAGGCAGACCTGTATGGAGTTGAGCCGTAAGTGGTCAAGCATTGCTGTGTGAGACAGGGCATGTTGCAGGGTGCTGGTTGTCTGATATTTGCCTGTATGTGTGACATAGGCCATGTACGTATGTGTGTGTGCAGGGACATCATGGTCATGCATGTGAGACCAGTAATGTGTGAACCACATGGTTGGTGCATGTGTTACAATGCAACATGCGGAGCAGCATGCGGAATGCACACATTAATGCATGCCTGTCTCTATTATTGGACATGGATGGGGTGTGAGAGATGGGTGCTGCTGTCATGGACATGTCTGGTGTCCATGTCTGTGTGTCTGACTTTAGTGTCTGTGACTTGTAAATGCCATGGATTCATGACACATGTCTGTGACAATGTTCAGATTCACTGATGCAGCCTACTCATCCTTGTATCCACTGTGTCCGGGGTGTACGAGGCCAGATGGATGAAACTACGGTGAAGTGTGTGCATGTGATAGGCATGACCCATGATGCATGTGAGTTTCAAACCAGCATTGTATGTTTCAAGAGTCCCTTGGACATGTATGCTAATGTTCATAGCATGCGCCATGCCTGTTACTGCATGTGTTTTGCCTGCACTGACCCATGTGTTGTGGCGGGACATGATGGAAGTGATGTTTGACAGTGCCACTCATCTGCTATTGCTTCCTGTCTAGGGGACCATTGTACAGTACCCTGATGCTTGTGTTCTATGTCTCCCTCTACACAGCGGCAAGTGATGAAGAGGGCGGAGACGGCGCTGTGGAGCAAAGCGGCGGGGATGCCCCCACCGGCCGGCGACACAAGGCTCAGTCACCCTCCCAGAAATTACCATTGTCTGGGAGTGAGGGGACTGGTGCTGCGTCTGCCACTACGGCTGCAGCGGAAGGGGTGGGTGAGCCCCCTCTGGAGCTTGCAATGGCGGAAGATGGTGTGGAGCCATCCAGGTTGGTGGTTTCCACAGAGGAGGAGGAGGCCGCTACTGAGCCGCACATTGGGCCTGGTAGGGGTGGTACCACTGGTGCAAGTGGTGCAGTCCCGGGGCACGGGCATGAGGCAGCACAGGTTGCCGTGGAGGGGTCTGTGCATGTCATTGTCCCTGACACTGTGACTGCACCACCGTGCACCAGCAGGGATGCCCCATCTCAGGCCCGTCCGCAGGTAGGGTGGATGTCCATGTCATCTGACACTCCTCTACCTGCGGACGAGGGGACCCCTGGCCGTATTGAGAAGGTCCTGATTGGTGTTGCGTTGCGCACGCGTGACATTCGTGATGACGTGCGTGCTTCCCGGGGAGAGCATGCACGTCATCACGAAGATCAGCGTGCCAACCTGGCCCAGTTGGGAGTGTCCATGGTCGGGGGTCTTGTACATGTGTCGGCCACTCTGGCGGCCCTCTCCTCCTGCGCCAATCATTCTCCATGCCGTCTTCCGGCCCAGATGCCACCAGGGCCCCCTGTGGACCTGCCCTGACCAACGCAGCCAGCTCGGTGGGGATCCCATCCCTGCCACAGTCGGGAGTCGGAGGTCCAGCAGGGGTGGATACCCCAGCAACTGGACCCCAGCAGATGGAGGATGTGCCGGCATCATCGGGCAGGGCACGTGCACAACGGCGTCGGTGGATTCCATCAGCCTAGATGCCGTCGTGCTGGCAGAGGCAGTTGCATCGGAGGCAGCGGCAGGCTCAACTTGGGAGGCATCATGGCTCAGGGCCATCTACATCAGAGGGGCAGGCATTGGCCGGAGGGCAGGAGGACCCTGGAATGGGAGTGTCTTCCATGTGGCAGCGGTTGGGCCGGCAGATAGGTGCGGAGCGGAGGCGGACGGAGGGGGCACGGCTCACAATGGTCAGGGCGGAGAACTCCATGCGCAGGGCGCTGAGGCGGGCTGAGTGTCTCGAGGGATTTCGCAGGGAGTTGGAGGTAGACATGGCGTTATCCCTGCGAGACATCGGGGCCAGAGAACAGGCCCGCCTCCAAGACATTGAACAGGAATTTGATGATGCCCTGGCCCATGACATCAACAAGTGAGCCTTTGGACTTGCCCGCCCCATTGTATATAGCTTTTTTCTTTCATTTGGGGCGCACGGACTATGCCCCACATTTTTGTATATAGTTAGTAATTAGGTAGGTTTCATTGTAGGTTTCATTTATGTCGTTGGGCCCATGGACCCTGGATTTGCTATTTGTACATAGTTTTACAGTGGATATTTCTCCTTCATTTTTTTTTTTTTCACCATGGAGCCATGGATATTACGCTTTTCTTTTCTTTCCCTTTGGATTTGCTTTGTTGGACGGTGACTTTGGACACATTTGCATTTGGATTAATTTGGATTCTCATTTTATTTATTTTTCATTTTTTGGGACATGCTGCATTTTGATTATTATTGGCATTATTGTGTGTTTTGATTTCATTCCCTTCATTTTGACTTGAATACATTTTTGTTTCTTTCTTCAATGTGTGGTCTTCTCTCATTGGTTTCATGCATGTCACAATGTGGGTTTTCTCAGTCATGTGTTGCCATTGTGTGGGTCTGACAGACTTGTACTCATACGCATACTGCTTATTTGTGATCTATCATGTAATGGGGATTTCAATTTGGAGTGGATGTAAAGCTTGGTTGGGTGTTTGGACTGGGGTGGCGTGGGGTGGGATTTCGGTGGCCATAAGAGCCAGGGATCTGGATTGTGATGACGTGTTGGCTGGGGGACATGAGTGGGGGCCTGCTGGCAGGTGCCCCTGACTGTTGGGGGGTGGGGGTGCTGGGGGACATGTGTGGGGGCCTGCTGGCAGGTGCCCCTGACTGCTGGGGGGTGGGGGTGCAGGAGGACATGTGTGGGACATGAGTGGGGGCCTGCTGGCAGGTGCCCCTGACTGCTGGGGGGTGAGGGTGCTGGGGGACATGTGTGGGGGCCTGCTGGCAGGTGCCCCTCACTGCTGGAGGTTGGGGGTGCTGGGGGACATGTGTGGGGGCCTGCTGGCAGGTGCCCCTGACTGCTGGGGGGTGGGGGTGCTGGGGGACATTTGTGGGACATGAGTGGGGGCCTGCTGGCAGGTGCCCCTGACTGTTGGGGGGTGGGGCTGCTGGGGGACATGAGTGGGGACCTGCTGGCAGGTGCCCCTGACTGCTGGGGGGTGGGGGTGCTGGGGTACATGTGTGGGACATGAGTGGGGGCCTGCTGGCAGGTGCCCCTGACTGCTGGGGGGTGGGGGTGCTGGGGGACATGTGTGGGACATGAGTGGGGGCCTGCTGGCAGGTGTCCCTGACTGCTGGGGGCTGGGGGTGCTGGGGGACATGTGTGGGGGTCTGTTTGCAGGTGCCCCTGACTGCTGGGGGGTAGGGGTGAAGGGGGACATGTGTGGGGGCCTGCTGGCAGGTGCCCTGCACTGCTGGGGGTTGGGGGTGTTGGGGAACATGAGTGGGGGCCTGCTGGGAGTTGCCCTGCACTGCTTGGGGTGGGGCTGCTGGGGGACATGAGTGGGACATAAGTGGGGGCCTTCTGGCAGGTGGCCTGCACTGCTGAGGGGTGGGAGTGCTGAGGGACATGTGTGGGGGCCTGCTGGCAGGTGCCCTGCACTGCTGGGGGTGGGGGTGCTGGGGGACATGTGTGGGGGCCTGCTGGCAGGTGCCCTGCACTGCTGGGGGGTGGGGATGCTGGGGGACATGTGTGGGGTCCTGCTGGCATGTGCCCCTGAATGTTGGGGGGGCGGGGGAACTGGGGGACATGAGTGGGGGCCTGCTGGCAGGTGTCCCTGACTGCCGCGGGGTGGGGGTGCTGGGGGACATGTGTGGGACATGAGTGGGGCCCTGCTGGCAGGTGTCCCTGACTGCTGCGGGGTGGGGGTGCTGGGGGACATGTGTGGGGGCATGCTGGCAGGTCCCCCTGACTGTTGGGGGTGGGGGTGCAGGGGGACATGTGTGGGGGCCTGCTTGCAGGTGGCCCTGACTGCTGGGGATGGGGGTGCAGGGGGACATGTGTGGGACATGAGTGGGGGCCTGCTTGCAGGTGCCTCTGACTGCTGGAGGGTGGGGGTGCTGGGGGACATGTGTGGGACATGAGTGGGGGCCTGCTGGCAGGTGCCCCTGACTGCTGGGGGGTGAGGGTGCAGGGGGACATGTGTGGGACATGAGTGGGGGCCTGCTGGCAGGTGTCCCTGACTGCTGGGGGCTGGGGGTGCTGGGGGACATGTGCGGGGGCCTGTTTGCAGGTGCCCCTGACTGCTGGGGGTTGGGGGTGTTGGGGAACATGAGTGGGACATGAGTGGGGGCCTGCTGGCAGTTGCCCTGCACTGCTTGGGGTGGGGCTGCTGGGGGACATGAGTGGGACATAAGTGGGGGCCTTCTGGCAGGTGGCCTGCACTGCTGGGGGGTGGGAGTGCTGAGGGACATGTGTGGGGGCCTGCTGGCAATTGCCCTGCACTGCTGGGGGTGGGGGTGCTGGGGGACAAGTGTGGGGGCCTGCTGGCAGGTGCCCTGTACTGCTGGGGGGTGGGGGTGCTGGGGGACATGTGTGGGGTCCTCCTGGCAGGTGCCCCTGAATGTCGGGGGGGCGGGGGTACTGGGGGACATGAGTGGGGGCCTGCTGGCAGGTGTCCCTGACTGCCGCGGGGTGGGGGTGCTGGGGGACATGTGTGGGACATGAGTGGGGGCCTGCTGGCAGGTGTCCCTGACTGCTGGGGGGTGGGGGTGCAGGGGGACATGTGTGGGGGACTGCTGGCAGGTGCCCCTGACTGCTGGGCAGTGGTGGTGTAGGGGGACATGTGTGGGGGCCTGCTGGCAGGTGCCCCTGACTGCTGGGGGGTGGGGATGCAGGGGGACATGTGTTGGACATGTGTTGGGGCCTGCTGGCAGGTACCTGTCAATGGGCCTCATTACGACCCAGGCGGTAAGTTACCGCCTGGGTCGTACCTTTACCACCATGGCGTAAACTACGTTTACGCCATGGTGGTTGGCGGACTTACCGCCCCATTCCGAGGTGAGTGGGGCGGTAAGTCCCCATTAACCCATTTACCCTTCCCCATTCCCATTTTTGCACCATAGGGCATAATGGGAGTGGGGAAGGCGTTAATTACGCCACCGTAAATTACGGTGGCGTAATTAACAACAAGGTCCCTTAGCGCCATGGATTTTAACACCTGGTGTTAAAACCTCCATGGCGCTAAGGGACCTCGGAATCAGGCGGTAAGGGTCAGTGCTGTTCACGCCGCCGTAAACCCCTTACTGCCTGGGTCCTAATGAGGCCCAATGAGTGCTGGGGGACATGTGTGGGGGCCTGCTGGCAGGTGCACTGCACTGCTGGGGGTTGGGGGTGCTGGGGGACATGTGTGGGACATGTGTGGGGGCCTGCTGGCAGGTGCTGCTCACTGCTGGGGGTGGGGGTGCTGGGAGACATGAGTTGGTGATCCTATTGCAAAGTGACACGTGGCTTGGCTGGGGGGCATGCCCATGGTGGATGGGCTGCCTGCGGGACATGACCAGGGGTGCAGGGTAGTCCCCTGTGGTGTGGGCTGCATGCAGGGGCCATGGAGGGGGGAGAGGGGACACCTGGGAGGACCCACACTGCCAATTCACGTGTAGGACTCCGCGCGCGCCCCGAAATACGCGTTCCCCGCTCTGACAGCAAAATCGCTTGTGAAACTTCATGCGCAGCCCAGTAATACACGTACCCTACTCCAATCACGTGTGAAACTTCCCGCGCACCCCTGAAATACACGTACCCAGCCCAATCGCGTGTGAAACTTCCCGCGCACCCCTGAAATACACGTACCCAGGCCAATCGCGTCTGAAACTTCCCACGCACCCCTGAAATACACATACCCAGGCCAATCGCGTGTGAAACTTCCCGCGCACCCCTGAAATACACGTACCCAGGCCAATCGCGTGGGAAACTTCCCGCGCACCCCTGAAATACACGTACCCAGACCAATCGCATGTGAAACTTCCCGCGCACCCCTGAAATACACGTACCCAGGCCAATCGCGTGCAAAACTTCCCGCGCACCCCTGAAATACACGTACCCAGGCCAATCGCGTGCGAAACTTCCCTCGCACCCTTGAAATACACGTACCCAGGCCAATTGTGTGTGAAACTTCCCACGCAACCCTGAAATACACGTACCCAGGCCAATCGCGTGTGAAACTTCCCGCGCACCCCTGACATACACGTACCCAGGCCAATCGCATGTGAAACTTCCCGCGCACCCCTGAAATACACGTACCCAGCCCAATCGCGTGTGAAACTTCCCGCGCACCCCTGAAATACACATACCCAGCCCAATCGCGTGTGAAACTTCCCGCGCACCCCTGAAATACCCGTACCCAGGCCAATCGCGTGTGAAACTTCCCGCGCACCCATGAAATACACGTACCCAGGCCAATCGCATGTGAAACTTCCCGCGCACCCCTGAAATACACGTACCCAGCCCAATCGCGTGTGAAAGTTCCTGCGAACCCCGTAATACACGTACCCTGCTGAAATTGCGTGTGAAACTTCCCGTGAACCCCAGTAATACACGTACCCCACTTGCACAGGCCCTTTTGCGTGTGAAACTTCACACGCACCCCAGTAATACACGTTCCCCGCTTGGCGTTTGCTGTTTGGCAGCCCTGTAAACTGGTCCAGGGTTACCACAGCCCTTTGCGCTGAATTGGGAATTTTGATGGCTTTTCCTTGCGCAAGGGCTTTCTTGGGGGCGTAACTGGCGCTGCTGCAGGGTCGCTGCGCCATTCTGCGCCACGGCTGGTTTTGGAGGCCAATATCCATGAATACGCTGTGCGCGGAAATCGATTTTAGCGCACGCGGCTGGCGCAGACATTCGCACGCGTACACTGTGCGCCAGCTGCGTGCGCCCCTTTTGTACGAAATTCTATGAATTACCCTGATTGCTATTATGTTCTGCTTCTGGTGGAATTGCCGGATTGCTACTGGCAGTAGAAAGACTAAACATTTAACGCATATTTTCCAAAAGTATTTACTATATTTGTATCACTGTGACAGAAAAGTGAAACAATAAAAAGAAAGGCACAGAATAAAAACTAGCATTAAACAAACACATGCTTAAATATGGGGAATAATGTTCAGAACATACAAGTAATGGTCTTGTTTAAACCCCATTTCTACGGGTTATTGATTCTAGAGAAATTTGCGTGGGGTTTTACAATTCCATGTTACGTCTGTTAACAACAATTTGATCTTTTTCATTGGCTTGAGCTGAAACCTGGATAGGGAGATGCATTGTTATAGCACAGATTGCTAATGAGCTGCATTCTGCCAGAGATGAGGGAATGCACAGGCATTCAGAATGTGTTGTAATCACTTGCTCAATGCACAGATAGGCTAAATTTGACGTAGTCCAATCTGGAGAGGGCAGCTACCAGGAATATGAACCATAGTTGTTAAACAATCTTTCAGCAGACCAATCTAAATACTAAGGAAAGCGAAATGGATGCCTGTTGTCCTCATATTTGAAGCTGCCCTGTCTGTGAACCCTACGTCATTGCATCCCATAAACCCAAGCATATAGCTGATGGTAATCTGGAGGGGGATCGGGGGGTATAGCATTGCTCCCCTTTCCATAATCTGCCAACTCACTTCATAGGTGTTTGTTTTGTTGCAAAAGGGGTGCCATGCATCTATATGAGAGTGAGAAAGAGAGAGAGAGAGAGAGAGAGAGAGAGAGAGAGAGAGAGTGCAAGGCAAGATAGATTGGCAGTGGCAATGTGAGCTAGTGAAATGGGGCATGTCTACAAGAGGCCAGTCAAGGAATGCATGGTTGCTGTTTTCTTTGCCTACTAAGGCCTACTCACTCTTTCCCTTAATAGCTGACTCCCCCTTAAGATCGTCTATCACGCTTTCAAAAGCTTATTTGTTGATGACACCTGGGTGAAAGTATGGTATCATGGTGTTAAATTGGGGGATGACATTCATGACGGGTCCCATTTTAATGACATCAGGGCACAGGTGTGGGCAGTTTTACGCTGTGCCTACGCCGACACATCTGGTCTTCAATACATAAAGCAACGCACAATGAGAGATGATGAAGACCCTGCCAGTATATTTTACAGACACAAGAGATGTAGAGGGTAGAAACAGGTGAACCTTAGGATCTGTCTATCCCATTCTTTTGTTTTCTGGCCAAGAAAGGGCATTTCTATGAGGTACAGAAGCCATTTGATAAGATTGTAGGGATAGAGACGAAGGGATGGGTGAAATACAGTCTATAACTATAAATCACTGTAAACATCTGAGAGATAAAGAGAAGGAAATGGCCAACAAGTACAAACAGAGGAAGCAAAACTGGTACAGACGAAGTCAGCAAAGAAAGCAGTTGAACAGGCACTAGTAGCAGCCTTGCAAGATGCACAGACAGAGCACAGGGTGGTACAGGCCGACATGAGAATGGCACCTGAATGGGCAGGATGATACAAATTGAATGGTGGGTTTCAGCCACAATATCAAGGGTGGCCCTGGGAGGGTACCCATGAGGAAGGGAGGATTGACAGGGCAGAGAGTGGGAAGGGGAGGATTTGGAGAAATGGGGCTGAGGGGTAGAAATACTGGACAGCGCTGGATATGCAGGAGGATGGGACATTTTTCACGGGAGTTTAGAAGCAGGGCAGAACGTGGATATGATTAGATGCCCCTGTAAGCTCCATGGCCAGCAGCCTCATATCAACAGCCCTATTCTTCCATCCCAGCAGCAGTTCTGTACGGTGCACCACAAATTTCAACCCAGTTAGCTCCCCCTCCGCAGTTCCTGCAACTGCAAGCGCCAGTCCCTAGTGGTCAAGTGTCGTATTCCACTCATCCTGCCCCACCACAAGTGCCTCAAATACCTAACAGTAACACAGTTTCCAACGGCACTGTCAAACATGATCAAGGGGCCAGTGTGCTAGGAGGGAACCCTTGTATATTCCCACAAGGGTTATACAGATTAGGACAACCCTCAGAAAGATTTGGTGTGCCCAGTCCTGTCAGTCACTGCCAACCCAGAAGAAGAATCCTTGGTGGGCATGGAGATAGGTGACAAACCTTTAATTTTCATGGTGGATACAAGTGCGATTAAATCATATATTGAGGTGGGGCATTTTCCTTTGTCAGATAAGATTGTGGACATGCAGGGCTTCTCTTGGGCTGTCAAATTGATTCTGATTACTGAATAATTAGCCACCAAAGTTGGGGGTAAGACAGTGTGGGCTCTGTTGTTATTTTCGGAAACATTCACTGTGAACCTGTTAGTACGAGACATGGCCCAGTAAGCTGAACATCACTATCTCGTTTACTGAAAGGGGCTGGTGTGTTCAACTCTGGGGGTGTGCCACATAAGAGCCATTGTGGTCATTCATGCCTGAGGGAGTGATATGGCTGCCCGACGGATTCCAGTTCACCCAGATTTGTTCATTTACGGGGTCACAGTGTTGTAAGTGTTGTAAATGCAATCCCTCAAGTGGGAAATGTGTATTGGAGAATACACCCAGACTTCATATTCAGGCCCGCTCTGCCCCAAGAACAAGTTGCAGGGATGATTCTCACGTTGGACATTGAACGACCGGTGGTATCAAAAACAAGGATCTTCTTGATAGGGGTAGATACATTGGGCAAGCAGTGGCACACAGTATTTTGCACAGAACCAACTAAGCCACTGAAGGAACTGACTGATTTTGATCTATTTGAAGACAAGGACAATGACAGCAAAATAGTGTTAGCTCTGTGTGTTGAGATCATGATGCAGTTTCATCATGTCCTGTGCCCCATGTTTGTGGAATGAAGTGTCCCATCATTTGCACACAAAGATATGGCACAGGTCCCAGAAACGTTGTGAAAAACCAACCCCCCCCTTGAGGTAGGACTCTTGCAGAGCGTTGCTCCAATACATATTACTCTTAAGGGTTTATGGTCATAATCTCGAAAAAAGAAATCTCGAAAAAGATCATTTTTTTTAATGATGTTTTTTATTCGAAATGTGGGGGTTCCCCCCCAACCCACCTTATTTTTAATTATTTTTTTTTTACCTTTTTTTTTTGAATCCCGGACCCCAAAATAAATATATAATTAAAAAAAGAGAAATTCGACTTTTTTTTTCCGGTCTTTTTTTTTCGAGATTATTGTTAGTCGAGATTTTTTTTTCGATATTTTGACTGACCACCACCCTTAAGCCTGGAGCAGTATTACCCAGAGTGAAGCAGTAGCTACTATCCAAGGAAGCATGAGAGAGCAAAAATGACACCATCAATGCACTCTTTCACCAAGTCATTATTGTGCACTCTAACTCCCCTGCAACATGGCCATATACCCCATCAAACAATCAAAAGGGTCTAGTTGTATAATGATTCAGGACCTATTCCTTCTGAATGACATAATGCAACCTAAGTTTTTGGTAGTCCCCAACACCACGACAGTGCTGTGTAATATACCCACGACAGCAACCCATTTCACTGTCATTAACCTGAAAAACACATTCTTCTCAATTCCACTGCACAGTGACTCCCAATATCTCACAGTGTTTATTCATGGCGGAAGGCGGTTCCAGCATACAAAATTGCCTCAGGGGTATTGTGAGTCTCTCAGCATTTTCTACAGGCTGCTACACCCAGACTTGGGGAACATACATAGTACGTGGACAATCTGTTAATGTGCAGCATCAGCGAACAACAATGTAGAGATGATTCTATCACCTTACTGCAATTGCTAGCTGAAAAAGGGTACAGAGTGGATAGAGTGAAGTTTCAGTACTGTCGACAGGAAGTGTTATACCTTGGTGGTCAGTTTATCTCTATTCATTGGAAGAAAAAATAACACAAGAATGTGCTACTGCAGTGCGCAGCACATCCAAGCCAATAACAGTGAAAGACATGCAGACATTCTTGGGATTGTGTAATTACAGTAGTGCATGGACTTCTGACTACATGACCTGCACACAACCATTGTTAAAGGCACTGAAAGATGCCCAGAAAGCAAAGAGCACAATCACATGGACAGAGGACATGCTTACTAGTTTCCAAAAGTTGAAAAATGCGATTGCCGCAGCCCTGGTTTTAGCCACACCTGACCACACACAATACTTTTATTATCTATTTTCACATTCAGATGGACAAATGACGACGGCTGTACCGATCCAGAAGAGTATGATAGGCCATAAGCCCTAGGCCTATTACAGTACCACGGTACAATACAGGGTCAATTTCTGTGTGAGCAAGTACTTGCTGCTGCAGCATTTGCTATAGAGAATTCAGCCTCTATTACAATGGGGTGTTCAGTGACGATATACATAGAGCATCCAGTATTTGCCATTTTAGAGAGATCCTAATCCACCCTGACTACACAGCGGGCATCTGCCAATTAGGCTATATTTTATAGCCCAAACATCCACATAATCATGTGTAATACAGTGAATCCAGCCACCATTTTGAAAGAAATTGTTACGGAGGATGATGATGTACATGACTGCGACACTTATGAGGGACCAGGCAATGACATACCAAAAGTGAGAGTTTATGTCCTTGGCGATGGAGAGGTGTTCTTCATTGATGGTTCAGTGACTATTGACCAGGAGACAGGGAGGAGACACATTGGGCCACAGTGGTCCGTCTACTGGATGGAGAGTATGAAACATTAGTGTAAAAGAGGTTACCAATGCATTACTCGGCACAAGCAGCCAAGCTTACTGCTTTAATTGAAGCTTTGGAAGCATCGCAAGGATGCTGAGTGACAATCTATGCTGACAGTGTACGTTACTACAACAGTGCATTCTGGGTTATGCCAGTGGAAGAGGAGGGATTTAGAAGAGCAGATGGGTCCCCTGTACAACATGCTGCCTTGTTAAACAGATTGATTTATGACCTATCACGGCCCACTCTAGTACCAGTGGTGAAATGCACTGCGCACACCAATAATACAGACATAATTTCCTTGGAAATGCTGCAACAGATGCAGCAGCCAAATACGCAGCATACCTCCCTGTACCCTAGAATTCTAAATACCCTGAGATTTCAAATATTCAAGTAATAATTGAGCTGCAGGGGTGGGCCCCACACAAGAATAAAGTGTTGTGGCAAAAAAGAGGGTGTGTGCTGTCCCCTACAGATTTGATTTAGCGCAGAGCACGAGAGTTAAGGTGAGAATTGCATATAGTTAACAATATAAATATCGTAGAGGACACTCAACATTCCCTTATTTGTGCATCTATCAGCTACCCATAGGATATATCAACTGCATATCCCATGAACGAAAACGTGCCTGTCACTATAAGATGTATGCCTTGAGCACCATTTATTTGTTGTTGTGCATCAACGTGATATATGTTTGTCGCCCTGAAAAGGAATGCTGTGGCAGACCATCACTGTTATGCTGTAGATGCCATTTTTGTCAACTGGTTCCCCAATTGATCTGTTAAAGTTTTTCTGTTGAGCAAGTTATTGCTAAGTGGATGCATTCAGCTCTGCACTGATCAAGGTATGGTGTTGTCCATCCTGACCATGGGTGGAATCGATTAGCACTGATAGCTTATAGCAATGGAGCTTGTGAACGGGTCCCTCTCATGGGTCCCTCAAGTTTAGTGATATGGTTTATTCCTATCACCTCTCTGTGTCAGGTAAAAGTAAGTTAGTTATTCATTCAGACCTGTCAGATTTGTGTCAAATGTGTGGATCCACCAGGACTCCTTGTGTAAAAGAGCCCTTGTGCTGTTAGCAAAATTTCTCACTGTATCCACCACGTCATGACATCACAATACCAATGCTGCAGTGACCCAAGAGTATCCTGCATTAGGGCCATGGGAAGGGCAGCTGGCCCCATGTTACTGCAGCACAATAGCATAGCTCGCAATATTACCCCATCCGCTTGCATAGACATGCATTGTGGGAAAGGAAAACAAAAAGGATTGGCTACATAACGCCCGCAAGGAGCAGGGAAACTTGATGGTCCAGCCATATGTACCAAATTGCTGGATGGCACCATGGCCATCTGGGCTCTGCCTTTGATGCCTTAGAGCTTTACTCTGCAGAGAGGGTCGGGGCTACTGACTGCCTCGCGGATCCCAAGTAGTACTTCCCTGGGACTCTAACTGGAGCCTGGATCCCAGCTAGGCCTTCAACTGCTGGGCTTTCTTAGCCTCTCCCTCTGTAGCCAGGACTGTTTGTCCACACTTGCACTGGGGCTCTGGTCCGAGCACAGAGGAGCCTGTTCTGCTCCTGAACCACACATCCGCCCACAGGAAGCCACTTCCCACTGACTATTAAGCCCTGTCAAAAATATATTCCATGGAGCCCAGCTGGAGACAAATGTCCAAATGTCCAACTATCCCAATCAGATGGCAGTTGGGTCTGGCCCAAGGAACAGATAGCCCGGGCCAGCAGGTCCGGACCAGATGGCTGGATGACACTGAGTCTGCACTTGGATTAAGGCCACTGTGCATGATCTGGGGGTTAAGCCGCAACCACTGCACTTGGTGTCGCCATCAGCCTAACAGCACCCACAGGGTGAGCCTCAATTAGAAGGACCTGGGACCCCTGTGCGGCACAGGGGAGTTGGTCTTCTGTATGCCACATTTCCCATGCCTGCTGCTCGAAAGGGATTTGGGGCTGGGCACTGATGGAATCCTTCTCAGTTTCTCTTCCTCCACTTAGTAATATGCTTAAATTCAGTGCATCACCATGTTTGAACTGTGGTCGTAGTCAGGGATCCAAAGTTCAGGCAGATATCTCCAGGTCTAGGGATTTGGGAGGGGTTGGCCCAGCCTCGCAGCTCCGGTGCACTCAAATGTGCGATGTCCAAATATGCTCCGAATTCCCCCTGGGAAGGGTATGCCTGTCATATGCAGTCATGAGGCCTGCCTTGCAGGGCCGTCTCTGAGCAGGCATCCAGTGGAAAACACAGACAGCCACACATGGCACAGCCAGCTGCCCCAGGGGTACTGAATGGTACATTGGATCATTGGTCTGCTGCCACCACCAATGGAGCATGCTAGGCTTATGGCCCTCCCGACGACAAAAGGGGGGAAATGAGGAGGCCAGGACATGCCAGCAACAAGCCTCCAGCCAGTTCCAGGGATCTAGCGATGGTGCTGATCGGAGACTGACCTTACGGTGACGTAAGCAAAAGGGTCCCTGTGAAGGCACCAGCCGCACCCCGGGAAGGGTCTCTGGGTGATTGATGTTCAAGCGACCCTAAGACAGGCATAGCCCCGGGATGAGCTGGGATGCTCAAGGTGTGTTCGGAGTTTCAATGATCAATGTGTCCTGCAATTCACACAACTTCTCGCATCCAGCTGCGTTCTTCATCGACACGTGAGCTGAGTGATCCACTGCCAAGTGTTACATGCAACTTTAATTTTTGCAGACATCGGGATGCATCTGCCTATGCTTGATTGGCTGGGGGAAGTCAACGCCACCCATCCTGCCTGTGCAGCTGGATGGCCTGGCGCCCTGCCAAGCTTCCCTACTGGACAGTCACCCAAGACCATAAGGGTTTCAAACAAACAACCCTGCTGAATGTTCTCATCTGTCTGCTGTGTGATGGACCCCTCTAGTGGAAGGGATCCTGCTCCCTGGCACCTGGTTCCCGAAGTACTGTTCCACGGACCACTCTACTGGCTGGATCATAAGCCACAAGTAGCACTGCAGGCTGTGGGTGTATGCATATGGAATGCAACCAAGGCTGGACTCTCAGATCAGCCTCCTACTGCTCCACCAGTACAGATCCTTCCACAGATTCACCTACAGAATCCTTGTTAAGAATTTTACTTCCTCTGGATGGTAAAGTTTGATAGTCTCGTCAGTGTTCCCCCACGGCCATTGCTGACCCTGGCAGGGCTGAAACGAGGACCTCACTAAACCATCCAATCGGTAGTAGTGATGGCGGGTGTTTACAAAGGGCAGGGACTTAATCAACGCTAGCTTATGACCTCACTTACTGGGAATTCTGTGTTCATGGGAAATAATTGCAATCCCAATACCTATCATGAACAGGGTGCAGCTGTATACCCAGAGCTGCACACTAGCTAGACTGCCCTCCTGTCAGGCAGTATGTCCATCACCGCCTGTGGTTAGATATCCCACACGACACCTCCCCCTAACCCCCGGCTCTCCACCGGTGGGGTCCGGGTGTCTCAACAGAGCACCAGATCAGCTTCCTATCCTGTGTCCAAGTGAGCAGGACTATCGCTCAAGCACTACCATCAGTTGTTCTGTCTTGCCTTGATTGGCAAGCTGACACATTTCTTCCCCAGCGCACCGTCCCTTGTGTACCAGTATTCCCCTACGGTGTGGGAAGGCAGTTGCCATTCCGACTCTTTGAGCCTTAATTTACCCTGTTGTTATTGTCTGATTTTCGCACAACTGGATGCAGTTGTTGGGTTTGATTTACTCAAGTAGCAGAAAGGCAGGACCATCTCCAGCCCTTCGACATCTTTGTTTACCCATTGCCTTTAGACAGATAACCCCCCCCTCTTTCCCTCCCGCCCACTTCACCTTCCCTTAGCACACCATGGCAGAAGGCCACTACCTAGCTTTTGCCAAAGAATTAGTTGACGGCATCTTGGCCAATCTATCCCTGCTAGGGATTGACTTGGCACCGAACATCAATGGCAACACCGATGAATGGAACGAAATAGAAATCCTCAGAAAGAAGATCATCCGCTCCGAGCTCCACGGAGCTCTCATGACAGAATATCTGAGGGCCCATGCCGCCCCAAACAGCAAACGGACTAATCATCCGCATAGAACCACAGATTTTCTTAGATAACCTTCAGTTCAGAAAAGATTGGTCCTTCATTGCGAACAAGTGCACTCGAGACTGGCTGATTCTAATTATCAACACAGCTAAGTCAGTCACTGGCAAATTGATAGCAGAACTCATGCTTAAAAGCGACACTCTCAAGCCCAAAATTGCAATAGACATATATACAGCAAAACTAACTCTCCTGGAAACATCCTTGAAAGAATTTAAAGACACCAATTTAAACAGGAAAATTCTGAAACTTAATAAGGACTTGCAGAATTTTACACATGTAAAAGTCTACCCATATGTCGCCGACGAGTATTTCACTGATGAGGCGCGGCAAACAAGGAGAGATGCAGCACAATTGCGATTTCAGAACTCTCAGGGAGGCCAAAACAGGTCATGGTCCAATTCCAGCTCTAACTCCGGCAACAGTTCTGGCAGCTACGGGCGCCAAGGCCAAAGAGTCAAATACAACATCCCCGCACCACACAACATCCCTGCAGTACCTTTTTTAGGCCAGCGAGGCAGAGGGCAACGCGGACCCAGATGGCGAACACCACCACAATCCATGGTTGTAACACACAGCAGAGGACAGGCAACGATCCTTCCACCTCCCTGATTGTGAACAAATCATCCTATCAATTGACATGACCGGAGGAAGAGATCCTACAAAAGGGCCTTTCATTTATACCCACGGCCAGATACAACCCTTTTCAAACCCGGATTGAATGCAACCAACTCCTTTGGAAAATACATATTCAGCAATTTTTTGAAGAAAAATCTAATCCGCAAAAGTACGTCACTGGTCTGAGATCCCCCTCTCAGTTCTGCGTACCCTCAAGTGCCTACACGGCCGAATCTATTACCTTTGAGCAAGCACTTATGAAGAAACTTTCAGAAATTGAATCTGACATTCCCTTCGTCCACAACAACTGTACCAAAATCCAACTTGAAGCTCTCTCCGCCCTTGCCAAAAATCAAGCTATAACTATCAAACCGGCAGACAAAGGGGGAGCTATCGTCATTCAGAACACTAATGACTACACCAATATGGTGGAGGCCCTGGTCAGCGACACCTCAAGCTGCCACCTCATTTGCAGCGACCCAACAGCCTCCTTGCAGGCCTTGATAGCACCCATCATTGAAGAAGCGGAAGCAGAAGGATACGTGAGCTCAAGGGAAGCAGCGCTCCTGATTCCCTCGCATCCAAGGACTCCAGCCATGTACGCCCTACCAAAAATACACAAAGCCACTCTGCCCACGCCGGGCCGTCCCATCATCTCAGGGATCCAGTCGATCTTGGAACTTTTATCCCAATAAATAGACTTTTTCATTAAGGACAAAATTCTGAAAATGCAATCCTATGTCAAAGACTCTACAGCAATGCTCATTCTCCTTGACTCTTTGCAATTCAACCCAGAACTTGACTGGCTAGTTACCATTGACATCGAGTCTCTGTACACTAAGATCCCGCAACAGGAAACTCTCACCATGTTAAAAGATCTTCTGGACTCATGCATTGACCTTCATGAGGTACCCTCAACCTTCATATCCTCCTTGGCTGAAATAGCCCTCACGAAGAATTATTTCATGTTCAACGATCAGTTCTATCAACAGGTCTCTGGTACCGCCATGGATGCCACCTTCGCACCTAGTCTGGCCAATCTCTGTGTCAACTCTTTCGAGCTCCAGCATATATATCCACCAACCAATCCTTTTCGTGATAAATTGCTTGTTTGGCGCCGGTACATAGACGCCATTTTCGTCATCTTTAGAGGCTCCAACGAAGAACTCCTGGCATTCCACGAATGGCTCAATGCACGCAACATCCATTTGCATTTCACCATGGAACAAGATAGAAGAAAAACCCACTTTCTTGACCTAGCCATTACGGCCTCACAAGGCGGGCTCATCTCCAAAGTCTACCGCAAGGACACCGATAAGAACTCCCTACTTACATACTCGAGTTACCACTCACAATCTCTCAAAGACAACCTACCGTTTGGACAATTTCTGCGTTATCGACGCCTCTGCAGTAGGATGGAAGACTACACTGCGCAGTCTAAAACTCTTAAAAACCAACTTGTCCAGCGGGGTTACCCGCAGAGGATTGTCCACAGTACGTACAGAAGGGCCAGATGCATCCCACGCTCGTGCACCCTTGAACAACATCAAAAGGACACAGATGCCACAACCATCACGGCAGTACTAAGCTACTCCCCTCTACTTAACAAAATCAAAAAGGAAATCAAGTCCTTATGGCCTATCCTGAACACTGGCACATCCAACATGCCTATGCCGCGTTTTGCTCTCAAAAGAAGACGCAACCTGAGGGACGCCCTCGTTAACACAGTGCGCCCAGATGCCGATACTGCCACAAACACACAGGTCACCCTATGGAACCAGACCCATCCCGTGGGTCACAGTCCCTGTGGCTTGTGTTCAATGTGCACCCAGACGGCTCGGAGCACTACTCTGGACATCGGCTGGACCACTCCATGGGTTCAGAAACTCTTCACTAACTGTAATACCAAAGGAGTTATATATATGATCACCTGTCCGTGTCACTTGCGGTACATTGGGATGACCGCCCGAGAAGTAAAAAAACGGATGATTGAACATAGATCTTGCACCCATGGTTCCCCATTTCCTGGCGGAAGGCCATACAGCTGAGTCTTTCCAATGGACCATCTTAGAAAAAATCAAGCGCCCAAAGCGAGGAGGCAATTACCACGCAATACTCTTCACCCAAGAACAGAAGTGGATTTTTCGCTTGAACACATGCAAGCAAGGGTTGAATGAAGCAATGCAGTGGCAAGAACTTGCAGTGTTACATCATTGAACTCTGACATCTCTCGAACCACTGCCCCTGGCAGATGGACCTGTGCGATGAACCGGACAACACATGATGCACTTTCACCTTTGAATTTTTTTTCGTTTCCATCAAATAATGTTTTTCTTTTCCATTCATCTTCTCCATTCGTAGTCACTTTTCTTTTCACCTGTTTGATTTTTCCATTAATTTTTTCTTTTCTTAAGAAACCTTTTCTTTTCTTTGCTTCATTTCTCCTACGTTGTCCCATTTATTTTGCTTCATTGTGTATTCCATACACAACAGCTTTTGTTTTCTTGTGCTCCTCTGTCCCCCACCCCCACCTTCCCTTTTCTTTCTCTTTTCCACTTTGCGCCCCTACCCTATCACACCCCCCCTGTTCTGCCTTCTCGCCCCCCGAGCCTGCTCTGACCCTGCACCACCATCTGGCAGCCCATGGGGTACAGGGACCCCACATCCCCCTGCACAGCCCCCGCACTTGACATTCATTGCAATCTCTATCCAGAGGAGCTTTCCCCCCTCCCCTTTCCCGAGCTCACGTCAATACGAGCTCCAGCCCTGCAGCAAACACACCCACTGATGCATGTGCCATGATTGGACAAGCGCAGCCCACACACCCGTGTGGGCCGCGCTATGATTGGCCAAATGACGGCTGACACACCCGCCATGTGGCAACCCCTGATTGGCCAATGCGCCTGTGACAGGGTGTTGCCACGCCCCCTTGCCGCATCACACATGGCACTTAACAACCGCTGCGGCTGCTCACTACCCCTACAGCGTTGGGACTTAGCAGGCTGCAGCGGTTGTGTCCGCCCTGAGTCTTTCCAGGTATGTGATCCCCTCCCTCCATTCAGCGCCGCCGTCTGAGCACAGGCGCATCCAGCCTCTCACCGCTCTGCCACCTCTGCTTCCATCTACAGGCACGATCCTGCAGAGAGCACATTTCCGCTCCTAGCGGACCTCCTGGACAGTACAGCAACCCTACCCAGGTAGGCTCTTGCACTTGGTATCTCTTTAGCACATCCCACGGCCCCTGCCCCGCTCCTCCCCACCTCCCCCCCCTTCCACCTCCACTTGGACAGCTTCTTGCCATGCATCCCACTTCCTTTCCTTCTATTCTCACCTTTGTCCTCCCCCACCCTGGCGTTTATTTGTCTACGCCTTAGCCACCATTGTAGTGGTTTTTGCTCTAACCCAGTAAGTGAGCAACCCCTCCTTTTTTATGACAGCATTACTTGCTTTGTAACAGGTTCTCGAGCTGTGTTCTGGATGCATCATTGTTGCAACATTGCGGTAAGAGGTCCACTCTTGCCCTCTATGCAATGTGTTTTTTGTGTCTCCTACTCCAGGATCCCCATGCAGTCTGCCACCGCTGCCCTACTATGAGGACAGATACTATTCAATAGCACACGAAGATTGAGCTTGTCCTGAAGAAGATGGTCGTTAATCACTAACAAACCATCGAAACTGGTTGACCTGACCTGTTGTGGCTCCACCACAACATTTTATGATACCCCCAAGATCAACAGGGGCTACTGCACGAAATTGCACTAAAAACCCAGAAAGCATGGGTTTTTCAGCACATCCCTTAGTTAGTGGGACAGTGCGTTTTTAGTAAAAACTTGTTATCACGCAATCCACACTTTGGGCAAACATCCATCTGCAAGGAACTTTCGAGCCACCAGGGTGAATAAATCATAAGGAAATCCCGATGCCTCTATTTTTGCACTTGTCATCCCTAGTCCTTTAGGTCCAAGACCACGAGATTTAATCCCCCTCTCATACTTTTTTTTTATATAACAGTGCTGGTTGCCCGACCCCCTACCCCCCTCCTTTTTCTCCCATCATCTGTCAGGCTGTTGGTGACTCTAACCACACAAACTAGCTAGACTGCCCTCCAGTCAGGCAGTATGTCCATCACCGCCTGTGGTTAGATATCCCACACGACACCTCCCCCTAACCCCCGGCTCCCCACCGGTGGGGCCCGGGTGTCTCAACAGAGCACCAGATCAGCTTCCTATCCTGTGTCCAAGTGAGCAGGACTATCGCTCAAGCACTACCATCAGTTGTTCTGTCTTGCCTTGATTGGCAAGCTGACACATTTTTTCCCCAGCGAACCGTCCCTTGTGTACCAGGGTAGATACAGGCTGATCCATTCAGTCTAGCGTGTGTGCAGCTCTGGACATCTAGGGCCATCACAGACCTATCGAGTGGCTGAATGCCACTTGTCCATTTAAGTAGTGGAAACCCCTGTGTCTGGGCCGGGCAAGGTTGCCTGTTTTCAGACAAATAAAGCTACTGGCTCCACTCCTGGTGGTGTAAAGAAAAAAGGTTCCACCAGAGTAGAGGAACAAGACCAGGACACACAAATGGCAAAACTTGCCTGTGGAGTTCAACTGAGAGTTAAGACAGTTTCCAAGGGTGAAATGATTTAATTTTGGGTTGGTTACGAAAAACAATAATATAGTCATCACTTTAAACAGTATACAATTTACCCACCAACTTCATTGATATACATAATGGTTAACAAGACTTAAAAAACACGTACATCTAATTTCATGGGTTTTCTTAGTGAATATGCGTGATCATAATAAATACACTATGACAATCAAGTTGGATTCCTTAATAAGACAACTGGAACAAGTTGGTGTGTCCTAATGTGTCTTCTTGGGTGTGGTATGGACCCATACAGATGGTCTACTGTGAGTCAAGCCGAATGAATGCAACTATGCTTTCCTGTAATCTGTGTGCCCTGGGTGACAGAGAAGGAGGTCTGGGCAAAAGTGTCCTGTCTCATTATAGAACCAACAGGACTACATTATAGGATTGGAGCCCATACGAACTTCCAGAGCAGGCCGGCCATCTGGTCCTTCCATTCATTCCTTTGGCCAACTACCAGATGGCTGGCCTCGGAGAGTGTCCACTGGTAATGCAATGCATACCAATGGGTCCAGGTGGGCAGGGCTCATGGCATACTGGCAAAGACCACCCCTCTGCTCCGTGGCCTCAGGAGGCAACACACAGGTGGTTTTGGGGGGCTGCAGGCCCTTGGCGGGGTTGGCCACTGCTGAATGCATGTGATGCATGCATAAGGTTGACCCACCATTCAGAGGGCATGGTGGGTCAACCATTCCTCTCACGTTTCCCAGTTCCATGCAGGACTCATTAATCCAATCCTTGTTTTATTCTACACTGCATGCCTATGTGAGCGGGCGAGGAGGTTTTACAAGCCCATTTTAAGCACATCTCCATCCAACAACATATAGCAACTTGCACCCCTGACAGTTCGACCTGAAAATATAGAACACGTACATCCACCCATTGCTGAGGATCAAGCAGCAATGCTGTTGCTTACAGCTCCAACACATGCCATGATGACTTGCCATGTATGGCCTCTCATGCAGTGGTCTGATAGATCACAATGCCGTCCGTTAAAGTCCAATGCACCAATTTGCCATTACCATAACATCCAGAAACATGTATCAGTTTCAGCTGCTGAGTGTGGATGATGCAATAATCATTTTCAATTGAGCAACCCATGGAGGAGTTTTACATGTCTGTCACATGCCTGCAACCTCGCTACCTAGCAACTATTCCTGTTTGAGTCTTTGCTGTCAGCAACTCACATTGAATTCACGTGAGTAGAATTTCTCACCAAGAACTGACAGAGGACATCCCTACATGTGTCCACTTTAAAGACATGTGCCATCACATATGCTTAGTATTCTCATGCAGCTACATGCCAGTTAAGAATTGTGCAGCACACATGCTGTGTACAGAACCGACTTCCTCAAATCTTGCATCTCCATGCAGGACACAGAAAATCTGTAGAGAGGGTCACCCTGTGGGTACTCACCAGCAGCTTGTATCTGTGCCTGAGGTCAAGGATCTAGGCGTGGGCAGCCGGATAAATCCTTGCCAGGACCCTGTACCTTTAAGGTCCACTAGGTGCAAGAGGGTCCAGCCTGCAGAGCAGGACAATGCAGCACCCCACGAAGAGGCACATGTAAAGGAAAATGGGTCACCAAGAAAGAAGTGCTTTTCAGAGGAGGCGTTAACAATCCTCACTGATTATGTTGCTGAACGCCAGGTAGAGCTGTATGCTTGGTCTGGCAGTACCATTTCTCTGACCCAGCGGTGGAGGATGTGGCAGGACATCACAGACCACATGAAGGGCTGTAGCACGGAGAGGCACACTGTGCTAGAGATCCACAAGAGGGTGGGGGACCTCATGTGACAGACAAAGGAGATGTTTGGAAGCAACGTGGCCTCGGGCCAGTCTACTGGAGGCAAATCACTACCCACGGATGAGCGGACTCCATTTGACGAGGTCGCCAATGGACTCATTATCAGTAAGCAGTTGGTTGGCATGGGGGGCATGGACACCTATGCAGCCACATCAGGTGAGTGCCATGTGTGCATGTCATATGTTATTCCATCTATGCATGATGCTGTGAAATGTGGTACAGTTGCCGGGGTCCTCCTCACCTATCCATGGGTACTATCATAATGCTACCATGGTCACTTCCATCACATGTTGTGCATTCCATGAGGTGGGTGCATTGTGTCTGTGTGCAGTTGAAATTGACCTCACATTACACATCACAGCATACAGAGTTTCACTTTCCTGCGAGTGGACATGGATGAGCGACAATGTCAGTGCAAAGATGCATGAGAGTCTCTGCCAGACAGGAGTTGCAGTGGCTGGCCAAGAGATGTTTGAGTGATGTACATTACACATTTGGAGTGTAAGTGGTTCAGTGGCTATGCAAGTGCACACTGGACATGCTCATGTTGCACTCTTCTCACACATGGTTGAGACGTTTGTGAGCATGGCTAACCATGCATCTGGCCAAGGGCAACATGATGATGAGGGTCATGGGAATTATGGCAGCTCATTTGCCTGCATGCAGGTTTGTTCAGCAGAAGGAGGGGCAACACTTTGACATGTTGCAAGCAGACATGGAGCAGAGTAAGGGTGCAGTAATGATCAATAGACCTCCATCCATCCACTGGTGGGTCTTCCACTCTCATACATGTCTGTATGTATATTCTCCTACTCCTCCAAATCATGGCATGTTGCAGGGCCGAATATAAACCAGCATCGTTGCACTAGTCATTGGAATGTCAGTCATATGTGCTTTTTCAGGTCACAGTGCTCTCAGTTCCAATGTGTAATGTATGTGTGGCTGGTCCTATTGTGTCTGTATGCATTGTCATTCACAAGTACATGTTCTGCCACGTAGTAATGCCTCTGTATATTGTCCAGATGCCATGGAGCTCCTTGAGGTTCTTGAGCCTGCTGAGCCTGAGGAGGAGAGCCAGGAGACCATGGCCCATTCAGTGGGAATCCAGGTTCTCAATGGTGTTTTCAGTGTTTGCAAAATTGCCTTTGCCCATAATGGATCTAGCAATAGAGGCTGGTGTCAATCGGAGGGTAGCTGACCGCCAGTCAAATACTCTGCACTCATTGTGATGGCCCAGGCTTCAGCATCGCCGGCTTGGTAGGGCCTGCACACATGGTGCATATGTGTCTGCTGGACACTTAGTGTGTGAGGAAGAGTTGCTGTGTGCAAGTACCCAATGGTCGAGGTCCTGCAGGAGATGGCCAGGGCCATCTATCGCCTGGCTGAACATGTCATTACCTCAACTGCTGCACACTCTGCTGAATAATTCACGCGTTGCGCCAGGCGGGGTAAGAACACATGCCACAACTAAGGCAGGCGATTAGCAAGGATGGTTAGGCTCTAAGGAAATCCCTGCATGATGGGTTTTTGGCCTACAGGGACCACCAGCATCAAGACATGGAAGCCCACAGAAAATGCCTGCAGGCATAGATGTTGGCTTAGAAGGAATCCTGACATGAAGACATGGAAGCCCAGTGCTAATGCGTGGAGGCAGAGATGTTGGCATTAAGGCAATTGTGCCATCAAGACAGGGATACCTTGAGGCACAAGTGATCTCCACCATGAAGAGCCAACTTTCTTTAGAGAATATCTCATTATACAGTTGGAGATGTCAAGAGTGAGCATGCATAATGACTCTGTGGCCACTTGTAATGTACATCACCGGTACCTAGTAGCGATTTGGACCCTCATGCAAGCATCCCTCTCACAAGTGGTCATATCAAATGAGAACCAGTCTTTGGTACTGTGTGGTCAGAGTACACCCGTAAATCCACCACAGGATGGTGATCCTAGTTGAACCATGGAGGGGTTTCCTTTGGCCATGTCAACAAACACCCCTATCCTCTAGACAACTCCACCGCCCATGGAGGAGGTATAGGTTTTGATTAGTATTTGGTGTACCTTTGTGGACCCCCCCAAAAGGTGGAATATTTTTGTGTATCTTTTGGGATTGTTGCCCCCATCGAGAGTTGGCTGTTTTGTTTTGTAACCCCGTCCAAGATGGACTATTTTATTTTGTCCTCATCCAGTGTGGACTGTATTTGTTTTTTCCCCATCCAAGGTGGACTCTTATTTGTGTCCTTGTCCAGAATGGCCTCATGTCTGGGCCATTGCCCTCTCATGGACATTTCGAGCTGGAGTACTGGACATGCGGCCATGCTCAGTGGAGACAACAGATGTAATGTTGTGGGCTGCTACAGCCTCCCACATACGGGTGCACATCCCTTACTACATTGATTTTTAAATATGTAGTCTTTATGACTGACTCCTTCAGTTGTTACAGGTATCGTGCCTCACCCAGTGCCCACACTCCCTGAAAGGACCCCCCAGCACCCCATTTCCACATTAGTCCACATCCCCTCAGCTAGAAACTGGCTCTCCTTGCACCAATGCAGGGGCCCAGTGTTAGATTGAGATGGTGAGGGATTCACAGCACCAAAGCTGTACCCGGAGGTATGGTTGTGCACTATCAATCTTGTTCATGGCTGGTGACATATGCACCCCAATAGTGGCATGTTGGGGCACACTAAGGGTTTGCATGAATGATGTGATTTGGTGATGTTTGGGTGACAGTCCCTGTCACTGAAGATGTGAGGCAGCCAACATGTCTGAGGTTGTGCACTGTCAACCTTGGTCATGGAGGGTGACCTATGCACCCCAATAGTGGCATGTTGGGGCACACTAAGGGTTTGCATGGATGATGTGATTTGGAGATGTTTGGGTGAAAGTCACTTTCATTGAAGATGTGATGTGGCCACCATTTCTGAACGTGTGCATGTTTCCTTGATCAGCTATGCATGTGCTCTGGGTTTCTGGTTGCACATCCACAACTTTCTCCTTGGGATGTTCCTGTTCACATGCTTTTGGTGGGAGCTGATGCAGTAGCATAATGTTTTGTGTGGCATTTGATTTGCACTCCTATCATGTCAGCCTTTCATGCTGCCTCCTGCCATGTGTCATGTCCAGTGGCCACTCCATGATCATGGCATGAACTGGCCTGTTGAGTACTCTGGTGATCTCAAGGTTGGCATTTGTACACTGGGCCTCGTTTTTGGGGTGATTCAACATTTTCTAATGGGAATTGGGTTGGCATTGTAGTTGAACTGTGATATGGGGGCTCTTTGTGTCTCATTTCCATGGCCTCTGTTGTTTCCAGGTCCAACCCTGTCTTTGTTGCATGGGCATGCAAAACACCTTCATGTCCCTTTCTTGCATAAGTGGATGATCCAATTCACATGTATGCATGTGTGTGATGCGTGTAGTGGGCAGTGCATTGCTGATGGTGTGCATGTGTCGGATTCTAGTATGTCGTTAGCATGTGTTATGTGTCATGTTGCTGATGTGTTCCTATTAATACGGCCAAGAAATGTTGAGGGGGAGGGTTGTGTTACGGAACCATTTTATTTATATGTGTTTATCCTGTGGTGGCTACTGTGCTTTCTGTTATTCCTGGAGAGCATCTTCATGATTGGACGTGGGACATACTGAGGTATCAGAGACATGCATCTGGAGGGGTGGCTGCGCAGCTGATGATCTTCCCCATTGAGGGAGCAAGTACATGGCAGTGGTGGGTGAAGGTGAGCAGGTCCAGCAGCAGTGGTGCAGAGGGAGACTTCATGAAGATGGCAATCAGGTGAGCCTTTTGTTGCAGTTGTTGTATGCCACACAAGGGAGCACATGGATGGTGTCATTGCACCTGGGGATGTCTTCACTCTGTTATGGTAATTTACCTGTTCTGTGTGGAGGTGAGCAGGCCCATCGGCATTGGTGTGAAGGGAGACATCATGAAGAGGGCAGTCAGGTGAGCCCTTTGTTGCAGTTGGTGCATGCCACTCAGGGGAGCACATGGTATGGTGACATTGTGTCTGGTGATGGCATCAGTCTGTTTAGGATGTTGTGCCTGTGACAAGGATTCTGTTATGTACACTTGCTATGAGTGTGCAGGTGGTTTCTGAACTTGATGTGATGAGTGTTGATGGGGTGGCATTGTAGTTTTCGTGTTATGGGGCACATTCTCAGGATGTTTGTATGAACAAGCTGGTTTGTCCTGATTGCATCATTGAAGGGCATCAGGGATGTGAGTTCCCAGTGTGTGATCCACAGAGGTTGCAGTTCAGGTGAAGTATGTTTGTGCAACCTGACTACATGTGCCCTGTCCCTGTGCTCTTTGGCCTACTAAACTTGTTGTTTTTGTTCTTGTTGTGCCCTTAAGCCCAAGGGTCAATCGCCGCGCAATACAAATCTATTAAAGTAAAGTAAAGAAAAGTAAGGGACTGGGTGCTGCCTGTTGATGATGGCAATGTCCCTCTGTCGAACGGAAAATCATATTGTGCCTCCTATACTATATGAATATATGTATATTGGCCTACACCAAGCTGTTTATAAGCCACTTGCGGAGAAATCCGGGTTGCAAGGTCTTGACCTTAGATCAGTGTAAACCGGCATTTTAGGTCCATCTGCCATTTTAGATTCTCCCTCTAAAGTCACCCTGTGTACTAAAATGGTGGACAGTGTCATTTTGAATGTAACATGGCCGTCTTGACCTCTGTACTGTATACAAACTAATGTGTAACTTGCCTGCAGGCCACATGTTGGGGTCATGAACTGAGACCTTGTCCTTCGCTGACTTGTGTGTAGAGGATTACCTGCGCCAATGAAGCTAATCCACAAACACATGTTAAACACAATATATTCAAATACCGAAATGTGAACACTTGTTTGACCATATTGTACAGAAATGTTTGAGAAGGCTTAACGAGGAATCCTAAGTTATACTGTTGCCATTGTGATTTGTTAGTGAATGTATTAATGATAATCCCTAAATGTATAGATGCATGACTCAGCACGAACCCTATATCTGTGATGTATTAACTTGTATTAACTTGCAGGTGGGTTGAACATCATGATTTCGAGAGTATGAAAAGTGTGACTATTATAATGTACAGTCGCACTCACTGAGCACACCGAACCAAGCTGGAGTTCGCTTTGTTGTACTGAGGACCGATAGCTATCTGTTGCAATGTCCTTTGAAACTGTTCAGTATAAAATAAAGATCTTTGTATTTTCCTTTGTAACCCGCGTTTGGTGTATTTCCTTTTGGGGTACTCAGCCTTGATATTTCCTTTTGTTTTCACACCTCCTGCAGCTGTATGCAATGACGCCTGGCAATATTGTTCAGGACACAACATGCCATGATGTTCTTGCATACTACAGGGGGTGCACATAGTAATACGCCACCGGAGTGGTCAAGGGTGTGGAAGAGTGACTTGAGCACTCTGAATGTGTTCTGCACTATGCCGCTAGCAGCTATATGTGCTATATTGTAGCTTGCCTCACCTAGGGTGGCTGGATTCCTGATGCCTATCAACATGAATGGGGAGAGTGGGTAGAGACACTGTCCCCTGCAAAGTGAGAAATGTATGTTTTTTTATTTAATTTTTTTAGCATTTATATAGCGCTACAAACCCTCAGGCATCTGAGCGCTGCTTATTATTACCCACGGTGTGTGGTGCACATTTATTGACCTCAGAAGGATGAAAGGCTGAGTTTGGTGCTGCCAGGATTTGAACCTGCGTCAGCAGGCTCTGCACAGATGTCAAAGCAAGCGCTCTACCCGCTGTGCTATCGGACCGGCTAATATTGTTAGCATTTATTGTCATTCCATGTGTTTCTGTGTGTCATGTCATTCCTTCTATGTGCATTATAGTTGATACCCACCAGCCAGGTGTTTCCAAACGTTTCCGATGTAAGGTGCTGGTATATGGGGGAATGGCGAAAGATGTAGCTGTCATATGTGCATCCTGGGCAATTCGCATTGACATGCATGATGTGTCCCTTGGCATCACAGATCAGTTGTGCCTTAATGGAGTGCTGATGTGCCCTGTTTCAATAGATGTTCTCAATCACTGGGGAGGACTGGAACACAACCTGTGTGCAGGTGATGGCTCTGAGTCATGTGGAATGTGTGCACAGAATTCCTTGCACACTCTCTGCCTTGCCTGCAGTCTGAATGGCATGTATATGTGCCTTTGCAAACATGCTATGATGCAGAGCAATATCTGGTGAAGGCAGCCGTATTGTGTGGGCTTTGATATGCCACCAATGATGGTAGTGGTATGCTGGAATGAACCAGTGGCCAGGAAGTGTAGGGCTGCTAGCACCTTGACAGAGGTGGCACAGATTATGCATCCTGTGAGCACATGGTGGGTGATGCTACGTCATTTGCCCACTCCTCGACCAGGTCTAATATAATATAGGGAGAGTAGTGGTATCCTATATACACCTCCTCATCTGGCATCCCAAATAGTGTGGTGTTTGGTAGGAAGATTCTGGCCGCCTCCTCCTCCATCCATGCAGTAGGATCAGAGTTATCAATGCAGGATCTGGCATTGTGGCAATCCTAAATTAGTTTGGGTTACATAGTGCTGTCTATACATGGCCTTTCATTGTGCTTTGTGCTTTGTGACAGGTTAAGTGTGGCGGTATGATCAGTTCCCTTAGGAGTGTGACGCATTGCGTGATATATTCGGTGAATAGGGTTGCTTGTATGGTGCCTCGCTCTCCACACCCAGGTTCTTCCTCATTTTCCCCATTTAATGAGGATTTTGCATGTTGTGCCCCCTATCTTCTACTATGCACTGGCCCTGCTGTGCACTGCACAAATCACTCCTGCACATCGAAAAGTGGGAGGGGCCAGCACAAAGTCTTATTTGTGAAATCGGCTTAATCCATTTTACATGGCACAAAGTTACTTTGTGCCATACAAAACATTTTGTAAATGAGTCACTTGCAGTGTATACTAAGCAATAAATCATGTGACCCTGCACTTAAGACCAATATTTCTGGGACCTCAAACATATTTCTCTGAGCTCAACAATATAGAAAATAGTTGAATCACATGTTTTATTTTCCCTTAGTCCTTGATGTAATTGAATCAGGGAACCCATATCAGAGAAAAAAAGAGATTGGAGAGAGCATACCAGTTGGGTGGAGGGAGGAGAAAAAAGTGTGGTGAGGAGGTGCTTCAAGCGTGTCTGTCCATTACACTTTGCCAACCATGATGAATCCCAGGCCATGTGGTAGATAGTCGGCAAAGTGGAAAAAAGGGTTATTATGTCAGAGGCTTTAAGAACCTTTTCTGGGAGAGTGTTCCAAATATGAATATTGTATGTTGAGTTAAAGATATGGGAAATTCACCCCAAGAATGGTGCCTGTTTTTTATAAAACACCTGGTTCCCAAGAGAGATAGAGTAGGAGGCATGCCTGGGGTGCAACGTGTTCTCAGACGTGAGTCGCAAGAGGTGGTGCTAAAAGAGAACAGCTATAAGGTCAAAGAAGCCATTCAGGAGTGCCAAATTGTTTGGTCTCATGATTAAGCCATTGTATTACCAGACGGGGTTGAAATCATTATTCACACTAGATCCCTGTTTTGGGCATCTCGGGGGTATGCACATCTCGAGTTGGCCAAAGTTGTCATGACCAATAAGAAGAGCACATTATTGCAACAATTTACCTGAGTATAATGAACCAATCACATCACAGTGTTTTCTGCTGACGGCACCATTAGGTAATTTTGTAAGGGGTTGTATTTAGATATGCACGACCACTGGGGTAATAGGGGATGTTTAGATTTGTGTATAGGTATCACCCAATGGGGGACGTGGGATGTTATTTAGAATAGGCGTGTCAAACGTGGTTTCAGTTTTCAGTTTACAGCACTAACTGACACTCCTGGCCATATTTGCATGTAATAATTTGATACCTTGTGCAGTGATTTTTTTATTGATCTTTTTTTGGTTTACCCTACAGTAGCCACATTACAAGGGGATGACCTGGATTTGGTACACGTTCCAAGGAAGGAGAATGCTGATGGAGATGTGCTCCCCAGAAAGGCTGGTGTTGCTCTGGTGGATGAGGAAAATGGTTAGAGGGTCTAAGATGAGCAGTAATACAGGACGTTCTAGTTTAGGGTGTCCATGATTGATGAAAAGTGTTGAAGGAATGTATGACGTCCTGGGAGAAAGAGAAGAGGGGTCAGTGGGAATGTAGAGAGAAAGAGGTAGAATGGCTTGAAGACAAGCAATTTAGAAAAGTTGGAGGTTAGCTGCATGTGGATGGAGAGCTCCTCTGGAAGTCGAATAAGCTGATTCCACTTCATGGAATGAGATGTGGGATATGGGACATGTGTCAGAATGGTCACATGGGAATGACCGAGACCAAATGGAGGGTGTGAGAGAACCATTGGTGGCCCTGTGTGTATGGTGAGATGGAAATGGTTAAACTGTATCTGACATGTTAAGAGATTGACAAGATAATTAGGGCGCATATACAACCCCTTTGCCGCACTGAAATGCTGGACATGGCATGGGGGTTTGATCCATTGGATGATGGGCAGAGAACATTTTGCTAGTTCTGTTTTATTTACACACCCAATGGGTAACATCAATGATGTGGATGAGTCCTACACGGAGATGGACGGGTACCATACTAAAATACTCACATATAATGGTGCCCAGCTCAACTCCTCAAACATGGACAGATGTCTGTGGAGTGGAGCATTGCAGGACATCCTATAATTATGCTGAGATCAGTTGCCTGAACAGCGTGGCCATAGGTGCTGTTCCCATGCAAGGAAGTCCTGGGATATTTGGGAGAGTGAGATCATCAATAATCTGGCGGCATACAGGTCTACAACTCACTCAGCTACACGCCTTCTGTACCCTTTGAGTTTCTACGTAGCAGAAAAGCCACCATGGTTGTGCAAATCCAGATATACGTAATGAGATCAGCAGGCTTTCATTCAGTTACAATGGGAGCAGAAGCTAACAGCACATGATGAAAATATATGACGGAACGAAATGTTGTAAGGAAGTGATGATTAACCCCATTCAGGGTCTTTCAGCCACTGATACGTTAATGTACCATAGCCTGCAGTAATACAGCCACATGTTTTCTAATTGCTGGTGAGTCCTCTCTTCCATGATTTAATTATGTCCATACCTAACTTCATTCATATAAGAACATAAAGATGAAAGAACAGGTCCGAAAATTCCAAAGAAGGTACAATTCTGACTGTCTTCCTCACATGTGGAGTAAAGAAACTACGGAGCTCCTGCAATCATCCACTGTGAGACTTCAATCGATGAATAACATATGGACTACACCATTTTAATGCACACACACAAGTATGTGTGCACACCTCTATGTACACAGCATGGAACCTTATTTTGCCTTTATGATATCAACCTTAATCTCCACCACTTACTTCATTGTAACACCATGAAGCTGTGTTGAAGCTTCTTAATATCGTCCACTCAGCATGCTTATAGCTACTTAACTGTAACATAACATAACATACCAGGCTTATTTATAGAGCACACATTCAGCCCCAGAGGGGTATCTTGGCGTTATTGACAGATAACAGATGTTTATTGTTGCCCAACTTAATGGTACTCATTATATCAACCTCAGAAGGATGAAGGGCTGGGTGGCCACGTCCGGATTCGAATCTGTGACCACGAGGTCATACACAGGGCCCTGTAGTAGATGCATTAGTCCACCGAGTCACAGACACGGCTATACAGTCGCTGGCACTCATCAACTCCTCCCCACTTCACAAAGAGCACAACTTAAACACATGGGCATTGAAAACCATCCACTCTGTATACTCATGTGTATATTCAGACAATTAGGAGTAATACTATATGCACTTCTTGCCATGTCCCGGATTTCTATTCCATACAAAAACCACCATCCACTAGTCAGTGCTCACTTTAAAACCTGGGAAAAGAAATTCAGACGAACCCCATGAATGTTCACTTTATACTGGGGCTTCGGGTTCGCTTCGACCTTTTAAAGAATAGGGCGACAGATGTGTGTTAAACTCACACTGATGAAATGTTGCTGCAAACCTCTGGCTGAAGAGGTCAGACCTTTTCCTGTCAGCACATGGCCAAATCAGCAAAACATAACATTAATGCAATAGGTCAGAAGGGCCTGGTTTTTGTGAAATGTGAAGAAAAAAAATATAAAACACATTTGTGTAATTTCTGGAGGGAAAGTAATCTAAGTGAGACAGCAGTGGTTCATGCATCAGGGAAGACCCTGGCACGCACATCACTTGCCCTGCACATGAACCATAGAACCAGAGAATGTATGTATTTATTTCATCTCGTTTCTAAATTCAGAACCCTCTTTTTTGTGAATATTTGCACAGTGGGAAAAATAGGGAATCGGAATGTAATAATTGCTTTGAAAGGAACTTTTTCAATAGGACACACCTTTTTTGGGCACAGGTGAGATGCACTAGCGAATCTCATCACTTGTGCCAACAAAGGTTTTGAATATAAGCCTTTAATGTAGATATTTGCAATGCATTGTTCCCGTCAGAGAGTTCATAACATTGTAACCCTACTTCACTGAATAGTATTGCTTTCAGGATCATCAAAGTCTACATCATGAATGTTTGACATATGACCGAACATGCCTCAGCCCTACTGACCTTTCTGGGGTCATTGACCTATAGCCATGGACTCTCCCTAATATTCAATACATAACCTCCGTATTCCTCATGGAAGCAAACTCGGCAAGATACAACTCAATACGCTCCTAAACCATTCCTCAGATCTATATACTATTCAGCAGACCATGTCTGTTGTGAATTCCCTATGCTGTAATATTATAAACCTCAATAATATTTGTACATACTGGAGAGGGGTATCTGTACTTCTGCCCCCTTTATAGTAGAGTAAAGGTACAGCAACCCCAGCAAGGCTCTCAATTGGGTAAAACATGGCGAGCAGCCCGGCTTAAGCTTTCAGAAGGTGATGCAGGCAGGTTCTTAAGTACAGTGTTTCCCCAAAGCCCCCACAAAGAAATCACCACACCTTCTGGTAGGTGATAACACAGCTTCTTTATATGAAATAGGCTTACTACCTCTACCATATATATACATTTAAATAATAACACTTTGTACTTGGAATACTTATTCAAAGAATGGCAAATGTACACTCTATGTGGTACCACAAAATACTTATTCCAGCAATAGTTGCACTAACTGCAGACAGTTTTAAAAAGGCATGCAGATTCTTAAGTGAGGTGTATCAGCAAAGAATAGGGAAGAAAGGCAGGTTAGTGGTGAACAGTGGCAGTATACTTTCTTTTAGCTAGATAGATAATTCTGAGTGAGGATCTCCCCACCTGGGCAACCTGTAATGGAAAAGTTAGGGAGTAACGTATTCTGTCTTTTACCGCTGTGTCCAATAATGTTCAATAACCTTGTGCATTCTTTATAAGGTTCCAACACCCCAAAGCACCTGAGAGGCCACAGGAGAACATGATCCAAGACTACTCTGGGACCCCTGAGGCTAGAAGATGCTTTTCCTCCTCACAGTACCTTTGGTGCTTTGGCAGGTGAAGTGGCAGAGTTTCTTGGCTTTACTTGATGATTCTCTCTGAGGATGGACCCCCTTTGGAAGAAGGAGCCACTGGGATGTTGAGTTCAAAAATAAAAAGGAATCAAAATCTTTCTGTAGTCCAGCAGTTTTACTCTTCATGATGCTTTCAATGATTTCTCTGACTGGGGCAACGGGTGCATAGGTCAGTTTTGGTGTCGGGTTTAAGATGTATGCGGTTATCTGACTTTCAGTTCTTTGGTGCTGCAGCACAGATGTCTGGATGGCTTCTGGTGACCTGGACTTGACCACTGGAGTGGATCTCGGACCCTCACCAAGTCTGGACATTGGGACGTCTTTGTTAGCTTCTGGTGGCCGGAACTCACAGACAGACCTTTGACTGCACCAAACGACTCTGGGCTCTTTCCGGCGGGAAAATGTGGTCAGTGATGATGGCAAGGATGTCCTCTCATATTTTCTTAGGCAGAATGCAACTTTCTCAGCTCCGGGTGTCCAGCAGCACTATGCCAGGGTAACTCCTCTTCTGGGCGGTAGACAGCAACGCTTCCATTGGTCAAGAAACACACCTGAAGACCATGGTGTGTGCTACATTGACCTACTCATCAGAATTCCCATCCATAACCAAGCTGCGCTTCTACAGTCAACAGAAAAATGGCTGCGCTGGCTCCTTGGAGCACCATTGCATCAAAACTGCATCTGTCAGCGACAAAAGGATGGCTGAACCATCTTGCCAAACACCTATTGGACGAGTTGGAACAGGGAGCACACCGAGAAAAGTGCCAGACTGTGTTCTTTTGTGCATCAAAAGAGGCGAATTGAAAAAGACAGCGCTGCTCAGCTGTTTTGAAAAGTTCCCATTGCAAAGGGAATATTTTACACTAAAAAGGATGCTCTCGTGATGCTATTTTCATCTAATCCATATCACATCGCTTTTATCAATAAGGCCCTGCCATGCCCATCCATATCCACATTGTGCTTCAGCAGAAGAGAGCATTATCCTTGAATGACAGGCTAATGTCAAGCCAAATCTGGGAAATCCAAGAAATGTCACTTTCAGCCGTGTGAGAAAACGCTTAACTTTTGGGTTACAAAAGGTCAAAAATCAAGGCTTTAAAGAAATCCTAGCTCTATGGGCATATGTCAATTTCAGTGAACCTGTGGCTTGAAAAAACGGCTGGATAAAAGAAACTGAATAGGGCTACAAAACAATATTGGGAAGCCAGATGGAAGATGAAAAAACAATTTAAAAAAGAAATCCTAGCAGCGTTCAATGGGCTTTTGCAACCCAAAAGAAAATGCCTGTTTTAAAAGTACAATGTTGAATAAAAACGTGTCCTTGTCTAGCAATGTAAAGGGGGTTTTGCTGGGGAAACAGATATGGGATGTTTTATTCAACAGGCTGTTTTTGATTCAGAACAAAATAAAGGAATTAAAATGCATTGGCTGATTTTGCAAGCTCGAGAACAGGTCTTTCTGCTGGCTAAACTGAGGCCTTCCCCCAAAAGGAGCCACCATAAACTTCAGGGACACATAAGTGATAATTGATAGCTTGGAAAACTTTGAATAGGACCAGAAGGCCGCATGTCACAGGCTCATCAGACATTTGTCTGGGAAGAGGCCTCTTACAATAGAGATTCTGGGACACCAACCTGTGAAGTGGCAATAAACATTGAATCCAACTGGGAAACCCCCATGGCCGCCCTGGGCTGAAATGACAGTTGGTGGTAGCTGAAAAAAAAAATGGGCCTAGTGAAGGACAAAGAGCAGCCCCATTTGCTTCAAAAGACTATTTTGATTAATACACGTTTAAGACTTTTATCTTTTTAACAGGACATCCCAGAAACGTAAAAAGTTAACAGTATAAATATAGTTTTGTGGTTTTTAATTTAAGACGTTGTAGCCTTCACTGCGATATTGGGAACAGAAATCGCTGAGAATTTCATATTCTAACGAAAATGTACATGCTACCACTTTGAAATTTAATACTGATATGCCTAATAATAATCTATGCACATGTATAAAGTTATAGAATTTTAGGCCAAATATTTCTTACTAAAACGATGAAAAAGTGTTAAACGGATGAAAAAAAGTCTTCCAAACTGGAAAATTGGACTGGCATGCTCTGCGTAAAATATGTAATCTGCCCATGTGATTTGTTGAAGTGCCACAACTGTATAAATGTGTAAATTATGTTAAGACTGACTTTTGGCAAAATGGTCTGTGGGAAGGCTTTGCACGTCATAAAGCCCAACTCCATAAACTAAGTCACCTCCTAGAGGAGGCCATTAACATTGGTTGCCCTATCCAGATCTTGGGGGTAGGCCTAGCTCAGTTCTGCCCACGAATCATTCTATGATGTCACCGTGTCTTATAAATAAGGGTGGCTGACAGAACTCTCGACACACTCTCACCTGAATTTGCAGTGCCTGCATATCCTGACATTCCGGATCCACCTTTGCAAGATTCCAGACTCTACTGTAAGGCCAAAGCATAGCTGATCCTATCCCAGCAAGGCCAAAGCATAGCTGATCCTATCCAGCAAGGCCTTGATCCCGAAATCCCACTAAAAACCCCATAACAAAATCCCACTAACTTCAGAGAGAAAGGGGAAAGACGGCTGAACCCGCTTTGTGATTCTTCAGTGCCGCCTGCCTGCCCTGCTTACCTGCTCCATCCCGCTGAGGTGTCACTTTGCCGTGACCAGACCTTTGCCCAGATGTCTTTTGCCAGAAGAGCCCGCTATCCGCTGACCCGAGCCTTGGAGTCCAGAACCTGGTTGGCTGTAATCCCAAATCCAAGAACAGATTGTGAGTTATTCCCCTCCTATAGCAATCCATAGCCTACCCCATCTTGATACTTTGTCTTTCTTCTCCTCTTTAATTAATCCTATCCATACCCTGGTAATTTGTCCAAACCTGTAAGAATTCTCTGTGCACCCTGTATTTGTTTCTAGTGTTAGTGAAATTCTTTCATTCACTAATTTAAATTAATTCCCACATAGATCTGAACGCAGGGTGAAAGGCTTAAGTTGCAAATTAACCTGGGATCGTACTTTGTCTTTCTTTAACAATCTAGTCTTAATAATCTAGTTTAAGTAAAACTTTTCCTTTCATTCCAAACCGATTTGCTCTTCTTAATTGCTTCATTTTACCAAAACTGAACCTCCCTTTACCTTGAAAATCTCATCCAGTTCTTCAGCTATAGTCACTCTTTCACATTCATATTGTCCCTGGGATGTGCTTTTATCACCCTTCCCACAAGCCGCATTCCGATTTTGTATATTTCACCCATCTTTTTTAAAACCGTTATGACATTTAAAACTGAAAAAAAACCATGTAAATGCAACTTTTCCACGTGTGATTTCAACTGCAGTGGGTTCTAACTTTCACATTGCTTTTTAACTGTATGTCTGTTGTGATACCTTGCCTTATTGTTGCTAGTGATATAACATCCCTGATACTGTGATAAAAGTTATATATATCATTATATAACCACACATATAATTAATTATTTGTTAAAATCCGAGTGTCATTTTAGGCCAAAAGGGTTTAAAATCTGTTTTTGGCTCTTATTTTGTGAGGGAAGGTCAGATTTTGATTCTGTTGGTTGCCTCATATTCCTGACTACCTGCTGCTTCTTTCTATCCAGAATTAGAGTAATTGTGGGTTGAGGGAACATTGCAGGGGTGAAACCTTAATTTGGGTGCTATCTCTCATAATTGAAAAAGTGCTCCTATTTAATTGTGCTTTGGATATGTTTTTGTAGTAGTAGTGTATTTCAGTAGTTTTCATTGTAATTATCACCCCGTGGTGATTGCTGCCCAATATAGAAATGTGTGTGATTTCTTTGAATTTTAAAATAAATAATTATTGCATTCCCACCAACCGGCCAGGTTCATGGTCCATTGTGACCCGGGGTATTTATAAAAAGGGGGTGTGAGATGGGTGGTGTGCCATCTCAAATTGAATTTGAAGAAAATTAAGAGAAAGCATTCCAATTGTGCGCTATATCCTAGCCTAAAACCAAGGTGTGTCGCCCGATCGAATCCTTCACAATGGGCGACACCAATGGATGTCTTCGTCTGGAGATGTCTGGGCACTCCTCTTCAGGACTTTGAAGACCCCTTCTCTGGAGGGTAGGAACATAGGACTGGCTTCCAGGATACTTCGATGTAGAGCAGCAGGTTGCACGATAATCCCTCATAGCTCGGGGAGAGGTCTCCTTTGCAGGTCCTTTCTGGATCAGTCCTTGGGAGACATGACCGCTTTCAGATTACATTAATGAAATGGAGCAGCAGACTTGTCTTCCAGCTGGGCTTCAAGGAACAGCTTATTCTTGCTTCAGCTTTGACTTCAGCTTCTGAAAAAATTGGTAAGTGAGAGGTCCCCAGTTATACACATCTGTCCCTCTTCACTCTGGCTGAGCCAGGCTCAGTCTGCCAATCACACAAAAGTGCATTCATGCAGGCAGGCAATCAGGCTCACAGGCATTCAGGCCATTCACTCCACCCAGACACCCATAATAAAGAATGTTGATAAGGACATGTACCCAGCCTTTCAGCACACTACGCTGTGTTAATGTCAGTTTCATTCAAGGCTGTATAATTCATTGTGGTGTTAAAGTATATTTGACATAATACAGCCTAATAATGAACATTGGCCTAAGCGCATTAGCATCGCACTGAAAATCGCATTTGAATGAACCTGAATTAGGCTGATTACGCCACCATTTTAGAATCATCCGCCATTTTGTTTCCCTCCCGTTTCTTCCTCATGTTAAATTTTGTGTTTTCGGCTCCAGCAGAGAAAAATGAACTTTGTACAGTGTCAACATAGATAAACATGTCGAGGCTGCTGAAAGTGGACTGTTTCTCCTGCACTAAGAAACTTTGGAGCTAAACAATAGTTGAACTGAAAAGTAATTTAGATGTTGTCTGTATCAATAGCATCATCCTCATGCAAACAGTGAACAGAATGGTGAATAGCTAAAACCGTGTACCTTTGCAGAAATCTTTGTGATCCTTCCTTGAAACTGGACTAAATTTAAGCTTGAGACCAAACGAAAAACCAACAGGATTCAGTAAAGCAAAGAATATTACCATTGTATCATATGTGCAGAAAAACATGTCTAGTGTTTGAGGAAAACATTGAACTATGTATAGTTGTTTGAATCTGTATTAGTCATGTGAACCGGCTACAAACCCTTAATGAATATGCAACTTTAAGAGGGGTTGGACGATGTAACCGGGACTGTGGAAAATGTATATAAACCTATGTCTTTGTAATGTCCAGCACTCTCCCCCCTCACGGTGTCTGCTGGTACACACTGCAAGGCGTTGAGAGCAAGATAGCTATCTGCCACATAAAATGTACATGTACTTTTGAACTTGTGACTGGCGTATTTCATTTTTTGGTGTTATTAAGCCTTGATATTTCTTTTGATCTTTCAGAGTCACACACAGAGAAATCGGACACCTATAACAGAGAATGTGGGTTGACTCCCAACTCCATTCACACAAGTCCCCCTGTAGGGTGTACCCATAACACACAACACCTGGGAAGGTTCCAGCCAGTCTGACAGAAGGCAGTCCCAGAGCCATATATGCTATTTCCACCAACAGCCTGTGAGGGGGAAACGGAACAGAGACAGATATGGTGTTATGGTGGGAATATGTAACTTGAAGAGGGGTGGACGATGTAACTGGGACTGTGGAAAATGTATATAAACCTATGTCTTTCATGCCATTCAGGATGAAGGGACAGAGTCAGGGTTCCCAGGACTTTGGGAAACAAGGTAAAAGGCAATAGAAATCAAGAGGCCACAGCAGCCATCTTGCCTTCTATCAGGAATCCATTTATTCATATGGCAGGGCCTGGATGTCCCAAAATGGAGGCAACTCAGAATCAATGCCAAGTCAGCATCTAGCTGCCGCCACCCCATTCCCTACTCTGTGGGCCACACACAGGTACCCAAAAACACATATAAGGGGAACCCCACCCATGGATGACATAAGGGTATCCCATGGGTGTTGTTTTCCCCAAAAGGTAAAGCTAAGCGCTGCACTGCCAGAGGTCCATACTGGACCTAAGTGGCAATAAATATAGAGAAAACACACAGAGATAAGTGGTAGGACAAGGACTAGGAGACCCTGTCCCTCCATAAGGCATTTCCAGCATCACACTATTCAATGTGTTGACCTCTGAAAATGCCTGGCATATGACTGACTCTGGCAGTCTGATCTGCAATATGACAAATCATCACTACAACTTTTACTATTTTGGTCAACTTAAGAAGAATGAGAGGCTGAGTTCCTCTTACCCAGAATAAAATAAGTAAGGTGAAGTGTGCAGAAGTGTTTTGTGTTTTGGTGTTTCTCTGCACACTAGATGTTGTTTCAACGGGATCTGCAGTCCTCTTTCCATCTTCAGCAGCCCGTGACTCTCGCTCGCTTCAAAGGGTTAAAACCCTCCAGCGAAGTGAAGCGAAAAGTTTGGGAGTGTTTTGTGTTTGGTGGAGTGCAGAGGGCGTACCAGACTTTCTCTTCGTTTCAGTGAGACGTTATATGATAAAGGAAACAACGTGCGGAGCCTTGCATTCAACTTGCATTGACCTCTGAAAATGCCTAGCAATACCTGGCATATGACTGACTCTGGAAGTCTGATCTGCAATATGGCAAATCATCACTACAACTGTTACTATTTTGGTCAACTTAAGAAGAATGAGAGGCTGAGTTCCTCTTACCCAGAATAAAATAAGTAAGGTGAAGTGTGCAGAAGTGTTTTGTGTTTTGGTGTTTCTCTGCACACTGGATGTTGTTTCAACGGGATCTGCAGTCCTCTTTCCATCTTCAGCAGCCCGTGACTCTCGCTCGCTTCAAAGGGTTAAAACCCTCCAGCGAAGTGAAGCGAAAAGTTTGGGAGTGTTTTGTGTTTGGTGGAGTGCAGAGGGCGTACCAGACTTTCTCTTTGTTTCAGTGAGACGTTATATGATAAAGGAAACAACGTGCGGAGCCTTGCATTCAACTTGCATTGACCTCTGAAAATGCCTAGCAATACCTGGCATATGACTGACTCTGGAAGTCTGATCTGCAATATGGCAAATCATCACTACAACTTTTACTATTTTGGTCAACTTAAGAAGAATGAGAGGCTGAGTTCCTCTTACCCAGAATAAAATAAGTAAGGTGAAGTGTGCAGAAGTGTTTTGTGTTTTGGTGTTTCTCTGCACACTGGATGTTGTTTCAACGGGATCTGCAGTCCTCTTTCCATCTTCAGCAGCCCGTGACTCTCGCTCGCTTCAAAGGGTTAAAACCCTCCAGTGAAGCGAAGCGAAGTGAAGCGAAAAGTGCGGGAGTGTTTTGTGTTTGGTGGAGTGCAGAGGGTTTACCAGACTTTCTCTTCGTTTCTGTGAGACGTTTTATGATAAAGGAAACAACATGTGGAGCCTTGCATTCAACTTTTGGACATTGTGTGAAACTTGTTGAGTAAGTTCTTATTACCGGTTCTTTGGCAGAAATATGACTGTTACATGATGACGCCTCGGGTAGTTATACAGAAGGATACTATTATCTGTCCGTGCTGTGACTAGGCTGCCTAGCGCATTATTTTTACATGTTGCAGTGACTACTTTCTTTTAATAATTTAAAATCTGCGAAAAAGGGATTACCTATTGTTTTTATCTATCGCGATACACGTGCGGCTATACATGAAATTGAGACAAACAAGGAGATCTGGTCTACGCAGCAAGGCCCTTGGAAAGGGTAAACGGGTACGCAGCCCGGGCCTCGCTATTAAATATAACCATCAGGGCCCTAGAAGAAAAAAGGGAAAAAAAGATAATAAAGTAGACAATTGGAAACCTTGAGCACAGCAGACGAAAATATTGGGATTGTTTTCTGGCGTTGGATATTTAAACAAAGACTTGCCCAGTAATGTGGAACAAGGAAAGGAACTATCAAATAAGACATTACATGACTCATATGGGGCCATAAGAATGGTGGTGGAGGGTGAACAATCATTATCCAATGAGGATTCTTTGGATAACAATGGCTCTTTATTGGCCCTCTGTGCGAACGTTAGAAGAAACTCCCTAGGGCTGGGTTTGTACGTTGGTCTCAGGGAGACACCATTTTCAGATCTGTCTGCAAGTCCTAATTTGGACCTTCTATCACAACAAACATCTAGTGCGGTGCAGCACACTGAGGTCCCAGTAATGAATGACATTACTAGAGATGGATGTCCCTTTAACACCGAAAGTCCTATGCAGCCTATGATTGAGTCTTTAATGGAGAAAGTGGAAGCCCTTTTCTCCCTTTGTTCTGTAATTGCTACAGATCAGCAAAGACTGTATTCACTGACAACTAGGCTGATTCTTAACAACCGCCCTGGAAGCAGTGAACATTTTGAGTCTATAAGACCTACTAATACCTTTTCCTTGGCCACTGTCGAACCCCATACAAAATACCCAAGTAGTAGCCAGGCATTGCAAAAACAAAGAGGTGATGGCTGGAAGGTTTAGAATTAATCTTAACCACTGGCAACGCTCTGGGCAACCCTCCAGACCACCGTTCTTCGCCTGCCAAGCCATTACAGAAGGGAAAGACCATATGCAAATCAGGCTTGGCCCCACCCCAAAAGGGGCAGTCCAGCCCGAACTGCTAGGCCACATCCCTTCTGCACGAGACCACAAGCATCCCCAAACATGTTTCGCCCTTGTTGGGGCTCATCAGTGAGGAGTAGCTTGGGTCTCTAGGCCCAGCAGGCACGGGACCCACGTCTGGGCATACCCGTCCCACTCGGGGTGACATAGCAAAAACAAAGAGGTGATGGCTGGAAGGTTTAGAATTAATCTTAACCACTGGCAACGCTCTGGGCAACCCTCCAGACCACCGTTCTTCGCCTGCCAAGCCATTACAGAAGGGAAAGACCATATGCAAATCAGGCTTGGCCCCACCCCAAAAGGGGCAGTCCAGCCCGAACTGCTAGGCCACATCCCTTCTGCACGAGACCACAAGCATCCCCAAACATGTTTCGCCCTTGTTGGGGCTCATCAGTGAGGAGTAGCTTGGGTCTCTAGGCCCAGCAGGCACGGGACCCACGTCTGGGCATACCCGTCCCACTCGGGGTGACATAGCAAAAACAAAGAGGTGATGGCCTTGGCCACACCTGCAGTAGCAGTAGAATCTATTACAATATCAGACTCTGTAAATACCACATGGAGGTCGCAAGACTCAGTGAATATCACGGCAGCATCAGAGTAAAATGCTATAGATGCTTTATGTGCAAAATCTCCATGAAGGAGGCTGCCTCCTCCCCTAAAGCTGAAAAAGTCCCCCAGCAAGGCAAGGGTTATTCTCCCTCACAGATGATGGTGACTGAGAGTAACACCCAGCAAAAAGACCTTGGAAGTGGTACAGCAGGGGGCCAAGGAGTAATTAAAAGGAAACAGCAGGACGGATCCGTTAGATCAGTAATGTTAAATGGAAACATGGATAGGTAAGTGGGTCTGGTTTCAAACCCCAGATACGGCAAAGCATCAGGAACCGCTAATGTATACGTTACATATAGGTGGATATGTTAAAATGGTCCAGACAGACCCAGCTCGTAGAGTGGGTTCGGGGCAAGCACAGTGGGGCTTTAAATGTGCCCCAAAAACAAAGGGGACGCAGCCGAGAAACACTAATGGCACATTCTAGCTGGATCTCTAAGATCCACAAGCAACCTTTGAATATGATTTCAAAGATAACAAAAATGAGTCAATATAATTTTCAATCTGACCAGAGGAGAGAGATCCAAGGCCCCTCTAAGACCTAGGAACTGGATAAGACACAGGCACCATCATTGCAAGATGTTAATGATGTGGGCCTGACGCACAGATTGGTAGAAATAGATTTGATTTTGATTTTGAATATTTATTACGCGCACCAAGCAGAATAAACTCAATTCGGGCGCAGATGTTATCTATGGTTTGTACCTTGAACCTACTGATATGAATCCTTTCTTAAATAGATTGGTATTGCTACAAATATGGTCCACTATTCCATGGCTCTTCCTAATAACATCAAAAGACATAGCACAGATCGCGTTGCCCAAGTATGATAGCTGTACAATTTGGGTACAGATACAATTCTCCAACAAAATCGCAGTTGTTTTTTTATGTGATAATGTTCATGTGCTATTAGATTAGGACTGATCTGAAGCTGTGGGTATGCCAGGAGCTAACTAAGGCTACGGGTAGTAGTGAGACAAGAGAATACGTGAAACAAGATAAAATGAGGTGACGCTGCGGTCTACTGGTTAGACTGGATGACATTGTGAATGCAGATGTAAGTCCCTTTCTGAATAGATCAACTTTGTTTCAACTATGGTCTACCATGCCTTCATTATCATGGTCCATATTAGTAAAATCGTACCTAGATTGGAGGAGAACCTGCTTGATTATTGCTAGAACAGCAAAATTATATTCAGATTGCTTGAGTACCGGCCTTACTCTGGCCTTTAGCAGTAAAGCCACAGCTAGATTGTATGAGACCTGCTTGGTAGTCGACCCCCTAGATCACTTGATGCTCACCTTATAGTTGGCCCTGTCTGTCATGCTCAACTTTGGTTAGCGCTACCCCCTGCTCGCTAGACTACTTCACCACCATGCATCTGACACCTCTCTACACTGTCCTACTTAGAACTATACTCAACCTGATCACCTTACAAGACTTCAATATGCCTCAGCAACTGAACCAATTACCATTGGCAAGAGCACCCACTGAGCTCCCCAACATGGCCACCGAACCATAGAGCCTCCAACTAAGAAAGCTTAAACTTTGCGCCAGACTCCCAAGAATCTACGATCCTTTAACTAATACCCATATTACCACCAACTGCCCAAGGGATACTTTGCCCACCCACAAGGACAATAATGTCCTAAACCAACACCCACTTCAGCTAAACTGTAGACTCTTTAGAGACACCACTTCCTCCTCCAACGGCAAAGACAAAGATCAATCGCCACCCGATCTACTCACCTAACCGGGAATAAAAGGTGCTTTAATAAATGCCCGTTCCTTGGTAGCTCATGCCACAGATATATCTGATTTAATCCAAAATGATAACATAGACCTCCTAGCCATTACTGAATCCTGGCTTCACCCCCTAGACTTGAATGCTGCACTAATGAACAATTCCCTCGAGGAACTAGGATTCACCCAAAAGATCACAGAACCTACGCACACTAATGGAAGGACCCTAGACTGGATTGTTGGACACAACTGCCATACATCTATTACTCCCATAAGGCCCCAGCCCTGGTCGGACACTACCTGATCTCCTTCACCATAGAAGCTAGACTCCCCACGAATACTGGTAAGACAGCTCCTGCTGTGCCCACCAGAAATAAAATAAATATTACTCTGGAAAATCTCCCCCCCCCCTCATCCTCCCTGCTCTAAACTCTATCTCAGACCTGACTGACCCAGCTACCATGGTACAAGTGTATAATAAAGTGATGCTTGCATCACTAGACACCATTGCACCGCTGAAGGTCAGAAAGAGCAAACCTCGACAACACCTAAACACTTGGTTCACACCCCACCTGAAAGCCATTAGACAAGAAAAACGTCTAAGTGAAAAAATCTGGCAATCAGATCAGACCTCAACAAAAATAACTTGACCAAACTCTCCACCCTCTACAAGAAGGAAATTATCCTAGCCAAACAAACTTCCTACAACACCCGAATCTCCCAAGCTAAATCCAACACCAAAGAATTATTTGCCATCCTAAAAGAAGTAGAATCCCCTATTCAAGCTCCTGACTCCTGTCTGAAGGATAAAAACTGGTGCACAAATATACAGAATGCTCTGGCCAACAAGATAACAATGCCCCAGGTGAAGATAAATATTAAAAAAGATACCATTACTACCACTAAGACTGACAATTATGAGAATACCACCAAGACTGATACTAACCCCACATCTCCACTGCAACCCATCCCTACCCCACCCATACTACCTACCCCTAGCTTCCACTTTCGCAAAGTATCCACCATAGAAGTAGAGAAAGTTATACTCTCCATCAAACCTTCCAACTGCCACAGCGACCCATGTCCAGCCCAACTTATAAAAGACACTGCCCGCAAACTCTCCCCGTACATTACCAAACTTTAAACACCTCATTCACCTCAGGCAACATACCTAGCAACTTGAAACACTCCTGGGTGTTCCCCCTCCTTAAAAAACAAACTCTTCACCCTAATATCCTTACCAAATACCGTCCCATAACCACAGTGCCATTCTTCCTCAAAATTCTGGATAAAGTAGCTTACCTACAAATTTAGCACCACCTGGAACAAAATCACCTCTTAGGTGTTCGCCAGTCTGGATTCAGACTCCAGCATGGTACTGAGACTGCTCTCTTACACCTTAAGGCACAAATAGATACACTAAGAGACAAAGGTAGCACAGCATTCTACTACTCTTGACCTATCAGCCGCATTCGACTTGATAGACCACTCAATACTTTGCAACCATCTGGTCTCTGCAGCCTGCTTCTCCCAGGAAGCAGTCGCATGGATCCAGTCCTTCCTTGATAACAGGACAATGCGAGTCTTCTCGCCCATCGCAGCGGCGAAACCTACACCTATCTCATGCAGTGTACCCCAATGCTCCTGCGTTTTCCCCACTCTGTGCAACATCTTCACAAAGCCCCTTTTCGATTATCTAGATGGTCTAGGTATCACCTACACTAATTATGCTGATGATACACAGATCCTCATCCCGTTGACGGGAGATTATGACAAGGATTTGGCCTTTGTAAAAAAGAGTCTACCTCATCATCCAGGCATGGATGGTTTCTCACAGTCTATGCCTGAATGATGACAAAACAGAACTCCTTATTCTAGGTACACCATCCAACAACAAAAAACTAGGCCCTAACTACGCCTCATTCACAATTGACAACAACAATATCACTGTGGCCAAAGTAGTCAAAACACTTGGTTTCCACTTAGACTCCACACTCTCCTTTGGCAAACAAGATAATACGTTGGCCTCAGCCACTTCCTATACTTGCAAGCTAATCAGAGCAGCTAAGCCCTTCCTCTCGCCCAACAACTGTATCATCCTAGCGCAAGCCTTAATCTTATCCAAATTGGATTTGTGCAATGCCTTATATATTAGTAGCAATAAACACATGATATCTAAAATTCAGACTCTTCAAAACAACGCCTTGAGAGCTGCCCTAAGTCTCCCTAAAAAGGCCCATATATCTGACCTTAGGAGATCAGTCAACTGGATATCTACAAAAGACAAAATCCTCCTCAAAACTGCATCCCTGACACACAAATGCCTCAACTACGCAGCCCCACAATACCTCTCAGACAGATTTAATAGACAAACAGCCTCTCGCCCACTAAGAAAGGTCAACTTCAACCTCCTACTAGTACCTGGTTTAAGGCTTACCAAGTCTGATGCGAGCAGCTTCCCTGTTAAAGCAGCTCAATATTGGAACTCCCTCCCCCCTGTTCTAAGGGAAGATCTACCCTACTTACAATTCCGAGCTAGCCTGATCCACTGGCTAAAGGAACAGGACGTCTGACCAGTCCATACATGTATCTACCCTGTACCCATTGTATATATGAGATCATACTGCCTTACTATATTTATGTATGTGTAGTCATACAGATCTATGCCACACACTGTATACTCCCTTTTGCCTGCCTATTGTGTCATCTATACAGCATTGTAAGCACAGTTGTACCTATCCTTGTACACTTGTAACCTAAGCTTAACAACCCTCTTATGCTTTTGCGCCCAAATACCCCCGGGTCTGGTGCGCAATATAAATAATAAAAAAAACAAACAAACAAACAAACAAACATTAATAACATTGAAGGACATAGCCCAGATTCAGCTGCCTAAAATGGGAAGCCAAACAAATGCGGCACGGCGACGCTTCTCAAATAAAATCTGTGCGTCCATAGTAAGTGATAATGCCCTGGAACTATCAAACATCGGACTTAAAGTAACGGCAGAGCAAGACTTATTCCCGAGCTTGGGAAGTATAGCCAAAAGAGACTATGACCAAAAGGGAATGTCCATGGGGGTAGACATGCCGAGATTGACATATGTTTGTCCTGATGTGAGCCAGAATATTGGCACAGTGTACTAAATCATGATGCTCGGCCTTGGGAGGCACCCATAAATAATGTTAAATATCAAAGTAGGATTATTTCTGCTTACTGACCTTTGAGTCTAGTAAGTTGGAATACACAAGGTCATAGCCATCTGTTTAATAAGGCCGGTTCCCTGCAGCTGCTTTCAATGTTTGACATGTTTATGCTGCAGGAGACATGGCTAGACTGCCCTCTGGTAATCGAGGGATATCATATCTATCAAGAACTAGCATCTGAGGGGGAACGAGGTAGGACTTATGGCGGCCTTGTTATTGCAGTTGGCCAGAAGTTCCGTTCCAGGCGTATGTCTGTGGACTCCGTAAAAAGCAGTCTGATGGCAGTTGTGATTGATCAAGAGGGATCCTTGGATTGGGAGCTGTTCATTATAAATGTATATGCTCCCCGGTGTTAAAAGGTTCTGAAGACAGCCAAAATGCTATATAATAGGTATTTTTAAATATGGAGAGTGTGGCGGTGAACCAACAGATATTAGTGTGAGGATGTTAATGCTAGTTGTGTTGATTCCTCCTCTAGAGCTACCTATAAAAACATTTACTCAAGAAGTGTGATGCACCAAACTAGAGGGAATATCAAAGGTGCGCAGTGGATTTCCTTCCTGGGCTTGTGGGACCTGTGGATGCTGAACGGTAGAACAGAGGGTGACATACCAGGAGCTTATACCTGGAGAGGAAAAATTGTGCAGCCACACTGGACTACCTGTTCAGCAATAATGCTTGTTTACAATGGGTGAATGTTCGGTAATTAGCACAGTGTATAACGATCATGACATGCTGCCCCTGGAAATTGATATTAATATCTAGGATGAGCAAAAAAGTAGGTGTGAGAGTTTGAAGGTAAATGATGCTGGTAACGTGGTTAGGTGGACTAAAAACAATCTATTAAAGTTAGATGGGGTGTTGAGTGATCTCCCAGGGGCATTCATAAGAAATATTGACAGTATGAACGAGGATGAGATTGAAAGATGGATACATCAGCTCACCAGAAGGGTGTGAAATAATAAGAATACAGGATTAGCTATCTGCAATAAACACACTTATTGTTATGACAAAACAATACGTGATGCAAAAAGGGCCATGCGCAGAGAAATTCGTAAGCTGCATGTAAAAGGCGGTAAATGTTTGGAGTTGGCTACACGAAGTAAAGAGATATGAAGAGAATATCAAATTTGGCTTAGACGATGGAAAGCGTCGATTCGTAATACCGACTGGCAGCGTATGATTAAAACACTGCGCAGTAACAGCCCTCGTACAATAAGGGCAAGTATGTCAAAAAGTAAAGGGGAAGTCAGAGAAATAACAGTAAACCACATACAAGGAAAAGTGTAGAAGTCTTACCTTGAGGATATAGTTGGTGAGTATACACAAAATACATCCCCAGATATTGTGATCAGAGGTTGGCCACTTACCTTTACTAAGTAAGTGGCCAAGAGATGTCATTTGGGGGCCGCACCTGCAACCCCTGAGGTCTCCCTTGCTACCCCTGTGGTCACCCTTGCTACCACTAACATTGTTTTTTTATCGTTTTCTTTTTTTTTAATTGAAGCTCCTGGGCTGTGGTCAGCACCATGTGGTTCTTTGTTTCTGGAGTGGGATGGCTTTCCCCGTTCAGGCTTCTTAAAAAAACAGGGGGTTCCACAAGTGTAAAACTTTGAGCAGTGACCCTAATTAAGAAGGAAGAGGAATAAAAAATAATTTGTCTTTCTCGAATTCTATACAATAATTGCTAGACTCATTAAAGGTTTATTTCAGGCACACTTCAGCAGGTGAGCCACTGATTTAGTCTGTTCTTAAACAGACTAAATACCTCAAACACCTCAAATTCACAATGCAGACAAAAACTTACAAAAAGCATCTGGAGTAGAATATGTATTTTGCTTTTTGCAAGTTGCAGTTACAGCATGTTTTTTTCTACCGTTGTCTCTGTTACGATAAGCACAAGGCATTCCATCTAGGTGTCCTCGGTCACTTGAAAAAATCCTTGCACCTAAAAGCTTTTGTACAGTGTAGACATGTTTGACCATAGTGCATAAAGTGGCCTTTGATTTCATTGTGCCACAATAAATGCTTTGTTGTAATGTGTCTATCTTTCCTATGTCCATGGCATGCTAGCTGTCAGGATGTCTGTTTGGATGTATGAGGTAACGAGTGCCCAGAGTTCAGGGTGACGTGTGAGTGCACTGCTTTCCCTGCGCTACTCTAAATTCGTTAATACACAGTTATGAACCAGGGGTGTTGCTAGGTCTGGAAAAGACCCTGGGCTAAGCTGATGTCGGAACTGTCGGGACTGGGGGCTAGCTAACCTTTTGGCTGTAGCTCCTGATATTCTATCCGGGGCTACAACCAAAAGACCAGGGGCTATAGCCCCCTTAGCCCCCCCTAGCAACGCCTCTGTTATGAACCGTCTCAATGGTATGTATTTTGCCAACTTCTGAAGCCTGAAAAGTGGATCCACGCAAGCTTAACATGTGGCCAACTTTGAATCGGACCTGCATATGAACGGGCCTGCTGTAAAATGTCAGTTACCAGTTTAATGGTATCCACTACAGAGTGTAATTTTCGATTTTCTTTCTGGCTTTGAGAACATACAGACATGTAATTGCTCGTTTTACTATAGCCAGTAAGATAGCTATTGCCGTAACGATAGCTCAGTGGGTTGAGTGCTTGCTGCTGCAATGTGCGGGTGATGTACAGGTTGGAGGTTCGAATCCTGGCAAGGCCAACTCAGCCTTTTATCCTTCTGAGATTGATAAATGAGAACCAACGTAGGTTGGGAGATATTGTATGTATATTTGTTCTATATAACACGCTTAAGCATAAGTGCTATATAATAACACATCATTATCATTTAACCTTGGAAGTCTGCTTGCATTCGCAGTAATTTGGTAATATGGGCTTATGCACATTGATATTAATGATACATATGATTATCCATTATTGTATGAAATGTATATCACATTACAGTGATATAGTAACCATATTTTTAGTAGTGTATTTAGAAACAATGCTATGTGATGCAACTTCCTGTTTTGTCAATGGGTGAAAGGTTGTGTTCCATCGCTGTCAGGAAAAATTACTGGTGTTCCCATGAGGTTAACTTGATGAAGGCCATGGTCCTCGCACTCCTTACCAGCGCTTAGTCAACTCTGGATCCCTGCACACTTTCTGAAATTAAGGCAAACTGTTTGGCCATCAATGTCTGGGCCACAGCCACTCAAAAGCTATACATCTCCTTGTAACAGTCTACCATTGTCCACAATACCTACATCTTTTGCCAAGGTACAAAATACCTGCATGCCATCAATGAATGCATGAAGGTTCGTGCTCCTGTAGGAGTCACTATATCAGGGCAATCATGTGGTGACTACAAGGGAGCATACAATATGCTGAACACACAGACACCTTTAAGAGGCACCTGGCCTACTTTGTGGAGAGCATATAACAGGTACAGTTGCTGTGACTTAAAAATACCTGATGGCAAAAATTACAAGTGCCACTTGCGTGGTGCTGTGTCTTAGTGAATGAGGTTTGGAACAAAAGGCTATGCATGTAAGGAAAAATGACCTAATGGTCTGGGAAGCATAATTACAAGTGCCACTTGCGTGGTGCTGTGTCTTAGTGAATGAGGTTTGGAGAAAAGGCTATACATGTAATGAAAAATGACCTAATGGTCTGGGAAGCATTCACTGTTGCACAGACTTAATGACACTATGGACAACTATGGCCAAGAACAACATGTTGGCTGATGTCGCATGCATGTCTTTTGTTTTTATTTTTTATTGTGCAATTATAGTTTGGTTTACCAAACTTTAAGCACAAGTAAAAAAATATATTCAAACTGATTAAAATAATGAATCACATATGTATAAACATTCACATATCAACATGAATACAATTTTTCATAACACATCAAACATAAAAGTTTTTTCTCCATTCTTCTATCTCGTCCCCAATTTCTTTTCCATTTCTTTACATATGCCGAAAGCGGCGATTGGTAACAACTATTGACTGTGCTCCAAATAATGTTGTCCAAAACTGGTCATGCTGGATATTATCCATATTACTTACATAATGTGAATACCCTTTAGTATAACATTCAGTCAAGTGTGGGCAAGCAGTTAGCACATGGCAAGGTGTTTCCGTTTCGCAATGGCATAATCTACAGCGGTGATCATAATCCACCAGATTGCAATATGTTCATTTGTAGGGAGGAGATTGAGTCTTAAGTACAGAAGGAATCATTTTAGTTCAATAGAACAAATCTTGGCCAAACAACTACAGGGTTTGTAATAAGCAAAGCTCTGGTACAGGAATTACTTATAAAGTTTATTTTTGTGTAGGGTATCTATATTCAGTCCTCATACCTTGTCCCATAATTTAGTCTTTGTTTTGATTTTTGCTTCAAAGTTTGGTGAGGTTACAAAAATTTCTGGCTGAATATCTAATACCGCAAGATGTGTTTTCACCGTTGTTTTTATAGCCACAATAAAAATGTTCTTCTGACCATTGACCATGCATTCACCCAGTAATTTTAATAAAGTGTTGAGTTGCGATCTGATCTCAACAACTTTGCATATAGCAATGTATGTCTGACATACAACAATGATTTTAATGAGCACAGGCCATACTCCAATCTTAATGCTTCAACTGGGCAGATTTAGGCAGGTTAATAATGGTACGGAGCAATTTGCCGTCAATCTTATCAAGCCATTGTATATGTGGGGTACATTGACCCACTCATCTGAATTTCCATCCATAACCAAGCTGCACTTCAGCACTTTACAGCAAAATGGCTGTGCAGGCTCCTTGGAGCACCATTGTCCTGCATCAAAACTGTGTTTTGCAGCTACAAAATGATGGCTGCACTGTTTGCCAAGCACCATTGGGCAAGTTGGAACAGGGAACACACTGTGAAAAGCTTCCAGGGTGTGTTCTTGTGTCTACTAAAAAAGCAAAGTGAAAAGCCGCACCGCTTTGCTGCCAGCCCAAGGTTTCCCATTGAAAAAGGGAAATATTTAACATTTAAAATGATGCCGCTCTGATTCTCTTTTCATCTGTTCTACATTACTCTGCTTTTATCAGTGAGGCCCTACCATGCCCATCCATATTCAGATTGTGCTCCAGAAGAAGAGAGCATTATCTCTGAATAACAGGCTGTGTCATGCCAGATCTGGGAAATCCACAGAAGCTTTACTTTCAGCCGCATGGAGAAACACTTGGTTTTTTGGCTACAAAATGTCAAAAATCAATGCTTAAAAAGAAACCCTAGCTCTAAGGGAATATGTCAATTTCAGTGGACCTGTGTCCTGAACAGATTGATGTATAAGAGAAACTGACTAGGGCTGCAAAATAATGTTGAGAAGTCAGATGAAAGAGAACATCTTTTGAAAGGGACACACCAGCAGACTTCACTGCGTGTTAAAATGTGCTTTTGCAAATTAGGAAAAATACCTGTTTTAAAAGTGTAATGTTGAATAAGGCCCTGTCTTGGCCTATGAATCTAAAGGAGTTTTTGCTGGGAAACATATATGAGATTTTTTTTTTCAATAGGCTTGCTGCTGATTCAGAACAAAATAAAATAAAATAAAGAAATAAATGTTTTGGCTGTACTGGGAAATCAGCCCAAACAGAGTTTCTACTATGGCTAAATGGACATGTGGGGGCTGACAACAGGAATGCTCTACCCCCAAGAGAAGCCACAAGGGATTTCTGGGATGCCTACATGTTAATTATGCCCTATGAAACTTTGAATGGACCAGGAGGCAGCCTAGCACACGCTTGTCAGACGTTTGTCTGTGCTCCAGGTTGAGACAAAAGATTCTGTGACACTTACATGTGACTTTTAGAAAATCACCTACCCTCAGCTTCTACTGGGGAGCTTCAAAGCCAACTCAAGAGCAGCCGTAAACTATGCCTTTATTTGGAAGACAATGCTGGGCAGTTGGCTAAAAAGACTATTTTATTAATACATTTCAAGACTTTTTATCTCTGAAATTTGACAATGCAGTAAGGTGAAAGTTTCACAATCTAGATGCAATTTTGGTGGCTTTAATTTAAGACGTGGTAGCCTTCACTGGCATATTGGGGACAGAACTGGAAGCACATTGGATATTCTGAGGAAAATGTACATGCTGCAACTTTGAAATGTAATATTCACATGCTTTATGACAATCTATATACATGTATAAAGTTATAGAATTTTAGGTAAAATAATTTCATTGAAAATTATGAAAAACGATTAGACGGATGAAACAAAGTCCTACAAACTTTAGAGTTGGACTGCCATGCTCTGCATGAAATAGGTAATCTTCTTATGTAATTTGCAAAAATGCTGCAACTGTATATATGTGTGGTTTATGTTAAGATGGATTTTTGGCAAAAAGGACTGTGGGATGGTTTTTCACCTCATATAACACAACCCCTAAACTGAGTGTCCTCCTGGAGGAGGCCACCACCATGGGCTGACCTCTCGGTTCTTGAGGGTTGGTTTAGCTTAGTTCTGCCCAACAATAGACCCGGTGATCTCACCCGCTTTTATATAAGGGGTGGGAGCTCACTGGGACTCTCTCTCCTGAATTTCCGGCACCTGCGTATCCAGACCTTCCAGATCAACCTTTGCAATATTCCAGACTTTACTGCCAGGTCAGAGCATAGCTGGCCCTATCCCAGCAAGGCCATTGATCCAGAAACCCCACTAAAATCCCAATAACAAAGGGGAAAATATGTGGTACCCTTTTGGGGCGCATCCTGTGACCAGACTAGCTTTTTGCCCACTACCTGCATGTCCGCTGTACCCTTGCCATCCAGTGACCAGACTTGCCCAGCTGTTTGCTGTAAGGGGCACCCGCCGTGCTGTGACCAGAGCCCTTTGAGTCCAGAACACGGTTGGTTGTCCGAATCCTAAACCCAAGTGCGGATTGTGAGTGTTTCCCCATCCCATAGTCACACATAGCCTATCCCAGAATGACCCTTTGTCTTTGTCCTATTCTCTAAGTAATCCAATCCATGCCTTGGTAACTTGTCCAAAACTGTCAGAACTCTCTGTGCACCCTGTCCTTAATTTTCTAGTGTTAGCGTAATTCTAGGTCTTACATTCATTTCTGTCTTGCATAAATCCTTAGCAATATTTGGAATAATTTAATTAATTTCCACATAAAGAGACACACGGCATGAAGGGTGTTAATGCGGCCCCTTAACCTGTTTCATGGGCAGTGCTATCTTCTTGATAATCTAGTTTAAGTAAAACCTGCCCTTTCTTTCAAAACTGAGTTTCTCTCTTTAACTGCTTTATTTCACCAAAACCGAATTTCTTTCACCTTGAAAATCTCATCCAATTAGTCAGTCTTTCACTTCTATATTGTCCCTGTGATGTGCATCTCTTTCCCAGCCTAAAAACCGCGTTCCAATTCTGTATATTTCACCTGTTAAAAAAATAAAAACGTTTTGACATTTAAAGCTGAAAAAAGGGTAAATTGCAACTTTTCCATGTGTGATTTGCCTGCACTGTGTTCTCAATTCCAGTTGCTTTTGAACTGTATGCCTTTTGTGATACATTGCCTTATAGATGCTAGTGATATGACATCCCTGATACTGTGATAAAACATGTGTACATCATTATTTAATAACACATATAATTAATTATTTGTCAAATTCCGAGTGTCATTTTATGCAATTACAAAGGGTTTTGAAATCCGTTTTTGCCTCTTATTTTGTGAGGGAAGGTCGGATTTTGATTCTGTTTGCTGCTAATATCCCTGAATACGATTCATTGGGGTTTGAGGGAACATTGCAGGGGGAAATATTAACTCAGTTGCTATCTATCCTAATTGAAAAAGTGCTCCTATTCATGTGTGCTTTGGATATGTCCTTGTAGAAGGTTACCCAAGTGCATTTCAGTGGTGTTCATTGCAATTATCACCCCATTGGTGATTGCTACCCAATATAAAAATTGTGTGATTTTCTTTGAATTTAAAATACATAAATATTGTGTTACCACTCACCGACCTCGTTCATGGCCCATTGTGACCTGGGGTATTTGTAAAAGGGGGTGTGAGATGGGTTGGGTATCGGCTCAATTCGAATTCATAGAAAATAAAGAAAAAGTATTCTCATTGAGTGCTACATGCTAGGCTAAGACCCAGGGGCCGATTCATGGAACAAACGTGTGCTGAAAATCCGTGTGCAAGCAGGCGCAAGGGAGCGCAAGCGTGAGAAACGCAGCGCACGCGTGCGATTCAAGGAAGACGCTGCACGTGTTTCCCGCTGTCCTCGCGCCCAATCAAGCCATGGCGCACGCAGGCATACACGGCATGGCTACACTCACAGCAAAAGCGCACATAGCACGGCGCACACAACCAGAGTGGGCGGAACAGAGGGCGTAACACGCGGAATGGGGAACAACACGTGAAAAAGAAGGCGTAACTGGGGAAGTACTGCAGGGAACTAGACGGAACGCCCACACGCACGCGAACAACCCGTATTCATGGATCCAAATACGGAAAACCCGCGCACGGCAAAAGACGCGCACAGGCGTCAACGCGTCCGCCACACGAAGGCAGGCGGAAGCATCCCCGCGCACAGCATAAAAGTGCGCGCAAACAACAAACACGTATATACAGCTACGATGAATGCCAGGGCACGCATTTTCGCACCACGGACAAGCCTTTTTGGGATGCCTGACGACCAGGTCTATGGCAGGTATAGGTTTCCACCCCATATCATCCTAGACCTGGTCAGGGAGTGGGAAGATGACCTTACATCCCCCACCCTTTGCTCCCAAGCATTGAGCCCCTTGGAGAAGCTGCTCAATGTCCTGCATTTTTTGGCCACTGGGTCATTTCAGCCATAGTGGGGGGGGTTTCACAGGCCACGCAGTCACGCTGCCTACACCAGGTACTGACAATCATGAGAGCGCGCCCCTCAGTCCGCAGGCACATATACATGCCCAGAACACCCGCAGAAAGGCAGGCCGTTGTCCTGGATTTTTTCAGGGTGGCACACTTCCCCAAAGTGCTTGGTGCCATAGATTGCACCCATGTGGCCCTACGTCCACCTAGGGCCACTGAGCACATCTACTGAAACCGCAAGCACTGGCATTCCATCAATGTACAGGTGGTATGCGATGCAAAGGGAATCATCACCTCTGTCTTCTATGCAAACTACCCTGGCTCCACCCATGACAGTTTCATATACAGAATGTCCGCCCTGAGCCGGGCCCTGGAAGCTGGGCAGCATGGCGACACATGGCTCCTAGGTCAGTACAAATGCCCTTATACATGCATGCAAGTCACACACGGACAAATATCCAAACCCTAATAATCTCAACTATTATCACCTCCCCAGGGGACAGTGCCTACCCTCTGAGCAACCACATGATGACGCCAATCCGGAACACCACCACACCACCCCAGGTAAGATACAACAACGCCCATATTGCAACCAGGGGCATAGTGGAGCGCACATTCGGAGTGCTGAAGTCACGTTTCCGCTCCCTTGACCGCTCTGGTGGGCAACGACTCTATGCACCACCAGTAGTGTGCAGGATCATTGTGGCAGCATGTGTCCTGCACAATGTTGCAACACGGCAGGGCGTCCCGGTGGACATGGTGGTGCCCCCACATCCCCAACCACAGGCACAGGCGCTGCCCATGGGAGGGGACAGGGCACGTTGCGAGGAAGCCCGGATCCAGCTTGTGGCCACATTTTTCACCTAAACTCCCACCCCTGCGGAGTGCACACAGGCCTGGCACATACCAGGTGACAATCGATAATGACAAAGAGACAGTCAACTGTCACAACCCTACCACCCTGAGATAGTTGCCATGGAAGTGCCACATCGTCTGCATCCCCAGCTACTTAAACACAAGCTATCCTGTGGGACCAAAAGGCACACATATGACATATGACATGATATGGCCTATACACAAGTATTTCAAGGTGCGATGAGGCAGGCTGGGGGGAACAAGGGAAGACAGACAATGGTACTACTAGGCCAGGTGTCATTGAGATTGTGCAAGTGCAGGGGTAGGGGGAAGGGAAAAGTGCAAGGGGAAGGGGGGGAGTGCAGTACAGGGGAAGTAGCCCAGAAAAAATATACATAGGTCGGCTGGTGGCAACAACCCCCCCTCCCTCACAAATGACCATGACCCACTGAACAACTGCACCTGGGTCATGGAGCCTTCAAACCTCAATTCCACGTGGCCACAGGATCACCTTTACCCTTCGTCACCATCTCCCACCTTGTGTGTAAAAAGGTGCCTGCACCCTCATAATCAATGTCCAAAATCACAAAATCCAAGCCAGAAAAATGAACCAGAACACCCTCCAGTAGATGACTTGACGTAGCAGTACCTCACAAAGGCCAAGTACTACCACAATGATGCAACAACTAAGGTAGCACAGCAAAACAATGTCACGACAGGATGTGAAACATGTGTTGTACATGACATAGGATGATGCACCATGAACGGATGTGTACTGTCACAGGTCCCCTGTACAGGCGGGGGAGTGTCACGAAACAACCACCTCCACCATGTCCCGGGTGCCTGCAAGGTCAAACTCACACAGGCCCCTGAGACCCTGGTGGGGAAGGAGGTTCAGGGATATGCAGTCGGGACAGGTGTTGACACACTGGGTGACTACAATGAGTGGCAGGAGAGGGGAGGAGGAATGGCACATGTAACTAGGGAATGCACGAAAATGTACTACCTGCATGAACACATACACAATCCAAACAAACTTGGACATCATTGTCATGACCTTCTGTAGTCCAGGCTCAGGAGTGGTACGAACCAACCACCCCCTCTAGGGTTTTGGCGCCTGCAAGTTCGGGGCATACACAGGCATCCGCCACCCCAGCGGGGTAAGAGGGTCAGGGAACGTTGCTTGGATAGGTACGGGAAGCAGGAACACCGGGTAGAGGGTACAGGGTTCAAAATTGCATAGGATCACGGGTGATAAGTGAGAAAAAACATACCAAATTGAAGCACACATACATCCATGCATTAGTACACTCCCCAGCAAGCCTATGCAGAGCAGTTTGAAAGAAAAACAACAAGATACTTAGCTCTGGTTTTGAGTGCTGGCCTCCTGCCTGTGCACTCTCAGGTCCGGTTACAGGAGCACTGCAATGCTGCAAAGAGAGCCACAGTCAACAACCTGTACGTGCCAATTACACAAAAACACAACACCAAACATGCCCCATAGCAACAAACTACTCTACAAACAGAAAATCTGGTGTAGATGCTTCGTATCCATATATAACATCACCCCTCTGACGGGTCATACACAGTCAATGCAGAAAGTCAGCCGCTGGTGCTTGCGTGGCAAATGGAACACCAATGTGTCACAATTCACACAAAATGCAATGTTCCCTGGGTAAGCAGACAGACACATATAGCAAGCCATGACTTCAGAGCAAGTTGCGTACCACCATGACCGAAACAAAGTTGGCAGTGCATTTATCATAAAGTACATGGAAAAGACATGCACTGCACCCGAGTATGTCCCTTGCTGTATGTCCCTGTGAGCTGCCCCTTTCCATGTCTCGGAAGGCTACATGGTTGATACAAGTGCCTCAATGGACCTTGGTGTACCGGAGGGTATGTGCCACTGCCCCTGTATGTGTCCCAGACAACCCTACTATCAACAGCCATCAGTCCACCAACACATCTGAGCTGCATTGTGTGCTTCAACACCAATATTCGTCTAAGCTCACCCTCAGTGCTGTGACTAAGCCTTCATGTGCAACTCGCCTGGTGCAAGCTTTGCTGTGTCGTGGCCCCCCTGTGCTGCTCACCTTGCCTGGAGTTCTTTGGAACATGTCAGCAGTTCTAGGATGTGGGTCTGCAATCCCTGTGCCTCTGCTTGTGCACACATGTGCATGTGGGCACCAACAAACGGGTCCAGAATTCAATCGTCCAATGGCCCATGTCTGCTGGCAAAGGTGCTCTGGAGGCTCATCCCCCTGAAGAAAGGGCATGAGACACATGATTAATGCTTCAAAGTCATCTGTGTGTGTCTAATCAGGCATCTCATTACTTGACCATGTCAGAGAGTCACATCACAAATCACACCATAAGTCCGTCTTTCACATCCAAAGTGTGGAACACTATCTACAGCATGAATTGCAACAAGCACGTGTACAGGAAAGATATGAAACATACTACACAATGCATAGCAATCAATGTACACATTAATCATGACACACCCCATCTAGCAAAAGCTGAACAGTGGACAATAACACCAAAATCATCCCCACTAGGGGTGTCAACACAAGTCACACAGCACCAGACATGCCACAGATATGACAGTCCAAAGCCCTTGTGTAATATTCTGTAACACCGAACCATCCTTGCGAGCCCATGGATAAGGGAGGCAGGAGTGGCATATGTGAGTCAAGGACCCCAAGCAGCAAACCCATACACAAGACAAGCCTGAAGGGCCCAGCTGGAACAGACAGTGGATGTCTTCAAAAGCCACAAAGGACCGCACCGTCACATGAAAGCACAATAGACTAGCAATTTTAAACTAAATCAACTATTAACTAATTACACTAACAATGGAAAACCTACATTACCTAATTAAACTAACTATCAAACAGAAACTTAACTAACTAAACTAAAAGAAAAATCAAAAATGGCCACATACGACCCAGGGGGGAGGGGGAGGCACCCAGGAGGGGGGAGGTACAGGGTGCTGCTCAACATCCACATGCGATGATGCTGAGCCAAAAAAAAACCTCCATGGGCTCAACGCCTGCACAGCCCGACCTATGTGGGAGATAGATGGTCGTCCGAGTCTGGCTCATCCTGGAAAGGAGGACGTGGCACAGTAGCCTGGCCACGCCTAGCCGCAGCTTGCCCCTCGTCGGCAGCAAGTCTGCCGGACGGGTGAGCCTGGTTCTGTGTGGCGATGTGACATAGGTCTGCATGCAGAACCTCACGTGATACACGTGCTTCCTCTTGCAAGGTAGCACGTGTAACACGGAGTTCCTCCTGCAAGGCCTGGCTGGACAACCGCTGCACCTCCCGGCAAGCCTGTAGCTCAGCCGAGATGGTACGCTCAAGCTGTGCAAACCTCTCCTCTGCCTGCTGCCTCTGGGACATCATAAGGACACCCAGAGTGGATCTGAGGGAAGCATACTCCTCCCTCAGGGAGCAGCAATTGCTTGATGCAGAGACGACATTTCAGCCTGGCGTGCCCTGTCTGAGGCCGCCATGCCCAGCCTGAGCGAGCGGGCCGTGGACCGTGCCGCCTGCTGCTGGAGAAGCACCTGCCTAGCAGCGGGGAGCACAGATCGGGCCACACGCTCCATGCTCTCAGCAATGTTCTCCATTGCTGCCCCCTGCCGTTCGGAATTGGCAGTCATGTCTTGCTCCCACTCAGTATACAGCGGTTGCGCGCGGCGACCGCATTGCCGGGCTTGACCCCTGCGGGACCCAAGGACCGGGGATCCTCGCTGTGTTGGCACCGCCCGCGGCTGCACGACTACATGCCCTCGTCGATGTGATGTCCCAGGCACATCATTAACTGGTGTGGAGGGTGACCCTGCATCTCGATCCACCACGGGCGGAGGAACCAAGACTGTCTGATCCCTCAGTGCAGGGGTCGCAGACAGAGGAGTGTCCACATCAGAATCACTCACCCCTGACACATGGACTTGATGCTCATCCAACTCAACATGGACGTCAGAGTTGTCATCAAGGCTGGACTCATAGGCAGCCAGAGACAAGATGGACTGCAGCACTTGGGGGTTTTTGTGGCCTACCACCCCACAACCCCCACTAGTGCCGGGTTGATGTGGTGTTACCAACCCTGTGTCTAGCATGACAACACCATCCTCCGCCTCCATTGCGTCATCACCTTAAAAATAGAGAGAAAAAAGGTCACTACACATGTCAGAAGCACACGACACACACACACACCGAGAGCAAACGCATCCGGCAGACATGTGACACACAACATATAACCTGGCATGCATGCTGGGTCAACTTTGAATAGCTTCTGTGATCAGAACTGTTGAAAGGTGGCAGTTTCCATGGAAGTGGGTCTATGCAGTGCAGAAAATGTGTACGCCACTCACTACCTACATGTACAAGCACTACATGATGTGTGCCACGAAATGTGAAGGCAGTGCAATGTCAAATTCAGACATCATGTGCATTGTGCATTCAATGTGTACCATATCTAGAAGCCAAGCACCCCTCCACCCCAGTACCAAAGCAGGGATGCCTAGCATGGTATCAAAAGGCTGACCATACACCTGTGTATTGACAGGCAGTGTTGACTGGCATCAACAGCTTAATGTGATTCAAATGACAACACTGCAAATGATGCTGGGACAGTAGGCAGGACACATGATGAAAACTCCGGAGGCCGCCCACGTGTGAGAAGGCACAACAAGAGTTGGACAGAGTCATTGGCCATTGAACAGGCTGAGGCCTGTGAGCTACACAGATTGTCAGAGCCTAAACATGTGTGCAACGCAGGACTGAGCCACAGTTGACATGGGAAGGCTGATGAGATGGCAGGCAATGTATGTAACCAAGGACGTATATTACAGTGATCATTAAGTCAAGGACACATAGGGGCATGCGTGCAATGCACATGGAGCATGAATGGGCACTCATGTCCCTGCGGGACATCTGACCCATGCACAGTACAAGTGAGATACCCTGCATCGAGTACTAAGGCTTAACACACGGCATATGTCTGGCAGATTCTACGCTGGAAGTTAGCATCTACACAGGACACATGAACAAGAAACTACACATTGGCAAGATTGAAGCAGACCAGTGCAAAGGTGGAACTGGGGTGCAGAGTGGCAGAGGAGAGTCAAGGGAGCATGCCTACATGGAGTCCTGCATGCAGGCAGAGGAGACATGCATGACGGAAGCATTGCATTACTTACACATCAGAACCATGTACACGTCACATGTAGCAGCAATCATGCACAACACATCCCACAAGTGAAACACACACGTCCTCAACAAACACGCATCAACACTCACTGGACTGCGCATCAAAGTCCAGCATCCCTCCCACTCCTTCGACCAATTCACGTGGTATGAACTCCGCAACGAGAGCCTCATGCGGAGTGAGCTCTTCCTCCTCTGGTGCAGGCCCACAGCCAGTCACCAGAGTCAAGTTGTAATTAGAGGCAAGCTTAGCCTTAGTGCTGCGCTTGATGTCATTCCAACGCTTTTTGCACTCTTGCGCCGTGCGCACCTCCTGGCCGAATGAACTGACATGTTCCGCAACATGCTTCCAGTGGGTGTCACATTGGGCAGCCGTAGTCTGACTATTGGCACCCACTAGCATGTCACGGCTGTGGCCCCGCACGTAGTCCACGAGGAAGTCCAGTTCCTGCTTACAGAAAGGCTTCTCCCTCGACGTGCAGGAGGTCGTGGCTGTGTGTGGGGTCCCAGCCTGTGCTGCAGGTGCAACCTTCCTCCTCTTGGACTGTGGCACAGACCCTGGCTGGCTAATGCCGCCCTGACCAGTATGGCCAGTGGGTTCGGTGGATTGAGCCAAGGGAGTGGCAGGTGGAGGGATGACCAAAGGCCTGACTTGTGCCAGTGGCAGCTGGGTGCCCACTAATGGACCCTGCGCAGCAACATCAGCTGTGGCAGGGTCATTGACCGCAACGGTCCTGGTTGGCAGACTCCTAACCGGGGTGCTGTTGGGTGCATCTGCCCCTGCACTTGCAAACACCCGGCTGTTCGGGGCAGCAGATGACATGACTGCCCCAGGGACACATGTCTTGGTCTGAGCAGCCCGGCCTGCCCCTATGGTTTTCCCCCTGGCCTGTTGGAGATCTACCAAGGGCTCTTCAAGTGCCAACGCAGCCTGCGCTGGCAGACCCTGAGCCTGGGTGGCGGTGTCCACAGCTGCACCTGCAGCTACCACTACCCTTGGGCCTGTGGCAGTCGATGGAACGGACTGCCGGGTCGAACGGGTGCCAGTGCCAGATGCAGAAGCTGCATCCCCCGGAACGACAGGGGGTGGTGGCATGACTGCACAACATTGTGCTCAAGTGGCGCACCCCTGCCTCTTCCCCCTCTGTAGCCGTCTTGGACACCCTGGAGTCCCCCTACTCCCTGGTCACCACGGCCACGTCCCCGACCACGCCCGCCAAGAGGAGTACGCCCAGCTGAGGCGCCCCTCACCTTTGGTGGCCTCCCAACCATGGCACTGATGTAGAAGTGCTGGCACAGATGGAGTGGTGCCAATGGGAGGTGTACACCACAATCGACCTGGGCAATTGGGGTGAAGGGGATGGGAAGCAAGATGTTAACAGCCCCCCTGCACCTGCAAGGCTGTATGTGACCCCGGTGATGTGGTGACGGGTCACGCAACCCTCAGGCACCCCAAAACTGCAGTAAAAGCATGCACGCAACCCTGCAGCCTATGTCCGTGGATTCAACCTCCCGCAGTACGCGGTGGCACCCAGTAACACGAATAACGCGTACGCGTGGGACACGCAGGCTACTATGACATTGAAAATGGGTGCGATACACAGGGGCACCCGCAGTGGGAAAAAGAGCGTGTGCGACTCACCGTCTGACTAGCGCAATGCAGAAAAACACGCGTAGCCAATACCCCCGCCAAAGGAAGAGATACGTCCTTGATAGCTGTGAAGTTGTGATGGCGCGCGAAACAACAGGAAGCAGCAACACACGTCGGTCTCCACGAAAGGCACATACAGCGAACTGCTGGGCCCGCTCACCTTTAACCCGTGCTGAGGAAAACACACGCGCGCGTCACGTCACTTACGCGCATGGGCCCTTTCCTCGTATTACACGCGGACGTGTATTTTTTCATGCGCGCTGAAATGCCCATGCACACCTGTACGCGTCACGTCACAGGGGCGCTTGCACTTGAGGGGCCTTCTGTCCAATGAAAATGCGTATGCGTGCAGATGCGCTTAAGCGCTAAGGGCCTTTCCACGAATTACACGCTGACGTGCCGAATTTTCACGTGCCAAATCACTCCGTATCAAGCTGGCCACACGTAAGCACACGGAAGACCACGCTCCTGCCCAGAAGGCTGAACTACTGCCCCCCAGAGCCCCGAGCACGCTCCCACCTGCCATCTGATGCTGCCTGACTGCCTGCTGCCCACGTGATCTGCCATTTGCTGCCTGCACATCAGCCAGGGGTGCTGTTGCTGTGACCACCCCTGCTGGAACCGAAGACTCCCGACTGGGATTCCATCGCTCCACAGCCCAGCCCCAGGACCCAGTTGCCCACCCACTCCTGCCTCTGGGGTTGTCATGTCGGGGCAAACACCATCTGAGACCACTGACAACCCCCGGCCAGAGAGACAGAGGGGCACCAGCTTCAGTGCCACCAAAGTTGGTGTCCTGGTGGAGCAAGTCCTGGGGCAGTATGATGCCCTCTTCGGAAATTCCCGCACTGACAAGGAAGGACGGACTCGGATCTGGACTGACATCGTAACTGCCATCAACCCGGAGGGGCAGGCAGTCCGCGACTTACAACATGTCAAGAAGCGCTGGGAGGACTTCAGGTCCAGGACCCTGAACAAGGCCCGGCGCCTCTTGAAGGCAGCGGATGCCAAGGGGCGCCGGGGCCACTTGTCGGAAGAACAGATGAGGGTCCTGGAACGCATATCGCCAGCGCTCCACGTCCAGGTCCTTGAGAGGCAGACCCGTCTGGAGTCGAGCGGTAAGTGTACATGCATCCTGATTGTGAGATGTGCGTGTGGTGATTTTTCAGTAGTGTGCAGGTTGCACATCTGTTTGTATGGGGTCGAGTATGGGTGGGGGTGTACAGGGCCGTGGGGCTAACATATGCGAGGGCTGGAATGTGTGAGACATGGATGGCGCTTGTGTGTGTAGGCTTGCATGCCAAATGCAGTTGTGTGGGCACACATGTTTGGATGAATGTCTATGTAAGTAAACATGTCGGTGATGTCACGCATGTATGTTGTTTTCAGCTGCATGTATCAGCACTGTGTACATGTGCATCTGTGTGTATTTGACAAGGGTGCAACAGTGATGCAACATGGATGCATGTGACAGCGGTATGTGGAAGCCTGATCGGCAGATGTGACATGGATGCCCATCTGAACACTGCAACACTTGGCAGAGGTGTACACATGCATGCAAGTGTGGTGGTGTGTGTACATGCGTGGTGCACTTCCTGTGTTGCATGTGATGTCTGGCTCACCTTTGCCTGCTCATGCTGTTGTATGTGTATGGATGGTGCTGGCAGTTGCGATATGGCTGTGGTATGGCTCATGTGTGCGAGTTGAAATGACATGTGTGTTGGGTATTGTGATGACATGTCAGAGGTTTGCCAATGCCACTCATGTACAACTGTCATGTGTGCATGTGTCCATTGTACAGTGCCCTGATGCCTGTGTTTTATTTCTCCCTGTCTGCAGCGTCAACTGATGAAGAGGGCGGAGAAGGTGCTGTGGAGCACAGCGGCGGGGATCCCACTGCCAGCCGGAGACGCAAGGCCCGGTTCCCCTCCCATGTTGTCATCTCGTCGGGGAGTGAGGAGTCCGGTGCCGTGTCCCAGGCCGCAGCTGCCGGGGGGAGGTCCAAGAGGCGGAGGTTGGAGTTGGACTCCTCGGCAGCAGAAGGGGCAGCTGGGACCCCACAGGGCCCAACAGGGGAAGATGGCATGGAGTCACCCAGGTTGGTGGGGGGTTTGGTGGAGGAGGAGGCCGTGCAAGCAACAGAGACGGGGTCTGGAGATGGGGATCCCACTGGTGCAAGTGGTGCAGTGCAGGACCAGGGACAGGAGGCAGCACAGGCCACCGCGGAGGTGCCTGTGTGCAATCCTGTCCCTGATCCTGTCCCTGCATCATCTTGCACCAGCAGGGATGCCTACATCCAGACCCGTTTTCAGGCAGGGGATGAGCTCACGTCAACTGGCCTTCCTCTGCCTGCAGACGTGGCTATCCGGGTCCGGGTTGAGCCTGTTCTGAGTGGTGTTGCGTTGCGTCAACGGGCCATGCGAGGTGACCTGCAGTCTTTTCATGAGGAGACTGCACGTCATCTCGAATGGCTCGTTGACCACATCAGCCTGCTGGGACAGGTCACCCAGGCCGGATTCCTCCGTATGATGGGGCTTGCTACGACCCCCTCCTCAACTGAAAACCCCTACGCGCCAGTCGTCCGCCGTGCCATCTTCCCACCCATTAGTCACCTGGGTGCCCTGTGGAGCTGCCTCTGACGGTGCGGCCAGGCTGGTGGAGGAGGCATCCCTGCCACAGTCGGGAGTCAGACGTCCAGCAGGGGTGGCCACATCAACGACTGCACCCCAGCCGGCAGAGGATGTGCAGGCAGCAGGAGGCAGTGCACGGCTAGAGGCACAGTGCAGCAGCAACGTGGTGGGAGCCATGAAGGCTCGAGGCCTTCAACATTGGAGGGGCTGGCATAGGCCGGAGGGCAGAAGGACCCAGGACAGAGAGTGTCTTCCATGTGGCAGCGGTTGGGCCACGCCATAGTAGCGGAGCGGCAGCGGGCGTAAGAGGCACGGCTCACAATGGTCAGGAGGGAGAACACCATGCGGAAGGCCCTGAGGCGGGCCGAGTGCCTCGAGGCAATCCGCAGGGGTTTGGAGGTGGACACGTCGACGGCCCTGCGGACCCTCGGGGCCATGGAGGAGGACCGCCTCTGGGACATTGAGCAGGAGTTCGATGATGCCCTGGCCCGGGACATCCAAAAGTGAGCCGTCAAACTAGCCCGCTGCCCTTGTACATAGTTATGTAGGTAGTGTTAGGTTTCATTTTATTTTGGATTTATTTTGGACCTTTTGGACATTGGCCACATTTTTGTATATAGTTTATTTTATTAGTAAGTGTAGTTAGATAGGTTTCCTTTCTTTTGTTGGGATAATGGACCCTGGCTTGTTTCTATGTACATAGTTCACTGTTGGATTGTATTTTTCTTTCACATTTTAACCATGGAGCAATGGCTTTCTTTTTTATTTCCCATTGGATTTTGTTTTGTGGACAGTGACTTTGGACACCATTACTTTGGATTTTGATTTTTGGTTTTGCTTTTTTTCCACGGACATGCTTCTTTTAATTTTTGTACATTCCCATTTATGTTTCTTTATTTTTGATTCTATTTATGTTTCCTTTAATACATATTTTTTTTATCAAACTTCAATGTGTAGTATCATCTCATTGGTTTCATGCATATCATGATATGGGATTTGAGATTCACTGACACCATTGGGTGTATGTGAGGGAAATGTGTTTGTTTCGGAACTTGCAATTGGTGTTCTGTCATGTAATTGCCAATTATGAGTGGGTGGATGTTTTGCATTTGGAGGCTGACCATAGGGACCAGGGATCTAGATTGTGATGACATGTTGGCTGGGGAACATGAGTTGGACATGGGTGGTGGCCTGGTGGTGGTTGCCCCTGCACTGCTGGGGGGTGGGGGGGTGGGAGACATGGGTGGGGGCCTGCTGGCAGGTGCCCCACAGTGCTGGGGGGTGGGGGAGGTGGGAGACATGGTTGGGGGCCTGCTGGCAGGTGCCCCACAGTGCTGGGGGGTGGGTGGGGTGGGGAACATGAGTTGGACATGGGTGGGGGCCTGGTGGTGGGTGCCCCTGCACTGTGGGGGGTGGGGGGGTGGGAGACATGGGTGGGGGCCTGCTGGCAGGTGCCCCACAGTGCTGGGGGGTGGGGGGGTGGGAGACATGGTTGGGGGCCTGCTGGCAGGTGCCCCACAGGGCTGGGGGGTGGGTTACATTAGTTGGACATGGGTGGGGGCCTGTTGGCAGGTGCCCCAAAGTGCTGTGGGGTGGGGGGGTGGTGAACATGAGTTGGACATGGGTGGGGGCCTGCTGGCAGGTGCCCCACAGTGCTGCGGGGTGGGGGGGTCAGAGACATGGGTGTGGGCCTGCTGGCAGGTGCCCCACAGTGCTGGGGGGTGGGGGTGGTGGGGAACATGAGTTGGACATGGGTGGGGGCCTGCTGGCAGGTGCCCCACAGTGCTGGGGGGTGGGGAGGTGGGGAACATGAGTTGGACATGGGTGGGGGCCTGGTGGTGGGTGCCCCTGCACTGCTGGGGCGTAGGGGTGCTTGGAGACATGGGTGGGGGCCTGGTGGAGGGTGCCCCTGCACTGCTGGGGGGTGGGGGGGTGGGGAACATGAGTTGGACATGGGTGGGGGCCTGCTGGCAGGAGCCCCACAGTGCTGGGGGGTGGGGGTGGTGGGAGACATGGGTGGGGGGCTGCTGGCAGGTGCCCCACAGTGCTGGGGGGTGGGGGGAGAGGGAGACATGGGTGGGGGCCTGCTGGCAGGTGCCCCACAGTGCTGGGGGGTGGAGGGGTGGGGAACATGAGTTGGACATGGGTGGGGGCCTGATGGCAGGTGCCCCACAGTGCTGGGGGGTGGGGGTGGTGGGGAACATGAGTTGGACATGGGTGGGGGCCTGGTGGTGGGTGCCCCTGCGCTGCTGGGGGGTGGGGGGGTGGGAGACATGGGTGGGGGCCTGCTGGCAGGTGCCCCACAGTGCTGGGGGGTGGGGGGGAGTGGGAGACATGGGTGGGGGCCTGCTGGCAGGTACCCCACAGTGCTGGGGGGTGGGGAGGTGGGGAACATGAGTTGGACATGGGTGGGGGCCTGATGGCAGGTGCCCCACAGTGCTGGGGGGTGGGGGTGGTGGGGAACATGAGTTGGACATGGGTGGGGGCCTGGTGGTGGGTGCCCCTGCACTGCTGGGGGGTGGGGGGGTGTTAGACATGGGTGGGGGCCTGCTGGCAGTGCCCCACAGTGCTAGGGGGTGGGGGGTGGGGAACATGAGTTGGACATGGGTGGGGGCCTGGTGGTGGGCGCCCCTGCACTGCTGAGGGGTGGGGGGGTGGGAGACATGGGTGGGGGCCTGGCGGAGGGTGCCCCTGGTGGCTGGGGGTGCAGGGGGACATGCGTTGGTGGGCAGTAGTGCAAGCTGACATGTGGGTTGGCTGGGGGGCATGGCCATGGTGGATGGGGTGCCTGCAGGACATGTGCAGGGTAGGCCCCTGTGGTGTGAGCCACCTGCAGGGGCCGTGGAGGGTGTAGAGGGAACACCTGGGAGGACCCACACGTGCAATTCACATGTGGTGCTCCCCGCGCACCCCTGTAATACACGTACCCTGATGGAATCGCGTGTGGAACTTCCCGCGCACCCCTGGAATACACGTACCCTGCTGATGTTGTGTGTGATACTTCCCCCGCACCCCGAAGTACACGTACCCTGATGAGATTGCGTGTGGAACTTCCCGCGCACCCCTGATATACACGTACCCTGCTGATGTCGCGTGTGAAACTTCCCCCGCACCCCAAAATACACGTAGCCTGCTGAAATCGCGTGTGGAACTTCCTGCGCACCCCTGAAATACACGTACCCTGCTGGAATCGCGTGTGGAACTTCCCGCGCACCCCTGAAATACGCGTATCTGCTCGCACGGGGCCAATCGCGTGTGGAACTTCCCGCGCACCCCTGAAATACACGTACCCTGCTGATGTTGCGTGTGAAACTTCCCCCGCACCCGGAAATACACGTACCCTGCTGAAATCGCATGTGGAACTTCCCGCGCACCCCTGAAATACACGTACCCTGCTGGAATCGCGTGTGTAACTTCCCGCACACCCCTGAAATACACGTACCCTGCTGAAATCGCATGTGGAACTTCCCGCGCACCTCTGAAATACACCTACCCTGCTGATGTTGCGTGTGACACTTCCCCCGCACCCCAAAATACACGTACCCTGCTGAAATCGCGTGTGGAACTTCCCGCGCACTCCTGAAATACGCGTACCCTGCTGAAATCGCGTGTGTAACTTCCCGCACACCCCTGAAATACACGTACCCTGCTGGAATCGCGTGTGGAACTTCCTGCGCATCCCTGAAATACGTGTACCCTGCTCGCACAGGGCCAATCGCATGTGGAAATTCCCGCGCACCCCTGAAATACACGTACCCTGCTGAAATCGCGTGTGGAACTTTCCACGCAAACCTGAAATACACGTACTCTGCGGCAATCGCATGTGGAACTTCCCACGCACCCCTGAAATATGCGTACCCTGCTCGCAGGGGGCCAATCGTGTGAGGTACTTCCCGCGCACCCCAGTGATACACGTAGCCCGCTTGCCGTGCTGGTACAGGGTTAGCGCAGCCCTTTGCGCTGGATTGGGGATTTTGATGGCTTTTCCCTGCGCAAGAGGCGTTCTTGGGGGCGTAACTGGCGCTGCTGCAGGGTCGCTGCGCCACTGTGCGCCACGGCTGGTTTTGGTGGCTGGAATCCATGAATACGCTGTGCGCGGAAATGGATTTTAGCGCACGCGGCTGGCGCAGGGATTCGCACGCGCACACTGTGCACCAGCCGCGTGCGCCACTTGTGCGCTACATTCTATGAATTACCCCCCCAGTGTCCTGGTACGGTGTGTGATGCCACATTGGAATCCTTCACAAATATGAGTGTCATGAAGTGCATCAAGTATACAAATTCTCTTGTCCTTTCAAGATCTATTTCATCTAGATGCCAGACGAAATTATATTTTCCATGGCTACCCTTACTTTGGCACATTCTCTTGATTTTGTCAGTATTTATTGTCATGTGGTTTGTTCTTGCATATTTTTCAACGCAGTCATTGTGCGCTGAAGGCCAATTGGGGTACAGTCAAACAATATTAACTTGTCCGCATAAGACAGACAAGTTATATGAGTACTGTTTCTTTTCGGTGGGAAATTTCAGGCATGCTGTAATTCGCCTTCAATATCAGCTATGCAGAAGTTATACAATATGGGGCCCAACACACAACCTTGTTTTAGGTCCCTTTTTGTAGGATGGTATTTTTTATGAGTGCCTTTCAAATTTAGGCAGATTGTTATGGATGTGTACATATAAAGCTGTTGTATATGATGTAGTAAAGTTGGGTCAATACCTCGTTTCTCAAGTTTTTCCCATAGTATTGGTATAGAAATAAGGTCAAAGGCCTTTGTAAATTCTACATAACAACAATTTAAGTTGGTGCCATTCTTGTACTCATACTGCGCTATTAATAATTGCAATGTGCAGATACCGGTCGAAGTGTTGTAGGATTTTCTAAAACCTGTTTGAAAGGGACTAAGTATTTGGTTTGTTTCCATCCAAGATGTTAGTTCACCCAATGGTATGGATGCAAACATCTTTTGGCTTAAGTCCATCATCGCCAAGAGGTTATAGTTAGAGAGAACCAATCTTCGCTACTATTAAAGACGCAACAAGTACATACTTTCGCCAACTTTCTGGGATAGAACCTGTTTTTACTACATGTGTATAGATTATATTTCGCATTTTTGCACAAAGATCCGGTCTATCTTTTAGCACAATGTTTGGAATGCCATCCGGGCTAGGGGCGTGTGAAGGCTTGAATATTTTATTGATTCTTAGTACATTTTCCTCACTTATATCAAACACCATGGTCGGCCCCTTAATTTTTCCCAAGTCCTTTGCCCTGGGTTGTGTTGAGAACCCATATATCAGTGTCCGAGTGGCCTGCGGTGGGATATAAACCCTGAATGTTTCTATGCCATATTATTTTGGATATATGCTTAAGATCAGTATGGAACATAGCCTTACGAAAATCATTATAACATGACCAAAAACTATGAGCGTCATAAGTGTTCAGCCAGCAAAACAAACTTAACCAATTAGAGTTTTTCAGGGAGCTTTTGTGTAGTTTAACCAGTTTCTGATTTAGTCTTCAAATTAGTCATTCTAATTTGTGTCTCCAATGGATCTAAGGCAAAGCAGGTTCTTACTGCTGCTTGGCTGTTTCTAAACAGGGATTTCCTTTCATTCATAACAGGATCATAGGGGGAATTTGCTTTAATGGTGTTATTTTTCTTAGGCCCATGATTTTCCATCCCACTGGTGTGAATTATCCCATTCAGCTACAATCAGAACCTTTTCTAGGCTTTTTTGATTGTACCACAATACGTTGTCTACAATCTTTCTATTTTGTTCCGACCATTGTAGACGAGTGCCCTGTATATTAGAGGTAATATGTAACTTTCTAGATGGGTTCAAAGAGTCGTCTATAATGTCAGTATAGCAGATCAACCTCGCATGATCACTAGGGCCTTTATGAAGAATTTCTATGGGGCTAGATCTAAGTCTGGTATCTGGGTCGGCATGCACATAATCAATGTGTGAGCTAACAATTCCATTTGACCAGTATAAGTCTCAGAGGATGTGTCATTAACACACAGATCCAAAAATGACAAATCATAATACCAGGCGACGGTTTTCCATGTACAATTGGGAGAGGTCCCATTAGTAGTGGACAGATGAAGATTTCTTCTTTTAAAGTGACCAGCCACAATGATTTGACCAAAAGGAACTTTCTCAAGCCAAGAACAGATGATATTGTCCATGGTCGTTTGAATGTGATTTGTATAAGTGCCCCCTCGGGGACCGTATATGTTAATTAGCAGGTTCCTAGCAGGATTATCTTTCAGTAGCTGCAGGATGCCCACCAGTACATAGGGGGAGTAATTGAATTTGGTGAACTGAGACAAGGGGCCTAATTACGAGGTTGGAGGTAAGTACCGGTCATTACCGGCATGGAGCAAATACTGTGTCCGTGCTGGTAGTAGACCGCTAAAAGCGGGCTATTACGACTTCGCGGGCACAAGCTTTGCGCCATGCCGGTAACGACCATACCGCCCTGCCGGTAAAGCGTGAAAAATCATCCTTACCAGCATTGCGAGAAGCGTAGATAGCTCCACTGCCATCCAAGCCACCTGTATTAGCGGTGGCCGCTATTAGCGGTGACCGATAAGAAACGGAACCGGAAATAGCGTCATCGCACAGGAACGGAAATAGCACGGCGGCCATCTTTAAAAACACAATCCATTGCCATCCTCTGTAACCAGGACCCAAATCCTGACCACACCTCTACCATACCTGTACCATTACCTGAAGCATGTAAGAATGGCAAAATCACTTAAAAAAAGAGCGGAAGGAGCGCTTCTCACAGGAGGAGATGAACATGCTCGCCGAGATGCTGCAGGAACATGCAGATGTTGTTTTTTCAACCAACATGTCCCGAACTGCATTGCTGCACAAGAAGGACATATGGGCGGAGGTGGCGCAGAAAGTGAGTGCCGTTGGCACCACCCCGCGCACACTGAAAGACATCCGGAAGTGCTGGGATGACCTGCGCTTGCGCGAGCGCAACATCCTCGCGGTCAACTGGAAACAGGGGATGGCTACAGGTGGTGGTGCGGACTCCCCCATCAAGTTGCAACCGTGGGAGGAGATCTGCGCAAGCACAATAGGGATGGAGGCCATAGAAGGAGTGGGGGACATGGAGCGAGAAGCCCCGTCATCGGCAGATGCAGGTAGGTGTCACAAAATAAACACTCTAAAGTACAACATAATGATGTCCCCCTGAACTGACAGTGCAATGATGGAAGGCAGGGTCCACCAGACACATTTTTGAAAGACTGCCTACAGGCAGTGCACAGCACCAACTCGTCCACATGCATGATGCACCCCGTATATGTCTCTTCCCAGACGCATCCCTTCATTACCCACCCAAAAGCCAAGCAACCCGTAGGTCACTACCCCAATGACAATCTCCTGCCATTCCATAGAAAAACAGCAACCCCAATGCATGCCTGATGCACGTTGACCCATCACTAATGCCCTCCCTCTCTTGCTCTCCCACAGGCACGCAATCAGACACCAATGACCAGGACACCAGGGAGGATGCCTCAATGCCCCTCAAGAAGGCCAGGGACATGGAGGGACCAAACTGCTCCTCTACATCAAGGGGAAGAGGGCAACCTGCAGTATTGCACAAGGGCAAGACAACCCCAGTACCTCCAGCACCAATGTCCATTACTGCCAACACCACAGCACCCACACCAGCCACCAACACCCAGGAGCCAGTGGCTGAAGGCACTGTTTAGGGTGCCAGCAGTATTGTTGGGGAGACAGCTGCCACAGCAGCCATGTCCGACGATGAGGCAGAAAGTCTCACACAAGGCACAACTGCTGCTACAGGACTACTGAATTTGCCACAACTCTCAAAAACAAGCATTGACAACATCAACAGCCATGAGCTGTCTCCCTGGGAGTCATGGGCCGCCATTTTCAGCCCCTGCAAAGCCTGCATGAGGGACCAACGATGGCAGTGGCACCTCATAGCTCCACCAGTGCCCCAAACAGCCAAGAGGGGATGAGGGCAATTCAACAGCGGCAGGAGGAGCTGGCAGGGCTGTTAACCCAGCATATCACAGAATGTGGACATGCAAGGGATGAAATTAGGGAATGCGCCTCTGCCATCAAATCTACTATTGAGACAAGCTCCAAAGACATTTGTAGCGAATTGGCAGCAATGAGGCAGGTCCTATCCCAAATGGTGGCAGCAATGCAGGCCATGGTTCCGGCACAGGTGTCCGAAAAACCAGCCACATCTCGAATGCTAGCTCCACGAAGTCCAGCCCCCTGCGTAGGTCTGGGCCGAACCTGTGCAGGTTGGCCAAGGGTCCACCTGATGCCGGAAGAGGGGAAGGGGTGTAGGTTCTGGAAGGCATCCTGAACTCATGTTGACTTACGGTGCATGCGAGTGCACACCATGTGTGGGGAAGTTGAGGGGGGTGGTGGGAGAGGGTGTGTGGGGGAGTTGAGGGGGGAGGGGGGAGAGGGTGTGTGGGGGAGTTGAGGAGGGAGAGGGGAGAGGGTGTGTGGGGGAGTTGAGGGGGGAGGGGGGAGAGAGTGTGGGAGAGTTGAGGGGGGAGGGGAGAGAGGGTGTGTGGGGTAGAGGGCTTGTGCACTTTGTTATGTTTCTTTAATACACCTGTTGGAAAATCATAATTCACATGTGCGGACATTGCTTATTATGTACGTGTGCTTTATTGTTGAACAGTCTACAGTGTCCGTGTCCCTGACACACCCAGTGCCCTGAGTCCCACCTCCATGTCACACTCCCCATCCATGTGTGCTAGAAACATTGGTTAATCAGAGTCAGATGCATGTCACGTCCCTCCTGTGCATCACTGCCTCCCTGAAGTGCAGCCCCATCTCCACCCTCCTCATCCTCATCGTCTGGTGGTTGCAGTTCAGCATCAGGGGGCAGAGGCACATTCCGTCTGATGCACATATTGTGTAGCATGACACATGCCATGGCGATCTTGCCCACCTTCTCATGGCCATACAGGTGTGCCCCACCAGACCTGCTGAGGCAGCGAAACCGTGCCTTCAAGAGGCCAAATGTCTGCTCAATCACTACACGAGTACGTGTATGCGCACAATTGTAGTCCTCCTGGTGCCTGTTCTGCGGGTTCCGGACTGGGGTAAGGAGCCACCTCTTCAAGTGATAGCCTGCCTCACCTGCATGTGGGCAACAATATATATGTGTAAGTCATCACATCATATGGGACCTGTATCAATGACACCATAGCACGCATTTATTTCCTGTTTGCAACCACATATCATGCATGAATAGAGACACACAATGTGACTGCTATGTGTGTATTCCTCTTATGGACAGGTGTGCGTGCCATCGTCTAGTGGGCGCAGGGGGGTCCTATTCCTTGTGAGTGCTCATGCACTGTGTTAGTCCACACTGGTTGTTCCCATGATTTGGCTGATGTGCTGTCATTTCTATGCTTTCATCCTGTCACCGTTGATGGCAGCCTCATGATGATCTCACTATGCACGACAAATGGTGACATGCAGTTTTGGTGGACCTCTGTGTTAGTGTAGTGGTGTTTTAATGTATTTGGCCCTCATGTGACTCCTTTGTACGCAGTAATGGAGGACTGTCCTTTCTGTTGATGGTATTTTGTGCTGTGCATTGGCCATACTAATTACTTGTAGTTGCATTTTGCTGCAGGGGATACGGTCTGATTATGTACAGTGCACATGTTGATGGCTATGGAATGGTTGTAACACTGCATCATTTTCATGGTAGGGAAGCTTATGTCTTGCATTTTGGGGTCAGGTGTCAGGTCCAGTATGGCCTGCTTTGGGGTATGAGCATGGTCCATTCATTCAGGCACTCTCAGCCAGGTGAAGTATGCATCTCTCCCCCCATCTCAGCCAGGTGAGGTATGCATCTCCCCCCATCTCAGCCAGGTGAGGTATGCATCTCTCCCCCCATCTCAGCCAGGTGAGGTATGCATCTCTCCCCTCATCTCAGCCAGGTGAGGTATGCATCTCTCCCCCATCTCAGCCAGGTGAGGTATGCATCTCCCCTCCCCCATCTCAGCCAGGTGAGGTATGCATCTCTCCCCCCATCTCAGCCAGGTGAGGTATGCATCTCTCCCCCCATCTCAGACAGGTGAGGTATGCATCTCCCCCCATCTCAGCCAGGTGAGGTATGCATCTCTCCCCCCCATCTCAGCCAGGTGAGGTATGCATCTCTCCCCCATCTCAGCCAGGTGAGGTATGCATCTCCCCCCCATCTCAGCCAGGTGAGGTATGCATCTCTCCCCCATCTCAGCCAGGTGAGGTATGCATCTCTCCCCCATCTCAGCCAGGTGAGGTATGCATCTCTCCCCCCATCTCAGCCAGGTGAGGTATGCATCTCTCCCCCCCATCTCAGCCAGGTGAGGTATGCATCTCTCCCCCCATCTCAGCCAGGTGAGTTATGCATCTTTCCCCCAATCACCTACCCACATTGCATTTCCATGAGCCTAGCATGCAACTCACCGAGAAGCCAGGATCTCCCCCCTGCATGTCGCTCCATGTAGCGTGGTATCGTGGAGTTCCGCATGACCTTTGAATCATGGGTTGATCCGGGGAATCGGGCACAACAATGTGTGATGATCTTGTTTGAGTCACATACCATTTGAACGTTGATGGAGTGTTATAATTTACGGTTGCGGTACACTACCTCCATGGCATTTGGGACCACCGATTCCACATGGGTGCAGTCGATGGCACCAATGCAACCAGGGATGCCGGCCAGTGAATGGAAACCAACTTTGGTGTTGGAGATATCCTGGGCTGTCTGTGGTAGGAAAATGTGGTCGCCTGTGTGCTTCAGGAGGGCATCAAGCACTTGGTTCAGCGTACGTGAGAATAATGGTTGTGATATACCATGTATGTGCCCCACTGTTTGCTGGTAGGTGCATGTGGCCAGGAAGTGGAGCATAGACACTACCTTCATTAGGGGTGGGATGGCGGTGCGTACTTCAATCAGGCTGACAATGTCGTCATGTATAATGTCCTCAATGGTGGCGATGGTGTCCCTGTCCAGACGGTACAGGGTGTGGATCTGCTCAGGGGTTAGGTTGAATGGACTGGCTCTGATGCGGGGGATTGGGGGCTGCCTGCCTGGTACCACTGGCTGCACTGGTGGGGTATGCTGGCCTTTCCTAACCCTCATTCTCCTCTTGCGTCTCCTCTGTGCTGCCTGTTGTTGATGTTGTCATTGTTGTTGCTGGAGTTCCACTGCAATCATGTCCTCCAGCCCCAGTATTGCTAGTAGTATGGGAATCATTTTGGTGTGTGACTGGGTGTGGGAAGGGGTGGGGTGTGCTCCTTTTGTGCTGGCCCAGTCTATATTTCCTCCACCTGTGCTGATTGTGTGCAGCTGTGGCAGTTGGGAACACTGCACATGGCCATTTACGGTTGGTCTGCGATGCAGGTATTTGCTCTATGCCGGTAAGGTACTTTTCGGGCTTCAGTAGGCCGTTATTTGCATGTCCGCCTGACTTGTGATGTTCTCCTGTTTACGCCATGTCGGTATTGCGGCATGAAGCGTTGCCTGCCCCCGCCCCTGCCGCTAATAGCGGGTAGGCGTGTCATAATCGTGCGAGCGGTAATCGATGCCGGTAATCCATTACCGGCATCGTTTTTCTCTTACCTCCATCTTCGTAATGACCCCCAGGTGTGTTCAGACTTTACTCCGATAGCCAATCCATTCCTTGTACACCAAGTTTCTTGTAAGAAAAAGACATCACAGGACTCCAGGGACTCACGTCCCTTAGTATGGGCCAGGAAAGAGCAATAACCTTGTGCATTCCAGCGCAGCCATTTTTGTTTGGTTGAAATCAGGCAAGGTCAGTTTGCACCGTTTGTCGGTCAGGCTTCCAGTATTCTACTTCATTAGAGAAGGTCCAAGTGATGTCCGTTTGTATTTGGACTGCTCGCTTTGCCTCTCTCTCTGAAGAGGAAGAGTCGTTTTCCTGAGAGCCTTTGATGTGTCTGTCAATGGGGCTCACACTCCTTCGTTTTTATACTTTCCTGCATATTATCAAAGATAAACCCAATTTACTGAAAAGGTCGGCATGTGTGTTTAATAGTGCCACCATCAGAGGAGATGCAAATTTCACCAGTGCCCAGTTTGTGTGTGCTCCAAACCACGGGAGCTCCATATTTACAATATCTGCTGATGTCATTAAATCAAAATATGGTAACTGTTTGAAGATCGACCTATTTAAAAAGGGGCTTTGATCTGTAGGATTTGTTTCTTCAAGGATGATCCATTTACCCAGGTCTTTCAAAGCGTTTGCAGAGGTTATTGGTTTCTCTAATGCTTTAAGATTTGGACCAGCATCACAATTTTGCCTCTGTTATTTGTTATTATAAATTCAACATGTCAGGCTTTTTATAAATAACATCACATATATACAATAATACACATATGCAAGAAATGCATGACAAAATAAGGATATAGAAAACATACACATGCTCTAAAACCGGTTACCTACTATTCAACTCATTGGGCCTCATTACAAGTTTGCCGGTAGCCTTGCCGGTAAAACCTGCAGGTTGCGCCAAACTTGCAATTTTTTCCGGCGTCCGCAAATGGGCAATTACTGGGTCATTACGGCCCTGCCAGACCCGATAATTTCTCTTTTTTGCGGGCGCCGGAAAAAAGATGCTGCCCATTCCCATTCGGCCCCAAAGGGCTGAATGGGAATAGGGAGGTCGGATGCACCAGCACCGTTTATAATGGTGCCGGTGCATCTGACATGCTGTGCTCGTGTGTGCCTTCTGCCCGCCAGGTTCGACCTTGCGGGCAGAAAGGCACCTGCGAGCACAACTCGTAGTTTGCCAGTCCGGGAACTACGGTATTGCATGCTTACCGGTACCATAGTTCCCGGACCTGCAAACATATAATACATTGTCTCTAGATCCTCCTCACAAACAATAATCATCTAAAGATTAGACATTAATATAGTTCAAAGTGAGCATCCTACCGAACACCATTTGTTGGCTAACGGCCTTTGCATTTAAACATTTTCAATAGGTTGCACCGTGTAGATGTTACCCTCTACAATTTTGTACTCTTTTCTTAATAATCACACTATACCAACTAGCCTCACCTATGTAGTTTCCACAATTGGGAGCATATCCGCACCAGGCTCTTACAAGTCACCAACTTCTTTATTCAAAATGTCGAGCCTCGATTTAATTTGCAGACGTAGTTTAGTTAAATGATATATCAAATGGTGATAATTTCCCTCTAATAAGTGGTTCCATATCTGCAAGGGCTGAAGGGATAATAAAGTGTTAGTCTTAGCTGTGCACAGTGGTGGCACAAGTTATGGTTTCTTAGTTTACCATAACTGGGGAATTTCTGATGTTTGCCGGTTTTACTTGTAACCATAACGTCCCTTTAACAAAGTTTTTTCATTGAATTTCATATGTTTTTTTTAGTGCAACCTAACCATAATGTCCCATTAACAAAGTGTTTTCACTGAATTTCATGGGTGTTCATTAGTGCAACTTAACCATAACATCCCTTTAACAAAGTTTTTTCAATGAATTTCATGGGTTTTTACCAGAGCATGCTAATTTTCTATAACTTACTAATATCACACTTACCCCAATATGGCAACATTTTTGTCCAATTTACAAAGTTTCAACATAAAATTCAGCAATTTTACACCTGCTAGCAGCATTTTTAAAACTTCTATACACTTTTTGCAATGTTTTCCATTGTTTTTCCGTCCGGCGACGTCCGTGAACATTGATGTCATCACAGACTTTACGGACAGTCTCACGTGACCCCGCTCGTGCACGGCATGATGACGTGGCCGCGAACGCATCCGCACTTTGCAAACTGGTCCGTGCTTTGCAAACTACTGATCTAGGAACTTTCAAGCTCAAAATGTACCCTTGCACAGCTCCTACACCTATTCTTACTCATTATGCATTAACATTCTAGTAGAGAGCACACACTTGGAAGAAAACTACTATTTATCTTAAAAATGGCATCAGCTTTTGCCATCGCTCCTCCCCAAGAGCCCCCACCACCAGCTGGAGGACCTAAACAACGAAAAAAGCACAGTACTTCCAAAGACAACAAAGAGGACCAAGAGGATAAGGTAGAGGAAGTGCCTACCTCTAGCACCCAGAGAGAATCATGGGTGTGGCAGTTCTTTACCACTGTTGGAAATGTACCAAAGGCTAAAGCTACCAAAGTGAACTGCACTGAGTGCAACACTGTACTCAATCGCGGACTACCTGGATAGTACTACTACGGGACCACCTCCATGCGCCACCACACCAAATCCAACCGCTGCAATGCTCTCAGAAAGTTTGTTTCTTTCTTAGCAAGTAGTAAGCTGTCTTCCTCCACCTCATCTTCCTTACCAATACTGTAACCACACAGCCTACTTCTGTGGGACACAACATCCCACAGCTACCTTGCATGTAATAAAAGAGGCTGTTGATCCATATCTTTTGAAGACAACAGTCCTCTGTATATACTGCAACACACCACTCTGCAGGAGGGAAACATTCCGAAGTGATTTTGAAGCTGTAATCACTGCCCCCTACCTTAGATTTAACACACAGGCAACATCTTCCCCTGTCCACCTGACCCTCCATTTTACTGCTCGGTACCTCCTTCTTCATGTCCCTCCCCACCTTACATGCTAACCTATTCTGCAAAAAAAAAAATCAAAAGAACATTTTCCTTTAGGAAACACCTTTCACAGTTAAAAAAATAGAACAAAAAAAAATACTCTTATATACTCAATCTACTTTACATTTCTCAATAAAGTACATAGATTCAATAAGATTGTCCAACATTTCCATCAGCATTTTGTGTTATGCTAATGGGAATAATGTGGTGTTCATCCCCCGCTCCAGGGACTTGAACAGTGGATAACGGCCGGGCAGCCCAAGTTATCGGCCCAAGCAAAGGGAGGGCGGATAACAAGGGCGCCGGACCATTAGCCTCTGCAATGGGGGATGAAGGCCATTAGCACCCTGGTTTGCCAAAGTGGTAACCCGGGGTGCTAAAAAAAGGATTTTCCTTCCTACACCAGGACACACAGTAGGAAGAAAAATCCTTTCCCAAGAGGGCCACCATGGAAAGAGAAGACAGGGCTCCATACAGAGCCCCTCTTCCCTTTCCATGGCAGCCTGCAGAAGGCAAAGAGAGAACCCTATGACCATATTAAGCTTAAACACACCAACAGCTACTTAACAATCATTTACAGATATTTTCCATTTCATTTTCCAAGGTATGCCAAGGTGGGACAGCACTGGGTAACAACTGGAGCAGAGGAGTCCCAAGGGTGGGGTGTGTCCTAATCATAACATCCCTTTAACAATGTTTTTCCTGTCAATTTAATAGATTTGTATACATGAAAATATTCGAGGTGTTACATCACTGTATATATGTCATTAATAATTCCTCTTTTCACATATATGAAAGAACTATACAGCTCCTTTAAAAAAAAAAAATTTGCAACACATTCTTATGCCTGTTGTTATCAGCAGGGCATGCTGGGGATGCAAATCATCGTTCAATTGCCTACGGCATAAGGCTCAACCATGACCCTGGAACAATCAAACCATCCCTATTATTCACTGCACCTACCCTGCATCGTAGCCCAGCTTCAACTATACGCTAATAATGTAAGCAATGGCCAGTGCTCATGGCCTGCAGCAATGGCCCTTCTCCAAATCCGTGGGGCATTGGCTTTGGCCATGCCGTATTTTCCAATAAGCAAATCAGAGAACACATTTGCGTTTGCCAAGGGACAGGCCCACTACCCAGACACCAAATTTGTATCACTGGTTTTTCTATGTACATTTTTACACTTTGGAAAAATAAAAAACATGCCTGCAGGTCCTTGCTAATGCTCATCGCAAAAGTTTGTTGTAATCTAGTCAGCCACTTTAGGCTGTAACCACAAGAGGAATATGTTTTCCTATTCAAACCTACGCTTCGGCCATGCTGCATGCCCCTAAAGCAAATGACAATACGCATTTCTCCTTGCTGACGTACAGACCCATTGCCCAGATACCAACGTTATATCACTGTGCTGTGTACTTACTATTTATACTTAAAAAAAAAAAAAACACAGGACATATTTGCAAAACCATGCTTTCCAGTTGTTGCTAACCCAACTCATGCATATTTGCTGGAATCCCATCCAACACTTCAAACTGTACACACGCACACATGTTTTTCTTCCCTTTCAAACCTATCCCAATTTCGAAAAAACTTTACCACATAGCCGGTCCCTTGTGGACATGGCCCCTTTAACCTCATTGGTCGTCCCTTGTGGTCATGGCCAATAGCCAGATTGTCCGGGTCATGATTTTATGCCATGACCCAGACAATCTGGCCACTGCCCATGGCTATACCTCATTCACTAAAGGTATATCATTATTTTTTGTACCTAAATTATGACATTTGTCAAAAAATAAAACCAGACACATTTGCAAAACCATGCTTTCAGGTCCTTGCCAATGCTCCTTACACAGGTTTTCTGGAAATCTGCCCATGTTTTCTTTTTTCAAAAGTGTCAAAATGTACATACATAACATGTACATGCATACAATAGTCATATAACTTAACCCCCACTTGACAAAATCCATTTAGACTTTGCACAAACATTCAAGGTTGGTTCTATAATCTTTCTGAAAACTTCTGTCCATATTTGTGAAATGGTAAACAAAGTTATAAGCCATTTAACAAAGTTGAGACCCTGCTCTATTTTTGCACCCTTTTGGCAAAATCCCACCAAACTTTGCAAAACATTTATATCTAGATCTAAAATCTGTTTGCAAACTTTTGTGCAGATTTGTCAAATGGCACCACATTTATAAGCCTTCGCAATATGTTGGGACCCCCCTCTAATTGTGTTCCTGCTTGACAAAACAGCACCACACTTTGCAAAACCATTCAGAATCAGTTCCAAAATGAAATTCCAAAATGTCATGCAGTTTCATTGAGGGGCGCCAAAGTAATAACCCATCAAAAAACTGCTTTTCAGCAACCATCTAATTCAGAAATAGGAATAGACGTCCCTGAACATCTCAGATGTTCGCAAACATCACAAGACTTCCCCAGACATCCAGACTACTCGTGGACATTGGAGTAGAAAAAAACATCTGTTTTTTGGGCTTTTTAAGGCGATATTCCATCCCATCCTCATCACCCATCACCTCCCCAGAGTTTATTTCATTAGTTTGACAAGTGCAATGTTGTGTTTTTTAATATGTTTTACTGTGATGTTCGTGGACAACAGGTGCTGTCTGCGAATCCAACATGGCGGGCGTTTCCAAAAATCTGATTCATGTCATGTTTTTTATTGACCGATCAGCAGGCGCTTCCGATGTTGTTGGACCTCATGTCGGCACCTGGACCAATCGGAGCTCTGTCCACGGGCGGAACAGGGAAGTGAGTCTGCGGACCGAATCCAGATATCACTAATTTTTTGTGTCTACTTTTTGGTCGTTGTTAAAAAAACCACTGGATGGACTCACACCAAATATTAAAAAGCATGGTTTTGGGACTGAGCCGCCGATCCTGCCGCAAATTTTGTGAAATTCCATCCAGCGGTTTGGGCTGTAGGCATAAGCAGCATTTTATTCTATTGCATCTATGGGACCCCCCTCTAACTGTGCCTCCCATGTACGGAACCACACCAAACTTCACAGAATCAACCTGACAGGGCCCATATACTTTTGAAATTTTTTGCAAGGATTGGACAAGGGAGGGCGAAGTTATAAGCCTCCCAAAAAGTGTTCTTCCTATGAGTTGAGCAACTTAACCATAACAACAGGGTCACTAACTGCAGGCCCTGTAATATAAAAGTCAAAATGTGTTTGTGGGGGGATTTTGTGACGATGCGTTATTCTGTGTACAATTCCACAGCGGTTCACCAATCTGCACCAAATATTGCATAGTTAACTGTTTGGACCCTACGGACATTACTGGTTAAAGGACAATTGGACACTCCACCCCCTTCCCCCGGATCTCAACACAACTCAACATTTGTTGGAGGGTTTGAGGCTTGGCGAAGCATTATTATACATGACATTTAAACACCCCACCCCTTTCCCCAGATCTTAGAACCTTTACACATGAGACGGTTGCCTGACATCAGCAAAATATCAATGTGGTCGTAGAAGGACCGGTCCCGAGGAACACGAGGAACACACTTTGAGGTCCAGGCCCTAGGATGCATGGTTTCCAAGATATTTGCATTGCAACAAACTGGTTGGGAAGGAGCACAGAAGATCCCAGTATACAGCAGCATACAAACTCTTTCATCCCCCAAACGTCTGCTCTGGGGTATGTCAGACAGCCACACATCGCCCATTCTCAGTGCAGTTTACTTCAGGGTGCAAATCAAATCAAGCGATAAGCAAATCAGAACATCGACAAACAGGGTCAGTGTTATCATGTCTGTCTACAGAGCCCGTTTGGAGAATGAGTAATTCAGCTAGTTTTAAATAAGCCTCTTTCATCGGTTATTAGCTTAGTTCATGCAGCTTCAGATATGGTAACTTCCTTAGTTCCACATTTCTTTAACGTTTCATTCATTTACTGTTTAGTTTTTCCTTGTGCTTGTTCTGTACATCACTGCAATCATCTGCTGTAAGTTTGCACTTAAGTTTAGAAACCAGTGGGTCGCTATCAACAACCAAAACACTTGATACTGATACTTCCCTAACTACGCTAGCTCCTGGAAGCAATCCTGCCATGTTTGTTTTTCCTGCTTCTTTCGTTATGGGTGCGTTCTTTATAGTATTGTAGTCACTGTTATTACAGAAAATGGTTTCTGGTATGGAGCAAGCCACTTTGGATTTCAGAGGTTTAATGCGTACGTATTTATCGATGTCTGTGAGAATAAACAAATATGGCCAAACGTGGAGTGCTTGTAGATTGGATGTCAAAGATAGTGTGTTATTTAGAAAGGACTTGGCCATGGAGCGTAAAATTCTGTACCTCGTCGAGGAGACTTACTAGTTATTGTGATGCGCGGGTGTCTACAGGTGCCAATACCACCTCTTCTCTTTGTTCTTCGGTGGCTGTGTCTTGCAATATTTTGGGCAATGTATCTCAACTGGTAGAGTTTAGTAATGGGCCGAGTGGGAAAAGTGGTTTATAACATGCTAATGTCTTTGGTTAAAGTTCCTACACTGTGTACCTGGACGTTAACGCCTTTTTCTACCTTGTGTATTATAGTAGAGGCCACTGTGTCAGTAGTATCCGTTGGAACCACACCAGTTGGTGAAGGTAGTTCCGTGGATGGGCATAGGACATATATTAGATACCGTTCCTGCCCGCCTTTTGCTTATTGGAGCATCCATATTGTCTGGGTCATCTAGTATTTCAACTCGGATCATGTTTAAAATAGAATCAAACATGTTTGTTCCCAGACAGATTAGGGACGAATGAATGTGGTTCCGCCAGTATTGAATTAGTTTCCGCTTGCCCCATTTTAGTGATTTTTTGAAAAACATGTGTGGTATTGGTGAGGGTGTTAGCAGATTCTTTAGCATTCGCAGCCACATGCTTGCCTGTCCCCCTTAACTCATAAGGATGGACTTTAATCGTCAAAGCAAGCCTGACACAGGGGATTGCGGTACTTACTGTGTTTGCCGACTGTCCTGCATCAGGCTTGGCCACTGCTCTGATGGCCTGCCGGGAAGAAATCTCGAGTCTTAGTTATAACTGCAGTCCTCCAACTGTCTGTCCACCAGTTGACGGTGTAGTGGCAAAGCGCATTGCGCGTGACAAGCGCGTCACTGTTGTGCCACTCACATGTCACTACAGCAATGCTTCCTCAGTTTAATATCAGCCTATGAGGGTTCAAAGGGCACCAGCCCTGCAGTCACCGCCACAGGAATCATGGAAGTTGAAGTCCTTGGTTAACAAAAGCAGCAGATACTCACTCTCCAACATAGGGTAAGTGCTCATGCTTTGCTTCAGTACTGATTCCTCAGTTTTAGATCAGCCTATAAGGGTTTAAAGGGTGCCATCCTCGCAGTCATCCATACAGGTATCTCAGAAGTTGTAGTCTGTGTATAACAAAGGCACAGTATCCTTTTTCACTCTCCAACACAGGGTAAGTTCTCACCATATTGGGAGGCCGCTTTGGTGGCTGTGTCCATGCCTACAATGGACATGGTAGGGACCAAAACAGAGCTGTCCTGACACACTGAGGATAATTTGCACACACAGTCACAGATCCCCAGTCCATAGTTGAACTATATCCCTGAGTGGGTGAGTGGGAGGCATCTCAGTGAGAGAGCAGCTATGTTTTCCTCTCCGTATTGACTGCAGTAGGAGGGCCTGGCTTCTTATGGAACAGACTGGTCTGAATGTTCAGGGAACAGGACACTGCATTGAACAGTCATTTCCAGATCTGCCACATCCAACCAACTCTCTCTGCCCTGTTTTTGATCACACGTGATGTGCACCTCATCAATACATGTATTGCATGCCATTCATGGAAATGCTCATTTATCCATACAGCACCGTTGTTGCCCCACACACCTCCCTATTCTTCCATCACCACAGTACACTAGCGACACAATAAAGATACCATCATATGGACATTTGGTGATCAACCCAGCTCCTTTCGAGCAACATCCCCAAATCCTGCTTCCAGCAAGAGCGAGGGTGAAGGAAAATTTACCCAACATCAATGCTTAGATGCAGGATGTCTGAATGCATGCCTATGACAGTGACCATGTCATGGTTGAGCTACCAAGGGACATCCAAGATACCCAGGTCCCAGCCATACCAGGACTTGTTGCAGTCAGAGAGTAAGATATACATCTGCATGAAAGGGTTACAACACCCACAAAACCCACTGCAATCCCACTTCTAGATTCATTTGATGCATGTCTACACAAACATGGCCGTAACATTTCAAAGCACATCAATCTATTAAGGAGTAATAGTGTCATCAAAAGAGCGCAAGAGGTGTTTGAGCTCACTGGGCATCATCACAAGGTTGGCGCTAAAAATCTGCCCGTACCGGCATGGTGGTAATAACATGTCCGGCTTGGCACCAACCCGCAAATAGGAGATGATCAAGAGTGCGCGAGTGCGCGCATCCCTGCATGCCGGTAACGGCTGTACCGGCATGCCGGTAATGACACCCAAACCCCCAGACAGCGGCATCGACCAATACGCACAGAACGGCTCCGCCCTCGGCAACTCCTAAATACTGTTACCGTTATTGACATAGTGCAAATAACGGGTGCGTTAATACCGGACCCGGAAGTAACGTCATTGCGCCGGAACGGGAAATGCCATGGCAGCCATCTTTAAAAACACAATCCATTGCCATCCTCCACCTACAGGACCCTCAACACCCCAACTCCCAAGCCACCACGGACAACATGTCGAAGACCACCCGGAGAGGCACAGCCTGCCTGCGCAAACCACGTTTTACGGACGATGAGCTGAACATGTTGGCCGAAACCCTTGTGGCAAATGCTGAAGTGGTGTTCTGCAACGACCTCAGGCGTCCAGCCCAGCTCAAGAAAAAGGCCATCTGGGAAGAAGTTGCACAGAAAGTAAGTGCAGTCGTCACCACTGCACGCACAGTGCGTGATTGCAAAAAACGTTGGGACGACCTCAGGCTAAGAGTCCGGCACATATTGTCAGCTAATCGGAGCCAGGGGCTGGCAACAGGAGGAGGACCACACTCCCTCTGAAATTGGCCAGATGGGAGGAGACCTGCAGCTCCATCATAGACGTGGAGTCCATCGAAGGAGTCGGTGAAGCAGAGTTTGGCGTGCCAACATCGGCAGATGAAGATGAGTGTCCCTACTGAAACAGTAAAAATAATCAAAATCATCCTCCCCCAAATGTGGCTGCTACACCAGCCAACAAATGGGCCATAATGCACACCTACACATATCCATGTACACATTATGGGTCTACGACCATCCCATCCCAATGCATGTTGCGGTCATACACAAATACACACACAACACACATTTTATGGGCATGTGCCACCCAGGACCCCCCTCCCAAAACACATCAATGTCCAACTGCACCCAACAATGCGTACATGTGGACACGACTACGCTATCAAAATCCACTCTTCAACTTTGCATGTACACAGTCCCCTACAAAGCCACGAATGCAACTGATCAGATGGCGCCACATGTCCAATGACTAATTCATGCACAATGCAAGCAGAACAATCACTGATGTCCTGCCACTCTCTGTACCCCACAGGTACGGATGCTGACAGTGACGATGTGCAAAGGAGTGCACAATGCACAACACCAGCCAAAAGGCCTAGGAGGCAATCTGATGGCACAGGTCCATCAACCTCAAGTGGACCAAGCATGGGCCAAGCGGGAAGCGGGCCAAGAACCGGTGCAAAAACAGCACCACAGACAAGCACACAGGACAAGCTGACACCTGCACCTGCATCCATGGTCACACCATCCACACTGGCTGAGGACAGAGCAGGCATGGAGGAAGGCACACATTCTGCTGCTGCCAGCATAATTGGGGAGATGGCTGCATCGGCAGATCATAGTGTTGATGAGGTAGCTGAGCCGGACAATGAGGGCGATGCAGGACTTGTCCACTCAGAGCCTGTAGTGCACACACCAAGCCCGCAGGCCACCCCACGGGACACACCTCAGCGGGACTCATCCAACCAGGGCAGCCTTGGAGAGTGGTCTCCGGCCATGCACATCCCCATGATTCATGCTGTGCCACCACATGACCCACCGACCACAACCCACACTGCCGTACGGGACCTTGAGGGACGTCTCTTCAGGATGGAGGCCCAGCAGGAGGCTGTGCAAGGCTATGTGCAGCAGTACCTTGCTGATGGGGAGACAACACGCCGTATTATCCAGGACAGCACTGCGGCCGTTATCCAGGCCATTAACTGAAGTGCACAGCAAGTGCGTGATGGCTTCAATGCCTTGGGTCAGATCCTTACCAGGATTGCTGACCGCATGGACCAACGGCAAACCCTGCCCCTGGGATCACAACCATCTGGGTCATCCGCATCATCCACGCCAGCGAGCTTGAGGCAGACCAGCCCCGTGCGCATGTCCCTGCGGAGTTCCCGCCGCTCAGAGATCCAACCCCCACCTCCGAAGGGGTTTCAACAGTAGCAGGGCCACCCTGCATAATCTCTTTGGGTATACATCCAGACACATGTCGTGCCATAGTTGACTTTGGGTGTTAGGGTGTGGGTGGAGGGTGGTGGTGGGTGTAGTGTGTAGTACTGGGGTGTTTGGGGGCATGGGAGTAGCGTGGGTGAGGTGGTGGGTGTAGTGTGTAGTACTGGGGTGTTTGGGGGCATGGGAGTAGGGTGGGGGAGGTGAAGAGGTGGTGGGGGCGTGGATTGTTGAATCATGTTGTACTTAATTTCTCACAAATACACCAGTTGTGTAACAAATATCACATGAGTGGACATTGCTGATTTTTTGTATGTCAATTTATTGCTTCATGGTGGTTCGTGCACATGTGCCCACACAACCAGTGCCCACAGTTCACAACACATGGCACCCTCTGCATCAAAGTACATCAGAATGATTGGTCTATGACCATTTTGCGCACTGCGCGACCCTCACGTGTTTCGTGTCCTGGCCTATGTCCTACTTCTACTCCTTCCTCTCTTTTTACTTCACCAGGTGGTGGCATCTCCACGTCAGGTGGCAGGGGTATGTTCCGCCGGATGCACATGTTATGCAGCATTGCACATGCTGTGATGATCTTGCCCACCTTCTCAGGCCCGTATATGAGTGCCCCTCCCGACCTGCTGATGCAGCGAAACCGTGCCTTCAAAAGGCCAAACGTCTGCTCAATGACCACACGTGTACGTGTATGTGCACGATTGAAGTCCTCCTCATGCCTGTTCTAAGGGTTCCTGACAGGGGTGAGTAGCCACGGCTTCATAGGATATCCAGCATCGCCTACATAGGAGCAGAAGGAGGTATGTGGGAGGATGAGGCTCAGTTGACAGGTGTGCTCAGCCTGTACATCATTCAAGTTCATATGCACAATCTCGTCATTGGCAGCCACATCCACATGACTGTCAGCCCTGTACAGTGCATGCCAATCCATAGAGGGAGCCTTGTGTGACATACACGACCTAGGGTCCTAGGATTTTAAACCACCAGGCCACCCAATGTATGTCTTGGCTAGGGGCAAATGTGAGGGCTGTGTGTCGGCGGATGACTTAAGAAACTTCCATTCCCCCCAATCCATCTGCCCCCATGGCCCAGAGGGCATTCCCCTTGCATATGCATTTACCCCCCACAAATCCATCTGCCCCCATGGCCCAGAGGGCATTCCCCTTGCATATGCATGTACCCCCCCAATCCATCTGCCCCCATGGCCCAGAGGGCAGAATCACCCAACAGCCAGCCACTTCGTACAACGTCTCCTTCCATGTACCGGGGTAGTGAGGAGTTCCGCAGCACCATGGCATCATGCGTGGATCCTGGGTATCTGTCACAGCAATGTGTTATTATCTGGCTGGCATCACACACCATCTGCACATTGATGGAATGGTATATCTTCCGATTGCGGTACACCGCCTCCACGGCATGTGGGACTACCAACTCTACATGGGTACAGTCGAGGGCACCAATTACATTGGGCATGCCTGCCAGTGCATGGAAGGCTATTTTGGTTGCATTTGCCTCCTGTGGTGTCCTTGGTAAGGATATGTAGGCACTTGCGTGCTTCAGTAGTGCATCCAGCACTTGGTTTAACACAACAGAGAAGCATGATTGGGACATGCCATGCATTTGGCCCACTGTGTGTTGGTAAGTGCCTGTGGCCAGGAAGTGGAGCACAGATGCCACCTTCAGCAAAGGGGGGATGGCTGTGCGGATGTTGATCAGGCTGACCAAGTCATCCTGTATTAATTCCACTATGTTGGTGATGGTGTCTCTGTCCAGGCGGTACAGGGTGTGGATCTGTGCTGGGGTTAAGTCAAATGGATTGGCCCTTATACGTGGGATTGTTGGCTGTCTGCGGGGAGCGACTGCCTGCTTTTGTGGGATTTGCTGGGCATGTCTCATCCTCCTTCTCCTCCTGCGTATCCTCTGTGTTTCTTGTTGTACTGCCTGCTCAAGGAGTAGCAGTGCAGGCATGTCCTCCAGGCCCAGTATGGCAAGTACAAGTGGTAGCATTTTGGCTTGGAAGGGGGTGTGGTGTGTGGGTGTGCTCCTTTTGTGCTGACCCTGACTCCATTGCCTCCACCTGTGCTGATTGTGTGCACCTGTGGCACTTGGTTACACAGCAGTTTGCTGTTTACGGGTGGTCCGCGATGCCGGTATTGCCGGCATCATGGTGGTCCTTCTTACCGGCATCTCGATGGCGGTATGTACTTGTACGTGTGACTTGTGGTGTGCCCTTCTTTGCGGCATGCCGGTATTAAGGCCTCCCCATCTGCGAGCGTGCCCGCATGCCGGTACGGTGGTGCACGGCCACAGCGGGTCCTTGACGATGCCGTTAGCAACGGCATCTAGGGTCATGATACACCGGCCCGGTAATGGATGCCGGTATTGCCTTACCGGTGCAGTTCTTACCGGAGTGCCAACCTTGTGATGAGCACCACTGTCTCTTGCTTGCCCATCATCACATCATTCAGTCACTTTCTTACTCACTCACTAAAACAAATCTTCACATGGTCACTGACTCACTAATTCAATCAATAGCTTATTCATTCACTCATTAATTTGTTCCCCTGCTTTCTGCTACCCGTTCACAAACACACTCAATCACTCATAGACTGAATTATTAACTTACCTTAATACTTGCTAATTCATGCATTTAAAAGATCCACTAACTCACAGTAGTACTCATTCTGTTGCTTATTGCCATAGTAAATAGCATCAGTAACAGTGGTATAACGTTTCAAAAATAAGGATGGCAGGCTGCGATTTCTTGTTCATTTATTGTTTTAATAAAAATATATATATATATATACATACATGATTTTGGGAAAGGAAGATATCAAGTTTGCATTTGTACCAGAAAAACACTATAACAATAATGTCGACCTACACATGCAAACCAGGATTATGCAAGACTGTGTGGCTTTGCATTTGTTTTCATCATGAAACAGTCGAAATAATATGCAAAATTCCGAACATTTTCAAATACAGAGGAAATTGAAAATATTGAGAAGTAAAACAAAGATATAAGTAATAACGATGTTTTTAAATCTCACAATGACACTGAATTGAATGAATGCCATGCATCGTTTTGTACCTTTGCATGCTGACACATATTCCTGAGCCAAGGGGTCACATTTCAATAAGCCTAAACTCAAAATTACCTTGAAAACGTGCACAGTGCTTGACATATTCTGCATATTACCAGTGCCTTTCTAGAGGGCCAGATAATCCTAAATACTAGCAATTGTCCTCTGAAAACTAAATGAGGTGTGAACCAAAAAAGTGCATTAGCATAGCCTAAAGATAGAATATGGGACTGGCCCAGTTTAGGGGAGTAGCAATGGGCTTTAGTTGAGTCTTCAAATACCAAGCCAATATATAGGGTGAACAACAAGGAAAATGTTATAATTCTTGTTTAAGTCCTGTAATCATTACATTTCTTTTGCAGACGCTCCTTTGTTTGCTGAGCCTGACCCTAAGGAGAGTGTTAGTCTAAAGGAGAACACTAATTTCCAATAACCTTTTTTATATCCAAAGGTTCCACAATTATTGCAAAAACTTATTTAATTTTACTTCATCGAAAGCTGCGGAGTAATCTGTGTCTAATGTAAAAAGCATTTCTTTATTAATTAAAAAAGCTTGATGTATTAATGATAGAGTGTATTTGTAAACTCATGGCATGGTGGACAGAGTTTAGGATGCCAACCTAGTGATAGTGGATAGGGACAACTCTGGGAGCTGTAGCCAAATTAAATCGAGGTAGCATGAAGAGTGGTCAAGGCTAAGTCTCAGGAGTGAGTGAGGGTGATAAGGGGCCCATAATGAGTCCAACAAAGTGAGAAATCAAGTATTACACTTAGATAGGTAAGTAAAATAATGCTCTTTTGATTTATGGCAAAGAACACACTGTGAAAAATAACTAATAACAGGTAGTAATATCACACAATACTAAATTGTAAAATACATACATACAATCACATTGAGTTAGCGTAAAACAATCAGTTCACCCCCCAAAATACTTGAAAGGGAAGGTAAGTACATCGTTATTACACCAACAGTCCACATGAATGTCAGTCCTAACTTGCAGAGTCTATCCCTACATTTTAAGGGGCCTTGTGCCTAAAAGTTCACAATCTTTCCAATAGATTCAGGGCATGGGAAAAAGTTAGGAGGAGGGTTCTGTGATTGTGAGAAGGGTTCCAAAAGTCAGAAGAGGACGTGTACTAGTGATTAACACTGTTCCCATCTTTAAGAGGGCTTTTGGCAACAGGTTTCATACTTTTAAAGGGTGGAGATAGGGGGGCAGGTAACAATTGCTACAATTTACCACCCATACAGTTTTTCCCCAGAGTTGGCAGGTCATTGGAGAGTTGCCTGAGGTTAGTTTTCACACCGTTGAATGGTAGGGGCAGTTATGTAAAGTCATCTGGGACATCCTTGTTGTATTGCAAGCTTTGTTGAACTTAAAAACATATAAAAGAAAGTTAAAATATATATATCATTTTATTTTTAAATGTGTGTGTAAGGTGCTAAATTTCACAAACGAAATAACAATTTTATTAGTTACTTTATTGTTTGGCTGAGTTCCTCAAATCATATCCTCGACTTAGCTATGTTTGTAAGGGGAATCCCAGAAGCATGCATTAAGGTGATGCCAGAACTGTGATTATACCGCTTGAACCAAACACACAGGCCTTGCGTGTGTAATAAAAATGCAAGTTCTGCGTGGTGAAATGGTACGCACTTATCAATTGCGAGAGTAGCCCTGTAAAAGGGGAGGGGGCTAATTTTAATCATTATACAAGTCAATCCCAAAATAAAGGTAACACATATAAAAGAAATGTAGGGGCACAGGTGAGTATAACCAAACATAGGGGTAGGCTGAAACACATTAAATAGGCCTGACAGCATGCTTTTGCAGAAAACGTGTGTTTGCTTATGTATTAATCTGCAACAAAGCCGCAGTGGCTGGTAACACATCGCAGGTCCCACGATCCCAGGCTGGTATGGTAAGAAGCAAACAATAGTTCCTATTTTTTCGAGGTCACAGATAAGAACACATGGGTCCTGCTGACAGGCAAGGAGGGCATAACCATTTTATAATTCAAAATGATTTGCAAAACGTGATTTTTAGATGGAGTCAAAAGATCCACAGCTTTTTCAAATTGCCCCTTAGTATGTTTCGCTTGGGAAGAAGTTTGAAGAGTTCTTAATATGCAACATTTGTATAGCAGGATGTCCATGGTTTAAGGCTCTGACAGTGGCATGATAGAGAGCGTTTCTCATGAGAACAGAGATGAGATGACTAGGCAAGATGAATAAAGTTCTGCTGGTCATCTCAAATGTTTCAATTAATTGTCATTGTAAGGTGGGAAGAGGGGGTAGAATTATGACATCAGACATTATCCTTAAGGGCGGTGTGGGAAGGTTTGTGGATCCAATTATAGAACATAATGTATGTTTTTCTATAAGGGTATACTGTGCAAGCACCAATAAGCACCAATAAGTGCCATGTCCTTGCCTCAAGCCTGACTACCACTTATTTAAAATATTGTGTTCATTCAAATAAGCAGAAATGTCCAAATACACCACACAAGGGTTTTAAAAGAAATGTTTTATTAGTAATGGGTTTATAATTATCGGGCGTATCAGGACATAGAACTGGCCTTTTTAGTAAGGGAGTAGTGCATGCATTCTTTAGACCTGCTGGAACATGGTTTTCAGCGAATGTTGCATTAACACATTTACAAAGCATGCCTTGAAGAATGGTGGTTCAATCCTTGATTATCATAGCGGGCAAGGATTTCCCTTACAGGTGGACAGTTGAAGATTAGCATTGATAGTAGCCAGTTCTCAGATATATGTCTGAAGTTAAAATGATGATCTTGAGTCTTGTGCATCTGACTCCCAGCCTCTTGAATATTAGCTACCACCCCAAGAGACATCTTATTAACCTCAATGCTCTTTTGTATCCTGTTCAATTTGCCTAACATGGCTTCTTGAATTTCAGGACACCATGCTGCATCTTTCACAGTTGTGTCAGGTTTATTCTTATAAGGATCTTTCAACTCCCTCAATATTTGAAAAAGTTCCTTGGAGTTCGATTGCGCATTCATAATTCTATCATCAAATATGTATTTTTGGGCTGCAATGACTGCTAATTTAAACTCCTTTGCGCCAACCTATACAATCCCTTCTCCTGACTGTCTTGCAAGGATCTCCATCATTGATTTTATTGGTTTTAAGTTTTTGCAAGTCAGGGGAAAACCAATTATTGCCTTTCCTCTCGCTGATACGCTTGGATCTCAGGGGAGCCAGCATGTCCATAGCTTCCTGAAGAGACTGCAAATAGGCAGCAGCAATGTCATTAACTGTTTCCATTCCCTTAACCTCCTGTGTCATAAGCACTAACCAAGGTTCCAGGGGCTCTGGTGTCCCTTTTTTCAGATTCCTAGCAATTATGCTTTTCTCTAGAAAGGCCTTGGATTTATAGATCGTTCCAAGACTGTTATAAAACTTATTAAAACGTTATCTCACCAGGGACATGGTGAAATCTGCAGGTCCTCTCTTTTGATGTTGTGTGCGACAACCCAGTCTAGTGTGTTAACTTTGTCATGAGTTTGTGTTTTCACAAGCTGTTCAAAGCCAAGATTGCCCAGAGAATCCTCTAACATATGGGCTAAATATGATCATTATTGTTGCCCAACCAAAGGTTAAAGTCTCCAAGGAATAACGCCTTAGTATTAGACTTCAATTTGGGCAATAGGGTGTTACTGAGTTGGGTGGGGAATTCAGGCATATGAGAGGAAGCTCTATACACCAGGATTATATTGAGAGTAGTTTCAGCATCAATCCTGATTTGTATCTGTTTAATTTTGTTCCGCTCAATACCTGGTATCTCCACTTCCCACATATCCAATTTAATTTTAAATGTTCAGCATCATCATCGAAATAAGAAAGCATGCATGATGCTACAACACACGCAAGCCCTCACGAAAAATGTGTGATGACCTTGAAAACCATTTAAAAAATAAAATCACAAATGTCCAGCAAGTCATCAAGAGTACGCCTAAGAACACAAACAACACCTCTAAACAACAAACTTGAGAACTGACTAAAATATTAAACTATTTCCTGCCATTTCAAGAGAATCAAAGGGCAGGTTCACCAGTAGATTCTTGCCCATGAGACATGTACAAGACTATCCTCACCCAAAGAACACCTGCATAATACTACAGAACCTCTTAAGCCATTCACTGGCAACACAAGTAGTATCACAAAGCTTCTCAACAGCATACATTAAGTCACTCCTGAAAGACCACTAAGGAAATGCAGAAGATCTAACCAAACCAACATAACCTATGCAGCGAAGTGCACAGACCACTTCCATGAATAACACTATTAAAACATTCTAGTCTCTGTGATAAACGGAATGGTATTCTCCCACCTACTCCCTCAGGATCTTCCATTCTGGTGGCCAGGGAATGGTGCTCGCTTTTGGAACCCAACCCTGGGGGTGGAAAATCAAGGGAGGACCACCTGAGTGGAGGGTCACAAGGGATTGGGAGGTGGATATCCAAGGGTGAGACATGGTATTTTCCCAGTCTCAGTAATACCCCAAACCACTCTCCCAAAGCCTTCATGGGGTATTTTCAATCTCACCACATCTCTCTCTCCCCATTTCCAACAAATACTGAGATGAGGAGGATGCAACTAAGAGCAGTAACGATTGCCCATAGAAAACAACCTACTGTAGAAAGAACTCAAGTTGTCCCACTAGTAGATTCAGGCAGGGTCAGGCATTTAATAATGATCACTCACACCTGACTCCAATTTCAACTATAAAAGGTGTGGTTTTTCACAAGGAAGAGATCGGGCTGGGTATACTGTCAGGACCCAGGAAATCGAGGAGCAGAGAGCAGCAGGAGTAAAATCCTGGAAGATAACGCTGTGCTAAGACGCCGGCCCGGTATTTGAGAGGGAATCGCTTATCAATGCGATGCTACCTGGTAAGAGAGATACACAGGAGCGTGCGTTTGACTGAAGCGGAGCGGGAGAAAGACACTCAGCCTCATTACCCATGTTGCGGTAAGGCAACAATGGTGCTGGTAGTGCTACCGGCGCCATTGTTGCCATGCTGCAACATTACGAGTTTGCTCGCGGGGGCGCTCTGCACGCCTGGTCAGACCAGGCGTTCAGAGTGGCACCCGCGAGCAGACCAGGATGTTAGCAACGGTACCACTGCTACCAGCCTCCCCATTCCAATTGTGCGCTATGGGGGCTCAAATGGGAATGGGGACATACCGGGTCCGGTTCCCACAAAAAGGAATTACTGGGCCCTCCAAGGTCAGAATGGCTCGATAAGTCCACCTATGCGGGACCCAGAACCGAGTTTGGGGGTAGCCATGCCCTTATTAAGGGCATGGCTACCTCCAAACTCGTAATGAGGCACACTGTTTTAAAGCGGCTCTTAGCGGAAAGTTTTGAAACTGTGCTAAGGACAGAAAGCATAAGAAATAAACAGACAAAGAGAAATAGAAGGAAGAAAAGGGGCGCTAGCGGCACAGAAGAAAAGAAAAAGCGAAAGAAAGGCATGTGAAGAGTTTAAAGACGGCAAAATGTGTATGATGAAGAGGAGTGCCAAGCGTGCACAGTAAATAGAGGACAGTGTGTTAAGTGTGCAGGAAACACGAGAAAGAAACGGACAAGTGCAAGAGTGCATGGTGAAACAAAAGAATGTGTGGTGCTCAAGAGGCATGATAAGAAAGTAAAGAAAAGTGCAAGAGTGCACTGTGGAACAAAAGTAACAGCAAAGGGAAGGTGCAAGTGTGCACAAGCAAGAAGCCAAGGAAAACACGAAGGGGTGAAGGAAGCATCTGAAGGTGAAAGGTTTCAAAAGAAGAGCAAGGAATAAAGAGAGGGGTTACAGATCAGAGTGGTCATGCCTAGGAGGAGCAAAGAACTAGGTGGTTTTGAAAGCCTCTGATTGTGCCCCACAAGTGAAGTGTGTGTGAAAGAACTGCGTTGAAAAGGGAAAGGTGCATTTAGAGGACATAAGAGGACATTTAGATCAAGTAAAAACTCAGGCTCACCTAGCCAACAAGTTTTATTGTCCAGGAATCCATGTCGACACAAAACATTTTCAAAACATTTTATCCAAACCTGTGAAATATATCAGCGTACCAGTACCCACTTACCACCACCAGACCCCTTAAATCCATTACCCATCATCAAAGTACAATTTTCGAGGATTGGAATGGACATCATTGGGCCCCTCAAAAAGTCTAAGCTAGGGAACAAATACGTGTTAGTGATACTTGACTATGCCACCCGATACCAGAGGCATTTCCCTTGCGTAATAATACCACGCTGCAGATACTCAAGCATCTACTTCCCTTCTTCTCACGAGTGGGATTCCCTGAGAACATTTTAATGGGCCAGAGTACCATCTTTATGACTAAGCTCATTGGGGACTTAAAAGAGCTACATTCAATAACCACCTTGAGGATGTCCGTTTATCACCCCCAAATGGATGGATTAGTTGAAAGGTTTAATAAGATCCTTAAGACCATGCTCAAGAAGCTAGTTGACAAGGACGGAACCAATTGGGATCAGATGATTCTGTGGGCTCTGTTTGCATAGGACATACACCACAAGCCTACACTGGTTTCTCACCCTTTGAATCATTATATGGGCGAGAAGCCATAGGAACAACATGGGGAAAGTAAGGGAAACCCACTGTTGAAATAAATCAAGTTGTCTCACTAATAAAGTCAGGCAGGGTCAGGCATTTAATATTGATCACTCACACCTGACTCCCTTTGACTGTATTTCAACTATGAAAGGTATGGTTTTTCACAAGGAGGAGAGGGAGCTGGGGATTTTGTCAGGACCCGAGAAGCCAAGGAGTAGAGAGCAGCAGGAGTAAAAGCCTGGAGGATAAAGGTGTGCTTAGCCGCTGGCCCGGTATTTGAGAGGGGCTGCAGTGTGTCTCAGGAGCCATGCATTCAAGGAGCCAGAGTAAGGCAGTATGCAGGCTACTGGTGGCGTTTGGGAAAAAGGTTGTTCAATTGGGTAGTATGCCGGTTCCAAGAGTGCCGGAGGGGCAGCTGGTGAGACCCTGACCTCAACCTCATGCATCCAGAGGAACCGCTTTTCAACGTGATGCTACCCAGTAAGAGAGAGACACGGGAGCATGCATTTGACTGAATCGGAGCGGGAGAAAGACACAGTCTTAAAGCAGCACGCAGCAGAAAGGTTTGAAAGTGCGAAAAGGACAGAAAGCATACAAAATAAACAGACAAAGAGAAATCGAAGGAAGAAAAGGGGCGCTATTGGCGCAGAAGAAAATAAAAAGCGAAAGAAAGGCATGTGAAGAGTAGTGCAAAACGTGCACGCTAAATAGAGGACAGTGAGCCTCATTACAGGTTGGGCGGTCTGGAATTAACAGTGGCGGTAAACCAGCCACCACTGTTAAATCCGGACCGCCCGATCCCGAGTCTTGCAGGCGGGAGGTGATCTTCCCGGCAGGTCTGACCTGGCGGGTTGAACACCTCCCGCCTGCAGGCGGACGTGGAAACACCAGCACCATCACAAGATGGTGCCAGTGTTTCCACTTCCCCATTCCCATTGAGTCCTATGGGACTCAATGGGAATGGGGATTTTCCCGAATTCCGCCTCCGGAATTCCCGGGACACCAGGGCTGTAATGCCCTGGTAATTCTGGGAGTCATGGAGGCGGAATGGTAATACGAGTCCGGCGGTAACCAAGCAGTTTTACCACCGCGGTTACCGCTGGACTCGTAAAAAGGCCCAGTGTGTTAAGCGTGCAGGAAGCACGAGAAAGAAATAGACAAATGCAAGAGTGCACGTTGAAACAAAAGTATGTGGGGTGTGCAAGAGGCATGATAAGAAAGTGAAGAAATGTGCAGGAATGCACTTTGGAACAAAAGGATCAGCAAAGGGAAGGTGCAAGTGTGCACGAGCAAGAAGAAAAGAAAAACAAAAAGGGGTGCAGGAAGCACCTGAAGCTGAAAGGTTTAAAAAGAAGAGTAAGGAATAAATAGAGGGGTTACAGATCAGAGTAGTCCCGCTTTGGAGGAGCAAAGAACCAGGGGGCTTTGAAAGTCTCTGATTGTGCTCCACAACTGAAGGGTGTGTGAAAGAACTGTGTTTTAAAAAGAATGGTGCACCCTGACAAGTTTAACTTATATTTGAAACCAAAAAGCGGCCTAAGCTTGGGGACGGAACCCTGAGAGGCCTAACGAAGAAAGCAAAGTACATCCTGACAAAACTTAATTTGTGTTGGAAACTGAAAGGGGCATGAGCTTGGGGAAAGGAGCCCTGAGAGGCCTAATCAAGTTGGCAAATTATTGTTTTGTAGTGTTGAAAGGATTGAAGCTTGGGGAAGGGAACCCCAAGGAATCCAAAGACACTGAAGTTATTTGAGAATATTGCAAGGGCTCTGTGGAGAAGGTCTTACAAACATCTAATTTTGATTGTACTTATTTTTGTGATAGTGACTAAATTACACCAGGTGCTAAAACCACCTGAAACCAACCTTGGTTTCCTATTTTCTATTGAACCACTATTTTCCTTTTTAAAGACTTCATATCACATGTTTATAAAGAGTGAGGGCAAGAATAGATTTAGACACAGACAGACTATTATTATGGACAATTAGACATCAACGGCCTTTAGAAACATCAGTTAAGGGAATCATCCCTTTAGAGTTAGGGCCATACAGGCATTACACCAACCCGGGAACTTTAGTAAATAAAGGTTTTGAAATGAACCCTTTTGAGTCTGTGTCTCCCTTGATACCATGCCTGTCTCACATCTCCACAAAGTCAGCCTCAAATACCAATCAAGATACATAGATACATCTAACACAGCATGAACCTTAAATCACCACAAACTGCACACACCCAACTCAACCAAACACACTACAGAAAACTAAACAGCAGACAAGCAATCAACACCATACACACCTACACACCAAAACACCATCAAACCCACCCCGGCTAAAAGCAAACCCAACATAAAATGACATTTCTTTCTACTTGAAGCTGCCAACAGCACAACAAAGCTTTCTTACGCTTTCACTCTCCATTCCTCTAACTGAACCCTTGCCCCAAGCACTCCTTCCTTTTCAGATCCACTGGATTGCCTGGAGACTACAGAAATGGCAGCAGTGTGTGGTATAAATCAAAATAACATAATATAAGATGACAAATACATAAATTACCTCAATAACAGTCAAAGACGTACAACCCCTGACATAGCCATGAACAGGAACATGCTGTTCCTCTTCTTCTTTGTGCAGAGAATACTTTATTGTTCCCTAAAACAGAAAAGTGATTAACTGGCCTACTAAAAGTGTTTATAGAAGTTTGTGATGAATTCTGCTTTGAAATTAATTGACAAGAATTGAAGCAGGTCATGGTTGGTCAGAAAATAAAATGTAATCATCCGTTTCTGCTCAAAAACGAGATCTTGAATTCATTAACAAGTTAAAATGATTTAAGATTTTTTTACCTCTTATTTACCTTGGTCTGATCAAGTAAATATTGCACAGTTATGATTATGTTATACAACTGAAGTCATTTGGAAAGTTTGCAAAGGAACAAGCTATTGTTCCCCCAAATCTGTAATTATAGTGTTCAAGTAAAAACCAACAGTGCAGGTTTGCTATGGGGTGGAAATATGGCAGCTAGTGTCATGCCACCACCTTTAAACAATTTCAATTCCAGAAACATGTTTAGGTGTAAAAATAAAACAGAAAACATAATAGTAAAACATTAGTTCAGTATAACATTGATTTGAGACACTTTACTCCTCCAGTGTGCTAACTCATAGGCCAGGCTATGGTTGCATTTAAAGCAGTCTTTGTCTGAAGCTATCACAGAGGAGCTTTTCCCAGTATTAAACTACTGCAAACAAAATAGTTAAACTTTAGACAGACACATTGGCAAAGAAGAATGCTTTAATTTACCATTGATAATCCCCATTTACACTATCAGAATGCTAAATGAAATGATTATTCATGACTAGTGGGATTCACAATGAACGAGCTGATGTTTATGACATCTGTGACCTCGTATAGGTTTTGAGCACCATTAGACATTCCCTCACCATACTGCAATCTAACTCTGAACTTCGTATAGAGAAAGTTTATCATGTTGCTTCACCATTTAGAAAACAGTGGATGATAGCTAAAAGAAAGTTCACAAAACTCAATGAGCTTGCAGCATGGGGTTGCAAGAGAAGCCATTAAATGTCTTACTCGTTCGCCCCTGTTAGAGGCTTTTGAGAGAACAATTGTTATAATTAGAGTATTTATTGAGTGTGGACCTAGTTTTGGCAAGCAATGGAGTGCTTTACAATCATATGTGAAAACACAGTGAAAGAATCAGAGAAACAAGGAGCGGGGAGCTAACAGGACAGGCCAAGGCTGGGTAGTTGGCAGCAAGGGATATACAAGCAACTGGGGGGAGGGGACAGTGGGGAGCAAAGCACTGAGGTTCAGGTAAGGTTGGGAGTGCAAAGTGAGTAGACCTAGGTGTTAAGGAGGAGCCATTCCTTGAATAAGAAGGTTTTGAGCTCTTTCCTACATAGTAGAAGTGATGGGGCAAGTCTGATATTGACAAGAGGGAGGCTACAGACTCTTAAAGTGTAGAAAGGGAAGGCCTGTCTTCTGGTGGATCGGTGGCCTCCAGAGATGCTGAATTTCTCTGTGAGCTAGCTTGGAGACTTCAGGATAACATTAATTTAGATGATGCAAGAGGATTTGAAGATGAAACAGGCTAGTAGTGAGAACCAGTGGAGTTTGATGAGGGTTGCAGTGATATGACCGAATTTGCAGAGTCCTTTAATTAGTCTTGCTGCAGCATGCAGGATACATTTCAGGTGAGCTAGGGTAGCTGCTGTAAGGCCTTCCAAAAGGGCATCGCCACCATCCAGGTGCGAGAGGACCAAGGCTGGAATGGCGGATCTGAAGTAGTTTTCTGGGTTGAAGAGTTGATTATCAGCAGGAGAGAATGTTGGTACCACGCCATTTGTGTATTCCTTGTTATCCGCTCTCTGAAAGTGAGCTGTCTGTCAATGTGGAACCTAAGGGACTTGGCACAGGTGGCCAGCTGGGGTGTGAAATCCCTTGAGGTTCATAAAAAAGAGTCAAGTCTGGATGTCAGAGTGTTCTGTGTTGTTGGTCAGCAGTAGGAATTCATTCTTCGATGGGTTGAGCTTTAGGTCAACACTGGACATTCAGGACTGGATCAATTTGAGGCAGACCTTGGCCTCTGGATGTCTTCGATGGGTGATATCTTGAGACAGATCTGCATGTTATCTGCGTATTGGTGAATGTGGATGTTGTGTGGAGAAAGGGAGTGTACCGAGTGGATGCACGTAAAGATTAAAGATCATGGGGTAGTATTTGAACCAGCTGAGGATGATCTTTCTGATCCCCATGCAGCGATGTACATTGTCGGTGAGTGTTTGGTGGTCTACTGTGTCAAATGCTGCTTACAGTTCAATTACAACTAGGAAGCAAGAATGGCCATCCTCGAGAATTTTAGGGGCATCATCAATCACCTGGATGGTGTAAGCGATATCCAATCAACACTACAGCTAAGTCAATGCCTAGTCTGGGATGCTGAGGAAAACCCTTATTGATGTATTTCTATATCCAGTTCAGTACTCTGGATGACAACCCTTGTATAACACCCCCCTTTTAGAATCCCCCTGACCCCACTGAGCCAAGAAGTAGGTTTGTTTTGCAAATTAAAAGGTTTATTTGAAAATGTAAACAATATATATATATATATATATCACACTTCTATAAATAAATTGATAATGGATATTACACTTGTGAATATGAGCAGTAATCAGCAAGAGGTAACTATGAATAGGAACAGAAGAACAAGGTGGGAAAGAATGCTTTATATGGTTCAAGGAAACGCAAGGTGGAATAAAATGCAGTACAGAAATAACTTATTATGATTTTAGCAAAAGGTAATATGATCACTTTTTCTTTTGACAATTCACTCCCCCCTATGCAATACTAGAAATGGAAGGAGAGCACACAGTCTTCAAGAATCCCAACAAATCACACTTTATAATGCAATACACAGTTCCAGTTCTCCCAGCAAGCTTAGGGAAAACAGGGATGGGTTTTAAACACAGGCAAATTACTTTAATGTGGTTTGCAAGGAAGTGAAAAGGTGCTAAAATTGCTTTTAATTCCCTCTAGAGGTTCAGGGTAGGTGATGGCTACTTTATATTAGTTCAGGCTCACTTTAACAATACTCTATGAATGATTAGCAGATTGCAAACGAATTTTAGCAAAGAGAAGCAAAACGCTGCTGATTTCTACAGATGAAGAAATCAGGCCAAATCGCAAATCGTGGTAAATTCCGCGAGTGCGTGTCTCGCGATTACGGGAAAAGTATAGTCGGTTCACTGGAAAGCCTAGATTCTAAGCTTTCAGATGAAAGTTAAATTTCGTTCCTAGCCCAAACAGTTCCAGAGATACGGACGATTAAATAAAGGTAGTTTTTCGGATTAAAGTAAACTCAAAATGATAGGTGACAGCTTGCAGCTGAAGAATTGACAGGTGACAGTTGTGCAGCTTTAAAAATGACAGATGACACGATTTCTAGGAGGCAGTTCTACTTAGGTTAAAATAGTTTGGATTAGATTATTTTAACTAGGAGATTGGTTCTGCACAGTTCTGCTAGGTACTCACAATATAAATTTGAAGTAGGCCTCGTCACGGATCTGGTCAACACATCCGGCTGCGGTTATGTCCGCTCGGCGGGTCAATCAGGCACCAGTTCTGCTCACAGCGATCTGGGTCAGCTCTGCTCCGCTGGTCTAGCCTCTCTGGATTCTGGATGTAACACTGCTTTCTGGGTACTGCTACAGGTTCTTGCAAAAATTCTCGGCAAAACTTCAAACAGCTTGCCCGGCTGTTGAATAGTTTGGTTAGTTTTGAGGCCTGCTGAAGAGGATTCAGCTGGTGGATTCAGGCCTCTCTGCTACAAATTCTGGAGTTAATTTCTGCTACAGGTTCTGGAGATTGATGGATTTGAAGCCTGGATCTCTAGATGTGAAGTCGTCGGTCAGCATGCTCCGCAGCAAATGGAATTGAATGTCTCTACCTGTCCCAGCAGTCTCTTTTTATGTGTTTTGAAAATGGGTGTGTGCCTGGGCCTAGCTAAGCCTGCCCCTCTCTACTTGTCATTGGCCAATTCCTCCTCTCTCCCTTGATTGGGGGAAGGAAATGTGAGTCAGAGTGATGCTGTAGGTTTTATGGTCAGAGGAACCTCCCCTAGTCAGATTGCACACAAATCTATTTCTGACCCAAATACATATTTATCTATGTACCATTTTTCTAATATTATAGGTCCAGTTAACATATTTTCTGTAGCACCAAACCATCCGATCCCTGTCTTTGTACAATGTTGTGTCCACTGATGACAGAATTCTCCCCTTTTCATCCAGATAACGACCTCTAAACCTTTCCAGATTTTACACAAATGTGCACCAGGGATATGGGTTACAGATGATAAAGTGTCAGATTTTTAACATGCATAATTTTGGAGTGAGACCCTATTTTCCGCTAGCAACCCCCCAGAATACACCACAGGGTCCTAACACCTCTTAAAATGTGCACTGAAAAATCACAAGAATAATGGTATTACTTCTATAAGTCTGTACTATGAATTATCCATCTTTTTTTAAATTATGCCCTGGTCAAAAAGGGGTGTGGCTTCCCACAACACAGGGTGGAATAACTGGTTTATCCACTTCCCCCAAGCCAGCTTATTCACATTGGCACAGCTGCCCCCCCCCCAGTTTCTCCCAAGAGGAAGCTATTTTACGACGCCCCCAATATAACATTTGCCTGAGTCAAGGAAGTTGCATTGTTCGGTCCCTTCCAGTTCCCAGGTGCTCCACCCCTAATCTAATCAGAGAGGTGCTACAGGTTCTTTTGGCAAGGGGCAGCAGGATGCAGCTAGGCCTGGGAGGAGTGGCTGTTAATCCAGTTTCAACTCCTGTCGGGGGTAGTTGTCAGGCAGAATTCAGTTTCATTAAGCCAGGTTTCAGCTAAATGTCACTTTTTGTTCCCAGTTTTCTACATTCAATTCAAACTGACAATTTTTACTTATACATTAAATAATTACTTCCTTCAAATCATTTCAGAATATAGTTTTATATTGTATCCACCTCTTCGCAAGTCTTTCCTTGGTCTGGTTTTGTTTCATTTGTTCAGTTTTACACAAAAGTCTGGTGGTTTTAAAACGCCGGCTTTCTGATAGTGGTGAGTACCGGTAATGCAACCATTTTTGGGATTAAGAAAATGAATTCCCCACAATTCTGAGTTGCTTTTTGGCAATCAGCATTGCCATTCCCAATGGTTTCAGGCTACTGTGTGTATAGCCCAATGGTGGTTTTAGACAGTGCCCTCCTGTGCTCACAACATAGGCAAAAAATGGGTGGCAGCCTATTCTTCATGTTTTCCCTGTGCACTCTCTAGGGAGTTCTGGCCATCATGATGTTTTCCATGCCAGTACTGCACAGTTTTATGGTAGGGCTTGGATGCATGGGTAAAAACATCCCACAATGGATGGTAGCAGCTTCTGTGCTGAACCTGGGTCTGAAGACAGATTGGTAGGTCTAAAGGAGGTTATAGGCTTAGATGTGTGGAGGAGTTGTGTGGCAACTGCTTTGTCAACGGATTTTCCTATTAATTAAAGATGGGTGATGGGGCGGTAGTTGGTGAGATCTTCAGGGTTCACTGTTGATTTCTTAAGAAGCAGGAGTATTTTTCCAGATTTGAGGGTCGAGGGGAAGATGCCTTTAGTTAGGGAGCTGTTGATGATTGCCAGGTAATGGATGAGTGCTTCAGTTAGAAGGTTCTTGAGTATGGAGGCAGTGAGGATGTCAGCTGCATACGTTGTGGCCTTGAGGGATGCTATGATGGAATTGAGGTCTTCCATAGTTACTGTCTTGAAACTGTCCAGGTAGTTTAGCAAGATGGGATGTGTAGTTAGCTCTCAGTTGTGGTGTTCGTGTCAATGTGCTGTCAGAACATGTTGATCTTGTTGATAAGAATGAGTCAATAGAGTGTGCTACGGGTGGGTCAGGCACAGGGATGATGCAGTGTTTGATTGTTTTAAAGAGGTCCACATACTAATACAAAGAGTCAGGATAAACTACAGAGATGCATTTGGTGATCTAATGAATGTATTCATTCAGTCACTTTTGTTCAAACTAGTGATTTGTATTAACGTGGCACTTAAGACAAGGGCAGATAGGATGCTTCTAGTGCCAAACTAATAAGTGAGGAGAACAAGAGGGACTTGAGAATAATTAGGTGGAATTTGGCATCTGCACTTGGCATTGTAATGGAGTTGCTGTGTATGGTGCGTATTACTTTGTAATCAGTGTTTTATTGCAATGAGTTCTATTGTGGGGCTAATTCTCCAAGTGCCCAGAGCATAAATATAGATGCTAAAGACAGGGGTGTCTGTCTGTCTTATCACTGATATTAATGCTCCAGGGAATGTTTGCAGTCTCTGAAGGCAGTTCAGGGCAAGGAAAAACGGTTGCTTTTCTGCCGCTCCTCCCCCCCCCTTCGTCCAAAAAACACTTGGTATTACATCAGCATGACATTTTCATGCTGGAGTAAAACCAGTGGATTCGATTGTAATCTGCTTGCTTTTTACGTGAGCAAAAAGCAAGCGGATTTCATAGGAAGCCATTAGAAATGATGCCTGCAATGAATAAATGGCAGTCAGCGTTTGCTAAATGTACACTGCATAGTGAAAAGAAGAGGCATGATGACAATTCTGCCACCAATTTACTCTTTTTTACGTTTCATAGTGCAAATGACAAAAAACGCACTGCGAGTACCTGTTTGCCCATTAGTGAAAACGTAACACGTCATCGCCGGCAAATTATGAATTGGAGGGAAATGGCATGCTTGATGCTATTGTCAAGTGGTTTAGTATTGTGAGTGATTGTTTTTAAGTGATAAGGTTGATGCATAATTGTTCTAAATGCCTCACTGTTTTCATGTATTCTATCCAGTATAAACTATGATCAATGTCGGTGATGAATTTGATAAACTGTACATTTCTGAATATTGTACGTTGTGTCATGTTTCAATGAAATGTTGCTGAAGGCTTGTGCTTTCTTATCACAGCATGGGGTGAAGGGTGAGTGTGTGTAGCCGAGTGCGTTATTCCGATGTACATTTTAATTTTAAGGAGCATTCTTTTTTATGTTTTGCATCTTTTAATGAATATTGGATGCTCAAAATGTATGATTCATGGTATGACATTCGGTGCGTGTGTCTGTAATGTTTCTTTCTGACTGTACGAATCAACTGTGACTTGCAACAATATGTATACATTTTACTTTTTCACAAGTTCATATCTCAAATTTGGTTCATTCAATTTTGAAATTTGTTTCAACCTTAGGCAGTGCAATGCAATGCAGACTAGTGTGCCAAATACATTTTGGAAAACGACAATTGCGAGAAAGTGATGTTCACAAAATTAATGTACTCTATACGAGAAGGCTTTCTAAGAAATTGAAAACATTAATTTCCACTTCTTTTAACTGCTAAAACCGCAAAAGGATGTTCCCTAGAGTATGCATGCCTGGTACGACTTTGCATGATCATTTGCCTACAAAATATGGTGACGAACCACCAATTCCTAAGTGGTATAGGAAAACATCTGAGCATCTTCCTAGTCAACATTCCCTTAAACCTTGTCTATCCTGAAATCAAGCTCTGTTTCAGATTTCCTCTGATCTCGCTCAATTTATTTAGTCTTGATATGGCATTTACTAGCAGCTGTGGCAGTGGAGGCATCCAATTAGGTTGCTCTGATTAGGGGCTGAATTAGACAAACCTAACCTGTGTTCTGAGCAACCTGAAGCCTGCTCACACATGCCCGCCATCTTTCCCCACCCTACCCTTCCCTCCAGTCTACTCTCCCTTTCCGTCCCTCCACATAGCCCTACCACACTTCCCTTCTTCATTTTGAGGCCATGCAAACAGCGCAGCCACTCTGCATCCCCAGCCACCATGGAAATGGTATTTAAACAAAATACATTGTTTCAGCACCCTGGGTTTTTGGATTGCGTATTACCATGTTCTACACATGAACATTACTATCAAGCCCCCTTTTATATACTTTGTAAATTGCTGGCTGACTTGCGTGTCATCATGCCTCACTCACCATCGTGATGTCTAAAAAACTGTTTTCAAACAGCCAAAAATCTTTCACATTTAAACGAACATTTATTTGCTTTCCACTTAATTTTTCACTTGCTAATAAACTTTCATTTGGAACTTGCACTTCAGGTGGCCTTCTGATGCAACTTCTTACACCACCTGCGTGGCTTTTTTCCCTTTGGGGTTGAGGGCTTGCCTCCAGTTTAATTCAGGAGATTTGACTCACACCAGAAGATGGTTTTCAATCAGTGCTGGTCATGGAACGCACCTTTTCACTCATATGTGTCCCTCCAAAAAGGCCATTGTGATTTGTAACAGTGCGTTGTTCACCTGTAGAAGATATAAGGTGCATAGGCAGAGTAGGATTTGCAGCTTTTCTGCAGGACACACAAAATAACCAAGAACCGAAGCTTGAAAGAACACTTCAGAAAGTCCCACCAACACATATATAGAAAGAAGAAAAAACATATTTAAAATAATTGCATGCATAATACAACGTCCAACACCCAGGACCAATGCAAAACAAGAACATGTACTGGCAAAGCCCATAGATTTGGCAGTTGTAGTTCTTTATTGTACTTTACAATTATAGGTAAACATAGAGTTAACACTTGGGCTCTACTTATCCAGAAATTCCAAACATACAAATTAGACAAATAGCATTAGTAACAGACATAGGTCCTCATTATAAGTATGGTGGTACGGAAATAAGGGTGCCCGTAGCAACATACCGGCACCTTTTCTGGACCGCCATATTACAACAATACTATTAGGGGCCATAGATCCTCCGGTTTTTCAGTCCCCGCCAGCATGGTTGTCACTGAAGCACCGGCACCAGTAGCAACGGTGCTAGTACTTCAGTGACCCCATTTACATTGAGTGCTATGGGACTACATGGAAATGGGGATTTACCAATACAGCCACCACTTGTGATATCCCAGTGGCACCGGGATATCAGGCGGCGGTAACAGTCTTACGGGTTGCTGGTAACCCGTCACCTAACTGCGGGTTTTAATGGCATCCCTGTAATGAGCCCCATTGTAGAAATAGAGTCTACATACATTTTTATTTTATTACTATTCATATTATTAATGGTATTTGTCAGCACACCATATGTTCGAAAACCTTAGGCAAGCAGGGTGATTTTAAGGGTGATCTAGAGTGGTGGTGATATGGGTGACCTAAGGTGGAGGGGTGAGGGCCTGAGCTAAGGTTGGAGGAAGTAGGCATATAGGCATGTATGAGTTAGGAATAGTGGGGGTAGGCAGTGGTGAGCTAGGGAAGGTGGATAGGTGAAGATAAGAGGGGGGAAATATGAACAGTGAGTGAAGGGTGAGTATGGAAGTGTGGTTGGACAGCAATGGTGTAGGGAAGATGGGGGCACATGGGGTAGGGTAGTATGGGGATAGGCTCAGATGAGGGAACTGGTCAGATGTGAGTTAGCTGTTGGGTTGTTGGGGATAGCAGGTGGGAGGTAATGTGATTATGTTAGGCTTGGTGGGCAACAATGAGACAGGGAATGTGTGTTTGATTAGAAAGGGGATGGCAGCGGTGGGTGGTGGTACTATGAGTATGAGTATCTAAAGATATGTGGTATAGAGGAGTGTAGGTATGGCATAGAGGATGTAGGCCCAGTGGAGAGGGAGTGGGGTGAAGTGATGGTGTGAAGTGGTGGTGTGGAGTTTTGTGGAGGTTTGCAGTGGGTGTCTGGAGCGGGGTGTGGTTGTGTGGGGTGGTGAAAAGTATTGGGGGTTATAGTAGTGGTACATAGGTGGAGTCTGGTAGCATGGAGTGGGGTGTTTAGTGGTAGTGTGGAATTATGGTGTTATGCAGTGGGTTGAGTGGTGGTGTGAAGTGGTGGTGTTGTGGAGTGGTGGTATGTTATGATGATGGTGTGGAGTTTTAAAACCCCCAGTACGTCCTTGAAACAAGTCAACACATAACCTGCTTCCTATGCAAAAGAATGCCCACAAACAAGCCACATAATTGTAGAAACTGGTTAGAAACCAACCCATATAAATATGAAGTAGGTAACATTCATTAAATGAAAATGAACACATTGCTAGTTTTACAACTTATAAAAGCGTATTTAAAGAACATAGAGATATGAGTAGCCACAATACCAGCCTACATGGCTAAACTATGTTGCTTAATGAGACAGGTAAACTGGGAACATCTGTTCTCTAACTGTGGAAGGATCTCTATTCATGTAATGGTTAAAATATATAAGCAAATCGCTCTTTGCTTCACTGCATTGAAATGGAGTGCTGATTTCCAAGTGATGTTTTGTGTGTCCATCTATATACTGTTAGTGGTTCTGCTCTGTTTCTTTTCAATGTCTTCAATTTCATTTTGGTTGCAGAAAGTCTGCCGTTATACTGATAGCAAACATTTATCTGCATACGAAATCACATGAACTCATCTCAGCAAAACTATATTTCCTGATTAAACGGTGCTAAATGGAGTGCCATTGACAGGTTGATCTCATAACTGCCTGGTTTCACATGTTTCATCTCTATACAAAGAGAGGCTCACTGCACCGTTTGTATTGTAGATGTGAGAGATTGAGAAATATACATCTAAGAGACGTGTGCAATACTCAATACGTTAACAATTATGCCATTGATTAAATAAATCACCCAGATTCTGTAAATAAATCACCTATGAGAAATGGGAGCGCCAATTGTACAATTCGGTTTACTATTGCATACAATCAAATAGCTTTTTGGGAAGATATGAACAACCCCAGAATGTTGTATCTGAACTCTATCTGTGAAAGTGATTCATGCATGAAACACTTCTGAGCAAGTAGTGTACACTGAGTTATTTGCTCATTTCATTTTTCAAAACACACCCACCCTAACAGTGACATATCTGCAAACCACATAGCATACATACTAATTTGAACAGCCGGGCTATTGAATGTTACCTTTGAACAAAGCATGACCTCTGCTTACCCTAAATGCTTCACAAAGCTTATTACATTTCCTCACCTCTCCCAAAGAGCAGATAAAAATGACATGAGCTGCATAGGAATGTCTCATTTAAGTACATGCTCCTGCCAGCTCAATTCATTATGAGCACAAAGGCAAGCTCCTCTGATCAATGAATAACAAAACAACGCTGTTTCCCAAACAAGTTCTTCCTGCATTGCTCCTAGTTCGACCTTGCCAAGTGTATGGCTTGCCCTCTCACATTGGTTTGCTTCAGGACAAGAGGCTCCTGATTGGTCAGGAAGCTCCAATCACTACAGTACCTGGGACAGGAGGGCACAGGGATGCAGTTGCATGCAACAGAGCTTCTAATTTGCTCAATATTGTTAAACAATATATGGTGGAAGGAGAGAGGAAATAACTGGAAATCCATGCTGCAAGTGTTGCCAGTTGCTATCCCTACCAGATATTATGATCCACCACCCATTCCCTCTCGTTTCTCTGTACCGTTAGTTCAGCCACCAAAATGTGCTAAAACCAACAATAGGCCACACAGCATGATATATATCTTCCATCATTAAAAGGCTAATAGAAAGTCTTCAGCAGCTTTGTTGCAAGCCCCTATTTAAGAGTGCATCGGTATACACTTCACCTACGTTCAGAGGGTGCACAAAATGCTGAGGAAATTGCAATAGATTTAAATATATTTCTAAGACTTTGGATGGGGCAGTTCAGTGATTCGATTGTTCGGATATTTTACAGCCAATATTTTCCAATATTTCCTTGGTGTCTTGAGGCCCTATGCTTGCATCATCAAAGTTACTTAGTCATTTCTGCCATTGGAATTGGAGAAACACTTTTTCATGGAAACATATTCTTTGAAAATGTTCACTCATGCATGTACATTTTTAGTATAAAGGATGCAGCAGGATTATGTTCCAATGGGATGGAAAGTCAAAACTGTATAATTTCATGGAAGAAATACACTGTATGAACTACAGGACATTTATAGCATTGTCCACACTGGAAAACAAAGGATACATATGTCATTTAGCCAATAGTATGATAGAAAAGTCCACACAATATAGAAGGCAAACTTGTTTTTCTCTTTACTGAAAAGTAATGCCCCGTGTTCTATGGACAGTATAGGGCAATATACATCAATCCATTTGTATTCCTCTGTCATAATTTCTAAAAACAGAAACCATAATGCGAATACATAATAATGATTATACATTCATGTTCAGTACAATGTGTTTATAACAAAAAGGCAGAATTGAAAATGGGCTATGCAAAACTAAATCACAGTTTTCATAGTACTCTGGCACTATTCCTTAAGAAATATGTGTGCAATGTTAGCAAATATTAATGTGAGGGGTATGGTAGGATGTTCACAATCAAATACTAGTATTATGCCATAGATACATATAGGTCGGAATATCTGCGCCGATTGCATATATTGGAAGACATACATTAAAGCAGGGTGGGTAAGGTGAGATAAAGCAAGTTTAGAATGGGGCAGAAAAGGAAGACAAACCACAAGAAACATAGCTAGACACAGTAACCAATGACATCAGAGAGGGGCAGAGGGAAGGGAACGAGGTGATATGAACCCATATAAAAATGAACAAACATAAACAGCAAATGCTACCACAAAGATATAAATTCTGCTGACAGGTAGCATTGTAAAATCCACCAGTGAACAGTGCTGACCTTCATTGATTAAATGGGTTTACTCTATATATCCATGATGAATTAATGGTAAAGATACACTTTCCTAAAATGCACTCTTATGCAGTGTCAATACAGGCAAAAGAGGGCGATGATCACATCTATGAAGTTAAACAATAAGATGAGAACTCCGGTTTAGGGGTATTACTCTTACATGACATACACACTGGGTCTATGTAGTGCAATCTTTCACAGACATCTGGGTCTGCTTAGTGTGGAAAAGAACATAGCCAGAGTACACTGGGGGAACAAATTCTCATCCGAATTTAACATCTTCTGCGGGGTACCACAGGGAGCTAGTCTATCCCCCCTGCTCTTCAATCTGTACATCCGATTCCTATGTGAGCTACTACAACAACTCCAGATATTTTTCACCAACTATGCTGACGATACTCAGCTTGTCCTGGAACTGAGTGGGGACTACACTAAGGATAGTACGATACTAAATACACTCTACGGAAACATTGAAGATTGGATGGACATAACTGGATGTGCCTGAACGGCAATAAAAACAAATTAATGATTTTCGGATACATCCAGGCTCGAGCCAAACTCCCCGCTGCATATCAGGCCTTCCAAATTAAAGAAACTCTTATTTCAGTATCTGATAAGGTCAAAACACTGGGCATCACGTTGGAAGCATCCCTCAACTCTGATGCCCAGGCAACGTATGTGAGTAAAAACTGTAATTATTACATCCGGCTACTTAAAGCCATTAGACCACTATTGAGTGAGAAAAACTGTGCCACAATAGCAAGAGCTACCATCATGTCACGTAGGAGCTAGTAAGCAACGTATCCAAAAATTCCAGCTGGTCCAAAACAATGCGATCAGAATGGTCAAAAAGAAAGCAAGAAGTGAACACATCAGTGAAGCTAGGCGGGACCTCCATTGGCTGAAAATAGAGGAACGCATACAATTTAAGTCTATGTGCCTTACTCACAAGTGTTTATATGGCAAGGCACCAGCCTATTTGAAGTCCAAAGTCACATTTTACCATCCTTCCAGGGCATTAAGATCAGAAGCTAATGGGCTCATAACGCCTCTGAAACACAAGAAGGAACTTGGTATGGGCAGAGCCTCCCTAACCGAGCGGCCTCTAACTGGAACAAATTGCCAAAGTACCTTAGATTGGAGTCCAATCATTTGGTCTTCCGCAAAAAAATAAAAACAGAGCTTTTCAAGTAACACATGTTTAGGACCCAATGAATCAGCCAACCTGTAGTTTTATGTACTTGTCCTGTTGCTTCTTCAGGCTCCACCTTGAGCTATGTACATGTCTACATGTAAGCGCCCCGATGCCTGCGGGCGGTCGGCGCTATATAAATAAATAAATTTAAAAAATAAATAAATAGCATTATGGAAATTCATTCAAACCCACCAGGAATGTGAAGAAACCATATTTGTATCTTTCAAGTTGGTTGCAGTTGTTATTAAATCTGGTGGTGTCACTTACTGCAGTAGCTGACTGTCTTTTAGACAACATGTTGTCATAGTACCAGTCATAAGGTAATCTCTGCAGTATTTATAATGACACCTTTGATTGTTTCCCATGTCTGCCTCCAAAATGGATTAATCTTTGAGCAAGAAAATGTCATATGAACGAGACTTTCAATGTCAGAAGAACACACACCAGTTTGAGGATTACATTATCCCAAAACAAAATAGTCTAGAGGGGGTCCATAACGCCCAGTGAAGCAAAATGTACTTTATTTGAGATAGGAATTCTGATCCCATCTTATTGTGATTGCCAAGCCTGGTCATTTTCCTAACTAGGATTTCTTAGATGGTCTCTAGTTCAACCTCTAAACCACTCATCCATGCACTCCACTGCCAGGATATCAAGTCTCTTATAATGTTGTGGCCCCTGGATGCCATATGACCAGTGATTGAGAATCTGGAAAGTGGCACGTGCTGGGAAGTGGTCACTTCTAGAAACTGAAGGAAACAGAAAGGTAAGAGCCTTAAGTCAGGCCTAACTAAGGGATTCATACTAGAGAAAAGTTAAAGTGTCCATTAGTGTGGCAAACGTTTTAAAGTTAACATTTTCAGTCAAGCCCCCCACTGTGGATCAAAGTCATCCATCTCAGTGGGCTCTGTGTATTGTGCTTTCCATGTGTTCTCACAATGGTGAATTTAAAGAATGGGCTTTATCTCTGCAAGGAGTATGGCCAAGTTCGAGAACTACAAGCATAATGGCATGTTGTCATTCTACTAACAGATAAACAGCTGTCACTGTCAATATTCAAGGTATCTTGAAACGTTCATCCAAAGTTTTAATTACATTCACAGCTCTTCTTTTTATGTTGTTTCATCATTTAAGAAAGAGCACATTTCAAAACTCCAGACATCTATTTTACTGTAGTACCAATTACAGACCGGAAACACGTATATATTCTTGTCTATGCTTGATGGGCTTTTGTAAAATGCATGCTAGTAGAATTTAGACCACCTTGTCAAAAACGGAATCTACAGCCTTGCCGAGAGATCTGAAATTTTCACAGCTGAAGGTCAAACTAGAAGTATCAAAATGACCCAAAGAGAAACATAAAATTAGAACGAATTAATTATTCAGCATAGTTTAAACAAATCAGACCCCTGCAACTTCAAACTTACGAACAAAAGGAGCACATTTGGCACCAAAGTTTATCAAGACAAATTAAGTCCAATTTCACATTTTCTTTAATCTTTTGCATCTCCACTTTGCCTTGCCTCATGCTGTTTCCTCGAGTTAAATGGAAAAAGGAATTGCAGCCAATAGCATTGGCTTTCTCTCTCAAACATATTGAAACACATAGTAAAAAATTAATTACTTCTACTAATTTCCATATGATTCCTTAAAAAGATGTAAAATTCATTTAAAGTAAGTGGTGACTTTGTCTTTGAAGATCACGACAATTAACATGGATCAAAGCTTGGGTTCTGTAATGATGATAGCTTATTAGCATAATGAAATTAACTTACTGACAAGAATCTTTAATAGGTACAACAAAAACGGTTTAATAATACTTGAAGAAAATTATGTATTTGGCAGCAGTACACCAGTTTGGTACTTTCTATCCAATTAATAAGTAGTTAATTAACTCCTTTTCCAAACAATGCCCACTTAAAGTTAACATCTGCCCATTGGATAACACGTTACTACCTTTTTTGTTAGTCTGAGAACTAACACTGTTGTACCGGCAGCACACAGACCTTAATGGGATCAGTCTTGCACTGCGTTGGCCAGACAGTATTCCCCTATCTATAACCTTCATTTGGTATTCCTTCTAATTAAAAAATATGAATACGAATTATTATCATGCTTTTCATTGCCACCGTTGACAGTTCACTAAATCCAATGTACAGATAGAGGATAACATTGGGCAATATAGCCATTCATGTTGCAGAAGAAATTATACTGATTTCTTTCAATTTATTTTGTATAATAGGCTTACAGTCTGCAGTTTTTGGCTGAAGGGTTTAAAAACCGTAGAACAAAATGCAGATACTTACACACAATAGTAATTGTTTATTCACATAAATATACCTCACGAGTTATGAAAATGTGCAATGCGAAGCAATTTCCCAAACACGATACCTTTTCCGTGGTGTTTAAATGTATGCTTGGCTCTTTAGCATTGGTATCCGAGAAAGGTGAATGTATTTACAGTAAGTTGCACTCGTGGTAATATAAGATTCCTGCAGAGTTGAACATTGTAATAGGCAGCAAAAAGTACATTTTGCGAAAAACACGTTTGCAACAAGCTATTCCCATAGTAAAATGTGATAGTGACAACCGAATATCGCACCCTTTTCCATTGAAGCAGAAAATACTGTGTCTGTTTAGAATATAAGACACATAAGTGAATGTGCCAGTATGAGCAGCAGTCTTACACATCCTTCATTAAAGCCTATGTTGGTAAAATACTAGAAAAAAAAACGAACACGGTTTGAAAAACAATAGTTATCAACATCTCAAGAAACATTACACATTGAACTACATTTCACCTGTTCAATAAACCAATTATTCTGCACTACATAAAATTCCAACTCCTTTAATGCCTTCCTTGTCTTTAAATAAGCCACATTCATGTTTAAATAATACACTTGTTCATTCATTACTTGCATTTAAACCTATGGTAAATTACAAATGACATGTATAATGTTTTGCAAAGAGGGATCACGGTATGTTAAGTCTCTTGTCCTTGCATTGTGCACCCATTTTACTATGAATGCCATGCTGAAGAGGAACGGTGCATAATTCTAGCGACTTCAAATGCCTTTTCAGAATGTGACAGATACTAATAGGGCAAGGTCCCACTCTTCGCTGTCCCAATGTGCCCGAGTTCTGCATGCTGACCTTTGTAAGGTATGGAGAAGTGCGGTAAAGGTCAAATGATCTGCGTCTATGTAGTCATATGTTTGCCTTAAAGAGGCCAAATGAGCTTAGACCAACAGTAACCTTGCAAAGTTGTGTCTTTAAGTGATGTACCATGGTGGGGATTCACCATTGCCTTAGAATAAATCCATATGCTGACAGCTACATGCTACACATTCAGTTTCAAAGTACCACCCACCCACAGATAACCACAGGCCAGTCTATGTATAACTATATACATTCACACACCCAAAGAAAACACACACACTCACACAAACTAGAAGTACTACCACGTGTGTGTGTGTCCTGTTTGGGAAATTGGGTATATGTTATTTACCATACAAACATTGTGATCATTGTGAAGGCATCATGAAGCAAGACACAGACAACAGATTCAAAATTCAAAGCAAATGTATTTATTAATTCAATTGTCAGGATGGTGTAAGGCCTAACTTGCCCATACTAATGTGGGAAATCCCTACCTAAATAAACTAAGGGCAGTCCAAGTCAGTAGGTTCAATTTAAAGTTCTGTCTGTGTCCAAAACGTATACTTTCCCTTACAACTAAACTATTCAATGTGTAAGGATATCAGTAACAAATTAAAAAGTGTTCATAAATTAAGTTCTGAGTGTCTTCCTGCTCTAGGCTTACTTTCCAGTTCCCCCTCCCCAAGTTCAAAGCAGTTCAAAAAGGTCTTGGGGTTCCTTTCTGCAAGTAAGCAAACAGTTCTAAAGGGACCTTAAGGTTTCCTTCCCCAAGGCAGCAACACATTTCCACAAAGGACCTTGGGGCTCCCTTCGCCAAAGCTGCAACACCTTTAGCTCGCCAATGTATAATCAGTTTTAAGTCTCTGCATTCTCACAGCCAGTTCCAGGTTACCTTGAATATCCTTCACATTCAGGTGCTGTAGATTGCTATTCTTCCCATTCAGCTGAGTTATCATGATCACCATTAAAAATGCTTTATCTGGACATTCCTTGACTTTGCCAGACAGTGTTTCCTTGGTCTAGGCGCAGTTGTGGGACCACACGGTCCACCCATTGCAGGTCACGGAACCAATATTCCTAGGTTTTTTGCCCACACAGGTTTCTCCTTCACTTCACCTGTGCTACAGTCACTCGGAATTCTTCTCGCCAGTCCTTTGACTTTGCCACAGTTTGTTCTTCCACACACCTCACTCCGTGGTGCTTACTCTCTTCTACCCCATTACTTTCACACACTTTATAACTGTTCATCACTTGTTTTTAACTTTATTCATAATGTTGCATTCTTTGACTTTAAAAAGTTCATTATGTGTGTTTCACCTTAGTTTCCATTCCATTCCAATCATAAGCTTTACATAGCTTTCCTTCAGTTCGGTATTGAATAATACTTGTAAAGCAGTTCTTCAGTTCAAGATTCAATATCACATGTGTTGCATTTAAATTCCTCAACTAAATGTTTAGTGTTCTGTTTGTAGCACTCCAAAAGCCCCTTCTTTGGGCTTATGGTCACTTACACAGGCATTTCCTTTCAAATGGCATCACCATATGCCTCGCCTTAGCCCCCAGGAGCACCCCAGTCTCAGTGGTCCCTCTGTTTCATTCACCGGCTGTTGGCAACTCCTTCGGGCAGTCTCCTTCTCCCTGGTTGGCTTTGCATACACCTTTATGTGTCCCTGCGAGCAGCACTTGCTTGCCACGAACTCCGCTATGGGCTGCTGATAGCTCCACCTTTCTCTCTCAGGCGCTATTGGTGGCCTGCAGAGCTTGCAATTCCTCCATGCCCCATAGCTCCGGCTCTGGCCACTCAGCAAAGGGGATTCTCTCAGACTTGCTCTTTTCCCGGCCCATTCAGGTCCCACTGTCTCAGCTTCCTGACAGAACACACTGGCGTCCTGGCCTCCAGGCAGGATCCTCATTAGTTTTCCTCATTGCAGGACGTTAACTCTCTCAGGCCCGTTTCCCTAAGGCCGGCGTCTATCCTGCTGGCTTCCCTTGTCATGCTGCTGGCTCCACCTTTTATGCATATGTGTCTCCCTAAAAGGTCTCAGGTTTGAGACATTATGCAAAATTGCCTCACTATAATTAGGGGTGTTCCAAGGACATGCCTTACCCGCACAACAGTCCTCAGGCCTCTTCCTCGTCTCAGTACCAGAGTGGTGCAATGACATGTTGGTGTGTACCACTCCTAGTTGCCTCTTCATCGTCCCAGTACTATAGTGATATGAATGAGGGGAAATAAAGGGAAGTGATTGGCAATGGCCTATATAGGCAAGGGAGAGCAAGGTTGGTTATCACAAGGAAAAGGGGAATACCATGTCTCACCTGTGGACATGCTCTCCCCAGTCCCCAATGACCCTCCGTCAAGGTGATCCTCCCTCGCATCTCCACTCCCAGGGTCAGGATCCAAAAGCAATGACCCTTCCCTGGCCACCTGAGTAGAGGATATTGAGAAAAAGAAGTGAGGATGCCCTCAGGTTCCTCCTCCCTCTCCTCCCCCATTCATCCACTTTCCCCCCTCCAACCTCCCAATCTCTTCCCATGCTCGTAATCTAGGCGTTATATTTGACTCCTCTCTCTCCTTCTTACAACACATTTCACTTACCTCTCGCTCCTGCCGCTACCATCTATACAACATTAGCAAAATCCGTCCTTCCCTCACATTCCATGCGACCAAACTCCTTATCTCCTCTCTCATCTTTTCCCGACTATTCTACTGCTCCCCTTTATTCTTTGGACTTCCTGCATCCCAGCTTACCCCCCTTAAATCCATTTACCAGTCTGCTGTTCGTACTCTTTGTCTCCTTACCTCTCGTGATTCTATCTCCTCCTCGCTCTCTCATCTTCGTTGGCTACCTTTCCACTTTCAGTTAAAATTCTGCTTTCTCTGCCTTGTTTTTAAATCCTTACATGGTCTAGCTCCTCCTTATCTCTCCTCCCTTCTCACCTTTTACTCCTCGTCACGCTCTCTTCGTTCTGCTGACCGTTTCCTCCTCACTGTACCTCCTTCCTCTGGTGCTTCTTCCAGGTTCCGCTCCTTCCAACTCCTTGCTCCTCTTCACTGGAACGCACTTCCTCTCTCAATCCGCTCTTCCAATACCCTTCCCTCATTTCGCACATCCCTTAAATCCCTTCTCCTCCACTCTCCTTCTTGAAGATCTCCCTATTCTCTCATCCCCCCCTCTCTCCCTCTTCTAACTCCTTAATCCCCACACCCTTCTCATTCTCCCACCTTCCTATTCTTCACTTGTTCTATCCTTCTCTGTTCCCCCACACCAATCCTACTTCCTCTCCACTTCCCCTTCTCCACAGTTAATTGCTTTTTGCACTGTTTTTGCTGTCGAATGATTCATTATGTAATTTTTGCTCACATTGTTCATAGTTTTTTGTTGTTCACTGTACGAGTTGTTCCATTGTACAGTGCCTTGGTATAAAGCGCTCTATAAATAAACAAATCAATCAATCAATCAATCAATCAATAATCTTTGCATATGAAGAAGGGCTCCCGCACAAGGGCCACAAGTTGATGAACCCCGGGCGGAGTGTGGCTTATACCTCACTAGACCACCATTCCCATTTCAAATGGGATTTTCATGTGTAAATTGTTCTTTCTGACCAGGCGTTCCATCCTCAAGAGTTTGTTAGTTTATTTGGGCTAAGCGTGAGACCAACTAATTAAGTGTGGTAAATTACTACCCAGGACTAACTGGGGTGGTACATTGGTAATCACTGCCACAGTTAGATGTATTTTTCTTCCCAAAGTGGTAATGGGGATCTGAGTGAATGGGTAACTTTTAGTATGGTCATGTACAAGGCCACGCTCTCATTTCCAAATTGCTTTCTTTCCTGGGGAAGTAGATCTGCTCATAAGGCACACCTCCTACTCCCTGTATCTAATTATCTAATTGCACCCAAACAATCTCTCCTTCTAGGGTAGCAGGCACCCGGTAAGTGGTTTTAGCCCCAGTGTATACAAAGGGTGGTGTTCTCTTCTGATTTTACCTTTCTTTCCATTTTAATTGATTTCCTCAGGTTCTTTTTTTCTTCTGTCATCATATCATGAGATTGGGTATATAGGTTGCTATTATATGATGGTTCAACCTTTTCCTCCCTATATAGGCACTCCTTACCCACTGCATCGCCGCTCTCTACCCCAACGTTCAGTGCTATGCAGATGCCACACAGCTCATTTTCAGGCTACCCTCGGCCTCTTCCTCTCCTTTCCTCATCTCTGACTGTCTATCTGCTATCCAGGAGTGGTGTGCAGCCAATGACCTCTGCCTTAATACCAGTAAGACTGAGATTCTCCTCATCGGCACTCCCACTCCCTCCTTTCCTGTTGCTCTCTGGCCGGCCTATCTTGGCCCTCTTCCTGCTCCCAATTGCAAGGCTAAAAACCTCAGGGTCATCTTCAACTCCACACTCTCCTTCTCCCCTCACATCTCTGACGTCTCTAAGAAATCACACTACCAGTTGCACCTCCTCAGAGGTAATCTTCCTTTCCTCTCCTTCCCCCAGAAGTTCATTGTCTCCAGAGCTCTGGTTCTCTCTAGGCTGGACTATTGCAACAGCCTCTTTCTAAATCTGCCTGCTTCTACTCTATGCCTGCTGCAACTTATCCAGAACAGGACTGCGAGGCTTGTCCTTGGCCTCAAGCCCAGGGATCGTATCTCTCCAGAACTAAAATCTCTGCACTGGCTCCCAGTGGCTGCGAGGATTAAGTTCAAAAACCTATGCAACATCCACAAGGACTTCTGGGGCCTGGGGCCTCAATACCTTCAACTCTTTCTCCCTAAATATCTTCCTGCTCAAGCTCTCTGCTCATCTGCCTCCAACTCCCTCAGAGTCAGTGGCTTCTCTAATCAACAAGTTGGTGGTAGATCTCTTTCTTCGGCTGGGGCCTCCCTCTGGAATAGCCTCCCTTAAACATGAGGAGAACCATCTCCGGTTCGGGAAGCACCTGAAAACCTTTCTCTTTGCTTCTGCTTTTTCTCCTCCTCTCCTCTGCTGACCTCCTGGGTGTTACTGGAACTGCACCGGCTACCTTGACACCCTCTGATCTCAGACCCACGTCCCTCCCCCGCCAGCGTCACACACCTGCACTGCCCACCTGGCAACCCTCGCACTTGGAGACTGTTTTTTTAAAATTTTATTTTACTTGTAACATATAGTTTGAAACAAATTTTAATGCCTTTTATCCATTACAAAAGAAATGAAGGAAAGAACATTTTCCTCATTCTACCACATCGAATAAAAGAAAAGACAAAGGACGTAATTATGCATTGAGACATTAGATATAAAGTTAGCCATCGATCAGTACATCTTTATCAATCAAAAACTTAGAAGACTGTTTTCATATTAGTCTGTCAACTACTGGCATTCCCTATAATCTCTTTAGAGGGCTTGATTGTTTCTAAAAAGTTGCCCACTGCACAGGTTAATAGGGTCTGTTTACTTGATAGCAAATGATACCATATTTCCATTCAGAGGTGCATATTTGCCCAAAAATTGTGAATGGGAGTTTGTCAATACAAGACATTCTGTGATCAGATGTTTCAAGGATTCAACAGCATCACCACATAATCTACAGCAATTGTCAATCTTATCTGCATCGTGTATCATATATAACATCTCCTTTGTCTTATGTAGATTTATTCTTATCTTAAAAAATTGTTTGCGATGGAATCTCAAAGGAAATTTTGTTAAGTATCTAAGTAAGTGATCAAGAGTATTTGCTGCCATACCTAGATATAAAGAGGTTTTTAGTTTACTCTTCATCTCATTATTTTGAATCCAGTTCCATAGTCTTCAATTATTTTTGGCGATTTGCAGAGTCATCATCACTGTCGTCCACGTTATTTCTGCACTTTCTAAAATGAGCTTTAGCTTCTTTGTCCAGATTAACAAAATGCCAGGATATGATGCTCTACCTGGCAGAGCGAATATCTGATATGCTGGCAGTTTTTCATTCAGGTGCATTTTCCTAAAAACAGCAATTGATTTCCATAGTACATCGTACTGTACATCGAGTCCAATCCCAACTCATGTCTGATCATAATCATTGAAACATTGGTTGGTAATCTAAGAACCTTTCTCCAAAAGGTCCCTTCTAAAGCAGCCCACAGGTGATGATTAATGTTCCACCTACCTTCTGCGCCAAACGTTATTGATGGAATCACTTTCTGGATATAGAAGGTACGTACTGGTTGCAGTGTAAATTTGCCACATTCGGCATGATGTTTTGCACCCTGTAATGAAAAGATATTCATCCGCTGTTCCAGGTCAATGACCCAGTTTTTTTCACTGATTGAATTGTTGAATAGGATCCCTAAATAGCGCATTGCAGAGACTTGCTCAATATGTTTCCCATCAATTTGCCACACAAAGTTCCTGTCCTTTATTTTTAGTCACAATACCTATTGCTAAAATCTTTGTCTTTTTGATGTTCATTTCCAGATGGTTTTCAACAAGGTACATTTTTAGCTTACTTAATAATCTTTGCAATCCAATCTGTGTAGAGTCCATCAAAACAATCTCATTGGCAAATAATGCCCAGCTAATCGATTGACCATTCAGTTTTGGCGGGAAACATGGGACATCCATTAAGGCAATAGCAACATCTGAGATGTATAGTTTAAAGAGCAAGGCTGCCAGAGAACAGCCTTGTTTGACTCCCTTATTTGTGTTGATTTTCTCTGTCAGATCACCTTGCCTGTTTATCCGAACTTGTATTGAGGTGTTTTCATGTAAAGTCATTATTGGATACAATATTGTTGGTGGGCATGACCACTGCCTTAGTTTATACCATAGTTTCTCATGGTTTATTGTATCAAAGGCTTGTTCCATGTTCACAAAAGCTAGAAACAGTTTCTTCTTTTGTTTAATTGCCTCAAGTTTCCATATATATTGGATGATTGAATTTACTTCGGTTCCCACTCCTGCCGTAAACCCTGTCTCGCGAATATCCATTATGCCAATTTGACCTGCCCATGACGACAATTTTCTCTGCAAAAAAGTTGCGAAGATTTTTCCCATTATATCCAATAGGGCAATCGGACGATAATTTGCCGGATTAACTCGATTTCCCTTTTTGAAAATGGGTATTACTATCACTGTGGTCCAAGAGCTGGGTAACTGCATTGAAGTTGAGATGAGTTTGAATATAACTTCTATAAAATTTGCCCAAGTAGTAGCTTTTGATTTTAACATCACATTTGTTAGGCCATCAGGCCCGGCTGCATGAGAATTTTTCAATTTTTTGATGACAGCTACTATATCTTCAGCAGATTCATTTACATCCCAATTTTCAATGTCTCTTGGGACATCTATGCTTTTAAGGCTTGCTTTGTTAAAGAATACTTTCTCAAAGTGATCTTTCCAACTGCTTCACTTATTCCTTGTGAGAGTTTAGAATCTTGAAAAACAGCTTTGTTATTTATCATTCCCCATATTTCTCTTGATTGGTGGTGTTTCATTAGTTCTAAAATGTGTTCTGCATGCTCTTGATCACGCAGAATGGAAAAGGATTTCAACCAATTTCGATATTTCATTTTCTGTCTTTTAATATGAAGGTGCAAATCCAAGCCTCCTAATTTTTTAAACTGCCATATCTTTTTATGCAGTGTTTTCTTTTGTTGGTTTATTGCTGCACTAAAAGCATTTTTTTTTTCCTTCACCAATGAAAGCAAGCGTCCCCAAAAGGCATTACCCTCCCCACAATGTGAGGCAATAAAGGACACACCGCAGGAGGGAATGAGACCAAGACCAAGTGCGGGTGAATGTAGAGGGTTTTTTATCTAGTCAAATAGGGCATGGAAAGGACTCTGCAAGCTCCGAGAGTGCTCTGTCTGACAATAGCAAAGACAGTCTTAATTATTACAAAACCACGTCACAAGTCCTACATACTATAGGGGGCACATCGTCACAGGGATTGGGTGGCGTCGACTAACTATAGGTGAGGTTGTGATGAGCCGCTCCAGGATTAGTGTACGTCTGTGTGGTGCCGGCGTGGTGTGGATGGGTCAGCTGGGCTCATCGGGGTGGGGCTGCCAGGCCAGGCGCGATCAGTGTCATTGATAGATGGCTGCACTAACATTCTGCCCTTGTGGCCACACACACACAAACACTCATCCGTTAGATGATTCCAGTTGTCCTGTAAATTCTACAATATGTTACTCTAAGAAATAATAGGATACCGGAGGAACAACATGCAATACAGAGCTTCACCAATACATCAGTGCACTGTTACTTTTGACCTGTTGACCGGGTGTCATAAATTTGGGTGTTTGGTCCGAGGGCATGAGGTGAGCTGCCCTGTCATTCCCTTCTTGTTAGATGTAATGAAAAATTGCTTTATGATATGTTAGTACAGGGTTTAATACCTATCTCCAAGCCCATTAACTTGGGGTGGACTGGAGTACAACTGGATCAGCGAGGGTTCACCTCTGGCCCATTGAGGCGGTGGGGTTTAGGACCAGGTTGTAAATAATTCATTTGGCTGACCGTGGCGGCCTCGGACATGGGGGAGGTGAATACTTGAAGCGGGTCCAGCGAATGAGGGGAGGTGAGGCTGTGCTGCCCATGCACCTGCAAGCCCTGGCGGACCTTGGCGGGAGGAGGGGGAGATGGCCTTGTCGCTCTGCATGATTCTCTGTGCCTGGGCTGTACACTATACTGCATGAGGGGACGGTTAATAAAGTTAGTAATATTAGGATGATTACACACTTCTAGTGTTAATACATTCATGTACTATTTCATGTACGACTATGAAAGTCTGGCAGTGTTTCATACACCACAGACCATCGGTTGAATACATTTTACATGGTAGCAGATGGATAACACATGAGGTAGCATTAGGTTTGATCGTGTACTCAGGAGCATAGAAGCAATACGTTCAGAGGTAATGGTACATTTACATTCATGTTCATAACATTTAAACGTGTCCCACTGTATGACCCACATATATTCTCAGTAATGCTTTTCTCGCCTTCTTTTGTACATTAGCAGCATTCATTAGTTAGCACTAGGTGGGCTGTATCAAGCCCATTCATTGAGTCTTCAAGGCACATGGTATCTTACACGGGCTGAGGTCAGTCTTGCTTTATCAGTACTATAAACTTTTATCCCTTTCCCAACACTAGTGTTATAATCGTTAGGCTTTGGTATGCGACTAACACTTCATTTGGGGACATAGACAGGGGTTCATATGAGGAGGGTATTGACACCATATATTTTAAATGTTAGGGGGTTAGATGCTGGGTCGAGGCCTGTTCTATTAGGATAGTTGTTGCTATTTTCCAGACTTGAACCGCGAGTCAGGTCACCTCGGGGACAGTGATGTACTGCAGAAGGTAAATGATACAGTGTTTGCTCTGATACTCGTTCGTGTCTGGTTGCTCGTGAGAACGGGCCTTCAGCGGATCTGCCATGGGGTGGAGGCGCCAGGGGAGTGCATGGCTCCCTTTGCACAGTGAGCGGGGGCCAAGCTGCAGCTTTCGCAGGCAGGCTGTCTCGTTGGGGTTTAGGTCACTACTATCTAAAATGGAGTCTTGACGCTCCCAAAATTGAGTCTATGGTCTGTTACAGTGCAAATCGATTGGCCCTGTGTGTCTATCAGCAGCCACCCTGTCACCTGAGCACCGGTGACAGGGAGGCCCCTGACGAACCACGAACCTCACGTAGTGGGGCATGTCGGGGAGGGTGTCTCATGGGCCTATCCTCCCATACACCAATCATAGACTTCATAGATGTTACTATAAATTGCATTAGGAGAGATGAATAATTGATCTTATTATTCACAGGCATTGAGTTGGAGGATATTTTGTCTTTTATAATATTGATTTGTCCTTCTGTTATCTTTAGTCTATTAGCCAATTGGTTGATTTCAAGTGAAAACGGATAATTTACCTTGGCTAGTAACCTAAATGGCAACCAGGACAAAATCAGAATATTATGATCACTTGATGAGGACTCTTGTACTTTTAAACTGTCAGCATTTGACCATAGTGACTCTGAAATCCAAATGTAATCAATTATCTTCTTACTTTGATTACGCTGCCACGTGTAATTGGGTGGGATGTCCCCTTTGATTTTTCCATTTGCCATTACACAGTTTCTGGCCAAAAGTGCTGACTTACATAGGTGTCCTCTTCTTAAATACGCAGACTTACTTGATGATTTAAGCTCTTTGATTTCCTTTTTATTTTTATTGAACCAAGAAAAGTTCAAGTCGCCACATAGTATTATTGACAGATCATTATATTATATTGTTTTTGAGTCAATCATCGTAGTTGAAATCATCACTGAATTCTAATATGTATTTATTAATAAGAGATGTTTCACCTTTCTGACAAAATTTCCTTTTTGCTGTAGTAAAGTACCCTGTACAAATAAATTTGGATTCCAAGTTTGTAGTATCTGCCACCCATAGATATTAATCACCATCCATCGTGAGCAAGCCAGAGAAAGGTCTTCCTTGGTCAATTTTCCCTGCTGGATTCAACAGCATTGTATAACCATCTCTTAAGGGGGGGAGGGTTCACGCGACCACATTTTTTGGAGGCAAATAGAGAAGTTGTTATCTACTCCAAATTCACTATTTTGGAACAAATGTTGAAAACTCCTTGTATTCCATGAACTTATGGTGCAATAGTCTTCACTAGTTAATTTGGATTGTCAATCCCCCAGAGGATTAACATTAGATACAGTTTTACTAATTGGCTTCCTTAAATATATCACTTCCACTTCATGATCAACTCTTTCTTTTGCTATAAACTGATTTCGAAGAGTGTCTCATTTTATTTCATTTGATGATCTTGTGTCACTATAGATTTTTGTACTTGTGCATGGAGAGGAAGGACGATTTTTCTCAGTAAACATATCAAAACCATAAGTTAAAAGTTCATCTTTTGCAGTCAACTGTGTGTTCTCATCTGCCTGAGAGTTAATGTGGAGATAAACTTTATCTAGACACTCTTCGTTTATGTATTCAACAATCTCTATGTCTTCTGATTTTATTGTTCTTAGCGATGGAAAATTATGGAGAAGTCACATTATATTTCCTCTGTTTCAATTCACATCTAAGTCATTAGGAAAGATGTTTTCAACGCAAATCTTCCACACATTTTGTTTCTGTGAGCCAGGTGGTCGACTCATTGGAATAGTTTTGTTAGATTTTTGTCGCTGAGCCGCAGTCATTTTCGGATTAAACAATGGTGACTGAGGTCTTTCAGTTGTATTTGATTTGTCTGATTTGATCTGTTGGTCATTTTTTAGGCCGTCAGCTTGGCTCTTTTCCTTTGGGTTCTTTACGTAACCTTCATTAGTTGTGTGCTGTTTTATATTAGGGGAGGTGGTTTTGCCACTCTTAAACATCGAAACAACTACACGAACTTTGTCAATCAGAGACTTCGTCGGAATCATCATTTGAGTCAACCGAATATGTCGAGAATTCACATGGATCAATTGAATAATTCAAGAGAGGAGTTGGGCTCACATGAGAGTTTATTCTTGGGCACTTATTTGATTTTTGTGACAGTTCAGGAGTTGATTTTTCTCATTCTTTATGGTTTAAACCATTCTGAGGTAATTTTTGTATATTCTCTGTATTTTGTTTACTTGAAAGTTTTATGTTTCTTGGGAAGAGACCTTTTTTTTGTGGTGTAGACAAATTACGTACACATTGTTTTGTCTTAGCTGAACCTACTGAAACTTTATTCTTCTTTGATTTACTTGGTACTTGAGAAGATGTACGTGATTTCTTTGTTTCAGGCTGATCTTTTTTGTTTGATATTGTTTTTGCTTAGCCGAGAAAAATTCCAAATGTTAATAAGCTAGGTTTTGGAAGAACTAAATCTTGAGGGGAAACATGTGCATCAATGGCTTCATCTTGATTATTTGTTTGGATATTTGATTCTATTAACTCGGATTGTCTTTTGTCGCAATTTGGCAGCAAGCCTAAGTCTATGTGACAAGTGGGAGATATGGGTAGCATAGCTCATTCTTTATCACTTCCACTATTTTCTTTGGTCTGCATTTTTCCCACTACTTTTTTGTTTCTGTCACATTTTATTTTAAGCGCATTTTGACTTTTTTCAAGTCCAACAACTTTATTGCGATCCGGTATGTCTAACATAGCTTTACATCTTTCTGAATGGAGTAGCCATTTCAAACATTCTAGGATAGCATCCATTAGATCATTTTTTTCCATATGATCTTTCATGGCAAGGTCTCCCAATCGATGTTGCCACTGGGATTTGATGTCAGCTTCACGTTCTATTTTTTGCTGAAGAAAAGCATTGGTCTGCTCAAAAGTAGCTAATTTTGCTGTTAAATTCATTAGCAATGTACTTTGGTCCTTCATGTTTTCAGAGATAGACTGGTAGAGTTTTAAAAATGGTATTAAAGCTAATGAGGTTGCTGCTAGTACATTGTTATGTATTTGAATACTTGCAGCTACAGAGAGATTAGCTTTTTCATCTTTGCTTAAGGAAGAATGACTTGTGCCCATTATTTCAGTTTGTTTGTCACATTGGTCTTTGTTTGCTGTGTCACTGGTTGTACATGCACTTGCTACTTGCTTCTGAGTCGGATCAAGACAATTCTTTGATGTCGTCCCCAGCAAAGAGCCTTTCCAATGCGGTGTACTCGTTCTTTCTATATAAATTCCATTTACTGTTTTATTTTTTGTGCTTAATTTTGATTTGCAATATTCGTTCTGTGGTGTAAATTCTTCTGGCCTTACAGACTTGTTACTCGCAGAACAGATAAAACTGTTTATGAGTTTATCTTTCACTTCCTGGAAATCTGCTGTAAGGCATTTTGTCAGCCGTGCCTCAAGTCCAGCCAGATCGGCATTGCTTAAATCATTTGAACTGCAGATTTTCCTGCCTATTTTGGCACCAATTTCATTTGTTTTGGACACAGAAGTAGATGTAGGGAGGCCTGATTCACACTCTGGTTGTGCACTTTTGGGGTAAATATAATGCTAGCCGTTCTGCGGCATAGGCAGGTATTTGGAGTGCCAAAAGCTCGACATCTGTTACATCAAAAGGTGACTGAAATGACGCTGTGTTGAATTCAATGGCGGTTGCATTTCCAACCCCCACCGTTTGATTATCCAATGGCCTACCAATGTTGCAAGCACTGCCTTGCAGGGCTGACTTGATCATACTAGTTTGATGAATTGGTGGACCCTCAGTTGGTTGAATCACCTTCAATTTAGTATTAGTATTTGTTTCAAGTATTTTAGCTTGTGCCAAGGCACTCAGTCCTGGAATTCTCTCATCGACATAGTTGGTTCTACAGCAATGTTTGTAGTGAGTGATGTCAATGCTTCAATTTGTGAGTCAATGAATATAGACTTTGAAAGTGTAGTCGTTAATACAGGCATCGCTTTCCTTACCTCTGGTTCGATTGTTGTTGCTGAATCCGGATCAGAGTGCGATAGAGCAAGCTCCTTTATACATGGTGAGTTGACACGACGCTTACATAAGGTCTTTAATTGTGTCTGTGGCCCACTTGCTGCCGCCATCATGCACTGGCTCCCTGCAGATTATTGTGAACTAGGGCCGGGTGAAAAATCACGTTACGGCACTTTCTAGATCGTCCTTTCACCCAGTAGCCGACTGCGCCGAACAGCCAAACAGCCAAACAGCACCAGCCCTTTTCACTCCAGGGCTTATCGCCGCAAGGGCTATGGGCTGACTGCTTTATAGTAACACGCTATGAACATGATCCGTCAGCTGATTCAAACGTTGATATATGAATTAAAGGCACCACTCCTGCAGCGCCTGCCGCGGCTCTCGATGCACAGTTCAAGATTAGAAAACGATGCACCTCGAAATCCAGCCAGCATGTGTAAATGCAGTGTGCAGCCAAACAGCACCAGACCTTTTCGCTCCAGGGCTTATCTTTATCCCTACAGTCCCCCTACATGCCCTTGACACCGGTTGTCTGCACTTACCCATGCACTTGCCACATGATGGTCATTTCTTTACTTATTGTTTTATCATATTGGCTAAGTCTTCATTATACTGGCACGTAGCATGGGTGGTACTCAAACACACTCTAGTCAGTAGTTAGTAAATAACATTGTTGCTCCATAGAGTTATTATAGTACCTTCCTAAAACTACACTCTGGTCATCTATGCTACATTCTTCTGGTTCTATTACCCTGTTGACCCCACATGGCAGGGGCATCATATTGGAGGCCCTGCTTTTATTACCACTTTTGGTCCTCGTCTTACCCTTACTTTTATGTTGGTAGAATAACTAAACCAATATATGGTCTTCAGGATTTCTTTTCTTCCCAGCCTAAAGAGCAAAACCGAATGACAGTAGTGAACTATGACAGAGATATGAGATGTTCAGGGTAAATGCCAGAGGCCAGAGTAGGTATAGTGACAGTGGCTTTATTCCTGAGCAAAACACTTTGGTAGGAGCCAATTTGGAGTACTGAGATTCAGAATTTAAAGCTCAGAGGTAACCTTGTCAGTGATCAAATTGGGCAAAGCTTCATTGTGGTTGGGAAGGAAAGCATGGGCACACATAGCAGGATTGGGAAGAAAACCTAGTAGCAAATCCACTCCACATTCCCACCTGCAAATAAATCCTTAGGTCTCTCCATGCCAGTGGATAACATGTCTCTTTCAAAATCACAGCTATGCCTCAATCACTGAGATTGTGCTCATGTGTGAGAGGTTATACAACTGCATTAACTCAGAGGAAGTGATGCAAGCAGAAGGAGGAGTCAAGAGAAAGAGAACAAAATGGGGAGGAAAGACAAAACAATCATTTATCAATTCTCAAGACATGGGTGGGACTGCCTACTTAAAATGGGTCATATGGAATCATGTTAGGTCGCCTTGTCCCTTTATAGCAGAGGTTAACATCTGGAAAGGCTTGCAGTGGCCTCTTCCAACTTGGAGACAAAGCTGCCTTCATTTGGTTTGTGTATCTTCAGTAGCTAAAAGTCATATGATTGTAGAAAGTGGCAGGGCACCCGTGGCTCTATGGGCAAGGCTGGCCTTATCTTGTTGTGAACAGAATTGACAGAATAAATTAGGGACCTCACATACCATAGTAGTCTATCATCAGTCAAGTGCATGCTGCTATCAACATCTTTCATGGGTGGGGACAAAGGCAATTGCATAGGTCTGCCAGACAATACCTAATTGGGGCTGAGGCCAATCTTTTTGTTTTGGGCACTTTGCATGTTAAATAACACAAATGGGAGAGTTGCAGGTCACTTCAATCCAGTCTCTTAACAGAGTTTAGCCAATTTGCCTTTAATTGTTGCATTATGTCATTCCACTACCTGCGCTGATTGGAGTTGATGTTGGCAATGCAAATTGTGCTGTACATCTAAGGTGGACAGAAGTGATTTTGCAACACCATTAACACAATATGAACCCTGATAGCTGTTGCTGCTAGCTAGTCCCAAATCTAGGAAGATAGCCCTAACAAGTATTTTCACAACTGTCACAGTACCTGCTTTCAGCAGTGTAAGTATCAGCCCACCTAGAGAACGTGTCTAAGATAAGAAGGTATTGACAGTTATCACAGAGGGGAACCTTGGGGAAATCTATCTGTAGGCCTACAAACACAACATTTAAGGGAGGATGTGTTTCCTGGGTAGCTGGTACAGCGTTTCACACATTGTGTTGGAGTCAGATGGTACAAATTGTATGGGCAAGGACAGAACTCCTTTTTACAGAGAGTACATATTCTTTCTCTGTGTCAGACGCCTCATAAATCTTAGATGTTCGGTCAGCAATAACATTGCCACAGCTGATCTAGTCATCCAGAGCTGGTGTGCAGCACATGTCATAATGGATACTTTATCTGGTAGCATAATGGCCTCAGAAAGAGCTTTCATATATTGGCTGTTTTTTTAACAGGGGATCCTTCTCTGTCAGAAATCCTTTTTGGGTCCAAAGTCATGGGCTACCCCAAAAGTATAGCAGGAGATATTGCTAATTTCTGGGTGCCAACCTGCATGCTCTTGTCAATGCTATCAATGCTGAAACCTGAGTGAAGGTGAACTGATGCAGCCTACCACTCCCCACCACTTGCACTGACACTGACTCACCCACAGTGAACCCCAAGAAACAATTTCCCATTTTGGTCTCCATAGAAGTCCCATCAAAGAAGTAAGTCAAATGTATCTCAGGTAGAGTACATTGGTTAGGTCTGTTTGATGTGTCAATAAACCATCAGTGATAGATAAACAATCATGGGGTCAATGTTGTGTGGTTCTGTATCCTCGGATGTTGGGAGCAGGGGAGCTGGATTCAGCACAGAGCATCAGGTCAGAGTAATGTTGAAGGAATTCAAGAGAAGGATTTCATATTTTCTAACAAGGAGCAAATACTTATGCTGTGTCTTATCTTCAGTAGTAGTGATATAACTAAATGTGGTATTGTGGCCACTGGGGGTGAACCCAGTAAGATATGTTCATATTGGTCTACTGCTAGTGCTGCAACTAATATCAGACAGGAGGCATTCCACCAGCAACAGGATCTAGTTAATTGCTGTAATAAGATAATGGTGTGTGCTATATGCCATGCTTCTGTGTCAGGATGGCTATAGCAAACTTGTTTCTCTCTTGAGAGCATAGAGTTAAGTCTTTCTTGTAATCTGGAAGGTTTAAGGCAGGTGTACTGGCCAAACTGTTATTTAATTTCACAAAGACTTCCTCAACATCAGGAGGTCATTTCAGGGGCTCTACAATGTACACTCAGGTGACTGCTGTAGCAGTGTGATGATTCTGGAGTACCATAGGATCCATTGTCGGCAGTGCCCAACCATATCCAAATACACTCTCATATGAGTAATAGTGTGGGGGTCTGGAATCTTATTCACTGCTTCTTTCCTAGATGGGGCTATCAGTTGGAGACGTTGAGTTATGCTGTGTCTAGGCAGTGTGCAGTCCGTCTACATCGCTGCAATTTAGTCTTAGATGTCTTCTGCCCTTTCTCAGCTAGTGAGAATAGTAGGATTTGTGTATCCTATTTGCACCCCTCATATGATGTTGAAACAAATCATCCACATACTGCACCAGGACAGGTCCACCGGAGAACTTTAAGTTGTCTAAATCTTTATTTTTTGTTGGTTTAAATGTGTAGGGAATGCAGTATACCCCTGGGGCAAATGGGTTCAGGTGTACTGCATACCTCTATGTGAAAATACCACCAAAGCATGGCTTCCTTTATGTGTGGCATCGCATGAAGATCATGAGAATATTGTCACCAGATTTGGCACTGGAAGAAATTAAGGGTCAACTACTGCATTGAAAGCTCTTAGATCTTGAACCAAAATGATAGGTGGTCTTCGATGGATTTCTGACCGGTAATATTGAAGTGCTGTATGGGCTGGTAGTGGGGACAACTATGCCTTGGCTTAGGAGGACTTCAATAAGAGTAATTGCCTGGTCTGCTTCTGGCTTCAAAGGTTACTTAGTAATTTGGGGGAACTTCTTAAAATGATCAACATTTATCGTATCAGTTCGACTGTATGCAAGTATCCTACCTCATCATCATGGAATTATGGCAAAGTGCCAGGTATGGTGTTAGTCAAATCCTTAAAATCATCTGACCATTCTCTCTCACCTGATAATGCCCTCCTTCGGATCTATCTGAAGTGCTATCTGAAGTACTGCTAGGATGGATTATAGATTAGCATTACATTAGCATGAGGGATGCTTAAAAAGACCCCACCCAGTGTGCAATAAATGGTGTATCTGTGCTTGCATGATACGTCTCTGCCTTGTAGATCAACTGGTGATAAGAGGCTTAATAAACATGGCTGATTTGCTCATCCCAGTGTATACTAGGCAAGGCACTGATATCCCTTCTCAACTGTACTGTACATATGGACCATGTAAATCAGGGGTAATAGATCCATTGGGACTTCACCATCCTGACATAGTCAGCATGGATCATAATCCTTCTGGGGAATGAGAGGTGGACTGGGGGAAAATGCTGTAGCATTTAGATTCTGAAAATGAGTTGGGTTTTCCTGATTTGTGTTAGTAAAGGAGGCAGTGTTGACAGCATGAATATTTGGGGCATTACATTGTCCCTGATTCCTTGGAAAATATGGACTCTGGGGTCTATGAGGTCATTTGTTCTTCAAATGTGTCACCGGTTCACAGTAATTGCAGACTAATGGATTCGCCAGTGGTCCTCATGGTCCTTGTAGGTACCAGGATCCATTAGCCCCATTGTCCCTGTGGCCCCTGCCTATTCCATGGTTTTGCTTGGTCCTGCTGCCCTCAGTAGACCCTCACTGGTCTTCCCAGCCCCGCTTGTCCTCTGGTCAGACCTTGCTTTGCAGTTTGTGCTCCCTCTGTGCATTTTATATCTGCCCCTGCACCTGTCTCTTCAAGCTTTCCATCTGGAGAGACATTCATTTTCCCTCAAGGTCCTCCTTTTGTGGTTTGGTTCTTGGAATGCTAAACAGTGATTTGTGTCCACCACTAGTTCTGTGAGGGGTTTTTAGTCCACCACTGTATGCACATATTCTTTAGATGTGATTGTACCTGGGCAATAGCCCATCTACAAAGGACTTCAATATTGCCTCTTGTGCAGCCTCTCTGGGCTCAGTAATACCCAAGTGCCGAACAGACACCATCTTCAGTGAGGTTCAATAGTCTGCTGAAGATTCACCTTTGTTCTGTTTGCAATGCCCTATCTTAGCTCTGTCAGCTTTTCGGGGGCAGATGTTGGGCATAGCAATAATTATTCCCTCTCTAGCCTGAACAAAGGAAACCCTGATGCCAGGATGAGCTTCCAGTCATCATGCCCATTCAACAAATCCCTCTATCACCTCAGTTGGCATTACCTCCCTCATCAGATGACTCCAATATGCCCAATGGGGGTGTAAGAAAGAGGTGCATCAGGCAATGGGCTCTTCCCTTGGTATTCCAGATTGCTTGGTCCAGACAGGAGGTTTCACCACAAGGGGTTGATCCGCTCATACTGCCTTTACTTCCCACCAACCTGCAAATGGCTAGCCCTTGCTGCAGCACACTAGTGAAAACATTAACAATGTCATTTGCCGTGTTGTTGTTTTGGTCATATGGCTCAGTTTCTGTTTTCACTTCCACTACTTGGGGACAGAGGAGTGTCGATTTCTCTGATGCTCCCCTTGCCATCAAGTATTTTATCTTTTCATGCACTCTGAGTCCCTTCACCTTACACTCATTTCAACTGGCCATATCTTTTCCTAAGCATGTCACAAATGCCTACCCGCTGCTTGTGGTTAATCTTATTCTTTTGTTCTTCTAACACTCATCTGAGTGCCCCCAATGTGTCCATATTAACAGCCCCATCTATAGGGAACTGAAAATGTATTGAGTCATGTCAGGAAATGCCAGAAGTCTAAGAAATCACAAGGTGTACTGTTAAAGATTGAGAATATACATTTTGAAGGTGACCATTTAGGAGTGTTTTCTGCCTATCTAGATTGCCCTTTGCCCATTGCCCATTGTCTAGTTAGTTTATTGTGCCCTGCATCACGTATCCCTGTACTATTCATTCTATCGCTCCACTCCTTTGCAGTTATCATGGCAAGGGCTGGCTATGTGCTTGGCTCAGGCACAGTGTACTGTGATTGAGCCTAGTGCAGATAGAAGGAGGTAATAACATATATGAATAACGCATAGTCTCATTTGTGTGTGGATGAGTCAAATGAAGTTACATATTAGAGATTAGGATCAAATATCAATTATACAATGTATACACATGGGTTATGGTATATTCCTGTATGCAGTTCTAATGGCCTATGATAAGCAATTATAATCAGCAGAGGGAGGCTCCCGTGATAGCTGGTCTCAGGCACCTGCAGGTTTGTACTTTTGAGAAGTTATAGTAAGGTGTCTTTGGGTTAGGGCCTAATCAGGTTCTATCAAACCTAATGATTAGATCGCATAGGTGGCTCTACAGACAAGTCTAATAATCTACTGAGAACAACTCTATTGACCGCAGATTACTCGGTGTATCATGTTAAGATCTCATGATGCACACACAGGTATAGAGTAGGATGAAAGGATGTAGGAGTAGGATGAAAGTAAACGTGTAGAGAGTATGGGGCTAATAATGGCAATAGGTTTCTTCAAGCAATACAGGTAAGTTCAAAGTCACTATGCAGGGCAACTATCAACCCGACGTATCACGTAGTGTAAGGCAAATGGGTAGTACAACCCAATCTCACTCTATGTAGGGCAAGATATCAACTCGGCAATGCCAGGACCGTGATTGTCAGGATACAAATCTGACACCAGTGGCAGAGTCAGCAGTTCATGGTAGGTCAGTTGCAGTGCCTCTGGAACGCTGTGCAGGGCTAGTGCTGTATATGATATGGATCACTTAAGGAGAGGCTGCAAGGTACACACTGTGAGTGACAAACCAAGATGGGGCATTCATGTCGCAAGTATCCGCAATTTGATGGAGTACAAGGATGACTAGATGCATGGAGTCAGGCTGGGAGAAGAGACATGGTAAAACGGTGCATGAAAGTTGTTGAAGTGATTGTTAGTGGCGATGAAGGTGAAGACGACGGCACTGAGGTTATCTTACAGTCATACGCGAGAGCGTGTGTAGAGGATGAAGGGACAGTATGGCTGGCCCACTCGGCTCTGTTTCAGCTGGACAGGCCCAGACAGGAAATTTGCCTTATGTTGTCAGCATTAGGTGTGAGGCCCGACTAAAGCCATCTGGTAACAGTGTTCCGTCTAAATTCAAGATAAAGCCAATCCGTAGCTGCTCTCATTGCTTAGCAGCATGTAAGCATTGCGGGTGCCACCATTCTATAGTGCACGCCTCATGTGTTGCCGGAATTGGTGGAGACTGGCAACACAATTAGGCAGTGAAGTGGGGTGGGCAGATGAAAATAGGGCATATTCTGCCATTCATGAGATATTGGCCAGGATCAATGTGCTTACCCCACAGAGCAGGATTGATAAGCGTCAAGGGTGTCATGCTTCTTCCGAAGCTGAAACGGGAGCTGCAAGCAGGGCTGTGTCAAAGTGCACATACAAGGCTTTCCAGCACACTTCCTGCCTTCTTTAAAACAATAGACCACTTGTCTCAGGGATTAGACCTGACATTCTGTCCATGTACATGAGTGTCACGTGACTTCTCAGTTCTGGTGGTGCTGGTGTCTTTCTTGTTGCATCCTCCTCATGTGAGGGGTGTAGGTCTCCATCCCATGACTGGATCTGCCCGAAAAAGAACGTTTGTCCTTTGTGTGATCCAGTTCAAGACAGCAAGATACATTAGCATCATAGAGATGGCCTTGCCCGAGTCACCCAAGGCTGGCTGACTGTCCAGAGCCAGCATTATGAGTGCACTTGCACAGTCCAAATTGCTGCAACCAGCAATGCCTAATGCAAGAAAAAAACATGACTACCCTAACCAAAGTCCACTAAGATTTAAGAAAAACTAATAAACACTAGGGGCACAAAGGTACTGTAATAGCTCAAAAGTTCCTCTTTCTTGTTTTCTTTTGTCAAGGAAGTTATTTCCAGATCCGCCCACTCATTTCAGCCCTGTGTTTAGAGAATCACTTTTATTGATATATGTATTCATTCATTTATTTGATTTACTTCTTTTATGCGACTGGACGTCTGGTATATTCCACAGTCTCATGGCATGGTTTGAGTCCTGATGTCCGATTGTTAGGCCCATATCACAAGTCCAGTTCAAATAGCCGATCAGTGGTCTTCAGCTAGTCTAATACTGGCTCCTGTTTTCCTGGGATGAAGAAATAGGTGCCAACATGATCCAGGAGAATGGCCAGCTGGATTCCACATGTAATCAGCAGCAGAGTTTTCCCTTTACCAATTATGGTCATTCTAGGCTTTCACAAATTATATCACTCATCAAAGGGGGCGTGTACAAACAAGGACAAATAAAGTAACTCTCCTTAATACATGTGTAAGCACAAATACCCTGTTGTAGAATTACTATGGTAAAGGAATTGATTTTACGCTCGTCCCGGAGGAAAAAGCTGGAGCAACAGGGGTCACACAGGACATCTTGATAGACTTGTGGATATGTCAGAAGCAATGCGTTTATCATGTGTGAATAGATTCAAGATGCTAAATTCACTGGACATGGGTGACGGACTATGGTCAACTAGTGGATTTATTGGTGTGGTCTAATATGCAAGAAATCTGAAGGAAAAGAAGAAATCGAAGTGTTTATAAGTGTGCTGATGGAATATATCGGGACTATTATCATGTACGGACAACAACTATTTTCTATATTTTCTATATTTTACTAAACGTTTTGCATTCTTATTGTTACAAGAGACCTGGGTGGATTGTTTTATTAAGCTACATGTTTTTTCATGTCTGTTTTGTAAGGTTACATTGTTTGTTAGGGCCAGGACAAGGGTGCCTTTCTTATTTGGATTGCCATTAAAATAAAAATAGTTTCCCTGGTTCCTGTGGTGTCTACAGAAGTTCTTCTTGCAGTGAGAATTATATTTCAAAGGTGTCTTATGTGGTAGTGGTAAACATATATAGTTATATTAAGATATCAATTATTTTTCTGACCTTCGCAATTATTTAAATACATATATAAATCTAAAATAGAGCTGATTAGTTATTGATGGGTGTGATAATCTTAATATCAGCTCACACAGAGAACAGAACCCTTTCGATAATGAGGAAGATCCCATTTTTAATGTACGATGTGCAATACTCTCAGATGTGCAGAGGGGTGGCATTGGCAATTGATTCCTTGCTTATCAGCATGAAACTGGGTAGAGACCAGTAATTTGCAAGAAAGTCATAAGAGTTAAGGTAACTGATAAGGGTGTTTTGGGGAAAGTAGTACCCAAAATGGTCAGTACCCCATTTTGCCCCAAAATTACCCGTGTTCAAGATGTTAAGTTTTAATTAGTTTGAGATCATTTGATCTTAATCTGATGCTGCCTTTATTTTTGACACAGTTGAATGTTTGATAGAGTGTTTGGCACCTCTTCTTCTGAAAAAGAAGCACCCACAGAGTGAAAGCCAAAATATATCTTCCTGGATTGATGCCATTTCAAAAAAGTGCAAACATTGAACTTTTACCTGTGATAAAATAAAAGTAACAAAATAGTAGGGATATAGATCTAAAATGACAATGCTATAAAATGGGTGTCAGAGAGGAAAAGGAAGCAAAAAAAGAGACATAGGAGGGAATTTGAAAAAAGCTATTAATGAAGGGGATCGTGCACATTTTTGGGAAACGGGAGTTGATAGCTCAAGAAAATCTACAGATGTAGGAAGATTCATATGTAATACACAAGAATCACAAGTGTTTTTGGCCATCACCCAGGACAGTAAAAGTATGGTGGTGGGACATGTGTTCAGAAAAACTGACTTTCCATAAGAATTACATTGTAGAAGCATTAGGGAATGCAGCAAGTTATAAGAATGCAGGACCAGACTTTTGATGGGTGGATATGTACAAAGTAGGTAATACCTTTGTTACACCAATGCTGATAGTGCTGTTTAACATCATCTGCTTTCAGAGTCTGACTAGCTGGAAAACATGCTATACGCATGAAAGCTTTTAAGAAGAGTGATTATTGGGGTCAACTTGCTGCTGGCTCATATCCTTTTCTGGCAGAGGTGAAAAAAATGTTTTGGGAGAGCTCTACATGGAATACTTCAAAATATGTGATGTCACGTATGGGTTAAAGGAAGAGCTAAATCTACTATTTTTCACAAGTAGGATTTATATGTGCATCGGAGGCCAATGTATCCTTTGCTCATGAGCTTTTGATGCTCATTTGATTTTGAAGACAGGAACATGCTATGCCATCCTACAGAAGAAGGGAGTCCCTTCGTGACTATTAAATATCTTAAAGGTAACTTAAGAGGACCTCAAAATTACTATAAAATGGTCCATCTTGTGAATTAGCAACCACTTGTTCATTAAATGGAGGTGTTCATCTAGGATGTGTGCTTACACGACTTCTTTTATACAAATAAATTGGAGTTAGAGTGCAACGGTAAATACTGTTGATGTTTCAATTGCAGCAGGTCACCCAAACCCTTTATTATTATGTGCTGATGATGCAGTGCTGCTAATATGCACGCAAAGGGAATTTCAAATGCAAATAAATAAATAAACATGGAGGAAGAAGAACACCTCTTCTCTTCATCATTTTGTAGAATGGAAGGGCATCAGATGTGGCCATCTTGCTGTGGTGTGGCTTGATACTGGCAGTATGGCAGGATGCTCTTTCCTCCAATGTACAGCAGATGACTTGCGGTACATGGGTACCTGGTGAGTTGGCTGCACGGTGTGCCAGCTGTACAGTGTTTATGATGCACCATGTCACAGAGGCACAGAGGCCCGTCACTCAAAGGAAGTGAGGAGTTTCCATGGAATAAAGGATGATCTGAAGGGAGCCTCTCAGACCAGCATTGTGATACTACCCATACCCCAAAGGGTGAGCATGGTGGTATGGTAACCATTGCCTTGCAGTTTCCATACACCTGTTACAACCCCGGTGCCTGACACGCTTTCACTGTGCTTTTGGGTTTTTTAAATGTACATTGTGCTCTTTATTTAATTGTTTACTAGTTTACCATTCATTTATGTTTCCATGTATCATTGTTTTATCTTTTATTATCATTATCATTTTCATCTTTTACATTACTACCATTTTGTTACATTGTATCTACACTTCATATATTGCATACACTGCAGCCTATTTTTTTACATATTTAACTTTTTCAATTGGCAGGATGGCTCATCTGGAATTCAGGCAGATTGCTGTGAGCAATCCCAGTCCTTATGTTTGTCCCCCAGTAAAGGCGAGACAGAAACACAGCTCCATCACTGATTTTGTGCAAAGAATCTCTGTCAAGGAGTTCGATCCATAGCAACCTCAGGCAGAACTCAAGTCGAAACTCAGGCCCAAGCTCAATATCTGGGGTAGTTGAGTGGTCAGGAGGTGAGCTACCTCATTGGCCCAGCATAGTAATTCATGTAGAGAGACCCATGGAATCTGCATTATTGTACTCATTAGAAATGTATATAAATGGTACTTGTAAGGGGGAATATGTGCCATTGGAAACAAACGGGGAAAGACCTGCTTTGTGACATCAGTCATTTATGAGAGCGAGGAGATGGTGATGGTGGCGCAGATGGGTACAGGATCAAAAATGAATGAGATCTGGATCTTAGTAATTTACCTGATTGCCCTCAGTGTTTCATCGAGCAACTTAGCAATGTATCCCCTAGAGTGTTTTAGTTTTAAAATACTGAGTGCCCACTTAAGGGACCATGAACTGTATTCACCCTCAAGTATAATTGGAGCCCTTAGTCCCACAAGAACATTAGATTTTGTCAAATTCTCAACCCACAGGACAATTTTACGAGAAAAGAAGAGTCAGAAAGAGGCCTCAAAGGCACCAGTGGAGTTGGAGCCTTAAAAGTGTCAAATGAGTCAAACAATACAGCGGTCTAGTCGTTGTGCACACTGGTGGATCTGTGTTTCAAACCATTTAAGACAACAGTGGTTAAGGTGAAGCAGAAATGAAAAGCTTGCATGTTTATACAGATCAAGCCAAATCCAGGCCAAACCCAAAGGATCCAAAAGACATTTTACGGTGGAAAAAGGGAGAATTATGTAGCCCAGCCTGACTTTTTTCCGAGATATAATTCAAAGTGGTGGTGACAAGCAAGCATTATATGTACAGGGTTTGGAGGCATATTCTATGGCAGACAGGGTGCTCATAAGCAAATTGGGACAACAATACAGATCTTGCCTTAGAGGTGCAAAGGCTTTGGGTTGGTTTCTGTTAATCTCAAGAGCTCACAATCATAGATGACACCTCCTCATGTCTATTCTCAGGTTTTACAAGCTGAACAGTTGTAACAGAAACAAGCATCTATTGACAATGTGATTGTCTTTACACAGGCCCATAAGGCAGCCATGGAAACACGGTTAAACATCTTCTTAGAAAGACGGTCTGCAGGAGTCAACATGGGCAAGAGATCTAAGTCTCTGAATTGAATGAAACACTCAAAGTTATAAGAGGTTTGGTTAACAAAAGCAACAGATGTTCCTGGCTCCCCTCATTACCTAACACTGCAACAGTCCTGATGGATATGAGCAGACCCACTTAAAACGTTCCACTTGATAAACAACCTGAGTATTGCATAGCACAGGGGCAACATGCTGGACTTGGAAGAAAGACCACACAGAACAAGAGACGTTTGAATCCCGAATTCCTGCTTAGAAATCAAACTCAGCTATGGTATTAGGCATGTTATAAAACATTAATTAAACTAACCAACCAAAGCAAATAATCCTGTAAATATTTATGTGAGGTCAAAATCAGACCAATGATGGATCCTCCTTCTGTATAGGCACTCTCGGCTGATCAATAGTCTTGATCTCTCTATTCTATACACAAAGAATATGATCGACAACCGCTGTATAGTCTCTGTCTTGATCCCACAGCCAAGTTTAAATGAAAACAGTATATGAATTGGGGATTTGCTCTGGGTGCAGCTAATTAAGCCAGCGACCTTAGCATGAATCCTGTTGGTCTGGTGTCACTTTGGTGTGTCGGTTTAGGGAAGGACCAATCACCACCTTCCCTTGGTTTAAATAATGAAAGGTTGGTACACACTTAGACTGCGCCACCTTCTTGAATAAATGAATTTTAGTCACACTTGATTCGGTATTACCCGAGCAATTCTTTTATTTTGTATGTTTTATTTTTATGTTCACTCCATTGCCCGTTTTGTTTGTTAACACGTGTTTCATCCTCTCAAGGGCCTTTTTCAAAACAGTAACTTTTTATGGGCAAAAATCCTTTATAGTACTTTCTTCGATATATTACAAATTAATATGAATACATTGAATTCGATAAGTTTAACCATGCGTTCGAAGGAAAAGATATAAGTTTGATTGCATTCATCATTCATCATTATAATACGTAAAAGAACAAAATTAGATGAGCATGCAACCAAATAAGTATACACATTTACACATACATTGAAATCGGGGAAGATAACCAATGAAACGAAAAAGAGAGAAAAATAGGAAATAAACATAAAAGAAAAAAGAGAAGAAAAGAAAAACATGTGTATATGATTAGTTCTCATGAATAATCTACCCCTAAATTCTAGAATGATCCCTACATTTGTTATTAATTGCTAATATATCGAAGAAAGTACTATAAAGGATTTTTGCCCATAAAAATGTTACTGTTTTGAAAAAGGCCCTTGAGAGGCTGAAACACGTGTTAACAAACAAAACGGGCAATGGAGTCAACAGAAAAATAAAACATAAAAAATAAAAAATTGCTCCGGTAATACCGAATCAAGTGTGACTAAAATTAATTTATTCAAGAAGGTGGCGCAGTCTAAGTGTGTACCTACCTTTCAATATTTAAATGAAAACAGGGAGGTTGTCATTTTATCTATTTATTCTGATGGGGTGATGGGAAGTAACCATCATCTGCTCAAAATGTGTCTAAAGAAAGGAGGCTATGCAAAATGTTACGTAACAATGGTCCACAAGGAATCAATGTAACTGAGTTACTTGATGATTGCAGAAATATGCTATTGATGAATATCCCTGATCCACAGTTGGCTAAACAGCAGGATTGGTGCAGACACAGTCATTAGGTCTGGTTTATAATTGGTGAAGAGGCTGACAGTATACGAATGAGACATGCCCAAAAAGCAAAGCTAGTTTGATATAATTTATCAGAAAAGTGGATACACTTGTTGACCCTTTTACCAGAATCCGTCTGACCCTACCTAACTGTACCTATGACACCAATGCCAAACAGTTCAGGAGACTTCAAGCCCAGAGACATTTAATTAGTTCTGGGCACCCTTGTCAGACAAAAGTGCACAATGGATCTTCTGTCATGCATCTAAAGAGGCCCAGAGCTGAATGTACACCAGCTGCATTTGTCAAGTACTAACAAGGGTCATCCCACACATGGGTAAGGTCCTCTGGATGGTCACCAGCCATGCAATTTTTCTGCAGCTCCCATCAGGTTACAAACCGGTGAGTAATTTCACACCATGAGTCAAAAGTCCTTCGACGAGAGAAGCAGTCATTTTTGACTGGACGTTAAAATAATGTCTTGGAATATTGCTGGCATCCCCAGAAACTTGATTATCCTGATTTTAAATCTTCCATTTTAAGGGTTGATGAAATTGCACTGCAGAAAACGTGGATGTTGGAACTCTGGGAACCTAGTGGTTATTTCAACGTTTTCAAAGCTGCTGACAAGGGTACACAGGAAAGAAATGTATGGGGTCATTGGAGCAACACATCAGCACCAAACACACAATAGTAGTAGACCTGGTTCTTCGAAATGGTAAACAGTTTAGAGTAAGAGATGACTATGCCAAGAGCAAACACATTAATATCTTCTCTTCCCTCTTGGACCTATTGGGGCAGGAGGCTATCGTACTCATGAATGGTTAACATGATTGTACCATATGTGGTTATTCAAATACAGAATATTGGAGCATGGGCAGGGGTAAATTAGCTACAGTAAGAGAAACTTAGTTTGTATGGTATACCAATATTAAGGCACAGTCAGCCAAAGATCGATCCTAAAAGTCATAGATTGACACATTTCTGGACTGACTTTGGCCTAGTCTCAGCACAAAGTACCTTAGTCTCTCGATCTACGTTGCAATCTAGATACTAAGCTAGAGGGACAAACAAAGTGATTGATTATATTGTGTTTCCCATGATTAAATGGTTAACCTATGGCCATTTTGTTATTTGTCCTAGGTTGGAGAGTAACCACAATGTTCTCTGTCTGGTCAAACATTTAGATGAGGATCGTGGCTTGGAAATCCCCAAAGAAGAAGTGCTGGCACGTGATTTGTCAAAAAAGGTGAGGGTCAGGTCACTAGGGGCTAGGGCTGAAGAATATATATCTCTGTGGCTTGATCAGACAGTAGCAAGTTGGGGGCTTCATGATATATCAGACCTCTGTGGGTCATTTCCCAAAGCTGACCAAGTGAATGAGGTCATGGTTGGTCAAATGATGTCTTCCCACTTTTCATTTATTATTATCATTATTTTGTGCTGTAGCCAATCATTCGACTTTTCACAGTGCAAAATTAATACAAAAATTAAAAGAAAGTTTCATTTACATCCAATCCCGGATATCAATATAGTTATAGAAAAAACCAAATAAAACCACATCCGTACAATATTAAGAAGACTATGACATACATTTCTCATCTAAGCGTCAAAAGTTAAGAGGCTTCCATCTGACCTAAATTAGTGACCATGCATTAGAATACAGGCCTGCAGAACTTGCACAACATGAGCAGTCTCAAAACATTTCTGACCACAGTCTATCTTCCACCTCCACGAAGCGTGAGAATTGATTCACCCTTACATCCCACATACCTCTACACTCCAATAAAATGTGTCTAAGAGACTGCACGCTGGCTTCCTCACAATACTGTCAGAGGTTTGTTACTTGCATGCACGTATTGCAGTCAGCGTGAACTTCACCTGTCTGTTCCAAGTTGTGACACACTCTTAGGAATTCCTGTCTCACCTTCTAGCTGGGAAAGTGTCTCAAATATCTGGGTATAAAACCCATCTTTTTATCAAAGGGTGAAAGTGATTTTGCCAGGGTAAGCGTGTGCTTACTATCAATCGTATGGATGCAGTCCCTGCGCAGCAGAGCCCCCTTTACTTTCATTGGATTAGTTATTAAGGTCTCAACATCACAATCACCCTCCAGTAGACCCTAGAACAAACGTCTTTAGGTCTAGCAAGAACGGTGAAGATGCCTGTTTCAAGAGATTTTAAATATTTTCCCCAGACCACACACAGACAAAGAGAAGGAAGCTGATTGGCCCCCTCTTCATCCTATGGCCATGGGCCATGTCCACCGGATGTTGGAGCTGGCTGCAGTGGGAGGGCACTGTGTAAGGGTGCAGGAGCTCTTTGCCACTCTGCTGCACCCTGTATCCTGCCCAAGGCCCCCAGGAGGCCCCCAGTTCGCCTTCAACAGCAGTAGAGCATTGGAAGCTCCAACCAACCCACACCACCTGAAGATGGCTGCCACCAATCTGCATGTTTTCCCCAGGCCACACAAAAACAAAGAAAAGGAAGCTGATTCCTCTTAATCCTATGGCCGTGAGCCATGTCTGCCGGATGGTGGAGCCGGCAGCAGTGGAAGGGCCAAGTGTAAAGGTGCCGGAGCCATCTGCCGCTCTCTGCTGCATACTGCTGTCTGAATTTGCTCCCTTGGAAAAATCCTCTAAAGGTAAGCCACCTGCAAGTTTGCACGGACTGGCTGCCAACTTTCCACGCATAGACTGCTGATGCGCCCCAAAACTCAAAGTTCACCACACCACCCCTGCCACACCCTGGTTCCCTAATGCCACACTGTCTGGTCATCCCATCCCGCCCTACACCTGCATGATCACTGATGCCCATGCAATCCCCACCGTCAACAATGAGCCCACACATATCACACTATACCGCAGACTCCACACACTGCGTGCCCACTCCAAACCTGCAATCTATCTGTCACATCCCAGAGATGCCGGTTCCAGGAGAGGCCTGCTGTGCCTTCGCACCACAACCCTGACACTTACCCCCAAAGGCCCTCAATCTGACATGCCAACCAACTGCAGCGGAGGTGAGAATAGCTCCATTAGCCCACACAACGTGCTTGCCCCCAGCTGCACTGCAGATCCATACCTCATAAAACAACACAGCCCCCAAAGTAGCAGGCCTAACCTCTTTGTTCATTAGACTCATGACAAATCACTGAATACCCATGTTCACACAGGCCCATCCACTCGCTCCCAACTACCAAGCCAAATTATTGCACCAGCAGATCGCCCGCTCCCTAAAATAAGCCCCTGGCCCACCCCCAGCATTTCAAAACACACCGACCGGACCTGCATCATGCACCTTCCTAAAATGTTGAGAAGGCACAGATCCAGCGTACACATGTTTTCCAGCAACCCACCATTCTCTTTCCTAGCCTCTAACTCAGCTAGCGACTGTACCACTGCTCCTGTTGCTAATGTAGCGATACCTGTGAATGCCCTATTGTGTACCTGTATCTTGGCTAGCGACTGTACCACTGGTCCTGTTGCTAATGTAGCAATACCTGTGAATGCCCTATTGTGTACCTGTAGCTCGGCTACCAAATGTACCACTGCTCCTGTCGCTAATGTAGCGATAACTGTAAATCCCCTAGTGTGTACCTCGAGCAAAGCTTTTCCTCCTGCTAGCACTCTAATTAATGCATGATCCCTCCCAGCGCATGCACTAGGCATACATGACGTGCTTACTGTCCACAATCTGGACCTCCTGGCAATCTCTGAAACATGTATCCATGAAGCTTCTCTTCCTGCCACCTCCATAGCACTTCCCTCAGGGTACATCATTTATAGACAAGACCGCCCATAGGCTAAAAGAGGTGGAGTAGCCCTCATAGCAAAATAATAAATTCACTCAGAAAAATCAACACCTCCCTTGAATGCAACAGCGATCACTTAGCTCTCAAACTCTCCACCTCCCACAACTGCACCATCACTCTACACATTGTCATTCGGCCCCAGGTCCTACAGGGGACTCCCACGAGAACCTCCTCCACCTCCATTCTGACTATTAAAAAGTCTCATCCAAGACTATTCTACTTGGAGACTTGAATCTAGGGTTCAACGGTCCTGAGGACACACAAGCAAAATCGCTCGCCATATCACTAGATACCCTGGGCTTCATACAATCTATCACTAACCCAACACACATCAAAGGCAATATCTTGGACTGCACAGCGGACCACAACTGCCCACCTTCCATTAGCTCCAATGCTCCATGCTCATGGATGGACCACCATGTCATTATCCTCTTCTCCATCTCCCCTCCAATGAAATAAAAACCCCCTACTGTTCCTCTACCACCTGTACCAGCTAGGAGCTCCCACAATCTAACCAAAGAAAGCTTACTGTTAACTCCGGACTCCGGCCCTAAGAGCCCCCGTCTCTAATGATCCCAATGTATTGACTGGCATCTACAACTCCACTCTAAGACAGGTAGTTGATGCCACGGCCCCCCTAGCCATGCGGAAGGCGAAACCCATTAAACATGTAAATTCCTGGTTCACCCCAGAGCTACTAGTACTCGGTAATAAGAAAAGCACTGCCCTCTCCACATATCAAAAAAACCCTCAAGTGTCCTCTAAATGCATGGATTGATAACGCTAATTTAGGTTCCAAGTTAATCTTCGCCATCTTCAGGGAACTTGAAACCCCAGCACCACCCCCGCAGGCCTCATCAAGGATGAAACATGGTGTGCCAACATATAAACCACCATGCTGAGTAAAATAGACTTACTGCATGGCAGAATCCAGATCAACCAGATCTCCTCACCACACCTCAACATTTAACCACAGCCACCTTGAATCCATCCATGCAGGATGCCCACCCTTCACCTTTAAGGGGTGAAGGGTGGTGTTGACCTCTTTCTTCCGCCTTTCCTTTTCATTTAATGTATGTCTGTCTTGTGAGTGCCCTGAGGCCTTTGGGCATGCAGCGCAATATAAGAAATCTATAGATAGATAGATAGATAGATAGATAGATAGATAGATAGATAGATAGATAGATAAATAGATAGATAGAGAGAGAGAGAGAGAGATAGATAGATAGATAGATAGATAGATAGATAGATAGATAGATAGATAGATAGATAGATAGATAGATAGATAGATAGATAGATAGATAGATAGATGAAAGAACCTGAAATGCTCACCCTTTTAAAAAGTATCAAGCCATCCAACTGCAACAGTGATGTCTGACTTTCCCCGATCATCAAAGACTCTTCAGCCACCTTAGCACCATTCCTCACCACTTTCATAAACACATTCTTTAATTTGGGGCTCATTCCCTCATCCCTCAAGAAGGAAGCCTGGGTGTGTCCACTCTCTCTCGACCATACTTCCCCTAACAACTACAAGCCCATGACAACTGTCCCATTCCTGCAAAAAATCTTGACAAAGCAGCATACCTTCAGGTCCAACAATTCCATGAACCCCATAGTATCCTTGGTCTATGCCAATCTCGCTTTTGCCCGGGCCACGGCACAGAAACAGCCATTTTTTTTTAAACCTTTATTTTTGGTATTTAACACACCGGACAATTACACACCCACATTAGGGTGGATTATCAACTTTGCGCCGTTAACTTAGACCCTTTCCATCCCCCCCCCCGTGCTACCCGCCCACCCCCCCCCCCGCCGCCACAAGGCAGATATGCTGGTGGGCAACAGTTCGCCCCACTGAGTCCTCGCACCGGGGATTATTGGCCTGACTTCAGACTGTATCAGGGTGCGTTGCCTGACTCCGAAGTGCCTGTTGAGGAGGTTTCTTCTTCATTTATCAGAAAAGTTATCAGCGGGCCCCAGATGTCAAGCGGATGCGCGTGCTGAGGAAGAAGTTTAATGAAGTCTGCCTCTACATCCTGGTAATAGAGTAGGTCCTTTCGCCAGGCTGTGTAGGAAGGAGGGGGGCCGCGGCCCCATGCTAGAGCGACTCTCCTGCGGGCCAGTGTTAGTAGGACTCCGGCCAGTTTCCTCGAAGGAGCGGATAGCAGTCTGGTCATCCCCAGCATGGCTGCCGTGCATCTCGGTTGTATTGCTTCTCCCACGATTGCCGTTGACGTATCTAGCACCCTGTTCCAGAAGGGGGCTACCTCGGGGCATTCCCATGCCAAGTGTATAAAGCTTGCGGCTATGGTTCCGCATCTCTTGCACTCTGCCTGGACGTCGGGATGGTGTTTGATAGCTTTTACCGGTGTGTAGTATGTTTGGTGAAGGAAATTGAAATGAATAAGTTTGAGCCGGGAATTAAGTGCAATTTTCTGAGTCTGATACAATATGTAGCTCCAATCTGCGTCTGTTATATTTGTATTTAGCGCTTTTTCCCATCTGGTTTTCGCCCCAGTGTTGACGGGGTGTGTTCCAGTGGTTAGAGTTTTGTATATTTGCGACACCAACCTGCCGTCTCCTTGTGCTTGAATGACATCGTGCAGCAATTGCCACGTAGGTGGTTGTCGTGGGAAGTCTGGTAGGTGGGTCTGCAGGGTGTAGCGAGTTCGGAAGTAGAGGAACACATCTAGCGCAGTGTTGCCCCCTTTCTGTTTGGCTTGGTCTGGTGTCATGAAACCCTCTTCTGTGAATAGATCCCCTAGGGATCGTATATGCAGTTTATCAACCCACTGATGTCATAGGGATTCCAGGGATAAATTTGACTGGCAAGAGGGGAGAGTACCTTGTGTGTACCCCCAACTTCTTCAACACAGTCCTCAAGACCTTGTATGTTGTGAGCATCACGTTCATCGTGCGATTGGGAATGGGGAGCTGGGCGAAGACCACTGCAGTCAGGAAGTTGGGAGTCGCCAGGGCTCGTTCCACCTGTACATGAGGGCAGATTGTTTGCGTTGCATACCAGTGGCTGAGGTACTGTGCTTGGGCTGCCCAGAAATATCTTTCAAGGTCAGGGAGGGCCAGGCCGCCACTGGACATGGGGAGTGTCAGTACCGCATACGCCACTCTAGCTGGTTTGCCAGCCCAGAGTAACTCAAGGACCAAGCTTTTGAGCCTTTTCAAGAAGGATTATGGTAGTAACAGCGGTATATTGTTGAAGAGGTACAGTAGTTTTGGCAACACTACCATTTTGACTAATGAGGTTCTGCCCCAGAGTGTCAGTGGGAGTGTCTTCCGGCGAGAAACCTTGTCGTGCAGGGACTTGAGCACCTCTTCATAGTTATCCCGGAACACTACTTGATGGTCCAGCGACAGCTGGATCCCCAGATATCGAACCCCGGCGGTTCTCCACGTGAGTCCGAAGTCATCGGCAAACTGTTTCGTGTCTCGGGTCAGTGGGAAGATGACTGATTTTGAATGATTGATTTTCAATCCGGCGGCCGCCCCAAATTTGATGACTTCCCGCATGACTGGGTTCAGATTAACCTCTGGGCCTCGTATATATAGGGCCACGTCATCGGCGTATAGAGATACTATGAGCTTATGTGGGCCGATGATGAGACCCCTCTGTTGACAGAGTTCCCGCAGATTGGAGGCTAGTGGCTCCATTACCAGAGCGAATATTAGTGCCGAAAGGGGGCACCCTTGTCTTGTGCCACGCTGTAGGTTTATTAAGGATGATTTTGCCGTGCCCACTACGATATTAGCTTGTGGATTGGTGTATAGGAGGGAGACGAGCTTGATGAAGCGAGCCCCCAACCCCATCCTGGTGAGAACCAGGAACATAAATGGCCACTCCACCGAATCGAACGCCTTTTCTGCGTCCAACAGGACTGCAATTGCTTGGTCTGCAGGGTCAAGAGACTTGATGATTCCAAACGTTCTTCGGATGCCGAAGGTCGTATTGCGGCCTGGTATAAAGCCCGCTTGGTCAGCTAGCACCAGGGCAGGCATCAGGGGCATCAATCTATTTGCTAAGATTTTGGCAAGGATTTTATTGTCCAGGTTAAGCAGTGAGATCGGGCGGTACGAAGCGCATTCTTCCGGTGGTTTTCCTGATTTGTGTAGTAGAATGACATTGGCTTCGCGGGAGGAGTGAGGAAGGGACCCACGCTCCAACGCTTCCTCATATACTGCTGCCAACAGGGGGGCCAGGGTTTCTGCAAAGGCTTTATAGAATTCACCTGTTAGGCCGTCAGGGCCTGGTGCCTTGGAGGATCCTAGGGTTTTTATAGCTGCTCAGATCTCTTCCTGTGAAATCAGTTAATTCAGAGTTTCGCGTAGCTGATGCTCGACCCAATAGAGTTCAGTGTTTTCTAAGTATTTCAGAGGGAGGTTCGAGTCTTTCGGGAGCCTGGCGCTGGAGAGATCTTGGAAAAAAAGCCTAAATTCTTCTGCTATCTTTTCATCCGTGTGGACTTCCTCTCCTTGCCTGGTTCTGATCTTTTCGATTTGGGACTGCTTGTTGTCGGCTCTGATTAGATTTGCCAGTAGAGCTCCTGGTTTCTGGCCCTCACCATATTGACGGACTCGGCTGGTGCGGTATAGAAACTTAACCTCACATTCCGCTGCTGCGTTGAATTTCTGCAGTTCCGTTTTTATAGCGACTGCTGACTGCGGGTTGGTTTTGTTCGGATTCTGGATCTCGAGTTGCTTCATTTTTTTTTCGCTGGTTGTAAGCTCGCTCCTAATAAGTTTGAGAATGCCATTTTCTTTGGCGAGGCAGACTCCTCTGATGAAGCATTTTAAGGATTCCCAGATTGTGCCTGCTGAGGGGACCGACCCCAGGTTGGCCCCCAGGAACACATCGATCTCCTCTCTTAGTTCGGATGCAAAGACCTCGTCCCGAAGTGATCCCTGTTTAAAGCGCCAACGCTGTAGCGGCAGAGCGGGGTTGGCTGGTTTGAGTTTAAAGAGGATTGGTGAGTGGTCTGAGAGTGTTCTCGGGTGGATGGAGCACTGGCCGCATGAGAGGGGGGCGTTTGTTGAGGTGAAGAAGTAGTCAATCCTGGAGTTTGTATTGTGGACTGTCGAGTGAAAGGTGTATTCACGCTGATCCCCATTGGAGACTCTCCACAAGTCTTGTAAATCAAATGCTCTACAAATTTCTTTTATCTGGAGACTGGCCTTGGAAGGTGGATGTGGAGCGGTCGTCGATCTGTCTCTTACAGGATCTATCGCTGTGTTCATGTCTCCGCCCCAGACGATTGTTGCCGGGTTGAGCGACGAGAGCTGTGTTAACACCCAGCCAAAGTTGTCGGGGCCATCTATATTCGGAGCATAAGAATTAACAAAGGTCACTTTCTGACCTGCGATAATGCCGCTCACCAATAGTGATCTGCCTTCGTCGTCTTTTGCCGTGTGTAGTAGCCGGAAACTGAGCCGCCTGTGTATAAAGATGGCGACTCCTCTCGAGTATGTGGAGTGTTGGGTGTCCTGACCCACGTTTAAGCTATCATGCCACAACATTTGGTGCTGTGGGCTTAGAAAATTCAAGATGGCGGAAAACCCACATGTGCGCCGAAATCCAGGAAAGCTGCGCAGTTTGTGCGCACACCAAAATGGTTGCCTCACTTGCCACCCACCAGTGCGAGAATGAAAGGCCGGGTTGCCATGAGGGAAATGGGTTGCTAAAGGAAAAACAGTAGCGCCGGTTAGCTTCAAAGCGCTTTAAAACCACCATTGGACTACCCGCACAGTAGTCTGAAACCATTGGGAATGGCAATGCTGATTGCCAAATGCAACCTAGAATTGTGGGGAATTCATTTTCTTAAATCCCAAAAATGGGTGCAGTACCAGTACTCACCACTATCCAAAAGCCGGCAGTTTAAAACCACCCTGTGTTTCTCTGAAGGCAAGCCAAAGTGCCTATTTCAAACATTGCAATATGTGCAAAATATTCACTGAACACCAGCAGACATTTGGTAGAATGGAGTTTTGTGTGCCTACAAAATCTGGGAAATGAAGAGCCCAGAACAATGCTTATAACAAAACTGGCTGAGCTATGGAGTCAGCAGTTTAAGTTGCACTGGATTTAAAGACACTAAAATCGAAAATGTTTAGATTAAATGAGTGACCTATGTTTGGTGTCACATGCCTTTGTAACTGTTGAAATGTCATAGTTTTGCACTTAGAATCAGCATTCTAGCTGCATATGTAAAAATGTTTAGTTTTATTTGAATGCAGGAACTGGGGAACAAAAAGTGACATTTTATCTGAAACCTGGCTTAAGGAACTGAATTCTGCCTGGCAACTACCCCCATCAGGAGTGAAACTTGAGTCACAGCTGTGTTCCCAGGCCTAGCTGCCCTTTTGCTGCTCACACTAAGGATATGCCATCTATCTGATAATTGAATTACCTGTGCTCTGCAGGAAAGTGAACAAAGCCCTGCCCTTGCTCAGGCAAAGGTTTTATTGGCAGGAGTCGTAAATGGTCGTAAAAAGTGGCTTCCTCCTGAGGAAAGGGGAGGGGCACTGCCTGTGAGAGCAAGCTGGCTTGGCAGAACTGGATAAACCAGTATTTCTACCTTGTGCTGAGAGGAAACCACACCCCTTTGGAGCCAGAACATAACTCTAAAAAGATGAATAACTCATAGAGCAGACATGTGAAAATTTTATAAATGATACCATAATTCTTGTGATTTTTCTGCCCACAGTTTAAGAGGTTTTTAGAACCGGTGGTATGTTCAGGGGGGTTTTAGCGGAAAAGTGGATATTACTCTAAATGTATGCATGTTAAAAATCTGAAACTTCATCAGTTAATGTCCATACTCCCTGCACACATGTATGTAAAGTTGGGTCAATGTCAGAAATTGAAAAATCAGTTAAAAATTCAATTATGTGCCATTTCTGAATGCAAGCTCTTAGAAACAGCAGATTTGGACAGAGACATGGCTAAATTCAGCCACACCATGTATATGTAATTTCAAGCAACTGTGTAACTGTGAAATATGTCTTTTATTATCAAATATAGAATGTGTGCAATCTGACAGAGGAGTGTCCTATCTGCAAGCCATAAAATGACATCCCTCTGACTCACAGTTCATTCCCCAATCAAATGATAAATGGAAGTTTGACCAATTAGAAGCTGAGAGAGAGGTAGGGTCAGTGATGCTAGAACACACCCACATTCTAAACACATAAAAGCAGACAGACAGGACAGATAGGGACCTTCAATTCCATTTGCTGCAACGCGCTCTGCCGGACCATACAACATCCAGAGATCCAGACTTCAAATTCATAAACCTCCAGAGAGCCAAACTAGAGACTTCAATCTATCCAGAACTAGAGACCCAGACCAGAGAACCAGAGAGAGCTGACCCAGATCACTGTGAAGTGCAGAGACCAGAGGCGAGTTTAAAACCTGACCAGATCCATGGCGAGGCCCATTTCACTCAAGAATATAGTGTGAGTACCTAGAAAACTGTGCAGATCCAATCTCCTAGTTAAAATAATATAATTCAACCTATTTTAACCTAAGTAGAACTGCCTCCTAACTGTCACCTGTCATTTGTAAAGCTGTCACTTGTCATTTTCTAGTTGCAAGCTGCACTTGTCTTTTTGAGCTTTTAAAATTTCAAATCTGAAAAACGACCTTCACAAAATCGCTCATATCTCCGCAACCGTTTGTGCTAGAGACTTGCAGTAACTTTCATTTTGAAGCTGAGATCCTAGGCTTTCCTAGAACCCCAAAACGATAGAGATAGTCCTTGTCGTTCCTCTGTAATAGCGCTCGGCGCATCCGCGAATTTTGCCACGATTTGCAAATTTCTCCACATGTAAAAAACTGCTGCTGCTTGCCTTCCATTTGCCAGAAATTCGTTTAACCTGCTAACTATCCCTGCCTCATTGCTAGTGTGATCCTGGACTAATATTAACTAGATACCACTCACCCTGAACCTCTGAAAGGGAATTAAAAGCATTTCCAGCATATTTCTCATCCATTGCTAGCCCATATCAAAGCATTTTGCCTGTGTTTTCAAAACTCCTATCTGTTTTCTGTAGTGTAAGCTTGCTGGGGTGAACTGATTTACATTGATTGCATTTTTGAGAACTGTGTGTTTTCCTTCCATTTCCTTGCCTTGCATCAAGGGGGGGAGGGGATTGCCAGAGAAAAGTGATTACATTGTTTGGTTGAAATCATATTGAGTATTTTCTGTACTGCATTCATTGAATATTGCATCCACCTGAGCTTACATAAAGCATCCTCTACCACATTATACTTTTGTTCCTATTTACCAGTGTGCTACCTTATCCATTTCATGTCAACTCATTAGTGATTATAAGAAGTGTGTTAGTGCCAGATTCTCCGTTGTTAATATTTATCATATTAGATTAAGTGTGATATTCAATTATTAATTTATTATAAAGTGTGATATATATATATATTTTAAATTATCAAATAAACCTTTTAACTTGCAAAACAGAACTACTTCTTGGCTCAGTGGGGTCAGGGGGATTCCAAGAGAGGGGTGTTATATAGGGGTAGTCATCCAGAACGCATGAACTGGACATAAAGATATATCAATAAGGGTTTTCATTCAGTATTATAGACTAGGCATTGACTTAGCTGTAGTGTTGAATTGAATCCTCTTACAAATTGGGGGCTCGAGCCGAGACGTTGGGTTAGATTTACCATTTGTGCAGCTTAATACAGTGTGCTAACTGACGGGATACACACATCCGGTCGGATCACCACGCTGCATTACGCTGTGAAGCATTCCTCAAAAGGGACACTCCAAGAAAAGTTCTGTTCTGCAAAAATAAAATACTAACTTCTGTAAGTCAGGACAGAGACCAATCTCTAGAATGACGACCTTAGTAGACATGAAAATAGCCAGAGAGCACCTCTTGCATAAGCTATTTGTGAGAGGTGAATGGACCGAACAGGGCCAGGATGCCTGGTTGCAGGCCATCACGCGACAGGTCACTGGAACAGGGTCAGACTCATGGAGAGATCAGGGTCCATTACATGTGGCCCTGAGTGAACTATATATGGCTCCTAAAGCCAAAGAGGAACACAATAAGATTGCCAGGATAGCAGCATACCTGTACCTATATATGGGAGACATGCAGGATAGATGTGCTGAAAGCCAAAATCTGGCAAATAGGCAACAGATGGTGTTAGAGAAGGCCCAATCTGACCTGGTCTCTTCTGAGCAGAGGCTGCAGAGGAGCCAGGAGTCAGAAGATGATAGTAGGCAGCACATCATTAAAATAAAGAAGGATATGGATGTGCTGCAACAGGAAAAGGTAGAACAGGATACTAGATTTCTGGCCCTGCAGAAGGAGCACCAAGACAGTTTGGACTCCTTACTGCAGAGCCAGAAAAAGCTGGAGCAACAATTAGACTTTAACAGGGCATGCACGGAGCAGGTAGCCACCCTGCAAAGTCATCTAGATAGAGTGAAGGTAGAGAGCAACAAGCTGATCTTGAAAGACCTGGATACCCAGGCAGAGTTTGATGAGGAGCGCCAGAAAGCTGGTGCCTTCCAAAGGCAGAGGGACGACCTGGCGGCACAAATGCAGGCTCTTAGTCAGGAAAGAGACGCCATAGGCCAGGAAGTCTGCCATTTAAAAAGAAAAATGGAAGAAAATCACCTGGCCCACCAGGGACTGGGTGATCTCCAAAAAGAACACCAGAACTTGTTAGAGCACACCAGGAGGGTGGAGGATGCTCTAGCAAGAAAGGAGCAGGCCAATAGGGACATTGCCCAGGAGGTAAACCTCCTGCTGCAAAGACTGGCCCAGTTCTCCAGGACCAACCAGGAAGCACAGAGGGAGAATGAGGCCCTCTGTCAACACAATGATAGGCTCCAGCAACAGGTAGCGATGCAGGAGAAACTGATAGAGTCGAGTAAGGCCTTAACAGAGGAACTGAAGGCACAAATGCAGGCTCTTGCATTGCAACAGGGAGCAGGGGCGGATAGAGATGAGGTTCGCTGGGAAATGGAAACTCCGGAGCATAACCTCAGGAGCCCTAGTACCAGAGGCCCTCATACCTCTCAGTCCCTGGACTCTGCCACCCCCATGTCCCCTGGTGCACATGAGCACAGGGCCACAGGGATGGCAGATTACTATCCAGCTAAAAGTATGGGGCTCATAGGCCAGTACCACTCAGGAATGGAGGGGTGGGCATCCGGGTATGGGCACCCAAGTACAGTACAGTTCAGTGGGGAACCCCAGGAGAGTAGGCCCATTAAGGGCATCCTGAAAACCTCTGCCCAGTTAGGTCAGTGGAGGGGGTACCCATCAAATCCTGGCAGCAAGGAGGAATCTGAAGACTCCTCTGAACTGCGCAGGACACAGGAGACCAGGTCCCCACATTCTGCCAGCCATTCCCAGGCTCGCAGAATCCGGGAAAACCTGGAAGATCAGACGGGAACCTCTGGGAGCAGTGCCTCTGAGTCCGAGGATGAATGGACAAGGGTTACCCGAACCAAAAAGGCCAATAAGGCAAAAAGGGCCTTGCTTAAGGACCCCTTAAAGCAGATTAAGGCGATCAGGAGCGTCATCACGCCTTACCATAAGAACGCTAAGTATTCTGTTTGGGAGCACTTAGAGTTGTTTGAACAAATGATGGAGACTTTCCATTTGAAGGACAGCCAAAGCTGTATTCAATATGTAAAGTGGACATTCTCCCCGGAATACTCCAGTTTCTTTGCGGGGCTGGAGGACCAAAATCATTTAAGATGGTCCACATATAAGGCGGCCATCCTGAAACATTTTTCTGTTCACAGAAATCCTCAAGAGGCTCGCAAGGCAGCCTACAATTTGCAATGTGGGGAGGATCAGGCCCCACAAGAATTTGTGCAGGAGTTAAAGCGTGCTTTTGCACAGACCACAAGAAGGGTGCGCACAGATAGTAGAGAATTTATAAATACGTTTTTCCATGCCTTCCCCAAATATATCATGACCCAGCTCGTGAGGGATTTTCACGAGAAAAGATCTTTAGACTGGGTCATTGAACAGGCTACCCGGATCTATGAGGTGCAGAAACCGATAGATATTTATTTATTTTTACATTTTATAAAGCGCTCACACAGCCCGCAGGCATCGAGGCGCTGTTACAGGAATTGTTTGTTTTTCTTAGTTGCGTAATTGTGTTTTTTTTTGTCTTAGTTACGTATTTATAACGCGCTTAAACACCCGGAGGTTTCTAAGCGCGGACCCGGGGATCGAACCTGTTGCTGCTTTGTGTCGTCTTGCTTCCAAGACGCGCACGCTGCCGCTGAGCTATCCTCCCAGGACAGATAGCAGAAGTAATGCCCAGAAAAACCCCAAAGCCAACAGCACCCCTGCTGCTGCCAAGGTGGCAGAGGTAAAGGTCACCCCCGTTTTGGATTTGGAGATGGGGGGGCCTAAAAACCTGCCTGCACCTAATAATGCTAGGCCCAGGAGGTCCTCGGGTCAGTCACAGACAGGGAGCCAAGGAGGCAGCCCCACAAATGGGGTCCCTCGCTCTCCTGATTATGTAAGTCCCCGTTACAAGGGAAATCGACCCATCCTGGGTTATGTGTGGACTCCTCCAGCCCAAGGGGGGGGGATCCAGACAAGCACCTAACCCAGGGAACTTCCCTCCAAACTTCCCACTGGAGGGCAGAAATTTACCAAACCCTGGGCAGAACTTTTTCCCCAGATATCCACCCGACTTCCAGCCCCAAAACCATCCATCCTTCTTTCCCCAATTCCCTGAGCCCAGACCACTGAATCCGGGAGAGGGGAGGCCAAGGGTGGAGGGGTACCCAAATCTTCCCAACCCGGGGTATTACCAGAGGAGGGACAGCTACCCTTCCCGGGATCAGCCCAGGGGAGAAAACAGGGCCCCGTATCAGCCTGAGCGGGTTTCCCAGTTAGAGCGCCAGGTTCAAAACATGGCGCGGGACCTGGGTCACATACTGAGGGCTCAGCAGAACCCTCAGATGGGCGTGCCGGCGCAGAACGCACCCAACTCTGGACCTGGTGCTCCAGAACAATGACGGGGGCAGCACCCCGATAACACACCGGTTCCCAGGGAGGAGGCACAAAGGGAAGGGGGGTGTAAAGCCTTGGAGGAAGCTTCCTTCCTCACTTGTAAACAGCCCCTGGAAACCGAGGAACCGGAAACAAAATCTCTTGCCCCTGAAAGTCTGCCCCCTAAGGAGCAGAGGGGGGGTGGGAGAAACAAAAGACCCAAACAGACTCCGTTTGAGGAGGAGGTACAGGTCTTCCAATTTGAGGGAGAGGGATCCTCAGAGGATCCTGGGAAAAGGATCTTCTCCTTCAGAGAGGGGGGAACTCCTCCCAAAGAAAAATGGGTCCCTAGGGATGCAAATCCAGACTGGGGAGATGTGGAGACTGAGCTACCGCCGCCCACCATCTCATCCCAGAACCAACAGCAAGAAAATCCCCTGGTTCAAACCCATCCTGGTGACTGCCTCCAAAAAGGGGGGGGGCGGCCCGGAACCGGAGCCAGGGGAACCCACAATGGCTCTGATCTCCAGTTGCCAACTTTTTCTTTCAGATTCCCAAGGCTCTCCACAGAATTCTGCCCAAAATTCTTCTCTCGCGATGTCCAAAACCAGAAAATTAGCCCACCAGTTGTCCAAAAATGTACATTATCTGTGCCCCCTTGAGGAGAAGGAGGGAAGATATTATGCCCCGGTACAAGTACAGGGGCAGGGTACAATCTCGGCACTGGTGGACACTGGATCTCAAGCTACCCTTCTGTCCAGAAGGGCCTTTGACGAACTGAATGCAGGAAGGGGAGAGAATTACCAAATTCCTCTCACCTCTCTTCCTGGACAACTGCAGAACTTTGACGGGAAGGAAATTCCCGTTGAGGGGACCGCAGATTTGGACATAAAAATTGGGCGACATAAGTTGAAGCACCCGGTCATAGTTGTGACCCCAGAGGGCACCCCTTGTTTACTAGGGAATGACCTCCTGAGAAGGTTGTCACCCCTAATAGATTGCGTAAACAAGGTCCTCTGGACCCAGACTAGCCGACCAATAAAATTAAAACAGAGTGTCAACCATGTTAGTTTAAACGGCACCTGCCACATGGTTGAACAAAAATCTGACCAAGTAGAATTTCACTTCCAGAACAACCAGATTCCAGACGTGACAGTAATAGCAGTAGGACAACAGACTGGTGATGGGGGGTCCTCTCTATTTCTGAAAATCAACCTTCCTTCCAGTCTAAAGTGGTATTCCACCTGGAAGGAAACACTTTGAAATTCTATACCAATCCACAATCTGAAACTCCCACTCCTATAGTCCAAAAAGATGTGAAATCAGCTCAAAGCCTGGCTGATATTCAGCAAATTGGAGAGCAGTTGTTCATCCCTGTTCAGTTAAATGAGGGGAAGGACTCTGTTCTCGCTCGAGTGTGAGTGAACAACGGTAGGAGCTTCATCAGCGAAGCCATGTTTCGCCCACTCCCAAAAGATCCAGCCATTCCCACCTTCAAACTGATAGACAAATGGGAAATGGGCCTGGAAGCACCTAATTCCAAACATCTCCTGCCAAGCAGGTGTATGCTCAAAATCTCCATTGGCAACAAGAGCATAGTCCACAATTGTTGGGTCGTGCGAGACGTCACTGCCGCCTTTTACTTAGGCAGTGACATTCTCAATCGCTTTGCCATTAGTTTGGACCTAATAAACTTCAAAGCCTGGTCCCGATTAGCGGATAATCCCATGGGCTTTGATGATCCAGAAAAAGCATTTAGGTCAGCTCAATTGCTACCTTATGCAGTTGAAATTCAGGTTAAAGAGGAAGTCACCATCCCAGAAAGGACCCGACAATTCTCCCTGGAAGTGAAAGTCAAAAGGGGACAAGAGTTGAAAAACCCTGATGCTTACATACATCTAAATGCTTCTCTCCAACAGCAAGGGTTGGGGGTAAACCCAACTCCATTAGTCAACATAGAACATGACACCATTCCAATAGAGGTGGATAACAGCGACTTAAAGAGTATTACTCTAGCCGCAGGCACCATTATTGGAATGGCGGTTGATGACCGACATTTTTCCATCGACTTATTAAATGAACTGTTAGGACCAATCCCCAAGGACTGTTTTGACAGTGACAGTGATGACAATACAACACCAGACAGGATTTTTACCCGGCATGGGGGGAACTTCCTGGTGTACACTTCCTGCCCCTATGGTAAGGAAGATGTGACTTGTGACTTCAGGAGGGATGAGGTGATTTTCCAGGTCCATGAGGGCTGCCTTTCCCACCTGAAGCCTCCAGTGCAAATCAGCACTCTGACCAGGGACTTCTCCACCCAGCTGGAGGAGGCCGCTGAAATAGCCAAACCAGAAGTCTTTCCAGGCTTCAGGCAGATGGTGGAAGAGAGAGTCAACCTAGCTGATGCCTGTGTGACTCTGGAACAAAAGCAAAAGTTGAAACAAGTTTTCTTGGATTTCCAAGATCTCTTTGCGGTAGACTCATATGACTGTGGTCGCACTGACATCCACACAACAACAATCCCCACGGACCCTGGCATGACTCCTGTGTTTGTGAAGCAATATCGCTTGCCTCTCGCATCAATGGAGTCCCTTACCGAAATAATTAAGAACCTTGAGTCCCGGGGAATAATCCGTCCCGTCCACAGCACCTTCAATAATCCGGTGCTGGGAATATTGAAGCCAAACGGCCAGTGGAGACTCTGCGCCGACCTTAGGGAGCTCAACAAACGGGTCCATACTTCCCGATGGCCTCTGCCCTACATTGACCAAGGGCTGGCCCAGATCCAGGGGTCACAGGTATTCACTGCAATAGACCTGACCAATGGATACTGGACTGTGCCTGTCAGTAGGGAGGACCAATACAAGCTGGCTTTTACCTTTGGGGGCCAGCAGTACACCTGGACCCGGACTCCCTTCGGATACCTCAACTCCGGCAATGAATTCAACATTTTCCTACATAAGGCCATGCCCGACCTGGGTGCGAGGGGTAACCTGGCTTATGTAGATGATGTCCTCATCAAAAGTTCATCTGTGGAGGAACACATAGCGGAGATCCGTTATGTTCTGACACAGTTGAGGGCCGCCGGAGCAAAACTTTCCTTTCAGAAAGCACAGTGGTGTAGAACCCGTGTTAATTTCTTGGGGCATGAGATTACTCCTCAGGGTCTCTGTCCCCAGGAAAAGAAAGTGGAAGCACTTCAGAAACTGAAAGACCCCACAACTCTGCGAGAACTAAGGAGCCTCCTTGGACTGACTAATTACAGCAGGAAGTTCATTGAGAGCTACGCAGAGATCACCAAACCCCTGATTCATCTCCTGAAGGGGGGGGTCAAGTGGGAATGGGGTCCAGAACAAGCCGAGGCAGTAAAACAACTCAAAAGAAGCCTCTCACAAGCGCCTTGCCTAGCTTACCCGGTCAGAAACAAGGAGTTCTTCCTGGAGACGGGGTTCTCTAATACGTGCTTGACGGCAGTATTATACCAAAAGCATGACCAGGTCAATAAAGTAATCTCCTATGCGAGCAAAACTTTATCCTCTGTGGAGGAGAAATTCAACGATTGTGAGAAGGCACTCCTGGCGACGGTGTGGGCATTGAAGAATTACCGCCCGTTTATCCAGGGGGAACACATTATAGTGGAGACTCCACACCAGCCTCTTCAATATCTCCAAAGTGACAGAATCCGGGCTGGAAATGTGAGTAATTCCCGAATTACTTCCTGGATTCTGTCAATGCAAGGCTTTCCTGTGGAGGTCAGATATGGCCAAAACAAGAAGAGTCCCCTCGCGCAAGGTCTGGCTGACTTGCATGATTGTGCCAGAGAAAACTGCCTCGAGGACGAAAGTCTGAAAATCAAGGACAACATGGAGGCATACCTTAATTCCCCACACAAAGTCTTTGAAGAAGACAAGTGTGAGGGAATGCCCACTGTGTATGTGGATGGATGCTCTTACCATGTTGACAACAACGGGGAGAAAGAACTGGTGGCTGGCGTAGGGAATGCATGGGTGAATGAGTCCCCAGAACCCTCCGCTGGATACAAAATTGGTCCCCGAAGTAGTCAGGTGGCAGAATTGATGGCTGTGCATCAGGCCATCCTCACTGCTATCCAGCATCAACTCCACGAACTGGTCATAATCACAGATTCGGATTATGTACGGAACGGGTTCGTGGAGCACCTGGTTAATTGGAAAACCAGAGGCATGTTATGTGCTAACAACAAACCCTTGAAACATGGGAAGTTGATCCAAAACATTGATGATCTGGTCACATCGAATGAGATGACCATCTATTGGAAAAAGATCAAGGGTCATTCCAAAGTAGAGGGACCAGACAAAACTGGAAATGACTTAGCTGATCAGCTGGCCAAAACTGGGGCCATCCAAGGGGATCTAATTGAGATTGAGTCCCTGTTGGGGGAAATCCAGGTCACTGCTATCACTAGGTCCCAGACAAATGCTCACAACGACCTTTCAATTGCACAATGGAGTAAGGAGACCCCTGATGCTGATTTGATTACCGCTCAGAAGGGGGATCCAATTATTGGTAAATTTTACCAGCACCTTGAGGACCCTGAGAACTTTCCCCTGACGGATACCGATTACATTGGGAAAGAGGACCTAAGAGTGTTGATGAAGTGTCCAAAAATGTTCCGGATCCAAGACGGTTTGTTGGTAAGGAAATCCAAAGCTGGCCACGATCAGTGGGTGGTTCCTACCTCATTCCGAAGCCTGATGTTAAGTCACGCCCATGATGCGGCCACTGCCGGTCACAGGGGGTTTCACACAACATTGGAAATCTTAAGAGAGGTTGCATACTGGCCACACATGGGGCAGGACCTCGACCAATACTTGAAGGGGTGTCTTGTGTGTGCACAATTTCAGCCATCATCCCTCACGCACCGCGCGCCTCTCCAAAAGAGGGGGGTGACACTGCCATGGTCAGATTTACAAATCGACTTTGTAGGCCCTGTGATTCGCTCGGCTAGGGGGAATAAGTACATGTTGACTGTGACATGCTTGTTTACCAAGTGGGTGGAATGTCTCCCAGCCCCAAATTGCAAGGCAGAAACTGCAGCTGCCTTGATGATTAACCGCATCTTTTCCCGTTTTGGTCTACCTCAAAGGATTGAGTCAGACAGAGGTAGCCACTTCACCAGTGAAGTAATGACAAAGATGTGGGAGATACTGGGGTCAAAAGGAAGTTGCATATTGCTTACCGGCCAGCTTCTTCTGGGGCAGTAGAGAGATATAACCGGACAATTGTGAGCATATTAAAGAAGTTTGTGGCAGATTCTGGGCCAAGTTGGGATATCCGATTACCTCTGGTCCTAATGGCTATCAGATCTACCCCTTCATCTGCAACCAAAATGTCACCATTTGAGTTGATGACTGGGCGCAAGACGGTGCTTCCTCAGCATTTGCTCTATAGGACCCAAGAGCAGACACTGATAAATGCCTCCACTACTCATGAGTATGTAGAGAATTTAAGGAAACACCTCCAACATGCTTTTGCTTATGCTCAGCGGAATCTAGAACGATCAGCTGATAGCATGAAGACCCATTATGACCTGAAAACTTCCAGGAAGGAATATCAGGTGGGAGACCGGGTCTATCTATACAACTTCCAAAGGAACCAGGCCAAGCAGCGCAAATTTTTGCCTACATGGAAAGGACCCTTTGAGATCATCGACAAGATCTCACCTGTGGCCTACAAAATCCACATCCCCAAAGGCGGTTCGGCAGAGGGGGAAGACAAGTGGGTCCACATAAACCAGTTGAAATGTTGCCATCTCAGGCACACTCTGCAACAACTGGAGGAATCCTCTGGAATCCTAGCGGGTACTGTCTCAGACTAATTCAGTTCCAATCATAAAACATACCACATCTAGTCTCTAAAATATTGTGATTTGCATGAAACTGTCTCTTAGTTATACTGTTTTTTATCAAAATAAGAATGTAATGTTTCGTCATGATGAAATGCATATGCTGTCCCACCATCTCAACAGTGGTGGAAAAACGTCTATGAGTAGGTATTGCCGCTCTTCCTTTGTCGTCCTAGGAGAAAGAAGACCTTGAGACTGGCCAAGGAGGACGATCCGGAGACCGGGAACGAAGATCCAATGGGCCCAGTGTACCGCCCAATATTCCCATCAGGACCGGCGAGGAGAACCGATCGATCAGTACCGGATGGAGAAGAAGATGCTGAACTGTGCCATCTACAGAGTAGGAAGAAGATTATGCGGACAGACCGGTGCGTGGGTCAAAACCCTTGGGCACGCGACTCCCCATCGACTCAAATTCAAAGGGCAGTCGCGTGGGGGGGCTTGTTGGGTGTCCTGACCCACGTTTAAGCTATCATGCCACAACATTTGGTGCTGTGGGCTTAGAAAATTCAAGATGGCGGAAAACCCACATGTGCGCCGAAATCCAGGAAAGCTGCGCAGTTTGTGCTTAGAGAGGCATCAGCTTCACCTCACTGATGATCCCCAACAAGGGTGAAACACGTGTATGGGGTTGCTGGTGGTACTCTCGTTCAGATTGGAATTGCCATTGTATTTCGGTGCTGGACTGCCCCTGGGCAGGACAAAGACTGATATGCAAATGGATATTTCCCATCTGTGAAAGGCACAGTGAGTAAAAGCAGTGGCTGCGAACTCTCAAGTGGTTAATAACCACTGAACAGGTTATCATGTCTGTTCTTGCGAGAGAGGGGCGCCCGCTACCTTTGTAAAACGATTTGTTAAGGAACCTGGGATTGGTAACCCTAGGTCTCCTGGGGGCAACCAGACGTGGTCTCCCTCTCACTGTGCTTAGAGAGGCATCAGCTTCACCTCACTGATGATCCCCAACAAGGGTGAAACACGTGTATGGGGTTGCTGGTGGTACTCTCGTTCAGATTGGAATTGCCATTGTATTTCGGTGCTGGACTGCCCCTGGGCAGGACAAAGACTGATATGCAAATGGATATTTCCCATCTGTGAAAGGCACAGTGAGTAAAAGCAGTGGCTGCGAACTCTCAAGTGGTTAATAACCACTGAACAGGTTATCATGTCTGTTCTTGCGAGAGAGGGGCGCCCGCTACCTTTGTAAAACGATTTGTTAAGGAACCTGGGATTGGTAACCCTAGGTCTCCTGGGGGCAACCAGACGTGGTCTCCCTCTCACTGTGCTTAGAGAGGCATCAGCTTCACCTCACTGATGATCCCCAACAAGGGTGAAACACGTGTATGGGGTTGCTGGTGGTACTCTCGTTCAGATTGGAATTGCCATTGTATTTCGGTGCTGGACTGCCCCTGGGCAGGACAAAGACTGATATGCAAATGGATATTTCCCATCTGTGAAAGGCACAGTGAGTAAAAGCAGTGGCTGCGAACTCTCAAGTGGTTAATAACCACTGAACAGGTTATCATGTCTGTTCTTGCGAGAGAGGGGCGCCCGCTACCTTTGTAAAACGATTTGTTAAGGAACCTGGGATTGGTAACCCTAGGTCTCCTGGGGGCAACCAGACGTGGTCTCCCTCTCACTGTGCTTAGAGAGGCATCAGCTTCACCTCACTGATGATCCCCAACAAGGGTGAAACACGTGTATGGGGTTGCTGGTGGTACTCTCGTTCAGATTGGAATTGCCATTGTATTTCGGTGCTGGACTGCCCCTGGGCAGGACAAAGACTGATATGCAAATGGATATTTCCCATCTGTGAAAGGCACAGTGAGTAAAAGCAGTGGCTGCGAACTCTCAAGTGGTTAATAACCACTGAACAGGTTATCATGTCTGTTCTTGCGAGAGAGGGGCGCCCGCTACCTTTGTAAAACGATTTGTTAAGGAACCTGGGATTGGTAACCCTAGGTCTCCTGGGGGCAACCAGACGTGGTCTCCCTCTCACTGTGCTTAGAGAGGCATCAGCTTCACCTCACTGATGATCCCCAACAAGGGTGAAACACGTGTATGGGGTTGCTGGTGGTACTCTCGTTCAGATTGGAATTGCCATTGTATTTCGGTGCTGGACTGCCCCTGGGCAGGACAAAGACTGATATGCAAATGGATATTTCCCATCTGTGAAAGGCACAGTGAGTAAAAGCAGTGGCTGCGAACTCTCAAGTGGTTAATAACCACTGAACAGGTTATCATGTCTGTTCTTGCGAGAGAGGGGCGCCCGCTACCTTTGTAAAACGATTTGTTAAGGAACCTGGGATTGGTAACCCTAGGTCTCCTGGGGGCAACCAGACGTGGTCTCCCTCTCACTGTGCTTAGAGAGGCATCAGCTTCACCTCACTGATGATCCCCAACAAGGGTGAAACACGTGTATGGGGTTGCTGGTGGTACTCTCGTTCAGATTGGAATTGCCATTGTATTTCGGTGCTGGACTGCCCCTGGGCAGGACAAAGACTGATATGCAAATGGATATTTCCCATCTGTGAAAGGCACAGTGAGTAAAAGCAGTGGCTGCGAACTCTCAAGTGGTTAATAACCACTGAACAGGTTATCATGTCTGTTCTTGCGAGAGAGGGGCGCCCGCTACCTTTGTAAAACGATTTGTTAAGGAACCTGGGATTGGTAACCCTAGGTCTCCTGGGGGCAACCAGACGTGGTCTCCCTCTCACTGTGCTTAGAGAGGCACCAGCTTCACCTCACTGATGATCCCCAACAAGGGTGAAACACGTGTATGGGGTTGCTGGTGGTACTCTCGTTCAGATTGGAATTGCCATTGTATTTCGGTGCTGGACTGCCCCTGGGCAGGACAAAGACTGATATGCAAATGGATATTTCCCATCTGTGAAAGGCACAGTGAGTAAAAGCAGTGGCTGCGAACTCTCAAGTGGTTAATAACCACTGAACAGGTTATCATGTCTGTTCTTGCGAGAGAGGGGCGCCCGCTACCTTTGTAAAACACACCAAAATGGTTGCCTCACTTGCCACCCACCAGTGCGAGAATGAAAGGCCGGGTTGCCATGAGGGAAATGGGTTGCCAAAGGAAAAACAGTAGCGCCGGTTAGCTTCAAAGCGCTTTAAAACCACCATTGGACTACCCGCACAGTAGTCTGAAACCATTGGGAATGGCAATGCTGATTGCCAAATGCAACCTAGAATTGTGGGGAATTCATTTTCTTAAATCCCAAAAATGGGTGCAGTACCAGTACTCACCACTATCCAAAAGCCGGCAGTTTAAAACCACCCTGTGTTTCTCTGAAGGCAAGCCAAAGTGCCTATTTCAAACATTGCAATATGTGCAAAATATTCACTGAACACCAGCAGACATTTGGTAGAATGGAGTTTTGTGTGCCTACAAAATCTGGGAAATGAAGAGCCCAGAACAATGCTTATAACAAAACTGGCTGAGCTATGGAGTCAGCAGTTTAAGTTGCACTGGATTTAAAGACACTAAAATCGAAAATGTTTAGATTAAATGAGTGACCTATGTTTGGTGTCACATGCCTTTGTAACTGTTGAAATGTCATAGTTTTGCACTTAGAATCAGCATTCTAGCTGCATATGTAAAAATGTTTAGTTTTATTTGAATGCAGGAACTGGGGAACAAAAAGTGACATTTTATCTGAAACCTGGCTTAAGGAACTGAATTCTGCCTGGCAACTACCCCCATCAGGAGTGAAACTTGAGTCACAGCTGTGTTCCCAGGCCTAGCTGCCCTTTTGCTGCTCACACTAAGGATATGCCATCTATCTGATAATTGAATTACCTGTGCTCTGCAGGAAAGTGAACAAAGCCCTGTCCTTGCTCAGGCAAAGGTTTTATTGGCAGGAGTCGTAAATGGTCGTAAAAAGTGGCTTCCTCCTGAGGAAAGGGGAGGGGCACTGCCTGTGAGAGCAAGCTGGCTTGGCAGAACTGGATAAACCAGTATTTCTACCTTGTGCTGAGAGGAAACCACACCCCTTTGGAGCCAGAACATAACTCTAAAAAGATGAATAACTCATAGAGCAGACATGTGAAAATTTTATAAATGATACCATAATTCTTGTGATTTTTCTGCCCACAGTTTAAGAGGTTTTTAGAACCGGTGGTATGTTCAGGGGGGTTTTAGCGGAAAAGTGGATATTACTCTAAATGTATGCATGTTAAAAATCTGAAACTTCATCAGTTAATGTCCATACTCCCTGCACACATGTATGTAAAGTTGGGTCAATGTCAGAAATTGAAAAATCAGTTAAAAAGTCAATTATGTGCCATTTCTGAATGCAAGCTCTTAGAAACAGCAGATTTGGACAGAGACATGGCTAAATTCAGCCACACCATGTATATGTAATTTCAAGCAACTGTGTAACTGTGAAATATGTCTTTTATTATCAAATATAGAATGTGTGCAATCTGACAGAGGAGTGTCCTATCTGCAAGCCATAAAATGACATCCCTCTGACTCACAGTTCATTCCCCAATCAAATGATAAATTGAAGTTTGACCAATTAGAAGCTGAGAGAGAGGTAGGGTCAGTGATGCTAGAACACACCCACATTCTAAACACATAAAAGCAGACAGACAGGACAGATAGGGACCTTCAATTCCATTTGCTGCAACGCGCTCTGCCGGACCATACAACATCCAGAGATCCAGACTTCAAATTCATAAACCTCCAGAGAGCCAAACTAGAGACTTCAATCTATCCAGAACTAGAGACCCAGACCAGAGAACCAGAGAGAGCTGACCCAGATCACTGTGAAGTGCAGAGACCAGAGGCGAGTTTAAAACCTGACCAGATCCATGGCGAGGCCCATTTCACTCAAGAATATAGTGTGAGTACCTAGAAAACTGTGCAGATCCAATCTCCTAGTTAAAATAATATAATTCAACCTATTTTAACCTAAGTAGAACTGCCTCCTAACTGTCACATGTCATTTGTAAAGCTGTCACTTGTCATTTTCTAGTTGCAAGCTGCACTTGTCTTTTTGAGCTTTTAAAATTTCAAATCTGAAAAACGACCTTCACAAAATCGCTCATATCTCCGCAACCGTTTGTGCTAGAGACTTGCAGTAACTTTCATTTTGAAGCTGATATCCTAGGCTTTCCTAGAACCCCAAAACGATAGTCCTTGTCGTTCCTCTGTAATAGCGCTCGGCGCATCCGCGAATTTTGCCACGATTTGCAAATTTCTCCACATGTAAAAAACTGCTGCTGCTTGCCTTCCATTTGCCAGAAATTCGTTTAACCTGCTAACTATCCCTGCCTCATTGCTAGTGTGAGCCTGGACTAATATTAACTAGATACCACTCACCCTGAACCTCTGAAAGGGAATTTAAAGCATTTCCAGCATATTTCTCATCCATTGCTAGCCCATATCAAAGCATTTTGCCTGTGTTTTCAAAACTCCTATCTGTTTTCTGTAGTGTAAGCTTGCTGGGGTGAACTGATTTACATTGATTGCATTTTTGAGAACTGTGTGTTTTCCTTCCATTTCCTTGCCTTGCATCAAGGGGGGGAGGGGATTGCCAGAGAAAAGTGATTACATTGTTTGGTTGAAATCATATTGAGTATTTTCTGTACTGCATTCATTGAATATTGCATCCACCTGAGCTTACATAAAGCATCCTCTACCACATTATACTTTTGTTCCTATTTACCAGTGTGCTACCTTATCCATTTCATGTCAACTCATTAGTGATTATAAGAAGTGTGTTAGTGCCAGATTCTCCGTTGTTAATATTTATCATATTAGATTAAGTGTGATATTCAATTATTAATTTATTATAAAGTGTGATATATATATATATTTTAAATTATCAAATAAACCTTTTAACTTGCAAAACAGAACTACTTCTTGGCTCAGTGGGGTCAGGGGGATTCCAAGAGAGGGGTGTTATATAGGGGTAGTCATCCAGAACGCATGAACTGGACATAAAGATATATCAATAAGGGTTTTCATTCAGTATTATAGACTAGGCATTGACTTAGCTGTAGTGTTGAATTGAATCCTCTTACAAATTGGGGGCTCGAGCCGAGACGTTGGGTTAGATTTACCATTTGTGCAGCTTAATACAGTGTGCTAACTGACGGGATACACACATCCGGTCGGATCACCACGCTGCATTACGCTGTGAAGCATTCCTCAAAAGGGACACTCCAAGAAAAGTTCTGTTCTGCAAAAATAAAATACTAACTTCTGTAAGTCAGGACAGAGACCAATCTCTAGAATGACGACCTTAGTAGACATGAAAATAGCCAGAGAGCACCTCTTGCATAAGCTATTTGTGAGAGGTGAATGGACCGAACAGGGCCAGGATGCCTGGTTGCAGGCCATCACGCGACAGGTCACTGGAACAGGGTCAGACTCATGGAGAGATCAGGGTCCATTACATGTGGCCCTGAGTGAACTATATATGGCTCCTAAAGCCAAAGAGGAACACAATAAGATTGCCAGGATAGCAGCATACCTGTACCTATATATGGGAGACATGCAGGATAGATGTGCTGAAAGCCAAAATCTGGCAAATAGACTGGACATAAAGATATATCAATAAAGGTTTTCATTCAGTATTATAGACTAGGCATTGACTTAGCTGTAGTGTTGAATTGAATCCTCTTACAGGAGTAAGATGAAAAATATCTGTGGCAGCCCCAGCTTTTGGCCCACTGGTGGTATTTCCCTTGAGTAAAATGAATCTCTTGAATCAATGCTACGTCCACTTCGTGGTGCCTTAGGTATTGCAGAATTTTCCTGGATTTAGCCGGAATGTTGCCGCCTCTTATATTCCACGTTAGAACATTGAATGGGGCGACTTAGATTTATATCGAGCCGTGTTTCTGGTTTCATGGGTTGTGAAGGTCTGGCCGTATTTGAGCTTTCATTGGGGTCTTCGCTCCCGGCTGTGGGCCCCGATGCGGTGATGGGTTCGGCAGCGGGCAGGGAGCTGGCGAGGAGCTGGACAGTCATGATCCGGTGGTGCTTAACTTTCCCCTTAACATCGAGGGGCTCGAACTATGGGCTAACCTCAACAGGCCCGAGATGTAACTCTCCCCTGGGCGGGCAACCCCAAACTGGCCCGCCGGGAGTTTCTGAATTACCCAACACAAAACCAAGAAGGCCCATGGAGTCGCCATGCCGAGGCGTAGGATCACACCCCGAATGTACCAACTCAATATAGGCAAACAGTAACTGAACAATAGCTGTGCTGGGGGCACCTGGGGCCTCCCAAGTGACCTTGCCCCGACTCATACTGCTGTAAATTAACTGGTTTACTCTTCGCTGCTGTGCCGCTTTTTGTGCGTAGCTTTGAAGTGCCTTTTAAGAAGGATTCCTGGGGTTCCTGTCTCTTTGAGGTCTGGGGCGAGCCTGGTTCTGATCTGGGATACCTAGGCGATCCAGGAACAGATTTGCTTCGTCTGGGGTTTGGAAGAACTGGCCCCTCCCCTCGAGCTGGATTCTCAAGCGTGCTGGATAGAGCATTGAATACGGCAGTTGGTTGTTACGGAGTCTCTGTTTGACACTAGCAAATGTTTTCCTTTGTAACTGTACTGCTGGGGAAAAGTCGGGATAGAGGTGGATTGTGTCCCTGTCGTAGCTTAGCTCGCCCTTTTCCCTGGCGAGACGGAGCAGGGCATCGCGATCTCTGTAATTCAGCAACCTCGCTATTATTGGCCTGGGAGGAGCGCCTGGAGCTGGTCTCGTCGCGGGAATCCTGTGGGCGCTCTCAATAATAAATAGTTGGGACAAGGCCTCACGGCCAAATGGATTGGTGCATGGAGATTCCACAAAGTCTTCCATTTTCTCCTGCGTTTGCTGTTCTCTCACTCCGACTATCCGCAGGTTGTTCCGCCTCGATCGACCCTCTAGGTCCTCACACTTGGCAGTGGGTAGTTTCATCTGTGTTTCCAGCTGAAAGACTCTGTTGGTTAGGGTTGCCGAGCTATCATCGAGATCTGACACCATTTGCTCCATCTCGTTCATGCGTTCGGCATGGGAATCCATGCGATGTTGTAGGAGATCGACCTTGGACGCTAGACCGTCCATTTTGTTACTCAAACTGCCAATGCCTGCTTTCAGGTCCAGAAGGATTTCTTTTATTTCAAAGGGGTTCTCCGCGACTGCTTCTTGCTGGGGGCAGACAGACGAAGAAGCTTGGTCTTCTTCGGTGGGGCAGAGCCCTGGGGGTCGTGCCACTTTCGAAGTTCAGCTGCCTCTGCGATTTATCCTATTTCCCCATCGTGTCTGCGGGATCGAAGCAGCTTAAATTTGGGAAGTGGGAGGTCTTGCTGTGCCCTTTCACCCCTCTTGGATCCACCTTCGGGCGAGGTTGAGCGTAATAGGAGATTTATCGGCAGTACAGGAGTAGGGTGGGGGCGTCGGTTCTCGTCGTACATAGAGCCCTCCTCCGATGGCGCAGATTCCACAATAAGTTTCGTAGCAGGACTGATGTGTGACGAGGGATGCCCGCCCTATGGGCTGTCATGGGGCACCTTTGATAGATGTCCAGGATGTTTAACGTTGGGCCTTTCGGGCAAATCTAGCGCAGGAGGAGGAGGGGGGATAGTCTAATGTCCTTACCCCTGTGTATTAGCACAGGGTACCTCAAGCGCTCTGAGCGCATGGGTGTGTCAACGATCCTTGACTGGCGGGGGCTGATGTGTAAGTTTAGCTGGGGGAGCGGGTCCCCACCCCTCGGGACAGCTCCTGGGGAGAGTCTCCACCCCTCCTTACCTCCCGGCAGCCCTGGGACGCCACCAACTGTGTTCGATTTGCGCTGGGCACTCTCTCCTAATGCTTCTCCTGATCGGGCTCCGATCGCTGGATGGGCTCGGTGGAGGAGGCCGGGCTCAGATGAAGAGGCTGCTGGGGGCGCAGCCGCACGCTGATTCCTCGCCTCGTTGCTGCTCCCTCTGGTTCTTCGCCGCCTTCTTCAGCGGGGGGGTGAGGCTACGCTCCACGGCCTATGGCTGGGAAGCCGGCTGCCGGAGCAGATGGGGGCAGACGATGAAGCAGCCCAATCCACCGACTGTTGTCTCCGCTGCACGTGGGGGAGAGAGGGAAGTCAGGATCACCCAATGGTACGTCACCGGCCGGGGCGCGTTCTTCAGCCCGCTGATGATCTTTCTCCCTCTCTCTGGGCACACTCTCCGTAGACAGCACGGGTGGTGCTCGATGTAGTTAGACTGGCCGGCCCTGGGAGCGTGGAGTCGAGTGGGCAGGCCCTGCGCTGTTCGGCGGCCGATTTTCGGGCAGGGAGCGCCGATTTTCCTCCAAATTTCAGGAGAGTGTTGTTAAGGAGGCTGGCACGTCAGGGACAGGGGTTCCGGGACACAGCAGCGCCAGGAACCGCAGGATCAGGCAGGATTGATAGAAACAGCCATAATTGATTGAAAAAATCAACTGGATGAGATTAAAGATGCAGGCAAATCAGTGCTACTCCTCCCCCGAGACATAGCTGCTGCATTCGACTAAAACCTGCTAAAACCCTTTGTCCCCATCTCTCCACCTCAGCTCACTTCTCTCCTAAAGTGGCTGCCTGGGTCACCTCATTCCTCGAAGCTAGAGCCATTAGATTTTTCTCAGACCAGGCCTGCGCAGCCCCAGCCACTACCAATGTGGAGTTCCACAGGGATCCACTATCGGCCTCACTCTTTATAATATCTTTACTCAACCACTCTTTGACATTCTTGACTCCATCGGCATAGCGTACACCATCTCTGCCAACGATACTCAAGTCCTTCTCCCTCTATCTGGCGATTATGATGCAGATGCTAAGGCTCTCAACTCAGCCCACTCCACCACTTAGGCCTGGATGGCAACCAACTGGCTTTACCTCAACAGGGAGACAACAGAACTCCTTCTTGTAGGACCCCAGGAAACACTAATACAGCTCAACAGTCAATACTCATCTTTTACTATCGACAACATACCAATCCTGGTCTCTTCCTCAGTGAAGACCCTAAGAGTTTACCTAGACGCCACCCTCTCCATGTCAAGGCAAGTTAACGCTATTGCCTCATCGGCAGCATACTTCACAAAGCTGCTCAACTCGGCTAAATAATTCCTGTCCACAGAAAACTTCCTCTGCATTGCCAGAGCAATAATAGGCTCAAGACTCAGTGTCTGTAACATCCTTTTTGCTGGCCTCTCAGCAAAAAATACATAAACTTCAAATAATCCAGAATAACGGTCTTTGAGCACCACTTAGTTTCCCCAAAATAGAACACGTCTCTGCAGTAAGAAGGGAAGTACATTGGCTCCCTATCAAAGAACAAGTTCTATTTAAAACACTCATCATCACCCACAAGTGCATCACCCCCACTGCCACACCATATCTCTCCCAGCAAGTTACCAGATCAGGCTTCTCCAGACCCACCTGAACGCCTTACTCCCACAGACTCATAGTCCCCAGGGTCAAATGCACTAGAGCAGGTGGTGCTAGCTTTCTCTTCATTGCCGCCAGACAATGGAACTCCCTTGCACTCACCCTTAGAGCTGAACACTCCCACCTTGCCTTCCGCAAAGCCTTCAAAACATGGTTGTTTACCTAACTCATTCACACCAGATCCTGTTTCACAATACCTCATCATGTGACTGTATGTGCCTTGTAACTAAGATACTGTACCTACTCTGTAACAGTGCTGCAATGCCCATGGCTGTTGTGCGCTACACAAATAAAAAAATAAATAAATAAGAGAACACCTATATCTTCATATAAGGAATTTGCCTGTGGTACCACTATCAGCCTGAATATTTAGATGAGCCTCCATTCTACCTGCATCCGAAGGGACCTTACGTCAAGCTCATACCTCAAACTCCCCACTGTCAAACTCTAAGGCAGACACAGCATCCTCTTCAATAAACGGCTCTCCACTCTCAACCAATTTGTACTTTATACCAAAGGTTTGATTTTGATCCCATATAGAAGAACGGGAATCAATTTAGCAGTGTAGAATTTGATTAACGGCAGCAGTGAGAATTTGCAAAATCTAGCCACATTTATTTTCATTTGACATGATAGTTGGGACAGTTTTCCATTCATGTCTATATCTAGTTGGCACATAGTGGGAAAGGTATACATTTTAAAACTCAAATACACTGTCTCACTCTCTACTGGGACCACGTGTTCTCCCACAGACCACCTAAAATATGTGACGTGCCTGCCCGGCCTTTTAAAGATCAGTACTTTGGTCTGTTTGGGTTAATTAATAGATCATTCTCTCTGGTGTAATTACCCAAGGAACTCAGGAGACATTGCAGGCCAACTGAAGTGTGGTCTAAGTGAACCATGTCATTGGAGCTAACCAGTCACCTGTCTGGACAGAGGCCTATCTTGGGACTAGACAACGCTGATGGGCCCAGCACTTCCTCAAAATCTGCTAAATAAAGATTAAAGAGGAGGGGGGCTATTAGGCAGCCGTGTCTGACTCCCTTATCAACCTGGACAAGCGTAGAGAGATGACCAAGCGCATACAACCTAACCCTCAAGGCGATGTTCTCATGCAGGCTTGCTTGTATAGCCAAGAGCGGCCTCGGGCCACCTAAGACTCCAACTTTTTCCAAAGGCGGTCCCTACTGACCATGATGAAAGCCTTGGAGAGATCTATCCATGCCCCGTAGAGCACTGGCCCACCCTCAAATTATACGCCGTCACATTCAGCATTGTTGAGAGGCCTCTTAAAAAACCTGTTTGGAATCTTGATAGGTTGTCATTTTGCTTAGCGCAAGAGACTTTCTCCTTGAACAGAAGCCCAACGAAAATGTTGCTCTTCACATAAAGGACGGCGATCAGACGATAATTCGCTGGATCGGTCCGGTCCCCGACTTTGAAAATTGGGACAATTATTGATGACTTGCATGAGGGAGGAAAGCGCCTTTCATGCTAGATCTCCCCAAAAAGCAGAGCCAATAGCCTAGACCACAATGCTATATTTCCCTTTATGACCTGGTATGTCAGACCATTGGGACCCGCAGCCCAGGATTAGGATGACTTATGAATTAACTCATATATGGAGTCTTCTGAGTGCTCCAGCTGCCAGGGTATGTTTTTGACTCTATTGCAGAAATTCGGGGATGATTTTTTATATAAGGCACCAAAATGTTTTCACCACGAAGCTCATCAACTACATTGCTTTGATGGTCTGCCTGTGAAGCCTATGAACGATTAATAAGAGCCCAAAAATGTTGCTAATTATTATTGCTCAGAAATCCCAACATTGATTCACCATCCTTTTGTCGACGAAGGAATCTATGACATCGGGACCAATTTCTATAGTCCCAACTAGGGCTCCCCGCTCTAGCCCTATATTCCTCCAACCCTAAACATTCTAGCCTTAAGTCCCTTAGCTCTTTGTGCGCTTGTTTCTTCTTAAACCATGTTTCCTCATGAAATATATTTGAATGGGAAGGCCACTTTTGATGGTCAAGCTGAGGCAGTTGGTATGTGGCCCACAAGAGTTCTTGAAATTGAGCGGACTATAAATATCCACCAGGCAGGAAAGAAATGAACGCCCAATTGAATAAGTCATCACATGAGTCAAATGCCCTGGGCTGGTTCGACAAAGAATATGTAGATCTAAAAAGTGCATTGCATGATGAAATTAGACAAGGAGGGTTTGGGGAAGAGTTTACTATGCTCAGAAAGAATTACTAAAACATGCTTTTACAGAAAAAGAAAGCACCACAGGACTGTGGTCCATGGCCTTGAGCATTAATGCCAACATCTCTGAGGAGAAGTGGGTAACTCACTTCTCATAGACTTTTTGGGCAGTCACTGGCTTAAGACCTGCAGAGGACCTTTTGGTATAGAACTATGGAAGCGACTGAGTGGTGTGGTGACCTCGACTGTAGCAACCTCTGTGGAGTTTGGTTTCCCTAAGGTATAATCACAGGGTCAATGAGAAATAACTTTTTTCTTGGAAAACAAAATTTGAAGTCATTCATCATTTAGCTTGAGGCAAGGCCCCTGTACCGAATATGATCCCAGCTGAAGTTTTTAAGTTTACCTATGAATGGTGGGTCCAGCTGCTTAAAGCAGTTTTACTTCTCTTTGTGAGCAGTGGGGTGCACCCCACATCATGGTTCAATTCTGTCAACAGACCTCATTACAAGAAAGGACCAACACATGAGGTGTCTTCTTACAGGCTAATCAATCTTATATACCTCGACTGTAAGATGTTTTGCCACATAATTCTATGTGAACTCTATAGGTGAATAGGGGAAAATGGCATTCTAGATTTGGCACTGGGTGGTTTCAGACCAGGCCTTACCACTGTGGATCAGATCTTTGTGTTTTGACACCTGTCTACGGAATATTCTCTAGCAAAGAAGATGCTGCTAAATGTAGCATTTCTCGACTTATCATCACCTTTTTACCTGGTGGTCAGAGAGAGGCTATGGGCCAAATTGGCAACAATGGGAATAAACAGATCACTGTTAGACATCATTAGGTCATTATATTTTATTACCTATATACAAATTAGGTATGGCACACATGGACAATTTACCACAAATGTTCCAACAGTTTGATGAGTAAAGCAGGGTTGCATGCTTACTCCCGTTTAATTTAGTCTGTATATAAATGAAATGCCCATATATGTTGAAGAACCCTCCAAGGATGCCCCCACCATTAATGGAAAGCCTGTCGGCATTGCTACTATGTGTGGATTATTTGGTTATTCTTCCAAGGAAACCTTTAGCTCTTAGAGATCAACCTCTGGCTGTAGCATCTATGGCAACATAATCACCTATTCTTGACCAAATCTAAATTTATGGTTCTTAATAAACAGTTCCAACTTGGCAGTACCTACCAACTAGTACTAACCCATGTTCTTTCTTCTATCCATGCACACAACTCAGTATGCATTCAGTCTGGTTTCAATGGATATGGCACATCATGGTTACCAGTGGAAATTGGAGTGTGTCAGGGGTGCATGCTCATGCTCTTCTCCCTTTACATTAATGTCCATACAGAGTGCATAAAGAACTGCAAAATGGACTCTCTTCACTTTGGTGACCGACATATCCCTTACAAGACGCCATGTGCACTCCAAAAAACCGGTGGAAACCTACTATAACTTTAAGGTACATGTCAGTATTAACTAAAGAGATTTTGAAGCACTTTATGGGCAGGGAAACAAACATATTGGGATTCCCATGGATATGATATGATATGATATGATATGATATGATATGATTGTTTATTTATATAGCGCCTGTACACAATGTGTTTCAAAGCGCTTCAAGGCAAGGGAGGGAACGAGGGAAAATACAACCACATTCTTACAGGCCATGAACAGTAAGGATGTGAAATTAACTATCGTACTCGGCCTGACGACATTTCAGATAGTGCAAGAGCTAAGACATAGATAAGGAAGGGAGGGGGAGAGTGGGAAGGAAATGGAAACAGACAGGCGACTACCGTACTAGGCCTGATGACATTTCTGGTAGAGCCGGAGAAAAACAAAAGGTGAGGGAGAGGGGTGCAGAAAGGGAGGGGAGGAACAAAACAAGCGACTATCATACTAGGCCTGACTACATTTCAGATAGTGCTGGAGGGGTGGTGGGGAGGAAATAAACAATAATGGGAGGGTGGAGGAAACAGACGAGGTTGCTATCATATTAGGTCCAGGGACAATTCTGATAGAGTAAGTGCATAGAAGAAAGTAAGGGGATGAGATAGGAAAAGGGAGAAGGGAAAGGAGAGAAAAGAGAGTAAGCAGTCAAAAAGAGTGGAGAAGCAAGAGTGGAGAGCGAATACAATTGCAGAAGTAAGTAGTAACACATAATGTTGCAAGCCAGGATACAAGATGAAGATGGGAACAGCATGATTCAGGGCCACCATGAGTACAAGATGCAAAGGAAGTCCAGCATGAGAGTTGAGAAAGAGTGACGCACCGTGAATGAATGAAGTCCATAAAAGTAAAATCCAGCATTGGCCACAAGACAGTGATAGCGTTCATATTGAGAACCTTACATGAAGGCCATTTTGCCCCCTCATTTTCTGATCCTGGGGCTATACCAAAAACTATGGCTGGTATAATCCTGGCCAACTTGCTTCTTAGGAAAACCTGGGAAAAAAAAAACTTTTTGGCGATCATGAAGTCAGCAAATAGACTACACATAAACTTGCTAGATGGTCAACTGCCTGGTTACATGACAGGGTACCCATCACTGGAACAGGTTTAATGCCCTACGGCTTAACAAGATTACTGCAAAGTGGTCCAGAAATATAGTTATTAAGAGATGTTGTAGGATTTCAAAAGCGGCAAAATAATATGTTACATTTGTTATTCTTTTGCTCAGTATGACAAGACTATCATTCTGGTGCTGCAAGGGGGAGCTGCCCACTTACACCTGAACAAGGTGCCTGAGTAAGGGAGGACACCCTTCCAGCCCCTCATTACCTTCTCTGATGGCAGCACAGAAGCCGCAACAGCCAGGTGGGCTGAGAGATGATGCCGGGAGGAGATGTCAGGAATGCAGCCCTTACTGCTACGTCCCAGGAGAAGATGCTGCTGGATGATGGGTCTGCATCGTGGCAACCTGCCTAAAACTGAATGCTAGAGGATGAGGCCTCTAGAGGAAAAACCATGGGGTGTGTTTGCTGCTAAAGAATGAAAACACAACTCCAGCGGATAGTGTCGGATGGAGCCCACTCGAAGGGAAGCCCATTAAGTCACCAGCAATGTATTTAATGATTAAAGGCCTCAACAAAGGCCTTGATGTAGACAATTTGACTAGCCAATCAGGGAATCGAAATAATGAAAGGCCTAGAAACAAGTGGCAACAGACCCCTGTAGATGGTTGGGCCTTCCATTCCAGAAAGGCTCAAAGAGCCCATGAAAAGGATGCAGGGCTTACAATCTCTTTTGAGCCTTACCACAGGCCTTCCCATGACAGAATCCCTGGAGACAGGTAAGTTATTGGTCAGGGTAAGTATTCAATCTTGGGAGGGGGTGACATACTTAAGAGTGTGTGTGAGAGTTATGTGTGTGGGTAAGTTGGCTGAGAACAGGAGTTGGTGGAGAACGTCTGGGACACCAGAAGAGGAGAGCGGCAGGTGTGCAGAATCTATTGGAGAGAGGGGTCTGTGGAGCATTTGCTGGTGAGAGTGGGGAGTGTGAGGAGTAGGATTAGTAGGGTGATATTGGTATCTGAGGAGGTAGTAGTTGTGGAAGTAGTGGAGCAGTAGTGGGAAGGTGGTAGTTGAAAGTAGTGGATGTTAGTGAGTGTTAGGGAGTGGGATTCACAGTAGAGAGGGAGTAGTTGCATTGAACATAGTCGTAGAAGAGAAGTTGTAGTAGAGGCAGGGAGCGGGAGAATAGAAGTAGTGGTAAGAGTAGCAGTAAGAAAGAAGAGGCGGTAGTAGTAGGAGTAGCGCAGTAAGCTAGGATGTATCCTAGGAGGGAGGAAAGTATCAGCTGTGTCGTGGTTGCAGGTCACATTGATAGTAAGAGCAGGAGTAGGAAGGAAAGTAAGATCAAAGGGTAGAGGTGGCAATGCAGAGTGAAAAATCGGAGGGATAATAGTAAGGTGGGAGAACATCATATGAAAGCCAGTGTAGTGACGGGTCAGTGTGTGAAAGACGCGAGTGACACCGGTAAAAAAGGCACCAGCCCGAATGACTCACCCTAGATCACAAAGTGGGCTAGGTCAGGGAAAGTCTAGGAGACCCCTAAGAAGTCAGTGAGCCATTGCATTAAGGAATACACTTCATGCGATCGGATAGAACATCAGACAGGTATGGTGAGAATGCCAATATCCCCATTAGGGACGTCTGGGTTATTTGAGGTGGAAAAGCAGGCTGGGAAAGTGCCGGAAGAGAGGGCGACCCCAGTGCCAAACTTCTCTAACAGCCTGATAGGCTCTGAAGACCTTTCTGAGATCCTACAGCAATTCTGTCTTAAATTCTCAGACAAAGACACTCAGGCCTCACTGCAGGTTTGGTGGTATTTTGGCATTAATTCCACAGAAATATCACCTCACCAACACGGATATATATATAACTCCATGGGGATTTAGGTGGAAGTAAATCTGCCGATTTTGGCGATTTTTGGTGCTAAGGTGGTGCATTCTCCACCTCACCAGCAACGCTGTAGTATTGCTGTGCAGTAATGTGACGGTAACCGAGTTACCTCCGTTTTACCGCTGTACTTATAGTGAGGCCCCTGGACTTGCCATGGCCATCAGAGTGGCTATTGTGTCGGGCACCCTGTTGCATCAGACTACATAACATCCCATCAGCACTTCTTAAACTCGTTGCTTAAAAGTTCAAGCTTCAGACACTGCAAACTTCTGTTTAATTTTTTGTTAAGGATTTAAACACCACTAATAAAATATACGTTGTTGAGTTTCCTGAGAGCTTCATTGAGAATTACAAATTCCCTCCTTGCAGAGGAATAACTTTGTGGGATCTTAATTCAAAATTCACTTTCTAGGGTTCATCAGTATGCAAAACATTAAGTTGTATGAAACACTTGAATGCAACTCTTTTTCGATTTGTAAACACTACAGGTAATTTTGCCTTTGAAATCCATGTTAATGGCTTATCAAGCTTAATCAGTGGAAACAGCACCATTTGAAGTAGATACATGTGGTAATGGCAATTTTGAACTGCTGCGCAAAATAGAAAAAGGCTTTTACAAAACATTTCTATCGGGACTCCCAAACAGCAGCAACGTTTCCGGTGCAATTGGAATTGTACTATAGTGTATTCTTTTCAACTGGTTTTTATCTCCTATTTGAGTGTCCATTGTGTGTACGTTATTATTTTATTATTCCTGTCAAGAAAGTGTAAATATAGCTGAAACTGTGACATTAAAATCTGAAATATTAGTCAAATTCGATGGCAATAAGGATACAAAATGCACCTGTATGTAAGGTGATGTGTAAAATACACACGAGGCATGGATTGATACATTTGTCTATCTGGGTATTGCATTTTCAAAAACACTTTCTAGGGTTAGTCAGATTAGCAAAACATGAGGTTGTATGAAACACTTGAAAGCAACTCTCACTTAGTAAACAGTACAGGTAATGCTCCCTCTGGAAACCATGGTAATGGCTTATCAAGCTTAAACTGCAGCATGTGAAGCAAGCATCTGGGTAAATGTCAATTTAGAACTGTTGGGCAACATTGAAAATGGCTTTTAAAAAAAGATTTCTGGGGGGGACACCAAAACATTTCCTGTGTACATACAATTGAATATATGTACATCATGTTGTATATTAAAACCCTATCTTTAATATGAAACACTTGTGTATAGGCGCATTATAAATGCCACATCAAATCATATCATATCATATCTCATTGTGTATGGACGACCCAACAAAAGGACTGATGCATAGATTCATTGGCAACCGGGATACACGTGTTATATAGGACGATTTGAGTGGGTAAGGGATGTCAAAACCCACTTAACGGTGTTGGTTTTGGAATCCTGATTTTTAAACTCTGGAATATTGGATTTGATTTAAAAAAATATACTTAAGGTGTGTTATTTTAATTCACTCCCAAAGAGAAGACTATGAACTTTTTAAGTCAATGGTGCTGCAATATTATTTTCTAAAATCGACTACAGAACTGGAAGGTTATATCACTTAGTTAAGGCAAATCTATCCTTGTTCCCAACTGACTAAATGTAGGCTTAACCTGTTGCCTTTAAATAGTGTAATTTATAGAATAAATTAACATAGTGGAATGGTCGGCTGAATTACTGTGATTCTTCACTTTATTGGGATTTTACCATCTACTGCTCCCTCTGGATCAGAAATCTCCTTTTTGAATATGTAGTATAAATATACAAATGATGTCTCATGATTTCATTCAGTTGTTTTAACTTTGGCTATGCCTGAAGAACAAACTGTTCTGGATTAATGCTGCCACTGTATCACTGAATGGTTATGAGGTTCCGAAAGTCTGCCATATTGTCATCTGATAAAGCACAGAAAAAGTGATCTCTGTGTCAATTGAGCACTCTGTTAGTTGGTAAAGGGAGAATTGACAAATGTGCTGTTGAAAATGACCCCAGGCCATTTGGACACTCCTTGCACCAAAGTCCCACCACGAAACATGGGCCCTTCGCAGTAGTAAAATATAACTCTTATCAGGCTTCAGCATTAGCCAAAATGTTCCAGGTGGAAGGTAATTAGAATTTATATGGACAGAAGCATAATGTGGACTAGGTAAACTGGACATCAAGTAAAGATTTTTGAGCCTGATTAAACTGTGCTGAATATGCATTTTGCACAGACTGGGGAAAAGAGGAAACTCAGACCTCATAAAATCCATTGATGTTTGATGAAATTCTTAAATGCACAAATGCAAAAAAAGCAGTAAATAAATGTTGCCTTTTAAAATTCAAATCTTAAAAATAATAATAGGAAAAACATTTCAAAGCTGCAGAAGGATTCGATCAAATGACCCTAGCAGGTTCACATTTAAAACAGAACAAGGGAAGAGATACGCTTAAGTTGTGCAAGCAACAGACACAATTCACATACAAAATTAGAAAAATCAAAGCTGAAAAAGAACAAGATAATATAGAACATTTTCAGAAACAGGGGAGATAACTCATCTATAAAATGTGAAAAAGAACTAGAATAGAAACATAAGAAAGCAAGTGATACAGCAGAGACAACTCACATATAGAATGTGCCTACAAGTTCATAAGTGGAAACGACAAGAAGAAGAAGAAATGCACCTACACAATTCAACTGAAAAATAAGAAAATATGAAAAGCAGCAGAAACTGGTAAAAGTACTAGAGGAGAAATATTCAAAGACTGCACCAGTGACAATTCACCTACAACATTAGACAATAAAAAACTGTAAAAAAGAACACTAGAACATAGAAAAATAACATTAGCAGGAGAGGAACAACATCTACAAAATGTAACCACAAAATATAAATCTGAAAATAGAACTTGAGGAGAAACATAATAAAGTGCCTGAGGCTGTAGAGAAAATGTACCCACACGATTTAAAACTGAAAAATGACCAACAGGAGAAACAATAAAAGAAGTAAAAGCAGCAGAGACCTCAAAAATGTGGTTTCAAAATCCTCAACGAATCCTAACAAGAGGATACTCCTACAAAATACAGTGGGAACATCACATATGATTCACTCACAAAATTCAAAACTAAATAAAATAAACATAGGAGTAATAGTCAAAGCAGTAGAGCAAACAGAGCAAATACCCCTACGATTATGTGCCTTCAAGATAATAAATATATAAAAGAGGAGTGGCATAGAACATTCTCCAACAAAATTCTAAACTGAAAATGTACTAGGCAAACATTACAAAATCGGAAGCATTCGAAATAGTTCACCTATATAATTTTCCTGCAAAATTCAAAACAGATAAAAGGTTAAAAGTTGAAACATAACAAAGCAGCCAAAGAACTGAGAATATAAACCTGTAGTGTTCACAGCTGAAAAAATAAGTAGAGGAGAAACATTACAAAAGCTTCAGAAAAGGCAGAGAGAAACTCACAAACAAAATGTGCCTACAAAACCCCAAACAATTAACAAACAAGAGAAGAAATCCGCTTCTGTAGTGTATAAGCTTTCATTATCACACAGTGCAACTCAAACCTCTAGTGCAAAAAGTGACTGGGAGCAAGACCTGGGGCTCACCCTCACGGATATACTTTGGTCACGACTATGTGGTTGGAAAAAGAGCATTTCTTGTAACTCCAGATTCCGGTTAATTCATTACAAAATACTTAGTAGGGTCCACTACACTCCCGCACGTCTAAAAAGTATATATGATACATCAACGGGGAAATGTCCCAGATGTGGGAGTGATGAAGCGGGTGTTTTTCATATGATATGGTCGTGTGTAAAGATCGCAGGATACTGGGCTGATGTCTGCAATGAGCTGAATACTATGTCTGATCGTCCAATGAAGTGGGACCCGGGGTCATGTATACTGGGCATTGTGTCTAAAATGAACCCTTCCCAACGCAAATTTCTCAACTTAAGTTTACTGCTAGCCAAACATGTTATATTAATGCGATGAAAGAATAAAGAGCCGCCAGTTCTGGGAGACTGGCTCAGATACATGACTTGGGCGAATAACACGTAGGAAACATACACTGCTCTCTTGCCACTGACTAACCGTCCAAAAGATATCTGGGGCGGTGTCGGCCAATACCTGGCAGACAAAAGACTGAAACATGAATCGCACACGTGCCATATTAATGTAATATACTGGTTTGATATGTATGTTTTTTGCTCAACGTATCAGTAAGTACTGTATTGCTCCTGTCTATGCAAGAATAATAACGTTATTTTTAAAAAAAGAACAAGATTAGAAAAAAAATAAAGCAGCAGAAGGGAAAATTCACCTATTAAATGTGCCTACAAAAAAAGGATGAACATAAGCAAGCAAATGAAACTGCATCGACAACACACCCATAGAATGTGCCTACAAAATAATAAGTGGAAAATTAAAGATGAGAAAAATAAAAAGTGGCTAAAGGAGCAGAGAAAATGAATTTACAAAATTGTACATGTAAAAAAAGAAATAGATGAAACAGAAGAAATAGTACAAAGAAGAGGGTGTGCACGTAAAGAATTGAAGAGGAGAAGCATAAAATCAGCTGAGTCAGCAGAGGAAAGTACATTACCAAATGAAACATGAAAAAGAACAAGAACATTAATCCACACAATTATAACTCTAAATAAACAAGAACAGAACATAAAAAGCGTCGGAACAAATATACCTACAAAGTTCTATGTGAAAAATAGCAAGAGAAGCATCAGAAGAATCAAAAATGTATGAAATCCAAAACTGAAAACAAGAACAGTCTGAGAAAAATAAAATAGAAGTAGAAGCTACAAAGAACAAAGGAATCTATGCAATTCAAAATCAAACTAAAACAAGCTCAAAAGAACAAGACGAGAAACAAACACAATCTGCAGATGCAGTAGAACAAGAGCATTGGGAAACGTAGAGGAGGAACCAAAATTATTCACCTTAAAGCTGCAGATGCAACAGAGTTACGTGAACTATAAAATATGCCTTCAAAATACAAAACTGAAATAACGTGAGGATAATCATAAGAAACATGAATAGCAAATCAAATGCATCAAATGCATCTGCAAAACAGAAAAGAAGACTAATGGCCACATTAAGAGATTGGGGGGGTAATTTATAGAATTCAGCACACAAGTGATGCACGCGGCTGGCGCACAGTGTGCACGTGTGACTTTCTGAGCCAGCCGTGTGCGCTAAAATCCATTTCTGCACACAGCGTATTCATGGATTTTAACATCCAAAACCAGTCGTGGCGCAGAGTGGCGCATCGACCCTGCAGCAGCACCAGTTATGTCCCCAACCCCTCCCTGTGCGCCATGTACAGCGCACAAATCCTGTGCATGGCGGACAGGCTCACAACCTCGAAAATGCCTGTAAAACTCCCAGCGCACCCCTCCGATTACACGTACCCCGCTGCGCAGGCAGTCTCACACGCGATTGGCCCTGTGCGACCGGGGTACGTGTATTACTGGGGTTCGCGGGAAGTTTCACACGCGATTGGCCCTGTGCGAGCAAGGAACGTGTATTACTTGGTTTTGAGGGAAGTTTCACACGTGATTGGCCCTGTGTGAGCAGGGTACATGTATTACTGGGGTTCGCTTGAAGTTTCACACGCGATTGGCCCTGTGCGAGTGGGGTACGTGTATTACTGGGGTTCAAGGGAAGTTTCACACACGATTGGCCCTGTTCAAGCGGGGTACGTGTATTACTGGGGTTCGCGGGAAGTTTCACACACGATTGGCCCTGTGCGAGCGGGCTACGTGTATAACTGGGGTTCGCGGGAAGTTTCATACGCGATTGGACCTGTGCGAGCGAGGTACGTGTATTTCTGGGGTTCGCGGGAAGTTTCACACGCGATTGGCCCTGTGCGAGCGGGGTACCTGTATAACTGGGGTTCGCGGGAAGTTTCACACGTGATTGGCCCTGTGCGAGCGGGGTACGTGTATAACTGGGGTTCGCGGGAAGTTTCACACGTGATTGGCCCTGTGCGAGCGGGGTACGTGTATAACTGGGGTTCGCGGGAAGTTTCACATGCGATTGGCCCTGTGCGAGCGGGGTATGTGTATTACTGGGGTTTGTGGGAAGTGTCCCACGCGATTGGCCCTGTGCGAGCGGGGTACATGTATTACTGGGGTTTGCGGGAAGTGTCACACGCGATTGGCCCTGTGCGAGCGGGGCACGTGTATTTCTGGGGTGCGCGGGAAGTTTCACACGCGATTTTGCTGTCAGAGCGGGGTACGTGTATTTCGGGGGTGCGCGTGAAGTTTCACACGTGATTTTGCTGTCAGAGCGGGGTACGTGTATTTCGTGGGCGCGTGAAGTTTCACACGCGATATTGCTGTCAGAGCGGGGTATGTGTATTTCGGGGGTGTGCGTGAAGTTTCACACACAATTTTGCTGTCAGAGCGGGGTACGTGTATCCAGTGTGGTGCGCGGGGAGTCCTACACGTGAATTGGCAGTGTGGGTCCTCCCAGGTGTCCCCTCTACTCCCTCCATGGCCCCTGCAGGCAGCCCACATCACAGGGGACTACCCTGCACCCCTGGTCATGTCCCGCAGGCAGCCCATCCACCATGGGCATGCCCCCCAGCCAAGCCACATGTCACGTTGCAATATGATCACCAACTCATGCCCCCCAGCACCCTCACCCCCAGCAGTGAGGGGCACCTGCCAGCAGGCCCCCACTCATGTCCCACTCATGTCCCCCAGCACCCCCACCCCCCAGCAGTGAGGGGCACCTGCCAACAGGCCCCCACTCATGTCCCCCAGCACCCCCATCCCCCTGCAGTGAGGGGCATCTGCCAACAGGCCCCCACTCATGTCCCCCAGCACCTCCACCCCCCAGCAGTGAGGGACACCTGCCAGCAGGCCCCCACTCATGTCCCCCAGTACCCCACCCCCCAGCAGTGAGGGGCACCTGCCAGCAGGCCCCCACTCATGTCCCACTCATGTCCCCCAGCACCCCCACCCCCCAGCAGTGAGGGGCACCTGCCAGCAGGCCCCCACTCATGTCTCCCAGCAGCCTCACCCCCCAGCAGTGAGGGGCACCTGCCAGCAGTCCCCCACTCATGTCCCACTCATGTCCCCCAGCACCCCACCCCCCAGCAGTGAGGGGCACCTGCCAGCAGACCCCCACTCATGTTCCCGAGCACCCCCACTCCTCAGCAGTGAGGGTCACCTGCCAGCAGGCCCCCACTCATGTCCCACTCATGTCCCCCAGCACTCCCACCCCCCAGCAGTGAGGGGCACCTGCCAGCAGGCCCCCACTCATGTCCCACTCATGTCCCCCAGCACCCCCACCCCCCAGCAGTGAGGGGCACCTGCCAGCAGGCCCCCACTCATGTCCCCAGCATCCCCAGCCCCCAGCAGTGAGGGGCACCTGCCAGCAGCCCCCAACTCATGTCCCCCAGAACCCCCACCCCCCAACAGTGAGGGGCACCTGCCAGCAGGCCCCCACCCATGTTCCCCAGCACCCCCACCCCCCAGCAGTGAGGGGTACCTGCCAGCAGGCCCCCACTCATGCCCCCCTACATGAAATAAAGATGCACAATCATGGGCCACTTCTGCACCAAAATACCACAGCACGCCACCCCATTCTTGAGACGCAATGATTTTCCAATCCACCCCACACTGACATGCCTATCACAAGACACAAACCAAAAGTCAACTATGTACATCAACACATGTCTGTCACACACGCACACTGGTTGGCATTGATTGTGTAAACCCACATTTTCACATGCATTAACCCAATGAGCGAATCCCACACATGGAACTAAAATATCAAAATGTATTATGTACAAAAATAAAGCAATGAAATGAAAGCATAACAAAATAGCAAACATGAAATGAAAAGCATGTGCAAAAGATGAGTAAATGAAAAGTATAACCAATCCAAACAAATCCAAAAGAAAAATAGTCCAAACTCTCCCTCCACCAACGCAAATCCAAAGGCAACGTAAAAAGAAAAATCCATTGATCCATGGTGAAATCAAAAGAAAAAGTTCAAATAAATCCATTGTCCAACTATGTACATTCCATTGTCAAGGGTCCATGAGCTCAACGGAAGAAATGAAACCTACCTAAGAAACTACCTAATAAAAAAACTATATACAAATGTGTGTGACATAGTCCATTCACCACAAATCAAAGGAAAAGGAAAAGGAAACCTAACTCTTAAAACAATTTACAATGGCAGCGGGATAGTCCGACGGCTCACTTTCCGATTTCCCGGGCCAGGGCATCATCGAACTCCTGCTCGATGTCCCGGAGGCGGTCCACTTCCATGGCCCTGAGGGTTCGCAGGGACGATGACATGTGGACCTCCAACTCCCTGCGAATTGCCTCAAGGCACTCGGCCCGCCTCAGAGCCCTCCGCATGGAGTTCTCAGCCCTGACCATTGTGAGCCGTGCCTCTTCCGCCCGCTGCCGCTCCGCATCTATGGCCAGGCCCAACCGCTGCTACACGGAAGGCACTTCCAATCCTCCTGCCCTCTGGCCGATGCCTGCCCCTCCAATGTTGAAGGCCACTAGCCATCATGGCTCCCACCTTGTTGCTGCTGCTGCTGTGCCTGTGCCCTGGTTCTTGCTGCCTGCACGTCCTCCTCCGGCTGGGGTGCAGTTGTTGATGTGTTCACCCCTGCTGGATGTCCGACTCCTGACTGTGGCAGGGATGTGTCCTCCACCAGCCTGGCTGCAGGGTCAGAAGCAGCTCCACAGGGTACCCAGGTGATACATGGGTGGGAAGATGGCATGGAGGAGGACCGGCGCATAGGGGGTTCAGGTGAGGAGCGGGTCGGAACAAAGTCCAGCAAACAGAGAAATCCGCCCCTGGTGACCTGTCCCAGTAGGTCAACGCGGTCAACGAGGCATTCGAGATGACGTGCAGTGTCCTCACGAAAACACTGCAGGTCACCTCGCATGCCCCGTTGACGCAATGCCATCCCACTCAGGACAGGCTCAACCCGGTCCCGGATAGCCACGTCCGCAGGGAGAGGAAAGCCAGTTGTTGTAAATGGATCCCCTCCCTAAAAACGGGTCTGGACGTAGGCATCCCTGCTGGTGCAGGATGATGCAGTCACAGGATCGGGGACAGGATTATACACAGGCACCTCCGCGGCGGCCTGTGCTGCCTCCTGTCCCTGCCCCTGCACTGCACCACTAGCACCAGTGGAATCCCCACCTCCAGACCCTGTGTCTGTCCCTTCCACGGCCTCCTCCTCCACCAAACACCCCACCAACCTGGATGACTCTGTGCCATCTTCCTCCGTCGGGCCCTGTGGGGTCTCAGCTGCCCCTTCTGCTGCCGAGGTGTCCAACTCTGACCTCTGCCTCTTGGACCTACCCTGGGCAGCTGCGGCCTGGGATGCAGCAACGGACTCCTCACTCCGTGACGAGATGACAACCTGGGAGGGGCGCCGGGCCTTTCGTCTCCGGCTGGCGGTGCGATCCCTGCCGCCTTGCTCCACAGCACCCTCTCCGCCCTCTTCATCAGTTGATGCTGCAGACAGGGAGAGATAGGACACAGGCATGGGGGCACTGTACAATGGACTGATACACACATGACAGTTACACATGAGTGGTAGTGTCAAACTTCAGACATGGCATCACAATCCCCACCACACATGTCATTTCAACTCACACACATGAGCATTTCCACAGCAATATCGCACCAGGCAGCACCATCCATACACATACAAAAGCATGAGCAGCCGAAGGTGAGCCTGACATCACATGAAACACGGGGAGTGCACAAGACATGCACACATGCCACCACACTTACATGCATGTGTACATCTCCACCAACTGTCGCACTGATGCGATTGCTATCAATGTCACATCTGGCATTCAGCCTTCTACATATCAGTGTCACATGCATCCATGTTGCATCACAGTTCCACACTTGTCAAATACACACACATACACATGTACGCAGTGTAGATACATGCAGCTGGAACCAACATCCATGTGTGACACCACAACCATGCCAACGTACATACACAGTAATTCAAACATGTGTAATCCCACATCTGCATTTGGCCTGCATGCTTACCTACACATACACCATCCATGTGTCTCACACATGAGAGGACTCACATGTGTCAGCCTCACACCCCTGTACATACACATCCATACATGGCCCTACAAAAACACATGTGCAACCTGCACACTACTGGCACACCACGACACACACAGCGTCCAATCAGTATGCATGTACATTTACCGCTCGACTACAGATGGGTCTGCCTCTCAATGACCTGGACGTGGAGCGCTGGGCATATGTGTTCCAGGACCCTCATTTGGTGGTCAGACAGGTGGCGCCGGCGCCCCTTGGCATCCGCTGCTTTCAAGAGGCGCCGGGCCTTGTCAAGGGTCCTGGACCTGAAGTCCTCCCAGCGCTTCTTGACATGTTTGATGTCACGGACTGCCACCCCCTTCTCGTTGATGGCAGTCACGATGTCCATCCAGATCTTGGTCCGTCCTTCATAGTCAGCGCAAGAATTTCCAAAGGGGGCATCACACTGCCCCAGGACTTGCTCCACCAGGACACCAACTTCCCTGGCACTGAAGCTGGTGACCCTCTGCCTCTCTGGTTGGAGGTTGCCAGTGGTGCCATATGGTGGTGTGCCCGCTATGGCAACCCCAGAGGCAGGTGTGGGTGGCCAACTGGGTCCTGGGGCTAGGCTGTGGAGCGATGGTATCCCAGTCGGGAGTCTTCAGTTCCAGCAGAGCTAGTCACAACAACTGCACCCCTGCAGATGGATGATGTACAGGCAGCAAATAGCAGGGCATGTGACCAGCAGGCAGGCAGGCAAGCAGACAGCAGCAGATGGCAGGTGGGAGCGTGCTCGGGGCTCTTGGGGGCAGTAATTTGGCCTTCTGGGCAGGAGCGTGGTCTTCCATGTGTTGTTGCATGGTCAGCTTGATACGGAGTGATTTGGCACGTGAAAACCTTGCACATCTGCGTGTGAATACGTGTAATCCGAGGAAAGGGCCTACACGTAAGTGACATGACACGCGCGGGTGTCTCTCTCAGCACGGGTTAAAGGTGAGCAGGTCCAGCAGTTCGCTGTACGTGCCTTTCGTGGAGACCGACGGGTGTTGCTGCTTCATGTTGTTTCGCGCGCCATCACAACTTCACAGCGGATCGAGGACGTATCTCTTCTTTTGGCGGGGGTATTGGCTACACGTGCTTTTCATTATCACGCTAGTCAGAAGGTGAGTCGCACATGCTATTTTTCCCACTGCGGGTGCCCCTATGTATCGCACCCGTTTTTGAGGTCATAGTAGCCTGCGTGTCCCACGCGTACGTGTTTTTCATGTTACTCGGTGCCACCGCATACTGAGGGAGGTTGATTCCACGCACGTAGGCTGCAGGGTTGCATGCACGGTTTTACTGTGGTTTTGGGGTGCCTGAGCATTGCGTGACCCGTCACTACATCACCGGGGTCACATACAGCCTTGCAGGGGCAGGGGGGCTGTTAACATCTTGCATCCCACCCCCTTCACCCCAATTGCCCAGGACAATTGTGGTGTTCCCCTCCCATTGGCACTCCTCCATCTGTGCAGGCACTACTCCATCTGTGCCATGGTTGGGAGGCCACCAAAGGTGAGGGGCGCCTCAGCTGGGTGTCCTCCTCGTGGTGGGCATGGTCAGGGACGTGGCCGGGGTGACCAGGGAGTAGAGGGACTCGAGGGTTTGCAGGGTGGCAGCAGAGGGGGAAGAGGCAAGAGTGTGCCACTTGAGCACTATGTTGTGCCATGTGTCGGTGCAGTCTTGCCACCACCCCCTGTGGTTCCGGGAGATGCAGCTTCTGCATCTGACACTGGTGCCCGTGTGACCCGGCAGTCTGTTTCATCGACTGCCACAGGCTCAAGGGTAGTGGTAGCTGCAGGTGCAGATGTGGACATCACCACACAGACTCAGGGTCTGCCAGCGCAGGCTGCGTTGGCACATAAAGAGCCCTTGGAAGATTTCCAACAGGCCAGGAGGGAAACCATAGGTGCACGCAGGGCTGCCCTGACCAAGACATGTGTCCCTGGGGCAAGAATGTCATCTGCTGCCCCAACCAGCCAGGTGTTGACAAGTGCAGGGGCAGATGCAGCCAACAACACCCCGGTTGTGAGTCTGCCAACCAGGACAGTCGCGGTCAATGACCCAGACACAGCTGATGTTGCTGCACAGGGCCCATTAGAGGGTACCCAGCTGCCACTGACGCAAGTCAGGCATTTGGTCGACCCTCCACCAATCCACGGGTGCTACTGGCCATAGTGATCAGGTCGGCATTTGCCAGCCAGGGTCTGCGCCACAATTCAAGAGGAGGAAGGTTGCACCTGCAGCACAGGCTGGGACCCTACACACAGCCACGACCTCCAGCACGTCGAGGAAGAAGCCTTTCTGCAATTGGAACTGGACTGCCTCATGGACTACGTGCTGGGCCACAGCCTTGACATGCTGGTGGGTCCTAATTGTCAGACTACGGCTGCCCACCGTGATACCCACTGGAAGCAAGTTGCAGAACATGGGAGTGCATTCGGCCAGGAGGTGCGCACAGTGCAAGAGTGCAAAAAATCATTGGAATGACCTTAAACGCAGCGCTAAGGCTAAGCGTGCCTCAAATTACAACTTGACTCTGGTGACTGGCAGTGGGCTTGCACCTGAGGAGGAAGACCTCACTTTGCATGAGTCACTCGTTGCGGAGTTCATACCATCTGAATCGGTCGAAGGAGTGGGAGAGATGCCGGACTTTGATGCCCAGTCCAGTGAGTGTTGCTGCGTGTCTGTTGTGGACATGTGTGTTTCACTTGTGTGATGTGTTGTGCATGACTGCCACTGCATGTCACATGTGCATGGTTCTGATGTGCAAGTAATGCAATGCTTCCCTGATGTATGTCTGCTCTGCTGGATGGTGGACATGTGGAGCGGACGGGGACTGTCCTCATCACCACTATTGCACCCTACTCACATGCTGGTCACCAGGATGCCCCTCAAGTCCATGTTCCAGCTCACTGGCCCTTCAGCATGTTGTGTGGGGTGACCTTCCTCTCAGCCCAGGGACTATATCATAGCATGACTGACGTGCATGTGTTCTGTGCCTGCATGCGGGTACTCCATGTAGACATGCACCCTTGCCCCTCCACCCACCCACTGCACCCCGAATTCCACCTTAACACTGGTATGCTTCAATTTTGCCGTTGAGTACTTCCCTGTTCATGCGTCCTGTGTACATGCTGACTTCCAGCAGCCAATCTGCCAGACATATGCTGTGTGGTACATCCTTTGGACTTGATGAAGGTGTCTCACGTGGACTGTGCAGAGGTCAGATGCCCAGCAGGAACATGAGTGCCCATTCATGCTCCATGTGTATTCCACTCATGCCCCTATGTGTCCTTGACTGGATGATCATTGTAGTAGGAGTCCAGAGGGACCTACATTGCATGGCATTTCATCAGCCTTCCCATTTCCACTGTGGCTCAGTCCTGCATCACACACATGTTTAGGGTGTGACGGTCTGTGTGGGTCACAGGCCTCAGCCTGTTTAATGGCCAATGACTCTGTCCAACTGGTGTAGTGTCTTTTTCACACGTGGGTGTACTCCAAATGTTTCATCATGTGTCCGGCTTACTGTCCCATCATCATTTGCTGTGTTGTCACTTGACTTACATGATGCAGTTGATGCCAGTCAACACTCTCTGTCAATACACAGATCTATGTTCAGCCTTTTGATACCATGCTAGGCATCCCTGCATTTGCACTTGGGGGAGGGGTGGTTTGCTTGTAGACATGCTACCCATTGAATGCACATTGCACGTAATGCCTGAAGTTGACCTTTCACTGCCTTCACATTTTCTGACACACATCATGAAGTTCTTGTACTTGTAGATAGTGAGTAACGTACATATTTGCTGCATTGCATCAACCCACTTCAGTACAAACTGACACCTTTCGACATGCCTAATCACAGAAGCAATTTCAAGTTGACCCAGCATGCATGGCAGGTTCTATTTTGTGTGTGACATGTCTGCTTGATGTGTTTGGTGTCTGTGTGTGTGTGTCATGTGCTTCTAACATGTGTAGTGACCTCTACTTTTCAGATGATGACGCAATGGAGCCAGAGGATGGTGTTGTCATGCCAGGCACAGGGTTTTCATCACTACAGCAACCCGGCACAAGTGGGGGTCGTGGGGTGGTAGGCCTCGAAAACCCACATGTGCTACAGTCCATCTTGTCTCTAGCTGGCAATGAGTCCAGCCCTGATGACCACTCTGACGTCCATGTCGATGAGCATCAGGTCCATATGTCAGGGGTGAGTGATTCTGATGTGGACACTCCTCTGTCTGCGACACCTACACTGAGGGGTCAGACAGTCTTGGAACCTCTGCCTGTGGTGGATCGGGACGCAGGGCCACCCTCCACACCAGTCACTGATGTGCCTGGGCCATCACGTCGACAGGGGCATGTAGTCGGGCAGCCGCGGGCGGTGCCAACACAACGAGTACATCCAGTCCTTGGGTTCCGCAGGGGTCTAGCCCAGCAATGCGGTCGCCGCACGCAACCACAGTATACTGAGTGGGAGCAAGACATGACTGCCAATTCAGAACCACAGGGGGCAGCAATGGAGAACATCGCTGAGATCATGGAGCGTGTGGCCCAATCCGTGCTCCCCCCTGCTAGACAGGTGCTTCTCCAGCAGCAGGCGGCACGGTCCATGGCCCGCTCGCTCAGGCTGGGCATGGCGGCCTCAGACAGGGCACGCCAGGCTGAAATGTCATCTCTGCGTAAAGCATTTGCTGCTCACGCAGAGGCACACATGGAGGCTCTGAGGCAAGAGTGTGCTTCCCTCAGATCCATTCTGGATGTCCGTCTGATGTCCCAGAGGGAGCAGGCAGAGGAGAGGTTTGCGCAGATTGAGCGTACCATCTTGGCTGAGCTACATGCTTGCCGGGAGGTGCAGCAGCTGTCCAGCCAGGTCTTGCAGGATGAACTCTGTGTTACACGTACTACCTTGCAAGAGGAAGCACGTGTATCACGGGAGGTTCTGCATGCAGACCTACGTGTGATCGCCGCACAGAACCAGGCTCACCCGTCCGGCAGACTTGCTGCCGACGAGGGGCAAGCTGCGGCTAGGCATGGTCAGGCTCCTGTGCCACGGCCTCCTTTCCAGGAAGAGCCAGACTCGGACGACAATCTATCTCCCACATAGGTCGGGCTGTGAAGGCGTTGAGCCCATGGAGGTTTAATTTTTCCTCAACATCATTGCATGTGGGTGTTGAGCAGCACCCTATACCTCCCCCCTCCTGGGTGCCCCCCCTCCCCCCGGGTCGTATGTGGCCATTTTTTATTTTTATTTTAGTTTAGTTAGTTTAGTTTCATTTTGATAGTTAGTTTAAATAGGTAATGTAGGTTTTTCATAGTTAGTGTAATTAGTTAATATAGTTTGAAATTGTTTGTCTATTGTGCTTTCATGTGACAGTGTGGTGCTTTGTGGCTTTTGAGAGCATCCACTGTCTGTTCCAGCTGGGCCCTTCAAGCTTGTCTTGTGTATGTGTTTGCAGCTTGGGGTCCTTGACTCACATATGCCACTCCTGCTTCCCTTATCCATGGGCTCGCAAGGATGGTTCGGTGTAACAGCCTATTACACAAGGGCTCTGGACTGTCATATCTGAGGCATGTCTGCTGCTGTGAAACTTGTGTTAACACCCCTAGTGGGGATGAGAGGGGTGTTATTGACCACTGTTCTTCATTCGCTAGATTAGGGGTTTCATGATTGATGTGCACATTCATTGATATTCATTGTGTAGTATGTTTATTATCTATACTGTATATGTGCTTGTTGCAATTTATGGCGTAGATGGAGTGTTCAACAGTTTGCCTGTGAAAGACAGACTGATGGTGTGATTTCTGTTGTACGTCTCTGACATGGTCCAGTCATGTAATGCCTGAAGAGACACACACAGATGATTTTAAAGCATTAATCATGTGTTTCATGTTGTCTGGGGCACCTGCAGGGCCAGTGGGACATGCCGTCTGGTCCACCATGGTCCATTGAGGCACTTGTATTAGCCATGTAGCATTTGGAGACATGGAAAGAAGCAGCTCACAGGGACAGACAGCAAGGGACAGACTCGTGTGCAGTGCATTTCATTATCATGTAGAATTTGACACATGCACTACCTACTTTTTTTGGGTCATGGTGGAACACGACTTGTTCTGAAGTCATTCCTTGCTATATGCGTCTGGCTGCTTACCCAGGGAACATTGCATGCTGTGTGATTCGTGACACATTGGTCTTCCATTTGCAATGCACCCAGCGGCGCATGACTTACTGCATTGACTGTCTATGAACCATCACAGGGGTAATATTACATATCGGTACGAAGCATCCGCACCAGATTGTTTGTTTGTAGAGTATTTTGTTACTTTGGGGCATATATGGTGGTGGGTTTGTGTGTTATAGGCACACACAGATTAGTAACTGTGGCTCTCTTTGCAGCATTAAACTGCTCCTGTTACCAGACCTGAGAGTGTGCAGGCAGGAGGCCAGCACTCACCCTAGAGATAAGTTTCTGTTTTTTTTCCATTTGGGTAATTTGTTACTATGTGCATGATGATCAGTTTTGGCGTACTTGTGTGTGTGTTAATGTGAGTGGTACAGTTTTGTGCATTTCATGCTTTCCCATGTAAATCCTACTTCCCTCTCCTGCCCCTCATTCCGGTTATCCAGTATAGCAATGCCTGTCCCGACTGCATATCCCTGACACTCCTTCCCCACCAGGGTCTCAGAGGCCTGTGTGAGTTTGACCTTGCAGGCACCCAGCCACGGTGGGGGTGGTTGGCGCGTGCCACTCCTGCACCTGTACACGGGAGCAATGACAGTACACATCAGTTTGTGGTGCATTATTCTGTGTTATGTACCACACATTGTACACATCCTGTTGTGAAATTGTTTTACTGTGCTACCTTGGTTGTTACGTTATTGTGGTAGTACTTTGGCTTTGTGACGTATTGCTACTTCAAGTCATTTACTGGAGGGTCTTCTGGTTTGTTTTGATACCTGCAGGCTTTTTGTTTGGCTTCTCTGTTGGCTGGCTTTGAGTTCTCTTTGATGTGGTGTTTTTGCAAGTCAAGGTGGCCTCTGAGGGCGCTGGACACTTATTGCACACAAGGTGGGAGATGGTGACAAAGGGGAAGGGTGATCCTGTGGCCAGGTGAACTTCAAGGATGAAGGCTAGATAACCCGGGTGCAGTTGTTCAGTGGGTCATGGTGATTTGTGAGGGAGGGGGGTGTTTTATTGTTGACAGTTGCCTTGCCCTACAGTGTGATGCACACCCTGACATTGTAATTGCAGTATCCTATGTACATGATGTATTCTGCTGATCAATGCCTGTTCATGTGTTGTGTTTACCGTTCAGGTGTGAGGGAATAGTTGTGGCTTGACATGCTGGGGTGTACACATGGTGAATGTTCACATGTGATGTGTAGAGGAAACTGATGGTCACTAGATTGCACATGCATATATCGAGTGCATGTCCCTACTGACCCAAACACTCGCTCTATGATCCACTACATGTACAACCACCTTTCCATGTCCACATGTACACTCTGTTTGCCTTCTGGTGCCACTGTGTCCCTGCAGCACATGATCTATGACCAATTGTGGATCCTGTACATGCGTAATTTGCTTTTCGATGTATTTTGTCGCTTGGATGTGATGCTCAGGGTGTGCGTCACACACAATGGCTGTTCACTATGCTGTGCGCTGAGCAGTGTGTTGCATGAGGTGGGCATGGCACACAGAAGCTGCAGTGTTGATTTTGCAATGCACAATGTGCATGTAGACAGGCATTAATTGTTATGTTACAACTACAACTCTTGGAATGCATTTGGGTATGACTTCTTTTGGGTGGGAGGTTGTTGGTCAGTCATTTCATCTGATTCCATGTCAGACATCATTGTGTGATGCCACTTTACATTTTTCACATGTCAATGTGTACCTTATTGGTACTGTGTTGGTGTATAGCTATTGCTTGCCATATCATGTTGTGGATTGGGAGGGTTTGGGTGACATAGCAGTGATAGTCATGGCCTGTTTTGCAGGTCTGTGTGATTCACACCTTGCATGTGTGCCTTTTGGTCACACAGGATTGCTTATGTTTAAGGAGCTAGGGATGCACACAATGTGGCACTTGCATGGCAACATTCTCAGGGTGGTAAGGTTGTGACAGTTGACTGTCTCTTTGTCATCATTGATTGTCACCTGGTATGTGCCAAGCCTGTGTGCACTCCACAGGGGTGGGAGTTTAGGTGAAAAATGCGGCCACGAGCTGGGTCCGGGCAGCCTCGCCACATGCCCTGTCCCCTCCAATGGGCAGCGCCTGTGCCTGTGGTTGGGGATGTGGGGGCACCACCATGTCCACCGGTATGCCCTGCCGTGTTGCAACATTGTGCAGGACACATGCTGCCACAATGATCCTGCACACTACTGGGGGTGCATAGAGTAGCTGCCCGCCAGAGCGGTTAAGGGAGCGGAAGCGTGACTTGAGCACTCCGAAGGTGCGCTCCACTATGGCCCTGGATGCAATATGGGCAGCGTTGTATCTTACCTGGGGTGTTGTGGTGGGGTTCCGGATTGGCGTCATCATGTGGTTGCTCAGAGGGTAGGCACTGTCCCCTGGAGAGGTGATGATGATTGTAATTATTGGGCTTTGTGTATTTGTGTGTGTGTGTGTGTGTGACATGCATGCATGTGCACAGGCATTTGTACTCACCTAGGAGCCATGTGTCGCCATGCTGCCCAGCTTCCAGGGCCCGGCTCAGGACAGACATTCTGTATATCAAACTGTCATGGGTGGAGCCAGGGTAGTTTGCATAGACAGAGGTGATGATTCCCTTTGCATCGCATACCACCTGCACGTTGATGGAATGCCAGTGCTTGCGGTTTCGGTAGATGTGCTCAGTGGCCCTAGGTGGACGTAGGGCCACATGGGTGCAATCTATGGCACCGAGCACTTTGGGGAAGTGTGCCACCCTGTAAAAGTCTTGGACAACGGCCTGCCTTTCTGCGGGTGTTCTGGGCATGTATATGTGCCTGCGGACTGAGGGGTGCGCTGTCATGATTGCCAATACCTGGTGTAGGCAGCGTGACTGCGTGGCCTGTGAGACCCCCCCACTATGGCAGTAGTCCGCTGAAATGACCCAGTGGCCAACAAATGCAGGACATTGAGCACCTTCTCCAAGGGGCTCAATGCTTGGGAGCAGAGGGTGGGGGATGTAAGGTCATCTTCCCACTCCCTGACCAGGTCTAGGATGATACGAGGTGGAAACCTATACCTGCCGTAGACCTGGTCGTCAGGCATCCCAAAAAGGCTTGTCTGGGGTGAAAAAATGCATGCCCTGGCTATTCGCCTCCTCCTGCGGTGTCCCACGATCAGTGCTACGACAAATGGGGCATTCATTGTATCAGTACATACGTGTTTGTTGTTTGTGCGCACTTTTATACTGTGCGAGGAGAAGGCTTCCGCCCGCCTTCCTGTGGCGGACGCGTTGACACCTATGCGCATCTTTTGCCGTGCGCAGGGTTCCCGTATTCAGATCCATGAATACGGGTTGTTCGCGTGCGTGTGGGCGTTCCGTGTAGTTCCCTGCAGTACTTCCCCAGTTACGCCTTCTTTTTCACGCGTTATTCCCCATTCCACGTGTTATGCCCACTGTTCCGCCCACTTTTGTTGTGTGCGCCGCGCTATGTGCGCTTTCGCTGTGCGCGTAGCACACGCCGTTTGATGACGTGTGCGCCCGTGTGCCCCACGCACGGATTTGGTGCTCAACCAGTGCTATACACGCGCAGCACCTTCCTTCAATCACACGCGTGCGCTTGCTTTCTCACGCTTGCGCCACCTTGTGCCTGCTTGCGCTGGGATTTTCGCCGCACGTTTGTTCCATGAATCGGCCCCTGGGTGTATTATCGCCTAGGAAAGGTTGACTGTACTTACCCACCTACAAAATGTAGATGTGCCTAAGGAAGCTTTGGCTCACGACCCCACCAAAAAATATCAGATGTGCCTGAGAGTGTTTTGGAGCACTAATCAACCTGAAACATTCACACACATGCCAAGCATGCTTAGGCATTGGAATTCGTAGAAAATGTACATGTGCCTAAGGCTGTTTTGGTGTACTGTAAAATACAAGTGTTAATCACACTGAGTCACACTTGTATTTTGCATGTGGAAGAGTAAGCCAAAGCATTCTTAGGCACATCCAGAATTGTGCAGGTGGGAAAAAATACAGCCAACCTTTTATAGGCACTAATACACCCAAACCTTTAATGAGACCATCGTTCTCTTTTTCTGTTTCAGATTTTGCAGCTGATGTTGATGTATGTGACTGCTTCAGCATACTAATCATGTTTGACTTAACTGCATTGGCATAATGCTACACATACAAAATTCATATGTGCCTATGATGCTTTGGTGTACTCTGCATCCACAAACATGCATATGTGCCTAAGACCGCATTGCAATATTCCTGCTCACAAAACTTACCTGAGGCTAGGATTGCTTTCGCATACTCATCAACTTACAAAATAGATGCGTGCTTAAAACTGCTTGGGTGCACTTCCCTGATTATAATATTCATGTCTGCCTATATATAACTGTTTTGGTGTACTCCAACTGAAACATCTCAAGTGCGTCTAGAACAGCTTTACCTTAATTCCACTTATTCAAAGTTTTACTTGTGCACCTAAAGAATTCATATGTGTCTAAGACAAAATAAAACATGTATGTTTGTTAAGATGCTTCATTGTATGGCCACATCTGCCTAAGACTGACTAGCCGTACACCCCCTTTCAAAACATACATATATTCCTGAGTATGCCTAGGTTTAAGCTACACAAACCTGCCCAAGACTGATTTGGCATACTCCCACACCTACAAAATTCACATATACCAATACTCTCCTGCCTACAAAATTCCGATGCGCCTAACGTGTTGATCATATCTCTACACCTACAAAAATGAATATGGGGTTTCTACGTTTCTACTACTTGGGCCTTCTCTTGGTGGGGTGTTCTGCACCTCCACCCACAAATCATAACCCCATGACTCCTCAACTCTTCCAGAATTCTACCCTATTTACCTATGTCTACTTGGCTCCTCTTATTAATCTTACCTACGACTAATCTGATTGTTACTTACCTAAAACAAATGTGGTTCTATGTGTTTTCCCTGCAAGCCGGTTTCACAGAATCCTGGTTCACTGGGCCTGGTTTCGTCCAGTGGGTAAATTAATCCTTATATCAAGGTCTTTTACTCATCGTTTCTAATGCAGGGGACACCCCTGTAACCTCTGTTCCTTCCCCCATCCTCCTCCCCCCATCCTCCTCCCCCATGGCCTGTCATGTGTTTGCTAGGGGACAACCCTTGACATGTTTGGTCAAAGCAGCCTGTCCGGTAAAATGATCAGATGAAATAGGGCAGTTCCAACAATCCATCCCTAACTTTCATTAGCTCCATAGTATGGATCCTGCCTCATTAAATTCCAACTACTGGGGGTAGTTTTGCCTGGTGTTGACATGCCTGACGAACATTACAAGCACAGTGCTGCTTCAAAAGAAGGCCAACCATTTGTCTTTGGAGTGCTGCTAAGAATCTGTTGTGTGCTGGGATTGTCCTTGTTCTCCATCGTGGTAATTCATATTGGCTGAGGCCTTCTTTGTGTTGTCTGTATTGGTGTACTGTCGCAACTATGCAGAGATTCCTCTCTTTATTAACTACTGTTTATCCAATGGCAGATGCTCAGGTGAAAACGTAATGTGGCCCAGTAAAGGAGGCATGAACCTTAAACCTAACAACTTTCTTAGTAGCAAATGTCACTCACAGCATCTGCTTGTAAAAAGCAATCGAGCCTTGAAAAGAATCCTAAAGGAAGCATGGTTGAAAAGCATAACAATAAATGTATACGCAATGATTGAGTAAAATAAACAGATTGGTCTACAGAAGGACCCCATATTAACAATTTGGATTTGGTTGACATAGCACCCTGTCAGGTGTGATTCGTTGACTCATAAGACAACCGAGGTTTGGTTTATGTTTTTGAGGGATTCTAATGCATCTATAAACCATAAGCAGTAAAAGAGGATATGCTTTAGAATATTGCATAATTAGGGAATTGGCAGAATCCAGGCAGATCCATACTCTGCAATTATTCTGTATAGAGATATGTTCATGAAGGACATAGTAAAATGCATGCCTGCCTTCCATTACCTAGAGACACTGCAAGCTTCCTTAAATTAGTTATTTTATCCTCAATTCTCTTCAGGGCTGGATGAATCAGGACCAATTCAACTGGATGGTCTTCTAATGCCTTTGTTTTTTTTGGGCTATTCAGATCCTAAGACACCCTTTCCACTGGATTTTACAGACTGTTTAAATAATACATTAAATGTTTTTTCAGCACCCCTGTTCAGTCAACTTTTCAGTTACCTTTCTAGTTATCTTTGGAGGCTCCAACCACCCTATGAAATTCTGAATCTTTAAAAGAAGTTAGTAAGAGAGCACACCCTTTGTGTTCAGGAACTTCTGTTAGAAATATGTGCTTGTTGAAAAATAAAATAAGTGAGAACTTATTAGGTAGCTAATATAATATAATTTCACAATGGAGTCAAAGCCCCACTTGAGGGAACCTTTGAGAGCGGAACATTGGGTGGTGCACCTAGATCTAATACATGCATACCCATAAACATTAATATCTTCAATCCTCACCCATATAGCCTTTGGTTTTAATATAGCAGCTACATTAGTCAAGTCACATGAAAATATGTTCACTACTCCTCAGAACAGGACTGCAAGAATTATCCTTGGACTCAAGCCCAGGGAATGTATCTCTCCAGCCCTGAAATCTCTCCACTGACTCCCGGTGGCTGCAAGGATCAAGTTTAAGACCAATTGCATTGTTTCTGGGGCTGGGGCCCGCACTACATACATCACTCTCTTCCAAATTACCTTAATTCTTGAGTCCTTTGCTCAGCTACCTTCAACTCTCTAAGGGTTAGACACTTCTCCAGTCAGAGAGTGGGGGGTAGATCGCTCTCCTCTGCACGTGCCTCCCTCTGGAATGTCCTCCCTCCCCCTCTCAAACTTGAGCCAGACCACCTGAAGTTCCGGAAGCAGTGCAAAATGTTCAACTTCTCCTCTGCTTTTTCCCTCTCCCTCCCCTGCTGACCCACCTGACTTACCTGTCTGCTGTACTGACTGGTTGATTGGCTACCATCAGACTCTCACTGGGTACCAGGCTCTTTCTTGATCAGTCACCCTTGCACTGCCTCCGGGCCTACCACACACTTAGGGGCTGTAACTCTGACCCTACAGTCCCTTGTTCCCCTTGCACTACCCAGAGCCACACTGTCCTGGCTGCACTTACTCAGAGCATTGCTGCCCTGTTTTTCCCTCCCCTCTCCCTTGCACTTCCCCCTCTCCCTTCCCCTTTGCACTTCCCCTTCTCGCACCTGCACGATCTGAATGACACAAAGACTAATAAGATTGTTTGTATTTTCCTCCCTCTGTCTTCCCTCCCTTGACTTGTCACGCCTAGAAACACTTGTGTACAGGCGCGCCATGAATGACATATCATTTCATATAATATCATATATCATATCATATCAAATCTCAGCCCCTAGGCTTTTTACAAAACTTTTAAAACTACTAATTGGGTTTCCACAAGTAAGGGTGTTGTGTTTTCTTATGTATTATCATTCAGGGTGTATAAATAATGGAACACAGATTTGTGGAGATTCAGCCCCAACCACAGATGGCATATCACCCCTTGCACTTCCTATGGTTGTTTTGAGCTGGGAACAACCAGAATTGAAATCTTCTCATAACATGGAATTTCTGGTATTTGTGACTGACTCTAAGAAATCATGTCTCCATATTTAAGGTTCCAAATATGTTGCAGTAACACCTGATTGAAGGAGTACTGCCATCTATCTGAGGTCTGGCAAGGATGATATTTCGCCTGTCTTCTTCAATTCAGTCAACCTTTCCCATGTCTCTTTTTTACACAGCACTTTGTTGCTTAATGATTGGGTATCAGCAGAGAGATCTCAGTTATTCAGACAAGATAACATTGCCTCAAGAAATAGATGATAAATCCTGTGTTAGATATAATATGTGGATGGCTAAGGCAGTACAACCATTTTATTCCATCTTAGTTCTACTGGTAAAATCAGGTATGAGTCATCATATCTGAGACATCAGCTTCTTGTAGATTCACATGCAGTCTGATTACTTGTGAAAATAATGTTTATTATAAAATTCAACCTGAACATGACAATGTGTTTGCAATAAGACACATTAACAGCCAAAATGAAGTCACTGACAAATCTATTTTAGGTCTTTTGGGAGTTTATTTTTCAACAATAATTTAAGATCAATGTGGACATCCTTCTGGGAATTCACATTGTAATAGAGGATTGGTGCTTCTGTCCCTTGTCAGATACCAGTGATGTTCTTCAATTTCCTGTGATATTGTGATCCCTCTTTAAATAATGAAGTCCATTTAACATAGATATATTTGCTTCTCACTTGAATTGCAGACATTCACATACTTGTCATGTGATCATAAAGCAAGATGAAGAGGGCACATATATCTACTTCCAAACTTGGGATCAGGTAGCTGTCTATGCCTTAAACAAATTTCTCCAATTCTATGGAACCATCTTTGTATAAAAGGCTGGTCTGTTTTTGGATAGCCACTTGTGGCTTTCCCAACAATGCCCTAGAGATTGGCCCTGGCATCTCATGTAACATTTCTAGGGACTTACTGGTGTAATAAGACACACTTGAGTTTATGGCATTATTGATCTGGGGATCAATGGTCATACTATAGATGTTAATCTCATGCATCATGCTTTAATTAAGACTCTCGGGATAAAGGCACTGTCTGATATTACTACAGTAGATATAATTCCTGATTTAATATGTGTTTCCAGCATTGAGTCATATGTGGTGCAGATAGTGCATTATTTTGCACACTTGCAGAAATGTCTCTCTTACTATACTATTCAAATGTAATGATCAGAAATATTTCCAGATGTTATTTGGTGGATGTTTTATATTGGGTGAACATCCTTTGATCTCTTCTTTCTCATGCAAACATGTCTTTGGTTTCCCTCTCCTCCCAAGTGTGCAACTTGGTGGGATGTTTATTTGGATCTTTCTTTTTTTCAGAAATGGCCTTATATCTCTGATGTATTCATTGAGACCCAGTCATCCAAACTCGAATAGTTGAAATGTGCCTAGAATGTCAGGACTATTGAATTTATGAGGCACAACATTTTCCCTTCAGGGAATTCCTTTTACTTTTCCTTTTGCTGACTATTTGTGAGACAGGTTCTTGGGATGTTGAATGAACAACCTTTCCTTAAACTCATCTAAATAATGCATTTCTAAGCTGCTATCAAGAAAAGTAACCTTCCAACAAAGATCTTATGATATCTTCATCTCCTTCTCCATTGTACATTTCTTTCACAGGGCTGTTTTATTCTTGTTCTACTACTGTGGCAAGATAGGTCAGATGGGTGATGTTTCAGGGGCTAGAACCTTCTGTTTGTGGGGTTCACTATGCCTGGGGAACTATTGCTTCCAAAGCGTTCTGAGCGACACTATGTTTGGAAGACATGTTCAAGTATGAGGATTGGACCAAGGAGCTAATGTTAATGTGCAACCATTGTTCATGTTTCAGGCATGGCTGTTTCCTGTATGCATCATTGGAAGCCTCTGTGCAATGCCACAACATTTATAGTATTCAAAGTCATGATGAGAAACAATCCTGATGGCATTAATGGCACAGAGGAAAGTACAACCCCCATTGTTTTGCAATGCTGCTCCCCATCACATGGCTAGCCTATTTCTGATGGGAATAAATGAGCCTCATCACAGATACTATTCATGTTACATTAGTCCTTGTCGGTTATTGCTCTTCTGATTTTTATGTGTGACAAATCTAGCAATATCACCACTGATTCTATAGAGGGAAGCTTCTCTTATATGGCCAGGGAAAGGCAGAAGCTAGTCTGATCCTGGGGGTGGCAATCTGTGGGAAGACCATATAGGGAAAGACCAACTCCAGAGAGGAAGGAAAACCATAGAGCAAAATAACCTGGCAACCTCAATTCCACATGACGCACATACACCCATAAAACATACTTGCATGGCTTATTGTGACACAAAGGAAGTAATCTGAGGTTTTTTGGGCCAAATGCCTTGTTTTACTGCCAACCCCCATTTAGGTACTGGGAGAAGGACTAGATATGGAGCAATAAAGCTGCCTAGAAGCAGTAGCCAATGTTGCGTTCTAGTCTTTGGAAACCTTTGACTGATGCGGGAAGTTTAAAACTACCACAGCTGATAGCAATGAGAGAGTGTGGTAGAGTTTGAGGTCATCAGCAACCCTAGCAAACGCTGACAAAGACGACAGAAACCAGGAGATTGTGAGTCACAAGGCAGAGGCTCAAATGGGCAGTCTGAAGAGAAACTAAACCTAAAGCAGCCTGCCGTCTGGTGACCGGGAGCAGGAGGAGCCGGCCAGAGTGAGAGAAACCAGACTGAAGATGGACCACCTGACAGGACGTATGCCTGGTCAGCAGACCGATTGAGTACCCAAAGAGGAGACTAGAGGACCACCAGAGATGCCCGGTAAGCCCAGGGAGACAGAGTGGGTTACCGGGGTGCCTAACAGCAAATACAGTATCACAATGAGCACGCAAGAGAAAGTAATTCAAAATAGTAAAGGCACTGGTATAAATGAGAACGTTTTTACAGAGGGGTAGTTGACCCAGCATTCCAAAGGAGGGAATTATGTTTATGTAAACATGATTGAAAGTGAGACTCAAGCCCAAAACTGTAAAAGAGGATCTGTTATACTGTGGACAGAGTTGAAAAGGGGTTGGAGACCCAACGCTTGAAAAAGGGAGACTAAGTAAAGGCAAACTCTATTTGAAAAGGGCCAGTGACCCAACTGTGGTAAGCTATTGTAACATGGATGAAAGAAAGAGTAAATAAACAAAGAGAAAGATTTGGCAGGATAGTGTACAAAGCAAACAGGGAGACTAAGACTCATGCCCAGAATGAGATGCAAAGTGATATCCTGCCACTGAGTAAACCAGGAGAAAGAAGTGATACAATATCCTGGCAAGGGAACACACCAGGAGTGAGAGGAGAAGTAAACAGATATCCTGGAAAGGGAGTAACCCAAGCATGCAAAGGTAAATAAACGTGAAGTTGTGGAATCAGAATGTAAGACTCATCCCCCTTTTTAAGGATTCAAGAGAAGGTCACAAATGACTTGGCAGAAGAGTACACCAGGAATAAAAAGTGGACAACGTGTAACATTGTAAAGAAAAATGACTTGACTGAAGGAAATTCAAAGGAAGACTTAGGCCCCTGTGAATCATATTAAAATGTGAGAAACAGAAACTTTAAATTGCCATAAGGACTATAGGCGAAGGGAGAACCCTATCCTGATGGAACCCTGTATTTCTTTTATGTTCTGCACCTTAAACCTTTTATGTTGAGAACCTTTGAAGCAAGCTACGCGTATATAGCTTACCAGAGCCTCCCTATACATATTATATTGAGTTTAGAGTGTAAAGGTCAGATTAGGACTTTTTGGACACTTTCATTAGCTCCATAGAATGGTTCCTGTAGGATGCTCTTTTATGTAAAGTCCTGACAAAGACGGTCCTTAGTTTTGTCGCGGGAGGGAAACCCCTATCAAGATAAGTGATTTTCCACAAGCCTTCTTATTATTTTCTGGAAATTAAAGTAAATAGCAGCCAACAAACATGCCACTGTGTCCGAGTCTGACTCTTGACCCCTTACATATGGCATCAGGAGTGGGAATCTAATCAGCTGATACAAACTGGGGGACTCTTGAATTTGTGAAATTGAGTGAGCAGACTGCCAATCCTACTGCGGCCATCAACAAGTCTATTGGCTTTGATTTGGCTAGCAATCGAGAAAAAACCTTGCAACCAGGAGACTGGTTATTTCTCCAAACAGACCTAGGCTTAATTCACCCAAAATGAACTCTAAGTTAGGGTTGGCATGGAGACATGACTTACATGTCTTGTCAGGGGTGGTGGATCCCACCTATAGGGGTCAAGTGAAGATTTAAATGCAGAACAATGGGAAAAGCCCCTACACGGTCAAGGTGGGAGATAAAATAGCTCAAGGGATCTTAGAACAAGCCCTGTTCCCTAGGAAGTTTGTCGAGTGCACAAACTCATAAGACTGAAAGAGATGAAAAGTGATTTGGGGAGGCAGATGAGGAACCCTCACCATCATTGCATCATCAGAAGTATTAAAACCCACCTCCCAGGGTGATAAAACAGAGATAATTCCCGATGTTGTGTTTGCCCAGTGCAGTGATCAAATATTGCAGAAGCGATTCTACAAAGAGTTTCAGAGGAGGAAGGGAGGAAAAAGGAGAGTCCATTCTGCTTCATTAAACAAGGCCTCCCATACAGATGGGATACTAGCTCAGAAGGATTGCCCAGATCACAGATTGTGGTCCCCAAAAACACACCAGAGACTGGTGTTAGAAATAGCCCATTCCCATTTAATGGGCGGACATCTACAAAGAGCTAAAACACAGGTACAGGTGGTGAACAGATTCTATTGTCCTGATGTATATGCCAAAATAAAAAGCATCATTCCTACCTGTGCCCTGTGCTAAAAGACTAGCGTCCATATACCTCCTTCTGCCCCACTCCAACCTTCACCCATTACCGACATTCCCTTTTCACAGATATGTATGAACACTGTGGGCTATTTGAGCCTTCCAGTCTAGAGCACTGATACATTCTGGTAATCTTGGATTATGCAACAAGATACCCAGACTCTTTTCCCTTAAGAAAATATCCATCACAGCAAATATTAAAATACCTAACACATTTTTTCCCACGTTGGATTGCCTAAGGAGACCCTTATTGATCAAGGTGAAAGGGGCCCCTAGGGGTCCCTTACGTCTATGGAAACAAGGCAAGTCACCACACACGATAGATACGCCAGACACGAGGTTGTATTCCCAAAGCTAGGGTTTATTGCAAAGCAAATAGTCTCAGTTGGCCAACTCGGTCTCACACCCCGCAATGTGTATCTCTAGACCTTGAGGGACGCAAGAGAGTGAATTACGTACATCAGTTACATATATACAAAATGCATATCATACAATCAGCTATGACATGTTTAACACCCCCCTTTATTTGGTTTCTTTGAACTCGGTGTGATGATGGACACTTTCGACAAGTATGACAACTTCAAATATCTATTCTAGTAACAATATGCAATTTGCAAGTGCGGAGGCATCTTTTAGTTGTTGAACAGAACACAGTGCTTCTGTTCTTGGAAGTGAGCTACATACGGGGGAAGAGTCACATTCCAGACCTTGCTATCTATGAGGTGCTATTTGTGTCCTGGGAGCCGACACACTCTACAAGGCTCAGTAAAAGGGGGGGCCGTAAGAAGTGCATAATTCAAGCTTTTAGCTGCTTTATTCTAGCATATTCTACCATCTAACGAGACTGGCTGGCAGCTGTGAAATGATTAAATGCCCTGCAGCTCTGCTTCAAGGCTACATTCGTGAGGGAGCCGGGCATTCCTTCCTGGCGCTGCCTACATTGTGTTTCAATGAACTCTTGTTAGCCTCGCGGCCCTGCGGCTTTGTCCTTTAACGTTCAGACAACAATGTTTAACAGTCGAGCAGTGTAAGCAGAAAATGTGCTGCGAAGCAGTGAGAACAGAAAGCAATGAGCAATTGTTAGAAAACAAAATGGCGATCCTAGTTACATCAAAATGGTTGTTCATTGGTAAACTCGGAAACCTATATGTCTATCATATTGTGCATGAGACGGTTGACCCACGGTCACCAAAATACTTTGCTGTCAATCAAGAGAGGTAACCATTTTTCTAGACTGTCAAAGGGACAACTTTTATGAGTAGACGAATCGCCTAGATGAACCAAATCCTCCAAATCAAAACACTCTAGACCAAGTATATCACCCTCAGACTGATGGTATGGTTGAGTGTTTTAATAAAACCTTAACAAGTGTCCTTTAAAAATTGGTGGAAGCAGATGGGAGAAATTGGGACATAATGATACCATTGACCATTTTCACCATACAAAAGACCCTCCAAGCTTCCTTAGGGTTCTATTCCTTTGAACTGCTGTATGGTTGAAAGCCTCACAATGTTTTTAACATGTTGAGAGAAACATGGGAAGAAAGAGAAGAAGCCTTATTGCGTCTATCTCAGACCGCTCAACATATCAAGGAGCATATGACCACAGTCCAAGTCATAGTCCACTCTCATCTTACAAAAGCACAAGAACAACAGAAACCCCTGATGATGAAAAAAAGCAGCCCTGAGGTCATTTTTCATTGGACAGAAGGTTCTTGTGTTGATACCCACATGTGAGAATAAAATGCTCTCTAGATAGCATGGATTATATGAGATGTTAGAACAACCAGGTCCCTGCAATTATCAGGTTTCTCATCCAGATAGGCGTACCACAACACAAACATACCATATTAAGCTCCTGAAGGAGTGGAGCCAAGATACAGTTCAATCCCAGTCAGTGATAATCTCAGGAGGATAGCTCAGGGGCAACACGCTCACCTTGGAAGCAAGATGACATGGAGCAACAAAGTTTCAATCCGCAGGTCTGCACTTAGAAAACTCGGGGTAGTAAGCTCATTATAAATAACCAATTATAAATTATTAAATTATTATAATTGTTAAGGGCTAGTTTATTGACTGAATGGTCTACTAAGAATAATCTGATGACCTTAGATATTTTACCAAATCAGAAATAAGCCAGCAGCAGTCCAAGGGGTTTGCCATTACATTCAAACTACCCCTGGAAAGGTGCTCAGCTGTAAACCTTATAGGGACCCTTAAGTCCAGAGAAATACAGTTATGCAAGAATTAGAGAAAATGTTAGAGTCTGACATAATTGAACCATCCCAAAGGCTTTGGACCTCACTGATATTACTTGTGGCAATACCTGACAATACCAGGAGGTTCTGTATCAATTTTCGAAAGGTGAATAACATTTCCCAATTTGACAAATATCCAAGAATGTGGATCAGTGATTTAATCGACCAGCTCGGCTTTGCTGTTTACCTTTCCACAATCGACTTAACAAAAGGTTATTGGCAAATGCCAATAAACCCAGAAGACAAAGAAAAAAATGTTGTTTCCCCTGCGTTTGGGTTATACCAATTTAAAGTGCTTTTATTTGGTCTGAATGGGACACCGACTACATTCCAATGGTTGATGGATACTGTATTCCAACCTTTCTCAGCCTTTTGCAGTGCCTATACTGAGGATATATTCATCCATAGTAAGACCTGGAATGAGCATATGTACCACCTTTACCAAGTAACAAAAGCGCTAAGGAAAGCCATCCTCACTGCCACCCCCAAAGGCGTCACCTTGCCCGGTCTGTGGTAAAATACCTAGGGATTTTTGCAGGGAATAGTCTGGTACAACCCCAAATGGAAAAAGTACAATCTGTTCAAGAAAATCCTACCCCCAAAATAAAAAAGAGACTTAAAAGCATTCCATGGACTGGCAGGATATTACCAGACTTAATTAGCCGTTGATAACAGCTTGCCTTACTGAAAAACTTAAATACTGAACTTCAAATATTGAAGTGGATCAAAGAAGATCAAGCTTGTTTTTCCATTCTAAAGCACATCTTATGTAATGAACCAATCCTTAAAGTAGACAATTTTCAGTAAGGAATTTATCCTGCAAACAGATGATTTTCAAGTTTGATTAGGGGCACTCCTCTCCCAGTAATATGATAGTATCAAACACCCGATCCTATATATCAGCCGCAAACTCTTTCCTAGAAAAAGGAACTATGCTACAATTGAACATGAAGCATTAGCTGTTAAATGGGCTGTGATGTGTTTGTGATACAACCTCATGGGGAGGAAGTTATGACTGGTTACTGATCATTCCCCTTTAAATTGGATCAATCTCCGGAAGGACACAAATGCTCAAGTAATACGCTGGTTTCTAGATTTACACCCTTATTGTTTTACTATTGAACACAGGAAAGGAGTAAATCAAGGAAACATAGATTACCTTTCCCATTTTCCAATAAATATAGCGGAAACCAGCAGCATTAGGGGAAGGGTATGTGTCCAAACGGGTGATATCACCTCTGATTTTCAGGAGGGAATCTTCTCTTATGTGGCCAGGGAAAGGCAGAAGCTACCTGCATCTGACCCTGTAGGTGCATATCTGCAGGAGAACCACATAGGAGAAGACCAACTCCAGAGTGGTATGAAAACCATAGACCAAAATAACCTGGCAATCTTAATTCCACATAGCACCAATACACCTGTATAACATGCTTGTATGGCTTATTGTTTCACAGAGGAAGGCATTGCAGGTTTTTCCTGCCAAATCTCTTGTTTTCCTCCCCCCACCCATTTAAGTACTGAGATGAGGATGGAGCAATGAAGAAGCAGTAAACCAACGTCGCGTTTTAGTCTTTGGAAACTTCGACTAGTGCTGGGAAATTTAAAACTACCATAGCTGATAGCAATTAGAGAGTGTGGCAGAGTCTGAGGTCATCAGCAGCCTGTGCCAATGCCAACAAAGATGCCAGAATCCAAGAGATTGTGAGTTGTAATGCGGAGGATGAAACAGGCATTATGAAGAGAAACTGTACCGAAAGCAGCCAGCCACCTGGTGACCGGGAGCAGCAGGAGCCATCTAGAGTGAGAGAAACCAGAGCGAAGGTGGACCGTCTGACATGACGTATGCCTAGTCAGCAGACTGCATGAGAAGGCAGAGATGACATGTGAGGACTGCCAGAGATGCCTTGTAAGCCCACAGAGACGGAATGTGTCACCAGAGCACCTAACAGCAAATGCTGTGTCACACTAAGCATGCGAGAGAAAGCCATCAAAGATAGTAAAGGTACTGATATATATGAGAACATTGTTAAATACTGGTTGGTGAGCCAGTATTCCAAAGTAGGGAATTATGTGCATGTGAATTTTGTTGAAAGTGAGACGGAAGCTGAAAACTGTAAAAGAGTAACTGTTATAAATGCAGATAGAGTTGAAAAAAGGAGACAAAGTAAAGGCAAACTCTATTGGAAAGCGGTGAGTGACCCGACTGAGGAAAGCTATCGTAATGTGGATGCAAGAAAGAGTGAATAAAGAAAGAAAAAGCCATGGCAGATTAGTGCAAAAGGCAAACAAAGGGTCTGAGAGGAAGAGAATAAAAGAAGCAAAGTGATACCCTGGCAGGTGAGTAACATGAGTGAGAAGTGAAGTGATATCCTGCAGGAGAGTAAATAAGGAGTGGGACGCAAAGTGATATCCTGACATGGGAGTAAACCAGGAGTGAAAAGTGAAAAATATCCTGGCAGAGGAACAAACCAGGATTGAGAGAAGATGTAAAGTGATATCCTGGCAAGGGAGTAAACCAGGAGTTTGAAAGCAAATAAACTTGAAGTTGTGGAAACAAAAGTGAAGACTCATACCCCTTTTTAAGGATTGAAGAGAACGTCACAAATACCCTGGCAGGACAGTACACCAGTGGTCGAAAGTGGACAAACTGTAACATTGTAAATAAACTGTATGATTGAAGGAAATTCAAAGGAAGACTCATGCCCTTGTAGATACTGTTAAAATGTGAGAATAGACTCTTTGAACTATCAGAAGTACTAGGGGTATGTAACCTCTTTCCTAACAGAACCCTGTATTTATTTTATGTCCTGCACATCAAACCTTTTATTTTGAGAACTTTTGATGGAAGCTACAAGTATATATCTTTCCAGAGCCTCCCTGTCCACATGATATTGAGTTTAGAGTGTATCTCGCAACGGGCACTGGACTGGCTTCCCCCTTCCTAAATGACTGCTCTTCCTAAGTCATGCTGGGCACCTTCTTGTCCCATACTTCTCCTCCACATGTGGCATCCACCAGGGCTCCATTCATTTGTCTTGGCTCTTTAACATCTATCTTACTCTGCTGGCATGCCTCATTTCCTCTTTCTCCCCCAAATTCCAGTGCTATGCTGATGACACACAACTCTTCTTCAAACTTCATACGGACCACTTGCACCCTCTTTCATCCCTGATTGCCTCTCAGCCATAAAGGCCTGGTGTACTTCTAATGATGTTTGTCTCAAAGCCATCAAAACAAAGATCCTCCCTGTTCGGAACCCAGCACCCAACTTCTACCCTTCACCCTGGCCTTTTCCCATGGGCTCTCCCCGGATCCATATTTGGAAGCCAGAAACCTGTGAGTCATCTTTGAATCATCTCTCTCTTTCCTCCCTCATACTAAGGACACTGCCAAGAAGACCCACGTTCAGCTTTTCGTTCTGAAAGAAATTATACCTTTCCTCACCTTCCCCAAGAGACTCGATGTTATCCGGCTCTCATTCTCTCTAGGCTTGACTATTGCAATAGCCTCCTCCTTTGTTCATTCTGCAACCCCTCCAGCTAATCCAGAATAGGGCAGCAAGACTTATCCTTGGCCTCAAGCACAGGGGCTGCATCTCTCCTGCCCTACAAAGTCTTCACTGGCTCCTGAAAGCAGCACAGATTAAATTCCAATCCCTCTGCATCATCCACAAGGCTGACTGGGTCCACAGACTCCTCTATCTGCAACTCTTTCTGGCCAAATACTCCCCCTTTAGACACCTTCGTTCCTCAGGCACCAACTCCTTGCATGTGAAGCAGTTTGCTAGACAGAGAGCAGGTGGTTGATCGCTTTCCTTAGCGGGCTCCCTACTTTGGAACAGCCTCCCCCTCCCTTCTTTGTCTTGAGCAGTTCTGGGAAAGCCTCAAGACATTCCTTCACTCCCTCTCTCCCTGCTAATTGCACAGTAGCTTGATTGGTGTGCAGGGCCATTATGCACCCTCAGTGCCCTGACCCCCCACATCTTATCATCCCAGCGGTTGTCTATCCTCTGCACTTGCTTCGGCTCACCCTCCACCACTGGAGGTTGCACTTACCTTTCTTCATAAGGTAAGAAAGCACCTGCTGTTCTCCATGAGAAGCTCAGTACCTATTGCATACTCCTCTCCCCTCTGCACATGCACATTCTGAACACTCACAAGGTGTAGTATGTTCGTCTTCCCCTCCCCCTTGTCTCTTCTTATGTTATTGTATTTAATTATTTAACATTGTTTTAATTACATTGTCCATCATCCTCTGTCCCCTCCATGTTGCCGGCTCCCTCCTGTATCAACACCCAACAGGTGAACAATAAACAATAAGCAAGGGTCAGATTAGTACTTTTTGGAAACAGGATGTAATACACTCTTTTATTTAACATCCTGACACAGATGGTCTTTAGTTTTGTTGAGGCAGGGAAAGCCCTCTTAGGATTAGGGATAGATACCCTTCTTATTTTATCTGGAAATAGCAACCAACAAACTTGCCACTGTGTCCGAGTCAGAGTCTTACTCTTGTCACCTTACACCTGCCAAAGGTTCAGTTGGGATTGCCTTTAGGATGCTCTGGTAAAGTTAGGTTGCCAAATGAGTCTCTGTAGTGCTTATGGAACCTGCTTGCTCGCTATTGTTTGAAGGGGAGGTCATATTACTAACAATTAATACCAGGTTTCCCCACATCACATATTGCCAGATATATGCTGCTTGTAAGCACTGTAACTTTAGATGTGCTATTAGCAAATAAGGCAGGGTCAGTTGTCTGACCCTGTAAAAAAGGAATGGGGATCCCTTGCAGCCTGTGTGGGGTGGTCTATGGGGGTGAAAAACAGAGGCATGTCTACACCAGAGTGAAAAGGTGGAAGTTGAGAGGGCCCTAGCTCCTGTCACTTCCATGTGTTCCTGTACAATTGATTGAGATACTGGTCTTGGTCATCCCATACCTTTCTCTGAAAATGCTGTCCAGTGCTTTTCTTATCTTTCCAGAAAACTACCGGTACCAGCATTCCTAGCAAAACACCAATGGCAGAGCATCTCACTTGAGCATTCAGGGGAATGCCTCTCCACATCCCTTCACAACTGGCAAGTAGAGGAGAAAGAACAACTATACAACACAGCATTTGCCATCACAACAAGCATCAGCAGAGACTTCTATAGACCGCATTCAGACAAGAACTTGCTCACCTGTAAACGAGCCGTGGATAGGCTCAAAAAGCAACACTGGAAATACTGCTATACTTTGAAGATCTGGGACATCCTTAGGGGTGGGTTGCCATTGTCGAAGGCCTGTGGACTTGCATGAGGAAAATAATCTGGTTTAGCCCCCTTTTTGAGCCTTTGCTGAACACTGACACCTCCCAGGCAAGAAGGGTAGGACCAATTGGCCACGGGGAAGCAGTGGGGAAGCAATGATGGAAGAAAGAGGTAGGAGGATAAAAATCGGTAAAGGAATCAAGAAGCTGCATATTTTTCAGGTGAGTTCAGATGAGGAGGATGTGGCAGGCCAAGAGATAAGATGAAGGAACGAGGTATTGGCTGTTGAGTGAAAGTGGTACTATGTTGTGAAAGTGCATACCCATGTATTAGTAAGAGCGGTAGTAGGAAGGTCGTGGAGTGAGTAGAAGGGTGCCTGAGGAGTGAAAGAAGGGTGACTGTGGAGTAGTGGTGGAAGAGTGGTAGTAGTGCAGAGGTAGGAGTGGTAGTAGTATGGACATAGGTTTGGTAGTACTGAGGAGGGAGGAGAAGCAGTCGTGTGGAGGAAGGAGGGCTCATAGTTCAGAGGAGGTGGGAGTAGTAGTTCAGAGGAAGGGGACTCAGTAGTGTGGCAGGAGGAGTAAGTGTAGGTGGGAATGGTGAGAGTAGTCAGAAGTAAGATCAAAGGGAGGAGGTAGACCTTAGTGTCCAGAACATTGTAGGCACATTGATGGAAGAACCAGAGAGAGAGAAAAATAACAGTATGTGAAGTAGGAAGGTAAACAGAGAGCGAGAGATAGAAATAAGGAAATAAACAACAGAGCACAGAAGGACCAGAGAGGATGATGACTGGGTTGTTTGTAAGGTACCCTACATTGTTCACTGAGGGAGACAAGATAGTAAGGCAATTTGCCTTTAGGTCACCATGTAAGGTAGAGATATTGTAGATGTGAGGGGTTAGTGATCACTACAACCAATCAGGGGTTCAGGTAAGTTTGTATTAGGGGCCACTGGCCCATTTCTACGTTAGAAAGAAAGAACCACAATAAGGGCAGTTGGAAATCAAAATTAAGAGCCTTGAACCTCATATGGGAATTGGTGTGTTGTTAAATCCACCTTTGACACACATTGACCATGTTCTTTTTATGTTTTATTGCAAAGCATTCATTTTAGTTGACAGCCTTTTCCTGTGATCACAGCATTCTTCATAACTTAGTAGGATGTGTTATCAGATATATGCTGTCAATATCATCGTTATGAAGGCACTTGATGTGAGTGGATCCTTTCCTCACCAAAGAAGGAATAGAATACGGGATTCACGACCTAAGATGTGTTGTCTTTCCCACTGAAAATGTTGATTTCAGACACGCAAGCCCCCGCATGGTTTTGGTGTTGGCCAAAGTTTTAATATTTCCAGTGCACATGTGAAAGAAATAGAAAAGAAGGCGCAAACTATTCTTGTGGTTTTTAGGAGGGAGGCTCTAAGGAGCAGTGTGAGGAAAAACGGGTAAAGTTTAAACCCCAAAATGTAAGCCTTAAAATGTCACTGTCCGCCGACCATTTCAATCAGTGACCTGCAAAATATTGTGAGCGACTTGTGTGGAAGGTTGTACACCCTTATTGGAGAGTGCATGATTGAGTCAAAGTAAAGTGTAAGTATATCTGATGTATTACTGACTTACTCTTCTCATTCTAAAAGGAATCTTGAGCATGGTGGGAGCATTTCTTTGGGAATCAAATTGCCCTCTCCTGGTTTAAGTCAAGGGTAAGTATGAATAATACATAATAACTTGTTTGTAAATTGGAATACTAGCTGGTTAATATCCTTCAGGAGAGAACAGAAAGATAACTGTGCTCTTTGGAAGGATGTCACTACTTAGATGGTGAGTTCTTGTCAAATGAAAATACATATGTTGTTCCATCCCACTTCAAAAACATATCCTGACTCAGCTGTACATTATTAAACTATTACTGTGTTGAGGATGCCAATTTCTTTTGGAAGGCTAACATCTTAGATTAGTGGTTTCTCAGCAACACCTGGTGTTCTGCAGTATTGCTTCAGCAGTGAATGTTATTAGAGGATTTAAAAGATTAAAAGGTCTCATTGCCATGTTCATGCGATCTCAACAGAGAAATGATTTATTCCAGGGATATGAACATTGGCTATATTTACTGAAAATTGTAGCTGTGCACATCTGGGGAGTGGGCAGCCAGCTTACTTGTTATATCAAAATGGTGCAGCTGTATCATATATTTCAGTGACACCCTAGGGTGCAAGTTGGACATTTAAATCATAATGAATGAATGCACATTCTGTATCCACTTTTCTCGCCATTTGTCCTTCCAAATCGTTTGGCTGTCACCTGAAACTTTGTGAATGCATAAATATCTATTATGTATCCACTCAAAATTGGATAATGTTTGTGTACCATAATATGCATAATGATTTGATTAATTTCCCTGGCTGCAGATTTTATATTGCATCTCTGTCCGTTCATCCAAGTACCCTGTCTGGCTACCAATGATATAAAACATTAACACATTTTTCTAGCTCTGCAGAAGATGTGTATATTCTGTAAGGTCTAAATTAAAACAGTTTTACCACAAATCAGCTGCACTGAATGCAGTTACCAATGCTCTGAATTGTGTATACAAAATGCCTATTAATTTAGGAGTTTTTAGATAAGTTTAATTTGAAATTAAAACAATGTTCTATCATCTATGTGAGTGAACCTGAACTATAGCAAAACAAGTTGGATCTATCCAATTTATTGTGAGTAGTGTAACTTAAATTATAAATATCAGTATTCGAATAATATTTGAATATTTCGTGAGTACAGAGGTATAAAATAGTGCAAACGTGTGGTACCTTCCCTGGCTCCAAGAGACCAACCTTTGGGCAACATCTTAAACCTTGCTCCTATGCTGATCCATTACAGCTAATCCCTTCTCTTGGAAAGAGAGCTCTTAAAATCTGGATGAATGAAGAATGGCTGTTTTCCCCTTGTCCCATCATTTCGCTGTGGCAGAAGTAAATAATTTCCCTTTAGACCCTTACATACCAAGAGGCCAGAGAGACTGTAAGTTTCAGATTGCAGCCTAGTCTGTCATATGTCCATCCCCAAACCCTGGCCTGTCACATCCAACACCCTGCTCTTCACCATCCTGTGGCCGTCTCACCGCCCCATTCCTTTTTTTAGGCCAATGTGCTGCATATTATTATTATTATTATTATTATTATTATTATTATTATTATTATTTATTTATTTATTTATTTATTTTTTTCCTTTTTGGAAAGAATCCCCACTCGAGTTTCCATTTGTTCCTGCTCCTCATATCTTTGTGAAGAATCCCCTGCAGGGTTGCAGCATCACTCTGATACCGAAGGCCTGGTGCTGCACCAAAACCTGATGAGTTATGGCAGTTAGTAAAGTGGGTTTGGGTTCATTTCGTACTGCGTGAGAAGAGTTGGGGGGCTTGTAGGAGAAAGCAGGATAGACATCTGGGTGAAAGGAGCAGGGAATCTGGCATCTGCCCCGACTAATCACCTGAAAAATGCCAGGAAATTGCCAAGCCCTTTCCTTGATGGGCAAAGAACACAGCCGGCCACTACACCTTGCATCTGAGCATGTTAGAGTAAGATTTGAGTCATCTCTCGGCCTGCTAACCAACATGCTAAGGAATGTGAAATGGGTGACTGCAGTCCTCAAATGTAAAGCTGCACTTTCACTGAACCTTACGTTCTTGCCTCCCATAAGTCCTAGCAGCTTATGGTAATGTCTGAATTAAAATGACATTGGGAGTCAGTGAAATTGAACCTTTCTGTAAATGGGCAGGAGTAGAAGTGGAGGGTTTCAAGTTGTTTTGCCTTGCTAGATCTACTCCTGCCTTCCCTCGACTAACCTACGCCCTATAAGATCTTCTACCACCTTACACTACACACACAAACCCCCCACAGAAGGCCACCACAGGCCTAGCCGTTAGCACATCCAACTTACCAAACCACCACTAATTCTCATTAGCCCTGTTGCTCTCTACCACTTCAGTGGCTACCCAGACCAAAAACATTGTAGTCTATCAAATCTTGGGCTCTTACCTATAGATAACCTACTCCCAAGCTTCTTCCGCCAAGTTGACAGAAAGCAGATTGTCACTCAAGAGCCGGGTGCATCTGACCTGCACCCATCAACATCACATGTTTTGAATCTACCTTTCCCACTGTTCCAGTAATGAACCCCACCCTGTTTTCTCTTACCAGGCAAAAACAATCAGGCCACCAATAGGCCACCAACAGTGGAAGAAAAGCACTATACAAGACCACTTACATTGCATTAGATAAAACTGTTGTAAAAGGAATAAAGAGATAATTTCTCAGTGTTTAGAAGCACCATTCACACTACTTATGCAGTATAAGATTTTTAGTTACTAAACCATACACATTTTACTCACCAGTGGAGCAAATTCCAATTATGTAAAATATCCATCCACTTTTGTATGATGCTATGTTTTGTGTTTGGTGATGTTGTGTGATGTGATAGTGTGTTGCAAAGAGATATGCAAATACTAGCCTCTAGTGTTAAATAGGCAAGAAAAAACATTACACTAATTTGGAAAGATTCACAAATAGATGACAGAACAGGATGAGAGAGCGTAGCGCTCCTCGAATTGTATTGCTACACCTTCTAACAAAATCTAAATTCAGATAATGCCAGCCAGCATTATTAAGAGTCAACATTCATATTCAGTAATATTTAATAAAATAAATTACTTTCCATGTTGAATGTCACAATTCTACAACTCTACATGAAATCAGGGCCATCTCTTTGAGGATTGTTATCTGCCAATGTGTGTTCATATTATACATAATGCATATTCGGTGAAAAAAGGACGTTATAGTTAAGTTGCACTAATAGAAACCTATGCAATTCAGTGAAAAAACATTGTTAAAGGGAGGTGGTTACAGGTAAAACCGAAAACCCCCAGAAATTCACCAGATATGGTAAGCGAAGCAACCCTAACGCATGCCACCACCGTGCACTGCTAGGACTAACGTGCAGGACATCAAAGGTGACATCACAAATGATGACATCACTTATGATCTCTTATGACATCACTGATGACACTGATTTTCATGAAAAGTCCCTACAAGGGGCTGTGTTTACATTGTTGGTAGCAAGATGTCAGGGGTGATTGGGAGACCTCTCATGAACTACTACTTAATGTATGAAAACATTTACTGATCTAAACAAAACATATACAGGCCGATTCATGGAATAATTGTGCACCAAAATGAGTGGCACAAGCGTGAAAAAGCCAGCGCACACGTGCGATTCGCATGCAAGTGATTCATGGAAGGCTCTGCGCGTGGCTTTCCTGGGAGCTGTGCCAAATCTGCGGTTACCCTAAACGTCACTGCGACTATCCAAACGCTGCGTGCAACACGCACAGCGAAAGCACACAACTCCTAGCGCACACACCTAAAAAGGGAGTGGAACATGCGGAATGGGGAACAACCCATGACAATGTGGTCATAATGGGTGAAGCACCGCTGGGAAATACACACAAGGCCCACACGCTCGCAAACAACACATTTGCATGGAATTGAATAGGGAAAACCTGTGCACGCCAAAAGACACGCACACGCGTAAATACGTCTGCCACACAAAAGCAGGCGGAAGCGCCCCAGCGCAGTATAAAAGTGCCCGCAAACAACAAACAAGCATATACAGCTACGATAAATGCCCGATTGCTCGCAGCTGTGATCGTGCAACACAGCAGGAGGAGAATAGCTAGGCCCCACATTTTGTTGCCCAGTACCAGCCTTTTTGGGATGCCTGATGACCAGGTATTTGGCAGGTATAGGTTTCAACCTCATATCATCCTAGACCTGGTCACTGAGTGGGAGGATGACCTCACATCACCCACCTTGTGCTCCCAAGCACTGAGCCCCTTGGAAAGCTGCTCAATGTTCTGCATTTTTTGGCCGCTGGGTCATTTCAGCAGACAACTGCCATAGTCGGGGGCATCTCACAGCCCACGTATTCACGCTGCCTATACCAGGTGCTGGAAATCATGACTGTGCGCCCCTCAGTCCGCAGGAACATATACATACCGAGAACACCCACAGAAAGTCCGGCCATGGTCCAGGACTTTTACAGGGTGGCACACTTCCCCAAAGTGCTCCGTGCCATAGATAGCACCTATGTGGCCCTACGTCCACCTAGGTCCACTGAGAACATCTACCACAACTGCAAGCACTGACATTCCATCAACGTGAAGGTTGTATGCGATGCCAAGGGAATCATCACCTCTGTCTATGCAAACTATCCAGGGTCCACCCATGGCAGTTTCATATACAGAATGTCTGATCTGAGCCGGGACCTGGAAGCTGAGAAGCATGGCAACCCATGTCTCATTGGTGAGTACAAATGCCTGTGCATATGCCTGTATGTCACACACAGACAAATACACCAGCCCAACTAATGACAACCATTATCACATCCCCAGGGGACAGTGCCTATCATCTGAGCACCTACATGATGACACCAATACGGAACTCCACCACAACACCCCAGGTAAGATACAACGCAGCCCATATTGCAACCAGGGCCATAGGGGAGCGCACAAGCCATGCTTCCACTCCCCTGACCGCTCTGGCGGGCAGCTACCATATGCACCCCCAGTAGTGTGCAGGATCATTGTGGCAGCATGTGTCCTGCACAATGTTGCAACACAGCAGGGCGTACCGGTGCACATGGTGGTGCCCCACACCCCAACCACAAGCACAGGTGCTGCACATGGAAGGGGAAAGGGAACGTGGCGAGGCAGCCCGTATCCAGCTTGTGGCCACATTCTTCACCTAAACTCCCACCCCTGCGGAGTGCACACAGGCCTGGCACATACCAGGTGACAATCGATGATGACAAAGGGACAGTCAACTGTCACAACCTTACCACCCTGAGAATGTGTCCATGGAAGTGCTACATTGTGTGCATCCCTAGCTACTTAAACATAACCAATCCCATATGACCAAAAGGAATACATGAAAGGTAAATATCCCACCACCCCCCTGCAAAACAGGGCATGAAAATACTTGTATGTCACTTAAACCCTCCCAACCCCCACGACCCCCATCCGCCACACCATTCCATGGCATGCAACGGCAAAACAGCAAACCAAATGCACAACATATGACACAATCGTCATGAAGTGGCACGTGAGAAATGTAAACAGGCATGAGACAATTACATCTGACATGGAATCTGAGTAAATGACTGATCAAAACCTCCCACCCATAAAAAGTGTGGCACAAATGCATGCCACCAGTGATACAAGCAACAAAAGAGCAAAAGCCTGTTTCCATTCACATCGGGCAATACACATTTGCCAATAGAAACACTGTGTGCTGCGTGTGTGTCCCCTGCAACACACCGCTCACCAGACAGCACAGTGAGTGTGCTTTACATTGGTGAAACCCCTTGAGCATCCTGAAAAATAAGTACAATCAACCAAAAGCACCCTGTGATGCATGTACACGATCAAGGAATAGCACTGCAGGGACACAGCATGCCTGAGAAGGCATTCTGGGTGCACGTTGTTGTGGGGGTGTGTTGTCTAAGTGTTTCTGTCAGTAGGGACCTGTACTGAATACATGCATGTGAAATGAACTGACCCTCAGTGTACTGTAAACATCACATGTGAACATTGCCCTCATGGAGACCCTACTGTGTTAAACCACACCAATTCCCTGACACCTCAAAAGCAAACCCAACACAGGATCATCCATTGACCAGTATAACATATCATGTACAGAGTACCCCAGATCGACAATGTCAGACAGTGACCAATCACTGTAGCCCAAGTCTCCCAATATGACATTGTCACCACACGGACCACTCCCCATCGTCAGTGTGTGTTTCACAGCCAAAGGCTGCACTGTTCTGCCTACAGCGGGAAGTGCATCAACAACATAGACAGGCAAGTCATGAAAAACAACACAAGTAACATGATGAAATGCACAGTCAACAAAATACTCACCAAAATGAAGTACAGACATGCATTGGAGAAACCATCCGGAATCCACACTAGATGTGTATACACAAGTAGGACTGCAGACTGGCCACAGATATGATGGAAGCCCAATGCCTCTGTGTAAGATGCTGTCACACCGAGCCATCCTTGCGAGCCCATGGAAAGGGAAAGCAGGAGTGACATATGTGCCAGGACCCAAAGCAACAAACACATACACGAGACAAGCCTGAATGGGCCCAGCTGGAAAACACAGTGGATGCTTTAAAAATCCACAAAGCACCACACTGTCACATGAATACACAGAAATCCTTCATGGGCTCAACACCTGCATGGCCCGACCTCTGTGAGAGGTAAGTCGTCGTCGTCATCACCCTCTGGATGTAAATCAGAAGGTGGATGTGGCACAGTTGCCTGACCACGCCTATCCACAGCAAGTACATCCATGGCAGCAAGCATGTGGGTATGGTTACCCCGGTCCTACGTGGCTATGGCACGTATGTCTGCATGCAGCACATCACGTGATACACGTGCTTCCTCCTGCAAGGTCTCACGTGTATGACGGAGTTCTGCCTGCATGGCCTTACATGACATACGGAGCACCTCCCAGCTTGCATGGAGTTCAGCCGAGATGGTGTTTTCAAGCTGCTCCATCCTCTCTTCTGATCGTGTCCTCTGGGTCATCATGAGCACACCCAGAGTAGATCTGAGGGATTGGTGTTCTTCCCTCAGGGCCTCCCATGTGTGGCTCTGCCTCACCAGCAAGTGCTTCATGCAGAGCAACAATTTCAGCCCGGCGTGCCCTTTTGGAGGCCGCCATGTCCAGCCTGAGTGAGTGGCACGTGGACTGCGTTGCCTGCTGCTGGAGCTGCACCTGCCTCTCAGGGGTGAGGATGGAACGGGCCACACTTTCCATGCCTTGAGCCATCATTTCAACTGCTCCCCCCTGTTGCTGTGTTATGGCATATATGGCATGCTCCCACTCAGTGGTCCCCAGTGGTGCACGGCCACCACAAGGATCCGTAGTCCTTGCTGGTTTGGCACTGCCCGCGGCTGCAGGACTGCATCTCTCCGTCAACCTGATGCCCCAGGAACAGGAGCCACTGGTGTGGAGTATGACCGTGTGCCCATAACCACCATAGGCAGACGTTCCAACACTGCCTGGCCCCTTGAGGGCACTACTCTCACTGCAGGTATCACGGACAGAAGATCACTGCAGCATCACTCACCGGTGACCACATGTCATGGTGCACATCCAACTCAACATTGTGGTCAGAGAGTTCATCAGAGCTTGACTCATAGGCAGCCCTGGACACGATGGCCTGCAGCAAAAATGGGTTTTCGTGGTCTTCCATCCCACGACCACCACTGGTGCTAGGTTAGTGACTTAAACCCACCACTGTGTCTGGAATCACATCCTCGTCCTATGCCTCCAGTGCCGCATCACCTGTAACTTAAACAAAAGAAACATGAGCACACATGTCAGCAGCACATACAACACACAGACATCACAACATCAACAGCTAACACATGAAGCAGACATGTCACACACAACTCAAACTCCGACATGCATCCAGTGGCATTGCAATGTATGGGTTTCCCAAAAGCAGAAATGGATGTGTGTAAAATGTGAAGCCTACACATGAACTGCACGTTGCATATCACCTGCATCACACACAACCTCTGGCAGGCACAGATCCAAGGCAGAAATGAGAGATGTGGCATAAGCATGGCAGAACACCTAAATAGCTACAGCTGCACGTGAAACCAAACACACCATGACACATGTAATATGCATGTTGACATGCAGCACTCAACAACCATCACCAATACAGAGTACATGTGTCACAGGATGCACCTACACTAGAGCATTTCATTACAGTGAACAGATGAACATGTGAACATACATGCCAGGTCAGTTTGACATAGCAGCATTGCGTAGGCATGTCAAAGGCCAGAACATGGTTCAGAAGTGGTTGTGTGCAGTTCATTGCATATGTGCCACCTCAACTTCCAACATTAACACATACATAGTGATGTCAATCTCTTAACATGACGGCAGTGTATGGGTAAGTGCAGCCATCATGTGCAAAGTGCATGCACTGGGTTGCATGGATACAGTGAACCTCCGCCCTTTGGGGAATTGCAGGGAGGCAGTGCATGGCAATGAAAGGTTGACCAGAGAACAGTGCATTGGCAGACAGTGTTGGCATGCATCAATTGCATCTCGTCAGTCAAATGACACTACAGCAGATGCGAAGTGGACATAATGCAGGTCACATGAGGAAGCATCAGTAGTACAACCATGCATGCTGAAGCCATGACAGCAGTTGAATTGAGGCAGGGGGCCTGTAACAGGGTGAGGCCTGTGCATGACACAGACGAGGAGGCCCTAAACATGTGCGTGATGAGGGACTGACCCAGAGTGAGCATTGAATGGATGACCAAATACCATGACACTTAAATAATCCTGGAGACGTACCACGATAATCAGCCTGTCAAGGACCCATAGGGGCATACATGGAATGCAAATCGAGCATGAATGGCCACTCATGCCCATGGGGAGCCACTGCCATCTGCACAGTCCAAGTGATACACACTGCACCAAGGATAAAGTATGTACACCACGGTACATGTTTTGCAGGTCTACAGAGGGACGTGTGCATGTACACAGGAATGGGGAACAGGCAAAAGCAGGAGTCCAACATGTTACTCACCAGTGCCGTGCTGAAATTGAGTTGCAGGGGGTTTGAGAGGCAAGGGAGCATGCCCGTGAGGAGGACCACCTTGCAGGCTGTACACACATACACGGCACCCATGTGATCAGATAGGCTGAGTGCTGAGTGCAACAACACCACAGGACACATGCAGACATGTGAGTGAGCAGGAACATGATATGACATGAAATGATAATTAATTCATGTCGCGCTCGTACACAGGTTTTGAGAGTGCAAGTGCATAGGGAGTGAAAGGGGATACAAATTGTAGAGTGCAGAGCATAAGAGAGGACAAGATAACTAATAAGTAAATGAACAAAAAACACATGGTGATCCAAAACAGTGGAAGTGCAGCCTGTGAGTGGCCAAGTGCAAGGTTAGTCAGAAAGGGAGTATCTGATAAGTGCAGAAGAAGGGGGCGGGGGCCTGTATGGATACATATACAGGCCCCAGTGCGAGGGGTGGTCAGGAGGCAGTGCAGGAGGGTGGCAGGGTGAGCAGGTACCTGGGCCCAAAGGGCAGAAGGTGGCCAGGTGCAACATTGCTGAGAGAAAAATCAGGTCAGCAGGGGAGAAGAGGGGCAAAGCAGGGGCGAAGAGGAAGGTCTTGAGGAGCTTCCGGAACCATAGATGGTTCTTCTCAAGTTTCAAGGTGGCAGGTAGGCAGTTCCAGAGGGAGGCCCCGCAGAAGATAAGGATCTACCAGCAGCTTGTTCCTTTGAAACTGGCTGACTGTTTTTACGGAGAGAATGGTCAGCCTGACACGTGTTTTGAGTCAAACCCGGCTCTTCATCTGAGGCTGATAAATATTAGATATAAATTGCACATGTTGCAACAGAAAATAAGACAAAATAAACATTCATGGTTGCCATGACAACAGATACAAAAAGGCACAGGGGGCAGTAGGTCAACCAAGGCAATTCAAAATTCCAGTTGAACAGCAGGTTCCAAATTAAAATAGTACAGCCAACAAATTAAGCAACAAAAGTGAAGTTCCATTGATTAAATGGTTCGAAGGAAGGGGGGATTGAAAAGAAAAACAAGGAGGGGGAAGGGAGAAAAAAATACAACAATTTATTAGTAAGATATAAGGATGCGCAAGCAGTGTCATTTAGTGCCAAGTGCCAGAGGATGTGGAACAATTTAAAGGTACCTTGTTTGGAGGAAGATGGATACAGGACATAAAGGCATACATTTCCAATGTGTTTCAGAAAAGAAGAGAGAGAAGGAAAAGTCAATTAGAAGGGAGCACTAAGCCCCAATTCATAGAGTGCTAAAAATACACGTAAAAATTGCAATTGTAAATTTTGATAGCAAGGAAACCATACCTCTAAAGCTTTGCAATTGCGGCAAGGAGAACTATAAAGAAGAAAGGTAAAACGTAGTCGTTATTAGCCAAAGTAATTGGATAAGACCAAGTAAGTCCCAATTAACCCACACACAATGCCAGTTAGATGAAGGTAGATAACGATAACCAAGAGTGAATCCATGGCATGAACCCAATTAATTACAAGAAGGTATAAATGATCATTCAACCAAAGAGCCACTAATTGATTCGTAAAGAGTTTAACTAATGTGCTAATGGAAAGAGTAACAGTGGCTCAATGCAACTTAACAATGTTAACTGATGCTATATATTAATAAGGGCTGCAGCAACAAGGTGCCGCGAACGAACGCGACTGCTGAAGGCAGTGGCAGATTGTGCAGAAGCCGAGGGGTTGTGGTGAAACTACCTTACCTGGGCGTATGCAAACGGACAGGAACAAATGGCTCAGATGTGGGACGCGGGAGCACGGAGTCAATAAAAAACGAATCCCAACAATTAGAAAAGGGACTACACTTAACCCAGACAAAACCAGGCGAAAGCACGGGCGCCATTTTGAACTAGTAGAAAAGAAAAGAGAAGCATGTAAGGTATGCTTATTTTTTTTGGGATCATGGACCCTATTGGAAATTACAGGTAAATCGTTGGATCTTCTGTGGATTTTCTTATTTTTTTTCCCATGAAGTAATGTTTTATTTTTTATTTTTATTCCTTGTGGATATGTAGAAGTTCTTTTGGACGATGGACCATTTTTTCTTTTTCATTTTATCATGGATTTCTTTTCACTTTCTGATTTTGTATTCATTTACATTTTCATTATTTGTTTATTCATGGCCATGATTCTTTTCCATTTTGTCATATTTATTTTATTTATAATTAATTTCATTCATGGCCAGTGTTGGTATGGTCTGCTATTATTTTCTTGATGCATGTGTCAGTTCTCATTGGCAAAGTCATGTGTCACTGCTGTGTGCCTATGTTGCACATGTCTCGGGGTGCATGCACGTGTGCTTCTGTGATTGACGTGGGATGGAGCATGTGCTGGGGAGTGGCAACAATGGTTGGTCATGGATTTGCATTGTGGGGGTTTGATATGGGGTTGCATTTGGGTGTGCACACGATGCTGGGGTCTGCGATGCCATCACTGGCGTGGGGGGACATGAGTCGGGGCCTGCTGGCAGGTTGCCGTCACTGGTGGGGGTGTGGGGACATGAGTCAGGGCTTGCTGACAGGTTTCCGTCACTGGTGGGGATGGGGGACATGAGTCGGGGCCTGATGGCAGTTTGCCGTCCTGGTGTAGGTGGGGCGACATGAGTCAGAGGCTGCTGGCAGGTTGCCGTCACTGGTGGGGGTGGGGGGACATGAGTCGGGCCTGCTGGCAGGTTGCTGTCGTTGGGGGGCTCTGTTGTGGTGTGGGCTGCCTCCTGGCATGCTCACTGGTGATGGGGGGCTTCCTTTTTGTGTGGGCTGCCTGCTGGCATGCTCACAGGTGATGGGGGCTTTGTTGTTGTGTGGGCTGCCTTCTGGCATGCTCACTGGTGATGGGGGGCTCCGTTGTGTTGTGGGCTGCCTGCTGGCATGCTCACTGGTGATGGGGGGCTCTGTTCTGGTGTGGGCTGCCTGCTGGCATGCTCACTGGTGATGGGGGGCTTCCTTTGTGGTGTGGACTGCCTGCTGGCATGCTCACTGGTGATGGGGGGCTCGGTTGTGGTGTGAGCTGCCTGCTGGCATGCTCACTGATGATGGGGGGCTCCATTCTGGTGTGGGCTGCTTGTGAGGTGCATTTGTGGGTGATCCAAGCACGTGCAGCCTTTTTCACATGATTTGGCTGGCACGAGTGGGGTACGCATATTACGGGGTTGCGCGAAGAGTTTTACATGCGATTGAGCTGGCGCGAGCAGGGTACGCGTATTCTGGGGGTGCGCGTGGAGTTTTACACATGATTGGGCTGGCACGAGTGGGGTACCCATATTCTGGAGGTGCGTGTGGAGTTGTACATGCAATTTGGCTGGCGCAAGCGGGGTAAGTGTATTCTGAGGGGTGCGCGAGGAATGCCTACCCTGCTCACACCCAACAAATCGCGTGTAAAACTCCTCACGCACCTCTCGGAATACGCATACCCCACTCTGGTCAGCCAAATCGCGTGTAAAAATTCCTTGCGCACCCCTTGGAATACATGTAACCATATTCCGAGGGGTGCGCAAGGAGTTTTACACGTGATTTGGCTGGCGCGAGCACGGTACGCAAGCGTTTTTAGCGCAATTTAATTGTTAGGAGGCTGTATGCTGGGTCACTGGCCTTTGCGCCATGTTGTGGATTTGTGCGGCTGTTTTTGCCCCAAGGGGCGGTGTTAGGGGTGTAACTGGCGCTGCTGGATGGTCGCTGCGTAAGGGCTGGATTAGGATGGAGTAATCCATGAATACGCGTTGCGTGGAAATGGGATTTAACACACACGGCTGGCGCACGCTCCCTCTCTGAGCCAGCTGCATGCGCTGGATTCTATGAATTACCCCCTCTATTGGAATGTTGTTGTTAATACAGGAACCTAATAATACATACACATAGGGAATGGGTGCAGCATTGAAGGCACGCCCCTGCACACTCACACCAGAAGAAATACAGCCCACTAGGGAAAAAGGGCAAGAAAATCTTGCAAGGATAACAAGTATTTACTTCTACAAAATAGAAGTGCTTCAGCAAAGTACTCTGCTGGTGCTGAATGTTCTGAGCTCCGTAGGCATGTGCGGCACATTATGAGCACAAACAATGTCAGTAATGACACCATGATATGAAGTACACTTCTACAATATGGATTGGAGGAGCCCCATCGATGTTAGGCCTGCTCCATATGGGATGCCAGCCATTGGTCTGTGTTCATCTGTCCATTATCGTCCGCGTGGGTGTCACTGGGCTCGTCATCCGTGGTGAAGTTGGCCTAACAATTAATTCACTACTTACACAAACAATTTTATTTTATTGCTGTAACAATGCACCTGGCAGATACAGAGATGGACTAGGCGGGGCGGCGGGGGGGGGGGTGGTTGCCGAGGTCACAGTAACTCACATGGTTCTCTTGCTTACAGACAGATCAGCAACTCCCAATGTCCTCCACCTGAGTTATTTGGGTTCACCACTGCACCTGGCTACACAAATCATGTCACCCATTTCTGAAGGTGCAGTAGCCTTGCCTTCTGATCTTAGTGATCGATCGAGGTGGTGTAAAAGCATTATGGTTGGTAGTCTGGGTTTAGATGGTGCTGTTGCATGTGTGGGTCATGGGATGAAAGCATAGCAAAGCTATATTTCTCATGTGGGTATCGTTGAGGACTGGATGGCCTTGCTACCTGTTCCATTGAATGGTACTGCCAAGAAGTGCTCTGCTCCCTTTTCATGACTTTGCAGGGCACGTTCTTCCCAGGGCGCAAGGGTCTGTAACTTTCTGGACAATGAAGGATGTTGTGGATATCTGGAACCTGGTCAAGGTGGGGGTTGTGTTCGTGCTCATGGAAGGAGTATAATGCTAACACACAAAATGCTATTTTCCACGCTTGGGCTAAATTCTAAGATGGCTGCTGCTTGCCAAGATGGCGTTCACACCCACATCTACCATATAGCTTGCAATGCATGCACTAAGGTGATTGCGCACTTTCCTCTATATGTGACACCCTCGCCCCTGCTCCCTGGATGTTTTCACTTACTGATTATTTCTCATTCGCTATCACCTAGGGGGGTGAGGATACCCTCTCTTCTTAACATTCCCAGTTTTGTTAATCTGAAATTAACAAACTCCCCCGCAGTGTCATTGGCAGTGAAGTTCCAACATATCTCCTCCTCCCCCTCTGCACCCTCTCTAACTTTTCAGCTTCCAGCTATGGTGGCGACCGGTCCTTTGGAACTCATGCTCTGCAAACATCTCAGAAATTTGCTATCGATTGGGCATATTCCTCTGGGGCACATGTCATGTAAATACAACCCCCATCCCCTGCTAAATCAACTCAGTGCTCAGTGTAATTTTCGGGGTGTGCTGTCGTGATTGTGCCACAGGTGTGTAATGGATGATGAATCTCTATCATAGGTTTGTTTGGGTCATCTGTCTGGGTTCCGCTCTGTGTGGTACTTCGAGGTGCTTTGGGTGTTACTGCAATTGAGACCATCATCATTGCGCTATTCAGCTATGCTTTTGCACAACATTGGAGTCCCATTTGGCACATGAAAAAGATGCCCAAGATGAAGATGATGACTGGCACTAGCATGTTCACAATCACCTCCAGCTAGGATGGAGCCCAAGAGAACGTCAGATTAAATCAATCTTCACTCTGTATCCCAGCTTCTTTCTTCATGCGCACTCCTAGGTTATGTACAGCTTCAATTACCTGTGAAAAGGAGCCATTTTCAGAATCTTTGGAGGCTCGAATGTGCAACAGGAATCCCTGATTCTTTTGCGCACTCCTCCTTCCGTTGCAGAAAGCATATGTAGGACATAACGGTTCTACATCGTCATCCATCTCAGGGTGCGGAGTTCCACCTTTATGACGTTGAACCCTTGCTCAGTATCATTAGCCAGCTGTATCAGTACCCAGCGGACAATTGCAGACATTTAGCGTTGGCCACAACTTGGACACCGGGTAGTAACAATGGGGAGAAGTAAGTCTCTGCTTTGCTGAAGAGCCTGCATATGTCTCGTATTTCATCAAGCAAGTTTGATGAGTCTTTGAGCAGATAGTTTGCTCTCTTCTGCCTTCGCAGTGTTGTGCCTTTTTCTTTCCCATGGGGGGTGTGGAACTCTGGTGCTGGCAATGAGTTTCTTGTTTCTTCTTCAGAGATTGGAAAGGTGGTAGGGGCAAAAGTCTATGTTGCCACCCACTTGCAAATGTACTTCTGGGATCACAAGCAGAGATGAGTGCAGCATGGGCAGCAAACAATAGCCCCTTCATGATGGTGGGAGGTGCAAGTATGCTTGTTGGGTGCACACCCAATAGTAATCCATCACTGCTGCTGTGCCTTTCTCGAGATCAGGAATGAGCAGAGTCTTATTGCAATGTTCGTTGGACCCTACAGATATTGTTCCGGCACTATAAAATAAAAGTTCTTATGTTTCTTCTCTGTGCACCTTCACCGCTTTCTCCATTGCTTCAATCCATGTTATTTTTGTGATGTGTTCAGTCCAGAACAGTGCACATGCTGCTTCCACATGGTCCAGAACCCCTTCTTTGAATCCCATTAGACCCTCTGCCATGCAGTTGACTGTTGTTTCCTTCCATTTGTTGTTGGTGTATTACAGTCCTTGCATCAACAGGTAGGGTCTTTTCAGCCATTGTCGCATTGCAGGAGATCTGGATCAACAAGTTCTAGCCTCACATTGTGTGCCTGGAAAGTGCCCCTGAGTGTACATAGCGCAACATGTACTAGGAATTGTGCCTCTAGAATTGGTACTTCCGGTGGAAGTAAGACTTTGGGCGCCCCCTGCCGCATGCGGTTTGAACAAACACACATAACAAATGACATTCACTTTGTTCGTCCCAACCAAGCTCATGTCTGTGTACCAACTATTAGACAGTTCTCGGTGACACACACATTCTATAGCGTCAAGACAAAGCCCCTATTGGGCATCATGTTTTGCCCTTCGTGCTTTTCTCTTCATATATTTGGGTGCACCTATATATCCATTAATAATACTACAAATATTATTTACATAAGGAATGTTTGTGTTGTGAAAAGCATTAGAAATCTTGAAAACAGTATGCACCCATCAATATATTCTAGCAATCCAGTGTGAAGGGGTACATTTTTATCATGTCCAGAGTTGTTGACATGTTGATGCGTAAAGCTGGGTTTTGGGAAAATGGATATTTCCCATCTGTGAAGGTACAGTGAGCAAAAAGCAATGGCTGCGAACTCTCAATGTGGTTAATAACCACTGAACAGGTTATCATGCCTTGTTTCTTTCGAGAGAGGGGTGTCTGCTACCTTTTTTGTATATTTGAAAAAGCACTGGTTTATGGCATCTTCATGTGTCTCACTGAATGAATGAAGAATGAGATTGGACTTCGGTCCAATCTATAATTTTTAAAAAGTATATATTTACTATAAAGTCACACACTTTGAGAAGGTACTGAACATCAACTGAATTATTGTGATTTTTGCATTAATTGCTTTGGGATTTTGTTCTATATCCCATAGGAGTGCATATAGAGGTTACCTGCTGGTATACAACAGGTCTTGCTCTTTGGTTTATTGTTGCAAGCCCCAAGTGGCCTTGGGGCTATTTTCCTCTTAGCACCTGAAGTAAATTGACTATTACAGAACACTGATGTAGTAAATATGGACATTGAATTTTGCTAATTGCTAATATGCAGTAGTGCCCCTCATACCCCATTTCTGCTATAGTGTACTGGGGACCCATCCCCCCTCCTAACGCCCCTTCTCTTCCACTGCAAAGTCTGGCGTGTGCTGTTGTAGTGACATATGCCGAGTCAGAATAGATGGTCGTGTGGCACCCCTGTGAGGATTGTAGCTCTTCAATAAGTGCAATGAGTTCCACTGCCTTTGTTGAAATAATGCATTGGTAGTCTTTTTAGAATTAATGTCTCGTATTCACCATCCACTAAGCGCACCACTGCTGAGCCCGTATGTCTGAAGCCTGTGTCTTTGTCAATTGTGGCTGATCCATCAACAAAGAGGACCTCCCTCCTTTCAAGTGGCCTGTCCTTTGCCTTGGGAATGCCATCCTCCTCCTCCATCATACGTTAGACAGTCGTGTCTGGCCAAATCCTCATCAGTGCACATTTCAGTTATGAATGTCATGGAGTTCACTGTTTTACATTGCACAATGTGTATATTTTTGCTGGAGAGGATGATCTCATATGCAGATGCTCTTTGAGTAGATGGATTAGATTTTGACCCTTCCAAAATGGCAAAAATGGCATGTTCCAAATAGAGTGTAATTGAGCAACCATCACAATTGTGGAACTTTTCTCAATGTCAAATTCTGCTGCCACAATTGCCTGCTCACAAGCGAACTGCCCTTGCATTACTGAGTCAAGGGTGCCGCTGCCATAGGCCAATGGTTGGTGGCATATTATGATTTTCTGTGTCAATATGACAGTCATGTGCTGGCCGTTAGAGTGTGAGAACAAGTACAATTCCTGTGTATAAGCAGGGATCGCTAACACTGGCTTTTGAAATCACTTTTTTGAGTTCATTGAAATTCTGTAGCATTTTGTCAGTCCACACTATTCTGTTGTCAGTCCTTTCTGCTTCTTGGATGCCATGTAAAAACGGCCTGGTGTATGCTGCATAGTCAAGAATACATGCCCTGCAATAAATGCATTGTCCTAGGAACTTTTGTATTTCTATTACTGTCGTGGGCTGTGGGGTGGTGCGCACAGAGGTATAAGACCTCTTGTAGACAGTATTGTAGTTTTGTCTTGCCAACAGTGTATCCCTTGCAAGCCAGGATCTCTTAGAGTGTAGTTGAGTTTTGTCTGCAATGTTGCTCAGTGTTGCCGCATACCCGCAGTCAGTCCACGTATTAGATGATCGTGCTGGACACTTGTATGTTGCCTAAATCTGCGTGGAGTATTATGTTGAAAATGCTGGGGCTCTCACAGTACCATTGAGGTAATCTTGCGTGTTCAAACCCCATCCCCCATTTGTAAAAACAGAGAGGTACTGTGAATCTGGATGCAATGGTATGGAGAAAATGCATTTTTGAGGTCAATCATAGTGAAATGTGCTGCCTCTTTGGGGATGCTACACAAGATCATGACAGAGTTAGGAAGCCCAGGAAACTGTTGCTGCACATCATTTAGGGGGCACAAATCCTGAATCATTCTCCAAACGACCCCCATTGCCTTTTTTACAGGATTTATGGCTGTGTCGCATGGGGAGGTAGATGGTACAATTATCCTTTGATTGAGTAGTGCACTGTTGGTATCCTCAATACCCTCTTCTGTCTCCCTGGAGAGTAGGCATTGTTTCACTCAGGGCAGTACTGCTCCTGGTTTCAGTGTTATGCATTCTGGGTGGTTACCAGACATTTAGTCGAAAACAAATGGTCGACAGGACATTTGGTCGAAACCATTTGGTCGAAAACGAAATGGTCGAATTTCACTTCACTGCCAACAATTTTTTCTAGTGCCTTCTCTAACTCTTTTGGTAAGCCACTTTTGTTGACGAAATAGAAAAGAGGAACTGATCGGTCCCTTTGGTCACCCATCTCCACCCTCCACATCTCCTGAACCTTAATAATGTACTGTGTGTGTCTTCGTCATCACCCATAGTGTTTTGCATGATCAACTGTAAGTCTGGGTGTCGAGGCATGTGTGCTGAAGTGCGCCCCACACCTGTGCTCTAATGTTGTTGAACAGTGTGCTGTCATGCTTTAATCCACACGTCCCCAGCCTGCTCTCCCACTATCACCACTAATACATTTTTCATATCACCTATGGCAAGAGGTACACCCGCAGTCTGTTTTTCAAATGTGTATACCCATTTCTCTGCCCCTGCTGTTAACAGCGGGAGCACTTTTATCAAATTGCTCTTGTCCATCTGTGCCCAGGGTGCATACTGTGCCCTACCCACGCCATTGTGTATCCCAGGCATACTCTCTTCCCTTCCTACTGCTATCCGGCCAAATCCCCTTAGCCTCTCCTCCCACAAACTTTCCAATCAAGAAGTTATTTCCAGCACCTGTTGAGCTTTCTCCTCACTGTCATCCTCAAACTCATTCACAGTGCTCCACCCATCCTCTCTTGGTTGACGGACCGTTGCCAGGGTAGACACATAGGTGGAGTTAGTGTATCCCGTTGCTGGGAGTGCTGCCAATGGATATATCCCCTTTTTTCTGTTCTTGGCCCACCCGCTTTTGCTTGCTTGTCCCCTTCATAAGTGTTCTGTGTCCCTCCTTCATTGGAATTTTCCAGGTCCTCAATCATCTTCCATAAATCTATGATTTCCGTTCTATTCTGTAACTGTTTACCCTTGCACTTTGCTGCTAGAAATGTAGTCAAATGCTCCATAATTCCCTTATTATGGGTGCCATGCCATGGCCATGAGCCGGGCATTCTCCCTCGTGTTTTTGTCACCCACTGCTTGTGGTACTTCTCAATTCTTCCCCATTAAAAGGGTAATGCCTTGTACATGTACTATGAGGGGTCTCCCCTTCCATTGCATCAGTGCATGCACTCTAAAGCGTCCATACACTTCTAATTGTGTGCTGCACATGCTGCAAATGTCAAAAATAAAACATCAATTTGCCGTTTCCTCCTCCCTGTCAGCCCCCGTTACTTTACCTCCCCTCCCCTTCACACTCATCCACTCTCACACTCCATGCACTCAAAGCAACCACAAACCACTATTTTAACACTATGGATTTTCTTTCTATCATTTGGTATTGAATTCTCATCCTGCTCTGACTCCAACCATCAAATCCTGACCTGGTACATGATACAATATGGTATGACTTATCTCTTTTTTATGTTATTTTATGTTTTTTTGTTTAACTCTATGATCTAATGATAATTTCACTGTCATGTAAATTGTCACCAATGTTGTTATGTTTTACATATGATGTATACAGCCTTGACAATGACCAGGGGTCGAAACACGTGTCGGCTGTTGTTTTTTTTTGGAAAATAAACATCATTCAAAATCTCACATGATTTGGACATATGGGCGCTGGAGGAGGGCATGCAAAGAGATCAGAGAGCTTCTTGGTAGTGCCGTCCCACGGAACAGACAGCAAGGCCCTCCTGCCCCCAATGATCCTGACATGAGAAATACATCTTTGCCATGCTTTCATCCCATGACCCCTGCATGCCACAGCACCATCCAAACCCAGACCACCAACAATAAATCATTTACACCCATTGATCAATCACTAAGATTGCGCCTTCAGAAACGGGTTCCACAATATGTGCACCGAGGTGCAGGGTAGCATCGAAATTATAGCCTAAAATTAAGGTGGAGGACCTTGGTAGTTGCTGATCTGTCTGGGAGCGAGTGAAGTATGTGAGTTAGTGTAACCTCGGCTCTCCCCCCCGAGCCCATCACTGTTTCTGCCAGGTGCATTGTTACAACGATAAAATAAAAAAGTTTTGTGCAAGTATTTAATTAATTGTTAGGCCAACTTCACCGCAGATGACGAGCCTAGTGACTCCCATGTGGACAAAAATGGACAGATGAACACAGACCAAAGGCCTGGCATCCCATATGGAGCAGGCCCTACATGTACAGGGCTCCTCCAATCCGTATTGTAGAAGTGTACTATATATTATTGCGTCATTATTGATGTTTTTTGTGCTTACAATGTGCTGCACATGCCTACGAAGCTCAGAACATTCGGTGGGAGCAGAGTTATTTGCCGCTACACTTCTATTTTGTAGAAATAAATACTAGTTATCCTTGCAAGAGTGTCTCTTGTGCCTTTTTCCCTAGTGGGCTGTAATGTTTCTGGTGTGAGCGTACAGGGGTGTGCCTTCATTTGGTGACCCCAACATGATCCCAGTGACCCCTGTACTGACAGAGGCTGCCAGGCCACTTCTGCAAAGGGGCCGAACCCACCTGCAGTGACCAGTCGCAGATGTGTCAATCCCAAGGGTGGGCAGGAGCTGTTTTTACAGAATTCCTATCTGCTGTTTGAAGCGAGGCGCAGCTCCGGGGAGAGTGCAGGCCATTGTGGCACCCCATGGCGAAGGAGTTTGGGTGAACATGATTATGTGCGTATTCCCTTGCAAGTGATAACAAGTAGGGGAGGGATATATGGGAAGGAGTGTGGGTTCAGAGCAAGTGGAGAACAAGGTTGCTTCTATGGTGTGGGTGTGATTTGTTGCTTTGATTATTATTCCTTTTTAAGGAGAACATTATGGAAAGGGAACAGGAGTGTAGGAAGCCTCCCCGAGTGAGGGGAGAAGGTGGTACCACTTTTATTGTGTAACGGAGGAAAATTAAATAAAAAGGAGCCTTGCATAATTAGGTGTCTTGGGTATTGTAGTAGTTGTTCTTTTAGCTTGTTATTTTAGCTTATTGTTTTAGTGTTTTGTAAGTTTCTTTTGTGTAGGGTGAAGATAGTGTTATCATTTCAGTATACACAGGATATATAATTTAGATTTCTAAATTCCTGTTATATTTTGGTCATATCGTGTACTGACTGATGGAATATCTCGCAAACCATGCTTAAGATTGGTGTTTATGTATCAAGGGTACATTTCTTAAGATCATATACCAGTGCATATTGAATATGGAAGGACATCAATTGCCAATTTGCTTATTGCAACTTATATTTTCTTTCTATCATTTGGTATTGAATTCTCATCCTGCTCTGACTCCAACCATCAAATCCTGACCTGGTACATGATACAATATGGTATGACTTATCTCTTTTTTATGTTTTTTATGTTTTTTTGTTTAACTCTATGATCTAATGATAATTTCACTGTCATGTACATTGCCACCAATGTTGTTATGTTTTACATATGATGTATACAGCCTTGACAACGACCAGGGGTCGAAACACGTGTCAGCTGTTGTTCTTTTTGGAAAATAAACATCATTCAAAATGTCACATGATTTGGACATATGCCACGTCTGTTTGAAATAATTTTTGCATTGAAAGGACTGACCTAGAGCGCAAGACATTCCCCCGAAGCTTGATTCTTAATTTTCAATGTTATATACAAACTTTGTGGGAACTTTGAAGGGGTAGTATTTGTTTTGCTGCCAGGATAATCAGAACTAATTTTATAGGCTGGTTTTGGAATAAATCGAGAGTGGTCACTAGTGCACCAACAGGGACTGATCCCACATTTACAATCATTTGCCCATCACAAAAAGTGCTACACTTTTTTTTGTTTTTCCCTTTTGTTTACTTCAACTACTAAAGAATACTTGAATCAATAGTTTATGTGTTCACATAAACTTCTTCAATTCATTTTGAAAGTGTTCAATACAAATCTGATTGCCACTATCAGTCAGATGCACTTCATCTCTTTGAAAAATTTTGACAATATCAAATTTGATATTTTCATTATGAAAAGATGTCATGCCAACATCCCGCAAACAAGCACATACAAATTTGTTCACATTACACCTCAGCTTCTCAATTTGTAGACAAAATAAATTCAAACAGATCCACATTTGTCTTTGAGCTATCAGAGAATTCTTTTTTTTCGAATGTCGGAACAGTTCCATCAACTTTCCAAATGTATCCTTCATGGCAAACTGCCATGAAATTCCAGTAGCATAGCTCAAACTATTGCCTCCACAGTGAACTACAATGATGTCCAGATGCTTCAAGTTAACAATATTCTCACAAAAGGGGAGTAATTCCACCTGCTCCATTCCTCGAACTCCGTACATTGAAACCTGAAATTCATCTAATCCAAGAATCTCAGACAATCCACTCTTCTCAGAATAGACCTTAAACCAATGGATCCAAGAATCACCCACAATCCAGACACTCTGCTTCCTCAAAGTCACAACAAAGATAACATTTGCTAGCCTGTCTTCCTGCACACCACTCGCCACACTCAGGAAACCTGATTGGCTGATCCTGGGTTGTCTGTGGAAATCAATGACTCTCCGCAGTCTCCACAGACCCCTTTCTATGCCAGGCATCCGCAAAGACCCGAATGGCACATGCAGTGTTTGCGGACTACTTGAGTGTCACAAACACTACTTGTAAGTGAAGAGAGTTTGACTCTGACCTCGAACCACAGAAGCCAAATGAATTTGACCCTCCCACTGTGATTGGCACAGGCACCTGATTTTAGAAACAAAGGTCAACACGTGGCAGCCAATGGAGGGAAGAGGGATTAGGTTGAGATTGTGAATAGGATGGAGAAGTTATGAACAGCGTAAAGAGGGTAAAGGGAACACCTAGGTTGGCCAGGAATGGGGAAGCACAGGGTAAAACCTAACATGTTTGAAAATAATCATACATACTCATACAGCCCAACACCTGTTTGGCTGCACACTCCAAATGCAATGGAGTTACCCTGATCTACCTGCCTCCTGTGCATACCTGGCCAAACACGAAATAATACATGTATCATATAAACCTGAATACATGGAGGACAATGTGCAGCAAGCTGAATGAAACAAACGAAGGGGAAGCTTCCCAAAATGAGATGACAAAACGAATGGCCCCTTTGGCAGGCATAAGCAACATATACAGAAACAAACAGCACTCTTTAGCCAGCACCATTCTTAGCACTAGCTAGCTTTAAACCAAAGACCCGTGTTATCTCAGTACGTATGGCCCCATGATCGAGGATTGCTTGTTTTTCCTCGCTTTTAGACTTGTTGCTCTTGACACCTTAAGTTCTCTGTTTGTAGTCCTAAACACCCTCTCCCTCCTGGTCAGCAGATGCGCCGTCCACACCCCAACTGCAATTGTTCTAGAAAGCACATAGCAAACACAGGGTAGCCCACATAGCACAGCGAAACCCCATGAGTCACACCAATGTGTTTCAAAGCAGTCGTCAGACCGCCTCAGCAACAAGTAGTTTCATTCATGTCAGGCACACCAGTAGTTATCCTTAGTCTAGGAGAACCCACGGGACGACCCGGAGGGAGAATACAGCGTGTAATGGTAGACCCTTCTGAATCACTGCCTCTGGGCCCGTGGTTCCCCTTCCTGTTGTCTTCCAGAATACTGCGTTGGAGTGGCGTGCAGGGAACTCTGTCCTCCTCCGACAGAACCTTACATAACAGCCAAAATAATCTGCACCTGCACCGTGTCGTTGCCTGCTGATAAGCTGTTCCAAATCACAGTCAGCTGGCGATGCGTACGAAGTCTGAGAACTACATTTATACCCAAGGACTGCTGGGAGTTGAAGTTCCAAACTCCTGTTAGCCTGCAATCACTGCTAACAAGAAAACTGCAGCACCCCATGGCTGCCCCAGCCCCTATTCCTGACAGTAGGGCAGCCCTTTTACCATGTTTACTTAACATGCTGTGTGTTTAAACATGTTTCTTTTTAGTAGCAGTTTCATGAAAGTTAAAAAATGCATATGTGCCTTTACAGCAGCACTGTGTGTAACTTCTTTGTAAAAGAAAGAAAAAGCAGATGCAAAAGATGTGCCCAAAATGTTTGAGTGCCACTTAGTGTATGGAAGTTTAACATGTTGGCAGTACATGTATACTTGCTAACATGACCCGTTCCAATCTGTAGGTGCTTTTCCAGTCCTAGATTTTTTTCTACATTCTGGGACTTGTAGTCCAGGTTTTCTAATGGTTAAAGTGCAACTACAGATCCCAGAATGCAAAGGAAAAAAAAGACTTCATAAGCACCTACAAATTGGAATGCATCATGTTGTTAAGTATGCATGTACCGCTATCATATTAAACTTCCACACACCAAGTGCCACTTAAAGCTGTTCTACAAATCTTTTCCATCTGCTTTTCTTTCCTTTTACAAAAAAGTTACACACAGTACTGCTGTAAATGCACAAATGCATTTTTAGCTTTCATGAAAATGCTCCTAAAAGGAAACATTTTTAAACGCTCAGCATTTTCCATTTTTTATTCCCTATAAATGTCACACTTTTCAACCTCACTCATTACATCCCTTAGAGTTCCACCATTCTCTACCAGCTCACACATATGTGTATACCACCAAAGTATCTATATTTAACACTTCACCTTTCATATAAAGTACTCATCTTGTGGTACCTCCACTATAAGATACCAAACACTGCTGCAACAACAATCCACCATTGCATTACCACTAGGCCACAGTTTCCTATTCTTTAAAAACAGTGCAACACATTACAAATAAATTGCACCACAAGCACAACACTTCTTTTATTAAAATCAGCACTACAACAATAACCTAGACAAGCACCTTTTTACACACCCATTTTTGCCCTGTTCCTTCTATGTCCCAAACAGCACTACTCCTACTCTAACAACATAGTTACCATACTTTAGTATACCACCCATAACACGACTTCATTAACCCTTTTTCCCCAAAAACCCCACCTACCTTCATAAAAAATGACTTCTTACTAAAAGTACTTAGCCATTACCACATATACCCACTAAGTTTTTTTTCACAATTACAGGAACTTAAGATTGCCAAAGATAGCTACTGAAAAAAGAACACTCTTCACATCCTACTAAGTAAGTACATTAATATAGCATATATATCGCTCTAATTATAACAATGCACTTTCACTATATATTAGCATAGAGTATTCCTTTCAAATCAACAGCATTCATTTCACTATTGCTCATTATATTGCAACATTCACACTGTTTCTATTCCAATCTAAACACCACCATATAACTCCCACTGTTTTCCTCAAAATATCATATCGCTACTTATACACTCACATCACCACTCCCTTACCCACTAACCCAAGTCCATCACACCTCTACCGACTCTTACAACATTCCCAACCCCAGCTAGCATCACACTACACAATCCCACAACACTCTATGCATCTCTACAATCACACACACATACCCATGCACAAAACATGCATATTCATTCCACAACTTTCACACCCAACTTTTTTTCCCAACAGACAATAACAGAATGCCTACTAAAAAGCAACTGCGTAGAAAACAAAGAAAAATAGAGCAGATAAGAATACAATCAAACCATACAGTCATCCACCTCTAAAACAATTTGTAGAAAACATTAAAACAAAACAGCTAGTAACCTTCCTTGACAAAACAAAACCAGCCACCACTAAAAAAAGTAAGGTCACTCTTGCAAAAAACTAAAAGTAAAAAAACATGTAAACAAAAGCAGACCTACTAATGAACGCAACACTATGGGCCTCATTACACGGATGGCGGTGAACATGGCGCTATTAGCGCCATGGTTCATGCCAGTAAAATACTGGCACCGCCTTGGTGGAAAGGGGAATTACCGCCCTATTCTAAGGTTGGCGGGCGGTAATTCCCCCTTCCACCATTGCCCTTCCCCATTCCCATTTTTGCTCCATAGGGCTCTATAGGAATGGGTGAAGGCACTAATTACGGTACCGCAAATTGCGGTACCGTAATTAGCTCCCTGGTCCCTTAGCGGGTTGGTTTTTAACGCCTGCAAAAAGCAGGCGTTAAATTCCCCAACCCGCAAAGGGACCTCGTAGTAAGGCGGTAAGGATTTACCGTACTGGTAAAATACAGGTACCGGTAAACCCTTACCGCCATCCGTGTAATGAGGCCCTATATCTACTAATGTTAACATAGCTACAGTAAAGCATTCCAAAATTACATGTTACAAAAAAATATTCCACCGTAGAGTTCTTCTCAATCTTATGAAGACAGCTAAAACGTCACAATCTACCATTAAAAACTACAGAAGAAGACTCATCCTTGAAGTTCTAATTGACAGTGGGCCTCATTATGACCCAGGCATTGGACCATAGTGCTAATAGCACCATGGTCCATGCCGGTAACTTACCAACTCCGCCATGGCGGAATGGGGAATTACCACCCCATTCCGAGGTTGGCGGGGTGGTGATTCCCCATGCCGCCATGGCCCTTCCCCATTCCCATTTTTGCCCCATAAGGCTGAATGGGAATGGGGAAGGCGCTAATTACGGTACCGTAAATTACGGTGCCGTAATTAGCTCCTAGGTCCCTTTGCGGGTTGGTTTTTTAACGCCTGCTAAATGCAGGCGTTAAAGTGCAACCCGCAAAGGGACCTCGTAATCAGGCGTTAAGGGTTTAACAGCGCCGACACCTTTTACAGCGCTGTTAACCCCTTAACGCCTGGGTTGTAATGCGGCCCAGTGCATTTCTACTAAAGAGAAAGTTGTTTATATTGATTTTAAACAGAATGAAACCACTAACTAAATTACTCAATAAATTACAAAAAAAGTACTTCTAAACATGCACAATGTCAATATAGATTATTTTTTAAACTTCTGTGAAGGTGAATCGATTCACACAAGCAGTACAGAACCATATTTCAATGAAGAGGCTTATAAACAAGAACACAAAAATCCAATTGCAACAGACAGTACTGGCTAAGGGTATGAAATGGTAGGAGACACCATTATGGCAAAACAAAACCTTATAGAAAAAACGTCCGCAACACACTTTCAACCATATGTTCCTTTCACCCAAACAAACCATACACTTTACAAATGGACAATCAGCTCAATATGTAAAGTACTCCAACAATCCTTCAAATCTTTATGACGATTGCTCAATCACTATGTGAAACTAAAAGACAAAACTAGAATGAAAACTTTACAAACCAATACTCCTGCCCAGTGCGCAGCCACACTGGACTGCAAAGACATTCATTAGCCTGCATTTCAAGAACTGGTTGCAAAAGCACCTTCCACCACATCAAAACGTTAACCACACATAATTCCGCTAATCCAAATCTTATACATAAAATGTACTATGCAAAATGTCCTGCTTTAGAACTCCAAAATCTAAATAACATTCTTCTACATGGAACAGCCAAAAAACTCCTTCGAGAAATAGAGCACAACCAAAGTAAATGTTTTGGAACTGAAGTTGACTTACAAAATTCAGTAACTTCAGCGAAAGCCTGACAAACTCCAAACTCCTAACAATCACATAAAAAAAAGAAATAGCTAAGTTTTGAAACACATGTGCAGAAATTCCAGGCCAAGTTTGTGTCTGTTGTCGCAGAACCTTTTATAAAAAGAGCACACAAATAGTGATATGGCCTACAAAATAGAGGACAATGAGGAATACCAATGGTTCCTATTAGCGTTATATCTAACAACAGAAAATAAATACAAAATTACTGACTCCTCAATAGTGTGTATGCACTGCAATACAAAGCTTGACAATAACCAAATGCCATCACGCTAACAACTTAGAAATCTTCCCACTTCCAAAAGCTCTCCAACAACTTAAATTGTATGAGAGCATTATAATCCAAATAGTATACCCATGTCAAGCTATAATATGCCTTCAACCGAAAACAGACAAATTGCTTCCATCTGAGTTATGAAAAGGCATTTGTGGCAAAGAAGTATATTTGCCATTAGATCTTAAAGAAAATGTAGAAACTCTAAGAGTACAATGGCCAATAGATCAATCATTGATTGTTCTAGTTAATGGTGCACCAACAAAAGACAAAAACATTTGGCAACAACTAGTCGATTAAAACAAAGTTAGACAAACCCTACAATATCTCCTAAAAAATGAATAAAACAGAGATATGAACGTAGAAGAAAACTTTAGAGAAACCACCCAAATAATGCACGATTCACCGCAAACTGGCTAGTTTGAACGTGTAGATCATGTTACTGCAGTCAACATTTTAGACCAGTAAACAATACACCCATTACACTCCAAAGACACCATAGAAGATACATTAGAAACATATACAATGTGTCAAGCCAAAGCATTCCCAATGAGCATATGGGAGAAAAGTGTAGAAGCACGTTCTTTTCCTCTACTCTTCGCTACAGGAAAAGGGGGAAAATATGATGAAAAATCCATAAAAATTACTGCATCAGAATATCGCTCTTTACAAATGTATTGTGAAAACCCCAGATTCAGAAAAAATGTAGAATACATTTTCTACCTCCTGTTCGAAGGTGAACTAGCAACTCTATGTTATGGAGTTGCACACACATTAACACAGGCTCTCATTTTTTATACATGTTCAGTACCCAACTGCTTCAAGTGAAAAAAGATAAAGTTCTGTATGTCAAGTATCACAAATCTCTTAGCAAACATGCATGGTACAAAAGAATACTGTTTCTGATGTCACGCTGATTTACATGGTATGCTAAGGAACCTAGGCCCACCCACATGGTTTGTCAATTTAAGTTGTGAAGAATATGCATTGGATGACTTGCACGACTTCTTACATACTGTAAGCCAAAATAAAGAGGGAATAGATATAAAAACACCAGAACTCTGTTCTCTTGACCCTGTCAATGTATCAAGGAACTTTCACCATCGCTTCATTTCAATGAGGCACTTCATCTGCAGTAAAACTATCCCTCCGTTTGGAGAAGTGGAACACTGCTTTTTGAGAAAAGAATATAAATCAGGGGAGCACCGCACATCCCCATGCTTTCATGGATAAACAATGCTCCTAAATGTGGCCATGACAGTGATGCCACTGTTTTACAGTTTATTGAAAAATACATTACCTGCAACATCCCTTCAGAAACCTCACATAGAGGCCTATGTACACAATTCTTACCCTTCCAAATACATAAGTGTGGCAAATATTGCTGACATAGATACAAAAACAAAGGTAAATACTATTCATTTATTTAAAATGTATAAAGCGAAAACTAAGGCCCAACAGGCCCTAACACTAAACTATACCAAATGTCAGTTTGGCTTCACTAGACCAGTTTGCCCAAAAGGACAAGTAAACAGTGTAAAAGTCTAACACCCTAAAAACACATACAACATTATAAGGGACACAACATACAAGCACATCAATGATTACAATGCAATCATTGCCCTCTTTGGAATGCAGATATAGACATACATTACATTGCAGACAATTCCACTGCAGTTGCAAGATATGTCACAGACTATCTCACCAAAGCTGAGAAAACAAAGCTAAAAGATCTCTGGGGTAACATATCATCTGATAAAACATTGTCACAAAAATTGTACAGCATTGATATCAAAATGCTAAAATGCTCTCCATAGAGAATGCTACGAAACTGCAGACCGTTTAATAGGTACAGCCTTATATAGCAAATATGAACACTTTGTCTGGCTAAACCTTGGTTCAGCTACATCCAAAAAAGAGTTCTAAAATCCTATCAAGAGATAGAAAGAATAGGCACAAATGATCCCAGCAGCCAGGACATGCAAGTAGCTGCAAGCGAAGATAGACCAAATGTTGGGGGGGGGGCATCTAGAGGTTCCATTCCATGCCATCAGTGTAGAATGCCCAAAGGCACAGAGGTGACAGAGGAGGAAAATGAGTGGGCATGACATATGGAGCAGGGGAGAAGGACGAGGATGAGATACCACCAGTACCAACACTGAGTGTAGAGAGCCTATGGGGGTCAAGGTTTAGGACACAAGCAGGTTGAATGGATGTAGCAAAAGGCAAAAAAGGAGGGAGAACTGCACAGGTTAAACCGTCTGGAACACACTTTCCATTATTACACAAGGGACACAGTAGTGTGCAATATGTGTGCTGGCCTCACATGGCCAGAAATAATCTAATGAAGGCATTACCCAAATTTACAGTGGGGGCAGGAAAATGGATATATATATGTGTTAGAAAAATAGACTGCAGGGATTACATTGGCATTGGGGGACAATGAAAGTGTATTTGCTGTGCTGCTAGGAGAGCAAGCAGATGACATATTTAGGAAGGCAGTGTACCCAGAAGAACAGTTAAATAATGACAATAATGACGGATCACAGTGTAATGACTATCGAACGAGAGCATAGAATGTGTTAAGTCAGCATACTCAGATACACCAGACATCAATTTGATTATGGCCCGTTCTATGAAGTTAGATGAATACCCTGCATTGCATGGAAACCAGATTCAAGAAATGTGTAGGGTAGAGACAGGGGAGCCCTGGGACAAGAATATAGCTATATTATATCACATGCTAAGGAAGGGACTCCCCAAAGATGTGTAATATGATTTAAATAAGGTAGTAGGGATAGAAGCAAAGGGATGGGCTGAGATTCAGGCAACAATACTGCATCATTGCAGGAGAAGGCAGGAGCAGGAAATGGAAACAGCAGAGTAGGTGCAGGAGGCTGAAGCAAAGTTAGTACAGAAGAACTTGGCAAACTTAAGTGTATTAGCAGCACTGGTTACCAGCTCCTCTGAGTGGCAGCAGCACACAAGGCAAGCTTCTGAATGGAATTAGGGTTGCCAACTGTACCAGACAACAGAGGAAACACAGGAGGTTATCATGAGGGAAGTGGAGGTTTTCAGGGATTACGCAGAGTTAATTTTGGGGGAGTTAGGCAGAGGTTTGGGGGACCGGGACCATGTTGGACGTTTGGCAGAACATGACACTTTGTGTGATTGTGCAGGAGCAGACCTGTGTATTCTTATGATCCCTGCGCTAAACCTAGTGGACCCATGTATTTGCTCAAATACCACCCACCATCAAAGATGATGCCCCCAATTGCCCCAGTCCCAGACAAGCAGCTAATTCTGGACAACCACTACAGTATCCAACACCGTCACACCAGCAAATACAGAATCCATGTCCAAACCCTGCACTGGTGTATACACAGCAGCAGACCCCACAGCCCCCACCTCAGCCCAGGGACAAAGATCCCCTGCCATATGGCATGGTAACCCATTATACTGGAAAAAGCATAATAGGAGGGAGCGTTTTTCCACTGCCGGGGTTGAACACCTATCCCCAATAGAACAGCCCACACAGAGTCTTGGGATCCCCTGTCCTGTCAGTCACTGACAACCCGGAAGAGAAACCTCAGATAGATGTGGGGATAGGTAGTAAAACATTCACCCTCATGGAAGACACATGCGCTACAATGTCCTGTTTTAAGGAAGAACACTTTCCCTTATCATGAAAAGTCATGGACATGCAGGGGTTCTCTGTGGCAATAATGTTGGTTCTGTTTACAAAACACTTACGCATCAAGATTGGTACCGAAGAGGTGGTGGCCCTGTTATTATTTCCAAAAGATACCCCATTGAACCTGCTAGTTAGGGACCTCTTGAGCAAGATAAATATAACCATTGCATCTACTGTAGTTTGCTCAAACCCAGGATTGTATCACACTAGGGCAGCTGTGATAATATGAGCACTTTACAGTGATGCTGCTACCAGAGGGGTACCAATACATCCAGACGTGTTCCTATATGGAGTAAAATTGTTGGTGGGATGCGTGCCAGGAAGGAAAGACCAAATGTACCATCCTCACACTAAATGTACAGGCAGCACTAATCAAAAAGGATGAAGTGATACTGTTAGGGACTGATGAGGAAGGATGTGAGTGAGGCACAGTCTTGTGTACAGATTTTACACAGCCATTAATTGGTTGTCTGACAAGGAGTTGTTTCAAGATGTTGACAATGATTGAGGAATTATTTTTGAAATGTGCATCATGTGTCAGGTCATGGTGCAGCACAAAGAAGTGCCGGACACTACACTTATTGCTAGACCAGTACCCCTTAGTTTACAGGAAGACATTGCAAAAGTACCCATCACCTTGTGGACCAGTAACTATCACAATGTAGAGTTATTGAAGAACATAAAGCCCTTTCACATAAAGCTGGAGCAGGGTGCATTATTACCTAGAGTACAACAATACCCATTATCCAGAGACGCTGATGAAGGCATTTAAGATACCATTATGACATTATGGCAGCAGTGCCTTATAGTACCATCACAATCTCCATGCAACACAGCTGTATATATTTTGTCAAAAAGTGAAGAGTTCAAGAGAATGATACAGGATGTCCGCCCTTTGAACATCATTGTGGAGGCAGAATTCCCAGTCATACTGAATTCCCTCACAATCCTTTGTAAGATAACCAGTGAGGCCACATATTATACAGAAATTGATTTGGAAAATGCATTTTTCTCTATCCCATTTCACTGTGATTCTCAGTATCTCACCACATTTTAATATCGGGGCAGCAATTTCAACACACAAGGCTCCATCAGGGGTACAATGAGTCACCCAGTATTTTTAACAGAGTATTAGATATGGATTTAACATACACGTTCAGAGCATCATCATTCAGTATGTAGATGATGTTCTAGTGTGCAGTAACACCAAAGAGCAGTGTAGAGAGGACTCAGTTGCACTATTTACATTACTTGCAGAAAAGGAGTACAAAGCGGACAAAGACAAAATGCAGTATTGTCAGAAATAAGTGATATACTTAGGGCAAATTATATCCTCAGCAGGAAAAACGGTACCCCATGGAGAGCAACTACAGTACAGAACACACCACAGCCTACCACCTACAAAGATATGCAGCAGTTTCTAGGGTTGCGTGACTATTGTGTAGACAGGGCCAAATCTGACCCTCATGCACCCCACATGAATCTGAACACGATGGCAGAGAAACAAAAGATGTGCCTCACTCCTAGGCCCATCACCGTAATCAGGTGTGCAAAACATTATTCTCTCAGACATCCGTTCAGACCATACCCAATCGAGGATTTGGACGATATGGAAATAACATTGATCGAGTAAGTTGACTGAGTGCAAAGCCAGAAATAATGATGGTATCACTGACATCACGACGTAGCCACGTTATACATGAAGTACACAATCATCCATTCATGAAGATTACACAAACATGCTCTAGTTATTGCATATTTGCACAGAGCACATGCTTATGACTCACCTTATGACTCACCTAGGTAGTGGACAGACACACATAAATATTTCTTTATATTCATTTCCTTCCCCAAACCTGAAACCGCAAGATGCAAAGTATTCATATATTTAGCTTGCATATGCTTGACTGCTACTAACATGGAGAATCCATAAAGGATGATTTAGAATCTCTAGGTCTCAGAAATGGATGGCAAAAGGAGACAGGCTGAGTAAATGGACGTTCTGCATGATTGCCACAGCCAGAAGAAGTGTGCATAGACAAGGCACCCAGCTAAGGATAAGTGGAGACAGAAAGTTCCAGTTAACAAGACAATGCGTCGCCTGCAGACAATCCAGCTAAAATTCTCATCCATACAGGCAAGAGCTCTTCATTTCCTGTTCTCAACACATGTGACCCAGCCAAAAAGGACAATGACCATTCAATTGAGGCAGACAAAGAGGACTGTTCCTAGCGAACCAGAGGGGGAAAAGTTAAAAGTGTTGCCCACAAACTGTTAAGTGAATGCACTCTCCCAGGCTTATATTATCAGAGATGGCAACATTAGGGAACACTGGACACGTCCATGTTCATTCCCATTGCCTTCATAAGGTACACTCAGTCTGGTAACCGTCCAGGGTGCCATGGATGGCTGGACACAATCTCTCAATCCTGATTCACCTTTCACATGGGGAAATCATTTGTTGCAAGGGCCAATGGTCTCTCTGTGACCCTGCAACATTGCAGATTGATACTAGTAGAGGTGGCTTTAGGAGGAGCCACTAGATATGGCTATCCAATTGTAGAACTAACGCATATATCTTCTATATGTGGCTCACCCAACCTGCCAATGTAAATGTGTGATAGGTTTCTGGAATGGAACCTGAACTTGTGACGTCACACCGGGATAAAACGGGGGAACACATGCTTAGAAGACAAGAGCTCCGGAGCATATTTGTTTTTCTGGTGTGATCCGTGTCATTTGGTTTGCTAATAAAAGGCAGTATCTTTGCCCATGGCGGAGTCTTCCGTTCTTGTGGCTGGGAGTCATTGATGGCCCAAGCGTTCTCTGCTGATAATTAGGGTGATTGCTAGAGGGCCCCGTCCACATCTATACAATTGTAGATCTTATATTTGATGTTGGACTACTCTACCTCCCGAAACCCTTGTTGTAAGGGCTTAACGGAGTGCAGAAAGTAAAAGGGTCACTCACATGTACAGGAGAAATGATCACATGTGTTTAAGAACTTAGGAAAGCTATGAGTAATGCTCCAGTGTTATCAAACCCTGATTACACAAAGGAATTCTATTTGTTCTCCCATTCCAATGTGAAAGTAATGATAGCAGTGTTTACCGAGACAACATCTCTGGGATACAATCCCTGAGCCTATTACAGTGGGGTACTAGATTCAGTAATGCTGGGGCAGTTCTCTTGAGAACAGGCGCTAGCAAATGCAGCTTTTGCTTGGAAAATCATCAGCAATAACAGGCGGTGCTCAGTGACATTATATATGGAACATGATGTTTTGCCATTCTGGAAAGGTCCAAATCAACCCTCATCATCCAAGTAGCATTGGGTTATGAGGTCATACTATCCAATCCTTCCATTCACATTGTAAGGTGTCGCACAGTGAACCCTAGTACATTCATTGCAATATCCGTTCAGCCAGGGCAGGTGGTGTATGATTGTGTCACATACGAAGGACCTGAGGATTACCTAATTCATGCGAGGGAGTATGCACTGGAAGAGGGGGAGGTGCTATTCATTGATGGTTCATCAATGATCAATCAGGAGACGGGACAAAGGCATTCAGGTACTGCAGTAGTGCACTTCCTAGAAGGGGAGTATGAAGTAGAAATCAGAGATTACGAGCAGCAGAACTCGTTTAATTGGTTGATGCACTAGAAGCTTTGCAAGGGTGTCTAGTAACAAGCTATTTTTTTTGGCGCATGCCTCATTCACAGTGCATTCAGGGTTGTCCAGGTAGCAAAGGAGAGGGTTCAAGAGGGTAGATGGGACGCTTGTGCAGCACACAGCACTTCTAGAAAGATGAATATATGCCCTATCCCCACAAACGTAGTAGCAGTGGTAAAATGCACTGCCCACACCAGGGACAAATATTTTGTTACACTTAGTAATGATGATGCAGACAGAATTGGTGTAATTAGAAAAGCTGGGCATCACAGCATATCCTGAGGTAGCCCTACAACAATTGCAGCTAGCAGTACCTTACACAGCAGTCCTGCTCACTCACATAATTGAATTTCATGGCTAGGCACCACAAGAGGAGACAGACTTGTGGGTAAACAGTAATAATTCTGCAGGAATTGTTTATGCTTGCTCTTGAGCTACTGCTTTACCCAATGTATGTATGTCTAAACACTATATAGTCCAGCCGATATTCAGGAGGACTGGTTTGTCCCCAACCTTCAAGAATATGTTGATAAATTCATGGCAAAGTGCACTACCTGTTCCCTCTAGAGCACCGGACACACACTCAGGTCTTTGTATGGCACATTGCCCCATCCAACAGGACCCTTTCGGGAGCTCCATATAGATTATGTGGACATGATAAACATGTGCAATTAATATCATTATCTTATTGTTGTGGGGTTTCCATTCACTCGGTGGATTGTGGAGTGCCTTTGTGCACAACCAGGTGCTAAATCAGAGGCCACATGTTTAGTATGTATGTTCTTCCCTCGCGGAGGAATATGTGACATCCGAATGGTTAGACAATTGGACTCAATGAATTATTGAAAGAGATGACATCCCTACTAGGGATTAAACATGAATTGTGCTCAATTTACCACCCATAAACCAACATAATTGTGGAACGCCTTAATGGTTTATTGAAACAAATCTGTCAAAGTGATGTCACATGTTAGACTGATTATCTTTACTATGGCCTAGTAGACAGATGTATAGAAGGCCAGCCTATTATTATGACAGTGACAACTCTGGGAGCTGTAGACAAATCAGTTCAAGGTAGAATGCTGAGTGCTCTAGACTAGGCCTCAAGAGGTTTTGAGTTTGTAAGGGGTCCACAATGACCACACAAAGTGAAGCAGTCAAGGAACACACTTAGACAAACAGGTACAAACATACTTCTTTACTTATGGCAAAATATCACAGTGAAAAAGGACTACTAGCAGGTAATATTATCATTGCTAATCAACCTTAATACCCAATTTGAAAACCTCAAAGACAAAGGCAAACTAGCCCTCCTTCTACTATTAGACTTGTTAGCTGCATTTGACTTAGTCAACCACAAGGTCCTTTGCAACCATCTAATCTCAGCAGCACACTTTTCAGACAAAGACAACTGCTGGATTCAATAATTTCTTAACAACAGAACAATGAGGTTCTTTGCACCCTCGGCCTCCGCACAACCAGCACCAGTCACATGCAGAGTCCCACAAGGATTATGTGTCTCCCCTATGCTCTATAATGTGTTCACGAAACCTCTGTTTGATGATCTTGACGATTTGGGTGTCACGTACACTAATTATGCTGATGACACTCAAATACTCTTCCCTCTTACGGGTGACTATGCCACTGACTCTAAAGCTCTGAACAACATTTATAGCATCATCCAAGCATGGATGGCCAAGCATGGTCTTTGTTTAAATGATGACAAGACGGAGCTTCTCATCCTGAATTCACCATCCATGCTTAATAACCTTCATGTTCAGTTCAATTCATTCAACATTGATGGCAACAACATCAACGTCTCAAAGGTTGTAAAAACCATAGTTATCTACATTGACTATACTCTGAGCCTTGCTAGACAAACCAATGTGATAGCTTCCTTAACAGCCTAAACGTGCAAGCTAATTACAGCCTGCAAACCATATCTCACCACTGCCAACCGCATGACCCTAGCCAGAACACTAGTATTATCGAAGCTTGACAACTGCAATGCGCTTTACCTGGGAAATAACCAACAAAATCTGCAAAAGATGCAAGTAATTCAAAACAATGCCATCAGATCATCACTAAACATTGCCAGGTCAAAACACATATCCTCAACAAGATTAAATCTGAACTGGCTCTCGGTCAAATAAAGGATTGCCCTCAAAACCATATCCTTGACACACAAGTGTCTCACTAATAAAGCACCCAGCTACCTTACTAAAAACATATCTCAAAATATCTCAGAGCACCCTACCAGAGCAGCATAGTCACACTGTCTACAGGAGACAGGAGGTAGCAACTTCCCGGCATTAGCAGCTAAGCTATGGAACTCACTACTGCTAACGCTTAGATCAGAACCGTCCTTTCCCACACAGAAAAAACACTAAAACCTGGCTCTCCACGCAAGAGAATTAACAACCTGTCGCCCCGATGACCATCTTCTCATACATCCTGTACTGAATTGAAACTGACTCTTGCACTCTGCATCGTATGTAACCTCATGCAACCACACTCTTATCACCTTTGAATCTTAATGTATGTATTTCTGTATTGTCTGCTGTCTTATTCTACCTCATGTAACTATACTGTAACCTCATTCACTTCATTCTCACCCCTTGTAACTCAATTCAGTCATTCCAAGGTTGGAGGAAAGGGAAAAATGATTCTGGTAAGTGATTACCAACATAGTATACCGCTACGGCCCATTCCGACCAACCAGACCGCTATTTACGGCACCGCAAAGTACAATGCAGTAAATAGCGGTCTCGTGTTGTGCGCGCGACACGCCGTGCTGATATTAGCGGCATGGCGTAAACCAGAGCTGATCACAAGGAACGCGCACACGTAAATAACGGCCTAAATAAGCCCGTAAAGTACCTTACCGACATGGAGTACATACAGGCATCTCAGAGAAGGAGTAAAGAACCCTGAGCAGTAGTTCCCAGAGCCACAGGTGCACACAATCAGCACAGGTGTAGTCAATGGAGTCTGCCACAGCACAAAAGGATGACACCCACACACCACACCCCCTCCCACACCAAGATGATACCAATAGTGGTCGCAGTACATGAAGCAGGAGGCCCTGCTTGCAAGGGCACAACCACAAGAACAACACCAACAACACCAGGCCCCACCACTGAGGAGACACAGGGGGAGAAGGAGGGTGAGACAGGCCCAGCATGATGTACCAGTGCAGTCTCCATCTCCACCCCATCAGCCCCATTCCCACGCATCAGGTCCGGTCCCTCAAGCGAACCCCTGAGCAGATACACACCCTCTACCCGCTTGACTGTGACACCATCACCACCATAGTTGGCCTGAGAAATTACGAGATAAGTGAGCATCATACAAATACACACCGCTATCCCCGCTCAACTGAAGGTGGTGCCTGTGCCCCACACCCATGCCACAGGCACCTACGAGCACACAGTGGGGCCATTGCATGGCATATCACAACCGTCCATTTCACGGATGGACGCAGAACCAAGTCCTGGATCACCTCCTCAAGCACACACGGATCTACAAATCCCTACCATGGACTACCCAGGAGTTATACAACACAAACGTTGCCCCCCATGCATTGGCAGGCGTGCCAAATTACATGGGTACCCCTGACTGCACCCACGTGGATTCGGCAGACCTGCATGGCATGCAGGTGGGGTATCGCAACCGCAAGCAATACCACTCCACCAACGTGCAGACAGAATGCAACGCTAGCAAGAACATCACACATGGGTGGGCCCGACATCCAGGACCAACTCATGACTCAATGGGCCAGCTGAACTCCATGCTACCCTGCCGCATGGGGCAACATGCAGGATGACGTGCCTGGCTGCTTGGTGAGTCGTCTGACTGTGTCATGCCAGTGCATCGGTGCCATGAGGTGGGTGCCTGCATAAGAAAACTGGGTTGAAATGATGACGCCAGTGCACAATGTTCATCCCACCAAACACCGTGCCACAGATCCAGTGTAACGGCACATGAGTACAGATTCCCACATTGATGGAGTAAGGCACACACCTAACACAACATAACCAACATGTGACAAGGCCAAATCCCACAACACATGCACCACACATTGGTGGGCCCCACACACCGTAAGGGCATATAGGAAGACACACTGCATATGCAGAATGTGGCTGCCTCCAGCATGTCACCACACCAGATAGTCATCCCTGGGAGTGGATTGAACTGAGGGCAGCAGGGATACCACACCACTTCACCAGTTTGGCACACCCATAGGAGTGGTGGAATTCACCATAGTATGGATCAGAGCAGTATGATGAATATGCCACTGACTACAGCCAACACACCCAACTACGGAATCACACAGTACACAACACTTCATGGATCTAAAATCAAGACTGCTGTATGTATCAATGAAGCACATACCACGAGATGTGCGTGCCATTGTTCATAGACCATCTCGAAGACGCTCCCCCCTACAGCATTCCATTTCACAGGACACATATTGGTGCCATGAATGGGCTAAATGCAACCATGGACATGTGTGTATGGGCATCAATGACCTGCTTGCATGTAAGACAAGTTCAGTTCTCCACCATGACAGTCCGAACACTTACATTCATTGGCTAGATATGCAGGTGTTGGTGGCTGTCCCTTGACACCATGATACAGGACCCCTGTCAGAAACCCACAGAACAGGCCCAAGGAGGCCTACAATACTGCCCATACCCATGCATGCGTGGAGATGAAGCAGCCACTCGGCTTGCATAAGGCACATATGAGTTGCCGAAGCTGGTCCAGTGGGGGACCTATCTACTGCAATGTGTAGGTGTCCAAGACCCCCATGTCATGTGTAAAGCTGAACAAAATGTGCATCCCTTGGAACGTGGCCCTGTCCCCTGACATAGGAATGCTAACACCAGATGAAGATGGAGTGAAGGAGGAGGAGGAAGGGGCAAGACAGCATCATGGAGCCGGTGCACAGGAGGGACATGTCGTGTGGTAAACATTGAGTGGACATCAAAACCAAAACACAAGTCAGCAGAGGGTGGTATAACATGGGCACACAGAGCACTGGGTGTGTGGATACTTGTAGACCATGCACTGCCAGACTTCATAATACACATGCTCAATGATGAATGTCCTCACAGGTTAAACTTTGCGACACCAACAATGTATTGTAAATTTAAATGCATAAGTGTAAACTCACCCTCCACCACTCCACCCCCCACCCCCCTCACCCCCAACTCCGCAACAGTAGTCCCATGTTGACCATCAAGGCCACATGTGGCAGCTATGCCAACTACTCCATGCTTTCGGGGCCCGGGGGAGGCATGTCCCGGCAGTGCAGAGAACGCAGAGAACATTGCAGTGGGCTTGCCAGGGTAGAGTGACTGGATGAGGGGGTGTCCTCTTGCTGAGGCGCCTGAGCGGGATGTGAAGCCTCAAGGGCATCTGTAATGCATCCAAGGACTTTGCATAACCAGTTTGTACTGTCTGTGACCACCTGACGCATTGCCCTCAGTTCGTCTAGCCACTCCACCATGCCCTTGCGGTTGTCTTCCATCACCTCAGTGATGAGGGCAGTGAGCTGTGCCGCATGCAGTGCATCCAGTGACGGGGTTTCATCCCTGCAGGGGATTGGGCTTACATGCCCTGACAGGGCCTCGACTGGGGGACTGGGCACCGGATTGGCATCTCCCGGTGCTTTGCCACATGCACATCGGCCAGGTGTGTCAGGCTCCCCTTAGTCACTGCACGACACCTGGGGGACATTGCTGGGCTCTGGGGTGTGGACGGTGGGGTAGAAGTCCTCCTCTGACACCCCACAGATGGACAAGGGGCTGTCCATGGTTTCCAGGGGGGCCGTGGCTGCCACCTCCCCAGCGATGCTCGACTCCTCTGACCTTGGGGTGGGCATTGTGGCAGGCGCCAATGCAGGGAGGGATGGGGTGGTGCACCCTCCATGGGCCTTGGAGGAGTTGGGGTGGGTGTGTCGTTCCGGGCTGGTATGCGGTGGACCCTGCCTTTGCCCCTGGAGGTGGTGGGACGGCTCCTCTCGGCCTCCTCGCTTTCATGCTCACTGCCTGTGGGGGTAGAAGAGAGGGACGGCATGAGTGATTGTTTGAGACACTAATTACATTAATGGCTGCATTCACATTTCAATCATTTGGGGTTTGTGGCCTTTTGGGCGTTGCAACATGTGTCTGATATGTACGCAGGTGTCGGAGTCACTCATCCTGGCCTGGTACTGTGCAGTCTGACTCGCACACTGCCAACCCAGCTGCACAGTGTGCATCATGGGATGTGCCAGTTTGTGCACTCTGTGTGATGTGCATTATGTACTTGCACTTGGCACTTGCTTGGGTGGCAGTTGGCTCAGCATGATTTGAATGGGGGGAGGGCACTATGACAAGGTGCCTTGGACGGCCCTTGGGTGTGTATTTATCATGTAATTGCCATTGGCGGTGTTGACTTTGGACACCCACCTCCATCAGCAGACGACGGTGCCCCACACTCCATTTCACCGATGCCCTCTATGGATGCGGACCCATTCAGTGCAGCGCATGTCTCCTCCCATGCCATGAGTTTCATGGGGGAACTTGGGCCCCCTCCGGTCTGCTGTGCCTGACTCCGGTTGGCGGAGAGGATGCTCCGCACCCTCATCCGCAAGTCATCCCACCGCTTGCGGCAGTCCCTGGCGGTCCGGGGGCTGGGGTCTAGTGCGCTCACCCTTTGGGCAACTTGTGCCCAGATGTTCTTTTTACTTTATTTAGTTATTTAGCGGTGTCCGTAATTTACGGACTCCGTTATTATGGACACCGTTATTTCCATGGCGGTATTGTTACTTACGGTACGCATCATGCCATTAAGGGGTTTTACGGGCCCTTTTGCGGCATGTCGCTAAGTGCTTTACTGGCATGGCGCAAAGCTCGTGCCCACGAAGTTGGAATGGGCCGCAATTAATGGTCTGAGGCCAGATTGGACTTGTTCTTTGCGCCATGCCGGTAAAGCCCGGTACTTACCTCCAAACTCGGAATGAGGGCTAATGTATTTTCCACTGTAACCCTCACTGCATATAACCACTTGTTATTTATTGTTCTCGTAAACAATTCTCATGTAAGTAATGTGTCCAGATGCCTGAGGGCTTGGTGCACTCTATAAATAAACAAAATACAAAATACAAATACACAACACTAAAAATATGATACATAGTAACAATCTTTTTTTTTATTTGCTTAGCTGATATAATCAACTTTTCAAATATGTTTCAATTAAACAGTTTATATACACTTGAATACAAACATAGTCACAATCACAAAGGTAAGGCAAAATACTTATAAAACCCATGAAAAGGAAGGTACAGATTAGTATAAGAAAGCACTGCATGTCCACAGTTATTCAATCCTTACTTAAGAAGTCCTTCCCTAAGATGTATGTGGCCTTGTACCCAAAAGTTCAGCAAAGTTCCACACTGCTTTGTGAAGCTGGATAAAATGAGTCTCTGGGATCCAGTGAACAGTTCCAATGGTTAGGGGGCAAGTGAATCTAACTAACAAATGTGTTTCCAACTTTCAGAGTGCTTGTGTGACCAGGAAATGGCAAAGCCAAAGTAATCTAAACATTTCTAAAACTTAACAAAGCTTTTAAAGGTGAGTTAGGGGTGCAGGTAAGTATCGCTACAACTCACCCCCATCCTCTGATTCTTCGCAGGACTTGGCAGGTCAGTTTAAGAGAGTCCAAGGTCACTTTTCCCACCATCATCCTCAGCCCTTGATGCCAAGGGTTTGCAGGTTGGAGTAGTGCAATCAGTTCTCTGTTAGTCGGCTATTGCTAGTGCAAGGTCTTCCAGTGAAGAAATGCAAAAGAACTCAATGCAGGGCACCCCTCAGGACAGGACTGGATGCAGGTAAGCAGTTTCAGATGACGGCCACCAATTTATGGTGATGCAAAGGGATTCATTTGCCATGGTCAGACTTTACCTCCTATCTTTAGTCCCCTTGAAGCTAGGACAACAAACTTGTGCGGAGGTAAGTCATGTTGCACACACTGAAGATCCCCCAAGTTCCAGGCCTCAACTCGGAACAGCGATGCCTGCAGCATAGTAGCCCAAACTCATAGCTGGTCAGCCACTGGGAAGTCCTGGGGCTCTATCAAAGGCTCTTCTTCAAATGACTCTAAGCTAATATCGACAATGGATGTTCCCTTTACTCTAAGGGTTAAATATCCCTTGCAGGACTGCCGGGGATCTGCCGCAGGACAGGGCTCCACCAGGAAAGCAGCAGAATTTGGTCACCAGGCCTTCTTCCAACGGGTCCATAGTCTCCTCGCAAGTCTTGCAGTTGGACAAAATTCTTGGCTCCTTCAGTTTCTTCCTGGATCTCTCCAGAGTGGTTGCAAGGGTCCTCCTCTAATCCTAAAAGCTAGGTAAGACCAGAAACTACCACTAGCCAATGACAGATCTGGGCCACACATACACACCTCAGCAGTGGTGCAATCAGGACCACTGGTGGCACAACCCATGCATACCACTCAGACACACTGAAACAAGTTTGTGTATTGGGACCAGGCAATACCCACCCACACTGTGGCAGCAAACACACAAAGCCCTCCAGTAGCCTGCCAAGTGCATTCCCGGACCCTGGAAGCCCATATAAGGATTTTCCTGACCTCACAGGCCACGAAGAAGGCTAAAAAGCAAAATGGCCCAAGGACAAGCAAAATAACGTGTGGCATGGCCATGTTTGACCACTAGCCACAGTTAGTAGCCAAGGCGGTAAACGCGATAAGGCTAAAATAAAATGCACCAGTAAATTGTACAAAGTCACTGCTGCCCCCAGCTTGTCCATTTATCACACCTAGAATTACCAATAATCATCTGATTGTTAGTCTAGGGCAAAACAAAAAGTTTACCCCATTGAACTGTATTTTAAGAGGCTTTGTACAATGATACACAATTACCACAAGTGGTAAAACCTTACTAAAAGTAGTATCAAAGTAATTAGCCTAAGGTAAACAATGTTTCCCAGTACTGACAGCCTGAATGAAATGTCAGCTTCCCCATAGCAGAGGAGCAAAAGCCAGTGTAGTGAAGCGCAAGGCTTCACTGCACTGTAAAAAGAACAAGTCAGGTACAAAAATAAAAGCAAAACGTTTGGGGGTCCACAGAAATGTAAGGAAAGGTATAAAGAGGAATCTTTCCTGACAATATACTTGGGATGAACTGTCTGCATTGTCTTCCTCTGGCTCTGTTCAGCCTTAGGTACCAGCCAGGTAAGGACCACCACCTGTCCCCACACGTGATAGTGACAGGGAGAAGGTTACACACACAATGTTCACCTGCATGCACCTCAACAGATGCACCCAGGATGGCTGAGATTATGGAGGATGAGTTTCAAGAGTATTTCAGGGAGTTAACAAAATGTATAAAAGTAATTGCTCAACAGCTCACTCCCAGGAGCGAAGAAACAGCTGCCACGCCTGCAGTCAGCCCAACGCCTCCACAAATGGCTCAGCTCTGCACCAGAGATTTTGTCTATGTGCGGCCATTCATGAGGAAATAGAGAGACTGTTGTTATCAAGGCCCATTGAAGGTTGTGTATTCCACTCTGTCTTATGTACGAGTGAAAGAACTGCATTACTGGGGCTGCCTATCTGACATTTGGAAACCAACTGGAACAGCACCACTTCTTGCAGGCCCTCAAGAACAGTGACATGAAACAATGAATGTAGTTACCTTCTAATGTATTTGTGCAACAGATGTGCCCCCACGGGCATTGTGACACTATGTTTTCTACTCCCCTTCAGTGTCCAGGATTAAAAAGTATTGTAATGTATATATTGTTATAAATAGGATGGTTCTGTTTGTGTCTTCTTCTTCTTTCCTTTCTTTTAGGTAATTGTATATAGTGTGTGCATGTAAAGAGGGGCATAGTAATGACACAGAAACATTAAGTATAGGGACGGCAAGAAACAAAAGGGAAACAGAAAATTAAATAGAATATAATTAATATAAATGAGTTACTTTAGATAGAGTTGTGGATGTTCACCACCCCGGAAAAGATAACTTGTGTCACAACTACATGAGGTAGGTCAAGAGTGAAGTCAAATGAGAGCTGCTACATTTGCGCCCTAATGCCCTCTGCAAACTGCACACCTAAGCTGTTTATCCAACAAGAAATTACACCTCTTATAGCCCAATGTTTGGTGCACCTGGCCTTTTGAAGAATACGAAGCCTGCTTCAAAGATGGACAGTTCATGCAATCATAATGGACAGAGATGAAAGCGAGTGTGCCAGAAACAAAGAGCAAGCATGTTGTCAAAGAAGACCTCAAATAAGATCACTGCTAAAATTGGAATGTGTACTGTTCTCCAACTAAATATGGGTGAAAGGACTAGTGAGCTGTGCAGCGAGGGGTATACTGGGATTCTCATAGGATGTAGTGGCATATGCCAACCAGAAATGTTCTAAACCGTGGAACACCTATGTGTCAAAACTCACTTGTATCAAATGAAATGAATGAAAAACCCTCTAAGGTGCAAATGCTGGCAAACTTCTCCTTTTGCATCAGAGGAAATGCCACTGTGCTCATAGGCACAAATGAAAAGTGCTATATGACTTTGATTATTTCCCACCTGGCTAATCGCACATCGGCATTGATGGATTTCTTCCGGGTGTGCAGACAATACACTTACCTCCACCTTCCCCCATCCTGAAGAGGTGTATGTTCGTTCACAACCTTGCATTCGGCTGTTCTCATAGTGCCCAATTAGCATATGACTGTCAAAAACATACCGCCACAGTTGCAACTGAACCCCCATCAGTGTGCTCACCGCTCACTAAGAGCCTGTGGACATTATTGTCCTCAAAATTCCTCTGAGAAGCTCAAAGTGATCTCAGAACAATTCTTTCTGTTCAGAAAGGCGTATATGTTTTTTGCTTCCCTCTTGGTACCCGCCATACAAACTGCTGCCATTGCCAAGTTGTTGCAGATAATCAGGCGGGATATGCTCCAGAGAGCAAACCAGGTGGAGCATGGTCTCAATTAAATGAAAACAGAATTGCAGACTATTCTTCTCATGGCCCTCCAGAACCGGTATGTTCTGGATTTACTCATGGGAATGGAAGGGGGTGTGTGCAAGAAGATAGGCTATTCTTGTTGCTCAAACCCACCCCCAAACGATGCAGCCAATGGATCTTTAACCTATGCCATAGGGACTCTCCACAACTTGCGGATTGGCATGGAAAAGGAAGCTGGACTGAATGCTGAAGACTGGTTCAATTCAATGTTTTCATGGGCCCCGTCTTGGCTAGGCATAGCTGAAAAGGTGCTGGTTCCTATTGTATTTTTTTCTTGCAATATTTTGTTCCTGCCAAATGATTCTACAATGCTGCCCCAAGACACTGCCCAAGAGTGCGATGATAATGTTGGTGTTCATAACATATAAAGCTTCTTCCCTCACAAAACACATGAACAAACAGAACGAACAGTGGAATGGTAAAATAGAGCACAGAACGGTAATAGTAGAACAACCAGTTGGTTCCGTGGGGACACTGTCTTACTCCCCATCTGATCCCTAAAATGATGTGGAACATTGCGTAGATTTGACAGAAGATGGTGATGCTGCTGTATGACATGTACCCCAGAAGAATATGTCCAGATGGGGGAATGTTTATGTCACATGTGCAAAGGTTGGTTGCCCAAAGACGACGATTATGGAAGAAGGCAATCTGTGTTAGTTAATGGAGAATGAACGAAAGGCGGGAAGGAGTGTTGGGATCCAAGTGCATTGTCTGTGAAAAACATATTAGCAAGTGGCCTAGTCTTAGCAGTTCTCCTTTGGCCTGGCAGAATGTGCATGTATCCATTTTTGTAATTAACTTTAGCACATATTAGAAACACTATATAGACATACAGAAAGAGCAACAATGTATTTGTGTTGCGGTTGCAGAGGTTAAACATGGGGTGATGTATTTTGCATTTAGTAGTAGTGTACGATTTATGTTTTAAGGGATGTTCAAGTAAATATTTGACATAGGTAAGAGTATAAGCTGGAGTCAGGGAAGTGTTTTAGTAATGGTGAGGTCCAAAGACTCCGGAAACAGGAGTTCCGCCATGTTGGATTTTAGGGCACATTACAGAATGCATTTGGGAAAGTATGATAAATAGGCCTAACGTTGAACTGTGGCTCTGTCCAGTTGATCCAGAGATGAGTCCTGCTTCCATCTCCCAGAGAGAAGTTATGCTGCCAAGACCACAGGCAGCAGTGCTGTGTGGTTAACAGTTAATTGAGTTCATCTGCAGATATTGGAGGAGCTGCAAAAGGAATGTTGTGTTCAGGGAGAAAGGGTACAGATATGCCTTCTGGAGGTTTAATTCATGTGACCAGGGGATAGGGTTCTGTGATGGCAAGATGCCTGGTGAAGATTTAGAGCACTACTGTCCTGACCCGAAGATTGGTCATCCTATTTGAACCACAGGTGCTGCACTCTAGGGATCAATAAATAAGCAGAATTCAAACATAAGGATGGTGCCCCTTGTCATGTCATTTATGGGCACTTGGGATCTCAAAGAAATGTGTTGGGAGACATGCTAGGGCTGTACCATGATTTGGGATGGGAGGAGAAGAGGTGATGACGATATATGTATCTACAAGGGCAGGGAGTTGTCTGTGCATGCCACAGTGTCTGGTATAATGAGGAGGCCCATTGTATTATCAAAAGAGAGTTGACCTTGCTATTCAAACTTTGATCAGGATCGAATGGAGGAGTGCACACCACGTGATGGTCAGGAATATTTCCTAGTGATGATGTAGTTGGTCACGAGTTTAGGGTAATGTGTTTTAGATAATGTGTGATCAATAGGGTAATGGACTATAGGGGATAATTAGAATTGTGGTATCCGGTCATATTTTCGAATGCATATTTTCGAAACATCATTATGTCGAAAACATTTTGTCGAATTCTTTTTTTTTATACATATTTTTTATATATTATGTTTTTTTTTGTTTGGTAAGTAAAAAAAAGTGTTAACCCACCCCCCATTTTAAACATAAACTTTTTTTTAAAAAAAATCGAAAAATACATTTTCAGCAAAATTGCATCGACATAATGGCATTCGAAAATATGCCATTTGAAAATATCACTATAAACCTAGAATTGTATATAGGTGTTAGCCAATCGGGAGTGCACGATCATGTTGTAATCTTCAGTAGCACCCTGGCGGGAGTGCAGACCAATCAGGTGGCTAGGAACACTAACTTGAACTGCCGGTGAAAGCCCATGTGCCATGCCGCCTAGCTCCGACATCCGCTCCTTCTCCTTGCCTCCCGCAGGCCACCATGAAAAGGTCAGAGGCGCTCCTTATGGAGCCACACTTCCCTTTCCATGGTGGCCATCTTTGTAAAGTATATTCCTTTTTTTAATGGGAAGCGCGCAGCCTCCTGTTGAACAAAGGAAAATCCTTTTTTTAGTCCCCGGTATTACCGCTTTGGTAGCCCGGGGTGCTAATGGCCGTTAACCCCCGTTCCAAGCTAAGTGCTGTAATGAGGGTAATGGCCCAGAGCACTATTTAATGGCCCTTGCTTCGCTTGGGCTATGAACTCAGGCTGCCGGGCTGTTACCCCCCCCCGGTCCAGCCCTTGGAAAGGGGGCTTAACGCCACATTATGCATAGTAATGTTAATTTGCGGTTTTCCAATGTTAAAGATGTAACTCTTTTGGTTGGGGAATGCTCTGTGTTATTTTCGTTGTCCAGGACCGTCTGATACTTTTTGTAGGTAATCAAACTATGTTTTCCTTGCAAACGGTGCATCGATTCTTTGACATGTTTTAATCATTCGGGTTTTGTGTCATTTAGCTTACAAGAACTGCTCCCATAATTGTCCGCAATACTCGGTTTAAACTCGGGGTCTCTGAATCGTAATATCTCATGTATGTTTTCCATGGTCAATTAACAATAGAAAATGTTGCCATTTTGGGTGTCAATGTATGTAGGTGTGTGCTATCAAATCAATGAAAATGGATTTAAATGTTTTGGTCTATGAAACGATCTACATTCTATGACATAGGCTTCAAACTGTATGATACAAACAGTTTCTGTGGTGAACTACAGTTATCAAGGGGTGGCCTCCCATAGGAGGCACTAGTGCCCCACCCCCCTAATCTAGGGGAGTCATACATATAAACTATTTATTTTTTTTCATTTTGTAATCCAAATATAATCTTTGCACTTGCAAAATATCCAAACCTATTTTGTTTATTTGCAAAAGCAAAGACTGGTGGTGTTCCCACTTTTTAGTAGGATTGCACATGGTCCAGGGCAGAAGTGCCAAGCCCGGTCTCATGTGTATCCCTTTTAACAACATTGGGGAGAAATCTCCTGATGTCATAAAAAAATGTAGGTTCCTGAATGTGTGCTGGAAATCCATCCTGTGCAAGATATTAAATGGTTCTTCGTCCATCCCTCTCAATGTCTGCCTCGTGCAGGGCTGGTTTAGAGTGTGGACTCTGCCCCTGTCTGATTTGAATTAGGATGTAATAGGTGTGAAGGCTGATGACCCCTGACCTGCACCTGAGCCTGTGCCTATGAGGTCCAGTACTGTGGAGAAGATATCACCACCACTGCCAAAAGGTAAGTGACATGATGTGGGGGAGGGTGTGTGTGTGTGTGTGTGTGTGTGTGTGTGTGTGTGTGTGTGTGTGTGTGTGTGTGTGTGTGTGTGTGTGTGTGTGTGTGTGTGTGTTTGTGTGTGTGCGCACATGCACGCATGTTGGTTTGTTTGTTTATGTGGGACAAAGAGAGATAGAAAAAAGACAGAGTGAGAGCATGTGACTGCTTATGTGCAGGTGTTGTAATGGAGTCTGAATGTAAATATGTGTGGCCCTGGCTGTGTATGAATGTTTGTGTTACATGAGAAGATTGAGATTGTGTGTGGGGGGTAGTGGGGTAGTTGCGTGTGTGTTGATACTGACAAGTAAACAGATTATTTTAACTTGTCTGTCATCACAGGGTGAAGGGCTGGGGAAGAACAGTATAGAACACGTTAGTTTTTTGTGTGTGCCTATTCCAGTAATATTATTGACATTACTGGAATGATAGACAAAGACAGCGTGAGTCTTCTGATGTGGGTAGGGTTTACATTGGTACACTGTGCAGCCAGTTCGGACATATCGTCGAATAGCAGCTTGTCCCTTTCCCCTGGCACTTTCCCCTCCCTCATCCCTGCACTTGCACAATCTAAATGTCACTTGGCCTAGTAAGATCGTTGTCTCTGTCCTCTGTTCCCCCTTCCTTGCCTCATCGCACCTTGAAACACTTGTGTTTAGGTGCGTTACAAATACCATATCATATCATATCATATCATGCATGTTTTACTGGCATCAAGGATAAAGTCACCATGATGTGTGTTCTTATGCACCCATACTGGCCTACCTTGGTGCTGGCAGTATGAACCTGTTTTCTTATGTGGCAGACAATATATTTTATTGGCATCCACAGAAAAGCCAACACGATTAGTCGTTTTTCCTGGCCATTTTGGCATACATTGGTGCAGCCACTCTAGACAAATTTTCTTACTATAGCATCATGCTAAGGTAAAACAAAAATGTTCAGACTGCTTTGGCATTGTCTTGTTTTCTGACATCAATAGTAAAGCCACCAAGATGAGTATTCATACTTGACAGTACATGCCTACATTGATGTGGCCAGTCTGTTGTACATATATCCTTACCATTGCATGATTTAAAAGTGAGAACATTGACCCACACTGTTTTTGGCATGACATGTTTTACTGGAATTAAGGGTAGAGAAAACATGATGAATGTTCTTATGTGTCTTTACTGACAGGCATTAGTGTAGCCAGTCAGTGACATCAAGCATACAGTCATCATAATGGACATTTGTACATGGCCTTACTGGTCTAATTTGGTGCAGCTAGCCTGGCCATATTTCTTTTCAGCAACATGTCATCTTTTACTGGCCCAATGGGACATGTTTTCTTAAATATGCACATTGACTAACAATGCTGCAGCCAGTATGAACATATTTTTGGATGCAGCATGACATTTATCTACTGGCATCAATAGTAAACACAAACATGATAAGTGTTCTTACTTGGCCATACTGTACTGCATTGGTGCAGCCAGTCTGCTGGATATATGTTTTTACTATGGCAATATGCCATAGTAAAAAAAACATGGCCAAACTGGCTTTGACATGGCATGATTTTCTGGCATCAAGTTTAAACTCACTTGTTGAGTGGTTTTAAATGGGCATACTGACCTACATTGGTGCAGCCAGTATGAACAGTAGAAACAAACAAACATATATTCTCAATATGGCATATAATATTTTACAGGCATCAGGTTTAAACCCAGCATGAGTATTCTAATATGACCATACAAGCCCACTTTGGTGCAGCTTTTATAGACATGTTTTATTACTGTAATGTGGTCTTTTTCTATGGCCATCAACAATTAAAGCCAACATGATTAGAGTTCTTACATTGGCCTGCGTGGCAATTTGGACATGTTTTCTTACTGTGGCATGGCATTTTTACTGGCATAAAGAGTAAAGCCAGCATGATGAGTGTTGTTACTTCACCTCTCTTGTCTACATTGGTGCAACCATCCTGTTCATGTTTCCTTACTGTGGCATGTTATGATATGATATGATAGGTTATTTATAACGTGCTTAATACCCAGAGGTTTCTAAGTGCGGACCCGGGATCGAACCTGTGTTGCTCCATGTTGTCTTGTTTCCAAGGCGAGCATGTTGCTGCTGAGCTATCCTCCCGAGACTGGCATACTTTACTAGCAAAGTCACCAACAGGAGTATGTTTTTTCGTGGTCCTACTGGCATATAATGGCAGCAGCAGCAAGGCCATGCGTCCTTATATTATTTTTACTGGCATTATGTAGAAACAAATATGAGTGAGTTCTGATATGGGAATGTTGGCATATATTGATTGAACCAGCATTTACAAGTATGGGCACAACCAGCATGAACATGCTTTTCTTTTTTTTTACATTGGATTATATTGCGGGCAATTGCATCGTGCAAAAGTGTTGGAAAATATTCCCGGGAAGTGCTGTTGAATGGGCAGCTATATAATTGTTTCATACGTTACCCTACAAAACCGATTGAAAACTATGTGGCTTTCTCCACAATTTGTTCACAGAAAGTGTTCTGTGAAACGCACTCTTTTTACCCAACGTTGTAATGGGCTTCTCGGTCACCGCCACATATTGATGGGAAACATATACACCCCTCCAATTATAAAAGAATTCCCCAGCAGCCACTGCATTTATCAGGATGGGAAGCACTGCTAAACAGAAGGAGTTCTCATCCACGGGAATGGCACACTTCAGCAACGACTTTCTAATTGCGAAAGCTCCTACAGTCCTTGAAGTGAACTCTTTGACAGAACACCGGATTGTTACGGAGGTCAGCGAATACTCCTACATGTCAAGAGTGAAGCGGCGGCTCGCGGCGTTCTCTAACGCTCGAGGCTCTGCAAACCCACACACTTTTTCTCAAGCATTCAGCCTCTGATAGGTAGCCCGATAGCAGAACCAGTTTGCTTGTATTCCAGCGGTCTGACGGTGCTCGCTTGTTTTAAGAAAAGCCAAAATATGCGCTGGTGACCACCGTGACACGGCGCTTCCCATGCCCCGTTGCATTCCTTCCCAAGATCCCAGGCATTTTTCCCCTACGTGCAAGCCAGGACGCAGACAAATGAATTCCAAGTGACCTGTGTGGGGGCGGACGTTTTTGGAAAGCAAGTAAAAAAGATATCTCCTGTCTAGGTTTTTATTAGGTTGCTCCCCGGAGCCATTCTGTCCGTGGTAGTGACTTCCACCCACCGAGTCCACGGAACTACCGTAAACAGCCCCCTCCTTTCCCAGATATCAGATGTTTAGAATCTTGCGAAATGCACACGTAGACGATTCTCAGCGCACATTGGCACTCTTCAAGTAACTACCCGAAACGTGGGGGCTGCGTTCCCTGCCCTGAAACGCTTAGGTCCGCCACATGCTGTTAATAATGCGATGTTGCCCTTGTGTCCTGTAGTGACAAAACGCTTAAAGCCCTTTTTGTTTCTTTTTTTAATTTTTTTTTATGGAGCATAATAGGTACAGTGAAATGAAGGGCAGTAAAGGAAAACTTTTGTGGGACTTCCTCCTCCCTCATATTCCTCAAGCTTGTTCTCAGGGGACTGCCGCCGAGGCTGTGAGAGAGCAGAGCTGCTTCCGTTCCCATTGAGAGGCTCCTGCAGTGGCGAAACGGGCCTCGTTTCAGCGAATCTAAAGATGCGTCGAAAACAAAGTGTGCCATGTCCCCGTTACAATACCATATACACGATTCATATTTGGGGGCGCTGGCTATATCGTTCAAGGTTTTTATTTAGCGTGAGTGTATCACCATACTGGACACATGTTCACCCTTCCAAAACTTCGAAGGACTCCAAACGAATAAAACCACGATTGCCTCGGTGAACTTTCACCCTTTTCTGAAAAACGTATTATTTTCATATACGTGCATCGATTGGGTCTAATTGGAGCGCATGTGACGTCCCCAATTTGGAGATTCAACAGATTGGGGACCAGGGGTAGAGTAAATGCCAGAGAACCAGCATACAAACAGTAGATATTATTAGGGTTTTCTTAAAAGACACAGGGCCTATTTTACTGAAACGTTTTTCAATGGTAAAAAACCCCATTGACAAACGCTTTGTAAATGAGCCAGCACGTGTTTCGACAATAAGTCTTTCTCAAGGCTAATGTGTTCAGTTACTTGTCCTTGATAGGTTGACTTGATTAGCTCAGGTGAGTTGTCAAAGGCTTGTTCATTTCGTTAAGAACAGTAGCTGTCACCCTCGTTGGAATATTAAGATTAGAGATGTCCGGTTAGCAATCACCGGGCCGCATTTGGCTCTTTCTTAAAACTCACACACCTCTTCAAGATTTTGCAATATTTATTCTATGGACATTTCTCCAAGCGATTTCTTGCGAATGTATTGGCCGAGCGCGAAGTGCTAGTGGCTTCTTTATACTCTATTTCCAGTGGCGTAGGGGTTTGCCACAGACCACTCGCCACACAGCTGCCACGATCCTTATAGAATCACTGCCCCAGTGCAATAGGACACAATTTACCCTTACTCACTTTTTCTAGTTTGCTTTGCAAATCAGGCCCACAATCTTGCTATTGCTTAAATACAGTTTCCACACACCAAATAGCATTGTGTGCACAAAACCACATACTTCAACTACATTACATTTGAAGGTGTATACAATGTACATAAATGGCATTATTGTCTTCTCTGTTGTTCAGGGCTGTGGCATTATTGTCTTTCCTGTTGTTCAGGGCTGTGGCATTATTGTCTTCTCTGTTGTTCAGGGCTGTGGCATTATTGTCTTTCCTGTTGTTCAGGGCTGTGGCATTATTGTCTTCTCTGTTGTTCAGGGCTGTGGCATTATTGTCTTTTCTGTTGTTCAGGGCTGTGGCATTATTGTCTTTCCTGTTGTTCAGGGCTGTGGCATTATTGTCTTCTCTGTTGTTCAGGGCTTTGGCATTATTGTCTTCTCTGTTGTTCAGGGCTGTGGCATTATTGTCTTTTCTGTTGTTCAGGGCTTTGACATTATTGTCTTCTCTGTTGTTCAGGGCTGTGGCATTATTGTCTTCTCTAATGTTCAGGGCTGTGGCGTTATTGTCTTTCTGTTGTTCAGGGCTGTGGCATTATTGTCTTCTCTGTTGTTCAGGGCTGTGGCATTATTGTCTTCTCTGTTGTTCAGGGCTGTGGCATTATTGTCTTCTCTGTTGTTCAGGGCTGTGGCATTATTGTCTTTTCTGTTGTTCAGGGCTTTGGCATTATTGTCTTCTCTGTTGTTCAGGGCTGTGGCATTATTGTCTTTCCTGTTGTTCAGGGCTGTGGCATTATTGTCTTCTCTGTTGTTCAGGGCTGTGGCATTATTGTCTTTTCTGTTGTTCAGGGCTGTGGCATTATTGTCTTTCTGTTGTTCAGGGCTGTGGCATTATTGTCTTTCCTGTTGTTCAGGGCTGTGGCGTTATTGTCTTCTCTGTTGTTCAGGGCTGTGGCATTATTGTCTTCTCTGTTGTTCAAGGCTGTGGCGTTATTGTCTTTCCTGTTGTTCAGGGCTGTGGCATTATTGTCTTTTCTGTTGTTCAGGGCTGTGGCATTATTGTCTTTCTGTTGTTCAGGGCTGTGGCATTATTGTCTTTCCTGTTGTTCAGGGCTGTGGCGTTATTGTCTTCTCTGTTGTTCAGGGCTGTGGCATTATTGTCTTCTCTGTTGTTCAAGGCTGTGGCGTTATTGTCTTTCCTGTTGTTCAGGGCTGTGGCATTATTATCTTCTCTGTTGTTCAGGGCTGTGGCGTTATTGTCTTTCTGTTGTTCAGGGCTGTGGCATTATTGTCTTCTCTGTTGTTCAGGGCTGTGGCGTTATTGTCTTTCTGTTGTTCAGGGCTGTGGCATTATTGTCTTTCTGTTGTTCAGGGCTGTGGCATTATTGTCTTCTCTGTTGTTCAGGGCTGTGGCATTATTGTCTTTTCTGTTGTTCAGGGCTTTGACATTATTGTCTTCTCTGTTGTTCAGGGCTTTGGCATTATTGTCTTCTCTAATGTTCAGGGCTGTGGCGTTATTGTCTTTCTGTTGTTCAGGGCTGTGGCATTATTGTCTTCTCTGTTGTTCAGGGCTGTGGCATTATTGTCTTCTCTGTTGTTCAGGGCTGTGGCATTATTGTCTTCTCTGTTGTTCAGGGCTGTGGCATTATTGTCTTTTCTGTTGTTCAGGGCTTTGGCATTATTGTCTTCTCTGTTGTTCAGGGCTGTGGCATTATTGTCTTTTCTGTTGTTCAGGGCTTTGGCATTATTGTCTTCTCTGTTGTTCAGGGCTGTAAAGGTATGCTATTTGAGGTGCTACTATAGACATAGGAATATAAGAGTCAGGGGCACGAAGCTCCATCAAGTCCCCCAAATCACCACAATGCCCCCCTTCTCCCAAACAACCAACACTCATATGGCTGGCTACCTCCCCATCCCTCCTCACTCCCTCCACCACCAAGCATTGCATTTCCTCTGTGGTGGAAAGGCAGACACACTCCATTTCGACAAATATAATGTTTAACCAGAGGTCGAAGTGTAAAAAAAAGCAGTGGAACTGTATTCCCCTTAACCGTGCACTACACCACTCCAGCCCCAACGACCCCATACTCTCACTCCTCCCCCATCAATTAAAACCCAGTACCTGTGTCCTACCATAGCCCCACGTCATACCACAATGCTGTGTTTTATAACAGTGCTATCTAGACTGAAGAAAACACAGTGAAAGAAAATGCATTTGAATGACCCTGATTAGTTTCGGTCATTTTCCCCCACAGCATGCAGCTTTATTCACCCTCCCCTTTCCAAACACCCACCATTCACACATCTTAAGTTACAAGCCCAAGACCAGTGATAGAAGCGTACCAAAAAAGTAGGAAACTGGGACTCCAGCGGGGGACAGAGTAGGAAGGAAAGGATCAACGTGCAAACACATTTCTCAAGGCTTGCAGTCATGCTGGATGACAGCCAATTGAGTTGAAATAGATTTCAGTTTAGCTGTAACTGATGTCCGGTGGTAAAGTGGAGAAGTGTGCTTTAACTTCATAAAGAACAGTTCTGGAACGGTGGAAATGGTTGCAAAGGGTAGTGGAGCTGTTAACAATACAAGTGTACAGTAGTGGAACACTGTTCCTGACCGTTCCCACTCACTTCAACCAGTGCCCAGTACTATAGAAACACACACCCCTCTCATTACCTGAATAGACATCTGAGTCTGCTTCAAATCATTCTTAGTTGAAGAAGACACATGCAGATAACTGCTGGTCGGGATTTTGCAGTGGCTCGGGAATAGAAGTGATGTCCCAAGCAGTCTATTTAAATCAGAGGCATCGTTAGGGGAGGTTTGGGGGGAGAACCCCTGGATCTCTTGGTTGTCATTGTAATTGTAATTGTTTATTTGTATAGTACTTATACACAAGTGAAGTGCTTCAAAGCGCTTCAAGGTGGGAGGGGAACAAGGGATAGTAGTCGTAATTATTAGGCCTTGAAGATTCGGAATGAGCTAACAACAATACGTAGCATACTAGGCACAGCGGCATATCTACTAGTGAAGTGCATGACAGAGGGTGCACGGAGAAAATAGGAAAAGGGGGGAGAGAGAAGTTAAGGGGCTATGCCCAAAAGGCTTGCTAGCCCCAAGTCCGGACAGTCCTGACATTAGCATAGCCCCAGATCTTTTACAAACCTAGCTACACCCCTGATTAAGATAAATAAAAGAAGCGATAGCTCAGTTAGATGTGTCACAGGAGTGGAACTATCAGAGCCCAGGTATGAATCCCCATTATAGGAAACAAAAACATAGCCATATCAGCGTATATAGGCCCATTTACCAAATTACTGTTAATGCAAGCAGACGTCCAAGGCCAAACTATAATGATGTCTTATTATATAGCACTTATGCGTAAGCTTCACATAGAACAAATATACATACAGTATCACCCAACCTGTGTTGGAACTCATTTATCAAACTCAGCAGGATGAAAGGTTGAGATAACCGTGCAGAGAGCCGAACCTTCAACCTGCAGATCACATGCACATTGCAGCAGCAATCACTCAAACGAATGACCTATCTTGATGGCTATAGCTATCAAAAAACCAGCCACTCCAGAAACAAAGAGCCACATGCTGCTGGCCCAAACAGCCACTTGCTGCTGGCCACAGCGCAGGATCCTCTATAAAAAAAAAAATCTTTTTTAGGGGTAGCAAGGGAGACCTCCGAGGTCGCAGTTGCGACCTCTGGCGTCCCCTAAATGACCTCCATGGACCATTTGCAAGATGGCAGCCTTCCCTAGCAAGCAACATCAAATTCATTTGGGCACATTCGAAAATGTTTATTAGTTTGTGGGTCCTTAAGCTTCCCACAATTCGGGTGGTTCAAGTTTTCTTTTAGCTTGTTTTCCCAAACCTGCCACTGACAAAAAAAAAAAAACATACCAATACTAATTTTTTACATAAATATGTTTACATTGTATAACAAACGGAGTATGTAAATCACTATATTTCTAGAATTCATATCACATACAATGTATTCAGCTGCAATGGTCATAGACAGATTTCTTTGGCAAAGTGAAGCATCACAGTGTTCCTATGTAGACGTAATGGAAAGCAAGCTTTATTTGGAATGTGGTCTGAACACGTTTGTTTTTGCAGGTATGCGATTCATGTGGGCATGCTTGCTGCCTAGCAATGTTCCCAGCGTGTCTTTTCCTCTCTGCGCGACCTCTTTTTGAGGTTCTCGTTTTTCTGCACGGGTACTCAGAAGTGACCTTCTTTACATGTACAGTTCTGCCATGGAAGGCAGCCATGGAAGGCAAATGCATACCTGTATGAAATGAAGGCGTGCGCGCAGGCACTACCTTCAATGAGAAGCCACACATCTGTTCTTGGTTACAGTCCCTTAGAGAGAGTGATGCTGTGATCATGGGCTCCCAGAAGGCACAGGGGGCCGAACAGCCAGTAGTGTGTGCGACTTAACAGCTCTTGCGTTGTCATGAGTCACTATGATGAGGAGCTGCAGTGCACACGAGGAGAGCAATGGGACAATACGTTGCTCCCATTTTCCTGTCCCAATACCATAGACTAATCCCTTTTACAACATTCTACTTAAGCACTAGTGCCCACAGGAGAAAGGACATCTCTGACTTTATTGCCTTAACAACAGTTAAGCTGGAGCTGATGTGAGGGCATTTAGCAGAGGTTAATTGCAATTATTATGCGCCGAAGGAGCACTTCTAACTTCTGAATATGGAAATCGAGGGAGTTAAGAACACACTGATATACCGCGCAATGCCGCTGACAGATCTGGGACATTGGTCCACAGGCTTGCGTGCATTTATGGTATATTTTGTTTGGTCAACCTGCATCAGTATTCTGATCATTATACATTACCGTCTATAAGGTATTCGGCAGGATATTTACTTTTTTCCAAAGGTTTAGTCCGATGCAGGTGAAGAGCGAACGTGAATGTGAATTTTACTCTGAATGAAAATTGAACAAATCTTTGCACAACATTTTTACACGCCTATATGTGTTCCATTTTTGAATGTGCGTCGTCGTCATCATGTTAACATGAAATTATGTTTAGGATGAATATTTGAACGAGTTTATTGTTTTTAGCTGAGGCAGCTGAGGCTCATGAGTGTACTGTGAATGACTTACTATTTTCAATATCCGTTTGGAAATACATATATTTTATTTTTATTACATGAACACGGTTATCTAAAGAGATAGCTTTCATTGTATCATGTATTTTCCCTGTTCAGGACCATATGGAAATCAAGTTAAAATGGTGTGTCTACCCAAAAAATAAATATATATATATATAATAAATTGCAGCATCTGGCCGGCCGCGCGCGCGCATGCGCGCGCACACACACACACCTCCCCCCACCCACTGAAGATGACTCCTCTATGCTGTGGTGTGCTATATATATGTGTCTGCACCTAATTACTCAGTAAATCAGTCACTCGTTTCTCATCCACTCTCCACTGTTTCTTCTCCTGTGTGCTTGTGGATGTCGCGCTGCCAAATTAACCACCCTCCCCATTGATAGTATTGATCCCTTGCGATCTGCTCACCTCTCCGTGTACATCTCACTATGACTTTTAAAACACCATTTTATAGAAGGACAGGTAATTAATTAGAAGTTAAAAGAATGGTCACAACCATACCTTTCTCCATGAATCACGAGTACACCCTCTCTGTGCCTCATAATGATTTATTATAAGTGTGTTTTCTCTCTCGAGGATGACTTACGTCTTAATGCACTCATCACTGCAACCCTAGCTTGTTTGCTACACACATCTTGTGGTAATGACCTCGGTGAATGCTCTGGCAGCACACACTAAGGCACGTGGCCCTACTGCTGCAGCAGCAAAATGCATTCCTAATACATTTGGGCAAGGACGTGTTGCCACTAAAATTCAGAAGATGCTCTTGCCTGCAATACATACCACAGTCTTACTCTGTTTAATGCGTATTATCCACATGCGTGTCTCATTGTTTGTACGGTGTTTGAAATTAAAATTGTTTTTCTACAAATGACTTTCCACTCACATGAAAGTATCTGCCTCGGCTGCACCTGCATTTCACTGAACCTTCCCGGTTGATGTGATTTGCTTTTTCACATATGAGATTGATCAGTTTATTAACGTGTAATGTAAAATAACTGTTAATCATTTTCTCTACATACCATCTCAATTTCCTAATATCACAAATCATGTGATTAGCATGTGTCTATCATTTATAACTGTTATAATCATCGTTGCTGATATACGTGTTATCTATATTTTTTTTATATAAGCAAGTCTACAACACTATTACATGTTTTCTTTACCCAGCCACTTTAAAAAGTATTCCTGATGGTTTGCACACACCTATGTTTGAAGCAGGACAACATGATGAAAAAACAGAAGAAATACAAGCGAAGAACTAGCTGTGCATGGCAGAGGCCTGGCCCTGAACCAAGTCGTATGGTTCGGCTGTCCTCTTTGAGCCAATGCCAGCAGTGTGGACTGATGCCCATATTACTGGAAAACACTTGTTGCCTCGAGAAGTCAACTTGTAGGTAGTTAGTATCCAAAGAGGATGCCCCACAACAGGGCATTGCTTTTCTGAAGCCATTTCAGGCAGCATGTCATAGGCATTCCATTCTTCATGTGCTGATGGCATTGATGCATAAACTACGAGCCACTGTTCATCCACAGGTCCCCCTCATAAGTGAGTATAGCATTACAGTAATGCACTTATTTGCAAACTTTACTGTACTTTCGCCAGCCTAACTGACTGTTCTTTTCCATGGGACAATGTTTTATATTAATTAACAATATTATATATGTGTGGCACTTGACATGCTTACGTCCATCCATGTAGCCTTCCTACCTTTACTATAATGTACATGTATGGCTTTAGTATGTCTGCTTGTCAATATCTAAATAGTTCTACATTTTTGTATACATCAACACGGCTTTGGCTGAGATTCAACTCTTGTCATGAATACAATGAAATAGATAGACAAATGTACGCATAACACATCTTTCATTTAGAAAGAAACAATTTCAGTATTTTTAATTTTTTTTATTTGGACATGTTTTATTTCAAACCTTAGACATCACATATAAAAAAGAAGTACATCATTACAACATCAACAAAACATTAAAACACATTTCATCATAATCGACATCCTTTCAACATCAGTAAAAAACAATTAAAACACATTTCATCATGATCGACGTTCCTAAAACCTGTCAATCCAAAAGGAGAAGGGGAAGGGAGCCGTTGAGCGAGCCTTATTATGTTAGCACCACTTTCTTTAAGAATTGAACAACACTAATCAAGTGTCGGCTACAGCTACCCGATAACACCTAGTAGCAAAAAGTTGCCTCGATCAGTGATGTTGAATTGTGTACAAAGGGCTAAAGAATTGCACCCTGAACTTCTGCAGCTTCGGGCACATAATCGTTAGGTGTTTTAGCTGTTTCTCCTAGGCCTCTAGTAAAACACCCCTAGTTTGCATCAGGTTGAAGCTAAATCTCATACAGGTTTCTCTGCACCGGCTCTCAGGGCACTGCCTCAAATACCTCTGAAGAAAGTCCCTTTTTTGCCTCGAGATTTATTTCCCCATAAAGCTTGTATTTCCTTCTCTCTTTGCAAGTATTGACCCATTCATGACCGAGAACTTTTTTTTCTCCCTGTCTGGGTCCTCCGATAAAGCCTGGATGGTGATCTCATATAAGGCCATTACTTCCTCACAGTTTTATTTAAAGTGACCAGCCGTTCTTTGCGGGACTCGTTAAGGGACCTTGAAGCTAAGGGCCTGTTATTAACGCCTTCCCCATTCTCATTGAGCCCTATGGGGGCTCAAATGGGAATGGGGAATGTTTTACTGAATGGGGATTTACCGGGTCCGCATTCGTCAGAATGTTCTGGTAAGTCCCCAATCAGTGACATCAGACCCAGACCCGGGTTTGGAGGCAGCCATAGTGGTAATAGCGCCATGGCTACCTCCAAACTCGTAATGACCCCCTTTGTTTTGATGTGTGCCATTCAGGCCACATGCTGTTTCCCCTTTACCCATACTATCGCTTTCATATTCCCATAGTCAGGTGGCCTGACTAGCGTAAGCCCTAAATTTAAATGTTGTCGAACTATTTTGCGGAATCGCCACAAAGCTATTTGCCTTCACGTAGTCCTTGAACCTGTTCAGAAGTCTCTGTAGGCCCAACAGGGCTTTGTCCAGTAACAACACATCGTCCGTGTATGTGACCAAAAAACAACGTTCCCCCTTGGCCCTGGGGGGAAAGAACGATGCCTCTGCCAGAAATTCTTCCAGGTCCACTAAGTACAGGTTAAAGAGGCAGGGGGCCAGTACGCACCCCTGCGTCAAGCCACGTGATGTTGTTATCACCCTAGATGTTTCTCCCCTAGAACTCAACCTCACCTGGACGGTGGTGTTACTGTGTCTCAAAACCAGCATGTCCAAGATGTGTCTTGGAAGGCCCCACTTTCATAGTTTGAACCACATCCTTGCTCTATCTACCATAATGAAAGCAAGGCTCAGGTCAACACTTGCCACATACAAATGGTCCTTGCCCTTTATGCTTGCCTGATGTTTTTGAGACTGAATAAAAAAAAAAACATTTGCATCTGTACAAATTGCCCTTCTGAATCCCGTCTGGAATTTAGAAATTCTCCCAGACGAGGAGATTGAGTCCTCAATACATCCAAGAACACATTTGGCAAACACTTTACTCTCCACGAACAGAAGGGCAATTGGTCAGTAATTAAGTGGATCCAGACGATTCCCTGTCTTTTCAATTGGAATGATGCTTGAGGTGTTCCATGAGGCTGGTAAAGTCGTCTCTAAAATAGTTTATAATAAGGTATGTAATATCACCACCCATACTTCAAGGTCTTGCTTCATTACTAAATTACATAAACTTGACCCGGGGCACACGAGTTAGACCTAGACTTTGGGCCTTATCACGAGTTGGGCGGTAACGCCGGTGGTATTACCTCCAGCGGTATTAGCCCTACCGCCAAACCCCCGCCGCTATTAGCGCCGGATCACGGGTTTGGCGGTAATGGAATTCCTCATTCCCCACTGAGCCCATTCCCCATTGGGCTCAATGGGGAATTTTCACACTCTTATCGCCGGCAGATTTCCCGCCAGCGGTAATAGCGCAAATTATCGACGGATTTCCCCCCAGCTCAGAGCTGGGGAGAAATCCCTGAAGCCCTGATATGGCGGACCCTTAAATCCGGCGGTAATAGTGCGACCGCTGGATTTAAGGGTTACCACCAGACTCGTGATGATGCCCTTTATAATAACACGCAGGTTGTCCAGAGATATATCAACATCCCATTGGTCGTTACAAGTGAAAATAAAAATTTCTGAGTTAGCTTTTTTGTATAGTTTTTTTGAAAATGAATGCTCCATCTTTTTCAGGAAAAGGGTTGGCCATTTCTGGAAAACCTCTCTCATGGGGCTTGTTCACGAAGCACCAGAAGTTCCTGCTGGAGTTATTCAGGACAACTTCCAGCATCAGCTCCCCATCTCTTTGCAGAAGTTGGTGTTTGTGAGCTATGACCCAATTTTTGTAAGATTGCTTCTCATTTTGATTAAAGTTTTTTCTCTATTTCACAAAGTGTCCCTAAATTGAAAGCCCTGATTTATCTATGCAAATGGGCTTTCTTCAACTGCGCCTCCTTCATGTAAGAGTGGGGGTGATTAGAGCTTGTTGGGGCAGTGTTATTAACTTTACACTCACACACCCTTTTGTCTACATATAGCAGGAAACTCTCCACAGATAAAAGCCTGAGTTTGTCGAGTGGTGGTGTGGAGTGCCAGAAGTCTCATAAGAATTTACCAATAGTGTTGAGACTTTTTGGATACCAGCTAATTTGCTTCTTCTTAGAATTCATAACTAGGTTTCTACAGACTGGTTCCCCAAGGGATTTATTTATTGTGGATAAACCAAGAAGCATGAATTTGTGATCACTATATGCGTTGCTAATCACCTTGAAGAAGTCAAGTTCACGAAACATTCTTTCTGACACAACTATATAGTCAATTCAAGATGATGAATTGTTTCTGAGCCAGGTAGGCTTTCGGGGAATGTCTCCCAATATATGGGCATTTACAATTTGCAGCCCTTAACCCTCCCAGAACTCTCTCCATTTCAAACCCTGGTGAAACTGTTGCACTTCATAATCATTTTGAGGGCCCAAAGCCCCACTTAAGGAAGTTGTAGGTGTGAAGCAGTGGGAATTGAGATCCCCCACCAATATGACTTCTGATTTCACAAATTCCATGTTATATGCTTCAAGAATATCGTCTAAAACCCCCCAAGAATTAGCCAGTTCATGATGGGCAGGATGCCAACATACATTGACCAATAAAATATGCTTTCGTACAGGGTTAAACTCTAGCTCTATGTCTACCATTAGTACCCCCCTAAAATACTTGTGAATAAGCCTTCCCTTCAAACCAACGGCATGCCTAATAACTATACAGAGAACTCTGACAGTCTGCTCCCCTTTGCTCTTGTTGCTCCTTGTGAAAAAATATGGTGACAGTCCTAGATCAAACTCTCCATCACACATGTTTCCTGGAAACGCACTATTGAGTACTCATTAAGGGTTTCTAGTAGTTCTAGATCTTGTGTTAGTTTCCTGCCCCTGATATTTCATGAGGCCAGATGGAGGTTATGCACAATGAGATTCTTTACCAGATCAACCGGGACGACGAAGCGGGGGCTAAAAATCACACTTTCTCACCAAGGAAGGAGGGGGCTCTACCCAATAGTCATGTCCCTTAGAAACCAATTTCTATCAGGTACTGACAACGTTCAGAAACCTACCTGAGCACGCTGCAGCCATCCTGGCTGTACACAACAGCATATCTGAATACATAAAAGCAGATCAGAATTGTTCTTGAACCTGACACAGAGTTCAAACACTGTAAGTGCTCTGTCTCTATCCAAGTGGTCCGCAAACTCTGAGCCTGACCCCCCCCCAATGAGGGTTGGGGCTTGATAATGTCCTGGTTGGGTGTTCCCAAGGTGGAAGACCCTTTGAAAAGACATATTGGGCCTCATTATGAGTATGCCGGTCCAGTAACAACGTTGCTGATAAGCTACCAGAACCGTTGTTAGGCACCGTTGTTACCAGACCGCAATTCTCTGAGTTCTGCGAGCGGGTGTCTTTCAGCCCACCAGGTCTGAACTGGCGGGCAGAACGGCAACCGCTTTCAGACCTTGACGGTAGCACCGGCACCATTCATAATGGTGCCGGTGCTACCGTCCTCCCCCTTCCCATTGAATCCAAAGTGACTCGAATGGGAATGGGGAGTAATATTTTCTGGCGGCTGGTAACGTGGTAGGAACAATGGGCCTCAATCCGAGTCTGGTGATCTGGTAAAAAAGTGGCAGTATCGATGGATACTGTCACTTTACTGGACCGGCCGACTACAGGATTGGTGGTGGGGAACCTGGGTTACATCGAGCGAAATGCTGGAGGTAAGCGAGGCGCCCTACCGGCCAACAAATGCCATGTTACTGGCATTGAAATTGCCGGTGGCGGTATTGATGGAGAATCCCCTCATGAAGTCCTATGGGACACCATGAATGGGGATTTACACCGTACCATCAGCACATGTAATCCGGCAGCAAAGATACCAGACCGGATGCTGGTAAACGTAAGTGCCAGATGTTGGTATCCTGGCGGCTATACCACCAGGATACCGGCATAGTTGGGATGCGGCCCAATGTGTGATGCGTCACCAATTTAAATCAACCTAGAAACCTTATAAAGACCATTTGATATCATGATATCTGTGGCTTTAAATGGCAGAAGAAATTTCTCATTTTTATTTATATAGCGCTTTTATCCAAAGCTCTTTAAAAAAGACATATTTAAATACAATATTGATCAAATAGCTGACACTCTAGTATGTTCTTTCACACACAACATGATGTATCTGGGGCCAGTGAGTCTGCCATTGGTTAAACAGCAAAGAAGATATGTTGCCTTAAGTAGATGTGGCAATTTATTTTTGAAGCAATGTTCAATACTAAGATATGGTGACAGGGGTGGACTGGCCTATAGGGAACTCTGGAGATTTCCCGGTGGGCCTCTGCACCCTGTGCCTCTTTTGTGTGGCATTTCCAAATTTTCTCATTGGAAAAGCATTGGGCTTGCTGAAAATGTGTCATATGGGGCCACTTTGGGCATTATTTCCAGGGCCTCTTTTGGCCCTCAGTCATTATTTCCAGGGCCTCTTTTAGTTCCCAGTCCACCCTTGTATGGTGAGCACCACATTATGTTTTTATTTCTTTTTTCACATAGCAAATGCACATTTGCTGATCTTTGATTACCATCTACTGTTTTCAGATAGGTATTTTATTTGATTAAGTATTGTATTTGCAATTGTGAATTGCCCCAGGTGTCCAACTGGGATGTGGAAAAACTCTTCATATACAACACAATACCACGTATTGTACTGTCTCAGCTAGATGCAGTTATGTAATATTTTCTAGACATTGCATGCTTGGTTCACTTTGCTTATTAAAGGTATTTTGGCCTCAGAGGGCATTTCTCAATATGCCCACCCACATCCATAGACATATGTATTCATCACGTGTATAGCAGGCCAAAGGAAAACTATTAAAATACAAAATAAGCAAATGAGTTTGCACAGTTGCTAATGTGAAATGTCCAGGATGTCCAGCCGGATCATATTCCAAGTTCGAGAAGATGTCTGAACAGTTCTATTTTCACCATTAATTTTGTTATCAAATGTATAAAGCTGAAGACATGCCACAATCTAACCAATCACAGCCTGCGTAATCTGGACACATCATGTGTCCAGCTGGCCAAAATCAGATCATTCAAATACACAAAATCAAAAGAACAGCCAGTCCAGTCTCCACCTACATATTATATAGATACAACACGAGCCCACTGTAAACAGAGACATTGGCTAATTGAATTACTTATGATGTTCCACTGGGGTGTGGTACTTCAAGTCTGCACATAACCCCTTCTTCCACCATCTTATCTTGATCACCTTGTGTAAATTAAGCACTTTGGTTAATGTTTTAATCAAACAGTATGATAGCTTGGAAGATATTCCACAATCTGCCATTCCAAGCTGTAAATATCTATACACATTGATGTTAGACCCCTCTTAACTCCTTGTTCTCAACAGCAGTCTGACACACTGCATCCCTCAACCTGCCTACAGGGGGGTTTAGGGAGGTGGAATGTGGCCTTTGGCAAAAGGGAATGGTCACTTCTGTCGGAAGTGCTTGACTCTGATGGTTATCTGCTGGGTAATGGTACATCCATTTTACATTCCATTGCTGTGTTGCATAACATTTAATTTGTCCCCATTTCCATAATCATTTTCTGCTTAAACTCTGCTAACTGCTTTCTCAAATCGCATATGCTGGCCTGATTTGCTTCCAGCATTTGGCTATTGGAAGTCAACAAGTACTTCTTATTTTTTAATTCCTGCTGTAAACATTTATTCTCTCGCTACCAATATTGAATTATACTAGACCTTTCCTGACTTTTCTCTTGATAGTGTTATTCTTCTTGTTCAAAATATCCTTTTAGTTGAATTGCTTGTTTCAGGCCATTCTCTGTTTGGTACAATTTGTCCTGCAGATGTAAATTTGGATCTTTCACATTGGCTATTTCTTGGGAAGAAAATTGACTCAGGCTTTAATTTGTATGCACCTGTTTTGGTTGATGCACCAGTTGCTGTTTCTCATGTATTATAGCAACACAATCTTTGTTCCAGCTGATCTCTGTCTTTTTGTGACACTTTTAAGTTGGTCAAGTTCCTCTTGGGACTCATCTTCTTTGAGAATTCATTTATTATTGTATTGTTTTAATTCTGTTAAATGGAGTTTTAGTGTCACAATGTGTCTAACAAGTCATTGTTATGCACAGATTGGTCGATATATGTTCATTGTCGCTTATATTTGGCCTCCTATAATGATTATAAGAGTCCTGGAGATTCAAAAATGTTGTTATCTGATTCTGCAGTTCATCATGAGATGTTTTAATTTCAGCTTGCATTTGAACCATGACATTGTGCTGTTGCACTATGGAAACCTCACTTTCTTTTTACTAATTCATGCAACCACACAATGTCTTGCAGTTGGTTGTCACACAATTGCTTGGTGCTCAGCAGCTGTTCAACATTTTTCTGTGCCACCATGTTATCTAATCTGCCTTCCAGCAGTTGAAGGTGAAACTAAAAGTCTGCAGAGAGAGAGAGAGATCACTTTAAAATTCTCTTCTTTGACAGTGGAAGTCATATATAGCCTCTCTAGGGATTGGTTTAATGGGCCGCGTTCACCACAATTGTCCATGCCCACTGAGGCAATTCTGTCTAACATCTTGTTTGTTTGTTTATTTATTTATTAAGCGCACCAGACCCGAAGGTATTAGGGTGTAGAAGAAGGAAAAGAGGGTTGTTCAGTTAAGGTTACATTGCTCTGCGTTACAGTACAAAACAATAATAAACAGTGTTGGCTTGTATCATACAAGAGGGCAAGGGCTAATGAAGAGCATCACGCCACAGTTATATACAATATATACAATTATACAGATACAGATATATATATATACAGTTATAGGCAGTAGTGGACAGTGGTGTGGTGGTGTGGTGGAAGGTCAGATGTCATGCTCCTTAATCCATTGGGTGAGGTTAGATCTGAAGCGTGAGTAGGGCATGTCTTCTCTTAAGGAGGGTGGGAGTGAGTTCCAGTTTTGGGCAGTTGTTTCTGTCTTCCAAAGATGTCCAATACCCTTTCAAATATAACTTTGAAAGGGCATGAGCCTTGGCCACAGGTGCTGCTGTGTCAAACAACTCTTAGTTTAAATGTAACAACCTTCAATTGAGTTTTGAATATTTCATTACAAATCATCCCTCCACACACAATTGGTCAAACCTATACAAAAGAAAATCCAATCTCTCTAATTCCCATGTTCTCATTGGTCACATTCATTTATCTACCATCATCAGCTCATATTTGTAGCACACCCCTTTTGGGGATTTTTACGTGGTAGGTCATGACATCATCACATAGTTACACATGTAAACACAAAAATAATTAATTACAAGTTGCGAGTTTATGTATCTTAAACTGATCACTTTTCAGTGCATTGCATTTAGTGACTTTATTAATATGCTTATCAATCTTGTTCCAACTCTCCTAGTGAAATATGTATTTTAATTATTTTTGTGAATTGTATTGTTGTGTAAACTGTAAACAATTTTGTATTGCTTCGTTTGTACATAGCAAAAGGAAAAGAAATTTGAAAGGATGATGTTATTATCCATATAAAAATAAAAAGTACAAGTTGCAGCTGGTCAGGGACCTTCTAAACACAGACATGATTGCACATGGTTTGCAAGGAAACTTCAAACAATATGGGGAGTGGGAGAATAAATAAGTTTAATTTGAACTGGTGATAACTATCCCACCCACCCTGTCTTGCTGGCATCCTTGGAACACCTTAATCTATATGACTACCAATTCAACGCATGGCCTCCTGACACAACCTGAGAAAATAATTGAAACCCATAATGTATTGCTACACTCTCCCCTTAGGTGTCTCTTTGCTCCAGGTTAATTACTCAGTCACAAACAGATGGCCAGATTCCTTTGAACAATAAATAAAGCTCTCATGCATATCAAAAGATTGCATCTCCTTTCCCCAATACTGGCAAGTCATAAAAACCCAGCCTGGTTGTAACCGACCATCTGATAATTTTGCGGTTACTCATTGTCTTCCGCCGGCATCCACCCTTACAAAAAAAACAGTTTTCCCAGTCACACCAAGTTTATTTCGCAAAACCCTGACTGCAGGGATTGGCCAAACTTTGAAAAGCAAATGGCACACAGATTTGCTCATTCCCCATATACCTAAAACTGTCCTCTGAAAATATCCCTTGAGACCCCCATGTATGTATGTCGGTGCATGTCTGTTTTAAAACTACTGCGTCCTCTTCACAGTGGTTCCTTCATGACAAATCTCTTTTCTCGCATGTGCATTATGCAGATCCTCATTTTATAGTTTTGCGGTGCTTCGTGATACACCATACCTAAATTTCATTTATATTTCATCTGCAGTTTTGACATTTATCTTGCTGCATGCATGCAAATCTTCTATTCTAATTAACTATGCTAAATACATGTAAACATCACGCTAACTCCACCGCTCCCTCAGTCACCAATATGGCATGCGTAACATGAACCCGTCTTTCTCATTTGGACCTTTCCTGACCACCACAACACCTGTGACCCTGTGTCTACCAGAGCTGATAAATCACACTGACTTTATATCTGGACAGGAGAATATAACCTACATTATTTCAACATTAGTCTACAAAGAAAGTCTGTGTTATTTGACAGCCCAGCATAAATGTTCTTGATCTAAAACCTTGGTTTTCCCCCATATCTGTATTTCCTTCCTTGAGGTCAGGTTCACACCAGTTGGCTCGGAAACCTGTCGGAATAAACGCGCCTTCTGAAATAAGATAGGGAGTATGTCTATCTCCACTGTCACCAGACTCTTTATTTTCTTCTCTTTTGAGAGGACATTGAGAGGACAATGGTCAGAATCATTTAGGAGAGAGGGTACCTCTACTTATTTTGGACTTTTGGGGTTTATAATATCTGTGTTATCACATGGGCTTTTGTATCTAAGCTTTCTTCACACTTCTTAATCCCTTTTTCTACATTCTTGAATTCAGGGCTTTCTATTGTTACCCACTTTTCTTTAGGAGGTGTCACTTCAAGAGAATATTTTCTTTTCTGGGTGTTGTGTGTACTCCTCTCCCTCAATAGTGAATATTCTATTTTACTTTTATTTTAATGTCACTCTTTTGTTTGTTGTTTTGGTGCTAATTCCCAGTGGAAAGAGTTGTCACAACTATTTTCTTGTATTTCTCTATTTAATTCAATAGTTGTTGTTGGCCCAAAAAGGAAGCTTTCTCTAAGGCTTATCATATCTTTTCATCCATATCCACTGTTCCTGTTCCACTATGATATTATCACTGGGACTGTTTGCATCTTGTCATTGTACGTCGGGCACCTGCCCCAGATGTTGGGGCACTGGTAGTCAGAGGGTTCTGTTCAGTCCTCAACATTTGTCCAATGTTCTCAGTCAATTTTTTGACTTGTCACTCAAGCTGAGAGAACTTTTCTCTTCCGTCAGAACCATATGGAGGTCTTTGGTCATACAGTTGTTGCTCCCTCCTAACAAAGTATCTTGGGTATGGCTGAAAGTTATTCTGACCTTAATTTCTGGGTCTCCACCCACTGGATTTTGAGGTTTATTGTCCTGGAATCTAGGATTTCCAGAGGAAGGAACGACCCCTTGATTTGAATTCCCCACCTGTTGTCAGGGAGTGTATCTGCAGTGTAGGGTAACTCCACAACAACCAGACATAGAAAAAAGAACCCGCTAGGGAAAGAGGATAGGTTCACCCTTTTTCGAGAAGAAAAAAATACCTTTATTGTGAATACAAAAAGGAAAATAGTGACAGGGTATTATAAATCGACTGCTGCAGAGCTCTCTCTCTTCATCAAAGCGAACTTCACATTATAAACATAAAAAACATCATGAATTATTCATTCAATATACAGTATTCATTGGCTGCTGCCTATTTACATGCTCATGTTCACATATGGGCCCCACACCGATTGGTTGTGTCATCTTCACCTCCATCTTCTTCACACATGGGTAACGGCCTCTCCACCTCAAAGTGCTGTAAGGTAATAGGTTAGACTTTAAAAGGCACCACCCTGTCTTTGCTACTAACCACATGATGTGCACCTTGTCATCAACATGAACTCGGCAGATAACTTTGAGGTTATTCTGGCCCTTGCAAACAAAGCAGCTCTTATCTCATCCTGACACGTAGGCACCCCATCATGCCTCCCCACTGAAAACGTATTAGTATTGGCATCACCCCTTGCTCTCCCTGGTACAAATCACAGATCCTGATCTTCTGTGGTCCCCCCTGTATCAGCTACTACTCTCAAGAGGTAGGCCTGGTGTCCCACTAATCCATCCAATTCATGAAGGATTTAAGAGTCTTATTCCTAAGCATCTGGTAGTTCAAGTAGAATGGCCTTTATTCTGGGGGGGGGGGGTGGTGTCTAAATCTCAGCTTGGTTTTTGGCAGCTCAAGACCTCTGCCCTGGCTCCCATGAGTATGGCCTTCTTACTGAGCCCAGCCCTTATCCAATTGAGCTGCTCACAAACCTTCCTAATTGTTCAAAGGTTTGACTAGATACATTTGTATATGAGTGTACGTGTGTGTTCTCTAACGTGCCTGGGACTTGAAATGTAATAATGAAGCATAGGAAGGGGCCTTATTGCTCTGTGTTTCCGACATGGCCTTCGAGGATGCAGGACTACTTTCAAATGCAGTATTAGTTCATGTCATAGATGTCCCGCACATGCAATGTATTCTACATAACACTATTACAAAGTAAATGGTTAGTATCCCCTGCATACATTTCCATATTACATATGTCTCACACGTAACACCTCCACCCATACGATTCCCATCTCCTTCCGACACCACCCTTTACACATTCCCCATCTGTTAATATATTTTCAGCAATCTGAATCATTTAGGAGTGGCTGCAATTTGAACGTGCATCCCAACAGTAGCACACGATGAGCTTAGAGCCCAGATCCAGTGGACTAATGTAGGTACGAGTTTTGGAAGGGTCTGTATTTTAGAACACTGGTTGGGAACTGGGCAGAGGGCCTCCTTTGTCAGTCATTTTGTTTGGTGGTAGGAAGAGCATTCTTCAAACCCCATGACTATAGATCCAAAGGAGGGGCACTCTTCAACTCTGCAACTTTTGCAATGGTAGGCCTTGAATTTGATTTGGGAGTTTTGGGATTCTTTTCATTAACTGCATGTTTTCGGACCTCACAAATCCTAGTAGCCTGTGAAATCCCCCAATCTAGAGTTCGTGAATCGTCGACATTTTGCACTAATTGGGTGATTGTGTATTTTGTGAGTGCATGGACAAAAGTGCTAATAAACTCCCTACTGTTAGTATTAACCCACCGTGAAGTCTGTTCAAATGCATGCTTCTGTGCTTGGGCAAACTCTTTTAGAGATAGGTCCCTGCCACACACCATATTGCATGCAGTTTTATATACTGAAATACTGGTTGCCTCTCATGTACGTGGAATCACTCACGGAGATCATCAGCAATCTAAAATCCCATGACTTAATTCATCCTATCCACAGTACCTTTAACAACCCGGTACTGGGGATCCTATAATGCAGAATGGAGACTTTGTACTCACTGGAGTGAGTTGAATATAAGGGTTCACATGTGAAGGTGGCCTCTTCCCTACATCGACCAAGGACTGGAACAGATCCATGGATTAAAGTGTACTCAGACCTTGAGTTGACACACAGTTATTGGACAGTACCTGCAAAATTGAAATATCAGTATAAGCTTGCCTTTACCATCAGGGGGCCTCATTACATTTGACATATGCTCCCTTCGTGTTATTAAATTCAGGAAATTAGTTCAACATTTTACTTCACAAGGTCATGCCTGATCTGAGTGAAAGAGTCATTTTGGCCTATGTGGATGATCTGTTGATCAAACGTTCAGATGTGGAAGAAAATCTGGCAGATATCAGATAGGTTCTTACACAGTTGCAAACAGCTGGTGCAAAAAAAAACGAGAGTGAACTTTCTGGGACATGAAATCACCACCAAGGGCCTCAATCAGCAATAAAAGAAGGTATAGACTTTTCTCAAATTAAAGAACCCCGCAACTCTGTGAGAGTTGCAAAGCCTCTTTGGACTGACTAACTATAGTCAAAACTTCATGGAGTATTATGCAGAGATCACTCAACCTTTGCTCTATTAATTTAATGCTGGGTTAAAGTGGCAGTGGGGTGAAGCACAATCCAAAGTAGCAAATCAATTGAAAATAATTCTGTCACAAGCTCCTTGTTTGGCTCACCCCATCAAAAATAAGGAGTTTTTCTTAAAGACTGGTTTTCCACATACCTGTTTGATGGAGCTGTTATAACGAAAACATGACAAAGTCAACAAGTTAGTCTCCTACATGAGCAAAACATTATCCTCTGTTGTATAGAAATTTGATGATTGTGAAAAAGCACTTTGATACAATACAAGTTGGGAATGTCTATATTTCAAGAATCACTTCTAGGATTCTGTCAATGCAGGGCTTTATTGTGGAAATCATGAACAGCCAAAATAGACAGAGCCCTCTAGCTCAAGGATTTGCAGACTTACACAACTGTGCTGAAGAATACTGCTCAACAATGTAAGTCTGATCACCAATAGTAATATGGAGGCATACCTGGCATCCCTGCACAAGGTACATGAAGAAAACTCTTGTCGTAGGAGACACACAGTTTATGTGGATGGGTGTATCTACCATGATACCGAAGACAGGGAGAATGAATTGGTTTCTGGCATTGGGAACACATGAGCAAATGATCTTCCTGAACCCTCTGCTGATTACAAAATAGGTCCCCCAAAGTAGTCAAGTGGCAGAACAGATGGCAATTTATCAAGCGATCCGCACTGCTGTAAACTACCAAGTCACGGAACTGGTGATTAAATGGGTTTGTGGAACACCTGATAAATTGAAAAAACAGAGGCATGCTTTGTGCAAATAATAAACCATTAAAACATGGTGGAATTGTCCAGACTATTAACGATCTGGTGACATCTAATAAAATGACAGTCTATTGGAAAAAGATTAAAGGTCATTCCAAGATAGAAGGTCCTGATAAATTGGCCAAAAACAAGAGCTCTACAGGGGAAGTTCATGGATATGTAACACCTCCTGGGAGAAATCCAAGTTACAGAAAAGACCAGATAACAAACTTGCACTGATAGTGAACTTGCAGCAGCTCAGTGGAGTAGAGGTACTCCTTACGCAGATTCGATCACTGCTCAAAAAGAGGGCCCCATTATTGGGAAATTATATAAATACTTAGAAGAGCAAGTCAGATTTCCTCTGGAAAAATCATAAAGTAATGGAACAACTTTGTATTCTGATGACATTTCATGTCTGTACATGTGAGACATATGGTTTTCTCCCTAAATGCCAAGAATAATGTATTGTATAATGTGAAGTGATGTGTAGATTAGAAACAGTTAGCACCAGCCGCTTCACCCAGAGCCTACATGACATTCACCTCGTACCGATCAGCACAGCTGATGCACGTGATGTCCGACGTCCCGCCAAGCCACCATCCAATCACATGAAGCCGACACCTTACAGATCCATAGTGGGCCTGCTTCCCCACCAATCAAATTGTAACTTTTGTACTGTATATATTTTGTCATCAATGATCCTGTAACCCCGTAAAATGTATTGTCAGTGTATTTTTTGGCAGAGCGCTCTCAAAGTATGCAGAGTCCTCTGCGTGTCCTATTTGAATTAGATAAACATTATCTCTAACTTCACCCGCACGTGGTCTTGCTTTCATTCCCTCCTGGGGTGTGTCCGTTATAGACTCTCATTGGGGAGTTTGTATTGTATTTTGGGGACTGCTCGCTTTCGCAGTCCTTAAGAGGGTATGCCCAACTGTCTGTGATTCAGCCAAAAGGAATACTGATGTGAGTATTATATAAAAGGGAAGTAATCTAATGGGAAGTGATCCCTATAAAAGGAATACAAGTAAATCCTGGTCACTATCATTTGTTAGTATTGAAGGGGAGGAATAGATACATTAATTGTTCATCCTGTGCAGTTAGGGAACATTTCAGAAGGGTATGTGCTTCTCGAAAATATATATATTGATGAATTAGGTCCCATGTTGTGTATACATTGAGATTCACCTGACCCTTTTCTCTGGCAATGATATTTAGCACAGAAGAACAACTGAAAGTGGTTGAAAGGGTCATTTTACGGTGTGCATACCTAGAAAAAGAATATCATATAAGTAATTCCTGGGTATACCACCAAGCACAATATAGTTATTAATGCAGTGTTTCCCAAGATAAAAGTGAAAGGGTGATTATTTGCTGTCCATTGCTTTCCACTTTTCAAGGTGCCCGTGTAAAAGTAGAAAGGTATATTTTACACTCCTATCTATCTATCTATATTAGTCTTTATATAGAGCTATTTGCCCGCAGGCCTCAAAGTGCTCAAAAGACAGAGACAACATAACAAACAAACAGTAATACAGCCAGCAATTGATCCAAGAGGTCAGACGGGGTGAGCAAAACAAGTTAAACTGTTCCTTCATCAAACAGCCAGGTCTTAAATTGTTTCTTCAAAATGTTCAAAGACACACAGTTTTTCATAGGAAACGTAAGGGAGTTCCAAACCAAGGGTGCCCAAAAATTGAAGTTAGTACCACCAACTATTTTGAGAGTTTGTCGGGGTTGGTCATGTTTATTATTAGACCAAAGATTTCTTCTGATGGGCGCTTATAAGATATTATAAGAGTAAGATATTTCAGTGAAGTACCTGCTAGGCACTTAAAGACCATTACTGGACCCTTAAATTTAATCCTTTGCTCAACTGGGAGCCAATGCAATTTTCTCCTTGCTACTGACATTTTGCAGCGTCGCCTTAGACCAAAAACTACCCTGACTGTTCCATTTTGTATTTTTAAAATGTTAGACTTCGATGTACTTATTAGGAGACTATTACAGTAGTCTAATTTGGAGTTTATTATAGCGCTGGAGAACAGAGCAAGATTTAGTTTGGTCAAATATGGGTGAATTTGCCACAATAGATGGAGTAAAAAGCGCACATGGATTTTAGATAAGACGCATGCCTCTTAAAGGAGAGAGGTGAGTCCATAAAGACTCCTAGCGTTTTAATGTGACCTGATACCATAATGTTATTATCATTGATGTTCAAGCTTCTATATTGCTTTTGGGGGGTACCAATTATCATTAGCTCTGTTTTTGCTTCATTTAAGGCTAAAGAGTTTGTCGCCATCCATATTTGTATAGCGTGAAACACCTCACTGACTCTTTGAGCATCCTTTACATAGTCACCTCATAGCTCAAAGACCAATTGGGTGTCATGCTGCGTGGATTTAGTCATCCAGGTTTCTGTGATGAATAAAATATCCACATTTTTCTCCATGATTAGGTCTGAGATTTGAACTGCATGTTTAACAAGAGAGTGAGTGTTTAATAGGCAGCATTGAAGCCTCCCAGTATTGGCCTGCAAAACCTTTGTTTCCTTAATTCTTTGTTCCAGTGGCTCTCCACTCCCGTGGGTCTTAAAAGATACCTCACAGGGATGGAAGGTACCAGCGTTTAGGGACATAGCAGGGGCCGTATAGGTAGGGAGGAGTGTGATATGGGTGGGAACATGTGTTTGTTCATTATTGTCATCTTCTCTGGTTCCTTTGGAACAGATTCCTGCTGCCTTGACCTGTGGCTGAGTCATCCAATGAGGTTTTGAGCCTGAATCATGGGACAAAACCATCACAGAACAGGCAGAAGTAAGCGGGGGGGGGGGGGTAAGGAGACCATTTTCTGTTTTTTGTTTCAAAGTCATGGCAAAAGCGATAGAATTTGCTCTTAGACTGATGCTTCTTACCTTGGATTCTTCCTGGGCAAGGTGAATTGCCTTCAGGACCTCATGTAGTCGCATTTTTAAAGGGTTCAAGGCATTAGCGTCCCACTGACTTTAATTGAAAAGAAACAATACTGTATGGAACGTTGTCAATATAGTGCTGAACATACATTTTCTTCTCTACAAAGTAGTCACAAACCCAAAGGTCCAGTGCGTTGTTACAAATGAGTTGAAACCCTAACCTGCCAATTGAGTAAAGGGGGTGGTATTTTTAATACAGGCAAGGTAGCGTGAATTGGATAGGCAGGGATTGGTGAACTAATTTCTTGTTTTCACATATTAAAGATTCCCCCTGGACTATTGTGCATTCAATACATGGCCCCTGCATGCTCAGGGTTAATTAAATGCATAAATACATATCATGAGGTGGTTGTTTCAAACGTCTCTATTTCCATAACTGTGGCATTGAAAACTGAAGTGACCAGTGTATTGATTATTTCTTATCATTGGTCTTTTATGAAAAAAAGCTTGTTTATCTGCAATCTATTTCAATTATTTCTATTTTGTTAATAAATAAACCTTCTGCGCAACACTGTGATTTTTGTCTAAAAAGGTGGGGGAAGCTCCGGGGAATCAGTTCTATTAAATTAGGGGTCCCAGATTAATGAAATATTGCCCAGTTACAACATCCTACAGACCTAGTGGACTGTATTGCTACATCCCATATACAGATGTGACGAGTATGCCGTCCACTCTTCAACCATTTAATTTCTTGTCTGTAGTAGGAGACACGGACAGTCAGTTTTTCTTCCCAATACCTACTGACACTTCACAGTCCGTGTCTGTGAAGCTATGCCAGGCAGTAGCCGTAGCATTACCATTCTCTTTGGTATATCGTGAACGCTGTTCATGTCTTCCACCAAATCAGGAATCCAGACCCATACACTCTAGACGTTTTCTCATTATTCTGTGTTTATGCACACAAAAAATACACCAAGCCATAACCTACAGCAGTGTGAATAATGTGCACTTTTGTATTCTTATTGTACAGACACCCTCACCTATAAAAAACAAGGATGAGTAACAAGAGACAGCACTTGCATTATATGTATCACTTCCCACTGAAAGGAGTCTCACGTTGCATTGCTTTCACTGTCAATTATGGTGTTAGGGATTATTTGTATGATGAATAATTACTCCATCTGTTTCAAAAGTATTGATATTGAGACACATGGATTTAACGTTCGAGGCATCACACACCATGTATTTTTAATGTTGTTATATTCCCATAAGTGCCTTGGAAAAGGAACGACTGAAAAACATAGGCCACATTAAAAACAAACATCACAGATAATCTGTCAATTTGACTTTGCCATGGGGGTAATTCATGGAATCAAGCGCAGAAGTGGCGCACGCGGCTGCGCACAGAGTGCGCGTGCGGCACTTGCGCCAGCCGCCTGCACCAAAACCCATTTTGATGCTCAGCGTATTCATAGATCTTTACATCCATAACCAGCCGTGGTGCAGAGTGGCGCAGCGACCCTGCATCAGTGCCAGTTACGCCCCCAACCCCGCCTTGTGTGGCAAAAAACATCGCACAAATCCCCTACATGGCGCAAACCAGTATGCAGCCCCAACCACGAAAACGCACTAAAAGTGCCACACAGCCCTTACGTGCCAGCGAAATCACGTGTAAAACTCCCCGGGCACCACTCCGAATTCGCGTACCCCGCTCGCACCACCGAAATCGCATGTAAAACTCCCTGTGCACCCCTCAGAATACGCGTACCCCGCTCACGCCAGCGAAATCGCGTGTAAAATTCCCTGCACAACCCTCGGAATTTGCATACCCTGCTTGCACCAGCCAAATCGCGTGTAAAACTCCCTGCGCACCCCTCAGAATACGTGTACCCCACTCGCGTCAGGTAAAATGCATGGAAAAAGTCCCCCCTGTGGTGTGGACGGCCTGTGGTGCATGGGGAGGGTGGATGGGCTGCCTGTGGGTCATGGACTGGGTTGATAGGCTGCCTGAGTTTCATTTGCGATTGGCCTGGTGCGAGCGGGGTACGTGTAATCCGGGCATGCGCGTGGACTTTCACATGAGGTTGACCTGGTGGGACCGGGGTACGTGTATTCTGTGGGTGCGCAGGGAGTTTTACACGTGATTTCGCTAGCGCAAGCGGGGTACGCGTATTCAGAGGGGTGTGCGGGGAGTTTCACACGCGATTTGGCAGTGTGTGCCTTCCGGGGTGTGCCCCCCCTCCTCATTCCCCGCAGGCAGCCCACACCACAGGGGACCACCCCACAACCCTGGCTATGCCCCGCAGGCAGCCCACCACCCCAGACCATGCCCCACAGGCAGCCCACACCACGGGAGACTACCCCACACCCCTCTCCATGCCCTGCAGGCAGCTCACACCACAGGGGACCACCCCACACCCCTGGTGATGCCCCACAGGCAGCCCATCACCCCATACCATGCCCCGCAGGCAGGCCACATGGCACCATGCACTTGGGAGCCCCGACACATGTCCCCCACCCCACCCCCAGTGATGGGCACCTGCCAGCAGGCCCCAACTCATGTCCCCCACCCCAAATTGATGGCACCTGCCAGCAGGCCCTGACTTATGTCCCCCACCCCAGATTGCCCACCCACCATTGACAGGCACCTGCCAGCAGGCCCCGACTCATGTCCCCCACCCCACCCACCCTCCATTAAAGGGCACCTGTCAGTAGGCCTCGACGCATGTACTCCACCTCACCCACCCACCATTGACGGGCACCTGCCAGCAGGCCCCGACTCATGTCCCCCTTTGACAGGCACCTGCCAGCAGGCCCCGACTCATGTCCCCCAACCCACCCACCATTGTCGGGCACCAGCCAGCAGGCCCCGACTCATGTCCCCCCACCCAACCACCCACCCAACATTGACAGGCACCTGCTAGTAGGCCCGACTCATGTCCACCACCCCACCCACCCACTCACCATTAACTGGCACATGCCAGCAGGTCCCACCTCATGCCCCCCACCGAATGCACCCACCCACCATTGACGGGCCCCTGCAGCAGGCCCGACACATGGCCCACCAAACAAAATGTCCTAACAAAACAGACCCATGGCCCTAATGCCAACCCAAATCCCCTCTTCCCCTCATAACAAGCACGCAACCATCCACTGCACCCATTCCCAAATTACCCATGCCATGAGAGTCTTAAAATAACCACCATGGCCATGCATAAATGTACAACAGAGCCACACAATTGCAACACATGACTGAGGCAATGCTCATAGAGACATGCACCAATGAGACTACACAACACAAATAATGAAGATATATGAAATGTATTAAAAAACATAATGAAATAACATAATGAAAATCAAACTTTCAAATTAAAAATAATGAAAGCAAAAAAAATAAAAATAGAAAAATCCAACGTAAAACATAAATCCACAACTGGAAAAAGAAAAGTGGGCCATTTCCAATGTCCATATAAAGTACATAAAATCATTTAAAAAAACATTGATCCATGGGATGTCCAAAGAATGAAAGTATGTACAAGTCCGGAACTATATACAATGAAAGTCCAAAGGGTCCATGATACTCAAACAAAAGGAAACCTACAAAAAAGTCCTATGAATAAAAAACGATATACATAAAGTGGAGCAAAGTCCATGAACTCCAAAAAAAAATATAAAACAAAGGAAACCTAAGCCTAAATAACTATGTACAAAGGCAGCTGGCAAGTCCTATGGCTCACTTTTGGATGTTCCGGGCCAGGGCATCATCGAACTCCATGTCGATGTTCCGGAGGCGGGCCTCTTCCGTGGCCTCGAGGTCTTGCAGGGATGCAGCCATAGCCTCCTCCAACTCCCTGCAAGTTGCCTCTAGGCACTCAGCCCACCTCAATGCCCTGCGCATGGATTTCTCCTCCATGACCATAGTGAGCCATGCCTCCTCCGCCCGCCGCCGCTCTGCATCTATCTGCTGGCCGAACTGCTGCCACACAGAAAACACTTCCAATACAGGGTCCTCCTGCCCTCCGGCCGATGCCTGCCCCTGTGATGTTGATGGCCCTGAGCCATCAGCGCTCCCACCCTGAGCCTGCTGCTGCCGTGCATGTGCCCTGCCTGTCGATGCCTGCACGTCCTCCTCTTGCTGGGGTAGCCACCCCTGCTGGACCTCCGACTCCCGACTGTGGCAGGGATGTGACTTCTACCAGCCTGGCCGCTGGCTGAGGGGCAGCTCCACAGGATGCCCAGGTAATACTTGGGCAGGAAGATTGCACAGAGGATGACTGGTGCATAGGGGGTTCAGTTGAGGGGGGCTCGCAAGAAGATCCAGCACACGGAGGAACCCAGGGCCGGTGACATGTCCTAGTAGGCTGACGCGGTCAATGAGGTATTCAAAATGAGAACCCTGCATGTTATCCCGAATACCACATTGGCACAACGCCATCCCAGCTAGGACAGGCTCAACACGGTCATGGATTGCAACGTCTGCAGGGAGAAGAAGGCCAGTTGTTTGCGCATCCCCTCCCTGAAAATGGGTCTGGACGAAGTCATCCCTGCTGGTGCTGGATGATGCAGTCACAGGATCGGGGACAGGATTACACACAGACCCCTCTGCGGCAGCCTGTGCTGCCTCCTGTCCCTGCCCCTGGACTGCACTACTCGCACCAGTGGAATCCCCCCTCCAGGCCCTGTGCGTGGGCCTTCCACGGCCTCCTCCTCAACCAAACCCCCCACCAACCTGGATGACTCCATGCCGTCTTCCTCCATAGGCCCCTTTGGGGGCTCTGCTGCCCCTACTACTGCCGAGGAGTCCACCTCCAAACTCCACCTCTTGGACCTTGCCTCGGTAGCTGCATCCATAGATGCGACACTAGACTCCTCACTCCTGGAAGAGATGACTACGTCGGAGGAGAGCTGGGCCTTGCGTCTCCGGCTGGTGGTGGGATCCCTGCCGATGTGCTCCACAACACCTTCTTTTTTTATTGTAACATTAGTTTAATTCAAAAGAAAGAAAAAATGTTTGTTTCCAATTCCAAATCTAAAATCCTTCCTTCATTAAATGAGTTCAAAAAATGTCACTCCATGTTGTTTAACTTCAGAGCGTCCATAAAGTTTATTATTGCACAAGTCAACTGAGTGTTGGATCCTGCAATTAGGTAACACCACCATGCGTCCATGTTTCCCGACAAGGGTGCGAAGCATGCTAGATGTAGACTACGCTGTGCTGAGAATGGTTCGCTATCCAGAATTAGATGCTTCACAGATTCTGACCCATGCTTGCAAAACCGACATCGATCCATCTGTACAAGCGGATCGCGCCTCAGCAGCTGTATTTCCCATGTTTTATATAGGTTGAGTTGGAGTCGCAGGAACATATTCCGATGATGGCATGATGGAAATTTTTCCAAGTATTTGGGGATTGCGTCAAGTTTGTTTAAAGCGCTTCCAAGGTCCAAAGAGGATGCCAGTTTGTTTCGGCGTTCTTCATTTCTTCATTTCTTATCCAATTTTGTAGTCGGATTTTCTTTTTTGCAACTTGAGGTCGTAGTAGTACTGTCTCAAAAGAGACGTCGGCATTGTCTAATAAGAGACATAGTTTTTTCTCCCACTCCTTCAATAAAATGGCAGATGGGTGCTCTGGTGCAGATTGAAAGATTTCGTATGGTTTTACAACTGTCTCCAGCTGCATTTTCCTTAACATGGAAATTGATTTCCACAGAACAGATCCGTAGAGGGACTCAATACATAACTCGTAGCGCACCGCTGCCATTGGTGAGCTATTTGGTAATCTCAAGACTTTGCGCCAGAATTTCCCTTCAAGCTTGTCCCACAGATCTTGTGGGATGTTCTAGCTAGTTTTGCATCCAAAGGTTATCGCAGGAACTACTTTTTGCAGGTAGAATGTCAGGACTGGCTTCAAGGTAAATTTTCCATATGCTGCATGCAGTTTTGCCCCTTGCAGTGCAAACATTTTCATACGGGCCACCAAGTCTTGTGACCATTCCCACTCTCATATTGAGGTATTAAACATAACACCTAAGTATCTGATACTCTCTGTTGTCTCGAGAGGTTCATCGTTTATCTTCCAGGCAAATTTGCTTGATCTCTTTAGTTTGCTTTGACCAACCACGACAATTTTTGACTTTTTGATATTGATTCGTAGGTCATTTTGCATACAGTAATATTGTAGCGCATTCAGCAGTCGCTGTAATCCAATTGGTGTGGAGTCCATAAGAACGATATCATCGGCATAGATAGCCCAGCTTATCTTTTGCCCATTTACTAACGGGGGGAAGACCCTTAGATTGTTCAATGATAGTGGCAGGTCGGAAATGAAAAGCTTGAATAATTGGGCTGCCAAGGGGCAACCTTCCTTCACTCCTCGTTTTGTAGGAATCTCGTCAGATAATTCGCCTTGCTCATTTAGCCGAACTCTGATGGATGACTTAGAGTGTTATGCAGTCAGTGGTGACAGCAACTCGCTTGGACATTTCCAACCGTGAAGTTTCTTCCACAGGAGATTACGGTTGATACTGTTGAATGCCTGACTCAAGTCAATAAATGCGATGTACAGTTGTCTTTTCCGCCTCAGCGTATCCAGTTTTAGGCAATTCAGAAGGACTAAGTTAAGCTCAACCCCCACTCCTTTTGTGAAACCGGTTTGTCGTTGGTCAGTCGCTGAGACCTCTTCGGCCCAACGTGCAAGTCGCTTCTGGAGAAACGAACCAAATACCTTTCCGATAGTATCCAAAAGGGCAATCGGGCGATAGTTGTTGGGATCATCCCGATTACCCTTTTTAAATATCAGTACGACTACTGCCTTAGACCAGGATTCAGGCAGTTTTCTTTCCAGTGCAATTCTTTCAAAAAGGATACTCATCAAATTGGCCCATTCGGAGCTGTGAGTTTTCAACATGACATTTGATATGCCATCAGGGCCGGCTGCCCTTGAGGACTTTAACTTCTGAATCGCTCGTTCAATATCTTCAGCTGCGTCTGCCACATTCCATCTTCCATCAGTTAGAGATAAAAGAGAGACCTCAATGCAGTTGAAGTCCTCAAATATATTCGTAAAGTGTTCCACCCAGCCTGCCCCATTTACTCCATTTGACATTGAGTAAGTGTGTTTGACGCTACCAGTATTGATGATCTCCCATATATGTCTGCTGTCTTTTTGCAGAATTAGTTTAAGCATATGTTCGGCTTGGTCCTGTACCCGACTCAAATTAAATGATTTCATCCAATTTCGGTAGCGCTGACTTCGTTTTTGGATTTGCTTGCTGTCACTACATGAGATATCTTTTTTTAGGAGCCTTATATCGTTCCGAAGTTTTTGCTTTTCTCGTCTTATTATTGGATTAAAAATGTGTTTTGCTTCAACATTGTTCCTCATTTTGGTATTGCTCCTTACTATGAATTGATGTAGTAACAGTGTATAGTTTATCCTCGAGGTATTTGAGTTTGCATTGGCGAAGCTAGTTTTCAACATAGCCAATTGAGGTGCATTCATGCATAATCTGTTTGCTCCATTGTTTATGGTGATCCTCTCTGAGTATTTTAGCGAAGCGTTTTTTGAAGTTTTCAGCCAGTACAACATCAGGGCATCGTGGTCGCTCTTTTCTGTTTTTGTAACTTTGAGGGCAGTTACTTGAGGTAAGAAGTTCCTGGATACCCAGATGTAGTCAAGTGTCTTCATGGAATCGCCTCGCTTCCAGGTAAAACCTGGGGGGATATCTCCTCGTGTACAACCATTCAGCATTAAACAATCTCTAAGGGCCATCTCCTTGGCCCAACGTACACCTTGGTCCTGTATCTCAACATTCCTCCTTAAGCCGGATGTTATGCTTTTTTTCGCTGGCCTGTTCACCCAGGCATAGTTGAAGTCCCCACATATTAAAATTATAGGATCATTATATGATAGTAAGCATTCGTCAACTGCAGACACAACCACTGCAATGAATGTTGATTGTGAAATCATTGCAGGGTTCCAATAAATGTTGACTATTATTATCACATGGCAGCAAGGATTTGTGGTCCTAGAGTTTTGAATTGTCGTTAATTGTACAAACATGTTTGGATTCTTGGTCGATAGGATCATCCATTCATCACTGTTTTTTATCATTGTTATCAAACCAGAGAAGGGGCGGCCGAATACATTCTTTCCAGCCAGGTTGAGAAGAACTGTGTAGCCATCACACACCGGACATTCACGCAGCCAAGTTTCTTGTAAACATATTATAGAAATTTGGTCAGCTAATTTCCATTTTCCATCAAAAAGGTGTGAAAAGCCTCGGGTGTTCCATGATAATAACTGATTATTGCCATCTGAGCGATCTACGCTGAGCTATTGACCAGGCTGACTGTCAGCCTTTAGGACTGGAGAGCGCTTTATCCTCATCTGATCCCACAGATCTTCTCTTCGTTTTTCATTCTCCGTTTGTTCTACAAACGGTGAGGATGTACATTCTTCATCGTGGTCATCAGCACTCAGTACTTCAAAACCGAAGAACAAAAAGTCATCAGCAGCATCCTTTACGGCTAACCTTAGCGTTCTGGATTTAAGATGTAGGTTAACCCAATCCAGGTGGTCCTCGAACATGTACTTGACTACCGCTATATCATCTGATTTGGTAGCACGCAGTGCTGGGATGCAGTGTAAAAGTTTTAATACGTTCCGTCGGTTCAGATTTACCTCTTTTTGCTCTGGCAAAGCATTTTTGATTTGTATTTTCCATGGACCTTTGTCAGTTGAAGCATTTGATTTTATGGTCTTCATTTTGATACCTCTGTCCTGTTTTTGGCTTGCGCTCTTGTTAATTTCGGATTTAATTTGCCACATATGGCATTTCGCTGAGCAGAATCAACTGGCACTTTACTAATCAGGTCATTTTTTTCCTTATCTGTGGGCAGAGGTAGGAGCATCTTTCGTTTTTTTTTTTGGTTTTTTTGATTGCTGTATCACTTACTTGTGATGGAATCACTCTTGGAACATCCAACCGGGGCTGAGAGTCATTGGCCTTTCCCAAGACACCTGATAGAACTTCCTCAGTGGAAACAGCAACTGCATTTGCCTCTTCATCATCAATCGAGTATGTTGAGAATTCACATAAGTTAATGGATGGCTCAGATGTTTCGTCGTCGTCGCACTCTGAACTTGCCCTTGCTCTCTTTAAGCAGTGATGAGGTACCATCAATGTTTCAGCTTTGTGTTTGGAATTACTTGGAGCCTCCGTTGACTTTACAGAACGGGGAAACATAGACGGATGAGGTGGCGTTGAAAGATTCCGTATGAATTTTTTGCTGCCCGTTAACCGAGCACGTTTGGCTACTTGCCTCTGGTTCAAGCATGTTGCTGATTTATTTTTTTCACCGCTCTTTTTTTTCAGGGGTTGGTTTTCATTCACTTTCTCCGTTGTTGTGGGCTTGTTGAATATCCCAAACGAAAGTATCTCTGTTAGATTGCCTGAGACAACTTTCGCCGCCCCTTGCACTAGTGGCCGACCCCCAAGTGTTTGCTCCGTCTCCGGCGTTGCTGCTGGCTCAGAGCCATTGCTGGTATGGTCGGGTGCTTCCTGCTGGAGCAAGGAGGTGTTCTGATCACGAGGCATTCGGCTCTTATTTGCTTCACTTGTCTTCGTGCCCTTGTCCTGTACTACAAGGACATTCTTTACGGTTTCTGTTTGCCCATCAACTGGACACACTAGGACCGTACTACGGCCGCTTGATCCTGTAGGCACAAGGGAGGATTTTAGGACAGGGCCAGGCTTTCCAGTTGCTACTTCTGGCCCTGGTATTTTCCTGGGCAGGTCATCAAACCCTCCGCTTCCCGTTCCTATTTTTGTTGGAATGTTATGACGCATCCATTTTGTGCACTCAATTACTGCGTCAGTTAGGGACGATTTGTCTCCATTTGCCTGCCGAGCAAGATCGCATAATCTGCTTTGCCATTTTTGGGATGTCTCGGCTCCGCTATTGAGCCTATGAACGATAGCTTGCGAAAATTATTCAAGCGTTGAGATCTTTGCGTTTACAGCAGCCAAAAGAGACGTCTGGTCACGCACGGCGTCATGCAGAGATTCATACAGTTTCATAAATGGCAGTAAGGCAATCGATGTTGCAGCCAAAACATTATTATGTATTTGAATTCCGGCTGCCGTGGATAGGGAGCTTTTCAAGGATGTTCAAGTCTTTCTTCTTCTACAGCCACCTGTTTCACTCGGGTGGGGGCACTCTTTTCGTTTGGCAAGCCGGACAACTTCGAATTACTGATTACGGCCCTCATCTCTACGTCCTTGGTACCTGAAGACTCCAATTTTCCATAAGATCTTTGATGTTGGAGTTGTTCAAGACTGACATCGATCCCTCAGATCTATTTGATAAATTACAAGGTAAGTTCCCTAATAAGTTTAGATCGGCAACTTCCTTTCTGTTTGTGTGTGCCGTTTGATTGTGCCGAAAACTGTCATTTAGACGTTCATAGGTTGCCAAAAAGTCGGCCTTTAACCTTGCAGCCAACCTCGCTTCCCGCCCTGACAGTTCGGTAGATGCAATATCAATCGATGTCATACTTTTGGAAGTATCCTGCCACTTTTGGGGCGGCAGGGTATAGAAGGCATTTTTTGCATCTGTTTCAGGTGGAGCCATGAGGCTTGAGTCTTTTTCTTCAGCTGAGGACTTTTCTACAGCACTTAGAGTCGGCAAAGAATCGATACCCTTCCCCCCCCAGATTTTGTTTCGTGAAGCGATTTAAGACTGCCGGCCTTTTTTGTGCCATCCGCTGATAGTGGCACCATCGTGTTTTTTTTTGCATTAGAAGGCATTGGAGAAGAGGATGCAGGGTGCACTCCAAGGCATCGGTTTTCAACCGGGGGGGAAGCAACAGCACTTTTGTCTGAGATAGGACGTTTGGAATGTTGAAAGCCAAGAGGTCGGAATCAGTTAATTCAAAGGGGGAAATTAAGGTGACCTCACTGGCATCAAAGTACACCGAAAGTGATAATACAGTGTCCAGGTCAACTGGGTCAACTGGGCGACTTTCAGAGCTTCCTGAGCACACATGTTGATGAATTAAACTGCAATCCTTTCCAGTGGGTATATCCCTCATGAAAGGGGGACCCAAGGCTGTCTGGGAAAAGGAGGCTAGCGAAGGCACTATGCCTCTCAACAGACAACTAGCAGTCTCCAAGTCACCTGTTCTGTCTGTTTTGTCAATAAAAACAACTGAGTCATTTGGAACAGACAAGTCGACCAGGCTTACCTCCTTACATAGTCTCTGAGGCAGCTTCCTTTGGGATAGCAATGATTTATGCCGAGTCTGGGGGCCCTCCTTCGTCGTCACAGTCACCATTTTGCGCAGCTTAGCAACAGCAACTCAGGCTGTTAGCGCAGGCGCCCTGACGTGCAGGCGTGCAGTCAGCGCTGGCGGACGTGCGGCGGACTGCAGGAGACTGAACTCATCTCCGAACTCTGCGCTGTGCTCCGCGCTTGCACGTAGTTTTGTAGGCTGGTCCAGGAGTTAAAGGCACAGCAGCAGCAGCTCCACACAGGGGTCCAAACACAGAGAGTTCTGCGGGAGACTGAACTCGTCTCCGAACTCTGCGCCTTCTACAGGGAGAGACAGAACACAGGCATCAGGGCACTCTACAATGGTCGGATACACACATGACAGTTGCACATGAGTGGCAGTGTCATACCTCACAGATGGCATTACACTCCCCAACACTCATATCATTTAAACCCATACACATGCACAAATTGACAGGAATCATGCAGCAGGCAGCAGCATCCATACACACACCCCAGCATGAACATCTGAAGGTTGGCATGACATCACAAGCCACATGGGGAGTGCCCAACACATGCACACACACCACCAGACAGACATGCATCTGTACATCTCCACCACCTGTCACAGTGCAATCATCGGCAACTATGTCACATCTGACAATCGGTTTCCTAAATGTCTGTGTCACATGCATCCATGGCATATCACTGTTGCACATATGTCAAACACACATACGTACATGTATGCCATACACGTACATGAAGGTGGAACCAGCATCCATGTGTCACACCACAACCATGCCATAGTACATACACAGAAATGCTAACAGGTCTGCATCTCCACATGCAGTCGTGCATCATGCTTTGGGACACATACACCATTGATGTGCATCAAACATGACTGGACTCACATGCAGCATGGCCATGTCCCTGCACATACACATCCATATATGGGCCTTTTCAGACATATGTCCAAGCTGCACACTCCTGGCACACCTCAACATGCACTGCATCCAATAAGTATGCATGGACACTTACCGCTCGACTCTGGTCCAGTCTCCCTCTCGAGGACCTGGCGGTGAAGCACTGGGTTAATGCATTCCAGGACCCTCATTTCGTCATTGGTAAGGTGGACCTGGCCCATCACGGCCTCCTGAAGTCGGGAGTCTTCTGTTCCAGCAGGGGTGGTCACAGCAACTGAACCCCTGCAGATGGCTGATGTGCAGGCGCGTGGCCAACAGGCAGGAAGGCAGCAGCAGATTGCTGGTGGGAGTCAGCTCGGGGTTCTGGGGGGCAGGAAAATGGCCTTCTGGGCAGGAGCGTGGTTTCCCTGCCTTGTCGCGTGGCTAACTTGATACGGAGTGATTTGGCACGTGAAAAAACAGCACGTCAGCATGTAATTTGAGGAAAGGCACTTAGCGCGTAAGCGCGTATGAGACGTAACATGCGCGGGCGTTTCCCTCATCACGGGTGCATAGTGATTCAGCATGTGAAAAAACAGCACATCCGCATGCTAAGGCGTGTAATTCAAGGAAAGGGCCTAAGCGTGTAAGTGACGTGACGCTCGCAGGCATTTCCCTTGGCACGGGTTAAAGGTGAGTGGGTCCCAGCAGCTCGCTGTACGTGCCTTTCATGGAGACCGACACGTGTGTTGCTACTTCTGGTTGTTTCACGCGCCATCACTACTTCATAGCGGATCGAGGACGTATCTCTTCTTTTGGCGGGGGTATTGGCTACTTGTGTTTTTCATTACCACGCTAGTCAGACTATGACCCCCTTCACCCCAATTGCCCAGGACAATTGTCTGTACACCTCCTATTGGCAGACCTACATCTGTGCCGGCACTAGTACATCTGTGCCAAGGTTGCAAGGCCCCGAAAGGTGAGGGGCGCCTCAACTGGGCATACTCCACGTGGCGGGCGTGGTCAGGGATGTGGCCAGGGTGACCAGGGATTAGGAGGACACCAGGGTGTCCAGGGTGGCTGCAGAGTGGGAAGAGGCAGGGGTGTGCCACTTCAGCAGGATGTTCTGCCACGTGTTGGTGCAGTCATGCCACCACCCTCTGTGGTCGCGGGAGATGCAGCTCTTACATCTGGCACTGGCACTCATGTGACCCGTCCGTTTCATCGACTGCCACGGGCCCAAGGGTAGTGATAGCTGCAGGTGCAACTGTGGACACCACCACCCAGGCTCAGGGTCGGCCAGCGCATGCTGCCTTGGCACCTGAAGAGTCCCAGGATGATTTCCAGGAGGTCAGGAGGTCAGGAGGCACACGGTAAGTGCACGCAGGGTTGCCCTGACCGAGGCACATGTCCCTGCGGCAGTATTGTCATCTGCTGCCCCGAGCAGCCGGGTGCTGGCAAGTGCATGGGCAGATGCAGCTGACACCACCCCGGCTGTGAGTCTACCATCCAGGACAGTCCCGGTCAATGACCTTGGCACTGCAGATGTTGCTGTGCAGGGTCCAGTCAAGGGCACCCAGCAGCCACTGACGCAAGTCAGGGCTTCGGTCCTTGTTCCACCTGCCACTCCCTCAGTTCAATCCACCAGTGCCACTGCCCCTACTGATCAGGGCGGCATTTGCCAGTCAGGGTCCGGATCACTGCCCAAGAGGAGAAAGGTTGCACCTGCACAGCTCCAGCCCCCGGCATGTCGAGGAAGAAGCCTTTCTGCAAGCAGGAACTGGTCTTCCTTGTGGGCTATGTGTCGGAACACGACCATGATATGCTAGCGGGCCCAAATTGTAACACCACGGCTGCCCAGCATTGGGACCACTGCAAGCGTGTTGCGGAGAGTGTTAGTGCATTCGGACATGAGGTGCGCACAGCTCAGGAGTGCAAAAAGCGTTGGGATGACCTCCGACGCTGTGCTAAGCTAAAGCATGCCTCCAATTATGCCATGACTGGGGTGACTGGTGGTGGGGCACCACCTCAGGAGGAACAACTCACTCCGCATGAGTTGATCGCTGCAGAGTTCATACTGGCAGGTTTGTATGAAGGAGTGGGAGAGATGCTGGATTTTGATGCCCCGTCCAGTGAGTTTTTTTGCATGCTTGTCCAGGCCATGTGTGGTTTGCTTGTGCGATGTGGTGTGCTTGACTGCCAATACATGCTATGTGTACATGGTTCTCATGTGCGAGTGATGCAATGATTAACTAATGTGTGCCTGCTGTGCAGCATGCTGGACATGTAGTACAGACAGGGACTGTCCTCATCACCACACTTGCACCCTACTCACATGCTAGTCACACGGCTGCCCCTCTGGTCCATGTTCCAGCTCACTGGCCCTTCTGCATGTAGCCTGGGGTGTCTTTCCACTTAGCACTCGGACTATGTCATTGCATGACTGACATGCATGTGTCTTCTGCCTGTATGCTGGTACTCCACGTAGGCATGCCCCCTTGCCCCTCCACCCCCCTGCACCACTATTACACCATTGCACTAGTGGGCAACATGTTGGACTACTGCAATGGCCTGTTCAACGCTCCTGTGTACATGCACACTTCCCCCTGCCAACCTGACAGACACATACTGTGGGGTACATCCTATGTCCTTAATGCAGGATGTCTCACTCGGACTGTGCAGATGGCAGATGCTCTGCATGGACATGAGTGCCCATTCATGCTCCATGAGCATTACATGCATGGCCCTATGTATCCTTTGCAGGATGATCATTGTAGTACATGTCCAGGATGACATGCATTTAATGGCATTTCATCATCCATTCCGTGCTCACTGTGGCTCAGTCCGGCATCACACACATGTTTAGGGTGTCATAGTCTGTGTGGGGCACAGGCTTCCCCCTGTCTCAGGCCCCCTGACTCTGTCAAACTGGTGTAGTGCCTTCTGCACAAATGGGTGTACTACAGAGGGTTCATCATGTGTCCTGCTCACTGTCCCATTCTCATCGGCTGGGTTGTTAGTAGACTCAGATGAGGCAATTGACGGTACTCAACACTGTCTGCAATACACAATTCTATGGTCAACCTTTCACTGTCATGCAATGCCTCCCTGCATTTTCACTAAAGGGGGGGTGCCTGCATCCATGCAACCCATTGCATGCACATTGCACGTGATGCCTGACCTTGCACTTACACTTTCTTCTTGTTTATTGTTTGACATCATAATGTACTTGTTGTAGATAGTCGGTAATGTGCACCTGCTCTGCAATGCACCAATCCACTTCTGAGCCATGTCACACTGTTCTACATGCCTACTCACTGATGCAATGTCAAAGTGACCTGGCATGTATTGTGAGATTGTCATCCCTTCACTGTCATGAAAGGCACAGGCACAGGTGCATCCTGTGACAAATGTACTCAGTATTGAAACACCCTAGTGGGTGTTTAGCAAAGTTGATAGGTCAATCTGCTGCCTATACTAACTGGTATAGGCTGCAGATTGACTGTAGCCTGCCAATCAGGCTGTAATGACTGTGGAGCGGCCTGCACGTGTGTATGTGTACACTTTTACATACATCAAAGCAAGCAGTGTTGTAGCTGCTTGCTTTGCTGTATTGGTTGCTGTTCATGTTCACAATACAGGTGTATAGGGAAACAGGTGTTTTTGAACACTTTCACATGTACATATGCAAGCAGCTTCGATGTTGTTTAATGCAATATTGTGGCTACTCACTTATGTGTGTGTGAAAGTGTTCATTTACACATGTGTCTTCTCAGCTTCTTTGTTGTTTGACTAAAATGGGTATCAGGTAATATTATCCCCATATATATGGTCGCCGTACATAATATCGCCGGGAAAAGGTTGTGGCGATATTATATGGGTGACCATACATATGGGGATAGGGGCAGCCAAAAAAATAAAATAATGTTCCATGCAATAATGTCCCCACAAAAAACGGCCATTTTTCGGCAATATTTTTGCATGGCAATATTTTTGTGGGGACATTATTACATGGAACCCTAAAATGTAGTTGATTAACGTTAATGCTGCTGTGATTTCAGCATTGCGCCCGTTATGTTCAACTGGCACAATCCTGAAGGTGCACTGTGGTGCGGTATGTGTATGCCCAGGCCCACTTAGCTAATCTGGTGGTTCTTGGCCGTGATGATTTGACACACTGAATAATGCTTTAGGGCACAATCAACGCACAATGTGCTCAATCAGGCCCTGAGTGGTGTTCTGGAGGCTTCATGGCCAGCAGCTTGGACCATACTGGGCGTTATGGTCCCTCATGCCTGGTTGAAAGCCCTCGCTTTGCTCAGGACATTCACTATGTCTACATGGCCCATGACGCCCGGCACGGGACAAGCTGCATATGGATGAAGCTATATTAGTGATGATGGTTTAGTGATGCATGTGTACATGCATATTACGTGTGTCATGGTATGTTTGGATTCACTTGCAGCTGTGGCCATTTTGCAGTTCAGACATGCTTATGGTATGTGCCATCTCTTTGTTGACATCTGTCATTTCTCCCTGTGACACGTGCCTGACTGAGGTGGTGTGTGATGGAGGTTATATACTACATTCTGTACATGTGTAGGCTTTGCTATTTACACACATCCATTTCTGCTTTTGGGATATGTTTGCATATCAATGCAACTGGATGCATGCCGGAATTTGAATTGTGTGTGACATGTCTGCTTCATGCGTTGGCTGTCGATGTGATGTCTATGTGTGTGTGGGTTATGTGCTTCTGACATGTGTACTCATGTTTGGTTTTTCCACATTACAGATGATGACGCAAGGGAGCCAGAGGATGGTGATGTCAATCCTGACACAGGGTTGCTATCACATCAGCAACCCAGCACAAGTGGGGGTCGTGGGGTGGTAGGCCACGAGAACCCACTTGTGCTGCAGACCATTGTGTCCAGGGCGGGCAATGGGTCTAGCTCGGATGATCACTCTGACAACAATGTTGAGTTGGATGCGCGTCATGTCCATTCGTCGACGGTGAGTGTATCTGATGTGGACGATCCTCTGTCCGAGACACCTGCACTGAGGGGCCAGACGGTGTTGGAACCTCGGCCTGTGGTGGATCGAGACTCATGGTCACACCAAACACTAGTTGCTGATGTGCCTGGGGCATCACGTCAACGGAGGGATGTAGTCCTGTAGCCGCGGGCGGTGCCAGCCCAACGAGGACTGTGGCACCTTGGGCCCTGCGGGTGTCAAGCTCAGCAACGTGGTGGCTGTGCACCACCGGGGTATACTGAGTGGGAGCAAGCCATGGTTGCCAATTTTGAACAACAGGGGGCAGCAATTGATAAGATCGCTCAGAGCATGGAACGTGTGGCCCAATCCATGCTCCCCCGTGCAAGGCAGGTGGATCTCCAGCAGCGGGCAGCACAGTCCACAGCCCGCTCTCTCAGGCTGGGCATGGTGGCCTCAGAGAGGGCACGCCGAGCTGAAATGGTATCTCAGCATCAAGCACTTGCTGCTCAGGCAGAGGCACACGGGGATGCCCTGAGTTATGACCATCAATCCCTCAGATCTACTCTGGGTGTGCTCAACATGACCCAGAGGCAGTGGACAGAGGAGAGGTTGGAGCAGCTTGAGAATCCCATCTCGGCTGAGCTATGTGCTTGCCGGGAGATGCTCCAGATCTCATGCCAGGCCATGCAGGAAGAACTCCATGTTACAGGTGCGACCTTGCAAGAGGAAGCACGCGTGTCACGTGAGGGGCTGCATGCTGACCTATCTGTCATCGCCACACAGGACCAGGCTTACCAGTCCCGCAGACTTGCTGCCGACGAGGGGCAAGCTGCACATAGGCATGGTCAGGGTACTGTGCCACATCCACCTTTTGAGTCAAAGGGTGAGCAGGACAATGACTTACCTCCTACACGGGTCAGGCCATCCAGGCGTTGAGCCCATGGAGTTTATTTTTTTATCTCACCATCATTGCATGTGGGTGTTGAGGTGCACCCTGTACCTCCCCCCTCCTGGGTGCACTCTCTAGGTCGTATGTGGCCATTTTTTATTTTTGTAGTTAGTTTGATTAGTTAATATATTTTAAAATTGTTTGTCTATTGTGCATTCATGTGATGGTGTGGTGCTTTGTGGCTTTTGAAAGCATCCACTGTCTGTTCCAGCTGGGCCCATTCAAGCTTGTCTCATGTATGTGTTTGCAGCTTGGAGTCCTGACTCACATATGCCACTCCTGCTTCCACTATCCATGGGCTTGCAAGGATGGTTCGGTGTTACAACCATTTACACAAGGGCATTGGACTTTCATCATATCGGTGGCCTGTCTGCTGATGTACCACTTGTGTTAACACCCCTAGTGGGGATTATGGATGCTTTCTCCACGGCATGTCTGCAATCAATTTTGGTGAGTACATTATTGAACTGTTCATTTATTGATGTTGATTGGGATGTATGTTCATTTCTTGCCTTTATATGTGCTTGATGCACTTCATGCTGTAGACGGTTGCCTGCACACTTTAGCTGTCAAACTCACACTGATGATGAGAGGGGGCCGGGTGATGACAATGTCAAGTTGGTACATGTTGAGTACAGCCCCTGGGGATTGTGGCAAAGGAGGATGCATTAGGGATGGGACCCAAGAGGCACAACTCACGGTCCAGTCCTCACCTTAGATGTCTGCCTATACTACTACCACACTCTGTTCTGTTTGGATGGCACGTTGTGTCTGTCTTCCCTCTACGACTTTGTTGCTGCCTGATAGCGCAGTTTTCCTACTGGACTATGGCTCTTTTACTTGTTTTTCACACTCTGGTGCCTTTAGTCCTTGTTCTTCTTCCTGCTACTGTCCTTGTTGCAGATCTGTCCGCCCGTCTCTCGGGCAGTTATTTCCATGTACTCTTACACTGCCTTTCTTATATATGAAAGCACTGTCTTTCATATATTACATCTGTGCTTTTATGTTGAGTGTTGCCTTTTTGCCAATGCTATTCAACTGTTGTGGCTCTTGACTTGCTGTCAGCTGTTTCCGGCTATCTTGCATTCTCTGTGCCTTTCCAGACTTGTTCTGTATCTGCCTTTCATAGTTCACGCTATCAAGGATTTATTGTGTTTCAGCTCAACCATCCAGTTGTGCCAGCCTCCTTGGTTATTTTCTGCTCAAGTTCCAGCTCTACCTGTCAGGGTACAGAACCTGGGGTTGTGTGGGAGGAGGTCAGATGTAGGTCTCAGACAGGGCCCAGTAACAAGCAGCATGAAGACACACACAGAAAACTTTCCAGCCTTATTAAAGACGTGTATGCCCTTTCTGCAGGATAAGAAGCCTCCAGATTATCTTTCCCAGCAGACACCGGGCCAAGAACTACTAAACCCTTGCCACATAGGGTGGGGCACACATGCGCATGCGCGCGCAAGCAGAAGCACGGGGCTTGTGCTCAGACGTCCGGCAGAAACCAATGTGTTTCCAGGAGCTCCAAGCAAGGTGAGCAGCACGAGGGGCCATGCCCCAGTCAACCTTCCTCCAGGCCCCTCACACATGCAAGCTAAGTAGCGCCAGTGCTTGGGAGCTTGGCAATGCATTGGGGAAGATGTGCACAGTGTAGTTAAGCCGCACTGAGGACCAAATGCCAAGAAGCTTTCCAAGTTGTCAGGGGAACACACAGGGGGCATCGCCCATATCCTCGAGTCCACCCTGCTCCATAGAAGCTAAGTTATTAGCGCAGTAGCGTTCCTAGCCACAAACTAATACAGCGCAAGGGGAGTCACTCAGCGACGCACAAACTCGAGTGCAGTGCATATGATTAGCATGTTCAAATTGCTACGTGCGCTACCTATAGAAATCTGTGTCTGGCAGAACGCGACTTGTACTGAAGCCGCACCTCGCCACATGCGTCTAGCAGCTCACCCAAGGACCATTCTATCATGTGTGATTCCTAACTGTGGGATGTTTTTATCCACGCATCCAAGCCCTACCTCAAAACTGTGCAGTACTGACATGGAAAACATCATGATGGCCAGAGCTTCCTAGAAAATGCACAGGGAAATGCATGAAGAATAGGCTGCCATTCATTTTTGCCGATGTTATGGGCACAGAAGGACACTGCCTAAAACCACCATTGGACTACCCACACAGTAGTCTGAAACCATTGGGAGTGGCAATGCTGATTGCCAAAAGCAAACCCATAACTGTTGGGAATTCATTTTCTTAAATCCCAAAAAGGGGTGCAGTACCAGTACTCACCACTATCCAAAAGCTGGCATTTTAAAACAACACCAGATTTTACTTTTTGTAAAACTGAATAAATGAACCCAAAACAGGCCAAAGAAAGACTTACTGAGAGGTGGATCCAATGTAAAGTTATATTCTGAAGTGACTTGAAGGTTTATAACAAGACTGGCTGAGCTGTGGATTTCAGCAGTTTAAGTAAATTTGGACTGAAAGACACTAAAAATCTAAATGTTTAAAAGAAATGAGTGACCTATTTCTGAGTGTCACATAGGTTGCAATTGTTTAAATGTCATAGTTTTGAACTTAGAATCAGCATTCTAGCTGCATATGTAAAAAAATTGTCTTGACTTAAACTGGGGAACAAAAAGTGACATTTTATCTGAAACCTGGCTTAAGGAACTGAATTCTGCCCACCAGCTACCCCCATCAGGAGTGAAACTTGAGTCACAGCTGTGTTCCTAGGCCTATCTGCCTTTTGCTGGCCACACTAAGGATATGCCATCTCTCTGATAATTGAATTAAGGGAAGCCCCCACAGAATACAGGAGCTCTGAACAAAGCCCTGTCCTGACTCAGGCAAGGGTTTTATTACGGGGGCTGTAAAAGTAGCTTCCTCCTGAAGCAAAGGGGAGGAGCACTGCCTGTGAGAGCAAGCTGGCTTGGCAGAACTGGAAAAACCAGAAATTCAACCTTGTGCTGGGGGAAAACCACACCCCTTTGGGGCCAGAACCTAACTCTGAAAAGATGAATAACTCATAGTACGGACTTGTGAAAATTATTTAAATGACACCATAATTCTTGTGATTTTTCTGCCCACATTTTAAGACGTGTTAGGACCCGGTGGTATGTTCAGGGGGGTTTTAGCGGAAAAGAGGATATTACTCAAAATGTGTGCATGTGAAAAATCTGACACTTCATCAACTAATGTCCATACTCCTTGCGCACATGTGTGTAAATTTGGGTTAATGTCCGGTATTGCAAACCAGTTAAAAAGTGCAAAATATTGCCATTTCTGAATGCAAGCTCTCAGGAAGAGCAGAGTTTGAACAGGGTATACCTCCTGTAATGCATGATGGGTGCATATGATTTTAAAACAATATGTACCTCTGCAAATATGTATTTGGTTCAAATCTAGATTTGTGAGCAAGTTGACAGGAGGAGTGGACTTTCTGCAGGCTGTAAAATGACATCACTCTGACACAACTTATGCTCCCCCAATCAAGTGAGAAATGAAAGCTTGGCCAATGGCAAGTGTAGAGGGGTAGGGTCTAGTGATGCTGCACACACACCCATTTTAAAAACAGATAAAAGCAGACAGACAGGACAGATAGGGACCTTCAAATCCATTTGCAGCTGGAAGCTCTGCCGGGAAAATCCATACTTTATCTCCATCAATCTCTAGAGAAAGCTGTGCAGAAAGATCCAGACTTTAAATCCATCAATCTCCAGAATCCAGAGAGAGAGCAGACCCAGACCAGACCGCTGTTAGCAGAACCAGAGAGCTGAACCGGAGTCCAGTCCAAAACCTGACCAGATCCGTGGCGAGGCATATTTCTAAATATATTGTGAGTACATAGTAGACTATGCAGAACCAATCTCTTAGTTAAAATAATATAATTCAATCCTATTTTAATCTAAGTAGAACTGTCTCCTAACTGTCACCTGTCATTTGTAAAGCTGTCACTTGTCATTTTCTAGTTGCAAGCTGCACTTGTCTTTTTGAACTTTAAAATTTCAAATCTGAAAAACGACCTTTATTTAATCGCTCATATCTCCGTGACCGTTTGTGCTAGAGACTTGCAGTAACTTTCCTCTGAAAGCTTAGAATCGTGGCTTTCCTATGAACCTAGAACCGCATTCCTACCCCCGATACATTTGCCGCGATCACGAAAAACGCACCCGCGAATTTTACCGCGATTTGCAAATTTCTCCACGTGTGAAAACAGCAGTTTGTTTTTGCTTCCGTTGCAGAAATTCGTTTAACCTGCTAATCATTCCTAGGACATTGCTAAAGTGATCCTGAACTTATTCAAAGCATATACCACTCACCCCAAACCTCTAGAGGGAATTAAAAGCATTTTAGCATATTTTTTTTCTTCATTGCCAGCACATTTAAAAGCATTTGGGGCCTGTGTTTTCAACGTCTGTAGTCTAAGTTGCTGGGTGAACTGAATTACATTTGAATTGCATTTCTGAGAATTGTGTGCCTTCCTTCCATTTCCTTGCATTGCATAAAAGGGGGGGTGAATTGTACAAGAAAGTGATTACATTGTCTTTGCTGAAATCCTATCAAGTTATTTTCTTTACTGCATTTCATTCCACATTGCATCCATTTGAAACCATAAAAGTATTGTTGCTATCTTATCCATTTCATGTCAACTCCTTAGTGATTATCAAGAAGTGTGCTAGTGCCAGATTCTCCGTCGTTAATCTTTATCATATCAGATTAAGTGTGATATTCAATTATTAATTATTAAAAAGTGTGATAGATATATATTGCTTTACATATCAAATAAACCTTTTAACTTGCAAAACAGAACTACTTCTTAGCTCAGTGGGGTCAGGGGGATTCCGAGAGAGGGGTGTTATATAGGGGTAGTCATCCAGAACGCATGAACTGGACATAAAGATATATCAATAAGGGTTTTCATTCAGTATTATAGACTAGGCGTTGACTTAGCTGTAGTGTTGAATTGAATCCTCTTACAAATTGGGAGCTCGTGCCGGACGTTTGGGTTAGATCTACCACTTGTGCAGATTAATACAGCGTGCCAGCTGACCAGATACACATATCCGGTCGGATCACCACGCTGTGTTACGCTGTAAAGCACTCCTCAAAGGAACGCTCTTAGGAAAAGGTCTGTTTTGCAAAAATAAAATACAAACTTCTGTAAGTCAGGACAGAGACCAATCTCTAGAATGACGACCTTAGTAGACATGAAAATAGCCAGAGAGCACCTCTTACATAAACTATTTGTGAGAGGTGAATGGACTGAACAGGGCCAGGATGCCTGGTTGCAGGCCATCACGCGACAGGTCACTGAAACAGGGTCAGACCTATGGAGAGATCAGGGTCCATTACATATGGCCCTGAGTGAACTATATATGGCTCCTAAAGCCAAAGATGAACACAATAAGATTGCCAGGATAGCAGCATACCTGTACCTATATATGGGAGACATGCAGGATAAATGCACTGAAAGCCAAGATCTGGCAAATAGGCAACAGATGGCAGTAGAGAAGGCCCGATCTGATCTGGCCTCTTCTGAGCAGAGGCTGCAGAGGAGCCAGGAGTCAGAAAATGATAGTAGGCAATATATCATTAAAATAAAAGAGGATATGGGCATCCTACAACAGGAAAAGACAGACCAGGATACCAGATTTCTGGCCCTGCAGAAGGAGCACCAAGACAGTTTGGACTCCTTACTGCAGAACCAGAAAAAGTTGGAGCAACAGATCAATTTCAACAGGGCATGCGCGGAGCAGGTAGTCACCCTGCAAAGCCAGCTAGATAGAGAGAAAGAGGAGAGCAATAAACTGATTCACCTGGATACCCAGGCAGAGTTTGATGAAGAACGCCAGAAAGCTGGTGCCTTTCAAAGGCAGAGGGACGACCTGGCCGCACAAATGCAGGCTCTTAGTCAGGAAAGGGACACCTTAGGCCAGGAAGTCTGCCACTTAAGAAGAAAAATGGAAGAAAATCACCTGGCCCACCAGGGACTAGGTGACCTCCAAAAAGAACACCAGGACTTGCTAGAGCACACCAGGAGGGTGGAGGATGCTCTGGCAAGAAAGGAACAGGCCAATAGGGACACAGCTCAGGAGGTAAACCTCCTGCAGCAAAGACTGGCCCAGTTCTCCAGGACCAACCAGGAAGCACAGAGGGAAAATGAGGCCCTCTGTCAACACAATGATAGGCTCCAACAACAGGTAGCGATGCAGGAGAGACTGATAGAGTCTAGTAAGGCCTTGACTGAGGAACTGAAAGCACAAATGCAGGCTCTTGCATTGCAACAGGGAGCAGGGGCGGATAGAGATGAGGTCCGCTGGGAAAGAGAGACTCCTGACCATAACCTCAGGAGCCCTAACACCAGGGACCTTCATCTCTCCCAGTCCCTGGACTCTACCACCCCCATGTCCCCTGGCGCACATGAGCACAGGGCCACAGGGATGGCAGATTACTATCCATCTAAAAGTATGGGGCTCATAGGCCAGTACCACTCAGGAATGGAGGGGTGGGAATCCGGGTATGGGCACCCAAGTACAGTACAGTTCAGTGGGGAACCCCAGGAGAGTAGGCCCCTTAAGGGCATCCTGAAAACCTCTGCCCAGTTAGGTCAGTGGGGGGGGGGTACCCAGCAAATCCTGGCAGCAAGGAGGGATCTGAGGACTCCTCTGAGCACCACAGGAAACAGGAGACCAGGTCCCAACATTCTGCCAGCCATTCCCAGGCTCACAGAATCCGGGAAAACCTGGAAGAACAGACAGGAACCTCTGGGAGCAGTGCCTCTGAGTCAGAGGATGAATGGACAAGGGTTACCCGAACCAAAAAGGCCAATAAGGCAAAAAGGGCCTTGCTTAAGGACCCCTTAAAGCAGATTAAGGTGATCAGGAGCGTCATCACGCCTTACCATAAGAACGCTAAGTATTTTGTTTGGGAGCACTTAGAGTTGTTTGAGCAAATGATGGAGACTTTCCATTTGAAGGACAGCCAAAGCTGTATTCAATATGTAAAGTGGACCTTCTCCCCGGAATACTCCAGTGTCTTTGCGGGGCTGGAGGACGAAAATCATTTAAGATGGTCCACCTATAAGGCGGCCATCTTGAAACATTTTTCTGTTCACAGAAATCCTCAAGAGGCTCGCAAGGCAGCCTACAATTTGCAATGTGGGGAGGATCAGGCCCCACAAGAATTTGTGCAAGAACTGAAACGTGCTTTTGCGCAGACCACCAGAAGGGTGCGCACAGACAGTAGAGAATTCATTAATACATTTTTTCATGCCTTGCCCAAATACATAATGACCCAGCTTGTGAGGGATTTTCACGAGAAAAGATCTTTAGACTGGGTCATTGAACAGGCTACCCGGATCTATGAGGTGCAGAAACCGGTAGATAGCAAAAGTAATGCCCAGAAAAACCCCAAAGCCAACAACACCCCTGCTGCTGCCAAGGTGGCAGAGGTAAAGGTCACCCCCGTTTTAGAGTTGGAGATGGGGGGGCCTAAAAACCTACCTGTACCTAATAATGCTAGGCCCAGAAGGTCCTCGGGCCAGTCACAGACAGGGGACCAGGGAGGCAGCCCCACAAATGGGGTCCCTCGCTCTCCTGATTATGTAAGTCCCCGTTACAAGGGAAACAGACCCATCCTGGGTTATGTGTGGACTCCTCCAGCCCAAGGGGGGGATCCAGCCAAGCACCTAACCCAGGGAACTTCCCTCCCAACTTCCCACCGGAGGGCAGAAATTCTCCAAATCCTGGGCAGAACTTTTTCCCCAGGTATCCACCCAACTTCCAACCCCAAAATCATCCATCCTTCTTTCCCCAATTCCCTGAGCCCAGACAACCGAATCCGGGAGAGGGGAGGCCAAGGGTGGAGGGGTATCCAAATCTTCCCAACCAGGGGTACTACCAAAGAAGGGACAGCTACCCTTCCCGGGATCAGCCCAGGGGAGAAAACAGGGCCCCGTATCAGCCTGAGCGGGTTTCCCAGTTAGAGCGCCAGGTTCAAAACATGGCGCGGGATCTGGGTCACATACTGAGGGCTCAGCAGAACCCTCAGATCGGCATGCCGGCGTAGAACGCACCCAACTCTGGACCTGGTGCTCCAGAACAATGACGGGGGCAGCACCCCGATAACTCACCGGTTCCCAGGGAGGAGGCACAAAGGGAAGGGGGGTGTAAAGCCTTGGAGGAAGCTTCCTTCCTCACTTGTAAACAGCCCCTGGAAACCCAGGAACCGGAAACAAAATCTCTTGCCCCTGAAAGTCTGCCTCCTAGGGAGCAGAGGGGGGGTAGGAGAAACAAAAGACCCAAACAGACTCAGTTTGAGGAGGAGGTACAGATCTTCCAATTTGAGGGAGAGGGATCCTCAGAGGATCCTGGGAAAAGGATCTTCTCCTTCAGAGAGGAGGGAACTCCTCCCAAAGAAAAATGGGTCCCTAGGGATGCAAATCCAGACTGGGGAGATGTGGAGACTGAGCTACCGCCGCCCACCATCTCATCCCAGAACCAACCGCAAGAAAATCCCCTGGTTCAAACCCATCCTGGTGACTGCCTCCAAAAAGGGGGGGGCGGCCCAGAACCGGAGCCAGGGGAACCCACAATGGCTCTGATCTCCAGTTGCCAACTTTTTCTTTCAGATTCCCAAGGCTCTGCACAGAATTCTGCCCAAATTTCTTCTCTTGCAATGTCCAAAACCAGAAAGTTAGCCCACCAGTTGTCCAAAAATGTGCATTATCTGTGCCCCCTTGAGGAGAAGGAGGGAAGATACTATGCCCCGGTACAAGTACAGGGGCAGGGTACAATTTTGGCACTGGTGGACACTGGATCTCAAGCTACCCTTCTGTCCAGAAGGGCCTTTGATGAACTGAATGCAGGAAGGGGAGAGAATTACCAAATTCCTCTTACCTCTCTTCCTGGACAACTGCAGAACTTTGACGGGAAGGAAATTGCCGTTGAGGGGACTGCAGACTTGGACATTAAAATTGGGCGACACAAGTTGAAACACCCAGTCATAGTTGTGACTCCAGAGGGCACCCCTTGTTTACTAGGGAATGACCTCCTGAGAAGGTTGTCACCCCTAATAGATTGTATAAACAAGGTCCTCTGGACCCAGACTAGCTGACCAATAAAATTAAAACAGAGTGTCAACCATGTTAGTTTAAACGGCACCTGCCACATGGTTCAACAAAAATCTGACCAAGTAGAATTCCACTTCCAGAATAACCAAATTCCAGACGTGACAGTAATAGCAGTAGGACAACAGACTGGTGATGGGGGGTCCTCTCTATTTCTGAAAATCAACCTTCCTTCCAGTCTAAAGAGGTATTCCACGCTGGAAGGAAACACTCTGAAATTCTATACTAATCCACAATCAGAAACTCCCACTCCTATAGTCCAGAAAGATGTGAAATCAGCTCAGAGCCTGGCTGATATTCAGCAAATTGGAGAGCATTTGTTCATCCCTGTTCAGGTAAATGATGGGAAGGACTCTGTTCTCGCTCGAGTGTGCGTGAACAATGGTAAGAGCTTCATCAGCGAAGCCATGTTCCGCCAACTCCCAAAAGATCCAGCCATTCCCACCTTCAAACTGATAGACAAATGGGAAATGGACCTGGAAGCACCTAATTCCAAACATCTCCTGCCAAGCAGGTGTATGCTCAAAATCTCCATTGGCAACAAGAGCATAGTCCAGAATTGTTGGGTCGTGCGAGACGTCCCTGCCGCCTTTTACTTAGGCAGTGACATTCTCAATCGCTTTGCCATTAGTTTGGACCTAATAAACTTCAAAGCTTGGTCCCGATTAGCGGATAATCCCATGGGCTTTGATGATCCAGAAAAAGCATTTAGGTCAGCTCAATTGCTACCTTATGCAGTTGAAATTCAGATCAAAGAGGAAGTCACCATCCCAGAAAGGACCCGACAATTCTCCCTGGAAGTGAAAGTTAAAAGAGGACAACATTTGAAAAACCCTGATGCTTACATACATCTAAATGCTTCTCTCCAACAGCAAGGGTTAGGGGTAAACCCAACACCATTAGTCAACATAGAACATGACACCATTCTAATAGAGGTGGATAACAGCGACTTAAAGAGTATTACTCTAGCCGCAGGCACCATTATTGGAATGGCGGTTGATGACCGACATTTCTCCATTGATCTTGGAAATGAACTGTTAGGACCAATCCCCAAGGACTGTTTTGACAGTGACAGTGATGACAATGCAACACCAGACAGGATCTTTACCCGGCATGGGGGGAACTTCCTGGTGTACACTTCCTGCCCTTATGGTAAGGAAGATGTGACTTGTGACTTCAGGAGGGATGAGGTGATTTTCCAGGTCCATGAGGGCTGCCTGTCCCACCTGAAGCCTCTGGTCCAAATCAGCACTCTGACCAGGGACTTCTCCACCCAGCTGGAGGAGGCCGCGGAGATAGCCAAACCAGAAGTCTTTCCAGGCTTCAGGCAGATGGTGGAAGAGAGAGTCAACCTAGCTGATGCCTGTGTGACTCTGGAACAAAAGCAAAAGTTGAAACAAGTTTTCTTGGATTTCCAAGATCTCTTTGCGGTAGACTCATATGACTGTGGTCGCACTGACATCCACACAACAACAATCCCCACGGACCCTGGCATGACTCCTGTGTTTGTGAAGCAATATCGCTTGCCTCTCGCATCAATGGAGTCCCTTACTGAAATAATTAAGAACCTTGAGTCCAGGGGAATAATCCGTCCTGTCCACAGCACCTTCAATAATCCGGTGCTGGGAATATTGAAGCCAAACGGCCAGTGGAGACTCTGCGCCGACCTCAGGGAGCTCAACAAACGGGTCCATATATCCCGATGGCCTCTGCCCTACATTGACCAAGGGCTGGCCCAGATCCAGGGGTCACAAGTATTCACTGCAATAGACCTGACCAATGGATACTGGACTGTGCCTGTCAGTAGGGAGGACCAATACAAACTGGCTTTTACCTTTGGGGGCCAGCAGTACACATGGACCCGGACTCCCTTCGGATACCTCAACTCCGGCAATGAATTCAACATTTTCCTACATAAGGCCATGCCCGACCTGGGTGCAAGGGGTAACCTGGCTTATGTAGATGATGTCCTCATCAAAAGTTCATCTGTGGAGGAACACATAGCGGAGATCCGTTATGTTCTGACACAGTTGAGGGCCGCCAGAGCAAAACTTTCCTTTCAGAAAGAACAGTGGTGTAGAACCCGTGTTAATTTCTTGGGGCATGAGATTACTGCTCAGGGTCTCTGTCCCCAGGAAAAGAAAGTGGAAGCACTTCAGAAACTGAAAGACCCCACAACTCTGCGGGAACTAAGGAGTCTCCTTGGACTGACTAATTACAGCAGAAAGTTCATTGAGGGCTACGCAGAGATCACCAGACCCCTGATTCATCTCCTGAAGGGGGGGGTCAAGTGGGAATGGGGTCCAGAACAAGCCGAGGCAGTAAGACAACTCAAGAGAAGCCTCTCACAAGCGCCTTGCCTAGCTTACCCTGTCAGAAACAAGGAGTTCTTCCTGGAGACGGGGTTCTCTAATACGTGCTTGACGGCAGTATTATACCAAAAGCATGACAAGGTCAATAAAGTAATCTCTTATGCGAGCAAAACTTTATCCTCTGTGGAAGAAAAATTCAACGATTGTGAGAAGGCACTCCTGGCAACGGTGTGGGCATTGAAGAATTACCGCCCGTTTATCCAGGGGGAACACATCATAGTGGAGACTCCACACCAGCCTCTGCAGTATCTCCAAAGTGACAGAATCCGGGCCGGAAATGTGAGTAATTCCTGAATTACTTCCTGGATTCTGTCAATGCAAGGCTTTCCTGTGGAGGTCAGATATGGCCAAAACAAGAAGAGTCCCCTCGCGCAAGGTCTGGCTGACTTGCATGATTGTGCCAGAGAAAACTCTCTCAAGGACGAAAGTCTAAAAATAAAGGACAACACAGAGGCATACCTTAATTCCCCACACAAAGTCTTTGAAGAGGACAAGTGTGAGGGAATGCCCACTGTCTATGTGGATGGATGCTCTTACCATGTTGACAACGACGGGGAGAAAGAACTGGTGGCTGGCGTAGGGAATGCATGGGTGAATGAGTCCCCAGAACCCTCCGCTGGATACAAAATTGGTCCCCGAAGTAGTCAGGTGGCAGAATTGATGGCTGTGCATCAGGCCATCCTCACTGCTGTCCAGCATCAACTCCACGAACTGGTCATAATCACAGATTCGGATTATGTATGGAACGGGTTCGTGGAGCACCTGGTTAATTGGAAAGCCAGAGGCATGTTATGTGCTAACAACAAACCCTTGAAACATGGGAAGTTGATCCAAAACATTGATGATCTGGTCACCTCGAATGAGATGACCATCTATTGGAAAAAGATCAAGGGTCATTCCAAAGTAGAGGGACCAGACAAAACTGGAAATGACTTAGCTGATCAGCTGGCCAAAACCGGGGCCATCCAAGGGGATCTAATTGAGATTGAGTCCCTGTTGGGGGAAATCCAGGTCACTGCTATCACTAGGTCCCAGACAAATGCTCACAACGACCTTTCAATTGCACAATGGAGTAAGGAGACCCCTGATGCTGATTTAATTACAGCTCAGAAGGGGGATCCAATAATTGGTAAATTTTACCAGCACCTTGAGGACCCTGAGAACTTTCCCCTGACGGATACCGATTACATTGGGAAAGAGGACCTAAGAGTGTTGATGAAATGTCCAAAAATGTTCCGAATCCAAGACGGTTTGCTGGTAAGGAAATCCAAAGCTGGCCACGATCAGTGGGTGGTTCCTACCTCATTCCGAAGCCTGATGTTAAGTCACGCCCATGATGCGGCCACCGCCGGTCATAGGGGGTTTCACACAACATTGGAAATCTTAAGAGAGGTTGCATACTGGCCACACATGGGGCAGGACCTTGACCAATACTTGAAGGGGTGTCTTGTGTGTGCACAATTTCAGCCATCATCCCTCACGCACCGTGCGTCTCTCCAAAAGAGGGGGATGACACTGCCATGGTCAGATTTACAAATCGACTTTGTACGCCCCGTGATTCGCTCTGCTAGGGGGAATAAGTACATGTTGACTGTGACATGCTTGTTTACCAAGTGGGTGGAATGTCTCCCAGCCCCAAATTACAAGGCAGAAACCGCAGCTGCCCTGATGAGTAACCACATCTTTTCCCGATTTGGTCTACCTCAAAGGATTGAGTCAGACAGAGGTAGCCACTTCACCAGTGAAGTAATGACAAAGATGTGGGAGATACTGGGGGTCAAAAGGAAGTTGCATATTGCTTACAGGCCAGCTTCTTCTGGGGCAGTAGAGAGATATAACCGGACAACTGTGAGCATCTTAAAAAAGTTTGTGGCAGATTCTGGGCCAAGTTGGGATATCCGATTACCTCTGGTCCTAATGGCCATCAGATCTACCCCTTCATCTACAACCAAAATGTCACCATTTGAGTTGATGACTGGGCGCAAGATGGTGCTTCCTCAGCATTTGCTCTACAGGACCCAAGAGCAGACACTGATAAATGCCTCCACTACTCATGAGTATGTGGAGAATTTAAGGAAACACCTCCAACATGCTTTTGCTTACGCTCAGCGGAATCTAGAAAGATCGGCTGATAGCATGTAGACCCACTATGACCTGAAGACTTCCAGGAAGGGATATCAGGTGGGGGACCGGGTCTATCTATACAACTTCCAAAGAAACCAGGCAAAACAGCGGACATTCTTGCCTACATGGAAGGGACCCTTTGAGATTATAGACAAAATCTCCCCTGTGGCCTACAAAATCCACATCCCCAAAGGTCCTTTGGCAGCGGGGGAAGACAAGTGGGTCCACATAAACCAGTTGAAATGTTGCCATCCCAGGCACACTCTGCAACAACTGGAGCAATCCTCTGGAATCCTAGCGGGTACTGTCTCAGACTAATTCAGTTCCAACCATAAAACATACCACATCTAGTCTCTAAAATATTGTGATTTGCATGAAACTGTCTCTTAGTTATACTGTTTTTTTTTCAAAATAAGAATGTAATGTTTTGTTATGATGAAATGCATATGCTGCCCCACTATCTCAACAGTGGTGGAAAAATGTCTATGAATAGGTATTGCCGCTCTTCCTTTGTCGTCCTAGGAGAAAGAAAACCTGGAGACGGGACAAGGAGGACGATCCGGAGACTGGGAGGATGACGCAAGGGGGCCCAGTGTACCGCCCAATATTCCCATCAGGACCGGCGAGGAGAACCGATCGATCCGACCGGATGGAGAAAAAGATGCTGAACTGTGCCATCTATTGGAAGAAGATGAGGAAACATCCCAGGTCTTGCGAGTCCCATCAGTGAAACAGAATGGCCATCGCAAGAGGGGGGCTTGTGGGATGTTTTTATCCACGCATCCAAGCCCTACCTCAAAACTGTGCAGTACTGACATGGAAAACATCATGATGGCCAGAGCTTCCCAGAAAATGCACAGGGAAATGCATGAATAATAGGCTGCCACTCATTTTTGCCGATGTTATGGGCACAGGAGGACACTGCCTAAAACCACCATTGGACTACCCACACAGTAGTCTGAAACCATTGGGAGTGGCAATGCTGATTGCCAAAAGCAAACCCATAACTGTTGGGAATTCGTTTTCTTAAATCCCAAAAAGGGGTGCAGTACCAGTACTCACCACTATCCAAAAGCCGGCATTTTAAAACAACACCAGATTTTACTTTTTGTAAAACTGAATAAATGAACCCAAAACAGGCCAAAGAAAGACTTACTGAGAGGTGGATCCAATGTAAAGTTATATTCTGAAGTGACTTGAAGGTTTATAACAAGACTGGCTGAGCTGTGGATTTCAGCAGTTTAAGTAAATTTGGACTGAAAGACACTAAAAATCTAAATGTTTAAAATAAATGAGTGACCTATTTCTGAGTGTCACATAGGTTGCAATTGTTTAAATGTCATAGTTTTGAACTTAGAATCAGCATTCTAGCTGCATATGTAAAAAAATTGTCTTGACTTAAACTGGGGAACAAAAAGTGACATTTTATCTGAAACCTGGCTTAAGGAACTGAATTCTGCCCACCAGCTACCCCCATCAGGAGTGAAACTTGAGTCACAGCTGTGTTCCCAGGCCTATCTGCCTTTTGCTGGCCACACTAAGGATATGCCATCTCTCTGATAATTGAATTAAGGGAAGCCCCCACAGAATACAGGAGCTCTGAACAAAGCCCTGTCCTGACTCAGGCAAGGGTTTTATTATGGGGGCTGTAAAAGTAGCTTCCTCCTGAAGCAAAGGGGAGGAGCACTGCCTGTGAGAGCAAGCTGGCTTGGCAGAACTGGAAAATCAGAAATTCAACCTTGTGCTGGGGGAAAACCACACCCCTTTGGGGCCAGAACCTAACTCTGAAAAGATTAATAACTCATAGTACGGACTTGTGAAAATTATTTAAATGACACCATAATTCTTGTGATTTTTCTGCCCACATTTTAAGACGTGTTAGGACCCGGTGGTATGTTCAGGGGGGTTTTAGCGGAAAAGAGGATATTACTCAAAATGTGTGCATGTGAAAAATCTGACACTTCATCAACTAATGTCCATACTCCTTGCGCACATGTGTGTAAATTTGGGTTAATGTCCGGTATTGCAAACCAGTTAAAAAGTGCAAAATATTGCCATTTCTGAATGCAAGCTCTCAGGAAGAGCAGAGTTTGAACAGGGTATACCTCCTGTAATGCATGATGGGTGCATATGATTTTAAAACAATATGTACCTCTGCAAATATGTATTTGGTTCAAATCTAGATTTGTGTGCAAGTTGACAGGAGGAGTGGACTTTCTGCAGGCTGTAAAATGACATCACTCTGACACAACTTAGCTCCCCCAATCAAGTGAGAAATGAAAGCTTGGCCAATGGCAAGTGTAGAGGGGTAGGGTCTAGTGATGCTGCACACACACCCATTTTAAAAACAGATAAAAGCAGACAGACAGGACAGATAGGGACCTTCAAATCCATTTGCAGCTGGAAGCTCTGCCGGGAAAATCCATACTTTATCTCCATCAATCTCTAGAGAAAGCTGTGCAGAAAGATCCAGACTTTAAATCCATCAATCTCCAGAATCCAGAGAGAGAGCAGACCCAGACCAGACCGCTGTTAGCAGAACCAGAGAGCTGAACCAGAGTCCAGTCCAAAACCTGACCAGATCCGTGGCGAGGCATATTTCTAAATATATTGTGAGTACATAGTAGACTGTGCAGAACCAATCTCTTAGTTAAAATAATATAATTCAATCCTATTTTAATCTAAGTAGAACTGTCTCCTAACTGTCACCTGTCATTTGTAAAGCTGTCACTTGTCATTTTCTAGTTGCAAGCTGCACTTGTCTTTTTGAACTTTAAAATTTAAAATCTGAAAAACGACCTTTATTTAATCGCTCATATCTCCGTGACCGTTTGTGCTAGAGACTTGCAGTAACTTTCCTCTGAAAGCTTAGAATCGTGGCTTTCCTACGAACCTAGAACCGCATTCCTACCCCTGATACATTTGCCGCGATCGTGAAAAACGCACCCGCGAATTTTACCGCGATTTGCAAATTTCTCCACGTGTGAAAACAGCAGTTTGTTTTTGCTTCCGTTGCAGAAATTCGTTTAACCTGCTAATCATTCCTAGGACATTGCTAAAGTGATCCTGAACTTATTCAAAGCATATACCACTCACCCTAAACCTCTAGAGGGAATTAAAAGCATTTTAGCATATTTTTTTTTCTTCATTGCCAGCACATTTAAAAGCTTTTGGGGCCTGTGTTTTCAACGTCTGTAGTCTAAGTTGCTGGGTGAACTGAATTACATTTGAATTGCATTTCTGAGAATTGTGTGCCTTCCTTCCATTTCCTTGCATTGCATAAAAGGGGGGGTGAATTGTACAAGAAAGTGATTACATTGTCTTTGCTGAAATCCTATCAAGTTATTTTCTTTACTGCATTTCATTCCACATTGCATCCATTTGAAACCATAAAAGTATTGTTGCTATCTTATCCATTTCATGTCAACTCCTTAGTGATTATCAAGAAGTGTGCTAGTGTCAGATTCTCCGTCGTTAATCTTTATCATATCAGATTAAGTGTGATATTCAATTATTAATTATTAAAAAGTGTGATAGATATATATTGCTTTACTTATCAAATAAACCTTTTAACTTGCAAAACAGAACTACTTCTTGGCTCAGTGGGGTCAGGGGGATTCCAAGAGAGGGGTGTTATATAGGGGTAGTCATCCAGAACGCATGAACTGGACATAAAGATATATCAATAAGGGTTTTCATTCAGTATTATAGACTAGGCGTTGACTTAGCTGTAGTGTTGAATTGAATCCTCTTACATAACACATGGTCTTCCATTTACCGCGGGGCAACGTGCGGCTGCCTTACCGCATTAACAGTGTATGAACCATCACGGGGGCAAGCAAAAGTATACGAACAAAGCAGCAGACAAGAGTGCTTGTTTGGGGAGGAGTCACTAAGTTTGAGGCATGAATGGTGTTATGTGTGTATGGGGAAAACACCCACAGAATAGTAACTCACGCTCTCTTTGCAGCATTGAACTGCTTCTGTTACCAGACCTGAGAGTGCACAGGCAGGAGACCAGCACTCACCCCAGAGACAAGTCTCTCTTTGGCTCGCCTCTGAGCCATTTTGTGCAATGTGCATGAAGAACATGGTTTCTCTGATTGAGTATGTGTAATTGTCAATAGTTGTATTTTGTCTTTTGCCTACTTTCCCTTATCCATTCTTCTCCCCCTCTCCTGATCCTCTTTTTAGTTATCCTGAATGGTGCCCCATTAGTTGCAATTGGCATCTACTCCAATCAATACAATGGACATAGTCCAAGATGCCTGAGCCATCACACAGCAGTCATTTATGTTTGCTGGTTTCACTTAGAATCCCCTTCATACTTGCCAATTTTACATTGTTAATTATTTTGTTTCCTTTCTGGTATAGTGTGCACATCCTTTTTGTGCCTTCTTCACAGCAGACTCTGTGCCATTTTCTCATCCATGTGGACCTAATTCTCAGAAACCCCCATTTAGCAAGCTTGAGGTGGACTGAGATTCAAAGCATGGTAAAGTACTAGCCCCAGTAAACGTTACACTTGTCATACTCCGGCCCAATCTTTGCTAACATTAACACCTGGATGAACACATCCATGATGACATTGCCAGTATTAGCCTTTGTGATAATCACTTGTGATGGCTTTGCACTAATGGCTTAGCACCCACATGCAAGCTTCTACCCGTCAGAGATCACACTTATATTGGCTTTGTCCCCACCTGCCATGTTATATTCCTGTCAGTTTGGTTTCATGTGTTAAAATCGCAGCTAGAATTGCAGTTTACACAAAAAATCATGGATAAAAGGCAGGTATTTTTGCCACTGCAATCGATGTAAAGGATGCGGGGAACACCCCCACAACCCACGGACCCATTATACCATTTAATGGAATGTGGGGACACCTCCGCAACCCCTGCTCCCCTTAAGTGGTATAATGCGGTACACCTTTACTGAGTCAAACCACAGCATTTTTGCTGTGATTTTTTGTACAGGCGACATACCTGCAGAGATTTTATTACTGTATACCGTCAGTTTATAATGGAATTGCGCACACTTGCCAATATCTGCTCTTGTCAGTTCTTGCTCATAGTGGCTTTGACCCCACTTGCTTGCATTTACCCCTGTCAGTTCACATTCATAATGAATTTGACCACTTTCCAGAATGTGTCCCTGTCAGTTCACACTCATAATGGTTTTCTCCAACCATCCCTTTGTCACCAAATACCAGTGCCTGCACCTGTAAAATCCCACTCATAATGATTTGCCTCTATTGCCAGAATCTGACTCTACAAGAAAACATCTCTAATGGTTTTACCTCCACATGTCTGTATCTGCCCCATATGAACACACCTGTCATGGATTTACCTCCACATATCTCTATCTGCCCCATATGAACACACCTGTAATGGCTTTGCCCCAACTTGCCAGTATATTCCCTTGTAAGATCACACTCGTAATGGATTTACCCACATATTCCAGTATCTGGTTCTGTACAATCATACTCAAAAAGACTGCGACGCCCTTGCCACTATCAGACCCAGTCTTATGGAACTCATAATGACTTTGAACCCACATGCCATTATCTGTTCAAGTAAGATCACAAACATAAAGGCTTTGGTTCCTCAAACCAATATCTGCCCCTCTCAGTTAATACTCCTAATGGATTTGGCCTCACATGCCAATATCTACCAAAAAACATCATGCACATAATGCTTTTTTCCGCCCCTCCAGTATCTGTCCCTGTTAGTTAACTCTCAACTCACCCAAATGTTTTGGCTCCATAATGCCTTTGTCTTCAGATGCCATTAGCTGCCCAGGTCAAACAACAGTTATAATGGATGCCATTGCGTGCTGGGATAACACATATAAGGAATTATGTCCCTGCAAGCCAGCATCTTCTCATATAAGCTGCATTGTGTAAAATCACACTCATAATGGCTTTGCCTCCACATGCCAACATCTACCCCTGTCATTCACATTCAAAACGTATTTGACACCTTTTCCCAGTATCTGCCCCTATTAGTTCACATTCATAATGAATTTGCCCCCACATTTAAATATTCACCCATTCGGCTCACACCCTCAATGTCATTTCCAATACAATGGGTCTCATTACCACCCTGGCGGAAGAGTGATAACGGCGCTGGTAGTGCTGCCAGCGCCGTTATCACTCTACCGCCACATTATGAGTTCTGCTCGCGGGACCGCTCTGTATGCCTGGTCAGACCACACATGCAGAGCGGCACACGCTAGCAGAACAGGATGGTAGCAACGGTCCCGTTAATTACCATCCTCCCCATTCCCACTGAGCCCTATGGGGGCTCAAATGGGAATGGGGAGGTACTGGGTCCGGGTAGCGCCAATGGGAATTACTGGGCCTGCAATGGTCGAAATGACCCGGTAATTCTCATTTTCGGGACCCAGACCCAGACCCAAGTTTGGGGGTAGCCATGCCGGTAAAAATGGCATGGCTACCTCCAAACTCGTAATGAGGACTATAGCTTTGCCCCCACATACCAGGGTCTGACTCAGTAAAATCACACTCATAACGGATTTGTTCCCACATTACAGTATCTGGCCCTGTCAGTTAAAACTCATAATGGCTTTCCTCCTACATGCCAGTACCTGCCCCCTGTAAGAACATATTCATAATGGCTTTGCTGTCATCTGCCAGTATCTGCCCCTGCCAGCTAACACTTGTAATGCCTTTTTCCCATTCAATCCAGAATCTGTACATTTACGATCACACTTATGCAGACTTTGTCCCCACATGCCTGTATCTCCACCTGTCAGTTGACACTCAAACTCAGACTGCCCTCATAATGTTACCCTGGAAGAGATCATCTCTCAAAAATCCAGCATGTGACTGGCAGGGTGGAAGATTCCCTTTTGTTGCAGACATTTGTGTCTGGTACATGGTTCTTAAGTCTCTCATATATGTGTTTCACACCTCTGAAGCATCTGTATGGCATGGGGAAGATGGTGTCTCCTTTATTGGAGCAAGACACCTGGCTATAGTATCAACGTGTCAGTGACGACATGCTTATTCCAGTACTGTGCATGTCAAAACTAGATCTTATTCTGCAACTGCAGCAGCAACAGCGTGATTTCCACTGATGTTAATATGGCAACACTAGTTCTCATGTTGTCTCAACTGTTTGAGGTTTTTGGTCTAGTCTCAGAGATTATGAAACATCTTCTTTTGGAATATCATACTGTAGCATAATTTTGTGGTGCGCTATCAGATCACATAGACATGGTTCTGAGTATCCATATTGACCATCTCCCATTGTTGACGCTCTTTCACTCTCTGGATGCCAAGCTTGCCCTCAATTCAGTGCAAACTATATAACTTCATTATGCACTATCAATGGCCACTGTTTATTTCTTGCTCTCCCTCTAGGAAGATGTCAGTGGGTGGGTGCTATTTGTAATACATGTCTTGCATGCCAGTTTGCTACAACTGACCGATCGAGTTTTGTTGTTGGAATGGATTACTTTCAATTATTTGACAATTCTATGCTCTTTTTAAAGGCTCTGCAGTTCTTATCTTGTTTAGCTGTACGTTTTCTGCTTGCTTCATTAAATATGTTCCCAAAAAATAAACAGTTCATGTGCTCGTGAGTGCACCCTCTAGAAACATTGTAGGCTGCCATAATGAACTTTGCCAATGGTGTTTTAAATTGAGTCCTGCCGTGTGAAGTTAGCAGTGCGTGCAAATCTGTTTCTTTCTTTGCAACCTGTCACTTTCCAATGCTTCCTGCACCCCTTCTTCCTTCCTCTGGTTTTCCTCTTTTCGTCATACACACTTGCACCCTTTTCTTCACCGTTTACACTTGCACCTCTTTCCTATGTTTCCCTTTATGTCACTCTCCACACTTGCACCCTTTTCATCACTGTGCACACTTGCACCTTCCGTTGGTCCCTTGTCCTTGTATCGTGCCTCTCGCACACTTTCCTTTCTTTATAGTGCACACTTCCACCTGTCTGTTTGTTTCTTGTGCCTCTTGCACATTTCGCATGCCTTTCCTCTGCTTTACTTTCCTTCAGCGCCGCTAGCACTTTTTCCTTCATTCTGTTTTCTCTCATTCCATTCTTTCTACTTTCTGTACTTCTTATGCTTTCTCTCTCGTTTCGTTTCGTGCCACATTACAAATTGTGCCTTTCTCACTCTCCGATTCAGTCAAACGCGTGTTCCTGAGTTTCACTCTCTTACTTTAACGAAACTCACCGAGCAGTGCCGCATTGACAGGCGGTCTCTCTCTGGTTACGCTGGGTTGAGGTCAGGGTCTTGTGGTAAAAATTCAAGTTCAGCTTGGTAACACAATGCAAACTTACCAGCTGCAGGAGAAATGCTCTGAATGGGCTGGGGGGCATTCTTGATAGCCACACATTAACTTGGAATAGGTTGGAGAGTGCCCTAAATGTTAGTGTCTCACGTTAAAGAAACATATATAATAAAGATGTCTCACAGGTAAGTATGTCAAATTTAGCATTAGAATATATCATTTAGGATTAGGCTGAGGTGCTGCAAATAGTCCTCAAAACATGCTTTTTCTAAAGCGTGTGCTTGTTTGCTTATAAACTGCAGCAGCTGGTAGCACTTTGCAAGTCCCACAATCCCAGAATCACATAGTAAGAAGCAAACGTTTGTTACTTTCAAGGGCATACACCAGAGCTCATGGGTCCCACTGAAAGGCAACAAATGCACAACAATTTTGTAATTCAGCATATTTACTTTACAAAGCCTGATCTACTGATGCGAGAAAGCCCATGGCAGTTTCAAACTGCCCCTGATTACATTGCTGACTGGAAGAAGGTCAAAGAGTTCTTAATGTGCTACATTTATATGGTAACTTGCTCTTGGTTCAAGTATCTAATAGTGTCATTGTAGAAGACGTTCTCATGAGAACAGAGATGAGATCACCAGGACAGATGAACAAAGTTCTGCTAGTTATCTCAAATGTTTCAATGAATTTGCGGGGGGTTTGATTTTGACGTCACATGGAGGGTGTCAGGGGTGGTGTGGTAAGGTCTGCGTGACACAATCAGAGAAAATGTATGCCCTTCTATACAGGTTTTCTATGCCATTTCCAATCAGCTATTCAGGGGGAGACTTTTTATGTTGCAAAGTGACTCATGTAAATTATCTTAGATGATTATAAAAGCTTCTGATTTAGTGTTGATTCTTTGACAGAACCTTTTCATGCAGTTCTGTTGCACATTCTGTTTCAATAGTCCTGTTCTGGCTGTGTCTGGGTCCCTAAATAAGACTGTGTTACTTCTTTTTTTGTGTACACTCCTTTTTGACTAATTTTGTAATCTTTTTCTGGTGAGTTACAATGCGAGCCTCTGAACATTTTTGGAGGCCCCCGTGAGAATCATCAGCTTTCCCGACCAAGCATGGGGATTCCCACTGTGCTCCCGCAGGAGGGCGCGATAGCGCTTGCTGACCAATTCAAGAGCTCAAATATCGAGGAGGCACACGGATGCTGACTTCCCGAAGGTCTGCCTGGTCAGGGCTCTGCCTTTATTCTGATGGAATAACTGGCTTTTAAAGGGAGACTCTGAGGTTGAGAGGAGTGGAAAATCTCCTAAAAGTATACGTAAGTGTACCCGTACATCAATGCGCAAGGAGCAGAATGCATTTTTTTTTTTTGGTGTATAGGATGCACCCTCAAGTGGTGGAGGGCGATTGGCCATAGTAGTCTTAGATTTTAGGTCCAATGATTCGACAGGGAGTAAGTGGGCAGTGGTTCATCTGCATTAGAGCCGAGGGTTGCATAGTAATTGGCAGGCCTTGTTAGACAAGAGTTGTGCGTAGTGCAGGCAATTGGTATAGTTGCATCATTTTTATATTCTTTCAAGTAAAACAAGTTTGAACAAGAGAAGAAAAAGGGGATAGAAACATATGCATCAGTGTTTTCTGAGTAAGTGGGTTATTATGGTAGAGTGGAAGTTGTCACGTTTCTTTGTTTATTGCGAAATGGAGATTACGGAATGGCCAGAGAAGGGAGTTGAGGAGGAGTAACATTCCTATGTAATGTTCCCACTGTTGAAACCAGCTGCAGGATATACAAATCCTGGGCGTGTATCGCAAGATAAGGAGGAAATAAACAAAAAGAAAGATGAATGCAAACATAACTCGGGAATAAGAACGAGAACGGGAAAAATAAATATTTGGTGGAAATTAAAAAGAGCACAAGGCACCAACTTGAATCAGTGTTCAGGGAAGCAGAAAAATAAATGGAAAGGGATATAGATAAAACAGGAAGGGAAGAAGGAAAGACATGAGACGTGCAGGGATTGACAGCAGGCCGAAATATAATAAAAATGGACAAATGTGGAGAGGAGATGGCCGACAGCGAAGCATAATTAACAAAGTGTGATCACACTGGGAGGACAGCAGCGATAGCGATGACGAATTCGACACATGCAAGTTTTATTCATATTTTATTTTATTTTATTGTTTTTATAACACGTCTAATGCCACACCTGAGTTTGGTTTCTAAGCGTGGGTCCGTTATTCGAACCTCTGTTGCTCTGCATGTTCTTGCTTCCAAGACCAACACATTTCCCCTGTGCTATCCTCGGTTCTCTAATCTAACCAATGAGAGCAGGGGAAGGAGAAGAAACAAAAGGGAAGAAGAGGAAAGAGAGAAATAATTTGGGGATTGGGAAACAGGCTTTGGAGCAGTTAAACTAGATTAACAGTAGCTAAAAGACCATAGGGAGGGAATAAACCCAGAGCACGAACACAGATGCACCTTTTGCAGAAAGCAAAAGGTGAGGTGCATTACTTACCTTGGCAGACAATGGATAGGGTTAATCTGGTCTACAGTCTACCTTCAATAATGGTGGTAGAGTCTAAGTGGATTTACGTTTTTGAGAAAGAGACAACAGGCATTTTGCTGGCCATAGGGGACATTAAGAGTTTATTCGCAGTATTGGTGGGGTAGCAAAGTGACAACATTTGCCAGTAAGTGGGATATGCAGGGGTACAATTAAGCTCTAACATACATGACAGAGCACCCTCTAACAATTATTGAGCACACGTTTGCAAGGCTCCGAGAGAGTTATATCCAGATATGTCAGATATAGGGTAAATATAAGCATATAAAACAAAGCCAGATGAAGACCCTGCAGAATACATACAATCCATACAAGAGATGTGGACACAGGAAAATAAAATAGTCCTGGGATGACAAAATCGCTTTGTTTATCACATCTTACTGAGGGGCTCCCCGTGAATGTGTAGGTGTCCGTAAATAAAAATGTAGGGATTGATGCGTAAGGATGTCCTGAGATTCAGGCAACAATTGTGCACTATTGTAAAAGTAAGCAGGAGAACGATAAAGAGATAGCAGACCATGCAGTGAAAGTGGAAAATATATGAGTGCAGAAGGAACATGCTAAAATAAGCATGGAAGCAGCAGTGCTTGCAGGACCAGTTGTCATCCCAACCACCCTAAAACGTGGACTCCCAGGAGCAGTAGTAACACAGCAAGGAGGATAGATGCAAGCACCATACAATCAACAGTGGGGGTGGTACAGATGCACCAACAACCAGCATTCACAAACACGCAACAGCCAGGCTTTTCATATGCGGGCGGGATGAACAATTACATGGGACAATAGCATACAGGGAGAGGGTATCATCCAAGAGGAAGGAGAGTTGGGTACAGGCATATGGGGCCAAAGTTTGGAGGACAGTGCAGTAACTTTGGCTATTTTGCCTGAACATGCCCACTGATAGCACAAACAGGGCAGCAGGGGGTGCAGCAACAGCATGCATATCTACAAAAGCAGGCACCTCAACATATGCAAATGATACCACAAAGATTTACCCTTAACAATAGGGATGCATCATATTGTAGCGTCATTATTGTACTCAAAAGAAACACATTCTAGGGAGAGACTTGGTCAGCAAACAGAACACCACAATTTCATTTTCAGAAAAGGGGATGGTGTGCACTACACCTGGGATGTACCCAGCCTGGGTGGCAGTATTGATACAGGCATACTTTGCCCACAGCACAATGAGAGAGATACCAACACACACACTGGCGTTTCTATATGGGGTGCAGGTGCTGCTGGGATGTTGAGGGAAAGGTGTTTCAACTGTCTAATGAATTTCTGTTCAGACCACAGTAAACCTCCACTGCTACTTCAAGCACACACGCACATTGCTGTACCTAGAGGAAGCAGTGGTAAGAAAAGACATGATCATATAAATTGCAACTGATGATGACAACATGGAGTGGTGGTCAATATTAAGTATCGATCCAAATCTGACACTGACAGGAGTAACAGACACAGGGCCTCATCACGAGTTTGGCCTGAGCCCTTAAATACGTCGATAACAGTATTACTGCTGCATTTAAGGGCTGGCCAAATCACAAGTTGGGTGGAAAATAGCTTTTTTACTGGAGGTAAAAATTACATTTTTCAGGTCATTTTCAGTGTTATTACCGCTGGTGCAAATACCACCGTGGTAATAGCGCCCGAACCTGTGGACCCCATGGGGAATAGGGACTTACCCCCACACAACTTGGGGTCCAGCACAAATTGCGGCGGACTGAATTGCGGTATTGCAAATTGCTTTGGGCGATACTGCCCAACTCGTGATGAGGCCCCCAGAGTTGTTTGTGATGTGGAAGGAGAAGTAGTGTTCGAACTAAGAATGCCCTGTCCTGTACATATAAAAGAAAGAGTGGTTTCTCAAATGACAAAATTGGCAAATAAATAAATAAAATATTTTCAGGAAGATCTGGGAAAAGTTCCAAAGAACCTATGAATGCAAGGACCCCATGATGATGAGATACTAAAAGGGTATGGGGCAGTACAAATCAAATTAAAAAGACTATTGACATTGCTAGCTGACAAAGGGTACAACGTGGACAAACACACATTACTGTATTGTCAAAAAGAAGTAGTTTACTTGGGCCAGATTGTGTCAGCAGACAGGAGAAAAATAACACCAGAAAAAGTGGATGCAATACATAAAGCTCCCAGACCAAAGACAGTGAAAGAAATGCTGCAGTTTCTAGGGCTGTGCAATTATTGCAGGGCATGGGTTTTCAACTACTCTACTTATATCAGGCCATTACTGCAAGCACTAAAATAGGCTAAGAAGAACAAAAACAGCATCAAATGTACTGCCAAAAAGGTGAGAATTTTGCTTAACTTAAACACGAGGTAGCACACACACTATTAATGGCTACACGCAATTACAAAGAGAAATTTCACTTCTTTTCCCATTCAGATGGTAGGGTAATGACAGCTATACTAACAAAAAAGAAGGGACAGGGAAACAAGACCTGGGTTATTACAGTGAACCACTAGATCCAGTAGTGAGCAAGTGAGCAAGCACTTGCTGCTGCTGCATTTGCAATTGAGAGAGCTCCGACAATTACAATGGGGTGCTCATTAATTTTGTATGTGGAACGTGCGCTGTTTACAATAGTAGAAAGGACTACATGAACCTTGACAACTCATAGATCTTCAGAGTATGAAATAATACTGACAAACCCTGCAATAGAGGTGGTGAGATGCAGTACAATAAACCCAGCAGAGTTAATTGCAGAAATAATCGAGGACAGAGGGAACCCCCTGGTAAAAGAGGAAGTGATTGAAGGGGGAGACATGATTTTTATTGATGGAAGTTCAAGTATCCACCAAAGTACAGGACAGAGACATTCTGGTTCAGCAGTAGTGAGACAGAATTACGGAATACACAAGAAAGAAGAGTTGATTGTGTATTCACAGACACCATTGCCAGAATGCTATTTGGTACAAGCAGCAGAATTAGTGGCTCCTATTAAGGTGCAAAACATATCAGAGGGTCAGGCAGTTAAAACATTTTCTGACTCGGCATATCTAACATCCACTGTGCATTCAGGGCTGGCAAGCTGGGAAAGGAGGGGTTCAAAAGAAGTGATGGCACACCAGTACATCATGCAGCATTATTGATTACACTATTAAAAGTGTTACAACTTCCAGTAGAATTGGCTTTAATAAAGTGCAAAGCACACAGGAGGGCAAGACTTAATTTCATTTGGTAATGAAAAAGTGGACAAAGCAGCAAAAGAAGCAGCATATCTTCCAAAGGAACACATTCACTGTTCCCTGGTGATAAAATACCCCTTATGGCATTAATAAAAACTAGCAAGGAAAAAGATGAATTACCAGAAAATTTCAATTCATCCCAAATTGTCCAGATACTAGAATTGCAGGGAGAATATGTGGAAGAGAAGAGGATGTTCTTTCTTCCCGAAAGATTTAATTTGGTGGCATGATAGCACAGGAAAGGGTGTAATGTTGAAAAAGATGTTGAAGGTGGCACTAGAGCAGCGTTACTACCCTGCCCATGTATTGAAAGAGCATGTGGCTGCAGGGATAAGTGAAGACTGGTTTGCGCTAAATGTATACAAAAATGTTTCAGAATGTGTAAATAATCGCATGATATGCCAGAAATTCTTGCCAGGCCATACTTTAAGAGTTGTGCAGTGAATGCTTGCGTCCGGACGGGCCCTTCCGGCACTTGCATATAGACTATGTCAATATGCAAGAGAGATGTACCTTTTACAGGTTTATGCTTGTAGTTGTTTGTCCATTCTCACATTGGCTTGAGGATGGTCCTTGTTTCCATAATGATGCCCGCTCAGTGACAACATTCCTGGTTAGAAAGGTGTTCCCGAGGTGGGGGATCCCAGATGAAATTCGTTCAGACAATGGTCAGCATTTTGCAAACCATTTAATTAAAAAAATAATAGCCACGAATTACCACCCACAAGACAACCATTTGGTAGAAAACATGAATGGTCTGCTGAAAATGCACCTAGCTATGCTTACGCAAACGCTTGGAAAATCCTGGGTGCATTGCTTACCTCTTGCACTTTTTGCTTTGCGCAATTCTCCAGCAGGAGATCACCATCTCACTCCTCATGAGATTGTTACATGGTGGAGAATGAATGCACCTATACTTGTGTCACTTAAATCTCTGATGCTTAATCATCTGGTGCCGGCGCTTCCGTGAAACCTGCTGGCAGATGAGTTGTATTGTGCCGGTCCGGAAAAGCTTACCGGCACCGTTGTTTCAGGACCGGCACACTTAGAATGAGGCCCAATGTCATTATGAAAAGACAACAGACATTTTCAATTTTTTGGCATTCAATAATATTAACATGTCTTTGTATAGGATCAATATGTTTGTTTTATTTGAATAGATGAAGAGGGTTTTCACCATGACACCGAATAAGAAGGAAGTTTATCATCTGGATAATGTTTGGTACAATTACATGTTGCGGGTGAGAAGAGAAAGGGCGAATGGCACTTGCTGTGTCTGTTCACTCATCCCACACATAATAGGGACACCCAAGCTATTCCTGCCCCAGGGTGTGTACTATGAGGAAGTAGGATGGTTAACATACCTATCCCTCTGCAAAGCAAGTCATTTATTTCAAGGAGCAAATGGCAAAGTACAGTGGGTGGATGAAGGGGAAAATGTCTATGCTGACAATTACGTGAAAATAAACAAAATGGCCAAAAAAGAGAAACCAAAAATATGATTGTGGATTATATAACAGAAGGTTCTAGAAGGGGGGAGCTAAAAATAAGTGAACACAAAAGATTGCAGTGCATAAATAAAGAGTGGCAGAGAATTCCCTGGTGTCACAAAAGACTATTAATGAGAATCAAAGGGGCAGTGTTGTATGGTGGCTACTTGGAGGGGGAATAATGCAATGTCATGCAGTGTGGTAGCTAGTGAATAACAATTGTAAGACAATTTGGGAAAATATGTACATGGGTTGACCGGGTTACATCAAAGACATCCACCAGACGATATAGAGAGCTTTATATGTTTTCCTCTATGTTTCAGATTGAGTGGGTCTGTCCATCTAAGACCTTACAAGGGCTGTGCCAAGGAGATGAGAAGTGCAGTGCTGATGTGTGGTGGGCCTTTGGATCGAAGGCCATCACCCAGCTTCTGCCTGATTGGAGTGGGCTCTGTGCAATCATCACTCTGCGCAGCCCTGCCCTGGTGATGCCTCAAAACAACAATGCCATGGAACTTGCACTGCTGGGAAAAGTGGCGCTACAAAGTGAGAAGCTAAAATCTCTGAGCAGAGGAAAAGGGAGAATAATTATTCTGTACAAATGCGTGCTGATAATCTGGCTGCTATCCCTGACAAATTCAGGTTATTTTCCAAGCCTGCAACATTCTTTACTTCCCTTTTGCTTCCCAGTGTGCAGACTGAAGCAAATGTGAAGGGGCTTCGGCTCATGCACTATGAGCTGCTGCAACTGGCCAATTCAACAGTAAAAGGCCTAAGGAAGAATTTAGGGCACTGCATTTGGTGGCCCTCCTGAACCGGTAAGTTTGAAGGCAGTTGCTGCACCGTCAGACCTGCCGGAGAAGCTTTGAATGAAAGAAGCTATCAGAGAAATGCATACACTCCATTAGAAAATGACAAATGAAACTAATGGAGTGTAGTCAAGCAACTGGTTGGACAACATTTTCACATGGGTGCCCAACTGACATTCTGGAGTATTTTGTGTGACTGTACCCATGTTGGTCCTCATTCCCATCATCTTCTGCATTGGCAAACATCTTTTGAGACTTTATATACTTACAAACGAAGAGGAAACTTTATGTTGTCCCAGAGTATTGATAAGGATAATAAAAAAGAGAAGGGTACTAATGTACTAATTGGGAAAAATGCCTAGGATGTTATTGATGGGTGGGTCAGAACACAGCCTGAAGAATTTTCGAAAATTACAAGTAATTTTGGATCTCATGTCTTGAGGATGGCCAATGGTGTATATGGGTGGGGGACTCATTGGATGGTTGGAAGGAAGCTGAAGGTTACATGACAACATTCGAAAAAATAGGGATTCACAAAAATAAAGTAGCAGAAAGGGAATGTGGTGGTATAAAGAGTTAGTTATTGATAGATTATTAAAAGGAGAATCATGTGGTAAATTTGCAACTTCAGCACAGTAAAAAGATGAAAAGTACCAGCTGCAGGAGTAGTGCTTTGAACCGGGTGGGGGGCATACTTGATAGCCACTCATTAACATGGATTAGGCTTGAGAGTGCTCTAAATAATAGTGGCTCACGTTAAAGAAACATAGATAATGAAGATAAATCACAGGTAAGTATATAAAATGTAGCATTAGTATATAACATGTAGCATTAGGCTGAGGTGCAGCAAACATGCCTTGCTTGTTCTGAAACGTGTGCTCATTTCATTAATTTGCTTAGAAGACACAGCGGCTGGTAGCACAATCCCAGAATCACACAGTAAGAAGCAAACAACGTTTGTTATGTTCGAGGTCATAAATAAGAGCTCATGGGTCCCACTAAAAGGCAATGAATGCACAACCATTTTATAATTCAGCATATGTAATTTACAAAGCCTGATCTACTGACGGTTTCAGAAAGCACATGGCAGTTTCAAATTGCCTGGGAAAACATTTCTGACTGGGAAGAATGTCAAAGAGTTTTCAATGTACTACATTTATATGGTAACTTGTTCTTGGTTCAAGGCTCAGTGTGGCTGTGCACTAGGCAGGTATCTATTGTTTGTAAAGTTTTCATTTCACTTTTGTCTTTTAGTTTCATATAGTGATTGAGGAATTATCATAAAGATTTGAAGCATTGTTGGCATATGTTACATATTGAGCTGCTGTCCAGTTGTACACTGGATGGGTTGTTTGGGTGAAAGGAACATTTGCTTGAAAGTTAGTTGTGGATGTTTTTCCTATAATGGTTTATTTTGCCATGATGGTGTCTCATACCATGTCATGCCCATACTGTATTTGTCAATTGTTTTTTTTGTTCTTGTTTATAAGCCTCTTCATTTAAATATCGTTATGCGCTGCTTGTGTGAATCCATTCACCTTCACAGAAATTTGAAAAGGAATCTAAATTGACATTGCACATGTTTAGAAGTACTTTTTGTAATGTATCGATTCATTTAGTTAGTGGTGTAATCTTTTGCAGTCATTTTTAAGGGTAGATTGTGATGTTTTAGCTGTCTTTATAAGATTGTGAAGAACTGCACGGTGGAAAATCTTTTGTAAAATAAATGTTCGGGAATGTTTTAGTATGTTAACCATAACATTGCTAGATACAGGTTCATTAGTAGGTCTGATTTTGTTTATATATGATTTTTACTTTTAATTTTTGCAAGAGGGTGCTTACTTTTTTAGTGGTGGCTGGTTTCCTTTTGTTTCTTTTGTTGTGTGAGGTTGCTAGCTGTTTTAGAGTGTTGGGTGTCCTGACCCACGTTTAAGCTATCATGCCACAACATTTGGTGCTGTGGGCTTAGAAAATTCAAGATGGCGGAAAACCCACATGTGCGCCGAAATCCAGGAAAGCTGCGCAGTTTGTGCGCACACCAAAATGGTTGCCTCACTTGCCACCCACCAGTGCGAGAATGGAAGGCCGGGTTGCCATGAGGGAAATGGGTTGCCAAAGGAAAAACAGTAGCGCCGGTTAGCTTCAAAGCGCTTTAAAATCACCATTGGACTACCCGCACAGTAGTCTGAAACCATTGGGAATGGCAATGCTGATTGCCAAATGCAACCTAGAATTGTTGGGAATTCATTTTCTTAAATCCCAAAAATGGGTGCAGTACCAGTACTCACCACTATCCAAAAGCCGGCAATTTAAAACAACACCAGATTTTACTGTTTTGTGTAAAAATGAATGAACCCAAAGCAGGCCAAAGAAAGACTTACTGAGAGGTGGATCCAATGTAAAGTTATATTCTGAAGTGACTTGAAGGTTTATAACAAGACTGGCTGCGCTGTGGATTTCAGCAGTTTAAGTAAATTTGGACTGAAAGACACTAAAAAAAATCTAAATGTTTAAATTGACTGAGTGACCTACTTTTGAGTGTCACATAGGTTGAAATTGTTTAAATGTCATAGTTTTCAACTTAGAATCAGCCTTCTAGCTGCATATGTGAAAATGTTTAGTTTTATTTGAATGCAGAAACTGGGGAACAGAAATGACAGCTTAAAGAGATTCCAATTTGCCTGGCAACTACCCCCATCAGGAGTGAAACTTGAGTCACAGCTGTGTTCCCAGGCCTAGCTGCCCTTTTGCTGCTCACACTAAGGATATGCCATCTATCTGATAATTGAATTACCTGTGCTCTGCAGGAGAGTGAACAATGCAACTCCCTTCACCCAGGCAGAGGGTTTATTGAGAGGATCATAAATGGCTTCCTCTTGAACAATGAGCCTCTCCTGACTCAGGCAAAGGTTTTATTACAGCAGTCGTAAAATGTAGCTTCCTCTTGGCAGAAGCTGGGAGGAGCACTGCCTGTGAGAGCAAGCTGGCTTGGCAGAACTGGATAAACCAGTATTTCTACCTTGTGCTGAGAGGAAACCACACCCCTTTGGAGCCAGAACATAACTCTAAAAAGATGAATAACTCATAGTACGGACATGTGAAAATTTTATAAATGACACCATAATTCTTGTGATTTTTCTGCCCACATTTTAAGAGGTTTTTCGACCCGGTGGCATGTTCAGGGGGGTGTTAGCGGAAAAGTGGATATTACTCTAAATGTATGCATGTTAAAAATCTGAAACTTCATCAGTTAATGTCCATACTCCCTGCGCACATGTATGTAAAGTTGGGTCAATGTCAGAAATTGAAAAATCAGTTAAAAAGTCAATTATGTGCCATTTCTGAATGCAAGCTCTTAGAAACAGCAGATTTGGACAGAGACATGGCTAAATTCAGCCACACCATGTATATGTAATTTCAAGCAACTGTGTAACTGTGAAATATGTCTTTTATTATCAAATATAGAATGTGTGCAATCTGACAGAGGAGTGTCCTATCTGCAAGCCATAAAATGACATCCCTCTGACTCACAGTTCATTCCCCAATCAAATGATAAATGGAAGTTTGACCAATTAGAAGCTGAGAGAGAGGTAGGGTCAGTGATGCTAGAACACACCCACATTCTAAACACATAAAAGCAGACAGACAGGACAGATAGGGACCTTCAATTCCATCTGCAGCGGGACGCTCTGCCGGAAAAATCCATACTTACCTCCATCAACCTTCAGAGAGCAACATAGAGACTTCAAATCCATCAGGCCAGACCAGAAGCAGAGTAGAGCTGACCTGTTAGCAGAACCAGAGAGAGCTGACCCAGATCACTGTGAAGTGCAGAGACCAGAGGCGAGTTTAAAACCTGACCAGATCCATGGCGAGGCCCATTTCACTCAAGAATATAGTGTGAGTACCTAGAAACTGTGCAGAACCAATCTCCTAGTTAAAATAATATAATTCAATCTATTTAATCTAAGTAGAACTGCCTCCTAACTGTCACCTGTCATTTGTAAAGCTGTCACTTGTCATTTCCTAGTTGCAAGCTGCACTTGTCTTTTTGAACTTTAAAATTTCAAATCTGAAAAACGACCTTCACAAAATCGCTCATATCTCCGCAACCGTTTGTGCTAGAGACTTGCAGTAACTTTCATTTTGAAGCTGAGATCCTATGCTTTCCTAGCACCCCAAAACGATAGAGATAGTCCTTGTGGTTCCTCTGTAATAGCGCTCGGCGCATCCGCGAATTTTGCAGCGATTTGCAAATTTCTCCACATGTAAAATCAGCTGCTGCTTGCCTTCCATTTGCCAGAAATTCGTTTAACCTGCTAACTATCCCTGCCTCATTGCTAGTGTGAGCCTGGACTAATATTAACTAGATACCACTCACCCTGAACCTCTGAAAGGGAATTAAAAGCATTTCCAGCATATTTCTCATCCATTGCTAGCACATATCAAAGCATTTGGGCCTGTGTTTTCAAAACTCCTATCTGTTTTCTGTAAGCTTGCTGGGATTGAACTGAATCACATTTGATTGCATTTCTGAGAACTGTGTGCTTCCTTCCATTTCCTTGCATTGCATCAAGGGGGGGAGGGGATTGCCAGAGAAAAGTGATTACCTTGTTTGTTGAAATCATATTGAGTATTTTCTGTATTGCATTTTCATTCAACATTACATCCAGTTGAACTCTATAAAGCATTCTCTACCACATTATACTTCTGTACCTATTTACCAGTGTGCTATCTTATCCATTTCATGTCAACTCATTAGTGATTATAAAGAAGTGTGCTAGTGCCAGATTCTCCATTGTTAATCTTTATCATATCAGATTAAGGGTGATATTCAATTATTAATTTATTATAAAGTGTGATACATATATATATTTTAATTTATCAAATAAACCTTTTAAACTTGCAAAACAGAACTACTTCTTGGCTCAGTGGGGTCAGGGGGATTCCAAGAGAGGGGTGTTATATAGGGGTAGTCATCCAGAACGCATGAACTGGACATAAAGATATATCAATAAGGGTTTCCATTCAGTATCCCAGACTAGGCATTGACTTAGCTGTAGTGTTGAATTGAATCCTCTTACAAATTGGGGGCTCGAGCCGAGACGTTGGGTTAGATTTACCACTTGTGCAGCTTAATACAGTGTGCTAACTGACGGGATACATACATCCGGTCGGATCACCACGCTGCATTACGCTGTGAAGCATTCCTCAAAAGGGACACTCCAAGAAAAGTTCTGTTCTGCAAAAATAAAATACAAACTTCTGTAAGTCAGGACAGAGACCAATCTCTAGAATGACGACCTTAGTAGACATGAAAATAGCCAGAGAGCACCTCTTGCATAAGCTATTTGTGAGAGGTGAATGGACCGAACAGGGCCAGGATGTGTGGTTGCAGGCCATCACACAACAGGTCACTGAAACAGGGTCAGATATATATAGAGATCAGGGTCCCTTACATGTGGCCCTGAGTGAACTATATATAGCTCCTAAAGCCAAAGAGGAACACAATAAGATTGCAAGGATAGCAGCATACCTGTACCTATATATGGGAGACATGCAGGATAGATGTGCTGAAAGCCAAAATCTGGCAAATAGGCAACAGATGGCATTACAGAAGGCCCAATCTGACTTGGTCTCTTCTGAGCAGAGGCTGCAGAGGAGCCAGGAGTCAGAAGATGATAGTAGGCAGCACATCATTAAAATAAAGAAGGATATGGATGTGCTGCAACAGGAAAAGGTAGAACAGGATACCAGATTTCTGGCCTTGCAGAAGGAATACCAAGAAGGTTTGGACTCCCTACTGCAAAACCAGAAAAAGCTGGAGCAACAACTGGACTTCAACAGGGTATGTGCTGAGCAGGTAGTCACCCTGCAAGGCCACCTAGATAGAGTGAAGGCAGAGAGCAACGAACTAATTCTGAAAGACCTGGATACCCAGGCAGAGTTTGATCAGGAGCGCCAGAATGCTGGTGCCTTCCAAAGGCAAAGGGACGACCTGGCGGCACAGATGCAGGCTCTCAGTCAGGAAAGGGATACCTTAGGCCAGGAAGTCTGCCATTTAAAAAGAAAAATGGAAGAAAATCACCTGACCCACCAGGGACTGGGTGACCTCCAAAAAGAACACCAGAACTTGCTAGAGCACACCAGGAGGGTGGAGGATGCTCTAGCAAGAAAGGAGCAGGCCAATAGGGACACAGCTCAGGAGGTAACCCTCCTGCAGCAAAGACTGGCCCAGTTCTCCAGGACCAACCAGGAAGCACAGAGGGAAAATGAGGCCCTCTGTCAACACAATGATAGGCTCCAACAACAGGTAGCGATGCAGGAGAGACTGATAGAGTCGAGTAAGGCCTTAACAGAGGAACTGAAAGCACAAATGCAGGCTCTTGCATTGCAACAGGGAGCAGGGGCGGATAGAGATGAGGTCCGCTGGGAAAGAGAGACTCCTGACCATAACCGCAGGAGCCCTAACACCAGGGGCCTTCATCTCCCCCAGTCCCTGGACTCTACCACCCCCATGTCCCCTGGCGCACATGAGCACAGGGCCGCAGGGATGGCAGATTACTATCCAGCTAAGAGTATGGGGCTCATAGGCCAGTACCACTCAGGAATGGAGGGGTGGGCATCCGGGTATGGGCACCCAAGTACAGTACAGTTCAATGGGGAACCCCAGGAGAGTAGGCCCATTAAGGGCATCCTGAAAACCTCTGCCCAGTTAGGTCAGTGGAGGGGGTACCCATCAAATCCTGGCAGCAAGGAGGAATCTGAAGACTCCTCTGAACTGCGCAGGACACAGGAGACCAGGTCCCCACATTCTGCCAGCCATTCCCAGGCTCGCAGAATCCGGGAAAACCTGGAAGAACAGACGGGAACCTCTGGGAGCAGTGCCTCTGAGTCCGAGGAAGAATGGACAAGGGTTACCCGAACCAAAAAGGCCAATAAGGCAAAAAGGGCCTTGCTTAAGGACCCCTTAAAGCAGATTAAGGCGATCAGGAGCGTCATCACGCCTTACCATAAGAACGCTAAGTATTCTGTTTGGGAGCACTTAGAGTTGTTTGAACAAATGATGGAGACTTTCCATTTGAAGGACAGCCAAAGCTGTATTCAATATGTAAAGTGGACATTCTCCCCGGAATACTCCAGTTTCTTTGCGGGGCTGGAGGACCAAAATCATTTAAGATGGTCCACATATAAGGCGGCCATCCTGAAACATTTTTCTGTTCACAGAAATCCTCAAGAGGCTCGCAAGGCAGCCTACAATTTGCAATGTGGGGAGGATCAGGCCCCACAAGAATTTGTGCAGGAGTTAAAGCGTGCTTTTGCACAGACCACAAGAAGGGTGCGCACGGATAGCAGGGAATTTATAAATACGTTTTTCCATGCCTTGCCCAAATATATCATGACCCAGCTCGTGAGGGATTTTCACGAGAAAAGATCTTTAGACTGGGTCATTGAACAGGCTACCCGGATCTATGAGGTGCAGAAACCGATAGATAGCAAAAGTAATGCCCAGAAAAATCCCAAAGCCAACAGCACCCCTGCTGCTGCCAAGGTGGCAGAGGTAAAGGTCACCCCCGTTTTGGATTTGGAGATGGGGGGGCCTAAAAACCTGCCTGCACCTAATAATGCTAGGCCCAGGAGGTCCTCGGGTCAGTCACAGACAGGGAGCCAAGGAGGCAGCCCCACAAATGGGGTCCCTCGCTCTCCTGATTATGTAAGTCCCCGTTACAAGGGAAATCGACCCATCCTGGGTTATGTGTGGACTCCTCCAGCCCAAGGGGGGGGATCCAGACAAGCACCTAACCCAGGGAACTTCCCTCCAAACTTCCCACAGGAGGGCAGAAATTTACCAAACCCTGGGCAGAACTTTTTCCCCAGATATCCATCCGACTTCCAGCCCCAAAACCATCCATCCTTCTTTCCCCAATTCCCTGAGCCCAGACCACTGAATCCGGGAGAGGGGAGGCCAAGGGTGGAGGGGTACCCAAATCTTCCCAACCCGGGGTATTACCAGAGGAGGGACAGCTACCCTTCCCGGGATCAGCCCAGGGGAGAAAACAGGGCCCCGTATCAGCCTGAGCGGGTTTCCCAGTTAGAGCGCCAGGTTCAAAACATGGCGCGGGACCTGAGTCACATACTGAGGGCTCAGCAGAACCCTCAGATGGGCGTGCCGGCGCAGAACGCACCCAACTCTGGACCTGGTGCTCCAGAACAATGACGGGGGCAGCACCCCGATAACACACCGGTTCCCAGGGAGGAGGCACAAAGGGAAGGGGGGTGTAAAGTCTTGGAGGAAGCTTCCTTCCTCACTTGTAAACAGCCCCTGGAAACCCAGGAACCGGAAACGAAATCTCTTGCCCCTGAAAGTCTGCCTCCTAAGGAGCAGAGGGGGGGTAGGAGAAACAAAAGACCCAAACAGACTCAGTTTGAGGAGGAGGTACAGATCTTCCAATTGGAGGGAGAGGGATCCTCAGAGGATCCTGGGAAAAGGATCTTCTCCTTCAGAGAGGGGGGAACTCCTCCCAAAGACAAATGGGTCCCTAGGGATGCAAATCCAGACTGGGGAGATGTGGAGACTGAGCTACCGCCGCCCACCATCTCATCCCAGAACCAACAGCAAGAAAATCCCCTGGTTCAAACCCATCCTGGTGACTGCCTCCAAAAAGGGGGGGGCGGCCCGGAACCGGAGCCAGGGGAACCCACAATGGCTCTGATCTCCAGTTGCCAACTTTTTCTTTCAGATTCCCAAGGCTCTCCACAGAATTCTGCCCAAAATTCTTCTCTCGCGATGTCCAAAACCAGAAAGTTAGCCCACCAGTTGTCCAAAAATGTACATTATCTGTGCCCCCTTGAGGAGAAGGAGGGAAGATATTATGCCCCGGTACAAGTACAGGGGCAGGGTACAATCTCGGCACTGGTGGACACTGGATCTCAAGCTACCCTTCTGTCCAGAAGGGCCTTTGACGAACTGAATGCAGGAAGGGGAGAGAATTACCAAATTCCTCTCACCTCTCTTCCTGGACAACTGCAGAACTTTGACGGGAAGGAAATTCCCGTTGAGGGGACTGCAGACTTGGACATTAAGATCGGGCGACACAAGTTGAAACACCCGGTCATAGTTGTGACCCCAGAGGGCACCCCTTGTTTACTAGGGAATGACCTCCTGAGAAGGTTGTCACCCCTAATAGATTGCGTAAACAAGGTCCTCTGGACCCAGACTAGCCGACCCATAAAATTAAAACAGAGTGTCAACCATGTTAGTTTAAACGGCACATGCCACATGGTTGAACAAAAATCTGACCAAGTAGAATTTCACTTCCAGAACAACCAGATTCCAGACGTGACAGTAATAGCAGTAGGACAACAGACTGGTGATGGGGGGTCCTCTCTATTTCTGAAAATCAACCTTCCTTCCAGTCTAAAGTGGTATTCCACGCTGGAAGGAAACACGCTGAAATTCTATACCAATCCACAATCTGAAACTCCCACTCCTATAGTCCAGAAAGATGTGAAATCAGCTCAGAGCCTGGCTGATCTTCAGCAAATTGGAGAGCAGTTGTTCATCCCTGTTCAGTTAAATGATGGGAAGGACTCTGTTCTCGCTCGAGTGTGTGTGAGCAACGGTAAGAGCTTCATCAGCGAAGCCATGTTTCGCCAACTCCCAAAAGATCCAGCCATTCCCCACTTCAAACTGATAGACAAATGGGAAATGGACCTGGAAGCACCTAATTCCAAACATCTCCTGCCAAACAGGTGTATGCTCAAAATCTCCATTGGCAACAAGAGCATAGTCCATAATTGTTGGGTCGTGCGAGACGTCCCTGCCGCCTTTTACTTAGGCAGTGACATTCTCAATCGCTTCGCCATTAGTTTGGACCTAATAAACTTCAAAGCTTGGTCCCGATTAGCGGATAATCCCATGGGCTTTGATGATCCAGAAAAAAACATTTAGGTCAGCTCAATTGCTACCTTATGCAGTTGAAATTCAGACTAAAAAGGAAGTCACCATTCCAGAAAGGACCCGACAATTCTCCCTGGAAGTGAAAGTTAAAAGGGGACAAGAGTTGAAAAACCCTGATGCTTACATACATCTAAATGCTTCTCTCCAACAGCAAGGGTTAGGGGTAAACCCAACACCATTAGTCAACATAGAACATGACACCATTCCAATAGAGGTGGATAACAGCGACTTAAAGAGTATTACTCTAGCCGCAGGCACCATTATTGGAATGGCGGTTGATGACCGACATTTTTCCATAGATTTAGGAAATGAACTGTTAGGGCCAATCCCCAAGGACTGCTTTGACAGTGACAGTGATGACAATACAACACCAGACAGGATTTTTACCCGGCATGGGGGGAACTTCCTGGTGTACACTTCTTGCCCTTATGGTAAGGAAGATGTGACTTGTGACTTCAGGAGGGATGAGGTGATTTTCCAGGTCCATGAGGGCTGCCTTTCCCACCTGAAGCCTCCAGTCCAAATCAGCACTCTGACCAGGGACTTCTCCACCCAGCTGGAGGAGGCCGCTGAAATAGCCAAACCAGAAGTCTTTCCAGGCTTCAGGCAGATGGTGGAAGAGAGAGTCAACCTAGCTGATGCCTGTGTGACTCTGGAACAAAAGCAAAAGTTGAGACAAGTTTTCTTGGATTTCCAAGATCTCTTTGCGGTAGACTCATATGACTGTGGTCACACTGACATCCACACAACCACAATCCCCACGGACCCTGGCATGACTCCTGTGTTTGTGAAGCAATATCGCTTGCCTCTCGCATCAATGGAGTCCCTTACTGAAATAATTAAGAACCTTGAGTCCCGGGGAATAATCCGTCCAGTCCACAGCACCTTCAATAATCTGGTGCTGGGAATATTGAAGCCAAACGGCCAGTGGAGACTCTGTGCCGACCTCAGGGAGCTCAACAAACGGGTCCATACTTCCCGATGGCCTCTGCCCTACATTGACCAAGGGCTGGCCCAGATCCAGGGGTCACAGGTATTCACTGCAATAGACCTGACCAATGGATACTGGACAGTGCCTGTCAGTAGGGAGGACCAATACAAGCTGGCTTTTACCTTTGGGGGCCAGCAGTACACATGGACCCGGACTCCCTTCGGATACCTCAACTCCGGCAATGAATTCAACATTTTTCTACACAAGGCCATGCCCGACTTGGGTGCAAGGGGTAACCTGGCTTATGTAGATGATGTCCTCATCAAAAGCTCAACTGTTGAGGAACACATAGCGGAGATCCGTTATGTTCTGACACAGTTGAGGGCCGCCGGAGCAAAACTTTCCTTTCAGAAAGCACAGTGGTGTAGAACCCGTGTTAATTTCTTGGGGCATGAGATTACTCCTCAGGGCCTCTGTCCCCAGGAAAAGAAAGTGGAAGCACTTCAGAAACTGAAAGACCCCACAACTCTGCGGGAACTAAGGAGCCTCCTTGGACTGACTAATTACAGCAGAAAGTTCATTGAGGGCTACGCAGAGATCACCCGACCCCTGATTCATCTCCTAAAGGGGGGGGGTCAAGTGGGAATGGGGTCCAGAACAATCCGAGGCAGTAAGACAACTCAAGAGAAGCCTCTCACAAGCGCCTTGCCTAGCTTACCCTGTCAGAAACAAGGAGTTCTTCCTGGAGACAGGGTTCTCTAATACGTGCTTGACGGCCGTATTATACCAAAAGCATGACAAGGTCAATAAAGTAATCTCCTATGCGAGCAAAACTTTATCCTCTGTGGAGGAAAAATTCAACGATTGTGAGAAGGCACTCCTGGCAACGGTGTGGGCATTGAAGAATTACCGCCCGTTTATCCAGGGGGAACACATCATAGTGGAGACTCCACACCAGCCTCTGCAATATCTCCAAAGTGACAGAATCCGGGCCGGAAATGTGAGTAATTCCCGAATTACTTCCTGGATTCTGTCAATGCAAGGCTTTCCTGTGGAGGTCCGATATGGCCAAAACAAGAAGAGTCCCCTCGCGCAAGGTCTGGCTGACTTGCATGATTGTGCCAGAGAAAACTGTCTCGAGGACGAAAGTCTAAAAATCAAGGACAACACGGAGGCATACCTTAATTCCCCACACAAAGTCTTTGAAGAGGACAAGTGTGAGGGAATGCCCACTGTCTATGTGGATGGATGCTCTTACCATGTTGACAACAACGGGGAGAAAGAACTGGTGGCTGGCGTAGGGAATGCATGGGTGAATGAGTCCCCAGAACCCTCCGCTGGATACAAAATTGGTCCCCGAAGTAGTCAGGTGGCAGAATTGATGGCTGTGCATCAGGCCATCCTCACTGCTGTCCAGCATCAACTCCACGAACTGGTCATAATCACAGATTCGGATTATGTACGGAACGGGTTCGTGGAGCACCTGGTTAATTGGAAAACCAGAGGCATGTTATGTGCTAACAACAAACCCTTGAAACATGGGAAGTTGATCCAAAACATTGATCATCTGGTCACATCGAATGGGATGACCATCTATTGGAAGAAGATTAAGGGTCATTCCAAAGTAGAGGGACCAGACAAAACTGGAAATGACTTAGCTGATCAGTTGGCCAAAACCGGAGCCATCCAAGGGGATCTAATTGAGATTGAGTCCCTGTTGGGGGAAATCCAGGTCACTGCCATCACTAGGTCCCAGACAAATGCTCACAACGACCTTTCAATTGCACAATGGAGTAAGGAGACCCCTGATGCTGATTTGATTACCGCTCAGAAGGGGGATCCAATTATTGGTAAATTTTACCAGCACCTTGAGGACCCTGAGAACTTTCCCCTGACGGATACCGATTATATTGGGAAAGAGGACCTAAGAGTGTTGATGAAATGTCCAAAAATGTTCCGAATCCAAGACGGTTTGTTGGTAAGGAAATCCAAAGCTGGCCACGATCAGTGGGTGGTTCCTACCTCATTCCGAAGCCTGATGTTAAGTCACGCCCATGATGCGGCCACTGCCGGTCATAGGGGGTTTCACACAACACTGGAAATCTTAAGAGAGGTTGCATACTGGCCACACATGGGGCAGGACCTCGACCAATACTTGAAGGGTTGTCTTGTGTGTGCACAATTTCAGCCGACATCCCTCGCACACCGGGCGCCTTTACAAAAAAAGGGGGATGACACTGCCATGGTCAGATTTACAAATCGACTTTGTAGGCCCCGTGATTCGCTCGGCTAGGGGGAATAAGTACATGTTGACCGTCACATGCTTGTTTACCAAGTGGGTGGAATGTCTCCCAGCCCCAAACTGCAAGGCAGAAACTGCAGCTGCCTTGATGATCAACCACATCTTTTCCCGTTTTGGTCTACCTCAAAGGATTGAGTCAGACAGAGGTAGCCACTTCACCAGTGAAGTAATGACAAAGATGTGGGAGATACTGGGGGTCAAAAGGAAGTTGCATATTGCTTATCGGCCAGCTTCTTCTGGGGCAGTAGAGAGATATAATCGGACAATTGTGAGCATCTTAAAAAAGTTTGTGGCAGATTCTGGGCCAAGTTGGGATATCCGATTACCTCTGGTCCTAATGGCCATTAGATCTACCCCTTCATCTGCAACCAAAATGTCACCATTTGAGTTGATGACTGGGCGCAAGATGGTGCTTCCTCAGCATTTGCTCTACAGGACCCAAGAGCAGACACTGATAAATGCCTCCACTACTCATGAGTATGTGGAGAATTTAAGGAAACACCTCCAACATGCTTTTGCTTATGCTCAGCGGAATCTAGAAAGATCAGCTGATAGCATGAAGACCCACTATGACCTGAAAACTTCCAGGAAGGAATATCAGGTGGGGGACCGGGTCTATCTATACAACTTCCAAAGGAACCAGGCCAAGCAGCGCAAATTTTTGCCTACATGGAAGGGACCCTTTGAGATCATCGACAAGATCTCCCCTGTGGCCTACAAAATCCACATCCCCAAAGGTCCTTTGGCAGCGGGGGAAGACAAGTGGGTCCACATAAACCAGTTGAAATGTTGCCATCCCAGGCACACTCTGCAACAACTGGAGGAATCCTCTGGAATCCTAGCGGGTACTGTCTCAGATTAATTCTGTTCCAATCATAAAACATACCACATCTAGTCTCCAAAATATTGTGATTTGCATGAAACTGTCTCTTAGTTATACTGTTTTTTATCAAAATAAGAATGTAATGTTTCGTCATGATGAAATGCATATGCTGTCCCACCATCTCAACAGTGGTGGAAAAACGTCTATGAGTAGGTATTGCCGCTCTTCCTTTGTCGTCCTAGGAGAAAGAAGACCTTGAGACTGGCCAAGGAGGACGATCCGGAGACCGGGAACGAAGATCCAATGGGCCCAGTGGACCGCCCAATACTCCCATCAGGACTGGCGAGGAGAACCGATCGATCCGACCGGATGGAGGAAAAGATGCTGAACTGTGCCATCTACCGGAAGAAGATTATGCGGACAGACCGGTGCGTGGGTCAAAACCCTTGGGCACGCGACTCCCCATCGACTCAAATTCAAAGTGCAGTCGCGTGGGGGGGCTTGTTGGGTGTCCTGACCCACGTTTAAGCTATCATGCCACAACATTTGGTGCTGTGGGCTTAGAAAATTCAAGATGGTGGAAAACCCACATGTGCGCCGAAATCCAGGAAAGCTGCGCAGTTTGTGCGCACACCAAAATGGTTGCCTCACTTGCCACCCACCAGTGCGAGAATGGAAGGCCGGGTTGCCATGAGGGAAATGGGTTGCCAAAGGAAAAACAGTAGCGCCGGTTAGCTTCAAAGCACTTTAAAATCACCATTGGACTACCCGCACAGTAGTCTGAAACCATTGGGAATGGCAATGCTGATTGCCAAATGCAACCTAGAATTGTTGGGAATTCATTTTCTTAAATCCCAAAAATGGGTGCAGTACCAGTACTCACCACTATCCAAAAGCCGGCAATTTAAAACAACACCAGATTTTACTGTTTTGTGTAAAAATGAATGAACCCAAAGCAGGCCAAAGAAAGACTTACTGAGAGGTGGATCCAATGTAAAGTTATATTCTGAAGTGACTTGAAGGTTTATAACAAGACTGGCTGCGCTGTGGATTTCAGCAGTTTAAGTAAATTTGGACTGAAAGACACTAAAAAAAATCTAAATGTTTAAATTGACTGAGTGACCTACTTTTGAGTGTCACATAGGTTGAAATTGTTTAAATGTCATAGTTTTCAACTTAGAATCAGCCTTCTAGCTGCATATGTGAAAATGTTTAGTTTTATTTGAATGCAGAAACTGGGGAACAGAAATGACAGCTTAAAGAGATTCCAATTTGCCTGGCAACTACCCCCATCAGGAGTGAAACTTGAGTCACAGCTGTGTTCCCAGGCCTAGCTGCCCTTTTGCTGCTCACACTAAGGATATGCCATCTATCTGATAATTGAATTACCTGTGCTCTGCAGGAGAGTGAACAATGCAACTCCCTTCACCCAGGCAGAGGGTTTATTGAGAGGATCATAAATGGCTTCCTCTTGAACAATGAGCCTCTCCTGACTCAGGCAAAGGTTTTATTACAGCAGTCGTAAAATGTAGCTTCCTCTTGGCAGAAGCTGGGAGGAGCACTGCCTGTGAGAGCAAGCTGGCTTGGCAGAACTGGATAAACCAGTATTTCTACCTTGTGCTGAGAGGAAACTACACCCCTTTGGAGCCAGAACATAACTCTAAAAAGATGAATAACTCATAGTACGGACATGTGAAAATTTTATAAATGACACCATAATTCTTGTGATTTTTCTGCCCACATTTTAAGAGGTTTTTCGACCCGGTGGCATGTTCAGGGGGGTGTTAGCGGAAAAGTGGATATTACTCTAAATGTATGCATGTTAAAAATCTGAAACTTCATCAGTTAATGTCCATACTCCCTGCGCACATGTATGTAAAGTTGGGTCAATGTCAGAAATTGAAAAATCAGTTAAAAAGTCAATTATGTGCCATTTCTGAATGCAAGCTCTTAGAAACAGCAGATTTGGACAGAGACATGGCTAAATTCAGCCACACCATGTATATGTAATTTCAAGCAACTGTGTAACTGTGAAATATGTCTTTTATTATCAAATATAGAATGTGTGCAATCTGACAGAGGAGTGTCCTATCTGCAAGCCATAAAATGACATCCCTCTGACTCACAGTTCATTCCCCAATCAAATGATAAATGGAAGTTTGACCAATTAGAAGCTGAGAGAGAGGTAGGGTCAGTGATGCTAGAACCCCCCCCTATTCTAAACACATAAAAGCAGACAGACAGGACAGATAGGGACCTTCAATTCCATCTGCAGCGGGACGCTCTGCCGGAAAAATCCATACTTACCTCCATCAACCTTCAGAGAGCAACATAGAGACTTCAAATCCATCAGGCCAGACCAGAAGCAGAGTAGAGCTGACCTGTTAGCAGAACCAGAGAGAGCTGACCCAGATCACTGTGAAGTGCAGAGACCAGAGGCGAGTTTAAAACCTGACCAGATCCATGGCGAGGCCCATTTCACTCAAGAATATAGTGTGAGTACCTAGAAACTGTGCAGAACCAATCTCCTAGTTAAAATAATATAATTCAATCTATTTAATCTAAGTAGAACTGCCTCCTAACTGTCACCTGTCATTTGTAAAGCTGTCACTTGTCATTTCCTAGTTGCAAGCTGCACTTGTCTTTTTGAACTTTAAAATTTCAAATCTGAAAAACGACCTTCACAAAATCGCTCATATCTCCGCAACCGTTTGTGCTAGAGACTTGCAGTAACTTTCATTTTGAAGCTGAGATCCTATGCTTTCCTAGGACCCCAAAACGATAGAGATAGTCCTTGTGGTTCCTCTGTAATAGCGCTCGGCGCATCCGCGAATTTTGCCGCGATTTGCAAATTTCTCCACATGTAAAATCAGCTGCTGCTTGCCTTCCATTTGCCAGAAATTCGTTTAACCTGCTAACTATCCCTGCCTCATTGCTAGTGTGAGCCTGGACTAATATTAACTAGATACCACTCACCCTGAACCTCTGAAAGGGAATTAAAAGCATTTCCAGCATATTTCTCATCCATTGCTAGCACATATCAAAGCATTTGGGCCCGTGTTTTCAAAACTCCTATCTGTTTTCTGTAAGCTTGCTGGGATTGAACTGAATCACATTTGATTGCATTTCTGAGAACTGTGTGCTTCCTTCCATTTCCTTGCATTGCATCAAGGGGGGGAGGGGATTGCCAGAGAAAAGTGATTACCTTGTTTGTTGAAATCATATTGAGTATTTTCTGTATTGCATTTTCATTCAACATTACATCCAGTTGAACTCTATAAAGCATTCTCTACCACATTATACTTCTGTACCTATTTACCAGTGTGCTATCTTATCCATTTCATGTCAACTCATTAGTGATTATAAAGAAGTGTGCTAGTGCCAGATTCTCCATTGTTAATCTTTATCATATCAGATTAAGGGTGATATTCAATTATTAATTTATTATAAAGTGTGATATATATATATATTTTAATTTATCAAATAAACCTTTTAAACTTGCAAAACAGAACTACTTCTTGGCTCAGTGGGGTCAGGGGGATTCCAAGAGAGGGGTATTATATAGGGGTAGTCATCCAGAACGCATGAACTGGACATAAAGATATATCAATAAGGGTTTCCATTCAGTATCCCAGACTAGGCATTGACTTAGCTGTAGTGTTGAATTGAATCCTCTTACAAATGGTGGATGACTATATGGCTTGCTTTTATTCTTATCCGCTCTATTTTTCCTTTGTTTTCTATGTAGTTGCTCTTTAATGGGCATTCTGTGGAAAGTGGAGGGCAAGTGGTGTTTGCCGGTGTCAGGATTTTTCTTTCTGCAATACTGACATTACACCTTTAACTGCCTGGAGCCGGTGCTACAGCAGCAGGAAGAAGCCTTATCAGCACTTCACCCAGCGAAAGCGAAGCGAAAGTGGAGGGCAAGTGGAGGGCAAGTGGTGTTTGCCGGTGTTCGGCGGCATTCAAAAGCATATTGGAGGTGGCGCATAGCAGCTTCGTCACTCTGACTCCGCTGTCATCCACATGAACATTGAGTGATTAATCATGCCTTTGGAACTATGGTAAGCTACTACCTGCAAGTGCTGCCTGTGCTCCACACCAAACGTCATCTGTCACCCGGGCCCCTCTTTCTTGTCTTTCATTCATTACCTCAGACCCGCTCAAGCAACATTTTGCATGGCGTACAACTAGGGCACGCGATCCCGATTGTGCACGCTCCTCTTTGACTTTCCCCCATTTTCTACAAAGCACTCTGAAGAAAGCTTCCCCCATTGTTTTCTAAATGAGATAGATCTACCCGAGTGGGGACTCCGGGCAATCCTTTGACCCACTCGGCTTCCTCCAGATCTTACGCTCACTTAAACGTGAACACAAACAACCAAGTGACTACATTCACAACTGGTGGGGGCTGTGGGTAATCCCCTGACCCACATACGATAAGCCGCATAAGCAGAGCGTGAACTACTGCCACAACAAAGCACACTCACATGAAGGATGCGGCATGCTTTGCACAACACACATCCCCCCTTCCCCCTCTTTACATATCCAGAGATAATGGCGACAAAGCAAAAGTCATCAAGAACTGTAGAAAACTGTCCCAGTCATGAAGAAGAAGATGGCCGTTGCATCTGCAGCTCACGCAATAAAACTGGAGGAGGATTTGCACAGGGTACACAAACACATGACAAAGGAGAAACACAAGCTTCTCAACTCGCCTCCAATCCCACAGAATGGTCTTACCAGTCGAATGGAGTTCTAACTCCCCCAAGCCCATCTGCTTCTATCATGTCAACAACCAACAAAAACTCCTTACCCGAAGATGGCGAGGTGCAGATGATCTGTGATGCGGGACCCCTGCCTCCGTCACTAGCCAGCGAGAAATCACCTGCCGCACCCTCAACCACAAGCCCAAGAGCAGGCTTGACGATGAGTTCAACAAAGTGCCAGCACACCACCCCCGTACGGGCGCAGAGCCAAGCGCGGACCTCGAGCACAGGCGCAAGTGCATGGAAATAACAGGGGATTACGTGGCAGCCGTCGTAGGGGACTGCCACAGCGATCTCAGACTCACACAGCCTGCCAGGCAGGCCGCGCTCTGACTACAAAGGCACAAGTAGACGCTGTCAACAACAGCGCAGAGGCGCAATGCATAGTAAAGACAATAAACCAAATGCCACCTCAAATCACTCTGTCCAAACATCGGCGCTACTATCTGCAGGAAAAAACTGCAAGAAGAGATCCAGGGAGGACAGTGAGAAGCCAGCGCTAAGTAAAAATATACACAAAAAAAACAAACACAGAAAAAAGAACAAATGCGAGGCAAAAACAGTGTGCATAAAAAGACCCTGCACCAAGCTAACAAAGGCGGTTCTAACACCAATACTACCACAGAAGATGTAAAAAAAAACAACACAATGCGAATATTAACTGATTTCTTTGAGACACAGATATACACAAAGACTAAAAATTATACTGAACTCTCCGATGCTGAAATGCTAGCCGCTGTAAGAGAAAATTATCTGTGCGCAAAATAACGTAAACTGGACAATACATCAAACACAATGATTGATTCAGTAGAAGCACATGAGTCGCAGATCCAGGGCAACCCGACAGGACAGCAGATACCGGCAAAAGCACAGCTAGGACAAAACTCACCAGCACATTGCAACACTGAGCCAGAAAAGAGAACCCAAACATCCAGTCCCTCAAACCGGAAAAAGGCAAATACACCTGAACGAAGCAGGGTGGGCACCGCAATCACAAAATCAAAAGAATCAATAAATCAACCACAACAAGACATAAGTGATCCCACCCTCAATCTTGAAGTAAAAAAACATGACCAACAAGCAGAATCCAGCCGGGACGCACCAACCCCTCACAGGGCACCTAAATCCAGCATTCTGCCAGACAAGCAAATGGTCCCAGAACCACTCCTCGAAAGCGAAGATTGCAGTGAGTTACCACAAATCATCTCAGCAGAAACTAATCAACTGACAAGGAAGAATCAGCTCAGTGTAGACCTAATTCATGGAGAACGACTGGTCACGGAACAGGCACCACAAAGCAAGCTCCAAGATAAAAGGAGACATTCAATGGACCTCGCTGCCAACTTCTCACCCTTCAAAATACTGAGTGCCTCCATTCTTTTACAAACACCGAGAAGGAGGCCAAGCGAAAGCACACATAACGCAGGAAGGGGCTCCTCTCCGTTAACTCCAAGCGCAACACAAGAAACATGTACAAAGAAGCCTGACATGTTAAGCATAATGTCTGCAATCACAATCGCTTTCGCCCCCTTCTGAAAACTCTATAAGGCGATTAATGACACAGTAAAAGATCAACAAACTATGCAAGCCATGATTCTGACCAAGGTCCTACACTTAGAAAGCTACATAACTGCAAAGGAAGACAATAAAATTAACGAAAACACAGCAGACAAGCTCACCATCAAGCGTATGGACAGAATCATAGCTACAATGACCGTGCAAGTGCTACAGGTCATCAATACTGCTGCCGTGACCGTCACAAAAGACGTTGGAACACAAACGCGATCATTCATTGACTTAACTGCAGAAAACAATGTGACAGCTAAACACGGACCGCAGGCTTCTGGAATGGAAACTGTCGGCACGGAAAAAGTGAACACAAATCACTCAACAAACTCTGCAACAGTGGTCCTAGTACTAGACAAAACAACTATAAACAGCAAGAACGACAGTGAGGTCTCTGAAACAACATACTCAATATTCGAAAAAGACAATCCAAAGAGCAAAACAGCCATATGTTACTTCCACATCTCACTGCCTGAACCTACAGTCCTTCTGCGAGACAAACGCAACAGATAGAGCTCACCGCAAACAGAGAGAACAACCAAAGCAATCGATCAAATGCACTTACCAAGTGACAGGGCGCGGCCATTAGAACCATGCCAACCAGGGACCGTAAAAGAAAAAAGCAACAACGAAATTGCTTCGACCATACCGAAAATCACCAGTGGAGTCGTGCCCAGATGACACATTAATGAATGTCAGTGTGTATCCCGACGACGAGCCAACTCAACCTCTGGCCACGGTTTCAAGATTCGGTGAGAAGGCACAAAAATACCCTTCGGTTCACGAGGCGTCACCAATTCCGAAAGAAAAGACAAAGAAGGCCCCAAAGAAAGAGACTTTGAAAGATAAACGCAATCGTCTACTCAACAAAATGAATCAGTACAAAACCAGAAAGATGCAGGCACAAAACAACAACGAACAACGAGAGACGAAAACTAAAATGTACGATCAAACAGATGAAAGACAAGCTCGAGGTGATAAGAACGGACACGACGAACCAGAACGGAGGAAAGAACAAAACGTAGAAAGTATGCCAAACAAAGCTCAGACGCATCCAGCACAAACCATTAATCAAAAGCAAGAGACGAACGCAAAACATCACATTGTAAAGGGCGAAAGACAAAGCTCAGCAGCAAGGAGAAACAATCACGAATCCGAACGTAGGAAAAGATCAGTCGACAAAAGACGGTCCAGAGAACCTCGGTTGAGAACGGGCCAGAAAACTCATTATAGATCAAGAGTAGAGGGCAATGATCAATCAACACAGAAAAGTAAAGCAATCAGATGGACACTTAGAATGGCACAAAGAGCCAGCAACGATGAAGATCTCATTCACAACAGAAGACACGTACTATCAATTCTCCATCAAAGTGTCAACTCAAAGACAATAAACTCAGAAGACCTGACCATTGTCGAACCCTAGCATGATCACCATGGAGCAGTTGCCCTGCTCCACATCTACTCTGCAACCGTACATCAATTGATCTACAAAAGTAAACACGAAATCTACAGATATGGCCATTATTTGGAAGTCATAACGAAGCAACGAGATTACACAGAAAAAAGAGAAACAACCAGAAGGACAGAAGAGATTAGCCGACACACAGAACCCACAAGTGACAACAACAAACACAAAAAGAGTGAGACTGAAAAGACACCGTACAGAGCACACAATGGCAAAGCACCGCAAACATGATGAGTGTGCTCACACGGCAAACAAACCAAAGATAACAGAGAGCCGACAACCAGAAGAAACAGTACGAAAGAAATCAAACCACCTCATAGTGGTCAAGAACAAAGAGATCAGTGGCCAAAAAGCATAAACAGTTCAAAAACAAGATCCTTCTCCCAAATAGTACAAAATAGCCAAACTCAACAAGATCAAAATCTATCTCAAGACAACAAACAAGGAATTTGGGCATGGCTACCAAAAGCACTTACAATGCAGCAAAAGAAGTAGTAATCCGTGAACACAGCGAGGAAGACAGCGACAACACTACAAGCAGAGGACCTTCCACACAACATAAAGCTCTGTTCATGGAACACTCGACGACATTCACACCTGACAGTGCCGGGCGAGGTCAACCGAGGAGAATACAACATCATATGTCTCCAGGAGACCTGGCTGTTACATCCACCAACCATGGAAGGATACCAAATCATCCTAGCTCCGGCCGCCAAAGGACACACAGGACGCCCCACCTCAGGATTGATGATTGCTTGCCACAGTTGATGTGGGATATCCATCGGAAAGACACTAACTGCAAACCTGTCAATTCTGGCAGTTACAGTGGGCCTCATTACGACCCAGGCGGTAAGTTACCGCCTGGGCCGTGACTTTACCACCATGGCATAAACTACGTTTACGCCATGGTGGTTGGCGGACTTACCGCCCCATTCCGACCTTGGCGGGGCGGTAAGTCCCCAATCCCCATTTACCCTTCCCCATTCCCATTTTTGCCCCATAGGGCATAATGGGAGTGGGGAAGGCGTTAATTACGCCACCGTAAATTACGGTGGCGTAATTAACTCCATGGTCCCTTAGCGCCATGGATTTTAACACCTGCTAAAAGCAGGTGTTAAAAGCGCCATGGCGCTAAGGGACCTCGTACTCAGGCGGTAAGGGTCGGCGCTGTTAACGCTGCCGTAAACCCCTTACCGCCTGGGTCGTAATGAGGCCCAGTAACTTGGAAAAACAAGGAATCTCTTAACACGACAGCAATCGTCAACATGTATTGGAACCGGGCGGCAACTACAGAAGGCAAATTCATCTCTATGTGTGAATCGACATAGCCATGACCACGCATCTAGTGACCTCTGTACTCCTATGCGGCGACCTCAATGCAGTGTACAAAACACAGAACAAAGGCCGAGTAAAAAACTTAAAATCCCCGGCTGAACAACGAGGCAATGCATGGCTCGACTTCACGCACTCACATGGGCTTCACAACCTGAATGACGCGTTTACACAGACAAACAGAATATCTACCTGGGAGCGAGCAAACTCGGCTTCAACGATTGATTACATCTTTGTCTCACAGCCCCTTTTATGCACTACCACCTCGTTCAATGTGCGCCGCACCGTAGCAAGCGATCACAACTTACTAGAAACATGTTGGCAACTTCCAAGCAACAGGAAGGATTGTCTACAAATCGAACCCAATGCTAAGGGATCCCGGCTAAAATGAAGTGGTGCAGCAATCAAGGCCCTAACGTCAAAATACACTGCGAAAGCTCAACTGGAAAAAACTAACTCTGTTGACTACCAACCATTGGTCGCACCATACATGAAACCAAGAAAAAGCTCAAAGGCACCAAAAACCTGTACAAACCACACATACAACAAAGAACTAGTCAATAGAAGATGCAATTACAGAAAAACGCTGCGACAATCAAAGAAACTACACCCAGCAATGGACAATGATACAAAAATCAAAGTCCTAAAAACAGAATACAAAGCCTGGGCAAGATTTCACAGACACAAACTATACCAACAAGATGCAGAAAACATCACAAAAGCTCTCGCCACCAACAAGACAAGAGACTTCTGGACCTTATTGAGAGCCACAAACAAGCCAACCAAATCTTGAATAATATCAACCAAAATACATGGGAAAAGCATTTCACCAAAGTGTTCAAATCGGTGATAATTGTCAATACAGTAGAAATGCAACAAGGTTGTTGAAAGTGGAACAACCTGGAAAAGAGAGAAGACATTTTAGAAATAATCAAAAAACTAAAAATCTCAAGAGCACCCGGGCCAGATGGCATTACCAACTTCGAACCAAAGGCTCATCCTAAGGAATGGGTTGACTTGCTGATTGTCATCTTTCGTTGTTGCGCAGAAACAAGATCCCTACCTATTTCTTGGACAAGAGCAACAATCATCCCAATCTATAAAAAGGGCGACCTAAAAGACCCCACAAACTTCCACCCAATTGCCCTACTGGACGTTATGGGAAAAGTCTATGCATCACTGCTTTTGAAGAAATTTCAGACCTGGGCGGAAACTGCAATCTGCAATGACCATCTCCAAGCAGGCTTTAAAAAGAATGCTGGAACTACTGGAAACATCATGATTTAAAGCATTTTGGAAAGCAACTCCCTACAATATAAACAATGTCTGTTCCTAGTGTTTGTAGAATTTACCCAAGCGTTTGACTGCGTCGAAAGAGCTCGCTTGTGGAAGAAACTAAAATCCTGGAACTGTCCTGAAGACTTATTAGCCCCAATTCAAGCCCTGCAGTGTAACACTGCGATGAGGGTGCGTTTAAGTCGCGAAGGTGAACTATCGGCAGAAATTCCCACCACACAAGGGGTGAAACAGGGTTGCCCGTTGGCATCTGCGCTTTTTCTGGCCTACATAGGGGACTTCCAAGAAAGCGAGAAGCTGACCAGATCCTTTCCACCAAAAATCGGCAACTCGGAGATTGGACACCTCCTCTATGCTGACAATCTTACGCTATGTGATCAGACCCCAATAGGTCTGCAACATCAGCTCAATGGCCTTCTCCAGTATGCAAATGAAAATGTCCTCGAAATCAATAAAGAAAAAAACCAAAGTCATGATTCTACAAAAGCACGAAAAGAAAACCAACGATACAAACTGGCACCTGGGACACGCAAAAATCGAGATTGTCCAAACCTTTAAATACCTAGGAGTGCACTTGGACAGTTCGACGCACGAAACCACCATGCAATCAGTGCTGAACGCAAAAATCAAAAAGTTTGCGGCCCAGGCTAAGACCATAGACAGTAAATTTGGGAAATTTTCCCTCATTCCAACAATCAATTTTTACAAAATGAAGGTGGTGCCCGCTGTAACCTACGGCACTGAAGCAATGCCAACTATTCCAAAGAAAATATGGGCCAAACTTGAAGCCGTATTTTGGTGCCAGGTGCTCATGCTACCCAATTCAACCTTTGGAGACGCAATAAGACATGAGCTGAGCCTCCAGTCTTTAGAATGCACTGTAAATTGCAACACAATTATGTTGTACAGGAAATGTAGAATGACCGAAAGCAATGAAATCTTCAAGAAGATCAAAAGCGAAGTGGACACAGGCAAATCTGACATGCTAACAAACTGGCAAAGAGACAACAAAGCCCTACTCCACATGATCACATCAGATGAGGAAGAACTAATACACAATCCGTGTAAAGTTTTGCACAAATTGAAGGATGCAGACTGGGCAAAGACCACAGACACAGCGGCAAAACTACATCTGACCTCACATCTTCCATCCAACATGTGAAAATGGAATGAACTGCAACATTTAATAAAGAAATTCCCGAACAGACAGGCTCGTAACTTAATACTGCAAGTGCGCCATAATTTACTCAAAACGAACGAAATCCTACACATTAGAGGGATTGGGCAAACCGATAGATTTTGCCACGACACAGCGCCACCTGAGCAAGAAACCATACGACACCTATTGATGGTGTGTCCCGCAACTCGCGCAATAAGACATCGATATCTTGACGACTTTGCTGGAACAGACATCTTACAAGAGGAAGAAACTTGGTGGTGCAGACTTATCGGAGGCGACAGAACAATCTGGCAAATCGCCTCGGCAAAAACCCTGGAGTTCATCGCTGACAATCTGCTTGACGTGTAGCCGTGTCGAGGAACTCAAGACGATTAATCATTACGTGAACAGACAACAATATTGTAAAAGTCTCTTTTTTGATTAAACAATAATAAAAAAATAAAAATAAATGGGCATTCTGTTCTGTCTGTTGGGAAAGAAGAAAGTTTGGGTTTGAAAGTTGTGGAATGTATAGGCATGTATTGTGCATGGCTGTGTGGGTGTGATTGTAGAGATGAATGGAGTGCTGTGTGATTCTTTAGTGAGATGACACGTGTAGATGGGAAGGTTGTAAGAGTCTGTACAGGTGTGATGGGTTTGGGTTGGCGAGTAAGGGAGTGGTGTTGTGATTGAATAAGTAGGGACATTATGATATTTTGAGGAGAACAGTGGGTGTTATATTGGTGGTGTTCAGATGGGAATAGAAAGAGTGTGAATGTTGCAATATAATGAGTAAGAGTGAAATACATGTTGTTTTGGTGGCGCAAGTTATGGTTGCTTAGCTTACTATAACTGGCACATTTCTGGGGTTTTTTGGTTTTACTTGTAACCATAACGTCCCTTTAAAAAAGTTGTTTCACTGAATTGTACATATATTACACATTACATAGCCCATGGTAGTGGCTGTGTAGTTATGGTTAAGTTGCTAATCCCATAGGAGGAGCAACTTTTGGGCGGCTTATAACTTTGCTCCCCCTGGACAAATCCTCAGCAAACTTTGCAAAAAATGTATATGACCCACTCTGAATGTTTTTGCAAATTGTTGTGAGGTTTGAGTCAGGGGGGCAAGTAATACGGGGGGTCCTAAAGTTAATGGGAAAAAACTTTGCGCATGGCTACAGCCCAAACCGCCGGACGGATTTCCACCAAAGTTTCAGTTCCAAAAGCATGCTTTTGTTAATTTGATCTAAATCCGTCCAGTAGTTTCTTTTTTAAATGGCCAAAACATAAGGTAAAATAATTAGTGATATCTATGTCCGCTCTGCAGACACACTTCCCTGTTCGCTCCGTGGACAGGACACCGATTGGTTAATCGGCCAGCGTCATGTCCGTGGACACGCAACATGTTCCCTGATTGGCTGGGGTGAGGCGTGAGGTGAGTCAAATTTCTTCGATGCACCTGACATCTTGGATCTGCCGACAGCACGGCAGCGAACAGATGGCCAAATGCAATGTCGGGGTGTGTTAGTGTGCAGAAGTGATTGGGGAGATGGGCCAAATACTGTATTTGTTTTGGTGGCAGGTGCCCCTGATGTGTTCACAACTATCCACGTACATAATAAATGCACTAGTAGCTATTTTACTTTACTTGTTATGCACCCAAGACTCTAGGCCCTGGCCACAACCACCGCAGCATAACACACCCATAGAATCAAACAGTCATCAAATATCCACAACCCAAAAGTTTGTGTACTGTTTCATTTGTACAGTTTGTATGTGAAGTTTTGGCTAGGCTATGCAGTTAAGATTCTAGAGTTTGAAATAGGACTGCGTTATAAGATACCTTTGGAAGTAAATATTTTGGATTGTGGTCTATGAGCATGTACATTTTTTTTAATAGATCTAATGGTAAATAAACTACTTTGCCACGAATGCCTTTCACTAATTCAGAGGGAGGTAATTTTGCTGTTTGTGTTGAAGGCGTATTATTGCTTGAAGTGGGTGCACTGTTTGAATTATGATGCTCTCATATAAATGTAGTTGTTGCAGGGGTTTTGGTGGTGGAAATAATTCCAAGTTATTTTGTGAAAGCATGTGAAGGTGTTTGGTTGTTGTCAAGTTTTTCAGTGCAGTAATTGCAAAGTATTAAAGGGTCAGTAATTTCGTAGTTGTTTTCTGCTATAAGGTAGAGAGCTAATTGGAACCATTTGGAATCTTCATTGTCTTTCTATTTTGTACATTATGTCTACAGTTTTTGTGCTACTTTTATAAACAGTCCTGCGGCAACACACACACATGGTTTGGTACTTCACCGGAGGTACTTTTAAACTTTAGTATTTCTTTTTTGTATGTGTTTAATAGAAGGTTACAATTTGTACAGTAGTTTGTAGTTTGTTGTAAAGCTAATGCATTTTGTAAGTGGCTTTCACTTCCAAAATAATTTTTCTGGATAGGCTCTATTTGTTTGAGTAGTTGTTTGACTGTACCATGCAGAAGATTGTTATTTAAATTGACTAGTGCTAAAGCAGAACTTTTAGCATAGTAGAGTTTATGGACCAGATTTTTATAATTGAATGATGTGTTGATATCATTTTGATATGATGGAAGGTGCTTTTGGAAATAGATCCTGAAATGCAGGCTAATGAATGTCCTTGTAGTCCTGTGTATTTGTGCACTGGACAGGCATCCATATTTGAAGTAGTTTCATTTTGATTTTGTCTTTGCTTTTTACATACTGATTGAGGAAGTGGCGTAAAGATTTGAAAGATTTTTTGGCAATGTTACACATTGATGTGCACAGCCATTTGTAGACTGGACGTTTTGGTTTTGGTTTATTAGAATGGAGACGTGATACTAAGTTTTCTGGGGATATTTTTGTGAGCAGAGTTTCTTGTTTCATAATGGTGTTATTAAGTTTTTCATACCCTCGTCCACTGCTACGTATGCAATTGGGTTTGTTTACTTTTGTTTATATGCTTCTTCATTAAAATATGGTTCTGTGCTCGTGGTGTGACTCCATTCATCTCCACAGATGTTTAAGGAGAAATTTTTGTTGATATTCAGTTTATTGAGAAGTGTTTATTGTAATTTAGTAGTTAGTTTTGTTAGTAGTTTCATTTTGTTTAAAAATGAAATAAATAATTTCCTTTTGAGAAGGATTGAACAGTCTATGAGAGCTTTTGGGATTACTTTTCTACGGTCGGTTTTGTGTGGAGCCCCTCGCATCCTTTACTTCTTAGTACAAAACTCAGACCAAGTGCCTCCAGTAGTGAGTTCGCCCCTTGCCCTTGTGCGATGTTGACTTTGGTTAACATTCGCGTAGATGGGACCACTGAGCAAGACACAGGTCATCCATTTGTGTACCCCTTTCGACTCCATCTTGGTTACTAGGCCTCACTGCGATAGTACAAAACGCTTAGCTTCCCTTTCTCGCAGCGGGGGACACGCAGAGCACATGGCCCCAACCAACTTTCCCACTCTGACTGAAAAACTCTGCAGCTCCATTCTCACGATGAAGCCGGAGGTACTTGCAACAACTAATAAATGTAACACATCACTCTTCCTCTGAGATCACTGTCCTGCATGTGAACCAGCATGAGCTAAGCACATGGCTCGTTCATCTCTACAAACGTGTCTTGCCCCTGCACCCTCGCCAGTGGAAACTTACTGCCATTGTGACCCTCTGCCCCTGCAAGGTATTCCTTTCATGTGCCAGACCGCTGACCACGCCATGATGCCCACCCAATAGATCCCCAACACACATTAGACCCCTGCTGCAGTATATCGTTGTCTACCACTAACAAATGTCACATACCAGAGATTCTTATGAACACAGACCCTCACTTCAACTGGTGTATTATGGTGGTCAAGGCCCTTAACCTAAGGCCTTTATAATCCGATGTAACTGATAGCATAGATGCACGTGTGACATTTATTGAGACATGATTAGTTATTCAAAGACTTTGAACGATTATTAATTAGTGCATGGATTTTGAGAATATATTATGTTAGCTTAGCTATTGACCACCCTACTTCACAGTGACCTGACCTTCACCCATTCGGAGCACAGATGCCTGACGTCCATCCTCCCGCCAACCAAGCAGCCAACCCGGAGATGCCACCCACACCATGGGCACCATATGGACTGCCCAATCCGGGACCAACGTAGTATCCTATGTTAGTTGCATCATTTGCCCTATAAAATGTATTGTAACATTAATTTTGGTCAGAGCGCTCTCGGAGGCAACAGAGATCTTTGAATGCCATTTACTTCTATAAACCTTGCCTTGAACTCTCGCAGCCTGCTCTCTTTGCCTGTATGGGGTGTGTCAGTTTTATTCTTTTGCATGAGATAGACGGGGAGGGCACAAACAGTTTTAAGGGTTGTCCATGACTTCTCTCCTGTTTTTATAATGTTCTGAAGGACTCTGTGGCGGAACATTTTTTGTAAAATATTTTTTTTCGTATGGTTAGTTGCTAATATAGCAAGATTTATAGGTGCAGCGTTAGCAGTAGTGGTAGCTGAAGCCTTATTAATCACTTTTTGTTTCGTTTTACATTTTGATAGAGGAGGGAAAGTGTGTGTACTGGAAGCTTGTTTTGTTTTGCGTAATGACTGTATTAGCTGTTTTGTTAGACATTTTTGTAAAAAATCTGGTAGAGATGGATGATTATTTTGGACACTTTTATTTTGATGTGCTCTACTTCTGCATTGCTTTCTACAGAGTTGCTTTTTGGTAGGCATTCTTTGGGGTTTGTTGGAGTAAAAAAGAAAATGTGGGTTGGGTTGTTGTGCCGTGTATGCATGCTTTGTGCATGAGTGTCTGATTATGATGGAAAGAATGATTGTGGAGGTGTGTGATGTGCAATGGGCAGCTACATCAAGTTGGGAAGGTTATTCTTGTATTTGTGTTTTACCATACTGGGCTTCAGATGACAATATAAAGTGTGCAAGGGGAAGTGCTAATAATACATCTAATGGGAAAGGGTTAATACACTTCTTTGTTCTACAACAGTAAAATGCTAGTGTGTTTGAGTAACAGTTAGAACATTATGTTAGTATTGTACTTACTTTTTTGTATGGAAAGAGTAGGTTTCTTTGAAGTCGTTGTTTGTACTTCATACACTGCTGCTTTACAGGAGAGTGGTCTTCACTGCAATTGTAAAAGAAAGAAGTAAGTGAATATGTGTGTTATAGCACTTTTGATAATGTAGACATTCTTTTGTTTTTTTTTTTGTAGTAGTAGTAGTGTTTTCTTAGAACTGAGCATAGTATGCATATGCACTTTCATTGCCTATGTGCATCCTGTATATTTTATTTAGAATCTGTTAGTTGAGTATGTTAGTTGAGTATGTTCTACACATGAATATATTAGTAAACTTGTCGAGCACACTTTTTTTTTAATGTAATGTTATTGGATGTTAAGAGGTAGAAGAAATGATCATATGCATTTTTTGCTATTTATACAGGGTAAATGGCAGAGATTGTACAGAAAAACATGCAATGTATGTATTTGGGAAGGTGTGGGAAATAAAGGAGTAGGCTTTCATATAGAGGCAGTGGTGTTGTTTGAGCAGGGAGCCTTTGTAATTATATTGTTTGTGTGTGTGAATCTGCAAGTAGAAATATTGGCCAGTTTTATAGTAGTTGTTGGTGTAGGTCTGTTGCAGTGACAGCCGAATTGTACTGAGAGTGATCAATAGTACATCTAATGTGCTGATGTGTGATGATAAAGTTAGATGCAGAGTTCTTGGATGTGATTGGTGGATAATTGTGTGACTGCTTAACAGTAGCCAATGAGGAAATGGTGCAGAAAGTGAAGCAGAATGGGTAGAAGGGCTGCCCCAGTGTTACGCGCTTCTTGGACATTGCGGGTGTCCGCGGGCAGGGTGTGCCACATCCGGGGTTTCTCAACAAATGCAGCATGTAAAGGGGACTGTAGGGATCAGCCAATGAGATGTTGAGGTTGTGGTTTGTGTTGAAAGAGGTTGTATGTAGTGAAGATGGTAAAGGTGGAGAAAAGCAAGGTGTTGGTGGTTGGAGATATGTTTGTGCATGGTTTGGAGTAGTATGCTAAATGTAGGAATGTGGTAAACAATTTTGATGTTAAAGGAGTGGAGGTGGTGTGTAGCACTGTGCCTGGCTTTAATGTGCAGGGAATTGTTCAAGTTTGTAGAGATATGGGCAGGGTCAATATTGCCCATGTAGTTTTTTTGCACTGTGGTGCTTTGTATTTGGGGTGTGTCAATGCCCCTACTTTGTTGGCAGATTTGGAATATTTGGTTCAGGCAGTAAAGAAAATACTTCCACATGTCAAGGTTATTTTTTCTGGTTTAGTACCTAGGGCAATATGGGACAATGGTTTTGTTTTTTGTCCTTAGCAGGTGGAAAGGAGAGATGTAGGGTGTGGTTTATTAAGGTAGGTCGCAGACCTTCTCATTCTCTGTTTTACAGTAATGTTGGTATCATTATATTTGACCCATCCACACTTTTTTTTTATATATGCAGTGTAGTGACGTGTATTGTTGTGGCTGGTGCATGGTAGTTTATACCTACTGTTGTGAAGGTATTTTACCAAGTGATAGTTTACCATCCAGTTAGCTTGCAGTTGTTTTTGGTACTATCTGTATCCTAACGTGAAAGCATTACTATTATGTATTTACTATTTGTTTGTATTTGTAAGGTGGCAAGACGCCCACACCATTCATCTCGCTAGTGACCAAAAGTGGGATAGTACAAATGCATGTGTGCAAATTATAGGCCACTAATATACAACTGTGGTCAATGGGGTCAGGGTCTGCGGCATTGCCAGAGGTGGTTGTAGCAGGGTTTGCTCGGATATTCTCATACAACCACTTTTTTTCAGGGCTCCAGACTTGCTCCATTCAAAAATGTTTATGTGATATGCCATGTGAAGAGGAGATGGGATGAGGTGACAGGTGGTGTGGCCTGACTGTGGGTGTCACTGGGAGAGTGCGAAGTTGTGCAGAGGAACAAAATACATCTGTAGAAATGTTGCCCGCATTGGTGAATGGTAGCAAACAAGTGACATGTTTTTCATAAATGTTTATCATACCACTGTTTTCTGAAGGGCTATTGGCTACCATTCTGAGTGAAGGTCAGTGCTGTTGAATTTGTGTTTCCTAGTTGAGAAACGCACGCATGGTACACAGTATAAGGTTCAATTGTTTTTTTTTTACCTTGAAACAAAGGGAGGATTCAAAAGTAATGTATGAAGGGAGGGATGTAAGAGTTTCAAATATGATAATGTTCACCATTCAAAAATTGGACAAAGCAACATGTAATTTCATTTTATGAAAATTCGTTGAACTGAACGGAGTGTCTGTATTACTCAGATAGAATTGAAATGCTGAATATTATGTAAGTTTAACTTTGGACGATTTTATACATGAACTAGTCAAATTATCATTTGGTGACATTATTGGTGGGTTACATTGTATTGTTTGTTGTGTGTGGCATATTGAACGACACAAAATTACAATTTGTGTGTCCAGTTTCTTTTGTTCTGGGCACATGGGCTGTGGAGCATCGAGATGCGTGTGGTTCAGTAGTGGCGTTCCCCAGGTTGCACAAACGCGTCATTCAATGCTAATATTTAATTAAAATTCCGTTTATGTGTTCTTCTTGGTTTTATCTTGCTCTGTAATTGCAGCTTGAGCCTCAGCATTAGATTTCAAGCTGACCATAGTCCATGGAGTAACTTCTAAAGCAAACTGAAGAGCACTTTGCACGTTGTTTTGTCTGAGTTCATATTGTTTCACGTCCATGTTTATCAATACCATCATCTAACAGGTGGCCAAACTAATGGTTAAATTGTAAACTGTAATAAATATTGGCTACTGAGACACATTTCTGTTATCTTTTTTAAAACAGCTCATCTTGGCTTACTGCGATTGTCATGGATTCTGGATACCACCTGACGTTTTTTTTAACCGTCAGCTACAGATACAGGTAAATGGGTGGATCACAGTGATGCTTTTTTGGGATGATCGCCACGACCCCATATGCCCGTACTCCATACTAGCGATAAGGAGCAACTTGACATTGTTTAGGTGGCCTAGCGGCAAGTTCATGTCGAAGGCTTGCGGTTCACAGTGCGTCCAATGCGTTCTTATACCCAAAAGGAACACTGCGTGACTTACAATAAACATTTGTGGATCGAGAACGAAGAAACAAATTACCTATCTGCTTGAATATGGCAAGCGGCGGATGTTCTCGGAGCACTTATTGTGAAATAAAAGTACTTTACAAATTGTACAGTGTTGCTATTTCCTTTAAAAGTATGGTTTTATATTCAAAATTGTCTTGTGTCTTGATATTTGGGGTTCTGTGTGAAGTAATGTTGTCACGCAGGTGATGAATGGGTGTGTTTCACTACGCTGTATAGTAATGTCCTGAAGTTAGGTGGAGAATATCACTAGGTTTAGTGATGTCAGCCTCAGGGGCGGGGAAAATTTGCAAGTTATGGTAAGCTAAGCAACCATAATTCGCGCCACCACCGTGCACTGTTAAGACTAACAATGCAATGGTGTTTATAGCAATGCAGCGCTTAATGAAGTATTTGCTGAATGATAGTTCTTCCAAATATTTCTGACATTTTTTTGCCAACATTACAATCACAATCCTGTGTGGAGTCTGTGCATGAAAACTAAATGCACATGTGATGTCATCAGTGATGTCAGCAATGACATTTGTGATGTCATCTTTGATGTCCTGGGTGTTAGTCTTAGCAATGCACGGTGCTGGCACGAATTATGGTTGCTTAGCTTACCATAACTTGCAAATTTGAGGGGGTTTTCGGTTTTACTTTGAACCATAACGTTCCTTTAACAACGTTTTTTTTTCCTGAATTTCATAGGTTTTTAGTAGCGCAACTTAACCATAACTTCCCTTTAACAACGTTTTTACGTTTTTTTCACTGAATACATATATAAATGAAAATAAAAAATAAAGCATAGAAGCATACGTTTGGGATTGCATTCCCACACAGCCACGCTTTGTTCATGGCCCAATTGCCGAAATTATCGCTCGAGAAGCAGAGTTAATCAGAAAATGCCAATTTTAATCTGGTTACAAGTGGGGAAAAGTGAAACCACGGTACAACGTGTTTCACAGCCCTTCGGCTGTTTGCTCACATGCAATAGCACAATGCGGGGGACATTCTTAAAAGCATGACAGTAACTCTGTGGTTACCAAAACCTGAACCGTAGTCCTTTGTTGCTTTCCACAGCAGGGAACTATGCAGGGACATATATTTATTCTTTTTTTTTGTTAGGTAAACATGTTGACATTAATTCACTAGTGCTACTTGATTGATTGAAAGTAGGGCTACATGAGTCCATGCATAGCAGAGAGAGTGATTTTCATTTAAATGTCAATTTGTATACACAGATCCATCATCATTTCTTGTGTTATATTTGTTACCAGTGTCTGACAAGAAAACACATAAAATAGAAGAGGGACCTGTGTATAAAAATTGTGTGTGCACGAAAGTACACATTAATTGTCAATATTAATTTTGTGCACCAAGAAAATAGGTAAGACTTAGTTCATAGTTCAAATTTGTCTCTTGACTGCTTAGAAATTTGAACAACCGAGACATGAAATATCCAGTCTGATCATAAGATAAAAGGTGGGCAAATGGGAATATGCATGTTAACGTACAAAAAAGTGACACTGCACACGGTGAGAAAACTATGCGTTCAACTTAAAATGTAGACAGTCTCATATTTAGAGAACAAACTCTTTTTCTCTCCATCCCAATATTCCAAGAAACACACTAGGAATTATATATAACTACATACTATCTTTGATGTTGAAAGGAAGAGAGTGCTGGAAAGAACAGTGACTCAAGGTAACCTACATCTGCAATTCTTTGAAGATTGAAGACTGCATCGAATGAATATAAGGCACTGAGAACATTTTTGGCAATTTGCAAAAGAGCTTATTCAACTGAAATCGGAGGCAGTTTATAAAAGAATAGAGATTGCCTTCAGCATAGTAATTTGATATCATACATGCACATTAAAATTGACCAAATGAATGTATTATCTGAATGTTTTAAAAAAAATATTATAGACATTTAACTATTTCAGAAGACAAAGAATAGAGGTTTGACCAAGTAGAATAAGAAGAGAATGCAATAGTTTATCATCCTGAAGATCAGAAGTCAACTGGGGTTAAGGAAATGCACCACATAAAACCCACCATAACCCACCATAACTTTGCTGGTCTTTGATCAACATTCCTTACATTTTCCAACCATGTTTCAGACTGCTCTATACCGACACTCTGTAAAAAGACTGACACATGTGTGCAGTTGTCTGCATCCCTGAGAGCTGTCTGTTTGGGTTGAAATTGGTTTGTATAAAATATCACTGTTCTATAGATGACAATGTCCTGGAGCAAAGGCTTGACATCTGATCTAATTTGAATGCATACAATGCATTGCCAATCTGGACTAGTGTTGAACTTACATCGACAGCTTCTTAGTGTTGCTGTGCAGTGTGTGACTTAGTAGGATGGCAACATTTTGAAAGGAATTTAATGATCTAATGAAGTCACTAGACCAGGAAAAAAATTGATCCCAAGAAGAGTGTGTTCAATCTCATTTCGAGTATTACCTTATTACCCAGCTTTACCAGCTAATTAGGTTACTTGCAACACGAACAGGATACAAGGATGAAGTTATGAATTCCAAGTAAACCGATGGTTGCTCCACCTATCTCCATATCAACATTACTCATCTTCTTTTGCCATTTCAATTCCCTCACTAATAGAAAACCTTACCACCTCCATCCTTGCCACCACCATCTGCACCATACCTGCAGCCAAAATCTTGTGTCTGCAATTTGAAAAATAGTTAAAGGACTCTTCGAAGAACTACCCATTCAATTTGCCTAGCTGCCCCCTGTTTGTAGAGTTTTTGTGAAAAAAAAGCATTGCACACATCCTGAACAAAGCCGCTTTCTCAGGCAAAGTTAACAATTAGCACTTAGACTTAACGCAAGGGTACTCATGGAGAATGAATGGTGTTCAATCGGCTCTACTGATCAATAACTTGGGCTGGCAGACAATTGCTGGTCGATACGACCTTCCAAGCCCACCATTACACTCTCATTTATGATGCTCCAAACATTCCTTTAATGGCAAGTCTATATGAATCATGTACAAAAAAGTGCCTTGATTAACAAAATCAAGCATTTAATATGAATATTTTCCTCCTCATGGTTAATGTTCACTTATCTAAATGATTGATATCCTTAATTGTCATAGATTACAGTTGTAGTTTATAAAAGAAATGCACGTGTAAAGCTGGGGTTGAACTCATACAAATATTCCATTCTTTCTTGGATAATTATTGATTTCATTGTCATTTCTTTTCTATTTCCAACTCCTTTTCTTGGTTATTGCATGGCAGTATATCGAGGGAGTTCAACGTCTCGGGAGGGTAGCTCAGGAGCAACGTGCTCACCTTGGAAGCAAGATGACACGGAGCCTCACAGGTTTGATCCTAGGGTCTGCGCTTAGTCTTAATATCTGGGTATTAAGCATGTTATAAATAACCTATCATATCATATATCATATCATGTCATATATCATATAATATCCTCCAAGGGATCAATGCAGGTAATAAAGATGACTGAGAGAGGGATTCAACTATGCAGGCCGCAGTTTACAGGCAGACATGCAGTCTATTGAGTCATATCTGAATGACCTAATGTCTAAACTTGACTTAGGAAGAGAACGAAATCCGCAAACAATGATCAAATCCGAATGCAAGCAGCAAGGATGTTGAGAACATCCTCATGATCGACTTTCTCTAAGCAGTGGCGAGGTTTAGCATGACCAGTTGGCAGGTTCTCTTATCATCCATGATGTGGTGGTAGTCACTTATGACATTGATTTTGGTGACTTTGTTACTTCATCTTGGTTGGGATTTTTGTCTGATAAACCTGTAGGAGGTTTTGTTGGATGATCTTTTGATGTAGTGGAAGGTAAACAATAATCTCATTTATTTTGCCAACAAATTATGGGTGTGTTTGATCAGGTGGTAGCTAGCTATATTGATATTCTTTATTGAGACTGCATCACAGTAAAACAAAGTACTTTGGGAATGGTCAGTTTCATTTTCAAATCACCCGCCATTACTGGGGATCCCATTAAATTAATTGCTAGCAAATTCTTTATCCTATGATATTGTGTAGGAAACAGAAACTCCGCTTTAGTTTGTAACTCGGTTTTTTACAGGAGGAAACTGTAGGATTAAAAAATACAGTTACTATCATTTCTATATGCAGTTTATTCTGTTGTATTTTTGTCTCACCCACTGGGAGCTGTTGATAGCAAAGGCAATTTAAACAATAGTGGTACGTGTTTGTTCAAAGAAAATTGTGACAACATGAATTTTGTGGTATTTCCTTAGTCTCCTCTGTAACACCTCAGACGTTCACATGAATGGACACACATACTATTCAATCCAATTTTTCTGATGGCAATCAAGGGATTTTGTATGCAAGACTAAACACAAGGTTAACAATGCTTCATGCAGAAGCATTGCTTGATCAAAGCACACTGGTCACAGACACCGAACACAGGGTTCTCTTTCACCATGCTGTGAAATTCGGCACCAGTGTATTCCCAGAGCTGCCCGTGACCAAACTGTCTGCTCATGGTATTAAAAGTGACAGTCAATCTTTCCAGGCGCTGCAGATTATTTTAGATTAACCTTGGTCTCGTAAAATTAGTGAAATGCGTGTTTAATAATGATGTTCTAATTGGTAATTTTTACATATTATTCCAGTTCGCCTCCCTAACTAAAATAGCTATGTAGGTCCAGTCTTGCCTAATGTAAGAAAATGAGAAGATGTTATGGAAAGAAAAAAGCACGTATGCATACTTCTTATACTTTAACATTAATCTGTATAATGTTTTGTGTGTGATGGATGCGATATTAGGAACACCGAATCTGCAACTTCAAAATCTAAGTTATTCATCTTTTATTTTTAATTAAAACAGCAAGTATAGTTCATGCACTGTTTGGTTCAGTGTCAACATTTTAAATGCTTGCTGTAACAGATTTCCTGTTAGGTTCATTACGTTTCTGTGACCTATTGATGAAGCCATAGTGACATTCTCAGGATAAATTGAACTAATGCAAAGTGTTTTGCTACTTGCCATGTGAAATTCGCCACCCCCAACCAGTGAAATAAAGTTTGCATATGTCTTATGCTTTGGAAATGTTTTTAGCATACAATGACAAAGTAAGCCGGAATTAATATCTATAATTGGACCACATTCTGTTAACATACAATTCCTGGGAGACAGCAAGGGGAGGCTTGCGAATGTTCTTAATGATAGATCCCACCCCGGCTCAGGTTATGATAGTTCTGAGTGCTACATCCTTCAGCCCACATACGCATCTATGCTATTACATTAATAAAAGAAAAACAACAAAGAAACAATGATGCTATATTTACAAACACATTTGAACTCCAAATAAGCTGCACACAGGTAAGACCTGCTCTCTTCCGCTGGTGACAAACAAGGTAAGTAGGTTTTACATTCATTTCACTTGCACACGCATAAGAAAAATTGTGCCAAATCAGTACCTAAAAATAATAGTTTGGCCTTTTGTGTAGGCATGGGAAAGGCACTTACCAGGTACTAACGTAGCTGTATTCACTGGCTATTTATGGCAGCAGGTGAAAAATGGTGTGAGTGCCTGGGTATCTAATACAAGTGTCTTGCAAATGCCTAATACATATGCACAAGTCAAAACTGCTGGCTTTGCCAATGCTTGTTTTTACCAGGACTTTATTGATGAACATGCAGGTTGCTTATTAATCGAGTGGCTGAAAATAGACCTGGTTAAGACATTATTACACCAGTAGCAGGTTTACAACTGTAAATCATTAACCCACAGAAGAGTGCTTGGGAAAACACTGACAAGCACATTGAGTGCAAAGTTTGATGGTAATGCTTGAATAAACCACGCACAAAGAGTTCCCTGCGGACAGTGTTTTGGGTTAGGGCAGAACAGGAACTGGGTGAGAATGGCCATAGGGATTAGCATGGCTATGAGCAGGCAATGGGTGGGCAAATACCAAACAATACCTACAAGCTGTATGTCCCTCATAGGCAATATCTCCCTATCTGTACTCCAATGCAATAGTTTTGTCTTATGTAAAATTGGCTGCACAGATGATGGGCTTCCGTCCTTGTATAGACTGGGTCAAACCAAAGACTGTTCCCAATGTGCTGTACCTTGATTTGCAGAAAGATGACTCACATATGTGCATCCAGCAAGCCTTGTTTTGATTTGTCCTTCATCAATTGTATGTACAGCAGCACCTATTTTTCATGTATGACTGTGTGCTGCTGTACTGTTGTACTGTTGTCTATTTTTACCCCGTTTATAGGGGTAGACATGGCAAAGACTAATTTAAATGGATGGCCTGTATACGCCCTGTCCTTTAAGGATTGTTCCTAGCACTCATCTGCGCTGATGCAAAGGGGCCTGTTCTTTCTGATACCCGACAGTCACCAACATGATATTTTCTGTGTTCACCCGATTACCTGATAGCAGCTAACCTGAGAATCGTGAGGGTTCTTCTCTTACAGTAAACCTGCCAACATAAAAGTGCAATGGGATTGCGTGATAAGGGGCATGCTAAACCCATATAATAGGAAATACCACAGTCCAGTTTAGATCCAACTATAGCTCTCAAAGAGACAGCTAAATATTTAGAGTTCGGAAATGGTTGAATCTGTTTAAATAATTGCAAGTAGGAAGCAGTACTGCTAACAATTGTATTATTATGACCTGAGGAATTCAGCATGGAATCAAAGTGAAATGCCAATCATTTGACCTTTGATAACATTGAGAGGGGAATGGAGTCCAAGTGTGGGACAGATGAAGGCAACAGTTGAAATTATCTACATGGTTGGACCATCATTATTTCAGTTTTAGCAGTATTTAAACTGAGCCAATTATTTTGCATCCATTCTTTAATTCTCGTGATTCTGGCGAGAGTTCAGTCTCTCCCAGTCTCTGTTGATGTTGGTACTGCATTCTGCTGCTGCCTGTGGAAAAATATGCTACTGTTCCTTTAAGGATTAGGAAACTCCTATATTTGACCCAGGAGGTGCATATCACAGGTTGCGTGAGTCCAGCGAGAGTCCAGTCTCTCCCAGTCTCTGTTGGTGTTGGTACTGCATTCTTCTGCTGCCTGTGGAAAAACGTGCTGCTGTTCCTTTAAGGATTTGGAGACTCCTATATTTGACCCAGAAGGCGCATTGCGCTGGTGCGTAAGTCCGGCGAGAGTCCAGCCCGGGTCACAACTGCTGAGAGGGTTCTCATGAACGCTTCGTTACCAACATATTTCTATTGTGTTAACTTGGGATAATCGATCCGGCATTGAGAGAGGAGAAACAACGATGCCGGTGTTGTCAACATCCCCGACTCCGTCCCCAAACGTGCCACCAACAGCATCTACAGGGCTGTCAAGCGATGGAGTGTTAGGCAGAATTATATGCAATACCCTTTTGGAACAACACACACAATTAAGACTACAAGTGCAAGTACATATTCACCTTTGGTACAAGCTTGTCTCAAGAGTAAAGTGAGCACTATCAAAAGTTACACAAAAGACAGCAATTACTATGGTTCAAACAAACACTGAGTCAAGGTTTCTGAGTAAAATAATATACATTTATTTACACCATCAGTTATAAAACAATTCACTATTATCAAGCAGCAGGAAATCACAATCTTAATATACTGCAATAACACCCAATCAATTTTGTACAACTTAAGCTCAAAATGAAGTGTGCGCAAAATGGCACTCCAGCAATTTAAAAGGGAGAAAAGGCAAGGTTATTCAAAATCAATAACACTTAAAATTTAAAAGGGAGAAAAGGCAAGGTTATTCAAAATCAATAACACCAACAAGTTATTAGGAAGGGCAATCTAGAAAAGGCTTACTACAACTAGGATTCAAGTCAATAGGCCTGGGCCAATGTTAATGGTTCAGAATCTTGGCAGAGAATCACACAGCTCAGAGTAGTTTGCGGTTAAGTCTTTGCCAAGAGTTCAAAACAAAGTTGTTCAGAAGAAAGGTTATTCAAACGAGTAGAGAAGGACAAGCCTTTGGAGAGGTGAAAGATTTAAAACACTTTCACTGCGGTTGGATGAAACGAACAACCGAATTTGCACAGTACCTTAAAAGAAGAAGAATGCTGTAGCTAAGGCAGTAGTTCCTGGCAGTTCCTGCAGGTTCCTGAAGCGACGGTCATAGTGGCAAGAAGGAGGATGGCTGGAGGGTCCTGCACTGCCCAGGGAAGAAGCCAGCAGCGGACCAAAACGTTGAATGAAAGGTGCGCTCCTTAAAACCCAAACATGTTCCTCTCCACGTTTCTCCATGTTTCACTGCACAGCAAATTCGACCAGGATGAGGACCGGTGTCTGGCGTTTGGCGAGCTGGTTGGTCCCACCAGGCTCAAGGGAAGGCTCAAGGGAAGAAGATTCCTTTCAGATCTCCTCTGTCATCGAAGTTTCAGGCAATTCGGACCTGCAGCAGGGCTTCACCGGGATGTCCAAAAACTGCAGCAGTCGTCTTCCTTCAGCTTCTCCTCGGTTCTCTCAATTCAGTGGCGACTCTGCCTTCCAAGTCCCAGAGACCTGCTTTTAAGCAGTTTTCCCCCATTCACACAGCCTGGCTGTCAATCACAAAGCAGGGTGGCTGTCCTAGCAGGACAGTCACCTAGCCAATCAAACTAGAGTGCGACTTGGGTCTCCAAGGAGACCCTGTGCAGAGGGCCTCAACCCCCTCCCTCACATCCTGTCCACCCAGACACTCAGGTGCCTAAGGAGGGCTTCTGTGCAGAAGCCCGCCAAAGGACAGCGAATAAAGGATCCAAACCTGGTTTGGCGCTCAGAGTAAAACACAAGACCTTTATAAAAAGAAATGGCGAATACACCCGACCGGAACCAAATAAAATTAAAAGGGGTCCAGCGGGTTAGAGTTTGAGGCTACCACCATAGCCTTAACGTTACCGAGGCTATTTTCATAGCTCACGGTAGAATAAAAATGATAGATACCACTGCCACCAGCCAAATCTTAGAGAAAGTGGAACAAAATAATGTTCCATGAGAGTCAGGCAAACAGGGATAACTATTAACCCTTCCAGTACTCTATGGGAAGATAGATTGTACAGGGTCTGTACAATTAAAAAGACTAGTAAAGTCAATGGCAACTTTACATGTTCTGGGAGAGAGTAGTCAGTCCCAGAAAATGGAGTTTAAAGTGGGAAGACTAAAAAGACAACCCTGTGTCTCTGCACTAAAGGTGCTGTGTGACGCACAGTAAAAAGATGTTGCCTATGGAGTAGGTGAGACTCCATTGTCCATGAGCAAAAAAATGTACAACACACAGCAAAACACATGTAAGAGTGGGAAAAAAGGCTCACACTCTTACCAGTTGAAAAGAATAAATCCTAGAAATCCAGCAAAGCTGCTGAGGGATTCAACAGGTAAGGGAAATTAGCCATTCTGGAGAATTCTCCCTAACAGGGAGAACAAGAGTGAGCATGGCGCTCCTGCAGTGGTGAGTTCCAGCTACAAAAACGCCTCTAAAGTATACACACATGCCCTACCTATTCAACATACAGCAGCAGTGAGCCAGCATGATGTTACTGACGCTGGATTGATCGAAAACAAGACAAATCGCACTCTAATGTCGATTCATGACGAGATGACTAGTCGTGCCCACAGTCCCTGCCGTAACGTTACCTCATCTAACACACACAGAAATTCTTGAAAATGAGGATGTTTGTCAACTCACAGGTAAAGGCGCAAATGTTTAGTCTGGCTACTCGATTTCACAACTCCCATCTACATCAAGTACAGATAAAATTGTGTGGCAAGCGTCTGATGATGGAAATGGAAGAGAACTGCAATTAGTAGCCCTTTCTTCCTTGGAAACTCCTGGCTTAAATGTGGTCACCAGTTCAGCAAATAAATGGAAATTTCAGGTTTCAACACCCATCAGCACTGCGCGCAAGACAAAAATATTCTTCAACACAACAAATTAAAAATTACTTGCAACACAGTTTGAAGAGTGTGGTGAGTCCATTATGTTAAAAACAGGGCTGCCAGTTGATGATCTTATGGACAACATATCAGATAAAATACCAGGAAAATACGAAGAGCAAAATGTTCGCAGAACTAGTGTCAGTGTCAATTGCTGTATTAGTGCCAGTGCCTGCTTGCTGCCACCAGTGAAAACACCTTTCCACTCAAAATCCCCTTCAAATCTCATATGCAATCAACGCAATACTGGCCCTCCCCACTGTCTGTGGTGCTCCAGACAGCGATAACTTCACCTCTAAGCTGCCAAGTGAGGAAACGCTTTCTTCACATAAACCTGATGTAGACATGCCGTGTACATTGGAAGCACAAATGGCAGAGTCACAATGGTCAACAAGACAAAATGACTACCAGCAAAGTGACTTCAGAAATTCAACTGAAGTGAGCAAGGTGCACTATCACAATAAAACAAGATCACCAAAGATAAGACCCAGCTGTAGGTAGCCGTGGGCATTCAAATCCACAACAATTTAATGGCAGCAGTATGTATTTCACTTGCTACATTTTTTAAACTTTGCGAAACTATTAATGCCAACTTCAAAGATCAACCAACTCTGCTCACTATGATGCATACAAAGCCGATATATCTGGAGACGTTCACCACCAAAGTGCAAGCCAGACTCAATTATGAGGGAGAAACATCAGCAACCTGGCAAGCACACCTGTGCGATCTGGCCAGCGGTGATCCCACAGAAAAAGTCATTTTGATGACAGCCCTGATGGATTCTACAAAATGGATTAGAAGATAGCTCAGTGAGGTGACATCATCCAATTTACTTACTGCAACCAAGAAAGCGGGACCAGTAGAGGACGCAAATAGTCTGAGGACTTAGCCCAGCAAAATCGAGAGTGAAAAACAGAGCGAGCAGATAAAGAGCAATGACTCACAGAATGATCAGCTCACAAAGCAAAAGCAGTCTGGGAAAATGTATACTTCCAGAAACATTGCAGGAGAGGGACTCCAGGCGTAGAGTTTTCAATATTCAAGAAACAACTTCAATTAAACACAAATGAACTTCACCGCCCTGTCAAATGTCCTCCTCTTCCAGTCTCAAAAAGGAAACCTAAGAATGTCAAAGGAGGCATGAAGCCCAATCAAATGGCTCTCATGCATTTCTTAGAAACCTGTCAACACCACCTGCTTGTTCGATTACTGATGAAACAGAGCAACAGGAAACAATTAAGTGCAGACCAATCGCACTTGAGTCTCCTCAGCAAGAGACTGTAGTACCACAATCGCAAGTACATCCAACACCACGATAGAACAGCAAGAAAAGAGCAAAACCAGTCAATTGCATGAGATGACTGAGTTGAAAGACATGGGGCCTCATTACGACTGTGGCGGAACGGGTTAACGGGATCCGCTAAAGGAGGCGGACCCGTTAAAGCCGTTTCATCTCACTACAAGCTCCCCTCACGGAACACAGTAAGTAACGCCTGGTCAAACCAGGTGTCCTTACCGGGTCCCGCGAGGCGAAGAGGAAGCAAACAACGGGCCGCTCGTAATTGGCCCATTGTTTGCTCCCTCTCCCATTCCCATTGAGCCCTATGGGGGCTCAAATGGGAATGGGGAAGATCTGGGCTTGGGTTCCTGGAGGGAGGAATTACCGGGCCCCCCGAACTCGGAATGGCACGGTAATTCCCCATTCAGGGAACCCGGACCTGGACCCAATTTTGGCAGCAGTCATGCCGCCAATAGCGGCATGGCTACCCCCAAAGTCGTAATGAGGCCCATTGATAGATGACCTGTCCAATACCTAGAGAACAGCAATGATATTGAAGAATCATCTCAAGATTCCTCACCTGAGCCACAGGTCTGAGCCTGTGGACTTCCACAAAAACAGACCGATATCACAAGCATGAGATCACGAGAGAGAAGGAATTAAATGAAAAAGCATCAGCAAACAGCCAGCTCACCGATATTCTCAAAACTCTCAGAAATATGACAAATTGTACATTGAAACACATTCATGAATCTTCATCAAAGCAAAGACAATAAAGTGGCAAAACCAAAGGATCTAAACCCAAAAGGACCTAAAGAGAGAGAAAACCCAACCGCAATAACGCCACATAGACCCACAGGGTATACTCAGGCGCCACTGCAACAGAGGAGAACATCCACTCATAAAACAATTGCACTGTGAAAAATGAAGTAAACCTAAATCAACATAATGGGATTTATCTATTCCACTCTGTACCTGCACTAAGAACTATCACAGCAGATGACATTGCGATAGTCGAATATGCAAACAAATCTAGGTGTGACTAGGTGATCCTTCATGTCAAATCTCAATTCATTAAAAAACGCTATTGTAGGCAAATTCTGATGTTCCACCATTTGGATTTGATCTAAGAGTGTTTGACATCAGTTAATGTACGATGAGATAATGAGAACAAAACATTGAAACACCAAAGCAAAACAATCTTAACATCACATCCACTATCTAGCTCGTTAGAACTTCACTTTCACAGAAGGGTGTCCTTAAAGTTACCTTTAGTAACAAGTAAGCACAATATTGGCATGTGATGAATCTAATCGGCCCAACAAGCAATCCAAGTGATGAAACTGGCTGTGGTTAGCTTTCAAAAGCCTTGGTAGTCCATAAGCAACACTAGCAAGATGACATCCAGATTGGGCAATGTTGAAGTTTGATTTCCTGGAACACACGCAGATTATAACACCTGTTCAATCGCACAGCTCTGAGCTTGAATTGTCATACTATAATTTGTCTACAGGAGACTTGGCTTTGCACACCACCAGTTTGTGAAGGATACACAATACTTATAAATCCTGCAGTAAAAGGTCAGCAATGATTAAACATGAGCAATGTCTCCAAGTGGTAAAAACCTCTAGCCCAAATCCGTTCGTTCATTGGACTGTTCTGCAGCATAAGCACTCGCAAGACAGCTACCCCTTGCAAACGGTCGTAATAAATGTGTACTATAACCCGGCTTATATTCCTTCAATCAGGTTCCTTAAAACTGTATACAACAATATTGATGATGCCTATATAACTCTGACTAATCCTCACTTCTTAATTTGTGGAGAATTAAATATACATTTTCTTGACAAGTATGGCAAACCATTAAAAAGTACAACATCAAACTTAAACCTGCTGCCCTCTAGAAGTCAAATATGGATGCAGGAAATTAATCTTCACGATTGTCACATGCTAAATGGTCAAATGGTTGATGACAGTACTGGAAGAGCCACTTAGAGAGGGAACAACTCAAATTCAACATTAGATTACCTATGGTCTTCAATGTTCACCTGCTTGAAATAATGAGACAACAAAATAGTGATCATGATTCCCTGGTTCTTACCTGGAAAATCAATATACAATCTGCGTTAAATCAGCTGTGGGAAAACAATCAAAATAAACCAAGGAGGAAATCGTCAAAAAATCACACAAAACAATCTCTTGTCGATTAACACAGAATATTTAGTATAAACTGGGACTATGCACATAAACTTGGACTATGTTATACCCCTCTTCTCTCTAGCTACCAGGTAGTAAAAACAGGACTGAAATGACCGCACTTGACACCCAACTATCAATTCAGCGTAGGGTGTTGTTGAGCAATGAAAGTGTCTCTGAGCAGAGCAATCAAAAAAGAAAACAGCAAAATAAGAACTGGTTGATCGTGTTTAAATCAATCTGTGAACAAGAGCAGGCCAAATTGATCCTGAAGGCGATACGTGATCCAAACACCAAAGATACCTTGTCATAATCAATCAGATAATGCTATATCAACAAGCAGGTTTGAGTAGTGGGGTCTCAGAACAGTGCTGGGTTGACCATTACACCAAAGGTTTTCCATGTCCTGTTGGTCACACTACCAAAAAGGTTAAAACGATGCTTAAAGTGTGGAGCTTCAGCATCACTAATGAAGACATAAGAGAAGCAATTACCAAGCTAAAACACTGAAATGCGGCAGGCCCCGATGGTATCACAAGTAGCATGCTGAAAGCAAAGCCAGAAAATTGATATTCATCGCTGTACTATTTGATCGCGTCATATTGGCTGGGAAGTTACCAACGTTGTGGATGACAATTGTTGTACCAATTTTTTAAAAAGGGGACCGAGCAACCTGGTAAACTACAGGCCCATAGCATTACTAGATGTAATAGGTAAACTTGTTGCTTCTAATTTACAAAAAAAGCTGACAAAATGGCCAAATATGGCAAACATTATCGACCCTAGACAAAGGGACTTCACGAAGGGTGTTGGATCTGACCTTAATCTCTTTCTCCTCAATGTCCTGAACCCTCAGTCTCTTAAAAATAAAACAAATCTTAACTTAGTGTTTATTAGCCTCAAACAAGCCTTCAACAGCTTCAATAGACTGAAGTTATTGGCTGGGGGCTGTCCAATCGAACTAGTACAGACTGTTGAGGTGTTTCATACCAATACCACAATGTGCATTAGACTCAATAATGAAGGAGAACTATCAAGAGAAATCAAGACAGAGAGAGTGGTAAAGCAAAACTGTCCATTAGCAGCAACACTTTTAGCAGATCTCCCTCTAGCCTTTGAAGCGGAAAGAAAACTATCCACCAAAGATCAACAACCAGATGCTGTCTTCAATGATGTATGCAGATGATCTGGTTCTGCATGACCATACTCAAATTGGGCTTCAAGGTCTGCTAATCTGTTTACAACATTACAAAAGCAGTAAAGACTTGGTAATTTACATTGAGAAATCTATAATTATATCTTTTGGACATAACATCAGCAAAAGAGGAAGGGATTTCAAATGTGTTCATTCGTTATCTAAGTATTAGATTCAACAAATCAATTGGAGAAAAGACATGACTGCTTGCACTCCAACTCAAAGCTAAAATGTTAGCAACCCAGGGAGCTATATTACATGCCAGGTTTGGCAAATTCACCATGACACCTCTACTCAGATTTTACAGGCAAAAAGTGGGGCCCATCTTTACCTACGGAGGAGAAGCAGCCTTACATTTCTCGGGGAATATCTGGCATTTCCTCAAGGGAAAATTACGGAAAACAATTTTGAAATTACCAAGAAGCCTTCCAATTGCTGCCATTAGTGTGGAATTAGGGCTGCAATCCCTGCAATCGATCATTGTCTGGAAATCACTATCTCTCCTATGGAAATTTACCCAAGCTGGTGCAGCAATTCCATATAAACTGCTAAGACCCTCAGAAACTGGTCCTTACCCATGGCTCTTACAAAAGTGGTATGACAATGTATGCAAGATCTACTGCACTTGGAAACATCACTAGAGACATTGTTGACAAACCCTTGTGTGATGAAACAAAAACTGAGGAGACAAGATTGGATCGAAGACCAACGTCAGAGAGCCTCATACAAATCTCTGCTAAAGCTTTCCCAAGAGACTCAAAAACCAAATACAGCCTTGAATTACTTGTGTAAGTTCCCCAGCAGAAACCATCATGACCAGTTCCTACTCTAACATAGTTAGAAAAGTAATTAATAGGGTTACAGACCAGGTTAGGCAAACCTATTACATAATAAATGAAAAAGTGATGCTTCTTATCCCTGTGGGCAGGTAGGGAATGGTGATGTTTATTTACTCCAAAAAATTTGTCATTGAAACATCAACAATTGAAATTGTATAAGACTTGTAAATTATTAGGTCACTTTGGTACAAAGGACCAAGATCTTCTCTAAATGGGCTCGTTTATTGAGCTATTGAAAGTGTGCCGGGGACAGGAGTTCCCTAACTGGGAACTTTTCCTGTTTTTATTCTACCAGGAGAGGAACCAACACAATTTTTGAAGGAGTGAACTTCTTAGATAAGATTTTAGACCAAAACGTTTTGAAGAGTACCAGCAACTCAGCCACTTTGCATGCTTAGAGTGGGCCAAACAAAAATACTGGGAGAAAATAAGCATGCTTTGTATTGATGAGTTTTTAAAGTGATGAATTTGTAAGATGACGACTGACTTATGTGTAAAAGGTTTGTAATAAACTAAATCACAATAAAAACATTTCTTTTTAGGATAGGATAGTAGTTTGTTAAATAAATAATTGCTTGTCATCCACATAACAATGAAAGCTAACTCTTAGACTGGCACTCAAATTATGGAAGGGTTTCACATGCATGTTAAAGGTTAGGAGAGAAAGAGAAGGAAGAGCTGGTCCCCGTGGGACCACACACAGTTCTATGGGAAAATACTTAATTTTAAAGCTCTCAAGACAAAAAGACCGATTTAAAATGACCGATTTTCTATTGATCATAAAACCAGCATTTTAAGGTCTTTGTCTCTTGAGTGCTGTAAAATATATATTGTTTTTTAATGAGGCATTGCGATTATCTAAGTTCCAAAAAAAACAACTGTAACATCAAGCAAGGCAGTCTCAGTGACCCGCTGTATTTGGATATCAGGCTGACAATCGCCAAAGAGTTTATACATCTCTACTAACTCTGGCAATTGAGAGACCACAATCTTTTTGAAGAATTTTCATATGAAATTAGCAGTTGGTGATAGGCCAATACTTACAGTTCAGGTCAGTAAAATAGGGGAAATTAGGCCATTGGTCATGTAACTGTTACAAAATGTACCAGATATGTGTTCAGCCTATGGGCAATGGTGTAAGAGTAGGGTTGCAAGGCTTGCACGTGCCTGGAGAAACCTCATCTCTACGTGGTCTAATGTGGTAGAAGTACTGCCACAGCCAGGGGAGTCTGGGACTAACATGCGTTGTAGCAGTAAACTTATATTTCCCCAATTCTCGGCCTGCCTTGCTGTCTTCAGAGGATGGGAGGCACTAGCATAAGCTTGTCCAGCTTAATCTTCTTCTAGAGCTAGCCCTAGATGCCACTCCCCCTCCTCTTGCCAATATTCCTCTTGCCCCATATACCTGTCATCCTCTGGCATGCACCCAACTCATGCTCAATCTCCTGCTGCCAATCCCTGTCATCAACCTCCTCTTGCCCTACATCTGCAATTCCCTGTCCCACCACCTCCTCATATACCACCTACCTTTCCTCATATATCTACCTGTGTTCCTTTATCCACATGCTTCAAATTCTCAGAAGGAGGAAATGGAATATACAGGTAATAAACAGTGCCACATTGGTTCAAAAAGGGTTTCTTAAAGGGGAAGTCAGACTTTCTGGAAAGTCAAAAAACAACTTGAATAAATTATTAAATGTAACACATAGGGAAAGAAAGGACACACAGATGCAGGGAAAATGCTTTCTCTTGATACAACATAAACTCTTCTGCTCTCCCCTCATGCAGATCAGCAGCGCTCCTCCTTCCAGCAGTCAAGGACAACCAACAGCGAATGAGAAAGGGAGTATGGCATTTTGTATCAGTCTGTCAAACCTTGCAAGTTAATCCGTGGCTCTAATAGGCCAGGCTATTCTCTCAGGGAATTTCGTTAGCTCTGTGTGGCTCCCTGATGTCCTTCATCACAAATCTCTTGCTGGGTATTGTGTGCCATTCTGGTCTTCTGATAGGTATTGTCTGCCATTCTAGTCTGCTGATGGGTATTGCGTGCCATTCTGGTCTGCTGATGGGTCTTATGAGATTTTCCAGTAACATCAAACCTCAAGAGCAGTATTTGTCTGGTCCCATGACATTGAGCTGCAGGGGGTTTGCACGCCCTTAATAATGATGGATGCAGATAGTAATGTGTCCAAGGGAAAATATACATTTATTGTTTACCACATAGAACGTTTGTTCTTCATAATTGTTTTTTGTCGAGTAGGTAGGCATAGGTGTAGGGTTGGATGGGAGGTTATAGCTAAAGAAAGGTGTTGGAATACACACTACTGATTTGTGTGTTCCCTCATCATTAAACAGTCTGAAAACGTTTAATCAAGATGTGTCATACAGCATTTGGTGTCAAGATGCTTATCCTTTGGAGTCGGGTCTCTCTGTGCTTTGGAAACCTGATCATTTTCGATATGATTGCCTAGAGAGTAGTTAAATATTGAAAAAAAAGCATGTCGGTTTTCAACAGCTTTCCGTTAAATTGTTACATTCCTGCTCCTATTTGGAGAATGTTTGAATACCTTTTCGTGTTGCTGTCCTACTGCAATATCCTTGACTGCGCCTGTTGCTAGAGAAAGACATTTCGCAGGAACATTTCTTTCTGGATTCTTACCCTGTTGGTGGGGTGATTATGTTCATCCACTGCAGGTCATGACATAAATCAAGCTGCTTTGCAATCTGTGTATACGGCCTATTGGAAAAATAAACCTGACTTGCTGTAATACATTAATTCTGATTGCTCAGGGCACCATGTGTCCAAGATTCCAAATCAACATATTCTGCTTCTGTGAGTCTTTGCATTTTTCATACATTGGACAGGAGTTCTCCAAAACCTCCCCATGAAAAATTATTTCATGAAACTTTACTTTCTCTGGTCACTCTCACTCAGTTTCTTAACCACATCAGTACCACACTGAGGCAAGTGACAAACAGGATACTCGGTTTCATTGCTTACCTTTTGCATAATGAATCGTAACTGAAAGTCTTCTAGTCAATAGGGGCATCAGACATACCCAGAAACATCTCAAATGAATCATTAGAGAGACAGGCACACGAATGGGAGCTTTCACATTTATATGTACAGAGTGTGTGTGGAATGCTTGCTTTGTCAGCGTCAAACTTGAATTTCTTCAATTTCATATGATAAATCCTTTCCTTCACTCACAGCCTCAGCACAGCACTGCTTACAATGTTTGCCTCTCAGCTTCAAGATTAGTTTTTACAATTCGGTTGCTTGTTCCTATTCCAGCAGCCAGGTTCTATGGATAAGAGCCATCATATTCTTGACTTCCTTGTTGTGACTGACATGGAAATGGACAGGGCAGAGGAGATGGCAGTAGCTGAGGAATTCCCTGATGTATTGCTCCTCTGGCTCAATTGTATCATAAACCTGACATTTCCAAATTACCGCCAGCAATTCAGCATTGACAAGCTTCCCATGAGGTTGGTTCTTTCTCTGCAGAGCACTCCAAAATCCTCGGCATTCTGGCTTATGTGATGCGGCCGCAGCTTTTAGCTACTTTGCAAACCATGCAATAGTGTGGAGAAGTTTTACTGACAGCTTTGGCTGTTTCTTAAGTCTTTTTCAATGTTCAGTCCTACTGCTGAGACCAGAAGCTTGAGGTATTTTCCTCAGGCAGGCTATTGAGATGTGAGCAATAACTAATCAAAACAAGGCCCATCTACCTGACTCTCCTAGTGGTGAATGTTGCAGAAAAGTCCAGGCTAAACTCTTAGGAGGTGAACAGGCAGAGTGGCTGCATGCAATGCACAGTATTACGCCATGCAATAATTCAAATGTATCTGTATCTGCTGTTCATATACATATATTTGTAAGAGTATATTTACGAAACACCGTTCTTGCAAAATCGTCCTTGATGTAAGCCTATCAGGTAATGCCACCATAGAACTCATCAGGTATAAGTTGACTTATTAGGGTCTGTGAGCATCCAGACAGGTATATTATGGATTTAGTTATAGAGATTGCAAAGGTGCATGCCTTAATTTGACACACCCTATTAAAGAATCTCACCGTGCATTTCTGGGACAAGAAACACACTGTATTATTAGCCGAAATTGTGTTTTGTTCAAATAAAATCACATTAAATGTGGTCCACTCACTTTATGCTGAAGAAGTAACCACAATGAAATATTGATAGATTGTTAACTGATTCAGAGGGAAAAAATAATGTGCCTGCCTTTGCAAACCTCACTAAATGTAATGCACACATTTAGTCAAACCATAAATCACTACTTACATTTCTGTATCTAGTCCCAATAGGACAATCTAATGTCCTCAGATGCCGCTTATGGATAACATTTTATTTCATTTTCTCCGATATTAAAAACAAATATGTGTATCAGAGAAATTTCACGCAACTAAAACAACATTCATGTAAAACACATTTATGTTAATTTGGATCCTGTGTAGATTTAGTGCTGTTGCGTCTAACCTATGCCGTGACATACAATACAAACTGTGGTAGGTTGTATTAGGATGTATTCGACAGGCATGTGTTCAGGAATGCTATCACGTTAGAACACACAGCTAAATAGTTCATACATTCAACATTACAATAAGGTTTTATGATGTTCTAATAAAGGAATACATATCCCTCCCACTTTACTTCACAGATCGTGTCCCACTGTTCCTGTGTCCGTACCTAAATGTGTGATGTTATGGGTGAGAAGTTCATATCATTCATTCAACAAAATTTTCTATGGAATTCGAAGTAACACAGTTAAGCCTCCTTTCATCCCCAAATGTATCAATCAGTCCTGGAGATGTGGAAATGTGCACCCTTCCACACATTGGTGAAAACCCACAGGGTTTCATTTGGTTGACTTTGGATTTACAAAGAGCTGCACTTTATCTGCTCAGAAAGGCTATATTTGCCCGCATAAAACAACTCTGACTTGTTTTTGACTGCAGTGAGAAAGCAAAATGCAGTATTTCTCTTTAGCTAATTTACCAGCTATCAAGTAATGAACAATGATTTAAAAATGCCGATTAATCATTATTAAGCTAACTCTAATCGTAAACATCTAGTGGAATAATATTGTTGTATTGTATTGCCTGACCTGCATGTTTTTAGGTTTCACGTTCTAACTAATGTGATCTATTGGAGTTGATTAGGTTGATATGCTAATGATGATATTTGTGTTTATGTATATCTTTTAAATATTTTGTTTCCATTTTTATGAGTACCAATGACTGATTGTCGAAAGGGTAAACACACAAACGGAAATGCAATCCCCACTTTAAAGGCCCATACATTCTGTTTGGAATTCATTCACAATTATATTGTATTCAATATCTTATTGTAGCAACATGACACATCAATCAAACATTGATTTCTGGAATACAGTGGTCGCTATGAATGCATGGATATACATACAGTTTAATTAATATGTATAATTGTATTCTTTTTTTAATAATCCTACACATGTCGTGTTAGTCTCATTCAATAGAGGAGAATACCACAGGCATAACACATTGGGCCTCATTCTGAGGTGGGTGGTGAGGGATACCGGGCACCGATAAGGAGACCGGTGCCAGTAATCCCTTACCGCCCAATTCCGAGGTCCCTTAGCGGGAACCGTAAAGGACGTGTGGTCTGACCACATGTCCGTTACGGGTCCTGCTAAGGCACCAGGGCGCTAATAACGAGCCTGATATTCGCAGGGCCCGTTATTAGCGCCTTTCCCATTCCCATTGAGCCCTATGGGGGCTCAAATGGGAATGGGGAATGGTTTGGTGAATGGGGATTTACCGGGTCCTCCAGGGTCGGAATGACCCGGTAAGTCCCCATTCAACCAGACCGGTGCCGGACCCGTTATTGGAGGCAACCATGGCGCAAATAGCGCAATGGCTACCTCCAATCTCGGAATGAGGCCCATTGTTTCCTTTTGATTATTGGTCATATGTTTGTGGTTCCATCATTTTTTTTACCGTATTTTTATTGATTTTCAACAGTGTACAACAACATTACATTCGGAGCTTCAATCCCTCAACATCGCTTATAACATGTCCAGAATCCTCAATCACCGACAATACATGATTGGCTTCTGAAGGTTTGGAGGTTTGTAACGATGGAATGGGTGACTTAAAAACTGCAAGCAAATCTAGAGGCCTTCCAAACAGAATGGGGCATTGTTCTCACCTATCTCCAGAGTAACTTTATGATCCAATGGTGCCCTCATAACGTTAGGTTTAATCATTTTTAGATGCATTTCTGAGGCTTGCTTCATTTTATGTTTCAATTTCTTTGATTCTGAAACCATTGTGCTAGCATCATGTGTCATGTAAACAGTTCTCAGTGGTCCCTTTGTCCAAACTTGCAATACCAAGGATATTGTGGACTTACGACTTGGCTGATGTCTAAAGGGTGTTAGTTCTTGTTCAGTCACAGCATATTCACCCTTGTTTCTGATCCGTCTTTGACTCACCCCTTCAAGCCACAGACAACGGCACTGGTCATGAAAATGTGTGATTGACAGCATCAGTAATTTAGCCTGTCCCTGCTTGTCCATCACTTAAAGATAAAGAACCATCACTCGGTTTTGGAGGTTTTATTCCTCACTATTTTATCAAGTTTCTGTCCTGATGAAGGCCCAGTTCAATTAAAGAGGAGACAAAGTCTGGATGCGGTCTACCTCGACCTTGTGGGCCAAAATTCACGTGTTGACACCATTCTCTGAAATTTCATCCATTGCTAATAGAACACCTCTGGGATGTGATAGGTACTAAGTACCTGATAATCATTAAGAAACTAATCCACCACCGTCTATCTATGTGTTGTTTCTTTTGTTGTCTGATGTATTGTACGGGATAACACTGTATGCTTTATCCAAACCCAAACTACATTGTGACATTTCTTATGTGATTTATGGTTTTTTAAAACAAAAAGAGAAAAAAGAGACTCAAGATGAGTCAACAATAAAAAAGATTATGTTTTAATTGAAAAACAGTATGGTTTGTCAGACTAAAAGTTGATATTTGTTATGACTGCAAGGTGTGCACTTGGTCCTGATTATTGAAAATCATTGAAAAATGCAGGAGCAGGAGGTTGTTTGTGGTTCTCTCTGTCTTTTCTTTAGAATCCCTTATGCACCACAAACCCCTCAATAAACAAAAACATAGTGTATAACCTGTTGTACAGAGTATACTTTATAGAGCATACATCGATCGTTCTTAAAAAAATGTCCAATGCAACTTACACAAGGGTATCTAACATTAACACATGTGAAAATGACGGGTCAGGTACCACCATCTTCTGCTGATCTTATCCGTTGATCCATCCTCACAGCAATAATTCAGATCACCACCCCTCAAGCTGTCATCACTAGACATTCACCATGAACTCCACCTGTTTTAATGATATTAGTGGGCAGCATAGCCATGCATACTCTGTCATCAGCAACATAATAACGTTATCTAAACCAGAACCAGGAACATAAACACGCATATCCACAGATGTAAAACTTTTGTTTCTTTTCACAAACATGATAAAAAGACTTTATTTTGACAAAAACAGCAATAGTTGGGAACGTAACAAATACTTTTAATTTTGACATAACACTGAAAAGAGGTATTAAGTCCACAAAAACATGGGTAACTTTTCCCCAATAGGGGTTATAGCAAGTGAACATCGCATGATTCTATGGTGATCGTAAAATGCTGTTTCTGTACATCGATTGATTAATCCCAGTATTGCATTCTTCACAGAAAGTTATTATCTTCCATCGCCAATTCGTGTTCGATGCAGAAGGTGTTACATTACAGAAAAGAAATAAGTGGTTTCAATTTGAAATGCAACACTTTCACATGTGCACGTTTTCAGATCCTATAGGCTGCCATGTTGCTCCTTTTCACTGCAACCACAAAAGGACTGATTGGTGTCTGGTGATCATCCCAGATAATGGTTATCAAAGATGCGCTCTTGATGATTATTGTCCAATTGCAGTTGAAGAAGCTGTCAACCGGTAAACTGTACCCATGACATGCGCACATCGGTATAGTATAACTATGAAACATTGAGAATGCAAAAATATATTTCAGTACTCTATTTATAATTGTAAATACACAGTACATATTTATGTTAACTATCAATTTAAGTTACAATTAACACATACAATGTCTATTATTTGCGTCAAATTGAACATCTATCTGTCACAACATAAATCATGTAGCATACAGCACACTTGCCATCCTCACTTGCATACATTTTATTTAAAACTTTGCGTACATTGTGTCTTATGTTTCCATTCTTCCTTTCAGAAGGATGACCAACTGCTTTAAAGACAGATCTGTCATAGAAACTTAAAATTGCTATGTTAGCTTTCAATACAGTGATTCTTACCACTTCTTTGTGGATATTCATCACATTTTGGTCATTCAAAAATGCTAGTGCAGTGGATTCAAGGACAAATAACAATGCAACCCTTCATCCAGTGTTCCCAGAGTGTTGAAGGGAGTTTCGTTTTGGGAACACATGGCAAGCTGTGCAGTGGAACACAATGAAATATTTAAAGTATCCCACATATGAAAATATTTACTTCGCAGTAACGGTATCAACGTGCCTGGTCCCACAACATTTTTGTATTTTTCAAAGATGACCATAGGTGAGGTGCAGACAGGCTCAAATTTCGCTACACTTCAATAGGGCAATGCCAGAGAAAAATCTAAACTAATAGTGTGGGGCAGTTTTTTGTGCCACGGTGGGTCACTTCTTTTCTGAAATAAACAGAATTTGAATACAGAAGTGGTGGGTTAATGTATAGAGATGGCACAGATGGACTGGGAATGGATGGGGGAGGGGCGATTTTGCACCAGGCTGAGTGGACTGTTGCAGTGAAGGCAAAATGTGCAATGTGCAAAAATAAAATAAAATACAAATAATAAAATTACAGCATGCCTCAAATGAGTGATATGATATGAAATTATATGATATGTTATTTATAACGCTCTTAATACCTACAGGTTTCTAAGCGCAGACCCTGGGATCAAACATGTGTTGCCCCAAGTAGTTTTGCTCCCAAGGAGAGCACGTTGCCCCTAAGCTATTCTCCCGAGACGAGTGCAGTTTTGAAAGGCTTACTGGGTTTTGTGTATATCTATTGAGCAATCATATTGATTTCTGCATTGATGCATGCACACCTGGTTGGCCTCCGCAGTAAGATGTAAATCTGCAAAGGCCACAGACACATGTCCATAGTGCACATGGGAAGACATATTCCTTCAAATCGTTATTTCAAAATTGGCTAACACTGTGGCACATAAACCTTTGGACTATTCCTATCTGCAGCCACGTATCATGATTCCTGCTTTCCAGCAAGGTTATACTTAATTTATTTTATTTATTTATTGGTTATTTGTAAAGCAAAAAATTGTGTTTCAAGGCGCCACAGGTCAAAAAAGCAGGGGGGCAAGGAAGAAAAAAAGAATAATGGTCCTTCTAGGCATTGTGTCATTTGGATCATGCAAGAGCAGTAATAAGCAGGGGGAGGGATTGGGAAGAGGGAGGTGTAGGTCTGGCAGAAGGGAATATGAATCAGTGGGAGGGAGATGCGAGGCATGAGGATGTATCCAAGTGCATGGGGGAGTAAGAGGAGGAGAAGAAGAGGGACAATGGGGCTAGGCAATTGCTATGGGTAGGCCAGGTGGGCAAGTGCCAGGGGTACAGGGAGTGAGAACCACATGCAACGCAGAAGGACGGGGGTGGACCAGCCACAATAGGAATGCCCACACTTTATCAGGGGAAAGGGGCCCAGAAGGGTAAGTGCAGGTTGGGGCAGTGTGGGGGTTGCAAGACAGGCTGCTGGGGTATACTGGGCAAGGAGAGACTGGTGCCCCTTGGAGCTCAGAAAGAACCAGCAGGCAGCCATTCAATGCGACAGAGGGGGGCATTAGCAGGGGTGGGTGAAGAAGAGAAAAGTTGGGTCTTGAGAATCTTCCAAAACTTAACGAGATCTGGCAGAAGCCTGAGGGGGCCAGGGAGGCCATTACAGTGGGATGCTCCTGTCAAGGAAAGAGATCTACCACAAACTCTCTGCTTTGAAAAGCTTCTGATCTACAGAGAATTGCTGCTTGATGACCAAAGGTCTCTAAGATGGAGGTATTTAGGGAATGAGTGTGATGTAGTGGCGTGCCTGGACCCAGAAAGCCTTGTGGATGATGCAGAGGGTCTTGAACTCAATCCTGGCCCCCACTGAGAGCCAGTGGAGATTTGTTTGGGTTTAGGAGATGCAGTCCTTGGGCTTGAGGCCAAGGATAGATCCTGCAGTCCTATTCTGGATTAGTTGAATGGGGCAAAGGGAGGATTTAGGCAGATTGAGTAAGAGGCTGTTGCCGTATTCCAGCCTGAAGAGGACCAGAGCTCTGGAGACATTGGCCCTGATTCATGGATTATTTGCGCCAAAAAAAACAGGATATGTGCGCCATTCTGCCCGCAAATCCCCATTTGTTAAACAGGGATTTGCAGGCAGAATGGCGCACAAATCCTGTTTTTTTTGGCGCAAATAATCCATGAATCAGGGCTATTGTGTTTATGTTTGTCTTCTTCTCCAATTTCCTTCTTCCACTATTGTGAGTTCATTACAAACAGGGTTCGAATTTAGGATTGGATAAACTGGAATTACACGCAGTGCCTGGGTATCCAGCAGTAAGCCATCTCCGGGAGCAACCACTATGGACCATGGAGTTATTTTATAGCGTTACATTAGTTGAGCCTGGGGGAGCCAAAAGTTGCTCCTGGTGACTGTTGGTTTCAGCTCACCAGTCTCTTCTACATGTGATTTGATTTGAGTCACATACTTGAAATAATCAGACTGACATTTATTGTTCTAATGTAAATCATTTATATTGATGATAAGAAAAACACACATCAAAGAAAAACAGAAATGTTAAGGCCTATCTAGTAACATTACTTCATTATTTAACAATTACATCTCAAGCGACATACGTCTCCATTCATTGCTCAATGAAAACATTGTGAAGAGAGCCACACATCAATTCAATCTTGAAGTCAACCTTTCAACAAGTTCAAGTTGGGGAGGGCAAGTCTCTTTTGTGATGTTATGTGGCATAGACCGGGCCGTGTAAACCAAATGTGGAGATATTCGATGCCTTTGCTTGGCCAGCGCATTCAATGTCAGATCTTTTACAAATTCAATATCCATCTGCTCTAAGATTGGCTTTGCCAATCACTGTTTGCTTCTTTTGGTAAAGTCATTTTTGTAACGAAGCATTCCAAAAATTCCTGTAGTTTTTGCTTGTTCCCGTCCATCGTTCTCGTTGTGTGAAAGTACAGCCAGTTTTGATCTGGCCTCCATACCATGTATGCCAAAATGCAACCTCTTAGGCATGTACTTTAGGCACATTCCAGGCCTATTATGCTTGCCCCATCCACATCCATTCCCTGCTATCAATGAAAGTTTGCACCTGTGGGCGTACACTCACAAGGGGGCAAGTAGAATGGGAATGCTCCAGGTGCCGAATACCATGCACACTGCAAAGGGTTCTTTCACATGGGCACCATTATCCACATGGCCGACCCAGAACCAATGTCTGTAGACTCCCCTTTGAAGGACCCGTCCCTGCAATCAACATATGTCTGTGTCCTTTGGCTGTGTTCTGGGCCTATTGCGCTTGCCTCATCCACATCCATCCCCTTCCGCTATCAATGACAGCTTGCATCCGTGTGTGTGTGTGCTCGCAATCGGGCTGGTACAATGGGAATGCTCAAGGTGCCAAATACCATGTACACCACAAATGGTTCTTTCACATGGGCAGCCTGATTTACATGGCCACACGAGACCCAGCGTCTCCAGACTCCCCTTTGAAGACCCTGCCCCTGCAATCAACATATGTCTTTGTTATTTGACTGTCTTCGGGACCTATTGCGCTCACCTCATCCACATCCATCCACCCTCCACTATCAATGGCTGTTCCCACCTGTGGGTGTGCGCTCACAAGGGGGCTGGTAGGATACAAACTCTCAAGGTGCAGAATTCCATTTAAACAACAAAGGGTTCTTTCACATGTGCACGATTATCCACATGCCCCTCCCGCCCCCCAGTCCTGGTGTCTGCAGACTCCCCTTTTGAAGACTCTGCCCCTGCAATCAACATATGTCTGTGTCCTTTGACCGTCTTCCAGGCCTATTGCACTTGCATCATCCATCTCCCCTCCTCTATCAATGACAGTTTGCACCTGTGGGCGTACACTCACAAGGGGGCAAGTAGAATGGGAACGCTCAAGCTGCTGAATACCATGTACACTGCAAAGGGTTCTTTCACATGGGCACCATTATCCATATGGCCGACCCAGGCCCAATTCCTCTAGTCTCCCCTTTGAAGAACCTGTCCCTGCAATCAACATATGTCTGTCTCCTTTGACTGTGTTTTGGGCCTATTGCGCTTGCCTCATCCACATCCATCCCCTTCCGTTATCAATGACAGCTTGCATCTGTGTGTGTGTGTGCTCGCAATCGGGCTGGTACAATGGGAATGCTCAAGGTGCTGAATACCATGTACACCACAAAGGGTTATTTGGCAAGAGTACCCTTATCCACATGGCCATCCCAAACCCATGTCTCCAGACTGCACTTTGAAGACCCCGTCCCTGCAATCAACATATGTTTGTGTCTTTTGACTGTCTTATGGGACTATTGTGCCCGCCTCATCCGCATCCATCCCCCCTCCACTATCAATGGCTGTTCCAACCTGTGGGTGGGTGCTTGCAAGGGGGCTTGTAGGATCCGAACTCTCAAGGTGCCGAATACCGTGTACACCACAAAGGGTTCTTTCACATGGGCACCATTATCCACATGGCCGACCCGGACCCGCTGTATCCAAACTCCCCTTTGAAGAACCCGTCCATGTAATCAACAAATGTCTGTGTCCTTTGACTGTCTTCTGGGCCCATTGTGCCCGCCTGATCCACATCCATCCTCTTCCGCTATCAACGAAACTCTGCAACTGAGTGCGTGTGCTCGCAAGTGGGCTGGCAGAATGGGAGCGCTCGAGGTGCCGAATACTATCTACACCACAAAGAGTTCTTTGGCAAGGGCACCCCAATCCACATGTCCACCCCAAACCTGATGTCTCCAGACTGCACTTTGAAGACCCTGTCCCTGCAATCAACATATGTTTGTGTCCTTTGATTGTCTTCTGGGCTTATTGCGCTTGCCTCATCCACATCCATCCGTCCTCCCCTTCCAATGGCTGTGTGCACCTCTTGGCTTTCGCTCGCAAGGGGACTGCACTGGCGGTGCTGAGGATGTCAAAAATTGTCATAGAGGACTTGTGGGTGTGAACGAACACATCAAACATCCACATACACACCCAATTCTTTATTCCTTATGAACAATGTGGGGGTTAACAAGATAACATCTGTGAGATTGCCACCAGATATCACCAGCTCTCCACTTTTTACCTTGATTGCTGAGTCAGCTCATCTGTTCTTCCAAGTAACGGTTGGCGAACATTTACTTTTGTTTTCTGTAGCGTCAACGTTCTCTGCTATGCCACGTTCTATTGCTTTATGCTCAATGTATATACTATTCGCATTTTACTTCATTCAAAAAGTTTACACCATTATGAACCATCATACATATTTTTATCTCTGTAATTAGTATATAACATTACAGAGTATTGTTTTCCAAATTTAATATTTCCTAGTGCATGTTTTCAATACATGTTTGCTTTAGGTGCCATCATTTATAAACTTATTTTTTTTTATCAAAGCAATATGATGTTTGATTTACTCACTGATATTTTTTTAATAGTAATATATTTTTTATATTTCTTTAACATACCATAGGGACAGTCCAACAATGCCTTCTTGTATCGTTTTTGGTTGCACTAATAAGATCCATGGCAAAAGTCACAGAACAGTCCTGCATGTATTCGCAAAGATTTTAAATTTAAAAAGAAAATGGCTCTTGAGCTGCAGAATTCCAGTGTCCGAAATTGAAAGCAAAGCCCATGTTGTCTTGGATGATGTGAGTGGCAATGAATTCTGCATCTAAAGCATGCACTTCTCTGATGATATGTATGAACAATCACAGTAAACTAAAAAGCATCACCCCGGATTACTTCCTAATGCCGTTTCAACTGAATTTCATCATACCCTGACCCAGGTGAGTAGTGGACAGTGAATTTTTAAATTGATTTTACCATTTTCAAAATGTGCCTGTATACTATGGGCCTCATTATGACCCTTGCGGTCCGGAAATAATGGTGGCGGTAAACCCGCCGCCACCGTTGTTTCCGGACCGCCTGATCCCGACCCCTGCAGGCGGGAGGTGATGTTCCCGCCAGGTCTGACCTGGCGGGTTTAACACCTCCCGCATGCAGGCGGACGAGGAAACACCGGCAGCATTACGAGATGCTGCCGGTGTTTCCATGATCCCGATTCCCATTGAGTCCCATAGGACTCAATGGGAATGGGGATTTACACCATTCCGCCTCCGTGATTCCCGGAAAACCGGGGTTGTAATGCCCCGGTAATTCCGGGAATCACGGAGGCGGAATGGTAATACGAGTCCGGCGGTAACCAGGCGGTTTTACCGCCGCGGTTACCGCCGGAGTCGTAATGAGGCCCTATGTCTTTTTTAAATGACCACTCAATATCCTGAAATCATCTGTGAACAGGTAACATAATGAACGGTTTTCAGTTTTTGGGGAATATTTGCATTGATATTTTATTAAACATGTTTAAGATTACTTTTTGTATCCCTAGTTTAGAGATACTCCAATAGTTCATTGCAACTGGAGCATTTCCAAACACACACTCACATTGTATCCATTAAAAATTGGTAATTTGTTTTAAAAAATTACCATGTCTATGTTATCTAGACAGCACTGATGGAATTACAGACTGTTACCATGGAGAACACCCAATAGCAGTGAGGCCAAGCAACTTGTACACAAACTTTGTAAATCATTTCTTTTGTGCACTCCCTTGTTCATCCTCTGACAAACTGGCCTGTCGCCTGCTCCAAAGGCAATACCGGCTCTCCGTTCTCACCAAGAAGAGAGCCCTTATCCAAGCCCGCATCTCTGAGGCATCAAACAACTCGGCCGAACTCTTTAAAATCTGCAAGGAGCTGGCCAACCCTGCTGCAGTCTCTACCTCTCCTGTCCTCTCCCAGGCCCTCTGCACTGCACTGGCCTCGCACTTCACCTCAAAAACTCAGGACATCCTGTCCTCGCTCTCCTCCTCTCTCCTCCCTCCCTCTCTTCCCAGCTCTTCCTCTTGCTCTCTTGCAGCCACCCCTCCACCCTCCTTCTCTGCTTTCCCACCTTTTTCTGCTGATGAGGTCTCCAGACAAGTCCGATCTATGAAAGCCTCGTCTAAACAGGTTCACCCCTGTTCCTCCAAAACCATCAAGGACCACATCGACTCCCTGGCTCCTGTCCTGGCTGACTTCTGCAACCACTCATTCGCCTCTGGAGTCTTCCCATCCCCCCTCAAGCACTCCCTTGTGCACCCCCTCCTCAAGAAACCCTCTGCCGACCCCTCCTGCCCGGCCAATTATCGCCCAATCTCCATTACTCCCTTCCTGGGTAAGCTCCTGGAGAAACTGGCCATCTCCCAGCTTAACCCCCATGCTGACTCTGTTGGTAATCTTCATGACCATCAATCTGGCTTCAGAGCTGCCAGAAGCACGGAAACTGCTCTCCTGAACATCCGTGAGGACCTGCTCCTGAACCTCGATACCAACACTCCCTGTGTTCTCATTCTGCTCGATCTCTCCTCTGCCTTTGACACTGTCAACCATGCCATCCTGCTCAACTGTCTCCGTGATAACCTGGGTATCACTGGTCAGGCTCTGGCCTGGCTGACTTCTTTCCTCTCCGATCGACCCTCCCAGGTCCAAATGGGCTCCTTCCTCTCTGACATCTTTTTCTCCACCTGTGGTGTCCCCCAGGGATCCAACCTCTCTCCCTGGCTTTTCAACCAGTATCTGGCACTCCTTGCCCACCGCATCGCCGCTCTCTGCCCCCACTTCCAGTGCTATGCAGACGATAACCAGCTCATTTTCAGGCTACCCTCAGCCTCCTCCTCTCCTTCCCTCATCTCCGACTGTCTGTCTGCTATCCATGAATGGTGCGCCGCCAATGACCTCTGCCTCAACGCCAGTAAGACTGAGATTCTACTCATCGGCACACCCACTCCCTCCTTCCCTGCAGCTCTCTGGCCGGCCTCCCTTGGCCCCCTTCCTGCCCCTACCTGCAAGGCTAAAAACCTCGGGGTCATCTTCGACTCCACACTCTCCTTCTCTCCTCATATATCTGACGTCTCTAAGAAGTCACACTACCAGCTGCACCTCCTCAGAGGTATTCTTCCCTTCCTCTCCTTCCCCCAGAAGCTCACTGTCTCTCGAGCCCTGGTTCTCTCAAGGCTGGACTACTGTAACAGCCTCTATCTTAATCTGCCTGCCTCCACTCTCCGCCCTCTGCAACTTATCCAGAACAGAACTGCGAGACTTGTCCTTGGCCTCAAGCCCAGGGACCGTATCTCTCCAGGACTGAAATCTCTTCACTGGCTCCCAGTGGCTGCGAGGATTAAGTTCAAAACCCTCTGCATTGTCCACAAGGCCTTCTGGGGCCTGGGACCTAAATACCTCCAACTCTCTCTTCCTAAATATCTTCCTTCACGAGCCCTTCGCTCATCCGTCTCCAACTCCCTCATGGTCAGCCGCTTCTCGAAGCAACGAGCTGGGGGTAGATCTCTCTCCGCAGCTGGGGCCTCCCTCTGGAACAGCCTTCCTGCCTCCCTGAAACTTGAGGAGAACCATCTCCGGTTCCGGAAGCACCTCAAAACCTTCCTCTTCGCTTCTGCCTTCTCTCTCCCTCTCCCCTGCTAATCCTGCTTAACTCCCCACTGAATTCAGCACTAAACCTGCATCTGGGCCACTCTCAGCAACCTCGGTCCAGGGCCCAGCCACTCTCCACTTGCACTGCCTCCCCGGCTCCCCCTGCACTGTGGGACTGTCACTGTATCCCTACAGCCCCTTTCCCAGCACTTGCTCTGCACTTACCTTGCACTTGCCACCAGCTGGCCCTTTCTATTTATTATTTATTATTATTTTCTACGCTACTTACCTTGTACTGCACTTCCCCCCCACCTCCTCCCCCCTGCACTTCCTCCTTTTCCCCTTACCTCTGCACTTGCGCGATCTGAATGTCACCTGGCCTAGTAGGATCGTTTGTCTGTTTTCCCCTTGTTTCCCTCCCTCCCTGCCTTGTCGCGCCTTGAAACACTTGTGTATAGGCGCGTTACAAATACCATATCATATCATATCATATCATAATTGTAAAACTAATGTCCATTTTCTATTTAACAATGGTATGAATATATATATCGGATAAAGGACTTGGATGCTACATCAACCACTATTCCAGAATCAACAGAAACGTCACTCCCCTTTCAAGCTATTTTTTAGAATATTCCTTCAGATGCGACTATGCAAAATAAGTATTTGTTCAAGTTCATCTTAAAACGTATTGATTATTGTTATGTATACTATTAGCTTTTTATACAGACTGACTTGTATGCTTCCTTGTCAATATCGACCATCTTCTGCACGTAATTTTTTTTGTTGATGTTACATCTTTATCATTACAAATACTTGTATATAGGCAGAGAATGGAACATCAACTTTGTACTATTCTTCTACTTCAACCGGTCTGGAGGATTAGGTATAAGAAGTGATAATTTATTGATTTGTACTAATATTGATTGATTAAAAATATCTTTTTCACATGTAAGATAACTTATTTTTTTGATAATTTGCAATACTGTCAGCAAATTGCAAGATATTAGATCAACAACCTTGATGTATTTATTGAAGACACACATGCACAAATGAAAGTAAACCTTCAGAAAAATGTACTTTGTCACTGAATAACATAGACCCTTTCACTATAAGAATGGTGTATGTTTTTGTTTTAAAACTTTTAACTGCTTAGAGAAAAATATAATTGGTGAAACAAAATAACATCACAATGCATTAAAGGGGGCACAAAGTAATCAATATGTTTTGCAGGATGAACTCTCACCAACTCCCTGCAACATCTCTGAAGGTTATCAGGTACATTATTCAATTATTTATTTTTAAAATGTTACATGTACACAATGTTCGACTTTATGTCAATACTAATTTAATCAGACAATTAACCAGATCTTTTTAAATAGTGTATCTGATATTGTACGGTCGACAATCATTAAATTAACTTTCTCAAGATGTACTTTGTGAGATCAAAGATTTTAACTTTAACTAGTTTAACAATGTAATCAATGTTCTTTGAATTTGTTTTGTACAAGTAATGTACTACTGAAGCAGCTCAAATTGAAGAGACAAATGAACAAGAGGTATACAAGGTGTATACAAATTTAAAATTATGTTTTTCAGCTTGGTCTGGTGGTCTGAAAATCCAATTTGACTGTTTCAAGGAAAAGTCGGACACAAGGGTACATAACAGACAGTAACAAAAAATGGTTTATTAATTATTTCATTGATATTGCATTTTCATGTTGTCATTTATATATTCTGTATGTGTGCTATAAATTAAGCATTTTTTTATTTTCTTTTGTTCGAGGCCGGGGAAGAAGAACTAATGATGTTGCTAGCCAAACAGTTGCAAAAGCGGAGAGGTGGGCACCACCAGGATTAGGAAGAAATTACAAAATGGTTGTATGAAGTAAATACATTTATTCCAAGTAGCAGACTGTAAGGAGCTCAGAGACACTTGAGCACAATGAAATCACAAAAAAAGCAAAAAAGGGGTGAAGAACACTCAGCTAAACAGTCACTCTCATATAGTCCCTCTTACGAGGCTACTTGACCAGTTATTAAACTAATTTGCAGCACGGTAGTGAAAAACATTTGTCTTCATGCTGAAGTATGTGTTCAAATTATACTCCAAGAGGTCGATGTAGTTTGTGAAATACAAATTTAATTCTGTAGTTTTTATAACTTGTGTTATAAATAGGAGAAGCAGCCAACTTGGCTAGAATTACAATCAAGAAATGTATTGCCAATGCCTTTCGGAGTGTAAATTCCTTTTTCTTTTAGTACAGTAAATCATAGCCAAACAGGATAATAGAAATATATACAATCAGGTAGTATTATAGTAATACACATATCAATTACATAGTATTGGCATATAAAGAAATAACCTATGCACACCATTAGTGAGCGTCCAGTAGAAAAGCATTTAGGTAACAGAAAGAAAGAAAAGGAAAAACAATAGTGGAAATGAGAAAACAACATTTTAATTTTGCAATCTGCATGAATGAGGAATCAATGCGTATGCGGGTACCTTAATCTAGCTGCTCGCTACTTGAGGGGGCGTATACACATGTTAATGTTCCATGTGATTTGAAGTTCACCTAAAAGTTAATAATACCAGACATACCAAACAGTTGTCACTTAGGAGCAGCTAGATTTTGATGCTCAGCGTGGTCCTTGCAAGATTCAGTGTTGTGATGCAGATGTCCAGTGGCTGGAGTTCAAATTGAATGTCAGCAGTGACCATTGGAAAGTAACCCTGATCATTGTTACATCACACGTCACCCAGAAGAAACATACAAAACAGAACATTTTTCAGAATTGCTTGCAGAACTGCTCACACAATCCACACCATCTAAAAACATGGTATCTAAGAAACAGATAATGTTACCTATTTACCCAATACATGTTGTCAAATCAGAAATATCACACACAGAAATAACCAAAGCATCTTTACTACTGATTGACGATTGTGTTTGTGATGTGGACTTCACTCTTCCTACTGTTGAGGACTTATCGACCACCATGGAATTGCAAACCACTCTACTTCTGTACTTCTGGATGATTGGCTATTAATGGAACTAAACTACATTTTGTTTGAGAGCTGCCCTATAGAGATTATGAAAATGATTAAATGTGATCATAAATTGTGTAGGAGGATTTGTAGGGAGCCATTGGTGAAGTTTATTCGTGTAGTGAAATTAACCAAACTTAAGATCAAGGCTAGCTGTGTACACCACCATAACTAATTTGCATGGTCTGCTCAACCTATCTTGGGAAGTGCCTGCTGGAAATGTACTTTGTGCATCATCTTTGTTGTTCAGCGGATCAACATATAGTACAATTCAATTTTTTCTAACTTTGTGGGACTCAAGTTCCTTTAAAAAACACATCATTAAAAATCAGAAGGATTTCTTGTTCCCTGCTATTAGCTAGGCATGGACACTCAAACAGTTGTCATTGGACAATGCGCTTGCTGGCAAAAGGCTCTGGCTTGCTGGTGATGGACAGTGTGACAGTCAAGGTTTGTCTGCTAAATACTGCACTTACCACTTCCAAGACATGGGAACCAAAAAAATAGTGAGTTCCACCATCGTTCAAGTATCTGAATGTACATCATCTGTTGCCATGAAAAAATGTGACTTCATTAAATCCATTAAAAAAATAGGCCAGATAGCGCTGACAGGCACATTTCAATAGCCAAGGCCAGTTCCCAGACATAAAGCATCAATATGATGTATGGCACGTAGAAAAATCAATTTTGAAAACAATTACAGCTGCTGGAAAAAAGTCTAGAGAACACATTTTAAAATGTCACAGTCTATCAGCAACCATCTTTAGTAGAACTCCAAAACCTCTGATGAAGCTGTAGATATTCTGCTTGAAAAATGGTGTTCATTGATGCACCATTGTTCAAACAAACACTCGTGGACAGAAAATAAGCATTTCCACAAATGTGCACATGGACCATTGAGCAAGGAGCAGGAGAGTAAGAAAAGGTGGTTGGTTTCAGGCTCCCCCTCTCACACAGCACTTGAGAAGATTATGTATGACAAAACGCTTTCAATAGACATGAGGGTCCACTGCGAGTTCTGCCACACTGGGGATTTGGGGGTTTCGGATGTGGATGAGGTGAGAGCAATAGGCTTGGAAGACAGTCAAAGGACACACACAAGTGTTGATTGCAGGGATGGGATCTTCAAAGGGGAGTCTGGAGACACCGGGTCTGGGGTGGCCATGTGGATAAGGGTGCCCATGAGAAAGAACTCTTAGTGGTGTACATGGTATTCAGCACTTTTAGCATTCCCATCCTACCAACCCACTTTTGAGCACTCGCCCACAGGTGCGAACAGCCATTGATAGTGGATGGGGGTTGGAAATGGATGAGGCAAGCACAATAGGCTTGGAGTACTGTCAAAGGGCACATACATATGGTGATTGCAGGGATGGGGTCTTCAAACTGGATTCTGGAGACACCAGGTCTGGGGTGGCCCTGTGGCTAACGGTGCCCATGCGAAAGAACCCTTTGTGGTGTACCTGGTGTTCAGCACCTTGAGCATTCCCATCCTCCCTGCCACCTTCTGAGCATGCGCACACAGGTGCAATCTTACATTAATAGCGGAGGGGGAATGGACGTGGATGAGGCAAGCATAAGAGGCCTGGAAGACAGTTAAAGGGCACAGGGACAGGGCCTTCAAAGGGGAGTCTGGAGTCAACAGGTATGGGGTGGCCATGTGGATAAGGGTGCTCATGCAAAATAAACCTTTGTGGTGTACATGTTATCCGGCACCTTAAACGTTCCCATCCTACCAGCCACCTTGTGCGCGCATGCCCACAGGTGTTAACTGTCATTCATAGTGGAGATGGGATGGATGTGGATAAGATGAGCAAAATAGACCCGGAAGACAACGAACAGACACATTCATATGTTGATTGCAAGGACAGGGTCTTCAAAGGGGACCCTGGAGACACCGAGTCTGAGGTGGCCATGTGGAAAAGGGTACCCATGCAAAACAACCCTTTCTGGAGTACATGTTATTCGGCATCTTCAGTGTTTCATCCTACCATCCCCCTTGTGAGTGCTCACCCACAGGTGGGCACAGCCATTGATAGCAGAGGGAGGATGGATGTGGATGAGACAAGCACAATAGACCCGGAAGACAGTCAAAGGACACAGACATATGTTGATTGCAGGGAGGGGGACTTTAAAGGGGAGTCTGGAGACACCGCGTCTGAGATGGCCATGTGGGTAAGGGTGTCCATGCGACAAAACACTTTGTGGTGTACATGGTATTCGTCACCTTGAGTTTTCCCATCCTACCAACCCCCTTGTAAGCGCACGCCCACAGGTGCAAACTGTCATTTATAGCAGAGAGTGGATAAATGTGGATGAGGCAAGCGCAATCGGTCAGAAGACGTTCAAAGGACACAGAGCGGTGGTGATTGCAGGGCAGGATCTTCAAAAGGAAGTCTGCAGACACCGGATATGGGGTTGCCATGTGAATAAGGGTGCCCATGTGAAAGAACTCTTTGTGGTGTTAACGTATTAAGCTCCTTGAGAGTTCTCAACCTACCAGCCCCCTTGTGAGCGCACGCTCACAGGTGCGAACATCCATTTATAGCAGAGGGGTGATGTATGTGGATGAGATGAGCGCAATAGGCCTGAAAGTCCCGAAAGACATTCAAAGGACACATACATTTCTTGATTACAGGGACGGCGTCTTCAAAGGGGACCCTGGAGACACCGGGTCTGGGGTGACCATGTAAAAACAGGTGTCCATGCGAAAGAACCCTTTGTGTTGTACATGGTATTTGGCACATTGAGCGTGCCCATCATACCAGCCTCCTTGTGAGTGCACGCCCATAGATACGAACAGTTTTGATGGATGAGAAGAGAGCAATAAGCCAGGAAGATAGTCAAAAGACACAGCCATATGTTGATTGCAGGGACAGGGTCTTCAAAGGGCATTCTGCAGACATCGGGTGTGGGTTGTCCATGTGGATAAGGGTGCCCAGGTGAAAGATCCATTTCTGGTGTACATGCTATTCGGCACCTTGAGAATTACCATCCTCCCAGCCCCTTGCGAGCACATGCACAAAGAAGCAAACTGTCATTGTTAGCAGAGGGGGATGTATGTGGATGAGGAGAGCGCAATAAGCCAGGAAGATAGTCAAAGGACACAGCCATATGTTGATTACATGGACAGGGTCTTCAAAGGGCATTCTGCAGACACCGGGTGTGTGGTGTCCATATGGATAAGGGTGCCCAGGTGAAAGATCGCTTTCTGGTGTACATGGTATTCGGCACTTTGAGCATTCCCATCCTCCCAGCCCCTTGCGAGCACATGCACAAAGATGCAAACTGTCATTGTTAGCAGAGGGGGATGTATGTGGATGAGGAGAGCGCAATAAACCAGGAATATAGTCAAAGGACACAGCCATATGTTGATTACAGGGACAGGGTCTTCAAAGGGCATTCTGCAGACACCGGGTGTGTGGTGTCCATATGGATAAGGGTGCCCAGGTGAAAGATCCCTTTCTGGTGTACATGGTATTCGGCACCTTGAGCATTCCCATCTTCCCAGCCCCTTGCGAGCACATGCACAAAGATGCAAACTGTCATTATTAGCAGAAGGGGGATGGATGTGGATAAGGCAAGCGCAATAGGCCCAAAAGATAGTCAAAGGACACAGACGTATGTTGATTACAGGGACAGGGTCTTCAAAGGGTTGTCAATGTTCATAATTGTGCCCATGCGAAAGAACACTTTGTGGTGTACATCGTATTCAGCACCTTGAGCGTTCCCATCCTACTAGCTCCCTTGTGAACGTATCCCCACAGGTTTTGAACTGTAATTGATATCAGAAGGGGGGATGGATATGGATGAGGAGTGTGCAGTAGCCCGGAAGACAGTGAATGGACGCAGGCATATGTTGATCGCAGGAACAGGGACTTCAAAGGGGAGTCTGGAGACACAGGGTATGGGGTGGCCTTGGGGATAAGGTTACCCATCCAAATGAACCCTTTGTGCTGTACATTCGGCACCTTGAGCATTACCATCCTCCCACCCTTGCGACCACACTCACACATGTGCGAACTGTCATTGATAGTGGAGGAGGGATGGATGTGGATGAGGCAAGCGCAATAGTCCCAGAAGTCAGTCAAAGGATGCAAACATATGTTGACTGCAGGGGCTGGGTCTACAAGTGGGAGTCTGGAGACAATCCCCTATTTCCTCAACGCACTCTATCAATCTAGCAGGCTCCCCGAAGTGGTGGCAAAGTGAAGCAGTCTGTGGTGAAGCACGGCTGAATATCTGTGTCTTGGCTGAGTTTTAATGTTGGCGTGGAGTGAAGTTTGCCCCTCCCCTATTTCCTCAACACACTCTACAAATATTGCAGGCCCCATGAAGTGGCAGAGAAGTGGTGGCAAAGGAAAGAGGTTTGTGGTACGTGGTTCATTGTTGATGGCAGAAGGAGGAGGGAACCTGCAGCAAGAGGCACGAGCAAAGAAGGTGCAAGTTTTGTGCTTATTTAAAAATCATTGACATTGCACTTTGGTAAATAAAAAAAAATACTTTTTTACAGGGGTGGTGGGGGGGGGGGGCAGTATCCCAGGATGACATTGGCTCCAATTCAAATCATTAACTTAAAGTCATCAAGTGGGAGCGGCAGAAATGTGCAGAGAGCTGATGACAAACTAAAAATGAATAATGGCCTCCCTTCGGCTGGACGACCCGCCCTGAGGAGTCATGCAAGCTCGATGGGTCATTCAAATTATTAGGATGCAATTGCTCACAAATTAGATATTATGGGGGAAATAATGTGTCTGGTCTCAACCGTAAGAACACAGCCAGAAGAGGGGCAAAATCCTCTTGAGCTTATTGTTATATACTCCTTTTCAGGAAGAGGAGAAAATGCCCTAACTCGGGGAGCTGCAGGAACACTCAGAGTAAATCCTGCAGTCAGAGGAACTGCACAAATATGAAGTCAACGTCCCAGTGGCACAGATGGGAAATAGTGTTGTGGACCTATACGGGAAGGACCGCAGGTCAGTGACAATTGAGAAAAAATCTTAAAGTCCTCAAAGCGACCGAAGAGGAACAAAGCTTCCTCAAGGAAGTATCTAAGAAATCTTCCCATTTCTGAGTTTCTCTTTGGTCATCTGGCAAGGAAAAACTAAAACAGTTTGCCACAATCGAGTATTGAAGGTAGAGGGTCTACATATGTTAACTTCCATAGTGGAATACAAAAGATGTTAGGATAATCAGGAAAGCACGCAATTGAGGATGAACAAAGCAAAAAGAGCTATGTAGGATGTAAGTGTACATTTCGATTGACCTGTTTCTCTATGCACCCAAACAGAAACAACTACTGCATATGATCAAAGGGACAACTTGCCCTGTGACTGAGCCGGCACATCAGAGTCGGCCAGGACTCAGAGCGAGGGGTTCACCAGTAAAAGAGCCGAAACTATGGGTAAAGAAGGCTCAGGGCCTCATTACGACTGTGCCGGTCTGGAATCACCAGCGGGTGGAACAGCACCCGCCCGCAAAGATTCATGAAGGCAGCCGCACCATTGTTGACGGTGCCAGTGCTCTGTGGTCCCCATACCCATGGAGTCCTATTCCCCATGGGAATGGAGTCTTACAAAATTCCTGGCATCTAACTTCACAGCCGTAGGGGTCAGAATACGGCAGTGTTACCGGGAAGTCAGGTGCTGGAAATTCATTATGGGTCCGGCGGCAACCTGCCAGTTTTACCGGCATGGTTACCGCCAGACCCATAATGAGGCCCTCAGTCAGAATGGTTGCAGAAGTAGCATCGCAAATCTCAACTGTTCAAGGTGGTAATTCTGTGGCAGTCTCTCCCGGAAACAAAACTGTTGATCAATGATAACCTTTGAAGAGTAATGCTGAAATGAAGGACAGAAGGAAAGAAATCCCTCCAAACTTTAATAACTGCAAGGCAAATGTGGACTTGGACAGTCTTTTTGGCAAACTGTATTGGCCAACAACTTAAGGAGAGGTCTCAAGAAGTAATTGGGCCATGGAGGAGCCCGGAAATGTAGAGACAGAAGGTAGAAGAGGGAGAGAAATCCCAACCAGATTTTCAATGGGCCCCCTATGTGTAATTCCTAGTCAACATATAAAACCAACATCTGGTAACTGTACTGCAAATGGTATAAGACCAACAGTCACAGAGATAAGTATAAACAACAGACTTTATTCGCTTCACGCAGACCCAAATTCAACACAACAATAGCTGTGGAGAAGTGAACAATTTACAGAAAGGAAATCACATCTTTTTTGCACCCCAGTTTACATGAGTACTGCTGTGAGTGCTATCTCAAAGATAGTTTACAGCTACCTGATATGTATAGGGTTTTCTGTGAAAACATACATTCGCAGTGATTTCATGCTTGTACATTCTAACTTTCTGACCTAACAAGACAACAGACTGTTCTTAATGAAAGGAGACATTCCTACAAATATTATCTTTTGTTTTCATGAGCGAGGGTTCCTGTGCAGCTGTGTGTTTTACAGTTTATTTAGCATAACCCTTTCCTGTTACATACAGAACTATATGTTTGTGCATTTGTGAAACCCATGCAATTAACAGCTGCAGACGAGAATATCTTATCACGCATGCTCCAAGCTATGCAAGATCAAAGGCTATATAAACAATGAGCTCATTCTTTGAAACATTTCTGTGTGGCTCAGCACTCTTGTGTGGCAAACATATTCCTCCCAGCTCCAAATAGGAGATTGCAAAATGGAGTGAGTGCATGAAACAAAAATTGATAAATGCATTTTCAGAAATACTCCTTTTACCCTAAGCTAACCCATGTTGTATACATAATTAAATATATGTACATTGATATTTACACATTTCTGATTTTCCATATCCTGCATAATTATGAATTTGTCACATTCCCAGGGGACACACCATCAGGTTGTAAGTGTTCCAGAGCTCTAGAACAGCACTGGCATAGCATAGATCCTACAGTAGGTAAGCATTGTATGCAGCAACAGCAACAGAGAATGCCAACAGCGATCAAAGCAAGGACAGAAATTATTTTCCAACCCCATGTGGTAAACCAATTCCATGCCCATGCACTGATGTTCCAGCTACCTTCAGTAAATTGAATGTTGGACCCCAATGTGTGTTACCTCTTAATAGCCTGAAAAACAGTAGGGGAGGAGTATGCTACGTAAATGCAGCAAGATGACCCTACCATTTTACAAACCCCTCCTCTTTCAGCTAGCATGGTCTCTAGTACCTTCCGATTTTGAAGGGCAACTAGCCTAATAGCCCTCTGTTCTAATGTCATATTGAATAGTACATCAGTAATCTCCTTAATTGTTCTTTCTAACACTTGCGCCAACCTTCTAATGTCTCAGGAGTTTATTGCCGGCCCCAAAAAGGGAATTATCACTTTTGACACATCCCCTCATATTTGACCAGCTGTATCGTCATCGATTTCCCTCCTAGGATGGAGTTTCGATATTTCGAAGGTTGATGTGAAATAAACCTCTGTTAACAGAATTCCTAAGTAACATGTTCCCTTCCAATCTTTGGGTAACCATGGATATGCTTGCCTCCCACAGACAAAGTAAATTGATCCCCCAATGTGCAAGGGCCTTGTTTCATTCACCAAACTGCAGTATTCATACCTTTGTCATATGTACCCATGTACCTAGAACTTTCCTTACTCAGACAAAAGGGTACCATGGCAGGATTATTGTTAATTGTTCATGCTGGAGGAGTTGCTTTCCTATTCCCTACTGGTGCCATTCAAAACAATATATGTGATTGGTATGGCCTAGAATTCCTGTCTGTGCATATGGTAGACGCAGTGTTTGTAGTGCTCCTGTAGCAAACACTGAGCATACAAAAGGCAGTAGCACCTGCTTATCAAAAGTATTTATATTTGTCCCATCAAAGATACCTGTGGTACTGTCATTCCATCTACCAAAAAACGTGGCCCTAACGGATGCATAGCAAGACAATGGGAGAGAATATATATGCCATCCCAACCGTTTCTCACTGTGTTGTGGAAGGTGGGAACATAGCCAACATTTGGTTTTGTTCAGTATCTCATGACTATTATTCATTATTCTTATGAAGGTGTTATTGAGATATCCCTCTCTGTATTCAAGATCAAGGGGATGAAGTGTGTACATAGAAAGGAGTAGTGGAGCTGACCATGGGAAATAGTGATATGAGGGGGTGTGAGCTCTACAGAAACCATAAAACAGTATAATTATGATACATGCCACAATAACTATAACCACACAATTATCTCTAGTCAACCATAATCATTTGGACCTGGTCATTCCAGTGGTAAAACTTTCAATTTCATCACTTCTGCGTACCCCAAACAGAGGCTCAGTGTCTGTTAGGAATCCTCACTGATATAGGCTGTATAAGTTCATCCGCGGGTGGCACCTGACTATGTGGCCTATCTTGCTTGGAGTCTTCTTTTCCCTGCCCCCCTCTACCTCCAGGTGTCTTTGGGGGTTATGGAGGGAATTTCGTTGGTTTCCTGTGGGTGCAGCACTTAGAAAATACCACACTTTCCTACCTCGAAGAAGTACTTCCCTAGCTATTGCCGTAGTTGAAGATTGTATCTGGACACTCCGGCACAGAGTGATTCTCAAACAATGTGTCAGTGGTTTCCCAAGGTGAAACGTCTGGATTCTTAAAAATTGGGTTAGTGTATACTCTGTCACTGAAGGCTACGTGCTGAGGAACAAATTCATATTCAGAATCACCTACCCACTACTTTACCCATCTGTCATAGGACAAAGGAACGGTACTCATTTCAGATGTGCTGTATGTATCCAAAGTTTATTGCTGTCTACATGCACAACAGTCTGGATGGCCAATAGGACTTGTAGTGGCATCTTCAAATGTGTCTCAAGGCTGGATTTCCGCTGGAAGACTTTCACCAGAATGTATTCGCCAGGCCGAATGGTGAGGCCAGGACCCACATATCGATCAGGCAATGCTTCTCACACATGTTGGTGAATCAAACACAAGTTTGAGTCAACTGGTTACAATAGTCTACCAATAATGGATACTCAATCTTCACAATTTCCTTCGCCTAGGTACATTCCACAGATTAGCAGGTCTCCCCATCACAATCTCATAAGGGGACAGGCCTGTTACTGCCTGGTTTGTCATTCTCATTGGTTGTAGGTCAAAGGATCAAATCAAAAGGATCTAAATACAATAGGGTCGAATCAAAAGGACCGAAAACAAAAGGGTTGCATTTTCTTTATTTTTTATTTTTTTTGGGGGGGTTCCCACCCAAACCCCGATTTTTGGTGTAAAAATCACCTTTTTTTCCTATATGGAAACCCACCAAAAAAGAAATTTAAAAAAAAATTCGACCCTTTTGTTTTAGGTCCTATTGACTCGACCCTATTGCATTCAATCCTTTTGCATTTGATCCTTTAACCGGACACCATTCTCATTGACATGAATGCTGATGGTAGGGCTACAGGCCATTTTAGATGGCTGTGTGCACATATGTTGCCTAGCTTGTTCTGCAGGGTAGAGTTGTGTCTGCCAACTAACCCGGCTGTTTGGGATGATTCACAGAATTACATTTTGTTTTCATATGTAATCCCTAACACACGTGCTTGGTGACTGATGCCAAAATGTGGGAACCATTTTCCTACCAGATCACCCTTGAAAAACCAAAACTGGGATATTATTCTTTTAGCATTACTTTTTCTGCTTACATTGCAGTGTTATCTTTCAGAGGGAAAGCTTTGACCCATTTGCTAAATGCACAAATTACAACTAGAATACCTCAAAGGGCATGGAAGGTGAACCAAAGCTACCCTTATGTACTGGTGTTCCTTTCCCAATGTTATGCAGTAAACAGATCATGCAATTCCTGACCAGGCGGTCTGCTATTTTGGGTATGTTGGAGTTCCTCCATACTGGGTCAAGGTGTTTACACATACCTTTTGTATATGCATTAGGTAACATCCGTTTCTGTTTGTCATGGTCAATCCAACAACCTTTCTCATCTACATGGGCTGTACCCGATCCCCGTTCGGCCTGAATCTCTTTTACATTCTAATGCCCGCTTCCATCATCCCAGGCTCAGTGACCTATTTTGTAGAACCCACTACGTACATTCCAGACTGTAAGTCTAAGGCTGTTTGTTTTGGCAATTCGGTCTGGGAAAGCATTGCCTTTCCCAATACTGTCAATGATTTTTCAGTGGGCTGCGTATTTTATTATTGCTATCTGTTTAGGTAATGCTAGTGCTGATAAAAGTTGCACTATCAAGGGACCATGCTGAATCTTGGTGCCATGGGATGTTAGAAATCCCCTTTCATGCCCATAGTTTCCCAGAAATGTGAGTTACACCATAGGCGTAGTGACTGTCTGTATACATATTTATTTTCAACCCTTGCCATCCCTCACAAGCTCGAGTCAGGGCAATTATTTCTGCTGCTTGGGAGGAGTTGAAAGGAATCCTCCTAGCTTCTACCACTATATCTAGTATGGTGATTGCATAGGCAGCAGTAGAAGTGCCGTCCCGAAGTTTCATCACAAAATATTTCTCCATCTGTGTATTTCTCCAGAGGTCTGTCAGTCAAATTGATGTTCCAGTTTGTTTCATTTTCAATGCTAAAGATGCAATCATGATTGCTATCCGGAATGCTACTCTCCTCTGGGGGAGGTGACAGTCAGCTGGGTTTAATATTTTACATCGTTTAATTTTGATGTGAGGTGCAAACAAAATGAGCTCACATCTAGTGAGGTGAGCAGGTGTAAGATGCTGGGTTTTCATTCTGTTCAAGAGTACATCTTCTGAGTGAGGCAACATGACAGTTAAGGAGTAACCCAAAACCTTGCCTTCACACTGTTTTACTGATTCAGCAGCAGCAGCCACGGCATTTAGACAATTTGGCAAAGTGCGCGCAACAGGGTCCAACGTGGAGGAAAAATAGCTGCACGGTATGTGCTTTCCCTCATGTTCCGGCATCAAAACAGCCAAAGCACAACCATCGCTTTCATGCACAAATAACATGAACTCCTTAGTGTCAATTGGTGTGCCCAATATTGGCGCAGTTTTGAACATATCAACAGCATCTTGACAAGCTGCATCCCAATGTAAAGTTAGAGCTACATCTTTTTTGTTAGTACTAACAATGGCCTAATAATAAGGGAGAAATTCGGAATCCATTCCTGCAAAGGAAGTCATCCCGATAAATGTTCTAACCTCAATTTGTGTGTTTGAGATAGCCTGTATTCATTCTGGTGCAAGACGCCTACCCACTTTCGACAGGAGGTATCCTAAGTAGGCTGCCTTCTGTTGACAATATTGACATTTTTTCAAAGAAGCCTTGTGACCCTTGTTAGCCAAATGTGTTAATAACACAGTGCCCTACTTGCAAGCTTCCTCAGAATGCGCAGCAATAAGTAGGTTGTCAATGGTCTGTATAAATGTGCAAGATGAACCTAATTCTAAAGTGTCCAGTTGTTCCTTGAGGGCTCTACTATAATTGCTTGGGCTTTCGGTATATCCCTGCGGTATTCTAGTGAATGTAAACAACAACCCTCCCAGAGTAAAGGCAAACAAGTACCTACAGTCAGCAAGTGTCGGTATTCTGAAGAATGCATTGTTTACATCTAACACAGTAGTCAAAATAGTTGTGATGTCAGGCACAATGGGAAATTTGGGACAAACAATAGTATTGATGGCCCGTAAATCAATTACAAAACCGTAAGCTAATGCGATGCCACCCTTCGTGTATGCAGGAAGTATGGTACTGTTACAAGCGCTACCCATAAACTGTTCAATGACACCTATATGTACAAGAGTTGAACTTATCACTTTCAGTGCGGTTTCTCCGTTCAATGAAACCTTGTATTGTGGTATGCGTGGTAATGTGTCATTTTGCTTTAACTCGATGCATACTGGTTTAACATTGAGCATTCCTATGTCACTATCGCTTTGGGCCCATAAATTAGTGGGTGCACTTTGCAATTCACTGGGTAGTGGGAGTGCTAACAACTGAGATATAGAGGTGTCCTGTGCTGAAATAGTCAAATATACACCATTGGGTGAGCAGTAAACAACAGGTCTACAATTTCTTTAGTAAATTCAAACCGGACAAGTTTTCATGAGTTAGTTGTCAATAGAAAAGGACATGCATCAGTGAATGGTCCCAGAGAAATAGGTATTGGTTTGGAGACCAGACTTATTACAGGTGTGTCAGCGAACCCTATAGAAAAATGTTGTTGCCCTGACAGAGGATTATCTGGCTGGAAGTGATCAATGGAGCATTTCTGTGCATCGGTATCAACTAGAAATGTGTGTGGCCTATCCCCAACTTTCAGTGTCATGTTGGGTCCTTATTGATTGACAGGGACAGGGTTAGGTTCTAGCCCTGTTGCCTGCTGTCCTAGTCAAATAATATGTTGTCAGATGTGTAGTTCTCCAAAAAATAATTCCGTGAGGGAGTGTTATTTAAAATGTCGGCAGGCTTAGTCGGGTGCTGTCTGTCTGATTTGCTGTATGCTTGCTGAGCTTTGGAGGCTGGCAAAATGGGCTTCTGTTTGGTCCTTGCATGCCATTACTAGGTTCTCTTCCTCACCTCACGTACATACTCTTTCCCTTCTGCTGGAGCATTGGGCATTGTGCCGTCCAATGGCTTTCCTGCTTGCAGTAGGCACACTGGTTCTCATTCACTATCCCAGTGTGTTGTATAACCTTTCGGTCCCCTAGCTACCTGATGTAACAACACCATAGTCTTCAGATCTACTTTCTTCTTTTATATCCTTTCCTTCTCATTGTTAATTCTGTTCTCATAATGCTGAGCCATCACTAGTATTTTGGAAGGCATCTTTGTTTGCCAGGCACTCTCCGAAGTTGTAATTTGAGACTGAATTTCGGGAAAGAGAGCACATAAAAAAATTCAACAAACAATCTCTTTCCCGATTCATTTGTCAAATCTTCTCCTCTGTAGTCAGCAAATACCTGCTCAAATCTATTAGAATACTCTGATGGCCGCTCAGATTTCCCTTGCACGCAGTCTGTTAATTTCTCCCATATAATCCTTTTCTCTGGTACTAAAATCTCAAGTTTAGCAAGGATGGCATTAAGTAATGCTAATATTTTCTATAGAGGTTTCTCCCCTATGTGTTCTAACAAATATTTTCGTTCAGGGGTGTGGTAGTCAGACAAAATATGCGAGACAGCTAATTTAGTCCCTTCCAGTATATAGTCTTCTGCTGATTCTTCTAACCCTGCCTTTTTCTCCGTCAGTTCCCTATAAAGCTCTGCTCTCTGATCACTAAGCGGGCGTGAATATTGCAATAGAGGAGTATTGGCTTTGAAAGTGGCAGGGGACCTATGGGGCATAGCCTTAAGGAGCTCCGGTGTGGGAGATGCAGGAGGCCAAGAGTCGGTGTTGGGTACATGTGACACTGATCAAGACAGCGCTGGCGTTGAGGTACATTGCGAGGTAGTGCAGTTGGACGTTCTCGTGCATCCATTAATTTATCAGCTGTGTGCAGCTCTTTGGATGTGTATATTTTGCATATTGCTAAATGTATTGCTGTCACCATATCACATTCTTCCTGTTGCTTTTGGTCATGTACTATATCCCTTTCTGTCTGGGTCATACGTTTGCGAGATTGTTTCTGTCTACATTTGATTTGTTGGGTTACCTCTTTGCACCAATCCTGAACCGCATCAAAAGCAACTGGCCTATCCTTTTTTTGCAATGAAACAAACTCCAAATGCTGTATCCTTGCCAGCTCAAATGAGCCATAATCGGGCCAATGTAGATCAGATACATGTCTGGTGTGGTGATACCAAAGACTATTGAAAACAATTGCTCCTAACACAAATTTAAAATACACATCATAATAGGGTGAACCTACAGGTGGGGAGGGCTATCCATATTATAACCCAGTGGGTTGTTTTCTAAAACTGCACAACTTTGCCCAACTAGTGCACATGTTACTGAAACCAGGCATTTGTACACAACCACTAGAAACAAACTCACCTGATTTCAATCAAACTTCCCCCATGAAGCAAAATCTGTGGCTGGTGGTCTTCAAAAAGGGCAAAAACTCAGTTGTTTAGCTACGGTCCGGAAACCTCATTGGGATGATCGCTGGGCAGAGAGGCTGATGTGGATCACTAGTAGCAGCTGCAACAAACAGTGTCTCAGATTTGGTTGGGTTCCCCGGTACTCAGTGGTCCCAACGCTTGGTCACTCTGTCCTCGAAATAAGATGGATCATCCTTAAAAAGGGCCCTACATTGGGTGCCAATTTTAAAACCAAAATCTGGTAACTGTGCTGCAAATAAGATAAGACCAACAGACACAGAGTGAAGTATAAACAACAGAGTTTATTTGCTTTAGGCAGACCTAGGCTCACCACAACCTTAGCTGTGGAGAAGTGAGCAATTTACAGAAAGGAAATAATGTCTTTCATGCTCCCCAGTTTACATGAGTTCTGCTGTCAGTGCTATTTCATTGATGTCATAGATAGTTTACAGCTCCCTGCTACTTATAGGGCCTCATTACGACTTCGGCAGTAGCCATGCCGCTATTGGCAGCATGGCTGTCGCCGAAATCGGGTCCGGGTTCCCAGAACGGGTAATTACCGGGCCATTCCGAGTTTGGAGGGCCCGATAATTCCTGCCTCCAGGAACCCGGGCCCGGACCTTCCCCATTCCCATCTGAGCCCCCATAGGGCTCAATGGGAATGGGAGAGGGTGCAAACAACGGGCCGATTACGAGCAGCCCGTTGTTTGCTCCCTCTTCCCCCCGCGGGACCCGGTAATGACGCCTGGTTTGACCAGGCGTTACTTACCGGGTCTCGCGAGGGGAGCTTGTAATGAGGCAGAATGGGTTTAACGGGTCCGCCTCCTTTAGCGTAGCCCGTTAACCCATTCTGCCTCAGTCGTAATGAGGCCAATAGAGTTTTCTGTGAACACATGCATTTGTTAGTGATTTCATGCTTATACATTCTAACTTTCTGACCTTACAAGAAAACAGACTGTTCTCACTGTAATGAGACATTCCTACCAATATTATCTTTTGCTTTCATGACCAAGGGTTACTTGTCCAGCAGTGTGGTTTGCAGCTTATTTAGGATAACCCTTTCTTGGGACAAACACAACTATTTGTTGGTGCATTTGCGAGACCCACGCAAGTAACAGCTGCAGATGAAAATATCTTATCGCACTTGGTCCGGGCTGTGCAAGACCCAAAGTTGTATAAACAATGAGCTCATTCTTTGCAAAATTTCTGTTTGGCTCAGCACTCTTGTGCGGCAAACATATTCCTTCCAGCTCCAAATAGGAGATCGCAAAGTTAAGTGAGTGCAGTAAACAAAAATGGAGGAGCATAAGGCTAAACCTGAATAAATACATTTTCACAAACAGGAAGGTCCCAATAGGCCTAATGCAATGAACAATGAATACACACGTCAGCAACTGGGTTTTCCAGAAGACATTAATCAAGGGTGTCCTCTTTGGGATCTGAAGTTGGACGAAATAAAGGTGGTCATGTCAAGAATGCTGAACTGTGGGGTAGATAATTGGTTTAAAAGAACAAATGTACTGACAATTTTTGCAAAAATCCCGACATTCGGAACAATTTCATCACTGGATATAGGAATCACTTCCCCATTCTATCACAGTGAAATCATGTTTTAAACTGGAAAATGTAGGAAGGATGGCTCTTAGTATGAACAAGACTTTCATTGCCCATTGATTAAACCGGGGGTGAAATACTAACTGCACTGTGGGGAGGGGTCCGGTTTGAGTGCAGAGCAGGGGCCCCAGAACCAACTCAGGATTTGCAACACATGCACAATGGGGTTGGGGAAAGAAATGACAAAAGTAAACAGGAAGGGCTTTTGAAGATGATGCTGAAACTGGTCTCCTTCACTCTCAGGGGTTCTTACATTTGGTGGAAAATGATGAAGCCTGGGCAACTTTTTAAGAAAGTATTTGCATATTTTTACAGGAAACATGGCTAGTCTCCTGCCCAGTGATAGAGGTCTGTGAAGTCTTTTCCTGGCAGCCAGGGCAGGAGCAACAGGCAGGCCTTCAGGAGGCTTGCTAGCAGCACTTTGTACTGGCCAGGGCTTGTTGGTGAACGCTATCCCCAACACACCATTTGGATTTTTGGCTGTAGAATTATAACCTTTCAATGAAGCTTCTGTTGATGAGCATCTACTGGCATTGGGGTGTGGCAGATTTGGACATTTTCTTGGGTCAAATTCAGGAGACAATAACTGGCTTTAGGGATGTAAATTTGAGGGGTATGGTACTGGCAGTGAGTGATCTTAATTCAAGCTGCCCAGAATCCCTCCCAGGGGACGAGATAGGAGATGTGTCTTTGGACCATATTCCAGCTACCTTTAAGACTTTGTCGGGGTTAAAATGGGCAGCTACAATTAAATCATCGGGCTTGAATATGATCATTTGTGCCGACGGGAAGTTGGATAAAAGGGCACACACCTGGCAAAGGGGAAACAGTACATCAGTCTTAGACTATCTCTTTGTGGATTACAAGCTGCACTAGGCCTGCTCAAACTTAGCAGTGGTCCGCAATAATTGGAGTGACCACAGTATGATCTGCGCAACCTTTGAAATTTGTTGCGCAAATGTAGGGTGCATTATCATTCAGGATCTTATTTTGGTCAATAGGGAAAAATACTGAAATGGACAGCAAGGACAGTGTCCAATTTAAACCTGGGTTTGCAGAGTATTGTTCAATTTACATTGTATGAAAGGAAAATTACCTGTTTCAGAGTGTTGAGTTACCTGGAAACCTTGTAAACATTCCTTGCATGAACATCATTTGAAGGGGAAAAGCAAGTGAAGGAGAGAAATACTGTCTATTTACAGAAATATAATAAGGCACTAGTTCTAAAAAGGCGAGAGCAGAGAAAGGGGTTGAGGTCTATAAAAAACAGCTTAGAATACCTCTCTGAGAAAAAGAGAAAATCCTGAGCATTAAAACAAATGTATAAGAACTACTGTAAAAACCATAAAATGATAATGCTACAGGGCGACATGGAGCATATGCTCAGAATCTTATTAAAAAAAAACACTAGGTCATTTTGGGCCATGGTGAACTCATTAAACCAATCACAGGCACAGTGCCAACTGAACGCCGCTCCAGAATGTGCATGGATTACATGACGAGAATAAAGATCAGGAAGTAGCAGAACCATTTAACTATGTACATGAGTTAGTTCCGGAAAGCATTAGTCGATTGATTAAAAGGGAGAAAACTTCTCAAAAGTAGTATCACTAATGATGTACTGAAGAGAGACCCGAATACCTGGGTGATTGTCCTTTCCTTCATGTTTAAGAGTATCATGGACAGTGGGTTGTTCCCTCAGATATGGAAGTCAGCCTACGTTGTACCAATCTATAAGAGAGGGGACAAATGGGACCCAAAGAACTATAGGCCAATCAATATTTCCTGAAACTAATGAAAAGTAAAACGCTTAAGAGATCCAGAAGCTCAGTTCAAAAAGTGTTGTGTAGTATGATGTGATCTGAACATTGGAGTTTTAATCCAAATTAATATGTTGCCAATTATTTAGGAGAATGTATTTAAATTGGATTTCTTTTAATTTTCAAATTTTTCTAATTTTCTAATTTTATATGTGTTGTTATATTGTGATATTTCAGTTTTTTTTATATGTTTTAAATTAAATTGTAAAAGTTGATTATTTTAACTAAAACAATGAAAGAAAAATATAGGCCAATCTCCCTGTTGCATTTAGAAAGAAAAGTCTTTGCAGGAGTGGTGCTATGTCATCTTGAGGAATGAGCAGGATGAATAGGGAGGCTAGATCACTTCCAAACAAGCTTTTGTAGGGCCACTCAGCCAACATTAGCAGTGCCAAAATCAGGGACTTACAGGAGAGGAAAAGGGGGACACAGAACCTTAACATTTATTTGGCTTCGATAGATCTGTCTGCAGCATTCGACCGGATTGACCGCTGCAAACTATGGGCAAAATTGCAACAATAGGATTTGCCACCAGGGTTATTGAGGTAGCAAGTAGCGCTGCACAAGAGGTTGTTAGCCCTATATGGTAATAAGGCACAATAACCATATACCCAATGACACGTCAGTCGTGAAGTTTGATTTCCAAACAAGTCTGGTTTTATTCAAAGTATTTCAGTCGTCCGACTGGGTATCAACGCCTCACGACGTGTGTTCCCAGACACCGTGAGATGCGAGAGAGAGCGGGCAGCGTTCAAGCAGTCATATATATACATAATACATCATCATTTGTTAATGCGGCACGCCCCGCCCTTATACATGTCATTCAGGCTAGGTTTCAGTAATTGACAGTTTATGACACGTCTACATTTAGTCTAAACATTAGTTATTCTAGCAAAGGCTGCAGAGACACTTTTCCGTTATGAGGACCATGGAGCACTGGTACAGAAAGGATATCTTGTTCTTAGCAGAGAAACATTCCATAGAACATTATCTGTTTGCGTGGCTCATGATCTAAGGGTCAGACAGTTCTGAGGCAGAAATACCATTCTTCGTGAAGGAGCACCGTTAGTTGCATATAATTCATGTTTAACTGCCTTTTACAACAGTGCTTGCAAGTCAAACCGGCACCTGGACTACTGATTAGGCACGGCTTCTGCACAGGCTCAAGGCCTCAGTGAGAGGGAAAACAATGTATTACTGCATGGCTCTACATGCCTGCCTACATTAGTATTTCAGAGTTCAAGCTGTGGCCTCGCACCGTGTGTGACTCTAAAGCATATAATATACTTTGCAAAGCGTTTTACTAAAAAGAAAAAACAAAATGTCCGACATTTACAAAATGGACTCCCTATGGTCACATTCAGGTTTCTTGGTTTGCGAAGTTTGCCACATGATGCGATTGGCTTATGGCCAACATGCTATTCATATCGTTCGGGCTATGTGATTACTTTTACGGTATAACAAGGTACGGAATATTTGTTCATATAAAGAAGCAGGAGACCTCTCGTGTAGAATAAATACTGACATAGGACTGAGCCAGGAATGTGCACTGGCTCCCTGCCTCATTAACCTATATGTTTCAGACATAGGAGAGAAGCTAAAGCCAGCAGCCTTAATATCACCTAAATTGGGACCTTTAAAAAAGCTTGGGTGTCATATGCAGATGATTTCCTGCTATTCCATTGCTCGAGGGTTGGGATTAGGAGGCTCTTGGGTGCCTCCTTGAAATATGCCCAAAAAAATGGATTTACAATAAATCCTGTAAAGACCAAAATCCTTGAGCTGTCGAGAGGCAGGAAACAGGGACAAAGTCAGTGGAAGTGTGAGGAATATCTAGTGGGATGTGTAGAGAGTCTAACATTTTTGGGCTTCTATTTTTCTACAAAAGCCCTTCAGAGGGACATACAACTGCTGCTGCCCTTTAAAGCCAGAGTCTAACAAACCAGTTTGCTTAAGTTGACAAGAGATACAGAAGATTCTCAATAAGGACAGGAATCCAATTTTATGAAGGGAAGGTGGTACCCATGTTGCTATATGCTCTAGAACGTTGGCCAGACAAGAAGACCTGTGGCTGGCTAGACACAATAGAGGGGAAGATATGGTAACAAGTATTAGGGATGCCAAACGGATTCCCCATGGCAGTCATAAGATATGAGCTGGGCCTCCTCTCCCTTAAGGTAAGGGGCCAATAGCAGAGTGTATCTCTATACCAGAATATAGAGTTGTCCAAATTAAATGATGTATATATGGTGGCAAGATTGCCTCTGAAAGGGATACAGGATTACTCCCCTAATTCAGATACGTATTTGGGAAAATTGAGAGTCAACTGTGAAACTGTGCTAAAAGAATTGGGATTCAACATTGAAACTGTGGTAATGAATCCGGCAAAAGTAATGAGGGATTTTTCTATCATAGTTTCATAATGTGGGTATGGTGGAATTTGCTCCCTTTGAAGGAGGTACAGACTAGAAGAGGGTTTATGGATCCATCGGACCCAACTAGTAGGCTTTGTAAGAAAAAGGAGTCAGTAAGCCACCTGTTCATGGAATGCCCGGCTATGCATTGGGAAAGAATATCATACTTTAAAGATGACAGGTGGAAAAGAAAAAATTCAGACCTGAAAGAAGTCTGGAAGTGACTCCTGAAAACTCAGTTAATGTCGGATAGTCTGGCTATAGACACATTTGTGAAATCTTCACATTTTTAAACTCTGAGTTAAGGAGTGTTTAAGATTGAAGTTTGTTTAAAGGCATGAACTTTAATGTTTTATTATGGAAGTGTGATGCTTTCTCTTATAATTTTATACATTGTTGTATTTTGTTTATTGTCTTTTTAATGTTTTTTTGTAAAAAATAAAAAGAGTAAACTCCAACATTGCGTGAGCAGAAAGCGTGTTCAAGGAACAAGCCATCTTGCTATTTCCATGGATACATGTCAATAGATAGAGCACAGAGGACGTTGACATGAGATGTGCATTGTTGTTGTCAAAAGGGGTGTGAATATCCAGTAATATCAGCTTGAGGGGCAGTTGATCTGAATTAGTGCCGAAAGGGCACTTGCACTTAGGGCGATGGATAAACGGATAAGATTAGCAGACGATGGCGGTACCCGACGTGTCATTTCCGCATGTGTTGAAGTGAGAAAAATTTGGGTAAATTGCATTGGACATTTCTTTAAGCATGATTGATGTATGCTCTAAAATACATGTCTGATCGATTGGGCCAATAACATTTCTGACCGAACTACCACTTAAAGAGGAGTCCATACGAGTGGGAGGTCTCATAATAACCAGGGCACTTGAAGAGATGGTCTTTGTCACGGGTTTCTTTGATGGCTTTATTTATATAGGTCTGCTTTTTCATGATGTCCAAGCTAATGTCTGGAATTTCAACACTGCCCCCATTCAGCGATGCATGCAGGGAGTGGACTGCACAATATGCTTGTCATTGGGTTTCATTGGAAAGCAATGACCAAGTCTCATCAGAACATCATATTATTTGCTATACATGTCAAGGCTTCTTTGTCTCTATTATATTGGTGGTAGACAAGCCATTCTTTATAAAACCTTACAATGATTTCTCTCTTTTATGTTCAACATAACCTGAATAACGATCTCATTGCAATTTAAACACTGCCATTTTTCAGTTTCTTCATATATAAATACAGAGGTGCTCCATTCAAAATATTTAATCGGTAAGACTATAACATGACAAGCTTGTTTGCTTTATAAGCGTAGTTGCAATTGCTGTTACAGTTGTAGTCCCTTTCAATAATGCACACTACATTTTCTTATGTGCTTATCAACGTTTCTTGCATATATAATTTCACAATTAAAGTGTTAATGTTCTGTAGTGCATTTTTAATTTTGATTCAAGCAGTCCAAATTTTCCATGTATTCTCCCAAACCAATGTCTACAAGTGTATTCTGAATTTATTCAAATGTCTCAAAGGTTCAATGTTAATGCCACAAAGATCTTAAGGGCTCGATTCATGGAACCTGGTGCAGAAATGGTGCAAAGGCCAAGTGCCGAGAATCTGCCCGAGCCGTGGCACAGATAAAAACTTGTGTGACACGCATCTTCATGGATTTCAAGAGGCATCAGTAGCCATCGCACAAGTAACAGCAAGCTGCAAGAGGAACACTCCCAACACACCTCCACGGACATCAAAAAGCAAGTGAAAGGCCTAACAAGTCCCAAGCCTCTGTGCCATCCCTGGCCCAGCATCCAGGACCCTAGCAAAATTGCACCCTAACACCTTGCAATCTCCAGCTGCACCCCAGAGAAAACGCGTGCCCTCCAACCCATGCCCTGGGTGTAAGCTAGCAAAATCGCTTGCCAACACATCACAATCCCCAGCTGCACCCCAGATAAAATGTGTCCCGTCCCACGCAAGCCCAGGTCGAACCCTAGAGAAATCGCACGCCGACATCTTGCAATCCTCGGCCGCAACCCAGGGAAAACAAGTACCCTCCCACACAAGCCCAGGCCAAAACCCAGCGAAATTGCGCATCAACACCTCGCAATCCCCAGTCGCATCCCCAAAGAAAACGTGTGCCCTTCCACACTAGCCTAGGCCGTACCCCAGCAAAATCACACGTCAACACCTTGCAATCCCTGGTCTCACCCCAGCAAAATCACGTGCCCACTCGTAAGTGTAGGCTACACCCATTTCAAAAACCTGAGTCCCCCCTACACCCTCAGCACCCAGCCTGCCCACATCCGCAACCAGCCTGCCCACATACCCACCGACTGCACATTAACCACTGTAGTACACCCACCACCCCTACGCCCCCTCACCTGGGAAAACCCCACGTAGGCACGCCACTCCAGAAGTGACTGCCCCTGCAGGCAGGACCCTCCAGAAGGGACACCATCCCCCAGCACCCATCACCTGTGGCCACCCCCTGCAGGCAGCCCCCTCCATAAGTAACACCCCCTGCAAGCATCCCCCTCCATAAGTGACATCCCCTGCAGGGAGCCCCCTTCAGAAGTGACATCCCCTGCAGGGAGCACCCTCCTGAAGGGACACCACCCCCTAGCCCCCATCACCTTGACGACCTCATGCATTAAGCACCCTCCAAATGTGACACCCCCTGCAGATATCCCCCTCCAGAGTGGACACCACCCCCAGCACCCATCAACTGTGACAACACACTGCAGGTTGCCCCCCTCCAGAAGGGACACACCCTGCAGGCATTCCCCTCCAGAAGTGACACCCCCTGCAGGCACCCCCCCAGAAGGAGCAGCACCCACAGCAAACATCACCTGTGACAACCCTCTGCAGGCAGCCCCCTCCAGAAGTGACACCCCATGCAGGCAGCCCCCTCCATAAGTGACACCCACTGCAGGCAGCCCCCTCTAGAAGTGACACCCCTGCAGGCAGCCCCCTTCAGAAGGGACATCACCCAACAGCACCCATCACCTGTGACAACCCCCTGCAGGCAGCCCCCTCCAGAAGGGACACCAGACCCCAGCACCAATTACCTGTGAGAACCCCCTGCAGGCAGCCCCCTTCAGAAGTGACACCCCCTGCAGTCAGCCCCCTCCAGAAGGGACACCAACCCCAGCACCCATCACTTGTGACACACCCTGCAGGCAGCTAGCTCGATAAGTGAAACCCCATGCAGGCATCCCTCTCCAGAAGTGACACCCCCTGCAGACAGCCCCCTCCAGAAGGGACACCACCCCCCAGCACCCATCACCTGTGACATCTCCTGCAGGAAGCCCCCTCCATAAGTGATACCCCCTGCAGGCAGCATCCTCCAGAAGTGACACCACCTGCAGGTAGTCCACTCCAGAAGGGACACCACACCCCAGCACCCATCACCTTTTACAACCGCCTGCAGGCCGTATCCTCACAGTGTGACACATCACCACTTTAACAATCATGTGTTGATCACCTAAACCTCAGTAGTGTGACTTCACCATGATTATCATCAGAAACATGCATCCTGCAAATCAAAATAAATGCATTCACCGGAGCTACATCCTAGAGTGCAGCATCTGCTCACACACACTTCCTGGTCTTGAACATCCTCAACATACACATGTGACAAGTGAATGTTAAAGTTTGGTCCTACTGCCCATACGACAATGGCATGTCATCAAACCACAGTGACTGAATGTGTGCCCACAACAGAAGCAAACATACCAACAATGTGTGCTACATCGACAAACAATAGGCAGGTGTGCCAAAGCCTGAGCTGGTTGTAGAAATAAATGCAATTGAACTATCACATTACTGGTCAAGGCAGTCAGAGAGTGCATGAATCACAGAGACTGGTGAAATGTGCAGCCACTGTGGAATATAAAAAAAGTGCCACTACTGTACCCCAGTACAAGAGGTTGACCAACACCTGAGAGAATGAATACTGGGAAACCAGATGCTGGTGAATGTGAATGCACGACATGTGTGTTACAAAGCATTAACAAAGTCATGTGCCATGATGGTGACCATGTAACACTCCCACAGTCAGCCCACCTCCCACCACCCCAACCGCACTGAAGCTAAACACATAGTGATGCAGCACATCTGAAAGGAAATACCATTTGACAGTGTACACCCATCCGTCTAGTTGACACACCACCACCGGACAGCCGCCTGTCGCTCCTGCCCTCGCCAACCATCCCAGCAACATCTATACACAAGCATGTACGCAACTAGATACATGAATTCCAATGGAGAGAAGCACACCTCTAAATAGATGAGCAAACACCCAAAAGAACAGCAAGAAGCAATGAACTGAAGCAAAATAAAAATATATTATCCAAAAGTATTAGCATCATACCTTCTGAAAAATAAAATCAAGGTGTCCATGTACATTATCAAAAAAAGAACAATCACCATGCCTAAACTACTGTATACAAGTTACATGTGAAAGCAATGTTCATAAACTCTGGATGAAAAAAAATGAAACCTACACCTAAATAATTATATACATTAAAACAGTGGAGTAATGTCAAATTGTCTGCTACAAATTAAAAACATTAAAAGGAACCCTACACCTAAAGAACTATGTACATCAAAAAACTGGAGTAATGTCCAAATTATCTGATCCAAACAAACAATAAATAACAGGAAACCTATACCTAAAGAACTATATACACAGGCAGCGGGCTAGTCCATCTTGCAACATCCTCTTTCTAAATCAAAATCTGCTTACTTCTACTCTCCGCCTTCTGCTACTCATCCAGAACAAGACTGCAAGACTTGTCCTTGGCCTCAAACCCAGGGATCATATCCCTCCAGGATTGAAATCTCTGCAATGGCTCCCGGTGGCTGCGAGGATTAAGTTCAACACCCCCTGCATTGATCACAAGGCCTTCTGGGGCATGGGGCCTCAATACCTTCAAATCTCTCTTCCTAAATATGTTCCTTCTCAAGCTCTTCGCTCACCTGCCTCCAACTCCCTCAGGGTCAGTCGCTTCTCCAAGCAATGCCTTGTGGTAGATCTCTTTCTTTGGCTGGGGCCTCCCTCTGGAACAGCCTCCCTTCTTCCCTGAAACTTGAGGAGAACCATCTCTGGTTCCGGAAGCACCTCAAAACCTTCCTCTTTATTTCTGCTTTCTCTCCTCCACTTCCCTACTGAATTCCTGGCTGAAACTGTACTGGTTACCTGACCACCTCTGATCTCGGGTCCAGGTCTCCTCCGCCGCCAGTTACACACCTGCACTGCCTCCCTGGCAACCCCAAACTTGGGGACTTTTTTCTGTATCCCTACAATCCCCCACCAGCACTTGACACGTGATGTCTGCACTTACCATTGCACTTGCCACCAGCTGGCCTACTTCTCTTATTGTTTTAACGTATTCTATTACCACATGTACTGCACTGTCCCCAGCCCTCCCACTCTGCACTTTTTCTCTTCCCCCTTCCCCTGCATTTGCGCAATCTGAATGACAATAGGCCTAGTAGGATTGCTGTCTCTGTCTTCCCTTTGTTCCCCCTTGCTTGCCGCGTCACGCCTTGAAGCACTTGTGTATAGGCACGTTATGAATGCCATATCATATCATATCTCCTCTCCAATGTTGCTCAAACTTTCCACCAGGGCATCATCGAGCACTGCATCCATTTCCCCCAGGTATCCCTACATTGTTTCTTGGAGGGCTTGCAGGGCCTTCAGCATATTCCTCTCCAAACCCTCCGTCTTCCTGGAAGTTGCCTCCAGGATGGTAGCCCGCCTCCTTGCACGACATCCTTGGCCATCATCACTCTCGCCTCCCAAGCCCACTGCCTCTCTGCTCTGATACACTGCCCGTAGCGCATGAACACTGTAAACATCCTTGTCCATAGTTCCACATTTGCATCCTACCTGATGCTGTGTACCTGCCCTCTTCTTATGTTATGCCCTGAGAAAAAGAGCCTCCTCCTTAGAGCTTGATGCTGCCATAGCACCCGGTGTCTGCTTCGTGTGTACACCCTCAGGTCTGATGACATTACCTGGGGGTGTATGGCACGTGCCCTGCTCATGGGTGCCTGCTGTCCTTCCATTGCTGGTATTTCTGTCGATGCCTGGATCGGCGCAGTGACCACCACAGCCGATTGACCCTCGACTCCCAATTCAGGCAGGAATGTTGGCTCCATCAGATGGGGCAATATGGGTGGGACAGGTGCACAGGGGGCCCTGGTGGTATCTGGGCTGGATGTTGCCCCGGAGGACGACTGTGACACGGAGGAGGAAGACGAGGAGGGGGTTGCATTACTGAGCAGCCCACAGAGCACAAACTGGACCTGGAATGTTGCTAGCCAAGTGAGGAGACGCCATACGTCACCATGATGATGTGCAAGGAGTATACGGCAAGCCTGCACTTCATCACGTATCACGCTGGTACGCCTCTCCATACCGAGCTGCAGGGGTGCCACAATGTCCTGAATGGCAAGAGCCGATGGCATTGGGGTGTCAGTATGTGTGGAAACATCTGACACCTGGGCTTGGGTCCGGGTTTAGGCATGCCGGCAGGTGCATACAGCTGCAGTCGTTGGATTGGGGATAGGAATTTGCACAGGCAGTGTAAGCGGGGCCTGCACAGCCTCATGCCCCAGGGACAGGACTGCAATAGTCACACCCATCTCACCACCCCCGCCTGACCCATTGGGCTATGTTTCTACTGCAGCCTCATCCCCCTCCACCCCCACCAACCTGGATGAATCCCAAGCGTCTTCTGCACTGGATGGTCCCTGTATTGCTTACCTGTCCCCCCTGCTGCTGAGGAGTCAACTACCACCTTCGCCCTCTTGGACTTACCCCCCACAGCATTGCCTGATGGTCCCAATGCGGCACCATCCACCTAGCTCCCCAATGATGTGCTGCGATGGGGGCGTGGCTGGGCCTTGCGCCTCTGCCGGGTGGAGGCATCCCTGCTGCCTTGCTCCACAGCACTGCTTCTGTCCTCTTCTTCCGACGCAACTGTGTAAAAGGAGACACAGAACACAAACATCAGTGTACTGCACCAATGTTCACTAGTCAAGGGAACAACCATCATCTCAACCACACACTCACATGCACATGCAATCCACATACATGCACATATATGCTTGTCCATCACAACAGACATTCACATCCACTCTCACAACCAATCAATTGTTCTCATACACATGTCATGCACACACATCAACTGAGAGTCCACAAGCAGTGCAATGAGCAATTCCATCAGAGTCCCATCAACTGCAATCCCGCAACATGACTACATCACACATTGAAATGCACTTGTTGCATCCAGCCATGAGTGATGGCCAGTCACCCATTCCCATCTTGGACACATAGGGCCTCATTACACGGTAGGCGGTATGGGTTTACCGGTACCGCCTTACTACGAGTTCCGTTTGCGGGACCCGACTTTAACGGCTGGTTTTACCAGCTGTTAAAGTAGGGTGCCGCAAAGGGACCTCGGAGCTAATTATGGTACCGCAATTTGCGGTACAGTAATTAGCACCTTCCCCATTCCCATTATGCCCTTTGGGGGCAAAAATGGGAATGGGGAAGAGCCTTGGTGAATGGGGAATTACCGCCCCCACTCACCTTGGAGTAGGGCGGTAATTCCGCCATCCACCAAGGCAGACTCGGTAAAATGCTGGCGGCAACCATGGCGCTAATAGCGCCATGGTTACCGCCTACCGTGTAATGAGGCCCACACACATGAACACCATGCATGCACATGATGTGGCCAACACTACCTCAACTGTTACATAGGCACTTCTCAGACACAAGTAACAAAACACATCCACGTTCTGAAAGGCAGTAGTACAGCAGACAATACAAATTGAGATCTCATCAAAATCACATATGGTTGACTGCACACATGGAAAGCACTGTCTGGGTCATGCATGCAGACATACGTAGCAGAGGCATACTTGCTGTAAGCCCAAGGTGCTCACTCCCAACATGGAGGAACATGCACATGGACTGTGGAGCTTGGCAACTCTTGGATACTGAGCTGATGACTCCAGATGTTGGTGAAACTCGCTGACCTGCATGTGCAGCGATGGGTAAAACTTCTCCAGGACTCGCATGTTGGTGATAGACAGTCGGCACCTGTGCTCCTCTACGGTGGTACCAGCCTAGAGGAAGTCCAGGGGCATTGTGGCGCTGTTATTTGCAGGAACTTAGTTACAGGGGGTACAGGATTGGTAGCAGTCGTTGGCAAATTATGATTGCTACAAACAGATTAGTCATTACAGCTCATGCATCTTTGGTTATTACATTACAGGCAGTTTATTGGCAAACATGGTCCTGCGAGAGACCTTATGTGAAGAGGATGGTTTTCATAGCTTTCCGGAAGGCAATGAGGGAGGGCTCACCTCGGATTGTGGGAGGTAGGGCATTCCAGTGTGATGTTGCTAGATAAGGGAAGCTGGATCCTCCAGCTCTGGCTCTTTTTACTAGTGGCACACAGAGCATGTTGGTATATGGTGACCTGGTTGGCCTTGAGGAGGAGACGGGGTGGATTCTTTGTGAGAGGTAGACCGGGGCGGTGAGGTGGATGCACTTGTGGGCCAGTGTCAACGCTTTGAAGATGATTCTTTCCTTTATTGGTAGCCAATTGGCTAGTTTTCTGGCCTTAGAGATGTGTTCTTTTTTCGTGATACCTTGGGCAGCGCGGAGGGCATTGTTCTGTATGATTTGTAGCCTTTCCAGGTTTTTGTTGGAGGTTCCTAGGAAGAGTACATTGCAGTAATCTAGCCAGTAATCTAGCCTAGCCTTAAGGTCCTCCCAGCGCTTGTGCACATGCTTGAAGGATCGGGATGCCACCCCTTCCACATTGATGGCATCCACAATCCCGGGCCAGATCAGCTGACATCCTTCCTTGCAGCGTTGCATCGATGGTTGGAAGAGGACTTCATAATTGCCCATGACGTGCTCCACCAGGATGTCAACTTCCCAGGCAGGGAAGTTCACAGACCTCTGCCTCGCTGCATGGGGTTGCCACTATGGTTAGATGATGTTGGTGCTGAGATGGCAATGCCTGAGCCAGGTGTGGGTGGGCAAGGTTGTCCTGGGGATGGGCCTTGGAGTGGTAGTAATGCTATGGCATGGTGGGAGTCTTGTGAATCAGTTGAGGTGGTCACAGGGCCAAGGACAAAAGCACTGGCATTGGCTGTACAGCAGGCACTCAAAATGCAGGGCAGGTGGGCAGCAGGCACACACAGTGGGCAGGCAGCAGAAGATGGCTCGGTGGGAGGCAGCTCAGGCAGTAGGAGGCGGATAAAAAGGCTCATAGGCAGGAGCCTGGATCTTCTGTGGCTAACCCGTGGGCAGCCAGAAACAGAGTGAAATTAACACAGACAAGTGAAATCAGAGGAAAGGCCCTCAGAGCGTAACTTACGTGACATGTGCTGCACGCTAGTGTTCAGTACCCCTAAATCAGGATATAGAAGTGTGTAGGAGCAAATCAGATGGTACGTGCAATTGCGATTTGCCTACGTGCATACGCGCCAATACTTTTCTTTTTTCACAGGGTAACAGTGAGTCATGTATGCATTTTTCATAAACTGGGTACCCCTGTGTATCACGTACCTCCATTATTAACATTACAGTAGCTTTCCAGGGTTTGTTTACGCATTTTATGTGTTTCTGGTTGCCACAGCGTATCGCATAACATTTTTCCTTTTTAAAGGAGCTATTGAGGTGTCGCGTACACATATTTTTTAATTTATGGGATGCCTGTGCGTTACGTGTCCCATAATATTTTCACCAGGGGTAATCCTGAACCTTGCTGTACCACATAAGTATGTTTTGCCACAAGTCACTATTCTTGGATCAGCTCCCGCCCCTTCAACCACTACAGGTGGAGCAAAACCATCTGGTAAAGAGGGTTCATACAATTCTTGTTCAATAGGTAGCAGAGGCAATACCGCTGCCGGTGCAGGCAGAATTATGGGGACGGCAACTGTTGGCATGGGTGAAGCTGCATGAGGGGGAACAACAATGGGAGATAGAGGAACAACAACGGGAAGAGGAGGAACAACAATGGGAGGAGGCACATTAGGAGGTGGTGCAGTTGAAACAGTTCTATGTTCATTCAATAATGTATTAATTAACTCGTCTGATGTATGAAAATCCTGAGAGGGATATATCTTTTGCACATCTAGTTGAAAAGCCCTGTCCATACTAATGGATTCTGACTGATTCTGTTGATCATGCAACAATGCTTTCTCTGCATTCGTCATGTGTCTGCATACATGCTTTTCTTTACTTCTAAGTTGCTACATAGCTTCTTTCCTCCAATCTCTAACTGCATCAAATGCTGCAGGCCTAGCCTTTTTTCTCAACAATACAGATTCTAAATGCTCAAGGCGAGCAATTTCAAAACTAACATAAACTGGCCATTGAAGTTCGGAAAAATGTCTGGTCTGTCTGTGCTAAATTTCATTAAATACGATAGCTCCTAGGCCATACTTACAATACATTTAAAAAGCTGGCGACCCTTGGGTGGTGCCGCTTGGACTTGTTTCAAAGATTGTCTTTTCCTGCAGAATAAAACCCTGCAACAGGATGACAATTTCCCAGGCATAGTTACATCGTGGTCTTACCTGGCTTATCAACTGTCCTTATTTTACTTGCTTATATTTGTCTAGCATTTTTTCTTGAGCATAAAGTCAGCTTAGTTTCAAGGAGCGAAAACAAAGATTTCTGCAAGAAGAGCACATTCAACTATTCATCATTCTACTTTGCTGTTTGAACGGAGAAGGCACTCTTGGAACAGATGGTATCTAAATTACTGATTAGTACGGCTTTTGTTTAACTCGAAGGTTTCTCAGTGTAGGACAAACAATCAACTTTAGCAGCTTCAACATTCTTATCTACATTGACATCATAGAAACAAAGTTCATTTTGCTCTGCTGGAGCCAGAAACACAATTCTAAACATGGGGCAGAAAGCAACAGGCAATCAAAATGGCAGATAACACAAAATGATGGCTTAGTCAGCCTGTTTCAGGCTCATTCAATACAATCTATAGTGCAATTACGAATGTGCTTAGGCCAATCATTTACTATCGGGCGGTATTCATGCAAAATATACTTTCACAGTGTGGCACTGTGTGTGTTCACTTGGATTGACTTAGCTTGTGGTGAAACACTACTTCTTAAGGGGGGGCATGTTTCATAGTGGGTGCTTCATGATGGGTATGGTCATGTTCTTCAGATGGATTGCTGGAGCCACTGTTCACTGATTATGCTAACTGTGTATTTGTCATGACCGCAGCCTCCAAGGAGTCAGGTTTAGCCCAACTGCCTCGGAAGCTGGGTCACAACTTCATTTCCAGGCACCCATCGGCTCCCATAGGGGCCTTATGGACCTTGTCCTGGCGCCAGTGGCGCCAGGCTCATAAGGGGATCCAGTCCCGGCACAGGACGCGCCGGGCTCATGATGTAAGGAATGGTGCTTGGGTGGACCTACCTGCTGCAGACCATGCTGCTCACTCACCTGCAGGATGAAATCCTCATCCATCCATGGCTGGAACTACTTTACCTTCTGGGTGTGGCCAGCACCACTCCCTGGGACTGGATACTGGAACTATTCTGGAAGCTGGGACTTCTTACCTGGGCGAGGCTGCTGTGGAAGGAGACACCTAAGCACTCCAGTAAGCTATTTAAACCACGTCCGATCAGAGCAACGTGCTTCGCGTTATTCTGCAATAGCAGCAGGACGCTCACTGTGTCAGCTCCAGAGAATCTTCAACTTCTGCATCTGGGGAAGAGAAATCCGCAATCTTACCTTCTGAAATACCATCTTCGTCTTCAGCAGCATCTGAAAAGGGAAAAGAACACCAGGTTAGCACGAGATAAAAACCAGCGCAGCACTTACCCAGTCCATCGGTGCATCTCAAGCCACGGGCTGCAACTTTCCATTTTTTCTGGCAGCCTGTGGAAGCAAAGACATTGGTTAGTAAACCTCCGTGAAACTTTCCTTACCTGCGCTGCATTCTTCTCGCCTCCGCCGACGCTGCTACTCGCATCTGCAAAACAAAAGGACATCATTAAGAAATACAAAACTCCATCTATACGCACGTGTTTTGGGCAGCGCTCATCTTTCTCACTCCTCGGCGCATTCCTCGACATCCATTTTTCTACCCAGCTGCTTCTGCGACCTGAAAAAGGAAAAGAGACATTAAGAAGTGCTTTTAACTTCGAATTGACATTTTCTACTTACTTGCCTGCAATACCTTCGCCATTCCATCGCTCTCCGGACCTCCATATTCAAGCAACCGCCGTTCGTGCTGCTAACAACGGCCTAGCTCCAAATCTTCATCCTCTGCAACCAAGAGGCTGGACAATTAACCAGTGAAGTAACCGGCTTCGGCGCCCCTGCACAGACGCAGGATGGAGAGCTCCGCTTTCACCTACATAAGGTGAGCACATTTAGCCTACGAACTACTTGGGAGTACCAGGAAGGGGAGGCAGCTTACCCAGTCAGGCTTATACATCCATATTAACCCCTTGCTCTCATAATTGCAGACACCTCACCCTTCAGATCAAGATCTCAGTGAGGAAAGGGCCTTTCCAGGGTGGCATTCGAGGCCTGCGCGTGACCCTAGAAGACTCCGAGAACCCCCAGCCCAGACCTGCGCCTCCGAGGGATTCAGGTGAGCGTTACAGTATTCTAACTGTGTGGAGCTTTCATGTTTGTTTGGGAGTGGGTAGCATGGTCAACTCTTTGTGGCCTGTGGCAGGTGCTGATGCTTGGGTTGATGTGTGTCTCATGGAAGGTTTATCATGTGTAATGAGTGACACTTCATCTTCCAAGCAGGGCTTGTGGGATTATGACTGTATTTGTCACATTTGGCATGTCCAGATTATGGATCAACTATTAAGGTGTGCAGCAGCAGTTTAAAGCCACAAACGCGTTGCTATGTATGAATTTTTGTGGGATGATATGTTGTGTACCAGCACTTTAGGGTTAGTGGTATTTGTGCTTTCTAATGATTTTGCCATGTATGCTGCACCAGGGTGTTTGCAGATTCTAGTGCATTGTGGCTGGTTGCATGGTACTGCTGTATTTGAAGGGAGTCAGTATTTTACCATTGTTATGCTGTGACAATGAAGTCTGCATTGACCATGGTCTGGTGGTTAACAGTGTACCTTTAGCATGATTTTATCGTTGCTTGATGTATCACATTACTTGGTGTTGTCTGCTTATGTCTTCCACTGCGGCTCCCGTGAGTATTCAGTAATTGCCAAGCCATTCACTGTATATTGTGCAACAGCTCCTGCACAGTACCTTTGGAATATGCTTGCATCACATGTTTTGCAAATACACATGACAGACTAAGCCTACTTGTGACAGGCTCTTCAAACACAAAACTCTCCACCTCTGCCCCCCCCAACACTCACCATCACCATTCCTCATTCTCCGCATTCACTCATGTCTCCCCTGAAGTAGTCACCCGAGTTGACAACTCCATGAAGGTGTCATCCCAACTGGGGTGCCGCTGCTCCTACTGTACCATCAATGGCAACACCTCCTCTCTGGCAACTGCTCTTGCTGATCTCTGCAAACACTCCTTTCCTGCTGTTGAGTTTCCAACCTCCATCAAACAGTCACTTGTGCGCACCATCCTTACTATGCCATATGCAGTGCCTTCCTGACCACCAAACTACTGCCACATTTGTTGCAACACCTTCCTGGGGAAACTGCTTGACAGGTTAGCCCTAGCACAAATAAATTGACACCCATGTGGTTGTTGTTGGCGATGTCCATAGACACCAGTGTGGATTGAAACTGTCTGGGGCCACAGACACTGCTCTCCAGGACACACATGAATGAATGGTGGCATCCCTCAAATCATAATCCCCTGCTGTCCTCATCCTCCTTAATATCTCATCTGCTTTTCACACAGTGAGGCATTCCATCCTCCTTTCTTCTACCCTACTTCAGCCTACACCTGTGGCATCACGTAGGTGTCCATTCTTTAGCCATACATCTTTGACATATACATTTCTATTCTGCAACACTGCTTTAACTCATTGCACAACAGATTCATGTGCTATGCTGATGACAAGCTACTCTTCAACAATGTTCCTTCTGACACACTTGCACCCTCATTCACCATGACCACATCTCAGCCTTCCTGGCTTGGTGCACTGCAAATTACCTCACCTTGTGCGCCATTCAAATATTAGAGTGTCCCGATTGGCTCCCATGCAGCCTACTTCTGGCAATGACTCTGTCCTTCCTACTTGGGCTCACTCCCTTCCCCATCATCCCAAGGCAGCAATCTTGGATTCGTCTACGCCTAGCCCCTTCCCTTCATGCCTCTTATTAGTGAGATTGTCAAGAAGTCCGACTTGCAGCTCTTGATGATCAAAGTTACTGTTCCCTTCAACACCATCACACAGAGGCGCAATGTTAAATGTGCTGTTGTACTCTCCAGGCTACAGTACTGCAACATCCTAGTCTGAAGTGTTCCTTAGTCCACTCTGCGGCCCCTACAGCTTACCCATATTAGGTCTGCAAGACTCGTCATTGGACTCAGGGCCAGGGACAAGATGTCTCCTGTAATATTAATGCTTCAGTAGACCAGACACTCAGTACAGATTACATTGTAATCCCTGTGTATCATCCACAGGGCTGTCTGTGTCCCTGTACAGTCTTCAACGCTTTCTGATGAAATACCCCCCTTCTATACTCCTGCATTCCTCTGGTAACTACACCCTGTGTGAGAGGCTCTCTGGTATTGTAAGGGCCAGTCGTGGGTTAATTTCCTATGCGTGATGCCTTCTGTGTAATAGACTCACTCTCCATCTGCGTCGTGAACATGAACTCCTTAAGCTCACATTAATCATCAAGTCCTTTCTCTTCACCACTTCCTTCGGCCACTCTCTCCATGCTATGGATGCATTAGCCTGCCTCATGTCCCTGGCCTTTATGTGTCCTTGGTGACCTGACCCTCCATATGTATAATGTAAAGTACTCTGTTTATACTGAACTTGCTCGCGATCAGCATCACCACGTGACATCACTTCTGTTTGTGTATTCTTTTCTGCCAAGATGTTCTCCATGCACTAATCCAAACATTTTCCCTTCACAACACCAACTGTACACAGGCATGTTGTGAACAGTCAGAATGCATTGTGGCCTTGTCTACCCTCCCAGTTATTGTCATGATTTCTTGGTGGTATTGATTGTATGATTGATCTCTGTTAGTAAATAATTATCTACATTTACCTGTCCCCAACCTGTCGCCCTGTGTGCCCTTGGAAACTTTTGGGGTTATTGGATGAATGCCCAAGCTTACACAACACATGTGTTAATTCATAATGTGCTTTCTTGTCCCTAAACTACGAAGGTGATGGACAGCCTTATCGAGACATTGGTAGTCTTCCGAGTGTGGCCAATGGTTTGGTTGGGTTAAATTCTATGCATATGTGCTGTCTTCACAGTTTCATAAAGCATGGGGAGTGAACTGTGCATTGTGTATGTGACATTGTGTAATGAATGGAGATGTGTTGCATGCACATTTGCTGCATGTCATTGTGTCATTGAGGGAGACATGTAGTGTGGGTGATGTTGTTGGGTGTGAATTTGTGTGTATTGTGTGTTTGAATTGCATGCAGTGTGCAGGTGTTTGTGCATGTGTGTAGGGACACATGTTGATGGCTGTATTGGGACTTGTGCTTGGCATGTATTTCATTTCACCGAGGGGTGCCCATGGCTCTTCAATTAGTTATTGCCATGTATCTGTTACATGGACTACGTTTTATGTTTTTCTTTGTCTGCAGATCCTTACATCAGGTAATGATGGTTATTTCATGTCATGACATTTGAGTGTCAACTGTAGGGCAAGGGGACAGGTAATATCTTCTTTTATATTGATCTTAATGGAATGTTACACATTTGACCACTATGTTAGTTCCTCACATCCACCACTGCAGAAGGTGTCCACTACAGTGGGTATGGTGCACAGGGTTCACGGATCAGGCTATGGCGTGTTTAACCTCCTTTCTTTCTGACCACCCATCCCAGGTGGACCCAAAGCCTTACATTCTTCTATGGCTCTTTCAAAGTTTGGCGTTCTCCAAAAATGTAAGCTATCCCCCTGGTTCTTCTATATGTTCATGGCAGCCTTTACACGTGTGATTAGCACTTACACCTCTGAATTCCCTTGTTATATGGATGACACAGAACTTTCTTTCAGGCTACCCTTATGCGCCTCCTCTTCATCACTCATCTGACTGTCCACGATTCAATCATGGTGTGCTGCAAACAACCTCTGCCTTAACGCTAGCAGGACTGAGATAGTTTGCATTGGGACCCCTGCTCCAGCTTTCCCACTCTCTCTCTTGCCAGACTCCCTTGGCCCTGCAGCCGCACCACCTGCACGGATAATGACCATTGGGGTCATCGTTGCTTCCACTCTCTCATTCTCATGTCACATTTCAGTCATCTCTAGAAAGTTCAACTATCTGTTACACCTCCTCAGGGGTACTGTACCTTTTCACACTTTCCGCCAGCAGGTCACTCTCGCCACAGCCCTGGTTATCTCCAGGCTGGACTACTGCAACTGGCTCTTTCTCACCCTCTATGCTTCGAATCCACAACCTCTATAACTCATGCAGAACATGACCGCAAGAATTATCCTTATCATCAAGACCAGGGACCGCATCCGTCTGGCACTGATATCCCTCCACTGGCTACCCTTGCCCGCAAGTGTCAAATGTAAGTAACTATGCACTGTCCCCAAGGCCTTGTGGTGCCGGGGTAGTTCCTATTTGCAACGAGTCATGGCAAAATACTCTCCCTCCTGAGCCCTCTCCTCATGCACCACCAAACTTCTTCGAGTGAGCCAGTTCTGGAAGAAGATATTTGGAGGAAGATCTTTATCATCAGCAGGGGCCTCCCTCTGGAATAGCCTCCCTGTCGTCCTCTGTATGAAGTCTCATCTCCTTTAGTTCATGTAACTCCTTAGGAGTTTCCTCTTCTACTCTTCCTTCTCTCTTCCTCTTCCCTGCTAACTTATCCCTCTACTCTCTCCCTCCATTTTTCCTTACAGCTTGATGACTGGCTGCTTGATGTACCTCAGGTTCTCACAGGCCCATGGCACTCCCAGCAGTGTTTAGCGCACTTGGCTCAGGGATCTGCACTGGCCACATCATCACTGCACTTAGTGAATGACCCTAGAGAGTTGTATCTCTCTGCACGTACCCCCGCCTACACTGACTGAATGCACTTGGACCACCCAGCAAACTTGTGCCCACCCTTCACCTAACACTCCCTTGTAAAAAGCATTAGGTTTAAACACTGACATAATAGCAGGCGTATACATAACACAAAAGACTTAAATGTGAACAGTACATTAACCAATGTGTGTGGACAGAGATTACTGAGGGGTAATGGATAGGGTTTTTATGGGAGGCGAGATATTCACAAAGAATAGCATATACAGAATCAATACATAAAGAGTGATAGGGAAGGGTAAAAGAGATGAAAAACAACAAAAAATGAAAAGAACAGAAAAAAAACGGGTAAATTGACGTGTCACTGTATCAGTTACAAACAACCAAAAATAACAATAATTTCTCAAAAAATGATGGAATACAGTTTTAGTAGATAACATTAGACAAGGTACAGTAACCAAAAACCAGGTAGCCAAATATTGTGGGTCACATATTAATATATTGATGGGTAGGGCATCTTACACTGCTTTAAACATTTAATTTTGCTCTGCACTTGCACACTGTTGCATACATGTGGACACATTACGTAATAGTCGCTAAATGTTGGTTATTGGTTCATATGAACAGCTTACTGGGATAATGTGTGGTTTTATGGGCCAGATACATAGATGATGTTCTTTTTATTTGTATTGGTACAGCTGAAGAAATAGAGGAATACAGAGGCAGAATGAACAACAACGAGTTGGGAGTGGAATTTACAGGTCAGAACAGAAGCTCAAGTATAAACTTTCTGGATTCAACAATTTATGTTAGGGAAGGCAAACTATACACACAGACCTACTGAAATGCAACTAAGGTCAATTCGACTTTATTTGCCACCAGCTTCCATCACAAGCCTGTGAAATGGAATGTACCCACTGGTGAATTCATTAGAGCCAGAAGAAACTGTAAAGAGGCACATATACTGCATGAGGAATGTGATCTCCTGTCTAACAGATTTAGGGAAAGAGGATACACAACAAACTGCATCCTCGGAGCTAGAAGGAAAACAATGAACATGACCAGAGAACAAACATTGCAACCAAAGATCAAAGAATCAATGCAGACGTACGATAAAGTTAGGTTCATCACGACATGCTGTTTCAACAACCAGGATTTAATTGCTATTCTAAAATGCAACTGGCACCTTTTGAAGTTAGATCCGCACTTATCGAATACATTGAAGAACAACCAAGCTTAATCTTCAGAAAAGCCAAGTCCATTAAAATGAACTTGAATCCGTCATTTCTCCCTGAGATTCCAAGCGCAACCAAGGAAACCTGTCTTCACCATGATCTGACAGGATTTAGGAAATGCGGGACCTGCCCTCTGTGCAATTATGCACACAAGAGCACCACATTTTTCAAAGATGCCAGGGGAACACAAATTTCGATACAGCAGAACATAAATTGCAAATCAAAATATGTAGTGTATGCACTGATATGTGTTTGTCAGCGTATATATATTGGCAGTACTATTCGAGAAACCAGAAAAAGAATACCAGGGCATATCTATGCAATAGGAAATCAAGACGCAGCAAAACCTTTGGCTGCTCACTGGCAACAGACACATCAGATGTACATGAAACATGATCTCAGGTTTATTGGACTTCAAAAAAGGTGAAGGTTGGCAGAAGAGGAGCCAACATAGGAATGTTACTCAGACAAGCAGAGGCACAGCTAATATGTAAATTTAGAACAACGGAATTTGGACTAAATCGGGATAAAGAGATGGTTCATTTTCTGTAAATGTTTATATTGCCAGTCCTTAAGAGGGAAGAACATTGCTCACGCATAATTTATGTCATTTTATGAATATGTGTCTGAAATAGGATGAGAGCAACCAATTGATACTCATGATTGAATTTCTCCCAAATAGGTTCCATTAACACTAGTCACCCTATTTAGAGTCACATGCCATTATGGGATTACCTACTTACGTGAAACCATATATATTTATTCAGTTTGAGATATCATGTGACATAACTCATGCAGGTATGAAGGGTTCAGTCAGCCTAAATCACAGCGTTTATCTAGTATCATCTAACAATATTGAGTAACTGCTATATTCAGGGCAGGTGTTCATTTGCAATATTTCTTAGACATCTCAGGTAATTTTACCCTCTTGATAAGTCATTAAACTCTTAATTAATCCAGGCAGTTTGCCCAGCAGCAAAACCCTGTCACCGCCAATTTCACACAATAATGTCTTTTTCGGCCGGAATACCAGCTGGGAACCAGGCTTGCACTTATTTATGCCTGCCCTATGTATTTAACTTTAGTGTGACACATCTCAATAAGTTCATTAAACTATAATCATTAACCCATAATCAGAAGATTGCTCAATGCACGACCTGTGTTGGGCACTTTATTATGTCCATCACTGATTTCATGTTTTGGATCCCAAAACATGGCCACCAGCCATAGGGGTAGGCGACACAGAAGAGGGACGAACTGGATCGCCATGGCAACCAGTACAAACACACAGGCGTGACCCGCTACCGAACCTTCCAATACTCAAGCTGACGCGAGGGACAAGGACGCTATGCTTTTCAGGTAAGCCCTTGCAGGGGCGGCCTTTCAATTTGTCTGAATCTTTCAGGGTCTGCCAGGGAAGTGTCATTTACACTTTGACTAATCGAGTGGTCTAGACCAAAAGCAATGCAAATTAATTTGTAAGCGCAATATTGCTTGCAACTTTAGTAAAACTGATGTGATTGCGTGTATTTGGTCTTGCCGCTCGGATAGTAACAAGTAACAGTAACTCAGACGCGTGAACACGAGCATACTTTAAGACACCCATCAAACGATACCAGACATGTATCAAATTGTCTATTGCAAATTACTATTTATGATACAGTGTGAACAGAATAGGTCAGTTATGACACAAATACAATAGTGTCAGGATCAATACGAGTTCAGCAACAACTCACTATTAAGGAGTAGTCTCAAATCTCAGACATAAACTTTTTCGTCATGTACCAAAGACATATATAACTATGATTAACAGGTGGGATTTAACCCAGGTGGACACGGAAAAAAGGGAACAACATTCTGCGCATCCACAGACAATGAACAAGACTATCAATGGTAAGAATATGCACATTTTACTTTTTTTTATCAATGTCAATTATCCTAGTAAGCTGTTCATATGAACAAATAACTAACACTTAGGAACTATTACGTAATGTGTCCACATGTATGCGACAGTGTTCACGTGCAGAGCAAAATAAAATGTGTTAAGCCATGTAAGATGCCCTAGCCATCAATATGATATTTACATGTGCCCCAAAATATGTGGCTACCTGGTTTTTGGTTACTGTTTAATTCTAAGAGATGCACAAAAAATGTGCACTTCCAAGTGGACTTTCTCAGGGTGGTTTTGTGGGCACAGGGGATTGGCCCATTGTCATCATTGAATGGCACCTGGAATATAGCGGCCTTGTGTGCACTCCACGGGCGGGGGGTAGTTGAAAAAAGCTGCCACAAGCTGGGTATGTGCAGCTTCTCCACATGCCATTGCCCAGCCATACACAAGCTACGGGCCTGTGGGTGTGGATGGTGTGCCACCACCATGGCCACTGGGACGCCACACTGTGTTGGAACATTATGCAGGACACATGCTGCAACAATGAACCTGCATACTAGTGGTGGTGCATATAGCTACACACCACCAGAGTCCTCAAGGGAGTGGAAACGTGACTTGAGTACTCCGAATGTGCGCTCCACTATGGCCTGAGTTGCAATATGGCCAGTGTTGTATCTTACCTGGGCAAGTGTGATAGGGTTGCAGATTGGCGTCATCATGTAGGTGCTCAGAGGCTAGGCACTGTCCCCAGTAGAGGTGAGAATGTTTGTCATTTCTTGACAGTGTATATTTGTAGGTATGCAACATGCATGCTTGTGGATGGCCATTCCTACTCACCAATGAACCATGTTTTGCCATGTTTCTGAGCCTCCAGGGCCCAGGGGGGACATCCTGCAGATGTAACTGTCACGTGTGCTACCAGGATAGTTGGCATAGACAGAAGTAAAGATGCCCTTGGCATCACACACAACCTGCATGTTGATGGAGTGCTAGTGTTTTCCGTTGCAGTATATATGCTTGGTTGCTCGAGGTGGACGCAGAGCAACATGGGTGCAATCAATGGCACCAAGCACTTTTGGGAAGTGCACCACCACATAAAAATCCTGCCCCACTGCCTGCCTTTCTACAGGTGTTCTGGGCATATATATATGCCGGCGGACAGAGGGACGTGCAGTTATTATGGCCAACAACTGGTGTAGGCAGAGTGACTGAGTGGCCTGTGAAATGCCCCCAACTATGGCGGTGGTCCGCAGGAATGAGCCAGTGGCCAAAAATTAAGTGCACTGAGCACCTTTTGCAAGGGGATCAGTGCTTGGGAGCACAGCGTGGGCGATGTGAGGTCATCTTCCCACTCTGTGACCAGGTGTAAAATGATATGATGGGGGAACATATACCTGGCATAGACCTGGTCGTTAGGCATCCCAAAAAGGGTGGTGCTTGGGTGGAAGATCTGGGTCCTGGCCATCCTCCTTCTCCTACGATGTCCCACGATCAATGCTGTAACACATGGTGCATTCATGGTAGCTGTATACATGCAATTGTTGATCGCACAGGCTTTTTATGCATTGTTTGTGGGTGCGTTGACGTTTACGCCTGCTATCGCGTGGCACAGTTGTTTAGGTATTTTCATGTGTTTTTTCACGCAAGGCCTTCGTGGTGTCGCAGTGATGTGTTGGACTGCCACGGGTTCCGCTCATGTCCCAGGTAAGCGCTGTGCATTGTGTTCCATGTATCGATGAACATTGAATTTTGCACGATATTGCGCGCAAGTCCCCGGTTTTCGATGCAATTTATTCCATGAATCGGGCCCTAAATCTGTCCTTACAGTTGTAGGAAAGTAATCACAATCTGTAAAAATGTCGTAATAGTTTTGAAAGTCAATTTTCATCAGGGCGAGGCAGGCTCTGGTTTGGTGCTGAATATTTTGATGATGTAAACGAACACTTCCCCTAAAGTATCTCAATTTCAGAGCCACCGGATATGATGCTGGACCAAAGACAGCATGACTGTATGCTGTTTTACCATACAGATGTCCAGTAACTGAAATCACACATCCATTTGCCAGGAGATACAAGTGATGAGCTGGCAGCACAGGTCTGGTAAGCTTGGAGTTTATTGGAGTCCCATGACTCTTTGTTCAATTATTTGTGTTGTTTTAGGCAGATATTAATTTGTAAATTAGTGTCAGGACCCTCTATTTGCCCTAGCCAGCCGCCAGCAGTGCATTCTGTGCTGCTGGGGCAATATATTTTTTGGGGGTTTGTGATCATGAGCCTATTGCATAATAAGTGAAATATGTGAAGAAAAGTGGCATATTTAAAAGGATATTTGTCCTAGTGATCCCATCAAAACTCTATTCTAAGGAGTGGCAAACATTCAGTGCCTCATTCCCTAAATAACATTTCTCTGGGACGTTAGGGAACACCATCATTACCTCAGAGAATGTTCACTCTTATCTTTCTTTTTTTTTAGTGTGCAGCCATGGGAAGTTTGCCAACATATTTTATTTTAGGTGTTGGTGCAACTGAGGAATGAGGGGAGCTGTGTGGGTGAGAACAGGAAGCAAGATTTAAGAAATTAGAAAAAAACTGGTAAAAAAATCTGCAATTTAAAACAGTATTTTCACACTGTATGGGAAAAACAGATATGCGATTGAGACAGTTGTGAGGGGGAGTTCAAGCAACAATCCAATACTTCAATATACGATCAACAAAGGTGGATTCATAGAATGTATTTTCATTATCTTGACAGAGGACCACTTTCTACAACACATATCAAACACAAACAACCATATTATCTCTCATTACCCGAATAATGAGTAATGCATTTCCATAGAGATAAGTGTTTGATCCTACGATAAGAAGAAAAAAAAACACTTTTTGTATGGTAGGTAACATATCTTAAAATATCTCCTTCAACAAATTCGTAATTCTCATTTACTTTGAAGATAAGACACTTTCAGGAAAGCTATAGCACTTCTGTAACTTTACTAATGCTGACTGACTCGGTGCTAAAATGACTAGGCTGTCATTTTTAATTAGCTTTATGTTCTCCTCAAAGGGTAATTAGCGTACTTTTTATCAAGATTTCGTGATTGCAAATGACAAGGGTGCCATGGTTTCATATTTTTATAGAATTCCCAGATCTGCTTAACTGCATGTCTTCCAGGTCCCCGAGGACTCTGTGTGTGCAGTAAGGCCTGCAGGATGAAAACTGTTTGAGAAAACACATTTTCAACCAGAGATATCGGCAAACACAGGCAACCCACTTTCTTCCTGTTCTTTATTTAGTACAACAAATAGAAAGAAATGCCAATTTAAATTGCTTCAGACAGCTAGCTATCAGTGACTTCAAATGGGAAATGTCATCAGCATAAGATGGACTGCCATACACAGCAAGTGGCAAGACAAAAGACACACATCGGAAAAGTGAGCATAATATCACATTCTATCCGGCAATGGACGAATAAAGACCGGTGTATATGCTTACTTCAGCATGCCGTGCCAAATACAAGCTAAATGCCTTTCTTGTGCATAGACTACTTTTGCACCGACTACACACACTGCTCAGGAAGTGGAACAGGAAGCCCTGGACACGTTCGTTTTACTTGTATTCCAAGAAATACATTTGGCTGGCTATTTGATATAGAAAAAAATACCCTCTTGATTGAAAACTGCATTATTCTTATTGTGATATCCCCAGACAGCGAACACGGGGCATGTTGTTGTTGCAAGTTGTGTGTGTTGTGTAAGTCTGGACCAGAACAATAATTCCCAATTGGTGTTGTATGTGTAATAGTTACAATGGAAAACAATATGATATTTTATAACAAATTTAAGTAGAAAATTAGCATGGCTTTTTAAAAAAGAAAAATGTCTACCAAATAAGTCACAGCTGCTAAAGAAATACAATAAAGAGTGTGCTATGATATGATATTTATAACGTGCTTCATACCCAGAGGTTTCTAAGCGCAGACCCGGAGATCTCTAAGCGCAGGCCCGGAGATCTCTAAGCGCAGACCCGGAGATCGAACCTGTGTTGCTCTGTGTCGTTTTGCTTCCAAGGTGAGCACGTTGTCCCTGAGCTATCCTCCCAAGACAATGAAACAAAATGATTAAGAACAGTGCAGTATGATGGCTATTTTCAAATCTGTATGTTCCATTAATGAAAGGAAGTGTGGAAATTGTAATATTGATATGATATGATATGATATGGCATTTATAACCTGCCTATACAAAAGTGTTTCAAGAAATGCTGCAGGCTTGGAAGATACACAAGAAGCCAAAGACATTTTGATTAGATGTTCACAAGCATTGCACGTACCACATAATTTTCAATAGGCCTGATTTACAACAGTATTTTACCATGGCACAATCCCATTGAAAAATGCTCTGGAAATCAGACGAAATTATATGATATGATAAGACATTTCTAGCACGCACATACACAAATATTTCAAGGCACAACAAGGCAAGGGAGGGGAGCAGGAAGGACAAGACAACCATCCTACTAGGCAAAGTTACATGGAGATTGCACAAGTGCAGGGGAAAGGGAGAGGGAAAAGTGCAAAGGGAGGGGGAGGAGGAGCAAGTGCAAGACATAGGATCAAACACATAAGAAAGAAAGCTGAAGTTGGGGGGGCTGTAGGGTTACAGATACAGTTACAAGTTCAAGATTGCCAGGAAGCAGTGTTGTAAGAGGATTCAATTCTGCGCTACAGCCAAGTCAACGCCTAGTCTAGAATACTGAATGAAAACCCTTATTGATATATCTTTATGTCCAGTTCATGCGTTCTGGATGACTACCCCTATATAACACCCCTCTGTTGGAATCCCCCTGACCCCACTGAGCCAAGAAGTAGTTCTGTTTTGCAAGTTAAAGGGTTTATTTGATAATTTAAACAATATATATTATATCACGCTTTATAATAAATTAATAATTGGATATCACACTTAATCTGGTATGATAAAGATTAACAACGGAGAATCTGGCACTAGCACACTTCTTGATAACCACTAAGGAGTTGACATGAAATGGATAAGATAGCAACAATACTTTTATGGTTTCAAATGGATGCAATGTGGAATGAAATGCAGTAAATAAAATAACTTGATAGGATTTCAGCAAAGACAATGTAATCACTTTCTTGTACAATTCACCCCCCCCTTTTATGCAATGCAAGGAAATGGAAGGAAGGCACACAGTTCTCAGAAATGCAATTAAATGTGATTCAGTTAACCCAGCAAGCTTAGACTACAGAAGTTGGAAACACAGGCCCAAATGCTTTGATATGTGCTGGCAATGGAGTGAAAATATGTTAAAATGCTTTTAATTCCCTCTAGGAGGTTCAGGGTGAGTGAAATCAAGTTATTATTAGTCCAGGATCACTTTAGCAAGGATCTAGGAGTAATTGGTAGGTTAAACGAATTTTTGGCAAATGGAAGGCAAGCAGCAGCAGATTTTTACACGTGAAGAAATTTGCAAATCGCGGCAAAATTCGCGAATGCGTGTTCCGCGATTGCGGTAAAACTATAAGGGTTAGGGATGTGGTTCTTAGTGCGATTGAAAGCTAAGATTCTAAGCTTTCAGATGAAAGTTACTGCAAGTCTCTAGCACAAACGGTCACGGAGATATGAGCGATTAAATAAAGGTTGTTTTTCAGATTTGAAATTTTAAAGTTCCAAAAGACAAGTGCAGCTTGCAACTAGAAATAACAGGTTTACAAATGACAGTTGACAGTTAGGAGACAGTTCTACTTAGATTAAAATAGGATTGAATTATATTATTTTAACTAAGAGATTGGTTCTGCACAGTTTTCTAGGTACTCACACTATATTCTTGAGTGAAATGGGCCTCGTCATGGATCTGGTCAGGTTTTAAACTGGACTCTGGTCTCTGCACTTCACAGTGATCTGGGCTGGCTCTCTCTGGTTCTGCTAACAGTGGTCTGGATCAGCTCTCTCTCTGGATTCTGAAGATTGAGGGCTTTAAAGTCTGGATCTTTCTGCACAGCTTTCTCTAAAGATTGATGGAGGTAAAGTATGGATTTTCCAGCAGAGCGTCCCGCAGCAAATGGATTTGAAGGTCTCTATCTGTCCTGTCTCTCTGCTTTTATGTGTTTTTAAAATGGGTGTGTGTGAGCAGCATCGCTAGCCAGCCCCTCTCCACTTATCATTGGCCAAGCTTTCATTTCTCCCCTGATTGGGGGAGCTAAGTTGTGTCAGAGTGATGTCATTTTACAGCCTGCAGAAAGTCCACTCCTCCTGTCAACTTACACACAAATCTAGATTTGAACCAAATACATATTTGCAGAGGTACATATTGTTTTAAAATCATATGCACCCCTCACATATCACAGGAGGTATCTCCTGTTCAAACTCTGCTCTTCCTGGGAGCTTGCATTCAGAAATGGCAATATTTTGCACTTTTTAACTGGTTTGCAATTCCGGACATTACCCCAAATTTACACACATGTGCGCAAGGAGTATGGACATTAATTGATGAAGTGTCAGATTTTTCACATGCACACATTTTGAGTAATATCCTCTTTTCCGCTAAAACCTCCCTGAACATGCCACCGGTTCGAAAAACCTCTTAAAATGTGGGCAGAAAAATCACAAGAATTATGGTATCATTTAAATAATTTTCACAAGTCCGTACTATGAGTTATTCATCTTTTTCTAAAACCATATTCTGGCTATAGAGGTGTGTCTTTTCAGGTCACATGGTACAGAAACCAGTCTTTCCAGTTTCTGCCATGCTCAGAGACCCTGCCACTCCCAGCTTCTGCCAAGAGGAAGCTGTTTTACGACATCTGCAATAAAACATTTGCCTGAGTCAGGATAGGGCTTTGTTCAGAGCTCCTGTATTCTGTGGGGCTCCCCTTAATTCAATTATCAGAGAGATGGCATATCCTTAGTGTGGCCAGCAAAAGGCAGATAGGCCTGGGAACACAGCTGTGACTCAAGTTTCACTCCTGATGGGGGTGGCTGGTGGGCAGAATCCAGTTCCTTAAGCCAAGTTTCAGATAAAATGTCACTTTTTGTTCCCCAGTTTCTGCATTCAAATAAAACTAAACATTTTTACATATGCAGCTAGAATGCTGATTCTAAGTTTAAAACTATGACATTTAAACAATTTCAACCTATGTGACACTCAAAAGTAGGTCACTCAGTCAATTTGAACATTTAGATTTTTAGTGTCTTTCAGTCCAAATTTACTTAAACTGCTGAAATCCACAGCTCAGCCAGTCTTGTTATACACCTTCAAGTCACTTCAGAATATAACTTTACATTGGATCCACCTCTCAGTAAGTCTTTCTTTGGCTTGCTTTGGGTTCATTTATTCAGTTTTCTACAAAATCTGGTGATTTTAAAACGCCGGCTTTTGGATAGTGGTGAGTACTGGTACTGCACCCCTTTTTGGGATTTAAGAAAATTAATTCCCAACAGTTATGGGTTTGCTTTTGGCAATCAGCATTGCCATTCCCAATGGTTTCAGACTACTGTGTGGGTAGTCCAATGGTGGTTTTAGGCAGTGTCCTTCTGTGCCCATAACATCGGCAAAAATGGGTGGCAGCCTATTCTTCATGCATTTCCCTGTGCATTTTCTGGGAAGCTCTGGCCATCATGATGTTTTCCATGTCAGTACTGCACAGTTTTGAGGTAGGGCTCGGATGCATGGGTAAATACATCCCACAGTGTGATGTGCAACTGTGAGGGCAGGGACCTGGGCCTATGGTCCAGAGGGTATCCAGAGAACCAATGCACTATCAGATAGGAGATCAGCAGGGAATAAGAAGAGAGAAGGCAGAATCGAAGCGGAAAGTCTTGAAGCTGCTTTCAGAACCAGAGATGGTTCTGCTCAAGTTTCAGAGAGGCAGGGAGACTGTTCCAAAGAGAGGTGCCAGCCAAAGAGAGAGATCTGCCCCCAACTCATTGCTTGCTTGCTCGAGGAGTTGGAGGTGGAGGAGTGAAGAGCTTGAGTAGGAAGATACTTCCATAGAGAAAGTTGGAGATATGCTGGTCCCAGGCCCCAGAAGGCCTTGTGGACAATGCAAAGGGTCTTGAACTTGATCCTTGCAGCCACTGGTAGCGAATGGAGATATTTCAGTGCTGGAGAGATACAATCCATGGGCTTGAAGTTAAGGACAAGTCTCGCAGTCCTGTTCTGGATGAGTTGCAGAGGACAGAGAGTGGAGGCAGGCAGATTTAAAAAGAGGTTGTTGCAGCAGAGAAGCCTACCGAGAACCACAGCTCTAGAGAAAGTGAGCTTCTGGGGGAAGGAGTGGAAAGGAAAATACCTCTGAGGAGAAGCAGTTGGTAGTTTGACTTCTTAGAGACATCGGAAATGTGAAGAGCGAAGGAGAGTGGAGAGTCGAAGATAACCCACAGGTTCTTAGCCCTGCGGGTGGGAGCAGGAAATGGGCCTAGCAAGGCAGGCCAGAGAGTGGTGGGAAAGAGAGGTGGAGGTGTGCCGATGAGTAGAATCTCCATTTTACTGGCATTCAGGCAGAGATCATTGGCGGCACACCACTCATGGATTGCAGACAGCCAATCCAGGATGAGGGAAGGAGAAGAGGTGGCAGAAGGGAGCCTGAAAGCGAGCTGGGTGTCATCGGCATAGCACTGGAAGTTGGAGCAGAGAGCAGCAATGCGGTGGGGTAGAGGTGCCAAGTATAGATTGGACAACCAGGCAGAAAGGTTAGACCACTGGGGAACTCCACAGGTGGAGAGAGAGATAGAGGAGAGGAAGGACCCAAGTTGGACCTGGGAGGGTTGGTCCGAGAGGAAAGAAGTCAGCCAGAGCCTGATCATTGATACTGTAAGGATATTTGGTGTGTTACAGCACAGAGTACAGCACTACTGCACAGGTAGCATTTTTTCTGCAGCACCACTACATGGGTGTGGTGCATTGCTATATGTGTTGCCAGAGTAACATGGACATATAAGTAAAGACAGGCTATTCAGTCAAACACGATGTTTACATAAAAGATGCAAATCCATTTTTACAGTTAAAAGCACACATCTGCACATTCAAAATGCACACTATTTTTCACCTGAAATGCCTATGTTGCAAGAGACACATTTGAAAATGAATAACTAACCTTATAAACAACTAACCTGACTAATAAAACTTCTTTTAACATAAACCACTAATAAAAATGTGTCTCCATTGCAGAATTAGGCCTACTCTGAAAGTGAACTTTTAAACACACATTCATTTTTTTTTTCTCTGCTGCTCTGTCCACATAACTACAGGAAGCAAAGAGCTCGAAGGAACAGGAAATCAGTTTGTTACAATTGCCACTGTAGAAATGAGCCATTGTGTAGTGAGGGAGGAGATGACATGATTGATTCTGATTGGAGCAGCGTCATAGCAAGTATCATGCTAGAGCCTGTGATTAGAAATTTGCTGGGGAAGCTTGAGAAGAGGGGGAAGGCAATCGAGATCTTGCAGAGCTGGGAGAAGGATCTGTTTCCTGGCTGAGGCATTCCTGCAGCAAAAGCTGAGAGTTCCAGGCAATAACCCCGGTTTGAGAACGACAGACGCTTGTTCTCACTGGGGTTGATTTTTAAGGGAGCCAAATTCAGAAAGAGAATAGCCGAAGAAAACTCATGCTGAACAGATAAGGTAATCATAGAAGCGAGTGGGAGCTGTGCGAAAGTGTGCGAAACTGTTCAGTCAGTGTATTAAAGGGAGTCTCAGTCTCTTATCAGCATATTTAATGTTACCAATTGAATATATTCTCGCAGCTCTCTGTTCATTTTATCACAAACAATGTTGTACCATTTCATTTATTTCTGTAAAAAAAGTTAAACTGTGTTTAAAAGAAATTTCTATAATACAAAAATATCTGAAAACAGATAGCTAGTGTGTATTATTTCTCTCTTTAATTTTGCATGGGAAAAGGTTTAAACGTGGGTAAATTTTTAAACAGTGCAATTGTCATTTTAAAACAGATGTGTGCATGATTATATTCAGTATGGACAGTTGTGAGTGACTGTTTGTAGCATAGCCTGTTGGAGGTACATGAGCCAACGGGAAGAGAGACTCTCTGGACATAGTTCCCTACCGTATATAAGGTAGTGGAAATTACCACAAAAATACCACAATAGCCCATGGTGGCACACAACACTAACACTGAAAATGTGGTATCCCTAAAATGTAGGCCTGAGGTCTCTCTAGTGATCAAGTACAATCTAGATAAAAAAACAAGGGATGTTGGATATTGGGGCCACAAATAAACCAACCACTATACCAACCAACCACGCAAACTACCGCGCACATCATCTAAATAGGTCTGAATTCTGAAATAATGCAATGTATTATTGTCATGTGTGACCCAATATGAATACAGAGAGTGATTATTGCTAAAGGTATTTTGGCGGTAAGAAAATACTGCAAAGCCTCAAATATCCACAAAATACCCAACAATACCCAGGTTATCATGGAGCCTGTTGAGCAGGATGGCATGGTTGACAATGTCAAAGGCAGAAGAGAGATCAAGTAGGATGAGGACAGAGGGGAGATTAAAATAAAGGTTAGAGAACAGGCCTTCACGGATGTTCAGGAAAGCAGTTTCTGTACTTTTGGCTGCTCGGAAGCCAGACTGATGGTCATGGAGACAACCAGATATTCAGTGTTGCGATTAAGCTGGGAGATGGCCAGCTTTTCCAGGAGTTTGCCTTGGAAAGGAGTGATAGAGATTGGGTGATAATTAGCTGGAAGGGAGGGGTTAGCTGAGGGTTTCCTGAGAAGAGGGTGCACCATAGTGCTTCAGGGGGGAGGGAAAGGTTCCAGAGGTGAACGAGTGTTAGAAGAAGTTGGCCAAGGCTGGGGCGAGTCTGTCAATGTGGTCTCTGATGGTTTTGGAAGAACATGGAAGAACCTGTTTTGATAAGCTTTTCATAGATCAGACTTGTCTAGATACCTTGTAAGGGGAGAAGAGAGGAAAGGCAGAGACGTGTGGAGGGGTGGCCACAGGGGGGCCGGAGGAGGAGAGAGTGGAGGCAGAAGCAGGAGAAGCCAAGAGGGTGGACCTGGGTTTTAGAGATGAAGTGAGAGGCCAGGGCCATACAGAGAGACATGGAAGGGACAGGAGAGGTAGACACTATGGCAGGATTGCCTAGCTCCTTGCAGGTTTTAAAGAGTTCAGCTGAGTTGTTAGTTGCCGCAGAAATGCAAGCTTGGATGTGAGCTCTCTTCTTAGCGAGGACAGAGAGTCAGTATTGCCTTTGGAGCAGGCAGCAGTTTGTCAGAGGATGTACAAGATGCCAACCATTTCCTTTCAGCCACCCGCAATATATCTAGACATTGCCTGCAACGTGATTGTTTATCAGAACTCATCAAAGCCAAGCGATGATGGCTGGAAACGAATGAGTCAATGTTTCTTTTATAATCACTGGTAATCCATCTCAGTAGCATTTCATTCATGTGCTCCTTAGCTTGGCCTTGCCTTTACCAAAGCAGAGCTCTAGAAAAGGTAATAAATGAAAACCCCCAAAAAAGACCATTGAAATCCATCACTCACCTGCCTTCTAAAAAGACAATGCTGCAAAGATTCAAGTTAAAGCTAGTACATTTTTCGCATTGATGCAATGAAGATGCAAAGCTGGGCAATTGACACTCCTGGAAGGGTTTTCTCCTTCGCCATATACAACAAATTGCAGTGGGTATGGATACTTTTATCCACACCACCACTGATTACTCTTGGAGGACCTGTGACACTCCTTACCTGAATTTATAAAGACCGGTGTCCCATAATTAAGTAATTATTTAGTACAGAGAATATGGGTTTGTCAACATGGGAGGAAGAGCAACCTGTCCACATCTGAATGGTCCATGCATGCAACTGAAGCAGGAGGTCTAGAAACAACAGGTGACTTATATGGCAACACAATTTATGCACAGTCATAATCTCTCGGTGAGGCACTGTCAAGATTTTCCTGGTGCTCTGGTCTCATGCACTGGGGAGGGAACCGAGAAGAGAGGGGCAGCTGAAGGGCCTATTGAGCGTGTAGAGAAAAGGTCAAAATCAGTATATTGACTTTATTTGTTCTAGGTAGCAGAGAATGTAATTGTATTAACACATCCAAATTAGTAATACCAATCACAAAAAAGTGTCCGTCTTGAAGTGGCAACAGCTGCATACAAATAAGCCCCTGGTGTGTTTATATCTACAGAAGCTATTACACTGATATTTGTCAACTCCAAAGCCAGAAGAATTACCATGCAGGTCTACTTAACTTGGTTAATATTAAAAAAGAATATGAACGTTTGGAGTGATCTCCTTATTAGTAACATATGTCGTACCCATATCTCTTTCATTGGAACACATGAATCTTCTTTTAGTAAAGTATAAAAGACTTCTTGTCTGTTTGTCCCTACTTCAAAATCTGACCCAGCTCTACCAGAAAGCCAGCAATATCAGGGATCAGGGGAGGAGGGTTTCAGGGGGCGGGAAATGAAATACCTTGAATTTAGCACAACCATTGACATCTTACTATCTACAATGTTCCCTAGTGTACCCTCTAACATCAACAGCGCCCGAGTCACTCTGTTTTACACTCCTGACTTCTCATGAAGTCTTAGCAAGTTTATTTACAAATCACATCCATCCCTTCTCCTATGGTGTTGCTAAGACTAACTCACAGCATGGGGCCTCTACATTCTGAAATACATAAAGTAGCCCATCCATCACATTCATCAAACAACACTCGTGATCCTGTCTCTGTCTCTAAATTGTCAGACAGAAGTCAGATATACATGTATGTCTCCAGAAAATCTATCTGCCCTGACTTGGAATGTTGTAATATCAATCTAGTGAAGGCTAGGATTAAAAACTCTACTCAACCTGTAAGCACAAGAAGGGCTTCTTATCATGTTGACTCAAGATATCCAACCTTGAACAAGTAAACCCCACCAACATCCAACTGATCTCTAACCTGCCTTATCTCGCCAAAATCTCAAGTTGTTGCCTTTAAAAAAAACCTATGACATTTATCAAGCATGTCCACTTAATTGATTCCCTGCAAGCAGAGTTCAGGCTATGCAATATTGAATTTAAATTATTGCTTATTTATATATCATTGTGTGCTGGACTCTAGCTTCTGAGTGTTAAATCAGGGATCAAACCAATGTTGCACAGAATCATCCTGTTCGTAAGGCAAGCATTATTTCCATGAGCTCTTCTCTCCTCCATACAAAGAGAGAGATATAATGAGTTATTAGATCCATACACTGTGCACGCTTCACTGACTATACATCCCTGCGTGGATCATATTCAAAATGTCACCTACAAAGCAGTCTCAAGCGGAACACCAACATACTTGGCAGCTAAACTAAACACCTTTGGGGGCTCTCACACCTAAGGTAGCAAAACCATCAAAAGGTTGCCGTCAAAGCTAGCATGTAAAGAGAAGACACAAGAGCAGTCCTTCTCCTGCATTACTCCTGTCCATCAGGAACTCAATCCCAGTAGAGGTACAAAATGCCCTCATCATCCTCCAGTTATGCAAACACTAAACAAGTGACTCTTTCAACAATACCTGCCTAACAATCCCTCTCTCCTCCATTAACAGTGCTACCCAACCTTATAAAATGCCAAGCCAAAATCAGGCACCCTCCTGTTGTAAAGTGTTCAGCTGCTCTCGAGCTAGGTTCGCTGTATAAGCAATACATTTAATACTGGATGGTCTCACTAGGCCTGGACAAAAACCCCAAAGACAGTCTGTTATTATTCTTTACCCCACCTGGTCCCTTTGGCGCAAATGGAAGCGATTGGGATTAAGATATATCCATTGCTCTTCCGAGATGATGCTGGATTGCTCCTTGGTTGTGAATTACCTGCAGCCATCCAGTCCTTTTCAAAATGGCCACCAGCAAACTGCTAAATTGGCCAGAAACACCTGGATGGCTGTATTAGAAGGATCTCTTCAGCCAGCTCTGTGTGTTGCTCCTTCCTTGACTGCAACAATCCTGTAAATTCCAATTGCTTCCATAGCTTTCCTAGATTCTTCTCTCTTATATCTATTTCTCCCATCCCACCTTGCTCTCTGCTTCGTCCCCTTTCTTTTTTTCCATTTTGTCTCGGATTTGCCGTGGGACGTTTGGACCTCGCCCATCCTGTGAATCTGCATCAGGTGCAACACGTTCACCAGTATTGCCTTGAAATTTGTGTGTTATCCCGTGACAATTGCTGATCCTTTTCCCTGTGTTGCAATGCTCGCTTTGTTCTATTGAGTGTTCCATCGCCATTGCTGTAGCCCTGACATTTCTCAGTTGAGGCGCTCTCTCCTTGCTCTCTCCATCACTCGCATGACATTACCTCAGCCCTGCTATTCATTCATTGCGCCACACTCCCTTGGCACAATTCTGCATTTGTTCAACATTGTGGCGGACTCTTCCCTTTTTGAATCACCCATGTTAATGGCGCCATAATATCTGAGCAAACCATTCCTTAGAGTGCTGTGGTGACATTTCCCAGCCGAGCGTCCTCTCCTTACAAAAAGCAGCCTCTGCATTTTGCCCTTTCTTCTTACTTCTTCGTTCTTCATTATTGCTCAGGTTGATTTGTTTGGACTACTGTGGACTTGGAAACATACTCTCAGCTCTTCCCAGCCTGCACACTTGGAGTTCCTCATATCTACAGAAACTCATTTGACATCAGAGTAATCTCCTCTACAGTGCAGACGCCCTGTTCTACGATTGGGTTTTATTCCCCAGTAGTGTTTCTGAGAATCCACACCGGACTCTGTTCCCCACTTGCCCGATACCAGTGTGGAGTGTGGAAGGCTACCCATTTTTCAACAGCGGCAGATTCAACCAAGCACAGGTGAGTGTCCATTGTGTTTCTTTAATAATTACACTTTGTTGTCATAAGAAACTTGCTGTGAGGGGACAATCTTTCAGAGAATATGTGTGCCTAACATACAAGTACCATGGGTTTCTTGTGCAGATGAATTCCAGGCAAACTTGCAGAGGGCTAAAATGTCTATGATCATTATTAATTGTAAAATCATGAGCTGGGGGGTCTAACGATGAATAATGAATTCATTCATCAGGTTTATCTAGCCAATCAGGTGATTTGTCAAATTTGTTTGAGTTTGGACTGTCAAATAAGGCCCCCAAACCACCTAAAGGAAATTTGATCCACTTTTTATGGCCCAGTTCCTTTGTTTGTTTTTAGCCTGGTAGAGTACATTGAGCGATTTTGAAGCTTTAAAGAAGTGTTGATTAGTTTGGAAGGATGTTATATGTTTCGTGTTGGCATTTTGTGAAGTTTCATTTTGCTTAATGCGTCTTTTTAGCCAATGTTTTTTCCTTGTTTTCTTAATGCGTGTCCACTGTGTGATAGTATGGTTCGCTAGACTTCCCAAATAAAAAAGAAAATAATTTTGCCTTCTCCTATTACACTTTTCATATTTTTTGTCCCCTATCCAATTTAAAAAAGCTAAAAGAATGTCCTAACTTAACCTATAAAAACTTAAAAAATCACACTTTTCCAGTGTGCTTACTCTGTATTGGTTGCATACTGTTTTGTATAATGGTGAATTAGTATTACATGTGTATATTATTGAAGGTGTGTAGTGTTTCGATTTAGTAGTAGCTTTAGTAGTAGAAATGTTTGTTCAACTGTTTTTGCGCTTGCTTGTTCATTTGGAGTTGTGCTCTTGTTCATCCAGGAACACTTTTAATGCACTTTTTTTAAGTTCACAGGTAGTTCACATGGTTCTCTGTGTTGCCACTTTCAGAAGTTGTGACCTGCAATTCTGGCAGGGGAATAAGGCTGACAGAGAGTAGGAGGAAGAGTTGCATTTCTCCTCAAAGGAGGTGGAGGATTCCATCATGATAGATGAGGAGTATGGAATATTGTAATCTTTGTTGACACCTGATTGCTTGTCCAGGTCACAACACTTCAATGATTCTCAGAGTCAGTGGGGGTGGTTGAAGCTCTTGAGGATGCCTCAGGAGTGAGAGTGAGGCAGGGCAATCAGAGGAGGCACCAACAGCAAGTAGCACAAAGGCCCGGGCAACATCAACTCTTGCCAACACACCCATATGCAAGGAAGGCAGGGCAGCATATGGAACTCCCCATAGATGCATCGCTCACAGGGCTGTAAGTGGATGCAACCACAGAGGTACGGGAAGCAGGGTCTCATGTGTACATCCTCAATGAGGTAGGGCCAGTGGATGAGCAGGAGAACATGTTTCCTATGTGGGAGAATGGGGCAGATGCAGCAAGCACCCTCTGGAGGAATTTGGGATGTCTCCCTTCTGGGTGGGATGCATAGAGGAGGAAGTGGTTTGCACCCACTCCGGATAGGGTGCAGCTAACAATGAGAAGGTCCATCAGGATGAGTCTCAACAGAAGGATCAGTCTATGCAGGTATGGCAGCATGTTTTGGACCTACCTAAGAGTCAGGAGAAGGTGCGAGTAGAGAAGAAGCCTATTCCTGCTCTTGCCATTATGATGGGGGTCAGAATGAGCATGAAAGGAACCCCAAGGAACAGAGATTGCATATGCCCCTGCACAGTTTACATGGACCTGCAGGATGTGGAATTATTTTGCACTTCTACTAGTGATGACCGTCAGGGCGAGAGCTTTTCTGCATGATGGACATCTGTGAGAGGAGGGTAACGCATTGGTAGAAAGACAGGGACTAGGAATAACCCTAGGAATTACTTTAATAAGGAAACACATAAACCAGTGGCACAAGAGGTGAATGGGTGTATAAGTCCCCTGTCTCAAAAGAAGCTGTTACTTACCTTTCAGCCACAGTCAACCCTCCAGCATCTGTGAGAAGGTATAGGGTCCTAACACATTCAAAAGCCACGGTGTAGAATAGAGTAGGCCCAAACCAACTGCACATATCTGGCCTCCCCAATTGGTGCCATTTACATCAGTAAGTGTGTCCAGTGGCAGACCCTTGTTACTGATGTCCCCCACCCTGAAGAGGATGTTTTGGGTGGTCTGCCACTGGCAGTGCCAGTGTTTGGGTTTTAGGGGTTTTCCTAAAGTCTACCAACAAGTGAGACTCTATAAAACGATCCCTGGGTATACAAACCCCAACTCTTAGTATGCCTGTGCTACTCAAAGGTTTGGTAGAATGGCAGAGCAGCCAGGTTTATCTTATGAGGAGGATGTGAGCTTTAGATAAGTACAATGAACTCAGACAATACATAAACCCAAACAAACTCTCAAACACTTGTAGTTTTTTTTAATAAAAAATACATGTATTTTATATACACAAGGCAAAGTTATATTTAGGTATGTAAATACTAGACTAACCAACACAATAGAAAACTTCAGCAACACGTTTTCAGGTGCGTACAGCAATAGTAGTAGAATGTATTAGTCAAGAACATAGTTCAATGATAAATCAAGTCACTTATTACAGTTACTCAGACAAATGTTCTGTTGAAAGTAAAACAGGTTATTCAGAACTAGCAGCAGCAATATACTACTTAGCAATACGTGTCAATGATTCCAATTCTTTAGCAGTCCTTCCCTAACTATTCAAGAGTTTTTCAGCCAGATGAGGAGGGGTGCAAAGCCATGTGCAGCAGGATACTTCAATTACTTTCAAGTAGGATGATTTAGTTGAATAAAAAGGTTATCAGGGACTTTGTAAAGGACTCCCTATGGGTGCACAAGCTCAAGGTCTGGGCAATGGGTATGGGTGAACACCCAAACATTGCATATAGCACTCCAGTAACACAGGAGTGACAATTTGGCTTGAGGTAAGTACTACCTTGAGCCCCACAGTACCTTAGGAATATTGAAGAAAATGCAGCTGGATTCTTTCCTGTGCAGCAGTGGCAGTTCTGGTCCCCTGTTTCTTGGTTTTGGTGATGAAAGGAGGGGCTCTCGAAGGGATGTTGCAGCAAAGTATTCTTCAGACTCCCACATCTGTCTGCAGTTTTGGCCAGTGGTCATAGTGTACTAAAAGAAGGAGCGGAACTATGTTTCCTGCTGGCCGGCCCCAGCTCCCCACAAACCTCATCACTGTGCCACTCCCATGCACAATCTGAACCCCCAAACAAACACACCTGATGTTTAAGGGAAAGTTCAGTGCAGTGCACTGAAGTGCAAGTCTACTTCTTTGCGTAACTTTTTCCTACTCTTTTATTTTAAAATCGAAGCCATTCCGGAAAGGTTTCATTTTAAAATAAAAATGTAGGAACAGTAAAACTTAATTTTAAAAAGTGCAGGAGCACCACTCCCAACCACTCTGACCCACTTCAACCACTGATTTTGGCAGATTTGTACAAGCTCCAACAGTGAACGGTTGCTGCCCAGTCAATCTGCCTTGATTCTGCAGTACTGCATTCTGGTGAGGGGACTTTGAGAGGGAAGATATTGTCTCTGGAGATCCAACTGGAGCTCAGAAAAGATCTGGGAGGGTTCTTTCACAGGGAGACAATGCACTGCAATTTGGATGGAGGTCCCCAGGTTTTGGAGGTTTGCAGTCCTCGAAGGTCACAGTACATTGGGGGATGGCTTGTTCTACAGCTCATCTGATGGCTAGTTGGTACCACCAGCCAAAGGGAAGGACTCATTCTCTTCGGAGCTGCACTGTTTTTCAGAAACCGCAGACGAGACAGCAGCGGCCTCTTCATGGAAGGGTCTGCTGGTGTCTCTGGTCATCTTCTGCTTTGGATCTTCTTTTCTCGTGGTCGACTTGCCTTCTGCCTCAGCAAGCTCACCTTGTATCAGGATTTCCCATTCATTCCTCTGCAAACTCTCCCTGCAGTTTACAGAAAGAGGCGAGTGGCTGTCCAATCGGGACAGCCAGCCCCCCAGTGAGAACTGGTTCCATTCAGGTACATCAGCATACAATGAAAAGCAGAGTTTACAGATCCTCCCATGCTTCCTGTCCTCACAGACACACAGGAGCCTCAGCTGGCTACACAAAGGGTTCCCACCGAAGATAAAACCCACATCAAGACCTGCCCCTCTCAGGATGGCAAAAGGAGGGTGAAGAAAGAACAATGACATACAAAATGGCAAAACAAGAATGGGGCCACCATGTTGGAACATAGGTGACCCTTCTGTGCACAACTGCAGCTGTGAATACAGCCTGCAGTGGACAATTGTACACAGCTCAGTAGAACATGTCGACTGCCACCAGCCATAACTATGGGGTTGTTACAGTAACTAAAAAGTTACAGGAGCAGAGAGAAGGGGGATACTAGGTATTCCCTCAGCACTTCACATAAGGTGGTGCATGCTGATCTCTCAAAAGGAAATGTTACGAAGGATAACAACTATCCCCCTATCTTTAAGAACAGTCGTTTTCAAGGAAAATAAAATATTATAAAAAGGAGGACCCAAAGGTCTCCCAGCAGCACTGTACATGACATGGGTGCTGTATGCTGCAAAAGTGAAACACAGGTGTCTTTAAAATGTATGGAGGAAAGCAAGACGTCTTAAAATTAAATAAAACATATAGAACAGGGTTCCCAAGATAGGAGCAGTAAAGATTGAATGAAGGGACAGAGGATTCATTCAGGTGAAAAAGAAAAAGGTCCAGAAATCCAACAAAAAGTGTTGGGTCTCACTAAGAGGGGATAACGCATAAAATGGATAAGTCTCCCTAACACTCTTCCCTCACCCCCCAGATTGAGGGACAGGAAGATCTAATCCACTCCTGGATGTATCACTAGTCCCAGTCAGTCATATTTTCTGGAGAGACCATCAGCAGTCTTATGTTGGGTACCTGATCCATGCTCTATGGTGAAGTCAAAGCCTTGAAGGCTAATGGACCACCAGAGCAACTTTGGATTTTCCCCATTCATCTGCATTAACCATCTCAAGGGTTGGTGGTCTATATTCATGTGGCTCAAAACTGTTCCAATTCCTTTATTGATGCATTGGTCTGCACTAAGATGGCCTGCATGTAATCTGGAGCTCACAGCACTGGACCTTTACAGAGGGCATCTTTCAGCCCTTGAAATGCTTTCTCCCAGTCTTCATTCCACTCAACCCTCTTGGGGTACTTAGAAGAAAACACAGTATTTAAAGGAGAAGTTATGGTCCCATAGTTCTCTATGACAATTCTATTGTAGCCTGTGACCTCTAAGACCTTTAAGAAGTCACTCACTTGTGTTTGAGACGTAGGGATGGCACAGTATTGTACGGCGTGTACTTTTCTACTTAAGGGCTTGATCTTACCTCCTTCTACCTCATGAACAAGGTAGACCACTTTACTCTGTCCAACTTGGCATTTGCTTGCCTTAACCGTCAGATTAGCCTGGGGAGTAGCCTGCATCATGGGCTGAACACTGCTATGTCATCCAAGTGTGCCATGCAGAAGTTCTCTAACCCATTCAGAATATGATTTACCATTCATTGAAAAGTGGCAGGTGTATTTTGCAGACCAAAAGGCATGACCTTAAATTGATACATGCCTTTTGTGATAGAAAAAGCTGTTTTCCCATTGGCTTGGTCAGTCATGGCAATATTCCAATAACCACGTGTCAAGTCAAATGCACTGAGGAATTTAGCTGAACCCAGCTTATCCACCAGTTCATCAGTCCTTGGCAAAGGGTGGACATCAGTTTTGGCAACTGAATCTATGATGACCGTGGTACCTGAATTCAAGGCATTATAGTCCATGAAGAACCTTTGTTCTTTTATTCCTGCGTATTGTACTAACAAACATGGGCTAGCCCAGGGACTAGTGGAGTGTTTGTTCAATAGCTCCAAGGTCAAGCATCTTACTGACCTCTTCCTTGATGTGATTCCTCACATGATCTAACAGCCTGTAGTCCCCGCTTTTCACAGGACACTATCACCCGTGTCAAAGTGATGCTGACCCCAAGGGGTCAAGCCTGGTGTTAGTGAAAACAGAGGGGCAAACTGACTTAACAGAGCCTTGCACTCCTCTTGTTGCTGCAGTGTCAGATTAGAAGACAGTTTTATGCCTTCCATAGATACATCTGAAGGGTGTCCTTTGAGAAGAGCTGAGGGAGACTCACTCTCCTCTTCTTCTTGATCAGAAGCTAGAATCACAGCTACCATATCTGGTCTAGGGACACATGCCTTCAGCCAGTTGTTGTGGAAGACCCTAGAGGCCTCCTTGGGGTTGTCCAAGTCTACCAAATAATTGACCTCCCCAAGCTTGGCTACAATCTTGAAGGGTCCTGGAAAACTCTTTGTTTTATTGGGACCACAACTAGAACTAGCTGGTCTGAAGTAACCTCTACCATGTTAGCTTTCTGGTCATGTCAATGCTTGACCAGGGCTTGGCCAGCTTTCAATTTTGCCGAAACTTCTGTCATCATGTTTGCCATCCTCTGTCTGAGGCCTAGCACATACTAAGTAGTTTGTACTGGATTTAATGGTGGAGCACTCTCCATCCCTTCCTTAATCAGGGTAAAGGGCCTCTGACTGGCTCACCATAGAGGAGCTCAAAGGGGCTAAAGTCCATTCCAGGTTTAGACACCTCTCTGCAAGCAAAAAGAAGGCATGGCAGCAGAATGTCCTGCTTTCTTCTAAGGAGTAGAGTTAAAGCACCAGTAATGCTTTTAATGGTTCGGTTAAACCTCTCCACCAACCCATTGGTTTGAAGATGATAGGGTGTGGATAATGTATACGTGACTCTATAGGTTTTCCACATGGCTTGCATTTAGTGGGACCCCTGTCGTATGCTACCTCCTTAAGAAAATCTATTCTGTTAGAAATTGCAAGTAGCGCCTTAGCAACTGACGGAGCAGTAACAGTTCTCAGTGGTATGGCCTATGGGTATCTACTGTCATTGTCCACTACAACAAGTATACACCAATTTCCTGAGGAAGTTGGACAGTCTAGGGGATCAATTATGCCAATCCCCACCCTCTCAAAAGGTACTGCAACAATTGGGAGGGGCACCAAGGGTGCCACATTCTTGGTTCCGCTTTTGGGAAGTATGGCAGCTTCTGCAGTGCTTCTCCACTTCTGCACCCATCTTGGTCTAGTAGAAATACAGTGAGAGTCTATCTTTGGTTATTTTTGTAGTCAAATGACCAGCCAGAGGGACCTAATGGGCTAACTGCAGAAATGTTGATCTGATCTCGTGGGGTACCACCAGTCTTCTTAGGTCCCCTGGAGTAGATTCCATAGGCTCAATGTAGAGGAGTCCATCATCCCAGTAGAATCTATGCTTCCCAGGTTCTTGCCCTTCACTCTGGGACTCTGTCTGCTGATGCAGAACTTCAAGAGAGGAACACTCCCTTTGTCCTCTGTCAAAGTCTATCCTGGAGGGTCCACCTTCAGCAATCAAAGGCTTCAGCTCATGGTATCTGATTTTCTAGACAGGGGAATCTCCTCCACTTCTGTTTCAGCTGAAGTTGGGGTCACAGGAGTGACCTGGAATTTGTCTTTAGTAGTGACTCTTTTCTTGGAGGAAGGTTTGGGCTTGAGACCCTTATTTCTTTTTGAGACTCTGGATTTCTCCTTGGTCTCAGTGGGGAGGTCACTCACGGTTGCCTCACTTTTCTGGTAAGCTCACTCTTCTTCTTTGAAGGGGTTTTGGTGTGCTGGAGACTACATGCAGGGCCTTCAAGTAATTTCCCAACAGGCCTCTCCCAGTCACTTCAGACTGAACACTGACAACAATTCATACTGTCATATCATTGCATCAATGGTAGCTGGCATTATGGGACACATTTGGATGGGGCTTGGTGACCATTTTGGGTGCCTTAGCCACATCCTCAGGTTGAAAGAAACTTTCATCCACCACAGTTAGGCTAGGCCCAGTGTCTTGAATGGCAGGGGTGTCCTGCCCTTTGATGAGCACACTGTCTTTATAATAGTCTTTTTGTCTTTATAACTCTTTAGTATTAACAGAGATAGAATTATAGACCTCTATTTACTGCTGTTGCCACGTTCCCAGTGATGGTAAAAAAAACGGGCTTGAACTGCAATGGGTGTTTCAGCCTGATAGTGAAATCTAGCACATGTCATAGGAACTTCTCCTTCCTGGGTGAAGGCTAAGGAGACAGATGGGATCCCTGAAGGTGTATCCCTGCATTTTGGTTCTCCTTTCACATGGTCACCAGACCCACAAACCACACAATTCCCAAAGGTTCCTTGGAATGGGGGTTTCTGGTAACCACCCTCTGGTTTGGCTCCAGAGGTTATGCTAGCCCTATGAGGTTTATGTGAGAATATACCCTTGTGGCCTCTCTAAGACTGCTATTTTGGTGTGTCCCAGTTAATTGCTCAAAACAACAACTGCCTCACTCTTTCAAGAGCCCTCATACTCATTAAACTTGATTACTGCAATGTACTTCTTGAAGGCACTTCAGCTTCCAATATTGCTCAGCTCCAACTCCTCCAAAATAAAATGCTGTGCGTCTCTGCCCCTTGGACCACATCACAACGCATGTATCGACTCCCATTGCCTGTCCATCAAAGCCCAGATTGACTTTAAGACCCTATAGATTTCCCACCGGTGCATCTACAACAAAGCCCGCCTCTACCTGAAGAACACCACCACATGGAAACAACAGAAGCAAATCCTTCGATCCTCCAGCAGCATCCCTCTGTCCACGCCCACCCTTCGGAACTCCTTACCGCCGACCATTAGGAATGAACCTTCCTATTCAACTTTCAAGAGGCTGCTAAAAACGTGGTTATTTCACAAATACGACTAATCGCTCAAGCCGGGCTACAGTATTGAGCAAACCCTACTCTCGGGTGCATACCTTTCCACAGACCGCATCTTTTGGTGCATAACTTTATACTAATGTGCTCTTACTTACTGTGTTGTTTCGTCTCTGAATCTTTTCTGGTTCAAACGACGTGATACCTCTGGGTTTGGGCGTTACAAACATGTTATCAATAAATAAATAATAGCCGACAAAATGACGTATCGCTATTGTTAAAATACGAAGGAGAACATTTGTATTAGCACCCCTGTTAACTGCAAAAGGAATTTCATTGTTCACTTGTGAAAAACCTTATTCTAGTAATTAACTTTGGCGTGCTGTGTGTAACTCCCTAATGACTGGTTGTAATGTACGCATGTGCTCGAGAAAAGTTAACACGCTGTTCATATCACCATACATCATGTGACACAACGTTAGAAGTCGCCACATTCGTGCACCACACACATGTCAGTAGGCAACACCCGCACTATTCTTGTTCTGCGTCATTCACAGCAGCTGGCAGCAGCAGGCAGACTCAGGGCGACAGCTCGAATTGGCGAGCTCCAGTTCAGATGTCGAGTTTTGAAAGGCCATTACACACGAGGACCCGTTTCTTGGAGCATGCTCTTGCTGGCAGCTCGATTTGCAGTTTCTGCCATCCAAGTTGTATACATAGGCCAAGTATGTGGCAAACATTATGGCACCTTTTGACGTGGGAAACGTTGTAACATTTGAAGTGAAAAAATATGTTGCGCATGGAAAAACGTGTCCTTTATTAAAGAGTTACATGTGGAAACGTACCACCGCCGCATTCCCTCTTTTAAAGTAAACACAATTATATATCCTATTCATGTGCACCACTCGATATACCAGCAAGAAAGTGTAAAAAGTAATATTATACGTTATTACTCATTACATATTTTCCAAGCCCGCAATTGGCATGTCAGGAATAGGCAATGAACTGTAGCACGGACACCTAGCCCTCTTTTCAATCTGGCAAGCCTCAATATTTGTTATGCTAGTATGATGAATATTTTTTATTATTCTCGAAGGTTTAAAGCAAGTTGTTTCAATTGGACATATTTCTTAGCAAACATTACCTTCGACCTCATTAATAACAGTACCTGAGAAGGAGCAGCTGTGTTGCAAGGGCGGGGAAGTATTATCACTTTCTCGCAGACCCCTGCATTCAACCCCTTCAGTGACTTTAAAAAAGGACGCGTTTCTCAGGCTTTACCTAAACATAGGACTTGGCAGCGAGGAGAGCCGTGTAATCCTCGGCGAGGGAGCCAGTGGGTGGATTGTATTTCTGTAAACTCTTGCATAAACCGCCCCAGTCTCCTGGTATTTATGTTCTGTAATGTTGGATTCGGCCACAGACCCAGCAAGCGATGCTAGGGCTTGTGTAACATCTTGTTTTATTGCCCTTTTTGAATAGTTTTTTTGTTGTTGTTGCTTTGAATGCAGACCCACAATGCTGTGCCAGTATCCCAGGGCAAAATGTAACAAGTCATTTCTTCAGTCCAGCTTGTATTTTTTTGTGGGGTGTATTTGTTTAAAGGTTTTGGCTGCCAGAGCTCGGACACGTGTTTTACTGAAGGCACTTTGAAGGCAGTGGAGGAAAGGTTTCCTTTCTGAAAGACAACAGCGTAACTGAATGCATGTACTGGTTTGCTGGTGTTTGATTTGAGTGTAGGGATACCGCCAAAGCAGGTTACTCAAATGTTCTGACAAGAAAAGGACATGGTGCCTTTTAGCATTTTAATCTCGGAAATGGTTAATGCCTTAGGCAATTGCACAGATGAAACCTATTACAAGGACTTTCCCAAATGTATGGGGAAATACATATTCGGATAAATTGTGCAGGCCTGGTAGACAGGGTTATGCGCCGTTTACATCCGCATGTTCTGAACTACAACAAGTTCACAAATCTGCTGATTTGGAAGACAAGCAAGGCCCTCATGTGTTCTATGGATGCTTTTGTGGGTGTTACAAATGCAATATTGTACTATGTCCTTAGTATACAAAGCAGACGGTAGTTGATGTTCTCTTTGACATAGAAAAAAGACTAGCTCCTCTCTTCTATTGCATAAGAGAAGATATTATGTTGTCAATAAGTAGCAGAAGAAGGGTTGATATATTGAATGACGAAGCACTTTCCCACAGACAGGCCCTTTCTCCAACATTCCTAGTTTTTTTTTAAACAAACAATAGCAGAAATGTATTGTCAGCATGAGGTGTGCTCATCCAGGACCCACTGAGAGCCCATAATGGCAAAGGCGGGCCTTAAATGATTGAAGAATATTTTCAATGCACTCAGAACTCCGGCCGCTCTAGATTGCAAGTCTAAGAAACGTAGACACGAATTTGGGTACATGCACAGATCAAACATATGGCAAGAACTTTTCAAAACCTATTTGGAACTTTTGGATCAATTGTCAGCAGCCCTGTTGGCACTGCTTTCATCTTCATACGTTGAGAAATACACAAGGTTACCAATCGGTTGCTATTCCAATGCAAGAAAGACTCTATATTTGTATTATGAAGGACACGTTTGCAAGGCCTACTCATTTTTCCACATGTTACCACTTTCAAGGCTGCTCAACACCATCTACTATTTTCAAATAAGGCTTTTGTTCTCGTCATTATTGTAGTTATTCTTGCATTATTTTTAAATTCACCAAATGCTGATCACTTGAAAACGTGTCCATTCAGATAATTTATTTGTGAAATGATTCGGAATGAATCTGTTATTTTACCATATAGACCTCACATGCTCAATAAATGAATGTTTGGCAAGACACTATGCAGGTCATATTTGCCAATATGTGGGAGTCTCTCTACTGTGAATGAAGAATCCCAAATAACTTGGGCTTAGGGGTAGTTCCTCCCTCGTGGTTGAGACCCGGCTTATATGCAAACCCAAGAAATCATAGAATTTCAAAGCAAGGCATATCATAGCAAAAAGAGGATATGGTAGCATAGCACACACACACATTTCAAAAACATGGCATAGTGCTCCATACCAGACAACTAGTAATGACACCAACTATAAAAAAAAACAACAAAGGTAGAAGATTCCCAAAATGATATAAGATTTGTACACACAGACACACACAAAAATATGCACACACACGCGCGCACGCATACATATGCCCTATGCTCTTATATTGACCTTATATTACAAAATAATAATTGTATCTGAAAAATGTAAGATTGTGCCAGTTTGTGTATGCTGTTTGTCAATTTCAGTCATACTTGTAGATGTGTGGGTCTGTTAAGTTTTGTATATACTTTGAAACGGATAGGGAGCATATAGACATGTTTCTGCATTTTTATGTGACGACATTGGGCCTTATTTTGTAATTGCCTAGAGCGTAAACAAAGATCCCGAAGTCAGGTGTAAGGGTGTTATGCTGGTCTTAACGCCTTTGTTCACGCTCATGGCCGTTTTACTGTTTTTTTAGACAATGGGGACAGTAGCACAGGAATTGTGTATCTGCCACTCTTTTCCCACTTCCTTCGAAATCCATTTGTTTTTTTGATGCCTGCATTCATTTTCTTGCTGCTGTGAAATCATTGGATTCCTGTGGAATCCACCTGTTAAGTACACAAGATAATGCAGCGGGATTCCATAGGAATCCATTGTAAACGCTACCTGCCATGCATAAATGGCAGACACTGGAGTGCAAAAGGGGGCTTACCTAATGCACTATGCAGTTCAAATTACGGAAACTTGCCTGTGAGGCATTTTGTGAATATTTATTTTTTTAATAGCTCCATTGCATTTATAATATACATAGTAGCATAGAACCTTTAACAATATCTCTAGAAAAGCAACATTCACATACACAATATATCTTGATAGAAGAATCTCAGATTCAGATTCGGTTAAAGTAAAATACAAAAGATAAAGGAATCATCTCTTTTGGGATGTATAAGGCAGAGCCAAACCTAACACAATCCCTTGCCATGGGACAAACTCCCATTTTTGTTATTTTATACAAAGTTCCGATGTTTTGCAATATGTTTTTGCATGTTTTGGTTAAAAAACCTACAAGTGCCACTTTCACCTTAGGGAACTTCAAGGGAGGGGCAGACATATTTTTAGTGCCCAGGAATTCCAATCGTATTATATAATTTGAGAAGGGTGTTCTCTCCCAACAAACACTGAAACATTCGTTAATTCCCTCCTGGCCAAGCAATATACATAATATCAAGTGAGACTGATGAATTACTGGCTAATTGTGAAAGTAAAAACTGATTATCCCGAGCAAGTTCTGGAGTTACATGTTTTTGGATAACATTTAACTTTTAGGTAGTCAACAGTTTGACTTCAGCACATACATCACACTACAAGAAATGTATGATGACATTCTGAACACAGCAGACCATCGATAACTCACACTCAAGCTGCTTCTAAATCTTTAGCTGTGTATTCTATATTTGGACCACCAGCTGTTACATGAGCTGCACAAATATCCCTATATTGATACCACAAAATGACAAATGAATCCGAAAAGTTCTATCACAGTCAACTTTGTTGTCCAAAAGGAATATACTGTTGAAATAATATACCATTTAGGAGTCCTCTCAAGTTGTCACAGACAGCTAGTGTAAGACAATGGGCCTCATCACGACTTTGGCGGTAACCCTTAAATCCGGCGGTCGCGCTATTACCGCCGGATTTAAGGGTCCTCCAAATCAGGACTTTGGCGAATTTCGCCCCAGCTCTTGGCTGGGGGGAAATCCGCCGAAAATTCGCCTGCCGACGGTAAGAGCGCAAATTTTCCCCATTGAGCCCAATGGGGACTGGGGCATTCCCGAATGGGCTCAATGGGGAATGTGGAATTACATTACTGCTAAACTCGTGATCCGGCGCTATTAGCGCCGGGGAGTTCGGTGGTAGGGCTAATACCGCCAGCGGTAATACCGCCAGCGTTACCGCCAAAGTCGTGATTAGGCCCAATGTCGTGTAACTGATAGCCAATAGTTTGGTGACAAGCGTCCTAGTAGAAGTTGCCATTGCTGTGCAAATGCACATCTCACATTGTGCAGTGGTAAAGCTTGTCTTGCTGGCCACGATATATGGTGGTGTATTTGTCATGTATGTGGCATGAGTGATGCTACTGTTAAACAGTAATACAATGTCTCAACACATGTGTTCATTTCCCAGTCTCAAACCTTGACATTCTATCCGAAGGTAATCAGTGAGGTGCCTCGAATGAGGGCTACATTCATCATCCATGTCTTCACCTCGCTTCTTTACTTGTTAAATTGCCTGATACTCCCGTTGCCAGTGACTTGCAATTCAACTATTGAGTTTGGGGCTGTTAGGGAATGCACTGTGCTATCCTTTTGTCTGTGTTTTGCAAAACTGCTGGTGTATTCTCTCAATCCAGCACAGTTAATCGTCTGTGCTTGTTGTTATGTCTTTACCTCACACTCCGTTTCACTTTCGTCCTTCTTTGCTTTTGCTTTTGTAAGCTTCAGTGCACTATCTGCATTGGTGAATCCATTTGCTAATCTATGTATTTGTATCAGAGGGACAGCCTACCACAGGCAAGCGAGGGTTTAGGCACATTGTTGCGATACTTTGGCATTCCTTTTTTAGCTATCAGTTAAACATGTTCACTGGAGATTGTGCACCACCATTATTGCAGTTTACAATATCCAATACGTGGTATAGCATTTGATAGCTTAATTTGACCTTATCTTTAAATGTTAGTGATGTTGTTTGCTATGATACTGAAGTATGTTGTCATTCATAACATTCAGTGTAGCACTTTGTTGACCAGCGAAACACAGCCTAATTTCAGCACAATCATACTGCTATATTGTTCTATTTGAATCCATGTCCTATTGTGCTCAGAGAAGTAAAATGCAGGATGTAGTTAGAAATGTTTACTCATAGGAATGGTGGTCTCATACTCAAGAAGCACTCTGCATTAAACAAAATACGCAGTGGCCCATGGCAATCAATCGCTTCAGAAGATTGTAGCTAATGTACCATATGCACTTTCATAATTTCTAATACAAGAGCGAGACAAAGTAAAACTCAGCACCTGGATAAACACTACGAGAGGTGTAAAGCAAGGGTGCCCGCTGGCATCTACTCTGTTTAAACTACTGATTGCGGATGTGGGTGTGGTACTGGAGGTAATTCCGGCTTTTGCTCCGAAAATTAACGGGAACAGTATAAACTGGCTGATATGCGCAGACAACATTGCCTTGCTAGACCTAGCCCCAATAGGTCTCCAGAGAAAACTAACTGCCCTTGAAAGTCACATACAGAAACATGGGCTTGAAATTAATGTGAAAAAAACAGAGATCTTTCAGCTATCTGACCTGAAGGGTCAAAGAAGATGAAAGAAAGCCCAAAAGAAATGGATCGAGGGAAATTAGATAATTAGGACCACGTCCCAAGTGACATATTTGGGAGTTCAAATTAGTGCAAGCATTACGGACGAACCAATGGTGAGAAAAATTAAAATTAAGATGCAAAGCACTAGCAGAGCAAGGAGCCGTATTGCACAAAAAATATGGGAAATTTTTTTTTAAGCCCATTGTAAACTTTTATAAGGCCAAAGTTATTCCGGCACTGATACATGGAGCAGAGGCAATGCTCGGATGTCCATTTAGCCTATGGTTTCAATGCGAAAACGTGTTCTGGAAGAGGATCCTCCAAGTGCCCCAAAGTACCCCAAATGGCTGCATAAAGTACGAACTGGGACTCTTATCAATTAATGCAAGAGTACAATGGAATATGTTATCCTTGTACAGAAAGATTATTGAAACAAAAGGCCCACCGCAGTATGAAATATTGAAAGCAGAGGGATCTACTAACGCAAAGGAAGTCTTTGAGATCTGGAAAAAAAACTGTGATAAAGTCCTGGAGCAATTGTCTACAACAAATGAAACACTGAAGAAAAATCCAAAGTAAAGAAAAAATTATGGGGAAATGGACTGGATCGAAACCATTGAACAGCGGGCTAACTATTCATGCATGAAAGACTATGCATTGGGAAATAAGGCCTTAAATGTGATCCTAAAGTATCTGAAACATTTCCCATGCCCGCAGAGAAGGCATATTTTCCTAAAATTTAGGCTGAATTTATTTCATACGACGGAAATTAAAAACAGGAGGAAAATGAAGGGAGAGATGATGGATTCCAACTGCCGACTGTGTAATACCGAGATAGAGACGCTAAAGCATCGAATGACAGTATACCCGAAACTGAGGGATTTAAGAACTAAACTGCTAGGAATGGAGCTTAACAAATTCTCAACATACGGGGTGGAAGGAGAAGACAGGAAACTTACCTTAGCACTAACCTTCTTCTTGGAGGAAGTGGACCTTTTATGAAAAGAGACATAGAAGTATATAGAGGGAGGTGTGAATGGGAAAAAAGAAAAAAAAATCTATCTCCCTGATACAAGAGAGAGGCAAAGTAAAACTCAGGACCTGGAGATTAATGACAGATATAAACATTGCACAACCCTTTAGTCCAAAGACAAACAGGTTCCTTCTCACCCCTCCTACTTTGTCATTGGTTATTCCCAGATATCTTTTCACTTGCCGCTGCTTGTTTTGATCACTGTGTTACTGATGAATACTTAATTGGTGGACTCCCTTCAGCTAAAGGGTGCTTGTAAATACATCATTCAGTGCAATACCCCACCATTGAGAATACTGTAATGTCATGTATTGATGGAAAATATATACACTACTAGTGATTGATTTCTTACAGATAAATATTCCTGTTCTTCTGTCTCCACCACCAAATCCCTACCCCACAATCTCATAGAAGAAACCAGCTGTATGTAATCTAAATATCTTGTTGTATTTTAAAATAATACTTGAAGGAATAAAAGCTGGTCCCCGAAATTGGAATGCTGGGAAATTCACCCACAATATATCACATAAATACAGGCATCTTATCTACTGAAAACAAACATGACCTGCTTGCAGTAGTCTCACTATTGGTTTCAGTCACATGCACAAAAACATCCACACATACAAAACACATATGAATGGTTAATCAATGTAATATTATACTTAGGAATGTAGACTGCGCGGTAACATTCATATTTTGTAAAAATGTTGACTCACACAATCTGTAGTATGAGTTTATCATTGTCTGCCGAAATTCCACCCCTTTCCCCTATATCAACAGGTGGAGCAGTTCTATGAATATAGATGGAAACAAATAAACTACATAGTTTTCCCTGAACACGAAGTCTAGTATTCACATCATGGAATAATACCTGCTTTAACACATTAGCTAAATCAAATCTAAAATGTCGAACATTATCTTTGACAAACAGATTGTGCCTAGATTGGGCATGGATAAAACAAACTATTTGACACTATCAGTGTGGTGTTGAATTGGTTGCAATTGTTTTATTCTATTTGAATGCTTGGGTTCAGTAATTCTGTTCATTTCTGGAATGTAGGACAGCAATGTGTAACTCTCTCACTGTTCTTAAGGAATCAGGGTCACCCTCTTAACACCACAATGTCATGTTATCATCAAAGAAATAACATGTGTTAACTTTTTTGGCTATGGCAGGCACCAATCATACAATTTGTTATTTCACATTTCAATGTGAGATGTCTAAAAATTCCACAGATACTAAGTTGCATGGGAGATAAGACCTACTGAAACATGGTACCTAGCTTTTACTTATTTAAAATTCTATATCACAAAGCAGATACACCTTTTGCTATATTCCCACTATCAGTGACTTAAATTATAAACACAATTCTCCAAAATACCTTTAAATGCTAACTGGGATTTATTCATTAGGACATTTGACCAAACATTGGGACCATTGTTCTCACTTATGTCTTTCAAAGGCCCAGGACAGTTGGGGACATCACCAAGCTTTATGCAACACCACGAGGCACATTCTTCTTTGTATTCTCTCCATCTTCTGCCAAAACACGTCAAAGGTAATTTGGTTCTGTAGTGGTGAAGAGCTCTTCATTCATTATTGTCCATAAACTACTTTCAGTTGCAGTCCCAGTCAGCTTGTCCCCTGTCAGACAGGCTCTCCTTCCTTTCTGCTTTTCCAAAACTCTCTGCTCTTTCGATGTGTGCGAATTAAAATGCCAAGAAAACTCCACCTATGCAGCATCAGTTAACACAGGATTAGGCAGTTTGAGGGGTCATTTAGCTCATCTTGTTCAAGTAAACCAGATCTTGGATTATCCAACTCTTCCTGCGGAATTGTGATTTTAATTTGTCTAATATTAGTCATTGTTTTTTCGAATGGCATATCATTGTCCTCCAATTTCCAGGATACTGATTTGTATTGCTGTGTTGGTTCTCTACACTTGTTTCACTCAATATACAACGGAACAGACCTGGTGTACTCTCCTGCCAGTTACTGTTCCACATAGAATAGTTTATAACGTTTGTTTAAGCTTTTCTTTGCCATTGTATTTCTTTCAGGTCCCGACCCATTTCCTTTGTCTTTCCCTCTGTGGTTTGCTTGGGTCCCTGCCCCCTTAATATTGGCCTTCCTGGACACTTGGTTTACTCTCCTGCCAAGTGCTTACTGATGTGGCATTTGTTTGTGTCCTTATATTTCTTATAGGGTCCTTGCCCCATACATAATCAGCTTCAATTTGTATTGGGTCCCCAACCCTCTTTAAGCTCTCCTTCTTCTGTCCCCATCCCCTCTCATGGACCCAGGTAGCACCTATACCCTGTTTCCGGGTTCCTGCTGCGTGGCGTCCTGCTCGGGCTCTTCCGACTCTATGGGTGAACTTTCCGATCCTCCTCTCTCAGCTCCCGCTCTTGTCCGTGTCCAGCTTTCAGCTTCAGCGAGTCTGTGTGGCTTCACTCCAGGAGGTGTCCAGAGTCTCCCGCCTACTTGGGTTCTCTTCTGACTCTCTTCTTCTGCCGGTTCTTGGCAGAACTCATAGATATGGCAGCTCCGTCCCACCATCATCCCAATCCACAGCTTCTTCCTGTGTCTCTCTGTATGCAGCATTCAAACTTTGCTCTCGTTTCCTGAAGGAACAGGCTTGACAAATGGTGCAGTCCTCCTAATTTTTACTTTGAGAAACCAATGGGTAGTCTCTAGCAACTAGACTGTGTATTCTTGTTTCTATAGGTATTCTTCATTGCTCCATCCTTCCCCTTGTCACAGTACTGAACTAACGTTCATCATAGAGTTCATTATCACTCTTCTTTGTCTCATTATTCTGTGGGACTTAGTTTCCTCAATTCTACACAGATAGATAGAGGTGTGGGGAACCACAGGTTACTAAGTGGGGTCAAAGGAAGGAGCAGACAGGAAGGAGGAGTATACCATTTTCTCCCAAGGCAATTGCCACTGGTCCCATGGAGCGATTCCGCCGCTCATGAGATCCACGTGCTGGGCACCACCCCCAGGGAGTATCTTCAGTAGCAGCCTAACCTCCCAGTCTTATGGGAAGGGGCTTCCACCATGGAAGCAGTGACAATACCCTGGGATTCGTCACAGTACAAACACATTTAGAATCGTTATCATGAAACAGAGGTTACATAATCCAACTGGTGTAACATTTTACAGCAGAATATAAAATGACAGTCAATATGGGTGTTAATCTACTATCCGGAGTTTGTCTCAGTTTACTCTCAAGCAAGATCATTACTATGAATTCCCCTGGATGAATTAACCTGTGTGATTACATCCCAAACAGCCTTTAAAAGTGCAGGACCTGGCGCAATACCACTAGATCTCTTTAAATTAAGCCTTGATTTATGGGCATCCATTCTTACTACCACTTTTAATGTTTTTGGGCTAGGTGTTCGATGCACATAGTGGGTGTAAATCTTTGATAGTACAGATCTTCAAAAAAGAAGATTGGGCTTGTCCAATATCCTCTCACCCAGTCTCTTTGTTGGACTCCACCAATGAAATATTTTGCTGACTATTATATCTAAGATTAGTTAACTGGATTAACACAGAAATATACTGTGGGCTCCCAGGGAAGTTTTAGAGCTGGTATGTGGACACAAGAAAAGATCATAGATGTACATTTAATACATCTTTCTATATAAGACAGTAAAATACCTAGCCATGTATTGTATTGTACCGGCACAGATCCTGTTTAATATTCATAAAATATAGCTTGGACACCTAAAAGTACATACATTGAAAAAGAAAGGCCTGTTAAACCCAAATTCAATGTCAATAATGATTAATGGTATCCATAGCTGGATGCTATATTGCATGTGTGCTGATTAACGCGCTGGCAAATTTTTGAAGAATATGGCCTTCGTTTTCATGCTGCTGCTAGCTCTTACGAGGAGCTGTGAAAAACATAACAGGATGGATAATGGTATGTTGGTGAAAAGCGGTAAGGTTGCTCTGTGCTTATAATCTTCATGCAATCAAAAACAGAGCTGTCTACCACAGCCTTTAACTATTCTCTTAGTTTCAAATACATGAGGTCATAAGAACACTGATACTATTAATGTAAATGACCAAATCTTCATTAGCAATGTTATCGCTCCATTAAAATAATACGTGTGGATATTTGTGAAAAAAACTGGGATCTGTTAATGTTTAGCAGATTTCATAAAGTGGCAATACGATCTCTCCATCCATACAGTGTGAAGCACTTACCTGGTTTCACAGTGGTGCTGCAAGTCAAGTGTGTTCGTGTACCAGCAGTATGTATGCTGGGGGTGTCATGGTAACATCGTTGCTGAGCAGCGAAGACTGACTTCCCTATCTGTTTAAAGTTCACTGCTGGAAACAGTGGATTCCGGAAGCAGAATTAAGTATATTTTTAGATTAGAGATACCTATGCCATTATGCCTCAAGCCATTTAACAAAATGATGTCAGATCATATTGTATTATGATTTTTGATGAATGAAGATCGTTCTATGTTATTTGTTAATTTGTTGGCCTTCTTGACAGGACCCCTTGGTTGCGATGTGCCCGTGCAATCTTTTGGGGGGTCCAACCATTCTTTATGCTGTCAAGAGGCAACTTCAGCAATTCTTATTCCACAATACAAATACTAACTAAATAATTAGCTGCATGACTAATGAACCTTTGTGATCAGGTGTGGTTTTCTACCAACCACAATGACTTTAGCCGAGTATTAAGATTTGGTGGGCAGGAATGTAGTCTAGACACAGACCAGCTTAGAGACACTTCTTGTAGAAACCAGGTAGGCTTTATTTACATATATCCAGTTGCAGAGTTCCTGTTAGTCTTAAGGTATTTACATGACAGTGAGACATAGTACTGACCACCCACCGGCCATCCTCTAGCACACCCAGCTCAGGCCCAACTGACACTCTCAGAACATTCACACAAAGCAACACTCAACAACATTCTACCAAGCTGCCAATCATTCCTAGCACCAACATTTTCACAGCATTCATAGATGGCCAGCAGGGACAGGACAAAATAAGCACGTCACCCCACTTACAAACACACAACCAAACACGCTGAACCTAAGACAGCATCCAGTACTGCAGACACATCTGCGAGTGCTGGGGGAAACATGAGTGGGGAACCACAGGTTGACATTCAAACACAACTAGGATGCACCCCCTTTTGGGTGTAGCGCAAGGATGAACCCTAACAAGCCCACCCATATTCAACTGACACACATACTACAGCTGGTACTGCACAACACATAGTACAGCAAACAAGTGAGGTGCGTAATCCTTCACTTTCCACCACTAGCGAAAACAACTCACACCAAATCAAACTTCGTTGGATAGGACGTGTTGTATGGTGAACTCATTAACCATACAACACGTCCTATCCAGGTGAACACTCAATTACACATCATGCCAATGTACCCTTACACAGTTGACCAACACAACCCAATCATACACTCACTCAATTAACCAACACTGCACCAACACAAGTCAATCATACATTCACACCATTAACCAACTCTCCTCATCCTCTCACTATACACATACACACATAAATGACAAATTCACTGGGTACTCCTAGTAGTACCCTTACCTCGAAATAACTAAACAATATGAAGAATCCTCAAAACAATTCAGCATAATATATATATATATATATATATATATATATATATATATATATATATATATATATATATATTACACAGCCACGGTAGTGGCTGTGTAGTTATGGTTAAGTTGTTAAATCCATAGGAAGAGCACTTTTTGGGCAGCTTATAACTTTGCTCCACCTGGACGAATCCTCACCAAACTTTGCAATAAAAGTATATGGCCCACTTCGATAGTCTTTGAAAATTTTAGTGAGGTTTGGTTCAGGGGGGCAAAGTTATAGGGGGGGTTCCAAATTTTTTTTTTTTCCCATAGACATAATGGGAAAAAATTTTGTGCACGGCTACAGCTCAAACCGCTGGATGGATTTCCACCAAATGTGCGGCAGGCGAGGCGGCTTAGTCTTGAAAGCATGCTTTTGTTAATTTGGTGTAAATATGTCCAGTATTTTTTTTTTAAATGGCCAAAACGTAAGGCAAAAAAATTAGTGATATCTATGTCCGCTCCGCGGACACACTTCCCTGTTTGCGCTGCGGAGAAGACACCGATTGGTTGATCAGCTTGCGTCTTGTCCACATACAGGAACGTGTTCCCCGATTGGCTGGGGTGAACTGTGAGGCTCTTCACATTGTTTCGATGCACCCGCCATCTTGGATCTGCCAACAGCGCGGCGGCGAACAGAGGCAAAATGTAATTTTGGGGAGTTTGTTGGTGTGCAGGAGTTCTTGGGGATGGTTTAGGAGTAAGAGATGGGTCAAATATTGTATTTGTTTATTAGGTGGTAGGTGCCCTTGATGTGTTTGCCATGCCCGCAGTTGTAGCGTCTGTCCGTGGACATAATGAATGCACTATTAGCTATTTTAGTTTAGTATAATGTTCAATTTGGGTTGCAAGTCCAGCATTGATTATAATTACTATCATCTATAAGCAGTCCACATTCCAAAGTCAAAATGTTTGGTAGTATAGGTGTGTTATGCTGCATTGGTTGTGGCCAGGGCCTAGAGTCTTGGGTGCATGGCTGAAGGCCATAGGCCATAGGCCATGCACCAAAGACTCTAGGCCCTGGCCACAACCACAGCAGCATAACACACCCACAGAATACATTATGAAAGGCAACACTATTACACATCCACACATGAGTAAATCAATCTCCCTTAAGCACTCATGCACTTGTGATTCTAGAAATGTGGTATAGGGGCTGAAATGTCCTGTGGACTTTATTACGTGGGAATCACAACCAGGAAAGCAAAGCTCGCTGGACAGAGCATAAGTCCAACATAAGAACCCACAATTTGAAATCTCCTGTCACATCACATTTCTTAGAAGCTATACATACAATAGCGCAGCTCAAATGTGTGATATTGGAACAGATCGCCCAGGGAACGAGAGGTGGTGATGTCACCAGGAAACTACAACAGAGAGACGTCTGGTGGATTGATATGCTAGACTCTATGCAACCGAGAGGAATGGACAGTGAAACTGATCTAATGTGCTTTGTATGATACACAGCACTGTAGTTTCCACATCAGTATGACTATGACCTGAGTTATTGATATTGGTTAGCACTTGTTTTACGTGTACCTATACATTTTAAGGTTGGGTTTGTGGTTTGAATCATGTTAATTTCCACTGTCATTGTGTGTTTCTTTGTGTTTGCTGTATTGATAAATTGGATTACTATGTAGTGTGGTCAGAGTACCACAGCTCTTGAGAAGTATAAAGTGTACTAGGAACGTACTAAATTGTATTCAAATGTTCCCTATCTATCGACATTAGGTGTCATAGGTACCATGGAGACATAATGATTAGGGAATGAGACAAACAGCTATAGCGATGACCAGTGTCGTAATTACCTGATAATTGGAGAGGTTTGGAATATTGTACAACTCCGATACCAGCAGCATTCAGGCACACACAGGAGAGTTTGGACATCTCCCGCCCCCTTATGCTTGTCTGCATTTACCAGATGCGGGAGGAGGGACACTGCATCATCGTTGTGTGATGTGGTTCCCTCTTGCCCGCTTGACCAATATGGAGTATGAATCCAATATCTTGAAGCTAGCAGTACTGTTGGTGCTGCATGGGTTACAGCAGGAATTTGCGGGTATACTTATTGATTGAATTAATTGGGTCCAGCATGGATTTCAACTACGGAGGGATAGGGGATTCCTATAATTTGAGGTCCACCAGCATATCAGCTGGCATTTAGTCACCACAATGCTGAACCTAAATAGCTGTTTAGTTTATATCCCCTGGATAGCCACATGGGGATTTTACATCCACTCGGGTATGTTGCTATGACAACGCCCGTCTGCCTACACCAACATGGCAGGCCCGCAACCTGCTATGCATGCACGGGCGTCGCCTTGACTACCCTATACATCGGCATACATACGCCACTCGGATTGCTATGAGCATACGCACAGACAGCGTTCTAGAGATTCACCATATGCATGTTCGTTTCTTTTCATATCCCAACCGCGAGAGAGAATCGAGGTCATATCTCTATGCACATGAGTATTTACAGAGTCAGGAAGAGAGTTGATTTCCATACGTTATATGTGAATATGGTACTCCAGTAAAGCAACGGGGTTCCTACTAGGCTAGGCACTCGATCACCTATACTCCTGGGCTTTTTTAGCTTGCACCCTAGTTGGCAGTCTCAGCTCATGAATCAGTTTGAGATATTGGCTTGGTCTCACCTGCACTTAGTAATCTGCTATTATTGGCTCAATGGGATCACGTAGAGGTATAAATATCTACCTTTTCTTTACAGCTCACCAACCTTGTATTGGGTCACCTCACTACTTCGATGAGGTGGCGAGGACATTCACTCCTGGCCACGTCTCCCCGTCTAACTTGCTACTACCGCATCCTGCGCAGTACGCACTCCAGAGATTTACAAGCAGATGGAAGGTCAGCTGCTCTTTTATTCCTTGCCTCCCTAGAGTTTTATGGGATATGACATTGGTCACCCTATAAATTTAAAATCTGTGTATTATTCACAGATTCCCAGCAGAAGTCTGTTAGTTGATACACTACTTGGCAGTACCAGCCCTGAAGAAGGATTTTTTTCCGAAACGCGTCGGCAACACTATACAACATCGTGGACACTGCCCCTACATTATACATTGAGTGAGAGGCAAGATTGCAGAATGAACAAGACTGGTCACACATAGACTTAAGATCAGCACATGGTGCTCAAATCATACATCCTGCATGTATTACCTGCTCACTTTGGACCTCTACCTTGTTGCACATTATTGTTTTGTGCTGTTGAGTTTGAAAGGGGCCCCTAGGGGTCCCTCGTGCTATGGAAACAAGGCAATGACCATACACGAAAAGATGCGCCGACACAAGGTTTCAAATTCCCAATGCTAGGGTTTATTGCAAGCAACAGATAGTATCAATTGGCCAATTCTGATCTCACGCCCCACGACGTGAGTTTCCTAGACCTCGAGGGACGCAAGAGAGTGAATTACGTACATCAGTTACATATATACAAAATGCATATCATACAATCAGCAAAGTCATGTTCAACATCCCTCTGTATTAAGCTCCTTTGAACTCGGGATGACGATGGACATATCCGACGAGTATGACGATTATAATGCTCTAGTAACAATGTGCAATTTAGAAAGTGCGGAGGCATCTTTTAGAACACGGTGGTTCTGTTCTTGGAAGCAATCTGTACACGAGGGAAGAGCCACATTCCAAACTTTGCTATCTATGAGGTACTATTCGTGTCCTGGGAGCTGACACGTTCTAAAGGGTTTTGCGAAGGGGGCCATAAGAGAAGCATAATTCAAGCCTTCAACTGTATTATTCTAACATATTCTACCATTATACAAGACTGGCTGGCAGCTGTGAAGTGATTAATTGCCCTGCAGCTTCCTCCCAAGGCTACAGAGAGGGAGCGTGGGCATTCCTCTCTGGGCTACTCATGAGGAGTTTCAGCAAACTCTTCAGTCCCGCGACCTTGTCCTTTCATATTCAGACAACAATTTTAACAGTTGAGCAGAGTAAGCAGAATTCGCAAGAATTGCAAGCTGCAAAGCAGTTTTTAGACAGAAAGCAATGAGCAATGGTTAACAAGCAAAATGGCGATTCTTGCTACATTTAAAATGGCCGCTCGTCGGTCAAGCATAGTAGTTTATATTTCTATAATTTGGTGCATAAGACGGTGGGCCCACGGCCATCAAGTTACATCTATCATTCAAATGAAGGTTATTCATTTTTCCAGATTGACAAGTTATACTGCTGAAATTCATGTCAAGACCGTACGAATTATATCACAACACTTGCATTATATGTATCCAACTGTGGTTGTGTCTTTAACAGCCACTAAATTGTTCTACCACTATATAAAGTTTTCTTTTGATTGAATTTAAAGCAAATGCCTCTAGCAATTATTTTTGTACTACTTTGTTCAATTATATAGGTGGTATCACCTATATAGGTTGAAGCTTTGTTTCTTTTTTATAATTACCTGATGTTATCAACAATTGAATTGTCTTAAAGATTGAATGTAAGTTATTGATTAAACGCGCGGCACAGGAGTGCAAATTGGGACTTTCTGTCAGTATATGACAGATTCTGTTTGTTTTGGTTTTCCGTTCTGTCTTTAGTGGTCTTGAGACTTATTATATTTCCTTTGCACCTGAAATATGTGAACAATATATGTGATGATGAACGTGAATCTTTTTTTAGTACCACAACAAAAAGTTCTATACAAGGTTGTGTCCCTTGACCCACCTCTTTTTCAGTCTATCATATATAAGCAGCCCACATACCAAAGTCAAAATGTTTGGTATTATAGGTGTGTTATGCTACGGTGGTTGTGACCAGGGCCTAGAGTCTTGGGTGCATGGCTGAATGCCGTAGTCTGTAGGCTATTCACCCAAGACTCTAGGCCCTGGCCACAACCACCGCAGCATAACACACCCATAGAATCAAACACCCATCAAATATCCACAATACAAAAGTGTGTGTACTGTTTCATTTGTAGAGTTTGTATGTGAAGTTTTGGTTAGCTTATGCAGTTGAGATTGTAGAGTTTGTAACAAGCAGTGCAGTGTTTCTGAGTTTATTTTTTGGAAACTTACTGGTTGAGTGTTTTGTGGTTGTATGCAGTTTTTTCATGACTGGGTAATTGGACCAGACATATTTTTTCAATCTGTATGATAAATGAAAAGATCATATGTTGGAGCAGGTAGTTTATAATGAGTTATTGCATTGCATAATAGAAATTTCTGTATTTTTTGACCCTCATATTTAGTACTTTATGAGTACTATAGTTCAAACCAGTGTACTGCGCAATTTGCTCAGTGTCTGTGTTTGTTTTCTAAATCATTGGGTCTGTGGGAAGAAAAAAAAACCTTCTATGGTGTGGTACAGTAAATCTCTTTCATTTTTTTACTGTTTATTTCTTGTTTCTTGCTAATCTTCTATCTTTGGCTTTTTGTAGGTTTGTGGGGCATTAGATACCTGTTGGCATATTCTAATTGTTTATTTTGACTTTTATGCTATTGATCTATCTGTCGGGTTGTTGCAGATTTTTGGGGGCAGTTAGATACCTGTTGGTGTATTCTAACTGTGTACTTCTTGTTACATTTTAGTGTTATTTATTTATGTGTTTGCTTGTTGCAGAATCTTGAGGCAGTTAGATACCTGTTGGCATATTCTAACTGTGTACTTCTTGTTACATTTTAGTGGTATTGATTTATCTGTTTGCTTGTTGCAGAATCTTGGGGCAGTTAGATACATGTTAGTGTACTCTAACTGTGCACAGTTTTGAAGTTGAAGTTTTGCTTATGTTCATACACAGATTACGTATTATATTTTGGTTTTAAGAATATTAAGTAAGTGTTTACAAGATTTGCTGGCAATCTCTGCTTTAGAGTAATGGTACTATCATTACATTCAAACGATCCACAATTCTTTTTTATATATGCAGTGTAGTGACCTGCATTGGTTGTGGCTCTTGCGTGGTAGATTATACCTATTGTTGTGAAGGTTTTCTTATCAAGTGATACTTGACCATGTGTGAACCCAGTCAGCTTACAGTGCTGTTGGTACCATCTTCATTGTAACGTAAAAGCATGACTATTACATATTTACTATGTGTCTGTATTTGTAAGGTGGAGCGAATATCTGAATTGCGGGTAGTACATAATATGCCATGGTTTGCATATTGTACAAGTTGCTGAAATGGAATGGATTCAAAGTTAGATATGGATACATACACAACACGTTCATTAGGGACTTCTTCTTGTGCCAGATGGTTGCAGAGAGTGCATGCATGTTTCCACATGTATGAAATCTGAAACATTTCATTTATAGGTATGTTTTTGTTTTCCAGTACTTGTGGTAAGTACATTAGAAATGATTGTGGATCTTCTTGTGAGTTTATGGTGAATTTGACAATTCCAGCACAGTAGTCCAATTCCTGTCTTATTCCATGAACACTGTAAGTGTTGTCAGGATTGTTGGTTGCATTTCTATGAAGGGCTAACATTTGCAAACACAATTGATCTGTACTGTGTAAGTAAATGTTCTCAATAGTTGGTGGCAATTGGAATAGAATATTTATTGCTACATTTGTGTAGCCATTTACAGCAGTTACATTCGAAAATTTGAATGGACCAGATAGTTCTGTGTAGAAGTCATTTGTTTGGAGTTTGTGTTGGTTTTTTGAAGAAGTAGTTGAGTTACTTTGACCACTAGATTCTTGTTTGATTGTGGTACTTGATGAAGTATTCGTTTCTTTTTTTTCTTTAGAGGAATAGTAGTGATATCCTGCATCGTTTCAGTTTGAAGTAGTTTTCTTTTACAACGTTTTGCTTCTTGTGGAACAGGATAGGTTTTTAGATGGGGGTTGTTAAGTGAACGTAGTCTATTGTATTCTACAATGCATGGAATATCAGCATTTACTTTAGTTGCATCAAAGTTGATTAGAAATAGCCCGTCAAGTGTACGTAAGCGTGATAGTTCTACGTAGCTCATGTCTTCTTTAAAGTCTGTGCTGCCACTATCTATTATGGATTTATCTAGGGTAAGACATTGTGATTTGTGAATGGTCACTGTGTATGCTAGAGTTAGTGAAAATTGTTCTCTGTGTACATATATGTCTTTGAAAGGAAGGAAGCGGGCTGTTGAGCGTCCTATCCTTTTAACTTCTGATAGTTTGTCAAAGAGAATATTGACAAATTGAATGTTGTTGTCATGTGGGTATGTTTGAAAGTTAACAACTGTACCAAGTGCTCCATTAATTAGTCCTTGCTCCACTTCAAGGTTACGTTTAAGCATTACTCTACAGTTTAAAGATAATTTTAATATTTTCTCCAAACCAGCTGTGTTCTGGAGAAAGAGTTTTCTAAGGTATTTAGTCTTGTTGTGGCTTGTTGACACATGGGTAGTGTCATACCATGTACGTCCAGTTTGTTTGTGGAGCAAATTTCAATTATTGGTTGCATTTCTTTGTTCAACATTCTTTCATTGAATTTGGAACAGCTTGCAAAAGTTGGCATCAAGGACATACATTTGACATTTTGGCATCAAGGACATACAATTGACATTTGCGTGAGCTAATTGTTGCATCACTTAGGTAGCACATGAGTTATGGCCATAGAGTGTATGGATGTGCCTGGTTTTTAATATTGATTGTCCTTCTTGAGATAGTACACCAACTCTAATACTTTTTAAAATGTTGGCATATGTGAGGTCTGCAGACTTGCGCATGTTTTCAGTTAATTCTCTGTATTGGAAATGTTGACAAAGGTTTACATTTCCTATGCTGCCACGAGTTTTATGGCACAGTTTGTGCCCTAAGGTTTTAAAAATAGGTTCAGCTTTCACTGGTGTCAATTGAAGAAGATCTCCGAAAACAATAATGTGTTTTCCTCCAAAGAGCTGGTCGTAGTCTGTTTTGAGGACCTCTTCTAATCTGAAGTGAATTAAAGCCAACATTTGGTTGGAGACCATGCTCACCTCATCTATTAGCAGCATTTTCATTTGTTTGAAAACTCTGTGTAGGTCCTTTGCAGTGTCTGTGGAAAGTTTGTAATTGTCTAATTTGATTTGGTGTTCTACTGGAAGGAGTAGTAATCGGTGTAAAGTGAAACCACCTATGTTGTAGGCAGCTAAACCTGTGGGGGCAGCTACAACAGCTGACAGTTTGTTGTTTGACAATTGTTGAAGGAACTCGCTGATGATTTTGATTAAGAATGTTTTGCTTGAACCAGCTTCACCACTCAAGTATAGCAGTATAGTTTTGTAATCTTGGCAGGTACAGTTTATATTTTCATGTTCCACACCATGTTCAATTTGTTTTGTTATTTCTTGGAAAATGCTACACTATTCATTGTTCAGTTGTGATTTCAGTACAGCAAAGTCTTCTGTATCTTGTTCATACTGACACATGGTGTTTTCTACTTCTGTCATGGCTAATTCTGACTCATTTGCTATTAGTGGCTGTCCAAGTGGTTCTTGGCTTCCTTGTACAGAAGGTTGACTACTGTCGGGAGTGTCCACTTCTAGTTGGGCCTGAAGTTCTTCTTGGTGTTGCTGTTCATTGTGAACCATTGTTTGGTACTGTGTAAAGTTTAGGTCTGTTATAGTGCTTTCATTTGCTTTGAAAGCATCTTCATAGGAGTCATACATATCCAGTAACTCTTCTTCTTTTCTCCATGGTTTAAAAAGTTGTAGCAGGGACATGTAATACAGCTCTTTATGTTGAGGAGTTTATAATGACAATTTGATATGATTAATTAAGCTGTGTTTGGTAAGTTCACTAAGCTGCCTTCATAATTTACCACTCTGCATCTACCTTTCTTTTCATCTGGTTTAACATTATTTGTGTATGTGAAGTTTTGGGCTACGTGGTAGAGACACGTGGTTCCCAATGTGGTACTCTTGTTTGGGTAGTATGTGTCTAGTAAATTGTTTTCAAAAATGTCTTGGCTGTTGGGATCATTTTTGGCTATTGTTTTTATGTCCTCATATGATTTGAGAGCTCTTTTTCTAGATTTAGCAGGGCCAAGACTTAGCCATACTATATCGTCAGATTTTCAATACAAAGCAGTACCGCTTAAACGGTCTGCAGCTACATCACAGCCACATCCTCTATGAGAGAGTATTTTTATGTCTAATCTGTACAATTTCTGTGATATTGTTTTGTCAGATGATATGTCATCCCAGAGGTCCTGAAGCTCTGTTTTCTCTGCTTTGGTTAAGTAGGCTGTGACATATCGTGCCACTGCAGTGGAATTGTCTGCAATTTACTGCACATCTATGTTTGTATTCCATAGGAGGGCAATGATTGCATTGTAATCATTGATGTATTTTGATTCTTCTGTTCTTTTTATGTAATATGTGTTCTTAGGTGATTTACCTTTGACAATATGTCTGACTGAAGACATGAAGTTGTTTACTTGATTTGTTGTTGAAACTGGTCTAGGGAAACCAAAGCAGCATTTGGTGTAGTATTTCCCTTTTTTTATATTTGCAACGACAATATTTCCCACATTTGTGTCTTTGAAATTGTAAAATTTGTGCATGAAGTTCACTATGTGTTGTTTGAGAAGGGATTTCACAAATGACATATTTTTGGATGAACTGCAAAACAGTGGCATCACTGTCCTGACCAAACTTAGGAGCATATTTAACCCACAAAAGCATGTGGATGTGTGGAGCTCCTCTGGCTTTGTATTCTTTTCTCCAAAAGAAGCGTTGAACTTCTCCAAGGGGAGGAACAGTCTTATTAAAAATAAAGTGTAGCATAGCAATGAAGCGATGATGGAAATATCTTGATACATTTACAGGATCTAGAGCGCAGAGTTCTCCTTACAAACCAAGTGGGTGGGCCAAGCTTTCTGATCATACAGCGTACATCTCTTTGTGACGTCAGACCCAGTATTCTTTTGTATCATGCATATTTGCTAAAAGATTTGTAATACTTGACTGTAAAACTTCATCTTTTTCTTGGCCTTTTTGTAATAATTGAGTAGCTGACATATTTCTAAGATGGGTACCTGATTTTAATGTGCGTGCAACTCCGTAGCATAGAGTTGCTAGTTCACTTTCAAAGAGAAGGTGAAATATGTATTACATGTTTTGTCTGAATATGGGTTTGTCAGAATACATTTGTAGAGTGCAATATTCTGATGCTGTTATCTGTGTGGGTCTATCATCGTACCTTCCTCCTTTTCCAGTAGTAAAGAGTAGCAGAAAGCCCAGTGCTACTATACTTTTTTCCCACATGCTGATTGGCGATATTTTGGTTTGTTGCATTTGGTCTGTTTCAAGTGCATCATCTATAGTATCTTTAGAGTGTAAAGGATGAATTGTATAATGGTATAAAATATTGGATTCTGTAGTAGGATTTAGAAGTTGAAATTGACCAGTTTCTGGTGACTCTTGAATTATTTCAATGGTTTCTCTTAGGTTTTCTTCAATATTAATTTATTTGTAGTATTCATTGTTTTTTTTAGATATTGCAGGGTTTGTCTAACTTTATGTAAGTCTACGAGCTGTTGCCAATATTTTTTGTCTTTTGTAGGTATGCCATTTACTAAGACAATTAAAGATTGATCTATTGGCCGTTGCACTCCTAGCGTGTGTACATTTTCTGTGAGATCTAATGGTAAATAAACTTCTTTGCCACAAATGCCTTTGACTAATTCAGAGGGAGGTCATTTTGCTGTTTTTGGTTGGAGGTGTATTATTGCTTGAAATGGGTGCACTGTTTGAATTATGATGCTCTCATATACATTTTGTTGTTGCAGGGGTTTTGGTAGTGGGAATAATTCCAAGTCATTTCTGATAGCACATAAAGTTGTTTGGTTGTTGTCTAGTTTTGTAGTGCAGTAATTGCAAAGTATTAAGGGTTCAGTAATATCGTATTTGTTTTCTACTATAAGGTAGAGAGCTAATTGGAATCATTTTGAATCTTCATTGTCTTCTATTTTGTACGTTACAGCTATAGTTTTTGTGGTACGCACACCCGAAGTAGTCCTAAGTAGGCTGTTTTACTGTTTCTTGCTGCTGCTCTAATGTGCCGTCAGCAAGAGGAAGTCTGTGTTCACCCGTAACTTTAGAGTGCTGTGATTGGGCATTGTTATTCTGTGGTCCCGCCCTCCCCTCGCTGGAAATTCGCACAAGTACAGCCCCTCGAGTGCACCCGCGCGCGCACCCGAAGTTGCCCTAAGTAGGATATTTGGCTGTTGCTGGCTGCTGCTTTTGTGTGCTGTCGCAAAAGGCTTTCTGTGTCGCCCGTAACTTTGGAGGTAGAGGACTCTGTCTCTACAATCTACAAACTTTTCATTGCCGATCTCAGAAGCGGTCAGAAGCGGCTGTGTTATGAGGCTTGAGGCTTGAGGCAGGACGACAGTGCGGCTTGACTTGGTGGACTCTACAGTTCGTAGGTCCTTTCCTCAGATCCGGTGGCTGCGGGCTGCGCGCTGTGGGCTGCTGGCCGTTGGCGGTGCAGGTGCAGGAAGCACAGGAGGCACGGGCCACACGGTGGAGCGTAGCGCATTTGGCTCCGAGCTCCGAGGCTCCGTGGCTCTGAGTGCCGAGACCCCGAGGCTCTGAGTGCCGGGAACGAAGTACGGGGCACGGAGGCAGCAGCCCGAAGCAACCCGAAGTTTCTGAGTACGGACTTCGGAGACGTGGGGCCACTCCGGACCAACACAAGTAGGTGTCGGAGTACGGGGTGACAGGACCGGAGCGGGAGTCGGTACAGCTAGATCCCTGACCCCAGTACCCCTGAGTGCCGGCTTGTGGGATTGTTTAATAGAGTAGGGGTGTGGGCTGAGCTCTGGCTGAGGGGCGTAGGCTGAAGGCCAAGTTCGGGTTAGGACGGTTAACAAGGCGCAATCTGCAGGCGCCAGTCATTGGCGTTCCCAACATGCCCTTAGTGGTAACCCCTAAGCCTTGGCTGTCCCAGTGTACTTCCCCAGTCCCAGTGTAGTGGTGACCTACCTGGGGTAGTGTACAATCTAGTATTCCTCATTCCTGAAGGAGGACTTTAATCTAGTAATCTAGTAAACTAGTATTCTCCCACGTACTGAATTAATACACTGAGGATATGCAGCGAGGGAGAAAAGCACCCCAGACAACTTATAATCTGCGGAAAGGCAAGACTTTGCCACTGAGTGATGGCAAGGTAAATAGAAAGAAAGGCAATAAATGTAAAAAGAACTTAAAAACAACGCCTGTGGTACAAGGAGCCATCACAGATTTTTTTGGAGCGAACCCACTACGGGAGATTAACTCAACAATAAATGAGGAAATTGCTGAACCAGGGAACAAGGAGAACATCTCACTAAATTCTACAAACTATGAGGACATTGATAATAATTCATTACTTGACCTCTGTTTGAGTATCCAGAGAGGGTTGGCAATGCAGAACCCATTAAAGGCTACTAACAATTCTATCCACCATAAAGAAAGCACCAATACAACACTGGAAGAAGCTAATCTTGTGTCTAGTTGTGGACGTCTCTCGGCATCTCCTAATCTTGCGATGGCCTCTATGGAGGATGACCCGGAAAAGGAGGATAATGAAGAATTAAGTCCGCATACTAACAACATGGCAATAAGTGAGCTCCAATCATCTGTAGCTTCACTACAATTTGCACTCAAAATACTTTTGCAAATGACAGGGAGCATATTGACAAACACTAATATTATCACGAGGACATTAGAGCGAAAGGATGTGCCGCGGGATGAGACAGAAGCGAACCTTTCGGATTCCCTTCATACCATGGATGAAATGAAAGAAGCCGAAGAGATAAGGGAAGAAGCTACGGAAGATGTGGCTTTGGACACGGTCCCGGAGGACAATCCTCCAGTAGAAGACCTTTCACTAATAACAGTAGAGGATTTAGAAATTGTACACAGTTCCGGGATATATCTTACGCGGAAACAACATAGACTGGCTAAAAGAGCTCTGAAAAACAAGAAAGTAGCAACAAATTCTATACCTCCCAGTGTAAGACCTAAAGCAGCAACGGAAACATGCTCCAAAAAAATCAGAAAAAGAAAGGCGCAAGCAGTAGCACGAGCCGCAGAAGCAAAGGGGCCACTGGCCGATTGGTTAGTGCCAGGAGAAAAGTATAAATTGGCAGACACAGATGACGTTACACAGGAAGACACTGATCAAGATGAAAGTGTTATAGCTGATCCAGAGGATCATATCGGCCTAGTTGGTACAGACAAAATACCTGAGTCTACACGGCCCATACAAATCTGCTCGGAAGAGGAATGTAATTCGAATCGCATTTGTTATATTAAGAACCTATATCCGAGTGGTAAAAATCCCTGGCTGGCGCGATCAGAATTCTTAACCCAACTGCATTATATTCCACAATTGAGAGTTATGAAATCTTATGATTTCTTGTTTATCGAATCTTTACAGGTTCCTAATCCTCATGTTTCCGCAATACACTGTACTTTCCTAGCTTCAGCACAGTTGATCAGAAAATTCAAAAATGAATTGATAACTGTAGACATTGCCATTGATGTAGACCCTCAGGAGAGAGATCTTACTGAAGAAATTGGGGGAGCTACGACTATGAAGTCACAAACTCTATTGGCCAGCCTAGTGGTGCCAGAAAATATGGCCAATACAGTGGCATCAGAAAATACGGTGATGTCGGAAATACAGCAAGCTCTTAAAACATTGCTGGAAGCTCTTCCACGAATGTCACAGAATCTCTGAAGCTTCTCATTTGTTTCGTGGAATTGTCGGGGATTCGCTCATCTTTTAAGACCAGATGGCTCTATTGACTCACTGCTGCAATATAGTTGTATATGTCTCCAGGAAACCTGGGCATTGAACTCCTTATTGCTGGATGGTTTTGTAGTGCATCAGACATTCGCCAAAAGAGGGGACAAGGGCCGCCCACATGGGGGACTTATTACAGGGGTGGTCAATACGGTCAACTCGCGGCAGATCTAGGTTTACGCCACTGATTACCATCTGGCGGTCGAGGTTGACTACCCCAATGATAAAGGGCGCAGCAGATTTTTACTGATTAACCTTTATAATCCCCCTGGAGCATTGATAAGGGAAGCTTTACAAGAAGCTATTCATGAGTTATTGACTTTTTGGACTCAAAGACCTGGTAACTTTGCGGTAGTGGTGATGGGTGATTTTAATTGTCATATGAAGGACGATCAGTTGGTCGCCCCTCACGCTGCCCTGTATGAAAGATGCTTGATGACTCACAATAAAAGAGAGAATGAAGGGATGGGGTGGCTACAATTGTTTGAGTCATGGGAACTATCCATGATTAATGGTCGAACAATGGATGACAGGCCGGGGAAACACACTTGGTCTAATGGTACATCATTCAATACTTTAGACTACATATTTATGTGTCCTGAAATGTTGCCCACAGTAACTAATATGAGGGTTATAGCTAATAAATGGAGTGACCACGCGGTTTTCATGTGCTCTCTTCAACTGCCTCTCTCTCCTGCCATTAAGTGTAACACGGGCATTATTCAAACTAATTTTACAGGCTCTAGAATTATTTGGTCGGAGAGAAACATTAAAAAGGCAACAGAAGCACTTTTATCTCCGGCCCAGGGTCCTCTTCCCCATTTTGAACAGCTGAACGTAAATGAAATAGAAGAATGGATCCTGGGGTTCTCAGATTACACGCCACCTCTAGGAAAAATTATATGACAAATCTTGGAGGTTCTATTCTGCCCTATAGTAAGGAAATTCGTGATGCTAAGAGAAGGCTTAGAGCAGAGATGCGGGGGTTCAGGGGACCAAATATAGCGTGTACCATCTATTATGATAAAGTTAGAAAAGCTAAAAACAAATATAGAGCTAGTATTAGAAATATCAGAAATGCAGAGAGGAACGTTAGAAACCAGAGGCTGGTAAAAACTATCTGCTCTGGAAACTCGCGTAATATATGGCAGTTACTGAAAGAGAACAGAGCGAAGGTTAAGGGCCAGCTAGACAACCCTATTGGCGAGGAAACCTGGGTAAGATTTCTATTGGACCGTAACTCAGGAGAAGCAGATGTCCCATTAACCACAATAATGAAGAATTCCTATCCCCCGCCCTTTGAGGCCTCTGAGGAGGCCATTCTGAACAAAATAGCAACCTTGAAAGCTTCTAGAGCTCCTGGCCCGAACGGCCTAGCGAATGTTGTCATTAAGAACCATCCTGCTTTCTGGGCATTTCTCCTCTCCATACTTTTTAAAAAGGTTCTGGCACAGGGGAAGACTCCACGTACATGGCAAACGGCGATTTTGGTGCCGGTGTATAAAAAAGGTTGCCGTACGGACCCTAACAATTATAGACTTCTTTCCATGCTGGATATTACGGGAAAACTTTTTGCAGCGCTTTTGCTCACGGAATTGCAAAACTGGGCTGAACAGGCTAACATCCTTAGTAGGTTCCAATGTGGTTTTCGTCGGGGTTTCTCTACCAAGCACAATTTGTGGGTGTTGGACACACTACGAACTCGGGCGCTCAACAAGGGACAGCCCCCGCTTTACGCCCTCTATATTGACTTTAAGGCTGCATTCGACTCCATTCCTAGAGCTAGGCTGTGGAAGAAGCTTGAAGCTATGGGTTGCCCGCCTAGTCTTCTGCATTATTTAAGACAGCTGCACCATAATACCATGGTGTGCCTCAGATTAAATCAAGAGGGCTCCTTGACTAGACAAGTGAGACAAGATAGAGGGGTAAAACAGGGATGCGTCACTGCTCCACTCGTGTATAATCTTTATGTCCATGATATTCCAATAGTGCTGGCCGAGGTGAACAACTGCCCACCTAAAATAGGGGATGTACCGTGCGCAGTATTGGCATATGCAGATGACTTAGTCATCTTTGACAATACTATTGCTGGTATTAGGCGCTCAGCGGTGGCTCTATGGAAGTATGCTAAGATCAATGGGCTATCGATTAACCTGGACAAGACTAAAGTTATAAGATTCACGAAGAAAAAAGTCTCTCGTGTTGAGCTCTGGGTGCAGAATAATAACATCCTATATTCCCCCTCCTATCGGTATCTAGGAGTTGAAATCGAACCACGGGGTGATTATTCCTTGTGTAGACAAGGTAGGAGAATAAGGGCGCAGCAAGTAACAGCTTTTATTGCGGCATTTACCCGTAGGCAGGCTGGTTTTACATTATGGGGGACGAGACACCCCTATATATAGGTGTTTGCGCCTATGAGTACGTATGGGCCGGAAGCCCTAGCCTCATTTGATCTAGCCTGGCTACAAGTGGTGGAGGGAAAATTTTGGCGACGCATACTGGGGTTACCCCCGAGTGTCCCTATGGCCCTAATAAGACTTGAGCTGGGTCTACCCTCACTTAAAGCAATGGTGCTGGGCTTTTATCTCAAGATGAAGAGCAGTTCTCCCAATCCTTTATTGGCTACCGTATACCTAGAAGTAAGTAAAAAAGAAACTTCTTCCCCTCTCCAGAAAAGTATGATCCAATTTTTGAGAGATATTGGCTGGACTAATAGAGGGTCGACCGATTCCCAGGAGGCCTTGATAGCCCTTGGGAAAAAGGTAGACTTATGGGATTGGTTGGAGAACTTCTCTCATCTAGGATGTTTAAAATCATGTGCTTTTGTAAAGTACCGACTGTATAGTTATATGAAACCTCAGGCATACTTGCATTTATGCCCCTCGGTAAGGCTTAGACGGTTTATTATTCTTTTCCGTCTGGAGCAACTACCGACCTTTTATAATGTGGGTTCGAGGGAAAAGATTGCAACTGTTGAACGAATATGTCGTCTATGTGATCTTCCTGAATGCCTGGAGACGGCCAAGCATTTATTAACTGAAGCTCTATAATGAGACCCTCAATTGTGAAATATCTTGGAGAATTTGTGCACAATTTGGAATCTATACCTGAAAATCTATTCTGGTTATATTGTACTAATACATCTAACATGCACCTTTTTATTGCATTATATAATGTATGGCTTCAGATTGAAAAAGTGTTAGGTATTTTGATTTAAAATGATTTAAAGTGTTTCATTAGGAAGGTTTTATGAAAATTTTGGATACCGTAAAAGTTGTATATTTAGGCATATTTAGTGATTTATTTTATTTCTGTTTTTTCCTTTATCTTCTCATTCATTTATACAATCGTATAAGTTTACATTTTTTTTTTTTTTTGGTTATGTAAATGTAATATGTGTAAAGTTTGAATTTTTTCAATCTGTATCACATTAAATGTATTATTATTATTGCCGATCTCACAGCAGCTCTTAACAAGGACTTTATTCACGTTTATTCACAAAACTTTCTTTTTTGTTTATCCTAGTACTGTGATTGGGTATTGTTATCTGTGGTCCCGCCTTACCCTCGCTGGGAATCCGCACAAGTACAGCCCCTCGAGCACACCTGCGCGTGCACCCAAAGTAGCCCTAAGTAAGCTGTTTGGCTGTTTGGGTGGTGGAGGGGGGGAGGAGCGCAGCACCTTCCATTCTTACTCTGACTACTCTGATGTGATCTGTGCTTTGGTATTGGCTCCCAGATCTACAGGCATCTGGTGCTGTAAGCTAATTAACCAGAGTATTTGGGAGTGAGTGGCTATCATACAGCATGGGTAACCATTTTTTTTAAAGTTTTTTTTAAATTATTTTTATTTAAGGTGGTTTTTATGTTGTAATACGTACCTGTTTAACCTATGCTATGAAGCATCAAAAATATACTTATAAAAGGATGGTGCCACATAACCAGAAGGGAGACAATGACGGGGTTGCGGCATACAATGATATTTTATCCGCCCACCTGGTCTTTACCTCTGTGAAGGGCACTATGAAAATGGTGCTGGAAATGCCTCTACCCACTTCTCCAAGTGTAGCTGGGTTGGGAGCCCTAAAATTGAATGTAGGAGATGAATCTATCCTCCTGATCGAATCTGGACAGCAAAAGGAGGATGAGAATAGTAATGTGAGCCCCAAAAATTGCCTGTGGAAGAGGCCTCCTTGCTTTTGCTTTATTCAAGTGTAAGTGATAGGGAAGAAAATGACAACTCCCATATAGACAGCTCTCTGCTTGCCCTATCTCAATACCCATTGAACCAGGAGGTAGAATGGGAAGTTATGTCTGCCCAAAAAAAAAGTAGATCTGAAGGGGGGAACTGGGTGTAGACATTTGAGGGGCAGCATAATGTACAACTACTAGCTGAACTAAAACTCCACACACTGCTAATTGGGGATTTAATTAAAGCTGTTGGAATGAATAAATGCAGCCACATTACGACAGAGGTCAAAGTGGTGGTCAACAAAGGGATGAATACTGAATCCATACGGGTTAATGAGGTATTGGGACCACTGCAAAAAGATCCTAGGCATCCTCCCCATGAACAAACACCAAGGGTCACCCCTGACGCAAGTGATGGCATGACTAAGGAGAGTGCTATCGCAGTCAAAGAGGTACTTGCCTCCTGGCCAAAAATCCAGGAGTGACCGCCTGAAAGAGTAAACAACACCTCAAAGCGGAAGCCTGGAAAAGGGCAGAATAGAGTTTCTACGAAAAATTGGCGGAATTTGATCAGAGAAGAGGTAAATGAAATTGATGTGGTAACAAATTTGGATGTGTCAGGGGAGGAGGACGACGTGATTTGCAATAGGGAGGGTGGCACTGTGGCGGCTGGCACACTAACTGAAACTATGAAAAAAAGGGAAAAATAAAACGCCAGGAGTTAGACCTATTTTGAGCAATGGCCCACAGAAAGATACTCGGAGCAAAGCCAGCCTCCTAAATGTATTTCCCAAAAAATAAAAAATGGTTAATGGAATAGGTAGGAAAGAGACAAAATCATTGGTACAAACCGAAGTTATGGTCACTAATAAGTCCACCAACATTCATCCTGAGTCCACCAATTTTCAGCCTGAACCTACTGAATCAGTAGATATCAGGTATCCTGGCAACAAGTCAGGGGAAGCCGTGTTGCATGAGAGAGGGGAATATGTAACAAACCTAGATATATCAATGTTCAAGACAGTTGTGCTCCCCACCGACTATAGGAAGTTGTCACCTTTATCCTATTCCAAGATATTTAGAGCTAAAACTAGTTTCCAATCCAATGGACCAGGGAGGGTTAAAAATCTTGGAGAGCAAAACGAGGTGTGTAGGGAAAAACTGATACCTGAGGAACGTGGAAAGGAAGTAGAGTTCATAGACAGTGGACTAGCTGATGATAAAGAAGGTGAACTAACTTTGACTGAAAGAATGATATGGAGAGTGATGAAACAAATGCTAGATGGGGGAATGTACTAAACAATGGTCATAGGGGACTTTGCTCAGAAGGTCGAGAGGGTGAATTACCAATGGTTGAAAAAACTGTGCAGAGAGTGATGAAGTTAATGATGGAGGAGAGAGCGAAGGTACCTTTACCAACTGAGTTTCAGAGTCAAGCGAACATTGAAGTAGTTGAGGTTGGACATGCCGAAACCATCGGCAGAAAGATTGAGACAGGGAATTCTTAAGCAGAGAATGTAGTGCAGAATGATGCATACCGGCAGGATGTAAATAAAGATGCCTACATAAATTCTTGGGCATGTAAGGAAATACAGTTGAGGCAGCCACACTTTCTGCAACTTCCTAGTGTTTTAATATATTATCTGTTTCCACAAGGTGGGCCTGTCTCATTGAACAGACGAAGAATTTTGGCTCTATTCAATGGGATAGTGAACCTTTGTCTTATCTCATCTGGGGATATTAAATTGATTGATTATGTACACGCAGAAAGATATGACTATGTCAGAATAGTCTTCCATTCCAGAGAAATCTACGAAGCAGTACTACGCGAGACAGAAACATTTTATAGGTTTGGCTATGACCTCTTTAATTATAGTAGAGGTATGCAAAATGATGATGGAGGTTCAGATCTGCCGGTTCTAAAAGGCAGAGGCATGGAAAAGCCTGTGAGGTCAACCAGCAAGGTTTGGAAAGAGAATGATGGCGTTTCTAATGATCCCAGTTTGAGGTGGCCAGCTTTGACCCTGCGAGATTCTATTATGCAGCTAGAGGGGCTAAAACCGAATAGTTAATAATCTAGGTACTTTTTCCCTAGTGTCCTGGAACACGAGGGGCCACTGGTTTTTAAAAAATTCTCCAGGAATGTGTCTCCTGTTATCTAAATGTACTTTTTTCTGTTTGCAGGAGACTTGGTTCACTACTCCCTGTGTTTTAGACAGTTTTGTTGTGCACTCGGAACTTGTTACACAAGGGAAACTGGGTAGGCCTTCTGGGCATCTGGCTATTGCCATACAGGTGGATTGGGGACCCATAATAATCAAAATCTTTATACTACCAAAATGATCCTTGCTGTCCTTGTTAAGCTTACGAATTGTGTGGGTTCCAATCATTTTCTGATTGTTAATATTTATTGGAATGTAAAAAATCATATGACTGGAACTACTCAGGGCAATTTTAGAAGAAGCCTATCAACTCTACCCAGATGTGATGTTAATAGTTGCGGGGGACTTTAACGTCGAAATACCTGTATATATGGGGGAGACCTTGGATCAGAATACTGCCTTACAAGGGGAGACCATATTAACAAGAATGCTTGGGGACAATTGTGGGGCACATTTTTCAAAGCCTGGGGATTAATTAACTCAGAAGAATTATGGGGGGATCAGGTAGACACAGCCACATGGTTTAATGGCAAGCTCTCATCAAAAATGTACTACATCTTTCTATCACTCCCTCTATGTGGCCTGGTAAACTGAGTGCATGAGGAAAACCAATTGTGGTGATCACAAGATCTTGGAGGTAAATTCAAAGGGATGGATGGTGATGTGAAATAAGGGGCATGTACATATTTGGTTAACACATCTGGGACCCGTTTTACCTGGCATAATGACAACGTGAATAGAATCAATGCAGATTTCCACAAAACGAGCCTCAGGAAAAAAGAAACGCTGTATAGTGTTGATAGCTGTGACAGACAGTGGACCTCATTCCGAGATTCATTCCGCTATTTGCGCCATGACTGCCTCCAATAACGGTACAGGCACCAGTCTCGTTCAATGAGGACTTACCGGTGTAGTCCGACCTTTGCGGGACCGGTAAGTCCCCATTGAAAAAGTCATTCCCCATTCCCATTTGAGCCCCCGTAGGGCTCAATGGGAAGGCGCTAATAACGGTACCACAATTTGCTGTACCGTATTAGCTCTGAAGTCCCTTAGCGGGTCCCGTCCATAACGCCTGGTAAAACCAGGCATTGAAGGAGGGACCCGCTAGGGGAACTTGTAGTAGGACGGTAAGGGATTACCGGCACCGGTCTCCTTAACGGTGCCCGGTATCCCTTACCGCCCTATTCGTAATGAGGCCCAGTACTTGTATCTGAAACTAATCTGAGGAAGATAAAGCATCTTCATACATATGATGCCGTAGTCAGAGCACTAAAAAATAATCGACTCAGGGATCTGAGACATCTACGTACACAGCAACTTTCCCATCTAGAGAGAGAGGCTCTGGGGAAAAAAATTAAGATTAAATGGAAGATCCAAATTAAAGCCCATAGAGCAAAGCTGTATCAGGCGTATGGGCAAGTTATGTTGGCAGCTTTAAGGGATTCCTCCGCCTGATCTTTTTGGGCCTTGATAAGCAGTCGTAACGTGCAACAGACCCACATGCAAACTTGTGTAATATCGGAACAGCAGTGGAAGGGCCATTTTGCTACCGTTTATGCCCACTCTAAGATCAAAAATTCATTACCGAACATGGTTAATCAACATCCATGGGATTTTACATATGAACAAAATTATATTAAATTGCTGATAGGTAAAGCATCTTCCTCTAGGGTGGCTGGGCCCAATGGGTTAGCAAATATCATTTTTAAGAGCAATGTAAATGTCTGGGCAAACATTCTATACATTCTTGATACCAAAATAGTTAAGGTGCGACTAATCCCGACTACATGGCATATTGCTTATATAGTACCAGTTTATAAAAAAGGCGATAGGTCTTCCCCCACAAATTACAGACCAATTGCACTCTTGGATGCGGACTCCAAGATTTCTCTGCACTTCCATTGAAACACATCCAAGAGTGGGCAGAGGCAAATAGGATTCTATCCCAGTTGCAAATTGGCTTTCATAAAAAGATTGCTACTGATGCAGGGGGGGTATTAATGAATATTCTGCAGTGGAAAACATGGAAACAGGGTAGTGCACCAGTCTATGTAGCATTTATAGACTTAACTGTGGCATTGGACATGGTGGACAGGGGTATTCTCTGGGGGAAGTTATATCGAATGGGATTGCCATCCCCACTATAGTCAATATTGTACCAGTTGCATGAAGGCTCTAAATTGCAGGTTTGTCTAAGTAATTCAGGAACATTGTCATAGGTGATTAATGCTACAAATGGTCTGTGCTAGGGTTGTGTTTTGCCCCGACAATATTTAATTTATATGTATCAGACGCTGGTAAGGTGCTAAAGTCTGTTGCTTTTGTGCCACCAACAGTCGAGGGAATTAAGTTATCCTGGACTGCTTACGCAGATGATTTTATGTTATTCAATCACACACCGTGAGGACTGCAAGGATTACTAATGGCATTTAGAGAATATACAGTCGCAAATTCTATCATGATCAATGCACAGAAAACCGTACTTGTACGGCTCCATTGCAGTGTTACTAGGGGTAATCCTGTATGGTTTTTGAATCATGAAAAGTTGAATGTGAAACCACATCTGCGTTATTTGGGGTATCCAATCTTTGGTAACAAAAGGAAATAAAATTATAGGTGATTTTTGGATGAAAAGGTAAAGGTACAAATTATTAATCTAAGAGAAAATTGATGTGAAATACAGGAAATATTCATTTGTACCGACCCTGCCAAACTATAAATGTAAATTGATCCCGCAATTCTATTATGGCCTCAAACTCTTTACGAAATGGGCAATTGAGGAATTAGATATATACTAGGCAATGATACTAAAATCTGTGTTTAGATATCTACCCAAGTGCGTGCCATTGGAAGCTTTGCACTATGAGTTGGGCTTGTGCCCTATCAGAAGTATGGTTATGTAGCACCGAATGTGTCTATTTAGAAAATTAATTGTCAGCTCTAAAGACACTATCCATGATTTGTTGGGGAATGGGATCTGGACTGGAACATGTGTCTCAGAATTCCTAAAAGAACTAACAATGGGGATGCTTAGCATATTTAGCTTCTTTTGGTGCTACGTGTGAGATGCTTATATTTAATCCAAATAAAGCAAAAACATACTCGAAACAACTAGATTGGAATACTACTTGCGCTAATGTTGCAGGAACTAAATTATATAAACAGTAACTATCTGGGTATTAAAGAGGTGGTAGCATGGAGCCATACCTGATTAAATTTCCAGACAAAAGATAGCTCAATGAATTTATGCGTTTTAGATGTAATGTATTGCTGATTAGGGAAATCACAGACCTGTGGGAAAGGCGTAACAAAATACCATAATTGTGTAGGTTCTGTGGCATCTCTGCACTGTCTGATCAAATCCATTATTTCCTCAAATTTGTGAATGGGGATAATGTGGATCTTGCAAGATTATGGCTTGAAATGTTATATGGGAATGACCTTTCATTGCAGCTCACTGTAGTTATATTTCTGAAAGATATCTGCCAGTTAGTACCACCATATGAACCGAGTAAATTAATTGAATTTCCGGTGAACATTAATGTTTGATCTGGTGGGATGTTGTGGAAGATATATCATTAGTAGTATCAGACAATGAACGTATCTGCACATTCAATCTCAATGAAATAAGTGACTTAAGATATCATCTTTTTTATTCTGTTTTATCTCAATTACTATTGTCTATGTATTGTAAGATTAATTGTTTTTATATATCCTGTTCTGCTTTTGAATATTGAATTGCTTTTGTAAAGGTTATGTATAACACACACAAATAAATAAATAAATAAAATAAGAAGTCCTGCGGCAACACACGCACACATGGTTTGGTACTTCAGCGAAGGTACTTTTAAACTTTAGTATTTCTTTTTTGTATGTGTTTAATAGAAAGTTGCTATTTGTACAGTAGTTGCTAGTTTGTTGTACATCTATTTCATTTTGTAAGTGGCTTTGAATTCCAAATTATTTTCTCTGGATATGGTCTATTTCTTTGAGTAGTTGTTTGGCTGTACCATGTAGAAGATTGTTATTTAAGTTGGCTAGTGCTAAAGCAGGACTTTTAGCATCGTAGAGTTTTTGGACTAGATTTCTTATAGTTGAATGATGTGTTGATATCATTTTGATATGATGGACGGTGCTTTTGCAAATAGGTCCTGAAGTGCTGGCTAATGAATGTCCTTGTAGTCCTGTGTATTTGCACACTGGACATGCATCCATATTTTGTAGTAGTTTCATTTTGAATTTGTCTTTGCTTTTTACATACTGATTGAGGAACTAGCATAATCATTTGAAATATTTTTTGGCAATGTTACACATTGATGTCCATGGCCATTTGTAGACTGGACGTTTTGGTTCAGTATATTGGGGAGGTGATACTGAGTTTTCTGGGGATATTGTTGTGAGCAGAGTTTCTTGTTCCATAATGGTGTTTTCAAGTTTTTCATACCCTTGTCCACTGCTATGTATGGCAATTGGGTTTGTTTGCTTTTGTTTATATTCAACTCCACAGATGTTTAAGAAGCTATTTTTGGTGATATTCCGTTTATTGAGAAGTCTTTTTTGTAGTTTAGTAGTTTGTTTTGTTAGTGGTTTCATCCTGTTTAAAACTAAAATAAATAACTTCCTTTTGAGAAGGATTGCACTGTCTACGAGAGCTGCTAGGATTAATTTTCTACGGTAGGTTTTAAGGGTTGTGCATGATTTCTCTCCTGTTTTTAAAAGGTTCTGAAGGACTCTGTGGCAGAACATTTTTTTTTAAAACATTTTTTTGCTATGCTTACTTGCCACTACATCAAGATTTATAGGTCCAGTGTTAGCAGTAGTGGTAGCTGAACTATTGTTACTCACATTCTGTTTGGTTTTACATTTTGATAGAGGAGGGAAAGTTTCTGTACTGGAAGCTTGTTTTGTGTCACTTAATGACTGTATTAGCTGTTTTGTTTGAACTTTTTGTACAAAAGCTGCTAGAGATGAATGCTTATTTTGGACACTTTTATTTTGATTTGCTCTACTTCTGCATTGCTTTCTATGGAGTTCCTTTTTGGTAGGCATTCTTTGGGGTATGTTGGAGAAAAAAAGAAAGTGTGGGTTGAGCTATTGTGCAGTGTATGTGTGCTTTGTGCATGAGGGTTTGAGTATGATGGTAAGTATGATTGTTGAGGTGTGTGATTGTGCAATGGGCAGGTACATCAAGTTGGGAAGGCTATTCTTGTATTTGTGTGTTACTATTCTGGGCTTCAGTTGAGAATATAAAGTATGTAACTTGTAAGGGGAAGCACTAATACTTCATATAATGGTAAAGGGTTAATTTATTTGTTTCTTCTACAACAGTAAACTGCTAGTGTGTTTGAGTAACAGTTAGAACATTATGTTAGTTTTGTACTTACATTTTTGTATGGAAAGGATTGGTTTCTTCTAAGTCCTTGTTCGTAGTTCAGACGCTGCTGCTTTTCAGGAGAGTGGTGTTCACTGAAAGTGTAAAAGAAAGACGTTAGTGCATATGTGTGTTGTTTTTGTTAATGTAGACATTGTTTTGCACTATTCTTTGCCTATGTGCACCCTGTATATTTTATTTAGAATCTGTTAGTTGAATATGTTTTTTGAATGAGTCTAATAGTAAACGTATAGAGCACAGTTGTTTTTATGTTATGTTAATGGATGTTAAGAGATAGAAGACATAATCCTATGCATTGTGTGCTATTTTTTCATGGCAGCTATTGTACATAAAAGCATTTAAGTATGCCTTTGTGAAGGAGTGAGTAATAAAGCAGAATGATTTGATATAGTGGCCATGGTGCTGTTTGATCAGGGAGCTTTTCTAATGATATTGTCTGTGTGTGTGCTTGAATGAAGATGTATGCACTCATCCTGCCTGCGTGTAATTTTATAACACACTGGACAGTCTTTTTAATAATTAGACTGTTATTTTTCACATCTTATAATATGAAACAATATTTTTTTAGATAGGTGTGTACAAAATTTGGAGAGCTAAAAGTTTAGCAAGTGACACTTCATCATAGCAGATGGGAGAAATGACTGTAAGTACATTTTACAGTTTATACAGGGTCATTGGCATTTACTCTGTTCATATTTTTATTTATTTTGTTTCACATTTTTAAAGTGCTTACACAGCCCGCATGCATCTAGGTTCTGGTACAGGAATGGTTTGTTTTTCAGTTGCATAATTATTTGGTCTTAGTTGCGTATTTATAACGCGCTTAAACATCGAGAGGTTTCTAACCGCAGACCCAGGGATCGAATCTGTGTTGCTTCGTGTCGTCTTGCTTTCAAGGCGCGCACGTTGCCGCTGAGCTATGCTCTGGGGATGTATTATATTTCTAGAAGAGGTGTACATGTACTGTGTCTGTGTTCCTGCATGCTGATGTGCATGAATCTGCAAGTGGAAATCTTGGGAAGTTTTATAGTAGTTGTTGCTGTAGGTCCTTTGCAGTGACGGCATAATTGTACTGAGAGTGATCAATAGTACATCTAAAGTGCTGATCAGTGATGACAGAGTTAGATGTAGAGTTCTTGGATGTGATTGGTGGATGATTGTATGACTGCTTAACAGTAGCCAATTTGGAAATGGTGCAGAGATTGCAGTGGAAAGGGTAGAATGGCTGCCTTAGTGTTAATTGCGTGCTCCGCGGGCAGCGCGGCTGTTCGGAGCCAGGAAATGATTACATCCGGGGTTTCCAAGCATGAAGTGGGAGTGTATCTTGAGGATTAGCCAATCAGGTGTTGAGGTTCTGCTTCAAATTGAGAGAGGCTGTGTGTAGTGAAGATGGCGGAGGTGCAGAAATTCAGGGTGCTGGTGGTTGGAGATATTTTTGTGAATGGTTTGGAGCAGTATGCAAAATCTAGGAATGTGGATAACCATTTTGACTCAAAAAGAGTGGATGTGGTGTGGAGCACTGTGCCTGATTTGAATTTGCATGCAATTCTAGTAGTTTGTCAGGATGTGGCTAGGTTTCAAAGTCCACATGTAGTGTGCTACATTGTGGTGCTGTGCATTTGGGCTATGTCAGTGGCCCTACTTGGTTGCAAGATTTGCAAAATTTGGTTCAGGCAATCATGAAAGTCCTTCTGAATGCCAAGGTTATTTTTTCTGGGTTGACACCTATGGCAAAATGGGACAATAAATCAGTTTTTTGTCCTCAGCAAAATGTTGCTAGTTGCATAGTAAACCAAGGCATTTTTTGTTTTTAAGACTAGATCAGGCATGTTGTTTTGCGACAATGACAACATTGATTCTGGTAATGTCGATTACTTTAAGGAAGATGGCGTTTCTCTATCCATTATGGGAAATGCCATGCTGTTTTGGAACGTAAGGGTTGCTTTGGAGAAGCCAATGTGAAGATTTTTGGAGGGAAATAAGAAAAGAAAATAGAAAATAAAAGGTGTTTCTGAAGCATCTGCAAAAAACCCCCAAAACAACTGCTCTTTTCCGAGCCAACCTCAAAGGGGAAATGGGACACACTATTTAATTTTTCATCCCGTATGCTCAGATTTTTCAATTTGTCCACAGACAGTGCAGTTGTCCGAGGACAGCGTGTCTTAGATATGGGGATTTAGGGTTTAGTAGCATGCAGATGAAACTGAGCAGAGCAAGAGATTGGTCAATAAGGTTTACTGGGTGTGTTGTGTAAGGAGAGAGTTTGTCAGTAGGTCTTTTTCCTGATAGAAGAGCAGATAGCTATGGATGTGTGTTTCAGAAAGCAAATTGTTTGGATTTTGGGAGATTCATGGATACATTGGTTGGACGTACATGCAGATCGCTGTGGAGTGGCTGCACATCTTGGATTTTCTCATGTGGAAGTGCACTGGAATGAAGTGGGTGGATTTGGTACCTCTCTGTGCTTCTTTAGTGAAACAGCGTCATCCAGACATTATAATTATTCATTGTGGAGGGAACAGTTTAGGACATGTGACTGGAATCTCTTTGCAATTTGCAATGAAAGAAGGACTTGGGAAAGTCATGGACATGTATCCAAACTCCAGTGTAATTTCTTCCCGTATTGCGCAGAGACAAATCTGGCTGGGTTCTTTTTCATTTGGTCCACAAATGGAGAAAGCAAGGCACAATGTTAATAACGCTCTTTGTGCCTTTTTGAGAGATGTTGGTATGTCCTCTTTTCGGAATGAAAACATTATGTCTTGTAGCACACACATTTTTCGCAGAGATGGAGTACATCTAACTTATGCCGGCAATCAGATTTTTCTGCGAAATATACAAAATGCATTGCCACCTTTTTTGGAATTAGAACAATCCATTTTGCAGTAGGTGTTGACCATTTGAAGTTTTCGAACACAAAAAAAACCACCACAAAAAGGTTATTTTCAGAGCCACCACTTCCTCCCAGAAAAATGTGCAATGGTTGTGACAGGGTAGCACTGCACAGATTTTTGGTGTTCGCTGACTGTCTGCGGACATCTAAAAAAACACAGGGCCCTGCACTATTCATTTGTGACTTCTATTTTTAAACTGTGAAAGGCGGCTCTGAAAACAGCCTTTGTTTTTTTGTTTGTTTTGTTGTTTTATATTTTTTTGAATTTTTTAAACTCGACACAGAAGGAAATGAGGGGAAAGGAGGGTAAGGAAGGGACACCAACCGCGGGTTACCTCAAAAGGTAAGGGTCAACAGCACCATGAATGGCCTATGAGGCAGCTGGAGGGATGCACTGTCCCACAGGAGTGTCTTTTGTGGTGACTGGAGCGGAAACAGAGGATGCTGTAGAGGAACTCAACCTACTATGTTTATCGCAAGGTACAACCTCATGAATAGCCCCACTGTGGAATGACTTTAGGTGTCGCTTCATTGATGTAGTTACAAAGCTATACGAACCAGGCCTGCCACGACTCAGCACCATGCAGCACTGAGTGCACATTACCTTGTTTGCATGAGCTTTTTACTTTCCATCAACGGTGGTATATAACCGCCACACCCAAGACTCACGATGAGTGCTAGTAGTAGGAACTTCCACTAACTCATCATCTTCATCCTCTTCATCCGTCTCCTCTGCATCCTCATGCCTGTTCCCCTCTGCAGGCCCTTGGGGACTTGGTGGTGGTGGAGGGGGTAGGGGTGCTGATGCGGAGGCAGTAGCAGCAGAAGCAATTTGGGATGCCATCTGGAAGGTTAATAACCAGGAACTAGGAAGCGGGTACCAAGAACAGCAACTTGCACCATCGTCCTGCGTAAATCTTGGAAATCCAAAATCAGAATGAGGATCAGCTCTGGGGTGTGGCCTTTTATAGGGGTTCTGGGGAGCGCTGCACGGACACCCGCGCCGTCCCCGAACACTTTGAACACTAAAAATGGGCTCAAAAAGTTCCAAAAGGTATGTAGATTGGTTGGGACATTGTCTGGGACATGTGCAATGGTGAACTTTCACTGTAAAATACCTTGGATTGTTCAAAAAGCACTTTTTTAAATGTCCAGGGACCCGGACAGTGTCCGGAAATAAGGACAGACACTCAGCATGGGTGCAGTCACATGATGACGTCGCGGACACGTTCACAAATGGGACAGGTGTCCACAGACGGGTGTTCTACGGACAGTGTTCGGGTCCCCAAACTAATTAAAAGTGTGACACACGTGCGGCGGACAGTTGCGGAGAAGCGTGATGTTCTTAGGACCCAAGTGTGTAATGCGCATGTGCGTGGGTGTTCTACGCACAATGTTGAACTCCCCGAATAAAATAAATGTGCGTCAAAACTTTATGGACAGGAGGACGGGATATGTGTTCTGCAGATATATTCATTCTGGTTGCGGACATTACGCACAGCAGGGGTGTTATTAGGACACCCCTATTTTGGGCGATTGCGGAGAGGTGGACATCTTGTGTGTTCTAAGGACACCTCCATTTTAATTACGAACAGGTATAGTGTCCTTAGGACACCCCCATTTTGGTTAATTGTGGACATTACGGACACCCACGCTGTCTGCAGACACCCTAACTGCCTTTTAGAAAACAAAAATAAGACACAGGTATATACTAAGAACACATTTAAAATGTTATTATTGTTTAACAGAAGAAAAATTAGGAAAGATAGTGGGAAGCAGAAACTGAAACAAATATAGTGGAATTAGGGGTTTGGACATGATGTGTGGGAGGGGAAGAAGGGATGGAAGTTTCATTGTACTGTTTTTCTTGGTGGGGAGGGTTTGGGGATAGACAGCTGTGACATGGAGAGGGGAACAGGTACATGTGGGACAGTGGTATTTAATGTTTTCTTTAATGTGGTCCACAATACACTGTTTTAGTTGATTGAAGTTTTGTAGTAATAAATCCATTTTCAGTTCCATTCGTTTGAGAGGATCTTCTATTATCTCTTGTGGTATATTAGTTTTATTGGTTGTCTGGTCTGTTAAAAAAAATGTGTTAAGTACATGTAAAGTAATGGTTATTAATTGGCTTATACAGAGAAATGTTTTGTCTACCATTATTATCAATCTCTTCACTCATCTCGTCTCGTGGGAAATTCTCTCCAAGCCATTCCAAAGTACTGGACATTTCTATATATAATATTAGTTTTACTATACATCATACAAAAAATGTATAAGTATATGAAATACATGTAGTGTACTTACAACTTTTGGACAAATGTTTGCTGTTACTGGTGTGTAAGTATGCTCTTGCTTTTTGCTGTGCAATTTCTGTCAGGTAATTCAGTTGGAGGCATATTTATTTTGTTTTTGTATATTCCATTATATTGGAAAGGCAACTTCAGTGGATGGTTGGTGTCTTACAAATAGTTTCCACTTCTTATTTATTATTAAATGTAATGTATTTATATGGTGCTTTTTGAATATGTTTGTGTGTTGTTATTGTATGATACATTAATGGAAGATACTCTGTATGTTTTTGGATAGTGCTGATGGTGACCGCGTGCACCTGCACACATGCGCTCGGTCCGCAGACATCAACATCACTAGCGGGGCTCGGGGTTTAGTATTTTCTATGTTATTTAAATGTAAGGTAAGGGAGTCTTAGTAAACATTTGTCATATTTCCATTATCAATATTTATATTTAGTGAAAAAAACGTTGTTAAAGGGACGTTATGTTTAAGTTGAGCTACTAAAAACCTGTGGAATTCAGTGAAAAAAAACCTTGTTAAAGCGACGTTATGGTTCGAAGAAAACCGCAAAAAACCCAGAAATTCACAAGTTATGGTAAACTAAGTAACCACTGTGCACTGCTAAGACTAACACCCAGGACATCAAAGATGACTTCACAAATATCATTGATGACAATGGGGGATAAATTAGATCCACTTCACAGCTCCAAGACCACATGCACGTCATAACGTTCACAGAGCATTCAAGGGTGCCCTTTTCCATTCTCCTGCCTGCTACAAGATCAATTTACAGAATGCTATGTTGTGAGGCGTTCCAAGCCTTTGTGGTGTGAGAAACTGGAAGGTGTCTCACCCGCTAGTCCCCGGGGATATGTCATCCAGGGGGCCAGGACACCCATCGCTTTTGGATCTAGTCCCTGGGGGTGGACCAGTGCAGGAGGATTACCTGGGTGAGGGGTCTTCAGGAAGTGGGACACCGGATGGTGAGATGGCGTATCCCCTTCCCTGTACCACCTTTAACCCATACTACCAGGTAGGATACTTAAGAACTCAACCCCCGACCCCTTTCCCTACATGAACACTTCCTCACAGATCACTCACTATGATAGAAAACGGACTAACACTTGAGCCGCATGCTTGACATTTCCCAATACAATGGTCAGGCAGGGCTGGGCAATTATGGACCATTACACACACCTGACTTCCATTACACTGCCCCACACGTACAAAAGGCAGTGCACAAGAGCACACTTTGAGCAAGGCAAAGCACATGAGGAAGCTGCAGTTCCAAGATGGCAGTTTAATAGGTGAAAGATGGCAAAACCAAAGGGGATTGCAAGGAGGGATGTGCCCTTGACGTTTTCAACAAAAGACTGTTACTTTCATGAACCTTAGAGAATAGGAAATGTAAAACCAGGAATTAATCTGGAAGAATCCTGCATTGTGTGTCAGAGGTACCCGGGGCTCGTCCGCATTGAAAGTCAAAGAGGGGATAATCGTTTTCTGCCGTGTTACTGTCCTTGGCTCATACAACAAAGCAGTGCCAGTGAAGCCAGCTCAGCCGGTGAGTTGGGGAGGCTAATAACAGACCGGTCTGTGTTGAAGCCAAGGAAGCAAGCGGCAACATTGTATAGTAAAATCTGAAGAGAACTGTTAATGAAGCGTATGTGGCAGGCGACATAAACAAAGTTAAAAAACAGATGAGTGATTGTACTTTGAATTGGATACACAAACAATCTATGAATTTATTTTTAAGATGATCTGAGCCTGACTGAGAGGGATCCAAGGTGAATAGTTAATCACCTGAGAAATTGAGTACTTGTAAAATCTGAAAGAGGAACATAACTTATTGTTTGTTTGTCGCATCAGGCCCTCTGAAAGAAGAGGCTTTGAAAGGCAAAGAGACTTGGGCATGGAAGGCGCTGAAGCTAATGTGTGAACTGTATCCTCGTGCTACAGAAACCAGAGACTGTGCTAAGCTTGAGTGTGCCGCCTTATCCAAGGCTGAAAACCAGGTGAAGGGAGGCCAATGGCCAGAGCATCCTGATTCATCATTTTGTGAACACGTCTTTCTTTTTGATGACACTGCTTCCCACACTATTGGTATTTAGAAGTAAGGATTGGTAATAGGTTTATTAGTATAGGCCCTTTTATTTTGCCAAGACCCCACTAGGACTGCAAATTATTATTTGATGGTTGTATCTTGATCCCATCTGTAGATTTATTAGATAGGGATTTTTCAAACCCTTTTTGAAGTTCAATAAACACTCTTGAATTGTGATCACTTGTGTCTGTCTTAGTGTTGATACCATGCCTTCCTTACATGTGGTGTCAGGAATAGGATGTGACTCAATTGAAACAAACAGAAGCTTAGTCACAGAGCCTCAGACCCTTCTACTCCTCTAGCAGCAGAGAAACTACTAACCCACCATGGAAAAGAGGAATGATTCTCACAGGCTTACTGCTGAATTCCCCTCCTGGGTGTTACATAAGATTGGCCCCAAAATCTGGCCTGGCCTGGAAGTTTGGTCTAGATGTTCTTGCCGGCGTTATAGATAGTGACTTCTGCGGAGACATAAAAGTTCTCTTACAGAAACTTGGTGAAATTCAGTACATCGTGGGGACAAAATTGCAAAAGGAGTTCTTGAAAAGGCTCTTTTTCCTCGTTTTAGAGTCAGTGAACTGGAAGATACTGAGATATGCACCTTGGGCTTTGGGGAAGCTGATGAACCACCTATCACTGAAGAGAAAAGGGAAGAAGAACTTACCATTTTGTGATGCCTAGCCACTGTCGCTGGTCTCTGTGACACGGTTGGTGGCATGCGTTAGGATTGCACAGGATTTCTCCCAAGATGGCGCCGTCTTTCCTAGGCAGCGTTTCATGCATCCATCAGGAACCTGCAGTCAGGGATCCACTCGCGACTCCTACGGCAGTGCTTCAGACCCTCTGGCCAGAACAACATTGCATTGCTACACTTGTGGTGGCCACGGTCTGTGAGTTTGTTTGTTCCTTCAGACCTGTTGTGTTTCCTGTGCGGATCATATTTCTCTCCTGTCCCATTTACCCAAGTCTTTTCTCCCTTCTCACTTCAGCCACGCCACGTCCCTCCCGGTCCAGATCGGTCACACGCGACCGTCGGACTCACTCTCACTTTCACAACTTCACGTCATTGTAGGTAGGTTACATTCATTAGGGTCAGCATACCTAGCACACCACTACCTCTCGCTAATAATACACGTTTCTTTCTCTGAACCAGTGCGCAGATCCAGTATTCCCCATTTCCAGACTACATCTCCCAGAGAGCATGGCTCACATTTCTTCCATCCACATCAGCCTTTCTCTCTCTATGAACACTGTGTGTTTCACACGCTAGGTTTCCAGTCATTTCTTCTTTCACCAAAACCTCCCCTGGCTTGGAATTTTTACCCTTCTCCTTCCTTTCTTGGGGCAAACACAGCTCTGGTGTTCACAGCAGCTCCTGCCCTTCCATTCCGAAGAGCGAGAGATAGACATCTTTATTAGGGTCAAGACCAAAGTATTTCAAACAGGGAAACTGAGAGATTCCAACTTCCAATTTACCTTGTTTCTTATCTTATAGTAATATCCTTGCAACCTGGCGTAGGATCTACATCCAGAACGTCTATTTCCATCCAGACTCCTGATACCTCTGTACTCAAGCAGCACAGGTTTTTTTCCCCACAAGGGTTTCCCTGGAAACCTCTCTCTGCTCCTGCCATTTGGTCAGGAACAGGGAGGGGAGACTAGGTAAATTCTCCTCTTATCTAGCCGCTCTGCCTGGTACAGGTTAGTGGACCTCATGTAACTTGTATGCATCTCAATTATTGTTGTTGGATATATCAAAATGAGGCATTACACATCTTTCCCGACCTAGACTTTCCCCAGCGAAATGAACCAGCCCTCTCTGAGGCTTTCTTACAAGCAATTCCCAAAGGGGACTGAGTAGAGAAGGGAAGTCCCTTTTTCTTCCTAAAGCAAGGATTACTGTATAGAAAGGAAACATCCACAGAAGGCCTTAGTAAAACCCAGTTACTAATCCCCAAAACCCATTGGAAGATCGTACTAGAGATTGCACATTCTCATCTGACAGGGGGATACTTAGGACAATCTAAGACCCAGACACACATCAATGGGATGTTTTACTGGCCAGGTATCTATGCTGATATAACAATCTTTATTCAGACATGTAAATTATGTCAGAAAACCAGTACTCAAATTCCCTTTCTTGATTTGATTTTTGATTTTGATTGATTTTGATGGATTTATAACACACTCAAAATGGACCAAACCGTATAATGGCGCAGATGATTTTTACTAAAGACAAATTGGAAGAGTTTTATTCATAAACGCATTCTGTGCTGAGGTGATGCTCTGAACAGCCCCATGATGACTAGAATTTCATTTAAACAAAAACGTTTTTAGAGCTTTTCGAAACTTGAGCAGGGAGTCCAAGATCCTAATTTCCCTAGTTAGGCTATTCTATTGTCTAGGACCATACACAGAGAATCTTCTGTCCCCTCTAAACACAAATGTGGATGAGGGGATAATTAACAGTGCTCGGTCACTTGAGCGTATGCATCTGGACGAATGATAATGCCTGAGCTTGTCCTTGAGGTAATCTGGTGCCATGTTTTTCAGACATTTAAAGACCAGACAGGCTATTTTAAATGTTATCTGGTCTTCAACTAATAATCACTGACGAAGCCGGTGAGAGGGAGAAACATGAGAGGTTTTATTTAATCCGTAAATCAACCTGAGCGCTGCATTCTGCGCTCTTTGCAGTCTGCTAAGTTGTTTTTTTGGAATGCCCACCAATTGACTCTTACAATAGTCCAAGTGGGCATGTGTAAGTGCTCCCACTACCTGTGCATGATCTTCTTTCGGGATATAAGGAAGAGTTTGACGTAGAAGTCTCAGGGAGTAAAAAATAGCTTGGCACCACCTAGCTTTCACTACCAAAGTTTGTCCTGCCAGGTGCAGCCAAGGTTTTTAATTTTGGTGGAAAATTTAAGTTCAACTCCCAATAACTTGGGAAGTGGTTGATTTTTTATAATAGCCGTAAGATACTCAGGGCCAAACAGAATAAACTCTGTCTTGGCGGCATTCAATTATAATTGATTAGAAGCCATACACTCACTAATGTCCTTAAGACATTCACTAATCTTGACAAAGGTTTCTCTAACGATATCAATTGTAATGAAAATCTGAGTATCGTCTGCATAGGACTGGAAGCTGATTCCATGAAGTCTCAGAATTTCCATTACCAGTGGGAGATAAAAGTTAAAGAGGAGTGGCAACAGTGAAGACCCCTGTGGAACCCCACAATCCACCAACAATCCACTGTACTAGGGGCTGATGTAAAGGTACCCAGTCTATCACATTGTTGGCGCTTCTCCAATAATGATCTGAACCACCGAATGGCCTGCTCTGAAACTCTTCCCACCGTCCTCAGTCTTTCCAGAAGAATCTCACGATTGACCGTATCAAAGGCGGCTGACAGGTCAAGCATCACTAAAAGTGAGAGCTTGCCCTGATCAGCCACCTTCAACAGTTCATAATAGACTGTTAGCAACAGCGTCTCCGTACAAAATTTTGGATGTAACCCAGACTGCAAGGGATCCAAAAGCGATTCCTCTTCAACAAACATCTGTAGTTGTTGTCACCACCTTCTCCAGTATTTTCCATAGCCAAGGAATACCAGCTATAGGGTGATAATTCTGGAGAACCAGGGGATCCAAGTTAGATTTCTTTATAGAAGAGGGGTCAGTGTAGTGTGTTTAAGCATTAGCGGCCCTAGTACTTGATCTAATGATTTATTAACAAAGGAGGTGACAAAAGGAGCAATTTCCCCGGCCATGCATTTGGCTGCTACAGCCGGTAAAGGAAATAGATAGTCGTTTGTTGGTTTCAAGTTTTTCATCAATGCACATATATTCTCAACCGTGACATGATGAAAATTAAACTGTTTTAGAGGAGACATAACTTGATCATGTCCTTTCACGTCAACAGCAATGTTTAATTGCACTGAGGTGAAGAGAGTAGGATTCAAGGCTGCAATGTTATTCTTAATTGCAACAATTTACTCCACAAATAAGCTATTAAAGGCATTGGCCTGTTTCAAAGATGGAGCAATGGATAACTCCCTACAGCTAGGATGATGGAATTTAGAGATCATTGAAAAAAATTCCCTTGAGTGATTACCTGCATCACTAATTTTTTTATGGAGGAACTTTTGTTTTGCCTCAAAAATTGCTTTTTTATAGAGCAAGAGAGCCATTTTGACCTTGATGCTATTTTCTTCTGTAGATTGTCTTTGCCAATTTTGGCCTGTCTAACTAACTTGTTTACGTAATGGAGTCAGATTTTGAGTGAACCAGGGATTAGAAATCCTCTTTCGCATAGGTTTTTTTTTTTGGTGCAACTCTAGAACAAATTTCTTCCATAGGTTTAGTCCCAGTAAGAAAAAAAACCTTTCACTAGACAGTGTATTATCGACCTTTGAAAGTGCAGTCATCACTTCATGTGCCGATATATTATCTAGATCTTTCTGTCTCTGAGATAATATCCCAGTGACCTCTGTAGGACTTTGAAGAATCTTTGATTGGCCATTAGTACAAATAATTGCAGTGAATGATCTGACCAACAGACTGGTATATTGTCCAAATGTGCAGTACAAATACCTCTTACTGTTATCAAATCAAGGCAATGACCCTTGTTGTGGGTAAGTAATATTCCTAAAGTGCTGAGGCCATGAGTTTCTAAAGTATCCCAAAGTTCCGTAGAACCTGGGTGACTTCGGTCATCCAACCATGAATTCCAATTCCCCAATAATACAATCTCTGCCTGTTTACTGCCCACTGTGGTTAAATTCCTTAAATGCTCCTGGAGGTCTATAGCCTAGAACCACATGAACAGCTGATTTGAGGGATAACTCAATAGCGAATTGCTGTGATTGGCGATTACGCGACCAGATACCCGAGGCATTCCCTATACGGAACAACACCACCAAGCAAATTTTAAAAAACCTATTACAATATTTCTCCATGGTTGGAGTTCCTAAGGAAATCCTGACGGATCAATTATCCAATTTCATAAGCAAGCCCATGGGTGAACTTCAGTTCATCATCCCCAAACAGACAGATTGTTAGACCAATTCAATAAAACACTTGAAGTGATCCTAAGAAGGTAGGTTGGTAGATAAGGAAGGGAAGGACTGGGACTGTATGATCCACTGGATTGTCTCCTTTTGAACTACTTTATGGTAGATAACCTAGAGATATCCTGGACATGCTCCAGGAGGCCTGGAAAGAAAGAGAAGAGGCACCCATTCCCCTGTTGCAAACTGCTACCAGATTGCGAGAGCATATGAAACTTGTTCGAAATCTGGTCCATACTCATATAGAAAAAGTCCAAGTACAACAAAAGTCCATCTATGACAAAAAGGTAAACCCAAGATAATTTTCTGTAGGACAAAAAGAATTGTTCCTCGTGCCGACCTCGGAAAACAAACGTGTCTCTAAGCAGCATTGGCCGTATAAAATATTGGATCGAACAGGAACCTATACTTATAAGGTAGCACAACCTGACAGGAAACAAAAGACCCATCTATACCACATAAATCTCTTAAAAGAGTGGAAGGAAAATTCTTCCGCTGCCAAAGCCACGATAAAATCCTGTTTGGTGCCAGAAGAAATGGATTACTTTGAATTAATTCCTCAAGAGTTATCTAGTCAACAACAAGAAGATTTAAAGGATTTAGTTATGACATTTCCCAATGTATTCAAAGAGAAACCAGGAAGAGTGAAAGGCACCTATCACCTATATTAGAACACCAAAAGGAAACGTGATCTATCTGAAACCAGATAGACTTCCAGCTGCCCGTAAACAGATAGTGGTTAAGGAAGTAAATAAAATACTAAAAGCAAATATTATTGAACCCTCTTCCAGCCCATTGTCCTCCCCTACAGTATTGGTCACAAAGCCTGGCCATTCCTGGAAGTTTTGTGTAGACTACACCAAGTTAACTTTCAATTTCAATTTTATAAATATACTTACAGCTCAAAGCTTTGTATATACCATATAAAACAACAGTTATAAACATGTACAAAATATATAAAATCACATAAATACATCCAATAAAACAGGGAATACAAGATCCATAAAAGGTAATGTGTTACATCTGATTCAGCAATGATTGACCAATGTTGGAAACATATTTGTACAAATATGCATGAAGAAACCCTATCTATCAGAATTCATACAGTTCAAATATTTCAACGCATTTCAGATAAATTTGACCATAAAATAAAAAAAAACTCGAGTCATTCCCATCCATGAATATTTTCATAAGACTCGGTTCACAACAGTTAAAACAATTACTATAAGATTTCAGCATATGGTTTCTGATACGAGTTAAACTTTCACATTTTGTCAATATGTGTTCTAGAGATTCAATTGTTTTTTTACCACATAACCGGCAGTTACGCTTGTTACATTGTAGTCCTTTCCTTGCACCTCCAACTTCCAATACTTTGCTTTTGTTAAATTGTAGTAGTAGGCACTGTCTCATGACCCATGATTAAGGGAATGCCGTAATATAATTGCGAGGGCTGTTTCGAGTGTTGATGTATTCAATGAAAGGTCCATTATTTCAATTTCTTGAAAGTTGTACTATGTCATTATCTTTATCAAAAGATCTAAACTTCTTTTTTGCCAATATTTGATTAGTTTCATATGGGTCACAGACATGACTATTTCACATCCGCCCTTCCAATTATTAAATATAGTGAATATTTTCCCCCTCTCACCAATCCGGGTATAATTATCTAGGCTCAGAAAGGCCTTAGCATAATCCACAGTTATTTTTCTGTTGTTTTGTGTAATTAAATCAACTGAGCACATAAAAGATGTTTAATATCCGGCGAAACTACAAGATGGACGATAGCGTTGGTAAACCTTATAGACGGAACTTTTCGACAAATTAAAGAGGAAAACCCATCGGCTTAAAGGATAAGCCCGGAGTTAAACACGTGACTGCAACCTTCAAAGGCGACTCCTCACCTAGAAAACTTCTGAAAACGCACAATAACAAGAAGGGATTGGAAATAACGAAAGCCAATCATTTTTATAAATTTTCTTAGGATTCTCCTAAAGAAAAACAGTCAAATAAATAAATAAGTAAATAAATAAAAATAAAAGATCTATTAACCAAAATGTATAAAATACATGCAAGTTCATATGCAAGATAAAAGAATTCCACGGTTACAGATTGTGGCATACCAAACAACCTTCGTACCATTTTTGCTTCAAATCTTTTTAACTCCTGTAAAAACCTGTGTCCCCATATCTCAATGCCATATGTTAAAACTGGTATTATTTTCATTGTGTGCAATAGTAAAACTGTCTTAACTGAGAGTCCACCATTACTTCCAATAAAAGTGCTCACTGCTCCGACTAACCTCCAACATGTGCATCCTGATTCATGGAATCTGTGCGCCGAAAAACAGGGATTTGTGTGCCATTGTGCCCGCAAATCCCTGTTTAAGAAATGGGGATTTGCAGGAAGAATGGCACACAAATCCCCGTTTTTCGGTGCACAGATTCCATGAATTACCATCTTAATCGTGGTATTCTCCCAGTGTGATTTCCAATTAAGTCTTTCATCAACTAGTAGTCCTAGATAGGTGTAGGAGGTAACAGACTCAAGTTTCATATCATCAAGGAACCAACTCATGCTCACCTGTTCCTACAGTTTCCCGCAAATACCATTATTTTACTTTTTTCAGTGTTAATTTGCAGCCCATTCTGTTCAGCAAAGCTTCCCAGCCCATCAATTAGACGTAGTAATCCCTTCGGTGTGTAGTCTAATAACAATGCACCATCAGCATAGCTTAGCCAGGTTATTCGCTGTGTACCTACTTTAACAGGGCATACCATATTTGATTTAACGGACGTTGCAAGATCTGCCAGATACAGGTTAGATAGTGTGGCCGTTTCTATGCATCCCTGCTTGATGCATGTGCCGGTAGGAATAAATGCATAAAGTTCGCTAAAAGCTTTCAGGTATACCTTGACAGTTGTGTTTCAGTGTAGCAACATTAGCATCTTCAGGAGACCCCAAGGGATGTTGCATGCCTGTAAGTCTATGAAGGCACTGTATACTTTGGTTTTCCTACGTATCCATGTGTACTCAATTGAAGATACTTGAGTAGGTATGTTATGGCAAGTTCTTGATTTTGCTCTAAAGCCTGACTGTTGCTTGCTAAGCATTCGATTTTCATTTATCCAGGCATTTAGGTCAACTAATAATATCCGTGAAAAGACTTTTGCAGGGATATCCAGCATGGCCAGGAGTCGATAATTACAGGGATCACTACACTGGCCCTGTTTGTATATTGGCAAAATATGGCTCTCCCTTCAATTGGCCTGGAGGATGCCTGATTTCCCAATTTCCACAAATAGTGGCCACAATGCTTCTGCCCATATTGTAGGAGATATTTTCATCAAGCCTTTATTTATCCCATCATGGCCACATGCCCTTGAACTATTTAGCTGTTCAATTATCTCTCTAATGTCTGAGCAGGTTGCTTTGCATATCCAGGGTGTGTCGGGAACTTCTATTCTTATGTTATTTCCCTTAACAGCACCCAGGGTTTGTGTTATATGTTCAGCTCATATTTCTTCAGGAATACAGTTAATTGGCAAAGCACTCTTTTCACTTGCTCTTATTTTTTCTATATTGCTACAGTGTTCTTAGTTGTTGCTAAATGGGCAATGGTTAGCCACTGCTCATTTCCACACAATTCAGTTTGCTATATGGTTGACCCAAGTAATATCACAATTATGTAGCGGAGCAGTTTTTTTTGCCTGAATGATCTTTGGATCAAAGTTATTCTGTTTTTTCATTACAATATTTGTCCGTTCCTGTGCAGATTTATATTCGTGAGTGGAGACCACTAAGATCAGGCCTCACTTATGTTCTTCCCAACACTTCCTAAGTTTTGGCAATGGTCAACAAAAATTGGGATTATTTGTTGACGGACAATTTTTCCCTTGGCTAGGTTTGTCTGTGGGTTAGTTTCCTTATTGATTGCCTGGTTGGTGGTAGCAAAACTGGGGCCCATTGCAGCAGCTGTCTCAACTATATTTCTCATGTTCTTGAGTACATTGTTATTGTCAAGAGTTGTAGTGCACGTTCTTAGTTTCACAGGGTATATATCTACTATGTTGCAAGAAAAACTCAAGCAAAATAATTCTGACTCATATTTTTAAATGTATTCTAATATGGCAGTAGATTTAAACCAGATGCTTGAGATACTAATCTTACTATGTTCCATTTGATCTACTATTCTAATGCCATCAGAACATATTACACGCAATCCAACAATAGAATGGATATTTCTAAGACAGCTGCCCTGTTTAATGGTGGAAGATACGTTTCAGCTGAAATTGGTTTATTTGCAGGGCTTTTTGTGCAACCTTTGTATTAGAGACCAGGGCAGTTTTGGACTCTGTTTCAGACCGTCAGTTTTATTTGTCCTATAAGGACATTTCCATTGTGCGACAGGGTACTCCCAATTTGTTGCTGCATGGATGGAGAAAACTCATTTAGTATTGTAGGATTTATTAGAGAGGGTGTAACGTTGAAGGTGTATTGAGAGGGGTTTGGGGGGATGATTTATCTTTCAATGGAGCTGACAGCATTCCCTGTGTGTTATCTGTATTTTGTAGTTGTGTATCATTAACTACAGGTTCCAGTGGATATGCTATTCCCTGGAACACTCTTCATACTTACACTATAGGGATTGTTTTTGTTTTTTGCTTCTCTGGCATACATGAATACCTGTGAAACAGTTATTTTTATTATTTTTATTCCTTTTGGGTATATTTTTATGATATTGTCAGTGGTTTTGCTGTTGTTAGGTTTCTGATTGGTACATGTGTATGTGACAGTACAGGTTCATTGGCACAGAATGTAAAGGTGGTACACAATACATTACCAGTGATATCTGTGTTGGTGCTCTGGTCATGAATTATTTTCCTATTCTTGTTAATACATTTGTGAAGCAGCATAGATTGTATAACTAATTTATTTTCAAGTTTGCTGCACGTATTTACAAGTATGGTCAAAAGGCATTCGAATGCAAGAAACATTTAATTGGAGGACATGCTGGATTTGCTACTTTCTGATAACACAGAATTTGATACATCTTCGCCAAAATGTGTAATCACAGATTTAAATGGAATACAGTGGTATCTAACCGACTTGGTGTTATTCGCAGGGCTTTCATTATCACAGGTCATTGAATGTTCTGTGATACCTCCTCTATAAGGGCGGGTTAAAAAAACGTTTGTGGGTCTATCAGCATCACACCTGGGGTTGATACAATATCAGTTCCATCACCCAGATATTTGATAAAATCATTCGTAGGTGGTAGGTCAAGATTTTTGTTTATATCAATGAGGCACGCTGTTGCGTAATTATGTATGATTACTTTGACTGACTCGAGAGGAGCTTCTAGGATTTCAGAATTATTCTTTGGACCTCGGCCATTCTCTGAAGTATCTATGTACATAGCAGTTTTTCTACTTTCCTCTCTTCCCCTATTTTCCCCTCTGTCTTCGGGACATAACAGGTCTTGTGTGTCACTTTTACCACAAGATGGTTTTGTTACACAAAACACGTGTGTATAAGCATATTATAAATGCCATATCATATCATATCATATTCGGAGATGCAGACTTTCGCATGGTTCATCGGAAAGGGATCTTGCTTTTGGGTTCATAATATCATTGTTGTTTTTTTTTAAGCATATCACCAATCAGTTTTGTCCCCAGACAGCTTAGCGACACATTTAATTCAGAAGCAATCTCTTGTGTGGCACTCTCTTCATCGATTACATTCAAAGCATTTCTTTTAGGAAAACATGGGGTCATCTTCTTAGAATTGACTGCTACTTCTGTACCAGAGATAACTTTGGGGGGATATGTGCGTCACAAACGCTTCATTGGTACTATATCAGATTGTTCAACTGGGGGGTTCTTTTGTGCGGGAGGAAGCTTCGCCTGTTCACCATCCAGGATATCAAAGACAGTGATTTCACTTTATAGTATATCTTCTTCCATGGTATTGCTGTAAAGATTTCACAAGGAGTGCTAGTCCATAGTTATTAATATTCAAACAGGTTAAGGTTCAAGTGTGTTATTAAGCTCGGTCACGAAAAAGCCTCAAAAGTAACACCAGCTAAGTTAAGGGATTGTGGAGTATGTCCGTCTTAGTTGTCAATCAGGTGTGTTTGATCAGGTGCTTGCAGTGTATTAATTTGATTAGACATTGTGCTCTAATATGGTTTTACTAATGGCTAAACCAGGGGGTTTCCCAACGTTTCCAAAGGACAAGATATGAAACATCAGGAGAGGCGCTCAACACTTAAAAACAGGGCGCTTTGTATTTTAAACTCAATAACTTGAAAGCGGCTTCATCTACATCAGTTGTGTATCAATGTTATTACATTCACTCAATCAAACAGCGCCTATCCCACCGGGCAGCGTTCCGACGTATTCTGAGTTCACAACAGGGGTGAGCGGGTATAGAGTGCTCGCTGTTTCATCAGTGGCGGCCACTAAAAGGAAAGGGCGGCCCCACCCACTTGGCCCATTCTGGCCGATAACCAGATACCGTTAGAAGTGAAGCCTTGGGCAGATTACAAGCACGAGTCAATTAGATTTGAAAGGCCAGGCAAATGTAAGCACAACTCACCTAATTCTATGTCAAGACTGGAGGCTCGGATTATGCTTCTCTTTCCATTTTACTGTTCAGCAGCAAAGTATAAACCAATAAAACACGAAAACACAAAACTCAATAAACTACAATAACCATGGCTCCTCTTCTGGCTAATGCTAGCCTTTCCCTCATCACTACAGGAGCTCATGTCTGCACAGAACACTGGGGATTTCAATAATATACCCAGGAGTTTTTTTTTATAATCTTTTATAATCTCATATATATATATATATATATATATATATATATATATATATATATATATATATATATATATATATATATATATATATATATATATATATATTACATGGCCACGGTAGTGGCCATGTAGTTATGGTTAAGTTGCTGTTTCCATAGGAAGAGCACTTTTTGGGCGGCTTATAACTTCGCTCTCCCTGGACGGATCCTCACCAAACTTTGCAAAAAAAGTAGTTTGGTCACTCTGCATTTTTTTGCAAAGTTTGGTGAGGATTTGTCCAGGGGGGAAAAGTTATAGGGGGGGGGTCCCAAAACTTTTTTTTTCCCATAGACTGAATGGGAAAAAACTTTGCGCGCAGCTACAGCCCGAACCGCTGGACGGATTTACACCAAATTTGCAGCAGGAGCGGCGGCCTGGTCCAAAAGCGTGCTTTTGTAAATTTGGTGTAAATCTGTCCAGTAGTTTTTTTAAAAATGACCAAAATGTAAGGCAAAAAAATTAGTGATATCTGCGTTCGCTTCGCGGACGGACTTCCCTGTTCGCTCCGCGGACAGCACCCCGATTGGCCCATGGGCTTGCGTCATGTCCGCGTGTTTGCTGATTGGACTGCGAGGGGCGTGGAGCGCGTCAGATTTTCTGTGGCGCCCGCCATCTTGTATTCGCAGTCGACCGCGTACAGCGCAGTGAAACGTGGATAAAAAATTGTATTTAGTGCCGTGTGTTGGTGTGTAAGAGTGTTTGGTGAGGGTTGGGGAGTATGAGATAGGTTCAATGCTTTGTTTTTTATGTGCTAGACCTTTTTGTTGCATTCGATTTGTCCGCGGAGAACACGGCTGTTCTGACATTTTGTAAATAAACTAAATGGTGGGGTGTTTAACGGAGTATGTGTCATTTTTGTTCGCAAGGAAGGTAAAAATGAGCTATGAACACTCGCGGTGTACTTAATTGTTCGTAAATACACAAACTGGGGGTGTCCTCAGGATGCTGTCCGTATTGTAATCTGTCTAGTTGAATGTGTTCTAAGAACACTCGCAGTGTCCCGAAATGGTTGCAATTACACAAAATGGGGGTGTTCTGAGAACGTTGTTTGTATTGTTCGTTGTCAGGGTGAAAGTGTTTTAAGAGCACTCCTTTTGTTCGCCAATTTCCTAGGGGCGTCAACCGACTTTGTGTCCACTAAAGAAACGATAAATCCGGCTGGTGTGCGTCGACATTATGTGATAATCCTATGACTGGCGCTATTGACCTGGCTGACTTGCTTTTGCGACACTAAATCATATCTCCCGCCCCTAAGCCTGATATTATCAAAGCATTCATATTCCCCGCCTTTCTCCGTGACGTTACAGGGTGCGTAATGAAACGCGCCCAGTCGTTTCCAGTACTACGCGACTTTACACAGAACCCGGAAGACAACACACATTATGTCACAACACAGCGCGCCACAATTCAGAATATGAAACTGTGATTTAAAAGCAAAGAGCAAGATTGTAAATGTTGTAAAGTACATTTATTTGACATCAAATGTTTAGAGAATATTCAGCAATTTGCATTTGTCTTTGTTGTCGATCCGCAAAAGTTCATGTTGAGACACGCGATGTTCCTTTGCGGTACAGAGAGTGTTAGATCAGGTTACAACTCAGTGCGCCACAATTCGGAATATGAAACTGTGGTTTAAAAGTAAACAGCAGGATTGTACATTTGGTAAAGTACATTTATTTCACGTGAAATGTTTAGTGAATATTCAGCGATTTGCTATTGTCTCTGCTGTCGGTCAGCAAAGGTTTATTTGGAGCCACGCGTTGTTCCTTTGCGGTAGATAGGCTTTTGGTTTATGATAAAAGCAGTAAATGGTCTCTCTGATAATCGGAAGGTTGCTCCAACAACCAGCCATTAGACCACCGTATTGGTTGGTATGTTGTTTGTAGCTGCTAGTACTGCGTAAGGGCATATTGGTCCTTGGCGATTGTCCCATAAAATGGTGAGGGTCATGAAGTTGCATATTTGGACTTGCACCTGGCAGTTGAAGACCCCATCCGCTGGAGTCTGTAAATCGTGACATAGACAAAATGGGGCCACGTACCTGTTTTAAAAAACATAAATTAGTCTTACCAGCCGATGAAAAATCATCATTTTATTTATTAGGGCGTGAAACTATTTGCTATCGAAGATAGTGCAACCGAGTATGTTAATAATAAAATAATAATATTTTCCCATTCATATAGCGCTAAGAACTGTGAGGTATGTAAGCGGTGCTTATTATTAACCACAGTGTGTGGTGCTCATTTATCAACCACGGAAGGATGAAAGGCTGAGTTTCGCCTTGCCGGGATTCGAACTTGCGTTAGCAAGCTGTGCACGGATGTCAAAGCAAGCGCTGTACTCGCTGTGCCACTTGACAGGCTACAGTGAAGTGGCACAGCGAGTAGAGCGCTTGACCGCCTATAGACCGGTTAAATTATTTATATTAACCCACTGTGTGTCGTCTGCCTTTTTCAGAGCCCTCTAAACGACAGGGGATCAATTCGGCGGTGATAGTGCGCGGCAGAAAACATTATGCCACTTTCAACAAACAAGTTCAACTTCAGCGGTCTTCAATGCTACGCTATTGTAATTATATTTGGTATAAAGTAATGTAAAGGGTTACTTACAGTACAATTGCAATTTCCATTGTCTACGAGTGGTGCAGTCCCAAAATACGACTCCGCGTGTGCCAACGATCTTTCGCATAGTGATATAATATGTAAAAGTGGTTTAGTTTCAGAAATTTCATCTTTATCTTCTCTTATGTTTTAGCAACACTCCTTCAAGAGAAGTCTTTCATCACAATCTCTGTCTGTCAAGGTCAAAACACAATACAACCTTATAGTCTGCTTCGTGAGCCTCTCCGGGGCCCTAGAAAAAAATGGAAGCAGCTGACCTTCACTGTGAACGAGCATAAATTCTTACTTTGCAACATTCTGTGTAAATCCATCTGTAGAAGTTGGTTTTTGCACGCCATGTTTGTATATTGTTTGCGTGATATTAAAAAAAGTTTGTTTAAAGGACGTTATGGTTCTAAGTACAGCCGAAAGACCCCTGAAAATAGCAAGTTATGGTAAGCTATGAAAAATAACTCGCGCCAACACCATGCACTGCTAAGACTAACACCCAGGACATCAAAGATGACATCGCAAATGTCATTGATGAAATCACTGATGACATCACATGTGTATGTACTTTTCATGGAATTTGTGTACTAGGGATTTTTATTATAATGTTCTGAAAAAAGTGTCAAGGATATTGCAATAAATATCATACCGTTATTAGTGCTTTGAACGATGCATTTATATCAATAAATAGCATTGTATTATGGGATTCTATGTAGTATACTGAGCTACTAATGGAGAAAGATAGCATTGTGTGCAGAGTACAAGATAAAAGTATAATATTTGTAATGTTAATATGTAGAATAATGAAATGATAATTGTCCTGAAATGTTTGAAAATTCACAAAATGGGGGTGTTCTGAGGACGTTATTCATATTGTGTGATTGCTTAGCTGTATGCAATGAGGGAATGGTACAGAGAGTAAAGTGAACGCCGTCCACGGACACCGCAGCTGTTCGTGGACAGGGCGTGGTAAATCCGGGTTTTTCCAGGAAATCCAACATGGAAAGAAGACTGTACGGATCAGCCAATCAGATGTCAAGGTTGTGGATTTGTGTTGAAAGAGACTGTGTGTGGTGAAGATGGCAGAAGTGGAGAAAGTCAGGGTGTTGGAGCTCGGAGATATGTTTGTGCATGGTTTACAGCAGTACGCTGAATGCAGGCATGTTGCAAAGAACTTTGATGTGAAAGGAGTGGAGGTGGTGTGGAGCACTGTGCCTGATTGCAATGCACAGGGAATTGTACACGTTTGTGCGGATTTGGCCACGATGAACAGTTCGCATGTGGTAGTTTTGCACTATGGTGCTTTCCATTTGGGCAACGTCAGTGCCCCTACTTTGTTGGCTGATTTGGAACGCTTGGTTCAAGCCGTAGTGAAGATCCTTCCAAATGCGAAAGTCATTTTTTCTGGATTACTACCTAGGGCAATATGGGACAATAGTTCAGTTTTTTGTCCTTAGCAAAACATTGCTAGGTGTGTCATCAACCGAGGCATGTGTGCCTTCATGCTTAGAGCTGGTATGTTCTTCTGTAACAATGAGAATATTGATGCCAGTAATGCTGCTAATTTTAAAGAAGATGGCATTTGTTTATCTTTTACCGGAAATGCCTTTCTATTTTGGAATGTAAGGGTTGCTTTGGAGAAGGTTATGTGAAGATTTTAGGAGTAAAGTAAGAAAAAAAAAACAAGAAAAAAAATATAAAATAACAGGTGTCTGTCAAGCATCTGTAAAAAAAAAAAAAAAACGGCTCTTTTCAGAGCCAACTTCAAAGGGGAAATGGGGCACACTATTTAAATTTACATTCACCACGCTCAGATTTTCGATGTGTCCGCGGACATGGCGGTAGTCCGCGGACATGAAAATCACTACGAGGGGGTTAGTATGTTCTATGTTACATGTCAGGGATATTATGGTTAAGTTGTGCTACTAAAAACCTGTTATGGTAACATAAGCAACCATAACTCACGCCACAGTGCACTGCTAACACTAACACCCAGGACATCAAAGATGACATCACAAATGTCATTGATGACATAACTGATGACATCACATGGCTGGCTCTCCCTTTTTATCCTTTACTGACATATCGATGCCACGTAGTTTTCTACAGTAACAGTCAGGAAGTAAAAATTGAAAAGGTACTATATTTGTAGACTTGGGGTCCTGTCACATCATATGAAACATGTACCTAGCGGAAGATACAGGCTTGAAAGAGAGAAATCCTTTCTGTGCATGAAGATAATCATTATGGTTATCAGCACTTTGTCATAGTTTTATTTTTATTACTCTACCTTCCCTCTATATGCTCATATTTGTATACATTATACTCACTCTCAATAGAGTGAATGGGAACATTTTTTTGCTCGCGTCTACAGCCCAAACCGCTGGACGGATTTCCACCAAATTTGGACCAGGAGCAGCGGCTTGGTCCCGAAAGCGTGCTTTTGCAAATTTGGTGAAAATTCGTCCAGTAGTTTTTTTTTAAAATGACCAAAAATTAGGTCAAAAAAAATTAGTGATATCTGTGTTCGGTTTGCGGATACACTTCCCTGTTCGCTCCGCGGAAAGTGGCCTGATTGGCCAATCATCTTGCGTGATGTTCACAGACATGCAAAGTGTTCGCTGATTGGACGGCGTGGAGCGTGAAGCGCGTCAGATTTTTCGGTAGCGCCCGCCATATTGGATTCGCGGACGTCCCCGGACAGCGCGGTGAAACTTTGTTCAAAATGTGTATTTTGTAGAGTGTGTTGGTGTGTAGGAGTGTTTGGGGAGGGTGGGAGTGTGTAAAATAGGATGAAAGTTGTGTTTTTTATGTGTTAGACGTTCTTTTTGTGTTCGATTTGTTTGCGGACATCACGGGTGTTCTGATATTTTCTAAATAAACTGACTAGGGGGTGTTCTAAGGAATCAATATGTGTCAGTTTTGTTCGCAAGCAAAGTGAAACTGTTCTAAGAACACTCGCAGTGTCCGGGGAGTGTTCGTAGGTGGTGTCCTGAGGACGCTGTCCGTATTGTTCTCTGTCAAGTTGAATGTGTTCTAAGAACACGCGCGGTGTCCTGAAATGTTCGCAAATAAACAAAATGGGGGTGTTTTGAAGACGCTTCTAAGAACACTCGCGGTGTCCGGGGAGTGTTCGTAGGGGGTGTCTTGAGGACGCTGTCCGTATTGTTCTCTGTCAAGTTGAGTCTGTCCTAAGAACACTCGCGGTGTCCTGAAATGTTCGCAAATAAACAAAATGGGGGTGTTCTGAAGACGCTTCTAAGAACACTCGCAGTGTCCTGGAATGTTCGTAGGGGGTGTCCTGAGGACGCTGTCCATATTGTTCTTTGTCAAGTTGAATGTGTCCTAAGAACACTCGCGGTGTCCTGAAATGTTCGCAAATAAACAAGATGGTGGTGTTCTGAAGACGCTTCTAAGAACACTCCCGGTGTCCGGGGAGTGTCGTAGGGGGTGTCCTGAGGACGCTGTCCGTATTGTTCTTTGTCAAGTTGAATGTGTCCTAAGAACACTCGCGGTGTCCTGAAATGTTCGCAAATAAACAAGATGGGGGTGTTCTGAAGACGTTTTTGAGAACCCTCCCGGTGTCCTGGAATGTTCGTAGGGGGTGTCCTGAGGGCGCTGTCCGTATTGTTCTCTGTCAAGTTGAATGTGTCCTAAGAACACTCGCAGTGTCCTGAAATGTTCGCAAATAAACAAGATGGGGGTGTTCTGAAGACGTTTTTGAGAACACTCCCGGTGTCCTGGAATGTTCGTAGGGGGTGTCCTTAGGACGCTGTCCGTATTGTTCGTTGTTAAGTTGAAAGTGTTCTAAGAACTATCGCGTTGTTCTGAAATGTACGTAGGGGGTGTCCTGAAAACGGTGTCCGTATTGTTCGCTGGCAAGTTCAAAGTGTTCTAAGAACACTCACATTGTTCGCGGACATTAAAAGTTTCCCATAGATCATAGTTGAAATGTTTGACTCTATGGATGTGATATGCTGCGGTGGTTGTTGCCAGGGCCATGCACCCAAGACTCTATGCACTGGCAACAACCACCGCAGCATATCACATTCATATTTGTTTATAACTTTGGGTGAAAAACAAATGTATAAGGAACAAAGGTATTAGATACTATGGATGTGATGTGCTGCTATGGTTGTCCTTATTATTGTATACTTACTGTTTGGTCTAGTAATGGGAGTCCATGTTTTTCTTCTTCATTTCTGTGATAAAAGAAAATAGCATGTTAGTATTAGTATTTTGTAATGACTTATTACATTGTATAAGCAATATACTTTTATTTTTTTCGACCCTCATATTTAGTAGAGTACAAATCAGAGTACTGTGCAATTTGCTCAGTTTCTGTATTTGTTGCTAAAATCATTGGGTCTGTGGGAGAAAAAAAAATCCATGTTGGATTTAAAAAAAAACCCTTTTTCTGTTATGCTACAGTTTATTTGTTTGTTTGTTTTCAGTGTTCACTTGTTGTTTCTGGCTAATGCTTTATACTTTGCTTTGTTGTATTTTTTTTGGAACAGTAACAGATTCTTCATTTGTTTTGATATTATAACATTTTGGAGCAGTTAGATACCAATTGGCGTATTCTAACTGTGTATTTTTTGGCCTAATTTAGTGGTATTCATTTATCTGATTAGTTGTTGTAGAATCTTTGAGCTGTTAGATAGCTTTTGGAGTTCTAACAGTTTATATTATTTTAACACACATTTATAATTTTGGGACAGTTAGATACCAATTGGTGTATTCTAACTGTGTATGTTTTGGTCTGATTTAGTGGTATTCATTTATCTGATTAGTTGTTGTAGAATCTTTGAGCAGTTAGATAGCTTTTGGAGTATTCTAACAGTTTACATTTTTGTAACACAAATTTACTTAAAGGTTTAAATACAGTTTATTTATCAAATTTTGGTTTTAAGAACATCAAATAAGAGTTTGTAAGATTTGCTGGTAATCTCTGCTTTAGAGTGATGGTACTATCATTACATTCAAACCATCCACATTTCTTTTTTATGTATGCAGTGTAGTGCCCTGAATTGGTTGTGGCCCCTGCGTGGTAGATTATACCTATTGGTGTGAAGGTTTTCTTACCAAGTGATATTTGACCATGTGTGAATCCAGTCAGCTTGCAGTTGTTTTTGGTACCATCTGCATTGTAACGTAGAAGCATTAGTATTACGTATTTACTATGTGTTTGTATTACTAACGTGGAGCGATTATCTGAATTGCAGGTAGAGCATAATCTACCATGGTTTGCATTTTGTACACGTTGCTGAAATGGAATGGATTCACAATTTGGTATTGATATATATATGAAGCGTTCATTGGGGATTTCTTCTTGTGTCACATTGTTGCAGAGAGTGCATGTATGTTTCCACATGTATGAAATCTTAAAGATTTCATTTATAGTATGTTTTTGTTTTCCAGTACTTGTAGTAAGTACATTAGAAATTCTTGTGGATCTTCCTGTGAGTTTATAGTGAATTTCACCATTCCAGCACAGTAGTCCAATTGTGTCTTATTCTAAAAACACTATGGGCCTCATTACGACCCTTGCGGAAATCGAAAAACGATGGCGGAAATGCAATACCGCCATCGAATAGCGCTCGGTGCGACTATGACCCGTCACCGCAAAGTACGATGCCATTAGCGACACCGTAGTGAACGCCAACGCTAACTGCACCAAGTACGCGCGCGTGCGCCATGCCAAACCGTAAATACCACCATGGCGCAAGGGTACGCGAATTCCGACCCTAGCGGACATGTACCTAACGCCATCAAGCACGGCGGAAAGTACCATTCCGCCATGGTGAGAAGTACGGCATCGCGAATCAACCGTAAACGGCCCCACTGAGTGCCTGTACACCGCTCCCTGGCCACATAGTACAACTCCCCGTAGGTGCAATGAAGTCACAATGCAACCAGTGAAATGTACAAGTCACCCATGCATGCCAACGAACAAAAGAATCTCAAGAGGGGCCAATGGGAGCCGCAGGGCACAGATGGCACGAATACAGAAGCCATTCCAATGGACATGACCACAGTCCCCCACCAAGAAACGCACGCAAACACAGGCACCTGTGACCAGCAATATTCCGAAAATCACATCATTCCACCAGTCCACCTGGCTGACCGGCATCTGTCACACAAAACCTAATCCCCCGCCCCTGAGCATGACATCATTCAAACAGTCATATTGGCAGGCCTCATCCCTGACCTCACTGGGCTTCGTAGGCAAACGCGCCCAGCACAGTACCACGCAACTATACTCCGAAGCTGGAACCCAATGCAGATCTCCTCACAATACATCGCTCCCCAAATAGGAATATGCCACATCACTTGGAAAGAAGAACGCTACACGGCCCATATCAGAATGGAAATTTAATGCACAACAAATTCACCAAGCCCATACAGCCATTAGGCCATGAACTCCAAAACACATTTCACCATTGTGGGCTGCATCCGCAAGAAATGACCAGCTACTTCTTGTGTGACGCCCTGTTCCTTCATGGTACACAGAGCCACATTCTCGTACGAAAAGGCAACATGGAAGCGCACAGAACCGCAGGGCCGTCCCAATGGGGAGGCACTAGTCCAGCTGAAAGGCCGAAATGTTGCTCCGAGCCACTAGTACTGCGTAAGGGCATGTGGCCCATTGGCGATCGTCCCATAAGATCGTAATGCTGCTCCACTGATTAACACGAAGCAGCAGGTGTCGGGAGTAAAAGCCATCTGCAGGAGTGGCATACAGATGGCAGTGGCAAAAGGGGAGGAGATACCTGTCAACCAAAAGAAAAGAAAAAGAACAGAATGGCCATCAGAACTACATTCGAACAACTCACTTCAATGATCACACTAAATCCACAGCCATATGCATGCTAGCCCACTCCAAAGGATCATCACCACCCCAAAACCACTTGCGACTCATAACTATCTATATCGAGGTGTAAACACCATCACAAACGAGTGTACCTGTGCATGCGTCTGTGAAAACAGAATCCATCAGATGGGATTGGTAACGTGCATGGACACAAGTGTCTGAGGGCGCGTCGAGACAGGGAGGGCTCAACAAGGCCAGATAGACGCTGGTCCCACTATGGCAGCCCTGCATCACATAGCGCAGGGGAGGCGGACAGATTCCAAGAAGCCCTGTACATGGCAAACACTGTATCAAATCATCTGCCCATGCATCCATTCATCATTCCCTCATCCCGTAATGAAAACGCCTGTTTCCATACTCACATAACATGTGCGAATTCCATTGAGTCTGTGCGTTATGCAGCCTGCAAAATCCACTGTGCCCCAGCCCGTAATTCCAGTGTTGTGAAGTAACATGTATTTGGGAACGTCCGGCCTCATCGTCCACTTCGCTATTGCGCATCCCAAACTATTCAAATCAATCATGCATCCTCGCCATGGCCCCTGTCCCAAGGACATTGAACAATAGAACGTTATATTTGCAGTCAGACCTGTGGGCATCTCCTCGCCGCTAGCTGATAACCGAAAGCGCCGCCCTTCGAATTCCTCATTTGCAACATCACGTCGAAAAGGCATCTGTGGCCGCTTGAAATCACAAATTAATCCATCTAGTGCGGCTGTGTGTGAAAATGGCAACTGCCTTCACTCACAAATGGGACGCCCCGCCCGTCGTTGCAACTCGGTACAGTGATGCATGAGGGTCCACCGTTACTCGAGTACTACGTTCCACTGACCCTTCACAAGTCTGTTCGCGACTGCAAAGATTGTATGTGAAACAATGGGACCATAGCCGAATGAACATATCAACCAATGTTACACGGCCATCGGGTACAAATACATGATTGCAATAGCAAGATGCCATTCCTCGAATTGCAGCGTTGTGTGCGGGACGTGCTCGGCCAAAGGGGAGAGCAGCTTGCACAGGTGGAATGAATCACCACAGGTGGAGGCCATACAGCCTGAAAACACATAAACTGCACACCCAGTCTCCTCCCACAACCACACCCACTCCGAAATGCTACCGGCAGGACTCGCGATGTTGGCCCTGGGGGACCTGATAGCACTGCAAGTACTCCAACTCCAAGAAGAAGACGAACACCAACTACAACCGGCCGCACGGAGGAGACGCAGGAGGAGGAGGAGGGCAAGGCAGGGCCAGCAAGGGCCGCCAGCACAGCCACTACCACCACGCAGGCAGCCCGCAATCCCACGCCTCCGAGCGCATCCGTTCAACCTCACTGATGAGCAGATCCACACCCTCTACCGTTTGGACCGGGACACCATAGCCGCCATTGTGGACATGACACAGGCTGACCTTGTCAGCATGATAGATAGCCCAACCGCCATCCCACCCCTACTGAAGGTGGTGTCTGTACTCCACTTCCTGGCCACAGGCACCTACCAGCACACAGTCGGACAGTTGCATGGCATTTCTCAGCCACTGTTCTCACGGACACTATTGCAAGTGCTCGATGCCCTCCTGCAGCACGCAGACGACTACATCTCTCTACCACGCTCGGAGCAGGAAATTACCAACACAAAAGTGGGATTCCATGCACTTGCCGGCATACCGGGTTGCCTTGGTGCCATCGACTGCACCCATGTGGAATTGGTCGTCCCACATGCCATGGAGGCCCAGTACCGCAACCGAAAACAATTTTATTCTCTGAATGTACAAATGGTGTGTGACTCCAACAGGATCATTACACATTGTTGTGCCCGATTCCCTGGATCAACCCATGATTCTATGGTCTTGAGGAACTCTACAATACCACGCTACATGAAGCGACATGCAGGGAACAGATCCTGGCTACTCGGTGAGTCTCATTTCATGCATGATGATGTGGGGTATGTGATGCGGCAATGACCTGGCAGGAAGGGGGGGGGTGCGTACGTAGCAATGGCATTCCACATAATTCGTTTATCGTCCACATACAGGTGATGCCGGATATCCACTGAAGAGATGGCTCCTCACACCAGTCCGGAACCCACGGGACCAGCATGAGGAGGACTACAACCATGCCCACTCACGTACCCGTGTAGTCATTGAACAGGCATTCGGCCTACTGAAGACTCGTTTCCGGTGCCTCAGCAGGTCTGGCGGGGCACTCCTGTACCGCCATGAGAAGGTTGCAAAGATGGTGATGGCATGTGTCATGCTACACAACATGTGCGTACGTAGAAATGTGCCCATGCCCCCTGACGCAGAAATGCAAGCACCTGAAGATGGTCATGATGAGGGTGGGGATGTGGCAGCACCTCAAGGAGTCCGCGAGGCACAGGAGGGCCGTGACATTCGGCAGCATCTCATTGATGCATGCTTCTAGCACTCACGCCTGGTGGCTGATACATGGACACGGGACTCGTGGCACTGTGTGTGTCTGGTACATGCACAATATGGACTGTATGCCTATGATGGCCTAGTACACAAAGATCATTGTCCACACATCTCATTGGTTGATCGTGCATTGTTTATGGCATATGTGATATCATGTTGAACACCCTATCGACCCGCCACCCAAGTGAGCCCAACACACCCCCTCCACCCTCCTACCTCCCCCCCGAACACCAGTGTCCAAAGATGCTCATTGTCAGTGGGCAGTCGCTATTGCAAGCCCCCTCTCCGGGTATCAGGGGCACCCCTGCCTGTGGAGCGCAGGTTCCTCCCAGATCTACGTTGGGGGCTGCCCTGGACGGAACTTGCAACGGATGATGTCTCTGCCTGCTCACGTCCATGCATGTCCCTAAGGGTTTGTGAGAGCTCAGTGAGCACACGGCGCACTGCGGCAAGTTCGGCACATACGTCTTTGGACGTCGCATGCAGTTCCCCCCTCAGGCTCTTGGTGCTTCTCTCCATTTGGACTCTCAGGCTCTCGGTGCTACTCTCCATTTGGACTCTCAGGCTCTCGGTGCTACTCTCCATTTGGACTCTCAGGCACTCGGTGCTACTCTCCATTTGTGCCCTTAGTGTCTCTGTACTTCTCTCCATTTCTGCCCTAAGTGTCTCAGTTGATGTTTCTATGTCTGCCTTAGTGCCCCCACATTCATCGGCATGGTCCTTGAGGAGCGTGGCCAGTTGCTGCTGTTGCACGATTAACTGGTCGAGGGACTGTTGCCTCTGCTGGGCCATGGCCATTTACGGTGGTGTCACAGAGTGGCTGTTCGCCTCATGTTGCCCTGCCACAGGGCTTGTGGGGGATGGCCAGTCGTCGTCTTGTGGGTGCCCCTACGTGGTATCCTCATGGTGTACGGGATGGGACAGACAGGGGGATTGGGACAGGTCATGGATGGATCTGACTTCGACATCCCTGTCTTCTGTGTCGGAGCATGCTGCCATTAATGGGGTGTCACCTATGGTGCTGCTGCCACCAGAGGCAGTGCCTTCTGTGGCATCCATTGGGGGGACCTGTGGTGCTGCTGTTGTGGGCATGCTGGCTGCTGGGGTGCCTGTTGATGTTCCCTCCTCTGTGCTGCCACCTGATTTGTGCTGCTGCCGTGTCTTGATGCGTGCAGCTGAGGTGGAGGGTCTTTGGCCGTTGGTCTTGGCCCTCTTTGCAGGTGTGCTGGTAGGGGTGTCCTGAAGCTCGTCGTTTGGATCGGACCCTGTGGTGGAGTAAAGGAGGGCGAGCGTTATTAATGGGTCTGTGGGAATTGGAATGGCAATGTATCACATGCATTGGGGTGGTACCTGAGGGTGATTTGGGTCGGGGCCTTGGAGGTGCTTTCATTTGTGTGTGGAGTGAGGATGCAGTTGTTTGGCAGCCTGCAGTTAGGGTGTGCCTGCTGCACGTGTAGTGGGTGTCTTTGGGGTTTTTAATTATTTATGTATTTATTGTGAGTTTTAAAGTGCGCTATCAGGCCAATGTGTGTGGACGTTCTCCTGGACATGTGCTTCTGTTGCACTATGTGGACACATGGTACTTCACATGATTGGACATTGTGGATTTAGCATTGTTTCATTTGGGCCACCTACCTGATTCTTCGGATGTCTGCACTCCTTTCTCCATCCCTCCGACTCCCTCTATGCTCTCCATTCCAATGGTGGAGGCACAGATTTCTTCCCAGGGGGTCAACTTGATGGGTGATTCCGATCCTCCCCCGGTAGCTGTGGCAATGTTGCGGTTGGCAGAAAGTATGCTACGGACGCGTATCCGCAGGTCGTCCCATCGCTTTCTGCATTGCTGTGGGTTGCGGGGTGCGGTCCCCACCGCACTTACCCGCTGTGCCACCAGGGCCCATATGGCCTTCTTGTTCGCAAGTGCCGTCCTGGTCATTTGCGTGGAGAAGACGGCTTCGGCATTCTCCTGGAGGGTCTCTGTAAGCACGGTGAGTTCCTCACGGGAGAAGTGGACCTGCCGCTTGCGGTCGCACGCTTTCTTCGCTACTTTTCCCATTTTTCTTGGTTTCGCTTGGGTGGATGACGGGTTGGGATGTGTCTCAGGGTAGTGTTTTTAGTGGTTGTGTGGATTTTGTGGTTTTATAGGTGTACGGCGTGTTGTTTCCCGTTCCGGGCCCATGTTTTTACTTCCGTTTCCGTATATTTCCGGTCACCGTACTTTCCGGTTGGCGCTCACTGCGGTGTCCGCTAGGATGGGTGGCGGTATTGCACCTAGGGCGCCGTACGGCGGCGGTGTGGGCCGTTTTGGGGTCATTTCCGCCATCGCGGACTTTGCACTTCCGCCATGCCGTGGTGCTCGTGCCCGATGGGTCGGAATGGGCCGCACTTTGCTCCATCGTGCGATGGCGGAAACGCTATTTACGCTGTGGCGGTCTGGTCAGTCACTTTCCGCCAGGGTCGTAATGAGGGCCTATATGTGTTGTCAGGATTGTTTGCTGCATTTCTGTGAAGTACTAACATTTGCAAACACAATGGGTCTGTACTGTGGGAGTAAATGTTGTCAACAATTGGTGGTAATTGAAATAGAATATTCATTGCTACATTTGCATAGCTACTTACACCAACTATATTTGAGAATTTAAATGGTCCAGATAGTTCTGTATCTAACTGCTTTTTTTGGAGTTTGACTTCCTTCTTTAAAGAAGTACCTGGTTTACTTTCTCTAATTGATTCTTTTTTGTTTGTGGTACTTGATGAAGTATTAGTTTCTTTTACTCTCTTTGGAGGATTTGCAGTGACGTCCTGTTGCATTTCAGTTTGATTTAGTTTTCTTTTACAACGTTTTAGTTTTTGTGGAACAGAATATGTGTTTAGATGGGGAGTGTATAGTGAGCGAAGTCTATTATATTCTAAAATTCAAGTAATATCAGCGTTTACTTTACTTGCATCAAAGTTGATTAGAAATAGACCGTCAAGTGTACGTAAGCGTGATAGTGCTACGTAGCTCATGCCTTCTTTAAAGACTGTGTTACCAATATCTATCATTGCTTTGTCTAGGGTAAGACCTTGTGATTTATGAATTGTGACTGCGTATGCAAGAGTTAGAGAAAATTGTTCTCTGCGTACATACATATCTTTGAAGAGAAGGAATCTAGCTGTTGAGCGTCCTATCCGTTTTACTTCTGAAAGTTTGTCAAAGAGTATATTGACAAACTGAATTTTGTTGTCACGTGGGTATGTTTGAAAGCCAACAACTGTACCCAGTGCTCCATTAACTAGTCCTTGGTCCACGTCAATGTTACGTTTAAGCATTACTCTGCAATTTAAGGATAATTTTAACATCTTTACTAAGCCTGCTGTGTTTGAGATTGATTTTTCTAAATTATTTAGTCTTGTTGTGGCTTGGTCACACATGGGTAGTGTCATACCATGTACATCTAGTTTGTCTGTGGCGCTAATTTCCATTATTGGTTGCATTTCTTTACTTAGCATGATTTCATTGAATTTGAAACAGCTTGCAAGAGTTGGCATTAAGGCCATACAATTGACATTTTTGTGGGCTAATTGTTCCATAACATCTGTAGCACATGCATTATCACCATAAAGTGCATTAATGTGCCGGGTTTTCAATGTTGCTTCTGCTTCTTTAGAAAGTATACCAACTCTCAAACTTTTTAAAATGTTGGCATAAGTTGGATCTGCAGATTGGCGCATGTTTTCTGTTAATTCTCTGTATTGGAAATGTTGCCAAAGGTTGACATTTCCAATGCTGCCAACAGTTTTACGGCAGAGTTTGTGCCCTAATGTTTTAAAAATAGGTTCACCTTTTACTGGTGTTAATTGAAGCAGATCTCCAAAAACAATAATGTGTTTTCCTGCAAAGAGCTCTTCATAGTCTGTTTTGAGTACTTCTTGTAATCTGAGGTGAATCAAAGCTAACATCAGGTTGGAGACCATGCTCACTTCATCTATTAGTAGCATTTTCATTTGTTTCAATACTCTGCGTAATTCCATTGCAGCTTCTGCAGAAAGTTTGTAATAGTCTAATTTGTTCTGGTGTTCTACTGGTAATAGTAGTAATCGGTGTAATGTAACACCACCTATGTTGTAGGCAGCTAAACCTGTGGGGGCAGTGACAACAGCTGACAGTTTGTTGTTTGTCAATTGTTGAAGGAACTTACTAATGATTTTGATTAGGAATGTTTTGCCAGAACCAGCTTCACCACTGACGTACAGTAGTATAGGTTTATAATTATGGCAGGAACATTCTTTATTTTCATGTTTTACACCATGTGCAACTTGTTTGGTTACTTCTTGAAAAATGCTACTTTGCTCATTGTTTAGTTTTGATTGTAGTATAGTTAAGTCTTCCTTATCTTCATACTGACACATGGTGTTTTCTACTTCTATCATAGCTAATTCTGCCTCATTTGTTATTAGTGGTTCTCCCAGTGGTTCTTGGCTTCCTGTTACAGAAGGTTGACTACTGTCAGGAGTATCCTTATCTAGTTGAGCTTGGAGTTCTTCTTCATGTTGCTGTTCATTGTGCAACATTGTTTTGTACTGTGTAAAGTTTACATCAGTTATAGTGCTTTCATTTGCTTTGAAAGCATCCTCATATGAGTCATAGTTATCTAGTAATTGTTCTTCTTTTCTCCATGGTTTGAAGAGTTGTAGCAGGGACATGTAATATACTTCTTTATGTTGAGGAGTCTTCAATGACAATTTGATATGATTAATTAAATTTGGTTTAGTGAGTTTAACTAAGCTGCCTTCACAGTCTGTCGCTCTATATTTACCTTTTTTTTCATCGGGTTTCATATTATTTTTGTATGTGTAGTTTTGGGCTATTTGGTATAGACACATGTTTTCCAAAGTATTACTTCTGTTTGGGTAGTATGTGTCCAATAAATTGTTTTTTAAAATGTCTTGGCTGTTGGGATCATGTTTGGCTATTGTTTCTATATCTTCATATGATTTTAGAACTTTTTTTCTAGATTTAGCTGGACCAAGACTTAGCCATACTATATTTTCAGATTTACCATACAATGAAGTACCAGTTAAATGATCAGCTGCTTCATATGATCCACATTCTCTATGGGTGAGCATTTTTATGCCCAAGCTGTATAATTTCTGAGATACTGTTTTATCTGATGACAGGTCATTCCAGAGGTCTTGGAGCTCTGTCTTTTCTGCTTTAGTTAAGTATGCTGTGACATATCGTGCAACTGCAGTAGAATTGTCTGCAATGTACTGCACATCTATGTTTGCATTCCATAAGTGGGCAACGATTGCATTACAATCATTGATATATTTTTCTTCTTCTTTTCTTTTTATGTAATATGTATTTTTAGGTGACTTTCCTTTAACAGTATGTCTAACTGAAGACATGAAGTTGTTTACTTGACCTGTATTTGTAACTGGTCTAGGGAAACCAAATCGGCATTTGGTGTAGTATTTGCCTTTGTTTTTGTATTTGCGACGACAATATTTTCAACATGTGTGTCTTTGAAATTGTAAAATTTGTGCACAAAGATCACTATTTGTGGCTTCTGATGGAATTTGACAAGTGACATATTTTTCAATAAACTGTAAAACAGTGGCATCACTGTCTTGACCAAATTTAGGAGCATCTTTAATCCATAAAAGCATGTTGATATGTGGTGCTCCTCTGGCTTGGTATTCTTTTCTCCAAAAGAAGTGTTGCACTTCTCCAAGGGGAGGAACAGTTTTATTACAAATAAAATGTAGCATAGCAATGAAGCGATGGTGAAAATATCTTGAAACATTAACAGGATCCAAGGAACAAAGTTCTCCAGGTGTTAGAATATCTATGTTTGTTTTGTTTTTATTTGATATGCGTAGGAAATCATGTAAATCTTCCCATGCATATTCTGCACAACTTAATGTAACAAACCAAGAGGGTGGGCCAAGGTTTCTGATCATACAACGTACATCTCCATGACGTCGAAACCAGTACTCTTTAGTACCACGCATATTTGCTTATAGATTTGTAATATTTGATTGTAAAACCTCATCCTTTTGTTGCACTTTATCTAATAATTGTGTAGCTGTCATATTTTGAAAGTGTGATCCTGATTTTAATATGTGTGCAACTCTGTAACATAAAGTTGCTAGTTCACTTTCAAAGAGTAGGTGGAATATGTATTCCACATTTTGTCTAAATCTGGGATCTTCAGAATACATCCGTAATGAGCGGTATTCTGAAGCTGATATTTGAATAGGTCTATCATCATACCTTCCTCCTTTGCCAGTTGGAAAGAGTAGAGGAAAAGCACGTGCTTGTATACTTTTTTCCCATATACTGATTGGCGATCCTTTTGTTTGACGCATTTGGTAAGTTTCCAGTACATCTTGTACGGTGTCATTACAGTGCAAAGGATGAATTGTATACTGGTCTAAAGTATTTGATATTGTAGCAGGATCTAGTAGCTCAAATTGACCAGCTTCTTGTGTTTCTTGAATTATTTCAGTTGTATCTTTCAAGTTTTCTTCTATATTAATTTCTTTGTAATATTCATTATTCTCTTTAAGATATTGGAAGGCTTGTCTAACTTTATATAAATCTACCAGCTGTTGCCATATTTTTTTGTCTTTTGTAGGTACTCCATTTACTAATATAATTAAAGATTGCTGCATTGGACGTTGCACTCCTAGAGTATGCACATTTTCTTTTAGATTTAATGGTAAATAAACTACTTTTCCACGAATGCCTTTTACCAATTCAGAGGGAGATAATTTTGCTGTTTTTGGTTGAAGGCGTATTATTGCTTGAAATGGGTGTACTGTTTGAATTATGATGCTCTCATATAAATTAAGTTGTTGTAGAGGTTTTGGTACTGGGTATAGTTCCAAATTATTTGTGATAGAACGTGAAGGAGTTTGGTTGTTGTCAAGTTTTGTAGTGCAATAACTGCAAAGTATTAAGGGCTCAGTTATTTCATATTTGTTTTCTTCTAGAAGGTAGAGAGCTAATTCAAACCATTTAGAATCTTCATTGTCTTCTATTTTGTATGATAGGTCCACAGTTTTTGTGTTAATTTGATAAAAAAATTCTACAGCAACATACACATACATGGTTTGGTACTTCAGCTGATGTACTTTTAAATTTTAGTATTTCTTTTGTGTATGTGTTTAGCAAAAGGTTGCCATGTGTAGAATTGTTGCTTAATTGGTTTAAAGCTATTTCATTCTGTAAATGGCTTTCACTTCCAAAATATTTTTTCTGGATATAGTGAATTTCTTCAAGTAGGTCTTTTGCTGTACCATGTAGAATGATGTTATTTAACTTTGCTAGTGCTAAAGCAGGACTTTTAGCATAGTACAGTTTATAGACTAGATTTCTTATAGTTGAATGATGTGTTGATATCCTTTTGATATCATGGAAAGTGGTTTTACAAGTAGGTCCTGTAATGCAGGCCAATGAATGTCATTGTAGTCCTGTGTACTTGCGCACTGGACAGGTATCTATATTTTGCAGTAATTTCATTTTGATTTTGTCTTTGCTTTTTACATATTTATTGAGGAATTGGTGTAAAGATTTGAAACATTGTTTGGGAATGTTATACATTGACGTGCATGGCCATTTGTACACTAGACGTTCTGATTCAGTTGAATGGAGGGCATATTTTTGTAAGGAGTACTTCTTGTTCCATTATGGTATTATTCACTTTTTCATAACCTCGACCACTGCTATTTATGGCAATTGTATTTGTTTGCTTTTGTTTGTACGCTTCTTCATTAAAATATGGTTCTGTGCTCGTAGTGTGATTCCATTCACCTCCGTAGATACTTAAGAAGTTCTTTCTGTTGACATTTCGCTTATTGAGAAGTCTTTTTTGTAAATTAGTTATTAGTTTCGTTAGTGGTTTCATTTTGTTTAACAGTAAAATAAATAAATTTCTTTTGAGAAGAATTGCACTGTCCATCAATGCTTCTAAGATTAATTTCCTACGATAAGTTTTAAGCTTTGAACCTAATTTCTCTCCTGTTTTTATAAGATTTTGAAGGACTTTGTGACGGTATATTTTGGCTAAAATATTTTTCTTGTAATGCTTACTTTGCACTATATTAAAATTTGAAGAAGTAGTTTTATCTGTACTGATAGGTGATTTTCTGTTAATTGTTTTTTGGTTTGTTTTACATTTTGATAGAGGAAGCGAAGTTGTTGTACTTGAAACTTCTTGTGTTTCACTAAATTGTATTAGCTGTTTTGTTTCAACTTTTTTTACAAATTCTGCTAGAGATGGATGCTTATGTTGGACACCTTTATTTTCATTTGCTCTAATTTTGCGTTGCTGTCTACAGAGTTGTCTTTTGGTAGGCATTCTTTAGGGTCTGTTGAAAAAAATAGAGAAGATATGGGTTGGGGTGTTCTGGAATGTATGTGTGCTGTGTGCATGAGTGTTTGAGTAAAATGATAAAGATGTATTTAATGGTGTGTGATTGTGCATTGGAAACTAAAACTAGTAGGGGTAGGTATTCTTGAATTTATGTGTCACTAAACTGGGGTTCAGATGACAAAAAAAGTAAGCTAGTGGTGTGGAAAAGTACAAATAGTAAATGTAATGTATACAATTAAAACAGTTGTTTGTTCTCTAATATGAAAATTGTAGTGGTTCAGTTGGCTAATTTGTGTGTCCAAAAATAGAAATTTGTGGGCCATTCTGGTTGTAAATCGCTGTTTATGACAAGGAAATTTTTGGACAAAATGGTACAAAATCTCTATTTTAAGAAACCAAAATAGCTGGTATTAATGTTATAGTATATTTGATTAATAATTTAAATAATATGGTGATATTTTACTTACTTTTTTTTTTTAAATTAACAGGTAACTTCTTAGTTTTTCTTTCTTCTTCGAATTCCGCTGCTTCTTTTCAGGAAACTGGTCTTCACTGCAACTGTGAAAGCTTCAAATTAGTAACTTTGTTTGTATATAGCACTGTTTTTAATTTAGATATTGATTTTTTTAATTGAAATCCTCAGTGCCTTCTGTAAAACCATTAAACTAATTTATTTACATAAGATACATTGCATCAGTTCAGTGCATATGATATGTTCTTAATGAACACATTGTATTGAATGACTAACTGTAGCAAAAATAAAATATCTTTACTATGTCTTGTGAAATTTATAATATATTAGTGAATACCACTATTTCTGTAAGTAAACTGTTCTAGGTAATAGCGCCTCAATGTCATGTCTAATTTAAAGTAATTAAGTAAATAAATAAATAAAAACAAAAAATAAGAAATTGTATAAGTATTTTTATAAAGGTTTAAACATAGATTGTGTTTGCATGCAATTTTGTTTGAATATATGTAATCTATATATTTCATTTAAAAAATGTTAGTTTAGCATGATTTGAGTGTGTGTGTTTAAAGAAAGTAAAAAGTATAAAGGTGTATAAGTGGTAGTTGATTTTAGGAAATTGAAAAAAGCACAGTAAATTCATTTAACAGATTTTACAAGGTAAACGTCTGTTTGAAAATGTGTTCATCTACCATAGCTCTCAACTCACACGCTTTTGGCGGGTGTCACACGCCTTGTAAAGGGCAGACTCATCCGCCAAGCCTCCTGCACGCCCATTTATTCCAATGGGCATCTCACCCGGTAAAAACAAAATCAGGTGATTTCACCCGCCTGTAAAACAAAAATGGTTGAGAGCTATGTCATGTAGTATACAGAAAATATGCATACCTGAAGTTTGTGTTCATGCATATGGATATGCATGGAGCTGCAAGTAGAAATTGTGAAGACTTGTACAGTATTTGTGGTAGATGCTGCTTGCCAATGATATGACACTTGTACTCATAGAGATTCAGAGTACATTTGCAGTGCTGATCTATGATGATGCAGTTAGATGTAGAGGTCTTGAATGTGATTGGTGCATGGTCATGTGATTTTTGAGGTACATCCAATGAGGGAATGGCAGAGAGAGTGTAGTGGAAATGGTAGAAGGGCTGTTCATGTTACGATATGTCCGCGGACATGGCGGTAGTTCCAGGACATCGGGAGTTACATCCGGGGATATTTGGGTTCAGAAGTCATGCAAATGAGAATAAGCACTGAAAGGGATTGGTCAGGAAAGTTTGGTGGGTGTGTTGTGCCAGGAGAGATTTTCTGAGATACTTGTTTTGCTGAGAGAACAAAAAATAGCTATGGCTGTGTGTTTCAGAAAACAGATTGTTTGGATTTTAGGAGATTCGTGGATACATTGGTTGAAGGTGCATGCAGAAAGCTGTGGAGTAGCTGTAGATCTTGGATTCCCACATGTGGAAGTACACTGGCATGGAGTACGTGGAATGAAGTGGTTGGATTTGCTACCTCTCTGTGCTACTTTGGAGACAGAGCAACATCCAGACATAATTGTAATTCATTGTGGAGGGAACAGTTTGGGGCATGTGACTGGAATTGTTTTGCAATTTGCTATGAAAGAAGGACTGAGGAAGGTTATGGACATGTTTCCTAATTTGCAAGTGATATGTTCACGGATTGCGCAGAGACAAATGTGGCTTCGTTCTTCTTCATTTGGTCCACAAATGGAAAAAGCAAGGCGCAATGTTAATAAGGCTGTTTGTGGCTTTCTAAGAGATTTTGTCATGTCTTATTTTCACAATGAAAATATTATGTTTTGTAGTACATACATTTTTCGCAGAGATGGAGTCCATCTTACTTATGCTGGCAATCAGATTTTTCTGAGAAATGTACAAAATGCATTGCGACCTTTTTTGGAATTACAACAACGATTTTGAAGTAGATGTTAAGCATTTACAATTTTTGACTTACAAAAACCACCCAAAGGCTCTTTTCAGTGCCACCACTTCTTTCCAGAGAAAATTACAATGTTTGTGATGGAGTAGTAACCCAATTTTTTTAATGTTCGCGAACTATTCGCAGACTTCTAATAAAAACAAAGGACCCCGCTTCATTTTTTTTCACTTCTATTTTTTAACTGGGAAAGGCGGCTCTGAAAAGAGCCTTATTTTTTTTTGATTTTTGTAATTTTGTATTTTTTTTGGTTTTTCAGACACGACACACTAGGAGAGGAGGGTAAAGGAGGGCAAAGGGGGGGACAGCAACCACAGGGATAAGAAAGGGCGAGCTGAGAGAGGAAGATGTAGAGTGGGTTTTATTTGGGTAGTGAGCAGGTCTTATCGTGCTCTGAGACGATAGGCTCAAAAGCACTCCGAAGTCGCTCCCCCCTGCAGAGTACTGTGTCACAGTACATACATACAACTGTGACCCTCGAAAGGTAAGGCTCATCAGCATTCTGTATGGCCTGTGAGGCAGCTTGAGAAAGACGCTGTCCCACAGAGGTGGTCCTTGTGGTGACAGGATCAGAAACAGAGGATGATGTCAACCTGCTGCAAGGTACAACCCTGCGAATAGCCCCAGAGTGAAATGACCTCAGGTGTCGCTTCATAGTAGTGGTCCCAAAGCTGTAGTTACCGTGCTTCCCGCGAGACTCACCCTAGTGCGGGTAGTAGGGATTTCCTCTACCTCATTCTCATCATCCTCTTCTTCCTCCTCCGCATCCTCAGTCCTGTTCCCCTCTTCAGGCCCTTGGGGAGGTGGTGGTGGTGGAGGGGGTGGTGGTGGTGCTGAAGCAGGTGCAGCACCAAGTGGCAGTTCAGCAGCCAAGGATGCCATGTCGATGATGGTGTAGTCTGCAGGTGGCAGCAAAAATCACTGTGTTCTGAAGAATAGCCAGAAACACAATGGGAATAAGCTCTTGGGCGTGGTCTTTTATAGGGGTGCTTGTGCGCGGTCCGCGGACATGCGCACTGTGCGCGGACAGATCGAACACAAAAAAAGGATCGGAAAGTTTCAAAAGGTATATAGAAACTCAAGATTGCTATGTGGGACTTATGGCATAGTGAGATTTTATTGAAAAATATTATGGATTAACTGAAAATGTACATTTAAATTGTTCAGGGACACGAACAGTGTCCGCATTTCAAGACACACGATGAGCGTGGGCGCGGTCATATGTTCTGTTTGCGAACTAGTCTGCGAAGGAAGCGCCTGTCCGCAGGACACCAAGTGCACGGAGATTGGTTAGCGCATGCGCATTGAAGTCCTACGGACACTGTTCGGGTTCTGAAGTAATTAAAAGTGCGTCACACGTGAAACGAATATTTCAGGACACCGCGTGTGTTCTTAGAACAGTTTAACCTCGGTAGCGAACAGTAAGGACAGATATAGTGTTCTTCAGGACACGTGTAATTTAGTTTATGTACGAACGTTTCAGGACACCAATTGTGTTCTTAGAACACTTTCAATTGGGTATCGAACACTACGAACAGTTGTACTGTTGTTCAGGACACATCATTTTCGTTTATTTATGAACATTTCAGGACACCAATTGTGTTCTTAGGACAGTTTTAAGTTGATAGCGAACATTACGGACAGATATAGTGTTCTTTAGAACACTTTAATTTTTGTTTCTTTACGAACATTTCAGGACACCACGTGTGTTCTTAGAATAGTTTCTGACCACCCACGCACTTGATGCGGAGCCTGATATTCAAGTCATTCTGGTGCAAGCGGGACCATGCGGATATGAATCGGCGCAACAGCTTTCGGAAGTGTGCACCACAGTGACAACAGCCCTAGATATTCTTCAGCAGCATGAGGTATGGATACTGACAGCTCCATCGAGCGTGATCATATAACGTGATTCCTTTTGCTATACTTTCTTCCCTATTAACGCAAGTACTGTGTTTCAGGGAGACGATGAAGCTTCCACTACAATCACAAGATCCCATTTAGATGATGCAGATGTAAAGAAATTGGAGAAATAAGTCGATTAAATCTGATCATGTTTAAATATTACTTGATTCTTTTAGACAATGCAACATTTGTGGTTATCTCTTTAGATGTACCTGTGCCGTCGACCCCAAGTGTGTGTTATGTTTACAATATTGAAAACCATACTAACGCAAGTACTGTGTTTCAGGGAGTTTCTGATGCCTCCTCTTCAATACAATCATTCGTGGGAGTCCATGCAGAGCCAGAGGTATGGATACTGACAGCTCCATCGAACTAGGTCATCAGACCTCGAATACTTGTTTGTTTGTTCCACACAATGTTTAAATCGTGTTTGGCTATTGAGATGTACATGTGTGTTCGTCCTCACGTGTGTTTTATGCTAACAATATTGTGATACACAGTAATGAAAATACTATGTTTCAGGGAGTCGATGGAGCCTCATTCCGTGCTGTCTGTGCGGATACAGAAAATATAGTCGTTGCAGCGCAAGAGGAAGGGGAGACATGCGGATACATATCGGAGCAACAGCGTGCAGATGTTGAAGGTCGAGTCAAAAAAGTTGCAAAGAAAAGAAACAAAAATAAGGTTAGTTACAAACCGTTCATAACTTTAGAATTTTTTTTGTGCTGGGGACTATTTTATGTTTTTTTCAAGTCAATTGTACTATATCTTGTATTTAAACTGAACATCCCTTTTCCAATCTATCCTCTAGTTACCCGTGGGTGTCCGAACTATACATACACAGACATTGAAGCGAATGAGAGATGTTGCTTGCCAGACCATTTACACTATGGAGGAACTATTCATCAGACGCCGCGTGTTGAGACTAGAGATGCTCATGTCCAACGGCCAGAACATGAATTGAATGTGTCCGGAGAATCCAGTAAAGTTGTAAAGGACCATTGCTACAGTGCGACCGCACCACCACAAGAAGATGATACTGAATGTATTGAAGATAGCTCTGAAGTAGTCGCAGATCAATTCACACAATCTACACCTGCCAAAAAATTGCCACCCAAAAAGCTGTCAACATTGTTGTGTTCTCCCATCAATGTTGAAGTAGCAGATGTTGAAATGACAGAGAATGAACCAGCAGCAGCATTCACCAACGCATCAGAACTTGATAGCAGCGATATTTCTTTCAAATGCGGTGATATGTCCTCAACGTCACAGGCCGAAACAACTTTGACGCAGGATGACAGTCTAATGAAAGAGGGCAAATACATAGTATTCGACAGTTGTTTGATGAATATTATAAGTATGCTGAAATGTGGGCATTCAGTTAGAGGGAAAGTATGTGGGAAGCCATTGATTCATGTGACTCGTCAAAAACAAGGCAGTAACGTCAAAATACATGCCGCCTGTAGATTAAATCATACGTTCTCATGGTCTGCACAACCGATGCTGGGGAAACTGCCAGCAGGCAATCTACTGTGTGCAGCTGCCTCACTTTTTAGTGGGTCCAGTTTTAGAAAGTTAGAGTCTTTCTTTCAGTTTATGGGACTCCATTTCATTTAAAAAACGCAGTACTACAAATACCAACATGAATATCTGTTTCCAGCCATTGAACAATTGTCTCTAGCAAGTACATTCGAAGGCAAACGATTCAGGCTAGCCGGCGATGGACAGTGCGACAGCCCTGGATTTTCTGCCAAGTACTGCACCTACCACTTTCAGGACATGGATAGTAAGAAAATTGTGAGTTCAGTGGTCGTGCAGGTAACACAATGTACATCCTCAGTGGCCATGGAGAAACTAGGATTTATAAAATCAGTGGAATATCTGCAATCGAGGGGAATGCACATCGACCTCATAGCCACGGACAGACACGTTTCAATTGCCAAGACAATGAGAGAGCAGTTCCCACATATTAAACATTAATTTGACGTATGGCATCTTGATAAATCAATCAATAGGAAAATCTCAGCTGCAGGGAAAAAAAAAAGGTTTGGAAAGTATTTCAGAGTGGTCCCAGTCTATCAGCAACCATCTTTGGTGGAGCTCCAAAACTTGTGAAGGGTCAGTGGAAATACTACTTGAAAAATGGCGGTCACTGTACCAACGTGCACCGCTGGTCAGAAAACCTACATTTCCACCAATGTGAACATGGCCCTTTGTCCCCAGTGGAGGCACGGAAGAAGAAGTGGTTGAATCCATCTTCACCAACACACAAAGCCATTGAGAAGATTGTTTTCGATAAAACTCTATCAAGAGATTTGAGGGCACTGACAGAATTCTGTCACACAGGAGGTTTGGAGATGAAAAATCGTTGTCAAGAGCACAGTGGGATTTACAGACTGCATTACGCAGAGACACAATGGAAAATGGAAATATAATGTAAGTAACTGTTTAGACGCTTTTATACCGGAATGAAGAATTCATGAATGGATGCATGAATAAATGAATGAATGAAGAGCTTTGAAAACGTTTGTGGGATCATCATTGTAGCGGGCACATGGGCATGCAGGTCCACATTCCACACGCATGTAGACAAAAAGTTGTTTCTCATTGTGTACTAACCTCGATTTATTTCGTTAGTTTTCGCATTGATTTTAGAGCCGAACATACTCCATTGCACTATCCTTGAAAGCAAATAGTTTCAGCTTGGCCGTAATAAATAAAATGAATAATATTAATAAAGATCGGCTGGCGAGACTAATTATACATTTTATGTTTTCAAAACAGGTATATACTTCCCTTTTGCCACTGCCACCAGTTTCAGACACCGGCAGATGTTTTTTTCAACCGCCAGCTGCAGCTTAATGTAAACAACTGCACCATTCTGATGATCTTATGGGACGATCGCCAAGGGCCCATATGCCCTTACGCGTTAAAAGCGGCTAGAAGCAACATATCAACCTTTATGCTGGCCTAGTGCCTACTTGATGGAACAGCCTTGCGGTTCAACGTGTGACAAAAGTGCTTCTTTGAACGAAAACCAACACCCTGTGTACCATAAAGGAACAGCGCGTGACTCACGATAAACTTTTACGGATTTGCGGATAGAGATAAAAGAAAATAAATGACTTTCGGAGTTTATATGGCAATTGCTGAATATTCTATAAACATTTAATGTCAAATAAATGTACTTTACCAAATTTACCGTGTTACTGTTTGATTTTAAAGTACATTTTCATATTCCGAATTGTGGTACTATGTTGTGAGCTGATCTGTGTTGGTTTCCAGGTTCTGTGTTTCTGTGTGAAGTCGCGTAGAAGACGACTGGGCATGTTTGCCTACGCAGCACGGAAACGTCACGGAGAGAGGCGGGGAATATGAATGTTTTGATAATGTCAGGCTCAGGGGCGGGGATATGATTTAGTGCCGCAAAAGCAGGTCAGCCAGGGCGATGGGGGAAATGATAGGATTATCACAAAATGGCAGCTCCCTGATGCCTGTTTTCGCGTGCGTTTAATGGACGAAAACTCGGGTAAGGTCCATAGGAATTTTTTCTAAAATCGCGCGACTTAGGCTTAAAAACACATGGCCGACCCGTAGGGGCAATAAAAAATTTTGACCGAACCTTGTTCGACAACACTGTTTGCCGTTTCTTTCTGCAATATGCAGCATGTCTTGCCTTACTGTTGTTTGCATCCTTTTTTGCTTCTTTCTCACATTTTGTTTGTACATAACCTCCAATTAAGCATGTTCTATGGATGTCATGTGTGTTTAGGGAATACACTGTGGGTCATATTGGTAGTGGCCTATTTGCTGTCGGACATGTGTGCATGCTTCATGTGAGTGTGATGTTTAGTATAACTCCTTCATGGCCAATGTATGTATGTGGACAATGTTAGATGTGGGAGACAATACTCAAAAGGGCACCTGGTTTATGCCTTGCTCTGCCCAGGTAGGTAGCATTATAAATAGAAAAAATGTGAGCAAGGTCATGTGAAACTCACTGCTGACGGAAGAACGGACACAATCCTGACTTAGTCGCACCTTGGCGTGGTGGACACAGTATCATATAAATTAATTTCTGACAAATTATTGACAGGAGAGTTCTGTACACTGCAAATGAGATTTTAATTTGTTTGCAGTGAGTGTTTCAGATACACTTGATTTGTTAAACCACAAGATACTTCAACATTTCTAGGTTTTCATGGTATAGTACCCAAATAACATGGAACAAATGTTGAATATTTGTAAATCACAATTCTATAGCTTCTATATCCTCTATGGAATCCTTGGGAAAGAAACTAGAGGACTTAGTCAAGTAGTAGCTTAATAAACAGCGTAATTGTGCAAAAAACAATGTAGGGTTGCAACACACAAAAAACAAGTCAACATGACAGTGTTTTGGCCAAAGGGTAAGCTAGATGAGCTTGGGTGGTGTAGGCCTTCATCAGGACGGGATATTCGTATGGAGGAAGTATCCTATAGGGTTGGATCTATGGAGCGCACTGGCTCGAAGAGTCGAAGTGTCTAGGTACACTGAAAGGAATTCGATGTCATTGGTCTGGCCATTCCTATAGAGAGCCTGTTGTTAGGAGGGAGTTCCAAACACAGGCGGCGTAGTTGATACGGATTGTCATTGTAGAGGGATCATAACTCGATCGTAAGTGAAGCAGTATGGCTCGTAGTCATTCGGGACCAGATTACGCGACCGCCGGCTTCTGCGGCACAACAGCTTACCGCTTCACTAATGAGCAAGTTATGATCCCTCTACAATGACAATCCGTATCAACTACGCCGCCTGTGTTTAGAACTCCCTCCTTCGAGCCAGTGTGCTCCATAGATCTGACCCCATAGGATACTTCCTCCATACGAATATCCCGACCTGATGAAGGAAATCCCTCAGGCTAAACACACTTTGGCCTACATGGGATGTGGTATAACAGAAGAAGACATGAACTGTCATGACTGGGACAAAGAAACTACTAATGGATGTCATTATCCTGTGGAAAAGGGTCATGCCCCTTTATATCATGACATCCAAGATACTGGTATGAGTGTGTTACAGTACCTATGTACAGAGAATGAAGAGAGAACATCAGGAGAAGAGCGAGAGAATTGCCGACGTAAGTTGGGGGATCCCAACAAGAGGCAGTGGCAACCGCAGGAACAAATCCATAGTGAACAGTCAGTTCAAAGAACATCGCCAATACCATCGGCAACAGAAGGTATCTCAGCTTCCAGGTGTGTAGTTGAGCATCGGGATCCTACGAGACAAGGAGAGAGAATGAAGAGCCAAACACCAGAGGGATGACGGAATCGGTGGTGTATGAAGAGAGGGTGAGTCCCAGAGAGAGAGCATCTTCCTTCAGGATTTAAGGTAGACTGGGAGGTACGGGAAGATTGAGGCAATCATTATCTCACACAGTTAACTCATCACAGTAGGGGATGTGAAAGGGAGTTTACTTGAAACCAAATAGATATGAAGGTTGTGAATTGAGAGACAATCATTATATCTTGCACAGTTAACTCATCACAGTAAAAGTCATAAAGTGAAGTTAACATGGAAACAAAACAGACACAAAGCTTTTGAATCACGAGAAAAGCTGGATATGAATCTGGTGTACGAATCCTTGGATGTCGTTCCTTCTCCGCTAGGGAGCTCCCCTTCCCATAAGGCCATGGAGGTAAGGCTGCTACCCGATAGTCCCCCTAGTGGTGGTACTCAGTTGGTGGATCCATATGGAGGGATTCCCCTGTGGGACTACGGATGACTGTCCGGAGAGAACGTGGTATACTTCACCTCAATCCCCCTCACACAACACTCCATTATCCTGCCATCTCATGTACATATGTCATGCACATAATATTGTAAATACTGGGATGTTGAAGAACATAGATAAACCAAGGAAATCTATAGTCAAATTACTGGGACAAAAAATAATCAGTTTTACCCTCTGAATAAAATCCAGAGCAGTACTTGGTTGAGGGTGAAGTGTGGAGGCATGAAGAGCCCTCCTGGGAACACTATTGAGCAGTCTAGTGTTTACCGTACCCATTGGCCAGGGTAAAGTCAAAATAGAAGAGGGAAAAACTAAGAGAGAGAGAGAGACCTTCCAGGAGGGCCCGCAAGTTGGGACGACGTCCTGAGAGGACCAGCACCACAGCAGGAGGATGTCCGGTGTCAGAGCTTTCGAGAGAGCAAGATCGGAGAGCAGGGAATGCCGCGAAGAGAGGGTTGGAGGCTCTCCAGAACCTGACATCGGTTGGTCCTATTTCCAAGAGGTGAGGCAGTGGTACAGCCTCCAAGCAGAGGTGGACCATGCAGTCCTTGAGATGTACCAACACTGCAGGGAGCCAAAAGGAGAAAGGGTGACTGCGCCCATTCTGTAAATGCAGGCAACAAGCAGGAAGTTGGTTCCCATCCCAAGGAGCGCCACCACCAAATGGAGAAGCCAAACATGGTCACAGAAGGTAAGTGTAGACTGGCAACAACAAGGGGAAAGCAGTGAGGCTAGCAAAGAGCACAGAAAGGGTTGCTAGGCAAGTAAAAGTTCAGAGAGGGTCTGGGGCCCTGTTGATTATTACGAGTGTCACAGGTACTGACCTAGAGAAGGCCAAAGAAGGGTCAGGTACCCTGGCAGAACAAGACAGCCACCTGTTGAAATCTTCCTTTCACCAGTACTTGGCAAGAAAGGCAGCCAAGTTTGTTGTAACGGAAAAGAAAGAGGAGGTTCAGGTCTGCAACCCACACCAAATATAATTAAACTGAGAAAGGCCTGTGGCAAGAAATTACTCCCCCTGGCATTGTGAACTGTATCATAAAACCTGAGAAAGGTCATGCAATGGGAGCCATTCTCCCATGCATTGTGAACTGCAACCTACAGCCTGGAGAAGGGAGTCATTCCCACAGCCTTCTCGAGTTGTGGAAGAGGACCTGAAAACGGTCTAGGGAAAGGTAGACATTTCCCCTGTTGTGTTGGAATTATAAGCCAAGAAAGAACAGGGGAAGAAATCCATACCCTCTGGTAGCAAAGCCAAGGAAGGCCCATTGGCCACTGTGAAAGTGTTGAAATAAGATACCTGGAGAAGGGAGGCATTCTCCAGAGATCCAAAAGTGGAGTGAACTATGGGCGACAAGGGATGATGTTTGAGTTTGAACTTTACCTTTTTTTGTACTGAGAACTTTACAACACCACAAACTGAACCGCTATTGTCTACCCTGAAAAGGAACTGAGACCTGGGGAAGGGAGTCATTCTCTCAGGTGAGGGTCCTACCTGCAATTGGAACTATAGACCATTGTCTAGAAGAAGGGAGCCATTCTTCGGGACCAAGAAGATCCCTTCCTCTTTAGTATTAGTTGCAAGTGTGTTAGAAGTAGGCTTTTTGACACACATCAGTGGACTTTTTTCATTTACATGGACATTCTGACAGCATCCTTAGTTCCTTAGTTGAGGCAGGGAAACCTCTCTTAAAGTAAGGGAGAGATAAGTTTCCTCTTTATTTTACTGAATACAAGTGTATGCAAACAAACATGCCACCTGTGTGTCAGTCTCCTCCTTCTGCACCCTTACACTGGGCAAAGAGAAAGAGAATCCATGTAAGAAAATACCTTGGGAAAGGAGAACAACTTGCTATCCAGTACAAGAACAATTTAATACTAAAGAGAAAGAATGACATAACCCTGAATCTAAAGACATAAGACAATTGCAAAGTCAAGTCATACAAGAGGAGTGGAACTGTTATAACCTAAATGTGAAAGACTCACCTCAGAAGCATATGCCCTCAAAAGGGTCCAAACAGAAGACAGAAAGTTCAACACCCCACTTGGGGAACTAACGAGATTGATACAAGATGTCATGAGAGACTATTTGCGGATTGACTATTAGAGAAGGGAGTCATTCTCCTGTCCTAAGTTAGTTTTCTCTCAGTGGTGGGGTCAGTTAGGGTAACTTTTGGAGAGCAGACATTTCTTTGGATGTTCACAACAGAAAAACTAGCACGTTAGTTAGTACCCTAGGCAGAGGTCACTCATAGCCATGGGGAAAGTTAGGCCTTATACATTTACTTAAATAAAAAAGCACACATCATGTCCTCTGAGTGTCTGTGTCACTCTTCTGGCTCAACACAGTATCCATTACGGTGGGTATGTGACTGTAGTCATTTCACAACAGATTATGAGTTGCTGCCAGCAGACTGTTTTAACTGTTCAGCAGGCAAAATGAATTGTACATTTGTGGGAGTCCAATTCTGTGTCCGTATGTGCAATCTGTATGGGGGGGGGCATCCAGTGAGCTATTGTCAGGCAAGTGTTGTAGTTGAATTACGTGAGAGTGTTTGTGGTCTACTGAGCTGGACTGGCGTCTTAATCATGAGCCTCTGCATGCAAGATGGTTAATTGGATATTCAATCAGACATTTCACATACATCCCACTCCCAGTGTCAGTACTGTGCACTGCAAGTGTGAGAGTGGTCATTGGGATCATGTGTATTTGAGGTGCATTACTGTGATGTGCACCTTGTTTGGGCAAGTACTGTGTGGGAGGTGAGTCAGCATAGAATGATGCAGATTGTGGGGCACAAGGTAGTGGGGGTACTGGGACGTGGGCAGATGTGTGGGTGCTGCCTCAATGTAGGGGATTTGGCCACAGGTTAGTGGTGGTACTGGAATGAGAGCACACTTGTGGATGGTGATGGTTAGTGGGGGTAGTGGGACCAATGCAGACTTGTGGGTGCTGTCTTAATATAGGTGGTGGATGCACAGGGTAGTGGGGGTAATGGGAAAAGGACAGACTTGAGGGTGCTGCCTTAAGGTAGGGGCATTGGTTGGTGGGGGTACTGGGACAAGGGTGGCATATGGGTGCCGCCATAATGTAGGGGGTTGGGACACAGGTTAGTGGGGTACTAAGACAAGGGTGGACTTGTTGGTGCTGCCTTATTATTGAAGGTGGGATGCAGGTTAGTGGGGGTATTGGGCTGAGGGAAGACTTGTGGGTGCTGCCATAATATAGAGGGTTGTGGGGCAGGTTCGTAAAGTACTGGGACGAGGGTTGACTTATGGTTGCTACTTTAATGTAGGGGGCTGGGGCACAGATTAGTGGGGGTTGTAGGACGAGGACTTGTTGGTCGCAGGAGAGGAGTGGGAGTAATGGTGATTGATGGTAAGTAATCCTGGATTACTTATTTCCCATGACTCTGGTGCAAAGGTTGTTTAACAGCACTATGTTCTGTTTGCCATGGGGGTGTGTTGTGGGCGTTCTGGGTGCTACTCTTTCTTCTTTGCAGTACAGGTTTATGCACACATTTATTTCTGTGAATCTGCTTTAGGTGCTGTACATTTGGTCCATGCAATGTTCTAGCTTGTGCTAACTACTTAGTGCAGACTTAGAACTTTTTGATGTAAATTAGGCCATATTACGCAATGTGGTTTGAGGTGGGCTTTGTTTTGCAACTACACAGCAGGATGTTAGATTTTTGCAAGTGGTGTTCAAAGGTTGTCCGATGAGATAATGGGCCTCATTGCGAGAAGTGCGCAAATAACGGGGTCATTACCGGCATGGAGGAACTAGCGGGTCCGTGCTCGTATGACGCAGCTAATAGTGGCTGATTACGAGTGTGCGAGCACGCGTGAACCCCATGCCGGTAATGGCCATACCGCCATGCCGCTAAAGGCCCTCCAACCCCCCGATAGTGCCATCGCAGTACCCGCCGATACCGCCTCCGACTAGGAGGAACCCCTTAATACCGACTTGGTAATAACATCATGCTAATACCGGGCTCGTGATACCAGACCCGGAAGTAACATCATCGCGTTGGAACGGGAAATGCACCGGTGGCCATCTTTAAAAACACAATCCATTGCAATCCTCCCAAACCACCAGTGTTGCACAGGAGAGACCAGGGCCTTTCAAATCAACATGTCTAAGGCAACCAGAAAATCCAACCCCCGCCTGCGCAAAAAGCGTTTGTCTGATGAGGAACTTAACATGTTGGCGGACACACTTGCTGTTCATTATGATGACATAAACACCCATAACCTCAAAAGGGAGGCGCAGCAGAGGAAGAAGGAGATATGGGAGGAGGTATCCCACAAGGTATCTGCAGTCGGCACCACCCCACGGACAGTCAAAGACTGCAAGAAAAGGTGGGATGATCTCTGCCTTAGTGCATGCAACATCCTGGCCAGCAATTGGAGGGAGGCCATGGCCACAGGCGGGGGTGCCTACTTCCCCATCAAACTAATGCGTTGGGAGGAGACATGTAGTACTTTCATCCAGATGGAGTCTATCGAGGGGTTAGGGGAGATGGAGACGGGTGCCGCAGCATCTGGAGATGGAGGTGCGTGACCCTGCAGACCCCAGTAGGGCAAACCATGACGTAGCACAAGTGACCTGGAATAGAGCCTAGGAAAGGCAATGCATGTCACAACACACACACACATCAACATATCGATGTCCAGATGGAGGCCCAAACCCTGCCACACTGAAATGCATGCTGAGTGCCAATCCCATTACCCACAGACATCCAACACACAGGGGCCATTCCCATGTCATACATCACACAAACCCCAATACAACAGCATGCCACCTGCCATGCAGCATTCTTGAATTGAGACGTCACGGCAAATGCCAAAATGCCCACCTTCAAACTACCCTGTGTGATACACCTGTAAGATATGAATGCATGATAAATGAAAACCTCCACAGCACCATATAATGCATCTTGCATGTAACACCATCACTGATGCCCTGCATCTCTTCTACCCCCCCACAGGCACCGATGGAGAAGATGCCAGTGAAGATCCAGCCACAAGGGCATCCACGTCCCGGCCCAAAATAACTGCCACTGGCAAAACCACCTCCGGGGCAGCCTCGCAGCACACACCACAAGCCAGGGCTAGTGCACAGGCCATGCCGGCACATGAGGGCCCCACACCTATGGATGAGACCGGAACCCTAGAGCTGGCAACACCAGTGGTAGGGGAGGCCAGTGGCACCCATTCTGCTGAAACAAGTTCCGTGGGCGAGGCAACTGTCACAGCACAACAGAGCGACACCGAAATTGGAGTGGAGGAGTATGTGGACGAGGAAGGCCTAATACATGTGCCATGTCCACACACCCCAAGCCCCCATCCACCCCGACACCCCACACTCAGGCCACACCCTCCAGCACCATTGCAGATCTTGCACTCCACAGTTCAGACCTCAGCACCACCCCCGAGGCCAGCCTTGCAAATGCACACCCAGTCACAGCACGCTCTACCTCTGCTGCTCCCACTGACTTTTAGGCACGGCTTTCAAGGGTGGAGGCAAGACAGGACTCCATGCTGGAACTTGTTCGACAATATGTGGTGGAGGGAGAGGACACAAGGTGAGATATAGCGCAGGCCATTGCAGGGAACACTGCCACCATAAATGCCTCTGCAGTGATGATGCGTGAAAGTCTGGGGGCCGTCACGCAGGTCCTGACGGCAATACTGCAGCACATCCAGCAGCAACAACCGGCGCCAGCCGTGCCAATCCCTACGGCATCCACCCCATCCACCGCACCCCCATCGTCCACAGCTGCATCCTCTGCACCCTCCAGCCTTGTGCGACTGACAAGGCGGAGTGCGAGGCAGTCCGAAATGCTGCCACCGGACACAAAGAAAGCACAAAAATAGTGTGGTTCAACATTGGGAGTGGGGGAGATGGTGTCGGTGGTGTGTAGGTGAATAAGGGGGAGTTCATTGGTGGGTATGGGAAGTTCTTTGGGAGGTATGGGGAGTTCTTTGGGGGGTATGTGGAGTTCTTTGGAGGTATGGGGAGTTCTGGTGTATTGGGGGGAAGGGGAGAAGCACTTTTTTGTAGAGTTTACATCAATCCACCCGTTGTGTAACAAATAATTTAATGCCTGGACATTGTTCATTTTGTGTGTATTCATTTCATTCATGACAGTGCACAGCTCCCAACTCCCCACATACCCTGTGTGCATGTCCACATGGACCCAGTGCTCAGTGTAGCACTGACACATATCCATCAACATCCCTGTGGTTCAGAAGTATTCATCAATCAGTGATTGGCGTACTACATGGCCATCTTGTGCATCACGTACTAGCAGTGGTGCTGCTTCTCCTCCGTCTACATCCTCATCATCCACACCCAGTGCATGCATGTCAATGTCAGGTGGCAGTGGAACATTTCTCTGGACCCACATGTTGTGCAGCATGACACAGGCCATGGTGATCTTTGCCACCTTCTCAGGCATATAAAGGAGTGCTCCACCAGACCTGCTTAGGCAGCGGAACCGCACCTTCAACAGGCCAAAGGTCTGCTCAATCATGACACGGGTACGGGTATGAACCCGATTACACTCCTCTTTATGGCTGTTCCGCGGGTTCCGCACAGGGGTAAGTAGCCACGGCTTCAAGGGATATCCTCCATCACCTACATGGGAATACAAAGAGGTCTGTGTGAGTCACTCTGAGCTGACACCTTCAGGATTCACAGCCATAACCTCAGCAATTTGCTGTTGACATGCACATGTCCCTGTGTGTATGCACAAAGATTATTTAGATGCATTGTATACTGCAACATGGTGTGCTAGTCTGGATGGCATTCAACAGATGATGCAGGGTGATTACTTGCATGCTGATGCGGATGTACTGTGGATGCAGGATGATGTCTTGCCTCCCATGATTGCAGTGTATACTACTCTGTGCATAGTCACACTAGCCACATTGGCACAGTTGCAATAATGTTTGGTCATGCATTGCTTGACATACCCATGGTGGCCAGGTTGTGCCTCTTACATGGTGTCATTGATATACGGCATTGGTCCAATGTGTGGCAGTGATGTGTCATGTTCTGGTTGGGACATTCAGGTCAGGAGTGTTTAGCTCTGCATGCATTCTCCACTCACCGCCCGTTCCCACCCTGGTGGAGTATGCATCCCCCAACCTCACAACCCAGATGCACTGCCATGGGCCAGTCAGGCAACTCACCAAGCAGCCAGGCACGTTGTCCAGCATGTCGCTCCATGTGATGGGGTAGCGTGGAGTTACACAGCACCATGGCATCATGTGTAGATCCGGGGTATCTGGCGCAACAATGTGTGATGATCTTGCTGGAGTCACATACCATCTGCACAATGATGGAGTGGTATTGCTTGCGATTGCGGTACACCGCCTCTATGGCATGGGGACTACCAATTCTACATGGGTGCAGTTGAGGGCACCAATGCAATTGGGCATGCCTGCCAGTGCATGGAAGCCTACTTTGGTGTTGGCAATCTCCTGGCCAGTCCGTGGTAGGGATATGTGGGTGCTAGCGTGCTTCAGGAGGGCATCCAGCACTTGGGTCAGCATGCGTGAAAAGAGTGGTTGTGATATGCCGTGCAGCCGGCCCAGTGTGTGCTTGTAGGTGTCTGTGGCCAGGAAGTAGAGCACAGACACCACCTTTAGTAGTGGGGGGATGGCAGTGTGTATTTCAATGAGGCTGACAATGTCGTCATGTATCATGTACACAATGGTGGTGATGGTGTCCCGGTCCAACCGGTACAGGGTGTGAATCTGCTCAGGGGTTAGAGTGAATGGACTGGGTCTGATGTGAGGGATTGGTGGCTGCCTACTAGGTACTACTGGCTGCACTGGTGGTAATTGCTGGGCCTGTCTCACCCTCCTTCTCCTTCTGCATCTCCTCTGTGCTGCCTGTGGCTGTGGCTGGGGTTGTTGTTGTAGTTGGTGTTGTTGCTGTAGTCGTAGCAGTATAGGTATGTCCTCCAGCCCCATGATTGCAACAGCTAGTGGTATCATGTTGGTGTGAGAAAGGGTGTGGGTGTACTCCTTTTATACTGGGACAGACTCCATTGACTCCAGCTGTGGTGATTGTGTGCACCTGTAGCAGTTGCCTTGACTGCAGGTTGCTGTTTACGGGTGGTCCGCGATTTCTGTATGGCTGCCATCGTGCAGGCTCTGCTTACCGCCTTTGGGATGTCGGTAATTGCATGCCTGCGCGAGTTGTGATGTCCCCCTATTACCGGCCTCCCGGTATTTACTCCGCGAAGGGGCGCGTGTACGCACGCAAGCTGGTATTAAGGGGCACGGTATGGGCGGTGGCGGTATCGGCGGGTTGTCGGGTCGTAATGGCCTGTACCCATTAACGATGCCGGTAATACCATTGCATCATCCTATTTTCATTACCTCATTCTTGTAATGAGGCCCAATGTCTGATAATGGAAATCAGCTGACCTTGGGAGTCATTATGGAATTGTTAAGAGATCATGGCATTAGGTCAAGAACACTGCTATTTATTTCCATAGTTGTGAGGGTTAGTACAAGTATCCCCAGCCATTTCACAAAAAACTGGCCCTATGGACCATAAGATGCTATTATTGACCGTAGAGGTTCCACTCTCAGTAAGGACTGAGATACCTACAATCACACAATCCCCTGCTTGCCAAGGGAGAGCTATGACTAACTCAGCTCATTTTGAGACATTGGTCTTCCCATTGGTCCTCCCCAGTGGTCTGAGCATATGGCCCACATTGCTAACGAATTACTCGCTTGCAAAGATCCTTTTGATCTTGGCTTACTGGCAGAGGCCTTGAATAATTGGGCATCGAGTCTACGGCTGCCTAATGTGAACACTGCTTCCCAAACGCATGGCTCCACCTGGACAGGCGTTTTGCCACAGCCCTCTACTGTGAATGTTGCCTGACAAGCCGTTATACAAAGGGAAGTAATAGACCAAGGAACTCAAATCGACTGGGGTAGTATGGATTCACTGATACCTACTGGGGCAGTCGCGGATTGTAAGGAAAAGGATTTCATCCCCAACACAGTTGGACCACAGGAAATTTCTCCTTCGGTGTCGCAACGTGAATCAAACTCTGTATACAAAGAGGTTACTCAGCCTACAATCCCGAATACTAAACTGAAGAGAGCATTCTCTCAGAACGTACAACTAAAAAAGTCACAAATGCCAAAAATAAAGGACGTGAACACATATGATTTTGTAATGGATCAGAGAAATTGTATTATAACCAATATCCAGAAAATTGAAGGAGAAGAATCTAAAGAAGCCCTGCGCAACAAGGTTCTAGCCTGGTTGCATCAGAGCACAGGTGCACGGCTGGTTAGATGCATGGATTTAATTATCACTCGCAGGATAGAACAGAGCAATTGGTGATCGTAACATAACAGTGACTGCATCATAGTGGGATGTGGGACTAGCACCCTACCTACATTTCTTAAATGCTGTAAAAATCTGCCCAAAGGTGCTTCGAAGTGCAATCTGATTCTTTAATGTTATAGTCCTTCATTGGAAGTTCCCTTTTGTGCCCTTCCCTTCCATAGCTATTGTGTTATTGATGAATGTTTGATAGTTGTCTTTTTGGAGAGATTGCTGTCATTGCCACAGTGATTTTTACCCCCTATGATATGCACCGTTTATGTATTTTTGTTTGTTTGTAATTGTCCGCGCCATCATGCCTATGGGTCTATTTTGCGCATTATGAATGTAATAAAGTAAAGTAAAGTAAAGTGAAGTGGATAAATAGAAATATTATTTTGAATTTTTTTCAGTAATTGTTTGTCAATGGTTAGAAATGGACAGAGCTTGTCATAGAACTTATATTGAATTTTAGAGATACTGGGCCTCATTACGCGGTAGGCGGTAAGGGAAAAACAATGCCGGTAAAGGATTACCGGCATCGGTAACCGCTCTGGGCTATTACGACCCGACAAACCGCCGTTAGCGGCACCGTAAACAACAGTGTCACTAATAGCGGCATGGGCGCGGCCAAGCGACCATACATGCCGGCAATAGCGGCGTGGCGTAAACGGGAGAACATCACAAGTCAAGCGGACATGCTAACAGCGGCATGAAGAAGGCGCTAGAAGTGGATAGCGGCATGGCGGAAATACCACCATCGCGAAGCACCCGTATATATGGCCATGTGCAGTGTTCTCAACTGCCACAGTTGCACACAATCAGCACGGTGGAGGCAATGTACACTGAGCCAGCACAAAAGGAGCACACCACACATCTTCCCACACCCATTAACACATCAAAATGATTCCAATTCTATCCGCTGGATTCTCTTTTCACTTGGTTTCACACTTTCACAATGCCAGGGCAATGAATCCCTTCCTTGGCTTTGGCCTTGTCCTCAACCTCTCCTGGCTTTTACTTTGACAGTTTACAATACCAAGGGGAATGACTCCCTGCCTTTCTTGGCTTTACATTTACTATTCACAATGCCAGCAGGGATGTCTCCCTTCCCTGTTCTTTCTTGGCTTTAAACTCATTGCTGCAGGTTCCAGACTCAATTGTATTTAGGGCTTTGTCTGGGCAGACCTGGTTTACTCGCCTGCCAAGTACTGCCACAAAGAAGATAGCTAGTGAGGATCTCCTCCTCAAGATGCAGGTCCCCAACCCTATTGTCACCACTGTTTTGTGTTTCAGATATACCTGGTTCACTCTCCTGCCAGGTATTATCATATAGACAGTTGCTTAAGATTCCCTCTTGGGTATATCTGTGCCCTAGACCCTGGGTTTGAGGTATCGCTTTCCCCTTTCCTCGATTCGACAGCCCATGTACCTTCAGCCAGTTCTTCTCCTTTGGTCGTATGCTTCTTTGAAGTCTTTTTCGGCTTCTCACATTTTTGTGCTGCTTCCGCAGCATCTGCAGTGGCTCCTCAACTCTTCTCTCTGAGTGGGTTTGCCAATCTTGCCACAAAGGCGCGGGTCAGCCTCCGCCTGGACTCCTGCTCTTCTAGTTGCTTGGTCTGCCAGGGAAACGGCAGACCGGATAGGGATGCCTAGGCTTCTTTGCATGCGTCGTGGTCAGCAGCAACCCCTCTCTTCCACACTGGACATCCACCAGACTCACGCCTCCTCCTGCGAGGGTCTGACAAAAAGGAAAGTCTTTCCTCTCTCTTTATATCGAATGAGCGATGAAAGCTCATTCAAGTTCTTAGGAGGATTCTTCATTTTTCCACAACTCCTCCTCATCTCAGTACCTGTCAAGGAGATCTTCATGAAGTCATCCCTCCTCTTCCTCATCCCAATAACTGTAGAGTATTCAGCCTCACATCCTCACATGTATACATGGACGCATGTGGTATGGAAGTGAGCATTGGTGGGCCTCATGGAATGAGGGGAGGTAAAGGAAGCAGGTGGAAGGTAAGGAGTGTTGTACCACATTCTCTTGAGACATCCTCCCTGATTCCCAGAGTGGGAGTGTCTCCCCATGAGGTCCTCCCATCGAGTACACCACCAGGGGGACTATCAGGTAGCGGCCTAACATTGCAGCAATAACATTGGAATGTGTACATGTGGAAATGCACATGAGTATACAAACCAAGATTACCAATATATGTCAAGATTCAATTTTCCATTTCTGTTCAGTTTTTTAGTGGTTTCATTCTGTTTTATCATGTCTTCAGATTGCTATTGTAATTATTTAGAAGATTACTCTTTGTGTAAATTGTGAGTGCCATTACTTATCCATTATTGAGACAGAGATGTTTGGTCAATTGCATTGCTATTCTCCCTTCCCCCCCTCATATTCCCAATCTGCAATTTTCTTTCATGTAACTTATTTGTCTTCCTAGCAGTGTACTGGTGTGGATTTCCATGACCATATGCAAAGTAGGTATTTGGCAGGCTGCTCAGCCGGTCTGATGAGCTCATTTCTGATACAATGCTTTTATACACTTGTCAGATTTAATCATGCTAGTGCTTTCTATGGCATGTTACATAACACAACATCATATATATAGATAAAACATCAACATGCAGGTATTGGAATCTCTAGAACCATCTTTGAATGGGTCAATGATGTCCTTGTCAGTGGAGGCACAGGTTCTAAATAGGCACAAGAGCAACCTGGCCAAAAGAAGGCAACATGTGTGGTACTGTTGTCATTCTTAGAAGGGATCCCAATCTAGACAGTACGCATCGATATGCAAATGCCATCCCTCTCACATATAATAGGCCAGCATCAACCTTACTTGCAAATGTATGCTACCAATAAACAAATGTAATTATGGAACAAAAACAGAATCTGCTATTTGGGGCAGGCGGGGAGAATGGTATTTTCACAGTGCTCTTCCATAGACAGCTCGTCCATGAGTATGATGGAGGTTACTGACAATTAGATTGTAATATATTCCAAAGCTGTGAGTATCTGCATGTTTGACAGCAATGCCCAGAAATGGTGTGATTCCTTTTTCTTTGAATGGAACATCCTGTCAATGGTTTAAAGAGGGGTCTGTCTGATGTAAGAGAGAAATACCAAGACATGGTATGAGTACCTCACATTTCGATGCCAATATGTGTCAATGCTGCGAATAAATGGCCCCCTCATGCCAATGTGTGTAAACCTGTGGGAGATCCTGAACTTGTGTTGGCACATTCTGGAATATATGGCTGACAAGAGATGGGATTCCCGAATCTTTTCTTGTGAATACCTGCCATTTGCTATAAATACCAAACATATGATAGCAATGCCTGGCCTATGTTAACAGCACCATGTAATGGGCTGGTAGAAATTGACATTTAGTATGTTTTGCTTGCCTTTTAATGGGCGTGTCTCTTTTAAAAGCAATGCATGCTGTATGATGTGATTGGGTGAGCACTTTACCAATACTTTGACAGTACTTCCCAAAACAATGTCAGTACTTCAGCATATTATATTTACAGTTTTCAAAAGGATAAGGGACTAAGGAGTTTGACATAGGCCTCATTAAAAGTACAGCGGTGCAGTAAAAAAATGCAGTAAAAACAGTGGGAAGTTTGTTACCACCACATTACCGCACCGCTGTACTACTATTTTGGCAGTGAAGTGGAGGATTTACCTCCAGCAAAAATGTTGGCATTGCACTTAGATAAAACTGCAAAGGTGTCTTACAGTCGGAATGGGGAGATGACAGAAAATGTGAGGGTGTACAAAGCTGTATGTCATGGGTGACTCCTGGTACTCACCTTATTTAACACCAACTTGCATCCTGAAGTGTTAGCAGTCATAACTTCCATTGTTCCAAGGACACAAAGAAGATTAGTGAGTTGGAGGCAAAAAAACAACACAAAAAATACAAAAAACTAAGAAGATTAGTTCCCATCCTGGGTTATGTGGATGATTCAGTTCTTTTAAACCAAACACCAGCAGGACTAAGGACATTGGGAGAGCCAGTTATGCATTATATGAATGATAAAGGCCTCATTGTACATTTTTAAAACATCAAACCCAATGGCATTTTCAAAATCTAAACCTAAATCGAAATCAGTGTATTTTAAAGGCCATTCACTAGAGAGTCTTCACAGTTTACATACATAGGAATTTGATTCAGCTCCTCGCTTTCATGGGAGCTGCATGAAAACACTCAGGTGCATAAAAGGATGCAAGCTAATGGGGAAATATGTCACAAAGCAAAGCAAAATCAGTTTCAATCAGGTTATGAGGTATTGCGGTATGGCGATGGGAATGCCATCAAAGTAAAAAGGGTTCAAAATAAATTGTGTTGCTCCACACTGGGGTTACCAATAGCAGCTAAAATGTATAATGGTCATTTGTAATTGGGGGTTCAGTATTTGTAGAACCTAGTGAAGGGCCAGCATTATTTTGCTAGACTCGAGGCCTGAATCAGGATCTGTTAAAAAAGTGTTTTAGTATCATAGTACAAATGGTTGGCCTATATCAAATGTAACTTTGAGGCAATTGGATATGGGATTGTTTAAAGAATCCCAATGTATTAAAGGCTACAACAAAATACAGAATACACATAACAATAGCCTATTCAGTGATGTTAAACCTGTTGAGAGTGGGAATTGTGAAGAACAACACGTCTGTTAAGGGTTATCTCAAAGGAGTGGCAATTATAACCCCTCCTGATTATTTGCTAAGAGTATAAAAGTTCTCAAATAGATATAATTCGGTAAGACAATTCTTATAAGAGCAGTGAACTTGTGTCGTTGTGAGCAGTATACCAATATTGTGTGCACTTTATGGGTTTTGTACTTTATGCCTTCCACCGTGCCTGGTGTAACACCATTCAAGATACCTGCACAGGGAAATGTTTACAACTTCAAACTAAAATAAAAGCCATGCTAACTGGCACACCAGTCGCCTCGCCTAAGGTTACTCCACCTAAAACCCAAAGAGTTACCCCTTTTTGTCCCAACCAACTATCGTCCCATAACAACTGTCCCTTTACTTCTGAAAATTATCGACAGATTTGCCTACCTACAAATCCAGGCATTCTTCGACTTCACCATTTTCTAGGCACTCGCCAATCTGGCTTCTGCCTGAAGCATGGGACTGAAACAGCCCTCCTAGACCCTAGGAATCAGCTTGGCGATGCTAACGACTGTGGCAACCTCTCACTACTACTATTGCTTGACCTCTCTGAGGCGTTTGACCTACTGGACCATGAGATCCTTTCTCAGACCCTTATCTCGTTTGCCCATTTTTCACTGGACGCTGCCATATGGGTAGCCTCTTTCTTGGCCAACAGAAGTACCCAATCCTTTTCTGTAGATGCTGCCACTAACCCTACACCTATCCGCTGTGGTGTACCCCAAGGTTCTCCCATGTACTCTATAATGTATAGACTAGGCCACTGTTCAACCATCTGGATTCCTTCGGCATCTTGTATACAAACTATGCTGATGATACACAAATTCGTATCCCCCTTACCGGCGACCGCACTTGGACTCTCTCAGAACATAATCAATCTACGTAGCCATTTAATCTTGGATGGCTGCACATAGCCTTTGTCTCAATGATGAACAAACAGGGCTCCTCCTCATCAGCCCAGCAGCCTGCCTTTCAAAACTGGGCCACGCCTACAAATCCTTCACCATTGATGGCCATACCATTCCGGTGGCTGCCTCTGTCAAGAGCCTAGGTGTGTACCTGTACTCTGCGCTAAGCATGACCCACCAAGTCAATCACATTGTAGCATCATCAGGCAATACGACTAAGCTCATTAATACCAGAAAACTCCTCCTCTCTTCCAAGACCAGCTTGAAGTGACAGGCTCCGTCATAGAATCCAAACTCGACTACTGTAACTTGCTCCTGTGTGGCACAAACAAACCGCCCTGTCCCCACAAACTACAAGTCATTCACAACAATGTCCGGGTGGCCCTAGACATTGGCAGGCAGGAAGACATCTCCCAAGCTAGAAAATCCTCCCACTGGCTCCCTTTCAAGGACAGAATCAAGTTTAAGATATTGTCCATCCCCCACCGATGCCTATCTAAGAACACTCTTCCTTATCTCACCCAGAAAATCAAGAAGGATTATTCAATAAGGCCAGTAATATCAGCCTGCACTCATCCACTCACCACACCTAGATTCCACCGGAAAGGATTTGGGGGCTCTAACTTCCCAGTCCAGTCCTCCACCCTTTGGAATACGCTACCCCCTCGACCCCCACCTGCAAGGCAAACCTTCCTACAACTGCTTCAGGAAGAACCGTAAAACCTATCTCTTCAACTGCCATTCCACCACGTGTGTGGTACCCTCCCCTGTAGCCCAGATACAATTGCCCTCCCCTTTTTCTGTAACCAGCGCCTAGATGCCTATGGGCTTTGTGTGCTTCCTTAGAAATGTACAAATAAATAATTAACTGTAACATGGATTTGTTCTTTGTCACTCAAAGAGTGTCTTTTTGAGCCTCCAATGAAAACCTTTGCATCTATTGCAGAAAGGTCACAAAGTAGCTACCTGGAGGTAACAGGCAACCACAATCCCCTTCCCATCATTGCCTTACTGCAGCATTCTGCATCCAACTGTTGTTGGGCTCCATCTGTGAAATTGCATAATCTTGACAAAGCCATCACCTATGGACTATGAGCGATCATGGGTATAAATCATCTAAATACCCATAGGTAATGTCTCTGGCGTCCTTAATGTGGCTCCCTATGGATTCTCAGTAATGGTGTGTATTTGTACTATTCTTGAAATCGCTTAAGAATATTATTTCCAAAGAACTATACCTAGACATAGATGATAAAGTCGTCAAAGAGGTAACTAATCAATGCTTCCTTAAATATTGTATAATATCACATGCACCAGGAATCAAAACATGTTCTTCAGTTGCTCTAACTTGGGGACCCTGCCTTTCATTCCACATTCACCCAAAGGCTGCAGATGGAGCGTGTGTGTCGTCTCTTGTGGAAAGGGATCTAAAAGCTGGAACTGTTTGGCGTTAGTGCACTCTCCAAATGAAAATCCATTATTCATGTCAAAATACTTCTGTAATGGATTGCATGCTTTCATTGTCCATTCCACAGCCTACGATATCACTTGAGATATACAATTTATTGGTTTAACACTGATTTATTTATAATTGTTCATGAAGTACACAAATTAGAGAACATGGATAACATCCTTTAACAGTCCACAGTCATTGTAATGAATAAAGCCTTTAACAGCAATACTTTTCAAATAAATGTAATTATCGGAAACCGTGGTCATGTTAGTAGGGAAAACAAACCATGTTAGATGATGTGTTTGTTTACCCCTTACTGTGCTTTGCAGGAGAACATCTATTTAACCATCAGTCATTGTTGCTAAATCTTTGTGATGTACTATCCTTTTAGACTCAATTAATACCGGCACCACTCGATTAAAGTAGTACTTCGAAGAACATGTATTCACTATAAATTGATATGTCAAGTTAATTATAGCTCCTCAACGACTGTTTTGTGTGATGGATTCACTTTCAATGAAATATTTGCATATGCACTCTTGTTTTTTTTAGGCATCTATATGTCATCGAGTACCTAATGTTAGCAATAAAGGTAGAATAAAAGCTGCTAACATCATTTTATTATAGTGCAGCGGTCACCGCACTATAGTTGAGCATGAAGTTCCATAGGAAACCTGAAAATTATATTGCTAATAACTATTTGGTCGCATGACCGATTCTGCAGATATTTTGCAAACAAAATGTTTGTCACCAAGCCCCCCCCCCCCCGCCCCGTTCCCCCAGACTGGAAATTGTGGGAAGGATCGAAAATTAAAAACGTTATTAAGAAAGCAATAATTTTTAGCCTACTACCCATTAATTTCCCCATAGAGAAGTCCACATTTCTGCATAGCGCACAGCAGAAACCACTGGACGCAATTAGACCATGGGCCTCATCACGACTTCGGCGGTAACCCTTAAATCCGGCGGTAGTGCTATTACCGCCGGATTTAAGGGTCCGTCGAATCAGGGCTTTGGCGGGTTTCGCCCCAGCTCTGAGCTGGGGCATTCCCGAATGGGCTCAGTGGGGAATGGGGACTTACATTACCGCCAAACTCGTGATCCGGCGCTATTAGCGCCGGAGAGTTCGGCGGTAGGGCTAATACCGCCCACGCTAATAGCGTTACCGCCCAAGTCGTGATGAGGCTGCATGTATGAAACAACTTGAAAACAAAGCATTGACTTGAGATCCGGGAGGGGTCTGGGGTTATTCCATCCAATAGTTGTTAAAATACTTGACGGAGAAGAGAGTGTTCCCTTCTCCCAAAATTATAGCGACATCTCCCATTGTGCTTCCTTTGCAGCCGAGAGGCTTTTCAGAAATGAAAAAGCTGCCATTTTTTTCTGTTCGATGTGAGAGATAACCTGGGTTATTTCTGAAATATCAGGGAATACCTGAAAATATAAACCGTAAAAAATGCCATTTGGCGGAGGAAAAAGAAGGAAATGGAATCAGGCTAGAGGTGGGGATGGGGAAAGGGGATGCCCTGTGAAATTGGGAGCTTGAGGGGACTGGGGAACAAGTTCAGAGCTCAAACATTTTCTCCTTTCACGGTTTCATAGTAGAAATCGGGATCAGGGATCAAATTGTGTCACATGAATAAGAGGTTATTTTATGAATAAACTGTCATTTTATGAATAACTGGTATTATTTTAGTACATTACTATTATCAAGGTTATACTAACTGCGTTCATGGGAACACATTTTTTCTAATGAAAAGAGAGTTACAACAATGTGATTAATACAAAAGAACAGTGGAAAGTTACAGCTAGAGTGAGGTGGGGGTTAATGGGTGTCGCTGAAGATACAGCCGAAGACCATGGCTAGTGTGCCCAAAGGAAACCTAGTGGTGTGGTCATGACCGAAGGCCATGGCTAGTGGCTCATTTAGGAAACCTATTGGAGCAATATGTACAGCAGCCATGGCCAAAGGCCATGGCTAGTGGGAGTGTAAGAAAGCTATTGGGACAATAAGGGGCCATGATAGGAGGCCAGGGCCAATGGAAATGGGCGAAGGCCATAGCTGGTGAGCGGGAAAATAAAGATAATGGGGGTCATTATGAGTTGGCCGGTAAGGGATTACCGGCACCGGTAAGGAGACCGGTGCCGGTAATCCCTTACCGCCCAATTCCGAGGTCCCTTAGCGGGAACCGTAAGGAACGTGTGGTCTGCTAGTCGCGAGCCCGTTAATAGCGCCATCCCCATTCCCGTCGAGCCCTATGGGGGCTCAAATTGGAATGGGGAACGGTTTGTTCAATGGGGACTTACCGGTCCCTCCAGGGTCGGAATGCACTGTTAAGTCCCCATTGAACAAGACCGGTGCTGGATCCGGTATTGGAGGCAGCCATGGCGCAAATAGCGCCATGGCTTCCTCCAATCTCGGAATGAGGCCCACTGTTTTTTAAAGATGCAGTGGAGATGGCGGAAGGCGGTTCTCCCTTGCCAGATTCGAAGTCCATGCCTAGTCAAACCGAGAGAGATATAGAGTGACCACGGAAAAAGGCGTGGCCACCCAGTGGATCCAAAAGAACCATATTGGGAGAACATGTACAGTGGACAGGGCCAAAGCCTGTGGCCCTTGGCCATGGCCAAAGACCATTGTTAGTGGCCTGTAAAACAATCTATGATATATCAAAACCCTTAAAATGCACAGAAAATACTTTAGTCAAGGTACAGTTAGATTGTGCAGATTTAACGCAGCAAAACCCTTGCAATTTAGCAGTTGTGGGAAGTTATGACTAGCTTAACTAAGCTTGTTCTTTATAATCATTGCCAATGTAAAGTGGGGGAAGTCATTCACAGAGCATATAACCCACGTTGGCTAAACAATAAGAGAACATTGTTGCCATAAGATTGTAGCAATTGCTGCCATAAAAAGGACTAGCTAATAGTTAAGCAAGTTACCAACAAGCATTACCTAAGCCAAAGAAAAGCCATTGTAAGAAAGAAACGTTGTCAGCAGTTAATTAAAGTAAATTTGGGGAAATAGAAGTGGCAGGAGAGATGATCTCTTACTATAGATGGGTCAGGATGAGGGGAGTTTAATATGCATTGCCTCTGGCAAAACCAAGAGTGGAATAAACAGTATGACTGTGTAACATATTTTCCAAAGGAAGTTGTGAATGTCGATGTTGATAAAAGTGAAATACTTTTTTTATAAAGATTTGAAGTAGACCTCTCCACAAGGTACTTGTAATAGTGGTAGGAGCTTTTTGTGCTAGCAGATGAGTATACCAGGATAGGGACTTTATAGTGGTAGTGCTGGCAGGTTAGTGGACCAGGAAGATATCATTGAAGTACTTCATTGTGGTCGAAGGTTGACAAGAAGAAGATGTGGTAGACCCACTGAAGTGTTATGTGAATTGTTTTGGAGTCATCCTGACAGAACCTTGCTGTGGATACAGATGAATTGTGAAAGTGTATTGTCTCTCAAGGAGAAGATGTGATGTTGAACCTTTGCTAGAAGTGGAGAGATAAAGACATGTGGTTGAGTTGAACTGTTGCTTAAAGACTAGTTGAAAGACTTTTGGAGCAAGAAGAACGTTATGGTCAAATCTTGACTTCAAGAAGGAACTTGTTTATTTGAACTTGAAATTAAATTCCTGTTTTGAATCTGGGGAAGGAGATGGAACCCAGGTTTCCAGGATACACAGTTATCAAGTCTATGATGAATATAACTGTGATTTCTGTCACATTTGAATTGCCATTTATTGCCTATATAGGTTTGATGTGTGTACAAGTGGAAAGGACAGATTCGTTTTGTTAGAGTGTTTTCCTTGAGTTTATTTTGATAGGCAGGGAACATTCTCGTTAGGTTAGTGATAGTGAGGCATTTATCTAACCCTTATTTATTTAATAAAATGGCTTCTTGTGACAAATTTTTATCAAGTTGTCCGCCTCACATTCTTTATCCCTCACAACATATAGAACATTTAAATATGATGTACTTAAAGGAACAAGTAGAAGACTTAAAACAGATTCAGTTGAATAACAAGTCATACATTTAAAAAGGATTTCGTAGCAGGACTGGTAGGAAATTGAATTAAGATAGCTCATCTTTCTGACATTTCACAATAAGTGACTCTACAACATGGTAGTGACCACCTTAGATGACTTAAACACAGGTGACATTTCTTGCCAGTGTAAAAAGAAGACAGATTTATGTTGAATCCTGCAGGTGATTACACTACTTTCTGTTACTGTGACTGCACCTTTTGTTAGTGACGTAACACATACATTTTAGCAGTTGAAGAGAAAATGTTTGATAATTCTTGGTAGACATGAGGAGCTTATATTTTGTTATTATTATTATCCTTCGAAGGCAGAAGAGATTTACACGCAATGGGCATCATCAGGACCTTGGAGGTATCCCGGCAGTAATTGCGCCGGGATACCGCCAATGCTATTAGCATTACTGCATTATAGCTGGTGCATTTTATGCTGTATCGAGAGTTGCAGTGGCACAACAAGTCTCCATTTATTTAGAGTCCATAGACTCTATGGTTTTTTTGGCTCTATTACCACCGGCAGTGATAACACTGGCAGTAATAGTGCTGATAATCCATGCAAAGCTGGAGATTTACATCAAGCTCAGAGCTGGAGGTAAATCTCAAGCTTTCCTGCCAAAATGTGGGATTTGGCAGAGCGGTAATGCAGCAGTAATAGCATTACTGCTGCATTTTTGCCGCTCCGCCCAACCCCTGATGAGGCTCTCTGTCTGTAACACTATTTAGTGTCAATTAAAACATTCTTCAAAAAAACGGTGTGCTTCCTCATTTTGGCCACCTACACACATTAGAAGATAATGATAATACTATACATTTTATAATTCTACGTAGAAACTACATATGTTCAATTCATACTTTTGAAGTTATTACTCACCTCGTTTCATATACTTTTTCATATTTTTCAAGTTCTCCTACTTTTTACTGGTTTCTTTGTTTTCATATAGAAACAGTCTTCTTAAATTATACTCCCTACTACACGAAATAATGAAAATGGAACCCATTTACACAACCTAACGTTACTAGTATACATAATTACACGGCCACAATAGTGGCCGTGTAGTTATGGTTAAGTTTCTGTTTCCATAGGAAGAGCGCTTTTTGGGCGGCTTATAACTCCGCTCCCCCTGGACGAATCCTCACCAAACTTTGCAAAAGAAGCATATGACCCACTCTGAATTTCTTTGCAAAGTTTGGTGAGGTTTGGTCCCGGGGGAGTAAAGTTATAGGGGGTGTCCCAAAACTTCTTTTTTCCCATAGACTGAATGGGGGGAAAACGTTGCGCATGGCTACAGATCAAACCCCTGAACGGATTGTCACCAAATTTGCTGCAGGAGCAGCGGTTTGGTCCCGAAAGAGTGCTTTTGTAAAGTTGGTGAAAATCCTCCAGTAGTTTTTTTTTTAAACGATTAAAAAGTAGGTCTCAAAAAAATAGTTGTATCTATGTCCGCTCCGTGGACACACTTCCCTGTTCACTCCGCGGGCAGGACACCGATTGGGTGAACGGGCGCTTCATGTCCACGGATATGTGACGCGTTCGCTCATTGGATGGTAAAGGACGTCAAGTGCGTCAGATTGTTCCGATGCGCTTGCCATCTTTGATCCATGTTTTGGTGTTCGCAGACATCGCTGCAAAAACATATAAAAAAACCACAACATTGCACTTGTTAAACTTAACAAATACTGTCTGGGGAGAAGAGCGTTGATAAGGATGGGACGGGATGTGGAAGCAAGAAGCAAACAAGTGGTGTTTTTTTGTCACAAAAGTCATACAGCATATTTGGAGGTAAGGTGAGCAACTGTCCCGTAATTCGCGGGATGGTCCTGCAATTGGCGACTGTGTTGGGCAGTTTGCCGAGTGGCTCTGCGGGACGTGGGTTGTCCTGACTTGCTCTGTTCGAGCACAATTTGTGATCTAACAGAGTAAGTTAGGAGTCACAATTGGTCATGCTGGGGGTTGGGGCAGAGCCGGGAGGGGGTCATATACATACCTATTCCGCGAATAGGAATAACAGTGGCTGGCAAGTGGAAGCTATTCTGTAAATAAGAGCCCTATTGTATTGCATTGCAACCGCAGCTACTGATGTGACAGGCTTGCAGGTCGGTCATGTCAGTAGCTTCGGGTGCAATGCATTCATTCTGACAGGTGAATGACGCAGTGACGTCATCACCACCTTTTGTCCCGCAAAGGGATGTGACAAAGTTGTCCACCCTATTTGGAGGTATTCCTCAATATATTGTGCGTAAACTACTGGTGAAGGAGTAATGTGTCTGTGTTACAATGTATGTAAAATAATATTGGAGTCACATTGGTGCCCCCTAGAGTTTGGCATCTGAGGCAGCCACCTGCAGTGTTTGATGGAAACAGCGGATGTGCATGTGTATGACAATACGAATTCTCATGGGTGCATTGAGCCGTGTTGTTGCAAAGTGAGAATGTATTTAGATTCTGAGTTAAGGTCAGCAACTTTCATTTTTTGGTTGCGAGCTAAGCCTGCCCACGCATGGGACAGAAAGTAGAGGGGTCAATTGTTTTTTGACCTTGAGAGAAAGGGATTTTTTTTGTAAAGAGTCAGTGAGAGGAGGTTTGCATTAAAGAACATTTGATAAGGTTATGCATTCCAAAGTGTGTACGGAACATCTGAATTCAGTTCATGAAGATTCTTTGATTCAAGCGGATTGAGCATTACTGACTGATTTTCACAAATACAATGGAGACGGTGAATATTATGTAAGTTTGCTTTTCAAGACTGTATACCCGAACAAGCTTTAACCTATTATTCTCTGAAAATTAATTTTGGCAATGTAGCTCAAGTACTATTTTTCTGTGTGGTTTTCTTTTTTATGTGGTTATGGGAAGTGCAGAATGTAGGCGTTTGTCGACTATAACTAGATTCACCCAGGTTCAACGCAAATATTTCTTTAAAATGTCATGTATGCCTATATGGAATTGTGTACCAGTTTCTAGGTTCTTTTTGTATTTTTTGAGATTGTTTGATATGTGTGCTAATCGTTAGTTTAAACTCTATGCCGAATTAAGAAAATAATTCATATATTGCAATAAAGTGTAATAAAGGTCGGGTATTGATACATATTTCCTGTTATGTTTTCCAAATAGGTACATGCTGCCTTACTGCGATGGATTCCAGATGCCAACTAATGGGTTCTTCAATAGGCAGGTGCACATACTCGTGAACGCATGGATTACTGTGACTGTTTTGTGGGACGATCGCCCAGGACCCATGTGTCCGTACGCTGCACTATTGATTAGGAGTAACATAACATCTTTTATGGTGGTCTAGGCGTAAGTTGATGCAGACGCCCTGGAATTTACTGTGGGACCAGAGAGGTTCCTTCATCAAAAACGAACAGTTTGTGTATGGAAAAAGAAGAACGTGTGTCTCACAATTAACTTTTTTCGATCACGAGCGAAGAAACAAATTTACAATTTCATTGAATATGGGAACAGTCAGATGTTCTCGGAGAGTTTATTGTGAAATAAAAGTACTTTACAAATTGTATACTGTTATTGTTTTCTTTTAAAGAGCGGTTTAGTAATGTGAATTGTGGCGTGGTATGTTGTTAGTCGCTGTGTGTTGACTTTTGGGTTCTGCGTCACGTCACGTAAGTGGTTATGGGTGCATTTGGCTACGCTGAAGAGGAACGTCACAGAGAAAGGTGTTCATTATCACTAGGGTTGGTTATGTGAGGGTCAGGGGCGGGGCATACGATTAAGTGACGTCTGGCCAGTTTACCTTAGGCCGATGCAGCAATGGTTAACAATAGTACAAGATGGACGTGCCCTGTTGCCAGATTTCATACGTTTCTCAAAGAGGACAAATGCGGTAAGCTGATGTCGAAATGTTTGCGATAAATGAACGTATGTACAAAAATACGTTTTCAAACCCTCGGGACAATAATATTTTGTGAGCATTGCACTTGTGAAACTTATGCAATAATGTTTGGGGAGGTGAGGGGTGATGATGATGGTTGGAATATTTCAGACCTAATTTCGAATGAGTTTACAAAGTTTGTTGGAATTTTGTACACAGCTCATATGACAATTGCTTTGTGTATTATTTTAACAGTTTTGAAACAATAAAATGTGGGTGGATTTACAGCAAATTTGCATAAGGATCATTGGCAAGGATCGAGAAGCATGTTTTTTTTAATGATTGAGGGGTAGGCTGTAGTCATGGGAAGTGGCCCGAATGTCGGGGTCTTGGTATACGGTTAAGATCCGGACAATGTGGCTACTGGCCATGACCAGAAGGGCCCAAAACATAGTATTAAAGTGGTCATGTCCACCTGGAACTGGCTTTGTCATAAAGTTATTCGCAATTAGGATAGATTTGAAAGGGAAGAAAAATGTGCTTATGTTAATATGGTTAGAGGATTTTTTTTTTTACATTTTGGAGGTTGCCATGGAAAGGGAAGATGGGCCCTGTATGGAACTGGTGCTTTCCCTTTTCATGGTGGCCATCTTGGAAAAGGATTTTATTCCTAAACCGGGACGCTGCATCCCAATATAGGAAGAGAAATCCTATTTTTTAGTAGCACGGGTTACCGCTTTGGAAACATAAGCTGGTAATGGCATTCATCTTGCATTTTAGGGGCTGCAATGGGGGGCAAGGGTCCAGATACCTCGTTATCCACCCTCGCTTCGCTTGGGCTGATTAATAAGGCTACTGGGCCGTTATCGACATGAACGCTACAATATTCACATTACTATAACAAAAAAATGCAAATTTGAAATGTTGGAAAATCTTATTGCGTCTATGTATTTTACTGAGAAATACAAAGTAGATGGAGTCTATGCAGATTTTTTTTACATCTATTTTTTAACTGTGAAAGGTGGACTTTTTTTTGGCAGGAGAATTGTCCCGCAATTAGGCATTCCGTCCTGCGGTTAGCAAAGTGGCTGTGCGGGACGTAGGTTGTCCCGACTTGCGTTGGACAACCTGCCTCCAGCACAGCCACTCTGCAAACTGAAGTGGCCATCTGCTCAGCACGGCGCTGCCGCCTGCTGCTTTCTTTCTCTGGGCGCCTCTGCAGGCCTGGCTCCTTTTGAGTCTACAGGTCGTAGCTGTAACGCTCGGACACCTGCCTTAATTCAAATGCTAATGCTTTGTTCCTGGGGTCTTGATTGTTATGTTCACAGTTACAAAACGTGACCATCACCTGCCTCAGACACAGCATTTGCATTTAAATTAAGCAAAGGAATTAAGAGCCATGAAAAAAAAAAATCAAAAAGAGGCGACCCAAAAGTGAATGAAGTGACTGCCTTGTGGCCAAGTGTCCCGCAACAGACTATCAAAAAGTTGGCCAGCCGGGAAGGCAGTGTTTCTCATGCTGCTTGATTACAGCAGTGGTGGGGAGGAGTGATGGTGTTAGCTGATGTCATTTTAACATAATTAGCCATTTTGCCAAAAGTATGTACTGTGTACTAGATTGTTAATGGATGAGTACGAATAGGTGTTGGAGCTGCGCAAGGGAAATGTTGAAGATGCAAGTTCCTACATCAGTAGAAAATGTAGTTCTAAACTGCCCATGAGGCACAGATGTTATTCAGAAGTGTAAATGGGTTCTTGGACCTGTCATCATGCTGTGCACAAACATATGGTCATGCAGCATTCTCCAGAAGGTGTGCAATGAAGTCAGATGTTTGTAGACCTTATGGTTAAGTTGCGCTACTAAAAACCCATGAAACTCAGTAAAAAAACTTTGTTAAAGGGACATTATGGTGAAGTTGCGCTACTAAAAACCTATGAAATTCAGGAAAAAAACGTTGTTAAAAGGACGTTATGGTTGATTGCGCTAATAAAAACCTATGAAATTCAGTAAAAAAACTTTGTTAAAGGGACGTTATGGTTCCAAGTAAAACCGAAAAACCACTGAAATTCGCCAAACCCCTGAAAATTGGTAAGCTAAGCAACCATAACTCGCGCCACCACTGTGCACTGCTAAGACTTACACCCAGGACATCAAAACTTCATGTGTAGAAGCCCGCGAAAGGATGGCGAACAAAGGAACCAAAGCTGGTTTAGCGTGCATAGTAAAACACGAGAAAGACTTTTACAAAAAGAAATGGCGAATAAACCCAGCCAGAACCGTATAAAAACATATATGGTCAAGCGGGTTTATTTGTGAGGTTACCAAGATAGCCTAAAACAATACCAGGGCTACTTAAGATAACCACGGTAGGAAAAATAGGGTAGTTACCACTGCCACCAGCTAAGACTTAATGAAAAGGGAGCGAAACAATGCTCTAAGAGAAACAGACAAAAAGGGATAAGTATTTACCCTTTCCAGAACTCTATTTAAGATAGTTTGTACTGGGTCAGTGAGTTTTTAAAAGAGACTAATAAAGTCAATGGCAACTTTACATGCTCTGGGAGAAAGTAGTCAGTCCCAGAAAATGAAGTCAGAGTTGGGAAGTCAATAAAACAACCCTGTGTCACTGCACTGAAGGTGCTTTGTAACACACTGTAAAAACATGATGCCTATGGAGTAGGTGAGGCTTCACGGTCTATGAACGCAAGAAAATGTTAAACACACACAGCAAAACATATGTAAGAGTGGGAAAAAAGTCTCACACTCTTACCAGGTGAACAAAATAAATCCCATAAATCCAGCAAAGCTGCTGAGGGACTCAGTAGGTAAGGGAAATTAGTTATTTTGGAGAATTCTCCCTAACACTTGCCTCACCCGCCCCCCAGAATAAGGGACAGAAGGATTTAATCCACTCCTGGATGAATCTCTACCTCTAGTCGGTTAAAAACATCATAGAGAGATCATCAGTATTTTGGTGGTGACATCCTGCTCTGTGATCAATGGTGAAATCAAACCCTTGCAGGCAGATTAACCATCTCAGAAGTTGTGGGTTCTCCCCTTTCATTTGCATTAACCATCTCAAAGGTTGGTGGTCTGTCTGAATCACAAAAGTAGATCCATACAAGTATGGCCTAAACATCTTCAAGGACCACACAATCACAAAACATTCATGCACTATGGTTGCCCACCGTGTTTCTGGTTCCGTCAGTTTCCTACTGATGAAGCAAATGGGATGCTCCCTACCTCTCATCCAGTTGACTAAGGACTGCACCAATACCTGTATTGGATGCAATTTTCTGCATAATGAAGGGTTGGTGATAATCAGGAGCTCTTATGAATGGAGCTTGACAAAGGGCTGTCTTCAGGTTTTCAAAGGCTTGAGTGCACTCCTCATTCGATCTAACCTTTTTAGGGAATTTTGGAGAGGAGATCACATTCAAGGGAGAAGTTATGGTCCCATAGTTCTCTTTGGAATTCCTGTAGTACCCAGTGAGACCTAAGAAAGCTCTCACGTGGGTTTGAGAAGTAGGGGTGGCCCAGTTTTGTACAGCTTGTACTTTGCTAGGCAATGGCCTTATTTCACCACCTCCTACCTCAATACAAGGTAGAGCACTTTGCTCTGACCTATTTGACATTTGCTCACCTTTATGGTCAGATGGCATGCTCAAGAGCCTGCAAAACATATCCTAAGTGATCAATGTGTTATTTCCATGTAGGGCTGAACACTGCAATGTCATCCAAGTATGCCATACAGAAGTCCTCCATCCCATTCAGAACTTGATTGACAATCCTTTGGAATGTAGCAGGTACATTATTTAGTCCAAAAGGCATAACCTTAAACTGGTAGAGGCCTGCTGGGGTTGAGAATGCAGTTTTCTCCTTGGCATGGTCTGTCAGGGTGATTTGCCAATAGCCTGACGTCAGATCAAATGTACTCAGGTACTTGGCTGAACCAAGTCTATCCACCAGTTCATCTGTCCTTGGCAAAGGATGGGCATCAGTCTTAGTGACTGCATTTAGAGCTCTATATTCCACACAGGATCTGAACTCCTAGGACCCTGCCTTTGGTACTAGAACAACTGGACTAGAACATGGACTTGTAGAGGGCTCTATAACCCCGAGATAAAGCATCGTTTTGACCTCTCCTTTGACGTGGGATCTCACATGCTCTAACATTCTGTAACCTCTGCTTTTCACAGGTAGACAGTGACCAGTGAAAAGATCATGCTGGCCCCGAGGGGCCAGGCCTGGTGAAAATGAAAAGAGGGAGGCAAACTGATTTAACAGAACTTTGCACTCCTCCTGTTGTTCAGATGTCAGTTGAGAAGAGAGATTGACTTCTTCTATTTTCTCATCCAAAGGTTGCCCTCTGAGGAGGTCAGGTAGAGGTTGACTCTCCTCCTCCTCTTGAGCTGAAGCTAGAAGCAAAGCTCCTACTTCTGGTCTCGAGACATATGCCTTTAAACGGTTGGTGTGGAAGACTCTGGGAGCCTCCTTAGGTCTACCTAAATCCACCAAATAGTTCACCCATCCAAGTTTGCCAACAACCTTGAAGGGTTCTATCCATTTGTCCTGCAAGGCCCTCTGCCTTGTTGGCACCATAACTAATACAAGCTGGTCTTCAGTAAACTCAACCATGCTGGCCTTCTGGTCATGCCAATGTTTGACCAGAGCCTTACCTGCTTTTAAGTTATCACTAGCTTCTGCCATTATGTGTTACATTCTCCTCCGGAAATAGTAAGTCACTCTAACTGGCTAGCGGGAAGGAGCACTCTCCAACCCCTCCTAAATCAGGGCCAATGGACTGGATGGCCATAAAGAAGTTCAAAGGAACTGTATCCAACTCCCTCCTGAGGGACTTCTCTATAGGCAAAGAGAAGGCATGGTAGTAGAAGGTTCCACTTTCTTTTAAGGGGTTCCTCTAAAGGACCTAACATGCTCTTCATAATTCGATTAAACCTCTCTACCAGTCAATTTGTTTGTGGATGGTATGCTGTAGAGAACTTGTAAGTGACACCACAGTTTTTCCTCATGGCTTGCATGTAGAGGGACATAAAATTGGATGCCCTGTCGGATATCACTTCCTTAGGGAAACCGACTCTGCTAAAAATACCAAATAAAGCCTTAGCCACAGCCTGAGCCATAACAGTCCTCATAGGTATTGCATTTGGGTATCTTGCAGCATGGTCTACTACAACCAGGATAAACCTGTTCCCTGAAGATGTGGGAGGGTCAATGGGACCAACAATGTCGATGCCCACCCTGTCAAAATGAACTCCCACCACTGGGAGAGGCACCAGGGGTGCCACATTCTTGGCTCCACTCTTGCCAGAGGTTTGGCAAGTGTGACAGCTCTTACAGAATTTGTCAACTTCTGAACCCATCTTAGGCCAGTGGAAGTATAAGGAGAGCCTTTCCTTGTTATTTTGAAACTCAAATGACCAGCCAAAGGTATCTCATGGGCCAACTGTAGGAACTGGAGTCTGTTGGCAAGGGGCACTACAATTATTTTGCAGTCAATAGGGAAAAACACAGTTGGTTCACTGTAGAAGAAGCCATCTTCCCAGCTTAACCTATGCTTTCCAACTTCTTGCCCATCTAGTTGAGCATAAGCCTGTTGTCGAAGACCTTCGAGAGTAGGGCACTCTCTTTGTCCTCAGCTGAAGTCTGCCCTGTTGGTTCCACCTTCTGCCAGTAAAGACTGCAGCTCAGGATAGTCAACAGGGTCAAGATCTCCAACCAAAACAGTGTCTCCTTCCAGATCTGATTCCTCAGAAACTGGATCAACCACACATGGTTGTACCATACACTCCGCCTCAGCAGGTGGAGGAGTCACAGGTGTGACCTTGGACAATCTTGAGATGTCCTTGTTTGTAGCACAGGGGTGCTGTCTGACTTTTTCCTTGAGTTCTTGGGTTTTCCCTTTACCTCTTTCTTTCCAGAAATAGCAGTGAGCAACTCCTGTGGAGTGGGAGTGATAGTTTCCTCTATCAACTCCTTTGGAGAGCCTCTTTAGGTCCTCTCTCTTGCAGGCCTGGTGAGCTCCTGCCTCCTCTTACTGGGAGGCCTGGGGGTACTGGACACAACTCCAAGAGTTTTCAAGTCATTACCCAACAGTACCCTCCCAGCACTTCACTCTGCACACTAACAGGTATTTTGACGGTCATATCATTATACTGGAGGAGAGCTGGTAACTGGGGAAGCTTTTGCACAGGGCCTCCACCTAACTTGGTGAGGCATTTGGGTGATTTTGCAACATCCTCCAACTTGGAAAATTATTCATCCACCACAGTTATGCTGGCTCTAGTGTCTCTGAGGGCAGGTGTCTTCTAGCCATTCACAAGAACACTATCTTTATAATACTCTTTAGTATTATCTGGGATAGAATTATAGACATCCACATTCTGTTGTTCCCACAAGCCGAGGGACACCAAAGAAACACTAGCTGAGACTCGCATGGGTTAATCAGCCAGCAGGCGAAAGTTTACACTTGCCACAGGTACTTCTTCCTCTGGGGAGAAGGCTAAGGATACAGTGTGGACCCCTGAAGGTTTACCCTTACATCTGGGATCCCCTTTCACATGGTCAGTGGACCCACAAACATAACATTTTCCAAATGTCTTGATTAATGGGGGTTTGTTCTGACCTCCATCTGCTTGGATCCAGATGGTGCACTATCCTGATTTGTTTTCCCTTGTGGTTTGCCCTTATGTTGCTGTTTGTTGCCTTCTTTTGGATTGGAGGTATTGGAATTCTCCTTGTTATCTTTCTTTGGCTGCTTTCCCTCATCCTTCTTCTGAGTTGCCCTAGAATCCCTGAGTAGCCCTGTTGGCAACCCACACGTCAGCTGCCTTGGCTAACTTCTTTGGTTCTATCTCTTTATAATCAGCTAAGTCCTGTCTGAGCTCAGGAGAGCAGGCATCATAAATTGACTCCAACATAACAAGATTTCTTATACCTTCATAAGTGTTTACTCTGTAACCCTTAACCCAACCATCTACGTTTTTCAAACATTCACATATCCAGGTAGCCCAAGGGGTACCATCATTCTTTTTGAGGGTCCTAAACCTCTTAAGGTACTGGGACGGGGTCTTCTCAAATCTAGCAATTAAAGCTAGATTCACACACTCATAATCCATCCTATCCACCTCCCCAACTCCATCACAACATCAGATGCAACAGTGGGTAGCCTAGAGAAGAGCCAAGGAAGCAACTGATTCCCTGTAAGGCCTTGAATCCCATGGTTATATTCAAACATTGCCAACCAATCTAAATTAGCAAGTTTATACCCACAATTTCTTTAGGCATACAGGATCTCTTAGGACTGGAAGACCTAGAAGACTCTGGGAGAGAAGCATTTTCAGTAGACAACGTTTTAATTTCTAAGGCATGGCTCATCTCCATTTCTCTGAGCTTAAGTTCTTGATGATTTTGTTCAGTTTGAGCATTTAAACATTTAAATTCCAATTCAGGACTCATCTTTTTTAGAGCAATGAATTCAGGACTGAGTGTAGGACCTGTAGGAGTCCCAGTGGACAAAGGTTGAGGTTGCTGAGCAGGTAAGGGAACAGTGAGGCCTACATAATGAGACACCTCTGCATCTTCTAACTCATCAATAATAGACACATTATTATCCTCCTCATTTTCCACATTTGCTCAGGGGTTAGGTATTTCAGATCCAACCTACAGACTTTGTTTCTCTAACAACCTTTCAAACAATTCAGACTTTTTGCCTTTAACAGAGAGATTCCTTTCTCTAAACAGATTTTTCAGATAATCCACAATGTAACTAAGGAGGGACTGTAGCTTTCCATATCAGACATGATGAATATTCTTTTTAAGTCATGTTTAGCCTTGTGGTTAGTTGATCCAAGGTAATAGCAGCACTCTAAGTGTAATCACTATACTTTATCCTCACCGTTGTACACCAGTGTAATGTAGAATTATATGCAGTACCCCTTGGGAACACCACACACAATTAGGACTACAAGTGACAGTACAAATTCAAGTTTGGTACAAGCCTGTACTACACAGTAAAGTGGTAGCGATGGCTGAGCAGCCAGACTTATCTCAAGAGTAAGTGAGCAGTATCAATAGTTACACAAAGGACAGCAATTACTATGAGTCAAACAAACACTGACTCAAGGTTTCTGAGTAAAATAATACACATTTATTTACACATCAGTTGTAAAACATTTCACTAAAGTAAAGCAGTTGAAAAATCACACTCTTAATACACTACACCACACCCAATAGATTCTGGACAAGTTAGGCTCAAAATGAAGTGTGAGCAAAATGGCACTCCAGCAATTTAAAAGGGAGGGAAAGACAACGTTAGACAAGAATTGAGCAGCACCAACAAGTAAGTAATCAGGGCAATCTAGAAAAAGGAACTACAATGAAGAAATCAAATGAAAGAGGCCTGGCCCAAGGTCAATGGACCAAAGTCTTTGCTCAAGATCACACAGTTCAGGGTAGTTTGCGGTTAAGTCTTTGTCAAGAGTTCAGGATGAAGTTGGTCGCCAGAAAAGTTAGTTTAAAGAATGGAGAAGGACAAGCCCTCGGATTGGCGAAAGGTTTCACACACTTTCATCGCGGCTGAATGAAACAAACAACCGGATTTGAACAGTACCTTAAATGGAGAAGAAGGCTGTAGCTGAGGCGGACGTTCCTGGCAGGTCCTGCAGGCTCACGGTTCCTGAAGTGACTGTCGGACTGACACAAGGTAGGAAGACTGGAGGGTCCTGCACTGCCCAGGGAAGAAACCAGCAGCAGAGCAAAGCAACAAATTAAAGGTGCACTCCTTAAAACGTAAGCAGGGTCCGTTCCTCCTGGCTATCCGGTTCAATGTAGCTCTGTACAGCAAATTCGACCAGAGAAGGGAGGCTTGGCGAGCAGTTTGGTAAACTGGTTGTTCCCACCAGCTCAAGGGGAAAAGATTCCTTGCAGATCTTCCCTGTCGTTGGAGTATGAAGATTCAGACCTGCAGCAGGGCTTCCCCGGGAGGTTCAGTCATGGTAGGGGTCCTCTTCTGTCAGCTCCTCTTCGGTTTTCTTGTTCCAGTGGTGACTCTGCCATTCCAGCCCCAGAGACCTGCTTTTTATGCAGTTTTCCCCCATTCACACAGCCTGGCTGTCAATCACACAGCAGGGTGGCTGTCCCGCTGGGGCAGTCACCACAGTCAATCAGATCAGAGTGTGACATGGGTCTCCAAGGAGACCCTGTGCAGGGAATCCTAAACCCCTCCCTCACATCCTGTCCCCCACAGACATACAGGCGCCTATGGAGGGCTTCTGTGCAGAAGCCTGCGAAAGGACAGCGAACAAAGGAACCAAACCTGCTTTGGTGCGCAGAGTAAAACACAAGAAAGACTTTTACAAAAAGAAATGGTGAATAAACCCAGCCGGAACCATATAAAAACGTATATGGTCTAGCGGGTTTAAGTTCGAGACTACCAAGACCTAAAACAATACCAGGGCTATTTAAGATAACCACAGTAGGAAAAATAGGGTAGTTACCACTGCCACCAGCCAAGACTTAATGAAAAGGGAGCAAAACAATGCTCCAAGAGAAACAGACAAAAAGGGAAAAGTATTTACCCTTTCCAGAACTCTATTTAAAATAGTTTGTACTGGGTCTGTGAGTTTTTAAAAGAGACTAATAAAGTCAATGGCAAATTTACATGTTCTGGGAGACAGTAGTCAGTCCCAGAAAATGGAGTCGGAGTTGGGATGTCAAAAAGACAACTCTGTGTCACTGCACTGAAGGTGCTGTGTAACACACAGTAAAAAGATGATGCCTATGGTGTAGGCGAAGCTCTACAGGGAATTAGCCATTCTGGAGAATTCTCCCTAACACTGACTCCCTTGGTATCATCTATATTCACTTAGCTGACAACACCCAAATACTAACCCCTATCACTGGCAACCACAATGACGATACTGGCATCATCAAAAGGGTATAGAGTACTATCAAAAACTGGATGGCCACCCACAATCTATACCTCAATGATGACAAAACAGAACTGCTCATCATAGACCCCCTCAATACTTCAAAAATCTAGACACAGCCTATTCCGTATTCCTCACCGATGGCACAGCAATTGCGGTACTCAAGCAGACCAAAACCCTGGGTGTCTACTTGGATGCTGATCTATCCATGACCTCACACTTGCAATTGCCATTATCTTCAGAAAATTGGACAAATGCAATGTTATCCTCATGGGCACTTCGGTAACTGAACTGGCCAAGCTACAACTTTTCCAAATCAAGGTCTTGGTGCATCATTGGGCTTCTGATGCTCCGATCTCATTTCAGCAACCCAGAGAGAATTCCACTGACTGCCCTTCAAAGCCTGCATCGACTTCAAATTCTTGATTATTGCGCGCTGCTGCATTTATAAAGAAGCCCCTCTACCTTAACAATAGCATTGCCCTGAGACAGCACATGCACCACTATGATCCTCCAACAGCATCTCTCTTCCACACCATGTTTCAAAAACACCAAAGCAGGAGATGTAAGCTTCTGTGCCACAGCCTCCTCCCTCTGGAACCCCCTACCACCAAACATCAGAAATAAACATTCCTATCCTACCTTCAAGAGACTTGTGAATAAAGGGCTGCTTACAAATATCACTGTGACACTACATATTTTGTTTTTTTTAGTTTCTCTTTCTCCTCAGTTCAAATGCTGTGATACCCCTGGGTCTGACCATTGCATACAAGCTATACATAAATAAACATTGCCAGCATATTCACTTTTTAATTGTAACACCTTAGAAATTATTTAATTACGTTTCCTTCTTTAACAATCTGATATAATTGTCCATCTTGACAAAACACACAATAATAATGACCTCATTTGAAATCTCTTGCTCATAAACAAGAAGTGTATGACTACAACATGAAGCATAGTTGCAACAATATATTCATAACACTATATTTCTTACATAAGTTCTTGATACTTATTATTTATATTTAATTTATGAAATATATATTACTTTTGAAACTCGTTAAAATAATATTATGTAGGCTTTCTTCAAATTCCTACATGATTAAGGATTATATGATTGCACACAATCCAATCTACTTCCCTCTGCAGCCATGTACTATAATGACCACTATAAATAGAAACACCCTCATGGAATAATTAGTGCAAGCATTTTAAACAAGTTCGTAGAAACCTGACCGTGCACAATGTTTACATTTTGTGTACTAATCTTTGTATCATCAATTCAGTATCTGTGGAACTTAATCAAGAGATGCTCTTTACAATCCAAACTTTAACCAAGATTTGAAGATAAGAACCTCAATGACCACAGATCATTTCATGATGACCATTGGTTTCTAGATCTGCAAAGTTAACATTTTTCTGATCTGGTACAAGAAGATATAAATATCTTTCTAGTTCTCTACATATAGTTTTTTGATGACATCCTGGGCATTTATGAATCCACTCATAAGATATTCCTAGAAAGATATCAACAAACACATTCTCTTTCTGTAATGCCTGAATCATACTCAGAAGAAATGCTTGACAATCTTCTTGGCTGTTTTCAGAAAAGGGCATTTGTTCTGTTTCATCGACCACTAACTGACAAATTGATGTTTCTGTGTGGATTTTGTCAGGTCTCCCATCTTTTGAAGCATTACGGTCCTGATTCAGAGATGTGTTACATATGGCACAATCCCATAGGAAAATGTTCTGTGAATAAGGTCCTGAGAGTGGTTAAGTTCTCTGGAATTACTTTTCTGCAGAAATCGTACTTAGAGGTTGCATAAGAGTTGTCATTTGAAACAACATGCATAATGCTGAATTTCAGTAACTGTCATGATTCACCGTTTCCGCCCCTATTGGACTTCATGGTCCATCATGCACCGCAACATTGTACCTGCTATCCTACCAACATGGCTGACACCAGAGAAACGCTGCTGTCTAGTGTTTACACAAGACTTTTTGCTTCCTAAAAAACAGGCATGCCCCCACGGCTCTGTGCGGCTCAACGCTAACCTTCCGAGTACCCAGCAAGTGCGTTCCTAACTTCCCTCCTTCTTCTGTGCTATTCCTCCAATAGTCATCAGTCCCAATTTTCCTTCCTGGTGTGCTTGCCTGGTGCGCTCCAGCCAGAGTGTCCGCTCGTTCCTCTCCCTCTCCGGGACTTCGGTCCAGACCTTCTGTGCTCACACACTGCCTGCTGCACTCTGCGAGCATCGCTACTCCTCCCTGGTTCCTAGATCCGTCCCGGGCATTGACCGTTACTCACCTTACCTTCCTGTAATACTGAACGCTTACCTTCTCTCCGAGGCAGGCTTCCGGTGTACACACTAGAGGAAGAGGATACCTGACCATACCTGTATAATTCCCGAATGTTTAGGAACAAAGAAAGATCTCCAAGAAAGAAGACAACACAGGACAAACAGGTGAGACAAGGGGCAGAGTGTGACAGTTTGAGACGCCAAAGACTTGATAAAGAATTCAATATGGAGGCTGCTGTCCAGGACCTCATGAGAGGGATGCAAGAATTGACAACAGAGGTTCAGAACCTGAAAGCCGAAAATGCAGTCCTAAAACAACTTGTGCTATCCAGAGACCCGGCATTCCAGGAAGGTGCCTTGGGAGGGGGCATAGTGGACAAATACGACGGTTCCTCTAAGGCACTGCGTTCCTTCCTCGATTCTTGCCTGGTGCATTTTACATTTAAACCCTACTATTTTTCCACACCCTGGGCCAAAGTGGGATTTATAATCTCACATCTCTCTGGAAATGCTTTAGCCTGGGCAACCCCCTTGGTGAATGAGGGTGACCCGCTCCTGGACAACTATGACAGATTTATGGCGGCTTTCAAAACCATGTTTGACCACCTTGAACAAGTGTATAGTGCTCAGGAAAAGCTGTTGGAGTTCCAACAAGGAAATCAAGACATGCTGTCTCATGTAACATGCTTCAAGCAATTGGCCAAGGAGGCAGATTGGTCCCAGGAGGCATGCTTTACCTTGTTTCATCAAGGAGTAAACAAGGAAATCAAGGATGAATTGGCTAGAGTAGCCCATCCATGTTCTTTCCAGGCTTTGATAGATTTGTCTTTAAAAATCGATTTCCAAATTCAAGAGAGAAAGGCAGAGAAAAAAAAGACACAAACAGTTCCACCATAGATTCCCGTGGATTATCCTAACCTTAAGGAAACAAGCACTCTGCACCCCTCTGATCCTGAACCTATGCAACTAGGCTCCTTGAAGGGTCCAATCTCTCCTCAAGAAAGGAATTGTAGGATCAACACTGGACCCTGTATGTATTGTGCTTCTGATAAACATCTTGTACGAAATTGTCCAATAGCTCCACCTAGGCGTTCGGGAAAAACCAGCTCCCAATCTTGAACGGAGCCCAGCTTCGGGAGAAAGGTACTTGCTCTGATTCTTCTCCTTCCTTGAACTTTCTTCATCAAAACACCTTGGTGTTTCTACAAGCATTCTTGTCTTCCGCCAATAAGGAGACACATTCCATCCTGGCCCTAGTTGATTGTGGTGCTATGGGAATATTCTTGGACCACGAATGGGCCTTAAAGCACAACATTGCTCGACAATCCAAAGAAACAATCCAGGCATTCGAAGGGATAGATGGGAAACCACTGTCTTCTGGACCCCTAACTCAGCAAACCACGGAACTATTACTCTCAATAAACAATCATCAGGAGATGCTTAGTTTTGATATCATAAAGGCAGCTCATTACCCAATGGTCCTGGACATGCCCTGGCTTCAAAAACACAACCCATACATATCTGTCTCATTGTTTATCCCAAAATGTGTTTCAGTCCATATCCGTGGAATCCAGGATCCCTGAACAACCTTCTCTATGTGTTTCCAACATACCCAAGTGCCTGAGATTTACCTACAATACTCAGATGTTTTTTCGACAGCCTTTGTTCAATCACTACCGCCCCATCGACCAGAAGATTGTGCCATCGATACTGAAGACTTTGCAGTTATACTATTTTGAAGGATGTGTATTCTTTCTGAGCCAGAAAAAAGAGCACTATGTGAATACCTGGACACCAATCTCGCCAATGGAACCATCCATCCTTCGAAGTCTCCTGCTGGGGCCTCTTTGTTCTTTGTGCCCAAAAATGACACCCAGGAACTCCGACCATGCCTGTACTATCGGGGCCTTAACCAATGCACTCTCAAGGACCGCTATCCTTTACCACTCATTTCAGACATATTGGAAGCAGTAATTGGCGCTGTAATCTTTACCAAATATGACTTACTGGGCGCTTACCATCTCATCCACATAAAGGAAGGCGATTAGTGGAAGACCTCCTTCTTCAGAACACCCTTTGGTCACTTTGAATACCTGGTTATGCCATTTCGCCTTGCCAACGCTCCCGTGGTTTTTCAGTGCTTCATGGACAGAGTCTTTTCAGATATGCTGTTCCTCTTTGTCATTGTTTACCTGGATGACATATTGATATATTCCCACAATCTCAAAGTACATCAAGAACACATGACCTTGGTTTTACAGTGCCTACGAGAGAATAAGCTGCTGGCTAAACCAGAAAAATGTATCTTTCATGCCTCATCAGTTCCTTACCTGGGATTTGTTTTGAGTTCCAAAGGAATAGAAATTGATCCCCCCAAGGTCGACTCAATCCTTTCATGGCCAGCTCCTACAACAGTAAAACAGATTCATTCTTTCCTGGGCCTTGCAAACTTTTATAGGAAATTAATTCCTACATGTTCTGCCATTGTACAACCTATAGTGGCATTGTTAAAGAAAGACATTGCTTTCAACTGGTCTGTTGCTCAAGAGACTGCCTTTCAAGAACTAAAGCAAAGGTTTACTCAAGGTCCTATCATGATTCAACCTGACATTAATAAACCCTTCCTGGTGGAAACTGATGCCTCAGATTATGCTATTGGGGCAGTGTAAAAACAAGAATCCGAGGACTAAGAGGAATATCCCATTGCTTTCCTATCTCGACTCTAAATCCCAGTGAGACCCATTATTCAGTCCTGGAGAAGAAATTGCTCACCATCTGGCAGGCCTTTACCTAGTGGCATCATCTGCTTCTGGGTGCCAAATTCCCGGTTCAAGTGCGAACTAATCACAGGAACTTACAGGTCCTGCAATCCCTGGAGTGTAGGAACAATCGTCAAGCTCGAAGGGCTTTCTTTTTTGCCCAGTATCAGTTCCGCACCCATCATGTACCCGGAACTACCAACATAATCGCTAATGCCTTATCCAGGTGCCCCGATTACGAACCAGTTGAGGCACCTGACTTTCCTAAGATGTTTCGAGACACTGTTTTCGTGGCCCAGGCCAATTCCTTGTTGGATAATATCCGTGCTGAGGCACCACTTTCTGATCTCCGGAAGGATTATACCAAGACCAACCAATGGTCTCTAGTTGCTAAAGATGGTTACCTTTTTAAGGACACGAGATTGGTGATACCTATTCAGACCCTGAGACCCAAGATTATAAAACTCTGTCACAATACCTTCCATTCCGGGCATCGGGGCATTACATCCACTCTCCATCTCAACCAGAGCCATTTTTGGTGGCCTAGAATGATCGATGGGGTAAAAGCATATATCCAAGCCTGCGCTGTCTGTAGTCAGAACAAGTGCGACAACAGAAAACCTGCTGGTCTTCTCCATCAACCCAAATTGCCAGACCGTCCTTGGGAAATAGTTGCCACCGATTTTATCGTGGAATTACCTCCCTCCAAGGGTTTCACTACCATTATGGTCACCATTGATCTATTCTCCCATATGGCCCACTTCAGCCCCTTGTACAAGATACCTTCAGCACAAGAAATGGCAGGGATATTTTTGAACCAATTCTTTAGACTGCATGGTCTCCCTTCCAAGATCATTTCAGACCGTGGGCATCAGTACATATCCCAATTTTGGAAGTACCTGTGTCAGATGTTAGGTATTCAACATGCATTATCTTCAGGCTACCATCCTCAATCCAATAGGATAACTGAAGAGTAAATCAGACCCTAGAACAATATGTACGATGCTTTGCAGCCAAGGTCCAGGATGATTGGTCAGTCTTAATTACAGTTGCTGAGTTTGCATACAACAACTCTGACCACTCTGCATTAAGACAAGCCCTTTCTTCTGCAATCATGGACTCCATCCATCTGCCCTGCCAACACTCCTACTTCATTCCACCCCGGTTCCTTCAGTTGATTCTTGGATAGAACATCTGCTCATTGTACATAAGGATGTTAAGAATCATTTGGAAAAAGCCCAAATGGATGTTAAAAGACATGCTGATACCAGGAGACCCGATCTGTGTATGCCATTGGCGACAAGGCCTGGCTTTCCTCTAAAATCTTGCCTCGACACCTGTGTCACAACAAATTGGCCCCTTGATTCTACGGGCCTTTTTCCATCAAGGAAATCATTAACCCAGTGGCATATCGACTTCAGTTACCCGAAACCTGGAAGAAGATACATCCCGTTTTTCACACTTCCTTGCTTAAACCCTATTATCAATCCACCAGAACAGCTCATCGACCTACCCCTGTGCTCGTCAATGATCAGATCTAATTCAAGGTCTCCAGGATATGTGATTTCAGGCATAGAAGAGGTTGACTACAGTACTTGGTGGAATGGAAAGGTTATCCCCCCAGCAAAAGAACATGGGAACCGGTGTCCAACATGAATGCCCTCCGTTTGGTACGGAGATTCCATCCAACCCATCCAGGTAAACCCAGTGAATCGAGGTTGAAGAGGGGGCATGCTGTCATGATTCGCCGTTTCCACCCCTTTTGGACTTCATGGTCCATCATGCATCGCAATGTCGTACCTGCTATCCTGCCGACACCAGAGAAATGCTGCTGTCTAGTGTCCTAGCTTCCTAGAAAACAGGCACACCCCTGCGGCTCTGCACGTCTCAACGCTAACCTTCCGAGTACCCGGCAAGTGCGTTCCTAACTTCCCTCCTTCTTCCATGCTACTCCTCCGATAGTTATCGGTCTCAATTTTCCTTCCTGGTGTGCTTGTCTTACTCCTTGTGCTTCTGCCAGAGGGTCAGCACGTTCCTCTCCCTCTCCAGGCCTTTGGTCCAGACCTTCCGTGCTCGCACACTGCCTGCTGCACTCTGCGAGCATCGCTGCTCCTCCCTGGTTCCTAGATCCGTCCCGGGCATTGACTGTTACTCACCTTACCTTCCTGGAATACTGAACGCTTACCTTCTCTCCGAGGCTGGTGTCCGGTCTACAAACTGCAGGCAGAGGATACCTGACCATACCTGTATAAGTCCCAAACATCCAGGAACCAAGAAAGAACACAAAACAGGACAAACAGGTGAGACAAGGGGCAGAGTGTGACAGTAACACTCAATGTGCCTCATCACGAGATTGGAAGTAGCCATGCCTTTTATGCCGGCATGGCTACCCCCAAACTCGGGTCCAGCTCTGTGTCCCGCGAAAGGGGAATAACCGGCCATTCCGACCTTGGCGGGCCCTGTAATCCCCCTTTCACGGGACCAAGAGCCAGTACGTTCCCATTCCCATTTAGCCCCCAGAAGGCTCAATGGGAATGGGGAGGATCATTGCTACCATCCAATTTTGCTTGCGGGTCCTGCTTTGTACGTCTGGTCTGACCAGGCATGCAGAGCGGCACCCGTGAGCAGAACTTGTAATGGGGCGGTACAGTGATAACGGCGCCGGCAGCACTACCGGTCCATTACCAATGTCTGTTTTATTACTAAATCTACACCGACAATATTTAAGAACAGTTTAATTACTTTCCAATACTATCACATGCAATTATTTTGTAAACGGAAATGGAATGATTCTCTTTGACTTTACTTTTACATATTTTTTATTTTTCTGTGCAAGAACTCTTGAATGTCTAGCCAGCAAGCCAAGGTGAGGGCGAGTAATATACAGTGTGCATAGAATATTATACTCTTCAACACAGACAATATCAGCTACCACTTTTGATTCATCAAAATTAACTATGAGCAAGCATCCCCTATATTTTACTAGAGACAAGGCTACAAATGATAAAATACCCATGCTGAAAAAAAAATTACAATGTGCCCTATAGAAATCATTGCAGGCTCCAAAAAGTTACAAAAGCAACAACTCTGCCCATTGCTCCAATTACCAAACCAAGTTCCATATTCATGTTGTCTTTCAACATTACCAGAGATTTTATAAAAAACATTTTCAAAGCAAACTCTTTATTGTATTGATTTTTGTAATCGATTTAACTGCACCTGAGATGCCTTATTTATTTCTGTCATAGCCATCTAACACATACCACAATTTTATTTCTATGACTGCTTCTTTCTCAAAAGCATCTTTACAGAATTGAACGTATCACAAGTTGCAGCACTAATCATTGAAATTCCTTTGGCTTGTGTGGTGCGACTTTGGCATTGGCACTTATGCTACCCTTTCTGGATTTGTACAGATTGGACGTCATGATCTGGTGCACGAGATGGAGCTTGCATTTTAAACCAGCTGTGCCCAAAATAGAAAAGGTACTGGAAACTATTCTCTGAAGCCAAAGCTAAATAAATGTTGTGTATTTAGGGATAAATTAATGCCTTATTATTATCTTACTCACGGGTCTGTTTGAAGATGTGGGCGATTTACTATGAGAGATTTGATAAAACGACTTAATTACACTTATTTCTTTGGTGTGTGGTTGTTCTTCACACTGTGGGGCATGAGGTCTCTCTTTCTTTGATTCAAAATAATAATGAAACTCACATTAGGTGTGTTTTTTAAAGTTTATTCCCCTGAGGAAGGTTTTGTAATATTAACATAAAGCAACCGGAACATGTTGAGAAGGTGGTAAGCAACATAGTATTTCTGTTGCTACAAAGTAAGCGTGTAAGGCAGAATAAGGTTAAATGCATAGAAAACCATTTGGTTTATGTTTAAACACTTGTTTTGATTTAGTTGTATTTTTTGAAAATATATTTTTAATGAAATCTTGAAAAATATGCTAGCAATATTCAGCTTTTTTAATGTTTTTAAAGAGCATAACATAGATTCATTGTAAATCATAATATGTAAAGGGATAATCTAAGCATAATATCACAGTATGCTTAGATTAGCCCTGTCTATATTGAAACAGACCTGTGGGAACTTACGTGTGGTAGTAAACTGTGTTGTGAAAATGTGCATATTGACACTGATCTAAATTTGCCAAATTTGATAATTCATTAGGTTGGCATGAGATAAATGAAATGGTAGCACCCTCAACCTGGCCAGCATTAAAAATGATGGAGTTCAAAGGCCGACCTCAGAATTGGTGAGGCACCAGTAAGTGTTCAAAGAAGACAACTGAAGTCTTGCCATGCTGGAGAAAATGCCAAACTCGAGAAAGATGGTCTGAACCGCTGTGCGAGTGGGAAGGCAAAACAACCTCTTAATAAGTAAAGACTTAAGTTTTGCCACTCCCTCTACACTACCAGGATACCAGTCTTCGGCTCCATACCTGAGAATTGGGCTGATCTTAGCCAAGTATAGCTACACCAATATCCATCCCCACAGAGTAACCACCTCCAGTGCGGGCCAATTTTCCCAAGGACTGAATGGCTTGCGCGCCCCTCAATTTAAGGTGGTTGAGATGGCAAATACCACGTAAGCCACCATCAAAGTGAATTTCCCGGTATTTGTACTCCTTAACCACCTCAAGTCTATTAACCTCCAGATGCCATGGTACAGTGGTATTCTGATGGCTAGGAAAATGGAATACTATGACCTTAGTTTTTTATGTTAATCACAAGGTCCAGGGAATCTGAGTATTGTTTCAGTGAATCTAACGATGCCTGTAAGCCAGAAGGGGTAAGGTCTAGCACAATGATGTTGTCTGCATATCCCAGACATTGGAGGGAAAATCGCCCAATTTAGGAGGAATCGATGAGGGGTTTGCCAAGGCAGTGCCCATATCTGCAAGGTATAAATTAAACAGAAAAGGTGTAAGAATGCATTTGTGTTTCAGGCCACATGCTGTGGGAATCCAAGCAGAGGTGCTACCTGTTTGGTCCTATCGGGCCATTGCCCTAGTATCAGAATGAAGAAGAACAATCATGGACAAGAGACCTGCAGCTATATTCCAGGCAGATCATTTCCGCCAATGCTTATTATGATTGACAGAATCAAATGCTGAACTGTAGTCTATGGATGCAGTGTAAACAGTGCCCTGACGAATAATCAATGTCTGCTGGATGACAGTCTGTTGTGCAAGGCAATTAGTCGTCGTGCACAAACCCCTTTGGAAGCCGGTCTGATTAAGTGGAATAAGCTTGACCTAAACAGCCCAGCACCATAGATCATTAAGAAGCATGCGGGTGAATATTTTAGATGTGGCATCAAGCATCAAAAGAAGGCGATAGTTGCCAGGGTCAGACCGATTACCCTTCTTCCAAATGGGGACAATGATGCTGTCTCTCCACAAAGAAGGTATAAATTGGGATTGGCCAATCCAATGGAAATGGCAGTCTAACACAGTGGGCCAACTAGCAGCATGTTTCTTGATTACAGCACTACAGATACCATCAAGGCCAGGAGCTTGCGAGGAGTTACTGCTAGTGATGATCCACAAGATGTCATTGACAGTGTGTGTGTGTAATGCCATCTGCCCGAAAGGAAGCAAGGGACATTAGATGTATCATTCCCTCCTCCAAATGTTTTTACAATGTGCGTGACTCAAGCAGATTCAGGAGCACCCAGGAGATTGCGAAAAGAATAGTGACCATCAACCATCTTCCAAAATTGGTGTGCATCGTTTGCGAGAGCTAAATTCACCAGCTTCCACCAACGTGAGCGCTCAGAAATATACTGGTGCTGTTTCAACCATTTCCAATATAGAATTTTGTCTTTATTCAATCGTAATGCACGAACGTTGGGTGCAAGGTGGATTCCCACTATGGTACACAATTCCCTGCACAAGTCATTCCTCTTAGCAGTAATGATTCCATCATAAGGGTGACAATGAGGAAGTGAGGGAAATGTAGGTATCTTAGTCCTAGAAGGTCTCCTACTAAATGCGGAGGCAATAAAGGCCATAACAACCGCCCCATAGTTCCGAATCACCTCACAGGGGCGAACACTAGAGCTTTCCAAACCCCCAATCACAGAACGTTCAACAAAGGAAGCCAAGACAGCTCGTAAGTAGACAGAGGTGTCATCCAATCTTCGCTCGTTCCAAGATATGCGGTTTAGGGAAGGGTTAACCCTTAGAGCCCCAGTGATCTCAAGGACAGGGGTTGCCTCAACACAAAGGGTAAGTGATTGCTCTCTAAACTGGGAAAAATTGCCATGTCGGCCACCAGGTGAGGATCGCTTGCCATAAAACCATAATCCGAAATGGTACTGGATTTACAGCCAAATCGAGTGCATTCCGGTGGGCAATCCGATAAAGAAGAACCATTAATCATGGCGAAGCCAAAAGAGTAAAGTAGGCTAACCCACTCCAAACCCCTCCTGCAAAAGGACAGTGGAAGATGATAAGTCCCCCTCTAAGTAAGATAGCTAGGGATCCGAGAAAGTTAGTCCTCACAGTTGATACAAGGGGGGCAAGCAGTCAGGATGCCAATTAAGATCTCAATTTCGTGTAGGACTGATGCAGGGGGCTGCCTATACGGGGTACCATAAAGATTAATAATCACAATCTCCCCACTACCTCTTTCAAAAAAGAAAAAGGGATGGCGATCCCAGCCATTAATATGTTTGGAGAACAAGTCAGTAGTTCCACCAATCTTAAGGAGTTTTTAGCACCCAAGAGTAAACCTCCCCTTGGTCGTCCAAGCGGTCCCTGGATGGCCAGTTTGTCAAAAAAGTGCCACCCGTCCACCACAACCAGTTCAACAAGCCATGCCTCCTAACGGGCGATCAAGGAGTACCACTCAAGTTCATCCATGAGGCCGCCTTCCTCAAATAAGTGTGACGATCCATGAGTATTCCAACTACTGAACTGGGCAACACATGACAAGGCCAAAACTAAAGCCCTGTAGTCCCCCTTTGTGCAGGCAATTTGGGCAGCCATGCCCTAGTGGCTCTCTTCTCCCGATGAAACCACCCCAGTCCCTGCTCCAAATGGCAAGCTAGGTACTATGGGGGGGAGAACGGTTGGAAACCTGAGTGTGTGGAGGCCCCGCTCGACTCTCCTGGCTGGTTTATTCGTCCATATAATAAATGAATGAATGAGCACTCATATCCTAAACGAGTAAGTGAGACAGCTTGCTCTAAGATATAAACCATAGTGTCCAAAGAGCAGAAGTAGACTAGAACTGTAGCTTTTTGTGAAGTTTCGCAAAGGTCAATTGTTTTAATATCATCGCTTTGGATAAAACAAAGTGGGATAAGACAGTGAAATAAGTTGAGCAAGAGGGCACAATTCAAGAATTGGCTGTTGGCATCACCAAAAAGGCACTGTAGTAAAAATGCCTAAGTGTCAGTTTTACAAGGCTAGAGGCCTTGTTCGTCTCCCTGAGCCTGTATAGTCAGACCTTGTAGGGAGAGACAGAGCCCCTTCCAAAAGGGGATCCAAAGTTATCATTTCCACCCTCCGTCTATATTATGTTTTAAATGTAGCTCATGCCTGTGGAAATTCGGCGACAGTGTAAACCATGTATACAAACTTGGACTGAACTTTTTATAGTGTTTAATATATTTAAAAAAGGCCTCTTAAAATAACCCTTGTGATTTTTTGTTCACTATTACAAATGTGAAATTGTCTCTATCATGACAGGCAATCGCCTTTGGCAATGTGTATATGGAATCCCTTGGGAGAATGCAAAGAGAGCTTGCCTATTTTGTTTCTTCAAATTCCACACTCATTTCCTTTGACCCCTAAATGTTCAATCCTATACTCCCAGCACAAAATATGTATCCACAAGCTGAGCACAACACTCTTTCCTCTTCTACTCCATTATGTTCTTTTGTTCTACACATCACATCAAATACCGTTATCTATAGAAAATGTTTCAACACACTCGTCAGAAAAGGTGCACTCATCACACAAGAAAACTATGGAAGAAAAACCAGACTGCGTCTCATTGAAGTACACATATTTATAACTTTGTAATGAAGCACAAACGAGCAATCAGTACTTCCTGCCCACTTTTCCACATTCCCATTTAACACAAATTACTTAATCTTTACAAAAGCAATTTCTAATTTGTTCCATGATAAATTACTCTGTGGTACAAACAATGTGTTAAAATATGAAAACATCATAGTGCCCTTTTTCTTGTGAGAATGAAAGCTAACATTGCAATGGCTCTCTCTCTAACCGTTATTGCTACAAGTGCCCGTTTACGTGAGATTCCCACGGAAATATGCATATCCACACAAAAGTTGTAAAACAAAGGTCAAATAAAATTGAGGCCCAGTTACACAAAGACTGACATTCACATGCATTTATGCTTGCTAAATACATTTTCTAGTATTTAAAAGCATGTGCTTCTGTATTGTACCTGTTCCTGCAGAAATGAAGTCCCATTGGCTGATGACTCACCTGTTATCAGCACAAGATTTGCGTTTCTATGAGATTCCTCCAGCAGCACACAGTTGTAAAACACGCCCCCAAATGATATCATGCCCAGTGTAGAGCAGAACAGGATATTCTTACTAAATCGCTTTCACTAGTCCCTCACCTGAAAACAATCCGAGCCAAATACTGTAAATTCTCCATCGTCCCGATGATAAAGTACTACTCAGCCAAAATAGTCCCAATAGTATTGTATGGCCTAGAAGCCAAACCACAACTATGGGACCTAAATTGGTCCAAGTTGGAAGGCAGAATCTGGAAGGGGGCTTTAAATCTACCATGGAGCATCCCTGTGTGGCATCTGTGCTATGAACTGGGACTAAAATCCCTAAGTTGTTTAGCAGAATGAAAACTGCTATCTCTTCTAAGAGAGATAGTAAATCCCAAACTAGGCTCCTTGTATGAGGATATCAAGGCACATCATGGCCATCTAAAATCTAGTAGCCTACAGAGACTAGAGTTTAGAGTGGAAACCGCGTTAACTAAAATAGACAAAGGCTTCGAAATTCTAATCAGCAATCCCCTGAAGGTGAAACGGGAGTTGGAATTATTGGATTGGATAGAAACCACCCGAAAGTAAGAGCTTCACTACCCGAAATACATTTTTGTTTGTTGACAAAAAGCTAGGATTTCTCCCGCAATACCTAGAAATATTTCCAGATGACATGATTAGGAACTCTTTTCTTAGGGATAGGCTTAATATCCTACCAACTGCATGGATATTAGAAATACGAAAAGAGGGGGATAAAGCTGTGAAATACTGTGAGGGATGTGCGGTCCCAGCAAACCAGTCCCTCCGTCACTTATTAATGAAATGTGGAGGATCTTGGGCCCTGAGGGTAAAAAAACTAGGAAGATTTGTGGAAAGGATTGAATGGTTAACATCTGAGAATATGTGGCATAGAATGATATCAGGACACGAAGTGCAGTTGACAGCAGCAGTGGTTGATCTATTAAGGTCCCTAAACCTCCCAAACTAAGTTAAAGTTAACATCAAGGGAGGGGGAGATGGGTGGCATTAGACAACAATGCTGAAAATTACCCCTCTTTCAGAAAACCGAGATATGGTGTCAAGGTACCCAGGTCCAAGGCGCAGGAGCGAAGCAATACCAACCACCCCCTCAATGGTCTCAGTGTCTGCAAGTCAAGGCTTACACAGACCTCCGTAACCAGAGCGGGGAAGGAGGGTTAGGGACTCGATGAGTGGATAGGTAGAGGGATTTTAGGGTAACCGGATTGAGGAATAGGAAGAGGTTATGGATGGGACTGGGGACTTTTAGGATAAACGATGACTGCACACTTTTCCTGAACTGGTTGCTGCCAGTGTTTGTAACACCTTTACATGTAAAGATGTTTTCCCTTCACACTAGATTGCCCTTTCAACATATCAAGTACATTCTCCCCTGAACATGAGGTATAAACAAACTTGAATTGGCAAACATGATATGAGTCCAGTTACAATTTTCATAAACAAACGTCTTTGCACAAGCACACTTAGCTTTAAACTTCTGTCCTTAAGTCCTGCCCTGCAAAGGCTGTCGAGTCCTGTGCCACGTCCTTGCGGTCAGGTGATCTGATGCTCACTGAAAGGAAAAAACAAGGACAAGCATTAGCGTGTGCCTTCTGGTTGTGTTGATCTCTCACTCACACTTTCCCAAACACACTTTACACGCATTCAACATTCCGCATTCCGTGCATTCTAGGTTTCAGGTTTTCCTTGGGGTGCGTTGCCGCACGTGGCCTTAAATCCCCAGGATCTATATTTTGCCAATATTCGATCTTCCCTCAGACCGAGTGCCTTTTTCTTAGTAATGCGCTCCCGCCTCGTACGCCGTTCCGGCGTATGTTTCACGAGACGAAAACAGGTGAAAACATCCACATATAAAGTCGTCTGCACACAATCATTGATCAGAACTCTCTCCCCGAAGCCCGCCCACTTAGCTTCTATGTGGCGGCGCAGGGGCTCTGGAGGGATTGGGAAATGCCCCCTGCGCTTCCCCCGTATAACCCAGACTTTCCGTGAGCTGAGCGGCACTTATCTTTGTGAAGCGAGGGGCCGGATGGTTCCTCCGGAGGCTCTGGGCCCCTCGCGTGTGAATTCCGAGGAGCTGCTGGGCACACGTCCGCTCTCCTCGATGTCTCGAGCACAAGCCCCGTGCCTTGGGGCTCGCGCATGCGCATTCGCGCGCCACACCCAGCGCGGCTTCCCATTGGCTCGCGAGTCCGCCGAGCATGCTGGTAAATGTAGTCCTGGTGTGTCAAATGCTGGGATTTGTAGTCTTGGGCTGCAATATGTCTACAGAAAGGGCATAACAGCCTTTTTAAGTACAACAGCCTTCTGGGTCTAGGTGTCTTCATGATCCCAGGCCCAACAGTTCCAACAGAATATGGTCTTTGGCCAGACCTGCCCCTGACAGCACTCCCCCCCCCACGGAAGGCAGGGCCCCCGGGTTTATCAGGGTAGTTTCTATGAAAAGTGCGCAGTAATCGTGGTGCATGCACATGATGTGAGGGTTCCCAGGAGCGGTCTTCGGGCCCGTACCCCACCCAATCAATCAAATAATAAAGTTGTCCGTTCTTTATTTTCTTGGAGTTCAAAATGGCTCGTACTTCGTATTCAGGTTCCCCTTGTACGAGTACGGGGGGTGTTTTTTGGGTACGTGTGCCATGGGGTGCTGGTTTTAACAGCGATGTATGGAAAGTAGGATGGATCTTCATCTGGGATGGTAGAGTCAATCGAACCGCTACTGGGTTAATTACCTTTTGTACGCTAAACGGGCCCAAATAGCGGGGTTGTAATTTTCTGGGCCCTTCTAGCCGCAAATTGCGGGTGGACAACCAAACTAAATCATTCTGGTGATACACTGGGCTGGCACGTCGATGTTTATCTGCATAGATTTTATAAGTCTTTTTGGCTCTTATGAGATTATCCTGCACCTCCTTCCAAACCTGCTCTATTCCAATCCGTTGTCCTGCCAGTGTAGGCAGCACAGCTTCTGCTGTTGGTACGGATAAGGGTAAGATCCGTGGATGTCTTCCATACAAGCAGAAGAACGGGGACCGTTTTGTGGAGGAGTGAACAGCATTGTTATATGCCAATTCCGCTAGCCAAGTGTGTTGAACCCAGGTTGTCTCTCGTCCTGCGGCCAAGCAGCGTAGAAACTGTTCCAGCCCCTGGTTCACGCGTTCGGTTTGGCCATCTGTCTCAGGATGATAACCCGAGGACAGTCGGATTTCCATACCGATGATGTTACAAAACTCACGCCAGAACCTAGAAGTAAACTGCGGACCCCTATCTGTTATCACACGGCACGGGAGGCCATGAAGGCGAACCACATTCTGAAGGAATAATTCGGCAATTTCCTTGGCTGTCGGGACCCCTTTACAAGGGATGAAGTGAGCCATTTTTGAAAAGGCATCCACCACCACCAGTATTGAGGTATAGCCCTGCACTTGTGGGAACTCAACTATGAGGTCCATGGTGACCGTGTGCCATGGTATAGTAGGAGTCGGCAAAGGACGAAGAAGACCTGCGGGTTTCTGGTGATCAGCCTTGTTTTGAGCGCAAACCGCACATTGTCGCACGTATTGTTGAACATCAAGTCGCCACTTGGGCCACCAGAAATGTCTTGCTACTAATTCTAATGTTTTTGCCTTACCAGGGTGACCTGCTAGCGATGAATCATGGCACCAGGACATGGCCTTTCCTTGTAAATGGGTTGTGGGCAAGTACAAGGCTTGTCCATGATACGGAAGTCCATCTTTAATGGTATTTTGGGAGTCTTGTTTGCACCATTGATGCAGATCGTGTATGGAGAGTCCTTGTTGGATACTCTCGAAAAGATTAGTGGTTAAGCCCACTATTCGCTCCAGAGAAACTATTGGCCGGGACACTTTTTCTGTTTCCTTAAGGAGTTTTTCTGGATAGCGAGACAGGATGTCAGCTTTCCGATTGTTAGTTCCGGGTCTGTAAGTGATGATAAAATCAAACTCGGCAAAATATTGGGCCCAGCGTAGCTGACGTGGACTCAAGGTCTTGGCCGTTCTAATGAATTGAAGATTGCGGTGGTCGGTAATAACCGTCACAGTGTGACGTGCCCCCATTAAATAATGTCGCCACTCGCTAAACGCTGCCTTTATGGCCAACAGCTCCCTATCTGCTATGATGTAGTTAACCTCAGCAGGGAGCAGTTTCCTCGAGTAATAGGCCACAGGATGCAATAGGCCTGTCTGAGGATCTCGTTGGGACAATACAGCCCCTAACGCATAACTGGAAGTGTCCGTTTCCACCACAAATGGTTGGGACAAGTCGGGATGTTTTAGTACCGGAGCATCAGTAAAGGCCTTCTTGAGTCGTTGAAATCCCTGTTCAGCCAAGGCGTCCCAAACAAATGGGCAGCCTTTGCGTAGAAGTCTCGTGATTGGGGTAACCAGCTCAGAGAAATTCTTGACAAACCTTCTATAGAAGTTCGCAAATCCCAAGAAGGATTGCACGTCCTTTACATTGGCTGGTGGGGCCCAATCTAGAACGGCCTGTACCTTTTTGCGATCCATTTGCACGCCTGTCGGAGTAAGGTAATAACCCAGGAATTCCACTGTGGTCCGATGGAACTCACATTTTTCCAGTTTGGCATAGAGTTGGTGTTCCCTTAATTTTTGTAGGACAGCGCGTACATGCTGGATATGTTCCTGAAGACTATGGGAATAGATGAGGATGTCATCAATGTACACGACGGCACATACGTCCAGATATTCTCTAAGAACCTCATCTAGAAAATGTTGGAAAGCAGCGGGTGCGTTACATAGACCGAACGGCATAACCTGATATTCATATAATCCGAATTTTGTTCGGAAGGCGGTTTTCCATTCGTCACCTTCGCGCACTCGCACTAGATGGTATGCGCCACGAAGATCCAGCTTGGTATAGATGACCGCGTCCCTAACCTGATCTAGAAGGACTGGGATGAGTGGAAGTGGGTAACGGTTTTTGATGGTTATCCGATTCACCCCGCGGTAATCTATGCAAGTCCGAAGTTCCCCGGACTTCTTCGGTACGAAGAACAAAGGGGAGGATACCGGTGAGTTAGAGTGTCTAATAAAGCCATTTTGCAAATTGGCTGTTATATACTCTCGGAGGTGCTCGTTTTCAGCCTCGGTCAAGGCATATATACGACTGCATGGTAAAGTAGCCCCAGGTTCTAGGTCTATACGGCAGTCGAATACCCGATGTGGGGGTAAGGTTTCTGCGGCCTTCTTGTTAAAGACATCTAAGTAATCGGAGTATTCTGCGGGCAGGTCCTCCGGGCTCACCTCGGGTTGACCACCCGTAACGCTTGCAACTTGAGGGGTCGAAGATATCGGCCGCTTACAATGCTCCTGACAATAGGAAGAATTAAATTCTACCAATCCGGCGGTCCATTGAATCTGAGGGTCATGTTTTCTCAGCCAAGGTAATCCTAAAATAAGGCCGAATTGCGGGGCGGCAATTAAGTCAAAAACAATATGTTCCCAATGCCCTTTTCCGCTACTTAGGGACACTGAAATAGTGTTATGTGTAATGGGTCCGGAACATAGAGGCGTACCATCTACAGCACGCACAGGTTCAGGTTTCGCCTTTCGCTGCGTAGGGATACCCAGCTTGACTGCAAACTGAGTGTCTATAAAATTACCTGTTGCCCCCGAGTCAATCAACATAGTGACCTCTTTAAATAGTCCCTGAAACCCAAGACACCCCCTTAACGAGACATGTGGAGCGAAATTGGGAGAACCTGTAATTGGGGCCCTGCTATTGGTCAGGCTCGGCCGGGTAACCCCCACTACCGGCGAGCCGAAGCGTTTCCCTGAGTCTTGGGCTTGGTGGGACATTCACGAACAAAATGTCCCGACTTCCCACAATACATACAAACACCATCCTTTCTCCTCCGTTCTTTTTCTTCTTTGGATAGGGGACCTCGGATTGACCCAATTTGCATTGGCTCATCTCCGTCCGACTTGTCCATTGTCCCTCGTGTCCCTTTAGACTGATCGAACCTTACTACTGAACGTGACTCCCCTTTTTTCCTATCCCCCCGTCGTTCTGCCTGACGGTGATCCAATCGCATGGCCAGATCGATCATATCTGAGCATTCTCGGGGTTGGGGGTCAACCTGGGCAATTAGGTCTTTAATATCATCCCTTAGCCCCTGATAAAATAGGGACATACATTTGTCGCGTGGCCACTCGGCTTCCGCTACCAATCGATTAAACTGGGTTACATACGTCACCAGCTCCTTATTCCCCTGCCTCAAAGTCAGCAACTCCCGATCCTTACACAAGGTGGAAGCCCTTCGGTTGAATATTTTCTCAAAGTCACCAAGGAACTCGTCCCAGTCATATAGGATTGTATTATCTTTTTGTACTAAGGGATTTGCCCATGCTGCAGCATCTCCTGTAAGGTAGGAGATAACAAAAGCAGTCCTAGATTGATTTGATTGGAATGCTGCCGGTTTAGTAAGGAAATGGAGGCGACACTGCGTGATGAAAGTGGAAATGTCTGCGGATCGCCACCATATCGCTCAGGTGGTGCTAGAGGAACTACAGGTTCCGGGGTGACTTGCACCTGTACTGGGGCATGTCCTGGTAAAGGTGCGGTTTGGGCTGTCAAACTACGCACCTGCGCAGATAAGGTGGCATAGTCCTGCCTGGACGCAGCCAACTCACCCTGCAAGTCTTGCAGGACCTTGGCGATCTCCTCCATGACGGTAAGGGGGCTGGCTACACCACTCGGGCGCCTGAATATTACGTGGGCTTGTGCTTCTGTCAAGGTACCCAGGTCCAAGGCGCAGGAGCGAAGCAATACCAACCACCCCCTCAATGGTCTCAGTGTCTGCAAGTCAAGGCTTACACAGACCTCCGTAACCAGAGCGGGGAAGGAGGGTTAGGGACTCGATGAGTGGATAGGTAGAGGGATTTTAGGGTAACCGGATTGAGGAATAGGAAGAGGTTATGGATGGGACTGGGGACTTTTAGGATAAACGATGACTGCACACTTTTCCTGAACTGGTTGCTGCCAGTGTTTGTAACACCTTTACATGTAAAGATGTTTTCCCTTCACACTAGATTGCCCTTTCAACATATCAAGTACATTCTCCCCTGAACATGAGGTATAAACAAACTTGAATTGGCAAACATGATATGAGTCCAGTTACAATTTTCATAAACAAACGTCTTTGCACAAGCACACTTAGCTTTAAACTTCTGTCCTTAAGTCCTGCCCTGCAAAGGCTGTCGAGTCCTGTGCCACGTCCTTGCGGTCAGGTGATCTGATGCTCACTGAAAGGAAAAAACAAGGACAAGCATTAGCGTGTGCCTTCTGGTTGTGTTGATCTCTCACTCACACTTTCCCAAACACACTTTACACGCATTCAACATTCCGCATTCCGTGCATTCTAGGTTTCAGGTTTTCCTTGGGGTGCGTTGCCGCACGTGGCCTTAAATCCCCAGGATCTATATTTTGCCAATATTCGATCTTCCCTCAGACCGAGTGCCTTTTTCTTAGTAATGCGCTCCCGCCTCGTACGCCGTTCCGGCGTATGTTTCACGAGACGAAAACAGGTGAAAAGATCCACATATAAAGTCGTCTGCACACAATCATTGATCAGAACTCTCTCCCCGAAGCCCGCCCACTTAGCTTCTATGTGGCGGCGCAGGGGCTCTGGAGGGATTGGGAAATGCCCCCTGCGCTTCCCCCGTATAACCCAGACTTTCCGTGAGCTGAGCGGCACTTATCTTTGTGAAGCGAGGGGCCGGATGGTTCCTCCGGAGGCTCTGGGCCCCTCGCGTGTGAATTCCGAGGAGCTGCTGGGCACACGTCCGCTCTCCTCGATGTCTCGAGCACAAGCCCCGTGCCTTGGGGCTCGCGCATGCGCATTCGCGCGCCACACCCAGCGCGGCTTCCCATTGGCTCGCGAGTCCGCCGAGCATGCTGGGAAATGTAGTCCTGGTGTGTCAAATGCTGGGATTTGTAGTCTTGGGCTGCAATATGTCTACAGAAAGGGCATAACAGCCTTTTTAAGTACAACAGCCTTCTGGGTCTAGGTGTCTTCATGATCCCAGGCCCAACAGTTCCAACAGAATATGGTCTTTGGCCAGACCTGCCCCTGACATATGGATAAATTCTTAAAGAGCCAGAGACAAAAGAGGGTTGGGAAAAGTTTGGGGGGAGAAATGCAAGTTTAGTTGGGAGGGAAGGGGTGCCTTACCTGTAGTGTGAGGTACTTGACCTCCCTACTTTCCAGGCTTCTCCTTTCTAAACTACGGTGACTGGGTTGGCTCTCTGGAGTTTTATTGTAAAGATGAATTGTGAAGAACTATATGTTGTACCAAATTATAAAGGTTTGTTCTTTTGTATTTAGACTGCAAACCAAACACAATAATAAAAAAATATAATAATGTATCATACCCAGTGACACACAAAGTAAATTTTCTTTCATATTTGTGCTTTGTGAAAACCCTGTTTATATTTTATTGCATATTGTTTTATTCTGTATTTGTACAGGTTCTGAGGAAACAAAGTCTGCCCCCAAAATCAATGTCTCATTGGTTGCTGATTCGCTCGTTTTCATTGTGAGATTTACATTTGGCTTGGGAGTTCAAATCCGCCACTTTAATTGGCTACTTGTCATTTCTGTGAGAATCCTCTTAACTTTCTAAAAGGTACACATGCTTTTTTCATTGTGTTTCTCAGTTTGGTTTGCTGAGCATATTTGCCTTTCTCCCTTATCTAGCCCAGTGTTTGTTTTGTACATTTTTTTGTAAACGTATTTCTTAAGTGTCGTTAGCCTTTCGAGTTGTGCATTTCTTCAGTTCAATTTTTCCTCCCACATTCTGCATTACTTCCAAAATGCATCAACAACCAAGAAGAGCGGTGTCTAAGGACAGCAACAACGATGAAGTGCAGCAGGTTAACAGTGATGAATGATCATTCCATTGTCTGTGTCACCACTACTCCACCATCATGGAAAAGGCAAAGTCTTCCATGACAGCTGCAGACAGCTGGATGTACTTCCCGATATCAATGCACCAGAGCCGGAAGGAGGCGGAATCGGTCCAGTGCACCTTTTGGCAGAACGTGCACAGATGGGGGCCACCCACAGTGCCGTCCCAAGGCCTGGGGACCTCTTCACTCATACAACATCTGATCCAGATCCACTGAGATGAAGTCGATGAGCCTTTTTTGGCAGGCACACCAAGCCCAGACAAAGGAATGGATATGGACCACATATGGCACAGCTGCCAGCCAGTGCCATCCCCTTGAGCACAAACACTGCAGCCATATTCATGTGCTGCAACTCCTTCAGCAACATCAGCTTCAAAGGGGTCCTGGCATTCAACCTACCAGACCCAACCTGCTGCACCTGTTTTAGTGATGAATCTAAACAAATACTTTGTCTTATTCACATATGCCACAAAAGAATCACAATGATAGGCACCACCCTAATGACTGGGCAGTTGGCATCCATGACCATCAGCAAACTCCCACCACTAGAATTCTTTTTAAACGCCAATTTGTCTGCCCTTAGATTTGTTATACATGTTACAGAAAGATCCACAAAATAAATAAATGCATAATAGACCAAACAAATGTGTTATAGGTTGTTCTTTACATTTTTACCATATTAAATGTTGCTACTGTAATGTTCCCTTCACCCCCAAACTGTTCTTCTAGGATTCACCACCACATGATGACATATATGACACAAATTGCATAAGTGGATTCAGATTACATAGAAAATCCCTTCATGCAGCTTTGTAACAGACCCCCTAGTTTCATTCTTTCCTCTAACATTCCTGCATTCATTACAGACGAAAATGTGCTGTAGAAGCGCATGTGCCGTTTCTTTCATTCCTGAAGCAATGTAAAAAACAGTCCAAACTTGCAGGTTCTTAACCGCCATCTCTGACACCCATTATTAATCACCCTTTTCATTTCTTCTCCCCCACTTCCCTCTCTGACCCTCTTCCATTACCCCATTTTATTCTTCTGTTCATGTGACTCATTTTCATTTCAGAGTGTGCAGTGCAACGTTACTATGGAAATTTCATACTATTCACCTGAAACTATCGAACCAAACCAAAACCTTTCTTCCCCAAACAGGCTCCCCAGCCCACCCCAACTCCCCACTTCCAATGTTGTCCTATTTTTCCCTCCCCACCTCGAGCATGATGTCAACACATCCCGTTTTCTCCTTCATAAACCACTGTTAACACTTTTTATTTACGGCTTCCCTCAGAATTAATGAGGGAATCACATTAGCATCAAGCAAAAATAAATAAATAATGTTTGCTTTTCATTTCTTAAAAGCCTCTTGGCCTCTTGCTACAAAACATCATGGGAGATATATACATGTGTTTGGGAGCAGGGGAACCATCTTTTTTGTCAAATATTTTAAAAACTACTTGACAGATTTACCCAAAGCCAACAAAAGTAACATCTGTGGGGCTTTGTGCACAAATTATTCCATTGGTTCAAATCCATGTTTTTGAGCTACGTGTGTCCCTATGGGAAAATGAATGGGACCATTCCGAAAACAGTGTTTTGTGTTATCCTGATACATGGTCACCTTTTTAGACATTTTCCCCAAAATGTCCAGTTTGGGGGTTGGGGGTGACAAACCTTTTCATATAAATATGCTCATGAGTCCTGGTCTCACTATTTTACTGTATAGAAGAAAACAGTTGAAATTCACATTTTAATGGGAAGGAAAGGTGTAACACACAAAAGCTCTATCATTAAGAAAAATATTTTATTATAGAAAAAAGACATAATTCTCATTAAAACTGTGTTAAGTAATACACAGATTAAGGAACAACCCTAAAACCAGGTTATCAAAAAAAGGACGATTACATACACAACATCAATGTAAAAATAAAAAAACAACCATACCACATTAACTAAAAAAACAACATTTGCCATACAAATATCAGTGAAAAATTCATTTGTTGCAATCTATATATAACCCAACATGTTTCTGTCTGTTGACTCTTAGATGTCTGACATTCATCAGGGGTAGGTCTTCTTAAAATTCTACAGTGATCGTCCCCTCCAGTCCTGGTGGGCATGGATCTGAACGTGATCATTAATGCAATCTATAAAAACATACAACCATATTAAAAAATTGAGTGTGCTCCAACATTTCCCAAGATTTACCTACTTTTAATGTCATATGTCAACATTACACAAACACGGAAGCCTGAATTAATAAAGCCACCCGTACCTAGTCCCCATTCGGGAACACTTACCACCAAAAATCTGCTGTAAACATATATACCTTGGGATCTGTGTATTCCAAGGATCCAATGTCACCAATAATACAGTCACATCCAGCCGGATATCAGCCGCTTATATTAGTAATCCTTTTAATTGGATTTGAGTAAGAACACACTAGAGAAGAAAACATAATGACACACTTTGTCACACTATAATCATACCGGAGTATAAAAAGTCAAAACACCCCCTAAGGTACATGCTTGCACATACCTTGCAAAATGCGGTAGCCAAATGTGTTCCCAAAAGAGAATAAACCTTTGAGGAGAATGATCAGTCTTTAACGTGAAACGGCTACTGTGTCAAGTTCTAACTCTTCAAACACAATCTGTGGAGATTAAACACAATAAGAAGTAATCAACCGCTGTGTTCACTAGTGTTCACTAGGGTATTATTTAAACAAACAATTTTCCTGCAGTTGCAAGGCCATGGAAAAAGGCACATAAATGATCTACAAAGTGCGCCCCCAAATAAAGGCATATACGCCAACAGTGAGCCTCAATATACACATCCTAAGCCTGAGCTCAATATGTTATTTAGCCCAACAAAAACGCATCTCCATTTATCCTAGCATAATAAAATGCTACACACTGCTGAGCCTCCGTATAGTGTTTATCCCCAAAAAAGGGTTTACATGCCGCCTGTCAAATGTTGTTAAACTTTGTGCCGCCTCCAAAATGCAATATCACTCCGTTTGAAAACAACACATACACGTTATGCTCCACACTTGTGAGCCTCTGAAAACTGTTTAACTCAAAGACTCATCTCCATACTGCAGCGCAAGAATTCTTAAAATCAGTGCTGCATCCACTGTCCAGTTTCTGCTCAGTTTCAAAAAAGAGCCTGCATGCATGTAACCACGTTACCTAAGAACTACTGCATGCATCCCCAAAACAAAGCACAAGTTACAACACCTCATAACGGTAAAGGTACCCGTAATGGACCAACAAAAGCCCAAAGTTCTTTTTCAACCGCCGATTGCCGTGGTTCAGGTGCCACCCTACAATCCTCTCAACGCCATTGTTGTAGCAAACCAAAAAATGGCAGGAAAGACTGTCTACAAGTAGCTTTTACCCAGAATGCAAATGGCAAGGTAAAACAACACTAAAAAGACTCATAGCCAGGAAGAGCTGTCTACAAGTAGCTTTTACCCATAATGCAAATGGCAAGGTAAAACAACACTAAAAAGGGACTAATGAAGTAGAAAATGAACTGTGAAAAATTCATGTCAGCCTACAAACTGACTAAAAAAGAAGAAAAAAACTTGGACAAGGAAGAAAACAACGACTAATGGAAAATACTCTGTCAAGGCAATCACCCACAACAAAGGGCATGGAGAAATACCACACTTAGTCTAAAAAAACAAGGGGGGGGGGAGTAATCAAAAAATGTTTTTTTGTCCGAGTAATTCAGAAAGACAACTCCCCAAACAGGCATGGAACAGGGAACAACATAATTAATCACCTTAACCCAGGTTAGTATAAGGCAAAGAACTGTATATAAATATGCAGTCATCGACATGAGAAACAACAGAGCATGACAGATGTGTAAATGGATACAGCCAATAATGTCCATTATAACTTGCATGATAAGAAGAGCACAGCAAGCTGCACAGGGAGGACTAGGGCAACCAGAAGCATGGGCCCTCATCATTACATAGCCCTAACATAACATTATGCCACTCGACATCTTCATTTAATCCAACCAAAAGGCAGCGGGTTTTAAAGATGAGTTTTTGTTCTAAGGTGACTAGTCTCTGATCTATAACTTCGTTGCTGGGTCCATTGACCCGTTTAAGGATCACCCACCTCAAATCATCATGTGAATGGCCATTAGCAATGAAATGTTTGACCATGGGTGCCTGTAAAGTCTTGGCCCTGATACAGCTCCTGTGCTCTATCATGCGAGTTTTACATTTACGGTTTGTCTTCCCAATGTAATGCAAACCGCATGGACAAGTTATCATGTAAACCACATTTGTGCTGTTGCAATTACAAAATTCAGTAATGTTCCATCTATTTGCCAGCCCTATGTCTACCTCCTTCGTGGAAAACGTAAGGTTACACATTACACAGTTACCACATGGGTAATTACCACCTACCGGAGGAAAACCCCGCAAAGTTGTTTGTTTGACTATTGGTTGTGTTTTGGCCGAAATGTCATTCCTGATGAGAATGTTTCTCAAATTTTGACTTCTTTTGAAAGCCACACGGGGGGCACCATTCTCCTTACTATACACTTTCTTCCAGTTCTTGTAGAACACACCTTTGATCTTGTATGACAGGTCAGAAAAAGTGTTGACAAACACCAAATTATTTTCTCTCCTGTTTTCCTTTGGAGTCTGTTCCAGCAAGACTTCACGGTTATTATTGTACGTCCACTTGGCTGATTGTTTAACAAGATTCTCCGGGTACCCTCGTGCAACCAATTTATTGTGGAGAATGTTGGCACTTTCCACGTAATGTTGCTTCAAACTACTATTACGTTTCAGTCTCAAGAACTGAGCAAAAGGTAAGTTGCGTCTGATGTGTTGTGCATGATGGCTAGAAAAATGTAAAAGCGCATTGCGGTCTGTCGTTTTGCTATAAGGTTTGACTCGCAACACACCTGCTTGATGGAAAATGGTGATATCAAGAAAATTGATTTAAAAATCTTTGATCTCTTGCGTAAATTTCAAAAACCTATTTTGCTGGTTTAGCCAAACCACAAATTCTTCTTCTGTAGCTCTATCCCCTTCCCAAATGATGATAATATCATCAATATATCGCGACCATTGTCGCAGGTTGTTTTTAAAGCGGTTAGTGTCAGCATAGATGGTCACGTTCTCGAACATCTGCACATATAGGTTTGCCAAATTAGGAGCCATGGCCGCCCCCATGGCTGTTCCCTCTACTTGCTGGTAAAAAGTTCCCTCGAACTGGAAAAAATTCATAGTAAGGGTATATTTTGTGCACCATAAAATGAAGCTGTTACTCACAGGGTGATTGTCTTTGCGGCCCAGAAGAGTTTCCCAAACCACCTCAAGGGTGGCATTTTGAGGAATGACTGTGTACAAGGACTGAATATCCAAACAGATTAACAAGTTAGTACCCGGTACGAACCTGGCCCCTTCAAATTTGTTGATGGCATCGGGTGTATCCTTAAGATAGCTTTTCATTTGACGAACAAACGGTCTCAGATAAAAGTCAGCAAATTTTGATAATGGCTCCAAAATGGAGTTTACTCCCGACACTATCGGATGCCCTGGTGGTCTAGTTAGATGTTTATGAATTTTTGGCAGAATATAGAAGACCGGTACTCTACGATTCTTTCTTCTTAAATATTCTGCTTCCTGTTTCCCTATCATGTCATTTTCTAGTGCTGCAGAAACTTTCTCGTCAATGATTCTAACCATTTCCTCTGTAGGATCTCTTTGAAGAACCCGATAACTGTTCCTATCTAGAAGGAGATTGTTACATTCTCTTATGTAATCAGCCCTATTTAGAACCACAATCGCTCCACCTTTATCTGCCTGGCGTATGATGATATGATGGTTATTACCCAAATTTTGCATGAGAGTTTTTTGTTCTTTACTGAAATTGGAATTGACTCCTCTATCCATACTTTCCAACTTATAAATTTCTTCGAGGGTCTTTTTTTCAAAAACAATGACTCATGAGTAAAAGTATGTCCCGGGGCACAATAAGTGGAGGGATTGCGAAGACCACTGGCATTGCAGCTTTCTGAATATTCTTGATCATCAAAAAATTCTTTGAGGTGCAATTTACGCATAAATTGTTGGAATTCCCTTCTAAATTCAAAGGGATCATGATGTTTGATAATCACATAATTCAAACCTTTGTTTAGAGTTCGCTCTTCCGAAGCAGTTAGCACGTAGTCAGAAAGGTTGACTACCATTGTTACTGTGTTCTGCTTCGAGTCTTGACTTGATCGGGATTCCAATCGTTTCTTCGTGGTCCCTGTTCTAAAAAAGACCTACCCTCTCTCTGGCGATTCTGTCCTCGGAAACCTCTGCCTCTGTTGTTACCTCGATCATTCCCGTCACTGGTACTGAACTGTAAGAAGTGTCGCGAAAGCAAACTCTTCTTTGAGTGTTGTTGGAGTTGAAATTGTTACCAAATTTGTGATTTTCCATAGTATATGGGAAGATCTTCTCATGACTAAAGTTCTGTAAGTCCTTTTTCATCCTTATTATTCTTTCAGGAGTACTGTCCTTCTTGAAATCTGTCATCTCCTTAAGTAAAGTGTCAAGTTTATGTTTAAACACATCTAGGGACAATTCTTTTTTGAGATCATCTTGTATTTTATTAAGATCAATCTCAATCTGTTTCAACATTTCTTGTGCAGTGTCATTGATTAATACTAGCCAATCAAGGCCGCATTTATTTGCAATATAGCTCCACTTTATTATGAAATCCTTATTATCAAGAAACAGGCGCGGTTCGTTTTTAACCACCAAACCCTGAGGTAGCGCCTGATTTCTAAGGTGTTCCATCATAATAATGCCATGTAGCTCTGTTCTTATGGCCCTTTTCTTTAATTGGGATAACTCGTCCCACTGGTCGCTATTTTGCAAAATCTCATTGTCCACAGAGGAGCCCAAGGACATTACAGATTCCAATAATTTTTGGACATAGTCCTCACTATATGCCAAGCATTTGTCTGATACTGATGCCCCAGGCAGTGAAAACAGTAGGTCTATGTAACGGACCTTGCTGTGGGGATTGTTTTTGTTTTGATTAGACCTCATTTGTACTGCTGCTCACTATTTTACCACCACAGTAATGCACATAGTCCCACCTTCCAACAGGAAACTCAATAGTACCAGTGTGAAATGAAAGCCACATTCAGGAGCATTTTTATCCAACTGCATTTCCTGCAATGTATGCACAACAGCCACACATAAATGACACAAACTCACATCAGAAATAATTTGTTTTGCTGCATTTCATGACCTATGAATGGTACTTACAACTGTATTGTTCCATCAAAAAACTGCAAACATCTAAAAATGTGCTTTATTTATTTATTTCATTATTATTTAGTATTTATATAGCATGCAGCAGCCAGGAGGCATTGTGACGCTGTTACAGACATTGAACTTAGGTTCAGATACATACAATTTACATGTGAAAGTACAGCTTACATGGTACAGACTTAGTTATCGGAAAAGGCTAAATTAACAGAGTGGATTTGAGTGTTTTGCGCAATGCTGTGATGGAGGTCTCGGCTCTGAGAGCGTTAGGAAGAGAGTTCCAGAGTTTGGATGCAATGTGTGGGAAGCCAATACCCCCTGCTATGGCTCTAAGAATGTGTGGGATGCGTAGTTTGTGGGCAGGGTTGGTTCTTTTAGGGCAGGACGAAGTATCTCTGTCATGGTATCTGAGAGGTACGACGGTGCTGCGAGGTTCAAGCATTTATGCGTTAGGGTGAGGGTCTTGAAGGTGATCCTTTCTCTTATGAGAAGCCAGTGCCTGCGAAATATGATCTCTTTTAGGGATTCTGAGGGCTGGTCTGAGCGTTGTTTTGAACAGTTTGGAGATGGTTGAGGTTTTTAGCGGAGGTGCCTGCCAGGAGGGCGTTACAATAGTCTAGTCTGGCCCCTATTGTAGCTCTAGCTATTGATAGGCAGTTTTGGTTGGATAAAAAGGGTGAGACTGCGTTTATGAGTTTAGTGGTGTGAGCCAATACATCCATTTAGAACCCAAAGGGATGGTTTGTAAATATAATCGGGGAACAATGGGGCAAGAGCATTATGATACTGAGCGTGTATGCCCCTCCTCACAACAAATGAAATTCCTGGAAAATATACAGAGTCTGCTGCTGCAGTATGGAACAGACCTAACGATAATAAGGGGGACTTTAACAATATAATGTGCAAATAAATAGAGCGAGACAGGTGGGGGTTACACCTACCAATGGAGTCGAGAAAGCCCTTGCAACGTTCGCAGAGGTGTATGGGCTTGCAGATGTTTGGAGAGAAGTACGTCAGGGGCAGTCAGCATTGTCATTTCACTCGGCTCAGCATAACACGTTCTTCCAAATTGTTTATTTTTTCATTCCAAATACCGAGTTAGGGGAGTCCACAGACATGGAATTCTAGCAGATGGACATCTCAGACCACTCCCCATCAATTATGAAGAGAACTGGGAAAGAACTGTAGGGCACAGGTGAATGGAGGCTCAATGCGTACTATTTGGGTAATGAGGCTTTGTGCAAATGGCCAAAGGAAGGGACAAAGGATTACTTTTCTTTTAACAAGGGGTCAGTACTTTGATGAATCCAATGAAGTCACCACTGATACCCCGGCAGTGAACTCCTACGTACCATGTTGCCAGGGGACAGCAGCCGTTACCTGATCTTTACCCTCAGGGTGGCTATATGAGGGAGGATCACATGGAAGGAGACAACCTCCAGGGAGATGTCATAGCTTCACTGGATGAGACATGGTATCCTCTGTTTGCCATTGAAGATAACCCTCTCATACCCAATACCCTAATGGCCTATTTCAATATCCCTACTCATTCCCTTTGAAAGAATAGGAAAGATTCTTCACCAATCATACAAACAAATTTCCGAAATTTGGCCTATCATTTGGAAGTAATGAGAATACCTTTATTCATCACCCAGAACTGCTTTACCATCAAAGCTCTTTTTTTTAATCAAACATCAATACTGGAATCATTGTCCCAGAATCCTCAGAATACTGTGATGAGGAAGAGGAGAAGAACAGTGCAAATCGAGACAGGCTTTCAGCACAATGAACATTTGAGCTGCTGGTCAAAAAAACCTATGCCTGGGAAATTCAAACCCCAGCAGCCCAGTGTCAAAGGCTGCTGTTGCTGGAGAGAGGAGGTCCACCTCTCTGAGAGACTGGAGGTTCTGAACAGGTCTGTGGAGCCACGCAGCTCAAGGCAGAAGAAGAAGGGAAACACTGTAAGAAGGGGAGGCATTGGTAGTGTGGAAGAGACTCCTGGGCATTCTCAGACTGCCAAAAGCAGACCCTTACACTTGAGAGCCCAATCTAAAACGTGCTGAAGGGAGGCAGCAGAAGGTGGAAACCCCCTGAGAAAGCAGTCACAAAGAGAAAACAGGAAGAATACCTTCACCAAGTGACCACGTTAGAACCCGAGAATGCCAACAATAGCCGATGGGTCAACCAAAGGATAGTGGGGACACCTGCAGCATATCGGCAGGCTCAGCTAATGCAAATAATAGTAAAACAGACTAAAGAACAAGAGAAAATAGAGAGACTATTGATTAAACGGGAAAGTGACTTAAACCCACATGAAGATAGGAAGTTCTGGCAGCAGAGTATACGGGGCAAGCACAAATGCATGGAGATAAGGCCTGGCAGGAGAGCATATGAGGCAGAGACAAGTGCATGAACATGAGAAGTCCTGGCAGGAGATTATACCAGGCAGTAATAAGGGTGAAAATGCAGGAAGCCCTGAGGGCCAGACAAACAGGAACATGATCCTGGCCACAGGACTTTGAAGTGAATGAAACTTTAGAACTTTGTGTGAGTAGCAGTGCCATTGTGGGCCCAATAAAACACAAGGAATTGTAAAAATAACTGTTTGTGATCAAGAGGAATGCAGGGGAAGGAAGTTGCCCTCTGGGACAAGGATTCTTTATCCCTGAATATCCCTGAGTTACTTATTTTTGTTTCACAAACACTTCTATGCCAAAGCAACCAAATTGTTTATATTAAAGACCAATTCAGGGGAAGGGAGTCACCCTCTGGAAGACAAACTCTTTATCTCTGGAGAACCTTTCAGTCAGACTAGTTATATTTTCTTTTTTAACACATTTTTCAAAAGGCATCAAAGGTCAAAGACATTTCCCTTTTCACCTTTTTGTTTAGTTTCTACTGTGAGTGTCAAAGTAGACATTTTGGACACAAGGACAGCTTGAATTGAACATCCTGACACAGACTGGTCCTTAATTTTGGTTTTGGTAGGGAAAATCCTCTTAGAGTAGGGTCAGAGAGTCATATTTCCAACCATTTCTTTTGTTTCATAAAAGTCTTTAACCAGAAACATAACAAACTTGTGTCTAAGTTTCATTCCTGAATCCTTACATATGATGTCAGCAGTGGTATTCCGATTCACACAAACTGGGTAAACCATTAGATTTCCGTGTTAATATCCCTTGTATCTTAAATGACAATCACCATCCAATATTTAAAAGAAGAGGACTTTACATTTGAAATATCTTCACATGAAACTGTCATGAGTATGAGACAAGGAATATTAACTAAGTTTGCTTTTCTAATTGGACACTAGCGACTCTGTTTTCAGGATTGCCATTTGGTAGATACTTTTAGAATATCGGACTGTGATGTAAAACTGAATAATAAGTTGCATGTAATATTCAAGGCCGATATAGATCTTCCCCAAGTATTTGTTTTTGGTATAAGATCTATCCTTAGCAGACTCCCTCAGGGCCCTATTGAAAAGAAAGAACTAGGGGAGCCTGTCCTTCAGGAAGCTTCCTTTGAACAAATCGAAATAGATCAACCTCAAGAAGCAAAGGAAGAGGTGCTTTCCTTTGCCGCCAAACAAACAGAAGAGCTAGAACAACCTGCAGATTTATATAGTTTTGAACAGGATATTTGCCTTGTGGGGGAGGATAATTCCAACAAAGATATTAAGATGGCTACTGTCGGGGGGAAATTCTGCCGGGGTCGGCCGGGCCGTCCGCAGACCTCCGGGCAGGGAGGCCCCAACTCCTCCCGTATATCCCAAAAGAGATAGAGTATGAGACACACGCAAGAAGCAAGGTGACTCTGCTGTTTATTAGACAAAACGGCAGGGATGGGTCAAGGAGCGTACGCGTCCGTCCTGACACACACACAATCGTGGGTCTCGCAGGCCCTTTTTACCTTAGTATGACGCGCTATTTGCGTCACTTTAGAAAGTTTAGCAAAAAACCTATCTCCACTCTGGATTGGTTACTCGAGTGGTAGGGTTAGTATAGCATACATATAGAGAACGGTATTAGTGGTTGAGGGTTAGTCAGGTGGTATACCTGGGCTGTCCCTTCAAATTGATACATGAAAATTGTTACATGAAGACCTCTGAGGATTGGTCAATGTTAATGGCGTCAGTGATAGGAGCCCCATGTTCTGATTGGTCCGCTCGCGAGCCTCCCAGTCTGGGACTATCGCTGTTCCCAGCTCGCGGTGCACCTTAATATGGGTAGGTGTAAACAATGTGAGGATTTATTCATATGTTGGGAGGTCGACTACTCCCACTGCTGCAGATGTCCAATGAGTCTTTTGATTGTATCTGCCTGTGTCTTGAAACGTGGGATTCAGGCGTCTCCTTCCTCCTGGGCTTGGCATCTTGTCAGGTTTGGCTTTGTCACGTGAGGGGGGACCGTGTTTGAGGCAAAATTCAACACAATTAATATTGTTTTTCCTACTGTGTGCCTGGTTTATCTTGCAGGTGCGACCTTGGCGTTGGCTTGCAGCGTGCGAGATTGCAACATCGTGCCCTTGGCGGTGTGCTTTCGCCGGGCTCATTCTGCAGGGTCAGCAACCCAGTTCTTGCTCATTCAATGTTCATGGAAGCTTTTGCTTGCGGCCTACTTGGGCCTGGTGCATAGGTGGAACCGCTTGATGCAGAGCGCTTTAGGTTACGGTATCATATTGCTCTATCCTCAGTATCGTGTCTCCGTTATATTCTTCATTATGGTACATGGTTCTTAGACGCAGCGTGAGCAAGCTTTTTTAGATAAGTTCATGATGCGTCTTGCGTTTCTGCATTTTGAGAGCCTATGTGGAAAATAATAAAGATGCACGTCCGTGAGTATGTCTGTCGCCTACGTCATAGCACTGAATATATTCTTCGTGTGGATTGGTGTGGGAGTGTCCTGTGTGCATGTTTGCACAGGTGTGCTGACCGCTGGCTAGGTCGTCATGGCATCTCTAACGACGTGTAGGTTTAGTCGAGTTGATCCGTGCCGCAGGTGTCGGCATGGACAGGGCGGGCTGCTGGGCAGGTAGATGGGCACATCCGTATGTTCCTGTACCAGGGTATTTGGTCGTCTGGTAGATAGGCAAACTCCTCTCGTGGCGGGTGTCTAGGCCGTGATCCTCTAGGCCAGGCGCGAGAGGGGAAGGGCGGGAGCCTGTTCTTCCATTCTCCCACTTCAGTCCCCCCTCTGGTCGACTTGTCGACCACAAACATATCCTTTTCTTTATCTCCTCTTACTCTCCATATTTTAGTTATTCCTCCCAAATGTCCATAGTGGTTAACATGGTCTTCAAATGACCAATACATATATTCACAGGTTCCTCCAGGAGTGCAGTATACCCATTTCCCTATGTAGCTCCTTGGGTTTCTTGGGTTTTCGAGCTTCACAGATGGTGGGTCCAGGTGGTTGGTGATGATCTGGTTGCGCAACTTCTCTCTATCTTTTATGATTGTGCCTGTGTGTTGGCCGTCATCTGTTGGCATCAAGAGGTGTATGCCAGCCATTTCGATCATCTCGTCTGTGGTGCGTGCCTTACGGGCCTTCCAAAATCTTATTATGATCAGTGCAGCTCCAGCCAAAATAGTACATCCAACTATAATCTTCAGTCCATCTGACAGCCAAGATGGCATCCATGACCATAATATTGAAAACCAGCTCTCATCCTTTTTCACACTTTTACTTTCATCCATCATTTTTGAGTGCATCTGGGCCAATTGTGATACAGCTTCCGTGAGTGTACCATTGTCAGCATCGTTAGCAGGAATGAATGTGCAGCATGATTGTCCTATCTTTGCGCAAACTCCTCCTTCCATTGCTGTGAGGAGGTCCAGTACATATCTGTTCTGTAGTGCAACCATTCTTACTGCTCGCAATTCCTCTTTTATTGCGTTGAATCCATTTACTGTAGAGTTAATTGTCATCATTAGTTCCAACCTAGTTATCTGGAGCCATTTCGCATTTGCGTAGGCCTGCAGTCCAGGATGTATTATTGAGGAGAAGAACATAGCTGCTCTGCTGAATAGTCTGTGTTCCGGCGGAATTGAGGTGAGTGCTGTTTCCGACCTTCCCCACAGGTAATTTCCTGTCAGAGGTTCTCCTTGTCTTTTCCTTCTGTTGAGGACAGTGTTGTTGCGGTTGCGTCGGTTCTCTGGCCCTTTCCGAGGCTGTGCAGATCTCCTCTTCCTTTTGTTCCCTTCATCCATCTTGGGGAAATTCACCATATTCACATGCTTCTGGGGTACTACTAGTGATGGTACATTAACGTGTACTATAGTGCATACACCATTCCACAAAGGGGGCAGTGTGTGGTACGCCTTGTCTCCACAGGCCCAGTAATGGTCCATTACTACTGCTGTTCCTGCTCCCCCCTCAGGTAACTCCATCACGCTTTCACAGTTGGTGTTGTATCCTACTTCCACCTCTCCTTTATGTTGGTAGCATACCTTAGGCGCAATCAGCGGCAGTATTGTTATTGGGTTTTCATCCTTCTCCATCCACGTGAGCATGGGTACGTACTTGATCCAAGTCATCCAACATCTATGGTTATGTCCATCAATAGTTAAAATATTTTCTCTTGTTATCATGTTGCTGCCAACCACTCCTATGTCCCATTTGTTGTCCATGTACACCTTCCCTGTTATTATCATCAGTGGTCTTTCCCAACATCCATTTTTACCAGGGACTTCAGTAGCGTACCAATCACATGGTAGGTATTGCAGTGTTACTTTCTTTGTTTCTGCTTTTTCAGGACCACTTGTTATGTATTTGAATCCTTCAGCATGTAAACTGCTCTTGTGGTAACTCAAATAAGTCTTGAGGAAGTTGTTTTCATATGGATATGTATCTCATGTTTTCCACACCAGATGCACCACTGTCCCTTGAAATCTTCCTTTCGTCTGGAACAGTGCCAGGTATATTATACATCGTGCTATTTTTCCATCTATCTCCGTGGCAACAAATGTTCGAGAAGCGCTCATGGCGTATGGGATCAATGAGCAAACCTAGCAGCTGTCTTCTGTTGTCTGCTTACCTATGTGGGTCATGTGTTGATACCATATGTTGTTTGAGATGTGTGCTGAATCTTGTACATAGTTGTCAATGCCTTTATTATCTGAGTATGTGCTGCGTTTAACTCTATTTTCCTTGTGTGGGATTTTACTAGTACCACCTGACGTAACACCTGTTGCAGCTGGGGGTGGGGGTGTATTAGGTTTGGGTACAGCAATAATATTGATAGCATAGCTGTACTGCCATACAGAGGCAGCCAAGAACCCGGTGATCATTAAAATCCCTATCAATTTTATTACAAATGCTAATTTCACCGGCATTTTGCTCTTACCTTGCTGCAGTCCGGCAGCTTGTTCTTGTGACGTTACAGTTGCCCGCCTGAAAATTCTTAATATGCTCGTTATTAAGGTTAGTTATTGTTATTAAGCTCTCCCTATCAAGTAGTCATTCAGTGCCCAGGCGAAGAGCTGTTCCCACGCCAATCTAAGGGATCTATCTCTTAGGGCAGGCAAGTATGGTTGGAGGTGGGGCATTGAGTGTTCTATGGCTAAGAGGAATGCTGTGTAGTAGACACGTACCCTCCTTCTTTTCAGGTACGTTGGCCTTTTTATTTCATATACAAATTGGTGTGACAATTCTTCTAGGTAATTATCGTCTGAGGGTACCATCTACTCCTGGGCAGTGAATTGGTTAGTTATCTACTTTCTTAACAGTACAATAATACGCTTTACCTGCATGTGCGAGAGAAAAGAAAGAGAACATTCAGGTGTTTACATGTGTATATGTGCAAAACAATGTCCTTCAGTTCCGTTATTATTACTGTGGGTAGGGGGTCAATGGGTAGAGGGTTTGGGGCTCAACTGGTGGAAGTCTCTTTACCCTTTGATCGTGTAACCATGGGGTGGGCGGTATGGGGATCACCCCCTCCTTTTCTAATAGTTCTCTCTGGGGAATCTGGGGGTGGCAGGGTATGGGGACACTTAGGCCGTTAATTGCGGTAGAAGTCTCTTCCTCCGTTGGTGACGCTGCTGTTGTTCTTTCAGTGGCCCTGTCGGTGGCGCTGGGGCGGGTCTGGAGTTTGTAGATCTTTACGTCATGTAGGTGGTTCCAGGCACGTTTGTCCTGTAGCTTTACTGCTCTCGTTGATACCTCCTCTACCAAATGGGGGCCAGTGAAGCGTGGAATGTTCCACTTCCTGTTGAAATTGCTAAGTAGTACGTAGTCACCTTTAGCAACCTTGCACAGTCTTTCCTTTTCCAATTCTTTATCCGCACCTTCTTGTTGATCGCTGTTAGACCCGCCACGCGTGCGCTCGAGCTGTTGAGACACAAACGCTACACTAGTAATCAAAGAAGACACATATTGGTACATTTCATCACCAAGGACACTTGCAGTACTCTCGTGGTCGGTAAATGCTCTTGATGTTGGCGTTAGGGGAAGGCGCATTTGACGTCCGGTAACCACCTCGTGAGGGGTGAGGTGGTGGTCGGAACCTGGTCTATTCCTTAGCTCGAATAGGGCTAGTGGAAGGCAATACAACCAACTCTTCTTTGTTGTTTGCTGTATTTTTGCAATTGCCTCCTTTAATAGGCCATTCAGGCGTTCACATAAACCGTTGGCCTGTGGGTGGTATGCACATGCAAATTTATGCTTGATGTTCAGCAAGGATGTGATGTGCTGGAACATTTTGTTTGCGAAATGTGGGCCATTGTCTGACCTCAGTACCTTGCACACTCCCCACCTGGGGAAGACCTCCCTCACTAGGAATTTAGCTGCTCTAAATGCATCTGGGTGTGAACAGGGCCCTGCTTCAATCCACCTCGAGAATGGGCATACTACTACAATCATATACCTATTTCCTTGACATACGTTGATCATATCAACATAGTCAATATGGAGATGTCGGAAGGGTCCCTCTAGCCCGGGTATAGTACCTCTTATCACCTTCAGAGTGTGACCAGCCGTAAACTGTTGACATGTGAGTCAATTGCTGATAAAATTTGACACATGAGAATTTAACTCGGGGCAGAACCAGTCTTCCCTAATTCGTGCTGCAATTACTTCCTTGCCTGTGTGGGCTGGGTGATGTAGTTGGCTCAGGGCGGTGTTCAATAGCGCCAGTGGTATTACAATCTTTCCAGTGTCACCCTGGCGCCATAGTGCGTCGGTTGGTGACATTGTGCATCCTCTTTTTACCCATATTTCTTTTTTGGCCATTGGTGCAGCCGCTTGTAGCTCCATAATCTGTGTGGCTGGGAGATGGGTGTACCCTTCTCTTATCAACATCTCCTTAGCCATTCCCCTCCCTCTCCCTCTCTGTGACTCTGGGGGGTTCCATATCTCACCAAAATATGCAGCATACTTCGCATGTGGGTCTGCTGCTGCATTCCATTTTGAGATGTGGTCTTCACCATTAGTGTGTGCGGTGCATTTGACCAAAGCTAATTCTTGGGGGTCATTTATTGCTTCAATTAGTTCAGCCAATAGGAGGGCGTGTTGCACTGGAGTGCCATCAGCTCTCCTAAACCCTCTTCTTCTCCATTTCGACAGCCCTGAGTGGACAGTGGACGTAACATATGCGCTGTCGGAATATATAGTCACTCGTTTGTCAAAGCTTTCCCTCAATGCCAAAATCAGTGCAATTAATTCTGCTGCTTGAGCGGAGTAATGCTGTGGTAATTGTACACATTTGATTGCCACACACACCGGTACCTCCATCATTTTTACCACTGCTGCCCCAGTCCTCCTTATACCATCCCTTTGGTCGATAGTTGATGACCCATCAATAAACAGGAGCTCACCTCCCTCTAGTGCGTTTTCTTCAACCTTTCTAGTACATGAGTACATTTCAGTTATTTGCATACAATCGTGGGCATAATCTCCTTCCTCAAGTACTTCTGCTAGGAACCTTGCAGGGTTGACCGTGCTACATCTAACAATTGATAGTTCAGCTCTGGATAAGATGATCTCATAACCTGATGCCCTTTGCGTGGTTAGGGTGGACTTAGGTTTATTCAATATCGCGAATAGTGCATGTTCCACAAACAGTGTAGTTGGGCACCCCATGGTTATTGCTGATGCTTTTTCTACCGCAAAAGCAGCTGCGGCGAGACCTTGTTCGCAAGGGAAATGACCTAACATCACAGGATCTAAGTGGCCACTGTAAAATGCTACTGGTTTGTAGCCCATGCTTGTTTTTTGAGCCAACACTGCTTTCATTACTGCTGAGTCGCAATGTGAAAATATAAAGAATTGTCGCTCATAGTCTGGGGTTGCCAGTACCGGAGCAGTTGATATCGCATCTTTCAGTTCATCAAAAGCCTCTCTCATTTCCATTGTCCACCCAACATTTTCTCCCCTTTATTAGCTTCCTTTAACGCCTCAATCAGGGGTCCTATGTATGAGCTGTAATCAAATACCCATGCTCTACAGTAGTTGCACAGACCCAGGAACTGCTGCAGTTCCCTCACTGTTTGTGGCACTGGTGTGTTTGAAATGCACTGTGCCCTTTGTGTTGCAATCTTTCTTCCTTGTTGGGATATGAGCTGACCAATGTAAAGTACCTGTTCTTGACAGTACTGTAACTTTTCCATATCTACCTTGTAACCTTTTTCAGCCAATATTGTCAACATCTTTAATGAGTCCTCTCTGCATGTCCTTTCGTTTGTACTGCAAATTATTATGTCGTCGACATACTGCACCACTGTGCTTTCCACTTCAATGTTACCCAAATCCATCTGTATTACTCTGTTGAATATTGAGGGTGATTCGCAGTACCCTTGTGGTAAGCTGGTGTTTCCACTTTGTGTTTCTGTAAGTGAAGCTTGTCAGATCTTGTGAGTCTGGGTGCAATGGTATTGAGAAAAAAGCATTTTTAAGGTCGATCACCGTAAATCGTGATGCTTCCGCTGGAATGCCACACAATATTGTGGCCGGGTTTGCGGCTATGGGGTATTCTGCTTCCACTATGTTGTTTAAGGGCCTGAGGTCCTGTATGAAGCGCCAAGACCCCCCTTTAGCCTTGCACACTGGGTATACAGCCATGTTACATGGTGATTCTGAGGGGACCAATATGCCATTATCTATAAGGGCCGTTATTGTTTCATATATGCCCTCATCTGCCTCTTTTGACAGTGGGTATTGTTTCACTCTGGGGAGTATTGCACCTTTTTTCAATTTTATCCTTACTCCCCCTATACTTTTTATGCACCCCACTTCATAGGGGCTAGTAGTCCACAATGATGTGGGTACCTTTGTCATATCCTCCTTAAAGAAGGGAACTGGGGTGGATGCGGGTGCCTCAAGTGCCATTGCAATTTTCTGTGCTACTTGTTTGTACGCCACTCTTAGCCATATTTCCACACTCATCATAAACACCATTTCACCTTCCTCCTTTTCTTCTGAGAACAGCTCCTCATCTGACACCTGGGTGAGCCTACATCCTTCTACTAGTGCTATCACTGCCCTCCATGCTCTTCCTTCTCTGTCTTGGGCATGTACAGCAATGTAATCAGCTATTGCTATAATGCTCTCAATGTCCACTGGAACCACCTTTCCTTCTGGTTCATTGACTGGTGTTTCTGGTCTGAACAAATAGGCTACTGGCCTCCTCCAGATCTTTCCCTCTATCCCTGGCATCCATGCAAATGCCATGTCTGTCCCGTACTGGAAGAGTTCGCCATCTACTGGCTCCGCCCTAATCGCTGTCTGTCCGCAGTATGCTTGCATAATCTGTCGTGCTGTGAGCATGTTAATCCCTGGAGTAGAGCAGATTATGCCGTCCTCAGTAAAGGAGATCGTCATATTCAACCTGTTCATTATGTCTCTCCCCAGTATATTTACTGGTGAGGCACTATAATATAAAAGTCGAACTGACATGTCATAATCTCCTATAGATAAGGGAATGTTATCAGTAAAAGGAACCAACCCTCTAGCCCCAGAGAATCCTTGGGTGTTCATGGCTTCGCCTGACATCTTAAATTTACCTTCCCTTATGCAAGACCGGGTCGCCCCGGTGTCAACAAGGAATGATAATTTTTTGTCACCTATCGTTACCTCTATGCGTGGTTCCTCCGCACTATTAGGTGTTACTGACAGGATGGGACACACCAAGGCCGTCTGTGGGCTATCCTATTGTGGGTACAACGATTGACCATTTCCTGTGTAAGGGTTGTGTCCCAGGACCGTCACCTTACCCAGTTGTGTTTGTTGTGCTTGGGGTTGTTGTGTTATCGCTACCTGTTGTTGTGGCAGTGAATATGTCTGTGGCTGTGGTTGTGTTATTAGTTATTGCTGTTCATTTCCCTGTTGCAACGTCTGCTGTTGCTGTATGCCCTGCTGTTCCTGTGTGGGCCTCGGTTGTCCCTGTTCACTCCATGATGGTGTTCCTGGTCTTACTCTACATGTGCGTGACATGTGCCCTAATAATCCACAACTCCAACACACCGGTGGTTCCCTACTCTGCCATGGAAAGCTCCCTGTGTTGTCCTGGTATACTGGTTGCCCTGTGGGGTAGGAATTTCTAAGTCCTCCCACCTGCTGTTGTGTGTTATATCCGTATCCTCTCTCTCTCATAATTGCTCCCCTTCCCCTGTTGTAATTATAATACCCAGCTCCTGGCATTGAGTATCCTCCTCCCATGTTGGTCGTGTATGGTTGGAGTGGCGGCACAAGTTGTGTTATAGTCTGTGAGGGTGGTATTTGGGAGGGATCTTGTGCGGCCACTACTTGTGTGGGGCTTTGGGTCATTGTTGTAGGCGTAGTTATTAGTGCCCCTTCCATTGTGTATTTAGTAAGTTTTTTCTGTACTAGTTTAGCCTCTTCCGTTTTCCTTTCCTCTTCCTTTTGTTTCATTTTTCCTTGCCATGTCCTGCAATGGTGCACTATTGTCAGTTGTATTTCAGGCCACGCTTTTGCTTCCATTCCCACTACTTTCTTCGGTTGCTTCTGAACTCCTTCTGGGAGCCCTTGTACTAGTATATGATAAAATATTGCTGGTGTTTTGTCCCATTGTTCTCTAGTTTGCATGCGCCACTTCTCTTGGATTTCCTGGATATAATCAACAGGATCTTCGTTCTCACGCATCTTGCGTGAGGTAATTGCTCCTATGTCTGATGTGTCTGGGTACTGTACCCTCAATGCCTGCCACAGTGCATGTCTGCAGTTTGCGAATGGTGCCCCATCATGTGATGTGTTTGCTATTGTTACCCCAGGGAATCCCGCTCTCTTCCAAATGTCGTCCGCTGCATCCCCTAATATCGATATTAGAAGGCCCTTTACATCTCCCACTGCCAGTTTCTGTCCTGCGGTGTGTTTTTCCATTTCATATATCCATTTACCCGCACCTCCACTTAGTGATGGGAGCCTGCACTTTATATTCTCTTTGTCTGTATGCTTCCAAGGGACGTACTGTGGTCTAACTCCTCCCCTCTCCAGAAGTGGCATTAAGTTATGCCTCGTTGTACCCTTTGTGTTCCATAAAATCGAGTCCTCACACCCTTCCTCTTCTTCCCTCTCTTCTACATCGTCAATTTCGTCCGTATTTCCCCTGCTCGTAACTCTTTCTTCTTCATCCTGTCCCCTTCTTCCATCATTTCCTGTATCTAATGTGGGCGTGTGTATTCGTCCTTCCTGCCTGCGTCTAGGGAGGTCTCTAAGCCGATATGCATAGGGTGTCAGTTCGTCTGTGAAGGGCACAAGTTTTATTGTACGTAATGAGCGTGAGGTGGTTGAGCATGTAGGGTGGGGTGGGAGAGGGCGTGATGTGGACCGTGCGGCCTCATGTGTCTGTCTTTCCGCTATTCCTTGCTCTTCCTCCTCACTTCTCTCCAGTTCATCCTTTCTCCTACGGATCCATGGTGAGTCTGTGTTGGTCCGGGTGATGTATAGCTTATCTAGGCTTTCCCTTTCACTGTTTCTTCCTTCCTTCTCCACTCCTTCTTCTTCCTCACTACAAAAGTCATACATAAACGGCAGCCCCCACTCTGTCTTTTTTCCCTTTATTGTTACTGTTTTTAAGTCTATCAGGTCCGGTTCTCCCTTTCCTCCTTTACCAACCGCTCCCCTTTGCGCTGATGTTGTTGCTACTTCTGTGTCTCTATATACATCCTCCATCTCCCTACCATTTTCCTCCCTTTTCCTTTTTAATTCCTCCATTACTTCACTACTCACCTTTTCCAATATCCTTTCATCCTCTTTCTTCCTTTCCCATCTCACCCTCTCGCTTTCTAATATACTCTCTATCACCCTCCCTTCTTTGTATTTCTTAGTCGTTTCTGATAGTAATCTCTTCTTCCACATTGCCATTTCTCTTTCTTTCTCTTCTTCTTCCCTTTTCCTCTCTCGCAGCACTGCTCTTGATACCCTTTCTGCTGCTGCTTTTACCCTTTCAGCTTCTCTCCTTTGCTCCTCAGTTCGTTCCCTTATTTTTTCCAATTCGTTCTTACCTTCTTTCCTTTCCTTCGCTCTCCCTCTTTCCTCCCTCTCGAGCTGTTTGATCAGTTCATTCTGCTCATCCCTTAACTCTGCTAGTCGTTCCTCCAAAATCTCTTCCTTTTGTCGTAACAGCTCTTCCCCTCTCATTCCACTCTCCCTGGTATTATCCTCGTCTGTTTTCCTTACTACCCCCTTCTCTTCTCCTGTTAATGAACCTCGTAATTTTAATAATATCTGCGCAGCTACCCACTCATCATGTCCTATTTCCACAGTTTGTTCTTCTCCAGTCCTCCCCTCCCCTGCTGGCATCTTCCTATGAGCCACATATGGTGGAGGGCTGTATGCCGGGTTCGAGTACCCCTCAGCCGCCCTTAACTGTCCTCTTCCTATTTCTCCTAATTCTCTTAAAGGGTACAACCCCTCTCCCTCTGTTTCCACTACCTTTATGAGGGGTATATCGTTGCTCGGTTCCTTTTTTATTTCATTTGATTTATTATTCTTTTCTCCTCCCTCTTGTCCGTTCCCCGTGTTCTTTGGGTCTTCACTCCCCTTTTTCCCATCCTCTCCTTCCTCCTTGATCTCTTTTTCTTCCGGTATTTCCCCCACAGTGAACATTCCATTTGGTCCTGGTCGGGACCCTTGGAACATCCTCCATAAGTTAAACACCTCCACGTGGTTTGTCAACTTCTTCCCTTTGTATGTATTGTGCAAATGGTTTAATAGTGAATGTTGGGTATATGGATCGAAGCTACCATTAGGCGGCCATGGTGTTATCATTTTGTTGTCCGTCCCCTGTGTCCATTCTATGCTATACTTGATCAGTTTCTCCCTATGGGGTGACAGTGTGGTACATATGTGTTGTAGTGGGGTAGTGAGGGTGTTCCCCCACCCTCCCGATCCTGTCCCGTGTGACATAGTAGCGCTCCACTTGTTACCCTTCCCCTATTTGGTAGCGGTTATCTCACTAGCAGTTTACAATATACAGCCTTATTTCGTTACCTGGCCCCGTAAGTTTGGGGACTTGCGATAGTCCGCTAAGGAAAATTATAAAAATATAGTATTTACATTTGTATATTTTCTTCTGTCTTTCTTCCTTTACACGACACCCTTACGGCCCCCTGCGGCCGAGGCGCACATAGCCCCCTGCGGCTGCGTGCCCCTTATGACGTTCTTATACAGTCGTCCTATTTTCATTTGCTCCTCCTCCTTCTTCTACACTTGTCGTGGCCGGCGTTCTCCGTGCGCAGCCACGTCCCCCGTTTCGCCTTTCCCCGATCAACTCATTACCGTTTATCTCCGTTTCCACTCCCTTACCACAATTCTCTTCCCCACCACTCTCAGAAAGAAAGATGCCTTGTGCTTGTGATATCCTATGAAAACCCTACTGGTGACGTCACCGATCTCTTCGAGCTACTGGTAAGTTCTTCATTTATTCTTTAAGTTCAAAATACACTTGCAATCTACCCCCGTTAACCTTACAGCTGTCTTCCTGTCACTCCTGGAACAAGGTAATCAATAATATAATCGGACTGCGCACACTGCGTCGCCTCGCGTGTGATACGCCCCTCGACAGGAGGGCTTAACCAGCCAATTATCTTCCGTATTGGGCAACTAACTAGCTACCGCCTACAGGGAAACGTCATCTACCTATCGAGTTTCTTGCTCGAACAATAGGGATCCTCATCTACTCATTGATCAATAAATGCCAAATCGTAGGAAACCACACACACACACACCCTTACACGTAGTCGCGACCTAGGCGAATCAGTGTCTACGAGCGGCCGCACGTGATGTTTTCGTGCTCCACCCCCCTCTCTCGCGCAACGCAGCCGACTGCTCTCGCACTCGTTTGGCTACCATTCATTTCATTGCCAACACTAAATTGTCAAACCTTCGCCGCGCACCTGTGCAACACCTCCCACCTCCCGCATTTAATTCCTCCCCCCTCCCTCACAATTTCACATTGCTTGTTGTGCATGGCATGCTCACCAAGTTCTCTTGATGCGGGGCCGCTCGACTGCGTGCACCCCTCCAAGCGGCTCGCCACCTCCCCTCGTCTGGACCACGTCTGGACACTCGCCAACCGCGGGCGGGATACTTCTCAACTGGCTCCCGAAGGCCAATATCCGGATTGCGCTGTCCGGTCTTCTCGCAGTTCCGCGATGGTCCTGTAGTCCTCAGAAGGGGGCAACGGCAGAGGGGGCCGCGCCGCCGGGCCTCCTCGCAACGGGATTACCTGGAAAAAAGTAAAAATAAAAATGCAGATCTTAAACAGATCTCAGCAGTGCCTCCAACTTGTCGGGGGGAAATTCTGCCGGGGTCGGCCGGGCCGTCCGCAGACCTCCGGGCAGGGAGGCCCCAACTCCTCCCGTATATCCCAAAAGAGATAGAGTTTGAGACACACGCAAGAAGCAAGGTGACTCTGCTGTTTATTAGACAAAACGGCAGGGATGGGTCAAGGAGCGTACGCGTCCGACCTGACACACACACAATCGTGGGGCTCGCAGGCCCTTTTTACCTTAGTATAACGCGCTACTTGTGTCACTTTAGAAAGTTTAGCAAAAAACCTATCTCCACTCTGGATTGGTTACTCGAGTGGTAGGGTTAGTATAGCATACATATAGAGAACGGTATTAGTGGTTGAGGGTTAGTCAGGTGGTATACCTGGGCTGTCCCTTCAATTTGATACATGAAAATTGTTACATGAAGACCTCTGAGGATTGGTCAATGTTAATGGCGTCAGTGATAGGAGCCCCATGTTCTGATTGGTCCGCTCGCGAGCCTCCCAGTCTGGGACTATCGCTGTTCCCAGCTCGCGGTGCACCTGTAATTTGCAACAATGTTTTAATATGGGTAGGTGTAAACAATGTGAGGATTTATTCATATGTTGGGAGGTCGACTACTCCCACTGCTGCAGATGTCCAATGAGTCTTTTAATTGTATCTGCCTGTGTCTTGAAACGTTGGATTCAGGCGTCTCCTTTCTCCTGGGCTTGGCATCTTGTCAGGTTTGGCTTTGTCACGTGAGGTGGGACCGTGTTTGAGGCAAAATTCAACACAATTAATATTGTTTTTCCTACTGTGTGCCTGGTTTATCTTGCAGGTGCGACCTTGGCGTTGGCTTGTAGCGTGCGAGATTGCAACATCGTGCCCTTGGCGGTGTGCTTTCGCCGGGCTCATTCTGCAGGGTCAGCAACCCAGTTCTTGCTCATTCAATGTTCATGGAAGCTTTTGCTTGCGGCCTAGTTGGGCCTGGTGCATAGGTGGAACCGCTTGATGCAGAGCGCTTTAGGTTACGGTATCATATTGCTCTATCCTCAGTATCGTGTCTCCGTTATATTCTTCATTATGGTACATGGTTCTTAGATGAAGCGTGAGCAAGCTTTTTTAGATAAGTTCATGATGCGTCTTGCGTTTCTGCATTTTGAGAGCCTATGTGGAAAATAATAAAGATGCACGTCCGTGAGTATGTCTGTCGCCTACGTCATAGCACTGAATATATTCTTGGTGTGGATTGGTGTGGGCGTGTCCGGTGTGCATGTTTGCACAGGTGTGCTGACCGCTGGCTAGGTCGTCATGGCATCTCTAACGACGTGTAGGTTTAGTCGAGTTGATCCGTGCCGCAGGTGTCGGCATGGACAAGGCGGGCTGCTGGGCAGGTAGATGGGCACATCCGTATGTTCCTGTACCATGGTATTTGGTCGTCTGGTAGATAGGCAAACTCCTCTCGTGGCGGGTGTCTAGGCCGTGATCCTCTAGGCCGGGCATGAGAGGGGAAGGGCGGGAGCCTGTTCTTCCATTCTCCCACTTCACTACCATAGAAGATCTGCTAACTCAGTTGACCGCCCACCAAATCCAAGCTGAAAAAATGGTCCCAAACTGGGATGGAAAGTATATTTGCCTCTCTTGCAGAAACCTAAATTGCCACATGAAATCTTACATAGAAGAGGAAGATCTGACAACTTGATTTTGACACGCTGACACAGATTGATCCTTAGTTTTGGTTTAGGTGGGGAAAATCATCTTAGAGTAGAGTCAGAGAGCTCTTTTCCTGACCCTTTCTTTTGTTTAATAAAAGTCTTTAACCAGAAACATAAAAAAACTTGTGTCTGAAATGAATCCTGAATCCTCACAGAAGATAGTAAAACAGATCTGTGGGAAGCATATAAAAAGGTGCTCCGTGGGAGGCCCATGATGGAGACTGGTCTGTATCAGAAGGCTAGAAGAAGTAAATTGGAAAAACTAGAAAGAGAAATTAAAGAAAAAGAGGACACGTATATGAGGGAAAAGACAGCGCAAGCTAAGTGAGACTTAACCCACCGGCCACCCTGCATCTCAAAACAGAAGCAATGGATGAGGCCAAATGGGTGCTCTGTGTGGCTGAAGCTGGAGTTTTCGGAGGTGGGAAATAAAGCTTAAAAAATGCTGGCGTGGCTGGAGAGGGCGAAAGAGAGCTTGCAGTGTGTTAGAGAGACAGTCGCGGCTAGGGAGGACGCCATCAAGAAAAGACAACAGATAGCTGAGGAATTCACAGAATACTATTGTGAGATATGCCGGGAAATGGGCGGTCCAGGCGTGGCCAATAAAAGGGAATACCTGAACGGGATACTACTTCTGGTATTGAGTGATTAGGAGAGGGAGGAGCTGTACTGGGAACCCTCAACTGGGGAAGTATAGCTGACAATTGGCAGTTGCTATCCGGGAAAACCCTGGGACCAAATGGGCTCCACGTCAAGTGCAGGAAGAGATTGAGTGAAAACACAGCAGAGCCCATGCTAGAAATGTTCAAAGAGAGCAGGGATATTGGGGTGTTTAATCGAAGAGCTGTGACAGGTCACTATTCTGGTTTATGCACAAAAAATGGAAGCCAACTGAGCAATGCTCCTAATATATGCCTATCTCCTTGTTAAATGGAGAAGTGAAAATATTGTCCAAAATCTTGACAAACAGACAGAACCAAGTAATATGCAAATTGATACACTCTGATCAGTTTGTCTTCATACCTGGGAAAGCTACCAGAAAATGCAGAGAGTACATAACACACTAGAGAAAGTGGAGGGGGTGGTAGGCCCACATGCAATGAAGGCACTCGACTAGGAGAAATCCATTCACTCGTTTTGATGGGATTTTCTCTGGGAGACAATGGGAAAGATGGGATTTATGGGGAGGTTTATGGAATGGGTAAAACTACTTTACGTACTCCACAGATCTAAAATCAGAGTCACCGGCTACACCTCTAACAGTTTTTGACTTCAGAGAGGCAGGAAACAGGGGTGTCCTCTGTCTCCCCTGCTCTTCCTAATCAAAATTGAACCACTAGCGGAACGGATCCAGTCTGACCATTACCAAACAGGCTTTGTCTGGCCCATGGTGGGAAGACCACATCTCCGTGTACGCGGAAACCTTGTTGATATTTCTTGGTGAGCCAAAACAGATTGGGCCCAGGGCCATGGCCACAATCCAGGCATTGTGGGTCTTTTGTGGCCCCAAAGCTACATTTACTAAAGTCGACTCTATGCTACTATTCTTTGGCTTGCCTACGGTGACGATTTGTTAATACTGGATTATTCACCCGCTGGCCTCCTGAAGATGTTGAATACCTTGGCGGTTTACTCAAAACTGAATGGGCTGACGATACATACAGAGAAGAGTCAAGTTATGGTCTTCCCAGTCAAAAAAAATCGAAGAAGTATGTGTGGGTGTTAAACCATGAGAAAGTCCAACAAGTAGATGCCTACAAACATCACAGTGGATGCAAAGCTTAATTGGGAAATACATTGGTGATCGATAAAAACCCAGTGCTTGGTTTCAACTAATGCCTTGAGTGTCTTTATAGGAAGAAATACTGGCTATTCAATGTCTGCTGTTCCAACAATATACATGGTCAAAATTATACTGATTATTTTGTATGCCATAGAAATTTGGGAACATAAATATAAGGAACGGAAGAAAGTATTTGAATCGTTACTACTCCGCAAATTGAAGCGGCTATGAAAAAATGCCTCAGTGGAATACCTATATCTAGAGTTTGCCTTAAAAAGTGTTAAACAAGAATACATAAGTAGATGTGTAATGAGCTATGATTATCTTTGTAAATTGAGGAATGATACCATCATGGTCGCCTATTTTCAAGCGTTTCTGAGGCTAGATAGTTGTGCAACCTTGAGCACACTAGGTAATTTAAAAACTATGTATGGAAATTGGACACAAGGATTTGCCCCCAATACCACTCAAGAAAGTTAATGTCAGTTGAAGTTTTGGTTAAAAAGGAAACTAACTACGCATAGCTTTTAACAAAACATTGTTGACTTAGCAACGGAAGTCTATAGTGGTTCCAATTGCCGATGTAGGCTAACTAGGATACTACCAACCAAATATATAACGGCGTATCCTAGCCCCAAATCAGTTTGCACATACCTTCTAATGAAATGTAATGCCTCAGAAACACTTGAAGCCATGAGAACAACACTAGGATTGTCATATGTAAGGCACTTGTGTCGCCTATGTGGCTGCAAAGAGATTGAATCACTTAATCACCTAATAACAAAGGATTTACGGTGTACGTTTTTAAAGTCATACCACAACGTTATGGGAAAAATGTATGTCTTGTGATGATATTAATTTTATTTACTTTATTGTGTCATTTTATTTGCGTATTGTTGACATTTTTAAATGTTTAGTATGATGCTTACAGTGGTTGTAGTTGATCAGTGCCCATTAATATTAGAATCGCTGCAAAATGTAATGACATGTATGTCATTTTATGTTGTTTGTATATACAAAGCCATTGGCTAAAACTATAATAAAATTGAATTGAAGTTATGGTTAAAGATAGTGACTCAGACAAGGGAAGCCAGAGAGACCTTTTATGAAAATCTGATTGGAAGTACTGCATTGTAAACTAAAGCACAAGGAGGCAAATTGTTAAAACTGAATAGTAGGAAGGTTGGGAAATGGAACCCCTGAAGTATTGTGAAAGCAAAAATGATGAACCCATTGTGAAAGTGTACTTTGTGAAACTTGATTTGGAACCAAACTTTATGAATCGTGAGTAGGAGAATCATTTTGAGGAAGTCTATGAAAGTGAATTTTGGAAAGCTTTTGGTGAACTATCTAAATCTATGGAACTTTGATGACCCCAAGAGATCCAAATTTGGGGGAGTTGTTAATCAGATCCACTTCCTAAGCCACTCTGACATTTCTTCTAAGACACTTATTCCTTTTGTATTCCCTTTACACATTTGTCATTTAAGAAGGTGGGCAAGGTAGGGTAGTAGAGGCGTTTTTATTTTGACTAGACTGACTTTGAGTTGTTTGTTATTTGTGTAATGGTCAAGAGCACTCCCATTTTAGGAATTCTACCAACCCAAACAAAATACCAAAATAAAGGTTTTCGAAATTGACATCTATTATATCTTTGTCTATTGTTGATACCATGCCTTCCTTACACTTACCATCTTGGTTATCCACATCCTAGTTGCTCTATCCATGCTCCCTCCTTCTTCCTCATACTCAGCTAGGGGAGGCTATTTTATCACACACTCTTACCCATCCTTTGAGAATGGCACCCAAAAGGCGTCATGGTCTTCCACATTCACAGGTGATATTGCAACCACCCCCTGTAAATCACATTAATTTGCTCCATACTGTGCTTGGCCCCAGTTTTTACTGCATACCTTATCCCCCATCTCTTCAACATTCAGGGACATTATGTATCTCCTCCTCCCCTTTTTACATTTACAGTGACGTATCAGCTTGCACGCACAGAACTGATGAGCACCAGAACGAGCATCGGGACAGTTACTTTAAAAATGTTTGCCAACCACATAGCGACCCAAGAAAAAAGAGTCAAACCAGCTGTCTTATGATACTGCATTTGTTTCCTTTGTCATAATCCCATGGAGTGTACACATTTCTTCTATGGCCTCAGTCAAAGGTCCATGGAAAAAAGCTCAAGCCCAACAAAAGTTCACCTACAACTGGAAGGTACATTCAAGATCCTTTTCAGTAGGACAAAAGATATTAGTCCCCTTAAATAGCTCTGAAAATAAACTTGTCTCAAAGTGGCATGGGCCATATGAAGTACTAGAGCAAACAAGGATCCGTACATAAACAATAGACCAACCTGATGGGAAACAAAAGACCCACCTTTACCATATAAATCTCTTAAAGCAGTGGAAAGAAAATCCTTCCACTGCTACTGCCTCTGATAGTGTCCTGTTTGGTACTAGAAGAGATACAAAATTCTGAGCTAATTCCCCAAGAACTACATAGGCAGAAGCAAAATGACTTTAACAACCTGGTTAGGGAATTCCCTGATGTATTTTGCCTGAAATCAGGGAAAGAGTAGGGTACTTATCATTATACCACAACTCTAAAGTGAAAAGTAGTCCATTTGAAACCATATGGACTCCCAGGAGCCAGAAATCAAATAGTGGTGAGGAAGTGAAGAAAATGATGAAGGCAATCATTATCAATCCCTCTTCAAGCCCATGTTCCTCCCCTATTGTGTTGGTCCCAAAACCTGATCACTCTTGGAGGTTTTGCATAGATTTCCGACAGGTCAGTGCCATCTCCACCTTTGATGCATTTCCGATGCTGTGCATCAATGTGTTAATACATAAACTCGGAATTGCCACCTTCCTATCAATCCTAGACTTAACCAATGTGTATTGACAGGTCCCCGTACATGGACCTGATAAGGAGAAGACAGCTTTCCTGATGCCCCTGGGAGAATTTAAGTTCATAGTCCTTCCTTTTGGCTTGCATGGGGGCCCAGCCACTTTCCAACAGCGTATGGACAGGCTATAACAGCCCTACTCAGATTTCTGTTGGGCTTATATTGACAACATAGTCATTTATGGTAAGACTTGGGAAGACCACCTTTTCCATCTTTCTACTGTTATGAGAACCCTTAGAGAAGCTGGCTTGACTGCCAATCCATTCAAATGCAAGCTGGCTCAATCAGCTGTGAAATACACCAGCTTCTTTGTAGGGAATGGCAGCACCTAGCCCCTACAAGAAAAAGTGAAAGCCGCCCTAAATACCGCCAAGACTAAAACCAAGAGAGACCTCAGGGCATTCCTAGGATTGATTGGTTATTACTGTCATTTTATCCCTAATTTCTTTGATAGAACAGCTAGGTTGACAGTCAAGTAAAGAACACTGAACCCCAGTAGATTCACTGGACTGATGAGGATGATGTATGTTACAAGACCTTAAAACAAACCTCGTGCCAGAATCCAATCCTGAAGGTGGTAGATTTTTCAAAGGAGTTTGTGTTATAAACCTATGCCTCTCTCACAGGATTGTGAGCAGTTTTATCGCAAATTTGTGATGGATTAGAACACCCTATCATCTTCACTAGTCGAAAACTCTTCCCCCGCTAAAATATCTACTCTGTGTTGGAGTTATAGACCCTTGCGATCAAATGGGCAATCACCCATCTAAGATACTATCTAATAGGAAGGAAGCTCACACTTTGATAAACCAACAAAAGGACTTTAACCCTCGAATCATGCAATGGTTCTTAGAACTGCAACCCTAACTTTTCACTGTGGAACACCGAAAAGTTAAAGACCAGGGGAACGTTGATTTCCTTTCTCGGTTTCCCTGTAGAACAGATGTGGCTACATCGCATGTAAAATATATATATATAAAGGATATCATTCCATATAACGTCCTCTCTAGTCGCTTGAAGCATATACCTTCTGCTAACATCTTACCCACCATCACAGTTCTGGTGTGTTTCAAGGGACTTGTGGTTAGTTCTTTCAAATTCTCCCTGCAATGAGAATATCAAATTGGAAGGTGTATTCGAGAAAGCATTTATATGTACAACATAATAATTTTTTTTTCTGTATTCATTTGTTCACTGTCTTACCCACAGGTTCTGGCATGGCCACTGTGAGAAACCAGAAGGTGTCTCACCTGATAGTCCTTAGGGGTCTCTCTCTCAGGTGGCCAGGGCCACGGCCATCGCCTTTGGATCCAGACATGGGGGTGGACCAGTGCGGGAGGATCACTTAGGTGAGGGGTCTTCACCTTTACCCCATCCTACCAGGTAGTATACGTGAGAATCTTACCCCCGTTCCCTTCACGAACACTCTCTCATGGACAACCCGCTCTGGGAGATAACGGACTCACACCCACACAGTGTACCTGACATGTCCCAATACTATGGTCAGGCAAGGTCAGGCAATTGCCAACAATCACCCACAACTGACTTCCATTAGGCTTCCCCACATGTATAAAAGGCGGAGCAGGAGAGCACACTCTGAGCGAGGCAAAGCACATGAAGGAACATTACTTTTACGATGGCAGCTGAACAAGGGGAGATAGACAGCAAACAAGGAAGGGTGTGCAAGGAGGAAGATACCCTTGTCCTTTTCAGCAAGAAACCGTTACTTTCCAGAGCCCTTCAAATTACAAAGCATAAGACCCGGAGGCCAAACTGCAGAATCCTGTATTATGTATCAGAGCTACCCGTGGCCCTCCTGCACAGTTAACCGAGTCGGGGAGGACCAGCAGCCGCCATGCTACTGTTGGGAAGGGGACCGCCCCACCACCCCAGGCACTTTAAAATAAGGTGAATTGGATTTGAGACACTTTAATGAATCAGGGGTAGGGGGACAGTGAAAGGGGTGCTTTCCCCCGATGCTAACATCATCAATTATTGCATAATCATATAGTGCGGCCAAAGGCACGGGCAGCATCGTTATTCCGCATAGATATTAAAATTCCTAGGTAGAAGCGGAGGCTTGTGCGGTAAGTACGTAACAGTGGCATTGCATGCAGTAGGCCCAAGTCCACAAGGCAACAGAAATCTTCAGTCATACCTGAGCTCCCATGAGGACAGTTTGCAACCCCACCCACCACCCTGTTTCTTTATTGTTCTTGAATGTTTTGTGAAGATGTGTCTTTCACCCAAAAGGAATTTGCCCTACAAGGCCGCGATTGGCCAAAGCACGACACAGCCCATTCCTGAGTGACTAGAGGTTACAGCCCATGTAACTGACTGTACCCTAAGATCCCTGAATTCCAAGACACCAGATGCCCTTTGACTATGATCCCCAAAGTACCAAGTCCTGAAATGTTCAAAGAGGATGGACAGGATGTATCATTGCAGCGACAATCGTGTGATTTGTATTGCGAGGTGCTGGGAGAGACCTGGGAGTTGGATGGGGCAGAGGGAGTGGGTGAAATGTGTGGGTGAAGGTTAGATTGCCCTGGAACCTCCTGTGTGTCTGTTCTGAAGCCTGCCAAGAGTATGTATGAGTGATAAACAAGCTGTATTTTAGGAGTATATTTATTTGTTTTCTGACCTTCAACGTGAGAAACAGATGAGCCCCGTAGTGTCCACGTGATGGAAGACGGACGGACTGGGCTGGGACCAATAAACTGCCATCCAGTATGGATAAAGGCAGCACCTGTATAGGATCCATCCAATCAGCCACTCGGGTGTGAACTACATGTATTGCGACATTATGAAAATGTTTTTGCCTTAAATGTTTCTGCTTGTATCTCTTTTGGGCAGAATGTTTTTGGCAGCAGAGTTCTTTGCTGTTTCTCTCATCTAAGCATGAGATTGAAACTTGTTATCCATCCAAGATTGACTTGGGCCATTTCTTCCCTAGCAGGTTGTATTTTCTCTGGTGTGAGCATAGAGGGGCTTGCTTTCAATTGGTGACCCTGCCATGATTCCAGCAGCCCCGTAAATGCGGAGGCTTCCATGCCGCTTCTCCAGAAGGAGCCGCACCCACCTTTACTGACTGGCCCCAAAAAAACATGTGTTCTGAGTGGTCTTTTAGGCGCCATATTAAGAAAAGTCCTCTCTGCTCTTTGAAGAAGGGCACAGCTCTGAGGAGAGTGTAGCCTGGTGTTGGAATCCTGAGATGAAGGAGTTTGGTTGAACACGCACATGTGAGTAGACTCTTGTAAGGAATAACAAGTAGGGGACGGATGCATGGGGAAGTGTGAATGGTGTGAGAACATTGAGAGCGAGGTCATTGGATGAGGTTAGGGTTATTGCTGGTGAACATTTGTATTATTAGTTGATCAGTTTGGCAAGGCATTGTAAGGTAAGGCAAAGGTAAGGCAAGGGATCCCTTCCTCGGAAGGGGAGCAAAGGTGGTACCACGAGGCATAGTCATATTTAAAGGAGGTTCTTGGAAATACAAAGTAGTGGTCTCATATAAGTAGTAGGCTTGAAACAAGTAGTGGTTGTTAGCGTAGTATGTGGGTTCGTTTTGTGGTAGTAGTGTTTTATGTTCTCCTGGGAACACGAAACTTGCAACATTCCACCCGCACACTGCACTGGAAAAAATGCATGTTTGCCAAGGACACAATGCATGTGGTTTGGGGCTGCAAAAAAGACAAATGTTTTACTTACCTGCAGAGTATACTCCAAAATGTCAGTTATGTTGTTCATATTGGGCTACACTAGCTTTTCTACCGACTACCCCTGCCCCTTATCCCTATCCCCAGCGTGCCTCTCTGCCCCATGCCCCATTTAGTGCCCCTAATTCCGCTCTTCCCTGCATAGTTCTACAGCTGCACAAAGGCACACTGTGCATAAGGTTACACAGTGCAACAGTCTATGATGTCCTTACACCCAGGAGTGCTATCTCCTTTCCTCGCTGCATCCCCACATCAGTTACGTAATTGATAAGTGCATCCCCCTTGGCAGCACTGAATTTGCAACTTTACCACAACAGCAGGGGGTGATGATGCCACAGGGCTGGTGACAGTGAAGAGGAACTTGGCCACTTAATGGAGTTCGGATGAAATGCCGACTCTGGCTACATGGAAGGAGGGTATGGACTACTGCAAGACACTAGAGGAAATGGTATATAGGCAAAGAGGGTGTCTAAGAAAATGTCAGAAGATATCAGCGAAATGGGACTCACTGGGAGGAGGCATGTAGGACAGGCACCTGGGGGCTAAGGGAAATTCTTCGAGGGGAATTGAGAGGGGCAGAAGAAGGGAGGGACGAGCTGGAGGAACAGTGGTGGAGGCAGACAAAAGGGAGGGGGTGGAGGGAGGGCAATGTTGTATTTGAGCGGCATGAATGAAAGTTGATTGATGAATTTTATGTTTGGACGATGGTTTATGGTTGGTTTAATGACAAAATAAAAAGGTTTATAAAAAAAAGTTAATTTAATTAGAAAACACACCACCAGCCTCAAGCCATACATGGCAACAAGAGGACACATTTGCAGAACTAATCAAAAAGGATTTTCAGAAATAAGTCTGTCTAAATAGTCTGATGCAAGTTATCAACTCAGATACTTCAATGACTTACTAATGGTTTCTAATATTTTCTGGCTGTGGCAATATTGATGTCACATCTTGTCGTAGAGCAATGTTTGTTTCCATACGCCTGTAGATAGTGTGCCCACTTTCAAACTAGCTTTCCAAGATCTACATTTTTCATTGATGTCCTGATTATCTCTGCATCCTGACTGTCTACCAGCAAACATGCTTAAAATCTTGCAGGAACAAGGAGTCTTTGAGGAAGTGAGTGCGTCAATAGATCTCCGACTCATTCCCAATGACACTCAAAATATCTGTGGCAAATGTTTCTCTCTGAAATGTACTTCCCAAGGCAGTGAAGGGGAGGTTACTGAACCTGGATTCGAAAATGTCAGAAGGCCGGCAGTTGAGATCGATGTTGGTTGCACAGAACTTAAGGCCCTTGAAACATTTGTGTATAGGCACGTTATAAATGTCATATCATATCATAACCTATAAGCATATATAAATACTGACTTGGAAAAAAACGGATGCCTAAAAAGACATTATGAAGTCTTAAGATCAAACATAAAACAGAATTATACTACTATAATGGTCAACTTGTGGTCACACAATGTCTCACCTTCACAGCCAGGAAAGCCCTTTAGCCCTGGAAACAATGGATATGCGTTTCATGCTTTAAATAGCGTAGTTAATGTTAATACAGCTGTCGCCACCATCCTGAGAACTACCTAACAGTAGAACAGTACTTGTAAGAGCTTCATTGTTGACCTTTTCAACAGGATTCATAGGCATCTACATAGTTGTGAGCTGTCCGTTTGACATAAAAAATGAGCCAGAATAGAATATATTTATTTAAACGGGAGTGGCTTGATATAGTTTAAGAATGCCACTAATAAAATGCTCCACCCAGTGCAACAATTTCACCACAGTATATGGGACAAGACACATACGGTTATAATCTAATACATTTTTTCTTTTACTTAAAATAATAAATCAAGGAATTAAAGGTGATCCCTCAACCTTAAATGCTGGGGAAGTCAACCATAAGAATATCGCGTTAAGGCCCCATTCCAAGGGCTGGAACAGAAGTTAACTTCCCGGCCTTGAGTTAAAATGCCAAGTGATTAGCACCCCGGGTTTCCAACCTGGAAACCCCTGGTGCTAAGAGAAAAGAGGTAAGTGGGGTAGGGGATCCGAAAAATAAAAGATAAGCCTTCAGTTTCAATGGAACGGGGCTGAGATTAGCATTTTCAGCCCACTATTCAAAGAACCTTATTGGCTGCTCTCCCTGTCCGGGGTGCTACTTCAAATTAATACAGGCAATTTGTCCACAATTATCCTCCAACTGCATTCTACGCCCCCCCCCCCGTCCCACTGTCCCCAATTCTACCTTAGATTACAACCACCTTCATACCGCTCTCTGACTCTGATACTGCATACTTACTTAATCATGCCCATTCCATTGAACGTCCTGATGATCCACTACCTTCTTCTCTAAGTCACAAAGTTTGTCCTCTTCATATTCCTTACCTGACTGCATGTTTAAACACTCCTGTCTCTTCTTCTGTTTTTCCCTCTGTGTGTCAACAGGTTTACCTGAAAAGAGTACCATTTCATGGAGATGGTGTTTCTATTCTGGCTTGGGGGTTAAGGAACATTAATGCAAAACAACTCAAAATGTGTCAAGATGAGTACCGTCCATGCTGTTCTAGCCTATTTTATGAGTAATTTGGATTATTTACATCTACAGGCATGTGAGTTTAATGCTGCCACAGGCCAACTTGTTCCAATGGACCATGGTGATATGTTCTCTTTTCCTACGCTAAATCACTTTTACCACTAATCATAAGGAAACATGGTGGGCTGTCCAGGAGTTATTAATGTATCATATCCATTGTCAAATATTTATTTATTTATTTATCTATTTATCTGTGCATGTATGTATTCTTTATCAGACTACCTTGCTAAGGAATTTGTTCAGAAAGGACTGAATGTGTAGGGTAAGTTGTCTGCGGTCAAAGTCACTCTCCATGTATCAGTGTCTTTTCCTTCCGACTCTTTTAAGTCTGTTTGACCACCATTATAATTTCAATGGGCTAGAGAGGAAAAAAAAGGGTGTGGATTTATTGCTATCATCAGGCCTTTAGAGGAACTTATATTTAAATCCCAAATCATTTCATAAAATGTTAAGAATGACCTGAACGCTTTGAACTGTCATAACACTCATTGCTCTGGCAGGAAAATCACGAATCAGCAGGAATGTAATGCGAAACTTTTCATCAAGAATTCCACTTGGTGCATGAACCAAGCCTTAGTTGCCTATGTTCTCTTCTATCTTTTTTCTTGCTAATTAATTGACCTACTAGTGATCAGGATCTGGACTAGACACTCAGTAAATTGGATTTGTGATGGAACTGAGTGCAACAAAATATCATTGTTCATATAAATCATGTTATTTATCTTAACTTTCCCTGAAGCCTTCTTTATTTGAAGTGCAGAATGAAGTGTACCTATACGGTCCGTTGTCTGAGTTCAAAGTAAATCTTTGTGTCTGTAAGCTTGCCTTTAGTGATATCATTGGACTTGTTTAAGTCTCTTAACCACTCTTTCCTTTGCATCAGGCTGCATTGGAATGTAAATACGTGTATCTTATGCTAGTCACAGATCGCCAGAGGCGACATTATTTAAATCACTAGTCCAAAGACAAAAAGGAAGACCTGGATTGTTGAAACCATCTTAAGTTATATTTGCTCTGGCAGGATGATCAAAAATAACAACAATGTCCTCCCTTTTTATTCCTCCTTAATATTTTGTGCTTAATTATTGCAGTTATTTTGTTTTTCCAGAGATCTAAATGGTCATTAGCACCTTCGAGTGTTGGGTTGTAGACTCCAAATATTGTATACAATTGTGATCTTTCCTAAGGAACAAGGGTGGCATTATTTACCAGATGTCATGTTTTGCAGTATAACATAGTGATGGAACAAATGCCCCTGTACAAGAAAAAACACATCGTAAATATGAAGTGCTCAGTCGATGTCTCTGAAGAAGATTCTGATGACGTTTAATGGTCACCTCTTTTTGAACACTCTCTAGACAATCCCCATCGACATTTTGAAAAGGCTTAATTTCCTAACCCTACCCCATATCCTCACTTTGGCCATCCCCTTTTGTGCTTTTCCTTGTAGGGTTCATAATAGATAATGGAAGGGTCTGTGTTTGGACAATGTTTTGGATCTTTGTGAGGATGACCTCTAGCTTGTTGTCCCGACCCTTATGAGGGGCCTTCCAGTAAGTACCTTTCAGATGTGTATACATAGACAGATGAATGGCAAACGTTGTGATCCCCAGTAAAGATAAGCAATAGAAAATGAACTTCTATACTGGAAATGTTTGTAATTGACTGAGGCGGAAGCTCATACATTCAAGACTATTTTTCAACAGCAGTCTTAGTATCAATACTGTTTACACTGGCAACCTCTAACCTGTACGATATTAGACTGGACCTGCGAAGCTTTGACATGTTTGAAATATTTAGATTACAAATGTTGCTGCATCATAGTGCGTAGATTAGCACATAAGGTGTCTGTAGAGTATTCTAAGTACGCCTGTAAGATCCTCCACAGATGGTTCTATACCCCGACCATCTATCAAGTATATTTACATCTTTGGTCAATTACTGATGGGTTTGATGGGTTATCACAGTGAAAAATTGACTACATTCAATAGATGGAAGTCATGTAGAGCCATGCAAATGTATAGTCAGTAACATTACCGGTTAGATAATAGAGGCCACTGCAGTTGTGTTCCCTGTTGAACCACTGGGATATCTATGTTCTCCACTCTGATATGGAGGACCCTTGCTCCTCCTCTATGTTTATTGTTATGCTAAAAGCAGTTAGCATTTGCATAGCCACCCGGTTGGGAAGTGCCAATAGCCCCACAAACAGTTATTTGGCATGGTGGGTAAAATCTATTTCCAAAAAGGGGAAGCTGGCTAACATGGGGAGGAACACATCAGCCTGTTTCACAATGTTTGTTTTTCCCATTGTCTTGTACATACATATCCTAAGTGCTCTCAATATCCTCTGAAGACACTTCACTTTACCTTAATTACCTTTCCTCAACCTGTTGTTTTTTTATTGTGCCACACAACAAGGTTATTTGTTTGTGTGTGTGTTTGTGAACGAAAGAGAGCTTATTGTTCAATGAAGTAGTGGGTGGGAAATATTTTGCAGCTCTTTTGACCTCAGAACATCTCAGCATCTTAAAGAAATGTCTTTTCATTGTGCCATCCATATAATATAAGTGTATCTATTTATGTATGTTTAATTTATTTTTAATCAGGTCTTACCACTTATCTTTTAAGTGACATTAGCTCTGTACGAAAAAAAGGTTGTACAATTATCTTTCCATATTTTTTCCTCAGTATCATTGACTGTAGTTTTAGCTCATTTGTTTAAACTTCATTCCTGCAGGTTTTGTGTTTTATTTACATTTTGTTGTCTATTGGAATATTCAGATTAACTATTTCAATGTTGTTGAAGATATGTGCAGTGTACATGGTCGGACATTACAGTTGTATAGCCCTATTAAAGTCCTCTCGAATTTGCCCTCCCAAGTGCGACTGGGCTCTTTTCTCTCTTCTACCTAACTCTTCCCCCCCTTGCCACCTCCTTCTTACCCATAGCACCAGATGAGGTTGCGAGGACAGTCTGCTCTATGAAATTCTCCTCCAAACAGGTGCTTCCCTGCTCCTCTAGAACTATCAAGGAAAACATTGCCTCTCTTGCTTCCTCCTTGGCTGAGTTTTGTAACCACTCGTTTGCCCCTGGCTACTTCCTTTCATCCCTCAAAAGCCATCTGTGGACCCTGGCTGCACGGCTAACTTCCACCCTATCTCACTACCCACTTCTAGAGCAAACTTTTGGAGAAGTTGGTCATCTCCCAACTAATCAATCACACTGAATCTGTTGGCTGCCTCCACGACTACAAGTCTGGCTTCAGAACAGCTGGAGGCACGGAAACTGCTTTCCTGATCACCGGTGATGACTTGCTCTCAAACCTCGATGCCAACTCTCCTTCCGCCCTCATTCTCCTCGATCTGTCCTCTGCCTTTGACATGGCCAATCATTTCATCCTCATAAAGCGGCTCTGTGAGACCTTAGGTATCATGGACAGGGCACTGGATTAGTTATCCTTTTTCATCTTGAATCGGCCCTCCCGAGTGCAACTGGGCCCTTTTTACTCCTCTACCTCACTCTCCACATGTGCTGTCCCTAAGGGCTCCATCCTCTCACCGTGGCTTTTCAACATTTACCTTGCCCCTCTTGCCCACTTGATCTCCACCTTCTCTCCTCATTTCCAGTTTTATTCCGATGACATGCAGCTCTCCTTTAAGCTTCGCTCCTATTCCTCCTCTCCTTCCTCTCTCATTCCCAACAGTCTGACTGCTATTCAGGCATGGTGTTTTGCTAACAATCTCTGCCTTAATGCCAGTAAGACTGAGGTCCTTCTCATTGGGACTCCTACCCCCTCCTTCCCTCCTACACGCTGGCCTCCCTCTTTGGGCCCACTCCCCCTCGTGTGAGGCTAAAAGATTGGGTGTCATCTTCGACTCCTCTCTCTCCTTCTCACCTAGGGCCAGGAGGATAGCTTGGGGTGGGAGGATAGCTCAGGGGCAACATGCTCACCTTGGAAGCAAGACGACACAGAGCAACACAGGTTCGATCCCCAGCTCCACACTTAGAAACCTCTGGGTATTAAGCGTGTTATAAATAACCAATTACCTCATATCGCTGACCTTGCCAAGAAGACCGACTTTCAGCTTCACCTCCTCAGAGGCATTCTCCCTTTCCTCACCTTCCCCCAGAAACTCACTGTTTCCAGAGCTCTGGATCTCTCCAGGCTGGATTACTGCAACACCCTCTTCCTTAATCTGCCTCTTTCCTCCCTCCACCCTCTTCAACTAATCCAGAATAGGACTGCAAGATGTATCCTTGACCTCAAGCCGAGGGACTGCATCTCTCCAGCTCTAACATCCCCCCACTGGCTCCCGGTGGTTGCAAGGATCAAATTCAAGAACCTCTGCATCATCCACAAGGCATTCTGGTGCCTGGGACCTTGCTGCATCCACCTCCATCTCCCTAAATACATCCCTGCTAGAGTCCTTTGGTTCTCTAGCTCAACTCTCTGCAGACCAGATGTTTCTCCAAGCAGAGAGTAGGGGGTATATCTCTTTCTTCGGCAGGACCCTGCCCCTCTCCAACTTGAGCCAGATCTCCCTAATTTACCCAGGCTTCTCAAATCCTTATCCTTTTCCTCTTCCTTCCCTCTCCTCCTCCTCTTCTAGTCTCCACCTGCCACTGTGACTGGTTGCCTCTGTGCCTTATGAGTCTTATTGGGTTCAGGCCCTCCTTCAACCAGTCTTCCCTGCATCCGTTTTAACAGCACTTACCCTCGGGCTGGTCTACACCGTCCTCGCAATGTTTGACCCCTACCTCTGGTTCCTCTGGCAATTCCCCCCCTGGGCTTCCCTCAGGATATGCCCCCCACCCGTCCTGTACACCTCCCTCTTCACCCTCTCCCTTTCCCATCCTTTCGTCCTGATCTGCCTCCTTCCCTTGCACTTCTTAATACTGCACTTGCATGATCCGAATGTCACAAGGCTTAGTAGGACCGTTATTGTTTTCTCCTCTCCTCCGCCCTCTTTTTTGTTTTGTGGCGCGTGGACAACTTTTTGCTGAATAGGCACCATACAAATGTTCAATAAATAAAATAAATACAATTATCTGGTTTGAAGCAACATAATAACGTGCCTAAATGCTAATGAATTGTTTATAAAATTATATTACAAAAAATGTTTTAACTTCACAATCACATTTTAATTGCGCTTCATTAAATAATCAAGGTTTTAAACAAAGTATTTAGCGAAACAAGAACACATAAATACATTCTCTTAAGATAATTAATGTGCAAGTAATGTGATTAGTATGTTTTTCATATACAGATGTTAGAGGTCTGCAAGCCTTTCTACAAAACGTAATAGGTCTTAAAAAGCAAGAACAAAAAAAAAACGAATCTTTAACCAGAATAAATAACTTCAGAAAACAACATCAAACACTTCTGATTAAACATGTTGTTAAAAACTCCAGATATTTCCTCAGGAATAACACAAATGTAGACATGATCAATGAAATATGCAGTCAAACATCTGGCAATGTGTCAGTGTGATAACAAAAACATGGCTGATGCAAGGTAAGCAGATTTGAATTTGGATAGCATGGAAGTAGTTGCTTTCTCTAGAGTTAATTTTATCAACACAACTCGGGCAATTTAACTTTTATCCCAAAGATTAATGAAAGGAGTGTAACAAAATGGCTGTGCAATTTCTATTGGAGCCGCATTACAGGTGCATGCTTGTATAAGTGAATAACATTGTAGATATGTTATCACATTTCAAATGAGTAATATTTAATCCTAGTCCAGTAATGACTTATGTAAGAAGCATATATATGCTAGCTCTGCATCACATTATCCGACATAGCTAACTTTGATGGCTTGCCTGTCTCCTATGTGGTCCTGAATACCTCTGATGCAATATGGAAAAAGACGTGATGCGCCTGCACCTTATTATCGGAACCAAACACCCATTTGAATGGGGTAAGCAAAGTCCAAATGTCAAACACCCAGGGACTTTCAGAGTTACAATAGCTGCTATTAACCATAATCTAACTGTGGGGGAAACAATGTTCTGCTAAAGTGTAGAAGGCAAAACTGTTGTTGTCAAAGCATAAAAGCCTTGCTTCTACATTGCTGCTCATGTTCAATCATTTGTATGGCGGAGAGGAGAGTGGAACGCAACTGCCTTCCTGCCCTCTCCCGTTTCTCTCTGCCATACAAATGCTCCAGCATCTGGGCCAGCATGGATTGTTATGCTGCCGCAGATAATAGAGATCCCTATGGGGTCCTCCTGCTTTATGCGCCCAGCAGTGCAAATGGCGAACATTTGGTGAGGCAGTGCTGCTTACGTTACAGTGTAAATGTAACTGCCCCCAGCCACCGAATTCCGTTCTGTTTCAATTTACGTGCAAAAAGCGTTCAGTTCCATGCTATTTTTATCATTTCTAAAACGGAGTGGACATGTAAAGAGAAAAAAAGCCTTTAATATTCACTTTTCAAATCCGTTTGGCAATACATGTAATTGCTGCTTACCACTGTGCAGGCATACAACACATTCTTATTTTAGCAGATGCAAAAGTAAGGGGGATTCAATAGGAATCCTCAGATTGTCCACCAGAATGAAAATAAATGTTGGCAGAAATAGTGCAGTTTGAAGGCGGAACAGGAGAGCAGCAAGGACGTGACAGATCATCAAGATCAAGTGTAACGAGCACACACGTTACTGTTATGCTTCATTTCAACAAATTAGAGGGTATAATATGACCCCTATTGCTTGCAGTGCCTGAAGGCCTTATATGAGAATAAAACTTATTTGCTACACAAGGAAGTAGTTAGCTACAAGTTGTGGTAGATGTGAAAATGAGAAAGCAGTCAGAGGTAGACATACTCATACAATTTATTGGAACGTACGATGGACATTCAATTCATTGAGCCTCATTAGAAGTTTGGCAGTAGCCAAACTTCCAAAAATGTCTGCCGCCAAACTTCCAAAAATGTCTGGCGCCCGCAAATGGGCAATTACCGGGTCACTACGGCCCTGCCGGACCTGGTAATTGCCCATTTGTGGGCGATGGAACAGAATGCTCCCCTTTCCCATTTGAGCCCCTTTGGGGAACACCATAAGTGGATCTCTTCGCCACCAGTGTCAACCGGGAGTGCGAGAGATTCTGCTCAAGGGACTCTCTCCAAGAGGAGCCTTAGGAGACGCGTTTATGGTGGATTGGTCAATCCCACTGTTTTACGCTTTTCCTCCAGTTCCCGTCTTTCTCAAGTGTTTCGGAGGTTACGAGGTTCGGTTCCCACATGATCCTCATTGCTCTGGATTGGGCCAGGAGAGCATGGTACCCGGACCTTCTAGAAATGTTCCTCTGCCCTCCACGCTGTCTTCCCTACCGAGAGGATCTGCTCTCGCATGAGGGGGGTCAGGTTCTCCATCCAGAGGTCAAGACTCTCAACCTTCATGCTTAGTATCTGAAAGGTTGAGGTATAAGGATTGGGACCTCCTGGATGACGTGATGGAGGTGTTGCTTTCGGCCAGGCGACCTGCAACAAAATCCATGTACCGTTGCCATTGGCGTAAGTTCTGCGACTGGTGCAGAGGTCACAATGTTGATCCTTTTTAGTGCTCCATTCCTATGGTTTTGTCTTTCTTACTTTCTTTGGCCCACAGGGACCTTCAAGTGTGTACCATTAAGGGTTACCTGGCAGCACTGTCTTTCTTTAAGCGCTCGTCTGAAGAATGTTCTTACTTTAAGATTCCTTTGATTTCTCAGTTTCTTAAAGGACTGACTAATGTCTTCCCGCCGTCTCCTTTTCAGGTGCCGGTTTGGGATTTGAATTTGGTTTTGAAATTTCTCATGGGTGCTCCGTTTGAACCTTTACATTCTTGTCCTTTGAGATTACTGTCCTTCAAGACTGTGTTCTTGGTTGTGGTTACTTCTGCTCGCAGAGGGAGTGAATTGCAGGCACTTTCATCTAAGCCACCCTCTATTGTTTTTCATAAGGACAGGGTTGTACTGCGTATACTTCCCTCTTTTCTACCTAAGCTAGTATCTGAATATCATTTGAGTCAAATGGTGGTTCTTCCATCTTTCTACCCTCCTCCTCATCTTGGTAAGTTAGAGGAGCGACTCCATTGGTTGGATCCTAGGAGAGCTCTGAGCTTTTACATTTCTAGCATGTCCAGGGTCAGAGAGAACGATCAACTCTTTGTAGGATATGCTGGACACCGATTGGGCCAGCCTGTTACCAAACATACCTTGTCCAGGCGGATTATCCTCACCATTACAGAGTGTTACCGATTGGCGGTTAAGGACGCTCCTGAGGGGTTTGCGAGCTCATTCCACTAGGGGTGTGGCTACTTCCACCGCCCTCCAATGGGAAGTTCCTATTCAATCCACACCTTTGTTAAACATTACTCCCTGGATACAATCCATGGTCAGGATATGGCCTTTGGTAAGGCGGTTCTTTATTCCACAATCTGATTGGGTACTGTAAATTCTTTCCCTCCTCCATTTACTGGTACTGCTTTGAGAGTCTGTCAAAGATGTGGAATCCGTTGGAGGACACGATCCATTTGAAGAACAAGTTACTTACCAACTGGTAACGTTCTTTAGACTGGATGTCCCTCCAATGTATTCCACATCACCCTCCCAGCCTGCCCCTCTGGAGAATTTCTATGCAATTGCAGGTTACGTTTCCACAAGGCTATGTGCAGTCAAGCAGGCATGAGACTGGTGCCACACGTTCTGAGGGGAAAAAACGTAAACTCAGGCTATGGGCGCTGTGCATCCTATTTATAACATCAGAGGCCTTCGAGGGACATCGACCCGACGTCATCAATGCAGGAAGCTCTCTGCTGAAAAAGTTTCCGAAGTGCACAGCTGTGGACATTACATGTCAAAGATGTGGAATACTTTGGAGGAACATCCAGTCGAAAGAATGTTACCAGTTGATAAGTAACTTGTTCTTCTCATTATTGTCACTATTGATATGAGCACACTGGGAGGGGTAGCCATCTAATCAGCTTGTGGTCTGCACCCACCCTGCTGTTTTCCCCCATCTCTCCTTCCCAATGATTGCCGCTTCTACCTGCACATCTCCCCCTTCCTCAAGCCCAATTACTTGTTCCACATTGTGGTGGGTGCTTATGCCGAGCCGCTTCTACAGCCTGGTATACAATGGAAATGGAAGAGGGATTATGCATGGAGCCCCACCTTCCGTTTCCATTGCAGCCGTCTTGGGTGAGTATATGGTTGATTTTAACGGGTTGTCCGCTTCCCGTGACCTGTTCATTCAAAAAAATGGTTTGCTACTAGCCCTCCAGGATATTAACCTGGGTTGTTAATAGTAATAACAGCCAGTTTCCCGGGGACCTTGATTTGCTCTGACCTATTAACTTGGCTCGCAGGCCAGTACCACCCAGTACACCCTGAGGATCCAGTTTTCATTGTATTATTATTATTATTATTATTATTATTATTATTAGTGTAGAGGTCAGGATTTGGTATCTTCATGAAATGTTGAACCGTTCAGTTTTTATGACGTGTCCCTTCTGTGGAAGGCTGCCTTGGATTTTTCTGAATGTAGTTCTCCATACTTCTATGAGTTTCTCAATGAACTTGAGTCTTAGAATGACCTCCTTCTTGCTGCCCCATTTCTTGATCCAATCTCTCTCCTCATCCTGTTTCTGTTATTTTCCCTTTCATCTTTCCAACCTCTGTGATTCGTCCCCTCGCCCCTCCCCTCTTCTCTACTCCTTTACTCTCTTCCTTTTCACCTAGATGTTCCATAACACTTCAGCCTTTTCCTCCCCCACACCATTCATCCTCTTGCTCACTCTCGCTCTCGCTCTCGCTCTGTCTCGTTCTTTCTCGCTCTCTCTCTCTCTCCCTCTCTTATTTATGATCTTTATTCTCACTCCTTCCCTTCTGATGTTCATTTTCTCACTCCCGCCTCTGCCCTTTGCCCTTGAATCTCCTCTATTCACCTTTCCTTTATGATTCTCCCACATCTGGTCTTGACTCTCTCTCCTTCACTCTGTTCCATAATTAAATCCCTCTTATGCACCTATCTCCATTCTCAACTGTTGTATCCCAGTATTTACCAGCACACTAGTTTATCTGACGTCGATATCAGCTCTTCAATATTGCTTTTCCACCTTCACTACAATTTCATTCCACCATTATTCCTGACATACCGCTGTCTGCAAATCATTGCCATGCTATAGACAAAACTATGTAAACTACCACTAGCTCTGCTCCCCTTTTATCCCTCTTCTGGAGTAGGCCAAGGTAGATGATTTGTCCAAAAGTTCCCAGGTGTGCGGATTGTGCTAGTGTAGATTGGGATTGGGTGCCACTCTTTTGGATTACAGACTTGGCAGATGTCAGAAGTCAGTTGGCAGTCTGAGCCATGGTTCCACTAGTTGAACCATGAATATATCTGTGATATTGGATTTCATTTGCCAGTGGACATGTTACAGTTTGTGGTAGGGTCTTCTTTCCATGTTTTTTATATTAATGTAAAGCTTTAGTTTTCAGAGAGGACCCGGTCTGTGTGAGCAGGAGCCAGCAAAGCCCATGGTCAGATGTACAAATGTTTTCAGACGGCCATTATGATGGCTCGATGAACTATGTGAATGTTTGCCAAGACTGTGGAGCTCATGGTATGACAATGTCCTACTTATTCCTGGACTATCAGGCCAATGAACCCCATGAGACATCTGCCCATACCCGATGTAGGGTTAGACCCAACACAGCTAGGGAAACAAACAAGGCTAGGTATGCACTAGATAACCTTGGTGTGCACTGTATACCCCTCTGGAGCACGCATCATAGAATGGTAGAAGACCTCAGATCCTAGGGTTATCCCTGTACTATACTCTAACATTGAAGAAGGATCTTTGCCATAATGGAAATACAATTATTACACATACGTTGCATAATGGTTGCACCTGTTAAGTTATTTACAGGGCTACAACATGTCCAGTCTGAATAGGCAATCACTAGATAATATGCAAGTCATGTACCCTTGTATGGCATGCTTCAGATATTATCATTAAATAAGTTGTACATCTTTGAAAATATGGGCCCGTTGGTATGGCGGCAAAAGGGCAACTGACAGTTACCTCAGCTATCAGCGTTCAATTCAAAAACACATTATACACACGTGTATATCATCAAGCAGATCATGCTGCTTTCAAAGTCAACCAAAGCCTTAACTCTGGCAATAATAGCATATTGTTACAGGACAGACATATTCCTCCAGTTGAAATAGTGATTTTAAATGTGTCTGGGTGCTTTTGTTATAGTGATTAGTTCCATAAAACAGAGCCTCCTACTAAACACATAGGTCGTATAGTCTGCTGTCATCATGTTTGCATCTTTGGAATTCAGCTTAAATGCTCAATCATGTTTCTCAAGTAGTTAGTAAACGCTATATCATATGACAATGTAGCTCTCTTTCCTGGTCCGCCTTGCTCACATTCTCTTTCTGCCCCCCCCCCCCCGTTTCTGTGTTTCACTCTATGCGTGTTCAAGAGTTGCATGGTCTGATGTACTGTCTTTGTTCTATATATCTCTGTTGGTGTGCATGATATGCTCGAACTTTCTCAGAATGTTGAACTCCTTCCTACATACCAATCCACAACAACATTGTCTTTGTGTCCACGGAAGAAACAGATCATTGCTTTGTTTCTAGGCATGACCTGTTTCCAAGAATGGAGGAAATGTTGAGAGAAAACATTGGAATTTGATGCAAGATTTTAAAGAGGTCCACGAAATATGTAGTGACCATTGTCCCTGGACGCTGATTCTTAAATGGAAACATCTTCAGCAGACCATACCTTTTTTTCCCAAAACTGGACTAGTGTGAGGTAAACCCACACTGCAAACGTAGACTGAAATGGGCCAAACGCGACTCTGAACATTTCCAACTGGAAATTGTGGCAACCAACCTAGAATTGATTTTTGCCATTCTTGATTGTGATGCACACACAAGTCAGGTCATAACAGGGTACCATGATTTGATAAGGTCCTTAACTGATTCATTTCAACAGTACTTTAAATGCAGGCAAAATGGTGCAACAAGATAGTTCGATAAGGCTTGCGGTAGCATCCAAAATAATGTATTGATGGCAATGAAAGAGCTGTATAGTTCCAGGGGGAAGTTATGAAATCAAGAGCTGAGTACAAACTGGCAGGGAGGTCACGAAAAAAGGTCCTGGAGGATCAAGCATGGGAGGATCTTCTAGGTGCTGATTCTTCAAGGGACTTGAAGAGGATTTTCAAATTTGTTGCACGAGTTCCCTCTTACAGAAGTGTATAGATATATAAGGAAAACCATGCTGGTGCAAAATCATGGGTTGACCATTTTTCCACTCTGTATGGGGGTTCCTACAACTGAGTGCATGGGTGGAGAACGGGGCTCTGTGCTATGGTTGACACTGCAAGAGGTAGAGTTTGCCATTGATCAACATGCACAAAACTTTGCACCTGGACCAGGTGCGGTCCCAGCAGACTAGTATATGCGTAAGGTCAGTTTGTGGGCTACCCTCCTGACAGTTTGTTTCAACTAATTTCTTGAAACAAGGATATACTCCCGATCTTGGAGAAATTACATTATGTACCCAATTTTTTTTTAAACAGGGACTGCAGGAGCAGACATATTTCACTCTTGGATACCACTTTTAAAATGTGTGGACGCATTATATTAAAGCATGTTTCATAATGGATCTCCATCCAGCGGGTTCTTTCAGATGTTCAATACAGCTTTAGTCTAGGCTTGGGAACTCATGATCAGGCACTCAACCTGTATTTGGTGGGGGCTCAGTCTTTATTAAGGGCAAGCACATTTATTTGACTTTCTTGGACCTAAGCACCGCCTTTGATAAGGTTAATAGAGCTAAACTATGTTGGGTGCTTGGCTCCATGGGTTGTCCATCCAAGTTATTAAGAATTCAGCACATGATCCACCAGGGAACCAAGGCATATGTACGCTTTAGTGAGCAGGCACAGTGCACTAGCTACTTTGATGTATTGAAAGGAGTTTGCCGGGGCTGTGTACTGGCCCCAGTCTTATTTAATCGGTACACTAACAGTCTGTACAAAGCTCTTGTGGACTGGATGCAGACTATCCTAGGATCGGCAAGAAAGCGTTTCCACTTTTAGCATATGCCAATGACACAGTTATTGTAGCTCAGATTCCCAATGCTCTCCAAAAACTCATTAATGTTTACACAGAACTTATGACTAACTTAGATTTAAATATAAATACAAGTAAATCGGCTGTCTTGCATGTTTTTGAGGTAGATCCAAAAACATGAATAATAACATGAAAACTATGCTTAGCAATGGCTCGCTCATTAATTCCCAGACTAACAAACTGTGACTACTTGGGTATGTGTTTTTGTGAAAATTGGAGGGGACTGGCACACATACATAAGCATAGTAGTAAAATCAGTCAGGCATTGGGGCGTATACCGTTTTATGAAAATGTGTCAAGGGTAACCATTGAGAATGATCATGGAGGTATACCACGCACAGACAAAGGCAGTAGCCAATGACGGGGATTCCCTTTGGGGATTCGAACATTTAGCTGTAATTGAGGTAATTGAGAACACATTTCTCAAGAAATGATTGGGTCTTCCATGCTCGGCTGGGAACTTTGTAGTACATGCAGAGCTCATGCAAACCACATTGGAGATGACTGGTATGAAGCCCCTTTTATGCCCTTGCTTGGTCTATGGTCAAACCCTAGAGCTTTAGACATTAATTCATGGATTATTTGCGCAGAAAAAAACGGGATTTGTGCATCATTCTGCCCGCAAATCCTTGTTTAACAAATGGGGATTTGCGGGCAGAATGGCGCACAAATCCTGTTTTTTTTGGCGCAAATAATCCATGAATTACCCCCTTAGTATTTCAGGACATTATCAGAGCGTTGAAGCTCTGTGTTTCCTGGAGTAGAATACCATTGTTGAACTTCATTGGTGAGTGTACAAAACAGGTGAATGCCCCCACACTTTTGTGTAGTGTGAACTTGATAACATCGGAAGAGTGCAACACCTATAAAATGGGTTTCTGTTATATAAGAAAAGTCAATAGGACTCTCGCTTTAGTCAGCAGGAAACATGCAATCATAACACACCTAGAAACACTTGTATGCACAAGGCGCATTATACATGCCATATCATATCATATCATATCATATCATAACGAGGACAGATTTAATCCAGTCTTATCTGATATACAGTAATAGTCCAGTAGATCATTGGGTCTTGACCAAAGCACGCTTTATTTGCTGATTCTGCAAGCAAATACTATGACTTGGCAGGGCCACATGCCAAACTCAGTTTGTCCGTGCTCTGTTGATGCCGTTGAGGATCTATTGCATTTTGTATTATTCTGCTCATGCTATAACGAGATTAGAAAGCAGACAATTACGCCATTGCTGAAGCAAGCAAAATGTATTTGTCGGCAAACCCTTACATTTTTATTACAGGCTCAACCATGTTTTGTTGCTTGGTGCTTCCGCGTGTATTTGAGCCCTTTTATTAGGTCTTAAACAAATTGCTATTAGGTTTCATGTCATGTTCCATGTTGATATTGGTAATGATTGCATTGATTGTATTTATTTTGTTTTATCAACAAATATGTAATGTTATGTTTTATACTTGTTCATTTGCATTTTATGTGTGTTATGTCTTGGTTTATCAATATTAACTGAATAAACTTTGATTGATTAATTGATTGATTGATTGATTGAGAAAAGATAATGTGTATTCTCTGAAAAAGAAACAAAGAGGACATTATTTATTTGTACAAATATTGTAAACTTGCTTTTTAAAATGTTACAGTGCTCATTCCTACTGATCAATTCCAGTGTTTATTGTAGTCATAAATTACATGTTTCTCTTTGCTTACTAAGGAAAAAACACAATAGCAAAACCTAGAATAATGATATATGTTGTTTACTATTGTATTGTAAAAAATCCCCCTGCAATAAAGTGGAAGGGGAGAAACAGCAGCCGCGAGGGTTCCTGCCGGGTTGGCATATAATAAAAAAGCATTTTGAGAACATATGAACCTTGAAGTATGCACAGATGATTCAAGTAACTTTAAGTATTTATTCTTCTTAAGTGTACTTCAATAAATGCCCAATCAGTTTCTTGGAGCTCCTTCCTCTTCAACCACCTTCTCTTCTCTCCTCTCCATATTGCATACATTCCTTTAAGCTTCCACATTCCGTGTGTCTGTTTTCATTCCACATTCCTCCATTTACAACCTATTACACAGCCATAAACAACATAATCCTTGAATTGATCATGTCTTCACAGTACTCTAACAGATTTCCACATTGAGGCTTCCCATCTTTCTTCCTTTGTTTCAGGCTTCAACACTTCACTTCTTCTACATTCTTTCCCAACTCTAATGATCCTATTCATATTCCATGTCTTACCACCCTCTACTGGAACCTCTTCACGAAGCATATGACAAATCCTTTGAGGCAGTGACCACCTCATAAGGCCCCTTCACAATGCAAATGCTAACTTCAATCTCACATGATTGCCTTCCCTTAAGACCCTTTCCTTCACTGCTATACTTACATTGCGTCTCTCTTTGTTGTACTGCTGTGTCTCTTAAAAGTGCACCCTGGCTCTCTCCACATCAACCCAGATCCATTTTGCCCTGCCTAACCACAGTGGACACATTTTACTATTGGGTTTCCCCCCTCTACTCATCTCAAATGGAGATAACCCTGCAGTGATATGGGCAGAGAACCTACAAGCTGTTATTCTGTCCATAACTACTTTTTCCCAATCTTTGCTATTACACCCGACCCATCTGATGCATTTCCTTATTACCTTATTAAACCTTTCTGTAACTGCATTGGTTTGAGGATTGTTTGTTTGTTTGTTTGTTTTATTATTTATAATGTGCAACATACTCAAGGGTAACAGGGTGCAGCGGTTACAAGCATATGCAAAGCTTAGTTACCACAGAAGGTATAAAATCAACATACAATTATTAATTCCTTAAGGGTATATACAGAAGGTGCAAATTTACAGGTTGAGGGACTAGGAAAGGTATATACAGATGAAACAGACATATTACATCAACAATGAATGCCAAGTTTGGTTGTTAGTAGGGTATACAGGCAATAGGTGGGTCAGTTGTAGTTGTCGCGATGTGTTAGGTTAGGGGAGCGGGGAGGATGTACTCCATAAGCAAAGGGTATGTCGGCAGTGGGTCCTAGCTGTTTGCTAAGCAGGAGTTATCATTTAGTGATCAATTGTATTTCAGCCACATAACGATATTCGATCTGAAGTTTTGGTAGGATTGGTCAATTCTCAGTGTGGGAGATAGGGAATTCCACAATTTGGCTGCTTTCACAGGGAAGCTGTTGCCTCCAATTGTGGATCATTTGAAGCTAGGAATGGATACAAGGTCTCTATAAGCTATTCTAGGTGTTCTCAAGGAGATCTGTTTGTGGAATCTTTCGGCCAAGTAAATAGGAGCAGCATTGTTGAGAGATTTGTGGGTTAGCAACAACGTTTTTAGAAGGATTTTGTCATTGGTTGGGAGCCAATTGTTCTGTCGGCTACTCTCAGAGATGTGGTCTCTTCTAGAGATGCCTAAGACTGCTCAGAGGGCATTGTTTTGTAGTATTTGGATTTTTCTGATAGCGGCTTTAGTTGATCCTAGATAGAGGGCATTGCAGTAATCAAGGCGAGACAGGATGAGGGCTCAGGCCAGGATGATGCAGCTGGTGTCAGGGAGAAATGGCTTGCCTGAGCGAATAAGTTTGCACGTGTAAGCCGTGGAGGAGGCTAAGGAGCTGACCTGTTTAGTAAATGACAAGTTTGAGTCAAGATAAAAACCTAGTATTTTTACCTCTTGTTCTACTTTGATACTATTTCCATCGATTGTGAATGAGGAATAGTCAGATCCTAGTTTTTTTAAGTTGGAGGGGGTGCCCAGGATGCTGAGTTCGGTTTTATCATCATTCAGGCATAGTTTATGTGTGGCCATGCCTGGATGATGATGTACACTTTATTCACCAAGGCCAAATCCTTTTTTTTTCATAATCTCCTGAAAGCGGGAGGAGGATCTGGCTATCATCTGCATAGTTAGTGTAGGTGATACCGAGATGGTCCAGATCATCGAAAAGGGGCTTGGTACAAATGTTGTACAATGTTGGCGAGACGCAAGAACCCTGAGGCACACCACAGGTAATAGGTATAGGGTCGGCTGCTGCTATGGGTGAGAAGACCCTCATTGTTCTACCTTTTAAGAAGGATCTAGTCCAGGTGATAACGTTGTTGGAGAAGTGTGCTGCTGTGTTAAGATGGTTGCATAGAATAGTGTGATCGACCAGGTCAAACCCAGCAGAGAGATCTAGTAGGAGGAGTAGGGCTGATTTGCCATTGTCCCTAAGCTCATCAACTGGAGTCTTAAGATCAATAAGGGTTGTATCAATTCCGTGTTGAGGACGGAAGCCTGATTGTCTGGCACCAAGTAAGTGGTGTAGTTCCAGGTGCTTTTGTACTTGTACATAGGCTACCTTATCCAGAATTTTTAAGAGGAAGGGTACTGTCGTGATAGGCCTGTAATTAGTAGGTGTAGATGGGTCAAGAGTTGTTTTTATTAAGAGTGGGAGTACCCGGGATTGTTTAAGGTTAGTAGGGATCGTACCAGTAGAAAAGGATGCATTGATGAGCTTTGTTATGAAAGATGATAGGGCTGGGCGCATCCCTAATGAGCTGCGTGGGGCAGAGATCGCCCTGACAATTGGAGGGTTTAAGGGACAGAATGATTCTTTCCACTTCAGGAATAGAGACGTTGGTGAAATTGAATCGGGTGGATTCATCAACATTAGTATTCACAGTTGTCTTGGATGGGGGAAAGCCATTTAGGGAAGCTCTTTTACTGGAGATTTTGTTTTGTAAGCTGGATATTTTATTGGCTAGAGCGTGTTGAATCTCTGAGCACCATTTTTTATCTTTAGTGCAAGTGTCCGGTGGTGCTATAGGGGTTTCTATTTCTTTGAGAATAGTGAAGAGGTCATTCATATTAGACTTGGCTTTGGATATGCGTGTGTCGAAGGATATTCGTTTACCTAGACATATTTCTTTTTTGTACAGGGAGGATAGTTTAGTAAGTGTAACTTTGTTTGCTACTGATGGTAGTTTTTTCCAGGTGGCCTCGCAGTTTCTTTTTTGTTGCCTTAGGTTTTTTAGGAAGGGGGTAAACCATTTGTTCAGGTGGGTTTTAGGCTTACTAGGTCTAAGTTTGAGGGGGGCGATCAGGTCCAGGGAGGTGGTCATGATTTTGTTGTATTCCTTGACCAGGCTCTCCGGATCTGTATTGTCTGGGAGCTGGTTGAGAGTAAGAAGTAGGGCCAGGATAAGCCTATCTACAGTAATACTCTTTTTGTTTCTAGTTAGTATGGGTGGAGCCCTGGTGACGGTTGGAGGTGGGGGTCCATTAGAAGAGAGTATGAATGACACAAGGTGGTGGTCAGTCCAAGCTAGGGGTGAGATGGCGAGGATATTGGCTTGACAGTTATGGTCTGCCACCCAGTCAAATATTCTACCTTTGTTGTGAGTAGGTGTTTTACTTCTTTGGGTGAAACCAAGTCCGGAGAGGACGTTAGCTGTGGATAGGGCAAGCTGGTCTGATGGGTCGTTAAAGCCCATATTGAGGTCTCCCAGTACAAGTACTTGTGTAGAGCTTTTGAGATTGCTAAACAGGATGGTGTTAATATTGTCCTCAAATGTCCCAGGAGGGCCAGGGGGGTGATACATCAGATGGATATTAAGGGTTTGGTCATTGGTGAGTGGTACTTTAACTGATAAAAGTTCACATAAGTGGATGTCAATAGGAGTGGCTAATCTCATAGAGAGGTTACATTTTTGAATGATAGCGATGCCTCCTCCTCTGGATTTTAGTCTATCTTGTCTCAGTATAGAGTAGCCATCCGGGACTTCTAACATGAGCATAGGACCTGCAGCAGGGTGCAGCCATGTCTCAGTGATGGCAAGGAAATCTAAGTCCTCACTTTGGATCAGGTCGGTGATTTCTGTAGCATGTGCTACTAGAGATCTGGAGTTAATTAGAGCTCCGTTAATCTGAGGGCTTGTGGCAGTTGTAGTTTTCAGTTGGGGGGCTTGCAAAGGTTTGGGTTTGCCATACTTGGATATATCGTTTATTGACCTAGGGCCAAGGTTGCGAGCTAAATTCAAACTAGTATTCGTTCGGCTAGGCAAGGTTGGCGGAGTCCTTATTCCTGTTATGGTAGGGATAGAGCTGATAGGTGGCTCATATAATTTGGCTAACCTAGCTCTGAGGCGTAGGTTCCTAGCCGCGGTTGGGCAGGGATTGCTTGGTAAGGGATTTTTAGGGTCTTTTGTGTCTATAAATAGACTCGTAGTAGTATTGTACAGGTTAGTGATGGGCATCAGGGTGGGCTAGTATAAGGTGGTGCTGCACTTTCTAAAGAATTTGTAATTGAGGTAAGCGGTGTCAGGAATTGAAGTGCAGGTTAGGGTGTCAGATGGTACGTTTGAAAGTTAGAATAGGGCCACAATGTGAAGGCTTACGTCAACAGTTAGTTCTAAATCAGGGTCAATATAAGGCGCTAGCTGCATTCTGTAAGGCAAGCTGAAGCATTGGTAGGCAGTCAACAAAAGGCACTAGCCACGTTTTGAAGATCAAATAGGGCAATGGCATACAGGCAATAAAGGAGGCCCTAGCCATGTTCTGTGCAGCAAATTGATCTGGTAGGCACTTAACAAGGGCACTAGCCACGTTTGCAAATCGAATGGGGCAGTAGCATACAGGCAATCAAAGGAGGCACTAGCCGCGTTCTGTGCATCAAATTGAGCAGGTAGACAGTCAACAAAGGCACTACCCACGTTTGCAAATCAAAATGGGGCAATAGCATGCAGGCAATCACTATGAGGCACTAGCCACGTTTTGAGGCATTTGCAAGTAGACAGTCAACAAAGGCACCAGCCACGTTTGCAAATCAAATGTGGCAGCAGCATACAGGCAATCAAAGGAGGCACTAACCACGTTCTGTGCAGCAAATTTAGCAGGTAGACAGTCGACAAAGGCACTAGCCACGTTTGCAAATCAAATAGGGAAGTAGCATGCAGGCAATCAATGGGAGGAAGCATTAGCTACGTTCTTAGAGCTAGTTAAGTAAATGCCACCAATCATGTTTACAAGATTACAAGGTAAGTTGAGGGCAATGGCAAGGTCAGAGGGAGTTTGTAGTATGTGATCGCAGCAGTTAAGTAGAAACAGCAATCAGTGCAGTGGCTGGGACCTAGTCGCGGCGCTGCTGTGGTCCTGCTTGCGGCGGCTGTACAATTGGCACGTAAGTCTCCAGGGGGACTCGTAGCTCGTGATGCTTTGAGTAAGGGTTCTCAGAACCACATCTTAGAGTGTGGTCTGTCGATCGGTTGGGTATGAGTAAGAGGCTAGGGGGAACCCAATAAGAAGGATAGGACGTCAAATAGGGTGAGTGGGAGGCGAGCAGGGCCAGTGGGGCAGCCCTCAGGCTGACATACGGTGGGAGGCAAGATATGAGAAACAGTTATGTATGGTTGGCGGTAAGGATACCAGGCTAAGAGGGGGCAGTAGGGACCTCACCTTGCTGATGCCGGTGCTGGTGCGCAGATATGGGCAGAGCGCCAGAGCACGTCCAAGCTCGGTCAGGCTCAGTCAGGTGGAACCTTTTACGGTTGCCTTCATCGGGGGCTGGCTTATGCCTGCCGGTGCTCTCCGATAGGCTATCAGGCCAGGGGCAGCCAATCAGGCGGCGGTTAGGCTTCAGAGGGCTGCAGAGTGGTTTGATTCAGGGAGAAATGCGGCCGTGGCCATCTGGGAAAGGCAAAGACCTCATATTTTTGCAAATTTGATTTTCAGTGCTGTGCACTTCGTTTCCTAGCCCAGGAAGCACAAGGGGCTAGGAATGTGTAGAAAGGCAGCACAATGTAGCAGTCTTATTTATGAGATAAAAATTACGATTTTTCGAAATGGTGCTAGGGCAGTGCCTAATACCAATGGTAGAACCTCCAGGCCTACCTTTGGGCAACCAGTACTTCGAGCTGCATGGGGCTGCTCCAGCAGCTGGGTGGGAGAGGGAGCTCCTGCTCCAACCTCTACAGGAAGAATTATCATCCAGGCTCAGTCAGGTGGAGCCTTTTTCGGTTGCCTTCGTTGGGTTGAAAATAGATGTCATTTATGTACAATGCCTTTCTCATGAAGAAACAACCACATCTCCCTTGACTTAAATTGTATCCCATTGTCAGTAAGAATTTCTGAGGGATATCCTTCACAATTAAATAACTCTTCAATGAACTTAATAACTTCCTTTTTGTTTATATATTTTGTAGTCTTCACTTCAACCCGCTTGGACAAAGTGTCTATCAACACTGTGCAGAAGAAAGGTACACCCTTACTACCAATTGGTCTAACAATGTCCATGGCAACTCTCTCTCATGGCATTTAGTGAGTAGACATTTGCGTAATGGGACTCTCTCTTCTCTCTTATCTTGAGACCCTTCTTACTCAACTCACATGAGATACAATTGCTCACTACCTTTTCAATCTCCAGATCACACCCAGGCCACCAGTTTTCAGCCCAGACTCTTTCCTTAGCCTAGGTGATTTCTTGGTGATCTTATTGGGCCACTTGTATAATCGTTTGCCTCACCCCATTTGAAGGTATTATTCTGTCACCTCTCAAAATACACTCCCTTTCTACATGTACATCATCCCTAAAAGACCCTAGCACACTAAAACCTGTCCCTTCCATACTCTTCTTTGATAAGGAACACTTCTTTAACTAATTATTTCTCACTCGCTTCAACTCCTCATCCATTTCCACACAAGATACCCATTCATCTTTCAAAACCATTGTCTGTTCAATGTTTAGTATACAATCTTCTTCTGCTTCTTGTCTTTCATATGGTGCACTTTCATACGTTTGCACTACAAACGGGATAGGCACTGCACGGTCACATTCCTTTTTCCTAAAACATTTCTACATCACAATTATATTCCTGGAGATTTATCACTCATCATCATCATCTTATCCCCAAAGAAACTCTGTCCAAACCTTTCATTTGAAGTGTTTCTTTAAGGGTCTTATGATCAGAGTGGACTGTCAATTTCAATCCCCATTGGAAAGTCCTGAACCTGTCTACGGACCATTTTATCTCCAGGAGTTCCTTCTCAATGGACGAACAGTTTAATTCTGCATTCTTGAGTAATCTAGAAGCAAATGTGATGATGTATTTATTCTTTATCATTCTTCACTTGCATTATAACTGCACTCATCCCTGTATTATTGTCATCCGTGGATATGATAGTTTGTCTCCCCATCACAACATTATTAAGGGACATTGTTTGAATAAGTCCATCCTTAATTTTAATGAATTATTTTGAAAATTCTGCATCCATTCATACCTGGCCTTGTCCTTCAGGAGTAACCTCATGTTCACTGACGCAACTGCAAAATTTGGAATGAGCTTAGAATAGTATTCAGCCATCCTCCAAAAGGAGCATAGTTCATCCTAATTCTTGGTTTCTGGTGTCATGTTGAAGTTGCTAAATAACTCCTGTTTCGGAGTGACATCTTCAGCAGGAATTGTGTGTCCCAAGTAATCTATTTTATTGTGATTAAAATTCCAGTAAGACCTCTTTCTTTTAATGCCTTCATCACTCTGCTCATCCTTTTGTCATGACTGTGTTGATCATTACCAAATACCAATATACCATCCTTAAGGTATATTACCCCAGGTTCATCTTTAAAAATCTCATGCATAATTCTGTGGAATACTGATGCGACAGAGATCAAAACAAACTGCGTACAAACTAATGGAATAAGACCCACAGAAGTGACAAAGGTTGTTAGTGTTTCGGACATTGGGTGAGGTTTTATCTGGTGATATGCATAGGTGAGGTCCAATGAGTAGTATACCTTAGTGTCTCCAAGCATTGACAGAATTTCCACAATATTAGATAAAGGATGACGGTCGGGAACCACACATTTATTTATGGAACGAAGATCCACCCAGCACCTTAGTTTCCTATTTGACCTGGCTACTTTAATGAGGATAGATAAACATTCAGATGTTTCAATTCGCTCAATAATTCTTTCAACTTATAGTTTCATCAATTCTTCTTTTACTTTACCTCTAATGGACATTGGAATATTCCTAACTTTATGTACTACTGGTTTGGAACCTGTGCGTAACATAATTTGATGCACAAATCTTCTCAAGAAACCTATTTTAATAAACAAGTCCTTTATCTCAGTGTCATCACAATACATTATTGTCTCTTTTGCATTGGATTTGAGCATGGTCACCACTTTTTCTGTTGAAGCTAGCTCAATAAAGTGGTTGCTCCTTTTACCATGACGTATACCATCCCAGTGGCAATTTTTCCCTTAAATTCGAACTCAGCCAAAACTATGCTATTGTTCCCCTTCCTTTTACAAGGACAAGATCGACTATTCGCCAAATATCCGAGAGAGTCACATCTGGAACAACTCCTTTGAGTCATTGTTGTTTCTCAAAAATTAGTTGGTTTGCTTATTGCACCCTGGTTTTTGACCATTTTCACTTTTGACTGTGTACTTGAAATTTCAGATATGGATCTACATTTCTTTTCTCTTTCCTTCTGCTTGTAGTCATTTCTCTTCCAAAGTTTGAACGCATTTATTTGTATGTTCAACTGCTTTTTCCTCAAGAGGGGGATTGCATTAAGCCCATAGTTGTTCTCTAATATGTCCGTCTCTACACTTGTGCATGATCTAATCTTTGAGCATCTGATCTGTTTAATGTCCAAACCTGTAAATTCTTGCAAGAAGCAATATATTGGTAAACTGATTTCTCTTCCCTCTGTGTTCTCTTTTCACTTTTGTATCATTCCAGAATGACACAGAGGACCGTATTTACAAAACATGTTTTCAATGTGACTTTCCCATGTTAACATTTTTGTAAATCAGGCCCTTAGTTTGGTTTTTTAGTGCTTGTCCATCTTTGCTAAGCACTTCTCACATTCATTCATGTCTTCTGACTTATCAGCAGTGAGATTGGGTAGGTTATAGAACTTGTCTTAACCAGCCGTACCTCAACAATGTATTAAAAAGCACTTCTTCCACTCTATCCCATAACTTCCTCTGCATACATCAGCAGCGTAATGCTCAAATGATTTATTCCAGCGCTTCCAAGTAACTAGAGGTTCTCCAGGGGAAGGAAGTAAAGTCATTGAGGGAGATATGTTTTGAAGCATGGTGGCTACTGAACTAAGGACAACGCTTGTGTTTACTTATCCTTCTATGCTGAGAATTATTTCCTTTTAATTCTTTGTAAACCTGTATCAGAGATGATTTTTAATTTCATATGTTTATTGGCCCCACCTCCTGACTGTCTCCTCTTAACTTTTTCCTTAGGTCTGTTTATAATATTCTCTATCTGTGCTGCTTTTCACACTATTTCTCTGTACTCTGCACCAGAACAGCGTCGCTACCTCTGCTTTTGTTGCAGGCTTCAACAATCCTTCCTCTCTTTCGTTCCCGAGCATTGCCAGGGAGCAGGCCATAACATGCATCTCTTGGCAAGTAAATTGGAAGACTATTATCAATATAGCAGGCCATGACAAACAGATCTGCCTTTCATTGCTGTTTCTGCCCAGGCAATGGGCCGAACCTTGACGTCAAGTCACATGCAATTTGGGAGTTGTTTTCCTCCTGTACTCTCTAATGGTTTTGGGTGCCGGAGTGGCATTCTTTTATGCAATAGCATGCATGCGGCTCACCTTGCGGACAGGGAGGATGGTCTATAATTAATCCATCACCCTAATTCTTCTCAAATGCCATTGCTGATAGAGATGTAGAGGTGACTGCGCTGTTAATGTTAATGTTAATGTTAATGTTAAATATCTTTTCTAGGGCGCAACTCACTGTTGGCCTCAGTGCGCAGCATGTAAGACAAGAAACAGGAAGTCTAGAAAACCAAAAGGAGACAGTAAGAAGCTTAGTCATTGTAATTAAAGAGATGAGTTTTCAGAGATCTCTTAAATGAGGAAATTTCAGGGCAAGGACAAAGATCAGCAGGCATCATGTTCCACATGCGAGGTGCAATAGAATCAAAGCAGGTGCCGCCAAATCGAGCCAGTCTACAGTGAGGCTGCTCGAGTCTATTTGAATTGTTAGTTCGGAGAGGACCGGAGATACAGTCTGGGTTCAGAAGGTCCACAATGGGATTGGATGGCAGAGCTTTTGGGACATAAGGAATACAATGAAGAGAGCCCAAATTCCACAATTGTGGAGTCCTATCTTGTTTTTGGGACTTAAGGTTACACAAGACTCGAAAAGATAGGACTTAGTCCTTTATCAACAGTTATCCATTCATCTGAATGCCATTGGTTAATTCAAAAAGTACAAATTTTAATGGAGATAGCAAAATAGTCTAAAATACATGATTAAACCCTCTAAAAAGATACAAGTGTATCGTGTTGACAAAGACAAACATTAAGAACATACAATTCTAAAAGATCTTAGAGATAATGACTTTCTAATCTCTAATTCTTCTATTCTAATTCTATTCAATAATTAGGATTAGATTGTCCCTCCATTGGAATTTTCAATTCACTCAGACAGTTTCCATGTTAGTAGGCGTATACGTGGATAAATTCACTAGAATTGATTTCCGCTCCTCAGGTATCTCTGGTCCCCGTTCCATTGGCCCCGATTGGGCCCTTGGTATAAAAAAGGCTGTGTCCCTTGATTCCTGTTTCCTCTTTTTTGTCTATGATTGGGGTTTCCTCTTCCACGATTTGGTGGATTTTGACCTGGGTTAGTATTATCTGGATCTCTACTTGAATTGCTTGAGCTATATGATGTCGCCCTGAATCTAACTCGTCTGTTGTTTCGTGGTAGTCCTTGTATCTGGGCCATCTGTGTTTTATATCCTTCTTTAGTGTAGGGATATGCCTTTTCATGTGAGTATTTACTCAGATCTTTTTTTAATCTTTGAATTCTTTCTAATGTGTTAGTTTGTTTGAAGTCTTTCATTTCTTTCTCTATCTCTTCCAGTCTCTTTTTGACTACGTCTAGTGCAATTAGTTTTTTAATGTCATCTTCCAGTTTTTTTAGGTCGATTTCTATTTTGCTAGATGTTTCTTTGGCTGTATCTATTATTAATATCAGCCAATCTCTCCCACAACGGTTAGCTATGTAGCTCCATTGTAGGATGAATTTGGCGTTGTCTAAGAACAGTTGTGGCTCATTTGGAACCGTTAAGCCTTGTGGTAAGGCTTTGTTCTTTAGGTATTCCAACATTATGGCGCCATGTAATTCTGTCCTTATCAGTCTTTTGCGAAGTTGGATTATTTCATCCCATTCGTCTGATTTATCTGGGATATCGCCCAGTTCACTGTTATTGATGATCGAGATGGCGTTCATGAGTGCCGTTGCATAGTCATCGCTATAGCCTAGCGTTTTGTCTTCCGACATATTAGCTTTTTACTAATGGTACAAGGGAGAGATCACAATACAAAAAATAGAATCCTACTTGAAAAAGAACAGAGATTAATTTTTTTAACTAAAAGTGACAAAATAGGACTCAACGAGTCTATAGATTGGTTAAAAATCTGATCGCCCTAATGTATAATTTATAATCATCGGCACAACCTTCTTTTTGACTGTTAACAGCAGAGCCAGAGAACACAATTGAAGTAGAGGCCCTTTAATGACATAAACACTAAAAAAGGACTACTAGGGAGCTATATATAGACCTCTCAAAATGGCGGCCCAAACATAGATACTAACCAGAACAGGCGCAGGCACCCATGAAGGAGGATCTTACAGAAGGAGCTAAACTCAGCCCATAGAAGACACCAGCCCACAGGGATACCACTCCACCCTGTAGTGGCACCATTGGGAATGACTAGAGACCAAGAAACAGGTAAATCATGATACACACGGTAGCCTGTGCAAAGTATTGAAATACAGAGAAATATGATAGCACTTAGATTTAAACTCAGCATTTGACTTGCATTTTTTAACATCCTTTTAGCATTTTTTTAGCACTTTTCTAGCTTTAAGAATAGCTGGAGAACAGTTCTACTGAAGTCTTTTTTCGAACTGTTTTCAGCAATGGGAAACAGGAATCCATTTAGAACTAACGGATACAACCCGTGTGGTTTATTTCAGAAACCAATTGTAGAAGCCTCTACACAGAAGCTAAAACTGCATTAACACATCCGCAAAACATCGCGGCAAGGAAAAGAACAGAGAGAGTTTTCTGACTAAACTACTGGTAAGCTGACTAAAATGCGACCTTTTTAAGAACCCATGCATAAGGGATAAGCTATTATGATCTCGCCATTATGCTTAAAATACGTTTAAAATATATAGAAACCATAACCAATTACTAAAGAAAGGACACCACTCCTCTCCAAATTAAACAACCTCGCAGAGGAACTGCAATTACCAGAATGCTTTGTGTTTTCTAAGCTGAAGGCTGGAGTAGACTTTCTTGTAAATAAAATAATTTGTTGTTTGCAGATTCGGTAGGAATATCCTTCCTACCAAGAAAATGATGCCCAACATATGTGGACATTTTTTTCGCCTGCTAATCAAGAAAGCCCCCACACTAAGAAGACCAGGTAACCAAATGGACCCTGTAGTCTTTCTTGACACCTCTAAACGTGTCTAAAGAAACATAAATTGATTCTTTTTTAATGTTTCTTTATCAACAGTTATTATCATCTTAAAGAAGAGGCCAGAAGAGTTCATACTTAGCTGAAGCCCATTCTAAACCCCCCTTATTGACCACTCCTGAAGAAAGTCCCAAGACCTACACAGAGGACTGAAACATGTCGAGAATTTTTTGTCAGTCTAATTAGTTAAACTGTCTGAGTGAATTGAAAATTCCAATGAAGGGACAATCTAATCCTAATTATTGAATAGAATTAGAATAGAAGACTTAGAGATTAGAAAGTCATTGGGCCTCATTACGACCCTGGCGGTCCGGAAATAACGGTGGCGGTAAACCCGCCGCCACCGTTGTTTCCGGACCGCCTGATCCCGACCCCTGCAGGCGGGAGGTGATGTTCCTGCCAGGTCTGACCTGGCGGGTTTAACACCTCCCGCATGCAGGCAGACGAGGAAACACCGGCAGCATTACGAGATTCTGCCGGTGTTTCCATGATCCCGATTCCCATTGAGTCCCAGAGGACTCAATGGGAATGGGGATTTACACCATTCCGCCTCCGTGATTCCCGGAAAACCGGGGTTGTAATGCCCCGGTAATTCCGGGAATCACGGAGGCGGAATGGTAATACGAGTCCGGCGGTAACCAGGCGGTTTTACCACCGCGGTTACCGCCGGACTCGTAATGAGGCCCATTATCTCTAAGGTCTTTTAGAATTGTATGTTCTTAATGTTTGTCTTTGTCAACACGATACACTTGTATCTTTTTAGAGGGTTTAATCATGTATTTTAGACTATTTTGCAATCTCCATTAAAATTTGTACTTTTTGAATTAACCAATGGCATTCAGATGAATGGATAACTGTTGATAAAGGACTAAGTCCTATCTTTTCGAGTCTTGAGAGCGTTTGGGACGCCTCATCGCCAACAATTGAAGTATGCACAGAGGATTGAACTAACTTTAAGTATTTATTCTTCCTAAATTTTTCTTCAATAAATGCCCCAGCAGGTCCTTGGAGCTCCTTCCTCTTCCCACCACCTTCTCCTCTTCTCTTCTCTTCTCTTCTCTTCTCTTCTCTTCTCTTCTCTTCTCTTCTCTTCTCTTCTCTTCTCTTCTCCTCTCCTCTCCTCTCCTCTCCTCTCTGTGTTTCATACACTCCCCCAACCTTCCACATTCTTTGTGTCCATTCCCATTCCAAATTCCTCCATTTACCAGTATATTACAAACTGCCAAAGATTCTTAAATTAGACAAAAATGCCTGTAATAAAAGGGTTGTGTGCTAGAATTACTAAGTACATAATGTACATCTGACTTGGTACCTATTACATTTTTCACAACACGCACCCTAATAATAAAGTATTTCTAACAGTGAACAATATAAACTAACTTAGACAGCCACAGAATTTGGCTCCAAGGATAAAAAATCTCTAACAGCTGTCATTTTATTGGGGTCCAGGAAAGGCAGTCTGGAGGTCAGCCTCCTTCTTCCCAAATCTGGGTGATTCATTTTAAAAGGGGAAGGTTTTAGAGGGAAAGTCTGGGTATAAGGGCATCCTTAAATGCGTCTCTTATCTATCTTTCTATCTATCTGTGATAGATTTGAAGTAACGTGTCATGCTTCCTTTTTTTATAGAACGCTTCATATTAGACGTAGAGGACAAACATATTCACAAACATATTAACTTAAACATCCTGTATCCACCTTATATAAGGATTACTCAAGGTGTTGGCTCATTCTTTTCATATTTCAAGTTGGCAGGTACACATGCAGATATTTTAGCATAGCGCCAAAGATGTCCAAAATGTAATGAATAAGAATGAATGCACATTTGGAGTGTAACAGAGTGCCCTGGTGTGCAGTTTTGGGGGGAGACACCAATGATGTCCACATGGACTGGTAAATTGCGAGTCTTTCATCTATCTTTATCGCTCTGAACTCCGCACCTGCCAACATATCCAGCTTGTAGAGTGGAGCATAGCGGAGTGTGACAGAGTGTCTTGGTGTCTGGGTGTTGGGTCCAGCAAAAGGGACTTTGGTGCCAGCTGACGCCCCATTGTGGAAACCTGTCTATTGACGCCACTGGTATTGTGTGGTCATTGCTGCTTTGGAAGCATTCACTGACTTTATTACTGGAAATATGAACGGGCGCTGTACAACTGCCTAAGACCCTCTGTAATTGAAGGATATTGTATATAACAAAGATGATGCCCAAACGCCTAGGTCCTACTGCTGATAATGGTGTTACTGCTGAACAAACAGCTTTGGGAAGACAGCAGTCACGATTGAATCATTCACAATCCCCTGACCCGCTTCAGGATTCAAAGTTGGAGGGGGGAGCTTCATACGGAAGCCAACGGTAAGCTGCCCCTTGCCTCTCTCACTCTAGATAACCTCCTTATGGTCCCCTCCGTCAATGCATGTAAACAAAAGCTGAAGTGTTTGTGTCAATACCTGCATGGCTGTCCAGAAGGGAGGTTGATCCAATCCACACCCTGATTACTCCTTATGTGTCCCAATATATGAAGGCAATTTCAAGCTCTCCAGTTCTTAACGTTCCATTGATGCAAATTCCATCTTGCTCTGTGTACTCTTGACCAGCGGAAAAATAATATGATATGATATGTTATGGGATTTATAACGCGCCTGTACACAAGTGTTTCTAGGTCCGACAAGGCAAGGAGGGGTAAACATAGGAGGACAAAACAACAATCTTACTTTGTCATTCAGATCGTGCAAGTTCTGGGAAGTGGAACAGGAGAAGTGCCAGGAAGGAAGAGGCGGGGGGATTGCAGGTGACTTAAAAGTGCAGCCAGTGAGTAGGTCAGTACAGGTAACTCAAAAGGTGCATCCAAATGGTGGCTCATGAGTGCAGAGTGAAGGGACTGTAGGGTTGCAGATACAGACCATAAGTCCTGGGGGAGCCGGGAGGCAGTGCAAAGTGCAACTGAGCCTGCATCCAAGTTCAGGGGGTAGCAGGGTGACCAGTGCATGGTGCAGTCGGGGCATCAGCAGGGGAGAGGAAGAGGAAAAGTGGAAGTGAAGAAGGAGATCTTGAGTTGCTTCCGGAACCAGAGGTGGTTCTGCTCCAGTTTGAGAAGAGGCAGGGAGGCTGTTCCAGAGGGAGGCCCAGCCGAATATAGAGGTCTGACCCCATCTCTCTGCTTGGAAAAACGACTGACCCACAGAGAGTTGGAGGTGGATGAGCGTAGAGTTCGATATGGGAGATGTTTAGGAAGTGAGACTTGGAGGTAGTGCAGTCCCAGGCCCCAGAAAGCCTTGTGGATGATGCAGTAGGTCTTACACTTGATCCTTGCCGCCACTGGGAGCCAATTAAGAGATTTCAGAGCTGGAGAGATATGATCCCTGGGCTTGAGTCCGAAGACAAGCCTTGCAGTCCTGTTCTGGATAAGATGTAGAGGTTGGAGAGTAGAGGCAGGAAGAATTACAAAGAGGCTGTTGAAGTAGTCCAGCCTAGAGAGGAGCAGAGCTCTGGAGACAGTGAGCTTCTGGCACAAAGTGAGGAAAGGAAGAATATCTCTGAGAAGGTGCAGCTTATAGTTTGACTTCTTTGAGACATCAGATATTTGAGGAGAGAAGGAGCGGGTGGAGTTGAAGATGGCCAGAGAGAGAGGGAACTGGTGTTCCGATGAGGAGGAGCTCAATCTTACTGGTATTAAGGCAGAGATCATTGGCAGCACAATATTCCTGAAATGGGGTCAGACAATCTGGAATTAGAGAGGAGAAGAGGTGGCTGAGGGGAGCCTGAAGGAGAGCTCAATGTCATCTACATAATACCGAAAGGTGGAGCAGAAGGAAGCAATGCAATGGGCAAGAGGGGCCAGGTATTGGTTGAACAGCCAGGAAGAGAGGTTAGACCCCTGGGGAACACCACAAGTATAAAGAGAGATAGAGGAGAGGAAAGACCCCAGTTGAACTTCAGAGGGTCAGTCAGTGAGAAAGGAGGTCAGCCAGGCCATGGCCTGATCAGTGATAACCAGGTTATCATGGAGACGATTGAGCAGGATGAAATGGTTGACCATATAAAAGGCCGAAGAAAGATTGAGGAAAGTGAGGACAGAAGTAGAGCAGTTTCCGCGCTTCTGGCAGCTCTGAAGCCATACCGGTGGTCTTGGAGACAACCAACAGATTCAGTGTGGAGGTTAAGCTGGGAGATGGCCAGGTTTTCCAAGAGTTTGCCCAGGAAAGGAGAGATGGAGATTGGGCGATAGTTAGCCAGAGAGGAAGGATCGGCCGAGTGCTTCTGCAACATCAACATGAACAACATGTAAATGCATTTCCCAGCTGTACGTATCCTGTAACTAAGTACCCCACAGGTAACAGCGTCTCGATGCCTAAGTGCTCTTTGTGTGCTAAACAAATGTAAACATAAATAAACAAATAAACAGCGAGTGCTTAAGGTGGTGAGGGTAAGGTTCCATTGGCAAAGGAGTGATTGCAGAAATCGTCCAAGGCTGGATGAAGGGTGTCAGTGTGATCCTTGATGGTTCAGGATGAGCAGGGAAGAACCTGTTTTGATGAGACTTTCATAGATCAGACTTGTCTAGAAACATTGTCTGGGGTGAACAATGGAAAGGAAGAGAATGGAGGAGGAGAGATGGACATAGGCGTGCCCGGAGTAGAGGAGGAGGAGGAAAACAAAGAGAAAGAGAGACCGCCAGAGGGCCTGCGAGGGAACAGGAGAGGTAGAGACTGCAACAAGATTGGCCAGCTCCTTGCAGATTTTGAAGTGTTCAGCCAAGTTGTTATATGCAGCAGAGATGCAAGCTTGTTGGTGGGTTCTCTTCTTGGTGAGGAGAGAGAGTCTGTATTGCCTTTGGAGCAGGGGGCAGGCCAGTTTTTCATAGGGTGCACTTGATGTCCTCCACTTGCTCTCAGCCGCCCTGCACTTGCGTTTGAGGGTGGGGTGACAAGGTCAGAGTTGAACCAAGAGTTGCACTTGAATTTGGGCTTCAAGCAGATCCTCATGTCAGGGGCAAGTACATCAAGAGTGTTAGAGATAGAAAGATGAAGGTTAGATTGGACAGTGTCAGGGTGTGAGTCAGCCAAAGGTGCAGAAGGAGCAGAGAACGTATTGGCAAGTCCTCAGCTTACACACCATTCATGGATCGGATGACCGAGAAGGTAGGTGGCAGTGCTGGAGTCGGCTTGGCATGAGGAGTAAAGAGAGTGAGATGTGGGTGGAAAGGAGAAAGTGATCACTCCAGGAGAAAGGAGTGGTGAGCGAGTTGTAGAGGGAGAGGTGTGAGAAGATCAGAACATCCAGGGTGTGCCCTGCAGAGTGAGTCTGACCAGAGGGAAGAATAGAGAGGGAGAGAGAGTCACAGAGGTTGCAAAAGAGTCCTGAAGAAGGGCAGGTAATATCCAGGTGGATGTTAAGGTCTCTGAGGCGGCGATGTTGAGAAGTAGAGGCGGGGAGAAAGAAGGCAAGGTAAGCCCACTCTGAGAGGAAGGGGGCAACCTGGCCAGGCAGCCTGTAGATAGTGGCCACAGTGAAAGGCCAGAGAGATAGAGAGCCTGCAGACCAGGCATTCAAAGGAGAAGTAATCCTGCATAGGAATGATAGAAGCAGGGATCCTCTCTGGGAAGATCAAGGCTACACCCCCAATGGGACGGTTGGTTCTGGGTTCAGAGAGGATTGTGTAGCCATCAGAAAGGAGAGTGTCAAAGCTTGTGACAGAGCCGCCTGTGAATCCAAGACTTGGTAAGACCGAGTAGATCCAAATCTCCAGGAGACACCAAATGTCAGCAGAGTGTTTGACAGCTGAGCGGGGGTTGAGAGTAGGAATGTGTAGAAGGTTGCCGCGTTTGAAGGACTTATGTGGAGGGGTACAGTTCAGAGGTATGCCCTGCGGAAGAGTTGCAGGTGCCTGAGGATGGGCAGAGGAGGAAGGAGGAGAAGGCAAGGTAGCCAGGGAGGAGGAGGTGGATTCCAGAAGAGTGGTGGAGAAAGGAGGCAACAGGGTGGCTAGAGAAGCAGCATAGGCTGCCGTTTACGTGGCAGAGGATAAAGGCGGCTGAGGAGACAGAGGGGTGGAGGAGGAAGGTGGCACAGAGTGACCGGAGTAGTATCAGAGGCAGCCATCCAGGTGGTCAAGGTGGCACAGGATGGAGACGGCAGAGGAAACAGAGAGGGGAAATAAGGAACAGCAGGAGAAGAAAGGAAGTTGATAAGGCGCAGGAAGTGTCTATCAAAAAGGAGGAGGTGGGCTTGAGGGCCTTGGACCAAAACAGTGCCATTTAGGTAAACATTAATGATGGTCTTGGAGGAGTGGAACAGGGCCAGTAGGGCCTCCAACCAAGTGCCACTATTAATGGGCGAAGAAGAAAAAGGAGCGAGAACAGAGAACATATGGGGGTCGAAGAGGATGTCGGTAAGGGTCTGTCTGGAGGAAGCACTGGTATATGAATCAGCAATAGGAAGTCCTGGGTTGAAGACCAGGATGTCGCTTTTGAGCTTCCTTCTGCCAGACTTAGTGAGCGGGATAGGATAGTTGATTAGCAGTTAGAGAAGATAGGGGAGACAGGGAACACCATAGAGGGAGCAAAGATAGGGGGGTGGAGAAGAGAAAGAGAGGAAGAGCCCAAGCATGGAGGGGAGTAGCAGGCAGACAGGGGGATACACAAATGGCGGATGGATGGAAGGAGGTGGCAAACAGACGACAGAACAACGGACAGAAAATCAGATGCAGTCCATAGACAAGTGAATCACCAAAGTAACCTAGAAGTAAGGAATGAGCACAGTAGAGATGCAGGCAGTACAGTGTAAGCAAAGAATGCTGGAGAAACAAAAATGACAGGAACAGAACAATCACCAAAGGAATCTGAAAGTAAGGAATGAACACAGCAGGAATGCAGGCAATGCAATGTAAGCCAACAACCGTGGAGAACAAAATGTCAAGAACAATACACAAAAGATCAGGAGAGGGAGCTAAGAAGAGGGGAGGAAAAGGCCTGCGGGGATTGCAGGGAGCGCAGCGGCAGAGGGAAGGAGGGGGTTCACACAACCGAGTAGAGAGAGAGCAAACGTGACCTAGAAATGCACTGGGGTGCACGCGGCCAAAGTAAGAGGTAGCGCACAGGGCCTAGTGCTGCAAGGGAGCACATACAGCCTAAGTTGTGGGGCCTAGGTTTCAAGGAAGTGAACGCAACCTGAAGTAAGAGGGGTATAGAGTTGAGTGGGAGTGCACGCATCCTAAGTTGTGAGCGAGTGAACGAAACCTAAATTAAGAGGGGGCGCACACGGCCTAAAGTTGCGTGGGAGCGCACACAGCCTAAGTTTGCAAGGAAGTGAACGCAACCTAAAGAGAGGGGGAGCAAGTAAGCAGGGGTGTGGGTGGCAGTGTGAGAACAGGACACGGGGGAAAACAACACATGTGCAAGAGTGACAAGGGGCACAGGTCAGGGGGGTTGCATGGAGTGTAGCAAGCTAATTCTCCCCACACCTTCTAAGCATGGCGGCCGCACATAGGAGTGTAAGGTTGTCCACACTCTCTGTCTAGGCCGCAACTCGACCGCTGCCAAACACCTGCGTCACTCAGCACTGCAGCCAAGAAAGTGTGGACATAGCGAGGTGTGCTACATATAGTTGGCAGCGTCACCTGTGCAACTGTGTCGCTCAAACTCACAGCCTTGTCATGCGAGTGCTTTGCTGCAGAGGGTCCGTTCCTTGGTTCTTATAAGGCAAGGAAACATGGATGTAGTGAAGAGTGCTACGTATAGTCGGGCAGCATGTCCTGCGCACCTGTGTTGCTCAACACTGGGGCCTTGTCCTGCAAGGGCTTTTCTGCAGATGGTCCATACCTCGGTTCTGATAGGCTCAGAAGCATGGACCTAGAGATGTGTGCTACATAGCTACATATAGTCAGGCAGCATCTGCTCTACCCCTGTGTTGCTCAACACCATGGCCTTGTCCTGCGAGGGCTTTGGCTTGGTTCTTATAAGTCACATAAGCGTCGACGGAACGTAGCTGCTATGTATACTCGGTCAACATATCCTGTGCACCTGCGTCACTCAACACTGCTGCCTTGTCCTGTGAGGGCTTTGCTGCAGCCATCCATACCTCGATTCTCATAGCACGGAAGTGTGAACGCAGCAAAGCGTGTTATGTAAAGTCAGCAGCATCTTCTGCGCAACTGTGTTGCTGAACACCGTGGCCTTTTCCTGCAAGGGCTTTGCCGCAGAGGGGCCTTACCTCAGTTCCTAAAGGCACGGAAGCGTGGAACTAGCGAAGCATGCTGCTTATAGTCAGGCAGTGTCGCTTGTGCACATGCATCACTGAACACCATGGCCTTGTCCTGCGAGGGCTTTGCTGCAGAGGGTCCATACCTTGGTTCTTATAGACACGGAAGCGTGGATGTAGCGAAGCATGCCACGTATAGTCAGGCAGCATCTCTGCACAGCGGCGTAATTTAACACTGAGGCCTTGTCCTGCTAGGACTTTTCCACCGAGGGTCCATACCTCAGTTCTTATAAGCAGGGAAGCGTGGATGTAGCAAAAGTGTGCTACATATAGTAGGCAGAGTCTCCTGCACACCTGCATCGCTCAACACTCCGGCCTTGTCCTGTGAGGGCTTTACTGCAGAGGGTCTGTACCTCGGTTCTTATAGGCATGGAAGCGTGGACATAGCGAAGCAGGCTATGTATAGTTGGGCAGCATCTCCTGGGCACCTGCATCGCTCAACATGTTCTGCAATGGATGTGGTTGATCTTCCGCACATAAAGATGTTGATGGAGAAGTCTCCATCTGAAGCTAGCGTCACTAGCCTAGGCAACATATCCAAACAACCCCCTATACATTCTTTACTAGAATTATTATATAGGTTGGACAAGTCTATTGTGGCTTGAGTCTCAATAGAGGAACACACTTACCAGATGCAAGATCTTGTGGATAGTAACTCTTCAGCAGCCATGTTCTCCATCCTTGACAATTTGCTAACTCAACTGTTGATCAAAAGCGATGCCACTGCTGCTAAATTAGAAGTGCTAAACAGTCATTTTGATAAGTGAGCACAACCACTTAATGAACTTTTGCAGGCTTCATACCCTTTGGCTGGAGGCATGGACATTATTAGTAAGAAAGGTAATACCATCTCTATATTATTACTTTCGGAGTCGCAAATGCACAACGAGCAGCAAGTTGGCACGCCTCGAAATGAAACTAAGGTGGCTACCATCCCTGATTCCATCAGCTGATACCAACAGAAGAAAAAGAGGCCAGTGAGACATGCGGTTATGTATGAGGATTTTTCAGGAAAAAAGGAAAATAAACAAGGTATTAAAAGGCAGGTCTGCACATTGTCATAATTGGAACACCTCTCTTGCAGGCAGTCCTGCAGGGGTGGCACACAATATAAGCACCTACAAGCCTACATTGCACTCAAGCTGTGAAATGGTAATTTCTATGGAGATCGAGAGCAAGGAGGAAAAAGATCTTGGTGGAGCCAAAGACCTGAGTAGTGAATTCAAGATCCAAAATAAATGCTCATTGGGAAAAAACATTACCAAGGGCACATCTCAACAGGTGACATGCCAAGGGATGGAAAGGACCATTCCCATATACAACAACACCATGGTGATTGATACTGCATTGGCCCACAATTTTGAGGGCCAACCCATATTCAATGTTGCTCTGGTTCAAAAAGAAGATATTCGCCACACTAATAGTGCTTTGACATCGGTGGCTGTGGGCCGTAATTATTGCAATATTTTTGCTGGGAGCTCTGCTAATGCACCTTATACCACAGCTCATACTGTCAAAGTCTTACAGGTGCAAGGTTTAAGCTGCGAGGACCATAACCTTCATCTTAATCTCTCTCACTACTTGGATTGCTTATATGCAGTAGTCCCCCTGCCCCATGTTAACATCAACAATAACGGGCATTTATGAGACTGTTTCCCAAGTTACGTCCTTTATCCCCTTTTCTTCTGAAGACATCTACAATTATATCCTAAAATATTGTGATCCAATGTATAAACTGGGATATGAATGCTCTATGATTGAACTGGCCAACTTCAATGGGCACAAATACCTGGCTCCTGGAGTGGGGGGGGGGGCAGTAATGTGACAACAGAGCTTAGAAGAGAAGCCAAAGGCATTCAATACTCTGGAATCCACAACTCTACCATATCCCTGGAGCAGATGATAGGCAAGCCTACTGTGGATCATGCATTATGGCAGCGGACTCTGGGAGACAAGCTACTTTGGGAATTGCTGGTGAATCTGGCCGAGTCAACGGGGGCTCCTTAACCCTTAACCCCAACCGTTGGTTCCAACTTACCGTTTTTCGTCTTTGAGCTGGAATACACAGGGGCATTCTCATTTGTTCCATCCGAATGGTTTTCTAGATTATGTTGATGGGCTTAGCTTTGTTTATTTGTTTGTTTATTATATTTGTATAGTGCACCTGACCCAAGGGTATCTGGGCACTTTGAGGAATAATTACATAAGGGTTGCATATACATGGTACCAGATTGGCAGAGAATGCATAAATACATGGTAACAGATTAGTAGATAATACTTAAATAGGTGACAGTGGTACAGGCGTAAATGTGATTGAATATAGTAAGTTGCATATGTAGGTCAGGTAGTAGGCCTAGATAGATGCATACATCTTACAATCATCCATTGTACATAGTGCATATATCTTGGATGCATTCACGATAGGTTACCGTATGCTAGGGTTGGAAAAAAGGTAGTTACCGGGGAGCAGTAGGAGAACAAGTGGGTAACTACGATAGAGGAAGATCAGTAGGGGGCTGGTGTTAGTTGATTCGTTTTTGCTAAGGACCCAGGCTATAACGCTTCTTCAGGAGATATCAAAAACTTGTAGGGCTCTGATGTTGGAAGGGATGGAGTTCCATAACTGTGCGGCTAGTACTGGGAAGCTAGAGCCACTGGTTCTTATTAGGTTATATCTTGGGACCATCAGACATGAGGTGTCCGTGGATCTAGTGATTCCAGTAGATTGTCTATGGATACATTTTTCTGTAAGGTATGGAGGAGGGGGCTATGTTATTTAGCACTTTAAAGGTAAGACATATTGTTTTGAGTTCGATCTTTATGGAGAGCATTTTTGTGTTGTTTACTTATTGCTGAGATGTGATCATTTCTAGGTATACTGAGGGCCGCTCTGAATGCATTGTTCTGCAGAGTTTGAAGTTTGTTATTACTGATTTGTTAGTGCCTTATCAGTTTACCTGTGTAAGCAGTTGCTGCTGTGGTCATGTTTACTTGTTTGTTGTGATTGGAAGAGGCATCGAAGTAAAAGCCAAGTGTTTTACTGCCTTTCCTAGCATTGTTATGCTTCAGGAAACCTAGTTTATGTACCCCCTTGTGGTGAATGGAATGTTATAACGCGTGAGGTGGAGAAGGGCCTTAGAGGTTGCCCCAAGGGGGGTCTTGCTATGGTGGTAAAGTATTCAATGCATCTTGTCAAGCTTTTTACTTCCTCCAGGAATATTTTAATGGGCAAAGTGTCACTCTATCCGCAATCCATCTCAGCTTTCCCTCGGGAGCTACCACTCATGAAGGGAGTGTTACCATACTGAATTACGAGGGCCCAATCATTCACTGTGGCTATTTCAATGCCATGATACCACTATATGGCACCTCTTTGGAGGGTGAATTCGCTGATATGGGGCATTTTATGTTTAGTGTGGGTACCTCAATAGCACACGGATGGGGATCCAGATGTGCCTGTTTTCTTTCTATGTATGGCTTCATGATGATCAACGGTGCCCGATATTCAGATAATCCACCAAATTTCAGCCATGCAGGTTATGGATGGAGTAGCATTTTGGACTACATTTTTGTTGCCCATCTGCTCTCCGTGGTGGTGGTTATGTGTGTCTGTACCACTGCTTGGAAAGTGATAATTTTCCTATATTGGCGCACCTAGATTTTCAGGTAATGACCCAGGGCCTGAGACTTACTGGGCAATTAAGTATTAACACTGGGATGAACCGCATCTCCTGAAACAAACGGAATTTGGCTACGGCATTGCTGGTTGTGCGAGACATGCTGGATAGTTTTATACATCTTTTGGAGGGGTGTGCCCTGACGGTGTTCTCCCAGTTCAAAAGTGATATGGAAGTCATCCAAGAGTGCTCCCTCACCACTGTTCCCTCTATTGGTAGGGTAGGCTTAGGCTCTAGGAAGTGTCACCTAAATCCTTATGATAAGGAAGTTACTGATAGAAAGACCAACTGAGAGGAGAATTGCGGGCCATTGACAAGTCCAAAGTGCAGCCGCTTGTCCACAGCCAATAGATAAATGTTGCAAAAGAGAATTATTGTAAATGGCTGAGAAAAACATAAGTATGTGAAGGAGTGTCTCAGCTGGTGTGAGATAGTGCAGGTGTCACTTTCCAATGACATCAAAGGTTTTTGGAAGATTTTAACATGGCAAGGATCAGAGACCCAGAGTGATTAATGGTATATCTGAGCTGGGCTCAGTCCAGTACATCCAGCAGATACTTGGAAGCTCACATGTAGCAGCCCTTAGTTGGACAACCCCTCTGACTAACTGGTCTTATGTTTTGGCCCTGATGACATACTTGGTATAATAGAAACTAGTATGTCCTCTTGAGCTCCTGGTCCAGACCGGGTTTGTAGCACAATTAGTCGGATCTGGATGTTTGGTTGCATTCTCTGCACTGTCTTTTTCATTGTATTGAGAAGCTGCAGAATATTCCATCCTCCTGGTGTGACAGTATACTTGTGCCGATATTGAAGAAAGGCAAGCATGCCGATCCAAAGATTTCTCACCTGCTCTCCATGCTGGACGTGCCCACAAAAATCTTTGCATGGGTCCTTCTTAAAGAGCTTGAGGACATGGTAGAAAAATGCAACATCATTCCTTACAAGCAGACACATTTCTGGAAGAATTCCAGCACCAATATTAATGTTCTTGCACTTTCCACCATAATTCAACAAGCGGGAGCAGTAAGGAAACTCCCAGTTTACCTGTCATATATTGATTTTAGTGCCGCGTTTCATACGGTAGAACGTAATAGTTTGTGGGGAAAACTATCCAGGTTTGGTATCTCTCCTGGCCTTCTAAGGATGATTATTTTGTTATATTCCCAGACTAGGCTAAATATTAAATTGGAACAGCAAGGTGGGGCTACCCACTGGCTATCAATGGATAGATGCCTTAAATAGGGATGTAAGATGGCCCCTATGCTGTTTAATCTCTATCTCTTGGATTTGGATGAAGCTTTAAATTCTTCTGTAGCTATTTCCCCTAAGCTGGGGTTGATATCGATTCAATGGTTTGGATACGTGGACAACCTTGTTGTCTTGGATCTCACTCCTGGGTGGCTTACAATCCTTTCTGAATAAACTGAAGAAATATGCTGATGATAATTCCCTTGTGATCAACATTTCCAAAACCAAAATTATGGTTTTTGATACCTGTTGAAGACAGTGAAAAATTGGGAATTGGGTTATAGATATGGATACGATAGAGGTGGTGGTCCCTAGTATTTGTGTATGCACTTAGACTACAAATTGAGTGGAATGACTCATTTTGAACAGATTGGACTAAGGGCTAACGTGACCCTGAGGGGGATTTGCTTTTTGGCCTAGGAGTATGGGGGTTTTCATCTGGCCTTCTGATCCAGCTGTACCAAACTAAATTGGCATCTCTCGTACTATATGGTGCTAATTTTTGGACTCTCTCAATTCTAGAGAAGATGGCTAAATTGGGAAGAATCTTTTATGCTTACCTCAATGTAAAGCAATAGAGATGATGCTATTAAATATGCGATGTGATGCCCATTCAATGTTGGATCTATCTGACATGCCTTACTTCTTTATGGAAGATGACTAATACCCTGGCAGGCTGACTGCTGGCCTTGATATTAAAGGCCTATCAGTCTATTGCCTCTCTGATGCTATCTAGCAACTTGGCAAATATATAGCAGATAGATGGCTAAGATTGGCCTCGAGGAATGTCCTCAGCTTCTCCCTTCAGCATTTTAAGACAATAATGAAAGACATTCTGGTTAATTATAGCCAGTAACAGCCCCTAGTGGATCTTAGCACTAAAAACTCTGCTATAGAGTCGGTGACGTACATTCAGGCAGGGAAAGGAACACCCACATATATACAACAATTTGTGGGTAACTATCTTGTCTGGGATTATCTAAAGTTAAAATGTAATACCACCAGAACAAGGGAAATTGAGGGAGCTTGGTACCAGGTATCAAGAGATAGAAGGGGATGTTGTCTTTGTGGGGAAGGGGAACTGTAAACTGTAAGGCACCTGTTATGTGAATGTGTGTCCATGTCATCTCTAAGGGTGGGTGTGCTACGTTCAGCAGGAATGATGGTAACTCTGCCAAGCATCCTGTTGTGTGAAGGAGTTCATGAATGGATACAATCATGCCTGCATCATCTACCTTACTATTTTCTGGAGAGAAATTGCTATGATTTTTAAAATGTGAGTATAAGGGGAAATGGGAGAAAGCTGATCATGACTTATGAATTGTATGCCTACTATTTTAATTGATGTATACTATTCTGCATTTGGTAGGTTCTTATCTGTATTGGTATTTTTTAACGCGAAAAGCTTAATATGCTAAAACACAAAATATAACACAAATGCAAATTTGTACTAAGTACGCATTGCTCCTGCCAAGATTCTTCCTTGCGAATTAACAGAACATCCCACTATATCCAAGTTCTTTGAAGACAAAGCAAAACTATTTATTTTCAAAGCTGGATACCACCTTTGTTCATAAGGTCTATAACTACTGCATTGTGTCACATTGGCCCATTCTACTTGTCCGCTTTTAAACTAGAAATACCTTTAAGGATTTATTTGAGTCATAGTCACTTTCTTTTTACTACTAAAGCTAAATTAAACACATTTAAAAGGCTGCTTGTACTATACAGTATTACAACTTTTACAAAAGTGTTTCCAAAACCAATAGATCTGACTTTTCTATCACTTTTCTATCACTTTTTGAGACAAGTCCAATCTATGAAAGGCTCGTCAAAACAGGTCCACCCCTGTTCCTCCAAAACTATCAAGGACCACATTTTATATCCATTTTGCATTATTTAGTGTTTTCTTACAGTAGACATTGGATGTAGCTTCACTAGAAAGGTACTTGTGCTGCTTTTGAATTTAGCCGCACTACAATTGTACCAATCTGGTCCACATTGTTTTTGAATGTGGCCACATTAGAATTGTACTTATTTAATAAACTTTACTTTGAATTTATCCACCTAAGAACTGTAGTGAGTTAGTTAATGCTGCATTTAAATTGAGCCAAACTAGAATTGTACTTATTTAGTTAATGCTGCTTTTGAATTTAGCCACAGTAGAATTGTACTGGTTTGGAGAGCACTGCTTTTCAATTTAGCCGTACTAGAACTGTACTGATGTGGCATGTGCTCCCTCTACATTTGGAAACATTAGAATTTACTGATTAAGTTAGTTAGATTGAGCAAACCATACACATCTACCATAGCAAACACTGCAAAGTACAGAATTAAAAACCTACAATAAAATTACTGAACACCCAGAGATCGACTGAAACCAACTAACCACCCCTTCTCTTTTCCATACCCTCATAAATCTCACAGACTACACATGGCCAGAGCGCTAGTAAAACATTCCACCAAAACACACAAACTGCAAACATCACTCTTATCCCACTAATGCCTGCAGACAAAAAACAACTCAGACTCTGGATGCCACCCTTCAGGACACACATATTTCACCTAGAAATCTGACATGCACATACGCCCGACAGATGAGCACAAGACCTATCCTGCCCCTCTCTCGCTCACTAATCAACCCTACCCACATTTCTAAAAGAGTGATGTGAACACCTAGAGACTTTGCAAATGACAGTGGTGCACAGTATATAACAGCATAACATAACTTGACATGTTTGTATTTGTGTTTATGTAAAGCAATTATTTATGTATTTATTTTGGCATTTAGGGGGTAATTCATAGAATGGTGCACAGTGTGCGTGTGCAGCAGTCTGCGCCAGCCGCGTGCGCCAAAACCTATTTTGGCGCACAGAGTATTCATGGATTTTAACATCCCTAAGCAGCCGTGGCACAGAGTGGCGCAGCGACCCTGCAGCAGCACCAGTTACATCCCCAACCCCGCCCCGTGCACCATGAACAGCGCACAAATCCAGTACATTGCGCACTGGCCAGTGGACCAGCATACAGCCCCCCAACCACGAAAACACGTGTAAAACTCCTTGCGAACCCCTTGAAGTACACGTACCCCGCTCGCGCTAGGCCAATCGCGTGTAAAACTCCCTGCGCACCCCTCGAAATACACGTACCCCGCTCATTCGCGGGAAGTTACACACGCAGTAGGCCCTGTGCGAGTGGGGTACGTGTATTTCTGGGGTTCGCGGGGTGTTTCACACGCGGTAGGACCTGTGCCAGAGGGGTACATGTATTTCTGGGGTTTGCAGGGAGTTTCACACGCGGTAGGCCCTGTGCGAGCGGGGCATGTGTAATACTGGGGTTCGTGGGACTTTCACATGCGGTAGGCCATGTGCGTGCAGGGCACGTGTAATTCTAGGGTTCGCAGGGAGTTTCACATGCGGTAAGCCCTGTGCGAGTGGGGTACATGTATTACTGGGGTTCGCGGGAAGTTTCACACGGGATAGGCCCTGCGCAAGTGGGGTACTTGTATTACTGGGGTTCGCAGGAAGTTTCACACGCGAGCCCTGTGCGAGTGGGGTACGCATATTACTGGGGTTTGCGGGAAGTTTCACACGCGATAGGTCCTGTGCGAGTGGGGTACGTGTATAACTGGGGTTTGCGGGAAGTTTCACACGCGATAGGCCCTGTGCGAGTGGGGTACGCGTATTACTTGGGTCCGCGGGAAGTTTTACATGCGATAGGCCCTGTGCGAGTGGGGTACGTGCATAACAGGGGTTTGCGGGAATTTTCACACGTAATAGGCCCTGTGCGAGTGGGGTACGTGTATTACTGGGGTTCGCGGGAAGTTTCACACGCGATTGGCCCTGTGCGAGTGGGGTACGTGTATAACTGGGGTTCGCGGGAAGTTTCACATGCGAATGGAGCGGGGTACGTGTATTTCGGGGGTTCGCAGGAAGTTTCACACGCGATAGGCCCTGTGCGAGTGGGGAACGTGTATTACTGGGGTTCGCGGGAAGTTTCACACGTGATTTTGCTCTCAGAGCGGGGTACATGTATTTCGGGGTTGCGCAGGGAGTCCTACAGGTGAATTGGCAGTGTGGGTCCTCCCAGGTGTGCCCTCTACATCCTCCATGGCCCCTGCAGGCAGCCCACACCACAGGGGACTACCCTGCACCCCTGGTCATGTCCCGCAGGCAGCCCATCCACCATGGGCATGCCCCCCAGCTAAGCCACATGTCACCTTGCACTAGTGATCACCAACTCATGTCCGCCAGCACCCCCACCCACCCACCATTGGCGGGCACCTGCCAGCAGGCCCCCACTCATGTCCCCCAGCACCCCCACCCCCCAGCAGTGAGGGGCACCTACCAGCAGGACCCCACACATGTCCCCCAGCACCCCCTCCCCCCAGCAGTGAGGGGCAACTGCCAGCAGGCCCCCACACATGTCCCCCAGCACCCCCACCCCTCAGCAGTGAGGGGCGCCTGCCAGCAGGCCCCCACTCATGTCCCCCAGCACCCCACCCCCCAGCAGTGAGGTGCACCTGCCAGCAGGCCCCCACTCATGTCCCACTCATGTCCCCCAGCACCCCCACCCCCAGCAGTGAGGGGCACCTGCCAGCAGGCCCCACTCATGTCCCACTCATGTCCCTCAGCAACCCCACCCCCAGCAGTGAGGGGCACCTGCCAGCAGGCCCCCACTTATGTCCCCAGCACCCCCACTCCCCAGCAGTGAGGGGCACCTTCCAGCAGGCCCCCACTCATGTCCCACTCATGTCCCCCAGCACCCCCGACCTGCCAGCAGGCCCCCAATCATTTCCCACTCATGTCCCCCAGCACCTCCACCCCCAGCAGTGAGGGGCACCTGCCAGCAGGCCCCCACTCATGTCCCACTCATGTCCCCCAGCACCCCCACCCCCCAGCAGTGAGGGGCACCTGCCAGCAGGGCCCCACTCATGTCCCACTCATGTCCCCCAGCACCCCCACCCCCCAGGAGTGGGGGGCACCTGCCAGCAGGCCCCCACTCATGTCCCACTCATGTCCCCCTGCACCCCCATCCCCCAGCAGTGAGGGGCACATGCCAGCAGGCCCCCACTCATGTCCTCCAGCACCCCCACCCCCCAGCAGTGAGGGGCACCTGCCAGCAGGCCCCCACTCATGTCCCACAACAACCCCACCCCCGAACAGTGAGGGGCACCTGCCAGCAGGGCCCCACTCATGTCCGCCAGCACACCCACCACCAGCAGTGAGGGGCACCTGCCAGCAGGCCCCCACTCATGTCCCACTCATGTCCCCCAGCACCCCAACCCCCAGCAGTGAGGGGCACCTGCCAGCATGCCCCCACTCATGTCCCCCAGCACCCCCACCCCCCAGCAGTGAGGAGCACCTGCCAGCAGGCCCCCACTCATGTCCCACTCATGTCCCCCAGCACCCCCAAACCCCAGCAGTGAGGGGCACCTGCCAGCTGGCCCCCACTCATGTCCCCCAGCACCCCCACCCCCCAGCAGTGAGGGGCACCTGCCAGCAGGCCCCCACTCATGTCCCCCCCCACATGAAGTAAAGATGCACAATCATGGCCCACTTCTACACCAAAATACCACAGCACGCCACCCCATTCTTGAGACGCAATCATTTCCCAATCCACCCCACACTGACATGCCTATCTCAAGACACAAACCAAAAGTCAACTATGTACATCAACACATGTCCCTAACACACATACACACTGGTTGTCATTGATTGTGTAAACCCACATTTTCACATGCACTAACCCAATGAGTGAATCCCACACATGGAACTAAAATATGAAAATGTATTATGTACAAAAATAAAGCAATGAAATGAAAGCATAACAAAATAGCAAACATGAAATGAAAACTATGTGCAAAAGATGAGTAAATGAAAAGTATAACCAATCCAAAGTAATCTTAAAGAAAAATAGTGAAAACTCTCCCTCCGCCAACGCAAATCCAAAGGAAACGTAAAAAGAAAAATCCATTGATCCATGGTGAAATCAAAAGAAAAAGTTCAAATAAATCCATTGTCCAACTATGTACAATCCATTGTCAAGGGTCCATGAGCCCAACGAAAGAAATGAAACCTACCTAAGAAACTACCTAATAAAAAAAACTATATTCAAATGTGTGTGACATAGTCCATTCACCACAAATCAGAGGAAAAGGAAAAGGAAACCTAACTCTAAAAACTATTTACATTGGCAGCGGGCTAGTCCAACGGCTCACTTTTGGATGTCCCGGGCCAGGGCATCATCGAACTCCTGATCAATGTCCTGGAGGCGGTCCTCTTCCATGGCCCCAAGGGTTTGCAGGGACGATGACATGTTCACCTCCAACTCCCTGCGAATTGCCTCGAGGCACTCGGCCCGCCTCAGGGCCCTCTGCTTGGAGTTCTCCACCCTGACCATTGTGAGCCGTGCCTCTTCCGCTCGCTGCCGCTCCGCATCTATGGCGTGGCCCAATCGCTGCCACACGGAAGACACTTGAAATCTTGGGTTCTCCTGCACTATGGCCGATGCCTGCCCCTCCGATGTTGAAGGCCCCGAGCCATCATTGCTCCCACCATGTTGCTGCTGCTGTGCCTGTGCATGTGCCCTGGCTCTTGCTGCCTGCACGTCCTCCTCCTGCTGGGGTGCAGTTGTCGTGGTGGTCACCTCTGCTGGACGTCCGACTCCTGACTGTGGCAGGGATGTGTCCTCCTCCAGCCGGGCCGCTGGGTCAGAGGCAGCTCCACAGGGTACCCAGGTGATACATGGGTGGGAAGATGGCATGGAGGACGATTGCCGCATAGGGGGTTCAGGTGAGGAGGGGGTCACAAGAAGGTCCAGCACACAGAGGAATCCAGCACCGGTGACCCGTCCCAGTAGGTCAACGTGGTCAAAGAGGCATGCAAGAAGATGTGCAGTCTCTCCACGAAAAGACTGCAGGTCATTTTACATGCCCCGTTGACGCAACGCTAACCCAGCCAGGACAGGCTCAACATGGTCCCGGAAAGCCACGTCCGCAGGGAGAGGAAGGCCAGTTGTTGTGCGCTCATCCCCTCCCTGAAAACGGGTCTCGACTTAGGCATCCCTGCTGGTGCCAGATGATGCAGTGACAGGATCAGGGACAGGATTACACACAGGCACCCCCGCGGCTGCCTGTGCTGCCTCCTGTCCCTGCCCCTGCACTGCACCACTAGCACAAGTGGAATCCCCACCTCCAGACCCCGTGTATGTCCCTTCCGGGGCCTCCTCCTCCACCAAACCCCCACTAACCTGGATGACTCTGTGCCATCTTCTTCCATCGGACCCTGTGGGGTCTCAGCTGCACCTTCTGCTGCCGAGGAGTCCACCTCCGACTTACACCTCTTGGACCTACCCTCGGCAGCTGCGGCTGGTGGTGCGATCCCTGCCGCTGTGCTCCACAGCACCCTCTCCGCCCTCTTCATCAGTTGACGCTGCAGACAGGGAGAGATAAAACACAGGCATCAGAGCACTGTACAATGGAATGATACACACATGACAGTTGTACATGAGTGGCAGTGTCATACTTCAAACATGGCATCACACTCCCCAACACACATGTCATTTGTACTCACACACATGAGCAATTCCACAGCAATATTGCACCAGCCAGCACCATCCATACACATGCAACATCATGAGCATCCGAAGGTGAGCCTGACGTCACATGAAACACGGGGAGTGCACAACACATGCACACACGCCACCACACTTACATGCATGTGTACATGTCCACCAACTGTCACAGTAATGAGATCGCCATCCATGTCACATCTGGCAATCAGCCTTCTACATGTCAGTGTCACATGCATCCAAGTTGCATCACAGTTGCACACTTGTCAAACACACACACATGCACATGTTCACAGTGCAGATACATGCAGCAGGAACCACCATCCATGTGTGACACCACAACCATTCCAACGTACATACACAGAAATTCAAACATGTGTGCTCCCACACCTGCATTTGCCCAGCATGCTTACCAACACATACACCATGGATGTGTCTCACACCTGAGAGGACTCACATGTGGCAGCCTCACGCCCATGTTCATACACATCCCTACATGGCCCGACAAAAACACATGTGCAACCTGCACACTACTGGCACACCACGACACGCACAGTGTCCAATCAGTATGCATGTTCACTTACCGCTCAACTCCAGACGGGTCTGCCTCTCAAGGACCTGGACGTGGAGCGCTGGGCATCTGCGTTCCAGGACCCTCATTTGGTGGTCGGAGAGGCGGCCCCGGTGCCCCTTGGCCTCCACTGCCTTTGAGAGGCGCCGGGCCTTGTTGAAGGTCCTGGACCTGAAGTCCTCCCAGCTCTTCTTGACATGTTGTAAGTCGCGGAATGCCACCCCCTCCGCATTGATGGCAGTCACGATGTCCATCCAGATCCTGGTCCATCCTTCAAAGTCGGCGTGCAAACTTCCAAAGAGGGCATCATACTGCCCCAGGACTTGCTCCACCAGGACACCAACTTCCCTGGCACTAAAGCTGGTGGCCCTCTGCCTCTCTGACTGGGAGTTGCCAGTGGTGCCAGATGGTGTTGTGCCAGACATGGCAACCCCAGAGGCAGGAGTGGGTGGGCAACTGGGTCCTGGGGCTGGGCTGTGGAGCGATGGTATCCCAGTCGGGAGCCTTCGGTTCCAGCAGGGGTGGTCACAGCAACTGCACCCCTGGCTGACGTGCAGGCAGCAAATTGCAGGGCACGTGGGCAGCAGGCAGCAGCAGATGGCAGGTGGGAGCGTGCTCGGGGATCTGGGGGGCAATAATTCGGCCTTCTGGGCAGGAGCATGGTCTTCCGTGTGTTTTTGCGTGGCCAGCTTGATACGGAGTGATTTGGCACATGAAAAAATTGCACGTCAGCGTGTAATTCGAGGAAAGGCCCTTAGCGTGTAAGTGACGTGACGCGTGTGGGCATTTCGCTCAGCACGGGTTAAAGGTGTCTTTCGTGGAGACCGACGTGTGTTGCTGCTTCGTGTTGTTTCGCGCGCCAACACAACTTCACAGCTATCAAGGACGTATCTCTTCTTTTGGCGGGGGTATTGGCTACGCGTGTTTTTCTGCATCGCGCTAGTCAGACAGTGAGTCGCACACGCTATTTTTCCCACTGCGGGTGCCCCTGTGTATCGCACCTGTTTACGAGGTCATAGTAGCCTGCGTGTCCCATGCGTACGTGTTTTTCGTGTTACTGGGTTCCACAGCGAACTGCCGGAGGTTGATTCCACGCACGTAGGCTGCACGGTTGCGTGCACGCTTTTACTGCAGTTTTGGGGTGCCTGAGCATTGCGTGACCCGTCACTACATCACCGGGGTCACATACCGCCTTGCAGGTGCAAGGGGGCTGTTAACATCTTGCATCCCATCCCCTTCCCCCCAATTGCCCAGGTCAATTGTGGTGTACACCTCCCATTGGCACTATTCCATCTGTGGTGGCACTACTACATCTGTGCCATGGTTGGGAGGCCACCAAAGGTAAGGGGTGCCTCAGCTGGGCATCCTCCTCGTGGTGAGCATGGTCGGGGACGTGGCCGGGGTGACCAGGGAATAGGGGGACTCCAGGGTGTCCAGGGTGGCCGCAGAGGGGAAAGAGGCAGGTGTGCGCCACTTGAGCACGATGTTGTGCCATGTGTCGGTGCAGTCATGCCACCACCCCCTGTGGTTCCGGGAGATGCAGCTTCTGCATCTGGCACTGGTGCCCGTGTGACCTGGCAGTCCATTTCATCGACTGCCATGGGCCCAAGCGTAGTGGTAGCTGCAGGTGCAGCTGTGGACACCACCACCCATGCTTAGGGTCTGCCAGCGCAGGCTGCGTTGGCACTTGAAGAGTCCTTGGAAGATTTCCAACAGGCCAGGAGGGAAACCGTAGGGGCACGCAGGGCTGCCCTGACCAAGACACATGTCCCTGTGGCAGTTATGTCATCTGCTGCCCGAACAGCCGGGTGTTGGCAAGTGCAGGGGCAGATGCACCCAACAACACCCCGGTTGTGAGTCTGCCACCAAGTACAGTTGCGGTCAATGAGCCTGCCACAGCGGATGTTGCTGCGCAGGGTCCATTAGAGTGCACCCAGCTGCCACTGACACAAGTCAGGCCTTTGGTCGTCCCTCCACCTGCCACTCCCTTGGCTCAATCCACCGAATCCACTGGCCATACTGATCAGGGCGGCATTAGCCAGCGAGGGTCTGCGCCACAATCCAAGAGAGGAAGGTTGCACCTGCAGCACAGGCTGGGACCCCACACACAGCCACGACCTCCTGCACGTCGAGGAAGAAGCCTTTCTGCAAACAGGAACTGGACTTCCTCGTGGACTACGTGCAGGACCACAGCCCTGACATGCTAGTGGGTGGTAATTGTCAGATTACGGATGCCCACCGTGATACCCACTGGAAGCAAGTTGCGGAACATGTGAGTGCATTCGACCATGAGGAGTGCAAAAAGCATTGGAATTACCTCAAACGCAGCGCTAAGGCTAAGGGTGCCTCAAATTACTTGACTCTGGTGACTGGCAGTGGGCCTGCACCAGAGGAGGAAGACATCACTCCGCATGAGTCACTCGTTGCAGAGTTCATACCATCTGAATCGGTCGAAGGAGTGGGAGAGATGCCGGACTTTGATGCCCAGTCCAGTGAGTGTTGATGCGTGTTTGTTGAGGATGTGTGTGTTTTACTTGTGTGATGTGTTGTGCATGACTGCCACTACATGTCACGTGTACATGGTTCTGATGTGCAAGTAATGCAATGCTTCCCTGATGCATGTCTGCTCTGCTGGATGGTGGACATGAGGAACAGATGGGGACTGTCCGCATCAACACATGCTGGTTACCAGTATGCCCCTCCGGTCCATGTTCCAGCTCACTGGCCCTTCTGCATCTAGCGTGGGGTGACCTTCCTCTCAGCCCAGGGACAATGTCATAGCATGAGTGGCGTGCATGTGTCCTCTGCCTGCATGCGGCTACTCCATGTAGGCATGCTCCCTTGCCCCTCCAACCCCCGCTCTGCACCCCAATTCCACCTTTGCACTGGTCTGCTTCAATATTGCCGTCGGGTACTTCCCTGTTCATGCGTCCTGTGTACATGCTAACTTCCAGCGGCCAATCTGCCAGACATATGCTGTGTGGTACATCCTTAGTACTTAATGCAGGGTATCTCACTTGTACTGTGCAGTGGTCAGATGCCACCCAGGAACATGAGTGCCCATTCATGCTCCATGTGCATTCCATGCATGTCCCAATGTGTCCTTGACTGGATGATCACTTTAATACAAGTCCTGGGTGACATACATTGCATGGAATTTCATCAGCCTTCCCATGTCCACTGTGGCACAGTACTGTGTTGCACACATGTTTAGGGCCTGCCAGTCTGTGTGTGTCACAGGCCTCAACGTGTTTAATGGCCAATGACTCTGTCCAACTGGTGTAGTGTCTTCTTCACATGTGGGTGTTTCATCATGTGTCCTGCTTACTGTCCCATTATCATTTGCTGTGTTGTCACTTGATTCACATGATGCTGTTGATGCTAGTCAACACTGTCTGTCAATACACAATTCTATGTTCGGCCTTTTGATACCATGCTAGGCATCCCTGCATTTGCACTTGGGGGGAGGGCTGGTTTGCTTGCAGACTTGCTACCCATTGAATGCACATTGCACTTCATGCCTGAAGTTGACTTTGCACTGCCTTCACATTTTATGACACACATCATGAAGTTCTTGTACATGTAGATAGTGAGTAACGTACACATTTGCTGCACTGCATTGACCCACTTCAGTGCAAACTGACACCTTTTGACATGCCTAATCACAGAAACAATTTCAAGTTGACCCAGCATGCATGGCAGGTTCTATTTTGTGTGTGACATGTCTGCTTGATGTGTTTGGTGTCTGTGTGTGTGTGTTGTGTGCTTCTAACATGTGTAGTGACCTTATTTCTCTCTACTTTTCAGATGATGACGCAATGGAGCCAGAGGATGGTGTTGACATGCCAGGCACAGGGCTGTTATCACTACAGCAACCCGGCACAAGTGGGGGTAGTGGAGTGGTAGGCCACAAAAACCCACATGTGCAACAGTCCATCTTGTCTCTGGCTGGCAATGAGTCCAGCCCTGATGACCACTCTGACGTCCATGTCGAGTTGGATGAGTATCAGGTCCATATGTCAGGGGTGAGTGATTCTGATGTGGACACTCCTCTGTCCGCGATACCTGGACTGAGGGGTTAGACAGTCTTGGAACCTCTGCCTGTGGTGGATCGGGACACAGCGTCACCCTCCACACCAGTCACTGATGTGCCTGGGCCATCATGTCAACGGGGGCATGTAGTCGTGCAGCCGTGGGCGGTGCCAACACAACAAGGACACACAGTCCTTGGGTCCCGCAGGGGTCAAGCCCAGCAATGTGGTCACTGCGCGCATCCGCAGTATACTGAGTGGGAGCAAGACATGACTGCCAATTCTGAACGGCAGCGGGCAGCAATGGAGAACATCGCTGAGAGCATGGAGCGTGTGGCCCAATCCGTGCTCCCCCTGCTAGGCAGGTGCTTCTCCAGCAGGAGGTGGCACGGTCCACGGCCCGCTCGCTCAGGCTGGACATGGTGGCCTCAGACAGGGCACGCCAGGCTGAAATGTCGTCTCTGCGTAAAGCAATTGCTGCTCACGCAGAGGCACACATGGAGGCCCTGAGGCAAGAGTATGCTTCCCTCAGATCCACTCTGGGTTTCCTTATGATGTCCCAGAGGGAGCAGGCCGAGGAGAGGTTTGCACAGCTTGAGCGTACCATCTCGGCTGAGCTACATGCTTGCTGGGAGGTGCAGCAGTTGTCCAGCCAGAGGTTGCAGGAGGAACTCTGTGTTACACCTGCTACCTTGCAAGAGGAAGCACGTGTATCATGGTAGTTTAGTTTAGTTTAGTTTATTATTTATATGGCGTGCCATACCCTGGGGCATCAGGGCGCACAGTATAAGAATATGCTCAACTTAGTTACAGGTACATAATAAGTAGGAACAGTACACAGGTATCATACAATATACAATATACAGTAGGCATATATATACACGGCCGGAACTAGGTCCAGAAACAACACAGTTTTACAGGTGTGGGTATACTATCAGGAGTATACAATAATATATACAGTAGTAATATACAGGTACCAGGAACATTCCAGTGCAAGAGGAAGTTGATTTGTCTGGTATAGGGGTGCCAGTGGAGCTTCAGTTAGTTTGCCAATAGAAACAGTCAGGACAGGGTAGTTAGGCGTCGTTTGCTCTCAGCCAATTGATCAAGTTCTGCCTGAATTTCGCAAAGGGCTGGGGTTCTCTGATGCCAAGGGGTAGCGAGTTCCACAACTGCGCTGCCTTGACTGGGAAGCTCTGTCCTCCTATAGTTGCGAGTTTAAATTGCGGGACTTGTAGGCAGTTAGCATTCGCTGTTCTTGTGGGTCTGGTCGAGGTTCTAGGGTGTGGCCTATCCTTGAGGTATGCAGACCTACGTGTGATCGCCGCACAGAACCAGGCTCACCCATCCAGCAGACTTGCTGCTGACGAGGGGCAAGCTGCAGCAAGGCATGGTCAGGCTCCTGTGCCACGTCCTCCTTTCCAGGAAGAGCCAGACTCGGATGACAGTCTATTTCCTACATAGGTCGGGCTGTGCAGGCGTTGAGCCCATGGAGGTTTTTTTTTCCTCAACATCATCGCATGTGGGTGTTGAGCAGCACCCTGTACCTCCCCCCTCCTGGTAGCCTCCCACCCCCCCCCCCCGGGTCGTATGTGGCCATTTTTGATTTTTCTTTTAGTTTAGTAAGTTTAGTTTCAATTTGATAGTTAGCTTAAATAGGTAATGTAGGTTTTTCATAGTTAGTGTAATTAGGTAATATAGTTTAAAATTGTTTGTCTATTGTGCTTTCATGTGACTTTGTGGTGCTTTGTGGCTTTTGAGAGCATCCACTGTCTGTTCCAGCTGGGCCCTTCAAACTTGTCTCGTGTATGTTTTTGCAGCTTGGGGTCCTTGACTCACATATGCCACTCCTGCTTCCCTTATCCATGGGCTCGCAAGGATGGTTTGGTGTAACAGCCTATTACACAAGGGCTCTGGACTGTCATATCTGTGGTATGTCTGCTGCTGTGAAACTTGTGTTAACACCCCTAGTGGGGATCATAGGGGTGTTATTGACCACTGTTCTTCATTCGCTATATGGGGGGTTTCATGATTGATGTGTACATTCATTGATATTCATTGTGTAGTATGTTTATTATCTATACTGTACATGTGCTTGTTGCAATTCATGGCGTAGATGGTGTGTTCAACAGTTTGCCTGTGAAAGACGGACTGATGGTGTGATTTGTGATGCACGTCTCTGACATGGTCCAGTCATGTAATGCCTGAAGAGACACACACAGATGATTTTAAAGCATTAATCATGTGTTTCATGTACTTTCTGCAGGGGGGATGAGCCTCCAGACCACCTTTGCCAGCAGACATGGGCCATTGGACGTCTGGAAGCTGGACACATTTGGTGGTGCCAACATGCGCATATGTGCGCAAGCATAGGCACAGGGATTGCGCTCATGCATCCGAAAACAGCTGACATGTTTCAAGGGACTCCAGGCAAGGTGAGCAGCACAGGGGGGCCACAACGCAGCAGACCTTCCACCTGGCCAGTTGCACATGCATGCTTACTAGCAGCACTGACGGTGGGGTTGGACAAATATTGGTGTTGAAGCGCACAATACAGCTGCGATGTGTTGGTGGACTAATGGCTAGTTGATGGGAAAGTTGTCTGGGGCACCTGCAGGCCAGTGGCACATACCTTCCGGCCCACCATGGTCCATTGAGGCACTTGTATTAGCCATGTAGCATTGCAAGACATGGAAAGAAGCAGCTCACAGGGACAGACAGCAAGGGACAGACTCGTGTGCAGTGCATTTTATTACCATGTAGAATTTGACACATGCACTACCTACTTTATTTGGGTCATGGTGGAACACGACTTGTTCTGAAGTCATACCTTGCTATTTGTGTCTGGCTGCTTACCCAGGGAACATTGCATGTTGTGTGATTCGTGACACATTGGTCTTCCATTCGCAACACACCCAGCGGTGCATGACTTACTGCATTGACTGTGTATGAACCATCACAGGGGTAATGTTACGTATGGGTACGAAGCATCCACACCAGATTGTTTGTTTGTAGAGTATTTTGTTATTTTGGGGCATATATGGTGGTGTTTTTGTGTGTTATGGGCACACACAGATTAGTAACTGTGGCTCTCTTTGCAGCATTAAACTGCTCCTGTTACCTGACCTGAGAGTACGCAGGCAGGAGGCCAGCACTCACCCCAGAGATAAGTTTCTCTTTGAATTCCATTTGAGTAATTTGTTACTATGTGCACGATGATCAGGTTTAGTGTACTTGTGTATGTGTAAATGTGAGGAGTACATTTTTGTGCATTTCCTGCTTTCCCGTGTGAATCCTACTCCCCTCTCCTGCCCCTCATTCCGGTTATCCAGTATAGCAATGCCTGTCCCGACTGCATATCCCTGACCCTCCTTCCCCACCAGGGTCTCAGAGGCCTGGGTGAGTTTGACCTTGCAGGCATCCCGACCACGGTGGGGGTGGTTGGTTCGTGCCACTCCTGCACCTGTACACGGAAGCTGTGACAGTACACATCAGTTTGTGGGGCATTATTCTGTGTTATGTACCACATATGGTACACAGACATTGTTTTACTGTGCTACCTTGGTTGTTAGGTCATTGTAGTAGTACTTGGGCTTTGTGACGTACTTCTACTTCAAGTCATCTAAGCAGGCTTTTTGCTTGGCTTCTGTGTTGGCCTGCTTTCAGTTCTCTTTGATTTGGTATTTTTGCAAGTCAAGGTGGCCTCTGAGGGTGCTGGACACTTTTTGCACACAAGGTGGGAGATGTTGACAAAGGGGAAGGGTGATCCTGCAGCCAGGTGAACTTCAAGGATGAAGGCTACATAACCCAGGTGCTGTTGTTCAGTGGGTCATGGTGATTTGTGAGGGAGGGGGGTGTTTTGTTGTTGACAGTTGCCTTGCCCTACAGTTTGATGCGCACCCTGACATTGTAATTGCGGTATCCTATGTACATGATGTATTCTGCTGATCAATGCCTGTTCATGTGTTGTGTTTAGCTTTCAGGTGTGAGGGAATAGTTGTGGCTTGAGATGCTGGGGTGTACACATGGTGAATGTTCACATGTGATGTGTAGAGGACACTGATGGTCACTTGATTGCACATGCATATATTGAGTGCATGTCCCTACTGACCCACACGCTCGCACTATGATCCACTGCATGTAAAACCACCCTTCCATGTCCACATGTACACTCTGTTTGCCTTCTGGTGCCCACTGTGTCCCTGCAGCACATGATCTATGACCAATTGTGGATCCTGTATATGCGTATTTTGCTTTTTGATGGAGTTTGTCGCTTAGATGTGATGCTTAGGGTGTGCGTCACACACAATGGCTGTTCACTATGCTGTGCACTGAGCAGTGTGTTGCATGAGGTGGGCAAGGCACATAGAAGGTGCAGTGTTGATTTTGCTATGCACAATGTGCATGTAGCCAGGCATTCATTGTTATGTTAATACTACAACAGTTGGAATGCATTTGGGTATGACTTCTTTTGTGTGGGAGGATGTTGGTCCGTCCTTTCATCTGATTCCTTGTCAGGCATCATTGTCTGATGCCACTTTACATTTTTCACATGTCAATGTGTACCTTATTGGTACTGTGTTGGTGTATAGCTATTGCTTGCCATGTCCTGTTGTGGTTTGGGAGGGGTTGGGTGACATAATAGTGATAGTCATGGCCTGTTTTGCAGGTCTGTGTGATTCACAACTCCATGTGTGCCTTGTGGTCACCAGGATTGCTTATGTTTAAGTAGCTAAGGATGCACACAATGTGGCACCTCCATGGCAACATTCTCAGGGTGGTAAGGTTGTGACAGTTGACTGTCTCTTTGTCATCATTGATTGTCACCTGGTATGTGCCAGGCCTGTGTGCACTCCGAAGGGGTGGGAGTTTAGGTGAAAAATGTGGCCACAAACTGGGTCTGGGCTTCCTCGCCACGTGCCCTATCCCGTCCCATGGGCAGCGCCTGTGCCTGTGGTTGGGAATGTGGGGGCACCACCATGTCCACCGGTACGCCCTGCTGTGTTGCAACATTGTGCAGGACACATGCTGCCACAATGATCCTGCACACTACTGGGGGTGCATAGAGTAGCTGCCCGCCAGAGCAGTCAAGGGAGCGGAAGCGTGACTTGAGTACTCCCAATGTACGCTCCACTATGGCCCTTGTTACAATATGGGCCGCATTGTATCTTACCTGGGATGGTGTGGCGGGGTTCCGGATTGGCGTCATCATGTGGTTGCTCAAAGGGTAGGCACTGTCCCTGGAGAGGTGATGATGGTTGTGATTATTGGGGTTTGTGTATTTGTGTGTGTGACATGCATGCATGTGCATGGGCATTTGTACTCACCTTGGAGCCATGTGTCGCCATGCTACCCAGCTTCCACGGCCCGGCTCAGGGCAGACATTCTGTATATGAAACTGTCATGGGTGGAGCCAGGGTAGTTTGCATAGACAGAGGTGATGATTCCCTTTGCATCGCATACCACCTTCACGTTGATGGAATGCCAGTGCTTGCGGTTTCGGTAGATGTGCTCAGTGGCCCGAGGTGGACGTAGGGCCACATGGGTGCAATCTATGGCACCGACCACTTTGGGGAAGTGTGCAACCCTGTAAAAGTCCTGGACAACGGCCTGCCTTTCTGCGGGTGTTCTGGGCATGTATATGTGCCTGCGGGCTGAGGGGCATGCAGTGATGATTGCCAACACCTGGTGTAGGCAGCGTGACTGCGTGGCCTTTGAGACCCCCCCCACTATGGCAGTAGTCCACTGAAATGACCCAGTGGCCAGAAAATGCAGGACATTGAGCACCTTCTCCAATGGGCTCAATGCTTGGGAGCAGAGGGTGGGGGATGTAAGGTCATCTTCCCACTCCCTGACCAGGTCTAGGATGATACGAGGTGGAAACCTATACCTGCCGTAGACCTGGTCATCAGGCATCCCAAAAAAGCTTGTCCGTGGTGAAAAAATGCGGGCCCTGGCTGTTTTCCTCCTCCTGCGGTGTCCCACGATCAGTGCTGCGACAAATGGGGCATTCATCATAGCTGTATATACGTGTTTGTTGTTTGTATAAATGTGTGCCTTCGTGTGGCGGACGCGTTGACGCCTGTGCGCGTCTTTTGATGTGCGCGGGTTTCCCGTATTCGAATCCATGAATATCGGTTGTTCGCGTGCGTGTGGGCGTTCCGTGTAGTTCCCTGCAGTACTTCCCCAGTTACACCTTCTTTTTCACACGTTATTCCCCATTTCGCTGTGTTCCGCCCACTGTTCCGCCCATTTTTGTTGTGTGCGCCGTGCAATGTGCGCTTTGCCTGTGCACGTAGCGCACACCTTTTGATGACGTGTTCGCCCGCGTGCGCCATGCACGGATTTGGCGCACAACCAGTGGAAAACACGCGCAGCACCTTCCTTGAATCACCCGCATGCGCGTGCACTTGCATTCTTGCGCTTGCGCCAGCGTGCGCTGGGATTTTCAGTGCACATTTGTTCCATGAATCGCCCCCTAATTTACAGCGCAAAAAACCCTGAGGCTTCTAGGTACTAGTTACATTAAGTGCTTGATACAAGAATATACATACTGGTAGACCCTCTCCTCATGTTATAGTATGAGTATTATAATTTGAATGTTACTAAGTTTATACATGCATATGTTGTGTGTATATATATATATATATATATATATAAAAAAGTTTTGGGACCCCTCCAATAACTTTGCCCCCCCTGGACCAAACCTCACCAAACTTTGCAAAAATATTCAGACTGGGCCATATACTTTTTTTGCAAAGTTTGGTGAGGATTCGTCCAGGGGGAGCGAAGTTATAAGCCGCCCAAAAAGTGCTCTTCCTATGGAAAATGCAACTTAACCATAACTACATAATACACACAACATATGCCATGTGGCCATGTAGTTATGGTTAAGTTGCTGTTTCCATAGGAAGAGCACTTTTTGGGCGGCTTATAACTTCGCTCTCCCTGGACGAATCCTCACCAAACTTAGTATATGGCCCACTCTGAATGTTTTTGCAAAGTTTGGTGAGGATTCGTCCAGGGGGGGCAAAGTTATTGGGGAGGTCCCAAAACCTTTTTTTTCCCATAGACCGAATGGGGAAAAAACTTTGCTCGTGCCTACAGCCCAAACCGCTGGATGGATTTTCACCAAATTTGGACCAGGAGTAGCGGCTTGGTCCCAAAAGCGTGCTTTTGCAGATTTGCTGAAAATCCGTCCAGTAGTTTTTTTAAAAATGACCAAAAAGTAGGTCATAGAAAAATAGTGATATCTGTGTTCGGTCCGCAGACACACTTCCCTGTTCGCTCCGTGGACAGTGTCCTGATTGGCCAATCGGCTTGCGTGATGTCCGCGGACATGCGACGTGTTCGCTGATTGGACGGCGTGGAGCATGAAGCGCGTCAGATTTTCGGTAGCGCCCGCCATCTTGGATTCACGGACTTCCGCGTACAGCGCAGTGTATTTAGTAGAGTGTGTTGGTGTGTAATAGTGTTTGGGGAGGGTGGGAGAGTATGAGATAGGTTAAATGCTGTGTTTTTTTATGTGGTGGATGCTCTTGTTGTGTTCGATTTGTCTGCGGACAACACGACTGTTCTGAAATGTTCTAAATAAACTAAATGGGGGGTTTCTGAGGACGCAATATGTGTCAGTTTTGTTCGCAAGCAAGCTGAAACTGTTCTAAGAACAGTCGCGTTGTCCTGAAATGTTCGTAAATAAACAAAATGGGGGTGTCCTGAGGATGCTGTCCGTATTGTTCACTGGTAAGTTGAATGTGTTCTAAGAACACTTGTGGTGTTCTGAAATGTTCGTAAAAAAACAAAATGGGGGTGTTCGGAAGACGCTGTCTGTATTGTTCCCTGGCAAGTTGAATGTGTTCTAAGAACACTCGCGGTGTCCTGAAATGTTCGTAAATATACAAAATGGGGGTGTCCCGAGGACGGTGTCCGTATTGTTTGCTGGCAAGTTGAAAGTGTTCTAAGAACACTCGCGGTGTCCTGAAATGTTTGTAAATAAACACAATGGGGGTGTCCTGAGGACGCTGTCTGTATTGTTTGCTGGCAAGTTGAAAGTGTTCCAAGAACACTTGCGGTGTCCTGAAATGTTCGTAAATATACAAAATGGGGGTGTCCCGAGGACGGTGTCCGTATTGTTTGCTGGCAAGTTGAACGTGTTCTAACAACACTCGCGGTGTCCTGAAATGTTCGTAAATAAACAAAATGGGGTTGTCCTGAGGACGGTGTCCATATTGTTCGCTGGCAAGTTGAAAGTATTCTAAGAACACTCATTATGTCGACGGACATTAAAAGTTCCCATAAGCCATAGTTAAAATGTTTGACTCTATGGGTGTGATATGCTGCGGTGGTTGTGGCCAGGGCATTCAGTCTTGGGTGCATGGCCATATGGCCATGCACCCAAGACTCATGCACCCAAGACTCAATGCCCTGGCCACAACCACTGTAGCATATCACACTCATAGTGGCTTATAACTTTGGGATCCAAAAACAAATTCATAAGGAACAAAGTTATAAGCCTCTATGGGTGTGATATGCTGCGATGGTTGTACTTATTATAATATACTTACTGTTTTTTTTAGTAACTGGAGTACATGTATTTCTTGTTCATTTCTGTGATAAAAGAAAAGATCATATTAGTATTGGTGTTTTGTAACGACTTATTACATTGAATAATCAACATTTCTTTTTTTACCTTCATATTTAGTATATTACAAACCAGAGTAATGTGCAATTTGCTCAGTTTCTGTGTTTGTTGCTAAAACCATTGGGTCTGTGGAAGAAAAAAAAAATCGATATTGGATTAAAAAAAAAAAAACTTTTTCTGTTATGCTACAGTGTATTTGTTTGTTTTTTGTCAGTCTTCACTTGTTGTTTCTGGCTAATGCTGTATATATTGGCTTATTGCAGTTTTTTGGAGCAGTAAAATATCATTTATTTGTTTGGATATTGTAAAATCTTGAAGCAGTTAGATACCAGTAGGCATATTCTGTCTATTTTTTTATATATTTTAGTGGTGTTGATTTATCTCTTTGGATATCGTTAAATTTTGGGACAGTTAGATACCAATTGGTGTATTCTAACTATCTATTTTTGATCTAATTTAGTGGTATTCATGTATCTGATTAGTTGTTGTAGAATCTTTGGGCAGTTAGATACCTTTTGGAATATTCTAACAGTTTATATTTTTTTACTACAAGTTTACTTAAGGTTTAAGTACAGTTTACTTAATACATTTTGGTTTTAAGAACATTAAATAAGCGTTTCAAAGATTTGCTGGTAATCTCTGCTTTAGAGTAATGGTACTATCATTATATCATTACATTCAAACCATCCACATTTCTTTTTTATATATAAAGTGTAGTGACCTGAATTGGTTGTGGCTCCTGCGTGGTAGATTATACCTATTGTTGTGAAGGTTTTCTTACCAAGTGATACTTGACCATGTGTGAATCCATTCATCTTGCAGTTGTTTTTGGTACCATCTGCATTGTAACGTAGTAGCATTAGTATTACGTGTTTACTATGTGTTTGTATTAGTAAGGTGGAGTGATTATCCAATTGCAGGTAGTACATAATCTACTATGGTTTGCATTTTGTAAAAGATGCTGAAATGGATTGGATTCACAATTAGGTATTGATATATATGCGAAGCGTTCATTGGGGATTTGTTCTTGTGTCACATTGTTGTGGAGAGTGCATGTATGTTTTCACATGTATGAAATCTGGAAGATTTCATTTATAGGTATGTTTTTATTTTCCAGTACTTGTAGTAAGTACATTAGAAATTCTTATGGATCTTCCTGTGAGTTTATAGTGAATTTCACCATTCCAGCACAGTAGTCCAATTGTTGTCTTATTCCATAAACACTACACGTGTTATTAGGATTGTTTGGTGCATTTCTGTGAAGTACTAACATTTGCAAACACAATTGGTCTGTACTGTGTAAGTAAATGTTGTCAACTATTGGTGGTAATTGAAATAGAATATTCATTGCTACATTAGCATAGCAAATTACTCCAACTATATTTGAGAGTTAAATTGGACCAGGTAGTTCTGTATCTGATTGATTTTTTTTAGTTTGTCTTCCTTCTTTGACGAAGTACCTGGTTTACTTTTCCTAATTGGTTCTTTTATGTTTGTGGTACTTGATGAAGTTTTAGTTTCTTTTACTCTCTTGGAGGATTTGCAGTGACATCCTGTTGCATTTCTGTTTGATTTAGTTTTCTTTTTCATTGTTTTACTTTTTGTGGTACAGAATATGTGTTTAGATGGTGGGTGTATAGTGAGCGAAGTCTATTGTATTCTAAAATGCAAGGAATATCAGCGTATACTTTACTTGCATCAACGTTGATTAGAAATAGACCATCAAGTGTACGTAAGCGTGATAGTGCTACATAGCTCATGCCTTCTTTAAAGACTGTGTTACCAATGTCTATCATTGCTTTGCCTAGGGTAAGACCTTGTGATTTATGAATGGTGACTGCATATGCAAGAGTTAGAGAAAATTGCTCTCTGCGTACATACATATCTTTGAAGAGAAGGAATTGAGCTGTTGAGCGTCCTATCCTTTTTACTTCTGAAAGTTTGTCAAAGAGAATATTGACAAACTGAATTTTGTTGTCACGTGGGTATGTTTGAAAGCCAACAACTGTACCCAGTGCTCCATTAACTAGTCCTTGGTCCATGTCAAGGTTACGTTTCAGCATTACTCTGCAATTTAAGGATCATTTTAATATCTTTTCCAAGCCAGCTGGGTTTGAGATTGAATTTTCTAAACTATTTAGTCCTGTTGTGGCTTGCTCACACATGGGTAGTGTCATACCATGTACATCTAGTTTGTCTGTGGTGCTAATTTGCATTATTGGTTGCATTTCTTTACTTAACATTGTTTCATTGAATTTGAAACAGCTTGCAAGAGTTGGCATTAAGGCCATACAATTGACATTTTTATGGGTTAATTGTTCCATAACATCCATAGCACATGCATTATTGCCATAAAGTGCATGAATGTGCCAGGTTTTCAATATTGCTTCTGCTTCTTTAGAAAGTATACCAACTCTGATACTTTTTAAGATGTTGGCATAAGTGAGATCTGCAGATTGCTGCATGTTTTCTGTTAATTCTCTGTATTGTAAATGTTGCCAAAGGTTGACATTTCCAATGCTGCCAACAGTTTTACGGCAGAGTTTGTGTCCTAATGTTTTAAAAATAGGCTCACCTTTTACTGGTGTCAATTGAAAAAGATCTCCAAAAACAATAATGTGTTTTCCTGCAAAGAGCTCTTCGAAGTTTGTTTTGAGAACTGCCTTCACAGTTTGTCACTCTGTATTTACCTTTTTTTCATCAGGTTTTATATTATTTTTGTGTGTGTAGTTTTGGGCTATGTGGTATAGACACATGGTTTCCAAAGTATTACTTCTGTTTGTGTAGTATGTGTCCAATAAATTGTTTTTTTAAAATGTCTTGGCTGTTGGGATCATGTTTGGCTATTGTTTCTATACCTTCGTATGATTTTAGAACTCTTTTTCTAGATTTAGCTGGACCAAGACTTAGCCATACTATATTTTCAGATTTACCATACAATGCAGTACCAGTTAAACAATCAGCGGCTTCATATGATCCACATTCTCTATGGGAGAGCATTTTTATGCCCAAGCTGTATAATTTCTGAGACACTGTTTTATCTGATGACAGGTCATTCCAGAGATCTTGGAGCTCTGTCTTTTCTGCTTTGGTTAAGTATGCTGTGACATATCGTGCAACTGCAGTAGAATTGTCTGCAATGTACTGCACATCTATGTTTGCATTCCATAAGTGGGCAATGGTTGCATTGTAATCATTGATCATTTTTCTTCTTCTGTTCTTTTTATGTAATATGTATTCTTAGGTGACTTACATTTAACACTATGTCTAACTGAAGACATGAGGTTGTTTACTTGACCTGTATTTGTAACTGGTCTAGGGAAACCAAATCGGCATTTGGTGTAGTATTTCCCTTTGTTTTTGTATTTGCAACTACAATATTTGCCACATTTGTGTCTTTGAAATTGTAAGATTTGTGCATGAAGATCACTATTTGTGGATTCTGTTGGAATTTCACAAGTGACATATTTTTCAATAAACTGTAAAACAGTGGCATCACTGTCTTGACCAAATTTAGGAGCATCGTTAATCCATAAAAGCATGTGGATATGTGGTGCTCCTATGGCTTAGTATTCTTTTCTCCAAAAGAAGTGTTGCACTCTCCAAGGGGAGGAACAGTTTTATTAAAAATAAAATGTAGCATAGCAATGAAGCAATGGTGAATATATCTTGAAACATTAACAGGATCCAGAGAACAAAGTTCTCCAGGTGTTAGTATATCTATGTTTGTTTTGTTTTTGTTTGATATGCGTAGGAAATCATGTAAATCTTCCCATGCATATTCTGCACAACTTAATGTAACAAACCAAGTGGGTGGCCAAGGTTTCTGATCATACAACGTACATCTCCATGACGTCGAAACCAGTACTCTTTAGTACCACGCATATTTGCTAATAGATTTGTAACATTTGATTGTACAACCTCATCTTTTTGTTGCACTTTTTGTAATAATTGTGTAGCTATCATATTTTTAAAGTGGGATCCTGATTTTAATGTGTGTGCAACTCCGTAACATAAAGTTGCTTGTTCACTTTCAAAGAGTAGGTGGAATATGTATTCCACATTTTGTCTAAATCTGGGATCTTCAGAATACATCCGTAATGAGCGGTATTCTGATGCTGATATTTGAATAGGTCTATCATTGTACCTTCCTCCTTTGCCAGTAGGAAAGAGTAGAGGAAAAGCATGTGCTTCTATACTTTTTTCCCATATGCTGATTAGTGATCCTTTTGTTTGACGCATTTGGTACGTTTCCAGTGCATCTTCTATGGTGTCATTAGAGTGCAATGAATGAATTGTATAATGGTCTAAATTTGATATTGTAGCAGGATCTAGGAGCTCAAATTGACCAGCTTCTTGTGTCTCTTGAATTATTTCAGTTGTATCCTTCAAGTTTTCTTCAATATTAATTTCTTTGTAATATTCATTATCCTCTTTAAGATATTTAAGGCTTGTCTAACTTCATGTAAGTCTACCAGCTGTTGGCATTTTTTTTGTGTCTTTTGTAGGTACTCCATTTACTAAGATAATTAAAGATTGCTGCATTGGACGTTGCACTCCTAGAGTGTGCACATTTTCTTTTAGATCTAATGGTAAATACACTATTTTCCACAAATACCTTTCACTAATTCAGAGAGAGGTCATTTTGCTGTTTTTGGTTGAAGGCGTATTATTGCTTGAAATGGGTGCACTGTTTGAATTATGATGCTCTCATATAAATTGTTTTAGGGGTTTTGGCAGTGGATATAATTCCAAATTATATGTGATAGTACGTGAAGGAGTTTGGTTGTTGTCAAGTTTTGTAGTGCAGTAATTACGTATTAAGGGGTCAGTTATTTCATATTTGTTTTCTGCTATAATGTAGAGAGCTAATTCAAACCATTTGGAATCTCAAAAGCACTTTGAAGTCGCTCCCCCCTGCAGAGTACTGCGTCGCAGTACATACACACAACTGTGACCCTCGAAAGGTAAGGGTCATCAGCATTGTGTATGGTCTGTGAGGCAGCTTGAGGAATACGCTGTCCCACAGGAGTGGGGGGCACGGACAGTGTCCGCATTCAGAACACACAATCAGCGTGGGTGCGGTCACATGATAGCTTTGCGAACATGTCCGCGAAGAGAGCGGCTGTCCAAATGCACCGACAATGGTTTGCGCATGCGCATTGATGTTCTACGGACACTGTTCGGGTCCTGAAGAAATTAAAAGTGCGTCACACGTCAAACAAACAGTTATGGACAGGCGTTTGTTCTTAGAACAGTTTCAACTTGCTTGCGAACAATATGGACAGACATAGCATCCTCAGGACACCCCCATTTTGTTTAGCTACGAACATTTTAGGACACAACATGTGTTCTTAGAATAGTTTCAATTTGGTTACGAACAATACAGACAGGCATAGCGTCCTCAGGACAGCCCGCTTTTGTATATTTACGAACATTTAAGGATACATAATATGTTGTAAGAGAACTTTCATTTTCTCAACGAACAATACGGACAGCGTTGTTAGGACACCCCAATTTCGTCCATTGATGAACATTTCAAGAGACAGCTTGTGTTCTTAGAACAGTTTCAACTTACGAACGAACAATACGGACAGGCATACTGTCCTCAGGACACCCCCATTTTGTTTATTTAAGAACATTTCAGGACACCGCTTGTGTTCTTAGAACAGTTTCAACTTGCTAGCGGACAATACGGACAGATATAGTGTTCTTTAGGGCACCCCCATTTTGTTTATTTATGAACATTTCAGGACAATGCGTGTGTTCGTAGAAGAGTTTCAACTTGCTTGCAAACAATACGGACAGACATAGCGTCCTCAGGACTCCCCCATTTTGTTTATTTACGAACATTTCAGGACACCGCGTGTGTTCTTAGAACAGTTTCAACTTGCTGGCGAATAATACGGACAGGTATACTGTTCTTCAGGACACCTCCATTTTCGTTTCTTTACGGACATTCAGGACACCCGCGCTGTCCCCGGACACCTAAATCGCTTTAAAAAAAAAAAAACATGAAATGAATATAACATATATAACATAATATAAAAATGTAACTTTATTTAACATGTATGATTAATTTATGGCAGAGAAGGTGAGGCAGAAACTGAAACAAAAACAGGAGAATTAGGACTGTATGAGGTGAAGAAGGGATGAAGTCTCATCAAAATTTTTTAGTTGATGGAGAGGGATTGGGGATAATTGACTGGGATATGGTGAGGGGGGACAGGTACATGTGGGACAATGGTATGTGGTTTTTTGTTTAAAATGATCTTCCACAAAGGTTTTTAAATTATTAAAATTAGCCAACAATAGATCCATTTTTTCTTGTATGCTGTGAAGAGTCTTATCCATAACAGCTTTTTCTGTAGTACTTTCTATTTTGGTATGCTCTGTACAAAAAAAAATATATATATGTTACATATATATAAAATAATAATAATTAAATGGTTTATATCGTAAAGTGTCTACCATTAGATTCACAATCTTCTGACATTTCCTCATGTGGGAAATGCTCCTCTAGCAACTCCAGAGTAGTAGACATTTCTGTGAAAAAATAAAAACATAATATAATTTTTTTAAAAATCTAATACAGAAAATTTACAAATATATGAGTAAAATGCAATAAACTTACTATTTCAGGTAAGGTGTGTTCTGAGTGTTCTGTAGATCTGCTGTTGTTCTTGGTTGTGGAGTGCTTGTGAGGTAATTATGTTGGAAGCCTATGTATCTTCTTTTGGTATATTCCATTTTAGAACATATTGTATTTAAATGAATGGTTATGTGTATGTGTGCTGGTTTGTGAATTTGTAAAATGCTCATATGTTATGATATAACAATTAAACCCCCCCCCCCCAGAGTTTTTAGGTAGTGATGCTATTGTCCGAACATGTCCGCTTTGTTAAAGGGACGTCATGGTTAAGTTGCGCTACTAAAAACCTATGAAATTCAGTGAAAAAACTTTGTTAAAGGAACGTTATGGTTCCAAGTAAAACCGAAAACCCCCTGAAATTTGACAGTTATGGTAAGCTAAGCAACCATAACTCGCGCCACCACCGTGCACTGCTACGAATAACACCCACGGCATCAAAGTTGACATCACAAATGTCATTGATGACATCACTGATGACATCACATATGCATTTACTTTTCATGAAATATCTGTACAAGGGATTCTTATTATAATGTTGAGAAAAAAATGTCAACGATCATTGGAAGAAATATCAAGAGCTAATTAGTGCATTAAGTGCATGTAAATTGCATTCTATTATGAAGTTATATGCAGTATACTAAGCTACTCATGCAGAAACATAGGCATATATATGTGTGTTATTTGTTAAAATACATGTTTTATTTATTTATTTGTTTATTTATGTTTATGTATTTATATACCAATGGAACCCAATAGATAAGAAATAAGATTGGACAGGAAGAAGTGAGAATCTTACAATGGGATTTACTTGAGGGATATTCTGACCATATTTTGGAGGAGAGGAAATGTAACAGCCACCAGGGACAATTCATAAGTGGACATACATAGATTAAGGACAACCAACAGTGGATATTTGTATGTGCAGGTAGGCGGTACAGCCAGCTTTGCTTGGGATGTGACCATGATGGCTGAAGTGCTAGAAAGGAGGCAGAGGTAGTGAGGGACAGAGGCAGATTAGAAGCGATGGAAAAATGTTAACTAACAGGCAGGTGAGAAGTAGGTCAAGAGGGCAACTCAGAGGCAAGGAGATAGGCTTTTAGTTTCGTTTTGAACAAATCCATGTGGATTGTTTCCCAGATGTTGAGGGGAAGAGAATTCCATGCAAGTGGAGCAACAAGAGAGAAAGAACTGAAGCGATAGGAAGCACAGATAGGGTGAGGAGCCACACAGGTAGTTGAGGACGCAGAGCATAAAGTACGAGAAGGATTGTAGAGTTGGATAGAAGAGTATAAATACAGTGATGCCTTACCATGGGTATATTTGGAATCAGGCAATCTGTCCCTGTTTTGCATCATCAGCCATCCAGCCCGGTGTTGGAATAAGTAAGTAGGTGTGAAGTGAGGAAGTTCAAAGAGAGTCTTGGTAGAAAAGTTAATGAACTTCTCAATAGGACATAAATCATAGTTGGGGAGACCAAAGAGGATGCATGCACAGTGGTCCAGTTTATAGAAGACAAGAGTGGTTAAGAGTTGCTTGGCAGTCAAGGCTGGACTGGGAACCAAAAGTGGCCCTGGTGGCCCTGGAAATGTTTTTCAAAGTGTCCATATTTTGCCGATGGAGCAAGTAGAGCGCGTGAGCCCAAACCTTCTTTGAGGGCATTGTGAGTATCCTCCAAGTATACAATTAGTCCAAATGAGTGCATTTAAACCATGTTTTAATCATATATGGATTAAACAAATTAATGTTTTAAATAAGTTCATGATCTCGCATAGTGATCTTCAGTGTCAAATTAAAATCTAACACCATGAAGGTGATGCTGCAGCATTTGCATTTCATAAAATCAATATCTTAAAGTTGCGTTTCTTTTGTTTGTTGCAATATTTAAGAGCTGAAGTCTATCACCTTGCATTCCGCAAAACGGTTAAAACCATACTCTTCATCTAAACCTTACCGATGACTGCTTACTCGTTGTGCACCTGCTATTGGATTATCTGTAACCTACCTCCATTACATATATGTAACCGCATGTACCCGTTAATGGATTATCTGTAACCTGCCTCCATTTCATGTATGTAACCTTTATGAAACTTAGTATGCCACAAGTAACAGTGCCATAATGCCTTTGGGCTGTATGTGTGCTATACAAATGTAAAAATAAATGCAATAAAATAAATACATGTTCAAAGGTTTGCACACCCTGGTGACATGCTCCTATATGTTGCAGTTCTAAGGTAGATTTCTCCAAGAAATGTCTTTGCTTATATTGTTCTCCAAAAAAGGACATTCAAGAGGGTTTTCTTCAATACAAAGTGCGGAGTAAGTGAGTAAGTGAGAGACAGAGAGAGAGAGTCCCACGATGGCGGCACATGCTCAAAAACCTCAGCTTGCCAGAAGGAAAATGAACCCAAACAGTGGACCAGTACAATTACAAAAACATACGTTTATCCTTTAAAACAAAATCAATGCCTACAAATGCAGTAGCGTATCAAATGAATCACCATTCATTGTTTTGTTTTGTTTTGTTTTGTTATGTTATACAATGTTGTTTATACTGTGAACTGTAACACATACACTATTTATGATACACTGATTATACTAAATTGTTTTTGAATAATTGCATTTACAAATGTGTTATGGTCTAAAGCTCCTTTGCTTGCAGAATAATGAAATGTGACAAATTCCTTTTGCATGGAACTTCATTTATTTTGTAATATTCTATAAGTATAAATGATGGGTAGGAATGACAAAGAGCCAGTTGAAAATGACAGAATGCATTTAAGGTACATTACTGCAAAATGTTCTAAGTAAAAGTGACATATCCAGCTTTAACAACCATGAAATGTGTAATGTTGCATAAGGAAATGACCTACAAATGACACCCTTTTATATATTTTCGTCCATTGTACACACTGCTGGCCTGGAGGTCCGGAGGTCCCCTCCCTCATGCCCAGACAGCCAACCGCACATACACCATAGGCCTGGAGACAAGGGCGCACCAACACCTACATTTTGGGGGGGGCAAAGTGGTGATGGGAGAAGCCACTTCAAAAAATAGGCGGGTAAAACATGCAGGCTCCGCCCCCACTGTTCGACCCCCCCCATGGTCTGGTGTGGGGACCAACTAGCAAATAGTATATTTTAAAGCACAATATGCAGAGATGCGATGGAAGTCTTTCTTGGAAGTAGCAGCTGTAAAGTTTTATTGCGTTTGTTCAAGTACATTTTTCTGAACAAAGACTGTAAAACTTTACCACCGCCAGTTTCGGGGAAAGGCTTCCCTCACCTCTCCACCTAACAAAATGCAAGTCCAGGGGTGCACCTAGGCTAAAATTTAGGTGGGACTAACCCTTCTATTTGTAGGGAGAGGCGCTAACTTCAGAGACGGTGAAGGAGTGGCAAACTTACTTGTGTAGGGGCATCTAGCTTCTTTATTCATTGTAATGAGACTATTCTAGTGCAGCTTCAATGTTACAATCAGTTAACACTCTCCTCTAAGTCTGAAAATACCCTCTTTTAGCAGATCCTGAAGGTCCTAGAAAGTGTGAAAATGGCAGATGATGTGCAATGAAAGACTCAATATCATAGCATAACAGGACATTGCAGAGTGTGGGGTAGTACTCTGGATGGCCCAAGCAACGTCAGTGGTTGGGGGAACATGGGAGAAAATGTGTTGTTGGTTCTACTTGGTCCGCTATACTAGAATCTCTGCTCTGGTGCACTGGCTGGCTGGTGAGACTGTCTACCTGTCAAATGAAGTGATAACAGACTGTGGGAGGGCCAGTGGAGCAGAAATGCAATTATATGTGACCTCATTGGAGCTACTAGCAGAGGAGCACCAGGGTACACCAATTTGCCCCTACACTTATTAAAACTGTCCTATAGTAAGGGTGCAAACATAATCACTTATACGCACTCACATTTTTTCAGTTGTAGTCAGGGTGAGATTCTATTAATTACCGCGGATCACACACTTACACGAAACAGTGAAGCAGTGATTTTAACCAACTCTGCAATTTGGGCACAGCCACCTTCTTCCACGCTTTACTTGGAACAAAGGCCTACAAAAATACTGTCCTATAGAGTTTACCTGCAAAATACACAAATTACATAGTAAAGCATCATGACAACATGTAAATACTTAAAGAAGCATGTTGAGACAACATATTATTTTCCACATCATGAATGCATTACTATAAGATGCAAAAGGCAAAATATCTATTGATCCACTTTATTTTCAGCGCTTTAATACACAGAATAAAAGAAGTTATGATATGATATGATATAGCATTTATAACGCTCCTATACACAAGTGTTTCAAGGCGTGACGCGACAAGGGAGGGGGAACAGAGGGAAGACAGAGACAGCAATCCTACTAGGCCAAGTGTCATTCAGATCGCGCAAGTGCAGGGGAAGGGGGAAGAAGAAAAGTGCAGAGTGGGAGGGGGTGGGGACAGTGCAGTACATGGGGCATTAGAATAAATAAAACAGTAAGAGAAGTAGGGCCAGCTGGTGGTAAGTGCAAGGGTAAGTTGTGTAATAAACTCACTTAGGTGTGGAAATTCGTCACAAACCTCCAGCATGTTTTATGTATGGTTTTAAGAACATTTAACTAAGGACATCAACACAAACTTTACTGTTTAGCATGTCAAGCTATTAGACATTAAGGGTATGAAAACATATTCAAAGGGTGCTTTATTGTGTTGCTCGGTTTAACTGTCACAGATTTGCAAGGTGACTGTTGGTTTTTCAGTTTGAAATTCACGATCATCCATATGAAAGGCTATGCTGCAGATGACAAAAGAAACGTGTTGTCGAGTTCATTATGGCACTGGCTGCAGAGCCATGGACGCAACCTGTATGTCTCAGGGGGGCTGGGAATCTGGGAAGTGGGCAGTGCTTGATCATCCAAGCCAAGCAGATAGTGGATTTGTTGCCTCGGAATAAAGACAATGCGCCAACAGAACCATGTTCCTGATCCTTCGAACTGTTAAAGAACACGGAATCCCCACCTCTCAAGTAACATTTCGGGGGGAGGGGTGCTTCAGCCCTGTCAGCTCAATGACGTTGTGCGCCTGCATGGAGAGTAATTCCAAAGCAGGCCTGTTCCCAAGCCAGACATGCGCTCTAAACCTCACGAAAAGGTGCTTGCTTACCGGTGTATATTACACTGTGTTTCGCAAGTATCTTTTCATGTAATATCTAGTAGCTGCTGCTGTGATGGAGCTATGCCGCTGCATAATATTGCTTTACTTTGTACATATTGTTTGTAAAAGTAAAATAAAATCACTGCACGAATACCCGTGCTGCAGTTGGCAACCAAACTCACTGACTCCTGGGTCTGTCTGTGTACAGCAAACATGCAGGAGGGTTGGCCTTACCAGGCCCCATAAGGCCATGCTTTTGGGATAGGTTGCAACCCTTCCCTTATTTTGGGCCTGTTTCACAGAGCATTTTTCAATGGGATGTGCCATTGTAAAACATTTCTGTGAATCAGGCCATTAATATTTATCTGTCGGCACTTTCTTCTCTGCTGGAAGCAGGACAATCCGCCAAGCACGCTTTGTATTTTATGCTATGCCTATGTGCCATTTGTAAATGCTTTGTTCTCCTAGGACAGTGGTTAGTTGGAGGGCCGTGTTGTGACATAATGACATTACATAAAAAATGAATGGACACATTGAAGATTTAAGATTCCTAAATATTCAACGTGTGACTGTGAAGGTGTGAAAAAATGCATTTGTTAGCGTTGATAATTGACGTATACTATTAATAAGATGAGCCCTGCCAACAAGTCAGCTGCTCCCTTATCTCATTTGAATCAATTCTCACCTTCTTAAGTCGTCGAGTCGTCAGAATACACAGGCTGCCGCCTGGCTGTGGCTGGCACATGTGGCTAGCTGGCTGACTGGTTGGCTGCTGCTGCCTAAACCCGCTCTACCAGTCCACTTCATCTGACCTGCGCAATGTGTGTGTGGCAGCAGGCAGGGCACGTGCGGTTCCCAGGCCCTCAACATGAGCAGGTCGCGAGCTGCTGGGGAAGAAAAGAAATGTGCAGTGTCACATGGCTTGGTCTGTGGAGACAGCAGTCAATTCAATGCGAACCACCCAGGTGCTTCACGCAATCATTGCTCCTCTAATTTTGTTTCCTTCTGCTCCATGCGCCAAAGAGACCCCTTTGCCCAGAGGCCTACCGGGGGATGTCCCGGTGGGGCAATCCAGCCCTGTTGGCAGTTTTGAAAGGAAGGATGTGGCTGCTTTTCCTAATATTTAGGAGGTTGAGGAAAGATGCTGTTTTATTTTTAGAAATGAAAGTAGAGAAGGTGTTAGAAGGATCATAGATGACACAGAGGTTTCTAGCTGAAGAAGAGTAGGGGAGAGTGTCGGGTGGGAACTGGAAAGGTGAAGGAAGAGATGAGCAAGAGCGTTTGGCAGTGAAAAAGAGCACCTCTGTTTTGGTAGAGTGTAACATCAGAGAGTGCAAATGCATCCAATATTTGATGGCAGAGACACCATTTCAAATTTTGAAAGTGTAATCAGAGGAGAGTTCAGGAAATGAGAAGAAGATTTCGGAGTCATCCACAAAAAGATGGTATGAGAACCCAAAGCAGGAGATTAGTGCCCCAAGAGCAGAGGTGTAGAGTGTAAAGAGGAGCGGACCCAAGACAGAGCCTTGAAGATCACCAACAGTTAGAGCTGTTGTTGCTTGCTCCAGTAGACAGAGAACTGGGGAGGTGCAGGGTAGGATTCTGTCCAAGCAAGGGCTCAATCACAAATCCCAAGAAGAAAGGTAGCAGACAGGTCAAGGAAAATTATTGGGATGGAGGATAGGTTGTGCTTATCAGAGGCAATAAATGTGGAGTTACCAGAGCGGACACCTTCTTGTAGGGGGTATCCCAGGTTGGGGATGTCTACAAAATCGATAAGATGGTTAAACACAACCCTTTCAAGCACTTTAGAATAGTGCAGAAGGAGAGACACAGGACACATGTTAACTGGTAGGTTCAAGTCAGTCCCTTGGTTTTTTAGGAGAGTGATTGCGTTGATGACCGTGTCTGTTTTGAAAACAGAGGGAAAGCATGCTGAGTCAAAGCACAGGTTGAAGAGTTCAGCGAGGTGAGAGGTCACTAAAGGGGCAATAGGCTTGACTAGCTGAGGAGCAAGAGGAACTGATGGTCACAATAGGGGTTAGCCTACATCAGTAGAGATAGCACTTCATCAGTATTAGTGTGACTAAAGTGGGAGGCAGAGGGTTGAAGGTCCAGTACACAGAGTGAGGAGTGAGTATGAGTAAGGTCAGGAGAGAGTCTCTAATTTTGCAGCAAAGTATGCAGCTAGTTAATTAGCTGTGAGAGTGGAATTGATAGTCATAGACTTAGGAGGGCTGAGGAGTGGGTGGGTTTAGGGTGCCCTGTAACTGTTGAGGATAGTTGGAGTGAGAGCCAATGAGGGTTATGAGAAATCCATTTTTGCTTATCAAAAATGCACTTGAGAGAGTTCAGGGAAGTGAGGTAGAGTTGCAGATCCTCATGCGAGTGGGAATGCCTCCATTTGTGTATCAGCCAACTCACACATTTTCAGAGAGCGTATGAATGGGGTGACCCAGGGTTGAGGATGCTGAGACTTATGGGGGAAGTGAGCAGTGGGAAGTGAGAGGATAATGAGTCATACAGTAGGGGTTGGAAGCTGGAGATGGCAGTGTTGGTGGAAGAGGCATCAGCTGTGGAGGAGAGTGAGGAGTGTAAGTTCGGAGAGAAGGGGGAATTGCAGAATGTGTACATTTCCTTTTAGTAATAAGTGAAGCAAGTGGTGAGGAAAGGTCAGAGGGTTTAAAGGAGATGGTGGTGGAAACAATTGAGTGCTCAGATATGGATGGTGTGACGGTAGTATTAGTGGCTGAGAGAGAGTTGGAGATGAATAACAATCTCCGCCTCAACGCCTGTAAAACTGAGATCCGCCCCATCGGGACCCCTGCTGCCGCCTTCTTCCCGTCATGCTGGCCTTCCTCCTTGGGATCTCTGACTGCTTCTTTTTCTGAAGCTAAAGACTTTGGGGTCATTTTTGACTCCTCTCGCTCCTCCTTTCTCACACTCAGGACATTTACAAAAAGTCCCACTTTCAGCTCTTCCTTCTCAAATGAATTCTCCCTTTTCTGCTCATTTCCTCCCAGAGGCTCAATGTTACCCGAGCCCTGGTTTTCTCTAGGCTTGACTATTGCAATAGCCTCCTCCTGAATCTACCCTCTGCCACTCTGCAACACCACCAGCTAATCCAGAATAGGGCAGCAAGACTTATCCTTAGCCTTAAGCCCAGGGACTGCATCTCTCATGCCCTAAACAATCTTCACTGACTCCTGGTTGCTGCACAGATTAAATGTGAATCCCTCTGCATCATTCGCAAGGCTGTCTGGGCCCTGGGACCACATTATCTTCAAAGTTATCTTACTAAATACTCTCCCTCTAGACCACTACGTTCTTCTTGCAACAACTATTTGTTTGTACAACACTTTGCTAAACAGAGGTGGTTGTTTGATTTCCTCAGATGGCTCCCTCCTATGGAACAGCCACCCCTCCCTCTGTGCCTTGAGCAGGACTTTTTAAATTCTGTAAGCTCTTTGGACTTTCCTATATACCTCCTTCTCTGCTTCCTCTCTCCTCTGCTAAACCCACAGTTGCTGTCACTGGACATCCTCAGGGGCCTCTGCCCTCTCACACCCAATAGGCCAATCTCCTGTCTACCCTCAGCACGTGCATTGCACACCACACTTACAGGCAAATAATACAATACAAATAAATAAGAGACCCAAAGAGTTACACCCTGTGTGGGTAGGTAGGTACTGTGGTCACTAAGAAAAGACTGAGGTTCAGATTTCTGAGAAGTGGTTGGAATGGGAAGGTTAAAGTCACCCAAGAGAATGAGGTGATGTATAGTTTAAAGATATCCCAAGATCATCAAAGAATGGTCGAGTGGCACCAATAGGGTGATAGATGGAGATGATATGACCCAAGTGAAGCAGCGCAATAATAGAGATGGTAAATTCAATAGAGGACGTGGCACTGGAGATTTGTGATGCATGGAGGCATAAAGAGAGTAGGTGTCCGATGCTTCCACTTCTGCCAGTCAGTCGAGGTGAGTGAATTAAGGATATTGTGGAGTTGTGTAGGGCCACTGGAGTGGCAGTGTTAGATGGCAGTCTCAGATGGAAGACTGTCACATTTGTGTGTTATGCTTTTTTACTCCTATTTCTTTGCACTGTAGCAATAGACATAGTTAGTACCCACAATCAACCTCAGAAGAATGAATAAAACAATTGTCCAGGTTGGGACTTCAAACATGATTGCAGGTTTAACAAACATATTCAGGGTTTAGCACACTGGGTTATCTTTTGGGCACATACGATCTACTGTAAGACACTAGTTCTAAAAGACATGGCTGTTAATATTCATATTACACAATGGCTTATATTTGCACAACAAAAGGTAGCCAATCAGTGCAAGCAATAACCATGAGATTGATGGTTCCAACACTATTTATCTCTTTCCATCTCACTGAATGGTTGGATTTCTTTTATGTTCTTAAGTTACTGTATTTCATATCCTTTTTATTGCCAAACAGGGGGACCTTTTTGGCTCTACTAATTTCTCTCTCTCTTTCACTACAATCTTGAATATTTGCTGTGTGTTGTATGCATATTTTCGTCTTTCTGTAAGTACTATTTTACTTACTATTATGTTTTGAATAGACACACTTATACTACATTAGCAGACGTTTATTTTGTAAAGTAATGTATGTTTTCTTCAAATTGTGTATGCTTCACATTTCATTTAATGTGTGCCTTTGCTGTGGCATGACTTGCATTGAAATTGGTTTTGTTGAAATGTATGTATTTGTATATAATAGTTGAGATGGGAGGAGACCAGTATTAACCAATACTTTAATGCGTTTATTTAAATTTAGAGTGTATTCATAGTTTACATGAAACATTTCACACAATGCAAAAGTAAAACCATAATAAACAGAAAATTAACACGAAACAAATCAAAACTACTACCTTATTAACCATAGGATGTCACTGTAAAATGTTTTAAACTGTAAATACATGATATACAACACAGTCTCTCCTCTGCTTTAGCTGTTCTAGCCCCCAGAATATACAAGAGGGATTCTGGTACAATGAATGGTCATTTATCAACTAAGATGATAATTTACTGCACAGTGTCTGTAGATTCCCCTCTTCGTGCATTGGAGAACCCCAGGATATTGTTATTGACTGAATTCATCATTGTATATGCAGTGTTATGCAATTCCCTGGATTGGGGCAAACGTCAGAAGTTGGAGAAGCTTCCAGAAAGTATAGAGCTAAAGAGTACGATATGGGATAATGAGGATTACCGGTCAGATATTGTTTGCTGATACATTAACCATAGAAAAGGCTGTGCATGCTTCTCCAGCTCTTCTCAATTGCAACATGGAAGAAGAGGCCTTCCGGGGAGGCCAAAAAAGGAAGCATGAAGGTTATGGGAGGCTACATCCTCCAAGGGAGTGAAATCAGTCACTGGAGAAATGCTAGCCTGGAGCCGCTAGGGAACCTGGGTCACTCTTTGTTTTGTTTATGGAAACGCTATGCCACTTCCACACTTCAACCAGGTTGCACAATTGGGAAACAGTGTAGCAATCCTAATCATGATGTGCATCGAAATTCTTTTCTGGACAGCAGAGCCCCTGAAACATACATGCACATTAAGTCTGTGATAGAAAATGCTTACAAGAGCAAGACTTAAAACCTTTTAATGGCAGTAACATGTCAGACTTCATTCATGTTTTTAAGCAGCTTCATTAAAAGCATACAACTTTTCAAAATCAGCAATACAAGCATTTAAAACATTATTTTAATTAATTACATCTTTTCAAAATGAATATCACATATAACATTAAATATAATACATATTACCAGGAAACATTGGCCTGGTAAAAACACATGTGTAAGGCTCAACATTCATGGACCAATTGACAATGAATTTACTGTAGCTTTTACTCCATAAATCATAGTTAATCATGGTCACTTTTTGGTTGAAGTGAATAGTGCTCTCTATGAGTTACTCTGATTTACTCATAGTAGCTTCTTTATGTATGAAGCCTCAGTATGTAAGTGAATTCATTGTTATAAACAAAGCTGAAATATGCAAGTTGTTTAATCATCGCCCACTGATTCTTTCTAGGTACACAATGGGCAGGAACGTGCTCTGGGGGTATGTAATAGCATGTCACATTGACATGTGCACTAAATCATTTGACCATGCACTATTCTCAAAATACATGTCTGGGAATCTAAGAGGAACACGGATGGGCATTTGATTCAGGAATTTAATGACACACAATCATGTATCCAACCCCAGTTTTTCAATACCTTCTTCATCAAAAAGCCATAAAGATATGATGGAAATCTTTTGGTTTTGAAGGAGTCAAATACTACTTATTGCAGGAACAAGACTGTAAACCAAGCCAATTAGTGTATATGGAGGTGCACAAGCAATTGAGAAACACTTTTAAACGTTTGCATTCATTATCTTTGAGTGAATTTATATCACTCCCAGCTCCAAACTGATGGCACCTGCAGAAGGAAATATTCTCAAAGTTGACAGATAGTTCCAAACTCTGCCCTCCCAAAGTTCAAAGTTCAAAGAATGTAAGCTGCTGATCACTACACATCTTGGCACAATAACATATTTGGGAAGTTTAATAATGTCCCATGTGACTAGCATGGAGAGTGTGTTTAGGAGACTCAGAGAGACAGGGAATTCCCCTGCTAAGAGATTCAGCTACTACTGGTGTTTCAAGGCTATCCTACTAATGTGGTTCTATATGATATTTTCAATGTCTTTATAGGTCTATAAGACTGTTTTTTTTGCCTGATTTTAGGTACCCTATAAAAAAGCGAATTACCACATTTCCATGTCCTTCATCAATCCTAACATCCCCCCACGGGATTAACCTGAAATCTGGTGTGTCATTCCCTGAACCCCCTTCCCTCAGCCCCTGAAATCTCCCTCCCCACCCAAGACTCCTCCTATCCCCAATCCAACACAAACACCTAACACACACACAAACACACACACATACACACATACATGTATCTCCTCTCACTCAATGCCACATCTGGGTCCTGGAGTGCCTGTCAGCTCCTGTGCGGTTTCTTGTGTGGCACGGTCATGACAGTTCATTTTAGAAAGACTGCTCCGTGCGCCCTCAGAGCAGTCTTTCTATATCAATTAATTTTTGTAGTATTTTTTTTTAAAAACAACTGCTTCACTTAGGACCACAGATTTTTCTCACTTCTCCAACCTTCTCATCCAAGTCACCCTGATAAGCCAGACAATCTGTGAGAGATACTCATACACTAATCTTTGAGTGCGGAATGGTGGTCCACAAATTGGGACCATGATCGTAATTGTCATGAAGATGCATTGCAAAGCAAAGCAGTTTGTGAGGCAGTGCACAGAACTGCTCATCATCTCACAACATAGAATGAGTTCTTGAATATGACAGGGGCAACCAACCATCACATGGCAGAGAGATCCCACTGACTCTCTATACATGATTCCATGGTCAGACAGACAGTGAGGTGGTAAGGATGAAATTCTGCATTGGAGAAGGGTTAGGAAAGAGAGCGTGAGGAGGACAGAGTGGGAGAGGAGCTGGAAGATAAAACATGAAAGGAGAAGGAGACGGGACTGAGTGGTGGAAGGTTGAAAGAAGGAAAGAGACTTGGAAAAGAGGAGGAGTAAAGAAATGTATGGGACATGTTGAGGGATGGTAGAGATTAAAAGGCATAGGCAGAATGTTGTGATTCATTATTGTGTGCTGCTAGAAAATAACCTTGTACATGGTTTGTTGGGGGTCAAATCTAAATACTGATCAAAATCAAGAAAGAAGACACCACCGCAGTAGAATGCTCAGCAACAAGTATGAGGTAACCCTTTTAATCTTACATTGCAGAGGCTCAGCCTATTTTTGGCTCCTAATTAAAAGAAACACCCTTGCACCCTTGGTTGGGGGTGCAGGAATAATGACTCGTGTCTGATTATAAACCCAGCATGAGTGGAAAAAAAAACCTGCCAATGTCCATAACCCCAAGACATGTGGGTTGATGGAGGGGGACTATTTAAAACCAGGAGTCCTAAAGAAGTGTGATGCAAGTACTCAATACACCCCAGTGTTATACATGACTGTGTGAACAAACTTCCAGGCTGTTGCAGAACTAAAGTCGGACTTTGATATTCTGTGAAAACCTGAAGTATGTGTTCCTATTTATTTTATTATAAGTCAACAACTTTTGCTCAGGTATTGATTCTCTATAGTCTTGTGTTTTAGTTTGCTCCCAAAACCCCTTTTCTAATTACAATGATTTGCAAGGATAAAACAATGGTAAGCCCTTGCTTAATATGTCCTGAGTCTTCTGTTGAGCTGTGCCACACTTTTACTTAGGACATTCACCACTTGTGTAGTTTATATGCAGAAAATACTGTTTGGACACCTAAACATAATTCATGTTTACCTAAGTTATTAAGTGATACATTCTCTATGGATCACATAACAAAACTATTTGGTAATTATTTATTTATTTGCATGCCTCCTCTGCAGATTTGGGTCTGATTGATAGGAGGGAACACATCAAGTACGTCTGTGGGCTGTCCTATTGAGTATATGAGGATATCCCATTCTCAAAAAATTGATTTTGCACCAAGTTGATAATCCCTCCCAGCTTTCTAATGGGGATCGTTGCTATGGAGTCTGTGCGTACTACTGTCCCGTCATTTGGTTGCATGCTGTTCTGTATCTGCGGTGTATGTTGTGCTGTGTACATGTGCTGCATGTTACCCTGGCTCTGGGGCCTCTTTGGTGCCTGAAAATACTGCGATATAGGTACTTGGATCTGTGATATCTATGCCATGGGCTGGTGTGGCTGAGGGTATGCGCTCAGTGTTGATCTTCATTGTTGTGCTTGGTTCTGTGTGTAATACTCATCTTGTTCCCCTTGGTATGCTGGCTGGTATTGCATCCCCCCATTCTGTTGTACCCCCTGCTTCTACACACCAACAAAATGTGCCCTATCTGGCTGCACAACCAGCAATGTGGTGGCTCCATCCATCTCCCTTGGAAAAGCCCAGAATAGTCCCCTGGTCCCTGCTGCACCTGCTGCCCATATCCTCAAAACCCTCCTGGAAACCCCCATTTGGTTGTGATGCATCTGTGGCCAATACCCGGGTCCACTGGGTGGCCCCTTCTTCCTTGAAACCTGCACTGCATGTTCCCCTCCCCATGAATCCTCCCCCCCGCTGGCGGCGGTGCATACTGCTGTTGTGGTGTTCCCTGTCCTCCTGCGCTTGTCAGTACTCCCCCTTCCAAGGTATACTTGGATAATTTCTTTTGCACTAAATTTGCTTCCTCTTGCTTCCTTTCCTCGTTCTTCTTCCTCATCTTCTCTTGCAATAGCCTACAATGGTGCACCATCATGAGCTGTATTTCTGGCCAAGGTTTTGGCTCCAAGCCTACTCATTTTCTAAGCTGCTGCTGTACCAGTTCTGGCAACCCCTGACACAATATTTGGTAAAATAAAGCTACAGTTTTGTCCCACAATTCTCGCGTTTCAAGGCCAAAGCTCTTGGATTGCCTGAATACAGTGAAAGGGGTCTTCGTCTTCCACCATCTTGCGGGCTATAATCACACTAATGTCTGACGTGTCTGGTATTGCGTCCTTAGAGCTAGCCATATGGCAGCTCAGCAGTTTGCAAATGGTGAACCAGCAGGTGCCGTGTACTGGATGGTCACCCCTGGGAATCCTGCCCTTTTCCATAAGTCACAGCAGCCTCCCGGAGGATCACCACTAATAGTCTCTTTACATCCCCACTGCTAATCTCTGTCCTGCTGTCATTCTTTCCATTTCATATATCGATTTCCTTGCACCCCCAGTCAACGAAGGTAGTCTACATCTCACGTCTTCCTTGTCAATGTGCTTCCTTGGTACATATTGAGGTTGCCCCTCAACCTTTTCAAATAGGGGCAACTGTGTGAACCCTACCTCCCTGCTCGCTCCTCGAGTCAGTCTGATCTTCTTGTCAGTGTCTCTAAGGTCGCTGTATGTGTCTACTGACAGCCCTTGAGTAAATCATGCACAGTTGTAAACCCCCCTGTGTCCCTAGTACCAAAACATGCAATGGCCATCTCCCCCATCCTTTCTCCTTGGAGATCCCGAAGTCTCTCAACATATGAGAGCATGATGTCAGGGTTGTTTGTTTGTTTGTTTGTTTGTTGTTTGTTTGTTTGTTTGTTTTTTTTTATTATTTATTATGTGCATCAGACCCAAGGGTATCAGGGCGCAGCAGTTACAGGAATATGCAAAGCTTAGTTACAGAAAGTCATAAAATTAAATACATTAATTACAATGGCAAGATATACAGATATTTACACATATTACCAGAATTGCGTGCAAGGCAGGAAATACAGCTATTTACATATTTACAGATATTTCCGGCACTGTGTACAAAGATGAAATTGTCGCCATATGGATAGCAGGTAGGTGTTCTTATTGTCTTTTAGTTACCCAAGCATGGATTGTGCATAGTGCAGGTTAGTGATCTGTGGATTTTAACCAAAGGAGGTTTTCATTCTGAATTTCTGGTATGACTGGTCCATTCTCAGTGTGGGCGGCAGGGAGTTCCTTAATTTGGCCGCTTTAACGGGGAAGCTATTTCCTCCAATCGTGGATAATTTGAATCTGGGGATGGACAGACAGTCCCAGTTTACTGTTCTAGTTGGTTTTAGGGATGTCCTTTTGTGGAATCTCTCTCAGAGAGGTAGGTAGGTGCGGCATTGTTGAGAGATTTATGGGTAAGCAAGGCAGTTTTGAGAAGGATTTTGTTGTTTGTCCGCAGCCAGTTGTTCTGTCGTCTACTCTCAGCAATATGCTCTCTTCTGGAGATGCCTAAGGCCGCTCTAATGATGCTCTAAAGGCCATTGTGTGATGCGGCACTGATCAGTGGTGTCTGATCGCCCCTATCATCCTTAGTCGGCCCTGGGTTTCTTCCCTCTTCCCATGTCACGCTCCTTTGCACGCTGTCCCCCGGAGAGCTATACTTCGGTCGCTCTCTTTTCCCATCCCACTTCCCCCTGCGTCATCTTCTGACTCTGTTCCCATATCGCTGCAAAAATAGTCTACAAAGCTCAGTCTCCTCATGGTTGCGTCTTCCTTAGATTTCAATATGGGGTCAATCAAGTTTATACCACCCTTATCTCCATATGATCCAATGCCCATTTTGTCTGATACTGTAGTGATCCTGCTTGTTAGGGTTGTGCTGTCTGGCTCTGCTCGCTTACCTCCTCCGCTTACCTCCTCCGCCTTGATTGTCTCCCATGTCCACATACTCTTAGGTCTCTGATTGTGTGCTCCTCGTCCTCCTTCCTATTGTGCTCTCTCATGATCCACTCTATCTGCCACTCCATTCTCTGTCCACTAACATTAGTGTTTCCTTCTCATCTGGTTGCCTTCATTTCTCAATATCTTCTTACTCCTTAATCCTCCTTTCTTGCTGCTCCTGCTCTTCCTCTTCCTCCCTCTTCCTTTCTCTGCGCTCCCCTTCTGGTCTGTCTTCTCTTCTCTTTCCCTCTCCCTCCTGTTCACTTCTTCCACTATCTCAGCCGAGTATTTTGCTTTGCTGCTCCCCTTAAGGCCTTCCATTTCCTTGGTAGCTCCTGCTGCCTCTTCAGCCGTCTTCCCTTCCAGTTTTAGGAGAATTTGTCCCCACTCATTTGTTGCTATGACTTCTAGCCCCTCCTTCGTGCCCTTGTGCACCTCAAAGTTCGCCCCTTTTTTGCTGATCGTTTGCCCCATCCCTTTCTGTCCCTCGTCCTTGGTATGTGGTAGTGGTTTAAGTATTGGGTTTGAATATCTCACTGCTGCTTTTAGCTCCTGTAATGGGTACATCCCCTGTTCATCGTCTGAGTTTTTGCTCAAGTTGAGTTTTTGCTCAACCTCAAGTTGAGGTTTTCAACAATTCACTGTTAGGGGAAAAACACAATGTAATGACAATTCTTTCAGTTTACTCCAAGCCTCTCTGGCTCCAAAACAATCTGTCAGGGGTTCTCCTCGCACCGCCTTAGCACAACTCTCGGCCTCCTCAGGCTCACCCACAAAACGTGTGCATGTGCCTTAGGCGCACCGCCACTGGACAACCTCCTCTATCAATTTCAAATTTTTCACCACTGTGTCCACAACAGCTCGTGCTCTCCAAATCCTATGCACAAACCTACAGGTGACGTTACCAATGTTCTTGTGTTTAATCTGTACCTACAGCATTGCCTTGAATGTAACTGCCTCTTCAAGACTTAATCAGTTGATTCACCTCTGTAATCTAGGCCAGCTCCCTTTGCTAAACATTATGGGGATACCATTATCTATGACCTGAGCGAAAACGCCCAACCCACAGGAAATCCAATATTGGCCCTTGAGTCAATAGCCTAGGGTGTTCAACAGAACCTTTTACCTTGAAACCCCAATGTATCCTAACCACAGAAAATGGCATCTAACTCCGCTCCTGTCCCTGTTATACCAAACAATACTAGACAATACTTGACAATATTCAATGATGCTCAACAATGCTCAATACCACCCTCACACCCCCATTACTTGCCCTATCCCCTTGTTTGCTGTGTGGCTGAGCAATACTTGCACTCTGTGGTCTGCTGACGCTGCTCGCCTGCCTCGTCCCTTCTAAGTTTTCACTTTGCCCTTCTGGTTTGCTGGACTCCTCATGGACCGCAGGCAGGCTATTTCCCAGGCTGGCTCATGACAGCCTTTACAACAGGGCACATCTTTCCCGTTGTCTCGAAAACCTGTGAGGCGTCCCGCCAGGCTCTGCATTGGGAGAGTTGACTTTGTGCCAGGCGAATGTAGAACAACCATCGACTCAGCTACCAACTTGTTGAGGTAGTTTCCAGGTATGCTAGAGGTCGTCTGGGTGTCGGTCCGACTCCTATGGGCCCAGCTCCATTCCCCAGAATGAACAGAGGGCTCTTTAGAACTGTGGTTTATTATAAAAAAACAACATGGATCATACAAGGCAATCAGGATTCTACAGTACATCTCCACATTACAACGGGTTCTCCCCAGCTTTGATGGTTTGATGGTGTTTGGCGTTATAACCTGGGCATGTCCCAAAAACCTATCCCCATTAACGATTGGGTGCTGAGAGTAGTAACCCATATAGACATCCTCTATAGAGGTTATTCTACTGACCCTCACATGTCAGGTGGCGGACCTGCCCCATCCCCAAGAAACTATCTATTACATTGTTGCAGAGTAGTGGGCTTACCATTGGCTCTTGTCCCTTGCCATTCACCACTGGATTGCTGTCTCATTATTAGCTGGAGCTAGTCTCCCCAGGCCTGGGACTCAGTTTGGTTCTCAGCCCTCTATGCACCTCTTCAAGGTGATGTGAAATATCCATGTGCCTGAATTGTACCTGGCAGTGTACCACCTTTGCCTATGAGAGTCTGTCTCCATGTTGCAACATTTGTTTCGCTCTTAGTCTGGGTTGCTGGGATCTGCTCTCCTTCCCACCATAGGTGAATGCCCATTGTCTAGTTTGGATTCATCACATGCTTGTGGACCACATAATCGAGTTCTTGGGTCTGCATTTATGAGGATTTATTCAGTTTTCCTGCAGCTGGTTCCCTTGTCGTCTGGAGTTTGGAATGTGACTGTTTATCTTTGACCTTGGCTGTGGGCTCAATCTACAGCCTCAGCCAGCTCCTCTCATCTCGTGTTCTGTGGCTTGAGGCCTTCTGTAATTTTCCTTAGACTTATAATATGTTTCCTAAATGCGTTCACTGTGCTATGTAACCTATAAGTTAGACATACATGGTCCTACCAGGCTCCATATGCACTGCTGTAGTCCCATATAGTTATTCGCCATAAGAGTCTGCAAACCTGCTCAGGATTTCTTGTAGACTTTGCATTTCTGCATTATTGCATTTGGCTAATCATAAAAATAATAAAGCTTTGACAGTATGTATATGTATCCGTTCTCTATAGTACTGTGTAAGCATGTTCTTTGTGTATGTGATTGTGTCTGCGTGTAATGTGGTGCAGGGCTGCGAGTGTGCTTTATGACTAATGCTGTAATGTTGTGGTGTCACAAATGACGTCAACATAGTGGCTTCTTGGTGCTCAATCGAGGCAGTGCATTAGGGTATTTCCATCCACAATCTTGGTTGAGTCCCCTGTTCCTGAAAGGATATGCACTGGATTAGGACTGAATGGCTGACTGAGGGGATACCTTTATGTGTGTGTGTCAGCCATGGTGCACTTGGGGCTTGTCCAAAAAAGGATGAGTAGCTTCTAGTGTTTCTGGCCCTTTGGCCTGTCATCCCCCTGGGGGTGAGGAGGGGTATCCCTGGGAACCTCACTTCAACAGTGTAGAGGATGTTTGGAAAGAACGTTAACTGTATTTGTTTGTAGAAGAACAGTTTGACACAAGAGAGGCACTTTATGTCTGTAAACAATGTGTAGGGTTTTAGAATCAAAGAAATATTCATGCACAAAGTGTTTCGAATGACATGGTAGTGTCTCATATCACTTCTGTGCTTCAACAATTGAATATGTTTGAAGTGATTGCCTTGCAAACGGTTCATCCATTCCAAGTTATTGTTAAATTGCAAACAAAGATGTCAAATCTGCCTAAAAAATCATTAGTACAAGGTGTGATAGGCAAAGTTGTGTATTCTTCACCTCTCAATTTGGAAGGAAATGTGAACACTCTAGGATTGCAGTGTGATATTGCAGATTCTTTGTTTGTTTTAGTAAATGGTCTTGCCACTAATGATAAGAGCATTTGGCAACAGTTCATAGATATTGGAATAGTGAAAAATGCATTGGGGTTTCTATTGGTGCACAATGATTTATGCAAAGGCAGTGTGACTGTACCAGACTAGTCTGTGCTTGATGTTGAGTCAACTAAGAAAAGCAGTGAAGGTCAATTACAACATCTATCTGTTGCAAAAGAGAATAGTTTGTATGAACATTACACTATTCATCCACTACACTCACGTGAAGTGATGGGCGACAGTTTAGAATTGTATCAAATGAAAGCAACGAAAGGTGCACCAATCAGTATTTTGGAAAAAGACATTGGAAGCTTGTTGTTTCCCTGTGCTTTTTCCTACTGGTACAAGAGGACGATTGGATGATCAGAAAGGTGCGAATCTCGGCTTCAGAATATCTTTGTACAAGAATGTATTGTGAAGATTCACGATTTTGCACCAATGTTAAATATTTGTTTCATGTATTGTATGAAATGGATTTTCAACATTATGTTATGCTGTTGCTCATACACTTCTGATTGGAACTATATTTCAAAATCTTTCTGCTTGAGAGATGCTGCAACAGCTAAAAGAAAAACATGAAGTTTTAGAGGGTAAACTAACCAATGTTCTTGCTACAATGAGAGGAACCAAGGAATATTGATATAAGAGACACTCTGAGGTTAGATGTATGTTAAGAAACATGGGCCCTCCAACTTGGTTTGTAACATTAAGTTGTGCTGAGTATGGCTGGGATGATCTTGCAGAGTGGATTTGTGAAAGTAATGCTCAGAAACAAGATATAGGACATAGGACACAAGGGGCATTGTGTTCTATGGACCCTGTAAGTGTATCATGTGTTTTTAATTACTGATTTATAGCCATGTAACACTTTATATGTAATAAAGAAAATGGTCCATTAGGCACTGTGGAAAGCTTTTTGAGGAAGAAAGAGTACCAGGCACGTGGGCTCCAAATATTCATATGTTGTTGTGGATTAAAGATGCTCCTCAGTTTGGTAAGGAAAGTGATGGCTGTGTGATGGAGTTTAGTGAAAAATATGTTACTTGTTCAATTCCTGCTGAGCATGTGAATGCTGATCTATGTAACACAGTGGAAAGGTTTCAAAGGCACTCATGTAGAAAGTACTGTCAGAGAAAATACAAAAGTAAAGATGAGTACTACACTCAGTGCAGATTCAGCTTTCCATGGCCTGTGACACCAGTTGGTCGAGTGAATAGTTTAATGTCATTTGTTCAACACCATGTTACTGGTAAATCACCAAGAAATACCTATCTTTTGAAAAAGAAATAAGAAATGCCAATTTGTTAATGATTACAATCCTGTCATTGCTCAGCTCTGAAATGCAAATACTGATGTTGAGTTTACTACTGATGATACAACAGCTGTTGCTCATTATGTTACAGCGTACATGACGAAAGCTGAAAAGAGCAATGCAGCTGAAGTATGGGCAGATTCATCAGCCGATAAAACTCTTAGCCAGAAGCTTGTAAGCGTTGGTCTGAAGATGCTTTCACATAGAGAGTGTGGTAGCTAAGCCGCAGATTGGCTAACTATTTTGCCTCTCGATGGACGTAACATCAATGTAATTTGCTTATGTCTTGGAACAGCTAGTAGTAGAAATCGGGTACTGAAGCCTTTGAGTGAAATTGAGCAGTTAGTTGAAGCAGTACATGATGAAAGAGATATTCTAAAAACCAACTTGATTGATACATATAACCCAAATTGATCTGAAGTGTTGGAGGATCTTTGTTTATATGAAGTAGCACAATGCTACTCAAATCAAATTATTGAAGCACACAGTGACAGAGGATGGTTTAAAGTACATGCATGTACTGTTGCCTAGTGAGACATGAGAAGGCAAGTCTCAATAACCACATGAAAATGTATTGCCAACTGCCAAGAAAAATAATTATTTTATTGTTGTCTTTTACAGTTGTTCTTCCCATGACGTGCAGAGATTGATTTGCTTGGAAGTTTTGAAACTCTTGAAGAATAATTTTTTGCTAAAAGAAAAGCTTAATTGCATATAGACATGTTGATCAGTACCTAGAGTTACTGGAGAAAGGACTACATGAAGAAGAACTCTTGGGAGCTATTTGGCAAAAAAGACTCCTGAGATAAGTCAATATTCTGCAGCAGGATGTCAGAATGTGCTTGGTGAGCCAATTATTCAAACTGGTGTTGAGCCTGCCATGGAAGAAGTAGAAAGTGCAATGGATAAAAGTAAAGTTGCAGATGCAAATGTTGATGAAATAGTTACTTAACTTTATGTGAGTAAACAAGAAGCTTATTATAAAATAAAAGATAGGTTTCACATGGTTTACATCATGACAAGCGTGAATGTTCTTGTGTGCAATACAAACCTGTATTGTTGTATGTTAGTGGTCAAGCAGGAACAGGCACATCTTTTTTAATTCATGCAATAAGTGGTACAATCCAAAATGTAATGGATTCCCTATTGTCATGTATTGTAACTGCTCCAATGGATTTAGCAGCATTAGATATAGGAGGTGTTACTTTACACCACCAGTTGTTTTTACCAGTGGAGCATGACAACAAACTAAAGTATTGAAAACATGTATCAAGTGCAACATAAGAAGTAGGAAAAGTTAATGGCAAATTGAATACCTTGATTGTAGATGAAGTAAGTATGGTGTCTAACTTCGTGCTAGATTTCATTCACTTGCAAATGCAAGAGGTTTTGAAAACTGACTACAATGGTCTTCATTCCAAGTATACTCGTCTGGAAATATGGGTGCAGGTAAGCTCACCCTTGTTGCTGGACCGGCAAACTACGGGTTTACCTGCCGGAGCCGCTGTGCCCGACAGATCTGACCATGCCGGGCACATCGGTCATGGCAGGCAAAGCCATCACGGAAGCAGTGGCACTGTTAACGCCCGTGCCGGTGCTTCTGTGTCCCCACTATGGGAATGGGGATTAATCAAATTCTGTTTTTTGTAGACTTGTTACAATTGACTCCTGCGAAAGGTCAATCAGTTTTCAAAATGCTGCAATCTGAAGATAGTCAGAAAAGTATGGGAGGTACTGCTCATTTTAACCTTTATAATTGTTTTGAATTCCAGGAACTTACAATTTATCTGTGGCAATCTGCAGACCTGTAGTATGCAGAAATGCTTAATGAGATTTGTACAGGTGTTCATGAGGAAAATGTGAAAGCAGTCTTAAAGGGAAGACTCATTTCTAACATATTTCATGCAGATTGTAGTCCTTCTGATGTCACGTTGACTCTTAGGGAAATAAATATTTCTTGCGTAGCTTTGATGTGTACACTCTAGAGTGTAACACGTTTAACTCTACAATTCTACTATCAGTGAAACAAAATACTGTGTAGATAAAATCATTAGATATTTTAGATGGTCATGTTATGCCTTTAGAATTGAATAAGAGAACAAATTCTCGATTAGGTCAATCTGGAAGCAGTTTTAAAACTGTGTATCAATGTACAAGTTATGTTAAAGAGGAACTTGAATGCAGGAATTGGTCTAGTTAATGCAGTGATGGGAAGAGTGATTGCATTTCATACTTTTCCTCATAGTACAAACATTAAACATGTTGAAGTGAATTTTGATCGCGTGGAACAAACTCATTTGATTTCTTGGACTTCTGGAGGTTTCATGCTTTTTAAGGATACCTTTGTGAAAAGAGCACAGTTTCCATTGTGCTCTGTTTATGCAATAACTATTCATAAATCACAAGGGTTGACTTTAGAAGCATCACTTATTGACATCGCTCATACAGTATATAAAGAAGGAATGTCATATGTAGCTTTGCCACATGTGAAACATATAGAAGGATGATTTATAACAATCTTTGATGAAATAAAAGTAACAGTTGACATTTCTTGCATTGAAGAATATAATAGGTAACGTGTACTATATGCTCCTCACCTGAACCTTATACCTGTACTTGATAAACCCTTAGCTAGGAAACATAAGGATTCAGTGAATATACCTTGTTATAAAATCTTTCCTCTTAAGCAAATAAAGAACATAATCTGCTAGAGTTGCAGAGCTGTTCAACAATTACATACTCTCATTGCAGATTTCCTGCCTGATTCATGGAATTATTAGCGCTGAAATCGCAGATTTGCGCACCTTGCTGCCTGAAAATCCCCATACTTTAAACAGGGATTTTCAGGCAGAAAGGTGCACAAATCTGTGATTTCGGCGCTAATAATTCCATGAATCAGGCACTTAGTAATGAAACACGTGTTGAATGCTATTCTAATGCAGCTTTGTGTATGTTGTTTCAAATGACACCATTGATGCAAGCAATAGCTTCCACAGCAGAGAAGCAGCTATGTATGGAACGTTCATTTCTTAAAAAATCTGAAGATGAAAAAACATACAGTATGCATTCAGCAATGTCAATTCGAAAAGTAGTAGGTGTTGCAAGTGGAAATGAACAATTTTCTCAAAGTACTCAGGAAGATAGTCAAGAATTGTTAATGACTGTCTTTGATTTATTAACGCAGGAAACTGTTAGTATAGATCGGTATGTAGGAATTAGTTACAAGTGGAATCATATGTGGCCACTATGCAAGAAACTTGAGTCTACTCCAGATCTTTGTGAAAGATGTGTATATTTTCCTATCCCTGATCAGAAAAGTGTACATTTTCTGATCTTCTAAGTCTAGCATTCCATGGCATGCAATGCAGTGAATGTGGTTGTAATTTACAATCAACACTGCACAAGTATGTATTGATTATGTTTCAAAGATATAGTGTAGAAGGCAGTCAAATTAACACATCTATAATGGAGTTTCCATTAGTAAGAAAACGTTTAAATGTGTGTCAATATCCTTCATGAGGGGGCATCCATTGATTGTGGACATTTCTCAACATGGGTGCATATAGAAGTAGATTGGCTTGTTTGTAATGACTCTATAGTCACACACCAAGCTATACTGCCAAAGGCTTTAAAGAATGCTTACCTAATGTTGTTCGAACCAAAGTTTTAAAATATATGTGTAATATTCTTTGTGAATCTAGAAAATGTTAAACAGAACTTTAAAATGGAAAAATAGGGTAGTATCTGTTTTATGTAAAGTAGTAGGGGGGATTGTTACTAGGACGTATTTTAAAAATAGCATTTAATAAATGTACAGGTCACACTCAGAAGATTATATACATTAGAAGAGAAAACAGCATTCTGCAATGTTCCAATTCTGTTTTGTTGTAGAAACCACTGTATATTTTAATATGTACAAGTGTTCCCTATACGTACTAGGTTACGAAAATGGTTCCATGTACATTATTTTGAGTGTGATGGATTGTAGAATGGTTATGATTGTTAACATCTGAAACAAGTAAACAGTAGGCAGTAGATACAAAAAAAACAGATATAGTGTCATATCTGAAAAATAAATTAGATGTTACTACTAATTTCAGATTTAATGAAGAATTTAGATATTTTGTGTTAACTTATTATGTGTGTAGGTGGTGGTGAACACAACATTTCCAAAAGTGTATTATAATTGACAGAAAAAATGAAAATATCTTACTGAAAGTGTTAGTTTGTTTAATGTATAAATATGTTTTAAATGCAGTGTGAAGATTTAGGAATGTTATACAATCTTTTTAGTCATTTGACTGTACTTGTACCTGTTTTTTCGTTTTGTATGGTAGGAAAATTGTCATCTGTGATGTCATAATTTTGGTCATAGGATGCGCAACAAGGTGCGCAAAGTTAAGGTGGCTTTAATTGAATTTCAGGGGTTTTGTTGTGTTAAGTTCTCACCTTCATGTCCCTGCAACTAAAGTTTTCTCCTTGAATATATATATAATTATATATATGAAAACAAAGGCTACTTGGCAGGCGAAAGCACAGACGCACTTTTGCAGTTGAGTCTCAAGAATAAAGACCGATTCCCAGGAAACTGTGAAAAATCCCACAGGCTTCATCAGCTTTAGTATCTACACTGCACATAGACCACATTTGCATAGTTCAATTTGTCCCTCTTCAATGTCATTACCCCCTAAAAGCTGCAAAAGTTCCATTTTGTATCTTTGCTGCTAGCCTTTCTTCTGTGTTAAATTGCTTATTTTTAAAAAAAAATTTGTCTGCATTCGGTTTTAACTTTTACCTGTGACTTTCATTGCTTTTACCTTCTTGCTGCTCTTCCATTCAGTGAGATTTGAATCAGAAGTCATTCGGGCTTCTGGACGCACTAAGAGAGAGAAATGACAATACCCATAAGTATTGTATCTCTGCTCTAATTTCATTGAAACCCGGCGCAAACACGCTGCTGTGAAGGGGCAAGCTGCTCTATGTCGGTCCGTGTCCGGACGTGATGGCTGCGCGGCTGACTACTGACCATTGGAACATGGATGTGGTGGAGGTTTTGGCAGCAGTTGCAGCTGCTAAAAGTAAACTAACTTTTAAACCTTTTGAAGTAACACGTCGTGAGACTGCAAGTTCCTCACGGGGGGAAGAAAATTAGTCAAGTAGAACTGTGAACCCGGTGGATGATATTGGGGGAGCATCAATAACCGATGCGAATAGGACTCCAACAAATACAGAGGATGTCTTAAATGGCACTCATGTATCTAAGTACAACTATGTTTTGAATAAGGGAAGCCAACAAATGCCTGGGGCACAATGCCCTATAGCATCGAACTCTACGGTAGAAGTGACATCTGACAACCCACAATGTGTACCTGATAAGGAAAACCCATATAGAGGGCAACTCACCATCAATAGGACTTGTATATCTTATGAATCCCTCCAGGAATCACACATGGCTGACAACCCTAATAGAAGGGACCATAAGCAGTGTTCTACTTACAGTCCAGCAACCACTATTTCCAAAGACCCTATAGTCCCCTGCATGAATAATCTAGAGAACCACTATTAATCTACTTGCATTAGGGAACAAGGAACACACCAGGGGAACAAACTCCTTATAAAGTTACTCCCTGTGCAGTACCTGAACCTTGCACTACTGAATACAAGATCCTTAGTAAAGCATACCCTAGATGTGCATGACTACATTTTAGAACATAAAGTATATATAATGTGCATCAAAGAAACCTGGCTGTCGAAAACCCACCATCCCGTAATTGAGCAGGTAATACCCCCAGGATCCGTATATTTCTGTAAACATAGACAGGAAAGCCAAGGGGGAGTAGTGGCTATAATTTGCAAAAAAGAACTAGGGATATATGAGATGGAAATGGATTGTGGGGGATGTGACATAATACACACAGACAACATTCCAAATCATTACCATAGCATCAAATTCCTGCTGCTATATAGGCCCCTTGGGGAATCCATGACATTCAATGAGGATCTTATTAACTTACTGATACCAATGCAGACACCAAACTCCGCAGTTATCATATTAGGAGATCTGAACTTCTTGAGAGGGGACAAAAAAGATAAAAAAGCAGCAGAATTAGAAACTCTTTTGAAGAACGAGAATATAACGGTTTATAACTCTGAGCCATCACACATTAAATGCAACACGTTAGATTGGATTGCTAGTGATAATACACCACTGACAGAGGTAATAAACACTCCATGTGTGTGGTCTGGCCATGCTTACATCAGATGTCAAATCATGCTCCCGCCCCACTAAAACACCAACATGAAAAGGTGCTGGGTAGAAACTATTGTAATATTACAGCAGGAGACTTGACAGAGTGCATGGATGGTGGCTGGTCGAATCTAAAGAATCATATCACCCTGATACTCTTGTTGATGTTTACAATGGAGAGATGGGCCAGTTATAGGATAGGCTAGCTCCCAATAAACCGTGAAGTGCGAAGGATAAGCCTAACCATCATGAATGGTTTTCAACTGAGTTAGCCCAACAGAAAGCAAAAAAACGACAAGCAGAGCTTACTTGGCAAAAAGATCAAAACTCCACTAATAAGACAGCATGGAAAGGCAAAGAAAAACAATATGAAGAAAAAAATCATTGATGTTAAACGTAATTATTACAACGACCTAATTAATACAGCTGGGAACCAAACAAAAGAACTCTTTAGAGTTTTTAAATCCTGGGACAAACCAAGAGCCCTGATGCAGAATAGTAATCCCTCCAAGGAGGATTGCAAACAAGCGCAACAAGCATTTGTGGACAAACTTCTGCATGCCCAGAATAAGATTAGGAAGGAACTTGCCGGGCTGTAAACAGTCATAATCGGAAAATATCTTAGAGAAGAACATCAAAGTAGACAAGGTGAGAGGTTTATCCCTGGTCAAAGGACATATAATCAGGGTATGTGCTCTAATGGTTTTAGTTTCAAGGAGATAACTGTGCAGGGAATTAAAGACATTCTGAAAAATATGCATCCAACTAACTGTACGGGAGACCTTCTTCCCTCAAAAATTATTGTTGAAGATCAGGACATTTTTATCCTGTTTCTTTGGAGATTTGTCAATGCTTCCCTTAAGCATAGTAACATCCCGCAATTTATACTGTTACTCCCTTGCTGCAAAAACAAGGGCGTGATCCAATGGACACAACACATCTGTGGCTGATTACAAATACCCTGTTGCTTCTCAAACTATTGGAAAATCTTCAGACACACATGGAAGTGGCAGGAATCTTTCATAGGAATCAATCAAGTTTTAGATGCTTTCATGGCTCGGAGAGTGCCTTGATCGATCTTCAAACACAAAGGTTGGAAATCTTGGAAAGAAGTGGACTAGGACTGCTGAACCTTTTAGATCTTTTAGGAAGAAATTGGTTGAGAGGTGCACACTTGGGTAATAGCTAATATTTTAATTGAAAGCAGGAAATTCACACTGAATGTAAGTCTTCTTAATAGTGCTCCCTGTTGGGATCTATGCTACTAGATCCAATTAATCAAGAGAAAGGGCTGGTATCTTGAGAAAACTCGAGGTACAAAGAGGGGCACAAACAACAGCAGCCCAATATCTGCTAAAAACTGTATTATGAATACTTTGTTACTTCTGGAGAGATAATTCAACACAATAAAGTTTAAACACAAAAATAGTATTATTGAAAACAGTTACCAACATAAAGTTTTGTTGGCTATATTATGTACATATCATTCATAATGGCGTAATTCACATAATATCAAGTCGTTATACAATTTTATCAGAAAAAGCAGTTATTTACAATCAGTTTCCACAATTGTATATCGCATTCAAATGACAATAGAAAACGAAAACAAATCATTTAATTTAAGTCTGTTTAACTCAAAATATAATCTGATATCTAGACAGGGAGGTGCTATTGTAGTGCCTTCTGTCCTATACTACGCGTTTCGGGTTATCAAAACCCTTCTCAGGTATTGATATCAGTTGGTTCTTTCTGAAAAGATTAATATGAAGTACTATTATTAAATTGACCATCAAGCTCTAAAATTAATTAACTGAAGAAAAAATAAAGGCTTGTTAGTTAGTCACTTCACTAACCTGTTGCTGTGATCAGTGATCATGGTCAATATTCAAAATGGACTCTGTGTAGGATATTCCAATCCTATAAAGAACAAAAAATTGAGTATACTGTAAAATCAAACTTGACTCACGTATTGCCTATTGGTCGAGGGTGATCTATCACGGGACCAGTGGCTCATAAAAAGCGCTGGGTACTGCTCAAAGATCGCAGGCTTTATAATTAGTATGTAGTTCTTAGTAACATTATTCGTATCTCACCTATTGGGTTTTCAGGTTTACAATTTTAATATCCGAAGACTCGTAGAGCGTGTCCACTGTTCATACACATCATCTTGTGAAATGTATTGGTGGCTATGGTAAAGACAATGAAATATTAGATGTAACTCAGGGTTAATCTACGTTAGCACACAAAAAAAGCTGTAGAACAATTTAGTAAAGAGCCGGTACCTTGAACTTAGTTCCGTAAGGTTTCTCAGTTTCCCGAATAAAGATCTGTGCCTTCAATGAGTTCTTGACAGGCACAAAGGAGGGAGCTTAGGACCCCGCCATGTAACTGTGTTCATGAATTCACACGAGCAGTTGCCTGAAACCGTGCGTAATACTGTAAGCAGGTTGCTAGCCTCATCTGGTGTTTGTAGCTGTAAAACAAAAGGATAAAAGAATCTCTGTGTTAGTCAAACAGTTACTCCGATCAGTTCTAAGTCTATCGGGCAGTGTTGTGTCTGCTGAATCAGCATCTAATCAGTTAAACCGAGTATTACCTGCACGTACAAACATTAATGTGTCCTCTCGTCTCTCTTGAAGATTGCATGATGTTTCCTGTTTCGCCTGCCGTTGCTGCGCAACGCTCAGGGCAGTGTGTGTGTCATATAGACTAGAGAGTCTCTCTGGTGCAGAGAGGACCCCAAGATCCGCCATTTTAGCTGGAAAAATGGACAATTCTTTTTTTTCATTGAAATTGATCTCTAAGGGAAATCTATGGATTAAATTAGATAGATGTAATCTAAATCCACCAAAACTACGGGTTGTTGGAAAAATACTTGCACTGAAAAGACCTTTGCGTATATCATTGCTGTGTTGTAATGTTGGCGTGGTGTTCTAAGTGAACCTGTGTAACGTTCCATCATTACTGTGCAATAAAGCTTCACTGAAGCTCATATGGAATTCTTATAATGGGCAAACTATAATAGGTGTGTCAAGTAAAAAAAAATAAGTCTAACAGTACAAAGCAGGCATACACTTGTCTCAATTAAATGTTGTAACAGGTGGTAGCAGGTACAAGAACAGCCATATGTCACAAATAGCAATACAAATCCCATTCCAGATTAATTCCTCGTGGGGACATTGAGTCCAATTTGTCTATCCAAAAAGTTTCCCTTTGTTGAAGCATTCTTTGTAAATTACCTATGCGTCTTGATAGTTGAAGTTGTTCAAAAATGACAAACTGCATTTGGGCAATTGTGTGCTTCCGTTCAGTGAAGTGTTGTGCTACAGGAGATTTGGTCAGTTTCAATCTAACGTTGGATTTATGTTCGCACCATCGTTGTTTCGCTTTCCTTCCTGTGACGCCCACATAATAGAGCCCACAGGGACATTTGATACCATGAATAACACTTCTTGTATTGCAGGTAGAGGTATGGTTCAATAAGATCGTATTGCCTTTGTGTGGATGATGGATATAATTGCCTTGCATCACATTGTGACAACAATTGCAATTGTTGCATGGAAGGGTTCCCTTAAATTTGTTGCTCTGTCGCTTCTTGGTATTGAAATCTGATTTGATCAGACAGTCTCGAACCAACTTACTTTTATTGTAAGCAAAGAGTGGCAGTGTTGGAAAAAGGTTTTCCAATTTCAGATCTAGGGATAGTTTCTCCCAATTTCTTTTGACTATTTTTTTGATCTATCTACTTTGTTGTGAGTAAGTAGTGACATACACTATGTCAGTGGCATCATTCTTGGCCCTAGGACGTAGAACTTGTTGTCTGGTAATGTTCTTAACTTTTTCTGTCTCTTGTTGTAATTTTATTGGGTCATAACCTCTTGAAAGCAATTATTTGGTAAGTTAATTTGCTTTCTTATCAAATTCGTCTTCTTCAGATACAATTCTTCTATATCTCAGTAATTGGCTCAGGGAATACTTTCAATTGTGGTTTGCGAATGAAAGGTAGAGGCCAGAAGGAGACTATTCCATCTGTGTGTTTCATAAATACGGTTTTGTATAGTTTATCCTGATGTACATATACAATCACATCGAGAAATTCAAGCAACTTTCTGCTCATTTTATGAGTACATTTGATCTTCTGTGCCCATGTGTTCATAAAAGTAAAGAAGTTTTCGAGTACTTATTCTGTCCCACACCAAATACCAAACAGATTGTTTATATATCTGGCGAAGAATTTCAATTTATCATTCCACACAGGATTGTTAAGCACATTCGTCTCTCCGAGTATGTCATGAAGATGTTCGCATAGCTGGGAGCCATTGCGGCCCCCATTGATGTTCCTGAAATTTGGATGTAATATTTGCCTCCAAACATGAAGAAATTATTATTCAGGACTATTGTAAGTAGCTGTATGATGAACAGTTTGTCACTTTTGATATTAGCTGCTGCGTTTAGGAGTCACCATTCTATAGCTTCAAGTCCTGCCTGATGGGTGATGTTCGTCTAAAGACTGGTGACATCCATAGTGAACATAATGTCTGTTGTTGGATCAAAGGGAATCATTGTCAATTTTGACAGGAAGTGGTTGGTGTCTTTAATGTAGGAGCTGGCCTTTTGGGCTAGAGGTTGAATAATTTTGTCAATATATTGTGCAAGAGGTTCCAAAAGGCTGTTACTTGCAGCTATTATTGGACGTCCTGGTGGATTCTGAAGGTCTTTATGAATTTTTGGAAACATATATATCACGGGCTTAATTGGATATCAGTTGGTTAAAAATGCTTTAGTCTTGTAGGAAATAATTTCTTCTGTTTCTGCCTCGTCTAAGTCTTTCTTTATTATCCCTCTCACTTGTTCTGTCGGATCTGTGGAAACTTCCATATAAGTTTCTGTGTCCGCTAATTGTCTTTCAACCTCTGCTTTGTACTTCACTGTATCTAGAATCCCCAGCGCCCCGCCTTTATCTGCTGGTTTGATGATGATATCAGGGTTTTGCCAAAGCTTGTCAAGAACCTGTTTTTTTCTTGCGCTCAGATTGGTAGGTTGTTTCCTTTTGAAGTTGATTCTTTGAAGTCATTCAGGACTGATTTTTGGAAAGACTCTAGGATATAGTTCTGGACTGTAGGAACAAACATACTCTTAGATTTCATCTCAAGGAATTCAGAGTGATTTTCCTTTTCTGGTATTTCAATTTGCGTCAAAGAAGACTTTAAGTTTCATCTACCGCATTAATTTAAAGAAATTGATCTTCTCTTTCAATAGAGTGCTGGAGGAATGTGGAACGAATGAAAGTGTGTTCTGAAGTGTCTGTTGTTCAAATTTGCTTAACTTATATTTGGAAATGTTTACCACTAAGTCTTCTTGGATGGAGGAGGTATTTTCTTGGTGGGATTTCTTTTTTTTGCCTCATCAGACCTTAGCCAGTCTAAAAAACCGTAAGAAGTAGGAGGTATTTCAGTTGTTGGTGCTTTAGAGGTACTCAGTGTTTGGCTGAAGCCGCGTTGTTGTCTCTCTGGCACACAATTGCCAAAATGCAGTTTGTCATTTTGGAGCACACTCAACTACCAAGACATGGAGGTAATTTACAAAGAATGCTTCAACAAAGGGAAACTTTTTGAATAGGCAAATTGGACTCAATGTCCCCACGAGGAATGAATCTGGAATGGGATTTGTATTGTTATTATTGACATATGGCTGTTCTTGTACATGCTACCACCTGTTACAACTTTTAATTGAGACAAGTGTATGTCTGCTTTGTACTGTTAGACTTAATATTTTTACTTGACACACCTATTATCGTTTTCCCATTATAAGAATTCCATATGGGTTTCAGTGAAGGTTTATTACACAATAATGATGAAATGTTACACGGGTTCACTTAGAACACCACACCAACATTACATCACAGAAACGATATATGTGAAGGTCTTTTCAGTGCAAGTATTTTTCCAACAACCCGTAGTTTTGGCGGATTTAAATTACATCTATCTAATTTAATCCATAGATTTCCCTTAGAGATCAATTTCAATGAAAAAAAAGTTTTTCAGCCATTTTTCCACATTTCCAAGGCATATCTTGGAGTCCTCCATGCACCAGAGAGACTCTCTAGTCTATATGACACACATACTGCGCTGAGTGTTGCGCAGCAACGGCAGGCAAAAAAGGAAACATTCTGCAATCTTCGAGAGAGACGCGAGGACACATTAACGTTCGTAAGTGCAGGTAATACTCGGTTTAACCGATTAGACGCTGATTCAGCAGACACCACACTGCCCGATAGACTTAGAACTGATCGGAGTAACTGTTTGACTAACAGAGAGATTATTTTCTCCTTTCGTTTAACAGCTGACGAACACCAGACGAGGGTGGCAGCCTGCTTACTGTATTACGCACGGTTTAGGGCAACTGTGCGCGTGAATTCATAAACCCAGTTACATGGCCATGTCCTAATCTCCCTCCTTTGAGCCTGACAAGAATGCATTAAAGGCACAGATCCTTATTCTGTAAATGGAGAAACCTTACATAACTAAGTTCAAGGTACCGGCTCTTTACTAAATTGTTCTACAACTTTTTTTGTGTGCTAAAGTAGATTAACCCTGAGTTACATCTAAGATTTCATTGTCTTTACCGCAGCCGCCAAAACATTTCACAAGATGATGTGTAGGAACAGTGGACAAGCTCTACGAGTCCTCGGATATTAAAATTGTAAACCTGAAAACCCAATAGGTGAGTTAGGAGTTTTGTTTCTAAGAACTACTTACTAAGTATAAAGCCCGCGATCTTTGAGCGGGACCCACCGCTTTTTATGAGCCACTGGTCCCGTGACAGATCGCCCTCTACCAATTGCAATACGTGATTCAAGTTTGATTTTACAGTACACTCAATTCTTTGTTGTTTATAGGACTGGAATATCCTACACATAGTCCATTGCGAATATTGACCATTATCACTGATCACAGCAACAGGTTAGTCAAGTGTCTAACTAACATAGCCTTTAGTTTTTTCTTCAGTTAATTAATTTTAGAGCTTGATGATCAATTTAATAATACTACTTCATATTAATCTTTTCAGAAAGAACCAACTGATATTGATACCTGTGAAGGGTTTTGATAACCCGAAACGCGTACTATGGGACAGATGGCACTACAATAGCACCTCCTTGTCTAGATGTCAGATAATATTTTGTGTTAAACAGACTTAAATTGAATGATTTATTTTCGTTTTCTATTGTCAATTGAATTAGATATACAATTGTGGAAACTGTTTGTAAATAACTGTTTTTTTCTGATAAAATTGTATACAGACTTGATATGAAGTGAATTACTCCATTATGAACGATATGTACATAATATAGCCAACAAAACTTTATGTTGGTAACTGTTTTCAATAATAATATTTTTTGTTTAAACTTTATTGTGTTGAATTATCTCTCCAGAAGTAACAAAGTGTTATTACTACAGTTTTTAGCAGCTATTGGGCTGCTGTTGTTTGTGCCCCTGTTTGTACTTCGAGTTTTCTCGAGATACCATCCCTTTCCCTTTTAGATCTTTTAGCAGCCTTTGATATCTTAGACCATCAGATATTACTGGAAAGGCTGAGAGTGACAGGGGACTCACAGAGGAGGCAATAACCTGGGTGAGATCATTTTTGGAGGGGCACAGATCAAAGGTGTATTGGGGAGACAATGCATCTGAGGCAACCTTTTTGAAGTGTGGAGTCCTGTAGGGGGCCTGCCTTTCGTTCCTGATTTTTAAAATATATATCCAGCCATTGTGTCAAGAGTTAGAGCGATTAGGATTCTTTTTCAGTGCCAGCGCGTGGGGCTTTACAAAAAGACCTTAGATAAACAACAATTAAAATACACTATACTACACAATAACATCCAATAAAGTGCATGAGGCTATATATGTATGGCTGACTTATTTCAAATTGGTTATAATATACCTTTGTAATGTGCCGTTACATGAGACATTGTGCATTGTACGGCGGTGCAGGTCTAAGAATAAACCTGGAGGGCAGAGGGGAGCTCCATAAATGTGGTACAAATTGCATTGTATATAAAAACAAGTGGAAAAAAAGAGAAAAGAAACATTAAAAGAATGAAAAATACATAGTTGTCAATTTATCAGCCTGCAATTATATTGTTTCAATTATTAAAATCAACCTAGAAGTCACTAATTGCCTATGTTGAATTATTCAAGGGATTGTTGGCCATCCCGCAAGGCATTCAAGTTTGCTGCATTAAAATCCTTATTCATGAGAGATGGACTATTGGATACTTTAGTAGCCTGCAAACTTTTACAGCTCTTCATCCTTGTTGTGGCCATTCAGTGATTTGGTATTGTTGTCTAGAAAGTAACGACATTCAGACTTCCTCAATTTGACTTCCCTGTTACTTCCTCTCAGGTTGTAAGATACATCAAGGAATATCGCGGATTAGTACCACCAAAAATTGGATCCACCAGTCACAAAGTCAAAAGTTATGAATGTAACTTTATTCTGTACAGATTCAAATATCAAAGCAGATAGCTATCTGGCTCCCAACACCTCACAGTGTGTACCTGAAAACACTGTGAGGGGAGTGAGTACTGGTCATCACAAAACATAAAGCATTTATACACAGTGCTGCGCATAGCCTAGCCCATCTCCAAACTAATAGGTTACAAATTTGGGTTTGTGCCGAGTTCACATAACAAATATACAATATTGGTTTGTACTTTTGACATGTTATACCATCCTTAAAGATTCAATTGTGTTGTTGGTTCTCCAGCTTAGGTTGATCCTAGTTTCAAGAAACAAATTCAATAGCTGATTGCTAAGGCACATAGTTCTAGTTTTTCTACCATTCAGTTCTTATGTTTAAATATGTCTGAGGCTATTGATGCAGACAACACTTTAAATTGAAGTTCACTTTGGCTCCAAGGTTCCTTAAACATACTGACAAACGTTGTAGTCAGCTGTGTGTATCTTTAGTTTTTAAAGTAAGTCCTCTTTCAAGAAATATACAAAGGATTCCTTCAAAAGCACACAGCATTAGTTTACATGTATTATATATCACTGTTTGAGGGAGGATGAGTTTTGTAGACATGAATAACACTTTGAATGAGAGTTCATTCTGACTACAAGGCCTGTTTGAACAGGACAAATAGTCTGCTCTGCCAGCCCCAGAGTGGACATAGGCTCAAAGGTCGTTTCTGCTCTGGCAGCTGGAAACATGGTTAATCATTACTGAACAGAGAGCAGAAGTTAGAATCAAGATGGATGATATTTTCCAAAATGGCTTTTGAAGTCATTTCTAATTAAATGCAGGTTTTCATACAAATGCGAAATGGTTTAGGACAATATTCATAATCAGAAGATATTTATGCGAATATGAAAGACGAGATTTTCCATTAATGTATTTCCTCAAAGTGTTTGGCTAATGGATAATCCATGTCTCTGTTTTTAATTGCTCTGAGGTGCCGTAATAGTCAAAGTTTCACCTCAAGTTTTGGTACTGCCGATATTCCATAGGTATTGTATAGATGACAAAGTTGGTTAAACATGAGATCATTTTGTTAATGGCAATTTCCTTTCCAGTCCGTGGATGTTTATACTTATATATATATTACACGACCACGGTAATGGCCGTGTAGTTATGGTTAAATTGCTCTTTCCATATCTTTCCATAGTAAGAGCACCTTTTGAGCGGCTTATAACTCTGCTCCCCCTTGACGAATCCACACCAAACTTTGCAAAAAAAGTGTATGCGCAACTGTGAATTTTTTTGCTAATTCTGGTGATGTTTGGTCCAGGGGGGAAAAGTTATAGGGGGGGTCCCAAAATGTATTTTTTCCCATAGACTGAATAAGGGGGAATAACTTTGCGCACGTCTACAGCCAAACGGCTGGAAGGATTTTCACCAAATTTGCGGCAGGAGCAGGAGCTTGGTCCCAAAAGCGTGCTTTTGTAAAATTAGTGCCAATCTGTCCAGTAGTTTTCTTTAAAATGACCAAAAAGTACATCTGAAAAAATTAGTGATATCTATGTCCGCTCTGTGGACACACTTCCCTGTTCGCTCCATGGACAAGATACCGATTGACTAATACGTAGCGTCATGTTCACGGACATGTGGCGTGTTCACTGATTGGATGTTAAACGGCGTGAAGTGCGTCAGATTCTGTCGCTGCGCCCGCCATCTTTCATTCGTGTTTTGCTGTACGCGGACATCGCCACTAACACATATAAAACAACACACCATTGCACTTGTTAACCGAGGCAGGCACCTGCACTGTTTCATGGAAATAGTGGTTCTGCAAGTGTATGGGAGTAGCAGTTCTCATGCATGCATTCAGATATGTTGTTCTAAAGTCAGAATGTATTTTCATTCTGAGTGAAGGTCACTTGGTTTGCTTTTTTGGTTGCAGGCTCAGTAGGCCCATGCATCCGACTGAACCCATAAGGGTCAATTGTTTTTTGACCTTGAGCGAAAGGGAAAATTCAGTAAGAATGCAGGGAGTGCAAGTTTGGAAAAAATACCATTTGATAAGGTTATGTATTCAAAACGTTTGTAAAACACATGTAATATCAGTTGAAGAAGATTATTTGCTGCAAGTACATTGCTGTTTCGGTTTAATAAAGACAATGGAGACAGTAAATATTGTGTAAGTTTACTTTTGACGACTCTACACTAGAACGAGTTTTCATTTTTTATTACTAGAACAATAATGTTGGCATTGTAACTGAGGTACTATGTTTCTGCGTAGTTGTCATTTTTCTTAAACTTATGGAGAGTGCAGATTCTCGCCATTTGTAGGCTATCATTCGGTTCACCCATGTTCAACGCTATTATTTCTTTAAAATGTCATGTATGACCACATCGACTTGTGTATCAGTTTCCACATTATTTTTGTCTTTTTGAAATTGTTTGGTAAAGGTTGGGTATTGATACATATTTTCTGTTACGTTTTGGCACTGTAACTGAGGTGCTATCTTTCTGTGTACTTCTCATTTTTTTTTAAACTTATGGAAAGTGCATATTCTCGCCATTTGTAGGCTATCAGTAGGTTCACCCATGTTCAACGCTATTATTTCTTTAAAATGTCATGTATGACCACATCAATTTGTGTATCAGTTCTACGTTCTTTTTGTCTTTTTTGAAATTGTTTGGTAAAGGTTGGGTATTGATACATATTTTCTGTTACGTTTTCCGAACAGCTACATTCTGCCGTACTGTGATTGCCATGGATTCCAGATGCCAAGTGATGGATTCTTTTGGATGCCAGATGCACATACTCGTGACCGGCTGCCTAACCGTCACTGTATTGTGGGACGACCGGCCCAGCCCCATTTGTCCATACGCTGGAGTGGCCATTAGGAGTACCATAACATCTTTTATGGTGGTGTAGGCCAAAGTTCATGTCGACGTCTTGGAAATCACTGTGCGACCAAAGCGGTTGCTTTATCGAAAGCAAATACTTGGTGTACGCGAAAAGATCAACGTGTGCCTCACGATTAACATTTTCAATGACGACCGAACAAACAAAGTTACTATTTGATTGAAAATGGAAATAGTCTGATGGTCTTGAACAGTTTATTGTGAAATTAAAGTACTTTACAAATTCTAAAATTGTTAATGTTTTCCTTTAAAAAAACACTTCATTATTTCAAAATGTAATGTGCTACGTTGTACGTCTCTGTGTGTTCATTTGCAGGTTCTGTGTCATGGCACGTAGGTGCTTATGGGCGCATTTGGCTACGCTGGAGAGGAACGTCATCCAAAAAAGTGTACAATATCATTAGGGTTGGTTATGTGACAAGATGTGCGAGTGTTTTCGTATGACACAAGTGTCGTAATGTAGTTAAAAATGTAGCAGTATACGTTTATTGAGTGAGGGGTAGGCTGCAGCCATGGGGAGTGGGCAGAATGTCGGGGTCATGGTATAAGGTCATGATCTGCACAATCTGGCTACTGGACATGACCAGAAGGGAGAAAAGATAGGATTACAGTGGCCATGTCCACCTGGGACTGGCTTTGTGGTAAAGTTGTTCGACATTACGATACATTTGAAAGGGAGGAAAAACGTGCTGGTGGTAATATGTTAACAGCGTTTCCTTTTTGCTTTTTGCAGGCTGCCATGGAAAGCGAAGAGGGGCCATGTATGGAATAACCGCCTTCCCTTTGTATGGTGGCCATCTTGGAAAAGGATTTTGTTTTCTAATCCGGGGTGCCACAAGCGTCTCGTGTTAGAACGACAAATCCTCTTTTTCAGTAGCTCACGTTACTGCTTTTCAAATCTAGATTGTTAATTGCAAATGTTATTGTGACTATGTCCTTTACTGAGAAATATAAAGTAGATGGAGTGTATGCGATTTTTAAAAAAAATATTTTTAAACTGTGAAAGGTGGCTCTTAAAGGAACATTTACTTTGTTTACGGATGGCTTTTTTTGGGAAGAGCTACTAAGATGGAAAGTTGCGGATGGAAATGAGCAAAGAGGAACCAAACAGTAATATGGGGGGGGGTAGGTGGACAGGGGAAAATGTTGTGCGTGTTTTATTTGTAAGGTAGGGGCAGTGTTTCTCATGCTCCTTCATTACAGCAGTGTTGCTGTTTCTTGGGTAGGAGAGATGGCCTTAGCTCTTGTCGTTTTCAGGTAACTAGTGCTTTTGCTAAAAGTATATACTGTGTACTACATTGCTAATGGCTGACTACGAATAAGTGTTTGAGCTGTGCAAGGGAAATGTTGAAGGTGGATGTTCCTACATCAGTAAAAAATGTATTTCCACACTGTCCACTAGGCATACATTTTATTGTTAATTGTGTATGGATTCTCGGACACGTCACCGTGCTGTGCGCCAGCATATGGTCTTGTAGCATTCTCCGCAAGGTGTGCAATGAATTCAGATGTTACTTTACATTATGATTACGTGCAATACTACAAACCGATCACCTTTAGCAAAACGACTTTTTTAAAGGGATGTTATGATTAAGTTGCGCTACTAAAAAACTATGAAATTCAGTAAAAAAACGTTGTTAAAGGGACATTATGGTTAAGTTGCCCTACTAAAAACCTGTGAAATTCAGTAAAAAAAACTTTGTTAAAGGGACATTATGGTTAGGTTGCCCTACTAAAAACCTATGAAATTCACTAAAAAAAACTTTGTTAACGGGACGTTATGGTTCGTAGTAAAACCAAAAAACCCTTGAAATTCGCCAGTTATGGTAAGCTAAGCAACCATAACTGGCGCAACCACTGTGCACTGCTAAAACTAACACCCAGGACATCAAAGATGACATCAGAAATGTCATTGATGACATCACTGATGACATCACATGTCTGGCTCCCCCTTTTTTCCTTTACTGAAATATCTAGACCACATATTTTTCTTCAGTAACAGTCAGGAATTACAGTTGGGATTTAAAAATATAAAAGGTACTATATTTGTAGACTTATCCTTCAAGTATGTTCTTACAGTAATTCCCTTAGGGTCCAGTCAAATCAGGTGATACATATGCATAGGGTAAGTAGCACAAAGAGTCCCTCCCTCTTTGCATGGAAGTAAAGGGCATTGCCCATTTTAGAAAAAAGGTCAATATGAAGGTCTGTAATACACTTTGAAAGATGGTATCTTTTAGAAAAATAGGGTACATTGCATACATCTTTTTATTAATGAATTGTGCGTGTTTCAATATTGTAATCTACTTTGCACGTTTGTTTGATTCAAAATACACTAAAAGGCCAAGGAGCTTGAAATCAGGCTGTATGTTAAAGCAATTCTTTGCTGTTTATGTAATGAAACAACACAGATGGAAATGTCGACTGTTTGTCTTGACCAGGCACGTGGACATCTAATGAAACAGCACCAACAGGAACTACACTTGTCCAAGAATAGGAGACACAGAAAATGCAATTCTCAGTCGTTCTCTACATAGCAGGGAACTTCAATGCACTTAATAGTTAACCAAAAAAGAAAGATGAATTGCAAATAGGTAATTAATCTATATGTGTATTAAATTTAGTTTTAGGTGTGTTTGACTGCTATTTATCTGCCCGGGCCCAATTGAAACGCACATTCCTTTGTTTTTCCTCCCACCTCCAATTTTATGGAAGCAGCGGAAACCACTGCACTTGTGAAATTGCAAAATATCAAAGATGCTCTGCAGGATTGGTATTTTGCAATATGTGCGACCAAATTGCCCCGAAGGCCAAATCACCCATGCAAAATTCTATCAAATTGGTCATTAGGTCAATTGTTTTCCGTCAAATAGGCTAATACCATACACTTATTGTAGGTTATTTGTCACACACACAGATGTGGTCACATCTAGCCATCAGGAATGGAAAGAAAATGCAGTAACTTTTTTGCATTGATGCACCATACAATACAATAACATCTGCTCAATATTTTCATACCCTCAACTCTTTGTACTAGGTATGCGTACCTGCAATTCTCTTGTGTTGCCCACTCAATATTATATTAGCCCTGATGAGAAGTTCTGGGAGTATCCAATATTAAAACATTTAAGACGTGCATATATTCTGTTCATATACAATCTTACATTACAATACTATGAGCACATCGTCATACTCATCATTATAATTTATAGTCATCACAACGCATAAACAACTGCAAAGCGGGGGAAGAAAAACGAGGAGACACAGAGAGTAATTCATCACCAGCTGCATGAGGTGTAACCAGAAAGAAGCCAAAAACTGCAAAGCTGTGATAGGACCATGCAAAAGATTATGCAGTGCAGTACAAACAGAGCAGAATGAGAAAGGCACAAATGCACATACATATCTGAGACTGAATCTCTGGTAATCTCTAATGAAGGGTCACAAAGACAGCAGAATCCAGCATATTGCAGATGCAAAAAGACACAAGCTGACTCCAGGACAAGATGCGAGACACAACCAGAGTAAAAGGTTATGAACGCTATGAGAGAACAAAGACGGCTGAGAAGAGGTGCAAAAAAAAGAGGACCGATAGGGACCTTCTGCAGCAATAAGGGCAGAGGTGAAGTCCACCTACATTAAGTTAAAAAACACTCAGCAAATCCACAGAATATGCAGAATGTATTCTTGATATGCACTCCTTCAGATTCCCTTTCTGATTCAAGCTGCGCCTTTTTTTGGCACGTGATGAGATGACCTAACATACCTCAAGACTTACACCAACAAAATGTTTTGAGAATCTGGCACTATGGGCCTCATCCTGAGTTGGACAGTATCCTGGCGATAATTTCGCCGGAATACCGCCCAACTCTTTTAGCATTACCGCAACTCGGTCCGGTGCATTTTGCACCAGATCCCCAGTTTCAGTGGGGAGGTAAATCCCCATTCCCATTGGGTCAATTGAACCCAATGGGGGTTTCTTGGCACTATTAGCGCCGGCGCAACTAGTGTGGTGCCGATAGCATCAAAAACATGCAGAAAGGGGATATTTTTACCTCCAGCAAAAAGCTGTAGGGAAAACTCCCACTTTTGGCCCAGCTCGAGATTGGGCAGAGTGGAAAATTCAGCATTAATAGAATTACTGCCACATTTTACAGCTCTGGCCAACTCAGGATAAAGCCCTATGACTCTTAGGAAGAAGATGTGCGAAGATCTGAGCGCTTGGAGTTGGAATTGCAAAGTGCATTTGTAACACCACTGAGAAACATTCATTAAAGGTGAGTAAGACTATATGCTGAAAAAGAAATTTTGCCTTGCACAATACCTTTGTGGAAGAGGCTGTGATAATTGGCATTCACACAGAGTTCCTTATGGGAACTGAATTGTAAATTTCTGATAGGTCTGAGTTAGAAGCTATGCAACGAGTTCTTCAAGAGAAGAAGATTTGCATTGTGGGGATTGAAGTCTGTATTGCTAATGTCTTCTAAGGCTAGGATACCATTCAAGTTAAAACAAGTGGATAGCAGTCTCATTATGAGAGCTGAAGGCTTCATTCACGCATGTGGATAAGGGATGCAACAAAAGTCCACAATTTCGGAGGATTCAAGAAAAAAAGCTGAGCGTACCAAGGTTACATACTGCAAATTAAAATCCAGGTACCTAGAATACAGGGTTGACAAATTGGGATGTGGGCAGAATGCCTGTTGGTAACTGAAGTCCAAGTCTTTTGAACCCTTTGGGAAGGAAGCTGAGTGAACAGAGAAGATCTAATGCAAATTTAATTTGAAATTTCCAAGAATGCAATGCAGTTGAAGAAGGATGCAAAAATAATGCTTGCTGGGAGGTGGGAGCTTAAATATTAGAGTCCGTATTCAATTTTTGTTTTGGCATGGGAAAACAATTCACCATAGAGCTCATTTTCCACTGTGGCATAATGTGAATGAACGACATAAACACCTTGAGTAAGGTGTTAACACCTTTCATTCATGCCATGCCAGATTTTCAATCACTTGTATGGCAGAGAGTAGGAGGCAGAATGCGACTTGCATTTCCACTGCCTTCCATCATCTCCACCATACAAATGCTCCAGCATGCCAGTGCACATGCTGGCGATTCCTATGTAGTCTGCCGGCTTTATGCACAAGCACAAAGTAAGTGTATCCCCATTGGGATTTATTGTACACAGCATTGAATGTAACTGTGAATGCAGTGTCCACAACTAAATTTAAAAGATGTCTGAAATATGAGCATCTCAGGCAGCATTTAATTGTAATTGTGAATGCTGCTAACCTGCATTCATATTTAAAAGTAAACGCTGCATTTCATGCTAGCATGCCATACTCACTTTGCACAATGAAGTAGGAAAGTGCAGGGCAAAAGGCTGTGTATATTCATATATCTGGAGGTCGGGAGCTGGCTACACCTCAATGTAAACATACCCGATCCTTACTGTAAAATTACTAACAGGACCAACATGAGCTCCCTTGCGTTTGCAACTACACTATCACCATTTTTGAGGTACGTTTGTAAGCTTTTAGGTTCATTTTTTGGGTCTATTTGATTTAATATGTGCAGTGTATATAATAAGCTATTTGATTGGTGCAATTTCCAAGAATGCAATGCAGTTGAAGAAGGATGCAAAAAGAGTGCTTGCTGGGAACTGAAGTCCAAGTCCCTCAGAAACTTTCAAAAAGACACTGATAACACCAACACAGATAACTGATATTTAGAGTCTACATTGGCAGAATACTTTGATGAGAGGAGGGCTACAACAAATGTACTAGTTCATAAACTAAAGTTACTGTTCCAGATCTCTATAAAATAGACAATGGGCCTAATTACAACCCAGGCGGTAGAGGGTTAATGACGCTGGTAGAGCTGCTGGCGCCGTTAACCCTCTACCGCGTCATTACAAGGTCTGCTCGCGGGTCCTGCTAAGGACGTCTGGTAAAACCAGGCGTCCTTAGCGGGACCTGCTAGCAGGGCAGGATGCTAACAACGGGCCCGTCATTAACGTGCCTGTTGTTAGCATCCTCCCCATTCCCATTGAGCCCTATGGAGGCTCAAATGGGAATAAGGCTGTACCGGGTCCGGGTCTCCATAATTCCCCATTTCAAGAACCCGGACCCGGTACCCAGTATGGGGGTAGACATGCCGCTAAAATAGAAACTGAATCGGGGCTATTATTAACAGTGTAAGAAGGAGGCATGGCATCCGTATTGCCTATTGGAGCCATCCTAAAGGAAATCAAAGATAGGAAGGGACGAGACAGTCTGTCAGAAGGCCTAATAGAAGCAATGTTAGGTTTACTCCTGTTTGCAAAAAGCGAGCATCCCAGGGGAGTCAAAACACATTTCTCAAAACTACTCAAATTGGTGCCATCAAAGTTCCCTGAGATGCTATCATTCCACCGGCCAAAGAACAGTGCTCTAAGAGAAGTATAGCAAGCAGTTGTCAAAACTAAAGGAAGAATATACCAACCTAGCCCCTTGTCCCCATGTTGCGGTAAATGTGAGCAGACCCAACAGTTAGACTTATTTAAAATGGCATGCGTAGCATTCATGAAAAGTAGTAGAGTGTTATTGTGGTACCTTTGTCTATGCTGAGAGTCCCTAGGGGATAGAGTATGAAAATGTACAAAGGGAGTAGGAACAATAGGTGCACCTCACTGAGGAGGTCCAACAAGGCCGAAACATGTCTGGGGTTGCTTGGTTTTCTGTGCATAGGGGACCTGGCCTAGCAGTTTGGGCTGGGCTGCTACCTTCGGTGGCGGCAGCTGCTGACTGATTTGCACATGGCTGGTCCCCTTTTGCAATGGCGCAGACGGGCTAAAAAACGGTGGTGTGGAAGGTTGCCCAGAGCCATTGCCAGTTGTTTAGATTAATTCGAAACCTTCCACCCATCACTTTTGTGGTCAGTTTGTTTCTCCTTGTGAGAGAGGGTATGCCCAGACGTGGGTCCCTTGCTCGCTGCGCCGCAGGGAACCAGGCTGCACCTCACTGAGGAGGTCCAACAAGGCCGAAACATGTCTGGGGTTGCTTGGTTTTCTGTGCAGAGGGGACCTGGCCTAGTAGTTCGGGCTGGGCTGCTACCTTTAGTGGCGGCAGCTGCTGACTGATTTGCACATAGCTGGTCCCCTTTTGCAATGGTGCAGACGGGCTAAAAAACAATGGTGTGGAAGGTTGCCCAGAGCAATTGCCAGTGGTTTAGATTCATTTGAAACCTTCCACCCATCACTTTTGTGGTCAGTACTTTCAGTACTTTTAGGTGCCGTAAGTGTATTTTCTTGGACGCAGATTGTACCTTACTTTTCCCGGTACTGATTGATCCGGAAACAATATGTCATCACTTCCTGCTGGAAGCAACGTGTCGGAAGCAAGTGAAGATGCCGCATTTGAAATAGCAGTTTCCGGATGCAAACTTTTTGGAGAGTGTGGAGACAAAATGGCAGCTTCCCCAAGCCTCACAGGCTCAGAGAGATTCTCTGACACACTCTCAGTGCTACTTACTGCTTTGGGATCATTGGTTGCAGCATTAGCGAGGGGTTCTGTTTCTTCTGTAATGTGTGGCACAGGGTGAGGAGGTTTGTTGACGTGAGATGCGTGGATCTAGTTCTTTCTCCCACAGACCCGTACCGCTGTCTGGGTGACCAACAGGACTTGGAACGGCCCACGCCAGCGAGGCGCAAGGCAGGAGGAGCGCTCAAATGCTTTGACGAGCACCCAGCTTCCAGGCTGTATACTATGGCCCGGGCCCTCCTATCACACAGGTATAGCTTCTCGTACTTGTTGATACCTCAACAAGTGGCCTGCAGGCAAGTTACATATTAGCTATGTACAGAGGTCAAGACGGCCATGTTGTATTTTGGAATTACATCGTCCACCATTTTAACTCACAGGGTAACTTTTACAAAGTGAATCCTAAAATGGCAGATTGGCCTAAAATGGCGGCTTACATTGGTTTTAAGGTCAGGACCTTGCAACACAGATTCTTTTGCAAGCGACTTTCGAGCAGCTTGGCGTAGGCCAATATACATATATTTATTGCAATAGGAGGCATGATATAATTTCTCTTTTGACAACCTAATGAACCTTCCATTATTTAAATATTTAACTTCATGCCTGACGTAATTTCTTAAATTTAAGAAATTCTACACATGTCACAACAATGTTCATTATCATTATGGTGTGAATGGTAAATCTGGCAATATGTGCTGAAATTACAATCTGCTTGATTCAGGCTATTGAGGTATTATCTCTGCCAGTATTCCAAGGGAATACCACTGGCGCTAAAGTCCTCCAGTGGAAAACAGCCAAGCTGGTAGGAGTGGTATTTACTGCAGCATTTATTTCTACTTATCAATTGCTCTTTAATGACCTCCAAATTGCAGCAAACCAAAATCAAACAGTATTAATCTGTTCTAGTTAGCATACAAACTAACACTGGATCTCCCATGAAGAAAATCTTGTTTAGTTCAAGGAAACCACGATTTCACCTGAATTACAATAAAAAGTAAATTGTGAGGTAGAGTACTGTGGGACTGAGGATGATAAAGCAGAGCACCTTAGACATCTCAAGCTTTTAACCAAACCCTGTTTCGTGGACACTCACAATGTTGGTCCCAAACTAGAATGAGGTAGATGACCCATACAGTAGCTCACCAATTATCAGTCAAGAGTTTTAACATATTCCAATCATGACCAACCGAGTCATCAGAAAGATATTCCACTATCATGGAAGCTCTATTACAAATATTGGCTGAAGGACAAAGACAGGAGGAGACACGTTAAAATGCATGTGTGTAAGCAAATTCCATCCCCAAGGAAGTCAACAGCTAGTCATTATCCGATGTATCAAAACTATTGCCTGCACTCAGGTATATCCCAGTGTTCTACCTCCGTCCTAATAATGTGTTAATGGGAGGGATCATTCTGCCTTCTTTCTTATTGTCAAGGGTATTGATCAAAACGCAACAAAGCACAAACAGAGGTGAAACAAATAACACACTCGTGTCTTAATCACGGATTTACAGCTGGGCTATCAGATGGTCAGTCCCTAAGAACATGCAGCTTACACAGTGTTAAAAAAGTCATAGGAAAAAGTTTAGTTAACAGTGAGTAAGAATACTACCATAGATTGAAATGTACCAAAGCTATTTTCATGGGAACATCAATGCATTCCTATTCAAGGCTCCAATTAACATATTTGACTATCAGTGATGCTCCCAAATGTTTGAGTCCATTCTAATTTGCACGCTCTGAATGTTACAAGGCCTAGTGGGACCATTATGTTGTCTCTTTTTATTCATTGTCAGTTTCTATGTTTACAGTTCCCTTGTTTCCTTCCCTTTTGCTGTGTTGCGCTTTGATAGACTGTCCTGTTGTATAAGCACCTCATAAATAACGAATACAAAAATAAAAAGATTCAAATATTTGTGAAGTCCTTACGATAATATGAACATAGAGGAAGAAACAGTGTCAAGAGTTAATTAATTGTGTTATATCCGCATTGCTTTCACAATAACTTTGTGGAAGGGGTTCTAATTCAAGCAGGGAAAGAGTGTATTGTGGTAATACAAGTCTATATTTCAAATGCATCTTATGAAGAGGTTGGCTTTTAAGGAGAGAAAATATGGTTGGGGTAATCAAAGACCATTATTTCTGAATACTTAGAGGAGAAGAAGGGGCATGCCAAGAATGCTTCTTGGTAAATCAAGTCAGCATAGCCAGATCTGTGAAGAACAAGAAAACAAATCAAAGACTCTGTTTCCTAATACTAAGAAGATTAGAAGGGACATGCCAAGAATGCTTCTTGGTAAATCAAGCCAGCATAGCCAGATCTGTTAAGAACAAGAAAACATTTAGTGTAACAAAATCACTTAATGTAAATTACAGTCCACATTGCTAGAATGATCGGGACAACAGAAAAGACATTGTAAGATTGTTTTTTTGAAACGTAAGTCCCATATTTTAAGTGAACACACTGAGAATGGAAGTGCATGTTCCCAGAGTACTCTGAGGAAGAGAATTGGCACAACAAGAAAGCAACAGTAAGAAACTAAAGTCTACATTCACAAAGTTTGTTAAAAAACAAATAATGTATTCCAAGATTGCATACTGCGAATTATAATCGACATTCACAGAACCCTCCGTGGAAAAGAAAGTGTATAGCAACGATGTTGCCTGCTGGAACTGAAATCTTAGGTCCCAGACCGACTTCAGATAGAAGGAGAAACATGAGCCATCTTCCACTGGGAAATGAATTCCAGGTTTCGAGAGATGTCCAAGAAAACTTTGAACCACTACCTACTGGGAACTAAAATCCAAGTGCTGAAAAAAAGACCAACACTTACAATAGTATGGCCGTTGATGAGTAACATTTAAAACACTAACACAAAAGTAATGCACACATCGTTCTTCCATAATAAGGTCCAATTTTAAAAGCAACTTGTATATGTCCCAAAAGTCTGATTGTTCAATTTCTTTCTTTCACCAACAGTACAGTTGTTGTGCTAGAATCCGGTGTCTCATTGCAAATTTCATCTTTAAGTATCCCTTGAATCTGCAATGATTGTATACTCTACATTTCCTAACATAACTAAATGTAAATCTATTGAGAAGACTGATTAGTTAGTCAAAGTCTTCTGTTTAATAAATGTTTCCGTTTACCATCCGTTACCTGTAAATAATTTGAGGCACATTTTATTTCAACATGCTTCACTATAATAGTAGAGATGTATGAAATATAGCCCACTTTCCATTATATTTACTGTGGGATGATTACCAATTGTTTACCTGAATGATCAAGTTGTTGCGTTCTTGTTTTTGAAGCCAGATTGCTTAAATATTAGGGTCTGTATTCCATTTTTGTGTTGGTGTGGGAAAACAATTCACCTTAGAGCTAATTTTCCATTGTGAATGAACGACATAAAAGCCTTGAGTAAGGTTTTAACAACTTTCATTCATGCAATGCCACATTTTCAATCATTTGTATGGCAGAGAGGAGGAGGCAGAATTTCCTCTGCCTTCCATCCTCTCCACCATCCAAATGCTCCAGCTTGCCGATGCAAATACTGGCAATCCCTATGTAGTCTCCCGGCTTTATGTACCAGCACAAAGCAGGTGGACCCCATTGGGATTTATTGTACACAGCATTGAATTTAACTGTGAATGCAGTGTCCACAACTAAATTTAAAAGATGTCTGAAATGTGACCATGTCAGGCAGCATTTAATTGTAATTGTGAATGCTGCTTACCAGCATTCATATTTAAAAGTAAACGCTGCCTTTCGTGCAAGCATGCCAGAGAGTGTTTACTCACTTTGCACAATGAAGTGGAAAAGTGCAGGGCAAAAGGCTGTGTACATGCATGTATCTGGTGGCGGCGACCTGGCTACACCTGAGTGTAAACATAGCAGGTCCCCACTGTAAAATTACTAGCAGGAGCAACATGAGCTCTCTTGTGTTTGCAGCTACAATATCGCAATTTTTGAGGTACGTGTGTAAGCTTCTGGGTTCATGTATTTGCGTCTATTTGGTTTCATCTGTGCGATGTTTATAATAAACTGTTTGGTTGGTGCAATTTCACCACTGCTTTGTGATTGTTGCTTTTTTTTAGGTTGAGAATTCACCCATACCACATTTCCCACGCAGCCAACTATATACTATGTTGTGGTACTTTAATTGCCATAGCCAAACAGCCACTTTTAGAAACTGCGGAGGTGAGACTACTGCAGACCCAATTTTCTAGCTAGTTTCATCAAATTTACAACAGTTTTGAGCTTGATGTTCAGAATTTTACTGCCATATATGCAATTTTTAAAATTACGTGATGTACTTTTATATTTTTAAAGTACATGGTTTATTAAAAACCTTATGCAAAGCAACACAGTAAAAAAGGAATAACATTTTTTTAAAACATTTATACAAAGGTTAATAGAGAAGCAAAGGAAAAAGAGAAAAACAAAAATCAAATACAATCTCCATTACAGACACTGGGGTTATTTCACCCTCATTTAAAACCAACAAATTTATCAAGTAGAAAAGGAAAAGTGAAAAAATTCTTTTCATTATACAAAAAGGGACGACACTAATTAAACCAGTGAAACTTTCTTAGTAATTCCATATCTTCAGTACAATCAACTGCATGTTATCATAGTGTTAACCCCACCATTTTAAGAAACGTACTATAACTACTTTAATCACAAGTGAGGTCAAACTCCCCTCTAAATCAGCCTACGATTTTACCATCTGGGCATACAAATCTGATATTGTATCATGGACTATGAATATAATAAAAAAATACCCAAATCTATTTATGTTTCAATCAAAATATAATTTGTATATGGACTGTCCATGAGGATGTTTAATACTATAGATGTATAACAAATGTGAGCGGGCAGCGCATCCGATTGTGGAACATTCATTGTTTTCCTTGTATTGTTAAGTGGGATAGAGGTGCCCACTTGTTCCCCCGGATGCTGCAGCTAGTTCTGAATCTTTGAGTAAGGATCTTGTTTAAACATACAAGCTTAAGCGCCTTCAAATACCTGGTACACATCGATTGTACTGTTTCTTGAGTGTGACATTCGTATCAAGAAGCATGTACTTAGTCCCTGCGTTCTCTAACTGGGCATAAGGCATTTTGACAATAACATATAATATAAACATATAATATAAACTTTAATGATGTGCTAAGCGAGTTTGAGCAAGCTAATGATGTGTTAGTTAGACTTTATATACGAAAAAACACAGATTAATATATATATATATATGTATCAATCCTTTTGGTGCTTTGCCTTGTCCTTGCCACTTCTATTTAGGTGTTGTGGGGTTTGGAACATACTGTATTTGAATAATGTATCTTTGTGTTAACGTTTTTTCAATGACAAGCTTTTGTACTGATGAACTTCTTCATTCATAATGAAAAAAAAATATCAATGTTTTCTATAAGAGTGTATTTTTTTATAGAAATGTGATGCTAATTTGAATTTCCACGTGCTCATTTTAAAGTAATGTTATTCTGTGTCCTCCATCAGTTTACAAATAGGCAGTCACCTGTCTTAATGGACACCTTTGTGTATAAGTATACAGTAAGAAGGCTGTAGTTCACATTTCAAATCAAACTTTGCATGCTTCCAAAAATAGTTTTCAACCTAAAACTATTTGAATGGTCAATGAACTTATAATAATTCAAATGTCGAGGTTATAATAATAGCAATAATTTTATACAATTAGCCTGTGAAATTAGCACTTATTTAATTGCCTTTAAATATTCAGTTTTGTGTATTTATTTTGTGAACTTGTATTCCGTAAAATTTTACCCATACATAAACTGTATTGCTTTATATGTACACGCACTGTAAACATGAACAAATGTGATAATGAGTAGGTCACAAGCGTCTCATGGGAGACCCTCTTTCAATGTGTTCAAATATATCAAAACAAATGTTCTAAAATTACCCTCCTTTCTCTTGTTGAACTCTTGATAGCTGGATGTTTTAGGAACGCCAGGCGGATCCCTTCTCTGCCTCCCGTACCACGCACATTTCCCTGGCCCGCCTTGCTTTACCATACTCACAGGGCAGTTACGCGCAGTGATCTCCCGGCTTCTCTGAGGTGCCAGATGCACACAGCCTGTGGGAGTGGCGTATGGCGTGGTGCCTGCCCTCAGGATGGCAGCCTGCCAGGCGCAAGTCAGGCACTGCAATGAATGCGAAACAAAAGTGTTGATACCACTTCCGGTTCACAGATACAAAAGACATCTACAGAGGTTTTTTGGTGTTGTTGCAACGGCTGACTTCCGGGAGTTGTGTAGAGGCTACACACACCATTTCTACGCTGCACTGTGCTATGACAGTAAGTTACTTTAGTTTTAGGGCAATTTAGGAATACACTAGGTATTCATTTTATCATTCAAATTATGTATGTTTGCAAATACAAACTATTAGGTGGGGATGCTTGAGAGCCAGTTATAGGAGGAAGTGCTTGCATCCAGAGATATCATTCTCGGGTAAAGTGCTTTCTTATTACTTTCCATGACCCAGCCTTTATCATCTTTTCAACTATGCAGTCTGGTCTGCCTTCTACAAAGGTAAGACAGTACATGTATATTTCCCATTCTCTGTTTGAGCCTGTGATTCCCTTCCGTAAACTCACCCTCACCCTTACCTTTCTTCCCCCAGCCTGGTGCTGAATACTACCTACCTCCACAGATCTGTATGGTACCTAAGACATCTCCCCAAGATCCTGATCCACCAACCTTTTCCACGCAGGAGTTCTTTAGTGATCACTGCTTTTCCATATCCACAGGAAACACTAACACATCCCGGTAGTCTGTTCGGTTGTATACTAATTGACCTTTTCACAAATGACCTCGGGAGAATTGACCTGGGGAGAATTGACCTAATTTAGAAGATCAATTAGGACATATATGCTGGGGGGGAAAGCCCCTGCAACACCCCAACCCAATCCAAAACCCCCTGCAACACCCCACCCAATCCCCTTATATTATTTATAATCCAAAACCAACCCAATACATATATAAAATAACTAAAATAATATAAAGGTCAATTGTACAGAAGGTCAATTAGGACCACTATAATTAGGTCAATTGTACAAAAGGTCAATTGTAAAAGGTCAATTTGGGTAATACCATCTGTTCATCCTCACCAGTACAGACCCTGCAACAGCCTCTGGATTCAGGTTAGCAGGATGTGAGCCACTTTCAAGCCATCATCCAAAGAAAGTAAATTCTACTGTCTAAAAAAAAGTCTTGATATGTTTCCTAATATTACTGCAATGTACATCATCCGGTCCCCAAACAAGTTTTATTTATAAACTTTTATTGAATTAAGATGTGTATAAGTAATATAGTTCATTGATTGTGAACACCAAGGTAAGCTATTGCACTCTGGCTGCAAACAGACATTTGAAATCAGTCGTTGGTAAATATTGCATTTATGCTTATACCTTTTGGCAAGGTCTATAGGTCAAAGTAAGTGTTACACTTCACCAATGTGGAGAAAGCTAGAAGCATGTGTTTTTGTCACAAGAAAACCTGAATGCAGAACAAAATTATTAGGAAATATAGCATAGAATACATGTTATCTATTTCTGTCACATTTCTTTTGTCAGTACTTTTTTAAAATCAGTAACGAAACTCCACAATTTTAGAACATCCTATTTTAGCTTGGTTCTTATTTAGAGAGAGCATTATAAGAGATATTCTCAAACACCCCAGCATATGCTGTTCAAGCTCATGAGCCACTTTTCTTTAGCAATGTTTCCAGACATTTTCATTGTAAAATATTAGGAGATCCATGGGCATGACAACATGCTTTTTGATTGGAAAGTGCAATATCTAAATATTTGTATTATCTGCAGTTGAAGAGCAGAATGGGTCAAACCCATTCACACCGATTTCACTATGCACACCACTACTCTCAAGGTTCAATTCCAACTTCAAGGACAAATCTGTTAAGCATTCCTAGAACCTTGATGGTGAGTGCAATGTGACAGAGAAGAGAGTGTTGGTGTAAGCAATAGCAGTAAAAGAGTAAACCACATTATTAGAAGAATGTGATCCAAACAAAATGATAACTCACGTGTAAACACTGTTTGATAGACTGGGACCAAACAGTGTTATTCCTAGAAATAACACCCTTTTTCAGTAGCTCCTCACCCCCACTGTGTCCACCGGTACCACCAAAAACTATGAAAAGCAAAGATTCATGCTACAATGGAGGGTAATGGGTTACCAACTACTCCCAAATAGAAAAGACAATGGGGGTCATTACGAGTGAGGTGGTAAGGGGTTAACGGCACGGGTTAAAGGTGCCGGAGCCATCAACCGCTTACCGCCTCATTACGAGTCTGCTCGCAGGAAGCCGCTAAGGATGCTTGGTTTTACCAGGTGCCCTTAGCGGGTCCCGCGAGCAGACCATGGTGCTAACAACGGGCCCGTTATTAACAGGCCTGTTGTTAGCACCCTCCCCATTCCCATTGAGTCCTATGGAGGCTCGAATGGGAATGGGGATGGGTTCCTTGAATGAGGAATTACCGGGCCCTCCAAGGTCAGAATGGCCCGGTAAGGGGTAGCCATGCCGCTAATAGCGCCATGGTTACCTCCTAACTTATAATGACCCCCAATATCTAAGTCCACACCACAAATCTAGTGTGTGGAATTTCTAACTGCAGCATTATTATCTTGCAACCTGCACTGCGTGCAATTCGACTGTGTGCAATTGGAAATCTGTTATACTTTTCTGCTGCCCATATGAAGAAGCATGTTGAGGCCTTATCAATTTCTACTAATATATACTGTAGAATAACACATAGAGATCATAGAACCACCATCACTAGAACATAAATGGGCCAGCACAGTATGGCTATATTTGTGGTAAGGCAAATGAAACTTTAGGCATGATAGAGTGCATATTCTCAATCGCAAATTGTCCAAAAAACAAATAGCTGACCACTTGCAATGTCCCTTTGTAGTGATTTTCAAAAAAGGGAACTGGCACTATGACATGACCAGAAAACCACATTTTTGATACATTTTGTCTGAGAAGATGTTCAAATACCTTTGCTAGGATGTTGTCAAGGGGTGGTCATTGTGAGTTTGGAGGTAGCCATGGTGCTATTAGCACCATGGCAGCCTCCAAACTTGGGTCTGGGTAGGTGGAATGGGAGTTACCAGGACATTCCGACCTATGTGGACCTGGTAAGTCCCCATGCGGAATACCATTCCCCATTCCCAATCGAGCCCCCATAGGGGTCGAATGGGAATGAGGAAGGTGCTAATAACGGGCCCGCAAATAGCGGGCCCGTTATTTGTGCCCTGGTACCCTAATGGGACCTGATAAGGACATCTGGTCTAACCAGACGTTTTCAGCGGGCCCCGACAGGGAACCTCCGAATAGGGCAGTAAGGGGTTACCGGCACCGCATCCTTACCAGTGCCGGTAACCCCTTAACGGTCATCTCGGAATGACCCCCAATGTTATAGAAAAGTGACAGGATCCTTAAGTGAGGGAAAGTTTCACTTGGACATGGAAATGTTGATTATTGGCAAAATCCCAGACTATATTTTATGTTAACAAACACGGTCTACTATGAATCTAATAGCATTCAAGATCTGCTCTACCCCCATAGACATAGGATGGAGCAAACTAAAACTCACAGACAACATGCACCTTTTTGTCTGAAATATTGCATCTAAAAAAGCCATTTATGTGAGATCAATGGCTACAGCCACTGAATGTCAGCCATATGGCATAAGGTTGAGAGCAACTGATGAAAATGATGTAGGGCATGGAGAATATAACTTTTTTTAAGGAATTACGTATAATTAAGTGGTCTACAAGCTCTGGCTCTGCAGATGTTTAGGAATACAACTACCATCAGTCAACTCAGTCAATGATGAGGGATCATGACAGTTTAGTTCAAACTATCTGGAGAGCCACAGATTTCAGACCACTGACCTACAGTGAAGAATTGAAGAAAACCAGTTTTTGATGCAATATGATAATTCAGGAGAGGAACAAAAATGTTTTTGTGTCAAAGGAAAATAAATATTATGGGTATCAGAAAAAAAGGAGGTCGTTTTGCCAGGAAAAGAGGTGTAAAAAGTTAAGAGGAAGGGACCAAGGATGCTGTTGAGGGAATCGTACTGAGAGGTGGAGTGGAAAAAAAGATAATAGAGCGCCATTCACTTATGAATGTGCTGTATGCCAGGAAGAATCTGTTGTAAGACAGGGGATTTTTCTAGAAGCTAAGGTGGAAGAGAATCTAGCAGATAAAATGCCTACATTATCAAAGACAGTAGAGATAATACGCTTGATGCTGATGTTATTGAAACCAACCTGTTGAGAATGTTGGAAGCATGTGGGCTCTTCATTTAGCAGTGAGGCTATTTAAGCAACTGAAGCCCGAGAGGGACACTGATTCCATTTGTTTCCATGTGTGGAGTGATGCAGTCAAAAAAATATGTTTCAGGATGTTTGAATAGTGAGCCGGAAGAAAATTGGGCCAATTATTAGCTGATTTGTTGGAGTTTAGTTTAGTATTTGCTTGGGATGTGTATGATAGTAGCATGCCTAAAGAATTCATGCAAGATGCTTCGGTAAAATTAGTGGATGAATAGAGACGATGAAGCTGTTCAATGGTGCAAATTCCTTGACCTTTTGCAAGACACATGATTAAAAGGGGTATATGATGGGCTGGCAGAGTAGAGAATGGGAAAGAATTCAATCATGTTGGTCAGAGATATGATCATGACTTATTTATTGAAGGCAAGCAGAAGTGGATGGAAATGAGGCTGATATGTATCTTGAAAAATGGAAGATACGCAATTGTTGAAGTTATCATCAGAGTCTGGGGAGGAAAGGTAGTGGATCAAAAGGGTAGGTCATGTCAAGTTTGTTTTATTGGAGTGTAATGAGTAAAATAATGTGATATTGTGTAGATAATTTGACAGGGTCCTGGGCATGCAAGGAAGGGTGAGATGTGATACCTTGTAGGACAAAAGTGCACAGGCAGAGTGAGTTATGTGACAGTGACACATATGTTGATGACGAAATGGCTGGGGATTTCCAGAGTTGTGAATGTGGATGCTTTGAAGTAAAACAGTGAGAATGGAAGTGGTTGCCAAATTGATATGCAATGTCCATAACAACCTAGTAAATGGAGTCAGTTATAGGCAGAGATGACTTGGAGAGACTGCCTGACCGGGGAAAGATACGGGATCAAGGATTTTGGTTTGAGTACATGGATAGCAAGGGCTGAAATTGTGTGGTGCTGGAACAGAAGTAGATAGAGGCAGTGAAGTGAAGGAGACAGCAGTTAAAAGAAGAGAGATCCATGATGGAGAGTAGTTGTGGGAGAAGGAGAGGAACAAGAGGTAAATTCAGTTTCCATGGTTGTGAGTTAACTAAATATGTAAGGCAACCGGTGGGTGAGATGGTGGGGGTCCAGTTATAGTTTAAGATTTAGGTATCAGGTTAAGATCATGCAAGAAAAGTTTGGGAGAGGCAGGGGCATTAAATGAGGGTGAGTGCGACCAAAATTGATTCCAAAATCTGTGCAGCAATGGCTTCCGAGGTAAAGAGTTGAAGTCTGATGGAGGTAGGGTAACCAATTAACTGCCTTTGCCAGTCATGAGTCTTACTCCTAAGCATTTAATAGTGACTCAAAGATTGTGGAAGATAGCAACTCACTAGAGTGAGGATCTGTAAGAAGGGTAATGCTGTGTGGTGGTGCCCATGTTTCTGTGATGCCATCACAGAGTGTTGAGGTTGGTATGAGGCATAGTGGCCAGTGAGGAGGAAGTATTGTTTTTTAGGGAGTGGGCAATCCAAAGTCCTAGGGTGAGATCAGAAGTATGGCGCTAGGAGGAGGTAGACGGAATAAGATCAGGTACTAGATAATTCGTAAGTGCATAAAACTATGTGTAAAACAGCACTTCACAGCTTTCATTCCTGAGGTGGCCAACTTAGCTCATCATCCATCTGGGGTTGATACATTGTACACAAATAAAAACTACAGTGCTTTGAGGAGGTGAAGAAACTGGCAAGAAGCTTTTTATCAATGTGTATTATTATTATCATAATTATTATTATTATCATCATCATCATCAGGGATAAGGATGGTAGGCAAGTGGTGAAGTTAGGAAGAAATGGTAGAAGGAAGTCGAGACAAACAGTAAGAGAGGTATGTGGACATTTGCAAACAGTCTCCAAATGTATAGCTAGGAGGAGTGTGGGTTTGTCTAAGAATTTGATGGGTGCAAGTAACAAACAAATAATGCATACCTTTGACTGATAGAAACCAAACAAATTGAGCATTTAGCAACCATAAATACAGGGAATAAGTATTAGAAACAACAAATACAACAAATATGTGTCAAGGTACCAAATATACTGTATGTTAACTGGCAGCGACATGGATATTCCAAGGGAATAGAGGGAATAAGATGGAGCACTTGTCAATCAATTCAACAGAATCATGTTGAGCTTTCTTTACAGTAGGCATGACTTGACCAGTAAATATTAAAGAGGGGAATATCCGAACAGATGGTGTTGAATCTCCTCAAACCGTCCCATTATACTACAGAAATGGCAAATTACATCTTATAAATTATCGTTGGAGGTTACATGGTACATGGTTATTTCCATGAAATCTATCTACTACATCTCCACAAAGCCTAATCAGCAAATGAGAATGGACAATTCACAATTGGCTGCGTAATAGGCAACTTTAAGGAAACCTCAATGATTCCAACTGACCCTTTTACTTTTTAGCATACATCTACTATCTGGCCAAAGCAATTGAAGAGCACTCACAAAAATACAAATTGAATAACAAAGGGACACTGTATCCACCAACAACCTCTATGAAGTCCTTTATCTACACTGTACCAACATCATAGTCTTGATCAATGTACAAAAATAAGGGATATATGTGAGCGCCTGAGCTGGGTAGAAGTTCAACTTAATGAGTTAGTACATCCACTGTGGAGATTTGTGTGTAAAAGAAAAACACAGGTTCAAATTCTATTGATGCTATTTAGCCTTTTGTACTTCAGAGGTCAACCAAATGACTGCAAAGTTTTGTAAAATATTACCACACATTAAAAACACTTAGTGAATGTACATTTTTCAAAGTGGGCGTGCAGGTGTAGTTATATGCATTATAATTGTCATTGTTATTAACACATTCTAAATACATAAACCACCTTCCCTTCACAAGTCTGCAAGGATTGGGCGATGCTGTGTCCATGGGTCAAGTTTATGAGGACTCCAAATTCTTCAATCTGATCACTGAATAAAACCAACTGCATACTGTGTCATAGGTGCAGTAACATTATATACATGATCCTACCCAAAACATTAAGGGCCTCATTACGACCCTGGCGGTACGGAGTGAACGACGCCGTAAAAGGTGCCGGCGTCGTTCACTCCGTACCGCCGCATTACGAGTTACCCTCGCGGTACACGGTAAGCACGCCTGGGAAAACCAGGCGTCCTTACGGGGTCCCGCAAGGGGAAGAGGGAGCAAACAACGGGCCATCTCGTAATGGCCCGTTGTTTGCTCCCTCTGCCATTTCCATTCAGCCCTATGGGGGCTGAAATGGGAATGAGGAAGGACCGTGTCTGGGTCCTGGAGGGAGGAATTACCGGGCCTTCCGAACTCGGAATGGCCCGGTAAGTCCTCATTCCGAGGACCGGGACCCTGGCGCCATTTCGGCAGCAGCCATGCCGCAAATAGCAGAATGGTTACCACCGAACTCGTAATGAGGGTCTAAATCTAAAACTGCAAATAATACAGAACCAGCAATGCAGAGTTTGCTTCAACTTCACCTCAGCTGTGTCATACTCTTAAGGTAGCATTCAGACAAGTCATCATACTAAGACAATTCACAGCAGTGACACTCTCCCATTCCCTCCATCCATAACGGATTATTTGTGCCAGCCAACAAGCTCTTCCCAATTTAAGAGACCTTTTACTTAGTCATAGCAACCACCACTACCCTTGATATCCATCAAACATTATGTTGCTACAACAATTATTTTGTCCACTGAAAAGAAATATAAAGACTAACATGTCTGCCACAAATTCACATAGAGTGACATGTTTTGTTATATTACTAGGATACAAGACCACATATGCTGCCATTTTAATGGACTGCAGGTACATTGGTATTTCTGACAGAGATGATGGGGGTTTGGTTTAGGTTAGTGGGGATACATGTCAAATGCAGGATAGCTTTTCCGTGGTGTTGATGTGTACATATTGGCAATAACATACAATATGCATGCAGATCTGCTTATAGGTGCTCTATGATGAGAGCATTTAAGGTACCTATTTCCAGAGGGCAGCATTACATGCCTAAACTGCAACGCTGTGGTTGTCGGGATTATGACATATAGGTTGGTTGGAATGATAAAGCTTTGTGATGTGTGGTGGCTACTCAGGGGGTTTCCAATTGCCATGGCTGAGAAATCAAGTTGGTATGCATATTCTATGTTTGTGAGCATATATGCGGTATCATAATTGTGATGTGAAGTCCAAAGGCACCCTGTCCTTGGCTGGTGTGTCTAGCAACAGTCAGCATGCAGGGCCTGATACAAAATCACCTTGATGAAAACATATCGAGGAAGAAGTCAGAAGTGGAATGCAATCGCTCCCTGGGATATTCCACATAGAGAAACCTGGAAGCAGAATTGTTGTCTGGCAGCTAGAAACTAAAGCACAGCAGAGCAACATTGCAATGGAAAATCCTGGAGCAAAATCATAGATGGACAGAATTACTGTGGCACACACTGGAGCAATGCACTGACCACTACACACAGTTCCAATTTCGCTTTCTCACTTGCCTCTGTCAACCCATCTATTTCTCTCACCCTCACAAACGTTCTCTTTAAATCTCACAAAAAAGTGCATTGTGATCCATGTGCAACAAGACTTGGAGACAGGGCAGATGTATTGGGTCTTTTATGTTGTATTGTCTCTCTTATCGACTCTAAAATCACTACCAAAGAGTCCTTTTAGTACTAAAAAAGCATTGTACGTGCAACTGGAACAACCTAACAACCTACTTTGACCACAGAAATAGATGGATCTCCAATTGTTTCCGAAAGCCAAGTAATCTACAGTTCCACTAATCTCTTATTGAATAAAATTCAAAGGCTTTGGAGCCATATCAGAAAATGCACAGCAGCTGTAACTGCACAGTCTAGACTTGGGAACATGCATCAGGGAACAGAAGCATTCTCAAAGGGGCATAGCTTTTAATATTAGTCCTAAACAACAAATGTCCAGCATTGTGTATAGTCCTCTGCACCATACAGAGTGTATTGAACTACACTCTTTTTGCCATTGGTAGTCAATGTAAATATCTGAAGCCAGAGGAAATGTTATTTGCCTTTTCCTAGGTATAGTAGAATTTGGACTGCAGCATTCTGCACTTATAAAGCTGATATATTGGTAGTCTGAGAAAGTTGCTCTTCTAATAGTGTGTAAACAAAGGGGATATCTGCTTGGTCTCTGCCTGTAAAAGTGAGAAGGGGATATCGGTTTTAGTAATGTTAGATTGTAGAAACCACTCTAAATTACACTGGCCACAGAAGGGCAATTCTTCCACCAAAAAACACTGCTGAGGTAATTACTTTTCTCACTATTTCAGGATACGAATGCAATCATTCCGATGGCCAGAGAGTTGCCCACCATAAGTGTATAAGTGCTACTCGCCATACTCGCCAAAATATTTCTGTCATGGTGGGATTCATTTTCAGATGTTTCCCACACATTCAGTGCTCTAACTCTTTTAAGCAAAGCAAATTATCTGTGTGTGCTGATGAGATTGTACAAACAGTGCAGCCGTTTTAACATGTAGAGGAGCTCTGTATCATCAGCAGAGTTTAAAACTTTTATCTTGAAGGATGAAATCAAATCTATCAATGGAGTGAAACACATGTTAAACCATAATTGTTTGAGTTCTGGAGGACTCTGGAGAGCCCTCTGGAACTGTTAGGCAACATTGTGTGCAGTACCCTTTGGGAGAATACAGCAACCTTGACCTCCTGGAAATAGGAAGCATAGGGAAAGATAATGGAAAAATAATGCAAGTTCGTGGGGCAGCACACTGAATGCTGTAGTGGCACTGTGTATGAAGAAGACAGCAAATGGAAACGTGCTGAGCACATGTAAACTGTTCCATGTCATAGTGAATAGGCCATCTGTAGAGTTTGCACTGAGTAAGCTAACCCAGAGTAATCAACTAACAACTTCCCATTAAATAACATTTCCCCAGTAATAAATTAATGTGCCCATTAACAGAGCAGTGCAAATGATTCAGATGACATATTCTGTTTTTTTTTCTGGTCAGTGGAAGTTTGAAACGTGTGTGCAAAATGCATTGGCTGTCTTGTTCACTCAGAGAGCGCTATTGTGTTTTGCAGGAAGTAGGTTGATACAAATGTGCTTGTGTGCTCGGGTTTTCGGAGCGAGAAATGCCATGATTTTAGAAGGATGAGCTGGGGTGACAGGGGACGTCAGGAAAGGAGGCAGGGTCAGTAAGATTGACAGGCCTATGGTATAAATCTAGCTGAAAAGGGGTGGAGGGTCAGTCATCATTTTGCAGATAGAAGAGATCAAGTCTGCAGCTGGGCTGTGCACAGAGGGCATAGATAATCTGTGCAGAGAGAGCAAGATACTTGGCAGCAGTCTGAAGGAGGTCAGAGTGAGGTCACCGGCTTCTCACTAAGCTGCCCAAAGCTGTGAAATTTGCAACACTCCCGCCTGCAGATAAGGCGCATCAGAGAGGGGCTCCTTTGTGATAAACAGCGCAGAAATTCTACACATTGGAAGTGAGTAATGGTAAACTATATGAGGAGCGTGCAGCTGATGGTGTGCATTTCCTGTCAGTCAGTCAGGGTTAAATGTTTATTTTGAACAACGTTTTTTTTTTCCTTTTCTTTCACATGTGTAATGGGGAATCACTGAAGTGTGATGGGGGAAATGTTGACATGACATTGTGCTATGTGTTTTATATCTCCTCTCTTAGACAGTACACTCTGTAACCGCACCGGGTTTCAAGGTCTTGGTAAGAAAAAAAATAATGCTTTCATTGTGAACAAAGGTGGCACATGTATCTATTGCTGAACAATTAACTTGCAATATATGTACCGCAGAACCTATTTTAAATCACAACACACATAGAAAATACTTGCACATAAACAGAATCAGTGGGGTTGCATTTTTGTGTCTATGTGGATTATTTTTCAAAGAGGGGAAATAACAAGTAAGCGTCTTGGTGTACCAATATTTGCCAAATGTAGTAAAGTGGGAGGTAACGTTTGGGAACGAGCTAGCAAGCTAGAAAACCTATAATGCATGTGTGTGCGTGTGTTGGCTCAGCTGTGCATGCTGACAGCTGAGCAGATCTGTCAGAGACGGTAGTCGGGTTTTGTAAATAAGCACCGGAAAAAACATGCTGTTCTGTCCCTATAACTGTTAAATACACTATTCTGCACTAACAGTCAACCCTAAGCAGAATACAAATATAAGGGATGGGGAGACTTGTCTCATCAGGGGCATTACCATAAATACGCTGTGATGCCGCCAACTTAAAACAAGTCTAAATACCACCCAAATTATGTAATAGCCCTCAGACAAAAACCCTAACAGAACTCAACCTTTGGTATAAGCATGTACTACACAGGTTGGTAGTGTGGCTGAGCAGTCTGGCTTTTCTCAAGAGGTGTCAATGTGAGCAGTTGGGTTTTTACACAAAGATTCACAGTGACAAGTATTCAAATCAAAGTTTCTTGATTAAACAATTATTCATTTATTTAACAGTCAGTTGAATAAGCATTCTTCAGAAGGGAGCAATATTTAAGAAACACAAAAATACACTTAAAAATACACACTCTTAGTTTTTCTAAATCCCATTTGGGATGGCACACAGATGGTTCCTACACCCTGAGGTGACTTAAATAACTAGGAAACTGTGGACATTAATATATCACTGGTACATTTAGATCAATACTGAGCGTGTGTCAAAGAAAAGGCTTTGGTAATAAAAACAAAGGTTAAACAAATATTCTGAAGCAGGTAAGTACTTTTTAAACCACCAATGCAAAGTAAATTAACTCTTTCCTGGACAAAAGGTAAAGCACAAAGTCAGAGGTCAGAATGTTTTTCAGGGAACCAGACCAGCCAATATTAATTGAGCAAGAGTCTAGGTGAGCTGAAGCACTTCTTGCAGGTAAGTACAGTCTTGCACAATGTTTGAGAAAGTCTCTGTAGAAAAGAATTTAATCATTGTATGGTCACAAGCTGGGAGGCTTGTGATGGGCAAAGCTGCAAGAAACTCTGTAAAAGAAACCAAGACAAGTCTCAACTAAGAACAAGCAAAGCTACACAACAAGAGGTAAGTCCCCTTAATTTTACAGTACCTTTGGTAGAAGAAATTGGTTCCAGCTGGCTTCTGTTCCTGTGTAGGTCTGCAGATCCTGTTGTTCCTGGGCCTCAGTCATGGGGACAAGAGGAAGATGCCTGATGACTTGTGCACTACAAATTGAAGGTCAGCGGCAGCAGTGGGAGAACTTCAAATCAGCAGCACTTCGTGGTTTCAGCTCCTCGCGTCTCTCGCAAATAGCAACACTGCGGTTCCCGGATACCACTTTGGACTTTCCTCGCACCTGAGATCCAGCACTGTGTTGCAGTGGCTCAGGCTTGGCCAGTCCTACTTCCTGGGAGTCCAGAGGATCTTCCTGGAGCTCGGGTCTGACTTAAAGACACTCACTTGATTCTGGTGTTCCTCTCCCTGGCACTTCAGTTCCTGCAGCTGCAATGGAAGTACAGATAGCTCAGAGTGGATTTCCAGATGAGCTCATCTTGGGGTCAATTGGTCCCACCAACCCAAGGGGAGAAGTCGTCCTTTGCAGGTCTTCTCTAGTCAAGGCAAATTTGGAGCTTCAGCACTGCAGCAGGGCAAACCAAAGGTCCAGGGGTTGCAGCAGGCATCTCTTCCAAGTTCTTCTCCAGGTTCCTTCATCCAGTGGTCGACTCTGCCTTCCAAGCAAAATGCCTTGCCTTTTATGCAGGTTTCTCCCATTCATTTGCACCCTAGCCGTCACTCACAAAGCAGTGTGTCTGTCCTCCAAGGACAGCCCTCCAGCCAATCACCCTTGGGTGTATTCCTGTAACCAAGGATACTAAGCACAGGGAGTTTTAAGCACCTCCCTCGCTTCCTGCCCTGCTAGACAAGCTGGAGCCAGAGGCGGGTTTCACCTGTGAATCCCGCTAAAGATGAAATGAAAATAGGGACCAAACCTAGTTTGGTGTGCAGAGTAAATCTCAAGAAGGACCTTTCCAACAAGAAATGGAAAAAAAAGAAGACTGGGTCATTTTGGCAAAATGGGCACCCATGGGTGCTTTACTGCAGCTGCGATTGCAGCCCACGGTAGAAACACTCAATGATAGGAAAAAGTAAACCACTGCCACCAGCCATTATTGTGGAAAGGGTAACATAAAAATGTTACATGATAAACTAGACAAAGGGGATACTAAGTAACCCCTCTGCCACCCTATGGTAAGATAGTGTGTGCTGGGTCTAGAAAGTTAGAAAATGTAAGTAAAGTCAATTTCAGTTCACTGCTCTTGGAAACAGTAGTTTTACTGAGAGAAGGTATTTAAACCTTTGGGAAATCTAAGAGACTTCCCTGTGCCACTGTAATGAAGGTGCTGTGTGTCACAATGTAACCAATGATGCCTATGGAGTTTGTCAGACTCCAAAGTCAAAAGAAACACAGAGTCCAAATCACAGAAAAATACATGAGAGAGTGGGAAAAAGGTCTCACTCTCTCCAGGTTACAAATAAAAAAAAACTTAACATCCAGCATAAAGAGCTGGGGGTATCTAAGATAGAAGGGAATTAGCACATTTCTGAGAATGCTCCCTTACAGGAACAGAAACATTTAGGAAGACTTCTGTCGATTTAATTTAAGTGGTGGGATGCAGTCCACTTACTATTTATAAGACAGAAATGACTTGAACCAGTTAAATACTGACCCTTTCATTCCCTGGTACTCTAGTCTGGAAAGGTATATTGGGTGGTTGATTGCTATGAATCAGATTTGGCCCTGCAGGAGTGCAAGGATGCGTATAGGCTTAACCCTCACACTTCAACAAACCAAGAGCCAACACAATCATAAAGGTAAAACTGGCACAGTTAAGAGATATACTTCCTTCGCCTTTTGTGATAATGAGCCAAAGGATGGCTATACTCTCAAGAGCGGTGTGAATGTAGTTTAGTAGCAACCCAAACAGTGAAGTATAACAGTCCAAAGTAAAGGTATTTCCAAGCAAGGTTCTATAACAATCTATACTTAGATCAAACACACCATGAACAATAATAACTAACTAGAACACAGGGCAAAAACTCATCCTTGTAGAAAAAACACAGCATATGCAAAGTTAGAAAAGATGCAGCACTCTGGATAATGAGGGAGGAGGAGAAAGCAATGAATAGACCACAATACTAAAAAAGGCTATTTTATGAGGTTGCAAAAGGGATTAAAATTACCTAGCCAGTCCCGATGGCCCAAAGATGGACCATGGGGGTAGATAGCAATTAATAGTAACTTTGTGCAGTTCTTGCTGGGCCAGCAGCACCAAAACAGACTTATTGATACTGTGCAAAGATCCAGAGAGTGTAAAAGGCAGGAAAGGAAGGTCCTCGTGGCTCAAATGTGTCGATACAGTCTTTAAAAATGGCTACAACCAGTTCCCAAGTGACACACACTGCAATCCCGGCTGTTGTGGGGCTGCAAGTCCTGATATAGAGACAAGAGGAGGCCTTTTCTTGCGCTCCCAAAGACAAGGGATGCTTGCACACAATGGCAGGGGTCCTTCAACACAGTGAGGTTATGGTACCACTGTGGCTTGTGGAAGAAAGGCAGGTCTTTCTTCAGCTGAAAGTTCACTACTCAGGTTACTGTGAGTCCCACTCCACACACTCAGGGACAAGATGGCTCCTTTTTCTTGCGCACCCAAATACAGTAGAGGCAGGCAAACAAATGCAGGGGTAGTCCCTAGGGATTGTAAGGGGACAGAGCCTGCCTCTGCCTTGGAACACCTGCCTTCACCTCATAATGGGAGGACTCTGAAATAGGCTGCTCTCCCAGCAGGGTCCAATGACATCTTCTTAAGGATTGGAGCCCAAAGGATGATTTAAAAGGGTGGTGCGAAACCCCTTCTTTTAAAAGTGAAAGTCCACATATGATTGGACTAATGCTAGCCCGCTTTAGGCGTCCAATCCCTGCTCTTGAAATGTGTGGACTTTGCCCTTCTGACATCACACCCAATGTGCTTTGTACTACTGGAAGTGGAAGGGACAGGAAAGGGAAAGAGAGAAAGAGAGTAACAAAATGGCAGAAGTTTCCCAATCTTGCACAGATCTCCCTCTGGTTACACTAAACCTGCCCCTCCCTTCTCAATAGAAACAAAGGCATTTAGATATGAAGCACCCTAGTGTGAGGCTACTCTATTTTAATGGGTGTGCTGCTTTGATGCCTGGACCCATGGCAGATTCCTGCTGTGTGGCTGTCCCTGGCAGAGGGTGTTATCTGCACTCATAAAGAGATCAAAGAGCAGGCATGGCCATTCAGGTTCCTGGACTGTCATTTGACAGGCTCAACTCATCTGGTCAGAAAACACAACCCCTTCCACAGTTGAGCTTGGTTCAGAGTATCAGACACATGTGTAATATAAAATTGGATATGGCTGCAATGATAATAAGTAGTGATATGTGCTACACCTTAACTCAGTTAAAGAGTTATTTTTATATGTTATCCTGCCACCATCATGGGCTATTTGGGATCATCCTATTTTCTGTACAGAGATGCATATCTTAAACATAGCACCTGCACTGCAGAGACGTGGCTGTCACTGCAGCTGTCAAATGGGCAACTGTGGCCACTGAGCCTGCTGTGTGCCACTGGTAGAGCAGGAACTGCAAATTAGGATACTGATTCAGCAGGACACAGATACGCATTGGGCTTTTGGCATAGGGGATATTTTGGAAGGGGAATCGGATCAGAAGGTTAGACTTTCAGAGATGGAATAACTTGCCTTATTTTATAATTTAATCAAAATTAAAAAAAATAAAAACAGGCATTTGGACCTATGCCAGATGGCAATTTATCACACTGCTGCCTGATAGATCAAAAGAGGCAGGACTCTGATAATGATATAATCAAGTTTCCATTGTAGATCATCCAAAAGTATGGTGGCCACTGACTCAGTCTCATGCACTGGATGAATGCTACTTTTTAATTATTTAAGAGGTCTAAGGATTTAAGGTACTACAGCTGATTAAGTACAGCACTATGGAGCAGTTTCTCCATGCCAGGTATATTCAATAAGAAAACAAAATAGCTGAGTCAGCTGTATCCTCCTGCAGTTTTTCAACAGAGAGGTAACAGAGACAAGCTTAAATTCCTCTTTTACACTCTCAGAAGACAGTGTTAGCTTAAGAATGTATCAATGTTTTTCTACCATGGGAGTAATTGATGCTTTGGGTCTCATCACAAGTTGGGCAGTATCCCAGCAGAAATTGTGCCTGAATACCGCCCAACACAATTAGCTGTTACTGCTACTCGGTCTGGTGCAATTTGTGCTGGAACATGAAAGTGGTAAGGCATGGAATCCACATTCCCCATTGGGTCCATTGGACCCTATGGGGATGGTTGGCACTATTACCACTGGCAGAAACAAGGCTGGTGGTTATAGCATCAAAAATGCCCATACCACCGACCCATTCATCTCCAGCTCAGAGCTGGAGGTGAATGCATTCAGGTAGGGCCATAATCGGGATTGGGCAGAGCAGTAAATGCAGTCGTAATACCGTTACCACCACATTTTTCTGCTCCGCCCAACTCCTGATGAGGCCTTTTGTCTTTATAAATCTTGGTGGGACAGACGTCCCCAGGAGATCCTTGATATTTACTGGTGAAGTCCAAATTCAAAAGTCTGTTTTAGGGCAGTATATCAAGAAAGGGCTAAAGTGCCCTTCAAGGTTTTTTTTTTTTTTCTCAACACACATTCTGCTTCAGAATCAGTGATAGTCATCTAGGATGATTTTCTCATGAATATCTCCAAAACTATCATCCGTTTCCAGGGGCGGTGCAATGTTGTTCAATATTGCAGTATGAACACGTAATTCTCTGATTAATTTATATAATCTTTATTGAGAGGCAACTAATTCCAGAACCTGTTCTTTGTAAAATTATTTTTGGACTTTAAAAAACGATTATTATAATACAGCAAACTCACAATAATTCTAGTTTTGGTGATGGGTAATGATGAGCTTTTTAAAACACTGATTTACACTTGTAGTTGGGGCGTACCCCACCCTTTTCTCTTAATCACTCAAGTTCTACTGTTTAGGTCAGTTAAAAGGAGACCATTGATATTGGACTTAAACTGCTTCATGAACAGAGAGAGAAAACATTTAACACCACTGTTTCTCACAATCACATTGTTGGCATGTTTCCTGCAGTTGCGTAGGTTCATACACACAGCCAAGAAATGCACTTCCAGTTTATGATGCAAGCTTTGATTTGAGGAAATGGGTGGATCCAGACACTTAGGCCATACGTTTACATTTTGTGGTATTCCACTATAAATTCCCACTTGTAGTAATTAACAATAATAGGAACAAGAGCCAGCGTGAAATGTGGGTCTTCTTTATCAGCATCATCTGTAGCTCTTTATTACTGGGACAGGACCAGCATACTGTGGGGTGGAGGGAATGGATTGGGACCCATGAAACCAATCCTAGAAAATCCAGATTTCTTCCATAGATGGCATAACCTACTTTTGGCAATTGGACGAGAGGAGTTCTGCCACACCTGGGACAACTGTACTCTTGATCTTCCCTTGTAGATTTGGAGTCCTGTAGGTAAACGTTCCATCCCTCAGAGAGACAATAGTTCTGGTATGCCCAACTCTGTCAGTGGGCCTCAAACCCACAAATTAGAAGAACAGGGACCCATCAGGGCACGTTATTAGAACTTACCCAGTAGAGTGGTTTAAGTAAAAACCAGATCTCCCACACTTACAAATTACTTTACAAACTTGACACAATGGATACATTTCAATATACATAAAAGTGGGAAGAGGAACAGGTTACCCATATCAAACCTCAATCCTGGACTCACATTTGGAATAGAACCCTTAAATCATCCCTCTTTCCACACAAATAGAGAAAGTTCTTATAAAATGTGTATCAGATGGCACCTACCCCAAGCATGTGTTCATAAATTGTGGCAAAGGTAGACCCCTTTATGCTGGAGAAAATAAGGAGAGATACAAACTTTGGCCCATGTATGGCAAACTTGTGCTGGATCTAAAATCTATTGGAAAGAATCCTTTCCAAAATGAAAGATATCACTGGGCTAGCCTTACCCACAGTTGTGGGAATCAACTCAATAAGAGGAAAATCATTTGAGCTAATCACTCACCTCCTTTTTACATCTAAACTCTCCTTGGCTTGAAATTGCAAAGGTCAGGAGGGTCCTGTCATAAACATGTGGTGGATCAAAAGGTTACTCACTGATATGACTGTCTGTCTGTTTTGCAGGAGTGGTGTGCCGCCAACGATCTCTGCCTTAATACCAGCAAGACAGAGATTCTCCTCATCAGCACACCTGCACCCTCCTTTCCTGTCACTCTCTGGCTGCCCTCCCTTGGCCTGCTTCCTGCTCCCACCTTTGAGGTTAAAAACCTTGGGGTCATCTTCAACTCCACACCCTCCTTTCTCCTCACATCTCTGACGTCTCTAAGAAGTCAAACTACCAGCTGCACCTCCTCAGGGGGGTATTCTTCATTTCCTCTCCTACCCCAGAAACTCAATCCCCCTAGAGGTCTGGTTCTCTCTAGGCTGGAGTACTGCAACAGCCTCTTTATAAATCTGCCTGCTTCTACTCTCTGCCCTCTGCAACTCATCCAGAACAGGACTGCGAGGCTTGTCCTTGGCCTCAAGCCCAGGAATGATATTTCTTCAGCACTGAGATCTCTGCATTGGCTCCCACTGCCTGAGAAGCTTACATTCAAGACCCTCTGTATTGTCCACAAGGCCTTCTGTGACCTGGATCCTCAATACCTCCAACCCTCTCTTTGTAAATACCGTCCTACTCAAGCTCTTCGCTCCTCCACCTCCAACTCCCTCGGGGTCAGTCGCTTCTCCAAGCAATGAGTTGGTGGCAGATCTTTTTTTTCAGCTGGGGTCTCCCTCTGGAACAGCCTCCCTGCCTCTCTGAAACTTGAGGAGAACCATCTCTGGTTCCGGAAACACCTCAAAACCTTCCTCTTTGCTTTTGCCTTCTCCCTCCCTCTCCCCTGCTGATGTCATGTCTCATACTGGACTGGTCACCTAGCTAGCCTCAGATTTCATGCTCACGTCTCTGCCTGCCCAGATGCACACCTGCACTGCCTCCCGGCAGCCCTTGCACTTTGGTCTGTATTTGTAAACCTACATTCCCCTACCTGCACTTTTGAACAGCTGCTGTCTGCACTTACCCTTGCACCTGCCACCTGTTGGCAGCACTTCATGTTATTGTTTTGATCCCATGTACAGCACTGCCACCTCCCCTTTCCCCTGGCACTTTTCCCCTCCTCCGTCCCCTGCACTTGCTCAATCTCAATGTCAGTTGGCCTAGTAAGATCGTTGTCTCTGTCCTCCCTCTGTTCCCCCTCCCTTGCCTCATCGTGCCTTGAAAGACTTGTGCATAGGCGCTTTATAAATGCCATATCATATAATTTCATATGATAGTGAAAAATAAAATATTTTAGGCTAATACATATCTACTAATAAAAAATGTTCGACAGAATAGCCCAAAAATCATTAGTATGAACTTTACATTTTCCGAATGTCAATTTTAAAGAGCACACTTTGTAGATCTTACCCTATCAATTGAATCCATGAAACCTACTTGAGGGTATACTTCAGAGTTTTACAGAATACCAGAAATCCATATCAGCTTTCACATGTCACAAAACTGAGTAACAAAATATTATACTGACAGATACAAGTTACATATTTCTGTACAGCAAATTCATTGGTTTGAGTATTTTTTTATTTTTTATTTTCATATAATAAACCACAGCAGAGCCTGAGTAGAAAATGCATGGAGCCATAATTACTGTGGTTTAAAATGTAGAACCCCTAAGACCTATGATGGGCTGGCCCAGACATTACACAGACCATAGGATTGTGCAACTGCCAGGTATGACTCTGTTCAGAAGGAAGCTGTGCCAACTGAAGGGATAACTGAACATCATCTGGTGGAATGAGGCTCTGCCTCACTTACCAATAACTCATTTGTCTGAACACAGCAGAAATATTTCATGGGTTGGTGGCAGGTTGGCTTGTAAAGCCCATGTATGATGGGCAACCGATCTGATATAAAGGTAGTATGTAATGTGTTAACATAGAAAGTGATGTACAAGCTGGAGATGCGACCCTGCTAGTGTTGTTCCTAAGGTTAAAGGATGGTCCTTTGGGAAGCTTGATTTTCAAATGTAACTAACTAAATGTATTAAAACAATGGATATCATGCTCCAGAAAATACAACTTTCTCCACCTCTGCCACCCTCTACACCACTGGTGTCCCCCAGGGCTCTATCCTATAGCTCTGGCTCTTAAATGTCTATCTTTCCCCTCTTGCTCATCGGATCTCCTACTATGTACGTTTCCAGTGTTATGCCAATGACACACAGCTTTCCTTCAAACTTCCCTCTACTCTCCCCTCTCTCATCCCAGACTTTCTGTCCACCATTCAGGCATGGTGTTCAGCAAACAATCTCTGTCTCTATGCCAGTAAAACAGACAGACTCCTCATCTGGATACATGTGCCCTCTTTTCCAACTACCCTTTGGCCACCCTCTTTGGGCCTTCTACCACCACCATCGTGTGAGGCATTAAATCTCAGGGTCATCTTCGACTCTGATCTCTCCTTCAGCCCTCACATCATGGACCTTACCAAAAAGTCCCACTTCCAGCTTGACCTCCTCAGAGGCTTTCTCCTTTTCTCACCCTCCCCCAAAAGTTCAATGTCTCCAGAGTTCTGGTCCTTTCTAGGCTGGAATACTGCAACAGCCTCTTTCTCAACTCCCTCACTCCTCTCTTCGCCCCTCCAGATAATCTAGAATGAGGCTGCAAGTCTTATCCTTAGCATTGAGCCCAGGGACCATATCTCTCCAGCCCTAAGATCTACCACTGGCTCCCGGTGGCAGCAAGGATCAAATTCAAGACCCTCTGCATCATCCACATGGCCTTCTGGGGCATGGAACCACACTATCTTCAACTTTCCTACCTAAATACTCCCCTGCTAAAGACCTATGCTCCTCTAATTCCATATGTTTGACTGTCAAACGTTTCTATAAGCAGAGAGTGGGGACATATCTCTCTCCACAGCTGGTGCCTCCCTCTGGAATAGCCTCCCTGCCACTCTCAGAATTGAGCTGGACCTCCTTAAGTTCCAGAAACTGCTCAAAATTCAGCTCTTCTCTACCTATTTCCCTCTTCTCCTTCCCTGCTAATCACTCCACTGCCACTGTGACAGGTGGCCTGTCCCTCATGAACCCCACAGTCCTTCAGGCCCTTCCTCCGAGTCATTATCAGCACCCCTACCCAATGCATTGCCCTGCTGGTCCCTGCCTGGTGGCTCCACATATTATCCTTGAGAGCTGCCTGTACTAGCACTTAGCCTGAGGTGCTCCTCCTGGCTCCCCTTAGCATTCCCTCTTGGGCCCTCCTCCAGCACTTGTCCACTCCTCTGTTTCCCCTTTCCATCCCCTTCCCCTGCACTTCTCATCAATGCACTTGCACAGGAAATGCACCAAAATGTTGCCCTCAGAATTCTGACTCCCGAAATTCAGACTTTTTTTTACCCCCCCCTTACACCACATATATATCTGGGGGGGGTATGGGATATAAAAGTCGTATGGGGGTGCTGTGGGGGGTGATATGTGGTGTCAAGGGGGTTGGAAAAACAAAACAAAAAAATATGCATTTTCGGCCATCGGAATTCTGCAGGTCGTAGTCATCACATAGTTCCCTTGTACGGCCGAATGCCACAAGGCCTAGTAGTACCACAACTGTATACATATTATTGTTGCTTCTTTTTTTCTTGGCACTGTTATTATTTCCCATGTCCCCTTCCCATTTGGCCTTGTGTCACTTTGAAACACAATTCTGTTGTATAAAGCACCTTACAAATGATCAATAAAATAAAAACAATAAAATAAACAAACTAAACAATCTCAGTGACTTATCAAGCAGGCATACCATTTTTCAGGATATGGATATATTGCTGATTTCTTAACTGTTTCTCTACAACTTTAAAGAAATGCTCTGACTCTGTAGACCTTTTCAAGTGGCAACTGAGTATCATATGTTGTTACAGTTTCACAGTAATAATCATGTTTTCACATACCACAAAACTGTGCAAAGGTATGCTAAGAAACAGAGTATATAGCATATACAAAGGTAAACGTATCCTTATTAATACAAATTAAATATTGTTACATTATTGTATATTCTTTGGAAATTTTGTTCCCAGAATACAACACAATGGGGGTCATTCTGAGGTTGGAGGTAAGGGAAAAACAATGCCGGTAAAGGATTACCGCATCGCTTACCACTCCGGGCTATTCGGACCAGCCAAACCGCTATTAGCGGCACCGTAAATAACGGTGCCTCTAATAGCGGCATGGGCGCGGGCACGCGCTCCATCATATCGGCAATAGAGGCATGCCGTAAACTGGAGGACATCACAATTCAAGCAGACATGCAAATACCGGCATCATGAAGGCACTAAAAGTGGATACCGGCATGCCGTAAATACTGCCATCACTGACTGTTAGGCAGAAACCTGTGCAGTTCCCTTAGGGAACACTGCAAAAGATTTAAGACTACAGGTGTTGGAAGTAAACCCACTTGGTAGCAGTCTGTCCCACCCAGATTTACCTGGTAGCTGTGGCTGAGCAGTCAGACTTCTCTCAAGAAGAGTTAGGCAGTATGCAGAGTATACACAATAGGCACTCAGATACAATAATACAAGCAAACACTGACCAGAGCTTGGGTATCAAAGTATATAATTATTTATTTAAAAACACACTGTTTGAAACACTCCAGCACTCTTATTGTAAAATATTCTAAACACAGTTACTATTGTAATATATACACCCCTTTTTCCTTATCAGATAAGTCACAGTAAAACACCACTTACTTTCATACAGAGGTGAGCGCTTAACTAGATGGCACTCCAATAAGTTTGTGAGAAAGGGAGGGAAAAAGACAGAATATGGAAAGGTACACCACTCTAAGATTCAGGAACACTGTTAGCAAGGCAGAAGAGCAAAAGTCACTGGTGAGCCAAAGTCCAAAGGCTGGGCCCACTCTTAGAGAGAGCAGAGCACAAATGTGCCCAAGATCACACAGTTACACTAGGCTTTGAAAGTCTTGCAGAGGGTTCAAAAAGAGTTTAGAGAGGCTTAGGAAAGTTTAGCCAGGGTGTCCCAGGCTAACCCAGGTTCGAAAGCCGGGGGCTAAATCTACCCCGAACAGTCGGTAGCAAGGGAAGCCAGGCGGGACACGGTACCTTAAGTGGGAAGGATCCTCCAGCGGTGGCAGTTGTTCCTGGTAGTGGGTGCAAGTTGCGTCGTCGTCCAGGGGAAGAGAAGATCTCGACTAGGAGGAAAGATGAAGGTCGTTGCACTACCAGGGAAGAAACCAGCCGCTGAGTTTTCCGGTTAAAGGTGGTACCTTTGTTTCGCGGTTGTGGTAAAACGTGGTATCCCGGTTGCCGGGGTGCTTGGCACAGGCAAGGTGGCCACGAGGTATGTCGGGAAGGCAAAAAGACGATGAAACTGGTTATCCCCACCAGTCAAAGGAAGAAGACTCTCCGGCGGGAGATCTCCTCTGTCGTTGGGAAAAGTGGTGAGGCGGTCCAGCAGAGCCCCGCCGGTGGTGGTGTCGTGGCAGGTTGGCTCAGCTTGTCCCTCATCGGATTCTTAGGTCCTGTGGCGACTTCTGAAGTTCCAGTCCCCAAAGCCCTGCTTTTATGCAGAAAACCCCCATTCACTCAGCCTAGCTGTCACTCAAACATGCTAAGCCGGCTCACCACTTGGGCCAATCAGGATGGAGTGTGACTTGAGTTGCCTAGGCAACTCAGTCCAGGGTGCCTAAATTCCCCTCCACCCCTCCTAAGTACCCCAGACAGAGTGGCACCACTTTGGAGGGCTTCTGTGGAGAAGCCCGCCAAAAAAGTGGAACAAAGGGCTCGACTTGGGTTGGAGTCACAGAAGAGAACACAAACGCCATTTTAGAATCAAGTTTTGGCAAAAAATACCAACCGGAGAATTAATATTAATTAAATAAACCGGCGGTATGTTCGAGGCTACCGTAAATAATTAAATAAAGATAGTAGCCTAAAACAATGGGAAATCCCATAGGAAAATATTCGCGGTTGAATATAAAAAGTAGTATCCACTGCCACCAGCCAAAACTCGATCAGGGGGGACGGAGACGTGTCCCCTCGACTAACAGACCCTGGGGCAATTGAATTGCCCCAGCCAGTAGGTCCACAATATGATGGTTTGTACGGTTCTGTTCAGAATTTAAGACTAGTAAAGTCAATGGTGACTTTACATGCCCTGGGAGACAGTAGTCAGTCCCAGGGTATTGAGTCTATACTGGGGGGTCACTATGACACCCCTGTGTCACTGCACTGAGGGTGCTGTGTAACACACATCACAAAAACACATGAAGCCCTATGGAGTAAAAGACCCCATAGCCCATTAAACACATCTAGATTCAAAGAAACACACTCAAATCATGCCCAAGAGTGAGGGTAAAAGAGTCTCACTCTTGGCAGCAGAAAAAAATAAACCCAAAAAATCCAGCAAAGCTGCCGGGGGACTCACTAGGTTAGGGAATTCAGCCTAAACAGAGAATTCTCCCTAACACTCGCCCCCCCCAGACTAAGGGACAGGAGGATTTAATCCACTCCTGGATGAACCTCATACCTCTAGTCGAAGACATACATCCTAGAGAGTCCATCAGCATTTTGATGATGACACCCTGACCTGTGCTCAATGGTGAAATCAAACCCTTGCTGGCAGATTGACCATCTCAATAGTTTTGGATTTTCCCCCTTCATTTGCATTAACCATCTCAAGGGTTGGTGGTCAGTCTGAATGACAAAAGTAGATCCACACAAGTATGGTCTAAACTTCTTCAGTGCCCACACAATAGCAAAGCATTCTCTTTCTATTGTTGCCCACCTTGTCTCAGGATCCTTCAGCTTACGGCTGATGAAGCAAATGGGGTGCTCCCTACCCTTCTCATCCAGTTGGCTTAGAACTGCACCTATACCTACATTGGAAGCATCAGTTTGTACAATGAAAGTTTGGTGGTAGTCAAGAGCTCTCAATACTGGAGCTTGGCAAAGAGCTTTCTTCAGTTTTTCAAAGGCATGATTGCACTCCTCATTCCATTTGACCTTTTTAGGGAATTTTGGAGAGGAGATTACATTCAGTGGAGAAGCTATGGTCCCATAATTCTCAATGAAATTCCTGTAATACCCAGTGAGGCCTAGGAAGGCTCTCACTTGGGTTTGAGTAGTAAGTGCTGTCCAATCTTGCACAGCTTCAATCTTGCTGAGCAAAGGCCTTATTTCTCCACCCCCTACCTCATGCCAAAGGTAGACCACCTTACTTTGACCTATCCTGCATTTACTTGCCTTGATAGTCAAATTGGCCTGTCCAAGAGCCTGCAAAACATGTCCTAGGTGGTTCACATGATCCTCCCAGGAGTGGCTGAAGACTGCAATGTCATCCAAGTATGCCATGCAGAAGTCCTCGATCCCAGCTAGAACTTGGTTCACCATCCTTTGGAATGTAGCAGGTGCATTTTTTAATCCAAAAGGCATGACCCTAAACTGGTACAAGCCAACTGGGGTGGAAAATGCAGTTTTCTCCTTGGCATGGTCTGTCAAGGCTATTTGCCAATAGCCTGACGTAAGGTCAAATGTGCTGAGGTACTTGGCTGCACCAAGTTTATCCACCAACTCATCTGTCCTTGGTAAAGGGTGGGCATCAGTCTTGGTGACTGCATTAAGAGCTCTATAGTCCACACAGAATCTCAAGTCTTTGGATCCTGCCTTTGGTACTAACACAACTGGGCTAGACCATGGACTAGTAGAGGGTTCTATTACCCCGAGATCAAGCATCTTCTTGACCTCCCCCTTGATATGGGTTCTCACATTTTCTGACATTCGGTATCCTCAGCTTTTGACTGGCAGACAGTCAGCAGTGAGTACCTCATGCTGTCCCCAAGGGATCAAGCCTGGTGAGAGTGAGAACAGGGAGGCAAACTGATTTAACATAGATTTGCACTCCTCTTGTTGCTCAGGTGTCAGATCTGAAGAGAGATTGACTCCTTCAATTTTTTCATCTAAAGGTACACCTCTGAGGAGATCAGGGAGAGACTCACTCTCTTCTTCCTCATCTGCTGAAGCTAGAAGCAAGGCTCCTACTTCAGGTCTGGAGATGTACGCTTTCAGTCGGTTGGTGTGGAAGACTCTAGGAGCTTCCCTGGGTCTGCCCAGATCCACCAGATAGTTGACCTCTCCAAGTTTTCCTACAACTTTGAAGGGTCCCATCCATTTGTCTTGCAAGGCCCTCTGCCTTGTTGGGAGCATAACGAGAACTAGCTGGTCTTGAGTGAACTCAACCATGTTAGCGTTTTGATCATGCCAATGCTTGACCAAAGCTTGTCCAGCTTTCAGGTTATCACTAGCTTCTGCCATCATGTGTGACATTCTCCTTCGGAGACCTATCACATAGTCAGTCACTCTGACTGGCTTGAGGGGAGGAGCAGCTTCCAACCCCTCCTTAATCAGGGCCAATGGACCTCTGACCGGATGGCCATAGAGAAGTTCAAAGGGAGAATAACCTACTCCCTCCTGAGGGACTTCTCTATAAGCAAAGAGAAGGCATGGCAGTAGAAGGTCCCACTTTCTTTTCAGAGGTTCCTCTAAAGCACCTATCATGCTCTTCATGGTTCTGTTAAACCTTTCTACCAATCCATTGGTTTGGGGGTGGTAGGCGGTTGAGAACTTGTAAGTAACTCCACAGGTTTTCCACATGGCTTTCATGTAGTGGGACATAAAGTTTGACCCCCTGTCGGATATTACTTCCTTAGGAAACCCAACCCTGTTAAAAATACCAAGGAGGGCCTTATCCACAGCCGGAGCTGTAACAGTCCTCATATGACTTGCCTCAGGGTATCTAGTAGCATGGTCTACTACAACAAGGATAAACATGTTGCCTGAGGAGGTAGGGGGATCAAGGGGACCAACAATGTCAATCCCTACCCTCTCAAATGGGACTCCCACAACTGGGAGAGGCACTAAGGGTGCCACATTCTTGGCTCCAACCTTACCAGAAGTTTGGCAGGTTTGGCAGCTCTTGCAAAACGTATCTACTTCTGCCCCCATTTTTGGCCAATAGAAGTAGAGTGAGAGCCTTTCCTTGGTCTTCTTGAAGCTCAAGTGACCAGCCAAAGGAATCTCGTGGGCTAAGTGCAAGAACTGTTGTCTGTTTTCTTGAGGTACTACAGGGCGTTTGTAGTCTCCAGGTTCAGACTCAGTTGGTTCACTGTAGAAGAGGCCATCTTCCCAGTGCAACCTATACTTCCCAGGCTCTTGCCTATCAGCCTGAGCAGCTGCCTGTTGGTGGAGACCCTCCAGAGTTGGACATTCTCTTTGTCCCTTACGGAAAGCTGCCCTGCTGGGCCCACCTTCTGCCAGTAAAGACTGCAGCTCAGGATGGTCTTCAGGGTCTAGATCTCCAATAAGTTCTTGGCCTCCCACTAGCTCTTCTTCAGAGTCTAGTTCAACCATACAGGGTTGTACCTCCCTCTCAGCCTCAGCTGGAGGTGGAGTTACAGGTGTAACTGTTGGAAGCACTGGAGTGCTTGCTGCTGACTTTTTCCTAGGAGTCTTGGGTTGCCCCTTTGCTCCTGATCTGGTAGTTACTGCAGTGAGTTGCTCCAGTGGTAAAGGAGTGATCTCTGTCATCATCTCCTGAGATAACCCTCGTAGGGTTGTCTCTCTTGCAGGTTCTGTGAGCTCCTGTAACCTTTTACTAGGTGGTCTGGGGGTATGTGACACAACTCCAAGAGCTTTCAGGTCATTACCTAACAGAACCCTACCTGGCACTTCACATTGTACACTGACAGGTATTTTTACAGCCATATCATTACACTGGATGAGAACTGGTAACTGGGGACACATCTGCACAGGCCTTCCAGCTAACTTGGTGAGGCATTTGGGTGCCTTAGCAACATCCTCTGCCTTGAAAAATGATTCATCCACCACAGTTATGCTGGCCCCAGTGTCTCTAATTTCAGGAGTCTCCTGACCATTCACCTGGACACTGTCTTTATAATACTCTTTAGTATTATCTGGGATAGAATTATACACATCTAAGTTCTGTTGTTCCCACAACCCCAGAGAGACTAAAGAAACACTGGCTGAGACTCCAATGGGTTCATCAGCCAGCAGTAGAAAGTTTCCACTTGCCATTGGGACTTCCTCTTCTGGAGCGAAGGCTAAGGAGGCATGTTGGATCCCTGAAGGTTTACCCTTGCGTCTGGGATCTCCTTTCACATGGTCAGTAGAGCCACAAACAAAGCATTTACCAAATGCCTTCTGGAATGGAGGCTTGTTCTGACCTCCCTCTGGTTTGGCACTAGAGGAAACACTATTCTGCTGTGGTTTCCCTGGTGGCTTACCCTTCTGGTTTTGTTTGGGGCCCTCTTTGGAATTTGCAGTATTAGAATTCTCTTTGGAGTCCTTTTTAGGCTGTTTCCCCTCATCCTTTTTCTGAGTTACCCCAGAATCCTTGTGAGTGGCCCTGTTGGCAACCCACAAGTCAGCAGCCTTAGCTAGTTTTCGGGAATCTAATTCCTTTGAATCAGCCAAGTGCTGTCTGAGCTCAGGAGAGCAGGCATCATAAATTGACTCCAACATAAAAATATTCTTCATACCTTCATAAGTGTTCACTTTGTAACCCTTAATCCATCCCTCTAAGTTTTTCAACCCTTCACTCACCCAGGTAGCCTAAGGGGTACCATCATGCTTTTTGAGGGTTCTAAACTTCTTAAGATACTGGGAAGGGGTCTTCCCAAATCTAGATATCAGAGCTAGTTTCACACATTCATACTCCTTCCTATCCTCCTCCCCCAACTCTATTACCAAATCAGTTGCAACAGGGGGAAGCCTAGAGAACAACCAGGTGAGTAAGTCATTTCCTGTGATGTTCTGGAGCCATGATTATATTCAAACAGAGACAACCAATCCAACACATCCAACTTAGGCTCATACATACCAACCAATTCTTTAGGCGTCCGGGGTCTTTTAGGACTGGAACTTCTAGAGGAGCCAGAGAGAGAAGCATTTTCGATAATTAATTTCTTCATTTCTAGCTCATGCTTGAGCTCCATTTCCCTTAGCCATAGTTCTTGATTCATTTCCTGATGTCTCTGTTCAGCCTGAGTATTCAGTCTCTTGAACTCTAGTTCAAGTTTCATTTTCTCTAATTCAAGATATTGAGGACTAAGTGTGGGATTTGGCAAAAGCCCAGTAGGTACAGCAGGTAGAGCAGAGGCCTAGGGGGGACAGTAACAGCAGCCTCACCCTCCTCTTCTGACTCTTCCTCAAGATTATCAACATTTTGATCAATATCAATTTCTATACTGTTACCTACATTTTCTGTCATGGTAGGTTCCTCAGAACCATCATCCAGACTTTGGTTAGCTAACAACCTTTCTATTAATTCCATTTTCTTGCCTTTAGTCAGGAGGTTCTTATGCTTACATAGTACTCTTAAACAATCAGCAGTTTGTGTAGCAAGGGACTCTTGACTATAAGTTTCCATAGTTGACATGTTAGAAAGATTACTTTTTCAGTGCTAAGCTTTGTGGTTAGTTCTACTAAGGTATCCTAAAGCACTCTAAAGTGTATACTCAATACAAATCCCACCGCTGTACACCAGTGTTAGGCAGAAACGTGTGCAGTTCCCTTAGGGAACACTGCAAAAGATTTAAGACTACAGGTGTTGGCAGTAAACCCACTTGGTAGCAGTCTGTACCACCCAGATTTACCTGGTAGCTGTGGCTGAGCAGTCAGACTTCTCTCAAGAAGAGTTAGGCAGTATGCAAAGTATACACAATAGGCACTCAGATACAATAATACAAGCAAACACTGACCAGAGCTTGGGTATCAAAGTATATCATTATTTATTTAAAAACACACTGTTTGAAACACTCCAGCACTCTTATTGTAAAATATTCTAAACACAGTTACTATTGTAATATATACACCCCTTTTTCCTTATCAGATAAGTCACAGTAAAACACCACTTATTTTCATACAGAGTTGAGCGCTTAACTAGATGGCACTCCAATAAGTTTGTGAGCAAGGAAGGGAAAAAGACAGAATATGGAAAGGTACACCACTCTAAGATTCAGGAACACTGTTAGCAAGGGAGAAGAGCAAAAGTCACTGGTGAGCCAAAGTCCAAAGGCTGGGCCCACTCTTAGAGAGAGCAGAGCACAAATGCGCCCAAGATCACACAGTTACACTAGGCTTTGAAAGTCTTGCAGAGGGTACAAAAAGAGTTTAGAGAGGCTTAGGAAAGTTTAGCCAGGGTGTCCCAGGCTAACCCAGGTTCGAAAGCCGGGGGCTAAATCTACCCCATACAGTCGGTAGCAAGGGAAGCCAGGCGGGACACAGTACCTTAAGTGGGAAGGATCCTCCAGCGGTGGCAGTTGTTCCTGGTAGTGGGTGCAAGTTGTGTCGTCGTCCAGGGGAAGAGAAGATCTCGACTTGGAGGAAAGATGAAGGTCGTTGCACTACCAGGGAAGAAACCAGCCGCAGAGTTTTCCGGTTAAAGGTGGTACCTTTGTTTCGCGGTCGTGGTAAAACATGGTATCCCGGTTGCCGGGGTGCTTGGCACAGGCAAGGCGGCCACAAGGTATGTCGGGAAGGCGAAAAGACGGTTAAACTGGTTATCCCCACCAGTCAAAGGAAGAAGACTCTCCGGCGGGAGATCTCCTCTGTCGTTGGGAAAAGTGGTAAGGCGGTCCAGCAGGGCTCCACCAGTGGTGGTGTTGTGGCAGGTCGGCTCAGCTTCTCCCTCATCGGATTCTTAGGTCCTGTGGCGACTTGTGAAGTTCCAGTCCCCAAAGCCCTGCTTTTATGCAGAAAACCCCCATTCACTCAGCCTAGCTGTCACTCAAACATGCTAAGTGGTGAGCCGGCCGGCTCACCACTTGGGCCAATCAGGATGGAGTGCGACTTGAGTTGCCTAGGCAACTCAGTCCAGGGTGCCTAAATTCCCCTCCACCCCTCCTAAGTATCCCAGACAGAGTAGCACCACTTTGGAGGGCTTCTGTGGAGAAGCCTGCCAAAAAAGTGGAACAAAGGGCTCAACTTGGGTTGGAGTCACAGAAGAAAACACAAACGCCATTTTAGAATCAAGTTTTGGCAAAAAATACCAACCGGAGAATTAATATTAATTAAATAAACCGGCGGTATGTTCGAGGCTACCATAAATAATTAAATAAAGATAGTAGCCTAAAACAATGGGAAATCCCATAGGAAAATACTTGCGGTTGAATATAAAAAGTAGCATCCACTGCCAACAGCCAAAACTCGATCAGGGGGGACGGAGACGTGCCCCCTCGACTAACAGACCCTGGGGCAATTGAATTGCCCCAGCCAGTACGTCCACAATATGATGGTTTGTACTGGTTCTGTTCAGAATTTAAGACTAGTAAAGTCAATGGTGACTTTACATGCCCTGGGAGACAGTAGTCAGTCCCAGGGTATGGAGTCTATATTAGGGGGTCACTATGACACCCCTGTGTCAATGCACTGAGGGTGCTGTGTAACACACATCACAAAAACACTTGAAACCCTATGGAGTAAAAGACCCCATAGCCCATTAAACACATCTAGATTCAAAGAAACACACTCAAATCATGCCCAAGAGTGAGGGTAAAAGAGTCTCACTCTTGGCAGGAGAAAAAAATAAACCCCAAAAATCCAAAAAAGGAAATTCAGCCTAAACAGAGAATTCTCCCTAACACTGACCAACCGTAAAATGCCATGTGCAGTGTTCCCAACTGCCACAGGTGCACACCATCAGCACAGGTGGAGGCAATGGAGTCTGGGCCTGTACAAAAGGAGCACACCCACACACCACACCCCTTTCCACACCAAGATCAATCCAATAGTAGCATCAATACTTCAGCTGGAGGACATGCCTGCATTGCAACACCAGCAACAACACCAACAGCAACAGTAGCCACCACATAGGAGACACAGCAGGAGAAGGAGGGTGAGATAGGCCCAGCATGCCCCACCAGTGCAGCCATCGTAACCACGCATGCAGGCCCCAATCCCAAACATCAGAGCCAGTCCTGTCAACCCAACCCTGTTGCAGAACCACACCCTGTACAGTCTGGACCGGGACACTATCAACACGATTGTGGACATGATACATGATTGTCAGCCTGAAGATAGTGTCGGTGATCCACTTCCTTTCCACAGCCACCTACCATCCACCTACCAGCACACAGTGGGGCACAGGCATGGCATATCACCACCCTTATCCACTTGCATCCTGAAGCAAGTGCTGGATGCCCTCCTCAAGCACACAACTTAATACAAATACCTAGCCCTTGACTGTACTCATGTGGAGTTGATGACCCCGCATGCCATGGAGGTGGTTTACCGCAATCGCAAGCAATACCACTGCAACAAGGTGCAGATGGTAGGCGAAGCCAGTAAGATCATCACACATTTTTGTGCCCGATATCCCGGATCAACCACAGGAATGCTGCATGTCACTATGGGAAAAATCAGCACCGAATGCCTAACATTGCAGAGCCTACTGCCAACGCTCCCCATCAGAAAATCCTACATAACGCTACACATCACTAAATGGACACGTACACAGATGTATGTGTACACAATGCATGAGCAACAAGATGGCAGAGCAGACTGTGTATCATCTTGAAGATGCAACCCACACCATTTTTCCATGGCACAAGATACATTGAGGTCATAAAAATGACATGCAAACATCAAGGGACATGTGCATGTGGCCAACGATAATCTGGCGGCATGTGTATCCGACACAACGTGCCCCTGCCCCCTGACATTGAACTGCAACCACCTGGTGATGATGAAGGGGATGAAGAAGAAGTGGCTACAAATCATTGCGGTGCCGATGCACAGGAGGGACGTGCTGTGGATCAGTCAGTGATTGCACAATATCACTGACGCACATGGCTGCAGAGGGTGACATGATAGTTTGACAGAGGGCACTGGGTGTGGGAGTACATGCACACTATGCACTGTATATGATTAAATGACACATGCGCAATGATGAATGTCCACTCAGGTCTTGCTTTTGACACAACGGGTGTATTGAATTTAACAATTAAAACAATAACCCTCCACCACCCTCACCCCCTCCACTCCCCCCAAAACTCCCCCACACATGCCCCAAAAAGTCTCAAATGCCTTCACCAGGCTGTCTAGACTATATTTTAGGACTCCCTGGACCTGGTGGCGGCATGTCTGGCCGGCACAGGGTGTGGGATGACCTGCGGAGTGGACTGGTCTGGGTAGAGCATGACGAGGATGATGCGGCCGCCTGCTCAAATTGGGTTGCCGGACTCCATGTCATCCGCTATGCGACTGAGTACCTGCCACAGGGTGGATCCCTCCTCGCACAGGCGGCTAGTGTTCTCTGCAAATATCTTGCCCATGGAGGTGGTGTTATCTGTGAGTGTCTTGCCTAGAGAGGCAAGGTTCTCCTGCCACTCCTGCCTTGCCTGGGTGTTGTCCTCCACGAACTGCTGCACATGGCCTGTCAGCTGCTCAGAACGCTGTGGCCCTGCGGGTGCATCTGTGGAGGTGGACGGTGCCTGTGTGTCATGCTCGGCCTCACTGCTCTACACTATGGGAATAATGTCCCCTTGAATTAACTCCCCCCCCAGACTGCTCCGGGGTGGTGCCGTGGTCATACTCAAGTGATGTGATTTGTGGGGAATTCAGTGGACTGGGCGTGCGGGGCAGTTTTGAGGAATCGTCCTCAACGGGCACCCATACCTCTTCCTGTGCATCCTCAGCCTGGGGTGCTGTGGCTGCCACCTCCCCAGCCAGACTGGACTCTGCCGAGGGTGGTGCCTCGGCTGTTTCCTGTGGCTGTGCGACAGGTGTTGCCACTTCCTCCACAACGGCCCTTGGCAGCACTTGTGCCCTGGCAATCAGAGGTGTTTTCACTGGTGGTGCATGGCAGGCCTTGGGTTGGCTCTTCGAGGTTGAAGGCTGGTTGGCCTCATCCCGGGCCCTCTTCCGGGGTGTGGTTTTCTGTGGGGTTGAGTCCTGGGCATCACTACCATGGTCTGAGCCTGTGGGGGTGGAAGAGAGGGACCACATGAGTGATGATTTGATAGGCATCATGCATACATTTGTACAATTGATCATCCACACAATCGAGGGTAATAGGCATTTGAGTTTGGATGATCACATTGCTTGATACATGGGTGGGTGATGCAAGCATATGTCAGGGTCACTCATGTTGGGCAAGATCTATTGTATGTGACATGAATATTTGTTGGGGCCTGCATGCAGTGTGACTTATGGCATTTACTTTTTGTGTGGTATGTGTCAGGTACGGCATTGCCTTGCTGCAGGCATCAGCATGTGTCTGGGATGCGTCCGACAACTTTGCTGGGAGTGTGTGTGTGTTGGGCCATGGCTTGCCACTTTGGACAGAAATATTGGTTGACTTTCATCAGACTCTGCATTACAGTGTTTTCTTAGGACACTCACCTCCATCCGCCGATGTTGTGGCGCCACACTCCATGTCTCTGACACCTTCTATCCCCACAATACCAATCAGGCTGGCACAGATGTCCTTCCAAGGGGACAGCTTGATGGGGGAGCTGGCTCCTCCGCCTGTTGCCACTGCCTGGCTCCTGTTGATGGAGAGTATGTTCCGTACTCGCAGCCGCAAGTCGTCCCAAACCTTCCTGCAGCCTTTTATGGTGCGTGGGGTGTTCCCGACTGCGCTCACTTTCTGCGCGACAAGTGCCCAGATCTCTTTTTTTCTTATGATGGCCTTCCTTTTCATGCTCTGGGTGAACATGATGTCTGCATGTTCCTGCAGGGTCCCAGCTAACATCTCCAACTCGTTGAAGCGCTCCTTGCGCAGGCGACAGGTGCTCTTCTTAATAGCCTTTGGTATTGTGGTGTTTTGGATGATGATTTTCCACGAACAGCTGTGTCCCACAGGTCCTGTGTGCTGAGGATGGCAATGGATCGTGTTTTTAAAGATGGCCGCTGTGCTCCTTCCCATTCCTGTGCGATGACGATATTTCCGGTTCTGCTTATTTACGGTGACCGGTATTAGCGGTGACCGCCAATAGCGTTGGCTGCTAATGCTGCATTGGTTCATGCCGGTATTCAGTGCAATCTGCGCTATGCATGATGCCGCTAAAGCATTTTTTGTGACTTTAACGGCATGGCAGTAATGCCTTTACCGGCATGGCGCAAAGCTTGTGCTCGCGAAGTCGTAATAGCCCTCTAATAGCGGGCTCTTGACTACACGGACACGCTATTTGCGCCATGCCAGTAAGGACAGTTACTTACCTCAAACCTCGGAATGACCCCCAATGTGTAATGAAAATGACACACAAACACACAAACTGCCAACTTTATGAAACGTGAAGACAAGTATAGAAAAGCACTGACACATCATTCATGCAAAAAAAAGACCTAATTTGTATGTATCCACAACACAAAATAATAAAAACAAAAAAAATACACAAATTCATGAGTGTACTAGTAACTGGTAAAGGTTGTGTAGAAAACTGAAAGAAACTACCAAAAACAGTCAGTAGGTGAAACGTATTCATACAGACTATTTTGAAAACATTTAGTTTTTGAGGAAGGATACATACTGTGATGATGTTCCTTGTTTGCCTATATTTACTGGATGTGGAGGAATTGGGTGCCAAGGAACTGGATGGCAGCAACCATGGAGGTATCTGGAGGAATCACCTGGGAACTTGCATAGCGGCCCATTTGCTTTACATGAGACTGTCACAAAGTAAATGCCCACCCCACAATTTATCTCTGTCAAGGCAAATCACACTCACCCCATCTCTTATAGAATACATGTAAGCCCCTTCACCTAGACAGAATGGGGAGAAATGCATCTAGGGGACACGGCACTGTTGGTCCCTGTGGCTGCTGTAACGTTCCATGGATACGTGCGGAAATGCATAGTTTGATATATTCAGGAAGTGTTGGTCTCACAAGGATCGCAACCCACATGCTGGGTCACAAATGCTATGCCCAAACTCAACTAAGGCCAACCCCAGTCTCATATTAATCATGAGGGAATTTCCAAAGTCCCTGAGGTTTTTCACAAAATCCCAATCACCAAAACCTCTCAGTGATAAGAAGTGTAACATGCAGAAAAGGTAACCAAAACCAAGCCATCATTGTGAATACATGATGGCCACCCGCCTTCGTATAGCCTATGTCTACCAATGCAGGCTTCATAAGGAGGTATGAGTTGTTTACCAATGACTCACTGGCCGAAGGCTAGCTCAGAAAGTCCACCTAAGGGAGGTATCAAGGCTCTATGAAAAGACATATCAGTGTGTGTGTTGTTGGGGCAGTTGTAGTAGGATGTTTGGAGAGAGTTGGTGATGAGAAGGAAGAAGAGGAGCAGAAACTGTGAGAGAAGAGTGTAGCAGCAGAGAGGGGAGGTGGAGGAAGGGCAAAGAGTTAGAGGGAGTTTGAAGACATTGGGAGACTTCAGGAGGAAAATTAGGGAGAATTAGTGAAGGAAGGTAGTGAGTCATTCTAGGATGTTAGGAAGCAAGCATTAGGACGAGGAGAGGGAGAGTTAGTTGAGGAAGGAGAATAGTTATTAGAGGAGATTGGAAAACACCAGAAGAAGGCAGGAAATATATTTAAGAAAGTTGGAGAGTTACTGGAGTCTGTAGGGGGACACCAGAAAAATCGAGGGAGAGTTTTTGGAGGAAGGGTGAAAACTATTGGATGATGTTAGAAATGAATAATGGGAAACAGCTTAGCAGATGCTGGTTGTGGTGAGGGAAGATCTACAAGAAAAAAGAGAGATTTGGCAGAGGAGAAGTGAAACAGTCTTGATTAGCCAGGGGATAGAAGACTTCCTATCATATAAGAATGAGCCCAGAGCCAGAGAGAGAGAGAGAGAGAGAGGAACCTTGAAAGGTTGATACTCGGTTGGGTGGGAGACTTTGATGTGAAGGGATGAATCTTGCAGAGGAGGGATGAACAAGAGCACCTCACAGCAGCAAGGTGGGTAGACCGGTTCCTGGACAAGGTATAGGCAGCGTCCACATCTGCATTTTTGAAGATCTCACCATCCTTTGAAGTATGGTTTAGTCAATAAGATGATGATGAAGTTTGCGAGCCAAATTGTCTGTAATGAGGCGGGCGACAGCTTGTGGAGATAACACCCAATGGCAGGTCCGTTAGGAATCTAACCAGAGACAGGAGATTATTTGCAGAAGAAGCCAATTTGTTGTGGATTGTTTGTTTGTTTATTTATTTATATAGTGCACGGAGACCTGGGGCATATGGGCACATTTCTTACAGGTATATATGATACAAGACGATTTAATTACAGTTACACGGACACATTATTTACAGGAAAAAGTGATACAACAGGTAAAGTGAAGTACTTACAGAAACATATAATACATTTGTTGCAGTCAAGTAATTACAGAAAAACGGAATATAGGGCGTGATTAGTTATGTGATTTCAAGCTTCTTGCGAGAGAAGCCATGTTTTAGAGTTTTTTCTAAATAGATGAACGGGGGTACAGTTCTTAAGGTAGGTGGTAGGGTGTTTCACAGTTTAGCTGCTAGCACCAGGAAGCTGCTGCCTCCAGCATTCTGGACCTTAAAGCTGGGGATCGTTAACCAATGATCTTGGGTAGATCTTGTGGGACGTGTTGTGGTGTTTCGGGTGAAATTGTCAGCCAAGTAGCTGGGTGATAAGTGATAATGTTGTGTACTCTATCCTTTGCTTGACAGAGAGCCACAATGTGTTCCGTCGTATATCCGAGATATGTTGAGACCTTGAGAGGTTTAATGCTGATCTAAGGGCATTGGGCCTCATTAGGACCCAGGCGGTAAGGGGTTTACGGCGGCGTAAACAGCGCCGACCCTTACCGCCTGATTCCGAGGTCCCTTAGCGCCATGGAGGATTTAACACCTGCTTTTAGCAGGTGTTAAAATCCATGGCGCTAAGGGACCATGGTGCTAATTACACCACCGTAATTTACGGTGGCATAATTAACGCCTTCCCCACTCCCATTATGCCCTATGGGGCAAAAATGGGAATGGGGAAGGGTAAATGGGGATTGGGGACTTACCGCCCCGCCAACCTCGGAATGGGGCGGTAAGTCCGCCAACCACCATGGCGTGGTGGTAAAGGTACGACCCAGGCGGTAACTTACCGCCTGGGTCGTAATGAGGCCCATTGTTTTGAATTACTTGCGACTTGTTAAGGTTGTGTTGACTCGTGCCTAGGTAGAGCGCATTACAAAAGTCAATTTTTTAAAGAACTAGGGCACTGGTTAAGGAGGTTATGTTATGTTATGTTATTTTGCATTTATATAGCGCCTTATATACCATTGGTATGGTCTGAAGGCGCTGGTAGGTTGAACGCCCTCGGGAACTGAAGTTCGGGTCAGTAGAGAGAGAAGAGAGAGTCAAAAAGTGTGTGTGTGCACCAGGTATGTGTGCAGCTGGTGCGGAATTCAGGTGGTAGCTGCTTCTTAGCGGTAGGTGTGGTGGTTGAGAGATCAGGAGTATGTGTTCGCTCTGGCTGGCTTTATCCAGGACGAGTGTGGCTGCGTTAGGCCTGGGGAGAACGCCTGGCTGGGGGGTGTGAAACCAGCAATGTTTACTTAGAGTGTTGTGGGGTGAGCGGGAGATGTAGATATGAGAACAGTTATACCGAATGGTGTCATATTATCTCTTTGTTCTAGTTGAGTGGTGGTGTAAGGGAGAGAGGAAGCGTGAGGTGTGTTATGATAAGTACCCTTTCAAATGTTCCCTGCATTCCAAAGCATATTATGTATGTCACGCAGTTCCGAGCGGGCAGGTCCGTTCTATTCATTTTGTTCGTTTCAGGCGTTCGGGATTGTCCCACACATTCATGCTTGCTTGACCTATTGTTTCTCCAGTGTGCCTCACGCATGCTCTCATGTGTTCCATAAGTGTGCACTCCTGTCTTTCTTGTGCATGCATTCCAGTCTACCCAGCGCATGAACTCCTGTCTGCCTACGCACTCATCCGCTCTGTATACTCAAACGCTTTCTATACACTCATCCGCCCTCCACATTCATCCGCTCCCCACACTCATCCGCTCCCCACACTCATCCGCCCTCCACATTCATCCGCTCCCCACACTCATCCGCTCCCCACACTCATCCGCTCCCCACACTCATCCGCTCCCCACACTCATCCGCTCTCCACACTCATCCGCTCTCCACACTTGCTCTGTGTTTTCCACATTCAGTCGCTCTCCACGCTCCTCCGCTCTCCATGCTCCTCCACTCTCCACACTCATCCACGCTCCACACTCATCCGCTCTCCACACTCATCCGCTCTCCACCCTCATCCACTCTCCACACTCATCCGCTCTCCACTCTCATCCGCTCTCCACGCTTATACGCTTTCCACGCTTCCCACCCATCCGTTCTCCATACTCATCCGATTTCCACTCTCATCCGCTCTCCATGCTCATCCGTTCTCGACGTTCATCCGCCCTCCTCGCTCGTGCTTTCTACATGCTCGTTCACTCTTACACATTTGTCTGGTTAAACATCGTCCGCTCCGCACATTCGTCCGCTCCGCACATTCGTCCCGTCTACACACTCGTCCCGTCTACACACTCGTCCCGTCTATACACTCCTCCCGTGTACACACTCGTCCCGTCTAGACACTCGTACAGTCTTGATACTCGATCACCCGGTCCACCCACACATCGGCAAAACATACTACTCGTTGGCTTGATAATATTACTTGTCTGTTCTGCGTGACTATCCGTTCCAGACACTCATCCGCACTGTGTATTTGTTCGCTCTACACATTCATCTGTTTCACAACATTCATCCGCGCCACACATTCATCCGCTTCACACACTCGTCCGCTCCACACACTCGTCCGCTCCACACACTCGTCCGTTCTGCACACTTGTCCGTTCTGCACACTCGTCCGCTCCACACTATTCGTCCGCACCAAACGCTCATCCGCTCCCCACACAACATCCACTCCACACACTCACCCGACACCACCCATTCACCTTTTCGCACAATCGTCCGCTCCATCAGCTCATCTGCACGACTCCTACGTCCGCTCCACGTATTCGTTTGTTTCAGAACACTCATCCGCTCTCCACACTCATCCGCTCTCCACACTCATCCGCTCTCCACACTCATCCGCTCTCCACACTCAACAGCTCTCCACACTCATCCGCTCTCCATACTCATCCGCTCTCTACACTCATCCGCTCTCACTCATAGGTTGTTAGTGAGATTGATCGGTTTGTTCCAGCATGATATTACATTATTGCAATTTTCGTAGAGATGCTATTGTGGTGACTTCAGAGGGTATTCTTCCACAGAAAGGCTATTAGAAACACTTTCTAAGTTCACCGAGAGACTAATGGGCACTCTTTAGTGGAGCTTTCAGACCGGCTATTTGGGCGTGTCACTAAATTCAACTTTCCTCAGAGAGGCTATTGGTCACAACTTGACAATGCGGTGTGGTACACTGTAAATGCAATTTTTCTCAGAGAAGCTATTGGGTACAACTTCTAAATGCACTTGGGTAACGCTTCTAGATGCAATTGGGAACAGTTCTAAATTCAACTGTCGTCAAAGGGGCTATTGGGTACAACTTCTAAATGCACTTGAGTACACGTCTAGACGCAATTGGGAACAGTTCTAAAATCAACTTTCCTCAGAGAGGCTATTGGGCGCAACTTCTAAATGTAGTTGGGAACACTTCTAGGTGCAATTGGGAACACTTCTAACTTCAAACTTTTCCCGGAGAGGCTAATGTGCGCAACTTCTGAATGCAATTGGGAACAGTTCTAAATCAACTTTTCTCCGAGAGGCTATTGGACGCAACTTCTAAATGCCATTGGGAACACTTCTATAATCAACTTTTCTCAGAGAGGCCATTGGGCGCAACTTCTAAATCCAGTTGGGAACACTTCTATAATCAGCTTTTCTCAGAGAGGCTATTGGGTGCAACTTCTAAATGCAGTTGGAAACACTTCTAAAATCAACTTTTCTCAGAGAGGCTATTGGGTGCAACTTCAATGCAATTGGGAACACTTCTAAAATCAACTTTCCTTAGAGAAGCTATTGGGCGCAACTTCTAAATGTACTTGGGAACACTTCTAGGTGCAATTGGGAACACTTCTAACTTCAAACTTTTCTCAGAGAGGCTATGGGGTGCAACTTCAATGCAATTGGGAACACTTCTAAAATCAACTTTCTCATAGAGGCTATTGGGTGCAACTTCAAATGCAATTGGGAACACTTCTAAAATCAACTTTTCTCAGAGATGCTATTGGGCGCAACTTCTAAATGCAGTTTGGAACACTTCTAAAATCAACTTTCTCAGAGAGGCTATTGGGTCCAACTTCAAATGCAGTTGGGAACACTTCTAAAATCAATTTTTCTCAGAGAGGCTATCGGGCGCACCTTCTAAATGCAGTTGAGAACACTTCTAAAATCAACTTTTCTTAGAGAGGCTATTGGGCGCAACTTCTAAATGCAGTTGGGAACACTTCTAATATTAACCTTTCTCAGGGAGGCTATTGGGCGCAACTTCTAAATGCAGTTGGGAACACTGCTAAAATCAACTTTCACAGAGAGGCTATTGGGAGCAACTTCAAATGCAATTGGGAACACTTCTAAAATCAACTTTCTCAGAGAGGCTATTGGGTGCAACTTCTAAATGCAGTTGGGAACACTTCTAAAATCAACTTTTCTCAGAGAGGCTATTGGGTGCAACTTCTAAATGCAGTTGGGAACACTTCTAGAATCAACTTTTCTCAGAGAGGCTATTGGGCGCAACTTCTAAATGCAACTTTCAATGAGCGGCTATTGGGGACACACCCGAAATGTTGAAGATTGAGTGGTAGGGTAGAATGGCGAGAAGTAGTTGTTTCTGTCTCCGCTCTTGCCACACTTACTTGTTGGTGGCTTCTTGCTTCTCCTGCGGATACCTGCAGATATGACCTGGAGCCGTCACTGTAGGAGCCGTCCTTTGCCTTGGGTCCTTAGCCGAGGGGCTGCCGGGCAGAGGGCTGCCCAGGAGGGACTGTGAATGAATGCTCGATCTTCAGTCAGGACCAACCAGGGCACAGGGGAGGGTCGGGAGGCGGGATTGGGAGGCTCCAGGAAGCAGGAGGAAGCGAGGGTTGTGGGGGGTGGCATTCGGGGCCTGGGGCTGGGAAAGTGGAGTTTTCGGTGCAGATGCACTTACATTTAAAGATGCTCAGGCATAAATGGGGGCAAACTCACCCACAGGCCGCAGCAGCACAAAAGGAGACACGGATGTTGTGGCCGTGTATTACGTTCCCAAGGAGGGACCGGGGACCAATCAGGGCGCAGGGGAGGGTCGGGAGGTGGGATTGGGAGTCTCCAGGAAGCGGGAGGATGCGAGGGTTGCGGGGGGTGGAATTCGGGGCCTGGGGCTGGGAAAGTGTAGTTTCGGTGCGGATGCACTTAAATTTAAAGATGCCCAGGCATAAATGGGGGCAAACTCACCTACAGGCCACAGCAGCACAAAAGGAGACACGTGCAGTTAGGTGTAGAGAGAAAAGGTCTGCATGCGTTGATATGCAGGTGTAGGCAGTGGAGGAGGCTATTGCGTTGATTTGTCTGGTCATGGTAAGTGAAGATTCTAGGTAAATACCTAACAGTTTAACAACCTTGGATACCATCATGTTATTGCAGTCAATGTTGAAAGTTGAGTGTAGTCCGTCATATTTGTTGAGTCTGGATTGGGAGCCTAACAGTAGTAACTCAGTATTTTCGTCATTGGGGCATAGTCCATGCTTAGCCATCCAGGCTTGTATGATGAAGTAAATGTCATTTAGGACCTTGGCGTCCTTGATATAATCCCAAGTGATAGGGATGAGTATTTGGGTGTCATCTGCATAGTTAGTGTAGATGACACCCAAATGGTCATGGTCGTCAAACAGTGGTTTTGTAAACACATAATATAGTGTTGGTGAGACACAGGAGCCCTGAGGGACTCTGCATGTGACTGGGGCTGGGTCAGCAGAGGCTGAGGGTGCAAAGACCCTCATGGATCTATTATTACGAAAGGACTGAATCCAGACATTTGCTTTGTCAGAGAAATGGGCTGCTGATGAGAGGTGGTTATATAAGACTTTATGGTTAACCAAGTCAAATGCGGCTGAGGGTTCTTATAGTAGTAAGAGGGCGAGTTTGCCATTGTGTTTTAAGTTGTCCATTTGAGTCTTGAGGTCAATCAAGGCTGTTTCCATGCCGTGTTTTGGTCGAAACCTGATTGCCTAAGGCCCAGGAGTTTGTGATTTACTAGATAGTTTTTGATCTGCAGGTAGGCTGCTCTGTCCAGTACTTTTAATGGAAATGGCAGTGTTGTAATGGGCCTGTAATTAGTAGGGATGTTTGGGTCAAGTGTTTTCTTTTTTAGGAGGGGCAGAACCTGAGCGTCTTTCAAATTGGTTGGAACTATGCTTGATTCAAATGAGGCATTGATAAGGGTTGTGATAAAGAGTGCCAGATGCTTTGCTGCATCCTTGATGATGGGTGCCCGGCAAATGTCTCCCTGGCATCTTGAAGGTTTCAACTTTGAAATTATGTCCTCAACCTCTTTAATGGAGCGGGGTGAAAAGTTGAACATTTCATGGGTGTTGGGCTGTTTTCTAGGAGGTAGAAGTGGAGCTGTGTCGGGCGGGGGGAGACTACATTTTTTGTCCTCTATTTTAGTTTGTAACATTGATATTTTGTCGAGTAAGGCTTTCTGAATGTTAGTACACCATGTGCTGTCTTTAATATAGGTGTCTAGTAAAGGAGAGCGGGATTCTAGCTCTCTGAAAATGTTGAAGAGCTCTTTCGTAATAGATTTAGCTGTTAATTCATTCATTATAGGCAGTTTTTTGTTTGCTTGGAGAATAGCTTCTTTATAGTTGTTGGATGCTATTATAAATTTGTTCTTGTTAGAGGCTGATGGGGTGTTTTTCCAAGAAGATTCAGCAGTTCTCTTGTTCTTGCATAGTGTTTTTAGTTCAGGGATAAACCATGAGTTAAGGTGCGTGCAGGATTTGTCTTTGCGCATTTTAAGTGGAACTATGGTATTGATTGCATTAAGTAGTACACGGTTATATTGGTCTACTAAAGCCATAGGGCCAGAGTTTGAAAGGCAGAGAGCACACTTCTGTTCTTGTTTTGCAGGTTAAAAAGTGACTGCAAGTTGAAATGTACATGAACAGCTACATGAAAAAGCTAATGCGGAAAGAGAATCAGAATCAATATAGATTGTAGGAAAAATTAACTGCAGAGGAAGTGAAACACATCTGAAGAAAGTGATATACTGTTGCTGAGACAGAGAATTCAGCTGTGACACATATGTAATAGGGACCCTGAACTGAGACGCCATGAGAGTAGAGACTGAGGAACAATGAAAGCGGAGGGGGGTGCAGGAGAATAAAAAGGTGGTGCAGTATACTAGTTGAGATCACACCATGGTGTGCATAGACTACATCAGAAAATTGCCACAGCAGAGGTAGGATACTTGCATGTTGAAAAAGAATAGGAAACTACAGGGTCAGCAACTTAACAGGAGTTTACATGGTGGGAGAAGATTCAGAGGAAAGAGTGTGCAGACAGAAGGTAATGACTGTAACATGGGAGAATAACTGGTGCAAGGGACATACAGAATGCAGCAACATCTAGAGTTTATCTCATTAGTGTTCTCACTTGTCTTTGCTGTTCAAAATCCAATTCTCTGGATGACGTTTCCTTTGAGAGTAGATGCAGATGACTAAACAATAAAATGAACCCCAAATATCAAGACTAATTGCTTTATTTCTTTGATGGTAAACTGCTTCCATAGCTTTGTCCAAAGTTAATCTCTCACCACCATGGTAACTTATACTGTATAATCAAACACTGGTACTGGATCTTAACGTCATTTAAGTGGAGAATGATGCTTGGAGCAGAGTGCAGAGAAACTGGGGAGGTTAGGAGCATGGACTTTGTAATATACACTCAACTACAGCCGATTACCTCAACCTCCCAGTCTCGTGCACCATCATCCATGCATGGAAAGGGACTATGCATGGCCACTTGGTGGCTACTGCTTCATTTCAATACAAAAGAGTGTTTTCCTGGAAGGTTTGAACGCAGACCTTGGAGAAACCCATACCACTTAAAATGTGTTTGTTTTTCTTTTTGCACAGCGGGCAACAGCAGACTACATGAGCACAATAACATTTCACAATTTTACATAATGTACTTACAATCTGTATATTTCCAAAGTAACCCAAGAAATTGAAAAATTAATAAGTGCATGGTGTAAAATTGGGAATTGCATGCAATAGTCCCATTGTATGACAGAAGAATGTCAACATTTCATGATAGGGATTAGTTTGTCTACTGCCACACCGCAGCAAAACCAGAATTGATGACTGCAAGGTTTTGAATCAATCCTAATCACTGGCACAGCTCAGAACAACCTTCCAGACCATCGCTTTTCAGCCTGCCAAGCCATTAAAGAAAGGGAAAGACCATATTCAAATTTGACCTGGTCCCACCCCAAGAGGGGACATCCAGCCTGAACTGCTAAGTCACATCCTTTCTGCACAAGAACACAAGCATCGCCAGACATGATGCAGCCTCATTGGGCATCATCAGCGTCTTGGGCCAGAATCCTTTCTCTTGAAATCTAGGAAGATACATTGCATCACCTGAAGAAGGGATTTCATATCTCAAAATGTGTAGTATCAGCAAGAGATAATTCACTATGACCATACCATTGACCAGCGAGGATTCCTCTTGCAGAATACAGTTCGTCAGCTTTGAAAAAAAAAACAGAATGGCCATTGTTCTCTAATCATTATGTGATGCATTGTTCTAATTCTCAATGCATTTGTGAAGCACGATTTTTTATTTGATTAAATAACTTCACATGATTCTGGTTTTTACATTATAATTTACTTGTCATAAATATAGTTGAGCATTGTTGAATTTCAATGCATGACTTAGAATGTTTATAGGGCAAGCCACTTTAGAGTGCCTGGGCATTTCTTCTTGAAGTGAAGAACTCTTTGTGCATTTACTTTCAGTCTTGGTAGCCAGGGACTTGGTCAGAGCACATGAAAGTCTAAGTTATATATCTAAATCATTTTACATAATTATATGCAGGTATTACATTAGTGTGGTTTATAGTCATTGCATCGTATGCCAAAGCATTGAATGCCTTACCATAGAGAAAAAAGCATCGAAAAAAAACATTGAATGAATTTTTTCCATTTTTTTTAATGGCCCAGCCCCCCTTTTTTTAACCTCAAAAACCCATTAAAATAAAAATCAACCCTTTACCATTGAAAACAATGCATTCAATGCTTTTTTTCTATGGTATGGCATTCTACGGTTTGGAGTTCGATGCATTGACCAGATAGCCAGTAGTGCTCCCTTCTCCCTCTTGTATTTTACCAATAATTGCAAGACATGTTCTATTCAGGTAGAATTTGGTATGGCAACTGAAAGCTAAAACAGCTACTTAATGTAACTGAATGTGTAACCTGCACACCCCCCAGAGCCTAGAATGCCCCCCCCACCTTTGTGCACTCCATATGGGAGATACATCCTCAGTTTCATGGTGATATTCCTGCAGGAAGCACACACTGATCACCTGCCCTGGCCTCAGGGAAGGCCTCTGTCACTGATCCGCTCATTCTAATTTTAATTGTACCCATAAAAACACAACACCGCTCCCTCCTTCAAAACATCTGTGTATTTCCTTTGGTCGCATTGCTAGGTGGCTGTAGCAAATGAGAATCAAGTTATGTGTTGCTAGAGGAGCCGGGGATAAGAACAGGGTACAGGTGGGGTGTGCAGAAACCACCCCGCCCCTACATAGAACTGTGATGAAAATGTCCACTTCGGATTACTGTTCTGAGAAACTCTCTGCCTGCCCATCTCCCTAAATAACAGGGCGACAGATTACGTCCCAGAACATTTTACATTCTATTTAATACAATACCAGTTTAAATGCATGACTTGCTGCAGTAAAAACAGTTTTTATTGTGCAAATCAAAAGTAGTATACTAAGGTATGTGATCAATGACAAGGTCATGACATTAGAAACTCTCTTCCTATGTCTGACTCGGATTGCAAACTTTACTGAAGTATAATCCTGTTGTTTGGTGTCAGGTGCAGTCAAATTCTAGTCTTTCATTTTATGTCCGTACTGTTTTTTTATTTTTATAATGTACATAGTTATGCATTCCAGCATCCCCCTCTCAACTCCTCCTTCACATTTTTACTGAGACTCATTACCTCACATTTCACACTATAAACAATTCTAAAACACAGTGGGCCTGATTTACAAAATGTTTTTCAATGGGATTTCGCTATTGTAAAACACGTGTGTAAATGAGGCCCAGTGAGTCTTTCCGCGCAGCTAACACTCTCAAGACCTCCTTCACTCACATCTCAGGATGCATTCAGGTTGAGTGGCAGGCAGAACTAAGCAAGGATCTAGAGGAAAAACAGAGACAGATACAATGGGAGGAGATATGGGTAGTGAGTGTAAGAAACAGAGAAGGAGAACATGAGAAAGAAAGAGTTTCAGAGGGAGAGCAAGGCAGAGAAAGAGAGCGCGAGAGATAGGGAGAGAGGTGTTAAATGCCAGGTACAGCCAGGGTTTAAATACAAAACTGAACACATCTTTCAATGTAGTTCTCCCTCTCTCGTCACAGTATTCTTTCTAGTCCCCTTTCAGTCTTCTTAGAGTGGATGTCCACTGAAGACAGAAAGAGGATTTGAATGAGTCGTGTGTGGTGAAGAAGAAAAACACGAAGCAGTGCAAGCTGTTTTGCTTGTTACTGCCGTATAACTCCTGTTTTGAACTGATTCCCACACATATTTTATCACCTAATTATGAACAAAAAAACAAACGAATTTGCACTTTGGATCAGTCAATTTAACGCATTGATATGTGTCAACGTTTCACATGAATTACGTGCTGTGCATATTCAGATAACATTATTTAAGAATCCATGTTTTATTTGTATTTGTTGCTAATGACATGTGGATCAAAATGGCACACGCAAATAAAACTCCGTATGGGTACACAGTTTAAGCATCAAGGATCAAGAGGATGAGATACGTCATATAGATCACTATCTTCTTTTGCAGTGACATGGATAATTTCTGAGTGAGGAGAAAACATTTCGGAATACACACTTGTTTTCCATGTGGAGAGGTATGTTTGTTTTTTAAGCAGTATATAGTTGGCAAATCGTTTTGGGAAAAAAAGGATCCAGACAGTTCCTCACTTCCTATTTCTTCCTTTATGGGCTGTGTGGGAAAGGCTCGATTACAAATCGTTTAACTGAAGTGAAGTAGAGCGGATGTGCGCACTCCCTCAAACTACTTTTGTAAAAGCTGTTTGTAATCACTGTGTCTTTTTTTCGTTAATGATCTTCTGGATGTCCTTCCAGTAAACTCCAAATTCCCCAGTTACGGGCTGTTTAATTTATAGACTCAAGGAACCTGTCCTTCCAGCTGGTATGTGCGTGTGTCTGAGCCCCTGTATACAGAATGCCAGCATTGCACTTCACTGAACATTCGGCGGGAGGCACACTGAGGCTCATCATTTAGAAGGGACCCGTCCTTTTAATGTATAGTTTGAAACAAAAACATACGCCAGGACAGCTGTGTGTGCAATTAATGATAGCTTCGTCGGTGTGGTATTGTTTTTACTAATTTTGTTCAGGTGTGACATTGTGCCATTCTAACAAAGGAGCATGGACATGAGCAAACCTTTGTATGGCAATACATTAGGATAATCAATTCAGTGTCAATATTATTGTCCCAGGGAAACTGAGATGTCCTATGCTCTAAAGTGTCATACATCATATCATTGATGCATGGCTGTTATCTCTGTTTTCTCTCTTGGCATTGTGACCTGGCCACCCTGTGTCATTCTGGCTCAGGTACCTGCTCACCCTGCCACCCTCCTGCACTGTCTCCGGGCCACCTCTTGCACTGGGGTTCTTTATCTGTACCCATACAGTCCCCCTGCCACTTCACTTTGCACTTATAAGATATACTCCATCTGACTAATCTATCACCCGCCACTTGCTGGTTACACCACCACGGTTTATCGCCTTTATTTATGTATTTATTTTATTTAGTATTTATTATGTTCTCTCCTCTGTTCCGCACTTTCCACTTCCCCCCCTCCATGAACTTTCCCCCTTTTCCCTTTTCCATGCACTTGCGCTTTCTTAATGTCACTGGGCTTAGTAAGATCGCTGTTTTTTTTTTGTTCTCCCTTGTTCCTCTGCCTTTGCCTGGGCGCGCTCTGAAACACTTGTGTACAAGCGCGATTTAAATAAAATATCATTTAATTTCAAAACCTCTCACAATATATGTTCAATTATTCAACAGTGCATTTGTCTGCATGCATAGATTACAATGTGGCAGACCATTGGCAAGTTTCATTGGGCAAACAATGCCTCTGAATTTTCTGTCTACAGTCAGTAATTATTATTCAGTTATATTACACATGCCTATGATGTTCAACATCATCTACCATGTTGCATGACAAAAAAAGGGGGAGGGGTTGTACGGTTGTCATGTTTTCCACTTGCTGTAACCTCTTTTGTGTTTTCCTTCTAACATGTTTTCTTTATCAATAAAAACAGCACAATTTTGTAAAAATCATCAATTGTATGTGGGGGCCCACCAATGTTAGCTACTACCTGCTATTTAGTCCCGAGCAAGAAATGTTAAACCTTCACAAGGCAAAGGGCAAAAGGATGTAAGGTAATAGATTGCTCATTAAGCAGACTACCCAATCTCATACTCCCTCATACACAGACCCACTCCACAATTCTGGGCAAGAAACACGTTTTCTGCTCAAAAGTCATATTTATTTAACTAGAGGAATTAAAGGTGGTCCCGAGACTGTATGCAGGTAAGTCAGCACAATGCTATACAATAAAATGGCATTTTGTCTACAGAAATTGAAATTAGCCCACCTGCACGAATAACATTATTCCTCACACACGTGCATCCATTTCCATTAACAATTCTATATATGTCTAAAATTTTGGACAAGACTAGGCATTCCAGGTGCACATCTACCGCTTATCGGTCAGTATTTCAAAATACTTGAGTTATAAAAAAATGTGTGCAAATTACACATACAATTACATTTATAAATGAATCAAAGAACTTTACTCTCCCCAATTACGCCAGTAATTTATAGAATTAGAGAACGTTTTCATGTCTCACATTTCCAATGAAGATCCTGTGATGTGGGATGCTAAAGTATGTGTGTGGTTTAAATAGTCTTAAATTCAGCAACTTACATTAGACTTCGGCAGGTACTGGTTTGGGGAAACGTTGTTATCGATTCCGACTTCACAGAATTTCAGTTCTCACACACAACCTGGAAGAAGTTTTTAAATGTTATTATAAAAGGGAGCACATCTCCCATGCCAGGCATGATGCTCATTGGCTCCCAGTTAAGGAACGCATTCTATTCAAGATCCTAGTGATAACCCACAAGTGCCTCTCACTCACAGCCCCCTTTTATCTCTAAGAAAAAGTATTCTGAGCCGTTTCCTCCAGACCAAAGCAATCAAACTATTCCAATTAGCTTAAAGTCCTCGCCTTCAAAAGGGCCAAAGCTGGAGCTCCAGCTTCCCAGTCCTAACTCCTAAACATTGGAATGCCCTCCCTACGACCCTAAGGAATGATACCTCCCACTTATCCTTCCGTAAGGCACTCAAAACTAAGCTCTTCAACTATCTCACTATACCACATGAGGCCCATGCAGACATCTGTTCTACGAAGGTTTTGAGTTATCTATGGCTCCCCTGTAACATTGGAACCGTTGAGACCCCTTTTCTCACTATAACAATGTCACGACTAACCACCAGTATCAGGCTGGTATCAGGCTCACGGTAACCACGAACCACAGACAGGCGGGCTTGCTGTTTTCATGTAACTAAGTAAGCTTCATTGTAACAGCGCCACAATGCCCCAATGTCGCTTTGTGCACTTTATACATGCAAAATATATATATAAGTAAATAAAGGTATCCCTCCCCCTCAATAGAGTAGTACTTTGCAGTTTTAAGAATGAGGGGAATGTGGGGTTTACTTTTGCCTCATTTCTATGGGAGCAGAAATTACTTGATTGTACGTCCTTCTCATCTCACTGCCTTATAAAGTATATATACCCTTCACAGAATGCACACTATCAAACATATCTTCATGAGGCTCTACATTGGACATTATCATTTCATAGCCCAATGTTAACTATGTCAGTGAAAATATGTTGGTACAATTTTTCTTTAAAGAGTGACATAGCAAACTCACAGAAGTGCTATCTATATCATTGCACACACAACTCATAAAGGTATTGTAAATTGGAGTGAACTGCCATCTCACTTAACTTCCAAACCACCACCTTTTTGGTATTTAGCAGGAAAATAATCATACAGAGCATACATCACTTATTTTGGAGAAATCTCATTCTCACTTTTGGTTAGTCTTTAACGGCATGAAGCCAAGAGAAACCCTCATGTGTTCCCAAGGTTCTCTCAGTCATCATCAGTTTCTCTCTGCAAGTTCTCTTGTGGACAAGAATCATCCCTTTGGAATATAAAAGCCCCTTCTGCAGCCCTTAAATTGTTCTCTTTCTTAAATGTCATTCAATATAATCAGGTGGTCTTTGTTGCAGCTCTTACCAGTGTCAGAATACGTTCCTTTTTGTGCACACTATATTTAAAGTGTTAAAAATGTCTATACCATAATTATGTCACACTCTGTGATTGGCCAAGTTTCTCCATTGGCCTACCTCTTAGGTAGACACTCCTGGATGATTATAAATTCTAAAGAGGTGGTAAAAATAAACGTTGGGGGATGGAACTACTAAATAATTTACAAAGGAGTGTGTGAGCCCCTCTACTGAGAACGGACATGGGTTAAATACCCTGTTCTATGGAATTTCTTCCACTCAGGAGGGTCTACAACCACGTTTGAGCTCACTGCACCCTTCACAGAGGAGAAATATCCATTTGTATATCAGCCTTTGTCCCACCCACAAGCGCAGTACAGCACTGAAATGCTAGGCAATTCTCCTCAAGATTACCAACAGCAACGCCAGACACGTGTTTTGGCATATTCGGGCCTCCTCACTGAGGAGAAATTGAACCTCTCTAAGACACAGTGAGCAAGGGGTCCACATCTGGATTACCCAGAGTTACTTAGCGTGAAATCCCAAGTTTTACAAAGATACAAAGTAGTGTGGAAGGCCTCTGGGATTACCAGGACGAGGCCTGGGGAGTACTGCAAGCTATGGCTGGCTTACCAGCAAGAATCCACTTGAGATGGGATGAGACCCTGAGGAGACTCCATAACAGTAGACTTAGGGCCTGTAATGGCAGGTTCCAAGCTGATCAACTGGCAAAGAATACATACTATGGCCCGAATGGGAGCACCGAGATAGACTATGCCTTGGTCCTGGGACGTGACTGGCACCTGGTGGAAGGGTTTGAGGTGCTCAATCGTACAGAAAGCAACTATAGGCCAATGAAGCTCTGTGTCAGGGAATTTGCACCTCCCAGCAACAGGGCTATTGGTAACTCTGTGGACATGGTGGCCCGAGGCCATGCTGGCTGCACAATCAAATGGGCCTCCATGATGGAGACATACTTTGCCCCAAAATTATATGGAACAATTGTGAGCCAGATCAAAGTAATATGTGACATAAATAGGCAGCCCGAGGATATACTCCGGAACTTTGATACAACAGTATCGCTCATGAAGCCCATGGTGGCAATCAAAAAGGAAAAAAAGCTGTCAACATGGTATGAAAGGGATTGCAGGGAAGCTAAGTGTGGGCTGACCGCTTACCTGAGGGGAGTGGCAGGTATCAATAGGGATCTTCTACGCTCCCTGAGGGAGGCCTATAAGAAAATAGTGGCGAAAAGAAGTCCGTATATGCTCGAGAAGTGCGCCACTATGGTGAATGAGGGCGACCACGCCAGATTTTGGAAATTAATAACTGACTCAGACCTGAAGGGCATGACACATTTTAAGAAAGCATTGCCCTCATCAGGTGGAAAGGCAATTTTGAAGCATTGTATCGTCCTCTGGCTGGTGAAGAAAGGCCAGGTATGCTGGACATACCAGGGGCAGGTCCTGAGGAAGAGAAGAGGTCGAACACACATCTGGTATTAAGCTTGGAAGACATGTAGAGGGTGATTAAGGCCCAGAAAGGGGCAATGTCGCCGTACCCGGACAGTGTGCTGGTGGACCTATACAAAAGTGAGATCGCTGTATGGGCCCCGGTGTTAACATCAGTCTTTAATGTTATGTTACAGCTAAACCAAGTTCCCGCTAGCTGGACTTCCACAGTGATAATCCCAATATTTAATTACTGCCCTATCTCCTTGTTGATTGCAGCAGGGAACATTTTCACAAATACATTGAAACACCACTGAATGTCATGGGTAGAGGGTACCAACCAGTTTAGGCATTTGTTTGCCGAGTTCCATGTGGGAATGAGCACGGTAGACCAAAGCTGTAGGCTTTTTTTGACAATTCAAAAGCATTTAACGATCTCTAAAACTAACTTGTACAGTGTAACTGTAGACCTAAAAACATCATTTGACAGTGTCTCCAGAGATAAACTGCGAGCCATATTGAGTGCTTAAAACATCCCAAAGGAGCTATTGCAGCCAATACAATTATTGTATAGCAATAATACTGCAGTGGTTTGTTGGGACCTTGGGGGAGAAGTGACAAATGCATCTGCTGTGGAGAGAGGGGTCAACCAGTGATGTGTCTCGGTGCTGGTCCTGTTCTGTATATATATATATATATATATATATATATATATAACATAAATATAATCATTCAAGCTCTTTTGGCCAATGGAACAAACCCACCAAGGTGATCGATTGCCAGCACTGTTTTCTTGTGGACGACACAATCCTTTTGTCAACAACACCAATGGGCTGCGTCATGCCCTGACATTCTTCTTGGAGAAATGTAGAGAGCTGGGCCTAGTGATTAATACCTCAAGGACTAACATCATGACGTTTACCACCAAGAAAGCAGGGCACAAAGCCATGAACCTGGAGGTGCATAGTTGCAGACTGGAAGAGGTCGAGTGGTACGATTATCTGGGAATTCACGTCTCTAGTGGGGGAAATTGGGCCAGTCAACTATCAAAAGAGAACATCATATTGCAGAAAAAATCGGGGACCTGAAAAGCTATCACACAAGGCATGCGGGGAGCCATAAAACCGGCCCACAAATTGTACCAGGCCCAGGTAAAGGCAGCAGTAATGTTTGGAGCTGAAGTTTGGGGTTACTCAGATGCTGTGTCCCCGACCGTTAAAGAAAATATATTCCTGAAAATAATTCTGCTGTTGCTACAAAGTATGCCCAGTGCGACTGCCCATATGGAATGTGACTTGCCCACACTCAGAGAAAAAAGTTGGGATCAGACTGATCTACTATTGTGTGGGGAAGTCTTGAGCTGAGTAAATACTGAGCAGCCCTAAAACATGTTTGTCTTTGAAGGGCCGGCAAAAGTGTAGTCCAGCATCTAAATGCTATGCAAATTTCGTCTGAAAAAGAGTACCATCAGCAACCCCACACATGTGTTTTGGCCTAGTCGGGCCTCCTCAGTGAAGTGAAGCTGAGCCTTTCTAAGACACAGTGAGCATGGGGTCCATGTCTGCATTACCCTGGGTGTGGGAGCCCCTTTACTGAGAATGAACATGGCTCAACAACCCTGTTATGGTCAATTCCCTACTAAATAATTTACATGCTTAATTATTTTTCTTATATTATTCAGGGTTCAAACATGTGAACTTAATGGAAATAAGATGATTGGTAACGGTGCTTGTAGATGTACGCGTAGACATACAACATTCCTATTTGGCATATCTATGTATTTGTGGAAGTATTTTATTTTGGTTCAGTGTTGGCTCCAGCCCCATTACAGTTGTCAATAATATGAAGTAATGACACAATAAAGCATACACAAGTCTATAGCAGACCCCCACGTGCATGTCAGCTACAGACCCAGACAATAGCAGGTAGTACCTCTAGTTGCTTCATGAAGTTATACATGTTTTTCATTTTAATAAATACCGATTAAGACATACAATTCAAACTGGGTGTGAAATTGACAAGGTGTTTCTGATAATTGTTAGATGTTCCTAGGTTGCATAGTTCAAGAATTAGGAGAAATATGTGCTTTTTCATGTAGAGTTACTTGTAAATAACAAGAGCAGAGCTATTTGTGAGGCCTTTATTAGTGATTCATGTGAGTGAGTAGACAGGGCTCTGTTGTTCTGCTTGCATTAGACCGCACACATGTTTAATGATGACAGATGCTTAAACATGTCATATTAAGTACAATCAAATTATTTGAAGCTGGCAATAAAAAACACACTTATTTTTACCAGCAAATGTTAAACTCTACTGTAAATGCTATTTTACTGGGATATTGTAGTCTTTTTCTAGCACTCCTACCTGGAAGATTCCCCGGTGGGAGGGCTAGTTGCTCTTGGTTAAAAATGAGGCCAAATTGATTTTAGCACAGTATCTGGCTAAATCAAGCACCAAAGTTATTCACACCACACAGAGGAATCACTGTTTTTCTACATATTTATGCTGAAGAATATTATTTAAGTTTACTATATTACTATTTGTAAATACCTGTAATTGGCTAATAGCAACAGATGGTAATTACTGCATTACAAAAGTGGACTGTGCATTGAATACATTGCTATATATCACTACAAATGTGAAAAGCATGTACGATAAGCTTCAGAAAAAGAAGACAATATGTGTAAGCCTAACGTAGGGAGAATATAGTAGGACAAGGGAAATGCTAATGAGACATGGCTTCTGACACATGACTATGTCCACGGTGTTCTGCACATTGATGTTGAAAAGTTGGATACTACAGTTGTACAGCTGTCACTATGACATGGGTGTATTATCCACTCCTTACTACACGTGCTGTACTTTGCTGCTTCTCAATTGTCCAAGCACTGACATAGGACACTTTTCTGGTCTTCATCTGAAGTGTGTCACTTAAGGACTGGATACAACTCCTCTGACTCTCCTGCAGTCTTCTTAACTCCTAGCTCATTTTAATGTAAAGGCTTTCTCACACACCACACTTCTATTAACCTCTCAGCAATTCACATGCACAGTGCCTCTCCCCCCAACATCCTTCCCATCTCACACACACTCTTATGTAACCCCTCTCACAAACGTGCACCTGTCTCTCTTGAAAAATCATACACACATCTCTTCTCTTGAACATTGGCTCTCTCACACTCTTTGATCCTGATCCTTTTTGCCACCACATAGATCACTATTTCACCCTAGCTCTCGCACCCAAACTCCAGCTCTCTGGCTAGCAACCTAGTTCTCTCACAACCTAGCTCTCACTCTTGCATGAAACCTAGCTCTCACTTTTCCACTCATTTTAGCTCTAACACACCCTCACAATGTTTCAAAGACCCTCACAAGAAAGACGTTTGAATCTTTTCATGTATGTAACCAATGGGCGTCTGTCTAGTAGACAGATGTTTCCCTTTAGTCCATTCCAGGAGCACCTGGCAGAAGATCCAAATCTGTCACAAAGCAACATCATTATCTTTGTTTAAACAATTTGTCAATTCCAAGACTTGTTCTTAGTGTCATCTTGAGTTTAGTTCTGAAAGTACAGTTCATTACCCAGAGTAGATTACATAGGAAAGACATAAAACAACATGGATTGGCATAACCAATGGCAATAGACAGAACTAAAAAAGAAAACAAATATTCTATGTACAAAATTCCTTTTTTAACTATTTTCATAACTCATGTTACACATCATCATGCTCTAACTTGCAGACATTTTCAGAAAACTGTAAAGCATTATATATGGGAATGTATTGCATACATGCCTGTTAATGTCAAATGCCACAAATAACTGCTAATTACAAACTATTGCAATTATCAATGCTTGTTGTGTTTGAGATGTGCTTATATTGTGCTTATATGTTTTACATACTACACTGATTGACATCATGTGTAATTGTGTGAGGTTTGCTGATGTGCATTAGTCATGCCAGGAAGTTTACTGGGGCATTGCTGGTTTCACCATAACACTGTGCTGGCTAATACCTGCCTGTCTGCACACTCTAGGTCTCGAGGGCTAGTCCCTGGTTGATTTAGGGCTGCCACAATGCTTGTAATCACCAATCTCCATCATGTCAATAAATGCCCGACACATACAAGAATAATGCAAGTTACATTGTGCTATTGTTTCTGTAGCACATCCCTCCAAAAGCCATCCTTGTGAAAATAATGATTTACCAATGGTTGTCACCTCAACCTACCCTGTACTAATCTATCGAAGAACTGAGTAAAGTTCTTTATTTTCATCCGTTGGGGTTATACATTACGTGTCATTAAATGTAGTTACAGTAGCACCAGTGTGATAAATCAGCAGTCACTATATGAACACAAAAGGTGTTAACAATTTAGTTTATTCTTTGCCGACCAGATGTCCACCCAGCCTTAATGCATTCTGTGATTCAAAGCAGTGCTTTTGAGTGAGAATATCAATCCATGTTTTATTAGCAAAAGGTGTAAAAGTCCTCTTATCCAGAGTCAATCCTTCTGAGACTAGGGATATTGCATGTGGGATGTGTGGAGAGAATGGCCATGATTTCAAAATGGTCCTGCAGTCTCATTCTGCACAAGCTGCTTGTGGTTGCCCAGTTTATCAATTTCTTGCATAGATTTTAGGAGATGGGACTCTCTCATGACTCCACTAAAACCACACGTGTTTCCCTACCTGTTGACTAGGGTATAGGTTTCCATATTCTTCTTGGATCTTTGGGGTTGTCTATCACCCCATGCAGGCACTTTCCTAGTGTGGGATGTGTTGCTATTTTCTAACTTGCATGTCTTTCTGAGTACATATTATGTGTGTCCCATAAATAGCACCTATGAGCCAAACATTTGGCATAGGAGTGTAGAAAGTTGGTAGAAGGCATTTGAGGTGGCCCAAATAGTATGCCCATTGACCATCTGCCAACACATTCAAAGTCCACGACTAGCTAAGGCATATGGGAATTAATGCCCACTCCACAACCATGGCCACCCAAACCAAGACCAGGGTCCCTCATTTATCTGCAACAGTATGGAGGAGCCAAGCAGGAAACACAGAGTTGCAATAAAACACCTTGTCAAACAGGAAATCATATTATGCCTCCTTTTGATTTATATTGGCCTAAGCCTAGTTGCTCTGCAAAGAAAACCACGTTGCAAAGTTCTGATTTTAGATCGACTTCGCCGCCATTTTAGAATCATCCGCTATTTTGATTTCTGTTCGTGTGATTCTCTGTTCTAAAATGGTGGACTGTGTTTCTAACTTACAACCAAGCCTTCCCGACCTTTCAATCCTGTTAATGGTTAGACTATCCGAGGATCGACTGTTTAGACTGGGCAAGGAGACCTTGTACTGAGTATGACCTGTTGTCCCAGGATTGCCTGCACTAACAAGCCTCATTCATGAATACACATCGGCGAAAATGTTGTGCAAATGCCAAGCAGGTTGAACTACATTGTGTATGGATATAGACTAAGGCTTACTGCTGAATCCAAGAATATACATCGCCATTGTAACTTCATGAAAATGCAAACTCATGTAATCCATGTGCATATTATTGTATAAGCTATATGTGAACTCGGCACAAACTCTAGACCAGTTATTATTGTAGAGGGGCTGGGCAATATTGTTAGAAATGTATAAAAACCCAAATGTTTAGATGACCAGCACTCTCCATCATCACTCATACGGGCTTGTACTCATTTCGGGGTGTTGAGAACCAGATAGCTATCTGTATCAGATCAGTGTTTCTTTGTAACTGCACAGTATTAAAGATCTGTGAATCTTTATAGCCTGTGTTTGGTGTATTGCCTTTTGTGGTACACAGCCTCGATATTTCCTTGCTTTTACAACCTAAGCACTTCCTTTGTACACAATGGTACCAAATAGAATCTGAGGTATTTAGTAAAATGCCAGCAGTTGCCCATGCAACTGTGCATTGGCTGCGGATGGGATGGAACATCAGCTAGGGTCTACAGAAATGGAAGCAGCATTGGAATTGCTGCTTTGCAAACTGGTAGCTCTGTTTCACTTATGCCTCAATGCCATCATTATTCTTTGCTGTTAACGATTTGAGGTATCACTGCTGCCCTCTACAGCCCTGAGGTGAGCACAGACTGGGGAGGGAATCCTTCATAAACAGACATATGTTATCCCCACTGCATTTAGGGATGCTCCTTATCCAACGAGGAATATTTTGGTACAGTACTGGGTCCCCTCCTTTCTTCCCTTCACACTTAATAGCAGAATTCCCTGTATACCCTAACATACCATATCCAATGGCCATTGGGTTTCCTTCATATAATCCTCAATTCAATGCTAATTACATTGCTGTTTGAGAGAAGCTGCCACACTTCTGCCCCTCATAGACCAGCAGTGAACACAACCAGGGAGGGCAGCTTCCATGAGCAGAAATACAAGAGCCACACAGTAAGAAGAGCTATTGGGGGTTCGTCTGGCTACCCTCCTTTCCTCATCTCACAGTATGTGGTTGTGCTACGCATTCTCATACCCACCACTTCCCCTCTGACTGAGGCACTCATCTCTGCCTGTCACATTGCATAGAAAATGTAAAGCAAGGTGTTTGCCACACTTCTGGGGCAATTTGTGTTCAACCCTCTGGGGATTTGGTTGAGTATGAGCCATATGAGAAAAGTCATGTAGTATGACAGGACCTATTCATGAATGTCAACATTCAACAGAGAATACTCTGGACCTGCTTTCTAATTGAGGTAATGCTGGAGATGTAAGTGCACCTCTAACCTATTTGTCTCTGTAGATGTATTTTTATGTGTACATTTTTATTTATTGGGAACACGGGATTTAATACAGGAAATCCTATATAGGTTAAATAGTGTACACGATTTATGTGCAAGTGAGTTCCTTTCCGTAGACACAGAGTAACAAAGAACAATTGTCCAGTGTGCACTTTGGGTTAATAATTGGCACATTGGACAGGGACAGAACAAACAAAGGGCAACGGAGTATGCAGCGGGGAGAAGATAAGTCGACAGACGAGTGGTGCATATGGAAATGGGGGAATGGGTAATTTAGGAGGATGTAGAGGAGGAATTGTCCAAGAAGAGATGATAGATTTTAAAACCTTTTTTGGCACACCTCCTCACTCACGTCAAAGAATGGAGCAGCCTAATCCTCAAAGGGCATCTGAATGAGCACATCTTAGATCAGCTCATGCAGGCTTCGTTTTTCACCCTTTGCATATTTGCACAAATAAGGGGGCGTTTCTGAGCATTAAAAAGTCCATCCCGAATTCCAAAATGTGATGCTCCTTTAAATGCTCAGAAATGCATGTCAACTCCATTCACCCACTGGGAACAGGTGCAGGGGTCGCTGCAAATAATGACTAGGCCATTTCTGACCCTGCCATGATTTTTTATTTAAAGATGACAGTCACTTGTCTTTTTATCTCCCAGACATGGATGGCAAGGCCTTTTTTCCCCATCATTTCACAGAGATGGGCACTTTAAGGGCCTTTCTCTGTGACCTGCGCTAAACACGCAACCAACGGGTTGCTTGGAGCCTTGCATGTATCCCAAAACCAATTCCAAAGGTGCTGGAGAGCACATCTTTGCACCACTATGTAGCCCCTCCTGAAATGTGCAGGCCATCTTTTAGAATAAGGTGACCTGCGCATTTCACCAATGAGTGAAAATGAAAAAAGAAAACCATCTGTGTTTCTGCTCACATTTGAGAATCTGCCCCTGTGGTGGGTCAGAAGAAGGACACGGAGTGTGACTGGTCATCTTATTAAACAATAGGGTTGAACCCCTAGCTTTCACTGTACTAAGGGTGTTCCCTACCAACAAAATGAACTACGGGGCTCGTCAGTTGTCAGCGTGAGTCCATATCATAAACAGTCCACTGTCCAAACTAACCTATTCAGGCCCTACTACTATTATAACAACATAAGTCATGAGAATAACTCCTTTCTCCTGTAGGTTGGTTCTTCACCAAAGGAAGTTCAGTAAGCAATTCTTAAATAGTTCTTGGTAAATATTTTTATAAAGCCCCACAATTCTGACACTAGGTTCTTCAGGCTCCCAGCCTTTACTGTTGGTTGATTATTCTTTCTTTTCTTCTGATAGGATGACTTCACCATACTTTCTTCTTGTCTTTCTGAATTCTTAATATTTGTATCACAGTCTCTGGGTTTACTTTGGGTTCTGTATTTCTATCCTACTTCAATTCCATCCTCAAGATTTACCTGTTCACCCTATTGCTGTATCTTCAATATCTCACAACATTCTCTTCTTCTTCCGTGTAAGCAAGAGTTGTGACAACACTTGTTATCTTGGATTAGTACTTTATTTGTACTGAGACAAGTATTCCAACAATTTCCTCTTCCTCACCCACTTTCAATATGTTATCTGTACTGGGACGAGTATGAGTGCTCCAGTAATAATTCTCTTTCATTTCATTTACTTTGGATATTTTATCCAGACTGGGACGAGTATGAGCATTCCAGTAATGTCCTTCAATCTCCCTCATGGGACTCCAGCATTCCTTATTACTTTCTCTGCTCAGGGACAGTGTCAACGGGTTCCTTGACAGGAAAGGACTTCCTCTGTGCTTTGTCAGGTTGGCTTCATGCAGTATCTTTGATATTCCTCTTTTCCGGTGTTTCCTGACACGTACCATCTGGTATCTCGTGTTTCGACTCACGATGCACTGGCGTGGTCTTGGCATTGTAACGGACCCACTGATCCACCATGGCCTTCAAATGGTCACAACATCACTTATTTAGTCTCTCCAGTAAGGATGTCTTAGGTATAGTTCACTTTCTTCCCATGCTTCCCCTTTTTGGTGTCACACATCTGTGGTCTCACTTAGCTTTACCTCAGTTGTAGGATGCCCAGTCTTTCATCCCTATTGATCTGTGCACAGATTCATACTTTGTGGGTTTTCTCTCTCCACTCGGCTTCCTGACGCTGTGTATCTGGAGTCTCTCTCTCTCTCCGTGACCTCTGCCTTCCTCCTTTATGACGTAGCAATGGGATTTTCCTGGCTTGGGTTTGCAGTCCTTACTGTCTGTTTGCTGGGCACTCTGTATTCTTCCATCATTTGTTTTCCTTCATCTCAGCATAAGGCAATGTTTCTCTCAACTTGTTTATCAAAATGTCTTGATGACAATAACACATGTTTGCATGTTCGTCAGGTTTTCCTCAAATAAGGTTTTTGGAGGTTTATTGATGGTGTTTTTAGGGAGTACCTCATAAGAATGTGAGTCCTTGTTCCCGAAGGGGGAGTCCCTCCCAGTGAGGTTTCGCTTGCCTCTACACTTAGGGAGGGTATTGTGTAGTGGGCTCACCTGCCTAACCTCAGTGGGGAAATCCCTGCCTCCCCTGGGGAGAAGTGACAGATTCCCATGATTTGTCACACCCTTTAGTGCTGATTTTAAGACTTAATGTTTGAAGTGTTTTGAATGTGGGGATGGCCTGTCATATTTGAGAGGTACATGTAATGTGAAGAAACAAAGAGGGAGGAGTCGGGGGTGAGCAGGGAATATAAAGATTGGGTATAGAGTTAAATAGAATTGTATGATTCACTGAGAAGTGAGCGATAGTGGTACCAAGGTAGTTGGAAAGGTCTAGGCCATGGAGAAATTTGATAACTAGTTGTAGCAATTTGTAGAGGGGTCAGTTTGGCATTGAGAGCCGGCAGACAGAAATACTGTAGGGAGAGGAGGGAAAGTAACCATTATGGTTGTAGTGTGTGTGACCTACACAATAGATGAGTCTGTAAAAGTGGGAATTGGAAGTCTGATCAGGTGGCTAGCAGAGTGCTCATGTTAATTTAGGGTGCATAGTAAGGAGAGACTGTGTTTATATAGAGTTAAGTTATTTATTAAGTAGAATTTGAAGCAACAATTTGTTGGAGCTTTAAATTACTTTTGAATAGCACTTTGTTTCTCAGCAGAATTAATAATGAGACAACAAAGGGTTGTATAGTGATGGTTGTCTAGAGAACCACCACAAATCTTACAAGTAAGTTCAATAGTTAAGGTAGGGAAGAGCAACACAATTTGAGTATTGTCAGCAGGTGATAGAAAATGACAAAGTGGGAGATAGGTTTCACAAAAGAGGTGGTATAAAGGGCTATAGAATAGGGAGCCAATGAGAGAGCCTGGTTCACTGCAGACAATGAATGGGGTGGTGTTGGAGATTAGAATTTTAGAAGGGATAGTTAAGGTGCAGTTGCTAGTGAAACCAAGCAAGGGCGGAGAGTCTCGGGGAGATGTGTCTATAATGGTATAAAAGGCCGCAGAGAGGTCATGGAGGTGGATGAGGATGGAGAAGGGTTGGAGGTCTCTCTATGAGTGGAAGGAGCGAAAGCCTGATTGGAGCGAGTGATTAAGGTGGATGGCTTCAAGGAACTGGGAGATAATATTGAAATCCACACTTTTCATGCTTTGGAAGCTGTGTGGATAGACAAGCCATTATTTAGAGCCACTATTAGGGTCACTAGATTGTTATGCAGGGTTTGGAAGGATTAAGTCAATTTTGAAACAGTTGCTAAAAGTTCATGAGGAGTGAGGAGAGGTGTGAGCTGGTTATGGTGCTAGTCATATGTGGCTCAAAGGTGTCCACAGGTGCACAGGATGGGTTATACTTGTGTGGATGATAGGATATATTTTGGCAGATGAAATTGGATGGAATGATGTGGGGCAGCAGCTGATGAATTGGAGTGTTGAGAGAAGCAAGAGTGTAGACATGGAGGGATACAAGGGTAGTGAGTAAGCTGTTGATCTTCGATGAGCAGCAGATAATAAAGACATAAGCAGATGGGCAGTTGAGGAAGAGATGGGGAAGGTGAGTGAGCAACACCCCAAGTGTGGAGGAGAGATTATGTGGTGTGATTGTATGATTGAAAACAGGTCTGGAAAGTAGTGGAATTTAAGAATGTTAAGGAATTATGTAAGTACAGGGAGAGACATTTTGTAAGCATTGAGAACAATTGGAGAGTGTGATGTGTGCCAGCCGCAGGTGTGGAGATGCTCTTTTGTCTTAAGCTATTGATCATCAAGGAGATTTAAGATTCAAGTTGATGACCTTGCTTGTATTGGGAACATCAATAGTAAGGTAGAGGTGGAGGAAGATGGAATGTAAATAGTATTGATAGGGGCAAATTATTTAGGATGAAATTTGCATCTGTAGATAGGAGGGTGAGGAGAAGGGAAGACAGGGTAGAGATTCCAAATAAGATAACAAGGTGTTCTGGTCAATTGTTAAATAGGCAGTAGTGAGTTAAACTATGTCAAGAGAGTAACCTTGTTTAGGCATGTGGTCATTGTGTGAAGGGAGGCAAGAGTGTGGTCTGATATGAAGACTTTGAGGGTAAGTTGACTGCAGTAGGCGATGCTTGAGAGGTTGAACTTGGGGACTAATCAGGCAGTGGTGGAGGGGAGTTGGGAAGGACCCAATCAGGTTTATGAAGGCCCTGGGTGCTCTAGATAAGGACAATGGTAAGGAGAATGGGAGTGAGTAATTGGATAATCATATGTATAAGGAAGCATTGGGGAAATCCAGATGTGAGAGTGGGGACAAGGGGAAGGACTTATTTGTGAGGATTCTAACTCAACCTCCATATTTTCTAGGATGGGGGAGGCACTACATTTATAGGGGCCTGCTGCAAGTGGGGTGTTGTTATTTGAAGTATCATTTTCAGTGATACCCATAACCTCATTCACAGGGTTATGGCAATTAAATTGGGCTGTAAGGTAGGTTGTTTTCTTGCACAAAGAGTGTGCCTCCATATGCCCAAAGTGTGATGGGTGAAAGAGGATGATGAAGATGATAATCTATATGAGGGAATGTGAGGGTGTAGCTAAAGTTTGCATGGGTATGGGTCAGATGATTTATGTGTGTGTAAGGAATAACAGGAATGGGATAAGCGTAAGTAATTGGTTGGCGTGTCCGACAGAGTGTTGTGCTGGTGAGCCAGCAGATTTTGCTGTAGGAATATAATAAAAGAAGAGAACAAGGAGGAGGATGGTATAGACATGAAGAAGAGATGTTTATATCAAGTTAATGGGTAGGGAATAGTGCTAGGGTTCTGCTATGACTGAACAGACCTGAACATTTGCTACACTTAACCTTCTCTGTCCTTTATCCTAAACATGGGAACACAAAAGGGGTGATGGCTGGAAGGTTTAGAAGAAATCTTAACCTCTGGCATTGCTCTGGTCAACCCTCCAGAACATCGTTCTTCGCCTGCCAAACCATTACAAAAGGGGAAATACCATATGCAAATCAGGCTTGATCCCACCCCAAAAGGGGTTGTCCAGCCCAAATGGCTTGGTCACATCCATTTACACACAAGACCACAAGCATCCCCAAACATGCCCAGAGCAATTCCAGAGGGTAAGATGAATTCTAAACCATTCAGCTATCACCCCTTTTGTTTTGATATAGTCACCCCAAGTGAGACGGGTATGCCCAGTCATGGCTCCCGTGCCTACTGGGCCTAGAGACCAAAGCTACTCCTAAGTGATGAGGCCCAACAAGGTTGAAACATGTTTGGGGATGCTTGTGGTCTCGTGCAGGGATGTGATCAAGCAGTTAGGGCTGGACTTCCCCATTTGGGGTGGGACCAAGCCTGATTTGCATATGGCCTTTCTCCTTTTGTAAGGGCATGGCAGGCAAAGAGCAATGTTATGGAGGGTTGCCCAGAGCAATTACAGAGGTGAAGATTAATTTTAAACCTTTCAGCCATCACCCCTTTTGTTTTGCTATAGTTACCCTGAGTTGGACAGGTAGGGTCAGATGTGGGCCCTGTGCCTGCTGGGCCTATAAACTCAAGCTACTCCTCACTGATGAGGCCCAAAAAGGCTGAAACATGTTTAGAGATGCATGTGGTCTCGTGCAAACGGGATGTGTCTAAGCAGTTTGTGCTGGACTGACCCATTTGGGGTGGGACCAAGCATGATTTGCAAGTGCTCTTTCCCCTTTTGTAATGGCTTGACAGGCAAAGAACAATGGTCTGCCCATCACCTCTTTTGTTTTTCTGTATCCCAGACACTCAGCATCGAGGATACCTAGGCATCATGACTTAGATGGAAATGGGGAGGTCACATGATCACAGATTGTCAATGGCAGTCAAGTGTCCTGGCCTAGTCCCTCAATAGACACACCCTTGCTTCATACTAAGGTGGGACTGAAGAAGAAAGCTGGGTACCAAGTTAGAGGGTGACATGAGTGGAAGAAGCTCAGCTTACCTCAGAGTAGCTCCTGTCCATGAATACACTGACGGTCGGCATATGGTGAAATCCGAAGGTACCAGAGGAAGTCGGTGCTATAATGTTGCGTTTGGACATGCTGTTATTTTCCTGGCTGGTGTAAGACGTGGGTCCTCCATTGACTGCTAAAATAAATGAGTGTGCTACATGAAAGAAGGAATCAAAGTTCTGCAGTGTGTGGTGACCCCCACCCATCAGCATAACTGTACAAAGTGTGGCTGTCTCAGGACACAATGCCACACTTGCCAAAACATCTGGGGAGGAGGGATGCAGGAGACGGTACTAGTCCTATGCTACCATTGAAATGCACAGTTAGCATGGGGTGCTAAATTTGGAAGCTAACACTGAGATCATTGTAATATTGTGATGCGTGGCAACATGCCTAGCGTCATATTGGAAATGATCCTACAGTAATATTTTTTTTTTAATTCTAAGACTAGTTTTGATTTACATCTACAAGTCCCAAGATTCAAAGATAAAAATAGGACTGGATATGATCTTCTAGTCAACATGGTATTCATTGGCATGCATGCTTTTCTCTCTTACACAACCTCCATCCAAATATAGGGAGAGGCGTTGTCCTTTCTTGTAGAGGGGTGGGTGCATTTGGAACGATACCCGGCATTACTTACAATGAGCTTGTCATACCACTCTACGTCAATTGAGAGGCAAGTGACATTTTCACAAGTAGGACTAGCTAGACATGGTGGAAGAGAGGCTTATTTTGAGGTCAACCACATGTGCCAGGTCTAAGCCCTTATTGGAATTTGATGGGAGCAGGGGCTTATGAGTACAGACTTACAATATATTGACATAATTTCCTTTTGTACCAAACCTTTCCCATTTATCCAATTCCAGCCACAGTAAGGGAATAGATACTTACATTGTCAAGTTAAAATGTAGACGAAGGATTCACGTGCCATGCATTCCTTTATGTTCAAAGTAGAGAACGCATGTAGTACTAGCACTATACTAGAAGCACGTGATTGCCAACTGCATACGAGATCCAGTGTTACATGCTGTGAACGCTCACCCTGAAATATTTCTTTTCATTTCTGCAATAAAGCACACAAGTGTCCTTGTAACAGATCTGCCCATGCTAAGAGACTGTCTTGGCTGACACAGTGCACCAATGCTACTTTTCATGCTATGAGGTCTGAACAAAATACATTATTTTAGGTGTTTCTAGAGAGTTTCAGAACCTCCAAATTGGGAAGCCTACGAATCAGTGTGTAGACTACAATCGCAAACTAATATTTTCATTCTCCTTGGTGTCATTTGAGAACAGCTGCTCATGAATATTGTTAAGATGGATTTCTGAACTCTGACCTGGAGGGGCAGAGGTTCAGAAGGCCAACCTAGTTTCTTGGAACAGGGTAATCTCTGGACAAGCCAGACCAATCAGGGTAGCTATGGTAGGCGGTCAAGACTAAGAGGGCTGAGGGTGACTGAAAGACCTCAATGAGCACACAAAGCAAGGGCACTTACAAATTACTCCAGACAGGTGTTATATTAAAAATATAGACACATTTATTACAAGGCCTTTGTAATATAGACCATAGCAAAGAATCACAATAATACTGAAGTAAACCAACACATCACAATCAACACGATATATATACAAGACCAGAGGGGTCTAACGGATTAAGAAGCACGAAATATGTAGACCACCTAGATGGGGAGGAAAACAGTCAGTGCAAGTAATCTTTAGACCCAGTTCCACATCAATAATACACCTAACTAAGAGGCAGTTCAAGCCCTACGACGAGAGGAGCCTTATGCTCAATAGTACATGCACGCGCTTATGCCACTGGACAAAATAGGGTCTCTTCAAGGGTCACTAGCAGCTCAGGAAGGTGGATAAGGTCGATCAAGAACAAGTCCCCACTATTCAAGCAGGACCTCCACTTGCGGGTAGAGGCAGGCTGAGAGTGCCGGATGGAGTCGCTATTTCGCAATAGCTGTGGAAAGGCAAGGGGCCCTCGGGGGCCACTTTGTGCGTAAAAAATGGGCTCCTGCACTAGGGGCCACAGGTTGTGGTATGGATTACTCACCGGTCTCTGACGCAGGCAGACCCAGACTTCGCCAGTACAGTCCACTTCGCTGGCAGGTTCGAATGCGACAATCAGGATGTCTCGAAACCGTGTAGTTTCCGCGGTAGCAGGCTTCAGGTCAAGGGGGTCACAAGTTAAGCAAACTTGCACAGGTCATTGCCACAGCAGGGCAACACGGTAACCGCATTTACTCCGCTCCGGGCGCACTCGTCTCACTTCAGACCTGGGAATGCCAAGTGAACAAAATTCGATGTGAGGGTGCCGTGGACAAAGAGCAAGCAGTATACCAAGTTTCGAGGGCTTACTCGAAACCGCGGCGGTGAAAGAGCAAACGTCCTGCGTAAGCTGGTCAGCCCACTGGTTGGCACAGAGACACTTCCGAAGAGGCTTACTTGCAGGGTTTAATGAAGGTGCCGAGAATAGTTGGTCCCACTATTCCAATGGGTCAAAGCGCCTTCGCAGACCTTCTAGGACGATTAGATGCAGAGGGGTCTCACAGGACGACAGCGGGCTCAGGGTGCCAAACCTTCCAGCGGGTCACCAGCGGTTCCTCAACTCCGCTTCTTGTTGCAGGATACTTGGGTCCTTATCCTTTGTTTGTGTGAACTCAGGAGATCGCCATGGTAGTGGTGTTTTCGGCCTCGTCTTATCGAAAGTTCACTTTGCTCCAAAACGGAGAGGACCCAATGGGAGATCTGCTCACAAACACTCACTCCATACGTGGACCAATCATGGACCACAGTGGTCCCAGGCATTCAGGACACTCCAGACTCTCTTGGACCCAGGATGTGTATTGGGAACAGACATCCCAGCCCACATCCTGGAGGCACATACACAAGGCATGCAGAAGCCCGCGAAAGCTTTGGGTTTCGCGGAAAGTGCATGACCAAATAAGGACTGACCCAGGTCGGCTCGACCTGGGGAAAGGTGAAGGGGCAAGATGGCCAAAGGACAGGACAAAGAACCTCGTGGCATGGCCATTTTGGAGCCAGGCCACCTATTCGTGCCAAATGCGGTAAGCATGGATAACATGACAAGAAAAGGTTCAAAACATAAGAAAAACGATAGCTGCCACCAGTCCTGTCCATGACCCATCTGCACAGTTCATAAAAAGTCCAGCGAGACTTTCTAGGTCCATGGAAATGACTAGAGACACAAGGGTGTAGTAAAGTAAGTTACATTGCACTCTTGTTACATGTTGCACAAAAGCTGCAACATGAGGAAAGGACTAAGGGAAACAAAGTCTCCCAGTACTGACTGTCTTAAGGGCATGTCAGTTTCCCCATAAGAAGTGAGTGAAAGCCCAGAGGAGTGCTATTGAGGGCTGCACTTCTCTGGCAAAGGTTAGATCAGGGTGTAGAACAGCAGCAAAAAGTTTGGGGGTTGACACATGGACAATCTAATATGAAATATTTCCTAACAAATATCTCTATTCCTGCAATGATGTGTATTGTGTATTTGTAATACAGCAAGCCAAAATAGTTTTCATGGTGGAACACTGCAGATACAAGAAAGCTACAAGACGTTGGCATATTTCTTTACTAGGCCCTTTTCCCAAAATGCCCTTGTTTATGAGAGGTAAAGTCATTACGGTAAATATAAACAAGTCAAGACATGTGATTGCCTAGACTGGGGGCGTTACCTGAGGGCACTGATAAACGAAGCAAGTGATGAGTGGGATAGGGCATACATGAAGGGTTTGCAGATGCATTTAATATTGAGTTGCTTTTCAGTGGCCATTTAAGAGGCTGATAGCCTCTATGGCTGGCATGTAATGTAAGAAACAAGGCACATCATAGAAACATTGGAGCCATTAATTCAGCACTAAGGCACATGATGCCAACTTCGAGTGGTGTGACTACTTGTATAGATGATGGCAATGCCAGGTAAATGGCATGGCCTATAAAAACCACAGACAGGGTCCCGTGGCTGATGCTCGTTTTTCTTGTGTACATAAAAAGTGAATGATAATGATAATAAAATAATCATACATAATTAATAATTATAATAATTAATAACACTAATAATACTATCAATAGTAGTAATCATCAAGGCGTTATTTTGTGTTGGTTTTGTAAATCAAATGTAATGACCAGTCATTGTAATTGTATTGAGATAATATGTCTAAACAATTGTAGTATTTAAAATGTGCAATGTTAAAAATATTTGAATAAGGGGTAGCATATGTGTTTGTTTATTTAAGAGTTGGTTTTGCCGATGCTTCTTTAATTATGATGTATTGTGAATGGATCACAGGTTCCACATGTCACCGATCTATGATGCACATGAGCAACCCTTTTATTGTATTTGCAAAACATAGTTTTAAGATGAAAACACATTGTGATCATTGTATCGTCCAACAGTTTGCAATAACAACATCGCTGTTGTGATAGTAACTGCAAATTCGGTGCTAACTGGACTAAAAGGAAGGCCTTGCCTGGCGATGGGAACTTAAATGGACTTGTTGACTCCACTTCACCTCCAGGTGGCAATTTATAGTTTGAGTTTTTCATCTTAAAATTCCGCGGAAGTTATGCAGATTGTCTATTAGTGGCCGTAGTCATCAACGTTAGTCAAAGGGCATGGGAATATGTTGCACATAAATCACGTTGACGTTTTGCTTAATCTTCGTGCTTGATGTTTCCAGGTTCCCATTTGGAGTTTCAGCCCGAGGCGGGAGAGCATGAGCACAGTGCATGTGTTGTCTGACTTATCAAGATGGGGTCCATGTCAATGTTTACATCAGTCTGCTCTTTTCAACATTGCGTTATCACATTATCACTATGACCAGCTGTGGGAAACAAAATCCGAGAGCCAGGAAGTAAGCGGGATAACGTGTTGTTGCACTTGCCCTCCGGTGTATCTTGCTCGGATTTGCCCTTTAGAGAAGACACTCACGATCAGTGGTTTTGCCCCTAAGTGGGCAGCAATAAAAACTGCACTCTATGAACTCATACACGCTGAAAACATGTTCTTACGTTACCGATTCTATTTGTGTAATACTTAGCAACATATTAGTTTCATATACATGCACAAAAGACAGAAACAATTCTTCAGAGTTTAACATTTTCTGTGGTTGTGAACAATGGAATACAATTGCTGATTTCACAAAGTCCGTTTCAGTGGCAGAAAGCCAGGCTATGTGTGCCAGAAGCCGAGGTGGAGTCACCAAAGATCTGCATTCCTGTGTAATCTTGCCTGTTATGTGCAATAATGCTCAAAGAGTGCGGTGGTGGTCTTTCCCCAGGAGTGGAAGGCAATTTAACTTGCAATAATGCTCATGAAACATTCATTCGTTTTTCTTGCGGTGAAAATGAACTTAAGACACCCTTGCAATTTTCCTAAAAGTGAAATGATGTAAGTGAGAGAAAGGCCCCCTTCAAAAGGATTACTTTTTAGGTACGAGCTGCTTTCTAATAGATACAAAAAAAATTGATAGTTATGGCATGTGAGATGCATAGAGCACACAGCTGCCATTAATTTGGCCTTGAAGAACTGTGTGCTGTTAGGCAACTCAGTAGACTGTCTGAAAATGAAATGATTAAACTGTGAATTGCATTGAAAGAAAATAAGTGCTTTGCCAGAGATAACTAGAAATGCAACATTATTTTAACAAGTGTTGTGTGTGACACAAGCATACATATATTAGGATATGTGTATACACATTGAAGACTATTGCTATGTTCAGTCCAACAACTCTTGGGCAAACATTCAAAAACGTTTCCAAACTGTTGTTATTATTATTATTATTATTATTATTATTATTATTATTATTATTATTATTATTATTATTATTATTATTGTATTTATTGAGCACAGACCTAGCTTCGAGAAGCAATGGAGTGCATTACAGCGGTCTACAACAATACAGATATATAACAGAGAGCTTTACAGAGTTATAGAACAGTATAGATGCATAAAAGAACACTTTTCAGAGGTAACAACAGAACAGATATACAGAGGGGGGTGGGATACATAGGGGCCCAGTGGAGGGGTACAAATGGGGGCAACTATGATGCTGACAGAGAGGAGGTTCCATTGTCTTTGGGAGTAGACACAGAAGGCTTGTTTTCTATCCCTTTCCTTTTTGCAGTGATGGATTTCAGGTCTGCACGTGTCCTGGCTTCTGGTGGTGAGCTGTCCACTGGATATGCAAAGTTTCTCCACAAGGTAGCTGGGAGACTTGAGGCCGACTGCCTTATAGATGATGCAAAAAGACTTGAAGGTGATTTGTGCGTGCAGTGGGAGCCAGAGAAGGTCTTTGAGGGCAGGGGTGATGTGGTTTTATTTGCATAGACTGTTGATGAGGTGTGTGGCCGCGTGTAGGACACTTAAATCGGAGGATGACGGGGTGCCTTTGAGGAGGGCATTGCCATCATCCACGTGGGATAGGACCAGTGCTTGAATGGTGGATCTAAAACTGCCTAAATAGAGGAAGGGCTTGCCTTTCCACAGGAGGGAGAGCTGATACCAGGCTGTCTGTGTTGTATTAGCTATGTGTGTCTTGAAGGAGAGGTGTGTGTCAATGTGTAACCCAAGGGACTTGGCGCAGGAGTTGAGTTTGGATGTGAAGCCCTCAGGGTTCGTGGTTGATAGCCAGGTCTGTATCGTATGTCTGGGTGTTCAGTGTTCTTGTTGAGGAGTAGGAATTCAGTCTTGGAGGGATTGAGATTCAAGTATGCACTGGGCATCAAAGACTGGATCAGCAAGAGGCAGGCTTTGATCCTGTGGATGGCCTTGATGGAGTTGATCTTGAGGTATATCTGTGTGTCGTCGGCCTATTGCTGGATGTGGATGTTGTGTGTGGCTAGGAGGGCTCCCACCACTCCATGTATGGATTGAAGATCATTAGGTAGAGGATGGAACCATGTGGGACTCCACAGCTGATGGATGGCACTGGCGATATAAAGGACTCCACCTGAAGAAACTGCTGGCAGTTGCCAAGATATGACTTGGACCAGCATAGGACAAGGTCACTGATCCCCATGCGATGATGTATGGTGTCTGTGAGTGCCTGCAGCATACTGTGTTGAAGGTGGCCAAGAGGTTGATTAGAACCAGGAGGAAGGGATGACAATCATCCAGGATGTTCAGTGGGGCATCTGGTCTTTCCATCAAAAGCCATATCATCGAATAACATACCATCGACAATTATTCAATGAATTGCCTTTCCATTGAAAATTATTTTCATTGAATAATTTTCAATGGTTAATTTCGATGGATATAGTTAGTGTTAGGGTTAGAGGGTTAGGGTTGGGGCTAGGGTTAGATTTAGGGTTAGATTAAGTGTTAGGTTAGGGTTAGGGCACAGGATTAGATTTAGGATTAGATGAAGGGTTAGATTAAGGATTAGATTAAGGGTTAGATTAGGGTTAGGGTTAGATTAAGGGTTAGATTAGGGTTAGGGTTCGGGTTAAGGGGGGTGCGGGTTGGGGGCCTGGGGGGCAAACCCCCAATATATAAAAAATGAAAAAAAACATTACAAGGAGCTGGTCAGTGCCGAAATTTCAGCACTGGACAGCTCCATGTAATGTTTTAATGTACTAAATGAAAGCATCAAAATGCTATCCTTTACATTTAAAAGTACATATCTATTCGATGGCAAAAGTTACGATGGATATGTACTTTTAATCTAAAACAGAGAATTTTGATGCTTTTATTTTCGATGCATATTTTTCGATGCATTGGCATTTCGATGCATCGTTTTCGATGCAATGACTATAAACCTTCAGTGGGCCATCAACCACCTGTATGGTTGCCGTCTCCGTGCTCTGGGTCTGAACCCAGATTGGTCGGTTTTGAGGAGATTGTTTGTGTCGATGTGTTGCTGCAGTTGTGTGTCTACCACTTTCTCAATGATCTTACCTAGGAAGGGAAGATGGCTGATGGGGCGATAGATACCTACGTGGTTGATATCCAGAGTGGGTTTCTTTAGAAGAGGGAGGATTTGTCCTGTCTTTAGGGTTTTTGGGAAGGGGCTTTGAGTTAGGCAACTGTTGATCTACAGGTAGGGAAGGAGAGTTTCTGCAGGGGGAGTCTTGAGGATGGATTCTGGGAGGATGTCGGCTTCATATGATGTGGCTTTGAGGGCGGCCAGGGTGTCTTGAATGTTTTCCAGGGTGTGGAGATTTTGTAAGGAGGGACATGGGGTGGGTCTGTGGATGCAGAGCTGGTGTCTATGTGCTGGCGAATCTTGCTGCTTATGTTGATCATGAAGGTGTTGATGGCAGTGGATTTTTCAATGGAGTGTGGTATGGCAGGGTTGGGTAGCCGGTTGATACAGTGCTTGACTGCTTTGAAGATTGATCTGCGTTTGTTGTCGGCATCTGCTATGGTGTTCTGATAGTAGGAGGCCTTGGCTGTACTGATTAGTTGTCAGCAGGTTGCTCTGAGTTCCTAGGTAGGTAGGTCAGATGCAGTCCTGGAGCGCCAGGTTTTCTCTTGTTTCCTGATGACTCTTTTGCTGAGGTTGAGTTCTTGTGTGTTCCAGGGTGCTGACAGTTTCAGTTTGCAGGTATGTTGTTTCCGTGGAGAGTTTTGGTCGATAGAGACTGGGAGGGTGGTGTTGAGTGCTTGCAGTAGAGAGTCAGAGTTTGGTTAGGGGTGTTCGGTCCATGTGAGGTGGAGGTTGGCAAGGTCTTCCATGAGGGCTTCCAGCGGGATGTTCTAGAAGGACCTGAAGGTTTGTCTGATGTGTTTTTGCTGCAGTTTACCCTCACTTGTGTCGGGGGGGAATTCTGCCGGGGTCGGCTGGGCCGTCCGCGGACCTCTGGGCAGGGAGAACCAACTCCTCCCGCGTATCACAAAAATGAGTATGAGGCGCACGCAAGAAGCAAGGTGGTTCTGCTGTTTATTATACAAACGGCAGGGATGGGTCGAGGATCGTACGCGTCCGTCCTGACACACACACAATCGTGGGGCTCGCAGGCCCTTTTTACCTTGGTATGACGCGCTACTTGCGTCACCTCGAAAAGTTAGCAAAAACCTATCTCCACTCTGGATTGGTTACCTGAGTGGTAGGGTTAGTATAGCATACATATAGAGAAGGGTATTAGTGGCTGAGGGTCAGTCAGGTGGTATACCTGGGTTGTCCCTGCAATTAGATACATGAGAATTGTTACATGAAGACCCCTGAGGATTGGTCAATGTTAATGGCGTCAGTGATAAGAGCCCCATGTTCTGATTGGTGCGCTCGCGAGCCTCCCAGCCTGGGACCATCGCCGTTCCCAGCTCGCGGTGCACCTGTCATTTGCAACAATGTTTCACTATGGGTACGTGCAGACAATGCGAGGACTTATTCATAGGCTGGAAGGCCGACTACTCCCACTGTCGCAGATGTCCATTGAGTCTTTTATTTGTATCTGCCTGTGTCTTGTAACGAGGGATCCAGGCGCCCCCGTTCTCTTAGCCTTGGCATCCTTTCAGGTTTGGCTTGGTCACGTGAGGCGGGACCGTGTTTGAGGCCGAAATCTGCACAATTAATATTGTTTTTTCCACAGTGTGCCTTGTTTAATTTGCAGGTGCGACCTTGACGTTGGTGTGCGGCGTGCGAGATTGCAACATTGTGGCTTGGCTGTCTGCCTTTTGTCGAGCTCATTCTGCAGGATCAGCAACCGGACTCTTGTTCATTTTAATGTTCATGGAAGCTCTTGCTTGCGGCCTACTTGAATCAGGTACATAAATGGAGCCATTGGGTGCACAGGTGCTTTAGGTTATAGGGTTTATGTGAAGCGTGAGCAAGCCATTTAGATAAGTTCATCGTGCGTCTTGCGTTTCTGCATCTTAAAAGCCTATGTGAAAAATAATAAAGATGCACGTCCGTGGATGTGTTCGTCACCTACGTCATAGCGTTGAGTATATTCTTCGTGTAGGTTGGTGTAGGAGTGTCCAGTGTGCATGGTCGTACAGGTGTGACCATTGGCTAGGTCGTCATGGCATCTCTAACGATGTGTTGGTTTAGTCGAGTTGATCCATGTTGCAGGTGTCGGCCTGGGTAGGGCGAGCTGCTGGGCAGGTAGGGCAGGTAGGTGGGCACATCCGTAGGTTCCTGTACCAAGGTATTTGGTCGTCTGGTAGATGGGCAAACTCATCTCGTGGCGGGTGCCTAGGCCGTGATCCTCTAGGCCAAGCGCGAGAGGGGATTGGTGGGAGCCTATTGTTCCATTCTCCCACTTCAGTCCCCCCTCTGGTCGACTTGTCGACCACAAACATATCCTTTTCTTTATCTCCTCTCACTCTCCATATTTTAGTTATCCCTCCCAGATGTCCATAGTGGTTAACATGGTCCTCAAATGACCAATACATGTATTCACATGTTCCTCCAGGAGTGCAGTATACCCATTTCCCTATGTAGCTCCTTGGGTTTCTTGGGTTTTCGAGCTTCACAGATGGTGGGTCCAGGTGGTTGGTGGTGATCTGATTGCGCAACTTCTCTCTCTCTTGTATTATCATGTCTGTGTGTTGGCCGTCATCTGTTGGCATCAAGAGGTGCATACCGGCCATCTCAATCAGTTCGTCTGTGGTGCGTGCCTTCCGGGCTTTCCAAAATCTTATTATGATCAGTGTAGCTCCAGCCAAAATGGTACATCCAACTATAATTTTCAGTCCATCTGACAGCCAAGATGGCATCCATGACCATAATATTGAAAACCAGCTCCCATCCTTTTTTACACCTTTACTTTCATCCATCATTTTGGAATGCATCTGGGCCAATTGTGAAACTGCTTCTGTCAGTATACTGTTGTCAGCATCATTGGCAGGGTTGAATGTACAGCATGATTGTCCTATCTTTGCGCAAACTCCTCCTTCCATTGCTGTGAGGAGGTCCAGTACATATCTGTTCTGAAGTGCCACCATCCTTACTGCGCGCAGTTCCTCTTTTATTGCGTTGAATCCATTCACTGTAGAATTGATGGTCATCATTAGTTCCCATCTAGTTATCTGGAGCCATTTTGCATTTGCGTAAGCCTGTAATCCCGGATGTATTATTGAGGAGAAGAACATTGCTGCTCTGCTAAATAGTCTGTGTTCTGGCGGAATTGAGGTGAGTGCTGTTTCTGATCTACCCCATAGGTAATTTCCTGTCAGAGGTTCTCCTTGTCTTTTCTTTCTATTCAGGACAGTATTATTGCTGTTGGTTTTGTTCTCTGGCCCCTTCTGAGGTTGTACAGATCTCTTCTTCCTCTCGTTCCCTTCATCCATTTTGGGGAAGTTGGCTATATTCACATGTTTCTGGGGTACCACTAGTGATGGTACATTAACGTGCACTATTGTGCATATACCATTCCACAGAGGGGGCAGCGTGTGGTATGCCTTTTCTCCGCAGGCCCAGTAATGGTCCATTATCACTGCTGTTCCTGCTCCCGCCTCAGGTAGCTCCATCACGCTTGCACAATTGGTGTTATATCCTACGTCCACCTCTCCTTTATGTTGGTAGCATACTTTAGGCGCAGTTAGCGGCAGTATTATTATTGGGTCTTCATCCTTCTCTATCCAAGTGAGCATGGGTACGTACTTGATCCAAGTCATCCAACATCTGTGGTTGTGTCCATCAATAGTTGAAACAGTTTCTTTTGTTATCATGTTGCTGCCAACCACTCCTATCTCCCATTTGTTGTCCAAGTACACCTTCCCTGTTATCGTCACCAGTGGCCTCTCCCAACATTCTGTTTTACCAGGAACTTCAGTGGCATACCAATCACATGGTAGGTACTGTAGTGTTACCTTCTTTGTTTCTCCTTTTTCAGGACCACTTGTCATGTATCTGAAGGCTTCAGTATGTAAACTTTTCTTGTGGTAACTTAAATAAGTCTTGAGGAAGTTATTTTCATATGGATATGTATCTCGTGTTTTCCATACCAATTGCACCACTGTCCCTTGAAATCTTCCTTTCGTTTGGAACAGTGCCAGGTATATTATGCATCGTGCTGTTTTGTCATCTATCTCTGTGGCAACAAATGTTCGAGAAGCGCTCATGGCATATGGAATTAATGAGCAAACGTAGCAGCTGTCTTCTGTTGTCTGCTTACCTATGTGGGTCATGTGTTGATACCACATGTTGTTTGAAATGTGCGCTGAATATTGTATGTAGTTGTCAATACCTTTATTATCTGAGTATGTGCTGCGTTTAACTCTATTATCTTTGTGTGGGATTATACTAATACCACCTGACGTAACACCTGTTGCAGCTGGGGACGGGGGTATATTAGGTTTGGGTACAGCAACAATATTCATAGCATAGCTGTACTGCCATACAGAGGCAGCCAAGAACCCGGTGATCATCAAAATCCCTATCAATTTTATTACAAAGGCTAATTTCACCGGCATTTTGCTTTTACCTTGCTGCAGTCCGGCAGCTTATTCTTGCGACGTTAAAGTTGCCCGCCTGAAAATTCTTAATATGCTTGTTATTAAGGTTAGTGGTTGTTATTTAAGCCCTTCCTATCAGATAGTCATTCAGTGCCCAGGCGAAGAGCTGTTCCCACGCCACTCTAAGTGATCTATCTCTTAGGGCAGGCAAGTATGGGTGGAGGTGGGGCATTGAATATTCTATGGCCAAGAGGAATGCTGTGTAGTAGACACGTACCCTTCTTTTGTTCAGGTATGTTGGCCTTCTTACTTCATATACAAATTGGTGTGACAATTCTTCTGGGTAGTTATCATCTGAGGGTACCATCTACTCCTGGGCAGTGAATTTGTTAGTTATCTTACTTTCTTAACAGTACAATAATACGCAGTACCTGCATGTGCGAGAGAAAAGAAAAAGAGAACATACAAGTGTTTACGTGTGTATATGTGCAAAACAATGTCCTTCTGTTCGGTCGTTACTGTAGTGGGTAGGGGGCCACTGGGCAGAGGGTTTGGGGCTTAGCTGGCGGAAGTCTCTTTACTCTTTGATCGTGTGACCATGGGGTGGGTGGGTCCAATAGTTGTCTCTGGGGGATCTGGGGGTGGGGGTTGACAGGGTATGGGGACACTTAAGCCATCAGTAATGGCAGAAGTCTCTTTCTCCGTTGGTGACGCTGTTGTTGTTCTTCCGATGGCCCTGTCGGTGGCGCTGGGGCGGGTCTGGAGTTTGTAGATCTTTACGTCATGTAGGTGATTCCAGGCACGTTTGTCCTGTAGCTTTACTGCTCTCGTTGATATCTCCTCTACCAGATGGGGGCCAGTGAAACGTGGGCTGTTCCACTTCCTGTTGAAATTGCGGAGTAGCACGTGGTCACCTTTAGCAATTTTACACAGTCTTTCCTTTTCCAATTCTTTATCCGCCTCTTCTTGTTGATCACTGTTAGACCCGCCCCGTGTGCGCTCGAGGTGTTGAGACATAAACACTACACTAGTAATCAAAGAAGACACATATTGGTACATTTCATCGCCAAAAACAGTGGCAGTACTATCGTGAATGGTGAATGCTCTTGATGTTGGTGTCAGAGGAAGGCGCATTTGGCGTCCGGTAACCACCTCGTGAGGGGTGAGGTGGTGGTCGGAACCTGGTTTATTCCTTAGCTCAAATAGGGCTAGCGGAAGGCAATACAGCCAACTCTTCTTTGTTGTTTGCTGTATTTTTGCAATTGCCTCTTTTAATAGGCTGTTCAGGCGTTCGCATATACCGTTGGCCTGTGGGTGGTATGCACATGCAAATTTGTGCTTGATGCTCAATAAGGACGTGATGTGCTGGAACATTTTGTTTGCGAAATGTGGGCCATTATCTGACCGCAGTACCTTGCACACCCCCCACCTGGGGAAGACCTCCCTCACTAGGAATTTAGCTGCTCTGAATGCATCTGGGTGTGAACATGGCCCTGCTTCAATCCACCTCGAAAATGGGCATACTACTACAATCATATACCTCTTTCCTTGACATACGTTGATCATATCAACATAGTCAATATGGAGATGTCGGAAGGGTCCCTCTGGCCGGGGTATAGTACCTTTTATCACCTTCAGAGTGTGACCGGCCGTAAACTGTTGACATGTGAGACAGTTACTTATAAAATTTGACACATGAGAATTTAATTCGGGGCAAAACCAGTCTTCCCTAATTCGTGCTGCAATTATTTCCTTGCCTGTATGGGCTGGGTGGTGTAGTTGGCTCAGGGCGGTATTCAATAGTGCCAGTGGTATTACAATTTTTCCAGTGTTACCCTGGCGCCATAGTGCGTCAATTGGTGACATTGTGCATCCTCTTTTTACCCATAGTTCTTTTTCTGCCATTGGTGCAGCTGCTTGTAGCTCCATTATCTGTGTGGCTGGGAGATGGGTGTACCCTTCCCTTATCAACATCTCCTTAGCCATTCCCCTCCCTCTCCCTCTGTCTGACTCTGGGGGGTTCCATATCTCACCAAAGTATGCAGCATACTTCGCATGTGCGTCTGCCGCTGCATTCCCTCTTGAGACATGGTCTTCTCCATTGGTGTGTGCGGTACACTTGACCAAGGCTAATTCCTGGGGGTTGTTTATTACTTCAATTAGTTCTGCCAATAAAAGAGCATGTTGCACTGGAGTGCCGTCAGCTCTTCTAAACCCTCTTCTTCTCCATTTTGACAGCCCTGAGTGGACAGTGGACGTGACATATGCGCTGTCAGAATATATAGTCACTCGTTTATTAAAGCTTTCCTTCAATGCCAAGATCAGAGCAATTAGCTCTGCCGCTTGAGCAGAGTAATGCTGTGGTAATTGCACACATTTCATTGCCACACACACCGGTACCTCCATCATTTTCACCACTGCTGCCCCAGTCCTCCTTATCCCATCTTTTTGGTCAATTGTTGATGACCCATCAATGAACAGGAGCTCACCTCCCTCTAGTGCGTTTTCTTCAACTTTTCTAGCACATGAGTACATTTCAGTGGTTTGCATACAATCGTGTGCATAATCTCCTTCCTCAATTATTTCTGCTAAAAACCTTGCAGGGTTGACCGTGCTACATCTAACAATTGATAGTTCAGCTCTAGATAAGATGATCACATAACCTGATGCCCTCTACGTGGTTATGGTGGACTTGGGTTTATTCAATATTGCAAATAGTGCATGTTCCACAAATAGTGTGGTTGGGCACCCCATGGTGATTGCTGACGCTTTTTCTACCGCAAAAGCAGCTGCGGCGAGACCTTGTTCACAAGGGAAATGGCCCAACATCACAGGATCTAAGTGGCCGCTGTAAAACGCTACTGGTTTGTAGCCCATGCTGGTTTTTTGAGCCAGCACTGATTTCATTACTGCTGAGTCGCAATGTGAAAATATGAAAAATTGTCGCTCATAATCTGGGGTGGCCAGTACTGGAGCAGTTGATATCGCATCTTTCAGTTCATCAAAAGCCTCTTTCATTTCCATTGTCCACCCCAACTGTTTCTCCCCTTTGTTAGCTTATTTTAACCCCTCAAGCAGGGGTCCTATGTATGAGCTGTAATCAAATACCCATGCTCTACAGTAGTTGCACAGACCTAGGAACTGCTGCAGTTCCCTCACTGTTTGTGGCAATGGCGTTTTTGAAATTGCCTGTGCGCTTTGTGGTGCAATTTTTCTTCCATGTTGGGATATGAGCTGACCAATGTAAAGTACCTGTTCCTGACAGTACTGTAATTTTTCTATGTCTACCTTGTAACCTTTTTCAGCCAATATTGTCAGCATCTTTAATGAGTCCTCTCTGCATCTTTTTTCGTTTGTGCTGCAAATTATTATGTCGTCTACATACTGCAACACTGTGCTTTCTACTTCAATGTTACCCAAATCCATCTGTATTACTCTATTGAATATCAAGGGTGACTCGCAGTATCCTTGTGGCAATCTAGTGTGTTTCCACTTTGTGTTTCTGTACGTGAAGCTTGTCAAATCTTGTGAGTCTGGGTGCAATGGTATTGAGAAAAAAGCATTTTTAAGGTTGATCACTGTAAATCGTGATGCTTCTGCTGGAATGCCACACAATATTGTGGCCGGGTTTGCTACTATGGGGTACTCTGCTTCCACTATGTTGTTCAAGGGCCTGAGGTTCTGTATGAAGCGCCAAGGCCCCCCCTTTAGCCTTGCGGACTGGGTATCCAGCTGTGTTACATGGTGATTCTGATGGTATCAGTATGCCATTATTTATGAGGGCCGTTATGGTTTCATATATGCCCTCATCTGCCTCTTTTGATAGTGGGTACTGTTTTACCCTCGGGAGTATTGCACCTTTTTTCAATTTTATCCTTACACCTCCTATACTTTTTATACAACCCACGTCATAGGGGCTAGTAGTCCATAGTGACGTCGGTACCCTTGCCATATCCTCCTCAAAGAAGGGGACTGGGGTGGATGCAGGTGCCTCAAGTGCCATTGCAATTTTTTGTGCCACTTGTTTATACGCCACTCTTAGCCATATCTCCACACTCATCATAAACACCATTTCACCTTCCTCCTTTTCTTCTGAAAAGAGCTCCTCGTCTGACACCTGGGTGAGCCTACATCCCTCTGCTAGTGCTATTACTGCTCTCCATGCTCTTCCTTCGCTGTCTTGGGCATGCACTGCAATGTAATCAGCTGTTGCTATAATGCTCTCTATGTCCACTGAAATCACCTTTCCTTCTGGTTCATTGGCTGGTGTTTCTGGTCTGAACAAATAGGCTGCTGGCCTCCTCCAGATCTTTCCTTCTATCCCTGGCATCCAAGCAAATGCCATGTCTGTCCCGTACTGGAATAGTTCACCATCAATTGGCTCAGCGCTAATCGCTGTCTGTCCGCAGTATACTTGCATGATTTGTCGTGCTGTGAGCATGTTGATCCCTGGAGTAGAGCAAATTATGCCGTTTTCCGTAAAGGAAATCGTCATATTCAACCTGTTCATGATGTCTCTCCCCAGTATATTTACTGGTGAGGCCCTAGAATATAAAAGTGGCACTGACATGTCATAATCCGCTATTGATAAGGGAACGTTATCAGTAAAGGGAACCAACCCCCTAGCCCCAGAGAATCCTTGGGTGTTCATGGCTTCGCCCGACATCCTAAACTTACCTTCCCTTATGCAAGACCGGGTCGCCCCGGTATCAACAAGGAATGATAACTTTTTGTCACCTATCGTCACCTCTATGCGTGGTTCCTCCGCACTATTAGGGGTTACTGACAGGATGGGACACACCAAGGCCATCTGTGGGCTGTCCTATTGAGGGTACAACGATTGACCGTTTCCTGTGTAAGGGTTGTGTCCTAGTACTGTCACCCTACCCAGTTGCGTCTGTTGTGCTTGGGGTTGTTGTATTGTCGCTACCTGTTGTTGTGGCAGTGATAATGCCTGTGGCTGTTGTTGTGTTACTAGTTGTTGCTGGTCATTTCCCGGTTGCAACGTCTGCTGTTGTTGTATCCCCTGCTGTTCCTGTGTGGGCCTTAGTTGTCCCTGCTCGCTCCATGATGATGTTCCTGGTCTTACTCTACAAGTGCGTGACATGTGTCCTACCAATCCATAAATCCAACACACTGGTGGTTCCCTACTCTGCCATGGAAAGCTTCCTGTGTTGTCCTGGTATACTGGTTGACCGGTGGGGTAGTAATTTCTAAGTCCTCCCACCTGTTGTTGTGTGTCGTATCCGTATCCTCTCCCTCTCATTATTCCTCCCCTTCCCCTATTGTAATTATAATACCCAGCTCCTGGCATTGAGTATCCTCCTCCCAAGTTGGTCGTGTATGGTTGGAGTGGCGTCATCTGTTGTGTTATAGTCTGGGAGGGTTGTATTTGGGAGGGGTCTTGTGCAGCCACTACTTGTGTGGGGCTTTGGGTCATTGTTGCAGGTGTAGTTATTAGTGCCCCTTGCATTGTGTATTTAGTAAGTTTTTTCTGTACAAGTTTAGCCTCTTCCGCTTTCCTGTCCTCTTCCTTTTGTTTCATTTTACCTTGCCATGTCCTACAATGATGTACTATTGTCAGTTGTATTTCTGGCCATGCTTTTGCTTCCATTCCCACCACTTTCTTCAGTTGTTTCTGAACTCCTTCTGGGAGCCCTTGTACCAGTATATGATAGAATATTGCTGGTGTTTTGTCCCATTGTTCTCTAGTTTCCATGCGCCACTTCTCTTGATTTTCCTGGATATAATCAACAGGATCTTCGTTCTCACGCATCTTGCGTGAGGTAATTGCTCCTATGTCTGATGTGTCTGGGTACTGTACCCTTAGTGCCTACCATAGTGCATGTCTGCAGTTTGCGAATGGTGCCCCATCGTGTGATGTGTTGGTTATTGTTACCCCAGTGAATCCCGCTCTTTTCCAAATGTCATCCGCTGCATCCCCTAATATGAATATTAGAAGGCCCTTTACATCCCCCACTGCCAGTTTCTGTCCTGCGGTGTGTTTTTCCATTTCATATATCCATTTACCTGCACCTCCACTTAATGATGGGAGCCTGCACTTTATATTTTCTTTGTCTACATGCTTCCAAGGGACATATTGTGGTCTCACCCCTCCCCTCTCCAGAAGTGGCATTAAGTTGTGTCTCATTATCTCCCTTGGGTTCCATAAAATTGAGTCCCCACACCCCTCCTCTTCCTCCCTCTCTCTTATATCATCTATTCCGTCCGTAGTTCCCCTGCTCGTAACTCTTTCTTCTCCATCTTTTCCCCTTTTTTCATCATCTCCTGTATTTAATGTGGGCGTGTGTATTCGTCCTTCCTGCCTACGTCTAGGGAGGTCTCTAAGCCTACCTACATAAGGTGTCATTTCGTTTGTGAAAGGCGCCAGTTTAGTTGTACGTAGTGAGCGTGGGGTGGTTGACTGAGGGTAGGATGGTGAGGGTGTGGCTTCATGTATCTGTCTTTTCACTATTCCTCGCTCTTCCTCCTCACTTTTCTCCAGTTCATCCTTTCTCATACATATCCATGGTGAGTCTGTATTGGTCCGAGTGGTGTATAGTTTATCTAGGCTTTCCCTGTCACTGTTTCTTCCTTCCTTCTCCATTCCTTCTGCCTCCTCACTACAAAAGTCATCTGTATGTGGCTGCCCCCACTCTGTCTTTCTCCCCTTGATCGTTACTGTTTTTAGGTCTATTAGGTCTGTGTCTCCTCTTTCTCCTTTAACACCCGCTCCCCTTTGTGCTGATGTTGTTGCTACTTCTGTATCTCTATAAACATACCCCCTTTCTTCAATCTTTCCTCTCCTATCTTCTCTTTCCCCTTCATTTCTCTCCTCCATCTCTCTGCCAATTTCCTCCCTTTTCCTTTTTAATTCCTCCATTACTTCACTACTCATCTTTCCCAATATCCTTTCATCCTCTTCCTTCCTTTTCCTTCTCACCCTCTCTCTTTCTAATATACTCTCTATCACCCTCCCTTCTTCGTATTTCCTGGTCGTTTCTGATAGTAATCTCTTCTTCCACATTGCCATTTCTTTTTCTTTCTCTTCTTCTTCCTTTTTCCTCTCTCGTAGCACTGCTCTTGATACCCTTTCTGCTGCTGCTTTTACCCTTTCAGCTTCTCTCCTTTTCTCCTCATTTCGTTCCCTTATTCTTTCCAACTCGTTCTTACCTTCTTTCCTTTCCCTCGCTCTCTCTCTTTCCTCCCTCTCGAGCTGTTTTATTAGTTTGCTCGTCCCTTAGCTCTGCTAGCCGTTCCTCCAAAATCTATTCCTTTCGTCTTATCAGCTCTTCTCCCCTTATTTCACTCTCCCTGGTATTATCCTCGTCCATCTTCCTCACTACCTCCCTCTCTTCTCCTGTTAGTGTACCTCGTAATTTTAATAGTATCTGTGCAGCTACCCACTCGTCATGTCCTATTTCCTCAGTTTGCTCTTCTCCAGTCCTCCCCTCCCCCTCTGGCATCTTCCTATAGGATGATCCCGTCGTACTAGTCCGCTCCCCTCCCTTGTGGACACCTGTCACTGCATATGGTGGCGGGCTGTATGTCGGGTTCGAGTACCCCTCAGCCGCCCTTAATTGTTCTCTTCCTATTTCACCTAGTTCTCTTAAAGGGTACAACCCCCCTCCCTCTGTTTTCACTACCTTAGCTAGGGTTATATCGTCGCTCTGTTCCTTTTTTAGTTCATTTTCTTTTGGGTTGTTATTCTTTTCTCCTCCCTCTTGTCCGTTCCCCGTGTTCTTTGGGCCTTCACTCTCCTTCTCCCCATTCTCTCCTTCCTCCTTAATCTCTTTTTCTACTGGTGTTTCCCCCACAGTGAACATTCCATTTGGTCCTGGTCGGGACCCCTGGAACATCCGCCATAAGTTAAACATCTCCACATGGTTTGTCAATTTCTTCCCCTTGTATGTATTATGCAGATGGTTTAATAGTGAATGTTGGGTATATGGATCGAAGCTACCATTAGGCGGCCATGGTGTTGTCATTTTGTTGTCCGTCCCCTGTGTCCATTCAATGCTATATTTGATCAATTTCTCCCGATGGGGTGACAGTGTTTTGCATATGTGCTGTAGTGGGGTAGTGAGGGTGTTCCCCCACCCTCCCGATCCTGCTCCGTGTGACATAACAGCGCTCCACTTGCTATCCTTCCCCTGTTTGGTAGCTGTTATTTTACTAACACCTACAATACACAACCTTTTACCTTTACCTGGCCCCGTGAGTTTGGGGACTTGCGATAGTCCGCTAAGGAAAATTATTAAAATATATTATTTACATTTGCATATTCTTTTCTTTCTTGTCTTCCCTTACAGAACACCCTTACGGCCCCCTGCGGCCGAGGCACACGTAGCCCCCTACGGCTGCGTACCCCTGGTGACATTCTTATACAGTCGTCCTATTTTCATTTGCTCCTCATCCCTCTTCTATACTTGCCGTGGCCGGTGTTCTCCGTGCGCAGCCACGCCCCCCCCCTTTCGCCTTTTCCCCGATCTACTTGTTACCGTTTATCTCCGTTTCCACTCCCTTACCACAACTCTCTTCCCCACCACCCTCCGAAAGAGAGATGTCTTGTGCTCGGGATATCCTATGAAAGCCCTACTGGTGACATCACTGATCTCTTCAAACTATTAGTCAGTTCTTAATACACTTACACTCTACCCCCGTTAACCCCACAGCTGTCTTCCTGTCACGCCTGGAACAAGGTAATCAACAATATATAATCAGACTGCGCACGCTGCGTCGCCTCGCGTGTGATACGCCCCTCGACAGGAGGGCTTAACCAGCCAATTATCTTCCGTATTGGGCAACTAACTAGCTACCGCCTACAGGGAAACGTCATCTACCTATCGAGTTTCTTGCTCGAACAATAGGGATCCTCATCTACTCATTGATCAATAATCACCAAATCGTAGGAAACCGCACACACCCACACCCGTACACGTAGTCGCGACCTAGGCCAATCAGTGTCTACGAGCGGCCGCACGTGATGTTTTCGTGCTCCGCCCCCCTCTTTCGCGTAGCGTAGCCGACTGCTCTCGCGCTCGTTCGGCTACCATTCATTTCATAGTCAACACTAAATTGTCAAACCTTCGCCGCGCACCTGTGCAACACCTCCCTCCTCCCTTATTTTAATTCCTCCCCCCTCCCTCACAATTTCACATTGCTTGTTGGGTGTGGCATACTCACCAAGTTCTCTTGATGCGGGGCCGCTCGACTGCGTGCACCCCTCCAAGTGGCTCGCCACCTCCCCTCGTCTGGACCATGTCTGGACACTCGCCAACCGCGGGCGGGATACTTCTCAACCGGCTCCCGAAGGCCAATATCCGGATTGCGCTGTCCGGTCTTCTCGCAGTTCCGCGATGGTCCTGTAGTCCTCAGAAGGGGGCAGCGGCAGAGGGGGACGCGCCGCCGGGCCTCCTCGAGTCGGGCGCACTCGGAAAAATAAAATAAAAGCAGACCTTAAACAGATATCAGCAATGCCTCCCACTTGTCGGGGGGGAATTCTGCCGGGGTCGGCCGGGCCGTCCGCGGACCTCCGGGCAGGGAGGCCCCAACTCCTCCCGCGTATCACAAAAATGAGTATGAGGCGCACGCAAGAAGGAAGGTGGTTCTGCTGTTTATTATACAAACGGCAGGGATGGGTCGAGGATCGTACACGTCCGTCCTGACACACAAACAATCGTGGGGCTCGCAGGTCCTTTTTACCTTGGTATGACGCGCTACTTGCGTCACCTCGAAAAGTTAGCAAAAACCTATCTCCACTCTGGATTGGTTACTTGAGTGGTAGGGTTAGTATAGCATACATATAGAGAAGGGTATTAGTGGCTGAGGGTCAGTCAGGTGGTATACCTGGGTTGTCCCTGCAACTAGATACATGAGAATTGTTACATGAAGACCCCTGAGGATTGGTCAATGTTAATGGCGTCAGTGATAAGAGCCCCATGTTCTGATTGGTGCGCTCGCGAGCCTCCCAGCCTGGGACCATCGCCGTTCCCAGCTCGCGGTGCACCTGTCATTTGCAACAATGTTTCACTATGGGTACGTGCAGACAATGCGAGGACTTATTCATAGGCTGGAAGGCCGACTACTCCCACTGTCGCAGATGTCCATTGAGTCTTTTATTTGTATCTGCCTGTGTCTTGTAACGAGGGATCCAGGAGCCCCCGTTCTCTTAGCCTTGGCATCCTTTCAGGTTTGGCTTGGTCACGTGACCGTGTTTGAGGCCGAAATCTGCACGATTAATATTGTTTTTTCCACAGTGTGCCTTGTTTAATTTGCAGGTGCGACCTTGACGTTGGTGTGCGGCGTGCGAGATTGCAACATTGTGGCTTGGCTGTCTGCCTTTCGTCGAGCTCAGTCTGCAGTATCAGCAACCGGACTCTTGTTCATTTTAATGTTCATGGAAGCTCTTGCTTGCGGCCTACTTGAATCAGGTACATAAATGGAGCCGTTGGGTGCACAGGTGCTTTAGGTTATAGGGTGTTTATGTGAAGCGTGAGCAAGCCATTTAGATAAGTTCATCGTGCGTCTTGTGTTTCTGCATCTTAAAAGCCTATGTGAAAAATAATAAAGATGCACGTCCGTGGATGTGTTCGTCACCTACGTCATAGCGTTGAGTATATTCTTCGTGTAGGTTGGTGTAGGAGTGTCCAGTGTGCATGGTCGTACAGGTGTGACCGTTGGCTAGGTCGTCATGGCATCTCTAACGATGTGTTGGTTTAGTCGAGTTGATCCATGTTGCAGGTGTCGGCCTGGGTAGGGCGAGCTGCTGGGCAGGTAGGGCAGGTAGGTGGGCACATCCGTAGGTTCCTGTACCAAGGTATTTGGTCGTCTGGTAGATGGGCAAACTCATCTCGTGGCGGGTGCCTAGGCCGTGATCCTCTAGGCCAAGCGCGAGAGGGGATTGGTGGGAGCCTATTGTTCCATTCTCCCACTTCACTTGTGTACTCTCTCTTCAAGAAGAAGCCTTCATGTTGCAGAACAGAAAGCACATCACATCATGACATGGCATCTAGAACACCACCAACATCACTGTACACAGATGAGCCCAACCTGTATGTCCCATACACAATTAAAGTAAAAATGTCTGGCAGCAATTGAATATGTGAACTTGCACATAATTCCGTAAAACTGTGTGATGAGGGCTGGCACGACCAACCTGTTGACACTTATAATATGCAGTCCCATATGCCATGGCACAATGCACAGTCATAGGAAGAAGTAAAGAAATCTGATGTGCATCCCACCCATATCATCAGACAAGAAAAATACCTTAACCATTACTCAATCCATCTGCCTGAGGCTGCATGCAGCTGTCAGGGAACCTAAAAGACTCACCCAGGGTCAATGTCCTGGCTGCTCATGATCTGTGACCCCAAAACCGCCACTTGACTCTGTGCTTTGTGGCGATCCTGCAAAGGGCAACCCAACAAAGGGTAAATAGCTAAGGGCCAAACTCCAGCCTTTCCTCCAGCCCCTTTGCCTATGAGTGTTAAGGATTTCAATCCAGCGATACACTCTGCTCTCGACCTAGTGTACAGCGCAATGGAAAGACATATTTGATATATAGATTCAATTATTTGAAAGATGTACCACTCATATCACACCCCTTACTTAAAAATACCCCGGGTCACGCTGGACCAGAAATCAGGCTGGTTTGTGAAAGGTATTATTTATTTACTTATTTAAGATCAACATCACAATATAGATTTTAATAGACATAACAATCACCAATGGGGTGACAGAACACTGAATAATATCTATAATACACTAATAATAAGTAATGAGCAAAACAAATGCAGCACAGAAATAATACTCTTGAATTGGTTCAGATCAGATAGCACTATGGTTAGAGGTTCCCTCTGTAACACCCCTCAACCCACCAATAGGCAAATTTAAGCACATTTAAATACATGTGAGGAGATAGCAGGTATTCAGGAATAGTACAGAACAAACAGTGTCTCACTTCCCCCTTCCTCCCTTACACAGAAAGAGAAAAACACAGTGGGCTTTTCAACTGTCAGTATGACTTTTAAAGTGGCTTGCAAGAATTCTAAATGTGTGGAAAAATGCTTAAATGATTCTAAATTCCTACGGGAGCCGCTTTGAACAGTTGCCCACAAGCATAAACAATGATTTAGTCAGCAGAAAACATTTGCAATCTTAAAATCCAAGTCGGAAACAAATGGAAGCTATTTCACACCTGTAAACATTTCTCAAAATGAACATTTGTGGCCAACTTTTCCGTGCGCGATATTCGGGTTCTTTGGATAGCTATGGATGTTAGGTACAAGTAGGAGTTGAAATTTCGCTTCTATCCCAAAAACTGAGGGACTTATAGAGGTTGTAGTAAAAGTCGTTTTTGAAAGATAGGCGCGAGAATGGAAAGAGGCTTCAGTTTTAAAATCAGAAAAATATTGACTATGGACTAGAGCATCCAAGCTAAGCCACCAGGACAGCACAACATAAGAGTCAGGAGTGATTCGCGACTCAATCCTGGTTCCTCGCTGTCCACCCTGGAGCGCTAGACTCGTCACTCGAATGAAATTAATAGATCAAAGTTGACAAAATGACTAGGCAAAGGATGCTTTTACAGATAGACAGAATGAGATTTCACTACGGATTTAAACAATATTACTGATTATGGAAGTAAGGATAGTTCAGAGGTTAGGAGGGTACATGATAATGCACGGGAATCAACAGTTTCTAGATTCCTGTTAATACTCACAAAACAAAATGGATTCTGGACCGTCAGGATTCTGGACCGTCAGGATTCTGGACCATTGAATCAGATCTATCAGGGACTGACAGCTGGGCACATCAAACTGGACAGGGTCAGCAAGGCACTCTGGTCACAGCACGGCACAGCACTGCACGGGATATGCCCTTCTTGGTTCTGAGGATATTTCAATTCAGCAGGCAAGCATTGAAAGCATGCCCCGCTGTATTATGATGCTTCCCCTAGGCTTTTGGGGTTCTGTTCTAGAATTTGAGGCCTAGCTGAAAATGGTTCAGCTATGCAATAGGCCTTTGCTTTGCCAAGTTTCTGGAGTCTGGAACAAGGACGATGTAGATTTCAGCAGCAGGGTGCTCCGCCAACATCAGGAAAGTGAGTGGATCTGTGTAGTATAAATGTGGGACATTTATAATATATAAAATAGAGGGGTTTATTGATATGTTTACATACTTATTCAGGTATACATAAGGGGGATATGAAAGTAGTATCTGAAGAAGGATGCTTCAGTCTCTCCAACTGCCAGCTTCAGTGTCCATGCCACCATTCTACATTCCTCTTTTAGAATCCTTGTAGCTTCCACACCAAGTACAGCACATATTACCATGCTACACATCCTCTTCCTTCTGGACACTTCTTCAATCTCCATAGTACTTTAAGTATTTCAGTCTTTGATACTTTCTTCCAAACCTTGATACTGGAGTTTGTATCCCAGTTGGTATATGTATTGAATTTACTTGTAAGGAAGATTTTTGACTCACTATAGTTTCATCAACATTACTCTTGTCCACACTCTCACCATTAGTCTTTCCATTCATTACGATAATTCTCCCATTGTTCCATACTCTCCCGTCACTTGTTCTTACAGCATGTTTAAAAACCTCAATTACTTGGATAGGGTTTGGCCACTTAATGCCTTTCACTCTCAAAGCTTCTGGTAGTTTGATTCTCACAAAACATCCTACATCCAGGTTCTTGTTAAACCTAAATCTCCTCGTGTCATGCCATGCTTTGCTACTATTTTGTCTCTGTCTAATCATATCTGCTGCATCACTGGTAATTACGCCCATATTTAGCACATCAGTCATCCATCCTGGACACGATTTAGTGGTAGCTTTCCTACCCCTACTCAATTCAAATGGTGATACACCAGTCGTGCTGTGTGGGGTAAACCTGTGTGCTATAACCATCATTCTGACTGCTTCTTTCCAATTCATTCCATTAGCCCACGCCCATCTAATGGCATCTTTGAGTATTCTATTGTATCTTTCCACTACACCATTAGTCTGTGGGTGATAAATCGCACTGGTAACATGCTTAATAGATATTTCTCTCAAATACTCTTCCATTTCTCTGGAAACAAATTGGGGCCCATTGTCTGATAACATAACTTCTGGATAACCTTTACGACCACATATCCCTTACATGAAATGTATAATATTCTTAGTCGTGACACACAGCATTATTTTTACTTCTGCCCATCTAGTCAGTATGTCAATCACTATGTTTGATATCCCTCACTCCACACTGGACCCATAATGTCAATACCTAATTTCATCCAGGGTCTACTTGGTATATCAGTCATAACCATAGGATACTCATTACTCACACAATTCTTGTCTGACTTATTATACAGTCTCTAACACTCCTTTTGATGTGTGCATCACATCCTGGCCACCAATATGTGTTCCTTATTCTATTCTTCGTTTTAGAAATGCCTTGATGCCCTTCATGTCCCAGTTCAATTATTTTCTTTCTGACATCTTTTGGTGGAATCAGTCTGTCTCCTCTAAGTAGGTATCCATCTTGTATGCTTAACTCATCTCTGACACTCCATAATCCTTGTACTTATGCCGCTTTCATTTTACTAATGGTAACATGTTTGCTGTTGATATTTTCCAACATAAACTTCATTTTAGTGTCTTTGTTCATCCCTTCCAACTATTCATCTTTGGAAATAGCTGTATCTGGAAGTGTACATACAATTTCTTGTTGACTTTCCTCACTTCCACACTCTTCCTGAACATTAGTTAGCCTAGATAAGCAGTCTGCAGCATAATTCCTTACACCAGGAATGTATTTTACTACTACATTACATTCCTGCATTCTGTGGACCCATCTCCTTATTCTCGCTGATACCTTATCTAATCCTTTACTCATGAACAATTCTACAAAGGGTTTTTGGTCAGTGTGTATCTCGAACTGTGTTCCCCACACAAAACTCCTGAATTTTTTACTGCCCATACAATAGCTAAGGCTTCTTTTTCAATAGTCGCATATGTTTTTTTCTGCTCCCTTTAGTAATCGTGAAGCAAATGCAATTATTTTCTCTTCTCCATCATGCACTTGCGCTAACACTGCTCCCAGACCCACGTTACTGGCATCCATTGTAATCATTGTACGTTGTCCTCGTACATAATTTTTCAGGGCTGGTGCAGTTGTCAAAGCATTCTTTATGTAGTTGAATTCTTTCCCACAATTTTCACTCCATTCATATTTCACATTCATTTTGGTGAGATCTCTTAGTACAGCTGCATGGTCAGCACATTTTCTTATATATTTTGAATAGTATTCGGCCATTCCTAAAAATGTTCTCAGTTGTTCTTTATTGCTGGGGGTTGCCATTTTATCAATTGTTGACATTAAATCTGGTTTTGGTGCAATTCCCTTCTTCTGATATTACATGATCCAGATATTCAATCTCTTTCCTATGAATTTTCGACTTTTCCTTATTTAATGTCATGCCCATTTTGTGCAATTTCCTCAATGCCTTTTCCAGTCTACTATCATGTTCTGATTGATCATTGGCGTACATAAGAATGTCATCCTGAAAGAAGACTATACCTTCATCACCATCAAATATGCGGTGCATGGTCTTCTGAAACAGAGAGGCTGCTGATATAAGACCAAACAGCCTTCTCCAATATTGATATAAACCTTCTGGCATTATGAATGCAGTTAGATGTCTTGAGCCTTTATGAAACTGAATTGAATGGTATGTAGAAGTGAGATATAGGGTCGAAAACACTCTGGCTCACCCCATAGTTGATAATAGTTCTTGAATATTAGGTAGTGGGTGTCTTTCTGGAATTATGCATTTATTCAATTCTCTAAGATCAATGCACACTCTGAATTTTCCTGAGCTCTTCCTTACTACCACTAATGGTGACACCCAGTTTGCAGCATCAATTCTTTTAATTATCCCTTGCTCCTCTAGTTTCTTCAGTTCCTTCTTTACATCTTCTCTCATGGCTAAAGGGACATTCCTCAGCTTCTGTGCAACTGGTTTACAATTTTCTTTGAGTTGTATTCTGTGTATGATATCTTTTACACATCCTATTCCATCCTTGAATACCTCCTTCTTTATTGTCTCCGCAGTCATTTCATTTGATTCAACCAAATAAATGGATTCTTCCGCTCTTGCATCCAATCGAGCCTTAAGCCATGCTTGGTGTGTCCAGCTCAGTAAAGGCAATGCCCCCTTTTTTGATACATACACTTTCCCAGTGGTGGTTCAGTCCTTGAAAGCCAGCGTTGCTTCAAACTAACCAATTATGTCTATTTTCACACCACCATATGCACTGGGGTTAATATCCGATTCATTTAACCATTTCGGACTAATCTTTTTCCATATTGATTCCGGCAATAATGTGTATTTTGCTCCCGAATCTGTCATCATTATGATGGTTTTAGGACTTTCCAGTTCTGTTTTATTTACGCCATCACTGATGACAAAAACACACTCTTCTTCTTCATATTCTTCTGCACTACCAATCCAATTCATGTTTCCTTTATCAATTCTACAGCATTTGGCCAGATGACCTCTTCCATTGCAGTTCTTGCAGATTATATGGATGACTGGACATTCAGGGCTGTTCGCCCAGTGCATGGGACTATGACATCTAAAACAATTTCTGATTCTTCCTCTGCCTCTTTGACTCATTTGAGGATGACTATTTATGAAACGTCCTCGGTTGTATCCTCCATATCCACGTCCAAACCCTCGACTTCTCATTTCACCATTGTACTTGTATGCACTTTGCATCTTAGGTTCTTCTTTCCTCTTCATCACTGAACTTTGACTGCTTCCATTATCAGCTGTCGTCGTCTGAATTGCATTGATAGCAGTTTATGGTTTCAAAGTAGAACTTTTCAGTCTATCTTCTAAAGTCTTTACACAGTTTTCCATGTGTTCAACTTCCTTAGCAATGCATAGTACTACATCCAAATCAGGGTCATCTCCAGCCCATAGTCTTTCTCTAATCTTGGCGCTATTACACTCTAGCATGAATTGATCTCTGAGTCTCTCATCTAATTGTGGTCCGAATTTGCAGTTCTTTGCAAGTTTCCTTAAAGCAGTTATATATTGTTCCACACTTTCCCCAGTTTCTTGTGATCTCTTACCAAACTTATATCTTTCCAGTATTGTGATTAACTTTTTTTCATAATGTTTATTTAATTTGGCAATGCATTTCTCATATTCATTCATATCCCCTTCATCTGGTAAATTCGGTAAGTCTTCATACTATTGATCACCTACCCCTCTGTTGTCAATGATTACTACTGCCACTTCCTATATTAACATGAGGAGTCACACGCTTTTCCTTATGATTCCCCTTTTTTTCCGTTATAATGATGAAATAGCACAATTCCTTAAATGTATATATATATATTTTTTTAAGTACTGGGATGAGTAGGAGCAAATGAGTTGCTCTTTATCATCATCTTTGCTCGTTTGTGGAGTGCCGCTTTATCAGTAAAATGCGTGCGCACATTGATATTGTTTACTTTCACTGTACACTTTTATTCATATTCGGCCGCTCAACAGCGCCGATTCACTGGCCGACGCAATTACAGTGGCCTTTGTTGCTTGTTGCCACAGTAACATACACAATGTGGCTGCATGCAAACGACTTGCTTCATCACGTTGCAGGTCCTTTTTTTTGTTAAGGGTCTCCTTTGACTTCAATACTTCAATGGAAGCGCGCGATCCACTCGCGGCAGTATTTTCATTTAATGCGGTCACGCGGATTAACAACGGCAAGTGTGTGTGATTACTTGAGATATTACATTAATGGAGATGGTATAATATTACTTAAGACTCCTGTTTGCAGTCACAATTAAACAGCTCTTCCTTACTGGTTATACATAATGAACGGGTTTTCTGCCGCTCACCTGCTTTTCTTTAGTTTCTTCCACACACGCTCCGCTCTTCAGCTGATTACCCAGTTGAACTGTCCGCAGTTACACTTCCTCATCGCCAAGTGTAGTATAAATGAGGGACATTTATATTATATAAAGTAAAGAGGTTTATTGATATATTCAGCTACTTATTTAGATATACATAAAGGGAGTATTTGAAGGAGGATGCTTCAGTCTCTCCAACCGCCAGCTTCAGTGTCCATCCCACCATTCTACATTCCTCTTCTAGAATGCTTTTAGCTTCCACACCAAGTGCAGCACATAGTACCATGCTAAAATCTGTCTGTTCCTATGCTATAAAAATGGCATCACAAAGGGGTGTACGGGCCGGCTTAGCTAAGCTTGCCCCTTTGAGCTGGGATAGGGTCAACACTTCATCTCCGCCTTGCATTTGCGGTGATTGGATCAAGGCCGGCTGATGTCACATTTTATGATTTGCTTTACAGTCCTCAGGGACCTCCCTTTAGCCACTGGTCTCAAGATCGGATTTTACACTAAACCCACTGGCAGGGGTGGTGGTATAGGACTTTTCACATTTTCCAAACTTCTTATATCTCCTATATCGCGCAATTTCTCTCTTTTTAAATCTCCACAATCACTGCTGCCTATTACATTCATGTTATATCTCTCTATTGGTCACCTAGTCCTGCTGGTGTAAATGTATTGACCACCTCTTCCACCTAATTGACACCTTTCCTACCCATCATCACCTCATTGTCACTCTCCAAACTTCCAATCCTCTCTGTCCATCTCCCACTTCCGTCACCAGCCCAAGTTTCCTTGCTTCAAATTCCCTATCTTGCTCATTAACTGTAGCGCTGCTCTTAATGCTCCCTTCTTCTTTCACTTCCCTCTTCCTATATTCACCCTTACAGCCTCCCCTTCATGGCCTTTGATTATAGCTTTCATCTACATCATTAAAACAACAATGTGGAAAAGCATTTGCACTTGGCAAAGATCCAGGCACTCCACAGATTTCACACTCTTCCTGACTGTTCTTAAAACCTACTCGACTGACAAACGTGATTTCTACCTCTCTTTTTGTCTCAATCCTCTTAAACTAGGCATTTTCAAAATGTTCTCAACTCAATTCTCTCACATCCTAAACCATTCCTCCATCTCCTCTACTCTTTGGGTTAATGATCTTGCTCTCTACTTTGCTTCCAAAATGTTCAGCATTCAAAATACCCTAGAAAATTACATTCTATACCCCTGACCTGCTCACTTGTATCCACCATCTCTACCCTACACTACTGTGACAATGTCTTCCTTTGACCACACTAACCCAGATGAGATTCCTCCTTTAGGCTAATCCTTCATGTGCCCCAACAGACCCTCTATTCCCACCCATGGTGAAGCTCATAGCTCCCAGTATTGTTCCATATTTTACTTCCCTCTTCAACTCCACTCTTGAAAGTGTCACGTTTCCATCATCCTACCAGTGGGTTACTGTCATCCCTATCCTATAGAAACCTGGCCTAGATCCTAACTTTCCTGCCAAATTTCATTCTGTCTCTCTTCTACGTCACTATTGCAAAATCCTAGAGTGTGTGGTTTTCAACCGACTCACTGAGTTTCTTGACACACACTGCCACCGGAATCCTCTTCAATCTGGCTTCCAACCTCTGCACTCTACTAAGTCCGCTCTGCTCAATGTCAGCAACTACATCACTTCCGCCTGTCATGCTAAACGTTCATCTATTCTTATTCTGCTCAACCTCTCTGCTGCATTCAATACCATCAATCCTTCTGACTTTCTCTCAACGCTTTGTCGCCTAGGTATTAGGGACAAGGCCCTCACTTGGTTTGTGTCAGATCTCACCCACAGAAATGTCCAGGTATCCTGGAACAGCCTTCCCTCCCACTCACCTGCTTACTGTTGGTATTCCCAAAGGGGCAGTCCTGGGTCCATTTCTCTTCAATCTCTAAACCCCTGCTTTTGGCACATTGATATGCTCCAACATCTTCTCCTATCAACTATTCACCAATGACACTCAGATCTTCTTCCCCTATTGCTCCTTTTCTTATGAGCTATGGTCAACACTGTCTAAGTGCCTCTCTGCCCTCATATACTGAATGCCATCTCACTCACTCATTATTAACACTCAACTAAGACTGAGGTTCTCTATTTCCCATCTAAACAGGCTAACTCGTTCTCCCCTACTTTCTATTCTACTCTCCTGACCACCTTCCCTGCTCTGCTTCTGCTCTCAACCTTGGTGTTGTCTTCCACCCATCTCACTACTTCTGGCTCTTCATCTCCAAATCTGCCACTGCGACTGTTAGAATGTTTTTTTTAACTCTGCTCTTGAAAACAGCTGTTCAGGAGGCCACCCTTGTTTAGTAAGACAGGAAACAGTTCTGCAAAGTTAGCCAGGACAATTTAAGGTAGCTTGTAGAGCAGTCAAGGGTAGGTCTCAGGAGTAGTGGGTGTGATCTGAGGTCTTGGATGAACAGACACAGTAGGACACAAGAATACCTCTTAGATAGTAGTATATAAAACATATACAATTTACTAGGCCCAAAACGAACACAGGTGAATCAGAAAGAACACAGTAATTCTACTACTTATACACACAGGGTAAGGGAAAGCACACAAACTTTATCACAATGGCCAACTTCAGAAATGGATATCTCTAACTTAAGAAGTCCAGCCCTATGAAGATTGGAGCCTTGTGCTCAATGTTACGTTTGTGCATTACAGCACTTGTTGATGCGTAAAGCTCACAAGGGACAAAGTTCAATGGGAAGGACACGTTAAAAGAGGACACTGGAGTGTGAGGAATTCAGTTCCAAGAGTCAGAGGTGGATCTGCTACAGAGAAAAGGTTGTTACCAACTTTACGATGATTATAGGAAGCAAAAAACAACCAAGACAAGACAAGGACCACAAGGGATCCTTTGTGCATAAAAACACTATGGATGAACTAGGGGCCACCGGTAAGTGCTATGATTACCCACCACCCTTAGCTCACCCCGAGTTCAAACTTGGCAGGTTTGAAGAAGTTCACCTGCACTACGAAATCCCCTCCTTAGTTACACAGACGCTGCCGCTGTGGATACAGGTCCGATTTGCCTGAGGAGCTAAATCTCTTGTCACAAATGCACAACAATGAAAGCACTGATGCAGTTGGTCTCAGGACACTTGAAGCAAGGCAGGAAAGTTGCCAGCAGTGACCGCCACTGTCGGACAGTGACGCAGGAGCATCCAAGTCTCACGGACTGACGCACGCTTCTCTCTCGTGGCCCAAAGTAGTAGGGATTACACGATTTGGCAATAAAGTGCACTGCAGTGTGAGCTACGGTATTCCCAAAGCTCGAGTCGAATCTCAAGGAAGCAACACTCCAACAGAGGTGCCAATGTACAAGCTGGTCAGTTCACTAGATGGCCAAGGGACACTTCCAAGAAGGCTCATTTGCAGGACACCAAGGAGACATGAAGAGTGATTGTTCACACCACTCAAAAGGTTTGAAGCATCTTTTTAGGTCTACCAAGATTGAGTGCAAAGCAGGCTCTACCGGGACAAAAGCAGGCTCAGAGTGCCAAACCTTCTCTGCATGGTTCCGGACAGTCCTTGGATCTGGTTCACTTCTCAGAATACTTGGCTCTGTGTATAGGTTGATTTGGACCCAAGGGTGATCTGCGGGTCTGCACTTAGAGCCCCTCCTGATATCCTAAAGTCCAGTCAGTGCTCAATGCCAATTATGGAGATTTGCCCTACTCACGCATGCCAGCAATGGTCCAATCAGGGACCACTGTGACTCTCATGCTCTCCTGCACACCAGACATCCTGGCACCAGTAGTGTGGATTGGGACCAGAAAGTCCCAGCCCACTTCTTGGAAACGCACACAAGTGACATGCATTAGCCTGCAAAAAGTGGTGGCTTTCGTGGGAAAATGCATGCCCAAATAAGGACTCCCCAGGTCACAAAGAGCAAGGGGAAGGCCAACAGACAAAATGGCCAAAGGAGAAGACAAAAGACCTCGGGGCAAATCCAGGCCGGACACTCGTCACAGTCATGAGTCAAACACGGTAAGCGTGGTATGGCTTGGTGAAAATTAATACAAATACATGAAAAAGCTTCTGCTAGCACCTTTCTACTTCTCAGTACATTGTACACTTACCAAAAAATCCTTAATTGATGTCTAGGGCCCGAAAACGCAAAGACCCCAGTGCGCAGTACTGTAATGTACGTTGCGCACTGCAATAGAGTTGCCAAAAGTGGCAACAAAGTAATAAGACTAAGATAAACAATGTTTCCCAGTGCTGGCTGTCAGAAGAACAAACCAGTTTCCCCAGAACGATGAGCGAAAGCCCTGTGGAGTGCAGCTGAAGGCTGTGCTCCACTGGCAAAAAGTCAGGACAGGAGGCTGAAGCAAAAGCAAAAAGTTGGGGGGTCCACAAATAAAGAGGTAAAACAGCAGTAAGTAACATTTTACCTAACAGTGACCAGACTTAATCACTGCAACAAAAGGAAAATAAGGCATCTTCTCCCCTTCAACACTGCTAAGCACCTTATCTTCTCTTTAGTACTCGTCCGATCTGACTACTGTGCTCTGTCCTCTATGGCCTTCGCACTATGCATTTCACCTCTGGATAAAGTCCTGAACTTGTTCAACATATATTCTTCAACCTTCCCATCTTCACCTCCCCAGCCCATTATCAGTTAGGCTAGCTATCTATGATACAGAGTTCAAAGAAAAAACTCATTCTCATCATCTTCAAAACTATGCACAGGCTTAATCTATCCTACATATCGGCCCATCTCAATCCCATTACCATTGCCCCACTCCCTATGATCTTCCTTGGATCACCTTGTTGCTACCTCTCATCTCGCGTGTGCTGCCTGTCATTTAAGCTCTCTTCCTCTCCTCCCTCCCTTACTATGGAATGATCTTCCTCTCCTTCTGCACACTACTATGTCTCTATCACTATTTAAATCCATACTTCAAGCTCTCCTCCTTTCTGAAGAACCACTTTCATAGTATTCTACACCACCACATCTCCCTGCTCTCCTCTCCCCTAGCTTTGTACGACAACCCCACAGCATTTATCCCTCACCCCATCATCCTAAAATGTGCACTTCCTCCACTATTCCATTCCTGTATCATGCTCTACTGTTCTCATACCTGGTTCATGTTTCCACCTCCCTTGCATCATCTGATATTATATCCATATCCACTCACCCATTGTTAAGGACATCGGCCGTCCGCTCAGTAAACCAAACATTATTAATGTAAAATTTGTAAGCATTTTTGTTCCAAAAATGCACTGTGTTCCCCTTAATTTCCATAAATAAATAATTCATAATTAACATATTTACTGCTCTAAATGCTGCAGATCTGTCATTGAAGAGAGTGGGACACTGAACTATAGCCTATGTAACCTAGAAGTACATAGCAGTGAACACCTGTTCCGTCAGGCAACTGGTGTCTAAGCATTTGAGTATGGTCAGAAATAGCACATAGTCTGTGACAAAATGCAGTACATCACATACTCTACTATTTTTTCAAAACTTCAAAACTCTGGATTCTGGTGGCTTATATGAAATAATGCATGCTGGGTGCAAGTATAAGATCACTGTGAGGATTATAAAACAAATGCAGTGGTAAAAGATACCTGTATGTTGATTTCACACATATATTTAATCGGATTCTGAACAGCCGACATGTGTTTCGACCACATTGGTTGTCCTCAAGGCTGTCTTATACAAACGTGATATGAAAGATGAACCACAAATTGAAAGCAATAGGTAAACAGAAATACGTGATTAATAAAAAAGAAAGGTATTAAGGTAACATGCCGAAAACCAGTTGATGGATTCAGGGTTGAGCAAAAAACAGTGAAACAGAAATACAGAATAAGCTAAACATCAATACAGTCATTGGGAAGTTCCACTGGTTATTTAAAATGCATAATAGGGAGTGTGTTCACACCTCATTTGCCCCAGTGTCTCCGTTCTAGGGGAAGTCATAGACCGAAAGAGGGGAACATTGTGATTCTTCAGAGGACTAACGTGTCCAAGGTAAGTGTTCGTAGAGCTGTAAGGGATTAGGTCAGAAAGAGAAGGACGGAACATTGTGATTCTTCAGAAGATAAATGTGTCCAAGGTGAGTGCTCGTATAGCCATAATGGATTGGGTCAGAAAGAGAAGGACGAGACCATACCTGTCCAATGTGTGATATAATTGAAAACTCACATGGCATGCAATGTGTAACCTGCACACAGTCTCATAAATGCAAGCTTACCCTGAAATCCTGGTATGGTCGTATGATAATCTGAAAATCAAAGTGAAAATGATTAGCTAAGACATTCTTCCAAACAATAGTAGCAGAATTGTCAAGGTTATATTGTAAGCAAATAGAGATTCATACCATGGATGAGTGCCGTCACGCAAAGTAGAGAAGCATGTCATAATATTTTCGAAATATTGTCACAGTTCAAAAGGTCATCAAAAATGAGAAGCACATCTATATAAATTCAAAAAATCAGGGTTAAGAAAAACTCATCCGCCCTCTGTATAATTATATTGGACAAGTAATTCAAACAAAATATAGTAAATGAATGACCTCCTCACCTACTGGTGTAATGTGGAGTGATTCTGAAACAACAGAAGTTTCTTGAATAATACGGTCCGCTCCTAAAGTAAGTGGATCTAGGGGTCATAACTGTTCAGTATGAGGAAAAGGAGGAATAAATTAATAAAGCTAAATGTTGGAACAGCGCTGGCCTAAATTGCAAAGTAACGGATTAAAGGTGTATTTAAGAATCAATGGGTATAAAACCCAAATCACAGGCAAGCCCGATAGGTTATGGTCAGAGATTAGAAATTATAGTTAGTCAAAATGAATAATGAGATGCTAACAAAAGATTGCTAAGGGTTCTGTCTGGTAGATGAGTAATAGCCCCAGTCTGATATTTAAAGTAGCAAGCTAAGCAAGTTAATGCTAGAAAACTACAAAATAGGAAACCAAAATAACACGTGGCTCACCTTAAATGGCATATTCCCTGGGCATGTAGTCAATTGGGATAAGTCCCAATAATAAGACTCGATCGACGCGGATGGCCGCAATAAAGTATGCACTAAAAGGAACTGGTCGCAGGAATCACGTCACAAAGAGTGACGTATTGGTGTGATGACGTATATGAAAGGCTAATCACTGTTGTGACGTTCCTATCTCTCAACAAGCAGTATTGTAATTGAATAATGAGATTATGACTACAACAGAATGGGAAAAAAGTCCACTTCATCTTTATCAAACATGGCTTTTTCCTCTTCCCAGTTTAAAGCTCCAATAGCTTTGCACCTTGCAAGGCTTAATACAGCAACAGTATTAGGTATTGTGAGCACTGAGAATATTCTCCACCAGATCTATGGATAATAAAAAAGTTGAAATCGGGTCAATGCTACCAAATTTAGGGAAGCACATTCAGTCCCCATCAACGGCCAGCTGAGTTACTAAGATGGATGACGTGCTAAAGTGTAGGCAGAGAAAGTGTTAGACAGACGCGGGTTAGAGGCAAGGGAAAAATGTTAGCTAGAAGGCAGGTGAGATCTAGATTAAGAGGGTAACTCGGAGGCCAATGTGATAGGCTTTTAGTTTAGTTTTGAACAAATTGGTGTGGACTGTTTCTCAGATACCCGGGGGAAGAGAATTCCATGCAATTGAGCAAAAAGAGAGAAAGAGCTGAAGCCAGAGGAAGCACAGGGAGGGCGAGGTGCCGCAAGGGCTGTCAGGGAGGCAGAGCATCAAATACGAAAAGGCTTCTAAAGTTGGATAGGGGAGGATATATATGGTTGTGTCTTACCAGGGATAGATTTGTAAACCAGGAGAAGATATTTAAAGCTAACCCTGTCTTTCATCGTCAGCCATCGCGCCAAGCAATGGTAAGAGCGAGAATATTTCCTGTACAACGCTCCTCCTTCAGTATAACAAAACTGACAAAGTAAGAATCAAAGTGATTTGGGATATTTATAAGACTCCCGGACCTCTGAGAGCACACTGAATACAAATATTGAGTGACAGATTTCATTTGAGCTATGAATAAAGAGAAAGCAAGTGTTTCTCTAAACAAATGATTTTTGAACAGTGATCTGCATCCTCAATTTCTGTGAAAGACCATTTGCATTGTTTTTAATGTTTGCAACATTGTCCTTTCATTGGCATTGCAACATGTAATATGTCTAACACCTTGTGCCTCATTACAAGTTTGGTAGTATCTCAGCAGTAAATCTTAATCTTATAACATACCACCAAATGAATTTACTGTTACCACCACTTGATCTTGAGGAACTACCTTCAACATAAAAGTGGTTACACGTGGTTACAAGTGGCAGTATGGAGGTGGTAGGTCCGTAGTATTTCATGGGGATTTTGGCAGTAACAGTAATTCTGCTTGCAGTAATTCCACTGAAATTGTTGTTGTTTGGCAGTAAAGTGCCCAAATAAACCTTGTTTTCCCTTGCAAAGCAGTGCATTGATTATTTGGTCCATTGAATTATGTTTAATTATCATTTTTTGGGTTGCTATTCTCTTTACAGATGCATGGAGATGGTCAGTTGCAAATGATACACGTACAACATATGCTTGTCTATCCGATGTACGTAAATTCAATGTGCACAAAAATTCCATCTGTAGCATGGTGAAAATCTGCTATCTCTTAAAAGTGAAAATGATCAAAGGTAACCACACTAACGGCAGCAAAAAGGCAGATTTGGACTTCCAAACCTCCTTCATCCAGCCCACATTCTTCACTAGCACTTCCACTCATTGTGTAAAGAGGAACAGCAATCCAAAAACGAACAGTAAAAATAATCCAAAGGCGAAATAAACACTGCATTCTTTGAAAGAGAAGACAAGGTTTATTACTTGCAAAAAGGTCTCAGATGGCCCGCAGAACCAAAATGACATGAGCTCATCACATCTCAAGAAGTTACAGGTTATATAGCTGTAAACCGCAAAAATATGAATAGGTAGGTTACAATGTTATCCCACCACCCTCATTGGCTACTATCTATAGAACATGCTAATAGCCCCTATAGTACCTTGACCGATCAGCCACACCTAATCTAAACTCATTATGCTAGACACATGGCCCACTACGTTGTAACTAGCAAGTCCAGGTACGGGATGGGTCCTTTACACTTATTGACGCACTAATAAATCGAGACCATCACGTGATGAGCATCCTTCTGATCCAGACCCATTCAAAGTAAACTAGCAAGGCAAACTCTGATTTGATAGACAATAGGCCTTCTCATTATAACAGATGCTGTGGTTCCCACAGGTTGAAATCCGGACCTTGTAGTAAATTTATTGGCATTCCAAATCATGGAACATTCCAGACAAGGCTACCCTCTTATCTCCTTCCAAACACCAGGGGCTCGTTAATGACGTGACCAGGGCACCACTCTGGAGTCTGAATTTCCAGGAATTATTTGCTTTAGTTGTGTGTCTACATGTAATTCAAATGGGATGGTTGCTCTTGGTTGAGGGCAGAAGTGCTCGAAGTCTTCATCTGGACCATGGGCACCAACAAACGTCATGCTGTTTTCTCATGAACCTGTCCTTCAAAGGGAGCATCCATTCCTGCTCTTCTTACAACTAACATTCCATTCGCACCACAATCAGACCCTGCAAGCTGGATACAATTAGTGCTTATCTGCGCACCATGGGTGCCTCTGACCTCGGCTTCTCTGCTGCAGACGGAAGAAGGGGATTTGTTTTGGGGGCTCAGCTAAACCGAGCTGCAGCTCCACATTGAGGCCTGTGTTCTATTCTGTTCATTGCCTCTTACACCTTAACAGTGCTGCCATATGGCACGCTGACCTCATTCCAACCACGGTGCCTTTCTGACTCCATCTACCCTCTATTTCTGCTCTCATCTGACATCTGACTGAAAACCTAAGTTTGTGTATTACTTCTAAATACATGGTGTACCCTACGCTGCCCTATCTATAGCCTATGGAGCCATAACATTAATATATGTGCTGCTACATCTGTGTTGCTATATGTGAGTTTCTTAGATGTGTCAAACCTAATTAGAAAGAATACATTTGCCCTCTGCCGAGCCAAACTCACTTAACTCACACAATGATATGTACAAATTGTTTTTTCTCAGCCTGAACCTCTTTGCCTGGCTGGGATGCTGTCGTCTCAGTGGGATAGCTAAGTGGCAATGCGCTTGACTTGGAAGCACGACGACGCAGAGCAACACAGGTCCGATCCCTGAGTCCGCGCTTAGAAACCTCTGGGTATTAAGCACGTTATACATAACCAATTACAATTACAAGCATTCCAAGTGTCATACTAAATGTGGTCATACAGGTCTGTAACTCTGAACACTAGGGATGCAATGAGAGTTCTCACCACTGATGATGAGGAGAGGCCATCGGTCGAGTACAGACCAAAAAAGCTGACAGAACTACATCCTTTACAATATCAGATAGGCCTGATCCCCATCAGGGCAGCATAACACATGTCCTCTTCTGCCTCCCATCAGGGGCAAACCTTTCCCTCTTAATCCATGGCTAGGAAATGACTGTGTTGAAAGTGGATAAAATGTTTTTTGTAGCCACGGATCTACGAAAGCAAGAGGGATGTGCCCACCATAAACACGTGTTCTAAAAACTTTGAAAAAAAAATGTGATACCACATCCACATGGTCATAACTAATTCAGTGAAAATATCAAAGAATGAAGTTTAAAAGAAACACACTGAAACCTTCACTGTCTCTGGTGATGTTAAAATATTGAACACCTCAAAAAAAGAATGTAAGGCATTATCGTTCTTTGGCAATATATCATTAAGCAATATGCCCTGAGCGGCGGGGGCATTACCGACTGAGGTAATGTCCTGGGGCCCATAGTTATAGGCCCGAGTGAAGCGAGGGACTTAACGAAGGCCCTGGGGCATTACCAGAGTCGGTAATGCCCCAGCAGCTTGGGGCATATAGCTATTAGTACCCCGGCGACAGAAGCGTTTCCAGCGTGTCCGCTCCCGGAAAAAAAAGAAGGTAAGTGCGGTTGGGAGGGCAGAAGGGAGGGGAAGGAAAAAAAAAAAACTTACTTGGGTTCCCCGGCGAGGGACAATAGAAGCCTCCAGCCGTGTGGAGGCTCGGAGCAGGGATGGCCCCGCTCCGAGTCTCCACACGGCAGGAGGCTGCCATTGTCCCCCACTGGGGACACGGGATAGAAGGTAAGTGGGATGGGGAGGGCAGGGAGGTGAGAGGAGACAGGGAAGGCAGCCTCTCAGCCGTGGGGCGGCTCGGAGCGGGGATGGCCCCGCTTCGAGCATCCTCATTGGCTGAGGGGTTGCCACATCCCCACCACGGACAAATGCCGTGGAATCCGACAGAGGTATTCCCGGCCTGGTAATGACTCGGCGAGGGCCAATCAGAATGGCTCTTTCATTCTGATCGCGCCCTCGTCGGGTACTAATGTCCTTTATATTACTAAGAGTTAAAACAAACGAAATAATCATACATTTCAAATTTCGAAGTATGATTCAACGAGTGCTGTGTGGTAAATATGAAAATAGCAACAACGTTGGTCGTAGATTACAGCAACGGTGTACTCTTTAAAATGTTGACTGAAAGGAATGAACTACTCACTGTCAGCTGAACAGCAATGTTGGGTTTTCGAGACATGGAAAAAGAAAGTGCGGTTTTACATTGCGCAACGCTTTTTCTTGATTTCACTCGGAGAAAAACAAATATCCAAACTATAAAAATATGTTTCATGTTTTGGATGATGTCCAACTGGGAACTTGGTCAACCTGGGCAAAGTTAAAAGACGCTTTTGGTTTTATGCAGCTCTGTAAAAAGTGGGACATGAATCCAGATTAAGAAACGACACAGGTTTCTTCACACCCAACGTTCTTTGTCAGGGCGCGCATGTTCGTCCTAAATTCCCATAAGGAATCATTGTGCGCTCCGCCCACTCCCGCACTTAAACAAACTCAACACTCTTTGGGATAATAAGATCAGCAGTGTGCATTGTGAACATGCTAAAGGCTTTACCAGCACCGCTGTATCCCAAAATGAACAGCCTGGCCTGTAATCCATGGTTTCATATTTTCATATGGGAAGCGGGGTAAATATTTAACAACTTTGCAATGTACCTTTTATTCGTAAATCCAGAGGTACACACGTTGCATTACCTAATTATATTTTTACAGGGGGGGGGGGGGTTATTTTAGGCAGGATTGTTCCTTTATTTTCCTTCCTTTATTTTGTTTGCCAGTGTTTTTTTTTAACTTATATTTTATAGTAGTTTAGTAGTGTGCTTAGTAGTGTGCTTTTATTCCTACTAGGAGGCTTTAAAGCACCAGGCAGAGAACAGCGAGGGCTAGGAAGGCAGATGGAAGGGGGTCGGCTACATTAACCACCCTGTCACAGAGAATGTTGGCGTCGGTTGGTTAAGTTACAGTAAAAAGTGCCAGAAATAATCTATTCTTGTTATGCCAAACATAGGTAACAGTAAGACACGCAATGAGGGCAGTTACTCAAAACAAAGTGCAACTAAGCAAAGGGTAGCAAAGGTCTGGTGTCTAAAACGAACTATGTAAATGTATTTTGTTGGTCCCTCCTCTTACATATTATTATTTGTTTATTTGTTTTGATTAACTTAAGAACCTTTACAAAATGAATCAGACAACATTCATAATTTAACATTAAAGAATCATACAGACATTTAAAACGTTCAAAAACATTTGGCAGTTGAAAATTTGATATTTGAAAACACATAAATCATTTAAAACCTTTCAGACGTGTCCAGCATTTCTGCCAACATCAGACGATAAGTAAGTTGTCATCAGTTGTCAGTGCATAGGTGCAACATAAGCGTAACTATTGTCAGGTCCTCAGTATATCCCACAGTACACTCTAGATTTCAAATAATGTATTATATAATGTACATGATGTACTGATAGGGTTGTCCAGCAAAATGTATGGGACTTGTGCATTGTAAAAAGAAATGCTGTCTAAACATCAACAACCTTTGATGAACTTGAAGTCGTTCCATTCAAAACAACAAACTCAAAACTGGTTTGGGATGCTTGCTGTCAGCAAGATTTCAATTTTCAAAAAAGGTGATGAAGTGTTTCATCAAAAGTACAGATGGAATCAGTGGCAGCGACTGATTAATCCTACCATATCCTCGAAGCAGCACATGGTACACAATGCAATGTCAAAACTCGCAACTGCATGTATTTATTTTAACTGTGATAAACGGTGGCATGCTGACACTTACTGAAAAATATCTAACCATATGTGTGGCCAAGGTCACAGATCACATCTGTACCAATTCCAATTAATAGATTTAACAACGCGGGTTGATTATTTGGGACACTAACATTGCTTGCATCTGCTTGAACGCGTTTATTGATTAGAGCCCTATCAGATTGCATGATTCACATGATGTATTTACACATATTCAATAATACTTGCAGACTGTTATAAGACAGAAAAGTAGTCACATAGCAAATTGTGCACTGATCTTGGTGCTTCTAATTTTAATTGAATGTATTGGTAGCTAACATGACTCACACAGAAAAAAACGATCAGTTCATATGGGTCTTCAAGTTGCATATTCTTGCAAGGAAGTCAATGGTCTGGCAGAGGTTGGATAGACGGCAAAGGCCTAGTAGAGAATAACAGAGTATTTACACACATGCACTCTGCTGTGCAGAGAGAGAGAGATGAAACACAGTCTCTGGAAGGTCAACTTTGTTCACTTCTTGAATGACTGCCCATGTATCAGGCTTTGCCAGTCAATGAGCAAAGGTCGATGAGCACAAAACCAACACACATGACCTAAAACAGTTCACACGAAGCAGATTCATGTTCACACTAAGATTTCCAAACTCATAGGAAGCATCAACAAGAAATTATTTAAGGAAAACAATGACCAAAAGCAGGAAAATATAGGATCAAGTGGTGAATTAGTAGTAAGGTTTTAGAACACATGTTTATTATAGGGGTTTATAAAGATGGTAAATGTATGTTTAAAAAACAAACTGTCACAGTGTGTAGACAAAAAAGTCAGCCAGTCAAAGTTATGGGAGGGAGGTGGGCATGGGAAAAGGATGGCTGGCATTCAACAGAGATTTCTCCTACTGGTGCAACTGTAGAGATGGCATTTCAAGGTCAAGTTCTATTCATTCTTGCCATCTTCACTCTGGGCCATTGAAGGTTGCGGGTGATAAACATTCCTTCAAAGGGAGCAGGCGCCAAAGACATTTACAGCCTGATTCATGGAACATTTTCCAATGGGATTGCGCCATTCTAAAACGTTTCTGTAAATCAGGCCCTTGGAGAGTAATGCAAGATGCTCAGATCATACAGCAGCCGCTCCCAGCCAGTTCACTGTGAATCCAGAAATATCTTCTGTCTAGTCACTTCAGAATGGGATGGCTGATGAAGAAGCAACCTTCGCAGCTGTGAACCAAGGTGCTCTCAGTTGCTGCTCATAGAGACATTTTTCATGGCTTTGAATAATATTATCCGGTTTGCTTTAATGTACGCATGGAGCAGGTAACATATACCCTTTCTGAAAGGGAGTTTCTAATTAGTCCTACACGGTTATTGGGATAACATCTCTGATTTCAGGATCGTCAGGATACACAGTATTATAGTTGGCACTGTGCATGCTCATCACAGTGTTGCTGATCATTGTCTAGTACAATTTCCTTCAAGAAGACATGGCCCATACGAGTCTTTGAGCCAACCAAATCATGTGGTCTATTTCATTTGATCACATTGCCATTGTGTAAAGCTTGCCTTGGAGTTTCTCCACATCAATGTATTTAGAAATAGGTTTCCCATAGGTATCTGGTAATAGGTATCATAGCTTTTGCTGGCTTTCAAAGCACTGCCTGTCAAGCATTCTCAGCAGAGCCTTCTGCTCACCACTTACTCCTCCCATACAAACCCGTTACGTTTAATTCTTACTAATTTCAATTTACCTGAGGTATTTGCTACTGAAAGTGTCAACGTTGTGCTGCCTTTATTGCAATCAAATTCGAAAGAAGATTATTTGTTGTGTAAAAGTGATCCCTTCCCCTTTGTTGGCAGTCATGTTTTTTGTATTTTTAAAGGACACTTCTCACACCAAGCGCATTTGGTGGAGAATGCAACGCAGATCTTAAAAACATGATTACACCCCTTCATTATAAGCAGCACAACAGTGTGTTGGGGTGCCAACGGGTGTAAAGGGAATTGCGTCGAAATGACCCTGCCATTAATAATTCTGCCAGCCTTGGTGATAGACTGTTGTTTCACTCAGGTCTGCTAACACGCACAGTAGAGTAGTTACTACAGGTACAGCCAGTGTCACATTCATTATTAATATTGAGACATAATCTATCCATTCTTGTGGAGGTTCTGTTGTTTGGACATGGACCCAGATTGGCTTGGTAATAGATAAGATAACTTGAACCTTAATATTTCTCCTATGTGATATCAAACTATTTGAAGGCCTTCATACACCCACTTATTTACTAATAACACGTGATTAAGGTCATTCACTTCCCTTTATACCTTACACATGTTAAATTATTTTGACATTGCAGGGTTTTTTTTTTTAACCAAGTTGACGCTGTTTACTTATTTATTCAAATTTTTGCTCAGTGCTGGCTCTACCTAAAGGGCATTGGATGAGCTTACACGGTTCAAAGGTTGAAAAGGTGGTTGTTTCAGTATAGGATAGATATATTAGGATAACTAAGTGGTAGAAGAGGAGATGGATGGTCAAGGTTATGTGTGGAGAAGCAGGTATGTTTTGAGGACCTTTCTGAAAGTTGTGGAGTGTGCAATGTGGTTGTGAAGAGGTAGTGTTTAAAACGTCCTTGGTTCCCAGTGAGTAGGTGCTTAATTTTGTGTATATGTCAGTTTGTAGAGTGGAATGCGTAGAGGAGGCTGGCTTGCTTGTCTGGTGTTTGTGTCAGTGATATGTTTGAGTTTGTCATGAAGGTAAGATGGGGTTTTATTGTGGATGGCTTTGAAAACAATGCAGAGTACTTTGAATGCAAATCTTTGAAGTACGGAGAGGCAGTGGAGCTGGTCTACAGCTGGCGTGATGTGTGAATGTTTGAGTAGGTGGAGGATGAGTCTAGCTGTTGCATTTTGTATGGATTGCTTGGGGGCAAGGGTGCTGCTTGGGAGTCCAGCAAGAAAGGAGGTGAATCAGTTGAGGATGGTGCCTGAGGGGTTAATCCTCTGGGATATGATATTGAGCAAAATGGTGTGGTCTATGGTGTTGAAGGCCACAGAGAGGTCTAGGATTGTGAATACTGCTGTGTCCTTTGCCCGTGATGTTGTGGAGGTCATTGAGATTCTGAAATGTATTGGTCCTGGTCTGTCCAGGTCAAAAGCCAGAATGGAAGGGGTTAAGTAGAGTGTTTGTGGTGATGTGTTGTTGCCGATGAGTAGTGGGAAAGCATTCCATGATTCTGGCGAGGTAGAACATATATTACCTATCACATATTTGTTGTATTGTGAGTCATTGGCTGACCTTAACAGGTGTTTTATTGTCTTTCCCTTTATTGTACACCCAAACATATCCTAATGGGCAACATTATGAAATAAATACACCCCACCCTTGCAGGAAACATATATCTCCATCCAGGATAAGAACTTGTTCAGAAGTCATTCATGCTTTGCACTGTTGTGGACCACTGAGGATAAGTGATGCCACTCAGCACAAAAGATGAATGTTGCCCCAACCACCCATGGCATCGCTTTAGGATCTCTAAACAACTTTCAGGAATAGCATAGTTTTTCCTAACATATTTACAAACACTTCAGAGATGAATACAAACTTTGGATTGGTCTTGATCTAGATGTACTCTGAACCTTTATAACTGTCACCAGTGGAATGGCAATACCATTGAGATAACAAATTGAGGTAGAGGTGGGTCACATTCGAATGGGCATGTTCTCATTCAATAAAGCTTGGATGAAGCTACCGCAAATACAAAAATGTAAGTGCAGCCTAAGCTAAAAAAAATCATTCTCAAATTCCTCCAAGTATGAATCAGCCTACTCTTGAAACCAAAACCACAAAGGAAGCATATCCTATCAATGGTAGAAGCAGATGGTCAGACTCAGTTCTTATACTGTTAAACCTGGCAACATGTGCGTGAATGTCCAACCATGTGCAAGCTTCCCAGTCTAACAGAACAAACTCACATAGCAGTTTAAAGAGTGAGATGATTCAGGCACCCTCTTGTGGACAGGCCTTCAATGAGTTGAACCTTGCCTTTAGCACCCTATTTTAAAAGTACTATCAGCCCATACATGTACCTACTCTACACCATGCCCCAACCTTGAATTACCTCTGTAATTTATCAATTTAATAAGGTCAAATTTGACTTTTCCTTTGCCGATGGTGCAAATTCTGCACCTGTCACCTTCAATGCATAATGGAAAGCCCTCTTTACACTGACTATGGCTCTGACTGATGGCAAACCTAACAACATGACCAATATCATTACATATCTCCATTACCACCCCTGTAAACTTTCCTCTACCCTCTAAACCACGAATGCTGACACTCCATAAAGCTATTTCCTCCACTGGTTCCGTTGCTGTATTTGTCCATTTGTTCTCATTTTCATTCCCATTTGTATTCTTATACTTATAGATCACTAAGATATGTGTCATTTTCACCACCCTCCAATCCTCCCACCGCCAACCTCCCTGTCCTCATAGCCATGGAAATCTAGCCTGTCTTCACTCCAACTCCTGTATCTTACCCACTGAGTATGCCCCAATCATTCACACAGTTAACCAATATGGTGCCCTGGTGGACCTGTTTACCCCTCAAACTATAACAACACCATTACTATTAGACTGTTTCCTACAAATCGGATTTGCAGACCCCAACATTCCTACAAAGTATTGACCTGTCATCTTCCCCTTTAATCAGAAATGATGGTGAATGTGATTACACATGATCAACATTTATTTAGAAGCTAATTAACTTGGTGACCCTATGAAATCTAGTTGTAGCACTTGTCACACCATAGAAATGGCACTGACCCATGCCTCCATTATTATTTCCTCTGCTCTTAATCTAAAGCTTTCATTTATAATCTCCTGATGCATGGAAACCTCCCCACCTCTATACTAACTGGAGTTCTCCAGGTCACTGTCTTTGGCCCAATACTCCTTACCCTCTTCATGTCCTCCCTCTACAAGCCCATCTCATCCTTTGGGTTCTCCGACCACATCTTTGCTGATGACACTAAAATCTTCTTTGTTTTTTTATACCTTCAGCAAGGTATTTTAAAGCATTTATTTCATTTTTGAAGTTTAGCATTTTCACACTTCAGGATGATAGTTCAAATGGACTGACCCATTGATATGGCACTATTGTAAGCAAATCAAAGCTGACCTCATAGTTTAAATGTACTAAGACCTTTGGCTCTGCAGGAACATAAACATTTTTGATGTTCAGTTTCTTTAATGTGTAATCAAAACAAAGTTAATGTCAACCTTTAGCATTTCTCTTCATTGTATGCAGCTGTTATTTTCAATAATAATGTGCATTCTTTTCAGCATCAAACCTTTAGACACTCTTTTCCATCAGATTCAACCTCCTTTATTTAGTGGAAATTCCAAGTTTGACAAAGATCGATGACTCTAATTCACCCACACATCATTGGATGGCAGCTTAAGGTCTTAAGATCAGCTCCTTTAAGACCAACTCCATCTATCTCCTGATCCCAAATGCTCCACCCCATGTCAGCTCACATGTATTATTTTACTACAATCTGCTCGTCTCCTCCCAATCGCCTTTAACTTTGAGCTCCTATTTGTAAGTGGTCTGAAACACTGAAATGTCATTGCTTGTAGTGCAACCTCTGCGAGTATTAACCTGTTAACCACAAAGAAGAGCCATCCTCTACTCACAAGCACACCCTAAAAACTTTTTGTCACTTTTTTACTCAGTCACTCAGCCCTCCTCTTGAGCCAGCTCTTGGCCACCCTCTCTACTCCTTTGCCCCACTCAACAAAGTTCTCAATGTCTTCACATGCACTCTATATAATTGCCCAGATTATCAACCACCTCGCCAAACTCTCTTCATGCTGATTGGCACGCCATGTCCAAATGGTTCCTTTACACATTCCTACTGATAGACTTTACATTTAAAAATGGATCAGCCTGGACATAACTGTCTATTTCTTTTTTTACAACTACTCTCCTCCTTGCAACGTTTATTATAGAACTTTTTCAATCACTCACACCGCACCCTCCCAGTGCATGTTCTCACTTTCACTCCTTATTACTCCTGATTGTTATTTTATATATATATATATATATACGAATAGCACTTTTCCGGCGGCTTATAACTTCGCTCCCCATGGACAAATCGGCACCAAAAAAGTATATGGGCGGCTTTCAATTTTTTCTCCAAGTTTGCTGAGGTGTGGGGGGGCAAAGATATAGGGGGTCCCAAAACAAATTTGCGGCAGGAGCGGGGGCTTGGGTCAGAAGGCATGCTTTTGTGTGTTTGGTGGAAATCCGATCAGTACTTATTTTGGAAATTACTGAAATGTACATCCCAAAAAATCTGTGATATATGAGTCTGCTCCACGGACCCATTTCCCTGTTTGCTCTGCAGACCGCAGTGTTATTGGCCTGTCGTACATGATGATGTCAGCTAACGTTGGACGCGGCCGGTGGTTGGCTGGACAGAAGTGTGCTCTGCGTCAACGTTTTTGGGAAACGCTGCCATGGTGTATGGGAGGACAGTGCAGCGGCGGAAGGGTGTGGAAAATGGATCATACGGAACAAGTGGGGGAGTGAAAAGTGGGTTATGTGAAATATGTGTGTAGGTGGAAGAAGACGGAGGAGTGCCTGTACTCATGGCACGTACTGCATGAAGTGGCAGGTACCTACACAGGCGAGTACTTTGTGTGGTGATTGGAGGCAGGTGGTGCAACAGCCCCATACATTGTGCCGCCACTTGTTTGCGCCCACCTATTTCCGATGCAGATGAAATGTGGTAGTTGGCCACATGGTGGTATGCATGGGTTAAGGAACTTGCATTGGGTTAGTGGATGGATTACAATATTGGCTGCATGGAGTTAGGACGTAGACCGTAGTCATAGAGTGAAGAGCGTAGGCCTTTACCATATGTAACTCATTAATTCAGCAAGTGCGGGTGTAGTTCTGGTGCAGGGTGGTGTTTGCATATTGCAGTGTGTGGAAATTGATTGCAGTAGGCTAGTGTTGCAAACTGAATGTGGGTACTTTGGCGGTGGCACTATAGTTTAGGAATGGAAGTGGGGACAGCCATAGCGTGTGAAGGAAAGTGAACAGGGGTGAAGGAGAGAGTGTTTTTTTGTAAATTATGCTAAGTGGTGCAATTTGTTGCTGTGTGGGTAATTGCAGGTGCGCAGGTTGGGTAGTAGTGTTGGTGGTAGTGCTGTGTATGTATTACATATGTAGTAGTGATTGTGTTGAAGGTGTACACTGTTGGGTGCATGGCACTACAGAGGCTAGGACTGTAGGACACACACGGCACGGATGCATTTCGGAATGTGCAGCAGTTACAGGCTGGTGAATGGATGGTGCCATTATGTAGAAGTGAGACTGTTGAAGGCCTAGACTGTTGGGTGCATGGCCGAAGACCGTAGGCCATAGGCCATGCACTCAAGAGGCTAGGACTTTAGGACAGACACAGTACTAATGCATTTTGGAATTTGCAGTACATAGAGGGAGGTGACCTGTAAAAAAAGGGTGTGGAGCACATTTGAAATGCAATAGAGCAGAACAAGTGAGCTGCCATGCCTGCATGTTTGGTTCTGCTGGTGAGGACACTGTTACAACATGGTAAAGTATTTGATGTGTACTTGGAGATGGTGATGTGGAAAGTGATGTAGTGTGGAAACTGATTGTTGGGCTACAGTTTAGGAATGGAAGTGGGGACGGCTATAGTATGTGAATGAAAGTGTGCAGGGGTGCAGGAGAGAGTATTTTCTTTCTACATTATGGTAAGTGGTGGTATTTTCTGCTGTATAGGTACATGGCGGTGGGCAGGTTGGGTAGTAGTGCTGGTGGTAGTGCTGTGTATGTGGATAGGTGAAGTTGGTAAATTGTCAAATGGATGATGCAATTATGTAGCACTGATAGTGTTGAGCTGTTGGGTGCATGGCCGAAGGCTGTAGCCCCTAGGCCATGCACTCAAGAGGCTAGGACTGTAGGACACACACGGCACAAATGCATTTCAGAATATGTAGCAGTTACAGGCTGGTGAATGGATGGTGCCATTATGTAGAAGTGAGACTGTTGAAGGCCTAGACTGTTGGGTGCATGGCCATAGGCCATGCACTCAAGAGGCTAGGACTTTAGGACAGACATGGTACTAATTCATTTTGGAATTTGCATCATGTAGAGGGTGATGTCCTGCAAAAAAGGGCGTGGAGCACATTTGGAACACAATAGAGCAGAACAAGTGAGCTGCCATGCCTGCATTTTTGGTTTTGCTGGTGAGGATACTGTTACAACATGGTAAAGTATTTGATGTGTACTTGGAGATGATGTGAAAAGTGATTCAGTGTGGGAACTGGGTGCTTGGTTTGCATACTCTTACTATGGCAGAGGATATGGTAGAAGTGCACCTACGTTGTGATTGGTAACTATGCTGTGTGATGAAGTGTGGCAATAGGGCCAATGGTGTGCAACAGTTGTGGTTAGGTTGATAGTGATAACATACTTCGTGAATGGGTCTGGGTAGGGCTAGTGGAGGATGTGGTATGTTTGTGCATTTTTGGTGGTAGCGACCTGTTTTAGTGAATGGGTGCAATGCAGAGGTTCAGTATGTGATTGGTGGATGTATGTTCAGGTCATCTGTTTGCAGTCACTTCTTTCTGTGCTAATTGCTGGCAGGTACAGTGTAGAAGGGGAATGAATTGCACATGAAATAGGTTGGGTGGGAGCGCGGGTGGCTGTGTCATGTGGATGGAATGCGGTACTTGGGAATATGATGGCATGTATTGGTTAAGGAAGCTGCATTGGGTTTGTACAAGGATTATAATATTGGTTGCATGGACAAAGGCCGTAGACTGTAGGGCATGCAGTGAAGAGTGTAGGCCTTTACCATATCTACCGCAGTAAAGCAAGTGTGGGAGTACATCTGGTGCAGGGTGGTGCTTGCATAGTGCGGTGTGTGCACATGTATTGCAGTAGGCTACTGTTGCGAACTGAGTGTGGCTACTAAGTCAGTGGCACTATAGTTTGGGAATGGAAATGGGGACGGCCATACTATGTGAATGAAAGTGTACAGGGGTGTGGGAGAGAGTGTTTTCTTTCTACATTATGGTAAGTAGTGCAAACTGTTGCTCTATAGGTCCATGGTGGTGCGCAGGTTTGGTAGTAGTGCTGGTGGTACTGCTGTGTATGTGGACATGTGAAATGGATGATGCTATTAAGTGGCAGTGACAGTCTTGAAGGCCTGGACTGTTGGGTGCATGGCTGATGACCGTAGGCCATGCACAGAAGAGGCTAGGACTTTAGGACCCACACGGAAGTAAGGCATTTTAGATTCTGCAGCGGGCAGAGGATTGTGATTTGTAAGGAATGGGTGTGAAGCACATTTCAGAAGCAATAGAGCAGGACAAGTGAGCTGCCATGACTGCTTGTGTGGTTTTGCTGGTGAGGACACTGTTACAACATGGTAAAGTTTTTGAGGTGTACTTGGAGATGTTGCTGTGAAAAGTGATGCAGTGTGTCCACTGGGTGCTGGGTTTGCATACTGTCACTATGGAGTTGCGGTGGCTGTGTTGAAGGTGTAGCCTATTGGGTGTATGGCTGAAGGTGGTAGGTTGTAGGCCATGGACTGAAGAGTCTAGGACTTGGGGAAACCCATGCCACTAATGCAATGTTGACTGTGCGCTGGTAGACGGGGATGACCTGCAAAGAATGGTTGTGCAGTACATTGCAGATGACATAGAGCAGTACAAATGGCAGATGTGTATGTATGACTCCGCAGGTGAGGTGGGTGGTAGAATATGGTAAAGTTTTGGATGTGTGATTGGAGATGGTGCAATGAAAAGTCACGCAGTGTGCCCACTTGGTACAGTGTGTGCATACTGGCAGTATGGCACAGGGTATGGTTGAAGTGCAGCTTATATGAGTTCTTTACTATGATGTGTGCAGAATTGTTGAGGTAGGGCAAATGTTGTGACAATGTTGTGGTTAGGTTGCTTGTGAAACAATACTTTCTGCATGGTAGTGGGTAGGGGTGATGGAGGCTATGGCATGTTTGTGGATGGCGGTGATTGCAACCTGTTTTCGTCAATGGATGCTTTGTGGAGTGAGGGAGTTTGGTTGCTGCTATGTATGTTATGTTTGTGTACTATGTTAGCTGCGTACATGGTCACATGCATGCATTAATAGTGTTGTTGTGGGTGAGCGCAAGGGTGGAGTGTTGTGTGCATGGGAAAAGGTGTGCTGGGTGCACCGGCAGATTGTTGTGGATGAAGAAATAGGCCATTCTGTAGGAAAACTTTCTGGTCGAGGGGCTTTGAAAGCAAAGGGGATGTGTTCTCAGAGTGTTAAAGGGGACATATGGAGTTGTGTACAGAAATGATAGCGTGCAATGCAGAGTTTACGTATTTGTGATTGGTGCAGGCATTTTAGAAAATGTAATAGTTGTTAATAGGAGCCAGTAAGGGACTGTTGGAGAAATTGATTGAAAAGAGAAGAAGTATTGTGTCTGCTTTACTGGGGCATGGCCTTAGCTGTAGCTGGGAAAGCGCATGTGCCACATCAAGGCTTTCTAGCAAAAATGGAGTGCAAAGGGAAGAAGTATTGTGTGTGATTTACTGGGGCGTGGCCCTAGCTGTAGCTCGGAAAGTGCACATGCCACATCATGGCTTTATGAGTATGGCGCCTTCGCAAATGGAATTGTGGGGATTATCCAGTGAGGATTGGAGGGTGTGGTTTACCTGAAGGGGCAGTGACATATTTACCGAAAGTTAGATGTATTGAGGTTCTCGGACATGGAGAGACGGCGAGTGCTAATAGTCGGTGATAGATTTGGGCACAATCTGCACACGTATGGAAAGAGGCTTTGATACTGATTTTCAGTTGGAAGGAGTGCAGGCTTTTTGGGCCACAGTTTATGAGAGGGGTTCCGGCTGCATGGATCTTCTTTGCAAATATGTGGCCTCTGTTGGTACTGTGGATGTGGTGGTGGTGCATTTTGGAGGACTACATTTGGGGCACATGTTGTGTTTATGTTTGCCCATTTATTTAAAGAGGTTGATGAGAGCTGTGATGTAGATATTTCCTACTGCAAAGGTGATTTTCTCATCGATGACACCAAGAGGAAAATGGGAGCATGCCGGTGCCAGTTGTCCACAGCTAGAGGTTGAGAGATGTTGGATGAACAGAACCATGTGCTACTTTATGTCCAGTGTTGGGATGTTGTGCACAGACTATGACAGCATTAATAACCAGCAAGAGTTCCAGTAGTTCCAGGGAAATGGCATTTTTTTTACTTCCATTGGCACTGCTATTGTGTTTGTCACTGTGCACAAAGCTTTGCAGACAATCCTGTAGAAATGTAAGATAACGGTTAATCTTCAGTGGAGAAAAATGTCAGGAGGAGAAGGAAACAGACAGTGTGCAAAAGACAGAAGAAGAAGAAAAACAAATTTATGAATGCATGTATATAATAAAAACACTACAAAAATAAAAATAAAAATATAAGTGTTTGTGGGGACTCCTCCTCGCGTGATCTAGTGAGAATTAATGAGTGAGAAGAGCACAAAGAGAACAGATCCCCAGAATTTAGCGCGAAGATGACCAAGGCAGTTAGCCCCGGCCCTCCTCCTGAGAGCCTAATAAGTGACAGGGCCCACCTGACAGAGGCCCAGCCAGCAGAGCGTAATACCAAGGCTGAGAACAGCTTCCTGAGTGCTCTTGCTGGCTTAGTGTGTCTCATTCCATGACACCTTGGATGCAGTGAAGTTAACGGCATCATCAGACAGCACAACAGTGAGAACGGACACCAGCCCTGCTCTGGACCATACCCACCCCCCCCACATTGTTATTGTGCTGGTGTCTAAATAAACAGCCATTGAAACCATACAGCATCCTGTCATCCTTCTAGGCCACCACAGTGGTTTTACACACCATCCTAAAGACACACTCCACATCCCTTTATTTCATCCACCCACCACCCCTGACACCCTCTCAACTCCACCCCCTCTCTAGTGTATAGCACGGGAATGCCACGCAATCTGCAGTACTGTGAGGATTCCACGTGGCACATCAGGTTGTTTTTAGGATGGCAGTTATAGCATTGCCAATGAGGAGGCAACGCAATTGGGCAATGTGCTTACTGGTTGTGGTGTCTGTGAGAGAAGGTTTGTTTGTACACATAAATGTAGGAGGCTATGGTGAAAGTGGGCAAGGTAAGGGACATGCATCATGTTTGTATGCATGGACTGAACGCACTTGCGTAACATTACTACTATACATTCCCTGCTGCTTTTGTGGGATCACTTTTCCGACATTTGTAGTACATGCATTACAATGGAAGACAATATTGTGAAGTGTATAAAGTACGTGACAGCCATGATGTTGTTATGCATGCAATGTGTGCATTATATCCTATGATGTGCTATGGTACTTTCTGCCGTTTGTATTGCGCATACATACAAGTGTGTGACGGAGCGGCGAGGAAAGGGACGCAGAACGGAGGCCATACTGAGATATTGATTCCTCTAGGCGAGCTGACATTGACAGTGCGCAAGTGAATGGGAAGGGGGAGGGCAAAGTGCAGTATATGGGAACATTAAGATACAGAAATACATGCAACTACGGCCGGTGTTGGCAAGTGGAAGGATAAGTGTTGACATAAAGTGATGCATGCAATGTTAGGGTTCTAGAAAGCAGTCCGCAAAGTCGGGGATTGGCTGAAAGCTAGTGCAGGGGTGGAAGTGTAGGGAGGGAGGAGGAATGGGGTACTGATAGGATGGGTAAGAAACCAGTGCACAATACTTTTTAGCCAGGAAGTCAGTAGGGGACAGGAAGGGAAAAAGAAGAAGTACATGGAAAAGTTTACAGGTGCTTTGATAGCCTACCGTTATTCTCCTCAAGGTGCAGGGAGACAGAGAGCATGTTGCAAAGGAGGCTGCAGCAGAAGAAATACATGTACCATTATCTGATTGCGTGTACAAGCAACTGACCCGGACGGAGTTAGAGGCTGATGAGGGAAAAGGTGGAGAAAACAGATATGTAGGAAGTGAGAGTGGAAGTTATTGAGGTCCCAGGGACCAGATGTCATTCTGCATAATGCTATTGTTAATAACTTTTGTTTTGAGTAACGGATTTGGCCGGAATTTCAAAAGTGTTTGAAAGTCTGTCCCCTCCCCCCAGACTGCAAAGTTGTGTAAAGATTTGTAAAAAAAGGTTATTAAGCGTCAAAAAAAGTTGTTTTCCAAAAGTGCAGCCTGCTTCCCATTCATTTTCCCATAGACAAAAAAGGTACATTTTTCCAAAGTGCACAGCCCACACCGCTGGACAGATTTGAACAACTTGGGCACGAAGCGTTGACTCGCGATCCATGCAAGGTTTTGGATTATTCCATGCCATAGTTATTTTCAAATTTGACAGAGAAGAAGGCCCCCCTTCTCCAAACATGATAGTTATATCTCCCATGGTGCATTGCAGGATCATGGTTTTCAGAAATGAAACAACCGCCATCTTGTTTTTCTCTGGAAGCAAGAAATATTTTTGGCTATAGCCGAGGTTATGGGAAAATGAAACACAGTAAAAAGCTATTTGCAGGTAAAAAGAAATACAAATGCCATCAGGGTAGAGGTGGGGGGATGGCTAGAGGGCACTAAGTGAAATTCGGGAGTTGGAGGGGGTACAGGGGCCGAGTTTGCAACACAAAGCTTACCGTAGCTGACAACTCATAGCAAACTGCATCATAGAAGCAGCGTGTGTTGTGAGGGGAAAGGGAGAGGGCAGAAGAGGTGAGGAGGCCATCTGGGGAGTGGAGGGAGCTTGCACAGGTGAGGCGGCACTTGGTGAGGTGCATGGGGGGCAGGAAAGCATTTATTTTTCAGCCGTTTTGCCAATATTCCCTGCTATATCCGAGGCTACAAAGGACCACAAATAGGGTATGTGTAGTTTGGTATCCGCGGCTATATAGTTTGTGGTGTCAGTGTTTTATAGCTTTTTTAAAGTACTTTTTTTAAGTATAGTGACGTTGTTGAAAAATCACTGGCCATGGTCAGTGACCTGGTAGGTATTAGAGAGTCTTTTTTATTTTGGATGTGTGTTTTGAGACTTTTGTGCATGTGAGACTTTGGAGAAAGGTAGAAGAAAATAGTTTAACAAAATGTATATAAAAAGGAGCAATTGTAGTCAAGTTTTAGATGTGCCATACAATGTGTTTTAGGTTGTGGATTCTCACTTGTGGTATTATGTTTTGGGGGTGCAATGTTATGTATTTTTCTATTAATTCTTATTTTTCAGTTACGTTACATACGTACATGTGCAGTGTTGTTCTGTATTGATCATTTAAGTTGGATTGTAGTATAAAACTTGAAGTCAGTCCCTTGTCAACTGACTTTTCGTAACCACAGTTATTATTTATTGTATTGGTGTACTTTTATATAAGCAGTTCTTAAGAGGACTGTTTTGGGGTACACTGAGTGTAGAACTTCAGCATATTAGGAGTACTATTTTGATGTTATGGAGGAACACTGCATTTCCTTCATCGGTTAGATTTACTCAGTCATGTCTATAGAAATAGGCCATATAGAACTGTATGTTGTTTTCACAATATATAATTGGTTGGAGTCTGCCGTGAATGCTGAAACTGCTGTATTAACATTTCTGTGGGATTTCTCAATGTTACCAATAAATCCATTTTTGACTCTGAGTGAGATTGGAAAGATAAAGATGGCGTGAGTAAATAGTTCTGTCAGTTTTCCCATGTCTTATTTCATCCTTAAAGTAAGGGACACTGCTTGTACATTCCTAAGTGGGTGGGGTTTGATAGTATATGGGAAATGTTTTATACTGAAGGATTTCCACTGTCATGTAATTGCTGGTAGTAATTTAGAAAAAAATATGAACAATCATGTTTGTCATTTTTCCAATTTGCTTGGAAACGGTGTTCTTTGGAAGGACTTGAAGCTATTTGGGTCCAATGCTATGTAATGCAATATGTTGTTATGCAATGCACTGACATAGAGAGATGTAAAATGAACATGTGGGCATAGTCAGCTGGGGGGAATAGTACTATGAATTAGGTTTGCTAACATGGTTTTCTGGGTCTGCTTAGGTCACATGGCCATTGCAAGTTTAGTGGAGTGGGGATGGGCAGTGAAGGGAGGAATGATAGTTGAATAGATAGAAACAGGTGAAGCGTTTGACTTTACATGCTATTGGATGAGGATGACTAAGAAGGACTGATTAAATGGGTGTTAGGAGGATGAAGGTTGTGTCAGAGTAAAGTTATGTGAGTAGCAGTAGACTGAAAGTTGTCTATCTGGAGTTACCTACAGTCCTTAAGGAGAGGGTTGTGAGGTGTGACAACTGGGGCTGGGCGGAGTGACTCAGTGCCAGTGCATTATTTTGCAGCTTTTTTCTCTTGTTACCATTACATGAATTGTGTATGTATATATTACCTGTATTATGTGTATTCTTTATTAAGAATTGTTATGTTATGTAAGAAATGGGTATTGTGGGCAGGTTGTGTATGGTATATGAGCGTTTCAGTTGTATTCCACATAAGTTAAGCAGTTAAAGGTGAGGTGTAGATGGGGCATTTCTTTGTACAGCAGGAGTGATGACTGATGACTTTGTAAAGGCGTGGGGTATACATGGGGGATCTCTGAATTTGTGAGCATGTACAAACTCCACAGTGCTGCTGTACGGTTCTCCCCAGGAGAACAGTGTAGACAAATGGGGTATAATGTGTGTAATATGCAGCATAGTTTCACAAAAGCAGTACCCTAAGAGCATTTGGTTTTCAATGCAATAAAGTATTTTAAAGCAAGTTGTACAGCATATTGTTTTTACTAATATGTTGTACAAACAAAAACTTCTTTATACTGTATTTGTCAATGTGGAACATCCATGCACATGATGGCCATAGAGGCTTTAACCATAAATGTCACCCTAAAAAGTTCTTGTTTAACAAACACTTGCTAATCACATGCATCTAAGCAGAGCATACTGAAACATGGATGCCTTTCCCTGGCTGTTATTATTGATGGATTGAACTCGTATGCTGGCTTCCCTCTGAGGTGTCTATTTCAGCATATGTGGTGTTTCTGCTTCTGGTACGAGCATTACTGGAAGCAATGATACATTACTGGTTTTCCCAGATGCAATTTTGTTGTGTTTCTATATCCAGTAATTACTGTTACTGCATGTGTGGCGCAAAGGTCTAATGATCCAGTACAATTGTCTTTACCACAGATGGTATCCGTATTGGCCGGATTGATTTTCTCCAGACATTTTATCACCATCATCTTTGAATAAAGCCCTGAGTAAACTATTTTTGCCTCTCTTCATGCACAGGTGACAACATTCCTGAAAATAATACCACCGTAGTTGAAAGACAATAAGGTTCCATGTGTTAAAATCGTGGCAAAAAATGGCTGTAAACACAAAATATTGCGGCAAAAATGCTGTGGTTTTGCCGCTGCAATCCATGTAAAGGATGCAGTGGACACCCCTGCAAACCCTGCAACCCCTGGACCCATTATACCATTTAAGAGGAGCAGGGGACACCCCTGCATCCCCCGCACCCCTTAAAATGTGTATACCTTTAACTGGTCAAACCACAGCATTTTTGCCGCAGGATTTTTTTCAGGTGACATTTTTGCCACGATTATATCACTGCATACCGACAATAAGCAGTCAGTTGTCTCCTTTCAGTACCCAGAGCTGTGTTGCTCAGACTGCACTTACTCAAAGCACTTCTACCCTGTTTTGCCCTCCCCTCTCCCTTACACGTCCTCCCTCCATTTCCTTTAGCACTTCTCATTCTAACACGTGCATGATCTGAATGACACAAGGCCTATTAAGATAATTTGTCTTGCCCTCCCTCTGTCTTCCCTCCCTTGTCTTGTCACGCCTAGAAACACTTGTGTACAGTGGCGTTATAAATGACTTATTGTATATCATGTGGGATGTTCTCTCCACCTCCAATCAGAATTGTCCCATCACCCCCACTCTCACAGACACTCCCACTTCAGCCCTCCACTTCAAGCAGGCACTCACTCTTGAACCCCCAGTCACTCCCATGTCACTCTCTATGTTTCACTTATCAAGGAGACATGTCAGTTGTCCCATGTGTGTGGCCATGAATGCATCCAGGGTACTGTTTAACAGTACGTTGAAGTCCTGTGTGGACCTAGGGATCCTGGTGAAACAGGGTGTGCAGGTCATGTCTGCATAACTTGTAATCTGTACATTTAGAGTTTGCAATTGTTTACAGTTGTGGAAGACATGCTTCCTCCCAATGGGTGACACACATGGTGACTCCTCATCGGCACACCCTCACTATCCTTTCCCCTCACTCTCTGGCCGCCCTCCCTTGGCCCTCCTCCTACCCCCACCTGCGAGGCTAAAAACCTTGGGGTCATCTTTAACTCCACCCTTTCCTTTTCCGCCCACATCTCTGAGGTCTCTAAAAAGTCAAATTTCTGACTGCACCTCCTCATAGGTACTCTACCTTTCCTCTCCTTCCCCCAGAAGCTCATGGTATCCCAAGCTCTGGTTCTCTCTAGCTTGGACTATTGTAACAGCCTCTTTCTAAATCTACCTGCCTCTACTCTCCGCCCTCTGCAACTAATCCAGAACAGGACTGCGAGACTTGTCCTTGGTCTCAAGCCCTGGGATTGTATCTCTCCAGCTCTGATATCTCTCCATTGGCTCCCAGTGGATGCAAGGATTACATTCAAAACCCTCTGCATTGTCCACAAGGCTTTCTGGGGCCTGGGTCCAAACTACCTTCAGCTATCCTTCCGCAAATACCTCCATCTCTAGCTCTTTGCTCCTCTACCTCCAACTCCCTCATGGTCAGTCGTTTTTCAACGAAACGAGTTGGAGGTAGATCTCTTTCTTTGGCTGGGGCCTCCCTCTGGAACAGCCTCGCTGCCACTTTAAAACTTGAGGAGAACCACCTCCGGTTCTGGAAGCACCTCAAGACCTTCCTCTTTTCTTCTGCCTTTTCTCCCCCTCTCCCCTGCTGATCTGTTCTCTCACCGTGCACCTTGTCACCCTCTGTCCTCCAAGCCCAGGTACTTGCTCACCCTGCCACCCTCCCGCACTGCTTCCGGGCCACCCCTTGCACTGGGGTCTGTATTTGTACCCATACAGCCCTCCCTTTTTCTTCCTACACTTATCAGACCTACCCTGTCTGCTGCCTTAAACCTAGCACTTGCAAATCGCTGGCTGCACTAAAACTGTTTGTTGCCTTTATTATTTATTTATTGATCTGTTTCTCATCTGCTTCGCACTTTCCACTTCTCCCCCCTTCCATGCACTTTTCCCCTCCCCCTCTCCCATGCACTTGCGCGACTTCAATGTCACTGGGCCTAGTAACTTCGCTGTTTTGTTCTACACTGTTCCCTCCCTTGCCTTGTCACGCTCTGAAACACTTGTCTACGAGCGCGATAGAAATCAAATATCAACATCAATATCAATATTGCACATGCATGCAGTTCAGGAAACCATTGGTGTTTGGGAACTGGTCAATGATGTAAACTCATCTTTGTATATCATCTGTTGTCCCTGGGATTTTGGGTAGTCATGTGTGCTATTGCATGGTGTAGGGGAGCTAATACCACCTTTGTGAGTATGTGTGGAAATATTTGCTGTATCAGGTCATGAACCATACCAACAGTGCATTGGTAGGAGTCTGTTTCAAAACAATGACATGTAGCTACCAACTTCAAATGGTGTGACATGTCAGTGTGTATGTTTCCTTTGCATTCAAGGTCTCTCTGAATGATCTGGAGTATGTAAATGATGGTTGGCTGGTGCAGCTAATACGATCTCCTGATTTTTTTACTCTGTCTGTCCCTATGGGGACAGTCTGACCATGGGTATGTGTGGGCATCATGTTCTCCTCCTTATTTGCAGAGCCATCTGTTGCATGAATGTTATCATGCCTTTAATCGGTAAGGAGAGTGCCACAAGATACAGCATGAGGGTTCCACCAGGCTGCATGGTACTCTGATTCTTGTCTGAGGTGTAGGTAGGCTTGTCATGTCCACAGCGGGTCAAGTGGAAGAACCTCTGCTTCCTTTCAGAGCACATGGAAGTCATGCCCACCTCCTTTGTGGTGGAGGTTATTTTGGTGGTATAATGTGCTATATTTGGCATTGGTGGTAGATCAAATGGCTGATTTTACAGCATCTGTTGTGTCAGGTTATCTGCATCCTGTTTTTTCCAAATCCTGTTTTCTCTGTTATAGCATGTATTGGGTTTCGACATATCACTTCCATAGTTTCCGGATGTGGTGTGGATGTCAAACTATTATGTTATGTAAGAAATTGGTAATATGGTGTATAAGATGCCACATTAATGGGGATGCATAGTGGGTTGAGGGAAACAGTATTATTGATGAGGTTTGTTAAGAAAGAGTTCTGGGGCTGCTTAGGGCATATGGCCATTGAAACTTCAGTATAGTGGGGATGGACAGTGAAGGGAGGACATACGTGCTGGTATCTTTTTGTTGATTAGCAGTAGTAGTTATTAGTTTGCAGGTGAAAGGCGGGATAGTGGATTAGGCTATTGTGTTATTATGTTGAAATGGTTGGAATCAGGTCAGGTAGTTAATTGTGGATGCTTTTTGTTGAGGATGGCTAAGGAGGAGTAATTAAATAGGTTCTGGGAGAAGCAAGGGTGTGGTAGCGCCTAGTTATGTGAACACATATATACTTAATGCTTTGTGCTTGGAGTTGTTGTTTAGTTGTTAGGTAGAGGCTTGTGAGGTGTGAAAACTGTAGCTGAGTGGACCAACTATGTGGCAGTGCAGTATCTTGGTGCTATTTTTACTTATTGCGTTATTTATGAATTATGAACATAACATAGATGAATTCATATTTGTTTGGTATATGAAAGCAAAGATGTGTTACATATTATTTTGGAACACTTTTATGAATGTGAATGAAGAAAAGTCATGTTGTATCTAGTCACCGTTTCTTTTATTTAGAATTTTTATGGCATTGTATTTGAAGTAATGTTTAGAGTATGTGAGCTATTAAAGGATAGTTCCGGGACTTTTTTTTTATTGTCCCTACGGTTCGGCCATGTGTTTTTAAGCATAAATCGGTAGATCGTAGAAAACTTTCCTATGGACCCTAGCCGACTTTTCGTCCATTAACGCACTCGAAATCAGCCGCCATTTTCTGATAATCCTATCATTTCCCCCCATCGACCTGGCTCACCTGCTTTTGCAAATCCCCCACCCCTGAAACAGACTGTATCAAAACATTCATATTCCCCGCCTCTATCCGTGACGTGACTGTGCTGCGTAGGCAAACGCGCCCAGGCGTCTTCTACGCGACTCCACACAGAACCCGGAAACCAACACAGATCAGCTCACAACACAGCGCGCCACAATTCGGAATATGAAAGTGTACTTTTAAATCAAACCTCAAGATTGTAAATTTGGTAAAGTACATTTATTTGACATCAAATGTTTAGAGAATATTCAGCGATTTGCATTTTTATTTGCTCACGTTCCAAAAAGTTCGTTTTGAGGCACGCAATGTTCCTTTGCTGTACACAGGGTCTTAGATCATCTCACAATACAGCGCCACAATTCGGAATATGAAACTGTGGTTTAAAAGCAAACGGCAAGATTGTCCATTTGGCAAAGTACATTTATTGGACATCAAATGTTTAGAGAATATTCAGCGATTTGCATTTTTCTTTGCTCTCGATCCAAAATAGTTCGTCTTGAGGCAAGCGATGTTCGTGTGCAGTACACAGGGTGTTGGTTTACGATAAAATAAGCTCTTCGGTCGCACTGATAATCGCATGGCTGTTCCAACAACGATGCAGTAGGATACCACAACGGTATGTATGTTGCATCTAGCCATTAGTACCGCGTAAGGGCATACTTGTACTTGGCGATCGTCCCATAAAATGGTCAGGGTGGTAACGTTGTTCACGCGGAGAAGCAACTGGCGGCTGTAAAATCCATCCGCCGGTGTCTGGTACTCGTGACACGGACAATAATGAAGGATGTACCTGTTTTAAAAACATAAAAAATGAAATTAGTCTCACCATCAGATCTTTATTAAAATTATTCATTTTATATATTAGGTCGGGAAATTATTTCATAGCTAGGACAGTGCAACTGGGTATTATACGTCAAGGTGGGGCTGTAGGATACTGAGACAGTCCCCCAGTGCAGGGGTTGACAGGGAGGCAGTGCAGGTGGAGAGTGGAAGGGCCCAGGACCGAGGTCGCAGACAGTGGACCAGTTGTAGCAGGGGAGAGGGAGAGAGAAAGCAGAAGCAAAGAGGAAGGTTTTGAGGTGCTTCCGTAAAAGGAGATGGTTCTCCTCAAGATAGTGCGCGGTACAAAACAATATGCCACATAGAACGAACAAGTACAACTTAACCCGTCTTTAAAGCTACTGTATAGTAATTAAATTGCGGTATAAACTCATCTAAAGAGTTACTTACATTATATTTGCATTTTCCATTGTGTCTGTGCGTAGGGCAGCCCCGAAATACCACTCCTTCTATGCCGACGTTATTTCTTCTAATGAACGAACATTAAATGGCTATCGTTTCTGAAATTTTATTCATTATCGTTTCTTACGTTATTGCACCACACCCCCAAAAAGAAGTCTTTCGGGATGGTCCCGGCCTGTCAAGGTCAAATAACAATAGAAGCTTATACTGAGTCGTGGGCCATTCCGGCACCCGAGCAAAAAATCAAAGCAGCTGACCTTCACTTTGAACGATCACACATTCCTAGTTAGCTACATTCAGTGTAAGGCCATCTCACAGGACTTGAAATTTACACTCCATCTTTGCATTTTGTCTGCATGCTTTGCAGCCCCAGAGAACCATAAATACGGAGACATTCTATATTTTTTGAAAAATGATTTATATTACTGTTTGGTTTAATTTAATGTGCAAATGAACAAGGTTGGATAGACACATTGCATGTACACTGAGCAATCACTTTTATTTACACAATACATAGCTACACATATTCAATGGGCCTGCGACATGAGGAGACTCGAGAGCAAAGTCACAGGTGACACCCGGGTGGTTCTCACTACTGCACGGTGAAGGGAGGGGCAAGGGTGGAGAGACACATTGCATGTACACTGAGCAATCACTTTTATTTACACATTACATAGCTACACATATTCAATGGGCCTGCGACATGAGGAGACTCGAGAGCAAAGTCACAGGTGACACCCGGGTGGTTTGCACTACTGCACGGTGAAGGGAGGGGCAAGGGTGAAGAGACACATTGCATGTACACTGAGCAATCACTTTTATTTACACAATACATAGCTACACATATTCAATGGGCCTGCGACATGAGGAGACTCGAGAGCAAAGTCACAGGTGACACCCGGGTGGTTCGCACTACTGCACGGTGAAGGGAGGGGCAAGGGTGGAGAGACACATTGCATGTACACTGAGCAATCACTTTTATTTACACATTACATAGCTACACATATTCAATGGGCCTGCGACATGAGGAGACTCGAGAGAACAGACAATCAAATTACAATCATTTAAACCGTGATGTGTATTTCTCAATGAGCTCTTCTTTAGGTGGACATGGAAAAGAGGCAATGTTGGGTGGCAATGCAGTTGTCCCCTGCACAGGTTCGTTCACAACTCCATGTATGTGCCTATCTAGGACATCAACAATAAGTCTCTCAATAAAGTCATATTGCATATCCTCAAACACTGGTTTGATAACCCATGGTTTACTTCTTTTTGTGAAGGCCTTATTGTAGCGAAGCGTCCCTAAAGTTCCGGTCGTCCTACTTTGTTGACGGCCAACATTATGGTTATGTGCCAAAATGGCTAGAAGAGTCTGATTTATCATGCCCTCCATGCCAAAATGCAATCGTTTTGGCCTGTACTTTAGGCACATATTGTGGAACACCTCCAAATCTCCTGTGTGGCAGAATTCCGTGAGTCCCCTCAAATCTCTTGTTATAGTCTTATCAAATACAATCTTTTCAATGGCTTTGTGAGTGGGTGATGAAGGAATCAACCACTTCTTCTTCCGTGCCTCCTCTGTGGACAAATGGCCATGTTCACAATTGTGGAAATGTTGGTTGGTGGTCCAGCGGTGAACGTTGCTACAGTGTAACATTACTGACCGCCATTTTTCCAGTAGAATTTCCAACGACCCTCAACATGTTTTTGAGCTCCACCAAAGATGGTTGCTGATTGACTTGGACCACTGTGAAATACCTTGCATATCTTTTTTTTTACCTGCAGCCGACATTTTTTTATTGATTGTTTTTGCAAGATGCCAAACGTCAAATTGGTGATTTATATTTTTGTACTCTTCTCTCATTGTCTTGGCAATTGAAACGTGTCTGTCCGTGGCTATCAGGTCGATCACCATTCCCCGCGATTGTAGTTCTTGCAATGATGCTACAAAGCCAACTTTCTCCATGGCCACTGAGGATGTACTTTGTGACACCTGCACGACCACCGAACTCACAATTTTCTTACTTTCCATGTCCTGAAAGTGGTAGGTGCAGTACTTGGCTGAAAATCATGGGCTGTCGAACTGTCCATCACCGGCTAGCCTGAACCGTTTGCCCGCGAATGTACTATCAATAGACATTTTTTCCATTCTCCAAGCTTCGCTAATGGCTGGAAATAGATAATCGGTTTGGTATTTGTAGAGCTGAGTTTTCGCAATGAAATGGATTCCCACAAACTGAAAGAAAGACTCTAACTTTTTAAAACTTGAACCACTAAAAAGTGCAGCCGCTGCACAAAGTAGATTGCCTGCTGGCAGTTGCCCCAGCATGGGTTGTGCAGACCATGAGAAAGGATGATATTTTGTACAGGTGGCATGTATTTTAAGGTTAGTGCCTCGAATTGCACGAGTCACATTAATCAATGGCTCCCCACATACTTCCCCACCAACCGAATGCCCACATTTCATCCGAATAATAATATCAATCAAACAACTATCGAATACAATGAATTTGGCCTCTTTCCTTATACTGTCACTCTGCATACCAGCTGGTTCGGCCTGTAACGTTGAGGACATGTCACTCACATGAAAGGTAGAATCTCTGATATCGTCTTCCGCTATGTTCAGTGATATTGATGGTTTTTCATTGTCGTCCACTTCATTCTCTTCCATTGCAACATCTGTTCCTTATCCGGCGATGGGTGAATAAAACAATTTCTTCAACTTTCTCGCGGTCTTAGTTTTTGCGGGTGTGGATTCTGTGAATTGATCTCCGACTGCATCCGAACTACCAGGAGGACATTCACTATCAATGGCTGGATGTGGTATAGCTCCGTTGTCAATCACTTCATATTCTTCCCATTGGCACGATGCATCTCCAGTCTCAAGTCCCTGCCAAAAGGTTTGACAAGCAACATCTCTCGTTCGCTTCACTGTCTGTGTAGATCTAGTTCGTACACCCACTCGCAACTAGAGGACAGATTGGAAAAGGGATGTTCAGTTTAAACACAACTTACAGTATTGAACTATTAACAGTGAAAAACAACATAATATAGTGACCAGGACACTAACCTTCTTTTGCTTTCTTTTCTTTGAAACTTTCTTGCCTCGAACTTCAACATCAGGACGCTGTTGCTCCGACTCGTGTGTGCATGTCTCCACTTCCTCTTGCGCTGCAACGACTATATTTTCATGATAAGCACATCCATCACGCACTGACGCTCCATCGACTCCCTGAAACATAGAACTTTCATTAGTATGTATAATAATATTGAAAACACAAAATGTACTTGGGGACCAATACCCACGTACATCTCAATAGCAAAACACGAATGAACGCTTTGTGTAGAACATTCAAACGACAATTATTCACGCATTGTTGATCTAGTTAGATGGAACTGTCAAGATCCATACCTCGGGCTCCTCATAGACTTCCATTGATGATATTATTGAAGATGATGCTTCAGTAACTCCCTGAAACACAGTAATTGCATTAGTATGGTTTTCTATTTTGTTAAAAAGAACATACACTTTGTGCAGGCGTCAACGGCTCATCTAAATAGACCTGCACAAATGATCAGTGTCTAAAATAAATAATGGATATCTAACTAAGATTCGATTTGCACGATCGTTGGAAGTGTCACCACCCAGAGATCTGCATCAACTACTAGGGGTGATGTTCTTGTAGAAGAAGCTCTGTCATCTCCCTGAAACATAGTACTTGCGTTAATAAAGAAGGAAGTATAGCGGATGTAATCACGTCATATGATTTCGCTTGATCGAACTGTCAGTATCCATACCTCGAAATGCATAAGAACATCAAGGGACGATGTAACTGCGGTGCACACTTCTGCAAGCTGTTGCGCCGACCCGTAACTGCATGCTCCCCCTTCTTCTTGGACTAATGCTCCATCGACTCCCTGAAACATAGGACTTTCATTAGTAATGAACACAATATTGAAAAAAAGAAGACACATAGGAGGGCGACGACAGAAGGACATATCAATGGCTAAAAACGAAAGAAACATTGTGTGTAACAATCACGCTACAAGAATGCAAGATCTGATGATCTCCATCGATGGAACTGTCCGGAAACGTACCTCGAGCATCTGAGTGACATCAACGGTTGTCGTCAATGCGTTGGACTCCTCAGCATCTCCCTGAAAGACAGTACTTGCATTATTTTGGATAACAATAATTATAACTGAAAACAAAGACTAGAGGACGAGTACAAGGGTGTACCATTAGGTAAAATAATCACACGATAAATTAAAACTATTGATTTACATGCCTAAAACAAGTCAGTGGCAGAATAGCTAAGTAAGATTACCCGATAGGCGCTTGAAGTGGCTGATGACTGCAATAACGACACGGATGGAGAATCTTCCGCCTTCATATTGAGTGGATACATAAATGGGGAAATTATTGTTAGCTAATGCTACACACTACCGCAAGGCCGAGAGATAAATACGTAAACTTGACTCACCAGTGGAGGGATGTGGACGAATAGAGTGGGAATAGCGGTTGAGAGCAATTTTTGCTTCGCTCGCGGTGTGTTCTTCTTTATTAGCAATGATGTGGAGTACATGTCAGAGGTAAAGTGCCTGCTGCAGATGCGGTATCGATCACCCCTCTTGTCCGCAAAGACTTCTAGGACTCTACTTTCAAGCTCAGATGGTGGATATCCGCAATATCGGACCCATTCTCTTATCTGATCTATTGTCTTAGGGAAAACATGCATTATAGTACCTTCAGATTTACTATGAGTCTTCGAAGGGCAACCGCCAATGGAACAGGCAGGCATTGTGGAAAGTTCTGAAAAGTAAAGATCAACAATTCTCTATGAATACCAATGTGTTAAAAAATTAAATGACACATAAAAGGTTCAATGCAAGGTTCGTTTTGGTTCTTGGAACTATACACGTTATTCTCATGCGGATAAGTATTTGAATAACTTTAAAAAAATAGAAAAGTAATTTGACTAAACTCAGAACATGTGACTAGTTCCTTGCATGTACTGTCTTGAACGAAAAGAAATTGGACGCAAAATGATTATGGTACATGGCCTTACCTTGACGAACAAACAGTTAGATGCAGGGATCAGAGTAGTTTCTTGTCGTAGAACAGGGAGCAGTTCACAGGTTTGCAAACTGACGAGTTTCCTCGAAGTGGTCACGGAAGTTCACAGAGGCGAAGAGCAGATAACCAGCACCTTCACGGGTTGACTAGCAAAGCGCAAAGAAGTTCTCATTAGAAATATGAAGTGGGTTATAAAGAATTCGAAACAGGGGTGTGTTTGTGAATGAATGACGTGTATATGTCGTGGCATTATGCGGTTTGCAGGGGGGCGTCCAGCGTGAGGGGGATGCTTGGCAGGAGACACGGGGTCTGGAGGTAGACATGGGAACAACAACCCATGCTCTATAGACCACTTTGAAGTGTACATGCTATTTGGCACCTCTTGGCCTTTATCGCTCCCTGACAGCTCCACTTGCCAGCACAAGTACCCCGGTGCGAACTGCCTTTGATAGGGCGGGGGTGGATTGGGGCGGTGGTCGTACAGACAAGACACAGGAAGACTCGTGAATGGAGACACACTTATGTGGATTGCAGGGGGGCGTTCAGCGTGAGGGGGGATGCTTGGCAGGAGACACGGGGTCTGGAGGTAGACATGGGAACAACAACCCATGCTCTATAGACCACTTTGAAGTGTACATGCTATTTGGCACCTCTTGGCCTTTATCGCTCCCTGACAGCTCCACTTGCCAGCACAAGTACCCCGGTGCGAACTGCCTTTGATAGGGCGGGGGGGTGGATTGGGGCGGTGGTCGTGCAGACAAGACTCGTTTGCCGCAGGGCCTCACCAAGGAGAGGCCATCTAACTGCATGTAAGAGGCAGGCTGCAGGATTTAGTACATGGAAGACAGGGGGGTGAGTTTATAAATACCTCAGCCTCCCAGGAGAATATATGGGTGCAGTTCACCCTGGAGACCCTGGATGCCTAGGCAGTTAGTCAGCAGCAGGCTGGCCTGTGGTGGCAAGGCGGCACGGGCCAGAGGGGGTCATCTCTGTACCTGGTGCCCAAAAGGATGATTTATTATGATCAACCATATTGATTATTTACCTATAACCATGTTTTGTATCAATAAAATCCAACGGCCTTTTATTGTCAACGCTTGAACAAAGTGGTGTGGTAAGTATTTTTGGGGGAGGAGGCAAGGCCGGGAGGCTTGATGCCAACCCGCAAAATAACATATGTATGTCTGCTGCATATGGGTTCAACGGTTATGTGGATTGAAGGTGGGCGGCCAGCGTGAGGGAGGATGCTGGCCGGAGACATGTGGTGTGACAAGACAAGGCACAGGAAGACTATTCTATTCAATGGAGACACACTAGATTCATTTAAAAAATCAAAACAACCATTGTTAAAATATATGTTGGGTTTTATTTTAGATCTTAATTTCAATTGAACATAAATAATAAACATTACACATTGTAAAGTTCCGGTTGCAGCACATCCAGGGAAAATCCGCGGTATTGTCCACTGTCGCTGGGGAAATGTTGTCTAATGGCAAGTACCGCACAGGCAGGTATTACTCTCCGAACGCGGTGTCTGAGCCTCCCGTGAAGCCACCAAGTGAAGCAACGATAGGCCACCAGCCTGTACCACCTGTGAAAAAGAAAGATGCAAACTGTATTAAAATGACAAAACTTTCTTATCAATGTCGATTCAGGTAAAAAATTGAAAAAAATTCTATCTAGAAAATGCACAATATGGAACCAAGTGGCATCACTGACATCACAACCAGAGTATACTTACTCGTTACTCGGATTACGCGGACGAACAGTGCCGCGAAGTTCGTGCATAAGCACCATCATCATCCTCAACACGGTCCGTGAGAGGCAGGCTTCCCTGAACTCTGGCAGCTCGGTGATGCATTGCGGACTTGGCTCGCCTTCCGAAATGTAGGCCAAGCACCCGGAATTTTCACGGCAGCAGCAGTTCTCCTCCTCAGTTGGCATTAGCTCGCACCGATTGCACGTGCACCAGGTGGAGACGCCGTCCATGCGACATGGTCCAGGCTCTTCATCCGTTGACTGGTCCTCCCAACTGCCGTCCGAATCCCCATCGTTTTCACGTGCTTGCCTTTCCAGTAGTTCTTGCTTGGTGTACTCGGGCTCGTACATATATGGCATTATTGTAGCCATTGTGTGGTAAAGAAAGTAAAATTATTTACAGAGATGGTACAGGTGTTCACAAGGCCTAGAAGCGGCGAAGGTAGCTGACCAGAGCACAGAAACGAGTCACAGAATACTCAAAGTAACACAGAGAGAGTAATGGAATCGAAAATCTGCTGCTGTGTGTTGTGAAACGGTGTGTTTATACTTATTGAGGAAAGAGGCGTCCTGCCATTTCCATGGCGACACGTCATTAGCTGAGGCGCAGCGATTGTTGACACGAAACGTGCTTTGGCGTTGGGAAATGGGCGGTACGCGTCTGCTGATGTCTGTTTCAGGGGCGGGGATTTGATTTAGTGCCGCAAAAGCAGGTGAGCCAGGTCGATGGGGGGAAATGATAGGATTATCAGAAAATGGCGGCTGATTTCGAGTGCGTTAATGGCCGAAAAGTCGGGTAAGGTCCATAGGAAAGTTTTCTACGATCTACCGATTTATGCTTAAAAACACATGGCCGAACCGTAGGGACAATAAAAAAAAAGTCCCGGAACTATCCTTTAATTAAGAAGTGTATAATGGTATGGGGATTACGGTGCTATTGATTAGGTTTGGTAATGTAGTTTCATGGCACTGCTAGGGGACTTATCCATTCAAACTTTAGTGATAGTAGGGATGGGTAGTGGAGGGAGGATGGACATGCTGATATGTTTTGTTGAGTAGTAGTAGTCATTTTAGTTTAAAGGTTCCTTTTTGAATTATGGTGGCCAATTCGGAACAGTTCTTCTATGTTTGCTGCCATCTGAAAAGGGAAATAGTCTCTTTTTGATTTAAATGATGGAGGCATATATTTTTTCTGATTGGATGTGTACTCCAATTTAGTATATATCTTGTTAGAAATTTTAAAAAAAGAAAATGATATGCACCCAGGAAAATCCCAGGGTCCGAAAAACTATTACACTTGGGGCAGACATCAGCTTTTATATTCTCCTGCTTTGAGTGTCTTGTTTTGCTTGGCGCTCCAAATCCTGGGTTGGCGGGCCATTAAACTCCATCTCCACCTGTCAGCCGGGGCTTTAATAGTTATATTTTATATTGAAAATATAAAGAAATACGATGTGTGAACTTAATAATTTCTATTTTTATTTTTTACATCAACAATGAGCTATAAGAAAGGGTCATCTGCAGGGAAGTAGACTTAAATATAATATTTTAAAAAGCAGTGTTTTTAAATATGTAAATAGAAATCCGACAGATAATGCAATCATTTCTAGTGTTGAGGATAGTTTTAAAAATGTTGAAGTTGAAATATGAGATATGCCAACACAAAGTTTTGCTGGACCCATTTCAAATGTGTTACTATGTAGTAGAAAAAGTTTGCAAATGTGCTGTCAATTTGAAACAGAGGAGTAAAGATAAATATTGGGAAATGAATCACTGTCAAGTTTTTACCAATCTTTGGAGGAGTTTGAAACCAAAATCTAGATATGTGGTAAAACATTTTTTGCAAAAGAAAAAAATTGAAGTAATCATTAAGAAAGGTTTTGATATGAAAAGAAAATTGTTAATTTCCGTATTAAGAAAACTGAAGATATTGCTTAAGCTGACTAGACTATTCTTTTTTTTCCAAAAATGTTTAATTAGAGTTTAACAAAAATGACAGGAAAACAATCTTACAAGAAAAGGTAATATCTAGATTATATGGCAAAATGTACATGGAGCACCATATTTACCAAAAAATTAAAAGGGAGAGAGAAGAAATAAAAAAATAAAAAAAATAAACAGAGGAATAGACAAAAGCAAGGGGTGAGAGAGAAGCAGATGTTAATAGGACAGAAAGAGAAAATGAAAAATAAGGGGGGATGCTAAAGGGACCTAAAGAATGTCATATAAATAATTCACTAAAGGTCTTCCAAATCACAAGATACTTGTCCATTCTTTTTATTCGTTGATAACTGGTTTTCTCTCTACTTGATAAAATGGACAGATCTTCTAGCCAGCTATCACCCGTTGGACAAGCATCACTTTTCCAACGATTACAAATCAGCTTTTTAGCCAACAAAAGGGCTCTGTAAGCCCAGTAAGATTGATCAGACAAATGTTGGAGACCCAGAGTGAATAACCCTAATACACACATACGGGGTGAGCGAGGAAGCGATCGACCCAATACCAGCTCCATTTGTTGCAAGATCTCCTCCCAAAAGCTCACTACCTTTGCACAGGACCAGAACATGTGCAGATAGTTGTCAACCTCGTTCTTACAATTCCAACATAAATCTACCTGCATCAGCTTACTTTGTTTCATCCTTGTGGTTGTCCAATACATACCATGATTAACTCTCTGTTGGTTGAACTGCAGGTGCAAGTCAACCTTGTACCTAGAAGGTCCCTCGCAGATATGACTCCAATCTCTGTCAGAAAATTCAGACCTCATTTCAAGTGACCACATAGCCCTACCATGTTCTAAAGGAGTGGTACTACCCACTTATGTTAACAATTTGTAAATGAAAGAGGCTGAAAGTGGGGGCACCCTGGACAAATGCAGTAATGGTGGGGTGTCATGAATCAAGGCATTCATCAAGAGCGTTAGAGCATTTCCAATAACTTCACAAAGAGTTTGATTTCGGGCAGCCTCAGACACTTTCAGCTTGTATTTAAATTTAAGAAAATCAAACAAAAGCATAGATGCACCATCAGATATTTGTCCCAGATGCAAGATGCCACCAGATCGCCATGTAGCCCATGAACTAAGGCGATTATTAAAGTGGAGTTCTGAGTTCCACTTAATAATTTCAATTATTTTCATATACAGCTTTTTTTGTAAGATGCCATCAAGAAAAGAACAACAACGAGCTATAAGAAAGGGGCGTCTGCGGGGAAGTAGAGTAAAACTGTATATTTTTTATAAAGTGGTGTTTTCAAATCTGTAGATACAAATCCTGTAGATAATGCAACAATGTCTAGTGTTGAGGATAGTTTTAGAAATGTTGAAATTGAAATAGAGATATGCCAACACAAAGTTTTCTGGAAGTGACAATATTTTTATGTGTTACCAGCTAGTAAAAAAAGAAGGATTTTTAAAAAAAAGATAGTGAGTGTGTTATCAATTTGAAACAGAGGAATATGGATATATATAGGAGAATGTATCTCTCCTGAGATTTTACCAATCTTTGGAGAAGCGTGGTATGTGGTAAAGCGTTTTTTGTTAAAGAAAAAAGTTGAAGTAATCATTACAAAAGCTTTTGATATGAAAAGAAACATTTTCATTTTTGTATTTAATAAACCTAAGAAATTGCTTAAGACAACTACACCATTTTATACAAATATAGAAACAGTTCATATGCTTACACGTGAGAACTTTTGTGACGTCTTTCATGCAGAGTGGAAATAGACTTCTCATACTGAAAGATTTTTTAATGAGGCAAGTGACTTTCAAGAAAAAAATGTTCCGCTTGCTATTGATGAGAGTGGACATAGCTATGAAGTCCCAAATGGTGTGAATTCTAAGAAATTATAGTGTAATATGGAAAATAGAAACTGTAGGTCAGTCAAAAATTAAATAAAAGAAGGATTGTGAGTTATGGACGCGCAATTTATTTTGCAATATTGATGTTTTCTTGTAAAGCTTTAAAGTGATTTTTGCAAATATTGCACAAAAATGATAATGTTCAACGACAGATCAAGATGCTACAAAGAATAGATTGCTGTGTGTTTATGAAAAAACAGTACCTTTGGGTCACTCTGTAGCTTGTCTTGATAAAAGCAGATGTAAGAGTCAGTTTCATCATACACAGAAGCTGGCTGAACATCATACTAAAATTAGATACCTTCTAGTTAAACTGTATGAGCGCAAAACACCAAGTATGTCTCTTGCAGTTTTAAATGAAATACTTTTAACTGGAACTGTAAAAAGTTCAGTTTCTACAATGTATATGATAAATATGATGCATTTAAAAGAGTATGTGTACGTAGATGAAACACTTACAGGAAGTGGAAATGATGATGCTTTGCTGTCAAAGGATCAGTTTTTACAACAGTGAAAATAAGTATCTGCAATGTTTGAGTTGTCTTCTGCTGAAAGACCTGACATTGTTTGTGTGTATTGTCGACACACTTTTTTTTATAAGTCTCAAGTGCAACTAGTGTAGGTTGAGAACAACATTAAACACACTGCAGAGGATGTTTGAAAATAACTGTATCTGTATTTGTTTGTAGAAAAACAATTTGACACAAGAGAGGCCCTTTATGGTTGTAGATATGGTGCCAAGAAGTGTCTTAAACGATATGGGAGTGTCTGATATCCTTCTTGTGCTTCAGAAATTGAGCATGTTTGAAGTAATACATTGCAAACTGTTAATCCATTTCAAGGTATTGGTAGATTGCAAACACATATGTAAAATATGCCAGAGAAGACATTGGTGCAAGGTTTGAGAGGCAATCCCCTGAATTTTGAAGAATATGTTAATACTCTAGTAGTGTAGTGTCACATTGTAGATTCTTTGTTTATTTTAGTAAACGGTTTTGACATTAAAGATAAGAGCATTTGGCAACAGCTTATTGATATTGGAAAAGTGAAAAACGCATTGGTGTTGCTATTGGAGCACAATGATTTACACAAAAGCAGTCTGACTGTACCAGACTTGTCTATGCTTGATGTTGAGTCAACAAACAAAAACAGTGAAGGTCAGTTTCAGCGTATAGCTGTTGCAGAATGGGAACAGTTTGTATGAATATTACTCTATTCATCCTCTACTCTCACGTGAAGTAAGGGGACACATTTTAGAATTATATCAAATGAAAGCCATGAAAGGTGCACCAATTAGTATCTGGGAAAAGACATTAGAAGGCTGTTGTTGCCCTTTGCTTTTTGCAACTGTTACTGGAAGGAGATTGGATGATCGGAAGGTGCACATCTCTTCTTCAGAATGTCATTGTATAAGGATATATTCAGAAGATTCATGATTCAGCACCAATGTTGAATATATTTTTCACTTATTGTATGAAAGTGAATTTTCAACATTATGTTATGCTGTTGCTCATACACTTCAGACGGAAACTAGATTTCTAAAATCTTTCTGCATGTGAGATGCTGCAACATGTTAAAGAAAAAAATGAAGTTTTGGATGGCAAACCTACAAATATTCTTGCTACAATGAGAGGAACTAAAGAATATTGGTGTGGGAGACACTGTGATGTTATATGCATGATGAGAAACCTGGGATCTCCAAACTGATTTGTGACTTTAAGCACTGAGTGTGGTTGGGATGATTTTGCAGAGTGGATTCAGGAAACTAATGCAGAGAAAGTCAACATAGAGAAAATGACAGGAGAATTGTGTTCTATGGACCCTGTAAATGTATCACAGTTTTTTCTTCACAGAATTTTAGCCAAGTTACACTTAATGAGTAATAAAGAAAATGCTCCACTGAACATTTCTTTTGGAGGAAAGTGTACCAGGCACATGGGGCTCCGCACATACATATGCTTTTGTGGATTAAAGATGCTCCTCAGTTTGGTAAGGAAAGTGATGGCTCTGTAATGGAGTTCATGGAAAAATATGTTACTTGTTCTATTCCAGCTCATCATGTGAATGCTGAGCTACAGAACAAAGTGGACATGTTTCAAAAGCATTCATGTGGAAAGTACTGTCATAGAAAATACAAAAGTAAAGACAAGTACCAAACTCCAAGACTTGTGGCATCAGTTGGTCGAGTGAAAAGTTTAATGTCATCTATTCGACACCATGTTACTGGTAAGTCACAGAGAAATACCTATCATTTAAAAAGAAATAAAGAATGCCAATTCATTAATGATTACAATCCTGTCATTGCTTAGCTATAGAATTCACATAATGATGTACAGTTTATTGCTGTTGATTCACCAGCTGTTGCTCATTATGTCACAGTATACATGACAAAAGCAGAAAAGAGAAATGCAGCTGAAGTATGGATAGATTTATCATCAGAAAAAAGGCTCAGTCAGAAACGAGTAAGCTTTGATTTAAAAATGCTTTCACATAGAGAGTGTTAATGGTTATCATGCTATGTTCTTTCTGGAGAGGAGCACCTGCTACCTTTTATGAAATATTTGCAAGGAACTTAGGGTTGGTCACCCTGAGTTACATGGGAGCAACCAGACGTGGACTCCCTGCTCACTGTGCTCAGAGAGGTACAGCTTCACCTCACTGATGAGGCCCAACAAGGCTGAAACACGTGAATGGGGTTGCTGTTGGTACTCTTGTTCAGAGAGGAATTGCCATAGCATTTTGGTGCTAGACTGCCCATGTGGGCGGGAAAAAGACTGATATGCAAATGGATATTTCCCATCTGTAAAAGGTACAGTGAGCTAAAAGCATGTGCTGCAAACTATCATCTCAGAACAGGTTATCATGCCATGGTCTTTCTGGAGAGGGGAGCCTGCTACCTTTTTTGAAATATTTGCAAGGAACTTAGGGTTGGTCACCCTGAGTTACCTGGGGGCAACCGTACGTGGACTCCCTGCTCACTGTGCTCAGAGAGGCACAGCTTCACCTCACTGATGAGGCCCAACAAGGCTGAAACACGTGTATGGGGTTGCTGTTGGTACTCTTGTTCAGATAGGAATTGCCATAGCATTTAGGTGCTGGAGTGCCCATGTGGGCAGGACAAAGACTGATATGCAAATGGCTATTTCCCATCTGGGAAATGTATGGTGCGCAAAAAGCATGTGCTGCAAACTCTCATCGCAGAAGAGGTTATTATGCCATGTTCTTTCTGGAAAGGAGTGCCTGCTACCTTTTTTGTCACATAGAGAGTGTGGTAGCTATGAAGTTGCAGATTGGTGAAGTAGTTTGCCTCTGTATGGACATAGCGTTAATGTAGTTTGGTTAAGTCTTGGACCAGCTAGTTCTAGAAATCGGGTATTGAAGCCTTTGACTGAAATTGAGCAGTTAAGCAGCACATGACAGTACAGAGATTTTGAAAAGTAACTTGATTGATACCTATTATCCAAATCGATCTAAAATGTTGGTGGATCTTATATGAAGTAGCACAACTCTACTGATATCGAAATATTGAAGCAAACAATGACAGGGTACGGTTTAAAGTACATGGATGTAGTGGTTCTCTAGTGAGACATGAAACAGCAAGTCTCATTAACCACATAAAACTGGCTTGCGAAACTGCAGAGAAAAAGAAATGATTTTATTGTTCTATTTTGCAGTTGTTCTTCCCATTGTGTGCAGAGATTGATTTACTTGGAAGTTTTGAAATGTTCAAAAAATCATTTTTTGCTAAAAATTGCTTAATTATATATAAAATATGTGAGCAGTGCTTAGAGTTACTGGAGAAAGAACAGCGTCAAGAATAACTTTTGACAGCTGAATTGGCAAAAGAGACTCCTGAGGGCAGTGCAGGAAGTCAAAATGTTCTTGGTGAGTCAATTATTCAAACTGATGTTGAGCTTGTTATGGAGCAAGTAAAAATGCAATGCAACAAAGTAAAGTTGCAGATTCGACTTTTGATGACATTGTTAATATACTTAATATAGAGCAAAAAAGAAGTGTATTATAAAATTAAAGATAGGTTCTTACATCATTTACTGCATGACAAGCGTGAATGCTCGTGTGTGCAATACAAACCTGTATTGTTGTATGTTAGTGGACAAGCAGGAACAGGTACATCTTTTTTAATTAATGCAATTAGAGCTATGATCCAAAATATAACAGATTCTTCTTTGTCATGTATTGTAACTGCTCCAACAGGTTTAGCAGCATTTAATGTAGGGGGTGTTACTTTACATCGCCTGTTGATGTTACCAGTGGAACATGACAACAAACTAGAGTATTGGAAACTTATATCAAGTGCAGAAAAGAAGTAGGAAAAGTTCTTCAAAAATGAAATACCTCGATTTTAGATGAAGTAAGTATGGTGTCTAACTTGACGCTAGCTTGCATTCACTTGCGAATGCAAGAGGTTTTGAAGACTGACTACAACATTTTGTTGGGATGTAAAATGTACTTGTTTTTGGAGACTTGTTACAATTAACTCCTGTGAAAGGTCAACCAGTTTTTAGAATGCTGCAATCTAAGGATTCTCAAAAAAGTCTAGGAAGTATTGTTCATTTTAACCTTTGTAAATGTATTGAATTCCAGGAACTTACTATTAATATGAGGCAATCTGGAGACTTAGAGTATGCAGAAATGCTTAATAAGATTTGGATTGATATTCTTGAGGAAAATGGGAAAGCATTCTTACAGGGAAGACTGATTTCTAACATGTTTCATGCATATTGCAATCCATCTGATGTCATGCTGACTCTTAAGGAAAGAAGAAAACATGTGTTGCTTTGATGTGCACAATTGCAGAGTTTAACAAGTTTAACTCTACAATGCTACAGTTAGAGAAGCAAAATATTGTAGAGATAACATTGTGTGATGATTTATATGGTCATGTTATACCTTTAGAGTTGGATAAGAGAGAAAAAGCTTGATTAGGTCCACTAGAGTATTTAATTTCTAAAAGGGCAGGTCTGGAAGGAGTTTTCAACCTGTGCATCAATGCATGAGTAATGTTAAAGAGGAACTTGAAAGTAGAAATTGGTCTAGTGAATGGAGCAATGGGAAGCGTGATTGCTTTTCACACTTTTCCTCACAGCACAAATATTGAACTTGTTGAAGTTAAGTTTGATCCTGTAGAAGAAACTCACTTAATTTCTCAGAGCTCAGCATGTGAATGCTGAGCTACAGAACAAGGTGGAAATGTTTCAAAAGCATTCATGTAGAAAGAACTGTAATAGAAAATACAAAAGTAAAGACAAGTACCACACTCCAAGGCTTGTGGCATCAGTTCATCGAGTGAAAAGTTTAATGTCATCTGTTCGACACCATGTTACTGGTAAGTCACTGAGAAATACCTATCAATTAAAATAAAAATAAGGAATGCCAATTCATTAATGATTACAATCCTGTCATTGCTTAGCTATGGAATGCAAATACTGATGTACAGTTTATTGCTGATGATTCAACAGCTGTTGCTCATTATGTCACAGCATACATGACAAAATCAGAAAAGAGCAATGCAGCTGAAGTATGGGCAGATGTATCATCAGAAAAAAGTCTCAGTCAGAAACTTGTAAACTTTGATTTAAAAATGCTTTCACATAGAGAGTGTGGTAGCTATGAAGCTGAAGATCGGTGAACTTGTTTGCCTCTGTATGGACATAGCGTTAATGTGGTTTGGTTAAGTCTTGGACCAGCTAGTGCTAGAAATCAGGTATTGAAGCCTTTGACTGAAATTGAGCAGTAAGCTGAAGCAGCACCTGACAGTACAGATTTTGAAAACCAATTTGATTGATACATATTATCCAAATCGATCTGAAATGTTAAAGGATCTTTGTTTATATGAAATAGCACAACGCTACTGATATCAAAATATTGAAACAAACAAGGACAGAGGACGGTTTAAAGTACAAGGATGTAGTGGTTGTCTAGTGAGACATGAAACAACAAGTCTCATTAACCACATACAACTGTCTTGCCAAACTCCAGAGAAAAAGGAATTATTTTATTTTTCTATTTTGCAGTTGTTCTTCCCATGGTGTGCAGAAATTGATTTACTTGGAAGTTTTAAAATGTTTTAAAAATAATTTTTTGCTAAAAAAATGCTTAATTATACATCCAACATTTGACCAGTACTTAGAGTTACTGGAGAAAGAACAATGTCAAGAAGAACTTTTGGCAGCTGAATTGGCAAAAGAGACTCCTGGGGGCAGCGAAGATTCTGAAGCAGGAAGTCAAAATGTTCTTGGTTCATCAATTATTCAAACTGATGTTGAGCTTGTTATGGAGGAAGTAGAAATTGCAATGCAACAAAGTAAAGTTGCAGATGTGACTTGTGATGACATTGTTAGTAAACTTAATATAGAGCAAAAAGAAATGTATTACATAATTAAAGATAGGTTCTTACATCGTTTACTGCATGACAAGTGTGAATGCTCTTGTGCGCAATACAAACCTGTATTGTTGTATGTTAGTGGACAAGCAGGAACAGGTACATCTTTTTTATTTAATGCAATAAGTGCTATGATCCAAAATATAACAGATTCTACTTTGTCATGTATTGTAACTGCCCAACAGGTTTAGCAGCATTTAATGTAGGGGGTGTTACTTTACATCGCCTGTTGATGTTATCAGTGGAGTATGACAACAAACTAGAGTATTGGAAATTTGTATCAAGTGCAGAAAAGAAGTAGGAAAAGTTCTTCAAAAATTAAATACCTTGATTGTAGATGAAGTAAGTGTGGTGCCTAACTTAATGCTAGCTTGCATTCACTTGCAAATGCAAGAGGTTTTGAAGAGTGACTACAACATTTTGCTTTGAGACAAACATGTACTTGTTTTTGGAGACTTTTTACAATTAACTCCTGTGAAAGGTCAACCAGGTTTTAGAATGCGGCAATCTAAGGATGCTCATAAAAGTATCAGAAGTATTGTTCATTTTAACCTTTGGAATTGTATTGAATTCCAGGAACTTACCATTACTACGAGGCTATCTGGAGGCTTAGAATATGCAGAAATGCTTAATAAGATTTGTATAGGTGTTCTTGACGAAAATGGGAAAACAGTCTTAACGGGAAGACTGGTTTCTAACATGTTTCATGCGTATTGCAATTCTTCTGATGTCATGTTGACTCTTAAAGAAAGAAAACAATGTTGCGTTGCTTTGATGTGCTCAATTGCAGAGTTTAACAAGTTTAACTCTACAATGCTACTGTCAGATAAGCAAAATATTGTAGAGGTAAAATTGTGTGACTATTTATACGGTCATGTTATGCCTTTAGAGTTGGATAAGAGAGCAAAAGTTTGATTAGGTCAACTAGAGTATTTAATTTCTGAAACAGTAGGTCTAGAATGAGTTTTAAAACCATGCATCAATGCACGAGCAATGTTAAAGAGGAACTTGAAAGTAGAAATTGGTCTAGTCAATGGAGCGATGGGAAGCGTGATTTCTTTTAACACTTTTCCTCACAGAACAAATATTGAACTTGTTGAAGTTAAGTTTGATCCTGTAGAAGAAACTCACTTGATTTCTCAGAGCTCTGCACGTTTCATGGTTTTTAAGGATATCTTTGTGAAAAGACCACATCTTTCATGGTGCTCTACTTATGCAATAGCTAATCATACATTACATGGGTTGTCTTTACAAGCAACAGTTATTGACATTGGTCATACAGTGTTTAAAAGAGGAATGTCATATGTAGCTTTGTATATAGAATGTTATAACAGGTTTATTTTAATAAACGTTGAAGAAAGGAAAGTGACAGATGACATTTCTTGCATTGAACAATATAATAGGTTGCGTGTAATCTCTGCTCCACACCTGAAATTTATAGCTGTACCTGTGAAGCACTCCTCCAGGAAACGTAAGGAGTCAGTGAAAGCACATTCAAATGAATTCTGTCCTTGTAAAACCAAAAAACTATGCAATTTATTGGAGTTGGGGAGTCATTCGACTGTAACATACTCTCATTGCAGCTTTAGTAATGAAACAAAACATGAGTTGAAAAATATTGTAATTCAGCTTTGTGTATGTTATTTCACATGACTCTATTGATATAAGAAATAGCTTCTACAGCAGAGAAGCAGCTATGTGTTGAACTTTAAAATCCACACAGTTTACATTCAGCAATGTCAACCCGAAATGTAGTAGCTGTTGCAAGTGGACATCAACACATTTCCCAAATTACACAGGAAAATAGTCAACAATTTGTAATGAATGTCTTTGAGTTATTAGTGAAGGAAACTGGTAATATAGATAGGTATGCAGGAATTAGTTACAAGTGGAATGATATGTGTCCAAAATGTAAGAAAGGTTATTCTACTCCAGATCTCTGTGAAAGATGTGCCTGATCAGAAATGTGTAAAATGTTCTAATCTTGTAAATAAAGCATTCTGTGCCGTGCAAAGCAGTTACTGTGGTTGTGATGTACAATCAACACCGCAAAATCCAGTTTTTAATAAGTATGTATTTATTATGTTTCTAAGGTACAGCTTAGATGGTAGGAAAATGAACACGCCAATAATGAATTTTGTAAATAGTCAAGTTTCTGTTAGTAAGTAAACTTTTAAAATGTGGGCAATTATTTTTCATGAGGGGGCATACATTGAATAAGGACATTTCATGACATGGGTGCATACAGAAGTAGATTAGCTTGTTTTTAATGACTCTATAGTCAGACGCCAAGCTAAATTGCCAAAGGGTTTAAAGAATGTTTACTTAATGCTGTTAGAAGCAATGTTTTAAAATATATGTGTAATATTCTTTGTGAATATAAACATGCACAATAAAAATTATAATAGAAAAATAGACTAATAAGTGATTTATGTAAAGTAGGACATGGTTTGTTAATAGGATGTTTTTTAAACAGAGTACTAAATAAATGTAGAGGAGGTTTTGTGAAGATTATATAATTTCAAAGAGAAAATAGCATTCTGAAATGTTCTACTTCTGTTTTATTGTGTAAAACACTGTATATTTTAATATGTACCAGTGTTCCCTATAAGTGTGAGGTTACATAAATGGTTCCATGTACATTATTTTGAGTGTGAGGGAGTGTAGAAGCTGATGACTGTTTACATATGAAACGAGTAAACAATAGGTTGTAGATACAATAAGATACAGTGCAATTCAAATAGAAAATCAAAATAACTTACTGAAAAGGTTAGTTTGTTAAATGTATAAATATGCTTTATGTGCAGTGTGGTGTTTTTAGAAAAGGCAGACAATCCATTCAGTCATTAAACTGTGCAGGTTCTTTCATTGTGTATGGTAGGTTTAAGATAATTGTGATTAGCTTCTACGGTGTGCAGGTGGCCAGAAAAAGGATTCACACCAAATTATGAAAGAAGTTAAGAAATGGCAATGTAGATATCATTTTTATAATTTAGTATACATTTTGATACAGAAAAAAAACAGGTATTCCACACTGTGTAGCAGTATCAGTGCTAACCGAAACGTATATCATAATTTGTAGTTTATGTTAAAGGAAACACAGATTTTATAAGAAGTATGGAATTTACATTTCTTACATTATTAGTGTAGTTTTTCATAAGTGTTAATATGTTTATTCAACTACCACTACTCATATTTGGCGGATATGGGTATAAGATTCCGGAAGAGGATAGGACATGCTGTATATGCAATGCTACAGGGGTGCTTGAAAAACATCAACATGTCCTGACCCAGTGCAAAGAATTGGGTCCAGTATATATGACAGTTCTGGGGTGCTTCGTACACGTATATGAGGCAATGAAGAAAGAGGACTTCTGGATTTACTGTTTAAATGCAGGAACTGAAAGAATTCAGTTTGCTTTGTTCCATGTATGGTGCCGGGCGGTTAAAAGGCTTGTGGACATTAATACTGTGATGAGTGTAAATGAAATATTGGTTGAGTGACAGAACTGTGTTTTGTTGCTGCCTACTTATTGTTTCCTTAAATTGGCCACCCACATTAGTTTAATATTTATGTATTTATTGAGGGCACACAGGGGGGTGCTCTTGCCGGTTCTAACTAATCTCTGTGAGATATAGAGATTGATGTTATGTTTTAGTGTTAGGGGTGAGCTCTTTGGAATCTGGACTCCTGAACCACTCCCCTCTTCCCTTGTTTTCACCTTTAATGGCTAATATCTGAGAACATGTGGTCTCCTGTCCCTTACTGGTTATGGTACTTAGATATACCACCTAGATTGGTCACTTTTGTTTGTTCGACTTGGGCTCCTTTCAGTGGGTCAGACTTGGGCAGAAATTGTGATATTGTGAAACTGTCTATTTGAATTTGAATTCTGAATTCCAAAATTTTAAATTTGAAACTTTACATTTTGATTTTGATTTTGATTCATGTATCATGTTGGAAACATTTTGCTATGTCATATATGCTACAAGAGTACGAATCATTTTAATGTTTAATTTTGTAAAAGTGAATTGAACTACATTGAATTTAATAAATAAATACAATCAAAATAACTTATGGAAAAGGTTAGTTTGTTAAATGTATAAATATGTTTTATGTAGGGTTTTTAGAAAAATCAGACAATCTATTCCTAAACTTTAATTTTGTATGGTAGGTTTAAGATAATTGTGATTAGCTTCTAAGGTATGTAAGTGGTCAGAAAAAGGATGCGCACCAAATTAAGAAAGAAGTTATGAAATGGCAATGTAGATATCATTTTTATAATAAAGAATGCATTTTGATATAGTAAAAAAACGTATTCCACACTGTGTCGCAGTATCAGTGCTAACAGAAGTTTATATAATAATTTTCTGTTTTATTTTTTTTTAAACATGATGTGTATAATATGAAATGTTATTAGGAACTTCTCAAGTGTGTAGTTTGCCAAACAAAGGATGCACACAGATTTTATACGAAGAATAAAAATGGCATATGTAACATTTTTAGTGTAGTTTTTTTTATAAGTGTTAATATGTTTGTTCAGAATTTTTTTTCTTGTCTACCTATTATTTATAATTAAAAAGTTAAACTAAATTGGAGACTGTCGGAAGTGGCCAGCAGTGAGGTGTGAGGTTCTTTTCAGAGTTCTCAGAGATGGTGCAGCTTGACAGTCCCTGGGCAGATCCGTAAGTCCTTTCCTCTAGCCATCCTTCGGTTTCATGTTGGCTGTGAGAGTTGGCTGTGAGCAGATCGCGCAGTGATCTAGCGGTGCTTCCCATGCCTCCCTTGCTACCACAGCTTGTGTTTCCAGTGCCTGTCCACCCTGTGGTACACTGGACTGGACCCGGTAGGTCCCTTTGTATGCAGAGTGCAGAGAACGAGTGAACGAGTGGCGTTCTAACTCAGCTCAGCTCAATCCCAGGGCGAGCCTGTGTACTCGTGATTCTGGGTATCAGCGAAGCTCAGAGCTCGTTGTTTTGTGCCGCGTGGCTGGGAGAGACACAGAAGCGGCAAAACATTGTAAAGACACAGTGGGAAATGTTACCGTGTCGAGAGTTAATTATTGAAGCAATTTGTGGGGCTCCTCGGCTCAGGGCGAAAAATTAAAATAAAGCAGCCAACAGAAGTTCACCCTAGAATTTTCATGGTGGTTTATCTATAGGCCAATCTACTTATTGAATCAAATGGTACCCACATATGCATTCACGTTGGGGTGCCTTATTATATACACTTCACCCATTGCCCATAGTCCCCCACATTGATTTTGCCTATGTTCATGCAGTTTTTCCATGTACTAGTCTCTAGACAGACTTACACTGATAGGAGACCTGGGTAGACGGGGTGTAAGTAAACAGAGGAAAAAGCAGAGTTTAAGGTTGAATAAACTCTTATCTGTCTCTAAAGCCCCTTGAATGGGCAGCAGTTGCTGTGTGGCGGTCTCTGACATCGTACACAATCACCCACCACAAGCCAACTCAGCTACCTATGGGAGAGATCAGCAGACTTTGGAATATTTTTCCTATGATCCTGACTAAACTTTAAGTGGCGTACCGTAAATCGGAAGACTGACTGCATTGGGTATATTTAGTATCCATCAAAACCAGCTCTGCTGCCTTTTTGGGAAGTGATAAGCTGAGTGTAAGAAACCATCAAAAGAGCAAAATGCCCCCTGAAAGAAGACTACCGCAGAATAACTATAACCTGGGTAAGAACAATTCCAAAGTGCCTGCAGATAGAACTGTTAAAGGGGGCACCAAAAATAAATCAAAACAGCAAATACCTTTTCGTAAAGGTACTATCACAACCTTCTTTCTGCCTAATCCATTGGTGGAGTTGATACCGAACACTCTTAAGAAGGAGGAAGTGAATAATCACTTAGAGTCTAACATGGACTCTTTCTCCAGCACTAATACTCTGGTTGAGATTCAATCTGCAATGGCCTCCCTGCAGTTTGCATTAAAAATTTTGTTAAAAATGTGTGGCCGTATTCTAGAAAACACAATCAACTTGGTAACCTCGAACATTGCAGACAAAGATTCTATTGAGGAAATTGAGAATAATTTGTCTGAAGCCATACGGATGATTAAAGAACCTACTCTGCCTCTGGATGTAGATCCAAATGTGACCAATTACTCTGAGGTATATTTCTCATGGAAACAGCAGAGATTAGCTTGAAGGGCAACAACGAAGAAAGACCATGCAGCGCAGCTTCACCACTCTCAGAGTCCGCTCCACAGATTAAAAACACATAGAAAACTAGGAAAAATGCAGAGCGGGTGGAAAAGAGAAACTCAGAAAGAGAAGGTTGTCTTACTAGTTGGCTTATCCCTGAGAAAGATAAAGAACTACCCAACGTAGAGAAAGTGAAGGTTGAACCCTGTATCTTACAAACAGAACAGTCAATAGAAAACATGCCTCATCTTGGGAAAATACAGAAATCAGTACAGAAGAATGATGGGCAGAAGCCAGTAATAAGTAGCAACCGTATTTGTATAATCCAGAACCTCTTCCAAAATAACTATCATGATTGGCTTACACAAACAGAACTCTTGATCAGACTGTACTCTATTCCACAACTAAGAGTCCTTACATCTGATGACTTTGAATACATTGAACCACTAAATGTTCAAAACACGAATCTATCGGCAATACATTGTAAATTTATCGCTACCCCTCATCTGCTCCGTACATATAAAGACAATCTACTCGAGGTCAACGTGGAAATCGATGCAGATCCTGGAAAAGAAGATCTGGAATGCCCTAGGAAAGTGTTGACTGAACCTAAGAACAAGATTAATGTAAGTCAACGTCCCGCAAGTAATTCAGTTCAGTTGGCAGGTGTACAGAATATTCTAAAGTGGCTAGCGGAATCTCTACCAGTGGTATTGAAAAAGGATTGAGGTTGCTCGATCCTTTTATGGAACAGTAGGAGTTATAGTCATTTAATCACCCAGAAGGGATCGCTGCCTTATATAAATCATTATACTTGTATATGCTTGCAGGAGGTTTGGCTGACTACCCCATTAGTGTTAAATGGATATACAGTATTCCAATCCCTCGCAAAAAAGGTGAACGGGGAAGACCTTTTGGGGTATTAATACTCAGTATTCAACATAATGTTAAGTCAAGTCGTAAAGAAACTAAATCTGATGATTTTGTGATTGCGATTTCAACTGGTGATGTATATCAAGAGTAAGGCTGAGAACATGCTATTGATAAGCCTATATAACCCACCTGGGGATATCCAAACTGAAACCATTCAAGAGACTCTGCAAGACATTATGATCAATTGGTCATTTAAGTAGGAAAACAAATCAGTAATGATAGTGGGGGATTTCAATTGTCATATGTCTGGAGGGGCAGGGACAATGAGTACTAACTATTTAAGATCTAAGAGTATAATGACTCATAAGAAAGTGGATCCCGAAGGACCGTACTGGTTGAGATTCTTTGATCTGTGGGACATGTAAATGATTAACTGTAGAACATCTAGTGATTGTCCCGGTCATTTTACTTGGGAAAGTGGTGGTTCTAAAAGTACATTGGACTATATTTTTGTAACAGCAGATATAGCTAGCCGGGTGAAGGATATGAAGGTCTCCAAAAATATATGGAGCCATCATGCCTCACTTGGGTTAACTGTATGTGCTGATGATGTAAACCATAGAGTAAAATCTATGGGGGATTTAAGGGCAAATCATGCTGCAACATGTATTTCTTGGTCAGAGAAAAATATAGCCAAAGTGGTAGCTACTTTGTTTGCAGACCATTATAGGGATACCAGTCGATTTCAGGCCATGTCCATAGATAGCATTGAACATTGGATTTCTACACTTGCAATCTCTCATGCTACAGCTGGAATTGGAGGGGCGGTAATTGGTCTTACCATGAGAAACCCTTATGACAGTGAAGTCACAGATGCTAAAACACGATCCAGAGCAGATATAAGGAGGGCAAGGAAAAAAATCACTGTCAATAAAATGTTATCTTTTTTTTGTTTTAAAATACTAAACGGGAAGTGTCAGTCATGGTTAAAACAAAAAAATATAAAAAGAAATTAAACCAATGGCATGAGACTATACGGCTACTGTGTACCAAGAACTCCAGGAACATCTGGGCTCTACTGGGAGAAGTGAGAGGCAACAGGACAAATTCAGTCCTTAATCCTATTGGAGCCCATAACTGGGAAAGTTTCCTGAGGGATCGTAATATGCCTACCAACGCTGAGGCAGCGGTGGCTGATAACATTATTCCCCCTAGGCCTCCCTTTAGAGTAACGGTCGATACGCTTCTTGATAAGATAGATAATTAACACCATCCAGGGCACCGGGTCCTAACAGCCTGGCTAACATCACACTTACATTTAACCCTAGATTTTGGATTGAACTACTTAAGATTTTCTACGAAAAAATCATGTTTGAAGGCAGAATACCCCTCTCATGGCAAACAGCCAAACTCATACCAGTGCATAAGAAGGGTGATAAGAGTGACCCTAGCAATTATAGATTGTTATCTATGCTTGATTGCACTGGTAAACTCTGTTCTGGCTTAATCTTAGACACATTACAAATTTGGGTGGACAAGGAAAATATATTTAACTGCTTTCAAAGTGGCTAAAGGAGGGGCTATTCTACGGCACATAATCTGATCATTTTAGACACTCTGCGTACTGCTGCTAGGAAAAAGGGTAGTCCTCCCCTGTATGTGTTATATGTAGACTTTAATGTGGCCTTTGACCTGGTCCGCAGAGATATTTTATGGTCAACATAAGAGTCACTTGGTTGCCCCAAGGTCTGTTATACTACCTTAATTTCCTACATCACAAAAACACAGTTTCCCTTAAACTTGATCTACAAGGGAACATGACCACCCAAATTGAACAAAATAGAGGGGTCAAGCAGGGCTGTATTACGGCCCTGACTCTTTATAATCTGTTTACGTATGATTTACCTGCTGCAATTGAAAAGGTACATAACTGCCCCCCGAAAATTGGTGATAAACACTGCCAAGTCCTTGCATACGCGGATGATTTAGTGATATTAGATCACACACTTAGTGGTCTGCGGGGATCCGCAGAAGCTTTATGGCTATATGCAAAAAGCAATGGACTGATAATAAATTTGCAGAAAACCCAATTGATGCTGTTTACAAAGAAAAAGGTAGCACAGACTAGTATAAAAGTACGGAAGCTGGAGATTCTGTGTATCCCAAATTATAGATATTTGGGGATTGAAGTCAAAAATAAGGGAGACTATCTCCAATGTAAGCAGACTAGAATGATTAGGGCCACCCAATTAACCGCATTGGTGTATCGCTTCACCATTATACATGGCAGTTTTACCATATGGGCTGCGCGCTTGCTATACCAACAGCCCTGATGTTGACCTATGGTCTTGATGGACCTAAACTAGTTGCAGGTTGTGGAAGGCAAATATTGGAAAAAGATTCTGGGCCTCCCTACCTGCATACCGATGGCCGTCATTAGGCTTGAATTAGGGCTGAGCTCATTAAAATCTTTGGTACTCAAGAAAAGGGCTGAATTGTACCTGCAGAAGTTGAGCAACTCGAGCAACCAATTCATTGATACCATGAGGAAAGAAATTACTAAACAGACTGGGAAATCACTCCTAAAAAAATAAGGTTGATATAAACTTGTAAGAAATGGTCTCGAATATTCGGGCTGAGGAGCAGAATTGCTGTCTCTAAAAAAGCGGACCATCGGGACTGGCTAGAAAATTATGCACACTTGGAAAATCTTAAGAACTACCATTTTGTCACGTATATGTTATATTCATACAAAAAGCAGCAGTTCTACCTGAATCTATGTCCAGCTGTTAGATTAAGGTGCTTCATTCTGCTCCTTAGGGTCAATTACTTACCGGTGTTCGCTATCACTGGCACAATCAGAAACCTCATGTGGAATGCTTTGGCCGAATATGTAAGAATAAATCAATAATAGAAACAGGGAAACATGTGTTAACAAACTGCCCTAAATTACTAACAACATATCTGACCCAATATAGCAGATATATCCATGACAGTGAGTACATAGCAGAATAAGCCTTTTGGCGTCATAGAATTAATACATCGAATATTACGTTTTTCATTGCGATGTACAATGTATGGTTAGTAATCAAGAGCCTATTGGGAATCTCTATTTGAACTAACTCACTGTAGACCTGAAGGTGTTAGCACTTACTGCATGAGGAGTCTTTTTGTTTTGAAGTTATTTGACACTGGTAACAGAAAATCTGCGATATCAGATTGGTTTATTTTACCCTGATTGAGTGAATTTTATATGTCTATAGATATGATTTGGTTTATATTGTTTCTTTAAAGGTTGGATATTTGCTTTGTAATAATTATATGAAAGTGTATTTTTATTTTATCTTACTTACTGTAAATATTAGGTTCTCATCTCTGTAATTGGAAGTAGATGTTTCAATTGTGTTTTATTTAAGTATGTACATTTATATTTTATGTGTAAAGTTTATTTATAAACTATATCACAATAAGAAATAATAAAAATGTATAATATAGGAATGATTATAGTTTAAAAAGATCAATACTCAAAATAATGTTACAGTGTTGGCATGTCTTCATGTATTTCTTTGTAAATCTGAAGACATAGTTATGTTATATGTCTTGGTTCTCCTGGTGAAGGTTGCATAACGTAATCTGTAAATGAGTCATCATGTAGCATAAAGTAATCTTTTTATATTATTATAATATCTGTGAATTGTAATGAAATGCATTTATTGGTGTAGAAACTATGGATGTTTTAGGCAATTCTTTTTTCAAATTTGCTGATGCAAAAACTAGTTTGTAATGACTTAAATGTTAAATATTTAAAATAAAAAAACATAAGTTGTTTTCCTCTTTAGCATGATTAATGAACACAACTTGGTAATGGTTGTGTACTTGGGATACAATCAGTATTCGTTTAGTATCATAATGAGAAAAAAACATAAATAATGTTGTATTTATTTTGTTATGATTAACACCATAGTACCACTCAGGTGGTGATAGGCATTGTATAAATGGCCTATATCATTAATATAATGTACATTTTACTTTCATATATGGAAGAAAGAGGGAAGGACGTACAAAGGTATTTGGTAAGACTTTCGATAAATATATATGTGTAATGTAAATATGCACATAGAAAGAATTGTTTAATTTTTTTATAATACTATTTCTACACACGGTTACAGTATTAGCCAATGAATAGCAGGATTTATTTGGCGTGGCTAAGAGGGGCAATGACTGGAGTGCTTTTATTTGTGGATAAACATCTCTGATAACCGCAGCTACAGGCAACAATTGGGAATTTTGACTACTGAAACTGCATTAAATAAATTACAATAGATATTGGAATATATTTTTGCAGTCTGTGTACAATTTTATCTATTTTCGTAAATTAAAAGGAGGCCATTAAGAGGGCCGTTTTAGGGGATGGAAAGAGGGGGCTGGAATAGGGGAAGAAAATACATAAGGATGAAACATATAATAAAGGGAATTAAAATATAATCCAACACCTATTTTTTTTTTTTTTTAGTTGTTTATTTTTAGAAAAAAGGGGGACACAAATTGCCACTTTAAAAAAAATCCTAAGCATGACAGGTAATCTGATGTTCACCGATTAGCTTCAGCCATTGCTCAATTGTGGCATCTCCCTTGACTACCCATTTGCAGCATCCTTTACAGATGATTTGCATCTTGGAAAGGTCAGGTGTCATTAACAGAAGAGTCAGTGTAGTGGATATCACTGCTGATTCAGAGGCTTCATTTTCACTTGGCGTTGTTGATGTACTGGAGGATGGAAGTTCTGCTGGTGGTGCTGATCTTTGTCTATGCAAGGAACCGGCCCCATGCACTTTTCTTTTGTGATGTTTATGAGCTTTACGATATTCATCATCAACATCATCACAGTGGACTCTCACCAGATCATTATCAATGTTCCTAGACTTTGAGATGGGATATCGGAAGGCCCACAGCATAGAATCTTATTGCAGAAGGTGTACAATGCCTCCTCTGCCTCTTTCCTGGTGCAGTGTTGCTTCGCTTTAAAGAAGAGCCAACTGTCTGCATTTTTTTTCATTTCTATCTGCTTCTTCTTTGGTGGTGAAGGATTGTCGACCCAAATGATGAGGTCATCCTCACTGCTCTTACTGTCGTGGTCGTACATGTTGGAATGTCCACCCGGGGAGGAAAATATAAAAGAATAAAAATGACAACATGAAAAAGACCATGCTGCAAAAAATGAAAACGTTTTTTGAAAAAAAAAAGAAAAAAGTAAAATAAAAAATAGACAAACTGAACAAATTATAAGACAAAAGAAAATTGGATTTTGGGAAAACTAGGTAAAAAGGATGAAGTGTTTAAGGGGTAACGTGCCAAAAGTGCTTGCAGTTACTCAGAAACCCTTTCACTAGGATGTACAGAAAGCAATGATTAATGTAACGTTATTTTTTGTGGGTGTGGTGCTTCTTTGTGGGTACAAACTGTTGTGCTGTCTGATTGGACAGTCTGGTATGCGCGGATGTTGTACTGGCTAGTACATATTGCGGGAAGAGGCCTATCCGCGTTACATGGGTTCGACATCCCATTGGCTTATTTAGTACGTGCGGGTTACGTTAAATGGAAAGGAACTTACTTTCATCACTACTTCGCAATGTATGATTGGATTGTTTGTTGGCACGTATAACGTGTAGGTGTGGAACCTCAGCACGTGAAACCATTGACTGGCATATTAGGTGCAAAGATGCGTAGCTGCATTGAAGGATGTCGACGTTCTATTGGCTCATTTTGCAAACGCAGTTATCCCCAGCCGTTGCGGTATGTAGTTGCACATGTATCCTTGGTACACGCAGCTATACAATTCTTTTGAAAAAATATATATAAATATATCTACCTATATAAGGGCAGTAGTCTTGTAAATATAGTTTTTTTTAAATATTGACAGTTACTGTAACATTCATGAACTTTACATACACATGTAAATACTTTGAAAAGTGGGGGGGAATGTGGTTGTCCAATTGCATTTTATTTTACTTTCTAGACATAATAAAGTGTTTTGATTAGCTGAATTGTCTGTATTATTAGTGTTAATTATGTATGGAATAACAAAACCCGTGAAATTTAAGGAAAAAACGTTAGTTGCTAGGACGTTAATGTGAGAACTTAATGCAACAAACCCCTGGAAATTCAGCTAAAGCCACCTTAACTTCGCTCCACCTGTTGCACAACTATGACCACAATGATGACATCACAGATCACACGACTGCCACACGTCCCTTGTTATTTGTAAGATGATCATTCAGATGTCCTTTTTACTTTGCATTTTGAGGCTTATAGTACAGGACACTTGATGGACAAAACAAAACTACAAGTCCCAAAATGCATTAAAAAAACAAGAACTGGATGGGCATTTTCAAATTACCTGGAGATATGCACACACACAAACACTGACACTGAAAACTCACGCTCGACGTGTCACAATGCTCACAAATATACACAGGTGCACACGCTTGCACACACACTAACACCCACCTTCACAGAGCAAATGCTCAGTGCATGCACAATCCCTCACAAACAACTTCAAACTATGTACACACACACACTCACATCAAACACACACACAAATTGTATGCACACCGTCTCAGATGACATGCACACCCTCACACCTCACATTCCCCATTACACTGCACATATATCCAAAAAGAGGACTGCACAGTCTCTGGGCAACATTATAAAACAGAAAAAAAACAATGCAGACATTGGAGCACCCTGGCCTAAAGAAGTTTGAGACCCAGCACTTAAACAATATGCTACAGTGATATATGTTTCATGCCTAGCTAGTCTTTTATCATTTAACATATTAAATTATAGGCCAAGTACAAAAGTGTATGCTCAATGAAGTACCAAACCACTGAGGCCTAGTGGTTAAATGCTAGGCCTTAAACTCCGACAGACCAGGGTTCAAAGCTGTATGTTTTAGTTTTATTTAGCTCATTTAATTTAATTAAAAGAAAAGCAACACAACTGGGAGGTGATGAGGTTTGTTGCAGTGCAGTCCTGTGATCTTATTTGGCATGAGGGTGTTTAGACATAGCTGTAATGTCAGCCACGTCCAAACATCTCTTGCGTCAAAATAGCAGCACCAGTCAATGGCAAATAATGTAACCTCACAGTGCATTGCCTAAAAACATTATGAGTTCTCAAAGCCTGCAATCTGAAGGTCATGGCTAGTGGTCTGGTAGTGTCTTAAAATGGACAGTGGACATGGCAAAAGCCATGCCCACTGACCATGGCAGAAGACGATGCTAGTGGTCTGGAAGCATTCTAAAAATCTATGGAAAAACCAAACCCTTGAAATTCAAGAACACATCTTTATTTGCAGGGACGTTAAGGTGAGAAATACATTGTAACAAAACCTTTGAAATTCAAGGAAAAAAACTTAAATTCAGGGATGTTAGGGTGAGCAATACGTTGTAAGACAACCTTTGAAAATCAAGGAAAAAACTTTAGTTGCAGAGACGTGAAGGTGAGAACTTAAAACAACAAAGCTCCTGAAATTCAGCTAAAGCCACCTTTCCTTTGCGCACTCCATTGCGCTGCCTATGACCACAATGATGACATCACAGATCACATCACTGATGACCTCACTAATTACATTACAACAGTAACTGGCATTAAGCATGGCCTTCAGCCAGGGTCAGTGTGCATGGCCAAATATATTGTAACACATGAATGAGTACTAGTCATGGCTTTCAGCTATGGACAGTGGGCACAACCTTCAACCATGTGCACTGAATATTTTAAAACACTAACAGGCTACAAACCATAGATGTTGGCCTTTAACAATGGATGCCGCTTTCAATTGGGTCCACTGTTATTATATACACTGATTAGGCACTAGCCATGAACTTTGCCACAATTCTGCCCACAATCTTTGGCTGTGCCCACTATATATTCTAACATAATGGGCCACTAGCCATGGCTTTTGACCTTGAGCAGTTTATACATCTTTTGGCCATGTCCACTGTTTATTTAAAAAATAACAAAATGCAACAAGCAATGTCCTTCGGCAATGCCCACTGTGTATTATAGAGCACTAACCAGCCACTAAATATGGCCTTCGGCCCTGCCCCTGTAAATTATATACACTAACCAACCACTAGCCATGGTTTTCAACATAATACTAACCAGTGGCCACAGCCTTTGGCTATGCTGACTGTATATTCTAACATAGTAATGGGCACTAGCTATGGCCTTTAGCCATGGCCACTGACTACAGCTTTCAATGTTGCCCACTGTATATATCAAAACAGTGATTGGCTACTAGGCATGTCTTTTAAGCATGCACATTGGTATTTTTTAACACTAACCAACCACTAGCTATGGCCGTTGGTGCTGGCTAGAGACCCCAGCCTTTGACATGGCCAAGTGCACAGCCTAAATTGTTATTAATGTAATAAAAGTTGTCATGCCCTAACTTATAAATGATGGTATGTCTAATTCTGTTATTGATGTCATCAGTTTTATTCAATGAAATTATTCTTTTCACCAGTGATGGCATCAGTGATGTGATTTGTATTGTCATCAGTGTTCTCATAAAACATGTAATTAGTGATGTGATCTGTGATGTCATCATTGTGGTCATAGGCTGCCCAGCAGGGGGTGCAACGTTCAGATGGCTTTAGCTGAATTTCAGAGGTTTTGTTGCATTAAGTTCTCCCCTTAATATCCCTACAACTAAAGTGTTTTCCTTGAATTTCAAAGGTTAATTTACAATCTATTGATCATCTTAACATCCCTGCAACTAAAGTGTTTCCCTGGAAATATACATACATACATACAAGGGAACAACAAAAACATACACACAGTCAAGCCACACATCAAAACCACCTCCTATATCGCAAAGGGACCCAACACTATACTAGCCCATTATTTTGCCCCATGTTCCAGTCCCTCTAACTGTCACTGTATATTGTATGTGTGTTGACATCTCCCTGTAAACCCTCCTCTGTACTGTCCCCTTGTACGTATGATTTCTGTCTACATAACATGTTCAACCCGTCAACTACCATGACACAGTTTATTGCCCATTGAATAAAAGTCGAGTGTACACACGCTTGCACTGCACTACCCAATCTATGCATTTCTGTACACATTTCTTATTGAAATGTTGTCTTAATAAATACAAAATAGAAATACTTGTAAACAGTTTTGTGTCTCCTAAAAAATGTCCTAAATGTCCTTAGTCAGCCAACTAGGATTCACACTCACTTTTTGAAAGGTTCCACTAAACTGCATTATGAAACTAAACATATTATTTACCTTTGGTCGGTTCATTAGTAATAAAGTAAACAAGTCGTTACAGGAGTGAAACTATAGTTATATAGCTCAGCAGACAAAAAGATATTTCTTTGAAACCTGTTATGTTACATACGTGAATGCTTCTAGGCGTGGCTTTTCATCCTGTTATTGTTACAAATGAGGGATCAATGCTTTATTCTTTTTACAGTTCTATTCATTGGTCGCATTGAGGTTGAAGTTGTGACATCTGCATACGTGTTTGTTTGTTTAAGGTGAAAGGTCACGGTGGAACATTCCAGGATATTTGACACTACTTGTTTTAAAGTGTTCTGTTGCTTCACATCTAGGTGTGCGCTCTATAAAACCGGCTGCTTGCATACATGTATGCTTCTGAAAAGGGTGCACAATACATCTCTTCTGAGAAAGGCAACTCCATTTGCATGCCGAGGCCACATCCCGCGGAAAGGAATCAGCAGGATATGCGTATCCCTGCCAGAGTTTCAAAAGTAGGTGAAACGTATTGAAGATAAACAGAATGTACTGTAAACAGTGCATTTGCATTGTACCCAGTTATACAGCCTGAGTATGTGGAGTGTGCGGATTTTGTTTATTGAACCACACCTTACCTCTGAGCCAATGATGAAGAGGAAATGGGAAAAAGATGGGACTGAGTCCAAACTTGGAAATCTATCCCAAAGGGAAACTGTTGCTAGTAAAACTTGATAATTACCTCTGGAAGGGATCACATGAACCAATACGGTATTGAGAAACTAAAGCAAAAGCCTGCTTCTTTTGTTTTGTAGGAAATGAATGCCAAGGCCAAATGCGTTTATCAAACATGATAAACATTGTCCTTTGATTTAAAAAGAAAATGTGGTGCCAGTGTGCAGACGATGGGGCGTGTGTGGGTTTGTGAGAAAGGGAGCTAGAGAGAGAGAGGCAGAGAGAGAGAGAGAAAGGCAGAGAGAGAGAGAGAGAGAGAGAGAGAGAGAGAGAAACTCTGGGAGACAGCACTCTCCTTGTTGGCAGAAAGTTCTCCGTTTTAAATTACATGCTGACTCTGGTGTAGAGACACAAGAAATTATAGAGCAGCCGCTGTCCAGGACAACGTGTAATTTAAAATGTACTAAAGAATGTATACCGCATGGCAAAGAAAGTGAAGGGCTTCTTGAAATATAAGTGTTTTACATAGAAAGGCTGCAATTATCTGCACGTGTGGAATTGTTTGCATTCATTCCAAATCAATATTTACCATTCATCTCTTGTGACAACAAAACACGGACTTAATTTTAATTTTAATTTTAATGATGTACTTAGACTGCAATACATTTACAATGTAATTGCATTTAAATAAACTATCACTAAACTGCAAGGATATTCCAGGAGTTGCTATTTTTCTGTTTAAGATTGCCACAGTATGTGGTATATTGCCACTTTCTGCAAGTTAGCCCTAGTGGGGAACATTGGTTCCTCGGCTACTGTGCTCAGTGGGAGGAGGTCTTCTGTTTTTAGATGGGCCCTCCATCTGTTATTGTGTGGGTGGATGTTTTTTTTTTCTTTTCTTCTGTGCATGAAAATATGATGCTCCGTTTAACAAGATGCTTCTCCAAAAAAAGAGACACTGTGATTAAGTTGTCTCTTTTCAGGAATTATTCAGACCTGCATGGCTGCGCTTTCTAATGCATGTTTGCACACACAAATGTAAACTGGCTTTGCTTTCCAGATCTATGGGAACTGTCTTCTATTGATAATGTAGGGTATATTATTTGTTTCTGGCTACTATCTTTCAGAGATGGGATCATTGTTATAATGTTTAACTGTATGAAGAACGGTTTATACAATAGTCACTGGCTTATTCAATAGTCACTGGCTTATGATATGATATGATATGGCATTTATAACGCGCCTATACGCAAGTGTTTCAAGACGCGACGAGGCAGGGGAGGGGAAACGGGGAGGACAGACATAGCGATCCTACAAGGCCAGGTGACATTGAGATCGTACAAGTGCAGTACAAGTGCAGGGGAGGGTGGAGGGGGTGGAGTGCAGTACATAGGATAACAGTAAAAAAAAATGAAGACAATAAATAATAGATACAATTGCGGCCAGCAGGTGGCGAGTGCAGGGGTAAGTGCAGACATCAGGTGTCAGTTGCTAGTAGGGACTGTAAGGATACAGAACAGTCCCAGGTGTGCAACTGGAGGGGGAGGACCTCGGCATGAGATCAGAGGGTAGCCAGGTAACCAGTGCAGTTTCAATTTCAGCCAGGAGATCAGCAAGGGAGAGGAGGAGGAGACAAAGCATAGGCAAAGAGGAAGGTCTTGAGGTGCTTCTGGAACCGGAGATGGTTCTCCTCAAGGTTTAGTGAGCCAGGGAGGTTGGTCCAGAGGGAGGCCCCAGCAGAAGAAAGAGATCTACCACCAACTCGCTGCTTGGAGAAGCGACTAACCCTGCACATTATACTAAGCAGTGACCATTATGCAATGGTCACTAGCTTAGTCTAATGTATAATGTGCATATGCGATGGGCCATAGACTGGGCACAGTGGAAGAACACAGAGGGCCTGCTTTACAAATGTGTTTATCTATGAGACAATCCCATTGAAAACATGTTTGTAAATCAGGGCCAGAATTTCAATGAGGTGGTCTGAAGACAATTCTGAACTCTTGTAGGTTTCTACTATCAAAACCTAAGCCGAAATATTGGTTGATTTGTTCGGAGTTGGGACATGATTACATCTGATTTGGAGGTGTCATTTCAACAGTAAATTCAGACATATGAGCTGAACCTTTGTATTTATTGTGAACCAGTGAAGGCTCTCGCGTGCATCTGAGAACAACACTGTTCCATCACATGGGGCTTATAGCTGCCATGCTGCATTTTTACTTTTTTGTCATTTATACATTAGGTCTACCAAAATGCTGCCATAATAGAGCAATAGAGTGATAGGTGTCATTTGACAGAAGTTCCTATACCTTAAGCACCTTCTTGAGGTGTCTTTATGCATGTAATATTACCCTTATTTCCTGTCATATATCCCCTTGCAAAACATTGACTGGAGGTGTCCATGCAGAAATGGAGGAGTCCTACATTTGAAGCCCACTTCCATTGTGATAGTCTCTGAAAGTGTCATTCAAGAAGAGGCACACAAATGAGGGTTTTAATTGCTTGCGAGGAGGGGTGTAACACAAAACAGCAGCTCCCCCTTGCATAATGTTTTTAACAGTCATATAAAGGCCAAGAGCCAATGAGGTGGGGCCCACTCCCACCACAAAAGGGCTGTGGGAGCCCAAGTTAACAAACTACATACCAGGGAATACAATGGAGGAGCTAGCAGCACAGTGGGGCAGAGAAAATATGTGAAAGTCAAATATTATTCTGACAATACAATAACCACGATGACAACTGAGTTTAAAATGTCTCCAGTGAGGCATGCTGTCCCTAGAACTATAGGTGAGGTGCACTGGTCTCTGTGTGCTTCTCCTTGTATACCTGAATTTCTCTCTCTTCTTCACCTGATTATCTATCTCCCTGTGTGTTTTTCTCTGCATACTCTCTAGCTTTCTTAGGCACCCAACGTTCCCCCGGAACCTGTCTCCAGGTTCACCTCTCCTGTGCGTGTGTGTGTGTGCCCCAGTTATGAGGCAAAGGTCCAGGAGGGCACACAAGAAAAGAAACACAATGCCCAATAAAATGACACAACCCAAAGAAAACCTAGTGGTCAACCTATCCAAAAGACACTTCACCGAGACCAAATTAGACATATTACAAAATGGTCTAAACTTTGTTTCGACCTACAGTGCCAATCTTTTTGGCAAAAAAGTAGAACTCTTTAAATTTTATAGAAGGGTAAGACTTAAGGTTTTCTTCGCCCAACAAAATAGTGAAAATTGTGACAACCTGGAAGAAGCTATCAAAAAACCAGCGTTCACTGAATTTAAAGCCAAAAGTGCCTTCATCCCACCTACCACCTATCCCATCATTGATTTATTTCAAATAATGGTTACCACAGATTTCCAGAAACTTTCTTACTCTCGTCCTAAACATAGCAATATTGTCAAAAAGAACTCAACATTATACAACAATTGTTCTCAAACACCACGTGTACCTTCAAACCAGCAGGCAAGGGGGGAGGACTAGTTGTTGTTGACAATGTCGAATACGACAGGGAATGTGAATCACAACTTCAGTACAGAACTATACACCCCTATTGACCATGATCCCACCCCGGGTATAAGATCCAATTTGGAAAGTTTCCTAAAAAGCGCAGAAAGGAAAGGATGGATATCGGACAAGACACAGAACTACTTCACAGCAGCACACGCCATGGCACCTATATTCTACACATTGCCTAAAATTCACACGAATCCTCTTAAACCACTGGGTCGGCCCATAATCTTGGCCACCAACAGTATTCTACAGCCCCATGTCACATACCTTGACTCTTTCATACAACCACTCATACAGCAAACAGACACATATATCAGGGACACTACCCACTTCTTAAACATACTCAATACCCTTCATGTTTTCAGTCAGGGAATTCATTTTACTGCAGACGTGCACAGTCTGTACACTTCAATACCTCATCATCTGGGACTAGAGGCAGTGGAATGGCTACTCTTGAAGGCTAACGCCTTGAGATTATCCAAAAAATTACTTATACTACTACTCGATTTCATCTCGGAGAACTCCTACCTAAGATTCAAGAAGCAACACTATATACAAGTGTCAAGAACATCTATGGATGCCACTATGGCACCCAGTTTCACAAATACCTTTATGTACACATTTGAGACTGAACACATGTTAAGACACCCTGTCTGGCACAACTACATGTGTTATTGAAGTAGATACATAGATGTCATTTTTGGTCTATGGAAAAGAACTAAGGAAGAATATGAACTATTTAGGCGCTGCCTCAACCCTATTGAGGACAGAATATAGTTCACCACCACACACAGCCTAGAGACTGTTCACTTTCTTGATGTGACAGTGAAACATATTGAGAACAAATTGGTAACTACCCTATTTCGGAAACCCACTGACCACAAAAAACCTTCTACACAGACTTAGCTTTCACCCTAGTAGCACTATCAAAATCCTACCATACAGCCAATTTCTCAGAGTGAAGAAGATTGGACAGGACGAAACAGATTGCACTAGACACCTTAAAGAAATGGCAGACAGATTCAGTGCGAGAGGCTACCAGGACATAGAGATCACCAGCTTCATCAGCTCCCTAAGCAAAGTTGAAAACACCAGTAGGAAAACTATACTGAACAAAGAAAATGTGAAAACACAACCCCACTCATTTAGGTAACTAAGTACTTCATACAGAGCTTTAAGATCAAGAAGATTGTGAACAAGCACTGGCACTTTCTGTCCGAAGATAGAACACTCAGCAGATTGTATGAGACGCCCCCACCCCCGTATTCACTAACATCCAGAGCATGAATATAAAAGCCATGCTAATTAGGAGTGACAGCAACAGACCGCCGAAGAAACCCAGAAGATGTGGGACCTTCCCATGCCTACACTGCACCAACTGTGATTTTGTACCAAAACGAAACATCATATTCCAACCCAAAACAGGGAAGAAGATATTCCTCAAATGTTATGCCACGTGTGATAGAAGTAACATAATATACAGCATAAAAATGCCCATGTGGTAAATACTATGCAGGTGCAACCCCTGGCGACCCCCAAATGACGTCCCTGTGTGCAATTGGAAAATAACTTAAGTTGGCAATTTAACAAAGTGCGTAAATATGAAGTTTGCCCAATAGCATTTTAATTTCACACATACCTTTTTTGAATAGACAACGTCAACCATTTGCCAAGGTTAACAGCAAGCCAAAACAGCAGTCTTTAGCTAGAATTTCTAGAGCAAGAGTCAATATTGATGAATTAGTGACAGAGTTACTGGAAGACAATGTGTTCATGTTCTGTTCTCCATTTGCGCTTCATACTTCGCCTGGTGTGTAGTCATACATGATAGAAATGACCAGGACTCAACATTGCTTTGGAGCGGGGAATTAGGCTAGCCTCCCGGCACAGAGAGGTGCTTAAGGGAAGCAATAAATGTAAAGAATTTAGTGAGGGTGAAGTGGGAACAAAATGCATGAAATATTTTACAGTTCATGGGCCTTACAAAAAAATGTGTTTTTTTATTTTTTATGGGAAGGTCCCATTCAATTACGCTTTGTAAATCAGGCCCCATGACTCTTGAAGGTGAAATAATCAAGAATGTAGGTTAGGAGACAGGGGTTCAGCGGTGAAGAGTTCTGAGTTATCACATTTTAGAATACTAGCCCTCAGGTAATGGGAGGTAGATTGCAAAAATGAATATAGTATAACTCATTAAGCAAACTAGTGCATTTTGCCATGTTCAATAAGAGAGATGTTGTGAGTTGCACTAAGCAGGGTATCTTTGGCCATGTCCATCAAGTGTTTCATTTATTTTTGGGAAATAATAAAGAACAGGTCACCACACAGGTTTGAAATAAGAAAGTTCAATAGCAGATTCGTTAATGATCTCTTAGAGGTTTAGGCTTGCTGAGGGTCGTGTAAGTGAAATCTGTGAAGAGGATGATTTTGTTTGCAAGTTGCTTGGGAATTTGCATACCGACAGTTGGCAAGAATATTCAAACCATGTTAAACATACATTGGGCTTTTATAGGAATGCAATGAAGAGAGATGCAGAATTAAGTGATGTGTGATCAATCTATTCCATTCCTGAGGTCAGTCGAACAGGTGCATGTTATACCACTATGAATGAGTCCAGTTGTTTCATGTGAGAACAACTAACAGAGTAAAACCACAGTTCTGCCTTGATATCACCAGAACTTCCACAGCTGTGTAGAAATTAAAATCAGGGATAAGGTTTGGTTTGTGTGCTCTTCCTTACTCACTTTTGAAACGGTGCTGTGCTTTGTTTATCTTTGCACGTTGGTCAAGCGTACTGGTTTCTCAAACCCTCTTCCCACTCTGGCACTCTGGTGGCATGCCTGTTATCAATGGATCAGCATTCAAGCAAATGCTGTGAGATGAAAAGGATACATTGATATCCATAATATAATGTAGAGTGGCTTAGGTTTACACATCCAAAATGTTACATGCAGTCTTAACCCTAAACTCTATAGAAATAAAATGCTTTTCCTCCCTGGAATCAGCATGCCAAGTTCCTTAGCCCATTGACAGCCAGCATCAATTTGTGCAAACAAAATACTAATATTTAGTTGAAATTGAACAATGGGGCCAGCCCAATCCCAACACCAGCAAAGGTATATTATAGAGTCTACTCTGGTATGTTCTCAATTCACTCCACCCACCCCATTTCAGGCTCCATGCTGTATATGATGGGAACTGTGTGTTCTGCCTCAGGGTGTTCTTCTTGCAGTGGAATATATAGTGATGTATACCTGCACCACCTAGATCATATGGAGTTATGTTATCCTCCTGCAAAGTGCTCAACTACTGCGGTCTGGTGCAGTCTACGCTTTTTTCTCTTGGAAAGATGTGGATTCCTCCATTTTCAATGGGTGATTTAAGTTTGTTTGTTTATTGTTTGTTTGTTAATTCACTTTTTACGCACACCAGACCCGTGAGTAACAGGGCGCAAGGATGAGAAGAATGCAAAGCTTACAAGGTTACATAATAAGACAATTATACAAGATCCAGTATATATATACAACTATGACATAGATACAAAATATATAATAAGAGTACAGTTTAGCAGATATTATGCTAGATATATACAGTATGTTAGTATAACCTAGATTAGGAAACACAGGTCATCTAAGCAGTTACACCAGGGCAAGTGTGGGTGGGGAGCGTCAGGTGGTGAGCAACTAAGGGTCAGTGGAGATGACATGCTTGGTTACACGTTTTCTAAAGTGTAGGTAGGGTTGATCAACTCTCAGGTCTTGTGGCAGTAGTTTCCAAATTTTGGTAGCCTTTACTGGGAAGCTATTTCCACCGATCGTGGTAAGCCTGTATCTAGGTATTACCAGGCAGTTAGCGTTGCCAGCTCTGGGTGGTATGGGAGAGATTTTCCTGTGAAGTTTGTTTGTGAGGTAACTAGGGGCAGCATTGTTTAGAGCTTTGTGGGTCAGAGATAGCATCTTTAGCTGTATTTTGTTATCTGTAGACAGCCATTTATGTTGGTGTCTGATGGAGGAGATATGGGTTCTTTTGTTTATGCTGAGTGCATATGAAGATGTTATATAGTGTTGGGGAGACACAAGAGCCTTGAGGAAGAGTTTATGCAGTTTTAAGTGTTTTTGAATCTGATTATAAGCAGCTTTGTCCAGTATTTTGAGTAGAAAAGGTACCGTAGAGGGTCTAGGGTCTGCTTCTTGAGGAGAGGGAGCACCCATGATTGTTTGAGGTTAGCAGGGATGGTACCTGAGGCGAAGGAGGCGTTAATCAATTTGGAGATGAAGGGGGACAAGTCTCTGGCAGCATCTTTTATGAGCTGTGCAGGATAAATATCACCTTTGCAATTGGAAGGTTTGAGCGAGAGGATCATTTTTTCTACTTCCAGGGTAGACAATTTGGTGAAATTAGATATGTTATGAGCCGTGGGTGGATTAATGGTCGGCTCACTTTTGGCCGATTCCTGAAGATTCAGTGTTTCTTTTTTCAGCTGTATTTTATTTTGGAGCGTGGTAATTTTATTTACAAAGGCGTGTTGGATATCAGTACACCAAGACTTGTCTATGGTGCAGATGTCAGGTGTGGTTATTAGTGACTCTAGTTCATTTAGTATCAAAAAGAGTTATTTTATGCTAGAGTTCGACTTGGCTATACGTTCGTCATAGGAGTTACGTTTTGCTAGGCAGACTTCCTTCTTATAGAGTGAGGAGAGTGAGATTAGTTTCTCCTTATTGTCATTCGGAGGGCAGAGTCTACAATTAGTTTCACTTTTTCTTTTCAAGAGGCGTAGGTCTCTCAATTGAGGCATGAACCAGTTATTTAGATGTGCTTTAGGTTTGCTCGCTCTCAATTTCAGCGGGGCTATTTTTTCTAGAGTAGTGAGCATTATATTGTTGAATTCATGGACTAGGATACTGGGGTTTAGCTTTTCTGACAATGCATTAAGAGTGGGTAGGATAGCAGGGATGACTTTCTCTGCTGTAATGCACTTTTTATTTCTAGTTAAAGAATGTGGTGCTAGTATCAGGCCGTGGGAGTAACTCTAGTGGTGGATAAGCTAAAGGACACCAATGAGTGGTCTGTCCAGGATAGGGTTGTGATAGAAGAAATAGTGGCGGTGCAGTTATAGTCAACTATCCAATCTATCGTTCTCCCCTTCAAATGGCTAGGTTTGCTGACTTTTTTAGACAGACCTAGAGCATGGAGCATGTTGGCTAAGGCCGGGGCATTTTTGTCCGTAGGGTCATTAAAGCCTATGTTAAAGTCCCCTAGTAGGAGTAGTTGGGAGGACGGTTTAAGGTTATTGGTAAGTACATTATGCAGATCCTCCTCAAAGGTACCAATGGGACCAGGAGGTCTGTATATTAGATGGATGGTGAGTGATTGTGAGTTGTTTATCTGGAGTTTTGCAGATAGGGCTTCACATGATGGTAGCAGTTGGGTAGGAGCTAGTCTGAGGGAGAGACTCATTTTAGAGATGATAGCGATGCCGCCTCCTCTTGCGCCATCTCGGTCCTGTCTAACTATTGTGTAGCCATCAGAGATGGCTAACATGAGCGAGGGTCGTGCTGCATTGTGTAGCCAGGTCTCTGTAATCGCAAGGAAGTCAAGGTTACCGTCTGTACTTAGATCAGCTATGTCCAAGGCATGGGCGACGAGCGATCTCACGTTGAGAAGTGCTCCTAAAATGGGGGGGTCTCAGTAGCAGTTTTAGTTTGGAGGGGCTTGGCTGAAGTGGGATGGGTTAGCTTACACTTATGATTGTCAGTTAGGAGGGCCTCTATATTGGGCGTGGAGGGTGGCAGTGATAGCTTAGTATGACTAAGTTGCATATTATGCTGATAGTTTGATTTGAGATTGATGGGAGGTAGGGATCTTCTAAGGGGTTCATGCAGTTTTGTTAATGTGGCACGGAGTCTAAGGTTTCTGCTAGACGTGGCGCAAGGTAGAGATACAGTGGTTGCTGTCCATAGGGCAGTATGCTTAGGTGAGACAGTGGTGGCATTATTCATGGCTGACTTGGTCAGTTTAGGCAAGCTAGGGTCTCGTGCGGGTATTAGTAGGAGCTGCTCAGATGGACAGGTTTGGCTTCTAGTACCTATGAAGGGGGTGGCCGCCAGTATGTATAACAGAGTTATTAGGCTTAGCATTTTACCGATTAAACAGTAGAGGTAGTAAAGTACATGTGGGCACACTTAGGTTAGACAGTTGAGCTGCAGGCAGTACATGAGAGTCACCTTGGCAAAGACTTAATGTTATGCAGTAGTAATATGCAGTGCATATAAGGCACCTGGGCCAAGTCTTGTTAACACACGGAGTTTCAGGCAGTACATGTAAGGCAAAGTTGGGCACCTAGGCCAAGTCTTCCTAGTTTGCAAGGTGAATTTGAGCTAACGGCTGCTCATGCATTGCCTTGTGTTACACCACACAATGTGCAGGCAACCCCCATCCAGGTTAAAAACCATATTGATTATGTTGTTCCCCCTTGGCCAGCTCTGGCCAAAGGCATGTGCACATTAAAAAAAGGCAGCCGGCATATGAAGGAAACAATGAAAAAGGGGCACAAAATACTCTGACACATACCAGTGCCTCACTTACAATGCACACAGTGCTCAAAGTCAATTTCCTCCACATATGCACTTCGCTCAAGCACAGAACCTCCTGGAGCAGCTGAACTACATCGGAAGAAAACCAAGATAGTACACTAGGATGCAATACTGAATAAAGCATCTCCCAGAGGTAATACAATAACGTATGCTGGCTCAAGTGTCCCTTACTTAATCAAATAATGTCAGTGAATAACCATTATTCAATAAGAGATACCATGGAAAAAACAGTACTACTACACAAATCAGAACACAGAAACCTAGACATCCGGAGGAAGAACCAATAACGAGTGAGCTTACTAGGAAGCCCAGAGCATAATGGGTAAATAAGAGGTTGCAGGCAGTCATTTAAGGTCTCGGAACCGGAAGAGGTAGACATACATACTTCTGTTCTGTGCTTTCAACAGAGTTTACTATCTGACTACAGGGAACACTGGAGAAGGCCTACCAGAAAGAGTGGGAATATCCTGGTGTGACACCCCTTAAAGAGGAAGAGGACTCCACGTGTAGAAGGTGGAATAATTGTTGCAGATTTTGCGACAAAAATGCTGGCCTCTATAGGCTGGGAGAAGAAAGTCTAATGTCTTTGTTAGGGATGGGTTGCTAGGTATTTTTTTTTTAAATGTAGGGGAACAAAAGTGAAACATATGTTTGTGCTTTTTTTCTTCTTGTTTGGAGTGACCGAGTTGTCTTTTGGGGTGTTGTTTTTTCTTCTATCATGTCAAGAACATTTTGAAGATTATGCAAATTATGAATAGTTTTCTTGTTCTGTCATATCTCCATTTTTCACAGTTTTCTAACTTTGGTCAAAACTTGCTTTAAAAAAGTGTACATAACCCCTTGAAAGGTAATGGGGGTAGCAAGCAGTCCTAAGTGCAGGGCAGTAAAGTAGAAAAGATCCAGAGGTGTTACAAATGCTCTCTTCTCTTCTTCATCCTCTTAAACAAGTCTCTGCCTTTAATTAAGTTGAGGGCAGAAATGTACTTGATTCAATCCTCTTAGTCATCACATATATTCTTGGAATGAGGTAGGCATCAAAGCTACAGATTTTGTTCACTTTCATGATGTCAGTGAGAACTGGCCAGAATGGTTGAGTATTACCGTTACCTTTGTGAGGGTTCAATGAGACAATGATGCAGCATCTTATTTACATTATCCTTCACAGCCTTCCAAGGAAGCTCAGATAGTAAATAGGCTCACAAACCGACTGCTTTGATTGGATGGATTTCAAGACTATGGTAACAATATGGACCTGGCTGAACCAGTCATCAAATAATTTGGTGCAGTGTTGTTGGTATGTCTATAGATATTGGGTCAGTCAGGAGTCAGGTCTGTTGGTTGGAGACTGTTGTGTTCTGCAAAATGTTCTCCCTTTCTCCTGCCTCTAGGTGTGTCATCACAGTTGGGTCCTCTGATTTCCAAGAGGCCATGATACACTTGTGAGGAATGTTGGCAGTTATCCTGGCATACTCAGAGGTTTAAGTCACTGAGAAATTGTATAATTTGATAAGGTATGTGCTATTTGGTCATCACATTATTGTCTGAGGTTGGAAGTAAGAAAAGGGCATGATCTCCAAATGTAAACCTCATTACTTTGTGTTCCCTACCATATCAGTGTTTCTGCCTCTCTTGGCCAGTATGTTTATGTTTGTATACCATTTTCCATATCAACCGAGTTTCTACTATTGAGTTCCCACAAACACTTTTATGTTCTTATTTCTGGATATTTTTTAATGTATTATTTTATTTTATTTTTTAAAGTGCAGACCTAGCTCCAGAGCATAGGAGCACTGTACAGAGCGTGGATAGCCAGCGGTCGGCCCAGCATCTTTTAACAGTAGTGCAGTGCTGTGAGTTGAGGTCTGTGCATCAGCATGTGCATCTATTGGAATTAGTTTGTGGTCAGGTTATGTTGAAAGAGTCATGTTTTGAGAGAATTGTGACATTGGAGACTTTTGCGGGAATTCCGAGCAGATACCGGGAACACGTTCAAGAGGGTGCGTGCATGACAACAAAGGAGTTGTGACTACAGCTGGTTGCTCAATTTTCTGAGCAATGTTCTGGTCCTTCCATGCCCTCCTTCAGGATATATAGGATGTCTCAGAGTTCTCTCCCACATATCACCTTGCACTTGAGTGCTAGCTATATCACTCATTTGTAATTTTTGTTTATTGTGATTTGGTTTTATTTCAACAGACATTTCACATATAACATATTAAACATTAAAAGAGAAATAAATAAACAAGATCAGCTAATCGTATACAACTTCACAATATATTAAAATAATCAAAAAGAAAATAAAAGAAGAGAAAAAGAAAAATAGAAAAAAAGGAACATTCTATAATCTGTCATTAAAATCAGTCAAAAACTCACTCATCAACTATAAAATATAATACAAAAAGAAGAAATAAGGAAATCGGGAAAAGACAAAACAAATATAAATACAAATATTATTCTACTATATTATACACTTAAAATGAATATCTAATAACCCAATGAGCCAGGCAGACAATAACTTCTCACCAATCAAAAATGGCCAAAAAAAGGGTAAGAATCTCAAAACCCTGATAGTCAAGGTTACAGATTAACCAGCATAATAACAATACCATAAGGTGTCTGTTCTCATTCTATACCTGCCTTGGGCATATTTCCCTAGAAAACAATTGCAAAAATCATTTATAGAGTTATAAGACATTATTAATGTTTCCTTGCTAGTAGCTTTCATACAAAAGTGACAAATAGAAGAGGAGTATTCAACTTTATTACAAAGATTAAGAATTTCCCTCATGAGGGGGGCGTGGCTAGCTGGCCATGGAATAGGACGTGCTGCGTGAGGAGCTCCTGATGATCCGACTCTAATTTTGCCAAAGTTACCCGTTGAAACTGCAACGAGCATCTAGAACTTTGAGGATCAGGCGTCGGAAGCCGCACGCCAAGTGAAGTTCGTTGGAGAAGCTCATAGTCCCGGGGAATCGTGAGATATACATGTTTTTGTTGATACGGCTGTGTGGCCGCTTCGGCACCAAGATGGCGGCTAACAAAGGAGAGGCCTCTGAGGAGAAACAAAACTGATCCTCCAGAACTGCGGGACATGGCTGCGAGAATTGCCTGGAGGAATAGTATAATGGGGAAATATGGCAGGGTGTTCGAACTAGCACCATGAGAGATAACATTGGATGCTTGGGCGACAAAGCCTACAGGAGTTGAATGAGGAGTGTGAGCCCATAGCCCACCCGTAAGACAATTCCGTAGTGCCATCTCGAATGTGAGCTAGGAGACCTGGGAGCCAGACCATTGTCGGACCAAGGACAGGGCAACAGCTGCATTAAGGTGGAGTCGTACAGGAGTAAAGGGCAGCGCCATGTCGGCTAAAGGGTTGAGAGTCAAGACTAAGCAACCCATGATGGAGGCTTTCACGAAAACGCAGCGGACCCCCTCAGCATCGGTGCAGAGCATGGTCGCGACCCCTGCAGAGGACGCCCCCGAAGGGGACAAGCACCAGATCCTGGAGGCCATAACGGGACTGAGTGCCAAATGGGACCTGGCAATGACGGACCTACGCACAGCTCTAGAGAACAAGATAGATGCTGTAGGTACGGAACTCACCCTGCTACTTCAAGATGTCAGGGCGCTTGAAGAAAGGACCAGCGGTCTGGAAAGCGGGGTGAAGATTAACACCGATGTTAGCACGAGCAATGCGAAAGAGATTCATGTCTTAAAACAAGAGGTCGCCAACCTGGAAAATCGTGTGGAAGAGGCGGAAGGAAGGGCGAGGAGGAACAACATTCGCGTGGTTGGCCTTCCGGAGGGGGAAGAAGGCCAAGACCCCACAAACTATGTGGAAAACATGATCCTGCAAGGGATCGGAGCAGGGAATCTTTCGCACAGATTTACGGCGGAGAGGGCGCACTGCGCCCTAATGAGGAAACCCCAGCCGGGGGCCCCGCCAAGACCGATCATCGCAAGGATCCTGAATTACAGGGACAGAGAGAAGATCCTCGAATATTTTCGTAAGGGAGGCACGATATAGAGAGCATCCACCAACATCACAGCATACCCAGACTATACGATACTGGTGCAAAGGCAGAGGTACAGTTATGTCACCGTCAAAAGAAGGCTGAGGGCGGCGGGAGTCAAATATATGCTGCTGTATCCGGCACGACTGAAGGTGCTGCATAAGAACAAAGCGCTATTTTTTGATACCCCGGAGGATGTTGTCACATGGCTGGACCTGCAGGGCTGCCCGGAATAAGAAGCGGATAGTGATCGGCAGGATCATACCGAATGAAGATTTTGTAAACACGGACATTGTGAGAGTGAGCGGGATGAGGACCCTGATTGTACAAAGAAACAGTAACTGACTGAACTTTGAACACAATATGAGCCTGGTGCTCGACTTGGACTGGAATATAGTGAGTGTAACTGTAATTGGTAACTGTATGGCATCTGTAGGCGTAATGTTTTTGTTTTTTTAAAGGAGCAACAAAACGTGGACGACCTACCCCAATAGATTATTAGTTTCAGTGGCCATTAGGGCGGCTTTACCCTACTGAGCCCTGAGTAGAAGCTTGTGCTAGGCAGGGCTAGATGTGGGGGTGCCTGAGATCCAGGAATGGAGCTGGGCAACGGTTGGGGAGGGTATTGTTGGGGGAGGGGTGGGTGGGAAGAAGGTGGGGGGATGGGAAGTTGAGTGTGTGTGTGGATTTGGGGAGTTTAAGTTTTGTTTTGAGCCTATTTGAAGTAATCAGCATGTTGTACTTGCGGTGCAAGAAGGGGCGGAATCGGCGGAGGATCGAGAGGGTGCTTATTAACAACCTATGGGGGACCTCAGGATAATAACGTGGAACGTCAGGGGCCATAACAGTTATCTGAAAAGAAACAAGATCATGATGTATCTGAAAAGGCAGAAGATAGATATCGCACTACTCCAGGAGACGTACTTGACGCGAGAGAAGTTGGACTTGGTTAAGAGAAAGTGGAGAGGGACTGTAGTGTGCTCGCCATACTCTGCCTACGCCCGGGGTGTGTTAATTTGGGTGGCACCGCATGTCCCGTTCAAATCAATACAAGAGGTAGTTGAAACTGATGGAAGGATGGCGATATTACGAGGGCTGGTGGAGAGCAGGGAGGTATGCATAGTAAATACGTACGCCCCCAACCAAAACACAGCAGCATATTTCAGAGACCTGTGTACCAATCGTAGTACGTGTATAGGGAGCGCAGTGATCTGGGGTGGGGACTTTAATTGTGTGTTGGATCCTGTGGTGGACAGATCAGATGGCAAGGTGGGTAAGCCTGGCCCAGCGGCGAGAGCGTTGCAGACACTGCTGACTGATTTTGGCTTTACAGATGCGTGGAGGATGAAACATCCCACTGAAAGGCAATACTCGCACTGTTCAGCCCTGCATCAACTGCACACTAGGCTCGATTACATCTTTGCTACAGCAGATGTGATGTCTGAGATTACCCAAATCGAATATAAGGCTAGGGTACTCTCGGATCACTCGCCCCTGATCCTCGGATGGCAATATTGCCCCCCCGAGGGCGAAGATCCCTACATGGCGCCTCCGAGAGGAGGCGCTTAAAGATCCAGTCTTTAGAGAAGATATAAGGGAAGAGATTACTAACTTCTTTGAGGAGAATACTGGGAGTGTTGATTTCGCGGGCACATTATGGGAAGCTTTTAAGGTGGTGATGCGGGGGGCGGCCATTGCTAAGTCAAGAGGGTTACAGGGTGGGGTCTTGGCTGACCTGCAGAGGACGGAAACCGAGCTAGAAACAGCATTGAAGAGCGGTGACGTACACACGGAGCTGGTACTCCAACTACAGCAACAATGTGCAGGGCACTGGGAAAGACTCTGCAATCTCAATTGTAGGAAATATGTTGAGAGGCAGCACGCGGGGGGAGATAAGACAGGCCGCCTTTTGGCCTGGCTATACAAAAGCGAGACCCCTAGGCCTCCGATTAGGACCATTATTAGGGAGAACGGGGAGGAAGTGGCCACGCAAGAGGGGGTTAACAAAGAATTTGTGGAATATTACAGAGTGCTGTACGGAGATGATGAGATGGGTGACCAACGCAGGATAATCGAGACGTTAGAAGACATAGGGCTGCCCAAGATAAGTGAAGAGGAGAGGGAGGAGTTAGATGAGCCAATCACGTTGGAGCAGTTAGAGGAGGTTGTGAAGCAGTTGCCTACCTGTAAGACCCCGGGAGCAGATGGGTTCCCCAGCGAATTCTATAAAGTATATAGAGAGGAAATCCTCCCCCCAATGCTGGACATGCTTAATGAAGTGTTTGAGATAGGACGGTCGCCTGAGTCACTCAGAGAGGCGATTATAATACCGCTGCCCAAGCCCAATAAGCCGGAGCATAGATGTGGTTCCTAGAGGCCTTTGTCGATGTTAAATCAGGACAGCAAGATTCTTACGGCTGTCCTAGCAAATCGACTGCAGAAAGTGATTGGTAGACTCATACATCCTGATCAAACGGGTTATGTCCCGAACAGGAACATAACACACAACAATAGGCGACTCCATTCGGTGGTCGAATAGGGTAGTAAGAACGAGGGTGAGATGGCGATAGTGTCTCTAGACGCAGTTAAAGCTTTTGATTCGGTCAAGTGGTCGTGGCTATTGGCTGCTTTGGAAGGGTATGGTATGGGGCCAGGCTATATCAGATGGGCTAAAATGTTGTATAGTGAGCCGCTTGCCAGGGTCCGAACTGGAGCGGTGATATCCGCGAGATGGCAACTTGGTAGAGGCACCAGACAAGGGTGCCCCTGTCTCCGATGCTTTACATCTTAGCCCTGGAACCTCTGGCGATATGCCTTAGGGCACAGTATGATGCAATAGGCATTGAGGTAGGAGGGGAACGACACTTGATATCCTTGTACGCAGATGATTTGTTGCTGTACTTGCAATACCCAGAAGAAAATCTCTTATACATACTTGAGGTGATGGAAAGGTATGCAGAGGGCATATCGGTGAACCCCCAAAAGTCTGTCATATTCCCGCTGGGTAGCTATAAGGGGCCCCCTGTAGATAGCCTACCGGTGCTAAAGGTACTATGGACTACTAGCTCTTTTCATTACTTGGGCGTAGATGTATATCACACGGTGGAAGACGAACACAGACATAATACGGAAGTAGCCGTCGAGAAAATTAGGAACAGCATGCAGTTCTGGACAAGATTGCCCTTGGCGATGATGGGGCGAGGGGCTATGCTTAAGATGGTAGTTCTGCCCAGACTCCTGCATTACTTTAGTAATATCCCATACATAATACCCAAGAAGTTTTTCAGTAAATTGAACAGCATGTGTAGGGATTTCCTGTGGCACGGTACCCGAAATAGAGTGGCGTTTTGGAAACTGCAGAACTTTTATGAAAAAAGAGGTATCAGACTGCAATATGTAGCTAAGTGGCTTTCTGATGAAGTGACCCCTGAGGACAGGGTGCTTGGACAGGACTGCGCCCCGTTTTATTTGAAAGAAATGATTTGGCTGTCTGATACCGAAATGAAGGGGCGTCCTGCGATGTTGAGGCTTGGATGGAAAGTTTGGCGTAGGGCTTGTCGTTTGATGGAAGTCCCATGCCTGTGCCTCCCGCAGGTACCGCTGGTTGCTTTGGCAGGAGGGGATAATCAGTTGAGGGTGGTTGTTAGGACCTACTGGGAATCGGGGGGCTGGCAACGCTAGGCGATGTTTGGCAAGAGGGATCCATTAAGGAGTTCATAGAACTCAGCGAAGAGGCGGGGCTACACACGGGCCAATATGTCACGTACATTAGGTTGGTACGGATGATTAAGAACACCTGGCCAGAGACAGTTTTGATAGAAGAACCAGATGCAGTTTTGGGAGCAATATATGACATATCTAAAGGAGGTCATGAGATCTCGAGACTGTATGAGATGGTGATGGCTAAGGCGGGGGAAGATTTGACACATCTGAGACTGGACTGGGAGGCGGAAGTGGGGGCCCCGATGGAGGATGGGGTGTGGGAGCATGCCCTGGGCTACCACAAAAAAGTGTCTTAAAATGCCAGATTAAAACAAATACAGCTGTATGTAACGCATAGGGCATACATGACCCCCTTGAGGATATCTAAGTTCTGAAACACTGGAATACAAGTGTGTCCTAAATGTAACCTGGAGAACGCTGACATGACACATATGTTTTGGCCTTGCCCAATCATTAGGTGCTTTTGGGGAGAAGTGGCGCAGAAACTGGCTGATAAAGGGGTTACTCTTGTCACAGACACGGCCTGGGCCCGCTTGTTGGGCGGGTTTCCTAGGCCACGGAAACTCAAGCATATGAGGAAACTGAGAATTCTGGTGTATGTGCTGGCGAAACATAGGATCGCCATGGGGTGGAAGAAATGCCACAAACCCAAGGTGGATGTATGGTGGGAGGACTTGCAGAAATGGGCGGAGGCTGAAACGGTGGCATGGCAAGAAGCGAGTAGCTGGGCTGATGAAGGGGAGGCGGGCACCCTGTTGGCTTGGAAAACGCTAATAGCAGAAGTGTTCAAAGAGAACGAAACCCGGCCACAAGTGCCAAACATTGAATGAGAGTGACAAATAGGCTCACGGGGAGAGGGAGGGGTAGTGGGAGCAGTGATTAAGACAACTTGATGTGTAATGGAACTGTTATGATGATGCTGCTTGTTTGGTTTTTGTTGTTTTGTTTGCATAAAATCAATACAAGAAATTTAAAAAAAAGAATTTCCCTCATGAGCAATACATTCAGACAGAATCTCAAAAACAGGTATTCTAATTTTGCATTAGGGAATTAGCCCACATAGTTAGGAAGGGTATTGCGTTGGTATACTCCTTTGAAATATTTGTAAATAATTTATAACCCTTTATGGCTGCACAGGTTCTAATCCATTCGTACTCCCAAAGACGCTGTTTAACTAAAGAAGGTGAGTCAATTAGTTGATTCTGGTCACAGTATTTTTGATGGAGAAACTTAAAGCACCTAACAGCCCATTTTGTAAGAGATTAACAAGTGTTCTCATACAATAAGCTTTGTACGTTGCAAAAAAGAGTATCCGCCAGAAAAGATATTATTTTTCTCAACAAAGAGAGTGCATTCCTAGACTGTAGCGACAAAAGGCATAACTCAAAACATAATACAGGCAGTGGAATGCAATTAGGTAGGCACAAAATGTTATGCCATACATTTGCCTCCACTGGATCAATGCATTTCCATTCCAGGTAAAACTAAAATAAAATAATAAAAATATCCAGGTAATAGATTTACACACACATTTAATTTTTTTTTAAACTTGTTCATAGGAACCAATGAAAACCTCCCATATATAGCAATGATCTTTTTCATTTTGTGAATATAACTATCTATTTTGATCATAAGGTCAGAGGAAATCAACCCTTTGGTCATTGTAGTTTTTATGTTTGTACCCAAATACAAATAATTATCAGTATAATCTAGAGCCACTTTATCTATATACCAGGTAAATCTTTTGGGTGCCTTTGTAGTTAAAAAACACATGATCTTGGTTTTCCTCTTGTTAATTCATAAATCATTCACAACCAAATGCTTAGAAAGCACTGACAACATCCTCTGCAGACCAAGTCTTGTGTGATTAAAGATAAGGATGTTGTCAGCGTTTGCCAGCCATTTGAGCCTAGAGTCACCAAGACGGGGAGAGCCCAAAGAACACTCCTCCAGAGAAGCACCTCGGTTGGAAACATAAATGTTAAAATGACAGGAGCTCTATCACAACCCCCTATCGGTTTACATGTTGGCTATGAAGTTTCCCTCAAGATCAAGTCTGGCTTGAGTATAGCTATCTGAATGAACGTAAATCAAGATTTTCAATATGTTATGAGGTAAGCCCCAGGGTGATAGCTTATGCCAAAACATTTCCATGTTAACTAGGTCAAAAGACTGAGAACAGTTGATGAATAAATGCTAAAAAGAGATTTTGAACATATAACCTATTGGATAAACCTGTAAGATGTTTACCTTTATGACATTCAAAGACGTACCCACCACTTTCCGAAATCCTGATTGGTACCTATTGAGATTACCAGTCTTAATATCTTAATACCCAGGATTCTAACTCTTTCAGAATTAGAGCTGAAAAATTATTTTGCAATCAGCGTCCTACAATGGGCTGATAGTTTTCTGGGTCAAATTGGTCTACTCTTTTGTAAATAGGAATCACAAAAAAAACACTTCCATGACTCTGGGGATCTATCCAATAAACTTACATTCTTAAAGAGACCATATAAGATAGGGTTACTTTTTTAGGGTTAAATTTGAGAGGCCATTTGGACCGATTGCACTTCATGTGTACTGTTAGCCAATTGTGAATTTCTCACAAAGACGGTCACATTGAAAGTATTTTAAACTTGGAGTATTTGTACAGTTCTTAGAAGCGAAACACAATTTTCATTGGCAATATCAATATTTAATGTGGCCATTTTTAAATTAGGATGGTCCACTATAAAATGTAGGTGCAGTGCCAATGCTGCTTCAAACCTATGGTTCATTTTAAAGTATAGCTCTATGTTAAATGTCCACTAACTCAAAAGATAAGCTCACAATCTGTGAAACCATCATAAAATCACACACCATTTACTCTATCGCCAACAAATTGACTGTTCAAAGTTTCCATTGTGTCCATATGTCACTAAATAGCCAAAATGCATATTGTTCTCCATTTTGAAGCCAACTGACATTTCTTCATCAAGAAAACAACAGCAAGCCTAAAAATTGCTTTTCTTATGAAAGCCTGGGGTGAAACTAGGGTTCTCAAAGAGAGGCGTAAGGAGATGGGAAAGTTAGAAACCCTCCTTTAGCCAAAACATGGCCCCAAACCTTAAAGTCTGACTGGGTAACTGCTGCATATTGATTATGGGCAATGAATATTTGGAATGCAGATAAGATCTCCAGGTGGTGATGCTCCCACTGTCACTGTCCCTTACTCACCATTGTTTCTCAGAACAATATTATTGCAAACTTTGCAATTTCTGTATGCAACTCATGAAGTGAGTGTCACGGATTCAAAACAAAGAGTGACAGTTTTTATTCCTGGTCTCTGAATTTAATAACCTTCAATAGCTTAACTTGACCTTATCCCTCACGTAAAGGGTTCCATGGAAAGTTTGAACAGCAAGGTTGAGAGAGGGCACTCCTGTCTAACTCTTATCTTGAGCTGGAAGGGTCCCAACAATTCTTCTATTAATTTCCATCAGCATCTGGGCAGAGGGAGCAAGCCAATCAGATGGCTAGGAACGCAGGCTTGAACTGTCAGTACAAGCCCACGATCTAAGCCACCTGACAGCCGGCTCCCTTGCCACCATCTTATCCCCACCCTTTGTCCCATTTCTTTTTTTTTCCACCCCCACTCCCTACTTACCTTATTACCATTTTATCCTATTACCGGTCAGTGCCGCTGCCACATCCGCTCCTTTCCTTCTCCTCCAGCAGGTCACAGTTGGAAAGGGAATAGGGTCTCTGTACGGAGCCCCACTTTCCCTTTCCATGGCGTCCATTTGGAAAAGGATTTTTCTTCCTACAGCGTGACGCTGCACGCATCCCATTGTAGAAAGGAAAATTATTTTTTTAGCGCCTTGGGTTACCACTTTTGCAACCCGTAGGGCTAATGGTCTTCGCATGGGCCCATAAGTTAGGCTGCCGGGTCGTTGTCCCCCAATTCAATTCCCTGGAATGGGGGATGAACGCCACATTCTATTGACTAATGTGGTATGTTGTCGAATGCTCGGCGCCTCTTGCTAAAACCAGACTCGTAAGAATGTAAAATGTATGGGATCACTGCTTCAAGTTGAGAGACAAGCACTTTAGTGAAAGTTATACTATCAAAAATAAGGAGTTCCACTGGCCTATATGACCACCATAATTCTGGGTCTTTTCTCAGTTTTGGGAGAAGACTTATGATTGTTTTTTTTATAGAATCTGTGACTTTGCCAGAATTAATTGGATCCGTCAATTGGGACTCCAGTTTCCAGAGTGAAAGTTTTATAGAAAAGGCTGTAAAAGGCATCCCTTGATAGCACTGGCCCACAAGATACAGTTTTTTTGAACAATAGGGCTTGCATTAGGGATAGTTTGCATACTCAAAATGCATTGATCATGCAACCAATAGAGCAGTGACCCATGCATTCCTCTTTGCCCTCATTCTTTCATTTCTGAATTACTCTCTCCAGATCATATGTCAGTTAAACCTAATTGTAATCACCATGGCAACAGTTTGTATTGTCATGCAAATCGTTCATGCAGTTATGCAGCATTAGCTGATTACTGAAGTAATGGGAGAATGCTCGAAGATAAAAAGGTCTTCACCATCCTCACTGCTACTCTCCAAATGGCCCCCTCTTTCTTTTTAGGTCCTAGCACATCCCTCCACTATGTACATTTCTTATAATCGACTTTCCACCGATCTTGTCCATAACAGTGTTTCTACTCCGAGCATATTTTGCGATTCTTCAGTTGGAATCCTGAGGGAGTTCTGCAGTAAGACAAAAATGACCTGACTTAATTAAATGTGCTTGACAGCTCTTTCCAAAATGACCACCTAGTTATCTATTTTATGAACTGAAGAAGGCCAAAAATGCTGCTTGATAATCTTTGAACTGTTTAACAAATTTGCCCCAGAATGGCCAGCTCAGGTTGGCCCCCAGAATGTACAGTTTGGGTGGGTATTTCACAGGTGCCCATGCCACATATTTCCTTCAGAAAGCTTATGCCAAATCCATCCAGCATTTTCTTTGCTTTGTAGGTGGGGTGGTTATGACTGTTTAAGGAACCATGTGTGTAAAATGTTTGCGATTTGCTTTCTTGCATCAATAACATCTACACTTCAGTGGTTAATAAACCTACTTCCCTGAGGTTCAATGGTCTTTTTCAGTTACGTTTAACCATAAATTTCGTTTGACCAAACATTAACCAAAGTTTTTTTTTTATAATGCTATGCATTATAATATTTACTGTGACTATTGGGGATAGACAATGGCCATGCTCCACAGATTGTCTCAGCTACACATCACTGCAGGCCATGCCCATAGCACATTCTCCACAGGCCATGCATTATTAGTGAGCATATTAAACCTCTTTTAAATACTAAGGCATTTCTGAATGTAGTAACCTGGGCACAGTGTCATCTGGCCATATTGGCTCACTTTGTGGTATCCAAGGAATGCCTTCTGCCCATGGCCCTGGCACAGTGTTTGTAGTATATGGCCTAAGAGTATACCAAGAGGGAACATCTGAGATCTTTGAATTGACTAGTGGAAAGTCACTGGCCAATCCCTTAGCACAGTGTCCACTTGGCACGGTCATACACCAAGCCCTGCAAACACATTTTGAGTCTTTGAAATGCCTTGGTCATGCATTGGGTGTTTTGGGTGTTTTTTCTCGTTCTGCATCTTGGCCAAATGTCATGCCTCGGGTACAGTATCCATTGGCCAATGCCACCGGCTATGCTAGGTGAGCTCTTTCTGTCACTTCGATGAGCCCAGGTCATATTCTGTGTCCATTGGAATGTTTTGGTGTGTTTCTGTCCTCAATGGTTGGACATAATTTATGCCCCAGCCACATTATTTTTTGGGCATGTCTACAGATAATGTCACAAGGAGAGTGTGGGTATGAATGAATATATAATTTTGAAAAATTATTCACTGAAGGACATTCTTAAGTACAGATGTAATATGGGGAATTGCTGTCTGAAAAGGGTGTAGAAATCGTGGCTGGTTTTAATTTAAATGCATTTCTAAAACGATGAGGGTAATGACAAAGCATACGATAATAACAAACATAAGGAGAAAAAGGACAAAGGTTCAGACCTTTCTTTCCAAAGGTCCCCATAAACATGAAGAGAAATTCCAGACCCATGGTTGGTTAACCCCACAGAAAAGAGGAGTGAGGGTACCATTTGCGATGAGGCACCAACACCCTCAACATCCAGAGGTTGTTTTCTGTGTGGGGAGTTGACACTTTGAAAGGAAGATCTGGCCTGCAAGGGGAAACCCAAGCAGGCCAATGTGATTCTTGGTGTCCTGGAGGAGGGGGCCACAGTCAGTGTGTGCATCTCTGCAAATGAACTCCCACTAGGCCATGGAGTGGCTGAAAGTTCCCTAAATCTGAGTTGGAAAAGTACAGTGTCCATTGAGGGGGCCCCAGTTACCGGCAATAACCATATATGTATGGACTGTGTTTCTATAACAGTGGGAGGATTCTGCGTGCTACTGCTGAGAGTATGCCAGCCATCAGGTGACAATGGTTGACAATGGGACAAACAAGGACAGTACATAGCGGGAACAAACCATCTGGTAAGGAGGTTAATGGTCTTATATTCTGTCCGATGGCAATGGTTGAGCTTAGTTGAAGGGGCTACCACTCCCTGTAGCAAGACCTCCATATCCCAGACATAGTGAAGGCGGTTACTAGAGTGCAAACTCTACAGGCAGTACAGGAGGAAGCACTTTATGGCCTAGGTCATGAGGCTTTCTCAGCTGGAGAGTGCAAGGGAGTGGTCTCACCGGTATCTCTTAGTCCGGACCTGAAATCCCCTGAGTCACCTATTTTTGCGGGAGAAGGCTGAGTAGCCAATTATGTGACTATGGTGTTAGCACCAGTCTCAGTGATCTCAGAGTTGCCTGCTGGACTTTAACCTGAGATGTTGGACAGGGTAATTACAGACCTGAACAACCTGCCAGAACAGAAAAAGTAGTCTTAAGCTGGAGCCAGTAGTCACTTTGGCTTTTGCCAGATAGGAACTGTCCCACTATGGCAGGTCTGTGGAAGTAAACAGGGGTGCAGGAACAGGCTGGAGGTGCAGAGCCACTCCACAGTGGGGAACATGCGAAGAGCAAAATCCCTGGCATTTTCCAAAACAAGGCGCGAGTGCAAGGTGGAAGCCCTGATCAGTTTACAGACAAGGAGACCAAGTATTTTGAGACACGGTACAGTCAGAAGTTGGTTGCACACCCAGGCATCAGAAATTGCTTACTGGACAAGGCTTTTGACACACTTGCTGCACACTTATTTGTAACTGGGACAAGTGACAGCTTGTCAGATACATTTTAAAAACCCACTGTGTATGTAAACATGGAAATAGTTCTCTCTGTCCAGTGTTGCCAAGCTACTGGGAAGACAGAAAAGGAACACCAGCCCCTCTTTAATCAACTATTTGTGGGTGCATGGTCATGTGAGCGGAAATGTAACTACTTTGAGGTGGGGCCCTTTGCCATGTCTGTGGCTATGTAGATGCATTCTTGTAGCCCTGAATTAAGCCTTCTTACACTCCTCTCCAGTGCCTGGATGGCTGCAGGCTGTAGTGCACTCTACAAATACAAACATAAAATAAATAGATAGCACAGGAATGTCAGCAGGCCTCAGCCTGCCAAACCACTCTCCAGAGCTTGGAATATAGTCTGCACTGGGCCTCAGTACTATAACTCCCAGATTATGGACAGAGGATTTAACACCAGACAGACACCTCTAAATCTGTAATTGGAGTAGCCAAAGCACCGCTGAGCTCAGAAGTTGATCATCCCATTGCTTATGTTCACAGGTGGCTGTCGGGGACAGCGAAACACTGAGCCACCGTTGAGAAGAATCCAGAACTTGGTCATTGGGACATATTTCTACATAGATTCAAAATGTGAATGCCGCCTTAGCCTGGAGCCCAACATTGTAGTGCAGATGGCATCAGTACGTGTTCACACCTTGATGATTAGCCTAACCCTTAAAATGGCTGTTCCCAATACTGGCTGAGTGTCTGCCAAGTCACTGAAGTGCAGAAGATGTATTTCAAATCTGCACCTCTTTAACATAATTATGACTTATACACAGTGGTCGAAGTGTACGAAAAAAAGTAGTGGAACTATGTTCCCTGCTGGCCTGCCCCCACTCTCCACAAACCCCATTGCTGCACCCCCTTAGACACACAATCCAAGCCTCCAAACAAACACACCTGCTGTTTATGGGAATGTTCAGTGCTGTGCACTGAAGTGCAAGCTTCAACTTCTTCCTACACGTTTATTTTAAAACAAAACCATTCCAGAACGGTTTATTTTTGAAATAAAAGTATAGGAACGGTAAAACTTAAACATAAAAAGTATAGGAACACCGCTCCCGACCGCTCCCGCCCACTTCGACCTCTGCTTATACATAATTATGATGGACTAATAGTTTTGGTATACTATGGTGCTTTTTGCTCCCCTCGCAGGATTCTCAAACTTAGGTGGCCCGGTACCTAATACGCATTACTGTTTGCTCTGATTTGTGTTATACTAGGGTGCTTTTCTCCCCTCGCAGGATTCTCAAACTTAGGTGGCCCGGTACCTAATACGCATTACTGTTTGCTCTGATTTGTGTTATACTAGGGTGCTTTTCTCCCCTCGCAGGATTTTCAAACTTAGGTGGCCCGGTACCTAATACGCATTACTGTTGGCTTGCTCTAATTGTGGTAACCTGTGCTTGCCGCTCACTTCCGGTCTGCGTGCTCTCGTTTCGTCTGTCTCCCTCCCTCCTTACTCCATGGTGCTCTCCGTCTCGCCTATCTTCTCTAACTGCTTCTCCATTGACTATCCTGCTCTCCTCACTAAATCTGGTAGGAAAAAGTTTAAAAAGGACATCCTGGTCTCCAACCCAGGCCTCCCTATCGCTGACACCTACACTAATGCCTGCTCTAAGGAAACTCTCACTGACATCCTCTTTTTCGTGCCTTCGCCTGACCTATGGACCCTTCATATGGTCTCTGTGCTCTCTCCTTTCTCCTCCTCTCTCATTAATGGTGGCACCCGTTGGGATGTCCTCTTGGCCCCCTTCCGCTCCTCTAAGGCCATCATTAATGTCTACGCTAACGGGACCGTCTTGGTCCAAGGCCCTCAGGCCAACCTTCACCTCTTCGATAGACGCTTCCCACTCCTCATCAACTTCCTCTCGTCTCCTGCTGTCCCCCCTCCTCTATCCTTGGCTACCTTGCCTCTACCCTCCCTCCCTGCCCCCTCTCGTGCTCCTTCTTCACCTCGTGCTCGTGCTCCTTCTTCTTCACCTCCTTCTTCAATACCTCCGCAGGGAGTACCTCTGATCTGTACCCCTCCCCGGAAGTTCTTCAAGGATGGCAGCCTTCTCCACATTGCCACACTAAACACTCGCTCTGCCATCAAGCACTCCTCCAATATCTGTCACCTTCTTGAGGAACTAGACCTCGACGTCCTTTGTCTCACTGAGACATGGTTCACATCCAGCTCTGCCACCAGCTTTGACACACTCCTACCTGACGGATACAAGATCCTCTCCGTGCCCAGGCCCAACCGTGCAGGGGGTGGTGTTGCCCTTATCTTCCCTGAGTGGATTCCTGCCACTGTCACTCCTACGCAGACCTACTCCTCTTTTGAATGCCTTGTCTGCCGACTCTCTCTCTCTCCTAGCCATTCCCTTACCGTTGCTACTATCTATCGGCCACCTGGTCAAATTTCCTCCTTCCTCTCTGAGTGGGCTGACCTCTCCTCCGCACTCCTGTCCTCAACCACTCAACTCCTCTTTCTTGGCGACTTTAACATCCACCTTGATGCCTCCTGTCCCCCCACTGGTCTCTTTCGTGACCTCTGCGACTCTCTCTCACTCTCTATTCTCCCGTCTGGGCCTACTCACTCTGCTGGGCACACTCTTGATGCTCTGATCTCTTCTGACCTTCCCCTCTCCGTCCCTCTCTCCACTCCTCTCTCCTGGAGTGATCACTTTCTCCTATCCTCCCACCTCACCCTGCCTACCCCACAGGTAAAGCCACCCTCATCACTGCCACCCACCTTCTCGGTCATCTGACCCATGAAGCGTGTGTCAGTTGAGGCTTTCGCTGCTACCTTCTCGCCCCCCCCTGCCCCTTCGGCTGACTCCCACCCTGACACAGCCCTCTCCATGCTCCACTCTGCTATATCGGTTACTCTTGATTTCCTTGCCCCCGTCATGAGAATCCGCCTGAAGCCCAAAGCCAAATGTAACTCCTGGTACGACTCGGATCTCGCCACCCTAAAACGCAAGTGCAGGGTGGCAGAGAGGAAATGGCGTGCTTCATGTTCATCCTCTGACAAACTGGCCTGCCGCCTGCTCCAAAGGCAGTACCGGCTCTCCGTTCTCACCAAGAAGAGAGCCCTTATCCAAGCCCGCATCTCTGCGGCATCAAACAACTCCGCCGAACTCTTTAAAATCTGCAAGGAGCTGGCCAACCCTGTTGCAGTCTCTACCTCTCCTGTCCCCTCCCAGGCCCTCTGCACTGCACTGGCCTCTCACTTCATCTCTAAAACTCAGGACATCCTGTCCTCGCTCCCCTCCTTTCACCTCCCTCCCTCCCTACCCGGCCCTTCCTCTGGCCCTTCTGCGGTCACCCCTCCTCCCTCTTTCTCTGCCTTTCCACCTTTCTCTGCTGACGAGGTTTCCAGACAAGTCCGATCTATGAAAGTCTCGTCTAAACAGGTTCACCCCTGTTCCTCCTAAACTATCAAGGACCACATCGACTCCCTGGCTCCTGCCCTGGCTGACTTTTGCAACCACTCCTTCGCCTCTGGAGTCTTCCCTTCCCCCCTCAAGCACTCCCTTGTGCACCCTCTTCTCAAGAAACCCTCTTCCGACCCCTCCTGCCCGGCTAACTATCGCCCTATCTCCATCACTCCCTTCCTGGGCAAGCTCCTGGAGAAACTGGCCATCTCCCAGCTTAACCTCCATGCTGAATCTGTTGGTAGTCTTCATGACCATCAATCTGGCTTCAGAGCTGCCAGAAGCACGGAAACTGCTCTCCTGAACATCTGTGACGACCTGCTCTTGAACCTTGATTCCAACACTCCGTGTGTTCTCATTCTGCTCGATCTCTCCTCTGCCTTTGACACTGTCAACCATGCCATCCTGCTCAACCGTCTCCGGGAAAACCTGGGTATCAACGGTCAGGCTCTGGCGTGGTTGACCTCTTTCCTTTCAAATCGACCCTCCCAGGTCCAACTGGGGTCCTTCCTCTCCGACATCTTTTTCTCCACCTGTGGTGTCCCCCAGGGATCTAATCTCTCTCCCTGGCTGTTCAACCAGTATCTGGCACTCCGTGCCCACCGCATCGCCGCTCTCTGCCCTAATTTCCAGTGCTATGCGGACGATACCCAGCTCATTTTCAGGCTACCCTCAGCCTCCCCCTCTCCTTCCCTCATCTCTGACTGTCTGTCTGCTATCCAAGAATGGTGTGCCGCCAATGACCTCTGCCTTAATGCCAGTAAGACTGAGATTCTACTCATCGGTACTCCCACTCCCTCCTTCCCTGTAGCTCTCTGGCCTGCCTCCCTTGGCCCCCTCCCTGCTCCTACCTGCAAGGCAAAAAACCTTGGGGTCATCTTCGACTCCACACTCTCCTTCTCTCCTCATATTTCTGACGTCGCCAAGAGGTCACACTACCAGCTGCACCTCCTCAGAGGTATTCTTCCCTTCCTCTCCTTCCCCCAGAAGCTCACTGTCTCCCGAGCCCTGGTTCTCTCGAAGCTGGACTACTGTAACAGCCTCTATCTTAATCTACCTGCCTCCACTCTCCGCCCTCTGCAACTCATCCAGAACAGAACTGCGAGACTTGTCCTTGGCCTCAAGCCCAGGGACCGTATCTCTCCAGGACTGAAATCTCTACACTGGCTCCCAGTGGCTGCGAGGATAAAGTTCAAAACCCTCTGCATTGTCCACAAGGCCTTCTGGGGCCTGGGTCCTAAATACCTTCAACTCTCTCTTCCCAAATATCTTCCTTCCCGAGCCCTTCGCTCATCCGCCTCCAACTCCCTCAGGGTTAGCCGCTTCTCGAAGCAACGAGCTGGGGGTAGATCTTTCTCCGCGGCAGAGGCCTCCCTCTGGAACAGCCTTCCTGCCTCCCTGAAACTTGAGGAGAACCATTTCCGGTTCCGGAAGCACCTCAAAACCTTCCTCTTTGCTTCTGCTTTCCCTCTCCCTCTCCCCTGCTGAGCGGCTAATTAATTTTCACTGAAGCTGCACTGATCCTGCAATTGGACCACTCTAAACGGCCTCGGTCCTGGGCCCTGCCACTCTCCACTTGCACTGATGCCCTGGAACCCCTTTGCACTGCGGGTCTGTCTCTGTATCCCTACAGCCCCCCCTCCCCCAGCACTTGTTCTGCACTTACCTCACACTTCCCACCAGCTGGCCCTATTTATTTATTTATTACGTATGCCTCTTACCTTGTACTGCACTTACCCCCCTCCCCTTCCCCTTGCACTTTTCCCCTCCCCTACCCCTGCACTTGCGCGATCTGAATGACACCTGGCCTAGTAGGATCGTTTTCTGTCTCCCCTTGTACCCCCCTCCCTGCCTCGTCGCGCCTTGAAACACTTGTGTATAGGCGCGTTACAAATACCATATCATATCATATCATATCATATCATATCATATCATATCATATCATATCACAGTTCTATCTGTAAACATATGGTATACCTGAGTTTGGCATATAGTGGCTGTTGATTTACATAATTATTAAAGTCACATCTAACCTGCATGATTCACATGTCAGAACTGTGAGCCCAGGTCAGCCATAGACAGCCTGCATATATTCTCCCTAGACTCGGGAAAATGATAAAAAAACGACACACCCTGAACAAAAGGACTAGTTTCACATTTGGGTGCTGCATACAAAAGAGCCTTTGCCGGTGTTGAGCTGAGAAAGGGGGAGTGTTGGTGTAGTCAGAGGGAGCTCGTCATGGTTGGTGAAGGACTCCACCATCTTGTTTTTCTCTGTTCCTCACTTTATGTCCTGTCTCCTCCACTTCCTTTAGCACAAAGCCCTTTGGGTATGATGCAACCAAGCAAAGATCACTTGCCACAATATCATGGGTTTCACCCCTTACTTTCCTCCAATCTGATGGGGTATTGTGCCTATAAAATAGGTGGACACCCCTCTTTCTTGGATTAATTTTGGACATACAAGAATAATGAATTAGGATGTCTTTTGGGATGGAAGTCATCTCCAAAGCCGTCTGCCAGTGAGGTAAAGCTTGTGGGCCTCATTGTGAGTTGGGCGGTGCAGTAAAAATGTGGTGACTATACCAATACAGCTGAATTAATACACTGCCCAACTATGAGTTGGAGGTAAATCTGCTGACTTTCCACACATTTTCGGTGCAAATAACAGAGCAGAACTACTGCTGCAGTAATTGCACCGAAAATGTCCCATTAATTCCAATACTGCCGGACCAAGTGGCAGTAACAGTAACAGTAATTGCATTAGGCATTATTGCCAGATTTACTGCCAGAATACCACCCAACTTGTGATGAGGCCCTGAGTGTTGTAAGGCAGAGGCAGGTTCTGCTCCCTTTCCACTGCCAGGAAAAATTGGGGGTGACCTGTGGTTGGAGAAAGACATGCCTCTCTGCCAACTACACTGTACGCCGGACTTCGGTGGAGTTGAAGAATCCATGCAGGTGTTTGCCAGGCTTCCTCGTCCCGGAAGATTGAAAACAATGACTAATTGTGTTACTGAGCCCTTGGATTGGATTATTTGGCATTCTTACAGCCAGAACAACCAGGATCCTTATTTGTTGCTGTCGAATGGCTTTTGAACCACATTTGACACCTTAGAAAAACAGGACCCCCGAGTGTTGCTTTTGGCACTCGCTCAACCATCGAACTGCTGCTGCTTTAACTACAAACCAGCTTGATGCTGCAGCATACCAAGCTGAGGCTGTCATCTGTTTGGCTCCAACCACTAGCTCACCACTGAACCCCGACTCGAACCACATGAAGCATTGGATCACACATCAACCCGAACTAGTGGTTACTAAAGTGTCAAACTGACTCACCCTCAATCTGCTGCCTTGTCAAATTGCACATCAGACCATCATGATCACAGCTTTAAACCATCACCAGGCTTTGACGTCAACTCAAACCTCTGGAGCATCACTCATTGATCCTTAAAAGCAGATGGCAAATGCCTCGAACATGCTCCACCTCCGCACCAACCCTGCTGAGTCCTTGACCTGCATCGCTCGAACACTGACTTTGAAATGATCTGAACTACTGCTTCAAACTGACTTGACGCCTGCTCGCTGTTTGGACCTTCAGAACTCATCTTTGAAACAAGTTCTACATGCTTGCAAAACAATAATAAGCCTGGTCAAATACTGTCCAACTGACAAGAACAGATTAAGGGCCCGTTCCAAGACTGCAGCCCACTTGTTGGGATGCTGGAGTCTCTTTAAGCCCATTTTTGTACCTTTTTCATCAAGGAACATATCCTTTTGAGCTCTTTTTTGCATGCATTTACTGTTTTTATTCTCCCTACCAAGCATCCAGAGCGCTGCATCATTGTCTTCTGTATTTCTAGGTCTTCCTTTAACATGGTTGGGTAGTTATATTGTTTTTGATAGTTAAGTGTACAATTAATTTGTATAATTAAAGTATACATTTTAGAGAACCTTGGTTGGACATTCTGTTATTTTTTATCTATTGTAATATTGCTGTTTGGGTTGCTACTGGCTCACATGCACATCCCTTCTGTGAGCCTAGCCTCGTCTCGGCCCACGTTACCACAAAACGTGAAAGAGGTATAGCTCTTAGCTGTGCCTGTTTTGACTGGGGTCACTGTTGGCTTGTAGTAGTGTGAGGGCTGAGTAGGCAGTTTAGCCACTAGTCATCCTTACACGCCTGCATAGCAGAAGTAATATCTTAACGTACAGTTCATCTCCATACCTTCGATTAAACATTGTTTGTAAAACTGTAACATTCGCTGAAAATAGTTGAGAGAGCATTAGTGTTGCAGCTCACAACATTAAAAAAATTAGCAAGTTATGATTTCTTAAGTAACCACAACTCGGCCATTGTCACTGCCATTCGCTGTTCCCCATGGCTCAGGTAACATCAGATATCACATGCACTTACAATGTCGACAGGAAATGAGGAAAAAAAGAGCAAATGAAAAAGAGTAATACGCCAGACTGCGCATGCTGAGTTTTAAACAACAATGTTTATCATTAGTATTATTGATTCGGTCATAGCTCTCAACCTTTTTTGACATCAAAGCGGGTGAAAACACCAGATTTTTTTTTGGGGTGGGGCCAGAGCCCACTGACGTGAATGAGCGTATAGGGGGCTTGGCAAGTGAGACAGCTGATTGTAAGGAGGGTGACGTTTTTGTTACAAATTAATCTAGTATTATATTTAAAAACTAAACCAGACGGACTCACATGAGGCTAAATAAACACAACATAGAAAGTTGAAGCTTATCAATACTGACTCGTAGACTTAAGTCTGTGTGGCTGTTCCTTATATTTCCGTTTGGCTTTCTTCTGTGCCCACAGCCCGCTGCACTGGCTCATTTAGTAAGACTGAGCCTGTGTGAGTCTGTGGCTCACAGGTGTGTAAAACAGATGAGCTTGCATGTGGGCGGGTGTCCGGATGCTTTTTGCGGGTGAGTTGAGAGCTATGATTTGGTTTTTATTTTAGGACCAACAAAAATCGAATCCCAGGTTTACTGTATGGAGATTATATTCAAAATGATGTTTAACAGGTACAGTGAGCGACGTCATGAACAGTGCACAGTGGGGGCCGTGTTATGGTTGCTTGGGAACCACAATTGGCGAATGTGTGTATGAAAATGTGTATGTATTTTGTATTTGTTAGCTGTTGCACTGCATCTATATTATTGAAATAAAGACATGTAAACCTCTATTTGTGTATTGTGTTTTCTCTGTGACCGTATAAAAAAAACGTTCACGCCGTGCCAAGTTGCCAGAATTCATGTGACCTACCTGGGGGAGAATACATTGCAAATCAGTTTTTTATAAGCACTGAAGTTCCTCCGGCCAACATCATCAAATGTAGTGGTGAGAGGCCACCAATCATGACAAAAATATACTTCACATTCTTTCTTGATGTGCCAAGTTCAATACTAGTTAGGAGTTACATTAAATGCATGTTTTCCATCCAAACCGCTGTATCCCCTCGGGATGTAAAATCTCAAGTGGGGCTGAAAGGCCAGTTATACGAATCCCAAGGCTACACCCCTTTCTCTGATACTCCTAACTACTGCTTTAAGAAGAAACTGTGCTTTAGCTTCACTTAGTGACTTTGCTTTCCAGCATTGGCAACAAAATGGATGTTTTCATAGTTTCCACATTCCACCGCGCTTACTGCGCCAGTCCTTATTTTCACTCATTTTCTCACAGTTGCGTTTAATTTTAAAGTTGTGTCTGTTTTGTCATAATGCAAACAGGATGACGAATGGTGTCAAGTGTTACAAGTATTGGCGGGTTGTTTTTGCTTGGGCCAGTGCTTGGCGTCAATCTTCTGGGGTTTATGACTGGCTTTTTTGCTTAACTAATCGCGCCCTTCTGTTATATTTATAGTTGTTGTAACATAGTTTTGACCTCTGACTGAGTTTAAAAATTGGATATCTGCTTCAGAGTTAAACTGAAATGGGATGCATGAACATCTAGCGTGTATCCCGGCAAAGAAAAACAAGGATAACCTACAATAACACACCATTTAGAAAACTAAACAAGAAACACCTGAGAGCAACATTTGTGTATGCTGATGCTGTAACATAGTTTATCTCAAAATACCGAGATTATGTTTTTCCACAGTTTGGTTCAATATCTTTTAAAAACTTATTTGTATTTATTATTGTTTTCCAAATCTAGAATGCAGGCAAACTCTCATCAAGTACGCAAACATAGAGCCTTAACAAGCTTAACCCATCTATATGTTCAAAAGCGAATTCGAATACAATATATACAATCCATGTTCCTAATAAACACAGTCTCCATGAAGCAATGCTCATGATCACAACTGGGTCTAGGATCCAGAGAACAGATAAATAAAAGGTGTAAGGTGAGGAGAAGTCATGGGTAGAAAAGAAGAGGCAAGGCGAAATAGAAAAAAACTAGTTTAGGAAATGTCTGTGAGGCAGTATCCCAAATGAGAGGTCAGCAACCCTGAACTCTTACTGATGTCCAAAGAGTACAAGAAAACTAAGGTTGTGGAATGTGTGCAACTTTCCATAGAACAGAATAATTACCAGCAACACAAAGCAACAATATATACCCATGGTACATACCACATAATTGGATTATTAGGCCTGGAAACACTTCAGTCTTCAGTGAATGCTTAACCACCAGATTGGCAACTGTTGTATATGCCTACGGGAAGAGCTAAGAGCCAGGGAGCCGGGCAGAGAACCTATTTTGGCAAAATATCATGTAGTAAACATGTCAATGCTTCTATCAGGATTAACCTCTTAGTACCTCGGAAATCCTAGGCCTCCCCTGGGCTCGGATGTCCTGCAGGCATGTAGAGGTCAGACACATGATAGTACTTCGGTGAAAGAGAGATGTTAACAATAAGAACTAGAAAGGTTTAGTGGCATAGAGAATGTTTGGATAAGCTCAGGCAATTTCTAAAAATGACTTTAGCTGAGACGAGGAATCACTCAGATGCGTCTGATCTCTAATCAGTATCCCCAATCATTATTCTGGAATGACATTTAGAGTTGGCATTCGTTGTGCCAGGGCAACACTCTATTTTGAGTGTGTACATTTGCGAACACAAGAATAAAATTCAGAAGTTCCCAGGTATATCCCTCAGGGGCAATATGGCGGCTGCATCATGTACTCTGTAAGATATGTTTGCAGAAGCATCACCAATGACCAGACCACCAGTTTCCATTCCCTCTTTGACACCAAAACGATCTTCCTCCATTGGCTGTATCTTCTGGGACATGTCGGAAATGGGATAGTTGAACCCATCATCTGTTTTCTGTCTAAGAAGTGTTCCATGTGTTGAAAAATAATGCCCCGCGCAGTCCCTTGCTTATTGCGGGGAAATGTCAACCCAGGCCAGACATTAACAAAGTTTTAGGAAAGTGCATACATCTTTCACCCTTATTGGGGATGTCAGTTGACATGTCAGCTAATTTACATACCTGCAATGCATTGCCCATGTGGCTCTGTGATGACTACTGAACTTTGCTTTTCTACATATGACTTGGTTGAAATGGCTCATTTTGTTTTCACATTTCAGGTGGAGGAGTTTTTTTCCAGGCCTTTCAATCCGGGCATTAGTTTGCTGATGTGTGTTCAACATGCACCAATGTTCCAACCACAAGTGTAAAGACTGTTATGCACTGACAAGTGACAATCTCTAATACGGGTGAAACATATATGTGTACATTTGTGTCAATACCTTTGCCTGTTCTATGACCACTTCCTCTTCTGAGAGTTTCTGCTCCTACTCATCCTACTTTTGCACCAACTCTCAACCAGATGTTTCTCTTCCGCCTCCACCTTTAGATTCTCACCACCTTCTTTTGAAATGTATCTGCCTCCCCTTTACTTGCAGCTTTTCCTTGCACTGCTGTTCTAAACCTCCCCTTCTCTAGTTCCAAAGCCACTCTCTCTGCAATCTACCAAGTGTAGAGGAGTGTGGGGTACATTTACCCACTCAGCAGAATTCCCCTCCATCACCAAGCTGCTCTTCAGCTGTTACCAGCAAAATGGCTGTGCTGGCTCCTTTGAGCACCATTGCCTCACATAAAAACTACATTTTGCTGCTACACAATAATGATGACTGCACTGTCTTAACAAGCACCTATTGGGCAAGATGGAACAGGGCGTACCCAGCGAAAGGCTGCTGGTGTGTCTTCTTAGGTGCACCAAAGGAGAGAATTCAAAAGCAGAGCTGCTTTGCTGCTAGCTCAAAATTTCCCTTTCAAAAAGGAAATATTTGGCATTTAAAGGGATGGCGCCCTGATGCTCTTTTTGATCTGTTAAACAATATACAGTTCTGATCCAGTAAGTCCCAACTATGCCCAGCTATATTCCAGTTCTGCCTTAGCAAAAGGAAGCATTTATCACTGAATGACAGGCTGTATCAGGCAAGATCTGGGAAATCACCAGAAACTTTACTCTCAGCCGTACAGAAAAATGCTTGACTTTAACACTACAAAATGTAAAAAATAAACACTTCAAAAGAAATCCTGGCTCTCTGTGCATATGTCAATTTCAGTGGACCTGTGCCTTGAACAGATTGCTTTGTAAGAGAAAATGACTAGGGCTGCAAACAATGTTTGGAATCCAGATGGAAGAGTAAAACGATTTTGAAAGGGACATCCCAGCAGAATTCACCACGTGTCAAAATGTGCTTTTGCAAACAAGAAAAATATCTGTTTTAAAAGTGTAATGTTGAATAAGGCCCTGTCCTTGCCTAGAAATGTAAGGGGGATTTGGTTAAAATCTTATGTAATGTTTTATTCCAACAGCCTTGCCTTTTGGGCCCAGGAAAACTAAATAAATAAATAAATACATTGGCTGTACTGGGGAACCAGCCAAACAAGTATTTGTCTGCCCTGGCTTCAAAGGACATTGCATCCCCCCAAAGGGACCAGCATCTGGAAGCTCTGAATGGACCAAGGGGGACAATGTAACACGCTCTCCCAGACTTTCTGTCTGGACTCTAGCCTGATACAATAGATTCTGGGACACTTATGTTTTACTTTTGGAAGTGACACCTCCCATCCACTCAAACTAAAGAGCTCCAAAGATAAACTCCCTGGCAACCCTGGGCTAAACTGACATTTGGTGACATAGCATGTATGTGACGGAAACGTCAGGAAAATATGAATCATGGGAAAAGAACATATCTACCCGAACAGTAAAATTGCTCATATTCATCTGTGCTTTGGATATTTTATAACAGAAGGTCAAACTAAGTGTATTTCATCATGTATTCTGTAATTATAACCCCATTGGTGATTGCTATCCCAATATTAAAATTGTGTGATCTCATTTGAATTTTAAAATAAATAAATATTGTATTCCCACCTACCGCCTGGTTCATGGTCCATTGTGACCCGGGGTATTTGTAAAAGGGGGTGTGATATGTGCTGGGTGCCAGCTCAATCCGAATTCATACAAAATAAAGAAAAAGTATTCTAATTGAACTCTACATTATAGACTGAGGGCAAGAGTCCTGGTCCGGTGTGTGACGCCCAAAATGGAATCCTTTACAGCTGCAGGTGGATGAATTTTCCCTAGCACCCACACCCTCACCGCCGTCATATTTGAACAACAGGAGAAGAGCTATATGTGGGACCCCATTAGTTGCTTCTTTACCGCATTGAGTGTACAACAAATGATATGCACTCAGAAAACACATACACACACATACCAAATGTGCCCTCATACTAAAAGAGTGGAAGGATATCAGCACACACCATTGGACATCATGGAGTGCTGAGTGAAATATAATGAAATCTAATGAGAGCAAAGTGATATCATAAATCATACATATGAAGACACATTGATATGATATGATATTTTATTTATATTGCGCTCGTACACAGGTGTTTCAGAGCGCGAAATTGAAACGATATGAAAATACTTAAGAGTGTTGATGTAAGTGAAGTGACAAGAGAAACATGTACGAAAACATAAAGTAATCAAATATGCAAAGACGATAAAGTAACTCCACTGGCCACTTTCAAGACCCTATGCATCACTCACTGAGCAGTGCACAAGACCGCCCCATTATACCTACAAGAAAGGATAAAACCATATCCGCCATCCAGCCCCTTAAGATCAAGCAATGCCCTCCATCTAGTGATTCCAACCTCTAACTCTGTCAGGATCAGAGGATCTACCTTCACAACCTTGGCCCCAACTCTGTGAAACTCACTTCCCCCTCATATTCGACATACCCTAGACCATATGACGTTCTGCACAAATCTAAAAATGTGTCTTTTTCCGAAATACCAATCACAACCTTATGAAGCGATTGAAACCTAGCAACCCTATGACTTATGCTCAATGAGATCCCGAAGAGTGTCATCATTGAATACGCTTATTAATTTACTATTAAGCAGCCACATGCCTGAAATGCAGAATATCGATCTCCTTAGATCATAACTCCACCCAAACACTCACCTCCCATATCACTATGCTAACTCTCTACTCTACACCATCAGACAATTAGAGTGCAGCTACACCCCTTGATCAATTTCGGCCTAGCTGCTCACATACAAAGATTACCCTATGAACACATCATCATTCTAATAAAACATAGCTATATCCCATGACAAACCGGCCTAGCTGCACACATAACCATCCTACAGGCCTAAAGGAGCCAGAACCCAGTGTTGGTGTCCACCGCCAGACTGCACACATCCAACAGATATCAATACAACCAAACTAATGCTAGGATGCAGGTACTATCAGGCAATTACATCAGCTACACACATAACTGGTGCACCCAATCACCCTACAACACCCTACTCTCTCAACTGATCTGGACTACCATCCCTGAGGGCCTTCAACCTACCATCGCTTTGAGGTCATACCAATGATGTATAGAGCACTGTATAAATTGCTATGTAACATAACAATAAGTGTAAAAATAGATGAGACATATATAATCTTGTTAGAGAGGAAAATGTATCATGGCTAGGATGGCCATAATGGGAAGAAGGATGACGGCTTGTGTTAAGATTCAATTCTGCTACCTCAGAGACATGCCAGGGCTGCAGAGTCAGGAGATGTTGGAGAAACTGTTTCACATGCAAAATAAACAGTGTATCTTGGCCTGCGATGAAGGATGCTATATTAAGGAATAATTTCAAGGCACAGATGGAGACAGATGGGTAAGCTATTTACGACAAACACATTTCTCTTAGATTAAAGAAAAAGAAAACACCTACAAGAGCCAAACATTGGCCAATTGAAAGTGTATAGCGTCTATAGAAGATGGAGTGAGCAAGTCTCTAGAGGCTAAGAGAAGCAACAACACCCAGTATAATGAAATCAAATTGCAGCAAATAAGAGGGTGAAATTGACACATCTGTGGTCTCTTCACACTTGAGTAAGAAGTCCAAACCAAGGGCTATTAATTAAGCTTTTGATGAAGATAGTGATATTCTTACACTCCCTTAAATGTCCCAGAACAGAGAGCAGGCTACCTGGTCAACAACAGATGGGAAATTTAACTCATGGCCTGACTGATGAGAGATGATGTACTAATTGGGAAAGTGGGGAGTAATATGACGTGACTCGAGCACCTGGGTTTTGTTTTGCTTATGTACTGCTAATGAGCCGAAAGTCCAAGTTTGGTTGAAAATGGCAACTAATTAAAGGGTCTATGGGGCAACATGCTATACAATGTTGCATTGACCAATCTGCTGCCATTTTCTTTGCTATAATTAGTATTATATATATTTAGAGGTAATTCGAGGCATGTCTTACAGATAAGAGGCAGCCAATTATGTACTAACACCATTGTGTTAGTACATCTCTTGCCCCTGCACTTGCTGATTTCTGCAACCACTCTTTTTACACTGAATATTTTCCCTCCTCCCTTAAGAACTCCCTTGTGTGCCCCCTTCTGAAAAAACATTCAGGGACACCACTTGTCCAGCCCACTACAGCCCTCCTGGAGAAGCTGGCCTTCCTCCAACTTATTTCACTCATAGAACTTGTTGGCGGTCTCCACAACCATCAATCTGCATTCTGAGATCCACAGGCACCAAAACTGCTCTTCTGAACATCTGTGAAGACCTGCTTGCATCTCTGGATTCTAATTCTCCAGATTTCCTCATTCTACTTGATCTTTCCTCTGCCTTTGACACGGTTAACCACTGTATCCTCATAACATATCTTCCTGAAACTCTGGGTATCTCGGAGCGGGCACTGGACTGCCTGACCACCTTCCTGAGTGACCTTGTGTCCCAGCCTATTCTGGGCACCTTCTCCTCCCCTACCTCTTTCTCCTCCTGTGGTGACACAAAGGGCTCTAATCTCTCCCTCTGGCTCTTTAAAATTCATCTTGCTCCACTGGCATTACTCATTTACACATTCTCCCCTAACTTCCAGTGCTACGCAAAGGACACACAACTCTTCTTCAAAACTTCTGCTGACCCACTTACTTCTTCTATCATCCCGGACTGCCTATCTGCCATCCAGTCCTGGTGTACTTCCAACAATCCCTGCTTCAATACCAGAAAAACAGAGATCCTTCCTGTTGGGACCCTTGTACCCTCCTTCTTCCCCACACTCTGGCCATCTTCTACAGGCTCTCCCACTTTTCCTTCATCTGAAGCTAGAAACCCTGGAGTCATCTTCAACTCCTCTCTCTCCTTCCTCCCTCACATTCAGGACATTGCCAAGAAGTCCCACTTTCAACTCTTCCTTCTCAAAGGAATTCTCGCTTTTCTCACTTTCCCCTAGAAGTTCAATGTTACTAGAGCCCTGGTTCTCTCTAGACTAGACTATAGCAACAGCCTTCTCTTGAATCTACTCTCTTCCTTCCTAGGACCCCTCAAGCTAATCCAGAATATGGCAGCAAGACTTATCCTTGTCCTCAAGCCCAAGGACCACATCGCTCCTGCCCTAAAAACTCTTCATTGACTCCTGGTTGTGTCAAAGATCAAATTCAAATCCCTCTGCATCATCTATAAGGCTCTCTGGGGCCAGGGACCATGCTATCTGCAACTTACTCTTACTAAATACTCTCCTTCTAGACCTTTACCTTACCAACTCTCTGTGTGTCAAGATTTTCTCTAAACAGAGTGGTGGTGGGCGATCTCTTTCCTCAGCCCCTTCCTCTCCATCTTGAGCCGGACCTCCTCAAATTCCAGAAGCTCCTCAAGACTTCCCTCTTCACCTCAACCTTATCTCACTCCATCCTCTTCTAACCCCACAATTGCTGAGATTGGTGACCAGGGCCCTTATGTGTCCTTCAGGGCCCTGGCCTCCCACACACAATTGCTTTCAGCCTCCGCCTCCCCATAACACTTGTGTGGCACCCACTGGCCTATCCCACTCCAGGCCTGCACTTAACAATTTATTATAGCTGATCGCCCCCTATCACTTCGCACATTGGGCACTTACATCTGCTGCTCACTCACAAGCACGAAAACTCCAGTACTCGCTCTTCCCCTCTCCTCTCCCTGTACTTGCACGTTCTGAATGCTTACAAGGCCTACTAGGGCTGTCTCTATCCTCCAGTGTATCAATTGTTTTCAATCCCATGTACCCTTCCTGCTGCCCTGCTGGCACTTTGAAACACAATTTACTTGCTGTATAAGCGCGCAAAAAATGCACAGTAAATAAATAAATACAAATAAATCTATGCCTTAGGTATACATGTTCCCCCATCCAATCCCTTCCTTCAATCGGTTTTATAGTTTGTCACATAGGATGACATCATAGATGACGCATATTGGGGTCTATATTGGGACCAAGCAACAGTCTGATGTATGCCAGTTTGCCCTGCTTTATTGAACTGATAATAAAGTAGTGTTTTGCCATAGTCTGTCTGTTTATTTGGTCCGAAATATTTATTGGTAATCCCATGTAGCACAAGAGACACTTCAAGGTGTTAGATCATAAAAGTTACCTTTTTCTCTCACTTCCAGTCATCTGCCCTCCTCTCCTCCAGCCTCTTCCAAACCACCTTACCCTTCTCTCCTCTTTCGTTCTTTGCACATCTGCACTCTCTGGGCATGAGTGGTGGCATGAAAAACCTAGCCTCAGTTATAGCGACCCTGCCCCTCTCCTTGAGACGTCCTCTCTGTAATCTCCACCAGGCGTGTTTCAACATATTTTTAGTATTGGGCTTAAATGTGTGGGTGTTATTAAGCCTACACAGTTGGCTCTCGTTACATGACTCTGATGCCAGTGCCATCTTGAATCTGATTTTTGCACTGGGAAGACAGCAAAGTGGGACTAGCCATTACAAGATGATCTCCTAATTATTCGTCATACCTAGGAACAGGACTGAATGTGTGAGAAGCTTAGAAACTGTAATAGGGCGAGTTCATGACTGGAGGTCCTTTCCACAGGGCTTGTGGTTCTGTAATCTCAGCTATAAATATAATTTGTTCTTTCAGAATTTGATAATATTTCCACAGGCTCCTCATAGCGGCCACACTACAGCTGTGCACAATATGATAAGTCCATGGCATGCACTTGGAAGAGGGTACAGTGGTTCATGGGGGCTTTTCAGTGCTACCGCCAGGCATTGCATCGCATAGTGTGTTTTAGTACCCAATCACTGTGGCCATCCCATCCCTCTCCCTTAAAGCAAGTATTGCACATTGTCACACTCTCCATCACATTCAAATTAAATGAGTACTACAAAGCAGAGGATCAAGCTTCCTAGGCACAATGACACTCTAGAAGGCACCACACTTGCCCCCTCTACTTCTAATTAAATGTTCATGTGAAGCAGATGGACTGTTTGGTGATTTTGTTTCTAAACTTGATCCATGATCATTGTGTGATGAGCTAACTTCTGCCTTGCAGGAATACAAGGGTGAATAGAGGCTAAAACGCTCAATCTTCTACAAACCAAGAGCAAACACAATCATAAAGTTAAAACAGGCACAGTCAAGAGATATACCTCTTTCGCCTTTTGTGGAAACGTGGGCTGATGGAAGGCTGTACTCTTAAAAGTAGTGTGAATGTGATTCAGTAGCTACCTGATCAGCAAAGTATTACAGTCCAAAATAAATAAATGTTCGATAAAGGTTCTGTAAAAATATGTACACTTTAATTAAATGCACCATATACAATAATAACTAACTAGAAAAACAATACACAAAACGCACCCTAAACAAAGATAGTATATGCAGCGCTCTGGGTAATGAATCAGGGGTGAAAGGCCAGAAAAAGCAACAGTGTTATTGAAAAGGATATGTAGGTGTGAGCAAAATGGGTTCAAAGTGAACAAACCAGTATCTAGGGCCCAAGAATGGATCAAAGGGGCAGTTAGCTGTCAATAGCACCTTCCTTGAGTACTTGGTGGTCCAGCAGAATCAAACCAGACTTTTTGGCACTGTGTGAAGATTGGGAGAGAGCAAAAGGCAGAAACAGAGAGTTCTGCTGGTTCCAATGTGTTGAACAGTTCTTGAAATGTGGACCACACAGTTCGAAAGTGTAAAACTCTATAAAAGCTGGGTTGACTCGCAGGTTGTTATGAGATCCATTTCAGGGGCTCAGGGACAAGATGAGTCCTTTTCTCATGCTCCCAAACATGGGAGAGTGTGGCACACAATTTCAAGGGTCCTTAAACATGGTGAGGTCCTTTCATTTTCTATAGCTGGCAAAGATGCATTCATGCACCAGTAGCAGGTTACTTCATAGTTTAATTTGAGTCCGACTCCAGGGACTCAGTGACAAGGTGGGTCCTTGTTCTCCCGCTCCCAAACTTGGGGCAGGCTGGCCACAATTGCAGGGGTCCTCCAAAATGGAGGTCCAGTTCTCACAGCAGATCATCCACAATGGTCCATAGGATGGTTAGGGGCCTAAGCTCTCCGCTGCCTTGGGACAACTCCCTTCACCTCACAACTAAAGGACTGTGAAAATTACAGCTCTTCCAGCAGGGCCAAAAAATCTTCTCAAGTCATGATCCAAAGATGGTTTAAGATGATTCAAAGAAATGGTGGGCGACCTCTTCATTTATAGGCAAAGGTCTGCAGGAGATTGGACTAAAGCTAGCCTGACTTAGGGGTCCAATCACTGCTCTTGAAATGTGTGGACTTTGCCCTTCTCATATCACATGCAGAGTGCTTTGCTCCATGGAAGTGGAGGGGACATGATAGAGAAAGAGAGGCAATAAGATTCAAGATGGTGGAGGCCCCCTTCCTTCAAACAGAGTTCAGTTGACTAACTCCACTCCCTTCTCTCCTCTCTAATAACAAAGGCCTTTAGAATTTCAGCCCACTGGCATGATGTCTGGCTCGTTGTGAGTGAGTGTGCCCTTTGATTCCTGTTCCCAAGCATGCATACTATGGAGTGTCTGTCCCTTGGAGAAAGGTGTTCCCTTCCCGTACAAAGGAACCAAGAGAGGCTATCCCACCAGACTACATTCATGCCATTAGGGCATGGTCTAGCCTTTCTGGTGGAATACACATAGCCCTTCCACAACTCAACTGGTTCCACACATTTGCAATATCAATGTAATGTGACTGGAACAACTCTCAGAGGTGCTCGCCACCATAGCCTAACTCAGTATTGGCCTACATTTTACAGTTTAGCGTGCCATCAGAACATGAACCTCAGAGTTATGCAATTTTTGTAACAGGGGTGCATATTTTAAATGCAGGCCCTGTGCTGCAGAGACTTGGATATCACTTAAGATGTGAAGAGGGCACCCGTGACCTCAGAACCTGCCCTCTGTCACTGGTAGAGCAGGTTCTGAGGATCAGGATACCGATGCAGCAGTGCACAAGTGCACACTTTGCTTTTGGCTTGGAGCTTCTGAAAGGGGAATCTGATTAGCAAATTTTCCTTTCATAGAAGGAATTGCCGGCATCATTTTATTATTGAATAAAAATCAAACAACCCAGGGCTTTCACACCCTTGCCAGATGGCAATTCATCTCAGTGGGTTCTGGTTAAACTCCTGTTTCTTATTTCAAAATATGGTTACAGCTATCAGATCGCTCAACAGGATACATTTCATGACAGGTACCAGACATGCGGATCACTCTTTTATGGGGGCTGTGTCAGACACAATTAATACCCAAAATGTCACAACAAAAAGCATATTTCACACAACACATAATCACACAGTAGAACTGTTGCCTGTGTAAAGTCTGACAATAACCATTTCAATTCTGATCCAGTTCTACTGACACCATTACACTTGATCAGTGCAGTTTTTAACACTCCACTCAAATGGACCCTATGGAGTCCAGGGGCAGTTATAAGGTGACTATAGGAGCGGAAGCCATGTTTATTTGCAGACTCAGTTGTATCGTCATCATCAACTTTATTCAGAAGATACATCTCCATTAAAGTGCTGTGGGATGTTTTGGACCTGACTTCAAACACTACATATCGCTGGAGCCTTTAAGACTCAAGTCTCCGCCCATACCAGGAAGTGGAAGCGGAGTACAGAACTGAAGCAGACCAGCCCTTGCAGCATTAATCCCGCTGCGAGGTAAAGGGCGCTTGCTGATTGCTCTTTTGGCTGTTTTCGGTGGTTCGATATTCCTTCCTTTTTAAGGTTCAGTGGAGACAGCGAAGCCGACTGACGTCAGCATAAAGTTGCAACTGTCCTAGCCAGAGCTGTGAATCAGGGAGGAGGTAAGATCATATTTGTGTGAATTTTGATGCTAACATCGCATTACAGTGTCGTATTCCAAAGCAAGTTATATATGCTCCGGAACAGATAGGGAGTTGGCATTCACTGTCTGCTTGGCCGCTTGGCGAGGAAGAGGAATGGTGTACAATCACGATAATTTGAAATTCCTGTATATGTGCACCATGCTGCTGATCGGTGGTAACATTGAGTGAAAATATGGAAAAGGTTGTTTTGTCCCACTACGGGCTCGGAGGAGCAATATATTATATTAAGATTTTGATAAGCGAAGTGAGTAAGTTTCCATCTCTGTGTGAGCACCACTTCCGGATAACACAATTATGTGAGAGACTGTGGGGATATCAGCCCTTTGGTCTCGCATAAACGCTTTTCTGGATTGAAGACATTTGAAAACAAAGCTGAAGATAATAGCGGTTTTGGAGGAATTTTGGCTCACTCCTGCTGTAAAGCTCCCCACACAGAAATGAAAACTTTACAGCACAATGTAAGTGCTGAATAGTGCAGCAAGGGTGGCTCATAGACTTAAGGCAGCTTCCAAATCGGGGCCACAAAAAAGATTGTGGACCAATGGACTGCTGAACAGTTCAATTCAATTGGAACCCACACAGTCTTCTATAGAACAAGCACTCTTTAAACACTGGAAAAAGAATATTGGTCTCCTAATGCCTGAGTTTAAACTGGCTTCCATTACTATGCTTCTGAAGAAGCCTGCAAGTTCAGATTTTCAGAGTCTGACTCACACATCAAGCTCTTTTGGAAGACAAGAACTAGCCAAAGACACCCACGATAACAGACCAGCGTCTGATGTAGATTCAGCGCCCCATGTCCAATTTACGGCCAACTCGATGACCAAAGTACAGGTGATGTGAGATACTACCTCCCCTATCATCTCCACAGAAATGGTTACAACCAACAGTGACCATCAAGACATTGGAATAAACTTGCAGAATACACCCCTACTGTCCAATCTTCAGATGATGAGTGCCACCCAAAGACTTACATTGGTAAGCAGTTAGTGTCAGAAACAAAACAACCTATTTATCATGAGCCGAAAGGAAACAATTAGGCAACATGTTCACAGGTGAGTGAACAATGTAGCAATGCACAGTCTAGACAGAGCCCTGCTGCAGCTCAGCCGTCTAGAGACATAGGGATTGAGGACCAGGCCTTGTGTGTCCAGTCATGTCTGCCAGAGATACAACAGCGATCTTTGCAAACAGAACTAGCAATAGCCGACAATCTCACGTCATTGGCAGCTCAGCGCCATCAACCTACCAAAAAAGTAAGACGGACAGCTGACGATTTTGCTGAGACTCCAAACTTGTCCCAAAAAGAAAAAGCAAAACTTGCAAAATTGAAGTGGCTCCAACTACATGTGAAATCAAAAGTTGGGAGAAGCTCTGCTGGGCTGGACTCTAATACGACAGCTATGAGAACAGCCCGTCTATCCATGGACATTACCGAAATTGAATCACTGCTGTATGATATTGACTAAAGAAAGGATGTTTTCGGGCAGCATGATAACTGGGAAAGCAGCTGAACCACTTTGTGCGTCAATGCCTGCAGCCATGATACTGAAGAGACAAAGTGTACAACCAGGAACAGATAAGATGATACCCATGCTTGCGTCAATTGCAGATGCAACTCCTAATCAATTCCTTTACGAACGTAAGACAACTACATGTCCTACAGCTAACATCAGTCTGAATTTGAGTGAGAAACATATGGCCCAAAGTTAATCAGAGGAGCCAAGAAAGAAATATGGGAGGAACGAAGAGCTCAACCAATCCCATCATCAGAGGATCCCTACAACGATGTTGGACCTCCAAAATATGTTAATATCAACTATATCTCACTCGATGATCCCATTCATGAAACTACATGAAACAAACAACAATGTTATAAAGGTCTAAGCAACTCTCCTGGCAATGATTCACCCTAAGCAAGTATTTATAGAAAACGTTATTCTAAATATAGAGAAGCGACTTGACCAAGAAGCCGAATCACCTTGTATCTGGCAAGGAAGACTATTTGAGATAGCACGACAAGAAAGATCAGAGAACCAACAACTAACAGCAGATATGATTGCATGGCTAAAAGTACTAATAGCCAATCAACAAGCCCCATCGATGCATAGTAAACCAGCAACGGAGGTAATTAACTGGATACCAGTAGACATTGTGGCTATAAGGGACGGCGAACACGCACCACTGTTACACACCAATACCACAGATGCTAGATCTACAGTGGTTCCTATCCTGCTACCACCACTGCCATCGACATCAGTAGATGTGGGAAAGCCAGCCGTAGACGCCTTTCAAATATTCCTGAAAAAAGGAAAAGAGACAGGATTAAGTAAACAACCATCAAAAAAGGGGAACAAATGTCTGAAACAAACTGGCTCAAGGGCATTTCTACGGAATATAACATTACCATCACAGATGACACCAACTGTTGCTCGATTGATCCACAAGAGAGCACCTATGAGCGCAAAAGAGAATAACCCCAGTAGCACCTATGAGCGCAAAAGAGAATAACCCCAGTAGCAAACAAAACATTGTTACGAATCCTGTTCAAGAAGTCTAAAAGTGATCCTCAAATAGAAGATCTTTTAGATTTATCAATTTATAACAATCCATTGGCTTCAAATGACTCAGCATTGCAATCAATCTCAAATGGAGCAAACTTCATCATCATTGATGAATGCTTAAGAGAGGAGGAAGAGTCCTCATTTGTTCTGGAAGTCTCCTGTGATGAGTTCTCAGACGCATCACTAGACTATTCTCACAAAACCAGACTGACAGTTTCTGAAACAGGAGAGTCTGCAATGGAGTATGAGAGGACTGCATACAGCGGGTCACCTGATCTACGAAATAATAGACACGTGAGAGACCAATTTGCTGATTAATCCAATGAATCAATGGAAGAGCTAAAGCTTCTGACGTTTGTTAATCCACTGACCCACAAACCTAACTTTGCTATAAGGGTCGCAAGATTCCCTGGATATGCAAGGGATTACAAGAAAGATCGGCTAATCCCGAATCGTACAAATATATTGCTCCTCTTGAAGGCCATTCCCTAGTTAAAGGACATTGAATCAGCAGACATAAAGCTGGTGATTTTTGATGAAGATCTTAGACTGGATAATGTAATAATTGAATTTTGGGAGAAGTCAGTGATGAACTGGATACTGGCAATGACAAGAATCCTATCAAAAGTAGGATTCACCTGTTCGCAAATAAAAGACATTATTCCGAGTCGAAGCAAATTAAAGGCCATATCGAGAGACAGCGAAAATTCGAGAATCTGCATAGCGCAGCCCATAGAAATATGGCACCAAGGATAGATCTGGTAACAATCAGGTCCCCTGAGACTAGCAAATATTCAAAGGAAAGAGATAGGGAGACTCTAAGGAACCCGCAATTCAGAAACCCCTTTCATCGAGAATTCGACGACAATCAAGATAACAGCTCAGAGATGATGAACCAAAACTCATAACCATCAATTGAAGCAAACAATGCCAATTGGTCACTTTGCTCGTGGAACACGAGATGTCACTCACATCTTTTTGATCAGGCAGCTCCTGAACTGTCCTTATATCAAATCAAATGTCTCCAAGAGACATGGCTGAGCTCCCCACCATGTTGTGATGGATACTTGACCCTTCTGAATGCGGCTATACAAAAAACCATAGGCCGTCCATCGGCAGGGTTGATCACTTTGATCAAAATTGATCTTGAATGAGCATAGTAGAATCGGTGAATCATAATCCATGGATCCAATACACCATCCTAAAGATCCAGGATTATTTGAGTCACACGAATATACACACAAATAAGAAACCTGCTGCCAAACACATGGTTATCATGAACATTTATTGGAATCCGGCTGCAATCAATGATGACACTTTCATAGATGCCGTATTTATATCAACAGATATACTAGGAGACAAATATGCTAACTTGGAGATTATTGTCTGTGGAGACATGAATATCCATTTACTCGACAATTAAGGTCAAAGCAAAAGTTTACATGAATTACCACGTCCCCAGAGATGGCTGAAAGAAACATCTTGCTGAATCCTGATACTATGTAATGATACTAGTGATAACGGATCAATGTTGTTGCCGACGTGCAACCGTGGGAAATCGGCGGCAACTATTGATTATATCTTCACATCACCACAGCTTCATCATACAATAATGAAAATTGAGATTATACCGTCCAATAAAAGTGACCACAATATGGTGACAATACAAGGCACAATTTCAGGCCATCAAAAGAAGAGAGACCCACCAATACAACTGGACGTCAATAAAAAAACACTTAAGACTAAGAATAAGCACAATCAAAGCAAGCACACTCTCAAAGTTGTTTGAGGAAGCAAATCTAACTAATGTAATGAAATTGAACTATGAATGGCTATTGGTGCCTTTTCAGAAGCCATGTGCTACTGCAAGTCTGGCTTCCCATAAACATCAGTACAACCCGGAATTAGCAGATAAAAAGAAGACTCTAAGGAAAACTATACGGTCTTTGAAAAAAATTGTCAACCCTGAAAATCTCTAAAAAATCAAAAAAAAGTTGAACAATCGTATACCAATTGGAAGAAATCCCACTTAATCATGATGGAACAAAACGATGCCGAATTGATGCCGGCAACGTTCAGAAATTGGAACCTGAGAGATCTATGGTCTTTGTTGAACAGCAATTCTCAATACCAACAGCAGCTGGTCTCAAATGTCTCAGAAGAGAAATGGATTGCACATTTTGCTACTATATACAAAAAAGATCTAAGGGATGTGCAGCAACCAAACCCGTTACAAAAATGGAAACTTGAATGGAGAACTGAAGATATCATTGAAACAATACAGAAGCTGAAAGGGTCATTGGCTCCTGGGCCAGATGGACTGTCCAATGCAGCCTTAAAACAAGATCCTGCAGCTTGGGCAAATATGATGGTGCAAATCCTGAGGTTGATCAACAAACTACATCAGATTCCGGAATCATGGAACAAAGTGACACTGATCCTAATATTCAAACAAGGCTCACATGATGAACCAGCTAATTATCGGCCTATAGCCCTATTGGACCCCTTGAGCAAACTATTAGCATCATTCCTCCTGAAGAAACTAAAGGGTTGGGCCAAAGAAACGAACCACCTAGCAACAAGAGAGACAGGCTTTACTGCAAATGTAGGGACCAACATCAATCTTTTGCTATTAAATCCCATTAAACATGAAGCTATAGCAACAGAGACTGTGGTCCATGCAATTTTTGTTCATCTCACTATGGCATTTGATTCCATAAATAGGCAGAAATGATGGTCCAACTTGTCAGCGTAGAAGTGTCCGTCTGACATAATGGAACCCATCAAGCTTCTGTATACAAATACATCAGTAGCAGTTAGACTGTCAGAAAATGGGTTGAAAACTGCAGCAATCAAAACATGGAATGGCCTGAAACAAGGCTGCCCATTGGCAGCCACATTATACAGTCTATTCACAGGGTATCTTGAGAATAACATCAGCGATCCCGCTCTCCAAGCCCAGAAAATCAACTCAATCCCAACAACGATCTTAATTTACGCAGATGACATTATATTGATGGACAAAACAAGTTTTGGTCTGAAAGTCATCCTTCGAAGAATGGAAGATTATATGTCATCCAATGGATTAAAAATCAATCCAAGGAAAACTGAATACATGTCTTTGACAAAACAGCAGCCAAGGAAGAAAAAGCAATGTACATTTCTAATTGACGACAATATAGTGGGTGAAGTTTCCACTTTAAAATACCTAGGAGTCCTAATTAATCAGTCCAAGAATGAGAAGGAATGGGCAGCCGATATCGAAGGAAAAACGCAGTCGCTGGCCCGTCAAGGGTGTCTGCTGTTAAGAAAATTTGGCAAAATTTCGATGAAACCAGTAATCACCTTATATCACCAAAAAGTGATCCCCATTATCACCTATGGGGGTGAATCCATGCTAGGTGCAGACAGTATAAAGTGGCAAAGATTGGAAGCCATATTTTGGAGAAAAATCTTGCGGCTGCCAAAGGCCTTCCTGATGCCGCGAATGAGGCATGAAATCGCTCCCCAATCCTTGGACTCCATAGTTCATTGAAAACAATTCGACCTTTTGCAGAAAGTGCTGACTGATGAAGTAACACCATCCATCCAATTGTTACAAAGCTCGAAGGACACTTTGAATAATACGAAACTGAGGCTATGGATCAAACAACTGAAGACAAAACTAACAAAGGATGATATCTCTTTAGATATGCTACTATATCGCCCACAACATGCCAAAATAAAGATGCAAAGGAATGATTGGATGAAAACTTGTCAAGAGAAATTAAAGTACACCATGAACATTCAATTCTATGCTAGTTTAAGAGCTATCAACAATGCACCAGCTTACTTATGCCTTTTTCCAAATTCAAAAGTCTGAGATCTATTCCTAAAGATCAGAGTGAATTTAATTCCGACCAGCGAAAGATTAATTGAAATCAAGCAACTTACACCTGCAGGTGGCTATTGCCGGTTCTGTATGGACCCAGATATCCCAGAAACATTGTACCATCTAACTATGATATGCACAGCACTATCTGAGAAGCAAGCCCTGTTTGAATCCTTCTTTGGAATTGCAACTTATCAATTAGAGCCTGCTGCAAGATGGGGCAGATTGATGAGCAAACCAATCTTTACGCTCACACAATTCATTGTTAACATACTAGACCTTGATACAAATAAGTCAAATGAAGCTAAAAGTCTATGCACGCAGCAAATCGTGACGATGATGTATAGTTGATTTATTTTTCTTGTGTTTTTTTTTCTTTCTCTTTTTTTATTTTGTAGAAGAAAGAAGTTTTAGATGCTAAGGATTTTTAATAATAATTGTACCGCATGTGATAGAAAAATGAAAAGTTTATTTTAAACTATATCATTTAAATAATAAAAAAATACATTAATATCCACATTGATCTTGAAATCTTAAAATTGTTGTGCACAAAATATGTGTATAGTACTAAAACCAATATCAACTTATACAAATCCAAACCTTAGTATCAAGCACACACCCATTCCACTCAACCTACTGCTCTGTCAAACTCGTGCTTATTCTAGTCTCCAACATTCTCCTCTTAAATGCAGATCTTAGATATGTTGAGACTGCTAACACATATTCAGGTTGGGTGCAGCATTTCAAGGTTCGGATAGCTGAAGGGATTGAGAGCTGGGCTAGGTGGCTCCAAACCAGGGTGAGACAATGCGCACTTGCCCGGCAGTGAGCCCTACAAAAAAAGAAAAGATGTGCCTCATCCTCACGCCCCTTGCCACACAGAGGGCATAGGTGACGAGGGATATGACCTACTCTTCCACTTGGCAGTCGCATGGGCCAATGGGAGCATGCCTAATCAAAACTTAGCAAACCAGCTTTTTAACTTTGCTACCATCGGGAGGTCCAGATATTCCTCCAACCCCCAGATGTCCTTAAGCTGTAAATAAGCCCTCGCTTTTCCACATTAGGCAATTATTCACCATCATACTCCACGCCCACTCTCTGAAGTTGTTCTTGACCACCACCTTGCAGGCAGTACCCAACCTTGTGGGGTCACTCCATAGATCCCCCAGCCCAATGTTAAAAAGCATGGTTCTTACATGCCTAAACCAAGAGAATTTCCTACCACCTGGTAAAGACAGCAGCTCCTCCAACTCTTCCCTAAACAGAACTAAGTCTTTATTGTTCCAGATCCTCAGCCAGTTTAACACTGGCTTCATCATATCACTGGCTTTCCTCCCTTGGCTGGCTTCCCTTTCACTCCCAACTTAAATTTCATTTCCTCTGTCTAGTCTTTAAATTTCTCCATGCTCTTGATCCCCTTTATCTCTCCTCTCTCCTCTCTTTCTACACTCCTTCCCGCTCCCTTCCTTCTGCTGACCACTTCCTTCTCACCGTTCCTCTGTCCCCATGTGCTTCCTCCCGTTTTCCGCTCCTAGCCCCCCTGCACTGGAACTCCTTACCTCTCTCTATCTGCTCTATACATACCTTTTCCTCCTTCCGCACTTCCCTGAAATCTCTCCTTCTCCATTCCCCACCCTGAAACCTTACCCACCTCTGATTTTTTCTCCTTCACTATGAACCTCTCTCTACCCACCCCTTCCCCTTACTCTCCCTCAGTTTCACCCTTATACCCTTTCTGTTTCCCTCCTCCTTCCCTTCCTCACCACTTCCCTCTTCCCTCACAGATTAATTGCTCTACTTACTGTTTTATTGGTTTGATTCATTTTTGTAAATTGCGTCTTCTGTTATAATGTTCTATGTATTCTGCTGTTATAATGTAAAGAGCTTTGGATTAAAGCACTATATAAACACAATAAATCCAAATACAAATCATAATTGAATATTAAATCTCGATGAGTCCAAATTCGCATGCCACTGGTGTAGATGGAGCATTAATGGGTAAACCCAACAATGATTTCAAAAATCAATTTTCGGCTATCTGAATGGCGGTATAATCCTTTGCACCCCATAGATCTGCATCATAGGTTATCCCTGGCATTGTCTGGACCTGGTAGATCTTAAGAGGTACTGAAAGGGCCTCACAATCCGGTCTTGTCACCAGATTCCTGATAAGGGAGCACTGATGCAAGTGCGATAGCAAAACACCTTGCTCTCTGATCCTGCCATTTTAATTTATTCAAGAAAAGTAACCCCAAATATGTGTACGAGTCTACCGACTTAAGTTGAAATTTGCCCGTGCTTGGTCCTTTTTCCCAACACCAGCACACTGCATAGTTTTTGTTTTGGAGAAGTTGATTCTAAGGATGTTTTCGTAAACAAAGCTTGTTGAAAACATCTAATTGGTTCTGCATGCCAACCAGAGTTTTTGACAGCAAAACTGTGTCATCCGCAAACAACAATAGGCTCCATTTTCTATTGCCCAACATTGGGGTGCACCTGGAAGTGGCCCGCAAGTGGTCTGTTTGGCTGTGGGACACTGTTTGTATTGTGTTCCTGAATCTTTGACCTGCTTGCCTCTGTACCAATCAACGGGGGATTGTACACAGATCTTCTGAAGTGAGTTGGCAAGAAGAAGCCTTGTGGGTCCTCTCGTGGCGTAACATGCATTCACTTTAGAAACTACTAGTAGCCCTGCGTCTTAGTGCTGGAACTTGGAACTTGTATTTAGAACTTGTATTTGGACCTATCTCTGGGACTTGTGGGGGTGATTGTGCCTGTCTCTTGGATAAAGGCCATTACTCAATTCCCTTATTTCTGTTCTTTGCAGAGTTGCTCTTTCTTGTTTTCTGTCATCTGGATTCCGTCACCTCAGCCCCACGCTCACACATGTACTTATTTCCACTTGTACGCACACCCGCGCACGCACCCGGAAGTGGCCCGCAAGTGGCTGTTTGGCTGTTCGGGTGGCGGAGAGGCGGAGATGAATGGTATCTATATTATTCTACATGCTGGCACTGGTTACTCCTGATAGGTATTTGAGAATTATTGGTGGCGGAGTGCGAACCTTAATGGAGCAGAGTTAAAGGAGTGCCAACTGATATTTTGGACAGGCAGTTGAACATCTACACGGAGGCTTCATCCGCAGTAGTACAGATTTGTGAAATCTATGTTTTTTTGTGTGAACCTGGTTTGTGAGAACCTGGGTTGGGAGCACTACAAATGAATGTTGGTGATGAATCTATCTTCCTGATCGAATCCGGTCAGAACAAGGAGGATGAGATTAATAACAAAAGCTCAATAGAGCCCTAAAAATTAACCGTGGACGATGAATCTTTGCTTTTGATTGACTCAGGTGTAGGGAACCGGGGTGGTAATAAGAACTCACCTATTGATAATTCTTTATTTGCTCCATCCCAATACCCATTTAATTAGGGGGGAGAGTGGGAAGTTACGCTGCCGCAAAAAGAAAATGGACCTAAAGGGGGTAACTGGGAGGAGATGAATTACAACTTCATACTTAATTGGCAGTCTAATCAAGGCTGTAGACATGAATAAATGCTGTCATAAAATGGCAAAGGAAAACATGTTGGTCAATCAAGGGACTAATACTGTAGCAGTAAAGGAAAATGGGGAGTCAGGCCTCATGGGGAAAGACTCAGGGGCTTTACTACACGAGCAAATGGCAAGGGCTGCTTGTGCTGCTGATGAGGCGACTGTGGGAAGTGTCACAGAAGCAAAGGTGATACATGCCTCTTTGCCTAAAAATCAGGAGGAGTCCCTAAAAATAATCAAATAATACAACTAAGTGAAAAGCCAGGAAAAGGCCAGAACAGAGCATCAAAGAAAAATTGGCAGAATATGATTAGAGAAGAGGTAAATTACATTGATATGGCAAATAATTTGGATATGTCAGGGGAGGAGGCCGTGATCTGCGATAGGGAGGGAGGTACTGTGGCGACTGGTACACTCACTGAAAATATGAAAAAAGGGAAAAACAAAAAACAAGGAGATAGACCAAACATGAGCAATGGTCTACCAAATGATAGCAGGAGTAAGACCAGTCTCCTGAACTTCTTTCCCCAAAAATAAAATGGCTAATGGAACAGGAGGGAAAGAGACGGATCCATTGCCACAAACTTTACTATCACTGATCCCATTAGCTCCCACACAGAATCTAATGAATCTGTTGAAATTAGATACATTGATAAATAAACATGTAGCTGAAGGGGGGTCAGATGAGAGAGGGGACTGTGTAACAAATCTAGACATACCAATGTTTAAATCAGCAGCTGACCCCACCGATTACAGGAAGCTGTCGCCCCTATTGTAACGCTCACCTGATTCCCACTGAGGTGCTGATCCCGGCTGGGCTGCTATCGTTTCTTCAATTGAGAAGCGTAGAGCTCGGACGACTCTCAGGACTGGGCTTCCTCTTATCGAATGTCTGACTTGCAGGGTAAGTTTTCTGCAGGTGGAAGAAAAAGGGTTAATCACCGTTTGATGGGATTCCTTCTCCCACCAATCGCCAGTTTCTCCCACAGCCTAGCTTTCTACTTGTCTCGGCGAGCTATCACCTTAGGCGTATAAATGCTGAGCTCTCCATCCTGCGTCTGGTGCAGGGGTGCGTGGATTCCAGTTACGTCACTGGATGAGTTCAGTGTTGAGGCTCAAGTCTTTTGCGGCCTTAGTTGTGGCACTGGTGCTGGGATGCCGAAGAGCGATGCCGCCGTTACTGCACGAGCGGATGCCTGTAAGTATACTGTAGTCTTTAGGCTTTAAAAGATGGGCACCTCAATAATGTCCCTTTCCCTTTGTTTCAGGCCTCGGGATGCTGTGGGCGTAGTTTTCCGTTGCCGCTGCACGTGCCGATGCACGTAAGTATAATGTTCGTTGGCCGCTTTTAATGGCACCTCTAATAATGTCCTTTTTCTAGTTTTCAGGTGCCGGGATGCTGCAGGCTTTATATCCGTTGCCACTGCACTTGCCGATGCACGTAAGTATAATGATCGTTGGCCGCTTTTAATGGCACCTCTAATAATGTCCTTTTTCTAAATTTCAGGTGCCGGGATGCTGCGGTTGATGCGGCCGCTTCTGCACGTGCAAAAACTGGTAAGTTAAGATGAATGCGACTGCCTTCACCCGAACCCCTTTTTAATTATGTCCTTTGCCTTTCAGGTGCAGAGAAGCTGCCGAAGAGAAGGCCGCGGTTAGCTCCGTTGCAATCACGGATGGATCAGGTAAGCGGGCGCGGCTGCGAGCGAGTTGCACTTTTCTAACCTTATGTTTATTCTTTGCAGGTTTTGCCGGTGACTGGATTCCGGGATCTGGTAAGTATTTTTCTGTGTCTTTCTTCATCCACAGGTTGCTGCGCGGAAGCTGAAGATGACTCTGGACCTGGCATGCAGGAGCCGACTCGGTGAGCGTCCTGCTGCTGCTGCAGAATAACGCGAAGCACGTGTTTTCCATCGGGCGTGGTTTAAATAGCAGAGAAGTGCTTCCAGTGTGTGTTCTTCCACCGGTTCCACCCAGGTAAGAAAAGAGTTCCTGAATGGAGGGAATAGTTCCTCCCAGCCCTGATGGCTGGGGACTTCAACCCGACTGGATTGTTCTGGGTAAATATGCAGCATGGTCTGCCTCAGGTAGGTCCACCCAAGATTATTACACTGTTTATCAATATGAGCCCGGCGCCTATGGCGCCGGGACTGAAACCCTTCATGAGCCTGGCGCCAAAGGCGCCAGGACATGGTCCAAAGGCCCCTGTAGGGGTCTGCTGGGTCCGGAGTAGAGGAAGACGGGTCTGCTTCCGAGGGCGCTGGGCCAGTCCTGGCCCCTCGGGAGTAGTGCCCATGACAGCACCCCCCCTCAAGGCCCCTCCCAAACTTGTCCTCCCCGGGGGTTTTAGTTTATCGGGAAAGGTTCGGTGAAATTTCTGGACTAGACGAGGAGCATGGAAGTGGTCATAGGGTTCCCATGACCTTTCCTGAGGTCCGTAGCCTTTCCAGTCGATTAGGTAGAATAGCTTTGATCTGATGATTTTAGAGTCCAAAATGTCTTTTACTTCAAATTCGGGCTCCCCGTTGACTAGAATGGGCTCTGGAGGATTGGTCAATCTGGTTCCAGGTTGCATGGGTTTCAAAAGAGATACGTGAAATACAGGATGTATTCTCATATGGGTTGGCAATTCTAATTTAACGGCCACAGGATTAATTATGGCCGTAATTGGATATGGTCCCATGTATTTGGGGTTGAAGGTGCGAGGCCCTTTAAGCGATAAATGTTTGGTGGACAGCCAGACTTGATCCCCAACCTGGTATTGAGGGGCATTGCTTCGGTGTTGATCTGCTCCTTTTTTGTACCTCTCTTTAGCTTGTTGTAGATGTGCAGTCGCTTCCTTAAAAGCTTGGGTAATAACGGTATGCAATTGATCCACGGCGGGTGTTCCAAGATCTTGAGGTGGATCAAGGTTGGAGGTTCGAGGATGAATCCCATACAAGATGTAGAAGGGACTCTTCCTGGTACCCGAATGAACTGAATTGTTGTAAGCATATTCAGCTATCCAAAGGATGTCCTTCTAGTTACTCTCCGACTGTTGTAGCATGCATCGTAAATATTGCTCGAGAGTCTGGTTTGTTCTCTCGGTTTGCCCGTCGGTCTGGGGATGATGGCTGGTCGAAAGTCTTACATCGATTTGAGCTAATCGACAACAGCTACGCCAAAAGTGGGAAATAAACTGGCTCCCCCTATCTGAGATTAGTACTGACGGGAAGCCGTGTAGCCGGATGATGTTTTCAAGAAATACTTTGGCTAGGACTGATGCTGAAGGTTAGCCTTTTAGCGGAATGAAGTGGGCCATTTTAGAAAACAGGACCACAATAACAAGAATGGTGTTGTACCCGGAACAGGAGGGTAAGTCTGTGATGAAGTCCATGGAAAGGGTATGCCAGGGACACGGTGGGATGTCTAATGGTTGCAGAAGACCAGCCGGCCTCTTCTTCTGACCCTTGTTTTGAGCGCACACACCGCAGGACATCACAAATTCCTTTATGTCTTTTCTCCACGAAGGCCACCAGAAGTGTCTCTTCACCTTTTCTGTGGTTTTGGCAATGCCAGGGTGACCCTCAATTAATGAATCATGATAGCAGGAGATTACCTGTCTTTGTAAATCGGCGTGTGGTAGGAACAATCGTCCTTGGAAATAAGGCAAGTCATTGCTTACGGTGAAATCTTTTCCTTTTCGTAACCAGTTCAGTAAGTCTTGTGAGGTTACCAGTTGTTTAGTTTTTTCTTCAATATCCTCAATGGATTGTGAAGAAATCAGACCCACGATCCTTTGTTCAGGAATTATTGGTACAGGTTCTGGATTGCCAACGTTATCTCCCATTCAAATTCGGGAAAGAGCATCCGCTTTGCCGTTCTTGTTGCCGGGGCGATAAGTGATCACAAAGTCAAATTCAGCAAAGAATAGAGCCCAGCGAAGCTGTCTGGAGGATTGAGTCTTGGCGGTTTTCAGATACTGCAGATTTCGATGATCGGTGATCACTGTGATGGTGTGTCTGGCCCCGAGGAGATAATGCCGCCATGCCTTAAAGGCTGATTTAATCGCTAGAAGCTCTTTGTCTGTGATGGTGTAGTTGATCTCAGGCGCCGAGAACTTCCGAGACCAGAATGCCACAGGATGCAGTTGGTTAGTCTCTGGATCTCTTTGTGATAGGACTGCTCCCATTGCTAAACTGGAGGCGTCGGTTTCAACGATGTAAGGGAGGTCCGGGCGTGGGTGTTTCAGTATTGGCGCTGAGGTGAATTTAGCCTTTAGCTCTTGGAAGGCTTGTTCTGCTTCTGCGGACCATTCAAAGCGTTTATTTTTTCTTAAGAGGGCGGTGATGGGTTGTACCACTCGTGAAAACTCTGGAATAAATCTACGGTAAAAATTGGCAAAGCCTAGCATGCTTTGAACGCCTTTCACGGAAGTAGGAGACGGCCATTTGAGGATAGAGTCTACTTTTCTCGAGTCCATGTGGACTCCTTTGGGTGTCAGAATAAATCCCCAAAATTCGACCTCAGTGACATGAAAAACACATTTTTCGAGCTTGGCAAAAAGTTTATGTTGGCGAAGTTTTTCAAGGACCGCCCTAACATGATTTCGATGGTCAGCTTCTGAAGATGAGTACACAAGAATGTCATCTATGTAGACGACAACGCAGACATCAATGAGCTCTCTGAGGACATCATTCATAAAATATTGGAAGGCGGCCGGTGCATTGCATAGTCCAAAGGGCATCACTTGGTATTCAAATAGCCCATACTTAGTGCGAAAGGCCGTCTTCCATTCATCTCCTTCCTTGACCCGTACCAAGTGATAAGCTCCCCGGAGATCAAGCTTAGTATAAATACAGGCGTTTTTTACCTGGTCAAGGAGTTCCTGGATCAGAGGTAAGGGGTACCGGTTTTTTACTGTTATCTGGTTCAGAGCACGATAATCTATACAGGTTCTGAGGTCACCTTCTTTTTTTGGTACGAAGAACAGAGCCGAGGATGCAGGGGACTTCGACGGACGGATAAAGCCATTGGCCAGGTACTGGTCTAAATACTGTCGCAGATGAAGGTTCTCAGGCTCGGTAAGGGCGTAAATCCTACTGCAAGGGGGAGTTGCACCGGGTAGCAAATCTATCTGACAATCGTATGATCTGTGGGGTGGCAAGGTGTTAGCCTGTTCCTTTTGAAAAACATCTTTGAACTCTCGATACTCTAGAGGTAATTGTGGACCGTCAGCCATTACTGACGCTACGCCAATGTTGGGTCGTGGATAACAAGTTGGTGTGCACTCTGGGAACTTTATCGTCTTTGCTTGCCAATCAATCTGAGGATTGTGTTTCTCCAACCAAGGAATCCCTAGAATTACTTGGAATTGAGGAGCCTTGATCACGTCGAACACAATTACCTCCTGATGCCCGTCTTGGCCTAGTATCGTCACTTCAGTAGTGGTATGGGTCACTGGTCCGGAGGCGATTTCCGTCCCATCCACTGTAATGACGTCTTTAACCACCTTTGGACAAAGAGGTAAGTTCATCCTGGAAGCCAATTCGCGGTCCACATAATTTCCAACTGCTCCGCTATCAGTGTATGCCTTAATTGCATGCAAACGATCCGGTTGCTCTGGGTTTACGAGGACCATTGGCATTATGAAGTGCAAGGTCAAAGAACTGGTTTTTACGCTCGGCAAGCGGACCTCTACACTTGTCGGGCGAGGTCGTTTCCCGGCTCAGGCTTTTCAGAATTCTTATCAGAAGCTCCCACTGTCTTCTTAGGTGGTTTCATCGGGCAATCTCGAAGAAAATGTCTTGAATTTCCACAATAGAGACATAGTTGCATTTGTCGTCTCCTGTCGCGTTCTTTCTGGGTTAGGGGACCCTTTACAACCCCAATTTGCATAGGTTCGACGGCTTCAACTCCTTTGGTGTGACTTTGAGGCTTAGGGAACACTCGTGTTTCAAACCTGGATCGATCCACCTTTCTGTTTTGTAGTCTGTGATCCAATTGGACCACCAAATCAATGTACTCTGAACAATCCTGAGGAGGATTCACTACCTGGGCAAGGACGTCTTTGAGTTCGCCACGCAAACCCCTGTGAAAAAGCGTGATTCTTTTGTCCTCAGGCCATCTAGTTTCCACGATTAGCCTATTGAATGATGCAATGTAGGCCAAAAGATCTTGATTGCCCTGTCGTAGGGAAAGGAGTTAGTTGTCCAGGGCCTGCCCCTGGGAATGCCTTGCAAAAAGTCTTTCCATATTTGCCTGGAAGGTCGGGAAATCACGAAGGATCGGGTCATCCTGTGTAACCAGAGGGATCGACCAATCAGCGGCACTGCCGCTAAGATATGAAAGCAGAAAGGCTACCTTAGTCTGGTCAGTCGGAAAGGCTGCAGGTCTACAAAGAAAGTGCAATCGGCATTGATTTATAAACACAGCAAACCTTTTAGGGTCACCAGAGAAGCGTTCAGGCGGTGCCAATGGCACATTTCCGGGTAGGTTGATTTGAACAGGATTGGCTGAAGCCGCTGGGATATAGCTCCCTCCTGAATTAGGTAGCGGGGTTTGCCCCGCTTGTGTCTGTAATAACTGTCTGGCGAGATCATCAGTTCATTCTTTTGATATTATCAATTCCCTCCTAAGGGCATTCGTTTCCTGGCGGGCAGCATGAACTTCAGCTCTTAATTCCCCTAATAACTGGGCCAGTTGGTCTGTGTCGGAAGTTTCCATAGCGCCTGGGTAGGAGGTTATTGGTGGGCTTCGCGTTCTGTAACGCTCACCTGATTCCCACGGAGGCGCTGATCCCGGCTGGGCTGCTATCATTTCTTCAATTGAGAAGCGTAGAGCTCGGACGACTCTCAGGACTGGGCTTCCTCTTATTGAATGTCTGACTTGCAGGGTAAGTTTTCTGCAGGTGGAAGAAAAAGGGTTAATCACCGTTTGATGGGATTCCTTCTCCCACCAATCGCCAGTTTCTCCCACAGCCTAGCTTTCTACTTGTCTCGGCGAGCTCTCACCTTAGGCGTATAAATGCTGAGCTCTCCATCCTGCGTCTGGTGCAGGGGTGCGTGGATTCCAGTTAAGTCACTGGATGAGTTCAGTGTTGAGGCTCAAGTCTTTTGCGGCCTTAGTTGTGGCACTGGTGCTGGGATGCCGAAGAGCGATGCCGCCGTTACTGCACGAGCAGATGCCTGTAAGTATACTGTAGTCTTTAGGCTTTAAAAGATGGGCACCTCAATAATGTCCCTTTTCCTTTGTTTCAGGCCTCGGGATGCTGTGGGCGTAGTTTTCCGTTGCCGCTGCACGTGCCGATGCATGTAAGTATAATGTTCGTTGGCCGCTTTTAATGGCACCTCTAATAATGTCCTTTTTCTAGTTTTCAGGTGCCGGGATGCTGCAGGCTTTATATCCGTTGCCACTGCATGTGCCGATGCACGTAAGTATAATGATCGTTGGCCACTTTTAATGGCACCTCTAATAATGTCCTTTTTCTAGTTTTCAGGTGCCGGGATGCTGCGGTTGATGCGGCCGCTTCTGCGCGTGCAAAAACTGGTAAGTTAAGATGAATGCGACTGCCTTCACCCGAACCCCTTTTTAATTATGTCCTTTGCCTTTCAGGTGCAGAGAAGCTGCCGAAGAGAAGGCTGCGGTTAGCTCCGTTGCAATCACGGATGGATCAGGTAAACAGGCGCGGCTGCGAGCGAGTTGCACTTTACTAACCTTATGTTTATTCTTTGCAGGTTTTGCCGGTGACTGGATTCCGGGATCTGGTAAGTATTTTTCTGTGTCTTTCTTCATCCACAGGTTGCTGCGCGGAAGCTGAAGATGACTCTGGACCTGGAATGCAGGAGCCGACTCGGTGAGCGTCCTGCTGCTGCTGCAGAATAACGCGAAGCACGTGTTTTCCATCGGGCGTGGTTTAAATAGCAGAGAAGTGCTTCCAGTGTGTGTTCTTCCACCGGTTCCACCCAGGTAAGAAAAGAGTTCCTGAATGGAGGGAATAGTTCCTCCCAGCCCTGATGGCTGGGGACTTCAACCAGACTGGATTGTTCTGGGTAAATATGCAGCATGGTCTGCCTCAGGTAAGTCCACCCAAGCATTATTACACTGTTTATCAATATGAGCCCGGCGCCTATGGCGCCGGGACTGAAACCCTTCATGAGCCTGGCGCCAAAGGCGCCAGGACACGGTCCAAAGGCCCCTGTAGGGGTCTGCTGGGTCCGGAGTAGTGGAAGACGGGTCTGCTTCCGAGGGCGCTGGGCCAGTCCTGGCCCCTCGGGAGTAGCGCCCATGACACCTATCCTATTCTAAGATATTTGGAACTAAATCTAGCTTCCAATCCAATCGAACCGGGAAGGGGAAGCATATTGGCGAACATCCTGAGATGTGAAGGGATGTCCTAGACCTGAGGTATGTGGAAATGTAATGTACAATAAAGAGAACTGACAGCCCCTTGACAAAGAAGGAGATCCATCTGTGAATGAAAGAATGGTATGGAGAGTGATGAAACGAATGATCGAATGCCCCCATTCACTGAAGTGGTTGAAGCATAAGTTGAGATGAGCGATGGAAAGACTGAGATAGGAAGATCTTTAGTAGAAAGTGGAACATAGAATGAATCTGTCTCACAGTATGTAAAGAAAGAACTTAATGCAATGTTTTGTCCATGTGATGAAATACAGTTGAGGCAGCCCCCCTTTCCGGTACTTGCTAGCGTCCTAATGTTCTATTTGTTTCCCCAGGGTGGGCCCGTCTCATTGAACAGAAGGAGAATTCTGCCACTATTCAATGAGACATTGAGTCTTAGTCTTATCTCATCTGGGGATATTAAACTGATTGATTATGTCCACCCGGAGAGATACGAATATGTTCGAATTGTCTTCCACTCAAGAGCAATTTCTAAAGCAGTACTACAGGAGGCAGAAATGTTCTATAGGTATGGTTACGACATCTGCAGTTATAGCAGAGGTCTGCTAAATTATAATGAAGGTTCTGACCAAACGATATTAAAAGCTAAGGACGCGGAACAATCAGTGAGACTAATTAGTGAAGCACAGAAATGTAATGATGAGGGTTCAAAGGACCCTAGCTTGAGGTGGTTAGCACTAACCCTGTGAGACTCCATTATGCAGCTACAGGGTCTAAAACCGAATAGTTAATCGCCTAGATACTTCTACCCTGATGTCCTGAAACACCAGGGGTAAATGGTTTTTAAAAAACTCTCCAGAAATGTGTCACCTGTTATCTTAATGTACTTTTTTTTTTGTTTACAGGAGACTTGGTTCACAACTCCTTATGTTTTAGATGGTTTTGTAGTGGATTCAGAATTAGCCACATAAGAGAAACTGGGTATGCCCTCTGTGGGCTTGATCATTGCTATACATGTGGATTGGGGCCCTATAATTATAAAAACCTTTTTTATACCAAAATGGTGCTAAGCTGTACTATTCAGACTATCGAATTGTGTTGGCCCTAGCCATGTTTTGATTGTTAACATCTATTGGAATATAAAAAACCATATAACTGACTCTTTAGAATCACTCGGGGCAATTATGGAAGAAGCTTCTTTACTGCACCCAGATGTGATGATAATGGTTGACTTTAACATTGAAATTCCAGCAGACAATGGGGGGAAACGCATCCTTGGTATAGAATATTGCTCTATAAGAGGTGAGGAGATTATCAAGACTGCTAAGGGTCAATTATGGTGTAAATTATTTGAAGAAGGCAGGAGAGTTACTGGGTAATTTGGCTGATACAGCCACATGGTTCAATGGCAAGTACTCTACTAAAATTGACGACATCTATCTTTCAACTCCATTATATGCAATGGCAAACTCATTGAGTATGAGGAAAACTGCTTGTAGTGATCATAAGATATTAGAGGTACATTTTGAGGGGATGGAGGGTGATGCGAACTATGGGGCATGTAAAAATAGATACTTTGTTAATGCATCTGGGAACCACATTACCTGGCATAATGATAATGTGGCTAGAATCAATGCTGTTTTTCAGATTTTGATAATACGAGCCTTGGGAAAAAAGCAATGTTGTGTACTGTTGACACCTTTGATCATTATGTACTATCAACTATTAACCAGACAGTCTCTGAATCTAGTGCTAATCAAAGGAAGATAAAGCACTTACACATTTATGATACGGAAGTGAGAACATTAAAAAATAATCGACTTAAGGAGTTGAGAAATCTATGCAAACGGGACCTTTCCCCGACTGAGAAGGAGGCCCAGAGAAAAAAAAATTAAAAATAGATGGAAGAATAACATCAAGGCCCATAGAGCAAATTTATTTCAGGTGGACGGGGAAGCTATGTTGGCAGCATTAAGGGATTCCTCTGCTAGATCCTTTTGGGCTCTAATAAGTAATCGAAATGTACAACAGGCCCAAATGCAAACCTGCGCAATATCGGAACAGCAGTGGAGGGGACATTTTGGTACTGTTTACGCCCATTCTAAGCTAAAAAAAATCCATTACCGAATTTAGTCATTCAACATGCATGGGATTTTCAAATTGATCAAAGTGACATTAAATTGCTAATATGTAAGGCATCATCTTCTAGGGCGGCTGGGCCCAACGGTTTAGCGAACATCATTTTCAAAGGTAATGTAAATGTTTGGACAAAAATCCTATTTATGCTCTACTCAGACATAGTTAAGGTGCGAGAAATCCTGAATACATGGTGCATATCTTATATAGTGCCAGTATACAAAAAAGGTGATAGGTCATCCCCTGCAAATTATAGACCAATTGCACTCTTGGATGCAGATTCTAAAAAATGTTCAGGTTTGGAACTGAAACACATCCAAGAGTGGGCAGTGGTAAATAAGATCCTATCACAGCTGCAATTTGGCTTTGTAAAAATGTTGGACATGATGCATGGGGTTTTCTAATGAATATCTTGCAATGAAAAGCATGGAAGCAGGGAAGTCCGCCAATCTATGTAGGATCTATAGATTTGACTATGGCATTCGATATGGTGGACAGGAGTATCCTTTGGGGGAAGCTTTATCGAATGGGCCTGCCATCTCCCTTACTTTCGATGTTGTACCATCTGCATGAAGGCTCCAAATTACAGGTGCGCCTAAGTAATCTGGGAACTTTGTCGGAGGTAATAAATGCTACCAACAGCCTGCAACAGGGGCGTTTTCGCTGCGACAATATTCAATCTATATGTATCGGATGCAGGGGCTGTGTTAGAGACAGTTGCCTTTGTACCACTGACAATTGAGGGAGTTAAGGTATCTTGGACTGCTTACGCAGATGGCTTTATGTTATTTCACCACACGCCGTTAGGATTGCAACATCTACTAACAGCATTTAGAGATTACACAGCAGCAAATTCGCCTATGATCAATGCAAAAAAACTATAATTCTACGGCAGCACTTCAGCGCAACCAGGGGAAACCCAGTATGGTTTTCGAATCATGAAAAATTGAGCGTGAGATTTCACTTGCGCTATCTGGGATATTCAATCTTTGGAAACAAAAGGAAAATGAACAATAGGCAATTTTTGGATGGAAAGGTAAATGCTCAAATAATCCATCTAAAAAAATTGATGCCAAATATGGGAAATTCTCATTTGTGCCGATTCTGCAATACTATAAGTGTAAACTGATTCCACAACCGTGTCATGGCCTTAAGCTCTTTCCGAGATGGGCCATTGAAGAACTAGACAAATACGAGGCAAGGATATTAAGATCTGTGTTTAGATACCTCCCTAAGTGCGTTCCATTAGAAGCACTGCGATATGAGTTGGGTCTATGTTCCATTAGAAGCATGGTTACTTTTGGGGCAACATATGAGATGCTTATATTTAACCCAAATAAGGCAAAAAATACTCTGAGTTATTGGATTGGAATACTACCTGTGCAAGTGTTGTAAGAACTAACTTGTATAAACACCTGATATTTGGATACAAAAGAGTAGGTAGCATGGAGCCATATTTAATTAAATTCCCAGATAAAAGATGGTGTAATGACTTTATGCATTTTAAATGCAATGTGTTGCTGACTAGGGAAATCGTAGATTTACGAGAAAGAGGGAATGAAGTTCCATCACTGTGTCGGTTTTGTGGTGTATCTGGGTTAATAGAGACACTGCAGCATCTATTGATTTATTGCAATCTATTGAGAAATGAACGCATACAAAACATTTTGAAATTTGTAAACAGTGATAATGTGGAACTTGAAAGGTTATGGCTTGAAATGTTGTATGGGAAAGATACCTCGCTGCAGCTTGTTGTAGTTAGATTTCTGAGAAACATCTGCCAATTAATACCATCTACATAATTGAGTAAATGCAATGAATTATAGATGCATTTCAGTGAAGGTTTGTGCTTGTTTTGATAAAATGATGTAGGTCCATTATATGTATTATTTAGGTATTTATTTGGCCATAGGGAGATAATGTGAATCAATATTAAGTGGAGGAATTAAGTTTTAGTTTGGATAGTGAATGTATCTCTATATATATTTCTTAAAACATTCGATCCAAAGTATAATCTTTTACTTTGTTCTGTATTAATTGTTATCTATTATCTTTTTAGTATTCTATGGTGATTTGTTTTTAGATTGAGTTGTTCTCTTCTTTGTATATCAAATCATTTTGGTAAAGGTTATGTATATCCCATACAAATAAATAAATAATAATTGGGGCGTCCCTTGCAGCTTCTAAAAAAACAGGCACCAGACTGTTGATATATAATAAGAATAGCAAAGGTGCTGCAACGCACCCCTGCCTAACCCCCACATCAATAGGTACTGGATTGGTTAACTCCCCAGTCGACCCCCAACGTATTTGTGCCGTATTGCCAGAATATGGAGATTTAACGGCATTACCCAGGTATGTTGGGAGAGACCTCATAGATTCCCTCGGGACTGTGTCAAAGGTGACTGTAGATCCACAAATGCCAGATACAAGCATTGTGAGTTAAGAAGTGCATATTTCCAGTATAAGAGGTCCAGCCTCATAGCCTGGTCTACCGTGGAGATTCCTGCTCTAAATCCCGCTTGCACATTGGAAAGCCAGTCCAACAGGAGGTGCCAAAACACCCTGGAATAAAGTTTTGCCAGTCAGTCAATCAACGAGATTGGCCTAGAATTGCTCGGCGAATCCTGATCACCTTTCTTGTATAGTGGAATGATGGTTGCCTCCCTCCAACTTCTCAGTAGGTGATTACTAGAAAAAACACCATTAAAAAGTTTTGTTAAGAAAGGTAACCAAAGCATGGGTTGACTTTTAAAAAGATCAACGGGAATGCAGTCCGGGACAGGGGCCTTTCCCTTTTTTGCTTCAGGCAGCGCCAGTGCTACTTCAAGGGATGTGATCACATCAACCCTGCCATTGTTGGGGGGAGAATAGGATGCCGGTGCTCATCCAGTCATCTCACTTCTGGTCTGTAGAGACCGTCAGCAGCATATAAGGCAGCAAAATGATCGTGCCATGCATCCAATGAAATGTTGCTTACCACACCCTAGTGAACATTTTTCTCCACCAGATGCCAATACTCTTTAGAGTCATTTGACCCACAGCCCTATCAAGGTCTAACCAAATACGTTTACCCTGTTCGCTCTTCTTTTGAATAAGCATGCATTTATGGCCATGCCTAGGTTTTGTAATCCCCCCGGGGGAATAACGACCCCAGACTTGAGTGTGTTAACCAAGATAGTCTTGGCCTCACAACATTCATCTTCAAACCAACCCACAGGTTTGTGGTTAGCCAAGGTTTGGGGCGTCTCTCTTTGGTGACAAACGGGTAAAGTATATCAATAGTCAATAGAAATCCGCAGTTGATATAGGAGAATATGTCTCTGAATAAGCGCCCAATATTGGGCGCAAAGCCTCATAAATTCTGCCCAGAAAAAAAGCTGTTGGTGATTGGGGCCTTCGGCGGTAGATCCGAGCCTGGGAAGAGGTACTGATTTGTACATCGACCGGTCTACTTTGGCCACTAGTGTTGGAAAAGACCAAAAAGGACACCACCAATGGGTTGTGATCACTCTCAGCTCTCTCCAAGACCTTAAAAGACACCAGCCCAATGGGAAGAAAGAGCAAGAATATAATCAATGCGGCTCCCCTTGGTCTGCATGCAAAAGGTAATATGTGCCGGAGAGTCTTCCAGAAACCTCCCATTGCATGCCCTCAGACCATGTGCGTATAACATCAACAGAACCCTGCCCACCATGGGGTAACAATGAATGCTCAGGGGGATCAAGGGCCATGGAACTCCCCATAGTTCATCTTCAGAGGCAAGGTTCCACGAAGACTGACTCGGTTCCTCCAACTGGCAGTTAAAGTCACCCAACACAAATAACTGACAGTTGGGGGAAGAAGCAATAGGTAGGGAGAGCCTGTTCAATGCCAGCTCCAGGTGCTTAATGGCGCTCTGGTTTTACCTCAGAAAAACATTTAAGAAAAAGATAGACAGGCCATTCCTGAAATTGCACACCACACAAAGCAGGTCAGATGAGCCCACATCCAAGACTTTACATGTTGCCTTGATGCTTGCATGGATCCAAATCAATAATACTCTCTTGGGGCACCCCCTGGAGGATCTAACAGCAGGTGAAAAGAAGTCCTGGTAATTTGGCATGTGCACCTAAGGAAGTGACCACGTCTCCTGCAAACATATCAGCCTAAAGTTATTGATCAGGGCTTGCCAATCAGGATCTAAAACTTTCCTGGCAAGCCCATTGAGGTTCCATGATAGTTCATCAACCTCCCTCGGGCCCTACAGCCTCCCACAAGGGTCTATGCAGGGCCTGTGCCTCCTCCAATACTGGGCCGACAATGGGGTTGCCAGGTGATGCCCACCCAGGCTCAAAACCATTTACTAAACCCTCCATAGGGTCGCCCCGATAGACGGGGCTAGCATCAAACCCCAAGTAGACGAATCACCTCCATGCACCGATATACAGTGTCCAGAGCACCCCGGGATATGGCTACAAAAGGGGCCTTTAAAACAACTTCCAAGGTTTCCCACAAGCAGTCCAAGAGCAGCCCACTAGCCATCAAATTCTGCACGCGGGCCCGGCAGCCTGGGATTGTAGGGACAAAAGCTCTGGCAGAACCTCCCCCGTCCCCACAGGTGGACTCAAGCCAGGCATCATGCAAATGACAGTTTTTGAAGATAGCATCAAAACAAACCAACATCCCTTTCGAAGCCAATGCTTCTTTGCAGTTCCAAAGACAATGCCTCCCATCCTGCCATTGGGGTTAATAAAACCAAACCTGACGCTGCAGCCACCACAAAACATGCAATCCGACAGGATACAACAAGTCGTGAAAATGCTACTCGTCATGTCTTGAACCCCCAAAATCTCTGATAGTGCTTTGACAAGGGAACGTTTGTATGCATTCTAACTCCCATGCGTTCTCCCTCTAAAGGTACATATTAAGTTTGTATCATTATGAATGCCCAGCTGCTTATCATTGATCCTATGTCCTGTATGTATAGACAACACATTGCACGAAAAATGTAATTTTCATGGACATTATTAAGAACTTAATTCCCGAGCTGCTCTGGCCATCTTGTTTTTTTTAAGTGGCCATAACGAGTTTCAAACTACTTAGTCCAGGCATATAGGTGGCCTGTTGTTTTTTATTGAGATCCTCCATCGAGGCCATTGTGGAGCGGTATCAAAAGCATGTGGATGTGTTGTACAGGCAGTGATTAAGCATCGTCTGTATCAGTGCATGAATAGGTGGACTGAGACAAACATCTTTACATGGAAATAGTGATTTCATTCAGGTGAACACAAACTTACAGTAATGATCATCTCTGAACCTTAATCAGCAATAATTCCTAGCACTTGGAACTCACTGCTCAATTGTTGAACATTAGAGTCCTTAAGTAAACCACTTATGTATTACAAGTGACAAGTGGATAATGGATTGTTATTTGGTGTTAATTTGTTTGGGCGCCCCACTCAAGAGATTAGTAAAACTTTCATAAAAGTGTCTCCCTGAAATTGTAACCAATCAGACCTGAGAATAGAGAGGTATTTTGGGCTGGAAGTATTAGAGTCCGAAACTGGGGGGAGACTGGGGTAAGCTAATTCAGCATAACTGATAACATGTTCAGTTTATTTTTTATACAGAACGACCATCAGTTTATACTCTAAGCATACAAGACTGAGGAAATGGGTGAGGGGAGATAGAAGCAAGACCCAGATTTACAGTATACAGAGCTAGAAGTCACACTCACATTTTCCATCAAACCACTTGTAATTGCATCTCTTTAGTAGTAGTAGTAGTAGTTTATAGCTTTATTTCAACAAGTGTTATAAAAGCCCCGTACAAAAGTTCCAGGTAATACATTCTGTAAAACTTCATGAAAAAAAGAAAAAAGTAAAAATGGTAAAAACATAAAATAATTACGAGTTTTAAATCTAAATCGATAGAAAGCTCACCACGACAATAGTCAATGGTCAAAATGAATAAGATTGCAACTAGTCAATCTATTTTTTAGGCAACTCCTTTTTTCTCCAACAGGCTTACACAAGGTACACAGGTAAAGCTGGTATACTACCATTAGAGACTTGTGATCTACCCTGGTGTAAAACAGGTAATGAATGATATGATATGGCATTTATAACACGCCTGTACACAAGTGTTTCTAGGCGCTTATCCCATATACTGTTGCTTCTCAGCCATAGGGTTGAGTATCTCTTGAGGATACCTTTGAAAGATCGGCATACGAACAAGCAGTGTTGGACAGTTTTAGAAGTTTACTTGTAAACTGGACATAGATGAGAGCAAGTTGGGTTACATTACCTCTTGAGGCTGCCAAGTGGTAAAATGGCAAAACATAACTTCATGAGAAGAAGTCTCCCATAAGAGCTTCACACTTAGTCCAAGTATGGCTAAAATCTGTACATGTATTTAATGGACAGATAGTTAAAAACAATCACTATTTAAGCAGTGGTGAAAAATGATTTCACTGCACTAATGTGTACATCTCAACAGCATCTTATTCAAAAGCTTAAGTTGGCTTCCTGTTCACCAGCTACTTCCTGACAGACTTACAAGTTAAGTTCTTATTCAACCAGCTTCTTTTTCACTGGCTAAGGCACTTTATGTCACCTGAGCTTATGGTGTTGGAGAGACATTTACCCGCATGTTTTAACCCATTGTGGGGAAAAACAATCCTGACACTGGCTCCTTATATTATGACATTGTTTTTCTTTCTTCAAATAGCTGAAGAAAATTCAACTTATGTAATTTTAGGATTTCTTTTGTCCACTTGGTCTCTAGCCCTTTTACCCCATCGTTGGGAGGATCAGTCCCGCTTCATACTTCTCATATCGCTTATGTTTTTGATTCCAAAATAGCTCATGAAAATTCAACGTGTGCGAATTCAGGAGAATGGTTTCTTTTCACAGGCAGTTTCAACCCATCATGGGGAGATACAATCATTCTTTAGGCTTCTTATATTGCCCTCAGTGTTTTCAAAATAGCTGAAGAAAATGCAATGTAAATGAATTTCATGATTTTATGGGGATGGTGATTTTTACCAGCAGCTTTAACCCATTGTGAGGAAAACGGTCCTGCCATATTCACCTTATGTTAGGTATTTTATAAGAAAATCAAAATAAATCTTGAAAATGTAATGTATGTGATTTTAGGGGAGTGGCTTATTATAAACCAGCAATTGTAACCCATTGTGGGAAGAAACAGGAGTGCTAATTGATTTGATTCTTATATCACATAAAATATTTTCTTTTCAAAATTGATCGGGACAATTCAAGTAATGCCTCTTTAGGGTAATAATTGAATTCACCAGCATTTTTAGCAGCCGTGGGTGAGAAACGGTCCTGCTTTCTTTATGAAATATCGTAATACAATCAAATGTGTCTAATTTTAGTGTGATGGCTTGTTATTCAACAATAATATTTACACATCTTCTGAAGAAACAGTGCTTTTTTATGCTGCTTATTTCAAACAGGTTTGTTTTCAAATGAGCTCAATACAATTCAGTGTGTGTCATTTGGTGCGTTATGTTTGTAAACTACACTCTCCTCAGTATTCTTTATATGACGAGAAACATATTTTCCAATTCATTGCAATGAAATCTACTACCAATAGATTCCTCTGGAGCAATAGATGAATAGGTAACTGACATTTGCAGTAAGAAAACTCGGGCTCTGGAGTTCGGATATGTTAATTTGTGCATACCTGAGTACTCTACTTTATCCCACGTATTCTTATGGGAAAACATTAAAATAAGTAACATACTGTATTAGGTAATAAAATCAGGTTAAACGATAGATGTCACCATCTTTGTGTGTGAACAAGCTCGGACTCCATCTTTCCATTGGTATGTTTTGCTTCGATTGAAAACTTTTTTTGATGAAAGCGCAACAACGCTTACTGCACATGTGGACAACTATGGATAATGATATGAATATCTGAGTGATTTTTAATGCAAGGATGTTTTTTTAAGAATGCATTTGGACATGTTTACATCTGTAAACGCCAAGACTCCATCTTACCATCGTTTTTTTCGTATCAGCAAAAAAAGTGTATCCGTAGCTATTTTTGTAATGCAATCAATAGGAAATTAAACTTGCTACCAATGAATTCCTACGGAGAAATATTAGTTTAAGTAACTGACATTTTTATATAAGAAAACCATGTTGTGACTCAGATGTTGGTATGTTAATTCATTTACAGACACTACTCCATTTATCCAAATGTATGTAACCGCTTCCTATTCTTTTCCCTCCAAGAAAATGCAGCAATGCGGTCTAATATAAACTGAAGCCTCACTTAGTAATGTTGGTCAATTGCCAAATAACAACTAACACAAGCATTTCATTTTACAAAGAATTGTTTTGCTTTATGTTTCATAATTAATACAATGCCATGTATTCATATGTTAAGTATGCAGTTACAACAGGGCAACGTTGCATTTAACAAAACATAATACAAAATAACAATACATAATAACCATGACTTGTACATCATCAATCGATTGGAACACCATCTACCAATATCTTAATCGACGCATTGCATTCTGCACATCAAATACCCAGCTCCCTCAAACTTACTGTACAATATTCAACTGATTTTGTCTCCGTACATCAATACCCTGATCAACAAATTACACCCTACCTTACATGGTACGGTCCCACATATACCTGATACTTGGACCTTCACACTTGACCTGTATTTACACAATTGACTTAGCCAACAATCACATTAGTTATACTCTACTATATCTACAATTGAAATAACCAATGTTGTGCAATACCCAATTGATTTATTCACAGCTGTCGATATTTGTAATATTGCACATTCCTCAATTTGTATATTCTCAAAATACTTTCCACCCCTATTGCATGCAAGGTTCATGAATAGTGGGCTAAGGTAACTCCCATGTTAATACTGTCACACATAACTGTTGGGAAAAAACGTCCGATAATCAACTATTTCCATATTGTTGTAGTTCATCATATGCCGGTCAAGTGGCACAGCGAGTAGAGCGCTCGCTTTGACACCCGTGCAGAGCCTGTTAACGCAGGTTCGAATCCCGGCGAGGCCAAACTCAGCCTTTCATCCTTCCGAGGTCGATAAATGAGCACCACACACCGTGGGTAATAATAAGCAGCGCTCGGATACCTGAGGGTTTGTAGCGCTATATAAAAGCCTAATTATTATTATATTGTCTAATTTATACCTGGTGCAGCTCTAAAACTTAGTTCATTACTAATACATGCTCAGATAGCTGCACATCCTATTACTACCCATCATATTCTCATCATCATGTCTCATCATAGAAACAGTGTATCAGGCATACCAAAGGGTTACATGTTGTTACATGTATTCTTGTTTTGAAGGATGTGGTTAACATCAGTCCTTTAATAACACAGACACTTGACTATGACAATCCACCTCCATCAGTCAGAAGGCAATCACCAGCCTGTACCCTTGCAACTTCTTACTTTCAGTCAATGGTTCTTGTGAGACAAAGTAGCAGAGATTCAGTGAAGTGGTAGATATTGGTCATTACTCAGTGTCCATCTCTTCAAATGAGTTAAAGAGAAATGTAACCTTAGGGCAGCATGTGTTTGATTCATGTGTCGGGACCATCTGCCTCAAAAGGGCCAACAGCTTGTTAGCTGGGCTTTTCCAGGCTAAGAGGATCCTTCCTGAGTAATAGGAGAAGGCAACATGGTTGGTCCTATTCCATCAGCAACACTTAACATGCCCATGAACTTCATTCCCCAGTATATAACATGTTCTTGTGGAATCTCACCCATCTTGGTTTGCAGCCTAAAAATCCCCCCATCAATCAGACCACCCTTTCTTGGCATCCTGTTCAGGTGCCTTACCTCATCGTCCCTGGCAGATCTTCAATGCCTTCATTGATTCAACTCTACGTCTGAGTCCTCCTGGTGGATTCCCCTGGGTAACCTGGAAGAAAGAGGATAGAGAATTGCTGAAGCCTCAAAGTGCGTGTGTACCTGGAGCATCTTAAAGGAAAATGCATGTTTGCTCAAACTCTAAAGACACATAAGAGTGTTCGGTCATAGTATATGACGCTGATAAAAATCCTATATGGAAAAGCATGCTGTAATGAGCAAATAATCCAACAACTAGCAAACCTTAAACTATAAGCATGTGAATGATTGTCTAATGTGTAGAGAGAACACAATGAAGGCACATACAGAGACTGACCCAGAGAACCCCACTTATCAAGAGAGAACAGCTTGGACCTTCACTTTGGCTGGGATGTACTGTTTTTCAACAGACATTTATTGTCATTTCCCACAGTTACAGTACAATAGTTGTGGGACTTTGCTAGGGCCCACAGTGGTCCCGGAACTAATTAAACCTCCCCTCTCATTATGTATTCATCCCAATGCCCACAATAGAAGGACGTAATGCAGTTGGTGCCATACCCAACCCCAACCTGTGGCTTTGTGGCAAGCTGCACTTTGTCCAAAGGAGTCAGGGAATTGCCTAGTGGTCCAAAGAGAATAACAGCCAGGAGCCTCATGCACCAACAACCCCAGGAGACTGGTATTGTACTAGAAAATTACAGGCCTGATTCTTTTTCTCCTCTGGGTGTTGGAACTAAGGCAACATTATGGAAGATCTTTATTTGATTGTAAATTATGTAAGGCTCGATGGGAGACATTCAGGTTGAGTAGGACAGAAACCAATGCCTATACACTGGATGTGGTGGCCGCATGAGATTCCCCCATTTACATAGGAGTGCTGCTGAATGTTCCACAAGCAAGGTTAGGCTTTTGCACAGGAAGTCAATGGACGGGAAGACCACTGTGTCTCGGGCACCCACATCTATACAAGTATTCATCCTGGTTAGCATCCTTTTGACTCCTTCAGATAGATTGTATGGGAAATTCACTAAGTTTGCCATCTTCACATACCAGTACATATTAGACTCCCTATGCTGCCCACAAGCATTTCCAATGACAGCTCAAATGTAGCCTTACAGATGTCCTATTTGGGTGGAAATGCTGCCTCTGATTGGAATGGAATGTCCGATTTTGTCAGATTACTAGGGTCCAGACTGAAAGAGACTGAGTGGGAACGAGAAGGATATGCTAGCACAGGTAGTCAAATAATCCACTTCTTGCTCAGAATACATACAAATAGGGATAGAGCTGGACCATAAACTGCAGGAAAGGGAGGGCGACAGATCAAAGGAGTTTAGAATTGCAATAGTAATCCACCCTAGGACCAAACTAACTCCAAACATGCTGAGTATCCTATGCAAGTGGTCGTCAGTAGGGGATCCTTATCAGATGAGAAATCTAATGTAAACAACTTGTACTCCCATTTCTCTTTAGTGGGTTTTCAGGTGATTTTTATTAAATAATGTTCAACTAAATGAATGTCATCAGGAAAGATTGTAGGAGCCCCAGAACCTAAAGTGGGACTAAATGAATCAAAACATGAGCACAACTATAATTTGTTGAGTTCAAAATGCTGGATGGGGGTCCAGCCTAGGCCTCACAAGAGCAATCAGACTTAGCACACACACACCTCTGGCTATACCAGTGTATGTCAATGTGAACAGTGGAGAGCCAATACTTAGCAGAGCCTTCATCGATTGCTGTGCAACAGGTATTTACATGGATTATCAATATGCCAAACATTTGAAGGTTTCCACAACCCAACAAGGAGAGGGGTATAGATACAGTGACTTAGGAAAGCGAGGGTTGTGGAGAGAGGTGCAGATATTGTAAAGGTGGCAGAAATGAGGGGAGAGGAGTGAGGAAGGGAGAAAATACAAGGTGAGAGGGAAGGGAGAGAAGTGAGAAGGAAAGCGGAACAGGCATATAGAAAGGGAGATAAGTAAGGTCACAGAGGGAAGAGATAGAAATAGAGGGGGAGATTGAGACTGAGAGAACAAGAGTGAGACAGGTAACCTGAAAGAGAAAACCCTGGTGACATTGGGCAGTCCACGAATCCAGAGGTATCCCTTAGAAAGACCCAAGGGAGATAGATAGAAACAACCATGACCTATGGATTTCCCAGTCAAGATCAAAAGGAATTAGTATGTCAGAGGGATTTTGGGGGTTAGGGACACCTGGGCTAAAGTGGAGGGGCCCACGGAGAGGTCCAGAAAGCCTTACGGACACACCTAGTTTCAACCATCCTAGTGTTAAATGTTAATGAAACACCTTAAATCTACTATCTTTGCATCTGGCATGGAGAATACCTTGCAATCACATCAGGCCTCACAGAATGCTGGCACTACGTTTTAGAGGACAGACTTCTATCACCATTTATTTATTTTGTATGAATTGGTTTTATATGTACAATGTGCCTGCGACCCATGGGCAAAGCAGTGCACGTAAAATACAAAGACAAAACCAATCCTCAAAAAACAGACTGGACTACTGCCACCTACGATTCCTTCAGCTGGTAAAGGCTCTCTGAGCAGGGCAATGAGGCAGACCCTCTCTGAATTTGACTTCATAATCACGTTTTACCCTGAAGTCAAGAACAGGAATGTAAATGCACTGTCCCGCCTAGGATTTGAAGCCACTGATCCAAACATATCTTCTTGTCTGCTATCTGTACAATCAGGGATGCACTCATGCTTTCTTCATCTTAATCCGTCTAAAATTTAAATTATTTTCTTGCCTTCTTTTTTCAGTTTCCCCTCTTACCCCCTCTCTGTTTCCTTTCCCCCATCTCCTATCTCCATGTCTCATACTGCTTTTAATCTTTGGGTTACATTTGACTCTTTCTGTCTTTCACTTCCCACATTTCCAACACTGCCCGGGTATGTTGTTTTCAGCTCTTTAATATTTGTAAGGTTTGATCTTTGTTATCAACTCAATCCGCCAAATGCCGTATCGCCTCACTGGTTCTCTCAAGATTAGACTACTGTTCTATGCTCTATCTACAAATCCTCTATTCACTCCTGGTTTTTTCTTCCCCCTTGCGCTTCTATTTGTAATGCTCCAAGCCCTATTGCCTACCTATCGTTTCAATCTCACCTTCTGTTCCATTTCCTGTGCATTGTTTTTAAATGCACACACAGTTTGGCTCCTCCTAATCTTTCTTCCCTGGTTTCATTCTAGGTTCCAACTCGTTCTCTTCGCCACCAATCTCACATTCTTCTTACTACCCCTCAAGATCCCGGCATGGTGTCTAATCTTTGGTCTGTGTGCCTACTTGCTCAGGGGCAACTTGCTGGTCTTGGAAGCAAGACCACGCAGAGGAAAAGAGGTTTGAATCCCGAACCCGCACTTAGAAACCGAACTCAGGTATTAAAGGTGCTATAAAAACAATGAAGTACATGAATGCAATACCTAAATTGCATTGTTTGTTCTTCTCCTTCTATATTTTAATTAATATCTGATATTCTCTCTTAATTCCATCATTGATCTAGTAAATGGGCCTGACACAATAGAACACAGATCAGGTTCCAGTAGGTTTTATTTATTGGTTCATACCAGGAAACTGAATCTACACATATACACTTAGATATTGTTCTGTGTCACGTGGTGTGGTGCACACATACTCCTAGACCAGCGGTCTGCAAACTCTAGGGCTGGACTCATAGGGATCCCAAAGGATGGCCAAATGGTGGGAGGGTACGAGGCTCTTTAAGAAGGGATTATGGTGGCTGCTTTTAATAGGACATATAAACAATTATAGCTTGTGGGGGGGGGGCTCTGGAAACAACATTTTTACTCAAGGTAGGTCAGAATCAATAAGTTTGAATATCACTGCCATAGACAACACAGCAAGCATAATCATGTATGCAATGTTCTGAAATGAGAAGATGGCTCTGGTCTGACAATACTATACTAAGACATGAGTTAAAAGCCCAGACACACCTAGATAAACTAGGAATGACAAAATGGTGGCTCATCCCAAAATCCTGACAGAACCTGCCATAAGCAACACATCTTGTTCTTGTCGCCAAATGGTGCTGCTGAACTGGAACATCTAGGTCTCAAATAGTTTACATGCGAACAAAGGCAACCCCATACACGTGTTGTTCCTGCTGAACCCCACCAGTTAAATGCCGCTTTATTTACTAGGCACAGCAAGCAAAGGGACACCCCAATGGAAATGTCCAGCATCCTCAGAGAGAGTGGATTATGACATTATAGACCAGCCCTTACTTGTTTTACTCTTGTGCTCCGAGGTGAAAGTCGCCTTCGCTTTGGGCTCTTACCTTTGTAGAGAAGGGTCACGAAGAACAGCGACACTCAGAGCCTTTGAAGAGAGAACGTAATGGGCCTTGCACTGGCGGCGGTGGGGATCTATGGAGGAGTGTACTTAATTATTTATGTGGGCCTACCAGGTACAGTAGCCTACTATTGGTAACTGTGTTTTAAAAGGATGGGGATTTCACCATTGTGCGATTAATTGTTTACATATTGTTCTATGCCGAGGCCAGTGTACTTCCTTCCTTATGGAATCTAATGATTGTTCAAACATATATCATATTGTTTTCAATCGGGGCATCTTGTGTGCCTCTTGGAATTTTATGAATGTAATATATGCAAATATTTTATGGCGGTTTCCCCCGAAATAAATAACTTTTGGATTTTATGTGTCCAGTCTTGGTGAGACAAATCCTAAATGATGGATGGAAACTTTCAAATTAGTCGTAATCACTGACATTGCTTTGGGTAGTTTTCCATATCATCTTTTCTAGCCTTTCTGTGTTATTGCTAAAGGAGGGCATCCATTTGGAAATAAGTAGTCAACCTGCCACCAATGAAAACAATCCAGCTTGAAATGACAGAAGATAGCCCCTCTTTATAGGAGTACAAGTAGTCTCATACATGTTTCTCCTTTTTGTGCCTCATTAGGGCTTAAGCAAGTAAACCATACATTTGTATGCCCCTATCACTTCAGGAGGCCAGCTTGAAAAAAATTGTAAATCTTTGAATTAGTTATAATCACTGGTATTGCTGGCGGCAGTACTCAATGTCATTCTTCGTAAGCATGTGTGCATTATTGCAGAAGGTAACATGAAATATGCATATAACTGTTTGTCCTGCCACTGATAGGTGTGTTGCAACCTGATACACTAATGACATCTCCCTGCATTGGGACAAACTCAATCCCAGACCTATGTGTGCCATGTTGGGGGCGTTAAGAGTGCAGTTTGATTCCCTAGACAGGCCTAGCAGTTTTGGATAGTCTAGTTGGATTTTGGTAGTTTCCCTTCAGCAAGGGGGCAGTAGGTAGTAAAGTGTTGGAATGACCGGACGCCCGTAGCAAATTACAGTATTTCAGATCAATTTAAAGTTTCCACATCCACAATTCTAGAACTGCAAAGAGTGTGGAAATCAAAGTTTGGCCATGCATAGTCAATACATAGTTCTTCATTTTGGTGTTTTAATCCATAACAGATTTACAGGACGAAATAAATCTAAAAAGCAGTAACACGTATCCCGTCTAGTAAAATGGCGTATCCACATATCAAAACTATTAAGAGTGGAAGAGTGGGAAAGTGCTGTCAGGAGTAGGGAGGAGGAGCTGGCTGCCGTACCTGGCTCATTTCATTAAAACCCCTGCTGTCGGTAAAGCCAAAATGAAGAGCAGGGAAGAACAGTCTGGGGCAGCCCAGAGCTGCATCCGGTGCGGCGCCCAGTGCTAGGACACGCTTGATGCTAATTGAGCTGTCAGCTGGTGGTCAGTGGAGGTCAGCAGGTTTTGCTGTGCTGGTGCCGTGATCCGGCACAGATGTGGAGCCGGATCTCGGGACCCCTCCAGCCTCAGTGCCAAATAGCCCATCACAAAATAAAATGCTTTTGAAAAAACAAAAAAGAACAACGCGATTTCCATGCTACGGTAGCAAGTGGGGGGCAGAGCCACACACAGCAGATTGGCACCATGAGCACTCATCTGGCTCTGCCCCCCCCCACCTACGTCACAAGCAGAAGCAGCCAAGGTAGACCTTCAGTGAAGGGGGGGCTTGACTCTCTGACCTAATCTGCTCTCTGCGAGCGCAGTGTGCACAGTGTGCTTGCACAGAGCAAATTACATCACTGAGGCGAGCACCCAGGTTCGCCGAGGGTCAAAGAGCCTGTGACTGAGCAGAAAGCAGAATCCATTTGGAAAACGCAATGATCTCCGAGCCCCCATTTTCGGAGGCTTGGTGATCGTTGCTTTTCCCAAATAAATTCTGGTATTTGTAGATTGGGATGTCAAAATACATTTTGACACATACGGTGCAGGCTTGAGAAGTACAGAAACCATAGCAAGGTATGCTTACTATCATTTCTGTACTTTTCAACCAATTAAAGAAATTACACCATTTTTTAAATATAAATTTTAACATTTCCTTTGATCGGAGTTCAACTGGCAGCTCCGCCACTTCAGAACTCTCCCTCCTCCAAACTCCACTCCAACACCGGACCTTGTTGGATCCCCTCCAAATTTATTACAATTTCACCCCTGCTGGCGCTGGTGTGACTGACCTCGAGCAACGAAGGGAACAGAAGCATTTGGATCGATGCACAAGACAGCTAGCACTTTCCTTTTGACCAATGCTCACAAGGACTTTCTTTGTGCTAGTATGACTCTTAGCACTTTTCTGCGGGGCGACATGTGGTAATTGATTTTGGGTGCCACTGTGAAGTGCCAAGAGGATCCTTCGACCGTTGGACCCTCAGAGCTTTTTGGCCCGGACATTACGGATTGAGAGCTTAGAGGGTCTTTTAACAAGAGACTTTAACAGAGACTCCTCGGTTCTGAGGCCTGCCTGTCTGCCTGCTGTTGCTGTGATTCTTTGGCGCAGCAACATCCTTTGTTATTCTATGTGATCTGGGAACTCTGATTTGGGTGGGACTACAGCGGGAGCTACTGACGTACTGTGAAACATTTTTCTTTCTTTTTCGAAAGAAGAGAGGTGGAGGGGGGAGTCAGACTAAGGGAGCCCCTTATACCAGTCGGGTGGTCTATAAAGCCCCCCTGACCTCCTTTTGTTTTGTTTTGGTTATAGGTCTCCTGGTCCCCAGACATTTAGGCTTTAATTAATGGTCAGTTATTGATTAATTTTGGTAACTGGAGTTTAATTACAAACTTGATTTACGAACTCCAGCGTCTTTCTCTTTTCCCCTTTTCTCCTGCATCTTGCACTTTACACGTTTTAATTGCACTTGCATTTGTTGCACCCTGTTAGCAGTTTGTGTTAACATTGTATTTATTTAAATGTTTAGACCTGCTTCTGCTTTTGCACTTTGCAACTATTTTAGAAATGGTTGATGTCATTTAGATACAATCTTGTTTGAGTATTTTAATTTGTTGATTTATGTTTTTAATATTGCTTCTAGTATTTTAATACTGTTTTTAGATAATAGTTTGGTATTTTATTGACACTCATGGAATATGCCAAAACGCAAGACATTAGAAAGTCATCTTGCCAGTAGTCAAGCAAAACAATTATAGAGCATGAGGGTGCAGCAGACCCCAAGTGCAGGGTATGCTAGGCAGGCAGTGCAAGTGCGCATGACTGGTGGGCCCCAAGTGCAGGGGTTGCCAGGCAAGAAGTGCAAGTGCACTAGACTGGTGGGGGAGAACCTGGGCCCGAGATCAGAGGGTGTCCAGGTAACCAGTGCAGTTCAGGTTACAGCCAGGAGGTAAGCAGGGAAGGGAGGAGAAAATGCAGAAGCAAAGAGAAAGGTTTTGAGGTGCTTCCGGAACCAGAGATGGTTCTCCTCATGTTTAAGGGAGGCAGGGAGGCTGTTCCCGAGGGAGGCCCAAGCTGAAGGAAGAGATCTACCACCAACTCGTTTCTTGGAGAAGCGACTGAACCTGAGGGAGTTGGAGGCGGATGAGTGAAGAGCTCGAGATGGAAGATATTTAGGAACAGAGAGTTGAAGGTATTGAGGCCCCGTTCCACAGAAGGGCTTGTGGACCATGCAGAGGGTTTTGAACTTTATCCTCGCAGCCACTGGGAGCCAGTGCAGAGATTCCAGTCCTGGAGAGATACGATCCCTGGAACTATAGATGTCACCACCTGTTGCTCCTGTTGACGTTGAAGGGAAGGTTAGGTCACCTCCTGCCAAACCACCTTGCACTTTTAGGGCTGACATTTGTCCTCATAGCCAGGCTGTCAATCTTTTAGCTGCAAGATCATAGAATATTTTGGTCCGTAAAAGCTGTACTAGGCATGAGAGTAGTGAGACCATTGTTCTACCTCCTGCTGCACCGCCTTTGATTGGTGTAAAAATGTATATACCTGCTCTACCAAGAGAGTGCAGGGAATCAACCATTCTCTGATTAACAAGGCAAGCCATTGGGTCAACACCAATTTGCATGGCCCCAAAATTGAACGCCCATACAATTTTAAAGGCCAGAAGAGTGGGTTGGTTTGGGTCAGACCCCAGAAACTTTCAAGGGATATTGTGTGGTGGTTACCTTGGCAAATCCCTGTCTCTTGTATTATATTTCTAACTATAACTTGGCTAGAGGACCTGTCTTTGAAGACCAATTTTATATCAGTAGATGTGTCCCCCTTGATTTGTTCTTGGCTCCCATTCAGAGCATTAGTAGGGTATTAAACCCACATTTTCCCCTAACTGGGTGTGGTTGGGGTCTCAGTAGTTTGGGTAGGGTTTCCTCCACCAATCTGATAGCTGGTCTATGGCCAAAACTAGGACTGCTTGTGGTCCTGTTTCTGACAACAAGGGAGTGGGGTGATCCTGGTCTCACACACATTTGAAGCATTTTAACCACAGCGGAGATAGATTGACTAGACCACCCCTTCATTACCCGGGAGGCTCCAGTCCCCTTAGGAACCCCCTTAATTAAGGAACAGAGGGGTTTTGTGTGGGGAACTTGCACTGTCATGTAGATGCTACTTCTTTCATTTCTCGGAATATCGCAGGAGCTAAATCAAAATGTATGGATCACAATATATTGGTCTTTTTAAAACAGTTTGATGTGATCCTTCTACAGGAAACCTGGGCCATAGAGTACATATTGTTAGATGGATTTGCACCCTTTCCAATCCCAGCATGTAAGAATAGTAGAGGGTGTTGTCTTGGGGGCTTGACATCCTTAATTAGGGCATCTTTGGATTGTAAGATTGTGATAAGCAACACCAATCCGAATTACCTTCAATTAATAAGACTTTCTCTGAGTAAAGGTGATGATTTGTTCATTCTGAATTTCTATATCAGCCCTCATGTGTCTGAAAAGAAAGGATTGGTGTATTTCAATTTTTTTTTTGAGGAACAGGTATTCAGTCAGTTGAACCCCAACACTTTGCTATTGTTAGGAGGGGATTTTAATATCAACATGGTTAATGGGTTGCCCGAGGATCTTTATAACAAATCTGAAGATTGTGTTACGGGGGTTTCGACCCCACAGATGAAGGACACCTGTACCTGTGCTAGAGGGCTACAATACTGTTCTTGGCTTCTAAAATGGGAACTGCGCACAGAACATGGGCAGGTAATTCCAGATGTACCTGGACATCCAATTTTTATTAATCATCAGGACTCCTCAACCATTGATTATTTTTGATTCTGAGCCATTCATTAGTGAATGATTGAGGAATTTAAGGTGTTTGAGGAGTCTTGTAGTGCTCATTATCCTATTTGCCTTAGAATTGTATGGTGGCACAAAAAAACAGTGTTGAATAAAATAATCATTCTAGATGTGTCACCCTCCTGCATTTCATTAATTCTGTCCGTATTAATGATATGTTGTCCTCTTCATCTGTTTTGGCCATCTTTGTTTAAAGAATGAGCTTACTGTTGAGTTTTCTCCAACGAGAATTCTCAGCAAAAAAGCCTCAAGCTAGAAATTGGTTCAATGAAGAGTGCAGAAATGTTAAGCTTTACTGTTTGAAAATCTCCTGAGAGATCTAAAAGGGAGATAATTCAGGCAAGAGCTGCATATAGGTCAGCTCTAGAGAAATGCAAATTGGAGTTGGAAGCACATGCTTGGGAAACTATACTAGAGGCATTCTGCATTAATGACTCTAGGAAATGTTGGCCGATTTTTGCTTGGAGTCCACCATATAAGCGGGTGCTGAAAGGCACAGTGACGTGAATTGAGGTAAAGGCTTGCACAGATCATTATACACAATTATATCATGGTCCGAAGGAGACAGCAGCTATTTTAGCCCCCGAAATTCCTCTGAACTTCTCTGTGAAGGAGGTTGCCTTAGCTATTTATTGCCAAGCATACGACCGTGCACCCAGGCCAGATGCAGTCCCTGCAGACCTTTTCAAGGTTTTGGGGAAATTATGGACCCTGGTGCAAAGAGTTATTTTTTATGTTATTTTGAATTCGGGTGAGATACCTTCCTCCTGGAAATTGACCATCATTATTCATATTTTATAATGGGAGATTGTGGCAGCCTGCTTGCCTACAGACCAACATCATTACTAGATACAACCTTCAAGTTATTTGAAGAGTAATGCAGGGGCATTTGGAGGAGTGGATTTTGCCCAACTCCATACTCTCGGATATTCAGTATGGTTTTCGAGCAGGTGTGGACACTGCCGGTCAGGCCCTTAATCTTTATTTAGTGGTTGCACAGTCAGTGCTCATCAGGGGACAACCAATTTTATTGGTAATCATGGATCTGAGCACCGCGTTCATTAAGGTGAACAGAGATAGGCTTCTGACAGTGCTCAGGTCTATGGTCGACCCTGTTGGGATATTAGCTGTACCTTGGGCAATGCATAGGGCAAATAAGGTATGTGTGCACTACGAAGATCAGGGCCATTGCACACCCTTTTTTATGTAAATTTGGGGGGTTGTCAAGGCTTTGTTCTGGCCCCTGTTCTCTTTACCCTGGATACCAATGCCATAAACAAGGCATTAGTGGATACAAATACGGATAATGCCAGAATTGGCAACAGGGCCCCTCCTCTGTTGGCTTACGCCGAAGATACTGTACTAATAGTCCAAACCCTGAATGCACTTCAGAAATTGATCATTTTGCAAACAGACGTTATGTATGCCCTAGACTTAAAAATAAACACAGCCGAATCGGCTGTCATGGCCTGTGGGCCTGGGAAAAAGCTTATTAAAATGCATGGCATGCTGAGTGATGTGTCATACTGCAGTTGTATGAATTTGATTACTCGGGCATATGCTTCTCATCAGTGGTGTTGGGTAAAGCCCATTTAACCAAACTGAAAATGAGGATGAGTCAATCCTTGTATGGATTGGCTTGTTTTATGATCATGTGACAAGGTCAACCTCTCCCAAAAATATTGAAGATTTATGAGGCACAGTTCATGGCAGCTATCAATTATGGTGCATCTTTGTAGAGCTTTGAGAGAGTTTTAGAGCTGAAGGTAATTGATAATACATTTCTCAAAAGGCTCCTGGGCCTTTCCAATTTGGCATCTAGTTACGCAGTTTATGTGGAATTGGGGGTGAGATTTTTGAAGATGAGTGGCCCTTAGCCCCTCTTTTACTTTGACTGCGAATCTGGTTGAATCCCAAGGCGGCACTGACCCGGCACATTATTAAGGCAGTTTTAACCTAAAGAAGGTTGGAACAACATTCCATAGTTAAATTACATTAGATCCAACCATCACCAGATGAATGCTTCTGTACTTTTCTTGCCATGCAGTATTTTGAGTGTTGAACACAAGAACACTTATAAGAAAATCTTTGCCACCTTCATTAAAGTACAGCATGAAATGAATGATTTGCTAATTAACTCTAATTGAGTGCATGCTATTGTTAGTTGTGTGGAATCGATCCAGCAGTATCTAACCTTTGGCCACAAGAAATCAGATCATGGGTGAATAACAAAAGCTTGTTTTAACAGTCTTAAACTGAGAGTTAAGACATCAAAATGTTAAAGTTATTCTGATGATACTAGCTGCCTACTGTGTGAGTCTCCAGAAGAGGATCTGTTCCATGTTATTCTCTTCTGCCCTGCATGCTCAAACTTAAGACAGGAAATGATTCCTCTCCTCCTGTTTTGAGGCAGTATAACTTCAGAAAATGTCGTCCAGCACTAAATGGTCTCCTCAAGGCTGACTCGCCCTATGTGGCTTGGGCATTACTATCTTACCTGCCGGGGGAAAGGAAAGTTGAGGAAGCATTACATGGATATTTTATTGTGAGCTGCCATGATTTAGATATGGCCCTTTGAACTACGCTCGGACAGTTCTGCTCTATTTTGTCTTGGTGTATTATGCAATATTTTATCATTTTTTATTCCTTTGTGTTTATTCGGTATTTTATATTGTCAATTTAACATAATGATATGATTGTAAACTGTGATTGTTTAGTTGATTTCTTTATTCAAATAAACTATTTCATCATCCCTCTCATCTTGACTGTGCACTGTGAATCAGAGACCTCCACATAACATTGGGAACATAATTAAAAACAGCATACCCATTTTCTTGTAGCAGCTGAATACATACATGAAATTAAATTAATGTGGGGAAAATAATTAAAATAAGTACAATTAGTGCCCCCTGCTTGTCTGAAAAAGTGCAAAAATGCAATGAACAAAGTTCATTAGTTGAATTACTTTAAACAATATATCCCAGATATAATACAGTTACCAAAGAAGAGAATACTGTCAAAGGAAAATGTTGATGTCAAAATGCAATATGAATTGATTGGAGATAACTAAGTACAATATAGTACTGGTAAAGTGTAAGTGTGGAAAAGAAAATACACATTCTGATAAGGAACAGAAAGTACTTGATTTACTTATTCTAAATTTCAGATGGAGTATGTGCTCACAAATGTCAGCCTGGATTCGACTGCATAGTAGCTTGGGGCAGAATATTTTAAGCAGAGCTGATGTTCATCAGTTTGCTTCTTTTTGAACATGCCCTATTTAAATATGAAACCGGGGCAAAGGCAACTTTCACCTCCGAACACAGAAGCAAGAATGTGAGAGCAGGTCTGAAGTGCCTTATCCCGCTGTCTCCAGGAATGCTTATCAAATAGCTCTTCCTGATGCGCAAATGGGACAGACAAGGATGAAATGGGAAAAGTTCTCTACAGCATCATAAGTACAGCAATGGGTGGCTCCTGCCTTCCATTTGTGCGTACATACGGCCAACGGGAGAACATTTAGTCTAGCTCTGGTGAGCAGGGTTTTATGCTGCTGGGTTAACACAAAGATGAGATGGCCTGATAGACCTATCCTAGGTGTGAAGGGGAGGTATGTCCTAATTTGGGAACTGGCCATCATATCATCCTCCCTTTTTTCTGCAAAGAACTGCACAATCATGGTCATCATATTGCATTTGGGTATCTTAGCTAACAGGTTCTTGTCAGTAAAACAAGTTCTTAAATCCAACTTGTTGAGAAATAATTTAATAATATGGGCAAGCCATCCCACCTTGTACCAGCTGGAGAGTAATAGATTTTCGACCAGGAGCTTAGTTAAATTATCCCCACTAGCTGACCAGAGATTGTGCCAAAATAAGATCAGTGTAGATCTGATCATATCCGTTAAATATGGCATTCCAGTCTCTAAATGGGTTACATAAACCCAAGGGGAATGTGATACTGATAGTATTCTTCTAAAAAAGTAATTCTCTGTCATCTGGAGGTGGTCTGAATTGGCATGGCCCCATATGTAAAAACTGTACATCCCTGCTGCCACTGCATTGCCTTTGTAAATAGCCAGCTGGAGCTCTGTGGAGTGGTGCCTAATATGTTTGGCTAATCTAAAAATAACCCTGGAATTCTGTCTGATTTTTGCTGCTGATTTGGTTGTGTGATCCTCCCAGCTCAGTTTAAAATTAAACCTGAGGCCCAAGTAGTCAAAGTTCTCACATGACCCCAGTTGTACACATTTAGGCAGATTATAGACGTAGTCTTTATTTTCCCTGAAACAGACACAATGAGGCACTTCCTTTGGTTGAACCTAAGCGCCCTGTCAAGCATATAATCTGTATACCCGTCAAGCAAGAGTTGAAGTGATTTGGATGTTGTGACAAGGAGAACTGCATCATCTGTGCAACTCAAGATTGGCATTTTGCTGCTTATAAAGGGTCAAATATAGTTACTGAGGCCCTGCTTCATAAGGCCAAGCTTCTGGAAGCTCAGATTATTAAGATCAACCGTATATTCAGTATATTCTGCCTGAAACCCTTAAGTGCTGAACCATATGCACACCCTAGAGTTATTGTGGAGAGCAATAAACATTCTCAGAAGTGTCACTTAGCATTCTCCATAGGCAGTTCCTGTCCACATAGTGAAAAGCAGAGCTGAGATCTATAAAGGCCATGTGGACTTGGACCCCCAGGATTTTTACATATTTGGCCAGTATGAAATAGAAATTCAGGTTTTGGTGGATGGTCCCTGGCCTAAAGGCAAGCTTGTTGGCTGATAGCACATCATTATTCAGTGCCTATTCCTCCAATCTTTTAAGCAGGATTCCTGCAAACAGCTTTGAGGGTCCGCTTTGTCACCCTTTTTAAAAATCAGTACAACAATCCCTATGCACCAAATCAGTGGCGGTATATATGTGTTAATGAAGGCATTGAAATATTGTATCAATGGCGGAATCCATAAATCAAGATATTGTTTGGTATCCCCCTATGTCCAGTGTTTTAAGAGGTCTCTGATTAGAGATCACATATGTTACTTCAGCCACTGTGAAGGGGTCTAAAAATTCCATGGTCCAGTGCCTCCTTGTCTCTAATGTATCTTGACTATTATTACTGCTTTGATACAAGGCCTAAAAGTGATATGTCCAGACCTTCTTTGTAATGTGGCACTCTTGGAGTTCCCTTGCTCCTGTGTCTAATTCGCAAATATTCCTTGACAATATATGGCACAAATATTTACTGTTTTTGTCCTGCTGCATGACATAGCCTGTCCCACCTGTCAGTAGCAATCACTGCTCTCCTCTGCGTTAATTCATTTTTATAGTCCCGGTTCCGGTCTCTAATGCATGCAACAACTGGTGTCTGATATTTTAGGGCTAGCATTAGAGCATTCCTCTTGTCCGTACATAATTGGGAGAGCCACAATCTTGTTACCTTCTTGGATCCCTCTGTGCTGAGGCAATTTGTTCTGAAGATCTTGGCACAGTTGGCAATGATGCAGGAGAATGCCGCTAAGGTCTCTCCCAAGCTGGCATGTGGGTTTAGTCATGCCTTTATCGCCTCTTCAGAGGAGCAGTTTACCCTCATCTGCAAGGCTGCTTTCTTTGAAGATGACCACCTGATTACCCTAAATCACTTTTTCATTATGTGGGTAAAGGTAGGACAATTAGTTAGAAATGAGTCCCCCTGTCCCAAACCCATGTGAGCAAGAGAGGATTATGATCACTTTAAATTCCCTCCAATATTTCAAAGCTTCCTATATTGGCCCATCATAAGACAGGGATCAGTATGTAATTGATTGTAATGCAGTATTTCCCATTTGAAAATTACCCGCCGTTGGGGAGTCAGTCCTCCCATTTATTGCTGTTAAGCCAGTCTTGAGCAATATTTCCCACAAGTGTAAGGCATTGTTTGTGGTAACAGAATCCACCACACTCGCTTCAGGGAGGTGTAAAGCAGCTTCCTCCTCACTATCCTATAGCAAGTCTTCTCCCATGCCCAGTCTCATAATAACATTATAAAATTGTCAACCAATTAAGATAGGATAGTTGGATTTTGTGTGTGGACACTAAGGCCATTGATTCCCGCATGCTTTGCTGTTATAATAGTTCACCAGGCTTAACTCCTGTCCCCATCTAAACTTGAGATGGATGAATAGAAGCTTTGGATCAGATTTATCAGGCGGTGTTTGGATACTGCTAGAGTTGTTGACAGATAGACAGCAAGTCTGCTAGAGGGTCTACCTTTCAAGCTTAGCCTCACGGCACAGACTAAGTGAAGTATAAACCCTGATATATGTATTGAGTTAGTGGCCCAGATTTCTATAAAGTTAAGAATCTGGAAGTTATTAATAACGTTTCACCAATCACAGTTGTTAGTCCTTCCCTTTAGGCACACAATATTCCACACCACCAACTTGAATGTGCTTAGCTTGTTCCTCTTACCCAACTCTGGTGTAGATATCATAACACTGCCATCACATGGATCACTTTTATATCGATTTAAAATAGGTTTACTCTGTTTGGGCAATGGGGGCAAGGGCCTGTGGGCAGAGGGAATAATGTGAGAAGTTGTAGTGGCTGGTACTTCCTGTCAGTCCAACTCTTCCAGTGATTCCCGACAACCATATCTATTGGTATGCTGGAAATTGAGCGCTATGCTCTTGTGTGGGACGTTACCATCTTCTGGGCATAGTAGACAGTTATTTATAGTCCACAGTGGTTTGTAGAAAACGCCCAGTAGTAGGAATACTATATTTGATTGGCCCTATTGTCGTGACTGTCCATCCAAAGTAAATTTTTTACTAGATCTGGATTCTTTAAAGTCAATGTAACACAGTCCCCCCGGAAGATTTTCCAACTCATGCCTACCCAAGTTGACCTTTTGGCCATAAGAAGGTCTGATCCCCTTTGTGTACAATTTTGCATGAGGATTGGAGAAAGTGTGTTAATTTGCTTTAAAGGGAGTTTGAATCCTCTGTATTGGGAGCATGAAGCTTTGGTACATTTGTAAGCACCACCACCAGGGGTGCTGCTTGAGGTGGTAAATTGATCAGAAATTAGCTTTCCTCTTTAAGGAACCCATTTCCCTTCAAGTCCCAGATGACATATCTGCAGCGGTAATACTCTCTCCCTTCCTTCTGACATGATGGATTGCCTTGTACCTTCCGGTTTCCCTGTAGTGTCGATCAGATCAGCACTATTATGTTGGTCTAGTGGGAGGAGCTTTGTCTACTGTCAGGAAAGATTTCCCTTGGGTGAAATTTTACCTCCATTTATGGACCCCCCAAACGTTTTGCTTTTGCTTGGCTAACCTAACTTGACTTTTTCAGTGGAGCACAGCCTTCAGCTGCGCTCTTAAGGGTTTTGCTCATTGTTATGGGGAAACTGACACGTCCTTCAGACTGTCAGTACTGGGAAACTATATTTTCCTTGGTCTTTGACTATGTTGCCATTTCTTGGTAACTTTTTATCTATGTGTCAAGTACCTTACAGTACCGCACATAGGGGTCCTTTTGTTCTATGGCCCTAGATACCCTCTAAGGATTTTTTGGTGATTGCATAAGTGTGCCTGGGACGGTGGCAGCAGTTTACTTTTATAGTATTTTTGCTTCTTTTTAATGAACCATATTGTGTTATCGCATTTGGGTCAAGTCTATGGCCAGTACCGAAAATGGCCATGCCACAAAGTCTTTTGTTCTGTTCTTTGGCCATTTTGTCCCTTGCCTTCCACCAGGTCGAGCCGACCGAGGAATTCTTTATTTGGGCATGCAGTCTCTCGCAAAAACTGCAATTTTCTCGGGCTCCTGCATGTCACATGTGCTAGTGCCCTGGAAGAGGATTGGGACTGCCTGATCCCAATCCCCACTACTGGTGCCAGTATGTCTGGTATGCCTGAATGACGGGAACCACCGTGGGCCATGACTGGCCCACACCTGGCGTGAATGCAAGAGAGCAGATCTTCGATTGGTTATCCCAGATTTGAGCGCAAAGAGAAGCGGCTCTGCGCCCATTCCAGGTCGATCATGTGAAGTTCACAACAAACTACAGATGGAGCCAAGTATCCTGCAATGCTAATGCAGACCGTGGAACTGCTATAGATGTGCTGGAAGGTTTGGCACCATGATCCTGCTGTTGTCCCATCAGACGTCTGTTTTTGTATCGATCACTTAAGGCCTGTAAGGGCGCTTCGACCCTTTGGAGTAGTGGGAACAACTATTCTCTGCATCTCCAGATTACCCTACAATAGAGCGTCTTCAGAAGTGTTCCGTGGCCATCCAGTGAACTGAGCAGCTCAAACCAGGGGAATCACCTAGGAGCACTGCTGTCCCGAGCTGACACCCAAGATTTAAGGAATCGCAGCTTGTGGTCCTTTGCCCTCTTCCAGCAAAGTGTTTATTCCTAGCTCCTATGGGTCGCAATTTAAGAGAGTGTGCCACACGACAAACATTTGCGCTCTCTGTGTCACCCTGCTGTGGTGACGGTAGTTGTAGGAGCCTTGCCTACATGTGCCTCTGTGCCCTGATACATGCTGCACTGGAACTGTCCTCTTTTCTTAATTGAGAGCTGTGAAAATCCTACTATCCCACCAACAACAATTGTCCTGTCTGCAAAGTTTGGCCCGGACTGTGTCGATGGTCGGTGAGTACATGCATCAGTTACCGGTGGAACCCTGGCACAAACATTGTTCTTTATGCATGTTAATCCCTATGAAGATACTTACCTTAGCTGGACTAGACTGCACTCTAAAGCTATTCCCAAAACTCAAAAGTGGATCTACCTGCAAGGGTAGATCCTCCTCGAATATTAGGAGACTGTTCATAATCACCTCAAGCCCTTTCCTGAACTGCTACAGTTCCCTGAAGAAGACCTGCACTCAATTGTGCATTTTCAACACACACTTTTGAGCATATGGCTTCCAACTTCATAGGGCAGGACTGCTTAAGTTAGGGATCAACTCTGCAGACTGCCTAATGCTATGTTTCTGTTAACGCACCCTTCTATTGCAGGTTGAGGTTGTCTTTTCGCCTTACCACATTAGGCGAACTTAATTGTCTATATGGTAAATAGTGAAAGGCGTGTGTGGTAACTGTTTGATATTACTTTGGCATATTCTTGTTTAATTATTAAGGCTTATAATACATCTAGATGTATTTTTTAAGACACATGTCTAAGCAAATTCTGTGGAGTTTTACTGTGCGTGCTCATTGTGGGCTTTCCATCACTCTCACCACTCCTGACACTGTCTTGACCGCCTGCCAAGCTACCGTAGATTGGTCTGGTTTGTCCAGAAGGTTCCCCTTTTCCACTAAACTAGGGTGGACTTCTAAACTTCTGCCCACCAGGTCAGAGTTTACAAATCCATCTTAACATCTACCCAGTTGTGTGGCATTGTGGAAAGGGTTGTCTGTGCTGTCCCTGTATGGTGGACATTTCTGAACTTTACCAGTTTGCTTTTAGGATTAGGGCTCCTGATTTGTCAAATATACATATTTGTATTTATGTTTGAGGGTGGTACCTCTGCAATAACAGCCCACCCAGCCACCATCAACTTGTCCACTTTTGATTTAATTCTCTTCAGGGTTTCATTTATGTTCAAAATGTGACTCTCCATTAAAGTCAATATTTTGTCCTAGGTATATTCTCTGTAGGTTTATTTTAAATACAGTGTATTTGCCAAATGTAGGTGACTATCCTGACCCTTATTTGCTACTAGTTTATTGTCTGGGGTCCCTGTCATGGTCTTATCCCTTTTACACCAAGATTCTTCCCTCTCTGTATTATCAGCAGGCTCCCCCGGGGTTGCCTCCTTGAGCGGGAGTCTCCTCGAGAACCACAAGACCTGCTTCTGAGATATCTACATTTGCATACCATTTTTTGGCTTGTGTTATTTAGGCTTGGGTCGTTTGTCTTCAGTCTGCCCACATTTGTGGATTTTGATTTCTTCCCCATGCCTCCTCTTCCTTCATGTTGGTCCATTGCTTTACATTTGGCCATCATGGGATAAGCATGGGGTAATGTCTTCTGTCTGGAAGCTAGTTCCTGGTGGAGCCAATGTATGCTAGCAATGTACAAGTGTTTAAGGTTATAAATGACATCACAGAGGGGGACAAATTAATAGATACAATCAAATGAATACTAGCCAGTTTAAAGAAGGCACTGGTGATCTTTTTGGCAATTACTGACAAAATGGAAAGGAGACAATGGTCCTCATTTGTTGAAGGGGCACTTAAAGGCCCAGAGAGGGGCATGCCTGACTGGCTTGTGAGGACTGTCCCAAGTCCCTCCCCCCCATCTGTTGAAGTTACCCTCCAATGAAACCTCTCAGCAGGTTGTCTGAACAGCCACACAGAGGATTCTTTGCCAACATCAGAAACTATAAACTTTGGACTTTAGAAGGTGTAGCAGACTGCCATGGTGCTGTGGAACGGAGGGGAATGTCCGACTGGCTTGAGGGGTTTTACCCATGTCCATCTCCCCTCCCCCTTTACTGGGTCTCATCTTTCCACCCTGTACTACTTCTCCACAGAGCGTCTCTGAGTTTCTCAGAGGTTCTTGTGAGGGGGTGGTTGACAAGTTAACAGAATTCACTGTACTGGTGACTGAAACCACATACTCAGGATCGCGGGGTGCCTGGGTGCGACATATTCGGCTATGTCTTATGAAAACAGATACATTCACTCCTGTTCAGCGGCACCCGTTTGTATGCCCCCTCCACCAGTCAAATCTAACAAATCTAACTGCACTTAATGCACTGTGCCCCTTGGAAGCCATGTGATGTTAGTGTGGGGCCCAGGTGCAGGTAAAGAGGGTAGTGCAAACCCCTCCTCTCTCCACTGACCTTCCCTGTCAGCTCTGCCGTGACTGGGGGGCAGAGATAAGGGAAGACTCTGCAGTGAGGTTAGGGGGAGAGGGAGTAAGGTGCCAGCTCTCAATGCTTACCTTAGAAGTTACGAATACCTCCAGCAGCTTTCCGTAAGCTCTCCACTGCCACTCCACACAACCCCTCATGTCCCCTGCAACAGGAGAATAACTGGATGTACCTCAGACTTCCCTTCCTCCGCTTCCATGTCCACTGAGAGCAGCACGTCTTTAGTTAGCAAAATACAGTGGACGTGGGTACCAAGTCCCAGGGAACCGAGGTGTCATGTTAATCCGCCAATCTAGTCCGGTCCATCAAGGTCCAGATAAGGGAACAGCAATGAACAGCAATAAACAGCCTGCCTGCAAGCCGCTCTGCTCCGTGGTCAGGGAGGCAAAGAAATTAAGCAGCTACAGCTGCTGCTGCCGGTTAGCCACCCCTCCTTCCTTCCAGCAAGAAACAGCCTGCCTGCCAGCCGATCTGCTCCATGGTCAGGGAGGCAAAAGAAATTAGCCAGCTACAGCTGCTGCAGCTGGCTGGCCGCCCTTCCTTCCGTCCAGCAAGGGACAACCTGCCGGCCAGCTGCTACTCTCCACCATGGTTCAAAGCAGGGCAAGGAGAGGGGAAGGACCAGAGACCAAATCCTGTGGATGCTGTGAGTAGTGACAGTCCTCTCCAAAGATATTCTGAAAAAAGTCTAAATCAGAAATCATTTCAGATGATTATCACCTAGTAGAATCTTCGTGATATTACTACAATCAGTTACATAGTAACTGAGCAGGGCTGTGTAGTGACATTTCTAAGCCTCTGCTAGAAGGGGTTAATAAAGAAACGTGTCTGACATTGCTAGATCTAACATTAAAAATGTCTGATTAGCTATTTCCAGGGATCAACTCAACTATGCTTCAAATAGAACAAAACATATTTACTGCATGGGTGAGCTTTGCGTGGCAAAGAGCTTGTGCTAGAAATGCATGCATCTTGTCATGTTAACATAAACATTAGTACATATCTAGAAAACGACAAATACTTAAAAATGGAAATACGTACTTCTAATTCCTGATAATATGTAGAGGTGCTACAGCCAAAAATGCCACTATTATAAATGTATCTGTTCCAACGAGCTTGCCTCGTTCTATGAACAGAGCAATGCATGATGTACGTTGTGATGGACACTTCTAGCTCAATGTCTTCCATCCAAACTAGTTGACCGATGCACTTTCTCTTCAGTAATAAGTCTGCATTGTGCACATGTGTTTGTTCGATCTCATTATGCCTGTCTGCATTTTTTCAATGCATTCTGAAATGGCACAAAGTTCACTCTTTAAAAACACCTACCAGCAACAAGAAAACAAGCACACATCTATATAACCAGAAATGGATTGGGAGTGTTGTATGATTCAAAGGCTAATACTAACTCATTATTTTATATGATCAATATGAAGATCACGATCACATCGTTAATAATAGGATCTTTCTCTATTGACACCATGGTACCGATTCACAAATATAACAGCAGCCTGTGCACGCAAAGTTTGGTAGGCACAATTCTCACCTGTGTCCAACTGAGACCACAAGCAATTTACACATGCTTGGTGATTTACAAAGACTCATGCATCAGTCATTGAATTAAAAATGCCCACATCACGACCAGAAAAATACATCGGCAAGTCCCTGCAAGTTGCTTATCATGTTCAGTTGAAAAGTGAAAAAAACAATATTCAACATGTTCTGAAAACTGTGTCAAGAAGTAGTGATTTGGTTGTAAAAATGTTAAATAATTGACATCTGTTCCTGTGAATTCTCCCATGGCCCATAACTGACGTAGGCCAGGGTTGAACAGGGACACGATGCTTTAGTAGCATATGTGTTGCTTTCTTTTTGTGGCTGATGATGCCTCACTTGTGTGTGTAGTATCCACACATTAGATGTGCTCAACCGTAGTCTCTTGACCAGACACACGCATTTTGCATATTCAAAGTGGGTATTAAAGGAGGGCACACCCTTTCCCTGTAGACCACTTAGTTGCCTATCTACACATTGAACATACACAACACAATTTGCAACACACACACACACACACACACATGTCATCCTGTTACCTTTGTTGATTATATTAAAATGAAGTTGTATTTGGCATTGCCTGTTCAACCTTTTTGTTGATTCAGAAATACATTTACGGCACACTTCGTTACTTCAAGACACATTTGTATACATACTACTGTACAATGTTCACGGGGTATACGTGCATTTCAGTATCTTTAAGCTTCATGAAATATAACTTCTCACATTATATTGCATATTCCTTAACCTTCTCTCCCTTCTGGCACTGCATAGCAATCACTATCATACGCTTATTGTAATTGTACATCAATATCGTAGTCCTTTTGAAACAAAGGGGTCGTAAAAAGACAATTGTCAACTGTGGTATTCATCTCCGTTATTAATTTGCACAGATCAGTGAATGATTAAACGACATAAAGTATACACAATGGCATTAAATATTTAATGACATTAAATATGGGCCACATAGACATTAATGAATTGTTAATATACATGAGTGTCATCATTGAAGGGCATTTACACTCTTTAAAGGGTCAAATCTGCTCTAAAATCAGCACCTTTTGAAGAGTGCCCTAACAGAACATGTTCATTTTGTCACTGTTATAGCAAAGTGGTGAGACTTGATACATGTAAAAGGATGAATGCTTGCTATGAACCACTGCCTAATGGTATTTCTACCAAATTACACCCTCATTCAAGAGGGGGCAGAACTGGTAATAGAGGGAAAAAAGGGGTTTGCATATTCTAGCAAAACGCTTATTTACACTATTCTAGCAAAAGTTTATTACCACATGCAATGTCACAGTGACGATCAACACTGGGCAAACACATTCACATACACTCAGAAACAAATGAGTGTCCTCTCATTTGGAATGACCAAACATTTAGTTTGAACTTTCTTCACGGTTTCTACAGAATATTTCGGTTGAGAGCACCTCAAAAGTTAAATAAAGCATGCGCAGTTGTATTCCATTATCAGTCTTGCAGGCAGAGGCAGTGTTATGGGGATGTGTCTTGCTCACATTTCAAGGGACATTGAAATGGGATTTAGTTAAGTTTGAGAGAGGCAGAGCCTTAAAAACGGATTTATTTGAGGGAGAGGATGAACAATGGTTATTTTTTGAAAATTCTAGGAGACAGATCAGAGGTTTCCAATCAGAGACCTTTCGCTGACTATGTCACTTTTTCAACTACTACTAGGGAGAGGCGAGTGCCTTTGAGTGGAAGCAGTTAGCCATGAAGAGCGAGGGGGCACCAACCCACCAAAACCCTTGGCCATCATGCAGGAGCAATACCGACCAAGGAGCGCTCCCTTGCACTCCCTCACGCTCCCTCAGCTACCTGTTTGAGCTGAAGGAATGCTCCTGGACTGGCTTGTACTGTCAAAGAGAATCGTGTTTCCCCATTGACAGTTTGGACCACAGCCGCATGTCTAATAGGCCATGCAAGACCAGGGGTGTTTTGCTTTCCTTGCCTTGTCTGGCCCATTGGGGATGCAGGATGGGGTACTGCATTTTTGATATGTGAGGGGTGCTCCTGTACCTCCCTACTTATACACACGGATTGGAGCAGTTCAGCAGATGTATTTCAGCTCCTGTGCACAGAAGTGTTTTATTTTGTTGCTTCCTGTTCATGCTGCACGGGAGCTGGGGGGGGCTTTCTGGCAGTGGTGTTGGAGCTGCATGAGGATTGGGGATGCATGCATGTGATCTTTTATTTTGTATACATTATATTTGTGTAAATCACTGAGCATCTGGGGAAATAACATCAGTAATTAGCCAGGCCTTTAGGAGAAAGTATTCCACAAAAAACATTTGCCAGGGAGAGCACTGTGGTTCAAGGCAAAATGTAATCTCGCCAAAAACGGCTTCTTTTTGCACTGAGAAGGCACATCCAAGACCAGTAGGACATAGTCAAAGCGAGGGAATTTTATAAGAAGGCCTTGAAAACTAGAAAATTGGAACCAGTGGAGCAAGTGGGCTGAACCTAGAGAGGGCAGCAATCCTAGGTGATCTAAAAACATATTGGTGCACAATCGCCGCTGGATTAATCACTAATGGCAAACCTTTGAGAGATCATGAAGACCGGTTGGATGAGGTCAAATGGATCCAACATTTCTCATCATTATATAATGAATTTAGTGATGAGATGGAGACAAGTGCCTTAGATTATGATCTGTGGAAGGGTAATGGACCCAGTTTAGTGATCTCAATGGCTAAAGCTCTTGCGGGGATGTCCAACAGCAAATAAACCAGACCAGATTAAATCCCGATTGAGCTCTTTAAGCGCAAAATTGTAGTGTTGGTGCCAACAGCCACCTCGATATTTAGTATGATATTACATCAGAGGACTCTACTGGCCTCTTGGAAGGAGGCAATTATAGTACCAATCTTTAAGAGAGGTGGTAGATCCGATCATGGACTTACCACCCATTCTCATTCATTGACACCTCAGAAAAGTGGTTTGGTCGGGTACTATATGAAAAGATAATGGATTGGGTAATGGATGATCAAATCCTCTCAGAGTACCAGTACGGCTTTCAGGAGGGCATAGGCACAGCAGATAGAATGTTGAATTTGAGCCTTGCCCTAGATAAATATGTAAGTGTCTACAAAAGAATCATATACCTGGGGTTCATGAATCTCTCAACGGCATTTGACCATATCAATCACAGAAAGCTTTGGGAAGTCATGCACACACTAGGCAACCCAGGGGAGATCTGACAAATGTTAATTAAAATGCACACAAATCTAATGGCAAGACTGATGATGGGAAAGCAAGGCAAAACAACACAAGATTTTCAGATTATCCCATGAGTAAGGCAGGGGTGCGTTAGAGAGCTGCTGCTTTTTAATCTCTACATAAATTCACTACCAAATCTGATTTGACGACTGATGTTCCCAGAATGGCTGGCCAAAAGACATGTGTATTCATGCATGCTGACAATGCAATCTTGATGGCAAGAACAAAGAAAGCCCTTCAGATATTGGTCAATGGATTCAATTACTAAATGGGACAAAAAGATCTACAAATTAACATAGGGAAGTGAAAGATAATGTGTATTGGTAGTAAACCACTAGAGGACCTAATAACTAGTAATGATGAAAAACTGCATTGGGTAGCCACATTTTGCTACCTGTGTGTAACAATTTCCCATGACCTGAGGTGGTCCACGCATATAGAACAGCAATCTGCGAAGGCCTTGCAAATCAGCGGCTCAATTCTGAGATATGGTAGGAATTTAGGCCGTTTACCATTGCACAACACTGATAGGATTTACAATGTCAAATCTGTACTATTGTTGGCCTAAGTTGCAGCTGTTTGAGAGTATTATCCTACAAAGGCATCCCAAGTAAGTGAAAATAAATTCCTAAGGAAAATCATGGGTGGTGCCGAGGGCTATCGAGTTGTTCCCCTTAGTTAAACCATATTAAATCTTCCATGTGTACCCTTGGTTTTGAATACCTCTATTGTGAAGATCTACTTGTTAGCAACTTGAGATAATGTAGTAGGTGAGTGGCTTCTTTTCCTGTAAACTAGCTTTAAGGAGGAACAAAGAATGTCAAAAGAAAAGTGTCCAGTTCTACCATACACAAATCCCTGTTACTCCCAACAAAATAGGCTGTGCACAGTGATTCATAAATCCAAGGAAAAGGGCAATTATTCTTTGCTTCAGAACACGCCTACAGTTCATAAATGATACTGTCCCCCTTTCTCATGGTAACAGTGGTACCAACGGTAAATGTCCTTGCTCCTGGAATAATGCAGATGATTTTAAACATTTGTATGCTTTTTTGTATTGTTTTTATGTTGTTGAGGAGGAAATGGCTTCTTCCTTTATTTAGGGCATGTGGCATGAGACATGTTTCATTACACTTTATGTTTCTTTTATCAGTCCCAGATTTGCTCATTACCCGCTGTGTTTATTCATATATCAAAAGTGCCCTTCAATTGTGCAGCCAGTTATTTTAAGTTAAAAAAAAGTTTGCTTAGTCATCTAAATTTACAATTGATTATATGTATTTATTTAATGTATGCATTCTTGAAGAGTGATTCTGTTTTACGTTGTATACTGTTTGATGCAAATGAACAATTTCTGAATAAAATTAAAAAAACGAGTGCACGTGTGATGTATGGGTGTAAATAAATGAGTGAACACTGTGTGAATGTAATGAGGACATTAATGTGTTATGTGAATGTGTGTGTGGGGTCGGTGTATGGCAACAATGTCTTTTTGACTGGGCATCTACCATGGATTTCCAGTAAAAAATAATCATCCTTTCTTTTATTGAGCAATGGTTGATAACAATAATTGTGTGTTATTACGTGGATAGACTTGCATTTTGGGTCAACCAGTCTAGCCATTTCTTACTGTGGCATGATATTTTTTTTAAAGATGGATAATAAAGGAAACATGTAAGTTTTATTGCTTGGCTAGAATGACATGTTGGGCTAGTCAGTATAACCCTTTCTTACTGTGATGTAACATCTCTTACTGGCCATTTTTGATAAACAATGTATACTTGGCTTTTGGGGCAGTCTGTCTATCCCTTTTTACTTTGGTATGACATTTTTACTGGGCATCTACAATACACCACGCATGGTATGTGTTATTACTTGGCTAGACTGGCATTTGGGCACAGCCAGCCTAGCTGTTCCTTACTGTGGTATGGTATTTTATTCTGGGCATCTATGATAAAGTAAGAATGTTAAGTGTTATTACATGGCTAGGCTGTCATTTTGGTGCAGCCAGTCTACCTATTTTCTACTGTGCCATTGCATTTTATTTTGGGCATCTATGATAAAGGAATTATGATATGTGGTATTATGTGGCTGGATGGGCATTTTGACTAAGCCTGTCTATCTACTTTTTACCGTGGCATGGCACTTTTTACTGGGTATGAAGGATAAAGCAAACAAGACAAGTCCTATTGCGTGTCTACACTGGACTACATTGTAAAGCTAGTTTGGCCATTTCTTCTTATTGTGTTGTGCCATGTTTAAAGACAAATCCAAAAGAAGTTTGTTCTTATGTGGGGATACTGCATAGATCGGCAGAGACAGTGTGGACATGTTTTCTCATAGTATGGTTATTGGCATTATGTGCAAAGCAAACATGAGTAGGTTCATATAAAGTCATTCTGTTTTTTATTGGTGCACCAAGAGTGGAAATGAATGGTCACAGACAGTGTGAAAATGTTTTTATACCAGCATTTTTTGTGGGTGTAATGACAATGCAGTGGAAAATGCTCCTGTGCACTGCTGGTGACATGCAGCTATTGCATTTTTGGATTGGAGTTACCCTGCAAATCCCATTGCAAACTGCCTTGCTGTTTACCCAGTTTTTCACAGAAACTGTGCTGTACGATTCACCATTTCTACCCAATATTAACAAAACAAATTCTCTAGGGGGAACCCCCCATTCGTCCTTGGTTGGTTCAGGCGCCCTCGCTACACTCAAATTAAAAAAATGTCCAGTCGCTACTGCCTTTGATCAACTTGCATAGATAGACATGTGTTCTTTCTTGTCAGTAAATTGATTACTAGGAGGAGAAAATAGAAGGGATAAAAAAGCATTAACTGTAACTGAGTGCCACATAATGTTCTGACTCTTTGTTACCAGGAAAGAGAAAACACCGGAAGAAGGAGAATTCATTCAGCGTCTGTAAATGAATGAGCAGGAGAGTGCTATCTTCTTGCGGCTTGTAAAGATGGGAATTTCACAGGGGCTGCATTTGTGTTTGTTGTTTGAGTGGAGGGATTAAGTGGAAACGGAAAGGGTTTAAATATATACAAATGATGCCACATACCATTTCACAAGGGACGTTTGCTACTTTGTTCGATGGATCAAGAATGGGTAAGGGACATGTTTGCAAAAATCACAAAGGGAAACTTAAAGGGTTTTACACAGGATATGCTTGTTTTGGTGTAAGTGGTTAAGTTAAGGAGCAATCATTACATTTCTTAAAATAATGACAATGAGCGACATAAAGAGTTTCTGAAAAGGGGTGTAACAGTTTAAGGGTTGTCAAAAAACTCACAACAATTATAAATGTCACAATCAGGTACTCAAAAGTCTGAAGGACACAAACATGGTCTAAAATTGCTGAAACACAAAGGACCTGCTTCATGGAATTTTTAGTGTGGTGCAAAGTGACTTTGCACTGCCAACAAACACCCTTAATCACAGAGCGTTGCAAAGTGTATTTTGCAGTGCAAAGTGACTTTTCCAACAAACACCCTGAATCACAGAGCGCTGCAGAGTGTATTTTTGCAGTGCAAAGTGACTTTGCACTGACTTTGCACTTGTGCAAAGTCACTTAGCACTGCAAAAATACAATCTGCATCACTCTGTGGAAGTCACTTTGCACTATGCTAAACATTCCATGAATCAGACCCAGAGTCTTCCAATCTTTCAGAGAATGGACAAGACCCCTCCCCTCCTCTGACTGTCAAGCAGATGCCACGAAGAAACAGACATTTAGCTGGACATTTTGTATGACCACCAAACCACCCTTGGAGATTCTAGATCTTTCATTACCACTCGGAATCCCTCCTAGAGTTCAATGCTATGATTTGCTTGGCAAATTTGAGTCAACCTGTTAAATTTGAAAGGAAATTAAGTGCATTGTTGTGCCACAAGCAAATCCTGCAAGAGATTGTTAGTCTGCTGAATTCTGAATAATGGTTTGAGTCAGATGTGTGTACATTGTTAGTTATCACATACCTCTAATAGCTTCAATGTCACAGGGGCACAGTAAGTCCTTCTGAACATGGAAGTGCTATTCGTATTTAAAATATATGGTGTAGCCCATAGTGAACCCCTGCGCCCTTATGGAAATACCACCAAAATATTGCACCAACAAAAACGAAGCAGACATCAACTGTCTCGTCAGCACAAAATAGTAAAATAGCTGTACATCCACCCGTGATGCACAACTGTGGTGGAATCAAGATGTCATTTCATTGCTCTCAGGCAACCCCCGATATTAATTTCTGAAAAACTGATAGAGAAGTAGGTGGAAGAACACAAAGCCAATATACAGACCTAGGAGAAGATTCTGCTACCTAGGGTGTTCGATGCCAGGTTGTAACCCACTTACTTGTCAGAGCACCAACTCCTGAACACCTACATTCTTAAGATTAAGGCTAGCTAAATCATCATGACCAAGAAACAGGAACGCCTTATGCCTGCAGATATTATTAATACAGGAATCCCAAAGAAGCACACATTCACGATAGTGCACCACTTTGACGCCATCCGCTTGTTCAGGATTGTGCATTAAATAAAACAGTCAGATCTCATTGATATAATAAAGTAGTTTCTTTGAGCTATGCTACTCTGGACGAGAGGCAACTATGGCTCCTAAATAGTCCATACCAAGAATTCTGAATGTGTAAGTGAGCTAGAATGTGCCCACGTGATCTTCATCTCAGCAATTGCCAGGGAGGAGTCCTGTCACAACAGACAGACATGGGCAAATGTAAACATGTGTAGTGTGGTGCAGACCTTTACAAATCTCTTCCCAATTTCCTGGATCCACCTACAATTTGGTTGTCCACAGGAAGTCATCCACATTTAGAAATATATCCATTGCAATACAAATCATGGAATCCATGTTCGTTGTTAGCTACATAATGATATGTTTGTATATTTCTTTGTAGAATATGTCATGCAGAAAGACCGGACGTGCTACATGAATAGCCATGAGACAATAATACAATGCATATTTTATAATGTAACTATACTAACATTTTGCTTACATTGACATTGCTTAATTTATTGGGGGCATAATCATCTTAATTTCAGGTTCCACCGTTTTGGACACATTAGTATGTTGCATCAATGAAGGTAAGAATATGCCCAGCAAGAACCCAGAGCAGACATTGTCCATACTTTAAACAAATATAATTTAAAGATTTGTGTACTAAGTATTGACAACATCAATTTATAATTGCATTGCGTCTACTGCTAACCTGGATCAATAAAATAAAGTAGTTTGTTTTACTATAAATTGGAGTCTACACATACTGTTACTATAGAAATCCCCCACAAGCACACATTCGTGATAGCGCTCTATGTTTACACTCTTGGCTTGCTCGGGATGGTTCACTGAACAAAAGAGACAAGCTTTACAGCTATGACAACGCAGGTTCTTCGAGTAATGCAACTCTCAATGGGAGAAAACTCTGGCTCTCAAATATACTATCACGCTATTTCTGTCCTTTTCTTGTGAGATGGACTGTCCCCGTGTGACCTTCACCCCATTAAAAGCCAGATACGTGGTCTGCCACAACAGACATATATAGAAAACTGTAAACAGCTGTTATGTGATGCAGACCACTGCCCATCTCTTCCCAATTTACTGGGTCCACCCACAATTCTACTGTCCCCTGCAATTTATGCACATTTCCAAATATGGAAATAAAAATATATATATATCATAGATTCCATATTCATTGCCAGATACATACCGATACACATACATATTTCTAAGCAGGATATATGGCGTGCAGAAAGACTGTATATGCTACTACTTTAATCAACACAAGACAAGAATAAGATGTTTAATAATATGATATGATATGATATGATATGGCATTTATAACGCACCTATACACAAGTGTTACAAATGTGTACATTTTGTAATATACCTTTTAACTGTACTAATGATTCCCTTACAATGACAATGCTTACTTTCTAAGGGCCATGTGCATTCTTGATTCAGGTATTCCCATTGCAGACATTCAAGTAACATTAGCATGTTCAAACAAGCCAGGTAACATTATGCCCTGCAGGTTGCAGAGAAGGCTCTGTCCACATTTGAGACAAATAGACTTGTCCGATCTATTTACGCATTGACTTCGGCATTTTATCATGGCATGGTATCTGCTGCTGCTGACTTCGATCAATAAAACAAAGTACATGGTTTCACTATGAACTGAAGCCTCAAATACTATTAATACAGACATTCGACCCAGGCAGACATTCGTGACAGTGCTACATGTTTTCACCATTGGCTTGTTCCAGATGATGTATTGAACCAAAATGAAACTTGACTGACATGACAAAGCATCTCCTTGGAGAAATGCTACGCTGTGTGTTGGACATGCATGGCTCCCAAACAAACCATTACATTCATTCTACATTTTGTTACCGAGCTGTATTGCACCTAAGTGTTGTGGGATGCAGATCTGTGCAAATCTCACCCCAATTTCCTGGATCCACCCACCTACAATTGACTCCACACAATCATACACATTTCCAATTGTGGCAATTGAAATACATATCACCCCTTCGATATTGATTGCTAGCGACATACTGATATGTGACTATACTTATTAGCAGAAAATGGGATCAAAAAAGACTTGAAGAGCTAAATGAATAGCCACAAGACAAGGTCATGATGCGTATAGTGTCTATTTTCTAATGGGATGTATAACTGTATTAACTTTCTTGACACTGGCATTGTTTACTTTCTCGAGGGCTTGACCAGTCTACATTTCAGGCACCACCATTGTGGACATTTAAGTCGCCTTAGCCTGGACAAACAAGCAAGGTAAAGGTATGCCTTGCGAGACCCCAGAGTAGACCCAGTCCACACTTGAAACACACATCATTTAAACAGCGATTTACTAGGTATTGATATCAGTACTTTATAATTGCCTTTTATCTGATAATTAGATAAAAACAAAAAACTGAGTGCATTGGTTCACTATGAGCTGCCATCCTTGTGTCTGTACGCCTAGGCTTGTGTGCTTTCAAATGAAATCTAAATTGTACGTTACCATGGTTTCAGTTTTAATCATATGAACACTCTCTGTATGAAAGTATTAGCATTATGTTTATTCTCCTTATGACCTGCTTGCGACTGAACTCCCACAAACAGCGTCTGTGGTGCCAACAATGCTTTTCCCGCCAAGTGGGAGCCATGCGTGGCTGCAAGGCAGAGGACGTTCTTGCCCTCAAGCTTGCGCAATGGACCAACCATAACCACTTCATACCATTGTTTGTGGGAAGCAGCTCTTTCTAAGAGTTGCTCTTACATTGGCAACATTGCTTGCATAAAGCCTGACACTACTAGGACTCCTGAAATGTATTATTGGCGTTGTTTTGAGACAGCACGACTACGCTGCTTGCCTTGAAAAAGACCAGATGGGCAAATCTCGTGGCCATGTAGTTGGCAGTTTTCTTTCCCTTCATTGCAGTTTTCTTGATGGTGATTGTGGTAGCTTTGATTGTGATCTATACATGAGAAGAACTCACAACAGGATTTGATGTTCAGTTACCAACACCTTCACGGAAGACGTTTAAAGTGTATGTGTAAACAGAAGTTATTTATGTCAGTTCATGATGTTAACAAACTTGCTGAACTTTAATCAATACTAAACAGTTTAGAGCATGGAGCGCCTGCACTAGGGGGCGATTCTTTTCACATGTTCACTTAGGTATTTGTAGCTTTTGAATTTACGCTACTCACCCTGCAGTTAGCTGCTCCATAACAACGTATTTTCCTTAAACAGGCGCAGCCCATAGTCTGACAACCACTGCTAGTTTGAAATCAATACAATTAAATATATTGGTTCACTATGAACTGACATCCCTCTGGCTGTACACCTAGGCGTTTGTGCTTTCAAATACAATATTTACACTTTCTTAATTGTATGTTAAAGGGGTTTCAGTTTTTAATTACATCAACATTCTGTATATAAAAGTATTATGATTATGTTTATTCTATGTATGACCTGCTTGCGGCCGAACTCCTGCAAACAGCTCATGGTGTGCTATTAACAATGTCATGAAAAGTGCATCTCTCATACACCACCGTCTGCCTACGTTATCTCGGGATTATTGTTTGGCAGATAGAAACAGTTCAGTGATGTTTTGTCATGTTGATTTATGCCACAAACCACTTCCATGTTTATGCTCTCCAGGCGCTGCAGGTAGTGAGGCTGCAAATATCAAAACAAACAAGTCAACACAGCTGAAAACATAAAGCAACACAATACCAGAAAAAAGACTCTGCAAAAAGTAATATGTTTCAATGAGAAGGAACAAAAGGTTTAGACAAAATCATTATCAAACAACCTACACACTTTAGGAGTTTCTGTAAATCACAAACCTGAGTAAACATCTTAAACTATATCTTTGCAGGGGCACAATTTGTATTTGTATTGTATTTATTGATTTATGAAGCACCTTACACCAAAGCGCTGTACAATGGAACAACATAATACATAAAACATAAACAATATAATGGTTGAAGCAATTACAATATGAATCAATCAATCAACACAACAGTGAGAAGAGCAATTAACTGCAGGGCATAGGGAGGAAAGGAGAGTGGGACTGGATAGGGGGGGAGTGGAGGAGAAGAGTAGGAGGAGGGAAGAGGAAGGGTGAGAGAGGGGAGGCAGGAGAGGGGGGAGATAGTCAGGGGGAAAGAGTAAGGAGGGGGAGAAAAGGGGGAAGGGGTTTCAAGGAGGAGAATGGAGGAGGAGAGATTTAAGGGAAGTGCGGAATGAAGTGAAGGTGGGGGTAGAACGGATAGCAAGAGGAAGGGAGTTCCAGTGTAGAGGTGCTAGGAGTTGGAAGGAGCGGAAACGGGAGGAGGCACAAGGGGGCGGAGGTACAGTGAGAAGGAAATGGTCAGCAGACCGAAGAGAACGGGAGGGGGAGTAGAAGGAGAGAAGGGAGGAGAGATAAGGGGGAGCGAGACCATGGAGAGATTTGAAGACAAGGCAGAGAAATTGAAATTTAAGTTGGCAGTGAAAAGGAAGCCAGCCAAGGTAAGAGAGAGAGGTAGAGATGGAGTCACGGGAGGTAAGGAGACAGAGGGTGCAAACAGTGGGGAGAGGATCTGAGAATGATGTGGACTGTGATGGTGAGCAGAAGAAGGTGGGCCTCCTGGACAAAGCCACTATCAAACGTTCTTGTAATGTTGGCTCTGAGCTATTCTGAGCAGGAGCTGGGCAGAAATGAAATGGGAGATGGTTCAGTTTCAAACGGCAGTGCTGGAGTGCTTGGACAATGAGATATCTGGGCAGCACTTGGTGCCACAAGGAATATCAACAAGGAAGGTTGTGCCTCATATCAGGTAATTTATTGCTTCAGGTCAGTTATTTTTAAATACAGAAAGACTTTGAGCAGCTGCTTATGAAAATTATGCCTGCAAAACACCTAACATTTCAGGTGTGTTTAAATTAAGTGCCTCCGGTCTATTTAGCAAAAGCAGTTCTTTCTTAATTATGCACTGAAAGCATTATTGTATGTGTCAAAGGTTTGAATGCAGCAGTCAACACATGCGCTTGAAATATAAGAACTCATCTTCATAATAACACTTGGATTTGGCCATTGCCTTTGCATTCACCTGGATGCACCATGATGCGCTCTTTAATAAGGTGTAGCACGGTGCTTGGAAGACAAGCACTATTATCAGCATGGCACATTTGTGTAACTGGTTTTGCCATTGCACCAGTAGTGGTTAGTACCAATTATGCGGCAGACCAATGTGAGCAGCCCACTTGACTGTTTCCCGCCTTGTTGCAAAAACCCATAAAACATTCCCGATTTCAGGTGCTGTCTCTCTCACCTACATATTACCTGCTTTCATGGATAAAACTAAATGTGCATCATTAAGGCAAACTCAGGAAGTGATGGTTAATAATGGCATGTGTGCTGTGCATACTGAATCGAGAGAGTTCGGCTATGTCCGAAATTGAGGTTCAATCATTGTATTCCTAAATTGTAATTTTGTCTTTATCTAAGTCTTGGTAGCCGTTGCAGAATAGAATATTGCCCTTTTTGGTTTAAACAAAAAACACAATGGTTTTCCTCGTGCAGGATATGAAGGAGCACGTAATGCCTAAGGGAGTTTCAGTTTAACAACACCAACCCCATTTTATCAAGCGATAAGGCAGTATTGCATGCACAGTGGGTAGGGCCCTAATGAGTGTAGGATTGTTTGCACACAAATTTGCAAGCCCCATGCTGATAACAAACACAGAGAACAAAATGGTTTTCTGAGATGGATCCAACTCAGGAGAGGCTACAATCAGGTTTTAGCTCACTATACCTTTTACAGAGGCGAAATAGCCATTTGCATATCGGTCTGGTCCCCCAACAAGGGTAGTCTACCCCCGAAATGCCAGGCAATTCTCCTCTGAAAAAGAGTCCTATCAGCACCCTCAGACACATGTCTCTGCATTGTTTGGCATCAACGTTGAGGTGACGCTGAACTTCTCTCCGCACAGTCGTTTATCGTTGTTTATTTTTTATAACGCCTTACACCAAGAATTGCTACACTTCTTAACATGGTAGGATTTACAACAGGATAACCAGAAGTAAACCAACTAAAACAGAAACAAACAGAAGAGTCGATAAGAACAGCGAACATGAAAGTGAAGCAATCAAACTGAGGAGCTGCAAGAAAAAAGCCAAACCAACCCTGACAAATTACAACTGAAGGGGAGGTCTCAAATTCGAAAAGGTCCAGAGCACATCCAGATACAATCAAGCTGGGAGACATTGCAAAATTCAGAATAAGGCAGGAAAGATTAACTGATATCCTGCAACTACTCCCCTGGGCTAGCCTAATATGGGGTCAAGTTTACCAGACAGGTTGCCAAAGCAGCGTCCAGACTCCAAGACGTTGCAGCCATGCCACCTCATCCAGTAAGTGCTGATGCCCCAGACACTGAGACCACCATCAAACATCCCTGGAGCACTCCAGAGACCTTACCACACAATACTGTTGCAACACTCATAGTGCCATGACTGGGAGTGACCGCTCCAGCAGTGCGTGCCACCAAGATAGCCCGCCATGGCACGCACCATCACAAAGTACATCCTCCATCACAAATCATATTGCAGTTCCCAGTGCCGCACGCAGAAAGCTCCTAGTCAACGTCCCCCATGACCCACGTCCTCCCAAGGCCTGCATCTGAGACCAGGAGCCTGAAGCCTAGAGACCAACTGGAGCTGGGGAGTCAGGCATCTCCACATGACCCAACAGTGTGCTTCATCGTTCTGTTGTTTCCTCCATTTTCCAGCAAAGCACCATTTCAGTCACTATTCACAGTAAAAGTGAGCACACATATATACTGAAAAACACTTAAAAGATAGAAGTAACAATGAATTTGGCATCGTGGGTGTGGCCTGTCGAAATGCTTCTATGGGCAACAGACTTCCGAAGAACTATACCGACCGCACATGCTGATAGGAATTCATTGAATCTTCCTCACTGCCAAGTAACAGAATTAGACTAGATCACACAATCAATTCTGAGGTAAGAAAATATCTGGCATCAGCTGTATACCGACATGCAAGTAAAAAGGGGAGGAGTGGAGAGACTCTCTCAAGATGGGGAAAGGAATTTCAACTGAAGGACGTACATGATTAGTACCAGTGTAGGTTTGACTATAATGAAATAGATAAAATGACCGAGATATAGTTGCGCATAAGGGCAGAGTTTTTCAGGGGTGGTTGGGTACACAGGATTTGCCGGTGGAGAGGCAGTAAACCTATTAAATTAGACTAAGTCAATGCTAGTCACCTACATCTCCGTAGATTTACAAGAACGCCAACGCAGATCCCACATGCATATGTTAGGCAGCAGGAAACACCAAGGGAGCGTTTGTGTTGAGAAGTGATGTTGGTTAATGTCCACAAGCTCTGAATGTGCATTGGCCGCCTGAATTATTTGGCACATGTCCTGAGGCAGCCAATAGGGGAGAGAGGGTCAAGAAGAGGTTGCTTTCACGAGGGTAGGTTATAGGAAGATCAGAATGGGGAGAAGGAAAAGGTTTTAGATGCATAACAGGTTTTGTATGGTAACACAATATCTTATTCACTTACAAAATGTTAAACATTTATTCAGTCCATTTATTTAATGCACCATGCCTTGAATTCATTCGAAAAGGGCACACAGTACTGCATCCCCCTTGCCTGCAGTACTAAAGAAATCGTCCGCCTACCTTACACTTATCACAGACCCCAAGACTCATGAAGAGATTCTCAGGGGCAATTGCTGTAATGCTGAAAACGAGCGGATGTTTGGTCAGTGCACCAGGGGTGCCTTTCTGGACAGTTTTGCTTTAAGGAAGTCCACAGTGTGAGTCTGCATCACTGCTACTCTCCCGATCAAGTTGTTTATGGGGGAAGGGAGATCCCTGCCTTGCTCTTAGGGTAAGGAGCCTACCAGCTGGGTATTCAGGGTAATTAAGTGTGTTCTCCCATTTGCTGTCGTCTCCCAAGGGCTCCAACAGTCCAGACAGTCAGGCATGTGCACATTGTGGTGGTGGGGGGATCATGCTACTGCAGTGAAAACACCATGGGCCTGATTCATGGAATGTTTTCCTATGGAATTGTGCCATTATAAAACATGTCCATGAATCAGGCCCCGTGTGTAGTGTGTAGGTATAATAAACATCCACAGCACAGAGAACTCCATGTGCATTTATAAGGTTGAGGGAAAAGCCAAAGACATTGGAAGGATAGAATATTTAGGATACTCTAGTGAGCGCAGAGACCCCCACATCGATGTAGTAAGCAGAGGAAAGGCCAAAGCAATAGGAGCATGACAAGCATTATTAGGTGTAGGAGAAGTCGAAAGCACTTAGACACCCTTGTGCATTTAGTAGGCAGCAGAGAAAGTCAAATCTGTGTTAGATAAACACCAAAGCAGTGAGTACCTAATTTGCATTTAGTAGACAGAAGAGAGAGACAAAACACTAAAACTCCCATGTGTAATGTGAGTTGGAGAAGAAGGACAAAGCAGTACTTTGCACACTTTCATTTTGTATGTGAAGGTGGTCAAGCATGGAAAACCACGTGTGCATTTAGAGGGCACAAGCTACTGAGAAGGGCAGTATAGATCAGTGGCAACACGCTCGTCTTTGAAGCAAGAGGTCGCAAAGCAACACATGTTTGAATCCCGTGTTTGAATCCCGGGTCTGTGCTTAGAAACCTCTTCGGTATTAAGTGTGTTATAAATAACCAATTATAGCCACACATCCGTTTAGGAGTCAGAGCAGAAGGACAAAGTGGTGAGAAACACATGCTCATTAATAGTTGGAGAAGGAGAAAACACATGCATTTAGCAGGCAGAAGAAAAACAAAAGCAGTGCAAGTTTAGGCAATAGTGTATTGTGTAGCTGGCGGAGAAAGATAGGCCCATATGTATTTATTTTGCATATGAAAAGTCCAAATCAGTGTCAGGCAAGCTTGCAGTTTAGAAATAAAAGAGAAGGCAAAAGCAGTGGGACTGCAGTAAGCATTTCCTAGAAGGGGTAGAATATAAGACAGTGGGAGCAGAATTGTATTTTGTAAGCAGAAGTCAAGGCCAAAGCGAAGTTGAGCACACTTGCACTTTGTTAGCAGAGGAGAAGAACACATCATATAGAGCCCACTTGCATTTAGTAGGCAGAGGAGCAGGCCAAATCACTGAGAATTCCTCATGCATGTATCAAGTAGAGGAGAGCAGCAAGGCAGTGAGAAGACCATATTCATCTACTGCACAAAAACAACAAGCACAGCTGACTTCCTGCAGTATATCCAAACAAGAGTCTTGAAAGGGAAGCCAGAAACTGATTTGGGCAACACTTAACTGACTTTCAACATGGGATATTATGATCCCCAGGCATGGAATTAGGAAAAGACAACATTATAGCCTCACAAATCTCGAATGCAGGCAATGGGCACGCTTACAACACCATACCACAAAAGTACACCAGAGACCAGAGAGTCGTGCAGATCAACAGATTTTTACAGGCTCCGTTGGAACACCATCATGGCCTGCAGATGCCACAGCACGTACACATCTTAAGCCGACAGTTACTTAAGGTGTTTTTGCGTGTTACAATTTGTCACAAAAGCAGAAATATCTCTGCCTATTCAGTGGCACCCTTATGGTTATGTTGGGGATATATTTTCTGGCCTACTCCTTTGTTGAAAATGTGTCAACTAATGGAATCTTAGCCTTTTTTAGCCCTGCTGGGAAAATCCAGAATAGCACTGCTTAATGCAAACATGAGTACCATGCCTCTACAATCATGAAATGTGAACAGCACTAGACCAATGTCAGTGTTATAAATTCTACCTAAAAATTGACATGCGGTAAAGTGTAAAAGGAACATATTTCTCGGCCATCACTGATGTCATCAAAGCCTAGGATATTAGTAAAAGAATGCAATTAGCCAGAAGACCATCTTGTGAATGGAAGGGATAACAACATGGATAGGGATGTTGATCACTGGTAAAATGTAGCAGAGGTTTTGGCACACTGCCCTATCCTGTGGTTCATATGGGGATGTATGTCTGCTGACAATGGGTCTAATGTTGTAGCTGCCATGAAGATAGTCACAACTATGCATCTGCCCTGATTTTCCCATGTCCTCTATTTTGTGTTGCCCCACTTCATAAGATAGTGCCTGCCACTGAATGAGAGGGTTTGTGTGGCCCACAAGACTTATAGCCATTTCAGCTGCAATTAAATTGGCTGACTTATGTTAGGAAAGATGCAGTCAGACCACCATGTCCCATACGACCAGCTAAAATTACAATGTCAGTGAAATTCCAAATGAACACAATGACCAACTAATGCAATAGTCAGAGCCAGCAACTAACCTAAAACCTACAAAATCACAAATGCCGTAAAATGTTTATTCTTTACTGTGGCCTTTTGAAGAAACAACCTAGTGTGTAACCCCACATGCTATTGCAATAAGCAAAGTGATGCAAATGGAGAATCCGTTGGAATAAAAAATATAAAACAAAATACATGACCAAGAACTGTCTGGCAACACTGAAGTTTACCAAATGGACATTGTCATCATCATTGCATAATCCATAAAACAACATATTCCATACGATAATACAATGCATTGCATAAATAATAAAGAACTCTAGGAAGCATATTATAAATCTCACAAAGCTGAAATAAAATAGCTAAAACATAGTAATGCACTTTGATACCTGAATAGTAACGGATGACCAACAAGCAAATTCTAAAAACAATAAAGAAATCGATAAAACATTATGGAATCAACGTAAGGAGTAAAGGTCTGCATTTCCATGCGAATTTCACGTAACATGTGTGATTAAAGGCAGACTTTGCAACGGAAATATACAAAAGCAATTAAAACGTAGGTTGCCACTGTCTCATTTGAGAGTCAAAATGTGTCCTCAAATCTGCATAAAATGGGCCAAATAATACAAAGTGGGGTAAGGACTCAGAGCCACAAAAACAGATGACGTCTTCTACTTGGCCTAACACCAACCATTGCCAATGAGAGTAAATAAATAAAAGGAAGGTGATACAGTTTGTGCCCTAGGTTAACTGTCTCAAGAAAGACATGTACATGGTCATAATCATATATTAGACCTCAAACCAGACACGTGTTTTTTAACATATAAAAAACATTCACATCTTTATTGCTAAATTTTAGACACAATGATATCTTTCCACACAACCCTAAAAAAATGGATAAAACTATAGTCTAATAGGAAAATAGTAAAGGATAGCAGCATGTATACACACATTTTATAATACAAATCCACCCTAATACAGATTATGAATTTTGCTAGCGTGGATAAACTGATCACACTCTCTCATACTATACAAAGAGCCGAACTTGTACACATTTCTGTCCTATCATGGCCAAATGATGCCGGACATTCATCAGGGCCAAGCGTATTCTGTCTGTGTGTTAACTGGTGATGTGTTCAACCTTCTAATGCCCTGGTCTTCCTGAAGATCCCTATTAGGATAAAGGCACAATTTTATAATACTGATAGGGTGTTTGACCCTCACCAATACCCTTCCCCCAAGGTTTTAGATGTAAACATTAATCATATACCTGAGTGGTCTCTCTGGAATGGCTTCTCTAGACCAAAAGCATCCAATAGTGTTGCAGTCCATGGCTTCGTTACTTTGGATACACCAACTTCTCATCCTCTTGCTAACCTGTAAGACAAAACAACCACAATAGTTCTGGATTCTCTTGTAACCTGTTATAATTGACTAGTGCTGATGTCTGCACTCTAATTTTACCTCAGAAATGGAGACAATCTCTCTCTGAGTACTCTTCATCTCTCATAAATTGAGTAGATAGCTTTGTGAAAAAAAACATAGAAACAACTCCTGGACCCGCTTGTTTGTACACAGTCCACCTCAAACAATTGTTGCACTGTAAACTCTCAAACCTATTATTGACTACAGATACATGCACATTCATCTCCCTCAATTGAATCTACTCCAATTCCAGCCTGGGGAAATTGCCAGTTCCGAAAATGTCCCACATGTGCATTCTCAGAGCGTCCCATATGGATGTTGCCTGAAAAAAGCCCAAACCATAGGTTAGGGAAAATGTGCTCTATTGGGGGGCTCCTTCTAGTCAGAAAACTAATCAAAACCTAGTTAAAAATGAGAATAAACTATTGCTCCTGAGGTAATAGATACTCACCTCTCAGGACTTCTTTGTGTCTACCTCTCCTTGATGGAATAGCTCAAAACAATTGGCAATTTACAAGATGGCCACCATGTGTAAATACACTGAATGATTTGCATTGCCGTCATAGCCATAATGTCACAGCAACAACAATATGCCGACCTCCAGGGTAGGTATGAACAAATCACCAAAAAGGCATGTGCCACTATCCCTTTATAACTACAGAAGGTGGCTTATGGCCCTATTACAGGCCGCAGTCATGCAAGACTCTATTGTGTTATTTCTCCCCCACAGCCAAACCCAAGTGTTCAGGGCTACATCATGTAATGTGGTTTAGCCACCCCCTTTGACACCTTCCTTGTGCTGGGGGATGAATCCCATTGCTCTTTCTGTAGATAAAGTTGACCATGGCAACCACAAATTCAATTAAGCAAGATATTATAGGTTAGTAGAAATGTCATTTGGCTCTAATCTAGGGTCCTTCACTGTTGACTTAGACCTGTCTGACATGGCCATGATAGCATACAGTTTTAAAACACCATAACAGTATTTTACATCATCATCTACCTAATACTTTGTCAATAAAATACAGTTTACAAATATGTAACGATATTGAGATAACAGGCTGCACCCAGTCCCTGAAAAAGAGGAAGATAAAGCCGTATAGAGGGTTTAAACAGGTTCAAGTCTTCCCTTTGATTTTCCTACTGGTGATGCAATTTACATTTTAGTAACCATTTTGGCACACCTATGATATTATCAGGGTTATCAAAATACTTATCCCGGCCCACAATTCTCAAAGAGGTTCGAACAAAAGCAAGCCAGCTAATTTGTTGAAGTTGTCTACGGAAAGCAAGCGTTTATATATGTTTTAGTTAAGTTCCAATCTTTGCTAGTCCACAGTGAATGGCAGTTTAATATAGGTATTAAATTAAGAGTGCCTGAAAGATGGGTTAGCAGAGATTCTCAATGTGTAATGTATGTAGACGTGAAAGAAGAGACACCAGCATTCTTTATCCTGCCTTGAACACTGCCCTGCACGGACCCTGCTTCCCGATCTCCTGCAGGATTTCATCCTACGTGCAATCTCGCTACTTGGAACCAGCGCCGCGTTGGGGTAAGCTCACAAAATCGTGTTTTGCAATTTGCATGTCACACTGACTTCATCAGAATTTGCCATAATATTGTGCTTTCTGCTGCTACAGCCTGGGGGCTTGCAACACAATAATTCCACTTTGTGATCATAACCCACTACCTGGGTCTTCCTTTCATTGTGATTTTTCTGCTTCAAAAGCCTCATTGTGTATGGCCCCTCCAAGATGGCCACATTTGTTTCTAGTGACTAATCTGCCTTGGCCAGACTCACTCCCTGCAGCCATTGGTTGCCAATGGTCCTGAAAGGCCAATCACTGCAACCGCGGGGCGGGAGCCAGACTAACAGCCATGGCCCACGACGAAGGCCCCTGTCTGCTCCCTGTTCGTTTCCGGTTCGGTGCGGGAGGTCTCCCTGGACCCCCTCTCCCTTGGAGCATCCATCCTGATGCTGGTCCAAACACACCTCAGTGGAACCTTGACTACAAAAAATCTCTTTCCGCCTCCTTAACAATGGGCTAGTTCCCTACAACTTGACTAATTCCTACCACCTTTGACTTTTCTCTCAACCTCCCTTCCCCACTGTTCCAATTTGAATTTTGTTGTGTTTCCACCCACTCTTCCAATATGAATTTAGTTGTGTTTTCACCCACTGGTCCAATTTGAATTTTGTTGTGTTTTCAATTTCTGCCATGTTGGTCATATCCTGACACTCACCCTTTGCTTCCTCTCCCCCTCTCTCTCCACATCACCCATGGCACTCTCTGTTCTCCTATCACCTCCAACTTTTTCTCCATTGACTATCCTTCCCTTCAGTCCGGCAGGAAGAAGTTCAAAAGGGATATCTTGGTCTCTAACCCCGGGCTCCCTATCATCGACATTTATACCATGCTTCCTCCAGACAAACCCTCACCAACATCCTCTTTGTCGTTCCCTCGCCAGATCTATGGACCCCTCATATGGTCTCTTTGCTCTATCCTTTCTCCTCTTCTCCCATTAATGGTGGCACCCACTGAGAGGCCCTCCTTGCCCCTTTCGACTGTTCTAAAGTAATCATTAATGTTTATCTGAATGGTACCGTCTTGGTCCAAGGCTCTCAGGCTAACCTTCTTCTCTTTAATAGGTGCTTCCCACGACCCATCAATTTCCTTTCTTCTCCTGCTGTCCCCACTCTCCTTTCCTCTGTTTCCCTGCCTCCCCTCACTGCCTCCTCCTTGGCTACCCTCTTCCTTACCCCACTGGGTGGCCCTCCTGCCCCACCTTGGGCTCTTTCTACACATCCTTCCTCACTTCTGCAGGGTGTACCGCTGATCTGTACCCCTCCCCGGAAGTCCTTCAAGGACAGCAACCTTCTACACATTGCCACTCTAAACTCTACCTCAGCCGTCAAACACTCCTCTGACATCTGCTGCCTCTGGGAAGAACTTGACCTAGATGTCCTTGGTCTCACCGAGACATGGTTCATGGCCAGCTCTTTCACAAGTTTCAACACTCTCCTCCCTGACGGCTACAAGATCCTCTCTGCACCCAGATCCACCCGGTCCACAGGGTGTATAGCCCTAAATTTCCCAGTGTGGATTCTTGCTGTTGTCATTCCTACACAGACTTAATCCTCTTTTGAAAGCCTTGTATGCAGGCTTTCTCTCTCCCCTGGCCACTCTCTTACTGTTGTTACCATCTATTGGCCTCCTGGTCAGAACACCTCCTTCCTATCTGAGAGCGTGGACCTCTCCTCTTCCCTCTTGGCCTCATCCACTTAACTCCTCCTTCTCTGTGACTTCAATATCCATCTTGATGCGCCCTCTCCTTCCTCTTTACTCTTTCTTGCCTTTGTGATTCTATCTCTCTTACCATTCTCCCTCTGACCCAACTTACTCTGCACACGCTTGATGCTCTGATCTTCAACGACCTCCCCCTCTCCATCCCACTGACCACTCCCTTCTCCTGGAGTGATCACTCCCTCCTGTTCTCCCATCTCTCCCTCTCTACCCCGCTGGCCAGGCCAACTCCAACTCTGCCCCTACCTTCTCGGTCATCCGACCCATGAAACGTGTGTCAGTTGAGGCTTTTGCTGTCACTTTCTCTCCCCCTCCACCTCCTCAGGCTGACTCACACCCTGACATAGTCCTTTCCATGCTCTACTGTTCTATCTCTGATTCTCTGGATGTTCTTGTCCCTGTCATGAGGATTCGCCTGAAGTCCAAAGCCAATTGCAACTCCTGGTCTGATTCCGACCTAGCCACCCTTACACACGAGTGTAGGTTGGCTGAGAGGAAATGGCAGGCTTCTTGTACATCCTCTGACAAACTGGCCTGCCGCCTTCTCCCAAGGCATTACCGGCTCCTGATATAAATTAAGGAGAGAACCCACATCCAAGCCCACGTCTCTGCATCCTCCAACAACTCGGCCGACCTCTTTAAAATCTGCAAGGAAATGGCCATCCCTGCTGCAGTCTCTACCGCTCCTGTCACCTTCCAGGCCCTTTGCACGGTCCTTACCTCTTATTTCATCTAAAAAAAACAAGACATCCTGTCCACCCTCCCGTCCTCTTCTCCTCTACCCCCTCCTCTCTCCTCTAACTTTGGCTCTCCTCCATCTGCTCCCTCTCCTATTTTCTCTTCCTTTCCTCTTTTCTTCACTGATGAGGTTACTAGACAAATCCGATCTATGAAAGTCTCGTCAAAACAGGTTCTTTCCTGTTCATCCAAAACCATCAAGGACAACATTGACACCCTTGCTTCTGCTCTGGCCAACTTCTGTAGCGACTCTTTCACCTCTGGAACCTTCCCCTCCCCTCTCAAGGACTCGCTTGTGCACCCTTTTCTCAAGAAACCCTCAGCCCTCTAGCAAACCTATCACCCGATTTCCATCACTCGCTTCCTGGTCAAACTCCTGGAAAAGCTGGCCATCTCCCAGCTTAATCTTCACACTGATTCTGTTGGTTGTCTCCATGACCATCAGTCTGGCTTCAGAGCTGCCAGAAGCACGGAAACTGCTCTCCAGTGAAGACCTACTCTCCAACCTCGACTCTAACATCCCTTCTGTCCCCATCCTACTTGATCTCTCTTCTGCCTTTGACACGGTCAACCATGCCATCCTGCTCACCCATCTCTGTGATAACATTGATCAGTCCCCAGCCTGGATGACCTCTTTCCTCTCTGATTGACCCTCCTCGGTCCAACTTGGGTCTTTCATTTCCTTTATATCACTCTCTAACTGTGGCATTCCTCAGGGGTCTAACTTCTCTCCCTGGCTCTTCAACCAATACCTTGAACCCCTTGCCCACCGCATTGCTGCTTTCTGCCCTAACTTTCAATGTTACGCGGATAACACTCAGCTCATTTTCAGGCTTGCCTCTGCCACCTCTTCTCCTTCTATCATTGCAGACAGTCTGTCTGCTATCCAGGAGTGGTGTGCCGCCAACGATTTCTGCCTTAATGTCAGTAAGACAGAGATTCTCCTCATTGGCATACCTGCACCCTCCTTCCCGTCTCTCTCTGGCCGGCCTCCCTTGGCCATCCCCCTGCCCCTACCTGCATGCTAAGAATCTCAGGCTCATCTTTGACTCCTCACTCTCCTTTTCTCCTCGCATCTCTGACATCTCTAAGAAGTCAAACTACCAACTGCACCTCCTCAGAGGTATTCTTTCTTTCCTCTCCTTCCTCCAGAAGCTCACTGTCTCTCGATCCCTGGTTCTCTCTAGGCTGGATTACTGCAACAGCCTCTTCCTAAATCTGCATGTTTCTACTCTCCGCCCTCTGCAACTCATCCAGAACATAACGACAAGAATGTACTTGTCCTCAAGTCCAGGGATCATATCTCTCCAGCCCTGATATCTCTTCATTGGCTTCCATTGACAGCAAGGATTAAATGTAAGACCCTTTGCATTGTCCACAAGGCTATCCAGGCCTGGGTCCACACTACCTTCAACTCTCCCTCTGTAAACACCTTCCTTCGCAAGCTCTTCACTCCTCCACCTCCTACTCCCTCAAGGCCAGTTGCTTCTTCAAGCAACAAGTTGGTGGTAGATCTCTTTCCTCAGCTGGGGCCTCACTCTGCCCTTCTGAAACTTGAGGAAAACCATCTCTGGCTCCAGAAGCACCTCACAACCTTCCTCTTTTGCCTTTGCTCATCCTCTCCTCTGCTGATCTGCTCTGCTTGGCACCAGGCTCCTGGTTACCCTCTGTTTTTCGGGCCCAGGTCCCTGCCTACTCAGCCACACACCTGTAATGCTTCCTGACAACCCTGCACTTGGGTCTGTATATGTTACCTTACAGTCCACCTACTTGTACTTAACAGACACCCCTTGTCTGCACCTTTACCTCACACTTGCCATCTCGCTGCCGACACTATCCGTTTTTGTAGTTTTATCCCTTTCTCAGCACTTTTCCACTTCTCCCCTCTACCTTGCACTTTCCCCCTTCCCTCTCCCCTGCACTTGCACATTCTCAATGTTACTAGGCCTTGTAAAATCGTTGTTTTGATCCCCCTGGTTCCCCTCCCTTGCCTCGTTGCACTCTGAAGCACTTGTGTATGAGTGCGATACAAATACAATATGATATCATATCAAGTGGGGAAGAAAGAACTATTTTTCACATTGTAGCACCTCCAAGGTTCCACGCAGCCCAGAGTTCACTCCCATTAGACCCCACGGCCACGCCCTTTCCCCTATAGGCTGTCAACATATCAGTTACCGAGTGATTATGTCATGACTGTGCAAACCTGAAGATACCACCAGATGCTTGCTTCATTTTTTCTCCACGTTTACTAATATTATCGCTCTACAAAAGCTTGTTGTAAAAATAATTGCTAAATATTCAAAGTTTTGTCAGGATCCATCTGTATTAGTATGTCCAAACATAATTATCCTGTATCCAAAGTTATATTCTGAGCGTCACATTTATAAACTTAACTCTAAGGTTAAGGGGAAATGTGTTTAACCATGGGTGGTTGGCAAAACGTGTTCTTAAAGAAAGAATACATGGCTCCAACACAAATGTTCTTAAAGAACAATACTTGTTCCAAAAGGTGGTTCCCTTCCTGTGGATTCTTCTTTGTTCTTGAGTTCTTCACAAATAACAGTTCTGTTAGCCTTTCTAAGCCTACAATCACCATTACAAACTGACTTGTTCAACATTCCTATTTGCTTGCATTGCACCCTTTCATTTATTCTTAAGGGCTTTATTTGTGGCTACTTTCCCTATAAATAATATGTCCTTTTGTTCTCACCCTCTCTCTCAGTTATGTCATGAACAAAAATCTGCATTTAGTGTGGTAGCCTGTATGTCCCGAGGTCCCAAATGTCCTTGGGTGGACTCACTTGCTCTGAATGGCGTTCCTGGATTATCCTGTGGCCATCCAATAAAGGATTTCTCCTTGTTTCCTTGTTGTGACTGCTTGTGTTTCTTTCTTCTGTCTCTCTCAAAATTCACGAGTCTGGTCTGCTACCTTCTCAGCTCCGGTAAGTGAAGCGCTACCATTGGTCACCTGCAAATGGCCAAGAGTCCCTCACTGGCTCTTGACATTCCAGCAGAGTGTTCCGATACAGCAGTTTCTTCTTGTTTCATCTGCAAGCCTCCTGGTTCCACCACACCAGCTCCAGCCTTTCACCTTCTCGGTTCTGTAGGGTATTTTGTGGAGATTTGGGGCCTGACGGTATTTTATTACCGCCGAAAAATAACTTAGCAATAATCACTCTTTGTATTCAGATTTGGCCATGTGCAACAATAATACAATGGACATGCATTATTTCAGCACCCAGACCTGCATATTTGGTATACGTGGTTGGTGGTATTTTGGTGAGCATAATTCCCTTGTTTTATTTGTGGCCCCAATGTCCAGAATCCCTTATCTTTGCTTAGATTTTTCGTGTGATCACTAGAGAGACCTCAGACCTACATTCTAGGAATACCACATTTTCCAGTGATAGTGTTGGTGTGCCACCATGGGCGAACTCACTGACTTATTTACGACAGAGAGCTATATGTGGTAGTCTTGTGGTAATTTCCACTACCTTATATACGGTAGGGAGCTATGTTCAGAGAGTATCTCTTCCCGTTGGCTCATGTACCTCCAACAAGCTATGCTACAGTCACTCACAATTATTCATACTGATTCTGACATGCACACATCTGTCTTAAAATGACCATTGCACTGTTTAAAAATCTCCCCACATCATCAGCATTGTAATGGTAAACAATAAACATCACCCGTCTGTTTTCAAATATTTTTCTGTATTATAAAAGTTGCATTTAAACACGATCTCACTCTTTACAGAAATAAATAAAATGGTACAGTAAAAACATTGTCTATGACACACTGCAAAGAGCGTGGCGGAGAACAGAACTCAAATTGCAACATTGGTATTTGATTAAGACACGCACAGGAATCCTACACTGACTGCATATTACCGTACACACTCAGCTCCCACACTTCTCATTACCTTATCTTTTTAGTTGTTCTCTTTGGCTGTTCTCTTTGTGAATGTGGCTCCCTTGGATTAACTCCAGCAAAAAGAAACGCTTGCCTTCTCAAACCGGGGTCATTGCCTGGAATTCTTAGCTTTTGCAGATAGGAATGCCTCAGCCAGTGGAAAGGTCCTTCTTTCAGCTCTCCCCAATCTCGTCTGCAGCAGGACACAGGAATCTGCATTCAGTCAGGAGCCCCACAGCCAGGTCTTCTCCCCAGTAGTGCAGAAAAAATGTCTCCTCTCTTTTTCCCTGATACTGCCCACTAAAACTTTCCTCTCAGCCCTCTGTATGACGTGTCCCAATGAAATCCATCATCTCTCATCCTCCTACTCTTCAACAATAGCTTCGCTTATACATTTGCAATTGTTGCAAATCTGACTTCCTTCTTCCTGCAGTTACTGTGCACAAAAACACGGAGAATCAGGCAGAGAAGAGAAGAAAAAAATCTGCACACGCATTTAAATGGTTTTCAGAGTATGCCTAATTCTGCAGTGGAGAACACATTTTATTAGTGGGTTATGTTAAATAAGGTTTTATTAGTCAGGTTAATTGTTAATAGGTTAGCTGTTAATTTTCAAATGTGTCTCTAGCAATATAGGCATTTCAGGTGAAAAATAGTGTGCATTTTTAAATGAGCACGTGTGCTTTTAACTGTAAAAATAGATTTGCATCTTATATGTTAAAATCGTTTTTGACTGAATAGCCTGTCTTTCCTTGTTAATCTGGCAACCCATATAGCAATGCACCGCACCCTTGTGGTGGTGCTGCAAAAAAAATGTGCTACTTGTGCAGTATTGCTGTACTCTGTACTGTAACACGCCAAATATCCTTACATATACCCTCCTTTTGTTTTTAGAACTTGGCTATAATCCAAGCCAATTCCTAAAAACAACTTGTTCTATTTTTTTTTTTACAATATAGCAATCCAACAAAATGAATATTCATGTGCATCAATGAAAATTTGCAATCAACATTTCATCTGAGTCCATCAGTGCATAAAATGTTCCACATTTGCCTTCTCAGTGGAAGTGGCATTACTTTAAGTTTACATTTTCCAAGTCAATTAAAAACAATGAAATAAAACAACTAACTAAAACAAATAAGTAATATAACAAATTAAAATAAATAATTAAAATAATAAATACGTGGAACTTCATATGCCGGAACTTTTGTTTTGTCTCTTTTGGTATGTCCCGACCAGCGATGTTATTCGGTTCATTCGAGTACTCTTTCATCTTGGCAATCTTGAATCCACAGTAGTCATCTCTTTTGGCATTCCGGTTATTTTGTCTTCACCTCCACCTGGAGGCAGGCATCTTTTGGTCTTCATCTAGGGGACTCCATCGTCTCCCGTGGCCTCTGATCCCGGAACCTCCGACCAAATAATGTTAATTGTCTAAATCAAAATAGAAAATAAACAGATTAAGTACATAGCACAATACTAACTTCATCCTTTTGCCAAAAATAAAACATGCTTGGTAAAAATATTTCATTTTTTTTTTTTTTCTGAAATTAAACACAAGTTAAAAGAAAACAAACATATATAAAACAGCATTCAATATTTAATACACTTTCTCTCTGCACACCAACCACGAGCTTCCGTTATATGTGCATTTATTTATTTATTTATTTATTTATTTATTTATTTATTTATTTATTTATTTATATTATATATTTTTACATATATTACAGTGTTTATGTGCCATCATAACAATCAACTTTTTTTTTAACTTCTTTGTCACTGCCTCCTGATTACACCCATTTATTTTCTCCTTTTTTGTTCAAGGGACTTTATCTGTCTCTACATGCTCAAGCTGCCTGATCTCATGTCTGGGATGGCATGGTTTGATTTGATTTACATGGACAAACTGCTCTATTGCTGTTTCACCTTCATTTTTCAAAATTTTATACACTACAGGAGAGACCTTATCTATAATCCGGAATGGCCCCTGCCAGGCTGCTAGAAATTTAGAATTTTTCTGTTTACTTTTTCCAAAATGAAACTTGTACACCTGATCCCCTACATTGTATTCCTTTACTGATGTCTTTTTGTCATAATATGACTTAGCACTGTCAGCAGCCCTTTCCAGATTTCTCTGCACAAAAGCAAATGCATGTTGCAAATGCCTCCTCAGTTCATCAATATATTCATGAACCGTGGATGCACTCACTAGAGTTTGCTCATGTGTTCTGTATAGTAGGTGTTGTGGTAACACCATTTTCCTACCTGTCAAGACCTCATGGGGGCTAACACCTGTTGCTTTGGCAGGAGTCGACCTGATTGCCATCAGAACCAACGGTAAACGTAAATCCCAGCTGGAACCTGCTTCTGCCACAAATTTCTTTAAAATATCCACAACAGACCTATTGCTTCTTTCAACTGTACCTGAAGACGCCGCCCGATATGCGATATGTAGTTTCCTTTTCACACCTAGTATTTGCCATACCTTACTCATTAGAGTTCTTGTGAAATGACTTCCTCTGTCTGACTCAATTCTTTGTGGCAACCCAAACCTTGAGAACACATGGTTCACCAGTAATGTGGCTGCTGTTTGCGCACTACAATCTGGTGCAGGAATGCACTCAATCCACTTCGACATCAAACATACCACACTCAAAATATAACGGTGTCCCCTGCTCGACCTTTTTAAAGGACCTACATAGTCTATTTGCAAATCTGACCATGGGAGAGTTAGGCCTCTTTTCATCAATGGTGCTCTATGCATTGGTGAAGCAGGTTTAAATTGGGCGCATACTAGACATCCTCTAGTATATAATTCCACATCTTGGGACATATGAGGCCAGTAAGCATAATCTTTTAGTATTTCTAATGTTTTTTGTGAACCTCTATGGCCTGCAGTTATGGCATCATGTGCATGGTGTAGCATTAGTCCGCTGAATGAAAGGGGTACTACCCACTGTATTTGTCCTGTTATGGACTCTCTAATCATGAGTCCATCCTGTAATCTGATTCGTGTTTTGTTCTTTAATAACACCCTCAACTCTTCTTTTCCCATACAATCTTTTTCTGTTAAAGGATTTTGTTCAGGATCTATCAAATGATTATAATAGATTCCCAAAATTTGATCATTCTTTTGTGCCTCAATCAAATCTTGGTCTGGCGTGTCATGACTCCACTGCACCACCGGTTGATCTATCTCCTTTGGTGCTTTAGAACGTGTCACTGCATCAATTTGTATTTCACCCATTAAATAATCAATATGTAGCAATTCTTCCATCACAGCCCCAATCTTAGCCAGATGGTCTGCCTTATCATTTCCCTCCTTATCCTCTCCTGGTGTTTTTAAATGCCCACGAATTTTCCTCCAGTATATTGTTAAATTATTTTCTGACATCAATTTGTCTATGGCTTGTATCATTTTTCCATGTTTAAGTGGCTTTTTGTTGTATGTAACCATGCCTCTTGCTTTCCAACCAGGCAAATACTCCACAAAGCTATTCCGTGCATAGTCAGAATCAGTCACCAGGACAATTTCACTGAACTTTTTATCAATTGCAGTAGCAATTGCTTTATAGATGGCTGCCAATTCCGCCACCTGACTGCTCTTATCTCCAATCCTCATCCCTTTACTAGGAACGCCTTCACATTTCAACCAGACATTTCCTATTCCTGCCACTAATTGTTTATTACTGTCATTTTCAATGTGAAAAGCACAACCATCCACATATACAGTTGGCAAATCCTTGCATGTTTTTTCATCAAAAGCTTTGTGTGGTGATTGTTCAAATTCCTGTAAACTAGCTTCCACTTCCATTTCATTTGGTATTTGTTCAGCTGCACAGTCATGTAAGTCAGCTAACCCTTGAGCAATTGGGCTCTTTTTATTTTGTCCATATCTTACTTCTACGGGAAAACCTTGTAATGCCAGCGTCCATGAAGTGATTCTGGATTGCGCTAGATTGCCTGATCTAATTCTTTTACTCTCTAAAAATTGCAAAGGTTGATGATTTGTTTCAATAATCACCTTTTCTCCCTGAACAATGGGGCGGAAATGTTGTAGCGCCCACACAGTGGTTAATAGGGCCTTCTCACATTCATTAAATTTCATTTCAACTTGGGAAAATGCCTTACTTGCATATGCAATGGTTTTGTGATTCAAATCGTGTTTTTGTGATAACACTGCTGACATACAATGTTCAGAAAAGCCTATTTCTATAAAGAAATCCCTGTCCTTTATGGGGTATGCTAAACATGGTGCCTTTACAAGACATTCCTTCAATCTAGCCACTGCATCAGACTGCTCTCTTTCCCATCTCCAGGGAGTATTTAGTTTAAGCAGTTTAGTCAATGGTTGAGTGATTTCTGCATAATTCTCAATGAACTTTCTGTTATAGCCTGTCATCCCTAATAAACTTTTTACTCCTTTCACATTTTTAGGATCTTTTCATCTTTGTATGGCCTCTATTTTCTTCCTTTGTGGATTTAGCCCATGTTCAGTCACTTCATGCCCTAGAAAGTTCACTTTTTTCTTGCACCATTGTGCTTTTTGCAAAGATACTTTGGCGCCTGCTTTCTGCAATTGGCCAAGCACATGTCTTATTTCATCAAAATGGCTTTTAAGGTTTTCATTTTTTATCAGGACATCATCCACATAAACTATTGTTCCTCTTTCCGCTGCATCCGGCATGGCCTTTCTCAAAAATATGCCAAATTCACTCCCACTATTGATGTACCCGAACGGAGCTCTAAGCCAGGCATATTGAGTCCTGTCAAATGTAAAGGAAAATAAGTGTTGTATCTCCTCTGCCAATGGCACACACCAATATCCAGAGGTGAGATCTAACGTGGTAAATACATTTGAACCATGTATCTGAGCTAGGCCCTGATCAATGAATGGTAGTGGCCATCTAGATACTGGTACTCTTTTATTTAACTCTCTTAAGTCTGCACACAGCCACCATTGACCATTTGGCTTTAACACACCTAAAATAGGCGTATTGGATGTGCTATGAATGGGCCTAATTATTCCCCGTGATTCCAAATTTTTAATAATCTCTGCCAATGATTCTAAACATGCCAGCGGTAGTCTATACTGGCGTACAAACACTGGATTTCTGCTACAACCTTCTGGTAGTGTGGCCACATGTAAATCAGTTAAACCACAATCATAAGCATCTTTTGCAAATACATCCTTAAACTCCATAAATATTTCCCTCAGGTCGTTTCGATCCCCATCGCTGTCACATGCATCCGCTAGGGAGATCTGCTCTTCTACCATTCTGGAAAATTCTGGAAACTCTTCTGGTAAAGGAATCTCAGCGCTTTCCTCTAACTGTGTGGCTGTGTCTTTTTGTAGAGCTGCCACTTTTAAATATTTTGGCCTATCAGCTTCCACTTCAATGGGCTGATTTCCTGTTTCATTTTCATTTAAATTAAATATTATGCAATCCTCTTGATGGCAGCACACTGTCTCATTTGAATCATAAGGATACACAGAATGAATTTTAAATATTCCTTTGGGCTGAGAGTCCAGGTGTTCTGGCAACTCGCCCTTGGCATCTACATATTTTTCAGGAATATTCCCAATCACCATGTTATTTAAATCTGCCGTATAATGTGATTTTTGTATGGCCATTCCTAATGGGGAGTTTTCCTCTAAATGAATGTCCTGACAACCTTTATTATTTACCATGATTTTTACAGATCCTTCACCAATGTCTACCAATGGAATGTATTCATAATCCAGGCCTTGCTGTTTTATGGATTCATTCAGGCATACAAATGCATCAGAGCCTTTCATCTGCTGTCCATTCTTGCATTTCAGTGTTATTGCAAACTGTTTTGTAAATGCAGGAATAATAGTATCTTTCCTTATTTGTAATTCGATGGCATAAGGAACCAGTTGTGCACAATGATAAGCCCTTCTTTTGTCTTCAAATTCAGGTGCCGGACCACCAAGGCGTGACCATATTTTTTGATTAAGGAAATCTAACACCATACACATTCTGTGCATGATGTCATTGCCCATGTAAAATTCATTTTGTGCTCCACTCACTATCCATACATTCTGGTAAATTGTTTTCTGCCCAATGCTAATTTTAAGCATGCATCTGCCTGCAATTCGGTTTTCAAAGTCTGGACTGTCCAACCCAGAAACATATTGGTTTTTAATCCTAAATTTCGGGATTTCTTCCCTCTCCATAATTTTTTGCAACAATTTCTCATTAATGAAACTCCTTTCATGTTCAAGCGCTAAAGTGGCTTTTATTGTTTTAAGATAATCATTTATACCAACGTGAACCCATGGTTGCTCATCTTCCATGTGTATTTCTGCCAGAGTGGTAATGTGTTTTTCTGAATCTGTTTTAGGAACAGTATTCTGTTTGCATGTATTCTCTTTTAAATAGAAACGTAATGTGTGCTCATCTATAGCAGTCTGCCAATCTTTCCTTGGGTCCAAGTATATTTGTACAGGTAGTTTTTCATTGTCGCTCTGATCTTTGTCTTGACACATTAATATAACAGTGACACTAGGTATGCAGCTATTCTGGAGATATACCTCCACAGCATCATTTGTTTTGGCAACGGTGTGACATTCATTTATATTGCTGTTTTGTGATTTTAGTTTCTTAGGCCTCAATGGTTTTTTGGTTAAGGACCACAGCACTCCATTCACCCCATCTATGAGAGGAGACAATCTTTTCAGGCAATCTGTCCCCATCAGAAATGGAATTTCACAAATAGATGTGATCAATACCTCTTGTTTCATTCTGTGCTTTCCTATTTTTATGTCAACCTCAGTTACACCTATGATGGGCACCTCCTCCCCATTAAAGTTATGCACTGGGCCTTGATTTGCCTTCACTGTGATCTGACTCTGTGGAGGCCTCCCTTCATTGATACTCTTTACCAGCTCCTTGGACATAATTGTGGCCTGTGCGCCAGTGTCAATCATAGCGAAGGTGTGGCATTTTTCTTCTACAGTGATGGGTGCATAATATCTGTCCTCAACTTCCTCTAATACACATAAGAAATGTGAATTCTTACTGATTTCAGGGCTCACCTTTCTCAGGTCTTTTTCACTTTTGGCTAAGCACATTGGTAAATGAAAAGACATTTTTCCCTCCTTTTTACCCATTTCTGTGCGAGATATTTTATTCATTTCTCCATGTTCAGAGGTTTTTTGGAGTGTGGCCACTGTTCGCCCATCCATCTGGGTAACATCAGAGACCACATTACAACCTTCCAACTGAACATGTGTAACAACATCATTCAGCAATTTGTCATTTTTTAATTCTGTGCATTTGTGATCATTTAGTGTAATACCAGCCCTTTCAGCCTCTTCAAAAATATGTGGCTCAAAGAATTCTTCAGGTGATTGACTTGTACCCTCCTTGTGAGTATTTCCTTTTTCTGTCTGTGTTTGGTCATTGTTTTGCTTGCCCAGGGAAGGAGCTATGGCATCCCCACTTACTCCCTGTTCACTGGTATTCCCCATGCATGAGTCATTTTTCTTAAATCTGTTCCTTTGTTCTTTTGGAATTCCTAATGTTTCTTTTTCATTTGTGCAAATCTTTACTGTTTTATTTAGCTCTAAGTTAAACCGTACCTCTTTTTTAGAAGTATTTGCACTTTCTATCACAATTTCATTTACTGGTACTTTCATTTTTAATCCATTAGGCATCTCAGAGTCGTTATGCAAAATTATATCAGAGCAATCTGTCATTTTGGCACTGCAGTTATCATGAGTACTTAGTCACTTTTCGGAAGCCCCCCGGTCATTGCTATGGCCATCAGCCCCCTCTTTGGAAGGTTGTTTTTGCGCTGTATAGAGCTTTCCTATTTGCTCAGCTAACATTTTCACTTGGGCCTCAAGGCACTGGAACCTTTCCATCTCTCTAGGATCCTCTTTCTGTGGCCTAGGTCGATATTGGTTGTTTTCCACCTGATTGGATCTATTCTGATACCTCTCAGGTGATTGATACCGGTTGGGATGGTTTCTGAACTCTTGATTCATTTGTGGAGGGGAGCGGGTTGCACCCATCCTTTGATTATAGTCCCTTGGTGGGGAATCATTGTACTGGCGTGGACTGTAGTTCACGTTTTGCCTCATGTCCTGTCTCTCAGATTGTGGGTACTGGCCCCTATATTGATTTCCATTATCAGTAAATCGATCCACATATCGGGGCCTATCCTGATTACCATATATCATGGTGTTGGGATCAAACCTACTCTGTGTCCCCAATGACTGGTAGGGACCATCATTTCTTTGATCTTGATTTTGTCTCTGGTTATTGTTCATACCTGCCATATCAGACCGGTATCTTACCCGGGGTCTATCCCCTAAGTACCTAGGGCTGATGTAGCTCTCTCTATTACTAGGATCATGTGTTTGGAACATTGGTACAGGAAATGGCGATCTTTGTTGATTACCCCTTTGTTCAGGTGTCACATTATTTTTACCTTGACTTTGAGCAGACTCAAGGGACATTTTGGCTGACCTGATTTCCATTACTGTGGCTGAGGGTTCTTTAGATTTATGCCTGGTATCTTTCATTTTATCACTTTCTCTACCCTGACAATAGAGTACCTCATATAGCTTTGTGCTTTGATGTACAATCCATTCAAGGGACTTGTCACGGTCAAATTCACGGACCAATTGGGATATGATGTCTTTCTGTAGCCCATAGAAGTATGCGGTTTTAAACTCATTGGAATTTGAGTCAAAAGATACATCAAAGCGAGAGAATGCTCTTTTTAAGTCTTGTAAAAATTGGCGAGGGGATGTATTAGGTCCAGCAGTAATTGTGTATGCGACTTTCTTTGCCTCCTGCAATGACTGAAAAGGAGAAAAATGACGCCTAATTTCTTTTTCAAACTCCAGCCATGTCATATTCTGCTGTTCATTTAATCCCCTTATGATGCTGGCCGTCGGGGCATCTAAAGTTAAATGAAAATATTGTCTGTACTGTTCCTTAGGTATCTGGAGTGCTTTAAAAATGTCATGCACCGCTTCTAAGTGATCCTCAATGCAGCATTCACCTCCTTTTTTAAATGGTTTGATCAGGGCTTTAATGGATTTCATTATGTTAAATAAGGTTTTATTAGTCAGGTTAATTGTTAATAGGTTAGCTGTTAATTTTCAAATGTGTCTCTAGCAATATAGGCATTTCAGGTGAAAAATAGTGTGCATTTTTAAATGAGCACGTGTGCTTTTAACTGTAAAAATAGATTTGCATCTTATATGTTAAAATCGTTTTTGACTGAATAGCCTGTCTTTCCTTGTTAATCTGGCAACCCATATAGCAATGCACCGCACCCTTGTGGTGGTGCTGCAAAAAAAATGTGCTACTTGTGCAGTATTGCTGTACTCTGTACTGTAACACGCCAAATATCCTTACAGTTCTCATGGAGAACTTCAGCTCTCTCCCACAAGTCGCAGACATCGCAGACTCCCTGGCCAGGTGCTAGAGAACACTAGGTTTTTCCTATTCTCTAGAGGAAAATGAGCAGATGTGTAATCATAGGCCAGTTTTGGGAAAAGGTTTGTCCTCATCTTTAGAGGAGAATGTGTGGATGTAAGACAATAGGCCATGAGGAACTAGGTATGGGTGGGCCATTTCCAAAGTAAAAATTGGAATCCCATGTCTCACCTGATGTACCCATAACATCTCCCCGGAGGTTGTTTCCTCCCATGAAATCCTCCCTCATATAGCAGCCCCCAGGATCAGGATCAGGTAATGGCTGCCATCCCCTGGCCACATGGGAGGAGGTAGCCGCAAGGAAATCAGTGATGACTCCACCGGCTTCATCACAGCTATTAGAGCCAGATTGTTGGCATAGCTCAGCACCAGGATCCGTCTTCCTTCACATTTATGGACATCAGTGTCCAGACTTTCCAGGTACAATGGAAGGGAATTGGTATACAGATTGAACAGTGCAGGTGTAAGCACGCACCCCTGCCTGACCCCTTACCCTGCCTTAATAGGTCGTTTTAGCTACCTCGCCTAACCAAAGCGGACACAAACCATGGTGCCGCTATGAAATGATTCCAGGGTGCAGAGTAGCAAACCTCAGACTCCCATCTCATCAAGGACCCTCCAAAGAAGGTTACAGTCCACATGGTTTAAAGTAGAGCTAAGAACCATAAAGGCCACATAGATACGAGATAAACACATTTGGTGAAGATGAGGTACACATTTATACTATGATTGACATTGCCAAGGCCTGGTCTAAAGGAATCCTGTGTATCTGACAGAATATTCCTATCCCTAAACCATTCCTCCAGTCTTTGTAGAAAAGAAACCTGAAAAGAGCTTGGATGTTCCATCCAATAAGGTGATGGGACAGTAGGAGGACGGAAGAGATGTCAGACCCTTTTTTATAAGTTAACCATAAAAGATAAAAATATTTTGTTTTGTACCCCATCCATCCCGGGCGCTTTCAGTGGCCTTTAGCATCTAATGACCAAATATAGGGTGTTCATTTTAAGTTTTCTGGTATCCTGCTGGTAAATCAGGTGGGATACAGCAAACAATATTAACGTTTCCACTGCTTGATATCCGGTATTAATCGGGTTGTTACAGGAATACCGCCAGGCGCCAGGAATACCGGTAATTCCCCATTCCATAGACTCCCATAGGACTCCATGAGGGGAATTATTGGTATTTCTCGCACCCGTAACACCAGTGCCAGAATTACCAGCTGTTCTCTGCCATGGGGACTGATTTACCTCCAGCTCTTGGCTGGAGGTAACTCAGTGAACCCACACCGGCAAACATGCAGTTTGCCGGTCCGGAAAAGTTCAGGTGAACATTCTTACCAGCACTTTTCTTTCCAGACCGGCAAACTTATAAGGAACCCCAAGGTCTTTTACTTTGAAGGTATCCAGGTGTTTCAAGGTTAGGGGAAATAATAGTTCTATTAATAGTGGTTTTACCCATCAAACCCACTTTGGTATAAAGTGCGAAAATGCTTAACCCAGTCCTTCTCTTGCACATGTACTTCAGTGGAATTTGGGATGCCCACATGAAGTCCATTCAAATTTCTTGGCCATGATTCTGTGCTAAACCTTATGAAAGAATCTATATATGGAAAACCTTTGACTTCTTTTCTTGATCCATAGTTTACGTTAAGGGTATACACTTTCAAACAGCTTTTGCATGAGGATAAGGGCCACACAGGGATTGTCATAAACAAAATGATGGGATATGCATAAATAAGCATGTATTCATGTAAAGTTTAAATACCTGCATGGAACATGATGAGAGAGCCAACTGTCAGAGATCTGCAACCCAGTATGGAACTCCACCAGTGCAAAGAGCTAGATTGGTCAGAATCAACATGAACTTTCATTCCGTGGAAAAATGTAAGAGGGTGTGGAACATACTCACACCATTCTGGCCTGTTGTTTGCATCAAAGTGCCCATGGGAATTCAGCAGGTTATAAATAGCTGGAGACATGTTTCTGAGGGTGGGGTAAAGTTAGTGGTGACTTCGACTCTGAACTGGACAGGCTTATATGCAAACCTCCATGATCATAAACATCTCAATCTTGTCATCGACCATCTGGTACTCGAATCTGCTTCACCAGAAAAAGTTATTTTTCCTTCATTCTCAATCTATTTCACTCCACCAAATGCCAACTATCAGAGCAACTATCTATCTCCTAGTATCACGTTCACAAAGCCTAATCAAATCAGTATATTGTTGTTGTTCTCATTCCGGTTAACAATGGATTCAGTGGAGTTTCTTCCTTAACTCATTTTGCTCTGTCCATCAGCAGCACCACTCGCTAAGTCCTTGCCCCACATTCAGAAATGCTATGTTCTACCTCAGTTTGTTTGGTTGCACCAAACATTGGATCCACTCTCTGAGTGAATGTACGAATAGGTGGTCCTGCTTCATTTAATTTGGCTCAACCTACCGGCAGAGCTACCCTCTACCTCCCAGTACCGCACTCAACCAGCAAAGCCACTCTTTATATTTACATCTATGTGCAGCACTCACAAATGGAATGTTTTGCCTCAATATAGTTGCTTCCACCAATTACCAAACGAATTCTCTAAGTCCTATTTAAGTGCTCACAAACTGTTTGTTTCGCCTCAACCTTGTTGGATGTAACGACCATTGGAGCCGTTGCAGCATTTTCCAAGATTATGCCAGTGTTCTGTGACCCTGTTTTACTACCCTCTTGCACATTCAAGTTGTAGGGGCTAGCTAAATTCTGGAGCATCGTCTTCACCATTTCATTCACCACACCCACAGGGTCCTGGTCACTCTGACTGGGTGATGTCAGAAAAAGCAGGCAGTTCACGCCTGCATTCCTCATCTCTCTGTCTCCCCTGCCTTTTCCAAACAGCGCATGCCCTTAACACAATAGCAAGCAACAGGAGGCTGTGGTGACAGTGGAAGCAAAGTGGTCCTACATGCAGTGGTGGGCCAGACACAGAGGACCTGGAAACCCAGAGTCTCAAAGGGCAAGTGTTGCTTCCTTGAACAGGAGCATTGTTGAATTGCTGCATTATAATACACTTGCTTGCTAGCACTTTCACCACTGGGCGAAGATGTTGAATTACGGGATCTGTGCCATATTATGTGTGCAGCTTGTGAACATCATTGTGCCACAGACCATGGTGTGTGCATTGATGAGTTTCCCAAGATGCTCTTCTCTGGTCTACCACATGAAACTGTCTTCTGGAAGATGTTTCATGTTATTATACCTTCTAATTCACTCACAGTCTTATTCTCAAGCATGCTGAAGCGTTCCACATCCAGGAACAGATGGAGACGGATGCCGTGAGTGGAGATGACCTGTGGCGCACCTTCCATTCACAAGAAAAAAATGAGCCTGCCTAGCACCCTCTGCAAAGGTGCTTGACCATCCTACTAATGCATCTGTTGAAGACCATCTCTGGCTTTTCTGTCCGGTACTTGTCCTTCTCCTGCAGCACTATCCTCTGCTGCTCTATACTCTGCATGTCATCCCTCTGTGCCTATCTCCCCCTATTACTTCTGGGATACCACCTTAGCCCCATCCAACTCAAACTCTGCCCACATCTCCTCAATCTCCTCCCCCTTACTCAATATCTGTCTCCTTCTCCTCATGCTTCCTGCCAACCTCTGTCTGCCACTTCAAAAAACACGAAACAAGTACAAAAAAAAAAAGAAATGTACGCAAGACTCAGATAATGAAAAAGCATTCTCAGAAGACATAAACAAAAAGGAAGCTGACTGACTAATCCACAAACACAGGCAAGAAACGGTTTTCCGAACTTGTTCATTTTGTGTGACACAAAGAAGACAAGGAGCATGGAAAAGTACAACGGATTTTTTTGTTGTTTTGTTTTTGTTGACACAAAGAGAAAAGGGAGCTGGCAAAACTACAAGAATGATATCTACAAGAATTATAACTATAAGAATGATATCACAAATACCAAGCCACAAAGTTCGGTAATCTGGACCATGTCAGGAAAGCAATCAACCAATTAACAATAGAATATTCAATTCATAATATATAATTCGTATTGAGAAGGTATAATCATCTTGAACAACATAACAACATTATAGCTCAGTATTACCTAAAGAAAAAGGGAAAAGAAGAAGAGAAGAGAAATTAAAAAGAGATGAAAGAGGAAGAAAAATTTTAAAAGAAAAAGTAGATGAGACAGAACAAGGCAAGGAATAACAAGAGATACAATTAAAAAGACAAAGAAAGAAAGAAAAGAGATGAAACTGCTGGTTATCATTCTGCAATTCTACCTTGAAGCCCTAGCATAACATTATACACGCAAATCGTAATCCTTTTCAAAATGCAGTACTCTCGCTTTGCCCATTTCCATCCGGGGTCCATTCTTGGAATGCAAAAATGATAGTATTTGAATGGTGAAAGTGCAGATAAACATATCACTCTGAGACACATGTCATTTTGTTTATGCAGAGTCACCTAGGAGTTTATTTGTGACACCCACCACGCTGATTCAGAACGGAATACTTATGAGCAAGGCCATATCAGACATGGGATCTTAAAATCAGCCTCTGAGTCCTAGAAAGTCCTCTAGCAGACACCAATGGTTGGGCCTAGACGTTGGCTGTGTCCATTCCATTCGATGCAGATAGGCCACTTGATTCCAGCAGACCTCTTCCGTGGCCTCAGCAAGGTTCTTCCAGTTTGAAGTGAGCATCATACATGCCATGGCAATGAGTGAATCGTACAACCTCCTATGTGTTTTGTTGCCCTCAAATGCTGGTTTGTAACTTTTTCATGACTGAAAAAAGAGAGATGGGTTTAAAGTTCTGCAGATGTGCCAGATTCATGTCCATATTCTGCGCAGGTAGGTGGCAGAGTACTTACAAGAAAAAAGCTTATGTTTAAGCGTGCCTTTCGCAGGTCTGCATGATCCATAACGAGATTGCAATGGGTCCGTTCCTGCTTTCTCAACGCCGGATGGAGTGAAGAATGCACTACTATCATTATTATTATTCTTTTTTTTTAAATATTATTTGTGTTTAAGGTATACATAATACCTTACAATAAAAAAGTACAGACGAGAATAAAAGAACTACAATATCTCAAAGAGAAAAAAGTTAAACACATTCTCACGTTCAACTATTACACAACATAGACAACAATTCATAATTTATAATAACAAAACCACATATCTTATAAAAAGGGCCTTAAAACTACCTCATCTTGGTGAACAATTAATTAAAAATGTGCACTAAAAAGTCACCAAGTGCCAGTAAAAGAGACACTGGCGTTCCCGTCATTAATCAATTCCAGAAGCTGTTCGCAATCACTGATGAAGAGGAGTGAATGAAAGGTCCCAGAATAGTGTTCCATTTGTCACTGTCACAATGCATTCCAATACCACATGGTAAAGTGACTCTGTCCATTCATTGTTACAGAGTTTACATTCTTGTGGGATCTTTAAATGTGGGCTAATAACATCTACCATGAAAAAACAATTCAATCTAAAGTTAAGGTACCAGTGACGTGCCTGCTGTGATGGAAATGTCTTCAAGTATATTCGCAAATGCAGGCTTGGGACGGTATTGGGTAATAAAATTGCGGCAAAAATATTGATGGTAAAAGAAATCATGGCAAAAATGCTGTGGTATGACCTGGCAAAAGTGTACCCCATTATACCATTTAAGGGGAGTGGCGGTTGCGGGGGTGTCCCCCGCATCCTTTACATAATTGTGGTGGCAAAACCACAGCATTTTTGCAGCGATATTTTCTATTCACAGCCATTGTTGCCGCAATTTTAAGACATGGAACCGGTTGGGACATGTAACAGACCTTCAGTTCATTATAATTTTCAGCATTTTTAAGTCATGTATGTCCAAAATGTCCCATCTTTTTATGACATTTTTCAGAGCCCGCTGGGACTCAGACCCGTCTAAATCCATTAGCTTCATAAAACTAAGGCAACGTTCCTTAAAGTTACATAAAAATACATTTGAATTCATTCTTATCATACAACCGAGCTGTGCAGATATACTCTTATCGTCTACCTTACCAATTGTAAGATAAGAATAGAAGTATTGAGCCCACCAAGATTGCAACTCAAATCTAATAATACTAATGGGAACAGATTTTAGAAGAGACAACACTTTTTTCAAAATACACCCCTCAAGTCCATACAAAAATGTCCTTTTTGTGGGGAAACAAATTATTTTCTGTAGAGTACCATTCATCATAGAAGTACATGCTCTTAGTTTTCCCTCCATTTCCATTGTCTGTCTGTGGAGTACTTTTCTAGGAGTAAACAAATAACCAAGAAAACAAATCGCTTCACCTCTACCACTCCGACATTCTTGATTGCCCAGACATACTGTCCCAATCTGAGATTTCATACCAGGAACAGCCTCAGAGGAGAATAGTGATGCAAACCCACTGGCTGAACATTGCAGTTTTGAATTTCAGATGTCTTGGAACCTCACAGAAATACAGCTTCAAGGTTGGCACCTGCGTTTTATACATTTGAAAGTACTTCCCTTTTGAGTTTGAATAAACAACAACTCTGGGAGTATATGTAGTTGAATCAAAATACCTTTCTTACCTTAAGTTTATACTTTTGAACATTCCTATTCCTTATTTCTTGAGCCGCATGTGAGATCCGATCGTTGTAGTCGATATGGATATTTCAAAATGGCCGGCTATTTATGTACGTCATCAAGCTATTGCATGATGACGTCATTAAGTGCCCTGTTGTACTTGCAGCACATGCACGATGACATCACAGCGTACATCGCACATGCTCCATTCTTTTTGATAGCTGTATTATAGCTATAAGGGACCCACATGTAGAAAACCATGGCATATAGTCAGATAAATCTAATTGAAATACTGTAAGGAAACAAATTCTGGATTTGAAACTAATTCTGTCTTAATTTTAAGCATATTTGACATGTGACGTATTCAACATGGTAATTTGTTAGTTTTTATATATTGCACAACAGAATTTAAACATTGCTTATTCACTGTGGATATTTTTTTCCTTGTCTCTGGTAATATAATTACAGGTTTATGAATGCTCTAATTCAGATCATTGATGTTATTCATACTCCACATATTAACCCATTTTTCGCATTATTGGGTGACGTGTATCCTCCCATTTTTCAATAGGTCTTGCTAGTCATTCATACATTGGTCATAAAAAATGTCCTAATTCTGTATTCAAATTCAGACCGCTATTACAGCAGTCTAAATTACAAATCCAGATAGTTTCCCTCTGGCGTAAAGTCTTTTCGCTGTTCCCACCCCTTGGTGGGGGTAGGACAATTACCAAGCCAAAGAAAGTTATGCCATCTTTGTTGGCCTCTGTATGTTCCATTTCAAAATGTTTACCCAAAGGATACCTAATGTCATGATTTTTGATCGTTCTTAAATGCACTGATATCCTTATTTTTAATGCTCAGATTATGTTGCCCACATACAGTTTCTTGCAGATGCATTCAATAGCATAGATCACATGATTAGAGTTGCAATTTATGAAGTCTTTGATTTCATGTTTCTTCCCATTTGGTAGAATTATACTCTTTTTTTCCATTCTCTGAATATTTACAAAAGTTACACATGCCACATTTATGGTTGCCCTTTAGTTTGCCCATTGTCCACATTTTCTGTCTTCCTGTTTGTACTGATTCTCGTACAAAATGTGAGGGGCAAAGTATCTGTTTTAAGTTTTTTGCTTTTCTGTAGGTAATACGTGGTTGATCTTCTATGTGGCTCCTCAGATCATTGCCTAGTCTCAATAGATGCCAATGTTTTTTCAAAATTCTTTTCAAGGTCATGTGGTCTGTATTGTATGATGTTATAAATCTTGTTATACTTTGTGATTGTTTCTTTTTTTTCCTCTGGATTTATTTTGCAACAGCTCATTTCTTGAGAGTTTCTTTGTTTTTGAATAGGCTTTAGTCAATTGTGTTCTTTCATAGCATCTTGCTTGGAATTTGTTCATGGCTGTTTCCACATGTTTAGTTATCTCCCTCTCCTGGGTGCAATTTCTTTTGATCCTTATGATTTCTCCTAATGGTATATTATGGATGACGTGTTGGGGATGGTTTCTTCTTGCGTGTCATATACTGTTTCTTGCTGTAGGTTTGGTATAAAGCGTTGATTGTATTTTCTTGTTGTCTATGCCCTGTAGGGTATTTTGTGGAGATTTGGGACCTGACAGTATTTTCTTACTGCCGAAAAATAACTTAGCAACAATCACTCCTTGTATTCAGATTGGGCCATGTACAACAATAATACAGTGGACATGCATTATTTCAGCACACAGACATGCGTATTTGGTATGCGTGGTTGGTATGCGTGGTTGGTGGTATTTTGGTGAGCATAATTCCCTTGTTTTATTTGTGGCCCCAATATCCAGAGCCCCTTATTTTTGTTTAGATTTTTCGTGTAATCACTAGAGAGACCTCAGGCTTGCATTTCAGGAACACCACATTTTCATTTTTAGTGTGCCACCATGGGCAATTTCTCTCTGTCTTATCTATGGCAGCGAGCTATCATGTGGTATTTTCACTATCTTATATACGGTAGTGAACTATGTCCCGGGCCTCCCTTTTTGCCGACTCATAGACGTCCGACAAACTACAACACACACAGTTAGTTATAATTGCTCATACTGAATTACATTGTGCACACGGCTGCAGCCAAATTTGATGTTTAGCTACCTTGAAAATGACAATTGCACTGTCTAAACATCTCCCACATCATCAGCACTGTATTGGTAAATATAAAACACACCACCCATCTGCTTTCAAATATTTTTGTGTATTATAAAAGTTGCATTTAAACACGATCTCACTCTTTACAGAAATAAATAAAATAACACAGTAACAGCATTATCTGTGATACACTGAAAAGAGAGTGGTGGAGACAAGAACTCAATTTGCAACATTAAACACATGAGTAAAGCACAGGAAACTCCTTTCCTATACTGACTGAATATTCTCGTACACACTCAGCCCCACACTTCTGTAATTACCTTATCTGTTCAGCATGAGTTTTCTCCGGCTGTTCTCTTTCTGAATTTGGCTCCCTTGAAGATTAACCCCAGTGAAAACAAGCGTCTTTCGTTCTCAAACCGGGGTTATTGCCTGGAATTCTCAGCTTTTGCAGCAGGAATGCTTCAGCCAGGAAACAGGTCCTTCTCCCAGCTCTGCCAAATCTCGATTGTCCTCAGCCTCTCCTCAAGCTTCCCCAGCAAAACTCTAATCACTGCCTCTAGCATGATACTTGCTATGACGCTGCTCCAATCAGAATCAATCATGCCATCTCCTCCCTCACTACACAATGGCTCATTTCTACAGTAACCATTTGTAACCAACTGATTTCCTGTTTCTTCGAGCCCTTTGCTTCCTGTAGTTATGTGGACAGAGCAGCAGAGAAAAAGAAAAAAAAATGAATGTGCGTTTAAAAGTTCACTTTCAGAGTAGGCCTAATTCTGCAGTGGAGACACATTTTTATTAGTGGGTTATGTTAAATGCAGTTTTATTAGTCAGGTTAGTTATTAATAAGGTTAGTTATTAATTTTCAAATGTGTCTCTTGCACCATAGGCATTTCAGGTGAAAAATAGTGTGCATTTTTGAATGTGCACGTGTGCTTTTAACTGTAAAAATAGATTTGCATCTTATATGTAAAAATCGTTTTTGACTGAATAGCCTGTCTTTACTTATATGTCCATGTCACTCTGGCAACACATATAGCAATGCACCACACCCATGTGGTGGTGCTGCATCAAAAAAAAATTGCTACCTGTGCAGTAGTGCTGTACTCTGTGCTGTAACATGCCAAATATCCTTACAGCCCCCATGGCAGTTCCTTGCTTTTGCTTATATATGATATTGTTGAATAGGAAAAAGTTGTTATTGAGTACAAAATTGAGCATTTCAAGAATCATGTTTTTCTGGTCCTGGTATGAAATTGATCTTGCTTTGAGGAAGTAACTTCTTGATTCCATTCCTTTCAGGTGTAGAATGCTTGTATACAGTGAGGTGACATCAAAAGTAACCTATCTAAAGTCATCTTCTCAAATGATATGTTCGAGCTGTTGTATAATGTGCTTGGTATCTTGTACATATGATGCTAGGCTGGCCGCTAGGGGTTGTAGATGTTAGTCTATATATGCTGATATGGGTTCACTGATTGAACCTATTCCATTGATGATTGGTCTGGTTGATGGAATTGTGCTATATTTTTTATGTATTTTTGGAAGAAAGTAGATTGTGGCAAGCATTGGTTGTTTGTTTCTTACATAGTCAAATTCATCATCCGTTAATAATCCATTTTCATGCCAGTCTGTGCTCATGATGTTCCATTTATCCAAAATACAGGGCAGGGGCTTCTCTGCTCTTTTTTCATAACAAGTTGTATTATTTAGATGTGCTTCTGCCATTAATATGTAGTCTGTTGTTTTCAAAAGGACTATTTTACCTCCCTTGTCCGCCTCTTTTATTGTGATTTTGTCATTTGTTCTTAATTGTCTGATTGCCTTTCTTTCTTTCATACTCAAATTATACAGATTCCAATCTAATTGTTTTTTGGATAGATCATTTTTCCACAGGTCTTGCTGAACAGCTAATACAAATATATCAATTAGATTTTCTGTGGCTAGTTGAGGTATGAATTTAGATTTGAATTTTGGTTTAGAGCTTTCAATTTGTCCAGTGTCAATATCGAGATCTGATGCAACTGTTACCAATGTGTGGATGTCTTGTGTTTCTCCAATGTTAAGGAGACTGGCTGTTTGTTCAGTATCTAATAATGTTAATTCTGATGGTTGTGTTTTTTCAAGGCTTGGTTTCTTTATAGTTTCAATCAGCATAGCATAGAATTTCTTCAAAATCAATAGTGTACTGAATTTGAAAAGATCCAGATTCATCTGGAAATAGTCACTTTGATTTGTGGGACTAAAAGACAGTTCTTTGTCCAATGCTGTGATCAATTCTGGTGATAATTCTATGCCCGTTAGGTTGAACTAAATTTTGTTATTAGTCACAGAAATATAGCTTCAAGTTTGGCATCTGCGTTTTATATATGTGTATATATTTTTTGTTCTCACTGAATTATTCTGTTTTCTCCTCCTCTCATTTCTCACTTCTCCCTCTCTCTTCCGACCCTCCCTTACTTTTTTCTATGCACCTAATCTATCAGCATTGTCCCTGTACCTAGTATGATAGCAACAACGGTTATCTCATCCCCCCATCCCTTTACTTGTCCCTCCCCCAGCACTATCTTAAATGTCATCAGGCCTAGTACGATAGTTACTTGTTTTGTTCCTCTCCCTCCTTTATCCTTTCTCCTCACCCTCCCTCACTTCTTGTTATTCTCCAGCTCTACCAGAAATGCTGTCAGGCCTAGTAGGGGTTCCCATTTCCTTCCTATTTGTGTTTTAGCTCTTGCACTATCTGAAATATCGTCAGGCTGAGTATGATAGTTAATTTCACATTCTTGTGGCCTGTAAGAATGTCACTGTATTTTCCCTTGGTCCCTCCCTTGCCGTCAAGCGCTTTGAAACACATTGTGTATAGGCACTATATAAATAAAATATCATATATAATACATTTATTCAGATTAAGGTAGGAGGCAACTCCATCTAAAGAACGTTGGAGGCCAGCCGGTGTAAAATCCAAAAGAATGAGATTGCCTGCATATGTAATGTAGTTAGTTCTTAATAGACTGCACTTTGGGTTATAACATCCCATTCAATGCTCTTGTCCCAGTGATCTGATATATACAAATTAAAAAGTGTCAGGGCAATCACACATTCCTGTTATTTTGTTGAGAATAATAGCACTAAATCAGTCTCCCTCAACATTCAACCTCAATCTCACAGAATGACTAGAGTAGAATAGTTATATCATGCATCGTCAACCCAGTTCTATCCCCACCGAGACCATTTTCCTTATATGATATTTTGATCTACAGTGTCAATGGCAGAGGAGAGATCCAATGCTGAGATATATAGTGTTCTTCCCATATCCCTATCTGCTTGTGCCATACTGGAGGATAATATGAAGCCATTTAGTGTTGTTCCTACACCTTTCCTGTATCTTGTCTGCAGTGGGCTAAATATGTTTGCAGTCTCTGCCCACTTAGTCAAGTCTTTTAGTACTATATTGTCAAGTATTTTTGATGAAACATCTATCAATGCAATGGGTCTATAACTCGTAGGATTGTTCCTTTGGACTTTCTTAAAGGAAGGAACAGAAACACCTGCCCCTAGAAACACTTGTGTACAGGCACGTCATAAATTACTTATCATATCATATTGCATGCTGCCATGACAGTGTACACAGCCCTGTACCAACAACCTCAGTAAATAAATGAAACAAGATCTCAGACCACAATACTGGGTTATTTAACAATCTATTCATCATCCCATCTGGGCCACAAGTGCTTGAATTGTTTAGCTTTCCAATAATGGCGACAATCTTATCTTAGTCGAATTCATATGACCACTCCACACCTTTGTTGCCATTATTCACCACACTCCTTGACTGTTTCCCACTATGACTCCAAAAATGGTGAACACATTATTAACCCAATCCTTATCCATGACACAAGAGGAATGCCTATTTACCTGACTCTCATGTTTCATATTCATCTTCCAACAAATGGACCTCGTGTTGCACTTAATTATGTCACCCAATACCTCCTGGCTTTAGATTAATATATTTGAGAACTTTATCATTTCTTAACCAATTTTTAAAAGAAGCCTTAGGAGTACATATGTCTATGCTCTTCTTCACCCAGCTACTTCTGTGAGATTTGATCACTTTCTTAAAATTAGCTCTCAAGGCACATTTTTCAAACTAATGGCTGTGACATACACAAAGTGTTTTTCCTGTACAAAGTTGTGCATCTTCCAATACTGTGTCATTTTAGTTTTAGTTTTTAACATTAATAGTGTGTTCGAAAATTCCATAGTTGAACAAAAGAAGTCTTTTTCACAGTTAGTCATTTGGAACCACCATTTTACTAGATTACGGTTTACCTTCTCATTACTGTTACTAAACTGGGAAACCCTATTCCCAGACGCATTGGTGATCAAAGCCACACATTTAGAAGTGCTTTCTCCGACTCCTCAACTATAACAAAGGTCCATGTCAATATTGCATGATCACTCTTACAAGTTTTAGCAACATTAAAGGTATGTATCTCCTCCTCATCTATGTTGGACAGAAAAATATATTCCAATGTGGACCTTGAGGAAACACCAAACCATGTCGGTTGAGGAATCATTCCCAAGTTAAAGAGGGAATTTAATTGACAGAAACCCCATCTACCCTGAAAACTCCCTCAAATTAAACCATCACTCATTTTTTCCACTGTCCTATTTTATTTATATTTTAGCATCCTCTTATTTCCTCATTCAGATCTTCTAGTCATTCAGTAATATGCAGTTGAAATCACCACCAATAATTGTGGGACAGTTCTAATTTTTTACCGACCAGTCTACCAACAGATTCTCTACTACACCAATAACCTCATCTACGTTTACAACACAATATAATATAATATGAATAATGTCTGCAATGTTGAGGCTGTCTTTGAAGTGTTACAGATGTTTTGCCTCACCACCGACCTAAGCGATTAAAGGAAGGTGTAGAGGCAGTATTCCTCCCACAACATCTCATGCTTCCTGTTTGGTTGAGGCTTATTGCACATGGAGAGCTCTCTGTAGAAACCTGATGCATATTATGTGTGAGGCAGCCTAGCTCCATTTTCCATCATGCTGCCATGAATTCCGTTCTGATTGTGCCTCATCAGTTGAATATATCTTAGGAACTCCCCACCTGCAAGACCATGCGTAGCCCACATAAACTAAAATGGAAGTATTCTGGTTGTTCTCCAAAGCTGATCCACATAAAGTATTCCCAGTTTTTCCACCCAGGCCAATATATTGGGCACCCAGCAATTGTTATTTTATTGTAAAACCAGAATGGAACCAGATGGCAGCTGCTTGTTCGGGAGCCTATGGTCGTCACCCAATGTGTAAGGGCTTTACAGGTAAACAAAACTGGTCCCACTTCCTGCAGTGTGGGTTTGGCCATTAAGTATGGGATATCTCCAGTAGGGTACAGGGTTGATACAATCTTTCCCAGATCAGGCAATACTGGGAGCAAAGGTCTGTCTTCTTCAGAGTACCACCCCATACCTTGGTTTATCCAAAAACATACATAAATCTGGCAAAGTTTGGGAACCTCTGCAACTCCCTGATCCATGGGCAATTGTAACCTGCTAACAGATAGTCTGCCCCATTTGCCTTTCCCTAAGTAATCAAGCAAGATTGTATTGACTTTGGTGAAACAGAATGCTGGATGATAAACTGGTAATATTGCTAGACAATATATTATAACCAGTGCAATGCATTTCTTTATTGTTTCCAGGCTGCCGAGTAGCTGGGACCATTTGTTCAGCAGCGCTTACATTCTGCCACTATTCATATCGATATTAAACTTGATAATTTCCTCTAAATTAACCAAATCCCTGTAGATGTAATGCTGTCATGCTGTCTGGCTGTTACACTAAGCAGTGTCCTTCGATATGAGGTCTGAAAAAGCAGCTATTTAGTGGCAAGACTTCAGTATTTTCAACATTAACCTTGTAACCCAAAATGTAGGCATATGCCGCTATTTTGTTTATTAAGGTTGGCAGAGAGGTAGCTGGGGTCTTGGTGTACACCATTATATCATCACTGTATGCCGATATTTTGACTTTGAACACCTGGGATCCCACTGCAATAATGGAGTCATTGTTATGCACATGCTGTAGTCAGTGATCTAAGGACAACATAAAGAGAAGTGGGTACAGGGGGCAACCTTGTTTAGTTTCTTTGTCCAGGGTAAACATATGGGGAGAACATGCCATTGACATAATCTGTGTCCTTGGGGTAATGGTATAGTATCATGATCAAGGATATTATCTCCGGGCCCAAACCATGCCATTGTAGAACCTCTGCCAAGGATGACCACCCGATCTTATCAAACGCCTTCTCCACATCCAAGATTATCACTGCATAGGGGTTTTCAGTTTTTCTACCCAGTTCTTTGAGATCGCAGAGAATGCGGCTATTAGTGGAGATAATCTACCTTTTTTTAATCCAGTTTCATATTTGAGCATCAAACTAGCGAGTGGGGACTCCAATCTCATTGTCAATGATTTGGAAAACATATTAGCTTCTGTATTTATCAGCTAAATGCGCTATACTTTTCCACTTCCAGGGGATATTTCCTGGGTTTGAGGATTACAAGAATACCTTTTAGAGTAGTGTCAGAGTTATAGATTGTGAACAACTTTTGCAATTTCGAGGCTAGAATGTACATAAAGGTCTATAAAGGTCTGATAAAAGTCAATAGGTAATCTGTCGAGCCCTAGAGCTTGCCCTTTTTCAATTTGTGTTGGTTGCCAATATAATTTTATTTACCGAAATGTCTTGTTCTAATGCTGCAATATCATGTGCCTATGGGGATTCAAACCACTCTAAATAGTGTTTAATTCCGTAATTTGATACAGTTGTTTCTGGGGTATATAAACATTTATAGAATCTCCAAATCCCTTTTGATATCTTGGTCCTTAAGGACTGTAGTACTTCCTACTTTCATAGCTTGATTCTGTTTATCCAAACTCTTGCCTTGAGATAGGAAGCCAGAAGCTTTCCGGCTTTATTAGTTCCTCTGAAATATTTTGAATGCAAAGTCAACACCACTCCAGAGACATTGATTGTGCTTGTTTTGTTGAATGCACATTTTGCATGCATTAGATTCTTTAGCTCACCTTCAGATGGCACAACACAATACTCTCTCTCCAAGCATGTATTCGTTTTTAAACTTATCATGATCTTCTGCTTTGTGTCTGTATATTTTTCAGTACTATGTAGCTTATATTGTGCCCTCTGAGGGCAGCTTTATAAGAATCACACACCTGTGAGGCTGGCTTTCCCTCTTCCAATGGAGGCATTCCCCTATAAAGTCTGTTATTGAGCCTCTGAATTCTGTTGCTTTTAAAAAGATAAATATTTATGCTCCATTTGTTTGACCTGGATGGGGGATCCTCCCAATCCACCAGTTATACAAGAACCAGGGCATGATCAGAGACTACCAGAGGGAAGATATCTGCCCTATATGCATATCTCATTAGACCCTTGTTTACAAATATGTATACTATCCTCACATTCGAGTCTTGTGCCCATGAGTAAAAAGTGTATTCACACTCAGAATGTTGTATATTCTCCAGACATCTACTAAATCATCATTTGATATACAATGTTCAAAGGTGTTGTGCATTCTGGAAGGGACCATTGAAAATTGAGTCTCTAGGGAAGTTACAATCACCACCCGTGAAAATAGAGGGAGAGTATGTCTGTTGGATCATTTGGTGCACACTGTCCCAAAAGCTTGTTTCAGCCTGGTTGGGCCATATACCATTGGGGAATCATTCAGTGTACCCTGCACCATGACCCATCTACCACTATCATCACTTGAATTTCTATCAACTCACAAGTCAACCTTTTTATGGAACAGTATAGCCATCCCTCCCTTGCATCATTGTGCCTCAGATCAGCACACCTCTCCCGCCCATTGCATTTTGAGTCTGCTTAACTCCTTCTCAGGGAGGTGAGCTTCCTGTATTAGAGCTACATGAGCCTTCAATTACCTCAAGTGTGTGAGGATGCATTGCTTTTTGATAGGTGCTCATAAGTTGTTTACATTCCAAGAAATGATTGTTCTTTGTTGGAGCTAGAAGTCCATATGGTATATCTCTGCACCACAATTCAGGTCTAAAAGACCTGAAAAGTGCAGCAGAGGAACGGCTGCACTTTTTGGAAAAATCTTTCAATATGCATATAGTGTGGCCTTCGAACTTGACTTGATCTTTTTTTTCTTCTTTACTGCTCTCAGAATTTTTGCTTTTAGCAGGCGTTAAAAATCCAACCCGCAAAGGGACTTTGGAGCTTATTACGGCACCGTAATTTACGGTGCCGTAATTAGCGCCTTCCCCATTCCCATTATGCCCTATGGGGGCAAAAATGGGAATGGGGAAGGGCAAATGGTGAATGGGGAATTACCGCCCCACTCACCTTGGAATGGGGCGGTAATTCCGCCATCCACCATGGCGGAATCGTAACCTTAGCGGCATGGACAATGGTGCTAAAAGCACCATGGTCCTCCGCCAAGGTTGTAATGAGGGCCATTGTATTTAATGTGTAAGGTTTTGTATAATGCATACATGTCACATTTCATACAATTTAGAAACCACAATTGTGAGGAACTGCAAACAGTTTTTGATATTGTTGCACGATCCAAATTATGGTTATTACTGGAACAGCAAGCACTCCCAGCTGACTTAGTATGTGCAATCAGGCTTTTATAAACGTAAACTGGTGAGAAGTGATCAGGAGTCATGTCACTGCATCCATTAAGATTAAAGTAGGGGTCAGTTCTCCTTTTATTTTAATGACCAGACAACATCAATTTCTAGCCTAAACGCAGATGCCCTGAGCATAGCTTTGCAGATGACGCCATTCTATTATCAAAAACACCTATGCACCTCCAACGGCAATACGTAAAGATTATGGTATGCACACCTCTGAGGCAGAAGAGGGTTCCCTTTCCAAAGCTACATGTTGATGACAAAACGGTTGAAACTGTGGATGAATTTAATTATCTTGAGATAAGAACAAGCAACACAATCAAACGGAACCTCCAAATTGAGAAAAGTAGTAACACCTTAAGCCGAAGATGAGAGACAATGTTAGCATTCTTAAAACAGCATGATTTCAGGGTAATATCGGGTGCCATGAAAGTATATAATCCTCAAGCAGTTGCTGCTGCATCATATGTCTTGAAATTATGAGACCACACTAATATTAATGTAATGGAGAAGAAAATAAGATCTTGAAGAGACCATTAAGATTACCTAATAGTGCACGTTCTTTGCCAGTTAGGATGGAGCTGGGCTTAGATGGTGCGACCCAGAAGATTCAGCTAAAACCCCTCTTATATCGGATAAAGATTTGGAACAGCAAGGGCATAAAGGTTTATTTAAAGAAATCTTCGATCTTCGACTTGTACGAGTGACTTGCCCTGGTTTAACCAAGTACATCAAACATATGTATTATTTTCTTCATCTTCCAGAGCTAATGGTTAATCTGTGTTGCTATAACTTGCAGGCCAAAACTATCTTAAAAGAGGATGGGTGAAATGTGAGTGATCATGTACTTGTGAGGGTAGCCATTAAATATGCGATAACTTGGAAGTGAAAAGTTCCATTGGCTTTGAAAATTACCTGGAAACAGTAGGCATGAACGATAGGATCCTCCTAATTGAAGTATGTTTGGGGATACTACCGGTCAGAGGATTCACAGCTTGGTGGGGACAGAACAACTCTTCGAGTTGCCATTAATGTCCCAAGTGCAATGAAACACTAATTCTCCTTTCTTGGATTAGAATGACCCATGATGCTTTAACCTTATGTAAATCCACACATGACTGAATGTAGTAAAGAATCTGATCCAGTTCTTGACCAAAGCAAGGAATAAGTGATTTAAGTACATTCTGACAAACCCCTAGTAATTGTATATATACAACTAGCCATTAGATGATATTGTTGTTATGTAAATAATATTTACATTTTGTGATTGTTGCAGAGTATAGCTTTTTGTTGGGTATTAATATGTTGTGCATATATTGGCATAAATGTTGATGTAAGTCTGCATTCTGCATTAGAGGATATAAGAGTGTGGGTGGATTATGGAAATGTAATGCATTTGTGATGCTATGTTAATGTTATTACACTTGCTGAACATTTGCACTTCATTAGAGAATGTTGCCACCTTATGAGTTTTTGGGTTGTATTGTATACTAAAAGGAAACATTATGGTATGGTAACTCCTGCTTCCATTCAATATCTATTCAAATTAGGAAGCAATCTATCTGAATTGTTTGCAGAAGGTATCATTTTAGGATACCATTTTAAAGCTCTTAAGGTTTGTGTGTAATATGTGTTATTCTCATTATTATTCTTTTTTGTTTTTGTACTTTTATGGCATGATGCTGAAATAAAGTTATTAGAGAAAATTATTTGTCAACAGGCAAGGGAGAACAGCCAGAGCGTTTTATTCCTTTTTATTAAGTAATAACATGATGCGGGTGAGTCCATCGCTAAAAGGGAAATCTACTTTCCCCTTTTGTAAGCTCCATGATAAAATAAATTCTGTGTACTTGTGCCCAGTTGCATGAGTATCCTGAACTGTAGTGCCTGCTCTACCAGTGTCACAGAGGAGGTTCAGAGGACACAAAGACCCATTTGACAGCAGCAGTGGCAGGTGTCTCTTTGCAGCACAGGGGCTGTTTTTTAAGACATGCACACCTTTACCAACACCCTATAATTACGAGTTTACTGCCTGGTGGCAGATATATCTTGTTATACAAGCCATACCCGAGTTATGGTATGTTGGATGGCATGTTTTTATACCTGTTACAGACTGAGCAATTTGGAATCAGCCTTGTGAACGGATTGTGTGTATTCACCCCAGACAGGCTGGCCTTGACATAATTGGTAGGATTGTAGCCTTGGGGATTGCCTCTCTTTGACCCATTGTAAGGTAAGAGAACACTCACTCCAGAGAGACAGCCACTCTACATAAAGCTGTCCTGGGAACAGGAATCAAAGGACAAACACATTCACACTATAGCCTCATACCAGGGCTCTGTATATCTAAAATCCATTGATTCTAGTTAGAAGGGAGATCTTTACAGCTAGACGGATGCTTCACCATCTTGTTTCTCTCTACCTATAACTTGCCTTCTTGTCCTTTCTTCTTCCCTAAGCATAACGCACTTTGGATGTGATGTCGGGAGGCAACGTCCACTTGTATCCAATCGCCTAGGGACCTTTGCCTTCCCACTCCTTCTAAGATTCACCTTTGGAAAAGATCCTTAAGAAAGTATTGATTGGACCTCATTTGGGAGAGTTGATCTTTCCAAACTCCTCTACCACTGAGATGAAAACTGAGTGTCCAAGCTACAACAGAATCCAGGACTTCACCACGTTAAAGGACCCCTGTAGTTGTGTGCTTGCCTCCGCCTTCTGTGGGAGCCTGAGAACAAACGTATCCTTGAGCCCTTGGATTCGGACTCACAGCATCCTGAGATACAAGACAGGCAGTACCCCTGTTTTAATCATATCAAACCAGACAAACTCCTTTTGACTGGGTTCCCCGCATCTCAAACTACAGGACCTGCTTGTGCTATCTTTGGCACTCAACCAAACACTTTGAACCATCATGCTTGCATCTTGAACCAGCTTGATGCTGCATCGTTCTTCACAGAGTGTGTCACGTGCTCAGCTAGAATCAACTGCTGATCGCAGGACCCAGACTCAAACTAGAGTGTCAGTCACTGACTGGAACTAGCAGTCACACAAATGACTGGACCTGGCTCGACCTTGAACTGCTGCTTCATCGAACCACACACTGTAGCATCAGGATACTGCTTCGAACCATCGCTGACATTAGACTTCAACCATGGGAATGTCACTCACTACCCAGAGGATGCCTGAGCAATTCAACCTGCATCACTCAAATGCTGCCTCCGGACTGCTTTGATCTACTGTTTTCACCCCAGCTCAATGCCATTTCGCTGCTTGGACCTACATGACTCGCTGCATCCAAACTTGGCTTGAACCACTTGCACAACAGCTCAAAATCTGGTTTGACACCATCAAACCACCAATAAGTCTAACACTGTATTATTTACTTCTAACTTCCCCTTGGTTCATTTCTGGACCCTAGAGACTGCATTTCATACCCTTTTAAAGAACATTGTGGCTTTTACTGGCTTTTCACCCGTGACTCATTAACCAGAGAGCTGCACCTTTCTATCTTTGCTGATTCTGTGTTCTTCCCTTAAGGGTGGGTTTTGTGTAGTGCTTTCTATTTAGTTACTATTGCATATGATGTGTTTGATTAAAGATATATATATATATTTATTGAACCGTGATAGGATGTTCCTTTAATTTGGACTGTTATACTTCACTGGTTTGGGCCACAATTGAATCACATTCAAAACCCTATTGAGAGTAGCGCCTTCCCTCACTCCAAAGAAGGTATATTGCTTAACTGTGACTGTGACTGTTTTACCTTTATGATTGTGTTGGCTATTGGTTAGTAAGTGTGAGACTGAGTAGGCACGTTAGACTCACCCGTGTACTCCTGCAGAGCAGATGTCAATTTGTCACAAAACAACATATGCAAATTGGTGTGGTTTTAGAAAGCACTGAATGTATCATTACACATTTAAGCACTCGGTGCATTGATCAACTTAAATACAAGGAACATGTGCTTTTCCTCAGTAAATGCTATGCACATGTTAACACGTCCCGGTTGTAAAACAAGCATATCGTTTTAAAAATTACATTTTGAAATACTGGAAAATATCAAATGAAGAAATCAAGGATTCATGACTTCACTATGTTTGTACTATGTGATGCACTCTTAAAAGCATGCAAATAAATAATCAATGTCAAGATTATACATTAGAAACACTTTCGAGATTCACAAGTACCGCTATTGCCACACCACAAGAACAATTAGTGAGTAGATTTGATTTAATAATCTCCAAAAAGCAACTCAAGGGTTAGAAGGTGCCACAGTGTGTTTGGTGGCCAATTAATCTGAAGTCGTTCTATGGTTTTAGTGCAATTGTTAATGCATTCCTCCTAACAGGTCACCAGCAGCAGTGTACTCTCATGTCAATTTCCCAGAAAAGGGATTGTTTTAAGTAGCACAGTTCTTCTCATATTCATCTGGAAATGTTATTTGTGTGCATTCCAAGATGCGCGAGGCCATCCTGCTCTTCCGTGTGTGATGTGTTGTTATATTTTCTCATGTCAAAACGCAATCCGAGAATATATACTTGGGTATTAGCTTTTAAAACTCTGTATACAATTGCCTTATGCTATTGTGTCAATGTTATTTCAGAGACATTGTTTCTCAACAACTACTTACATTGATTTTAACGGCGAACATCTGGCGTGCAATATTTTGAATACAGCAGAATGTAAAAATGTTTCGAGCACTGTCCCTGAGCAATGAAGAAATTAGCGCTAACAACTGTCATAAATCCATGACATATTTACTGAGCAAACGTACAGCTAACACATTCCAGATAGTAGCCTAGTTATATCTTGCTAGTGCAAACAAAAACAATATTTATTTTGGAGGCGTAAAGTTTGCTTGGATTTTCATTTGAGCTGCAATCACAATCTTCCCTCTATACAATTTCAGCTACGATTTGTTAACGGCCCTTTTGTCTAATAGATATTAAGACCTGGTAATGGCCCAAGAAGGAAGGCATTATTGCTATTGGAACATACCTCCAAATGGGGGTAGCATGCTCAGTTAAAACCAAGAAGAGTGAAACATTGGAAAATGAGTAAAGGGGACTTACATCGTGTATTACATTACATTATTTTTGCCGTCAGCCACTGCATTGTTACTAATCAACTGCCAAATTCCCCACGGTGTAAGTACACTGCATAACCTGGTCTGTGGGCCATACTTGGCTCTATGTCCATTGAAACCAAGTTAAAGGACCAAGCATAATAAGTGTTTTTGGGGAGGTTCACAGGCCCATATACCCAGCATTGACCACGCACTATTTTATTCCCACTGGCTCTTTCAGAAAAATGATGTAACATGGAATATGTAAGTAATGCCTTCATATGCCAATACAGGAGGCTGGTATGGAATGTGCGACTTCGTTGGTGCTATATACAAGCTGCATTTGGAATTTTCATTAAAATGGTCAGTAAAATGGGCATGCCTCAGCCTGATGATAGTATTTGCATCTTCTTTGGAAGTTGTTGTGAATTGCCTGTGGATATGTATATCCTACACACCATGTAACCCTTGTGTAACCATATCACCACTCTTAAAATCTGTTTATAGCTATGTATGCTTCACCCATGTAAATAAGCCTACTTCATGCAACTTAACAATGTGATATGCCATTCTGTTTTATGCCATAATACATGTAACCATATTTTATATCCACCCATGTAATCAACACATATCCTGTGTGTCATACATCTGCAACTAAGCTTTTCTCCTGTAACAGCGCTGCAATGTCTTTGGGCTGTCTGTGTGCTTTATAAATACAAATAAATAAATAAAACTTCAAGTAGAATGCAAATCTGCCTGGGTGGTCAAAGGGTATTGACTATGGGGGTGTGTGACATTATGGGAAGTACTGGCACATGGTGTTTGGAACAATATGTGCGCTACACTGGTTCACATAGCCCAAAGGATGTCCTAGGATAATACTATATTAGGTGTTATGGGTCATGAAGCCCAATGTGATGGCCCAAGCACAGCAAGGGCTCTTGACAAGTATTGCAGGCTCATATCGCATGGCACAAACAGCTGAAAGGGTCTATGAAAGTTTTATATTCCAAGTTGGTTTTTATTAATACATCTAATAAATCTGTTTAGAGATTCCACTTCCCGTGTTCCATGTTTTGTGACTCTGCTGCGTCATGTAGAAGGAATGGTCACACTAAATAATTAGTGAGCATGGAATTTATATATATGTCACTGCACTATAGTTGAGGTGAGTATCAAGTTTCCAAAAAATGAATTGCTAATAACATTTGACTCGAGTGACGGATTTGGCTGAACACCCAAACTGGACATTTTTGGAAAGATCTGTTAAAAACGAAAAAAGTTATTAAGAAAGTTAAAGATGCTGTTTCGACCTAGCCCCCATTTATTTTCTCGCAGAGAAAAAGTCACATTTTTGCTCCAGCGCACAGTCCAAACCAATGCATGGAATTGGAACAGGTATGAAACAACTTAGGCATGAATCGTTGACTCGATGTTCGGTGGGGTGCTGGGGTTATTGCGTCAAGTAGTTTTGAATATAGAAGGTGGTGCCCCATTATCCCAGAATTCTATTGCTTTTAACTTTTGACTTGATGGATGAATTTGGATGACATTTTCAGAACAAAGAGTTTGTCAAGGACCCCAAAAACTACAAATTCAGAACTACATGTTGTAAAATGAAAATGTTATTAAGAAAACAAAACACCACAGTTTCACAGTTTTCAGCCCATTTATTTTCCCAAAGAGAAAATGTGCAGTTTTTGAACAGCTGCAGCGCAAAAAACGGTTTGCCGATTTGGACTAACTAAGAAACAATTTGGGCACAAAATCTAGACTTAATTTCCTTAATAAGAAACAACTGGTGTCATTTTTTATTCTTTTACACGGAAGGGGATGCACCCTGCTCCTTAAAACCTTTTTATTGGCATTAGTGCTTTTTACAGTATAGAGGCTGAGCGAGGCTCATAACGTTTGACTTGGTGACTGGATTTGGATGACATTCTCCAAACAAACAGTTTGTCAAGGGGCCCACTAAACTTGAAATATTGGGAACAATTCATTAGAAACCGAAAACATCAATAAGAAAAAATGAAAATGCTTTTTCAGCCTACTCGCATTTATTTTCCATAGAGATAAAGTGCAGTAAAAAACGCTTGGCTGATTTGGACCAAATAAGAAACAATTTCGGCACAAAGTTAACTTATTTTGACTTTGTGGGTTAATTTCCTTGACTGGTTTGGGGGTAAATCCATCCAGTAGTTTTTTAAATATTTGACAGAGAACTGCACCTTAAAACTTTTAAATCAGTCTTGATGCTTTTCAGCAGAGAGGCTGAAAGAGACCAATAACTTTTGTCTTACTGGATATGGATTTGGAGGAATTTTCTAAGCCAAGTATTTGTCAACGGCCCCCCGAAACTCGAACATTAGGGAACAATTCATCAAAAAATGAACAAGTTATTAAGAAAAGATGAAAACAGAGTGTTCAGCCTACTCCCACTTGTTTTCCCATGGAGAAAATAATTCAGTTTTTGAACAGCCGTAGCATTAACAACTCTTGGCAGATTTGGACAAAATTAGAAACAATTTGGGTACAAAGCATTGACTTAATTTTCTTGACTAGTTTTGAGTAAAACAATCCAGTAGTTTTTAAAATATTTGACAGAGAACTGGGTGCCCCCTGCTCCTTAAAACCTTTATATCTATCTTGGTGTTTTGCAGCAGAGAGGCTGAGAGAGGCTAATAAAATTTCCGGCAGGGGTCTGGGGTTATACCTTCCAGCAGCTGTTAAAAAAGTAGACGTAGAACGGGGTGCCCACTTCTCCCAAAATTATAGCTATATTTGTGTTCCACAATGCATCAGTGAGGCTTTTCAGAAATGAAAAAGCCGCCATTTTATTTTCTCAGTGTGGGTATAACCTGGGTTAGCCAAAAACAAAAAGTGGAAGACATACCATTTGGAGGAGGAAAAAGGATGAAATGGAATCAGGCTAGAGGTAGGGTGGGGCCAATAGGACACCATGTGAAGTTGGTGATTTGGGCAGGTCGGCTAGGGACCAAGTTAAGAGCTTGAACGTTTTCAAATGACTGGGGTTATCCGGTGAGATAACAGCAGTTATGATAGAAATCTACATCTGGAATGAAAGTGCATCAGATGAAAGGACGATTGTTGACAGGAATTGGGGGAGCATGGCATGAGAAGGTGGGAACTTGGTGAGTGCCTGGGGTGGCAGGGACGAGTTTTCTATTTTGCGTGGCCTTTTATCAAGGCCAACTAGTGGGTCCAAAGGAAACATATTGGGGCAACATGTCTGGCCATGGCCAAAAGTTTGTAAAATATTATGGGATAATAACACCCTTGACATTCACTGAAAATACCTTAGTTAAAGTGCAGTTAAGATGCACAGATTTAATGCAACAAAACCCTTACAATTCAGCGGATGTGGGAAGTCTTCACCAGCTTATCTCGGCGTATTCCCACTGCAGAGCCCATGAGCACATACATATTATAAGAGAAAAGAATCACAATGACATACGAAATGGCAGTATGGGGGACATAGCATTATGGGGGACATCAATGGGAGAGTAGCTGGTCATGAATTCCCACATGCATTGAATTTCAAGGTTTTTTTTCCAGTTTTGTTGCATTCAATCTGAGCATCTTAAGTGCACCTTAACTAAGGATGTTTCAGAATCTTCACCAAACGTTGCAAAAAAAGTATTTGGGTCACTCTGAATTTTTTTGCAAAGTTTGGTGAGGATTCGTCCAGGGGGGGCAAAGTTATAGACATAATGGGAAAAAACTTTGCTCATGCCTACAGTCCAAACCGCTGGACGGATTTACACCAAATTTGCGGCTTGGCCCCAAAAGCGTGCTTTGTTTTATTTCGTGTAAATCCATCCAGTAGCTTTTTAAAAAATGACAAAAATGTAAGTGAAAAAAAATAGTGATATCTGTGTTCGCTTCGTGGACACACTTCCCAGTTCGCTCCGCGGACAGGACGGTGATTGGGCAAGCAGCTTGCGTGATGTCCGCGGACATCTGACGTGCTCTCTCATTGGATGTCGTGAAAGCGTGCAGTGCGTCTGGCTTCAGAGACGTCCGCCATCTTTGTTCCTCGCATGAGAGGCTTTGTACCCAGCCTGCACAGTAGGTCCCCCAGCCCCGCTCATGCCCGTGCCTGTCTCCTGTTCCTCCCACCCTCCTGCTCATGCCCCGTGTGTCCTTCTTGTCACCCTCGCTCATGCTCCGTGTCTTCCCTTTTCCTCCAGCCCCCCGCTCACGCCATCGGCATACGGTGGCCAGCGGAGGGCCGAGGAGCGGGATCTGCCGCCTGCACATGAACGCTGTGTGTCTTTCTCCCTCCCGCCCACCCCCGCTCATGTCCGTGTGTCTTTCCCCCTCCCGCCCACCCCCCGCTCATGTCTGTGTGTCTTTCTCCCTCCCGCCCACCCCCTGCTCATGTCCGTGTGTCTTTCTTCCTCCCGCCCACCCCCCGCTCATGTCCGTGTGTCTTTCTCTCTCCCGCCCACCCCCGCTCATGCCCCGCTCGTGCCCCGCTCGTCTCTGCCACCCGCCCACCCCCTGCTCATGCCCCGTGTGTCTCTCCCACCCCCCGTGTGTCTCTCCCACCCCCGGCTCATGTCCATGTGTCTCTCCCCTCCCGCCCAGCCCCCGCTCATGTCCGTGTGTCTCTCCCCACCCGCCCACCCCCCGCTCATGTCTGTGTGTCTCTCCCCACCCAGCCACCCCCTCTTATGTCCGTGTGTCTCTCCCCACCCGCCGCCCACCCCTGCTCATGCCCCGTGTGTCTCTCCCACCCCCCCGTGTGTCTCTCCCACCCCCCGCTCATGTCCGTGTGTCTCTCCCCACCGCCCACCCCGCGCTCATGTCCGTGTGTCTTTCCCCACCCACGGCCACCCCCCGCTCATGTCCGTGTGTCTCTCCGCACACGCTGCCCACCCCCCGCTCATGTCCGTGTCTCTCCCCACACGCCGCCCACCCCCGCTCATATCCGTGTGTATCTCAACACCCGCCACCCACCCCCCGCTCATGTCCGTGTGTCTCTCCCCACCCGCCGCCCACCCCCGCTCATGTCCGTGTGTCTCTCCCCAACCGCCGCGCACCCCCCGCTCATGTCCGTGTGTCTCTCCCCACCCGCCGCCCACCCCCGCTCATTTCCGTGTGTCTCTCCTCACCCGCCGCCCACCCCCGCTCATGTCCGTGTGTCTCTCCCCACCCGCCACTCACCCCCCGCTCATGTCTGTGTGTCTCTCCCCACCCGCTGCCCACCCCCGCTCATGTCCGTGTGTCTCTCCCCACCCGCCGCCCACCCCCCACTCATGTCCCGTGTGTTTCTCCCCACGCGCCGCCCACCCCCTGCTTATGTCCCGTGTGTCTCTCCCCACCCGCCGCCCACCCTTCGCTCATGTCCCGTGTGTCTCTCCCCACCTGCCGCCCACCCCCTGCTCATGTCCTGTGTGTCTCTCCCCACCCCCGCTCATGTCCCGTGTGTCTCTCCCCACCCGCCACCCACCCCCCGCTCATGTCCCGTGTGTCTCTCCACACCCACTGCCCACCCCCCGCTCATGTCCCGTGTGTCTCTCCCCACCCGCCGCCCACCCCCCACTCATGTCCCGTGTGTCTCGCCCACCCCCCGCTCATGCCCCGTGTGTCTCTCCCCACCCGCCGCCCACCCCCCGCTAATGCCCCGTGTGTCTCTCCCACCCCCCGCTCATGCCCCGTGTGTCTCTCCCACCCCCCGCTCATGCCCCGTGTGTCTCGCCCACCCCCCGCTCATGCCCTGTGTGTCTCTCCCACCCACCCCCTGCTCATGCCCCGTGTGTCCCAACCACCCGCACACCACCTGCTCATGCCCCGTGTGTCTCTCCCACCTGCCCACCCCGCTCATGCCCCATGTGTGTGTCTCTGCCACCCACCCACCGCTCATGCCCCATGTGTGTGTGTCTTTCCCACCCGCCCACCTCCCGCCTATGCCCCGTGTGTGTCTCTCCCACCCACCCATCCCCCGCTCATGCCCCGTGTGTGTGTCTCTCCCACCCACCCCCCGCTCATGCCCCGTGTGTATCTCCCACCCCCCGCTCATGCCCTGTGTGTCTCGCCCACCCCCCGCTCATGCCCCATGTGTCTTGCCCACCCCCCGCTCATGCGCCGTGTGTTTCTATCCACCCGCTTACCCCCCGCTCATGCCCTGTGTGTCTCACCGCTCACGCCCCGTGTGTCTCTCCCACCCCCCGCTCATGTCCGTGTGTCTCTCCCCACCCACGGCCACCCCCCGCTCATGTCCGAGTGTCTCTCCCCACACGCTGCCCACCCCCCGCTCATATCCGTGTGTATCTCCCCACCCGCCACCCACCCCCCGCTCATGTCCGTGTGTCTCTCCCCACCTGCCGCCCACCCCCGCTCATGTCCGTGTGTCTCTCCCCACCCGCCGCGCACCCCCCGCTCATGTCCGTGTGTCTCTCCCCACCCGCCGCCCACCCCCGCTCATTTCTGTGTGTCTCTCCCCACCCGCCGCCCACCCCCGCTCATGTCCGTGTGTCTCTCCCCACCCGCCACTCACCCCCCGCTCATGTCTGTGTGTCTCTCCCTACCCGCTGCCCACCCCCGCTCATGCCCGTGTGTCTCTCCCCACCGCCGCCCACCCCCCACTCATGTCCCGTGTGTCTCTCCCCACCCGCCGCCCACCCCCCGCTCATGTCCCGTGTGTCTCTCCCCACCCGCCGCCCACCCTCCGCTCATGTCCCGTGTGTCTCTCCCCACCCGCCGCCCACCCCCTGCTCATGTTCTGTGTGTCTCTCCCCACCCCCGCTCATGTCCCGGGTGTCTCTCCCCATGCGCCGCCCACCCCCCGCTCATGTCCCGTGTGTCTCTCCACACCCACCGCCCCGCCCCCGCTCATGTCCCGTGTGTCTCTCCCCACCCGCCGCCCACCCCCCACTCATGTCCCGTGTGTCTCGCCCACCCCCCGCTCATGCCCCGTGTGTCTCTCCCCACCCGCCGCCCACCCCCCGCTCATGCCCCGTGTGTCTCTCCCACCCCCCGCTCATGCCCCGTGTGTCTCTCCCACCCCCCGCTCATGCCCCGTGTGTCTCGCCCACCCCCCGCTCATGCCCTGTGTGTCTCTCCCACCCACCCCCTGCTCATGCACCGTGTGTCCCTCCCACCCGCCCACCACCTGCTCATGTCCCGTGTGTCTCGACCACCCGCCCACCCCCCGCTCATGCCCCGTGTGTGTCTCTCCCACCCACCCACCGCTCATGCCCCGTGTGTGTGTGTCTTTCCCACCCGCCCACCTCCCGCCTATGCCCCTTGTGTGTCTCTCCCACCCACCCATCCCCCGCTCATGCCCCATGTGTGTGTCTCTCCCACCCACCCCCCGGTCATTCCCTGTGTGTCTCTCCCACCCCCCGCTCATGCCCTGTGTGTCTCGCCCACCCCCCGCTCATGCCCCATGTGTCTTGCCCACCCCCCGCTCATGCCCCTTGTGTCTCTACCACCCGCCCACCCCCGCTCATGCCCTGTGTGTCTCACCGCTCACTCCCCTTGTGTCTCTCCCACCCCCCGCTCATGCCCCGTGTGTCTCTCCCCCCACCCCCCGCTCATGCCCCGTGTGTCTACCCCAATCGCCGCCCACCCCCCGTGTGTCTCTCCCTCCCTACCACCCACCCCCGCTCATGCCCACCCCCTGCTCATGCCCCGTGTGTCTCTCCCTCCCGCCGCCCACCCCCGCTCATGCCCTGTGTGTCTACCCCTCCCGCCACCCACCCCCCCGCTCATGCCCTGTGTGTCTCTCCCTCCTGCCGCCCGCTCATGCCCCGTGTGTCTCTCCCTCCCGCCGCCCACCCCCTGCTCATGCCCCATGTGTCTACCCCTCCGGCCGCCCACCCCACGCTCATGCCCTGTGTGTCTACCCTTCCGGCCGCCCACCCCCCGCTCATGCCCCGTGTGTCTACTCCTCCTGCCACCCACCCCCCGCTCATGCCCCGTGTGTCTCTGTCTCTCCCTACCGCCACCCACCCCCCGCTCATGCCCCGTGTGTCTCTCCCTCCCACCGCCCACCCCCCGCTCATGCCCCGTGTGTCTCTCCCTCCCGCCGCCCAACCCCCCGCTCATGCCCCGTGTGTCTCTGCCTCCCGCCTCCCACTCCCCCGCTCATGCCCCGTGTGTCTCTCCCTCCAGCTGCCCACCCCCCGCTCATGCCCCGTATGTCTCTCCCTCCTGCCGCCCACCCCCCGCTCATGCCTCGTGTGTCTCTCCCTCCCGCCGCCCACCCCCCGCTCAGGCCCCGTGTGTCTACCCCTCCCGCCGCCCACCACCCGCTCATGCCCCGTGACTCCATTCTTTCGCCCCACCCCCTGCTCATGTCCCGTGTGTGCACTGTTGGAACAGGGCAGACACGGGGCATGAGCAGGGGTGGGGGCCCCACCTTGCCCTACCTCCGCTCATGCCCCGTGTCGCTCCTCCCGCCGCCCACCCCCCGCTCAGGCCCTGTGTGTCTCTTGCTCCCGCCGCACACCCCCCACTCATGCCCCGTGTGTCTCTCCCTCCCGCTGCCCACCCCCCACTCATGCCCCGTGTGTCTCTCCCTCCCGCCGCCCACCCCCTGCTCAGGCCCAGTGTGTCTCTCCCTCCCGCCGCCCCCCCCCGCCCCCGCTCATGCCCTGTGTCTCCCTTCTTTTCCCCCCACCCCCCGCTCATGTCCTGTGTCTGCACTGTTGGAACAGGGCAGACACAGGGCATGAGCGGGGGTGGGGGCACCACCTTGCCCTACCCCCGCTCATGCCCCGTGTCTCTTCTGTTCACCCCCAACCCCGCTCATGCTCCATGTCTGTCTCCCTCCTTTTCCCCCCGCTCATGGCCCGTGTCTCCCCTGTTCACCCCCACCCCCCGCTCATGCCCCATGTCTCCCTTCTTTCCACCCCTTGCTCATGCCCCATGTCTCCCTCATGTTACCCCCCATTCATGCCCCGTGTCTCTCTCCTGGTCTTCCCGACCCCCTGCCGATGCCCTGTTGTGTTCTCTTTATACACCCTGCCTTCCCTTTCCCTGGTGTCCATCTTGGTAAAAGATTTTCCTTCCTACACCGGGACGCCTGCCTGTGGTGTCCTGGTTTGGGAAGAAAAATCTTTTTTCTACCACCCGGGTTCCCACTTTGAGAACCTAGGATGCTAGTGGTCTTCCTCCATTGAAAAGGACGTTATGGTTACGTTGCACTAATAAAAACCTATGAAATTCAGTAAAATAAAATGTGTTAAAGTGACTTTATGGTTAAGTTGCACTAATAAAAACCTATGAAATTCAGTAAAAAACTGTGTTAAAGGGACGTTATGGTTAAGTTGCGCTACTAAAAACCTATGAAATTCAGTAAAAAAACTTTGTTATAGGGACGTTATGGATAAGTTGCGCTACTAAAAACCTATGAAATTCAGTAAAAAAAACTTTGTTAAAGGGACGTTATGATTAAGTTTCGCTACTAAAAACCTATGAAATTCAGTAAGTAAAACCGAAAAACCCCTGAAATTCGGCAGTTATGGTAAGATAAGCAACCATAATTCGCGCCACCGTGCACTGCTAACACTAACACCCAGGACATCAAAGATGACATCACAAAGAAATTAATATCGAAGAAAACTTGAAAGATACAATGGAAATAATTCAAGAGACACAAGAAACTGGTCAATTTGAGCTCCTAGATCCTGCTACAATAGCAAACACTTTAGACCATTATACAATTCACCCATTGCACTCTAATGGCCATGCACGCAACATTCTACACCCTGGCCACAACCACTGCAGCATATAACACCCATAGATGCAAGCATTGCAACCATTTTTATGTCTGCGGACAGAGGGAAGGTCCTAGGACACATTCAACTTGCCAGAGGACAATACAAACAGTGTCCTCAGGACACCCCCATTTTCTTTATGTACGAACATTTCAGGACACCGTGATTGTTCTTAAAACATTTTCACCTTGCCAACGAACAATACAGATAACGTCTCCAGGACACCCCCTGCAAACATTCCAAGACCCCACGAGTGTTCTTAGAACACTATCAAGTTGACACCGAATCCATTCTGTTTATTTACGAACATTCCAGAACAGCCGTGTTGTCCGCAGACAAATCGAACACAACAAAAGCGTCTAGCACATAAATGAAATACAACTTTGAACCTATCTCATACTCCCCCATCCTCCCCAAAGACTTCTACACACTCTACTAAATACACATTTTGAACAAACTTTCACCGCGCTGTCTGCGGACGTCCGCAAATGCAAGATGGCGGGCGCGACAGAGAATATGACGCGCATCACGCACCATGCCGCCCAATCAGCGAACACGTCGCATGTCCGCGGACATGACGCAAGCCGCTGGGCCAATCGGGGTGCTGTCCGCGGAGCGAACAGGGAAGTCTGTCCGTGAAGCGAACACAGATATCACTAATTTTTTTGCCTTACATTTTGGTCATTTTTAAAAAAACTACTGGATGGATTTACACCAAATTTGCAAAAGCACGCTTTCGGGACCAGGCCGCCGCTCCTGCCGCAAATTTGGTGTAAATCCGTCCAGCGGTTCGGGCTGTAGCCGTGCACAAAGTTTTTTCCCATTCAGTCTATGGGAAAAAACAAAAGTTTTGGGACCCCCCCTATAACTTTTCCCCCCCTGGACGAATCCTCACCAAACTTTGCAGAGTGGGCCATAAATTTTTTTTGCAAAGTTTGGTGAGGATTCGTCCAGGGGGAGCGAAGTTATAAGCCACCCAAAAAGTGCTCTTCCTATGGAAACACCAACTTAACCATAACTATAATAATATATATATTATCGGGCGGCAATAGCCACCCTATGCTTAAAGTGAGTTGGACTCCCATAGAAACCCCTCAAAATTCTATTAATAACTTTTAATTTGAATAACGGATTTGACCAAATTTCTGAAAGTGATTAGGGACTCGCAGGCCCCCTTAGACTGCAAAGTTTTGTAAAGATACATTAAAAAATATAAAAGTTACTAAGATGACAAAAAAATATGTTTTCCAAAGTTGTGGCTTCCTCCCCATTCATTTTCCCACTGACAAACAAGGCCAATTATTCCCAAAGTGCACAGCCCAAACCGCAGGACCGAATTGGACCGGGTCCAAAACAACTTGGGCACCAAGCGTTGACTCGCGATCCATGCATGGTTTGGGGTTAGATTCTGGAAAACTGTATATAACTTACCAAAAAGCATGCCAACCATGTTACTTAGATTTGAACTTGGTCTTTTATCAATTCATGTTCAGGTTACCTGGAAAATGTGTGCCTTACTTTGAAAATGTCTACTGGGAATCACTAATCGAAATAGCCTTGCCATTCTAGCTAGTTATTTGGTGACCTCTAAGCAGATGTTTCCCTTAAATTGGAGAACACGTACATTGAATGAGTTAGCCAATGCAAATATATCAATTGAGCTCCTTCTTCCGAATCCGAACAGAGCTAAGGTTAAACTTTATCAGGCCGATTGGCTACTTACACAAGATAAATGTCTAACATTAAGAGATTTTGACAGAAATCTCTTTGGTCACAAACGATTGCGAACCATGGCAGATTATCTCGTAAAATGTCCATCGCCTGTACTAAGATCGAAAATTTTAAGATTCTGCCTTAATTTGTGGCCTGTTATTGAGATCTTGGTCAGACAAGACCTCGTCAAAAAAGAAGTAGCCTATTGTCGATTCTGCAAAGACGACCCTGCGTCATATCATCACAAAATGTAATACCTTTACATTGCAGCGTCTGAAACTTGTCAAGTGCATGACACCAAAGTACATTCAGATAACCAATAATGAAATATGGGCAGAGATTTTTGGCTCTGGTAAAATCTCAGTTAGAATTGCAACCTTGCACATTCTTGATGCTGCATTTCCTTATGAAAAGAATTCCCCGGTGATTGCAAAATGAAAATTAAACTTTGATTCCTTTCCTTTTCTTTCCTTCGAATTGTAGTGCTGCTCTTAATGAACTAATGTTTTGTGAATTATCTCTAATTACTATCCTCTATGTTATGTTAAGATCGGTATGTTAAAATCTCACCTCTTTTTTAGTGTTATCATGTTTTCTCTTGTTTTAATTATTATGTTTTAAACTAATTTATATGATGTTATTAATGACAAATTCTATGTAATTGTAAAGTTGAACTTTCAACTAAATCAAATAAAAAAATGTAAAAAAAGAAGAGAATATATGTATTTGCTTCTCCCATTACATGGCGACCCTCTTCTTGGTTTCGTTTTTTTGCTTACTGTTTTGAATAGCTGCCATTGTAACAGTGAACAGACTTTATATCCCTTTCCATAGCGGATATCTTTTTTTTTCTTTTTTCAGTTGGGTAATGGGTGAGTGTCTTGCAACCGAATAAAGGCGTTATTATTACCCCAAGATGAAGTGGGATAAAGTGAATTAATGAATTGCATCAGAAAGAAAAGATCCTGGGAAGGCCTCTCGCTCATCCAAGTGGTACTGCTGGAGATAGGAGCAGCACATCTGTAGACACATCATTAAAATCGTCCTGTCTAGCATTTCTGATGACTCTTCAAATTGAGTACTCCAGTGCTTCAGTTGTTTCAAGACTCTACGCCTCATTACGGAGTTGCCAGTAAAACACGCCGGTAGGTGACGAGTTACCAGCAACCCTGCAACACTATTTCCACTGCCTGAATTCCCAGTGCCAATGGGATATAATGGCAGGTGACGGAAATGGTAAATCCCCATTCCTGTGGGGACTCCACTGAATCATGGCACCATTGCTAACAGTGCTGGTGCTTCAGTGAAAACACTGCCGGTATGGTCTTCAACTCCCAGCATATCAGGCCTGCCAGGAGTCCTGTGCCACTACCGGCAAACTCTTAGTTTAGTGGTCCAGAAAGGGTACCAGTAACTTGCTACCAGCACCCTTATTTCTGGAGCGCCAAACTAGTAATGAGACCCTCTGGCTTTTCCTGGAAGCACCTTTAATGGGTAAAGCTTGATACATAATTAGTTGCCATAGTTTCAGCACTTACTGAAGTGAGGGCCTTAACCAAGACCCTGGGGCATTACCTGATGTGATAATGCCCCCTGTCTCGGGACTTATTGTTACATAATAATTGTCTGCAACATATCTGTGCAATATATTACATACTTAGATTGAAAAGACAGTCATTTCCCAAATCTGTGTGTAAATTGAGTAATATGCGTAGAAAAAAAAGAGTTACAAATATAGATCTTCTTGGATCTGCAAATAGAAATCTGTATGAGGGCAAACAATAGTGTATCATAAAAGAAGCTCTAAATAACACAACATAGGCACACAGAGTTTCTACTGCAAATAAAGGCATAAATATTTACTGACACTTTCTATCTGCTTATCCAAATGTTCCTCCAATGTTAACATCAACAACATAGTAATCATGTGTACAGTGTGACTTCTGCAATCATAGCCTACATTGTTATTTAGAAATTCAAAGTTTGTATAAGTGAACTTATAAATAACATTATGTCTAATGGCATAGGTTTTTAATCTACATACACACAGGGCCTCCTTGCAAGCATGGCAGTCCGGGAACTACGGTACCGGTAAGCATGCTAGTACTGTAGTTCCCAGATCACCATACTACGAGCTGTGCTCGCGGGCGCCTGTCAGCCCGCCAGGTCTGACCTGGTGGGTAGATCGGCACCCCCGAGCACAGCATGTCAGAGGCACCGGCACCACTCTGAATGGTGCCAGTGCATCCGACGTCCCATTCCCGTTCAGCCCTATGGGGCCAAATGGGGATGGGGCGTCCCTCATTACAGGCACCCACAAATGGGCAATTACCGGTTCCGCCAAACTCAGCATGACCCAGTAATTGCTCATTTGCAGGTGCCGGAAAAAAATGGACACCGGCGGCAACCTCGTAATGAGGCCCATATTATTTTTGTGTTTCTAAAAAAGGTGGCAAAAAATGGCCACGTAAAAAAAAAATCAAGATAACAATCTGATATTCAGCTATTACCTTGTCCCAATCCTTACGTGCAGCACCTCTCACAGCTACCCATTGTTGGCATAGATCACAGATGACTCTCGTAACTTAGACATTGGGAGCCGGTACAATTGGAACATGTGGAGTAGACACTGCTGCCAAAGTCAAGTGTTCATTCAGGGTTGGTGGCATCGCACTGGTGGAATCAGGTGCTGGACATGGTGACAATGTCCATGCACGTAATACATGACCCCAATGCATTTTTATTTTGTGGTGCTAGTCCAATTTCCAATACTAATCATCCACATCATCCCAGTAGACTTGCACCAGATGATTTATCATGATTGATGTTCCCAGGTTTTGTGACAGAACATTGCAAGGGCCATGTCATAGGGCCTCATTACACGTTACACAATAGGGGGTTAACAGGGCCGGTAGAGCCGCTGGCCCCGTTAACCCCCAACCGCCTCATTACGAGGTCTCCTCCCGGGACCCGCTCAGGACGCCTAGTAAAACCAGGCGTCCTTAGCGGGTCCCGCGAGCAGACCAGGAAGCAAACAACGGGCCCGTTATTAACGGGCCCGTTGGTTGCATCCTCCCCATTCCCATTGAACCCTATGGGGGCACGAATGGGAATGGAGATGTACCGGGTCTGTGTTCCCTGAATGGGGAAATACCGCGCCCTCCAAGGTCGGAATGGCCTGGTATTTCCCCATTCAGGGAACCCGGACCCTGGACCCAGAATGGGGGTAGCCATTCCGCAAATAGCGGCACGGCTAACTCCAATGTCATAATGAGGCCCATAGTGTTTTCTTGCACAATGTTCACTGAATATCCTCTGCCTCCCTTTTAGAGCACTGTTCTTTCACCTTGAAATACCTCCAACTGTCTACAGAGGTTTTTTATTCCTGAGGCTTTCTCCCTGTGTGATGATGGATTGGGGACCTAGATGGCATTGTCATTGCTACTGCTGTGGATCTGAAGATTAGACATGTTAAAATGTCAAACTGGTAAGGAAAATGTAAAATAACAAAAATGATAACTCTAAAAAGACAATGCAACAAAACATGAATCCTCCTCTCTGAACCTCTCTAGCATTTCTGATGACTCTTTGAATGGAGTGCTCCAGAGCTACAGGAGTTTCAAGACTCTGGCTGTTGCTGGCAGAACCTTTAATGGGTTCAGGTTGATTCTGCACAACTACTACTCACAGCTACAATGAACAGTTAAGACCACATGCAAGTCAAAAAAGGCTGCAGCCTAGTATGGGCCAGACCATCCAGAAGGTTGTAGGTGTTACATACTTCACAGCATCTATCCCTCATGCAGAATAGGTTAATGTTCTACTACAGCATGGACAAGATCAGCAGTACAGGCAACCATGGAAGAGAAAAAGGAGAAAGATAGAAAGCCCAGATGGCAAATTATGCCCACACACCTCCAAGTACACCACAGAAAGAGAAAAGTGGCAAAAGAAACGCACAGAGATTGAGAATAAAAGAAGTCACATGGTAGAAAATATCTTCACACAGCTCAGTCGAGAAAATGACAGTAAAGAGAAGGCAGAAACACTGTCATCTTCCAGTGATAATAAAGACAAAACATGTTCTAAAGAATAAACAACACTAAGTAAAATCAGAAGGAGAATGGCGACATCTTTGACCCATACTCTCCCAAACATCCCTGGTCAGAAGAATGCAAGCCACCAACAAAAATGGCGGCATACCTGATGAGGAGGTTGAGATCACCATTGGCCAAAAAAGCCAGAAATAAACTACGGAATGTGTGTACCAGACCACATCTGCCAAAAGGATTTGCTGAAACACCTAAAAAGACAAAATAATGTTCACCTGCATGGGCAAGTATACTAAACAGGTAAAGAAACAACTTGATTCATCGTGGAAATCATACCAAGATAAATTACTGGATGTGTTGGCACTAATTTCAAAGATACTCCACCGGGCAGATAAAGTGAAAGAGAAAAGGAAGGAGCATAGACCCTATGGTTCTGACAAAATGGGCCCTGAAAGCCAATAGTATAATCGCAATAGAAAGGAAAAGGACCATAATAGTATACAATGATCCTATTTCGAACAAGCTACCATCACCGTGCATCAAAGGTAGCAGCAGCCAAGGGCAAATTATTTGGCAAATCATTCATCAACGAAAACCCTGACAATTTTTATTTCATTTGTATTAATTATTTCAGACTATTGCCCTCATTGCAAGTTTGCCAGTCCAGAAACAACGGTGCCGGTAAGCTTACCGGCACCATTGTTTCCGGACAGCCAAACTATGAGTCTGCAGGTAGGTGCTGGTCTGCCCACCAGGGTCTGACCTGGTGGGTGGAACGGCATGCGCCCGCACACTTTCACAGAAGCACTGGCACCATTATTAACGGTGCCAGTGCTTCTGTGGTCCCCACTCACAATGGGAATTGGGATCAACATTTTTCCGGCGCCTGACTTACCGAACCACCGGGGGTTGTAATGCCTCAGTGTTTCCAGCAAGTCAGGAGCCGGTAAATCATTACGGATCTGGCGGTTACTTGTTAACTCCATGGAAGAATCAGTGTGCCCAGAAAACTGTCACTAACAGCTGGCAGTATTTCTGTGTCAAGTAGCATTGTATTAAGAAGAAGATTACAAAAGTTCAGTATGTTTCCTATTGTAAGCTATTGCAGATGGAAGCTTACAATACACCTTGCCAAAATAGTGCAATTTGATTAAGCATTACATCCAATCCCATTACAAAAATATAGAGGAACTCTATACAAAGGCTAATTAACATCAAAATGTACAAACCCATGACCTACAATCTGCTGTATAAAAGCACTTCTTTCACTCTCTTCCACATCTATCACTTCCTCTGCTCCAGAGCCCTCCACCCAACCTCATCCTATCCTACCGACAACCAATCTGTACAACTGCAATGAAAGAAAGTTATGAAGATGTGCATGGGCTTGCTAAATATTCGCCTGAACTCTATGGAAGAACCAGTGTGCCCAGTGTGTTACCAGCTACCAGTATTTATGTATCAAGTAGCAGTAGAGTAACAAGAACATTAAATACATTCAGTGTGTTTCCTATTTTAAACTGTTGCAGATGAAAACTTCCAATAAACCATCACAAATGTTTACAACTGTGTGGGAGTGAGGGGTCGTTTGGGCCCCCCACCATACATTCAGTACAGCTTGGACCACTTGCTCTTCCAACGGTGCGGGACGCCTCCATTGCCCTTATGTTAACATCAGCCTTATGCTGGCATTGGCATAAATGGGCCTGTTGCAAGAGACACTTGGCATCCATTTTGTACACCCCCGACTCCATCCTTCTGGACAAGGCCTCACTGCGATAATACGAAAAGGCTTCTCTCCCTTGTGCAGGGCAACGCGTACCGCATACATGGTCCCCACCCTTTCCCACTGTGTCTGAAAGCTTTGCAGCTCCATTCTCACGCTCGAGCTGGAGGCAATTGCAACAAAAACAAATGTAACATCTCGCTCTTCCTCTGAGATCACTGTCCCATGTGTGAACTGGCCTGAACCAGGCCTTGCAGTTCATCCATCTCCACAAACCTGCCCATGCCCTCTTACCCTCGCTGTTGGAAAATTACTTCCAGTATAACCTTGTGTCCCTGTAAGGTATTCTCTTGATGTACCAGATATGTGACCCTGCCATGAAGCCCACCCCAGCATGCCCCGAGCTAAAATCAGACCTCTGTCACAGTATATTGCATCCCGCAACTGACAAACGTCAACATGCCCCCAGTCTCTTTAATGAGTCCAGACCCACCCCATGATCAATGTTATTACATGGGCCAAGACCCTTAACCTGGTACCCCATATAGATCCCAAAAAATGATGGTGTGATTACATATATGCAATTTATAGGTTTATGATGATTTCCTTAAAGGAGCTGTAACGACTATTGTTTAGTGCATGTTTTATGGTAGTATCTCATGTTAGCTTAGTTAGCGGCCACCCTGCCTCACAGCGACCTGACCCTCACCCCGCCTGGACACAGACAGATGGGCCTCGTGATGCTCACCCTCCCGCCAACCCAGCAGCCAACCACAGAGGAACAGCACCTATATGCACCTATACAATGCAAGCGTGTCCAATAATAATGAACTTTGTAACATTCATGTCTGACATCATTTATGACGCTTTCTGCCCTTATAATCAATTGTAAGTGTATTGTTTGCCAGAGCGCTCTCGGGCAGCAGAGTTCTCTGGATGTCAATTCTTTATAAAGAAAGACTAAATCTCACAGCCTGTTCTCTTAGTCTCATTCCCCGTTGGGATTTGTCTCATTTATTGGTATCGCACGTGCTAAAACGGGGATGGGCATTTACACAACTTCTAATTTGATTAAGCACCACATCTGACTCCCTTACAAATATGTGTACAAACCCTATAGGTAGGCTATTTTTCATCAGAAGGTACACACCCATGGCCTATAATGTGCACACGGTATCTGCTGTAGAAAACCACACCTGCATCACTCTCTTCCATGTATATTGCTTCCTCTGTTTAGCCACCTCCACCCAACCACCTCCCATCCTATCTATACCCAATCTGCAAAATTGCAAAGTAATGTGTTTGAAATATGACAACTGCATAATGGTGTGAGATTGCACCCTAGATAGTTGCACAAGACCTATTGTACAACACCAAAGCAATTGCTGCCACTACAAATATATCAAAAGAAATCACTGGCAATTTGTTTATCCCATTATTTCACTAAAATAAAAACTGTAAAGAAAGAATGAAAAGAGTAGGAAAAACAAACCCAGACTTCAAATATTATTTGTGGACCGAAATTGCATTGCTAAACCCATAGTGTGCCTGCATTTATTGGGGCAATTTGAACCAGAAAAAAAGCATTCCATTTCTTTTTTACATGATAGGATTTTGCACAACTAATACCATTTCTATATTCTTTATGAGTGTATATTTAAAAATTAAAACAATCCAACTTTTTCATGAAATTAAACACTAGGTTTCACAAAACAACAAACACATGAAGACAATGGGGCTCATTACCAGTCTGGCGGTAACCGTGCCGGTACTACCGGCAGGTTGCCGCCGGACCCGTTATGATTTACCAGCGCCTGACTTGCCGGTAAGACTGCAGGATTACAACCCCGGCGTTCCAGGTGCCAGTAAATTGTAGTTCCCCATTCCCCAGTCCCGTAGGACTCTATGGGAATGGAGAACACGGAAGCACCACCACCATTAATAACGGTGCCGGTGCTTTTGTGACGGTCTGGTTACTGTGGCCGCTGTGTCGAATATTAGCAAAATTGCTGGAAAAAAAACAATGCTTTCCTGCCCCCCCAGGCCCTAACAAAGTGACCCCCTCATCTCTGCCAGCTCAACCCACTCCCCAGAATGCCTCCTCTCCTGTTTTCTCCATTTCCAGCACAACAAATGTTGTTTCTGTGACGCATTTTGCTTTGAGATGTTGGCTATTTGAGGCTATCGCCGAGGCTACAGAAAGCTTTGTGTTACAAACTCAGTGCCTAGACACCCTCCAACTCCCAAATTTCACTTTGTACTCTCTAGCCATCCCCACCTATAGCCTGATGGCATTTGCATGTTTGTGTACCAGCAAATAGCTTTTTTGCTGCATTTCATTCTACCATATTCTCGGCTATAGCGCGGATATCTCTCGCTTCGAGAGAAAAACAAGATGGTGGTCATTTAATTTCTATAAAAAAACAGTTTCAGGTAAATCCATGAGATATATCTTCTGTCAAATATTTAAATAATTTGCTATCTGCCCTGCACTTCTCCCTTCTTTCCTCACCCTTAGCTATCTGCTCACTCGCAATGGCAAAAATGCGTACATTCTAATTAATTGAACAAAGTAAAAGCTCCAATGAGCGGCCTAATTCTCTAGCTTCTGAAAATAACATCTTCTAGTGAGTCCTAATCCAAAATGCCAGAACCCTTGCTACCACATCACACAGCCCTTACGTTACTAAAGCACTACATTCTACCATTTCTCGCTTGAGGACACTTCAACTACCCTTTACTAGCGGCCAAAGGTTACTCTAAATACTTAATACACACTGTATGGTCACTACTACTAGCTACAAACTATTAAACAATGCCCTGACTCTAACCTCTAACTATAATGAGCAATGTTATAACATTGTTTCTCCTTTTTCATCGTGTAAGGCTCTATCCTGCTTTCTAATGTGTGTCAAAGCTTAACTACAAATAACACATGTGCAGCACTGCAATCAAAATGGCAAAATACTGACTGACACTAAATGACCAACTCACCTTGTTAATACAATTTGCACAGCCTAAACCCCTTTTCACAGCGGGGGTGTTGCACTTGCATCCCAACACTCCCACCTTTAGTTAATTCATGAACTAATCTCGCTTCCCTTTCCCTATATGAATCATCTTCGGGTACCCACCATTTACACACATGACATAAGCTTTCTTCGCTTCATGCATACTATTCCTGGGTACATGTCATAAAGCAACATCACCATCCCCTGCAAGATCTACCCAGTGTTCTACATAATTCTCAGCGTCAAGTGGGGGTAAGAAAGAGTCCCAAGGGACCAACTGGCTCTCCTATCCTTACCATCTTGTGCTCTTTTTCACAATTCCATTTCTTTGTTTGAGTGTACACATGGGAATGGCCTTACCTGTTGTGAGGGTTAGACACATCATAATTTCTCCTTTGGGTAATGTCTTGAAGCAGCATCATAGAACAACCTGACAGTAAAGGCACACAATGATTAAAAGGGCAATGATGAGAACTAGCACTTTTTTGGCTAGGCGCAACCAGGAAGGTTCCTATGAAAATAACAAATCAAGCCAATCTTCCGCCCTATTCCTTTTCCATGGCAATACACGCATTCTTCAGGGTCCCTATGGCATGGGTCAGGGAGCCGGTCTGAAAAGTTGGGGGTATTTAGTTGCAACAGGAGCGTGCTATATTCTTTCACCCCCACACCCCTCATGGCCGTGAGGAGTTCCAAAATGTAACTGTTCTGGAGTGTCATCAACCATATGGCCTGCAACTTCTCCTTGATCGAGTTGAGGATATGCTCCTTTTCATTCACTATCTGCAGCATATCCCATCTGGTTATTTGCAACGATTTGGAGTTTGATGCAGTGTGGATTCCTGCATCAAGCAAGGATGTGAAAAAGCTCTCTTTCCTAGTGAATAAGGGAAATTGATCTGGTATTTCCTTAAGCTTGTCGGCGGATTCTTGAGCAATCTAGTTCGAACATTTATAGGGAGGGGAGCTCATTGATCGATGGGTAGGCTGGTGGGGAGGGGGCACAGTTGTAACTGAGGGTGGCTGTGTTACATTTATGATGGTGAGGTGAGCATAAGGCATGATAGGAAAAGCAGAATGTAATGCTGACAGGGAGCACAGACCCTTCGAAAATGGCAGAAGGGGAGATACACAAAGTTCCTGCATACCCAGAAGAGGTCCATTAGCGCTGCAGTAACTCCAGTCAAGTCTGGTGCATACAATTGCCCCTGAAACACAAGGAGAAACACCTAAGTATCTTTACTTTAGTAGGTTGTTCATTCATTTGTATCCAGGTAAGCTTTGACACGTATTTATTCCATACATCATAAGTACTCTCGTTTACGTACACCACTACTTCTTCCAAGAACCCCAGTAGTGCCCTCCTGTGCAGCTCACCATCACCTCCTGTTATTGGGAACACAGCACATCCAATTTTAGTTGCGGTCTGTGTTTCAGAACACCCACTGTTCACTGCTTGTAGCACAGGAATCCTTTGACTTTGCTCTTCCAACCTCCTGCATTTGCATAAACCACAAGTTATCCGTGTCAGGGTGATGCACATCTGAAACAGTGTCAAAGAGAACCCCTTTATTCTCAGTGTCACTATATTCATTTTCTGCATATCCTCTTTATGCGACCCCACCATATAACCCTCACCAAAAGAAAGGAAAGAAAGAGGGAGAGAGAGAGAGACATGCTATGCACAACATCATATTCTTGTGATGCGCTGCTTGTGGAGGCTGCAAAAACGAGTCAGTATTTCTTCATCCAAGGGGATGCAGTCCTTGCATAAAGGCCAATAATAGGTGAATTAAACTCATCTTTTAGTGATTTCCCTCCTGTGTCTCATGAGGAGGGTCAGTGCTGGTGTCCTTCCTGACGTCAGTGAGATTGATCCAGTGTTTATGTCTGTCAACTTTCACTGCATAAAATCTAGCGTAAACTATTTTGTAGGGTCCAAGGAAGCACTGGTCATTCAATTTTCCGACAAATCAGCGCACTAACACTGAATGTGCTGGGTAGAGATGAGGTTGCTGCAGAGATGTCGGGTCTAGATGCTCCTTGACATTGGGGACATACCAGTCCTCCTGGATATCTGCAGCAATATATTGCTTAGATGTATTAGTAGGATAGTTCAATTGCTTTGTCTCAAAATTAGGTCAGTGGGTGAAAGCAAACATCCTATTTTGACCCACAAGTCCTTTTCTTGTTATGGTGCTCGGACCTGTACTTCAATTATCTGTGTTAAAAGGGTCGAGTTATATGGTGCTGGTTGATGCACTTGCAGCACCTGCTGTAATGCTATGACAGGATATTTTTTATGTTTGGTACTTTTAAGTATGCTGCTTCCTTCGCTGCTTTGTCTGCTGCATCATTACTGTAAGAACTTGGGTCTGTTATGCGTGTGGGCCTTGCATTTTTACCACAGCAACTACTGAGGGACCTGTCAATGCATCTATCAATGTAGCTAACAATGCTGCATGTTGCACAGGTGCTCCATCTTTTTATACCCGTTCCTGCGCCATCTGGACAATCCTAAATGCACGTTGGAGGTAACATATGCAGGGTCCGAATAAATGGTAACTAGTGTGCATTTTGAAATGTTCAATGCTTCTGTGAGCGCTATGAGCTTGGCTGCTTGTGCGGAAATAGTGTTCAGGAAGTCTCTATTTTATCATGCCTTCATACTACCCATAAACACGGCTCACTATATACTGCACCAGTGCGTCTCTTTCCCATTGCTTGATAAATCACTGATGGCCGATCAACAAAAAGCACCACCCCCTCTTCAAGTGCATCCTCTATAACCTTTGTGATGTCATCTTCACAATCTTCAAATGTCACACAATCGTGTACATCTTCACCTGGCTGTACAGGTTCTGCAATGAATGTCTCTCGGTTCACTGTGTGACACATGACAATGTGATTTGAAGAGGTAGACAATATAACCTCATAGCCAGGCAATGTGTGTGTTGAGGGTTGATATGGACCTCTCGAAAATAGCATAAACTGCGTGTTCTACATATAAAGTTACTGGGCAGCCCATGGTGATTATCGAACATTTTGATAATAAGGTGATGGGCCGCCTATCTAAGTGAAAGACAGAGAGAGGTTGTCCCTATCTAAGCTACTTCTAAAATTGTATTGTTTCCCAATTGGTCTCATATCTTTCTTTATTCGTGTCAGTTGTACCAATAATTACTAAAAACAAAGACAAAAAAAGGATTTTTTCTAAATTAAAAAAAAAAGAAAAAAAGAGTAAATAAATCATTGCCAAAGAGATTGCAAGTAAGGGAAAGCCTTCACTTGTAAATCTATTATCCCGGTCATTTAGCCTGGGGAATGTTTGTAAGGTTCATGCATTCATTAATATAGTCTACCAGTTTCAGTGGAATTTAGACCAGTGTTACTATCTTTGTCAGGATGGTCAGTTTGAGTAGAGATCAAGAACCACCTTGGTTGTGTAAGCTATCGGCCATGCAGCTGTCCCATGGCATAGGTTGCTTTGTGGTCTGGGTGTAGCACTCTCTTTAGTGCACACAGTAAAATTATAGGTACCAATGGTGCTATATTAGGATGATCTCAAATCATTTTGAGGCTTTTATACATATAATGGCGCTTTGTTTCATAATGCTACTGCATTCATTATTGTAATATGAGAGTGTGTCTGCTGTTAAGAGGAAATACAGCACGGGATCATGGGGGGCAGTGTCCTATGTCCACATCTATTGGTGTCTAGACTTCATTTTGAGAACATTAATAAAGGCACACACAACATCTGCATCTGTATGTCTTACCAGCGCTCCACGGTCAGTGGTACTTTTTGTTGTTGTTCTATTCTTGCAGGAGGTGTGGTATGTTAGTTCAACGTCAGGTCTTTCTGATTGGGTGCCTTTTGCTGCTCCCTTGCTGGTTGCACATACAGAAGCAAACAATTGGAGGAACACGTTTTACTATTGGGGTCTGTGATCATCATCTGGAACCTTTTACTGGCTGTGATGTAATATTTGCACTAATCATGAGGCAGCTATCTCCTGCCTTCAATTTTAATGTAGCGCATGCTATGAACTTACCTTGCCTCCATGCACATCCGACTTGTTCAGTCTGATCTGCTCATCTGATGTGAGGAGGGACGATCGGAACAAGTGTGTACTTGTAACCATGGGCATGTAGTATAATTTATCGTATTTTGGAGTGCAGCGCCACTGCATGGGATCACATTATTGCTATAATGTGGCACACATATAGCCAGCCAGATGTTGCCAGTGTAACATATGGATATGCAAATGAAGACTTTTTTGTTTTTGTTTTTCTCTTCTCTCACTTGAAATGCCTCATTCACAGGAGACCACATTAGTTATCTAATTGACTAACTTAATTAACAAATACTAACACTAATTCTAACTAAATAACATTATAATGTGCTCTCGATGTGGAAAGAGAGGCAGAAGGGATGTGATCTGAGAGTCATTTTTAAACATGCACTTTTCTCCGATTTTCTCTGGCTGCATTAAAATGTGAAGGACAGAAAGGCAGCAGGAAACAGAAACAGAAACAGTTATTACAATATGAAGATCCCATTGTTTGTGAAACAGGGGTGGCAACCCAATACACTTTCTGTTAATATGATTGGAGGGAAGTATATCTGAAGACAGGCTGCGCAAGCAACAGGGCTTTGCTGGACGAGCTCTGACAGAATTATAGTTCACTTTTACGGAGCTGCTGTGAGATCGCCTTTGCTGGGCTGCTGGGAGGAGTCGTTCCAGCTGCACTGTTGTACTTCAGAGACTGGGGGTTCCTGGTCACTTGGCACCGGCTTGAGAACTGCAGATTGCAGATTGAACTGCATGTTCTCGCTGTGCGCTTTAAAAAGAAAATCCCGGGCCCATTCATCAGAGGCCACGAGCCAAGGGAGATCGCGTGTGGGAGAACTACAGATAGTGAATGGAGATTATTGTGACTGCTGTACAAATGACCTAATATATATCAGGCAGGCAGAGTAGAAAAAAAAGGAATCCCCTGTGTTTAATTGACACTTTATAATGTTGCGAAATGAATATTGTTCTTTTGCTGCATGTTTTCCTTTTTCTCTTTGTTACAGATGATGCAAAGTGAATCTCGTTCCGCTGCTGTACATTTTTCTGTTTATTTCTGTAAAAAAAACAAGGGTAAGATGGTGTTCTGAAATGCAACTGTTTATAAAACACAAAAATACATGAAGGCAGACGTGTAGTGTGTTTTTGTCTTTCTCTTTTCTTAGTGCATCTGGAATAGCACTTGTGATATGGGGAAGATTTTGAGGTAGTGCATTTGTTATTTTTCCCGTATAGATAAAACAACAAAAAGAATAAGTTGTCTAAAAGTAAGAATTAGCAATTATAAATAGCTGTGTGCGTGATTCCACTCAGTGTATGTGTGTGTTTTTTCTGAGTGGAATATAATACAATAGTTATTGCTGAGCGAACATGAATCAGCAAAAAGAGGCCTATGGAAACTTAATATCACTAATGTAAATAAATTAGTGATAATACCAAATGTTATTGTGAATACTTTATGGAAACATAGTTCACCTGTGTATTTAAATCAGTGATAACAGCCGTAGGTGGCACTCTATATGAAAATGTGGTGTTTCTGAATAATGTAGGTCTGAGGCCTCTAGAGATCACACGAACAGTCTAAACAAAAGAAGGGGGTTTTGTATGTTGGGGCCACAAATAAAACAAAGAAATGATGCCACCTGTCAAAGAGCGCATTACATTCAAAATACTTACCACTGCACACAAATGTATCAACCTGTCTGCACCCTCATACCTGTCTGACACGCTAGCCAGATCACACTCCACCAGACCAACCAGGCAATGCCACTCCAACCAACTTATGGTCCCACGCATCAAACCAGTCAGAGCAGGTGGAATAAGCTTCCCCTACATTGCCCCTAAGCTATGGAACGCACTACCCAGCACGCTCAGAGCAGAAACCTCTCTCACTGCCTTCCAAAAAACTAGCCTGTTTAACTAATTCACCTTCCTCGTGTAGCTTACTCTTTCCTCCTCCTCTCCTCTCTTCTCCTCCTCTCCAGTAACTATTGTTCCTCCTTTGCAACTAAGTAATGACTTCACTGTATGTACAACAAGTCATGTTTATATCTGTAACAAGCGCCATGATGCCCTCTGGGCTGCCTGTGCGCTAAACAAATGTGAATAAATAAATAAATAAATAAATAAATAAATAAATGCTCACCAAAATACCACCAACAAAAAGTATACCATTATAAAGCCAAAACCAATCTAAATGCAAGGAGTAGTCATTGCCAAATTACCATTATTTTTGGCGGTAAGAAAATACCGCCAGGCACCAAATCTACACAAAATACCCTACATATTTATGGTGCGTTGCAGGCTAGGAAAGTGATCATAGAGCACCTACTGGGCGTGGCAAGTGTGTCTCACACTGCCATCTGTACATTAAAGGGAACTCATTTCATAATAGCAGTGTGTCAATAAAAACGAATTTCAGAATGTCTCAAATGGAAGCCACATTCCCAGAGCTAGTGCAATATTTTGAGGCAAAGTTATATGTACATGGGACATGGTCATCGAACAGTGCTTCAGAATGGCATGACCGCATTCATGGTGAAGTGCAGAAAAAAAAATTAGACAATATTTTTGCAGAAGGCAGCATAATTCAGGTCTGCCTTCTAAGGTTGTTAAATGCAGCCGATAAACATGCAGAGAAAGATTGTTTGATAGGGCTATGCACCAAGATCTGGTTTATTTTGAATAGGCGGGGGCATTACCGACTCAGGTAATGCCCCAGGGCCCATAGTTAACGAAGGCCCGGGGCATTACCTGGGTCGGTAATGCCCCGTTTTGAGGGTCATATAGCTATTAGTATCCCAGCCCGCAATATCTGCATGATCGGGGCACTAAAAGCATTTTCTACTGTCCCAAAACATGTTTCGGGACAGAAAAAAAACTAAAACAAAAAACGACCAATAAAATGGCCACGTAGTCCGTTTTCCCTTTCCTTGGTGGCCATCGGGAGCGGACGCGCTGGGAACAGAATTGTTTCCAGCACGTCCGCTCCCGAAAAAAAGGAGAAGATGGTAGGTGGGGTTGGGAGGGTGGAAGGGAGGGGAGAAAAAATGAAAAAAATAAAAAAGTACCTTCGTCCCAGGTGGGGGGCGATGGAAGCCTCCAGCTGTATGGAGGCGCAGAGTGGGGATGGCCCCGCTCCGAGTCTCCACATGGCTGGAGGCTGCCATCATCCCACACCAGGGACAAAGGAGCAAGAAGGTAAGTGGGGTGGGGTGGGGAGGGCAGGGAGGAGGGAAGAAAGGAGAGAGAAAACAAACAAAAAAAACTTACCTGAGTCCCCGGCGGAGGGTGAAGGCAGCCTCTCAGCTGTGGGGAGGCTCGGAGTGGGGATGGCCCACTTCGAGCTTCCTCATTGGCTGAGGGGATGCCACGCCCCCCACCGTAGACCAGGAGGCTGAAATCCCAGCCAATTCTTGGCCGGGTAACGACCCGGCGAGAGTCAGTCAGAATACGTGTTGCATTCTGCTTGACTCTCGCTGGGTACTAAAAAAATATCAACAATGTACCTCTGCCATATATTTAGGTGTTGTGTAAAAGGATTATTGTCATATATGCTGTCTTCCTCAATAACATTTACATATAATTTGGCAAGGCTTGCAGCACATTTTGCTTCCATCACCATGCCTGAGGCTTGTTGGTAAAACAGTTAGTTGTACACAAAGACATTTTTGGTAAGTGCAATTTCAGTGAATTGCAAAATAAGTTGAACTGGAACTTGTGGAGGTGGTATGCATTTTTCAAGGACATTCTGAAACACTATTAGTGTTTCCTGTTTTGGAATCTTTGTGTACAGAGACTCAATATCTAGAGTAACCAACCATTATACAGTAGTGTCAAAGGATTTTTGATTAAGGAGTGGGAGCATAGATGTAGTGTCTTTCACGTAGGACCTGCTCTTGGGCACTTCTCCTTTAAGAAAAAAGTCTGAGAACTGTGGGAGTGGTTCTAGGAGTGAAACTAGTAGATAGATTCACCAAATAAAATTGATATATTTAGGGCATTAGTGTGGTTAACGTGCTCAGCACTAAAGGCCCCTTTTGTCTGTTTTACAAAGAACCCATCCTCCCAGTATAGGCTTTGCTTCCCATGGTCTTGTCCTTCACTCTGTGAAGTTGCTTGCTGATGCTGACCTTCTAGAGAGGGATCCTCTCTCTGTCCCCTACTGAAGTCTGTCCCTTGGTGTCCACCTTCTGCAGGCACAGTCTGCAGCTCAGGATGGTCTCTTGGATCCAGATCTTCCAGACAGTGTTGGGTCTCCTCCACTTCTGACTCATCAGAAAGGTTCCATGTGTTAATATCCCCGCAAAAATATTGCAATACAAAAATATTGCCATATTTTTGCTGCTCTATTGACCCATGGACCCTGTGGGGGACACCCCCGCAACTCCCACATTATTTTAAAATGTGTGGGGGGACACCCCCTCAACCCCCGCTCCCACAAATTATCCCCCCAAAATATTGCCTATGGCGAGACAATCGGCCATATGTACGGTGATATTTTTGGTGGGGATATTTTGTAGGGATACCATCAGAAGATGATTCTTCTGGGGATTCTTCTGTCACCAATTCAGCCTCAGCTGGTGTGGGTCCACAGGGGTGACCTTTAGGTCTTCTACATGAACCTTTTTTCTTGAGGAACTTTTGGTCTTGGGTCCCTTATTTCCTTTGGCAACGCTAGGTTTCCCCTTTGGTCTCAGTTGCAAGGTGTGTGTTAAGCCTACCTTACTTTCCTGGTTAGCTCTTTTCTCTTCTTAGAAGGAGGCTTTGGGGTGCTGGAAACTACACCCAGGACCTTCAAGCCATTGCCAAGAGTACCCTACCTAGCACTTCAGACTGAACACTCACATTAATCTTAACAGTCATCTCATTACATGTAATGATAGCTGGCAGTATGGGACACATTTGGACTGGACATCCTGCTAACTTGGTAAGCATTTTGGGAGCCTTAGCAACTTCCTCAGATTGAAAGAAACATGCATCTACCAAAGTTATACTGACCCCAGTGTCTCTAATGGCAGGGGTGTCCTGACCATTTACAAGTACACTGTCTTTATAATGCTCTTTTGCTCTTTAGTGTTATCAGGAATGGAATTATAGACCTCAATAATATGTTGTTCCCACAGTCCCAGAGATACGAAAGAAACTCTTCCCTGAACACCAATGGGTTCTTCAGCTTTAGGATGAAAGCTAGCCACTGTCATTGGAATATCCACACGATGTGGGAATGCTAAACTGACAGAGGGGATCCCTGAAGGTTTACCTTTACATCTGATATTTCCTTTCACAAGGTCATCAGACACACAATCCACACATTTCCCAAATGACCTTTGAAATGGGGTTTTCTGATAAACTCCCTCTGGTTTGGGGCCAGAGGTGTCACTAGGCCTATAAGGTTGTTTATGGGGAAATTTGTTTCACTAGCCCTATACGGTTGTTTATGGGGATATTTACCCTTGATTTGTTTGTGGCCCTCTTTTGGTGAAGGATTTCTGGAAAGATCCTTCTCATCCATCTTATGCTTCTTCCCATCCTCTTTCTCATGAGTAGCCCCAGAATCCTTGTGAGTAGCTCTGTTCGCCACTCACAAGTCAGAAACTACTGCTAACTTCTTGGGGTCCAGTTCCTTAGAGTCAGCAAGGTGCTGTCTCAGCTCTAGGGAACAGGCATCAAAAATACTTCACAGCATGAGGAGACACCTATTGCCTTCATAAGAGCTCACCTCATAGCCCTTAATCCACCCATCTAACAAGTTGCCATATCTCTTCCTGTGGTCCCCAAACCTTTTTAGGTATTGGGAAGGGGTCTTCCCAAACCTGGCTATGAGAGCAGTTTTACCAACTGGTAATCTTGTCTAACAACACCATTCAACTCAATCACAGCATTACAGCCATTCTGGGGAGCCTAGAGATTACCCATGGAGCAAACTCACTTTCACAAATACCTTGCACCTTACATGTAAATTCAAATGTAGTGTGCCAATCAGGAATATCAGTTTTTTGCATCATACAAGCTCACCAAATCTTTGGGGCAGTGGTCGAAGTGTACGAAAATAAGTAGTGGAACTATGTTCCCTGGTGCCTGCACCCACTCCCCAAAAACCCCATCACCACGTCCCCTCCCACACACAATACAACCCCCCAAACACTTGCACTTACTGTTTAAGGGAACGTTCAGTACGGTGCACTGAAAGTGCAGGTTTCAACTGCTTACTACACTTTTATTTTAAAACGAAACCATTCCGGAACGGTTTCTTTTTAAAATAAAAGTATAGGAGCTGTAAAAGGTAATTTTAAAAAGTTGAGGAGCACCGCTCCCGACCGCTCCTGCTCACTTCGACCACTGCTTTGGGGAGACGAGGCTCCTAATCCTGGAGTGGCCTGGCAAAGAGGACTCTTGAACAGAGGTGAAATCAAGGGACAACTTGTTCATGTCTAGCTCATGCTGCATCTCTTTTTCCCTTAGTTGCAATTCCTTCCTCATTTCTTTGTCTCTCATTTCAGACTAAATCTCCAGCTTCCTAAATTCAAGCTGCATTTTCATTTTCTCTATTTCTAGAGCAAGATCAGCTGACATGTTAGACATAGATAGGGATAAGGTAAGTGGATTGGAAGGTGGATCAAGAATCACATTAACATCCATATCATCATCTGCCTCACTTTCTGGAAGTTGGGGCTAAGGGTTAAACTTTGACCATCATTATTTTCTAGATCAATTCTGGGAGTAGGGTTTACAGGCCTACTCACAGTTTAGTAATCCAACAAGCTTTGGATTAACTCATCTTTTTTCCCTTTAGTACTAAGAGATTTACCTTTACACATGTATTTCAGTTTTTCAACAGTAAGAGATATAAGAGCTTCTGCCTTATAGTCTTCCATAGTGGACATGGTTTAGTACTTTAAAGTATAATAACCTTGAGGATGGATTCTTTGAAGTACAACACAAGCAGAAGTTAATGTAATCCAACCTACACAAATCCCACCAGCTGTAACACCAGTGTTAGGGGAGTTTTCCTAATGTCCCACCTGGAGGTAAGACTTTATTAGGCTATTCCACTGGTTTGTAGACCCCCAACTCTTAGGGGCCGATTCATGGAACAAACGTGCGGCGAAAATCTATGCGCAAGCAGGCGCAAGGTAGCGCAAGCGCGAGAAACGCAGCGCATGCGCACGTGTGCGATGCAAGGAAGACGCTGCGCGTGTTTCCCGCTGTCCGTGCGCCCAATCCAGCCATGGCGCACGCAGTCATACACGGCGTGCGCTACGCGCACAGCAAAAGCGCACATAGCGCGGCGCACACAACCAAAGTGGGCGGAACAGTGGGCGTAACATGCGGAATGGGGAATAACGCGTGAAAAAGAAGGCGTAACTGGGGAAGTACTGCAGGGAACTACACGGAACGCCCACACGCACGCGAAAAACCCATATTCATGGATTCGAATATGGGAAACCCGCGCAAAAGACGCACACAGGCGTCAACGCGTCCGCCACACGAAGGCAGGCGGAAGCGCCCCCGCGCACAGTAAAAAAGCGCGCGCAAACAACAAACACATATATACAGCTACGATGAATGCCCCATTTGTCGCAGCACTGATCGTGGGACACCGCAGGAGGAGGAGAATAGTCAGGGCATGCATTTTCGCACCACGGACCAGCCTTTTTGGGATGCCTGATGACCAGGTCTATGGCAGGTATAGGTTTCCACCCCACCTTGACCTGGTCAGGGAGTGGGAAGATGACCTTACATCCCCCACCCTTTGCTCCCAAGCATTGAGCCCCTTGGAGAAGCTGCTCAATGTCCTGCATTTTTTGGCCACTGGGTCATTTCAGCGGACTACTGCCATAGTGGGGGGGTTCTCACAGGCCACGCAGTCACGCTGCCTACACCAGGTACTGGCAATCATGACAGCGCGCCCCTCAGTCCGCAGGCACATATACATGCCCAGAACACCCGCAGAAAGGCAGGCCGTTGTCCTGGATTTTTTCAGGGTGGCACACTTCCCCAAAGTGCTTGGTGCCATAGATTGCACCCATGTGGCCCTACGTCCACCTAGGGCCACTGAGCACATCTACCGAAACCGCAAGAACTGGCATTCCATCAATGTACAGGTGGTATGCGATGCAAAGGGAATCATCACCTCTGTCTATGCAAACTACCCTGGCTCCACCCATGACAGTTTCATATACAGAATGTCTGCCCTGAGCCGGGCCCTGGAAGCTGGGCAGCATGGCGACACATGGCTCCTAGGTGAGTACAAATGCCCTTGCACATGCATGCATGTCACACACACAAATAAACAAACCCCAATAATCACAACCATTTACACCTCCCCAGGGGACAGTGCCTACCCTCTGAACAACCATATGATGACGCCAATCCGGAACCCCACCACACCACCCCAGGTAAGATACAACGCCACCCATATTGCAACCAAGGCCATAGTGGAGCACACATTCGGAGTGCTCAAGTCACGTTTCCGCTCTGGCGGGCAGCTACTCTATGCACCACCAGTAGTGTGCAGGATCATTGTGGCAGCATGTGTCCTGCACAATGTTGCAACACGGCAGGGCGTCCCGGTGGACATGGTGGTGCCCCCACATCCCCAACCACAGGCACAGGCGCTGCCCATGGGAGGGGACAGGGCACGTGGTGAGGAAGCCCGGACCCAGCTTGTGGCCACATTTTTCACCTAAACTCCCACCCCTGCGGAGTGCACACAGGCCTGGCACATACCAGGTGACAATCAATGATGACAAAGAGACAGTCAACTGTCACAACCCTACCACCCTGAGATAGTTGCCATGGAAGTGCCACATTGTCTGCATCCCTAGCTACTTAAACACAAGCTATCCTGTGTGACCAAAAGGCACACATATGACATGACATGATATGGCCTATACACAAGTATTTCAAGGTGCGATGAGGCAGGGAGGGGGGAACAAGGGAAGACGGACAACGGTACTACTAGGCCAGGTGTCATTTAGATTGTGCAAGTGCAGGGGTAGAGGGAAGGGAAAAGTGCAAGGGGAAGGGGAGGGGGGGAATGCAGTACAGGGTAAGTAGACCAAAAAACAAATACATAGGCCAGCTGGTGGCAACTGCAAAGGTAAGTGCAGACAAGTGCTGGGAAGGGGGGCTGTAGGGATAGAGAGACAGTACCGCAGTGCAGGGGTTTCCAGGGAGGCAGTGCAAGTGGAGAGTGGCTGGGCCAGGGACCGAGGTCGGTGAGAGTGGCCCAGTTGCAGATCCAGTGCAGTTCCAGTGAAGAATTTTGCAAGGGAGAGGCAGAGAGAAAGCAGAAGCAAAGAGGAAGGTCTTGAGGTGCTTCCCGAACCGGAGATGGTTCTCCTCAAGTTCCAGTGAGGCAGGAAGGCTGTTCCAGAGGGAGGGGCCTGCCGCGGAGAGAGATCTATCCCCAGCTAGTTGCTTTGAGAAGCGGATGACCCTGACCTGCAAGGTGTGAATCACACACACCTGCAAAACAGGCCATGGCCATCACTGTTATGTCACTCAAACCCTCCCAAACCACAACACGACATGGCAAGCAATACCCATACACCAACACAGTAACAATAAGGTACACATTGCCATGTCCAAAATGTACAGTGGCATCAGACAATGATGCCTGACCTGGAATCAGATGAAATGACTGACCAACAACCTCCCACCCAAAATAAGTCATTTCCAAATGCATTACAAGAGTTGTAGACGTAACATAACAATGAATGGCTTTCTACATGCACATTGTGCATTGCAAAATCAACACTGCAGCTTCTGTGTGCTGTGTCCTACTCCTGCAACACACTGCTCAGCGCACAGCACAGTGAACAGCCATTGTGTGTGATGCACACCCTGAGCATCACATCTAAGCGACAGACCACATCAAAAAGCAAATTAGCCATGTACAGGATCCATAATTGGTCACAGAACATGTGCTGCAGGGACACAGTGGGCACCAGAAGGCAAACAGTGCACACCTGGATATGCAAGGGTGGTAGTACATGTAGTGCATCAGAGTGCAAGTGTGTGGGTCAGCAAGGACATGCACTCAACATATGCATGTGCAATCAAGTGACCATCAGTGTTCTCTACACATCACATGTGAACATTCACCATGTGTACACCCCAGCATGTCAAACCACAACTATCCCCTCGCACCTGAAAGGTAAACACAACACATGAACAGGCATTGATCAGCAGAACACAACATGTACATAGGATACCACCATTACAATGTCAGGGTTCCCATCACACTGCAGGGCAAGGCAACTATCAACAACAACCCCCCCATCCCTCACACATGACCATGACCCACTGAACAACTGCACCTGGGTCATGGAGCCTTCAACCCTCAATTCCACCTGGCCACAGGATCACCTTTACCCTTCGTCACCATCTCCCACCTTGTGTGTAAAAAGGTGCCTGCACCCTCAGAATCCACACTCATTTCCAAAATCACAAAATCCAAGGCATAAAAACGAACCAGAACACCCTCCAGTAGATGACTTGACGTAGCAGTACCTCACAAAGGCCAAGTACTACCACAATGATTCAACAACCAAGGTAGCACAGTAAAACAATGTCACAACAGGATGTGAACCATGTGTGGTACATAACATAGAATGATGCACCATGAACGGATGTGTACTGTCACAGGTCCCGTGTACAGGATGCTCGAGTGTCTCAAAACAACCACCCCCACCGTGTCCCGGGTGCCTGCAAGGTCAAACTCACACAGGCCCCTGAGACCCTGGTGGGGAAGGAGGTTCAGGGTTATGCAGTCGGGACAGGTGTTGGCACACTGGATAACTGGAATGAGAGGCAGGAGAGGGGAGGAGGAATGACACATGAAAGTAGGGAATGCAGGAAAATGTACTACCTGCATGAACACATACACAATCCAAACAAACCTGGACATCATTGTCATGGCCTTCTGTAGTCCAGGCTTAGGAGTGGCACGAACCAACCACCCCCTCTAGGGTTTTGGTGCCTGCAAGTTTGGGGCTTACACAGGCATCCGCAACCCCAGCGGGGAAAGAGGGTTAGGGAACGTTGCTTGGATAGGTACGGGAAGCAGGAACACCGGGTAGAGGGTACAGGGTTCAAAATTGCATAGGATTCCGGGTGATTAGGGGGAAAAAAACATACAAAATTGAATTACACATACATCCATGCATTAGTGCACCACCCAGCAAGCCTATGCAGAGCGGTTTGAAAGAAAAACAACAAGACACTTAGCTCTGGTTTTGAGTGCTGGCCTCCTGCCTGCGCACTCTCAGGTCCGGTTACAGGAGCACTGCAATGCTGCAAAGAGAGCCACGGTCAACAACCTGTACGTGCCAATTACACAAAAACACACCACCAAACATGCCCCATAGCAACAAACTACTCTACAAACAGACAATCTGGTGTAGATGCTTCGTACCCATATATAACATTACCCCTGTGATGGGTCATACACAGTCAGTGCAGTAAGTCAGCCGCCGGTGGGTGCGTGGCAAATGGAACACCAATGTGTCACAATTCACACAACATGCAATGTTCCCTGGGTAAGCAGACATACCCATATAGCAAGCCATGACTTCAGAGCAAGTTGTGTACCACCATGACCAAAACAAAGTTGGCAGTGCATTTATCATAATGTACATGGAAATGAAATGCACTGCACCGAGTATGTCCCTTGCTGTATGTCCCTGTGAGCTGCCCCTTTCCATGTCTCGGAAGGCTACATGGTTGATACAAGCGCCTCGATGGACCTTGGTGTACTGGAGGGTATGTGCCACTGTCCCTGCAGGTGTCCCAGACAACCCTACAATCAACAGCCATCAGTCCACCAACACATCTGAGCTGCACTGTATGCTTCAACACCAATATTCGTCCAAGCTCACCCTCAGTGCTGTGACTAAGCCTGCATGTGCAACTCGCCTGGTGCAAGCTTTGCTGTGTTGTGGCCCCCCTGTGCTGCTCACCTTGCCTGGAGTTCCTTGGAACACGTCAGCAGTTCTAGGATGTAGGTCTGCAATCCCTGTGCCTCTGCTTGTGCACACATGTGCATGTGGGCACCAACAAACGTGACCAGAATTCTGTCGTCCAATGGGCCATGTCTGCTGGCAAAGGTGCTCTGGAGGCTCATCCCCCTGCAGAAAGGGCATGAAACACATGATTAATGCTTCAAAGTCATCTGTGTGTGTCTCTTCAGGCATCTCATTACTTGACCATGTCAGAGAGTCACATCATAAATCACACCATCAGTCCGTCTTTTACATCCCAAGTGGTGAACACTATCTACAGAATGAATTGCAACAAGCACGTGTACAGTAAAGATAAGAAACATACTACACAATGCATAGCAATGAATGTACACATTAATCATGAAACACCCCATCTAGCAAAAGCTGAACAGTGGACAATAACACCAAAATCATCCCCACTAGGGGTGTAAACACAAGTCACACAGCACCAGACATGCCACAGATATGACAGTCCAAAGCCCTTGTGTAAAAGGTTGTGACAGCGAACCATCCTTGCAAGCCCATGGATAATGGAGGCAGGAGTGGCATATGTGAGTCAAGGACCCCAAGCAGCAAACACATACACAAGACAAGCCTGGGGGGCCCAGCTGGAACAGACAGTGGATGCCTTCAAAAGCCACAAAGCACCGCACCGTCACATGAAAGCACTATAGACAAGCAATTTTAAACTATATTAACTAATTACACTAACTATGGAAAACCTACATTACCTAATTAAATTAACTATCAAACAGAAACTTAACTAACTAAACTAAAAGAAAAATCAAAAATGGCCACATACGACCCGGGGGGAGGGGAGGCACCCAGGAGGGGGGAGGTACAGGGTGCTGCTCAACATCCACATGCGATGTTGCTGAGCCATCAGTCCACCAACACATCTGAGCTGCACTGTATGCTTCAACACCAATATTCGTCCAAGCTCACCCTCAGTGCTGTGACTAAGCCTGCATGTGCAACTCGCCTGGTGCAAGCTTTGCTGTGTTGTGGCCCCCCTGTGCTGCTCACCTTGCCTGGAGTTCCTTGTCAGCAGTTCTAGGATGTAGGTCTGCAATCCCTGTGCCTCTGCTTGTGCACACATGTGCATGTGGGCACCAACAAACGTGACCAGAATTCTGTCGTCCAATGGGCCATGTCTGCTGGCAAAGGTGCTCTGGAGGCTCATCCCCCTGCAGAAAGGGCATGAAACACATGATTAATGCTTCAAAGTCATCTGTGTGTGTCTCTTCAGGCATCTCATTACTTGACCATGTCAGAGAGTCACATCATAAATCACACCATCAGTCCGTCTTTCACATCCCAAGTGGGGAACACTATCTACAGAATGAGTTGCAACAAGCACGTGTACAGTAAAGATAAGAAACATACTACACAATGCATAGCAATGAATGTACACATTAATCATGAAACACCCCATCTAGCAAAAGCTGAACAGTGGACAATAACACCAAAATCATCCCCACTAGGGGTGTAAACACAAGTCACACAGCACCAGACATGCCACAGATATGACAGTCCAAAGCCCTTGTGTAAAAGGTTGTGACAGCGAACCATCCTTGCGAGCCCATGGATAATGGAGGCAGGAGTGGCATATGTGAGTCAAGGACCCCAAGCAGCAAACACATACACAAGACAAGCCTGGGGGGCCCAGCTGGAACAGACAGTGGATGCCTTCAAAAGCCACAAAGCACCGCACCGTCACATGAAAGCACTATAGACAAGCAATTTTAAACTATATTAACTAATTACACTAACTATGGAAAACCTACATTACCTAATTAAATTAACTATCAAACAGAAACTGAACTAACTAAACTAAAAGAAAAATCAAAAATGGCCACATACGACCCGGGGGGAGGGGAGGCACCCAGGAGGGGGGGGGTACAGGGTGCTGCTCAACATCCACATGCGATGTTGCTGAGCCAAAAAAAAAAAACCTCCATGGGCTCAACGCCTGCACAGCCCGACCTATGTGGGAGATAGATGGTCGTCCGAATCTGGCTCATCCTGTAAAGGAGGACGTGGCACAGTAGCCTGGCCACGCCTAGCCGCAGCTTGCCCCTCGTCGGCAGCAAGTCTGCCGGACGGGTGAGCCTGTTTCTGTGTGGCGATGTGACGTAGGTCTGCATGCAGAACCTCACGTGATACACGTGCTTCCTCTTGCAAGGTAGCACGTGTAACACGGAGTTCCTCCTGCAAGGCCTGGCTGGACAACCGCTGCACCTCCCGGCAAGCCTGTAGCTCAGCCGAGATGGTACGCTCAAGCTGTGCAAACCTCTCCTCTGCCTGCTGCCTCTGGGACATCATAAGGACACCCAGAGAGGATCTGAGGGAAGCATACTCCTCCCTCAGGGCATCCATGTGCGCCTCTGCGTGAGCAGCAATTGCTTGACGTAGAGACGACATTTCAGCCTTGCGTGCCCTGTCTGAGGCCGCCGTGCCCAGCCTGAGCGAGCGGGCCGTGGACCGTGCTGCCTGCTGCTGGAGAAGCACCTGCCTAGCAGGGGGGAGCACAGATCGGGCCACACACTCCATGCTCTCAGCAATGTTCTCCATTTCTGCCCCCTGCCGTTCTGAATTGGCAGTCATGTCTTGCTCCCACTCAGTATACTGCGGTTGCGCGCGGCGACCGCGTTGCCGGGCTTGATCCCTGCGGGACCCAAGGACCGGGGGTCCTCGTTGTATTGGCACCGCCCGCGGCTGCACGAGTACATGCCCCCGTCGACGTGATGTCCCAGGCACATCAGTGACTGGTGTGGAGGGTGACCCTGCGTCCTGATCCACTACGGGCGGAGGAACCAAGACTGTCTGATCCCTCAGTGCAGGTGTCGCAGACAGAGGAGTGTCCACATCAGAATCACTCACCCCTGACACATGGACTTGATGCTCATCCAACTCAACATGGACGTCAGAGTCGTCATCAAGGCTGGACTCATAGGGCCTCATTACGACCCAGGCGGTAAGTTACCGCCTGGGTCGTACCTTTACCACCATGGCGTAAACTACAGCCAGTATGCTTTCGGGGTTTTCCACAATTTTGGCCGACTATGGGCTGAAAGGGGCTTCCTGACATCACATGGAACTAAGATTCTACATGACACTTTGATAGTGAGACTGTTGTTAGCACTTGCACTTCCTAAGCGGTTAGCACTAATCAAATGTGATGCACATAATAAAATAATGTGTAATGTAGGAAAAGGAAATGCATTTTCTGACCGAATTGTGAAACAAACTGCCATTGATTTACACACAAAAATGTATGTCAAAACAGCAGAAAAAGTGTCCTGCATGATAGAGGATGGAATTGAGACCGTCAGAGAGATACAAGCAGAAGCCACTTCAGAGGAAATAAAACAATGGACCGAGGATCCAGCAGAATTAGATCTTGAGGGTTGTTGGGTGGACAAAGAGAATAATAGATGGATGTTGCCAAATGCATATGTTATGGTAATGGTTACCATGGCCCACAGTCTAACACATATATCTGGGAAAAAAATGTCACAGCAACCTCAATTCTGTATGGTGTAATAGAAACATAATGAAAACTGCAGAGAGATTGGTTCAGAATTGCATGACTTGTTTACAACATAACATTGGAAAAGGAACAGCGTCACCAGTAGGAGGTTTTCACATCCCCCTCTGCCTTTTGATGTCATCCATTTTGACTTCATAGAAATGGAAAGATGCGAGAACTATAAATATGCCCTCGTAGTGGTGTGTGAGTTCAGCAAATGGGTGGAGGCCTATTCCCTGAAAGATTGTTCAGCCATGTCAACAGCGAAATCCATGTTAAAAGAATATTTTCCCTGATTCGGGCTGCCCCATGTTATATGGTCTGACAATGGACCGCATTTCAAAGCGGCCGTGATATTACAAATTTGTGCAGGCCTCCGAATCGATAAACGGTTCCATTCAGCCATACACCCGATGAGTGCCGGTTTGGTAGAACGCCAAAATGGTATTTTGAAAAACAAATTAGTGAGAATTTGCGCCAAAAGAAATTTGAAATGGCCAGATGCATTGCCACTAGCTTTGCTATGTATGCGTACATCTGTGGAGGTAAGGACTGGCCTCTCCCCATATGAAATAATAATAGGGAGACCAGCGATTGTCTGCAATGTGCCATGTCCAAAAAGATTCAGGGATGTTGAATATCCATTGCTCATTGATCATTGTAAACAGGTGACTCAAAACTTGTGTTTGATTCATCAGCAGGTGCAGGAGGCTCTTCTTGTCAGATATACAGGTCCAGGACATTGTCTGCAACCAGGAGAACTTTGAAAGAAAATCTTTACTTGCACCGCGCTGGAAGCGGCCCAATCAGGTGTTGTTGGCTACACAGAATGCAGTCCGAGTGAATGGTCGAAAGCATTGGATCCACGCAGCACACACAAAAAGAATCCCGTTTCCTTTGCCACATGAGAAAGAGATTGATAATCCTGACATCGAAAGTAGGACAACCGTGATCGATCACAAAGACATTGCCGAATTTCAGCCAGAAGTCCTCCCTAAGTACGAGAAAGGGCCGGGGGAGATTGCAACAAAAATTGAAACATCAGTATTACCTTAACATTGTTCGACTGCTGCCTCATCATCACGAATTGCATCACCGACCAGCACTGTTTTTGCATCTGCTGCATTGTTCATTGATCATACTGTACCTGGAGCTGTAAGGTACAACATGCGTTCACAAAATCGGAAGTAATCAGCAGCTTTTGATTTGCCTATGTTTCTAGCACATGGATAGAGCTGGGAACAGAGGCCTAGGGAAAGAGAGCGTATGAGCTGTATCAGATGATATCTCTGACACGCAATTTCCCGGTGCTACCATTGAAAGTGAAGGCCTTTGCAACCTTGCGTGGACAAGCGGGGGCAAATGGTACCGACACTAAAAAGTTTAGATTGATACTTGCTCCTGTCTTTTTGGAGCTGTTGAGGTAAACACTAGCTTGCTGCCATCATAAGCAGGCTGAACCGAACTGGTTTGAACTTTGCTGCAAACGTGTGTTGCTGTGGAGAACTTTTTCCGACGGACACTGAGAAACTTTCTACGATCATGCCTGTATTCGCTCCTGCTGCCACCTGTAATGATGCTGCCATTGATAGACATATAGACATTGACATTAAGCCTGCATTAAGAAAGACTTGGCCTACAAAGATTAACCTGCTCCTGATTACCATACCCATTTGTATAGTAGTTACATTGACCCAAATGTTTTGGTTCTTGGAAACTATGCATCCCTTGAACACTCTATTGCCAACTGTAAATGCTCCTGCTACGTTTACCCCAGCTCATGTGCTTTCTTACACTCTTCCGTCACGAGATGTGACACACCGAAAAGGATATGACAATAACACTTCATTGCCTATTATGAATATGACCCATGCTATTTTGAATAGATCCAATTTCTGGGTTTTCTCTCATTTAGTCCAGCATGGGGAAAGAGGAAGGGGTTGGTATATACATCCTTTCCCGCTTAATACTGCCTGTTATGCATCATTAAGAGCTTTATTTTTGGGAAAATGGAGTGATAGTGTCACTGGAAACTTTGATGGAACACATATGAATGCATTTGAAAGATTGGTATTAACTCTGCTAGGTTGTTCTGTGTTCACAAACCAAAGCAAAATGAATACTGCCTCGACTAGTCCTATAGATAGACTGTCTAGGCCTTACCAGTAACTGATCACTTTCAAAATGGCTCCGGTTGGAAACAAGGTTGCTGTGTCTCTCTCCTATACTATTAATCATAGTCCACATTCTGTTCCATTTTGCTTGCGTAAAAAAGGGAACATTTACTAGGTGTATGAATACTGCTGTAATTGAGCAAGAAGAGAAACCGTTATATATAGGAGGTTATGTCTATTTTGTGTGTGGAGACCAAGCTTATCCATGGTTACCTAGAAATTGGGAAGGTACCTGTTATTTAGGGATACTCTTACCTGGTGTGTTCTTTGCCATAACTCCTGAAATAGCAAAAAAAATCTAGAACTCGGCCACGACGAGATGAAGCTGCTGGGCAAATCATTGGGGACATAGCAAAATCATTTATACCTTTCTGGGGACAAGCAATAAACTCATGGAATATAAGAAAACTATCCAGGGTATTAGATAAAACAATAAAAGGAACCACTGACATACTTTACAATATGACATTGGAACAAAAAGCAATTAGACTAATTGCCCTTAAAAATAGAATGGTTCTTGATATTATTTTGGCTGACCGTGGAAGAGTATGCAAATTAGTGGGGTCAGCATGCTATGTATTTGTAAGTGACTCCTCCCCTACAATATGTGAAGCAATTAAGAAATTACATGTCTTAAGTTCAGAAATTCATGTTCCCACAAGTGGTTGGAAACTAAACATAGGTTCATGGTTCTGGGAACTGTTACGATCCTGGGGATGGAAATTAATTGAACTTTTTATTTTGATATTCAGTATCCTCATATTCTGCTGTTGTTGCATATAATGCTTGCCAGCCATTTGTTCTATAATTTCAAATTAATGTCTACAAACAATTAGTACAACGATTGTGAAGCCTCCTCCCAAAATGATAAATGATGGTCCAAAACATGAGAATAAAATTATTTAGGAATTTATGGCAATCAATATTTCAGATGATGATAGTGACATGGATAGTTCAGAAATGGACACCTGGTCTGATGAAGACAAAATGTATGGATAATGATGATATTGGCTTAAGGCCAAAAGGAGGGTTTGTTATATTGTAAAAGTAATCACATAGCCCGAATGATATGAATAGTATGTTGGCCATAAGCGAATTGCATCATGTGACAAACTTTGCAAACCAAGAAACCTGAATGTGACCATAGGGAGTTCATTTTGTAAATGCTGGCCATTTTGTTTTTTCTTTTTAGTAAAACGCTTTGCAAAGTATATTATATGCTTTAGACTCGCACACGGGTCGAGGCCACAGCTTGAACTCTGAAATACTAACATATGCAGGAATGTAGAGCCATGCAGAAATACATTGTTTTCCCCCTCACTGAGGCATTGAGGCTGTTCAGAAGCCGCGCCTAATCTGTAGTCCAGGTCCCGGTTTGTCTTGCAAGCACTGTTGTAAAAGGAAGTTAAACATGAATTATATGCAACTAATGGTGCTTCTTCACGAAGAATGGTATTTCTGCCTCAGAACTGTCTGACCCTTAGCTCATGAGCCGTGGCAAACAGATAACGTTGTATGGAATGTTTCTCTGCTAAGAACAATATATCTTTTCTGTACCAGCGCTCCATGTTCCACATAACAGAAAAGTGTCTCTGCAGCCTTTGCTAGAATAACTAATGTTTAGACTAAATATAGATGTGTCATAAACTGGCAATTACCAAACCCTAGCCTGAATGACATGTATAAGGGCGGGGCGTGCCGCATTAACAAATGATGATGTATTATGCATATATATGACTGCTTGAGCGCTGCCCGCTCTCTCTCGCATCTCACAGTGTCTGGGAACACACGTCGTGAGGCGTTGATACCCAGTCGGACGACTGAAATACTTTGAATAAAACCAGACTTGTTTGGAAATCAAACTTCACGACTGACGTGTCATTGGGTATATGGTTATTGTGCCTTATTACCATATATGGGCTAACAACCTCTTGTGCAGCGCTACTTGCTACCTCAATAACCCTGGTGGCAAATCCTATTGTTGCAATTTTGCCCATAGTTTGCAGCGGTCAATCCGGTCGAATGCTGCAGACAGATCTATCGAAGCCAAATAAATGTTAAGGTTCTGTGTCCCCCTTTTCCTCTCCTGTAAGTCCCTGATTTTGGCACTGCTAATGTTGACTGAGTGGCCCTACAAAAGCTCGTTTGGAAGTGATCTAGCCTCCCTGTTCATCCTGCTCATTCCTCAAGATGACATAGCACCACTCCTGCAAAGACTTTTCTTTCTAAATGCAACAGGGAGATTGGCCTATATTTTTTTTTTCATTGTTTTAGTTAAAATAATCAACTTTTACAATTTAATTTAAAACATATAAAAAAACTGAAATATCACAATATAACAACACATATAAAATTAGAAAATTAGAAAAATTTGAAAATTAAAAGAAATCCAATTTAAATACATTCTCCTAAATAATTGGCAACATATTAATTTGGATTAAAACTCCAATGTTCAGATCGCATCATACTACACAACACTTTTTGAACTGAGCTTCTGGATCTCTTAAGCGTTTTACTTTTCATTAGTTTCAGGAAATATTGATTGGCCTATAGTTCTTTGGATCCCATTTGTCCCCTCTCTTATAGATTGTTACAACGTAGGCTGACTTTCATATCTGAGGGAACAACCCACTGTCCATGATACTCTTAAACATGAAGGAAAGGACAATCAACCAGGTATTCGGGTCTCTCTTCAGTACATCATTAGTGATACTACTTTTGAGAAGTTTTCTCCCTTTTAATCAATCGACTAATGCTTTCCGGAACTCATGTACATAGTTAAATGGTTATGCTACTTCCTGATCTTTATTCTCGTCATGTAACCCATGCACGTTCTGGAGCGGCGTTCAGTTGGCACTGTGCCTGTGATTGGTTTAATGAGTTCACCATGGCCCAAAATGACCTAGTGTTTTTTTTAATAAGATTTTGAGCATATGCTCCATGTCGCCCTGTAGCATTATCATTTTATGGTTTTTACAGTAGTTCTTATACATTTGTTTTAATGCTCAGGATTTTCTCTTTTTCTCAGAGAGATATTCTAAGCTGTTTTTTATAGACCTCAACCCCTTTCTCTGCTCTCCCCTTTTTAGAACTAGTGCCTTATTATATTTCTGTAAATAGAAAGTATTTCTCTCCTTCACTTGCTTTTCCCCTTCAAATGATATTCATGCAAGGAATGTTTACAAGGTTTCCAGGTAACTCAACACTCTGAAACAGGTAATTTTCCTTTCATACAATGTAAATTGAACAATACTCTGCAAACCCAGGTTTAAATTGGACACTGTCCTTGCTGTCCATTCAGTATTTTTCCCCATTGACCAAAATAAGATCCTGAATGATACTGCACCCTACCTTTGCGCAACAAATTTCAAAGGTTGCGCAGATCATACTGTGGTCACTCCAATTATTGCCGACCACTGCTAAGTTTGAGCAGGCCTAGTGCAGCTTGTAATCCACAAAGAGATAGTCTAAGACTGATGTACTGTTTCCCCTTTGCCAGGTGTGTGCCCTTTTATCCAACTTCCCGTCGGCACAAGTGATCATATTCAAGCCTGATGATTTAATTGTAGCTGCCCATTTTAAACCCCGACAAAGTCTTAAAGGTAGCTGGAATAGGGTCCAAAGACACATCTCCTATCTCGTCCCCTGGGAGGGATTCTGGGCAGCTTGAATTAAGATCACGCACTGCCAGTACCATACCCCTCAAATTTACATCCCTAAAGCCAGTTATTGTCTCCTGAATTTGACCCAAGAAAATGTCCAAATCTGCCACACCCCAATGCCAGTAGATGCTCATCAACAGAAGCTTCATTGAAAGGTTATAATTCTACAGCCAAAAATCCAAATGGTGTGTTGGGGATAGCGTTCACCAACAAGCCCTGGCCAGTACAAATTGCTGCTAGCAAGCCTCCTGAAGGCCTGCCTGTTGCTCCTGCCCTGGCTGCCAGAAAAAGACTTCACAGACCTCTATCACTGGGCAGGAGACTAGCCATGTTTCCTGTAAAAATATGCAAATACTTTCTTAAAAAGTTGCCCAGGCTTCATCATTTTCCACCAAATGTAAGAACCCCTGAGAGTGAAGGAGACCAGTTTCAGCATCATCTTCAAAAGCCCTTCCTGTTTACTTTTGTCATTTCTTTCCCCAACCCCATTGTGCATGTGTTGCAAATCCTGAGTTGGTTCTGGGGCCCCTGCTCTGCACTCAAACCGGACCCCTCCCCACAGTGCAGTTAGTATTTCACCCCCGGTTTAATCAATGGGCAATGAAAGTCTTGTTCATACTAAGAGCCATCCTTCCTACATTTTCCAGTTTAAACCATGATTTGACTGTGATAGAATGGGGAAGTGATTCCTATATCCAGTGATGAAATTTTTCCGAATGTCGGGATTTTTGCAAAAATTGTCAGTACATTTGTTCTTTTAAACCAATTATCTACCCCACAGTTCAGCATTCTTGACATGACCACCTTTATTTCGTCCAACTTCAGATCCCAAAGAGGACACCCTTGATTAATGTCTTCGGGAAAACCCAGTTGCTGACGTGTGTATTCATTGTTCATTGCATTAGGCCTATTGGGACCTTCCTGTTTGTGAAAATGTATTTATTCAGGTTTAGCCTTATGCTCCTCCATTTTTGTTTCCTGCACTCACTTAACTTTGCGATCTCCTATTTGGAGCTGGAAGGAATATGTTTGCCGCACAAGAGTGCTGATCCAAACAGAAATTTTGCAAAGAATGAGCTCATTGTTTATACAACTTTGGGTCTTGCACAGCCCGGACCAAGTGCGATAAGATATTCTCATCTGCAGCTGTTACTTGCGTGGGTCTTGCAAATGCACCAACAAATAGTTGTGTTTGTACCAAGAAAGGGTTATCCTAAATAAGCTGCAAACCACACTGCTGGACAAGTAACCCTTGGTCATGAAAGCAAAAGATAATATTGGTAGGAATGTCTCATTACAGTGAGAACAGTCTGTTTTCTTGTAAGGTCAGAAAGTTAGAATGTATAAGCATGAAATCACTAACAAATGCATGTGTTCACAGAAAACTCTATTGGCCTCATTACGACTGAGGCAGAATGGGTTAATGGGCTCCGCTAAAGGAGGCGGACCCGTTAAACCCATTTTGCCTCATTACAAGCTCCCCTCGCGAGACCCGGTAAGTAACGCCTGGTCAAACCAGGCATCATTACCGGGTCCCGCGAGGGGAAGAGGGAGAAAACAACGGGCTGCTCGTAATCGGCCCGTTGTTTGCACCCTCTCCCATTCCCATTGAGCCCTATGGGGGCTCAGATGGGAATGGGGAAGGTCCGGGCCCGGGGTCCTGAAGGCAGGAATTATCGGGCCCTCCAAACTCGGAATGGCCCGGTAATTACCCGTTCTGGGAACCCGGACCCGATTTCGGCGACAGCCATGCTGCCAATAGCGGCATGGCTACCGCCGAAGTCGTAATGAGGCCCTATAAGTAGCAGGGAGCTGTAAACTATCTATGACATCAATGAAATAGCACTGACAGCAGAACTCATGTAAACTGGGGTGCATGAAAGACATTATTTCCTTTCTGTAAATTGCTCACTTCTCCACAGCTAAGGTTGTGATGAGCCTAGGTCTGCCTAAAGCAAATAAACTCTGTTGTTTATACTTCACTCTGTGTCTGTTGGTCTTATCTTATTTGCAGCACAGTTACCAGATTTTGGTTTTAAAATTGGCACCCAATGTAGGGCCCTTTTTAAGGATGATCCATCTTATTTCGAGGACAGAGTGACCAAGCGTTGGGACCACTGAGTACCGGGGAACCCAACCAAATCTGAGACACTGTTTGTTGCAGCTGTTACTAGTGATCCACATCAGCCTCTCTGCCCAGCGATCATCCCAATGAGGTTTCCGGACCGTAGCTAAACAAATGAGTTTTTGCCCTTTTTGAAGACCACCAGCCACAGATTTTGCTTCATGGGGGAAGTTTGATTGAAATCAGGTGAGTTTGTTTCGAGTGGTTGTGTACAAATGCCTGGTTTCAGTAACATGTGCACTAGTTGGGCAAAGTTGTGCAGTTTTAGAAAACAACCCACTGGGTTATAATATGGATAGCCCTCCCCACCTGTAGGTTCACCCTATTATGATGTGTATTTTAAATTTGTGTTAGGAGCAATTGTTTTCAATAGTCTTTGGTATCACCACACCAGACATGTATCTGATCTACAATGGCCCGATTATGGCTCATTTGAGCTGGCAAGGATACAGCATTTGGAGTTTGTTTCATTGCAAAAAAAGGATAGGCCAGTTGCTTTTGATGCGGTTCAGGATTGGTGCAAAGAGGCAACCCAGCAAATCAAATGTAGACAGAAACAATCTCGCAAACGTATGACCCAGACAAAAAGGGATTTAGTGCATGACCAAAAGCAACAGGAAGACTGTGATATGGTGACAGCAATACATTTAGCCATATGCAAAATATACACATCCAAAGAGCTGCACACAGCTGATAAATTAATGGATGCACGAGAACGTCCGACTGCACTACCTCGCAATGTACCTCAACGCCAGCGCTGTCTCGATCAGTGTCACATGTACCCAACACCGACTCTTGGCCTCCTGCATCTCCCACACCGGAGCTCCTTAAGGCTATGCCCCCTAGGTCCCCTGCCACTTTCAAATCCAATACTCCTCTATTGCAATATTCATGCCCGCTTAGTGATCAGAGAGCAGAGCTTTATAGGGCCCTGATGGAGAAAAAGGCAGGGTTAGAAGAATCAGCAGAAGACTATATACTGGAAGGGACTAAATTAGCTGTCTCACATATTTTGTCTGACTACCACACCCCTGAACGAAAATATTTGTTAGAACACATAGGGGAGAAACCTCTATAGAAAATATTAGCATTACTTAATGCCATCCTTGCTAAACTTGAGATTTTAGTACCAGAGAAAAGGATTATATGGGAGAAATTAACAGACTGCGTGCAAGGGAAATCTGAGCGGCCATCAGAGTATTCTAATAGATTTGAGCAGGTATTTGCTGACTACAGAGGAGAAGATTTGAGAAATGAATCGGGAAAGAGATTGTTTGTTGAATGTTTTTATGTGCTCTCTTTCCCGAAATTCAGTCTCAAATTACAACTTCGGAGAGTGCCTGGCAAACAAAGATGCCTTCCAAAATACTAGTGATGGCTCAGCATTATGAGAACAGAATTAACAATGAGAAGGAAAGGATAGAAAAGAAGAAAGTAGATCTGAAGACTAGGGTGTTGTTACATCATGTAGCTAGGGGACCGAAAGGTTATACAACACACTGGGATAGTGAATGAGAACCAGTGTGCCTACTGCAAGCAGGAAAGCCATTGGACGGCACAATGCCCAATGCTCCAGCAGAAGGGAAAGAGTATGTACGTGAGGTGAGGAAGAGAACCTAGTAATGGCATGCAAGGGCCAAATAGAAGCCCATTTTGCCAGCCTCCAAAGCTCAGCAAGCATACAGCAAATCAGACAGACAGCACCCGACTAAGCCTGCCGACATTTTCAATAACACTCCCTCACGGAATTATTTTTTGGAGAACTACACATCTGACAACATATTATTTGACTAGGACAGCACGCAACAGGGCTAGAACCTAACCCTGTCCCTGTCAATCAATAAGGACCCAACGTGACACTGAAAGTTGGGGATAGGCCACACACATTTCTAGTTGATACCGATGCACAGAAATGCTCCATTGATCACCTAGCCAGATAATCCTCTGTCAGGGCAACAACATTTTTCTATAGGGTTCGCTGACACACCTGTAATAAGTCCGGTCTCCAAACCAATACCTATTTCTCTGGGACCATTCACTGATGCATGTCCTTTTCTATTGACAACTAACTCATGAAAACTTGTCCGGTTTGAATTTACTAAAGAAATTGTAGACCTGTTGTTTACTGCTCACCCAATGGTGTATATTTGACTATTTCAGCACAGGACACTTCTATATCTCAGTTGTTAGCACTCCCACTACCCAGTGAATTGCAAAGTGCACCCACTAATTTATGGGCCCAAAGCGATAGTGACATAGGAATGCTCAATGTTAAACCAGTATGCAGTTAAAGCAAAATGACACATTACCACGCATACCACAATACAAGGTTTCATTGAACGGAGAAACCGCACTGAAAGTGATAAGTTCAACTCTTGTACATATAGGTGTCATTGAACGGTTTATGGGTAGCGCTTGTAACAGTACCATACTTCCTGCATACACGAAGGGTGGCATCACATTAGCTTACGGTTTTGTAATTGATTTACGGGCCATCAATACAATTGTTTGTCCCAAATTTCCCATTGTGCCTGACATCACAACTATTTTGACTACTGTGTTAGATGTAAACAATGCATTCTTCAGAATACTGACACTTGCTGACTGTAGGTACGTGTTTGCCTTTACTCTGGGAGGGTTGTTGTTTACATTCACTAGAATACCCCAGGGATATACTGAAAGCCCAAGCATTTATAGTAGAGCCCTCAAGGAACAACTGGACACTTTAGAATTAGCTTCATCTTGCACATTTATACAGACCATTGACAACCTACTTATTGCTGCGGATTCTGAGGAAGCTTGCAAGTAGGGCACTGTGTTATTAACACATTTGGCTAACAAGGGTCACAAGGCTTCTTTGAAAAAATGTCAATATTGTCAACAGAAGGCAGCCTACTTAGGATACCTCCTGTCGAAAGTGGGTAGGCGTCTTGCACCAGAATGAATACAGGCTATCTCAAACACACAAATTGAGGTTAGAACATTTATCGGGATGACTTTCTTTGCAGGAATGGATTCCGAATTTCTCCCTTATTATTAAGCCATTGTTAGTACTAACAAAAAAGATGTAGCTCTAACTTTACATTGGGATGCAGCTTGTCAAGATGCTGTTGATATGTTAAAAACTGCGTTGAGTTCCGCGCCAATATTGGGCACACCAATTGACACTAAGGAGTTCATGTTATTTGTTCATGAAAGCGATGGTTGTGCTTTGGCTGTTTTGATGCAGGAACATGGGGGAAAGCACATACCGTGCAGCTATTTTTCCTCCACGTTGGACCCTGTTGCGTGCACTTTGCCAAATTGTCTAAATGCCGTGGCTGCTGCTGCTGAATCAGTAAAACAGAGTGAAGGCAAGGTTTTGGGTCACTCCTTAACTGTCATGTTGCCTCACTCAGAAGATGTACTCTTGAACAGAATGCAAACCCAGCATCTTACACCTGCTCACCTCACTAGATGTGAGCACATTTTGTTTGCACCTCACATCAAAATTAAACGATGTGAAATATTAAACCCAGCTGAACTTTCACCTCCCCCAGAGGAGAGTAGCATTCCGGATAGCAATCATGATTGCATCTTTAGCATTGAAAATGAAACAAAAGGGAACATCAATTTGACTGACACACCTCTGGAGAAATACACAGATGGAGAAATATTTTGTGATGAAACTTCGGGACGGCACTTCTACTGCTGCCTATGCAATCACCATACTAGATATAGTGGTAGAAACTAGGAGGATTCCTTTCAACTCCTCCCAAGCAGCAGAAATAATTGCCCTGACTCGAGCTTGTGAGGGATGGCAAGGGTTGAAAATAAATATGTATACAGACAGTCACTACGCCTATGGTGTAACTCACATTTCTGGGAAACTATGGGCATGAAAGGGGATTTCTAACATTCCATGGCACCAAGATTCAGCATGGTCCCTTGATAGTGCAACTTTTATCAGCACTAGCATTACCTAAACAGATAGCAATAATGAAATACGCAGCCCACTGAAAAATCATTGACAGTATTGGGAAAGGCAATGCTTTCCCAGACCGAATTGCCAAAACAAACAGCCTTAGACTTACAGTCTGGAATGTACGTAGTGGGTCCTACAAAATAGGTCACTGAGCCTGGGATGATGGAAGCGGGCATTAGAATGTAAAAGAGATTCCGGCCGAACGGGGATCGGGTACAGCCCATGTAGATGAGAAAGGTTGTTGGATTGACCATGACAAACAGAAATGGATGTTACCTAATGCATATACAAAAGGTATGTGTAAACACCTTGACCCAGTATGGAGGAACTCCAACATACCCAAAATAGCAGACCGCCTGGTCAGGAATTGCATGATCTGTTTACTGCATAACATTGGGAAAGGAACACCAGTACATAAGGGTAGCTTTGGTTCACCTTCCATGCCCTTTGAGGTATTCTAGTTGTAATTTGTGCATTTAGCAAATGGGTCAAAGCTTTCCCTCTGAAAGATAACACTGCAATGTAAGCAGAAAAAGTAATGCTAAAAGAATAATATCCCAGTTTTGGTTTTTCAAGGGTGATCTGGTAGGAAAATGGTTCCCACATTTTGGCATCAGTCACCAAGCACGTGTGTTAGGGATTACATATGAAAACAAAATGTAATTCTGTGAATCATCCCAAACAGCCGGGTTAGTTGAGAGACACAACTCTACCCTGCAGAACAAGCTAGGCAAGATATGTGCACACAGCCATCTAAAATGGCCTGTAGCCCTACCATCAGCATTCATGTCAATGAGAATGGTGTCCGGTTAAAGGATCGAATGCAAAAGGATCGAATGCAATAGGGTCGAGTCAATAGGACCTAAAACAAAAGGGTCAAATTTTTTTTTAAATTTCTTTTTTGGGGGATTTCCATATAGGAAAAAAAGGTGATTTTTACACCAAAAATCGGGGTTTGGGTGGGAACCCCCCAAAAAAAATAAAAAATAAAGAAAATGCAACCCTTTTGTTTTCGGTCCTTTTGATTCGACCCTATTGTATTTAGATCCTTTTGATTTGATCCTTTGACCTACAACCAATGAGAATGACAAACCAGGCAGTAACAGGCCTGTCCCCTTATGAGATTGTGATGGGGAGACCTGCTAATCTGTGGAATGTACCTAGGCGAAGGAAATTGTGAAGATTGAGTATCCATTATTGGTAGACTATTGTAACCAGTTGACTCAAACTTGTGTTTGATTCACCAACATGTGTGAGTAGCATTGCCTGATCGATATGTGGGTCCTGGCCTCACCATTCAGCCTGGCGATTACATTCTGGTGAAAGTCTTCCAGCGGAAATCCAGCCTTGAGACACATTTGAAGATGCCACTACAAGTCCTATTGGCCATCCAGACTGTTGTGCATGTAGACAGCAAGAAACTTTGGATACATACAGCACATCTGAAATGAGTACCGTTCCTTTGTCCTATGACAGATGGGTAAAGTAGTGGGTAGGTGATTCTGAATATGAATTTGTTCCTCAGCACGTAGCCTTCAGTGACAGAGAATACACTAACCCAATTTTTAAGAATCCAGACGTTTCACCTTGGGAAACCACTGACACATTGTTTGAGAATCACTCTGTGCCGGAGTGTCCAGATACAATCTTCAACTACGGCAATAGCTAGGGAAGTACTTCTTCGAGGTAGGAAAGTGTGGTATTTTCTAAGTGCTGCACCCACAGGAAACCAACGAAATTCCCTCCATAACCCCCAAAGACACCTGGAGGTAGAGGGGGGCAGGGAAAAGAAGACTCCAAACAAGATAGGCCACATAGTCAGGTGCCACCCACGGATGAACTTATACAGCCTATATCAGTGAGGATTCCTAACAGACACTGAGCTTCTGTTTTGGGGTACGCAGAAGTGATGAAATTGAAAGTTTTACCACTGGAATGACCAGGTCCAAATGATTATGGTTGACTAGAGATAATTGTGTGGTTATAGTTATTGTGGCATGTATCATACTTATACTGTTTTATGGTTTCTGTAGAGCTCACACCCCCTCAGATCACTATTTCCCATGGTCAGCTCCACTACTCCTTTCTATGTACACACTTCATCCCCTTGATCTTGAATACAGAGAGGGATATCTCAATAACACCTTCATAAGAATAATGAATAACAGTCATGAGATACTGAACAAAACCAAATGTTGGCTATGTTCCCACCTTCCACAACACAGTGAGAAACGGTTGGGATGGCATATATATTCTCTCCCATTGTCTTGCTATGCATCCGTTAGGGCCATGTTTTTTGGTAGATGGAATGACAGTACCACAGGTATCTTTGATGGGACAAATATAAATACTTTTGATAAGCAGGTGCTACTGCCTTTTGTATGCTCAGTTTTTGCTACAGGAGCACTACAAACACTGCTTCTACCATATGCACAGACAGGAATTCTAGGCCATACCAATCACATATATTGTTTTGAATGGCACCAGTAGGGAATAGGAAAGCAACTCCTCCAGCATGAACAATTAACAATAATCCTGCCACGGTACCCTTTTGTCTGATTAAGGAAAGTTCTAGGTACATGGGTACATATCACAAAGGTATGAATAATGCAGTTTGGTGAATGAAACAAGGCCCTTGCACATTGGGGGATCAATTTACTTTGTCTGTGGGAGGCAAGCATATCCAAGGTTACCCAAAGATTGGAAGGGAACATGTTACTTAGGAATTCTGTTAACAGAGGTTTATTTCACATCAACCTTCGAAATATCGAAACTCCATCCTAGGAGGGAAATCGATGACGATACAGCTGGTCAAATATTAGGGGATGTGTCAAAAGCGATAATTCCCTTTTTGGGGCCGGCAATAAACTCCTGAGACATTAGAAGGTTGGTGCGAGTGTTAGAAAGAACAATTAAGGAGATTACTAATGTACTATTCAATATGACATTAGAACAGAGGGCTATTAGGCTAGTTGCCCTTCAAAATCGGAAGGTACTAGAGACCATACTAGCTGAAAGAGGAGGGGTTTGTAAAATGGTAGGGTCATCTTGCTGCATTTACGTAGCAGACTCCTCCCCTACTGTGTTTCAGGCTATTAAGAGGTAACACACATTGGGGTCCAACATTCAATTTACTGAAGGTAGCTGGAACATCAGTGCATGGGCATGGAATTGGTTTACCACATGGGGTTGGAAAATAATTTCTGTCCTTGCTTTGATCGCTGTTGGCATTCTCTGTTGCTGTTGCTGCATACAATGCTTACCTACTCTAGGATCTATGCTATGCCAGTGCTGTTCTAGAGCTCTGGAACACTTACAACCTGAAGGTGTGTCCCCTGGGAATGTGACAAATTCATAATTATGCAGGATATGGAAAATCAGAAATGTGTAAATATCAATGTACATATATTTAATGATGTATACAACATGGGTTAGCTTAGGGTAAAAGGAGTGTTTCTGAAAATGCATTTATCAATTTTTGTTTCATGCACTCACTCCATTTTGCAATCTCCTATTTGGAGCTGGGAGGAATATGTTTGCCACACAAGAGTGCTGAGCCACACAGAAATGTTTCAAAGAATGCGCTCATTGTTTATACAGCCTTTGATCTTGCATAGCTTGGAGCATGCGTGATAAGATATTCTCGTCTGCAGCTGTTAATTGCATGGGTCTCACAAATGCACAAACATATAGTTCTGTATGTAACAGGAAAGGGTTATGCTAAATAAACTGTAAAACACACAGCTGCACAGGAACCCTCGCTCATGAAAACAAAAGATAATATTTGTAGGAATGTCTCCTTTCATTAAGAACAGTCTGTTGTCTTGTTAGGTCAGAAAGTTAGAATGTACAAGCATGAAATCACTGCGAATGTATGTTTTCACAGAAAACCCTATACATATCAGGTAGCTGTAAACTTTGAGATAGCACTCACAGCAGTACTCATGTAAACTGGGGTGCAGAAAAGATGTGATTTCCTTTCTGTAAATTGTTCACTTCTCCACAGCTATTGTTGTGTTGAATTTGGGTCTGTGTGAAGCGAATAAAGTCTGTTGTTTATACTTATCTCTGTGACTGTTGGTCTTATACCATTTGCAGTACAGTTACCAAATGTTGGTTTTATATGTTGACTAGGAATTACACATAGGGGGCCCATTGAAAAACTGGTTGGGATTTCTCTCCCTCTTCTACCTTCTGTCTCTACATTTCCGGGCTCCTCCATGGCCCAATTACTTCTTGAAACCTCTCCTTAAGTTGTTGGCCAATACAGTTTGCCAAAAAGACTGTCCAAGTCCACATTTGCCTTGCAGTTATTAAAGTTTGGAGGGATTTCTTTCCTTCTGTCCTTCATTTCAGCATTACTCTTCAAAGGTTATCATTGATCAACAGTTTTGTTTCCGGGAGAGACTGCCACAGAATAACCACCTTGAACCGTTGAGATTTGCGATGCTACTTCTGCAACCATTCTGACTGAGGGCCTCATTAAGGGTCTGGCGGTAACCATGCCGGTAAAACTGACAGGTTGCCGCCGTACCCATAATGAATTTCCAGCACCTGACTTCCCGGTAACACTGCCGTATTCTGACCCCCACGGCTGTGAAGTTAGATGCCAGGAATTTTGTAAGACTCCATTCCCATGGAGTCCAATAGGACTCCATGGGTATGGGGACCACAGAGCACTGGCACCGTCAACAATGGTGCGGCTGCTTTCATGAAACTTTGCGGGCGGGTGCTGTTCCACCCGCTGGTGATTCCAGACCGGCACAGTCGTAATGAGGCCCTGAGCCTTCTTTACCCATAGTTTCGGCTCTTTTACTGGTGAACCCCTCGCTCTGAGTCCTGGCCGACTCTGATGTGCCGGCTCAGTCACAGGGCAAGTTGTCCCTTTGATCATATGCAATAGTTGTTTCTGTTTGGGTGCATAGAGAAACAGGTCAATCGAAATGTACACTTACATCCTACATAGCTCTTTTTGCTTTGTTCATCCTCAATTGCGTGCTTTCCTGATTATCCTAACATCTTTTGTATTCCACTATGGAAGTTACCATATGTAGACTCTCTACCTTCAATACTCGATTGTGGCAAACTGTTTTAGTTTTTCCTTGCCAGATGACCAAAGAGAAACTCAGAAATGGGACGATTTCTTAGATACTTCCTTGAGGAAGCTTTGTTCCTCTTCGGTCGCTTTGAGGACTTTAAGATTTTTTCTCAATTGTCACTGACCTACGGTCCTTCCCGTATAGGTCCACAACACTATTTCCCATCTGTGCCACTGGGACGTTGACTTCATATTTGTGCAGTTCCTCTGACTGCAGGATTTATTCTGAGTGTTCCTGCAGCTCCCCGATTTAGGGCATTTTCTCCTCTTCCTGAAAAGGAGTATATAATAATAAGCTCAAGAGGATTTTGCCCCTCTTCTGGCTGTGTTCTTATGGTTGCGACCAGACACATTATTTCCCCCATAATATCTAATTTGTGAGCAATGGCATCCTAATAATTTGAATGACCCATCGAGCTTGCATGACTCCTCAGGGCGGGTCGTCCAGCCGAAGGGAGGCCATTATTCATTTTTAGTTTGGCATCAGTTCTCTGCTCATTTCTGCCGCTCCCACATGATGACTTTAAGTTAATGATTTGAATTGGAGCCAATGTCATCCTGGGACACTGCCCCCCCCCCCCCCACCCCTGTAAAAAAGTATTTTTTTTATTTACCAATGTGCTATGTCAATGATTTTTAAATAAGCACAAAACTTGCACCTTCTTTGCTCGTGCCTCTAGCTGCAGGTTCCCTCCTCCTTCTGCCATCAACAATGAACCACGGACCACAAACCTCTTTCCTTTGCCACCACTTCTCTGCCACTTCATGGGGCCTGCAATATTTGTAGATTGTGTTGAGGAAATAGGGGAGGGGCAAACTTCACTCCACGCCAACATTAAAATTCAGCCAAGACACAGATATTCAGCCGTCCTTCACCAAAGACTGCTTCACTTTGCCACCACTTCGGGGAGCCCGCTAGATTGATAGAGTGCGTTGAGGAAATAGGGGATTGTCTCCAGTCTCCCACTTGTAGACCCAGCCCCTGCAGTCAACATATGTTTGCATCCTTTGACTGACTTCTGGGACTATTGCGCTTGCCTCATCCACATCCATCCCTCCTCCACTATCAATGACAGTTCGCACATGTGTGAGTGTGGTCGCAAGGGTGGGAGGATGGTAATGCTCAAGGTGCCGAATGTACAGCACAAAGGGTTCATTTGGATGGGTACCCTTATCCCCAAGGCCACCCCATACAATGTGTCTCCAGACTCCCCTTTGAAGTCCCTGTTCCTGCGATCAACATATGCCTGCGTCCATTCACTGTCTTCCGGGCTACTGCACACTCCTCATCCATATCCATCCCCCTTCCGATATCAATTACAGTTCAAAACCTGTGGGGATACGTTCACAAAGGAGCTAGTAGGATGGGAACGCTCAAGGTGCTGAATACGATGTACACCACAAAGTGTTCTTTCGCATGGGCGCAATTATGAACATTGACAACCCTTTGAAGACCCTGTCCCTGCAATCAACATACGTCTGTGTCCTTTGACTATCTTTTGGGCCTATTGCGCTTGCCTTATCCACATCCATCCCCCCTCTGCTAATAATGACAGTTTGCATCTTTGTGCACATGCTCGCAAGGGGCTGGGAGGATGGGAATGCTCAAGGTGCCGAATACCGTGTACACCAGAAATGGATCTTTCACCTGGGCACCCTTATCCATATGGACACCACACACCCGATGTCTGCAGAATGCCCTTTGAAGACCCTGTCCCTGTAATCAACATATGGCTGTGTCCTTTGACTATCTTCCTGGCTTATTGCGCTCTCCTCATCCACATACATCCCCCTCTGCTAACAATGACAGTTTGCTTCTTTGTGCATGTGCTCGCAAGGGGCTGGGAGGATGGTAATTCTCAAGGTGCCGAATAGCATGTACACCAGAAATGGATCTTTCACCTGGGCACCCTTATCCACATGGACAACCCACACCCGATGTATGCAGAATGCCCTTTGAAGACCCTGTCCCTGCAATCAACATATGGCTGTGTCCTTTGACTATCTTCCTGGCTTATTGCTCTCTCCTCATCCATCAAAACTGTTAGTATCTATGGGCGTGCACTCACAAGGAGGCTGGTATGATGGGCACGCTCAATGTGCCAAATACCATGTACACCACAAAGGGTTCTTTCGCATGGACACCTGTTTTTACATGGTCACCCCAGACCCGGTGTCTGCAGGGTCCCCTTTGAAGACGCCGTCCCTGCAATCAAGAAATGTATGTGTCCTTTGAATGTCTTTCGGGACTTTCAGGCCTATTGCGCTCATCTCATCCACATACATCACCCCTCTGCTATAAATGGACGTTCGCACCTGTGAGCATGCGCTCACAAGGGGGCTGGCAGGTTGAGAACTCTCAAGGAGCTTAATACGTTAACACCACAAAGAGTTCTTTCACATGGGCACCCTTATTCACATGGCAACCCCATATCCGGTGTCTGCAGACTTCCTTTTGAAGATCCTGCCCTGCAATCACCACCGCTCTGTGTCCTTTGAACGTCTTCTGACCGATTGCGCTTGCCTCATCCACATCTATCCACTCTCTGCTATAAATGACAGTTTGCACCTGTGGGCGTGCGCTTACAAGGGGGTTGGTAGGATGGGAAAACTCAAGGTGACGAATACCATGTACACCACAAAGTGTTTTGTCGCATGGACACCCTTACCCACATGGCCATCTCAGACGCAGTGTCTCCAGACTCCCCTTTAAAGTTCCCCTCCCTGCAATCAACATATGTCTGTGTCCTTTGACTGTCTTCCGGGTCTATTGTGCTCGTCTCATCCACATCCATCCTCCCTCTGCTATCAATGGCTGTGCCCACCTGTGGGTGAGCACTCACAAGGGGGATGGTAGGATGAAACACTGAAGATGCCGAATAACATGTACTCCAGAAAGGGTTGTTTTGCATGGGTACCCTTTTCCACATGGCCACCTTAGACTCGGTGTCTCCAGGGTCCCCTTAGAAGACCCTGTCCTTGCAATCAACATATGAATGTGTCTGTTCGCTGTCTTCCGGGTCTATTTTGCTCATCTCATCCACATCCATCCCATCTCCACTATGAATGACAGTGAACACCTGTGGGCATGCGCGCACAAGGTGGCTGGTAGGATGGGAACGTTTAAGGTGCCGGATAACATGTACACCACAAAGGGTTATTTTGCATGAGCACCCTTATCCACATGACCACCCCATATCTTTTGACTTGAGATTCCCCTTTGAAGGGGCCCTGTCCCTGCAATCAACCTATGTCTGTGCCCTTTAACTGTCTTCCAGGCCTCTTATGCTTGCCTCATCCACGTCCATTCCCCCTCCGCTATTAATGTAAAATTGCACCTGTGTGCGCATGCTCACAAGGTGGCAGGGAGGATGCGAATGCTCAAGGTGCTGAACACCAGGTACACCACAAAGGGTTCTTTTGCATGGGCACCGTTAGCCACAGGGCCACCCCAGACCTGGTGTCTCCAGAATCCAGTTTGAAGACCCCATCCCTGCAATCACCATATGTCTGTGCCCTTTGACAGTACTCCAAGCCTATTGTGCCTGCATCATCCATTTCCAACCCCCATCCACTATCAATGGCTGTTCGCACCTGTGGGCGAGTGCTCAAAAGTGGGTTGGTAAGATGGGAATGCTAAAAGTGCTGAATACCATGTACACCACTAAGGGTTCTTTCTCATGGGCACCCTTATCCACATGGCCACCCCAGACCCGGTGTCTCCAGACTCCCCTTTGAAGATCCCATCCCCGCAATCAACACTT